>NC_071988.2:73525000-78525000 GCF_028885655.2 Pongo abelii
TGCAAGTGAATATTTGGAGCGATATGAGGCCTCTGCTGGGAAATGAAATATCTTCCCCTAAAAGCTAGACAGAAGCATACTCAGAAACGACTTGGCAATGTGTGCATCCAACTCACAGAGTTGAACCTTCCTTTCCCTAGAGCAGTTTTGAAACACTCTTTTAGTAGAATCTGAAAGTGGATATTTGGAGCGCTTTGAGGCCAGTGCTGGGAAACGAAATATCATCACAGAAAAACTAGACAGAAGCGTTCTGCGAAAGTTCTTTGTGATGAGTGCATTCAACTCAGGGACTCGAATGTTCCTTTTGATAGAACAGTTTTGAAACACTCCTTTTGTAGAATCTGCAAGTGTTTATTTGGAGCGCTTTGAGGCCTATGCTGGAAAAGGAAATATCTTCACCTCAAAAGTAGATAGAAGCATTCTCAGAAACTTCTTGGTGATGTGTACATTGAACTCACAGTGTTGAACCTTTCTTTGGATAGAGAAGTTTTGAAACACTCTTTTAGCAGAATCTTCAAGTGGATATATGGAGTTCCTTGAGGCCTACGCCGGAAAAGGAAATATCTTCCCGTAGAAACTAGGCAAAAGCATTCTCAGAAAGTTCCCTGTGCTTTGTGCATTCAACTCACAGAGTTCAACCTTCCTTTTGATAGAGCAGTTTTGAAACACTCTTTTTGTAGAATCTGCACGTGGATATTTGGAACGCTTTGAGGCCTCTGCTTCAAAAGGAAATATCCTGGCATAGAAACTGGACGGAAGCATTCTCAGAAACTTCTTTGCGATGAGGGCCTTCAAGTCACAGAGTGAAACCTTCCTTTTGATAGGCCAGCTTTGAAACACTGTTTCTGTAGAATCCGCAAGCGGATGCTTGGAGCTCTTTGAGGCTTAGGCTGGAAAAGGGAATATCTTCATATACAAACTAGACAGAAGCATTCTCAGAAACTTCTTTGTCATGTGGGGATGGAACTCACAGAGTTGAACATTCCTTTTCACAGAGCAGTTCTGCAACCCTCTTTTGGTGGAAACTGCAAGTGGATGTTTGGTGCGATTGCATCATCCAGTGGAAAAGGAAATACATTCAGACGAAAACTAGATAGAACCATTCTCAGAAACTTCTTGAGATGAGTGCATTCTACTCACAGAGTTGTACCTTCCTTTTGATAGAATAGTTTTGAAACACACTTTTTGTGCAAACTGCAAGTGGATAGTTGGAGCGCTTTGAGGCGTATGCTGCAAAACGAAATATCTTCACATAAAAACTAGACAGAAGCATTCTCAGAAACTTCTTTGTGATGTGCGCATTCAACTCACAGAGTTGAAGCTTCCTTTTCATATAGCACTTTTGAAACGCTCTGTTAGTAGAATCTGCAAGGGAATATTTGGAGTGCTACGAGGCCAACACTGGAAAAGGAAATACCTTCACATACAAACCAGACGGAAGCATTCTCAGAAACTACCCTGTGCTTTATGGATTCAACTCACTGAGAGGAATCTTCCCTTTGAGAGCGCAGTTTGGAAACACTCTTTTTGCAGAATTTGCTAGGGGATGTTTGGAGCGATTTCAGGACTATGCTGGAAAAGGAAATATCTTCACTTAGACACTAGACAGAAGCATTTTTAGAAACTTCGGTGTGATCGGTGCATTCGACTCACAGACCTGAACCTTCCTTTTGATAGAGCAGTTTTGAAACGCTCTTTTAGTAGCATCTGAAAGTGGATATTTGGAGCGCTTTTAGGCCAAGGCTGGAAAACGAAATATCATCACATAAAAACTAGACAGAAGCATTCTCAGAAACTTCTTTGTGATGAGTGGATTCAACTCACAGACTTGCACGTTCCTTTGGATAGGATAGTTTTGAAACACACCTTTTGTAGAATCTGCGAGCGTTTATTTCGAACGCTTTGAGGCCTATGCTGGAAAAGGAAATATCTTCACCTAAAAACTAGACAGAAGCATTGTCAGAAACATCTTTGTGATGACTGCATTCAACTCACAGAGTTGAACCTACCTATTGATAGAGAAGTTTTGAAACACCCTTTTTGTAGAATCTGCAAGTGAATATTTGGAGCGATATGAGGCCTCTGCTGGGAAATGAAATATCTTCCCCTAAAAGCTAGACAGAAGCATACTCAGAAACGACTTGGCAATGTGTGCATCCAACTCACAGAGTTGAACCTTCCTTTCCCTAGAGCAGTTTTGAAACACTCTTTTAGTAGAATCTGAAAGTGGATATTTGGAGCGCTTTGAGGCCAGTGCTGGGAAACGAAATATCATCACAGAAAAACTAGACAGAAGCGTTCTGCGAAAGTTCTTTGTGATGAGTGCATTCAACTCAGGGACTCGAATGTTCCTTTTGATAGAACAGTTTTGAAACACTCCTTTTGTAGAATCTGCAAGTGTTTATTTGGAGCGCTTTGAGGCCTATGCTGGAAAAGGAAATATCTTCACCTCAAAAGTAGATAGAAGCACTCTCAGAAACTTCTTGGTGATGTGTACATTGAACTCACAGTGTTGAACCTTTCTTTGGATAGAGAAGTTTTGAAACACTCTTTTAGCAGAATCTTCAAGTGGATATATGGAGTTCCTTGAGGCCTACGCCGGAAAAGGAAATATCTTCCCGTAGAAACTAGGCAAAAGCATTCTCAGAAAGTTCCCTGTGCTTTGTGCATTCAACTCACAGAGTTCAACCTTCCTTTTGATAGAGCAGTTTTGAAACACTCTCTTTGTAGAATCTGCACGTGGATATTTGGAACGCTTTGAGGCCTCTGCTTCAAAAGGAAATATCCTGGCATAGAAACTGGACGGAAGCATTCTCAGAAACTTCTTTGCGATGAGGGCCTTCAAGTCACAGAGTGAAACCTTCCTTTTGATAGGCCAGCTTTGAAACACTGTTTCTGTAGAATCCGCAAGCGGATGCTTGGAGCTCTTTGAGGCTTAGGCTGGAAAAGGGAATATCTTCATATACAAACTAGACAGAAGCATTCTCAGAAACTTCTTTGTCATGTGGGGATGGAACTCACAGAGTTGAACATTCCTTTTCACAGAGCAGTTCTGCAACCCTCTTTTGGTGGAAACTGCAAGTGGATGTTTGGTGCGATTGCATCATCCAGTGGAAAAGGAAATACATTCAGACGAAAACTAGATAGAACCATTCTCAGAAACTTCTTGAGATGAGTGCATTCTACTCACAGAGTTGTACCTTCCTTTTGATAGAATAGTTTTGAAACACACTTTTTGTGCAAACTGCAAGTGGATAGTTGGAGCGCTTTGAGGCGTATGCTGCAAAACGAAATATCTTCACATAAAAACTAGACAGAAGCATTCTCAGAAACTTCTTTGTGATGTGCGCATTCAACTCACAGAGTTGAAGCTTCCTTTTCATATAGCACTTTTGAAACGCTCTGTTAGTAGAATCTGCAAGGGAATATTTGGAGTGCTACGAGGCCAACACTGGAAAAGGAAATACCTTCACATACAAACCAGACGGAAGCATTCTCAGAAACTACCCTGTGCTTTATGGATTCAACTCACTGAGAGGAATCTTCCCTTTGAGAGCGCAGTTTGGAAACACTCTTTTTGCAGAATTTGCTAGGGGATGTTTGGAGCGATTTCAGGACTATGCTGGAAAAGGAAATATCTTCACTTAGACACTAGACAGAAGCATTTTTAGAAACTTCGGTGTGATCGGTGCATTCGACTCACAGACCTGAACCTTCCTTTTGATAGAGCAGTTTTGAAACGCTCTTTTAGTAGCATCTGAAAGTGGATATTTGGAGCGCTTTTAGGCCAAGGCTGGAAAACGAAATATCATCACATAAAAACTAGACAGAAGCATTCTCAGAAACTTCTTTGTGATGAGTGGATTCAACTCACAGACTTGCACGTTCCTTTGGATAGGATAGTTTTGAAACACTCCTTTTGTAGAATCTGCGAGCGTTTATTTTGAACGCTTTGAGGCCTATGCTGGAAAAGGAAATATCTTCACCTAAAAACTAGACAGAAGCATTGTCAGAAACATCTTTGTGATGACTGCATTCAACTCACAGAGTTGAACCTACCTATTGATAGAGAAGTTTTGAAACACCCTTTTTGTAGAATCTGCAAGTGAATATTTGGAGCGATATGAGGCCTCTGCTGGGAAATGAAATATCTTCCCCTAAAAGCTAGACAGAAGCATACTCAGAAACGACTTGGCAATGTGTGCATCCAACTCACAGAGTTGAACCTTCCTTTCCCTAGAGCAGTTTTGAAACACTCTTTTAGTAGAATCTGAAAGTGGATATTTGGAGCGCTTTGAGGCCAGTGCTGGGAAACGAAATATCATCACAGAAAAACTAGACAGAAGCGTTCTGCGAAAGTTCTTTGTGATGAGTGCATTCAACTCAGGGACTCGAATGTTCCTTTTGATAGAACAGTTTTGAAACACTCCTTTTGTAGAATCTGCAAGTGTTTATTTGGAGCGCTTTGAGGCCTATGCTGGAAAAGGAAATATCTTCACCTCAAAAGTAGATAGAAGCACTCTCAGAAACTTCTTGGTGATGTGTACATTGAACTCACAGTGTTGAACCTTTCTTTGGATAGAGAAGTTTTGAAACACTCTTTTAGCAGAATCTTCAAGTGGATATATGGAGTTCCTTGAGGCCTACGCCGGAAAAGGAAATATCTTCCCGTAGAAACTAGGCAAAAGCATTCTCAGAAAGTTCCCTGTGCTTTGTGCATTCAACTCACAGAGTTCAACCTTCCTTTTGATAGAGCAGTTTTGAAACACTCTTTTTGTAGAATCTGCACGTGGATATTTGGAACGCTTTGAGGCCTCTGCTTCAAAAGGAAATATCCTGGCATAGAAACTGGACGGAAGCATTCTCAGAAACTTCTTTGCGATGAGGGCCTTCAAGTCACAGAGTGAAACCTTCCTTTTGATAGGCCAGCTTTGAAACACTGTTTCTGTAGAATCCGCAAGCGGATGCTTGGAGCTCTTTGAGGCTTAGGCTGGAAAAGGGAATATCTTCATATACAAACTAGACAGAAGCATTCTCAGAAACTTCTTTGTCATGTGGGGATGGAACTCACAGAGTTGAACATTCCTTTTCACAGAGCAGTTCTGCAACCCTCTTTTGGTGGAAACTGCAAGTGGATGTTTGGTGCGATTGCATCATCCAGTGGAAAAGGAAATACATTCAGACGAAAACTAGATAGAACCATTCTCAGAAACTTCTTGAGATGAGTGCATTCTACTCACAGAGTTGTACCTTCCTTTTGATAGAATAGTTTTGAAACACACTTTTTGTGCAAACTGCAAGTGGATAGTTGGAGCGCTTTGAGGCGTATGCTGCAAAACGAAATATCTTCACATAAAAACTAGACAGAAGCATTCTCAGAAACTTCTTTGTGATGTGCGCATTCAACTCACAGAGTTGAAGCTTCCTTTTCATATAGCACTTTTGAAACGCTCTGTTAGTAGAATCTGCAAGGGAATATTTGGAGTGCTACGAGGCCAACACTGGAAAAGGAAATACCTTCACATACAAACCAGACGGAAGCATTCTCAGAAACTACCCTGTGCTTTATGGATTCAACTCACTGAGAGGAATCTTCCCTTTGAGAGCGCAGTTTGGAAACACTCTTTTTGCAGAATTTGCTAGGGGATGTTTGGAGCGATTTCAGGACTATGCTGGAAAAGGAAATATCTTCACTTAGACACTAGACAGAAGCATTTTTAGAAACTTCGGTGTGATCGGTGCATTCGACTCACAGACCTGAACCTTCCTTTTGATAGAGCAGTTTTGAAACGCTCTTTTAGTAGCATCTGAAAGTGGATATTTGGAGCGCTTTTAGGCCAAGGCTGGAAAACGAAATATCATCACATAAAAACTAGACAGAAGCATTCTCAGAAACTTCTTTGTGATGAGTGGATTCAACTCACAGACTTGCACGTTCCTTTGGATAGGATAGTTTTGAAACACTCCTTTTGTAGAATCTGCGAGCGTTTATTTCGAACGCTTTGAGGCCTATGCTGGAAAAGGAAATATCTTCACCTAAAAACTAGACAGAAGCATTGTCAGAAACATCTTTGTGATGACTGCATTCAACTCACAGAGTTGAACCTACCTATTGATAGAGAAGTTTTGAAACACCCTTTTTGTAGAATCTGCAAGTGAATATTTGGAGCGATATGAGGCCTCTGCTGGGAAATGAAATATCTTCCCCTAAAAGCTAGACAGAAGCATACTCAGAAACGACTTGGCAATGTGTGCATCCAACTCACAGAGTTGAACCTTCCTTTCCCTAGAGCAGTTTTGAAACACTCTTTTAGTAGAATCTGAAAGTGGATATTTGGAGCGCTTTGAGGCCAGTGCTGGGAAACGAAATATCATCACAGAAAAACTAGACAGAAGTGTTCTGCGAAAGTTCTTTGTGATGAGTGCATTCAACTCAGGGACTCGAATGTTCCTTTTGATAGAACAGTTTTGAAACACTCCTTTTGTAGAATCTGCAAGTGTTTATTTGGAGCGCTTTGAGGCCTATGCTGGAAAAGGAAATATCTTCACCTCAAAAGTAGATAGAAGCATTCTCAGAAACTTCTTGGTGATGTGTACATTGAACTCACAGTGTTGAACCTTTCTTTGGATAGAGAAGTTTTGAAACACTCTTTTAGCAGAATCTTCAAGTGGATATATGGAGTTCCTTGAGGCCTACGCCGGAAAAGGAAATATCTTCCCGTAGAAACTAGGCAAAAGCATTCTCAGAAAGTTCCCTGTGCTTTGTGCATTCAACTCACAGAGTTCAACCTTCCTTTTGATAGAGCAGTTTTGAAACACTCTTTTTGTAGAATCTGCACGTGGATATTTGGAACGCTTTGAGGCCTCTGCTTCAAAAGGAAATATCCTGGCATAGAAACTTGACGGAAGCATTCTCAGAAACTTCTTTGCGATGAGGGCCTTCAAGTCACAGAGTGAAACCTTCCTTTTGATAGGCCAGCTTTGAAACACTGTTTCTGTAGAATCCGCAAGCGGATGCTTGGAGCTCTTTGAGGCTTAGGCTGGAAAAGGGAATATCTTCATATACAAACTAGACAGAAGCATTCTCAGAAACTTCTTTGTCATGTGGGGATGGAACTCACAGAGTTGAACATTCCTTTTCACAGAGCAGTTCTGCAACCCTCTTTTGGTGGAAACTGCAAGTGGATGTTTGGTGCGATTGCATCATCCAGTGGAAAAGGAAATACATTCAGACGAAAACTAGATAGAACCATTCTCAGAAACTTCTTGAGATGAGTGCATTCTACTCACAGAGTTGTACCTTCCTTTTGATAGAATAGTTTTGAAACACACTTTTTGTGCAAACTGCAAGTGGATAGTTGGAGCGCTTTGAGGCGTATGCTGCAAAACGAAATATCTTCACATAAAAACTAGACAGAAGCATTCTCAGAAACTTCTTTGTGATGTGCGCATTCAACTCACAGAGTTGAAGCTTCCTTTTCATATAGCACTTTTGAAACACTCTGTTAGTAGAATCTGCAAGGGAATATTTGGAGTGCTACGAGGCCAACACTGGAAAAGGAAATACCTTCACATACAAACCAGACGGAAGCATTCTCAGAAACTACCCTGTGCTTTATGGATTCAACTCACTGAGAGGAATCTTCCCTTTGAGAGCGCAGTTTGGAAACACTCTTTTTGCAGAATTTGCTAGGGGATGTTTGGAGCGATTTCAGGACTATGCTGGAAAAGGAAATATCTTCACTTAGACACTAGACAGAAGCATTTTTAGAAACTTCGGTGTGATCGGTGCATTCGACTCACAGACCTGAACCTTCCTTTTGATAGAGCAGTTTTGAAACGCTCTTTTAGTAGCATCTGAAAGTGGATATTTGGAGCGCTTTTAGGCCAAGGCTGGAAAACGAAATATCATCACATAAAAACTAGACAGAAGCATTCTCAGAAACGTCTTTGTGATGAGTGGATTCAACTCACAGACTTGCACGTTCCTTTGGATAGGATAGTTTTGAAACACTCCTTTTGTAGAATCTGCGAGCGTTTATTTCGAACGCTTTGAGGCCTCTGCTGGGAAATGAAATATCTTCCGCTAAAAGCTAGACAGAAGCATACTCAGAAACGACTTGGCAATGTGTGCATCCAACTCACAGAGTTGAACCTTCCTTTCCCTAGAGCAGTTTTGAAACACTCTTTTAGTAGAATCTGAAAGTGGATATTTGGAGCGCTTTGAGGCCAGTGCTGGGAAACGAAATATCATCACAGAAAAACTAGACAGAAGCGTTCTGCGAAAGTTCTTTGTGATGAGTGCATTCAACTCAGGGACTCGAATGTTCCTTTTGATAGAACAGTTTTGAAACACTCCTTTTGTAGAATCTGCAAGTGTTTATTTGGAGCGCTTTGAGGCCTATGCTGGAAAAGGAAATATCTTCACCTCAAAAGTAGATAGAAGCATTCTCAGAAACTTCTTGGTGATGTGTACATTGAACTCACAGTGTTGAACCTTTCTTTGGATAGAGAAGTTTTGAAACACTCTTTTAGCAGAATCTTCAAGTGGATATATGGAGTTCCTTGAGGCCTACGCCGGAAAAGGAAATATCTTCCCGTAGAAACTAGGCAAAAGCATTCTCAGAAAGTTCCCTGTGCTTTGTGCATTCAATTCACAGAGTTCAACCTTCCTTTTGATAGAGCAGTTTTGAAACACTCTTTTTGTAGAATCTGCACGTGGATATTTGGAACGCTTTGAGGCCTCTGCTTCAAAAGGAAATATCCTGGCATAGAAACTGGACGGAAGCATTCTCAGAAACTTCTTTGTGATGAGGGCCTTCAAGTCACAGAGTGAAACCTTCCTTTTGATAGGCCAGCTTTGAAACACTGTTTCTGTAGAATCCGCAAGCGGATGCTTGGAGCTCTTTGAGGCTTAGGCTGGAAAAGGGAATATCTTCATATACAAACTAGACAGAAGCATTCTCAGAAACTTCTTTGTCATGTGGGGATGGAACTCACAGAGTTGAACATTCCTTTTCACAGAGCAGTTCTGCAACCCTCTTTTGGTGGAAACTGCAAGTGGATGTTTGGTGCGATTGCATCATCCAGTGGAAAAGGAAATACATTCAGACGAAAACTAGATAGAACCATTCTCAGAAACTTCTTGAGATGAGTGCATTCTACTCACAGAGTTGTACCTTCCTTTTGATAGAATAGTTTTGAAACACACTTTTTGTGCAAACTGCAAGTGGATAGTTGGAGCGCTTTGAGGCGTATGCTGCAAAACGAAATATCTTCACATAAAAACTAGACAGAAGCATTCTCAGAAACTTCTTTGTGATGTGCGCATTCAACTCACAGAGTTGAAGCTTCCTTTTCATATAGCACTTTTGAAACGCTCTGTTAGTAGAATCTGCAAGGGAATATTTGGAGTGCTACGAGGCCAACACTGGAAAAGGAAATACCTTCACATACAAACCAGACGGAAGCATTCTCAGAAACTACCCTGTGCTTTATGGATTCAACTCATTGAGAGGAATCTTCCCTTTGAGAGCGCAGTTTGGAAACACTCTTTTTGCAGAATTTGCTAGGGGATGTTTGGAGCGATTTCAGGACTATGCTGGAAAAGGAAATATCTTCACTTAGACACTAGACAGAAGCATTTTTAGAAACTTTGGTGTGATCGGTGCATTCGACTCACAGACCTGAACCTTCCTTTTGATAGAGCAGTTTTGAAACGCTCTTTTAGTAGCATCTGAAAGTGGATATTTGGAGCGCTTTTAGGCCAAGGATGGAAAACGAAATATCATCACATAAAAACTAGACAGAAGCATTCTCAGAAACTTCTTTGTGATGAGTGGATTCAACTCACAGACTTGCACGTTCCTTTGGATAGGATAGTTTTGAAACACTCCTTTTGTAGAATCTGCGAGCATTTATTTTGAACGCTTTGAGGCCTATGCTGGAAAAGGAAATATCTTCACCTAAAAACTAGACAGAAGCATTGTCAGAAACATCTTTGTGATGACTGCATTCAACTCACAGAGTTGAACCTACCTATTGATAGAGAAGTTTTGAAACACCCTTTTTGTAGAATCTGCAAGTGAATATTTGGAGCGATATGAGGCCTCTGCTGGGAAATGAAATATCTTCCCCTAAAAGCTAGACAGAAGCATACTCAGAAACGACTTGGCAATGTGTGCATCCAACTCACAGAGTTGAACCTTCCTTTCCCTAGAGCAGTTTTGAAACACTCTTTTAGTAGAATCTGAAAGTGGATATTTGGAGCGCTTTGAGGCCAGTGCTGGGAAACGAAATATCATCACAGAAAAACTAGACAGAAGCGTTCTGCGAAAGTTCTTTGTGATGAGTGCATTCAACTCAGGGACTCGAATGTTCCTTTTGATAGAACAGTTTTGAAACACTCCTTTTGTAGAATCTGCAAGTGTTTATTTGGAGCGCTTTGAGGCCTATGCTGGAAAAGGAAATATCTTCACCTCAAAAGTAGATAGAAGCATTCTCAGAAACTTCTTGGTGATGTGTACATTGAACTCACAGTGTTGAACCTTTCTTTGGATAGAGAAGTTTTGAAACACTCTTTTAGCAGAATCTTCAAGTGGATATATGGAGTTCCTTGAGGCCTACGCCGGAAAAGGAAATATCTTCCCGTAGAAACTAGGCAAAAGCATTCTCAGAAAGTTCCCTGTGCTTTGTGCATTCAACTCACAGAGTTCAACCTTCCTTTTGATAGAGCAGTTTTGAAACACTCTTTTTGTAGAATCTGCACGTGGATATTTGGAACGCTTTGAGGCCTCTGCTTCAAAAGGAAATATCCTGGCATAGAAACTGGACGGAAGCATTCTCAGAAACTTCTTTGCGATGAGGGCCTTCAAGTCACAGAGTGAAACCTTCCTTTTGATAGGCCAGCTTTGAAACACTGTTTCTGTAGAATCCACAAGCGGATGCTTGGAGCTCTTTGAGGCTTAGGCTGGAAAAGGGAATATCTTCATATACAAACTAGACAGAAGCATTCTCAGAAACTTCTTTGTCATGTGGGGATGGAACTCACAGAGTTGAACATTCCTTTTCACAGAGCAGTTCTGCAACCCTCTTTTGGTGGAAACTGCAAGTGGATGTTTGGTGCGATTGCATCATCCAGTGGAAAAGGAAATACATTCAGACGAAAACTAGATAGAACCATTCTCAGAAACTTCTTGAGATGAGTGCATTCTACTCACAGAGTTGTACCTTCCTTTTGATAGAATAGTTTTGAAACACACTTTTTGTGCAAACTGCAAGTGGATAGTTGGAGCGCTTTGAGGCGTATGCTGCAAAACGAAATATCTTCACATAAAAACTAGACAGAAGCATTCTCAGAAACTTCTTTGTGATGTGCGCATTCAACTCACAGAGTTGAAGCTTCCTTTTCATATAGCACTTTTGAAACGCTCTGTTAGTAGAATCTGCAAGGGAATATTTGGAGTGCTACGAGGCCAACACTGGAAAAGGAAATACCTTCACATACAAACCAGACGGAAGCATTCTCAGAAACTACCCTGTGCTTTATGGATTCAACTCACTGAGAGGAATCTTCCCTTTGAGAGCGCAGTTTGGAAACACTCTTTTTGCAGAATTTGCTAGGGGATGTTTGGAGCGATTTCAGGACTATGCTGGAAAAGGAAATATCTTCACTTAGACACTAGACAGAAGCATTTTTAGAAACTTCGGTGTGATCGGTGCATTCGACTCACAGACCTGAACCTTCCTTTTGATAGAGCAGTTTTGAAACGCTCTTTTAGTAGCATCTGAAAGTGGATATTTGGAGCGCTTTTAGGCCAAGGCTGGAAAACGAAATATCATCACATAAAAACTAGACAGAAGCATTCTCAGAAACTTCTTTGTGATGAGTGGATTCAACTCACAGACTTGCACGTTCCTTTGGATAGGATAGTTTTGAAACACTCCTTTTGTAGAATCTGCGAGCATTTATTTCGAACGCTTTGAGGCCTATGCTGGAAAAGGAAATATCTTCACCTAAAAACTAGACAGAAGCATTGTCAGAAACATCTTTGTGATGACTGCATTCAACTCACAGAGTTGAACCTACCTATTGATAGAGAAGTTTTGAAACACCCTTTTTGTAGAATCTGCAAGTGAATATTTGGAGCGATATGAGGCCTCTGCTGGGAAATGAAATATCTTCCCCTAAAAGCTAGACAGAAGCATACTCAGAAACGACTTGGCAATGTGTGCATCCAACTCACAGAGTTGAACCTTCCGTTCCCTAGAGCAGTTTTGAAACACTCTTTTAGTAGAATCTGAAAGTGGATATTTGGAGCGCTTTGAGGCCAGTGCTGGGAAACGAAATATCATCACAGAAAAACTAGACAGAAGCGTTCTGCGAAAGTTCTTTGTGATGAGTGCATTCAACTCAGGGACTCGAATGTTCCTTTTGATAGAACAGTTTTGAAACACTCCTTTTGTAGAATCTGCAAGTGTTTATTTGGAGCGCTTTGAGGCCTATGCTGGAAAAGGAAATATCTTCACCTCAAAAGTAGATAGAAGCATTCTCAGAAACTTCTTGGTGATGTGTACATTGAACTCACAGTGTTGAACCTTTCTTTGGATAGAGAAGTTTTGAAACACTCTTTTAGCAGAATCTTCAAGTGGATATATGGAGTTCCTTGAGGCCTACGCCGGAAAAGGAAATATCTTCCCGTAGAAACTAGGCAAAAGCATTCTCAGAAAGTTCCCTGTGCTTTGTGCATTCAACTCACAGAGTTCAACCTTCCTTTTGATAGAGCAGTTTTGAAACACTCTTTTTGTAGAATCTGCACGTGGATATTTGGAACGCTTTGAGGCCTCTGCTTCAAAAGGAAATATCCTGGCATAGAAACTGGACGGAAGCATTCTCAGAAACTTCTTTGCGATGAGGGCCTTCAAGTCACAGAGTGAAACCTTCCTTTTGATAGGCCAGCTTTGAAACACTGTTTCTGTAGAATCCGCAAGCGGATGCTTGGAGCTCTTTGAGGCTTAGGCTGGAAAAGGGAATATCTTCATATACAAACTAGACAGAAGCATTCTCAGAAACTTCTTTGTCATGTGGGGATGGAACTCACAGAGTTGAACATTCCTTTTCACAGAGCAGTTCTGCAACCCTCTTTTGGTGGAAACTGCAAGTGGATGTTTGGTGCGATTGCATCATCCAGTGGAAAAGGAAATACGTTCAGACGAAAACTAGATAGAACCATTCTCAGAAACTTCTTGAGATGAGTGCATTCTACTCACAGAGTTGTACCTTCCTTTTGATAGAATAGTTTTGAAACACACTTTTTGTGCAAACTGCAAGTGGATAGTTGGAGCGCTTTGAGGCGTATGCTGCAAAACGAAATATCTTCACATAAAAACTAGACAGAAGCATTCTCAGAAACTTCTTTGTGATGTGCGCATTCAACTCACAGAGTTGAAGCTTCCTTTTCATATAGCACTTTTGAAACGCTCTGTTAGTAGAATCTGCAAGGGAATATTTGGAGTGCTACGAGGCCAACACTGGAAAAGGAAATACCTTCACATACAAACCAGACGGAAGCATTCTCAGAAACTACCCTGTGCTTTATGGATTCAACTCACTGAGAGGAATCTTCCCTTTGAGAGCGCAGTTTGGAAACACTCTTTTTGCAGAATTTGCTAGGGGATGTTTGGAGCGATTTCAGGACTATGCTGGAAAAGGAAATATCTTCACTTAGACACTAGACAGAAGCATTTTTAGAAACTTCGGTGTGATCGGTGCATTCGACTCACAGACCTGAACCTTCCTTTTGATAGAGCAGTTTTGAAACGCTCTTTTAGTAGCATCTGAAAGTGGATATTTGGAGCGCTTTTAGGCCAAGGCTGGAAAACGAAATATCATCACATAAAAACTAGACAGAAGCATTCTCAGAAACTTCTTTGTGATGAGTGGATTCAACTCACAGACTTGTACGTTCCTTTGGATAGGATAGTTTTGAAACACTCCTTTTGTAGAATCTGCGAGCGTTTATTTCGAACGCTTTGAGGCCTATGCTGGAAAAGGAAATATCTTCACCTAAAAACTAGACAGAAGCATTGTCAGAAACATCTTTGTGATGACTGCATTCAACTCACAGAGTTGAACCTACCTATTGATAGAGAAGTTTTGAAACACCCTTTTTGTAGAATCTGCAAGTGAATATTTGGAGCGATATGAGGCCTCTGCTGGGAAATGAAATATCTTCCCCTAAAAGCTAGACAGAAGCATACTCAGAAACGACTTGGCAATGTGTGCATCCAACACACAGAGTTGAACCTTCCTTTCCCTAGAGCAGTTTTGAAACACTCTTTTAGTAGAATCTGAAAGTGGATATTTGGAGCGCTTTGAGGCCAGTGCTGGGAAACGAAATATCATCACAGAAAAACTAGACAGAAGCGTTCTGCGAAAGTTCTTTGTGATGAGTGCATTCAACTCAGGGACTCGAATGTTCCTTTTGATAGAACAGTTTTGAAACACTCCTTTTGTAGAATCTGCAAGTGTTTATTTGGAGCGCTTTGAGGCCTATGCTGGAAAAGGAAATATCTTCACCTCAAAAGTAGATAGAAGCATTCTCAGAAACTTCTTGGTGATGTGTACATTGAACTCACAGTGTTGAACCTTTCTTTGGATAGAGAAGTTTTGAAACACTCTTTTAGCAGAATCTTCAAGTGGATATATGGAGTTCCTTGAGGCCTACGCCGGAAAAGGAAATATCTTCCCGTAGAAACTAGGCAAAAGCATTCTCAGAAAGTTCCCTGTGCTTTGTGCATTCAACTCACAGAGTTCAACCTTCCTTTTGATAGAGCAGTTTTGAAACACTCTTTTTGTAGAATCTGCACGTGGATATTTGGAACGCTTTGAGGCCTCTGCTTCAAAAGGAAATATCCTGGCATAGAAACTGGACGGAAGCATTCTCAGAAACTTCTTTGCGATGAGGGCCTTCAAGTCACAGAGTGAAACCTTCCTTTTGATAGGCCAGCTTTGAAACACTGTTTCTGTAGAATCCGCAAGCGGATGCTTGGAGCTCTTTGAGGCTTAGGCTGGAAAAGGGAATATCTTCATATACAAACTAGACAGAAGCATTCTCAGAAACTTCTTTGTCATGTGGGGATGGAACTCACAGAGTTGAACATTCCTTTTCACAGAGCAGTTCTGCAACCCTCTTTTGGTGGAAACTGCAAGTGGATGTTTGGTGCGATTGCATCATCCAGTGGAAAAGGAAATACATTCAGACGAAAACTAGATAGAACCATTCTCAGAAACTTCTTGAGATGAGTGCATTCTACTCACAGAGTTGTACCTTCCTTTTGATAGAATAGTTTTGAAACACACTTTTTGTGCAAACTGCAAGTGGATAGTTGGAGCGCTTTGAGGCGTATGCTGCAAAACGAAATATCTTCACATAAAAACTAGACAGAAGCATTCTCAGAAACTTCTTTGTGATGTGCGCATTCAACTCACAGAGTTGAAGCTTCCTTTTCATATAGCACTTTTGAAACGCTCTGTTAGTAGAATCTGCAAGGGAATATTTGGAGTGCTACGAGGCCAACACTGGAAAAGGAAATACCTTCACATACAAACCAGACGGAAGCATTCTCAGAAACTACCCTGTGCTTTATGGATTCAACTCACTGAGAGGAATCTTCCCTTTGAGAGCGCAGTTTGGAAACACTCTTTTTGCAGAATTTGCTAGGGGATGTTTGGAGCGATTTCAGGACTATGCTGGAAAAGGAAATATCTTCACTTAGACACTAGACAGAAGCATTTTTAGAAACTTCGGTGTGATCGGTGCATTCGACTCAGAGACCTGAACCTTCCTTTTGATAGAGCAGTTTTGAAACGCTCTTTTAGTAGCATCTGAAAGTGGATATTTGGAGCGCTTTTAGGCCAAGGCTGGAAAACGAAATATCATCACATAAAAACTAGACAGAAGCATTCTCAGAAACTTCTTTGTGATGAGTGGATTCAACTCACAGACTTGCACGTTCCTTTGGATAGGATAGTTTTGAAACACTCCTTTTGTAGAATCTGCGAGCATTTATTTCGAACGCTTTGAGGCCTATGCTGGAAAAGGAAATATCTTCACCTAAAAACTAGACAGAAGCATTGTCAGAAACATCTTTGTGATGACTGCATTCAACTCACAGAGTTGAACCTACCTATTGATAGAGAAGTTTTGAAACACCCTTTTTGTAGAATCTGCAAGTGAATATTTGGAGCGATATGAGGCCTCTGCTGGGAAATGAAATATCTTCCCCTAAAAGCTAGACAGAAGCATACTCAGAAACGACTTGGCAATGTGTGCATCCAACTCACAGAGTTGAACCTTCCGTTCCCTAGAGCAGTTTTGAAACACTCTTTTAGTAGAATCTGAAAGTGGATATTTGGAGCGCTTTGAGGCCAGTGCTGGGAAACGAAATATCATCACAGAAAAACTAGACAGAAGCGTTCTGCGAAAGTTCTTTGTGATGAGTGCATTCAACTCAGGGACTCGAATGTTCCTTTTGATAGAACAGTTTTGAAACACTCCTTTTGTAGAATCTGCAAGTGTTTATTTGGAGCGCTTTGAGGCCTATGCTGGAAAAGGAAATATCTTCACCTCAAAAGTAGATAGAAGCATTCTCAGAAACTTCTTGGTGATGTGTACATTGAACTCACAGTGTTGAACCTTTCTTTGGATAGAGAAGTTTTGAAACACTCTTTTAGCAGAATCTTCAAGTGGATATATGGAGTTCCTTGAGGCCTACGCCGGAAAAGGAAATATCTTCCCGTAGAAACTAGGCAAAAGCATTCTCAGAAAGTTCCCTGTGCTTTGTGCATTCAACTCACAGAGTTCAACCTTCCTTTTGATAGAGCAGTTTTGAAACACTCTTTTTGTAGAATCTGCACGTGGATATTTGGAACGCTTTGAGGCCTCTGCTTCAAAAGGAAATATCCTGGCATAGAAACTGGACGGAAGCATTCTCAGAAACTTCTTTGCGATGAGGGCCTTCAAGTCACAGAGTGAAACCTTCCTTTTGATAGGCCAGCTTTGAAACACTGTTTCTGTAGAATCCGCAAGCGGATGCTTGGAGCTCTTTGAGGCTTAGGCTGGAAAAGGGAATATCTTCATATACAAACTAGACAGAAGCATTCTCAGAAACTTCTTTGTCATGTGGGGATGGAACTCACAGAGTTGAACATTCCTTTTCACAGAGCAGTTCTGCAACCCTCTTTTGGTGGAAACTGCAAGTGGATGTTTGGTGCGATTGCATCATCCAGTGGAAAAGGAAATACGTTCAGACGAAAACTAGATAGAACCATTCTCAGAAACTTCTTGAGATGAGTGCATTCTACTCACAGAGTTGTACCTTCCTTTTGATAGAATAGTTTTGAAACACACTTTTTGTGCAAACTGCAAGTGGATAGTTGGAGCGCTTTGAGGCGTATGCTGCAAAACGAAATATCTTCACATAAAAACTAGACAGAAGCATTCTCAGAAACTTCTTTGTGATGTGCGCATTCAACTCACAGAGTTGAAGCTTCCTTTTCATATAGCACTTTTGAAACGCTCTGTTAGTAGAATCTGCAAGGGAATATTTGGAGTGCTACGAGGCCAACACTGGAAAAGGAAATACCTTCACATACAAACCAGACGGAAGCATTCTCAGAAACTACCCTGTGCTTTATGGATTCAACTCACTGAGAGGAATCTTCCCTTTGAGAGCGCAGTTTGGAAACACTCTTTTTGCAGAATTTGCTAGGGGATGTTTGGAGCGATTTCAGGACTATGCTGGAAAAGGAAATATCTTCACTTAGACACTAGACAGAAGCATTTTTAGAAACTTCGGTGTGATCGGTGCATTCGACTCACAGACCTGAACCTTCCTTTTGATAGAGCAGTTTTGAAACGCTCTTTTAGTAGCATCTGAAAGTGGATATTTGGAGCGCTTTTAGGCCAAGGCTGGAAAACGAAATATCATCACATAAAAACTAGACAGAAGCATTCTCAGAAACTTCTTTGTGATGAGTGGATTCAACTCACAGACTTGTACGTTCCTTTGGATAGGATAGTTTTGAAACACTCCTTTTGTAGAATCTGCGAGCGTTTATTTCGAACGCTTTGAGGCCTATGCTGGAAAAGGAAATATCTTCACCTAAAAACTAGACAGAAGCATTGTCAGAAACATCTTTGTGATGACTGCATTCAACTCACAGAGTTGAACCTACCTATTGATAGAGAAGTTTTGAAACACCCTTTTTGTAGAATCTGCAAGTGAATATTTGGAGCGATATGAGGCCTCTGCTGGGAAATGAAATATCTTCCCCTAAAAGCTAGACAGAAGCATACTCAGAAACGACTTGGCAATGTGTGCATCCAACACACAGAGTTGAACCTTCCTTTCCCTAGAGCAGTTTTGAAACACTCTTTTAGTAGAATCTGAAAGTGGATATTTGGAGCGCTTTGAGGCCAGTGCTGGGAAACGAAATATCATCACAGAAAAACTAGACAGAAGCGTTCTGCGAAAGTTCTTTGTGATGAGTGCATTCAACTCAGGGACTCGAATGTTCCTTTTGATAGAACAGTTTTGAAACACTCCTTTTGTAGAATCTGCAAGTGTTTATTTGGAGCGCTTTGAGGCCTATGCTGGAAAAGGAAATATCTTCACCTCAAAAGTAGATAGAAGCATTCTCAGAAACTTCTTGGTGATGTGTACATTGAACTCACAGTGTTGAACCTTTCTTTGGATAGAGAAGTTTTGAAACACTCTTTTAGCAGAATCTTCAAGTGGATATATGGAGTTCCTTGAGGCCTACGCCGGAAAAGGAAATATCTTCCCGTAGAAACTAGGCAAAAGCATTCTCAGAAAGTTCCCTGTGCTTTGTGCATTCAACTCACAGAGTTCAACCTTCCTTTTGATAGAGCAGTTTTGAAACACTCTTTTTGTAGAATCTGCACGTGGATATTTGGAACGCTTTGAGGCCTCTGCTTCAAAAGGAAATATCCTGGCATAGAAACTGGACGGAAGCATTCTCAGAAACTTCTTTGCGATGAGGGCCTTCAAGTCACAGAGTGAAACCTTCCTTTTGATAGGCCAGCTTTGAAACACTGTTTCTGTAGAATCCGCAAGCGGATGCTTGGAGCTCTTTGAGGCTTAGGCTGGAAAAGGGAATATCTTCATATACAAACTAGACAGAAGCATTCTCAGAAACTTCTTTGTCATGTGGGGATGGAACTCACAGAGTTGAACATTCCTTTTCACAGAGCAGTTCTGCAACCCTCTTTTGGTGGAAACTGCAAGTGGATGTTTGGTGCGATTGCATCATCCAGTGGAAAAGGAAATACATTCAGACGAAAACTAGATAGAACCATTCTCAGAAACTTCTTGAGATGAGTGCATTCTACTCACAGAGTTGTACCTTCCTTTTGATAGAATAGTTTTGAAACACACTTTTTGTGCAAACTGCAAGTGGATAGTTGGAGCGCTTTGAGGCGTATGCTGCAAAACGAAATATCTTCACATAAAAACTAGACAGAAGCATTCTCAGAAACTTCTTTGTGATGTGCGCATTCAACTCACAGAGTTGAAGCTTCCTTTTCATATAGCACTTTTGAAACGCTCTGTTAGTAGAATCTGCAAGGGAATATTTGGAGTGCTACGAGGCCAACACTGGAAAAGGAAATACCTTCACATACAAACCAGACGGAAGCATTCTCAGAAACTACCCTGTGCTTTATGGATTCAACTCACTGAGAGGAATCTTCCCTTTGAGAGCGCAGTTTGGAAACACTCTTTTTGCAGAATTTGCTAGGGGATGTTTGGAGCGATTTCAGGACTATGCTGGAAAAGGAAATATCTTCACTTAGACACTAGACAGAAGCATTTTTAGAAACTTCGGTGTGATCGGTGCATTCGACTAACAGACCTGAACCTTCCTTTTGATAGAGCAGTTTTGAAACGCTCTTTTAGTAGCATCTGAAAGTGGATATTTGGAGCGCTTTTAGGCCAAGGCTGGAAAACGAAATATCATCACATAAAAACTAGACAGAAGCATTCTCAGAAACTTCTTTGTGATGAGTGGATTCAACTCACAGACTTGCACGTTCCTTTGGATAGGATAGTTTTGAAACACTCCTTTTGTAGAATCTGCGAGCGTTTATTTCGAACGCTTTGAGGCCTCTGCTGGGAAATGAAATATCTTCCGCTAAAAGCTAGACAGAAGCATACTCAGAAACGACTTGGCAATGTGTGCATCCAACTCACAGAGTTGAACCTTCCTTTCCCTAGAGCAGTTTTGAAACACTCTTTTAGTAGAATCTGAAAGTGGATATTTGGAGCGCTTTGAGGCCAGTGCTGGGAAACGAAATATCATCACAGAAAAACTAGACAGAAGCGTTCTGCGAAAGTTCTTTGTGATGAGTGCATTCAACTCAGGGACTCGAATGTTCCTTTTGATAGAACAGTTTTGAAACACTCCTTTTGTAGAATCTGCAAGTGTTTATTTGGAGCGCTTTGAGGCCTATGCTGGAAAAGGAAATATCTTCACCTCAAAAGTAGATAGAAGCATTCTCAGAAACTTCTTGGTGATGTGTACATTGAACTCACAGTGTTGAACCTTTCTTTGGATAGAGAAGTTTTGAAACACTCTTTTAGCAGAATCTTCAAGTGGATATATGGAGTTCCTTGAGGCCTACGCCAGAAAAGGAAATATCTTCCCGTAGAAACTAGGCAAAAGCATTCTCAGAAAGTTCCCTGTGCTTTGTGCATTCAACTCACAGAGTTCAACCTTCCTTTTGATAGAGCAGTTTTGAAACACTCTTTTTGTAGAATCTGCACGTGGATATTTGGAACGCTTTGAGGCCTCTGCTTCAAAAGGAAATATCCTGGCATAGAAACTGGACGGAAGCATTCTCAGAAACTTCTTTGCGATGAGGGCCTTCAAGTCACAGAGTGAAACCTTCCTTTTGATAGGCCAGCTTTGAAACACTGTTTCTGTAGAATCCGCAAGCGGATGCTTGGAGCTCTTTGAGGCTTAGGCTGGAAAAGGGAATATCTTCATATACAAACTAGACAGAAGCATTCTCAGAAACTTCTTTGTCATGTGGGGATGGAACTCACAGAGTTGAACATTCCTTTTCACAGAGCAGTTCTGCAACCCTCTTTTGGTGGAAACTGCAAGTGGATGTTTGGTGCGATTGCATCATCCAGTGGAAAAGGAAATACATTCAGACGAAAACTAGATAGAACCATTCTCAGAAACTTCTTGAGATGAGTGCATTCTACTCACAGAGTTGTACCTTCCTTTTGATAGAATAGTTTTGAAACACACTTTTTGTGCAAACTGCAAGTGGATAGTTGGAGCGCTTTGAGGCGTATGCTGCAAAACGAAATATCTTCACATAAAAACTAGACAGAAGCATTCTCAGAAACTTCTTTGTGATGTGCGCATTCAACTCACAGAGTTGAAGCTTCCTTTTCATATAGCACTTTTGAAACGCTCTGTTAGTAGAATCTGCAAGGGAATATTTGGAGTGCTACGAGGCCAACACTGGAAAAGGAAATACCTTCACATACAAACCAGACGGAAGCATTCTCAGAAACTACCCTGTGCTTTATGGATTCAACTCATTGAGAGGAATCTTCCCTTTGAGAGCGCAGTTTGGAAACACTCTTTTTGCAGAATTTGCTAGGGGATGTTTGGAGCGATTTCAGGACTATGCTGGAAAAGGAAATATCTTCACTTAGACACTAGACAGAAGCATTTTTAGAAACTTCGGTGTGATCGGTGCATTCGACTCACAGACCTGAACCTTCCTTTTGATAGAGCAGTTTTGAAACGCTCTTTTAGTAGCATCTGAAAGTGGATATTTGGAGCGCTTTTAGGCCAAGGCTGGAAAACGAAATATCATCACATAAAAACTAGACAGAAGCATTCTCAGAAACTTCTTTGTGATGAGTGGATTCAACTCACAGACTTGCACGTTCCTTTGGATAGGATAGTTTTGAAACACTCCTTTTGTAGAATCTGCGAGCATTTATTTTGAACGCTTTGAGGCCTATGCTGGAAAAGGAAATATCTTCACCTAAAAACTAGACAGAAGCATTGTCAGAAACATCTTTGTGATGACTGCATTCAACTCACAGAGTTGAACCTACCTATTGATAGAGAAGTTTTGAAACACCCTTTTTGTAGAATCTGCAAGTGAATATTTGGAGCGATATGAGGCCTCTGCTGGGAAATGAAATATCTTCCCCTAAAAGCTAGACAGAAGCATACTCAGAAACGACTTGGCAATGTGTGCATCCAACTCACAGAGTTGAACCTTCCTTTCCCTAGAGCAGTTTTGAAACACTCTTTTAGTAGAATCTGAAAGTGGATATTTGGAGCGCTTTGAGGCCAGTGCTGGGAAACGAAATATCATCACAGAAAAACTAGACAGAAGCGTTCTGCGAAAGTTCTTTGTGATGAGTGCATTCAACTCAGGGACTCGAATGTTCCTTTTGATAGAACAGTTTTGAAACACTCCTTTTGTAGAATCTGCAAGTGTTTATTTGGAGCGCTTTGAGGCCTATGCTGGAAAAGGAAATATCTTCACCTCAAAAGTAGATAGAAGCATTCTCAGAAACTTCTTGGTGATGTGTACATTGAACTCACAGTGTTGAACCTTTCTTTGGATAGAGAAGTTTTGAAACACTCTTTTAGCAGAATCTTCAAGTGGATATATGGAGTTCCTTGAGGCCTACGCCGGAAAAGGAAATATCTTCCCGTAGAAACTAGGCAAAAGCATTCTCAGAAAGTTCCCTGTGCTTTGTGCATTCAACTCACAGAGTTCAACCTTCCTTTTGATAGAGCAGTTTTGAAACACTCTTTTTGTAGAATCTGCACGTGGATATTTGGAACGCTTTGAGGCCTCTGCTTCAAAAGGAAATATCCTGGCATAGAAACTGGACGGAAGCATTCTCAGAAACTTCTTTGCGATGAGGGCCTTCAAGTCACAGAGTGAAACCTTCCTTTTGATAGGCCAGCTTTGAAACACTGTTTCTGTAGAATCCGCAAGCGGATGCTTGGAGCTCTTTGAGGCTTAGGCTGGAAAAGGGAATATCTTCATATACAAACTAGACAGAAGCATTCTCAGAAACTTCTTTGTCATGTGGGGATGGAACTCACAGAGTTGAACATTCCTTTTCACAGAGCAGTTCTGCAACCCTCTTTTGGTGGAAACTGCAAGTGGATGTTTGGTGCGATTGCATCATCCAGTGGAAAAGGAAATACATTCAGACGAAAACTAGATAGAACCATTCTCAGAAACTTCTTGAGATGAGTGCATTCTACTCACAGAGTTGTACCTTCCTTTTGATAGAATAGTTTTGAAACACACTTTTTGTGCAAACTGCAAGTGGATAGTTGGAGCGCTTTGAGGCGTATGCTGCAAAACGAAATATCTTCACATAAAAACTAGACAGAAGCATTCTCAGAAACTTCTTTGTGATGTGCGCATTCAACTCACAGAGTTGAAGCTTCCTTTTCATATAGCACTTTTGAAACGCTCTGTTAGTAGAATCTGCAAGGGAATATTTGGAGTGCTACGAGGCCAACACTGGAAAAGGAAATACCTTCACATACAAACCAGACGGAAGCATTCTCAGAAACTACCCTGTGCTTTATGGATTCAACTCACTGAGAGGAATCTTCCCTTTGAGAGCGCAGTTTGGAAACACTCTTTTTGCAGAATTTGCTAGGGGATGTTTGGAGCGATTTCAGGACTATGCTGGAAAAGGAAATATCTTCACTTAGACACTAGACAGAAGCATTTTTAGAAACTTCGGTGTGATCGGTGCATTCGACTCACAGACCTGAACCTTCCTTTTGATAGAGCAGTTTTGAAACGCTCTTTTAGTAGCATCTGAAAGTGGATATTTGGAGCGCTTTTAGGCCAAGGCTGGAAAACGAAATATCATCACATAAAAACTAGACAGAAGCATTCTCAGAAACTTCTTTGTGATGAGTGGATTCAACTCACAGACTTGCACGTTCCTTTGGATAGGATAGTTTTGAAACACTCCTTTTGTAGAATCTGCGAGCATTTATTTCGAACGCTTTGAGGCCTATGCTGGAAAAGGAAATATCTTCACCTAAAAACTAGACAGAAGCATTGTCAGAAACATCTTTGTGATGACTGCATTCAACTCACAGAGTTGAACGTACCTATTGATAGAGAAGTTTTGAAACACCCTTTTGGTAGAATCTGCAAGTGAATATTTGGAGCGATATGAGGCCTCTGCTGGGAAATGAAATATCTTCCCCTAAAAGCTAGACAGAAGCATACTCAGAAACGACTTGGCAATGTGTGCATCCAACTCACAGAGTTGAACCTTCCGTTCCCTAGAGCAGTTTTGAAACACTCTTTTAGTAGAATCTGAAAGTGGATATTTGGAGCGCTTTGAGGCCAGTGCTGGGAAACGAAATATCATCACAGAAAAACTAGACAGAAGCGTTCTGCGAAAGTTCTTTGTGATGAGTGCATTCAACTCAGGGACTCGAATGTTCCTTTTGATAGAACAGTTTTGAAACACTCCTTTTGTAGAATCTGCAAGTGTTTATTTGGAGCGCTTTGAGGCCTATGCTGGAAAAGGAAATATCTTCACCTAAAAAGTAGATAGAAGCATTCTCAGAAACATCTTGGTGATGTGTACATTGAACTCACAGTGTTGAACCTTTCTTTGGATAGAGAAGTTTTGAAACACTCTTTTAGCAGAATCTTCAAGTGGATATATGGAGTTCCTTGAGGCCTACGCCGGAAAAGGAAATATCTTCCCGTAGAAACTAGGCAAAAGCATTCTCAGAAAGTTCCCTGTGCTTTGTGCATTCAACTCACAGAGTTCAACCTTCCTTTTGATAGAGCAGTTTTGAAACACTCTTTTTGTAGAATCTGCACGTGGATATTTGGAACGCTTTGAGGCCTATGCTTCAAAAGGAAATATCCTGGCATAGAAACTGGACGGAAGCATTCTCAGAAACTTCTTTGCGATGAGGGCCTTCAAGTCACAGAGTGAAACCTTCCTTTTGATAGGCCAGCTTTGAAACACTGTTTCTGTAGAATCCGCAAGTGGATGCTTGGAGCTCTTTGAGGCTTAGGCTGGAAAAGGTAATATCTTCATATACAAACTAGACAGAAGCATTCTCAGAAACTTCTTTGTCATGTGGGGATGGAACTCACAGAGTTGAACATTCCTTTTCACAGAGCAGTTCTGCAACCCTCTTTTGGTGGAAACTGCAAGTGGATGTTTGGTGCGATTGCGTCATCCAGTGGAAAAGGAAATACATTCAGACGAAAACTAGATAGAACCATTCTCAGAAACTTCTTGAGATGAGTGCATTCTACTCACAGAGTTTTACCTTCCTTTTGATAGAATAGTTTTGAAACACACTTCTTGTGCAAACTGCAAGTGGATAGTTGGAGCGCTTTGAGGCGTATGCTGCAAAACGAAATATCTTCACATACAAACTAGACAGAAGCATTCTCAGAAACTTCTTTGTGATGTGCGCATTCAACTCACAGAGTTGAAGCTTCCTTTTCATATAGCACTTTTGAAAAGCTCTGTTAGTAGAATCTGCAAGGGAATATTTGGAGTGCTATGAGGCCAACACTGGAAAAGGAAATACCTTCACATACAAACCAGACGGAAGCATTCTCAGAAACTACCCTGTGCTTTATGGATTCAACTCACTGGGAGGAATCTTCCCTTTGAGAGCGCAGTTTGGAAACACTCTTTTTGCAGAATTTGCTAGGGGATGTTTGGAGCGATTTCAGGACTATGCTGGAAAAGGAAATATCTTCACTTAAACACTAGACAGAAGCATTGTCAGAAACTTCGGTGCGATGAGTGCATTCGACTCACAGACCTGAACCTTCCTTTTGATAGAGCAGTTTTGAAACGCTCTTTTAGTAGCATCTGAAAGCGGATATTTGGAGCGCTTTGAGGCCAAGGCTGGAAAACGAAATATCATCAGATAAAAACTAGACAGAAGCATTCTCAGAAACTTCTTTGTGATGAGTGGATTCAACTCACAGACTTGCACGTTCCTTTGGATAGGATAGTTTTGAAACACTCCTTTTGCAGAATCTGCGAGTGTTTATTTCGAATGCTTTGAGGCCTATGCTGGAAAAGGAAATATCTTCACCTAAAAACTAGACAGAAGCATTGTCAGAAATATCTTTGTGATGACTGCATTCAACTCACAGAGTTGAACCTACCTATTGATGGAGTAGTTTTGAAACACCCTTTTTGTAGAATCTGCAAGTGAATATTTGGAGCGTTATGAGGCCTCTGCTGGGAAAGGAAATATCATCCCCTAAAAGCTAGACAGAAGCATACTCAGAAACGACTTGGCAATGTGTGGATCCAACTCACAGAGTTGAACCTTCCTTTCCCTAGAGCAGTTTTGAAACGCTCTTTTAGTAGAATCTGAAAGTGGATATTTGGAGCACTTTGAGGCCAGTGCTGGGAAACGAAATATCATCACAGAAAAACTAGACAGAAGCGTTCTGCGAAAGTTCTTTGTGATGAGTGCATTCAACTCAGGGACTCGAATGTTCCTTTTGATAGAACAGCTTTGAAACACTCCTTTTGTAGAATCTGCAAGTGTTTATTTGGAGCGCTTTGAGGCCTATGCTGGAAAAGGAAATATCTTCACCTAAAAAGTAGATTGAAGCATTCTCAGAAACATCTTGGTGATGTGTACATTGAACTCACAGTGTTGAACCTTTCTTTGGATAGAGAAGTTTTGAAACACTCTTTTAGCAGAATCTTCAAGTGGATATATGGAGTTCCTTGAGGCCTACGCCGGAAAAGGAAATATCTTCCCGTAGAAACTAGGCAAAAGCATTCTCAGAAAGTTCCCTGTGCTTTGTGCATTCAACTCACAGAGTTCAACCTTCCTTTTGATAGAGCAGTTTTGAAACACTCTTTTTGTAGAATCTGCACGTGGATATTTGGAACGCTTTGAGGCCTATGCTTCAAAAGGAAATATCCTGGCATAGAAACTGGACGGAAGCATTCTCAGAAACTTCTTTGCGATGAGGGCCTTCAAGTCACAGAGTGAAACCTTCCTTTTGATAGGCCAGCTTTGAAACACTGTTTCTGTAGAATCCGCAAGTGGATGCTTGGAGCTCTTTGAGGCTTAGGCTGGAAAAGGTAATATCTTCATATACAAACTAGACAGAAGCATTCTCAGAAACTTCTTTGTCATGTGGGGATGGAACTCACAGAGTTGAACATTCCTTTTCACAGAGCAGTTCTGCAACCCTCTTTTGGTGGAAACTGCAAGTGGATGTTTGGTGCGATTGCGTCATCCAGTGGAAAAGGAAATACATTCAGACGAAAACTAGATAGAACCATTCTCAGAAACTTCTTGAGATGAGTGCATTCTACTCACAGAGTTTTACCTTCCTTTTGATAGAATAGTTTTGAAACACACTTCTTGTGCAAACTGCAAGTGGATAGTTGGAGCGCTTTGAGGCGTATGCTGCAAAACGAAATATCTTCACATACAAACTAGACAGAAGCATTCTCAGAAACTTCTTTGTGATGTGCGCATTCAACTCACAGAGTTGAAGCTTCCTTTTCATATAGCACTTTTGAAAAGCTCTGTTAGTAGAATCTGCAAGGGAATATTTGGAGTGCTATGAGGCCAACACTGGAAAAGGAAATACCTTCACATACAAACCAGACGGAAGCATTCTCAGAAACTACCCTGTGCTTTATGGATTCAACTCACTGGGAGGAATCTTCCCTTTGAGAGCGCAGTTTGGAAACACTCTTTTTGCAGAATTTGCTAGGGGATGTTTGGAGCGATTTCAGGACTATGCTGGAAAAGGAAATATCTTCACTTAAACACTAGACAGAAGCATTGTCAGAAACTTCGGTGCGATGAATGCATTCGACTCACAGACCTGAACCTTCCTTTTGATAGAGCAGTTTTGAAACGCTCTTTTAGTAGCATCTGAAAGCGGATATTTGGAGCGCTTTGAGGCCAAGGCTGGAAAACGAAATATCATCACATAAAAACTAGACAGAAGCATTCTCAGAAACTTCTTTGTGATGAGTGGATTCAACTCACAGACTTGCACGTTCCTTTGGATAGGATAGTTTTGAAACACTCCTTTTGCAGAATCTGCGAGTGTTTATTTCGAATGCTTTGAGGCCTATGCTGGAAAAGGAAATATCTTCACCTAAAAACTAGACAGAAGCATTGTCAGAAATATCTTTGTGATGACTGCATTCAACTCACAGAGTTGAACCTACCTATTGATGGAGTAGTTTTGAAACACCCTTTTTGTAGAATCTGCAAGTGAATATTTGGAGCGTTATGAGGCCTCTGCTGGGAAAGGAAATATCATCCCCTAAAAGCTAGACAGAAGCATACTCAGAAACGACTTGGCAATGTGTGGATCCAACTCACAGAGTTGAACCTTCCTTTCCCTAGAGCAGTTTTGAAACGCTCTTTTAGTAGAATCTGAAAGTGGATATTTGGAGCACTTTGAGGCCAGTGCTGGGAAACGAAATATCATCACAGAAAAACTAGACAGAAGCGTTCTGCGAAAGTTCTTTGTGATGAGTGCATTCAACTCAGGGACTCGAATGTTCCTTTTGATAGAACAGCTTTGAAACACTCCTTTTGTAGAATCTGCAAGTGTTTATTTGGAGCGCTTTGAGGCCTATGCTGGAAAAGGAAATATCTTCACCTAAAAAGTAGATAGAAGCATTCTCAGAAACATCTTGGTGATGTGTACATTGAACTCACAGTGTTGAACCTTTCTTTGGATAGAGAAGTTTTGAAACACTCTTTTAGCAGAATCTTCAAGTGGATATATGGAGTTCCTTGAGGCCTACGCCGGAAATGGAAATATCTTCCCGTAGAAACTAGGCAAAAGCATTCTCAGAAAGTTCCCTGTGCTTTGTGCATTCAACTCACAGAGTTCAACCTTCCTTTTGATAGAGCAGTTTTGAAACACTCTTTTTGTAGAATCTGCACGTGGATATTTGGAACGCTTTGAGGCCTATGCTTCAAAAGGAAATATCCTGGCATAGAAACTGGACGGAAGCATTCTCAGAAACTTCTTTGCGATGAGGGCCTTCAAGTCACAGAGTGAAACCTTCCTTTTGATAGGCCAGCTTTGAAACACTGTTTCTGTAGAATCCGCAAGTGGATGCTTGGAGCTCTTTGAGGCTTAGGCTGGAAAAGGTAATATCTTCATATACAAACTAGACAGAAGCATTCTCAGAAACTTCTTTGTCATGTGGGGATGGAACTCACAGAGTTGAACATTCCTTTTCACAGAGCAGTTCTGCAACCCTCTTTTGGTGGAAACTGCAAGTGGATGTTTGGTGCGATTGCGTCATCCAGTGGAAAAGGAAATACATTCAGACGAAAACTAGATAGAACCATTCTCAGAAACTTCTTGAGATGAGTGCATTCTACTCACAGAGTTTTACCTTCCTTTTGATAGAATAGTTTTGAAACACACTTCTTGTGCAAACTGCAAGTGGATAGTTGGAGCGCTTTGAGGTGTATGCTGCAAAACGAAATATCTTCACATACAAACTAGACAGAAGCATTCTCAGAAACTTCTTTGTGATGTGCGCATTCAACTCACAGAGTTGAAGCTTCCTTTTCATATAGCACTTTTGAAAAGCTCTGTTAGTAGAATCTGCAAGGGAATATTTGGAGTGCTATGAGGCCAACACTGGAAAAGGAAATACCTTCACATACAAACCAGACGGAAGCATTCTCAGAAACTACCCTGTGCTTTATGGATTCAACTCACTGGGAGGAATCTTCCCTTTGAGAGCGCAGTTTGGAAACACTCTTTTTGCAGAATTTGCTAGGGGATGTTTGGAGCGATTTCAGGACTATGCTGGAAAAGGAAATATCTTCACTTAAACACTAGACAGAAGCATTGTCAGAAACTTCGGTGCGATGAGTGCATTCGACTCACAGACCTGAACCTTCCTTTTGATAGAGCAGTTTTGAAACGCTCTTTTAGTAGCATCTGAAAGCGGATATTTGGAGCGCTTTGAGGCCAAGGCTGGAAAACGAAATATCATCACATAAAAACTAGACAGAAGCATTCTCAGAAACTTCTTTGTGATGAGTGGATTCAACTCACAGACTTGCACGTTCCTTTGGATAGGATAGTTTTGAAACACTCCTTTTGCAGAATCTGCGAGTGTTTATTTCGAATGCTTTGAGGCCTATGCTGGAAAAGGAAATATCTTCACCTAAAAACTAGACAGAAGCATTGTCAGAAATATCTTTGTGATGACTGCATTCAACTCACAGAGTTGAACCTACCTATTGATGGAGTAGTTTTGAAACACCCTTTTTGTAGAATCTGCAAGTGAATATTTGGAGCGATATGAGGCCTCTGCTGGGAAAGGAAATATCATCCCCTAAAAGCCAGACAGAAGCATACTCAGAAACGACTTGGCAATGTGTGGATCCAACTCACAGAGTTGAACCTTCCTTTCCCTAGAGCAGTTTTGAAACGCTCTTTTAGTAGAATCTGAAAGTGTATATTTGGAGCGCTTTGAGGCCAGTGCTGGGAAACGAAATATCATCACAGAAAAACTAGACAGAAGCGTTCTGCGAAAGTTCTTTGTGATGAGTGCATTCAACTCAGGGACTCGAATGTTCCTTTTGATAGAACAGTTTTGAAACACTCCTTTTGTAGAATCTGCAAGTGTTTATTTGGAGCGCTTTGAGGCCTATGCTGGAAAAGGAAATATCTTCACCTAAAAAGTAGATAGAAGCATTCTCAGAAACACCTTGGTGATGTGTACATTGAACTCACAGTGTTGAACCTTTCTTTGGATAGAGAAGTTTTGAAACACTCTTTTAGCAGAATCTTCAAGTGGATATATGGAGTTCCTTGAGGCCTACGCCGGAAAAGGAAATATCTTCCCGTAGAAACTAGGCAAAAGCATTCTCAGAAAGTTCCCTGTGCTTTGTGCATTCAACTCACAGAGTTCAACCTTCCTTTTGATAGAGCAGTTTTGAAACACTCTTTTTGTAGAATCTGCACGTGGATATTTGGAACGCTTTGAGGCCTATGCTTCAAAAGGAAATATCCTGGCATAGAAACTGGACGGAAGCATTCTCAGAAACTTCTTTGCGATGAGGGCCTTCAAGTCACAGAGTGAAACCTTCCTTTTGATAGGCCAGCTTTGAAACACTGTTTCTGTAGAATCCGCAAGTGGATGCTTGGAGCTCTTTGAGGCTTAGGCTGGAAAAGGTAATATCTTCATATACAAACTAGACAGAAGCATTCTCAGAAACTTCTTTGTCATGTGGGGATGGAACTCACAGAGTTGAACATTCCTTTTCACAGAGCAGTTCTGCAACCCTCTTTTGGTGGAAACTGCAAGTGGATGTTTGGTGCGATTGCGTCATCCAGTGGAAAAGGAAATACATTCAGACGAAAACTAGATAGAACCATTCTCAGAAACTTCTTGAGATGAGTGCATTCTACTCACAGAGTTGTACCTTCCTTTTGATAGAATAGTTTTGAAACACACTTCTTGGGCAAACTGCAAGTGGATAGTTGGAGCGCTTTGAGGCGTATGCTGCAAAACGAAATATCTTCACATAAAAACTAGACAGAAGCATTCTCAGAAACTTCTTTTTGATGTGCGCATTCAACTCACAGAGTTGAAGCTTCCTTTTCATATAGCAATTTTGAAAAGCTCTGTTAGTAGAATCTGCAAGGGAATATTTGGAGTGCTATGAGGCCAACACTGGAAAAGGAAATACCTTCACATACAAACCAGACGGAAGCATTCTCAGAAACTACCCTGTGCTTTATGGATTCAACTCACTGGGAGGAATCTTCCCTTTGAGAGCGCAGTTTGGAAACACTCTTTTTGCAGAATTTGCTAGGGGATGTTTGGAGCGATTTCAGGACTATGCTGGAAAAGGAAATATCTTCACTTAAACACTAGACAGAAGCATTGTCAGAAACTTCGGTGCAATGAGTGCATTCGACTCACAGACCTGAACCTTCCTTTTGATAGAGCAGTTTTGAAACGCTCTTTTAGTAGCATCTGAAAGCGGATATTTGGAGCGCTTTGAGGCCAAGGCTGGAAAACGAAATATCATCACATAAAAACTAGACACAAGCATTCTCAGAAACTTCTTTGTGATGAGTGGATTCAACTCACAGACTTGCACGTTCCTTTGGATAGGATAGTTTTGAAACACTCCTTTTGTAGAATCTGCGAGCGTTTATTTCGAACGCTTTGAGGCCTATGCTGGAAAAGGAAATATCTTCACCTAAAAACTAGATAGAAGCATTGTCAGAAACATCTTTGTGATGACTGCATTCAACTCACAGGGTTGAACGTAACTATTGATAGAGAAGTTTTGAAACACCCTTTTTGTAGAATCGGCAAGTGAATATTTGGAGCAATATGAGGCCTAATCTGGGAAATGAAATATCTTCCCCTGAAAGCTAGACAGAAGCATACTCAGAAACGACTTGGCAATGTGTGCATCCAACTCACAGAGTTGAACCTTCCTTTCCCTAGAGCAGTTTTGAAACACTCTTTTAGTAGAATCTGAAAGTGGATATTTGGAGCGCTTTGAGGCCAGTGCTGGGAAACGAAATATCATCACAGAAAAACTAGACAGAAGCGTTCTGCGAAAGTTCTTTGTGATGAGTGCATTCAACTCAGAGACTCGAACGTTCCTTTTGATAGAACAGTTTTGAAACACTCCTTTTGTAGAATCTGCAGGTGTTTATTTGGAGCGCTTTCAGGCCTATGCTGGAAAAGGAAATATCTTCACCTCAAAAGGAGATAGAAGCATTCTCAGAAACTTATTGGTGATGTGTACATTGAACTCACAGTGTTGAACCTTTCTTTGGATAGAGAAGTTTTGAAACACTCTTTTAGCAGAATCTTCAAGTGGATATATGGAGTTCCTTGAGGCCTACGCCGGAAATGGAAATATCTTCCCGTAGAAACTAGGCAAAAGCATTCTCAGAAAGTTCCCTGTGCTTTGTGCATTCAACTCACAGAGTTCAACCTTCCTTTTGATAGAGCAGTTTTGAAACACTCTTTTTGTAGAATCTGCACGTGGATATTTGGAACGCTTTGAGGCCTATGCTTCAAAAGGAAATATCCTGGCATAGAAACTGGACGGAAGCATTCTCAGAAACTTCTTTGCGATGAGGGCCTTCAAGTCACAGAGTGAAACCTTCCTTTTGATAGGCCAGCTTTGAAACACTGTTTCTGTAGTATCTGCAAGTGGATGCTTGGAGCTCTTTGAGGCTTAGGCTGGAAAAGGAAATATCCTCATATACAAACTAGACAGAAGCATTCTCAGAAACTTCTTTGTCATGTGGGGATGGAACTCACAGAGTTGAACATTCCTTTTCACAGAGCAGTTCTGCAACCCTCTTTTGGTGGAAACTGCAAGTGGATGTTTGGTGCGATTGCGTCATCCAGTGGAAAAGGAAATACATTCAGACGAAAACTAGATAGAACCATTCTCAGAAACTTCTTGAGATGAGTGCATTCTACTCACAGAGTTGTACGTTCCTTTTGATAGAATAGTTTTGAAACACACTTTTTGTGCAAACTGCAAGTGGATAGTTGGAGCGCTTTGAGGCGTATGCTGCAAAACGAAATATCTTCACATAAAAACTAGACAGAAGCATTCTCAGAAACTTCTTTGTGATGTGCGCATTCAACTCACAGAGTTGAAGCTTCCTTTTCATATAGCACTTTTGAAACGCTCTGTTAGTAGAATCTGCAAGGGAATATTTGGAGTGCTACGAGGCCAACACTGGAAAAGGAAATACCTTCACATACAAACCAGACGGAAGCATTCTCAGAAACTATCCTGTGCTTTATGGATTCAACTCATTGAGAGGAATCTTCCCTTTGAGAGCGCAGTTTGGAAACACTCTTTTTGCAGAATTTGCTAGGGGATGTTTGGAGCGATTTCAGGACTATGCTGGAAAAGGAAATATCTTCACTTAGACACTAGACAGAAGCATTTTTAGAAACTTCGGTGTGATCGGTGCATTCGACTCACAGACCTGAACCTTCCTTTTGATAGAGCAGTTTTGAAACGCTCTTTCAGTAGCATCTGAAAGTGGATATTTGGAGCGCTTTTAGGCCAAGGCTGGAAAACGAAATATCATCACATAAAAACTAGACAGAAGCATTCTCAGAAACTTCTTTGTGATGAGTGGATTCAACTCACAGACTTGCACGTTCCTTTGGATAGGATAGTTTTGAAACACTCCTTTTGTAGAATCTGCGAGCGTTTATTTCGAACGCTTTGAGGCCTATGCTGGAAAAGGAAATATCTTCACCTAAAAACTAGACAGAAGCATTGTCAGAAACATCTTTGTGATGACTGCATTCAACTCACAGAGTTGAACCTACCTATTGATAGAGAAGTTTTGAAACACCCTTTTTGTAGAATCTGCAAGTGAATATTTGGAGCGATATGAGGTCTCTGCTGGGAAATGAAATATCTTCCCCTAAAAGCTAGACAGAAGCATACTCAGAAACGACTTGGCAATGTGTGCATCCAACTCACAGAGTTGAACCTTCCTTTCCCTAGAGCAGTTTTGAAACACTCTTTTAGTAGAATCTGAAAGTGGATATTTGGAGCGCTTTGAGGCCAGTGCTGGGAAACGAAATATCATCACAGAAAAACTAGACAGAAGCGTTCTGCGAAAGTTCTTTGTGATGAGTGCATTCAACTCAGAGACTCGAACGTTCCTTTTGATAGAACAGTTTTGAAACACTCCTTTTGTAGAATCTGCAGGTGTTTATTTGGAGCGCTTTCAGGCCTATGCTGGAAAAGGAAATATCTTCACCTCAAAAGGAGATAGAAGCATTCTCAGAAACTTATTGGTGATGTGTACATTGAACTCACAGTGTTGAACCTTTCTTTGGATAGAGAAGTTTTGAAACACTCTTTTAGCAGAATCTTCAAGTGGATATATGGAGTTCCTTGAGGCCTACGCCGGAAATGGAAATATCTTCCCGTAGAAACTAGGCAAAAGCATTCTCAGAAAGTTCCCTGTGCTTTGTGCATTCAACTCACAGAGTTCAACCTTCCTTTTGATAGAGCAGTTTTGAAACACTCTTTTTGTAGAATCTGCACGTGGATATTTGGAACGCTTTGAGGCCTATGCTTCAAAAGGAAATATCCTGGCATAGAAACTGGACGGAAGCATTCTCAGAAACTTCTTTGCGATGAGGGCCTTCAAGTCACAGAGTGAAACCTTCCTTTTGATAGGCCAGCTTTGAAACACTGTTTCTGTAGTATCTGCAAGTGGATGCTTGGAGCTCTTTGAGGCTTAGGCTGGAAAAGGAAATATCCTCATATACAAACTAGACAGAAGCATTCTCAGAAACTTCTTTGTCATGTGGGGATGGAACTCACAGAGTTGAACATTCCTTTTCACAGAGCAGTTCTGCAACCCTCTTTTGGTGGAAACTGCAAGTGGATGTTTGGTGCGATTGCGTCATCCAGTGGAAAAGGAAATACATTCAGACGAAAACTAGATAGAACCATTCTCAGAAACTTCTTGAGATGAGTGCATTCTACTCACAGAGTTGTACGTTCCTTTTGATAGAATAGTTTTGAAACACACTTTTTGTGCAAACTGCAAGTGGATAGTTGGAGCGCTTTGAGGCGTATGCTGCAAAACGAAATATCTTCACATAAAAACTAGACAGAAGCATTCTCAGAAACTTCTTTGTGATGTGCGCATTCAACTCACAGAGTTGAAGCTTCCTTTTCATATAGCACTTTTGAAACGCTCTGTTAGTAGAATCTGCAAGGGAATATTTGGAGTGCTACGAGGCCAACACTGGAAAAGGAAATACCTTCACATACAAACCAGACGGAAGCATTCTCAGAAACTATCCTGTGCTTTATGGATTCAACTCATTGAGAGGAATCTTCCCTTTGAGAGCGCAGTTTGGAAACACTCTTTTTGCAGAATTTGCTAGGGGATGTTTGGAGCGATTTCAGGACTATGCTGGAAAAGGAAATATCTTCACTTAGACACTAGACAGAAGCATTTTTAGAAACTTCGGTGTGATCGGTGCATTCGACTCACAGACCTGAACCTTCCTTTTGATAGAGCAGTTTTGAAACGCTCTTTCAGTAGCATCTGAAAGTGGATATTTGGAGCGCTTTTAGGCCAAGGCTGGAAAACGAAATATCATCACATAAAAACTAGACAGAAGCATTCTCAGAAACTTCTTTGTGATGAGTGGATTCAACTCACAGACTTGCACGTTCCTTTGGATAGGATAGTTTTGAAACACTCCTTTTGTAGAATCTGCGAGGGTTTATTTCGAACGCTTTGAGGCCTATGCTGGAAAAGGAAATATCTTCACCTAAAAACTAGACAGAAGCATTGTCAGAAACATCTTTGTGATGACTGCATTCAACTCACAGAGTTGAACCTACCTATTGATAGAGAAGTTTTGAAACACCCTTTTTGTAGAATCTGCAAGTGAATATTTGGAGCGATATGAGGTCTCTGCTGGGAAATGAAATATCTTCCCCTAAAAGCTAGACAGAAGCATACTCAGAAACGACTTGGCAATGTGTGCATCCAACTCACAGAGTTGAACCTTCCTTTCCCTAGAGCAGTTTTGAAACACTCTTTTAGTAGAATCTGAAAGTGGATATTTGGAGCGCTTTGAGGCCAGTGCTGGGAAACGAAATATCATCACAGAAAAACTAGACAGAAGCGTTCTGCGAAAGTTCTTTGTGATGAGTGCATTCAACTCAGAGACTCGAACGTTCCTTTTGATAGAACAGTTTTGAAACACTCCTTTTGTAGAATCTGCAGGTGTTTATTTGGAGCGCTTTCAGGCCTATGCTGGAAAAGGAAATATCTTCACCTCAAAAGGAGATAGAAGCATTCTCAGAAACTTATTGGTGATGTGTACATTGAACTCACAGTGTTGAACCTTTCTTTGGATAGAGAAGTTTTGAAACACTCTTTTAGCAGAATCTTCAAGTGGATATATGGAGTTCCTTGAGGCCTACGCCGGAAATGGAAATATCTTCCCGTAGAAACTAGGCAAAAGCATTCTCAGAAAGTTCCCTGTGCTTTGTGCATTCAACTCACAGAGTTCAACCTTCCTTTTGATAGAGCAGTTTTGAAACACTCTTTTTGTAGAATCTGCACGTGGATATTTGGAACGCTTTGAGGCCTATGCTTCAAAAGGAAATATCCTGGCATAGAAACTGGACGGAAGCATTCTCAGAAACTTCTTTGCGATGAGGGCCTTCAAGTCACAGAGTGAAACCTTCCTTTTGATAGGCCAGCTTTGAAACACTGTTTCTGTAGTATCTGCAAGTGGATGCTTGGAGCTCTTTGAGGCTTAGGCTGGAAAAGGAAATATCCTCATATACAAACTAGACAGAAGCATTCTCAGAAACTTCTTTGTCATGTGGGGATGGAACTCACAGAGTTGAACATTCCTTTTCACAGAGCAGTTCTGCAACCCTCTTTTGGTGGAAACTGCAAGTGGATGTTTGGTGCGATTGCGTCATCCAGTGGAAAAGGAAATACATTCAGACGAAAACTAGATAGAACCATTCTCAGAAACTTCTTGAGATGAGTGCATTCTACTCACAGAGTTGTACGTTCCTTTTGATAGAATAGTTTTGAAACACACTTTTTGTGCAAACTGCAAGTGGATAGTTGGAGCGCTTTGAGGCGTATGCTGCAAAACGAAATATCTTCACATAAAAACTACACAGAAGCATTCTCAGAAACTTCTTTGTGATGTGCGCATTCAACTCACAGAGTTGAAGCTTCCTTTTCATATAGCACTTTTGAAACGCTCTGTTAGTAGAATCTGCAAGGGAATATTTGGAGTGCTACGAGGCCAACACTGGAAAAGGAAATACCTTCACATACAAACCAGACGGAAGCATTCTCAGAAACTATCCTGTGCTTTATGGATTCAACTCATTGAGAGGAATCTTCCCTTTGAGAGCGCAGTTTGGAAACACTCTTTTTGCAGAATTTGCTAGGGGATGTTTGGAGCGATTTCAGGACTATGCTGGAAAAGGAAATATCTTCACTTAGACACTAGACAGAAGCATTTTTAGAAACTTCGGTGTGATCGGTGCATTCGACTCACAGACCTGAACCTTCCTTTTGATAGAGCAGTTTTGAAACGCTCTTTTAGTAGCATCTGAAAGTGGATATTTGGAGCGCTTTTAGGCCAAGGCTGGAAAACGAAATATCATCACATAAAAACTAGACAGAAGCATTCTCAGAAACTTCTTTGTGATGAGTGGATTCAACTCACAGACTTGCACGTTCCTTTGGATAGGATAGTTTTGAAACACTCCTTTTGTAGAATCTGCGAGCGTTTATTTCGAACGCTTTGAGGCCTATGCTGGAAAAGGAAATATCTTCACCTAAAAACTAGACAGAAGCATTGTCAGAAACATCTTTGTGATGACTGCATTCAACTCACAGAGTTGAACCTACCTATTGATAGAGAAGTTTTGAAACACCCTTTTTGTAGAATCTGCAAGTGAATATTTGGAGCGATATGAGGTCTCTGCTGGGAAATGAAATATCTTCCCCTAAAAGCTAGACAGAAGCATACTCAGAAACGACTTGGCAATGTGTGCATCCAACTCACAGAGTTGAACCTTCCTTTCCCTAGAGCAGTTTTGAAACACTCTTTTAGTAGAATCTGAAAGTGGATATTTGGAGCGCTTTGAGGCCAGTGCTGGGAAACGAAATATCATCACAGAAAAACTAGACAGAAGCGTTCTGCGAAAGTTCTTTGTGATGAGTGCATTCAACTCAGGGACTCGAATGTTCCTTTTGATAGAACAGTTTTGAAACACTCCTTTTGTAGAATCTGCAAGTGTTTATTTGGAGCGCTTAGAGGCCTATGCTGGAAAAGGAAATATCTTCACCTCAAAAGTAGATAGAAGCATTCTCAGAAACTTCTTGGTGATGTGTACATTGAACTCACAGTGTTGAACCTTTCTTTGGATAGAGAAGTTTTGAAACACTCTTTTAGCAGAATCTTCAAGTGGATATATGGAGTTCCTTGAGGCCTACGCCGGAAAAGGAAATATCTTCCCGTAGAAACTAGGCAAAAGCATTCTCAGAAAGTTCCCTGTGCTTTGTGCATTCAACTCACAGAGTTCAACCTTCCTTTTGATAGAGCAGTTTTGAAACACTCTTTTTGTAGAATCTGCACGTGGATATTTGGAACGCTTTGAGGCCTATGCTTCAAAAGGAAATATCCTGGCATAGAAACTGGACGGAAGCATTCTCAGAAACTTCTTTGCGATGAGGGCCTTCAAGTCACAGAGTGAAACCTTCCTTTTGATAGGCCAGCTTTGAAACACTGTTTCTGTAGAATCCGCAAGCGGATGCTTGGAGCTCTTTGAGGCTTAGGCTGGAAAAGGGAATATCTTCATATACAAACTAGACAGAAGCATTCTCAGAAACTTCTTTGTCATGTGGGGATGGAACTCACAGAGTTGAACATTCCTTTTCACAGAGCAGTTCTGCAACCCTCTTTTGGTGGAAACTGCAAGTGGATGTTTGGTGCGATTGCATCATCCAGTGGAAAAGGAAATACATTCAGACGAAAACTAGATAGAACCATTCTCAGAAACTTCTTGAGATGAGTGCATTCTACTCACAGAGTTGTATCTTCCTTTTGATAGAATACTTTTGAAACACACTTTTTGTGCAAACTGCAAGTGGATAGTTGGAGCGCTTTGAGGCGTATGCTGCAAAGCGAAATATCTTCACATAAAAACTAGACAGAAGCATTCTCAGAAACTTCTTTGTGATGTGCGCATTCAACTCACAGAGTTGAAGCTTCCTTTTCATATAGCACTTTTGAAACGCTCTGTTAGTAGAATCTGCAAGGGAATATTTGGAGTGCTACGAGGCCAACACTGGAAAAGGAAATACCTTCACATACAAACCAGACGGAAGCATTCTCAGAAACTACCCTGTGCTTTATGGATTCAACTCACTGGGAGGAATCTTCCCTTTGAGAGCGCAGTTTGGAAACACTCTTTTTGCAGAATTTGCTAGGGGATGTTTGGAGCGATTTCAGGACTATGCTGGAAAAGGAAATATCTTCACTTAAACACTAGACAGAAGCATTGTCAGAAACTTCGGTGCGATGAGTGCATTCGACTCACAGACCTGAACCTTCCTTTTGATAGAGCAGTTTTGAAACGCTCTTTTAGTAGCATCTGAAAGCGGATATTTGGAGCGCTTTGAGGCCAAGGCTGGAAAACGAAATATCATCACATAAAAACTAGACAGAAGCATTCTCAGAAACTTCTTTGTGATGAGTGGATTCAACTCACAGACTTGCACGTTCCTTTGGATAGGATAGTTTTGAAACACTCCTTTTGCAGAATCTGCGAGTGTTTATTTCGAATGCTTTGAGGCCTATGCTGGAAAAGGAAATATCTTCACCTAAAAACTAGACAGAAGCATTGTCAGAAACATCTTTGTGATGACTGCATTCAACTCACAGAGTTGAACCTACCTATTGATGGAGTAGTTTTGAAACACCCTTTTTGTAGAATCTGCAAGTGAATATTTGGAGCGATATGAGGCCTCTGCTGGGAAAGGAAATATCATCCCCTAAAAGCCAGACAGAAGCATACTCAGAAACGACTTGGCAATGTGTGGATCCAACTCACAGAGTTGAACCTTCCTTTCCCTAGAGCAGTTTTGAAACGCTCTTTTAGTAGAATCTGAAAGTGGATATTTGGAGCACTTTGAGGCCAGTGCTGGGAAACGAAATATCATCACAGAAAAACTAGACAGAAGCGTTCTGCGAAAGTTCTTTGTGATGAGTGCATTCAACTCAGGGACTCGAATGTTCCTTTTGATAGAACAGTTTTGAAACACTCCTTTTGTAGAATCTGCAAGTGTTTATTTGGAGCGCTTTGAGGCCTATGCTGGAAAAGGAAATATCTTCACCTCAAAAGTAGATAGAAGCATTCTCAGAAACACCTTGGTGATGTGTACATTGAACTCACAGTGTTGAACCTTTCTTTGGATAGAGAAGTTTTGAAACACTCTTTTAGCAGAATCTTCAAGTGGATATATGGAGTTCCTTGAGGCCTACGCCGGAAAAGGAAATATCTTCCCGTAGAAACTAGGCAAAAGCATTCTCAGAAAGTTCCCTGTGCTTTGTGCATTCAACTCACAGAGTTCAACCTTCCTTTTGATAGAGCAGTTTTGAAACACTCTTTTTGTAGAATCTGCACGTGGATATTTGGAACGCTTTGAGGCCTATGCTTCAAAAGGAAATATCCTGGCATAGAAACTGGACGGAAGCATTCTCAGAAACTTCTTTGCGATGAGGGCCTTCAAGTCACAGAGTGAAACCTTCCTTTTGATAGGCCAGCTTTGAAACACTGTTTCTGTAGAATCCGCAAGTGGATGCTTGGAGCTCTTTGAGGCTTAGGCTGGAAAAGGTAATATCTTCATATACAAGCTAGACAGAAGCATTCTCAGAAACTTCTTTGTCATGTGGGGATGGAACTCACAGAGTTGAACATTCCTTTTCACAGAGCAGTTCTGCAACCCTCTTTTGGTGGAAACTGCAAGTGGATGTTTGGTGCGATTGCGTCATCCAGTGGAAAATGAAATACATTCAGACGAAAACTAGATAGAACCATTCTCAGAAACTTCTTGAGATGAGTGCATTCTACTCACAGAGTTGTACCTTCCTTTTGATAGAATAGTTTTGAAACACACTTCTTGTGCAAACTGCAAGTGGATAGTTGGAGCGCTTTGAGGCGTATGCTGCAAAACGAAATATCTTCACATAAAAACTAGACAGAAGCATTCTCAGAAACTTCTTTTTGATGTGCGCATTCAACTCACAGAGTTGAAGCTTCCTTTTCATATAGCAATTTTGAAAAGCTCTGTTAGTAGAATCTGCAAGGGAATATTTGGAGTGCTATGAGGCCAACACTGGAAAAGGAAATACCTTCACATACAAACCAGACGGAAGCATTCTCAGAAACTATCCTGTGCTTTATGGATTCAACTCACTGGGAGGAATCTTCCCTTTGAGAGCGCAGTTTGGAAACACTCTTTTTGCAGAATTTGCTAGGGGATGTTTGGAGCGATTTCAGGACTATGCTGGAAAAGGAAATATCTTCACTTAAACACTAGACAGAAGCATTGTCAGAAACTTCGGTGCAATGAGTGCATTCGACTCACAGACCTGAACATTCCTTTTGATAGAGCAGTTTTGAAACGCTCTTTTAGTAGCATCTGAAAGCGGATATTTGGAGCGCTTTGAGGCCAAGGCTGGAAAACGAAATATCATCACATAAAAACTAGACACAAGCATTCTCAGAAACTTCTTTGTGATGAGTGGATTCAACTCACAGACTTGCACGTTCCTTTGGATAGGATAGTTTTGAAACACTCCTTTTGTAGAATCTGCGAGCGTTTATTTCGAACGCTTTGAGGCCTATGCTGGAAAAGGAAATATCTTCACCTAAAAACTAGATAGAAGCATTGTCAGAAACATCTTTGTGATGACTGCATTCAACTCACAGGGTTGAACGTAACTATTGATAGAGAAGTTTTGAAACACCCTTTTTGTAGAATCGGCAAGTGAATATTTGGAGCAATATGAGGCCTAATCTGGGAAATGAAATATCTTCCCCTGAAAGCTAGACAGAAGCATACTCAGAAACGACTTGGCAATGTGTGCATCCAACTCACAGAGTTGAACCTTCCTTTCCCTAGAGCAGTTTTGAAACACTCTTTTAGTAGAATCTGAAAGTGGATATTTGGAGCGCTTTGAGGCCAGTGCTGGGAAACGAAATATCATCACAGAAAAACTAGACAGAAGCGTTCTGCGAAAGTTCTTTGTGATGAGTGCATTCAACTCAGAGACTCGAACGTTCCTTTTGATAGGACAGTTTTGAAACACTCCTTTTGTAGAATCTGCAGGTGTTTATTTGGAGCGCTTTCAGGCCTATGCTGGAAAAGGAAATATCTTCACCTCAAAAGTAGATAGAAGCATTCTCAGAAACTTCTTGGTGATGTGTACATTGAACTCACAGTGTTGAACCTTTCTTTGGATAGAGAAGTTTTGAAACACTCTTTTAGCAGAATCTTCAAGTGGATATATGGAGTTCCTTGAGGCCTACGCCGGAAAAGGAAATATCTTCCCGTAGAAACTAGGCAAAAGCATTCTCAGAAAGTTCCCTGTGCTTTGTGCATTCAACTCACAGAGTTCAACCTTCCTTTTGATAGAGCAGTTTTGAAACACTCTTTTTGTAGAATCTGCACGTGGATATTTGGAACGCTTTGAGGCCTATGCTTCAAAAGGAAATATCCTGGCATAGAAACTGGACGGAAGCATTCTCAGAAACTTCTTTGCGATGAGGGCCTTCAAGTCACAGAGTGAAACCTTCCTTTTGATAGGCCAGCTTTGAAACACTGTTTCTGTAGTATCTGCAAGTGGATGCTTGGAGCTCTTTGAGGCTTAGGCTGGAAAAGGAAATATCCTCATATACAAACTAGACAGAAGCATTCTCAGAAACTTCTTTGTCATGTGGGGATGGAACTCACAGAGTTGAACATTCCTTTTCACAGAGCAGTTCTGCAACCCTCTTTTGGTGGAAACTGCAAGTGGATGTTTGGTGCGATTGCGTCATCCAGTGGAAAAGGAAATACATTCAGACGAAAACTAGATAGAACCATTCTCAGAAACTTCTTGAGATGAGTGCATTCTACTCACAGAGTTGTACGTTCCTTTTGATAGAATAGTTTTGAAACACACTTTTTGTGCAAACTGCAAGTGGATAGTTGGAGCGCTTTGAGGCGTATGCTGCAAAACGAAATATCTTCACATAAAAACTAGACAGAAGCCTTCTCAGAAACTTCTTTGTGATGTGCGCATTCAACTCACAGAGTTGAAGCTTCCTTTTCATATAGCACTTTTGAAACGCTCTGTTAGTAGAATCTGCAAGGGAATATTTGGAGTGCTACGAGGCCAACACTGGAAAAGGAAATACCTTCACATACAAACCAGACGGAAGCATTCTCAGAAACTATCCTGTGCTTTATGGATTCAACTCATTGAGAGGAATCTTCCCTTTGAGAGCGCAGTTTGGAAACACTCTTTTTGCAGAATTTGCTAGGGGATGTTTGGAGCGATTTCAGGACTATGCTGGAAAAGGAAATATCTTCACTTAGACACTAGACAGAAGCATTTTTAGAAACTTCGGTGTGATCGGTGCATTCGACTCACAGACCTGAACCTTCCTTTTGATAGAGCAGTTTTGAAACGCTCTTTTAGTAGCATCTGAAAGTGGATATTTGGAGCGCTTTTAGGCCAAGGCTGGAAAACGAAATATCATCACATAAAAACTAGACAGAAGCATTCTCAGAAACTTCTTTGTGATGAGTGGATTCAACTCACAGACTTGCACGTTCCTTTGGATAGGATAGTTTTGAAACACTCCTTTTGTAGAATCTGCGAGCGTTTATTTCGAACGCTTTGAGGCCTATGCTGGAAAAGGAAATATCTTCACCTAAAAACTAGACAGAAGCATTGTCAGAAACATCTTTGTGATGACTGCATTCAACTCACAGAGTTGAACCTACCTATTGATAGAGAAGTTTTGAAACACCCTTTTTGTAGAATCTGCAAGTGAATATTTGGAGCGATATGAGGTCTCTGCTGGGAAATGAAATATCTTCCCCTAAAAGCTAGACAGAAGCATACTCAGAAACGACTTGGCAATGTGTGCATCCAACTCACAGAGTTGAACCTTCCTTTCCCTAGAGCAGTTTTGAAACACTCTTTTAGTAGAATCTGAAAGTGGATATTTGGAGCGCTTTGAGGCCAGTGCTGGGAAACGAAATATCATCACAGAAAAACTAGACAGAAGCGTTCTGCGAAAGTTCTTTGTGATGAGTGCATTCAACTCAGAGACTCGAACGTTCCTTTTGATAGAACAGTTTTGAAACACTCCTTTTGTAGAATCTGCAGGTGTTTATTTGGAGCGCTTTCAGGCCTATGCTGGAAAAGGAAATATCTTCACCTCAAAAGGAGATAGAAGCATTCTCAGAAACTTATTGGTGATGTGTACATTGAACTCACAGTGTTGAACCTTTCTTTGGATAGAGAAGTTTTGAAACACTCTTTTAGCAGAATCTTCAAGTGGATATATGGAGTTCCTTGAGGCCTACGCCGGAAATGGAAATATCTTCCCGTAGAAACTAGGCAAAAGCATTCTCAGAAAGTTCCCTGTGCTTTGTGCATTCAACTCACAGAGTTCAACCTTCCTTTTGATAGAGCAGTTTTGAAACACTCTTTTTGTAGAATCTGCACGTGGATATTTGGAACGCTTTGAGGCCTATGCTTCAAAAGGAAATATCCTGGCATAGAAACTGGACGGAAGCATTCTCAGAAACTTCTTTGCGATGAGGGCCTTCAAGTCACAGAGTGAAACCTTCCTTTTGATAGGCCAGCTTTGAAACACTGTTTCTGTAGTATCTGCAAGTGGATGCTTGGAGCTCTTTGAGGCTTAGGCTGGAAAAGGAAATATCCTCATATACAAACTAGACAGAAGCATTCTCAGAAACTTCTTTGTCATGTGGGGATGGAACTCACAGAGTTGAACATTCCTTTTCACAGAGCAGTTCTGCAACCCTCTTTTGGTGGAAACTGCAAGTGGATGTTTGGTGCGATTGCGTCATCCAGTGGAAAAGGAAATACATTCAGACGAAAACTAGATAGAACCATTCTCAGAAACTTCTTGAGATGAGTGCATTCTACTCACAGAGTTGTACGTTCCTTTTGATAGAATAGTTTTGAAACACACTTTTTGTGCAAACTGCAAGTGGATAGTTGGAGCGCTTTGAGGCGTATGCTGCAAAACGAAATATCTTCACATAAAAACTACACAGAAGCATTCTCAGAAACTTCTTTGTGATGTGCGCATTCAACTCACAGAGTTGAAGCTTCCTTTTCATATAGCACTTTTGAAACGCTCTGTTAGTAGAATCTGCAAGGGAATATTTGGAGTGCTACGAGGCCAACACTGGAAAAGGAAATACCTTCACATACAAACCAGACGGAAGCATTCTCAGAAACTATCCTGTGCTTTATGGATTCAACTCATTGAGAGGAATCTTCCCTTTGAGAGCGCAGTTTGGAAACACTCTTTTTGCAGAATTTGCTAGGGGATGTTTGGAGCGATTTCAGGACTATGCTGGAAAAGGAAATATCTTCACTTAGACACTAGACAGAAGCATTTTTAGAAACTTCGGTGTGATCGGTGCATTCGACTCACAGACCTGAACCTTCCTTTTGATAGAGCAGTTTTGAAACGCTCTTTTAGTAGCATCTGAAAGTGGATATTTGGAGCGCTTTTAGGCCAAGGCTGGAAAACGAAATATCATCACATAAAAACTAGACAGAAGCATTCTCAGAAACTTCTTTGTGATGAGTGGATTCAACTCACAGACTTGCACGTTCCTTTGGATAGGATAGTTTTGAAACACTCCTTTTGTAGAATCTGCGAGCGTTTATTTCGAACGCTTTGAGGCCTATGCTGGAAAAGGAAATATCTTCACCTAAAAACTAGACAGAAGCATTGTCAGAAACATCTTTGTGATGACTGCATTCAACTCACAGAGTTGAACCTACCTATTGATAGAGAAGTTTTGAAACACCCTTTTTGTAGAATCTGCAAGTGAATATTTGGAGCGATATGAGGTCTCTGCTGGGAAATGAAATATCTTCCCCTAAAAGCTAGACAGAAGCATACTCAGAAACGACTTGGCAATGTGTGCATCCAACTCACAGAGTTGAACCTTCCTTTCCCTAGAGCAGTTTTGAAACACTCTTTTAGTAGAATCTGAAAGTGGATATTTGGAGCGCTTTGAGGCCAGTGCTGGGAAACGAAATATCATCACAGAAAAACTAGACAGAAGCGTTCTGCGAAAGTTCTTTGTGATGAGTGCATTCAACTCAGGGACTCGAATGTTCCTTTTGATAGAACAGTTTTGAAACACTCCTTTTGTAGAATCTGCAAGTGTTTATTTGGAGCGCTTAGAGGCCTATGCTGGAAAAGGAAATATCTTCACCTCAAAAGTAGATAGAAGCATTCTCAGAAACTTCTTGGTGATGTGTACATTGAACTCACAGTGTTGAACCTTTCTTTGGATAGAGAAGTTTTGAAACACTCTTTTAGCAGAATCTTCAAGTGGATATATGGAGTTCCTTGAGGCCTACGCCGGAAAAGGAAATATCTTCCCGTAGAAACTAGGCAAAAGCATTCTCAGAAAGTTCCCTGTGCTTTCTGCATTCAACTCACAGAGTTCAACCTTCCTTTTGATAGAGCAGTTTTGAAACACTCTTTTTGTAGAATCTGCACGTGGATATTTGGAACGCTTTGAGGCCTATGCTTCAAAAGGAAATATCCTGGCATAGAAACTGGACGGAAGCATTCTCAGAAACTTCTTTGCGATGAGGGCCTTCAAGTCACAGAGTGAAACCTTCCTTTTGATAGGCCAGCTTTGAAACACTGTTTCTGTAGAATCCGCAAGCGGATGCTTGGAGCTCTTTGAGGCTTAGGCTGGAAAAGGGAATATCTTCATATACAAACTAGACAGAAGCATTCTCAGAAACTTCTTTGTCATGTGGGGATGGAACTCACAGAGTTGAACATTCCTTTTCACAGAGCAGTTCTGCAACCCTCTTTTGGTGGAAACTGCAAGTGGATGTTTGGTGCGATTGCATCATCCAGTGGAAAAGGAAATACATTCAGACGAAAACTAGATAGAACCATTCTCAGAAACTTCTTGAGATGAGTGCATTCTACTCACAGAGTTGTATCTTCCTTTTGATAGAATACTTTTGAAACACACTTTTTGTGCAAACTGCAAGTGGATAGTTGGAGCGCTTTGAGGCGTATGCTGCAAAACGAAATATCTTCACATAAAAACTAGACAGAAGCATTCTCAGAAACTTCTTTGTGATGTGCGCATTCAACTCACAGAGTTGAAGCTTCCTTTTCATATAGCACTTTTGAAACGCTCTGTTAGTAGAATCTGCAAGGGAATATTTGGAGTGCTACGAGGCCAACACTGGAAAAGGAAATACCTTCACATACAAACCAGACGGAAGCATTCTCAGAAACTATCCTGTGCTTTATGGATTCAACTCATTGAGAGGAATCTTCCCTTTGAGAGCGCAGTTTGGAAACACTCTTTTTGCAGAATTTGCTAGGGGATGTTTGGAGCGATTTCAGGACTATGCTGGAAAAGGAAATATCTTCACTTAGACACTAGACAGAAGCATTTTTAGAAACTTCGGTGTGATCGGTGCATTCGACTCACAGACCTGAACCTTCCTTTTGATAGAGCAGTTTTGAAACGCTCTTTTAGTAGCATCTGAAAGTGGATATTTGGAGCGCTTTTAGGCCAAGGCTGGAAAACGAAATATCATCACATAAAAACTAGACAGAAGCATTCTCAGAAACTTCTTTGTGATGAGTGGATTCAACTCACAGACTTGCACGTTCCTTTGGATAGGATAGTTTTGAAACACTCCTTTTGTAGAATCTGCGAGCGTTTATTTCGAACGCTTTGAGGCCTATGCTGGAAAAGGAAATATCTTCACCTAAAAACTAGACAGAAGCATTGTCAGAAACATCTTTGTGATGACTGCATTCAACTCACAGAGTTGAACCTACCTATTGATAGAGAAGTTTTGAAACACCCTTTTTGTAGAATCTGCAAGTGAATATTTGGAGCGATATGAGGTCTCTGCTGGGAAATGAAATATCTTCCCCTAAAAGCTAGACAGAAGCATACTCAGAAACGACTTGGCAATGTGTGCATCCAACTCACAGAGTTGAACCTTCCTTTCCCTAGAGCAGTTTTGAAACACTCTTTTAGTAGAATCTGAAAGTGGATATTTGGAGCGCTTTGAGGCCAGTGCTGGGAAACGAAATATCATCACAGAAAAACTAGACAGAAGCGTTCTGCGAAAGTTCTTTGTGATGAGTGCATTCAACTCAGAGACTCGAACGTTCCTTTTGATAGAACAGTTTTGAAACACTCCTTTTGTAGAATCTGCAGGTGTTTATTTGGAGCGCTTTCAGGCCTATGCTGGAAAAGGAAATATCTTCACCTCAAAAGTAGATAGAAGCATTCTCAGAAACTTATTGGTGATGTGTACATTGAACTCACAGTGTTGAACCTTTCTTTGGATAGAGAAGTTTTGAAACACTCTTTTAGCAGAATCTTCAAGTGGATATATGGAGTTCCTTGAGGCCTACGCCGGAAATGGAAATATCTTCCCGTAGAAACTAGGCAAAAGCATTCTCAGAAAGTTCCCTGTGCTTTGTGCATTCAACTCACAGAGTTCAACCTTCCTTTTGATAGAGCAGTTTTGAAACACTCTTTTTGTAGAATCTGCACGTGGATATTTGGAACGCTTTGAGGCCTATGCTTCAAAAGGAAATATCCTGGCATAGAAACTGGACGGAAGCATTCTCAGAAACTTCTTTGCGATGAGGGCCTTCAAGTCACAGAGTGAAACCTTCCTTTTGATAGGCCAGCTTTGAAACACTGTTTCTGTAGTATCTGCAAGTGGATGCTTGGAGCTCTTTGAGGCTTAGGCTGGAAAAGGAAATATCCTCATATACAAACTAGACAGAAGCATTCTCAGAAACTTCTTTGTCATGTGGGGATGGAACTCACAGAGTTGAACATTCCTTTTCACAGAGCAGTTCTGCAACCCTCTTTTGGTGGAAACTGCAAGTGGATGTTTGGTGCGATTGCGTCATCCAGTGGAAAAGGAAATACATTCAGACGAAAACTAGATAGAACCATTCTCAGAAACTTCTTGAGATGAGTGCATTCTACTCACAGAGTTGTACGTTCCTTTTGATAGAATAGTTTTGAAACACACTTTTTGTGCAAACTGCAAGTGGATAGTTGGAGCGCTTTGAGGCGTATGCTGCAAAACGAAATATCTTCACATAAAAACTAGACAGAAGCATTCTCAGAAACTTCTTTGTGATGTGCGCATTCAACTCACAGAGTTGAAGCTTCCTTTTCATATAGCACTTTTGAAACGCTCTGTTAGTAGAATCTGCAAGGGAATATTTGGAGTGCTACGAGGCCAACACTGGAAAAGGAAATACCTTCACATACAAACCAGACGGAAGCATTCTCAGAAACTATCCTGTGCTTTATGGATTCAACTCATTGAGAGGAATCTTCCCTTTGAGAGCGCAGTTTGGAAACACTCTTTTTGCAGAATTTGCTAGGGGATGTTTGGAGCGATTTCAGGACTATGCTGGAAAAGGAAATATCTTCACTTAGACACTAGACAGAAGCATTTTTAGAAACTTCGGTGTGATCGGTGCATTCGACTCACAGACCTGAACCTTCCTTTTGATAGAGCAGTTTTGAAACGCTCTTTTAGTAGCATCTGAAAGTGGATATTTGGAGCGCTTTTAGGCCAAGGCTGGAAAACGAAATATCATCACATAAAAACTAGACAGAAGCATTCTCAGAAACTTCTTTGTGATGAGTGGATTCAACTCACAGACTTGCACGTTCCTTTGGATAGGATAGTTTTGAAACACTCCTTTTGTAGAATCTGCGAGCGTTTATTTCGAACGCTTTGAGGCCTATGCTGGAAAAGGAAATATCTTCACCTAAAAACTAGACAGAAGCATTGTCAGAAACATCTTTGTGATGACTGCATTCAACTCACAGAGTTGAACCTACCTATTGATAGAGAAGTTTTGAAACACCCTTTTTGTAGAATCTGCAAGTGAATATTTGGAGCGATATGAGGTCTCTGCTGGGAAATGAAATATCTTCCCCTAAAAGCTAGACAGAAGCATACTCAGAAACGACTTGGCAATGTGTGCATCCAACTCACAGAGTTGAACCTTCCTTTCCCTAGAGCAGTTTTGAAACACTCTTTTAGTAGAATCTGAAAGTGGATATTTGGAGCGCTTTGAGGCCAGTGCTGGGAAACGAAATATCATCACAGAAAAACTAGACAGAAGCGTTCTGCGAAAGTTCTTTGTGATGAGTGCATTCAACTCAGAGACTCGAACGTTCCTTTTGATAGAACAGTTTTGAAACACTCCTTTTGTAGAATCTGCAGGTGTTTATTTGGAGCGCTTTCAGGCCTATGCTGGAAAAGGAAATATCTTCACCTCAAAAGGAGATAGAAGCATTCTCAGAAACTTATTGGTGATGTGTACATTGAACTCACAGTGTTGAACCTTTCTTTGGATAGAGAAGTTTTGAAACACTCTTTTAGCAGAATCTTCAAGTGGATATATGGAGTTCCTTGAGGCCTACGCCGGAAATGGAAATATCTTCCCGTAGAAACTAGGCAAAAGCATTCTCAGAAAGTTCCCTGTGCTTTGTGCATTCAACTCACAGAGTTCAACCTTCCTTTTGATAGAGCAGTTTTGAAACACTCTTTTTGTAGAATCTGCACGTGGATATTTGGAACGCTTTGAGGCCTATGCTTCAAAAGGAAATATCCTGGCATAGAAACTGGACGGAAGCATTCTCAGAAACTTCTTTGCGATGAGGGCCTTCAAGTCACAGAGTGAAACCTTCCTTTTGATAGGCCAGCTTTGAAACACTGTTTCTGTAGTATCTGCAAGTGGATGCTTGGAGCTCTTTGAGGCTTAGGCTGGAAAAGGAAATATCCTCATATACAAACTAGACAGAAGCATTCTCAGAAACTTCTTTGTCATGTGGGGATGGAACTCACAGAGTTGAACATTCCTTTTCACAGAGCAGTTCTGCAACCCTCTTTTGGTGGAAACTGCAAGTGGATGTTTGGTGCGATTGCGTCATCCAGTGGAAAAGGAAATACATTCAGACGAAAACTAGATAGAACCATTCTCAGAAACTTCTTGAGATGAGTGCATTCTACTCACAGAGTTGTACGTTCCTTTTGATAGAATAGTTTTGAAACACACTTTTTGTGCAAACTGCAAGTGGATAGTTGGAGCGCTTTGAGGCGTATGCTGCAAAACGAAATATCTTCACATAAAAACTACACAGAAGCATTCTCAGAAACTTCTTTGTGATGTGCGCATTCAACTCACAGAGTTGAAGCTTCCTTTTCATATAGCACTTTTGAAACGCTCTGTTAGTAGAATCTGCAAGGGAATATTTGGAGTGCTACGAGGCCAACACTGGAAAAGGAAATACCTTCACATACAAACCAGACGGAAGCATTCTCAGAAACTATCCTGTGCTTTATGGATTCAACTCATTGAGAGGAATCTTCCCTTTGAGAGCGCAGTTTGGAAACACTCTTTTTGCAGAATTTGCTAGGGGATGTTTGGAGCGATTTCAGGACTATGCTGGAAAAGGAAATATCTTCACTTAGACACTAGACAGAAGCATTTTTAGAAACTTCGGTGTGATCGGTGCATTCGACTCACAGACCTGAACCTTCCTTTTGATAGAGCAGTTTTGAAACGCTCTTTTAGTAGCATCTGAAAGTGGATATTTGGAGCGCTTTTAGGCCAAGGCTGGAAAACGAAATATCATCACATAAAAACTAGACAGAAGCATTCTCAGAAACTTCTTTGTGATGAGTGGATTCAACTCACAGACTTGCACGTTCCTTTGGATAGGATAGTTTTGAAACACTCCTTTTGTAGAATCTGCGAGCGTTTATTTCGAACGCTTTGAGGCCTATGCTGGAAAAGGAAATATCTTCACCTAAAAACTAGACAGAAGCATTGTCAGAAACATCTTTGTGATGACTGCATTCAACTCACAGAGTTGAACCTACCTATTGATAGAGAAGTTTTGAAACACCCTTTTTGTAGAATCTGCAAGTGAATATTTGGAGCGATATGAGGTCTCTGCTGGGAAATGAAATATCTTCCCCTAAAAGCTAGACAGAAGCATACTCAGAAACGACTTGGCAATGTGTGCATCCAACTCACAGAGTTGAACCTTCCTTTCCCTAGAGCAGTTTTGAAACACTCTTTTAGTAGAATCTGAAAGTGGATATTTGGAGCGCTTTGAGGCCAGTGCTGGGAAACGAAATATCATCACAGAAAAACTAGACAGAAGCGTTCTGCGAAAGTTCTTTGTGATGAGTGCATTCAACTCAGGGACTCGAATGTTCCTTTTGATAGAACAGTTTTGAAACACTCCTTTTGTAGAATCTGCAAGTGTTTATTTGGAGCGCTTAGAGGCCTATGCTGGAAAAGGAAATATCTTCACCTCAAAAGTAGATAGAAGCATTCTCAGAAACTTCTTGGTGATGTGTACATTGAACTCACAGTGTTGAACCTTTCTTTGGATAGAGAAGTTTTGAAACACTCTTTTAGCAGAATCTTCAAGTGGATATATGGAGTTCCTTGAGGCCTACGCCGGAAAAGGAAATATCTTCCCGTAGAAACTAGGCAAAAGCATTCTCAGAAAGTTCCCTGTGCTTTGTGCATTCAACTCACAGAGTTCAACCTTCCTTTTGATAGAGCAGTTTTGAAACACTCTTTTTGTAGAATCTGCACGTGGATATTTGGAACGCTTTGAGGCCTATGCTTCAAAAGGAAATATCCTGGCATAGAAACTGGACGGAAGCATTCTCAGAAACTTCTTTGCGATGAGGGCCTTCAAGTCACAGAGTGAAACCTTCCTTTTGATAGGCCAGCTTTGAAACACTGTTTCTGTAGAATCCGCAAGCGGATGCTTGGAGCTCTTTGAGGCTTAGGCTGGAAAAGGGAATATCTTCATATACAAACTAGACAGAAGCATTCTCAGAAACTTCTTTGTCATGTGGGGATGGAACTCACAGAGTTGAACATTCCTTTTCACAGAGCAGTTCTGCAACCCTCTTTTGGTGGAAACTGCAAGTGGATGTTTGGTGCGATTGCATCATCCAGTGGAAAAGGAAATACATTCAGACGAAAACTAGATAGAACCATTCTCAGAAACTTCTTGAGATGAGTGCATTCTACTCACAGAGTTGTATCTTCCTTTTGATAGAATACTTTTGAAACACACTTTTTGTGCAAACTGCAAGTGGATAGTTGGAGCGCTTTGAGGCGTATGCTGCAAAACGAAATATCTTCACATAAAAACTAGACAGAAGCATTCTCAGAAACTTCTTTGTGATGTGCGCATTCAACTCACAGAGTTGAAGCTTCCTTTTCATATAGCACTTTTGAAACGCTCTGTTAGTAGAATCTGCAAGGGAATATTTGGAGTGCTACGAGGCCAACACTGGAAAAGGAAATACCTTCACATACAAACCAGACGGAAGCATTCTCAGAAACTACCCTGTGCTTTATGGATTCAACTCACTGGGAGGAATCTTCCCTTTGAGAGCGCAGTTTGGAAACACTCTTTTTGCAGAATTTGCTAGGGGATGTTTGGAGCGATTTCAGGACTATGCTGGAAAAGGAAATATCTTCACTTAAACACTAGACAGAAGCATTGTCAGAAACTTCGGTGCGATGAGTGCATTCGACTCACAGACCTGAACCTTCCTTTTGATAGAGCAGTTTTGAAACGCTCTTTTAGTAGCATCTGAAAGCGGATATTTGGAGCGCTTTGAGGCCAAGGCTGGAAAACGAAATATCATCACATAAAAACTAGACAGAAGCATTCTCAGAAACTTCTTTGTGATGAGTGGATTCAACTCACAGACTTGCACGTTCCTTTGGATAGGATAGTTTTGAAACACTCCTTTTGCAGAATCTGCGAGTGTTTATTTCGAATGCTTTGAGGCCTATGCTGGAAAAGGAAATATCTTCACCTAAAAACTAGACAGAAGCATTGTCAGAAACATCTTTGTGATGACTGCATTCAACTCACAGAGTTGAACCTACCTATTGATGGAGTAGTTTTGAAACACCCTTTTTGTAGAATCTGCAAGTGAATATTTGGAGCGATATGAGGCCTCTGCTGGGAAAGGAAATATCATCCCCTAAAAGCCAGACAGAAGCATACTCAGAAACGACTTGGCAATGTGTGGATCCAACTCACAGAGTTGAACCTTCCTTTCCCTAGAGCAGTTTTGAAACGCTCTTTTAGTAGAATCTGAAAGTGGATATTTGGAGCACTTTGAGGCCAGTGCTGGGAAACGAAATATCATCACAGAAAAACTAGACAGAAGCGTTCTGCGAAAGTTCTTTGTGATGAGTGCATTCAACTCAGGGACTCGAATGTTCCTTTTGATAGAACAGTTTTGAAACACTCCTTTTGTAGAATCTGCAAGTGTTTATTTGGAGCGCTTTGAGGCCTATGCTGGAAAAGGAAATATCTTCACCTCAAAAGTAGATAGAAGCATTCTCAGAAACACCTTGGTGATGTGTACATTGAACTCACAGTGTTGAACCTTTCTTTGGATAGAGAAGTTTTGAAACACTCTTTTAGCAGAATCTTCAAGTGGATATATGGAGTTCCTTGAGGCCTACGCCGGAAAAGGAAATATCTTCCCGTAGAAACTAGGCAAAAGCATTCTCAGAAAGTTCCCTGTGCTTTGTGCATTCAACTCACAGAGTTCAACCTTCCTTTTGATAGAGCAGTTTTGAAACACTCTTTTTGTAGAATCTGCACGTGGATATTTGGAACGCTTTGAGGCCTATGCTTCAAAAGGAAATATCCTGGCATAGAAACTGGACGGAAGCATTCTCAGAAACTTCTTTGCGATGAGGGCCTTCAAGTCACAGAGTGAAACCTTCCTTTTGATAGGCCAGCTTTGAAACACTGTTTCTGTAGAATCCGCAAGTGGATGCTTGGAGCTCTTTGAGGCTTAGGCTGGAAAAGGTAATATCTTCATATACAAGCTAGACAGAAGCATTCTCAGAAACTTCTTTGTCATGTGGGGATGGAACTCACAGAGTTGAACATTCCTTTTCACAGAGCAGTTCTGCAACCCTCTTTTGGTGGAAACTGCAAGTGGATGTTTGGTGCGATTGCGTCATCCAGTGGAAAATGAAATACATTCAGACGAAAACTAGATAGAACCATTCTCAGAAACTTCTTGAGATGAGTGCATTCTACTCACAGAGTTGTACCTTCCTTTTGATAGAATAGTTTTGAAACACACTTCTTGTGCAAACTGCAAGTGGATAGTTGGAGCGCTTTGAGGCGTATGCTGCAAAACGAAATATCTTCACATAAAAACTAGACAGAAGCATTCTCAGAAACTTCTTTTTGATGTGCGCATTCAACTCACAGAGTTGAAGCTTCCTTTTCATATAGCAATTTTGAAAAGCTCTGTTAGTAGAATCTGCAAGGGAATATTTGGAGTGCTATGAGGCCAACACTGGAAAAGGAAATACCTTCACATACAAACCAGACGGAAGCATTCTCAGAAACTATCCTGTGCTTTATGGATTCAACTCACTGGGAGGAATCTTCCCTTTGAGAGCGCAGTTTGGAAACACTCTTTTTGCAGAATTTGCTAGGGGATGTTTGGAGCGATTTCAGGACTATGCTGGAAAAGGAAATATCTTCACTTAAACACTAGACAGAAGCATTGTCAGAAACTTCGGTGCAATGAGTGCATTCAACTCACAGACTTGAACCTTCCTTTTGATAGAGCAGTTTTGAAACGCTCTTTTAGTAGCATCTGAAAGTGGATATTTGGAGCGCTTTTAGGCCAAGGCTGGAAAACGAAATATCATCACATAAAAACTAGACAGAAGCATTCTCAGAAACTTCTTTGTGATGAGTGGATTCAACTCACAGACTTGCACGTTCCTTTGGATAGGATAGTTTTGAAACACTCCTTTTGTAGAATCTGCGAGCGTTTATTTCGAACGCTTTGAGGCCTATGCTGGAAAAGGAAATATCTTCACCTAAAAACTAGACAGAAGCATTGTCAGAAACATCTTTGTGATGACTGCATTCAACTCACAGAGTTGAACCTACCTATTGATAGAGAAGTTTTGAAACACCCTTTTTGTAGAATCTGCAAGTGAATATTTGGAGCGATATGAGGTCTCTGCTGGGAAATGAAATATCTTCCCCTAAAAGCTAGACAGAAGCATACTCAGAAACGACTTGGCAATGTGTGCATCCAACTCACAGAGTTGAACCTTCCTTTCCCTAGAGCAGTTTTGAAACACTCTTTTAGTAGAATCTGAAAGTGGATATTTGGAGCGCTTTGAGGCCAGTGCTGGGAAACGAAATATCATCACAGAAAAACTAGACAGAAGCGTTCTGCGAAAGTTCTTTGTGATGAGTGCATTCAACTCAGAGACTCGAACGTTCCTTTTGATAGAACAGTTTTGAAACACTCCTTTTGTAGAATCTGCAGGTGTTTATTTGGAGCGCTTTCAGGCCTATGCTGGAAAAGGAAATATCTTCACCTCAAAAGGAGATAGAAGCATTCTCAGAAACTTATTGGTGATGTGTACATTGAACTCACAGTGTTGAACCTTTCTTTGGATAGAGAAGTTTTGAAACACTCTTTTAGCAGAATCTTCAAGTGGATATATGGAGTTCCTTGAGGCCTACGCCGGAAATGGAAATATCTTCCCGTAGAAACTAGGCAAAAGCATTCTCAGAAAGTTCCCTGTGCTTTGTGCATTCAACTCACAGAGTTCAACCTTCCTTTTGATAGAGCAGTTTTGAAACACTCTTTTTGTAGAATCTGCACGTGGATATTTGGAACGCTTTGAGGCCTATGCTTCAAAAGGAAATATCCTGGCATAGAAACTGGACGGAAGCATTCTCAGAAACTTCTTTGCGATGAGGGCCTTCAAGTCACAGAGTGAAACCTTCCTTTTGATAGGCCAGCTTTGAAACACTGTTTCTGTAGTATCTGCAAGTGGATGCTTGGAGCTCTTTGAGGCTTAGGCTGGAAAAGGAAATATCCTCATATACAAACTAGACAGAAGCATTCTCAGAAACTTCTTTGTCATGTGGGGATGGAACTCACAGAGTTGAACATTCCTTTTCACAGAGCAGTTCTGCAACCCTCTTTTGGTGGAAACTGCAAGTGGATGTTTGGTGCGATTGCGTCATCCAGTGGAAAAGGAAATACATTCAGACGAAAACTAGATAGAACCATTCTCAGAAACTTCTTGAGATGAGTGCATTCTACTCACAGAGTTGTACGTTCCTTTTGATAGAATAGTTTTGAAACACACTTTTTGTGCAAACTGCAAGTGGATAGTTGGAGCGCTTTGAGGCGTATGCTGCAAAACGAAATATCTTCACATAAAAACTACACAGAAGCATTCTCAGAAACTTCTTTGTGATGTGCGCATTCAACTCACAGAGTTGAAGCTTCCTTTTCATATAGCACTTTTGAAACGCTCTGTTAGTAGAATCTGCAAGGGAATATTTGGAGTGCTACGAGGCCAACACTGGAAAAGGAAATACCTTCACATACAAACCAGACGGAAGCATTCTCAGAAACTATCCTGTGCTTTATGGATTCAACTCATTGAGAGGAATCTTCCCTTTGAGAGCGCAGTTTGGAAACACTCTTTTTGCAGAATTTGCTAGGGGATGTTTGGAGCGATTTCAGGACTATGCTGGAAAAGGAAATATCTTCACTTAGACACTAGACAGAAGCATTTTTAGAAACTTCGGTGTGATCGGTGCATTCGACTCACAGACCTGAACCTTCCTTTTGATAGAGCAGTTTTGAAACGCTCTTTTAGTAGCATCTGAAAGTGGATATTTGGAGCGCTTTTAGGCCAAGGCTGGAAAACGAAATATCATCACATAAAAACTAGACAGAAGCATTCTCAGAAACTTCTTTGTGATGAGTGGATTCAACTCACAGACTTGCACGTTCCTTTGGATAGGATAGTTTTGAAACACTCCTTTTGTAGAATCTGCGAGCGTTTATTTCGAACGCTTTGAGGCCTATGCTGGAAAAGGAAATATCTTCACCTAAAAACTAGACAGAAGCATTGTCAGAAACATCTTTGTGATGACTGCATTCAACTCACAGAGTTGAACCTACCTATTGATAGAGAAGTTTTGAAACACCCTTTTTGTAGAATCTGCAAGTGAATATTTGGAGCGATATGAGGTCTCTGCTGGGAAATGAAATATCTTCCCCTAAAAGCTAGACAGAAGCATACTCAGAAACGACTTGGCAATGTGTGCATCCAACTCACAGAGTTGAACCTTCCTTTCCCTAGAGCAGTTTTGAAACACTCTTTTAGTAGAATCTGAAAGTGGATATTTGGAGCGCTTTGAGGCCAGTGCTGGGAAACGAAATATCATCACAGAAAAACTAGACAGAAGCGTTCTGCGAAAGTTCTTTGTGATGAGTGCATTCAACTCAGGGACTCGAATGTTCCTTTTGATAGAACAGTTTTGAAACACTCCTTTTGTAGAATCTGCAAGTGTTTATTTGGAGCGCTTAGAGGCCTATGCTGGAAAAGGAAATATCTTCACCTCAAAAGTAGATAGAAGCATTCTCAGAAACTTCTTGGTGATGTGTACATTGAACTCACAGTGTTGAACCTTTCTTTGGATAGAGAAGTTTTGAAACACTCTTTTAGCAGAATCTTCAAGTGGATATATGGAGTTCCTTGAGGCCTACGCCGGAAAAGGAAATATCTTCCCGTAGAAACTAGGCAAAAGCATTCTCAGAAAGTTCCCTGTGCTTTGTGCATTCAACTCACAGAGTTCAACCTTCCTTTTGATAGAGCAGTTTTGAAACACTCTTTTTGTAGAATCTGCACGTGGATATTTGGAACGCTTTGAGGCCTATGCTTCAAAAGGAAATATCCTGGCATAGAAACTGGACGGAAGCATTCTCAGAAACTTCTTTGCGATGAGGGCCTTCAAGTCACAGAGTGAAACCTTCCTTTTGATAGGCCAGCTTTGAAACACTGTTTCTGTAGAATCCGCAAGCGGATGCTTGGAGCTCTTTGAGGCTTAGGCTGGAAAAGGGAATATCTTCATATACAAACTAGACAGAAGCATTCTCAGAAACTTCTTTGTCATGTGGGGATGGAACTCACAGAGTTGAACATTCCTTTTCACAGAGCAGTTCTGCAACCCTCTTTTGGTGGAAACTGCAAGTGGATGTTTGGTGCGATTGCATCATCCAGTGGAAAAGGAAATACATTCAGACGAAAACTAGATAGAACCATTCTCAGAAACTTCTTGAGATGAGTGCATTCTACTCACAGAGTTGTATCTTCCTTTTGATAGAATACTTTTGAAACACACTTTTTGTGCAAACTGCAAGTGGATAGTTGGAGCGCTTTGAGGCGTATGCTGCAAAGCGAAATATCTTCACATAAAAACTAGACAGAAGCATTCTCAGAAACTTCTTTGTGATGTGCGCATTCAACTCACAGAGTTGAAGCTTCCTTTTCATATAGCACTTTTGAAACGCTCTGTTAGTAGAATCTGCAAGGGAATATTTGGAGTGCTACGAGGCCAACACTGGAAAAGGAAATACCTTCACATACAAACCAGACGGAAGCATTCTCAGAAACTACCCTGTGCTTTATGGATTCAACTCACTGGGAGGAATCTTCCCTTTGAGAGCGCAGTTTGGAAACACTCTTTTTGCAGAATTTGCTAGGGGATGTTTGGAGCGATTTCAGGACTATGCTGGAAAAGGAAATATCTTCACTTAAACACTAGACAGAAGCATTGTCAGAAACTTCGGTGCGATGAGTGCATTCGACTCACAGACCTGAACCTTCCTTTTGATAGAGCAGTTTTGAAACGCTCTTTTAGTAGCATCTGAAAGCGGATATTTGGAGCGCTTTGAGGCCAAGGCTGGAAAACGAAATATCATCACATAAAAACTAGACAGAAGCATTCTCAGAAACTTCTTTGTGATGAGTGGATTCAACTCACAGACTTGCACGTTCCTTTGGATAGGATAGTTTTGAAACACTCCTTTTGCAGAATCTGCGAGTGTTTATTTCGAATGCTTTGAGGCCTATGCTGGAAAAGGAAATATCTTCACCTAAAAACTAGACAGAAGCATTGTCAGAAACATCTTTGTGATGACTGCATTCAACTCACAGAGTTGAACCTACCTATTGATGGAGTAGTTTTGAAACACCCTTTTTGTAGAATCTGCAAGTGAATATTTGGAGCGATATGAGGCCTCTGCTGGGAAAGGAAATATCATCCCCTAAAAGCCAGACAGAAGCATACTCAGAAACGACTTGGCAATGTGTGGATCCAACTCACAGAGTTGAACCTTCCTTTCCCTAGAGCAGTTTTGAAACGCTCTTTTAGTAGAATCTGAAAGTGGATATTTGGAGCACTTTGAGGCCAGTGCTGGGAAACGAAATATCATCACAGAAAAACTAGACAGAAGCGTTCTGCGAAAGTTCTTTGTGATGAGTGCATTCAACTCAGGGACTCGAATGTTCCTTTTGATAGAACAGTTTTGAAACACTCCTTTTGTAGAATCTGCAAGTGTTTATTTGGAGCGCTTTGAGGCCTATGCTGGAAAAGGAAATATCTTCACCTCAAAAGTAGATAGAAGCATTCTCAGAAACACCTTGGTGATGTGTACATTGAACTCACAGTGTTGAACCTTTCTTTGGATAGAGAAGTTTTGAAACACTCTTTTAGCAGAATCTTCAAGTGGATATATGGAGTTCCTTGAGGCCTACGCCGGAAAAGGAAATATCTTCCCGTAGAAACTAGGCAAAAGCATTCTCAGAAAGTTCCCTGTGCTTTGTGCATTCAACTCACAGAGTTCAACCTTCCTTTTGATAGAGCAGTTTTGAAACACTCTTTTTGTAGAATCTGCACGTGGATATTTGGAACGCTTTGAGGCCTATGCTTCAAAAGGAAATATCCTGGCATAGAAACTGGACGGAAGCATTCTCAGAAACTTCTTTGCGATGAGGGCCTTCAAGTCACAGAGTGAAACCTTCCTTTTGATAGGCCAGCTTTGAAACACTGTTTCTGTAGAATCCGCAAGTGGATGCTTGGAGCTCTTTGAGGCTTAGGCTGGAAAAGGTAATATCTTCATATACAAGCTAGACAGAAGCATTCTCAGAAACTTCTTTGTCATGTGGGGATGGAACTCACAGAGTTGAACATTCCTTTTCACAGAGCAGTTCTGCAACCCTCTTTTGGTGGAAACTGCAAGTGGATGTTTGGTGCGATTGCGTCATCCAGTGGAAAATGAAATACATTCAGACGAAAACTAGATAGAACCATTCTCAGAAACTTCTTGAGATGAGTGCATTCTACTCACAGAGTTGTACCTTCCTTTTGATAGAATAGTTTTGAAACACACTTCTTGTGCAAACTGCAAGTGGATAGTTGGAGCGCTTTGAGGCGTATGCTGCAAAACGAAATATCTTCACATAAAAACTAGACAGAAGCATTCTCAGAAACTTCTTTTTGATGTGCGCATTCAACTCACAGAGTTGAAGCTTCCTTTTCATATAGCAATTTTGAAAAGCTCTGTTAGTAGAATCTGCAAGGGAATATTTGGAGTGCTATGAGGCCAACACTGGAAAAGGAAATACCTTCACATACAAACCAGACGGAAGCATTCTCAGAAACTATCCTGTGCTTTATGGATTCAACTCACTGGGAGGAATCTTCCCTTTGAGAGCGCAGTTTGGAAACACTCTTTTTGCAGAATTTGCTAGGGGATGTTTGGAGCGATTTCAGGACTATGCTGGAAAAGGAAATATCTTCACTTAAACACTAGACAGAAGCATTGTCAGAAACTTCGGTGCAATGAGTGCATTCGACTCACAGACCTGAACATTCCTTTTGATAGAGCAGTTTTGAAACGCTCTTTTAGTAGCATCTGAAAGCGGATATTTGGAGCGCTTTGAGGCCAAGGCTGGAAAACGAAATATCATCACATAAAAACTAGACACAAGCATTCTCAGAAACTTCTTTGTGATGAGTGGATTCAACTCACAGACTTGCACGTTCCTTTGGATAGGATAGTTTTGAAACACTCCTTTTGTAGAATCTGCGAGCGTTTATTTCGAACGCTTTGAGGCCTATGCTGGAAAAGGAAATATCTTCACCTAAAAACTAGATAGAAGCATTGTCAGAAACATCTTTGTGATGACTGCATTCAACTCACAGGGTTGAACGTAACTATTGATAGAGAAGTTTTGAAACACCCTTTTTGTAGAATCGGCAAGTGAATATTTGGAGCAATATGAGGCCTAATCTGGGAAATGAAATATCTTCCCCTGAAAGCTAGACAGAAGCATACTCAGAAACGACTTGGCAATGTGTGCATCCAACTCACAGAGTTGAACCTTCCTTTCCCTAGAGCAGTTTTGAAACACTCTTTTAGTAGAATCTGAAAGTGGATATTTGGAGCGCTTTGAGGCCAGTGCTGGGAAACGAAATATCATCACAGAAAAACTAGACAGAAGCGTTCTGCGAAAGTTCTTTGTGATGAGTGCATTCAACTCAGAGACTCGAACGTTCCTTTTGATAGGACAGTTTTGAAACACTCCTTTTGTAGAATCTGCAGGTGTTTATTTGGAGCGCTTTCAGGCCTATGCTGGAAAAGGAAATATCTTCACCTCAAAAGTAGATAGAAGCATTCTCAGAAACTTCTTGGTGATGTGTACATTGAACTCACAGTGTTGAACCTTTCTTTGGATAGAGAAGTTTTGAAACACTCTTTTAGCAGAATCTTCAAGTGGATATATGGAGTTCCTTGAGGCCTACGCCGGAAAAGGAAATATCTTCCCGTAGAAACTAGGCAAAAGCATTCTCAGAAAGTTCCCTGTGCTTTGTGCATTCAACTCACAGAGTTCAACCTTCCTTTTGATAGAGCAGTTTTGAAACACTCTTTTTGTAGAATCTGCACGTGGATATTTGGAACGCTTTGAGGCCTATGCTTCAAAAGGAAATATCCTGGCATAGAAACTGGACGGAAGCATTCTCAGAAACTTCTTTGCGATGAGGGCCTTCAAGTCACAGAGTGAAACCTTCCTTTTGATAGGCCAGCTTTGAAACACTGTTTCTGTAGTATCTGCAAGTGGATGCTTGGAGCTCTTTGAGGCTTAGGCTGGAAAAGGAAATATCCTCATATACAAACTAGACAGAAGCATTCTCAGAAACTTCTTTGTCATGTGGGGATGGAACTCACAGAGTTGAACATTCCTTTTCACAGAGCAGTTCTGCAACCCTCTTTTGGTGGAAACTGCAAGTGGATGTTTGGTGCGATTGCGTCATCCAGTGGAAAAGGAAATACATTCAGACGAAAACTAGATAGAACCATTCTCAGAAACTTCTTGAGATGAGTGCATTCTACTCACAGAGTTGTACGTTCCTTTTGATAGAATAGTTTTGAAACACACTTTTTGTGCAAACTGCAAGTGGATAGTTGGAGCGCTTTGAGGCGTATGCTGCAAAACGAAATATCTTCACATAAAAACTAGACAGAAGCCTTCTCAGAAACTTCTTTGTGATGTGCGCATTCAACTCACAGAGTTGAAGCTTCCTTTTCATATAGCACTTTTGAAACGCTCTGTTAGTAGAATCTGCAAGGGAATATTTGGAGTGCTACGAGGCCAACACTGGAAAAGGAAATACCTTCACATACAAACCAGACGGAAGCATTCTCAGAAACTATCCTGTGCTTTATGGATTCAACTCATTGAGAGGAATCTTCCCTTTGAGAGCGCAGTTTGGAAACACTCTTTTTGCAGAATTTGCTAGGGGATGTTTGGAGCGATTTCAGGACTATGCTGGAAAAGGAAATATCTTCACTTAGACACTAGACAGAAGCATTTTTAGAAACTTCGGTGTGATCGGTGCATTCGACTCACAGACCTGAACCTTCCTTTTGATAGAGCAGTTTTGAAACGCTCTTTTAGTAGCATCTGAAAGTGGATATTTGGAGCGCTTTTAGGCCAAGGCTGGAAAACGAAATATCATCACATAAAAACTAGACAGAAGCATTCTCAGAAACTTCTTTGTGATGAGTGGATTCAACTCACAGACTTGCACGTTCCTTTGGATAGGATAGTTTTGAAACACTCCTTTTGTAGAATCTGCGAGCGTTTATTTCGAACGCTTTGAGGCCTATGCTGGAAAAGGAAATATCTTCACCTAAAAACTAGACAGAAGCATTGTCAGAAACATCTTTGTGATGACTGCATTCAACTCACAGAGTTGAACCTACCTATTGATAGAGAAGTTTTGAAACACCCTTTTTGTAGAATCTGCAAGTGAATATTTGGAGCGATATGAGGTCTCTGCTGGGAAATGAAATATCTTCCCCTAAAAGCTAGACAGAAGCATACTCAGAAACGACTTGGCAATGTGTGCATCCAACTCACAGAGTTGAACCTTCCTTTCCCTAGAGCAGTTTTGAAACACTCTTTTAGTAGAATCTGAAAGTGGATATTTGGAGCGCTTTGAGGCCAGTGCTGGGAAACGAAATATCATCACAGAAAAACTAGACAGAAGCGTTCTGCGAAAGTTCTTTGTGATGAGTGCATTCAACTCAGAGACTCGAACGTTCCTTTTGATAGAACAGTTTTGAAACACTCCTTTTGTAGAATCTGCAGGTGTTTATTTGGAGCGCTTTCAGGCCTATGCTGGAAAAGGAAATATCTTCACCTCAAAAGGAGATAGAAGCATTCTCAGAAACTTATTGGTGATGTGTACATTGAACTCACAGTGTTGAACCTTTCTTTGGATAGAGAAGTTTTGAAACACTCTTTTAGCAGAATCTTCAAGTGGATATATGGAGTTCCTTGAGGCCTACGCCGGAAATGGAAATATCTTCCCGTAGAAACTAGGCAAAAGCATTCTCAGAAAGTTCCCTGTGCTTTGTGCATTCAACTCACAGAGTTCAACCTTCCTTTTGATAGAGCAGTTTTGAAACACTCTTTTTGTAGAATCTGCACGTGGATATTTGGAACGCTTTGAGGCCTATGCTTCAAAAGGAAATATCCTGGCATAGAAACTGGACGGAAGCATTCTCAGAAACTTCTTTGCGATGAGGGCCTTCAAGTCACAGAGTGAAACCTTCCTTTTGATAGGCCAGCTTTGAAACACTGTTTCTGTAGTATCTGCAAGTGGATGCTTGGAGCTCTTTGAGGCTTAGGCTGGAAAAGGAAATATCCTCATATACAAACTAGACAGAAGCATTCTCAGAAACTTCTTTGTCATGTGGGGATGGAACTCACAGAGTTGAACATTCCTTTTCACAGAGCAGTTCTGCAACCCTCTTTTGGTGGAAACTGCAAGTGGATGTTTGGTGCGATTGCGTCATCCAGTGGAAAAGGAAATACATTCAGACGAAAACTAGATAGAACCATTCTCAGAAACTTCTTGAGATGAGTGCATTCTACTCACAGAGTTGTACGTTCCTTTTGATAGAATAGTTTTGAAACACACTTTTTGTGCAAACTGCAAGTGGATAGTTGGAGCGCTTTGAGGCGTATGCTGCAAAACGAAATATCTTCACATAAAAACTACACAGAAGCATTCTCAGAAACTTCTTTGTGATGTGCGCATTCAACTCACAGAGTTGAAGCTTCCTTTTCATATAGCACTTTTGAAACGCTCTGTTAGTAGAATCTGCAAGGGAATATTTGGAGTGCTACGAGGCCAACACTGGAAAAGGAAATACCTTCACATACAAACCAGACGGAAGCATTCTCAGAAACTATCCTGTGCTTTATGGATTCAACTCATTGAGAGGAATCTTCCCTTTGAGAGCGCAGTTTGGAAACACTCTTTTTGCAGAATTTGCTAGGGGATGTTTGGAGCGATTTCAGGACTATGCTGGAAAAGGAAATATCTTCACTTAGACACTAGACAGAAGCATTTTTAGAAACTTCGGTGTGATCGGTGCATTCGACTCACAGACCTGAACCTTCCTTTTGATAGAGCAGTTTTGAAACGCTCTTTTAGTAGCATCTGAAAGTGGATATTTGGAGCGCTTTTAGGCCAAGGCTGGAAAACGAAATATCATCACATAAAAACTAGACAGAAGCATTCTCAGAAACTTCTTTGTGATGAGTGGATTCAACTCACAGACTTGCACGTTCCTTTGGATAGGATAGTTTTGAAACACTCCTTTTGTAGAATCTGCGAGCGTTTATTTCGAACGCTTTGAGGCCTATGCTGGAAAAGGAAATATCTTCACCTAAAAACTAGACAGAAGCATTGTCAGAAACATCTTTGTGATGACTGCATTCAACTCACAGAGTTGAACCTACCTATTGATAGAGAAGTTTTGAAACACCCTTTTTGTAGAATCTGCAAGTGAATATTTGGAGCGATATGAGGTCTCTGCTGGGAAATGAAATATCTTCCCCTAAAAGCTAGACAGAAGCATACTCAGAAACGACTTGGCAATGTGTGCATCCAACTCACAGAGTTGAACCTTCCTTTCCCTAGAGCAGTTTTGAAACACTCTTTTAGTAGAATCTGAAAGTGGATATTTGGAGCGCTTTGAGGCCAGTGCTGGGAAACGAAATATCATCACAGAAAAACTAGACAGAAGCGTTCTGCGAAAGTTCTTTGTGATGAGTGCATTCAACTCAGGGACTCGAATGTTCCTTTTGATAGAACAGTTTTGAAACACTCCTTTTGTAGAATCTGCAAGTGTTTATTTGGAGCGCTTAGAGGCCTATGCTGGAAAAGGAAATATCTTCACCTCAAAAGTAGATAGAAGCATTCTCAGAAACTTCTTGGTGATGTGTACATTGAACTCACAGTGTTGAACCTTTCTTTGGATAGAGAAGTTTTGAAACACTCTTTTAGCAGAATCTTCAAGTGGATATATGGAGTTCCTTGAGGCCTACGCCGGAAAAGGAAATATCTTCCCGTAGAAACTAGGCAAAAGCATTCTCAGAAAGTTCCCTGTGCTTTGTGCATTCAACTCACAGAGTTCAACCTTCCTTTTGATAGAGCAGTTTTGAAACACTCTTTTTGTAGAATCTGCACGTGGATATTTGGAACGCTTTGAGGCCTATGCTTCAAAAGGAAATATCCTGGCATAGAAACTGGACGGAAGCATTCTCAGAAACTTCTTTGCGATGAGGGCCTTCAAGTCACAGAGTGAAACCTTCCTTTTGATAGGCCAGCTTTGAAACACTGTTTCTGTAGAATCCGCAAGCGGATGCTTGGAGCTCTTTGAGGCTTAGGCTGGAAAAGGGAATATCTTCATATACAAACTAGACAGAAGCATTCTCAGAAACTTCTTTGTCATGTGGGGATGGAACTCACAGAGTTGAACATTCCTTTTCACAGAGCAGTTCTGCAACCCTCTTTTGGTGGAAACTGCAAGTGGATGTTTGGTGCGATTGCATCATCCAGTGGAAAAGGAAATACATTCAGACGAAAACTAGATAGAACCATTCTCAGAAACTTCTTGAGATGAGTGCATTCTACTCACAGAGTTGTATCTTCCTTTTGATAGAATACTTTTGAAACACACTTTTTGTGCAAACTGCAAGTGGATAGTTGGAGCGCTTTGAGGCGTATGCTGCAAAACGAAATATCTTCACATAAAAACTAGACAGAAGCATTCTCAGAAACTTCTTTGTGATGTGCGCATTCAACTCACAGAGTTGAAGCTTCCTTTTCATATAGCACTTTTGAAACGCTCTGTTAGTAGAATCTGCAAGGGAATATTTGGAGTGCTACGAGGCCAACACTGGAAAAGGAAATACCTTCACATACAAACCAGACGGAAGCATTCTCAGAAACTATCCTGTGCTTTATGGATTCAACTCATTGAGAGGAATCTTCCCTTTGAGAGCGCAGTTTGGAAACACTCTTTTTGCAGAATTTGCTAGGGGATGTTTGGAGCGATTTCAGGACTATGCTGGAAAAGGAAATATCTTCACTTAGACACTAGACAGAAGCATTTTTAGAAACTTCGGTGTGATCGGTGCATTCGACTCACAGACCTGAACCTTCCTTTTGATAGAGCAGTTTTGAAACGCTCTTTTAGTAGCATCTGAAAGTGGATATTTGGAGCGCTTTTAGGCCAAGGCTGGAAAACGAAATATCATCACATAAAAACTAGACAGAAGCATTCTCAGAAACTTCTTTGTGATGAGTGGATTCAACTCACAGACTTGCACGTTCCTTTGGATAGGATAGTTTTGAAACACTCCTTTTGTAGAATCTGCGAGCGTTTATTTCGAACGCTTTGAGGCCTATGCTGGAAAAGGAAATATCTTCACCTAAAAACTAGACAGAAGCATTGTCAGAAACATCTTTGTGATGACTGCATTCAACTCACAGAGTTGAACCTACCTATTGATAGAGAAGTTTTGAAACACCCTTTTTGTAGAATCTGCAAGTGAATATTTGGAGCGATATGAGGTCTCTGCTGGGAAATGAAATATCTTCCCCTAAAAGCTAGACAGAAGCATACTCAGAAACGACTTGGCAATGTGTGCATCCAACTCACAGAGTTGAACCTTCCTTTCCCTAGAGCAGTTTTGAAACACTCTTTTAGTAGAATCTGAAAGTGGATATTTGGAGCGCTTTGAGGCCAGTGCTGGGAAACGAAATATCATCACAGAAAAACTAGACAGAAGCGTTCTGCGAAAGTTCTTTGTGATGAGTGCATTCAACTCAGAGACTCGAACGTTCCTTTTGATAGAACAGTTTTGAAACACTCCTTTTGTAGAATCTGCAGGTGTTTATTTGGAGCGCTTTCAGGCCTATGCTGGAAAAGGAAATATCTTCACCTCAAAAGTAGATAGAAGCATTCTCAGAAACTTATTGGTGATGTGTACATTGAACTCACAGTGTTGAACCTTTCTTTGGATAGAGAAGTTTTGAAACACTCTTTTAGCAGAATCTTCAAGTGGATATATGGAGTTCCTTGAGGCCTACGCCGGAAATGGAAATATCTTCCCGTAGAAACTAGGCAAAAGCATTCTCAGAAAGTTCCCTGTGCTTTGTGCATTCAACTCACAGAGTTCAACCTTCCTTTTGATAGAGCAGTTTTGAAACACTCTTTTTGTAGAATCTGCACGTGGATATTTGGAACGCTTTGAGGCCTATGCTTCAAAAGGAAATATCCTGGCATAGAAACTGGACGGAAGCATTCTCAGAAACTTCTTTGCGATGAGGGCCTTCAAGTCACAGAGTGAAACCTTCCTTTTGATAGGCCAGCTTTGAAACACTGTTTCTGTAGTATCTGCAAGTGGATGCTTGGAGCTCTTTGAGGCTTAGGCTGGAAAAGGAAATATCCTCATATACAAACTAGACAGAAGCATTCTCAGAAACTTCTTTGTCATGTGGGGATGGAACTCACAGAGTTGAACATTCCTTTTCACAGAGCAGTTCTGCAACCCTCTTTTGGTGGAAACTGCAAGTGGATGTTTGGTGCGATTGCGTCATCCAGTGGAAAAGGAAATACATTCAGACGAAAACTAGATAGAACCATTCTCAGAAACTTCTTGAGATGAGTGCATTCTACTCACAGAGTTGTACGTTCCTTTTGATAGAATAGTTTTGAAACACACTTTTTGTGCAAACTGCAAGTGGATAGTTGGAGCGCTTTGAGGCGTATGCTGCAAAACGAAATATCTTCACATAAAAACTAGACAGAAGCATTCTCAGAAACTTCTTTGTGATGTGCGCATTCAACTCACAGAGTTGAAGCTTCCTTTTCATATAGCACTTTTGAAACGCTCTGTTAGTAGAATCTGCAAGGGAATATTTGGAGTGCTACGAGGCCAACACTGGAAAAGGAAATACCTTCACATACAAACCAGACGGAAGCATTCTCAGAAACTATCCTGTGCTTTATGGATTCAACTCATTGAGAGGAATCTTCCCTTTGAGAGCGCAGTTTGGAAACACTCTTTTTGCAGAATTTGCTAGGGGATGTTTGGAGCGATTTCAGGACTATGCTGGAAAAGGAAATATCTTCACTTAGACACTAGACAGAAGCATTTTTAGAAACTTCGGTGTGATCGGTGCATTCGACTCACAGACCTGAACCTTCCTTTTGATAGAGCAGTTTTGAAACGCTCTTTTAGTAGCATCTGAAAGTGGATATTTGGAGCGCTTTTAGGCCAAGGCTGGAAAACGAAATATCATCACATAAAAACTAGACAGAAGCATTCTCAGAAACTTCTTTGTGATGAGTGGATTCAACTCACAGACTTGCACGTTCCTTTGGATAGGATAGTTTTGAAACACTCCTTTTGTAGAATCTGCGAGCGTTTATTTCGAACGCTTTGAGGCCTATGCTGGAAAAGGAAATATCTTCACCTAAAAACTAGACAGAAGCATTGTCAGAAACATCTTTGTGATGACTGCATTCAACTCACAGAGTTGAACCTACCTATTGATAGAGAAGTTTTGAAACACCCTTTTTGTAGAATCTGCAAGTGAATATTTGGAGCGATATGAGGTCTCTGCTGGGAAATGAAATATCTTCCCCTAAAAGCTAGACAGAAGCATACTCAGAAACGACTTGGCAATGTGTGCATCCAACTCACAGAGTTGAACCTTCCTTTCCCTAGAGCAGTTTTGAAACACTCTTTTAGTAGAATCTGAAAGTGGATATTTGGAGCGCTTTGAGGCCAGTGCTGGGAAACGAAATATCATCACAGAAAAACTAGACAGAAGCGTTCTGCGAAAGTTCTTTGTGATGAGTGCATTCAACTCAGAGACTCGAACGTTCCTTTTGATAGAACAGTTTTGAAACACTCCTTTTGTAGAATCTGCAGGTGTTTATTTGGAGCGCTTTCAGGCCTATGCTGGAAAAGGAAATATCTTCACCTCAAAAGGAGATAGAAGCATTCTCAGAAACTTATTGGTGATGTGTACATTGAACTCACAGTGTTGAACCTTTCTTTGGATAGAGAAGTTTTGAAACACTCTTTTAGCAGAATCTTCAAGTGGATATATGGAGTTCCTTGAGGCCTACGCCGGAAATGGAAATATCTTCCCGTAGAAACTAGGCAAAAGCATTCTCAGAAAGTTCCCTGTGCTTTGTGCATTCAACTCACAGAGTTCAACCTTCCTTTTGATAGAGCAGTTTTGAAACACTCTTTTTGTAGAATCTGCACGTGGATATTTGGAACGCTTTGAGGCCTATGCTTCAAAAGGAAATATCCTGGCATAGAAACTGGACGGAAGCATTCTCAGAAACTTCTTTGCGATGAGGGCCTTCAAGTCACAGAGTGAAACCTTCCTTTTGATAGGCCAGCTTTGAAACACTGTTTCTGTAGTATCTGCAAGTGGATGCTTGGAGCTCTTTGAGGCTTAGGCTGGAAAAGGAAATATCCTCATATACAAACTAGACAGAAGCATTCTCAGAAACTTCTTTGTCATGTGGGGATGGAACTCACAGAGTTGAACATTCCTTTTCACAGAGCAGTTCTGCAACCCTCTTTTGGTGGAAACTGCAAGTGGATGTTTGGTGCGATTGCGTCATCCAGTGGAAAAGGAAATACATTCAGACGAAAACTAGATAGAACCATTCTCAGAAACTTCTTGAGATGAGTGCATTCTACTCACAGAGTTGTACGTTCCTTTTGATAGAATAGTTTTGAAACACACTTTTTGTGCAAACTGCAAGTGGATAGTTGGAGCGCTTTGAGGCGTATGCTGCAAAACGAAATATCTTCACATAAAAACTACACAGAAGCATTCTCAGAAACTTCTTTGTGATGTGCGCATTCAACTCACAGAGTTGAAGCTTCCTTTTCATATAGCACTTTTGAAACGCTCTGTTAGTAGAATCTGCAAGGGAATATTTGGAGTGCTACGAGGCCAACACTGGAAAAGGAAATACCTTCACATACAAACCAGACGGAAGCATTCTCAGAAACTATCCTGTGCTTTATGGATTCAACTCATTGAGAGGAATCTTCCCTTTGAGAGCGCAGTTTGGAAACACTCTTTTTGCAGAATTTGCTAGGGGATGTTTGGAGCGATTTCAGGACTATGCTGGAAAAGGAAATATCTTCACTTAGACACTAGACAGAAGCATTTTTAGAAACTTCGGTGTGATCGGTGCATTCGACTCACAGACCTGAACCTTCCTTTTGATAGAGCAGTTTTGAAACGCTCTTTTAGTAGCATCTGAAAGTGGATATTTGGAGCGCTTTTAGGCCAAGGCTGGAAAACGAAATATCATCACATAAAAACTAGACAGAAGCATTCTCAGAAACTTCTTTGTGATGAGTGGATTCAACTCACAGACTTGCACGTTCCTTTGGATAGGATAGTTTTGAAACACTCCTTTTGTAGAATCTGCGAGCGTTTATTTCGAACGCTTTGAGGCCTATGCTGGAAAAGGAAATATCTTCACCTAAAAACTAGACAGAAGCATTGTCAGAAACATCTTTGTGATGACTGCATTCAACTCACAGAGTTGAACCTACCTATTGATAGAGAAGTTTTGAAACACCCTTTTTGTAGAATCTGCAAGTGAATATTTGGAGCGATATGAGGTCTCTGCTGGGAAATGAAATATCTTCCCCTAAAAGCTAGACAGAAGCATACTCAGAAACGACTTGGCAATGTGTGCATCCAACTCACAGAGTTGAACCTTCCTTTCCCTAGAGCAGTTTTGAAACACTCTTTTAGTAGAATCTGAAAGTGGATATTTGGAGCGCTTTGAGGCCAGTGCTGGGAAACGAAATATCATCACAGAAAAACTAGACAGAAGCGTTCTGCGAAAGTTCTTTGTGATGAGTGCATTCAACTCAGGGACTCGAATGTTCCTTTTGATAGAACAGTTTTGAAACACTCCTTTTGTAGAATCTGCAAGTGTTTATTTGGAGCGCTTAGAGGCCTATGCTGGAAAAGGAAATATCTTCACCTCAAAAGTAGATAGAAGCATTCTCAGAAACTTCTTGGTGATGTGTACATTGAACTCACAGTGTTGAACCTTTCTTTGGATAGAGAAGTTTTGAAACACTCTTTTAGCAGAATCTTCAAGTGGATATATGGAGTTCCTTGAGGCCTACGCCGGAAAAGGAAATATCTTCCCGTAGAAACTAGGCAAAAGCATTCTCAGAAAGTTCCCTGTGCTTTGTGCATTCAACTCACAGAGTTCAACCTTCCTTTTGATAGAGCAGTTTTGAAACACTCTTTTTGTAGAATCTGCACGTGGATATTTGGAACGCTTTGAGGCCTATGCTTCAAAAGGAAATATCCTGGCATAGAAACTGGACGGAAGCATTCTCAGAAACTTCTTTGCGATGAGGGCCTTCAAGTCACAGAGTGAAACCTTCCTTTTGATAGGCCAGCTTTGAAACACTGTTTCTGTAGAATCCGCAAGCGGATGCTTGGAGCTCTTTGAGGCTTAGGCTGGAAAAGGGAATATCTTCATATACAAACTAGACAGAAGCATTCTCAGAAACTTCTTTGTCATGTGGGGATGGAACTCACAGAGTTGAACATTCCTTTTCACAGAGCAGTTCTGCAACCCTCTTTTGGTGGAAACTGCAAGTGGATGTTTGGTGCGATTGCATCATCCAGTGGAAAAGGAAATACATTCAGACGAAAACTAGATAGAACCATTCTCAGAAACTTCTTGAGATGAGTGCATTCTACTCACAGAGTTGTATCTTCCTTTTGATAGAATACTTTTGAAACACACTTTTTGTGCAAACTGCAAGTGGATAGTTGGAGCGCTTTGAGGCGTATGCTGCAAAACGAAATATCTTCACATAAAAACTAGACAGAAGCATTCTCAGAAACTTCTTTGTGATGTGCGCATTCAACTCACAGAGTTGAAGCTTCCTTTTCATATAGCACTTTTGAAACGCTCTGTTAGTAGAATCTGCAAGGGAATATTTGGAGTGCTACGAGGCCAACACTGGAAAAGGAAATACCTTCACATACAAACCAGACGGAAGCATTCTCAGAAACTACCCTGTGCTTTATGGATTCAACTCACTGGGAGGAATCTTCCCTTTGAGAGCGCAGTTTGGAAACACTCTTTTTGCAGAATTTGCTAGGGGATGTTTGGAGCGATTTCAGGACTATGCTGGAAAAGGAAATATCTTCACTTAAACACTAGACAGAAGCATTGTCAGAAACTTCGGTGCGATGAGTGCATTCGACTCACAGACCTGAACCTTCCTTTTGATAGAGCAGTTTTGAAACGCTCTTTTAGTAGCATCTGAAAGCGGATATTTGGAGCGCTTTGAGGCCAAGGCTGGAAAACGAAATATCATCACATAAAAACTAGACAGAAGCATTCTCAGAAACTTCTTTGTGATGAGTGGATTCAACTCACAGACTTGCACGTTCCTTTGGATAGGATAGTTTTGAAACACTCCTTTTGCAGAATCTGCGAGTGTTTATTTCGAATGCTTTGAGGCCTATGCTGGAAAAGGAAATATCTTCACCTAAAAACTAGACAGAAGCATTGTCAGAAACATCTTTGTGATGACTGCATTCAACTCACAGAGTTGAACCTACCTATTGATGGAGTAGTTTTGAAACACCCTTTTTGTAGAATCTGCAAGTGAATATTTGGAGCGATATGAGGCCTCTGCTGGGAAAGGAAATATCATCCCCTAAAAGCCAGACAGAAGCATACTCAGAAACGACTTGGCAATGTGTGGATCCAACTCACAGAGTTGAACCTTCCTTTCCCTAGAGCAGTTTTGAAACGCTCTTTTAGTAGAATCTGAAAGTGGATATTTGGAGCACTTTGAGGCCAGTGCTGGGAAACGAAATATCATCACAGAAAAACTAGACAGAAGCGTTCTGCGAAAGTTCTTTGTGATGAGTGCATTCAACTCAGGGACTCGAATGTTCCTTTTGATAGAACAGTTTTGAAACACTCCTTTTGTAGAATCTGCAAGTGTTTATTTGGAGCGCTTTGAGGCCTATGCTGGAAAAGGAAATATCTTCACCTCAAAAGTAGATAGAAGCATTCTCAGAAACACCTTGGTGATGTGTACATTGAACTCACAGTGTTGAACCTTTCTTTGGATAGAGAAGTTTTGAAACACTCTTTTAGCAGAATCTTCAAGTGGATATATGGAGTTCCTTGAGGCCTACGCCGGAAAAGGAAATATCTTCCCGTAGAAACTAGGCAAAAGCATTCTCAGAAAGTTCCCTGTGCTTTGTGCATTCAACTCACAGAGTTCAACCTTCCTTTTGATAGAGCAGTTTTGAAACACTCTTTTTGTAGAATCTGCACGTGGATATTTGGAACGCTTTGAGGCCTATGCTTCAAAAGGAAATATCCTGGCATAGAAACTGGACGGAAGCATTCTCAGAAACTTCTTTGCGATGAGGGCCTTCAAGTCACAGAGTGAAACCTTCCTTTTGATAGGCCAGCTTTGAAACACTGTTTCTGTAGAATCCGCAAGTGGATGCTTGGAGCTCTTTGAGGCTTAGGCTGGAAAAGGTAATATCTTCATATACAAGCTAGACAGAAGCATTCTCAGAAACTTCTTTGTCATGTGGGGATGGAACTCACAGAGTTGAACATTCCTTTTCACAGAGCAGTTCTGCAACCCTCTTTTGGTGGAAACTGCAAGTGGATGTTTGGTGCGATTGCGTCATCCAGTGGAAAATGAAATACATTCAGACGAAAACTAGATAGAACCATTCTCAGAAACTTCTTGAGATGAGTGCATTCTACTCACAGAGTTGTACCTTCCTTTTGATAGAATAGTTTTGAAACACACTTCTTGTGCAAACTGCAAGTGGATAGTTGGAGCGCTTTGAGGCGTATGCTGCAAAACGAAATATCTTCACATAAAAACTAGACAGAAGCATTCTCAGAAACTTCTTTTTGATGTGCGCATTCAACTCACAGAGTTGAAGCTTCCTTTTCATATAGCAATTTTGAAAAGCTCTGTTAGTAGAATCTGCAAGGGAATATTTGGAGTGCTATGAGGCCAACACTGGAAAAGGAAATACCTTCACATACAAACCAGACGGAAGCATTCTCAGAAACTATCCTGTGCTTTATGGATTCAACTCACTGGGAGGAATCTTCCCTTTGAGAGCGCAGTTTGGAAACACTCTTTTTGCAGAATTTGCTAGGGGATGTTTGGAGCGATTTCAGGACTATGCTGGAAAAGGAAATATCTTCACTTAAACACTAGACAGAAGCATTGTCAGAAACTTCGGTGCAATGAGTGCATTCGACTCACAGACCTGAACATTCCTTTTGATAGAGCAGTTTTGAAACGCTCTTTTAGTAGCATCTGAAAGCGGATATTTGGAGCGCTTTGAGGCCAAGGCTGGAAAACGAAATATCATCACATAAAAACTAGACACATGCATTCTCAGAAACTTCTTTGTGATGAGTGGATTCAACTCACAGACTTGCACGTTCCTTTGGATAGGATAGTTTTGAAACACTCCTTTTGTAGAATCTGCGAGCGTTTATTTCGAACGCTTTGAGGCCTATGCTGGAAAAGGAAATATCTTCACCTAAAAACTAGATAGAAGCATTGTCAGAAACATCTTTGTGATGACTGCATTCAACTCACAGGGTTGAACGTAACTATTGATAGAGAAGTTTTGAAACACCCTTTTTGTAGAATCGGCAAGTGAATATTTGGAGCAATATGAGGCCTAATCTGGGAAATGAAATATCTTCCCCTGAAAGCTAGACAGAAGCATACTCAGAAACGACTTGGCAATGTGTGCATCCAACTCACAGAGTTGAACCTTCCTTTCCCTAGAGCAGTTTTGAAACACTCTTTTAGTAGAATCTGAAAGTGGATATTTGGAGCGCTTTGAGGCCAGTGCTGGGAAACGAAATATCATCACAGAAAAACTAGACAGAAGCGTTCTGCGAAAGTTCTTTGTGATGAGTGCATTCAACTCAGAGACTCGAACGTTCCTTTTGATAGGACAGTTTTGAAACACTCCTTTTGTAGAATCTGCAGGTGTTTATTTGGAGCGCTTTCAGGCCTATGCTGGAAAAGGAAATATCTTCACCTCAAAAGGAGATAGAAGCATTCTCAGAAACTTATTGGTGATGTGTACATTGAACTCACAGTGTTGAACCTTTCTTTGGATAGAGAAGTTTTGAAACACTCTTTTAGCAGAATCTTCAAGTGGATATATGGAGTTCCTTGAGGCCTACGCCGGAAATGGAAATATCTTCCCGTAGAAACTAGGCAAAAGCATTCTCAGAAAGTTCCCTGTGCTTTGTGCATTCAACTCACAGAGTTCAACCTTCCTTTTGATAGAGCAGTTTTGAAACACTCTTTTTGTAGAATCTGCACGTGGATATTTGGAACGCTTTGAGGCCTCTGCTTCAAAAGGAAATATCCTGGCATAGAAACTGGACGGAAGCATTCTCAGAAACTTCTTTGCGATGAGGGCCTTCAAGTCACAGAGTGAAACCTTCCTTTTGATAGGCCAGCTTTGAAACACTGTTTCTGTAGTATCTGCAAGTGGATGCTTGGAGCTCTTTGAGGCTTAGGCTGGAAAAGGAAATATCCTCATATACAAACTAGACAGAAGCATTCTCAGAAACTTCTTTGTCATGTGGGGATGGAACTCACAGAGTTGAACATTCCTTTTCACAGAGCAGTTCTGCAACCCTCTTTTGGTGGAAACTGCAAGTGGATGTTTGGTGCGATTGCATCATCCAGTGGAAAAGGAAATACATTCAGACGAAAACTAGATAGAACCATTCTCAGAAACTTCTTGAGATGAGTGCATTCTACTCACAGAGTTGTATCTTCCTTTTGATAGAATACTTTTGAAACACACTTTTTGTGCAAACTGCAAGTGGATAGTTGGAGCGCTTTGAGGCGTATGCTGCAAAACGAAATATCTTCACATAAAAACTAGACAGAAGCATTCTCAGAAACTTCTTTGTGATGTGCGCATTCAACTCACAGAGTTGAAGCTTCCTTTTCATATAGCACTTTTGAAACGCTCTGTTAGTAGAATCTGCAAGGGAATATTTGGAGTGCTACGAGGCCAACACTGGAAAAGGAAATACCTTCACATACAAACCAGACGGAAGCATTCTCAGAAACTACCCTGTGCTTTATGGATTCAACTCACTGAGAGGAATCTTCCCTTTGAGAGCGCAGTTTGCAAACACTCTTTTTGCAGAATTTGCTAGGGGATGTTTGGAGCGATTTCAGGACTATGCTGGAAAAGGAAATATCTTCACTTAGACACTAGACAGAAGCATTTTTAGAAACTTCGGTGTGATCGGTGCATTCGACTCACAGACCTGAACCTTCCTTTTGATAGAGCAGTTTTGAAACGCTCTTTTAGTAGCATCTGAAAGTGGATATTTGGAGCGCTTTTAGGCCAAGGCTGGAAAACGAAATATCATCACATAAAAACTAGACAGAAGCATTCTCAGAAACTTCTTTGTGATGAGTGGATTCAACTCACAGACTTGCACGTTCCTTTGGATAGGATAGTTTTGAAACACTCCTTTTGTAGAATCTGCGAGCGTTTATTTCGAACGCTTTGAGGCCTATGCTGGAAAAGGAAATATCTTCACCTAAAAACTAGACAGAAGCATTGTCAGAAACATCTTTGTGATGACTGCATTCAACTCACAGAGTTGAACCTACCTATTGATAGAGAAGTTTTGAAACACCCTTTTTGTAGAATCTGCAAGTGAATATTTGGAGCGATATGAGGCCTCTGCTGGGAAATGAAATATCTTCCCCTAAAAGCTAGACAGAAGCATAATCAGAAACGACTTGGCAATGTGTGCATCCAACTCACAGAGTTGAACCTTCCTTTCCCTAGAGCAGTTTTGAAACACTCTTTTAGTAGAATCTGAAAGTGGATATTTGGAGCGCTTTGAGGCCAGTGCTGGGAAACGAAATATCATCACAGAAAAACTAGACAGAAGCGTTCTGCGAAAGTTCTTTGTGATGAGTGCATTCAACTCAGGGACTCGAATGTTCCTTTTGATAGAACAGTTTTGAAACACTCCTTTTGTAGAATCTGCAAGTGTTTATTTGGAGCGCTTTGAGGCCTATGCTGGAAAAGGAAATATCTTCACCTCAAAAGTAGATAGAAGCATTCTCAGAAACTTCTTGGTGATGTGTACATTGAACTCACAGTGTTGAACCTTTCTTTGGATAGAGAAGTTTTGAAACACTCTTTTAGCAGAATCTTCAAGTGGATATATGGAGTTCCTTGAGGCCTACGCCGGAAAAGGAAATATCTTCCCGTAGAAACTAGGCAAAAGCATTCTCAGAAAGTTCGCTGTGCTTTGTGCATTCAACTCACAGAGTTCAACCTTCCTTTTGATAGAGCAGTTTTGAAACACTCTTTTTGTAGAATCTGCACGTGGATATTTGGAACGCTTTGAGGCCTCTGCTTCAAAAGGAAATATCCTGGCATAGAAACTGGACGGAAGCATTCTCAGAAACTTCTTTGCGATGAGGGCCTTCAAGTCACAGAGTGAAACCTTCCTTTTGATAGGCCAGCTTTGAAACACTGTTTCTGTAGAATCCGCAAGCGGATGCTTGGAGCTCTTTGAGGCTTAGGCTGGAAAAGGGAATATCTTCATATACAAACTAGACAGAAGCATTCTCAGAAACTTCTTTGTCATGTGGGGATGGAACTCACAGAGTTGAACATTCCTTTTCACAGAGCAGTTCTGCAACCCTCTTTTGGTGGAAACTGCAAGTGGATGTTTGGTGCGATTGCGTCATCCAGTGGAAAAGGAAATACATTCAGACGAAAACTAGATAGAACCATTCTCAGAAACTTCTTGAGATGAGTGCATTCTACTCACAGAATTGTACCTTCCTTTTGATAGAATAGTTTTGAAACACACTTTTTGTGCAAACTGCAAGTGGATAGTTGGAGCGCTTTGAGGCGTATGCTGCAAAACGAAATATCTTCACATAAAAACTAGACAGAAGCATTCTCAGAAACTTCTTTGTGATGTGCGCATTCAACTCACAGAGTTGAAGCTTCCTTTTCATATAGCACTTTTGAAACGCTCTGTTAGTAGAATCTGCAAGGGAATATTTGGAGTGCTACGAGGCCAACACTGGAAAAGGAAATACCTTCACATACAAACCAGACGGAAGCATTCTCAGAAACTACCCTGTGCTTTATGGATTCAACTCACTGAGAGGAATCTTCCCTTTGAGAGCGCAGTTTGGAAACACTCTTTTTGCAGAATTTGCTAGGGGATGCTTGGAGCGATTTCAGGACTATGCTGGAAAAGGAAATATCTTCAATTAAACACTAGACAGAAGCATTGTCAGAAACTTCGGTGCGATGAGTGCATTCGACTCACAGACCTGAACCTTCCTTTTGATAGAGCAGTTTTGAAACGCTCTTTTAGTAGCATCTGAAAGCGGATATTTGGAGCGCTTTGAGGCCAAGGCTGGAAAACGAAATATCATCACATAAAAACTAGACAGAAGCATTCTCAGAAACTTCTTTGTGATGAGTGGATTCAACTCACAGACTTGCACGTTCCTTTGGATAGGATAGTTTTGAAACACTCCTTTTGCAGAATCTGCGAGTGTTTATTTCGAATGCTTTGAGGCCTATGCTGGAAAAGGAAATATCTTCACCTAAAAACTAGACAGAAGCATTGTCAGAAATATCTTTGTGATGACTGCATTCAACTCACAGAGTTGAACCTACCTATTGATGGAGTAGTTTTGAAACACCCTTTTTGTAGAATCTGCAAGTGAATATTTGGAGCGATATGAGGCCTCTGCTGGGAAAGGAAATATCATCCCCTAAAAGCCAGACAGAAGCATACTCAGAAACGACTTGGCAATGTGTGGATCCAACTCACAGAGTTGAACCTTCCTTTCCCTAGAGCAGTTTTGAAACGCTCTTTTAGTAGAATCTGAAAGTGGATATTTGGAGCACTTTGAGGCCAGTGCTGGGAAACGAAACATCATCACAGAAAAACTAGACAGAAGCGTTCTGCGAAAGTTCTTTTTGATGAGTGCATTCAACTCAGGGACTCGAATGTTCCTTTTGGTAGAACAGTTTTGAAACACTCCTTTTGTAGAATCTGCAAGTGTTTATTTGGAGCGCTTTGAGGCCTATGCTGGAAAAGGAAATATCTTCACCTCAAAAGTAGATAGAAGCATTCTCAGAAACATCTTGGTGATGTGTACATTGAACTCACAGTGTTGAACCTTTCTTTGGATAGAGAAGTTTTGAAACACTCTTTTAGCAGAATCTTCAAGTGGATATATGGAGTTCCTTGAGGCCTACGCCGGAAAAGGAAATATCTTCCCGTAGAAACTAGGCAAAAGCATTCTCAGAAAGTTCCCTGTGCTTTGTGCATTCAACTCACAGAGTTCAACCTTCCTTTTGATAGAGCAGTTTTGAAACACTCTTTTTGTAGAATCTGCACGTGGATATTTGGAACGCTTTGAGGCCTATGCTTCAAAAGGAAATATCCTGGCATAGAAACTGGACGGAAGCATTCTCAGAAACTTCTTTGCGATGAGGGCCTTCAAGTCACAGAGTGAAACCTTCCTTTTGATAGGCCAGCTTTGAAACACTGTTTCTGTAGAATCCGCAAGCGGATGCTTGGAGCTCTTTGAGGCTTAGGCTGGAAAAGGTAATATCTTCATATACAAACTAGACAGAAGCATTCTCAGAAACTTCTTTGTCATGTGGGGATGGAACTCACAGAGTTGAACATTCCTTTTCACAGAGCAGTTCTGCAACCCTCTTTTGGTGGAAACTGCAAGTGGATGTTTGGTGCGATTGCGTCATCCAGTGGAAAAGGAAATACATTCAGACGAAAACTAGATAGAACCATTCTCAGAAACTTCTTGAGATGAGTGCATTCTACTCACAGAGTTGTACCTTCCTTTTGATAGAATAGTTTTGAAACACACTTCTTGTGCAAACTGCAAGTGGATAGTTGGAGCGCTTTGAGGCGTATGCTGCAAAACGAAATATCTTCACATAAAAACTAGACAGAAGCATTCTCAGAAACTTCTTTTTGATGTGCGCATTCAACTCACAGAGTTGAAGCTTCCTTTTCATATAGCAATTTTGAAAATCTCTGTTAGTAGAATCTGCAAGGGAATATTTGGAGTGCTATGAGGCCAACACTGGAAAAGGAAATACCTTCACATACAAACCAGACGGAAGCATTCTCAGAAACTACCCTGTGCTTTATGGATTCAACTCACTGGGAAGAATCTTCCCTTTGAGAGCGCAGTTTGGAAACACTCTTTTTGCAGAATTTGCTATGGGATGTTTGGAGCGATTTCAGGACTATGCTGGAAAAGGAAATATCTTCACTTAAACACTAGACAGAAGCATTGTCAGAAACTTCGGTGCAATGAGTGCATTCGACTCACAGACCTGAACCTTCCTTTTGATAGAGCAGTTTTGAAACGCTCTTTTAGTAGCATCTGAAAGCGGATATTTGGAGCGCTTTGAGGCCAAGGCTGGAAAACGAAATATCATCACATAAAAACTAGACACAAGCATTCTCAGAAACTTCTTTGTGATGAGTGGATTCAACTCACAGACTTGCACGTTCCTTTGGATAGGATAGTTTTGAAACACTCCTTTTGTAGAATCTGCGAGCGTTTATTTCGAACGCTTTGAGGCCTATGCTGGAAAAGGAAATATCTTCACCTAAAAACTAGATAGAAGCATTGTCAGAAACATCTTTGTGATGACTGCATTCAACTCACAGGGTTGAACGTAACTATTGATAGAGAAGTTTTGAAACACCCTTTTTGTAGAATCGGCAAGTGAATATTTGGAGCAATATGAGGCCTAAGCTGGGAAATGAAATATCTTCCCCTGAAAGATAGACAGAAGCATACTCAGAAACGACTTGGCAATGTGTGCATCCAACTCACACAGTTGAACCTTCCTTTCCCTAGAGCAGTTTTGAAACACTCTTTTAGTAGAATCTGAAAGTGGATATTTGGAGCGCTTTGAGTCCAGTGCTGGGAAACGAAATATCATCACAGAAAAACTAGACAGAAGCGTTCTGCGAAAGTTCTTTGTGATGAGTGCATTCAACTCAGAGACTCGAACGTTCCTTTTGATAGAACAGTTTTGAAACACTCCTTTTGTAGAATCTGCAGGTGTTTATTTGGAGCGCTTTCAGGCCTATGCTGGAAAAGGAAATATCTTCACCTCAAAAGGAGATAGAAGCATTCTCAGAAACTTATTGGTGATGTGTACATTGAACTCACAGTGTTGAACCTTTCTTTGGATAGAGAAGTTTTGAAACACTCTTTTAGCAGAATCTTCAAGTGGATATATGGAGTTCCTTGAGGCCTACGCCGGACATGGAAATATCTTCCCGTAGAAACTAGGCAAAAGCATTCTCAGAAAGTTCCCTGTGCTTTGTGCATTCAACTCACAGAGTTCAACCTTCCTTTTGATAGAGCAGTTTTGAAACACTCTTTTTGTAGAATCTGCACGTGGATATTTGGAACGCTTTGAGGCCTATGCTTCAAAAGGAAATATCCTGGCATAGAAACTGGACGGAAGCATTCTCAGAAACTTCTTTGCGATGAGGGCCTTCAAGTCACAGAGTGAAACCTTCCTTTTGATAGGCCAGCTTTGAAACACTGTTTCTGTAGAATCCGCAAGCGGATGCTTGGAGCTCTTTGAGGCTTAGGCTGGAAAAGGTAATATCTTCATATACAAACTAGACAGAAGCATTCTCAGAAACTTCTTTGTCATGTGGGGATGGAACTCACAGAGTTGAACATTCCTTTTCACAGAGCAGTTCTGCAACCCTCTTTTGGTGGAAACTGCAAGTGGATGTTTGGTGCGACTGCGTCATCCAGTGGAAAAGGAAATACATTCAGACGAAAACTAGATAGAACCATTCTCAGAAACTTCTTGAGATGAGTGCATTCTACTCACAGAGTTTTACCTTCCTTTTGATAGAATAGTTTTGAAACACACTTCTTGTGCAAACTGCAAGTGGATAGTTGGAGCGCTTTGAGGCGTATGCTGCAAAACGAAATATCTTCACATACAAACTAGACAGAAGCATTCTCAGAAACTTCTTTGTGATGTGCGCATTCAACTCACAGAGTTGAAGCTTCCTTTTCATATAGCACTTTTGAAAAGCTCTGTTAGTAGAATCTGCAAGGGAATATTTGGAGTGCTATGAGGCCAACACTGGAAAAGGAAATACCTTCACATACAAACCAGACGGAAGCATTCTCAGAAACTACCCTGTGCTTTATGGATTCAACTCACTGGGAGGAATCTTCCCTTTGAGAGCGCAGTTTGGAAACACTCTTTTTGCAGAATTTGCTAGGGGATGTTTGGAGCGATTTCAGGACTATGCTGGAAAAGGAAATATCTTCACTTAAACACTAGACAGAAGCATTGTCAGAAACTTCGGTGCAATGAGTGCATTCGACTCACAGACCTGAACCTTCCTTTTGATAGAGCAGTTTTGAAACGCTCTTTTAGTAGCATCTGAAAGCGGATATTTGGAGCGCTTTGAGGCCAAGGCTGGAAAACGAAATATCATCACATAAAAACTAGACACAAGCATTCTCAGAAACTTCTTTGTGATGAGTGGATTCAACTCACAGACTTGCACGTTCCTTTGGATAGGATAGTTTTGAAACACTCCTTTTGTAGAATCTGCGAGCGTTTATTTCGAACGCTTTGAGGCCTATGCTGGAAAAGGAAATATCTTCACCTAAAAACTAGATAGAAGCATTGTCAGAAACATCTTTGTGATGACTGCATTCAACTCACAGGGTTGAACGTAACTATTGATAGAGAAGTTTTGAAACACCCTTTTTGTAGAATCGGCAAGTGAATATTTGGAGCAATATGAGGCCTAAGCTGGGAAATGAAATATCTTCCCCTGAAAGATAGACAGAAGCATACTCAGAAACGACTTGGCAATGTGTGCATCCAACTCACACAGTTGAACCTTCCTTTCCCTAGAGCAGTTTTGAAACACTCTTTTAGTAGAATCTGAAAGTGGATATTTGGAGCGCTTTGAGTCCAGTGCTGGGAAACGAAATATCATCACAGAAAAACTAGACAGAAGCGTTCTGCGAAAGTTCTTTGTGATGAGTGCATTCAACTCAGAGACTCGAACGTTCCTTTTGATAGAACAGTTTTGAAACACTCCTTTTGTAGAATCTGCAGGTGTTTATTTGGAGCGCTTTCAGGCCTATGCTGGAAAAGGAAATATCTTCACCTCAAAAGGAGATAGAAGCATTCTCAGAAACTTATTGGTGATGTGTACATTGAACTCACAGTGTTGAACCTTTCTTTGGATAGAGAAGTTTTGAAACACTCTTTTAGCAGAATCTTCAAGTGGATATATGGAGTTCCTTGAGGCCTACGCCGGACATGGAAATATCTTCCCGTAGAAACTAGGCAAAAGCATTCTCAGAAAGTTCCCTGTGCTTTGTGCATTCAACTCACAGAGTTCAACCTTCCTTTTGATAGAGCAGTTTTGAAACACTCTTTTTGTAGAATCTGCACGTGGATATTTGGAACGCTTTGAGGCCTATGCTTCAAAAGGAAATATCCTGGCATAGAAACTGGACGGAAGCATTCTCAGAAACTTCTTTGCGATGAGGGCCTTCAAGTCACAGAGTGAAACCTTCCTTTTGATAGGCCAGCTTTGAAACACTGTTTCTGTAGAATCCGCAAGCGGATGCTTGGAGCTCTTTGAGGCTTAGGCTGGAAAAGGTAATATCTTCATATACAAACTAGACAGAAGCATTCTCAGAAACTTCTTTGTCATGTGGGGATGGAACTCACAGAGTTGAACATTCCTTTTCACAGAGCAGTTCTGCAACCCTCTTTTGGTGGAAACTGCAAGTGGATGTTTGGTGCGATTGCGTCATCCAGTGGAAAAGGAAATACATTCAGACGAAAACTAGATAGAACCATTCTCAGAAACTTCTTGAGATGAGTGCATTCTACTCACAGAGTTTTACCTTCCTTTTGATAGAATAGTTTTGAAACACACTTCTTGTGCAAACTGCAAGTGGATAGTTGGAGCGCTTTGAGGCGTATGCTGCAAAACGAAATATCTTCACATACAAACTAGACAGAAGCATTCTCAGAAACTTCTTTGTGATGTGCGCATTCAACTCACAGAGTTGAAGCTTCCTTTTCATATAGCACTTTTGAAAAGCTCTGTTAGTAGAATCTGCAAGGGAATATTTGGAGTGCTATGAGGCCAACACTGGAAAAGGAAATACCTTCACATACAAACCAGACGGAAGCATTCTCAGAAACTACCCTGTGCTTTATGGATTCAACTCACTGGGAGGAATCTTCCCTTTGAGAGCGCAGTTTGGAAACACTCTTTTTGCAGAATTTGCTAGGGGATGTTTGGAGCGATTTCAGGACTATGCTGGAAAAGGAAATATCTTCACTTAAACACTAGACAGAAGCATTGTCAGAAACTTCGGTGCGATGAGTGCATTCGACTCACAGACCTGAACCTTCCTTTTGATAGAGCAGTTTTGAAACGCTCTTTTAGTAGCATCTGAAAGCGGATATTTGGAGCGCTTTGAGGCCAAGGCTGGAAAACGAAATATCATCACATAAAAACTAGACAGAAGCATTCTCAGAAACTTCTTTGTGATGAGTGGATTCAACTCACAGACTTGCACGTTCCTTTGGATAGGATAGTTTTGAAACACTCCTTTTGCAGAATCTGCGAGTGTTTATTTCGAATGCTTTGAGGCCTATGCTGGAAAAGGAAATATCTTCACCTAAAAACTAGACAGAAGCATTGTCAGAAATATCTTTGTGATGACTGCATTCAACTCACAGAGTTGAACCTACCTATTGATGGAGTAGTTTTGAAACACCCTTTTTGTAGAATCTGCAAGTGAATATTTGGAGCGTTATGAGGCCTCTGCTGGGAAAGGAAATATCATCCCCTAAAAGCTAGACAGAAGCATACTCAGAAACGACTTGGCAATGTGTGGATCCAACTCACAGAGTTGAACCTTCCTTTCCCTAGAGCAGTTTTGAAACGCTCTTTTAGTAGAATCTGAAAGTGGATATTGGGAGCACTTTGAGGCCAGTGCTGGGAAACGAAATATCATCACAGAAAAACTAGACAGAAGCGTTCTGCGAAAGTTCTTTGTGATGAGTGCATTCAACTCAGGGACTCGAATGTTCCTTTTGATAGAACAGCTTTGAAACACTCCTTTTGTAGAATCTGCAAGTGTTTATTTGGAGCGCTTTGAGGCCTATGCTGGAAAAGGAAATATCTTCACCTAAAAAGTAGATAGAAGCATTCTCAGAAACATCTTGGTGATGTGTACATTGAACTCACAGTGTTGAACCTTTCTTTGGATAGAGAAGTTTTGAAACACTCTTTTAGCAGAATCTTCAAGTGGATATATGGAGTTCCTTGAGGCCTACGCCGGAAAAGGAAATATCTTCCCGTAGAAACTAGGCAAAAGCATTCTCAGAAAGTTCCCTGTGCTTTGTGCATTCAACTCACAGAGTTCAACCTTCCTTTTGATAGAGCAGTTTTGAAACACTCTTTTTGTAGAATCTGCACGTGGATATTTGGAACGCTTTGAGGCCTATGCTTCAAAAGGAAATATCCTGGCATAGAAACTGGACGGAAGCATTCTCAGAAACTTCTTTGCGATGAGGGCCTTCAAGTCACAGAGTGAAACCTTCCTTTTGATAGGCCAGCTTTGAAACACTGTTTCTGTAGAATCCGCAAGCGGATGCTTGGAGCTCTTTGAGGCTTAGGCTGGAAAAGGTAATATCTTCATATACAAACTAGACAGAAGCATTCTCAGAAACTTCTTTGTCATGTGGGGATGGAACTCACAGAGTTGAACATTCCTTTTCACAGAGCAGTTCTGCAACCCTCTTTTGGTGGAAACTGCAAGTGGATGTTTGGTGCGACTGCGTCATCCAGTGGAAAAGGAAATACATTCAGACGAAAACTAGATAGAACCATTCTCAGAAACTTCTTGAGATGAGTGCATTCTACTCACAGAGTTTTACCTTCCTTTTGATAGAATAGTTTTGAAACACACTTCTTGTGCAAACTGCAAGTGGATAGTTGGAGCGCTTTGAGGCGTATGCTGCAAAACGAAATATCTTCACATACAAACTAGACAGAAGCATTCTCAGAAACTTCTTTGTGATGTGCGCATTCAACTCACAGAGTTGAAGCTTCCTTTTCATATAGCACTTTTGAAAAGCTCTGTTAGTAGAATCTGCAAGGGAATATTTGGAGTGCTATGAGGCCAACACTGGAAAAGGAAATACCTTCACATACAAACCAGACGGAAGCATTCTCAGAAACTACCCTGTGCTTTATGGATTCAACTCACTGGGAGGAATCTTCCCTTTGAGAGCGCAGTTTGGAAACACTCTTTTTGCAGAATTTGCTAGGGGATGTTTGGAGCGATTTCAGGACTATGCTGGAAAAGGAAATATCTTCACTTAAACACTAGACAGAAGCATTGTCAGAAACTTCGGTGCGATGAGTGCATTCGACTCACAGACCTGAACCTTCCTTTTGATAGAGCAGTTTTGAAACGCTCTTTTAGTAGCATCTGAAAGCGGATATTTGGAGCGCTTTGAGGCCAAGGCTGGAAAACGAAATATCATCACATAAAAACTAGACAGAAGCATTCTCAGAAACTTCTTTGTGATGAGTGGATTCAACTCACAGACTTGCACGTTCCTTTGGATAGGATAGTTTTGAAACACTCCTTTTGCAGAATCTGCGAGTGTTTATTTCGAATGCTTTGAGGCCTATGCTGGAAAAGGAAATATCTTCACCTAAAAACTAGACAGAAGCATTGTCAGAAATATCTTTGTGATGACTGCATTCAACTCACAGAGTTGAACCTACCTATTGATGGAGTAGTTTTGAAACACCCTTTTTGTAGAATCTGCAAGTGAATATTTGGAGCGATATGAGGCCTCTGCTGGGAAAGGAAATATCATCCCCTAAAAGCCAGACAGAAGCATACTCAGAAACGACTTGGCAATGTGTGGATCCAACTCACAGAGTTGAACCTTCTTTTCCCTAGAGCAGTTTTGAAACGCTCTTTTAGTAGAATCTGAAAGTGGATATTTGGAGCACTTTGAGGCCAGTGCTGGGAAACGTAATATCATCACAGAAAAACTAGACAGAAGCGTTCTGCGAAAGTTCTTTGTGATGAGTGTATTCAACTCAGGGACTCGAATGTTCCTTTTGATAGAACAGTTTTGAAACACTCCTTTTGTAGAATCTGCAAGTGTTTATTTGGAGCGCTTTGAGGCCTATGCTGGAAAAGGAAATATCTTCACCTAAAAAGTAGATAGAAGCATTCTCAGAAACATCTTGGTGATGTGTACATTGAACTCACAGTGTTGAACCTTTCTTTGGATAGAGAAGTTTTGAAACACTCTTTTAGCAGAATCTTCAAGTGGATATATGGAGTTCCTTGAGGCCTACGCCGGAAAAGGAAATATCTTCCCGTAGAAACTAGGCAAAAGCATTCTCAGAAAGTTCCCTGTGCTTTGTGCATTCAACTCACAGAGTTCAACCTTCCTTTTGATAGAGCAGTTTTGAAACACTCTTTTTGTAGAATCTGCACGTGGATATTTGGAACGCTTTGAGGCCTATGCTTCAAAAGGAAATATCCTGGCATAGAAACTGGACGGAAGCATTCTCAGAAACTTCTTTGCGATGAGGGCCTTCAAGTCACAGAGTGAAACCTTCCTTTTGATAGGCCAGCTTTGAAACACTGTTTCTGTAGAATCCGCAAGCGGATGCTTGGAGCTCTTTGAGGCTTAGGCTGGAAAAGGTAATATCTTCATATACAAACTAGACAGAAGCATTCTCAGAAACTTCTTTGTCATGTGGGGATGGAACTCACAGAGTTGAACATTCCTTTTCACAGAGCAGTTCTGCAACCCTCTTTTGGTGGAAACTGCAAGTGGATGTTTGGTGCGATTGCGTCATCCAGTGGAAAAGGAAATACATTCAGACGAAAACTAGATAGAACCATTCTCAGAAACTTCTTGAGATGAGTGCATTCTACTCACAGAGTTTTACCTTCCTTTTGATAGAATAGTTTTGAAACACACTTCTTGTGCAAACTGCAAGTGGATAGTTGGAGCGCTTTGAGGCGTATGCTGCAAAACGAAATATCTTCACATACAAACTAGACAGAAGCATTCTCAGAAACTTCTTTGTGATGTGCGCATTCAACTCACAGAGTTGAAGCTTCCTTTTCATATAGCACTTTTGAAAAGCTCTGTTAGTAGAATCTGCAAGGGAATATTTGGAGTGCTATGAGGCCAACACTGGAAAAGGAAATACCTTCACATACAAACCAGACGGAAGCATTCTCAGAAACTACCCTGTGCTTTATGGATTCAACTCACTGGGAGGAATCTTCCCTTTGAGAGCGCAGTTTGGAAACACTCTTTTTGCAGAATTTGCTAGGGGATGTTTGGAGCGATTTCAGGACTATGCTGGAAAAGGAAATATCTTCACTTAAACACTAGACAGAAGCATTGTCAGAAACTTCGGTGCGATGAGTGCATTCGACTCACAGACCTGAACCTTCCTTTTGATAGAGCAGTTTTGAAACGCTCTTTTAGTAGCATCTGAAAGCGGATATTTGGAGCGCTTTGAGGCCAAGGCTGGAAAACGAAATATCATCACATAAAAACTAGACAGAAGCATTCTCAGAAACTTCTTTGTGATGAGTGGATTCAACTCACAGACTTGCACGTTCCTTTGGATAGGATAGTTTTGAAACACTCCTTTTGCAGAATCTGCGAGTGTTTATTTCGAATGCTTTGAGGCCTATGCTGGAAAAGGAAATATCTTCACCTAAAAACTAGACAGAAGCATTGTCAGAAATATCTTTGTGATGACTGCATTCAACTCACAGAGTTGAACCTACCTATTGATGGAGTAGTTTTGAAACACCCTTTTTGTAGAATCTGCAAGTGAATATTTGGAGCGTTATGAGGCCTCTGCTGGGAAAGGAAATATCATCCCCTAAAAGCTAGACAGAAGCATACTCAGAAACGACTTGGCAATGTGTGGATCCAACTCACAGAGTTGAACCTTCCTTTCCCTAGAGCAGTTTTGAAACGCTCTTTTAGTAGAATCTGAAAGTGGATATTTGGAGCACTTTGAGGCCAGTGCTGGGAAACGAAATATCATCACAGAAAAACTAGACAGAAGCGTTCTGCGAAAGTTCTTTGTGATGAGTGCATTCAACTCAGGGACTCGAATGTTCCTTTTGATAGAACAGCTTTGAAACACTCCTTTTGTAGAATCTGCAAGTGTTTATTTGGAGCGCTTTGAGGCCTATGCTGGAAAAGGAAATATCTTCACCTAAAAAGTAGATAGAAGCATTCTCAGAAACATCTTGGTGATGTGTACATTGAACTCACAGTGTTGAACCTTTCTTTGGATAGAGAAGTTTTGAAACACTCTTTTAGCAGAATCTTCAAGTGGATATATGGAGTTCCTTGAGGCCTACGCCGGAAAAGGAAATATCTTCCCGTAGAAACTAGGCAAAAGCATTCTCAGAAAGTTCCCTGTGCTTTGTGCATTCAACTCACAGAGTTCAACCTTCCTTTTGATAGAGCAGTTTTGAAACACTCTTTTTGTAGAATCTGCACGTGGATATTTGGAACGCTTTGAGGCCTATGCTTCAAAAGGAAATATCCTGGCATAGAAACTGGACGGAAGCATTCTCAGAAACTTCTTTGCGATGAGGGCCTTCAAGTCACAGAGTGAAACCTTCCTTTTGATAGGCCAGCTTTGAAACACTGTTTCTGTAGAATCCGCAAGCGGATGCTTGGAGCTCTTTGAGGCTTAGGCTGGAAAAGGTAATATCTTCATATACAAACTAGACAGAAGCATTCTCAGAAACTTCTTTGTCATGTGGGGATGGAACTCACAGAGTTGAACATTCCTTTTCACAGAGCAGTTCTGCAACCCTCTTTTGGTGGAAACTGCAAGTGGATGTTTGGTGCGACTGCGTCATCCAGTGGAAAAGGAAATACATTCAGACGAAAACTAGATAGAACCATTCTCAGAAACTTCTTGAGATGAGTGCATTCTACTCACAGAGTTTTACCTTCCTTTTGATAGAATAGTTTTGAAACACACTTCTTGTGCAAACTGCAAGTGGATAGTTGGAGCGCTTTGAGGCGTATGCTGCAAAACGAAATATCTTCACATACAAACTAGACAGAAGCATTCTCAGAAACTTCTTTGTGATGTGCGCATTCAACTCACAGAGTTGAAGCTTCCTTTTCATATAGCACTTTTGAAAAGCTCTGTTAGTAGAATCTGCAAGGGAATATTTGGAGTGCTATGAGGCCAACACTGGAAAAGGAAATACCTTCACATACAAACCAGACGGAAGCATTCTCAGAAACTACCCTGTGCTTTATGGATTCAACTCACTGGGAGGAATCTTCCCTTTGAGAGCGCAGTTTGGAAACACTCTTTTTGCAGAATTTGCTAGGGGATGTTTGGAGCGATTTCAGGACTATGCTGGAAAAGGAAATATCTTCACTTAAACACTAGACAGAAGCATTGTCAGAAACTTCGGTGCGATGAGTGCATTCGACTCACAGACCTGAACCTTCCTTTTGATAGAGCAGTTTTGAAACGCTCTTTTAGTAGCATCTGAAAGCGGATATTTGGAGCGCTTTGAGGCCAAGGCTGGAAAACGAAATATCATCACATAAAAACTAGACAGAAGCATTCTCAGAAACTTCTTTGTGATGAGTGGATTCAACTCACAGACTTGCACGTTCCTTTGGATAGGATAGTTTTGAAACACTCCTTTTGCAGAATCTGCGAGTGTTTATTTCGAATGCTTTGAGGCCTATGCTGGAAAAGGAAATATCTTCACCTAAAAACTAGACAGAAGCATTGTCAGAAATATCTTTGTGATGACTGCATTCAACTCACAGAGTTGAACCTACCTATTGATGGAGTAGTTTTGAAACACCCTTTTTGTAGAATCTGCAAGTGAATATTTGGAGCGATATGAGGCCTCTGCTGGGAAAGGAAATATCATCCCCTAAAAGCCAGACAGAAGCATACTCAGAAACGACTTGGCAATGTGTGGATCCAACTCACAGAGTTGAACCTTCTTTTCCCTAGAGCAGTTTTGAAACGCTCTTTTAGTAGAATCTGAAAGTGGATATTTGGAGCACTTTGAGGCCAGTGCTGGGAAACGTAATATCATCACAGAAAAACTAGACAGAAGCGTTCTGCGAAAGTTCTTTGTGATGAGTGCATTCAACTCAGGGACTCGAATGTTCCTTTTGATAGAACAGTTTTGAAACACTCCTTTTGTAGAATCTGCAAGTGTTTATTTGGAGCGCTTTGAGGCCTATGCTGGAAAAGGAAATATCTTCACCTAAAAAGTAGATAGAAGCATTCTCAGAAACATCTTGGTGATGTGTACATTGAACTCACAGTGTTGAACCTTTCTTTGGATAGAGAAGTTTTGAAACACTCTTTTAGCAGAATCTTCAAGTGGATATATGGAGTTCCTTGAGGCCTACGCCGGAAAAGGAAATATCTTCCCGTAGAAACTAGGCAAAAGCATTCTCAGAAAGTTCCCTGTGCTTTGTGCATTCAACTCACAGAGTTCAACCTTCCTTTTGATAGAGCAGTTTTGAAACACTCTTTTTGTAGAATCTGCACGTGGATATTTGGAACGCTTTGAGGCCTATGCTTCAAAAGGAAATATCCTGGCATAGAAACTGGACGGAAGCATTCTCAGAAACTTCTTTGCGATGAGGGCCTTCAAGTCACAGAGTGAAACCTTCCTTTTGATAGGCCAGCTTTGAAACACTGTTTCTGTAGAATCCGCAAGCGGATGCTTGGAGCTCTTTGAGGCTTAGGCTGGAAAAGGTAATATCTTCATATACAAACTAGACAGAAGCATTCTCAGAAACTTCTTTGTCATGTGGGGATGGAACTCACAGAGTTGAACATTCCTTTTCACAGAGCAGTTCTGCAACCCTCTTTTGGTGGAAACTGCAAGTGGATGTTTGGTGCGACTGCGTCATCCAGTGGAAAAGGAAATACATTCAGACGAAAACTAGATAGAACCATTCTGAGAAACTTCTTGAGATGAGTGCATTCTACTCACAGAGTTTTACCTTCCTTTTGATAGAATAGTTTTGAAACACACTTCTTGTGCAAACTGCAAGTGGATAGTTGGAGCGCTTTGAGGCGTATGCTGCAAAACGAAATATCTTCACATACAAACTAGACAGAAGCATTCTCAGAAACTTCTTTGTGATGTGCGCATTCAACTCACAGAGTTGAAGCTTCCTTTTCATATAGCACTTTTGAAAAGCTCTGTTAGTAGAATCTGCAAGGGAATATTTGGAGTGCTATGAGGCCAACACTGGAAAAGGAAATACCTTCACATACAAACCAGACGGAAGCATTCTCAGAAACTACCCTGTGCTTTATGGATTCAACTCACTGGGAGGAATCTTCCCTTTGAGAGCGCAGTTTGGAAACACTCTTTTTGCAGAATTTGCTAGGGGATGTTTGGAGCGATTTCAGGACTATGCTGGAAAAGGAAATATCTTCACTTAAACACTAGACAGAAGCATTGTCAGAAACTTCGGTGCGATGAGTGCATTCGACTCACAGACCTGAACCTTCCTTTTGATAGAGCAGTTTTGAAACGCTCTTTTAGTAGCATCTGAAAGCGGATATTTGGAGCGCTTTGAGGCCAAGGCTGGAAAACGAAATATCATCACATAAAAACTAGACAGAAGCATTCTCAGAAACTTCTTTGTGATGAGTGGATTCAACTCACAGACTTGCACGTTCCTTTGGATAGGATAGTTTTGAAACACTCCTTTTGCAGAATCTGCGAGTGTTTATTTCGAATGCTTTGAGGCCTATGCTGGAAAAGGAAATATCTTCACCTAAAAACTAGACAGAAGCATTGTCAGAAATATCTTTGTGATGACTGCATTCAACTCACAGAGTTGAACCTACCTATTGATGGAGTAGTTTTGAAACACCCTTTTTGTAGAATCTGCAAGTGAATATTTGGAGCGTTATGAGGCCTCTGCTGGGAAAGGAAATATCATCCCCTAAAAGCTAGACAGAAGCATACTCAGAAACGACTTGGCAATGTGTGGATCCAACTCACAGAGTTGAACCTTCCTTTCCCTAGAGCAGTTTTGAAACGCTCTTTTAGTAGAATCTGAAAGTGGATATTTGGAGCACTTTGAGGCCAGTGCTGGGAAACGAAATATCATCACAGAAAAACTAGACAGAAGCGTTCTGCGAAAGTTCTTTGTGATGAGTGCATTCAACTCAGGGACTCGAATGTTCCTTTTGATAGAACAGCTTTGAAACACTCCTTTTGTAGAATCTGCAAGTGTTTATTTGGAGCGCTTTGAGGCCTATGCTGGAAAAGGAAATATCTTCACCTAAAAAGTAGATAGAAGCATTCTCAGAAACATCTTGGTGATGTGTACATTGAACTCACAGTGTTGAACCTTTCTTTGGATAGAGAAGTTTTGAAACACTCTTTTAGCAGAATCTTCAAGTGGATATATGGAGTTCCTTGAGGCCTACGCCGGAAAAGGAAATATCTTCCCGTAGAAACTAGGCAAAAGCATTCTCAGAAAGTTCCCTGTGCTTTGTGCATTCAACTCACAGAGTTCAACCTTCCTTTTGATAGAGCAGTTTTGAAACACTCTTTTTGTAGAATCTGCACGTGGATATTTGGAACGCTTTGAGGCCTATGCTTCAAAAGGAAATATCCTGGCATAGAAACTGGACGGAAGCATTCTCAGAAACTTCTTTGCGATGAGGGCCTTCAAGTCACAGAGTGAAACCTTCCTTTTGATAGGCCAGCTTTGAAAAACTGTTTCTGTAGAATCCGCAAGCGGATGCTTGGAGCTCTTTGAGGCTTAGGCTGGAAAAGGTAATATCTTCATATACAAACTAGACAGAAGCATTCTCAGAAACTTCTTTGTCATGTGGGGATGGAACTCACAGAGTTGAACATTCCTTTTCACAGAGCAGTTCTGCAACCCTCTTTTGGTGGAAACTGCAAGTGGATGTTTGGTGCGACTGCGTCATCCAGTGGAAAAGGAAATACATTCAGACGAAAACTAGATAGAACCATTCTCAGAAACTTCTTGAGATGAGTGCATTCTACTCACAGAGTTGTACCTTCCTTTTGATAGAATAGTTTTGAAACACACTTCTTGTGCAAACTGCAAGTGGATAGTTGGAGCGCTTTGAGGCGTATGCTGCAAAACGAAATATCTTCACATACAAACTAGACAGAAGCATTCTCAGAAACTTCTTTGTGATGTGCGCATTCAACTCACAGAGTTGAAGCTTCCTTTTCATATAGCACTTTTGAAAAGCTCTGTTAGTAGAATCTGCAAGGGAATATTTGGAGTGCTATGAGGCCAACACTGGAAAAGGAAATACCTTCACATACAAACCAGACGGAAGCATTCTCAGAAACTACCCTGTGCTTTATGGATTCAACTCACTGGGAGGAATCTTCCCTTTGAGAGCGCAGTTTGGAAACACTCTTTTTGCAGAATTTGCTAGGGGATGTTTGGAGCGATTTCAGGACTATGCTGGAAAAGGAAATATCTTCACTTAAACACTAGACAGAAGCATTGTCAGAAACTTCGGTGCGATGAGTGCATTCGACTCACAGACCTGAACCTTCCTTTTGATAGAGCAGTTTTGAAACGCTCTTTTAGTAGCATCTGAAAGCGGATATTTGGAGCGCTTTGAGGCCAAGGCTGGAAAACGAAATATCATCACATAAAAACTAGACAGAAGCATTCTCAGAAACTTCTTTGTGATGAGTGGATTCAACTCACAGACTTGCACGTTCCTTTGGATAGGATAGTTTTGAAACACTCCTTTTGCAGAATCTGCGAGTGTTTATTTCGAATGCTTTGAGGCCTATGCTGGAAAAGGAAATATCTTCACCTAAAAACTAGACAGAAGCATTGTCAGAAATATCTTTGTGATGACTGCATTCAACTCACAGAGTTGAACCTACCTATTGATGGAGTAGTTTTGAAACACCCTTTTTGTAGAATCTGCAAGTGAATATTTGGAGCGTTATGAGGCCTCTGCTGGGAAAGGAAATATCATCCCCTAAAAGCTAGACAGAAGCATACTCAGAAACGACTTGGCAATGTGTGGATCCAACTCACAGAGTTGAACCTTCCTTTCCCTAGAGCAGTTTTGAAACGCTCTTTTAGTAGAATCTGAAAGTGGATATTGGGAGCACTTTGAGGCCAGTGCTGGGAAACGAAATATCATCACAGAAAAACTAGACAGAAGCGTTCTGCGAAAGTTCTTTGTGATGAGTGCATTCAACTCAGGGACTCGAATGTTCCTTTTGATAGAACAGCTTTGAAACACTCCTTTTGTAGAATCTGCAAGTGTTTATTTGGAGCGCTTTGAGGCCTATGCTGGAAAAGGAAATATCTTCACCTAAAAAGTAGATAGAAGCATTCTCAGAAACATCTTGGTGATGTGTACATTGAACTCACAGTGTTGAACCTTTCTTTGGATAGAGAAGTTTTGAAACACTCTTTTAGCAGAATCTTCAAGTGGATATATGGAGTTCCTTGAGGCCTACGCCGGAAAAGGAAATATCTTCCCGTAGAAACTAGGCAAAAGCATTCTCAGAAAGTTCCCTGTGCTTTGTGCATTCAACTCACAGAGTTCAACCTTCCTTTTGATAGAGCAGTTTTGAAACACTCTTTTTGTAGAATCTGCACGTGGATATTTGGAACGCTTTGAGGCCTATGCTTCAAAAGGAAATATCCTGGCATAGAAACTGGACGGAAGCATTCTCAGAAACTTCTTTGCGATGAGGGCCTTCAAGTCACAGAGTGAAACCTTCCTTTTGATAGGCCAGCTTTGAAACACTGTTTCTGTAGAATCCGCAAGCGGATGCTTGGAGCTCTTTGAGGCTTAGGCTGGAAAAGGTAATATCTTCATATACAAACTAGACAGAAGCATTCTCAGAAACTTCTTTGTCATGTGGGGATGGAACTCACAGAGTTGAACATTCCTTTTCACAGAGCAGTTCTGCAACCCTCTTTTGGTGGAAACTGCAAGTGGATGTTTGGTGCGACTGCGTCATCCAGTGGAAAAGGAAATACATTCAGACGAAAACTAGATAGAACCATTCTCAGAAACTTCTTGAGATGAGTGCATTCTACTCACAGAGTTTTACCTTCCTTTTGATAGAATAGTTTTGAAACACACTTCTTGTGCAAACTGCAAGTGGATAGTTGGAGCGCTTTGAGGCGTATGCTGCAAAACGAAATATCTTCACATACAAACTAGACAGAAGCATTCTCAGAAACTTCTTTGTGATGTGCGCATTCAACTCACAGAGTTTAAGCTTCCTTTTCATATAGCACTTTTGAAAAGCTCTGTTAGTAGAATCTGCAAGGGAATATTTGGAGTGCTATGAGGCCAACACTGGAAAAGGAAATACCTTCACATACAAACCAGACGGAAGCATTCTCAGAAACTACCCTGTGCTTTATGGATTCAACTCACTGGGAGGAATCTTCCCTTTGAGAGCGCAGTTTGGAAACACTCTTTTTGCAGAATTTGCTAGGGGATGTTTGGAGCGATTTCAGGACTATGCTGGAAAAGGAAATATCTTCACTTAAACACTAGACAGAAGCATTGTCAGAAACTTCGGTGCGATGAGTGCATTCGACTCACAGACCTGAACCTTCCTTTTGATAGAGCAGTTTTGAAACGCTCTTTTAGTAGCATCTGAAAGCGGATATTTGGAGCGCTTTGAGGCCAAGGCTGGAAAACGAAATATCATCACATAAAAACTAGACAGAAGCATTCTCAGAAACTTCTTTGTGATGAGTGGATTCAACTCACAGACTTGCACGTTCCTTTGGATAGGATAGTTTTGAAACACTCCTTTTGCAGAATCTGCGAGTGTTTATTTCGAATGCTTTGAGGCCTATGCTGGAAAAGGAAATATCTTCACCTAAAAACTAGACAGAAGCATTGTCAGAAATATCTTTGTGATGACTGCATTCAACTCACAGAGTTGAACCTACCTATTGATGGAGTAGTTTTGAAACACCCTTTTTGTAGAATCTGCAAGTGAATATTTGGAGCGATATGAGGCCTCTGCTGGGAAAGGAAATATCATCCCCTAAAAGCCAGACAGAAGCATACTCAGAAACGACTTGGCAATGTGTGGATCCAACTCACAGAGTTGAACCTTCTTTTCCCTAGAGCAGTTTTGAAACGCTCTTTTAGTAGAATCTGAAAGTGGATATTTGGAGCACTTTGAGGCCAGTGCTGGGAAACGTAATATCATCACAGAAAAACTAGACAGAAGCGTTCTGCGAAAGTTCTTTGTGATGAGTGTATTCAACTCAGGGACTCGAATGTTCCTTTTGATAGAACAGTTTTGAAACACTCCTTTTGTAGAATCTGCAAGTGTTTATTTGGAGCGCTTTGAGGCCTATGCTGGAAAAGGAAATATCTTCACCTAAAAAGTAGATAGAAGCATTCTCAGAAACATCTTGGTGATGTGTACATTGAACTCACAGTGTTGAACCTTTCTTTGGATAGAGAAGTTTTGAAACACTCTTTTAGCAGAATCTTCAAGTGGATATATGGAGTTCCTTGAGGCCTACGCCGGAAAAGGAAATATCTTCCCGTAGAAACTAGGCAAAAGCATTCTCAGAAAGTTCCCTGTGCTTTGTGCATTCAACTCACAGAGTTCAACCTTCCTTTTGATAGAGCAGTTTTGAAACACTCTTTTTGTAGAATCTGCACGTGGATATTTGGAACGCTTTGAGGCCTATGCTTCAAAAGGAAATATCCTGGCATAGAAACTGGACGGAAGCATTCTCAGAAACTTCTTTGCGATGAGGGCCTTCAAGTCACAGAGTGAAACCTTCCTTTTGATAGGCCAGCTTTGAAACACTGTTTCTGTAGAATCCGCAAGCGGATGCTTGGAGCTCTTTGAGGCTTAGGCTGGAAAAGGTAATATCTTCATATACAAACTAGACAGAAGCATTCTCAGAAACTTCTTTGTCATGTGGGGATGGAACTCACAGAGTTGAACATTCCTTTTCACAGAGCAGTTCTGCAACCCTCTTTTGGTGGAAACTGCAAGTGGATGTTTGGTGCGACTGCGTCATCCAGTGGAAAAGGAAATACATTCAGACGAAAACTAGATAGAACCATTCTCAGAAACTTCTTGAGATGAGTGCATTCTACTCACAGAGTTTTACCTTCCTTTTGATAGAATAGTTTTGAAACACACTTCTTGTGCAAACTGCAAGTGGATAGTTGGAGCGCTTTGAGGCGTATGCTGCAAAACGAAATATCTTCACATACAAACTAGACAGAAGCATTCTCAGAAACTTCTTTGTGATGTGCGTATTCAACTCACAGAGTTGAAGCTTCCTTTTCATATAGCACTTTTGAAAAGCTCTGTTAGTAGAATCTGCAAGGGAATATTTGGAGTGCTATGAGGCCAACACTGGAAAAGGAAATACCTTCACATACAAACCAGACGGAAGCATTCTCAGAAACTACCCTGTGCTTTATGGATTCAACTCACTGGGAGGAATCTTCCCTTTGAGAGCGCAGTTTGGAAACACTCTTTTTGCAGAATTTGCTAGGGGATGTTTGGAGCGATTTCAGGACTATGCTGGAAAAGGAAATATCTTCACTTAAACACTAGACAGAAGCATTGTCAGAAACTTCGGTGCGATGAGTGCATTCGACTCACAGACCTGAACCTTCCTTTTGATAGAGCAGTTTTGAAACGCTCTTTTAGTAGCATCTGAAAGCGGATATTTGGAGCGCTTTGAGGCCAAGGCTGGAAAACGAAATATCATCACATAAAAACTAGACAGAAGCATTCTCAGAAACTTCTTTGTGATGAGTGGATTCAACTCACAGACTTGCACGTTCCTTTGGATAGGATAGTTTTGAAACACTCCTTTTGCAGAATCTGCGAGTGTTTATTTCGAATGCTTTGAGGCCTATGCTGGAAAAGGAAATATCTTCACCTAAAAACTAGACAGAAGCATTGTCAGAAATATCTTTGTGATGACTGCATTCAACTCACAGAGTTGAACCTACCTATTGATGGAGTAGTTTTGAAACACCCTTTTTGTAGAATCTGCAAGTGAATATTTGGAGCGATATGAGGCCTCTGCTGGGAAAGGAAATATCATCCCCTAAAAGCCAGACAGAAGCATACTCAGAAACGACTTGGCAATGTGTGGATCCAACTCACAGAGTTGAACCTTCTTTTCCCTAGAGCAGTTTTGAAACGCTCTTTTAGTAGAATCTGAAAGTGGATATTTGGAGCACTTTGAGGCCAGTGCTGGGAAACGTAATATCATCACAGAAAAACTAGACAGAAGCGTTCTGCGAAAGTTCTTTGTGATGAGTGCATTCAACTCAGGGACTCGAATGTTCCTTTTGATAGAACAGTTTTGAAACACTCCTTTTGTAGAATCTGCAAGTGTTTATTTGGAGCGCTTTGAGGCCTATGCTGGAAAAGGAAATATCTTCACCTAAAAAGTAGATAGAAGCATTCTCAGAAACATCTTGGTGATGTGTACATTGAACTCACAGTGTTGAACCTTTCTTTGGATAGAGAAGTTTTGAAACACTCTTTTAGCAGAATCTTCAAGTGGATATATGGAGTTCCTTGAGGCCTACGCCGGAAAAGGAAATATCTTCCCGTAGAAACTAGGCAAAAGCATTCTCAGAAAGTTCCCTGTGCTTTGTGCATTCAACTCACAGAGTTCAACCTTCCTTTTGATAGAGCAGTTTTGAAACACTCTTTTTGTAGAATCTGCACGTGGATATTTGGAACGCTTTGAGGCCTATGCTTCAAAAGGAAATATCCTGGCATAGAAACTGGACGGAAGCATTCTCAGAAACTTCTTTGCGATGAGGGCCTTCAAGTCACAGAGTGAAACCTTCCTTTTGATAGGCCAGCTTTGAAACACTGTTTCTGTAGAATCCGCAAGCGGATGCTTGGAGCTCTTTGAGGCTTAGGCTGGAAAAGGTAATATCTTCATATACAAACTAGACAGAAGCATTCTCAGAAACTTCTTTGTCATGTGGGGATGGAACTCACAGAGTTGAACATTCCTTTTCACAGAGCAGTTCTGCAACCCTCTTTTGGTGGAAACTGCAAGTGGATGTTTGGTGCGACTGCGTCATCCAGTGGAAAAGGAAATACATTCAGACGAAAACTAGATAGAACCATTCTGAGAAACTTCTTGAGATGAGTGCATTCTACTCACAGAGTTTTACCTTCCTTTTGATAGAATAGTTTTGAAACACACTTCTTGTGCAAACTGCAAGTGGATAGTTGGAGCGCTTTGAGGCGTATGCTGCAAAACGAAATATCTTCACATACAAACTAGACAGAAGCATTCTCAGAAACTTCTTTGTGATGTGCGCATTCAACTCACAGAGTTGAAGCTTCCTTTTCATATAGCACTTTTGAAAAGCTCTGTTAGTAGAATCTGCAAGGGAATATTTGGAGTGCTATGAGGCCAACACTGGAAAAGGAAATACCTTCACATACAAACCAGACGGAAGCATTCTCAGAAACTACCCTGTGCTTTATGGATTCAACTCACTGGGAGGAATCTTCCCTTTGAGAGCGCAGTTTGGAAACACTCTTTTTGCAGAATTTGCTAGGGGATGTTTGGAGCGATTTCAGGACTATGCTGGAAAAGGAAATATCTTCACTTAAACACTAGACAGAAGCATTGTCAGAAACTTCGGTGCGATGAGTGCATTCGACTCACAGACCTGAACCTTCCTTTTGATAGAGCAGTTTTGAAACGCTCTTTTAGTAGCATCTGAAAGCGGATATTTGGAGCGCTTTGAGGCCAAGGCTGGAAAACGAAATATCATCACATAAAAACTAGACAGAAGCATTCTCAGAAACTTCTTTGTGATGAGTGGATTCAACTCACAGACTTGCACGTTCCTTTGGATAGGATAGTTTTGAAACACTCCTTTTGCAGAATCTGCGAGTGTTTATTTCGAATGCTTTGAGGCCTATGCTGGAAAAGGAAATATCTTCACCTAAAAACTAGACAGAAGCATTGTCAGAAATATCTTTGTGATGACTGCATTCAACTCACAGAGTTGAACCTACCTATTGATGGAGTAGTTTTGAAACACCCTTTTTGTAGAATCTGCAAGTGAATATTTGGAGCGATATGAGGCCTCTGCTGGGAAAGGAAATATCATCCCCTAAAAGCCAGACAGAAGCATACTCAGAAACGACTTGGCAATGTGTGGATCCAACTCACAGAGTTGAACCTTCTTTTCCCTAGAGCAGTTTTGAAACACTCTTTTAGTAGAATCTGAAAGTGGATATTTGGAGCGCTTTGAGGCCAGTGCTGGGAAACGAAATATCATCACAGAAAAACTAGACAGAAGCGTTCTGCGAAAGTTCTTTGTGATGAGTGCATTCAACTCAGGGACTCGAATGTTCCTTTTGATAGAACAGTTTTGAAACACTCCTTTTGTAGAATCTGCAAGTGTTTATTTGGAGCGCTTTGAGGCCTATGCTGGAAAAGGAAATATCTTCACCTAAAAAGTAGATAGAAGCATTCTCAGAAACATCTTGGTGATGTGTACATTGAACTCACAGTGTTGAACCTTTCTTTGGATAGAGAAGTTTTGAAACACTCTTTTAGCAGAATCTTCAAGTGGATATATGGAGTTCCTTGAGGCCTACGCCGGAAAAGGAAATATCTTCCCGTAGAAACTAGGCAAAAGCATTCTCAGAAAGTTCCCTGTGCTTTGTGCATTCAACTCACAGAGTTCAACCTTCCTTTTGATAGAGCAGTTTTGAAACACTCTTTTTGTAGAATCTGCACGTGGATATTTGGAACGCTTTGAGGCCTATGCTTCAAAAGGAAATATCCTGGCATAGAAACTGGACGGAAGCATTCTCAGAAACTTCTTTGCGATGAGGGCCTTCAAGTCACAGAGTGAAACCTTCCTTTTGATAGGCCAGCTTTGAAAAACTGTTTCTGTAGAATCCGCAAGCGGATGCTTGGAGCTCTTTGAGGCTTAGGCTGGAAAAGGTAATATCTTCATATACAAACTAGACAGAAGCATTCTCAGAAACTTCTTTGTCATGTGGGGATGGAACTCACAGAGTTGAACATTCCTTTTCACAGAGCAGTTCTGCAACCCTCTTTTGGTGGAAACTGCAAGTGGATGTTTGGTGCGACTGCGTCATCCAGTGGAAAAGGAAATACATTCAGACGAAAACTAGATAGAACCATTCTCAGAAACTTCTTGAGATGAGTGCATTCTACTCACAGAGTTTTACCTTCCTTTTGATAGAATAGTTTTGAAACACACTTCTTGTGCAAACTGCAAGTGGATAGTTGGAGCGCTTTGAGGCGTATGCTGCAAAACGAAATATCTTCACATACAAACTAGACAGAAGCATTCTCAGAAACTTCTTTGTGATGTGCGCATTCAACTCACAGAGTTGAAGCTTCCTTTTCATATAGCACTTTTGAAAAGCTCTGTTAGTAGAATCTGCAAGGGAATATTTGGAGTGCTATGAGGCCAACACTGGAAAAGGAAATACCTTCACATACAAACCAGACGGAAGCATTCTCAGAAACTACCCTGTGCTTTATGGATTCAACTCACTGGGAGGAATCTTCCCTTTGAGAGCGCAGTTTGGAAACACTCTTTTTGCAGAATTTGCTAGGGGATGTTTGGAGCGATTTCAGGACTATGCTGGAAAAGGAAATATCTTCACTTAAACACTAGACAGAAGCATTGTCAGAAACTTCGGTGCGATGAGTGCATTCGACTCACAGACCTGAACCTTCCTTTTGATAGAGCAGTTTTGAAACGCTCTTTTAGTAGCATCTGAAAGCGGATATTTGGAGCGCTTTGAGGCCAAGGCTGGAAAACGAAATATCATCACATAAAAACTAGACAGAAGCATTCTCAGAAACTTCTTTGTGATGAGTGGATTCAACTCACAGACTTGCACGTTCCTTTGGATAGGATAGTTTTGAAACACTCCTTTTGCAGAATCTGCGAGTGTTTATTTCGAATGCTTTGAGGCCTATGCTGGAAAAGGAAATATCTTCACCTAAAAACTAGACAGAAGCATTGTCAGAAATATCTTTGTGATGACTGCATTCAACTCACAGAGTTGAACCTACCTATTGATGGAGTAGTTTTGAAACACCCTTTTTGTAGAATCTGCAAGTGAATATTTGGAGCGATATGAGGCCTCTGCTGGGAAAGGAAATATCATCCCCTAAAAGCCAGACAGAAGCATACTCAGAAACGACTTGGCAATGTGTGGATCCAACTCACAGAGTTGAACCTTCTTTTCCCTAGAGCAGTTTTGAAACGCTCTTTTAGTAGAATCTGAAAGTGGATATTTGGAGCACTTTGAGGCCAGTGCTGGGAAACGTAATATCATCACAGAAAAACTAGACAGAAGCGTTCTGCGAAAGTTCTTTGTGATGAGTGCATTCAACTCAGGGACTCGAATGTTCCTTTTGATAGAACAGTTTTGAAACACTCCTTTTGTAGAATCTGCAAGTGTTTATTTGGAGCGCTTTGAGGCCTATGCTGGAAAAGGAAATATCTTCACCTAAAAAGTAGATAGAAGCATTCTCAGAAACATCTTGGTGATGTGTACATTGAACTCACAGTGTTGAACCTTTCTTTGGATAGAGAAGTTTTGAAACACTCTTTTAGCAGAATCTTCAAGTGGATATATGGAGTTCCTTGAGGCCTACGCCGGAAAAGGAAATATCTTCCCGTAGAAACTAGGCAAAAGCATTCTCAGAAAGTTCCCTGTGCTTTGTGCATTCAACTCACAGAGTTCAACCTTCCTTTTGATAGAGCAGTTTTGAAACACTCTTTTTGTAGAATCTGCACGTGGATATTTGGAACGCTTTGAGGCCTATGCTTCAAAAGGAAATATCCTGGCATAGAAACTGGACGGAAGCATTCTCAGAAACTTCTTTGCGATGAGGGCCTTCAAGTCACAGAGTGAAACCTTCCTTTTGATAGGCCAGCTTTGAAACACTGTTTCTGTAGAATCCGCAAGTGGATGCTTGGAGCTCTTTGAGGCTTAGGCTGGAAAAGGTAATATCTTCATATACAAACTAGACAGAAGCATTCTCAGAAACTTCTTTGTCATGTGGGGATGGAACTCACAGAGTTGAACATTCCTTTTCACAGAGCAGTTCTGCAACCCTCTTTTGGTGGAAACTGCAAGTGGATGTTTGGTGCGATTGCGTCATCCAGTGGAAAAGGAAATACATTCAGACGAAAACTAGATAGAACCATTCTCAGAAACTTCTTGAGATGAGTGCATTCTACTCACAGAGTTTTACCTTCCTTTTGATAGAATAGTTTTGAAACACACTTCTTGTGCAAACTGCAAGTGGATAGTTGGAGCGCTTTGAGGCGTATGCTGCAAAACGAAATATCTTCACATACAAACTAGACAGAAGCATTCTCAGAAACTTCTTTGTGATGTGCGCATTCAACTCACAGAGTTGAAGCTTCCTTTTCATATAGCACTTTTGAAAAGCTCTGTTAGTAGAATCTGCAAGGGAATATTTGGAGTGCTATGAGGCCAACACTGGAAAAGGAAATACCTTCACATACAAACCAGACGGAAGCATTCTCAGAAACTACCCTGTGCTTTATGGATTCAACTCACTGGGAGGAATCTTCCCTTTGAGAGCGCAGTTTGGAAACACTCTTTTTGCAGAATTTGCTAGGGGATGTTTGGAGCGATTTCAGGACTATGCTGGAAAAGGAAATATCTTCACTTAAACACTAGACAGAAGCATTGTCAGAAACTTCGGTGCGATGAGTGCATTCGACTCACAGACCTGAACCTTCCTTTTGATAGAGCAGTTTTGAAACGCTCTTTTAGTAGCATCTGAAAGCGGATATTTGGAGCGCTTTGAGGCCAAGGCTGGAAAACGAAATATCATCACATAAAAACTAGACAGAAGCATTCTCAGAAACTTCTTTGTGATGAGTGGATTCAACTCACAGACTTGCACGTTCCTTTGGATAGGATAGTTTTGAAACACTCCTTTTGCAGAATCTGCGAGTGTTTATTTCGAATGCTTTGAGGCCTATGCTGGAAAAGGAAATATCTTCACCTAAAAACTAGACAGAAGCATTGTCAGAAATATCTTTGTGATGACTGCATTCAACTCACAGAGTTGAACCTACCTATTGATGGAGTAGTTTTGAAACACCCTTTTTGTAGAATCTGCAAGTGAATATTTGGAGCGATATGAGGCCTCTGCTGGGAAAGGAAATATCATCCCCTAAAAGCCAGACAGAAGCATACTCAGAAACGACTTGGCAATGTGTGGATCCAACTCACAGAGTTGAACCTTCTTTTCCCTAGAGCAGTTTTGAAACACTCTTTTAGTAGAATCTGAAAGTGGATATTTGGAGCGCTTTGAGGCCAGTGCTGGGAAACGAAATATCATCACAGAAAAACTAGACAGAAGCGTTCTGCGAAAGTTCTTTGTGATGAGTGCATTCAACTCAGGGACTCGAATGTTCCTTTTGATAGAACAGTTTTGAAACACTCCTTTTGTAGAATCTGCAAGTGTTTATTTGGAGCGCTTTGAGGCCTATGCTGGAAAAGGAAATATCTTCACCTAAAAAGTAGATAGAAGCATTCTCAGAAACATCTTGGTGATGTGTACATTGAACTCACAGTGTTGAACCTTTCTTTGGATAGAGAAGTTTTGAAACACTCTTTTAGCAGAATCTTCAAGTGGATATATGGAGTTCCTTGAGGCCTACGCCGGAAAAGGAAATATCTTCCCGTAGAAACTAGGCAAAAGCATTCTCAGAAAGTTCCCTGTGCTTTGTGCATTCAACTCACAGAGTTCAACCTTCCTTTTGATAGAGCAGTTTTGAAACACTCTTTTTGTAGAATCTGCACGTGGATATTTGGAACGCTTTGAGGCCTATGCTTCAAAAGGAAATATCCTGGCATAGAAACTGGACGGAAGCATTCTCAGAAACTTCTTTGCGATGAGGGCCTTCAAGTCACAGAGTGAAACCTTCCTTTTGATAGGCCAGCTTTGAAACACTGTTTCTGTAGAATCCGCAAGTGGATGCTTGGAGCTCTTTGAGGCTTAGGCTGGAAAAGGTAATATCTTCATATACAAACTAGACAGAAGCATTCTCAGAAACTTCTTTGTCATGTGGGGATGGAACTCACAGAGTTGAACATTCCTTTTCACAGAGCAGTTCTGCAACCCTCTTTTGGTGGAAACTGCAAGTGGATGTTTGGTGCGATTGCGTCATCCAGTGGAAAAGGAAATACATTCAGACGAAAACTAGATAGAACCATTCTCAGAAACTTCTTGAGATGAGTGCATTCTACTCACAGAGTTGTACGTTCCTTTTGATAGAATAGTTTTGAAACACACTTTTTGTGCAAACTGCAAGTGGATAGTTGGAGCGCTTTGAGGCGTATGCTGCAAAACGAAATATCTTCACATAAAAACTAGACAGAAGCATTCTCAGAAACTTCTTTGTGATGTGCGCATTCAACTCACAGAGTTGAAGCTTCCTTTTCATATAGCACTTTTGAAACGCTCTGTTAGTAGAATCTGCAAGGGAATATTTGGAGTGCTACGAGGCCAACACTGGAAAAGCAAATACCTTCACATACAAACCAGACGGAAGCATTCTCAGAAACTATCCTGTGCTTTATGGATTCAACTCATTGAGAGGAATCTTCCCTTTGAGAGCGCAGTTTGGAAACACTCTTTTTGCAGAATTTGCTAGGGGATGTTTGGAGCGATTTCAGGACTATGCTGGAAAAGGAAATATCTTCACTTAGACACTAGACAGAAGCATTTTTAGAAACTTCGGTGTGATCGGTGCATTCGACTCACAGACCTGAACCTTCCTTTTGATAGAGCAGTTTTGAAACGCTCTTTTAGTAGCATCTGAAAGTGGATATTTGGAGCGCTTTTAGGCCAAGGCTGGAAAACGAAATATCATCACATAAAAACTAGACAGAAGCATTCTCAGAAACTTCTTTGTGATGAGTGGATTCAACTCACAGACTTGCACGTTCCTTTGGATAGGATAGTTTTGAAACACTCCTTTTGTAGAATCTGCGAGCGTTTATTTCGAACGCTTTGAGGCCTATGCTGGAAAAGGAAATATCTTCACCTAAAAACTAGACAGAAGCATTGTCAGAAACATCTTTGTGATGACTGCATTCAACTCACAGAGTTGAACCTACCTATTGATAGAGAAGTTTTGAAACACCCTTTTTGTAGAATCTGCAAGTGAATATTTGGAGCGATATGAGGTCTCTGCTGGGAAATGAAATATCTTCCCCTAAAAGCTAGACAGAAGCATACTCAGAAACGACTTGGCAATGTGTGCATCCAACTCACAGAGTTGAACCTTCCTTTCCCTAGAGCAGTTTTGAAACACTCTTTTAGTAGAATCTGAAAGTGGATATTTGGAGCGCTTTGAGGCCAGTGCTGGGAAACGAAATATCATCACAGAAAAACTAGACAGAAGCGTTCTGCGAAAGTTCTTTGTGATGAGTGCATTCAACTCAGAGACTCGAACGTTCCTTTTGATAGAACAGTTTTGAAACACTCCTTTTGTAGAATCTGCAGGTGTTTATTTGGAGCGCTTTCAGGCCTATGCTGGAAAAGGAAATATCTTCACCTCAAAAGGAGATAGAAGCATTCTCAGAAACTTATTGGTGATGTGTACATTGAACTCACAGTGTTGAACCTTTCTTTGGATAGAGAAGTTTTGAAACACTCTTTTAGCAGAATCTTCAAGTGGATATATGGAGTTCCTTGAGGCCTACGCCGGAAATGGAAATATCTTCCCGTAGAAACTAGGCAAAAGCATTCTCAGAAAGTTCCCTGTGCTTTGTGCATTCAACTCACAGAGTTCAACCTTCCTTTTGATAGAGCAGTTTTGAAACACTCTTTTTGTAGAATCTGCACGTGGATATTTGGAACGCTTTGAGGCCTATGCTTCAAAAGGAAATATCCTGGCATAGAAACTGGACGGAAGCATTCTCAGAAACTTCTTTGCGATGAGGGCCTTCAAGTCACAGAGTGAAACCTTCCTTTTGATAGGCCAGCTTTGAAACACTGTTTCTGTAGTATCTGCAAGTGGATGCTTGGAGCTCTTTGAGGCTTAGGCTGGAAAAGGAAATATCCTCATATACAAACTAGACAGAAGCATTCTCAGAAACTTCTTTGTCATGTGGGGATGGAACTCACAGAGTTGAACATTCCTTTTCACAGAGCAGTTCTGCAACCCTCTTTTGGTGGAAACTGCAAGTGGATGTTTGGTGCGATTGCGTCATCCAGTGGAAAAGGAAATACATTCAGACGAAAACTAGATAGAACCATTCTCAGAAACTTCTTGAGATGAGTGCATTCTACTCACAGAGTTGTACGTTCCTTTTGATAGAATAGTTTTGAAACACACTTTTTGTGCAAACTGCAAGTGGATAGTTGGAGCGCTTTGAGGCGTATGCTGCAAAACGAAATATCTTCACATAAAAACTACACAGAAGCATTCTCAGAAACTTCTTTGTGATGTGCGCATTCAACTCACAGAGTTGAAGCTTCCTTTTCATATAGCACTTTTGAAACGCTCTGTTAGTAGAATCTGCAAGGGAATATTTGGAGTGCTACGAGGCCAACACTGGAAAAGGAAATACCTTCACATACAAACCAGACGGAAGCATTCTCAGAAACTATCCTGTGCTTTATGGATTCAACTCATTGAGAGGAATCTTCCCTTTGAGAGCGCAGTTTGGAAACACTCTTTTTGCAGAATTTGCTAGGGGATGTTTGGAGCGATTTCAGGACTATGCTGGAAAAGGAAATATCTTCACTTAGACACTAGACAGAAGCATTTTTAGAAACTTCGGTGTGATCGGTGCATTCGACTCACAGACCTGAACCTTCCTTTTGATAGAGCAGTTTTGAAACGCTCTTTTAGTAGCATCTGAAAGTGGATATTTGGAGCGCTTTTAGGCCAAGGCTGGAAAACGAAATATCATCACATAAAAACTAGACAGAAGCATTCTCAGAAACTTCTTTGTGATGAGTGGATTCAACTCACAGACTTGCACGTTCCTTTGGATAGGATAGTTTTGAAACACTCCTTTTGTAGAATCTGCGAGCGTTTATTTCGAACGCTTTGAGGCCTATGCTGGAAAAGGAAATATCTTCACCTAAAAACTAGACAGAAGCATTGTCAGAAACATCTTTGTGATGACTGCATTCAACTCACAGAGTTGAACCTACCTATTGATAGAGAAGTTTTGAAACACCCTTTTTGTAGAATCTGCAAGTGAATATTTGGAGCGATATGAGGTCTCTGCTGGGAAATGAAATATCTTCCCCTAAAAGCTAGACAGAAGCATACTCAGAAACGACTTGGCAATGTGTGCATCCAACTCACAGAGTTGAACCTTCCTTTCCCTAGAGCAGTTTTGAAACACTCTTTTAGTAGAATCTGAAAGTGGATATTTGGAGCGCTTTGAGGCCAGTGCTGGGAAACGAAATATCATCACAGAAAAACTAGACAGAAGCGTTCTGCGAAAGTTCTTTGTGATGAGTGCATTCAACTCAGGGACTCGAATGTTCCTTTTGATAGAACAGTTTTGAAACACTCCTTTTGTAGAATCTGCAAGTGTTTATTTGGAGCGCTTAGAGGCCTATGCTGGAAAAGGAAATATCTTCACCTCAAAAGTAGATAGAAGCATTCTCAGAAACTTCTTGGTGATGTGTACATTGAACTCACAGTGTTGAACCTTTCTTTGGATAGAGAAGTTTTGAAACACTCTTTTAGCAGAATCTTCAAGTGGATATATGGAGTTCCTTGAGGCCTACGCCGGAAAAGGAAATATCTTCCCGTAGAAACTAGGCAAAAGCATTCTCAGAAAGTTCCCTGTGCTTTGTGCATTCAACTCACAGAGTTCAACCTTCCTTTTGATAGAGCAGTTTTGAAACACTCTTTTTGTAGAATCTGCACGTGGATATTTGGAACGCTTTGAGGCCTATGCTTCAAAAGGAAATATCCTGGCATAGAAACTGGACGGAAGCATTCTCAGAAACTTCTTTGCGATGAGGGCCTTCAAGTCACAGAGTGAAACCTTCCTTTTGATAGGCCAGCTTTGAAACACTGTTTCTGTAGAATCCGCAAGCGGATGCTTGGAGCTCTTTGAGGCTTAGGCTGGAAAAGGGAATATCTTCATATACAAACTAGACAGAAGCATTCTCAGAAACTTCTTTGTCATGTGGGGATGGAACTCACAGAGTTGAACATTCCTTTTCACAGAGCAGTTCTGCAACCCTCTTTTGGTGGAAACTGCAAGTGGATGTTTGGTGCGATTGCATCATCCAGTGGAAAAGGAAATACATTCAGACGAAAACTAGATAGAACCATTCTCAGAAACTTCTTGAGATGAGTGCATTCTACTCACAGAGTTGTATCTTCCTTTTGATAGAATACTTTTGAAACACACTTTTTGTGCAAACTGCAAGTGGATAGTTGGAGCGCTTTGAGGCGTATGCTGCAAAACGAAATATCTTCACATAAAAACTAGACAGAAGCATTCTCAGAAACTTCTTTGTGATGTGCGCATTCAACTCACAGAGTTGAAGCTTCCTTTTCATATAGCACTTTTGAAACGCTCTGTTAGTAGAATCTGCAAGGGAATATTTGGAGTGCTACGAGGCCAACACTGGAAAAGGAAATACCTTCACATACAAACCAGACGGAAGCATTCTCAGAAACTACCCTGTGCTTTATGGATTCAACTCACTGGGAGGAATCTTCCCTTTGAGAGCGCAGTTTGGAAACACTCTTTTTGCAGAATTTGCTAGGGGATGTTTGGAGCGATTTCAGGACTATGCTGGAAAAGGAAATATCTTCACTTAAACACTAGACAGAAGCATTGTCAGAAACTTCGGTGCGATGAGTGCATTCGACTCACAGACCTGAACCTTCCTTTTGATAGAGCAGTTTTGAAACGCTCTTTTAGTAGCATCTGAAAGTGGATATTTGGAGCGCTTTGAGGCCAAGGCTGGAAAACGAAATATCATCACATAAAAACTAGACAGAAGCATTCTCAGAAACTTCTTTGTGATGAGTGGATTCAACTCACAGACTTGCACGTTCCTTTGGATAGGATAGTTTTGAAACACTCCTTTTGCAGAATCTGCGAGTGTTTATTTCGAATGCTTTGAGGCCTATGCTGGAAAAGGAAATATCTTCACCTAAAAACTAGACAGAAGCATTGTCAGAAACATCTTTGTGATGACTGCATTCAACTCACAGAGTTGAACCTACCTATTGATGGAGTAGTTTTGAAACACCCTTTTTGTAGAATCTGCAAGTGAATATTTGGAGCGATATGAGGCCTCTGCTGGGAAAGGAAATATCATCCCCTAAAAGCCAGACAGAAGCATACTCAGAAACGACTTGGCAATGTGTGGATCCAACTCACAGAGTTGAACCTTCCTTTCCCTAGAGCAGTTTTGAAACGCTCTTTTAGTAGAATCTGAAAGTGGATATTTGGAGCACTTTGAGGCCAGTGCTGGGAAACGAAATATCATCACAGAAAAACTAGACAGAAGCGTTCTGCGAAAGTTCTTTGTGATGAGTGCATTCAACTCAGGGACTCGAATGTTCCTTTTGATAGAACAGTTTTGAAACACTCCTTTTGTAGAATCTGCAAGTGTTTATTTGGAGCGCTTTGAGGCCTATGCTGGAAAAGGAAATATCTTCACCTCAAAAGTAGATAGAAGCATTCTCAGAAACACCTTGGTGATGTGTACATTGAACTCACAGTGTTGAACCTTTCTTTGGATAGAGAAGTTTTGAAACACTCTTTTAGCAGAATCTTCAAGTGGATATATGGAGTTCCTTGAGGCCTACGCCGGAAAAGGAAATATCTTCCCGTAGAAACTAGGCAAAAGCATTCTCAGAAAGTTCCCTGTGCTTTGTGCATTCAACTCACAGAGTTCAACCTTCCTTTTGATAGAGCAGTTTTGAAACACTCTTTTTGTAGAATCTGCACGTGGATATTTGGAACGCTTTGAGGCCTATGCTTCAAAAGGAAATATCCTGGCATAGAAACTGGACGGAAGCATTCTCAGAAACTTCTTTGCGATGAGGGCCTTCAAGTCACAGAGTGAAACCTTCCTTTTGATAGGCCAGCTTTGAAACACTGTTTCTGTAGAATCCGCAAGTGGATGCTTGGAGCTCTTTGAGGCTTAGGCTGGAAAAGGTAATATCTTCATATACAAGCTAGACAGAAGCATTCTCAGAAACTTCTTTGTCATGTGGGGATGGAACTCACAGAGTTGAACATTCCTTTTCACAGAGCAGTTCTGCAACCCTCTTTTGGTGGAAACTGCAAGTGGATGTTTGGTGCGATTGCGTCATCCAGTGGAAAATGAAATACATTCAGACGAAAACTAGATAGAACCATTCTCAGAAACTTCTTGAGATGAGTGCATTCTACTCACAGAGTTGTACCTTCCTTTTGATAGAATAGTTTTGAAACACACTTCTTGTGCAAACTGCAAGTGGATAGTTGGAGCGCTTTGAGGCGTATGCTGCAAAACGAAATATCTTCACATAAAAACTAGACAGAAGCATTCTCAGAAACTTCTTTTTGATGTGCGCATTCAACTCACAGAGTTGAAGCTTCCTTTTCATATAGCAATTTTGAAAAGCTCTGTTAGTAGAATCTGCAAGGGAATATTTGGAGTGCTATGAGGCCAACACTGGAAAAGGAAATACCTTCACATACAAACCAGACGGAAGCATTCTCAGAAACTATCCTGTGCTTTATGGATTCAACTCACTGGGAGGAATCTTCCCTTTGAGAGCGCAGTTTGGAAACACTCTTTTTGCAGAATTTGCTAGGGGATGTTTGGAGCGATTTCAGGACTATGCTGGAAAAGGAAATATCTTCACTTAAACACTAGACAGAAGCATTGTCAGAAACTTCGGTGCAATGAGTGCATTCGACTCACAGACCTGAACATTCCTTTTGATAGAGCAGTTTTGAAACGCTCTTTTAGTAGCATCTGAAAGCGGATATTTGGAGCGCTTTGAGGCCAAGGCTGGAAAACGAAATATCATCACATAAAAACTAGACACAAGCATTCTCAGAAACTTCTTTGTGATGAGTGGATTCAACTCACAGACTTGCACGTTCCTTTGGATAGGATAGTTTTGAAACACTCCTTTTGTAGAATCTGCGAGCGTTTATTTCGAACGCTTTGAGGCCTATGCTGGAAAAGGAAATATCTTCACCTAAAAACTAGATAGAAGCATTGTCAGAAACATCTTTGTGATGACTGCATTCAACTCACAGGGTTGAACGTAACTATTGATAGAGAAGTTTTGAAACACCCTTTTTGTAGAATCGGCAAGTGAATATTTGGAGCAATATGAGGCCTAATCTGGGAAATGAAATATCTTCCCCTGAAAGCTAGACAGAAGCATACTCAGAAACGACTTGGCAATGTGTGCATCCAACTCACAGAGTTGAACCTTCCTTTCCCTAGAGCAGTTTTGAAACACTCTTTTAGTAGAATCTGAAAGTGGATATTTGGAGCGCTTTGAGGCCAGTGCTGGGAAACGAAATATCATCACAGAAAAACTAGACAGAAGCGTTCTGCGAAAGTTCTTTGTGATGAGTGCATTCAACTCAGAGACTCGAACGTTCCTTTTGATAGGACAGTTTTGAAACACTCCTTTTGTAGAATCTGCAGGTGTTTATTTGGAGCGCTTTCAGGCCTATGCTGGAAAAGGAAATATCTTCACCTCAAAAGGAGATAGAAGCATTCTCAGAAACTTATTGGTGATGTGTACATTGAACTCACAGTGTTGAACCTTTCTTTGGATAGAGAAGTTTTGAAACACTCTTTTAGCAGAATCTTCAAGTGGATATATGGAGTTCCTTGAGGCCTACGCCGGAAATGGAAATATCTTCCCGTAGAAACTAGGCAAAAGCATTCTCAGAAAGTTCCCTGTGCTTTGTGCATTCAACTCACAGAGTTCAACCTTCCTTTTGATAGAGCAGTTTTGAAACACTCTTTTTGTAGAATCTGCACGTGGATATTTGGAACGCTTTGAGGCCTCTGCTTCAAAAGGAAATATCCTGGCATAGAAACTGGACGGAAGCATTCTCAGAAACTTCTTTGCGATGAGGGCCTTCAAGTCACAGAGTGAAACCTTCCTTTTGATAGGCCAGCTTTGAAACACTGTTTCTGTAGTATCTGCAAGTGGATGCTTGGAGCTCTTTGAGGCTTAGGCTGGAAAAGGAAATATCCTCATATACAAACTAGACAGAAGCATTCTCAGAAACTTCTTTGTCATGTGGGGATGGAACTCACAGAGTTGAACATTCCTTTTCACAGAGCAGTTCTGCAACCCTCTTTTGGTGGAAACTGCAAGTGGATGTTTGGTGCGATTGCGTCATCCAGTGGAAAAGGAAATACATTCAGACGAAAACTAGATAGAACCATTCTCAGAAACTTCTTGAGATGAGTGCATTCTACTCACAGAGTTGTACGTTCCTTTTGATAGAATAGTTTTGAAACACACTTTTTGTGCAAACTGCAAGTGGATAGTTGGAGCGCTTTGAGGCGTATGCTGCAAAACGAAATATCTTCACATAAAAACTAGACAGAAGCATTCTCAGAAACTTCTTTGTGATGTGCGCATTCAACTCACAGAGTTGAAGCTTCCTTTTCATATAGCACTTTTGAAACGCTCTGTTAGTAGAATCTGCAAGGGAATATTTGGAGTGCTACGAGGCCAACACTGGAAAAGGAAATACCTTCACATACAAACCAGACGGAAGCATTCTCAGAAACTATCCTGTGCTTTATGGATTCAACTCATTGAGAGGAATCTTCCCTTTGAGAGCGCAGTTTGGAAACACTCTTTTTGCAGAATTTGCTAGGGGATGTTTGGAGCGATTTCAGGACTATGCTGGAAAAGGAAATATCTTCACTTAGACACTAGACAGAAGCATTTTTAGAAACTTCGGTGTGATCGGTGCATTCGACTCACAGACCTGAACCTTCCTTTTGATAGAGCAGTTTTGAAACGCTCTTTTAGTAGCATCTGAAAGTGGATATTTGGAGCGCTTTTAGGCCAAGGCTGGAAAACGAAATATCATCACATAAAAACTAGACAGAAGCATTCTCAGAAACTTCTTTGTGATGAGTGGATTCAACTCACAGACTTGCACGTTCCTTTGGATAGGATAGTTTTGAAACACTCCTTTTGTAGAATCTGCGAGCGTTTATTTCGAACGCTTTGAGGCCTATGCTGGAAAAGGAAATATCTTCACCTAAAAACTAGACGGAAGCATTGTCAGAAACATCTTTGTGATGACTGCATTCAACTCACAGAGTTGAACCTACCTATTGATAGAGAAGTTTTGAAACACCCTTTTTGTAGAATCTGCAAGTGAATATTTGGAGCGATATGAGGTCTCTGCTGGGAAATGAAATATCTTCCCCTAAAAGCTAGACAGAAGCATACTCAGAAACGACTTGGCAATGTGTGCATCCAACTCACAGAGTTGAACCTTCCTTTCCCTAGAGCAGTTTTGAAACACTCTTTTAGTAGAATCTGAAAGTGGATATTTGGAGCGCTTTGAGGCCAGTGCTGGGAAACGAAATATCATCACAGAAAAACTAGACAGAAGCGTTCTGCGAAAGTTCTTTGTGATGAGTGCATTCAACTCAGGGACTCGAATGTTCCTTTTGATAGAACAGTTTTGAAACACTCCTTTTGTAGAATCTGCAAGTGTTTATTTGGAGCGCTTTGAGGCCTATGCTGGAAAAGGAAATATCTTCACCTCAAAAGTAGATAGAAGCATTCTCAGAAACTTCTTGGTGATGTGTACATTGAACTCACAGTGTTGAACCTTTCTTTGGATAGAGAAGTTTTGAAACACTCTTTTAGCAGAATCTTCAAGTGGATATATGGAGTTCCTTGAGGCCTACGCCGGAAAAGGAAATATCTTCCCGTAGAAACTAGGCAAAAGCATTCTCAGAAAGTTCCCTGTGCTTTGTGCATTCAACTCACAGAGTTCAACCTTCCTTTTGATAGAGCAGTTTTGAAACACTCTTTTTGTAGAATCTGCACGTGGATATTTGGAACGCTTTGAGGCCTATGCTTCAAAAGGAAATATCCTGGCATAGAAACTGGACGGAAGCATTCTCAGAAACTTCTTTGCGATGAGGGCCTTCAAGTCACAGAGTGAAACCTTCCTTTTGATAGGCCAGCTTTGAAACACTGTTTCTGTAGAATCCGCAAGCGGATGCTTGGAGCTCTTTGAGGCTTAGGCTGGAAAAGGGAATATCTTCATATACAAACTAGACAGAAGCATTCTCAGAAACTTCTTTGTCATGTGGGGATGGAACTCACAGAGTTGAACATTCCTTTTCACAGAGCAGTTCTGCAACCCTCTTTTGGTGGAAACTGCAAGTGGATGTTTGGTGCGATTGCATCATCCAGTGGAAAAGGAAATACATTCAGACGAAAACTAGATAGAACCATTCTCAGAAACTTCTTGAGATGAGTGCATTCTACTCACAGAGTTGTATCTTCCTTTTGATAGAATACTTTTGAAACACACTTTTTGTGCAAACTGCAAGTGGATAGTTGGAGCGCTTTGAGGCGTATGCTGCAAAACGAAATATCTTCACATAAAAACTAGACAGAAGCATTCTCAGAAACTTCTTTGTGATGTGCGCATTCAACTCACAGAGTTGAAGCTTCCTTTTCATATAGCACTTTTGAAACGCTCTGTTAGTAGAATCTGCAAGGGAATATTTGGAGTGCTACGAGGCCAACACTGGAAAAGGAAATACCTTCACATACAAACCAGACGGAAGCATTCTCAGAAACTACCCTGTGCTTTATGGATTCAACTCACTGAGAGGAATCTTCCCTTTGAGAGCGCAGTTTGCAAACACTCTTTTTGCAGAATTTGCTAGGGGATGTTTGGAGCGATTTCAGGACTATGCTGGAAAAGGAAATATCTTCACTTAGACACTAGACAGAAGCATTTTTAGAAACTTCGGTGTGATCGGTGCATTCGACTCACAGACCTGAACCTTCCTTTTGATAGAGCAGTTTTGAAACGCTCTTTTAGTAGCATCTGAAAGTGGATATTTGGAGCGCTTTTAGGCCAAGGCTGGAAAACGAAATATCATCACATAAAAACTAGACAGAAGCATTCTCAGAAACTTCTTTGTGATGAGTGGATTCAACTCACAGACTTGCACGTTCCTTTGGATAGGATAGTTTTGAAACACTCCTTTTGTAGAATCTGCGAGCGTTTATTTCGAACGCTTTGAGGCCTATGCTGGAAAAGGAAATATCTTCACCTAAAAACTAGACAGAAGCATTGTCAGAAACATCTTTGTGATGACTGCATTCAACTCACAGAGTTGAACCTACCTATTGATAGAGAAGTTTTGAAACACCCTTTTTGTAGAATCTGCAAGTGAATATTTGGAGCGATATGAGGCCTCTGCTGGGAAATGAAATATCTTCCCCTAAAAGCTAGACAGAAGCATAATCAGAAACGACTTGGCAATGTGTGCATCCAACTCACAGAGTTGAACCTTCCTTTCCCTAGAGCAGTTTTGAAACACTCTTTTAGTAGAATCTGAAAGTGGATATTTGGAGCGCTTTGAGGACAGTGCTGGGAAACGAAATATCATCACAGAAAAACTAGACAGAAGCGTTCTGCGAAAGTTCTTTGTGATGAGTGCATTCAACTCAGGGACTCGAATGTTCCTTTTGATAGAACAGTTTTGAAACACTCCTTTTGTAGAATCTGCAAGTGTTTATTTGGAGCGCTTTGAGGCCTATGCTGGAAAAGGAAATATCTTCACCTCAAAAGTAGATAGAAGCATTCTCAGAAACTTCTTGGTGATGTGTACATTGAACTCACAGTGTTGAACCTTTCTTTGGATAGAGAAGTTTTGAAACACTCTTTTAGCAGAATCTTCAAGTGGATATATGGAGTTCCTTGAGGCCTACGCCGGAAAAGGAAATATCTTCCCGTAGAAACTAGGCAAAAGCATTCTCAGAAAGTTCGCTGTGCTTTGTGCATTCAACTCACAGAGTTCAACCTTCCTTTTGATAGAGCAGTTTTGAAACACTCTTTTTGTAGAATCTGCACGTGGATATTTGGAACGCTTTGAGGCCTCTGCTTCAAAAGGAAATATCCTGGCATAGAAACTGGACGGAAGCATTCTCAGAAACTTCTTTGCGATGAGGGCCTTCAAGTCACAGAGTGAAACCTTCCTTTTGATAGGCCAGCTTTGAAACACTGTTTCTGTAGAATCCGCAAGCGGATGCTTGGAGCTCTTTGAGGCTTAGGCTGGAAAAGGGAATATCTTCATATACAAACTAGACAGAAGCATTCTCAGAAACTTCTTTGTCATGTGGGGATGGAACTCACAGAGTTGAACATTCCTTTTCACAGAGCAGTTCTGCAACCCTCTTTTGGTGGAAACTGCAAGTGGATGTTTGGTGCGATTGCGTCATCCAGTGGAAAAGGAAATACATTCAGACGAAAACTAGATAGAACCATTCTCAGAAACTTCTTGAGATGAGTGCATTCTACTCACAGAATTGTACCTTCCTTTTGATAGAATAGTTTTGAAACACACTTTTTGTGCAAACTGCAAGTGGATAGTTGGAGCGCTTTGAGGCGTATGCTGCAAAACGAAATATCTTCACATAAAAACTAGACAGAAGCATTCTCAGAAACTTCTTTGTGATGTGCGCATTCAACTCACAGAGTTGAAGCTTCCTTTTCATATAGCACTTTTGAAACGCTCTGTTAGTAGAATCTGCAAGGGAATATTTGGAGTGCTACGAGGCCAACACTGGAAAAGGAAATACCTTCACATACAAACCAGACGGAAGCATTCTCAGAAACTACCCTGTGCTTTATGGATTCAACTCACTGAGAGGAATCTTCCCTTTGAGAGCGCAGTTTGGAAACACTCTTTTTGCAGAATTTGCTAGGGGATGCTTGGAGCGATTTCAGGACTATGCTGGAAAAGGAAATATCTTCAATTAAACACTAGACAGAAGCATTGTCAGAAACTTCGGTGCGATGAGTGCATTCGACTCACAGACCTGAACCTTCCTTTTGATAGAGCAGTTTTGAAACGCTCTTTTAGTAGCATCTGAAAGCGGATATTTGGAGCGCTTTGAGGCCAAGGCTGGAAAACGAAATATCATCACATAAAAACTAGACAGAAGCATTCTCAGAAACTTCTTTGTGATGAGTGGATTCAACTCACAGACTTGCACGTTCCTTTGGATAGGATAGTTTTGAAACACTCCTTTTGCAGAATCTGCGAGTGTTTATTTCGAATGCTTTGAGGCCTATGCTGGAAAAGGAAATATCTTCACCTAAAAACTAGACAGAAGCATTGTCAGAAATATCTTTGTGATGACTGCATTCAACTCACAGAGTTGAACCTACCTATTGATGGAGTAGTTTTGAAACACCCTTTTTGTAGAATCTGCAAGTGAATATTTGGAGCGATATGAGGCCTCTGCTGGGAAAGGAAATATCATCCCCTAAAAGCCAGACAGAAGCATACTCAGAAACGACTTGGCAATGTGTGGATCCAACTCACAGAGTTGAACCTTCCTTTCCCTAGAGCAGTTTTGAAACGCTCTTTTAGTAGAATCTGAAAGTGGATATTTGGAGCACTTTGAGGCCAGTGCTGGGAAACGAAACATCATCACAGAAAAACTAGACAGAAGCGTTCTGCGAAAGTTCTTTTTGATGAGTGCATTCAACTCAGGGACTCGAATGTTCCTTTTGATAGAACAGTTTTGAAACACTCCTTTTGTAGAATCTGCAAGTGTTTATTTGGAGCGCTTTGAGGCCTATGCTGGAAAAGGAAATATCTTCACCTCAAAAGTAGATAGAAGCATTCTCAGAAACATCTTGGTGATGTGTACATTGAACTCACAGTGTTGAACCTTTCTTTGGATAGAGAAGTTTTGAAACACTCTTTTAGCAGAATCTTCAAGTGGATATATGGAGTTCCTTGAGGCCTACGCCGGAAAAGGAAATATCTTCCCGTAGAAACTAGGCAAAAGCATTCTCAGAAAGTTCCCTGTGCTTTGTGCATTCAACTCACAGAGTTCAACCTTCCTTTTGATAGAGCAGTTTTGAAACACTCTTTTTGTAGAATCTGCACGTGGATATTTGGAACGCTTTGAGGCCTATGCTTCAAAAGGAAATATCCTGGCATAGAAACTGGACGGAAGCATTCTCAGAAACTTCTTTGCGATGAGGGCCTTCAAGTCACAGAGTGAAACCTTCCTTTTGATAGGCCAGCTTTGAAACACTGTTTCTGTAGAATCCGCAAGCGGATGCTTGGAGCTCTTTGAGGCTTAGGCTGGAAAAGGTAATATCTTCATATACAAACTAGACAGAAGCATTCTCAGAAACTTCTTTGTCATGTGGGGATGGAACTCACAGAGTTGAACATTCCTTTTCACAGAGCAGTTCTGCAACCCTCTTTTGGTGGAAACTGCAAGTGGATGTTTGGTGCGATTGCGTCATCCAGTGGAAAAGGAAATACATTCAGACGAAAACTAGATAGAACCATTCTCAGAAACTTCTTGAGATGAGTGCATTCTACTCACAGAGTTGTACCTTCCTTTTGATAGAATAGTTTTGAAACACACTTCTTGTGCAAACTGCAAGTGGATAGTTGGAGCGCTTTGAGGCGTATGCTGCAAAACGAAATATCTTCACATAAAAACTAGACAGAAGCATTCTCAGAAACTTCTTTTTGATGTGCGCATTCAACTCACAGAGTTGAAGCTTCCTTTTCATATAGCAATTTTGAAAATCTCTGTTAGTAGAATCTGCAAGGGAATATTTGGAGTGCTATGAGGCCAACACTGGAAAAGGAAATACCTTCACATACAAACCAGACGGAAGCATTCTCAGAAACTACCCTGTGCTTTATGGATTCAACTCACTGGGAAGAATCTTCCCTTTGAGAGCGTAGTTTGGAAACACTCTTTTTGCAGAATTTGCTATGGGATGTTTGGAGCGATTTCAGGACTATGCTGGAAAAGGAAATATCTTCACTTAAACACTAGACAGAAGCATTGTCAGAAACTTCGGTGCAATGAGTGCATTCGACTCACAGACCTGAACCTTCCTTTTGATAGAGCAGTTTTGAAACGCTCTTTTAGTAGCATCTGAAAGCGGATATTTGGAGCGCTTTGAGGCCAAGGCTGGAAAACGAAATATCATCACATAAAAACTAGACACAAGCATTCTCAGAAACTTCTTTGTGATGAGTGGATTCAACTCACAGACTTGCACGTTCCTTTGGATAGGATAGTTTTGAAACACTCCTTTTGTAGAATCTGCGAGCGTTTATTTCGAACGCTTTGAGGCCTATGCTGGAAAAGGAAATATCTTCACCTAAAAACTAGATAGAAGCATTGTCAGAAACATCTTTGTGATGACTGCATTCAACTCACAGGGTTGAACGTAACTATTGATAGAGAAGTTTTGAAACACCCTTTTTGTAGAATCGGCAAGTGAATATTTGGAGCAATATGAGGCCTAAGCTGGGAAATGAAATATCTTCCCCTGAAAGATAGACAGAAGCATACTCAGAAACGACTTGGCAATGTGTGCATCCAACTCACACAGTTGAACCTTCCTTTCCCTAGAGCAGTTTTGAAACACTCTTTTAGTAGAATCTGAAAGTGGATATTTGGAGCGCTTTGAGTCCAGTGCTGGGAAACGAAATATCATCACAGAAAAACTAGACAGAAGCGTTCTGCGAAAGTTCTTTGTGATGAGTGCATTCAACTCAGAGACTCGAACGTTCCTTTTGATAGAACAGTTTTGAAACACTCCTTTTGTAGAATCTGCAGGTGTTTATTTGGAGCGCTTTCAGGCCTATGCTGGAAAAGGAAATATCTTCACCTCAAAAGGAGATAGAAGCATTCTCAGAAACTTATTGGTGATGTGTACATTGAACTCACAGTGTTGAACCTTTCTTTGGATAGAGAAGTTTTGAAACACTCTTTTAGCAGAATCTTCAAGTGGATATATGGAGTTCCTTGAGGCCTACGCCGGACATGGAAATATCTTCCCGTAGAAACTAGGCAAAAGCATTCTCAGAAAGTTCCCTGTGCTTTGTGCATTCAACTCACAGAGTTCAACCTTCCTTTTGATAGAGCAGTTTTGAAACACTCTTTTTGTAGAATCTGCACGTGGATATTTGGAACGCTTTGAGGCCTATGCTTCAAAAGGAAATATCCTGGCATAGAAACTGGACGGAAGCATTCTCAGAAACTTCTTTGCGATGAGGGCCTTCAAGTCACAGAGTGAAACCTTCCTTTTGATAGGCCAGCTTTGAAACACTGTTTCTGTAGAATCCGCAAGCGGATGCTTGGAGCTCTTTGAGGCTTAGGCTGGAAAAGGTAATATCTTCATATACAAACTAGACAGAAGCATTCTCAGAAACTTCTTTGTCATGTGGGGATGGAACTCACAGAGTTGAACATTCCTTTTCACAGAGCAGTTCTGCAACCCTCTTTTGGTGGAAACTGCAAGTGGATGTTTGGTGCGACTGCGTCATCCAGTGGAAAAGGAAATACATTCAGACGAAAACTAGATAGAACCATTCTCAGAAACTTCTTGAGATGAGTGCATTCTACTCACAGAGTTTTACCTTCCTTTTGATAGAATAGTTTTGAAACACACTTCTTGTGCAAACTGCAAGTGGATAGTTGGAGCGCTTTGAGGCGTATGCTGCAAAACGAAATATCTTCACATACAAACTAGACAGAAGCATTCTCAGAAACTTCTTTGTGATGTGCGCATTCAACTCACAGAGTTGAAGCTTCCTTTTCATATAGCACTTTTGAAAAGCTCTGTTAGTAGAATCTGCAAGGGAATATTTGGAGTGCTATGAGGCCAACACTGGAAAAGGAAATACCTTCACATACAAACCAGACGGAAGCATTCTCAGAAACTACCCTGTGCTTTATGGATTCAACTCACTGGGAGGAATCTTCCCTTTGAGAGCGCAGTTTGGAAACACTCTTTTTGCAGAATTTGCTAGGGGATGTTTGGAGCGATTTCAGGACTATGCTGGAAAAGGAAATATCTTCACTTAAACACTAGACAGAAGCATTGTCAGAAACTTCGGTGCAATGAGTGCATTCGACTCACAGACCTGAACCTTCCTTTTGATAGAGCAGTTTTGAAACGCTCTTTTAGTAGCATCTGAAAGCGGATATTTGGAGCGCTTTGAGGCCAAGGCTGGAAAACGAAATATCATCACATAAAAACTAGACACAAGCATTCTCAGAAACTTCTTTGTGATGAGTGGATTCAACTCACAGACTTGCACGTTCCTTTGGATAGGATAGTTTTGAAACACTCCTTTTGTAGAATCTGCGAGCGTTTATTTCGAACGCTTTGAGGCCTATGCTGGAAAAGGAAATATCTTCACCTAAAAACTAGATAGAAGCATTGTCAGAAACATCTTTGTGATGACTGCATTCAACTCACAGGGTTGAACGTAACTATTGATAGAGAAGTTTTGAAACACCCTTTTTGTAGAATCGGCAAGTGAATATTTGGAGCAATATGAGGCCTAAGCTGGGAAATGAAATATCTTCCCCTGAAAGATAGACAGAAGCATACTCAGAAACGACTTGGCAATGTGTGCATCCAACTCACACAGTTGAACCTTCCTTTCCCTAGAGCAGTTTTGAAACACTCTTTTAGTAGAATCTGAAAGTGGATATTTGGAGCGCTTTGAGTCCAGTGCTGGGAAACGAAATATCATCACAGAAAAACTAGACAGAAGCGTTCTGCGAAAGTTCTTTGTGATGAGTGCATTCAACTCAGAGACTCGAACGTTCCTTTTGATAGAACAGTTTTGAAACACTCCTTTTGTAGAATCTGCAGGTGTTTATTTGGAGCGCTTTCAGGCCTATGCTGGAAAAGGAAATATCTTCACCTCAAAAGGAGATAGAAGCATTCTCAGAAACTTATTGGTGATGTGTACATTGAACTCACAGTGTTGAACCTTTCTTTGGATAGAGAAGTTTTGAAACACTCTTTTAGCAGAATCTTCAAGTGGATATATGGAGTTCCTTGAGGCCTACGCCGGACATGGAAATATCTTCCCGTAGAAACTAGGCAAAAGCATTCTCAGAAAGTTCCCTGTGCTTTGTGCATTCAACTCACAGAGTTCAACCTTCCTTTTGATAGAGCAGTTTTGAAACACTCTTTTTGTAGAATCTGCACGTGGATATTTGGAACGCTTTGAGGCCTATGCTTCAAAAGGAAATATCCTGGCATAGAAACTGGACGGAAGCATTCTCAGAAACTTCTTTGCGATGAGGGCCTTCAAGTCACAGAGTGAAACCTTCCTTTTGATAGGCCAGCTTTGAAACACTGTTTCTGTAGAATCCGCAAGCGGATGCTTGGAGCTCTTTGAGGCTTAGGCTGGAAAAGGTAATATCTTCATATACAAACTAGACAGAAGCATTCTCAGAAACTTCTTTGTCATGTGGGGATGGAACTCACAGAGTTGAACATTCCTTTTCACAGAGCAGTTCTGCAACCCTCTTTTGGTGGAAACTGCAAGTGGATGTTTGGTGCGATTGCGTCATCCAGTGGAAAAGGAAATACATTCAGACGAAAACTAGATAGAACCATTCTCAGAAACTTCTTGAGATGAGTGCATTCTACTCACAGAGTTTTACCTTCCTTTTGATAGAATAGTTTTGAAACACACTTCTTGTGCAAACTGCAAGTGGATAGTTGGAGCGCTTTGAGGCGTATGCTGCAAAACGAAATATCTTCACATACAAACTAGACAGAAGCATTCTCAGAAACTTCTTTGTGATGTGCGCATTCAACTCACAGAGTTGAAGCTTCCTTTTCATATAGCACTTTTGAAAAGCTCTGTTAGTAGAATCTGCAAGGGAATATTTGGAGTGCTATGAGGCCAACACTGGAAAAGGAAATACCTTCACATACAAACCAGACGGAAGCATTCTCAGAAACTACCCTGTGCTTTATGGATTCAACTCACTGGGAGGAATCTTCCCTTTGAGAGCGCAGTTTGGAAACACTCTTTTTGCAGAATTTGCTAGGGGATGTTTGGAGCGATTTCAGGACTATGCTGGAAAAGGAAATATCTTCACTTAAACACTAGACAGAAGCATTGTCAGAAACTTCGGTGCGATGAGTGCATTCGACTCACAGACCTGAACCTTCCTTTTGATAGAGCAGTTTTGAAACGCTCTTTTAGTAGCATCTGAAAGCGGATATTTGGAGCGCTTTGAGGCCAAGGCTGGAAAACGAAATATCATCACATAAAAACTAGACAGAAGCATTCTCAGAAACTTCTTTGTGATGAGTGGATTCAACTCACAGACTTGCACGTTCCTTTGGATAGGATAGTTTTGAAACACTCCTTTTGCAGAATCTGCGAGTGTTTATTTCGAATGCTTTGAGGCCTATGCTGGAAAAGGAAATATCTTCACCTAAAAACTAGACAGAAGCATTGTCAGAAATATCTTTGTGATGACTGCATTCAACTCACAGAGTTGAACCTACCTATTGATGGAGTAGTTTTGAAACACCCTTTTTGTAGAATCTGCAAGTGAATATTTGGAGCGATATGAGGCCTCTGCTGGGAAAGGAAATATCATCCCCTAAAAGCCAGACAGAAGCATACTCAGAAACGACTTGGCAATGTGTGGATCCAACTCACAGAGTTGAACCTTCTTTTCCCTAGAGCAGTTTTGAAACACTCTTTTAGTAGAATCTGAAAGTGGATATTTGGAGCGCTTTGAGGCCAGTGCTGGGAAACGAAATATCATCACAGAAAAACTAGACAGAAGCGTTCTGCGAAAGTTCTTTGTGATGAGTGCATTCAACTCAGGGACTCGAATGTTCCTTTTGATAGAACAGTTTTGAAACACTCCTTTTGTAGAATCTGCAAGTGTTTATTTGGAGCGCTTTGAGGCCTATGCTGGAAAAGGAAATATCTTCACCTAAAAAGTAGATAGAAGCATTCTCAGAAACATCTTGGTGATGTGTACATTGAACTCACAGTGTTGAACCTTTCTTTGGATAGAGAAGTTTTGAAACACTCTTTTAGCAGAATCTTCAAGTGGATATATGGAGTTCCTTGAGGCCTACGCCGGAAAAGGAAATATCTTCCCGTAGAAACTAGGCAAAAGCATTCTCAGAAAGTTCCCTGTGCTTTGTGCATTCAACTCACAGAGTTCAACCTTCCTTTTGATAGAGCAGTTTTGAAACACTCTTTTTGTAGAATCTGCACGTGGATATTTGGAACGCTTTGAGGCCTATGCTTCAAAAGGAAATATCCTGGCATAGAAACTGGACGGAAGCATTCTCAGAAACTTCTTTGCGATGAGGGCCTTCAAGTCACAGAGTGAAACCTTCCTTTTGATAGGCCAGCTTTGAAACACTGTTTCTGTAGAATCCGCAAGTGGATGCTTGGAGCTCTTTGAGGCTTAGGCTGGAAAAGGTAATATCTTCATATACAAACTAGACAGAAGCATTCTCAGAAACTTCTTTGTCATGTGGGGATGGAACTCACAGAGTTGAACATTCCTTTTCACAGAGCAGTTCTGCAACCCTCTTTTGGTGGAAACTGCAAGTGGATGTTTGGTGCGATTGCGTCATCCAGTGGAAAAGGAAATACATTCAGACGAAAACTAGATAGAACCATTCTCAGAAACTTCTTGAGATGAGTGCATTCTACTCACAGAGTTGTACCTTCCTTTTGATAGAATAGTTTTGAAACACACTTCTTGTGCAAACTGCAAGTGGATAGTTGGAGCGCTTTGAGGCGTATGCTGCAAAACGAAATATCTTCACATACAAACTAGACAGAAGCATTCTCAGAAACTTCTTTGTGATGTGCGCATTCAACTCACAGAGTTGAAGCTTCCTTTTCATATAGCACTTTTGAAAAGCTCTGTTAGTAGAATCTGCAAGGGAATATTTGGAGTGCTATGAGGCCAACACTGGAAAAGGAAATACCTTCACATACAAACCAGACGGAAGCATTCTCAGAAACTACCCTGTGCTTTATGGATTCAACTCACTGGGAGGAATCTTCCCTTTGAGAGCGCAGTTTGGAAACACTCTTTTTGCAGAATTTGCTAGGGGATGTTTGGAGCGATTTCAGGACTATGCTGGAAAAGGAAATATCTTCACTTAAACACTAGACAGAAGCATTGTCAGAAACTTCGGTGCGATGAGTGCATTCGACTCACAGACCTGAACCTTCCTTTTGATAGAGCAGTTTTGAAACGCTCTTTTAGTAGCATCTGAAAGCGGATATTTGGAGCGCTTTGAGGCCAAGGCTGGAAAACGAAATATCATCACATAAAAACTAGACAGAAGCATTCTCAGAAACTTCTTTGTGATGAGTGGATTCAACTCACAGACTTGCACGTTCCTTTGGATAGGATAGTTTTGAAACACTCCTTTTGCAGAATCTGCGAGTGTTTATTTCGAATGCTTTGAGGCCTATGCTGGAAAAGGAAATATCTTCACCTAAAAACTAGACAGAAGCATTGTCAGAAATATCTTTGTGATGACTGCATTCAACTCACAGAGTTGAACCTACCTATTGATGGAGTAGTTTTGAAACACCCTTTTTGTAGAATCTGCAAGTGAATATTTGGAGCGTTATGAGGCCTCTGCTGGGAAAGGAAATATCATCCCCTAAAAGCTAGACAGAAGCATACTCAGAAACGACTTGGCAATGTGTGGATCCAACTCACAGAGTTGAACCTTCCTTTCCCTAGAGCAGTTTTGAAACGCTCTTTTAGTAGAATCTGAAAGTGGATATTGGGAGCACTTTGAGGCCAGTGCTGGGAAACGAAATATCATCACAGAAAAACTAGACAGAAGCGTTCTGCGAAAGTTCTTTGTGATGAGTGCATTCAACTCAGGGACTCGAATGTTCCTTTTGATAGAACAGCTTTGAAACACTCCTTTTGTAGAATCTGCAAGTGTTTATTTGGAGCGCTTTGAGGCCTATGCTGGAAAAGGAAATATCTTCACCTAAAAAGTAGATAGAAGCATTCTCAGAAACATCTTGGTGATGTGTACATTGAACTCACAGTGTTGAACCTTTCTTTGGATAGAGAAGTTTTGAAACACTCTTTTAGCAGAATCTTCAAGTGGATATATGGAGTTCCTTGAGGCCTACGCCGGAAAAGGAAATATCTTCCCGTAGAAACTAGGCAAAAGCATTCTCAGAAAGTTCCCTGTGCTTTGTGCATTCAACTCACAGAGTTCAACCTTCCTTTTGATAGAGCAGTTTTGAAACACTCTTTTTGTAGAATCTGCACGTGGATATTTGGAACGCTTTGAGGCCTATGCTTCAAAAGGAAATATCCTGGCATAGAAACTGGACGGAAGCATTCTCAGAAACTTCTTTGCGATGAGGGCCTTCAAGTCACAGAGTGAAACCTTCCTTTTGATAGGCCAGCTTTGAAACACTGTTTCTGTAGAATCCGCAAGCGGATGCTTGGAGCTCTTTGAGGCTTAGGCTGGAAAAGGTAATATCTTCATATACAAACTAGACAGAAGCATTCTCAGAAACTTCTTTGTCATGTGGGGATGGAACTCACAGAGTTGAACATTCCTTTTCACAGAGCAGTTCTGCAACCCTCTTTTGGTGGAAACTGCAAGTGGATGTTTGGTGCGACTGCGTCATCCAGTGGAAAAGGAAATACATTCAGACGAAAACTAGATAGAACCATTCTCAGAAACTTCTTGAGATGAGTGCATTCTACTCACAGAGTTTTACCTTCCTTTTGATAGAATAGTTTTGAAACACACTTCTTGTGCAAACTGCAAGTGGATAGTTGGAGCGCTTTGAGGCGTATGCTGCAAAACGAAATATCTTCACATACAAACTAGACAGAAGCATTCTCAGAAACTTCTTTGTGATGTGCGCATTCAACTCACAGAGTTGAAGCTTCCTTTTCATATAGCACTTTTGAAAAGCTCTGTTAGTAGAATCTGCAAGGGAATATTTGGAGTGCTATGAGGCCAACACTGGAAAAGGAAATACCTTCACATACAAACCAGACGGAAGCATTCTCAGAAACTACCCTGTGCTTTATGGATTCAACTCACTGGGAGGAATCTTCCCTTTGAGAGCGCAGTTTGGAAACACTCTTTTTGCAGAATTTGCTAGGGGATGTTTGGAGCGATTTCAGGACTATGCTGGAAAAGGAAATATCTTCACTTAAACACTAGACAGAAGCATTGTCAGAAACTTCGGTGCGATGAGTGCATTCGACTCACAGACCTGAACCTTCCTTTTGATAGAGCAGTTTTGAAACGCTCTTTTAGTAGCATCTGAAAGCGGATATTTGGAGCGCTTTGAGGCCAAGGCTGGAAAACGAAATATCATCACATAAAAACTAGACAGAAGCATTCTCAGAAACTTCTTTGTGATGAGTGGATTCAACTCACAGACTTGCACGTTCCTTTGGATAGGATAGTTTTGAAACACTCCTTTTGCAGAATCTGCGAGTGTTTATTTCGAATGCTTTGAGGCCTATGCTGGAAAAGGAAATATCTTCACCTAAAAACTAGACAGAAGCATTGTCAGAAATATCTTTGTGATGACTGCATTCAACTCACAGAGTTGAACCTACCTATTGATGGAGTAGTTTTGAAACACCCTTTTTGTAGAATCTGCAAGTGAATATTTGGAGCGATATGAGGCCTCTGCTGGGAAAGGAAATATCATCCCCTAAAAGCCAGACAGAAGCATACTCAGAAACGACTTGGCAATGTGTGGATCCAACTCACAGAGTTGAACCTTCTTTTCCCTAGAGCAGTTTTGAAACGCTCTTTTAGTAGAATCTGAAAGTGGATATTTGGAGCACTTTGAGGCCAGTGCTGGGAAACGTAATATCATCACAGAAAAACTAGACAGAAGCGTTCTGCGAAAGTTCTTTGTGATGAGTGTATTCAACTCAGGGACTCGAATGTTCCTTTTGATAGAACAGTTTTGAAACACTCCTTTTGTAGAATCTGCAAGTGTTTATTTGGAGCGCTTTGAGGCCTATGCTGGAAAAGGAAATATCTTCACCTAAAAAGTAGATAGAAGCATTCTCAGAAACATCTTGGTGATGTGTACATTGAACTCACAGTGTTGAACCTTTCTTTGGATAGAGAAGTTTTGAAACACTCTTTTAGCAGAATCTTCAAGTGGATATATGGAGTTCCTTGAGGCCTACGCCGGAAAAGGAAATATCTTCCCGTAGAAACTAGGCAAAAGCATTCTCAGAAAGTTCCCTGTGCTTTGTGCATTCAACTCACAGAGTTCAACCTTCCTTTTGATAGAGCAGTTTTGAAACACTCTTTTTGTAGAATCTGCACGTGGATATTTGGAACGCTTTGAGGCCTATGCTTCAAAAGGAAATATCCTGGCATAGAAACAGGACGGAAGCATTCTCAGAAACTTCTTTGCGATGAGGGCCTTCAAGTCACAGAGTGAAACCTTCCTTTTGATAGGCCAGCTTTGAAACACTGTTTCTGTAGAATCCGCAAGCGGATGCTTGGAGCTCTTTGAGGCTTAGGCTGGAAAAGGTAATATCTTCATATACAAACTAGACAGAAGCATTCTCAGAAACTTCTTTGTCATGTGGGGATGGAACTCACAGAGTTGAACATTCCTTTTCACAGAGCAGTTCTGCAACCCTCTTTTGGTGGAAACTGCAAGTGGATGTTTGGTGCGATTGCGTCATCCAGTGGAAAAGGAAATACATTCAGACGAAAACTAGATAGAACCATTCTCAGAAACTTCTTGAGATGAGTGCATTCTACTCACAGAGTTTTACCTTCCTTTTGATAGAATAGTTTTGAAACACACTTCTTGTGCAAACTGCAAGTGGATAGTTGGAGCGCTTTGAGGCGTATGCTGCAAAACGAAATATCTTCACATACAAACTAGACAGAAGCATTCTCAGAAACTTCTTTGTGATGTGCGCATTCAACTCACAGAGTTGAAGCTTCCTTTTCATATAGCACTTTTGAAAAGCTCTGTTAGTAGAATCTGCAAGGGAATATTTGGAGTGCTATGAGGCCAACACTGGAAAAGGAAATACCTTCACATACAAACCAGACGGAAGCATTCTCAGAAACTACCCTGTGCTTTATGGATTCAACTCACTGGGAGGAATCTTCCCTTTGAGAGCGCAGTTTGGAAACACTCTTTTTGCAGAATTTGCTAGGGGATGTTTGGAGCGATTTCAGGACTATGCTGGAAAAGGAAATATCTTCACTTAAACACTAGACAGAAGCATTGTCAGAAACTTCGGTGCGATGAGTGCATTCGACTCACAGACCTGAACCTTCCTTTTGATAGAGCAGTTTTGAAACGCTCTTTTAGTAGCATCTGAAAGCGGATATTTGGAGCGCTTTGAGGCCAAGGCTGGAAAACGAAATATCATCACATAAAAACTAGACAGAAGCATTCTCAGAAACTTCTTTGTGATGAGTGGATTCAACTCACAGACTTGCACGTTCCTTTGGATAGGATAGTTTTGAAACACTCCTTTTGTAGAATCTGCGAGCGTTTATTTCGAACGCTTTGAGGCCTATGCTGGAAAAGGAAATATCTTCACCTAAAAACTAGACAGAAGCATTGTCAGAAACATCTTTGTGATGACTGCATTCAACTCACAGAGTTGAACCTACCTATTGATAGAGAAGTTTTGAAACACCCTTTTTGTAGAATCTGCAAGTGAATATTTGGAGCGATATGAGGTCTCTGCTGGGAAATGAAATATCTTCCCCTAAAAGCTAGACAGAAGCATACTCAGAAACGACTTGGCAATGTGTGCATCCAACTCACAGAGTTGAACCTTCCTTTCCCTAGAGCAGTTTTGAAACACTCTTTTAGTAGAATCTGAAAGTGGATATTTGGAGCGCTTTGAGGCCAGTGCTGGGAAACGAAATATCATCACAGAAAAACTAGACAGAAGCGTTCTGCGAAAGTTCTTTGTGATGAGTGCATTCAACTCAGAGACTCGAACGTTCCTTTTGATAGAACAGTTTTGAAACACTCCTTTTGTAGAATCTGCAGGTGTTTATTTGGAGCGCTTTCAGGCCTATGCTGGAAAAGGAAATATCTTCACCTCAAAAGTAGATAGAAGCATTCTCAGAAACTTATTGGTGATGTGTACATTGAACTCACAGTGTTGAACCTTTCTTTGGATAGAGAAGTTTTGAAACACTCTTTTAGCAGAATCTTCAAGTGGATATATGGAGTTCCTTGAGGCCTACGCCGGAAATGGAAATATCTTCCCGTAGAAACTAGGCAAAAGCATTCTCAGAAAGTTCCCTGTGCTTTGTGCATTCAACTCACAGAGTTCAACCTTCCTTTTGATAGAGCAGTTTTGAAACACTCTTTTTGTAGAATCTGCACGTGGATATTTGGAACGCTTTGAGGCCTATGCTTCAAAAGGAAATATCCTGGCATAGAAACTGGACGGAAGCATTCTCAGAAACTTCTTTGCGATGAGGGCCTTCAAGTCACAGAGTGAAACCTTCCTTTTGATAGGCCAGCTTTGAAACACTGTTTCTGTAGTATCTGCAAGTGGATGCTTGGAGCTCTTTGAGGCTTAGGCTGGAAAAGGAAATATCCTCATATACAAACTAGACAGAAGCATTCTCAGAAACTTCTTTGTCATGTGGGGATGGAACTCACAGAGTTGAACATTCCTTTTCACAGAGCAGTTCTGCAACCCTCTTTTGGTGGAAACTGCAAGTGGATGTTTGGTGCGATTGCGTCATCCAGTGGAAAAGGAAATACATTCAGACGAAAACTAGATAGAACCATTCTCAGAAACTTCTTGAGATGAGTGCATTCTACTCACAGAGTTGTACGTTCCTTTTGATAGAATAGTTTTGAAACACACTTTTTGTGCAAACTGCAAGTGGATAGTTGGAGCGCTTTGAGGCGTATGCTGCAAAACGAAATATCTTCACATAAAAACTAGACAGAAGCATTCTCAGAAACTTCTTTGTGATGTGCGCATTCAACTCACAGAGTTGAAGCTTCCTTTTCATATAGCACTTTTGAAACGCTCTGTTAGTAGAATCTGCAAGGGAATATTTGGAGTGCTACGAGGCCAACACTGGAAAAGGAAATACCTTCACATACAAACCAGACGGAAGCATTCTCAGAAACTATCCTGTGCTTTATGGATTCAACTCATTGAGAGGAATCTTCCCTTTGAGAGCGCAGTTTGGAAACACTCTTTTTGCAGAATTTGCTAGGGGATGTTTGGAGCGATTTCAGGACTATGCTGGAAAAGGAAATATCTTCACTTAGACACTAGACAGAAGCATTTTTAGAAACTTCGGTGTGATCGGTGCATTCGACTCACAGACCTGAACCTTCCTTTTGATAGAGCAGTTTTGAAACGCTCTTTTAGTAGCATCTGAAAGTGGATATTTGGAGCGCTTTTAGGCCAAGGCTGGAAAACGAAATATCATCACATAAAAACTAGACAGAAGCATTCTCAGAAACTTCTTTGTGATGAGTGGATTCAACTCACAGACTTGCACGTTCCTTTGGATAGGATAGTTTTGAAACACTCCTTTTGTAGAATCTGCGAGCGTTTATTTCGAACGCTTTGAGGCCTATGCTGGAAAAGGAAATATCTTCACCTAAAAACTAGACAGAAGCATTGTCAGAAACATCTTTGTGATGACTGCATTCAACTCACAGAGTTGAACCTACCTATTGATAGAGAAGTTTTGAAACACCCTTTTTGTAGAATCTGCAAGTGAATATTTGGAGCGATATGAGGTCTCTGCTGGGAAATGAAATATCTTCCCCTAAAAGCTAGACAGAAGCATACTCAGAAACGACTTGGCAATGTGTGCATCCAACTCACAGAGTTGAACCTTCCTTTCCCTAGAGCAGTTTTGAAACACTCTTTTAGTAGAATCTGAAAGTGGATATTTGGAGCGCTTTGAGGCCAGTGCTGGGAAACGAAATATCATCACAGAAAAACTAGACAGAAGCGTTCTGCGAAAGTTCTTTGTGATGAGTGCATTCAACTCAGAGACTCGAACGTTCCTTTTGATAGAACAGTTTTGAAACACTCCTTTTGTAGAATCTGCAGGTGTTTATTTGGAGCGCTTTCAGGCCTATGCTGGAAAAGGAAATATCTTCACCTCAAAAGGAGATAGAAGCATTCTCAGAAACTTATTGGTGATGTGTACATTGAACTCACAGTGTTGAACCTTTCTTTGGATAGAGAAGTTTTGAAACACTCTTTTAGCAGAATCTTCAAGTGGATATATGGAGTTCCTTGAGGCCTACGCCGGAAATGGAAATATCTTCCCGTAGAAACTAGGCAAAAGCATTCTCAGAAAGTTCCCTGTGCTTTGTGCATTCAACTCACAGAGTTCAACCTTCCTTTTGATAGAGCAGTTTTGAAACACTCTTTTTGTAGAATCTGCACGTGGATATTTGGAACGCTTTGAGGCCTATGCTTCAAAAGGAAATATCCTGGCATAGAAACTGGACGGAAGCATTCTCAGAAACTTCTTTGCGATGAGGGCCTTCAAGTCACAGAGTGAAACCTTCCTTTTGATAGGCCAGCTTTGAAACACTGTTTCTGTAGTATCTGCAAGTGGATGCTTGGAGCTCTTTGAGGCTTAGGCTGGAAAAGGAAATATCCTCATATACAAACTAGACAGAAGCATTCTCAGAAACTTCTTTGTCATGTGGGGATGGAACTCACAGAGTTGAACATTCCTTTTCACAGAGCAGTTCTGCAACCCTCTTTTGGTGGAAACTGCAAGTGGATGTTTGGTGCGATTGCGTCATCCAGTGGAAAAGGAAATACATTCAGACGAAAACTAGATAGAACCATTCTCAGAAACTTCTTGAGATGAGTGCATTCTACTCACAGAGTTGTACGTTCCTTTTGATAGAATAGTTTTGAAACACACTTTTTGTGCAAACTGCAAGTGGATAGTTGGAGCGCTTTGAGGCGTATGCTGCAAAACGAAATATCTTCACATAAAAACTACACAGAAGCATTCTCAGAAACTTCTTTGTGATGTGCGCATTCAACTCACAGAGTTGAAGCTTCCTTTTCATATAGCACTTTTGAAACGCTCTGTTAGTAGAATCTGCAAGGGAATATTTGGAGTGCTACGAGGCCAACACTGGAAAAGGAAATACCTTCACATACAAACCAGACGGAAGCATTCTCAGAAACTATCCTGTGCTTTATGGATTCAACTCATTGAGAGGAATCTTCCCTTTGAGAGCGCAGTTTGGAAACACTCTTTTTGCAGAATTTGCTAGGGGATGTTTGGAGCGATTTCAGGACTATGCTGGAAAAGGAAATATCTTCACTTAGACACTAGACAGAAGCATTTTTAGAAACTTCGGTGTGATCGGTGCATTCGACTCACAGACCTGAACCTTCCTTTTGATAGAGCAGTTTTGAAACGCTCTTTTAGTAGCATCTGAAAGTGGATATTTGGAGCGCTTTTAGGCCAAGGCTGGAAAACGAAATATCATCACATAAAAACTAGACAGAAGCATTCTCAGAAACTTCTTTGTGATGAGTGGATTCAACTCACAGACTTGCACGTTCCTTTGGATAGGATAGTTTTGAAACACTCCTTTTGTAGAATCTGCGAGCGTTTATTTCGAACGCTTTGAGGCCTATGCTGGAAAAGGAAATATCTTCACCTAAAAACTAGACAGAAGCATTGTCAGAAACATCTTTGTGATGACTGCATTCAACTCACAGAGTTGAACCTACCTATTGATAGAGAAGTTTTGAAACACCCTTTTTGTAGAATCTGCAAGTGAATATTTGGAGCGATATGAGGTCTCTGCTGGGAAATGAAATATCTTCCCCTAAAAGCTAGACAGAAGCATACTCAGAAACGACTTGGCAATGTGTGCATCCAACTCACAGAGTTGAACCTTCCTTTCCCTAGAGCAGTTTTGAAACACTCTTTTAGTAGAATCTGAAAGTGGATATTTGGAGCGCTTTGAGGCCAGTGCTGGGAAACGAAATATCATCACAGAAAAACTAGACAGAAGCGTTCTGCGAAAGTTCTTTGTGATGAGTGCATTCAACTCAGGGACTCGAATGTTCCTTTTGATAGAACAGTTTTGAAACACTCCTTTTGTAGAATCTGCAAGTGTTTATTTGGAGCGCTTAGAGGCCTATGCTGGAAAAGGAAATATCTTCACCTCAAAAGTAGATAGAAGCATTCTCAGAAACTTCTTGGTGATGTGTACATTGAACTCACAGTGTTGAACCTTTCTTTGGATAGAGAAGTTTTGAAACACTCTTTTAGCAGAATCTTCAAGTGGATATATGGAGTTCCTTGAGGCCTACGCCGGAAAAGGAAATATCTTCCCGTAGAAACTAGGCAAAAGCATTCTCAGAAAGTTCCCTGTGCTTTGTGCATTCAACTCACAGAGTTCAACCTTCCTTTTGATAGAGCAGTTTTGAAACACTCTTTTTGTAGAATCTGCACGTGGATATTTGGAACGCTTTGAGGCCTATGCTTCAAAAGGAAATATCCTGGCATAGAAACTGGACGGAAGCATTCTCAGAAACTTCTTTGCGATGAGGGCCTTCAAGTCACAGAGTGAAACCTTCCTTTTGATAGGCCAGCTTTGAAACACTGTTTCTGTAGAATCCGCAAGCGGATGCTTGGAGCTCTTTGAGGCTTAGGCTGGAAAAGGGAATATCTTCATATACAAACTAGACAGAAGCATTCTCAGAAACTTCTTTGTCATGTGGGGATGGAACTCACAGAGTTGAACATTCCTTTTCACAGAGCAGTTCTGCAACCCTCTTTTGGTGGAAACTGCAAGTGGATGTTTGGTGCGATTGCATCATCCAGTGGAAAAGGAAATACATTCAGACGAAAACTAGATAGAACCATTCTCAGAAACTTCTTGAGATGAGTGCATTCTACTCACAGAGTTGTATCTTCCTTTTGATAGAATACTTTTGAAACACACTTTTTGTGCAAACTGCAAGTGGATAGTTGGAGCGCTTTGAGGCGTATGCTGCAAAACGAAATATCTTCACATAAAAACTAGACAGAAGCATTCTCAGAAACTTCTTTGTGATGTGCGCATTCAACTCACAGAGTTGAAGCTTCCTTTTCATATAGCACTTTTGAAACGCTCTGTTAGTAGAATCTGCAAGGGAATATTTGGAGTGCTACGAGGCCAACACTGGAAAAGGAAATACCTTCACATACAAACCAGACGGAAGCATTCTCAGAAACTACCCTGTGCTTTATGGATTCAACTCACTGGGAGGAATCTTCCCTTTGAGAGCGCAGTTTGGAAACACTCTTTTTGCAGAATTTGCTAGGGGATGTTTGGAGCGATTTCAGGACTATGCTGGAAAAGGAAATATCTTCACTTAAACACTAGACAGAAGCATTGTCAGAAACTTCGGTGCGATGAGTGCATTCGACTCACAGACCTGAACCTTCCTTTTGATAGAGCAGTTTTGAAACGCTCTTTTAGTAGCATCTGAAAGCGGATATTTGGAGCGCTTTGAGGCCAAGGCTGGAAAACGAAATATCATCACATAAAAACTAGACAGAAGCATTCTCAGAAACTTCTTTGTGATGAGTGGATTCAACTCACAGACTTGCACGTTCCTTTGGATAGGATAGTTTTGAAACACTCCTTTTGCAGAATCTGCGAGTGTTTATTTCGAATGCTTTGAGGCCTATGCTGGAAAAGGAAATATCTTCACCTAAAAACTAGACAGAAGCATTGTCAGAAACATCTTTGTGATGACTGCATTCAACTCACAGAGTTGAACCTACCTATTGATGGAGTAGTTTTGAAACACCCTTTTTGTAGAATCTGCAAGTGAATATTTGGAGCGATATGAGGCCTCTGCTGGGAAAGGAAATATCATCCCCTAAAAGCCAGACAGAAGCATACTCAGAAACGACTTGGCAATGTGTGGATCCAACTCACAGAGTTGAACCTTCCTTTCCCTAGAGCAGTTTTGAAACGCTCTTTTAGTAGAATCTGAAAGTGGATATTTGGAGCACTTTGAGGCCAGTGCTGGGAAACGAAATATCATCACAGAAAAACTAGACAGAAGCGTTCTGCGAAAGTTCTTTGTGATGAGTGCATTCAACTCAGGGACTCGAATGTTCCTTTTGATAGAACAGTTTTGAAACACTCCTTTTGTAGAATCTGCAAGTGTTTATTTGGAGCGCTTTGAGGCCTATGCTGGAAAAGGAAATATCTTCACCTCAAAAGTAGATAGAAGCATTCTCAGAAACACCTTGGTGATGTGTACATTGAACTCACAGTGTTGAACCTTTCTTTGGATAGAGAAGTTTTGAAACACTCTTTTAGCAGAATCTTCAAGTGGATATATGGAGTTCCTTGAGGCCTACGCCGGAAAAGGAAATATCTTCCCGTAGAAACTAGGCAAAAGCATTCTCAGAAAGTTCCCTGTGCTTTGTGCATTCAACTCACAGAGTTCAACCTTCCTTTTGATAGAGCAGTTTTGAAACACTCTTTTTGTAGAATCTGCACGTGGATATTTGGAACGCTTTGAGGCCTATGCTTCAAAAGGAAATATCCTGGCATAGAAACTGGACGGAAGCATTCTCAGAAACTTCTTTGCGATGAGGGCCTTCAAGTCACAGAGTGAAACCTTCCTTTTGATAGGCCAGCTTTGAAACACTGTTTCTGTAGAATCCGCAAGTGGATGCTTGGAGCTCTTTGAGGCTTAGGCTGGAAAAGGTAATATCTTCATATACAAGCTAGACAGAAGCATTCTCAGAAACTTCTTTGTCATGTGGGGATGGAACTCACAGAGTTGAACATTCCTTTTCACAGAGCAGTTCTGCAACCCTCTTTTGGTGGAAACTGCAAGTGGATGTTTGGTGCGATTGCGTCATCCAGTGGAAAATGAAATACATTCAGACGAAAACTAGATAGAACCATTCTCAGAAACTTCTTGAGATGAGTGCATTCTACTCACAGAGTTGTACCTTCCTTTTGATAGAATAGTTTTGAAACACACTTCTTGTGCAAACTGCAAGTGGATAGTTGGAGCGCTTTGAGGCGTATGCTGCAAAACGAAATATCTTCACATAAAAACTAGACAGAAGCATTCTCAGAAACTTCTTTTTGATGTGCGCATTCAACTCACAGAGTTGAAGCTTCCTTTTCATATAGCAATTTTGAAAAGCTCTGTTAGTAGAATCTGCAAGGGAATATTTGGAGTGCTATGAGGCCAACACTGGAAAAGGAAATACCTTCACATACAAACCAGACGGAAGCATTCTCAGAAACTATCCTGTGCTTTATGGATTCAACTCACTGGGAGGAATCTTCCCTTTGAGAGCGCAGTTTGGAAACACTCTTTTTGCAGAATTTGCTAGGGGATGTTTGGAGCGATTTCAGGACTATGCTGGAAAAGGAAATATCTTCACTTAAACACTAGACAGAAGCATTGTCAGAAACTTCGGTGCAATGAGTGCATTCAACTCACAGACTTGAACCTTCCTTTTGATAGAGCAGTTTTGAAACGCTCTTTTAGTAGCATCTGAAAGTGGATATTTGGAGCGCTTTTAGGCCAAGGCTGGAAAACGAAATATCATCACATAAAAACTAGACAGAAGCATTCTCAGAAACTTCTTTGTGATGAGTGGATTCAACTCACAGACTTGCACGTTCCTTTGGATAGGATAGTTTTGAAACACTCCTTTTGTAGAATCTGCGAGCGTTTATTTCGAACGCTTTGAGGCCTATGCTGGAAAAGGAAATATCTTCACCTAAAAACTAGACAGAAGCATTGTCAGAAACATCTTTGTGATGACTGCATTCAACTCACAGAGTTGAACCTACCTATTGATAGAGAAGTTTTGAAACACCCTTTTTGTAGAATCTGCAAGTGAATATTTGGAGCGATATGAGGTCTCTGCTGGGAAATGAAATATCTTCCCCTAAAAGCTAGACAGAAGCATACTCAGAAACGACTTGGCAATGTGTGCATCCAACTCACAGAGTTGAACCTTCCTTTCCCTAGAGCAGTTTTGAAACACTCTTTTAGTAGAATCTGAAAGTGGATATTTGGAGCGCTTTGAGGCCAGTGCTGGGAAACGAAATATCATCACAGAAAAACTAGACAGAAGCGTTCTGCGAAAGTTCTTTGTGATGAGTGCATTCAACTCAGAGACTCGAACGTTCCTTTTGATAGAACAGTTTTGAAACACTCCTTTTGTAGAATCTGCAGGTGTTTATTTGGAGCGCTTTCAGGCCTATGCTGGAAAAGGAAATATCTTCACCTCAAAAGGAGATAGAAGCATTCTCAGAAACTTATTGGTGATGTGTACATTGAACTCACAGTGTTGAACCTTTCTTTGGATAGAGAAGTTTTGAAACACTCTTTTAGCAGAATCTTCAAGTGGATATATGGAGTTCCTTGAGGCCTACGCCGGAAATGGAAATATCTTCCCGTAGAAACTAGGCAAAAGCATTCTCAGAAAGTTCCCTGTGCTTTGTGCATTCAACTCACAGAGTTCAACCTTCCTTTTGATAGAGCAGTTTTGAAACACTCTTTTTGTAGAATCTGCACGTGGATATTTGGAACGCTTTGAGGCCTATGCTTCAAAAGGAAATATCCTGGCATAGAAACTGGACGGAAGCATTCTCAGAAACTTCTTTGCGATGAGGGCCTTCAAGTCACAGAGTGAAACCTTCCTTTTGATAGGCCAGCTTTGAAACACTGTTTCTGTAGTATCTGCAAGTGGATGCTTGGAGCTCTTTGAGGCTTAGGCTGGAAAAGGAAATATCCTCATATACAAACTAGACAGAAGCATTCTCAGAAACTTCTTTGTCATGTGGGGATGGAACTCACAGAGTTGAACATTCCTTTTCACAGAGCAGTTCTGCAACCCTCTTTTGGTGGAAACTGCAAGTGGATGTTTGGTGCGATTGCGTCATCCAGTGGAAAAGGAAATACATTCAGACGAAAACTAGATAGAACCATTCTCAGAAACTTCTTGAGATGAGTGCATTCTACTCACAGAGTTGTACGTTCCTTTTGATAGAATAGTTTTGAAACACACTTTTTGTGCAAACTGCAAGTGGATAGTTGGAGCGCTTTGAGGCGTATGCTGCAAAACGAAATATCTTCACATAAAAACTACACAGAAGCATTCTCAGAAACTTCTTTGTGATGTGCGCATTCAACTCACAGAGTTGAAGCTTCCTTTTCATATAGCACTTTTGAAACGCTCTGTTAGTAGAATCTGCAAGGGAATATTTGGAGTGCTACGAGGCCAACACTGGAAAAGGAAATACCTTCACATACAAACCAGACGGAAGCATTCTCAGAAACTATCCTGTGCTTTATGGATTCAACTCATTGAGAGGAATCTTCCCTTTGAGAGCGCAGTTTGGAAACACTCTTTTTGCAGAATTTGCTAGGGGATGTTTGGAGCGATTTCAGGACTATGCTGGAAAAGGAAATATCTTCACTTAGACACTAGACAGAAGCATTTTTAGAAACTTCGGTGTGATCGGTGCATTCGACTCACAGACCTGAACCTTCCTTTTGATAGAGCAGTTTTGAAACGCTCTTTTAGTAGCATCTGAAAGTGGATATTTGGAGCGCTTTTAGGCCAAGGCTGGAAAACGAAATATCATCACATAAAAACTAGACAGAAGCATTCTCAGAAACTTCTTTGTGATGAGTGGATTCAACTCACAGACTTGCACGTTCCTTTGGATAGGATAGTTTTGAAACACTCCTTTTGTAGAATCTGCGAGCGTTTATTTCGAACGCTTTGAGGCCTATGCTGGAAAAGGAAATATCTTCACCTAAAAACTAGACAGAAGCATTGTCAGAAACATCTTTGTGATGACTGCATTCAACTCACAGAGTTGAACCTACCTATTGATAGAGAAGTTTTGAAACACCCTTTTTGTAGAATCTGCAAGTGAATATTTGGAGCGATATGAGGTCTCTGCTGGGAAATGAAATATCTTCCCCTAAAAGCTAGACAGAAGCATACTCAGAAACGACTTGGCAATGTGTGCATCCAACTCACAGAGTTGAACCTTCCTTTCCCTAGAGCAGTTTTGAAACACTCTTTTAGTAGAATCTGAAAGTGGATATTTGGAGCGCTTTGAGGCCAGTGCTGGGAAACGAAATATCATCACAGAAAAACTAGACAGAAGCGTTCTGCGAAAGTTCTTTGTGATGAGTGCATTCAACTCAGGGACTCGAATGTTCCTTTTGATAGAACAGTTTTGAAACACTCCTTTTGTAGAATCTGCAAGTGTTTATTTGGAGCGCTTAGAGGCCTATGCTGGAAAAGGAAATATCTTCACCTCAAAAGTAGATAGAAGCATTCTCAGAAACTTCTTGGTGATGTGTACATTGAACTCACAGTGTTGAACCTTTCTTTGGATAGAGAAGTTTTGAAACACTCTTTTAGCAGAATCTTCAAGTGGATATATGGAGTTCCTTGAGGCCTACGCCGGAAAAGGAAATATCTTCCCGTAGAAACTAGGCAAAAGCATTCTCAGAAAGTTCCCTGTGCTTTGTGCATTCAACTCACAGAGTTCAACCTTCCTTTTGATAGAGCAGTTTTGAAACACTCTTTTTGTAGAATCTGCACGTGGATATTTGGAACGCTTTGAGGCCTATGCTTCAAAAGGAAATATCCTGGCATAGAAACTGGACGGAAGCATTCTCAGAAACTTCTTTGCGATGAGGGCCTTCAAGTCACAGAGTGAAACCTTCCTTTTGATAGGCCAGCTTTGAAACACTGTTTCTGTAGAATCCGCAAGCGGATGCTTGGAGCTCTTTGAGGCTTAGGCTGGAAAAGGGAATATCTTCATATACAAACTAGACAGAAGCATTCTCAGAAACTTCTTTGTCATGTGGGGATGGAACTCACAGAGTTGAACATTCCTTTTCACAGAGCAGTTCTGCAACCCTCTTTTGGTGGAAACTGCAAGTGGATGTTTGGTGCGATTGCATCATCCAGTGGAAAAGGAAATACATTCAGACGAAAACTAGATAGAACCATTCTCAGAAACTTCTTGAGATGAGTGCATTCTACTCACAGAGTTGTATCTTCCTTTTGATAGAATACTTTTGAAACACACTTTTTGTGCAAACTGCAAGTGGATAGTTGGAGCGCTTTGAGGCGTATGCTGCAAAGCGAAATATCTTCACATAAAAACTAGACAGAAGCATTCTCAGAAACTTCTTTGTGATGTGCGCATTCAACTCACAGAGTTGAAGCTTCCTTTTCATATAGCACTTTTGAAACGCTCTGTTAGTAGAATCTGCAAGGGAATATTTGGAGTGCTACGAGGCCAACACTGGAAAAGGAAATACCTTCACATACAAACCAGACGGAAGCATTCTCAGAAACTACCCTGTGCTTTATGGATTCAACTCACTGGGAGGAATCTTCCCTTTGAGAGCGCAGTTTGGAAACACTCTTTTTGCAGAATTTGCTAGGGGATGTTTGGAGCGATTTCAGGACTATGCTGGAAAAGGAAATATCTTCACTTAAACACTAGACAGAAGCATTGTCAGAAACTTCGGTGCGATGAGTGCATTCGACTCACAGACCTGAACCTTCCTTTTGATAGAGCAGTTTTGAAACGCTCTTTTAGTAGCATCTGAAAGCGGATATTTGGAGCGCTTTGAGGCCAAGGCTGGAAAACGAAATATCATCACATAAAAACTAGACAGAAGCATTCTCAGAAACTTCTTTGTGATGAGTGGATTCAACTCACAGACTTGCACGTTCCTTTGGATAGGATAGTTTTGAAACACTCCTTTTGCAGAATCTGCGAGTGTTTATTTCGAATGCTTTGAGGCCTATGCTGGAAAAGGAAATATCTTCACCTAAAAACTAGACAGAAGCATTGTCAGAAACATCTTTGTGATGACTGCATTCAACTCACAGAGTTGAACCTACCTATTGATGGAGTAGTTTTGAAACACCCTTTTTGTAGAATCTGCAAGTGAATATTTGGAGCGATATGAGGCCTCTGCTGGGAAAGGAAATATCATCCCCTAAAAGCCAGACAGAAGCATACTCAGAAACGACTTGGCAATGTGTGGATCCAACTCACAGAGTTGAACCTTCCTTTCCCTAGAGCAGTTTTGAAACGCTCTTTTAGTAGAATCTGAAAGTGGATATTTGGAGCACTTTGAGGCCAGTGCTGGGAAACGAAATATCATCACAGAAAAACTAGACAGAAGCGTTCTGCGAAAGTTCTTTGTGATGAGTGCATTCAACTCAGGGACTCGAATGTTCCTTTTGATAGAACAGTTTTGAAACACTCCTTTTGTAGAATCTGCAAGTGTTTATTTGGAGCGCTTTGAGGCCTATGCTGGAAAAGGAAATATCTTCACCTCAAAAGTAGATAGAAGCATTCTCAGAAACACCTTGGTGATGTGTACATTGAACTCACAGTGTTGAACCTTTCTTTGGATAGAGAAGTTTTGAAACACTCTTTTAGCAGAATCTTCAAGTGGATATATGGAGTTCCTTGAGGCCTACGCCGGAAAAGGAAATATCTTCCCGTAGAAACTAGGCAAAAGCATTCTCAGAAAGTTCCCTGTGCTTTGTGCATTCAACTCACAGAGTTCAACCTTCCTTTTGATAGAGCAGTTTTGAAACACTCTTTTTGTAGAATCTGCACGTGGATATTTGGAACGCTTTGAGGCCTATGCTTCAAAAGGAAATATCCTGGCATAGAAACTGGACGGAAGCATTCTCAGAAACTTCTTTGCGATGAGGGCCTTCAAGTCACAGAGTGAAACCTTCCTTTTGATAGGCCAGCTTTGAAACACTGTTTCTGTAGAATCCGCAAGTGGATGCTTGGAGCTCTTTGAGGCTTAGGCTGGAAAAGGTAATATCTTCATATACAAGCTAGACAGAAGCATTCTCAGAAACTTCTTTGTCATGTGGGGATGGAACTCACAGAGTTGAACATTCCTTTTCACAGAGCAGTTCTGCAACCCTCTTTTGGTGGAAACTGCAAGTGGATGTTTGGTGCGATTGCGTCATCCAGTGGAAAATGAAATACATTCAGACGAAAACTAGATAGAACCATTCTCAGAAACTTCTTGAGATGAGTGCATTCTACTCACAGAGTTGTACCTTCCTTTTGATAGAATAGTTTTGAAACACACTTCTTGTGCAAACTGCAAGTGGATAGTTGGAGCGCTTTGAGGCGTATGCTGCAAAACGAAATATCTTCACATAAAAACTAGACAGAAGCATTCTCAGAAACTTCTTTTTGATGTGCGCATTCAACTCACAGAGTTGAAGCTTCCTTTTCATATAGCAATTTTGAAAAGCTCTGTTAGTAGAATCTGCAAGGGAATATTTGGAGTGCTATGAGGCCAACACTGGAAAAGGAAATACCTTCACATACAAACCAGACGGAAGCATTCTCAGAAACTATCCTGTGCTTTATGGATTCAACTCACTGGGAGGAATCTTCCCTTTGAGAGCGCAGTTTGGAAACACTCTTTTTGCAGAATTTGCTAGGGGATGTTTGGAGCGATTTCAGGACTATGCTGGAAAAGGAAATATCTTCACTTAAACACTAGACAGAAGCATTGTCAGAAACTTCGGTGCAATGAGTGCATTCGACTCACAGACCTGAACATTCCTTTTGATAGAGCAGTTTTGAAACGCTCTTTTAGTAGCATCTGAAAGCGGATATTTGGAGCGCTTTGAGGCCAAGGCTGGAAAACGAAATATCATCACATAAAAACTAGACACAAGCATTCTCAGAAACTTCTTTGTGATGAGTGGATTCAACTCACAGACTTGCACGTTCCTTTGGATAGGATAGTTTTGAAACACTCCTTTTGTAGAATCTGCGAGCGTTTATTTCGAACGCTTTGAGGCCTATGCTGGAAAAGGAAATATCTTCACCTAAAAACTAGATAGAAGCATTGTCAGAAACATCTTTGTGATGACTGCATTCAACTCACAGGGTTGAACGTAACTATTGATAGAGAAGTTTTGAAACACCCTTTTTGTAGAATCGGCAAGTGAATATTTGGAGCAATATGAGGCCTAATCTGGGAAATGAAATATCTTCCCCTGAAAGCTAGACAGAAGCATACTCAGAAACGACTTGGCAATGTGTGCATCCAACTCACAGAGTTGAACCTTCCTTTCCCTAGAGCAGTTTTGAAACACTCTTTTAGTAGAATCTGAAAGTGGATATTTGGAGCGCTTTGAGGCCAGTGCTGGGAAACGAAATATCATCACAGAAAAACTAGACAGAAGCGTTCTGCGAAAGTTCTTTGTGATGAGTGCATTCAACTCAGAGACTCGAACGTTCCTTTTGATAGGACAGTTTTGAAACACTCCTTTTGTAGAATCTGCAGGTGTTTATTTGGAGCGCTTTCAGGCCTATGCTGGAAAAGGAAATATCTTCACCTCAAAAGTAGATAGAAGCATTCTCAGAAACTTCTTGGTGATGTGTACATTGAACTCACAGTGTTGAACCTTTCTTTGGATAGAGAAGTTTTGAAACACTCTTTTAGCAGAATCTTCAAGTGGATATATGGAGTTCCTTGAGGCCTACGCCGGAAAAGGAAATATCTTCCCGTAGAAACTAGGCAAAAGCATTCTCAGAAAGTTCCCTGTGCTTTGTGCATTCAACTCACAGAGTTCAACCTTCCTTTTGATAGAGCAGTTTTGAAACACTCTTTTTGTAGAATCTGCACGTGGATATTTGGAACGCTTTGAGGCCTATGCTTCAAAAGGAAATATCCTGGCATAGAAACTGGACGGAAGCATTCTCAGAAACTTCTTTGCGATGAGGGCCTTCAAGTCACAGAGTGAAACCTTCCTTTTGATAGGCCAGCTTTGAAACACTGTTTCTGTAGTATCTGCAAGTGGATGCTTGGAGCTCTTTGAGGCTTAGGCTGGAAAAGGAAATATCCTCATATACAAACTAGACAGAAGCATTCTCAGAAACTTCTTTGTCATGTGGGGATGGAACTCACAGAGTTGAACATTCCTTTTCACAGAGCAGTTCTGCAACCCTCTTTTGGTGGAAACTGCAAGTGGATGTTTGGTGCGATTGCGTCATCCAGTGGAAAAGGAAATACATTCAGACGAAAACTAGATAGAACCATTCTCAGAAACTTCTTGAGATGAGTGCATTCTACTCACAGAGTTGTACGTTCCTTTTGATAGAATAGTTTTGAAACACACTTTTTGTGCAAACTGCAAGTGGATAGTTGGAGCGCTTTGAGGCGTATGCTGCAAAACGAAATATCTTCACATAAAAACTAGACAGAAGCCTTCTCAGAAACTTCTTTGTGATGTGCGCATTCAACTCACAGAGTTGAAGCTTCCTTTTCATATAGCACTTTTGAAACGCTCTGTTAGTAGAATCTGCAAGGGAATATTTGGAGTGCTACGAGGCCAACACTGGAAAAGGAAATACCTTCACATACAAACCAGACGGAAGCATTCTCAGAAACTATCCTGTGCTTTATGGATTCAACTCATTGAGAGGAATCTTCCCTTTGAGAGCGCAGTTTGGAAACACTCTTTTTGCAGAATTTGCTAGGGGATGTTTGGAGCGATTTCAGGACTATGCTGGAAAAGGAAATATCTTCACTTAGACACTAGACAGAAGCATTTTTAGAAACTTCGGTGTGATCGGTGCATTCGACTCACAGACCTGAACCTTCCTTTTGATAGAGCAGTTTTGAAACGCTCTTTTAGTAGCATCTGAAAGTGGATATTTGGAGCGCTTTTAGGCCAAGGCTGGAAAACGAAATATCATCACATAAAAACTAGACAGAAGCATTCTCAGAAACTTCTTTGTGATGAGTGGATTCAACTCACAGACTTGCACGTTCCTTTGGATAGGATAGTTTTGAAACACTCCTTTTGTAGAATCTGCGAGCGTTTATTTCGAACGCTTTGAGGCCTATGCTGGAAAAGGAAATATCTTCACCTAAAAACTAGACAGAAGCATTGTCAGAAACATCTTTGTGATGACTGCATTCAACTCACAGAGTTGAACCTACCTATTGATAGAGAAGTTTTGAAACACCCTTTTTGTAGAATCTGCAAGTGAATATTTGGAGCGATATGAGGTCTCTGCTGGGAAATGAAATATCTTCCCCTAAAAGCTAGACAGAAGCATACTCAGAAACGACTTGGCAATGTGTGCATCCAACTCACAGAGTTGAACCTTCCTTTCCCTAGAGCAGTTTTGAAACACTCTTTTAGTAGAATCTGAAAGTGGATATTTGGAGCGCTTTGAGGCCAGTGCTGGGAAACGAAATATCATCACAGAAAAACTAGACAGAAGCGTTCTGCGAAAGTTCTTTGTGATGAGTGCATTCAACTCAGAGACTCGAACGTTCCTTTTGATAGAACAGTTTTGAAACACTCCTTTTGTAGAATCTGCAGGTGTTTATTTGGAGCGCTTTCAGGCCTATGCTGGAAAAGGAAATATCTTCACCTCAAAAGGAGATAGAAGCATTCTCAGAAACTTATTGGTGATGTGTACATTGAACTCACAGTGTTGAACCTTTCTTTGGATAGAGAAGTTTTGAAACACTCTTTTAGCAGAATCTTCAAGTGGATATATGGAGTTCCTTGAGGCCTACGCCGGAAATGGAAATATCTTCCCGTAGAAACTAGGCAAAAGCATTCTCAGAAAGTTCCCTGTGCTTTGTGCATTCAACTCACAGAGTTCAACCTTCCTTTTGATAGAGCAGTTTTGAAACACTCTTTTTGTAGAATCTGCACGTGGATATTTGGAACGCTTTGAGGCCTATGCTTCAAAAGGAAATATCCTGGCATAGAAACTGGACGGAAGCATTCTCAGAAACTTCTTTGCGATGAGGGCCTTCAAGTCACAGAGTGAAACCTTCCTTTTGATAGGCCAGCTTTGAAACACTGTTTCTGTAGTATCTGCAAGTGGATGCTTGGAGCTCTTTGAGGCTTAGGCTGGAAAAGGAAATATCCTCATATACAAACTAGACAGAAGCATTCTCAGAAACTTCTTTGTCATGTGGGGATGGAACTCACAGAGTTGAACATTCCTTTTCACAGAGCAGTTCTGCAACCCTCTTTTGGTGGAAACTGCAAGTGGATGTTTGGTGCGATTGCGTCATCCAGTGGAAAAGGAAATACATTCAGACGAAAACTAGATAGAACCATTCTCAGAAACTTCTTGAGATGAGTGCATTCTACTCACAGAGTTGTACGTTCCTTTTGATAGAATAGTTTTGAAACACACTTTTTGTGCAAACTGCAAGTGGATAGTTGGAGCGCTTTGAGGCGTATGCTGCAAAACGAAATATCTTCACATAAAAACTACACAGAAGCATTCTCAGAAACTTCTTTGTGATGTGCGCATTCAACTCACAGAGTTGAAGCTTCCTTTTCATATAGCACTTTTGAAACGCTCTGTTAGTAGAATCTGCAAGGGAATATTTGGAGTGCTACGAGGCCAACACTGGAAAAGGAAATACCTTCACATACAAACCAGACGGAAGCATTCTCAGAAACTATCCTGTGCTTTATGGATTCAACTCATTGAGAGGAATCTTCCCTTTGAGAGCGCAGTTTGGAAACACTCTTTTTGCAGAATTTGCTAGGGGATGTTTGGAGCGATTTCAGGACTATGCTGGAAAAGGAAATATCTTCACTTAGACACTAGACAGAAGCATTTTTAGAAACTTCGGTGTGATCGGTGCATTCGACTCACAGACCTGAACCTTCCTTTTGATAGAGCAGTTTTGAAACGCTCTTTTAGTAGCATCTGAAAGTGGATATTTGGAGCGCTTTTAGGCCAAGGCTGGAAAACGAAATATCATCACATAAAAACTAGACAGAAGCATTCTCAGAAACTTCTTTGTGATGAGTGGATTCAACTCACAGACTTGCACGTTCCTTTGGATAGGATAGTTTTGAAACACTCCTTTTGTAGAATCTGCGAGCGTTTATTTCGAACGCTTTGAGGCCTATGCTGGAAAAGGAAATATCTTCACCTAAAAACTAGACAGAAGCATTGTCAGAAACATCTTTGTGATGACTGCATTCAACTCACAGAGTTGAACCTACCTATTGATAGAGAAGTTTTGAAACACCCTTTTTGTAGAATCTGCAAGTGAATATTTGGAGCGATATGAGGTCTCTGCTGGGAAATGAAATATCTTCCCCTAAAAGCTAGACAGAAGCATACTCAGAAACGACTTGGCAATGTGTGCATCCAACTCACAGAGTTGAACCTTCCTTTCCCTAGAGCAGTTTTGAAACACTCTTTTAGTAGAATCTGAAAGTGGATATTTGGAGCGCTTTGAGGCCAGTGCTGGGAAACGAAATATCATCACAGAAAAACTAGACAGAAGCGTTCTGCGAAAGTTCTTTGTGATGAGTGCATTCAACTCAGGGACTCGAATGTTCCTTTTGATAGAACAGTTTTGAAACACTCCTTTTGTAGAATCTGCAAGTGTTTATTTGGAGCGCTTAGAGGCCTATGCTGGAAAAGGAAATATCTTCACCTCAAAAGTAGATAGAAGCATTCTCAGAAACTTCTTGGTGATGTGTACATTGAACTCACAGTGTTGAACCTTTCTTTGGATAGAGAAGTTTTGAAACACTCTTTTAGCAGAATCTTCAAGTGGATATATGGAGTTCCTTGAGGCCTACGCCGGAAAAGGAAATATCTTCCCGTAGAAACTAGGCAAAAGCATTCTCAGAAAGTTCCCTGTGCTTTGTGCATTCAACTCACAGAGTTCAACCTTCCTTTTGATAGAGCAGTTTTGAAACACTCTTTTTGTAGAATCTGCACGTGGATATTTGGAACGCTTTGAGGCCTATGCTTCAAAAGGAAATATCCTGGCATAGAAACTGGACGGAAGCATTCTCAGAAACTTCTTTGCGATGAGGGCCTTCAAGTCACAGAGTGAAACCTTCCTTTTGATAGGCCAGCTTTGAAACACTGTTTCTGTAGAATCCGCAAGCGGATGCTTGGAGCTCTTTGAGGCTTAGGCTGGAAAAGGGAATATCTTCATATACAAACTAGACAGAAGCATTCTCAGAAACTTCTTTGTCATGTGGGGATGGAACTCACAGAGTTGAACATTCCTTTTCACAGAGCAGTTCTGCAACCCTCTTTTGGTGGAAACTGCAAGTGGATGTTTGGTGCGATTGCATCATCCAGTGGAAAAGGAAATACATTCAGACGAAAACTAGATAGAACCATTCTCAGAAACTTCTTGAGATGAGTGCATTCTACTCACAGAGTTGTATCTTCCTTTTGATAGAATACTTTTGAAACACACTTTTTGTGCAAACTGCAAGTGGATAGTTGGAGCGCTTTGAGGCGTATGCTGCAAAACGAAATATCTTCACATAAAAACTAGACAGAAGCATTCTCAGAAACTTCTTTGTGATGTGCGCATTCAACTCACAGAGTTGAAGCTTCCTTTTCATATAGCACTTTTGAAACGCTCTGTTAGTAGAATCTGCAAGGGAATATTTGGAGTGCTACGAGGCCAACACTGGAAAAGGAAATACCTTCACATACAAACCAGACGGAAGCATTCTCAGAAACTATCCTGTGCTTTATGGATTCAACTCATTGAGAGGAATCTTCCCTTTGAGAGCGCAGTTTGGAAACACTCTTTTTGCAGAATTTGCTAGGGGATGTTTGGAGCGATTTCAGGACTATGCTGGAAAAGGAAATATCTTCACTTAGACACTAGACAGAAGCATTTTTAGAAACTTCGGTGTGATCGGTGCATTCGACTCACAGACCTGAACCTTCCTTTTGATAGAGCAGTTTTGAAACGCTCTTTTAGTAGCATCTGAAAGTGGATATTTGGAGCGCTTTTAGGCCAAGGCTGGAAAACGAAATATCATCACATAAAAACTAGACAGAAGCATTCTCAGAAACTTCTTTGTGATGAGTGGATTCAACTCACAGACTTGCACGTTCCTTTGGATAGGATAGTTTTGAAACACTCCTTTTGTAGAATCTGCGAGCGTTTATTTCGAACGCTTTGAGGCCTATGCTGGAAAAGGAAATATCTTCACCTAAAAACTAGACAGAAGCATTGTCAGAAACATCTTTGTGATGACTGCATTCAACTCACAGAGTTGAACCTACCTATTGATAGAGAAGTTTTGAAACACCCTTTTTGTAGAATCTGCAAGTGAATATTTGGAGCGATATGAGGTCTCTGCTGGGAAATGAAATATCTTCCCCTAAAAGCTAGACAGAAGCATACTCAGAAACGACTTGGCAATGTGTGCATCCAACTCACAGAGTTGAACCTTCCTTTCCCTAGAGCAGTTTTGAAACACTCTTTTAGTAGAATCTGAAAGTGGATATTTGGAGCGCTTTGAGGCCAGTGCTGGGAAACGAAATATCATCACAGAAAAACTAGACAGAAGCGTTCTGCGAAAGTTCTTTGTGATGAGTGCATTCAACTCAGAGACTCGAACGTTCCTTTTGATAGAACAGTTTTGAAACACTCCTTTTGTAGAATCTGCAGGTGTTTATTTGGAGCGCTTTCAGGCCTATGCTGGAAAAGGAAATATCTTCACCTCAAAAGTAGATAGAAGCATTCTCAGAAACTTATTGGTGATGTGTACATTGAACTCACAGTGTTGAACCTTTCTTTGGATAGAGAAGTTTTGAAACACTCTTTTAGCAGAATCTTCAAGTGGATATATGGAGTTCCTTGAGGCCTACGCCGGAAATGGAAATATCTTCCCGTAGAAACTAGGCAAAAGCATTCTCAGAAAGTTCCCTGTGCTTTGTGCATTCAACTCACAGAGTTCAACCTTCCTTTTGATAGAGCAGTTTTGAAACACTCTTTTTGTAGAATCTGCACGTGGATATTTGGAACGCTTTGAGGCCTATGCTTCAAAAGGAAATATCCTGGCATAGAAACTGGACGGAAGCATTCTCAGAAACTTCTTTGCGATGAGGGCCTTCAAGTCACAGAGTGAAACCTTCCTTTTGATAGGCCAGCTTTGAAACACTGTTTCTGTAGTATCTGCAAGTGGATGCTTGGAGCTCTTTGAGGCTTAGGCTGGAAAAGGAAATATCCTCATATACAAACTAGACAGAAGCATTCTCAGAAACTTCTTTGTCATGTGGGGATGGAACTCACAGAGTTGAACATTCCTTTTCACAGAGCAGTTCTGCAACCCTCTTTTGGTGGAAACTGCAAGTGGATGTTTGGTGCGATTGCGTCATCCAGTGGAAAAGGAAATACATTCAGACGAAAACTAGATAGAACCATTCTCAGAAACTTCTTGAGATGAGTGCATTCTACTCACAGAGTTGTACGTTCCTTTTGATAGAATAGTTTTGAAACACACTTTTTGTGCAAACTGCAAGTGGATAGTTGGAGCGCTTTGAGGCGTATGCTGCAAAACGAAATATCTTCACATAAAAACTAGACAGAAGCATTCTCAGAAACTTCTTTGTGATGTGCGCATTCAACTCACAGAGTTGAAGCTTCCTTTTCATATAGCACTTTTGAAACGCTCTGTTAGTAGAATCTGCAAGGGAATATTTGGAGTGCTACGAGGCCAACACTGGAAAAGGAAATACCTTCACATACAAACCAGACGGAAGCATTCTCAGAAACTATCCTGTGCTTTATGGATTCAACTCATTGAGAGGAATCTTCCCTTTGAGAGCGCAGTTTGGAAACACTCTTTTTGCAGAATTTGCTAGGGGATGTTTGGAGCGATTTCAGGACTATGCTGGAAAAGGAAATATCTTCACTTAGACACTAGACAGAAGCATTTTTAGAAACTTCGGTGTGATCGGTGCATTCGACTCACAGACCTGAACCTTCCTTTTGATAGAGCAGTTTTGAAACGCTCTTTTAGTAGCATCTGAAAGTGGATATTTGGAGCGCTTTTAGGCCAAGGCTGGAAAACGAAATATCATCACATAAAAACTAGACAGAAGCATTCTCAGAAACTTCTTTGTGATGAGTGGATTCAACTCACAGACTTGCACGTTCCTTTGGATAGGATAGTTTTGAAACACTCCTTTTGTAGAATCTGCGAGCGTTTATTTCGAACGCTTTGAGGCCTATGCTGGAAAAGGAAATATCTTCACCTAAAAACTAGACAGAAGCATTGTCAGAAACATCTTTGTGATGACTGCATTCAACTCACAGAGTTGAACCTACCTATTGATAGAGAAGTTTTGAAACACCCTTTTTGTAGAATCTGCAAGTGAATATTTGGAGCGATATGAGGTCTCTGCTGGGAAATGAAATATCTTCCCCTAAAAGCTAGACAGAAGCATACTCAGAAACGACTTGGCAATGTGTGCATCCAACTCACAGAGTTGAACCTTCCTTTCCCTAGAGCAGTTTTGAAACACTCTTTTAGTAGAATCTGAAAGTGGATATTTGGAGCGCTTTGAGGCCAGTGCTGGGAAACGAAATATCATCACAGAAAAACTAGACAGAAGCGTTCTGCGAAAGTTCTTTGTGATGAGTGCATTCAACTCAGAGACTCGAACGTTCCTTTTGATAGAACAGTTTTGAAACACTCCTTTTGTAGAATCTGCAGGTGTTTATTTGGAGCGCTTTCAGGCCTATGCTGGAAAAGGAAATATCTTCACCTCAAAAGGAGATAGAAGCATTCTCAGAAACTTATTGGTGATGTGTACATTGAACTCACAGTGTTGAACCTTTCTTTGGATAGAGAAGTTTTGAAACACTCTTTTAGCAGAATCTTCAAGTGGATATATGGAGTTCCTTGAGGCCTACGCCGGAAATGGAAATATCTTCCCGTAGAAACTAGGCAAAAGCATTCTCAGAAAGTTCCCTGTGCTTTGTGCATTCAACTCACAGAGTTCAACCTTCCTTTTGATAGAGCAGTTTTGAAACACTCTTTTTGTAGAATCTGCACGTGGATATTTGGAACGCTTTGAGGCCTATGCTTCAAAAGGAAATATCCTGGCATAGAAACTGGACGGAAGCATTCTCAGAAACTTCTTTGCGATGAGGGCCTTCAAGTCACAGAGTGAAACCTTCCTTTTGATAGGCCAGCTTTGAAACACTGTTTCTGTAGTATCTGCAAGTGGATGCTTGGAGCTCTTTGAGGCTTAGGCTGGAAAAGGAAATATCCTCATATACAAACTAGACAGAAGCATTCTCAGAAACTTCTTTGTCATGTGGGGATGGAACTCACAGAGTTGAACATTCCTTTTCACAGAGCAGTTCTGCAACCCTCTTTTGGTGGAAACTGCAAGTGGATGTTTGGTGCGATTGCGTCATCCAGTGGAAAAGGAAATACATTCAGACGAAAACTAGATAGAACCATTCTCAGAAACTTCTTGAGATGAGTGCATTCTACTCACAGAGTTGTACGTTCCTTTTGATAGAATAGTTTTGAAACACACTTTTTGTGCAAACTGCAAGTGGATAGTTGGAGCGCTTTGAGGCGTATGCTGCAAAACGAAATATCTTCACATAAAAACTACACAGAAGCATTCTCAGAAACTTCTTTGTGATGTGCGCATTCAACTCACAGAGTTGAAGCTTCCTTTTCATATAGCACTTTTGAAACGCTCTGTTAGTAGAATCTGCAAGGGAATATTTGGAGTGCTACGAGGCCAACACTGGAAAAGGAAATACCTTCACATACAAACCAGACGGAAGCATTCTCAGAAACTATCCTGTGCTTTATGGATTCAACTCATTGAGAGGAATCTTCCCTTTGAGAGCGCAGTTTGGAAACACTCTTTTTGCAGAATTTGCTAGGGGATGTTTGGAGCGATTTCAGGACTATGCTGGAAAAGGAAATATCTTCACTTAGACACTAGACAGAAGCATTTTTAGAAACTTCGGTGTGATCGGTGCATTCGACTCACAGACCTGAACCTTCCTTTTGATAGAGCAGTTTTGAAACGCTCTTTTAGTAGCATCTGAAAGTGGATATTTGGAGCGCTTTTAGGCCAAGGCTGGAAAACGAAATATCATCACATAAAAACTAGACAGAAGCATTCTCAGAAACTTCTTTGTGATGAGTGGATTCAACTCACAGACTTGCACGTTCCTTTGGATAGGATAGTTTTGAAACACTCCTTTTGTAGAATCTGCGAGCGTTTATTTCGAACGCTTTGAGGCCTATGCTGGAAAAGGAAATATCTTCACCTAAAAACTAGACAGAAGCATTGTCAGAAACATCTTTGTGATGACTGCATTCAACTCACAGAGTTGAACCTACCTATTGATAGAGAAGTTTTGAAACACCCTTTTTGTAGAATCTGCAAGTGAATATTTGGAGCGATATGAGGTCTCTGCTGGGAAATGAAATATCTTCCCCTAAAAGCTAGACAGAAGCATACTCAGAAACGACTTGGCAATGTGTGCATCCAACTCACAGAGTTGAACCTTCCTTTCCCTAGAGCAGTTTTGAAACACTCTTTTAGTAGAATCTGAAAGTGGATATTTGGAGCGCTTTGAGGCCAGTGCTGGGAAACGAAATATCATCACAGAAAAACTAGACAGAAGCGTTCTGCGAAAGTTCTTTGTGATGAGTGCATTCAACTCAGGGACTCGAATGTTCCTTTTGATAGAACAGTTTTGAAACACTCCTTTTGTAGAATCTGCAAGTGTTTATTTGGAGCGCTTAGAGGCCTATGCTGGAAAAGGAAATATCTTCACCTCAAAAGTAGATAGAAGCATTCTCAGAAACTTCTTGGTGATGTGTACATTGAACTCACAGTGTTGAACCTTTCTTTGGATAGAGAAGTTTTGAAACACTCTTTTAGCAGAATCTTCAAGTGGATATATGGAGTTCCTTGAGGCCTACGCCGGAAAAGGAAATATCTTCCCGTAGAAACTAGGCAAAAGCATTCTCAGAAAGTTCCCTGTGCTTTGTGCATTCAACTCACAGAGTTCAACCTTCCTTTTGATAGAGCAGTTTTGAAACACTCTTTTTGTAGAATCTGCACGTGGATATTTGGAACGCTTTGAGGCCTATGCTTCAAAAGGAAATATCCTGGCATAGAAACTGGACGGAAGCATTCTCAGAAACTTCTTTGCGATGAGGGCCTTCAAGTCACAGAGTGAAACCTTCCTTTTGATAGGCCAGCTTTGAAACACTGTTTCTGTAGAATCCGCAAGCGGATGCTTGGAGCTCTTTGAGGCTTAGGCTGGAAAAGGGAATATCTTCATATACAAACTAGACAGAAGCATTCTCAGAAACTTCTTTGTCATGTGGGGATGGAACTCACAGAGTTGAACATTCCTTTTCACAGAGCAGTTCTGCAACCCTCTTTTGGTGGAAACTGCAAGTGGATGTTTGGTGCGATTGCATCATCCAGTGGAAAAGGAAATACATTCAGACGAAAACTAGATAGAACCATTCTCAGAAACTTCTTGAGATGAGTGCATTCTACTCACAGAGTTGTATCTTCCTTTTGATAGAATACTTTTGAAACACACTTTTTGTGCAAACTGCAAGTGGATAGTTGGAGCGCTTTGAGGCGTATGCTGCAAAACGAAATATCTTCACATAAAAACTAGACAGAAGCATTCTCAGAAACTTCTTTGTGATGTGCGCATTCAACTCACAGAGTTGAAGCTTCCTTTTCATATAGCACTTTTGAAACGCTCTGTTAGTAGAATCTGCAAGGGAATATTTGGAGTGCTACGAGGCCAACACTGGAAAAGGAAATACCTTCACATACAAACCAGACGGAAGCATTCTCAGAAACTACCCTGTGCTTTATGGATTCAACTCACTGGGAGGAATCTTCCCTTTGAGAGCGCAGTTTGGAAACACTCTTTTTGCAGAATTTGCTAGGGGATGTTTGGAGCGATTTCAGGACTATGCTGGAAAAGGAAATATCTTCACTTAAACACTAGACAGAAGCATTGTCAGAAACTTCGGTGCGATGAGTGCATTCGACTCACAGACCTGAACCTTCCTTTTGATAGAGCAGTTTTGAAACGCTCTTTTAGTAGCATCTGAAAGCGGATATTTGGAGCGCTTTGAGGCCAAGGCTGGAAAACGAAATATCATCACATAAAAACTAGACAGAAGCATTCTCAGAAACTTCTTTGTGATGAGTGGATTCAACTCACAGACTTGCACGTTCCTTTGGATAGGATAGTTTTGAAACACTCCTTTTGCAGAATCTGCGAGTGTTTATTTCGAATGCTTTGAGGCCTATGCTGGAAAAGGAAATATCTTCACCTAAAAACTAGACAGAAGCATTGTCAGAAACATCTTTGTGATGACTGCATTCAACTCACAGAGTTGAACCTACCTATTGATGGAGTAGTTTTGAAACACCCTTTTTGTAGAATCTGCAAGTGAATATTTGGAGCGATATGAGGCCTCTGCTGGGAAAGGAAATATCATCCCCTAAAAGCCAGACAGAAGCATACTCAGAAACGACTTGGCAATGTGTGGATCCAACTCACAGAGTTGAACCTTCCTTTCCCTAGAGCAGTTTTGAAACGCTCTTTTAGTAGAATCTGAAAGTGGATATTTGGAGCACTTTGAGGCCAGTGCTGGGAAACGAAATATCATCACAGAAAAACTAGACAGAAGCGTTCTGCGAAAGTTCTTTGTGATGAGTGCATTCAACTCAGGGACTCGAATGTTCCTTTTGATAGAACAGTTTTGAAACACTCCTTTTGTAGAATCTGCAAGTGTTTATTTGGAGCGCTTTGAGGCCTATGCTGGAAAAGGAAATATCTTCACCTCAAAAGTAGATAGAAGCATTCTCAGAAACACCTTGGTGATGTGTACATTGAACTCACAGTGTTGAACCTTTCTTTGGATAGAGAAGTTTTGAAACACTCTTTTAGCAGAATCTTCAAGTGGATATATGGAGTTCCTTGAGGCCTACGCCGGAAAAGGAAATATCTTCCCGTAGAAACTAGGCAAAAGCATTCTCAGAAAGTTCCCTGTGCTTTGTGCATTCAACTCACAGAGTTCAACCTTCCTTTTGATAGAGCAGTTTTGAAACACTCTTTTTGTAGAATCTGCACGTGGATATTTGGAACGCTTTGAGGCCTATGCTTCAAAAGGAAATATCCTGGCATAGAAACTGGACGGAAGCATTCTCAGAAACTTCTTTGCGATGAGGGCCTTCAAGTCACAGAGTGAAACCTTCCTTTTGATAGGCCAGCTTTGAAACACTGTTTCTGTAGAATCCGCAAGTGGATGCTTGGAGCTCTTTGAGGCTTAGGCTGGAAAAGGTAATATCTTCATATACAAGCTAGACAGAAGCATTCTCAGAAACTTCTTTGTCATGTGGGGATGGAACTCACAGAGTTGAACATTCCTTTTCACAGAGCAGTTCTGCAACCCTCTTTTGGTGGAAACTGCAAGTGGATGTTTGGTGCGATTGCGTCATCCAGTGGAAAATGAAATACATTCAGACGAAAACTAGATAGAACCATTCTCAGAAACTTCTTGAGATGAGTGCATTCTACTCACAGAGTTGTACCTTCCTTTTGATAGAATAGTTTTGAAACACACTTCTTGTGCAAACTGCAAGTGGATAGTTGGAGCGCTTTGAGGCGTATGCTGCAAAACGAAATATCTTCACATAAAAACTAGACAGAAGCATTCTCAGAAACTTCTTTTTGATGTGCGCATTCAACTCACAGAGTTGAAGCTTCCTTTTCATATAGCAATTTTGAAAAGCTCTGTTAGTAGAATCTGCAAGGGAATATTTGGAGTGCTATGAGGCCAACACTGGAAAAGGAAATACCTTCACATACAAACCAGACGGAAGCATTCTCAGAAACTATCCTGTGCTTTATGGATTCAACTCACTGGGAGGAATCTTCCCTTTGAGAGCGCAGTTTGGAAACACTCTTTTTGCAGAATTTGCTAGGGGATGTTTGGAGCGATTTCAGGACTATGCTGGAAAAGGAAATATCTTCACTTAAACACTAGACAGAAGCATTGTCAGAAACTTCGGTGCAATGAGTGCATTCGACTCACAGACCTGAACATTCCTTTTGATAGAGCAGTTTTGAAACGCTCTTTTAGTAGCATCTGAAAGCGGATATTTGGAGCGCTTTGAGGCCAAGGCTGGAAAACGAAATATCATCACATAAAAACTAGACACATGCATTCTCAGAAACTTCTTTGTGATGAGTGGATTCAACTCACAGACTTGCACGTTCCTTTGGATAGGATAGTTTTGAAACACTCCTTTTGTAGAATCTGCGAGCGTTTATTTCGAACGCTTTGAGGCCTATGCTGGAAAAGGAAATATCTTCACCTAAAAACTAGATAGAAGCATTGTCAGAAACATCTTTGTGATGACTGCATTCAACTCACAGGGTTGAACGTAACTATTGATAGAGAAGTTTTGAAACACCCTTTTTGTAGAATCGGCAAGTGAATATTTGGAGCAATATGAGGCCTAATCTGGGAAATGAAATATCTTCCCCTGAAAGCTAGACAGAAGCATACTCAGAAACGACTTGGCAATGTGTGCATCCAACTCACAGAGTTGAACCTTCCTTTCCCTAGAGCAGTTTTGAAACACTCTTTTAGTAGAATCTGAAAGTGGATATTTGGAGCGCTTTGAGGCCAGTGCTGGGAAACGAAATATCATCACAGAAAAACTAGACAGAAGCGTTCTGCGAAAGTTCTTTGTGATGAGTGCATTCAACTCAGAGACTCGAACGTTCCTTTTGATAGGACAGTTTTGAAACACTCCTTTTGTAGAATCTGCAGGTGTTTATTTGGAGCGCTTTCAGGCCTATGCTGGAAAAGGAAATATCTTCACCTCAAAAGGAGATAGAAGCATTCTCAGAAACTTATTGGTGATGTGTACATTGAACTCACAGTGTTGAACCTTTCTTTGGATAGAGAAGTTTTGAAACACTCTTTTAGCAGAATCTTCAAGTGGATATATGGAGTTCCTTGAGGCCTACGCCGGAAATGGAAATATCTTCCCGTAGAAACTAGGCAAAAGCATTCTCAGAAAGTTCCCTGTGCTTTGTGCATTCAACTCACAGAGTTCAACCTTCCTTTTGATAGAGCAGTTTTGAAACACTCTTTTTGTAGAATCTGCACGTGGATATTTGGAACGCTTTGAGGCCTCTGCTTCAAAAGGAAATATCCTGGCATAGAAACTGGACGGAAGCATTCTCAGAAACTTCTTTGCGATGAGGGCCTTCAAGTCACAGAGTGAAACCTTCCTTTTGATAGGCCAGCTTTGAAACACTGTTTCTGTAGTATCTGCAAGTGGATGCTTGGAGCTCTTTGAGGCTTAGGCTGGAAAAGGAAATATCCTCATATACAAACTAGACAGAAGCATTCTCAGAAACTTCTTTGTCATGTGGGGATGGAACTCACAGAGTTGAACATTCCTTTTCACAGAGCAGTTCTGCAACCCTCTTTTGGTGGAAACTGCAAGTGGATGTTTGGTGCGATTGCATCATCCAGTGGAAAAGGAAATACATTCAGACGAAAACTAGATAGAACCATTCTCAGAAACTTCTTGAGATGAGTGCATTCTACTCACAGAGTTGTATCTTCCTTTTGATAGAATACTTTTGAAACACACTTTTTGTGCAAACTGCAAGTGGATAGTTGGAGCGCTTTGAGGCGTATGCTGCAAAACGAAATATCTTCACATAAAAACTAGACAGAAGCATTCTCAGAAACTTCTTTGTGATGTGCGCATTCAACTCACAGAGTTGAAGCTTCCTTTTCATATAGCACTTTTGAAACGCTCTGTTAGTAGAATCTGCAAGGGAATATTTGGAGTGCTACGAGGCCAACACTGGAAAAGGAAATACCTTCACATACAAACCAGACGGAAGCATTCTCAGAAACTACCCTGTGCTTTATGGATTCAACTCACTGAGAGGAATCTTCCCTTTGAGAGCGCAGTTTGCAAACACTCTTTTTGCAGAATTTGCTAGGGGATGTTTGGAGCGATTTCAGGACTATGCTGGAAAAGGAAATATCTTCACTTAGACACTAGACAGAAGCATTTTTAGAAACTTCGGTGTGATCGGTGCATTCGACTCACAGACCTGAACCTTCCTTTTGATAGAGCAGTTTTGAAACGCTCTTTTAGTAGCATCTGAAAGTGGATATTTGGAGCGCTTTTAGGCCAAGGCTGGAAAACGAAATATCATCACATAAAAACTAGACAGAAGCATTCTCAGAAACTTCTTTGTGATGAGTGGATTCAACTCACAGACTTGCACGTTCCTTTGGATAGGATAGTTTTGAAACACTCCTTTTGTAGAATCTGCGAGCGTTTATTTCGAACGCTTTGAGGCCTATGCTGGAAAAGGAAATATCTTCACCTAAAAACTAGACAGAAGCATTGTCAGAAACATCTTTGTGATGACTGCATTCAACTCACAGAGTTGAACCTACCTATTGATAGAGAAGTTTTGAAACACCCTTTTTGTAGAATCTGCAAGTGAATATTTGGAGCGATATGAGGCCTCTGCTGGGAAATGAAATATCTTCCCCTAAAAGCTAGACAGAAGCATAATCAGAAACGACTTGGCAATGTGTGCATCCAACTCACAGAGTTGAACCTTCCTTTCCCTAGAGCAGTTTTGAAACACTCTTTTAGTAGAATCTGAAAGTGGATATTTGGAGCGCTTTGAGGCCAGTGCTGGGAAACGAAATATCATCACAGAAAAACTAGACAGAAGCGTTCTGCGAAAGTTCTTTGTGATGAGTGCATTCAACTCAGGGACTCGAATGTTCCTTTTGATAGAACAGTTTTGAAACACTCCTTTTGTAGAATCTGCAAGTGTTTATTTGGAGCGCTTTGAGGCCTATGCTGGAAAAGGAAATATCTTCACCTCAAAAGTAGATAGAAGCATTCTCAGAAACTTCTTGGTGATGTGTACATTGAACTCACAGTGTTGAACCTTTCTTTGGATAGAGAAGTTTTGAAACACTCTTTTAGCAGAATCTTCAAGTGGATATATGGAGTTCCTTGAGGCCTACGCCGGAAAAGGAAATATCTTCCCGTAGAAACTAGGCAAAAGCATTCTCAGAAAGTTCGCTGTGCTTTGTGCATTCAACTCACAGAGTTCAACCTTCCTTTTGATAGAGCAGTTTTGAAACACTCTTTTTGTAGAATCTGCACGTGGATATTTGGAACGCTTTGAGGCCTCTGCTTCAAAAGGAAATATCCTGGCATAGAAACTGGACGGAAGCATTCTCAGAAACTTCTTTGCGATGAGGGCCTTCAAGTCACAGAGTGAAACCTTCCTTTTGATAGGCCAGCTTTGAAACACTGTTTCTGTAGAATCCGCAAGCGGATGCTTGGAGCTCTTTGAGGCTTAGGCTGGAAAAGGGAATATCTTCATATACAAACTAGACAGAAGCATTCTCAGAAACTTCTTTGTCATGTGGGGATGGAACTCACAGAGTTGAACATTCCTTTTCACAGAGCAGTTCTGCAACCCTCTTTTGGTGGAAACTGCAAGTGGATGTTTGGTGCGATTGCGTCATCCAGTGGAAAAGGAAATACATTCAGACGAAAACTAGATAGAACCATTCTCAGAAACTTCTTGAGATGAGTGCATTCTACTCACAGAATTGTACCTTCCTTTTGATAGAATAGTTTTGAAACACACTTTTTGTGCAAACTGCAAGTGGATAGTTGGAGCGCTTTGAGGCGTATGCTGCAAAACGAAATATCTTCACATAAAAACTAGACAGAAGCATTCTCAGAAACTTCTTTGTGATGTGCGCATTCAACTCACAGAGTTGAAGCTTCCTTTTCATATAGCACTTTTGAAACGCTCTGTTAGTAGAATCTGCAAGGGAATATTTGGAGTGCTACGAGGCCAACACTGGAAAAGGAAATACCTTCACATACAAACCAGACGGAAGCATTCTCAGAAACTACCCTGTGCTTTATGGATTCAACTCACTGAGAGGAATCTTCCCTTTGAGAGCGCAGTTTGGAAACACTCTTTTTGCAGAATTTGCTAGGGGATGCTTGGAGCGATTTCAGGACTATGCTGGAAAAGGAAATATCTTCAATTAAACACTAGACAGAAGCATTGTCAGAAACTTCGGTGCGATGAGTGCATTCGACTCACAGACCTGAACCTTCCTTTTGATAGAGCAGTTTTGAAACGCTCTTTTAGTAGCATCTGAAAGCGGATATTTGGAGCGCTTTGAGGCCAAGGCTGGAAAACGAAATATCATCACATAAAAACTAGACAGAAGCATTCTCAGAAACTTCTTTGTGATGAGTGGATTCAACTCACAGACTTGCACGTTCCTTTGGATAGGATAGTTTTGAAACACTCCTTTTGCAGAATCTGCGAGTGTTTATTTCGAATGCTTTGAGGCCTATGCTGGAAAAGGAAATATCTTCACCTAAAAACTAGACAGAAGCATTGTCAGAAATATCTTTGTGATGACTGCATTCAACTCACAGAGTTGAACCTACCTATTGATGGAGTAGTTTTGAAACACCCTTTTTGTAGAATCTGCAAGTGAATATTTGGAGCGATATGAGGCCTCTGCTGGGAAAGGAAATATCATCCCCTAAAAGCCAGACAGAAGCATACTCAGAAACGACTTGGCAATGTGTGGATCCAACTCACAGAGTTGAACCTTCCTTTCCCTAGAGCAGTTTTGAAACGCTCTTTTAGTAGAATCTGAAAGTGGATATTTGGAGCACTTTGAGGCCAGTGCTGGGAAACGAAACATCATCACAGAAAAACTAGACAGAAGCGTTCTGCGAAAGTTCTTTTTGATGAGTGCATTCAACTCAGGGACTCGAATGTTCCTTTTGGTAGAACAGTTTTGAAACACTCCTTTTGTAGAATCTGCAAGTGTTTATTTGGAGCGCTTTGAGGCCTATGCTGGAAAAGGAAATATCTTCACCTCAAAAGTAGATAGAAGCATTCTCAGAAACATCTTGGTGATGTGTACATTGAACTCACAGTGTTGAACCTTTCTTTGGATAGAGAAGTTTTGAAACACTCTTTTAGCAGAATCTTCAAGTGGATATATGGAGTTCCTTGAGGCCTACGCCGGAAAAGGAAATATCTTCCCGTAGAAACTAGGCAAAAGCATTCTCAGAAAGTTCCCTGTGCTTTGTGCATTCAACTCACAGAGTTCAACCTTCCTTTTGATAGAGCAGTTTTGAAACACTCTTTTTGTAGAATCTGCACGTGGATATTTGGAACGCTTTGAGGCCTATGCTTCAAAAGGAAATATCCTGGCATAGAAACTGGACGGAAGCATTCTCAGAAACTTCTTTGCGATGAGGGCCTTCAAGTCACAGAGTGAAACCTTCCTTTTGATAGGCCAGCTTTGAAACACTGTTTCTGTAGAATCCGCAAGCGGATGCTTGGAGCTCTTTGAGGCTTAGGCTGGAAAAGGTAATATCTTCATATACAAACTAGACAGAAGCATTCTCAGAAACTTCTTTGTCATGTGGGGATGGAACTCACAGAGTTGAACATTCCTTTTCACAGAGCAGTTCTGCAACCCTCTTTTGGTGGAAACTGCAAGTGGATGTTTGGTGCGATTGCGTCATCCAGTGGAAAAGGAAATACATTCAGACGAAAACTAGATAGAACCATTCTCAGAAACTTCTTGAGATGAGTGCATTCTACTCACAGAGTTGTACCTTCCTTTTGATAGAATAGTTTTGAAACACACTTCTTGTGCAAACTGCAAGTGGATAGTTGGAGCGCTTTGAGGCGTATGCTGCAAAACGAAATATCTTCACATAAAAACTAGACAGAAGCATTCTCAGAAACTTCTTTTTGATGTGCGCATTCAACTCACAGAGTTGAAGCTTCCTTTTCATATAGCAATTTTGAAAATCTCTGTTAGTAGAATCTGCAAGGGAATATTTGGAGTGCTATGAGGCCAACACTGGAAAAGGAAATACCTTCACATACAAACCAGACGGAAGCATTCTCAGAAACTACCCTGTGCTTTATGGATTCAACTCACTGGGAAGAATCTTCCCTTTGAGAGCGCAGTTTGGAAACACTCTTTTTGCAGAATTTGCTATGGGATGTTTGGAGCGATTTCAGGACTATGCTGGAAAAGGAAATATCTTCACTTAAACACTAGACAGAAGCATTGTCAGAAACTTCGGTGCAATGAGTGCATTCGACTCACAGACCTGAACCTTCCTTTTGATAGAGCAGTTTTGAAACGCTCTTTTAGTAGCATCTGAAAGCGGATATTTGGAGCGCTTTGAGGCCAAGGCTGGAAAACGAAATATCATCACATAAAAACTAGACACAAGCATTCTCAGAAACTTCTTTGTGATGAGTGGATTCAACTCACAGACTTGCACGTTCCTTTGGATAGGATAGTTTTGAAACACTCCTTTTGTAGAATCTGCGAGCGTTTATTTCGAACGCTTTGAGGCCTATGCTGGAAAAGGAAATATCTTCACCTAAAAACTAGATAGAAGCATTGTCAGAAACATCTTTGTGATGACTGCATTCAACTCACAGGGTTGAACGTAACTATTGATAGAGAAGTTTTGAAACACCCTTTTTGTAGAATCGGCAAGTGAATATTTGGAGCAATATGAGGCCTAAGCTGGGAAATGAAATATCTTCCCCTGAAAGATAGACAGAAGCATACTCAGAAACGACTTGGCAATGTGTGCATCCAACTCACACAGTTGAACCTTCCTTTCCCTAGAGCAGTTTTGAAACACTCTTTTAGTAGAATCTGAAAGTGGATATTTGGAGCGCTTTGAGTCCAGTGCTGGGAAACGAAATATCATCACAGAAAAACTAGACAGAAGCGTTCTGCGAAAGTTCTTTGTGATGAGTGCATTCAACTCAGAGACTCGAACGTTCCTTTTGATAGAACAGTTTTGAAACACTCCTTTTGTAGAATCTGCAGGTGTTTATTTGGAGCGCTTTCAGGCCTATGCTGGAAAAGGAAATATCTTCACCTCAAAAGGAGATAGAAGCATTCTCAGAAACTTATTGGTGATGTGTACATTGAACTCACAGTGTTGAACCTTTCTTTGGATAGAGAAGTTTTGAAACACTCTTTTAGCAGAATCTTCAAGTGGATATATGGAGTTCCTTGAGGCCTACGCCGGACATGGAAATATCTTCCCGTAGAAACTAGGCAAAAGCATTCTCAGAAAGTTCCCTGTGCTTTGTGCATTCAACTCACAGAGTTCAACCTTCCTTTTGATAGAGCAGTTTTGAAACACTCTTTTTGTAGAATCTGCACGTGGATATTTGGAACGCTTTGAGGCCTATGCTTCAAAAGGAAATATCCTGGCATAGAAACTGGACGGAAGCATTCTCAGAAACTTCTTTGCGATGAGGGCCTTCAAGTCACAGAGTGAAACCTTCCTTTTGATAGGCCAGCTTTGAAACACTGTTTCTGTAGAATCCGCAAGCGGATGCTTGGAGCTCTTTGAGGCTTAGGCTGGAAAAGGTAATATCTTCATATACAAACTAGACAGAAGCATTCTCAGAAACTTCTTTGTCATGTGGGGATGGAACTCACAGAGTTGAACATTCCTTTTCACAGAGCAGTTCTGCAACCCTCTTTTGGTGGAAACTGCAAGTGGATGTTTGGTGCGACTGCGTCATCCAGTGGAAAAGGAAATACATTCAGACGAAAACTAGATAGAACCATTCTCAGAAACTTCTTGAGATGAGTGCATTCTACTCACAGAGTTTTACCTTCCTTTTGATAGAATAGTTTTGAAACACACTTCTTGTGCAAACTGCAAGTGGATAGTTGGAGCGCTTTGAGGCGTATGCTGCAAAACGAAATATCTTCACATACAAACTAGACAGAAGCATTCTCAGAAACTTCTTTGTGATGTGCGCATTCAACTCACAGAGTTGAAGCTTCCTTTTCATATAGCACTTTTGAAAAGCTCTGTTAGTAGAATCTGCAAGGGAATATTTGGAGTGCTATGAGGCCAACACTGGAAAAGGAAATACCTTCACATACAAACCAGACGGAAGCATTCTCAGAAACTACCCTGTGCTTTATGGATTCAACTCACTGGGAGGAATCTTCCCTTTGAGAGCGCAGTTTGGAAACACTCTTTTTGCAGAATTTGCTAGGGGATGTTTGGAGCGATTTCAGGACTATGCTGGAAAAGGAAATATCTTCACTTAAACACTAGACAGAAGCATTGTCAGAAACTTCGGTGCAATGAGTGCATTCGACTCACAGACCTGAACCTTCCTTTTGATAGAGCAGTTTTGAAACGCTCTTTTAGTAGCATCTGAAAGCGGATATTTGGAGCGCTTTGAGGCCAAGGCTGGAAAACGAAATATCATCACATAAAAACTAGACACAAGCATTCTCAGAAACTTCTTTGTGATGAGTGGATTCAACTCACAGACTTGCACGTTCCTTTGGATAGGATAGTTTTGAAACACTCCTTTTGTAGAATCTGCGAGCGTTTATTTCGAACGCTTTGAGGCCTATGCTGGAAAAGGAAATATCTTCACCTAAAAACTAGATAGAAGCATTGTCAGAAACATCTTTGTGATGACTGCATTCAACTCACAGGGTTGAACGTAACTATTGATAGAGAAGTTTTGAAACACCCTTTTTGTAGAATCGGCAAGTGAATATTTGGAGCAATATGAGGCCTAAGCTGGGAAATGAAATATCTTCCCCTGAAAGATAGACAGAAGCATACTCAGAAACGACTTGGCAATGTGTGCATCCAACTCACACAGTTGAACCTTCCTTTCCCTAGAGCAGTTTTGAAACACTCTTTTAGTAGAATCTGAAAGTGGATATTTGGAGCGCTTTGAGTCCAGTGCTGGGAAACGAAATATCATCACAGAAAAACTAGACAGAAGCGTTCTGCGAAAGTTCTTTGTGATGAGTGCATTCAACTCAGAGACTCGAACGTTCCTTTTGATAGAACAGTTTTGAAACACTCCTTTTGTAGAATCTGCAGGTGTTTATTTGGAGCGCTTTCAGGCCTATGCTGGAAAAGGAAATATCTTCACCTCAAAAGGAGATAGAAGCATTCTCAGAAACTTATTGGTGATGTGTACATTGAACTCACAGTGTTGAACCTTTCTTTGGATAGAGAAGTTTTGAAACACTCTTTTAGCAGAATCTTCAAGTGGATATATGGAGTTCCTTGAGGCCTACGCCGGACATGGAAATATCTTCCCGTAGAAACTAGGCAAAAGCATTCTCAGAAAGTTCCCTGTGCTTTGTGCATTCAACTCACAGAGTTCAACCTTCCTTTTGATAGAGCAGTTTTGAAACACTCTTTTTGTAGAATCTGCACGTGGATATTTGGAACGCTTTGAGGCCTATGCTTCAAAAGGAAATATCCTGGCATAGAAACTGGACGGAAGCATTCTCAGAAACTTCTTTGCGATGAGGGCCTTCAAGTCACAGAGTGAAACCTTCCTTTTGATAGGCCAGCTTTGAAACACTGTTTCTGTAGAATCCGCAAGCGGATGCTTGGAGCTCTTTGAGGCTTAGGCTGGAAAAGGTAATATCTTCATATACAAACTAGACAGAAGCATTCTCAGAAACTTCTTTGTCATGTGGGGATGGAACTCACAGAGTTGAACATTCCTTTTCACAGAGCAGTTCTGCAACCCTCTTTTGGTGGAAACTGCAAGTGGATGTTTGGTGCGATTGCGTCATCCAGTGGAAAAGGAAATACATTCAGACGAAAACTAGATAGAACCATTCTCAGAAACTTCTTGAGATGAGTGCATTCTACTCACAGAGTTTTACCTTCCTTTTGATAGAATAGTTTTGAAACACACTTCTTGTGCAAACTGCAAGTGGATAGTTGGAGCGCTTTGAGGCGTATGCTGCAAAACGAAATATCTTCACATACAAACTAGACAGAAGCATTCTCAGAAACTTCTTTGTGATGTGCGCATTCAACTCACAGAGTTGAAGCTTCCTTTTCATATAGCACTTTTGAAAAGCTCTGTTAGTAGAATCTGCAAGGGAATATTTGGAGTGCTATGAGGCCAACACTGGAAAAGGAAATACCTTCACATACAAACCAGACGGAAGCATTCTCAGAAACTACCCTGTGCTTTATGGATTCAACTCACTGGGAGGAATCTTCCCTTTGAGAGCGCAGTTTGGAAACACTCTTTTTGCAGAATTTGCTAGGGGATGTTTGGAGCGATTTCAGGACTATGCTGGAAAAGGAAATATCTTCACTTAAACACTAGACAGAAGCATTGTCAGAAACTTCGGTGCGATGAGTGCATTCGACTCACAGACCTGAACCTTCCTTTTGATAGAGCAGTTTTGAAACGCTCTTTTAGTAGCATCTGAAAGCGGATATTTGGAGCGCTTTGAGGCCAAGGCTGGAAAACGAAATATCATCACATAAAAACTAGACAGAAGCATTCTCAGAAACTTCTTTGTGATGAGTGGATTCAACTCACAGACTTGCACGTTCCTTTGGATAGGATAGTTTTGAAACACTCCTTTTGCAGAATCTGCGAGTGTTTATTTCGAATGCTTTGAGGCCTATGCTGGAAAAGGAAATATCTTCACCTAAAAACTAGACAGAAGCATTGTCAGAAATATCTTTGTGATGACTGCATTCAACTCACAGAGTTGAACCTACCTATTGATGGAGTAGTTTTGAAACACCCTTTTTGTAGAATCTGCAAGTGAATATTTGGAGCGTTATGAGGCCTCTGCTGGGAAAGGAAATATCATCCCCTAAAAGCTAGACAGAAGCATACTCAGAAACGACTTGGCAATGTGTGGATCCAACTCACAGAGTTGAACCTTCCTTTCCCTAGAGCAGTTTTGAAACGCTCTTTTAGTAGAATCTGAAAGTGGATATTGGGAGCACTTTGAGGCCAGTGCTGGGAAACGAAATATCATCACAGAAAAACTAGACAGAAGCGTTCTGCGAAAGTTCTTTGTGATGAGTGCATTCAACTCAGGGACTCGAATGTTCCTTTTGATAGAACAGCTTTGAAACACTCCTTTTGTAGAATCTGCAAGTGTTTATTTGGAGCGCTTTGAGGCCTATGCTGGAAAAGGAAATATCTTCACCTAAAAAGTAGATAGAAGCATTCTCAGAAACATCTTGGTGATGTGTACATTGAACTCACAGTGTTGAACCTTTCTTTGGATAGAGAAGTTTTGAAACACTCTTTTAGCAGAATCTTCAAGTGGATATATGGAGTTCCTTGAGGCCTACGCCGGAAAAGGAAATATCTTCCCGTAGAAACTAGGCAAAAGCATTCTCAGAAAGTTCCCTGTGCTTTGTGCATTCAACTCACAGAGTTCAACCTTCCTTTTGATAGAGCAGTTTTGAAACACTCTTTTTGTAGAATCTGCACGTGGATATTTGGAACGCTTTGAGGCCTATGCTTCAAAAGGAAATATCCTGGCATAGAAACTGGACGGAAGCATTCTCAGAAACTTCTTTGCGATGAGGGCCTTCAAGTCACAGAGTGAAACCTTCCTTTTGATAGGCCAGCTTTGAAACACTGTTTCTGTAGAATCCGCAAGCGGATGCTTGGAGCTCTTTGAGGCTTAGGCTGGAAAAGGTAATATCTTCATATACAAACTAGACAGAAGCATTCTCAGAAACTTCTTTGTCATGTGGGGATGGAACTCACAGAGTTGAACATTCCTTTTCACAGAGCAGTTCTGCAACCCTCTTTTGGTGGAAACTGCAAGTGGATGTTTGGTGCGACTGCGTCATCCAGTGGAAAAGGAAATACATTCAGACGAAAACTAGATAGAACCATTCTCAGAAACTTCTTGAGATGAGTGCATTCTACTCACAGAGTTTTACCTTCCTTTTGATAGAATAGTTTTGAAACACACTTCTTGTGCAAACTGCAAGTGGATAGTTGGAGCGCTTTGAGGCGTATGCTGCAAAACGAAATATCTTCACATACAAACTAGACAGAAGCATTCTCAGAAACTTCTTTGTGATGTGCGCATTCAACTCACAGAGTTGAAGCTTCCTTTTCATATAGCACTTTTGAAAAGCTCTGTTAGTAGAATCTGCAAGGGAATATTTGGAGTGCTATGAGGCCAACACTGGAAAAGGAAATACCTTCACATACAAACCAGACGGAAGCATTCTCAGAAACTACCCTGTGCTTTATGGATTCAACTCACTGGGAGGAATCTTCCCTTTGAGAGCGCAGTTTGGAAACACTCTTTTTGCAGAATTTGCTAGGGGATGTTTGGAGCGATTTCAGGACTATGCTGGAAAAGGAAATATCTTCACTTAAACACTAGACAGAAGCATTGTCAGAAACTTCGGTGCGATGAGTGCATTCGACTCACAGACCTGAACCTTCCTTTTGATAGAGCAGTTTTGAAACGCTCTTTTAGTAGCATCTGAAAGCGGATATTTGGAGCGCTTTGAGGCCAAGGCTGGAAAACGAAATATCATCACATAAAAACTAGACAGAAGCATTCTCAGAAACTTCTTTGTGATGAGTGGATTCAACTCACAGACTTGCACGTTCCTTTGGATAGGATAGTTTTGAAACACTCCTTTTGCAGAATCTGCGAGTGTTTATTTCGAATGCTTTGAGGCCTATGCTGGAAAAGGAAATATCTTCACCTAAAAACTAGACAGAAGCATTGTCAGAAATATCTTTGTGATGACTGCATTCAACTCACAGAGTTGAACCTACCTATTGATGGAGTAGTTTTGAAACACCCTTTTTGTAGAATCTGCAAGTGAATATTTGGAGCGATATGAGGCCTCTGCTGGGAAAGGAAATATCATCCCCTAAAAGCCAGACAGAAGCATACTCAGAAACGACTTGGCAATGTGTGGATCCAACTCACAGAGTTGAACCTTCTTTTCCCTAGAGCAGTTTTGAAACGCTCTTTTAGTAGAATCTGAAAGTGGATATTTGGAGCACTTTGAGGCCAGTGCTGGGAAACGTAATATCATCACAGAAAAACTAGACAGAAGCGTTCTGCGAAAGTTCTTTGTGATGAGTGTATTCAACTCAGGGACTCGAATGTTCCTTTTGATAGAACAGTTTTGAAACACTCCTTTTGTAGAATCTGCAAGTGTTTATTTGGAGCGCTTTGAGGCCTATGCTGGAAAAGGAAATATCTTCACCTAAAAAGTAGATAGAAGCATTCTCAGAAACATCTTGGTGATGTGTACATTGAACTCACAGTGTTGAACCTTTCTTTGGATAGAGAAGTTTTGAAACACTCTTTTAGCAGAATCTTCAAGTGGATATATGGAGTTCCTTGAGGCCTACGCCGGAAAAGGAAATATCTTCCCGTAGAAACTAGGCAAAAGCATTCTCAGAAAGTTCCCTGTGCTTTGTGCATTCAACTCACAGAGTTCAACCTTCCTTTTGATAGAGCAGTTTTGAAACACTCTTTTTGTAGAATCTGCACGTGGATATTTGGAACGCTTTGAGGCCTATGCTTCAAAAGGAAATATCCTGGCATAGAAACTGGACGGAAGCATTCTCAGAAACTTCTTTGCGATGAGGGCCTTCAAGTCACAGAGTGAAACCTTCCTTTTGATAGGCCAGCTTTGAAACACTGTTTCTGTAGAATCCGCAAGCGGATGCTTGGAGCTCTTTGAGGCTTAGGCTGGAAAAGGTAATATCTTCATATACAAACTAGACAGAAGCATTCTCAGAAACTTCTTTGTCATGTGGGGATGGAACTCACAGAGTTGAACATTCCTTTTCACAGAGCAGTTCTGCAACCCTCTTTTGGTGGAAACTGCAAGTGGATGTTTGGTGCGATTGCGTCATCCAGTGGAAAAGGAAATACATTCAGACGAAAACTAGATAGAACCATTCTCAGAAACTTCTTGAGATGAGTGCATTCTACTCACAGAGTTTTACCTTCCTTTTGATAGAATAGTTTTGAAACACACTTCTTGTGCAAACTGCAAGTGGATAGTTGGAGCGCTTTGAGGCGTATGCTGCAAAACGAAATATCTTCACATACAAACTAGACAGAAGCATTCTCAGAAACTTCTTTGTGATGTGCGCATTCAACTCACAGAGTTGAAGCTTCCTTTTCATATAGCACTTTTGAAAAGCTCTGTTAGTAGAATCTGCAAGGGAATATTTGGAGTGCTATGAGGCCAACACTGGAAAAGGAAATACCTTCACATACAAACCAGACGGAAGCATTCTCAGAAACTACCCTGTGCTTTATGGATTCAACTCACTGGGAGGAATCTTCCCTTTGAGAGCGCAGTTTGGAAACACTCTTTTTGCAGAATTTGCTAGGGGATGTTTGGAGCGATTTCAGGACTATGCTGGAAAAGGAAATATCTTCACTTAAACACTAGACAGAAGCATTGTCAGAAACTTCGGTGCGATGAGTGCATTCGACTCACAGACCTGAACCTTCCTTTTGATAGAGCAGTTTTGAAACGCTCTTTTAGTAGCATCTGAAAGCGGATATTTGGAGCGCTTTGAGGCCAAGGCTGGAAAACGAAATATCATCACATAAAAACTAGACAGAAGCATTCTCAGAAACTTCTTTGTGATGAGTGGATTCAACTCACAGACTTGCACGTTCCTTTGGATAGGATAGTTTTGAAACACTCCTTTTGCAGAATCTGCGAGTGTTTATTTCGAATGCTTTGAGGCCTATGCTGGAAAAGGAAATATCTTCACCTAAAAACTAGACAGAAGCATTGTCAGAAATATCTTTGTGATGACTGCATTCAACTCACAGAGTTGAACCTACCTATTGATGGAGTAGTTTTGAAACACCCTTTTTGTAGAATCTGCAAGTGAATATTTGGAGCGTTATGAGGCCTCTGCTGGGAAAGGAAATATCATCCCCTAAAAGCTAGACAGAAGCATACTCAGAAACGACTTGGCAATGTGTGGATCCAACTCACAGAGTTGAACCTTCCTTTCCCTAGAGCAGTTTTGAAACGCTCTTTTAGTAGAATCTGAAAGTGGATATTTGGAGCACTTTGAGGCCAGTGCTGGGAAACGAAATATCATCACAGAAAAACTAGACAGAAGCGTTCTGCGAAAGTTCTTTGTGATGAGTGCATTCAACTCAGGGACTCGAATGTTCCTTTTGATAGAACAGCTTTGAAACACTCCTTTTGTAGAATCTGCAAGTGTTTATTTGGAGCGCTTTGAGGCCTATGCTGGAAAAGGAAATATCTTCACCTAAAAAGTAGATAGAAGCATTCTCAGAAACATCTTGGTGATGTGTACATTGAACTCACAGTGTTGAACCTTTCTTTGGATAGAGAAGTTTTGAAACACTCTTTTAGCAGAATCTTCAAGTGGATATATGGAGTTCCTTGAGGCCTACGCCGGAAAAGGAAATATCTTCCCGTAGAAACTAGGCAAAAGCATTCTCAGAAAGTTCCCTGTGCTTTGTGCATTCAACTCACAGAGTTCAACCTTCCTTTTGATAGAGCAGTTTTGAAACACTCTTTTTGTAGAATCTGCACGTGGATATTTGGAACGCTTTGAGGCCTATGCTTCAAAAGGAAATATCCTGGCATAGAAACTGGACGGAAGCATTCTCAGAAACTTCTTTGCGATGAGGGCCTTCAAGTCACAGAGTGAAACCTTCCTTTTGATAGGCCAGCTTTGAAACACTGTTTCTGTAGAATCCGCAAGCGGATGCTTGGAGCTCTTTGAGGCTTAGGCTGGAAAAGGTAATATCTTCATATACAAACTAGACAGAAGCATTCTCAGAAACTTCTTTGTCATGTGGGGATGGAACTCACAGAGTTGAACATTCCTTTTCACAGAGCAGTTCTGCAACCCTCTTTTGGTGGAAACTGCAAGTGGATGTTTGGTGCGACTGCGTCATCCAGTGGAAAAGGAAATACATTCAGACGAAAACTAGATAGAACCATTCTCAGAAACTTCTTGAGATGAGTGCATTCTACTCACAGAGTTTTACCTTCCTTTTGATAGAATAGTTTTGAAACACACTTCTTGTGCAAACTGCAAGTGGATAGTTGGAGCGCTTTGAGGCGTATGCTGCAAAACGAAATATCTTCACATACAAACTAGACAGAAGCATTCTCAGAAACTTCTTTGTGATGTGCGCATTCAACTCACAGAGTTGAAGCTTCCTTTTCATATAGCACTTTTGAAAAGCTCTGTTAGTAGAATCTGCAAGGGAATATTTGGAGTGCTATGAGGCCAACACTGGAAAAGGAAATACCTTCACATACAAACCAGACGGAAGCATTCTCAGAAACTACCCTGTGCTTTATGGATTCAACTCACTGGGAGGAATCTTCCCTTTGAGAGCGCAGTTTGGAAACACTCTTTTTGCAGAATTTGCTAGGGGATGTTTGGAGCGATTTCAGGACTATGCTGGAAAAGGAAATATCTTCACTTAAACACTAGACAGAAGCATTGTCAGAAACTTCGGTGCGATGAGTGCATTCGACTCACAGACCTGAACCTTCCTTTTGATAGAGCAGTTTTGAAACGCTCTTTTAGTAGCATCTGAAAGCGGATATTTGGAGCGCTTTGAGGCCAAGGCTGGAAAACGAAATATCATCACATAAAAACTAGACAGAAGCATTCTCAGAAACTTCTTTGTGATGAGTGGATTCAACTCACAGACTTGCACGTTCCTTTGGATAGGATAGTTTTGAAACACTCCTTTTGCAGAATCTGCGAGTGTTTATTTCGAATGCTTTGAGGCCTATGCTGGAAAAGGAAATATCTTCACCTAAAAACTAGACAGAAGCATTGTCAGAAATATCTTTGTGATGACTGCATTCAACTCACAGAGTTGAACCTACCTATTGATGGAGTAGTTTTGAAACACCCTTTTTGTAGAATCTGCAAGTGAATATTTGGAGCGATATGAGGCCTCTGCTGGGAAAGGAAATATCATCCCCTAAAAGCCAGACAGAAGCATACTCAGAAACGACTTGGCAATGTGTGGATCCAACTCACAGAGTTGAACCTTCTTTTCCCTAGAGCAGTTTTGAAACGCTCTTTTAGTAGAATCTGAAAGTGGATATTTGGAGCACTTTGAGGCCAGTGCTGGGAAACGTAATATCATCACAGAAAAACTAGACAGAAGCGTTCTGCGAAAGTTCTTTGTGATGAGTGCATTCAACTCAGGGACTCGAATGTTCCTTTTGATAGAACAGTTTTGAAACACTCCTTTTGTAGAATCTGCAAGTGTTTATTTGGAGCGCTTTGAGGCCTATGCTGGAAAAGGAAATATCTTCACCTAAAAAGTAGATAGAAGCATTCTCAGAAACATCTTGGTGATGTGTACATTGAACTCACAGTGTTGAACCTTTCTTTGGATAGAGAAGTTTTGAAACACTCTTTTAGCAGAATCTTCAAGTGGATATATGGAGTTCCTTGAGGCCTACGCCGGAAAAGGAAATATCTTCCCGTAGAAACTAGGCAAAAGCATTCTCAGAAAGTTCCCTGTGCTTTGTGCATTCAACTCACAGAGTTCAACCTTCCTTTTGATAGAGCAGTTTTGAAACACTCTTTTTGTAGAATCTGCACGTGGATATTTGGAACGCTTTGAGGCCTATGCTTCAAAAGGAAATATCCTGGCATAGAAACTGGACGGAAGCATTCTCAGAAACTTCTTTGCGATGAGGGCCTTCAAGTCACAGAGTGAAACCTTCCTTTTGATAGGCCAGCTTTGAAACACTGTTTCTGTAGAATCCGCAAGCGGATGCTTGGAGCTCTTTGAGGCTTAGGCTGGAAAAGGTAATATCTTCATATACAAACTAGACAGAAGCATTCTCAGAAACTTCTTTGTCATGTGGGGATGGAACTCACAGAGTTGAACATTCCTTTTCACAGAGCAGTTCTGCAACCCTCTTTTGGTGGAAACTGCAAGTGGATGTTTGGTGCGACTGCGTCATCCAGTGGAAAAGGAAATACATTCAGACGAAAACTAGATAGAACCATTCTGAGAAACTTCTTGAGATGAGTGCATTCTACTCACAGAGTTTTACCTTCCTTTTGATAGAATAGTTTTGAAACACACTTCTTGTGCAAACTGCAAGTGGATAGTTGGAGCGCTTTGAGGCGTATGCTGCAAAACGAAATATCTTCACATACAAACTAGACAGAAGCATTCTCAGAAACTTCTTTGTGATGTGCGCATTCAACTCACAGAGTTGAAGCTTCCTTTTCATATAGCACTTTTGAAAAGCTCTGTTAGTAGAATCTGCAAGGGAATATTTGGAGTGCTATGAGGCCAACACTGGAAAAGGAAATACCTTCACATACAAACCAGACGGAAGCATTCTCAGAAACTACCCTGTGCTTTATGGATTCAACTCACTGGGAGGAATCTTCCCTTTGAGAGCGCAGTTTGGAAACACTCTTTTTGCAGAATTTGCTAGGGGATGTTTGGAGCGATTTCAGGACTATGCTGGAAAAGGAAATATCTTCACTTAAACACTAGACAGAAGCATTGTCAGAAACTTCGGTGCGATGAGTGCATTCGACTCACAGACCTGAACCTTCCTTTTGATAGAGCAGTTTTGAAACGCTCTTTTAGTAGCATCTGAAAGCGGATATTTGGAGCGCTTTGAGGCCAAGGCTGGAAAACGAAATATCATCACATAAAAACTAGACAGAAGCATTCTCAGAAACTTCTTTGTGATGAGTGGATTCAACTCACAGACTTGCACGTTCCTTTGGATAGGATAGTTTTGAAACACTCCTTTTGCAGAATCTGCGAGTGTTTATTTCGAATGCTTTGAGGCCTATGCTGGAAAAGGAAATATCTTCACCTAAAAACTAGACAGAAGCATTGTCAGAAATATCTTTGTGATGACTGCATTCAACTCACAGAGTTGAACCTACCTATTGATGGAGTAGTTTTGAAACACCCTTTTTGTAGAATCTGCAAGTGAATATTTGGAGCGTTATGAGGCCTCTGCTGGGAAAGGAAATATCATCCCCTAAAAGCTAGACAGAAGCATACTCAGAAACGACTTGGCAATGTGTGGATCCAACTCACAGAGTTGAACCTTCCTTTCCCTAGAGCAGTTTTGAAACGCTCTTTTAGTAGAATCTGAAAGTGGATATTTGGAGCACTTTGAGGCCAGTGCTGGGAAACGAAATATCATCACAGAAAAACTAGACAGAAGCGTTCTGCGAAAGTTCTTTGTGATGAGTGCATTCAACTCAGGGACTCGAATGTTCCTTTTGATAGAACAGCTTTGAAACACTCCTTTTGTAGAATCTGCAAGTGTTTATTTGGAGCGCTTTGAGGCCTATGCTGGAAAAGGAAATATCTTCACCTAAAAAGTAGATAGAAGCATTCTCAGAAACATCTTGGTGATGTGTACATTGAACTCACAGTGTTGAACCTTTCTTTGGATAGAGAAGTTTTGAAACACTCTTTTAGCAGAATCTTCAAGTGGATATATGGAGTTCCTTGAGGCCTACGCCGGAAAAGGAAATATCTTCCCGTAGAAACTAGGCAAAAGCATTCTCAGAAAGTTCCCTGTGCTTTGTGCATTCAACTCACAGAGTTCAACCTTCCTTTTGATAGAGCAGTTTTGAAACACTCTTTTTGTAGAATCTGCACGTGGATATTTGGAACGCTTTGAGGCCTATGCTTCAAAAGGAAATATCCTGGCATAGAAACTGGACGGAAGCATTCTCAGAAACTTCTTTGCGATGAGGGCCTTCAAGTCACAGAGTGAAACCTTCCTTTTGATAGGCCAGCTTTGAAAAACTGTTTCTGTAGAATCCGCAAGCGGATGCTTGGAGCTCTTTGAGGCTTAGGCTGGAAAAGGTAATATCTTCATATACAAACTAGACAGAAGCATTCTCAGAAACTTCTTTGTCATGTGGGGATGGAACTCACAGAGTTGAACATTCCTTTTCACAGAGCAGTTCTGCAACCCTCTTTTGGTGGAAACTGCAAGTGGATGTTTGGTGCGACTGCGTCATCCAGTGGAAAAGGAAATACATTCAGACGAAAACTAGATAGAACCATTCTCAGAAACTTCTTGAGATGAGTGCATTCTACTCACAGAGTTGTACCTTCCTTTTGATAGAATAGTTTTGAAACACACTTCTTGTGCAAACTGCAAGTGGATAGTTGGAGCGCTTTGAGGCGTATGCTGCAAAACGAAATATCTTCACATACAAACTAGACAGAAGCATTCTCAGAAACTTCTTTGTGATGTGCGCATTCAACTCACAGAGTTGAAGCTTCCTTTTCATATAGCACTTTTGAAAAGCTCTGTTAGTAGAATCTGCAAGGGAATATTTGGAGTGCTATGAGGCCAACACTGGAAAAGGAAATACCTTCACATACAAACCAGACGGAAGCATTCTCAGAAACTACCCTGTGCTTTATGGATTCAACTCACTGGGAGGAATCTTCCCTTTGAGAGCGCAGTTTGGAAACACTCTTTTTGCAGAATTTGCTAGGGGATGTTTGGAGCGATTTCAGGACTATGCTGGAAAAGGAAATATCTTCACTTAAACACTAGACAGAAGCATTGTCAGAAACTTCGGTGCGATGAGTGCATTCGACTCACAGACCTGAACCTTCCTTTTGATAGAGCAGTTTTGAAACGCTCTTTTAGTAGCATCTGAAAGCGGATATTTGGAGCGCTTTGAGGCCAAGGCTGGAAAACGAAATATCATCACATAAAAACTAGACAGAAGCATTCTCAGAAACTTCTTTGTGATGAGTGGATTCAACTCACAGACTTGCACGTTCCTTTGGATAGGATAGTTTTGAAACACTCCTTTTGCAGAATCTGCGAGTGTTTATTTCGAATGCTTTGAGGCCTATGCTGGAAAAGGAAATATCTTCACCTAAAAACTAGACAGAAGCATTGTCAGAAATATCTTTGTGATGACTGCATTCAACTCACAGAGTTGAACCTACCTATTGATGGAGTAGTTTTGAAACACCCTTTTTGTAGAATCTGCAAGTGAATATTTGGAGCGTTATGAGGCCTCTGCTGGGAAAGGAAATATCATCCCCTAAAAGCTAGACAGAAGCATACTCAGAAACGACTTGGCAATGTGTGGATCCAACTCACAGAGTTGAACCTTCCTTTCCCTAGAGCAGTTTTGAAACGCTCTTTTAGTAGAATCTGAAAGTGGATATTGGGAGCACTTTGAGGCCAGTGCTGGGAAACGAAATATCATCACAGAAAAACTAGACAGAAGCGTTCTGCGAAAGTTCTTTGTGATGAGTGCATTCAACTCAGGGACTCGAATGTTCCTTTTGATAGAACAGCTTTGAAACACTCCTTTTGTAGAATCTGCAAGTGTTTATTTGGAGCGCTTTGAGGCCTATGCTGGAAAAGGAAATATCTTCACCTAAAAAGTAGATAGAAGCATTCTCAGAAACATCTTGGTGATGTGTACATTGAACTCACAGTGTTGAACCTTTCTTTGGATAGAGAAGTTTTGAAACACTCTTTTAGCAGAATCTTCAAGTGGATATATGGAGTTCCTTGAGGCCTACGCCGGAAAAGGAAATATCTTCCCGTAGAAACTAGGCAAAAGCATTCTCAGAAAGTTCCCTGTGCTTTGTGCATTCAACTCACAGAGTTCAACCTTCCTTTTGATAGAGCAGTTTTGAAACACTCTTTTTGTAGAATCTGCACGTGGATATTTGGAACGCTTTGAGGCCTATGCTTCAAAAGGAAATATCCTGGCATAGAAACTGGACGGAAGCATTCTCAGAAACTTCTTTGCGATGAGGGCCTTCAAGTCACAGAGTGAAACCTTCCTTTTGATAGGCCAGCTTTGAAACACTGTTTCTGTAGAATCCGCAAGCGGATGCTTGGAGCTCTTTGAGGCTTAGGCTGGAAAAGGTAATATCTTCATATACAAACTAGACAGAAGCATTCTCAGAAACTTCTTTGTCATGTGGGGATGGAACTCACAGAGTTGAACATTCCTTTTCACAGAGCAGTTCTGCAACCCTCTTTTGGTGGAAACTGCAAGTGGATGTTTGGTGCGACTGCGTCATCCAGTGGAAAAGGAAATACATTCAGACGAAAACTAGATAGAACCATTCTCAGAAACTTCTTGAGATGAGTGCATTCTACTCACAGAGTTTTACCTTCCTTTTGATAGAATAGTTTTGAAACACACTTCTTGTGCAAACTGCAAGTGGATAGTTGGAGCGCTTTGAGGCGTATGCTGCAAAACGAAATATCTTCACATACAAACTAGACAGAAGCATTCTCAGAAACTTCTTTGTGATGTGCGCATTCAACTCACAGAGTTTAAGCTTCCTTTTCATATAGCACTTTTGAAAAGCTCTGTTAGTAGAATCTGCAAGGGAATATTTGGAGTGCTATGAGGCCAACACTGGAAAAGGAAATACCTTCACATACAAACCAGACGGAAGCATTCTCAGAAACTACCCTGTGCTTTATGGATTCAACTCACTGGGAGGAATCTTCCCTTTGAGAGCGCAGTTTGGAAACACTCTTTTTGCAGAATTTGCTAGGGGATGTTTGGAGCGATTTCAGGACTATGCTGGAAAAGGAAATATCTTCACTTAAACACTAGACAGAAGCATTGTCAGAAACTTCGGTGCGATGAGTGCATTCGACTCACAGACCTGAACCTTCCTTTTGATAGAGCAGTTTTGAAACGCTCTTTTAGTAGCATCTGAAAGCGGATATTTGGAGCGCTTTGAGGCCAAGGCTGGAAAACGAAATATCATCACATAAAAACTAGACAGAAGCATTCTCAGAAACTTCTTTGTGATGAGTGGATTCAACTCACAGACTTGCACGTTCCTTTGGATAGGATAGTTTTGAAACACTCCTTTTGCAGAATCTGCGAGTGTTTATTTCGAATGCTTTGAGGCCTATGCTGGAAAAGGAAATATCTTCACCTAAAAACTAGACAGAAGCATTGTCAGAAATATCTTTGTGATGACTGCATTCAACTCACAGAGTTGAACCTACCTATTGATGGAGTAGTTTTGAAACACCCTTTTTGTAGAATCTGCAAGTGAATATTTGGAGCGATATGAGGCCTCTGCTGGGAAAGGAAATATCATCCCCTAAAAGCCAGACAGAAGCATACTCAGAAACGACTTGGCAATGTGTGGATCCAACTCACAGAGTTGAACCTTCTTTTCCCTAGAGCAGTTTTGAAACGCTCTTTTAGTAGAATCTGAAAGTGGATATTTGGAGCACTTTGAGGCCAGTGCTGGGAAACGTAATATCATCACAGAAAAACTAGACAGAAGCGTTCTGCGAAAGTTCTTTGTGATGAGTGTATTCAACTCAGGGACTCGAATGTTCCTTTTGATAGAACAGTTTTGAAACACTCCTTTTGTAGAATCTGCAAGTGTTTATTTGGAGCGCTTTGAGGCCTATGCTGGAAAAGGAAATATCTTCACCTAAAAAGTAGATAGAAGCATTCTCAGAAACATCTTGGTGATGTGTACATTGAACTCACAGTGTTGAACCTTTCTTTGGATAGAGAAGTTTTGAAACACTCTTTTAGCAGAATCTTCAAGTGGATATATGGAGTTCCTTGAGGCCTACGCCGGAAAAGGAAATATCTTCCCGTAGAAACTAGGCAAAAGCATTCTCAGAAAGTTCCCTGTGCTTTGTGCATTCAACTCACAGAGTTCAACCTTCCTTTTGATAGAGCAGTTTTGAAACACTCTTTTTGTAGAATCTGCACGTGGATATTTGGAACGCTTTGAGGCCTATGCTTCAAAAGGAAATATCCTGGCATAGAAACTGGACGGAAGCATTCTCAGAAACTTCTTTGCGATGAGGGCCTTCAAGTCACAGAGTGAAACCTTCCTTTTGATAGGCCAGCTTTGAAACACTGTTTCTGTAGAATCCGCAAGCGGATGCTTGGAGCTCTTTGAGGCTTAGGCTGGAAAAGGTAATATCTTCATATACAAACTAGACAGAAGCATTCTCAGAAACTTCTTTGTCATGTGGGGATGGAACTCACAGAGTTGAACATTCCTTTTCACAGAGCAGTTCTGCAACCCTCTTTTGGTGGAAACTGCAAGTGGATGTTTGGTGCGACTGCGTCATCCAGTGGAAAAGGAAATACATTCAGACGAAAACTAGATAGAACCATTCTCAGAAACTTCTTGAGATGAGTGCATTCTACTCACAGAGTTTTACCTTCCTTTTGATAGAATAGTTTTGAAACACACTTCTTGTGCAAACTGCAAGTGGATAGTTGGAGCGCTTTGAGGCGTATGCTGCAAAACGAAATATCTTCACATACAAACTAGACAGAAGCATTCTCAGAAACTTCTTTGTGATGTGCGTATTCAACTCACAGAGTTGAAGCTTCCTTTTCATATAGCACTTTTGAAAAGCTCTGTTAGTAGAATCTGCAAGGGAATATTTGGAGTGCTATGAGGCCAACACTGGAAAAGGAAATACCTTCACATACAAACCAGACGGAAGCATTCTCAGAAACTACCCTGTGCTTTATGGATTCAACTCACTGGGAGGAATCTTCCCTTTGAGAGCGCAGTTTGGAAACACTCTTTTTGCAGAATTTGCTAGGGGATGTTTGGAGCGATTTCAGGACTATGCTGGAAAAGGAAATATCTTCACTTAAACACTAGACAGAAGCATTGTCAGAAACTTCGGTGCGATGAGTGCATTCGACTCACAGACCTGAACCTTCCTTTTGATAGAGCAGTTTTGAAACGCTCTTTTAGTAGCATCTGAAAGCGGATATTTGGAGCGCTTTGAGGCCAAGGCTGGAAAACGAAATATCATCACATAAAAACTAGACAGAAGCATTCTCAGAAACTTCTTTGTGATGAGTGGATTCAACTCACAGACTTGCACGTTCCTTTGGATAGGATAGTTTTGAAACACTCCTTTTGCAGAATCTGCGAGTGTTTATTTCGAATGCTTTGAGGCCTATGCTGGAAAAGGAAATATCTTCACCTAAAAACTAGACAGAAGCATTGTCAGAAATATCTTTGTGATGACTGCATTCAACTCACAGAGTTGAACCTACCTATTGATGGAGTAGTTTTGAAACACCCTTTTTGTAGAATCTGCAAGTGAATATTTGGAGCGATATGAGGCCTCTGCTGGGAAAGGAAATATCATCCCCTAAAAGCCAGACAGAAGCATACTCAGAAACGACTTGGCAATGTGTGGATCCAACTCACAGAGTTGAACCTTCTTTTCCCTAGAGCAGTTTTGAAACGCTCTTTTAGTAGAATCTGAAAGTGGATATTTGGAGCACTTTGAGGCCAGTGCTGGGAAACGTAATATCATCACAGAAAAACTAGACAGAAGCGTTCTGCGAAAGTTCTTTGTGATGAGTGCATTCAACTCAGGGACTCGAATGTTCCTTTTGATAGAACAGTTTTGAAACACTCCTTTTGTAGAATCTGCAAGTGTTTATTTGGAGCGCTTTGAGGCCTATGCTGGAAAAGGAAATATCTTCACCTAAAAAGTAGATAGAAGCATTCTCAGAAACATCTTGGTGATGTGTACATTGAACTCACAGTGTTGAACCTTTCTTTGGATAGAGAAGTTTTGAAACACTCTTTTAGCAGAATCTTCAAGTGGATATATGGAGTTCCTTGAGGCCTACGCCGGAAAAGGAAATATCTTCCCGTAGAAACTAGGCAAAAGCATTCTCAGAAAGTTCCCTGTGCTTTGTGCATTCAACTCACAGAGTTCAACCTTCCTTTTGATAGAGCAGTTTTGAAACACTCTTTTTGTAGAATCTGCACGTGGATATTTGGAACGCTTTGAGGCCTATGCTTCAAAAGGAAATATCCTGGCATAGAAACTGGACGGAAGCATTCTCAGAAACTTCTTTGCGATGAGGGCCTTCAAGTCACAGAGTGAAACCTTCCTTTTGATAGGCCAGCTTTGAAACACTGTTTCTGTAGAATCCGCAAGCGGATGCTTGGAGCTCTTTGAGGCTTAGGCTGGAAAAGGTAATATCTTCATATACAAACTAGACAGAAGCATTCTCAGAAACTTCTTTGTCATGTGGGGATGGAACTCACAGAGTTGAACATTCCTTTTCACAGAGCAGTTCTGCAACCCTCTTTTGGTGGAAACTGCAAGTGGATGTTTGGTGCGACTGCGTCATCCAGTGGAAAAGGAAATACATTCAGACGAAAACTAGATAGAACCATTCTGAGAAACTTCTTGAGATGAGTGCATTCTACTCACAGAGTTTTACCTTCCTTTTGATAGAATAGTTTTGAAACACACTTCTTGTGCAAACTGCAAGTGGATAGTTGGAGCGCTTTGAGGCGTATGCTGCAAAACGAAATATCTTCACATACAAACTAGACAGAAGCATTCTCAGAAACTTCTTTGTGATGTGCGCATTCAACTCACAGAGTTGAAGCTTCCTTTTCATATAGCACTTTTGAAAAGCTCTGTTAGTAGAATCTGCAAGGGAATATTTGGAGTGCTATGAGGCCAACACTGGAAAAGGAAATACCTTCACATACAAACCAGACGGAAGCATTCTCAGAAACTACCCTGTGCTTTATGGATTCAACTCACTGGGAGGAATCTTCCCTTTGAGAGCGCAGTTTGGAAACACTCTTTTTGCAGAATTTGCTAGGGGATGTTTGGAGCGATTTCAGGACTATGCTGGAAAAGGAAATATCTTCACTTAAACACTAGACAGAAGCATTGTCAGAAACTTCGGTGCGATGAGTGCATTCGACTCACAGACCTGAACCTTCCTTTTGATAGAGCAGTTTTGAAACGCTCTTTTAGTAGCATCTGAAAGCGGATATTTGGAGCGCTTTGAGGCCAAGGCTGGAAAACGAAATATCATCACATAAAAACTAGACAGAAGCATTCTCAGAAACTTCTTTGTGATGAGTGGATTCAACTCACAGACTTGCACGTTCCTTTGGATAGGATAGTTTTGAAACACTCCTTTTGCAGAATCTGCGAGTGTTTATTTCGAATGCTTTGAGGCCTATGCTGGAAAAGGAAATATCTTCACCTAAAAACTAGACAGAAGCATTGTCAGAAATATCTTTGTGATGACTGCATTCAACTCACAGAGTTGAACCTACCTATTGATGGAGTAGTTTTGAAACACCCTTTTTGTAGAATCTGCAAGTGAATATTTGGAGCGATATGAGGCCTCTGCTGGGAAAGGAAATATCATCCCCTAAAAGCCAGACAGAAGCATACTCAGAAACGACTTGGCAATGTGTGGATCCAACTCACAGAGTTGAACCTTCTTTTCCCTAGAGCAGTTTTGAAACACTCTTTTAGTAGAATCTGAAAGTGGATATTTGGAGCGCTTTGAGGCCAGTGCTGGGAAACGAAATATCATCACAGAAAAACTAGACAGAAGCGTTCTGCGAAAGTTCTTTGTGATGAGTGCATTCAACTCAGGGACTCGAATGTTCCTTTTGATAGAACAGTTTTGAAACACTCCTTTTGTAGAATCTGCAAGTGTTTATTTGGAGCGCTTTGAGGCCTATGCTGGAAAAGGAAATATCTTCACCTAAAAAGTAGATAGAAGCATTCTCAGAAACATCTTGGTGATGTGTACATTGAACTCACAGTGTTGAACCTTTCTTTGGATAGAGAAGTTTTGAAACACTCTTTTAGCAGAATCTTCAAGTGGATATATGGAGTTCCTTGAGGCCTACGCCGGAAAAGGAAATATCTTCCCGTAGAAACTAGGCAAAAGCATTCTCAGAAAGTTCCCTGTGCTTTGTGCATTCAACTCACAGAGTTCAACCTTCCTTTTGATAGAGCAGTTTTGAAACACTCTTTTTGTAGAATCTGCACGTGGATATTTGGAACGCTTTGAGGCCTATGCTTCAAAAGGAAATATCCTGGCATAGAAACTGGACGGAAGCATTCTCAGAAACTTCTTTGCGATGAGGGCCTTCAAGTCACAGAGTGAAACCTTCCTTTTGATAGGCCAGCTTTGAAAAACTGTTTCTGTAGAATCCGCAAGCGGATGCTTGGAGCTCTTTGAGGCTTAGGCTGGAAAAGGTAATATCTTCATATACAAACTAGACAGAAGCATTCTCAGAAACTTCTTTGTCATGTGGGGATGGAACTCACAGAGTTGAACATTCCTTTTCACAGAGCAGTTCTGCAACCCTCTTTTGGTGGAAACTGCAAGTGGATGTTTGGTGCGACTGCGTCATCCAGTGGAAAAGGAAATACATTCAGACGAAAACTAGATAGAACCATTCTCAGAAACTTCTTGAGATGAGTGCATTCTACTCACAGAGTTTTACCTTCCTTTTGATAGAATAGTTTTGAAACACACTTCTTGTGCAAACTGCAAGTGGATAGTTGGAGCGCTTTGAGGCGTATGCTGCAAAACGAAATATCTTCACATACAAACTAGACAGAAGCATTCTCAGAAACTTCTTTGTGATGTGCGCATTCAACTCACAGAGTTGAAGCTTCCTTTTCATATAGCACTTTTGAAAAGCTCTGTTAGTAGAATCTGCAAGGGAATATTTGGAGTGCTATGAGGCCAACACTGGAAAAGGAAATACCTTCACATACAAACCAGACGGAAGCATTCTCAGAAACTACCCTGTGCTTTATGGATTCAACTCACTGGGAGGAATCTTCCCTTTGAGAGCGCAGTTTGGAAACACTCTTTTTGCAGAATTTGCTAGGGGATGTTTGGAGCGATTTCAGGACTATGCTGGAAAAGGAAATATCTTCACTTAAACACTAGACAGAAGCATTGTCAGAAACTTCGGTGCGATGAGTGCATTCGACTCACAGACCTGAACCTTCCTTTTGATAGAGCAGTTTTGAAACGCTCTTTTAGTAGCATCTGAAAGCGGATATTTGGAGCGCTTTGAGGCCAAGGCTGGAAAACGAAATATCATCACATAAAAACTAGACAGAAGCATTCTCAGAAACTTCTTTGTGATGAGTGGATTCAACTCACAGACTTGCACGTTCCTTTGGATAGGATAGTTTTGAAACACTCCTTTTGCAGAATCTGCGAGTGTTTATTTCGAATGCTTTGAGGCCTATGCTGGAAAAGGAAATATCTTCACCTAAAAACTAGACAGAAGCATTGTCAGAAATATCTTTGTGATGACTGCATTCAACTCACAGAGTTGAACCTACCTATTGATGGAGTAGTTTTGAAACACCCTTTTTGTAGAATCTGCAAGTGAATATTTGGAGCGATATGAGGCCTCTGCTGGGAAAGGAAATATCATCCCCTAAAAGCCAGACAGAAGCATACTCAGAAACGACTTGGCAATGTGTGGATCCAACTCACAGAGTTGAACCTTCTTTTCCCTAGAGCAGTTTTGAAACGCTCTTTTAGTAGAATCTGAAAGTGGATATTTGGAGCACTTTGAGGCCAGTGCTGGGAAACGTAATATCATCACAGAAAAACTAGACAGAAGCGTTCTGCGAAAGTTCTTTGTGATGAGTGCATTCAACTCAGGGACTCGAATGTTCCTTTTGATAGAACAGTTTTGAAACACTCCTTTTGTAGAATCTGCAAGTGTTTATTTGGAGCGCTTTGAGGCCTATGCTGGAAAAGGAAATATCTTCACCTAAAAAGTAGATAGAAGCATTCTCAGAAACATCTTGGTGATGTGTACATTGAACTCACAGTGTTGAACCTTTCTTTGGATAGAGAAGTTTTGAAACACTCTTTTAGCAGAATCTTCAAGTGGATATATGGAGTTCCTTGAGGCCTACGCCGGAAAAGGAAATATCTTCCCGTAGAAACTAGGCAAAAGCATTCTCAGAAAGTTCCCTGTGCTTTGTGCATTCAACTCACAGAGTTCAACCTTCCTTTTGATAGAGCAGTTTTGAAACACTCTTTTTGTAGAATCTGCACGTGGATATTTGGAACGCTTTGAGGCCTATGCTTCAAAAGGAAATATCCTGGCATAGAAACTGGACGGAAGCATTCTCAGAAACTTCTTTGCGATGAGGGCCTTCAAGTCACAGAGTGAAACCTTCCTTTTGATAGGCCAGCTTTGAAACACTGTTTCTGTAGAATCCGCAAGTGGATGCTTGGAGCTCTTTGAGGCTTAGGCTGGAAAAGGTAATATCTTCATATACAAACTAGACAGAAGCATTCTCAGAAACTTCTTTGTCATGTGGGGATGGAACTCACAGAGTTGAACATTCCTTTTCACAGAGCAGTTCTGCAACCCTCTTTTGGTGGAAACTGCAAGTGGATGTTTGGTGCGATTGCGTCATCCAGTGGAAAAGGAAATACATTCAGACGAAAACTAGATAGAACCATTCTCAGAAACTTCTTGAGATGAGTGCATTCTACTCACAGAGTTTTACCTTCCTTTTGATAGAATAGTTTTGAAACACACTTCTTGTGCAAACTGCAAGTGGATAGTTGGAGCGCTTTGAGGCGTATGCTGCAAAACGAAATATCTTCACATACAAACTAGACAGAAGCATTCTCAGAAACTTCTTTGTGATGTGCGCATTCAACTCACAGAGTTGAAGCTTCCTTTTCATATAGCACTTTTGAAAAGCTCTGTTAGTAGAATCTGCAAGGGAATATTTGGAGTGCTATGAGGCCAACACTGGAAAAGGAAATACCTTCACATACAAACCAGACGGAAGCATTCTCAGAAACTACCCTGTGCTTTATGGATTCAACTCACTGGGAGGAATCTTCCCTTTGAGAGCGCAGTTTGGAAACACTCTTTTTGCAGAATTTGCTAGGGGATGTTTGGAGCGATTTCAGGACTATGCTGGAAAAGGAAATATCTTCACTTAAACACTAGACAGAAGCATTGTCAGAAACTTCGGTGCGATGAGTGCATTCGACTCACAGACCTGAACCTTCCTTTTGATAGAGCAGTTTTGAAACGCTCTTTTAGTAGCATCTGAAAGCGGATATTTGGAGCGCTTTGAGGCCAAGGCTGGAAAACGAAATATCATCACATAAAAACTAGACAGAAGCATTCTCAGAAACTTCTTTGTGATGAGTGGATTCAACTCACAGACTTGCACGTTCCTTTGGATAGGATAGTTTTGAAACACTCCTTTTGCAGAATCTGCGAGTGTTTATTTCGAATGCTTTGAGGCCTATGCTGGAAAAGGAAATATCTTCACCTAAAAACTAGACAGAAGCATTGTCAGAAATATCTTTGTGATGACTGCATTCAACTCACAGAGTTGAACCTACCTATTGATGGAGTAGTTTTGAAACACCCTTTTTGTAGAATCTGCAAGTGAATATTTGGAGCGATATGAGGCCTCTGCTGGGAAAGGAAATATCATCCCCTAAAAGCCAGACAGAAGCATACTCAGAAACGACTTGGCAATGTGTGGATCCAACTCACAGAGTTGAACCTTCTTTTCCCTAGAGCAGTTTTGAAACACTCTTTTAGTAGAATCTGAAAGTGGATATTTGGAGCGCTTTGAGGCCAGTGCTGGGAAACGAAATATCATCACAGAAAAACTAGACAGAAGCGTTCTGCGAAAGTTCTTTGTGATGAGTGCATTCAACTCAGGGACTCGAATGTTCCTTTTGATAGAACAGTTTTGAAACACTCCTTTTGTAGAATCTGCAAGTGTTTATTTGGAGCGCTTTGAGGCCTATGCTGGAAAAGGAAATATCTTCACCTAAAAAGTAGATAGAAGCATTCTCAGAAACATCTTGGTGATGTGTACATTGAACTCACAGTGTTGAACCTTTCTTTGGATAGAGAAGTTTTGAAACACTCTTTTAGCAGAATCTTCAAGTGGATATATGGAGTTCCTTGAGGCCTACGCCGGAAAAGGAAATATCTTCCCGTAGAAACTAGGCAAAAGCATTCTCAGAAAGTTCCCTGTGCTTTGTGCATTCAACTCACAGAGTTCAACCTTCCTTTTGATAGAGCAGTTTTGAAACACTCTTTTTGTAGAATCTGCACGTGGATATTTGGAACGCTTTGAGGCCTATGCTTCAAAAGGAAATATCCTGGCATAGAAACTGGACGGAAGCATTCTCAGAAACTTCTTTGCGATGAGGGCCTTCAAGTCACAGAGTGAAACCTTCCTTTTGATAGGCCAGCTTTGAAACACTGTTTCTGTAGAATCCGCAAGTGGATGCTTGGAGCTCTTTGAGGCTTAGGCTGGAAAAGGTAATATCTTCATATACAAACTAGACAGAAGCATTCTCAGAAACTTCTTTGTCATGTGGGGATGGAACTCACAGAGTTGAACATTCCTTTTCACAGAGCAGTTCTGCAACCCTCTTTTGGTGGAAACTGCAAGTGGATGTTTGGTGCGATTGCGTCATCCAGTGGAAAAGGAAATACATTCAGACGAAAACTAGATAGAACCATTCTCAGAAACTTCTTGAGATGAGTGCATTCTACTCACAGAGTTGTACGTTCCTTTTGATAGAATAGTTTTGAAACACACTTTTTGTGCAAACTGCAAGTGGATAGTTGGAGCGCTTTGAGGCGTATGCTGCAAAACGAAATATCTTCACATAAAAACTAGACAGAAGCATTCTCAGAAACTTCTTTGTGATGTGCGCATTCAACTCACAGAGTTGAAGCTTCCTTTTCATATAGCACTTTTGAAACGCTCTGTTAGTAGAATCTGCAAGGGAATATTTGGAGTGCTACGAGGCCAACACTGGAAAAGCAAATACCTTCACATACAAACCAGACGGAAGCATTCTCAGAAACTATCCTGTGCTTTATGGATTCAACTCATTGAGAGGAATCTTCCCTTTGAGAGCGCAGTTTGGAAACACTCTTTTTGCAGAATTTGCTAGGGGATGTTTGGAGCGATTTCAGGACTATGCTGGAAAAGGAAATATCTTCACTTAGACACTAGACAGAAGCATTTTTAGAAACTTCGGTGTGATCGGTGCATTCGACTCACAGACCTGAACCTTCCTTTTGATAGAGCAGTTTTGAAACGCTCTTTTAGTAGCATCTGAAAGTGGATATTTGGAGCGCTTTTAGGCCAAGGCTGGAAAACGAAATATCATCACATAAAAACTAGACAGAAGCATTCTCAGAAACTTCTTTGTGATGAGTGGATTCAACTCACAGACTTGCACGTTCCTTTGGATAGGATAGTTTTGAAACACTCCTTTTGTAGAATCTGCGAGCGTTTATTTCGAACGCTTTGAGGCCTATGCTGGAAAAGGAAATATCTTCACCTAAAAACTAGACAGAAGCATTGTCAGAAACATCTTTGTGATGACTGCATTCAACTCACAGAGTTGAACCTACCTATTGATAGAGAAGTTTTGAAACACCCTTTTTGTAGAATCTGCAAGTGAATATTTGGAGCGATATGAGGTCTCTGCTGGGAAATGAAATATCTTCCCCTAAAAGCTAGACAGAAGCATACTCAGAAACGACTTGGCAATGTGTGCATCCAACTCACAGAGTTGAACCTTCCTTTCCCTAGAGCAGTTTTGAAACACTCTTTTAGTAGAATCTGAAAGTGGATATTTGGAGCGCTTTGAGGCCAGTGCTGGGAAACGAAATATCATCACAGAAAAACTAGACAGAAGCGTTCTGCGAAAGTTCTTTGTGATGAGTGCATTCAACTCAGAGACTCGAACGTTCCTTTTGATAGAACAGTTTTGAAACACTCCTTTTGTAGAATCTGCAGGTGTTTATTTGGAGCGCTTTCAGGCCTATGCTGGAAAAGGAAATATCTTCACCTCAAAAGGAGATAGAAGCATTCTCAGAAACTTATTGGTGATGTGTACATTGAACTCACAGTGTTGAACCTTTCTTTGGATAGAGAAGTTTTGAAACACTCTTTTAGCAGAATCTTCAAGTGGATATATGGAGTTCCTTGAGGCCTACGCCGGAAATGGAAATATCTTCCCGTAGAAACTAGGCAAAAGCATTCTCAGAAAGTTCCCTGTGCTTTGTGCATTCAACTCACAGAGTTCAACCTTCCTTTTGATAGAGCAGTTTTGAAACACTCTTTTTGTAGAATCTGCACGTGGATATTTGGAACGCTTTGAGGCCTATGCTTCAAAAGGAAATATCCTGGCATAGAAACTGGACGGAAGCATTCTCAGAAACTTCTTTGCGATGAGGGCCTTCAAGTCACAGAGTGAAACCTTCCTTTTGATAGGCCAGCTTTGAAACACTGTTTCTGTAGTATCTGCAAGTGGATGCTTGGAGCTCTTTGAGGCTTAGGCTGGAAAAGGAAATATCCTCATATACAAACTAGACAGAAGCATTCTCAGAAACTTCTTTGTCATGTGGGGATGGAACTCACAGAGTTGAACATTCCTTTTCACAGAGCAGTTCTGCAACCCTCTTTTGGTGGAAACTGCAAGTGGATGTTTGGTGCGATTGCGTCATCCAGTGGAAAAGGAAATACATTCAGACGAAAACTAGATAGAACCATTCTCAGAAACTTCTTGAGATGAGTGCATTCTACTCACAGAGTTGTACGTTCCTTTTGATAGAATAGTTTTGAAACACACTTTTTGTGCAAACTGCAAGTGGATAGTTGGAGCGCTTTGAGGCGTATGCTGCAAAACGAAATATCTTCACATAAAAACTACACAGAAGCATTCTCAGAAACTTCTTTGTGATGTGCGCATTCAACTCACAGAGTTGAAGCTTCCTTTTCATATAGCACTTTTGAAACGCTCTGTTAGTAGAATCTGCAAGGGAATATTTGGAGTGCTACGAGGCCAACACTGGAAAAGGAAATACCTTCACATACAAACCAGACGGAAGCATTCTCAGAAACTATCCTGTGCTTTATGGATTCAACTCATTGAGAGGAATCTTCCCTTTGAGAGCGCAGTTTGGAAACACTCTTTTTGCAGAATTTGCTAGGGGATGTTTGGAGCGATTTCAGGACTATGCTGGAAAAGGAAATATCTTCACTTAGACACTAGACAGAAGCATTTTTAGAAACTTCGGTGTGATCGGTGCATTCGACTCACAGACCTGAACCTTCCTTTTGATAGAGCAGTTTTGAAACGCTCTTTTAGTAGCATCTGAAAGTGGATATTTGGAGCGCTTTTAGGCCAAGGCTGGAAAACGAAATATCATCACATAAAAACTAGACAGAAGCATTCTCAGAAACTTCTTTGTGATGAGTGGATTCAACTCACAGACTTGCACGTTCCTTTGGATAGGATAGTTTTGAAACACTCCTTTTGTAGAATCTGCGAGCGTTTATTTCGAACGCTTTGAGGCCTATGCTGGAAAAGGAAATATCTTCACCTAAAAACTAGACAGAAGCATTGTCAGAAACATCTTTGTGATGACTGCATTCAACTCACAGAGTTGAACCTACCTATTGATAGAGAAGTTTTGAAACACCCTTTTTGTAGAATCTGCAAGTGAATATTTGGAGCGATATGAGGTCTCTGCTGGGAAATGAAATATCTTCCCCTAAAAGCTAGACAGAAGCATACTCAGAAACGACTTGGCAATGTGTGCATCCAACTCACAGAGTTGAACCTTCCTTTCCCTAGAGCAGTTTTGAAACACTCTTTTAGTAGAATCTGAAAGTGGATATTTGGAGCGCTTTGAGGCCAGTGCTGGGAAACGAAATATCATCACAGAAAAACTAGACAGAAGCGTTCTGCGAAAGTTCTTTGTGATGAGTGCATTCAACTCAGGGACTCGAATGTTCCTTTTGATAGAACAGTTTTGAAACACTCCTTTTGTAGAATCTGCAAGTGTTTATTTGGAGCGCTTAGAGGCCTATGCTGGAAAAGGAAATATCTTCACCTCAAAAGTAGATAGAAGCATTCTCAGAAACTTCTTGGTGATGTGTACATTGAACTCACAGTGTTGAACCTTTCTTTGGATAGAGAAGTTTTGAAACACTCTTTTAGCAGAATCTTCAAGTGGATATATGGAGTTCCTTGAGGCCTACGCCGGAAAAGGAAATATCTTCCCGTAGAAACTAGGCAAAAGCATTCTCAGAAAGTTCCCTGTGCTTTGTGCATTCAACTCACAGAGTTCAACCTTCCTTTTGATAGAGCAGTTTTGAAACACTCTTTTTGTAGAATCTGCACGTGGATATTTGGAACGCTTTGAGGCCTATGCTTCAAAAGGAAATATCCTGGCATAGAAACTGGACGGAAGCATTCTCAGAAACTTCTTTGCGATGAGGGCCTTCAAGTCACAGAGTGAAACCTTCCTTTTGATAGGCCAGCTTTGAAACACTGTTTCTGTAGAATCCGCAAGCGGATGCTTGGAGCTCTTTGAGGCTTAGGCTGGAAAAGGGAATATCTTCATATACAAACTAGACAGAAGCATTCTCAGAAACTTCTTTGTCATGTGGGGATGGAACTCACAGAGTTGAACATTCCTTTTCACAGAGCAGTTCTGCAACCCTCTTTTGGTGGAAACTGCAAGTGGATGTTTGGTGCGATTGCATCATCCAGTGGAAAAGGAAATACATTCAGACGAAAACTAGATAGAACCATTCTCAGAAACTTCTTGAGATGAGTGCATTCTACTCACAGAGTTGTATCTTCCTTTTGATAGAATACTTTTGAAACACACTTTTTGTGCAAACTGCAAGTGGATAGTTGGAGCGCTTTGAGGCGTATGCTGCAAAACGAAATATCTTCACATAAAAACTAGACAGAAGCATTCTCAGAAACTTCTTTGTGATGTGCGCATTCAACTCACAGAGTTGAAGCTTCCTTTTCATATAGCACTTTTGAAACGCTCTGTTAGTAGAATCTGCAAGGGAATATTTGGAGTGCTACGAGGCCAACACTGGAAAAGGAAATACCTTCACATACAAACCAGACGGAAGCATTCTCAGAAACTACCCTGTGCTTTATGGATTCAACTCACTGGGAGGAATCTTCCCTTTGAGAGCGCAGTTTGGAAACACTCTTTTTGCAGAATTTGCTAGGGGATGTTTGGAGCGATTTCAGGACTATGCTGGAAAAGGAAATATCTTCACTTAAACACTAGACAGAAGCATTGTCAGAAACTTCGGTGCGATGAGTGCATTCGACTCACAGACCTGAACCTTCCTTTTGATAGAGCAGTTTTGAAACGCTCTTTTAGTAGCATCTGAAAGTGGATATTTGGAGCGCTTTGAGGCCAAGGCTGGAAAACGAAATATCATCACATAAAAACTAGACAGAAGCATTCTCAGAAACTTCTTTGTGATGAGTGGATTCAACTCACAGACTTGCACGTTCCTTTGGATAGGATAGTTTTGAAACACTCCTTTTGCAGAATCTGCGAGTGTTTATTTCGAATGCTTTGAGGCCTATGCTGGAAAAGGAAATATCTTCACCTAAAAACTAGACAGAAGCATTGTCAGAAACATCTTTGTGATGACTGCATTCAACTCACAGAGTTGAACCTACCTATTGATGGAGTAGTTTTGAAACACCCTTTTTGTAGAATCTGCAAGTGAATATTTGGAGCGATATGAGGCCTCTGCTGGGAAAGGAAATATCATCCCCTAAAAGCCAGACAGAAGCATACTCAGAAACGACTTGGCAATGTGTGGATCCAACTCACAGAGTTGAACCTTCCTTTCCCTAGAGCAGTTTTGAAACGCTCTTTTAGTAGAATCTGAAAGTGGATATTTGGAGCACTTTGAGGCCAGTGCTGGGAAACGAAATATCATCACAGAAAAACTAGACAGAAGCGTTCTGCGAAAGTTCTTTGTGATGAGTGCATTCAACTCAGGGACTCGAATGTTCCTTTTGATAGAACAGTTTTGAAACACTCCTTTTGTAGAATCTGCAAGTGTTTATTTGGAGCGCTTTGAGGCCTATGCTGGAAAAGGAAATATCTTCACCTCAAAAGTAGATAGAAGCATTCTCAGAAACACCTTGGTGATGTGTACATTGAACTCACAGTGTTGAACCTTTCTTTGGATAGAGAAGTTTTGAAACACTCTTTTAGCAGAATCTTCAAGTGGATATATGGAGTTCCTTGAGGCCTACGCCGGAAAAGGAAATATCTTCCCGTAGAAACTAGGCAAAAGCATTCTCAGAAAGTTCCCTGTGCTTTGTGCATTCAACTCACAGAGTTCAACCTTCCTTTTGATAGAGCAGTTTTGAAACACTCTTTTTGTAGAATCTGCACGTGGATATTTGGAACGCTTTGAGGCCTATGCTTCAAAAGGAAATATCCTGGCATAGAAACTGGACGGAAGCATTCTCAGAAACTTCTTTGCGATGAGGGCCTTCAAGTCACAGAGTGAAACCTTCCTTTTGATAGGCCAGCTTTGAAACACTGTTTCTGTAGAATCCGCAAGTGGATGCTTGGAGCTCTTTGAGGCTTAGGCTGGAAAAGGTAATATCTTCATATACAAGCTAGACAGAAGCATTCTCAGAAACTTCTTTGTCATGTGGGGATGGAACTCACAGAGTTGAACATTCCTTTTCACAGAGCAGTTCTGCAACCCTCTTTTGGTGGAAACTGCAAGTGGATGTTTGGTGCGATTGCGTCATCCAGTGGAAAATGAAATACATTCAGACGAAAACTAGATAGAACCATTCTCAGAAACTTCTTGAGATGAGTGCATTCTACTCACAGAGTTGTACCTTCCTTTTGATAGAATAGTTTTGAAACACACTTCTTGTGCAAACTGCAAGTGGATAGTTGGAGCGCTTTGAGGCGTATGCTGCAAAACGAAATATCTTCACATAAAAACTAGACAGAAGCATTCTCAGAAACTTCTTTTTGATGTGCGCATTCAACTCACAGAGTTGAAGCTTCCTTTTCATATAGCAATTTTGAAAAGCTCTGTTAGTAGAATCTGCAAGGGAATATTTGGAGTGCTATGAGGCCAACACTGGAAAAGGAAATACCTTCACATACAAACCAGACGGAAGCATTCTCAGAAACTATCCTGTGCTTTATGGATTCAACTCACTGGGAGGAATCTTCCCTTTGAGAGCGCAGTTTGGAAACACTCTTTTTGCAGAATTTGCTAGGGGATGTTTGGAGCGATTTCAGGACTATGCTGGAAAAGGAAATATCTTCACTTAAACACTAGACAGAAGCATTGTCAGAAACTTCGGTGCAATGAGTGCATTCGACTCACAGACCTGAACATTCCTTTTGATAGAGCAGTTTTGAAACGCTCTTTTAGTAGCATCTGAAAGCGGATATTTGGAGCGCTTTGAGGCCAAGGCTGGAAAACGAAATATCATCACATAAAAACTAGACACAAGCATTCTCAGAAACTTCTTTGTGATGAGTGGATTCAACTCACAGACTTGCACGTTCCTTTGGATAGGATAGTTTTGAAACACTCCTTTTGTAGAATCTGCGAGCGTTTATTTCGAACGCTTTGAGGCCTATGCTGGAAAAGGAAATATCTTCACCTAAAAACTAGATAGAAGCATTGTCAGAAACATCTTTGTGATGACTGCATTCAACTCACAGGGTTGAACGTAACTATTGATAGAGAAGTTTTGAAACACCCTTTTTGTAGAATCGGCAAGTGAATATTTGGAGCAATATGAGGCCTAATCTGGGAAATGAAATATCTTCCCCTGAAAGCTAGACAGAAGCATACTCAGAAACGACTTGGCAATGTGTGCATCCAACTCACAGAGTTGAACCTTCCTTTCCCTAGAGCAGTTTTGAAACACTCTTTTAGTAGAATCTGAAAGTGGATATTTGGAGCGCTTTGAGGCCAGTGCTGGGAAACGAAATATCATCACAGAAAAACTAGACAGAAGCGTTCTGCGAAAGTTCTTTGTGATGAGTGCATTCAACTCAGAGACTCGAACGTTCCTTTTGATAGGACAGTTTTGAAACACTCCTTTTGTAGAATCTGCAGGTGTTTATTTGGAGCGCTTTCAGGCCTATGCTGGAAAAGGAAATATCTTCACCTCAAAAGGAGATAGAAGCATTCTCAGAAACTTATTGGTGATGTGTACATTGAACTCACAGTGTTGAACCTTTCTTTGGATAGAGAAGTTTTGAAACACTCTTTTAGCAGAATCTTCAAGTGGATATATGGAGTTCCTTGAGGCCTACGCCGGAAATGGAAATATCTTCCCGTAGAAACTAGGCAAAAGCATTCTCAGAAAGTTCCCTGTGCTTTGTGCATTCAACTCACAGAGTTCAACCTTCCTTTTGATAGAGCAGTTTTGAAACACTCTTTTTGTAGAATCTGCACGTGGATATTTGGAACGCTTTGAGGCCTCTGCTTCAAAAGGAAATATCCTGGCATAGAAACTGGACGGAAGCATTCTCAGAAACTTCTTTGCGATGAGGGCCTTCAAGTCACAGAGTGAAACCTTCCTTTTGATAGGCCAGCTTTGAAACACTGTTTCTGTAGTATCTGCAAGTGGATGCTTGGAGCTCTTTGAGGCTTAGGCTGGAAAAGGAAATATCCTCATATACAAACTAGACAGAAGCATTCTCAGAAACTTCTTTGTCATGTGGGGATGGAACTCACAGAGTTGAACATTCCTTTTCACAGAGCAGTTCTGCAACCCTCTTTTGGTGGAAACTGCAAGTGGATGTTTGGTGCGATTGCGTCATCCAGTGGAAAAGGAAATACATTCAGACGAAAACTAGATAGAACCATTCTCAGAAACTTCTTGAGATGAGTGCATTCTACTCACAGAGTTGTACGTTCCTTTTGATAGAATAGTTTTGAAACACACTTTTTGTGCAAACTGCAAGTGGATAGTTGGAGCGCTTTGAGGCGTATGCTGCAAAACGAAATATCTTCACATAAAAACTAGACAGAAGCATTCTCAGAAACTTCTTTGTGATGTGCGCATTCAACTCACAGAGTTGAAGCTTCCTTTTCATATAGCACTTTTGAAACGCTCTGTTAGTAGAATCTGCAAGGGAATATTTGGAGTGCTACGAGGCCAACACTGGAAAAGGAAATACCTTCACATACAAACCAGACGGAAGCATTCTCAGAAACTATCCTGTGCTTTATGGATTCAACTCATTGAGAGGAATCTTCCCTTTGAGAGCGCAGTTTGGAAACACTCTTTTTGCAGAATTTGCTAGGGGATGTTTGGAGCGATTTCAGGACTATGCTGGAAAAGGAAATATCTTCACTTAGACACTAGACAGAAGCATTTTTAGAAACTTCGGTGTGATCGGTGCATTCGACTCACAGACCTGAACCTTCCTTTTGATAGAGCAGTTTTGAAACGCTCTTTTAGTAGCATCTGAAAGTGGATATTTGGAGCGCTTTTAGGCCAAGGCTGGAAAACGAAATATCATCACATAAAAACTAGACAGAAGCATTCTCAGAAACTTCTTTGTGATGAGTGGATTCAACTCACAGACTTGCACGTTCCTTTGGATAGGATAGTTTTGAAACACTCCTTTTGTAGAATCTGCGAGCGTTTATTTCGAACGCTTTGAGGCCTATGCTGGAAAAGGAAATATCTTCACCTAAAAACTAGACGGAAGCATTGTCAGAAACATCTTTGTGATGACTGCATTCAACTCACAGAGTTGAACCTACCTATTGATAGAGAAGTTTTGAAACACCCTTTTTGTAGAATCTGCAAGTGAATATTTGGAGCGATATGAGGTCTCTGCTGGGAAATGAAATATCTTCCCCTAAAAGCTAGACAGAAGCATACTCAGAAACGACTTGGCAATGTGTGCATCCAACTCACAGAGTTGAACCTTCCTTTCCCTAGAGCAGTTTTGAAACACTCTTTTAGTAGAATCTGAAAGTGGATATTTGGAGCGCTTTGAGGCCAGTGCTGGGAAACGAAATATCATCACAGAAAAACTAGACAGAAGCGTTCTGCGAAAGTTCTTTGTGATGAGTGCATTCAACTCAGGGACTCGAATGTTCCTTTTGATAGAACAGTTTTGAAACACTCCTTTTGTAGAATCTGCAAGTGTTTATTTGGAGCGCTTTGAGGCCTATGCTGGAAAAGGAAATATCTTCACCTCAAAAGTAGATAGAAGCATTCTCAGAAACTTCTTGGTGATGTGTACATTGAACTCACAGTGTTGAACCTTTCTTTGGATAGAGAAGTTTTGAAACACTCTTTTAGCAGAATCTTCAAGTGGATATATGGAGTTCCTTGAGGCCTACGCCGGAAAAGGAAATATCTTCCCGTAGAAACTAGGCAAAAGCATTCTCAGAAAGTTCCCTGTGCTTTGTGCATTCAACTCACAGAGTTCAACCTTCCTTTTGATAGAGCAGTTTTGAAACACTCTTTTTGTAGAATCTGCACGTGGATATTTGGAACGCTTTGAGGCCTATGCTTCAAAAGGAAATATCCTGGCATAGAAACTGGACGGAAGCATTCTCAGAAACTTCTTTGCGATGAGGGCCTTCAAGTCACAGAGTGAAACCTTCCTTTTGATAGGCCAGCTTTGAAACACTGTTTCTGTAGAATCCGCAAGCGGATGCTTGGAGCTCTTTGAGGCTTAGGCTGGAAAAGGGAATATCTTCATATACAAACTAGACAGAAGCATTCTCAGAAACTTCTTTGTCATGTGGGGATGGAACTCACAGAGTTGAACATTCCTTTTCACAGAGCAGTTCTGCAACCCTCTTTTGGTGGAAACTGCAAGTGGATGTTTGGTGCGATTGCATCATCCAGTGGAAAAGGAAATACATTCAGACGAAAACTAGATAGAACCATTCTCAGAAACTTCTTGAGATGAGTGCATTCTACTCACAGAGTTGTATCTTCCTTTTGATAGAATACTTTTGAAACACACTTTTTGTGCAAACTGCAAGTGGATAGTTGGAGCGCTTTGAGGCGTATGCTGCAAAACGAAATATCTTCACATAAAAACTAGACAGAAGCATTCTCAGAAACTTCTTTGTGATGTGCGCATTCAACTCACAGAGTTGAAGCTTCCTTTTCATATAGCACTTTTGAAACGCTCTGTTAGTAGAATCTGCAAGGGAATATTTGGAGTGCTACGAGGCCAACACTGGAAAAGGAAATACCTTCACATACAAACCAGACGGAAGCATTCTCAGAAACTACCCTGTGCTTTATGGATTCAACTCACTGAGAGGAATCTTCCCTTTGAGAGCGCAGTTTGCAAACACTCTTTTTGCAGAATTTGCTAGGGGATGTTTGGAGCGATTTCAGGACTATGCTGGAAAAGGAAATATCTTCACTTAGACACTAGACAGAAGCATTTTTAGAAACTTCGGTGTGATCGGTGCATTCGACTCACAGACCTGAACCTTCCTTTTGATAGAGCAGTTTTGAAACGCTCTTTTAGTAGCATCTGAAAGTGGATATTTGGAGCGCTTTTAGGCCAAGGCTGGAAAACGAAATATCATCACATAAAAACTAGACAGAAGCATTCTCAGAAACTTCTTTGTGATGAGTGGATTCAACTCACAGACTTGCACGTTCCTTTGGATAGGATAGTTTTGAAACACTCCTTTTGTAGAATCTGCGAGCGTTTATTTCGAACGCTTTGAGGCCTATGCTGGAAAAGGAAATATCTTCACCTAAAAACTAGACAGAAGCATTGTCAGAAACATCTTTGTGATGACTGCATTCAACTCACAGAGTTGAACCTACCTATTGATAGAGAAGTTTTGAAACACCCTTTTTGTAGAATCTGCAAGTGAATATTTGGAGCGATATGAGGCCTCTGCTGGGAAATGAAATATCTTCCCCTAAAAGCTAGACAGAAGCATAATCAGAAACGACTTGGCAATGTGTGCATCCAACTCACAGAGTTGAACCTTCCTTTCCCTAGAGCAGTTTTGAAACACTCTTTTAGTAGAATCTGAAAGTGGATATTTGGAGCGCTTTGAGGACAGTGCTGGGAAACGAAATATCATCACAGAAAAACTAGACAGAAGCGTTCTGCGAAAGTTCTTTGTGATGAGTGCATTCAACTCAGGGACTCGAATGTTCCTTTTGATAGAACAGTTTTGAAACACTCCTTTTGTAGAATCTGCAAGTGTTTATTTGGAGCGCTTTGAGGCCTATGCTGGAAAAGGAAATATCTTCACCTCAAAAGTAGATAGAAGCATTCTCAGAAACTTCTTGGTGATGTGTACATTGAACTCACAGTGTTGAACCTTTCTTTGGATAGAGAAGTTTTGAAACACTCTTTTAGCAGAATCTTCAAGTGGATATATGGAGTTCCTTGAGGCCTACGCCGGAAAAGGAAATATCTTCCCGTAGAAACTAGGCAAAAGCATTCTCAGAAAGTTCGCTGTGCTTTGTGCATTCAACTCACAGAGTTCAACCTTCCTTTTGATAGAGCAGTTTTGAAACACTCTTTTTGTAGAATCTGCACGTGGATATTTGGAACGCTTTGAGGCCTCTGCTTCAAAAGGAAATATCCTGGCATAGAAACTGGACGGAAGCATTCTCAGAAACTTCTTTGCGATGAGGGCCTTCAAGTCACAGAGTGAAACCTTCCTTTTGATAGGCCAGCTTTGAAACACTGTTTCTGTAGAATCCGCAAGCGGATGCTTGGAGCTCTTTGAGGCTTAGGCTGGAAAAGGGAATATCTTCATATACAAACTAGACAGAAGCATTCTCAGAAACTTCTTTGTCATGTGGGGATGGAACTCACAGAGTTGAACATTCCTTTTCACAGAGCAGTTCTGCAACCCTCTTTTGGTGGAAACTGCAAGTGGATGTTTGGTGCGATTGCGTCATCCAGTGGAAAAGGAAATACATTCAGACGAAAACTAGATAGAACCATTCTCAGAAACTTCTTGAGATGAGTGCATTCTACTCACAGAATTGTACCTTCCTTTTGATAGAATAGTTTTGAAACACACTTTTTGTGCAAACTGCAAGTGGATAGTTGGAGCGCTTTGAGGCGTATGCTGCAAAACGAAATATCTTCACATAAAAACTAGACAGAAGCATTCTCAGAAACTTCTTTGTGATGTGCGCATTCAACTCACAGAGTTGAAGCTTCCTTTTCATATAGCACTTTTGAAACGCTCTGTTAGTAGAATCTGCAAGGGAATATTTGGAGTGCTACGAGGCCAACACTGGAAAAGGAAATACCTTCACATACAAACCAGACGGAAGCATTCTCAGAAACTACCCTGTGCTTTATGGATTCAACTCACTGAGAGGAATCTTCCCTTTGAGAGCGCAGTTTGGAAACACTCTTTTTGCAGAATTTGCTAGGGGATGCTTGGAGCGATTTCAGGACTATGCTGGAAAAGGAAATATCTTCAATTAAACACTAGACAGAAGCATTGTCAGAAACTTCGGTGCGATGAGTGCATTCGACTCACAGACCTGAACCTTCCTTTTGATAGAGCAGTTTTGAAACGCTCTTTTAGTAGCATCTGAAAGCGGATATTTGGAGCGCTTTGAGGCCAAGGCTGGAAAACGAAATATCATCACATAAAAACTAGACAGAAGCATTCTCAGAAACTTCTTTGTGATGAGTGGATTCAACTCACAGACTTGCACGTTCCTTTGGATAGGATAGTTTTGAAACACTCCTTTTGCAGAATCTGCGAGTGTTTATTTCGAATGCTTTGAGGCCTATGCTGGAAAAGGAAATATCTTCACCTAAAAACTAGACAGAAGCATTGTCAGAAATATCTTTGTGATGACTGCATTCAACTCACAGAGTTGAACCTACCTATTGATGGAGTAGTTTTGAAACACCCTTTTTGTAGAATCTGCAAGTGAATATTTGGAGCGATATGAGGCCTCTGCTGGGAAAGGAAATATCATCCCCTAAAAGCCAGACAGAAGCATACTCAGAAACGACTTGGCAATGTGTGGATCCAACTCACAGAGTTGAACCTTCCTTTCCCTAGAGCAGTTTTGAAACGCTCTTTTAGTAGAATCTGAAAGTGGATATTTGGAGCACTTTGAGGCCAGTGCTGGGAAACGAAACATCATCACAGAAAAACTAGACAGAAGCGTTCTGCGAAAGTTCTTTTTGATGAGTGCATTCAACTCAGGGACTCGAATGTTCCTTTTGATAGAACAGTTTTGAAACACTCCTTTTGTAGAATCTGCAAGTGTTTATTTGGAGCGCTTTGAGGCCTATGCTGGAAAAGGAAATATCTTCACCTCAAAAGTAGATAGAAGCATTCTCAGAAACATCTTGGTGATGTGTACATTGAACTCACAGTGTTGAACCTTTCTTTGGATAGAGAAGTTTTGAAACACTCTTTTAGCAGAATCTTCAAGTGGATATATGGAGTTCCTTGAGGCCTACGCCGGAAAAGGAAATATCTTCCCGTAGAAACTAGGCAAAAGCATTCTCAGAAAGTTCCCTGTGCTTTGTGCATTCAACTCACAGAGTTCAACCTTCCTTTTGATAGAGCAGTTTTGAAACACTCTTTTTGTAGAATCTGCACGTGGATATTTGGAACGCTTTGAGGCCTATGCTTCAAAAGGAAATATCCTGGCATAGAAACTGGACGGAAGCATTCTCAGAAACTTCTTTGCGATGAGGGCCTTCAAGTCACAGAGTGAAACCTTCCTTTTGATAGGCCAGCTTTGAAACACTGTTTCTGTAGAATCCGCAAGCGGATGCTTGGAGCTCTTTGAGGCTTAGGCTGGAAAAGGTAATATCTTCATATACAAACTAGACAGAAGCATTCTCAGAAACTTCTTTGTCATGTGGGGATGGAACTCACAGAGTTGAACATTCCTTTTCACAGAGCAGTTCTGCAACCCTCTTTTGGTGGAAACTGCAAGTGGATGTTTGGTGCGATTGCGTCATCCAGTGGAAAAGGAAATACATTCAGACGAAAACTAGATAGAACCATTCTCAGAAACTTCTTGAGATGAGTGCATTCTACTCACAGAGTTGTACCTTCCTTTTGATAGAATAGTTTTGAAACACACTTCTTGTGCAAACTGCAAGTGGATAGTTGGAGCGCTTTGAGGCGTATGCTGCAAAACGAAATATCTTCACATAAAAACTAGACAGAAGCATTCTCAGAAACTTCTTTTTGATGTGCGCATTCAACTCACAGAGTTGAAGCTTCCTTTTCATATAGCAATTTTGAAAATCTCTGTTAGTAGAATCTGCAAGGGAATATTTGGAGTGCTATGAGGCCAACACTGGAAAAGGAAATACCTTCACATACAAACCAGACGGAAGCATTCTCAGAAACTACCCTGTGCTTTATGGATTCAACTCACTGGGAAGAATCTTCCCTTTGAGAGCGTAGTTTGGAAACACTCTTTTTGCAGAATTTGCTATGGGATGTTTGGAGCGATTTCAGGACTATGCTGGAAAAGGAAATATCTTCACTTAAACACTAGACAGAAGCATTGTCAGAAACTTCGGTGCAATGAGTGCATTCGACTCACAGACCTGAACCTTCCTTTTGATAGAGCAGTTTTGAAACGCTCTTTTAGTAGCATCTGAAAGCGGATATTTGGAGCGCTTTGAGGCCAAGGCTGGAAAACGAAATATCATCACATAAAAACTAGACACAAGCATTCTCAGAAACTTCTTTGTGATGAGTGGATTCAACTCACAGACTTGCACGTTCCTTTGGATAGGATAGTTTTGAAACACTCCTTTTGTAGAATCTGCGAGCGTTTATTTCGAACGCTTTGAGGCCTATGCTGGAAAAGGAAATATCTTCACCTAAAAACTAGATAGAAGCATTGTCAGAAACATCTTTGTGATGACTGCATTCAACTCACAGGGTTGAACGTAACTATTGATAGAGAAGTTTTGAAACACCCTTTTTGTAGAATCGGCAAGTGAATATTTGGAGCAATATGAGGCCTAAGCTGGGAAATGAAATATCTTCCCCTGAAAGATAGACAGAAGCATACTCAGAAACGACTTGGCAATGTGTGCATCCAACTCACACAGTTGAACCTTCCTTTCCCTAGAGCAGTTTTGAAACACTCTTTTAGTAGAATCTGAAAGTGGATATTTGGAGCGCTTTGAGTCCAGTGCTGGGAAACGAAATATCATCACAGAAAAACTAGACAGAAGCGTTCTGCGAAAGTTCTTTGTGATGAGTGCATTCAACTCAGAGACTCGAACGTTCCTTTTGATAGAACAGTTTTGAAACACTCCTTTTGTAGAATCTGCAGGTGTTTATTTGGAGCGCTTTCAGGCCTATGCTGGAAAAGGAAATATCTTCACCTCAAAAGGAGATAGAAGCATTCTCAGAAACTTATTGGTGATGTGTACATTGAACTCACAGTGTTGAACCTTTCTTTGGATAGAGAAGTTTTGAAACACTCTTTTAGCAGAATCTTCAAGTGGATATATGGAGTTCCTTGAGGCCTACGCCGGACATGGAAATATCTTCCCGTAGAAACTAGGCAAAAGCATTCTCAGAAAGTTCCCTGTGCTTTGTGCATTCAACTCACAGAGTTCAACCTTCCTTTTGATAGAGCAGTTTTGAAACACTCTTTTTGTAGAATCTGCACGTGGATATTTGGAACGCTTTGAGGCCTATGCTTCAAAAGGAAATATCCTGGCATAGAAACTGGACGGAAGCATTCTCAGAAACTTCTTTGCGATGAGGGCCTTCAAGTCACAGAGTGAAACCTTCCTTTTGATAGGCCAGCTTTGAAACACTGTTTCTGTAGAATCCGCAAGCGGATGCTTGGAGCTCTTTGAGGCTTAGGCTGGAAAAGGTAATATCTTCATATACAAACTAGACAGAAGCATTCTCAGAAACTTCTTTGTCATGTGGGGATGGAACTCACAGAGTTGAACATTCCTTTTCACAGAGCAGTTCTGCAACCCTCTTTTGGTGGAAACTGCAAGTGGATGTTTGGTGCGACTGCGTCATCCAGTGGAAAAGGAAATACATTCAGACGAAAACTAGATAGAACCATTCTCAGAAACTTCTTGAGATGAGTGCATTCTACTCACAGAGTTTTACCTTCCTTTTGATAGAATAGTTTTGAAACACACTTCTTGTGCAAACTGCAAGTGGATAGTTGGAGCGCTTTGAGGCGTATGCTGCAAAACGAAATATCTTCACATACAAACTAGACAGAAGCATTCTCAGAAACTTCTTTGTGATGTGCGCATTCAACTCACAGAGTTGAAGCTTCCTTTTCATATAGCACTTTTGAAAAGCTCTGTTAGTAGAATCTGCAAGGGAATATTTGGAGTGCTATGAGGCCAACACTGGAAAAGGAAATACCTTCACATACAAACCAGACGGAAGCATTCTCAGAAACTACCCTGTGCTTTATGGATTCAACTCACTGGGAGGAATCTTCCCTTTGAGAGCGCAGTTTGGAAACACTCTTTTTGCAGAATTTGCTAGGGGATGTTTGGAGCGATTTCAGGACTATGCTGGAAAAGGAAATATCTTCACTTAAACACTAGACAGAAGCATTGTCAGAAACTTCGGTGCAATGAGTGCATTCGACTCACAGACCTGAACCTTCCTTTTGATAGAGCAGTTTTGAAACGCTCTTTTAGTAGCATCTGAAAGCGGATATTTGGAGCGCTTTGAGGCCAAGGCTGGAAAACGAAATATCATCACATAAAAACTAGACACAAGCATTCTCAGAAACTTCTTTGTGATGAGTGGATTCAACTCACAGACTTGCACGTTCCTTTGGATAGGATAGTTTTGAAACACTCCTTTTGTAGAATCTGCGAGCGTTTATTTCGAACGCTTTGAGGCCTATGCTGGAAAAGGAAATATCTTCACCTAAAAACTAGATAGAAGCATTGTCAGAAACATCTTTGTGATGACTGCATTCAACTCACAGGGTTGAACGTAACTATTGATAGAGAAGTTTTGAAACACCCTTTTTGTAGAATCGGCAAGTGAATATTTGGAGCAATATGAGGCCTAAGCTGGGAAATGAAATATCTTCCCCTGAAAGATAGACAGAAGCATACTCAGAAACGACTTGGCAATGTGTGCATCCAACTCACACAGTTGAACCTTCCTTTCCCTAGAGCAGTTTTGAAACACTCTTTTAGTAGAATCTGAAAGTGGATATTTGGAGCGCTTTGAGTCCAGTGCTGGGAAACGAAATATCATCACAGAAAAACTAGACAGAAGCGTTCTGCGAAAGTTCTTTGTGATGAGTGCATTCAACTCAGAGACTCGAACGTTCCTTTTGATAGAACAGTTTTGAAACACTCCTTTTGTAGAATCTGCAGGTGTTTATTTGGAGCGCTTTCAGGCCTATGCTGGAAAAGGAAATATCTTCACCTCAAAAGGAGATAGAAGCATTCTCAGAAACTTATTGGTGATGTGTACATTGAACTCACAGTGTTGAACCTTTCTTTGGATAGAGAAGTTTTGAAACACTCTTTTAGCAGAATCTTCAAGTGGATATATGGAGTTCCTTGAGGCCTACGCCGGACATGGAAATATCTTCCCGTAGAAACTAGGCAAAAGCATTCTCAGAAAGTTCCCTGTGCTTTGTGCATTCAACTCACAGAGTTCAACCTTCCTTTTGATAGAGCAGTTTTGAAACACTCTTTTTGTAGAATCTGCACGTGGATATTTGGAACGCTTTGAGGCCTATGCTTCAAAAGGAAATATCCTGGCATAGAAACTGGACGGAAGCATTCTCAGAAACTTCTTTGCGATGAGGGCCTTCAAGTCACAGAGTGAAACCTTCCTTTTGATAGGCCAGCTTTGAAACACTGTTTCTGTAGAATCCGCAAGCGGATGCTTGGAGCTCTTTGAGGCTTAGGCTGGAAAAGGTAATATCTTCATATACAAACTAGACAGAAGCATTCTCAGAAACTTCTTTGTCATGTGGGGATGGAACTCACAGAGTTGAACATTCCTTTTCACAGAGCAGTTCTGCAACCCTCTTTTGGTGGAAACTGCAAGTGGATGTTTGGTGCGATTGCGTCATCCAGTGGAAAAGGAAATACATTCAGACGAAAACTAGATAGAACCATTCTCAGAAACTTCTTGAGATGAGTGCATTCTACTCACAGAGTTTTACCTTCCTTTTGATAGAATAGTTTTGAAACACACTTCTTGTGCAAACTGCAAGTGGATAGTTGGAGCGCTTTGAGGCGTATGCTGCAAAACGAAATATCTTCACATACAAACTAGACAGAAGCATTCTCAGAAACTTCTTTGTGATGTGCGCATTCAACTCACAGAGTTGAAGCTTCCTTTTCATATAGCACTTTTGAAAAGCTCTGTTAGTAGAATCTGCAAGGGAATATTTGGAGTGCTATGAGGCCAACACTGGAAAAGGAAATACCTTCACATACAAACCAGACGGAAGCATTCTCAGAAACTACCCTGTGCTTTATGGATTCAACTCACTGGGAGGAATCTTCCCTTTGAGAGCGCAGTTTGGAAACACTCTTTTTGCAGAATTTGCTAGGGGATGTTTGGAGCGATTTCAGGACTATGCTGGAAAAGGAAATATCTTCACTTAAACACTAGACAGAAGCATTGTCAGAAACTTCGGTGCGATGAGTGCATTCGACTCACAGACCTGAACCTTCCTTTTGATAGAGCAGTTTTGAAACGCTCTTTTAGTAGCATCTGAAAGCGGATATTTGGAGCGCTTTGAGGCCAAGGCTGGAAAACGAAATATCATCACATAAAAACTAGACAGAAGCATTCTCAGAAACTTCTTTGTGATGAGTGGATTCAACTCACAGACTTGCACGTTCCTTTGGATAGGATAGTTTTGAAACACTCCTTTTGCAGAATCTGCGAGTGTTTATTTCGAATGCTTTGAGGCCTATGCTGGAAAAGGAAATATCTTCACCTAAAAACTAGACAGAAGCATTGTCAGAAATATCTTTGTGATGACTGCATTCAACTCACAGAGTTGAACCTACCTATTGATGGAGTAGTTTTGAAACACCCTTTTTGTAGAATCTGCAAGTGAATATTTGGAGCGATATGAGGCCTCTGCTGGGAAAGGAAATATCATCCCCTAAAAGCCAGACAGAAGCATACTCAGAAACGACTTGGCAATGTGTGGATCCAACTCACAGAGTTGAACCTTCTTTTCCCTAGAGCAGTTTTGAAACACTCTTTTAGTAGAATCTGAAAGTGGATATTTGGAGCGCTTTGAGGCCAGTGCTGGGAAACGAAATATCATCACAGAAAAACTAGACAGAAGCGTTCTGCGAAAGTTCTTTGTGATGAGTGCATTCAACTCAGGGACTCGAATGTTCCTTTTGATAGAACAGTTTTGAAACACTCCTTTTGTAGAATCTGCAAGTGTTTATTTGGAGCGCTTTGAGGCCTATGCTGGAAAAGGAAATATCTTCACCTAAAAAGTAGATAGAAGCATTCTCAGAAACATCTTGGTGATGTGTACATTGAACTCACAGTGTTGAACCTTTCTTTGGATAGAGAAGTTTTGAAACACTCTTTTAGCAGAATCTTCAAGTGGATATATGGAGTTCCTTGAGGCCTACGCCGGAAAAGGAAATATCTTCCCGTAGAAACTAGGCAAAAGCATTCTCAGAAAGTTCCCTGTGCTTTGTGCATTCAACTCACAGAGTTCAACCTTCCTTTTGATAGAGCAGTTTTGAAACACTCTTTTTGTAGAATCTGCACGTGGATATTTGGAACGCTTTGAGGCCTATGCTTCAAAAGGAAATATCCTGGCATAGAAACTGGACGGAAGCATTCTCAGAAACTTCTTTGCGATGAGGGCCTTCAAGTCACAGAGTGAAACCTTCCTTTTGATAGGCCAGCTTTGAAACACTGTTTCTGTAGAATCCGCAAGTGGATGCTTGGAGCTCTTTGAGGCTTAGGCTGGAAAAGGTAATATCTTCATATACAAACTAGACAGAAGCATTCTCAGAAACTTCTTTGTCATGTGGGGATGGAACTCACAGAGTTGAACATTCCTTTTCACAGAGCAGTTCTGCAACCCTCTTTTGGTGGAAACTGCAAGTGGATGTTTGGTGCGATTGCGTCATCCAGTGGAAAAGGAAATACATTCAGACGAAAACTAGATAGAACCATTCTCAGAAACTTCTTGAGATGAGTGCATTCTACTCACAGAGTTGTACCTTCCTTTTGATAGAATAGTTTTGAAACACACTTCTTGTGCAAACTGCAAGTGGATAGTTGGAGCGCTTTGAGGCGTATGCTGCAAAACGAAATATCTTCACATACAAACTAGACAGAAGCATTCTCAGAAACTTCTTTGTGATGTGCGCATTCAACTCACAGAGTTGAAGCTTCCTTTTCATATAGCACTTTTGAAAAGCTCTGTTAGTAGAATCTGCAAGGGAATATTTGGAGTGCTATGAGGCCAACACTGGAAAAGGAAATACCTTCACATACAAACCAGACGGAAGCATTCTCAGAAACTACCCTGTGCTTTATGGATTCAACTCACTGGGAGGAATCTTCCCTTTGAGAGCGCAGTTTGGAAACACTCTTTTTGCAGAATTTGCTAGGGGATGTTTGGAGCGATTTCAGGACTATGCTGGAAAAGGAAATATCTTCACTTAAACACTAGACAGAAGCATTGTCAGAAACTTCGGTGCGATGAGTGCATTCGACTCACAGACCTGAACCTTCCTTTTGATAGAGCAGTTTTGAAACGCTCTTTTAGTAGCATCTGAAAGCGGATATTTGGAGCGCTTTGAGGCCAAGGCTGGAAAACGAAATATCATCACATAAAAACTAGACAGAAGCATTCTCAGAAACTTCTTTGTGATGAGTGGATTCAACTCACAGACTTGCACGTTCCTTTGGATAGGATAGTTTTGAAACACTCCTTTTGCAGAATCTGCGAGTGTTTATTTCGAATGCTTTGAGGCCTATGCTGGAAAAGGAAATATCTTCACCTAAAAACTAGACAGAAGCATTGTCAGAAATATCTTTGTGATGACTGCATTCAACTCACAGAGTTGAACCTACCTATTGATGGAGTAGTTTTGAAACACCCTTTTTGTAGAATCTGCAAGTGAATATTTGGAGCGTTATGAGGCCTCTGCTGGGAAAGGAAATATCATCCCCTAAAAGCTAGACAGAAGCATACTCAGAAACGACTTGGCAATGTGTGGATCCAACTCACAGAGTTGAACCTTCCTTTCCCTAGAGCAGTTTTGAAACGCTCTTTTAGTAGAATCTGAAAGTGGATATTGGGAGCACTTTGAGGCCAGTGCTGGGAAACGAAATATCATCACAGAAAAACTAGACAGAAGCGTTCTGCGAAAGTTCTTTGTGATGAGTGCATTCAACTCAGGGACTCGAATGTTCCTTTTGATAGAACAGCTTTGAAACACTCCTTTTGTAGAATCTGCAAGTGTTTATTTGGAGCGCTTTGAGGCCTATGCTGGAAAAGGAAATATCTTCACCTAAAAAGTAGATAGAAGCATTCTCAGAAACATCTTGGTGATGTGTACATTGAACTCACAGTGTTGAACCTTTCTTTGGATAGAGAAGTTTTGAAACACTCTTTTAGCAGAATCTTCAAGTGGATATATGGAGTTCCTTGAGGCCTACGCCGGAAAAGGAAATATCTTCCCGTAGAAACTAGGCAAAAGCATTCTCAGAAAGTTCCCTGTGCTTTGTGCATTCAACTCACAGAGTTCAACCTTCCTTTTGATAGAGCAGTTTTGAAACACTCTTTTTGTAGAATCTGCACGTGGATATTTGGAACGCTTTGAGGCCTATGCTTCAAAAGGAAATATCCTGGCATAGAAACTGGACGGAAGCATTCTCAGAAACTTCTTTGCGATGAGGGCCTTCAAGTCACAGAGTGAAACCTTCCTTTTGATAGGCCAGCTTTGAAACACTGTTTCTGTAGAATCCGCAAGCGGATGCTTGGAGCTCTTTGAGGCTTAGGCTGGAAAAGGTAATATCTTCATATACAAACTAGACAGAAGCATTCTCAGAAACTTCTTTGTCATGTGGGGATGGAACTCACAGAGTTGAACATTCCTTTTCACAGAGCAGTTCTGCAACCCTCTTTTGGTGGAAACTGCAAGTGGATGTTTGGTGCGACTGCGTCATCCAGTGGAAAAGGAAATACATTCAGACGAAAACTAGATAGAACCATTCTCAGAAACTTCTTGAGATGAGTGCATTCTACTCACAGAGTTTTACCTTCCTTTTGATAGAATAGTTTTGAAACACACTTCTTGTGCAAACTGCAAGTGGATAGTTGGAGCGCTTTGAGGCGTATGCTGCAAAACGAAATATCTTCACATACAAACTAGACAGAAGCATTCTCAGAAACTTCTTTGTGATGTGCGCATTCAACTCACAGAGTTGAAGCTTCCTTTTCATATAGCACTTTTGAAAAGCTCTGTTAGTAGAATCTGCAAGGGAATATTTGGAGTGCTATGAGGCCAACACTGGAAAAGGAAATACCTTCACATACAAACCAGACGGAAGCATTCTCAGAAACTACCCTGTGCTTTATGGATTCAACTCACTGGGAGGAATCTTCCCTTTGAGAGCGCAGTTTGGAAACACTCTTTTTGCAGAATTTGCTAGGGGATGTTTGGAGCGATTTCAGGACTATGCTGGAAAAGGAAATATCTTCACTTAAACACTAGACAGAAGCATTGTCAGAAACTTCGGTGCGATGAGTGCATTCGACTCACAGACCTGAACCTTCCTTTTGATAGAGCAGTTTTGAAACGCTCTTTTAGTAGCATCTGAAAGCGGATATTTGGAGCGCTTTGAGGCCAAGGCTGGAAAACGAAATATCATCACATAAAAACTAGACAGAAGCATTCTCAGAAACTTCTTTGTGATGAGTGGATTCAACTCACAGACTTGCACGTTCCTTTGGATAGGATAGTTTTGAAACACTCCTTTTGCAGAATCTGCGAGTGTTTATTTCGAATGCTTTGAGGCCTATGCTGGAAAAGGAAATATCTTCACCTAAAAACTAGACAGAAGCATTGTCAGAAATATCTTTGTGATGACTGCATTCAACTCACAGAGTTGAACCTACCTATTGATGGAGTAGTTTTGAAACACCCTTTTTGTAGAATCTGCAAGTGAATATTTGGAGCGATATGAGGCCTCTGCTGGGAAAGGAAATATCATCCCCTAAAAGCCAGACAGAAGCATACTCAGAAACGACTTGGCAATGTGTGGATCCAACTCACAGAGTTGAACCTTCTTTTCCCTAGAGCAGTTTTGAAACGCTCTTTTAGTAGAATCTGAAAGTGGATATTTGGAGCACTTTGAGGCCAGTGCTGGGAAACGTAATATCATCACAGAAAAACTAGACAGAAGCGTTCTGCGAAAGTTCTTTGTGATGAGTGTATTCAACTCAGGGACTCGAATGTTCCTTTTGATAGAACAGTTTTGAAACACTCCTTTTGTAGAATCTGCAAGTGTTTATTTGGAGCGCTTTGAGGCCTATGCTGGAAAAGGAAATATCTTCACCTAAAAAGTAGATAGAAGCATTCTCAGAAACATCTTGGTGATGTGTACATTGAACTCACAGTGTTGAACCTTTCTTTGGATAGAGAAGTTTTGAAACACTCTTTTAGCAGAATCTTCAAGTGGATATATGGAGTTCCTTGAGGCCTACGCCGGAAAAGGAAATATCTTCCCGTAGAAACTAGGCAAAAGCATTCTCAGAAAGTTCCCTGTGCTTTGTGCATTCAACTCACAGAGTTCAACCTTCCTTTTGATAGAGCAGTTTTGAAACACTCTTTTTGTAGAATCTGCACGTGGATATTTGGAACGCTTTGAGGCCTATGCTTCAAAAGGAAATATCCTGGCATAGAAACAGGACGGAAGCATTCTCAGAAACTTCTTTGCGATGAGGGCCTTCAAGTCACAGAGTGAAACCTTCCTTTTGATAGGCCAGCTTTGAAACACTGTTTCTGTAGAATCCGCAAGCGGATGCTTGGAGCTCTTTGAGGCTTAGGCTGGAAAAGGTAATATCTTCATATACAAACTAGACAGAAGCATTCTCAGAAACTTCTTTGTCATGTGGGGATGGAACTCACAGAGTTGAACATTCCTTTTCACAGAGCAGTTCTGCAACCCTCTTTTGGTGGAAACTGCAAGTGGATGTTTGGTGCGATTGCGTCATCCAGTGGAAAAGGAAATACATTCAGACGAAAACTAGATAGAACCATTCTCAGAAACTTCTTGAGATGAGTGCATTCTACTCACAGAGTTTTACCTTCCTTTTGATAGAATAGTTTTGAAACACACTTCTTGTGCAAACTGCAAGTGGATAGTTGGAGCGCTTTGAGGCGTATGCTGCAAAACGAAATATCTTCACATACAAACTAGACAGAAGCATTCTCAGAAACTTCTTTGTGATGTGCGCATTCAACTCACAGAGTTGAAGCTTCCTTTTCATATAGCACTTTTGAAAAGCTCTGTTAGTAGAATCTGCAAGGGAATATTTGGAGTGCTATGAGGCCAACACTGGAAAAGGAAATACCTTCACATACAAACCAGACGGAAGCATTCTCAGAAACTACCCTGTGCTTTATGGATTCAACTCACTGGGAGGAATCTTCCCTTTGAGAGCGCAGTTTGGAAACACTCTTTTTGCAGAATTTGCTAGGGGATGTTTGGAGCGATTTCAGGACTATGCTGGAAAAGGAAATATCTTCACTTAAACACTAGACAGAAGCATTGTCAGAAACTTCGGTGCGATGAGTGCATTCGACTCACAGACCTGAACCTTCCTTTTGATAGAGCAGTTTTGAAACGCTCTTTTAGTAGCATCTGAAAGCGGATATTTGGAGCGCTTTGAGGCCAAGGCTGGAAAACGAAATATCATCACATAAAAACTAGACAGAAGCATTCTCAGAAACTTCTTTGTGATGAGTGGATTCAACTCACAGACTTGCACGTTCCTTTGGATAGGATAGTTTTGAAACACTCCTTTTGCAGAATCTGCGAGTGTTTATTTCGAATGCTTTGAGGCCTATGCTGGAAAAGGAAATATCTTCACCTAAAAACTAGACAGAAGCATTGTCAGAAATATCTTTGTGATGACTGCATTCAACTCACAGAGTTGAACCTACCTATTGATGGAGTAGTTTTGAAACACCCTTTTTGTAGAATCTGCAAGTGAATATTTGGAGCGTTATGAGGCCTCTGCTGGGAAAGGAAATATCATCCCCTAAAAGCCAGACAGAAGCATACTCAGAAACGACTTGGCAATGTGTGGATCCAACTCACAGAGTTGAACCTTCCTTTCCCTAGAGCAGTTTTGAAACGCTCTTTTAGTAGAATCTGAAAGTGGATATTTGGAGCACTTTGAGGCCAGTGCTGGGAAACGAAATATCATCACAGAAAAACTAGACAGAAGCGTTCTGCGAAAGTTCTTTGTGATGAGTGCATTCAACTCAGGGACTCGAATGTTCCTTTTGATAGAACAGCTTTGAAACACTCCTTTTGTAGAATCTGCAAGTGTTTATTTGGAGCGCTTTGAGGCCTATGCTGGAAAAGGAAATATCTTCACCTAAAAAGTAGATAGAAGCATTCTCAGAAACATCTTGGTGATGTGTACATTGAACTCACAGTGTTGAACCTTTCTTTGGATAGAGAAGTTTTGAAACACTCTTTTAGCAGAATCTTCAAGTGGATATATGGAGTTCCTTGAGGCCTACGCCGGAAAAGGAAATATCTTCCCGTAGAAACTAGGCAAAAGCATTCTCAGAAAGTTCCCTGTGCTTTGTGCATTCAACTCACAGAGTTCAACCTTCCTTTTGATAGAGCAGTTTTGAAACACTCTTTTTGTAGAATCTGCACGTGGATATTTGGAACGCTTTGAGGCCTATGCTTCAAAAGGAAATATCCTGGCATAGAAACTGGACGGAAGCATTCTCAGAAACTTCTTTGCGATGAGGGCCTTCAAGTCACAGAGTGAAACCTTCCTTTTGATAGGCCAGCTTTGAAACACTGTTTCTGTAGAATCCGCAAGCGGATGCTTGGAGCTCTTTGAGGCTTAGGCTGGAAAAGGTAATATCTTCATATACAAACTAGACAGAAGCATTCTCAGAAACTTCTTTGTCATGTGGGGATGGAACTCACAGAGTTGAACATTCCTTTTCACAGAGCAGTTCTGCAACCCTCTTTTGGTGGAAACTGCAAGTGGATGTTTGGTGCGACTGCGTCATCCAGTGGAAAAGGAAATACATTCAGACGAAAACTAGATAGAACCATTCTCAGAAACTTCTTGAGATGAGTGCATTCTACTCACAGAGTTTTACCTTCCTTTTGATAGAATAGTTTTGAAACACACTTCTTGTGCAAACTGCAAGTGGATAGTTGGAGCGCTTTGAGGCGTATGCTGCAAAACGAAATATCTTCACATACAAACTAGACAGAAGCATTCTCAGAAACTTCTTTGTGATGTGCGCATTCAACTCACAGAGTTGAAGCTTCCTTTTCATATAGCACTTTTGAAAAGCTCTGTTAGTAGAATCTGCAAGGGAATATTTGGAGTGCTATGAGGCCAACACTGGAAAAGGAAATACCTTCACATACAAACCAGACGGAAGCATTCTCAGAAACTACCCTGTGCTTTATGGATTCAACTCACTGGGAGGAATCTTCCCTTTGAGAGCGCAGTTTGGAAACACTCTTTTTGCAGAATTTGCTAGGGGATGTTTGGAGCGATTTCAGGACTATGCTGGAAAAGGAAATATCTTCACTTAAACACTAGACAGAAGCATTGTCAGAAACTTCGGTGCGATGAGTGCATTCGACTCACAGACCTGAACCTTCCTTTTGATAGAGCAGTTTTGAAACGCTCTTTTAGTAGCATCTGAAAGCGGATATTTGGAGCGCTTTGAGGCCAAGGCTGGAAAACGAAATATCATCACATAAAAACTAGACAGAAGCATTCTCAGAAACTTCTTTGTGATGAGTGGATTCAACTCACAGACTTGCACGTTCCTTTGGATAGGATAGTTTTGAAACACTCCTTTTGCAGAATCTGCGAGTGTTTATTTCGAATGCTTTGAGGCCTATGCTGGAAAAGGAAATATCTTCACCTAAAAACTAGACAGAAGCATTGTCAGAAATATCTTTGTGATGACTGCATTCAACTCACAGAGTTGAACCTACCTATTGATGGAGTAGTTTTGAAACACCCTTTTTGTAGAATCTGCAAGTGAATATTTGGAGCGATATGAGGCCTCTGCTGGGAAAGGAAATATCATCCCCTAAAAGCCAGACAGAAGCATACTCAGAAACGACTTGGCAATGTGTGGATCCAACTCACAGAGTTGAACCTTCTTTTCCCTAGAGCAGTTTTGAAACGCTCTTTTAGTAGAATCTGAAAGTGGATATTTGGAGCACTTTGAGGCCAGTGCTGGGAAACGTAATATCATCACAGAAAAACTAGACAGAAGCGTTCTGCGAAAGTTCTTTGTGATGAGTGCATTCAACTCAGGGACTCGAATGTTCCTTTTGATAGAACAGTTTTGAAACACTCCTTTTGTAGAATCTGCAAGTGTTTATTTGGAGCGCTTTGAGGCCTATGCTGGAAAAGGAAATATCTTCACCTAAAAAGTAGATAGAAGCATTCTCAGAAACATCTTGGTGATGTGTACATTGAACTCACAGTGTTGAACCTTTCTTTGGATAGAGAAGTTTTGAAACACTCTTTTAGCAGAATCTTCAAGTGGATATATGGAGTTCCTTGAGGCCTACGCCGGAAAAGGAAATATCTTCCCGTAGAAACTAGGCAAAAGCATTCTCAGAAAGTTCCCTGTGCTTTGTGCATTCAACTCACAGAGTTCAACCTTCCTTTTGATAGAGCAGTTTTGAAACACTCTTTTTGTAGAATCTGCACGTGGATATTTGGAACGCTTTGAGGCCTATGCTTCAAAAGGAAATATCCTGGCATAGAAACTGGACGGAAGCATTCTCAGAAACTTCTTTGCGATGAGGGCCTTCAAGTCACAGAGTGAAACCTTCCTTTTGATAGGCCAGCTTTGAAACACTGTTTCTGTAGAATCCGCAAGCGGATGCTTGGAGCTCTTTGAGGCTTAGGCTGGAAAAGGTAATATCTTCATATACAAACTAGACAGAAGCATTCTCAGAAACTTCTTTGTCATGTGGGGATGGAACTCACAGAGTTGAACATTCCTTTTCACAGAGCAGTTCTGCAACCCTCTTTTGGTGGAAACTGCAAGTGGATGTTTGGTGCGACTGCGTCATCCAGTGGAAAAGGAAATACATTCAGACGAAAACTAGATAGAACCATTCTGAGAAACTTCTTGAGATGAGTGCATTCTACTCACAGAGTTTTACCTTCCTTTTGATAGAATAGTTTTGAAACACACTTCTTGTGCAAACTGCAAGTGGATAGTTGGAGCGCTTTGAGGCGTATGCTGCAAAACGAAATATCTTCACATACAAACTAGACAGAAGCATTCTCAGAAACTTCTTTGTGATGTGCGCATTCAACTCACAGAGTTGAAGCTTCCTTTTCATATAGCACTTTTGAAAAGCTCTGTTAGTAGAATCTGCAAGGGAATATTTGGAGTGCTATGAGGCCAACACTGGAAAAGGAAATACCTTCACATACAAACCAGACGGAAGCATTCTCAGAAACTACCCTGTGCTTTATGGATTCAACTCACTGGGAGGAATCTTCCCTTTGAGAGCGCAGTTTGGAAACACTCTTTTTGCAGAATTTGCTAGGGGATGTTTGGAGCGATTTCAGGACTATGCTGGAAAAGGAAATATCTTCACTTAAACACTAGACAGAAGCATTGTCAGAAACTTCGGTGCGATGAGTGCATTCGACTCACAGACCTGAACCTTCCTTTTGATAGAGCAGTTTTGAAACGCTCTTTTAGTAGCATCTGAAAGCGGATATTTGGAGCGCTTTGAGGCCAAGGCTGGAAAACGAAATATCATCACATAAAAACTAGACAGAAGCATTCTCAGAAACTTCTTTGTGATGAGTGGATTCAACTCACAGACTTGCACGTTCCTTTGGATAGGATAGTTTTGAAACACTCCTTTTGCAGAATCTGCGAGTGTTTATTTCGAATGCTTTGAGGCCTATGCTGGAAAAGGAAATATCTTCACCTAAAAACTAGACAGAAGCATTGTCAGAAATATCTTTGTGATGACTGCATTCAACTCACAGAGTTGAACCTACCTATTGATGGAGTAGTTTTGAAACACCCTTTTTGTAGAATCTGCAAGTGAATATTTGGAGCGTTATGAGGCCTCTGCTGGGAAAGGAAATATCATCCCCTAAAAGCTAGACAGAAGCATACTCAGAAACGACTTGGCAATGTGTGGATCCAACTCACAGAGTTGAACCTTCCTTTCCCTAGAGCAGTTTTGAAACGCTCTTTTAGTAGAATCTGAAAGTGGATATTTGGAGCACTTTGAGGCCAGTGCTGGGAAACGAAATATCATCACAGAAAAACTAGACAGAAGCGTTCTGCGAAAGTTCTTTGTGATGAGTGCATTCAACTCAGGGACTCGAATGTTCCTTTTGATAGAACAGCTTTGAAACACTCCTTTTGTAGAATCTGCAAGTGTTTATTTGGAGCGCTTTGAGGCCTATGCTGGAAAAGGAAATATCTTCACCTAAAAAGTAGATAGAAGCATTCTCAGAAACATCTTGGTGATGTGTACATTGAACTCACAGTGTTGAACCTTTCTTTGGATAGAGAAGTTTTGAAACACTCTTTTAGCAGAATCTTCAAGTGGATATATGGAGTTCCTTGAGGCCTACGCCGGAAAAGGAAATATCTTCCCGTAGAAACTAGGCAAAAGCATTCTCAGAAAGTTCCCTGTGCTTTGTGCATTCAACTCACAGAGTTCAACCTTCCTTTTGATAGAGCAGTTTTGAAACACTCTTTTTGTAGAATCTGCACGTGGATATTTGGAACGCTTTGAGGCCTATGCTTCAAAAGGAAATATCCTGGCATAGAAACTGGACGGAAGCATTCTCAGAAACTTCTTTGCGATGAGGGCCTTCAAGTCACAGAGTGAAACCTTCCTTTTGATAGGCCAGCTTTGAAAAACTGTTTCTGTAGAATCCGCAAGCGGATGCTTGGAGCTCTTTGAGGCTTAGGCTGGAAAAGGTAATATCTTCATATACAAACTAGACAGAAGCATTCTCAGAAACTTCTTTGTCATGTGGGGATGGAACTCACAGAGTTGAACATTCCTTTTCACAGAGCAGTTCTGCAACCCTCTTTTGGTGGAAACTGCAAGTGGATGTTTGGTGCGACTGCGTCATCCAGTGGAAAAGGAAATACATTCAGACGAAAACTAGATAGAACCATTCTCAGAAACTTCTTGAGATGAGTGCATTCTACTCACAGAGTTGTACCTTCCTTTTGATAGAATAGTTTTGAAACACACTTCTTGTGCAAACTGCAAGTGGATAGTTGGAGCGCTTTGAGGCGTATGCTGCAAAACGAAATATCTTCACATACAAACTAGACAGAAGCATTCTCAGAAACTTCTTTGTGATGTGCGCATTCAACTCACAGAGTTGAAGCTTCCTTTTCATATAGCACTTTTGAAAAGCTCTGTTAGTAGAATCTGCAAGGGAATATTTGGAGTGCTATGAGGCCAACACTGGAAAAGGAAATACCTTCACATACAAACCAGACGGAAGCATTCTCAGAAACTACCCTGTGCTTTATGGATTCAACTCACTGGGAGGAATCTTCCCTTTGAGAGCGCAGTTTGGAAACACTCTTTTTGCAGAATTTGCTAGGGGATGTTTGGAGCGATTTCAGGACTATGCTGGAAAAGGAAATATCTTCACTTAAACACTAGACAGAAGCATTGTCAGAAACTTCGGTGCGATGAGTGCATTCGACTCACAGACCTGAACCTTCCTTTTGATAGAGCAGTTTTGAAACGCTCTTTTAGTAGCATCTGAAAGCGGATATTTGGAGCGCTTTGAGGCCAAGGCTGGAAAACGAAATATCATCACATAAAAACTAGACAGAAGCATTCTCAGAAACTTCTTTGTGATGAGTGGATTCAACTCACAGACTTGCACGTTCCTTTGGATAGGATAGTTTTGAAACACTCCTTTTGCAGAATCTGCGAGTGTTTATTTCGAATGCTTTGAGGCCTATGCTGGAAAAGGAAATATCTTCACCTAAAAACTAGACAGAAGCAGTGTCAGAAATATCTTTGTGATGACTGCATTCAACTCACAGAGTTGAACCTACCTATTGATGGAGTAGTTTTGAAACACCCTTTTTGTAGAATCTGCAAGTGAATATTTGGAGCGTTATGAGGCCTCTGCTGGGAAAGGAAATATCATCCCCTAAAAGCTAGACAGAAGCATACTCAGAAACGACTTGGCAATGTGTGGATCCAACTCACAGAGTTGAACCTTCCTTTCCCTAGAGCAGTTTTGAAACGCTCTTTTAGTAGAATCTGAAAGTGGATATTGGGAGCACTTTGAGGCCAGTGCTGGGAAACGAAATATCATCACAGAAAAACTAGACAGAAGCGTTCTGCGAAAGTTCTTTGTGATGAGTGCATTCAACTCAGGGACTCGAATGTTCCTTTTGATAGAACAGCTTTGAAACACTCCTTTTGTAGAATCTGCAAGTGTTTATTTGGAGCGCTTTGAGGCCTATGCTGGAAAAGGAAATATCTTCACCTAAAAAGTAGATAGAAGCATTCTCAGAAACATCTTGGTGATGTGTACATTGAACTCACAGTGTTGAACCTTTCTTTGGATAGAGAAGTTTTGAAACACTCTTTTAGCAGAATCTTCAAGTGGATATATGGAGTTCCTTGAGGCCTACGCCGGAAAAGGAAATATCTTCCCGTAGAAACTAGGCAAAAGCATTCTCAGAAAGTTCCCTGTGCTTTGTGCATTCAACTCACAGAGTTCAACCTTCCTTTTGATAGAGCAGTTTTGAAACACTCTTTTTGTAGAATCTGCACGTGGATATTTGGAACGCTTTGAGGCCTATGCTTCAAAAGGAAATATCCTGGCATAGAAACTGGACGGAAGCATTCTCAGAAACTTCTTTGCGATGAGGGCCTTCAAGTCACAGAGTGAAACCTTCCTTTTGATAGGCCAGCTTTGAAACACTGTTTCTGTAGAATCCGCAAGCGGATGCTTGGAGCTCTTTGAGGCTTAGGCTGGAAAAGGTAATATCTTCATATACAAACTAGACAGAAGCATTCTCAGAAACTTCTTTGTCATGTGGGGATGGAACTCACAGAGTTGAACATTCCTTTTCACAGAGCAGTTCTGCAACCCTCTTTTGGTGGAAACTGCAAGTGGATGTTTGGTGCGACTGCGTCATCCAGTGGAAAAGGAAATACATTCAGACGAAAACTAGATAGAACCATTCTCAGAAACTTCTTGAGATGAGTGCATTCTACTCACAGAGTTTTACCTTCCTTTTGATAGAATAGTTTTGAAACACACTTCTTGTGCAAACTGCAAGTGGATAGTTGGAGCGCTTTGAGGCGTATGCTGCAAAACGAAATATCTTCACATACAAACTAGACAGAAGCATTCTCAGAAACTTCTTTGTGATGTGCGCATTCAACTCACAGAGTTGAAGCTTCCTTTTCATATAGCACTTTTGAAAAGCTCTGTTAGTAGAATCTGCAAGGGAATATTTGGAGTGCTATGAGGCCAACACTGGAAAAGGAAATACCTTCACATACAAACCAGACGGAAGCATTCTCAGAAACTACCCTGTGCTTTATGGATTCAACTCACTGGGAGGAATCTTCCCTTTGAGAGCGCAGTTTGGAAACACTCTTTTTGCAGAATTTGCTAGGGGATGTTTGGAGCGATTTCAGGACTATGCTGGAAAAGGAAATATCTTCACTTAAACACTAGACAGAAGCATTGTCAGAAACTTCGGTGCGATGAGTGCATTCGACTCACAGACCTGAACCTTCCTTTTGATAGAGCAGTTTTGAAACGCTCTTTTAGTAGCATCTGAAAGCGGATATTTGGAGCGCTTTGAGGCCAAGGCTGGAAAACGAAATATCATCACATAAAAACTAGACAGAAGCATTCTCAGAAACTTCTTTGTGATGAGTGGATTCAACTCACAGACTTGCACGTTCCTTTGGATAGGATAGTTTTGAAACACTCCTTTTGCAGAATCTGCGAGTGTTTATTTCGAATGCTTTGAGGCCTATGCTGGAAAAGGAAATATCTTCACCTAAAAACTAGACAGAAGCATTGTCAGAAATATCTTTGTGATGACTGCATTCAACTCACAGAGTTGAACCTACCTATTGATGGAGTAGTTTTGAAACACCCTTTTTGTAGAATCTGCAAGTGAATATTTGGAGCGATATGAGGCCTCTGCTGGGAAAGGAAATATCATCCCCTAAAAGCCAGACAGAAGCATACTCAGAAACGACTTGGCAATGTGTGGATCCAACTCACAGAGTTGAACCTTCTTTTCCCTAGAGCAGTTTTGAAACGCTCTTTTAGTAGAATCTGAAAGTGGATATTTGGAGCACTTTGAGGCCAGTGCTGGGAAACGTAATATCATCACAGAAAAACTAGACAGAAGCGTTCTGCGAAAGTTCTTTGTGATGAGTGTATTCAACTCAGGGACTCGAATGTTCCTTTTGATAGAACAGTTTTGAAACACTCCTTTTGTAGAATCTGCAAGTGTTTATTTGGAGCGCTTTGAGGCCTATGCTGGAAAAGGAAATATCTTCACCTAAAAAGTAGATAGAAGCATTCTCAGAAACATCTTGGTGATGTGTACATTGAACTCACAGTGTTGAACCTTTCTTTGGATAGAGAAGTTTTGAAACACTCTTTTAGCAGAATCTTCAAGTGGATATATGGAGTTCCTTGAGGCCTACGCCGGAAAAGGAAATATCTTCCCGTAGAAACTAGGCAAAAGCATTCTCAGAAAGTTCCCTGTGCTTTGTGCATTCAACTCACAGAGTTCAACCTTCCTTTTGATAGAGCAGTTTTGAAACACTCTTTTTGTAGAATCTGCACGTGGATATTTGGAACGCTTTGAGGCCTATGCTTCAAAAGGAAATATCCTGGCATAGAAACTGGACGGAAGCATTCTCAGAAACTTCTTTGCGATGAGGGCCTTCAAGTCACAGAGTGAAACCTTCCTTTTGATAGGCCAGCTTTGAAACACTGTTTCTGTAGAATCCGCAAGCGGATGCTTGGAGCTCTTTGAGGCTTAGGCTGGAAAAGGTAATATCTTCATATACAAACTAGACAGAAGCATTCTCAGAAACTTCTTTGTCATGTGGGGATGGAACTCACAGAGTTGAACATTCCTTTTCACAGAGCAGTTCTGCAACCCTCTTTTGGTGGAAACTGCAAGTGGATGTTTGGTGCGACTGCGTCATCCAGTGGAAAAGGAAATACATTCAGACGAAAACTAGATAGAACCATTCTCAGAAACTTCTTGAGATGAGTGCATTCTACTCACAGAGTTTTACCTTCCTTTTGATAGAATAGTTTTGAAACACACTTCTTGTGCAAACTGCAAGTGGATAGTTGGAGCGCTTTGAGGCGTATGCTGCAAAACGAAATATCTTCACATACAAACTAGACAGAAGCATTCTCAGAAACTTCTTTGTGATGTGCGCATTCAACTCACAGAGTTGAAGCTTCCTTTTCATATAGCACTTTTGAAAAGCTCTGTTAGTAGAATCTGCAAGGGAATATTTGGAGTGCTATGAGGCCAACACTGGAAAAGGAAATACCTTCACATACAAACCAGACGGAAGCATTCTCAGAAACTACCCTGTGCTTTATGGATTCAACTCACTGGGAGGAATCTTCCCTTTGAGAGCGCAGTTTGGAAACACTCTTTTTGCAGAATTTGCTAGGGGATGTTTGGAGCGATTTCAGGACTATGCTGGAAAAGGAAATATCTTCACTTAAACACTAGACAGAAGCATTGTCAGAAACTTCGGTGCGATGAGTGCATTCGACTCACAGACCTGAACCTTCCTTTTGATAGAGCAGTTTTGAAACGCTCTTTTAGTAGCATCTGAAAGCGGATATTTGGAGCGCTTTGAGGCCAAGGCTGGAAAACGAAATATCATCACATAAAAACTAGACAGAAGCATTCTCAGAAACTTCTTTGTGATGAGTGGATTCAACTCACAGACTTGCACGTTCCTTTGGATAGGATAGTTTTGAAACACTCCTTTTGCAGAATCTGCGAGTGTTTATTTCGAATGCTTTGAGGCCTATGCTGGAAAAGGAAATATCTTCACCTAAAAACTAGACAGAAGCATTGTCAGAAATATCTTTGTGATGACTGCATTCAACTCACAGAGTTGAACCTACCTATTGATGGAGTAGTTTTGAAACACCCTTTTTGTAGAATCTGCAAGTGAATATTTGGAGCGATATGAGGCCTCTGCTGGGAAAGGAAATATCATCCCCTAAAAGCCAGACAGAAGCATACTCAGAAACGACTTGGCAATGTGTGGATCCAACTCACAGAGTTGAACCTTCTTTTCCCTAGAGCAGTTTTGAAACGCTCTTTTAGTAGAATCTGAAAGTGGATATTTGGAGCACTTTGAGGCCAGTGCTGGGAAACGTAATATCATCACAGAAAAACTAGACAGAAGCGTTCTGCGAAAGTTCTTTGTGATGAGTGCATTCAACTCAGGGACTCGAATGTTCCTTTTGATAGAACAGTTTTGAAACACTCCTTTTGTAGAATCTGCAAGTGTTTATTTGGAGCGCTTTGAGGCCTATGCTGGAAAAGGAAATATCTTCACCTAAAAAGTAGATAGAAGCATTCTCAGAAACATCTTGGTGATGTGTACATTGAACTCACAGTGTTGAACCTTTCTTTGGATAGAGAAGTTTTGAAACACTCTTTTAGCAGAATCTTCAAGTGGATATATGGAGTTCCTTGAGGCCTACGCCGGAAAAGGAAATATCTTCCCGTAGAAACTAGGCAAAAGCATTCTCAGAAAGTTCCCTGTGCTTTGTGCATTCAACTCACAGAGTTCAACCTTCCTTTTGATAGAGCAGTTTTGAAACACTCTTTTTGTAGAATCTGCACGTGGATATTTGGAACGCTTTGAGGCCTATGCTTCAAAAGGAAATATCCTGGCATAGAAACTGGACGGAAGCATTCTCAGAAACTTCTTTGCGATGAGGGCCTTCAAGTCACAGAGTGAAACCTTCCTTTTGATAGGCCAGCTTTGAAACACTGTTTCTGTAGAATCCGCAAGCGGATGCTTGGAGCTCTTTGAGGCTTAGGCTGGAAAAGGTAATATCTTCATATACAAACTAGACAGAAGCATTCTCAGAAACTTCTTTGTCATGTGGGGATGGAACTCACAGAGTTGAACATTCCTTTTCACAGAGCAGTTCTGCAACCCTCTTTTGGTGGAAACTGCAAGTGGATGTTTGGTGCGACTGCGTCATCCAGTGGAAAAGGAAATACATTCAGACGAAAACTAGATAGAACCATTCTGAGAAACTTCTTGAGATGAGTGCATTCTACTCACAGAGTTTTACCTTCCTTTTGATAGAATAGTTTTGAAACACACTTCTTGTGCAAACTGCAAGTGGATAGTTGGAGCGCTTTGAGGCGTATGCTGCAAAACGAAATATCTTCACATACAAACTAGACAGAAGCATTCTCAGAAACTTCTTTGTGATGTGCGCATTCAACTCACAGAGTTGAAGCTTCCTTTTCATATAGCACTTTTGAAAAGCTCTGTTAGTAGAATCTGCAAGGGAATATTTGGAGTGCTATGAGGCCAACACTGGAAAAGGAAATACCTTCACATACAAACCAGACGGAAGCATTCTCAGAAACTACCCTGTGCTTTATGGATTCAACTCACTGGGAGGAATCTTCCCTTTGAGAGCGCAGTTTGGAAACACTCTTTTTGCAGAATTTGCTAGGGGATGTTTGGAGCGATTTCAGGACTATGCTGGAAAAGGAAATATCTTCACTTAAACACTAGACAGAAGCATTGTCAGAAACTTCGGTGCGATGAGTGCATTCGACTCACAGACCTGAACCTTCCTTTTGATAGAGCAGTTTTGAAACGCTCTTTTAGTAGCATCTGAAAGCGGATATTTGGAGCGCTTTGAGGCCAAGGCTGGAAAACGAAATATCATCACATAAAAACTAGACAGAAGCATTCTCAGAAACTTCTTTGTGATGAGTGGATTCAACTCACAGACTTGCACGTTCCTTTGGATAGGATAGTTTTGAAACACTCCTTTTGCAGAATCTGCGAGTGTTTATTTCGAATGCTTTGAGGCCTATGCTGGAAAAGGAAATATCTTCACCTAAAAACTAGACAGAAGCATTGTCAGAAATATCTTTGTGATGACTGCATTCAACTCACAGAGTTGAACCTACCTATTGATGGAGTAGTTTTGAAACACCCTTTTTGTAGAATCTGCAAGTGAATATTTGGAGCGATATGAGGCCTCTGCTGGGAAAGGAAATATCATCCCCTAAAAGCCAGACAGAAGCATACTCAGAAACGACTTGGCAATGTGTGGATCCAACTCACAGAGTTGAACCTTCTTTTCCCTAGAGCAGTTTTGAAACGCTCTTTTAGTAGAATCTGAAAGTGGATATTTGGAGCGCTTTGAGGCCAGTGCTGGGAAACGAAATATCATCACAGAAAAACTAGACAGAAGCGTTCTGCGAAAGTTCTTTGTGATGAGTGCATTCAACTCAGGGACTCGAATGTTCCTTTTGATAGAACAGTTTTGAAACACTCCTTTTGTAGAATCTGCAAGTGTTTATTTGGAGCGCTTTGAGGCCTATGCTGGAAAAGGAAATATCTTCACCTAAAAAGTAGATAGAAGCATTCTCAGAAACATCTTGGTGATGTGTACATTGAACTCACAGTGTTGAACCTTTCTTTGGATAGAGAAGTTTTGAAACACTCTTTTAGCAGAATCTTCAAGTGGATATATGGAGTTCCTTGAGGCCTACGCCGGAAAAGGAAATATCTTCCCGTAGAAACTAGGCAAAAGCATTCTCAGAAAGTTCCCTGTGCTTTGTGCATTCAACTCACAGAGTTCAACCTTCCTTTTGATAGAGCAGTTTTGAAACACTCTTTTTGTAGAATCTGCACGTGGATATTTGGAACGCTTTGAGGCCTATGCTTCAAAAGGAAATATCCTGGCATAGAAACTGGACGGAAGCATTCTCAGAAACTTCTTTGCGATGAGGGCCTTCAAGTCACAGAGTGAAACCTTCCTTTTGATAGGCCAGCTTTGAAACACTGTTTCTGTAGAATCCGCAAGCGGATGCTTGGAGCTCTTTGAGGCTTAGGCTGGAAAAGGTAATATCTTCATATACAAACTAGACAGAAGCATTCTCAGAAACTTCTTTGTCATGTGGGGATGGAACTCACAGAGTTGAACATTCCTTTTCACAGAGCAGTTCTGCAACCCTCTTTTGGTGGAAACTGCAAGTGGATGTTTGGTGCGACTGCGTCATCCAGTGGAAAAGGAAATACATTCAGACGAAAACTAGATAGAACCATTCTCAGAAACTTCTTGAGATGAGTGCATTCTACTCACAGAGTTTTACCTTCCTTTTGATAGAATAGTTTTGAAACACACTTCTTGTGCAAACTGCAAGTGGATAGTTGGAGCGCTTTGAGGCGTATGCTGCAAAACGAAATATCTTCACATACAAACTAGACAGAAGCATTCTCAGAAACTTCTTTGTGATGTGCGCATTCAACTCACAGAGTTGAAGCTTCCTTTTCATATAGCACTTTTGAAAAGCTCTGTTAGTAGAATCTGCAAGGGAATATTTGGAGTGCTATGAGGCCAACACTGGAAAAGGAAATACCTTCACATACAAACCAGACGGAAGCATTCTCAGAAACTACCCTGTGCTTTATGGATTCAACTCACTGGGAGGAATCTTCCCTTTGAGAGCGCAGTTTGGAAACACTCTTTTTGCAGAATTTGCTAGGGGATGTTTGGAGCGATTTCAGGACTATGCTGGAAAAGGAAATATCTTCACTTAAACACTAGACAGAAGCATTGTCAGAAACTTCGGTGCGATGAGTGCATTCGACTCACAGACCTGAACCTTCCTTTTGATAGAGCAGTTTTGAAACGCTCTTTTAGTAGCATCTGAAAGCGGATATTTGGAGCGCTTTGAGGCCAAGGCTGGAAAACGAAATATCATCACATAAAAACTAGACAGAAGCATTCTCAGAAACTTCTTTGTGATGAGTGGATTCAACTCACAGACTTGCACGTTCCTTTGGATAGGATAGTTTTGAAACACTCCTTTTGCAGAATCTGCGAGTGTTTATTTCGAATGCTTTGAGGCCTATGCTGGAAAAGGAAATATCTTCACCTAAAAACTAGACAGAAGCATTGTCAGAAATATCTTTGTGATGACTGCATTCAACTCACAGAGTTGAACCTACCTATTGATGGAGTAGTTTTGAAACACCCTTTTTGTAGAATCTGCAAGTGAATATTTGGAGCGATATGAGGCCTCTGCTGGGAAAGGAAATATCATCCCCTAAAAGCCAGACAGAAGCATACTCAGAAACGACTTGGCAATGTGTGGATCCAACTCACAGAGTTGAACCTTCTTTTCCCTAGAGCAGTTTTGAAACGCTCTTTTAGTAGAATCTGAAAGTGGATATTTGGAGCACTTTGAGGCCAGTGCTGGGAAACGTAATATCATCACAGAAAAACTAGACAGAAGCGTTCTGCGAAAGTTCTTTGTGATGAGTGCATTCAACTCAGGGACTCGAATGTTCCTTTTGATAGAACAGTTTTGAAACACTCCTTTTGTAGAATCTGCAAGTGTTTATTTGGAGCGCTTTGAGGCCTATGCTGGAAAAGGAAATATCTTCACCTAAAAAGTAGATAGAAGCATTCTCAGAAACATCTTGGTGATGTGTACATTGAACTCACAGTGTTGAACCTTTCTTTGGATAGAGAAGTTTTGAAACACTCTTTTAGCAGAATCTTCAAGTGGATATATGGAGTTCCTTGAGGCCTACGCCGGAAAAGGAAATATCTTCCCGTAGAAACTAGGCAAAAGCATTCTCAGAAAGTTCCCTGTGCTTTGTGCATTCAACTCACAGAGTTCAACCTTCCTTTTGATAGAGCAGTTTTGAAACACTCTTTTTGTAGAATCTGCACGTGGATATTTGGAACGCTTTGAGGCCTATGCTTCAAAAGGAAATATCCTGGCATAGAAACTGGACGGAAGCATTCTCAGAAACTTCTTTGCGATGAGGGCCTTCAAGTCACAGAGTGAAACCTTCCTTTTGATAGGCCAGCTTTGAAACACTGTTTCTGTAGAATCCGCAAGTGGATGCTTGGAGCTCTTTGAGGCTTAGGCTGGAAAAGGTAATATCTTCATATACAAACTAGACAGAAGCATTCTCAGAAACTTCTTTGTCATGTGGGGATGGAACTCACAGAGTTGAACATTCCTTTTCACAGAGCAGTTCTGCAACCCTCTTTTGGTGGAAACTGCAAGTGGATGTTTGGTGCGATTGCGTCATCCAGTGGAAAAGGAAATACATTCAGACGAAAACTAGATAGAACCATTCTCAGAAACTTCTTGAGATGAGTGCATTCTACTCACAGAGTTTTACCTTCCTTTTGATAGAATAGTTTTGAAACACACTTCTTGTGCAAACTGCAAGTGGATAGTTGGAGCGCTTTGAGGCGTATGCTGCAAAACGAAATATCTTCACATACAAACTAGACAGAAGCATTCTCAGAAACTTCTTTGTGATGTGCGCATTCAACTCACAGAGTTGAAGCTTCCTTTTCATATAGCACTTTTGAAAAGCTCTGTTAGTAGAATCTGCAAGGGAATATTTGGAGTGCTATGAGGCCAACACTGGAAAAGGAAATACCTTCACATACAAACCAGACGGAAGCATTCTCAGAAACTACCCTGTGCTTTATGGATTCAACTCACTGGGAGGAATCTTCCCTTTGAGAGCGCAGTTTGGAAACACTCTTTTTGCAGAATTTGCTAGGGGATGTTTGGAGCGATTTCAGGACTATGCTGGAAAAGGAAATATCTTCACTTAAACACTAGACAGAAGCATTGTCAGAAACTTCGGTGCGATGAGTGCATTCGACTCACAGACCTGAACCTTCCTTTTGATAGAGCAGTTTTGAAACGCTCTTTTAGTAGCATCTGAAAGCGGATATTTGGAGCGCTTTGAGGCCAAGGCTGGAAAACGAAATATCATCACATAAAAACTAGACAGAAGCATTCTCAGAAACTTCTTTGTGATGAGTGGATTCAACTCACAGACTTGCACGTTCCTTTGGATAGGATAGTTTTGAAACACTCCTTTTGCAGAATCTGCGAGTGTTTATTTCGAATGCTTTGAGGCCTATGCTGGAAAAGGAAATATCTTCACCTAAAAACTAGACAGAAGCATTGTCAGAAATATCTTTGTGATGACTGCATTCAACTCACAGAGTTGAACCTACCTATTGATGGAGTAGTTTTGAAACACCCTTTTTGTAGAATCTGCAAGTGAATATTTGGAGCGATATGAGGCCTCTGCTGGGAAAGGAAATATCATCCCCTAAAAGCCAGACAGAAGCATACTCAGAAACGACTTGGCAATGTGTGGATCCAACTCACAGAGTTGAACCTTCTTTTCCCTAGAGCAGTTTTGAAACGCTCTTTTAGTAGAATCTGAAAGTGGATATTTGGAGCGCTTTGAGGCCAGTGCTGGGAAACGAAATATCATCACAGAAAAACTAGACAGAAGCGTTCTGCGAAAGTTCTTTGTGATGAGTGCATTCAACTCAGGGACTCGAATGTTCCTTTTGATAGAACAGTTTTGAAACACTCCTTTTGTAGAATCTGCAAGTGTTTATTTGGAGCGCTTTGAGGCCTATGCTGGAAAAGGAAATATCTTCACCTAAAAAGTAGATAGAAGCATTCTCAGAAACATCTTGGTGATGTGTACATTGAACTCACAGTGTTGAACCTTTCTTTGGATAGAGAAGTTTTGAAACACTCTTTTAGCAGAATCTTCAAGTGGATATATGGAGTTCCTTGAGGCCTACGCCGGAAAAGGAAATATCTTCCCGTAGAAACTAGGCAAAAGCATTCTCAGAAAGTTCCCTGTGCTTTGTGCATTCAACTCACAGAGTTCAACCTTCCTTTTGATAGAGCAGTTTTGAAACACTCTTTTTGTAGAATCTGCACGTGGATATTTGGAACGCTTTGAGGCCTATGCTTCAAAAGGAAATATCCTGGCATAGAAACTGGACGGAAGCATTCTCAGAAACTTCTTTGCGATGAGGGCCTTCAAGTCACAGAGTGAAACCTTCCTTTTGATAGGCCAGCTTTGAAACACTGTTTCTGTAGAATCCGCAAGCGGATGCTTGGAGCTCTTTGAGGCTTAGGCTGGAAAAGGTAATATCTTCATATACAAACTAGACAGAAGCATTCTCAGAAACTTCTTTGTCATGTGGGGATGGAACTCACAGAGTTGAACATTCCTTTTCACAGAGCAGTTCTGCAACCCTCTTTTGGTGGAAACTGCAAGTGGATGTTTGGTGCGATTGCGTCATCCAGTGGAAAAGGAAATACATTCAGACGAAAACTAGATAGAACCATTCTCAGAAACTTCTTGAGATGAGTGCATTCTACTCACAGAGTTTTACCTTCCTTTTGATAGAATAGTTTTGAAACACACTTCTTGTGCAAACTGCAAGTGGATAGTTGGAGCGCTTTGAGGCGTATGCTGCAAAACGAAATATCTTCACATACAAACTAGACAGAAGCATTCTCAGAAACTTCTTTGTGATGTGCGCATTCAACTCACAGAGTTGAAGCTTCCTTTTCATATAGCACTTTTGAAAAGCTCTGTTAGTAGAATCTGCAAGGGAATATTTGGAGTGCTATGAGGCCAACACTGGAAAAGGAAATACCTTCACATACAAACCAGACGGAAGCATTCTCAGAAACTACCCTGTGCTTTATGGATTCAACTCACTGGGAGGAATCTTCCCTTTGAGAGCGCAGTTTGGAAACACTCTTTTTGCAGAATTTGCTAGGGGATGTTTGGAGCGATTTCAGGACTATGCTGGAAAAGGAAATATCTTCACTTAAACACTAGACAGAAGCATTGTCAGAAACTTCGGTGCGATGAGTGCATTCGACTCACAGACCTGAACCTTCCTTTTGATAGAGCAGTTTTGAAACGCTCTTTTAGTAGCATCTGAAAGCGGATATTTGGAGCGCTTTGAGGCCAAGGCTGGAAAACGAAATATCATCACATAAAAACTAGACAGAAGCATTCTCAGAAACTTCTTTGTGATGAGTGGATTCAACTCACAGACTTGCACGTTCCTTTGGATAGGATAGTTTTGAAACACTCCTTTTGCAGAATCTGCGAGTGTTTATTTCGAATGCTTTGAGGCCTATGCTGGAAAAGGAAATATCTTCACCTAAAAACTAGACAGAAGCATTGTCAGAAATATCTTTGTGATGACTGCATTCAACTCACAGAGTTGAACCTACCTATTGATGGAGTAGTTTTGAAACACCCTTTTTGTAGAATCTGCAAGTGAATATTTGGAGCGATATGAGGCCTCTGCTGGGAAAGGAAATATCATCCCCTAAAAGCCAGACAGAAGCATACTCAGAAACGACTTGGCAATGTGTGGATCCAACTCACAGAGTTGAACCTTCTTTTCCCTAGAGCAGTTTTGAAACGCTCTTTTAGTAGAATCTGAAAGTGGATATTTGGAGCACTTTGAGTCCAGTGCTGGGAAACGTAATATCATCACAGAAAAACTAGACAGAAGCGTTCTGCGAAAGTTCTTTGTGATGAGTGCATTCAACTCAGGGACTCGAATGTTCCTTTTGATAGAACAGTTTTGAAACACTCCTTTTGTAGAATCTGCAAGTGTTTATTTGGAGCGCTTTGAGGCCTATGCTGGAAAAGGAAATATCTTCACCTAAAAAGTAGATAGAAGCATTCTCAGAAACATCTTGGTGATGTGTACATTGAACTCACAGTGTTGAACCTTTCTTTGGATAGAGAAGTTTTGAAACACTCTTTTAGCAGAATCTTCAAGTGGATATATGGAGTTCCTTGAGGCCTACGCCGGAAAAGGAAATATCTTCCCGTAGAAACTAGGCAAAAGCATTCTCAGAAAGTTCCCTGTGCTTTGTGCATTCAACTCACAGAGTTCAACCTTCCTTTTGATAGAGCAGTTTTGAAACACTCTTTTTGTAGAATCTGCACGTGGATATTTGGAACGCTTTGAGGCCTATGCTTCAAAAGGAAATATCCTGGCATAGAAACTGGACGGAAGCATTCTCAGAAACTTCTTTGCGATGAGGGCCTTCAAGTCACAGAGTGAAACCTTCCTTTTGATAGGCCAGCTTTGAAACACTGTTTCTGTAGAATCCGCAAGTGGATGCTTGGAGCTCTTTGAGGCTTAGGCTGGAAAAGGTAATATCTTCATATACAAACTAGACAGAAGCATTCTCAGAAACTTCTTTGTCATGTGGGGATGGAACTCACAGAGTTGAACATTCCTTTTCACAGAGCAGTTCTGCAACCCTCTTTTGGTGGAAACTGCAAGTGGATGTTTGGTGCGATTGCGTCATCCAGTGGAAAAGGAAATACATTCAGACGAAAACTAGATAGAACCATTCTCAGAAACTTCTTGAGATGAGTGCATTCTACTCACAGAGTTGTACCTTCCTTTTGATAGAATAGTTTTGAAACACACTTCTTGTGCAAACTGCAAGTGGATAGTTGGAGCGCTTTCAGGCGTATGCTGCAAAACGAAATATCTTCACATAAAAACTAGACAGAAGCATTCTCAGAAACTTCTTTGTGATGTGCGCATTCAACTCACAGAGTTGAAGCTTCCTTTTCATATAGCACTTTTGAAAAGCTCTGTTAGTAGAATCTGCAAGGGAATATTTGGAGTGCTATGAGGCCAACACTGGAAAAGGAAATACCTTCACATACAAACCAGACGGAAGCATTCTCAGAAACTACCCTGTGCTTTATGGATTCAACTCACTGGGAGGAATCTTCCCTTTGAGAGCGCAGTTTGGAAACACTCTTTTTGCAGAATTTGCTAGGGGATGTTTGGAGCGATTTCAGGACTATGCTGGAAAAGGAAATATCTTCACTTAGACACTAGACAGAAGCATTTTTAGAAACTTCGGTGTGATCGGTGCATTCGACTCACAGACCTGAACCTTCCTTTTGATAGAGCAGTTTTGAAACGCTCTTTTAGTAGCATCTGAAAGTGGATATTTGGAGCGCTTTTAGGCCAAGGCTGGAAAACGAAATATCATCACATAAAAACTAGACAGAAGCATTCTCAGAAACTTCTTTGTGATGAGTGGATTCAACTCACAGACTTGCACGTTCCTTTGGATAGGATAGTTTTGAAACACTCCTTTTGTAGAATCTGCGAGCGTTTATTTCGAACGCTTTGAGGCCTATGCTGGAAAAGGAAATATCTTCACCTAAAAACTAGACAGAAGCATTGTCAGAAACATCTTTGTGATGACTGCATTCAACTCACAGAGTTGAACCTACCTATTGATAGAGAAGTTTTGAAACACCCTTTTTGTAGAATCTGCAAGTGAATATTTGGAGCGATATGAGGCCTCTGCTGGGAAATGAAATATCTTCCCCTAAAAGCTAGACAGAAGCATAATCAGAAACGACTTGGCAATGTGTGCATCCAACTCACAGAGTTGAATCTTCCTTTCCCTAGAGCAGTTTTGAAACACTCTTTTAGTAGAATCTGAAAGTGGATATTTGGAGCGCTTTGAGGACAGTGCTGGGAAACGAAATATCATCACAGAAAAACTAGACAGAAGCGTTCTGCGAAAGTTCTTTGTGATGAGTGCATTCAACTCAGGGACTCGAATGTTCCTTTTGATAGAACAGTTTTGAAACACTCCTTTTGTAGAATCTGCAAGTGTTTATTTGGAGCGCTTTGAGGCCTATGCTGGAAAAGGAAATATCTTCACCTCAAAAGTAGATAGAAGCATTCTCAGAAACTTCTTGGTGATGTGTACATTGAACTCACAGTGTTGAACCTTTCTTTGGATAGAGAAGTTTTGAAACACTCTTTTAGCAGAATCTTCAAGTGGATATATGGAGTTCCTTGAGGCCTACGCCGGAAAAGGAAATATCTTCCCGTAGAAACAAGGCAAAAGCATTCTCAGAAAGTTCGCTGTGCTTTGTGCATTCAACTCACAGAGTTCAACTTTCCTTTTGATAGAGCAGTTTTGAAACACTCTTTTTGTAGAATCTGCAAGTGGATATTTGGAACGCTTTGAGGCCTCTGCTTCAAAAGGAAATATCCTGGCATAGAAACTGGACGGAAGCATTCTCAGAAACTTCTTTGCGATGAGGGCCTTCAAGTCACAGAGTGAAACCTTCCTTTTGATAGGCCAGCTTTGAAACACTGTTTCTGTAGAATCCGCAAGCGGATGCTTGGAGCTCTTTGAGGCTTAGGCTGGAAAAGGGAATATCTTCATATACAAACTAGACAGAAGCATTCTCAGAAACTTCTTTGTCATGTGGGGATGGAACTCACAGAGTTGAACATTCCTTTTCACAGAGCAGTTCTGCAACCCTCTTTTGGTGGAAACTGCAAGTGGATGTTTGGTGCGATTGCGTCATCCAGTGGAAAAGGAAATACATTCAGACGAAAACTAGATAGAACCATTCTCAGAAACTTCTTGAGATGAGTGCATTCTACTCACAGAATTGTACCTTCCTTTTGATAGAATAGTTTTGAAACACACTTTTTGTGCAAACTGCAAGTGGATAGTTGGAGCGCTTTGAGGCGTATGCTGCAAAACGAAATATCTTCACATAAAAACTAGACAGAAGCATTCTCAGAAACTTCTTTGTGATGTGCGCATTCAACTCACAGAGTTGAAGCTTCCTTTTCATATAGCACTTTTGAAACGCTCTGTTAGTAGAATCTGCAAGGGAATATTTGGAGTGCTACGAGGCCAACACTGGAAAAGGAAATACCTTCACATACAAACCAGACGGAAGCATTCTCAGAAACTACCCTGTGCTTTATGGATTCAACTCACTGAGAGGAATCTTCCCTTTGAGAGCGCAGTTTGGAAACACTCTTTTTGCAGAATTTGCTAGGGGATGTTTGGAGCGATTTCAGGACTATGCTGGAAAAGGAAATATCTTCACTTAGACACTAGACAGAAGCATTTTTAGAAACTTCGGTGTGATCGGTGCATTCGACTCACAGACCTGAACCTTCCTTTTGATAGAGCAGTTTTGAAACGCTCTTTTAGTAGCATCTGAAAGAGGATATTTGGAGCGCTTTTAGGCCAAGGCTGGAAAACGAAATATCATCACATAAAAACTAGACAGAAGCATTCTCAGAAACTTCTTTGTGATGAGTGGATTCAACTCACAGACTTGCACGTTCCTTTGGATAGGATAGTTTGGAAACACTCCTTTTGTAGAATCTGCGAGCGTTTATTTCGAACGCTTTGAGGCCTATGCTGGAAAAGGAAATATCTTCACCTAAAAACTAGACAGAAGCATTGTCAGAAACATCTTTGTGATGACTGCATTCAACTCACAGAGTTGAACGTACCTATTGATAGAGAAGTTTTGAAACACCCTTCTGGTAGAATCTGAAAGTCAATATTTGGAGCGATATGAGGCCTCTGCTGGGAAATGAAATATCTTCACCTAAAAGCTAGACAGAAGCATACTCAGAAACGACTTGGCAATGTGTGCATCCAACTCACAGAGTTGAACCTTCCGTTCCCTAGAGCAGTTTTGAAACACTCTTTTAGTAGAATCTGAAAGTGGATATTTGGAGCGCTTTGAGGCCAGTGCTGGGAAACGAAATATCATCACAGAAAAACTAGACAGAAGCGTTCTGCGAAAGTTCTTTGTGATGAGTGCATTCAACTCAGGGACTCGAATGTTCCTTTTGATAGAACAGTTTTGAAACACTCCTTTTGTAGAATCTGCAAGTGTTTATTTGGAGCGCTTTGAGGCCTATGCTGGAAAAGGAAATATCTTCACCTAAAAAGTAGATAGAAGCATTCTCAGAAACATCTTGGTGATGTGTACATTGAACTCACAGTGTTGAACCTTTCTTTGGATAGAGAAGTTTTGAAACACTCTTTTAGCAGAATCTTCAAGTGGATATATGGAGTTCCTTGAGGCCTACGCCGGAAAAGGAAATATCTTCCCGTAGAAACTAGGCAAAAGCATTCTCAGAAAGTTCCCTGTGCTTTGTGCATTCAACTCACAGAGTTCAACCTTCCTTTTGATAGAGCAGTTTTGAAACACTCTTTTTGTAGAATCTGCACGTGGATATTTGGAACGCTTTGAGGCCTATGCTTCAAAAGGAAATATCCTGGCATAGAAACTGGACGGAAGCATTCTCAGAAACTTCTTTGCGATGAGTGCCTTCAAGTCACAGAGTGAAACCTTCCTTTTGATAGGCCAGCTTTGAAACACTGTTTCTGTAGAATCCGCAAGGGGATGCTTGGAGCTCTTTGAGGCTTAGGCTGGAAAAGGGAATATCTTCATATACAAACTAGACAGAAGCATTCTCAGAAACTTCTTTGTCATGTGGGGATGGAACTCACAGAGTTGAACATTCCTTTTCACAGAGCAGTTCTGCAAACCTCTTTTGGTGGAAACTGCAAGTGGATGTTTGGTGCGATTGCGTCATCCAGTGGAAAAGGAAATACATTCAGACGAAAACTAGATAGAACCATTCTCAGAAACTTCTTGAGATGAGTGCATTCTACTCACAGAGTTGTACCTTCCTTTTGATAGAATAGTTTTGAAACACACTTTTGGTGCAAACTGCAAGTGGATAGTTGGAGCGCTTTGAGGCGTATGCTGCAAAACGAAATATCTTCACATAAAAACTAGACAGAAGCATTCTCAGAAACTTCTTTGTGATGTGCGCATTCAACTCACAGAGTTGAAGCTTCCTTTTCATATAGCACTTTTGAAACGCTCTGTTAGTAGAATCTGCAAGGGAATATTTGGAGTGCTACGAGGCCAACACTGGAAAAGGAAATACCTTCACATACAAACCAGACGGAAGCATTCTCAGAAACTACCCTGTGCTTTATGGATTCAACTCACTGAGAGGAATCTTCCCTTTGAGAGCGCAGTTTGGAAACACTCTTTTTGCAGAATTTGCTAGGGGATGTTTGGAGCGATTTCAGGACTATGCTGGAAAAGGAAATATCTTCACTTAGACACTAGACAGAAGCATTTTTAGAAACTTCGGTGTGATCGGTGCATTCGACTCACAGACCTGAACCTTCCTTTTGATAGAGCAGTTTTGAAACGCTCTTTTAGTAGCATCTGAAAGAGGATATTTGGAGCGCTTTTAGGCCAAGGCTGGAAAACGAAATATCATCACATAAAAACTAGACAGAAGCATTCTCAGAAACTTCTTTGTGATGAGTGGATTCAACTCACAGACTTGCACGTTCCTTTGGATAGGATAGTTTTGAAACACTCCTTTTGTAGAATCTGCGAGCGTTTATTTCGAACGCTTTGAGGCCTATGCTGGAAAAGGAAATATCTTCACCTAAAAACTAGACAGAAGCATTGTCAGAAACATCTTTGTGATGACTGCATTCAACTCACAGAGTTGAACGTACCTATTGATAGAGAAGTTTTGAAACACCCTTCTGGTAGAATCTGCAAGTGAATATTTGGAGCGATATGAGGCCTCTGCTGGGAAATGAAATATCTTCACCTAAAAGCTAGACAGAAGCATACTCAGAAACGACTTGGCAATGTGTGCATCCAACTCACAGAGTTGAACCTTCCGTTCCCTAGAGCAGTTTTGAAACACTCTTTTAGTAGAATCTGAAAGTGGATATTTGGAGCGCTTTGAGGCCAGTGCTGGGAAACGAAATATCATCACAGAAAAACTAGACAGAAGCGTTCTGCGAAAGTTCTTTGTGATGAGTGCATTCAACTCAGGGACTCGAATGTTCCTTTTGATAGAACAGTTTTGAAACACTCCTTTTGTAGAATCTGCAAGTGTTTATTTGGAGCGCTTTGAGGCCTATGCTGGAAAAGGAAATATCTTCACCTAAAAAGTAGATAGAAGCATTCTCAGAAACATCTTGGTGATGTGTACATTGAACTCACAGTGTTGAACCTTTCTTTGGATAGAGAAGTTTTGAAACACTCTTTTAGCAGAATCTTCAAGTGGATATATGGAGTTCCTTGAGGCCTACGCCGGAAAAGGAAATATCTTCCCGTAGAAACTAGGCAAAAGCATTCTCAGAAAGTTCCCTGTGCTTTGTGCATTCAACTCACAGAGTTCAACCTTCCTTTTGATAGAGCAGTTTTGAAACACTCTTTTTGTAGAATCTGCACGTGGATATTTGGAACGCTTTGAGGCCTATGCTTCAAAAGGAAATATCCTGGCATAGAAACTGGACGGAAGCATTCTCAGAAACTTCTTTGCGATGAGGGCCTTCAAGTCACAGAGTGAAACCTTCCTTTTGATAGGCCAGCTTTGAAACACTGTTTCTGTAGAATCCGCAAGTGGATGCTTGGAGCTCTTTGAGGCTTAGGCTGGAAAAGGTAATATCTTCATATACAAACTAGACAGAAGCATTCTCAGAAACTTCTTTGTCATGTGGGGATGGAACTCACAGAGTTGAACATTCCTTTTCACAGAGCAGTTCTGCAACCCTCTTTTGGTGGAAACTGCAAGTGGATGTTTGGTGCGATTGCGTCATCCAGTGGAAAAGGAAATACATTCAGACGAAAACTAGATAGAACCATTCTCAGAAACTTCTTGAGATGAGTGCATTCTACTCACAGAGTTGTACCTTCCTTTTGATAGAATAGTTTTGAAACACACTTCTTGTGCAAACTGCAAGTGGATAGTTGGAGCGCTTTGAGGCGTATGCTGCAAAACGAAATATCTTCACATACAAACTAGACAGAAGCATTCTCAGAAACTTCTTTGTGATGTGCGCATTCAACTCACAGAGTTGAAGCTTCCTTTTCATATAGCACTTTTGAAAAGCTCTGTTAGTAGAATCTGCAAGGGAATATTTGGAGTGCTATGAGGCCAACACTGGAAAAGGAAATACCTTCACATACAAACCAGACGGAAGCATTCTCAGAAACTACCCTGTGCTTTATGGATTCAACTCACTGGGAGGAATCTTCCCTTTGAGAGCGCAGTTTGGAAACACTCTTTTTGCAGAATTTGCTAGGGGATGTTTGGAGCGATTTCAGGACTATGCTGGAAAAGGAAATATCTTCACTTAAACACTAGACAGAAGCATTGTCAGAAACTTCGGTGCGATGAGTGCATTCGACTCACAGACCTGAACCTTCCTTTTGATAGAGCAGTTTTGAAACGCTCTTTTAGTAGCATCTGAAAGCGGATATTTGGAGCGCTTTGAGGCCAAGGCTGGAAAACGAAATATCATCACATAAAAACTAGACAGAAGCATTCTCAGAAACTTCTTTGTGATGAGTGGATTCAACTCACAGACTTGCACGTTCCTTTGGATAGGATAGTTTTGAAACACTCCTTTTGCAGAATCTGCGAGTGTTTATTTCGAATGCTTTGAGGCCTATGCTGGAAAAGGAAATATCTTCACCTAAAAACTAGACAGAAGCATTGTCAGAAATATCTTTGTGATGACTGCATTCAACTCACAGAGTTGAACCTACCTATTGATGGAGTAGTTTTGAAACACCCTTTTTGTAGAATCTGCAAGTGAATATTTGGAGCGTTATGAGGCCTCTGCTGGGAAAGGAAATATCATCCCCTAAAAGCTAGACAGAAGCATACTCAGAAACGACTTGGCAATGTGTGGATCCAACTCACAGAGTTGAACCTTCCTTTCCCTAGAGCAGTTTTGAAACGCTCTTTTAGTAGAATCTGAAAGTGGATATTTGGAGCACTTTGAGGCCAGTGCTGGGAAACGAAATATCATCACAGAAAAACTAGACAGAAGCGTTCTGCGAAAGTTCTTTGTGATGAGTGCATTCAACTCAGGGACTCGAATGTTCCTTTTGATAGAACAGCTTTGAAACACTCCTTTTGTAGAATCTGCAAGTGTTTATTTGGAGCGCTTTGAGGCCTATGCTGGAAAAGGAAATATCTTCACCTAAAAAGTAGATAGAAGCATTCTCAGAAACATCTTGGTGATGTGTACATTGAACTCACAGTGTTGAACCTTTCTTTGGATAGAGAAGTTTTGAAACACTCTTTTAGCAGAATCTTCAAGTGGATATCTGGGGTTCCTTGAGGCCTACGCCGGAAAAGGAAATATCTTCCCGTAGAAACTAGGCAAAAGCATTCTCAGAAAGTTCGCTGTGCTTTGTGCATTCAACTCACAGAGTTCAACCTTCCTTTTGATAGAGCAGTTTTGAAACACTCTTTTTGTAGAATCTGCACGTGGATATTTGGAACGCTTTGAGGCCTCTGCTTCAAAAGGAAATATCCTGGCATAGAAACTGGACGGAAGCATTCTCAGAAACTTCTTTGCGATGAGGGCCTTCAAGTCACAGAGTGAAACCTTCCTTTTGATAGGCCAGCTTTGAAACACTGTTTCTGTAGAATCCGCAAGCGGATGCTTGGAGCTCTTGGAGGCTTAGGCTGGAAAAGGGAATATCTTCATATACAAACTAGACAGAAGCATTCTCAGAAACTTCTTTGTCATGTGGGGATGGAACTCACAGAGTTGAACATTCCTTTTCACAGAGCAGTTCTGCAACCCTCTTTTGGTGGAAACTGCAAGTGGATGTTTGGTGCGATTGCGTCATCCAGTGGAAAAGGAAATACATTCAGACGAAAACTAGATAGAACCATTCTCAGAAACTTCTTGAGATGAGTGCATTCTACTCACAGAATTGTACCTTCCTTTTGATAGAATAGTTTTGAAACACACTTCTTGTGCAAACTGCAAGTGGATAGTTGGAGCGCTTTGAGGCGTATGCTGCAAAACGAAATATCTTCACATACAAACTAGACAGAAGCATTCTCAGAAACTTCTTTGTGATGTGCGCATTCAACTCACAGAGTTGAAGCTTCCTTTTCATATAGCACTTTTGAAACGCTCTGTTAGTAGAATCTGCAAGGGAATATTTGGAGTGCTACGAGGCCAACACTGGAAAAGGAAATACCTTCACATACAAACCAGACGGAAGCATTCTCAGAAACTACCCTGTGCTTTATGGATTCAACTCACTGAGAGGAATCTTCCCTTTGAGAGCGCAGTTTGGAAACACTCTTTTTGCAGAATTTGCTAAGGGATGCTTGGAGCGATTTCAGGACTATGCTGGAAAAGGAAATATCTTCAATTAAACACTAGACAGAAGCATTGTCAGAAACTTCGGTGCGATGAGTGCATTCGACTCACAGACCTGAACCTTCCTTTCGATAGAGCAGTTTTGAAACGCTCTTTTAGTAGCATTTGAAAGCAGATATTTGGAGCGATTTGAGGCCAAGGCTGGAAAACGAAATATCATCACATAAAAACTAGACAGAAGCATTCTCAGAAACTTCTTTGTGATGAGTGGATTCAACTCACAGACTTGCACGTTCCTTTGGATAGGATAGTTTTGAAACACTCCTTTTGCAGAATCTGCGAGTGTTTATTTCGAATGCTTTGAGGCCTATGCTGGAAAAGGAAATATCTTCACCTAAAAACTAGACAGAAGCATTGTCAGAAATATCTTTGTGATGACTGCATTCAACTCACAGAGTTGAACCTACCTATTGATGGAGTAGTTTTGAAACACCCTTTTTGTAGAATCTGCAAGTGAATATTTGGAGCGATATGAGGCCTCTGCTGGGAAAGGAAATATCATCCCCTAAAAGCCAGAAAGAAGCATACTCAGAAACGACTTGGCAATGTGTGGATCCAACTCACAGAGTTGAACCTTCCTTTCCCTAGAGCAGTTTTGAAACGCTCTTTTAGTAGAATCTGAAAGTGGATATTTGGAGCACTTTGAGGCCAGTGCTGGGAAACGAAATATCATCACAGAAAAACTAGACAGAAGCGTTCTGCGAAAGTTCTTTGTGATGAGTGCATTCAACTCAGGGACTCGAATGTTCCTTTTGACAGAACAGTTTTGAAACACTCCTTTTGTAGAATCTGCAAGTGTTTATTTGGAGCGCTTTGAGGCCTATGCTGGAAAAGGAAATATCTTCACCTAAAAAGTAGATAGAAGCATTCTCAGAAACATCTTGGTGATGTGTACATTGAACTCACAGTGTTGAACCTTTCTTTGGATAGAGAAGTTTTGAAACACTCTTTTAGCAGAATCTTCAAGTGGATATATGGAGTTCCTTGAGGCCTACGCCGGAAAAGGAAATATCTTCCCGTAGAAACTAGGCAAAAGCATTCTCAGAAAGTTCCCTGTGCTTTGTGCATTCAACTCACAGAGTTCAACCTTCCTTTTGATAGAGCAGTTTTGAAACACTCTTTTTGTAGAATCTGCACGTGGATATTTGGAACGCTTTGAGGCCTATGCTTCAAAAGGAAATATCCTGGCATAGAAACTGGACGGAAGCATTCTCAGAAACTTCTTTGCGATGAGGGCCTTCAAGTCACAGAGTGAAACCTTCCTTTTGATAGGCCAGCTTTGAAACACTGTTTCTGTAGAATCCGCAAGTGGATGCTTGGAGCTCTTTGAGGCTTAGGCTGGAAAAGGTAATATCTTCATATACAAACTAGACAGAAGCATTCTCAGAAACTTCTTTGTCATGTGGGGATGGAACTCACAGAGTTGAACATTCCTTTTCACAGAGCAGTTCTGCAACCCTCTTTTGGTGGAAACTGCAAGTGGATGTTTGGTGCGATTGCGTCATCCAGTGGAAAAGGAAATACATTCAGACGAAAACTAGATAGAACCATTCTCAGAAACTTCTTGAGATGAGTGCATTCTACTCACAGAGTTGTACCTTCCTTTTGATAGAATAGTTTTGAAACACACTTCTTGTGCAAACTGCAAGTGGATAGTTGGAGCGCTTTCAGGCGTATGCTGCAAAACGAAATATCTTCACATAAAAACTAGACAGAAGCATTCTCAGAAACTTCTTTGTGATGTGCGCATTCAACTCACAGAGTTGAAGCTTCCTTTTCATATAGCACTTTTGAAACGCTCTGTTAGTAGAATCTGCAAGGGAATATTTGGAGTGCTACGAGGCCAACACTGGAAAAGGAAATACCTTCACATACAAACCAGACGGAAGCATTCTCAGAAACTACCCTGTGCTTTATGGATTCAACTCACTGAGAGGAATCTTCCCTTTGAGAGCGCAGTTTGGAAACACTCTTTTTGCAGAATTTGCTAGGGGATGTTTGGAGCGATTTCAGGACTATGCTGGAAAAGGAAATATCTTCACTTAGACACTAGACAGAAGCATTTTTAGAAACTTCGGTGTGATCGGTGCATTCGACTCACAGACCTGAACCTTCCTTTTGATAGAGCAGTTTTGAAACGCTCTTTTAGTAGCATCTGAAAGTGGATATTTGGAGCGCTTTTAGGCCAAGGATGGAAAACGAAATATCATCACATAAAAACTAGACAGAAGCATTCTCAGAAACTTCTTTGTGATGAGTGGATTCAACTCACAGACTTGCACGTTCCTTTGGATAGGATAGTTTTGAAACACTCCTTTTGTAGAATCTGCGAGCGTTTATTTCGAACGCTTTGAGGCCTATGCTGGAAAAGGAAATATCTTCACCTAAAAACTAGACAGAAGCATTGTCAGAAACATCTTTGTGATGACTGCATTCAACTCACAGAGTTGAACCTACCTATTGATAGAGAAGTTTTGAAACACCCTTTTTGTAGAATCTGCAAGTGAATATTTGGAGCGATATGAGGCCTCTGCTGGGAAATGAAATATCTTCCCCTAAAAGCTAGACAGAAGCATAATCAGAAACGACTTGGCAATGTGTGCATCCAACTCACAGAGTTGAACCTTCCTTTCCCTAGAGCAGTTTTGAAACACTCTTTTAGTAGAATCTGAAAGTGGATATTTGGAGCGCTTTGAGGCCAGTGCTGGGAAACGAAATATCATCACAGAAAAACTAGACAGAAGCGTTCTGCGAAAGTTCTTTGTGATGAGTGCATTCAACTCAGGGACTCGAATGTTCCTTTTGATAGAACAGTTTTGAAACACTCCTTTTGTAGAATCTGCAAGTGTTTATTTGGAGCGCTTTGAGGCCTATGCTGGAAAAGGAAATATCTTCACCTCAAAAGTAGATAGAAGCATTCTCAGAAACTTCTTGGTGATGTGTACATTGAACTCACAGTGTTGAACCTTTCTTTGGATAGAGAAGTTTTGAAACACTCTTTTAGCAGAATCTTCAAGTGGATATATGGAGTTCCTTGAGGCCTACGCCGGAAAAGGAAATATCTTCCCGTAGAAACTAGGCAAAAGCATTCTCAGAAAGTTCGCTGTGCTTTGTGCATTCAACTCACAGAGTTCAACCTTCCTTTTGATAGAGCAGTTTTGAAACACTCTTTTTGTAGAATCTGCACGTGGATATTTGGAACGCTTTGAGGCCTCTGCTTCAAAAGGAAATATCCTGGCATAGAAACTGGACGGAAGCATTCTCAGAAACTTCTTTGCGATGAGGGCCTTCAAGTCACAGAGTGAAACCTTCCTTTTGATAGGCCAGCTTTGAAACACTGTTTCTGTAGAATCCGCAAGCGGATGCTTGGAGCTCTTGGAGGCTTAGGCTGGAAAAGGGAATATCTTCATATACAAACTAGACAGAAGCATTCTCAGAAACTTCTTTGTCATGTGGGGATGGAACTCACAGAGTTGAACATTCCTTTTCACAGAGCAGTTCTGCAACCCTCTTTTGGTGGAAACTGCAAGTGGATGTTTGGTGCGATTGCGTCATCCAGTGGAAAAGGAAATACATTCAGACGAAAACTAGATAGAACCATTCTCAGAAACTTCTTGAGATGAGTGCATTCTACTCACAGAATTGTACCTTCCTTTTGATAGAATAGTTTTGAAACACACTTTTTGTGCAAACTGCAAGTGGATAGTTGGAGCGCTTTGAGGCGTATGCTGCAAAACGAAATATCTTCACATAAAAACTAGACAGAAGCATTCTCAGAAACTTCTTTGTGATGTGCGCATTCAACTCACAGAGTTGAAGCTTCCTTTTCAGATAGCACTTTTGAAACGCTCTGTTAGTAGAATCTGCAAGGGAATATTTGGAGTGCTACGAGGCCAACACTGGAAAAGGAAATACCTTCACATACAAACCAGACGGAAGCATTCTCAGAAACTACCCTGTGCTTTATGGATTCAACCCACTGAGAGGAATCTTCCCTTTGAGAGCGCAGTTTGGAAACACTCTTTTTGCAGAATTTGCTAGGGGATGCTTGGAGCGATTTCAGGACTATGCTGGAAAAGGAAATATCTTCACTTAAACACTAGACAGAAGCATTGTCAGAAACTTCGGTGCGATGAGTGCATTCGACTCACAGACCTGAACCTTCCTTTTGATAGAGCAGTTTTGAAACGCTCTTTTAGTAGCATCTGAAAGCGGATATTTGGAGCGCTTTGAGGCCAAGGCTGGAAAACGAAATATCATCACATAAAAACTAGACAGAAGCATTCTCAGAAACTTCTTTGTGATGAGTGGATTCAACTCACAGACTTGCACGTTCCTTTGGGTAGGATAGTTTTGAAACACTCCTTTTGTAGAATCTGCGAGCGTTTATTTCGAACGCTTTGAGGCCTATGCTGGAAAAGGAAATATCTTCACCTAAAAACTAGACAGAAGCATTGTCAGAAACATCTTTGTGATGACTGCATTCAACTCACAGAGTTGAACGTACCTATTGATAGAGAAGTTTTGAAACACCCTTTTTGTAGAATCTGCAAGTGAATATTTGGAGCGATATGAGGCCTCTGCTGGGAAATGAAATATCTTCCCCTAAAAGCTAGACAGAAGCATACTCAGAAACGACTTGGCAATGTGTGCATCCAACTCACAGAGTTGAACTTTCCTTTCCCTAGAGCAGTTTTGAAACACTCTTTTAGTAGAATCTGAAAGTGGATATTTGGAGCGCTTTGAGGCCAGTGCTGGGAAACGAAATATCATCACAGAAAAACTAGACAGAAGCGTTCTGTGAAAGATCTTTGTGATGAGTGCATTCAACTCAAAGACTCGAACGTTCCTTTTGATAGAACAGTTTTGAAACACTCCTTTTGTAGAATCTGCAAGTGTTTATTTGGAGCGCTTTGAGGCCTATGCTGGAAAAGGAAATATCTTCACCTAAAAAGTAGATAGAAGCATTCTCAGAAACTTCTTGGTGATGTGTACATTGAACTCACAGTGTTGAACCTTTCTTTGGATAGAGAAGTTTTGAAACACTCTTTTAGCAGAGTCTTCAAGTGGATATATGGAGTTCCTTGAGGCCTACGCCGGAAAAGGAAATATCTTCCCGTAGAAACTAGGCAAAAGCATTCTCAGAAAGTTCCCTGTGCTTTGTGCATTCAACTCACAGAGTTCAACCTTCCTTTTGATAGAGCAGTTTTGAAACACTCTTTTTGTAGAATCTGCACGTGGATATTTGGAACGCTTTGAGGCCTATGCTTCAAAAGGAAATATCCTGGCATAGAAACTGGACGGAAGCATTCTCAGAAACTTCTTTGCGATGAGGGTCTTCAAGTCACAGAGTGAAACCTTCCTTTTGATAGGCCAGCTTTGAAACACTGCTTCTGTAGAATCCGCAAGTGGATGCTTGGAGCTCTTTGAGGCTTAGGCTGGAAAAGGGACATCTTCATATACAAACTAGACAGAAGCATTCTCAGAATCTTCTTTGTCATGTGGGGATGGAACTCACAGAGTTGAACATTCCTTTTCACAGAGCAGTTCTGCAACCCTCTTTTGGTGGAAACTGCAAGTGGATGTTTGGTGCGATTGCATCATCCAGTGGAAAAGGAAATACATTCAGACGAAAACTAGATAGAACCATTCTCAGAAACTTCTTGAGATGAGTGCATTCTACTCACAGAGTTGTACCTTCCTTTTGATAGAATAGTTTTGAAACACACTTTTTGTGCAAACTGCAAGTGGATAGTTGGAGCGCTTTGAGGCGTATGCTGCAAAGCGAAATATCTTCACATAAAAACTAGACAGAAGCATTCTCAGAAACTTCTTTGTGATGTGCGTATTCAACTCACAGAGTTGAAGCTTCCTTTTCATATAGCACTTTTGAAACGCTCTGTTAGTAGAATCTGCAAGGGAATATTTGGAGTGCTACGGGGCCAACACTGGAAAAGGAAATACATTCACATACAAACCAGACGGAAGCATTCTCAGAAACTACCCTGTGCTTTATGCATTCAACTCACTGAGAGGAATCTTCCCTTTGAGAGCGCAGTTTGGAAGCACTCTTTTTGCAGAATTTGCTAGGGGATGTTTGGAGCGATTTCAGGACTATCCTGGAAAAGGAAATATCTTCACTTACAAACTAGACAGAAGCATTGTCAGAAACTTCGGTGTGATGAGTGCATTCAACTCACAGACCTGAACCTTCCCTTTGTTAGAGTAGTTTTGAAACGCTCTTTTAGTAGGATCTGAAAGTGGATATTTGGAGTGATTTTAGGCCAAGGCTGGAAAACGAAATATCATCACATAAAAACTAGACAGAAGCATTCTCAGAAATTTCTTTGTGATGAGTGGATTCAACTCACTGACTTGCACGTTCCTTTGGATAGGATAGTTTTGAAACACTCCTTTTGTAGAATCTGCGAGTGTTTATTTCGAACGCTTTGAGGCCTATGCTGGAAAAGGAAATATCTTCACCTAAAAACTAGACAGAAGCATTGTCAGAAACATCTTTGTGATGACTGCATTCAACTCACAGAGTTGAACCTACCTATTGATAGAGAAGTTTTGAAACACCCTTTTTGTAGAATCTGCAAGTGAATATTTGGAGCGTTATGAGGCCTCTGCTGGGAAATGAAATATCTTCCCCTAAAAGCTAGACAGAAGCATAGTCAGAAACGACTTGGCAATGTGTGCATCCAACTCACAGAGTTGAACCTTCCTTTCCCGAGAGCAGTTTTGAAACACTCTTTTAGTAGAATCTGAAAGTGGATATTTGTAGCGCTTTGAGGTCAGTGCTGGGAAACGAAATATCCTCACAGAAAAACTAGACAGAAGCGTTCTACGAAAGTTATTTGTGATGAGTGCATTCAACTCAGAGACTCGAACGTTCCTTTTGATAGAACAGTTTTGAAACACTCCTTTTGTAGAATCTGCAAGTGTTTATTTGGAGCGATTTCAGGCCTATGCTGGAAAAGGAAATATCTTCACCTAAAAAGCAGATAGAAGCATTCTCAGAAACTTCTTGGTGATGTGTACATTGAACTCACAGTGTTGAACATTTCTTTGGATAGAGAAGTTTTGAAACACTCTTTTAGCAGAATCTTCAAGTGGATATATGGAGTTCCTTGAGGCCTACGCCGGAAAAGGAAATATCTTCCCGTAGAAACTAGGCAAAAGCATTCTCAGAAAGCTCCCTGTGCTTTGTGCATTCAACTCACAGAGTTCAACCTTCCTTTTGATAGAGCAGTTTTGAAACACTCTTTTTGTAGAATCTGCACGTGGATATTTGGAACGCTTTGAGGCCTATGCTTCAAAAGGAAATATCCTGGCATAGAAACGGGACGGAAGCATTCTCAGAAACTTCTTTGCGATGAGGGCCTTCAAGTCACAGAGTGAAACCTTCCTTTTGATAGGCCAGCTTTGAAACACTGTTTCTGTAGAATCCGCAAGCGGATGCTTGGAGCTCTTTGAGGCTTAGGCTGGAAAAGGTAATATCTTCATATACAAACTAGACAGAAGCATTCTCAGAAACTTCTTTGTCATGTGGGGATGGAACTCACAGAGTTGAACATTCCTTTTCACAGTGCAGTTCTGCAACCCTCTTTTGGTGGAAACTGCAAGTGGATGTTTGGTGCGATTGCATCATCCATTGGAAAAGGAAATACATTCAGACGAAAACTAGATAGAACCATTCTCAGAAACTTCTTGAGATGAGTGCATTCTACTCACAGAGTTGTACCTTCCTTTTGATAGAATAGTTTTGAAACACACTTCTTGTGCAAACTGCAAGTGGATAGTTGGAGCGCTTTGAGGCGTATGCTGCAAAACGAAATATCTTCACATAAAAACTAGACAGAAGCATTCTCAGAAACTTCTTTGTGATGTGCACATTCAACTCACAGAGTTGAAGCTTCCTTTTCATATAGCACTTTTGAAACGCTCTGTTAGTAGAATCTGCAAGGGAATATTTGGCGTGCTACGAGGCCAACACTGGAAAGGGAAATACCTTCACATACAAACCAGACGGAAGCATTCTCAGAAACTACCCTGTGCTTTATGCATTCAACTCACTGAGAGGAATCTTCCCTTTGAGAGCGCAGTTTGGAAACACTCTTTTTGCAGAATTTGCTAGGGGATGTTTGGAGCGATTTCAGGACTATGCTGGAAAAGGAAATATCTTCACTTAGACACTAGACAGAAGCATTGTCAGAAACTTCGGTGTGATGAGTGCATTCGACTCACAGACCTGAACCTACCTTTTGATAGAGCAGTTTTGAAACGCTCTTTTAGTAGCATCTGAAAGTGGATATTTGGAGCGCTTTTAGGCCAAGGCTGGAAAACGAAATATCATCACATAAAAACTAGACACAAGCATTCTCAGAAACTTCTTTGTGATGAGTGGATTCAACTCACAGACTTGCACGTTCCTTTGGATAGGATAGTTTTGAAACACTCCTTTTGTAGAACCTGCGAGCGTTTATTTTGAACGCTTTGAGGCCTATGCTGGAAAAGGAAATATCTTCACCTAAAAACTAGACAGAAGCATTGTCAGAAACATCTTTGTGATGACTGCATTCAACTCACAGAGTTGAACCTACCTATTGATAGAGAAGTTTTGAAACACCCTTTTTGTAGAATCTGCAAGTGAATATTTGGAGCGATATGAGGCCTCTGCTGGGAAATGAAATATCTTCCCCTAAAAGCTAGACAGAAGCATACTCAGAAACGACTTGGCAATGTGTGCATCCAACTCACAGAGTTGAACCTTCCTTTCCCTAGAGCAGTTTTGAAACACTCTTTTAGTAGAATCTGAAAGTGGATATTTGGAGCGCTTTGAGGCCAGTGCTGGGAAACGAAATATCATCACAGAAAAACTAGACAGAAGCTTTCTGCGAAAGTTCTTTGTGATAAGTGCATTCAACTCAGGGACTCGAATGTTCCTTTTGATAGAACAGTTTTGAAACACTCCTTTTGTAGAATCTGCAAGTGTTTATTTGGAGCGCTTTGAGGCCTATGCTGGAAAAGGAAATATCTTCACCTCAAAAGTAGATAGAAGCATTCTCAGAAACATCTTGGTGATGTGTACATTGAACTCACAGTGTTGAACCTTTCTTTGGATAGAGAAGTTTTGAAACACTCTTTTAGCAGAATCTTCAAGTGGATATATGGAGTTCCTTGAGGCCTACGCCGGAAAAGGAAATATCTTCCCGTAGAAACTAGGCAAAAGCATTCTCAGAAAGTTCCCTGTGCTTTGTGCATTCAACTCACAGAGTTCAACCTTCCTTTTGATAGAGCAGTTTTGAAACACTCTTTTTGTAGAATCTGCACGTGGATATTTGGAACGCTTTGAGGCCTCTGCTTCAAAAGGAAATATCCTGGCATAGAAACTGGACGGAAGCATTCTCAGAAACTTCTTTGCGATGAGGGCCTTCAAGTCACAGAGTGAAACCTTCCTTTTGATAGGCCAGCTTTGAAACACTGTTTCTGTAGAATCCGCAAGTGGATGCTTGGAGCTCTTTGAGGCTTAGGCTGGAAAAGGTAATATCTTCATATACAAACTAGACAGAAGCATTCTCAGAAACTTCTTTGTCATGTGGGGATGGAACTCACAGAGTTGAACATTCCTTTTCACAGAGCAGTTCTGCAACCCTCTTTTGGTGGAAACTGCAAGTGGATGTTTGGTGCGATTGCGTCATCCAGTGGAAAAGGAAATACATTCAGACGAAAACTAGATAGAAACATTCTCAGAAACTTCTTGAGATGAGTGCATTCTACTCACAGAGTTGTACCTTCCTTTTGATAGAATAGTTTTGAAACACACTTCTTGTGCAAACTGCAAGTGGATAGTTGGAGCGCTTTGAGGCGTATGCTGCAAAACGAAATATCTTCACATAAAAACTAGACAGAAGCATTCTCAGAAACTTCTTTGTGATGTGCGCATTCAACTCACAGAGTTGAAGCTTCCTTTTCATATAGCACTTTTGAAACGCTCTGTTAGTAGAATCTGCAAGGGAATATTTGGAGTGCTATGAGGCCAACTCTGGAAAAGGAAATACCTTCACATACAAACCAGACGGAAGCATTCTCAGAAACTACCCTGTACTTTATGGATTCAACTCACTGAGAGGAATCTTCCCTTTGAGAGCGCAGTTTGGAAACACTCTTTTTGCAGAATTTGCTAGGGGATGTTTGGAGCGATTTCAGGACTATGCTGGAAAAGGAAATATCTTCACTTAAACACTAGACAGAAGCATTGTCAGAAACTTCGGTGCGATGAGTGCATTCGACTCACAGACCTGAACCTTCCTTTTGATAGAGCAGTTTTGAAACGCTCTTTTAGAAGCATCTGAAAGCGCATATTTGGAGCGCTTTGAGGCCAAGGCTGGAAAACGAAATATCATCACATAAAAACTAGAGAGAAGCATTCTCAGAAACTTCTTTGTGATGAGTGGATTCAATTCACAGACTTGCACGTTCCTTTGGATAGGATAGTTTTGAAACACTCCTTTTGTAGAATCTGCGAGCGTTTATTTCGAACGCTTTGAGGCCTATGCTAGAAAAGGAAATATCTTCACCTAAAAACTAGACAGAAGCATTGTCAGAAACATCTTTGTGATGACTGCATTCAACTCACAGAGTTGAACGTACCTATTGATAGAGAAGTTTTGAAACACCCTTTTTGTAGAATCTGCAAGTGAATATTTGGAGCGATATGAGGCCTCTGCTGGGAAATGAAATATCTTCCCCTAAAAGCTAGACAGAAGCATACTCAGAAACGACTTGGCAATGTGTGCATCCAACTCACAGAGTTGAACCTTCCTTTCCCTAGAGCAGTTTTGAAACACTCTTTTAGTAGAATCTGAATGTGGATATTTGGAGCACTTTGAGGCCAGTGCTGGGAAACGAAATATCCTCACAGAAAAACTAGACACAAGCGTTCTACGAAAGTTCTTTGTGATGAGTGCATTCAACTCAGAGACTCGAACGTTCCTTTTGATAGAACAGTTTTGAAACACTCCTTTTGTAGAATCTGCAAGTGTTTATTTGGAGCGATTTCAGGCCTATGCTGGAAAAGGAAATATCTTCACCTAAAAAGTAGATAGAAGCATTCTCAGAAACTTCTTGGTGATGTGTACATTGAACTCACAGTGTTGAACCTTTCTTTGGATAGAGAAGTTTTGAAACACTCTTTTAGCAGAATCTTCAAGTGGATATATGGAGTTCCTTGAGGCCTACGCCGGAAAAGGAAATATCTTCCCGTAGAAACTAGGCAAAAGCATTCTCAGAAAGCTCCCTGTGCTTTATGCATTCAACTCACAGAGTTCAACCTTCCTTTTGATAGAGCAGTTTTGAAACACTCTTTTTGTAGAATCTGCACGTGGATATTTGGAACGCTTTGAGGCCTATGCTTCAAAAGGAAATATCCTGGCATAGAAACGGGACGGAAGCATTCTCAGAAACTTCTTTGCGATGAGGGCCTTCAAGTCACAGAGTGAAACCTTCCTTTTGATAGGCCAGCTTTGAAACACTGCTTCTGTAGAATCCGCAAGTGGATGCTTGGAGCTCTTTGAGGCTTAGGCTGGAAAAGGTAATATCTTCATATACAAACTAGACAGAACCATTCTCAGAAACTTCTTTGTCATGTGGGGATGGAACTCACAGAGTTGAACATTCCTTTTCACAGAGCAGTTCTGCAACCCTCTTTTGGTGGAAACTGCAAGTGGATGTTTGGTGCGATTGCGTCATCCAGTGGAAAAGGAAATACATTCAGACGAAAACTAGATAGAACCATTCTCAGAAACTTCTTGAGATGAGTGCATTCTACTCACAGAGTTGTACCTTCCTTTTGATAGAATAGTTTTGAAACACACTTTTTGTACAAACTGCAAGTGGATAGTTGGAGCGCTTTGAGGCGTATGCTGCAAAACGAAATATCTTCACATAAAAACTAGACAGAAGCATTCTCAGAAACTTCTTTGTGATGTGCGCATTCAACTCACAGAGTTGAAGCTTCCTTTTCATATAGCACTTTTGAAACGCTCTGTTAGTAGAATCTGCAAGGGAATATTTGGAGTGCTATGAGGCCAACTCTGGAAAAGGAAATACCTTCACATACAAACCAGACGGAAGCATTCTCAGAAACTACCCTGTACTTTATGGATTCAACTCACTGAGAGGAATCTTCCCTTTGAGAGCGCAGTTTGGAAACACTCTTTTTGCAGAATTTGCTAGGGGATGTTTGGAGCGATTTCAGGACTATGCTGGAAAAGGAAATATCTTCACTTAGACACTAGACAGAAGCATTTTTAGAAACTTCGGTGTGATCGGTGCATTCGACTCACAGACCTGAACCTTCCTTTTGATAGAGCAGTTTTGAAACGCTCTTTTAGTAGCATCTGAAAGTGGATATTTGGAGCGCTTTTAGGCCAAGGCTGGAAAACGAAATATCATCACATAAAAACTAGACAGAAGCATTCTCAGAAACTTCTTTGTGATGAGTGGATTCTACTCACAGACTTGCACGTTCCTTTGGATAGGATAGTTTTGAAACACTCCTTTTGTAGAATCTGCGAGCGTTTATTTCGAACGCTTTGAGGCCTATGCTGGAAAAGGAAATATCTTCACCTAAAAACTAGACAGAAGCATTGTCAGAAACATCTTTGTGATGACTGCATTCAACTCACAGAGTTGAACCTACCTATTGATAGAGAAGTTTTGAAACACCCTTTTTGTAGAATCTGCAAGTGAATATTTGGAGCGATATGAGGCCTCTGCTGGGAAATGAAATATCTTCCCCTAAAAGCTAGACAGAAGCATACTCAGAAACGACTTGGCAATGTGTGCATCCAACTCACAGAGTTGAACCTTCCTTTCCCTAGAGCAGTTTTGAAACACTCTTTTAGTAGAATCTGAAAGTGGATATTTGGAGCGCTTTGAGGCCAGTGCTAGGAAACGAAATATCATCACAGAAAAACTAGACAGAAGCGTTCTGCGAAAGTTCTTTGTGATGAGTGCATTCAACTCAGGGACTCGAATGTTCCTTTTGATAGAACAGTTTTGAAACACTCCTTTTGTAGAATCTGCAAGTGTTTATTTGGAGCGCTTTGAGGCCTACGCTGGAAAAGGAAATATCTTCACCTCAAAAGTAGATAGAAGCATTCTCAGAAACTTCTTGGTGATGTGTACATTGAACTCACAGTGTTGAACCTTTCTTTGGATAGAGAAGTTTTGAAACACTCTTTTAGCAGAATCTTCAAGTGGATATATGGAGTTCCTTGAGGCCTACGCCGGAAAAGGAAATATCTTCCCGTAGAAACTAGGCAAAAGCATTCTCAGAAAGTTCCCTGTGCTTTGTGCATTCAACTCACAGAGTTCAACCTTCCTTTTGATAGAGCAGTTTTGAAACACTCTTTTTGTAGAATCTGCACGTGGATATTTGGAACGCTTTGAGGCCTATGCTTCAAAAGGAAATATCCTGGCATAGAAACTGGACGGAAGCATTCTCAGAAACTTCTTTGCGATGAGGGCCTTCAAGTCACAGAGTGAAACCTTCCTTTTGATAGGCCAGCTTTGAAACACTGTTTCTGTAGAATCCGCAAGTGGATGCTTGGAGCTCTTTGAGGCTTAGGCTGGAAAAGGTAATATCTTCATATACAAACTAGACAGAAGCATTCTCAGAAACTTCTTTGTCATGTGGGGATGGAACTCACAGAGTTGAACATTCCTTTTCACAGAGCAGTTCTGCAACCCTCTTTTGGTGGAAACTGCAAGTGGATGTTTGGTGCGATTGCGTCATCCAGTGGAAAAGGAAATACATTCAGACGAAAACTAGATAGAACCATTCTCAGAAACTTCTTGAGATGAGTGCATTCTACTCACAGAGTTTTACCTTCCTTTTGATAGAATAGTTTTGAAACACACTTCTTGTGCAAACTGCAAGTGGATAGTTGGAGCGCTTTGAGGCGTATGCTGCAAAACGAAATATCTTCACATAAAAACTAGACAGAAGCATTCTCAGAAACTTCTTTGTGATGTGCGCATTCAACTCACAGAGTTGAAGCTTCCTTTTCATATAGCACTTTTGAAAAGCTCTGTTAGTAGAATCTGCAAGGGAATATTTGGAGTGCTATGAGGCCAACACTGGAAAAGGAAATACCTTCACATACAAACCAGACGGAAGCATTCTCAGAAACTACCCTGTGCTTTATGGATTCAACTCACTGGGAGGAATCTTCCCTTTGAGAGCGCAGTTTGGAAACACTCTTTTTGCAGAATTTGCTAGGGGATGTTTGGAGCGATTTCAGGACTATGCTGGAAAAGGAAATATCTTCACTTAAACACTAGACAGAAGCATTGTCAGAAACTTCGGTGCGATGAGTGCATTCGACTCACAGACCTGAACCTTCCTTTTGATAGAGCAGTTTTGAAACGCTCTTTTAGTAGCATCTGAAAGCGGATATTTGGAGCGCTTTGAGGCCAAGGCTGGAAAACGAAATATCATGACATAAAAACTAGACACAAGCATTCTCAGAAACTTCTTTGTGATGAGTGGATTCAACTCACAGACTTGCACGTTCCTTTGGATAGGATAGTTTTGAAACACTCCTTTTGTAGAATCTGCGAGTGTTTATTTCGAACGCTTTGAGGCCTATGCTGGAAAAGGAAATATCTTCACCTAAAAACTAGACAGAAGCATTGTCAGGAACATCTTTGTGATGACTGCATTCAACTCACAGGGTTGAACGTACCTATTGATAGAGAAGTTTTGAAACACCCTTTTTGTAGAATCTGCAAGTGAATATTTGGAGCAATATGAGGCCTAAGCTGGGAAATGAAATATCTTCCCCTAAAAGCTAGACAGAAGCATACTCAGAAACGACTTGGCAATGTGTGCATCCAACTCACAGAGTTGAACCTTCCTTTCCCTAGAGCAGTTTTGAAACACTCTTTTAGTAGAATCTGAAAGTGGATATTTGGAGCGCTTTGAGGCCAGTGCTGGGAAACGAAATATCATCACAGAAAAACTAGACAGAAGCGTTCTGCGAAAGTTCTTTGTGATGAGTGCATTCAACTCAGAGACTCGAACGTTCCTTTTGATAGAACAGTTTTGAAACACTCCTTTTGTAGAATCTGCAGGTGTTTATTTGGAGCGCTTTCAGGCCTATGCTGGAAAAGGAAATATCTTCACCTCAAAAGTAGATAGAAGCATTCTCAGATACATCTTGGTGATGTGTACATTGAACTCACAGTATTGAACCTTTCTTTGGATAGAGAAGTTTTGAAACACTCCTTTAGCAGAATCTTCAAGTGGATATATGGAGTTCCTTGAGGCCTACGCCGGAAAAGGAAATATCTTCCCGTAGAAACTAGGCAAAAGCATTCTCAGAAAGCTCCCTGTGCTTTGTGCATTCAACTCACAGAGTTCAACCTTCCTTTTGATAGAGCAGTTTTGAAACACTCTTTTTGTAGAATCTGCACGTGGATATTTGGAACACTTTGAGGCCTCTGCTTCAAAAGGAAATATCCTGGCATAGAAACGGGACGGAAGCATTCTCAGAAACTTCTTTGCGATGAGGGCCTTCAAGTCACAGAGTGAAACCTTCCTTTTGATAGGCCAGCTTTGAAACACTGCTTCTGTAGAATCCGCAAGTGGATGCTTGGAGCTGTTTGAGGCTTAGGCTGGAAAAGGTAATATCTTCATATACAAACTAGACAGAAGCATTCTCAGAAACTTCTTTGTCATGTGGGGATGGAACTCACAGAGTTGAACATTCCTTTTCACAGAGCAGTTCTGCAACCCTCTTTTGGTGGAAACTGCAAGTGGATGTTTGGTGCGATTGCGTCATCCAGTGGAAAAGGAAATACATTCAGACGAAAACTAGATAGAACCATTCTCAGAAACTTCTTGAGATGAGTGCATTCTACTCACAGAGTTGTACCTTCCTTTTGATAGAATAGTTTTGAAACACACTTTTTGTGCAAACTGCAATTGGATAGTTGGAGCGCTTTGAGGCGTATGCTGCAAAACGAAATATCTTCACATAAAAACTAGACAGAAGCATTCTCAGAAACTTCTTTGTGATGTGCGCATTCAACTCACAGAGTTGAAGCTTCCTTTTCATATAGCACTTTTGAAACGCTCTGTTAGTAGAATCTGCAAGGGAATATTTGGAGTGCTACGAGGCCAACACTGGAAAAGGAAATACCTTTACATACAAACCAGACGGAAGCATTCTCAGAAACTACCCTGTGCTTTATGGATTCAACTCACTGAGAGGAATCTTCCCTTTGAGAGCGCAGTTTGGAAACACTCTTTTTGCAGAATTTGCTAGGGGATGTTTGGAGCGATTTCAGGACTATGCTGGAAAAGGAAATATCTTCACTTAGACACTAGACAGAAGCATTTTTAGAAACTTCGGTGTGATCGGTGCATTCGACTCACAGACCTGAACCTTCCTTTTGATAGAGCAGTTTTGAAACGCTCTTTTAGTAGCATCTGAAAGTGGATATTTGGAGCCCTTTTAGGCCAAGGCTGGAAAACGAAATATCATCACATAAAAACTAGACAGAAGCATTCTCAGAAACTTCTTTGTGATGAGTGGATTCAACTCACAGACTTGCACGTTCCTTTGGATAGGATAGTTTTGAAACACTCCTTTTGTAGAATCTGCGAGCGTTTATTTCGAACGCTTTGAGGCCTATGCTGGAAAAGGAAATATCTTCACCTAAAAACTAGACAGAAGCATTGTCAGAAACATCTTTGTGATGACTGCATTCAACTCACAGAGTTGAACCTACCTATTGATAGAGAAGTTTTGAAACACCCTTTTTGTAGAATCTGCAAGTGAATATTTGGAGCGATATGAGGCCTCTGCTGGGAAATGAAATATCTTCCCCTAAAAGCTAGACAGAAGCATACTCAGAAACGACTTGGCAATGTGTGCATCCAACTCACAGAGTTGAACCTTCCTTTCCCTAGAGCAGTTTTGAAACACTCTTTTAGTAGAATCTGAAAGTGGATATTTGGAGCGCTTTGAGGCCAGTGCTAGGAAACGAAATATCATCACAGAAAAACTAGACAGAAGCGTTCTGCGAAAGTTCTTTGTGATGAGTGCATTCAACTCAGGGACTCGAATGTTCCTTTTGATAGAACAGTTTTGAAACACTCCTTTTGTAGAATCTGCAAGTGTTTATTTGGAGCGCTTTGAGGCCTATGCTGGAAAAGGAAATATCTTCACCTCAAAAGTAGATAGAAGCATTCTCAGAAACTTCTTGGTGATGTGTACATTGAACTCACAGTGTTGAACCTTTCTTTGGATAGAGAAGTTTTGAAACACTCTTTTAGCAGAATCTTCAAGTGGATATATGGAGTTCCTTGAGGCCTACGCCGGAAAAGGAAATATCTTCCCGTAGAAACTAGGCAAAAGCATTCTCAGAAAGTTCCCTGTGCTTTGTGCATTCAACTCACAGAGTTCAACCTTCCTTTTGATAGAGCAGTTTTGAAACACTCTTTTTGTAGAATCTGCACGTGGATATTTGGAACGCTTTGAGGCCTCTGCTTCAAAAGGAAATATCCTGGCATAGAAACTGGACGGAAGCATTCTCAGAAACTTCTTTGCGATGAGGGCCTTCAAGTCACAGAGTGAAACCTTCCTTTTGATAGGCCAGCTTTGAAACACTGTTTCTGTAGAATCCGCAAGCGGATGCTTTTAGCTCTTTGAGGCTTAGGCTGGAAAAGGGAATATCTTCATATACAAACTAGACAGAAGCAGTCTCAGAAACTTCTTTGTCATGTGGGGATGGAACTCACAGAGTTGAACATTCCTTTTCACAGAGCAGTTCTGCAACCCTCTTTTGGTGGAAACTGCAAGTGGATGTTTGGTGCGATTGCATCATCCAGTGGAAAAGGAAATACATTCAGACGAAAACTAGATAGAACCATTCTCAGAAACTTCTTGAGATGAGTGCATTCTACTCACAGAGTTTTACCTTCCTTTTGATAGAATAGTTTTGAAACACACTTCTTGTGCAAACTGCAAGTGGATAGTTGGAGCGCTTTGAGGCGTATGCTGCAAAACGAAATATCTTCACATAAAAACTAGACAGAAGCATTCTCAGAAACTTCTTTGTGATGTGCGCATTCAACTCACAGAGTTGAAGCTTCCTTTTCAGATAGCACTTTCGAAAAGCTCTGTTAGTAGAATCTGCAAGGGAATATTTGGAGTGCTATGAGGCCAACACTGGAAAAGGAAATACCTTCACATACAAACCAGACGGAAGCATTCTCAGAAACTACCCTGTGCTTTATGGATTCAACTCACTGGGAGGAATCTTCCCTTTGAGAGCGCAGTTTGGAAACACTCTTTTTGCAGAATTTGCTAGGGGATGTTTGGAGCGATTTCAGGACTATGCTGGAAAAGGAAATATCTTCACTTAAACACTAGACAGAAGCATTGTCAGAAACTTCGGTGCGATGAGTGCATTCGACTCACAGACCTGAACCTTCCTTTTGATAGAGCAGTTTTGAAACGCTCTTTTAGTAGCATCTGAAAGCGGATATTTGGAGCGCTTTGAGGCCAAGGCTGGAAAACGAAATATCATGACATAAAAACTAGACACAAGCATTCTCAGAAACTTCTTTGTGATGAGTGGATTCAACTCACAGACTTGCACGTTCCTTTGGATAGGATAGTTTTGAAACACTCCTTTTGTAGAATCTGCGAGCGTTTATTTCGAACGCTTTGAGGCCTATGCTGGAAAAGGAAATATCTTCACCTAAAAACTAGACAGAAGCATTGTCAGGAACATCTTTGTGATGACTGCATTCAACTCACAGGGTTGAACGTACCTATTGATAGAGAAGTTTTGAAACACCCTTTTTGTAGAATCTGCAAGTGAATATTTGGAGCAATATGAGGCCTAAGCTGGGAAATGAAATATCTTCCCCTAAAAGCTAGACAGAAGCATACTCAGAAACGACTTGGCAATGTGTGCATCCAACTCACAGAGTTGAACCTTCCTTTCCCTAGAGCAGTTTTGAAACACTCTTTTAGTAGAATCTGAAAGTGGATATTTGGAGCGCTTTGAGGCCAGTGCTGGGAAACGAAATATCATCACAGAAAAACTAGACAGAAGCGTTCTGCGAAAGTTCTTTGTGATGAGTGCATTCAACTCACAGACTCGAACGTTCCTTTTGATAGAACAGTTTTGAAACACTCCTTTTGTAGAATCTGCAGGTGTTTATTTGGAGCGCTTTCAGGCCTATGCTGGAAAAGGAAATATCTTCACCTCAAAAGTAGATAGAAGCATTCTCAGAAACTTCTTGGTGATGTGTACATTGAACTCACAGTGTTGAACCTTACTTTGGATAGAGAAGTTTTGAAACACTCTTTTAGCAGAATCTTCAAGTGGATTTATGGAGTTCCTTGAGGCCTACGCCGGAAATGGAAATATCTTCCCGTAGAAACTAGGCAAAAGCATTCTCAGAAAGTTCCCTGTGCTTTGTGCATTCAACTCACAGAGTTCAACCTTCCTTTTGATAGAGCAGTTTTGAAACACTCTTTTTGTAGAATCTGCACGTGGATATTTGGAACGCTTTGAGGCCTATGCTTCAAAAGGAAATATCCTGGCATAGAAACTGGACGGAAGCATTCTCAGAAACTTCTTTGCGATGAGGGCCTTCAAGTCACAGAGTGAAACCTTCCTTTTGATAGGCCAGCTTTGAAACACTGTTTCTGTAGAATCTGCAAGTGGATGCTTGGAGCTCTTTGAGGCTTAGGCTGGAAAAGGTAATATCCTCATATACAAACTAGACAGAAGCATTCTCAGAAACTTCTTTGTCATGTGGGGATGGAACTCACAGAGTTGAACATTCCTTTTCACAGAGCAGTTCTGCAACCCTCTTTTGGTGGAAACTGCAAGTGGATGTTTGGTGCGATTGCGTCATCCAGTGGAAAAGGAAATACATTCAGAAGAAAACTAGATAGAACCATTCTCAGAAACTTCTTGAGATGAGTGCATTCTACTCAAAGAGTTGTACGTTCCTTTTGATAGAATAGTTTTGAAACACACTTTTTGTGCAAACTGCAAGTGGATAGTTGGAGCGCTTTGAGGCGTATGCTGCAAAACGAAATATCTTCACATAAAAACTAGACAGAAGCATTCTCAGAAACTTCTTTGTGATGTGCGCATTCAACTTACAGAGTTGAAGCTTCCTTTTCATATAGCACTTTTGAAACGCTCTGTTAGTAGAATCTGCAAGGGAATATTTGGAGTGCTACGAGGCCAACACTGGAAAAGGAAATACCTTCACATACAAACCAGACGGAAGCATTCTCAGAAACTACCCTGTGATTGATGGATTCAACTCATTGAGAGGAATCTTCCCTTTGAGAGCGCAGTTTGGAAACACTCTTTTTGCAGAATTTGCTAGGGGATGTTTGGAGCGATTTCAGGACTATGCTGGAAAAGGAAATATCTTCACTTAGACACTAGACAGAAGCATTTTTAGAAACTTCGGTGTGAGCGGTGCATTCGACTCACAGACCTGAACCTTCCTTTTGATAGAGCAGTTTTGAAACGCTCTTTTAGTAGCATCTGAAAGTGGATATTTGGAGCGCTTTTAGGCCAAGGCTGGAAAACGAAATATCATCACATAAAAACTAGACAGAAGCATTCTCAGAAACTTCTTTGTGATGAGTGGATTCAACTCACAGACTTGCACGTTCCTTTGGATAGGATAGTTTTGAAACACTCCTTTTGTAGAATCTGCGAGCGTTTATTTCGAACGCTTTGAGGCCTATGCTGGAAAAGGAAATATCTTCACCTAAAAACTAGACAGAAGCATTGTCAGAAACATCTTTGTGATGACTGCATTCAACTCACAGAGTTGAACCTACCTATTGATAGAGAAGTTTTGAAACACCCTTTTTGTAGAATCTGCAAGTGAATATTTGGAGCGATATGAGGCCTCTGCTGGGAAATGAAATATCTTCCCCTAAAAGCTAGACAGAAGCATACTCAGAAACGACTTGGCAATGTGTGCATCCAACTCACAGAGTTGAACCTTCCTTTCCCTAGAGCAGTTTTGAAACACTCTTTTAGTAGAATCTGAAAGTGGATATTTGGAGCGCTTTGAGGCCAGTGCTAGGAAACGAAATATCATCACAGAAAAACTAGACAGAAGCGTTCTGCGAAAGTTCTTTGTGATGAGTGCATTCAACTCAGGGACTCGAATGTTCCTTTTGATAGAACAGTTTTGAAACACTCCTTTTGTAGAATCTGCAAGTGTTTATTTGGAGCGCTTTGAGGCCTATGCTGGAAAAGGAAATATCTTCACCTCAAAAGTAGATAGAAGCATTCTCAGAAACTTCTTGGTGATGTGTACATTGAACTCACAGTGTTGAACCTTTCTTTGGATAGAGAAGTTTTGAAACACTCTTTTAGCAGAATCTTCAAGTGGATATATGGAGTTCCTTGAGGCCTACGCCGGAAAAGGAAATATCTTCCCGTAGAAACTAGGCAAAAGCATTCTCAGAAAGTTCCCTGTGCTTTGTGCATTCAACTCACAGAGTTCAACCTTCCTTTTGATAGAGCAGTTTTGAAACACTCTTTTTGTAGAATCTGCACGTGGATATTTGGAACGCTTTGAGGCCTATGCTTCAAAAGGAAATATCCTGGCATAGAAACGGGACGGAAGCATTCTCAGAAACTTCTTTGCGATGAGGGCCTTCAAGTCACAGAGTGAAACCTTCCTTTTGATAGGCCAGCTTTGAAACACTGTTTCTGTAGAATCCACAAGTGGATGCTTGGAGCTCTTTGAGGCTTAGGCTGGAAAAGGTAATATCTTCATATACAAACTAGACAGAAGCATTCTCAGAAACTTCTTTGTCATGTGGGGATGGAACTCACAGAGTTGAACATTCCTTTTCACAGAGCAGTTCTGCAACCCTCTTTTGGTGGAAACTGCAAGTGGATGTTTGGTGCGATTGCGTCATCCAGTGGAAAAGGAAATACATTCAGACGAAAACTAGATAGAACCATTCTCAGAAACTTCTTGAGATGAGTGCATTCTACTCACAGAGTTGTACCTTCCTTTTGATAGAATAGTTTTGAAACACACTTCTTGTGCAAACTGCAAGTGGATAGTTGGAGCGCTTTGAGGCGTATGCTGCAAAACGAAATATCTTCACATAAAAACTAGACAGAAGCATTCTCAGAAACTTCTTTGTGATGTGCGCATTCAACTCACAGAGTTGAAGCTTCCTTTTCATATAGCACTTTTGAAAAGCTCTGTTAGTAGAATCTGAAAGGGAATATTTGGAGTGCTATGAGGCCAACACTGGAAAAGGAAATACCTTCACATACAAACCAGACGGAAGCATTCTCAGAAACTACCCTGTGCTTTATGGATTCAACTCACTGGGAGGAATCTTCCCTTTGAGAGCGCAGTTTGGAAACACTCTTTTTGCAGAATTTGCTAGGGGATGTTTGGAGCGATTTCAGGACTATGCTGGAAAAGGAAATATCTTCACTTAAACACTAGACAGAAGCATTGTCAGAAACTTCGGTGCGATGAGTGCATTCGACTCACAGACCTGAACCTTCCTTTTGATAGAGCAGTTTTGAAACGCTCTTTTAGTAGCATCTGAAAGCGGATATTTGGAGCGCTTTGAGGCCAAGGCTGGAAAACGAAATATCATCACATAAAAACTAGACACAAGCATTCTCAGAAACTTCTTTGTGATGAGTGGATTCAACTCACAGACTTGCACGTTCCTTTGGATAGGATAGTTTTGAAACACTCCTTTTGTAGAATCTGCGAGCGTTTATTTCGAACGCTTTGAGGCCTATGCTGGAAAAGGAAATATCTTCACCTAAAAACTAGACAGAAGCATTGTCAGGAACATCTTTGTGATGACTGCATTCAACTCACAGGGTTGAACGTACCTATTGATAGAGAAGTTTTGAAACACCCTTTTTGTAGAATCTGCAAGTGAATATTTGGAGCAATATGAGGCCTAAGCTGGGAAATGAAATATCTTCCCCTAAAAGCTAGACAGAAGCATACTCAGAAACGACTTGGCAATGTGTGCATCCAACTCACAGAGTTGAACCTTCCTTTCCCTAGAGCAGTTTTGAAACACTCTTTTAGTAGAATCTGAAAGTGGATATTTGGAGCGCTTTGAGGCCAGTGCTGGGAAACGAAATATCATCACAGAAAAACTAGACAGAAGCGTTCTGCGAAAGTTCTTTGTGATGAGTGCATTCAACTCAGAGACTCGAACGTTCCTTTTGATAGAACAGTTTTGAAACACTCCTTTTGTAGAATCTGCAGGTGTTTATTTGGAGCGCTTTCAGGCCTATGCTGGAAAAGGAAATATCTTCACCTCAAAAGTAGATAGAAGCATTCTCAGAAACTTCTTGGTGATGTGTACATTGAACTCACAGTGTTGAACCTTACTTTGGATAGAGAAGTTTTGAAACACTCTTTTAGCAGAATCTTCAAGTGGATATATGGAGTTCCTTGAGGCCTACGCCGGAAATGGAAATATCTTCCCGTAGAAACTAGGCAAAAGCATTCTCAGAAAGTTCCCTGTGCTTTGTGCATTCAACTCACAGAGTTCAACCTTCCTTTTGATAGAGCAGTTTTGAAACACTCTTTTTGTAGAATCTGCACGTGGATATTTGGAACGCTTTGAGGCCTCTGCTTCAAAAGGAAATATCCTGGCATAGAAACTGGACGGAAGCATTCTCAGAAACTTCTTTGCGATGAGGGCCTTCAAGTCACAGAGTGAAACCTTCCTTTTGATAGGCCAGCTTTGAAACACTGTTTCTGTAGAATCCGCAAGCGGATGCTTTTAGCTCTTTGAGGCTTAGGCTGGAAAAGGGAATATCTTCATATACAAACTAGACAGAAGCATTCTCAGAAACTTCTTTGTCATGTGGGGATGGAACTCACAGAGTTGAACATTCCTTTTCACAGAGCAGTTCTGCAACCCTCTTTTGGTGGAAACTGCAAGTGGATGTTTGGTGCGATTGCATCATCCAGTGGAAAAGGAAATACATTCAGACGAAAACTAGATAGAACCATTCTCAGAAACTTCTTGAGATGAGTGCATTCTACTCACAGAGTTGTACCTTCCTTTTGATAGAATAGTTTTGAAACACACTTTTTGTGCAAACTGCAAGTGGATAGTTGGAGCGCTTTGAGGCGTATGCTGCAAAACGAAATATCTTCACATAAAAACTAGACAGAAGCATTCTCAGAAACTTCTTTGTGATGTGCGCATTCAACTCACAGAGTTGAAGCTTCCTTTTCATATAGCACTTTTGAAACGCTCTGTTAGTAGAATCTGCAAGGGAATATTTGGAGTGCTACGAGGCCAACACTGGAAAAGGAAATACCTTCACATACAAACCAGACGGAAGCATTCTCAGAAACTACCCTGTGCTTTATGGATTCAACTCACTGAGAGGAATCTTCCCTTTGAGAGCGCAGTTTGGAAACACTCTTTTTGCAGAATTTGCTAGGGGATGTTTGGAGCGATTTCAGGACTATGCTGGAAAAGGAAATATCTTCACTTAGACACTAGACAGAAGCATTTTTAGAAACTTCGGTGTGATCGGTGCATTCGACTCACAGACCTGAACCTTCCTTTTGATAGAGCAGTTTTGAAACGCTCTTTTAGTAGCATCTGAAAGTGGATATTTGGAGCGCTTTTAGGCCAAGACTGGAAAACGAAATATCATCACATAAAAACTAGACAGAAGCATTCTCAGAAACTTCTTTGTGATGAGTGGATTCAACTCACAGACTTGCACGTTCCTTTGGATAGGATAGTTTTGAAACACTCCTTTTGTAGAATCTGTGAGCGTTTATTTCGAACGCTTTGAGGCCTATGCTGGAAAAGGAAATATCTTCACCTAAAAACTAGACAGAAGCATTGTCAGAAACATCTTTGTTATGACTGCATTCAACCCACAGAGTTGAACCTTCCTATTGATAGAGAAGTTTTGAAACACCCTTTTTGTAGAATCTGCAAGTGAATATTTGGAGCGATATGAGGCCTCTGCTGGGAAATGAAATATCTTCCCCTAAAAGCTAGACAGAAGCATAATCAGAAACGACTTGGCAATGTGTGCATCCAACTCACAGAGTTGAACCTTCCTTTCCCTAGAGCAGTTTTGAAACACTCTTTTAGTAGAAACTGAAAGTGGATATTTGGAGCGCTTTGAGGCCAGTGCTGGGAAACGAAATATCATCACAGAAAAACTAGACAGAAGCGTTCTGCGAAAGTTCTTTGTGATGAGTGCATTCAACTCAGGGACTCGAATGTTCCTTTTGATAGAACAGTTTTGAAACACTCCTTTTGTAGAATCTGCAAGTGTTTATTTGGAGCGCTTTGAGGCCTATGCTGGAAAAGGAAATATCTTCACCTCAAAAGTAGATAGAAGCATTCTCAGAAACTTCTTGGTGATGTGTACATTGAACTCACAGTGTTGAACCTTTCTTTGGATAGAGAAGTTTTGAAACACTCTTTTAGCAGAATCTTCAAGTGGATATATGGAGTTCCTTGAGGCCTACGCCGGAAAAGGAAATATCTTCCCGTAGAAACTAGGCAAAAGCATTCTCAGAAAGTTCCCTGTGCTTTGTGCATTCAACTCACAGAGTTCAACCTTCCTTTTGATAGAGCAGTTTTGAAACACTCTTTTTGTAGAATCTGCACGTGGATATTTGGAACGCTTTGAGGCCTCTTCTTCAAAAGGAAATATCCTGGCATAGAAACTGGACGGAAGCATTCTCAGAAACTTCTTTGCGATGAGGGCCTTCAAGTCACAGAATGAAACCTTCCTTTTCATAGGCCAGCTTTGAAACACTGCTTCTGTAGAATCCGCAAGTGGATGCTTGGAGCTGTTTGAGGCTTAGGCTGGAAAAGGTAATATCTTCATATACAAACGAGACAGAAGCATTCTCAGAAACTTCTTTGTCATGTGGGGATGGAACTCACAGAGTTGAACATTCCTTTTCACAGAGCAGTTCTGCAACCCTCTTTTGGTGGAAACTGCAAGTGGATGTTTGGTGCGATTGCGTCATCCAGTGGAAAAGGAAATACATTCAGACGAAAACTAGATAGAACCATTCTCAGAAACTTCTTGAGATGAGTGCATTCTACTCACAGAGTTGTACCTTCCTTTTGATAGAATACTTTTGAAACACACTTTTTGTGCAAACTGCAAGTGGATAGTTGGAGCGCTTTGAGGCGTATGCTGCAAAACGAAATATCTTCACATAAAAACTAGACAGAAGCATTCTCAGAAACTTCTTTGTGATGTGCGCATTCAACTCACAGAGTTGAAGCTTCCTTTTCATATAGCACTTTTGAAACGCTCTGTTAGTAGAATCTGCAAGGGAATATTTGGAGTGCTACGAGGCCAACACTGGAAAAGGAAATACCTTCACATACAAACCAGACGGAAGCATTCTCAGAAACTACCCTGTGCTTTATGGATTCAACTCACTGAGAGGAATCTTCCCTTTGAGAGCGCAGTTTGGAAACACTCTTTTTGCAGAATTTGCTAGTGGATGTTTGGAGCGATTTCAGGACTATGCTGGAAAAGGAAATATCTTCACTTAAACACTAGACAGAAGCATTGTCAGAAACTTCGGTGCGATGAGTGCATTCGACTCACAGACCTGAACCTTCCTTTTGATAGAGCAGTTTTGAAACGCTCTTTTAGTAGCATCTGAAAGCGCATATTTGGAGCGCTTTGAGGCCAAGGCTGGAAAACGAAATATCATGACATAAAAACTAGACACAAGCATTCTCAGAAACTTCTTTGTGATGAGTGGATTCAACTCACAGACTTGCACGTTCCTTTGGATAGGATAGTTTTGAAACACTCCTTTTGTAGAATCTGCGAGCGTTTATTTCGAACGCTTTGAGGCCTATGCTGGAAAAGGAAATATCTTCACCTAAAAACTAGACAGAAGCATTGTCAGGAACATCTTTGTGATGACTGCATTCAACTCACAGGGTTGAACGTACCTATTGATAGAGAAGTTTTGAAACACCCTTTTTGTAGAATCTGCAAGTGAATATTTGGAGCAATATGAGGCCTAAGCTGGGAAATGAAATATGTTCCCCTAAAAGCTAGACAGAAGCATACTCAGAAACGACTTGGCAATGTGTGCATCCAACTCACAGAGTTGAACCTTCCTTTCCCTAGAGCAGTTTTGAAACACTCTTTTAGTAGAATCTGAAAGTGGATATTTGGAGCGCTTTGAGGCCAGTGCTGGGAAACGAAATATCATCACAGAAAAACTAGACAGAAGCGTTCTGCGAAAGTTCTTTGTGATGAGTGCATTCAACTCAGAGACTCGAACGTTCCTTTTGATAGAACAGTTTTGAAACACTCCTTTTGTAGAATCTGCAGGTGTTTATTTGGAGCGCTTTCAGGCCTATGCTGGAAAAGGAAATATCTTCACCTCAAAAGTAGATAGAAGCATTCTCAGAAACTTCTTGGTGATGTGTACATTGAACTCACAGTGTTGAACCTTACTTTGGATAGAGAAGTTTTGAAACACTCTTTTAGCAGAATCTTCAAGTGGATATATGGAGTTCCTTGAGGCCTACGCCGGAAATGGAAATATCTTCCCGTAGAAACTAGGCAAAAGCATTCTCAGAAAGTTCCCTGTGCTTTGTGCATTCAACTCACAGAGTTCAACCTTCCTTTTGATAGAGCAGTTTTGAAACACTCTTTTTGTAGAATCTGCACGTGGATATTTGGAACGCTTTGAGGCCTATGCTTCAAAAGGAAATATCCTGGCATAGAAACTGGACGGAAGCATTCTCAGAAACTTCTTTGCGATGAGGGCCTTCAAGTCACAGAGTGAAACCTTCCTTTTGATAGGCCAGCTTTGAAACACTGTTTCTGTAGAATCTGCAAGTGGATGCTTGGAGCTCTTTGAGGCTTAGGCTGGAAAAGGTAATATCCTCATATACAAACTAGACAGAAGCATTCTCAGAAACTTCTTTGTCATGTGGGGATGGAACTCACAGAGTTGAACATTCCTTTTCACAGAGCAGTTCTGCAACCCTCTTTTGGTGGAAACTGCAAGTGGATGTTTGGTGCGATTGCGTCATCCAGTGGAAAAGGAAATACATTCAGACGAAAACTAGATAGAACCATTCTCAGAAACTTCTTGAGATGAGTGCATTCTACTCAAAGAGTTGTACGTTCCTTTTGATAGAATAGTTTTGAAACACACTTTTTGTGCAAACTGCAAGTGGATAGTTGGAGCGCTTTGAGGCGTATGCTGCAAAACGAAATATCTTCACATAAAAACTAGACAGAAGCATTCTCAGAAACTTCTTTGTGATGTGCGCATTCAACTTACAGAGTTGAAGCTTCCTTTTCATATAGCACTTTTGAAACGCTCTGTTAGTAGAATCTGCAAGGGAATATTTGGAGTGCTATGAGGCCAACACTGGAAAAGGAAATACCTTCACATACAAACCAGACGGAAGCATTCTCAGAAACTACCCTGTGATTTATGGATTCAACTCATTGAGAGGAATCTTCCCTTTGAGAGCGCAGTTTGGAAACACTCTTTTTGCAGAATTTGCTAGGGGATGTTTGGAGCGATTTCAGGACTATGCTGGAAAAGGAAATATCTTCACTTAGACACTAGACAGAAGCATTTTTAGAAACTTCGGTGTGATCGGTGCTTTCGACTCACAGACCTGAACCTTCCTTTTGATAGAGCAGTTTTGAAACGCTCTTTTAGTAGCATCTGAAAGTGGATATTTGGAGCGCTTTTAGGCCAAGGCTGGAAAACGAAATATCATCACATAAAAACTAGACAGAAGCATTCTCAGAAACTTCTTTGTGATGAGTGGATTCAACTCACAGACTTGCACGTTCATTTGGATAGGATAGTTTTGAAACACTCCTTTTGTAGAATCTGCGAGCGTTTATTTCGAACGCTTTGAGGCCTATGCTGGAAAAGGAAATATCTTCACCTAAAAACTAGACAGAAGCATTGTCAGAAACATCTTTGTGATGACTGCATTCAACTCACAGAGTTGAACCTACCTATTGATAGAGAAGTTTTGAAACACCCTTTTTGTAGAATCTGCAAGTGAATATTTGGAGCGATATGAGGCCTCTGCTGGGAAATGAAATATCTTCCCCTAAAAGCTAGACAGAAGCATACTCAGAAACGACTTGGCAATGTGTGCATCCAACTCACAGAGTTGAACCTTCCTTTCCCTAGAGCAGTTTTGAAACACTCTTTTAGTAGAATCTGAAAGTGGATATTTGGAGCGCTTTGAGGCCAGTGCTAGGAAACGAAATATCATCACAGAAAAACTAGACAGAAGCGTTCTGCGAAAGTTCTTTGTGATGAGTGCATTCAACTCAGGGACTCGAATGTTCCTTTTGATAGAACAGTTTTGAAACACTCCTTTTGTAGAATCTGCAAGTGTTTATTTGGAGCGCTTTGAGGCCTATGCTGGAAAAGGAAATATCTTCACCTCAAAAGTAGATAGAAGCATTCTCAGAAACTTCTTGGTGATGTGTACATTGAACTCACAGTGTTGAACCTTTCTTTGGATAGAGAAGTTTTGAAACACTCTTTTAGCAGAATCTTCAAGTGGATATATGGAGTTCCTTGAGGCCTACGCCGGAAAAGGAAATATCTTCCCGTAGAAACTAGGCAAAAGCATTCTCAGAAAGTTCCCTGTGCTTTGTGCATTCAACTCACAGAGTTCAACCTTCCTTTTGATAGAGCAGTTTTGAAACACTCTTTTTGTAGAATCTGCACGTGGATATTTGGAACGCTTTGAGGCCTCTGCTTCAAAAGGAAATATCCTGGCATAGAAACTGGACGGAAGCATTCTCAGAAACTTCTTTGCGATGAGGGCCTTCAAGTCACAGAGTGAAACCTTCCTTTTGATAGGCCAGCTTTGAAACACTGTTTCTGTAGAATCCGCAAGCGGATGCTTTTAGCTCTTTGAGTCTTAGGCTGGAAAAGGGAATATCTTCATATACAAACTAGACAGAAGCATTCTCAGAAACTTCTTTGTCATGTGGGGATGGAACTCACAGAGTTGAACATTCCTTTTCACAGAGCAGTTCTGCAACCCTCTTTTGGTGGAAACTGCAAGTGGATGTTTGGTGCGATTGCATCATCCAGTGGAAACGGAAATACATTCAGACGAAAACTAGATAGAACCATTCTCAGAAACTTCTTGAGATGAGTGCATTCTACTCACAGAGTTGTACCTTCCTTTTGATAGAATACTTTTGAAACACACTTTTTGTGCAAACTGCAAGTGGATAGTTGGAGCGCTTTGAGGCTTATGCTGCAAAACGAAATATCTTCACATAAAAACTAGACAGAAGCATTCTCAGAAACTTCTTTGTGATGTGCGCATTCAACTCACAGAGTTGAAGCTTCCTTTTCATATAGCACTTTTGAAACGCTCTGTTAGTAGAATCTGCAAGGGAATATTTGGAGTGCTACGAGGCCAACACTGGAAAAGGAAATACCTTCACATACAAACCAGACGGAAGCATTCTCAGAAACTACCCTGTGCTTTATGGATTCAACTCACTGAGAGGAATCTTCCCTTTGAGAGCGCAGTTTGGAAACACTCTTTTTGCAGAATTTGCTAGGGGATGTTTGGAGCGATTTCAGGACTAGGCTGGAAAAGGAAATATCTTCACTTAGACACTAGACAGAAGCATTTTTAGAAACTTCGGTGTGATCGGTGCATTCGACTCACAGACCTGAACCTTCCTTTTGATAGAGCAGTTTTGAAACGCTCTTTTAGTAGCATCTGAAAGTGGATATTTGGAGCGCTTTTAGGCCAAGGCTGGAAAACGAAATATCATCACATAAAAACTAGACAGAAGCATTCTCAGAAACTTCTTTGTGATGAGTGGATTCAACTCACAGACTTGCACGTTCCTTTGGATAGGATAGTTTTGAAACACTCCTTTTGTAGAATCTGCGAGCGTTTATTTCGAACGCTTTGAGGCCTATGCTGGAAAAGGAAATATCTTCACCTAAAAACTAGACAGAAGCATTGTCAGAAACATCTTTGTGATGACTGCATTCAACTCACAGAGTTGAACCTACCTATTGATAGAGAAGTTTTGAAACACCCTTTTTGTAGAATCTGCAAGTGAATATTTGGAGCGATATGAGGCCTCTGCTGGGAAATGAAATATCTTCCCCTAAAAGCTAGACAGAAGCATACTCAGAAACGACTTGGCAATGTGTGCATCCAACTCACAGAGTTGAACCTTCCTTTCCCTAGAGCAGTTTTGAAACACTCTTTTAGTAGAATCTGAAAGTGGATATTTGGAGCGCTTTGAGGCCAGTGCTGGGAAACGAAATATCATCACAGAAAAACTAGACAGAAGCGTTCTACGAAAGTTCTTTGTGATGAGTGCATTCAACTCAGAGACTCGAACGTTACTTTTGATAAAGCAGTTTTGAAACACTCCGTTTGTAGAATCTGCAAGTGTTTATTTGGAGCGCTTTGAGGCCTATGCTGGAAAAGGAAATATCTTCACCTAAAAAGTAGATAGAAGCATTCTCAGAAACTTCTTGGTGATGTGTACATTGAACTCACAGTATTGAACCTTTCTTTGGATAGAGAAGTTTTGAAACACTCCTTTAGCAGAATCTTCAAGTGGATATATGGAGTTCCTTGAGGCCTACGCCGGAAAAGGAAATATCTTCCCGTAGAAACTAGGCAAAAGCATTCTCAGAAAGCTCCCTGTGCTTTGTGCATTCAACTCACAGAGTTCAACCTTCCTTTTGATAGAGCAGTTTTGAAACACTCTTTTTGTAGAATCTGCACGTGGATATTTGGAACACTTTGAGGCCTCTGCTTCAAAAGGAAATATCCTGGCATAGAAACGGGACGGAAGCATTCTCAGAAACTTCTTTGCGATGAGGGCCTTCAAGTCACAGAGTGAAACCTTCCTTTTGATAGGCCAGCTTTGAAACACTGCTTCTGTAGAATCCGCAAGTGGATGCTTGGAGCTGTTTGAGGCTTAGGCTGGAAAAGGTAATATCTTCATATACAAACTAGACAGAAGCATTCTCAGAAACTTCTTTGTCATGTGGGGATGGAACTCACAGAGTTGAACATTCCTTTTCACAGAGCAGTTCTGCAACCCTCTTTTGGTGGAAACTGCAAGTGGATGTTTGGTGCGATTGCGTCATCCAGTGGAAAAGGAAATACATTCAGACGAAAACTAGATAGAACCATTCTCAGAAACTTCTTGAGATGAGTGCATTCTACTCACAGAGTTGTACCTTCCTTTTGATAGAATAGTTTTGAAACACACTTTTTGTGCAAACTGCAACTGGATAGTTGGAGCGCTTTGAGGCGTATGCTGCAAAACGAAATATCTTCACATAAAAACTAGACAGAAGCATTCTCAGAAACTTCTTTGTGATGTGCGCATTCAACTCACAGAGTTGAAGCTTCCTTTTCATATAGCACTTTTGAAACGCTCTGTTAGTAGAATCTGCAAGGGAATATTTGGAGTGCTACGAGGCCAACACTGGAAAAGGAAATACCTTCACATACAAACCAGACGGAAGCATTCTCAGAAACTACCCTGTGCTTTATGCATTCAACTCACTGAGAGGAATCTTCCCTTTGAGAGCGCAGTTTGGAAACACTCTTTTTGCAGAATTTGCTAGGGGATGTTTGGAGCGATTTCAGGACTATGCTGGAAAAGGAAATATCTTCACTTAAACACTAGACAGAAGCATTGTCAGAAACTTCGGTGCGATGAGTGCATTCGACTCACAGACCTGAACCTTCCTTTTGATAGAGCAGTTTTGAAACGCTCTTTTAGTAGCATCTGAAAGCGCATATTTGGAGCGCTTTGAGGCCAAGGCTGGAAAACGAAATATCATCACATAAAAACTAGACAGAAGCATTCTCAGAAACTTCTTTGTGATGAGTGGATTCAACTCACAGACTTGCACGTTCCTTTGGATAGGATAGTTTTGAAACACTCCTTTTGTAGAATCTGCGAGCGTTTATTTCGAACGCTTTGAGGCCTATGCTAGAAAAGGAAATATCTTCACCTAAAAACTAGACAGAAGCGTTGTCAGAAACATCTTTGTGATGACTGCATTCAACTCACAGAGTTGAACGTACCTATTGATAGAGAAGTTTTGAAACACCCTTTTTGTAGAATCTGCAAGTGAATATTTGGAGCGATATGAGGCCTCTGCTGGGAAATGAAATATCTTCACCTAAAAGCTAGACAGAAGCATACTCAGAAACGACTTGGCAATGTGTGCATCCAACTCACAGAGTTGAACCTTCCTTTCCCTAGAGCAGTTTTGAAACACTCTTTTAGTAGAATCTGAAAGTGGATATTTGGAGCGCTTTCAGGCCAGTGCTGGGAAACGAAATATCATCACAGAAAAACTAGACAGAAGCGTTCTGCGAAAGTTCTTTGTGATGAGTGCATTCAACTCAGGGACTCGAATGTTCCTTTTGATAGAACAGTTTTGAAACACTCCTTTTGTAGAATCTGCAAGTGTTTATTTGGAGCGTTTGAGGCCTATGCTGGAAAAGGAAATATCTTCACCTAAAAAGTAGATAGAAGCATTCTCAGATACATCTTGGTGATGTGTACATTGAACTCACAGTTTTGAACCTTTCTTTGGATAGAGAAGTTTTGAAACACTCTTTTAGCAGAATCTTCAAGTGGATATATGGAGTTCCTTGAGGCCTATGCCGGAAAAGGAAGTATCTTCCCTTAGAAACTAGGCAAAAGCATTCTCAGAAAGTTCCCTGTGCTTTGTGCATTCAACTCACAGAGTTCAACCTTCCTTTTGATAGAGCAGTTTTGAAACACTCTTTTTGTACAATCTGAACGTGGATATTTGGAACGCTTTGAGGCCTCTGCTTCAAAAGGAAATATCCTGGCATAGAAACTGGACAGAAGCATTCTCAGAAACTTCTTTGCGATGAGGGCCTTCAAGTCACAGAGTGAAACCTTCCTTTTGATAGGCCAGCTTTGAAACACTGTTTCTGTAGAATCCGCAAGCGGATGCTTGGAGCTCTTTGAGGCTTAGGCTGGAAAAGGGAATATCTTCATATACAAACTAGACAGAAGCATTCTCAGAAACTTCTTTGTCATGTGGGGATGGAACTCACAGAGTTGAACATTCCTTTTCACAGAGCAGTTCTGCAACCCTCTTTTGGTGGAAACTGCAAGTGGATGTTTGGTGCGATTGCGTCATCCAGTGGAAAAGGAAATACATTCAGACGAAAACTAGATAGAACCATTCTCAGAAACTTCTTGAGATGAGTGCATTCTACTCACAGAGTTGTACCTTCCTTTTGATAGAATACTTTTGAAACACACTTTTTGTGCAAACTGCAAGTGGATAGTTGGAGCGCTTTGAGGCGTATGCTGCAAAACGAAATATCTTCACATAAAAACTAGACAGAAGCATTCTCAGAAACTTCTTTGTGATGTGCGCATTCAACTCACAGAGTTGAAGCTTCCTTTTCATATAGCACTTTTGAAACGCTCTGTTAGTAGAATCTGCAAGGGAATATTTGGAGTGCTACGAGGCCAACACTGGAAAAGGAAATACCTTCACATACAAACCAGACGGAAGCATTCTCAGAAACTACCCTGTGCTTTATGGATTCAACTCACTGAGAGGAATCTTCCCTTTGAGAGCGCAGTTTGGAAACACTCTTTTTGCAGAATTTGCTAGGGGATGTTTGGAGCGATTTCAGGACTATGCTGGAAAAGGAAATATCTTCACTTAAACACTAGACAGAAGCATTGTCAGAAACTTCGGTGTGATGAGTGCATTCGACTCACAGACCTGAACCTTTCTTTTGATAGAGCAGTTTTGAAACGCTCTTTTAGTAGCATCTGAAAGCGCATATTTGGAGCGCTTTGAGGCCAAGCCTGGAAAACGAAATATCATCACATAAAAACTAGACAGAAGCATTCTCAGAAACTTCTTTGTGATGAGTGGATTCAACTCACAGACTTGCACGTTCCTTTGGATAGGATAGTTTTGAAACACTCCTTTTGTAGAATCTGCGAGCGTTTATTTCGAACGCTTTGAGGCCTATGCTAGAAAAGGAAACATCTTCACCTAAAAACTAGACAGAAGCATTGTCAGAAACATCTTTGTGATGACTGCATTCAACTCACAGAGTTGAACGTACCTATTGATAGAGAAGTTTTGAAACACCCTTTTTGTACAATCTGCAAGTGAATATTTGGAGCGATATGAGGCCTCTGCTGGGAAATGAAATATCTTCACCTAAAAGCTAGACAGAAGCATACTCAGAAACGACTTGGCAATGTGTGCCTCCAACTCACAGAGTTGAACCTTCCTTTCCCTAGAGCAGTTTTGAAACACTCTTTTAGTAGAATCTGAAAGTGGATATTTGGAGCGCTTTGAGGCCAGTGCTGGGAAACGAAATATCATCACAGAAAAACTAGACAGAAGCGTTCTGCGAAAGTTCTTTGTGATGAGTGCATTCAACTCAGAGACTCGAACGTTCCTTTTGATAGAACAGTTTTGAAACACTCCTTTTGTAGAATCTGCAGGTGTTTATTTGGAGCGCTTTCAGGCCTATGCTGGAAAAGGAAATATCTTCACCTCAAAAGGAGATAGAAGCATTCTCAGAAACTTATTGGTGATGTGTACATTGAACTCACAGTGTTGAACCTTTCTTTGGATAGAGAAGTTTTGAAACACTCTTTTAGCAGAATCTTCAAGTGGATATATGGAGTTCCTTGAGGCCTACGCCGGAAATGGAAATATCTTCCCGTAGAAACTAGGCAAAAGCATTCTCAGAAAGTTCCCTGTGCTTTGTGCATTCAACTCACAGAGTTCAACCTTCCTTTTGATAGAGCAGTTTTGAAACACTCTTTTTGTAGAATCTGCACGTGGATATTTGGAACGCTTTGAGGCCTATGCTTCAAAAGGAAATATCCTGGCATAGAAACTGGACGGAAGCATTCTCAGAAACTTCTTTGCGATGAGGGCCTTCAAGTCACAGAGTGAAACCTTCCTTTTGATAGGCCAGCTTTGAAACACTGTTTCTGTAGTATCTGCAAGTGGATGCTTGGAGCTCTTTGAGGCTTAGGCTGGAAAAGGAAATATCCTCATATACAAACTAGACAGAAGCATTCTCAGAAACTTCTTTGTCATGTGGGGATGGAACTCACAGAGTTGAACATTCCTTTTCACAGAGCAGTTCTGCAACCCTCTTTTGGTGGAAACTGCAAGTGGATGTTTGGTGCGATTGCGTCATCCAGTGGAAAAGGAAATACATTCAGACGAAAACTAGATAGAACCATTCTCAGAAACTTCTTGAGATGAGTGCATTCTACTCACAGAGTTGTACGTTCCTTTTGATAGAATAGTTTTGAAACACACTTTTTGTGCAAACTGCAAGTGGATAGTTGGAGCGCTTTGAGGCGTATGCTGCAAAACGAAATATCTTCACATAAAAACTACACAGAAGCATTCTCAGAAACTTCTTTGTGATGTGCGCATTCAACTCACAGAGTTGAAGCTTCCTTTTCATATAGCACTTTTGAAACGCTCTGTTAGTAGAATCTGCAAGGGAATATTTGGAGTGCTACGAGGCCAACACTGGAAAAGGAAATACCTTCACATACAAACCAGACGGAAGCATTCTCAGAAACTATCCTGTGCTTTATGGATTCAACTCATTGAGAGGAATCTTCCCTTTGAGAGCGCAGTTTGGAAACACTCTTTTTGCAGAATTTGCTAGGGGATGTTTGGAGCGATTTCAGGACTATGCTGGAAAAGGAAATATCTTCACTTAGACACTAGACAGAAGCATTTTTAGAAACTTCGGTGTGATCGGTGCATTCGACTCACAGACCTGAACCTTCCTTTTGATAGAGCAGTTTTGAAACGCTCTTTTAGTAGCATCTGAAAGTGGATATTTGGAGCGCTTTTAGGCCAAGGCTGGAAAACGAAATATCATCACATAAAAACTAGACAGAAGCATTCTCAGAAACTTCTTTGTGATGAGTGGATTCAACTCACAGACTTGCACGTTCCTTTGGATAGGATAGTTTTGAAACACTCCTTTTGTAGAATCTGCGAGCGTTTATTTCGAACGCTTTGAGGCCTATGCTGGAAAAGGAAATATCTTCACCTAAAAACTAGACAGAAGCATTGTCAGAAACATCTTTGTGATGACTGCATTCAACTCACAGAGTTGAACCTACCTATTGATAGAGAAGTTTTGAAACACCCTTTTTGTAGAATCTGCAAGTGAATATTTGGAGCGATATGAGGTCTCTGCTGGGAAATGAAATATCTTCCCCTAAAAGCTAGACAGAAGCATACTCAGAAACGACTTGGCAATGTGTGCATCCAACTCACAGAGTTGAACCTTCCTTTCCCTAGAGCAGTTTTGAAACACTCTTTTAGTAGAATCTGAAAGTGGATATTTGGAGCGCTTTGAGGCCAGTGCTGGGAAACGAAATATCATCACAGAAAAACTAGACAGAAGCGTTCTGCGAAAGTTCTTTGTGATGAGTGCATTCAACTCAGGGACTCGAATGTTCCTTTTGATAGAACAGTTTTGAAACACTCCTTTTGTAGAATCTGCAAGTGTTTATTTGGAGCGCTTAGAGGCCTATGCTGGAAAAGGAAATATCTTCACCTCAAAAGTAGATAGAAGCATTCTCAGAAACTTCTTGGTGATGTGTACATTGAACTCACAGTGTTGAACCTTTCTTTGGATAGAGAAGTTTTGAAACACTCTTTTAGCAGAATCTTCAAGTGGATATATGGAGTTCCTTGAGGCCTACGCCGGAAAAGGAAATATCTTCCCGTAGAAACTAGGCAAAAGCATTCTCAGAAAGTTCCCTGTGCTTTGTGCATTCAACTCACAGAGTTCAACCTTCCTTTTGATAGAGCAGTTTTGAAACACTCTTTTTGTAGAATCTGCACGTGGATATTTGGAACGCTTTGAGGCCTATGCTTCAAAAGGAAATATCCTGGCATAGAAACTGGACGGAAGCATTCTCAGAAACTTCTTTGCGATGAGGGCCTTCAAGTCACAGAGTGAAACCTTCCTTTTGATAGGCCAGCTTTGAAACACTGTTTCTGTAGAATCCGCAAGCGGATGCTTGGAGCTCTTTGAGGCTTAGGCTGGAAAAGGGAATATCTTCATATACAAACTAGACAGAAGCATTCTCAGAAACTTCTTTGTCATGTGGGGATGGAACTCACAGAGTTGAACATTCCTTTTCACAGAGCAGTTCTGCAACCCTCTTTTGGTGGAAACTGCAAGTGGATGTTTGGTGCGATTGCATCATCCAGTGGAAAAGGAAATACATTCAGACGAAAACTAGATAGAACCATTCTCAGAAACTTCTTGAGATGAGTGCATTCTACTCACAGAGTTGTATCTTCCTTTTGATAGAATACTTTTGAAACACACTTTTTGTGCAAACTGCAAGTGGATAGTTGGAGCGCTTTGAGGCGTATGCTGCAAAGCGAAATATCTTCACATAAAAACTAGACAGAAGCATTCTCAGAAACTTCTTTGTGATGTGCGCATTCAACTCACAGAGTTGAAGCTTCCTTTTCATATAGCACTTTTGAAACGCTCTGTTAGTAGAATCTGCAAGGGAATATTTGGAGTGCTACGAGGCCAACACTGGAAAAGGAAATACCTTCACATACAAACCAGACGGAAGCATTCTCAGAAACTACCCTGTGCTTTATGGATTCAACTCACTGGGAGGAATCTTCCCTTTGAGAGCGCAGTTTGGAAACACTCTTTTTGCAGAATTTGCTAGGGGATGTTTGGAGCGATTTCAGGACTATGCTGGAAAAGGAAATATCTTCACTTAAACACTAGACAGAAGCATTGTCAGAAACTTCGGTGCGATGAGTGCATTCGACTCACAGACCTGAACCTTCCTTTTGATAGAGCAGTTTTGAAACGCTCTTTTAGTAGCATCTGAAAGCGGATATTTGGAGCGCTTTGAGGCCAAGGCTGGAAAACGAAATATCATCACATAAAAACTAGACAGAAGCATTCTCAGAAACTTCTTTGTGATGAGTGGATTCAACTCACAGACTTGCACGTTCCTTTGGATAGGATAGTTTTGAAACACTCCTTTTGCAGAATCTGCGAGTGTTTATTTCGAATGCTTTGAGGCCTATGCTGGAAAAGGAAATATCTTCACCTAAAAACTAGACAGAAGCATTGTCAGAAACATCTTTGTGATGACTGCATTCAACTCACAGAGTTGAACCTACCTATTGATGGAGTAGTTTTGAAACACCCTTTTTGTAGAATCTGCAAGTGAATATTTGGAGCGATATGAGGCCTCTGCTGGGAAAGGAAATATCATCCCCTAAAAGCCAGACAGAAGCATACTCAGAAACGACTTGGCAATGTGTGGATCCAACTCACAGAGTTGAACCTTCCTTTCCCTAGAGCAGTTTTGAAACGCTCTTTTAGTAGAATCTGAAAGTGGATATTTGGAGCACTTTGAGGCCAGTGCTGGGAAACGAAATATCATCACAGAAAAACTAGACAGAAGCGTTCTGCGAAAGTTCTTTGTGATGAGTGCATTCAACTCAGGGACTCGAATGTTCCTTTTGATAGAACAGTTTTGAAACACTCCTTTTGTAGAATCTGCAAGTGTTTATTTGGAGCGCTTTGAGGCCTATGCTGGAAAAGGAAATATCTTCACCTCAAAAGTAGATAGAAGCATTCTCAGAAACACCTTGGTGATGTGTACATTGAACTCACAGTGTTGAACCTTTCTTTGGATAGAGAAGTTTTGAAACACTCTTTTAGCAGAATCTTCAAGTGGATATATGGAGTTCCTTGAGGCCTACGCCGGAAAAGGAAATATCTTCCCGTAGAAACTAGGCAAAAGCATTCTCAGAAAGTTCCCTGTGCTTTGTGCATTCAACTCACAGAGTTCAACCTTCCTTTTGATAGAGCAGTTTTGAAACACTCTTTTTGTAGAATCTGCACGTGGATATTTGGAACGCTTTGAGGCCTATGCTTCAAAAGGAAATATCCTGGCATAGAAACTGGACGGAAGCATTCTCAGAAACTTCTTTGCGATGAGGGCCTTCAAGTCACAGAGTGAAACCTTCCTTTTGATAGGCCAGCTTTGAAACACTGTTTCTGTAGAATCCGCAAGTGGATGCTTGGAGCTCTTTGAGGCTTAGGCTGGAAAAGGTAATATCTTCATATACAAGCTAGACAGAAGCATTCTCAGAAACTTCTTTGTCATGTGGGGATGGAACTCACAGAGTTGAACATTCCTTTTCACAGAGCAGTTCTGCAACCCTCTTTTGGTGGAAACTGCAAGTGGATGTTTGGTGCGATTGCGTCATCCAGTGGAAAATGAAATACATTCAGACGAAAACTAGATAGAACCATTCTCAGAAACTTCTTGAGATGAGTGCATTCTACTCACAGAGTTGTACCTTCCTTTTGATAGAATAGTTTTGAAACACACTTCTTGTGCAAACTGCAAGTGGATAGTTGGAGCGCTTTGAGGCGTATGCTGCAAAACGAAATATCTTCACATAAAAACTAGACAGAAGCATTCTCAGAAACTTCTTTTTGATGTGCGCATTCAACTCACAGAGTTGAAGCTTCCTTTTCATATAGCAATTTTGAAAAGCTCTGTTAGTAGAATCTGCAAGGGAATATTTGGAGTGCTATGAGGCCAACACTGGAAAAGGAAATACCTTCACATACAAACCAGACGGAAGCATTCTCAGAAACTATCCTGTGCTTTATGGATTCAACTCACTGGGAGGAATCTTCCCTTTGAGAGCGCAGTTTGGAAACACTCTTTTTGCAGAATTTGCTAGGGGATGTTTGGAGCGATTTCAGGACTATGCTGGAAAAGGAAATATCTTCACTTAAACACTAGACAGAAGCATTGTCAGAAACTTCGGTGCAATGAGTGCATTCGACTCACAGACCTGAACATTCCTTTTGATAGAGCAGTTTTGAAACGCTCTTTTAGTAGCATCTGAAAGCGGATATTTGGAGCGCTTTGAGGCCAAGGCTGGAAAACGAAATATCATCACATAAAAACTAGACACAAGCATTCTCAGAAACTTCTTTGTGATGAGTGGATTCAACTCACAGACTTGCACGTTCCTTTGGATAGGATAGTTTTGAAACACTCCTTTTGTAGAATCTGCGAGCGTTTATTTCGAACGCTTTGAGGCCTATGCTGGAAAAGGAAATATCTTCACCTAAAAACTAGATAGAAGCATTGTCAGAAACATCTTTGTGATGACTGCATTCAACTCACAGGGTTGAACGTAACTATTGATAGAGAAGTTTTGAAACACCCTTTTTGTAGAATCGGCAAGTGAATATTTGGAGCAATATGAGGCCTAATCTGGGAAATGAAATATCTTCCCCTGAAAGCTAGACAGAAGCATACTCAGAAACGACTTGGCAATGTGTGCATCCAACTCACAGAGTTGAACCTTCCTTTCCCTAGAGCAGTTTTGAAACACTCTTTTAGTAGAATCTGAAAGTGGATATTTGGAGCGCTTTGAGGCCAGTGCTGGGAAACGAAATATCATCACAGAAAAACTAGACAGAAGCGTTCTGCGAAAGTTCTTTGTGATGAGTGCATTCAACTCAGAGACTCGAACGTTCCTTTTGATAGGACAGTTTTGAAACACTCCTTTTGTAGAATCTGCAGGTGTTTATTTGGAGCGCTTTCAGGCCTATGCTGGAAAAGGAAATATCTTCACCTCAAAAGTAGATAGAAGCATTCTCAGAAACTTCTTGGTGATGTGTACATTGAACTCACAGTGTTGAACCTTTCTTTGGATAGAGAAGTTTTGAAACACTCTTTTAGCAGAATCTTCAAGTGGATATATGGAGTTCCTTGAGGCCTACGCCGGAAAAGGAAATATCTTCCCGTAGAAACTAGGCAAAAGCATTCTCAGAAAGTTCCCTGTGCTTTGTGCATTCAACTCACAGAGTTCAACCTTCCTTTTGATAGAGCAGTTTTGAAACACTCTTTTTGTAGAATCTGCACGTGGATATTTGGAACGCTTTGAGGCCTATGCTTCAAAAGGAAATATCCTGGCATAGAAACTGGACGGAAGCATTCTCAGAAACTTCTTTGCGATGAGGGCCTTCAAGTCACAGAGTGAAACCTTCCTTTTGATAGGCCAGCTTTGAAACACTGTTTCTGTAGTATCTGCAAGTGGATGCTTGGAGCTCTTTGAGGCTTAGGCTGGAAAAGGAAATATCCTCATATACAAACTAGACAGAAGCATTCTCAGAAACTTCTTTGTCATGTGGGGATGGAACTCACAGAGTTGAACATTCCTTTTCACAGAGCAGTTCTGCAACCCTCTTTTGGTGGAAACTGCAAGTGGATGTTTGGTGCGATTGCGTCATCCAGTGGAAAAGGAAATACATTCAGACGAAAACTAGATAGAACCATTCTCAGAAACTTCTTGAGATGAGTGCATTCTACTCACAGAGTTGTACGTTCCTTTTGATAGAATAGTTTTGAAACACACTTTTTGTGCAAACTGCAAGTGGATAGTTGGAGCGCTTTGAGGCGTATGCTGCAAAACGAAATATCTTCACATAAAAACTAGACAGAAGCCTTCTCAGAAACTTCTTTGTGATGTGCGCATTCAACTCACAGAGTTGAAGCTTCCTTTTCATATAGCACTTTTGAAACGCTCTGTTAGTAGAATCTGCAAGGGAATATTTGGAGTGCTACGAGGCCAACACTGGAAAAGGAAATACCTTCACATACAAACCAGACGGAAGCATTCTCAGAAACTATCCTGTGCTTTATGGATTCAACTCATTGAGAGGAATCTTCCCTTTGAGAGCGCAGTTTGGAAACACTCTTTTTGCAGAATTTGCTAGGGGATGTTTGGAGCGATTTCAGGACTATGCTGGAAAAGGAAATATCTTCACTTAGACACTAGACAGAAGCATTTTTAGAAACTTCGGTGTGATCGGTGCATTCGACTCACAGACCTGAACCTTCCTTTTGATAGAGCAGTTTTGAAACGCTCTTTTAGTAGCATCTGAAAGTGGATATTTGGAGCGCTTTTAGGCCAAGGCTGGAAAACGAAATATCATCACATAAAAACTAGACAGAAGCATTCTCAGAAACTTCTTTGTGATGAGTGGATTCAACTCACAGACTTGCACGTTCCTTTGGATAGGATAGTTTTGAAACACTCCTTTTGTAGAATCTGCGAGCGTTTATTTCGAACGCTTTGAGGCCTATGCTGGAAAAGGAAATATCTTCACCTAAAAACTAGACAGAAGCATTGTCAGAAACATCTTTGTGATGACTGCATTCAACTCACAGAGTTGAACCTACCTATTGATAGAGAAGTTTTGAAACACCCTTTTTGTAGAATCTGCAAGTGAATATTTGGAGCGATATGAGGTCTCTGCTGGGAAATGAAATATCTTCCCCTAAAAGCTAGACAGAAGCATACTCAGAAACGACTTGGCAATGTGTGCATCCAACTCACAGAGTTGAACCTTCCTTTCCCTAGAGCAGTTTTGAAACACTCTTTTAGTAGAATCTGAAAGTGGATATTTGGAGCGCTTTGAGGCCAGTGCTGGGAAACGAAATATCATCACAGAAAAACTAGACAGAAGCGTTCTGCGAAAGTTCTTTGTGATGAGTGCATTCAACTCAGAGACTCGAACGTTCCTTTTGATAGAACAGTTTTGAAACACTCCTTTTGTAGAATCTGCAGGTGTTTATTTGGAGCGCTTTCAGGCCTATGCTGGAAAAGGAAATATCTTCACCTCAAAAGGAGATAGAAGCATTCTCAGAAACTTATTGGTGATGTGTACATTGAACTCACAGTGTTGAACCTTTCTTTGGATAGAGAAGTTTTGAAACACTCTTTTAGCAGAATCTTCAAGTGGATATATGGAGTTCCTTGAGGCCTACGCCGGAAATGGAAATATCTTCCCGTAGAAACTAGGCAAAAGCATTCTCAGAAAGTTCCCTGTGCTTTGTGCATTCAACTCACAGAGTTCAACCTTCCTTTTGATAGAGCAGTTTTGAAACACTCTTTTTGTAGAATCTGCACGTGGATATTTGGAACGCTTTGAGGCCTATGCTTCAAAAGGAAATATCCTGGCATAGAAACTGGACGGAAGCATTCTCAGAAACTTCTTTGCGATGAGGGCCTTCAAGTCACAGAGTGAAACCTTCCTTTTGATAGGCCAGCTTTGAAACACTGTTTCTGTAGTATCTGCAAGTGGATGCTTGGAGCTCTTTGAGGCTTAGGCTGGAAAAGGAAATATCCTCATATACAAACTAGACAGAAGCATTCTCAGAAACTTCTTTGTCATGTGGGGATGGAACTCACAGAGTTGAACATTCCTTTTCACAGAGCAGTTCTGCAACCCTCTTTTGGTGGAAACTGCAAGTGGATGTTTGGTGCGATTGCGTCATCCAGTGGAAAAGGAAATACATTCAGACGAAAACTAGATAGAACCATTCTCAGAAACTTCTTGAGATGAGTGCATTCTACTCACAGAGTTGTACGTTCCTTTTGATAGAATAGTTTTGAAACACACTTTTTGTGCAAACTGCAAGTGGATAGTTGGAGCGCTTTGAGGCGTATGCTGCAAAACGAAATATCTTCACATAAAAACTACACAGAAGCATTCTCAGAAACTTCTTTGTGATGTGCGCATTCAACTCACAGAGTTGAAGCTTCCTTTTCATATAGCACTTTTGAAACGCTCTGTTAGTAGAATCTGCAAGGGAATATTTGGAGTGCTACGAGGCCAACACTGGAAAAGGAAATACCTTCACATACAAACCAGACGGAAGCATTCTCAGAAACTATCCTGTGCTTTATGGATTCAACTCATTGAGAGGAATCTTCCCTTTGAGAGCGCAGTTTGGAAACACTCTTTTTGCAGAATTTGCTAGGGGATGTTTGGAGCGATTTCAGGACTATGCTGGAAAAGGAAATATCTTCACTTAGACACTAGACAGAAGCATTTTTAGAAACTTCGGTGTGATCGGTGCATTCGACTCACAGACCTGAACCTTCCTTTTGATAGAGCAGTTTTGAAACGCTCTTTTAGTAGCATCTGAAAGTGGATATTTGGAGCGCTTTTAGGCCAAGGCTGGAAAACGAAATATCATCACATAAAAACTAGACAGAAGCATTCTCAGAAACTTCTTTGTGATGAGTGGATTCAACTCACAGACTTGCACGTTCCTTTGGATAGGATAGTTTTGAAACACTCCTTTTGTAGAATCTGCGAGCGTTTATTTCGAACGCTTTGAGGCCTATGCTGGAAAAGGAAATATCTTCACCTAAAAACTAGACAGAAGCATTGTCAGAAACATCTTTGTGATGACTGCATTCAACTCACAGAGTTGAACCTACCTATTGATAGAGAAGTTTTGAAACACCCTTTTTGTAGAATCTGCAAGTGAATATTTGGAGCGATATGAGGTCTCTGCTGGGAAATGAAATATCTTCCCCTAAAAGCTAGACAGAAGCATACTCAGAAACGACTTGGCAATGTGTGCATCCAACTCACAGAGTTGAACCTTCCTTTCCCTAGAGCAGTTTTGAAACACTCTTTTAGTAGAATCTGAAAGTGGATATTTGGAGCGCTTTGAGGCCAGTGCTGGGAAACGAAATATCATCACAGAAAAACTAGACAGAAGCGTTCTGCGAAAGTTCTTTGTGATGAGTGCATTCAACTCAGGGACTCGAATGTTCCTTTTGATAGAACAGTTTTGAAACACTCCTTTTGTAGAATCTGCAAGTGTTTATTTGGAGCGCTTAGAGGCCTATGCTGGAAAAGGAAATATCTTCACCTCAAAAGTAGATAGAAGCATTCTCAGAAACTTCTTGGTGATGTGTACATTGAACTCACAGTGTTGAACCTTTCTTTGGATAGAGAAGTTTTGAAACACTCTTTTAGCAGAATCTTCAAGTGGATATATGGAGTTCCTTGAGGCCTACGCCGGAAAAGGAAATATCTTCCCGTAGAAACTAGGCAAAAGCATTCTCAGAAAGTTCCCTGTGCTTTGTGCATTCAACTCACAGAGTTCAACCTTCCTTTTGATAGAGCAGTTTTGAAACACTCTTTTTGTAGAATCTGCACGTGGATATTTGGAACGCTTTGAGGCCTATGCTTCAAAAGGAAATATCCTGGCATAGAAACTGGACGGAAGCATTCTCAGAAACTTCTTTGCGATGAGGGCCTTCAAGTCACAGAGTGAAACCTTCCTTTTGATAGGCCAGCTTTGAAACACTGTTTCTGTAGAATCCGCAAGCGGATGCTTGGAGCTCTTTGAGGCTTAGGCTGGAAAAGGGAATATCTTCATATACAAACTAGACAGAAGCATTCTCAGAAACTTCTTTGTCATGTGGGGATGGAACTCACAGAGTTGAACATTCCTTTTCACAGAGCAGTTCTGCAACCCTCTTTTGGTGGAAACTGCAAGTGGATGTTTGGTGCGATTGCATCATCCAGTGGAAAAGGAAATACATTCAGACGAAAACTAGATAGAACCATTCTCAGAAACTTCTTGAGATGAGTGCATTCTACTCACAGAGTTGTATCTTCCTTTTGATAGAATACTTTTGAAACACACTTTTTGTGCAAACTGCAAGTGGATAGTTGGAGCGCTTTGAGGCGTATGCTGCAAAACGAAATATCTTCACATAAAAACTAGACAGAAGCATTCTCAGAAACTTCTTTGTGATGTGCGCATTCAACTCACAGAGTTGAAGCTTCCTTTTCATATAGCACTTTTGAAACGCTCTGTTAGTAGAATCTGCAAGGGAATATTTGGAGTGCTACGAGGCCAACACTGGAAAAGGAAATACCTTCACATACAAACCAGACGGAAGCATTCTCAGAAACTATCCTGTGCTTTATGGATTCAACTCATTGAGAGGAATCTTCCCTTTGAGAGCGCAGTTTGGAAACACTCTTTTTGCAGAATTTGCTAGGGGATGTTTGGAGCGATTTCAGGACTATGCTGGAAAAGGAAATATCTTCACTTAGACACTAGACAGAAGCATTTTTAGAAACTTCGGTGTGATCGGTGCATTCGACTCACAGACCTGAACCTTCCTTTTGATAGAGCAGTTTTGAAACGCTCTTTTAGTAGCATCTGAAAGTGGATATTTGGAGCGCTTTTAGGCCAAGGCTGGAAAACGAAATATCATCACATAAAAACTAGACAGAAGCATTCTCAGAAACTTCTTTGTGATGAGTGGATTCAACTCACAGACTTGCACGTTCCTTTGGATAGGATAGTTTTGAAACACTCCTTTTGTAGAATCTGCGAGCGTTTATTTCGAACGCTTTGAGGCCTATGCTGGAAAAGGAAATATCTTCACCTAAAAACTAGACAGAAGCATTGTCAGAAACATCTTTGTGATGACTGCATTCAACTCACAGAGTTGAACCTACCTATTGATAGAGAAGTTTTGAAACACCCTTTTTGTAGAATCTGCAAGTGAATATTTGGAGCGATATGAGGTCTCTGCTGGGAAATGAAATATCTTCCCCTAAAAGCTAGACAGAAGCATACTCAGAAACGACTTGGCAATGTGTGCATCCAACTCACAGAGTTGAACCTTCCTTTCCCTAGAGCAGTTTTGAAACACTCTTTTAGTAGAATCTGAAAGTGGATATTTGGAGCGCTTTGAGGCCAGTGCTGGGAAACGAAATATCATCACAGAAAAACTAGACAGAAGCGTTCTGCGAAAGTTCTTTGTGATGAGTGCATTCAACTCAGAGACTCGAACGTTCCTTTTGATAGAACAGTTTTGAAACACTCCTTTTGTAGAATCTGCAGGTGTTTATTTGGAGCGCTTTCAGGCCTATGCTGGAAAAGGAAATATCTTCACCTCAAAAGTAGATAGAAGCATTCTCAGAAACTTATTGGTGATGTGTACATTGAACTCACAGTGTTGAACCTTTCTTTGGATAGAGAAGTTTTGAAACACTCTTTTAGCAGAATCTTCAAGTGGATATATGGAGTTCCTTGAGGCCTACGCCGGAAATGGAAATATCTTCCCGTAGAAACTAGGCAAAAGCATTCTCAGAAAGTTCCCTGTGCTTTGTGCATTCAACTCACAGAGTTCAACCTTCCTTTTGATAGAGCAGTTTTGAAACACTCTTTTTGTAGAATCTGCACGTGGATATTTGGAACGCTTTGAGGCCTATGCTTCAAAAGGAAATATCCTGGCATAGAAACTGGACGGAAGCATTCTCAGAAACTTCTTTGCGATGAGGGCCTTCAAGTCACAGAGTGAAACCTTCCTTTTGATAGGCCAGCTTTGAAACACTGTTTCTGTAGTATCTGCAAGTGGATGCTTGGAGCTCTTTGAGGCTTAGGCTGGAAAAGGAAATATCCTCATATACAAACTAGACAGAAGCATTCTCAGAAACTTCTTTGTCATGTGGGGATGGAACTCACAGAGTTGAACATTCCTTTTCACAGAGCAGTTCTGCAACCCTCTTTTGGTGGAAACTGCAAGTGGATGTTTGGTGCGATTGCGTCATCCAGTGGAAAAGGAAATACATTCAGACGAAAACTAGATAGAACCATTCTCAGAAACTTCTTGAGATGAGTGCATTCTACTCACAGAGTTGTACGTTCCTTTTGATAGAATAGTTTTGAAACACACTTTTTGTGCAAACTGCAAGTGGATAGTTGGAGCGCTTTGAGGCGTATGCTGCAAAACGAAATATCTTCACATAAAAACTAGACAGAAGCATTCTCAGAAACTTCTTTGTGATGTGCGCATTCAACTCACAGAGTTGAAGCTTCCTTTTCATATAGCACTTTTGAAACGCTCTGTTAGTAGAATCTGCAAGGGAATATTTGGAGTGCTACGAGGCCAACACTGGAAAAGGAAATACCTTCACATACAAACCAGACGGAAGCATTCTCAGAAACTATCCTGTGCTTTATGGATTCAACTCATTGAGAGGAATCTTCCCTTTGAGAGCGCAGTTTGGAAACACTCTTTTTGCAGAATTTGCTAGGGGATGTTTGGAGCGATTTCAGGACTATGCTGGAAAAGGAAATATCTTCACTTAGACACTAGACAGAAGCATTTTTAGAAACTTCGGTGTGATCGGTGCATTCGACTCACAGACCTGAACCTTCCTTTTGATAGAGCAGTTTTGAAACGCTCTTTTAGTAGCATCTGAAAGTGGATATTTGGAGCGCTTTTAGGCCAAGGCTGGAAAACGAAATATCATCACATAAAAACTAGACAGAAGCATTCTCAGAAACTTCTTTGTGATGAGTGGATTCAACTCACAGACTTGCACGTTCCTTTGGATAGGATAGTTTTGAAACACTCCTTTTGTAGAATCTGCGAGCGTTTATTTCGAACGCTTTGAGGCCTATGCTGGAAAAGGAAATATCTTCACCTAAAAACTAGACAGAAGCATTGTCAGAAACATCTTTGTGATGACTGCATTCAACTCACAGAGTTGAACCTACCTATTGATAGAGAAGTTTTGAAACACCCTTTTTGTAGAATCTGCAAGTGAATATTTGGAGCGATATGAGGTCTCTGCTGGGAAATGAAATATCTTCCCCTAAAAGCTAGACAGAAGCATACTCAGAAACGACTTGGCAATGTGTGCATCCAACTCACAGAGTTGAACCTTCCTTTCCCTAGAGCAGTTTTGAAACACTCTTTTAGTAGAATCTGAAAGTGGATATTTGGAGCGCTTTGAGGCCAGTGCTGGGAAACGAAATATCATCACAGAAAAACTAGACAGAAGCGTTCTGCGAAAGTTCTTTGTGATGAGTGCATTCAACTCAGAGACTCGAACGTTCCTTTTGATAGAACAGTTTTGAAACACTCCTTTTGTAGAATCTGCAGGTGTTTATTTGGAGCGCTTTCAGGCCTATGCTGGAAAAGGAAATATCTTCACCTCAAAAGGAGATAGAAGCATTCTCAGAAACTTATTGGTGATGTGTACATTGAACTCACAGTGTTGAACCTTTCTTTGGATAGAGAAGTTTTGAAACACTCTTTTAGCAGAATCTTCAAGTGGATATATGGAGTTCCTTGAGGCCTACGCCGGAAATGGAAATATCTTCCCGTAGAAACTAGGCAAAAGCATTCTCAGAAAGTTCCCTGTGCTTTGTGCATTCAACTCACAGAGTTCAACCTTCCTTTTGATAGAGCAGTTTTGAAACACTCTTTTTGTAGAATCTGCACGTGGATATTTGGAACGCTTTGAGGCCTATGCTTCAAAAGGAAATATCCTGGCATAGAAACTGGACGGAAGCATTCTCAGAAACTTCTTTGCGATGAGGGCCTTCAAGTCACAGAGTGAAACCTTCCTTTTGATAGGCCAGCTTTGAAACACTGTTTCTGTAGTATCTGCAAGTGGATGCTTGGAGCTCTTTGAGGCTTAGGCTGGAAAAGGAAATATCCTCATATACAAACTAGACAGAAGCATTCTCAGAAACTTCTTTGTCATGTGGGGATGGAACTCACAGAGTTGAACATTCCTTTTCACAGAGCAGTTCTGCAACCCTCTTTTGGTGGAAACTGCAAGTGGATGTTTGGTGCGATTGCGTCATCCAGTGGAAAAGGAAATACATTCAGACGAAAACTAGATAGAACCATTCTCAGAAACTTCTTGAGATGAGTGCATTCTACTCACAGAGTTGTACGTTCCTTTTGATAGAATAGTTTTGAAACACACTTTTTGTGCAAACTGCAAGTGGATAGTTGGAGCGCTTTGAGGCGTATGCTGCAAAACGAAATATCTTCACATAAAAACTACACAGAAGCATTCTCAGAAACTTCTTTGTGATGTGCGCATTCAACTCACAGAGTTGAAGCTTCCTTTTCATATAGCACTTTTGAAACGCTCTGTTAGTAGAATCTGCAAGGGAATATTTGGAGTGCTACGAGGCCAACACTGGAAAAGGAAATACCTTCACATACAAACCAGACGGAAGCATTCTCAGAAACTATCCTGTGCTTTATGGATTCAACTCATTGAGAGGAATCTTCCCTTTGAGAGCGCAGTTTGGAAACACTCTTTTTGCAGAATTTGCTAGGGGATGTTTGGAGCGATTTCAGGACTATGCTGGAAAAGGAAATATCTTCACTTAGACACTAGACAGAAGCATTTTTAGAAACTTCGGTGTGATCGGTGCATTCGACTCACAGACCTGAACCTTCCTTTTGATAGAGCAGTTTTGAAACGCTCTTTTAGTAGCATCTGAAAGTGGATATTTGCAGCGCTTTTAGGCCAAGGCTGGAAAACGAAATATCATCACATAAAAACTAGACAGAAGCATTCTCAGAAACTTCTTTGTGATGAGTGGATTCAACTCACAGACTTGCACGTTCCTTTGGATAGGATAGTTTTGAAACACTCCTTTTGTAGAATCTGCGAGCGTTTATTTCGAACGCTTTGAGGCCTATGCTGGAAAAGGAAATATCTTCACCTAAAAACTAGACAGAAGCATTGTCAGAAACATCTTTGTGATGACTGCATTCAACTCACAGAGTTGAACCTACCTATTGATAGAGAAGTTTTGAAACACCCTTTTTGTAGAATCTGCAAGTGAATATTTGGAGCGATATGAGGTCTCTGCTGGGAAATGAAATATCTTCCCCTAAAAGCTAGACAGAAGCATACTCAGAAACGACTTGGCAATGTGTGCATCCAACTCACAGAGTTGAACCTTCCTTTCCCTAGAGCAGTTTTGAAACACTCTTTTAGTAGAATCTGAAAGTGGATATTTGGAGCGCTTTGAGGCCAGTGCTGGGAAACGAAATATCATCACAGAAAAACTAGACAGAAGCGTTCTGCGAAAGTTCTTTGTGATGAGTGCATTCAACTCAGGGACTCGAATGTTCCTTTTGATAGAACAGTTTTGAAACACTCCTTTTGTAGAATCTGCAAGTGTTTATTTGGAGCGCTTAGAGGCCTATGCTGGAAAAGGAAATATCTTCACCTCAAAAGTAGATAGAAGCATTCTCAGAAACTTCTTGGTGATGTGTACATTGAACTCACAGTGTTGAACCTTTCTTTGGATAGAGAAGTTTTGAAACACTCTTTTAGCAGAATCTTCAAGTGGATATATGGAGTTCCTTGAGGCCTACGCCGGAAAAGGAAATATCTTCCCGTAGAAACTAGGCAAAAGCATTCTCAGAAAGTTCCCTGTGCTTTGTGCATTCAACTCACAGAGTTCAACCTTCCTTTTGATAGAGCAGTTTTGAAACACTCTTTTTGTAGAATCTGCACGTGGATATTTGGAACGCTTTGAGGCCTATGCTTCAAAAGGAAATATCCTGGCATAGAAACTGGACGGAAGCATTCTCAGAAACTTCTTTGCGATGAGGGCCTTCAAGTCACAGAGTGAAACCTTCCTTTTGATAGGCCAGCTTTGAAACACTGTTTCTGTAGAATCCGCAAGCGGATGCTTGGAGCTCTTTGAGGCTTAGGCTGGAAAAGGGAATATCTTCATATACAAACTAGACAGAAGCATTCTCAGAAACTTCTTTGTCATGTGGGGATGGAACTCACAGAGTTGAACATTCCTTTTCACAGAGCAGTTCTGCAACCCTCTTTTGGTGGAAACTGCAAGTGGATGTTTGGTGCGATTGCATCATCCAGTGGAAAAGGAAATACATTCAGACGAAAACTAGATAGAACCATTCTCAGAAACTTCTTGAGATGAGTGCATTCTACTCACAGAGTTGTATCTTCCTTTTGATAGAATACTTTTGAAACACACTTTTTGTGCAAACTGCAAGTGGATAGTTGGAGCGCTTTGAGGCGTATGCTGCAAAACGAAATATCTTCACATAAAAACTAGACAGAAGCATTCTCAGAAACTTCTTTGTGATGTGCGCATTCAACTCACAGAGTTGAAGCTTCCTTTTCATATAGCACTTTTGAAACGCTCTGTTAGTAGAATCTGCAAGGGAATATTTGGAGTGCTACGAGGCCAACACTGGAAAAGGAAATACCTTCACATACAAACCAGACGGAAGCATTCTCAGAAACTACCCTGTGCTTTATGGATTCAACTCACTGGGAGGAATCTTCCCTTTGAGAGCGCAGTTTGGAAACACTCTTTTTGCAGAATTTGCTAGGGGATGTTTGGAGCGATTTCAGGACTATGCTGGAAAAGGAAATATCTTCACTTAAACACTAGACAGAAGCATTGTCAGAAACTTCGGTGCGATGAGTGCATTCGACTCACAGACCTGAACCTTCCTTTTGATAGAGCAGTTTTGAAACGCTCTTTTAGTAGCATCTGAAAGCGGATATTTGGAGCGCTTTGAGGCCAAGGCTGGAAAACGAAATATCATCACATAAAAACTAGACAGAAGCATTCTCAGAAACTTCTTTGTGATGAGTGGATTCAACTCACAGACTTGCACGTTCCTTTGGATAGGATAGTTTTGAAACACTCCTTTTGCAGAATCTGCGAGTGTTTATTTCGAATGCTTTGAGGCCTATGCTGGAAAAGGAAATATCTTCACCTAAAAACTAGACAGAAGCATTGTCAGAAACATCTTTGTGATGACTGCATTCAACTCACAGAGTTGAACCTACCTATTGATGGAGTAGTTTTGAAACACCCTTTTTGTAGAATCTGCAAGTGAATATTTGGAGCGATATGAGGCCTCTGCTGGGAAAGGAAATATCATCCCCTAAAAGCCAGACAGAAGCATACTCAGAAACGACTTGGCAATGTGTGGATCCAACTCACAGAGTTGAACCTTCCTTTCCCTAGAGCAGTTTTGAAACGCTCTTTTAGTAGAATCTGAAAGTGGATATTTGGAGCACTTTGAGGCCAGTGCTGGGAAACGAAATATCATCACAGAAAAACTAGACAGAAGCGTTCTGCGAAAGTTCTTTGTGATGAGTGCATTCAACTCAGGGACTCGAATGTTCCTTTTGATAGAACAGTTTTGAAACACTCCTTTTGTAGAATCTGCAAGTGTTTATTTGGAGCGCTTTGAGGCCTATGCTGGAAAAGGAAATATCTTCACCTCAAAAGTAGATAGAAGCATTCTCAGAAACACCTTGGTGATGTGTACATTGAACTCACAGTGTTGAACCTTTCTTTGGATAGAGAAGTTTTGAAACACTCTTTTAGCAGAATCTTCAAGTGGATATATGGAGTTCCTTGAGGCCTACGCCGGAAAAGGAAATATCTTCCCGTAGAAACTAGGCAAAAGCATTCTCAGAAAGTTCCCTGTGCTTTGTGCATTCAACTCACAGAGTTCAACCTTCCTTTTGATAGAGCAGTTTTGAAACACTCTTTTTGTAGAATCTGCACGTGGATATTTGGAACGCTTTGAGGCCTATGCTTCAAAAGGAAATATCCTGGCATAGAAACTGGACGGAAGCATTCTCAGAAACTTCTTTGCGATGAGGGCCTTCAAGTCACAGAGTGAAACCTTCCTTTTGATAGGCCAGCTTTGAAACACTGTTTCTGTAGAATCCGCAAGTGGATGCTTGGAGCTCTTTGAGGCTTAGGCTGGAAAAGGTAATATCTTCATATACAAGCTAGACAGAAGCATTCTCAGAAACTTCTTTGTCATGTGGGGATGGAACTCACAGAGTTGAACATTCCTTTTCACAGAGCAGTTCTGCAACCCTCTTTTGGTGGAAACTGCAAGTGGATGTTTGGTGCGATTGCGTCATCCAGTGGAAAATGAAATACATTCAGACGAAAACTAGATAGAACCATTCTCAGAAACTTCTTGAGATGAGTGCATTCTACTCACAGAGTTGTACCTTCCTTTTGATAGAATAGTTTTGAAACACACTTCTTGTGCAAACTGCAAGTGGATAGTTGGAGCGCTTTGAGGCGTATGCTGCAAAACGAAATATCTTCACATAAAAACTAGACAGAAGCATTCTCAGAAACTTCTTTTTGATGTGCGCATTCAACTCACAGAGTTGAAGCTTCCTTTTCATATAGCAATTTTGAAAAGCTCTGTTAGTAGAATCTGCAAGGGAATATTTGGAGTGCTATGAGGCCAACACTGGAAAAGGAAATACCTTCACATACAAACCAGACGGAAGCATTCTCAGAAACTATCCTGTGCTTTATGGATTCAACTCACTGGGAGGAATCTTCCCTTTGAGAGCGCAGTTTGGAAACACTCTTTTTGCAGAATTTGCTAGGGGATGTTTGGAGCGATTTCAGGACTATGCTGGAAAAGGAAATATCTTCACTTAAACACTAGACAGAAGCATTGTCAGAAACTTCGGTGCAATGAGTGCATTCGACTCACAGACCTGAACATTCCTTTTGATAGAGCAGTTTTGAAACGCTCTTTTAGTAGCATCTGAAAGCGGATATTTGGAGCGCTTTGAGGCCAAGGCTGGAAAACGAAATATCATCACATAAAAACTAGACACATGCATTCTCAGAAACTTCTTTGTGATGAGTGGATTCAACTCACAGACTTGCACGTTCCTTTGGATAGGATAGTTTTGAAACACTCCTTTTGTAGAATCTGCGAGCGTTTATTTCGAACGCTTTGAGGCCTATGCTGGAAAAGGAAATATCTTCACCTAAAAACTAGATAGAAGCATTGTCAGAAACATCTTTGTGATGACTGCATTCAACTCACAGGGTTGAACGTAACTATTGATAGAGAAGTTTTGAAACACCCTTTTTGTAGAATCGGCAAGTGAATATTTGGAGCAATATGAGGCCTAATCTGGGAAATGAAATATCTTCCCCTGAAAGCTAGACAGAAGCATACTCAGAAACGACTTGGCAATGTGTGCATCCAACTCACAGAGTTGAACCTTCCTTTCCCTAGAGCAGTTTTGAAACACTCTTTTAGTAGAATCTGAAAGTGGATATTTGGAGCGCTTTGAGGCCAGTGCTGGGAAACGAAATATCATCACAGAAAAACTAGACAGAAGCGTTCTGCGAAAGTTCTTTGTGATGAGTGCATTCAACTCAGAGACTCGAACGTTCCTTTTGATAGGACAGTTTTGAAACACTCCTTTTGTAGAATCTGCAGGTGTTTATTTGGAGCGCTTTCAGGCCTATGCTGGAAAAGGAAATATCTTCACCTCAAAAGGAGATAGAAGCATTCTCAGAAACTTATTGGTGATGTGTACATTGAACTCACAGTGTTGAACCTTTCTTTGGATAGAGAAGTTTTGAAACACTCTTTTAGCAGAATCTTCAAGTGGATATATGGAGTTCCTTGAGGCCTACGCCGGAAATGGAAATATCTTCCCGTAGAAACTAGGCAAAAGCATTCTCAGAAAGTTCCCTGTGCTTTGTGCATTCAACTCACAGAGTTCAACCTTCCTTTTGATAGAGCAGTTTTGAAACACTCTTTTTGTAGAATCTGCACGTGGATATTTGGAACGCTTTGAGGCCTCTGCTTCAAAAGGAAATATCCTGGCATAGAAACTGGACGGAAGCATTCTCAGAAACTTCTTTGCGATGAGGGCCTTCAAGTCACAGAGTGAAACCTTCCTTTTGATAGGCCAGCTTTGAAACACTGTTTCTGTAGTATCTGCAAGTGGATGCTTGGAGCTCTTTGAGGCTTAGGCTGGAAAAGGAAATATCCTCATATACAAACTAGACAGAAGCATTCTCAGAAACTTCTTTGTCATGTGGGGATGGAACTCACAGAGTTGAACATTCCTTTTCACAGAGCAGTTCTGCAACCCTCTTTTGGTGGAAACTGCAAGTGGATGTTTGGTGCGATTGCATCATCCAGTGGAAAAGGAAATACATTCAGACGAAAACTAGATAGAACCATTCTCAGAAACTTCTTGAGATGAGTGCATTCTACTCACAGAGTTGTATCTTCCTTTTGATAGAATACTTTTGAAACACACTTTTTGTGCAAACTGCAAGTGGATAGTTGGAGCGCTTTGAGGCGTATGCTGCAAAACGAAATATCTTCACATAAAAACTAGACAGAAGCATTCTCAGAAACTTCTTTGTGATGTGCGCATTCAACTCACAGAGTTGAAGCTTCCTTTTCATATAGCACTTTTGAAACGCTCTGTTAGTAGAATCTGCAAGGGAATATTTGGAGTGCTACGAGGCCAACACTGGAAAAGGAAATACCTTCACATACAAACCAGACGGAAGCATTCTCAGAAACTACCCTGTGCTTTATGGATTCAACTCACTGAGAGGAATCTTCCCTTTGAGAGCGCAGTTTGCAAACACTCTTTTTGCAGAATTTGCTAGGGGATGTTTGGAGCGATTTCAGGACTATGCTGGAAAAGGAAATATCTTCACTTAGACACTAGACAGAAGCATTTTTAGAAACTTCGGTGTGATCGGTGCATTCGACTCACAGACCTGAACCTTCCTTTTGATAGAGCAGTTTTGAAACGCTCTTTTAGTAGCATCTGAAAGTGGATATTTGGAGCGCTTTTAGGCCAAGGCTGGAAAACGAAATATCATCACATAAAAACTAGACAGAAGCATTCTCAGAAACTTCTTTGTGATGAGTGGATTCAACTCACAGACTTGCACGTTCCTTTGGATAGGATAGTTTTGAAACACTCCTTTTGTAGAATCTGCGAGCGTTTATTTCGAACGCTTTGAGGCCTATGCTGGAAAAGGAAATATCTTCACCTAAAAACTAGACAGAAGCATTGTCAGAAACATCTTTGTGATGACTGCATTCAACTCACAGAGTTGAACCTACCTATTGATAGAGAAGTTTTGAAACACCCTTTTTGTAGAATCTGCAAGTGAATATTTGGAGCGATATGAGGCCTCTGCTGGGAAATGAAATATCTTCCCCTAAAAGCTAGACAGAAGCATAATCAGAAACGACTTGGCAATGTGTGCATCCAACTCACAGAGTTGAACCTTCCTTTCCCTAGAGCAGTTTTGAAACACTCTTTTAGTAGAATCTGAAAGTGGATATTTGGAGCGCTTTGAGGCCAGTGCTGGGAAACGAAATATCATCACAGAAAAACTAGACAGAAGCGTTCTGCGAAAGTTCTTTGTGATGAGTGCATTCAACTCAGGGACTCGAATGTTCCTTTTGATAGAACAGTTTTGAAACACTCCTTTTGTAGAATCTGCAAGTGTTTATTTGGAGCGCTTTGAGGCCTATGCTGGAAAAGGAAATATCTTCACCTCAAAAGTAGATAGAAGCATTCTCAGAAACTTCTTGGTGATGTGTACATTGAACTCACAGTGTTGAACCTTTCTTTGGATAGAGAAGTTTTGAAACACTCTTTTAGCAGAATCTTCAAGTGGATATATGGAGTTCCTTGAGGCCTACGCCGGAAAAGGAAATATCTTCCCGTAGAAACTAGGCAAAAGCATTCTCAGAAAGTTCGCTGTGCTTTGTGCATTCAACTCACAGAGTTCAACCTTCCTTTTGATAGAGCAGTTTTGAAACACTCTTTTTGTAGAATCTGCACGTGGATATTTGGAACGCTTTGAGGCCTCTGCTTCAAAAGGAAATATCCTGGCATAGAAACTGGACGGAAGCATTCTCAGAAACTTCTTTGCGATGAGGGCCTTCAAGTCACAGAGTGAAACCTTCCTTTTGATAGGCCAGCTTTGAAACACTGTTTCTGTAGAATCCGCAAGCGGATGCTTGGAGCTCTTTGAGGCTTAGGCTGGAAAAGGGAATATCTTCATATACAAACTAGACAGAAGCATTCTCAGAAACTTCTTTGTCATGTGGGGATGGAACTCACAGAGTTGAACATTCCTTTTCACAGAGCAGTTCTGCAACCCTCTTTTGGTGGAAACTGCAAGTGGATGTTTGGTGCGATTGCGTCATCCAGTGGAAAAGGAAATACATTCAGACGAAAACTAGATAGAACCATTCTCAGAAACTTCTTGAGATGAGTGCATTCTACTCACAGAATTGTACCTTCCTTTTGATAGAATAGTTTTGAAACACACTTTTTGTGCAAACTGCAAGTGGATAGTTGGAGCGCTTTGAGGCGTATGCTGCAAAACGAAATATCTTCACATAAAAACTAGACAGAAGCATTCTCAGAAACTTCTTTGTGATGTGCGCATTCAACTCACAGAGTTGAAGCTTCCTTTTCATATAGCACTTTTGAAACGCTCTGTTAGTAGAATCTGCAAGGGAATATTTGGAGTGCTACGAGGCCAACACTGGAAAAGGAAATACCTTCACATACAAACCAGACGGAAGCATTCTCAGAAACTACCCTGTGCTTTATGGATTCAACTCACTGAGAGGAATCTTCCCTTTGAGAGCGCAGTTTGGAAACACTCTTTTTGCAGAATTTGCTAGGGGATGCTTGGAGCGATTTCAGGACTATGCTGGAAAAGGAAATATCTTCAATTAAACACTAGACAGAAGCATTGTCAGAAACTTCGGTGCGATGAGTGCATTCGACTCACAGACCTGAACCTTCCTTTTGATAGAGCAGTTTTGAAACGCTCTTTTAGTAGCATCTGAAAGCGGATATTTGGAGCGCTTTGAGGCCAAGGCTGGAAAACGAAATATCATCACATAAAAACTAGACAGAAGCATTCTCAGAAACTTCTTTGTGATGAGTGGATTCAACTCACAGACTTGCACGTTCCTTTGGATAGGATAGTTTTGAAACACTCCTTTTGCAGAATCTGCGAGTGTTTATTTCGAATGCTTTGAGGCCTATGCTGGAAAAGGAAATATCTTCACCTAAAAACTAGACAGAAGCATTGTCAGAAATATCTTTGTGATGACTGCATTCAACTCACAGAGTTGAACCTACCTATTGATGGAGTAGTTTTGAAACACCCTTTTTGTAGAATCTGCAAGTGAATATTTGGAGCGATATGAGGCCTCTGCTGGGAAAGGAAATATCATCCCCTAAAAGCCAGACAGAAGCATACTCAGAAACGACTTGGCAATGTGTGGATCCAACTCACAGAGTTGAACCTTCCTTTCCCTAGAGCAGTTTTGAAACGCTCTTTTAGTAGAATCTGAAAGTGGATATTTGGAGCACTTTGAGGCCAGTGCTGGGAAACGAAACATCATCACAGAAAAACTAGACAGAAGCGTTCTGCGAAAGTTCTTTTTGATGAGTGCATTCAACTCAGGGACTCGAATGTTCCTTTTGGTAGAACAGTTTTGAAACACTCCTTTTGTAGAATCTGCAAGTGTTTATTTGGAGCGCTTTGAGGCCTATGCTGGAAAAGGAAATATCTTCACCTCAAAAGTAGATAGAAGCATTCTCAGAAACATCTTGGTGATGTGTACATTGAACTCACAGTGTTGAACCTTTCTTTGGATAGAGAAGTTTTGAAACACTCTTTTAGCAGAATCTTCAAGTGGATATATGGAGTTCCTTGAGGCCTACGCCGGAAAAGGAAATATCTTCCCGTAGAAACTAGGCAAAAGCATTCTCAGAAAGTTCCCTGTGCTTTGTGCATTCAACTCACAGAGTTCAACCTTCCTTTTGATAGAGCAGTTTTGAAACACTCTTTTTGTAGAATCTGCACGTGGATATTTGGAACGCTTTGAGGCCTATGCTTCAAAAGGAAATATCCTGGCATAGAAACTGGACGGAAGCATTCTCAGAAACTTCTTTGCGATGAGGGCCTTCAAGTCACAGAGTGAAACCTTCCTTTTGATAGGCCAGCTTTGAAACACTGTTTCTGTAGAATCCGCAAGCGGATGCTTGGAGCTCTTTGAGGCTTAGGCTGGAAAAGGTAATATCTTCATATACAAACTAGACAGAAGCATTCTCAGAAACTTCTTTGTCATGTGGGGATGGAACTCACAGAGTTGAACATTCCTTTTCACAGAGCAGTTCTGCAACCCTCTTTTGGTGGAAACTGCAAGTGGATGTTTGGTGCGATTGCGTCATCCAGTGGAAAAGGAAATACATTCAGACGAAAACTAGATAGAACCATTCTCAGAAACTTCTTGAGATGAGTGCATTCTACTCACAGAGTTGTACCTTCCTTTTGATAGAATAGTTTTGAAACACACTTCTTGTGCAAACTGCAAGTGGATAGTTGGAGCGCTTTGAGGCGTATGCTGCAAAACGAAATATCTTCACATAAAAACTAGACAGAAGCATTCTCAGAAACTTCTTTTTGATGTGCGCATTCAACTCACAGAGTTGAAGCTTCCTTTTCATATAGCAATTTTGAAAATCTCTGTTAGTAGAATCTGCAAGGGAATATTTGGAGTGCTATGAGGCCAACACTGGAAAAGGAAATACCTTCACATACAAACCAGACGGAAGCATTCTCAGAAACTACCCTGTGCTTTATGGATTCAACTCACTGGGAAGAATCTTCCCTTTGAGAGCGCAGTTTGGAAACACTCTTTTTGCAGAATTTGCTATGGGATGTTTGGAGCGATTTCAGGACTATGCTGGAAAAGGAAATATCTTCACTTAAACACTAGACAGAAGCATTGTCAGAAACTTCGGTGCAATGAGTGCATTCGACTCACAGACCTGAACCTTCCTTTTGATAGAGCAGTTTTGAAACGCTCTTTTAGTAGCATCTGAAAGCGGATATTTGGAGCGCTTTGAGGCCAAGGCTGGAAAACGAAATATCATCACATAAAAACTAGACACAAGCATTCTCAGAAACTTCTTTGTGATGAGTGGATTCAACTCACAGACTTGCACGTTCCTTTGGATAGGATAGTTTTGAAACACTCCTTTTGTAGAATCTGCGAGCGTTTATTTCGAACGCTTTGAGGCCTATGCTGGAAAAGGAAATATCTTCACCTAAAAACTAGATAGAAGCATTGTCAGAAACATCTTTGTGATGACTGCATTCAACTCACAGGGTTGAACGTAACTATTGATAGAGAAGTTTTGAAACACCCTTTTTGTAGAATCGGCAAGTGAATATTTGGAGCAATATGAGGCCTAAGCTGGGAAATGAAATATCTTCCCCTGAAAGATAGACAGAAGCATACTCAGAAACGACTTGGCAATGTGTGCATCCAACTCACACAGTTGAACCTTCCTTTCCCTAGAGCAGTTTTGAAACACTCTTTTAGTAGAATCTGAAAGTGGATATTTGGAGCGCTTTGAGTCCAGTGCTGGGAAACGAAATATCATCACAGAAAAACTAGACAGAAGCGTTCTGCGAAAGTTCTTTGTGATGAGTGCATTCAACTCAGAGACTCGAACGTTCCTTTTGATAGAACAGTTTTGAAACACTCCTTTTGTAGAATCTGCAGGTGTTTATTTGGAGCGCTTTCAGGCCTATGCTGGAAAAGGAAATATCTTCACCTCAAAAGGAGATAGAAGCATTCTCAGAAACTTATTGGTGATGTGTACATTGAACTCACAGTGTTGAACCTTTCTTTGGATAGAGAAGTTTTGAAACACTCTTTTAGCAGAATCTTCAAGTGGATATATGGAGTTCCTTGAGGCCTACGCCGGACATGGAAATATCTTCCCGTAGAAACTAGGCAAAAGCATTCTCAGAAAGTTCCCTGTGCTTTGTGCATTCAACTCACAGAGTTCAACCTTCCTTTTGATAGAGCAGTTTTGAAACACTCTTTTTGTAGAATCTGCACGTGGATATTTGGAACGCTTTGAGGCCTATGCTTCAAAAGGAAATATCCTGGCATAGAAACTGGACGGAAGCATTCTCAGAAACTTCTTTGCGATGAGGGCCTTCAAGTCACAGAGTGAAACCTTCCTTTTGATAGGCCAGCTTTGAAACACTGTTTCTGTAGAATCCGCAAGCGGATGCTTGGAGCTCTTTGAGGCTTAGGCTGGAAAAGGTAATATCTTCATATACAAACTAGACAGAAGCATTCTCAGAAACTTCTTTGTCATGTGGGGATGGAACTCACAGAGTTGAACATTCCTTTTCACAGAGCAGTTCTGCAACCCTCTTTTGGTGGAAACTGCAAGTGGATGTTTGGTGCGACTGCGTCATCCAGTGGAAAAGGAAATACATTCAGACGAAAACTAGATAGAACCATTCTCAGAAACTTCTTGAGATGAGTGCATTCTACTCACAGAGTTTTACCTTCCTTTTGATAGAATAGTTTTGAAACACACTTCTTGTGCAAACTGCAAGTGGATAGTTGGAGCGCTTTGAGGCGTATGCTGCAAAACGAAATATCTTCACATACAAACTAGACAGAAGCATTCTCAGAAACTTCTTTGTGATGTGCGCATTCAACTCACAGAGTTGAAGCTTCCTTTTCATATAGCACTTTTGAAAAGCTCTGTTAGTAGAATCTGCAAGGGAATATTTGGAGTGCTATGAGGCCAACACTGGAAAAGGAAATACCTTCACATACAAACCAGACGGAAGCATTCTCAGAAACTACCCTGTGCTTTATGGATTCAACTCACTGGGAGGAATCTTCCCTTTGAGAGCGCAGTTTGGAAACACTCTTTTTGCAGAATTTGCTAGGGGATGTTTGGAGCGATTTCAGGACTATGCTGGAAAAGGAAATATCTTCACTTAAACACTAGACAGAAGCATTGTCAGAAACTTCGGTGCAATGAGTGCATTCGACTCACAGACCTGAACCTTCCTTTTGATAGAGCAGTTTTGAAACGCTCTTTTAGTAGCATCTGAAAGCGGATATTTGGAGCGCTTTGAGGCCAAGGCTGGAAAACGAAATATCATCACATAAAAACTAGACACAAGCATTCTCAGAAACTTCTTTGTGATGAGTGGATTCAACTCACAGACTTGCACGTTCCTTTGGATAGGATAGTTTTGAAACACTCCTTTTGTAGAATCTGCGAGCGTTTATTTCGAACGCTTTGAGGCCTATGCTGGAAAAGGAAATATCTTCACCTAAAAACTAGATAGAAGCATTGTCAGAAACATCTTTGTGATGACTGCATTCAACTCACAGGGTTGAACGTAACTATTGATAGAGAAGTTTTGAAACACCCTTTTTGTAGAATCGGCAAGTGAATATTTGGAGCAATATGAGGCCTAAGCTGGGAAATGAAATATCTTCCCCTGAAAGATAGACAGAAGCATACTCAGAAACGACTTGGCAATGTGTGCATCCAACTCACACAGTTGAACCTTCCTTTCCCTAGAGCAGTTTTGAAACACTCTTTTAGTAGAATCTGAAAGTGGATATTTGGAGCGCTTTGAGTCCAGTGCTGGGAAACGAAATATCATCACAGAAAAACTAGACAGAAGCGTTCTGCGAAAGTTCTTTGTGATGAGTGCATTCAACTCAGAGACTCGAACGTTCCTTTTGATAGAACAGTTTTGAAACACTCCTTTTGTAGAATCTGCAGGTGTTTATTTGGAGCGCTTTCAGGCCTATGCTGGAAAAGGAAATATCTTCACCTCAAAAGGAGATAGAAGCATTCTCAGAAACTTATTGGTGATGTGTACATTGAACTCACAGTGTTGAACCTTTCTTTGGATAGAGAAGTTTTGAAACACTCTTTTAGCAGAATCTTCAAGTGGATATATGGAGTTCCTTGAGGCCTACGCCGGACATGGAAATATCTTCCCGTAGAAACTAGGCAAAAGCATTCTCAGAAAGTTCCCTGTGCTTTGTGCATTCAACTCACAGAGTTCAACCTTCCTTTTGATAGAGCAGTTTTGAAACACTCTTTTTGTAGAATCTGCACGTGGATATTTGGAACGCTTTGAGGCCTATGCTTCAAAAGGAAATATCCTGGCATAGAAACTGGACGGAAGCATTCTCAGAAACTTCTTTGCGATGAGGGCCTTCAAGTCACAGAGTGAAACCTTCCTTTTGATAGGCCAGCTTTGAAACACTGTTTCTGTAGAATCCGCAAGCGGATGCTTGGAGCTCTTTGAGGCTTAGGCTGGAAAAGGTAATATCTTCATATACAAACTAGACAGAAGCATTCTCAGAAACTTCTTTGTCATGTGGGGATGGAACTCACAGAGTTGAACATTCCTTTTCACAGAGCAGTTCTGCAACCCTCTTTTGGTGGAAACTGCAAGTGGATGTTTGGTGCGATTGCGTCATCCAGTGGAAAAGGAAATACATTCAGACGAAAACTAGATAGAACCATTCTCAGAAACTTCTTGAGATGAGTGCATTCTACTCACAGAGTTTTACCTTCCTTTTGATAGAATAGTTTTGAAACACACTTCTTGTGCAAACTGCAAGTGGATAGTTGGAGCGCTTTGAGGCGTATGCTGCAAAACGAAATATCTTCACATACAAACTAGACAGAAGCATTCTCAGAAACTTCTTTGTGATGTGCGCATTCAACTCACAGAGTTGAAGCTTCCTTTTCATATAGCACTTTTGAAAAGCTCTGTTAGTAGAATCTGCAAGGGAATATTTGGAGTGCTATGAGGCCAACACTGGAAAAGGAAATACCTTCACATACAAACCAGACGGAAGCATTCTCAGAAACTACCCTGTGCTTTATGGATTCAACTCACTGGGAGGAATCTTCCCTTTGAGAGCGCAGTTTGGAAACACTCTTTTTGCAGAATTTGCTAGGGGATGTTTGGAGCGATTTCAGGACTATGCTGGAAAAGGAAATATCTTCACTTAAACACTAGACAGAAGCATTGTCAGAAACTTCGGTGCGATGAGTGCATTCGACTCACAGACCTGAACCTTCCTTTTGATAGAGCAGTTTTGAAACGCTCTTTTAGTAGCATCTGAAAGCGGATATTTGGAGCGCTTTGAGGCCAAGGCTGGAAAACGAAATATCATCACATAAAAACTAGACAGAAGCATTCTCAGAAACTTCTTTGTGATGAGTGGATTCAACTCACAGACTTGCACGTTCCTTTGGATAGGATAGTTTTGAAACACTCCTTTTGCAGAATCTGCGAGTGTTTATTTCGAATGCTTTGAGGCCTATGCTGGAAAAGGAAATATCTTCACCTAAAAACTAGACAGAAGCATTGTCAGAAATATCTTTGTGATGACTGCATTCAACTCACAGAGTTGAACCTACCTATTGATGGAGTAGTTTTGAAACACCCTTTTTGTAGAATCTGCAAGTGAATATTTGGAGCGTTATGAGGCCTCTGCTGGGAAAGGAAATATCATCCCCTAAAAGCTAGACAGAAGCATACTCAGAAACGACTTGGCAATGTGTGGATCCAACTCACAGAGTTGAACCTTCCTTTCCCTAGAGCAGTTTTGAAACGCTCTTTTAGTAGAATCTGAAAGTGGATATTGGGAGCACTTTGAGGCCAGTGCTGGGAAACGAAATATCATCACAGAAAAACTAGACAGAAGCGTTCTGCGAAAGTTCTTTGTGATGAGTGCATTCAACTCAGGGACTCGAATGTTCCTTTTGATAGAACAGCTTTGAAACACTCCTTTTGTAGAATCTGCAAGTGTTTATTTGGAGCGCTTTGAGGCCTATGCTGGAAAAGGAAATATCTTCACCTAAAAAGTAGATAGAAGCATTCTCAGAAACATCTTGGTGATGTGTACATTGAACTCACAGTGTTGAACCTTTCTTTGGATAGAGAAGTTTTGAAACACTCTTTTAGCAGAATCTTCAAGTGGATATATGGAGTTCCTTGAGGCCTACGCCGGAAAAGGAAATATCTTCCCGTAGAAACTAGGCAAAAGCATTCTCAGAAAGTTCCCTGTGCTTTGTGCATTCAACTCACAGAGTTCAACCTTCCTTTTGATAGAGCAGTTTTGAAACACTCTTTTTGTAGAATCTGCACGTGGATATTTGGAACGCTTTGAGGCCTATGCTTCAAAAGGAAATATCCTGGCATAGAAACTGGACGGAAGCATTCTCAGAAACTTCTTTGCGATGAGGGCCTTCAAGTCACAGAGTGAAACCTTCCTTTTGATAGGCCAGCTTTGAAACACTGTTTCTGTAGAATCCGCAAGCGGATGCTTGGAGCTCTTTGAGGCTTAGGCTGGAAAAGGTAATATCTTCATATACAAACTAGACAGAAGCATTCTCAGAAACTTCTTTGTCATGTGGGGATGGAACTCACAGAGTTGAACATTCCTTTTCACAGAGCAGTTCTGCAACCCTCTTTTGGTGGAAACTGCAAGTGGATGTTTGGTGCGACTGCGTCATCCAGTGGAAAAGGAAATACATTCAGACGAAAACTAGATAGAACCATTCTCAGAAACTTCTTGAGATGAGTGCATTCTACTCACAGAGTTTTACCTTCCTTTTGATAGAATAGTTTTGAAACACACTTCTTGTGCAAACTGCAAGTGGATAGTTGGAGCGCTTTGAGGCGTATGCTGCAAAACGAAATATCTTCACATACAAACTAGACAGAAGCATTCTCAGAAACTTCTTTGTGATGTGCGCATTCAACTCACAGAGTTGAAGCTTCCTTTTCATATAGCACTTTTGAAAAGCTCTGTTAGTAGAATCTGCAAGGGAATATTTGGAGTGCTATGAGGCCAACACTGGAAAAGGAAATACCTTCACATACAAACCAGACGGAAGCATTCTCAGAAACTACCCTGTGCTTTATGGATTCAACTCACTGGGAGGAATCTTCCCTTTGAGAGCGCAGTTTGGAAACACTCTTTTTGCAGAATTTGCTAGGGGATGTTTGGAGCGATTTCAGGACTATGCTGGAAAAGGAAATATCTTCACTTAAACACTAGACAGAAGCATTGTCAGAAACTTCGGTGCGATGAGTGCATTCGACTCACAGACCTGAACCTTCCTTTTGATAGAGCAGTTTTGAAACGCTCTTTTAGTAGCATCTGAAAGCGGATATTTGGAGCGCTTTGAGGCCAAGGCTGGAAAACGAAATATCATCACATAAAAACTAGACAGAAGCATTCTCAGAAACTTCTTTGTGATGAGTGGATTCAACTCACAGACTTGCACGTTCCTTTGGATAGGATAGTTTTGAAACACTCCTTTTGCAGAATCTGCGAGTGTTTATTTCGAATGCTTTGAGGCCTATGCTGGAAAAGGAAATATCTTCACCTAAAAACTAGACAGAAGCATTGTCAGAAATATCTTTGTGATGACTGCATTCAACTCACAGAGTTGAACCTACCTATTGATGGAGTAGTTTTGAAACACCCTTTTTGTAGAATCTGCAAGTGAATATTTGGAGCGATATGAGGCCTCTGCTGGGAAAGGAAATATCATCCCCTAAAAGCCAGACAGAAGCATACTCAGAAACGACTTGGCAATGTGTGGATCCAACTCACAGAGTTGAACCTTCTTTTCCCTAGAGCAGTTTTGAAACGCTCTTTTAGTAGAATCTGAAAGTGGATATTTGGAGCACTTTGAGGCCAGTGCTGGGAAACGTAATATCATCACAGAAAAACTAGACAGAAGCGTTCTGCGAAAGTTCTTTGTGATGAGTGTATTCAACTCAGGGACTCGAATGTTCCTTTTGATAGAACAGTTTTGAAACACTCCTTTTGTAGAATCTGCAAGTGTTTATTTGGAGCGCTTTGAGGCCTATGCTGGAAAAGGAAATATCTTCACCTAAAAAGTAGATAGAAGCATTCTCAGAAACATCTTGGTGATGTGTACATTGAACTCACAGTGTTGAACCTTTCTTTGGATAGAGAAGTTTTGAAACACTCTTTTAGCAGAATCTTCAAGTGGATATATGGAGTTCCTTGAGGCCTACGCCGGAAAAGGAAATATCTTCCCGTAGAAACTAGGCAAAAGCATTCTCAGAAAGTTCCCTGTGCTTTGTGCATTCAACTCACAGAGTTCAACCTTCCTTTTGATAGAGCAGTTTTGAAACACTCTTTTTGTAGAATCTGCACGTGGATATTTGGAACGCTTTGAGGCCTATGCTTCAAAAGGAAATATCCTGGCATAGAAACTGGACGGAAGCATTCTCAGAAACTTCTTTGCGATGAGGGCCTTCAAGTCACAGAGTGAAACCTTCCTTTTGATAGGCCAGCTTTGAAACACTGTTTCTGTAGAATCCGCAAGCGGATGCTTGGAGCTCTTTGAGGCTTAGGCTGGAAAAGGTAATATCTTCATATACAAACTAGACAGAAGCATTCTCAGAAACTTCTTTGTCATGTGGGGATGGAACTCACAGAGTTGAACATTCCTTTTCACAGAGCAGTTCTGCAACCCTCTTTTGGTGGAAACTGCAAGTGGATGTTTGGTGCGATTGCGTCATCCAGTGGAAAAGGAAATACATTCAGACGAAAACTAGATAGAACCATTCTCAGAAACTTCTTGAGATGAGTGCATTCTACTCACAGAGTTTTACCTTCCTTTTGATAGAATAGTTTTGAAACACACTTCTTGTGCAAACTGCAAGTGGATAGTTGGAGCGCTTTGAGGCGTATGCTGCAAAACGAAATATCTTCACATACAAACTAGACAGAAGCATTCTCAGAAACTTCTTTGTGATGTGCGCATTCAACTCACAGAGTTGAAGCTTCCTTTTCATATAGCACTTTTGAAAAGCTCTGTTAGTAGAATCTGCAAGGGAATATTTGGAGTGCTATGAGGCCAACACTGGAAAAGGAAATACCTTCACATACAAACCAGACGGAAGCATTCTCAGAAACTACCCTGTGCTTTATGGATTCAACTCACTGGGAGGAATCTTCCCTTTGAGAGCGCAGTTTGGAAACACTCTTTTTGCAGAATTTGCTAGGGGATGTTTGGAGCGATTTCAGGACTATGCTGGAAAAGGAAATATCTTCACTTAAACACTAGACAGAAGCATTGTCAGAAACTTCGGTGCGATGAGTGCATTCGACTCACAGACCTGAACCTTCCTTTTGATAGAGCAGTTTTGAAACGCTCTTTTAGTAGCATCTGAAAGCGGATATTTGGAGCGCTTTGAGGCCAAGGCTGGAAAACGAAATATCATCACATAAAAACTAGACAGAAGCATTCTCAGAAACTTCTTTGTGATGAGTGGATTCAACTCACAGACTTGCACGTTCCTTTGGATAGGATAGTTTTGAAACACTCCTTTTGCAGAATCTGCGAGTGTTTATTTCGAATGCTTTGAGGCCTATGCTGGAAAAGGAAATATCTTCACCTAAAAACTAGACAGAAGCATTGTCAGAAATATCTTTGTGATGACTGCATTCAACTCACAGAGTTGAACCTACCTATTGATGGAGTAGTTTTGAAACACCCTTTTTGTAGAATCTGCAAGTGAATATTTGGAGCGTTATGAGGCCTCTGCTGGGAAAGGAAATATCATCCCCTAAAAGCTAGACAGAAGCATACTCAGAAACGACTTGGCAATGTGTGGATCCAACTCACAGAGTTGAACCTTCCTTTCCCTAGAGCAGTTTTGAAACGCTCTTTTAGTAGAATCTGAAAGTGGATATTTGGAGCACTTTGAGGCCAGTGCTGGGAAACGAAATATCATCACAGAAAAACTAGACAGAAGCGTTCTGCGAAAGTTCTTTGTGATGAGTGCATTCAACTCAGGGACTCGAATGTTCCTTTTGATAGAACAGCTTTGAAACACTCCTTTTGTAGAATCTGCAAGTGTTTATTTGGAGCGCTTTGAGGCCTATGCTGGAAAAGGAAATATCTTCACCTAAAAAGTAGATAGAAGCATTCTCAGAAACATCTTGGTGATGTGTACATTGAACTCACAGTGTTGAACCTTTCTTTGGATAGAGAAGTTTTGAAACACTCTTTTAGCAGAATCTTCAAGTGGATATATGGAGTTCCTTGAGGCCTACGCCGGAAAAGGAAATATCTTCCCGTAGAAACTAGGCAAAAGCATTCTCAGAAAGTTCCCTGTGCTTTGTGCATTCAACTCACAGAGTTCAACCTTCCTTTTGATAGAGCAGTTTTGAAACACTCTTTTTGTAGAATCTGCACGTGGATATTTGGAACGCTTTGAGGCCTATGCTTCAAAAGGAAATATCCTGGCATAGAAACTGGACGGAAGCATTCTCAGAAACTTCTTTGCGATGAGGGCCTTCAAGTCACAGAGTGAAACCTTCCTTTTGATAGGCCAGCTTTGAAACACTGTTTCTGTAGAATCCGCAAGCGGATGCTTGGAGCTCTTTGAGGCTTAGGCTGGAAAAGGTAATATCTTCATATACAAACTAGACAGAAGCATTCTCAGAAACTTCTTTGTCATGTGGGGATGGAACTCACAGAGTTGAACATTCCTTTTCACAGAGCAGTTCTGCAACCCTCTTTTGGTGGAAACTGCAAGTGGATGTTTGGTGCGACTGCGTCATCCAGTGGAAAAGGAAATACATTCAGACGAAAACTAGATAGAACCATTCTCAGAAACTTCTTGAGATGAGTGCATTCTACTCACAGAGTTTTACCTTCCTTTTGATAGAATAGTTTTGAAACACACTTCTTGTGCAAACTGCAAGTGGATAGTTGGAGCGCTTTGAGGCGTATGCTGCAAAACGAAATATCTTCACATACAAACTAGACAGAAGCATTCTCAGAAACTTCTTTGTGATGTGCGCATTCAACTCACAGAGTTGAAGCTTCCTTTTCATATAGCACTTTTGAAAAGCTCTGTTAGTAGAATCTGCAAGGGAATATTTGGAGTGCTATGAGGCCAACACTGGAAAAGGAAATACCTTCACATACAAACCAGACGGAAGCATTCTCAGAAACTACCCTGTGCTTTATGGATTCAACTCACTGGGAGGAATCTTCCCTTTGAGAGCGCAGTTTGGAAACACTCTTTTTGCAGAATTTGCTAGGGGATGTTTGGAGCGATTTCAGGACTATGCTGGAAAAGGAAATATCTTCACTTAAACACTAGACAGAAGCATTGTCAGAAACTTCGGTGCGATGAGTGCATTCGACTCACAGACCTGAACCTTCCTTTTGATAGAGCAGTTTTGAAACGCTCTTTTAGTAGCATCTGAAAGCGGATATTTGGAGCGCTTTGAGGCCAAGGCTGGAAAACGAAATATCATCACATAAAAACTAGACAGAAGCATTCTCAGAAACTTCTTTGTGATGAGTGGATTCAACTCACAGACTTGCACGTTCCTTTGGATAGGATAGTTTTGAAACACTCCTTTTGCAGAATCTGCGAGTGTTTATTTCGAATGCTTTGAGGCCTATGCTGGAAAAGGAAATATCTTCACCTAAAAACTAGACAGAAGCATTGTCAGAAATATCTTTGTGATGACTGCATTCAACTCACAGAGTTGAACCTACCTATTGATGGAGTAGTTTTGAAACACCCTTTTTGTAGAATCTGCAAGTGAATATTTGGAGCGATATGAGGCCTCTGCTGGGAAAGGAAATATCATCCCCTAAAAGCCAGACAGAAGCATACTCAGAAACGACTTGGCAATGTGTGGATCCAACTCACAGAGTTGAACCTTCTTTTCCCTAGAGCAGTTTTGAAACGCTCTTTTAGTAGAATCTGAAAGTGGATATTTGGAGCACTTTGAGGCCAGTGCTGGGAAACGTAATATCATCACAGAAAAACTAGACAGAAGCGTTCTGCGAAAGTTCTTTGTGATGAGTGCATTCAACTCAGGGACTCGAATGTTCCTTTTGATAGAACAGTTTTGAAACACTCCTTTTGTAGAATCTGCAAGTGTTTATTTGGAGCGCTTTGAGGCCTATGCTGGAAAAGGAAATATCTTCACCTAAAAAGTAGATAGAAGCATTCTCAGAAACATCTTGGTGATGTGTACATTGAACTCACAGTGTTGAACCTTTCTTTGGATAGAGAAGTTTTGAAACACTCTTTTAGCAGAATCTTCAAGTGGATATATGGAGTTCCTTGAGGCCTACGCCGGAAAAGGAAATATCTTCCCGTAGAAACTAGGCAAAAGCATTCTCAGAAAGTTCCCTGTGCTTTGTGCATTCAACTCACAGAGTTCAACCTTCCTTTTGATAGAGCAGTTTTGAAACACTCTTTTTGTAGAATCTGCACGTGGATATTTGGAACGCTTTGAGGCCTATGCTTCAAAAGGAAATATCCTGGCATAGAAACTGGACGGAAGCATTCTCAGAAACTTCTTTGCGATGAGGGCCTTCAAGTCACAGAGTGAAACCTTCCTTTTGATAGGCCAGCTTTGAAACACTGTTTCTGTAGAATCCGCAAGCGGATGCTTGGAGCTCTTTGAGGCTTAGGCTGGAAAAGGTAATATCTTCATATACAAACTAGACAGAAGCATTCTCAGAAACTTCTTTGTCATGTGGGGATGGAACTCACAGAGTTGAACATTCCTTTTCACAGAGCAGTTCTGCAACCCTCTTTTGGTGGAAACTGCAAGTGGATGTTTGGTGCGACTGCGTCATCCAGTGGAAAAGGAAATACATTCAGACGAAAACTAGATAGAACCATTCTGAGAAACTTCTTGAGATGAGTGCATTCTACTCACAGAGTTTTACCTTCCTTTTGATAGAATAGTTTTGAAACACACTTCTTGTGCAAACTGCAAGTGGATAGTTGGAGCGCTTTGAGGCGTATGCTGCAAAACGAAATATCTTCACATACAAACTAGACAGAAGCATTCTCAGAAACTTCTTTGTGATGTGCGCATTCAACTCACAGAGTTGAAGCTTCCTTTTCATATAGCACTTTTGAAAAGCTCTGTTAGTAGAATCTGCAAGGGAATATTTGGAGTGCTATGAGGCCAACACTGGAAAAGGAAATACCTTCACATACAAACCAGACGGAAGCATTCTCAGAAACTACCCTGTGCTTTATGGATTCAACTCACTGGGAGGAATCTTCCCTTTGAGAGCGCAGTTTGGAAACACTCTTTTTGCAGAATTTGCTAGGGGATGTTTGGAGCGATTTCAGGACTATGCTGGAAAAGGAAATATCTTCACTTAAACACTAGACAGAAGCATTGTCAGAAACTTCGGTGCGATGAGTGCATTCGACTCACAGACCTGAACCTTCCTTTTGATAGAGCAGTTTTGAAACGCTCTTTTAGTAGCATCTGAAAGCGGATATTTGGAGCGCTTTGAGGCCAAGGCTGGAAAACGAAATATCATCACATAAAAACTAGACAGAAGCATTCTCAGAAACTTCTTTGTGATGAGTGGATTCAACTCACAGACTTGCACGTTCCTTTGGATAGGATAGTTTTGAAACACTCCTTTTGCAGAATCTGCGAGTGTTTATTTCGAATGCTTTGAGGCCTATGCTGGAAAAGGAAATATCTTCACCTAAAAACTAGACAGAAGCATTGTCAGAAATATCTTTGTGATGACTGCATTCAACTCACAGAGTTGAACCTACCTATTGATGGAGTAGTTTTGAAACACCCTTTTTGTAGAATCTGCAAGTGAATATTTGGAGCGTTATGAGGCCTCTGCTGGGAAAGGAAATATCATCCCCTAAAAGCTAGACAGAAGCATACTCAGAAACGACTTGGCAATGTGTGGATCCAACTCACAGAGTTGAACCTTCCTTTCCCTAGAGCAGTTTTGAAACGCTCTTTTAGTAGAATCTGAAAGTGGATATTTGGAGCACTTTGAGGCCAGTGCTGGGAAACGAAATATCATCACAGAAAAACTAGACAGAAGCGTTCTGCGAAAGTTCTTTGTGATGAGTGCATTCAACTCAGGGACTCGAATGTTCCTTTTGATAGAACAGCTTTGAAACACTCCTTTTGTAGAATCTGCAAGTGTTTATTTGGAGCGCTTTGAGGCCTATGCTGGAAAAGGAAATATCTTCACCTAAAAAGTAGATAGAAGCATTCTCAGAAACATCTTGGTGATGTGTACATTGAACTCACAGTGTTGAACCTTTCTTTGGATAGAGAAGTTTTGAAACACTCTTTTAGCAGAATCTTCAAGTGGATATATGGAGTTCCTTGAGGCCTACGCCGGAAAAGGAAATATCTTCCCGTAGAAACTAGGCAAAAGCATTCTCAGAAAGTTCCCTGTGCTTTGTGCATTCAACTCACAGAGTTCAACCTTCCTTTTGATAGAGCAGTTTTGAAACACTCTTTTTGTAGAATCTGCACGTGGATATTTGGAACGCTTTGAGGCCTATGCTTCAAAAGGAAATATCCTGGCATAGAAACTGGACGGAAGCATTCTCAGAAACTTCTTTGCGATGAGGGCCTTCAAGTCACAGAGTGAAACCTTCCTTTTGATAGGCCAGCTTTGAAAAACTGTTTCTGTAGAATCCGCAAGCGGATGCTTGGAGCTCTTTGAGGCTTAGGCTGGAAAAGGTAATATCTTCATATACAAACTAGACAGAAGCATTCTCAGAAACTTCTTTGTCATGTGGGGATGGAACTCACAGAGTTGAACATTCCTTTTCACAGAGCAGTTCTGCAACCCTCTTTTGGTGGAAACTGCAAGTGGATGTTTGGTGCGACTGCGTCATCCAGTGGAAAAGGAAATACATTCAGACGAAAACTAGATAGAACCATTCTCAGAAACTTCTTGAGATGAGTGCATTCTACTCACAGAGTTGTACCTTCCTTTTGATAGAATAGTTTTGAAACACACTTCTTGTGCAAACTGCAAGTGGATAGTTGGAGCGCTTTGAGGCGTATGCTGCAAAACGAAATATCTTCACATACAAACTAGACAGAAGCATTCTCAGAAACTTCTTTGTGATGTGCGCATTCAACTCACAGAGTTGAAGCTTCCTTTTCATATAGCACTTTTGAAAAGCTCTGTTAGTAGAATCTGCAAGGGAATATTTGGAGTGCTATGAGGCCAACACTGGAAAAGGAAATACCTTCACATACAAACCAGACGGAAGCATTCTCAGAAACTACCCTGTGCTTTATGGATTCAACTCACTGGGAGGAATCTTCCCTTTGAGAGCGCAGTTTGGAAACACTCTTTTTGCAGAATTTGCTAGGGGATGTTTGGAGCGATTTCAGGACTATGCTGGAAAAGGAAATATCTTCACTTAAACACTAGACAGAAGCATTGTCAGAAACTTCGGTGCGATGAGTGCATTCGACTCACAGACCTGAACCTTCCTTTTGATAGAGCAGTTTTGAAACGCTCTTTTAGTAGCATCTGAAAGCGGATATTTGGAGCGCTTTGAGGCCAAGGCTGGAAAACGAAATATCATCACATAAAAACTAGACAGAAGCATTCTCAGAAACTTCTTTGTGATGAGTGGATTCAACTCACAGACTTGCACGTTCCTTTGGATAGGATAGTTTTGAAACACTCCTTTTGCAGAATCTGCGAGTGTTTATTTCGAATGCTTTGAGGCCTATGCTGGAAAAGGAAATATCTTCACCTAAAAACTAGACAGAAGCATTGTCAGAAATATCTTTGTGATGACTGCATTCAACTCACAGAGTTGAACCTACCTATTGATGGAGTAGTTTTGAAACACCCTTTTTGTAGAATCTGCAAGTGAATATTTGGAGCGTTATGAGGCCTCTGCTGGGAAAGGAAATATCATCCCCTAAAAGCTAGACAGAAGCATACTCAGAAACGACTTGGCAATGTGTGGATCCAACTCACAGAGTTGAACCTTCCTTTCCCTAGAGCAGTTTTGAAACGCTCTTTTAGTAGAATCTGAAAGTGGATATTGGGAGCACTTTGAGGCCAGTGCTGGGAAACGAAATATCATCACAGAAAAACTAGACAGAAGCGTTCTGCGAAAGTTCTTTGTGATGAGTGCATTCAACTCAGGGACTCGAATGTTCCTTTTGATAGAACAGCTTTGAAACACTCCTTTTGTAGAATCTGCAAGTGTTTATTTGGAGCGCTTTGAGGCCTATGCTGGAAAAGGAAATATCTTCACCTAAAAAGTAGATAGAAGCATTCTCAGAAACATCTTGGTGATGTGTACATTGAACTCACAGTGTTGAACCTTTCTTTGGATAGAGAAGTTTTGAAACACTCTTTTAGCAGAATCTTCAAGTGGATATATGGAGTTCCTTGAGGCCTACGCCGGAAAAGGAAATATCTTCCCGTAGAAACTAGGCAAAAGCATTCTCAGAAAGTTCCCTGTGCTTTGTGCATTCAACTCACAGAGTTCAACCTTCCTTTTGATAGAGCAGTTTTGAAACACTCTTTTTGTAGAATCTGCACGTGGATATTTGGAACGCTTTGAGGCCTATGCTTCAAAAGGAAATATCCTGGCATAGAAACTGGACGGAAGCATTCTCAGAAACTTCTTTGCGATGAGGGCCTTCAAGTCACAGAGTGAAACCTTCCTTTTGATAGGCCAGCTTTGAAACACTGTTTCTGTAGAATCCGCAAGCGGATGCTTGGAGCTCTTTGAGGCTTAGGCTGGAAAAGGTAATATCTTCATATACAAACTAGACAGAAGCATTCTCAGAAACTTCTTTGTCATGTGGGGATGGAACTCACAGAGTTGAACATTCCTTTTCACAGAGCAGTTCTGCAACCCTCTTTTGGTGGAAACTGCAAGTGGATGTTTGGTGCGACTGCGTCATCCAGTGGAAAAGGAAATACATTCAGACGAAAACTAGATAGAACCATTCTCAGAAACTTCTTGAGATGAGTGCATTCTACTCACAGAGTTTTACCTTCCTTTTGATAGAATAGTTTTGAAACACACTTCTTGTGCAAACTGCAAGTGGATAGTTGGAGCGCTTTGAGGCGTATGCTGCAAAACGAAATATCTTCACATACAAACTAGACAGAAGCATTCTCAGAAACTTCTTTGTGATGTGCGCATTCAACTCACAGAGTTTAAGCTTCCTTTTCATATAGCACTTTTGAAAAGCTCTGTTAGTAGAATCTGCAAGGGAATATTTGGAGTGCTATGAGGCCAACACTGGAAAAGGAAATACCTTCACATACAAACCAGACGGAAGCATTCTCAGAAACTACCCTGTGCTTTATGGATTCAACTCACTGGGAGGAATCTTCCCTTTGAGAGCGCAGTTTGGAAACACTCTTTTTGCAGAATTTGCTAGGGGATGTTTGGAGCGATTTCAGGACTATGCTGGAAAAGGAAATATCTTCACTTAAACACTAGACAGAAGCATTGTCAGAAACTTCGGTGCGATGAGTGCATTCGACTCACAGACCTGAACCTTCCTTTTGATAGAGCAGTTTTGAAACGCTCTTTTAGTAGCATCTGAAAGCGGATATTTGGAGCGCTTTGAGGCCAAGGCTGGAAAACGAAATATCATCACATAAAAACTAGACAGAAGCATTCTCAGAAACTTCTTTGTGATGAGTGGATTCAACTCACAGACTTGCACGTTCCTTTGGATAGGATAGTTTTGAAACACTCCTTTTGCAGAATCTGCGAGTGTTTATTTCGAATGCTTTGAGGCCTATGCTGGAAAAGGAAATATCTTCACCTAAAAACTAGACAGAAGCATTGTCAGAAATATCTTTGTGATGACTGCATTCAACTCACAGAGTTGAACCTACCTATTGATGGAGTAGTTTTGAAACACCCTTTTTGTAGAATCTGCAAGTGAATATTTGGAGCGATATGAGGCCTCTGCTGGGAAAGGAAATATCATCCCCTAAAAGCCAGACAGAAGCATACTCAGAAACGACTTGGCAATGTGTGGATCCAACTCACAGAGTTGAACCTTCTTTTCCCTAGAGCAGTTTTGAAACGCTCTTTTAGTAGAATCTGAAAGTGGATATTTGGAGCACTTTGAGGCCAGTGCTGGGAAACGTAATATCATCACAGAAAAACTAGACAGAAGCGTTCTGCGAAAGTTCTTTGTGATGAGTGTATTCAACTCAGGGACTCGAATGTTCCTTTTGATAGAACAGTTTTGAAACACTCCTTTTGTAGAATCTGCAAGTGTTTATTTGGAGCGCTTTGAGGCCTATGCTGGAAAAGGAAATATCTTCACCTAAAAAGTAGATAGAAGCATTCTCAGAAACATCTTGGTGATGTGTACATTGAACTCACAGTGTTGAACCTTTCTTTGGATAGAGAAGTTTTGAAACACTCTTTTAGCAGAATCTTCAAGTGGATATATGGAGTTCCTTGAGGCCTACGCCGGAAAAGGAAATATCTTCCCGTAGAAACTAGGCAAAAGCATTCTCAGAAAGTTCCCTGTGCTTTGTGCATTCAACTCACAGAGTTCAACCTTCCTTTTGATAGAGCAGTTTTGAAACACTCTTTTTGTAGAATCTGCACGTGGATATTTGGAACGCTTTGAGGCCTATGCTTCAAAAGGAAATATCCTGGCATAGAAACTGGACGGAAGCATTCTCAGAAACTTCTTTGCGATGAGGGCCTTCAAGTCACAGAGTGAAACCTTCCTTTTGATAGGCCAGCTTTGAAACACTGTTTCTGTAGAATCCGCAAGCGGATGCTTGGAGCTCTTTGAGGCTTAGGCTGGAAAAGGTAATATCTTCATATACAAACTAGACAGAAGCATTCTCAGAAACTTCTTTGTCATGTGGGGATGGAACTCACAGAGTTGAACATTCCTTTTCACAGAGCAGTTCTGCAACCCTCTTTTGGTGGAAACTGCAAGTGGATGTTTGGTGCGACTGCGTCATCCAGTGGAAAAGGAAATACATTCAGACGAAAACTAGATAGAACCATTCTCAGAAACTTCTTGAGATGAGTGCATTCTACTCACAGAGTTTTACCTTCCTTTTGATAGAATAGTTTTGAAACACACTTCTTGTGCAAACTGCAAGTGGATAGTTGGAGCGCTTTGAGGCGTATGCTGCAAAACGAAATATCTTCACATACAAACTAGACAGAAGCATTCTCAGAAACTTCTTTGTGATGTGCGTATTCAACTCACAGAGTTGAAGCTTCCTTTTCATATAGCACTTTTGAAAAGCTCTGTTAGTAGAATCTGCAAGGGAATATTTGGAGTGCTATGAGGCCAACACTGGAAAAGGAAATACCTTCACATACAAACCAGACGGAAGCATTCTCAGAAACTACCCTGTGCTTTATGGATTCAACTCACTGGGAGGAATCTTCCCTTTGAGAGCGCAGTTTGGAAACACTCTTTTTGCAGAATTTGCTAGGGGATGTTTGGAGCGATTTCAGGACTATGCTGGAAAAGGAAATATCTTCACTTAAACACTAGACAGAAGCATTGTCAGAAACTTCGGTGCGATGAGTGCATTCGACTCACAGACCTGAACCTTCCTTTTGATAGAGCAGTTTTGAAACGCTCTTTTAGTAGCATCTGAAAGCGGATATTTGGAGCGCTTTGAGGCCAAGGCTGGAAAACGAAATATCATCACATAAAAACTAGACAGAAGCATTCTCAGAAACTTCTTTGTGATGAGTGGATTCAACTCACAGACTTGCACGTTCCTTTGGATAGGATAGTTTTGAAACACTCCTTTTGCAGAATCTGCGAGTGTTTATTTCGAATGCTTTGAGGCCTATGCTGGAAAAGGAAATATCTTCACCTAAAAACTAGACAGAAGCATTGTCAGAAATATCTTTGTGATGACTGCATTCAACTCACAGAGTTGAACCTACCTATTGATGGAGTAGTTTTGAAACACCCTTTTTGTAGAATCTGCAAGTGAATATTTGGAGCGATATGAGGCCTCTGCTGGGAAAGGAAATATCATCCCCTAAAAGCCAGACAGAAGCATACTCAGAAACGACTTGGCAATGTGTGGATCCAACTCACAGAGTTGAACCTTCTTTTCCCTAGAGCAGTTTTGAAACGCTCTTTTAGTAGAATCTGAAAGTGGATATTTGGAGCACTTTGAGGCCAGTGCTGGGAAACGTAATATCATCACAGAAAAACTAGACAGAAGCGTTCTGCGAAAGTTCTTTGTGATGAGTGCATTCAACTCAGGGACTCGAATGTTCCTTTTGATAGAACAGTTTTGAAACACTCCTTTTGTAGAATCTGCAAGTGTTTATTTGGAGCGCTTTGAGGCCTATGCTGGAAAAGGAAATATCTTCACCTAAAAAGTAGATAGAAGCATTCTCAGAAACATCTTGGTGATGTGTACATTGAACTCACAGTGTTGAACCTTTCTTTGGATAGAGAAGTTTTGAAACACTCTTTTAGCAGAATCTTCAAGTGGATATATGGAGTTCCTTGAGGCCTACGCCGGAAAAGGAAATATCTTCCCGTAGAAACTAGGCAAAAGCATTCTCAGAAAGTTCCCTGTGCTTTGTGCATTCAACTCACAGAGTTCAACCTTCCTTTTGATAGAGCAGTTTTGAAACACTCTTTTTGTAGAATCTGCACGTGGATATTTGGAACGCTTTGAGGCCTATGCTTCAAAAGGAAATATCCTGGCATAGAAACTGGACGGAAGCATTCTCAGAAACTTCTTTGCGATGAGGGCCTTCAAGTCACAGAGTGAAACCTTCCTTTTGATAGGCCAGCTTTGAAACACTGTTTCTGTAGAATCCGCAAGCGGATGCTTGGAGCTCTTTGAGGCTTAGGCTGGAAAAGGTAATATCTTCATATACAAACTAGACAGAAGCATTCTCAGAAACTTCTTTGTCATGTGGGGATGGAACTCACAGAGTTGAACATTCCTTTTCACAGAGCAGTTCTGCAACCCTCTTTTGGTGGAAACTGCAAGTGGATGTTTGGTGCGACTGCGTCATCCAGTGGAAAAGGAAATACATTCAGACGAAAACTAGATAGAACCATTCTGAGAAACTTCTTGAGATGAGTGCATTCTACTCACAGAGTTTTACCTTCCTTTTGATAGAATAGTTTTGAAACACACTTCTTGTGCAAACTGCAAGTGGATAGTTGGAGCGCTTTGAGGCGTATGCTGCAAAACGAAATATCTTCACATACAAACTAGACAGAAGCATTCTCAGAAACTTCTTTGTGATGTGCGCATTCAACTCACAGAGTTGAAGCTTCCTTTTCATATAGCACTTTTGAAAAGCTCTGTTAGTAGAATCTGCAAGGGAATATTTGGAGTGCTATGAGGCCAACACTGGAAAAGGAAATACCTTCACATACAAACCAGACGGAAGCATTCTCAGAAACTACCCTGTGCTTTATGGATTCAACTCACTGGGAGGAATCTTCCCTTTGAGAGCGCAGTTTGGAAACACTCTTTTTGCAGAATTTGCTAGGGGATGTTTGGAGCGATTTCAGGACTATGCTGGAAAAGGAAATATCTTCACTTAAACACTAGACAGAAGCATTGTCAGAAACTTCGGTGCGATGAGTGCATTCGACTCACAGACCTGAACCTTCCTTTTGATAGAGCAGTTTTGAAACGCTCTTTTAGTAGCATCTGAAAGCGGATATTTGGAGCGCTTTGAGGCCAAGGCTGGAAAACGAAATATCATCACATAAAAACTAGACAGAAGCATTCTCAGAAACTTCTTTGTGATGAGTGGATTCAACTCACAGACTTGCACGTTCCTTTGGATAGGATAGTTTTGAAACACTCCTTTTGCAGAATCTGCGAGTGTTTATTTCGAATGCTTTGAGGCCTATGCTGGAAAAGGAAATATCTTCACCTAAAAACTAGACAGAAGCATTGTCAGAAATATCTTTGTGATGACTGCATTCAACTCACAGAGTTGAACCTACCTATTGATGGAGTAGTTTTGAAACACCCTTTTTGTAGAATCTGCAAGTGAATATTTGGAGCGATATGAGGCCTCTGCTGGGAAAGGAAATATCATCCCCTAAAAGCCAGACAGAAGCATACTCAGAAACGACTTGGCAATGTGTGGATCCAACTCACAGAGTTGAACCTTCTTTTCCCTAGAGCAGTTTTGAAACACTCTTTTAGTAGAATCTGAAAGTGGATATTTGGAGCGCTTTGAGGCCAGTGCTGGGAAACGAAATATCATCACAGAAAAACTAGACAGAAGCGTTCTGCGAAAGTTCTTTGTGATGAGTGCATTCAACTCAGGGACTCGAATGTTCCTTTTGATAGAACAGTTTTGAAACACTCCTTTTGTAGAATCTGCAAGTGTTTATTTGGAGCGCTTTGAGGCCTATGCTGGAAAAGGAAATATCTTCACCTAAAAAGTAGATAGAAGCATTCTCAGAAACATCTTGGTGATGTGTACATTGAACTCACAGTGTTGAACCTTTCTTTGGATAGAGAAGTTTTGAAACACTCTTTTAGCAGAATCTTCAAGTGGATATATGGAGTTCCTTGAGGCCTACGCCGGAAAAGGAAATATCTTCCCGTAGAAACTAGGCAAAAGCATTCTCAGAAAGTTCCCTGTGCTTTGTGCATTCAACTCACAGAGTTCAACCTTCCTTTTGATAGAGCAGTTTTGAAACACTCTTTTTGTAGAATCTGCACGTGGATATTTGGAACGCTTTGAGGCCTATGCTTCAAAAGGAAATATCCTGGCATAGAAACTGGACGGAAGCATTCTCAGAAACTTCTTTGCGATGAGGGCCTTCAAGTCACAGAGTGAAACCTTCCTTTTGATAGGCCAGCTTTGAAAAACTGTTTCTGTAGAATCCGCAAGCGGATGCTTGGAGCTCTTTGAGGCTTAGGCTGGAAAAGGTAATATCTTCATATACAAACTAGACAGAAGCATTCTCAGAAACTTCTTTGTCATGTGGGGATGGAACTCACAGAGTTGAACATTCCTTTTCACAGAGCAGTTCTGCAACCCTCTTTTGGTGGAAACTGCAAGTGGATGTTTGGTGCGACTGCGTCATCCAGTGGAAAAGGAAATACATTCAGACGAAAACTAGATAGAACCATTCTCAGAAACTTCTTGAGATGAGTGCATTCTACTCACAGAGTTTTACCTTCCTTTTGATAGAATAGTTTTGAAACACACTTCTTGTGCAAACTGCAAGTGGATAGTTGGAGCGCTTTGAGGCGTATGCTGCAAAACGAAATATCTTCACATACAAACTAGACAGAAGCATTCTCAGAAACTTCTTTGTGATGTGCGCATTCAACTCACAGAGTTGAAGCTTCCTTTTCATATAGCACTTTTGAAAAGCTCTGTTAGTAGAATCTGCAAGGGAATATTTGGAGTGCTATGAGGCCAACACTGGAAAAGGAAATACCTTCACATACAAACCAGACGGAAGCATTCTCAGAAACTACCCTGTGCTTTATGGATTCAACTCACTGGGAGGAATCTTCCCTTTGAGAGCGCAGTTTGGAAACACTCTTTTTGCAGAATTTGCTAGGGGATGTTTGGAGCGATTTCAGGACTATGCTGGAAAAGGAAATATCTTCACTTAAACACTAGACAGAAGCATTGTCAGAAACTTCGGTGCGATGAGTGCATTCGACTCACAGACCTGAACCTTCCTTTTGATAGAGCAGTTTTGAAACGCTCTTTTAGTAGCATCTGAAAGCGGATATTTGGAGCGCTTTGAGGCCAAGGCTGGAAAACGAAATATCATCACATAAAAACTAGACAGAAGCATTCTCAGAAACTTCTTTGTGATGAGTGGATTCAACTCACAGACTTGCACGTTCCTTTGGATAGGATAGTTTTGAAACACTCCTTTTGCAGAATCTGCGAGTGTTTATTTCGAATGCTTTGAGGCCTATGCTGGAAAAGGAAATATCTTCACCTAAAAACTAGACAGAAGCATTGTCAGAAATATCTTTGTGATGACTGCATTCAACTCACAGAGTTGAACCTACCTATTGATGGAGTAGTTTTGAAACACCCTTTTTGTAGAATCTGCAAGTGAATATTTGGAGCGATATGAGGCCTCTGCTGGGAAAGGAAATATCATCCCCTAAAAGCCAGACAGAAGCATACTCAGAAACGACTTGGCAATGTGTGGATCCAACTCACAGAGTTGAACCTTCTTTTCCCTAGAGCAGTTTTGAAACGCTCTTTTAGTAGAATCTGAAAGTGGATATTTGGAGCACTTTGAGGCCAGTGCTGGGAAACGTAATATCATCACAGAAAAACTAGACAGAAGCGTTCTGCGAAAGTTCTTTGTGATGAGTGCATTCAACTCAGGGACTCGAATGTTCCTTTTGATAGAACAGTTTTGAAACACTCCTTTTGTAGAATCTGCAAGTGTTTATTTGGAGCGCTTTGAGGCCTATGCTGGAAAAGGAAATATCTTCACCTAAAAAGTAGATAGAAGCATTCTCAGAAACATCTTGGTGATGTGTACATTGAACTCACAGTGTTGAACCTTTCTTTGGATAGAGAAGTTTTGAAACACTCTTTTAGCAGAATCTTCAAGTGGATATATGGAGTTCCTTGAGGCCTACGCCGGAAAAGGAAATATCTTCCCGTAGAAACTAGGCAAAAGCATTCTCAGAAAGTTCCCTGTGCTTTGTGCATTCAACTCACAGAGTTCAACCTTCCTTTTGATAGAGCAGTTTTGAAACACTCTTTTTGTAGAATCTGCACGTGGATATTTGGAACGCTTTGAGGCCTATGCTTCAAAAGGAAATATCCTGGCATAGAAACTGGACGGAAGCATTCTCAGAAACTTCTTTGCGATGAGGGCCTTCAAGTCACAGAGTGAAACCTTCCTTTTGATAGGCCAGCTTTGAAACACTGTTTCTGTAGAATCCGCAAGTGGATGCTTGGAGCTCTTTGAGGCTTAGGCTGGAAAAGGTAATATCTTCATATACAAACTAGACAGAAGCATTCTCAGAAACTTCTTTGTCATGTGGGGATGGAACTCACAGAGTTGAACATTCCTTTTCACAGAGCAGTTCTGCAACCCTCTTTTGGTGGAAACTGCAAGTGGATGTTTGGTGCGATTGCGTCATCCAGTGGAAAAGGAAATACATTCAGACGAAAACTAGATAGAACCATTCTCAGAAACTTCTTGAGATGAGTGCATTCTACTCACAGAGTTTTACCTTCCTTTTGATAGAATAGTTTTGAAACACACTTCTTGTGCAAACTGCAAGTGGATAGTTGGAGCGCTTTGAGGCGTATGCTGCAAAACGAAATATCTTCACATACAAACTAGACAGAAGCATTCTCAGAAACTTCTTTGTGATGTGCGCATTCAACTCACAGAGTTGAAGCTTCCTTTTCATATAGCACTTTTGAAAAGCTCTGTTAGTAGAATCTGCAAGGGAATATTTGGAGTGCTATGAGGCCAACACTGGAAAAGGAAATACCTTCACATACAAACCAGACGGAAGCATTCTCAGAAACTACCCTGTGCTTTATGGATTCAACTCACTGGGAGGAATCTTCCCTTTGAGAGCGCAGTTTGGAAACACTCTTTTTGCAGAATTTGCTAGGGGATGTTTGGAGCGATTTCAGGACTATGCTGGAAAAGGAAATATCTTCACTTAAACACTAGACAGAAGCATTGTCAGAAACTTCGGTGCGATGAGTGCATTCGACTCACAGACCTGAACCTTCCTTTTGATAGAGCAGTTTTGAAACGCTCTTTTAGTAGCATCTGAAAGCGGATATTTGGAGCGCTTTGAGGCCAAGGCTGGAAAACGAAATATCATCACATAAAAACTAGACAGAAGCATTCTCAGAAACTTCTTTGTGATGAGTGGATTCAACTCACAGACTTGCACGTTCCTTTGGATAGGATAGTTTTGAAACACTCCTTTTGCAGAATCTGCGAGTGTTTATTTCGAATGCTTTGAGGCCTATGCTGGAAAAGGAAATATCTTCACCTAAAAACTAGACAGAAGCATTGTCAGAAATATCTTTGTGATGACTGCATTCAACTCACAGAGTTGAACCTACCTATTGATGGAGTAGTTTTGAAACACCCTTTTTGTAGAATCTGCAAGTGAATATTTGGAGCGATATGAGGCCTCTGCTGGGAAAGGAAATATCATCCCCTAAAAGCCAGACAGAAGCATACTCAGAAACGACTTGGCAATGTGTGGATCCAACTCACAGAGTTGAACCTTCTTTTCCCTAGAGCAGTTTTGAAACACTCTTTTAGTAGAATCTGAAAGTGGATATTTGGAGCGCTTTGAGGCCAGTGCTGGGAAACGAAATATCATCACAGAAAAACTAGACAGAAGCGTTCTGCGAAAGTTCTTTGTGATGAGTGCATTCAACTCAGGGACTCGAATGTTCCTTTTGATAGAACAGTTTTGAAACACTCCTTTTGTAGAATCTGCAAGTGTTTATTTGGAGCGCTTTGAGGCCTATGCTGGAAAAGGAAATATCTTCACCTAAAAAGTAGATAGAAGCATTCTCAGAAACATCTTGGTGATGTGTACATTGAACTCACAGTGTTGAACCTTTCTTTGGATAGAGAAGTTTTGAAACACTCTTTTAGCAGAATCTTCAAGTGGATATATGGAGTTCCTTGAGGCCTACGCCGGAAAAGGAAATATCTTCCCGTAGAAACTAGGCAAAAGCATTCTCAGAAAGTTCCCTGTGCTTTGTGCATTCAACTCACAGAGTTCAACCTTCCTTTTGATAGAGCAGTTTTGAAACACTCTTTTTGTAGAATCTGCACGTGGATATTTGGAACGCTTTGAGGCCTATGCTTCAAAAGGAAATATCCTGGCATAGAAACTGGACGGAAGCATTCTCAGAAACTTCTTTGCGATGAGGGCCTTCAAGTCACAGAGTGAAACCTTCCTTTTGATAGGCCAGCTTTGAAACACTGTTTCTGTAGAATCCGCAAGTGGATGCTTGGAGCTCTTTGAGGCTTAGGCTGGAAAAGGTAATATCTTCATATACAAACTAGACAGAAGCATTCTCAGAAACTTCTTTGTCATGTGGGGATGGAACTCACAGAGTTGAACATTCCTTTTCACAGAGCAGTTCTGCAACCCTCTTTTGGTGGAAACTGCAAGTGGATGTTTGGTGCGATTGCGTCATCCAGTGGAAAAGGAAATACATTCAGACGAAAACTAGATAGAACCATTCTCAGAAACTTCTTGAGATGAGTGCATTCTACTCACAGAGTTGTACGTTCCTTTTGATAGAATAGTTTTGAAACACACTTTTTGTGCAAACTGCAAGTGGATAGTTGGAGCGCTTTGAGGCGTATGCTGCAAAACGAAATATCTTCACATAAAAACTAGACAGAAGCATTCTCAGAAACTTCTTTGTGATGTGCGCATTCAACTCACAGAGTTGAAGCTTCCTTTTCATATAGCACTTTTGAAACGCTCTGTTAGTAGAATCTGCAAGGGAATATTTGGAGTGCTACGAGGCCAACACTGGAAAAGCAAATACCTTCACATACAAACCAGACGGAAGCATTCTCAGAAACTATCCTGTGCTTTATGGATTCAACTCATTGAGAGGAATCTTCCCTTTGAGAGCGCAGTTTGGAAACACTCTTTTTGCAGAATTTGCTAGGGGATGTTTGGAGCGATTTCAGGACTATGCTGGAAAAGGAAATATCTTCACTTAGACACTAGACAGAAGCATTTTTAGAAACTTCGGTGTGATCGGTGCATTCGACTCACAGACCTGAACCTTCCTTTTGATAGAGCAGTTTTGAAACGCTCTTTTAGTAGCATCTGAAAGTGGATATTTGGAGCGCTTTTAGGCCAAGGCTGGAAAACGAAATATCATCACATAAAAACTAGACAGAAGCATTCTCAGAAACTTCTTTGTGATGAGTGGATTCAACTCACAGACTTGCACGTTCCTTTGGATAGGATAGTTTTGAAACACTCCTTTTGTAGAATCTGCGAGCGTTTATTTCGAACGCTTTGAGGCCTATGCTGGAAAAGGAAATATCTTCACCTAAAAACTAGACAGAAGCATTGTCAGAAACATCTTTGTGATGACTGCATTCAACTCACAGAGTTGAACCTACCTATTGATAGAGAAGTTTTGAAACACCCTTTTTGTAGAATCTGCAAGTGAATATTTGGAGCGATATGAGGTCTCTGCTGGGAAATGAAATATCTTCCCCTAAAAGCTAGACAGAAGCATACTCAGAAACGACTTGGCAATGTGTGCATCCAACTCACAGAGTTGAACCTTCCTTTCCCTAGAGCAGTTTTGAAACACTCTTTTAGTAGAATCTGAAAGTGGATATTTGGAGCGCTTTGAGGCCAGTGCTGGGAAACGAAATATCATCACAGAAAAACTAGACAGAAGCGTTCTGCGAAAGTTCTTTGTGATGAGTGCATTCAACTCAGAGACTCGAACGTTCCTTTTGATAGAACAGTTTTGAAACACTCCTTTTGTAGAATCTGCAGGTGTTTATTTGGAGCGCTTTCAGGCCTATGCTGGAAAAGGAAATATCTTCACCTCAAAAGGAGATAGAAGCATTCTCAGAAACTTATTGGTGATGTGTACATTGAACTCACAGTGTTGAACCTTTCTTTGGATAGAGAAGTTTTGAAACACTCTTTTAGCAGAATCTTCAAGTGGATATATGGAGTTCCTTGAGGCCTACGCCGGAAATGGAAATATCTTCCCGTAGAAACTAGGCAAAAGCATTCTCAGAAAGTTCCCTGTGCTTTGTGCATTCAACTCACAGAGTTCAACCTTCCTTTTGATAGAGCAGTTTTGAAACACTCTTTTTGTAGAATCTGCACGTGGATATTTGGAACGCTTTGAGGCCTATGCTTCAAAAGGAAATATCCTGGCATAGAAACTGGACGGAAGCATTCTCAGAAACTTCTTTGCGATGAGGGCCTTCAAGTCACAGAGTGAAACCTTCCTTTTGATAGGCCAGCTTTGAAACACTGTTTCTGTAGTATCTGCAAGTGGATGCTTGGAGCTCTTTGAGGCTTAGGCTGGAAAAGGAAATATCCTCATATACAAACTAGACAGAAGCATTCTCAGAAACTTCTTTGTCATGTGGGGATGGAACTCACAGAGTTGAACATTCCTTTTCACAGAGCAGTTCTGCAACCCTCTTTTGGTGGAAACTGCAAGTGGATGTTTGGTGCGATTGCGTCATCCAGTGGAAAAGGAAATACATTCAGACGAAAACTAGATAGAACCATTCTCAGAAACTTCTTGAGATGAGTGCATTCTACTCACAGAGTTGTACGTTCCTTTTGATAGAATAGTTTTGAAACACACTTTTTGTGCAAACTGCAAGTGGATAGTTGGAGCGCTTTGAGGCGTATGCTGCAAAACGAAATATCTTCACATAAAAACTACACAGAAGCATTCTCAGAAACTTCTTTGTGATGTGCGCATTCAACTCACAGAGTTGAAGCTTCCTTTTCATATAGCACTTTTGAAACGCTCTGTTAGTAGAATCTGCAAGGGAATATTTGGAGTGCTACGAGGCCAACACTGGAAAAGGAAATACCTTCACATACAAACCAGACGGAAGCATTCTCAGAAACTATCCTGTGCTTTATGGATTCAACTCATTGAGAGGAATCTTCCCTTTGAGAGCGCAGTTTGGAAACACTCTTTTTGCAGAATTTGCTAGGGGATGTTTGGAGCGATTTCAGGACTATGCTGGAAAAGGAAATATCTTCACTTAGACACTAGACAGAAGCATTTTTAGAAACTTCGGTGTGATCGGTGCATTCGACTCACAGACCTGAACCTTCCTTTTGATAGAGCAGTTTTGAAACGCTCTTTTAGTAGCATCTGAAAGTGGATATTTGGAGCGCTTTTAGGCCAAGGCTGGAAAACGAAATATCATCACATAAAAACTAGACAGAAGCATTCTCAGAAACTTCTTTGTGATGAGTGGATTCAACTCACAGACTTGCACGTTCCTTTGGATAGGATAGTTTTGAAACACTCCTTTTGTAGAATCTGCGAGCGTTTATTTCGAACGCTTTGAGGCCTATGCTGGAAAAGGAAATATCTTCACCTAAAAACTAGACAGAAGCATTGTCAGAAACATCTTTGTGATGACTGCATTCAACTCACAGAGTTGAACCTACCTATTGATAGAGAAGTTTTGAAACACCCTTTTTGTAGAATCTGCAAGTGAATATTTGGAGCGATATGAGGTCTCTGCTGGGAAATGAAATATCTTCCCCTAAAAGCTAGACAGAAGCATACTCAGAAACGACTTGGCAATGTGTGCATCCAACTCACAGAGTTGAACCTTCCTTTCCCTAGAGCAGTTTTGAAACACTCTTTTAGTAGAATCTGAAAGTGGATATTTGGAGCGCTTTGAGGCCAGTGCTGGGAAACGAAATATCATCACAGAAAAACTAGACAGAAGCGTTCTGCGAAAGTTCTTTGTGATGAGTGCATTCAACTCAGGGACTCGAATGTTCCTTTTGATAGAACAGTTTTGAAACACTCCTTTTGTAGAATCTGCAAGTGTTTATTTGGAGCGCTTAGAGGCCTATGCTGGAAAAGGAAATATCTTCACCTCAAAAGTAGATAGAAGCATTCTCAGAAACTTCTTGGTGATGTGTACATTGAACTCACAGTGTTGAACCTTTCTTTGGATAGAGAAGTTTTGAAACACTCTTTTAGCAGAATCTTCAAGTGGATATATGGAGTTCCTTGAGGCCTACGCCGGAAAAGGAAATATCTTCCCGTAGAAACTAGGCAAAAGCATTCTCAGAAAGTTCCCTGTGCTTTGTGCATTCAACTCACAGAGTTCAACCTTCCTTTTGATAGAGCAGTTTTGAAACACTCTTTTTGTAGAATCTGCACGTGGATATTTGGAACGCTTTGAGGCCTATGCTTCAAAAGGAAATATCCTGGCATAGAAACTGGACGGAAGCATTCTCAGAAACTTCTTTGCGATGAGGGCCTTCAAGTCACAGAGTGAAACCTTCCTTTTGATAGGCCAGCTTTGAAACACTGTTTCTGTAGAATCCGCAAGCGGATGCTTGGAGCTCTTTGAGGCTTAGGCTGGAAAAGGGAATATCTTCATATACAAACTAGACAGAAGCATTCTCAGAAACTTCTTTGTCATGTGGGGATGGAACTCACAGAGTTGAACATTCCTTTTCACAGAGCAGTTCTGCAACCCTCTTTTGGTGGAAACTGCAAGTGGATGTTTGGTGCGATTGCATCATCCAGTGGAAAAGGAAATACATTCAGACGAAAACTAGATAGAACCATTCTCAGAAACTTCTTGAGATGAGTGCATTCTACTCACAGAGTTGTATCTTCCTTTTGATAGAATACTTTTGAAACACACTTTTTGTGCAAACTGCAAGTGGATAGTTGGAGCGCTTTGAGGCGTATGCTGCAAAACGAAATATCTTCACATAAAAACTAGACAGAAGCATTCTCAGAAACTTCTTTGTGATGTGCGCATTCAACTCACAGAGTTGAAGCTTCCTTTTCATATAGCACTTTTGAAACGCTCTGTTAGTAGAATCTGCAAGGGAATATTTGGAGTGCTACGAGGCCAACACTGGAAAAGGAAATACCTTCACATACAAACCAGACGGAAGCATTCTCAGAAACTACCCTGTGCTTTATGGATTCAACTCACTGGGAGGAATCTTCCCTTTGAGAGCGCAGTTTGGAAACACTCTTTTTGCAGAATTTGCTAGGGGATGTTTGGAGCGATTTCAGGACTATGCTGGAAAAGGAAATATCTTCACTTAAACACTAGACAGAAGCATTGTCAGAAACTTCGGTGCGATGAGTGCATTCGACTCACAGACCTGAACCTTCCTTTTGATAGAGCAGTTTTGAAACGCTCTTTTAGTAGCATCTGAAAGCGGATATTTGGAGCGCTTTGAGGCCAAGGCTGGAAAACGAAATATCATCACATAAAAACTAGACAGAAGCATTCTCAGAAACTTCTTTGTGATGAGTGGATTCAACTCACAGACTTGCACGTTCCTTTGGATAGGATAGTTTTGAAACACTCCTTTTGCAGAATCTGCGAGTGTTTATTTCGAATGCTTTGAGGCCTATGCTGGAAAAGGAAATATCTTCACCTAAAAACTAGACAGAAGCATTGTCAGAAACATCTTTGTGATGACTGCATTCAACTCACAGAGTTGAACCTACCTATTGATGGAGTAGTTTTGAAACACCCTTTTTGTAGAATCTGCAAGTGAATATTTGGAGCGATATGAGGCCTCTGCTGGGAAAGGAAATATCATCCCCTAAAAGCCAGACAGAAGCATACTCAGAAACGACTTGGCAATGTGTGGATCCAACTCACAGAGTTGAACCTTCCTTTCCCTAGAGCAGTTTTGAAACGCTCTTTTAGTAGAATCTGAAAGTGGATATTTGGAGCACTTTGAGGCCAGTGCTGGGAAACGAAATATCATCACAGAAAAACTAGACAGAAGCGTTCTGCGAAAGTTCTTTGTGATGAGTGCATTCAACTCAGGGACTCGAATGTTCCTTTTGATAGAACAGTTTTGAAACACTCCTTTTGTAGAATCTGCAAGTGTTTATTTGGAGCGCTTTGAGGCCTATGCTGGAAAAGGAAATATCTTCACCTCAAAAGTAGATAGAAGCATTCTCAGAAACACCTTGGTGATGTGTACATTGAACTCACAGTGTTGAACCTTTCTTTGGATAGAGAAGTTTTGAAACACTCTTTTAGCAGAATCTTCAAGTGGATATATGGAGTTCCTTGAGGCCTACGCCGGAAAAGGAAATATCTTCCCGTAGAAACTAGGCAAAAGCATTCTCAGAAAGTTCCCTGTGCTTTGTGCATTCAACTCACAGAGTTCAACCTTCCTTTTGATAGAGCAGTTTTGAAACACTCTTTTTGTAGAATCTGCACGTGGATATTTGGAACGCTTTGAGGCCTATGCTTCAAAAGGAAATATCCTGGCATAGAAACTGGACGGAAGCATTCTCAGAAACTTCTTTGCGATGAGGGCCTTCAAGTCACAGAGTGAAACCTTCCTTTTGATAGGCCAGCTTTGAAACACTGTTTCTGTAGAATCCGCAAGTGGATGCTTGGAGCTCTTTGAGGCTTAGGCTGGAAAAGGTAATATCTTCATATACAAGCTAGACAGAAGCATTCTCAGAAACTTCTTTGTCATGTGGGGATGGAACTCACAGAGTTGAACATTCCTTTTCACAGAGCAGTTCTGCAACCCTCTTTTGGTGGAAACTGCAAGTGGATGTTTGGTGCGATTGCGTCATCCAGTGGAAAATGAAATACATTCAGACGAAAACTAGATAGAACCATTCTCAGAAACTTCTTGAGATGAGTGCATTCTACTCACAGAGTTGTACCTTCCTTTTGATAGAATAGTTTTGAAACACACTTCTTGTGCAAACTGCAAGTGGATAGTTGGAGCGCTTTGAGGCGTATGCTGCAAAACGAAATATCTTCACATAAAAACTAGACAGAAGCATTCTCAGAAACTTCTTTTTGATGTGCGCATTCAACTCACAGAGTTGAAGCTTCCTTTTCATATAGCAATTTTGAAAAGCTCTGTTAGTAGAATCTGCAAGGGAATATTTGGAGTGCTATGAGGCCAACACTGGAAAAGGAAATACCTTCACATACAAACCAGACGGAAGCATTCTCAGAAACTATCCTGTGCTTTATGGATTCAACTCACTGGGAGGAATCTTCCCTTTGAGAGCGCAGTTTGGAAACACTCTTTTTGCAGAATTTGCTAGGGGATGTTTGGAGCGATTTCAGGACTATGCTGGAAAAGGAAATATCTTCACTTAAACACTAGACAGAAGCATTGTCAGAAACTTCGGTGCAATGAGTGCATTCGACTCACAGACCTGAACATTCCTTTTGATAGAGCAGTTTTGAAACGCTCTTTTAGTAGCATCTGAAAGCGGATATTTGGAGCGCTTTGAGGCCAAGGCTGGAAAACGAAATATCATCACATAAAAACTAGACACAAGCATTCTCAGAAACTTCTTTGTGATGAGTGGATTCAACTCACAGACTTGCACGTTCCTTTGGATAGGATAGTTTTGAAACACTCCTTTTGTAGAATCTGCGAGCGTTTATTTCGAACGCTTTGAGGCCTATGCTGGAAAAGGAAATATCTTCACCTAAAAACTAGATAGAAGCATTGTCAGAAACATCTTTGTGATGACTGCATTCAACTCACAGGGTTGAACGTAACTATTGATAGAGAAGTTTTGAAACACCCTTTTTGTAGAATCGGCAAGTGAATATTTGGAGCAATATGAGGCCTAATCTGGGAAATGAAATATCTTCCCCTGAAAGCTAGACAGAAGCATACTCAGAAACGACTTGGCAATGTGTGCATCCAACTCACAGAGTTGAACCTTCCTTTCCCTAGAGCAGTTTTGAAACACTCTTTTAGTAGAATCTGAAAGTGGATATTTGGAGCGCTTTGAGGCCAGTGCTGGGAAACGAAATATCATCACAGAAAAACTAGACAGAAGCGTTCTGCGAAAGTTCTTTGTGATGAGTGCATTCAACTCAGAGACTCGAACGTTCCTTTTGATAGGACAGTTTTGAAACACTCCTTTTGTAGAATCTGCAGGTGTTTATTTGGAGCGCTTTCAGGCCTATGCTGGAAAAGGAAATATCTTCACCTCAAAAGGAGATAGAAGCATTCTCAGAAACTTATTGGTGATGTGTACATTGAACTCACAGTGTTGAACCTTTCTTTGGATAGAGAAGTTTTGAAACACTCTTTTAGCAGAATCTTCAAGTGGATATATGGAGTTCCTTGAGGCCTACGCCGGAAATGGAAATATCTTCCCGTAGAAACTAGGCAAAAGCATTCTCAGAAAGTTCCCTGTGCTTTGTGCATTCAACTCACAGAGTTCAACCTTCCTTTTGATAGAGCAGTTTTGAAACACTCTTTTTGTAGAATCTGCACGTGGATATTTGGAACGCTTTGAGGCCTCTGCTTCAAAAGGAAATATCCTGGCATAGAAACTGGACGGAAGCATTCTCAGAAACTTCTTTGCGATGAGGGCCTTCAAGTCACAGAGTGAAACCTTCCTTTTGATAGGCCAGCTTTGAAACACTGTTTCTGTAGTATCTGCAAGTGGATGCTTGGAGCTCTTTGAGGCTTAGGCTGGAAAAGGAAATATCCTCATATACAAACTAGACAGAAGCATTCTCAGAAACTTCTTTGTCATGTGGGGATGGAACTCACAGAGTTGAACATTCCTTTTCACAGAGCAGTTCTGCAACCCTCTTTTGGTGGAAACTGCAAGTGGATGTTTGGTGCGATTGCGTCATCCAGTGGAAAAGGAAATACATTCAGACGAAAACTAGATAGAACCATTCTCAGAAACTTCTTGAGATGAGTGCATTCTACTCACAGAGTTGTACGTTCCTTTTGATAGAATAGTTTTGAAACACACTTTTTGTGCAAACTGCAAGTGGATAGTTGGAGCGCTTTGAGGCGTATGCTGCAAAACGAAATATCTTCACATAAAAACTAGACAGAAGCATTCTCAGAAACTTCTTTGTGATGTGCGCATTCAACTCACAGAGTTGAAGCTTCCTTTTCATATAGCACTTTTGAAACGCTCTGTTAGTAGAATCTGCAAGGGAATATTTGGAGTGCTACGAGGCCAACACTGGAAAAGGAAATACCTTCACATACAAACCAGACGGAAGCATTCTCAGAAACTATCCTGTGCTTTATGGATTCAACTCATTGAGAGGAATCTTCCCTTTGAGAGCGCAGTTTGGAAACACTCTTTTTGCAGAATTTGCTAGGGGATGTTTGGAGCGATTTCAGGACTATGCTGGAAAAGGAAATATCTTCACTTAGACACTAGACAGAAGCATTTTTAGAAACTTCGGTGTGATCGGTGCATTCGACTCACAGACCTGAACCTTCCTTTTGATAGAGCAGTTTTGAAACGCTCTTTTAGTAGCATCTGAAAGTGGATATTTGGAGCGCTTTTAGGCCAAGGCTGGAAAACGAAATATCATCACATAAAAACTAGACAGAAGCATTCTCAGAAACTTCTTTGTGATGAGTGGATTCAACTCACAGACTTGCACGTTCCTTTGGATAGGATAGTTTTGAAACACTCCTTTTGTAGAATCTGCGAGCGTTTATTTCGAACGCTTTGAGGCCTATGCTGGAAAAGGAAATATCTTCACCTAAAAACTAGACGGAAGCATTGTCAGAAACATCTTTGTGATGACTGCATTCAACTCACAGAGTTGAACCTACCTATTGATAGAGAAGTTTTGAAACACCCTTTTTGTAGAATCTGCAAGTGAATATTTGGAGCGATATGAGGTCTCTGCTGGGAAATGAAATATCTTCCCCTAAAAGCTAGACAGAAGCATACTCAGAAACGACTTGGCAATGTGTGCATCCAACTCACAGAGTTGAACCTTCCTTTCCCTAGAGCAGTTTTGAAACACTCTTTTAGTAGAATCTGAAAGTGGATATTTGGAGCGCTTTGAGGCCAGTGCTGGGAAACGAAATATCATCACAGAAAAACTAGACAGAAGCGTTCTGCGAAAGTTCTTTGTGATGAGTGCATTCAACTCAGGGACTCGAATGTTCCTTTTGATAGAACAGTTTTGAAACACTCCTTTTGTAGAATCTGCAAGTGTTTATTTGGAGCGCTTTGAGGCCTATGCTGGAAAAGGAAATATCTTCACCTCAAAAGTAGATAGAAGCATTCTCAGAAACTTCTTGGTGATGTGTACATTGAACTCACAGTGTTGAACCTTTCTTTGGATAGAGAAGTTTTGAAACACTCTTTTAGCAGAATCTTCAAGTGGATATATGGAGTTCCTTGAGGCCTACGCCGGAAAAGGAAATATCTTCCCGTAGAAACTAGGCAAAAGCATTCTCAGAAAGTTCCCTGTGCTTTGTGCATTCAACTCACAGAGTTCAACCTTCCTTTTGATAGAGCAGTTTTGAAACACTCTTTTTGTAGAATCTGCACGTGGATATTTGGAACGCTTTGAGGCCTATGCTTCAAAAGGAAATATCCTGGCATAGAAACTGGACGGAAGCATTCTCAGAAACTTCTTTGCGATGAGGGCCTTCAAGTCACAGAGTGAAACCTTCCTTTTGATAGGCCAGCTTTGAAACACTGTTTCTGTAGAATCCGCAAGCGGATGCTTGGAGCTCTTTGAGGCTTAGGCTGGAAAAGGGAATATCTTCATATACAAACTAGACAGAAGCATTCTCAGAAACTTCTTTGTCATGTGGGGATGGAACTCACAGAGTTGAACATTCCTTTTCACAGAGCAGTTCTGCAACCCTCTTTTGGTGGAAACTGCAAGTGGATGTTTGGTGCGATTGCATCATCCAGTGGAAAAGGAAATACATTCAGACGAAAACTAGATAGAACCATTCTCAGAAACTTCTTGAGATGAGTGCATTCTACTCACAGAGTTGTATCTTCCTTTTGATAGAATACTTTTGAAACACACTTTTTGTGCAAACTGCAAGTGGATAGTTGGAGCGCTTTGAGGCGTATGCTGCAAAACGAAATATCTTCACATAAAAACTAGACAGAAGCATTCTCAGAAACTTCTTTGTGATGTGCGCATTCAACTCACAGAGTTGAAGCTTCCTTTTCATATAGCACTTTTGAAACGCTCTGTTAGTAGAATCTGCAAGGGAATATTTGGAGTGCTACGAGGCCAACACTGGAAAAGGAAATACCTTCACATACAAACCAGACGGAAGCATTCTCAGAAACTACCCTGTGCTTTATGGATTCAACTCACTGAGAGGAATCTTCCCTTTGAGAGCGCAGTTTGCAAACACTCTTTTTGCAGAATTTGCTAGGGGATGTTTGGAGCGATTTCAGGACTATGCTGGAAAAGGAAATATCTTCACTTAGACACTAGACAGAAGCATTTTTAGAAACTTCGGTGTGATCGGTGCATTCGACTCACAGACCTGAACCTTCCTTTTGATAGAGCAGTTTTGAAACGCTCTTTTAGTAGCATCTGAAAGTGGATATTTGGAGCGCTTTTAGGCCAAGGCTGGAAAACGAAATATCATCACATAAAAACTAGACAGAAGCATTCTCAGAAACTTCTTTGTGATGAGTGGATTCAACTCACAGACTTGCACGTTCCTTTGGATAGGATAGTTTTGAAACACTCCTTTTGTAGAATCTGCGAGCGTTTATTTCGAACGCTTTGAGGCCTATGCTGGAAAAGGAAATATCTTCACCTAAAAACTAGACAGAAGCATTGTCAGAAACATCTTTGTGATGACTGCATTCAACTCACAGAGTTGAACCTACCTATTGATAGAGAAGTTTTGAAACACCCTTTTTGTAGAATCTGCAAGTGAATATTTGGAGCGATATGAGGCCTCTGCTGGGAAATGAAATATCTTCCCCTAAAAGCTAGACAGAAGCATAATCAGAAACGACTTGGCAATGTGTGCATCCAACTCACAGAGTTGAACCTTCCTTTCCCTAGAGCAGTTTTGAAACACTCTTTTAGTAGAATCTGAAAGTGGATATTTGGAGCGCTTTGAGGACAGTGCTGGGAAACGAAATATCATCACAGAAAAACTAGACAGAAGCGTTCTGCGAAAGTTCTTTGTGATGAGTGCATTCAACTCAGGGACTCGAATGTTCCTTTTGATAGAACAGTTTTGAAACACTCCTTTTGTAGAATCTGCAAGTGTTTATTTGGAGCGCTTTGAGGCCTATGCTGGAAAAGGAAATATCTTCACCTCAAAAGTAGATAGAAGCATTCTCAGAAACTTCTTGGTGATGTGTACATTGAACTCACAGTGTTGAACCTTTCTTTGGATAGAGAAGTTTTGAAACACTCTTTTAGCAGAATCTTCAAGTGGATATATGGAGTTCCTTGAGGCCTACGCCGGAAAAGGAAATATCTTCCCGTAGAAACTAGGCAAAAGCATTCTCAGAAAGTTCGCTGTGCTTTGTGCATTCAACTCACAGAGTTCAACCTTCCTTTTGATAGAGCAGTTTTGAAACACTCTTTTTGTAGAATCTGCACGTGGATATTTGGAACGCTTTGAGGCCTCTGCTTCAAAAGGAAATATCCTGGCATAGAAACTGGACGGAAGCATTCTCAGAAACTTCTTTGCGATGAGGGCCTTCAAGTCACAGAGTGAAACCTTCCTTTTGATAGGCCAGCTTTGAAACACTGTTTCTGTAGAATCCGCAAGCGGATGCTTGGAGCTCTTTGAGGCTTAGGCTGGAAAAGGGAATATCTTCATATACAAACTAGACAGAAGCATTCTCAGAAACTTCTTTGTCATGTGGGGATGGAACTCACAGAGTTGAACATTCCTTTTCACAGAGCAGTTCTGCAACCCTCTTTTGGTGGAAACTGCAAGTGGATGTTTGGTGCGATTGCGTCATCCAGTGGAAAAGGAAATACATTCAGACGAAAACTAGATAGAACCATTCTCAGAAACTTCTTGAGATGAGTGCATTCTACTCACAGAATTGTACCTTCCTTTTGATAGAATAGTTTTGAAACACACTTTTTGTGCAAACTGCAAGTGGATAGTTGGAGCGCTTTGAGGCGTATGCTGCAAAACGAAATATCTTCACATAAAAACTAGACAGAAGCATTCTCAGAAACTTCTTTGTGATGTGCGCATTCAACTCACAGAGTTGAAGCTTCCTTTTCATATAGCACTTTTGAAACGCTCTGTTAGTAGAATCTGCAAGGGAATATTTGGAGTGCTACGAGGCCAACACTGGAAAAGGAAATACCTTCACATACAAACCAGACGGAAGCATTCTCAGAAACTACCCTGTGCTTTATGGATTCAACTCACTGAGAGGAATCTTCCCTTTGAGAGCGCAGTTTGGAAACACTCTTTTTGCAGAATTTGCTAGGGGATGCTTGGAGCGATTTCAGGACTATGCTGGAAAAGGAAATATCTTCAATTAAACACTAGACAGAAGCATTGTCAGAAACTTCGGTGCGATGAGTGCATTCGACTCACAGACCTGAACCTTCCTTTTGATAGAGCAGTTTTGAAACGCTCTTTTAGTAGCATCTGAAAGCGGATATTTGGAGCGCTTTGAGGCCAAGGCTGGAAAACGAAATATCATCACATAAAAACTAGACAGAAGCATTCTCAGAAACTTCTTTGTGATGAGTGGATTCAACTCACAGACTTGCACGTTCCTTTGGATAGGATAGTTTTGAAACACTCCTTTTGCAGAATCTGCGAGTGTTTATTTCGAATGCTTTGAGGCCTATGCTGGAAAAGGAAATATCTTCACCTAAAAACTAGACAGAAGCATTGTCAGAAATATCTTTGTGATGACTGCATTCAACTCACAGAGTTGAACCTACCTATTGATGGAGTAGTTTTGAAACACCCTTTTTGTAGAATCTGCAAGTGAATATTTGGAGCGATATGAGGCCTCTGCTGGGAAAGGAAATATCATCCCCTAAAAGCCAGACAGAAGCATACTCAGAAACGACTTGGCAATGTGTGGATCCAACTCACAGAGTTGAACCTTCCTTTCCCTAGAGCAGTTTTGAAACGCTCTTTTAGTAGAATCTGAAAGTGGATATTTGGAGCACTTTGAGGCCAGTGCTGGGAAACGAAACATCATCACAGAAAAACTAGACAGAAGCGTTCTGCGAAAGTTCTTTTTGATGAGTGCATTCAACTCAGGGACTCGAATGTTCCTTTTGATAGAACAGTTTTGAAACACTCCTTTTGTAGAATCTGCAAGTGTTTATTTGGAGCGCTTTGAGGCCTATGCTGGAAAAGGAAATATCTTCACCTCAAAAGTAGATAGAAGCATTCTCAGAAACATCTTGGTGATGTGTACATTGAACTCACAGTGTTGAACCTTTCTTTGGATAGAGAAGTTTTGAAACACTCTTTTAGCAGAATCTTCAAGTGGATATATGGAGTTCCTTGAGGCCTACGCCGGAAAAGGAAATATCTTCCCGTAGAAACTAGGCAAAAGCATTCTCAGAAAGTTCCCTGTGCTTTGTGCATTCAACTCACAGAGTTCAACCTTCCTTTTGATAGAGCAGTTTTGAAACACTCTTTTTGTAGAATCTGCACGTGGATATTTGGAACGCTTTGAGGCCTATGCTTCAAAAGGAAATATCCTGGCATAGAAACTGGACGGAAGCATTCTCAGAAACTTCTTTGCGATGAGGGCCTTCAAGTCACAGAGTGAAACCTTCCTTTTGATAGGCCAGCTTTGAAACACTGTTTCTGTAGAATCCGCAAGCGGATGCTTGGAGCTCTTTGAGGCTTAGGCTGGAAAAGGTAATATCTTCATATACAAACTAGACAGAAGCATTCTCAGAAACTTCTTTGTCATGTGGGGATGGAACTCACAGAGTTGAACATTCCTTTTCACAGAGCAGTTCTGCAACCCTCTTTTGGTGGAAACTGCAAGTGGATGTTTGGTGCGATTGCGTCATCCAGTGGAAAAGGAAATACATTCAGACGAAAACTAGATAGAACCATTCTCAGAAACTTCTTGAGATGAGTGCATTCTACTCACAGAGTTGTACCTTCCTTTTGATAGAATAGTTTTGAAACACACTTCTTGTGCAAACTGCAAGTGGATAGTTGGAGCGCTTTGAGGCGTATGCTGCAAAACGAAATATCTTCACATAAAAACTAGACAGAAGCATTCTCAGAAACTTCTTTTTGATGTGCGCATTCAACTCACAGAGTTGAAGCTTCCTTTTCATATAGCAATTTTGAAAATCTCTGTTAGTAGAATCTGCAAGGGAATATTTGGAGTGCTATGAGGCCAACACTGGAAAAGGAAATACCTTCACATACAAACCAGACGGAAGCATTCTCAGAAACTACCCTGTGCTTTATGGATTCAACTCACTGGGAAGAATCTTCCCTTTGAGAGCGCAGTTTGGAAACACTCTTTTTGCAGAATTTGCTATGGGATGTTTGGAGCGATTTCAGGACTATGCTGGAAAAGGAAATATCTTCACTTAAACACTAGACAGAAGCATTGTCAGAAACTTCGGTGCAATGAGTGCATTCGACTCACAGACCTGAACCTTCCTTTTGATAGAGCAGTTTTGAAACGCTCTTTTAGTAGCATCTGAAAGCGGATATTTGGAGCGCTTTGAGGCCAAGGCTGGAAAACGAAATATCATCACATAAAAACTAGACACAAGCATTCTCAGAAACTTCTTTGTGATGAGTGGATTCAACTCACAGACTTGCACGTTCCTTTGGATAGGATAGTTTTGAAACACTCCTTTTGTAGAATCTGCGAGCGTTTATTTCGAACGCTTTGAGGCCTATGCTGGAAAAGGAAATATCTTCACCTAAAAACTAGATAGAAGCATTGTCAGAAACATCTTTGTGATGACTGCATTCAACTCACAGGGTTGAACGTAACTATTGATAGAGAAGTTTTGAAACACCCTTTTTGTAGAATCGGCAAGTGAATATTTGGAGCAATATGAGGCCTAAGCTGGGAAATGAAATATCTTCCCCTGAAAGATAGACAGAAGCATACTCAGAAACGACTTGGCAATGTGTGCATCCAACTCACACAGTTGAACCTTCCTTTCCCTAGAGCAGTTTTGAAACACTCTTTTAGTAGAATCTGAAAGTGGATATTTGGAGCGCTTTGAGTCCAGTGCTGGGAAACGAAATATCATCACAGAAAAACTAGACAGAAGCGTTCTGCGAAAGTTCTTTGTGATGAGTGCATTCAACTCAGAGACTCGAACGTTCCTTTTGATAGAACAGTTTTGAAACACTCCTTTTGTAGAATCTGCAGGTGTTTATTTGGAGCGCTTTCAGGCCTATGCTGGAAAAGGAAATATCTTCACCTCAAAAGGAGATAGAAGCATTCTCAGAAACTTATTGGTGATGTGTACATTGAACTCACAGTGTTGAACCTTTCTTTGGATAGAGAAGTTTTGAAACACTCTTTTAGCAGAATCTTCAAGTGGATATATGGAGTTCCTTGAGGCCTACGCCGGACATGGAAATATCTTCCCGTAGAAACTAGGCAAAAGCATTCTCAGAAAGTTCCCTGTGCTTTGTGCATTCAACTCACAGAGTTCAACCTTCCTTTTGATAGAGCAGTTTTGAAACACTCTTTTTGTAGAATCTGCACGTGGATATTTGGAACGCTTTGAGGCCTATGCTTCAAAAGGAAATATCCTGGCATAGAAACTGGACGGAAGCATTCTCAGAAACTTCTTTGCGATGAGGGCCTTCAAGTCACAGAGTGAAACCTTCCTTTTGATAGGCCAGCTTTGAAACACTGTTTCTGTAGAATCCGCAAGCGGATGCTTGGAGCTCTTTGAGGCTTAGGCTGGAAAAGGTAATATCTTCATATACAAACTAGACAGAAGCATTCTCAGAAACTTCTTTGTCATGTGGGGATGGAACTCACAGAGTTGAACATTCCTTTTCACAGAGCAGTTCTGCAACCCTCTTTTGGTGGAAACTGCAAGTGGATGTTTGGTGCGACTGCGTCATCCAGTGGAAAAGGAAATACATTCAGACGAAAACTAGATAGAACCATTCTCAGAAACTTCTTGAGATGAGTGCATTCTACTCACAGAGTTTTACCTTCCTTTTGATAGAATAGTTTTGAAACACACTTCTTGTGCAAACTGCAAGTGGATAGTTGGAGCGCTTTGAGGCGTATGCTGCAAAACGAAATATCTTCACATACAAACTAGACAGAAGCATTCTCAGAAACTTCTTTGTGATGTGCGCATTCAACTCACAGAGTTGAAGCTTCCTTTTCATATAGCACTTTTGAAAAGCTCTGTTAGTAGAATCTGCAAGGGAATATTTGGAGTGCTATGAGGCCAACACTGGAAAAGGAAATACCTTCACATACAAACCAGACGGAAGCATTCTCAGAAACTACCCTGTGCTTTATGGATTCAACTCACTGGGAGGAATCTTCCCTTTGAGAGCGCAGTTTGGAAACACTCTTTTTGCAGAATTTGCTAGGGGATGTTTGGAGCGATTTCAGGACTATGCTGGAAAAGGAAATATCTTCACTTAAACACTAGACAGAAGCATTGTCAGAAACTTCGGTGCAATGAGTGCATTCGACTCACAGACCTGAACCTTCCTTTTGATAGAGCAGTTTTGAAACGCTCTTTTAGTAGCATCTGAAAGCGGATATTTGGAGCGCTTTGAGGCCAAGGCTGGAAAACGAAATATCATCACATAAAAACTAGACACAAGCATTCTCAGAAACTTCTTTGTGATGAGTGGATTCAACTCACAGACTTGCACGTTCCTTTGGATAGGATAGTTTTGAAACACTCCTTTTGTAGAATCTGCGAGCGTTTATTTCGAACGCTTTGAGGCCTATGCTGGAAAAGGAAATATCTTCACCTAAAAACTAGATAGAAGCATTGTCAGAAACATCTTTGTGATGACTGCATTCAACTCACAGGGTTGAACGTAACTATTGATAGAGAAGTTTTGAAACACCCTTTTTGTAGAATCGGCAAGTGAATATTTGGAGCAATATGAGGCCTAAGCTGGGAAATGAAATATCTTCCCCTGAAAGATAGACAGAAGCATACTCAGAAACGACTTGGCAATGTGTGCATCCAACTCACACAGTTGAACCTTCCTTTCCCTAGAGCAGTTTTGAAACACTCTTTTAGTAGAATCTGAAAGTGGATATTTGGAGCGCTTTGAGTCCAGTGCTGGGAAACGAAATATCATCACAGAAAAACTAGACAGAAGCGTTCTGCGAAAGTTCTTTGTGATGAGTGCATTCAACTCAGAGACTCGAACGTTCCTTTTGATAGAACAGTTTTGAAACACTCCTTTTGTAGAATCTGCAGGTGTTTATTTGGAGCGCTTTCAGGCCTATGCTGGAAAAGGAAATATCTTCACCTCAAAAGGAGATAGAAGCATTCTCAGAAACTTATTGGTGATGTGTACATTGAACTCACAGTGTTGAACCTTTCTTTGGATAGAGAAGTTTTGAAACACTCTTTTAGCAGAATCTTCAAGTGGATATATGGAGTTCCTTGAGGCCTACGCCGGACATGGAAATATCTTCCCGTAGAAACTAGGCAAAAGCATTCTCAGAAAGTTCCCTGTGCTTTGTGCATTCAACTCACAGAGTTCAACCTTCCTTTTGATAGAGCAGTTTTGAAACACTCTTTTTGTAGAATCTGCACGTGGATATTTGGAACGCTTTGAGGCCTATGCTTCAAAAGGAAATATCCTGGCATAGAAACTGGACGGAAGCATTCTCAGAAACTTCTTTGCGATGAGGGCCTTCAAGTCACAGAGTGAAACCTTCCTTTTGATAGGCCAGCTTTGAAACACTGTTTCTGTAGAATCCGCAAGCGGATGCTTGGAGCTCTTTGAGGCTTAGGCTGGAAAAGGTAATATCTTCATATACAAACTAGACAGAAGCATTCTCAGAAACTTCTTTGTCATGTGGGGATGGAACTCACAGAGTTGAACATTCCTTTTCACAGAGCAGTTCTGCAACCCTCTTTTGGTGGAAACTGCAAGTGGATGTTTGGTGCGATTGCGTCATCCAGTGGAAAAGGAAATACATTCAGACGAAAACTAGATAGAACCATTCTCAGAAACTTCTTGAGATGAGTGCATTCTACTCACAGAGTTTTACCTTCCTTTTGATAGAATAGTTTTGAAACACACTTCTTGTGCAAACTGCAAGTGGATAGTTGGAGCGCTTTGAGGCGTATGCTGCAAAACGAAATATCTTCACATACAAACTAGACAGAAGCATTCTCAGAAACTTCTTTGTGATGTGCGCATTCAACTCACAGAGTTGAAGCTTCCTTTTCATATAGCACTTTTGAAAAGCTCTGTTAGTAGAATCTGCAAGGGAATATTTGGAGTGCTATGAGGCCAACACTGGAAAAGGAAATACCTTCACATACAAACCAGACGGAAGCATTCTCAGAAACTACCCTGTGCTTTATGGATTCAACTCACTGGGAGGAATCTTCCCTTTGAGAGCGCAGTTTGGAAACACTCTTTTTGCAGAATTTGCTAGGGGATGTTTGGAGCGATTTCAGGACTATGCTGGAAAAGGAAATATCTTCACTTAAACACTAGACAGAAGCATTGTCAGAAACTTCGGTGCGATGAGTGCATTCGACTCACAGACCTGAACCTTCCTTTTGATAGAGCAGTTTTGAAACGCTCTTTTAGTAGCATCTGAAAGCGGATATTTGGAGCGCTTTGAGGCCAAGGCTGGAAAACGAAATATCATCACATAAAAACTAGACAGAAGCATTCTCAGAAACTTCTTTGTGATGAGTGGATTCAACTCACAGACTTGCACGTTCCTTTGGATAGGATAGTTTTGAAACACTCCTTTTGCAGAATCTGCGAGTGTTTATTTCGAATGCTTTGAGGCCTATGCTGGAAAAGGAAATATCTTCACCTAAAAACTAGACAGAAGCATTGTCAGAAATATCTTTGTGATGACTGCATTCAACTCACAGAGTTGAACCTACCTATTGATGGAGTAGTTTTGAAACACCCTTTTTGTAGAATCTGCAAGTGAATATTTGGAGCGATATGAGGCCTCTGCTGGGAAAGGAAATATCATCCCCTAAAAGCCAGACAGAAGCATACTCAGAAACGACTTGGCAATGTGTGGATCCAACTCACAGAGTTGAACCTTCTTTTCCCTAGAGCAGTTTTGAAACACTCTTTTAGTAGAATCTGAAAGTGGATATTTGGAGCGCTTTGAGGCCAGTGCTGGGAAACGAAATATCATCACAGAAAAACTAGACAGAAGCGTTCTGCGAAAGTTCTTTGTGATGAGTGCATTCAACTCAGGGACTCGAATGTTCCTTTTGATAGAACAGTTTTGAAACACTCCTTTTGTAGAATCTGCAAGTGTTTATTTGGAGCGCTTTGAGGCCTATGCTGGAAAAGGAAATATCTTCACCTAAAAAGTAGATAGAAGCATTCTCAGAAACATCTTGGTGATGTGTACATTGAACTCACAGTGTTGAACCTTTCTTTGGATAGAGAAGTTTTGAAACACTCTTTTAGCAGAATCTTCAAGTGGATATATGGAGTTCCTTGAGGCCTACGCCGGAAAAGGAAATATCTTCCCGTAGAAACTAGGCAAAAGCATTCTCAGAAAGTTCCCTGTGCTTTGTGCATTCAACTCACAGAGTTCAACCTTCCTTTTGATAGAGCAGTTTTGAAACACTCTTTTTGTAGAATCTGCACGTGGATATTTGGAACGCTTTGAGGCCTATGCTTCAAAAGGAAATATCCTGGCATAGAAACTGGACGGAAGCATTCTCAGAAACTTCTTTGCGATGAGGGCCTTCAAGTCACAGAGTGAAACCTTCCTTTTGATAGGCCAGCTTTGAAACACTGTTTCTGTAGAATCCGCAAGTGGATGCTTGGAGCTCTTTGAGGCTTAGGCTGGAAAAGGTAATATCTTCATATACAAACTAGACAGAAGCATTCTCAGAAACTTCTTTGTCATGTGGGGATGGAACTCACAGAGTTGAACATTCCTTTTCACAGAGCAGTTCTGCAACCCTCTTTTGGTGGAAACTGCAAGTGGATGTTTGGTGCGATTGCGTCATCCAGTGGAAAAGGAAATACATTCAGACGAAAACTAGATAGAACCATTCTCAGAAACTTCTTGAGATGAGTGCATTCTACTCACAGAGTTGTACCTTCCTTTTGATAGAATAGTTTTGAAACACACTTCTTGTGCAAACTGCAAGTGGATAGTTGGAGCGCTTTGAGGCGTATGCTGCAAAACGAAATATCTTCACATACAAACTAGACAGAAGCATTCTCAGAAACTTCTTTGTGATGTGCGCATTCAACTCACAGAGTTGAAGCTTCCTTTTCATATAGCACTTTTGAAAAGCTCTGTTAGTAGAATCTGCAAGGGAATATTTGGAGTGCTATGAGGCCAACACTGGAAAAGGAAATACCTTCACATACAAACCAGACGGAAGCATTCTCAGAAACTACCCTGTGCTTTATGGATTCAACTCACTGGGAGGAATCTTCCCTTTGAGAGCGCAGTTTGGAAACACTCTTTTTGCAGAATTTGCTAGGGGATGTTTGGAGCGATTTCAGGACTATGCTGGAAAAGGAAATATCTTCACTTAAACACTAGACAGAAGCATTGTCAGAAACTTCGGTGCGATGAGTGCATTCGACTCACAGACCTGAACCTTCCTTTTGATAGAGCAGTTTTGAAACGCTCTTTTAGTAGCATCTGAAAGCGGATATTTGGAGCGCTTTGAGGCCAAGGCTGGAAAACGAAATATCATCACATAAAAACTAGACAGAAGCATTCTCAGAAACTTCTTTGTGATGAGTGGATTCAACTCACAGACTTGCACGTTCCTTTGGATAGGATAGTTTTGAAACACTCCTTTTGCAGAATCTGCGAGTGTTTATTTCGAATGCTTTGAGGCCTATGCTGGAAAAGGAAATATCTTCACCTAAAAACTAGACAGAAGCATTGTCAGAAATATCTTTGTGATGACTGCATTCAACTCACAGAGTTGAACCTACCTATTGATGGAGTAGTTTTGAAACACCCTTTTTGTAGAATCTGCAAGTGAATATTTGGAGCGTTATGAGGCCTCTGCTGGGAAAGGAAATATCATCCCCTAAAAGCTAGACAGAAGCATACTCAGAAACGACTTGGCAATGTGTGGATCCAACTCACAGAGTTGAACCTTCCTTTCCCTAGAGCAGTTTTGAAACGCTCTTTTAGTAGAATCTGAAAGTGGATATTGGGAGCACTTTGAGGCCAGTGCTGGGAAACGAAATATCATCACAGAAAAACTAGACAGAAGCGTTCTGCGAAAGTTCTTTGTGATGAGTGCATTCAACTCAGGGACTCGAATGTTCCTTTTGATAGAACAGCTTTGAAACACTCCTTTTGTAGAATCTGCAAGTGTTTATTTGGAGCGCTTTGAGGCCTATGCTGGAAAAGGAAATATCTTCACCTAAAAAGTAGATAGAAGCATTCTCAGAAACATCTTGGTGATGTGTACATTGAACTCACAGTGTTGAACCTTTCTTTGGATAGAGAAGTTTTGAAACACTCTTTTAGCAGAATCTTCAAGTGGATATATGGAGTTCCTTGAGGCCTACGCCGGAAAAGGAAATATCTTCCCGTAGAAACTAGGCAAAAGCATTCTCAGAAAGTTCCCTGTGCTTTGTGCATTCAACTCACAGAGTTCAACCTTCCTTTTGATAGAGCAGTTTTGAAACACTCTTTTTGTAGAATCTGCACGTGGATATTTGGAACGCTTTGAGGCCTATGCTTCAAAAGGAAATATCCTGGCATAGAAACTGGACGGAAGCATTCTCAGAAACTTCTTTGCGATGAGGGCCTTCAAGTCACAGAGTGAAACCTTCCTTTTGATAGGCCAGCTTTGAAACACTGTTTCTGTAGAATCCGCAAGCGGATGCTTGGAGCTCTTTGAGGCTTAGGCTGGAAAAGGTAATATCTTCATATACAAACTAGACAGAAGCATTCTCAGAAACTTCTTTGTCATGTGGGGATGGAACTCACAGAGTTGAACATTCCTTTTCACAGAGCAGTTCTGCAACCCTCTTTTGGTGGAAACTGCAAGTGGATGTTTGGTGCGACTGCGTCATCCAGTGGAAAAGGAAATACATTCAGACGAAAACTAGATAGAACCATTCTCAGAAACTTCTTGAGATGAGTGCATTCTACTCACAGAGTTTTACCTTCCTTTTGATAGAATAGTTTTGAAACACACTTCTTGTGCAAACTGCAAGTGGATAGTTGGAGCGCTTTGAGGCGTATGCTGCAAAACGAAATATCTTCACATACAAACTAGACAGAAGCATTCTCAGAAACTTCTTTGTGATGTGCGCATTCAACTCACAGAGTTGAAGCTTCCTTTTCATATAGCACTTTTGAAAAGCTCTGTTAGTAGAATCTGCAAGGGAATATTTGGAGTGCTATGAGGCCAACACTGGAAAAGGAAATACCTTCACATACAAACCAGACGGAAGCATTCTCAGAAACTACCCTGTGCTTTATGGATTCAACTCACTGGGAGGAATCTTCCCTTTGAGAGCGCAGTTTGGAAACACTCTTTTTGCAGAATTTGCTAGGGGATGTTTGGAGCGATTTCAGGACTATGCTGGAAAAGGAAATATCTTCACTTAAACACTAGACAGAAGCATTGTCAGAAACTTCGGTGCGATGAGTGCATTCGACTCACAGACCTGAACCTTCCTTTTGATAGAGCAGTTTTGAAACGCTCTTTTAGTAGCATCTGAAAGCGGATATTTGGAGCGCTTTGAGGCCAAGGCTGGAAAACGAAATATCATCACATAAAAACTAGACAGAAGCATTCTCAGAAACTTCTTTGTGATGAGTGGATTCAACTCACAGACTTGCACGTTCCTTTGGATAGGATAGTTTTGAAACACTCCTTTTGCAGAATCTGCGAGTGTTTATTTCGAATGCTTTGAGGCCTATGCTGGAAAAGGAAATATCTTCACCTAAAAACTAGACAGAAGCATTGTCAGAAATATCTTTGTGATGACTGCATTCAACTCACAGAGTTGAACCTACCTATTGATGGAGTAGTTTTGAAACACCCTTTTTGTAGAATCTGCAAGTGAATATTTGGAGCGATATGAGGCCTCTGCTGGGAAAGGAAATATCATCCCCTAAAAGCCAGACAGAAGCATACTCAGAAACGACTTGGCAATGTGTGGATCCAACTCACAGAGTTGAACCTTCTTTTCCCTAGAGCAGTTTTGAAACGCTCTTTTAGTAGAATCTGAAAGTGGATATTTGGAGCACTTTGAGGCCAGTGCTGGGAAACGTAATATCATCACAGAAAAACTAGACAGAAGCGTTCTGCGAAAGTTCTTTGTGATGAGTGTATTCAACTCAGGGACTCGAATGTTCCTTTTGATAGAACAGTTTTGAAACACTCCTTTTGTAGAATCTGCAAGTGTTTATTTGGAGCGCTTTGAGGCCTATGCTGGAAAAGGAAATATCTTCACCTAAAAAGTAGATAGAAGCATTCTCAGAAACATCTTGGTGATGTGTACATTGAACTCACAGTGTTGAACCTTTCTTTGGATAGAGAAGTTTTGAAACACTCTTTTAGCAGAATCTTCAAGTGGATATATGGAGTTCCTTGAGGCCTACGCCGGAAAAGGAAATATCTTCCCGTAGAAACTAGGCAAAAGCATTCTCAGAAAGTTCCCTGTGCTTTGTGCATTCAACTCACAGAGTTCAACCTTCCTTTTGATAGAGCAGTTTTGAAACACTCTTTTTGTAGAATCTGCACGTGGATATTTGGAACGCTTTGAGGCCTATGCTTCAAAAGGAAATATCCTGGCATAGAAACAGGACGGAAGCATTCTCAGAAACTTCTTTGCGATGAGGGCCTTCAAGTCACAGAGTGAAACCTTCCTTTTGATAGGCCAGCTTTGAAACACTGTTTCTGTAGAATCCGCAAGCGGATGCTTGGAGCTCTTTGAGGCTTAGGCTGGAAAAGGTAATATCTTCATATACAAACTAGACAGAAGCATTCTCAGAAACTTCTTTGTCATGTGGGGATGGAACTCACAGAGTTGAACATTCCTTTTCACAGAGCAGTTCTGCAACCCTCTTTTGGTGGAAACTGCAAGTGGATGTTTGGTGCGATTGCGTCATCCAGTGGAAAAGGAAATACATTCAGACGAAAACTAGATAGAACCATTCTCAGAAACTTCTTGAGATGAGTGCATTCTACTCACAGAGTTTTACCTTCCTTTTGATAGAATAGTTTTGAAACACACTTCTTGTGCAAACTGCAAGTGGATAGTTGGAGCGCTTTGAGGCGTATGCTGCAAAACGAAATATCTTCACATACAAACTAGACAGAAGCATTCTCAGAAACTTCTTTGTGATGTGCGCATTCAACTCACAGAGTTGAAGCTTCCTTTTCATATAGCACTTTTGAAAAGCTCTGTTAGTAGAATCTGCAAGGGAATATTTGGAGTGCTATGAGGCCAACACTGGAAAAGGAAATACCTTCACATACAAACCAGACGGAAGCATTCTCAGAAACTACCCTGTGCTTTATGGATTCAACTCACTGGGAGGAATCTTCCCTTTGAGAGCGCAGTTTGGAAACACTCTTTTTGCAGAATTTGCTAGGGGATGTTTGGAGCGATTTCAGGACTATGCTGGAAAAGGAAATATCTTCACTTAAACACTAGACAGAAGCATTGTCAGAAACTTCGGTGCGATGAGTGCATTCGACTCACAGACCTGAACCTTCCTTTTGATAGAGCAGTTTTGAAACGCTCTTTTAGTAGCATCTGAAAGCGGATATTTGGAGCGCTTTGAGGCCAAGGCTGGAAAACGAAATATCATCACATAAAAACTAGACAGAAGCATTCTCAGAAACTTCTTTGTGATGAGTGGATTCAACTCACAGACTTGCACGTTCCTTTGGATAGGATAGTTTTGAAACACTCCTTTTGCAGAATCTGCGAGTGTTTATTTCGAATGCTTTGAGGCCTATGCTGGAAAAGGAAATATCTTCACCTAAAAACTAGACAGAAGCATTGTCAGAAATATCTTTGTGATGACTGCATTCAACTCACAGAGTTGAACCTACCTATTGATGGAGTAGTTTTGAAACACCCTTTTTGTAGAATCTGCAAGTGAATATTTGGAGCGTTATGAGGCCTCTGCTGGGAAAGGAAATATCATCCCCTAAAAGCCAGACAGAAGCATACTCAGAAACGACTTGGCAATGTGTGGATCCAACTCACAGAGTTGAACCTTCCTTTCCCTAGAGCAGTTTTGAAACGCTCTTTTAGTAGAATCTGAAAGTGGATATTTGGAGCACTTTGAGGCCAGTGCTGGGAAACGAAATATCATCACAGAAAAACTAGACAGAAGCGTTCTGCGAAAGTTCTTTGTGATGAGTGCATTCAACTCAGGGACTCGAATGTTCCTTTTGATAGAACAGCTTTGAAACACTCCTTTTGTAGAATCTGCAAGTGTTTATTTGGAGCGCTTTGAGGCCTATGCTGGAAAAGGAAATATCTTCACCTAAAAAGTAGATAGAAGCATTCTCAGAAACATCTTGGTGATGTGTACATTGAACTCACAGTGTTGAACCTTTCTTTGGATAGAGAAGTTTTGAAACACTCTTTTAGCAGAATCTTCAAGTGGATATATGGAGTTCCTTGAGGCCTACGCCGGAAAAGGAAATATCTTCCCGTAGAAACTAGGCAAAAGCATTCTCAGAAAGTTCCCTGTGCTTTGTGCATTCAACTCACAGAGTTCAACCTTCCTTTTGATAGAGCAGTTTTGAAACACTCTTTTTGTAGAATCTGCACGTGGATATTTGGAACGCTTTGAGGCCTATGCTTCAAAAGGAAATATCCTGGCATAGAAACTGGACGGAAGCATTCTCAGAAACTTCTTTGCGATGAGGGCCTTCAAGTCACAGAGTGAAACCTTCCTTTTGATAGGCCAGCTTTGAAACACTGTTTCTGTAGAATCCGCAAGCGGATGCTTGGAGCTCTTTGAGGCTTAGGCTGGAAAAGGTAATATCTTCATATACAAACTAGACAGAAGCATTCTCAGAAACTTCTTTGTCATGTGGGGATGGAACTCACAGAGTTGAACATTCCTTTTCACAGAGCAGTTCTGCAACCCTCTTTTGGTGGAAACTGCAAGTGGATGTTTGGTGCGACTGCGTCATCCAGTGGAAAAGGAAATACATTCAGACGAAAACTAGATAGAACCATTCTCAGAAACTTCTTGAGATGAGTGCATTCTACTCACAGAGTTTTACCTTCCTTTTGATAGAATAGTTTTGAAACACACTTCTTGTGCAAACTGCAAGTGGATAGTTGGAGCGCTTTGAGGCGTATGCTGCAAAACGAAATATCTTCACATACAAACTAGACAGAAGCATTCTCAGAAACTTCTTTGTGATGTGCGCATTCAACTCACAGAGTTGAAGCTTCCTTTTCATATAGCACTTTTGAAAAGCTCTGTTAGTAGAATCTGCAAGGGAATATTTGGAGTGCTATGAGGCCAACACTGGAAAAGGAAATACCTTCACATACAAACCAGACGGAAGCATTCTCAGAAACTACCCTGTGCTTTATGGATTCAACTCACTGGGAGGAATCTTCCCTTTGAGAGCGCAGTTTGGAAACACTCTTTTTGCAGAATTTGCTAGGGGATGTTTGGAGCGATTTCAGGACTATGCTGGAAAAGGAAATATCTTCACTTAAACACTAGACAGAAGCATTGTCAGAAACTTCGGTGCGATGAGTGCATTCGACTCACAGACCTGAACCTTCCTTTTGATAGAGCAGTTTTGAAACGCTCTTTTAGTAGCATCTGAAAGCGGATATTTGGAGCGCTTTGAGGCCAAGGCTGGAAAACGAAATATCATCACATAAAAACTAGACAGAAGCATTCTCAGAAACTTCTTTGTGATGAGTGGATTCAACTCACAGACTTGCACGTTCCTTTGGATAGGATAGTTTTGAAACACTCCTTTTGCAGAATCTGCGAGTGTTTATTTCGAATGCTTTGAGGCCTATGCTGGAAAAGGAAATATCTTCACCTAAAAACTAGACAGAAGCATTGTCAGAAATATCTTTGTGATGACTGCATTCAACTCACAGAGTTGAACCTACCTATTGATGGAGTAGTTTTGAAACACCCTTTTTGTAGAATCTGCAAGTGAATATTTGGAGCGATATGAGGCCTCTGCTGGGAAAGGAAATATCATCCCCTAAAAGCCAGACAGAAGCATACTCAGAAACGACTTGGCAATGTGTGGATCCAACTCACAGAGTTGAACCTTCTTTTCCCTAGAGCAGTTTTGAAACGCTCTTTTAGTAGAATCTGAAAGTGGATATTTGGAGCACTTTGAGGCCAGTGCTGGGAAACGTAATATCATCACAGAAAAACTAGACAGAAGCGTTCTGCGAAAGTTCTTTGTGATGAGTGCATTCAACTCAGGGACTCGAATGTTCCTTTTGATAGAACAGTTTTGAAACACTCCTTTTGTAGAATCTGCAAGTGTTTATTTGGAGCGCTTTGAGGCCTATGCTGGAAAAGGAAATATCTTCACCTAAAAAGTAGATAGAAGCATTCTCAGAAACATCTTGGTGATGTGTACATTGAACTCACAGTGTTGAACCTTTCTTTGGATAGAGAAGTTTTGAAACACTCTTTTAGCAGAATCTTCAAGTGGATATATGGAGTTCCTTGAGGCCTACGCCGGAAAAGGAAATATCTTCCCGTAGAAACTAGGCAAAAGCATTCTCAGAAAGTTCCCTGTGCTTTGTGCATTCAACTCACAGAGTTCAACCTTCCTTTTGATAGAGCAGTTTTGAAACACTCTTTTTGTAGAATCTGCACGTGGATATTTGGAACGCTTTGAGGCCTATGCTTCAAAAGGAAATATCCTGGCATAGAAACTGGACGGAAGCATTCTCAGAAACTTCTTTGCGATGAGGGCCTTCAAGTCACAGAGTGAAACCTTCCTTTTGATAGGCCAGCTTTGAAACACTGTTTCTGTAGAATCCGCAAGCGGATGCTTGGAGCTCTTTGAGGCTTAGGCTGGAAAAGGTAATATCTTCATATACAAACTAGACAGAAGCATTCTCAGAAACTTCTTTGTCATGTGGGGATGGAACTCACAGAGTTGAACATTCCTTTTCACAGAGCAGTTCTGCAACCCTCTTTTGGTGGAAACTGCAAGTGGATGTTTGGTGCGACTGCGTCATCCAGTGGAAAAGGAAATACATTCAGACGAAAACTAGATAGAACCATTCTGAGAAACTTCTTGAGATGAGTGCATTCTACTCACAGAGTTTTACCTTCCTTTTGATAGAATAGTTTTGAAACACACTTCTTGTGCAAACTGCAAGTGGATAGTTGGAGCGCTTTGAGGCGTATGCTGCAAAACGAAATATCTTCACATACAAACTAGACAGAAGCATTCTCAGAAACTTCTTTGTGATGTGCGCATTCAACTCACAGAGTTGAAGCTTCCTTTTCATATAGCACTTTTGAAAAGCTCTGTTAGTAGAATCTGCAAGGGAATATTTGGAGTGCTATGAGGCCAACACTGGAAAAGGAAATACCTTCACATACAAACCAGACGGAAGCATTCTCAGAAACTACCCTGTGCTTTATGGATTCAACTCACTGGGAGGAATCTTCCCTTTGAGAGCGCAGTTTGGAAACACTCTTTTTGCAGAATTTGCTAGGGGATGTTTGGAGCGATTTCAGGACTATGCTGGAAAAGGAAATATCTTCACTTAAACACTAGACAGAAGCATTGTCAGAAACTTCGGTGCGATGAGTGCATTCGACTCACAGACCTGAACCTTCCTTTTGATAGAGCAGTTTTGAAACGCTCTTTTAGTAGCATCTGAAAGCGGATATTTGGAGCGCTTTGAGGCCAAGGCTGGAAAACGAAATATCATCACATAAAAACTAGACAGAAGCATTCTCAGAAACTTCTTTGTGATGAGTGGATTCAACTCACAGACTTGCACGTTCCTTTGGATAGGATAGTTTTGAAACACTCCTTTTGCAGAATCTGCGAGTGTTTATTTCGAATGCTTTGAGGCCTATGCTGGAAAAGGAAATATCTTCACCTAAAAACTAGACAGAAGCATTGTCAGAAATATCTTTGTGATGACTGCATTCAACTCACAGAGTTGAACCTACCTATTGATGGAGTAGTTTTGAAACACCCTTTTTGTAGAATCTGCAAGTGAATATTTGGAGCGTTATGAGGCCTCTGCTGGGAAAGGAAATATCATCCCCTAAAAGCTAGACAGAAGCATACTCAGAAACGACTTGGCAATGTGTGGATCCAACTCACAGAGTTGAACCTTCCTTTCCCTAGAGCAGTTTTGAAACGCTCTTTTAGTAGAATCTGAAAGTGGATATTTGGAGCACTTTGAGGCCAGTGCTGGGAAACGAAATATCATCACAGAAAAACTAGACAGAAGCGTTCTGCGAAAGTTCTTTGTGATGAGTGCATTCAACTCAGGGACTCGAATGTTCCTTTTGATAGAACAGCTTTGAAACACTCCTTTTGTAGAATCTGCAAGTGTTTATTTGGAGCGCTTTGAGGCCTATGCTGGAAAAGGAAATATCTTCACCTAAAAAGTAGATAGAAGCATTCTCAGAAACATCTTGGTGATGTGTACATTGAACTCACAGTGTTGAACCTTTCTTTGGATAGAGAAGTTTTGAAACACTCTTTTAGCAGAATCTTCAAGTGGATATATGGAGTTCCTTGAGGCCTACGCCGGAAAAGGAAATATCTTCCCGTAGAAACTAGGCAAAAGCATTCTCAGAAAGTTCCCTGTGCTTTGTGCATTCAACTCACAGAGTTCAACCTTCCTTTTGATAGAGCAGTTTTGAAACACTCTTTTTGTAGAATCTGCACGTGGATATTTGGAACGCTTTGAGGCCTATGCTTCAAAAGGAAATATCCTGGCATAGAAACTGGACGGAAGCATTCTCAGAAACTTCTTTGCGATGAGGGCCTTCAAGTCACAGAGTGAAACCTTCCTTTTGATAGGCCAGCTTTGAAAAACTGTTTCTGTAGAATCCGCAAGCGGATGCTTGGAGCTCTTTGAGGCTTAGGCTGGAAAAGGTAATATCTTCATATACAAACTAGACAGAAGCATTCTCAGAAACTTCTTTGTCATGTGGGGATGGAACTCACAGAGTTGAACATTCCTTTTCACAGAGCAGTTCTGCAACCCTCTTTTGGTGGAAACTGCAAGTGGATGTTTGGTGCGACTGCGTCATCCAGTGGAAAAGGAAATACATTCAGACGAAAACTAGATAGAACCATTCTCAGAAACTTCTTGAGATGAGTGCATTCTACTCACAGAGTTGTACCTTCCTTTTGATAGAATAGTTTTGAAACACACTTCTTGTGCAAACTGCAAGTGGATAGTTGGAGCGCTTTGAGGCGTATGCTGCAAAACGAAATATCTTCACATACAAACTAGACAGAAGCATTCTCAGAAACTTCTTTGTGATGTGCGCATTCAACTCACAGAGTTGAAGCTTCCTTTTCATATAGCACTTTTGAAAAGCTCTGTTAGTAGAATCTGCAAGGGAATATTTGGAGTGCTATGAGGCCAACACTGGAAAAGGAAATACCTTCACATACAAACCAGACGGAAGCATTCTCAGAAACTACCCTGTGCTTTATGGATTCAACTCACTGGGAGGAATCTTCCCTTTGAGAGCGCAGTTTGGAAACACTCTTTTTGCAGAATTTGCTAGGGGATGTTTGGAGCGATTTCAGGACTATGCTGGAAAAGGAAATATCTTCACTTAAACACTAGACAGAAGCATTGTCAGAAACTTCGGTGCGATGAGTGCATTCGACTCACAGACCTGAACCTTCCTTTTGATAGAGCAGTTTTGAAACGCTCTTTTAGTAGCATCTGAAAGCGGATATTTGGAGCGCTTTGAGGCCAAGGCTGGAAAACGAAATATCATCACATAAAAACTAGACAGAAGCATTCTCAGAAACTTCTTTGTGATGAGTGGATTCAACTCACAGACTTGCACGTTCCTTTGGATAGGATAGTTTTGAAACACTCCTTTTGCAGAATCTGCGAGTGTTTATTTCGAATGCTTTGAGGCCTATGCTGGAAAAGGAAATATCTTCACCTAAAAACTAGACAGAAGCAGTGTCAGAAATATCTTTGTGATGACTGCATTCAACTCACAGAGTTGAACCTACCTATTGATGGAGTAGTTTTGAAACACCCTTTTTGTAGAATCTGCAAGTGAATATTTGGAGCGTTATGAGGCCTCTGCTGGGAAAGGAAATATCATCCCCTAAAAGCTAGACAGAAGCATACTCAGAAACGACTTGGCAATGTGTGGATCCAACTCACAGAGTTGAACCTTCCTTTCCCTAGAGCAGTTTTGAAACGCTCTTTTAGTAGAATCTGAAAGTGGATATTGGGAGCACTTTGAGGCCAGTGCTGGGAAACGAAATATCATCACAGAAAAACTAGACAGAAGCGTTCTGCGAAAGTTCTTTGTGATGAGTGCATTCAACTCAGGGACTCGAATGTTCCTTTTGATAGAACAGCTTTGAAACACTCCTTTTGTAGAATCTGCAAGTGTTTATTTGGAGCGCTTTGAGGCCTATGCTGGAAAAGGAAATATCTTCACCTAAAAAGTAGATAGAAGCATTCTCAGAAACATCTTGGTGATGTGTACATTGAACTCACAGTGTTGAACCTTTCTTTGGATAGAGAAGTTTTGAAACACTCTTTTAGCAGAATCTTCAAGTGGATATATGGAGTTCCTTGAGGCCTACGCCGGAAAAGGAAATATCTTCCCGTAGAAACTAGGCAAAAGCATTCTCAGAAAGTTCCCTGTGCTTTGTGCATTCAACTCACAGAGTTCAACCTTCCTTTTGATAGAGCAGTTTTGAAACACTCTTTTTGTAGAATCTGCACGTGGATATTTGGAACGCTTTGAGGCCTATGCTTCAAAAGGAAATATCCTGGCATAGAAACTGGACGGAAGCATTCTCAGAAACTTCTTTGCGATGAGGGCCTTCAAGTCACAGAGTGAAACCTTCCTTTTGATAGGCCAGCTTTGAAACACTGTTTCTGTAGAATCCGCAAGCGGATGCTTGGAGCTCTTTGAGGCTTAGGCTGGAAAAGGTAATATCTTCATATACAAACTAGACAGAAGCATTCTCAGAAACTTCTTTGTCATGTGGGGATGGAACTCACAGAGTTGAACATTCCTTTTCACAGAGCAGTTCTGCAACCCTCTTTTGGTGGAAACTGCAAGTGGATGTTTGGTGCGACTGCGTCATCCAGTGGAAAAGGAAATACATTCAGACGAAAACTAGATAGAACCATTCTCAGAAACTTCTTGAGATGAGTGCATTCTACTCACAGAGTTTTACCTTCCTTTTGATAGAATAGTTTTGAAACACACTTCTTGTGCAAACTGCAAGTGGATAGTTGGAGCGCTTTGAGGCGTATGCTGCAAAACGAAATATCTTCACATACAAACTAGACAGAAGCATTCTCAGAAACTTCTTTGTGATGTGCGCATTCAACTCACAGAGTTGAAGCTTCCTTTTCATATAGCACTTTTGAAAAGCTCTGTTAGTAGAATCTGCAAGGGAATATTTGGAGTGCTATGAGGCCAACACTGGAAAAGGAAATACCTTCACATACAAACCAGACGGAAGCATTCTCAGAAACTACCCTGTGCTTTATGGATTCAACTCACTGGGAGGAATCTTCCCTTTGAGAGCGCAGTTTGGAAACACTCTTTTTGCAGAATTTGCTAGGGGATGTTTGGAGCGATTTCAGGACTATGCTGGAAAAGGAAATATCTTCACTTAAACACTAGACAGAAGCATTGTCAGAAACTTCGGTGCGATGAGTGCATTCGACTCACAGACCTGAACCTTCCTTTTGATAGAGCAGTTTTGAAACGCTCTTTTAGTAGCATCTGAAAGCGGATATTTGGAGCGCTTTGAGGCCAAGGCTGGAAAACGAAATATCATCACATAAAAACTAGACAGAAGCATTCTCAGAAACTTCTTTGTGATGAGTGGATTCAACTCACAGACTTGCACGTTCCTTTGGATAGGATAGTTTTGAAACACTCCTTTTGCAGAATCTGCGAGTGTTTATTTCGAATGCTTTGAGGCCTATGCTGGAAAAGGAAATATCTTCACCTAAAAACTAGACAGAAGCATTGTCAGAAATATCTTTGTGATGACTGCATTCAACTCACAGAGTTGAACCTACCTATTGATGGAGTAGTTTTGAAACACCCTTTTTGTAGAATCTGCAAGTGAATATTTGGAGCGATATGAGGCCTCTGCTGGGAAAGGAAATATCATCCCCTAAAAGCCAGACAGAAGCATACTCAGAAACGACTTGGCAATGTGTGGATCCAACTCACAGAGTTGAACCTTCTTTTCCCTAGAGCAGTTTTGAAACGCTCTTTTAGTAGAATCTGAAAGTGGATATTTGGAGCACTTTGAGGCCAGTGCTGGGAAACGTAATATCATCACAGAAAAACTAGACAGAAGCGTTCTGCGAAAGTTCTTTGTGATGAGTGTATTCAACTCAGGGACTCGAATGTTCCTTTTGATAGAACAGTTTTGAAACACTCCTTTTGTAGAATCTGCAAGTGTTTATTTGGAGCGCTTTGAGGCCTATGCTGGAAAAGGAAATATCTTCACCTAAAAAGTAGATAGAAGCATTCTCAGAAACATCTTGGTGATGTGTACATTGAACTCACAGTGTTGAACCTTTCTTTGGATAGAGAAGTTTTGAAACACTCTTTTAGCAGAATCTTCAAGTGGATATATGGAGTTCCTTGAGGCCTACGCCGGAAAAGGAAATATCTTCCCGTAGAAACTAGGCAAAAGCATTCTCAGAAAGTTCCCTGTGCTTTGTGCATTCAACTCACAGAGTTCAACCTTCCTTTTGATAGAGCAGTTTTGAAACACTCTTTTTGTAGAATCTGCACGTGGATATTTGGAACGCTTTGAGGCCTATGCTTCAAAAGGAAATATCCTGGCATAGAAACTGGACGGAAGCATTCTCAGAAACTTCTTTGCGATGAGGGCCTTCAAGTCACAGAGTGAAACCTTCCTTTTGATAGGCCAGCTTTGAAACACTGTTTCTGTAGAATCCGCAAGCGGATGCTTGGAGCTCTTTGAGGCTTAGGCTGGAAAAGGTAATATCTTCATATACAAACTAGACAGAAGCATTCTCAGAAACTTCTTTGTCATGTGGGGATGGAACTCACAGAGTTGAACATTCCTTTTCACAGAGCAGTTCTGCAACCCTCTTTTGGTGGAAACTGCAAGTGGATGTTTGGTGCGACTGCGTCATCCAGTGGAAAAGGAAATACATTCAGACGAAAACTAGATAGAACCATTCTCAGAAACTTCTTGAGATGAGTGCATTCTACTCACAGAGTTTTACCTTCCTTTTGATAGAATAGTTTTGAAACACACTTCTTGTGCAAACTGCAAGTGGATAGTTGGAGCGCTTTGAGGCGTATGCTGCAAAACGAAATATCTTCACATACAAACTAGACAGAAGCATTCTCAGAAACTTCTTTGTGATGTGCGCATTCAACTCACAGAGTTGAAGCTTCCTTTTCATATAGCACTTTTGAAAAGCTCTGTTAGTAGAATCTGCAAGGGAATATTTGGAGTGCTATGAGGCCAACACTGGAAAAGGAAATACCTTCACATACAAACCAGACGGAAGCATTCTCAGAAACTACCCTGTGCTTTATGGATTCAACTCACTGGGAGGAATCTTCCCTTTGAGAGCGCAGTTTGGAAACACTCTTTTTGCAGAATTTGCTAGGGGATGTTTGGAGCGATTTCAGGACTATGCTGGAAAAGGAAATATCTTCACTTAAACACTAGACAGAAGCATTGTCAGAAACTTCGGTGCGATGAGTGCATTCGACTCACAGACCTGAACCTTCCTTTTGATAGAGCAGTTTTGAAACGCTCTTTTAGTAGCATCTGAAAGCGGATATTTGGAGCGCTTTGAGGCCAAGGCTGGAAAACGAAATATCATCACATAAAAACTAGACAGAAGCATTCTCAGAAACTTCTTTGTGATGAGTGGATTCAACTCACAGACTTGCACGTTCCTTTGGATAGGATAGTTTTGAAACACTCCTTTTGCAGAATCTGCGAGTGTTTATTTCGAATGCTTTGAGGCCTATGCTGGAAAAGGAAATATCTTCACCTAAAAACTAGACAGAAGCATTGTCAGAAATATCTTTGTGATGACTGCATTCAACTCACAGAGTTGAACCTACCTATTGATGGAGTAGTTTTGAAACACCCTTTTTGTAGAATCTGCAAGTGAATATTTGGAGCGATATGAGGCCTCTGCTGGGAAAGGAAATATCATCCCCTAAAAGCCAGACAGAAGCATACTCAGAAACGACTTGGCAATGTGTGGATCCAACTCACAGAGTTGAACCTTCTTTTCCCTAGAGCAGTTTTGAAACGCTCTTTTAGTAGAATCTGAAAGTGGATATTTGGAGCACTTTGAGGCCAGTGCTGGGAAACGTAATATCATCACAGAAAAACTAGACAGAAGCGTTCTGCGAAAGTTCTTTGTGATGAGTGCATTCAACTCAGGGACTCGAATGTTCCTTTTGATAGAACAGTTTTGAAACACTCCTTTTGTAGAATCTGCAAGTGTTTATTTGGAGCGCTTTGAGGCCTATGCTGGAAAAGGAAATATCTTCACCTAAAAAGTAGATAGAAGCATTCTCAGAAACATCTTGGTGATGTGTACATTGAACTCACAGTGTTGAACCTTTCTTTGGATAGAGAAGTTTTGAAACACTCTTTTAGCAGAATCTTCAAGTGGATATATGGAGTTCCTTGAGGCCTACGCCGGAAAAGGAAATATCTTCCCGTAGAAACTAGGCAAAAGCATTCTCAGAAAGTTCCCTGTGCTTTGTGCATTCAACTCACAGAGTTCAACCTTCCTTTTGATAGAGCAGTTTTGAAACACTCTTTTTGTAGAATCTGCACGTGGATATTTGGAACGCTTTGAGGCCTATGCTTCAAAAGGAAATATCCTGGCATAGAAACTGGACGGAAGCATTCTCAGAAACTTCTTTGCGATGAGGGCCTTCAAGTCACAGAGTGAAACCTTCCTTTTGATAGGCCAGCTTTGAAACACTGTTTCTGTAGAATCCGCAAGCGGATGCTTGGAGCTCTTTGAGGCTTAGGCTGGAAAAGGTAATATCTTCATATACAAACTAGACAGAAGCATTCTCAGAAACTTCTTTGTCATGTGGGGATGGAACTCACAGAGTTGAACATTCCTTTTCACAGAGCAGTTCTGCAACCCTCTTTTGGTGGAAACTGCAAGTGGATGTTTGGTGCGACTGCGTCATCCAGTGGAAAAGGAAATACATTCAGACGAAAACTAGATAGAACCATTCTGAGAAACTTCTTGAGATGAGTGCATTCTACTCACAGAGTTTTACCTTCCTTTTGATAGAATAGTTTTGAAACACACTTCTTGTGCAAACTGCAAGTGGATAGTTGGAGCGCTTTGAGGCGTATGCTGCAAAACGAAATATCTTCACATACAAACTAGACAGAAGCATTCTCAGAAACTTCTTTGTGATGTGCGCATTCAACTCACAGAGTTGAAGCTTCCTTTTCATATAGCACTTTTGAAAAGCTCTGTTAGTAGAATCTGCAAGGGAATATTTGGAGTGCTATGAGGCCAACACTGGAAAAGGAAATACCTTCACATACAAACCAGACGGAAGCATTCTCAGAAACTACCCTGTGCTTTATGGATTCAACTCACTGGGAGGAATCTTCCCTTTGAGAGCGCAGTTTGGAAACACTCTTTTTGCAGAATTTGCTAGGGGATGTTTGGAGCGATTTCAGGACTATGCTGGAAAAGGAAATATCTTCACTTAAACACTAGACAGAAGCATTGTCAGAAACTTCGGTGCGATGAGTGCATTCGACTCACAGACCTGAACCTTCCTTTTGATAGAGCAGTTTTGAAACGCTCTTTTAGTAGCATCTGAAAGCGGATATTTGGAGCGCTTTGAGGCCAAGGCTGGAAAACGAAATATCATCACATAAAAACTAGACAGAAGCATTCTCAGAAACTTCTTTGTGATGAGTGGATTCAACTCACAGACTTGCACGTTCCTTTGGATAGGATAGTTTTGAAACACTCCTTTTGCAGAATCTGCGAGTGTTTATTTCGAATGCTTTGAGGCCTATGCTGGAAAAGGAAATATCTTCACCTAAAAACTAGACAGAAGCATTGTCAGAAATATCTTTGTGATGACTGCATTCAACTCACAGAGTTGAACCTACCTATTGATGGAGTAGTTTTGAAACACCCTTTTTGTAGAATCTGCAAGTGAATATTTGGAGCGATATGAGGCCTCTGCTGGGAAAGGAAATATCATCCCCTAAAAGCCAGACAGAAGCATACTCAGAAACGACTTGGCAATGTGTGGATCCAACTCACAGAGTTGAACCTTCTTTTCCCTAGAGCAGTTTTGAAACGCTCTTTTAGTAGAATCTGAAAGTGGATATTTGGAGCGCTTTGAGGCCAGTGCTGGGAAACGAAATATCATCACAGAAAAACTAGACAGAAGCGTTCTGCGAAAGTTCTTTGTGATGAGTGCATTCAACTCAGGGACTCGAATGTTCCTTTTGATAGAACAGTTTTGAAACACTCCTTTTGTAGAATCTGCAAGTGTTTATTTGGAGCGCTTTGAGGCCTATGCTGGAAAAGGAAATATCTTCACCTAAAAAGTAGATAGAAGCATTCTCAGAAACATCTTGGTGATGTGTACATTGAACTCACAGTGTTGAACCTTTCTTTGGATAGAGAAGTTTTGAAACACTCTTTTAGCAGAATCTTCAAGTGGATATATGGAGTTCCTTGAGGCCTACGCCGGAAAAGGAAATATCTTCCCGTAGAAACTAGGCAAAAGCATTCTCAGAAAGTTCCCTGTGCTTTGTGCATTCAACTCACAGAGTTCAACCTTCCTTTTGATAGAGCAGTTTTGAAACACTCTTTTTGTAGAATCTGCACGTGGATATTTGGAACGCTTTGAGGCCTATGCTTCAAAAGGAAATATCCTGGCATAGAAACTGGACGGAAGCATTCTCAGAAACTTCTTTGCGATGAGGGCCTTCAAGTCACAGAGTGAAACCTTCCTTTTGATAGGCCAGCTTTGAAACACTGTTTCTGTAGAATCCGCAAGCGGATGCTTGGAGCTCTTTGAGGCTTAGGCTGGAAAAGGTAATATCTTCATATACAAACTAGACAGAAGCATTCTCAGAAACTTCTTTGTCATGTGGGGATGGAACTCACAGAGTTGAACATTCCTTTTCACAGAGCAGTTCTGCAACCCTCTTTTGGTGGAAACTGCAAGTGGATGTTTGGTGCGACTGCGTCATCCAGTGGAAAAGGAAATACATTCAGACGAAAACTAGATAGAACCATTCTCAGAAACTTCTTGAGATGAGTGCATTCTACTCACAGAGTTTTACCTTCCTTTTGATAGAATAGTTTTGAAACACACTTCTTGTGCAAACTGCAAGTGGATAGTTGGAGCGCTTTGAGGCGTATGCTGCAAAACGAAATATCTTCACATACAAACTAGACAGAAGCATTCTCAGAAACTTCTTTGTGATGTGCGCATTCAACTCACAGAGTTGAAGCTTCCTTTTCATATAGCACTTTTGAAAAGCTCTGTTAGTAGAATCTGCAAGGGAATATTTGGAGTGCTATGAGGCCAACACTGGAAAAGGAAATACCTTCACATACAAACCAGACGGAAGCATTCTCAGAAACTACCCTGTGCTTTATGGATTCAACTCACTGGGAGGAATCTTCCCTTTGAGAGCGCAGTTTGGAAACACTCTTTTTGCAGAATTTGCTAGGGGATGTTTGGAGCGATTTCAGGACTATGCTGGAAAAGGAAATATCTTCACTTAAACACTAGACAGAAGCATTGTCAGAAACTTCGGTGCGATGAGTGCATTCGACTCACAGACCTGAACCTTCCTTTTGATAGAGCAGTTTTGAAACGCTCTTTTAGTAGCATCTGAAAGCGGATATTTGGAGCGCTTTGAGGCCAAGGCTGGAAAACGAAATATCATCACATAAAAACTAGACAGAAGCATTCTCAGAAACTTCTTTGTGATGAGTGGATTCAACTCACAGACTTGCACGTTCCTTTGGATAGGATAGTTTTGAAACACTCCTTTTGCAGAATCTGCGAGTGTTTATTTCGAATGCTTTGAGGCCTATGCTGGAAAAGGAAATATCTTCACCTAAAAACTAGACAGAAGCATTGTCAGAAATATCTTTGTGATGACTGCATTCAACTCACAGAGTTGAACCTACCTATTGATGGAGTAGTTTTGAAACACCCTTTTTGTAGAATCTGCAAGTGAATATTTGGAGCGATATGAGGCCTCTGCTGGGAAAGGAAATATCATCCCCTAAAAGCCAGACAGAAGCATACTCAGAAACGACTTGGCAATGTGTGGATCCAACTCACAGAGTTGAACCTTCTTTTCCCTAGAGCAGTTTTGAAACGCTCTTTTAGTAGAATCTGAAAGTGGATATTTGGAGCACTTTGAGGCCAGTGCTGGGAAACGTAATATCATCACAGAAAAACTAGACAGAAGCGTTCTGCGAAAGTTCTTTGTGATGAGTGCATTCAACTCAGGGACTCGAATGTTCCTTTTGATAGAACAGTTTTGAAACACTCCTTTTGTAGAATCTGCAAGTGTTTATTTGGAGCGCTTTGAGGCCTATGCTGGAAAAGGAAATATCTTCACCTAAAAAGTAGATAGAAGCATTCTCAGAAACATCTTGGTGATGTGTACATTGAACTCACAGTGTTGAACCTTTCTTTGGATAGAGAAGTTTTGAAACACTCTTTTAGCAGAATCTTCAAGTGGATATATGGAGTTCCTTGAGGCCTACGCCGGAAAAGGAAATATCTTCCCGTAGAAACTAGGCAAAAGCATTCTCAGAAAGTTCCCTGTGCTTTGTGCATTCAACTCACAGAGTTCAACCTTCCTTTTGATAGAGCAGTTTTGAAACACTCTTTTTGTAGAATCTGCACGTGGATATTTGGAACGCTTTGAGGCCTATGCTTCAAAAGGAAATATCCTGGCATAGAAACTGGACGGAAGCATTCTCAGAAACTTCTTTGCGATGAGGGCCTTCAAGTCACAGAGTGAAACCTTCCTTTTGATAGGCCAGCTTTGAAACACTGTTTCTGTAGAATCCGCAAGTGGATGCTTGGAGCTCTTTGAGGCTTAGGCTGGAAAAGGTAATATCTTCATATACAAACTAGACAGAAGCATTCTCAGAAACTTCTTTGTCATGTGGGGATGGAACTCACAGAGTTGAACATTCCTTTTCACAGAGCAGTTCTGCAACCCTCTTTTGGTGGAAACTGCAAGTGGATGTTTGGTGCGATTGCGTCATCCAGTGGAAAAGGAAATACATTCAGACGAAAACTAGATAGAACCATTCTCAGAAACTTCTTGAGATGAGTGCATTCTACTCACAGAGTTTTACCTTCCTTTTGATAGAATAGTTTTGAAACACACTTCTTGTGCAAACTGCAAGTGGATAGTTGGAGCGCTTTGAGGCGTATGCTGCAAAACGAAATATCTTCACATACAAACTAGACAGAAGCATTCTCAGAAACTTCTTTGTGATGTGCGCATTCAACTCACAGAGTTGAAGCTTCCTTTTCATATAGCACTTTTGAAAAGCTCTGTTAGTAGAATCTGCAAGGGAATATTTGGAGTGCTATGAGGCCAACACTGGAAAAGGAAATACCTTCACATACAAACCAGACGGAAGCATTCTCAGAAACTACCCTGTGCTTTATGGATTCAACTCACTGGGAGGAATCTTCCCTTTGAGAGCGCAGTTTGGAAACACTCTTTTTGCAGAATTTGCTAGGGGATGTTTGGAGCGATTTCAGGACTATGCTGGAAAAGGAAATATCTTCACTTAAACACTAGACAGAAGCATTGTCAGAAACTTCGGTGCGATGAGTGCATTCGACTCACAGACCTGAACCTTCCTTTTGATAGAGCAGTTTTGAAACGCTCTTTTAGTAGCATCTGAAAGCGGATATTTGGAGCGCTTTGAGGCCAAGGCTGGAAAACGAAATATCATCACATAAAAACTAGACAGAAGCATTCTCAGAAACTTCTTTGTGATGAGTGGATTCAACTCACAGACTTGCACGTTCCTTTGGATAGGATAGTTTTGAAACACTCCTTTTGCAGAATCTGCGAGTGTTTATTTCGAATGCTTTGAGGCCTATGCTGGAAAAGGAAATATCTTCACCTAAAAACTAGACAGAAGCATTGTCAGAAATATCTTTGTGATGACTGCATTCAACTCACAGAGTTGAACCTACCTATTGATGGAGTAGTTTTGAAACACCCTTTTTGTAGAATCTGCAAGTGAATATTTGGAGCGATATGAGGCCTCTGCTGGGAAAGGAAATATCATCCCCTAAAAGCCAGACAGAAGCATACTCAGAAACGACTTGGCAATGTGTGGATCCAACTCACAGAGTTGAACCTTCTTTTCCCTAGAGCAGTTTTGAAACGCTCTTTTAGTAGAATCTGAAAGTGGATATTTGGAGCGCTTTGAGGCCAGTGCTGGGAAACGAAATATCATCACAGAAAAACTAGACAGAAGCGTTCTGCGAAAGTTCTTTGTGATGAGTGCATTCAACTCAGGGACTCGAATGTTCCTTTTGATAGAACAGTTTTGAAACACTCCTTTTGTAGAATCTGCAAGTGTTTATTTGGAGCGCTTTGAGGCCTATGCTGGAAAAGGAAATATCTTCACCTAAAAAGTAGATAGAAGCATTCTCAGAAACATCTTGGTGATGTGTACATTGAACTCACAGTGTTGAACCTTTCTTTGGATAGAGAAGTTTTGAAACACTCTTTTAGCAGAATCTTCAAGTGGATATATGGAGTTCCTTGAGGCCTACGCCGGAAAAGGAAATATCTTCCCGTAGAAACTAGGCAAAAGCATTCTCAGAAAGTTCCCTGTGCTTTGTGCATTCAACTCACAGAGTTCAACCTTCCTTTTGATAGAGCAGTTTTGAAACACTCTTTTTGTAGAATCTGCACGTGGATATTTGGAACGCTTTGAGGCCTATGCTTCAAAAGGAAATATCCTGGCATAGAAACTGGACGGAAGCATTCTCAGAAACTTCTTTGCGATGAGGGCCTTCAAGTCACAGAGTGAAACCTTCCTTTTGATAGGCCAGCTTTGAAACACTGTTTCTGTAGAATCCGCAAGCGGATGCTTGGAGCTCTTTGAGGCTTAGGCTGGAAAAGGTAATATCTTCATATACAAACTAGACAGAAGCATTCTCAGAAACTTCTTTGTCATGTGGGGATGGAACTCACAGAGTTGAACATTCCTTTTCACAGAGCAGTTCTGCAACCCTCTTTTGGTGGAAACTGCAAGTGGATGTTTGGTGCGATTGCGTCATCCAGTGGAAAAGGAAATACATTCAGACGAAAACTAGATAGAACCATTCTCAGAAACTTCTTGAGATGAGTGCATTCTACTCACAGAGTTTTACCTTCCTTTTGATAGAATAGTTTTGAAACACACTTCTTGTGCAAACTGCAAGTGGATAGTTGGAGCGCTTTGAGGCGTATGCTGCAAAACGAAATATCTTCACATACAAACTAGACAGAAGCATTCTCAGAAACTTCTTTGTGATGTGCGCATTCAACTCACAGAGTTGAAGCTTCCTTTTCATATAGCACTTTTGAAAAGCTCTGTTAGTAGAATCTGCAAGGGAATATTTGGAGTGCTATGAGGCCAACACTGGAAAAGGAAATACCTTCACATACAAACCAGACGGAAGCATTCTCAGAAACTACCCTGTGCTTTATGGATTCAACTCACTGGGAGGAATCTTCCCTTTGAGAGCGCAGTTTGGAAACACTCTTTTTGCAGAATTTGCTAGGGGATGTTTGGAGCGATTTCAGGACTATGCTGGAAAAGGAAATATCTTCACTTAAACACTAGACAGAAGCATTGTCAGAAACTTCGGTGCGATGAGTGCATTCGACTCACAGACCTGAACCTTCCTTTTGATAGAGCAGTTTTGAAACGCTCTTTTAGTAGCATCTGAAAGCGGATATTTGGAGCGCTTTGAGGCCAAGGCTGGAAAACGAAATATCATCACATAAAAACTAGACAGAAGCATTCTCAGAAACTTCTTTGTGATGAGTGGATTCAACTCACAGACTTGCACGTTCCTTTGGATAGGATAGTTTTGAAACACTCCTTTTGCAGAATCTGCGAGTGTTTATTTCGAATGCTTTGAGGCCTATGCTGGAAAAGGAAATATCTTCACCTAAAAACTAGACAGAAGCATTGTCAGAAATATCTTTGTGATGACTGCATTCAACTCACAGAGTTGAACCTACCTATTGATGGAGTAGTTTTGAAACACCCTTTTTGTAGAATCTGCAAGTGAATATTTGGAGCGATATGAGGCCTCTGCTGGGAAAGGAAATATCATCCCCTAAAAGCCAGACAGAAGCATACTCAGAAACGACTTGGCAATGTGTGGATCCAACTCACAGAGTTGAACCTTCTTTTCCCTAGAGCAGTTTTGAAACGCTCTTTTAGTAGAATCTGAAAGTGGATATTTGGAGCACTTTGAGTCCAGTGCTGGGAAACGTAATATCATCACAGAAAAACTAGACAGAAGCGTTCTGCGAAAGTTCTTTGTGATGAGTGCATTCAACTCAGGGACTCGAATGTTCCTTTTGATAGAACAGTTTTGAAACACTCCTTTTGTAGAATCTGCAAGTGTTTATTTGGAGCGCTTTGAGGCCTATGCTGGAAAAGGAAATATCTTCACCTAAAAAGTAGATAGAAGCATTCTCAGAAACATCTTGGTGATGTGTACATTGAACTCACAGTGTTGAACCTTTCTTTGGATAGAGAAGTTTTGAAACACTCTTTTAGCAGAATCTTCAAGTGGATATATGGAGTTCCTTGAGGCCTACGCCGGAAAAGGAAATATCTTCCCGTAGAAACTAGGCAAAAGCATTCTCAGAAAGTTCCCTGTGCTTTGTGCATTCAACTCACAGAGTTCAACCTTCCTTTTGATAGAGCAGTTTTGAAACACTCTTTTTGTAGAATCTGCACGTGGATATTTGGAACGCTTTGAGGCCTATGCTTCAAAAGGAAATATCCTGGCATAGAAACTGGACGGAAGCATTCTCAGAAACTTCTTTGCGATGAGGGCCTTCAAGTCACAGAGTGAAACCTTCCTTTTGATAGGCCAGCTTTGAAACACTGTTTCTGTAGAATCCGCAAGTGGATGCTTGGAGCTCTTTGAGGCTTAGGCTGGAAAAGGTAATATCTTCATATACAAACTAGACAGAAGCATTCTCAGAAACTTCTTTGTCATGTGGGGATGGAACTCACAGAGTTGAACATTCCTTTTCACAGAGCAGTTCTGCAACCCTCTTTTGGTGGAAACTGCAAGTGGATGTTTGGTGCGATTGCGTCATCCAGTGGAAAAGGAAATACATTCAGACGAAAACTAGATAGAACCATTCTCAGAAACTTCTTGAGATGAGTGCATTCTACTCACAGAGTTGTACCTTCCTTTTGATAGAATAGTTTTGAAACACACTTCTTGTGCAAACTGCAAGTGGATAGTTGGAGCGCTTTCAGGCGTATGCTGCAAAACGAAATATCTTCACATAAAAACTAGACAGAAGCATTCTCAGAAACTTCTTTGTGATGTGCGCATTCAACTCACAGAGTTGAAGCTTCCTTTTCATATAGCACTTTTGAAAAGCTCTGTTAGTAGAATCTGCAAGGGAATATTTGGAGTGCTATGAGGCCAACACTGGAAAAGGAAATACCTTCACATACAAACCAGACGGAAGCATTCTCAGAAACTACCCTGTGCTTTATGGATTCAACTCACTGGGAGGAATCTTCCCTTTGAGAGCGCAGTTTGGAAACACTCTTTTTGCAGAATTTGCTAGGGGATGTTTGGAGCGATTTCAGGACTATGCTGGAAAAGGAAATATCTTCACTTAGACACTAGACAGAAGCATTTTTAGAAACTTCGGTGTGATCGGTGCATTCGACTCACAGACCTGAACCTTCCTTTTGATAGAGCAGTTTTGAAACGCTCTTTTAGTAGCATCTGAAAGTGGATATTTGGAGCGCTTTTAGGCCAAGGCTGGAAAACGAAATATCATCACATAAAAACTAGACAGAAGCATTCTCAGAAACTTCTTTGTGATGAGTGGATTCAACTCACAGACTTGCACGTTCCTTTGGATAGGATAGTTTTGAAACACTCCTTTTGTAGAATCTGCGAGCGTTTATTTCGAACGCTTTGAGGCCTATGCTGGAAAAGGAAATATCTTCACCTAAAAACTAGACAGAAGCATTGTCAGAAACATCTTTGTGATGACTGCATTCAACTCACAGAGTTGAACCTACCTATTGATAGAGAAGTTTTGAAACACCCTTTTTGTAGAATCTGCAAGTGAATATTTGGAGCGATATGAGGCCTCTGCTGGGAAATGAAATATCTTCCCCTAAAAGCTAGACAGAAGCATAATCAGAAACGACTTGGCAATGTGTGCATCCAACTCACAGAGTTGAATCTTCCTTTCCCTAGAGCAGTTTTGAAACACTCTTTTAGTAGAATCTGAAAGTGGATATTTGGAGCGCTTTGAGGACAGTGCTGGGAAACGAAATATCATCACAGAAAAACTAGACAGAAGCGTTCTGCGAAAGTTCTTTGTGATGAGTGCATTCAACTCAGGGACTCGAATGTTCCTTTTGATAGAACAGTTTTGAAACACTCCTTTTGTAGAATCTGCAAGTGTTTATTTGGAGCGCTTTGAGGCCTATGCTGGAAAAGGAAATATCTTCACCTCAAAAGTAGATAGAAGCATTCTCAGAAACTTCTTGGTGATGTGTACATTGAACTCACAGTGTTGAACCTTTCTTTGGATAGAGAAGTTTTGAAACACTCTTTTAGCAGAATCTTCAAGTGGATATATGGAGTTCCTTGAGGCCTACGCCGGAAAAGGAAATATCTTCCCGTAGAAACAAGGCAAAAGCATTCTCAGAAAGTTCGCTGTGCTTTGTGCATTCAACTCACAGAGTTCAACTTTCCTTTTGATAGAGCAGTTTTGAAACACTCTTTTTGTAGAATCTGCAAGTGGATATTTGGAACGCTTTGAGGCCTCTGCTTCAAAAGGAAATATCCTGGCATAGAAACTGGACGGAAGCATTCTCAGAAACTTCTTTGCGATGAGGGCCTTCAAGTCACAGAGTGAAACCTTCCTTTTGATAGGCCAGCTTTGAAACACTGTTTCTGTAGAATCCGCAAGCGGATGCTTGGAGCTCTTTGAGGCTTAGGCTGGAAAAGGGAATATCTTCATATACAAACTAGACAGAAGCATTCTCAGAAACTTCTTTGTCATGTGGGGATGGAACTCACAGAGTTGAACATTCCTTTTCACAGAGCAGTTCTGCAACCCTCTTTTGGTGGAAACTGCAAGTGGATGTTTGGTGCGATTGCGTCATCCAGTGGAAAAGGAAATACATTCAGACGAAAACTAGATAGAACCATTCTCAGAAACTTCTTGAGATGAGTGCATTCTACTCACAGAATTGTACCTTCCTTTTGATAGAATAGTTTTGAAACACACTTTTTGTGCAAACTGCAAGTGGATAGTTGGAGCGCTTTGAGGCGTATGCTGCAAAACGAAATATCTTCACATAAAAACTAGACAGAAGCATTCTCAGAAACTTCTTTGTGATGTGCGCATTCAACTCACAGAGTTGAAGCTTCCTTTTCATATAGCACTTTTGAAACGCTCTGTTAGTAGAATCTGCAAGGGAATATTTGGAGTGCTACGAGGCCAACACTGGAAAAGGAAATACCTTCACATACAAACCAGACGGAAGCATTCTCAGAAACTACCCTGTGCTTTATGGATTCAACTCACTGAGAGGAATCTTCCCTTTGAGAGCGCAGTTTGGAAACACTCTTTTTGCAGAATTTGCTAGGGGATGTTTGGAGCGATTTCAGGACTATGCTGGAAAAGGAAATATCTTCACTTAGACACTAGACAGAAGCATTTTTAGAAACTTCGGTGTGATCGGTGCATTCGACTCACAGACCTGAACCTTCCTTTTGATAGAGCAGTTTTGAAACGCTCTTTTAGTAGCATCTGAAAGAGGATATTTGGAGCGCTTTTAGGCCAAGGCTGGAAAACGAAATATCATCACATAAAAACTAGACAGAAGCATTCTCAGAAACTTCTTTGTGATGAGTGGATTCAACTCACAGACTTGCACGTTCCTTTGGATAGGATAGTTTGGAAACACTCCTTTTGTAGAATCTGCGAGCGTTTATTTCGAACGCTTTGAGGCCTATGCTGGAAAAGGAAATATCTTCACCTAAAAACTAGACAGAAGCATTGTCAGAAACATCTTTGTGATGACTGCATTCAACTCACAGAGTTGAACGTACCTATTGATAGAGAAGTTTTGAAACACCCTTCTGGTAGAATCTGAAAGTCAATATTTGGAGCGATATGAGGCCTCTGCTGGGAAATGAAATATCTTCACCTAAAAGCTAGACAGAAGCATACTCAGAAACGACTTGGCAATGTGTGCATCCAACTCACAGAGTTGAACCTTCCGTTCCCTAGAGCAGTTTTGAAACACTCTTTTAGTAGAATCTGAAAGTGGATATTTGGAGCGCTTTGAGGCCAGTGCTGGGAAACGAAATATCATCACAGAAAAACTAGACAGAAGCGTTCTGCGAAAGTTCTTTGTGATGAGTGCATTCAACTCAGGGACTCGAATGTTCCTTTTGATAGAACAGTTTTGAAACACTCCTTTTGTAGAATCTGCAAGTGTTTATTTGGAGCGCTTTGAGGCCTATGCTGGAAAAGGAAATATCTTCACCTAAAAAGTAGATAGAAGCATTCTCAGAAACATCTTGGTGATGTGTACATTGAACTCACAGTGTTGAACCTTTCTTTGGATAGAGAAGTTTTGAAACACTCTTTTAGCAGAATCTTCAAGTGGATATATGGAGTTCCTTGAGGCCTACGCCGGAAAAGGAAATATCTTCCCGTAGAAACTAGGCAAAAGCATTCTCAGAAAGTTCCCTGTGCTTTGTGCATTCAACTCACAGAGTTCAACCTTCCTTTTGATAGAGCAGTTTTGAAACACTCTTTTTGTAGAATCTGCACGTGGATATTTGGAACGCTTTGAGGCCTATGCTTCAAAAGGAAATATCCTGGCATAGAAACTGGACGGAAGCATTCTCAGAAACTTCTTTGCGATGAGTGCCTTCAAGTCACAGAGTGAAACCTTCCTTTTGATAGGCCAGCTTTGAAACACTGTTTCTGTAGAATCCGCAAGGGGATGCTTGGAGCTCTTTGAGGCTTAGGCTGGAAAAGGGAATATCTTCATATACAAACTAGACAGAAGCATTCTCAGAAACTTCTTTGTCATGTGGGGATGGAACTCACAGAGTTGAACATTCCTTTTCACAGAGCAGTTCTGCAAACCTCTTTTGGTGGAAACTGCAAGTGGATGTTTGGTGCGATTGCGTCATCCAGTGGAAAAGGAAATACATTCAGACGAAAACTAGATAGAACCATTCTCAGAAACTTCTTGAGATGAGTGCATTCTACTCACAGAGTTGTACCTTCCTTTTGATAGAATAGTTTTGAAACACACTTTTGGTGCAAACTGCAAGTGGATAGTTGGAGCGCTTTGAGGCGTATGCTGCAAAACGAAATATCTTCACATAAAAACTAGACAGAAGCATTCTCAGAAACTTCTTTGTGATGTGCGCATTCAACTCACAGAGTTGAAGCTTCCTTTTCATATAGCACTTTTGAAACGCTCTGTTAGTAGAATCTGCAAGGGAATATTTGGAGTGCTACGAGGCCAACACTGGAAAAGGAAATACCTTCACATACAAACCAGACGGAAGCATTCTCAGAAACTACCCTGTGCTTTATGGATTCAACTCACTGAGAGGAATCTTCCCTTTGAGAGCGCAGTTTGGAAACACTCTTTTTGCAGAATTTGCTAGGGGATGTTTGGAGCGATTTCAGGACTATGCTGGAAAAGGAAATATCTTCACTTAGACACTAGACAGAAGCATTTTTAGAAACTTCGGTGTGATCGGTGCATTCGACTCACAGACCTGAACCTTCCTTTTGATAGAGCAGTTTTGAAACGCTCTTTTAGTAGCATCTGAAAGAGGATATTTGGAGCGCTTTTAGGCCAAGGCTGGAAAACGAAATATCATCACATAAAAACTAGACAGAAGCATTCTCAGAAACTTCTTTGTGATGAGTGGATTCAACTCACAGACTTGCACGTTCCTTTGGATAGGATAGTTTTGAAACACTCCTTTTGTAGAATCTGCGAGCGTTTATTTCGAACGCTTTGAGGCCTATGCTGGAAAAGGAAATATCTTCACCTAAAAACTAGACAGAAGCATTGTCAGAAACATCTTTGTGATGACTGCATTCAACTCACAGAGTTGAACGTACCTATTGATAGAGAAGTTTTGAAACACCCTTCTGGTAGAATCTGCAAGTGAATATTTGGAGCGATATGAGGCCTCTGCTGGGAAATGAAATATCTTCACCTAAAAGCTAGACAGAAGCATACTCAGAAACGACTTGGCAATGTGTGCATCCAACTCACAGAGTTGAACCTTCCGTTCCCTAGAGCAGTTTTGAAACACTCTTTTAGTAGAATCTGAAAGTGGATATTTGGAGCGCTTTGAGGCCAGTGCTGGGAAACGAAATATCATCACAGAAAAACTAGACAGAAGCGTTCTGCGAAAGTTCTTTGTGATGAGTGCATTCAACTCAGGGACTCGAATGTTCCTTTTGATAGAACAGTTTTGAAACACTCCTTTTGTAGAATCTGCAAGTGTTTATTTGGAGCGCTTTGAGGCCTATGCTGGAAAAGGAAATATCTTCACCTAAAAAGTAGATAGAAGCATTCTCAGAAACATCTTGGTGATGTGTACATTGAACTCACAGTGTTGAACCTTTCTTTGGATAGAGAAGTTTTGAAACACTCTTTTAGCAGAATCTTCAAGTGGATATATGGAGTTCCTTGAGGCCTACGCCGGAAAAGGAAATATCTTCCCGTAGAAACTAGGCAAAAGCATTCTCAGAAAGTTCCCTGTGCTTTGTGCATTCAACTCACAGAGTTCAACCTTCCTTTTGATAGAGCAGTTTTGAAACACTCTTTTTGTAGAATCTGCACGTGGATATTTGGAACGCTTTGAGGCCTATGCTTCAAAAGGAAATATCCTGGCATAGAAACTGGACGGAAGCATTCTCAGAAACTTCTTTGCGATGAGGGCCTTCAAGTCACAGAGTGAAACCTTCCTTTTGATAGGCCAGCTTTGAAACACTGTTTCTGTAGAATCCGCAAGTGGATGCTTGGAGCTCTTTGAGGCTTAGGCTGGAAAAGGTAATATCTTCATATACAAACTAGACAGAAGCATTCTCAGAAACTTCTTTGTCATGTGGGGATGGAACTCACAGAGTTGAACATTCCTTTTCACAGAGCAGTTCTGCAACCCTCTTTTGGTGGAAACTGCAAGTGGATGTTTGGTGCGATTGCGTCATCCAGTGGAAAAGGAAATACATTCAGACGAAAACTAGATAGAACCATTCTCAGAAACTTCTTGAGATGAGTGCATTCTACTCACAGAGTTGTACCTTCCTTTTGATAGAATAGTTTTGAAACACACTTCTTGTGCAAACTGCAAGTGGATAGTTGGAGCGCTTTGAGGCGTATGCTGCAAAACGAAATATCTTCACATACAAACTAGACAGAAGCATTCTCAGAAACTTCTTTGTGATGTGCGCATTCAACTCACAGAGTTGAAGCTTCCTTTTCATATAGCACTTTTGAAAAGCTCTGTTAGTAGAATCTGCAAGGGAATATTTGGAGTGCTATGAGGCCAACACTGGAAAAGGAAATACCTTCACATACAAACCAGACGGAAGCATTCTCAGAAACTACCCTGTGCTTTATGGATTCAACTCACTGGGAGGAATCTTCCCTTTGAGAGCGCAGTTTGGAAACACTCTTTTTGCAGAATTTGCTAGGGGATGTTTGGAGCGATTTCAGGACTATGCTGGAAAAGGAAATATCTTCACTTAAACACTAGACAGAAGCATTGTCAGAAACTTCGGTGCGATGAGTGCATTCGACTCACAGACCTGAACCTTCCTTTTGATAGAGCAGTTTTGAAACGCTCTTTTAGTAGCATCTGAAAGCGGATATTTGGAGCGCTTTGAGGCCAAGGCTGGAAAACGAAATATCATCACATAAAAACTAGACAGAAGCATTCTCAGAAACTTCTTTGTGATGAGTGGATTCAACTCACAGACTTGCACGTTCCTTTGGATAGGATAGTTTTGAAACACTCCTTTTGCAGAATCTGCGAGTGTTTATTTCGAATGCTTTGAGGCCTATGCTGGAAAAGGAAATATCTTCACCTAAAAACTAGACAGAAGCATTGTCAGAAATATCTTTGTGATGACTGCATTCAACTCACAGAGTTGAACCTACCTATTGATGGAGTAGTTTTGAAACACCCTTTTTGTAGAATCTGCAAGTGAATATTTGGAGCGTTATGAGGCCTCTGCTGGGAAAGGAAATATCATCCCCTAAAAGCTAGACAGAAGCATACTCAGAAACGACTTGGCAATGTGTGGATCCAACTCACAGAGTTGAACCTTCCTTTCCCTAGAGCAGTTTTGAAACGCTCTTTTAGTAGAATCTGAAAGTGGATATTTGGAGCACTTTGAGGCCAGTGCTGGGAAACGAAATATCATCACAGAAAAACTAGACAGAAGCGTTCTGCGAAAGTTCTTTGTGATGAGTGCATTCAACTCAGGGACTCGAATGTTCCTTTTGATAGAACAGCTTTGAAACACTCCTTTTGTAGAATCTGCAAGTGTTTATTTGGAGCGCTTTGAGGCCTATGCTGGAAAAGGAAATATCTTCACCTAAAAAGTAGATAGAAGCATTCTCAGAAACATCTTGGTGATGTGTACATTGAACTCACAGTGTTGAACCTTTCTTTGGATAGAGAAGTTTTGAAACACTCTTTTAGCAGAATCTTCAAGTGGATATCTGGGGTTCCTTGAGGCCTACGCCGGAAAAGGAAATATCTTCCCGTAGAAACTAGGCAAAAGCATTCTCAGAAAGTTCGCTGTGCTTTGTGCATTCAACTCACAGAGTTCAACCTTCCTTTTGATAGAGCAGTTTTGAAACACTCTTTTTGTAGAATCTGCACGTGGATATTTGGAACGCTTTGAGGCCTCTGCTTCAAAAGGAAATATCCTGGCATAGAAACTGGACGGAAGCATTCTCAGAAACTTCTTTGCGATGAGGGCCTTCAAGTCACAGAGTGAAACCTTCCTTTTGATAGGCCAGCTTTGAAACACTGTTTCTGTAGAATCCGCAAGCGGATGCTTGGAGCTCTTGGAGGCTTAGGCTGGAAAAGGGAATATCTTCATATACAAACTAGACAGAAGCATTCTCAGAAACTTCTTTGTCATGTGGGGATGGAACTCACAGAGTTGAACATTCCTTTTCACAGAGCAGTTCTGCAACCCTCTTTTGGTGGAAACTGCAAGTGGATGTTTGGTGCGATTGCGTCATCCAGTGGAAAAGGAAATACATTCAGACGAAAACTAGATAGAACCATTCTCAGAAACTTCTTGAGATGAGTGCATTCTACTCACAGAATTGTACCTTCCTTTTGATAGAATAGTTTTGAAACACACTTCTTGTGCAAACTGCAAGTGGATAGTTGGAGCGCTTTGAGGCGTATGCTGCAAAACGAAATATCTTCACATACAAACTAGACAGAAGCATTCTCAGAAACTTCTTTGTGATGTGCGCATTCAACTCACAGAGTTGAAGCTTCCTTTTCATATAGCACTTTTGAAACGCTCTGTTAGTAGAATCTGCAAGGGAATATTTGGAGTGCTACGAGGCCAACACTGGAAAAGGAAATACCTTCACATACAAACCAGACGGAAGCATTCTCAGAAACTACCCTGTGCTTTATGGATTCAACTCACTGAGAGGAATCTTCCCTTTGAGAGCGCAGTTTGGAAACACTCTTTTTGCAGAATTTGCTAAGGGATGCTTGGAGCGATTTCAGGACTATGCTGGAAAAGGAAATATCTTCAATTAAACACTAGACAGAAGCATTGTCAGAAACTTCGGTGCGATGAGTGCATTCGACTCACAGACCTGAACCTTCCTTTCGATAGAGCAGTTTTGAAACGCTCTTTTAGTAGCATTTGAAAGCAGATATTTGGAGCGATTTGAGGCCAAGGCTGGAAAACGAAATATCATCACATAAAAACTAGACAGAAGCATTCTCAGAAACTTCTTTGTGATGAGTGGATTCAACTCACAGACTTGCACGTTCCTTTGGATAGGATAGTTTTGAAACACTCCTTTTGCAGAATCTGCGAGTGTTTATTTCGAATGCTTTGAGGCCTATGCTGGAAAAGGAAATATCTTCACCTAAAAACTAGACAGAAGCATTGTCAGAAATATCTTTGTGATGACTGCATTCAACTCACAGAGTTGAACCTACCTATTGATGGAGTAGTTTTGAAACACCCTTTTTGTAGAATCTGCAAGTGAATATTTGGAGCGATATGAGGCCTCTGCTGGGAAAGGAAATATCATCCCCTAAAAGCCAGAAAGAAGCATACTCAGAAACGACTTGGCAATGTGTGGATCCAACTCACAGAGTTGAACCTTCCTTTCCCTAGAGCAGTTTTGAAACGCTCTTTTAGTAGAATCTGAAAGTGGATATTTGGAGCACTTTGAGGCCAGTGCTGGGAAACGAAATATCATCACAGAAAAACTAGACAGAAGCGTTCTGCGAAAGTTCTTTGTGATGAGTGCATTCAACTCAGGGACTCGAATGTTCCTTTTGACAGAACAGTTTTGAAACACTCCTTTTGTAGAATCTGCAAGTGTTTATTTGGAGCGCTTTGAGGCCTATGCTGGAAAAGGAAATATCTTCACCTAAAAAGTAGATAGAAGCATTCTCAGAAACATCTTGGTGATGTGTACATTGAACTCACAGTGTTGAACCTTTCTTTGGATAGAGAAGTTTTGAAACACTCTTTTAGCAGAATCTTCAAGTGGATATATGGAGTTCCTTGAGGCCTACGCCGGAAAAGGAAATATCTTCCCGTAGAAACTAGGCAAAAGCATTCTCAGAAAGTTCCCTGTGCTTTGTGCATTCAACTCACAGAGTTCAACCTTCCTTTTGATAGAGCAGTTTTGAAACACTCTTTTTGTAGAATCTGCACGTGGATATTTGGAACGCTTTGAGGCCTATGCTTCAAAAGGAAATATCCTGGCATAGAAACTGGACGGAAGCATTCTCAGAAACTTCTTTGCGATGAGGGCCTTCAAGTCACAGAGTGAAACCTTCCTTTTGATAGGCCAGCTTTGAAACACTGTTTCTGTAGAATCCGCAAGTGGATGCTTGGAGCTCTTTGAGGCTTAGGCTGGAAAAGGTAATATCTTCATATACAAACTAGACAGAAGCATTCTCAGAAACTTCTTTGTCATGTGGGGATGGAACTCACAGAGTTGAACATTCCTTTTCACAGAGCAGTTCTGCAACCCTCTTTTGGTGGAAACTGCAAGTGGATGTTTGGTGCGATTGCGTCATCCAGTGGAAAAGGAAATACATTCAGACGAAAACTAGATAGAACCATTCTCAGAAACTTCTTGAGATGAGTGCATTCTACTCACAGAGTTGTACCTTCCTTTTGATAGAATAGTTTTGAAACACACTTCTTGTGCAAACTGCAAGTGGATAGTTGGAGCGCTTTCAGGCGTATGCTGCAAAACGAAATATCTTCACATAAAAACTAGACAGAAGCATTCTCAGAAACTTCTTTGTGATGTGCGCATTCAACTCACAGAGTTGAAGCTTCCTTTTCATATAGCACTTTTGAAACGCTCTGTTAGTAGAATCTGCAAGGGAATATTTGGAGTGCTACGAGGCCAACACTGGAAAAGGAAATACCTTCACATACAAACCAGACGGAAGCATTCTCAGAAACTACCCTGTGCTTTATGGATTCAACTCACTGAGAGGAATCTTCCCTTTGAGAGCGCAGTTTGGAAACACTCTTTTTGCAGAATTTGCTAGGGGATGTTTGGAGCGATTTCAGGACTATGCTGGAAAAGGAAATATCTTCACTTAGACACTAGACAGAAGCATTTTTAGAAACTTCGGTGTGATCGGTGCATTCGACTCACAGACCTGAACCTTCCTTTTGATAGAGCAGTTTTGAAACGCTCTTTTAGTAGCATCTGAAAGTGGATATTTGGAGCGCTTTTAGGCCAAGGATGGAAAACGAAATATCATCACATAAAAACTAGACAGAAGCATTCTCAGAAACTTCTTTGTGATGAGTGGATTCAACTCACAGACTTGCACGTTCCTTTGGATAGGATAGTTTTGAAACACTCCTTTTGTAGAATCTGCGAGCGTTTATTTCGAACGCTTTGAGGCCTATGCTGGAAAAGGAAATATCTTCACCTAAAAACTAGACAGAAGCATTGTCAGAAACATCTTTGTGATGACTGCATTCAACTCACAGAGTTGAACCTACCTATTGATAGAGAAGTTTTGAAACACCCTTTTTGTAGAATCTGCAAGTGAATATTTGGAGCGATATGAGGCCTCTGCTGGGAAATGAAATATCTTCCCCTAAAAGCTAGACAGAAGCATAATCAGAAACGACTTGGCAATGTGTGCATCCAACTCACAGAGTTGAACCTTCCTTTCCCTAGAGCAGTTTTGAAACACTCTTTTAGTAGAATCTGAAAGTGGATATTTGGAGCGCTTTGAGGCCAGTGCTGGGAAACGAAATATCATCACAGAAAAACTAGACAGAAGCGTTCTGCGAAAGTTCTTTGTGATGAGTGCATTCAACTCAGGGACTCGAATGTTCCTTTTGATAGAACAGTTTTGAAACACTCCTTTTGTAGAATCTGCAAGTGTTTATTTGGAGCGCTTTGAGGCCTATGCTGGAAAAGGAAATATCTTCACCTCAAAAGTAGATAGAAGCATTCTCAGAAACTTCTTGGTGATGTGTACATTGAACTCACAGTGTTGAACCTTTCTTTGGATAGAGAAGTTTTGAAACACTCTTTTAGCAGAATCTTCAAGTGGATATATGGAGTTCCTTGAGGCCTACGCCGGAAAAGGAAATATCTTCCCGTAGAAACTAGGCAAAAGCATTCTCAGAAAGTTCGCTGTGCTTTGTGCATTCAACTCACAGAGTTCAACCTTCCTTTTGATAGAGCAGTTTTGAAACACTCTTTTTGTAGAATCTGCACGTGGATATTTGGAACGCTTTGAGGCCTCTGCTTCAAAAGGAAATATCCTGGCATAGAAACTGGACGGAAGCATTCTCAGAAACTTCTTTGCGATGAGGGCCTTCAAGTCACAGAGTGAAACCTTCCTTTTGATAGGCCAGCTTTGAAACACTGTTTCTGTAGAATCCGCAAGCGGATGCTTGGAGCTCTTGGAGGCTTAGGCTGGAAAAGGGAATATCTTCATATACAAACTAGACAGAAGCATTCTCAGAAACTTCTTTGTCATGTGGGGATGGAACTCACAGAGTTGAACATTCCTTTTCACAGAGCAGTTCTGCAACCCTCTTTTGGTGGAAACTGCAAGTGGATGTTTGGTGCGATTGCGTCATCCAGTGGAAAAGGAAATACATTCAGACGAAAACTAGATAGAACCATTCTCAGAAACTTCTTGAGATGAGTGCATTCTACTCACAGAATTGTACCTTCCTTTTGATAGAATAGTTTTGAAACACACTTTTTGTGCAAACTGCAAGTGGATAGTTGGAGCGCTTTGAGGCGTATGCTGCAAAACGAAATATCTTCACATAAAAACTAGACAGAAGCATTCTCAGAAACTTCTTTGTGATGTGCGCATTCAACTCACAGAGTTGAAGCTTCCTTTTCATATAGCACTTTTGAAACGCTCTGTTAGTAGAATCTGCAAGGGAATATTTGGAGTGCTACGAGGCCAACACTGGAAAAGGAAATACCTTCACATACAAACCAGACGGAAGCATTCTCAGAAACTACCCTGTGCTTTATGGATTCAACCCACTGAGAGGAATCTTCCCTTTGAGAGCGCAGTTTGGAAACACTCTTTTTGCAGAATTTGCTAGGGGATGCTTGGAGCGATTTCAGGACTATGCTGGAAAAGGAAATATCTTCACTTAAACACTAGACAGAAGCATTGTCAGAAACTTCGGTGCGATGAGTGCATTCGACTCACAGACCTGAACCTTCCTTTTGATAGAGCAGTTTTGAAACGCTCTTTTAGTAGCATCTGAAAGCGGATATTTGGAGCGCTTTGAGGCCAAGGCTGGAAAACGAAATATCATCACATAAAAACTAGACAGAAGCATTCTCAGAAACTTCTTTGTGATGAGTGGATTCAACTCACAGACTTGCACGTTCCTTTGGGTAGGATAGTTTTGAAACACTCCTTTTGTAGAATCTGCGAGCGTTTATTTCGAACGCTTTGAGGCCTATGCTGGAAAAGGAAATATCTTCACCTAAAAACTAGACAGAAGCATTGTCAGAAACATCTTTGTGATGACTGCATTCAACTCACAGAGTTGAACGTACCTATTGATAGAGAAGTTTTGAAACACCCTTTTTGTAGAATCTGCAAGTGAATATTTGGAGCGATATGAGGCCTCTGCTGGGAAATGAAATATCTTCCCCTAAAAGCTAGACAGAAGCATACTCAGAAACGACTTGGCAATGTGTGCATCCAACTCACAGAGTTGAACTTTCCTTTCCCTAGAGCAGTTTTGAAACACTCTTTTAGTAGAATCTGAAAGTGGATATTTGGAGCGCTTTGAGGCCAGTGCTGGGAAACGAAATATCATCACAGAAAAACTAGACAGAAGCGTTCTGTGAAAGATCTTTGTGATGAGTGCATTCAACTCAAAGACTCGAACGTTCCTTTTGATAGAACAGTTTTGAAACACTCCTTTTGTAGAATCTGCAAGTGTTTATTTGGAGCGCTTTGAGGCCTATGCTGGAAAAGGAAATATCTTCACCTAAAAAGTAGATAGAAGCATTCTCAGAAACTTCTTGGTGATGTGTACATTGAACTCACAGTGTTGAACCTTTCTTTGGATAGAGAAGTTTTGAAACACTCTTTTAGCAGAGTCTTCAAGTGGATATATGGAGTTCCTTGAGGCCTACGCCGGAAAAGGAAATATCTTCCCGTAGAAACTAGGCAAAAGCATTCTCAGAAAGTTCCCTGTGCTTTGTGCATTCAACTCACAGAGTTCAACCTTCCTTTTGATAGAGCAGTTTTGAAACACTCTTTTTGTAGAATCTGCACGTGGATATTTGGAACGCTTTGAGGCCTATGCTTCAAAAGGAAATATCCTGGCATAGAAACTGGACGGAAGCATTCTCAGAAACTTCTTTGCGATGAGGGTCTTCAAGTCACAGAGTGAAACCTTCCTTTTGATAGGCCAGCTTTGAAACACTGCTTCTGTAGAATCCGCAAGTGGATGCTTGGAGCTCTTTGAGGCTTAGGCTGGAAAAGGGACATCTTCATATACAAACTAGACAGAAGCATTCTCAGAATCTTCTTTGTCATGTGGGGATGGAACTCACAGAGTTGAACATTCCTTTTCACAGAGCAGTTCTGCAACCCTCTTTTGGTGGAAACTGCAAGTGGATGTTTGGTGCGATTGCATCATCCAGTGGAAAAGGAAATACATTCAGACGAAAACTAGATAGAACCATTCTCAGAAACTTCTTGAGATGAGTGCATTCTACTCACAGAGTTGTACCTTCCTTTTGATAGAATAGTTTTGAAACACACTTTTTGTGCAAACTGCAAGTGGATAGTTGGAGCGCTTTGAGGCGTATGCTGCAAAGCGAAATATCTTCACATAAAAACTAGACAGAAGCATTCTCAGAAACTTCTTTGTGATGTGCGTATTCAACTCACAGAGTTGAAGCTTCCTTTTCATATAGCACTTTTGAAACGCTCTGTTAGTAGAATCTGCAAGGGAATATTTGGAGTGCTACGGGGCCAACACTGGAAAAGGAAATACATTCACATACAAACCAGACGGAAGCATTCTCAGAAACTACCCTGTGCTTTATGCATTCAACTCACTGAGAGGAATCTTCCCTTTGAGAGCGCAGTTTGGAAGCACTCTTTTTGCAGAATTTGCTAGGGGATGTTTGGAGCGATTTCAGGACTATCCTGGAAAAGGAAATATCTTCACTTACAAACTAGACAGAAGCATTGTCAGAAACTTCGGTGTGATGAGTGCATTCAACTCACAGACCTGAACCTTCCCTTTGTTAGAGTAGTTTTGAAACGCTCTTTTAGTAGGATCTGAAAGTGGATATTTGGAGTGATTTTAGGCCAAGGCTGGAAAACGAAATATCATCACATAAAAACTAGACAGAAGCATTCTCAGAAATTTCTTTGTGATGAGTGGATTCAACTCACTGACTTGCACGTTCCTTTGGATAGGATAGTTTTGAAACACTCCTTTTGTAGAATCTGCGAGTGTTTATTTCGAACGCTTTGAGGCCTATGCTGGAAAAGGAAATATCTTCACCTAAAAACTAGACAGAAGCATTGTCAGAAACATCTTTGTGATGACTGCATTCAACTCACAGAGTTGAACCTACCTATTGATAGAGAAGTTTTGAAACACCCTTTTTGTAGAATCTGCAAGTGAATATTTGGAGCGTTATGAGGCCTCTGCTGGGAAATGAAATATCTTCCCCTAAAAGCTAGACAGAAGCATAGTCAGAAACGACTTGGCAATGTGTGCATCCAACTCACAGAGTTGAACCTTCCTTTCCCGAGAGCAGTTTTGAAACACTCTTTTAGTAGAATCTGAAAGTGGATATTTGTAGCGCTTTGAGGTCAGTGCTGGGAAACGAAATATCCTCACAGAAAAACTAGACAGAAGCGTTCTACGAAAGTTATTTGTGATGAGTGCATTCAACTCAGAGACTCGAACGTTCCTTTTGATAGAACAGTTTTGAAACACTCCTTTTGTAGAATCTGCAAGTGTTTATTTGGAGCGATTTCAGGCCTATGCTGGAAAAGGAAATATCTTCACCTAAAAAGCAGATAGAAGCATTCTCAGAAACTTCTTGGTGATGTGTACATTGAACTCACAGTGTTGAACATTTCTTTGGATAGAGAAGTTTTGAAACACTCTTTTAGCAGAATCTTCAAGTGGATATATGGAGTTCCTTGAGGCCTACGCCGGAAAAGGAAATATCTTCCCGTAGAAACTAGGCAAAAGCATTCTCAGAAAGCTCCCTGTGCTTTGTGCATTCAACTCACAGAGTTCAACCTTCCTTTTGATAGAGCAGTTTTGAAACACTCTTTTTGTAGAATCTGCACGTGGATATTTGGAACGCTTTGAGGCCTATGCTTCAAAAGGAAATATCCTGGCATAGAAACGGGACGGAAGCATTCTCAGAAACTTCTTTGCGATGAGGGCCTTCAAGTCACAGAGTGAAACCTTCCTTTTGATAGGCCAGCTTTGAAACACTGTTTCTGTAGAATCCGCAAGCGGATGCTTGGAGCTCTTTGAGGCTTAGGCTGGAAAAGGTAATATCTTCATATACAAACTAGACAGAAGCATTCTCAGAAACTTCTTTGTCATGTGGGGATGGAACTCACAGAGTTGAACATTCCTTTTCACAGTGCAGTTCTGCAACCCTCTTTTGGTGGAAACTGCAAGTGGATGTTTGGTGCGATTGCATCATCCATTGGAAAAGGAAATACATTCAGACGAAAACTAGATAGAACCATTCTCAGAAACTTCTTGAGATGAGTGCATTCTACTCACAGAGTTGTACCTTCCTTTTGATAGAATAGTTTTGAAACACACTTCTTGTGCAAACTGCAAGTGGATAGTTGGAGCGCTTTGAGGCGTATGCTGCAAAACGAAATATCTTCACATAAAAACTAGACAGAAGCATTCTCAGAAACTTCTTTGTGATGTGCACATTCAACTCACAGAGTTGAAGCTTCCTTTTCATATAGCACTTTTGAAACGCTCTGTTAGTAGAATCTGCAAGGGAATATTTGGCGTGCTACGAGGCCAACACTGGAAAGGGAAATACCTTCACATACAAACCAGACGGAAGCATTCTCAGAAACTACCCTGTGCTTTATGCATTCAACTCACTGAGAGGAATCTTCCCTTTGAGAGCGCAGTTTGGAAACACTCTTTTTGCAGAATTTGCTAGGGGATGTTTGGAGCGATTTCAGGACTATGCTGGAAAAGGAAATATCTTCACTTAGACACTAGACAGAAGCATTGTCAGAAACTTCGGTGTGATGAGTGCATTCGACTCACAGACCTGAACCTACCTTTTGATAGAGCAGTTTTGAAACGCTCTTTTAGTAGCATCTGAAAGTGGATATTTGGAGCGCTTTTAGGCCAAGGCTGGAAAACGAAATATCATCACATAAAAACTAGACACAAGCATTCTCAGAAACTTCTTTGTGATGAGTGGATTCAACTCACAGACTTGCACGTTCCTTTGGATAGGATAGTTTTGAAACACTCCTTTTGTAGAACCTGCGAGCGTTTATTTTGAACGCTTTGAGGCCTATGCTGGAAAAGGAAATATCTTCACCTAAAAACTAGACAGAAGCATTGTCAGAAACATCTTTGTGATGACTGCATTCAACTCACAGAGTTGAACCTACCTATTGATAGAGAAGTTTTGAAACACCCTTTTTGTAGAATCTGCAAGTGAATATTTGGAGCGATATGAGGCCTCTGCTGGGAAATGAAATATCTTCCCCTAAAAGCTAGACAGAAGCATACTCAGAAACGACTTGGCAATGTGTGCATCCAACTCACAGAGTTGAACCTTCCTTTCCCTAGAGCAGTTTTGAAACACTCTTTTAGTAGAATCTGAAAGTGGATATTTGGAGCGCTTTGAGGCCAGTGCTGGGAAACGAAATATCATCACAGAAAAACTAGACAGAAGCTTTCTGCGAAAGTTCTTTGTGATAAGTGCATTCAACTCAGGGACTCGAATGTTCCTTTTGATAGAACAGTTTTGAAACACTCCTTTTGTAGAATCTGCAAGTGTTTATTTGGAGCGCTTTGAGGCCTATGCTGGAAAAGGAAATATCTTCACCTCAAAAGTAGATAGAAGCATTCTCAGAAACATCTTGGTGATGTGTACATTGAACTCACAGTGTTGAACCTTTCTTTGGATAGAGAAGTTTTGAAACACTCTTTTAGCAGAATCTTCAAGTGGATATATGGAGTTCCTTGAGGCCTACGCCGGAAAAGGAAATATCTTCCCGTAGAAACTAGGCAAAAGCATTCTCAGAAAGTTCCCTGTGCTTTGTGCATTCAACTCACAGAGTTCAACCTTCCTTTTGATAGAGCAGTTTTGAAACACTCTTTTTGTAGAATCTGCACGTGGATATTTGGAACGCTTTGAGGCCTCTGCTTCAAAAGGAAATATCCTGGCATAGAAACTGGACGGAAGCATTCTCAGAAACTTCTTTGCGATGAGGGCCTTCAAGTCACAGAGTGAAACCTTCCTTTTGATAGGCCAGCTTTGAAACACTGTTTCTGTAGAATCCGCAAGTGGATGCTTGGAGCTCTTTGAGGCTTAGGCTGGAAAAGGTAATATCTTCATATACAAACTAGACAGAAGCATTCTCAGAAACTTCTTTGTCATGTGGGGATGGAACTCACAGAGTTGAACATTCCTTTTCACAGAGCAGTTCTGCAACCCTCTTTTGGTGGAAACTGCAAGTGGATGTTTGGTGCGATTGCGTCATCCAGTGGAAAAGGAAATACATTCAGACGAAAACTAGATAGAAACATTCTCAGAAACTTCTTGAGATGAGTGCATTCTACTCACAGAGTTGTACCTTCCTTTTGATAGAATAGTTTTGAAACACACTTCTTGTGCAAACTGCAAGTGGATAGTTGGAGCGCTTTGAGGCGTATGCTGCAAAACGAAATATCTTCACATAAAAACTAGACAGAAGCATTCTCAGAAACTTCTTTGTGATGTGCGCATTCAACTCACAGAGTTGAAGCTTCCTTTTCATATAGCACTTTTGAAACGCTCTGTTAGTAGAATCTGCAAGGGAATATTTGGAGTGCTATGAGGCCAACTCTGGAAAAGGAAATACCTTCACATACAAACCAGACGGAAGCATTCTCAGAAACTACCCTGTACTTTATGGATTCAACTCACTGAGAGGAATCTTCCCTTTGAGAGCGCAGTTTGGAAACACTCTTTTTGCAGAATTTGCTAGGGGATGTTTGGAGCGATTTCAGGACTATGCTGGAAAAGGAAATATCTTCACTTAAACACTAGACAGAAGCATTGTCAGAAACTTCGGTGCGATGAGTGCATTCGACTCACAGACCTGAACCTTCCTTTTGATAGAGCAGTTTTGAAACGCTCTTTTAGAAGCATCTGAAAGCGCATATTTGGAGCGCTTTGAGGCCAAGGCTGGAAAACGAAATATCATCACATAAAAACTAGAGAGAAGCATTCTCAGAAACTTCTTTGTGATGAGTGGATTCAATTCACAGACTTGCACGTTCCTTTGGATAGGATAGTTTTGAAACACTCCTTTTGTAGAATCTGCGAGCGTTTATTTCGAACGCTTTGAGGCCTATGCTAGAAAAGGAAATATCTTCACCTAAAAACTAGACAGAAGCATTGTCAGAAACATCTTTGTGATGACTGCATTCAACTCACAGAGTTGAACGTACCTATTGATAGAGAAGTTTTGAAACACCCTTTTTGTAGAATCTGCAAGTGAATATTTGGAGCGATATGAGGCCTCTGCTGGGAAATGAAATATCTTCCCCTAAAAGCTAGACAGAAGCATACTCAGAAACGACTTGGCAATGTGTGCATCCAACTCACAGAGTTGAACCTTCCTTTCCCTAGAGCAGTTTTGAAACACTCTTTTAGTAGAATCTGAATGTGGATATTTGGAGCACTTTGAGGCCAGTGCTGGGAAACGAAATATCCTCACAGAAAAACTAGACACAAGCGTTCTACGAAAGTTCTTTGTGATGAGTGCATTCAACTCAGAGACTCGAACGTTCCTTTTGATAGAACAGTTTTGAAACACTCCTTTTGTAGAATCTGCAAGTGTTTATTTGGAGCGATTTCAGGCCTATGCTGGAAAAGGAAATATCTTCACCTAAAAAGTAGATAGAAGCATTCTCAGAAACTTCTTGGTGATGTGTACATTGAACTCACAGTGTTGAACCTTTCTTTGGATAGAGAAGTTTTGAAACACTCTTTTAGCAGAATCTTCAAGTGGATATATGGAGTTCCTTGAGGCCTACGCCGGAAAAGGAAATATCTTCCCGTAGAAACTAGGCAAAAGCATTCTCAGAAAGCTCCCTGTGCTTTATGCATTCAACTCACAGAGTTCAACCTTCCTTTTGATAGAGCAGTTTTGAAACACTCTTTTTGTAGAATCTGCACGTGGATATTTGGAACGCTTTGAGGCCTATGCTTCAAAAGGAAATATCCTGGCATAGAAACGGGACGGAAGCATTCTCAGAAACTTCTTTGCGATGAGGGCCTTCAAGTCACAGAGTGAAACCTTCCTTTTGATAGGCCAGCTTTGAAACACTGCTTCTGTAGAATCCGCAAGTGGATGCTTGGAGCTCTTTGAGGCTTAGGCTGGAAAAGGTAATATCTTCATATACAAACTAGACAGAACCATTCTCAGAAACTTCTTTGTCATGTGGGGATGGAACTCACAGAGTTGAACATTCCTTTTCACAGAGCAGTTCTGCAACCCTCTTTTGGTGGAAACTGCAAGTGGATGTTTGGTGCGATTGCGTCATCCAGTGGAAAAGGAAATACATTCAGACGAAAACTAGATAGAACCATTCTCAGAAACTTCTTGAGATGAGTGCATTCTACTCACAGAGTTGTACCTTCCTTTTGATAGAATAGTTTTGAAACACACTTTTTGTACAAACTGCAAGTGGATAGTTGGAGCGCTTTGAGGCGTATGCTGCAAAACGAAATATCTTCACATAAAAACTAGACAGAAGCATTCTCAGAAACTTCTTTGTGATGTGCGCATTCAACTCACAGAGTTGAAGCTTCCTTTTCATATAGCACTTTTGAAACGCTCTGTTAGTAGAATCTGCAAGGGAATATTTGGAGTGCTATGAGGCCAACTCTGGAAAAGGAAATACCTTCACATACAAACCAGACGGAAGCATTCTCAGAAACTACCCTGTACTTTATGGATTCAACTCACTGAGAGGAATCTTCCCTTTGAGAGCGCAGTTTGGAAACACTCTTTTTGCAGAATTTGCTAGGGGATGTTTGGAGCGATTTCAGGACTATGCTGGAAAAGGAAATATCTTCACTTAGACACTAGACAGAAGCATTTTTAGAAACTTCGGTGTGATCGGTGCATTCGACTCACAGACCTGAACCTTCCTTTTGATAGAGCAGTTTTGAAACGCTCTTTTAGTAGCATCTGAAAGTGGATATTTGGAGCGCTTTTAGGCCAAGGCTGGAAAACGAAATATCATCACATAAAAACTAGACAGAAGCATTCTCAGAAACTTCTTTGTGATGAGTGGATTCTACTCACAGACTTGCACGTTCCTTTGGATAGGATAGTTTTGAAACACTCCTTTTGTAGAATCTGCGAGCGTTTATTTCGAACGCTTTGAGGCCTATGCTGGAAAAGGAAATATCTTCACCTAAAAACTAGACAGAAGCATTGTCAGAAACATCTTTGTGATGACTGCATTCAACTCACAGAGTTGAACCTACCTATTGATAGAGAAGTTTTGAAACACCCTTTTTGTAGAATCTGCAAGTGAATATTTGGAGCGATATGAGGCCTCTGCTGGGAAATGAAATATCTTCCCCTAAAAGCTAGACAGAAGCATACTCAGAAACGACTTGGCAATGTGTGCATCCAACTCACAGAGTTGAACCTTCCTTTCCCTAGAGCAGTTTTGAAACACTCTTTTAGTAGAATCTGAAAGTGGATATTTGGAGCGCTTTGAGGCCAGTGCTAGGAAACGAAATATCATCACAGAAAAACTAGACAGAAGCGTTCTGCGAAAGTTCTTTGTGATGAGTGCATTCAACTCAGGGACTCGAATGTTCCTTTTGATAGAACAGTTTTGAAACACTCCTTTTGTAGAATCTGCAAGTGTTTATTTGGAGCGCTTTGAGGCCTACGCTGGAAAAGGAAATATCTTCACCTCAAAAGTAGATAGAAGCATTCTCAGAAACTTCTTGGTGATGTGTACATTGAACTCACAGTGTTGAACCTTTCTTTGGATAGAGAAGTTTTGAAACACTCTTTTAGCAGAATCTTCAAGTGGATATATGGAGTTCCTTGAGGCCTACGCCGGAAAAGGAAATATCTTCCCGTAGAAACTAGGCAAAAGCATTCTCAGAAAGTTCCCTGTGCTTTGTGCATTCAACTCACAGAGTTCAACCTTCCTTTTGATAGAGCAGTTTTGAAACACTCTTTTTGTAGAATCTGCACGTGGATATTTGGAACGCTTTGAGGCCTATGCTTCAAAAGGAAATATCCTGGCATAGAAACTGGACGGAAGCATTCTCAGAAACTTCTTTGCGATGAGGGCCTTCAAGTCACAGAGTGAAACCTTCCTTTTGATAGGCCAGCTTTGAAACACTGTTTCTGTAGAATCCGCAAGTGGATGCTTGGAGCTCTTTGAGGCTTAGGCTGGAAAAGGTAATATCTTCATATACAAACTAGACAGAAGCATTCTCAGAAACTTCTTTGTCATGTGGGGATGGAACTCACAGAGTTGAACATTCCTTTTCACAGAGCAGTTCTGCAACCCTCTTTTGGTGGAAACTGCAAGTGGATGTTTGGTGCGATTGCGTCATCCAGTGGAAAAGGAAATACATTCAGACGAAAACTAGATAGAACCATTCTCAGAAACTTCTTGAGATGAGTGCATTCTACTCACAGAGTTTTACCTTCCTTTTGATAGAATAGTTTTGAAACACACTTCTTGTGCAAACTGCAAGTGGATAGTTGGAGCGCTTTGAGGCGTATGCTGCAAAACGAAATATCTTCACATAAAAACTAGACAGAAGCATTCTCAGAAACTTCTTTGTGATGTGCGCATTCAACTCACAGAGTTGAAGCTTCCTTTTCATATAGCACTTTTGAAAAGCTCTGTTAGTAGAATCTGCAAGGGAATATTTGGAGTGCTATGAGGCCAACACTGGAAAAGGAAATACCTTCACATACAAACCAGACGGAAGCATTCTCAGAAACTACCCTGTGCTTTATGGATTCAACTCACTGGGAGGAATCTTCCCTTTGAGAGCGCAGTTTGGAAACACTCTTTTTGCAGAATTTGCTAGGGGATGTTTGGAGCGATTTCAGGACTATGCTGGAAAAGGAAATATCTTCACTTAAACACTAGACAGAAGCATTGTCAGAAACTTCGGTGCGATGAGTGCATTCGACTCACAGACCTGAACCTTCCTTTTGATAGAGCAGTTTTGAAACGCTCTTTTAGTAGCATCTGAAAGCGGATATTTGGAGCGCTTTGAGGCCAAGGCTGGAAAACGAAATATCATGACATAAAAACTAGACACAAGCATTCTCAGAAACTTCTTTGTGATGAGTGGATTCAACTCACAGACTTGCACGTTCCTTTGGATAGGATAGTTTTGAAACACTCCTTTTGTAGAATCTGCGAGTGTTTATTTCGAACGCTTTGAGGCCTATGCTGGAAAAGGAAATATCTTCACCTAAAAACTAGACAGAAGCATTGTCAGGAACATCTTTGTGATGACTGCATTCAACTCACAGGGTTGAACGTACCTATTGATAGAGAAGTTTTGAAACACCCTTTTTGTAGAATCTGCAAGTGAATATTTGGAGCAATATGAGGCCTAAGCTGGGAAATGAAATATCTTCCCCTAAAAGCTAGACAGAAGCATACTCAGAAACGACTTGGCAATGTGTGCATCCAACTCACAGAGTTGAACCTTCCTTTCCCTAGAGCAGTTTTGAAACACTCTTTTAGTAGAATCTGAAAGTGGATATTTGGAGCGCTTTGAGGCCAGTGCTGGGAAACGAAATATCATCACAGAAAAACTAGACAGAAGCGTTCTGCGAAAGTTCTTTGTGATGAGTGCATTCAACTCAGAGACTCGAACGTTCCTTTTGATAGAACAGTTTTGAAACACTCCTTTTGTAGAATCTGCAGGTGTTTATTTGGAGCGCTTTCAGGCCTATGCTGGAAAAGGAAATATCTTCACCTCAAAAGTAGATAGAAGCATTCTCAGATACATCTTGGTGATGTGTACATTGAACTCACAGTATTGAACCTTTCTTTGGATAGAGAAGTTTTGAAACACTCCTTTAGCAGAATCTTCAAGTGGATATATGGAGTTCCTTGAGGCCTACGCCGGAAAAGGAAATATCTTCCCGTAGAAACTAGGCAAAAGCATTCTCAGAAAGCTCCCTGTGCTTTGTGCATTCAACTCACAGAGTTCAACCTTCCTTTTGATAGAGCAGTTTTGAAACACTCTTTTTGTAGAATCTGCACGTGGATATTTGGAACACTTTGAGGCCTCTGCTTCAAAAGGAAATATCCTGGCATAGAAACGGGACGGAAGCATTCTCAGAAACTTCTTTGCGATGAGGGCCTTCAAGTCACAGAGTGAAACCTTCCTTTTGATAGGCCAGCTTTGAAACACTGCTTCTGTAGAATCCGCAAGTGGATGCTTGGAGCTGTTTGAGGCTTAGGCTGGAAAAGGTAATATCTTCATATACAAACTAGACAGAAGCATTCTCAGAAACTTCTTTGTCATGTGGGGATGGAACTCACAGAGTTGAACATTCCTTTTCACAGAGCAGTTCTGCAACCCTCTTTTGGTGGAAACTGCAAGTGGATGTTTGGTGCGATTGCGTCATCCAGTGGAAAAGGAAATACATTCAGACGAAAACTAGATAGAACCATTCTCAGAAACTTCTTGAGATGAGTGCATTCTACTCACAGAGTTGTACCTTCCTTTTGATAGAATAGTTTTGAAACACACTTTTTGTGCAAACTGCAATTGGATAGTTGGAGCGCTTTGAGGCGTATGCTGCAAAACGAAATATCTTCACATAAAAACTAGACAGAAGCATTCTCAGAAACTTCTTTGTGATGTGCGCATTCAACTCACAGAGTTGAAGCTTCCTTTTCATATAGCACTTTTGAAACGCTCTGTTAGTAGAATCTGCAAGGGAATATTTGGAGTGCTACGAGGCCAACACTGGAAAAGGAAATACCTTCACATACAAACCAGACGGAAGCATTCTCAGAAACTACCCTGTGCTTTATGGATTCAACTCACTGAGAGGAATCTTCCCTTTGAGAGCGCAGTTTGGAAACACTCTTTTTGCAGAATTTGCTAGGGGATGTTTGGAGCGATTTCAGGACTATGCTGGAAAAGGAAATATCTTCACTTAGACACTAGACAGAAGCATTTTTAGAAACTTCGGTGTGATCGGTGCATTCGACTCACAGACCTGAACCTTCCTTTTGATAGAGCAGTTTTGAAACGCTCTTTTAGTAGCATCTGAAAGTGGATATTTGGAGCCCTTTTAGGCCAAGGCTGGAAAACGAAATATCATCACATAAAAACTAGACAGAAGCATTCTCAGAAACTTCTTTGTGATGAGTGGATTCAACTCACAGACTTGCACGTTCCTTTGGATAGGATAGTTTTGAAACACTCCTTTTGTAGAATCTGCGAGCGTTTATTTCGAACGCTTTGAGGCCTATGCTGGAAAAGGAAATATCTTCACCTAAAAACTAGACAGAAGCATTGTCAGAAACATCTTTGTGATGACTGCATTCAACTCACAGAGTTGAACCTACCTATTGATAGAGAAGTTTTGAAACACCCTTTTTGTAGAATCTGCAAGTGAATATTTGGAGCGATATGAGGCCTCTGCTGGGAAATGAAATATCTTCCCCTAAAAGCTAGACAGAAGCATACTCAGAAACGACTTGGCAATGTGTGCATCCAACTCACAGAGTTGAACCTTCCTTTCCCTAGAGCAGTTTTGAAACACTCTTTTAGTAGAATCTGAAAGTGGATATTTGGAGCGCTTTGAGGCCAGTGCTAGGAAACGAAATATCATCACAGAAAAACTAGACAGAAGCGTTCTGCGAAAGTTCTTTGTGATGAGTGCATTCAACTCAGGGACTCGAATGTTCCTTTTGATAGAACAGTTTTGAAACACTCCTTTTGTAGAATCTGCAAGTGTTTATTTGGAGCGCTTTGAGGCCTATGCTGGAAAAGGAAATATCTTCACCTCAAAAGTAGATAGAAGCATTCTCAGAAACTTCTTGGTGATGTGTACATTGAACTCACAGTGTTGAACCTTTCTTTGGATAGAGAAGTTTTGAAACACTCTTTTAGCAGAATCTTCAAGTGGATATATGGAGTTCCTTGAGGCCTACGCCGGAAAAGGAAATATCTTCCCGTAGAAACTAGGCAAAAGCATTCTCAGAAAGTTCCCTGTGCTTTGTGCATTCAACTCACAGAGTTCAACCTTCCTTTTGATAGAGCAGTTTTGAAACACTCTTTTTGTAGAATCTGCACGTGGATATTTGGAACGCTTTGAGGCCTCTGCTTCAAAAGGAAATATCCTGGCATAGAAACTGGACGGAAGCATTCTCAGAAACTTCTTTGCGATGAGGGCCTTCAAGTCACAGAGTGAAACCTTCCTTTTGATAGGCCAGCTTTGAAACACTGTTTCTGTAGAATCCGCAAGCGGATGCTTTTAGCTCTTTGAGGCTTAGGCTGGAAAAGGGAATATCTTCATATACAAACTAGACAGAAGCAGTCTCAGAAACTTCTTTGTCATGTGGGGATGGAACTCACAGAGTTGAACATTCCTTTTCACAGAGCAGTTCTGCAACCCTCTTTTGGTGGAAACTGCAAGTGGATGTTTGGTGCGATTGCATCATCCAGTGGAAAAGGAAATACATTCAGACGAAAACTAGATAGAACCATTCTCAGAAACTTCTTGAGATGAGTGCATTCTACTCACAGAGTTTTACCTTCCTTTTGATAGAATAGTTTTGAAACACACTTCTTGTGCAAACTGCAAGTGGATAGTTGGAGCGCTTTGAGGCGTATGCTGCAAAACGAAATATCTTCACATAAAAACTAGACAGAAGCATTCTCAGAAACTTCTTTGTGATGTGCGCATTCAACTCACAGAGTTGAAGCTTCCTTTTCAGATAGCACTTTCGAAAAGCTCTGTTAGTAGAATCTGCAAGGGAATATTTGGAGTGCTATGAGGCCAACACTGGAAAAGGAAATACCTTCACATACAAACCAGACGGAAGCATTCTCAGAAACTACCCTGTGCTTTATGGATTCAACTCACTGGGAGGAATCTTCCCTTTGAGAGCGCAGTTTGGAAACACTCTTTTTGCAGAATTTGCTAGGGGATGTTTGGAGCGATTTCAGGACTATGCTGGAAAAGGAAATATCTTCACTTAAACACTAGACAGAAGCATTGTCAGAAACTTCGGTGCGATGAGTGCATTCGACTCACAGACCTGAACCTTCCTTTTGATAGAGCAGTTTTGAAACGCTCTTTTAGTAGCATCTGAAAGCGGATATTTGGAGCGCTTTGAGGCCAAGGCTGGAAAACGAAATATCATGACATAAAAACTAGACACAAGCATTCTCAGAAACTTCTTTGTGATGAGTGGATTCAACTCACAGACTTGCACGTTCCTTTGGATAGGATAGTTTTGAAACACTCCTTTTGTAGAATCTGCGAGCGTTTATTTCGAACGCTTTGAGGCCTATGCTGGAAAAGGAAATATCTTCACCTAAAAACTAGACAGAAGCATTGTCAGGAACATCTTTGTGATGACTGCATTCAACTCACAGGGTTGAACGTACCTATTGATAGAGAAGTTTTGAAACACCCTTTTTGTAGAATCTGCAAGTGAATATTTGGAGCAATATGAGGCCTAAGCTGGGAAATGAAATATCTTCCCCTAAAAGCTAGACAGAAGCATACTCAGAAACGACTTGGCAATGTGTGCATCCAACTCACAGAGTTGAACCTTCCTTTCCCTAGAGCAGTTTTGAAACACTCTTTTAGTAGAATCTGAAAGTGGATATTTGGAGCGCTTTGAGGCCAGTGCTGGGAAACGAAATATCATCACAGAAAAACTAGACAGAAGCGTTCTGCGAAAGTTCTTTGTGATGAGTGCATTCAACTCACAGACTCGAACGTTCCTTTTGATAGAACAGTTTTGAAACACTCCTTTTGTAGAATCTGCAGGTGTTTATTTGGAGCGCTTTCAGGCCTATGCTGGAAAAGGAAATATCTTCACCTCAAAAGTAGATAGAAGCATTCTCAGAAACTTCTTGGTGATGTGTACATTGAACTCACAGTGTTGAACCTTACTTTGGATAGAGAAGTTTTGAAACACTCTTTTAGCAGAATCTTCAAGTGGATTTATGGAGTTCCTTGAGGCCTACGCCGGAAATGGAAATATCTTCCCGTAGAAACTAGGCAAAAGCATTCTCAGAAAGTTCCCTGTGCTTTGTGCATTCAACTCACAGAGTTCAACCTTCCTTTTGATAGAGCAGTTTTGAAACACTCTTTTTGTAGAATCTGCACGTGGATATTTGGAACGCTTTGAGGCCTATGCTTCAAAAGGAAATATCCTGGCATAGAAACTGGACGGAAGCATTCTCAGAAACTTCTTTGCGATGAGGGCCTTCAAGTCACAGAGTGAAACCTTCCTTTTGATAGGCCAGCTTTGAAACACTGTTTCTGTAGAATCTGCAAGTGGATGCTTGGAGCTCTTTGAGGCTTAGGCTGGAAAAGGTAATATCCTCATATACAAACTAGACAGAAGCATTCTCAGAAACTTCTTTGTCATGTGGGGATGGAACTCACAGAGTTGAACATTCCTTTTCACAGAGCAGTTCTGCAACCCTCTTTTGGTGGAAACTGCAAGTGGATGTTTGGTGCGATTGCGTCATCCAGTGGAAAAGGAAATACATTCAGAAGAAAACTAGATAGAACCATTCTCAGAAACTTCTTGAGATGAGTGCATTCTACTCAAAGAGTTGTACGTTCCTTTTGATAGAATAGTTTTGAAACACACTTTTTGTGCAAACTGCAAGTGGATAGTTGGAGCGCTTTGAGGCGTATGCTGCAAAACGAAATATCTTCACATAAAAACTAGACAGAAGCATTCTCAGAAACTTCTTTGTGATGTGCGCATTCAACTTACAGAGTTGAAGCTTCCTTTTCATATAGCACTTTTGAAACGCTCTGTTAGTAGAATCTGCAAGGGAATATTTGGAGTGCTACGAGGCCAACACTGGAAAAGGAAATACCTTCACATACAAACCAGACGGAAGCATTCTCAGAAACTACCCTGTGATTGATGGATTCAACTCATTGAGAGGAATCTTCCCTTTGAGAGCGCAGTTTGGAAACACTCTTTTTGCAGAATTTGCTAGGGGATGTTTGGAGCGATTTCAGGACTATGCTGGAAAAGGAAATATCTTCACTTAGACACTAGACAGAAGCATTTTTAGAAACTTCGGTGTGAGCGGTGCATTCGACTCACAGACCTGAACCTTCCTTTTGATAGAGCAGTTTTGAAACGCTCTTTTAGTAGCATCTGAAAGTGGATATTTGGAGCGCTTTTAGGCCAAGGCTGGAAAACGAAATATCATCACATAAAAACTAGACAGAAGCATTCTCAGAAACTTCTTTGTGATGAGTGGATTCAACTCACAGACTTGCACGTTCCTTTGGATAGGATAGTTTTGAAACACTCCTTTTGTAGAATCTGCGAGCGTTTATTTCGAACGCTTTGAGGCCTATGCTGGAAAAGGAAATATCTTCACCTAAAAACTAGACAGAAGCATTGTCAGAAACATCTTTGTGATGACTGCATTCAACTCACAGAGTTGAACCTACCTATTGATAGAGAAGTTTTGAAACACCCTTTTTGTAGAATCTGCAAGTGAATATTTGGAGCGATATGAGGCCTCTGCTGGGAAATGAAATATCTTCCCCTAAAAGCTAGACAGAAGCATACTCAGAAACGACTTGGCAATGTGTGCATCCAACTCACAGAGTTGAACCTTCCTTTCCCTAGAGCAGTTTTGAAACACTCTTTTAGTAGAATCTGAAAGTGGATATTTGGAGCGCTTTGAGGCCAGTGCTAGGAAACGAAATATCATCACAGAAAAACTAGACAGAAGCGTTCTGCGAAAGTTCTTTGTGATGAGTGCATTCAACTCAGGGACTCGAATGTTCCTTTTGATAGAACAGTTTTGAAACACTCCTTTTGTAGAATCTGCAAGTGTTTATTTGGAGCGCTTTGAGGCCTATGCTGGAAAAGGAAATATCTTCACCTCAAAAGTAGATAGAAGCATTCTCAGAAACTTCTTGGTGATGTGTACATTGAACTCACAGTGTTGAACCTTTCTTTGGATAGAGAAGTTTTGAAACACTCTTTTAGCAGAATCTTCAAGTGGATATATGGAGTTCCTTGAGGCCTACGCCGGAAAAGGAAATATCTTCCCGTAGAAACTAGGCAAAAGCATTCTCAGAAAGTTCCCTGTGCTTTGTGCATTCAACTCACAGAGTTCAACCTTCCTTTTGATAGAGCAGTTTTGAAACACTCTTTTTGTAGAATCTGCACGTGGATATTTGGAACGCTTTGAGGCCTATGCTTCAAAAGGAAATATCCTGGCATAGAAACGGGACGGAAGCATTCTCAGAAACTTCTTTGCGATGAGGGCCTTCAAGTCACAGAGTGAAACCTTCCTTTTGATAGGCCAGCTTTGAAACACTGTTTCTGTAGAATCCACAAGTGGATGCTTGGAGCTCTTTGAGGCTTAGGCTGGAAAAGGTAATATCTTCATATACAAACTAGACAGAAGCATTCTCAGAAACTTCTTTGTCATGTGGGGATGGAACTCACAGAGTTGAACATTCCTTTTCACAGAGCAGTTCTGCAACCCTCTTTTGGTGGAAACTGCAAGTGGATGTTTGGTGCGATTGCGTCATCCAGTGGAAAAGGAAATACATTCAGACGAAAACTAGATAGAACCATTCTCAGAAACTTCTTGAGATGAGTGCATTCTACTCACAGAGTTGTACCTTCCTTTTGATAGAATAGTTTTGAAACACACTTCTTGTGCAAACTGCAAGTGGATAGTTGGAGCGCTTTGAGGCGTATGCTGCAAAACGAAATATCTTCACATAAAAACTAGACAGAAGCATTCTCAGAAACTTCTTTGTGATGTGCGCATTCAACTCACAGAGTTGAAGCTTCCTTTTCATATAGCACTTTTGAAAAGCTCTGTTAGTAGAATCTGAAAGGGAATATTTGGAGTGCTATGAGGCCAACACTGGAAAAGGAAATACCTTCACATACAAACCAGACGGAAGCATTCTCAGAAACTACCCTGTGCTTTATGGATTCAACTCACTGGGAGGAATCTTCCCTTTGAGAGCGCAGTTTGGAAACACTCTTTTTGCAGAATTTGCTAGGGGATGTTTGGAGCGATTTCAGGACTATGCTGGAAAAGGAAATATCTTCACTTAAACACTAGACAGAAGCATTGTCAGAAACTTCGGTGCGATGAGTGCATTCGACTCACAGACCTGAACCTTCCTTTTGATAGAGCAGTTTTGAAACGCTCTTTTAGTAGCATCTGAAAGCGGATATTTGGAGCGCTTTGAGGCCAAGGCTGGAAAACGAAATATCATCACATAAAAACTAGACACAAGCATTCTCAGAAACTTCTTTGTGATGAGTGGATTCAACTCACAGACTTGCACGTTCCTTTGGATAGGATAGTTTTGAAACACTCCTTTTGTAGAATCTGCGAGCGTTTATTTCGAACGCTTTGAGGCCTATGCTGGAAAAGGAAATATCTTCACCTAAAAACTAGACAGAAGCATTGTCAGGAACATCTTTGTGATGACTGCATTCAACTCACAGGGTTGAACGTACCTATTGATAGAGAAGTTTTGAAACACCCTTTTTGTAGAATCTGCAAGTGAATATTTGGAGCAATATGAGGCCTAAGCTGGGAAATGAAATATCTTCCCCTAAAAGCTAGACAGAAGCATACTCAGAAACGACTTGGCAATGTGTGCATCCAACTCACAGAGTTGAACCTTCCTTTCCCTAGAGCAGTTTTGAAACACTCTTTTAGTAGAATCTGAAAGTGGATATTTGGAGCGCTTTGAGGCCAGTGCTGGGAAACGAAATATCATCACAGAAAAACTAGACAGAAGCGTTCTGCGAAAGTTCTTTGTGATGAGTGCATTCAACTCAGAGACTCGAACGTTCCTTTTGATAGAACAGTTTTGAAACACTCCTTTTGTAGAATCTGCAGGTGTTTATTTGGAGCGCTTTCAGGCCTATGCTGGAAAAGGAAATATCTTCACCTCAAAAGTAGATAGAAGCATTCTCAGAAACTTCTTGGTGATGTGTACATTGAACTCACAGTGTTGAACCTTACTTTGGATAGAGAAGTTTTGAAACACTCTTTTAGCAGAATCTTCAAGTGGATATATGGAGTTCCTTGAGGCCTACGCCGGAAATGGAAATATCTTCCCGTAGAAACTAGGCAAAAGCATTCTCAGAAAGTTCCCTGTGCTTTGTGCATTCAACTCACAGAGTTCAACCTTCCTTTTGATAGAGCAGTTTTGAAACACTCTTTTTGTAGAATCTGCACGTGGATATTTGGAACGCTTTGAGGCCTCTGCTTCAAAAGGAAATATCCTGGCATAGAAACTGGACGGAAGCATTCTCAGAAACTTCTTTGCGATGAGGGCCTTCAAGTCACAGAGTGAAACCTTCCTTTTGATAGGCCAGCTTTGAAACACTGTTTCTGTAGAATCCGCAAGCGGATGCTTTTAGCTCTTTGAGGCTTAGGCTGGAAAAGGGAATATCTTCATATACAAACTAGACAGAAGCATTCTCAGAAACTTCTTTGTCATGTGGGGATGGAACTCACAGAGTTGAACATTCCTTTTCACAGAGCAGTTCTGCAACCCTCTTTTGGTGGAAACTGCAAGTGGATGTTTGGTGCGATTGCATCATCCAGTGGAAAAGGAAATACATTCAGACGAAAACTAGATAGAACCATTCTCAGAAACTTCTTGAGATGAGTGCATTCTACTCACAGAGTTGTACCTTCCTTTTGATAGAATAGTTTTGAAACACACTTTTTGTGCAAACTGCAAGTGGATAGTTGGAGCGCTTTGAGGCGTATGCTGCAAAACGAAATATCTTCACATAAAAACTAGACAGAAGCATTCTCAGAAACTTCTTTGTGATGTGCGCATTCAACTCACAGAGTTGAAGCTTCCTTTTCATATAGCACTTTTGAAACGCTCTGTTAGTAGAATCTGCAAGGGAATATTTGGAGTGCTACGAGGCCAACACTGGAAAAGGAAATACCTTCACATACAAACCAGACGGAAGCATTCTCAGAAACTACCCTGTGCTTTATGGATTCAACTCACTGAGAGGAATCTTCCCTTTGAGAGCGCAGTTTGGAAACACTCTTTTTGCAGAATTTGCTAGGGGATGTTTGGAGCGATTTCAGGACTATGCTGGAAAAGGAAATATCTTCACTTAGACACTAGACAGAAGCATTTTTAGAAACTTCGGTGTGATCGGTGCATTCGACTCACAGACCTGAACCTTCCTTTTGATAGAGCAGTTTTGAAACGCTCTTTTAGTAGCATCTGAAAGTGGATATTTGGAGCGCTTTTAGGCCAAGACTGGAAAACGAAATATCATCACATAAAAACTAGACAGAAGCATTCTCAGAAACTTCTTTGTGATGAGTGGATTCAACTCACAGACTTGCACGTTCCTTTGGATAGGATAGTTTTGAAACACTCCTTTTGTAGAATCTGTGAGCGTTTATTTCGAACGCTTTGAGGCCTATGCTGGAAAAGGAAATATCTTCACCTAAAAACTAGACAGAAGCATTGTCAGAAACATCTTTGTTATGACTGCATTCAACCCACAGAGTTGAACCTTCCTATTGATAGAGAAGTTTTGAAACACCCTTTTTGTAGAATCTGCAAGTGAATATTTGGAGCGATATGAGGCCTCTGCTGGGAAATGAAATATCTTCCCCTAAAAGCTAGACAGAAGCATAATCAGAAACGACTTGGCAATGTGTGCATCCAACTCACAGAGTTGAACCTTCCTTTCCCTAGAGCAGTTTTGAAACACTCTTTTAGTAGAAACTGAAAGTGGATATTTGGAGCGCTTTGAGGCCAGTGCTGGGAAACGAAATATCATCACAGAAAAACTAGACAGAAGCGTTCTGCGAAAGTTCTTTGTGATGAGTGCATTCAACTCAGGGACTCGAATGTTCCTTTTGATAGAACAGTTTTGAAACACTCCTTTTGTAGAATCTGCAAGTGTTTATTTGGAGCGCTTTGAGGCCTATGCTGGAAAAGGAAATATCTTCACCTCAAAAGTAGATAGAAGCATTCTCAGAAACTTCTTGGTGATGTGTACATTGAACTCACAGTGTTGAACCTTTCTTTGGATAGAGAAGTTTTGAAACACTCTTTTAGCAGAATCTTCAAGTGGATATATGGAGTTCCTTGAGGCCTACGCCGGAAAAGGAAATATCTTCCCGTAGAAACTAGGCAAAAGCATTCTCAGAAAGTTCCCTGTGCTTTGTGCATTCAACTCACAGAGTTCAACCTTCCTTTTGATAGAGCAGTTTTGAAACACTCTTTTTGTAGAATCTGCACGTGGATATTTGGAACGCTTTGAGGCCTCTTCTTCAAAAGGAAATATCCTGGCATAGAAACTGGACGGAAGCATTCTCAGAAACTTCTTTGCGATGAGGGCCTTCAAGTCACAGAATGAAACCTTCCTTTTCATAGGCCAGCTTTGAAACACTGCTTCTGTAGAATCCGCAAGTGGATGCTTGGAGCTGTTTGAGGCTTAGGCTGGAAAAGGTAATATCTTCATATACAAACGAGACAGAAGCATTCTCAGAAACTTCTTTGTCATGTGGGGATGGAACTCACAGAGTTGAACATTCCTTTTCACAGAGCAGTTCTGCAACCCTCTTTTGGTGGAAACTGCAAGTGGATGTTTGGTGCGATTGCGTCATCCAGTGGAAAAGGAAATACATTCAGACGAAAACTAGATAGAACCATTCTCAGAAACTTCTTGAGATGAGTGCATTCTACTCACAGAGTTGTACCTTCCTTTTGATAGAATACTTTTGAAACACACTTTTTGTGCAAACTGCAAGTGGATAGTTGGAGCGCTTTGAGGCGTATGCTGCAAAACGAAATATCTTCACATAAAAACTAGACAGAAGCATTCTCAGAAACTTCTTTGTGATGTGCGCATTCAACTCACAGAGTTGAAGCTTCCTTTTCATATAGCACTTTTGAAACGCTCTGTTAGTAGAATCTGCAAGGGAATATTTGGAGTGCTACGAGGCCAACACTGGAAAAGGAAATACCTTCACATACAAACCAGACGGAAGCATTCTCAGAAACTACCCTGTGCTTTATGGATTCAACTCACTGAGAGGAATCTTCCCTTTGAGAGCGCAGTTTGGAAACACTCTTTTTGCAGAATTTGCTAGTGGATGTTTGGAGCGATTTCAGGACTATGCTGGAAAAGGAAATATCTTCACTTAAACACTAGACAGAAGCATTGTCAGAAACTTCGGTGCGATGAGTGCATTCGACTCACAGACCTGAACCTTCCTTTTGATAGAGCAGTTTTGAAACGCTCTTTTAGTAGCATCTGAAAGCGCATATTTGGAGCGCTTTGAGGCCAAGGCTGGAAAACGAAATATCATGACATAAAAACTAGACACAAGCATTCTCAGAAACTTCTTTGTGATGAGTGGATTCAACTCACAGACTTGCACGTTCCTTTGGATAGGATAGTTTTGAAACACTCCTTTTGTAGAATCTGCGAGCGTTTATTTCGAACGCTTTGAGGCCTATGCTGGAAAAGGAAATATCTTCACCTAAAAACTAGACAGAAGCATTGTCAGGAACATCTTTGTGATGACTGCATTCAACTCACAGGGTTGAACGTACCTATTGATAGAGAAGTTTTGAAACACCCTTTTTGTAGAATCTGCAAGTGAATATTTGGAGCAATATGAGGCCTAAGCTGGGAAATGAAATATGTTCCCCTAAAAGCTAGACAGAAGCATACTCAGAAACGACTTGGCAATGTGTGCATCCAACTCACAGAGTTGAACCTTCCTTTCCCTAGAGCAGTTTTGAAACACTCTTTTAGTAGAATCTGAAAGTGGATATTTGGAGCGCTTTGAGGCCAGTGCTGGGAAACGAAATATCATCACAGAAAAACTAGACAGAAGCGTTCTGCGAAAGTTCTTTGTGATGAGTGCATTCAACTCAGAGACTCGAACGTTCCTTTTGATAGAACAGTTTTGAAACACTCCTTTTGTAGAATCTGCAGGTGTTTATTTGGAGCGCTTTCAGGCCTATGCTGGAAAAGGAAATATCTTCACCTCAAAAGTAGATAGAAGCATTCTCAGAAACTTCTTGGTGATGTGTACATTGAACTCACAGTGTTGAACCTTACTTTGGATAGAGAAGTTTTGAAACACTCTTTTAGCAGAATCTTCAAGTGGATATATGGAGTTCCTTGAGGCCTACGCCGGAAATGGAAATATCTTCCCGTAGAAACTAGGCAAAAGCATTCTCAGAAAGTTCCCTGTGCTTTGTGCATTCAACTCACAGAGTTCAACCTTCCTTTTGATAGAGCAGTTTTGAAACACTCTTTTTGTAGAATCTGCACGTGGATATTTGGAACGCTTTGAGGCCTATGCTTCAAAAGGAAATATCCTGGCATAGAAACTGGACGGAAGCATTCTCAGAAACTTCTTTGCGATGAGGGCCTTCAAGTCACAGAGTGAAACCTTCCTTTTGATAGGCCAGCTTTGAAACACTGTTTCTGTAGAATCTGCAAGTGGATGCTTGGAGCTCTTTGAGGCTTAGGCTGGAAAAGGTAATATCCTCATATACAAACTAGACAGAAGCATTCTCAGAAACTTCTTTGTCATGTGGGGATGGAACTCACAGAGTTGAACATTCCTTTTCACAGAGCAGTTCTGCAACCCTCTTTTGGTGGAAACTGCAAGTGGATGTTTGGTGCGATTGCGTCATCCAGTGGAAAAGGAAATACATTCAGACGAAAACTAGATAGAACCATTCTCAGAAACTTCTTGAGATGAGTGCATTCTACTCAAAGAGTTGTACGTTCCTTTTGATAGAATAGTTTTGAAACACACTTTTTGTGCAAACTGCAAGTGGATAGTTGGAGCGCTTTGAGGCGTATGCTGCAAAACGAAATATCTTCACATAAAAACTAGACAGAAGCATTCTCAGAAACTTCTTTGTGATGTGCGCATTCAACTTACAGAGTTGAAGCTTCCTTTTCATATAGCACTTTTGAAACGCTCTGTTAGTAGAATCTGCAAGGGAATATTTGGAGTGCTACGAGGCCAACACTGGAAAAGGAAATACCTTCACATACAAACCAGACGGAAGCATTCTCAGAAACTACCCTGTGATTTATGGATTCAACTCATTGAGAGGAATCTTCCCTTTGAGAGCGCAGTTTGGAAACACTCTTTTTGCAGAATTTGCTAGGGGATGTTTGGAGCGATTTCAGGACTATGCTGGAAAAGGAAATATCTTCACTTAGACACTAGACAGAAGCATTTTTAGAAACTTCGGTGTGATCGGTGCTTTCGACTCACAGACCTGAACCTTCCTTTTGATAGAGCAGTTTTGAAACGCTCTTTTAGTAGCATCTGAAAGTGGATATTTGGAGCGCTTTTAGGCCAAGGCTGGAAAACGAAATATCATCACATAAAAACTAGACAGAAGCATTCTCAGAAACTTCTTTGTGATGAGTGGATTCAACTCACAGACTTGCACGTTCATTTGGATAGGATAGTTTTGAAACACTCCTTTTGTAGAATCTGCGAGCGTTTATTTCGAACGCTTTGAGGCCTATGCTGGAAAAGGAAATATCTTCACCTAAAAACTAGACAGAAGCATTGTCAGAAACATCTTTGTGATGACTGCATTCAACTCACAGAGTTGAACCTACCTATTGATAGAGAAGTTTTGAAACACCCTTTTTGTAGAATCTGCAAGTGAATATTTGGAGCGATATGAGGCCTCTGCTGGGAAATGAAATATCTTCCCCTAAAAGCTAGACAGAAGCATACTCAGAAACGACTTGGCAATGTGTGCATCCAACTCACAGAGTTGAACCTTCCTTTCCCTAGAGCAGTTTTGAAACACTCTTTTAGTAGAATCTGAAAGTGGATATTTGGAGCGCTTTGAGGCCAGTGCTAGGAAACGAAATATCATCACAGAAAAACTAGACAGAAGCGTTCTGCGAAAGTTCTTTGTGATGAGTGCATTCAACTCAGGGACTCGAATGTTCCTTTTGATAGAACAGTTTTGAAACACTCCTTTTGTAGAATCTGCAAGTGTTTATTTGGAGCGCTTTGAGGCCTATGCTGGAAAAGGAAATATCTTCACCTCAAAAGTAGATAGAAGCATTCTCAGAAACTTCTTGGTGATGTGTACATTGAACTCACAGTGTTGAACCTTTCTTTGGATAGAGAAGTTTTGAAACACTCTTTTAGCAGAATCTTCAAGTGGATATATGGAGTTCCTTGAGGCCTACGCCGGAAAAGGAAATATCTTCCCGTAGAAACTAGGCAAAAGCATTCTCAGAAAGTTCCCTGTGCTTTGTGCATTCAACTCACAGAGTTCAACCTTCCTTTTGATAGAGCAGTTTTGAAACACTCTTTTTGTAGAATCTGCACGTGGATATTTGGAACGCTTTGAGGCCTCTGCTTCAAAAGGAAATATCCTGGCATAGAAACTGGACGGAAGCATTCTCAGAAACTTCTTTGCGATGAGGGCCTTCAAGTCACAGAGTGAAACCTTCCTTTTGATAGGCCAGCTTTGAAACACTGTTTCTGTAGAATCCGCAAGCGGATGCTTTTAGCTCTTTGAGTCTTAGGCTGGAAAAGGGAATATCTTCATATACAAACTAGACAGAAGCATTCTCAGAAACTTCTTTGTCATGTGGGGATGGAACTCACAGAGTTGAACATTCCTTTTCACAGAGCAGTTCTGCAACCCTCTTTTGGTGGAAACTGCAAGTGGATGTTTGGTGCGATTGCATCATCCAGTGGAAACGGAAATACATTCAGACGAAAACTAGATAGAACCATTCTCAGAAACTTCTTGAGATGAGTGCATTCTACTCACAGAGTTGTACCTTCCTTTTGATAGAATACTTTTGAAACACACTTTTTGTGCAAACTGCAAGTGGATAGTTGGAGCGCTTTGAGGCGTATGCTGCAAAACGAAATATCTTCACATAAAAACTAGACAGAAGCATTCTCAGAAACTTCTTTGTGATGTGCGCATTCAACTCACAGAGTTGAAGCTTCCTTTTCATATAGCACTTTTGAAACGCTCTGTTAGTAGAATCTGCAAGGGAATATTTGGAGTGCTACGAGGCCAACACTGGAAAAGGAAATACCTTCACATACAAACCAGACGGAAGCATTCTCAGAAACTACCCTGTGCTTTATGGATTCAACTCACTGAGAGGAATCTTCCCTTTGAGAGCGCAGTTTGGAAACACTCTTTTTGCAGAATTTGCTAGGGGATGTTTGGAGCGATTTCAGGACTAGGCTGGAAAAGGAAATATCTTCACTTAGACACTAGACAGAAGCATTTTTAGAAACTTCGGTGTGATCGGTGCATTCGACTCACAGACCTGAACCTTCCTTTTGATAGAGCAGTTTTGAAACGCTCTTTTAGTAGCATCTGAAAGTGGATATTTGGAGCGCTTTTAGGCCAAGGCTGGAAAACGAAATATCATCACATAAAAACTAGACAGAAGCATTCTCAGAAACTTCTTTGTGATGAGTGGATTCAACTCACAGACTTGCACGTTCCTTTGGATAGGATAGTTTTGAAACACTCCTTTTGTAGAATCTGCGAGCGTTTATTTCGAACGCTTTGAGGCCTATGCTGGAAAAGGAAATATCTTCACCTAAAAACTAGACAGAAGCATTGTCAGAAACATCTTTGTGATGACTGCATTCAACTCACAGAGTTGAACCTACCTATTGATAGAGAAGTTTTGAAACACCCTTTTTGTAGAATCTGCAAGTGAATATTTGGAGCGATATGAGGCCTCTGCTGGGAAATGAAATATCTTCCCCTAAAAGCTAGACAGAAGCATACTCAGAAACGACTTGGCAATGTGTGCATCCAACTCACAGAGTTGAACCTTCCTTTCCCTAGAGCAGTTTTGAAACACTCTTTTAGTAGAATCTGAAAGTGGATATTTGGAGCGCTTTGAGGCCAGTGCTGGGAAACGAAATATCATCACAGAAAAACTAGACAGAAGCGTTCTACGAAAGTTCTTTGTGATGAGTGCATTCAACTCAGAGACTCGAACGTTACTTTTGATAAAGCAGTTTTGAAACACTCCGTTTGTAGAATCTGCAAGTGTTTATTTGGAGCGCTTTGAGGCCTATGCTGGAAAAGGAAATATCTTCACCTAAAAAGTAGATAGAAGCATTCTCAGAAACTTCTTGGTGATGTGTACATTGAACTCACAGTATTGAACCTTTCTTTGGATAGAGAAGTTTTGAAACACTCCTTTAGCAGAATCTTCAAGTGGATATATGGAGTTCCTTGAGGCCTACGCCGGAAAAGGAAATATCTTCCCGTAGAAACTAGGCAAAAGCATTCTCAGAAAGCTCCCTGTGCTTTGTGCATTCAACTCACAGAGTTCAACCTTCCTTTTGATAGAGCAGTTTTGAAACACTCTTTTTGTAGAATCTGCACGTGGATATTTGGAACACTTTGAGGCCTCTGCTTCAAAAGGAAATATCCTGGCATAGAAACGGGACGGAAGCATTCTCAGAAACTTCTTTGCGATGAGGGCCTTCAAGTCACAGAGTGAAACCTTCCTTTTGATAGGCCAGCTTTGAAACACTGCTTCTGTAGAATCCGCAAGTGGATGCTTGGAGCTGTTTGAGGCTTAGGCTGGAAAAGGTAATATCTTCATATACAAACTAGACAGAAGCATTCTCAGAAACTTCTTTGTCATGTGGGGATGGAACTCACAGAGTTGAACATTCCTTTTCACAGAGCAGTTCTGCAACCCTCTTTTGGTGGAAACTGCAAGTGGATGTTTGGTGCGATTGCGTCATCCAGTGGAAAAGGAAATACATTCAGACGAAAACTAGATAGAACCATTCTCAGAAACTTCTTGAGATGAGTGCATTCTACTCACAGAGTTGTACCTTCCTTTTGATAGAATAGTTTTGAAACACACTTTTTGTGCAAACTGCAACTGGATAGTTGGAGCGCTTTGAGGCGTATGCTGCAAAACGAAATATCTTCACATAAAAACTAGACAGAAGCATTCTCAGAAACTTCTTTGTGATGTGCGCATTCAACTCACAGAGTTGAAGCTTCCTTTTCATATAGCACTTTTGAAACGCTCTGTTAGTAGAATCTGCAAGGGAATATTTGGAGTGCTACGAGGCCAACACTGGAAAAGGAAATACCTTCACATACAAACCAGACGGAAGCATTCTCAGAAACTACCCTGTGCTTTATGCATTCAACTCACTGAGAGGAATCTTCCCTTTGAGAGCGCAGTTTGGAAACACTCTTTTTGCAGAATTTGCTAGGGGATGTTTGGAGCGATTTCAGGACTATGCTGGAAAAGGAAATATCTTCACTTAAACACTAGACAGAAGCATTGTCAGAAACTTCGGTGCGATGAGTGCATTCGACTCACAGACCTGAACCTTCCTTTTGATAGAGCAGTTTTGAAACGCTCTTTTAGTAGCATCTGAAAGCGCATATTTGGAGCGCTTTGAGGCCAAGGCTGGAAAACGAAATATCATCACATAAAAACTAGACAGAAGCATTCTCAGAAACTTCTTTGTGATGAGTGGATTCAACTCACAGACTTGCACGTTCCTTTGGATAGGATAGTTTTGAAACACTCCTTTTGTAGAATCTGCGAGCGTTTATTTCGAACGCTTTGAGGCCTATGCTAGAAAAGGAAATATCTTCACCTAAAAACTAGACAGAAGCGTTGTCAGAAACATCTTTGTGATGACTGCATTCAACTCACAGAGTTGAACGTACCTATTGATAGAGAAGTTTTGAAACACCCTTTTTGTAGAATCTGCAAGTGAATATTTGGAGCGATATGAGGCCTCTGCTGGGAAATGAAATATCTTCACCTAAAAGCTAGACAGAAGCATACTCAGAAACGACTTGGCAATGTGTGCATCCAACTCACAGAGTTGAACCTTCCTTTCCCTAGAGCAGTTTTGAAACACTCTTTTAGTAGAATCTGAAAGTGGATATTTGGAGCGCTTTCAGGCCAGTGCTGGGAAACGAAATATCATCACAGAAAAACTAGACAGAAGCGTTCTGCGAAAGTTCTTTGTGATGAGTGCATTCAACTCAGGGACTCGAATGTTCCTTTTGATAGAACAGTTTTGAAACACTCCTTTTGTAGAATCTGCAAGTGTTTATTTGGAGCGTTTGAGGCCTATGCTGGAAAAGGAAATATCTTCACCTAAAAAGTAGATAGAAGCATTCTCAGATACATCTTGGTGATGTGTACATTGAACTCACAGTTTTGAACCTTTCTTTGGATAGAGAAGTTTTGAAACACTCTTTTAGCAGAATCTTCAAGTGGATATATGGAGTTCCTTGAGGCCTATGCCGGAAAAGGAAGTATCTTCCCTTAGAAACTAGGCAAAAGCATTCTCAGAAAGTTCCCTGTGCTTTGTGCATTCAACTCACAGAGTTCAACCTTCCTTTTGATAGAGCAGTTTTGAAACACTCTTTTTGTACAATCTGAACGTGGATATTTGGAACGCTTTGAGGCCTCTGCTTCAAAAGGAAATATCCTGGCATAGAAACTGGACAGAAGCATTCTCAGAAACTTCTTTGCGATGAGGGCCTTCAAGTCACAGAGTGAAACCTTCCTTTTGATAGGCCAGCTTTGAAACACTGTTTCTGTAGAATCCGCAAGCGGATGCTTGGAGCTCTTTGAGGCTTAGGCTGGAAAAGGGAATATCTTCATATACAAACTAGACAGAAGCATTCTCAGAAACTTCTTTGTCATGTGGGGATGGAACTCACAGAGTTGAACATTCCTTTTCACAGAGCAGTTCTGCAACCCTCTTTTGGTGGAAACTGCAAGTGGATGTTTGGTGCGATTGCGTCATCCAGTGGAAAAGGAAATACATTCAGACGAAAACTAGATAGAACCATTCTCAGAAACTTCTTGAGATGAGTGCATTCTACTCACAGAGTTGTACCTTCCTTTTGATAGAATACTTTTGAAACACACTTTTTGTGCAAACTGCAAGTGGATAGTTGGAGCGCTTTGAGGCGTATGCTGCAAAACGAAATATCTTCACATAAAAACTAGACAGAAGCATTCTCAGAAACTTCTTTGTGATGTGCGCATTCAACTCACAGAGTTGAAGCTTCCTTTTCATATAGCACTTTTGAAACGCTCTGTTAGTAGAATCTGCAAGGGAATATTTGGAGTGCTACGAGGCCAACACTGGAAAAGGAAATACCTTCACATACAAACCAGACGGAAGCATTCTCAGAAACTACCCTGTGCTTTATGGATTCAACTCACTGAGAGGAATCTTCCCTTTGAGAGCGCAGTTTGGAAACACTCTTTTTGCAGAATTTGCTAGGGGATGTTTGGAGCGATTTCAGGACTATGCTGGAAAAGGAAATATCTTCACTTAAACACTAGACAGAAGCATTGTCAGAAACTTCGGTGTGATGAGTGCATTCGACTCACAGACCTGAACCTTTCTTTTGATAGAGCAGTTTTGAAACGCTCTTTTAGTAGCATCTGAAAGCGCATATTTGGAGCGCTTTGAGGCCAAGCCTGGAAAACGAAATATCATCACATAAAAACTAGACAGAAGCATTCTCAGAAACTTCTTTGTGATGAGTGGATTCAACTCACAGACTTGCACGTTCCTTTGGATAGGATAGTTTTGAAACACTCCTTTTGTAGAATCTGCGAGCGTTTATTTCGAACGCTTTGAGGCCTATGCTAGAAAAGGAAACATCTTCACCTAAAAACTAGACAGAAGCATTGTCAGAAACATCTTTGTGATGACTGCATTCAACTCACAGAGTTGAACGTACCTATTGATAGAGAAGTTTTGAAACACCCTTTTTGTACAATCTGCAAGTGAATATTTGGAGCGATATGAGGCCTCTGCTGGGAAATGAAATATCTTCACCTAAAAGCTAGACAGAAGCATACTCAGAAACGACTTGGCAATGTGTGCCTCCAACTCACAGAGTTGAACCTTCCTTTCCCTAGAGCAGTTTTGAAACACTCTTTTAGTAGAATCTGAAAGTGGATATTTGGAGCGCTTTGAGGCCAGTGCTGGGAAACGAAATATCATCACAGAAAAACTAGACAGAAGCGTTCTGCGAAAGTTCTTTGTGATGAGTGCATTCAACTCAGGGACTCGAATGTTCCTTTTGATAGAACAGTTTTGAAACACTCCTTTTGTAGAATCTGCAAGTGTTTATTTGGAGCGCTTTGAGGCCTATGCTGGAAAAGGAAATATCTTCACCTAAAAAGTAGATAGAAGCATTCTCAGATACATCTTGGTAATGTGTACATTGAACTCACAGTGTTGAACCTTTCTTTGGATAGAGAAGTTTTGAAACACTCTTTTAGCAGAATCTTCAAGTGGATATATGGAGTTCCTTGAGGCCTACGCCGGAAAAGGAAGTATCTTCCCGTAGAAACTAGGCAAAAGCATTCTCAGAAAGTTCCCTGTGCTTTGTGCATTCAACTCACAGAGTTCAACCTTCCTTTTGATAGAGCAGTTTTGAAACACTCTTTTTGTAGAATCTGAACGTGGATATTTGGAACGCTTTGAGGCCTCTGCTTCAAAAGGAAATATCCTGGCATAGAAACTGGACGGAAGCATTCTCAGAAACTTCTTTGCGATGAGGGCCTTCAAGTCACAGAGTGAAACCTTCCTTTTGATAGGCCAGCTTTGAAACACTGTTTCTGTAGAATCCGCAAGTGAATGCTTGGAGCTCTTTGAGGCTTACGCTGGAAAAGGGAATATCTTCATATACAAACTAGACAGAAGTATTCTCAGAAACATCTTTGTCATGTGGGGATGGAACTCACAGAGTTGAACATTCCTTTTCACAGAGCAGTTCTGCAACCCTCTTTTGGTGGAAACTGCAAGTGGATGTTTGGTGCGATTGCGTCATCCAGTGGAAAAGGAAATACATTCAGACGAAAACTAGATAGAACCATTCTCAGAAACTTCTTGAGATGAGTGCATTCTACTCACAGAGTTGTACCTTCCTTTTGATAGAATAGTTTTGAAACACACTTTTTCTGCAAACTGCAAGTGGATAGTTGGAGCGCTTTGAGCGTATGCTGCAAAACGAAATATCTTCACATAAAAACTAGACAGAAGCATTCTCAGAAACTTCTTTGTGATGTGCGCATTCAACTCACAGAGTTGAAGCTTCCTTTTCATATAGCACTTTTGAAACGCTCTGTTAGTAGAATCTGCAAGGGAATATTTGGAGTGCTACGAGGCCAACACTGGAAAAGGAAATACCTTCACATACAAACCAGACGGAAGCATTCTCAGAAACTACCCTGTGCTTTATGGATTCAACTCACTGAGAGGAATCTTCCCTTTGAGAGCGCAGTTTGGAAACACTCTTTTTGCAGAATTTGCTAGGGGATGTTTGGAGCGATTTCAGGACTATGCTGGAAAAGGAAATATCTTCACTTAAACACTAGACAGAAGCATTGTCAGAAACTTCGGTGCGATGAGTGCATTCGACTCACAGACCTGAACCTTCCTTTTGATAGAGCAGTTTTGAAACGCTCTTTTAGTAGCATCTGAAAGCGCATATTTGGAGCGCTTTGAGGCCAAGGCTGGAAAACGAAATATCATCACATAAAAACTAGACAGAAGCATTCTCAGAAACTTCTTTGTGATGAGTGGATTCAACTCACAGACTTGCACGTTCCTTTGGATAGGATAGTTTTGAAACACTCCTTTTGTAGAATCTGCGAGCGTTTATTTCGAACGCTTTGAGGCCTATGCTGGAAAAGGAAATATCTTCACCTAAAAACTAGACAGAAGCATTGTCAGAAACATCTTTGTGATGACTGCATTCAACTCACAGAGTTGAACCTACCTATTGATAGAGAAGTTTTGAAACACCCTTTTTGTAGAATCTGCAAGTGAATATTTGGAGCGATATGAGGCCTCTGCTGGGAAATGAAATATCTTCCCCTAAAAGCTAGACAGAAGCATACTCAGAAACGACTTGGCAATGTGTGCATCCAACTCACAGAGTTGAACCTTCCTTTCCCTAGAGCAGTTTTGAAACACTCTTTTAGTAGAATCTGAAAGTGGATATTTGGAGCGCTTTGAGGCCAGTGCTGGGAAACGAAATATCATCACAGAAAAACTAGACAGAAGCGTTCTGCGAAAGTTCTTTGTGATGAGTGCATTCAACTCAGGGACTCGAATGTTCCTTTTGATAGAACAGTTTTGAAACACTCCTTTTGTAGTATCTGCAAGTGTTTATTTGGAGCGCTTTGAGGCCTATGCTGGAAAAGGAAATATCTTCACCTCAAAAGTAGATAGAAGCATTCTCAGAAACTTCTTGGTGATGTGTACATTGAACTCACAGTGTTGAACCTTTCTTTGGATAGAGAAGTTTTGAAACACTCTTTTAGCAGAATCTTCAAGTGGATATATGGAGTTCCTTGAGGCCTACGCCGGAAAAGGAAATATCTTCCCGTAGAAACTAGGCAAAAGCATTCTCAGAAAGTTCCCTGTGCTTTGTGCATTCAACTCACAGAGTTCAACCTTCCTTTTGATAGAGCAATTTTGAAACACTCTTTTTGTAGAATCTGCACGTGGATATTTGGAACGCTTTGAGGCCTCTGCTTCAAAAAGAAATATCCTGGCATAGAAACTGGACGGAAGCATTCTCAGAAACTTCTTTGCGATGAGGGCCTTCAAGTCACAGAGTGAAACCTTCCTTTTGATAGGCCAGCTTTGAAACACTGTTTCTGTAGAATCCGCAAGCGGATGCTTGGAGCTCTTTGAGGCTTACGCTGGAAAAGGGAATATCTTCATATACAAACTAGACAGAAGCATTCTCAGAAACTTCTTTGTCATGTGGGGATGGAACTCACAGAGTTGAACATTCCTTTTCACAGAGCAGTTCTGCAACCCTCTTTTGGTGGAAACTGCAAGTGGATGTTTGGTGCGATTGCGTCATCCAGTGGAAAAGGAAATACATTCAGACGAAAACTAGATAGAACCATTCTCAGAAACTTCTTGAGATGAGTGCATTCTACTCACAGAGTTGTACCTTCCTTTTGATAGAATAGTTTTGAAACACACTTTTTGTGCAAACTGCAAGTGGATAGTTGGAGCGCTTTGAGGCGTATGCTGCAAAACGAAATATCTTCACATAAAAACTAGACAGAAGCATTCTCAGAAACTTCTTTGTGATGTGCGCATTCAACTCACAGAGTTGAAGCTTCCTTTTCATCTAGCACTTTTGAAACGCTCTGTTAGTAGAATCTGCAAGGGAATATTTGGAGTGCTACGAGGCCAACACTGGAAAAGGAAATACCTTCACATACAAACCAGACGGAAGCATTCTCAGAAACTACCCTGTGCTTTATGCATTCAACTCACTGAGAGGAATCTTCCCTTTGAGAGCGCAGTTTGGAAACACTCTTTTTGCAGAATTTGCTAGGGGATGTTTGGAGCGATTTCAGGACTATGCTGGAAAAGGAAATATCTTCACTTAGACACTAGACAGAAGCATTGTCAGAAACTTCAGTGCGATGAGTGCATTCGACTCACAGACCTGAACCTTCCTTTTGATAGAGCAGTTTTGAAACGCTCTTTTAGTAGCATCTGAAAGCGCATATTTGGAGCGCTTTGAGGCCAAGGCTGGAAAACGAAATATCATCACATAAAAACTAGACAGAAGCATTCTCAGAAACTTCTTTGTGATGAGTGGATTCAACTCACAGACTTGCACGTTCCTTTGGATAGGATAGTTTTGAAACACTCCTTTTGTAGAATCTGCGAGCGTTTATTTCGAACGCTTTGAGGCCTATGCTGGAAAAGGAAATATCTTCACCTAAAAACTAGACAGAAGCATTGTCAGAAACATCTTTGTGATGACTGCATTCAACTCACAGAGTTGAACGTACCTATTGATAGAGAAGTTTTGAAACACCCTTTTTGTAGAATCTGCAAGTGAATATTTGGAGCCATATGAGGCCTCTGCTGGGAAATGAAATATCTTCACCTAAAAGCTAGACAGAAGCATACTCAGAAACGACTTGGCAATGTGTGCATCCAACTCACAGAGTTGAACCTTCCTTTCCCTAGAGCAGTTTTGAAACACTCTTTTAGTAGAATCTGAAAGTGGATATTTGGAGCGCTTTGAGGCCAGTGCTGGGAAACGAAATATCATCACAGAAAAACTAGACAGAAGCGTTCTGCGAAAGTTCTTTGTGATGAGTGCATTCAACTCAGGGACTCGAATGTTCCTTTTGATAGAACAGTTTTGAAACACTCCTTTTGTAGAATCTGCAAGTGTTTATTTGGAGCGCTTTGAGGCCTATGCTGGAAAAGGAAATATCTTCACCTCAAAAGTAGATAGAAGCATTCTCAGATACATCTTGGTGATGTGTACATTGAACTCACAGTGTTGAACCTTTCTTTGAGATAGAGAAGTTTTGAAACACTCTTTTAGCAGAATCTTCAAGTGGATATATGGAGTTCCTTGAGGCCTACGCCGGAAAAGGAAATATCTTCCCGTAGAAACTAGGCAAAAGCATTCTCAGAAAGTTCCCTGTGCTTTGTGCATTCAACTCACAGAGTTCAACCTTCCTTTTGATAGAGCAGTTTTGAAACACTCTTTTTGTAGAATCTGCACGTGGATATTTGGAACGCTTTGAGGCCTCTGCTTCAAAAGGAAATATCCTGGCATAGAAACTGGACGGAAGCATTCTCAGAAACTTCTTTGCGATGAGGGCCTTCAAGTCACAGAGTGAAACCTTCCTTTTGATAGGCCAGCTTTGAAACACTGTTTCTGTAGAATCCGCAAGTGAATGCTTGGAGCTCTTTGAGGCTTAGGCTGGAAAAGGGAATATCTTCATATACAAACTAGACAGAAGCATTCTCAGAAACTTCTTTGTCATGTGGGGATGGAACTCACAGAGTTGAACATTCCTTTTCACAGAGCAGTTCTGCAACCCTCTTTTGGTGGAAACTGCAAGTGGATGTTTGGTGCGATTGCGTCATCCAGTGGAAAAGGAAATACATTCAGACGAAAACTAGATAGAACCATTCTCAGAAACTTCTTGAGATGAGTGCATTCTACTCACAGAGTTGTACCTTCCTTTTGATAGAATAGTTTTGAAACACACTTCTTGTGCAAACTGCAAGTGGATAGTTGGAGCGCTTTGAGGCGTATGCTGCAAAACGAAATATCTTCACATAAAAACTAGACAGAAGCATTCTCAGAAACTTCTTTGTGATGTGCGCATTCAACTCACAGAGTTGAAGCTTCCTTTTCATCTAGCACTTTTGAAACGCTCTGTTAGTAGAATCTGCAAGGGAATATTTGGAGTGCTACGAGGCCAACACTGGAAAAGGAAATACCTTCACATACAAACCAGACGGAAGCATTCTCAGAAACTACCCTGTGCTTTATGCATTCAACTCACTGAGAGGAATCTTCCCTTTGAGAGCGCAGTTTGGAAACACTCTTTTTGCAGAATTTGCTAGGGGATGTTTGGAGCGATTTCAGGACTATGCTGGAAAAGGAAATATCTTCACTTAGACACTAGACAGAAGCATTGTCAGAAACTTCGGTGCAATGAGTGCATTCGACTCACAGACCTGAACCTTCCTTTTGATAGAGCAGTTTTGAAACGCTCTTTTAGTAGCATCTGAAAGTGGATATTTGGAGCGCTTTTAGGCCAAGGCTGGAAAACGAAATATCATCACATAAAAACTAGACAGAAGCATTCTCAGAAACTTCTTTGTGATGAGTGGATTCAACTCACAGACTTGCACGTTCCTTTGGATAGGATAGTTTTGAAACACTCCTTTTGTAGAATCTGCGAGCGTTTATTTCGAATGCTTTGAGGCCTATGCTGGAAAAGGAAATATCTTCACCTAAAAACTAGACAGAAGCATTGTCAGAAATATCTTTGTGATGACTGCATGAAACTCACAGAGTTGAACCTACCTATTGATGGCGTAGATTTGAAAAACCCTTTTTGTAGAATCTGCAAGTGAATATTTGGAGCGATATGAGGCCTCTGCTGGGAAAGGAAATATCATCCCCTAAAAGCTAGACAGAAGCATACTCAGAAACGACTTGGCAATGTATGGATCCAACACACAGAGTTGAACTTCCTTTCCCTAGAGCAGTTTTGAAACGCTCTTTTAGTAGAATCTGAAAGTGGATATTTGGAGCACTTTGAGGCCAGTGCTGGGAAACGAAATATCCTCACAGAAAAACTAGACAGAAGCGTTCTGCGAAAGTTCTTTGTGATGAGTGCATTCAACTCAGGGACTCGAATGTTCCTTTTGATAGAACAGTTTTGAAACACTCCTTTTGTAGAATCTGCAAGTGTTTATTTGGAGCGCTTTCAGGCCTATGCTGGAAAAGGAAATATCTTCACCTCAAAAGTAGATAGAAGCATTCTCAGAAACTTCTTGATGATGTGTACATTGAACTCACAGTGTTGAACCTTTCTTTGGATAGAGAAGTTTTGAAACACTCTTTTAGCAGAATCTTCAAGTGGATATATGGAGTTCCTTGAGGCCTACGCCGGAAAAGGAAATATCTTCCCGTAGAAACTAGGCAAAAGCATTCTCAGAAAGTTCCCTGTGCTTTGTGCATTCAACTCACAGAGTTCAACCTTCCTTTTGATAGAGCAGTTTTGAAACACTCTTTTTGTAGAATCTGCACGTGGATATTTGGAACGCTTTGAGGCCTCTGCTTCAAAAGGAAATATCCTGGCATAGAAACTGGACGGAAGCATTCTCAGAAACTTCTTTGTCATGTGGGGTTGGAACTCACAGAGTTGAACATTCCTTTTCACAGAGCAGTTCTGCAACCCTCTTTTGGTGGAAACTGCAAGTGGATGTTTGGTGCGATTGCATCATCCAGTGGAAAAGGAAATACATTCAGACGAAAACTAGATAGAACCATTCTCAGAAACTTCTTGAGATGAGTGCATTCTACTCACAGAGTTTTACCTTCCTTTTGATAGAATAGTTTTGAAACACACTTTTTGTGCAAACTGCAAGTGGATAGTTGGAGCGCTTTAAGGCGTATGCTGCAAAACGAAATAACTTCACATAAAAACTAGACAGAAGCATTCTCAGAAACTTCTTTGTGATGTGCGCATTCAACTCACAGAGTTGAAGCTTCCTTTTCATATAGCACTTTTGAAACGCTCTGTTAGTAGAATCTGCAAGGGAATATTTGGAGTGCTACGAGGCCAACACTGGAAAAGGAAATACCTTCACATACAAACCAGACGGAAGCATTCTCAGAAACTACCCTGTGCTTTATGCATTCAACTCACTGAGAGGAATCTTCCCTTTGAGAGCGCAGTTTGGAAACACTCTTTTTGCAGAATTTGCTAGGGGATGTTTGGAGCGATTTCAGGACTATGCTGGAAAAGGAAATATCTTCACTTAAACACTAGACAGAACCATTGTCATTAACTTCGGTGCGATGAGTGCATTCGACTCACAGACCTGAACCTTCCTTTTGATAGAGCAGTTTTGAAACGCTCTTTTAGTAGCATCTGAAAGCGCATATTTGGAGCGCTTTGAGGCCAAGGCTGGAAAACGAAATATCATCACATAAAAACTAGACAGAAGCATTTTCAGAAACTTCTTTGTGATGAGTGGATTCAACTCACAGACTTGCACGTTCCTTTGGATAGGATAGTTTTGAAACACTCCTTTTGTAGAATCTGCGAGCGTTTATTTCTAACGCTTTGAGGCCTATGCTAGAAAAGGAAATATCTTCACCTAAAAACTAGACAGAAGCATTGTCAGAAACATCTTTGTGATGACTGCATTCAACTCACAGAGTTGAACGTACCTATTGATAGAGAAGTTTTGAAACACCCTTTTTGTAGAATCTGCAAGTGAATATTTGGAGCGATATGAGGCCTCTGCTGGGAAATGAAATATCTTCCCCTAAAAGCTAGACAGAAGCATACTCAGAAACGACTTGGCAATGTGTGCATCCAACTCACAGAGTTGAACCTTCCTTTCCCTAGAGCAGTTTTGAAACACTCTTTTAGTAGAATCTGAAAGTGGATATTTGGAGCGCTTTGAGGCCAGTGCTGGGAAACGAAATATCATCACAGAAAAACTAGACAGAAGCGTTCTGCGAAAGTTCTTTGTGATGAGTGCATTCAACTCAGGGACTCGAATGTTCCTTTTGATAGAACAGTTTTGAAACACTCCTTTTGTAGAATCTGCAAGTGTTTATTTGGAGCGCTTTGAGGCCTATGCTGGAAAAGGAAATATCTTCACCTCAAAAGTAGATAGAAGCATTCTCAGATACATCTTGGTGATGTGTACATTGAACTCACAGTGTTGAACCTTTCTTTGGATAGAGAAGTTTTGAAACACTCTTTTAGCAGAATCTTCAAGTGGATATATGGAGTTCCTTGAGGCCTACGCCGGAAAAGGAAATATCTTCCCGTAGAAACTAGGCAAAAGCATTCTCAGAAAGTTCCCTGTGCTTTGTGCATTCAACTCAGAGAGTTCAACCTTCCTTTTGATAGAGCAGTTTTGAAACACTCTTTTTGTAGAATCTGCACGTGGATATTTGGAACGCTTTGAGGCCTCTGCTTCAAAAGGAAATATCCTGGCATAGAAACTGGACGGAAGCATTCTCAGAAACTTCTTTGCGATGAGGGCCTTCAAGTCACAGAGTGAAACCTTCCTTTTGATAGGCCAGCTTTGAAACACTGTTTCTGTAGAATCCGCAAGTGAATGCTTGGAGCTCTTTGAGGCTTACGCTGGAAAAGGGAATATCTTCATATACAAACTAGACAGAAGCATTCTCAGAAACTTCTTTGTCATGTGGGGATGGAACTCACAGAGTTGAACATTCCTTTTCACAGAGCAGTTCTGCAACCCTCTTTTGGTGGAAACTGCAAGTGGATGTTTGGTGCGATTGCGTCATCCAGTGGAAAAGGAAATACATTCAGACGAAAACTAGATAGAACCATTCTCAGAAACTTCTTGAGATGAGTGCATTCTACTCACAGAGTTGTACGTTCCTTTTGATAGAATAGTTTTGAAACACACTTCTTGTGCAAACTGCAAGTGGATAGTTGGAGCGCTTTGAGGCGTATGCTGCAAAACGAAATATCTTCACATAAAAACTAGACAGAAGCATTCTCAGAAACTTCTTTGTGATGTGCGCATTCAACTCACAGAGTTGAAGCTTCCTTTTCATATAGCACTTTTGAAACGCTCTGTTAGTAGAATCTGCAAGGGAATATTTGGAGTGCTACGAGGCCAACACTGGAAAAGGAAATACCTTCACATACAAACCAGACGGAAGCATTCTCAGAAACTACCCTGTGCTTTATGCATTCAACTCACTGAGAGGAATCTTCCCTTTGAGAGCGCAGTTTGGAAACACTCTTTTTGCAGAATTTGCTAGGGGATGTTTGGAGCGATTTCAGGACTATGCTGGAAAAGGAAATATCTTCACTTAGACAATAGACAGAAGCATTGTCAGAAACTTCGGTGCGATGAGTGCATTCGACTCACAGACCTGAACCTTCCTTTTGATAGAGCAGTTTTGAAACGCTCTTTTAGTAGCATCTGAAAGTGGATATTTGGAGCGCTTTTAGGCCAAGGCTGGAAAACGAAATATCATCACATAAAAACTAGACAGAAGCATTCTCAGAAACTTCTTTGTGATGAGTGGATTCAACTCACAGACTTGCACGTTCCTTTGGATAGGATAGTTTTGAAACACTCCTTTTGTAGAATCTGCGAGCGTTTATTTCGAACGCTTTGAGGCCTATGCTGGAAAAGGAAATATCTTCACCTAAAAACTAGACAGAAGCATTGTCAGAAACATCTTTGTGATGACTGCATTCAACTCACAGAGTTGAACGTACCTATTGATAGAGAAGTTTTGAAACACCCTTTTTGTAGAATCTGCAAGTGAATATTTGGAGCGATATGAGGCCTCTGCTGGGAAATGAAATATCTTCCCCTAAAAGCTAGACAGAAGCATACTCAGAAACGACTTGGCAATGTGTGCATCCAACTCACAGAGTTGAACCTTCCTTTCCCTAGAGCAGTTTTGAAACACTCTTTTAGTAGAATCTGAAAGTGGATATTTGGAGCGCTTTGAGGCCAGTGCTGGGAAACGAAATATCATCACAGAAAAACTAGACAGAAGCGTTCTGCGAAAGTTCTTTGTGATGAGTGCATTCAACTCAGGGACTCGAATGTTCCTTTTGATAGAACAGTTTTGAAACACTCCTTTTGTAGTATCTGCAAGTGTTTATTTGGAGCGCTTTGAGGCCTATGCTGGAAAAGGAAATATCTTCACCTCAAAAGTAGATAGAAGCATTCTCAGAAACTTCTTGGTGATGTGTACATTGAACTCACAGTGTTGAACCTTTCTTTGGATAGAGAAGTTTTGAAACACTCTTTTAGCAGAATCTTCAAGTGGATATATGGAGTTCCTTGAGGCCTACGCCGGAAAAGGAAATATCTTCCCGTAGAAACTAGGCAAAAGCATTCTCAGAAAGTTCCCTGTGCTTTGTGCATTCAACTCACAGAGTTCAACCTTCCTTTTGATAGAGCAATTTTGAAACACTCTTTTTGTAGAATCTGCACGTGGATATTTGGAACGCTTTGAGGCCTCTGCTTCAAAAAGAAATATCCTGGCATAGAAACTGGACGGAAGCATTCTCAGAAACTTCTTTGCGATGAGGGCCTTCAAGTCACAGAGTGAAACCTTCCTTTTGATAGGCCAGCTTTGAAACACTGTTTCTGTAGAATCCGCAAGCGGATGCTTGGAGCTCTTTGAGGCTTACGCTGGAAAAGGGAATATCTTCATATACAAACTAGACAGAAGCATTCTCAGAAACTTCTTTGTCATGTGGGGATGGAACTCACAGAGTTGAACATTCCTTTTCACAGAGCAGTTCTGCAACCCTCTTTTGGTGGAAACTGCAAGTGGATGTTTGGTGCGATTGCGTCATCCAGTGGAAAAGGAAATACATTCAGACGAAAACTAGATAGAACCATTCTCAGAAACTTCTTGAGATGAGTGCATTCTACTCACAGAGTTGTACCTTCCTTTTGATAGAATACTTTTGAAACACACTTTTTGTGCAAACTGCAAGTGGATAGTTGGAGCGCTTTGAGGCGTATGCTGCAAAACGAAATATCTTCACATAAAAACTAGACAGAAGCATTCTCAGAAACTTCTTTGTGATGGGCGCATTCAACTCACAGAGTTGAAGCTTCCTTTTCATATAGCACTTTTGAAACGCTCTGTTAGTAGAATCTGCAAGGGAATATTTGGAGTGCTACGAGGCCAACACTGGAAAAGGAAATACCTTCACATACAAACCAGACGGAAGCATTCTCAGAAACTACCCTGTGCTTTATGCATTCAACTCACTGAGAGGAATCTTCCCTTTGAGAGCGCAGTTTGGAAACACTCTTTTTGCAGAATTTGCTAGGGGATGTTTGGAGCGATTTCAGGACTATGCTGGAAAAGGAAATATCTTCACTTAGACACTAGACAGAAGCATTGTCAGAAACTTCGGTGCGATGAGTGCATTCGACTCACAGACCTGAACCTTCCTTTTGATAGAGCAGTTTTGAAACGCTCTTTTAGTAGCATCTGAATGCGCATATTTGGAGCGCTTTGAGGCCAAGGCTGGAAAACGAAATATCATCACATAAAAACTAGACAGAAGCATTCTCAGAAACTTCTTTGTGATGAGTGGATTCAACTCACAGACTTGCACGTTCCTTTGGATAGGATAGTTTTGAAACACTCCTTTTGTAGAATCTGCGAGCGTTTATTTCGAACGCTTTGAGGCCTATGCTGGAAAAGGAAATATCTTCACCTAAAAACTAGACAGAAGCATTGTCAGAAACATCTTTGTGATGACTGCATTCAACTCACAGAGTTGAACGTACCTATTGATAGAGAAGTTTTGAAACACCCTTTTTGTAGAATCTGCAAGTGAATATTTGGAGCCATATGAGGCCTCTGCTGGGAAATGAAATATCTTCACCTAAAAGCTAGACAGAAGCATACTCAGAAACGACTTGGCAATGTGTGCATCCACCTCACAGAGTTGAACCTTCCTTTCCCTAGAGCAGTTTTGAAACACTCTTTTAGTAGAATCTGAAAGTGGATATTTGGAGCGCTTTGAGGCCAGTGCTGGGAAACGAAATATCATCACAGAAAAACTAGACAGAAGCGTTCTGCGAAAGTTCTTTGTGATGAGTGCATTCAACTCAGGGACTCGAATGTTCCTTTTGATAGAACAGTTTTGAAACACTCCTTTTGTAGAATCTGCAAGTGTTTATTTGGAGCGCTTTGAGGCCTATGCTGGAAAAGGAAATATCTTCACCTCAAAAGTAGATAGAAGCATTCTCAGATACATCTTGGTGATGTGTACATTGAACTCACAGTGTTGAACCTTTCTTTGAGATAGAGAAGTTTTGAAACACTCTTTTAGCAGAATCTTCAAGTGGATATATGGAGTTCCTTGAGGCCTACGCCGGAAAAGGAAATATCTTCCCGTAGAAACTAGGCAAAAGCATTCTCAGAAAGTTCCCTGTGCTTTGTGCATTCAACTCACAGAGTTCAACCTTCCTTTTGATAGAGCAGTTTTGAAACACTCTTTTTGTAGAATCTGCACGTGGATATTTGGAACGCTTTGAGGCCTCTGCTTCAAAAGGAAATATCCTGGCATAGAAACTGGACGGAAGCATTCTCAGAAACTTCTTTGCGATGAGGGCCTTCAAGTCACAGAGTGAAACCTTCCTTTTGATAGGCCAGCTTTGAAACACTGTTTCTGTAGAATCCGCAAGTGAATGCTTGGAGCTCTTTGAGGCTTACGCTGGAAAAGGTAATATCTTCATATACAAACTAGACAGAAGCATTCTCAGAAACTTCTTTGTCATGTGGGGATGGAACTCACAGAGTTGAACATTCCTTTTCACAGAGCAGTTCTGCAACCCTCTTTTGGTGGAAACTGCAAGTGGATGTTTGGTGCGATTGCGTCATCCAGTGGAAAAGGAAATACATTCAGACGAAAACTAGATAGAACCATTCTCAGAAACTTCTTGAGATGAGTGCATTCTACTCACAGAGTTGTACCTTCCTTTTGATAGAATAGTTTTGAAACACACTTCTTGTGCAAACTGCAAGTGGATAGTTGGAGCGCTTTGAGGCGTATGCTGCAAAACGAAATATCTTCACATAAAAACTAGACAGAAGCATTCTCAGAAACTTCTTTGTGATGTGCGCATTCAACTCACAGAGTTGAAGCTTCCTTTTCATCTAGCACTTTTGAAACGCTCTGTTAGTAGAATCTGCAAGGGAATATTTGGAGTGCTACGAGGCCAACACTGGAAAAGGAAATACCTTCACATACAAACCAGACGGAAGCATTCTCAGAAACTACCCTGTGCTTTATGCATTCAACTCACTGAGAGGAATCTTCCCTTTGAGAGCGCAGTTTGGAAACACTCTTTTTGCAGAATTTGCTAGGGGATGTTTGGAGCGATTTCAGGACTATGCTGGAAAAGGAAATATCTTCACTTAGACACTAGACAGAAGCATTGTCAGAAACTTCGGTGCGATGAGTGCATTCGACTCACAGACCTGAACCTTCCTTTTGATAGAGCAGTTTTGAAACGCTCTTTTAGTAGCATCTGAAAGTGGATATTTGGAGCGCTTTTAGGCCAAGGCTGGAAAACGAAATATCATCACATAAAAACTAGACAGAAGCATTCTCAGAAACTTCTTTGTGATGAGTGGATTCAACTCACAGACTTGCACGTTCCTTTGGATAGGATAGTTTTGAAACACTCCTTTTGTAGAATCTGCGAGTGTTTATTTCGAATGCTTTGAGGCCTATGCTGGAAAAGGAAATATCTTCACCTAAAAACTAGACAGAAGCATTGTCAGAAAGATCTTTGTGATGACTGCATGCAACTCAGAGTTGAACCTACCTATTAATGGCGTAGTTTTGAAAAACCCTTTTTGTAGAATCTGCAAGTGAATATTTGGAGCGATATGAGGCCTCTGCTGGGAAAGGAAATAACATCCCCTAAAAGCTAGACAGAAGCATACTCAGAAACGACTTGGCAATGTGTGGATCCAACTCACAGAGTTGAACCTTCCTTTCCCTAGAGCAGTTTTGAAACGCTCTTTTAGTAGAATCTGAAAGTGGATATTTGGAGCACTTTGAGGCCAGTGCTGGGAAACGAAATATCCTCACAGAAAAACTAGACAGAAGCGTTCTGCGAAAGTTCTTTGTGATGAGTGCATTCAACTCAGGGACTCAAATGTTCCTTTTGATAGAACAGTTTTGAAACACTCCTTTTGTAGAATCTGCAAGTGTTTGTTTGGAGCGCTTTGAGGCCTATGCTGGAAAAGGAAATATCTTCACCTCAAAAGTAGATAGAAGCATTCTCAGAAACTTCTTGGTGATGTGTACATTGAACTCACAGTGTTGAACCTTTCTTTGGATAGAGAAGTTTTGAAACACTCTTTTAGCAGAATCTTCAAGTGGATATATGGAGTTCCTTGAGGCCTACGCCGGAAAAGGAAATATCTTCCCGTAGAAACTAGGCAAAAGCATTCTCAGAAAGTTCCCTGTGCATTGTGCATTCAACTCACAGAGTTCAACCTTCCTTTTGATAGAGCAGTTTTGAAACACTCTTTTTGTAGAATCTGCACGTGGATATTTGGAACGCTTTGAGGCCTCTGCTTCAAAAGGAAATATCCTGGCATAGAAACTGGACGGAAGCATTCTCAGAAACTTCTTTGCGATGAGGGCCTTCAAGTCACAGAGTGAAACCTTCCTTTTGATAGGCCAGCTTTGAAACACTGTTTCTGTAGAATCCGCAAGCGGATGCTTGGAGCTCTTTGAGGCTTAGGCTGGAAAAGGGAATATCTTCATATACAAACTAGACAGACGCATTCTCAGAAACTTCTTTGTCATGTGGGGATGGAACTCACAGAGTTGAACATTCCTTTTCACAGAGCAGTTCTGCAACCCTCTTTTGGTGGAAACTGCAAGTGGATGTTTGGTGCGATTGCATCATCCAGTGGAAAAGGAAATACATTCAGACGAAAACTAGATAGAACCATTCTCAGAAACTTCTTGAGATGAGTGCATTCTACTCACAGAGTTGTACCTTCCTTTTGATAGAATACTTTTGAAACACACTTTTTGTGCAAACTGCAAGTGGATAGTTGGAGCGCTTTGAGGCGTATGCTGCAAAACGAAATATCTTCACATAAAAACTAGACAGAAGCATTCTCAGAAACTTCTTTGTGATGTGCGCATTCAACTCAAAGAGTTGAAGCTTCCTTTTCATATAGCACTTTTGAAACGCTCTGTTAGTAGAATCTGCAAGGGAATATTTGGAGTGCTACGAGGCCAACACTGGAAAAGGAAATACCTTCACATACAAACCAGACGGAAGCATTCTCAGAAACTACCCTGTGCTTTATGCATTCAACTCACTGAGAGGAATCTTCCCTTTGAGAGCGCAGTTTGGAAACACTCTTTTTGCAGAATTTGCTAGGGGATGTTTGGAGCGATTTCAGGACTATGCTGGAAAAGGAAATATCTTCACTTAGACACTAGACAGAAGCATTGTCAGAAACTTCGGTGCAATGAGTGCATTCGACTCACAGACCTGAACCTTCCTTTTGATAGAGCAGTTTTGAAACGCTCTTTTAGTAGCATCTGAAAGTGGATATTTGGAGCGCTTTTAGGCCAAGGCTGGAAAACGAAATATCATCACATAAAAACTAGACAGAAGCATTCTCAGAAACTTCTTTGTGATGAGTGGATTCAACTCACAGACTTGCACGTTCCTTTGGATAGGATAGTTTTGAAACACTCCTTTTGTAGAATCTGCGAGCGTTTATTTCGAATGCTTTGAGGCCTATGCTGGAAAAGGAAATATCTTCACCTAAAAACTAGACAGAAGCATTGTCAGAAATATCTTTGTGATGACTGCATGAAACTCACAGAGTTGAACCTACCTATTGATGGCGTAGATTTGAAAAACCCTTTTTGTAGAATCTGCAAGTGAATATTTGGAGCGATATGAGGCCTCTGCTGGGAAAGGAAATATCATCCCCTAAAAGCTAGACAGAAGCATACTCAGAAACGACTTGGCAATGTATGGATCCAACACACAGAGTTGAACTTCCTTTCCCTAGAGCAGTTTTGAAACGCTCTTTTAGTAGAATCTGAAAGTGGATATTTGGAGCACTTTGAGGCCAGTGCTGGGAAACGAAATATCCTCACAGAAAAACTAGACAGAAGCGTTCTGCGAAAGTTCTTTGTGATGAGTGCATTCAACTCAGGGACTCGAATGTTCCTTTTGATAGAACAGTTTTGAAACACTCCTTTTGTAGAATCTGCAAGTGTTTATTTGGAGCGCTTTCAGGCCTATGCTGGAAAAGGAAATATCTTCACCTCAAAAGTAGATAGAAGCATTCTCAGAAACTTCTTGATGATGTGTACATTGAACTCACAGTGTTGAACCTTTCTTTGGATAGAGAAGTTTTGAAACACTCTTTTAGCAGAATCTTCAAGTGGATATATGGAGTTCCTTGAGGCCTACGCCGGAAAAGGAAATATCTTCCCGTAGAAACTAGGCAAAAGCATTCTCAGAAAGTTCCCTGTGCTTTGTGCATTCAACTCACAGAGTTCAACCTTCCTTTTGATAGAGCAGTTTTGAAACACTCTTTTTGTAGAATCTGCACGTGGATATTTGGAACGCTTTGAGGCCTCTGCTTCAAAAGGAAATATCCTGGCATAGAAACTGGACGGAAGCATTCTCAGAAACTTCTTTGTCATGTGGGGTTGGAACTCACAGAGTTGAACATTCCTTTTCACAGAGCAGTTCTGCAACCCTCTTTTGGTGGAAACTGCAAGTGGATGTTTGGTGCGATTGCATCATCCAGTGGAAAAGGAAATACATTCAGACGAAAACTAGATAGAACCATTCTCAGAAACTTCTTGAGATGAGTGCATTCTACTCACAGAGTTTTACCTTCCTTTTGATAGAATAGTTTTGAAACACACTTTTTGTGCAAACTGCAAGTGGATAGTTGGAGCGCTTTAAGGCGTATGCTGCAAAACGAAATAACTTCACATAAAAACTAGACAGAAGCATTCTCAGAAACTTCTTTGTGATGTGCGCATTCAACTCACAGAGTTGAAGCTTCCTTTTCATATAGCACTTTTGAAACGCTCTGTTAGTAGAATCTGCAAGGGAATATTTGGAGTGCTACGAGGCCAACACTGGAAAAGGAAATACCTTCACATACAAACCAGACGGAAGCATTCTCAGAAACTACCCTGTGCTTTATGCATTCAACTCACTGAGAGGAATCTTCCCTTTGAGAGCGCAGTTTGGAAACACTCTTTTTGCAGAATTTGCTAGGGGATGTTTGGAGCGATTTCAGGACTATGCTGGAAAAGGAAATATCTTCACTTAAACACTAGACAGAACCATTGTCATTAACTTCGGTGCGATGAGTGCATTCGACTCACAGACCTGAACCTTCCTTTTGATAGAGCAGTTTTGAAACGCTCTTTTAGTAGCATCTGAAAGCGCATATTTGGAGCGCTTTGAGGCCAAGGCTGGAAAACGAAATATCATCACATAAAAACTAGACAGAAGCATTTTCAGAAACTTCTTTGTGATGAGTGGATTCAACTCACAGACTTGCACGTTCCTTTGGATAGGATAGTTTTGAAACACTCCTTTTGTAGAATCTGCGAGCGTTTATTTCTAACGCTTTGAGGCCTATGCTAGAAAAGGAAATATCTTCACCTAAAAACTAGACAGAAGCATTGTCAGAAACATCTTTGTGATGACTGCATTCAACTCACAGAGTTGAACGTACCTATTGATAGAGAAGTTTTGAAACACCCTTTTTGTAGAATCTGCAAGTGAATATTTGGAGCGATATGAGGCCTCTGCTGGGAAATGAAATATCTTCCCCTAAAAGCTAGACAGAAGCATACTCAGAAACGACTTGGCAATGTGTGCATCCAACTCACAGAGTTGAACCTTCCTTTCCCTAGAGCAGTTTTGAAACACTCTTTTAGTAGAATCTGAAAGTGGATATTTGGAGCGCTTTGAGGCCAGTGCTGGGAAACGAAATATCATCACAGAAAAACTAGACAGAAGCGTTCTGCGAAAGTTCTTTGTGATGAGTGCATTCAACTCAGGGACTCGAATGTTCCTTTTGATAGAACAGTTTTGAAACACTCCTTTTGTAGAATCTGCAAGTGTTTATTTGGAGCGCTTTGAGGCCTATGCTGGAAAAGGAAATATCTTCACCTCAAAAGTAGATAGAAGCATTCTCAGATACATCTTGGTGATGTGTACATTGAACTCACAGTGTTGAACCTTTCTTTGGATAGAGAAGTTTTGAAACACTCTTTTAGCAGAATCTTCAAGTGGATATATGGAGTTCCTTGAGGCCTACGCCGGAAAAGGAAATATCTTCCCGTAGAAACTAGGCAAAAGCATTCTCAGAAAGTTCCCTGTGCTTTGTGCATTCAACTCAGAGAGTTCAACCTTCCTTTTGATAGAGCAGTTTTGAAACACTCTTTTTGTAGAATCTGCACGTGGATATTTGGAACGCTTTGAGGCCTCTGCTTCAAAAGGAAATATCCTGGCATAGAAACTGGACGGAAGCATTCTCAGAAACTTCTTTGCGATGAGGGCCTTCAAGTCACAGAGTGAAACCTTCCTTTTGATAGGCCAGCTTTGAAACACTGTTTCTGTAGAATCCGCAAGTGAATGCTTGGAGCTCTTTGAGGCTTACGCTGGAAAAGGGAATATCTTCATATACAAACTAGACAGAAGCATTCTCAGAAACTTCTTTGTCATGTGGGGATGGAACTCACAGAGTTGAACATTCCTTTTCACAGAGCAGTTCTGCAACCCTCTTTTGGTGGAAACTGCAAGTGGATGTTTGGTGCGATTGCGTCATCCAGTGGAAAAGGAAATACATTCAGACGAAAACTAGATAGAACCATTCTCAGAAACTTCTTGAGATGAGTGCATTCTACTCACAGAGTTGTACGTTCCTTTTGATAGAATAGTTTTGAAACACACTTCTTGTGCAAACTGCAAGTGGATAGTTGGAGCGCTTTGAGGCGTATGCTGCAAAACGAAATATCTTCACATAAAAACTAGACAGAAGCATTCTCAGAAACTTCTTTGTGATGTGCGCATTCAACTCACAGAGTTGAAGCTTCCTTTTCATATAGCACTTTTGAAACGCTCTGTTAGTAGAATCTGCAAGGGAATATTTGGAGTGCTACGAGGCCAACACTGGAAAAGGAAATACCTTCACATACAAACCAGACGGAAGCATTCTCAGAAACTACCCTGTGCTTTATGCATTCAACTCACTGAGAGGAATCTTCCCTTTGAGAGCGCAGTTTGGAAACACTCTTTTTGCAGAATTTGCTAGGGGATGTTTGGAGCGATTTCAGGACTATGCTGGAAAAGGAAATATCTTCACTTAGACAATAGACAGAAGCATTGTCAGAAACTTCGGTGCGATGAGTGCATTCGACTCACAGACCTGAACCTTCCTTTTGATAGAGCAGTTTTGAAACGCTCTTTTAGTAGCATCTGAAAGTGGATATTTGGAGCGCTTTTAGGCCAAGGCTGGAAAACGAAATATCATCACATAAAAACTAGACAGAAGCATTCTCAGAAACTTCTTTGTGATGAGTGGATTCAACTCACAGACTTGCACGTTCCTTTGGATAGGATAGTTTTGAAACACTCCTTTTGTAGAATCTGCGAGCGTTTATTTCGAACGCTTTGAGGCCTATGCTGGAAAAGGAAATATCTTCACCTAAAAACTAGACAGAAGCATTGTCAGAAACATCTTTGTGATGACTGCATTCAACTCACAGAGTTGAACGTACCTATTGATAGAGAAGTTTTGAAACACCCTTTTTGTAGAATCTGCAAGTGAATATTTGGAGCGATATGAGGCCTCTGCTGGGAAATGAAATATCTTCCCCTAAAAGCTAGACAGAAGCATACTCAGAAACGACTTGGCAATGTGTGCATCCAACTCACAGAGTTGAACCTTCCTTTCCCTAGAGCAGTTTTGAAACACTCTTTTAGTAGAATCTGAAAGTGGATATTTGGAGCGCTTTGAGGCCAGTGCTGGGAAACGAAATATCATCACAGAAAAACTAGACAGAAGCGTTCTGCGAAAGTTCTTTGTGATGAGTGCATTCAACTCAGGGACTCGAATGTTCCTTTTGATAGAACAGTTTTGAAACACTCCTTTTGTAGTATCTGCAAGTGTTTATTTGGAGCGCTTTGAGGCCTATGCTGGAAAAGGAAATATCTTCACCTCAAAAGTAGATAGAAGCATTCTCAGAAACTTCTTGGTGATGTGTACATTGAACTCACAGTGTTGAACCTTTCTTTGGATAGAGAAGTTTTGAAACACTCTTTTAGCAGAATCTTCAAGTGGATATATGGAGTTCCTTGAGGCCTACGCCGGAAAAGGAAATATCTTCCCGTAGAAACTAGGCAAAAGCATTCTCAGAAAGTTCCCTGTGCTTTGTGCATTCAACTCACAGAGTTCAACCTTCCTTTTGATAGAGCAATTTTGAAACACTCTTTTTGTAGAATCTGCACGTGGATATTTGGAACGCTTTGAGGCCTCTGCTTCAAAAAGAAATATCCTGGCATAGAAACTGGACGGAAGCATTCTCAGAAACTTCTTTGCGATGAGGGCCTTCAAGTCACAGAGTGAAACCTTCCTTTTGATAGGCCAGCTTTGAAACACTGTTTCTGTAGAATCCGCAAGCGGATGCTTGGAGCTCTTTGAGGCTTACGCTGGAAAAGGGAATATCTTCATATACAAACTAGACAGAAGCATTCTCAGAAACTTCTTTGTCATGTGGGGATGGAACTCACAGAGTTGAACATTCCTTTTCACAGAGCAGTTCTGCAACCCTCTTTTGGTGGAAACTGCAAGTGGATGTTTGGTGCGATTGCGTCATCCAGTGGAAAAGGAAATACATTCAGACGAAAACTAGATAGAACCATTCTCAGAAACTTCTTGAGATGAGTGCATTCTACTCACAGAGTTGTACCTTCCTTTTGATAGAATACTTTTGAAACACACTTTTTGTGCAAACTGCAAGTGGATAGTTGGAGCGCTTTGAGGCGTATGCTGCAAAACGAAATATCTTCACATAAAAACTAGACAGAAGCATTCTCAGAAACTTCTTTGTGATGGGCGCATTCAACTCACAGAGTTGAAGCTTCCTTTTCATATAGCACTTTTGAAACGCTCTGTTAGTAGAATCTGCAAGGGAATATTTGGAGTGCTACGAGGCCAACACTGGAAAAGGAAATACCTTCACATACAAACCAGACGGAAGCATTCTCAGAAACTACCCTGTGCTTTATGCATTCAACTCACTGAGAGGAATCTTCCCTTTGAGAGCGCAGTTTGGAAACACTCTTTTTGCAGAATTTGCTAGGGGATGTTTGGAGCGATTTCAGGACTATGCTGGAAAAGGAAATATCTTCACTTAGACACTAGACAGAAGCATTGTCAGAAACTTCGGTGCGATGAGTGCATTCGACTCACAGACCTGAACCTTCCTTTTGATAGAGCAGTTTTGAAACGCTCTTTTAGTAGCATCTGAATGCGCATATTTGGAGCGCTTTGAGGCCAAGGCTGGAAAACGAAATATCATCACATAAAAACTAGACAGAAGCATTCTCAGAAACTTCTTTGTGATGAGTGGATTCAACTCACAGACTTGCACGTTCCTTTGGATAGGATAGTTTTGAAACACTCCTTTTGTAGAATCTGCGAGCGTTTATTTCGAACGCTTTGAGGCCTATGCTGGAAAAGGAAATATCTTCACCTAAAAACTAGACAGAAGCATTGTCAGAAACATCTTTGTGATGACTGCATTCAACTCACAGAGTTGAACGTACCTATTGATAGAGAAGTTTTGAAACACCCTTTTTGTAGAATCTGCAAGTGAATATTTGGAGCCATATGAGGCCTCTGCTGGGAAATGAAATATCTTCACCTAAAAGCTAGACAGAAGCATACTCAGAAACGACTTGGCAATGTGTGCATCCACCTCACAGAGTTGAACCTTCCTTTCCCTAGAGCAGTTTTGAAACACTCTTTTAGTAGAATCTGAAAGTGGATATTTGGAGCGCTTTGAGGCCAGTGCTGGGAAACGAAATATCATCACAGAAAAACTAGACAGAAGCGTTCTGCGAAAGTTCTTTGTGATGAGTGCATTCAACTCAGGGACTCGAATGTTCCTTTTGATAGAACAGTTTTGAAACACTCCTTTTGTAGAATCTGCAAGTGTTTATTTGGAGCGCTTTGAGGCCTATGCTGGAAAAGGAAATATCTTCACCTCAAAAGTAGATAGAAGCATTCTCAGATACATCTTGGTGATGTGTACATTGAACTCACAGTGTTGAACCTTTCTTTGAGATAGAGAAGTTTTGAAACACTCTTTTAGCAGAATCTTCAAGTGGATATATGGAGTTCCTTGAGGCCTACGCCGGAAAAGGAAATATCTTCCCGTAGAAACTAGGCAAAAGCATTCTCAGAAAGTTCCCTGTGCTTTGTGCATTCAACTCACAGAGTTCAACCTTCCTTTTGATAGAGCAGTTTTGAAACACTCTTTTTGTAGAATCTGCACGTGGATATTTGGAACGCTTTGAGGCCTCTGCTTCAAAAGGAAATATCCTGGCATAGAAACTGGACGGAAGCATTCTCAGAAACTTCTTTGCGATGAGGGCCTTCAAGTCACAGAGTGAAACCTTCCTTTTGATAGGCCAGCTTTGAAACACTGTTTCTGTAGAATCCGCAAGTGAATGCTTGGAGCTCTTTGAGGCTTACGCTGGAAAAGGTAATATCTTCATATACAAACTAGACAGAAGCATTCTCAGAAACTTCTTTGTCATGTGGGGATGGAACTCACAGAGTTGAACATTCCTTTTCACAGAGCAGTTCTGCAACCCTCTTTTGGTGGAAACTGCAAGTGGATGTTTGGTGCGATTGCGTCATCCAGTGGAAAAGGAAATACATTCAGACGAAAACTAGATAGAACCATTCTCAGAAACTTCTTGAGATGAGTGCATTCTACTCACAGAGTTGTACCTTCCTTTTGATAGAATAGTTTTGAAACACACTTCTTGTGCAAACTGCAAGTGGATAGTTGGAGCGCTTTGAGGCGTATGCTGCAAAACGAAATATCTTCACATAAAAACTAGACAGAAGCATTCTCAGAAACTTCTTTGTGATGTGCGCATTCAACTCACAGAGTTGAAGCTTCCTTTTCATCTAGCACTTTTGAAACGCTCTGTTAGTAGAATCTGCAAGGGAATATTTGGAGTGCTACGAGGCCAACACTGGAAAAGGAAATACCTTCACATACAAACCAGACGGAAGCATTCTCAGAAACTACCCTGTGCTTTATGCATTCAACTCACTGAGAGGAATCTTCCCTTTGAGAGCGCAGTTTGGAAACACTCTTTTTGCAGAATTTGCTAGGGGATGTTTGGAGCGATTTCAGGACTATGCTGGAAAAGGAAATATCTTCACTTAGACACTAGACAGAAGCATTGTCAGAAACTTCGGTGCGATGAGTGCATTCGACTCACAGACCTGAACCTTCCTTTTGATAGAGCAGTTTTGAAACGCTCTTTTAGTAGCATCTGAAAGTGGATATTTGGAGCGCTTTTAGGCCAAGGCTGGAAAACGAAATATCATCACATAAAAACTAGACAGAAGCATTCTCAGAAACTTCTTTGTGATGAGTGGATTCAACTCACAGACTTGCACGTTCCTTTGGATAGGATAGTTTTGAAACACTCCTTTTGTAGAATCTGCGAGTGTTTATTTCGAATGCTTTGAGGCCTATGCTGGAAAAGGAAATATCTTCACCTAAAAACTAGACAGAAGCATTGTCAGAAAGATCTTTGTGATGACTGCATGCAACTCAGAGTTGAACCTACCTATTAATGGCGTAGTTTTGAAAAACCCTTTTTGTAGAATCTGCAAGTGAATATTTGGAGCGATATGAGGCCTCTGCTGGGAAAGGAAATAACATCCCCTAAAAGCTAGACAGAAGCATACTCAGAAACGACTTGGCAATGTGTGGATCCAACTCACAGAGTTGAACCTTCCTTTCCCTAGAGCAGTTTTGAAACGCTCTTTTAGTAGAATCTGAAAGTGGATATTTGGAGCACTTTGAGGCCAGTGCTGGGAAACGAAATATCCTCACAGAAAAACTAGACAGAAGCGTTCTGCGAAAGTTCTTTGTGATGAGTGCATTCAACTCAGGGACTCAAATGTTCCTTTTGATAGAACAGTTTTGAAACACTCCTTTTGTAGAATCTGCAAGTGTTTATTTGGAGCGCTTTGAGGCCTATGCTGGAAAAGGAAATATCTTCACCTCAAAAGTAGATAGAAGCATTCTCAGAAACTTCTTGGTGATGTGTACATTGAACTCACAGTGTTGAACCTTTCTTTGGATAGAGAAGTTTTGAAACACTCTTTTAGCAGAATCTTCAAGTGGATATATGGAGTTCCTTGAGGCCTACGCCGGAAAAGGAAATATCTTCCCGTAGAAACTAGGCAAAAGCATTCTCAGAAAGTTCCCTGTGCATTGTGCATTCAACTCACAGAGTTCAACCTTCCTTTTGATAGAGCAGTTTTGAAACACTCTTTTTGTAGAATCTGCACGTGGATATTTGGAACGCTTTGAGGCCTCTGCTTCAAAAGGAAATATCCTGGCATAGAAACTGGACGGAAGCATTCTCAGAAACTTCTTTGCGATGAGGGCCTTCAAGTCACAGAGTGAAACCTTCCTTTTGATAGGCCAGCTTTGAAACACTGTTTCTGTAGAATCCGCAAGCGGATGCTTGGAGCTCTTTGAGGCTTAGGCTGGAAAAGGGAATATCTTCATATACAAACTAGACAGACGCATTCTCAGAAACTTCTTTGTCATGTGGGGATGGAACTCACAGAGTTGAACATTCCTTTTCACAGAGCAGTTCTGCAACCCTCTTTTGGTGGAAACTGCAAGTGGATGTTTGGTGCGATTGCATCATCCAGTGGAAAAGGAAATACATTCAGACGAAAACTAGATAGAACCATTCTCAGAAACTTCTTGAGATGAGTGCATTCTACTCACAGAGTTGTACCTTCCTTTTGATAGAATACTTTTGAAACACACTTTTTGTGCAAACTGCAAGTGGATAGTTGGAGCGCTTTGAGGCGTATGCTGCAAAACGAAATATCTTCACATAAAAACTAGACAGAAGCATTCTCAGAAACTTCTTTGTGATGTGCGCATTCAACTCAAAGAGTTGAAGCTTCCTTTTCATATAGCACTTTTGAAACGCTCTGTTAGTAGAATCTGCAAGGGAATATTTGGAGTGCTACGAGGCCAACACTGGAAAAGGAAATACCTTCACATACAAACCAGACGGAAGCATTCTCAGAAACTACCCTGTGCTTTATGCATTCAACTCACTGAGAGGAATCTTCCCTTTGAGAGCGCAGTTTGGAAACACTCTTTTTGCAGAATTTGCTAGGGGATGTTTGGAGCGATTTCAGGACTATGCTGGAAAAGGAAATATCTTCACTTAGACACTAGACAGAAGCATTTTTAGAAACTTCGGTGTGATCGGTGCATTCGACTCACAGACCTGAACCTTCCTTTTGATAGAGCAGTTTTGAAACGCTCTTTTAGTAGCATCTGAAAGTGGATATTTGGAGCGCTTTTAGGCCAAGGCTGGAAAACGAAATATCATCACATAAAAACTAGACAGAAGCATTCTCAGAAACTTCTTTGTGATGAGTGGATTCAACTCACAGACTTGCACGTTCCTTTGGATAGGATAGTTTTGAAACACTCCTTTTGTAGAATCTGCGAGCGTTTATTTCGAATGCTTTGAGGCCTATGCTGGAAAAGGAAATATCTTCACCTAAAAACTAGACAGAAGCATTGTCAGAAACATCTTTGTGATGACTGCATTCAACTCACAGAGTTGAACCTACCTATTGATAGAGAAGTTTTGAAACACCCTTTTTGTAGAATCTGCAAGTGAATATTTGGAGCGATATGAGGCCTCTGCTGGGAAATGAAATATCTTCCCCTAAAAGCTAGACAGAAGCATACTCAGAAACGACTTGGCAATGTGTGCATCCAACTCACAGAGTTGAACCTTCCTTTCCCTAGAGCAGTTTTGAAACACTCTTTTAGTAGAATCTGAAAGTGGATATTTGGAGCGCTTTGAGGCCAGTGCTGGGAAACGAAATATCATCACAGAAAAACTAGACAGAAGCGTTCTGCGAAAGTTCTTTGTGATGAGTGCATTCAACTCAGGGACTCGAATGTTCCTTTTGATAGAACAGTTTTGAAACACTCCTTTTGTAGTATCTGCAAGTGTTTATTTGGAGCGCTTTGAGGCCTATGCTGGAAAAGGAAATATCTTCACCTCAAAAGTAGATAGAAGCATTCTCAGAAACTTCTTGGTGATGTGTACATTGAACTCACAGTGTTGAACCTTTCTTTGGATAGAGAAGTTTTGAAACACTCTTTTAGCAGAATCTTCAAGTGGATATATGGAGTTCCTTGAGGCCTACGCCGGAAAAGGAAATATCTTCCCGTAGAAACTAGGCAAAAGCATTCTCAGAAAGTTCCCTGTGCTTTGTGCATTCAACTCACAGAGTTCAACCTTAATTTTGATAGAGCAGTTTTGAAACACTCTTTTTGTAGAATCTGCACGTGGATATTTGGAACGCTTTGAGGCCTCTGCTTCAAAAGGAAATATCCTGGCATAGAAACTGGACGGAAGCATTCTCAGAAACTTCTTTGTGATGAGGGCCTTCAAGTCACAGAGTGAAACCTTCCTTTTCATAGGCCAGCTTTGAAACACTGTTTCTGTAGAATCCGCAAGCGGATGCTTGGAGCTCTTTGAGGCTTAGGCTGGAAAAGGGAATATCTTCATATACAAACTAGACAGAAGCATTCTCAGAAACTTCTTTGTCATGTGGGGATGGAACTCACAGAGTTGAACATTCCTTTTCACAGAGCAGTTCTGCAACCCTCTTTTGGTGGAAACTGCAAGTGGATGTTTGGTGCGATTGCATCATCCAGTGGAAAAGGAAATACATTCAGACGAAAACTAGATAGAACCATTCTCAGAAACTTCCTGAGATGAGTGCATTCTACTCACAGAGTTGTACCTTCCTTTTGATAGAATACTTTTGAAACACACTTTTGGTGCAAACTGCAAGTGGATAGTTGGAGCGCTTTGAGGCGTATGCTGCAAAACGAAATATCTTCACATAAAAACTAGACAGAAGCATTCTCAGAAACTTCTTTGTGATGTGCGCATTCAACTCACAGAGTTGAAGCTTCCTTTTCATATAGCACTTTTGAAACGCTCTGTTAGTAGAATCTGCAAGGGAATATTTGGAGTGCTACGAGGCCAACACTGGAAAAGGAAATACCTTCACATACAAACCAGACGGAAGCATTCTCAGAAACTACCCTGTGCTTTATGCATTCAACTCACTGAGAGGAATCTTCCCTTTGAGAGCGCAGTTTGGAAACACTCTTTTTGCAGAATTTGCTAGGGGATGTTTGGAGCGATTTCAGGACTATGCTGGAAAAGGAAATATCTTCACTTAGACACTAGACAGAAGCATTTTTAGAAACTTCGGTGTGATCGGTGCATTCGACTCACAGACCTGAACCTTCCTTTTGATAGAGCAGTTTTGAAACGCTCTTTTAGTAGCATCTGAAAGTGGATATTTGGAGCGCTTTTAGGCCAAGGCTGGAAAACGAAATATCATCACATAAAAACTAGAAAGAAGCATTCTCAGAAACTTCTTTGTGATGAGTGGATTCAACTCACAGACTTGCACGTTCCTTTGGATAGGATAGTTTTGAAACACTCCTTTTGTAGAATCTGCGAGCATTTATTTCGAACGCTTTGAGGCCTATGCTGGAAAAGGAAATATCTTCACCTAAAAACTAGACAGAAGCATTGTCAGAAACATCTTTGTGATGACTGCATTCAACTCACAGAGTTGAACCTACCTATTGATAGAGAAGTTTTGAAACACCCTTTTTGTAGAATCTGCAAGTGAATATTTGGAGCGATATGAGGCCTCTGCTGGGAAATGAAATATCTTCCCCTAAAAGCTAGACAGAAGCATACTCAGAAACGACTTGGCAATGTGTGCATCCAACTCACAGAGTTGAACCTTCCTTTCCCTAGAGCAGTTTTGAAACACTCTTTTAGTAGAATCTGAAAGTGGATATTTGGAGCGCTTTGAGGCCAGTGCTGGGAAACGAAATATCATCACAGAAAAACTAGACAGAAGCGTTCTGCGAAAGTTCTTTGTGATGAGTGCATTCAACTCAGGGACTCGAATGTTCCTTTTGATAGAACAGTTTTGAAACACTCCTTTTGTAGAATCTGCAAGTGTTTATTTGGAGCGCTTTGAGGCCTATGCTGGAAAAGGAAATATCTTCACCTCAAAAGTAGATAGAAGCATTCTCAGAAACTTCTTGGTGATGTGTACATTGAACTCACAGTGTTGAACCTTTCTTTGGATAGAGAAGTTTTGAAACACTCTTTTAGCAGAATCTTCAAGTGGATATATGGAGTTCCTTGAGGCCTACGCCGGAAAAGGAAATATCTTCCCGTAGAAACTAGGCAAAAGCATTCTCAGAAAGTTCGCTGTGCTTTGTGCATTCAACTCACAGAGTTCAACCTTCCTTTTGATAGAGCAGTTTTGAAACACTCTTTTTGTAGAATCTGCACGTGGATATTTGGAACGCTTTGAGGCCTCTGCTTCAAAAGGAAATATCCTGGCATAGAAACTGGACGGAAGCATTCTCAGAAACTTCTTTGCGATGAGGGCCTTCAAGTCACAGAGTGAAACCTTCCTTTTGATAGGCCAGCTTTGAAACACTGTTTCTGTAGAATCCGCAAGCGGATGCTTGGAGCTCTTTGAGGCTTAGGCTGGAAAAGGGAATATCTTCATATACAAACTAGACAGAAGCATTCTCAGAAACTTCTTTGTCATGTGGGTATGGAACTCACAGAGTTGAACATTCCTTTTCACAGAGCAGTTCTGCAACCCTCTTTTGGTGGAAACTGCAAGTGGATGTGTGGTGCGATTGCGTCATCCAGTGGAAAAGGAAATACATTCAGACGAAAACTAGATAGAACCATTCTCAGAAACTTCTTGAGATGAGTGCATTCTACTCACAGAGTTGTACCTTCCTTTTGATAGAATAGTTTTGAAACACACTTTTTGTGCAAACTGCAAGTGGATAGTTGGAGCGCTTTGAGGCGTATGCTGCAAAACGAAATATCTTCACATAAAAACTAGACAGAAGCATTCTCAGAAACTTCTTGGTGATGTGTACATTGAACTCACAGTGTTGAACCTTTCTTTGGATAGAGAAGTTTTGAAACACTCTTTTAGCAGAATCTTCAAGTGGATATATGGGGTTCCTTGAGGCCTACGCCGGAAAAGGAAATATCTTCCCATAGAAACTAGGCAAAAGCATTCTCAGAAAGTTCCCTGTGCTTTGTGCATTCAACTCACAGAGTTCAACCTTAATTTTGATAGAGCAGTTTTGAAACACTCTTTTTGTAGAATCTGCACGTGGATATTTGGAACGCTTTGAGGCCTCTGCTTCAAAAGGAAATATCCTGGCATAGAAACTGGACGGAAGCATTCTCAGAAACTTCTTTGCGATGAGGGCCTTCAAGTCACAGAGTGAAACCTTCCTTTTGATAGGCCAGCTTTGAAACACTGTTTCTGTAGAATCCGCAAGCGGATGCTTGGAGCTCTTTGAGGCTTAGGCTGGAAAAGGGAATATCTTCATATACAAACTAGACAGAAGCATTCTCAGAAACTTCTTTGTCATGTGGGGATGGAACTCACAGAGTTGAACATTCCTTTTCACAGAGCAGTTCTGCAACCCTCTTTTGGTGGAAACTGCAAGTGGATGTTTGGTGCGATTGCATCATCCAGTGGAAAAGGAAGTACATTCAGACGAAAACTAGATAGAACCATTCTCAGAAACTTCTTGAGATGAGTGCATTCTACTCACAGAGTTGTACCTTCCTTTTGATAGAATACTTTTGAAACACACTTTTTGTGCAAACTGCAAGTGGATAGTTGGAGCGCTTTGAGGCGTATGCTGCAAAACGAAATATCTTCACATAAAAACTAGACAGAAGCATTCTCAGAAACTTCTTTGTGATGTGCGCATTCAACTCACAGAGTTGAAGCTTCCTTTTCATATAGCACTTTTGAAACGCTCTGTTAGTAGAATCTGCAAGGGAATATTTGGAGTGCTACGAGGCCAACACTGGAAAAGGAAATACCTTCACATACAAACCAGACGGAAGCATTCTCAGAAACTACCCTGTGCTTTATGCATTCAACTCACTGAGAGGAATCTTCCCTTTGAGAGCGCAGTTTGGAAACACTCTTTTTGCAGAATTTGCTAGGGGATGTTTGGAGCGATTTCAGGACTATGCTGGAAAAGGAAATATCTTCACTTAGACACTAGACAGAAGCATTTTTAGAAACTTCGGTGTGATCGGTGCATTCGACTCACAGACCTGAACCTTCCTTTTGACAGAGCAGTTTTGAAACGCTCTTTTAGTAGCATCTGAAAGTGGATATTTGGAGCGATTTTAGGCCAAGGCTGGAAAACGAAATATCATCACATAAAAACTAGACAGAAGCATTCTCAGAAACTTCTTTGTGATGAGTGGATTCAACTCACAGACTTGCACGTTCCTTTGGATAGGATAGTTTTGAAACACTCCTTTTGTAGAATCTGCGAGCATTTATTTCGAACGCTTTGAGGCCTATGCTGGAAAAGGAAATATCTTCACCTAAAAACTAGACAGAAGCATTGTCAGAAACATCTTTGTGATGACTGCATTCAACTCACAGAGTTGAACCTACCTATTGATAGAGAAGTTTTGAAACACCCTTTTTGTAGAATCTGCAAGTGAATATTTGGAGCGATATGAGGCCTCTGCTGGGAAATGAAATATCTTCCCCTAAAAGCTAGACAGAAGCATACTCAGAAACGACTTGGCAATGTGTGCATCCAACTCACAGAGTTGAACCTTCCTTTCCCTAGAGCAGTTTTGAAACACTCTTTTAGTAGAATCTGAAAGTGGATATTTGGAGCGCTTTGAGGCCAGTGCTGGGAAACGAAATATCATCACAGAAAAACTAGACAGAAGCGTTCTGCGAAAGTTCTTTGTGATGAGTGCATTCAACTCAGGGACTCGAATGTTCCTTTTGATAGAACAGTTTTGAAACACTCCTTTTGTAGAATCTGCAAGTGTTTATTTGGAGCGCTTTGAGGCCTATGCTGGAAAAGGAAATATCTTCACCTCAAAAGTAGATAGAAGCATTCTCAGAAACTTCTTGGTGATGTGTACATTGAACTCACAGTGTTGAACCTTTCTTTGGATAGAGAAGTTTTGAAACACTCTTTTAGCAGAATCTTCAAGTGGATATATGGAGTTCCTTGAGGCCTATGCCGGAAAAGGAAATATCTTCCCGTAGAAACTAGGCAAAAGCATTCTCAGAAAGTTCCCTGTGCTTTGTGCATTCAACTCAGAGAGTTCAACCTTCCTTTTGATAGAGCAGTTTTGAAACACTCTTTTTGTAGAATCTGCACGTGGATATTTGGAACGCTTTGAGGCCTCTGCTTCAAAAGGAAATATCCTGGCATAGAAACTGGACGGAAGCATTCTCAAAAACTTCTTTGCGATGAGGGCCTTCAAGTCACAGAGTGAAACCTTCCTTTTGATAGGCCAGCTTTGAAACACTGCTTCTGTAGAATCCGCAAGTGGATGCTTGGAGCTCTTTGAGGCTTAGGCTGGAAAAGGAAATATCTTCATATACAAACTAGACAGAAGCATTCTCAGAAACTTCTTTGTCATGTGGGGATGGAACTCACAGAGTTGAACATTCCTTTTCACAGAGGAGTTCTGCAACCCTCTTTTGGTGGAAACTGCAAGTGGATGTTTGGTGTGATTGCGTCATCCAGTGGAAAAGGAAATACATTCAGACGAAAACTAGATAGAACCATTCTCAGAAACTTCTTGAGATGAGTGCATTCTACTCACAGAGTTGTACCTTCCTTTTGATAGAATAGTTTTGAAACACACTTTTTGTGCAAACTGCAAGTGGATAGTTGGAGCGCTTTGAGGCGTATGCTGCAAAACGAAATATCTTCACATAAAAACTAGACAGAAGCATTCTCAGAAACTTCTTTGTGATGTGCGCATTCAACTCACAGAGTTGAAGCTTCCTTTTCATATAGCACTTTTATAACGCTCTGTTAGTAGAATCTGCAAGGGAATATTTGGAGTGCTACGAGGCCAACACTGGAAAAGGAAATACCTTCACATACAAACCAGACGGAAGCATTCTCAGAAACTACCCTGTGCTTTATGCATTCAACTCACTGAGAGGAATCTTCCCTTTGAGAGCGCACTTTGGAAACACTCTTTTTGAAGAATTTGCAAGGGGATGTTTGGAGCGATTTCAGGACTATGCTGGAAAAGGAAATATCTTCACTTAAACACTAGACAGAAGCATTGTCAGAAACTTCGGTGCGATGAGTGCATTCGACTCACAGACCTGAACCTTCCTTTTGATAGAGCAGTTTTGAAACGCTCTTTTAGTAGCATCTGAAAGCGCATATTTGGAGCGCTTTGAGGCCAAGGCTGGAAAACGAAATATCATCACATAAAAACTAGACAGAAGCATTCTCAGAAACTTCTTTGTGATGAGTGGATTCAACTCACAGACTTGCACGTTCCTTTGGATAGGATAGTTTTGAAACACTCCTTTTGTAGAATCTGCGAGCGTTTATTTCGAACGCTTTGAGGCCTATGCTAGAAAAGGAAATATCTTCACCTAAAAACTAGACAGAAGCATTGTCAGAAACATCTTTGTGATGACTGCATTCAACTCACAGAGTTGAACGTACCTATTGATAGAGAAGTTTTGAAACACTCTTTTTGTAGAATCTGCAAGTGAATATTTGGAGCGATGTGAGGCCTCTGCTGGGAAATGAAATATCTTCCCCTAAAAGCTAGACAGAAGCATACTCAGAAACGACTTGGCAATGTGTGCATCCAACTCACAGAGTTGAACCTTCCTTTCCCTAGAGCAGTTTTGAAACACTCTTTTAGTAGAATCTGAAAGTGGATATTTGGAGCGCTTTGAGGCCAGTGCTGGGAAACGAAATATCATCACAGAAAAACTAGACAGAAGCGTTCTGCGAAAGTTCTTTGTGATGAGTGCATTCAACTCAGAGACTCGAACGTTCCTTTTGATAGAACAGTTTTGAAACACTCCTTTTGTAGAATCTGCAAGTGTTTATTTGGAGCGCTTTGAGGCCTATGCTGGAAAAGGAAATATCTTCACCTCAAAAGTAGATAGAAGCATTCTCAGAAACTTCTTGGTGATGTGTACATTGAACTCACAGTGTTGAACCTTTCTTTGGATAGAGAAGTTTTGAAACACTCTTTTAGCAGAATCTTCAAGTGGATATATTGAGTTCCTTGAGGCCTACGCCGGAAATGGAAATATCTTCCCGTAGAAACTAGGCAAAAGCATTCTCAGAAAGTTCCCTGTGCTTTGTGCATTCAGCTCACAGAGTTCAACCTTCCTTTTGATAGAGCAGTTTTGAAACACTCTTTTTGTAGAATCTGCACGTGGATATTTGGAACGCTTTGAGGCCTCTGCTTCAAAAGGAAATATCCTGGCATAGAAACTGGACGGAAGCATTCTCAGAAACTTCTTTGCGATGAGGGCCTTCAAGTCACAGAGTGAAACCTTCCTTTTGATAGGCCAGCTTTGAAACACTGTTTCTGTAGAATCTGCAAGTGGATGCTTGGAGCTCTTTGAGGCTTAGGCTGGAAAAGGGAATATCCTCATATACAAACTAGACAGAAGCATTCTCAGAAACTTCTTTGTCATGTGGGGATGGAACTCACAGAGTTGAACATTCCTTTTCACAGAGCAGTTCTGCAACCCTCTTTTGGTGGAAACTGCAAGTGGATGTTTGGTGCGATTGCGTCATCCAGTGGAAAAGGAAATACATTCAGACGAAAACTAGATAGAACCATTCTCAGAAACTTCTTGAGATGAGTGCATTCTACTCACAGAGTTGTACGTTCCTTTTGATAGAATAGATTTGAAACACACTTTTTGTGCAAACTGCAAGTGGATAGTTGGAGCGCTTTGAGGCGTATGCTGCAAAACGAAATATCTTCACATAAAAACTAGACAGAAGCATTCTCAGAAACTTCTTTGTGATGTGCGCATTCAACTCACAGAGTTGAAGCTTCCTTTTCATATAGCACTTTTGAAACGCTCTGTTAGTAGAATCTGCAAGGGAATATTTGGAGTGCTACGAGGCCAACACTGGAAAAGGAAATACCTTCACATACAAACCAGACGGAAGCATTCTCAGAAACTACCCTGTGCTTTATGGATTCAACTCATTGAGAGGAATCTTCCCTTTGAGAGCGCAGTTTGGAAACACTCTTTTGCAGAATTTGCTAGGGGATGTTTGGAGCGATTTCAGGACTATGCTGGAAAAGGAAATATCTTCACTTAGACACTAGACAGAAGCATTTTTAGAAACTTCGGTGTGATCGGTGCATTCGACTCACAGACCTGAACCTTCCTTTTGATAGAGCAGTTTTGAAACGCTCTTTTAGTAGCATCTGAAAGTGGATATTTGGAGCGCTTTTAGGCCAAGGCTGGAAAACGAAATATCATCACATAAAAACTAGACAGAAGCATTCTCAGAAACTTCTTTGTGATGAGTGGATTCAACTCACAGACTTGCACGTTCCTTTGGATAGGATAGTTTTGAAACACTCCTTTTGTAGAATCTGCGAGCGTTTATTTCGAACGCTTTGAGGCCTATGCTGGAAAAGGAAATATCTTCACCTAAAAACTAGACAGAAGCATTGTCAGAAACATCTTTGTGATGACTGCATTCAACTCACAGAGTTGAACCTACCTATTGATAGAGAAGTTTTGAAACATCCTTTTTGTAGAATCTGCAAGTGAATATTTGGAGCGATATGAGGCCTCTGCTGGGAAATGAAATATCTTCCCCTAAAAGCTAGACAGAAGCATACTCAGAAACGACTTGGCGATGTGTGCATCCAACTCACAGAGTTGAACCTTCCTTTCCCCAGAGCAGTTTTGAAACACTCTTTTAGTAGAATCTGAAAGTGGATATTTGGAGCGCTTTGAGGCCAGTGCTGGGAAACGAAATATCATCACAGAAAAACTAGACAGAAGCGTTCTGCGAAAGTTCTTTGTGATGAGTGCATTCAACTCAGGGACTCGAATGTACCTTTTGATAGAACAGTTTTGAAACACTCCTTTTGTAGAATCTGCAAGTGTTTATTTGGAGCGCTTTGAGGCCTATGCTGGAAAAGGAAATATCTTCACCTCAAAAGTAGATAGAAGTATTCTCAGAAACTTCTTGGTGATGTGTACATTGAACTCACAGTGTTGAACCTTTCTTTGGATAGAGAAGTTTTGAAACACTCTTTTAGCAGAATCTTCAAGTGGATATATGGAGTTCCTTGAGGCCTACGCCGGAAAAGGAAATATCTTCCCGTAGAAACTAGGCAAAAGCATTCTCAGAAAGTTCGCTGTGCTTTGTGCATTCAACTCACAGAGTTCAACCTTCCTTTTGATAGAGCAGTTTTGAAACACTCTTTTTGTAGAATCTGCACGTGGATATTTGGAACGCTTTGAGGCCTCTGCTTCAAAAGGAAATATCCTGGCATAGAAACTGGACGGAAGCATTCTCAGAAACTTCTTTGCGATGAGGGCCTTCAAGTCACAGAGTGAAACCTTCCTTTTGATAGGCCAGCTTTGAAACACTGTTTCTGTAGAATCCGCAAGTGAATGCTTGGAGCTCTTTGAGGCTTACGCTGGAAAAGGTAATATCTTCATATACAAACTAGACAGAAGCATTCTCAGAAACTTCTTTGTCATGTGGGGATGGAACTCACAGAGTTGAACATTCCTTTTCACAGAGCAGTTCTGCAACCCTCTTTTGGTGGAAACTGCAAGTGGATGTTTGGTGCGATTGCGTCATCCAGTGGAAAAGGAAATACATTCAGACGAAAACTAGATAGAACCATTCTCAGAAACTTCTTGAGATGAGTGCATTCTACTCACAGAGTTGTACCTTCCTTTTGATAGAATAGTTTTGAAACACACTTCTTGTGCAAACTGCAAGTGGATAGTTGGAGCGCTTTGAGGCGTATGCTGCAAAACGAAATATCTTCACATAAAAACTAGACAGAAGCATTCTCAGAAACTTCTTTGTGATGTGCGCATTCAACTCACAGAGTTGAAGCTTCCTTTTCATATAGCACTTTTGAAACGCTCTGTTAGTAGAATCTGCAAGGGAATATTTGGAGTGCTACGAGGCCAACACTGGAAAAGGAAATACCTTCACATACAAACCAGACGGAAGCATTCTCAGAAACTACCCTGTGCTTTATGCATTCAACTCACTGAGAGGAATCTTCCCTTTGAGAGCGCAGTTTGGAAACACTCTTTTTGCAGAATTTGCTAGGGGATGTTTGGAGCGATTTCAGGACTATGCTGGAAAAGGAAATATCTTCTCTTAGACACTAGACAGAAGCATTTTTAGAAACTTCGGTGTGATCGGTGCATTCGACTCACAGACCTGAACCTTCCTTTTGATAGAGCAGTTTTGAAACGCTCTTTTAGTAGCATCTGAAAGTGGATATTTGGAGCGCTTTTTGGCCAAGGCTGGAAAACGAAATATCATCACATAAAAACTAGAAAGAAGCATTCTCAGAAACTTCTTTGTGATGAGTGGATTCAACTCACAGACTTGCACGTTCCTTTGGATAGGATAGTTTTGAAACACTCCTTTTGTAGAATCTGCGAGCATTTATTTCGAACGCTTTGAGGCCTATGCTGGAAAAGGAAATATCTTCAACTAAAAACTAGACAGAAGCATTGTCAGAAACATCTTTGTGATGACTGCATTCAACTCACAGAGTTGAACCTACCTATTGATAGAGAAGTTTTGAAACACCCTTTTTGTAGAATCTGCAAGTGAATATTTGGAGCGATATGAGGCCTCTGCTGGGAAATGAAATATCTTCCCCTAAAAGCTAGACAGAAGCATACTCAGAAACGACTTGGCAATGTGTGCATCCAACTCACAGAGTTGAACCTTCCTTTCCCTAGAGCAGTTTTGAAACACTCTTTTAGTAGAATCTGAAAGTGGATATTTGGAGCGCTTTGAGGCCAGTGCTGGGAAACGAAATATCATCACAGAAAATCTAGACAGAAGCGTTCTGCGAAAGTTCTTTGTGATGAGTGCATTCAACTCAGGGACTCGAATGTTCCTTTTGATAGAACAGTTTTGAAACACTCCTTTTGTAGAATCTGCAAGTGTTTATTTGGAGCGCTTTGAGGCCTATGCTGGAAAAGGAAATATCTTCACCTCAAAAGTAGATAGAAGCATTCTCAGAAACTTCTTGGTGATGTGTACATTGAACTCACAGTGTTGAACCTTTCTTTGGATAGAGAAGTTTTGAAACACTCTTTTAGCAGAATCTTCAAGTGGATATATGGAGTTCCTTGAGGCCTACGCCGGAAAAGGAAATATCTTCCCGTAGAAACTAGGCAAAAGCATTCTCAGAAAGTTCGCTGTGCTTTGTGCATTCAACTCACAGAGTTCAACCTTCCTTTTGATAGAGCAGTTTTGAAACACTCTTTTTGTAGAATCTGCACGTGGATATTTGGAACGCTTTGAGGCCTCTGCTTCAAAAGGAAATATCCTGGCATAGAAACTGGACGGAAGCATTCTCAGAAACTTCTTTGTGATGAGGGCCTTCAAGTCACAGAGTGAAACCTTCCTTTTGATAGGCCAGCTTTGAAACACTGTTTCTGTAGAATCCGCAAGCGGATGCTTGGAGCTCTTTGAGGCTTAGGCTGGAAAACGGAATATCTTCATATACAAACTAGACAGAAGCATTCTCAGAAACTTCTTTGTCATGTGGGGATGGAACTCACAGAGTTGAACATTCCTTTTCACAGAGCAGTTCTGCAACCCTCTTTTGGTGGAAACTGCAAGTGGATGTTTGGTGCGATTGCGTCATCCAGTGGAAAAGGAAATACATTCAGACGAAAACTAGATAGAACCATTCTCAGAAACTTCTTGAGATGAGTGCATTCTACTCACAGAGTTGTACCTTCCTTTTGATAGAATACTTTTGAAACACACTTTTTGTGCAAACTGCAAGTGGATAGTTGGAGCGCTTTGAGGCGTATGCTGCAAAACGAAATATCTTCACATAAAAACTAGACAGAAGCATTCTCAGAAACTTCTTTGTGATGTGCGCATTCAACTCACAGAGTTGAAGCTTCCTTTTCATATAGCACTTTTGAAACGCTCTGTTAGTAGAATCTGCAAGGGAATATTTGGAGTGCTACGAGGCCAACACTGGAAAAGGAAATACCTTCACATACAAACCAGACGGAAGCATTCTCAGAAACTACCCTGTGCTTTATGGATTCAACTCACTGAGAGGAATCTTCCCTTTGAGAGCGCAGTTTGGAAACACTCTTTTTGCAGAATTTGCAAGGGGATGTTTGGAGCGATTTCAGGACTATGCTGGAAAAGGAAATATCTTCACTTAGACACTAGACAGAAGCATTTTTAGAAACTTCGGTGTGATCGGTGCATTCGACTCACAGACCTGAACCTTCCTTTTGATAGAGCAGTTTTGAAACGCTCTTTTAGTAGCATCTGAAAGTGGATATTTGGAGCGCTTTTAGGCCAAGGCTGGAAAACGAAATATCATCACATAAAAACTAGACAGAAGCATTCTCAGAAACTTCTTTGTGATGAGTGGATTCAACTCACAGACTTGCACGTTCCTTTGGATAGGATAGTTTTGAAACACTCCTTTTGTAGAATCTGCGAGCGTTTATTTCGAACGCTTTGAGGCCTATGCTAGAAAAGGAAATATCTTCACCTAAAAACTAGACAGAAGCATTGTCAGAAACATCTTTGTGATGACTGCATTCAACTCACAGAGTTGAACCTACCTATTGATAGAGGAGTTTTGAAACACCCTTTTTGTAGAATCTGCAAGTGAATATTTGGAGCGATATGAGGCCTCTGCTGGGAAATGAAATATCTTCCCCTAAAAGCTAGACAGAAGCATACTCAGAAACGACTTGGCAATGTGTGCATCCAACTCACAGAGTTGAACCTTCCTTTCCCTAGAGCAGTTTTGAAACACTCTTTTAGTAGAATCTGAAAGTGGATATTTGGAGCGCTTTGAGGCCAGTGCTGGGAAACGAAATATCATCACAGAAAAACTAGACAGAAGCGTTCTGCGAAAGTTCTTTGTGATGAGTGCATTCAACTCAGGGACTCGAATGTTCCTTTTGATAGAACAGTTTTGAAACACTCCTTTTGTAGAATCTGCAAGTGTTTATTTGGAGCGCTTTGAGGCCTATGCTGGAAAAGGAAATATCTTCACCTCAAAAGTAGATAGAAGCATTCTCAGATACATCTTGGTGATGTGTACATTGAACTCACAGTGTTGAACCTTTCTTTGGATAGAGAAGTTTTGAAACACTCTTTTAGCAGAATCTTCAAGTGGATATGTGGAGTTCCTTGAGGCCTACGCCGGAAAAGGAAATATCTTCCCGTAGAAACTAGGCAAAAGCATTCTCAGAAAGTTCCCTGTGCTTTGTGCATTCAACTCACAGAGTTCAACCTTCCTTTTGATAGAGCAGTTTTGAAACACTCTTTTTGTAGAATCTGCACGTGGATATTTGGAACGCTTTGAGGCCTCTGCTTCAAAAGGAAATATCCTGGCATAGAAACTGGACGGAAGCATTCTCAGAAACTTCTTTGCGATGAGGGCCTTCAAGTCACAGAGTGAAACCTTCCTTTTGATAGGCCAGCTTTGAAACACTGTTTCTGTAGAATCCGCAAGTGAATGCTTGGAGCTCTTTGAGGCTTACGCTGGAAAAGGTAATATCTTCATATACAAACTAGACAGAAGCATTCTCAGAAACTTCTTTGTCATGTGGGGATGGAACTCACAGAGTTGAACATTCCTTTTCACAGAGCAGTTCTGCAACCCTCTTTTGGTGGAAACTGCAAGTGGATGTTTGGTGCGATTGCGTCATCCAGTGGAAAAGGAAATACATTCAGACGAAAACTAGATAGAACCATTCTCAGAAACTTCTTGAGATGAGTGCATTCTACTCACAGAGTTGTACCTTCCTTTTGATAGAATAGTTTTGAAACACACTTCTTGTGCAAACTGCAAGTGGATAGTTGGAGCGCTTTGAGGCGTATGCTGCAAAACGAAATATCTTCACATAAAAACTAGACAGAAGCTTTCTCAGAAACTTCTTTGTGATGTGCGCATTCAACTCACAGAGTTGAAGCTTCCTTTTCATATAGCACTTTTGAAACGCTCTGTTAGTAGAATCTGCAAGGGAATATTTGGAGTGCTACGAGGCCAACACTGGAAAAGGAAATACCTTCACATACAAACCAGACGGAAGCATTCTCAGAAACTACCCTGTGCTTTATGCATTCAACTCACTGAGAGGAATCTTCCCTTTGAGAGCGCAGTTTGGAAACACTCTTTTTGCAGAATTTGCTAGGGGATGTTTGGAGCGATTTCAGGAGTATGCTGGAAAAGCAAATATCTTCACTTAGACACTAGACAGAAGCATTCTTAGAAACTTCGGTGTGATCGGTGCATTCGACTCACAGACCTGAACCTTCCTTTTGATAGAGCAGTTTTGAAACGCTCTTTTAGTAGCATCTGAAAGTGGATATTTGGAGCGCTTTTAGGCCAAGGCTGGAAAACGAAATATCATCACATAAAAACTAGACAGAAGCATTCTCAGAAACTTCTTTGTGATGAGTGGATTCAACTCACAGACTTGCACGTTCCTTTGGATAGGATAGTTTTGAAACACTCCTTTTGTAGAATCTGCGAGCGTTTATTTCGAACGCTTTGAGGCCTATGCTGGAAAAGGAAATATCTTCACCTAAAAGCTAGACAGAAGCATTGTCAGAAACATCTTTGTGATGACTGCATTCAACTCACAGAGTTGAACCTACCTATTGATAGAGAAGTTTTGAAACACCCTTTTTGTAGAATCTGCAAGTGAATATTTGGAGCGATATGAGGCCTCTGCTGGGAAATGAAATATCTTCCCCTAAAAGCTAGACAGAAGCATACTCAGAAACGACTTGGCGATGTGTGCATCCAACTCACAGAGTTGAACCTTCCTTTCCCCAGAGCAGTTTTGAAACACTCTTTTAGTAGAATCTGAAAGTGGATATTTGGAGCGCTTTGAGGCCAGTGCTGGGAAACGAAATATCATCACAGAAAAACTAGAAAGAAGCGTTCTGCGAAAGTTCTTTGTGATGAGTGCATTCAACTCAGGGACTCGAATGTTCCTTTTGATAGAACAGTTTTGAAACACTCCTTTTGTAGAATCTGCAAGTGTTTATTTGGAGCGCTTTGAGGCCTATGCTGGAAAAGGAAATATCTTCACCTCAAAAGTAGATAGAAGCATTCTCAGAAACTTCTTGGTGATGTGTACATTGAACTCACAGTGTTGAACCTTTCTTTGGATAGAGAAGTTTTGAAACACTCTTTTAGCAGAATCTTCAAGTGGATATATGGAGTTCCTTGAGGCCTACGCCGGAAAAGGAAATATCTTCCCGTAGAAACTAGGCAAAAGCATTCTCAGAAAGTTCGCTGTGCTTTGTGCATTCAACTCACAGAGTTCAACCTTCCTTTTGATAGAGCAGTTTTGAAACACTCTTTTTGTAGAATCTGCACGTGGATATTTGGAACGCTTTGAGGCCTCTGCTTCAAAAGGAAATATCCTGGCATAGAAACGGGACGGAAGCATTCTCAGAAACTTCTTTGCGATGAGGGCCTTCAAGTCACAGAGTGAAACCTTCCTTTTGATAGGCCAGCTTTGAAACACTGTTTCTGTAGAATCCGCAAGCGGATGCTTGGAGCTCTTTGAGGCTTAGGCTGGAAAAGGGAATATCTTCATATACAAACTAGACAGAAGCATTCTCAGAAACTTCTTTGTCATGTGGGGATGGAACTCACAGAGTTGAACATTCCTTTTCACAGAGCAGTTCTGCAACCCTCTTTTGGTGGAAACTGCAAGTAGATGTTTGGTGCGATTGCATCATCCAGTGGAAAAGGAAATACATTCAGACGAAAACTAGATAGAACCATTCTCAGAAACTTCTTGAGATGAGTGCATTCTACTCACAGAGTTGTACCTTCCTTTTGATAGAATACTTTTGAAACACACTTTTTGTGCAAACTGCAAGTGGATAGTTGGAGCGCTTTGAGGCGTATGCTGCAAAACGAAATATCTTCACATAAAAACTAGACAGAAGCATTCTCAGAAACTTCTTTGTGATGTGCGCATTCAACTCACAGAGTTGAAGCTTCCTTTTCATATAGCACTTTTGAAACGCTCTGTTAGTAGAATCTGCAAGGGAATATTTGGAGTGCTACGAGGCCAACACTGGAAAAGGAAATACCTTCACATACAAACCAGACGGAAGCATTCTCAGAAACTACCCTGTGCTTTATGGATTCAACTCACTGAGAGGAATCTTCCCTTTGAGATCGCAGTTTGGAAACACTCTTTTTGCAGAATTTGCTAGGGGATGTTTGGAGCGATTTCAGGACTATGCTGGAAAAGGAAATATCTTCACTTAAACACTAGACAGAAGCATTGTCAGAAACTTCGGTGCGATGAGTGCATTCGACTCACAGACCTGAACCTTCCTTTTGATAGAGCAGTTTTGAAACGCTCTTTTAGTAGCATCTGAAAGCGCATATTTGGAGCGCTTTGAGGCCAAGGCTGGAAAACGAAATATCATCACATAAAAACTTGACAGAAGCATTCTCAGAAACTTCTTTGTGATGAGTGGATTCAACTCACAGACTTGCACGTTCCTTTGGATAGGATAGTTTTGAAACACTCCTTTTGTAGAATCTGCGAGCGTTTATTTCGAACGCTTTGAGGCCTATGCTGGAAAAGGAAATATCTTCACCTAAAAACTAGACAGAAGCATTGTCAGAAACATCTTTGTGATGACTGCATTCAACTCACAGAGTTGAACGTACCTATTGATAGAGAAGTTTTGAAACACCCTTTTTGTAGAATCGGCAAGTGAATATTGGAGCAATATGAGGCCTAAGCTGGGAAATGAAATATCTTCCCCTAAAAGCTAGACAGAAGCATACTCAGAAACGACTTGGCAATGTGTGCATCCAACTCACAGAGTTGAACCTTCCTTTTCCTAGAGCAGTTTTGAAACACTCTTTTAGTAGAATCTGAAAGTGGATATTTGGAGCGCTTTGAGGCCAGTGCTGGGAAACGAAATATCATCACAGAAAAACTAGACAGAAGCGTTCTGCGAAAGTTCTTTGTGATGAGTGCATTCAACTCAGAGACTCGAACGTTCCTTTTGATAGAACAGTTTTGAAACACTCCTTTTGTAGAATCTGCAAGTGTTTATTTGGAGCGCTTTCAGGCCTATGCTGGAAAAGGAAATATCTTCACCTCAAAAGTAGATAGAAGCATTCTCAGAAACTTATTGGTGATGTGTACATTGAACTCACAGTGTTGAACCTTTCTTTGGATAGAGAAGTTTTGAAACACTCTTTTAGCAGAATCTTCAAGTGGATATATGGAGTTCCTTGAGGCCTACGCCGGAAATGGAAATATCTTCCCGTAGAAACTAGGCAAAAGCATTCTCAGAAAGTTCCCTGTGCTTTGTGCATTCAACTCACAGAGTTCAACCTTCCTTTTGATAGAGCAGTTTTGAAACACTCTTTTTGTAGAATCTGCACGTGGATATTTGGAACACTTTGAGGCCTATGCTTCAAAAGGAAATATCCTGGCATAGAAACTGGACGGAAGCATTCTCAGAAACTTCTTTGCGATGAGGGCCTTCAAGTCACAGAGTGAAACCTTCCTTTTGATAGGCCAGCTTTGAAACACTGTTTCTGTAGAATCTGCAAGTGGATACTTGGAGCTCTTTGAGGCTTAGGCTGGAAAAGGGAATATCCTCATATACAAACTAGACAGAAACATTCTCAGAAACTTCTTTGTCATGTGGGGATGGAACTCACAGAGTTGAACATTCCTTTTCACAGAGCAGTTCTGCAACCCTCTTTTGGTGGAAACTGCAAGTGGATGTTTGGTGCGATTGCGTCATCCAGTGGAAAAGGAAATACATTCAGACGAAAACTAGATAGAACCATTCTCAGAAACTTCTTGAGATGAGTGCATTCTACTCACAGAGTTGTACCTTCCTTTTGATAGAACAGTTTTGAAACACACTTTTTGTGCAAACTGCAAGTGGATAGTTGGAGCGCTTTGAGGTGTAGGCTGCAAAACGAAATATCTTCACATAAAAACTAGACAGAAGCATTCTCAGAAACTTCTTTGTGATGTGCGCATTCAACTCACAGAGTTGATGCTTCCTTTTCATATAGCACTTTTGAAACGCTCTGTTAGTAGAATCTGCAAGGGAATATTTGGAGTGCTACGAGGCCAACACTGGAAAAGGAAATACCTTCACATACAAACCAGACGGAAGCATTCTCAGAAACTACCCTGTGCTTTATGCATTCAACTCACTGAGAGGAATCTTCCCTTTGAGAGCGCAGTTTGGAAACACTCTTTTTGCAGAATTTGCTAGGGGATGTTTGGAGCGATTTCAGGACTATGCTGGAAAAGGAAATATCTTCACTTAGACACTAGACAGAAGCATTTTTAGAAACTTCGGTGTGATCGGTGCATTCGACTCACAGACCTGAACCTTCCTTTTGATAGAGCAGTTTTGAAACGCTCTTTTAGTAGCATCTGAAAGTGGATATTTGGAGCGCTTTTAGGCCAAGGCTGGAAAACGAAATATCATCACATAAAAACTAGACAGAAGCATTCTCAGAAACTTCTTTGTGATGAGTGGATTCAACTCACAGACTTGCACGTTCCTTTGGATAGGATAGTTTTGAAACACTCCTTTTGTAGAATCTGCAAGCGTTTATTTCGAACGCTTTGAGGCCTATGCTGGAAAAAGAAATATCTTCACCTAAAAACTAGACAGAAGCATTGTCAGAAACATCTTTGTGATGACTGCATTCAACTCACAGAGTTGAACCTACCTATTGATAGAGAAGTTTTGAAACACCCTTTTTGTAGAATCTGCAAGTGAATATTTGGAGCGATATGAGGCCTCTGCTGGGAAATGAAATATCTTCCCCTAAAAGCTAGACAGAAGCATACTCAGAAACGACTTGGCAATGTGTGCATCCAACTCACAGAGTTGAACCTTCCTTTCCCTAGAGCAGTTTTGAAACACTCTTTTAGTAGAATCTGAAAGTGGATATTTGGAGCGCTTTGAGGCCAGTGCTGGGAAACGAAATATCATCACAGAAAAACTAGACAGAAGCGTTCTGCGAAAGTTCTTTGTGATGAGTGCATTCAACTCAGGGACTCGAACGTTCCTTTTGATAGAAGAGTTTTGAAACACTCCTTTTGTAGAATCTGCAAGTGTTTATTTGGAGCGCTTTGAGGCCTATGCTGGAAAAGGAAATATCTTCACCTCAAAAGTAGATAGAAGCATTCTCAGAAACTTCTTGGTGATGTGTACATTGAACTCACAGTGTTGAACCTTTCTTTGGATAGAGAAGTTTTGAAACACTCTTTTAGCAGAATCTTCAAGTGGATATATGGAGTTCCTTGAGGCCTACGCCGGAAAAGGAAATATCTTCCCGTAGAAACTAGGCAAAAGCATTCTCAGAAAGTTCGCTGTGCTTTGTGCATTCAACTCACAGAGTTCAACCTTCCTTTTGATAGAGCAGTTTTGAAACACTCTTTTTGTAGAATCTGCACGTGGATATTTGGAACGCTTTGAGGCCTCTGCTTCAAAAGGAAATATCCTGGCATAAAAACTGGACGGAAGCATTCTCAGAAACTTCTTTGCGATGAGGGCCTTCAAGTCACAGAGTGAAACCTTCCTTTTGATAGGCCAGCTTTGAAACACTGTTTCTGTAGAATCCGCAAGCGGATGCTTGGAGCTCTTTGAGGCTTAGGCTGGAAAAGGGAATATCTTCATATACAAACTAGACAGAAGCATTCTCAGAAACTTCTTTGTCATGTGGGGATGGAACTCACAGAGTTGAACATTCCTTTTCACAGAGCAGTTCTGCAACCCTCTTTTGGTGGAAACTGCAAGTGGATGTTTGGTGCGATTGCATCATCCGGTGGAAAAGGAAATACATTCAGACGAAAACTAGATAGAACCATTCTCAGAAACTTCTTGAGATGAGTGCATTCTACTCACAGAGTTGTACCTTCCTTTTGATAGAATACTTTTGAAACACACTTTTTGTGCAAACTGCAAGTGGATAGTTGGAGCGCTTTGAGGCGTATGCTGCAAAACGAAATATCTTCACATAAAAACTAGACAGAAGCATTCTCAGAAACTTCTTTGTGATGTGCGCATTCAACTCACAGAGTTGAAGCTTCCTTTTCATATAGCACTTTTGAAACGCTCTGTTAGTAGAATCTGCAAGGGAATATTTGGAGTGCTACGAGGCCAACAATGGAAAAGGAAATACCTTCACATACAAACCAGACGGAAGCATTCTCAGAAACTACCCTGTGCTTTATGCATTCAACTCACTGAGAGGAATCTTCCCTTTGAGAGCGCAGTTTGGAAACACTCTTTTTGCAGAATTTGCTAGGGGATGTTTGGAGCGATTTCAGGACTATGCTGGAAAAGGAAATATCTTCACTTAGACACTAGACAGAAGCATTTTTAGAAACTTCGGTGTGATCGGTGCATTCGACTCACAGACCTGAACCTTCCTTTTGATAGAGCAGTTTTGAAACGCTCTTTTAGTAGCATCTGAAAGTGGATATTTGGAGCGATTTAGGCGAAGGCTGGAAAACGAAATATCATCACATAAAAACTAGACAGAAGCATTCTCAGAAACTTCTTTGTGATGAGTGGATTCAACTCACAGACTTGCACGTTCCTTTGGATAGGATAGTTTTGAAACACTCCTTTTGTAGAATCTGCGAGCGTTTATTTCGAACGCTTTGAGGCCTATGCTGGAAAAGGAAATATCTTCACCTAAAAACTAGACAGAAGCATTGTCAGAAACATCTTTGTGATGACTGCATTCAACTCACAGAGTTGAACCTACCTATTGATAGAGAAGTTTTGAAACACCCTTTTTGTAGAATCTGCAAGTGAATATTTGGAGCGATATGAGGCCTCTGCTGGGAAATGAAATATCTTCCCCTAAAAGCTAGACAGAAGCATACTAAGAAACGACTTGGCAATGTGTGCATCCAACTCACAGAGTTGAACCTTCCTTTCCCTAGAGCAGTTTTGAAACACTCTTTTAGTAGAATCTGAAAGTGGATATTTGGAGCGCTTTGAGGCCAGTGCTGGGAAACGAAATATCATCACAGAAAAACTAGACAGAAGCGTTCTCCGAAAGTTCTTTGTGATGAGTGCATTCAACTCAGGGACTCGAATGTTCCTTTTGATAGAACAGTTTTGAAACACTCCTTTTGTAGAATCTGCAAGTGTTTATTTGGAGCGCTTTGAGGCCTATGCTGGAAAAGGAAATATCTTCACCTCAAAAGTAGATAGAAGCATTCTCAGAAACTTCTTGGTGATGTGTACATTGAACTCACAGTGTTGAACCTTTCTTTGGATAGAGAAGTTTTGAAACACTCTTTTAGCAGAATCTTCAAGTGGATATATGGAGTTCCTTGAGGCCTACGCCGGAAAAGGAAATATCTTCCCGTAGAAACTAGGCAAAAGCATTCTCAGAAAGTTCGCTGTGCTTTGTGCATTCAACTCACAGAGTTCAACCTTCCTTTTGATAGAGCAGTTTTGAAACACTCTTTTTGTAGAATCTGCACGTGGATATTTGGAACGCTTTGAGGCCTCTGCTTCAAAAGGAAATATCCTGGCATAGAAACTGGACGGAAGCATTCTCAGAAACTTCTTTGCGATGAGGGCCTTCAAGTCACAGAGTGAAACCTTCCTTTTGATAGGCCAGCTTTGAAACACTGTTTCTGTAGAATCCGCAAGCGGATGCTTGGAGCTCTTTGAGGCTTAGGCTGGAAAAGGGAATATCTTCATATACAAACTAGACAGAAGCATTCTCAGAAACTTCTTTGTCATGTGGGGATGGAACTCACAGAGTTGAACATTCCTTTTCACAGAGCAGTTCTGCAACCCTCTTTTGGTGGAAACTGCAAGTGGATGTTTGGTGCGATTGCATCATCCAGTGGAAAAGGAAATACATTCAGACGAAAACTAGATAGAACCATTCTCAGAAACTTCTTGAGATGAGTGCATTCTACTCACAGAGTTGTACCTTCCTTTTGATAGAATACTTTTGAAACACACTTTTTGTGCAAACTGCAAGTGGATAGTTGGAGCGCTTTGAGGCGTATGCTGCAAAACGAAATATCTTCACATAAAAACTAGACAGAAGCATTCTCAGAAACTTCTTTGTGATGTGCGCATTCAACTCACAGAGTTGAAGCTTCCTTTTCATATAGCACTTTTGAAACGCTCTGTTAGTAGAATCTGCAAGGGAATATTTGGAGTGCTACGAGGCCAACACTGGAAAAGGAAATACCTTCACATACAAACCAGACGGAAGCATTCTCAGAAACTACCCTGTGCTTTATGGATTCAACTCACTGAGAGGAATCTTCCCTTTGAGAGCGCAGTTTGGAAACACTCTTTTTGCAGAATTTGCTAGGGGATGTTTGGAGCGATTTCAGGACTATGCTGGAAAAGGAAATATCTTCACTTAGACACTAGACAGAAGCATTTTTAGAAACTTCGGTGTGATCGGTGCATTCGACTCACAGACCTGAACCTTCCTTTTGATAGAGCAGTTTTGAAACGCTCTTTTAGTAGCATCTGAAAGTGGATATTTGGAGCGCTTTTAGGCCAAGGCTGGAAAACGAAATATCATCACATAAAAACTAGACAGAAGCATTCTCAGAAACTTCTTTGTGATGAGTGGATTCAACTCACAGACTTGCACGTTCCTTTGGATAGGATAGTTTTGAAACACTCCTTTTGTAGAATCTGCGAGCGTTTATTTCGAACGCTTTGAGGCCTATGCTGGAAAAGGAAATATCTTCACCTAAAAACTAGACAGAAGCATTGTCAGAAACATCTTTGTGATGACTGCATTCAACTCACAGAGTTGAACCTACCTATTGATAGAGAAGTTTTGAAACACCCTTTTTGTAGAATCTGCAAGTGAATATTTGGAGCGATATGAGGCCTCTGCTGGGAAATGAAATAACTTCCCCTAAAAGCTAGACAGAAGCATACTCAGAAACGACTTGGCAATGTGTGCCTGCAATTCACAGAGATGAACTTTCCTTTCCCTAGAGCAGTTTTGAAACACTCTTTTAGTAGAATCTGAAAGTGGATATTCAGAGTGCTTTGAGGCCAGTGCTGGGAAACGAAATATCATCACAGAAAAACTAGACAGAAGCGTTCTGCGAAAGTTCTTTGTGATGAGTGCATTCAACTCAGAGACTCGAACGTTCCTTTTGATAGAACAGTTTTGAAACACTCCTTTTGTAGAATCTGCAAGTGTTTATTTGGAGCGCCTTGAGGCCTATGCTGGAAAAGGAAATATCTTCACCTCAAAAGTAGATAGAAGCATTCTCAGAAACTTCTTGGTGATATGTACATTGAACTCACAGTGTTGAACCTTTCTTTGGATAGAGAAGTTTTGAAACACTCTTTTAGCAGAATCTTCATGTGGATATATGGAGTTCCTTGAGGCCTACGCCAGAAAAGGAAATATCTTCCCGTAGAAACTAGGCAAAAGCATTCTCAGAAAGTTCCCTGTGCTTTGTGCATTCAACTCACAGAGTTCAACCTTCCTTTTTATAGAGCAGTTTTGAAACACTTTTTTGTAGGATCTGCACGTGGATATTTGGAACGCTTTGAGGCCTATGCTTCAAAAGGATATATCCTGGCATAGAAACTGGACGGAAGCATTCTCAGAAACTTCTTTGCGATGAGGGCCTTCAAGTCACAGAGTGAAACCTTCCTTTTGATAGGCCAGCTTTGAAACACTGCTTCTGTAGAATCCGCAAGTGGATGCTTGGAGCTCTTTGAGGCTTAGCCTGGAAAAGGTAATATCTTCATATACAAACTAGACAGAAGCATTCTCAGAAACTTCTTTGTCATGTGGGGATGGAACTCACAGAGTTGAACATTCCTTTTCACAGAGCAGTTCTGCAACCCTCTTTTGGTGGAAACTGCAAGTGGATGTTTGGTGTGATTGCGTCATCCAGTGGAAAAAGAAATACATTCAGACGAAAACTAGATAGAACCATTCTCAGAAACTTCTTGAGATGAGTGCATTCTACTCACAGAGTTGTACCTTCCTTTTGATAGAATAGTTTTGAAACACACTTTTTGTGCAAACTGCAAGTGGATAGTTGGAGCGCTTTGAGGCGTATGCTGCAAAACGAAATATCTTCACATAAAAACTAGACAGAAGCATTCTCAGAAACTTCTTTGTGATGTGCGCATTCAACTCACAGAGTTGAAGCTTCCTTTTCATCTAGCACTTTTGAAACGCTCTGTTAGTAGAATCTGCAAGGGAATATTTGGCGTGCTACGAGGCCAACACTGGAAAAGGAAATACCTTCACATACAAACCAGACGGAAGCATTCTCAGAAACTACCCTGTGCTTTATGCATTCAACTCACTGAGAGGAATCTTGCCTTTCAGAGCGCAGTTTGGAAACACTCTTTTTGCAGAATTTGCTAGGGGATGTTTGGAGCGAATTCAGGACTATGCTGGAAAAGCAAATATCTTCACTTAGACACCAGACAGAAGCATTGTGAGAAACATCTTTGTGATGACTGCATTCAACTCACAGAGTTGAACCTACCTATTGATAGAGAAGTTCTGAAACACCCTTTTTGTAGAATCTGCAAGTGAATATTTGGGGCGTTATGAGGCCTCTGCTGAGAAATGAAATACATTCCCCTAAAAGCTAGACAGAAGCATACTCAGAAACGACTTGGCAATGTGTGCATCCAACTCACAGAGTTGAACCTTCCTTTCCCTAGAGCAGTTTTGAAACACTCTTTTAGTAGAATCTGAAAGTGGATATTTGGAGCGCTTTGAGGCCAGTGCTGGGAAACGAAATATCATCACAGGAAAACTAGACAGAAGCGTTCTGCGAAAGTCCTTTGTGATGAGTGCATTCAACTCAGAGACTCGAACGTTCCTTTTGATAGAACAGTTTTGAAACACTCCTTTTGTAGAATCTGCAAGTGTTTATTTGGAGCGCTTTGAGGCCTATGCTGGAAAAGGAAATATATTCACCTCAAAAGTAGATAGAAGCATTCTCAGAAACTTCTTGGTGATGTGTACATTGAACTCACAGTGTTGAACCTTTCTTTGGATAGAGAAGTTTTGAAACACTCTTTTAGCAGAATCTTCAAGTGGATATATGGAGTTCCTTGAGGCTTACGCCGGAAAAGGAAATATCTTCCCGTAGAAACTAGGCAAAAGCATTCTCAGAAAGTTCGCTGTGCTTTGTGCATTCAACTCACAGAGTTCAACCTTCCTTTTGATAGAGCAGTTTTGAAACACTCTTTTTGTAGAATCTGCACATGGATATTTGGAACGCTTTGAGGCCTCTGCTTCAAAAGGAAATATCCTGGCATAGAAACTGGACGGAAGCATTCTCAGAAACTTCTTTGCGATGAGGGCCTTCAAGTCACAGAGTGAAACCTTCCTTTTGATAGGCCAGCTTTGAAACACTGTTTCTGTAGAATCCGCAAGCGGATGCTTGGAGGTCTTTGAGGCTTAGGCTGGAAAAGGGAATATCTTCATATTCAAACTAGACAGAAGCATTCTCAGAAACTTCTTTGTCATGTGGGGATGGAACTCACAGAGTTGAACATTCCTTTTCACAGAGCAGTTCTGCAACCCTCTTTTGGTGGAAACTGCAAGTGGATGTTTGGTGCGATTGCATCATCCAGTGGAAAAGGAAATACATTCAGACGAAAACTAGATAGAACCATTCTCAGAAACTTCTTGAGATGAGTGCATTCTACTCACAGAGTTGTACCTTCCTTTTGATAGAATAGTTTTGAAACACACTTTTTGTGCAAACTGCAAGTGGATAGTTGGAGCGCTTTGAGGCGTATGCTGCAAAACGAAATATCTTCACATAAAAACTAGACAGAAGCATTCTCAGAAACTTCTTTGTGATGTGCGCATTCAACTCACAGAGTTGAAGCTTCCTTTTCATATAGCACTTTTGAAACGCTCTGTTAGTAGAATCTGCAAGGGAATATTTGGAGTGCTACGAGGCCAACACTGGAAAAGGAAATACCTTCACATACAAACCAGACGGAAGCATTCTCAGAAACTACCCTCTGCTTTATGCATTCAACTCACTGAGAGGAATCTTCCCTTTGAGAGCGCAGTTTGGAAACACTCTTTTTGCAGAATTTGCTAGGGGATGTTTGGAGCGATTTCAGGACTATGCTGGAAAAGGAAATATCTTCACTTAAACACTAGACAGAAGCATTTTTAGAAACTTCGGTGTGATCGGTGCATTCGACTCACAGACCTGAACCTTCCTTTTGATAGAGCAGTTTTGAAACGCTCTTTTAGTAGCATCTGAAAGTGGATATTTGGAGCGCTTTTAGGCCAAGGCTGGAAAACGAAATATCATCACATAAAAACTAGACAGAAGCATTCTCAGAAACTTCTTTGTGATGAGTGGATTCAACTCACAGACTTGCACGTTCCTTTGGATAGGATAGTTTTGAAACACTCCTTTTGTAGAATCTGCGAGCGTTTATTTCGAACGCTTTGAGGCCTATGCTGGAAAAGGAAATATCTTCACCTAAAAACTAGACAGAAGCATTGTCAGAAACATCTTTGTGATGACTGCATTCAACTCACAGAGTTGAACCTACCTATTGATAGAGAAGTTTTGAAACACCCTTTTTGTAGAATCTGCAAGTGAATATTTGGAGCGATATGAGGCCTCTGCTGGGAAATGAAATATCTTCCCCTAAAAGCTAGACAGAAGCATACTCAGAAACGACTTGGCAATGTGTGCATCCAACTCACAGAGTTGAACCTTCCTTTCCCTAGAGCAGTTTTGAAACACTCTTTTAGTAGAATCTGAAAGTGGATATTTGGAGCGCTTTGAGGCCAGTGCTGGGAAACGAAATATCATCACAGAAAAACTAGACAGAAGCGTTCTGCGAAAGTTCTTTGTGATGAGTGCATTCAACTCAGGGACTCGAATGTTCCTTTTGATAGAACAGTTTTGAAACACTCCTTTTGTAGAATCTGCAAGTGTTTATTTGGAGCGCTTTGAGGCCTATGCTGGAAAAGGAAATATCTTCACCTCAAAAGTAGATAGAAGCATTCTCAGAAACTTCTTGGTGATGTGTACATTGAACTCACAGTGTTGAATCTTTCTTTGGATAGAGAAGTTTTGAAACACTCTTTTAGCAGAATCTTCAAGTGGATATATGGAGTTCCTTGAGGCCTACGCCGGAAAAGGAAATATCTTCCCGTAGAAACTAGGCAAAAGCATTCTCAGAAAGTTCGCTGTGCTTTGTGCATTCAACTCACAGAGTTCAACCTTCCTTTTGATAGAGCAGTTTTGAAACACTCTTTTTGTAGAATCTGCACGTGGATATCTGGAACGCTTTGAGGCCTCTGCTTCAAAAGGAAATATCCTGGCATAGAAACTGGACGGAAGCATTCTCAGAAACTTCTTTGCGATGAGGGCCTTCAAGTCACAGAGTGAAACCTTCCTTTTGATAGGCCAGCTTTGAAACACTGTTTCTGTAGAATCCACAAGCGGATGCTTGGAGCTCTTTGAGGCTTAGGCTGGAAAAGGGAATATCTTCATATACAAACTAGACAGAAGCATTCTCAGAAACTTCTTTGTCATGTGGGGATGGAACTCACAGAGTTGAACATTCCTTTTCACAGAGCAGTTCTGCAACCCTCTTTTGGTGGAAACTGCAAGTGGATGTTTGGTGCGATTGCATCATCCAGTGGAAAAGGAAATACATTCAGACGAAAACTAGATAGAACCATTCTCAGAAACTTCTTGAGATGAGTGCATTCTACTCACAGAGTTGTACCTTCCTTTTGATAGAATACTTTTGAAACACACTTTTTGTGCAAACTGCAAGTGGATAGTTGGAGCGCTTTGAGGCGTATGCTGCAAAACGAAATATCTTCACATAAAAACTAGACAGAAGCATTCTCAGAAACTTCTTTGTGATGTGCGCATTCAACTCACAGAGTTGAAGCTTCCTTTTCATATAGCACTTTTGAAACGCTCTGTTAGTAGAATCTGCAAGGGAATATTTGGAGTGCTACGAGGCCAACAATGGAAAAGGAAATACCTTCACATACAAACCAGACGGAAGCATTCTCAGAAACTACCCTGTGCTTTATGCATTCAACTCACTGAGAGGAATCTTCCCTTTGAGAGCGCAGTTTGGAAACACTCTTTTTGCAGAATTTGCTAGGGGATGTTTGGAGCGATTTCAGGACTATGCTGGAAAAGGAAATATCTTCTCTTAGACACTAGACAGAAGCATTTTTAGAAACTTCGGTGTGATCGGTGCATTCGACTCACAGACCTGAACCTTCCTTTTGATAGAGCAGTTTTGAAACGCTCTTTTAGTAGCATCTGAAAGTGGATATTTGGAGCGCTTTTTGGCCAAGGCTGGAAAACGAAATATCATCACATAAAAACTAGAAAGAAGCATTCTCAGAAACTTCTTTGTGATGAGTGGATTCAACTCACAGACTTGCACGTTCCTTTGGATAGGATAGTTTTGAAACACTCCTTTTGTAGAATCTGCGAGCATTTATTTCGAACGCTTTGAGGCCTATGCTGGAAAAGGAAATATCTTCACCTAAAAACTAGACAGAAGCATTGTCAGAAACATCTTTGTGATGACTGCATTCAACTCACAGAGTTGAACCTACCTATTGATAGAGAAGTTTTGAAACACCCTTTTTGTAGAATCTGCAAGTGAATATTTGGAGCGATATGAGGCCTCTGCTGGGAAATGAAATATCTTCCCCTAAAAGCTAGACAGAAGCATACTCAGAAACGACTTGGCAATGTGTGCATCCAACTCACAGAGTTGAACCTTCCTTTCCCTAGAGCAGTTTTGAAACACTCTTTTAGTAGAATCTGAAAGTGGATATTTGGAGCGCTTTGAGGCCAGTGCTGGGAAACGAAATATCATCACAGAAAAACTAGACAGAAGCGTTCTGCGAAAGTTCTTTGTGATGAGTGCATTCAACTCAGGGACTCGAATGTTCCTTTTGATAGAACAGTTTTGAAACACTCCTTTTGTAGAATCTGCAAGTGTTTATTTGGAGCGCTTTGAGGCCTATGCTGGAAAAGGAAATATCTTCACCTCAAAAGTAGATAGAAGCATTCTCAGAAACTTCTTGGTGATGTGTACATTGAACTCACAGTGTTGAACCTTTCTTTGGATAGAGAAGTTTTGAAACACTCTTTTAGCAGAATCTTCAAGTGGATATATGGAGTTCCTTGAGGCCTACGCCGGAAAAGGAAATATCTTCCCGTAGAAACTAGGCAAAAGCATTCTCAGAAAGTTCGCTGTGCTTTGTGCATTCAACTCACAGAGTTCAACCTTCCTTTTGATAGAGCAGTTTTGAAACACTCTTTTTGTAGAATCTGCACGTGGATATTTGGAACGCTTTGAGGCCTCTGCTTCAAAAGGAAATATCCTGGCATAGAAACTGGACGGAAGCATTCTCAGAAACTTCTTTGCAATGAGGGCCTTCAAGTCACAGAGTGAAACCTTCCTTTTGATAGGCCAGCTTTGAATCCCTGTTTCTGTAGAATCCGCAAGCGGATGCTTGGAGCTCTTTGAGGCTTAGGCTGGAAAAGGGAATATCTTCATATACAAACTAGACAGAAGCATTCTCAGAAACTTCTTTGTCATGTGGGGATGGAACTCACAGAGTTGAACATTCCTTTTCACAGAGCAGTTCTGCAACCCTCTTTTGGTGGAAACTGCAAGTGGATGTTTGGTGCGATTGCATCATCCAGTGGAAAAGGAAATACATTCAGACGAAAACTAGATAGAACCATTCTCAGAAACTTCTTGAGATGAGTGCATTCTACTCACAGAGTTGTACCTTCCTTTTGATAGAATACTTTTGAAACACACTTTTTGTGCAAACTGCAAGTGGATAGTTGGAGCGCTTTGAGGCGTATGCTGCAAAACGAAATATCTTCACATAAAAACTAGACAGAAGCATTCTCAGAAACTTCTTTGTGATGTGCGCATTCAACTCACAGAGTTGAAGCTTCCTTTTCATATAGCACTTTTGAAACGCTCTGTTAGTAGAATCTGCAAGGGAATATTTGGAGTGCTACGAGGCCAACACTGGAAAAGGAAATACCTTCACATACAAACCAGACGGAAGCATTCTCAGAAACTACCCTGTGCTTTATGGATTCAACTCACTGAGAGGAATCTTCCCTTTGAGATCGCAGTTTGGAAACACTCTTTTTGCAGAATTTGCTAGGGGATGTTTGGAGCGATTTCAGGACTATGCTGGAAAAGGAAATATCTTCACTTAAACACTAGACAGAAGCATTGTCAGAAACTTCGGTGCGATGAGTGCATTCGACTCACAGACCTGAACCTTCCTTTTGATAGAGCAGTTTTGAAACGCTCTTTTAGTAGCATCTGAAAGCGCATATTTGGAGCGCTTTGAGGCCAAGGCTGGAAAACGAAATATCATCACATAAAAACTAGACAGAAGCATTCTCAGAAACTTCTTTGTGATGAGTGGATTCAACTCACAGACTTGCACGTTCCTTTGGATAGGATAGTTTTGAAACACTCCTTTTGTAGAATCTGCGAGCGTTTATTTCGAACGCTTTGAGGCCTATGCTGGAAAAGGAAATATCTTCACCTAAAAACTAGACAGAAGCATTGTCAGAAACATCTTTGTGATGACTGCATTCAACTCACAGAGTTGAACCTACCTATTGATAGAGAAGTTTTGAAACACCCTTTTTGTAGAATCTGCAAGTGAATATTTGGAGCGATATGAGGCCTCTGCTGGGAAATGAAATATCTTCCCCTAAAAGCTAGACAGAAGCATACTCAGAAACGACTTGGCAATGTGTGCATCCAACTCACAGAGTTGAACCTTCCTTTCCCTAGAGCAGTTTTGAAACACTCTTTTAGTAGAATCTGAAAGTGGATATTTGGAGCGCTTTGAGGCCAGTGCTGGGAAACGAAATATCATCACAGAAAAACTAGACAGAAGCGTTCTGCGAAAGTTCTTTGTGATGAGTGCATTCAACTCAGGGACTCGAACGTTCCTTTTGATAGAACAGTTTTGAAACACTCCTTTTGTAGAATCTGCAAGTGTTTATTTGGAGCGCTTTGAGGCCTATGCTGGAAAAGGAAATATCTTCACCTCAAAAGTAGATAGAAGCATTCTCAGAAACTTCTTGGTGATGTGTACATTGAACTCACAGTGTTGAACCTTTCTTTGGATAGAGAAGTTTTGAAACACTCTTTTAGCAGAATCTTCAAGTGGATATATGGAGTTCCTTGAGGCCTACGCCGGAAAAGGAAATATCTTCCCGTAGAAACTAGGCAAAAGCATTCTCAGAAAGTTCGCTGTGCTTTGTGCATTCAACTCACAGAGTTCAACCTTCCTTTTGATAGAGCAGTTTTGAAACACTCTTTTTGTAGAATCTGCACGTGGATATTTGGAACGCTTTGAGGCCTCTGCTTCAAAAGGAAATATCCTGGCATAGAAACTGGACGGAAGCATTCTCAGAAACTTCTTTGCGATGAGGGCCTTCAAGTCACAGAGTGAAACCTTCCTTTTGATAGGCCAGCTTTGAAACACTGTTTCTGTAGAATCCGCAAGCGGATGCTTGGAGCTCTTTGAGGCTTAGGCTGGAAAAGGGAATATCTTCATATACAAACTAGACAGAAGCATTCTCAGAAACTTCTTTGTCATGTGGGGATGGAACTCACAGAGTTGAACATTCCTTTTCACAGAGCAGTTCTGCAACCCTCTTTTGGTGGAAACTGCAAGTGGATGTTTGGTGCGATTGCGTCATCCAGTGGAAAAGGAAATACATTCAGACGAAAACTAGATAGAACCATTCTCAGAAACTTCTTGAGATGAGTGCATTCTACTCACAGAGTTGTACCTTCCTTTTGATAGAATACTTTTGAAACACACTTTTTGTGCAAACTGCAAGTGGATAGTTGGAGCGCTTTGAGGCGTATGCTGCAAAACGAAATATCTTCACATAAAAACTAGACAGAAGCATTCTCAGAAACTTCTTTGTGATGTGCGCATTCAACTCACAGAGTTGAAGCTTCCTTTTCATATAGCACTTTTGAAACGCTCTGTTAGTAGAATCTGCAAGGGAATATTTGGAGTGCTACGAGGCCAACACTGGAAAAGGAAATACCTTCACATACAAACCAGACGGAAGCATTCTCAGAAACTACCCTGTGCTTTATGGATTCAACTCACTGAGAGGAATCTTCCCTTTGAGAGCGCAGTTTGGAAACACTCTTTTTGCAGAATTTGCTAGGGGATGTTTGGAGCGATTTCAGGACTATGCTGGAAAAGGAAATATCTTCACTTAGGCACTAGACAGAAGCATTTTTAGAAACTTCGGTGTGATCGGTGCATTCGACTCACAGACCTGAACCTTCCTTTTGATAGAGCAGTTTTGAAACGCTCTTTTAGTAGCATCTGAAAGTGGATATTTGGAGCGCTTTTAGGCCAAGGCTGGAAAACGAAATATCATCACATAAAAACTAGACAGAAGCATTCTCAGAAACTTCTTTGTGATGAGTGGATTCAACTCACAGACTTGCACGTTCCTTTGGATAGGATAGTTTTGAAACACTCCTTTTGTAGAATCTGCGAGCGTTTATTTCGAACGCTTTGAGGCCTATGCTGGAAAAGGAAATATCTTCACCTAAAAACTAGACAGAAGCATTGTCAAAAACATCTTTGTGATGACTGCATTCAACTCACAGAGTTGAACCTACCTATTGATAGAGAAGTTTTGAAACACCCTTTTTGTAGAATCTGCAAGTGAATATTTGGAGCGATATGAGGCCTCTGCTGGGAAATGAAATAACTTCCCCTAAAAGCTAGACAGAAGCATACTCAGAAACGACTTGGCAATGTGTGCCTGCAATTCACAGAGATGAACTTTCCTTTCCCTAGAGCAGTTTTGAAACACTCTTTTAGTAGAATCTGAAAGTGGATATTCAGAGTGCTTTGAGGCCAGTGCTGGGAAAGGAAATATCATCACAGAAAAACTAGACAGAAGCGTTCTGCGAAAGTTCTTTGTGATGAGTGCATTCAACTCAGAGACTCGAACGTTCCTTTTGATAGAACAGTTTTGAAACACTCCTTTTGTAGAATCTGCAAGTGTTTATTTGGAGCGCCTTGAGGCCTATGCTGGAAAAGGAAATATCTTCACCTCAAAAGTAGATAGAAGCATTCTCAGAAACTTCTTGGTGATATGTACATTGAACTCACAGTGTTGAACCTTTCTTTGGATAGAGAAGTTTTGAAACACTCTTTTAGCAGAATCTTCATGTGGATATATGGAGTTCCTTGAGGCCTACGCCAGAAAAGGAAATATCTTCCCGTAGAAACTAGGCAAAAGCATTCTCAGAAAGTTCCCTGTGCTTTGTGCATTCAACTCACAGAGTTCAACCTTCCTTTTTATAGAGCAGTTTTGAAACAATTTTGTAGGATCTGCACGTGGATATTTGGAACGCTTTGAGGCCTATGCTTCAAAAGGATATATCCTGGCATAGAAACTGGACGGAAGCATTCTCAGAAACTTCTTTGCGATGAGGGCCTTCAAGTCACAGAGTGAAACCTTCCTTTTGATAGGCCAGCTTTGAAACACTGCTTCTGTAGAATCCGCAAGTGGATGCTTGGAGCTCTTTGAGGCTTAGCCTGGAAAAGGTAATATCTTCATATACAAACTAGACAGAAGCATTCTCAGAAACTTCTTTGTCATGTGGGGATGGAACTCACAGAGTTGAACATTCCTTTTCACAGAGCAGTTCTGCAACCCTCTTTTGGTGGAAACTGCAAGTGGATGTTTGGTGTGATTGCGTCATCCAGTGGAAAAAGAAATACATTCAGACGAAAACTAGATAGAACCATTCTCAGAAACTTCTTGAGATGAGTGCATTCTACTCACAGAGTTGTACCTTCCTTTTGATAGAATAGTTTTGAAACACACTTTTTGTGCAAACTGCAAGTGGATAGTTGGAGCGCTTTGAGGCGTATGCTGCAAAACGAAATATCTTCACATAAAAACTAGACAGAAGCATTCTCAGAAACTTCTTTGTGATGTGCGCATTCAACTCACAGAGTTGAAGCTTCCTTTTCATCTAGCACTTTTGAAACGCTGTGTTAGTAGAATCTGCAAGGGAATATTTGGCGTGCTACGAGGCCAACACTGGAAAAGGAAATACCTTCACATACAAACCAGACGGAAGCATTCTCAGAAACTACCCTGTGCTTTATGCATTCAACTCACTGAGAGGAATCTTCCCTTTCAGAGCGCAGTTTGGAAACACTCTTTTTGCAGAATTTGCTAGGGGATGTTTGGAGCGATTTCAGGACTATGCTGGAAAAGGAAATATCTTCACTTAAACACTAGACAGAAGCATTGTCAGAAACTTCGGTGCGATGAGTGCATTCGACTCACAGACCTGAACCTTCCTTTTGATAGAGCAGTTTTGAAACGCTCTTTTAGTAGCATCTGAAAGTGGATATTTGGAGCGCTTTGAGGCCAAGGCTGCAAAACGAAATATCATCACATAAAAACTAGACAGAAGCATTCTCAGAAACTTCTTTGTGATGAGTGGATTCAACGCACAGACTTGCACGTTCCTTTGGATTGGATAGTTTTGAAACACTCCTTTGTAGAATCTGCGAGCGTTTATTTCGAACGCTTTGAGGCCTATGCTGGAAAAGGAAATATCTTCCCCTTAAAACTAGACAGAAGCATTTTCAGAAACATCTTTGTGATGACTGCATTCAACTCACAGAGTTGAACCTACCTATTGATAGAGAAGTTTTGAAACACCCTTTTTTTAGAATCTGCAAGTGAATATTTGGAGCGATATGAGGCCTCTGCTGGGAAAGGAAATATCTTCCCCTAAAAGCTAGACAGAAGCATACTCAGAAACGACTTGGCAATGTGTGCATCCAACTCACAGAGTTGAACCTTCCTTTCCCTAGAGCAGTTTTGAAACACTCTTTTAGTAGAATCTGAAAGTGGTTATTTGGAGCGCTTTGAGGCCAGTGCTGGGAAACGAAATATCATCACAGAAAAACTAGACAGAAGCGTTCTGCGAAAGTTCTTTGTGATGAGTGCATTCAACTCAGAGACTCGAACGTTTCTTTTGATAGAACAGTTTTGAAACACTCCTTTTGTAGAATCTGCAAGTGTTTATTTGGAGCGCTTTCAGGCCTATGCTGGAAAAGGAAATATCTTCACCTCAAAAGTAGATAGAAGCATTCTCAGAAACTTCTTGGTGATGTGTACATTGAACTCACAGTGTTGAACCTTTCTTTGGATAGAGAAGTTTTGAAACACTCTTTTAGCAGAATCTTCAAGTGGATATATGGAGTTCCTTGAGGCCTACGCCGGAAAAGGAAATATCTTCCCGTAGAAACTAGGCAAAAGCATTCTCAGAAAGTTCCCTGTGCTTTGTGCATTCAACTCACAGAGTTCAACCTTCCTTTTGATAGAGCAGTTTTGAAACACTCTTTTTGTAGAATCTGCACGTGGATATTTGGAACGCTTTGAGGCCTATGCTTCAAAAGGAAATATCCTGGCATAGAAACTGTACGGAAGCATTCTCAGAAACTTCTTTGCGATGAGGGCCTTCAAGTCACAGAGTGAAACCTTCCTTTTGATAGGCCAGGTTTGAAACACTGTCTCTGTAGAATCCGCAAGTGGATGCTTGGAGCTCTTTGAGGCTTAGGCTGGAAAAGGTAATATCTTCATATACAAACTAGACAGAAGCATTCTCAGAAACTTCTTTGTCATGTGGGGATGGAACTCACAGAGTTGAACATTCCTTTTCACAGAGCAGTTCTGCAACCCTCTTTTGGTGGAAACTGCAAGTGGATGTTTGGTGCGATTGCATCATCCAGTGGAAAATGAAATACATTCAGACGAAAACTAGATAGAAAAATTCTCAGAAACTTCTTGAGATGAGTGCATTCTACTCACAGAGTTGTACCTTCCTTTTGATAGAATACTTTTGAAACACACTTTTTGTGCAAACTGCAAGTGGATAGTTGGAGCGCATTGAGGCGTATGCTGCAAAACGAAATATCTTCACATAAAAACTAGACAGAAGCATTCTCAGAAACTTCTTTGTGATGTGCGCATTCAACTCACAGAGTTGAAGCTTCCTTTTCATCTAGCACTTTTGATACGCTCTGTTAGTAGAATCTGCAAGGGAATATTTGGCGTGCTGCGAGGCCAACACTGGAAAAGGAAATACCTTCACATACAAACCAGACGGAAGCATTCTCAGAAACTACCCTGTGCTTTATGCATTCAACTCACTGAGAGGAATCTTCCCTTTGAGAGCGCAGTTTGGAAACACTCTTTTTGCAGAATTTGCTAGGGGATGTTTGGAGCGATTTCAGGACTATGCTGGAAAAGGAAATATCTTCACTTAAACACTAGACAGAAGCATTGTCAGAAACTTCGGTGCGATGAGTGCATTCGACTCACAGACCTGAACCTTCCTTTTGATAGAGCAGTTTTGAAACGTTCTTTTAGTACCTTCTGAATGTGGATATTTTGAGCGCTTTTAGGCCAAGGCTGGAAAACGAAATATCATCACATAAAAACTAGACAGAAGCATTCTCAGAAACTTCTTTGTGATGAGTGGATTCAACTCACAGACTTGCACGTTCCTTTGGATAGGATAGTTTTGAAACACTCCTTTTGTAGAATCTGCGAGTGTTTATTTCGAACGCTTTGAGGCCTATGCTGGAAAAGGAAATATCTTCACCTAAAAACTAGACATATGCAATGTCAGAAACATCTTTGTGATGACTGCATTCAACTCACAGAGTTGAACCTACCTATTGATAGAGAAGTTTTGAAACACCCTTTTTGTAGAATCTGCAAGTGAATATTTGGAGCGATATGAGGCCTCTGCTGGGAAAGGAAATATCTTCCCCTAAAAGCTAGACAGAAGCATACTCAGAAACGACTTGGCAATGTGTGCATCCAACTCACAGAGTTGAACCTTCCTTTCCCTAGAGCAGTTTTGAAACACTCTTTTAGTAGAATCTGAAAGTGGATATTTGGAGCGCATTGAGGCCAGTGCTGGGAAACGAAATCTCATCACAGAAAAACTAGACAGAAGCGTTCTGCAAAAGTTCTTTGTGATGAGTGCATTCAACTCAGAGACTCGAACGTTCCTTTTGATAGAACAGTTTTGAAACACTCCTTTTGTAGAATCTGCAAGTGTTTATTTGGAGCGCTTTCAGGCCAATGCTGGAAAAGGAAATATCTTCACCTCAAAAGTAGATAGAAGCATTCTCAGAAACTTCTTGGTGATGTGTACATTGAACTCACAGTGTTGAACCTTTCTTTGGATAGAGAAGTTTTGAAACACTCTTTTAGCAGAATCTTCAAGTGGATATATGGAGTTCCTTGAGGCCTAAGCCGGAAAAGGAAATATCTTCCCGTAGAAACTAGGCAAAAGCATTCTCAGAAAGTTCGCTGTGCTTTGTGCATTCAACTCACAGAGTTCAACCTTCCTTTTGATAGAGCAGTTTTGAAACACTCTTTTTGTAGAATCTGCACGTGGATATTTGGAACGCTTTGAGGCCTCTGCTTCAAAAGGAAATATCCTGGCATAGAAACTGGACGGAAGCATTCTCAGAAACTTCTTTGCGATGAGGGCCTTCAAGTCACAGAGTGAAACCTTCCTTTTGATAGGCCAGCTTTGAAACACTGTTTCTGTAGAATCCGCAAGCGGATGCTTGGAGCTCTTTGAGGCTTAGGCTGGAAAAGGGAATATCTTCATATACAAACTAGACAGAAGCATTCTCAGAAACTTCTTTGTCATGTGGGGATGGAACTCACAGAGTTGAACATTCCTTTTCACAGAGCAGTTCTGCAACCCTCTTTTGGTGGAAACTGCAAGTGGATGTTTGGTGCGATTGCATCATCCAGTGGAAAAGGAAATACATTCAGACGAAAACTAGATAGAACCATTCTCAGAAACTTCTTGAGATGAGTGCATTCTACTCACAGAGTTGTACCTTCCTTTTGATAGAATAGTTTTGAAACACACTTTTTGTGCAAACTGCAAGTGGATAGTTGGAGCGCTTTGAGGCGTATGCTGCAAAACGAAATATCTTCACATAAAAACTAGACAGAAGCATTCTCAGAAACTTCTTTGTGATGTGCGCATTCAACTCACAGAGTTGAAGCTTCCTTTTCATATAGCACTTTTGAAACGCTCTGTTAGTAGAATCTGCAAGGGAATATTTGGAGTGCTACGAGGCCAACACTGGAAAAGGAAATACCTTCACATACAAACCAGACGGAAGCATTCTCAGAAACTACCCTGTGCTTTATGGATTCAACTCACTGAGAGGAATCTTCCCTTTGAGAGTGCAGTTTGGAAACACTCTTTTTGCAGAATTTGCTAGGGGATGTTTGGAGCGATTTCAGGACTACGCTGGAAAAGGAAATATCTTCACTTAGACACTAGACAGAAGCATTTTTAGAAACTTCGGTGTGATCGGTGCATTCGACTCACAGACCTGAACCTTCCTTTTGATAGAGCAGTTTTGAAACGCTCTTTTAGTAGCATCTGAAAGTGGATATTTGGAGCGCTTTTAGGCCAAGGCTGGAAAACGAAATATCATCACATAAAAACTAGACAGAAGCATTCTCAGAAACTTCTTTGTGATGAGTGGATTCAACTCACAGACTTGCACGTTCCTTTGGATAGGATAGTTTTGAAACACTCCATTTGTAGAATCTGCGAGCGTTTATTTCGAACGCTTTGAGGCCTATGCTGGAAAAGGAAATATCTTCACATAAAAACTAGACAGAAGCATTGTCAGAAACATCTTTGTGATGACTGCATTCAACTCACAGAGTTGAACCTACCTATTGATAGAGAAGTTTTGAAACACCCTTTTTGTAGAATCTGCAAGTGAATATTTGGAGCGATATGAGGCCTCTGCTGGGAAATGAAATGACTTCCCCTAAAAGCTAGACAGAAGCATACTCAGTAACGACTTGGCAATTTGTGCCTGCAACTCACAGAGATGAACTTTCCTTTCCCTAGAGCAGTTTTGAAACACTCTTTTAGTAGAATCTGAAAGTGGATATTCAGAGTGCTTTGAGGCCAGTGCTGGGAAACGAAATATCATCACAGAAAAACTAGACAGAAGCGTTCTGCGAAAGTTCTTTGTGATGAGTGCATTCAACTCAGAGACTCGAACGTTCCTTTTGATAGAACAGTTTTGAAACACTCCTTTTGTAGAATCTGCAAGTGTTTATTTGGAGCGCCTTGAGGCCTATGCAGGAGAAGGAAATATCTTCACCTCAAAAGTAGATAGAAGCATTCTCAGAAACTTCTTGGTGATATGTACATTGAACTCACAGTGTTGAACCTTTCTTTGGATAGAGAAGTTTTGAAACAATCTTTTAGCAGAATCTTCAAGTGGATATATGGAGTTCCTTGAGGCCTACGCCAGAAAAGGAAATATCTTCCCGTAGAAACTAGGCAAAAGCATTCTCAGAAAGTTCCCTGTGCTTTGTGCATTCAACTCACAGAGTTCAACCTTCCTTTTTATAGAGCAGTTTTGAAACACTTTTTTGTAGGATCTGCACGTGGATATTTGGAACGCTTTGAGGCCTATGCTTCAAAAGGATATATCCTGGCATAGAAACTGGACGGAAGCATTCTCAGAAACTTCTTTGTGATGAGGGCCTTCAAGTCACAGAGTGAAACCTTCCTTTTGATAGGCCAGCTTTGAAACACTGCTTCTGTAGAATCCGCAAGTGGATGCTTGGAGCTCTTTGAGGCTTAGCCTGGAAAAGGTAATATCTTCATATACAAACTAGACAGAAGCATTCTCAGAAACTTCTTTGTCATGTGGGGATGGAACTCACAGAGTTGAACATTCCTTTTCACAGAGCAGTTCTGCAACCCTCTTTTGGGGGAAACTGCAAGTGGATGTTTGGTGCGATTGCGTCATCCAGTGGAAAAGGAAATACATTCAGACGAAAACTAGATAGAACCATTCTCAGAAACTTCTTGAGATGAGTGCATTCTACTCACAGAGTTGTACCTTCCTTTTGATAGAATAGTTTTGAAACACACTTTTTGTGCAAACTGCAAGTGGATAGTTGGAGCGCTTTGAGGCGTATGCTGCAAAACGAAATATCTTCACATAAAAACTAGACAGAAGCATTCTCAGAAACTTCTTTGTGATGTGCGCATTCAACTCACAGAGTTGAAGCTTCCTTTTCATCTAGCACTTTTGAAACGCTGTGTTAGTAGAATCTGCAAGGGAATATTAGGCGTGCTACGAGGCCAACACTGGAAAAGGAAATACCTTCACATACAAACCAGACGGAAGCATTCTCAGAAACTACCCTGTGCTTTATGCATTCAACTCACTGAGAGGAATCTTCCCTTTGAGAGCGCAGTTTGGAACCACTCTTTTTGCAGAATTTGCTAGGGGATGTTTGGAGCGATTTCAGGACTATGCTGGAAAAGGAAATATCTTCACTTAGACACCAGACAGAAGCATTGTGAGAAACATCTTTGTGATGACTGCATTCAACTCACAGAGTTGAACCTACCTATTGATAGAGAAGTTTTGAAACACCCTTTTTGTAGAATCTGCAAGTGAATATTTGGCGCGTTATGAGGCCTCTGCTGAGAAATGAAATACATTCCCCTAAAAGCTAGACAGAAGCATACTCAGAAACGAATTGGCAATGTGTGCATCCAACTCACAGAGTTGAACCTTCCTTTCCCTAGAGCAGTTTTGAAACACTCTTTTAGTAGAATCTGAAAGTGGATATTTGGAGCGCTTTGAGGCCAGTGCTGGGAAACGAAATATCATCACAGGAAAACTAGACAGAAGCGTTCTGCGAAAGTCCTTTGTGATGAGTGCATTCAACTCAGAGACTCGAACGTTCCTTTTGATAGAACAGTTTTGAAACACTCCTTTTGTAGAATCTGCAAGTGTTTATTTGGAGCGCTTTCAGGCCTATGCTGGAAAAGGAAATATCTTCACCTCAAAAGTAGATAGAAGCATTCTCAGAAACTTCTTGGTGATGTGTACATTGAACTCACAGTGTTGAACCTTTCTTTGGATAGAGAAGTTTTGAAACACTCTTTTAGCAGAATCTTCAAGTGGATATATGGAGTTCCTTGAGGCCTACCCCGGAAGAGGAAATATCTTCCCGTAGAAACTAGGCAAAAGCATTCTCAGAAACTTTCCTGTGCTTTGTGCATTCAACTCACAGAGTTCAACCTTCCTTTTGATAGAGCAGTTTTGAAACACTCTTTTTGTAGAATCTGCACGTGGATATTTGGAACGCTTTGAGGCCTATGCTTCAAAAGGAAATATCCTGGCATAGAAACTGGACGGAAGCATTCTCAGAAACTTCTTTCCGATGAGGGCCTTCAAGTCACAGAGTGAAACCTTTCTTTTGATAGGCCAGCTTTGAAACACTGTTTCTGTAGAATCCGCAAGTGGATGCTTGTTGCTCTTTGAGGCTTAGGCTGGAAAAGGTAATATCTTCATATACAAACTAGACAGAAGCATTCTCAGAAACTTCTTTGTCATGTGGGGATGGAACTCACAGAGTTGAACATTCCTTTTCACAGAGCAGTTCTGCAACCCTCTTTTGGGGGAAACTGCAAGTGGATGTTTGGTGCGATTGCGTCATCCAGTGGAAAAGGAAATACATTCAGACGAAAACTAGATAGAACCATTCTCAGAAACTTCTTGAGATGAGTGCATTCTACTCACAGAGTTGTACCTTCCTTTTGATAGAATAGTTTTGAAACACACTTTTTGTGCAAACTGCAAGTGGATAGTTGGAGCGCTTTGAGGCGTATGCTGCAAAACGAAATATCTTCACATAAAAACTAGACAGAAGCATTCTCAGAAACTTCTTTGTGATGTGCGTATTGAACTCACAGAGTTGAAGTTTCCTTTTCATCTACCACTTTTGAAACGCTCTGTTAGTAGAATCTGCAAGGGAATATTTGGCGTGCTACGAGGCCAACACTGGAAAAGGAAATAACTTCACATGCAAACCAGACGGAAGCATTCTCAGAAACTGCCCTGTGCTTTATGCATTCAACTCACTGGGAGGAATCTTCCCTTTGAGAGCGCAGTTTGGAAACACCCTTTTTGCAGAATTTGCTAGGGGATGTTTGGAGCGATTTCAGGACTATGCTAGAAAAGGAAATATCTTCACTTAAACACTAGACAGAAGCATTGTCAGAAACTTCGGTGCGATGAGTGCATTCGACTCACAGACCTGAACCTTCCTTTTGATAGAGCAGTTTTGAAACGCTCTTTTAGTAGCATCTGAAAGCGGATATTTGGAGCGCTTTGAGGCCAAGGCTGCAAAACGAAATATCATCACATAAAAACTAGACAGAAGCATTCTCAGAAACTTCTTTGTGATGAGTGGATTCAACGCACAGACTTGCACGTTCCTTTGGATTGGATAGTTTTGAAACACTCCTTTGTAGAATCTGCGAGCGTTTATTTCGAACGCTTTGAGGCCTCTTCTGGAAAAGGAAATATCTTCCCCTAAAAACTAGACAGAAGCATTTTCAGAAACATCTTTGTGATGACTGCATTCAACTCACAGAGTTGAACCTACCTATTGATAGAGAAGTTTTGAAACACCCTTTTTTTAGAATCTGCAAGTGAATATTTGGAGCGATATGAGGCCTCTGCTGGGAAAGGAAATATCTTCCCCTAAAAGCTAGACAGAAGCATACTCAGAAACGACTTGGCAATGTGTGCATCCAACTCACAGAGTTGAACCTTCCTTTCCCTAGAGCAGTTTTGAAACACTCTTTTAGTAGAATCTGAAAGTGGTTATTTGGAGCGCTTTGAGGCCAGTGCTGGGAAACGAAATATCATCACAGAAAAACTAGACAGAAGCGTTCTGCGAAAGTTCTTTGTGATGAGTGCATTCAACTCAGAGACTCGAACGTTCCTTTTGATAGAACAGTTTTGAAACACTCCTTTTGTAGAATCTGCAAGTGTTTATTTGGAGCGCTTTGAGGCCTATGCTGGAAAAGGAAATATCTTCACCTCAAAAGTAGATAGAAGCATTCTCAGAAACTTCTTGGTGATGTGTACATTGAACTCACAGTGTTGAACCTTTCTTTGGATAGAGAAGTTTTGAAACACTCTTTTAGCAGAATCTTCAAGTGGATATATGGAGTTCCTTGAGGCCTACGCCGGAAAAGGAAATATCTTCCCGTAGAAACTAGGCAAAAGCATTCTCAGAAAGTTCCCTGGGCTTTGTGCATTCAACTCACAGAGTTCAACCTTCCTTTTGATAGAGCAGTTTTGAAACACTCTTTTTGTAGAATCTGCACGTGGACATTTGGAACGCTTTGAGACCTATGCTTCAAAAGGAAACATCCTGGCATAGAAACTGGACGGAAGCATTCTCAGAAACTTCTTTGCGATGAGGGCCTTCAAGTCACAGAGTGAAACCTTCCTTTTGATAGGCCAGCTTTGAAACACTGTTTCTGTAGAATCCGCAAGTGGATGCTTGGAGCTCTTTGAGGCTTAGGATGGAAAAGGTAATATCTTCATATACAAACTAGACAGAAGCATTCTCAGAAACTTCTTTGTCATGTGGGGATGGAACCAACAGAGTTGAACATTCCTTTTCACAGAGCAGTTCTGCAACCCTCTTTTGGTGGAAACTGCAAGTGGATGTTTGGTGCGATTGCGTCATCCAGTGGAAAAGGAAATACATTCAGACGAAAACTAGATAGAACCATTCTCAGAAACTTCTTGAGATGAGTGCATTCTACTCACAGAGTTGTACCTTCCTTTTGATAGAATAGTTTTGAAACACACTTTTTGTGCAAACTGCAAGTGGATAGTTGGAGCCCTTTGAGGCGTATGCTGCAAAACGAAATATCTTCACATAAAAACTAGACAGAAGCATTCTCAGAAACTTCTTTGTGATGTGCGCATTCAACTCACAGAGTTGAAGCTTCCTTTTCATATAGCACTTTTGAAACGCTCTGTTAGTAGAATCTGCAAGGGAATATTTGGCGTGCTACGAGGCCAACACTGGAAAAGGAAATACCTTCACATACAAACCAGACGGAAGCATTCTCAGAAACTACCCTGTGCTTTATGCATTCAACTCACTGAGAGGAATCTTCCCTTTGAGAGTGCAGTTTGGAAAAACTTTTTGCAGAATTTGCTAGCTGATGTTTGGAGCGATTTCAGGACTATGCTGGAAAAGGAAATATCTTCACTTAGACACTAGACAGAAGCATTGTCAGAAACTTCGGTGTGATGAGTGCATTCGACTCACAGACCTGAACCTTCCCTTTGATAGAGCAGTTTTGAAACGCTCTTTTCGTAGCATCTGAAAGTGGATATTTTGAGCGCTTTTAGGCCAAGGCTGGAAAACGAAATATCATCACATAAAAACTAGACAGAAGCATTCTCAGAAACTTCTTTGTGATGAGTGGATTCAACTCACAGACTTGCACGTTCCTTTGGATAGGATAGTTTTGAAACACTCCTTTTGTAGAATCTGCGAGTGTTTATTTCGAACGCTTTGAGGCCTATGCTGGAAAAGGAAATATCTTCACCTAAAAACTAGACATATGCAATGTCAGAAACAACTTTGTGATGACTGCATTCAACTCACAGAGTTGAACCTACCTATTGATAGAGAAGTTTTGAAACACCCTTTTTGTAGAATCTGCAAGTGAATATTTGGAGCGATATGAGGCCTCTGCTGGGAAAGGAAATATCTTCCCCTAAAAGCTAGACAGAAGCATACTCAGAAACGACTTGGCAATGTGTGCATCCAACTCACAGAGTTGAACCTTCCTTTCCCTAGAGCAGTTTTGAATCACTCTTTTAGTAGAATCTGAAAGTGGATATTTGGAGCGCTTTGAGGCCAGTGCTGGGAAACGAAATATCATCACAGAAAAACTAGACAGAAGCGTTCTGCAAAAGTTCTTTGTGATGAGTGCATTCAACTCAGAGACTCGAACGTTCCTTTTGATAGAACGGTTTTGAAACACTCCTTTTGTAGAATCTGCAAGTGTTTATTTGGAGCGCTTTCAGGCCAATGCTGGAAAAGGAAATATCTTCACCTAAAAAGTAGATAGAAGCATTCTCAGAAACTTCTTGGTGATGTGTACATTGAACTCACAGTGTTGAACCTTTCTTTGGATAGAGAAGTTTTGAAACACTCTTTTAGCAGAATCTTCAAGTGGATATATGGAGTTCCTTGAGGCCTACGCCGGAAAAAGAAATATCTTCCCGTAGAAACTAGGCAAAAGCATTCTCAGAAAGCTCCCTGTGCTTTGTGCATTCAACTCACAGAGTTCAACCTTCCTTTTGATAGAGCAGTTTTGAAACACTCTTTTTGTAGAATCTGCACGTGGATATTTGGAACGCTTTGAGGCCTATGCTTCAAGAGGAAATATCCTGGCATAGAAACGGGACGGAAGCATTCTCAGAAACTTCTTTGAGATGAGGGCCTTCAAGTCACAGAGTGAAACCTTCCTTTTGATAGGCCAGCTTTGAAACACTGCTTCTGTAGAATCCGCAAGTGGATGCTTGGAGCTCTTTGAGGCTTAGGCTGGAAAAGGTAATATCTTCATATACAAACTAGACAGAAGCATTCTCAGAAACTTCTTTGTCATGTGGGGATGGAACTCACAGAGTTGAACATTCCTTTACACAGAGCAGTTCTGCAACCCTCTTTTGGTGGAAACTGCAAGTGGATGTTTGGTGCGATTGCGTCATCCAGTGGAAAAGGAAATACATTCAGACGAAAACTAGATAGAACCATTCTCAGAAACTTCTTGAGATGAGTGCATTCTACTCACAGAGTTGTACCTTCCTTTTGATAGAATAGTTTTGAAACACACTTTTTGTGCAAACTGCAAGTGGATAGTTGGAGCGCTTTGAGGCGTATGCTGCAAAACGAAATATCTTCCCATAAAAACTAGACAGAAGCATTCTCAGAAACTTCTTTGTGATGTGCGCATTCAACTCACAGAGTTGAAGCTTCCTTTTCATCTAGCACTTTTGAAACGCTGTGTTAGTAGAATCTGCAAGGGAATATTTGGCGTGCTACGAGGCCAACACTGGAAAAGGAAATACCTTCACATACAAACCAGACGGAAGCATTCTCAGAAACTACCCTGTGCTTTATGCATTCAACTCACTGAGAGGAATCTTCCCTTTGAGAGCGCAGTTTGGAAACACTCTTTTTGCAGAATTTGCTAGGGGATGTTTGGAGCGATTTCAGGACTATGCTGGAAAAGGAAATATCTTCACTTAAACACTAGACAGAAGCATTGTCAGAAACTTCGGTGCGATGAGTGCATTCGACTCACAGGCCTGAACCTTCCTTTTGATAGAGCAGTTTTGAAACGCTCTTTTAGTAGCATCTGAAAGTGGATATTTGGAGCGCTTTGAGGCCAAGGCTGCAAAACGAAATATCATCACATAAAAACTAGACAGAAGCATTCTCAGAAACTTCTTTGTGATGAGTGGATTCAACGCACAGACTTGCACGTTCCTTTGGATTGGATAGTTTTGAAACACTCCTTTGTAGAATCTGCGAGCGTTTATTTCGAACGCTTTGAGGCCTATGCTGGAAAAGGAAATATCTTCCCCTAAAAACTAGACAGAAGCATTTTCAGAAACATCTTTGTGATGACTGCATTCAACTCACAGAGTTGAACCTACCTATTGATAGAGAAGTTTTGAAACACCCTTTTTGTAGAATCTGCAAGTGAATATTTGGAGCGATATGAGGCCTCTGCTGGGAAAGGAAATATCTTCCCCTAAAAGCTAGACAGAAGCATACTCAGAAACGACTTGGCAATGTGTGCATCCAACTCACAGAGTTGAACCTTCCTTTCCCTAGAGCAGTTTTGAAACACTCTTTTAGTAGAATCTGAAAGTGGTTATTTGGAGCGCTTTGAGGCCAGTGCTGGGAAACGAAATCTCATCACAGAAAAACTAGACAGAAGCGTTCTGCGAAAGTTCTTTGTGATGAGTGCATTCAACTCAGAGACTCGAACGTTCCTTTTGATAGAACAGTTTTGAAACACTCCTTTTGTAGAATCTGCAAGTGTTTATTTGGAGCGCTTTCAGGCCTATGCTGGAAAAGGAAATATCTTCACCTCAAAAGTAGATAGAAGCATTCTCAGAAACTTCTTGGTGATGTGTACATTGAACTCACAGTGTTGAACCTTTCTTTGGATAGAGAAGTTTTGAAACACTCTTTTAGCAGAATCTTCAAGTGGATATATGGAGTTCCTTGAGGCCTACGCCGGAAAAGGAAATATCTTCCCGTAGAAACTAGGCAAAAGCATTCTCAGAAAGTTCCCTGTGCTTTGTGCATTCAACTCACAGAGTTCAACCTTCCTTTTGATAGAGCAGTTTTGAAACACTCTTTTTGTAGAATCTGCACGTGGATATTTGGAACGCTTTGAGGCCTATGCTTCAAAAGGAAATATCCTGGCATAGAAACTGGACGGAAGCATTCTCAGAAACTTCTTTGCGATGAGGGCCTTCAAGTCACAGAGTGAAACCTTCCTTTTGATAGGCCAGCTTTGAAACACTGTTTCTGTAGAATCCGCAAGCGGATGCTTGGAGCTCTTTGAGGCTTAGGCTGGAAAAGGGAATATCTTCATATACAAACTAGACAGAAGCATTCTCAGAAACTTCTTTGTCATGTGGGGATGGAACTCACAGAGTTGAACATTCCTTTTCACAGAGCAGTTCTGCAACCCTCTTTTGGTGGAAACTGCAAGTGGATGTTTGGTGCGATTGCATCATCCAGTGGAAAAGGAAATACATTCAGACGAAAACTAGATAGAACCATTCTCAGAAACTTCTTGAGATGAGTGCATTCTACTCACAGAGTTGTACCTTCCTTTTGATAGAATACTTTTGAAACACACTTTTTGTGCAAACTGCAAGTGGATAGTTGGAGCGCTTTGAGGCGTATGCTGCAAAACGAAATATCTTCACATAAAAACTAGACAGAAGCATTCTCAGAAACTTCTTTGTGATGTGCGCATTCAACTCACAGAGTTGAAGCTTCCTTTTCATATAGCACTTTTGAAACGCTCTGTTAGTAGAATCTGCAAGGGAATATTTGGAGTGCTACGAGGCCAACACTGGAAAAGGAAATACCTTCACATACAAACCAGACGGAAGCATTCTCAGAAACTACCCTGTGCTTTATGGATTCAACTCACTGAGAGGAATCTTCCCTTTGAGAGTGCAGTTTGGAAACACTCTTTTTGCAGAATGTGCTAGGGGATGTTTGGAGCGATTTCAGGACTACGCTGGAAAAGGAAATATCTTCACTTAGACACTAGACAGAAGCATTTTTAGAAACTTCGGTGTGATCGGTGCATTCGACTCACAGACCTGAACCTTCCTTTTGATAGAGCAGTTTTGAAACGCTCTTTTAGTAGCATCTGAAAGTGGATATTTGGAGCGCTTTTAGGCCAAGGCTGGAAAACGAAATATCATCACATAAAAACTAGACAGAAGCATTCTCAGAAACTTCTTTGTGATGAGTGGATTCAACTCACAGACTTGCACGTTCCTTTGGATAGGATAGTTTTGAAACACTCCTTTTGTAGAATCTGCGAGCGTTTATTTCGAACGCTTTGAGGCCTATGCTGGAAAAGGAAATATCTTCACTTAAAAACTAGACAGAAGCATTGTCAGAAACATCTTTGTGATGACTGCATTCAACTCACAGAGTTGAACCTACCTATTGATAGAGAAGTTTTGAAACACCCTTTTTGTAGAATCTGCAAGTGAATATTTGGAGCGATATGAGGCCTCTGCTGGGAAATGAAATGACTTCCCCTAAAAGCTAGACAGAAGCATACTCAGTAACGACTTGGCAATTTGTGCCTGCAACTCACAGAGATGAACTTTCCTTTCCCTAGAGCAGTTTTGAAACACTCTTTTAGTAGAATCTGAAAGTGGATATTCAGAGTGCTTTGAGGCCAGTGCTGGGAAACGAAATATCATCACAGAAAAACTAGACAGAAGCGTTCTGCGAAAGTTCTTTGTGATGAGTGCATTCAACTCAGAGACTCGAACGTTCCTTTTGATAGAACAGTTTTGAAACACTCCTTTTGTAGAATCTGCAAGTGTTTATTTGGAGCGCCTTGAGGCCTATGCAGGAGAAGGAAATATCTTCACCTCAAAAGTAGATAGAAGCATTCTCAGAAACTTCTTGGTGATATGTACATTGAACTCACAGTGTTGAACCTTTCTTTGGATAGAGAAGTTTTGAAACAATCTTTTAGCAGAATCTTCAAGTGGATATATGGAGTTCCTTGAGGCCTACGCCAGAAAAGGAAATATCTTCCCGTAGAAACTAGGCAAAAGCATTCTCAGAAAGTTCCCTGTGCTTTGTGCATTCAACTCACAGAGTTCAACCTTCCTTTTGATAGAGCAGTTTTGAAACACTTTTTTGTAGGATCTGCACGTGGATATTTGGAACGCTTTGAGGCCTATGCTTCAAAAGGATATATCCTGGCATAGAAACTGGACGGAAGCATTCTCAGAAACTTCTTTGTGATGAGGGCCTTCAAGTCACAGAGTGAAACCTTCCTTTTGATAGGCCAGCTTTGAAACACTGCTTCTGTAGAATCCGCAAGTGGATGCTTGGAGCTCTTTGAGGCTTAGCCTGGAAAAGGTAATATCTTCATATACAAACTAGACAGAAGCATTCTCAGAAACTTCTTTGTCATGTGGGGATGGAACTCACAGAGTTGAACATTCCTTTTCACAGAGCAGTTCTGCAACCCTCTTTTGGTGGAAACTGCAAGTGGATGTTTGGTGCGATTGCGTCATCCAGTGGAAAAAGAAATACATTCAGACGAAAATTAGATAGAACCATTCTCAGAAACTTCTTGAGATGAGTGCATTCTACTCACAGAGTTGTACCTTCCTTTTGATAGAATAGTTTTGAAACACACTTTTTGTGCAAATTGCAAGTGGATAGTTGGAGCGCTTTGAGCCGTATGCTGCAAAACGAAATATCTTCACATAAAAACTAGACAGAAGCATTCTCAGAAACTTCTTTGTGATGTGCGCATTCAACTCACAGAGTTGAAGCTTCCTTTTCATCTAGCACTTTTGAAACGCTGTGTTAGTAGAATCTGCAAGGGAATATTAGGCGTGCTACGAGGCCAACACTGGAAAAGGAAATACCTTCACATACAAACCAGACGGAAGCATTCTCAGAAACTACCCTGTGCTTTATGCATTCAACTCACTGAGAGGAATCTTCCCTTTGAGAGCGCAGTTTGGAAACACTCTTTTTGCAGAATTTGCTAGGGGATGTTTGGAGCGATTTCAGGACTATGCTGGAAAAGGAAATATCTTCACTTAGACACCAGACAGAAGCATTGTGAGAAACATCTTTGTGATGACTGCATTCAACTCACAGAGTTGAACCTACCTATTGATAGAGAAGTTTTGAAACACCCTTTTTGTAGAATCTGCAAGTGAATATTTGGGGCGTTATGAGGCCTCTGCTGAGAAATGAAATACATTCCCCTAAAAGCTAGACAGAAGCATACTCAGAAACGACTTGGCAATGTGTGCATCCAACTCACAGAGTTGAACCTTCCTTTCCCTAGAGCAGTTTTGAAACACTCTTTTAGTAGAATCTGAAAGTGGATATTTGGAGCGCTTTGAGGCCAGTGCTGGGAAATGAAATATCATCACAGAAAAACTAGACAGAAGCGTTCTGCGAAAGTTCTTTGTGATGAGTGCATTCAACTCAGAGACTCGAACGTTCCTTTTGATAGAACAGTTTTGAAACACTCCTTTTGTAGAATCTGCAAGTGTTTATTTGGAGCGCTTTCAGGCCTATGCTGGAAAAGGAAATATCTTCACCTCAAAAGTAGATAGAAGCATTCTCAGAAACTTCTCGGTGATGTGTACATTGAACTCACAGTGTTGAACCTTTCTTTGGATAGAGAAGTTTTGAAACACTCTTTTAGCAGAATCTTCAAGTGGATATATGGAGTTCCTTGAGGCCTACGCCGGAAAAGGAAATATCTTCCAGTAGAAACTAGGCAAAAGCATTCTCAGAAAGTTCCCTGTGCTTTGTGCATTCAACTCACAGAGTTCAACCTTCCTTTTGATAGAGCAGTTTTGAAACACTCTTTTTGTAGAATCTGCACGTGGATATTTGGAACGCTTTGAGGCCTATGGTTCAAAAGGGAATATCCTGGCATAGAAACGGGACGGAAGCATTCTCAGAAACTTCTTTGCGATGAGGGCCTTCAAGTCACAGAGTGAAACCTTCCCTTTGATAGGCCAGCTTTGAAACACTGCTTCTGTAGAATCCGCAAGTGGATGCTTGGAGCTCTTTGAATCTTAGGCTGGAAAAGGTAATATCTTCATATACAAACTAGACAGAAGCATTCTCAGAAACTTCTTAGTCATGTGGGGATGGAACTCACAGAGTTGAACATTCCTTTTCACAGAGCAGTTCTGCAACCCTCTTTTGGTGGAAACTGCAAGTGGATGTTTGGTGCGATTGCGTCATCCAGTGGAAAAGGAAATACATTCAGACGAAAACTAGATAGAACCATTCTCAGAAACTTCTTGAGATGAGTGCATTCTACTCACAGAGTTGTACCTTCCTTTTGATAGAATAGTTTTGAAACACACTTTTTCTGCAAGCTGCAAGTGGATAGTTGGAGCGCTTTGAGTCGTATGCTGCAAAACGAAATATCTTCACATAAAAACTAGACAGAAGCATTCTCAGAAACTTCTTTGTGATGTGCGCATTCAACTCACAGAGTTGAAGCTTCCTTTTCATATAGCACTTTTGAAACGCTCTGTTAGTAGAATCTGCAAGGGAATATTTGGCGTGCTACGAGGCCAACACTGGAAAAGGAAATACCTTCACATACAAACCAGACGGAAGCATTCTCAGAAACTACCCTGTGCTTTATGCATTCAACTCACTGAGAGGAATCTTCCCTTTGAGAGCGCAGTTTGGAAACACTCTTTTTGCAGAATTTGCTAGGGGATATTTGGAGCGATTTCAGGACTATGCTGGAAAAGGAAATATCCTCACTTAGACACTAGACAGAAGCATTGTCAGAAACTTCGGTGTGATGAGTGCATTCGACTCACAGACCTGAACCTTCCTTTTGATAGAGCAGTTTTGAAACGCTCTTTTAGTAGCATCTGAAAGCGGATATTTGGAGCGCTTTTAGGCCAAGGCTGGAAAACGAAATATCATCACATAAAAACTAGACAGAAGCATTCTCAGAAACTCCTTTGTGATGAGTGGATTCAACTCACAGACTTGCACGTTCCTTTGGATAGGATAGTTTTGAAACACTCCTTTTGTAGAACCTGCGAGCGTTTATTTCGAAAGCTTTGAGGCCTATGCTGGAAAAGGAAATATCTTCACCTAAAAACTAGACAGAAGCATTGTGAGAAACATCTTTGTGATGACTGCATTTAACTCACAGAGTTGAACCTACCTATTGATAGAGAAGTTTTGAAACACCCTTTTTGTAGAATCTGCAAGTGAATATTTGGGGCGATATGAGGCCTCTGCTGAGAAATGAAATATCTTCCCCTAAAAGCTAGACAGAAGCATACTCAGAAACGACTTGGCAATGGGTGCATCCAACTCACAGAGTTGAAACTTCCTTTCCCTAGAGCAGTTTTGAAACACTCTTTTAGTAGAATCTGAAAGTGGATATTTGGAGCGCTTTGAGGCCAGTGCTGGGAAACGCAATATCATCACAGGAAAAGTAGACAGAAGCGTTCTGCGAAAGTCCTTTGTGATGAGTGCATTCAACTCAGAGACTCGAACGTTCCTTTTGATAGAACAGTTTTGAAACACTCCTTTTGTAGAATCTGCAAGTGTTTATTTGGAGCTCTTTCAGGCCTATGCTGGAAAAGGAAATATCTTCACCTCAAAAGTAGATAGAAGCATTCTCAGAAACTTCTTGGTGATGTGTACATTGAACTCACAGTGTTGAACCTTTCTTTGGATAGAGAAGTTTTGAAACACTCTTTTAGCAGAATCTTCAAGTGGATATATGGAGTTCCTTGAGGCCTACGGCGGAAAAGGGAATATCTTCCCATAGAAACTAGGCAAAAGCATTCTCAGAAAGTTCCCTGTGCTTTGTGCATTCAACTCACAGAGTTCAACCTTCCTTTTGATAGAGCAGTTTTGAAACACTCTTTTTGTAGAATCTGAAAGTGGTTATTTGGAGCGCTTTGAGGCCAGTGCTGGGAAATGAAATATCATCACAGAAAAACTAGACAGAAGCGTTCTGCGAAAGTTATTTGTGATGAGTGCATTCAACTCAGAGACTCGAACGTTCCTTTTGATAGAACAGTTTTGAAACACTCCTTTTGTAGAATCTGCAAGTGTTTATTTGGAGCGCTTTCAGGCCTATGCTGGAAAAGGAAATATCTTCACCTCAAAAGTAGATAGAAGCATTCTCAGAAACTTCTCGGTGATGTGTACATTGAACTCACAGTGTTGAATCTTTCTTTGGATAGAGAAGTTTTGAAACACTCTTTTAGCAGAATCTTCAAGTGGATATATGGAGTTCCTTGAGGCCTACGCCGGAAAAGGAAATATCTTCCAGTAGAAACTAGGCAAAAGCATTCTCAGAAAGTTCCCTGTGCTTTGTGCATTCAACTCACAGAGTTCAACCTTCCTTTTGATAGAGCAGTTTTGAAACACTCTTTTTGTAGAATCTGCACGTGGATATTTGGAACGCTTTGAGGCCTATGCTTCAAAAGGAAATATCCTGGCATAGAAACGGGACGGAAGCATTCTCAGAAACTTCTTTGCGATGAGGGCCTTCAAGTCACAGAGTGAAACCTTCCTTTTGATAGGCCAGCTTTGAAACACTGCTTCTGTAGAATCCGAAGGTGGATGCTTGGAGCTCTTTGAATCTTAGGCTGGAAAAGGTAATATCTTCATATACAAACTAGACAGAAGCATTCTCAGAAACTTCTTTGTCATGTGGGGATGGAACTCACAGAGTTGAACATTCCTTTTCACAGAGCAGTTCTGCAACCCTCTTTTGGTGGAAACTGCAAGTGGATGTTTGGTGCGATTGCGTCATCCAGTGGAAAAGGAAATACATTCAGACGAAAACTAGATAGAACCATTCTCAGAAACTTCTTGAGATGAGTGCATTCTACTCACAGAGTTGTACCTTCCTTTTGATAGAATAGTTTTGAAACACACTTTTTGTGCAAGCTGCAAGTGGATAGTTGGAGCGCTTTGAGTCGTATGCTGCAAAACGAAATATCTTCACATAAAAACTAGACAGAAGCATTCTCAGAAACTTCTTTGTGATGTGCGCATTCAACTCACAGAGTTGAAGCTTCCTTTTCATATAGCACTTTTGAAACGCTCTGTTAGTAGAATCTGCAAGGGAATATTTGGCGTGCTACGAGGCCAACACTGGAAAAGGAAATACCTTCACATACAAACCAGACGGAAGCATTCTCAGAAACTACCCTGTGCTTTATGCATTCAACTCACTGAGAGGAATCTTCCCTTTGAGAGCGCAGTTTGGAAACACTCTTTTTGCAGAATTTGCTAGGGGATGTTTGGAGCGATTTCAGGACTATGCTGGAAAAGGAAATATCTTCACTTAGACACTAGACAGAAGCATTGTCAGAAACTTCGGTGTGATGAGTGCATTCGACTCAAAGACCTGAACCTTCCCTTTGATAGAGCAGTTTTGAAACGCTCTTTTAGTAGCATCTGAAAGTGGATATTTGGAGCGCTTTTAGGCCAAGGCTGGAAAAAGAAATATCATCACATAAAAACTAGACAGAAGCATTCTCAGAAACTTCTTTGTGATGAGTGGATTCAACTCACAGACTTGCACGTTCCTTTGGATAGGATAGTTTTGAAACACTCCTTTTGTAGAATCTGCGAGTGTTTATTTCGAACGCTTTGAGGCCTATGCTGGAAAAGGAAATATCTTCACCTAAAAACTAGACAGAAGGATTGTCAGAAACATCTTTGTGATGACTGCATTCAACTCACAGAGTTGAACGTACCTATTGATAGAGAAGTTTTGAAACACCCTTTTTGTAGAATCTGCAAGTGAATATTTGGAGCGATATGAGGCCTCTGCTGGGAAAGGAAATACCTTCCCCTAAAAGCTAGACAGAAGCATACTCAGAAACGACTTGGCAATGTGTGCATCCAACTCACAGAGTTGAACCTTCCTTTCCCTAGAGCAGTTTTGAAACACTCTTTTAGTAGAATCTGAAAGTGGATATTTGGAGCGATTTGAGGCCAGTGCTGGGAAACGAAATATCATCACAGAAAAACTACACAGAAGCGTTCTGCGAAAGTTATTTGTGATGAGTGCATTCAACTCAGAGACTCGAACGTTCCTTTTGATAGAACAGTTTTGAAACACTCCTTTTGTAGAATCTGCAAGTGTTTATTTGGAGCGCTTTCAGGCCTATGCTGGAAAAGGAAATATCTTCACCTCAAAAGTAGATAGAAGCATTCTCAGAAACTTCTTGGTGATGTGTACATTGAACTCACAGTGTTGAAACTTTCTTTGGATAGAGAAGTTTTGAAACACTCTTTTAGCAGAATCTTCAAGTGGATATATGGAGTTCCTTGAGGCCTACGCCGGAAAAGGAAATATCTTACCGTAGAAACTAGGCAAAAGCATTCTCAGAAAGTTCCCTGTGCTTTGTGCATTCAACTCACAGAGTTCAACCTTCCTTTTGATAGAGCAGTTTTGAAACACTCTTTTTGTAGAATCTGCACCTGGATATTTGGAACGCTTTGAGGCCTATGCTTCAAAAGCAAATATCCTGGCATAGAAACTGGACGGAAGCATTCTCAGAAACTTCTGTGTGATGAGGGCCTTCAAGTCGCAGAGTGAAACCTTCCTTTTGATAGGCCAGCTTTGAAACACTGTTTCTGTAGAATCCGCAAGTGGATGCTTGGAGCTCTTTGAGGCTTAGGCTGGAAAAGGTAATATCTTCATATACAAACTAGACAGAAGCATTCTCAGAAACTTCTTTGTCATGTGGGGATGGAACTCACAGAGTTGAACATTCCTTTTCACAGAGCAGTTCTGCAACCCTCTTTTGTTGGAAACTGCAAGTGGATGTTTGGTGCGATTGCGTCATCCAGTGGAAAAGGAAATACATTCAGACGAAAACTAGATAGAACCATTCTCAGAAACTTCTTGAGATGAGTGCATTCTACTCACAGAGTTGTACCTTCCTTTTGATAGAATAGTTTTGAAACACACTTTTTGTGCAAACTTCAAGTGGATAGTTGGAGCGCTTTGAGGTGTATGCTGCAAAACGAAATATCTTCACATAAAAACTAGACAGAAGCATTCTCAGAAACTTCTTTGTGATGTGCGCATTCAACTCACAGAGTTGAAGGTTCCTTTTCATCTAGCACTTTTGAAACGCTCTGTTAGTAGAATCTGCAAGTGAATATTTGGCGTGCTACGAGGCCAACACTGGAAAAGGAAATACCTTCACATACAAACCAGACGGAAGCATTCTCAGAAACTACCCTGTGCTTTATGCATTCAACTCACTGAGAGGAATCTTCCCTTTCAGAGCGCAGTTTGGAAACACTCTTTTTGCAGAATTTGCTAGGGGATGTTTGGAGCGATTTCAGGACTATGCTGGAAAAGGAAATATCTTCACTTAGACACCAGACAGAAGCATTGTCAGAAACTTCGGTGCGATGAGTGCATTCGACTCACAGACCTGAACCTTCCTTTTGATAGAGCAGTTTTGAAACGCTCTTTTAGTAGCATCTGAAAGCGGATATTTGGAGCGCTTTGAGGCCAAGGCTGGAAAACGAAATATCATCACATAAAAACTAGACAGAAGCATTCTCAGAAACTTCTTTGTGATGAGTGGATTCAACTCACAGACTTGCACGTTCCTTTGCATAGGATAGTTTTGAAACACTTCTTTTGTAGAATCTGCGAGCGTTTATTTCGAACGCTTTGAGGCCTATGCTGGAAAAGGAAATATCTTCACCTAAAAACTAGACAGAAGCATTTTCAGAAACATCTTTGTGATGACTGCATTCAACTCACAGAGTTGAACCTACCTATTGATAGAGAAGTTTTGAAACACCCATTTTGTAGAATCTGCAAGTGAATATTTGGAGCGATATGAGGCCTCTGCTGGGAAAGGAAATACCTTCCCCTAAAAGCTAGACAGAAGCATACTCAGAAACGACTTGGCAATGTGTGCATCCAACTCACAGAGTTGAACCTTCCTTTCCCTAGAGCAGTTTTGAAACACTCTTTTAGTAGAATCTGAAAGTGGATATTTGGAGCGCTTTGAGGCCAGTGCTGGGAAACGAAATATCATCACAGAAAAACTAGACAGAAGCGTTCTGCGAAAGTTCTTTGTGATGAGTGCATTCAACTCAGAGACTCGAACGTTCCTTTTGATAGAACAGTTTTGAAACACTCCTTTTGTAGAATCTGCAAGTGTTTATTTGGAGCGCTTTCAGGCCTATGCTGGAAAAGGAAATATCTTCCCCTCAAAAGTAGATAGAAGCATTCTCAGAAACTTCTTGGTGATGTTCACATTGAACTCACAGTGTTGAACCTTTCTTTGGATAGAGAAGTTTTGAAACACTCTTTTAGCAGAATCTTCAAGTGGATATATGGAGTTCCTTGAGGTCTACGCCGGAAAAAGAAATATCTTCCCGTAGAAACTAGGCAAAAGCATTCTCAGAAAGCTCTCTGTGCCTTGTGCATTCAACTCACAGAGTTCAACCTTCCTTTGGATAGAGCAGTTTTGAAACACTCTTTTTGTAGATTCTGCACGTGGATATTTGGAACGCTTTGAGGCCTACGCTTCAAGAGGAAATATCCTGGTATAGAAACGGGACGGAAGCATTCTCACAAACTTCTTTGAGATGAGGGCCTTCAAGTCACAGAGTGAAACCTTCCTTTTGATAGGCCAGCTTTGAAACACTGCTTCTGTAGAATCCGCAAGTGGATGCTTGGAGCTCTTTGAGGCTTAGGCTGGAAAAGGTAATATCTTCATATGCAAACTAGACAGAAGCATTCTCAGAAACTTCTTTGTCATGTGGGGATGGAACTCACAGAGTTGAACATTCCTTTACACAGAGCAGTTCTGCAACCCTCTTTTAGTGGAAACTGCAAGTGGATGTTTGGTGCGATTGCGTCATCCAGTGGAAAATGAAATACATTCAGACGAAAACTAGATAGAACCATTCTCAGAAACTTCTTGAGATGAGTGCATTCTACTCACAGAGTTGTACCTTCCTTTTGATAGAATAGTTTTGAAACACACTTTTTGTGCAAACTGCAAGTGGATAGTTGGAGCGCTTTGAGGCGTATGCTGCAAAACGAAATATCTTCACATAAAAACTAGACAGAAGCATTCTCAGAAACTTCTTTGTGATGTGCGCATTCAACTCACAGAGTTGAAGCTTCCTTGTCATCTAGCACTTTTGAAACGCTCTGTTAGTAGAATCTGCAAGGGAATATTTGGAGTGCTACGAGGCCAACACTGGAAAAGGAAATACCTTCACATACAAACAAGACGGAAGCATTCTCAGAAACTACCCTGTGCTTTATGCATTCAACTCACTGAGAGGAATCTTCCCTTTGAGAGCGCAGTTTGGAAACACTCTTTTTGCAGAATTTGCTAGGGGATGTTTGGAGCGATTTCAGGACTATGCTGGAAAAGGAAATATCTTCACTTAGACACTAGACAGAAGCATTGTCAGAAACTTCGGTGTGATGAGTGCATTCGACTCACAGACCTGAACCTTCCTTTTGATAGAGCAGTTTTGAAACGCTCTTTTAGTAGCATCTGAAAGTGGATATTTGGAGCGCTTTTAGGCCAAGGCTGGAAAACGAAATATCATCACATAAAAACTAGATAGAAGCATTCTCAGAAACTCCTTTGTGATGAGTGGATTCAACTCACAGACTTGCACGTTCCTTTGGATAGGATAGTTTTGAAACACTCCTTTTGTAGAACCTGCGAGCGTTTATTTCGAAAGCTTTGAGGCCTATGCTGGAAAAGGAAATGTCTTCACCTAAAAACTAGACAGAAGCATTGTGAGAAACATCTTTGTGATGACTGCATTCAACTCACAGAGTTGAACCTACCTATTGATAGAGAAGTTTTGAAACACCCTTTATGTAGAATCTGCAAGTGAATATTTGGGGCGATATGAGGCCTCTGCTGAGAAATGAAATATCTTCCCCTAAAAGCTAGACAGAAGCATACTCAGAAACGACTTGGCAATGTGTGCATCCAACTCACAGAGTTGAACCTTCCTTTCCCTAGAGCAGTTTTGAAACACTCTTTTAGTAGAATCTGAAAGTGGATATTTGGAGCGCTTTGAGGCCAGTGATGGGAAACGAAATATCATCACAGAAAAACTAGACAGAAGCGTTCTGCGAAAGTTCTTTGTGATGTGTGCATTCAACTCAGAGACTCGAACGTTCCTTTTGATAGAACAGTGTTGAAACAATCCTTTTGTAGAATCTGCAAGTGTTTATTTGGAGCGCTTTCAGGCCTATGCTGGAAAAGGAAATATCTTCACCTCAAAAGTAGATAGAAGAATTCTCAGAAACTTCTTGGTGATGTGTACATTGAACTCACAGTGTTGAACCTTTCTTTGGATAGAGAAGTTTTGAAACACTCTTTTAGCAGAATCTTCAAGTGGATATATGGAGTTCCTTGAGGCCTACGCCAGAAAAGGAAATATCTTCCCGTAGAAACTAGGCAAAAGCATTCTCAGAAAGTTCCCTGTGCGTTGTGCATTCAACTCACAGAGTTCAACCTTCCTTTTGATAGAGCAGTTTTGAAACACTCTTTTTGTAGAATCTGCACGTGGATATTTGGAACGCTTTGAGGCCTATGCTTCAAAAGGAAATATCCTGGCATAGAAACGGGACGGAAGCATTCTCAGAAACTTCTTTGCGATGAGGGCCTTCAAGTCACAGAGTGAAACCTTCCTTTTGATAAGCCAGCTTTGAAACATTGCTTCTGTAGAATCCGCAAGGGGATGCTTGGAGCTCTTTGAGGCTTAGGCTGGAAAAGGTAATATCTTCATATACAAACTAGACAGAAGCATTCTCAGAAACTTCTTTGTCATGTGGGGATGGAACTCACAGAGTTGAACATTCCTTTTCACACAGCAGTTCTGCAACCCTCTTTTGGGGGAAACTGCAAGTGGATGTTTGGTGCGATTGCGTCATCCAGTGTAAAAGGAAATACATTCAGACGAAAACTAGATAGAACCATTCTCAGAAACTTCTTGAGATGAGTGCATTCTACTCACAGAGTTGTACCTTCCTTTTGATAGAATAGTTTTGAAACACACTTTTTGTGCAAACTGGAAGTGGATAGTTGGAGGGCTTTGAGGCGTATGCTGCAAAATGAAATATCTTCACATAAAAACTAGACAGAAGCATTCTCAGAAACTTCTTTGTGATGTGCGCATTCAACTCACCGAGTTGAAGCTTCCTTTTCATCTAGCACTTTTGAAACGCTCTGTTAGTAGAATCTGCAAGGGAATATTTGGCGTGCTACGAGGCCAACACTGGAAAAGGAAATACCTTCACATACAAACCAGACGGAAGCATTCTCAGAAACTACCCTGTGCTTTATGCATTCAACTCACTGAGAGGAATCTTCCCTTTGAGAGCGCAGTTTGGAAACACTCTTTTTGCAGAATTTGCTAGGGGATGTTTGGAGCGATTTCAGGACTATGCTGGAAAAGGAAATATCTTCACTTAAACACTAGACAGAAGCATTGTCAGAAACTTCGGTGCGATGAGTGCATTCGACTCACAGACCTGAACCTTCCTTTTGATAGAGCAGTTTTGAAACACTCCTTTAGTAGCATCTGAAAGCGGATATTTGGAGCGCTTTGAGGCCAAGGCTGGAAAACGAAATATCATCACATAAAAACTAGACAGAAGCATTCTCAGAAACTTCTTTGTGATGAGTGGATTCAATGCACAGACTTGCACGTTCCTTTGGATAGGATAGTTTTGAAACACTCCTTTTGTAGAATCTGCGAGCGTTTATTTCGAACGCTTTGAGGCCTATGCTGGAAAAGGAAATATCTTCACCTAAAAACTAGACAGAAGCATTGTCAGAAACATCTTTGTGATGACTGCATTCAACTCAAAGAGTTGAACCTAGCTATTGATAGAGAAGTTTTGAAACACCCTTTTTGTAGAATCTGCAAGTGAATATTTGGAGCGATATGAGGCCTCTGCTTGGAAAGGAAATATCTTCCCCTAAAAGCTAGACAGAAGCATACTCAGAAACCACTTGGCAATGTGTGCATCCACCTCACAGAGTTGAACCTTCCTTTCCCTAGAGCAGTTTTGAAACACTCTTTTAGTAGAATCTGAAAGTGGATATTTGGAGCGCTTTGAGGCCAGTGCTGGGAAACGAAATATCATCACAGAAAAACTAGACAGAAGCGTTCTGCGAAAGTTCTTTGTGATGAGTGCATTCAACTCAGAGACTCGAACGTTCCTTTTGATAGAACAGTTTTGAAACACTCCTTTTGTAGAATCTGCAAGTGTTTATTTGGAGCGCTTTCAGGCCTATGCTGGAAAAGGAAATATCTTCACCTCAAAAGTAGATAGAAGCATTCTCAGAAACTTCTTGGTGATGTGTACATTGAACTCACAGTGTTGAACCTTTCTTTGGGTAGAGAAGTTTTGAAACACTCTTTTAGCAGAATCTTCAAGTGGATATATGGAGTTCCTTGAGGCCTACGCCAGAAAAGGAAATATCTTCCCGTAGAAACTAGGCAAAAGCATTCTCAGAAAGTTCCCTGTGCGTTGTGCATTCAACTCACAGAGTTCAACCTTCCTTTTGATAGAGCAGTTTTGAAACACTCTTTTTGTAGAATCTGCACCTGGATATTTGGAACGCTTTGAGGCCTATGCTTCAAAAGGAAATATCCTGGCATAGAAACTGGATGGAAGCATTCTCAGAAACTTCTTTGCGATGAGGGCCTTCAAGTCACAGAGTGAAACCTTCCTTTTGATAGGCCAGCTTTGAAACACTGTTTCTGTAGAATCCGCAAGTGGATGCTTGGAGCTCTTTGAGGCTTAGGCTGGAAAAGGGAATATCTTCATATACAAACTAGACAGAAGCATTCTCAGAAACTTCTTTGTCATGTGGGGATGGAACTCACAGAGTTGAACATTCCTTTTCACAGAGCAGTTCTGCAACCCTCTTTTGGTGGAAACTGCAAGTGGATGTTTGGTGCGATTGCGTCATCCAGTGGAAAAGGAAATACATTCAGACGAAAACTAGATAGAACCATTCTCAGAAACATCTTGAGATGAGTGCATTCTACTCACAGAGTTGTACCTTCCTTTTGATAGAATAGTTTTGAAACACACTTTTTGTGCAAACTGCAAGTGGATAGTTGGAGCGCTTTGAGGCGTATGCTGCAAAACGAAATATCTTCACATAAAAACTAGACAGAAGCATTCTCAGAAACTTCTTTGTGATGTGCACATTCAACTCACAGAGTTGAAGCTTCCTTTTCATATAGCACTTTTGAAACGCTCTGTTAGTAGAATCTGCAAGGGAATATTTGGCGTGCTACGAGGCCAACACTGGAAAAGGAAATACCTTCACATACAAACCAGACGGAAGCATTCTCAGAAACTACCCTGTGCTTTATGCATTCAACTCACTGAGAGGAATCTTCCCTTTGAGAGCGCAGTTTGGAAACACTCTTTTTGCAGAATTTGCTAGGGGATGTTTGGAGCGATTTCAGGACTATGCTGGAAAAGGAAATATCTTCACTTAAACACTAGACAGAAGCATCGTCAGAAACTTCGGTGCGATGAGTGCATTCGACTCACAGACCTGAACCTTCCTTTTGATAGAGCAGTTTTGAAACGCTCTTTTAGTAGCATCTGAAAGCGGATATTTGGAGCGCTTTGAGGCCAAGGCTGGAAAACGAAATATCATCACATAAAAACTAGACAGAAGCATTCTCAGAAACTTCTTTGTGATGAGTGGATTCAACTCACAGACTTGCACGTTCCTTTGCATAGGATAGTTTTGAAACACTCCTTTTGTAGAATCTGCGAGCGTTTATTTCGAACGCTTTGAGGCCTATGCTGGAAAAGGAAATATCTTCACCTAAAAACTAGACAGAAGGATTGTCAGAAACATCTTTGTGATGACTGCATTCAACTCACAGAGTTGAACCTACCTATTGATAGAGAAGTTTTGAAACACCCTTTTTGTAGAATCTGCAAGTGAATATTTGGAGCGATATGAGGCCTCTGCTGGGAAAGGAAATATCTTCCCCTAAAAGCTAGACAGAAGCATACTCAGAAACGACTTGGCAATGTGTGCATCCACCTCACAGAGTTGAACCTTCCTTTCCCTAGAGCAGTTTTGAAACACTCTTTTAGTAGAATCTGAAAGTGGATATTTGGAGCGCTTTGAGGCCAGTGCTGGGAAACGAAATATCATCACAGAAAAACTAGACAGAAGCGTTCTGCGAAAGTTCTTTGTGATGAGTGCATTCAACTCAGAGACTCGAACGTTCCTTTTGATAGAACAGTTTTGAAACACTCCTTTTGTAGAATCTGCAAGTGTTTATTTGGAGCGCTTTCAGGCCTATGCTGGAAAAGGAAATATCTTCACCTCAAAAGTAGATAGAAGCATTCTCAGAAACTTCTTGGTGATGTGTACATTGAACTCACAGTGTTGAACCTTTCTTTGGGTAGAGAAGTTTTGAAACACTCTTTTAGCAGAATCTTCAAGTGGATATATGGAGTTCCTTGAGGCCTACGCCAGAAAAGGAAATATCTTCCCGTAGAAACTAGGCAAAAGCATTCTCAGAAAGTTCCCTGTGCGTTGTGCATTCAACTCACAGAGTTCAACCTTCCTTTTGATAGAGCAGTTTTGAAACACTCTTTTTGTAGAATCTGCACCTGGATATTTGGAACGCTTTGAGGCCTATGCTTCAAAAGGAAATATCCTGGCATAGAAACTGGATGGAAGCATTCTCAGAAACTTCTTTGCGATGAGGGCCTTCAAGTCACAGAGTGAAACCTTCCTTTTGATAGGCCAGCTTTGAAACACTGTTTCTGTAGAATCCGCAAGTGGATGCTTGGAGCTCTTTGAGGCTTAGGCTGGAAAAGGGAATATCTTCATATACAAACTAGACAGAAGCATTCTCAGAAACTTCTTTGTCATGTGGGGATGGAACTCACAGAGTTGAACATTCCTTTTCACAGAGCAGTTCTGCAACCCTCTTTTGGTGGAAACTGCAAGTGGATGTTTGGTGCGATTGCGTCATCCAGTGGAAAAGGAAATACATTCAGACGAAAACTAGATAGAACCATTCTCAGAAACTTCTTGAGATGAGTGCATTCTACTCACAGAGTTGTACCTTCCTTTTGATAGAATAGTTTTGAAACACACATTTTGTGCAAACTGCAAGTGGATAGTTGGAGCGCTTTGAGGCGTATGCTGCAAAACGAAATATCTTCACATAAAAACTAGACAGAAGCATTCTCAGAAACTTCTTTGTGATGTGCACATTCAACTCACAGAGTTGAAGCTTCCTTTTCATATAGCACTTTTGAAACGCTCTGTTAGTAGAATCTGCAAGGGAATATTTGGCGTGCTACGAGGCCAACACTGGAAAAGGAAATACCTTCACATACAAACCAGACGGAAGCATTCTCAGAAACTACCCTGTGCTTTATGCATTCAACTCACTGAGAGGAATCTCCCCTTTGAGAGCGCAGTTTGGAAACACTCTTTTTGCAGAATTTGCTAGGGGATGTTTGGAGCGATTTCAGGAATATGCTGGAAAAGGAAATATCTTCACTTAAACACTAGACAGAAGCATTGTCAGAAACTTCGGTGCGATGAGTGCATTCGACTGACAGACCTGAACCTTCCTTTTGATAGAGCAGTTTTGAAACGCTCTTTTAGTAGCATCTGAAAGCGGATATTTGGAGCGCTTTGAGGCCAAGGCTGGAAAACGAAATATCATCACATAAAAACTAGACAGAAGCATTCTCAGAAACTTCTTTGTGATGAGTGGATTCAACGCACAGACTTGCACGTTCCTTTGCATAGGATAGTTTTGAAACACTCCTTTTGTAGAATCTGCGAGCGTTTATTTCGAACGCTTTGAGGCCTATGCTGGAAAAGGAAATATCTTCACCTAAAAACTAGACAGAAGGATTGTCAGAAACATCTTTGTGATGACTGCATTCAACTCACAGAGTTGAACCTACCTATTGATAGAGAAGTTTTGAAACACCCTTTTTGTAGAATCTGCAAGTGAATATTTGGAGCGATATGACGCCTCTGCTGGGAAAGGAAATATCTTCCCCTAAAAGCTAGACAGAAGCATACTCAGAAACGACTTGGCAATGTGTGCATCCACCTCACAGAGTTGAACCTTCCTTTCCCTAGAGCAGTTTTGAAACACTCTTTTAGTAGAATCTGAAAGTGGATATTTGGAGCGCTTTGAGGCCAGTGCTGGGAAACGAAATATCATCACAGAAAAACTAGACAGATGCGTTCTGCGAAATTTCTTTGTGATGAGTGCATTCAACTCAGAGACTCGAAGGTTCCTTTTGATAGAACAGTTTTGAAACACTCCTTTTGTAGAATCTGCAAGTGTTTATTTGGAGCGCTTTCAGGCCTATGCTGGAAAAGGAAATATCTTCACCTCAAAAGTAGATAGAAGCATTCTCAGAAACTTCTTGGTGATGTGTACATTGAACTCACAGTGTTGAACCTTTCTTTGGATAGAGAAGTTTTGAAACACTCTTTTAGCAGAATCTTCAAGTGGATATATGGAGTTCCTTGAGGCCTACGCCGGAAAAGGAAATATCTTACCATAGAAACTAGGCAAAAGCATTCTCAGAAAGTTCCCTGTGCTTTGTGCATTCAACTCACAGAGTTCAACCTTCCTTTTGATAGAGCAGTTTTGAAACACTCTTTTTGTAGAATCTGCACGTGGATATTTGGAACGCTTTGAGGCCTATGCTTCAAAAGGAAATATCCTGGCATAGAAACTGGACGGAAGCATTCTGAGAAACTTCTTTGCGATGAGGGCCTTCAAGTCACAGAGTGAAACCTTCCTTTTGATAGGCCAGCTTTGAAACACTGCTTCTGTAGAATCCGCAAGTGGATGCTTGGAGCTCTTTGAGGCTTAGGCTGGAAAAGGTAATATCTTCATATACAAACTAGACAGAAGCATTCTCAGAAACTTCTTTGTCATGTGGGGATGGAACTCACAGAGTTGAACATTCCTTTTCACACAGCAGTTCTGCAACCCTCTTTTGGGGGAAACTGCAAGTGGATGTTTGGTGCGATTGCGTCATCCAGTGGAAAAGGAAATACATTCAGACGAAAACTAGATAGAACCATTCTCAGAAACTTCTTGAGATGAGTGCATTCTACTCACAGAGTTGTACCTTCCTTTTGATAGAACAGTTTTGAAACACACTTTTTGTGCAAACTGCAAGTGGATAGTTGGAGCGCTTTGAGGCGTATTCTGCAAAACGAAATATCTTCACATAAAAACTAGACAGAAGCATTCTCAGAAACTTCTTTGTGATGTGCGCATTCAACTCACAGAGTTGAAGCTTCCTTTTCATCTAGCCCTTTTGGAACGCCCTGTTAGTAGAATCTGCAAGGGAATATTTGGAGTGCTACGAGGCCAACACTAGAAAAGGAAATACCTTCACATACAAACCAGACGGAAGCATTCTCAGAAACTACCCTGTGCTTTATGCATTCAACTCACTGAGAGGAATCTTCCTTTTGAGAGCGCAGTTTGGAAACACTCTTTTTGCAGAATTTGCTAGGGGATGTTTGGAGCGATTTCAGGACTATGCTGGAAAAGGAAATATCTTCACTTAAACACTAGACAGAAGCATTGTCAGAAACTTCGGTGCGATGAGTGCATTCGACTCACAGACCTGAACCTTCCTTTTGATAGAGCAGTTTTGAAATGCTCTTTTAGTAGCATCTGAAAGTTTATATTTGGAGCGCTTTTAGGCCAAGGCTGGAAAACGAAATATCATCACATAAAAACTAGACAGAAGTATTCTCAGAAACTTCTTTGTGATGAGTGGATTCAACTCACAGACTTGCACGTTCCTTTGGATAGGATAGTTTTGAAACACTCCTTTTGTAGAACCTGCGAGCGTTTATTTCGAACGCTTTGAGGCCTATGCTGGAAAAGGAAATATCTTCACCTAAAAACTAGACAGAAGCATTGTCAGAAACATCTTTGTGATGACTGCATTCAACTCACAGAGTTGAACCTACCTATTGATAGAGAAGTTTTGAAACACCCTTTTTGTAGAATCTGCAAGTGAATATTTGAAGCGATATGAGGCCTCTGCTGGGAAAGGAAATATCTTCCCCTAAAAGCTAGACAGAAGCATACTCAGAAACGACTTGGCAATGTGTGCATCCACCTCACAGAGTTGAACCTTCCTTTCCCTAGAGCAGTTTTGAAACACTCTTTTAGTAGAATCTGAAAGTGGATATTTGGAGCGCTTTGAGGCCAGTGCTGGGAAACGAAATATCATCACAGAAAAACTAGACAGAAGCGTTCTGCGAAAGTTCTTTGTGATGAGTGCATTCAACTCAGAGACTCGAACGTTCCTTTTGATAGAACAGTTTTGAAACACTCCTTTTGTAGAATCTGCAAGTGTTTATTTGGAGCGCTTTCAGGCCTATGCTGGAAAAGGAAATATCTTCACCTCAAAAGTAGATAGAAGCATTCTCAGAAACTTCTTGGTGATGTGTACATTGAACTCACAGTGTTGAACCTTTCTTTGGAGAGAGAAGTTTTGAAACACTCTTTTAGCAGAATCTTCAAGTGGATATATGGAGTTCCTTGAGGCCTACGCCAGAAAAGGAAATATCTTCCCGTAGAAACTAGGCAAAAGCATTCTCAGAAAGTTCCCTGTGCGTTGTGCATTCACCTGACAGAGTTCAACCTTCCTTTTGATAGAGCAGTTTTGAAACACTCTTTTTGTAGAATCTGCACCTGGATATTTGGAACGCTTTGAGGCCTATGCTTCAAAAGGAAATATCCTGGCATAGAAACTGGATGGAAGCATTCTCAGAAACTTCTTTGCGATGAGGGCCTTCAAGTCACAGAGTGAAACCTTCCTTTTGATAGGCCAGCTTTGAAACACTGTTTCTGTAGAATCCGCAAGTGGATGCTTGGAGCTCTTTGAGGCTTAGGCTGGAAAAGGGAATATCTTCATATACAAACTAGACAGAAGCATTCTCAGAAACTTCTTTGTCATGTGGGGATGGAACTCACAGAGTTGAACATTCCTTTTCACAGAGCAGTTCTGCAACCCTCTTTTGGTGGAAACTGCAAGTGGATGTTTGGTGCGATTGCGTCATCCAGTGGAAAAGGAAATACATTCAGACGAAAACTAGATAGAACCATTCTCAGAAACTTCTTGAGATGAGTGCATTCTACTCACAGAGTTGTACCTTCCTTTTGATAGAATAGTTTTGAAACACACTTTTTGTGCAAACTGCAAGTGGATAGTTGGAGCGCTTTGAGGCGTATGCTGCAAAACGAAATATCTTCACATAAAAACTAGACAGAAGCATTCTCAGAAACTTCTTTGTGATGTGCACATTCAACTCACAGAGTTGAAGCTTCCTTTTCATATAGCACTTTTGAAACGCTCTGTTAGTAGAATCTGCAAGGGAATATTTGGCGTGCTACGAGGCCAACACTGGAAAAGGAAATACCTTCACATACAAACCAGACGGAAGCATTCTCAGAAACTACCCTGTGCTTTATGCATTCAACTCACTGAGAGGAATCTTCCCTTTGAGAGCGAAGTTTGGAAACACTCTTTTTGCAGAATTTGCTAGGGGATGTTTGGAGCGATTTCAGGACTATGCTGGAAAAGGAAATATCTTCACTTAAACACTAGACAGAAGCATTGTCAGAAACTTCGGTGCGATGAGTGCATTCGACTGACAGACCTGAACCTTCCTTTTGATAGAGCAGTTTTGAAACGCTCTTTTAGTAGCATCTGAAAGCGGATATTTGGAGCGCTTTGAGGCCAAGGCTGGAAAACGAAATATCATCACATAAAAACTAGACAGAAGCATTCTCAGAAACATCTTTGTGATGAGTGGATTCAACGCACAGACTTGCACGTTCCTTTGCATAGGATAGTTTTGAAACACTCCTTTTGTAGAATCTGCGAGCGTTTATTTCGAACGCTTTGAGGCCTATGCTGGAAAAGGAAATATCTTCACCTAAAAACTAGACAGAAGGATTGTCAGAAACATCTTTGTGATGACTGCATTCAACTCACAGAGTTGAATCTACCTATTGATAGAGAAGTTTTGAAACACCCTTTTTGTAGAATCTGCAAGTGAGTATTTGGAGCGATATGAGGCCTCTGCTGGGAAAGGAAATATCTTCCCCTAAAAGCTAGACAGAAGCATACTCAGAAACGACTTGGCAATGTGTGCATCCACCTCACAGAGTTGAACCTTCCTTTCCCTAGAGCAGTTTTGAAACACTCTTTTAGTAGAATCTGAAAGTGGATATTTGGAGCGCTTTGAGGCCAGTGCTGGGAAACGAAATATCATCACAGAAAAACTAGACAGAAGCGTTCTGCGAAAGTTCTTTGTGATGAGTGCATTCAACTCAGAGACTCGAACGTTCCTTTTGATAGAACAGTTTTGAAACACTCCTTTTGTAGAATCTGCAAGTGTTTATTTGGAGCGCTTTCAGGCCTATGCTGGAAAAGGAAATATCTTCACCTCAAAAGTAGATAGAAGCATTCTCAGAAACTTCTTGGTGATGTGTACATTGAACTCACAGTGTTGAACCTTTCTTTGGATAGAGAAGTTTTGAAACACTCTTTTAGCAGAATCTTCAAGTGGATATATGGAGTTCCTTGAGGCCTACGCCGGAAAAGGAAATATCTTACCATAGAAACTAGGCAAAAGCATTCTCAGAAAGTTCCCTGTGCTTTGTGCATTCAACTCACAGAGTTCAACCTTCCTTTTGATAGAGCAGTTTTGAAACACTCTTTTTGTAGAATCTGCACCTGGATATTTGGAACGCTTTGAGGCCTATGCTTCAAAAGGAAATATCCTGGCATAGAAACTGGACGGAAGCATTCTGAGAAACTTCTTTGCGATGAGGGCCTTCAAGTCACAGAGTGAAACCTTCCTTTTGATAGGCCAGCTTTGAAACACTGCTTCTGTAGAATCCGCAAGTGGATGCTTGGAGCTCTTTGAGGCTTAGGCTGGAAAAGGTAATATCTTCATATACAAACTAGACAGAAGCATTCTCAGAAACTTCTTTGTCATGTGGGGATGGAACTCACAGAGTTGAACATTCCTTTTCACACAGCAGTTCTGCAACCCTCTTTTGGGGGAAACTGCAAGTGGATGTTTGGTGCGATTGCGTCATCCAGTGGAAAAGGAAATACATTCAGACGAAAACTAGATAGAACCATTCTCAGAAACTTCTTGAGATGAGTGCATTCTACTCACAGAGTTGTACCTTCCTTTTGATAGAACAGTTTTGAAACACACTTTTTGTGCAAACTGCAAGTGGATAGTTGGAGCGCTTTGAGGCGTATTCTGCAAAACGAAATATCTTCACATAAAAACTAGACAGAAGCATTCTCAGAAACTTCTTTGTGATGTGCGCATTCAACTCACAGAGTTGAAGCTTCCTTTTCATCTAGCACTTTTGGAACGCCCTGTTAGTAGACTCTGCAAGGGAATATTTGGAGTGCTACGAGGCCAACACTAGAAAAGGAAATACCTTCACATACAAACCAGACGGAAGCATTCTCAGAAACTACCCTGTGCTTTATGCATTCAACTCACTGAGAGGAATCTTCCTTTTGAGAGCGCAGTTTGGAAACACTCTTTTTGCAGAATTTGCTAGGGGATGTTTGGAGCGATTTCAGGACTATGCTGGAAAAGGAAATATCTTCACTTAAACACTAGACAGAAGCATTGTCAGAAACTTCGGTGCGATGAGTGCATTCGACTCACAGACCTGAACCTTCCTTTTGATAGAGCAGTTTTGAAATGCTCTTTTAGTAGCATCTGAAAGTTTATATTTGGAGCGCTTTTAGGCCAAGGCTGGAAAACGAAATATCATCACATAAAAACTAGACAGAAGTATTCTCAGAAACTTCTTTGTGATGAGTGGATTCAACTCACAGACTTGCACGTTCCTTTGGATAGGATAGTTTTGAAACACTCCTTTTGTAGAACCTGCGAGCGTTTATTTCGAACGCTTTGAGGCCTATGCTGGAAAAGGAAATATCTTCACCTAAAAACTAGACAGAAGCATTGTCAGAAACATCTTTGTGATGACTGCATTCAACTCACAGAGTTGAACCTACCTATTGATAGAGAAGTTTTGAAACACCCTTTTTGTAGAATCTGCAAGTGAATATTTGGAGCGATATGAGGCCTCTGCTGGGAAAGGAAATATCTTCCCCTAAAAGCTAGACAGAAGCATACTCAGAAACGACTTGGCAATGTGTGCATCCACCTCACAGAGTTGAACCTTCCTTTCCCTAGAGCAGTTTTGAAACACTCTTTTAGTAGAATCTGAAAGTGGATATTTGGAGCGCTTTGAGGCCAGTGCTGGGAAACGAAATATCATCACAGAAAAACTAGACAGAAGCGTTCTGCGAAAGTTCTTTGTGATGAGTGCATTCAACTCAGAGACTCGAACGTTCCTTTTGATAGAACAGTTTTGAAACACTCCTTTTGTAGAATCTGCAAGTGTTTATTTGGAGCGCTTTCAGGCCTATGCTGGAAAAGGAAATATCTTCACCTCAAAAGTAGATAGAAGCATTCTCAGAAACTTCTTGGTGATGTGTACATTGAACTCACAGTGTTGAACCTTTCTTTGGATAGAGAAGTTTTGAAACACTCTTTTAGCAGAATCTTCAAGTGGATATATGGAGTTCCTTGAGGCCTACGCCAGAAAAGGAAATATCTTCCCGTAGAAACTAGGCAAAAGCATTCTCAGAAAGTTCCCTGTGCGTTGTGCATTCAACTCACAGAGTTCAACCTTCCTTTTGATAGAGCAGTTTTGAAACACTCTTTTTGTAGAATCTGCACGTGGATATTTGGAACGCTTTGAGGCCTATGCTTCAAAAGGAAATATCCTGGCATAGAAACTGGATGGAAGCATTCTCAGAAACTTCTTTGCGATGAGGGCCTTCAAGTCACAGAGTGAAACCTTCCTTTTGATAGGCCAGCTTTGAAACACTGTTTCTGTAGAATCCGCAAGTGGATGCTTGGAGCTCTTTGAGGCTTAGGCTGGAAAAGGTAATATCTTCATATACAAACTAGACAGAAGCATTCTCAGAAACTTCTTTGTCATGTGGGGATGGAACTCACAGAGTTGAACATTCCTTTTCACAGAGCAGTTCTGCAACCCTCTTTTGGTGGAAACTGCAAGTGGATGTTTGGTGCGATTGCGTCATCCAGTGGAAAAGGAAATACATTCAGACGAAAACTAGATAGAACCATTCTCAGAAACTTCTTGAGATGAGTGCATTCTACTCACAGAGTTGTACCTTCCTTTTGATAGAATAGTTTTGAAACACACTTTTTGTGCAAACTGCAAGTGGATAGTTGGAGCGCCTTGAGGCGTATGCTGCAAAACGAAATATCTTCACATAAAAACTAGACAGAAGCATTCTCAGAAACTTCTTTGTGATGTGCACATTCAACTCACAGAGTTGAAGCTTCCTTTTCATATAGCACTTTTGAAACGCTCTGTTAGTAGAATCTGCAAGGGAATATTTGGCGTGCTACGAGGCCAACACTGGAAAAGGAAATACCTTCACATACAAACCAGACGGAAGCATTCTCAGAAACTACCCTGTGCTTTATGCATTCAACTCACTGAGAGGAATCTTCCCTTTGAGAGCGCAGTTTGGAAACACTCTTTTTGCAGAATTTGCTAGGGGATGTTTGGAGCGATTTCAGGACTATGCTGGAAAAAGAAATATCTTCACTTAAACACTAGACAGAAGCATTGTCAGAAACTTCGGTGCGATGAGTGCACTCGACTCACAGACCTGAACCTTCCTTTTGATAGAGCAGTTTTGAAATGCTCTTTTAGTAGCATCTGAAAGTTTATATTTGGAGCGCTTCGAGGCCAAGGCTGGAAAACGAAATATCATCACATAAAAACTAGACAGAAGCATTCTCAGAAACTTCTTTGTGATGAGTGGATTCAACGCACAGACTTGCACGTTCCTTTGGATTGGATAGTTTTGAAACACTCCTTTGTAGAATCTGCGAGCGTTTATTTCGAACGCTTTGAGGCCTATGCTGGAAAAGGAAATATCTTCACCTAAAAGCTAGACAGAAGCATTTTCAGAAACATCTTTGTGATGACTGCATTCAACTCACAGAGTTGAACCTACCTATTGATAGAGAAGTTTTGAAACACCCATTTTGTAGAATCTGCAAGTGAATATTTGGAGCGATATGAGGCCTCTGCTGGGAAAGGAAATACCTTCCCCTAAAAGCTAGACAGAAGCATACTCAGAAACGACTCGGCAATGTGTGCATCCAACTCACAGAGTTGAACCTTCCTTTCCCTAGAGCAGTTTTGAAACACTCTTTTAGTAGAATCTGAAAGTGGATATTTGGAGCGCTTTGAGGCCATTGCTGGGAAACGAAATATCATCACAGAAAAACTAGACAGAAGCGTTCGGCGAAAGTTCTTTGTGATGAGTGCATTCAACTCAGAGACTCGAACGTTCCTTTTGATAGAACAGTTTTGAAACACTCCTTTTGTAGAATCTGCAAGTGTTTATTTGGAGCGCTTTCAGGCCTATGCTGGAAAAGGAAATATCTTCACCTCAAAAGTAGATAGAAGCATTCTCAGAAACTTCTTGGTGATGTGTACATTGAACTCACAGTGTTGAACCTTTCTTTGGATAGAGAAGTTTTGAAACACTCTTTTAGCAGAATCTTCAAGTGGATATATGGAGTTCCTTGAGGCCTACGCCAGAAAAGGAAATATCTTCCCGTAGAAACTAGGCAAAAGCATTCTCAGAAAGTTCCCTGTGCGTTGTGCATTCAACTCACAGAGTTCAACCTTCCTTTTGATAGAGCAGTTTTGAAACACTCTTTTTGTAGAATCTGCACCTGGATATTTGGAACGCTTTGAGGCCTATGCTTCAAAAGGAAATATCCTGGCATAGAAACTGGATGGAAGCATTCTCAGAAACTTCTTTGCGATGAGGGCCTTCAAGTCACAGAGTGAAACCTTCCTTTTGATAGGCCAGCTTTGAAACACTGTTTCTGTAGAATCCGCAAGTGGATGCTTGGAGCTCTTTGAGACTTAGGCTGGAAAAGGTAATATCTTCATATACAAACCTGACAGAAGCATTCTCAGAAACTTCTTTGTCATGTGGGGATGGAACTCACAGAGTTGAACATTCCTTTTCACAGAGCAGTTCTGCAACCCTCTTTTGGTGGAAACTGCAAGTGGATGTTTGGTGCGATTGCGTCATGCAGTGGAAAAGGAAATACATTCAGACGAAAACTAGATAGAACCATTCTCAGAAACTTCTTGAGATGAGGGCATTCTACTCACAGAGTTGTACCTTCCTTTTGATAGAATAGTTTTGAAACACACTTTTTGTGCAAACTGCAAGTGGATAGTTGGAGCGCCTTGAGGCGTATGCTGCAAAACGAAATATCTTCACATAAAAACTAGACAGAAGCATTCTCAGAAACTTCTTTGTGATGTGCACATTCAACTCACAGAGTTGAAGCTTCCTTTTCATATAGCACTTTTGAAACGCTCTGTTAGTAGAATCTGCAAGGGAATATTTGGCGTGCTACGAGGCCAACACTGGAAAAGGAAATACCTTCACATACAAACCAGACGGAAGCATTCTCAGAAACTACCCTGTGCTTTATGCATTCAACTCACTGAGAGGAATCTTCCCTTTGAGAGCGCAGTTTGGAAACACTCTTTTTGCAGAATTTGCTAGGGGATGTTTGGAGCGATTTCAGGACTATGCTGGAAAAAGAAATATCTTCACTTAAACACTAGACAGAAGCATTGTCAGAAACTTCGGTGCGATGAGTGCATTCGACTCACAGACCTGAACCTTCCTTTTGATAGAGCAGTTTTGAAACGCTCTTTTAGTAGCATCTGAAAGTTTATATTTGGAGCGCTTTTAGGCCAAGGCTGGAAAACGAAATATCATCACATAAAAACTAGACAGAAGTATTCTCAGAAACTTCTTTGTGATGAGTGGATTCAACTCACAGACTTGCACGTTCCTTTGGATAGGATAGTTTTGAAACACTCCTTTTGTAGAACCTGCGAGCGTTTATTTCGAACGCTTTGAGGCCTATGCTGGAAAAGGAAATATCTTCACCTAAAAACTAGACAGAAGCATTGTCAGAAACATCTTTGTGATGACTGCATTCAACTCACAGAGTTGAACCTACCTATTGATAGAGAAGTTTTGAAACACCCTTTTTGTAGAATCTGCAAGTGAATATTTGGAGCGATATGAGGCCTCTGCTGGGAAAGGAAATATCTTCCCCTAAAAGCTAGACAGAAGCATACTCAGAAACGACTTGGCAATGTGTGCATCCACCTCACAGAGTTGAACCTTCCTTTCCCTAGAGCAGTTTTGAAACACTCTTTTAGTAGAATCTGAAAGTGGATATTTGGAGCGCTTTGAGGCCAGTGCTGGGAAACGAAATATCATCACAGAAAAACTAGACAGAAGCGTTCTGCGAAAGTTCTTTGTGATGAGTGCATTCAACTCAGAGACTCGAACGTTCCTTTTGATAGAACAGTTTTGAAACACTCCTTTTGTAGAATCTGCAAGTGTTTATTTGGAGCGCTTTCAGGCCTATGCTGGAAAAGGAAATATCTTCACCTCAAAAGTAGATAGAAGCATTCTCAGAAACTTCTTGGTGATGTGTACATTGAACTCACAGTGTTGAACCTTTCTTTGGGTAGAGAAGTTTTGAAACACTCTTTTAGCAGAATCTTCAAGTGGATATATGGAGTTCCTTGAGGCCTACGCCAGAAAAGGAAATATCTTCCCGTAGAAACTAGGCAAAAGCATTCTCAGAAAGTTCCCTGTGCGTTGTGCATTCAACTCACAGAGTTCTACCTTCCTTTGGATAGAGCGGTTTTGAAACACTCTTTTTGTAGAATCTGCACCTGGATATTTGGAACGCTTTGAGGCCTATGCTTCAAAAGGAAATATCCTGGCATAGAAACTGGATGGAAGCATTCTCAGAAACTTCTTTGCGATGAGGGCCTTCAAGTCACAGAGTGAAACCTTCCTTTTGATAGGCCAGCTTTGAAACACTGTTTCTGTAGAATCCGCAAGTGGATGCTTGGAGCTCTTTGAGGCTTAGGCTGGAAAAGGTAATATCTTCATATACAAACTAGACAGAAGCATTCTCAGAAACTTCTTTGTCATGTGGGGATGGAACTCACAGAGTTGAACATTCCTTTTCACAGAGCAGTTCTGCAACCCTCTTTTGGTGGAAACTGCAAGTGGATGTTTGGTGCGATTGCGTCATCCAGTGGAAAAGGAAATACATTCAGACGAAAACTAGATAGAACCATTCTCAGAAACTTCTTGAGATGAGTGCATTCTACTCACAGAGTTGTACCTTCCTTTTGATAGAATAGTTTTGAAACACACATTTTGTGCAAACTGCAAGTGGATAGTTGGAGCGCTTTGAGGCGTATGCTGCAAAACGAAATATCTTCACATAAAAACTAGACAGAAGCATTCTCAGAAACTTCTTTGTGATGTGCACATTCAACTCACAGAGTTGAAGCTTCCTTTTCATATAGCACTTTTGAAACGCTCTGTTAGTAGAATCTGCAAGGGAATATTTGGCGTGCTACGAGGCCAACACTGGAAAAGGAAATACCTTCACATACAAACCAGACGGAAGCATTCTCAGAAACTACCCTGTGCTTTATGCATTCAACTCACTGAGAGGAATCTTCCCTTTGAGAGCGCAGTTTGGAAACACTCTTTTTGCAGAATTTGCTAGGGGATGTTTGGAGCGACTTCAGGACTATGCTGGAAAAGGAAATATCTTCACTTAAACACTAGACAGAAGCATTGTCAGAAACTTCGGTGCGATGAGTTGATTCGACTCACAGACCTGAACCTTCCTTTTGATAGAGCAGTTTTGAAACGCTCTTTTAGTAGCATCTGAAAGCGGATATTTGGAGCGCTTTGAGGCCAAGGCTGGAAAACGAAATATCATCACATAAAAACTAGACAGAAGCATTCTCAGAAACTTCTTTGTGATGAGTGGATTCAACTCACAGACTTGCACGTTCCTTTGCATAGGATAGTTTTGAAACACTCCTTTTGTAGAATCTGCGAGCGTTTATTTCGAACGCTTTGAGGCCTATGCTGGAAAAGGAAATATCTTCACCTAAAAACTAGACAGAAGCATTGTCAGAAACATCTTTGTGATGACTGCATTCAACTCACAGAGTTGAACCTACCTATTGATAGAGAAGTTTTGAAACACCCTTTTTGTAGAATCTGCAAGTGAATATTTGGAGCGATATGAGGCCTCTGCTGGGAAAGGAAATATCTTCCCCTAAAAGCTAGACAGAAGCATACTCAGAAACGACTTGGCAATGTGTGCATCCACCTCACAGAGTTGAACCTTCCTTTCCCTAGAGCAGTTTTGAAACACTCTTTTAGTAGAATCTGAAAGTGGATATTTGGAGCGCTTTGAGGCCAGTGCTGGGAAACGAAATATCATCACAGAAAAACTAGACAGAAGCGTTCTGCGAAAGTTGTTTGTGATGAGTGCATTCAACTCAGAGACTCGAACGTTCCTTTTGATAGAACAGTTTTGAAACACTCCTTTTGTAGAATCTGCAAGTGTTTATTTGGAGCGCTTTCAGGCCTATGCTGGAAAAGGAAATATCTTCACCTCAAAAGTAGATAGAAGCATTCTCAGAAACTTCTTGGTGATGTGTACATTGAACTCACAGTGTTGAACCTTTCTTTGGATAGAGAAGTTTTGAAACACTCTTTTAGCAGAATCTTCAAGTGGATATATGGAGTTCCTTGAGGCCTACGCCAGAAAAGGAAATATCTTCCCGTAGAAACTAGGCAAAAGCATTCTCAGATAGTTCCCTGTGCGTTGTGCATTCAACTCACAGAGTTCAACCTTCCTTTTGATAGAGCAGTTTTGAAACACTCTTTTTGTAGAATCTGCACCTGGATATTTGGAACGCTTTGAGGCCTATGCTTCAAAAGGAAATATCCTGGCATAGAAACTGGATGGAAGCATTCTCAGAAACTTCTTTGCGATGAGGGCCTTCAAGTCACAGAGTGAAACCTTCCTTTTGATAGGCCAGCTTTGAAACACTGTTTCTGTAGAATCCGCAAGTGGATGCTTGGAGCTCTTTGAGGCTTAGGCTGGAAAAGGGAATATCTTCATATACAAACTAGACAGAAGCATTCTCAGAAACTTCTTTGTCATGTGGGGATGGAACTCACAGAGTTGAACATTCCTTTTCACAGAGCAGTTCTGCAACCCTCTTTTGGTGGAAACTGCAAGTGGATGTTTGGTGCGATTGCGTCATCCAGTGGAAAAGGAAATACATTCAGACGAAAACTAGATAGAACCATTCTCAGAAACTTCTTGAGATGAGTGTATTCTACTCACAGAGTTGTACCTTCCTTTTGATAGAATAGTTTTGAAACACACTTTTTGTGCAAACTGCAAGTGGATAGTTGGAGCGCTTTGAGGCGTATGCTGCAAAACGAAATATCTTCACATAAAAACTAGACAGAAGCATTCTCAGAAACTTCTTTGTGATGTGCACATTCAACTCACAGAGTTGAAGCTTCCTTTTCATCTAGCACTTTTGAAACGCTCTGTTAGTAGAATCTGCAAGGGAATATTTGGCGTGCTACGAGGCCAACACTGGAAAAGGAAATACCTTCACATACAAACCAGACGGAAGCATTCTCAGAAACTACCCTGTGCTTTATGCATTCAACTCACTGAGAGGAATCTTCCCTTTGAGAGCGCAGTTTGGAAACACTCTTTTTGCAGAATTTGCTAGGGGATGTTTGGAGCGATTTCAGGACTATGCTGGAAAAGGAAATATCTTCACTTTAACACTAGACAGAAGCATTGTCAGAAACTTCGGTGCGATGAGTGCATTCGACTCACAGACCTGAACCTTCCTTTTGATAGAGCAGTTTTGAAACGCTCTTTTAGTAGCATCTGAAAGCGGATATTTGGAGCGCTTTGAGGCCAAGGCTGGAAAACGAAATATCATCACATAAAAACTAGACAGAAGCATTCTCAGAAACTTCTTTGTGATGAGTGGATTCAACTCACAGACTTGCACGTTCCTTTGCATAGGATAGTTTTGAAACACTCCTTTTGTAGAATCTGCGAGCGTTTATTTCGAACGCTTTGAGGCCTATGCTGGAAAAGGAAATATCTTCACCTAAAAACTAGACAGAAGCATTGTCAGAAACATCTTTGTGATGACTGCATTCAACTCACAGAGTTGAACCTACCTATTGATAGAGAAGTTTTGAAACACCCTTTTTGTAGAATCTGCAAGTGAATATTTGGAGCGATATGAGGCCTCTGCTGGGAAAGGAAATATCTTCCCCTAAAAGCTAGACAGAAGCATACTCAGAAACGACTTGGCAATGTGTGCATCCACCTCACAGAGTTGAACCTTCCTTTCCCTAGAGCAGTTTTGAAACACTCTTTTAGTAGAATCTGAAAGTGGATATTTGGAGCGCTTTGAGGCCAGTGCTGGGAAACGAAATATCATCACAGAAAAACTAGACAGAAGCGTTCTGCGAAAGTTCTTTGTGATGAGTGCATTCAACTCAGAGACTCGAACGTTCCTTTTGATAGAACAGTTTTGAAACACTCCTTTTGTAGAATCTGCAAGTGTTTATTTGGAGCGCTTTCAGGCCTATGCTGGAAAAGGAAATATCTTCACCTCAAAAGTAGATAGAAGCATTCTCAGAAACTTCTTGGTGATGTGTACATTGAACTCACAGTGTTGAACCTTTCTTTGGATAGAGAAGTTTTGAAACACTCTTTTAGCAGAATCTTCAAGTGGATATATGGAGTTCCTTGAGGCCTACGCCAGATCAGGAAATATCTTCCCGTAGAAACTAGGCAAAAGCATTCTCAGAAAGTTCCCTGTGCGTTGTGCATTCAACTCACAGAGTTCAACCTTCCTTTTGATAGAGCAGTTTTGAAACACTCTTTTTGTAGAATCTGCACGTGGATATTTGGAACGCTTTGAGGCCTATGCTTCAAAAGGAAATATCCTGGCATAGAAACTGGACGGAAGCATTCTCAGAAACTTCTTTGTGATGAGGGCCTTCAAGTCACAGAGTGAAACCTTCCTTTTGATAGGCCAGCTTTGAAACACTGCTTCTGTAGAATCCGCAAGTGGATGCTTGGAGCTCTTTGAGGCTTAGGCTGGAAAAGGTAATACCTTCATACACAAACTAGACAGAAGCATTCTCAGAAACTTCTTTGTCATGTGGGGATGGAACTCACAGAGGTGAACATTCCTTTTCACAGAGCAGTTCTGCAACCCTCTTTTGGTGGAAACTGCAAGCGGATGTTTGGTGCGATTGCGTCAACCAGTGGAAAAGGAAATACATTCAGACGAAAACTAGATAGAACCATTCTCAGAAACTTCTTGAGATGAGGGCATTCTACTCACAGAGTTGTACCTTCCTTTTGATAGAATAGTTTTGAAACACACTTTTTGTGCAAACTGCAAGTGGATAGTTGGAGCGCTTTGAGGCGTATGCTGCAAAACGAAATATCTTCACATAAAAACTAGACAGAAGCATTCTCAGAAACTTCTTTGTGATGTGCACATTCAACTCACAGAGTTGAAGCTTCCTTTTCATATAGCACTTTTGAAACGCTCTGTTAGTAGAATCTGCAAGGGAATATTTGGCGTGCTACGAGGCCAACACTGGAAAAGGAAATACCTTCACATACAAACCAGACGGAAGCATTCTCAGAAACTACCCTGTGCTTTATGCATTCAACTCACTGAGAGGAATCTTCCCTTTGAGAGCGCAGTTTGGAAACACTCTTTTTGCAGAATTTGCTAGGGGATGTTTGGAGCGATTTCAGGACTAGGCTGGAAAAGGAAATATCTTCACTTAAACACTAGACAGAAACATTGTCAGAAACTTCGGTGCGATGAGTGCATTCGACTCAGAGACCTGAACCTTCCTTTCGATAGAGCAGTTTTGAAACGCTCTTTTAGTAGCATCTGAAAGTGGATGTTTGGAGCGCTTCGAGGCCAAGGCTGGAAAACGAAATATCATCACATAAAAACTAGACAGAAGCATTCTCAGAAACTTCTTTGTGAGGAGTGGATTCAACTCACAGACTTGCACGTTCCTTTGGATAGGATAGTTTTGAAACACTCCTTTTGTAGAATCTGCGAGTGTTTATTTCAAACGCTTTGAGGTCTATGCTGGAAAAGGAAATATCTTCACCTAAAAACTAGACAGAAGCGTTATCAGAAACGTCTTTGTGATGACTGCATTCAACTCACAGAGTTGAACGTACCTATTGATAGAGAAGTTTTGAAACACCCTTTTTGTAGAATCTCCAAGTGAATAGTTGGAGCGATATGAGGCCTCTGCTGGGAAAGGAAATATCTTCCCCTAAAAGCTAGACAGAAGCATACTCAGAAACGACTTGGCAATGTGTGCATCCAACCCACAGAGTTGAACCTTCCTTTCCCTAGAGCAGTTTTGAAACACTCTTTTAGTAGAATCTGAAAGTGAATATTTGGAGCGCTTTGAGGCCAGTGCTGGGAAACGAAATATCATCACAGAAAAACTAGACAGAAGCGTTCTGCGAAAGTTCTTTGTGATGAATGCATTCAACTCAGAGACTCGAACGTTCCTTTTGATAGAACAGTTTTGAAACACTCCTTATGTAGAATCTGCAAGTGTTTATTTGGATTGCTTTCAGGCCTAAGCTGGAAAAGGAAATATCTTCACCTCAAAAGTAGATAGAAGCATTCTCAGAAACTTCTTGGTGATGTGTACATTGAACTCACAGTGTTGAACCTTTCTTTGGATAGAGAAGTTTTGAAACACTCTTTTAGCAGAATCTTCAAGTGGATATATGGAGTTCCTTGAGGCCTACGCCAGAAAAGGAAATATCTTCCCGTAGAAACTAGGCAAAAGCATTCTCAGAAAGTTCCCTGTGCGTTGTGCATTCAACTCACAGAGTTCAACCTTCCTTTTGATAGAGCAGTTTTGAAACACTCTTTTTGTAGAATCTGCACGTGGATATTTGGAACGCTTTGAGGCCTATGCTTCAAAAGGAAATATCCTGGCATAGAAACTGGATGGAAGCATTCTCAGAAACTTCTTTGCGATGAGGGCCTTCAAGTCACAGAGTGAAACCTTCCTTTTGATAGGCCAGCTTTGAAACACTGTTTCTGTAGAATCCGCAAGTGGATGCTTGGAGCTCTTTGAGGCTTAGGCTGGAAAAGGTAATATCTTCATATACAAACTAGACAGAAGCATTCTCAGAAACTTCTTTGTCATGTGGGGATGGAACTCACAGAGTTGAACATTCCTTTTCACAGAGCAGTTCTGCCACCCTCTTTTGGTGGAAACTGCAAGTGGATGTTTGGTGCGATTGCGTCATCCAGTGGAAAAGGAAATACATTCAGACGAAAACTAGATAGAACCATTCTCAGAAACTTCTTGAGATGAGTGCATTCTACTCACAGAGTTGTGCATTCCTTTTGATAGGATAGTTTTGAAACACACTTTTTGTGCAAACTGCAAGTGGATAGTTGAAGCGCTTTGAGGCGTATGCTGCAAAACGAAATATCTTCACATAAAAACTAGACAGAAGCATTCTCAGAAACTTCTTTGTGATGTGCGCATTCAACTCACAGAGTTGAAGCTTCCTTTTCATATAGCACTTTTGAAACGCTCTGTTAGTAGAATCTGCAAGGGAATATTTGGCGTGCTACGAGGCCAACACTGGAAAAGGAAATACCTTCACATACAAACCAGACGGAAGCATTCTCAGAAACTACCCTGTGCTTTATGCATTCAACTCACTGAGAGGAATCTTCCCTTTGAGAGCGCAGTTTGGAAACACTCTTTTTGCAGAATTTGCTAGGGGATGTTTGGAGCGATTTCAGGACTATGCTGGAAAAGGAAATATCTTCACTTAAACACTAGACAGAAGCATTGTCAGAAACTTCGGTGCGATGAGTGCATTCGACTCACAGACCTGAACCTTCCTTTTGATAGAGCAGTTTTGAAACGCTCTTTTAGTAGCATCTGAAAGATTATATTTGGAGCGCTTTGAGGCCAAGGCTGGAAAACGAAATATCATCACATAAAAACTAGACAGAAGCATTCTCAGAAACTTCTTTGTGATGAGTGGATTCAACGCACAGACTTGCACGTTCCTTTGGATTGGATAGTTTTGAAACACTCCTTTGTAGAACCTGCGAGCGTTTATTTCGAACGCTTTGAGGCCTATGCTGGAAAAGGAAATATCTTCACCTAAAAGCTAGACAGAAGCATTTTCAGAAACATCTTTGTGATGACTGCATTCAACTCACAGAGTTGAACCTACCTATTGATAGAGAAGTTTTGAAACACCCATTTTGTAGAATCTGCAAGTGAATATTTGGAGCGATATGAGGCCTCTGCTGGGAAAGGAAATACCTTCCCCTAAAAGCTAGACAGAAGCATACTCAGAAACGACTTGGGAATGTGTGCATCCAACTCACAGAGTTGAACCTTCCTTTCCCTAGAGCAGTTTTGAAACACTCTTTTAGTAGAATCTGAAAGTGGATATTTGGAGCGCTTTGAGGCCAGTGCTGGGAAACGAAATATCATCACAGAAAAACTAGACAGAAGCGTTCTGCGAAAGTTCTTTGTGATGCGTGCATTCAACTCAGAGACTCGAACGTTCCTTTTGATAGAACAGTTTTGAAACACTCCTTTTGTAGAATCTGCAAGTGTTTATTTGGAGCGCTTTCAGGCCTATGCTGGAAAAGGAAATATCTTCACCTCAAAAGTAGATAGAAGCATTCTCAGAAACTTCTTGGTGATGTGTACATTGAACTCACAGTGTTGAACCTTTCTTTGGATAGAGAAGTTTTGAAACACTCTTTTAGCAGAATCTTCAAGTGGATATATGGAGTTCCTTGAGGCCTACGCCAGAAAAGGAAATATCTTCCCGTAGAAACTAGGCAAAAGCATTCTCAGAAAGTTCCCTGTGCGTTGTGCATTCAACTCACAGAGTTCAACCTTCCTTTTGATAGAGCAGTTTTGAAACACTCTTTTTGTAGAATCTGCACCTGGATATTTGGAACGCTTTGAGGCCTATGCTTCAAAAGGAAATATCCTGGCATAGAAACTGGATGGAAGCATTCTCAGAAACTTCTTTGCGATGAGGGCCTTCAAGTCACAGAGTGAAACCTTCCTTTTGATAGGCCAGCTTTGAAACACTGTTTCTGTAGAATCCGCAAGTGGATGCTTGGAGCTCTTTGAGGCTTAGGCTGGAAAAGGAAATATCTTCATATACAAACTAGACAGAAGCATTCTCAGAAACTTCTTTGTCATGTGGGGATGGAACTCACAGAGTTGAACATTCCTTTTCACAGAGCAGTTCTGCAACCCTCTTTTGGTGGAAACTGCAAGTGGATGTTTGGTGCGATTGCGTCATCCAGTGGAAAAGGAAATACATTCAGACGAAAACTAGATAGAACCATTCTCAGAAACTTCTTGAGATGAGTGCATTCTACTCACAGAGTTGTACCTTCCTTTTGATAGAATAGTTTTGAAACACACTTTTTGTGCAAACTGCAAGTGGATAGTTGGAGCGCTTTGAGGCGTATGCTGCAAAACGAAATATCTTCACATAAAAACTAGACAGAAGCATTCTCAGAAACTTCTTTGTGATGTGCACATTCAACTCACAGAGTTGAAGCTTCCTTTTCATCTAGCACTTTTGAAACGCTCTGTTAGTAGAATCTGCAAGGGAATATTTGGCGTACTACGAGGCCAACACTGGAAAAGGAAATACCTTCACATACAAACCAGACGGAAGCATTCTCAGAAACTACCCTGTGCTTTATGCATTCAACTCACTGAGAGGAATCTTCCCTTTGAGAGCGCAGTTTGGAAACACTCTTTTTGCAGAATTTGCTAGGGGATGTTTGGAGCGATTTCAGGACTATGCTGGAAAAGGAAATATCTTCACTTAAACACTAGACAGAAGAATTGTCAGAAACTTCGGTGCGATGAGTGCATTCGACTCACAGACCTGAACCTTCCTTTTGATAGAGCAGTTTTGAAACGCTCTTTTAGTAGCATCTGAAAGCGGATATTTGGAGCGCTTTGAGGCCAAGGCTGGAAAACGAAATATCATCACATAAAAACTAGACAGAAGCATTCTCAGAAACTTCTTTGTGATGAGTGGATTCAACTCACAGACTTGCACGTTCCTTTGCATAGGATAGTTTTGAAACACTCCTTTTGTAGAATCTGCGAGCGTTTATTTCGAACGCTTTGAGGCCTATGCTGGAAAAGGAAATATCTTCACCTAAAAACTAGACAGAAGCATTGTCAGAAACATCTTTGTGATGACTGCATTCAACTCACAGAGTTGAACCTACCTATTGATAGAGAAGTTTTGAAACACCCTTTTTGTAGAATCTGCAAGTGAATATTTGGAGCGATATGAGGCCTCTGCTGGGAAAGGAAATATCTTCCCCTAAAAGCTAGACAGAAGCATACTCAGAAACGACTTGGCAATGTGTGCATCCACCTCACAGAGTTGAACCTTCCTTTCCCTAGAGCAGTTTTGAAACACTCTTTTAGTAGAATCTGAAAGTGGATATTTGGAGCGCTTTGAGGCCAGTGCTGGGAAACGAAATATCATCACAGAAAAACTAGACAGAAGCGTTCTGCGAAAGTTGTTTGTGATGAGTGCATTCAACTCAGAGACTCGAACGTTCCTTTTGATAGAACAGTTTTGAAACACTCCTTTTGTAGAATCTGCAAGTGTTTATTTGGAGCGCTTTCAGGCCTATGCTGGAAAAGGAAATATCTTCACCTCAAAAGTAGATAGAAGCATTCTCAGAAACTTCTTGGTGATGTGTACATTGAACTCACAGTGTTGAACCTTTCTTTGGATAGAGAAGTTTTGAAACACTCTTTTAGCAGAATCTTCAAGTGGATATATGGAGTTCCTTGAGGCCTACGCCAGATCAGGAAATATCTTCCCGTAGAAACTAGGCAAAAGCATTCTCAGAAAGTTCCCTGTGCGTTGTGCATTCAACTCACAGAGTTCAACCTTCCTTTTGATAGAGCAGTTTTGAAACACTCTTTTTGTAGAATCTGCACGTGGATATTTGGAACGCTTTGAGGCCTATGCTTCAAAAGGAAATATCCTGGCATAGAAACTGGACGGAAGCATTCTCAGAAACTTCTTTGTGATGAGGGCCTTCAAGTCACAGAGTGAAACCTTCCTTTTGATAGGCCAGCTTTGAAACACTGCTTCTGTAGAATCCGCAAGTGGATGCTTGGAGCTCTTTGAGGCTTAGGCTGGAAAAGGTAATACCTTCATACACAAACTAGACAGAAGCATTCTCAGAAACTTCTTTGTCATGTGGGGATGGAACTCACAGAGGTGGACATTCCTTTTCACAGAGCAGTTCTGCAACCCTCTTTTGGTGGAAACTGCAAGCGGATGTTTGGTGCGATTGCGTCAACCAGTGGAAAAGGAAATACATTCAGACGAAAACTAGATAGAACCATTCTCAGAAACTTCTTGAGATGAGGGCATTCTACTCACAGAGTTGTACCTTCCTTTTGATAGAATAGTTTTGAAACACACTTTTTGTGCAAACTGCAAGTGGATAGTTGGAGCGCTTTGAGGCGTATGCTGCAAAACGAAATATCTTCACATAAAAACTAGACAGAAGCATTCTCAGAAACTTCTTTGTGATGTGCACATTCAACTCACAGAGTTGAAGCTTCCTTTTCATATAGCACTTTTGAAACGCTCTGTTAGTAGAATCTGCAAGGGAATATTTGGCGTGCTACGAGGCCAACACTGGAAAAGGAAATACCTTCACATACAAACCAGACGGAAGCATTCTCAGAAACTACCCTGTGCTTTATGCATTCAACTCACTGAGAGGAATCTTCCCTTTGAGAGCGCAGTTTGGAAACACTCTTTTTGCAGAATTTGCTAGGGGATGTTTGGAGCGATTTCAGGACTAGGCTGGAAAAGGAAATATCTTCACTTAAACACTAGACAGAAACATTGTCAGAAACTTCGGTGCGATGAGTGCATTCGACTCAGAGACCTGAACCTTCCTTTCGATAGAGCAGTTTTGAAACGCTCTTTTAGTAGCATCTGAAAGTGGATGTTTGGAGCGCTTCGAGGCCAAGGCTGGAAAACGAAATATCATCACATAAAAACTAGACAGAAGCATTCTCAGAAACTTCTTTGTGAGGAGTGGATTCAACTCACAGACTTGCACGTTCCTTTGGATAGGATAGTTTTGAAACACTCCTTTTGTAGAATCTGCGAGTGTTTATTTCAAACGCTTTGAGGTCTATGCTGGAAAAGGAAATATCTTCACCTAAAAACTAGAAAGAAGCGTTATCAGAAACGTCTTTGTGATGACTGCATTCAACTCACAGAGTTGAACGTACCTATTGATAGAGAAGTTTTGAAACACCCTTTTTGTAGAATCTCCAAGTGAATAGTTGGAGCGATATGAGGCCTCTGCTGGGAAAGGAAATATCTTCCCCTAAAAGCTAGACAGAAGCATACTCAGAAACGACTTGGCAATGTGTGCATCCAACCCACAGAGTTGAACCTTCCTTTCCCTAGAGCAGTTTTGAAACACTCTTTTAGTAGAATCTGAAAGTGAATATTTGGAGCGCTTTGAGGCCAGTGCTGGGAAACGAAATATCATCACAGAAAAACTAGACAGAAGCGTTCTGCGAAAGTTCTTTGTGATGAGTGCATTCAACTCAGAGACTCGAACGTTCCTTTTGATAGAACAGTTTTGAAACACTCCTTATGTAGAATCTGCAAGTGTTTATTTGGATTGCTTTCAGGCCTAAGCTGGAAAAGGAAATATCTTCACCTCAAAAGTAGATAGAAGCATTCTCAGAAACTTCTTGGTGATGTGTACATTGAACTCACAGTGTTGAACCTTTCTTTGGATAGAGAAGTTTTGAAACACTCTTTTAGCAGAATCTTCAAGTGGATATATGGAGTTCCTTGAGGCCTACGCCAGAAAAGGAAATATCTTCCCGTAGAAACTAGGCAAAAGCATTCTCAGAAAGTTCCCTGTGCGTTGTGCATTCAACTCACAGAGTTCAACCTTCCTTTTGATAGAGCAGTTTTGAAACACTCTTTTTGTAGAATCTGCACGTGGATATTTGGAACGCTTTGAGGCCTATGCTTCAAAAGGAAATATCCTGGCATAGAAACTGGATGGAAGCATTCTCAGAAACTTCTTTGCGATGAGGGCCTTCAAGTCACAGAGTGAAACCTTCCTTTTGATAGGCCAGCTTTGAAACACTGTTTCTGTAGAATCCGCAAGTGGATGCTTGGAGCTCTTTGAGGCTTAGGCTGGAAAAGGTAATATCTTCATATACAAACTAGACAGAAGCATTCTCAGAAACTTCTTTGTCATGTGGGGATGGAACTCACAGAGTTGAACATTCCTTTTCACAGAGCAGTTCTGCCACCCTCTTTTGGTGGAAACTGCAAGTGGATGTTTGGTGCGATTGCGTCATCCAGTGGAAAAGGAAATACATTCAGACGAAAACTAGATAGAACCATTCTCAGAAACTTCTTGAGATGAGTGCATTCTACTCACAGAGTTGTGCATTCCTTTTGATAGGATAGTTTTGAAACACACTTTTTGTGCAAACTGCAAGTGGATAGTTGAAGCGCTTTGAGGCGTATGCTGCAAAACGAAATATCTTCACATAAAAACTAGACAGAAGCATTCTCAGAAACTTCTTTGTGATGTGCGCATTCAACTCACAGAGTTGAAGCTTCCTTTTCATATAGCACTTTTGAAACGCTCTGTTAGTAGAATCTGCAAGGGAATATTTGGCGTGCTACGAGGCCAACACTGGAAAAGGAAATACCTTCACATACAAACCAGACGGAAGCATTCTCAGAAACTACCCTGTGCTTTATGCATTCAACTCACTGAGAGGAATCTTCCCTTTGAGAGCGCAGTTTGGAAACACTCTTTTTGCAGAATTTGCTAGGGGATGTTTGGAGCGATTTCAGGACTATGCTGGAAAAGGAAATATCTTCACTTAAACACTAGACAGAAGCATTGTCAGAAACTTCGGTGCGATGAGTGCATTCGACTCACAGACCTGAACCTTCCTTTTGATAGAGCAGTTTTGAAACGCTCTTTTAGTAGCATCTGAAAGATTATATTTGGAGCGCTTTGAGGCCAAGGCTGGAAAACGAAATATCATCACATAAAAACTAGACAGAAGCATTCTCAGAAACTTCTTTGTGATGAGTGGATTCAACGCACAGACTTGCACGTTCCTTTGGATTGGATAGTTTTGAAACACTCCTTTGTAGAATCTGCGAGCGTTTATTTCGAACGCTTTGAGGCCTATGCTGGAAAAGGAAATATCTTCACCTAAAAGCTAGACAGAAGCATTTTCAGAAACATCTTTGTGATGACTGCATTCAACTCACAGAGTTGAACCTACCTATTGATAGAGAAGTTTTGAAACACCCATTTTGTAGAATCTGCAAGTGAATATTTGGAGCGATATGAGGCCTCTGCTGGGAAAGGAAATACCTTCCCCTAAAAGCTAGACAGAAGCATACTCAGAAACGACTTGGGAATGTGTGCATCCAACTCACAGAGTTGAACCTTCCTTTCCCTAGAGCAGTTTTGAAACACTCTTTTAGTAGAATCTGAAAGTGGATATTTGGAGCGCTTTGAGGCCAGTGCTGGGAAACGAAATATCATCACAGAAAAACTAGACAGAAGCGTTCTGCGAAAGTTCTTTGTGATGCGTGCATTCAACTCAGAGACTCGAACGTTCCTTTTGATAGAACAGTTTTGAAACACTCCTTTTGTAGAATCTGCAAGTGTTTATTTGGAGCGCTTTCAGGCCTATGCTGGAAAAGGAAATATCTTCACCTCAAAAGTAGATAGAAGCATTCTCAGAAACTTCTTGGTGATGTGTACATTGAACTCACAGTGTTGAAACTTTCTTTGGATAGAGAAGTTTTGAAACACTCTTTTAGCAGAATCTTCAAGTGGATATATGGAGTTCCTTGAGGCCTACGCCAGAAAAGGAAATATCTTCCCGTAGAAACTAGGCAAAAGCATTCTCAGAAAGTTCCCTGTGCGTTGTGCATTCAACTCACAGAGTTCAACCTTCCTTTTGATAGAGCAGTTTTGAAACACTCTTTTTGTAGAATCTGCACCTGGATATTTGGAACGCTTTGAGGCCTATGCTTCAAAAGGAAATATCCTGGCATAGAAACTGGATGGAAGCATTCTCAGAAACTTCTTTGCGATGAGGGCCTTCAAGTCACAGAGTGAAACCTTCCTTTTGATAGGCCAGCTTTGAAACACTGTTTCTGTAGAATCCGCAAGTGGATGCTTGGAGCTCTTTGAGGCTTAGGCTGGAAAAGGAAATATCTTCATATACAAACTAGACAGAAGCATTCTCAGAAACTTCTTTGTCATGTGGGGATGGAACTCACAGAGTTGAACATTCCTTTTCACAGAGCAGTTCTGCAACCCTCTTTTGGTGGAAACTGCAAGTGGATGTTTGGTGCGATTGCGTCATCCAGTGGAAAAGGAAATACATTCAGACGAAAACTAGATAGAACCATTCTCAGAAACTTCTTGAGATGAGTGCATTCTACTCACAGAGTTGTACCTTCCTTTTGATAGAATAGTTTTGAAACACACTTTTTGTGCAAACTGCAAGTGGATAGTTGGAGCGCTTTGAGGCGTATGCTGCAAAACGAAATATCTTCACATAAAAACTAGACAGAAGCATTCTCAGAAACTTCTTTGTGATGTGCACATTCAACTCACAGAGTTGAAGCTTCCTTTTCATCTAGCACTTTTGAAACGCTCTGTTAGTAGAATCTGCAAGGGAATATTTGGCGTACTACGAGGCCAACACTGGAAAAGGAAATACCTTCACATACAAACCAGACGGAAGCATTCTCAGAAACTACCCTGTGCTTTATGCATTCAACTCACTGAGAGGAATCTTCCCTTTGAGAGCGCAGTTTGGAAACACTCTTTTTGCAGAATTTGCTAGGGGATGTTTGGAGCGATTTCAGGACTATGCTGGAAAAGGAAATATCTTCACTTAAACACTAGACAGAAGCATTGTCAGAAACTTCGGTGCGATGAGTGCATTCGACTCACAGACCTGAACCTTCCTTTTGATAGAGCAGTTTTGAAACGCTCTTTTAGTAGCATCTGAAAGCGGATATTTGGAGCGCTTTGAGGCCAAGGCTGGAAAACGAAATATCATCACATAAAAACTAGACAGAAGCATTCTCAGAAACTTCTTTGTGATGAGTGGATTCAACTCACAGACTTGCACGTTCCTTTGCATAGGATAGTTTTGAAACACTCCTTTTGTAGAATCTGCGAGCATTTTTTCGAACGCTTTGAGGCCTATGCTGGAAAAGGAAATATCTTCACCTAAAAACTAGACAGAAGCATTGTCAGAAACATCTTTGTGATGACTGCATTCAACTCACAGAGTTGAACCTACCTATTGATAGAGAAGTTTTGAAACACCCTTTTTGTAGAATCTGCAAGTGAATATTTGGAGCGATATGAGGCCTCTGCTGGGAAAGGAAATATCTTCCCCTAAAAGCTAGACAGAAGCATACTCAGAAACGACTTGGCAATGTGTGCATCCACCTCACAGAGTTGAACCTTCCTTTCCCTAGAGCAGTTTTGAAACACTCTTTTAGTAGAATCTGAAAGTGGATATTTGGAGCGCTTTGAGGCCAGTGCTGGGAAACGAAATATCATCACAGAAAAACTAGACAGAAGCGTTCTGCGAAAGTTCTTTGTGATGAGTGCATTCAACTCAGAGACTCGAACGTTCCTTTTGATAGAACAGTTTTGAAACACTCCTTTTGTAGAATCTGCAAGTGTTTATTTGGAGCGCTTACAGGCCTATGCTGGAAAAGGAAATATCTTCACCTCAAAAGTAGATAGAAGCATTCTCAGAAACTTCTTGGTGATGTGTACATTGAACTCACAGTGTTGAACCTTTGTTTGGATAGAGAAGTTTTGAAACACTCTTTTAGCAGAATCTTCAAGTGGATATATGGAGTTCCTTGAGGCCTACGCCAGAAAAGGAAATATCTTCCCGTAGAAACTAGGCAAAAGCATTCTCAGAAAGTTCCCTGTGCGTTGTGCATTCAACTCACAGAGTTCAACCTTCCTTTGGATAGAGCAGTTTTGAAACACTCTTTTTGTAGAATCTGCACCTGGATATTTGGAACGCTTTGAGGCCTATGCTTCAAAAGGAAATATCCTGGCATAGAAACTGGATGGAAGCATTCTCAGAAACTTCTTTGCGATGAGGGCCTTCAAGTCACAGAGTGAAACCTTCCTTTTGATAGGCCAGCTTTGAAACACTGTTTCTGTAGAATCCGCAAGTGAATGCTTGGAGCTCTTTGAGGCTTAGGCTGGAAAAGGTAATATCTTCATATACAAACTAGACAGAAGCATTCTCAGAAACTTCTTTGTCATGTGGGGATGGAACTCACAGAGTTGAACATTCCTTTTCACAGAGCAGTTCTGCAACCCTCTTTTGGTGGAAACTGCAAGTGGATGTTTGGTGCGATTGCGTCATCCAGTGGAAAAGGAAATACATTCAGACGAAAACTAGATAGAACCATTCTCAGAAACTTCTTGAGATGAGTGCATTCTACTCACAGAGTTGTACATTCCTTTTGATAGAATAGTTTTGAAACACACTTTTTGTGCAAACTGCAAGTGGATAGTTGAAGCGCTTTGAGGCGTATGCTGCAAAACGAAATATCTTCACATAAAAACTAGATAGAAGCATTCTCAGAAACTTCTTTGGGATGTGCGCATTCAACTCACAGAGTTGAAGCTTCCTTTTCATATAGCACTTTTGAAACGCTCTGTTAGTAGAATCTGCAAGGGAATATTTGGCATGCTACGAGGCCAACACTGGAAAAGGAAATACCTTCACATACAAACCAGACGGAAGCATTCTCAGAAACTACCCTGTGCTTTATGCATTCAACTCACTGAGAGGAATCTTCCCCTTGAGAGCGCAGTTTGGAAACACTCTTTTTGCAGAATTTGCTAGGGGATGTTTGGAGCGATTTCAGGACTACGCTGGAAAAGGAAATATCTTCACTTAAACACTAGACAGAAGCATTGTCAGAAACTTCGGTGCGATGAGTGCATTCGACTCACAGACCTGAACCTTCCTTTTGATAGAGCAGTTTTGAAACGCTCTTTTAGTAGCATCTGATAGTGGATATTTGGAGCGCTTCGAGGCCAAGGCTGGAAAACGAAATATCATCACATAAAAACTAGACAGAAGCATTCTCAGAAACTTCTTTGTGATGAGTGGATTCAACTCACAGACTTGCACGTTCCTTTGGATAGGATAGTTTTGAAACACTCCTTTTGTAGAATCTACGAGTGTTTATTTCGAACAATTTGAGGCCTATGCGGGAAAAGAAAATATCTTCACCTAAAAACTAGACAGAAGCGTTGTCAGAAACATTTTTGCGATGACTGCATTCAACTCACAGAGTTGAACCTACCTATTGATAGAGAAGTTTTGAAACACCCTTTTTGTAGAATCTGCAAGAGAATATTTGGAGCGATATGAGGCCTCTGCTGGGAAATGAAATATCTTCCCCTAAAAGCTAGACAGAAGCATACTCAGAAACGACTTGGCAATGTGTGCATCCAACTCACAGAGTTGAACCTTCCTTTCCCTAGAGCAGTTTTGAAACACTCTTTTAGTAGAATCTGAAAGTGGATATTTGGAGCGCTTTGAGGCCAGTGCTGGGAAACGAAATATCATCACAGAAAAACTAGACAGAAGCGTTCTGCGAAAGTTCTTTGTGATGAGTGCATTCAACTCAGAGACTCGAACGTTCCTTTTGATAGAACAGTTTTGAAACACTCCTTTTGTAGAATCTGCAAGTGTTTATTTGGAGCGCTTTCAGGCCTATGCTGGAAAAGGAAATATCTTCACCTCAAAAGTAGATAGAAGCATTCTCAGAAACTTCTTGGTGATGTGTACATTGAACTCACAGTGTTGAACCTTTCTTTGGATAGAGAAGTTTTGAAACACTCTTTTAGCAGAATCTTCAAGTGGATATATGGAGTTCCCTGAGGCCTACGCCGGAAAAGGAAATATCTTCCCGTAGAAACTAGGCAAAAGCATTCTCAGAAAGTTCCCTGTGCTTTGTGCATTCAACTCACAGAGTTCAACCTTCCTTTGGATAGAGCAGATTTGAAACACTCTTTTTGTAGAATCTGCACGTGGATATTTGGAACGCCTTGAGGCCTATGCTTCAAAAGGAAATATCCTGGCATAGAAACTGGACGGAAGCATTCTCAGAAACTTCTTTGCGATGAGGGCCTTCAAGTCACAGAGTGAAACCTTCCTTTTGATAGGCCAGCTTTGAAACACTGCTTCTGTAGAATCCGCAAGTGGATGCTTGGAGCTCTTTGAGGCTTAGGCTGGAAAAGGTAATATCTTCATACACAAACTAGACAGAAGCATTCTCAGAAACTTCTTTGTCATGTGGGGATGGAACTCACAGAGGTGAACATTCCTTTTCACAGAGCAGTTCTGCAACCCTCTTTTGGTGGAAACTGCAAGTGGATGTTTGGTGCGATTGCGTCAACCAGTGGAAAAGGAAATACATTCAGACGAAAACTAGATAGAACCATTCTCAGAAACTTCTTGAGATGAGGGCATTCTACTCACAGAGTTGTACCTTCCTTTTGATAGAATAGTTTTGAAACACACTTTTTGTGCAAACTGCAAGTGGATAGTTGGAGCGCTTTGAGGCATATGCTGCAAAACGAAATATCTTCACATAAAAACTAGACAGAAGCATTCTCAGAAACTTCTTTGTGATGTGCGCATTCAACTCACAGAGTTGAAGCTTCCTTTTCATATAGCACTTTTGAAACGCTCTGTTAGTAGAATCTGCAAGGGAATATTTGGCGTGCTACGAGGCCAACACTGGAAAAGGAAATACCTTCACATACAAACCAGACGGAAGCATTCTCAGAAACTACCCTGTGCTTTATGCATTCAACTCACTGAGAGGAATCTTCCCTTTGAGAGCGCAGTTTGGAAACACTCTTTTTGCAGAATTTGCTAGGGGATGTTTGGAGCGATTTCAGGACTATGCTGGAAAAGGAAATATCTTCACTTAAACACTAGACAGAAGCATTGTCAGAAACTTCGATGCGATGAGTGCATTCGACTCACAGACCTGAACCTTCCTTTCGATAGAGCAGTTTTGAAACGCTCTTTTAGTAGCATCTGAAAGTGGATGTTTGGAGCGCTTCGAGGCCAAGGCTGGAAAACGAAATATCATCACATAAAAACTAGACAGAAGCATTCTCAGAAACTTCTTTGTGATGAGTGGATTCAACTCACAGACTTGCACGTTCCTTTGGATAGGATAGTTTTGAAACACTCCTTTTGTAGAATCTGCGAGTGTTTATTTCAAACGCTTTGAGGTCTATGCTGGAAAAGGAAATATCTTCACCTAAAAACTAGACAGAAGCGTTATCAGAAACATCTTTGTGATGACTGCATTCAACTCACAGAGTTGAACCTACCTATTGATAGAGAAGTTTTGAAACACCCTTTTTGTAGAATCTGCAAGTGAATATTTGGAGCGATATGAGGCCTCTGCTGGGAAAGGAAATATCTTCCCCTAAAAGCTAGACAGAAGCATACTCAGAAACGACTTGGCAATGTGTGCATCCAACTCACAGAGTTGAACCTTCCTTTCCCTAGAGCAGTTTTGAAACACTCTTTTAGTAGAATCTGAAAGTGGATATTTGGAGCGCTTTGAGGCCAGTGCTGGGAAACGAAATATCATCACAGAAAAACTAGACAGAAGCGTTTTGCGAAAGTTCTTTGTAATGAGTGCATTCAACTCAGAGACTCGAACGTTCCTTTTGATAGAACAGTTTTGAAACACTCCTTTTGTAGAATCTGCAAGTGTTTATTTGGAGCGCTTTCAGGCCTATGCTGGAAAAGGAAATATCTTCACCTCAAAAGTAGATAGAAGCATTCTCAGAAACTTCTTGGTGATGTGTACATTGAACTCACAGTGTTGAACCTTTCTTTAGATAGAGAAGTTTTGAAACACTCTTTTAGCAGAATCTTCAAGTGGATATATGGAGTTCCTTGAGGCCTACGCCGGAAAAGTAAATATCTTCCCGTAGAAACTAGGCAAAAGCATTCTCAGAAAGTTCCCTGTGCTTTGTGCATTCAAGTCACAGAGTTCAACCTTCCTTTCGATAGAGCAGTTTTGAAACACTCTTTTTGTAGAATCTGCACGCGGATATTTGGAACGCTCTGAGGCCTCTGCTTCAAAAGGAAATATCCCGTCATAGAAACTGGACGGAAGCATTCTCAGAAACTACTTTGTGATGAGCGCCTTCAAGTCACAGAGTGAAACCTTCCTTTTGATTGGCCAGCTTTGAAACACTGCTTCTGTAGAATCCGCAAGTGGATGCTTGGAGCTCTTTGAGGCTTAGGCTGGAAAAGGTAATATCTTCATACACAAACTAGACAGAAGCATTCTCAGAAACTTCTTTGTCATGTGGGGATGGAACTCACAGAGGTGAACATTCCTTTTCACAGAGCAGTTCTGCAACCCTCTTTTGGTGGAAACTGCAAGTGGATGTTTGGTGCGATTGCGTCAACCAGTGGAAAAGGAAATACATTCAGACGAAAACTAGATAGAACCATTCTCAGAAACTTCTTGAGATGAGGGCATTCTACTCACAGAGTTGTACCTTCCTTTTGATAGAATAGTTTTGAAACACACTTTTTGTGCAAACTGCAAGTGGATAGTTGGAGCGCTTTGAGGCGTATGCTGCAAAACGAAATATCTTCACATAAAAACTAGACAGAAGCATTCTCAGAAACTTCTTTGTGATGTGCGCATTCAACTCACAGAGTTGAAGCTTCCTTTTCATATAGCACTTTTGAAACGCTCTGTTAGTAGAATCTGCAAGGGAATATTTGGCGTGCTACGAGGCCAACACTGGAAAAGGAAATACCTTCACATACAAACCAGACGGAAGCATTCTCAGAAACTACCCTGTGCTTTATGCATTCAACTCACTGAGAGGAATCTTCCCTTTGAGAGCGCAGTTTGGAAACACTCTTTTTGCAGAATTTGCTAGGGGATGTTTGGAGCGATTTCAGGACTATGCTGGAAAAGGAAATATCTTCACTTAAACACTAGACAGAAGCATTGTCAGAAACTTCGATGCGATGAGTGCATTCGACTCACAGACCTGAACCTTCCTTTCGATAGAGCAGTTTTGAAACGCTCTTTTAGTAGCATCTGAAAGTGGATGTTTGGAGCGCTTCGAGGCCAAGGCTGGAAAACGAAATATCATCACATAAATACTAGACAGAAGCATTCTCAGAAACTTCTTTGTGATGAGTGGATTCAACTCACAGACTTGCACGTTCCTTTGGATAGGATAGTTTTGAAACACTCCTTTTGTAGAATCTGCGAGCGTTTATTTCGAACGCTTTGAGGCCTATGCTGGAAAAGGAAATATCTTCACCTAAAAACTAGACAGAAGCATTGTCAGAAACATCTTTGTGATGACTGCATTCAACTCACAGAGTTGAACCTACCTATTGATAGAGAAGTTTTGAAACACCCTTTTTGTAGAATCTGCAAGTGAATATTTGGAGCGATATGAGGCCTCTGCTGGGAAAGGAAATATCTTCCCCTAAAAGCTAGACAGAAGCATACTCAGAAACGACTTGGCAATGTGTGCATCCACCTCACAGAGTTGAACCTTCCTTTCCCTAGAGCAGTTTTGAAACACTCTTTTAGTAGAATCTGAAAGTGGATATTTGGAGCGCTTTGAGGCCAGTGCTGGGAAACGAAATATCATCACAGAAAAACTAGACAGAAGCGTTCTGCGAAAGTTCTTTGTGATGAGTGCATTCAACTCAGAGACTCGAACGTTCCTTTTGATAGAACAGTTTTGAAACACTCCTTTTGTAGAATCTGCAAGTGTTTATTTGGAGCGCTTTCAGGCCTATGCTGGAAAAGGAAATATCTTCACCTCAAAAGTAGATAGAAGCATTCTCAGAAACTTCTTGGTGATGTGTACATTGAACTCACAGTGTTGAACCTTTCTTTGGATAGAGAAGTTTTGAAACACTCTTTTAGCAGAATCTTCAAGTGGATATATGGAGTTCCTTGAGGCCTACGCCAGATCAGGAAATATCTTCCCGTAGAAACTAGGCAAAAGCATTCTCAGAAAGTTCCCTGTGCGTTGTGCATTCAACTCACAGAGTTCAACCTTCCTTTTGATAGAGCAGTTTTGAAACACTCTTTTTGTAGAATCTGCACGTGGATATTTGGAACGCTTTGAGGCCTATGCTTCAAAAGGAAATATCCTGGCATAGAAACTGGACGGAAGCATTCTCAGAAACTTCTTTGCGATGAGGGCCTTCAAGTCACAGAGTGAAACCTTCCTTTTGATAGGCCAGCTTTGAAACACTGCTTCTGTAGAATCCGCAAGTGGATGCTTGGAGCTCTTTGAGGCTTAGGCTGGAAAAGGTAATACCTTCATACACAAACTAGACAGAAGCATTCTCAGAAACTTCTTTGTCATGTGGGGATGGAACTCACAGAGGTGAACATTCCTTTTCACAGAGCAGTTCTGCAACCCTCTTTTGGTGGAAACTGCAAGCGGATGTTTGGTGCGATTGCGTCAACCAGTGGAAAAGGAAATACATTCAGACGAAAACTAGATAGAACCATTCTCAGAAACTTCTTGAGATGAGGGCATTCTACTCACAGAGTTGTACCTTCCTTTTGATAGAATAGTTTTGAAACACACTTTTTGTGCAAACTGCAAGTGGATAGTTGGAGCGCTTTGAGGCGTATGCTGCAAAACGAAATATCTTCACATAAAAACTAGACAGAAGCATTCTCAGAAACTTCTTTGTGATGTGCACATTCAACTCACAGAGTTGAAGCTTCCTTTTCATATAGCACTTTTGAAACGCTCTGTTAGTAGAATCTGCAAGGGAATATTTGGCGTGCTACGAGGCCAACACTGGAAAAGGAAATACCTTCACATACAAACCAGACGGAAGCATTCTCAGAAACTACCCTGTGCTTTATGCATTCAACTCACTGAGAGGAATCTTCCCTTTGAGAGCGCAGTTTGGAAACACTCTTTTTGCAGAATTTGCTAGGGGATGTTTGGAGCGATTTCAGGACTAGGCTGGAAAAGGAAATATCTTCACTTAAACACTAGACAGAAACATTGTCAGAAACTTCGGTGCGATGAGTGCATTCGACTCAGAGACCTGAACCTTCCTTTCGATAGAGCAGTTTTGAAACGCTCTTTTAGTAGCATCTGAAAGTGGATGTTTGGAGCGCTTCGAGGCCAAGGCTGGAAAACGAAATATCATCACATAAAAACTAGACAGAAGCATTCTCAGAAACTTCTTTGTGAGGAGTGGATTCAACTCACAGACTTGCACGTTCCTTTGGATAGGATAGTTTTGAAACACTCCTTTTGTAGAATCTGCGAGTGTTTATTTCAAACGCTTTGAGGTCTATGCTGGAAAAGGAAATATCTTCACCTAAAAACTAGACAGAAGCGTTATCAGAAACGTCTTTGTGATGACTGCATTCAACTCACAGAGTTGAACGTACCTATTGATAGAGAAGTTTTGAAACACCCTTTTTGTAGAATCTCCAAGTGAATAGTTGGAGCGATATGAGGCCTCTGCTGGGAAAGGAAATATCTTCCCCTAAAAGCTAGACAGAAGCATACTCAGAAACGACTTGGCAATGTGTGCATCCAACCCACAGAGTTGAACCTTCCTTTCCCTAGAGCAGTTTTGAAACACTCTTTTAGTAGAATCTGAAAGTGAATATTTGGAGCGCTTTGAGGCCAGTGCTGGGAAACGAAATATCATCACAGAAAAACTAGACAGAAGCGTTCTGCGAAAGTTCTTTGTGATGAGTGCATTCAACTCAGAGACTCGAACGTTCCTTTTGATAGAACAGTTTTGAAACACTCCTTATGTAGAATCTGCAAGTGTTTATTTGGATTGCTTTCAGGCCTAAGCTGGAAAAGGAAATATCTTCACCTCAAAAGTAGATAGAAGCATTCTCAGAAACTTCTTGGTGATGTGTACATTGAACTCACAGTGTTGAACCTTTCTTTGGATAGAGAAGTTTTGAAACACTCTTTTAGCAGAATCTTCAAGTGGATATATGGAGTTCCTTGAGGCCTACGCCAGAAAAGGAAATATCTTCCCGTAGAAACTAGGCAAAAGCATTCTCAGAAAGTTCCCTGTGCGTTGTGCATTCAACTCACAGAGTTCAACCTTCCTTTTGATAGAGCAGTTTTGAAACACTCTTTTTGTAGAATCTGCACGTGGATATTTGGAACGCTTTGAGGCCTATGCTTCAAAAGGAAATATCCTGGCATAGAAACTGGATGGAAGCATTCTCAGAAACTTCTTTGCGATGAGGGCCTTCAAGTCACAGAGTGAAACCTTCCTTTTGATAGGCCAGCTTTGAAACACTGTTTCTGTAGAATCCGCAAGTGGATGCTTGGAGCTCTTTGAGGCTTAGGCTGGAAAAGGTAATATCTTCATATACAAACTAGACAGAAGCATTCTCAGAAACTTCTTTGTCATGTGGGGATGGAACTCACAGAGTTGAACATTCCTTTTCACAGAGCAGTTCTGCCACCCTCTTTTGGTGGAAACTGCAAGTGGATGTTTGGTGCGATTGCGTCATCCAGTGGAAAAGGAAATACATTCAGACGAAAACTAGATAGAACCATTCTCAGAAACTTCTTGAGATGAGTGCATTCTACTCACAGAGTTGTGCATTCCTTTTGATAGGATAGTTTTGAAACACACTTTTTGTGCAAACTGCAAGTGGATAGTTGAAGCGCTTTGAGGCGTATGCTGCAAAACGAAATATCTTCACATAAAAACTAGACAGAAGCATTCTCAGAAACTTCTTTGTGATGTGCGCATTCAACTCACAGAGTTGAAGCTTCCTTTTCATATAGCACTTTTGAAACGCTCTGTTAGTAGAATCTGCAAGGGAATATTTGGCGTGCTACGAGGCCAACACTGGAAAAGGAAATACCTTCACATACAAACCAGACGGAAGCATTCTCAGAAACTACCCTGTGCTTTATGCATTCAACTCACTGAGAGGAATCTTCCCTTTGAGAGCGCAGTTTGGAAACACTCTTTTTGCAGAATTTGCTAGGGGATGTTTGGAGCGATTTCAGGACTATGCTGGAAAAGGAAATATCTTCACTTAAACACTAGACAGAAGCATTGTCAGAAACTTCGGTGCGATGAGTGCATTCGACTCACAGACCTGAACCTTCCTTTTGATAGAGCAGTTTTGAAACGCTCTTTTAGTAGCATCTGAAAGATTATATTTGGAGCGCTTTGAGGCCAAGGCTGGAAAACGAAATATCATCACATAAAAACTAGACAGAAGCATTCTCAGAAACTTCTTTGTGATGAGTGGATTCAACGCACAGACTTGCACGTTCCTTTGGATTGGATAGTTTTGAAACACTCCTTTGTAGAATCTGCGAGCGTTTATTTCGAACGCTTTGAGGCCTATGCTGGAAAAGGAAATATCTTCACCTAAAAGCTAGACAGAAGCATTTTCAGAAACATCTTTGTGATGACTGCATTCAACTCACAGAGTTGAACCTACCTATTGATAGAGAAGTTTTGAAACACCCATTTTGTAGAATCTGCAAGTGAATATTTGGAGCGATATGAGGCCTCTGCTGGGAAAGGAAATACCTTCCCCTAAAAGCTAGACAGAAGCATACTCAGAAACGACTTGGGAATGTGTGCATCCAACTCACAGAGTTGAAACTTCCTTTCCCTAGAGCAGTTTTGAAACACTCTTTTAGTAGAATCTGAAAGTGGATATTTGGAGCGCTTTGAGGCCAGTGCTGGGAAACGAAATATCATCACAGAAAAACTAGACAGAAGCGTTCTGCGAAAGTTCTTTGTGATGCGTGCATTCAACTCAGAGACTCGAACGTTCCTTTTGATAGAACAGTTTTGAAACACTCCTTTTGTAGAATCTGCAAGTGTTTATTTGGAGCGCTTTCAGGCCTATGCTGGAAAAGGAAATATCTTCACCTCAAAAGTAGATAGAAGCATTCTCAGAAACTTCTTGGTGATGTGTACATTGAACTCACAGTGTTGAACCTTTCTTTGGATAGAGAAGTTTTGAAACACTCTTTTAGCAGAATCTTCAAGTGGATATATGGAGTTCCTTGAGGCCTACGCCAGAAAAGGAAATATCTTCCCGTAGAAACTAGGCAAAAGCATTCTCAGAAAGTTCCCTGTGCGTTGTGCATTCAACTCACAGAGTTCAACCTTCCTTTTGATAGAGCAGTTTTGAAACACTCTTTTTGTAGAATCTGCACCTGGATATTTGGAACGCTTTGAGGCCTATGCTTCAAAAGGAAATATCCTGGCATAGAAACTGGATGGAAGCATTCTCAGAAACTTCTTTGCGATGAGGGCCTTCAAGTCACAGAGTGAAACCTTCCTTTTGATAGGCCAGCTTTGAAACACTGTTTCTGTAGAATCCGCAAGTGGATGCTTGGAGCTCTTTGAGGCTTAGGCTGGAAAAGGAAATATCTTCATATACAAACTAGACAGAAGCATTCTCAGAAACTTCTTTGTCATGTGGGGATGGAACTCACAGAGTTGAACATTCCTTTTCACAGAGCAGTTCTGCAACCCTCTTTTGGTGGAAACTGCAAGTGGATGTTTGGTGCGATTGCGTCATCCAGTGGAAAAGGAAATACATTCAGACGAAAACTAGATAGAACCATTCTCAGAAACTTCTTGAGATGAGTGCATTCTACTCACAGAGTTGTACCTTCCTTTTGATAGAATAGTTTTGAAACACACTTTTTGTGCAAACTGCAAGTGGATAGTTGGAGCGCTTTGAGGCGTATGCTGCAAAACGAAATATCTTCACATAAAAACTAGACAGAAGCATTCTCAGAAACTTCTTTGTGATGTGCACATTCAACTCACAGAGTTGAAGCTTCCTTTTCATCTAGCACTTTTGAAACGCTCTGTTAGTAGAATCTGCAAGGGAATATTTGGCGTACTACGAGGCCAACACTGGAAAAGGAAATACCTTCACATACAAACCAGACGGAAGCATTCTCAGAAACTACCCTGTGCTTTATGCATTCAACTCACTGAGAGGAATCTTCCCTTTGAGAGCGCAGTTTGGAAACACTCTTTTTGCAGAATTTGCTAGGGGATGTTTGGAGCGATTTCAGGACTATGCTGGAAAAGGAAATATCTTCACTTAAACACTAGACAGAAGCATTGTCAGAAACTTCGGTGCGATGAGTGCATTCGACTCACAGACCTGAACCTTCCTTTTGATAGAGCAGTTTTGAAACGCTCTTTTAGTAGCATCTGAAAGCGGATATTTGGAGCGCTTTGAGGCCAAGGCTGGAAAACGAAATATCATCACATAAAAACTAGACAGAAGCATTCTCAGAAACTTCTTTGTGATGAGTGGATTCAACTCACAGACTTGCACGTTCCTTTGCATAGGATAGTTTTGAAACACTCCTTTTGTAGAATCTGCGAGCATTTTTTCGAACGCTTTGAGGCCTATGCTGGAAAAGGAAATATCTTCACCTAAAAACTAGACAGAAGCATTGTCAGAAACATCTTTGTGATGACTGCATTCAACTCACAGAGTTGAACCTACCTATTGATAGAGAAGTTTTGAAACACCCTTTTTGTAGAATCTGCAAGTGAATATTTGGAGCGATATGAGGCCTCTGCTGGGAAAGGAAATATCTTCCCCTAAAAGCTAGACAGAAGCATACTCAGAAACGACTTGGCAATGTGTGCATCCACCTCACAGAGTTGAACCTTCCTTTCCCTAGAGCAGTTTTGAAACACTCTTTTAGTAGAATCTGAAAGTGGATATTTGGAGCGCTTTGAGGCCAGTGCTGGGAAACGAAATATCATCACAGAAAAACTAGACAGAAGCGTTCTGCGAAAGTTCTTTGTGATGAGTGCATTCAACTCAGAGACTCGAACGTTCCTTTTGATAGAACAGTTTTGAAACACTCCTTTTGTAGAATCTGCAAGTGTTTATTTGGAGCGCTTACAGGCCTATGCTGGAAAAGGAAATATCTTCACCTCAAAAGTAGATAGAAGCATTTTCAGAAACTTCTTGGTGATGTGTACATTGAACTCACAGTGTTGAACCTTTGTTTGGATAGAGAAGTTTTGAAACACTCTTTTAGCAGAATCTTCAAGTGGATATATGGAGTTCCTTGAGGCCTACGCCAGAAAAGGAAATATCTTCCCGTAGAAACTAGGCAAAAGCATTCTCAGAAAGTTCCCTGTGCGTTGTGCATTCAACTCACAGAGTTCAACCTTCCTTTGGATAGAGCAGTTTTGAAACACTCTTTTTGTAGAATCTGCACCTGGATATTTGGAACGCTTTGAGGCCTATGCTTCAAAAGGAAATATCCTGGCATAGAAACTGGATGGAAGCATTCTGAGAAACTTCTTTGCGATGAGGGCCTTCAAGTCACAGAGTGAAACCTTCCTTTTGATAGGCCAGCTTTGAAACACTGTTTCTGTAGAATCCGCAAGTGAATGCTTGGAGCTCTTTGAGGCTTAGGCTGGAAAAGGTAATATCTTCATATACAAACTAGACAGAAGCATTCTCAGAAACTTCTTTGTCATGTGGGGATGGAACTCACAGAGTTGAACATTCCTTTTCACAGAGCAGTTCTGCAACCCTCTTTTGGTGGAAACTGCAAGTGGATGTTTGGTGCGATTGCGTCATCCAGTGGAAAAGGAAATACATTCAGACGAAAACTAGATAGAACCATTCTCAGAAACTTCTTGAGATGAGTGCATTCTACTCACAGAGTTGTACATTCCTTTTGATAGAATAGTTTTGAAACACACTTTTTGTGCAAACTGCAAGTGGATAGTTGAAGCGCTTTGAGGCGTATGCTGCAAAACGAAATATCTTCACATAAAAACTAGATAGAAGCATTCTCAGAAACTTCTTTAGGATGTGCGCATTCAACTCACAGAGTTGAAGCTTCCTTTTCATATAGCACTTTTGAAACGCTCTGTTAGTAGAATCTGCAAGGGAATATTTGGCATGCTACGAGGCCAACACTGGAAAAGGAAATACCTTCACATACAAACCAGACGGAAGCATTCTCAGAAACTACCCTGTGCTTTATGCATTCAACTCACTGAGAGGAATCTTCCCCTTGAGAGCGCAGTTTGGAAACACTCTTTTTGCAGAATTTGCTAGGGGATGTTTGGAGCGATTTCAGGACTACGCTGGAAAAGGAAATATCTTCACTTAAACACTAGACAGAAGCATTGTCAGAAACTTCGGTGCGATGAGTGCATTCGACTCACAGACCTGAACCTTCCTTTTGATAGAGCAGTTTTGAAACGCTCTTTTAGTAGCATCTGATAGTGGATATTTGGAGCGCTTCGAGGCCAAGGCTGGAAAACGAAATATCATCACATAAAAACTAGACAGAAGCATTCTCAGAAACTTCTTTGTGATGAGTGGATTCAACTCACAGACTTGCACGTTCCTTTGGATAGGATAGTTTTGAAACACTCCTTTTGTAGAATCTACGAGTGTTTATTTCGAACAATTTGAGGCCTATGCGGGAAAAGAAAATATCTTCACCTAAAAACTAGACAGAAGCGTTGTCAGAAACATTTTTGCGATGACTGCATTCAACTCACAGAGTTGAACCTACCTATTGATAGAGAAGTTTTGAAACACCCTTTTTGTAGAATCTGCAAGAGAATATTTGGAGCGATATGAGGCCTCTGCTGGGAAATGAAATATCTTCCCCTAAAAGCTAGACAGAAGCATACTCAGAAACGACTTGGCAATGTGTGCATCCAACTCACAGAGTTGAACCTTCCTTTCCCTAGAGCAGTTTTGAAACACTCTTTTAGTAGAATCTGAAAGTGGATATTTGGAGCGCTTTGAGGCCAGTGCTGGGAAACGAAATATCATCACAGAAAAACTAGACAGAAGCGTTCTGCGAAAGTTCTTTGTGATGAGTGCATTCAACTCAGAGACTCGAACGTTCCTTTTGATAGAACAGTTTTGAAACACTCCTTTTGTAGAATCTGCAAGTGTTTATTTGGAGCGCTTTCAGGCCTATGCTGGAAAAGGAAATATCTTCACCTCAAAAGTAGATAGAAGCATTCTCAGAAACTTCTTGGTGATGTGTACATTGAACTCACAGTGTTGAACCTTTCTTTGGATAGAGAAGTTTTGAAACACTCTTTTAGCAGAATCTTCAAGTGGATATATGGAGTTCCCTGAGGCCTACGCCGGAAAAGGAAATATCTTCCCGTAGAAACTAGGCAAAAGCATTCTCAGAAAGTTCCCTGTGCTTTGTGCATTCAACTCACAGAGTTCAACCTTCCTTTGGATAGAGCAGATTTGAAACACTCTTTTTGTAGAATCTGCACGTGGATATTTGGAACGCCTTGAGGCCTATGCTTCAAAAGGAAATATCCTGGCATAGAAACTGGACGGAAGCATTCTCAGAAACTTCTTTGCGATGAGGGCCTTCAAGTCACAGAGTGAAACCTTCCTTTTGATAGGCCAGCTTTGAAACACTGCTTCTGTAGAATCCGCAAGTGGATGCTTGGAGCTCTTTGAGGCTTAGGCTGGAAAAGGTAATATCTTCATACACAAACTAGACAGAAGCATTCTCAGAAACTTCTTTGTCATGTGGGGATGGAACTCACAGAGGTGAACATTCCTTTTCACAGAGCAGTTCTGCAACCCTCTTTTGGTGGAAACTGCAAGTGGATGTTTGGTGCGATTGCGTCAACCAGTGGAAAAGGAAATACATTCAGACGAAAACTAGATAGAACCATTCTCAGAAACTTCTTGAGATGAGGGCATTCTACTCACAGAGTTGTACCTTCCTTTTGATAGAATAGTTTTGAAACACACTTTTTGTGCAAACTGCAAGTGGATAGTTGGAGCGCTTTGAGGCGTATGCTGCAAAACGAAATATCTTCACATAAAAACTAGACAGAAGCATTCTCAGAAACTTCTTTGTGATGTGCGCATTCAACTCACAGAGTTGAAGCTTCCTTTTCATATAGCACTTTTGAAACGCTCTGTTAGTAGAATCTGCAAGGGAATATTTGGCGTGCTACGAGGCCAACACTGGAAAAGGAAATACCTTCACATACAAACCAGACGGAAGCATTCTCAGAAACTACCCTGTGCTTTATGCATTCAACTCACTGAGAGGAATCTTCCCTTTGAGAGCGCAGTTTGGAAACACTCTTTTTGCAGAATTTGCTAGGGGATGTTTGGAGCGATTTCAGGACTATGCTGGAAAAGGAAATATCTTCACTTAAACACTAGACAGAAGCATTGTCAGAAACTTCGATGCGATGAGTGCATTCGACTCACAGACCTGAACCTTCCTTTCGATAGAGCAGTTTTGAAACGCTCTTTTAGTAGCATCTGAAAGTGGATGTTTGGAGCGCTTCGAGGCCAAGGCTGGAAAACGAAATATCATCACATAAATACTAGACAGAAGCATTCTCAGAAACTTCTTTGTGATGAGTGGATTCAACTCACAGACTTGCACGTTCCTTTGGATAGGATAGTTTTGAAACACTCCTTTTGTAGAATCTGCGAGCGTTTATTTCGAACGCTTTGAGGCCTATGCTGGAAAAGGAAATATCTTCACCTAAAAACTAGACAGAAGCATTGTCAGAAACATCTTTGTGATGACTGCATTCAACTCACAGAGTTGAACCTACCTATTGATAGAGAAGTTTTGAAACACCCTTTTTGTAGAATCTGCAAGTGAATATTTGGAGCGATATGAGGCCTCTGCTGGGAAAGGAAATATCTTCCCCTAAAAGCTAGACAGAAGCATACTCAGAAACGACTTGGCAATGTGTGCATCCACCTCACAGAGTTGAACCTTCCTTTCCCTAGAGCAGTTTTGAAACACTCTTTTAGTAGAATCTGAAAGTGGATATTTGGAGCGCTTTGAGGCCAGTGCTGGGAAACGAAATATCATCACAGAAAAACTAGACAGAAGCGTTCTGCGAAAGTTGTTTGTGATGAGTGCATTCAACTCAGAGACTCGAACGTTCCTTTTGATAGAACAGTTTTGAAACACTCCTTTTGTAGAATCTGCAAGTGTTTATTTGGAGCGCTTTCAGGCCTATGCTGGAAAAGGAAATATCTTCACCTCAAAAGTAGATAGAAGCATTCTCAGAAACTTCTTGGTGATGTGTACATTGAACTCACAGTGTTGAACCTTTCTTTGGATAGAGAAGTTTTGAAACACTCTTTTAGCAGAATCTTCAAGTGGATATATGGAGTTCCTTGAGGCCTACGCCAGATCAGGAAATATCTTCCCGTAGAAACTAGGCAAAAGCATTCTCAGAAAGTTCCCTGTGCGTTGTGCATTCAACTCACAGAGTTCAACCTTCCTTTTGATAGAGCAGTTTTGAAACACTCTTTTTGTAGAATCTGCACGTGGATATTTGGAACGCTTTGAGGCCTATGCTTCAAAAGGAAATATCCTGGCATAGAAACTGGACGGAAGCATTCTCAGAAACTTCTTTGCGATGAGGGCCTTCAAGTCACAGAGTGAAACCTTCCTTTTGATAGGCCAGCTTTGAAACACTGCTTCTGTAGAATCCGCAAGTGGATGCTTGGAGCTCTTTGAGGCTTAGGCTGGAAAAGGTAATACCTTCATACACAAACTAGACAGAAGCATTCTCAGAAACTTCTTTGTCATGTGGGGATGGAACTCACAGAGGTGAACATTCCTTTTCACAGAGCAGTTCTGCAACCCTCTTTTGGTGGAAACTGCAAGCGGATGTTTGGTGCGATTGCGTCAACCAGTGGAAAAGGAAATACATTCAGACGAAAACTAGATAGAACCATTCTCAGAAACTTCTTGAGATGAGGGCATTCTACTCACAGAGTTGTACCTTCCTTTTGATAGAATAGTTTTGAAACACACTTTTTGTGCAAACTGCAAGTGGATAGTTGGAGCGCTTTGAGGCGTATGCTGCAAAACGAAATATCTTCACATAAAAACTAGACAGAAGCATTCTCAGAAACTTCTTTGTGATGTGCACATTCAACTCACAGAGTTGAAGCTTCCTTTTCATATAGCACTTTTGAAACGCTCTGTTAGTAGAATCTGCAAGGGAATATTTGGCGTGCTACGAGGCCAACACTGGAAAAGGAAATACCTTCACATACAAACCAGACGGAAGCATTCTCAGAAACTACCCTGTGCTTTATGCATTCAACTCACTGAGAGGAATCTTCCCTTTGAGAGCGCAGTTTGGAAACACTCTTTTTGCAGAATTTGCTAGGGGATGTTTGGAGCGATTTCAGGACTAGGCTGGAAAAGGAAATATCTTCACTTAAACACTAGACAGAAACATTGTCAGAAACTTCGGTGCGATGAGTGCATTCGACTCAGAGACCTGAACCTTCCTTTCGATAGAGCAGTTTTGAAACGCTCTTTTAGTAGCATCTGAAAGTGGATGTTTGGAGCGCTTCGAGGCCAAGGCTGGAAAACGAAATATCATCACATAAAAACTAGACAGAAGCATTCTCAGAAACTTCTTTGTGAGGAGTGGATTCAACTCACAGACTTGCACGTTCCTTTGGATAGGATAGTTTTGAAACACTCCTTTTGTAGAATCTGCGAGTGTTTATTTCAAACGCTTTGAGGTCTATGCTGGAAAAGGAAATATCTTCACCTAAAAACTAGACAGAAGCGTTATCAGAAACGTCTTTGTGATGACTGCATTCAACTCACAGAGTTGAACGTACCTATTGATAGAGAAGTTTTGAAACACCCTTTTTGTAGAATCTCCAAGTGAATAGTTGGAGCGATATGAGGCCTCTGCTGGGAAAGGAAATATCTTCCCCTAAAAGCTAGACAGAAGCATACTCAGAAACGACTTGGCAATGTGTGCATCCAACCCACAGAGTTGAACCTTCCTTTCCCTAGAGCAGTTTTGAAACACTCTTTTAGTAGAATCTGAAAGTGAATATTTGGAGCGCTTTGAGGCCAGTGCTGGGAAACGAAATATCATCACAGAAAAACTAGACAGAAGCGTTCTGCGAAAGTTCTTTGTGATGAGTGCATTCAACTCAGAGACTCGAACGTTCCTTTTGATAGAACAGTTTTGAAACACTCCTTATGTAGAATCTGCAAGTGTTTATTTGGATTGCTTTCAGGCCTAAGCTGGAAAAGGAAATATCTTCACCTCAAAAGTAGATAGAAGCATTCTCAGAAACTTCTTGGTGATGTGTACATTGAACTCACAGTGTTGAACCTTTCTTTGGATAGAGAAGTTTTGAAACACTCTTTTAGCAGAATCTTCAAGTGGATATATGGAGTTCCTTGAGGCCTACGCCAGAAAAGGAAATATCTTCCCGTAGAAACTAGGCAAAAGCATTCTCAGAAAGTTCCCTGTGCGTTGTGCATTCAACTCACAGAGTTCAACCTTCCTTTTGATAGAGCAGTTTTGAAACACTCTTTTTGTAGAATCTGCACGTGGATATTTGGAACGCTTTGAGGCCTATGCTTCAAAAGGAAATATCCTGGCATAGAAACTGGATGGAAGCATTCTCAGAAACTTCTTTGCGATGAGGGCCTTCAAGTCACAGAGTGAAACCTTCCTTTTGATAGGCCAGCTTTGAAACACTGTTTCTGTAGAATCCGCAAGTGGATGCTTGGAGCTCTTTGAGGCTTAGGCTGGAAAAGGTAATATCTTCATATACAAACTAGACAGAAGCATTCTCAGAAACTTCTTTGTCATGTGGGGATGGAACTCACAGAGTTGAACATTCCTTTTCACAGAGCAGTTCTGCCACCCTCTTTTGGTGGAAACTGCAAGTGGATGTTTGGTGCGATTGCGTCATCCAGTGGAAAAGGAAATACATTCAGACGAAAACTAGATAGAACCATTCTCAGAAACTTCTTGAGATGAGTGCATTCTACTCACAGAGTTGTGCATTCCTTTTGATAGGATAGTTTTGAAACACACTTTTTGTGCAAACTGCAAGTGGATAGTTGAAGCGCTTTGAGGCGTATGCTGCAAAACGAAATATCTTCACATAAAAACTAGACAGAAGCATTCTCAGAAACTTCTTTGTGATGTGCGCATTCAACTCACAGAGTTGAAGCTTCCTTTTCATATAGCACTTTTGAAACGCTCTGTTAGTAGAATCTGCAAGGGAATATTTGGCGTGCTACGAGGCCAACACTGGAAAAGGAAATACCTTCACATACAAACCAGACGGAAGCATTCTCAGAAACTACCCTGTGCTTTATGCATTCAACTCACTGAGAGGAATCTTCCCTTTGAGAGCGCAGTTTGGAAACACTCTTTTTGCAGAATTTGCTAGGGGATGTTTGGAGCGATTTCAGGACTATGCTGGAAAAGGAAATATCTTCACTTAAACACTAGACAGAAGCATTGTCAGAAACTTCGGTGCGATGAGTGCATTCGACTCACAGACCTGAACCTTCCTTTTGATAGAGCAGTTTTGAAACGCTCTTTTAGTAGCATCTGAAAGATTATATTTGGAGCGCTTTGAGGCCAAGGCTGGAAAACGAAATATCATCACATAAAAACTAGACAGAAGCATTCTCAGAAACTTCTTTGTGATGAGTGGATTCAACGCACAGACTTGCACGTTCCTTTGGATTGGATAGTTTTGAAACACTCCTTTGTAGAATCTGCGAGCGTTTATTTCGAACGCTTTGAGGCCTATGCTGGAAAAGGAAATATCTTCACCTAAAAGCTAGACAGAAGCATTTTCAGAAACATCTTTGTGATGACTGCATTCAACTCACAGAGTTGAACCTACCTATTGATAGAGAAGTTTTGAAACACCCATTTTGTAGAATCTGCAAGTGAATATTTGGAGCGATATGAGGCCTCTGCTGGGAAAGGAAATACCTTCCCCTAAAAGCTAGACAGAAGCATACTCAGAAACGACTTGGGAATGTGTGCATCCAACTCACAGAGTTGAACCTTCCTTTCCCTAGAGCAGTTTTGAAACACTCTTTTAGTAGAATCTGAAAGTGGATATTTGGAGCGCTTTGAGGCCAGTGCTGGGAAACGAAATATCATCACAGAAAAACTAGACAGAAGCGTTCTGCGAAAGTTCTTTGTGATGAGTGCATTCAACTCAGAGACTCGAACGTTCCTTTTGATAGAACAGTTTTGAAACACTCCTTTTGTAGAATCTGCAAGTGTTTATTTGGAGCGCTTTCAGGCCTATGCTGGAAAAGGAAATATCTTCACCTCAAAAGTAGATAGAAGCATTCTCAGAAACTTCTTGGTGATGTGTACATTGAACTCACAGTGTTGAACCTTTCTTTGGATAGAGAAGTTTTGAAACACTCTTTTAGCAGAATCTTCAAGTGGATATATGGAGTTCCTTGAGGCCTACGCCAGAAAAGGAAATATCTTCCCGTAGAAACTAGGCAAAAGCATTCTCAGAAAGTTCCCTGTGCGTTGTGCATTCAACTCACAGAGTTCAACCTTCCTTTTGATAGAGCAGTTTTGAAACACTCTTTTTGTAGAATCTGCACCTGGATATTTGGAACGCTTTGAGGCCTATGCTTCAAAAGGAAATATCCTGGCATAGAAACTGGATGGAAGCATTCTCAGAAACTTCTTTGCGATGAGGGCCTTCAAGTCACAGAGTGAAACCTTCCTTTTGATAGGCCAGCTTTGAAACACTGTTTCTGTAGAATCCGCAAGTGGATGCTTGGAGCTCTTTGAGGCTTAGGCTGGAAAAGGAAATATCTTCATATACAAACTAGACAGAAGCATTCTCAGAAACTTCTTTGTCATGTGGGGATGGAACTCACAGAGTTGAACATTCCTTTTCACAGAGCAGTTCTGCAACCCTCTTTTGGTGGAAACTGCAAGTGGATGTTTGGTGCGATTGCGTCATCCAGTGGAAAAGGAAATACATTCAGACGAAAACTAGATAGAACCATTCTCAGAAACTTCTTGAGATGAGTGCATTCTACTCACAGAGTTGTACCTTCCTTTTGATAGAATAGTTTTGAAACACACTTTTTGTGCAAACTGCAAGTGGATAGTTGGAGCGCTTTGAGGCGTATGCTGCAAAACGAAATATCTTCACATAAAAACTAGACAGAAGCATTCTCAGAAACTTCTTTGTGATGTGCACATTCAACTCACAGAGTTGAAGCTTCCTTTTCATCTAGCACTTTTGAAACGCTCTGTTAGTAGAATCTGCAAGGGAATATTTGGCGTACTACGAGGCCAACACTGGAAAAGGAAATACCTTCACATACAAACCAGACGGAAGCATTCTCAGAAACTACCCTGTGCTTTATGCATTCAACTCACTGAGAGGAATCTTCTCTTTGAGAGCGCAGTTTGGAAACACTCTTTTTGCAGAATTTGCTAGGGGATGTTTGGAGCGATTTCAGGACTATGCTGGAAAAGGAAATATCTTCACTTAAACACTAGACAGAAGCATTGTCAGAAACTTCGGTGCGATGAGTGCATTCGACTCACAGACCTGAACCTTCCTTTTGATAGAGCAGTTTTGAAACGCTCTTTTAGTAGCATCTGAAAGCGGATATTTGGAGCGCTTTGAGGCCAAGGCTGGAAAACGAAATATCATCACATAAAAACTAGACAGAAGCATTCTCAGAAACTTCTTTGTGATGAGTGGATTCAACTCACAGACTTGCACGTTCCTTTGCATAGGATAGTTTTGAAACACTCCTTTTGTAGAATCTGTGAGCATTTTTTCGAACGCTTTGAGGCCTATGCTGGAAAAGGAAATATCTTCACCTAAAAACTAGACAGAAGCATTGTCAGAAACATCTTTGTGATGACTGCATTCAACTCACAGAGTTGAACCTACCTATTGATAGAGAAGTTTTGAAACACCCTTTTTGTAGAATCTGCAAGTGAATATTTGGAGCGATATGAGGCCTCTGCTGGGAAAGGAAATATCTTCCCCTAAAAGCTAGACAGAAGCATACTCAGAAACGACTTGGCAATGTGTGCATCCACCTCACAGAGTTGAACCTTCCTTTCCCTAGAGCAGTTTTGAAACACTCTTTTAGTAGAATCTGAAAGTGGATATTTGGAGCGCTTTGAGGCCAGTGCTGGGAAACGAAATATCATCACAGAAAAACTAGACAGAAGCGTTCTGCGAAAGTTCTTTGTGATGAGTGCATTCAACTCAGAGACTCGAACGTTCCTTTTGATAGAACAGTTTTGAAACACTCCTTTTGTAGAATCTGCAAGTGTTTATTTGGAGCGCTTTCAGGCCTATGCTGGAAAAGGAAATATCTTCACCTCAAAAGTAGATAGAAGCATTCTCAGAAACTTCTTGGTGATGTGTACATTGAACTCACAGTGTTGAACCTTTCTTTGGATAGAGAAGTTTTGAAACACTCTTTTAGCAGAATCTTCAAGTGGATATATGGAGTTCCTTGAGTCCTACGCCAGAAAAGGAAATATCTTCCCGTAGAAACTAGGCAAAAGCATTCTCAGAAAGTTCCCTGTGCGTTGTGCATTCAACTCACAGAGTTCAACCTTCCTTTGGATAGAGCAGTTTTGAAACACTCTTTTTGTAGAATCTGCACCTGGATATTTGGAACGCTTTGAGGCCTATGCTTCAAAAGGAAATATCCTGGCATAGAAACTGGATGGAAGCATTCTCAGAAACTTCTTTGCGATGAGGGCCTTCAAGTCACAGAGTGAAACCTTCCTTTTGATAGGCCAGCTTTGAAACACTGTTTCTGTAGAATCCGCAAGTGAATGCTTGGAGCTCTTTGAGGCTTAGGCTGGAAAAGGTAATATCTTCATATACAAACTAGACAGAAGCATTCTCAGAAACTTCTTTGTCATGTGGGGATGGAACTCACAGAGTTGAACATTCCTTTTCACAGAGCAGTTCTGCAACCCTCTTTTGGTGGAAACTGCAAGTGGATGTTTGGTGCGATTGCGTCATCCAGTGGAAAAGGAAATACATTCAGACGAAAACTAGATAGAACCATTCTCAGAAACTTCTTGAGATGAGTGCATTCTACTCACAGAGTTGTACATTCCTTTTGATAGAATAGTTTTGAAACACACTTTTTGTGCAAACTGCAAGTGGATAGTTGAAGCGCTTTGAGGCGTATGCTGCAAAACGAAATATCTTCACATAAAAACTAGATAGAAGCATTCTCAGAAACTTCTTTGGGATGTGCGCATTCAACTCACAGAGTTGAAGCTTCCTTTTCATATAGCACTTTTGAAACGCTCTGTTAGTAGAATCTGCAAGGGAATATTTGGCATGCTACGAGGCCAACACTGGAAAAGGAAATACCTTCACATACAAACCAGACGGAAGCATTCTCAGAAACTACCCTGTGCTTTATGCATTCAACTCACTGAGAGGAATCTTCCCCTTGAGAGCGCAGTTTGGAAACACTCTTTTTGCAGAATTTGCTAGGGGATGTTTGGAGCGATTTCAGGACTACGCTGGAAAAGGAAATATCTTCACTTAAACACTAGACAGAAGCATTGTCAGAAACTTCGGTGCGATGAGTGCATTCGACTCACAGACCTGAACCTTCCTTTTGATAGAGCAGTTTTGAAACGCTCTTTTAGTAGCATCTGATAGTGGATATTTGGAGCGCTTCGAGGCCAAGGCTGGAAAACGAAATATCATCACATAAAAACTAGACAGAAGCATTCTCAGAAACTTCTTTGTGATGAGTGGATTCAACTCACAGACTTGCACGTTCCTTTGGATAGGATAGTTTTGAAACACTCCTTTTGTAGAATCTACGAGTGTTTATTTCGAACAATTTGAGGCCTATGCGGGAAAAGAAAATATCTTCACCTAAAAACTAGACAGAAGCGTTGTCAGAAACATTTTTGCGATGACTGCATTCAACTCACAGAGTTGAACCTACCTATTGATAGAGAAGTTTTGAAACACCCTTTTTGTAGAATCTGCAAGAGAATATTTGGAGCGATATGAGGCCTCTGCTGGGAAATGAAATATCTTCCCCTAAAAGCTAGACAGAAGCATACTCAGAAACGACTTGGCAATGTGTGCATCCAACTCACAGAGTTGAACCTTCCTTTCCCTAGAGCAGTTTTGAAACACTCTTTTAGTAGAATCTGAAAGTGGATATTTGGAGCGCTTTGAGGCCAGTGCTGGGAAACGAAATATCATCACAGAAAAACTAGACAGAAGCGTTCTGCGAAAGTTCTTTGTGATGAGTGCATTCAACTCAGAGACTCGAACGTTCCTTTTGATAGAACAGTTTTGAAACACTCCTTTTGTAGAATCTGCAAGTGTTTATTTGGAGCGCTTTCAGGCCTATGCTGGAAAAGGAAATATCTTCACCTCAAAAGTAGATAGAAGCATTCTCAGAAACTTCTTGGTGATGTGTACATTGAACTCACAGTGTTGAACCTTTCTTTGGATAGAGAAGTTTTGAAACACTCTTTTAGCAGAATCTTCAAGTGGATATATGGAGTTCCCTGAGGCCTACGCCGGAAAAGGAAATATCTTCCCGTAGAAACTAGGCAAAAGCATTCTCAGAAAGTTCCCTGTGCTTTGTGCATTCAACTCACAGAGTTCAACCTTCCTTTGGATAGAGCAGATTTGAAACACTCTTTTTGTAGAATCTGCACGTGGATATTTGGAACGCCTTGAGGCCTATGCTTCAAAAGGAAATATCCTGGCATAGAAACTGGACGGAAGCATTCTCAGAAACTTCTTTGCGATGAGGGCCTTCAAGTCACAGAGTGAAACCTTCCTTTTGATAGGCCAGCTTTGAAACACTGCTTCTGTAGAATCCGCAAGTGGATGCTTGGAGCTCTTTGAGGCTTAGGCTGGAAAAGGTAATATCTTCATACACAAACTAGACAGAAGCATTCTCAGAAACTTCTTTGTCATGTGGGGATGGAACTCACAGAGGTGAACATTCCTTTTCACAGAGCAGTTCTGCAACCCTCTTTTGGTGGAAACTGCAAGTGGATGTTTGGTGCGATTGCGTCAACCAGTGGAAAAGGAAATACATTCAGACGAAAACTAGATAGAACCATTCTCAGAAACTTCTTGAGATGAGGGCATTCTACTCACAGAGTTGTACCTTCCTTTTGATAGAATAGTTTTGAAACACACTTTTTGTGCAAACTGCAAGTGGATAGTTGGAGCGCTTTGAGGCGTATGCTGCAAAACGAAATATCTTCACATAAAAACTAGACAGAAGCATTCTCAGAAACTTCTTTGTGATGTGCGCATTCAACTCACAGAGTTGAAGCTTCCTTTTCATATAGCACTTTTGAAACGCTCTGTTAGTAGAATCTGCAAGGGAATATTTGGCGTGCTACGAGGCCAACACTGGAAAAGGAAATACCTTCACATACAAACCAGACGGAAGCATTCTCAGAAACTACCCTGTGCTTTATGCATTCAACTCACTGAGAGGAATCTTCCCTTTGAGAGCGCAGTTTGGAAACACTCTTTTTGCAGAATTTGCTAGGGGATGTTTGGAGCGATTTCAGGACTATGCTGGAAAAGGAAATATCTTCACTTAAACACTAGACAGAAGCATTGTCAGAAACTTCGATGCGATGAGTGCATTCGACTCACAGACCTGAACCTTCCTTTCGATAGAGCAGTTTTGAAACGCTCTTTTAGTAGCATCTGAAAGTGGATGTTTGGAGCGCTTCGAGGCCAAGGCTGGAAAACGAAATATCATCACATAAAAACTAGACAGAAGCATTCTCAGAAACTTCTTTGTGATGAGTGGATTCAACTCACAGACTTGCACGTTCCTTTGGATAGGATAGTTTTGAAACACTCCTTTTGTAGAATCTGCGAGTGTTTATTTCAAACGCTTTGAGGTCTATGCTGGAAAAGGAAATATCTTCACCTAAAAACTAGACAGAAGCGTTATCAGAAACATCTTTGTGATGACTGCATTCAACTCACAGAGTTGAACCTACCTATTGATAGAGAAGTTTTGAAACACCCTTTTTGTAGAATCTGCAAGTGAATATTTGGAGCGATATGAGGCCTCTGCTGGGAAAGGAAATATCTTCCCCTAAAAGCTAGACAGAAGCATACTCAGAAACGACTTGGCAATGTGTGCATCCAACTCACAGAGTTGAACCTTCCTTTCCCTAGAGCAGTTTTGAAACACTCTTTTAGTAGAATCTGAAAGTGGATATTTGGAGCGCTTTGAGGCCAGTGCTGGGAAACGAAATATCATCACAGAAAAACTAGACAGAAGCGTTTTGCGAAAGTTCTTTGTAATGAGTGCATTCAACTCAGAGACTCGAACGTTCCTTTTGATAGAACAGTTTTGAAACACTCCTTTTGTAGAATCTGCAAGTGTTTATTTGGAGCGCTTTCAGGCCTATGCTGGAAAAGGAAATATCTTCACCTCAAAAGTAGATAGAAGCATTCTCAGAAACTTCTTGGTGACGTGTACATTGAACTCACAGTGTTGAACCTTTCTTTAGATAGAGAAGTTTTGAAACACTCTTTTAGCAGAATCTTCAAGTGGATATATGGAGTTCCTTGAGGCCTACGCCGGAAAAGTAAATATCTTCCCGTAGAAACTAGGCAAAAGCATTCTCAGAAAGTTCCCTGTGCTTTGTGCATTCAAGTCACAGAGTTCAACCTTCCTTTCGATAGAGCAGTTTTGAAACACTCTTTTTGTAGAATCTGCACGCGGATATTTGGAACGCTCTGAGGCCTCTTCTTCAAAAGGAAATATCCCGTCATAGAAACTGGACGGAAGCATTCTCAGAAACTACTTTGTGATGAGCGCCTTCAAGTCACAGAGTGAAACCTTCCTTTTGATTGGCCAGCTTTGAAACACTGCTTCTGTAGAATCCGCAAGTGGATGCTTGGAGCTCTTTGAGGCTTAGGCTGGAAAAGGTAATATCTTCATACACAAACTAGACAGAAGCATTCTCAGAAACTTCTTTGTCATGTGGGGATGGAACTCACAGAGGTGAACATTCCTTTTCACAGAGCAGTTCTGCAACCCTCTTTTGGTGGAAACTGCAAGTGGATGTTTGGTGCGATTGCGTCAACCAGTGGAAAAGGAAATACATTCAGACGAAAACTAGATAGAACCATTCTCAGAAACTTCTTGAGATGAGGGCATTCTACTCACAGAGTTGTACCTTCCTTTTGATAGAATAGTTTTGAAACACACTTTTTGTGCAAACTGCAAGTGGATAGTTGGAGCGCTTTGAGGCGTATGCTGCAAAACGAAATATCTTCACATAAAAACTAGACAGAAGCATTCTCAGAAACTTCTTTGTGATGTGCGCATTCAACTCACAGAGTTGAAGCTTCCTTTTCATATAGCACTTTTGAAACGCTCTGTTAGTAGAATCTGCAAGGGAATATTTGGCGTGCTACGAGGCCAACACTGGAAAAGGAAATACCTTCACATACAAACCAGACGGAAGCATTCTCAGAAACTACCCTGTGCTTTATGCATTCAACTCACTGAGAGGAATCTTCCCTTTGAGAGCGCAGTTTGGAAACACTCTTTTTGCAGAATTTGCTAGGGGATGTTTGGAGCGATTTCAGGACTATGCTGGAAAAGGAAATATCTTCACTTAAACACTAGACAGAAGCATTGTCAGAAACTTCGATGCGATGAGTGCATTCGACTCACAGACCTGAACCTTCCTTTCGATAGAGCAGTTTTGAAACGCTCTTTTAGTAGCATCTGAAAGTGGATGTTTGGAGCGCTTCGAGGCCAAGGCTGGAAAACGAAATATCATCACATAAATACTAGACAGAAGCATTCTCAGAAACTTCTTTGTGATGAGTGGATTCAACTCACAGACTTGCACGTTCCTTTGGATAGGATAGTTTTGAAACACTCCTTTTGTAGAATCTGCGAGTGTTTATTTCAAACGCTTTGAGGTCTATGCTGGAAAAGGAAATATCTTCACCTAAAAACTAGACAGAAGGATTGTCAGAAACATCTTTGTGATGACTGCATTCAACTCACAGAGTTGAACCTACCTATTGATAGAGAAGTTTTGAAACACCCTTTTTGTAGAATCTGCAAGTGAATATTTGGAGCGATATGAGGCCTCTGCTGGGAAAGGAAATATCTTCCCCTAAAAGCTAGACAGAAGCATACTCAGAAACGACTTGGCAATGTGTGCATCCAACTCACAGAGTTGAACCTTCCTTTCCCTAGAGCAGTTTTGAAACACTCTTTTAGTAGAATCTGAAAGTGGATATTTGGAGCGCTTTGAGGCCAGTGCTGGGAAACGAAATATCATCACAGAAAAACTAGACAGAAGCGTTTTGCGAAAGTTCTTTGTAATGAGTGCATTCAACTCAGAGACTCGAACGTTCCTTTTGATAGAACAGTTTTGAAACACTCCTTTTGTAGAATCTGCAAGTGTTTATTTGGAGCGCTTTCAGGCCTATGCTGGAAAAGGAAATATCTTCACCTCAAAAGTAGATAGAAGCATTCTCAGAAACTTCTTGGTGATGTGTACATTGAACTCACAGTGTTGAACCTTTCTTTGGATAGAGAAGTTTTGAAACACTCTTTTAGCAGAATCTTCAAGTGGATATATGGAGTTCCTTGAGGCCTACGCCGGAAAAGTAAATATCTTCCCGTAGAAACTAGGCAAAAGCATTCTCAGAAAGTTCCCTGTGCTTTGTGCATTCAAGTCACAGAGTTCAACCTTCCTTTCGATAGAGCAGTTTTGAAACACTCTTTTTGTAGAATCTGCACGCGGATATTTGGAACGCTCTGAGGCCTCTGCTTCAAAAGGAAATATCCCGTCATAGAAACTGGACGGAAGCATTCTCAGAAACTACTTTGTGATGAGCGCCTTCAAGTCACAGAGTGAAACCTTCCTTTTGATTGGCCAGCTTTGAAACACTGCTTCTGTAGAATCCGCAAGTGGATGCTTGGAGCTCTTTGAGGCTTAGGCTGGAAAAGGTAATATCTTCATACACAAACTAGACAGAAGCATTCTCAGAAACTTCTTTGTCATGTGGGGATGGAACTCACAGAGGTGAACATTCCTTTTCACAGAGCAGTTCTGCAACCCTCTTTTGGTGGAAACTGCAAGCGGATGTTTGGTGCGATTGCGTCAACCAGTGGAAAAGGAAATACATTCAGACGAAAACTAGATAGAACCATTCTCAGAAACTTCTTGAGATGAGGGCATTCTACTCACAGAGTTGTACCTTCCTTTTGATAGAATAGTTTTGAAACACACTTTTTGTGCAAACTGCAAGTGGATAGTTGCAGCGCTTTGAGGCGTATGCTGCAAAACGAAATATCTTCACATAAAAACTAGACAGAAGCATTCTCAGAAACTTCTTTGTGATGTGCGCATTCAACCCACAGAGTTGAAGCTTCGTTTTCATATAGCACTTTTGAAACGCTCTGTTAGTAGAATCTGCAAGGGAATATTTGGCGTGCTACGAGGCCAACACTGGAAAAGGAAATACCTTCACATACAAACCAGACGGAAGCATTCTCAGAAACTACCCTGTGCTTTATGCATTCAACTCACTGAGAGGAATCTTCCCTTTGAGAGCGCAGTTTGGAAACACTCTTTTTGCAGAATTTGCTAGGGGATGTTTGGAGCGATTTCAGGACTACGCTGGAAAAGGAAATATCTTCACTTAAACACTAGACAGAAGCATTGTCAGAAACTTCGGTGCGATGAGTGCATTCGACTCACAGACCTGAACCTTCCTTTTGATAGAGCAGTTTTGAAACGCTCTTTTAGTAGCATCTGATTGTGGATATTTGGAGTGCTTCGAGGCCAAGGCTGGAAAACGAAATATCATCACATAAAAACTAGACAGAAGCATTCTCAGAAACTTCTTTGTGATGAGTGGATTCAACTCACAGACTTGCACGTTCCTTTGGATAGGATAGTTTTGAAACACTCCTTTTGTAGAATCTACGAGTGTTTATTTCGAACAATTTGAGGCCTATGCGGGAAAAGAAAATACCTTCACCTAAAAACTAGACAGAAGCGTTGTCAGAAACATCTTTGCGATGACTGCATTCAACTCACAGAGTTGAACCTACCTATTGATAGAGAAGTTTTGAAACACCCTTTTTGTAGAATCTGCAAGAGAATATTTGGAGCGATATGAGGCCTCTGCTGGGAAATGAAATATCTTCCCCTAAAAGCTAGACAGAAGCATACTCAGAAACGACTTGGCAATGTGTGCATCCAACTCACAGAGTTGAACCTTCCTTTCCCTAGAGCAGTTTTGAAACACTCTTTTAGTAGAATCTGAAAGTGGATATTTGGAGCGCTTTGAGGCCAGTGCTGGGAAACGAAATATCATCACAGAAAAACTAGACAGAAGCGTTCTGCGAAAGTTCTTTGTGATGAGTGCATTCAACTCAGAGACTCGAACGTTCCTTTTGATAGAACAGTTTTGAAACACTCCTTTTGTAGAATCTGCAAGTGTTTATTTGGAGCGCTTTGAGGCCTATGCTGGAAAAGGAAATATCTTCACCTCAAAAGTAGATAGAAGCATTCTCAGAAACTTCTTGGTGATGTGTACATTGAACTCACAGTGTTGAACCTTTCTTTGGATAGAGAAGTTTTGAAACACTCTTTTAGCAGAATCTTCAAGTGGATATATGGAGTTCCTTGAGGCCTACGCCGGAAAAGGAAATATCTTCCCGTAGAAACTAGGCAAAAGCATTCTCAGAAAGTTCCCTGTGCTTTGTGCATTCAACTCACAGAGTTCAACCTTCCTTTGGATAGAGCAGTTTTGAAACACTCTTTTTGTAGAATCTGCACGTGGATATTTGGAACGCTTTGAGGCCTATGCTTCAAAAGGAAATATCCTGGCATAGAAACTGGACGGAAGCATTCTCAGAAACTTCTTTGCGATGAGGGCCTTCAAGTCACAGAGTGAAACCCTCCTTTTGATAGGCCAGCTTTGAAACACTGCTTCTGTAGAATCCGCAAGTGGATGCTTGGAGCTCTTTGAGGCTTAGGCTGGAAAAGGTAATATCTTCATACACAAACTAGACAGAAGCATTCTCAGAAACTTCTTTGTCATGTGGGGATGGAACTCACAGAGGTGAACATTCCTTTTCACAGAGCAGTTCTGCAACCCTCTTTTGGTGGAAACTGCAAGTGGATGTTTGGTGCGATTGCGTCAACCAGTGGAAAAGGAAATACATTCAGACGAAAACTAGATAGAACCATTCTCAGAAACTTCTTGAGATGAGGGCATTCTACTCACAGAGTTGTACCTTCCTTTTGATAGAATAGTTTTGAAACACACTTTTTGTGCAAACTGCAAGTGGATAGTTGGAGCGCTTTGAGGCGTATGCTGCAAAACGAAATATCTTCACATAAAAACTAGACAGAAGCATTCTCAGAAACTTCTTTGTGATGTGCGCATTCAACTCACAGAGTTGAAGCTTCCTTTTCATATAGCACTTTTGAAACGCTCTGTTAGTAGAATCTGCAAGGGAATATTTGGCGTGCTACGAGGCCAACACTGGAAAAGGAAATACCTTCACATACAAACCAGACGGAAGCATTCTCAGAAACTACCCTGTGCTTTATGCATTCAACTCACTGAGAGGAATCTTCCCTTTGAGAGCGCAGTTTGGAAACACTCTTTTTGCAGAATTTGCTAGGGGATGTTTGGAGCGATTTCAGGACTATGCTGGAAAAGGAAATATCTTCACTTAAACACTAGACAGAAGCATTGTCAGAAACTTCGATGCGATGAGTGCATTCGACTCACAGACCTGAACCTTCCTTTCGATAGAGCAGTTTTGAAACGCTCTTTTAGTAGCATCTGAAAGTGGATGTTTGGAGCGCTTCGAGGCCAAGGCTGGAAAACGAAATATCATCACATAAAAACTAGACAGAAGCATTCTCAGAAACTTCTTTGTGATGAGTGGATTCAACTCACAGACTTGCACGTTCCTTTGGATAGGATAGTTTTGAAACACTCCTTTTGTAGAATCTGTGAGTGTTTATTTCAAATGCTTTGAGGTCAATGCTGGAAAAGGAAATATCTTCACCTAAAAACTAGACAGAAGCGTTATCAGAAACATCTTTGTGATGACTGCATTCAACTCACAGAGTTGAACCTACCTATTGATGGAGAAGTTTTGAAACACCCTTTTTGTAGAATCTGCAAGTGAATATTTGGAGCGATATGAGGCCTCTGCTGGGAAAGGAAATATCTTCCCCTAAAAGCTAGACAGAAGCATACTCAGAAACGACTTGGCAATGTGTGCATCCAACTCACAGAGTTGAACCTTCCTTTCCCTAGAGCAGTTTTGAAACACTCTTTTAGTAGAATCTGAAAGTGGATATTTGGAGCGCTTTGAGGCCAGTGCTGGGAAACGAAATATCATCACAGAAAAACTAGACAGAAGCGTTTTGCGAAAGTTCTTTGTAATGAGTGCATTCAACTCAGAGACTCGAACGTTCCTTTTGATAGAACAGTTTTGAAACACTCCTTTTGTAGAATCTGCAAGTGTTTATTTGGAGCGCTTTCAGGCCTATGCTGGAAAAGGAAATATCTTCACCTCAAAAGTAGATAGAAGCATTCTCAGAAACTTCTTGGTGATGTGTACATTGAACTCACAGTGTTGAACCTTTCTTTGGATAGAGAAGTTTTGAAACACACTTTTAGCAGAATCTTCAAGTGGATATATGGAGTTCCTTGAGGCCTATGCCGGAAAAGTAAATATCTTCCCATAGAAACTAGGCAAAAGCATTCTCAGAAAGTTCCCTGTGCTTTGTGCATTCAAGTCACAGAGTTCAACCTTCCTTTCCATAGAGCAGTTTTGAAACACTCTTTTTGTAGAATCTGCACGCGGATATTTGGAACGCTCTGAGGCCTCTGCTTCAAAAGGAAATATCCCGTCATAGAAACTGGACGGAAGCATTCTCAGAAACTACTTTGTGATGAGCGCCTTCAAGTCACAGAGTGAAACCTTCCTTTTGATTGGCCAGCTTTGAAACACTGCTTCTGTAGAATCCGCAAGTGGATGCTTGGAGCTCTTTGAGGCTTAGGCTGGAAAAGGTAATATCTTCATACACAAACTAGTCAGAAGCATTCTCAGAAACTTCTTTGTCATGTGGGGATGGAACTCACAGAGGTGAACATTCCTTTTCACAGAGCAGTTCTGCAACCCTCTTTTGGTGGAAACTGCAAGTGGATGTTTGGTGCGATTGCGTCAACCAGTGGAAAAGGAAATACATTCAGACGAAAACTAGATAGAACCATTCTCAGAAACTTCTTGAGATGAGGGCATTCTACTCACAGAGTTGTACCTTCCTTTTGATAGAATAGTTTTGAAACACACTTTTTGTGCAAACTGCAAGTGGATAGTTGCAGCGCTTTGAGGCGTATGCTGCAAAACGAAATATCTTCACATAAAAACTAGACAGAAGCATTCTCAGAAACTTCTTTGTGATGTGCGCATTCAACCCACAGAGTTGAAGCTTCGTTTTCATATAGCACTTTTGAAACGCTCTGTTAGTAGAATCTGCAAGGGAATATTTGGCGTGCTACGAGGCCAACACTGGAAAAGGAAATACCTTCACATACAAACCAGACGGAAGCATTCTCAGAAACTACCCTGTGCTTTATGCATTCAACTCACTGAGAGGAATCTTCCCTTTGAGAGCGCAGTTTGGAAACACTCTTTTTGCAGAATTTGCTAGGGGATGTTTGGAGCGATTTCAGGAGTACGCTGGAAAAGGAAATATCTTCACTTAAACACTAGACAGAAGCATTGTCAGAAACTTCGGTGCGATGAGTGCATTCGACTCACAGACCTGAACCTTCCTTTTGATACAGCAGTTTTGAAACGCTCTTTTAGTAGCATCTGAAAGTGGATATTTGGAGCGCTTCGAGGCCAAGGCTGGAAAACGAAATATCATCACATAAAAACTAGACAGAAGCATTCTCAGAAACTTCTTTGTGATGAGTGGATTCAACTCACAGACTTGCACGTTCCTTTGGATAGGATAGTTTTGAAACACTCCTTTTGTAGAATCTGTGAGTGTTTATTTCGAACGCTTTGAGGCCTATGCTGGAAAAGGAAATATCTTCACCTAAAAACTAGACAGAAGCGTTGTCAGAAACATCTTTGTGATGACTGCATTCAACTCACAGAGTTGAACCTACCTATTGATAGAGAAGTTTTGAAACACCCTTTTTGTAGAATCTGCAAGTGAATATTTGGAGCGATATGAGGCCTCTGCTGGGAAATGAAATATCTTCCCCTAAAAGCTACACAGAAGCATACTCAGAAACGACTTGGCAATGTGTGCATCCAACTCACAGAGTTGAACCTTCCTTTCCCTAGAGCAGTTTTGAAACACTCTTTTAGTAGAATCTGAAAGTGGATATTTGGAGCGCTTTGAGGCCAATGCTGGGAAACGAAATATCATCACAGACAAACTAGACAGAAGCGTTCTGCGAAAGTTCTTTGTGATGAGTGCATTCAACTCAGAGACTCGAACGTTCCTTTTGATAGAACAGTTTTGAAACACTCCTTTTGTAGAATCTGCAAGTGTTTATTTGGAGCGCTTTGAGGCCTATGCTGGAAAAGGAAATATCTTCACCTCAAAAGTAGATAGAAGCATTCTCAGAAACTTCTTGGTGATGTGTACATTGAACTCACAGTGTTGAACCTTTCTTTGGATAGAGAAGTTTTGAAACACTCTTTTAGCAGAATCTTCAAGTGGATATATGGAGTTCCTTGAGGCCTACGCCGGAAAAGGAAATATCTTCCCGTAGAAACTAGGCAAAAGCATTCTCAGAAAGTTCCCTGTGCTTTGTGCATTCAACTCACAGAGTTCAACCTTCCTTTGGATAGAGCAGTTTTGAAACACTCTTTTTGTAGAATCTGCACGTGGATATTTGGAACGCTTTGAGGCCTATGCTTCAAAAGGAAATATCCTGGCATAGAAACTGGACGGAAGCATTCTCAGAAACTTCTTTGCGATGAGGGCCTTCAAGTCACAGAGTGAAACCTTCCTTTTGATAGGCCAGCTTTGAAACACTGCTTCTGTAGAATCCGCAAGTGGATGCTTGGAGCTCTTTGAGGCTTAGGCTGGAAAAGGTAATATCTTCATACACAAACTAGACAGAAGCATTCTCAGAAACTTCTTTGTCATGTGGGGATGGAACTCACAGAGGTGAACATTCCTTTTCACAGAGCAGTTCTGCAACCCTCTTTTGGTGGAAACTGCAAGTGGATGTTTGGTGCGATTGCATCATCCAGTGGAAAAGGAAATACATTCAGACGAAAACTAGATAGAACCATTCTCAGAAACTTCTTGAGATGAGTGCATTCTACTCACAGAGTTGTACCTTCCTTTTGATAGAATACTTTTGAAACACACTTTTTGTGCAAACTGCAAGTGGATAGTTGGAGCGCTTTGAGGCGTATGCTGCAAAACGAAATATCTTCACATAAAAACTAGACAGAAGCATTCTCAGAAACTTCTTTGTGATGTGCGCATTCAACTCACAGAGTTGAAGCTTCCTTTTCATATAGCACTTTTGAAACGCTCTGTTAGTAGAATCTGCAAGGGAATATTTGGCGTGCTACGAGGCCAACACTGGAAAAGGAAATACCTTCACATACAAACCAGACGGAAGCATTCTCAGAAACTACCCTGTGCTTTATGGATTCAACTCACTGAGAGGAATCTTCCCTTTGAGAGCGCAGTTTGGAAACACTCTTTTTGCAGAATTTGCTAGGGGATGTTTGGAGCGATTTCAGGACTATGCTGGAAAAGGAAATATCTTCACTTAGACACTAGACAGAAGCATTTTTAGAAACTTCGGTGTGATCGGTGCATTCGACTCACAGACCTGAACCTTCCTTTTGATAGAGCAGTTTTGAAACGCTCTTTTAGTAGCATCTGAAAGTGGATATTTGGAGCGCTTTTAGGCCAAGGCTGGAAAACGAAATATCATCACATAAAAACTAGACAGAAGCATTCTCAGAAACTTCTTTGTGATGAGTGGATTCAACGCACAGACTTGCACGTTCCTTTGGATAGGATAGTTTTGAAACACTCCTTTTGTAGAATCTGCGAGCGTTTATTTCGAACGCTTTGAGGCCTATGCTGGAAAAGGAAATATCTTCACCTAAAAACTAGACAGAAGCATTGTCAGAAACATCTTTGTGATGACTGCATTCAACTCACAGAGTTGAACCTACCTATTGATAGAGAAGTTTTGAAACACCCTTTTTGTAGAATCTGCAAGTGAATATTTGGAACGATATGAGGCCTCTGCTGGGAAATGAAATAACTTCCCCTAAAAGCTAGACAGAAGCATACTCAGAAACGACTTGGCAATGTGTGCCTGCAACTCACAGAGATGAACTTTCCTTTCCCTAGAGCAGTTTTGAAACACTCTTTTAGTAGAATCTGAAAGTGGATATTCAGAGTGCTTTGAGGCCAGTGCTGGGAAACGAAATATCATCACAGAAAAACTAGACAAAAGCGTTCTGTGAAAGTTCTTTGTGATGAGTGCATTCAACTCAGAGACTCGAACGTTCCTTTTGATAGAACAGTTTTGAAACACTCCTTTTGTAGAATCTGCAAGTGTTTATTTGGAGCGCCATGAGGCCTATGCTGGAAAAGGAAATATCTTCACCTCAAAAGTAGATAGAAGCATTCTCAGAAACTTCTTGGTGATATGTACATTGAACTCACAGTGTTGAACCTTTCTTTGGATAGAGAAGTTTTGAAACAATCTTTTAGCAGAATCTTCAAGTGGATATATGGAGTTCCTTGAGGCCTACGCCAGAAAAGGAAATATCTTCCCGTAGAAACTAGGCAAAAGCATTCTCAGAAAGTTCCCTGTGCTTTGTGCATTCAACTCACAGAGTTCAACCTTCCTTTTTATAGAGCAGTTTTGAAACACTTTTTTGTAGGATCTGCACGTGGATATTTGGAACGATTTGAGGCCTATGCTTCAAAAGGATATATCCTGGCATAGAAACTGGACGGAAGCATTCTCAGAAACTTCTTTGCGATGAGGGCCTTCAAGTCACAGAGTGAAACCTTCCTTTTGATAGGCCAGCTTTGAAACACTGCTTCTGTAGAATCCGCAAGTGGATGCTTGGAGCTCTTTGAGGCTTAGCCTGGAAAAGGTAATATCTTCATATACAAACTAGACAGAAGCATTCTCAGAAACTTCTTTGTCATGTGGGGATGGAACTCACAGAGTTGAACATTCCTTTTCACAGAGCAGTTCTGCAACCCTCTTTTGGTGGAAACTGCAAGTGGATGTTTGGTGCGATTGCGTCATCCAGTGGAAAAAGAAATACATTCAGACGAAAACTAGATAGTACCATTCTCAGAAACTTCTTGAGATGAGTGCATTCTACTCACAGAGTTGTACCTTCCTTTTGATAGAATAGTTTTGAAACACACTTTTTGTGCAAACTGCAAGTGGATAGTTGGAGCGCTTTGAGGCGTATGCTGCAAAACGAAATATCTTCACATAAAAACTAGACAGAAGCATTCTCAGAAACTTCTTTGTGATGTGCGCATTCAACTCACAGAGTTGAAGCTTCCTTTTCATATAGCACTTTTGAAACGCTGTGTTAGTAGAATCTGCAAGGGAATATTTGGCGTGCTACGAGGCCAACACTGGAAAAGGAAATACCTTCACATACAAACCAGACGGAAGCATTCTCAGAAACTACCCTGTGCTTTATGCATTCAACTCACTGAGAGGAATCTTCCCTTTGAGAGCGCAGTTTGGAAACACTCTTTTTGCAGAATTTGCTAGGGGATGTTTGGAGCGATTTCAGGACTATGCTGGAAAAGGAAATATCTTCACTTAGACACCAGACAGAAGCATTGTGAGAAACATCTTTGTGATGACTGCATTCAACTCACAGAGTTGAACCTACCTATTGATAGAGAAGTTTTGAAACACACTTTTTGTAGAATCTGCAAGTGAATATTTGGGGCGTTATGAGGCCTCTGCTGAGAAATGAAATACATTCCCTTAAAAGTTAGACAGAAGCATACTCAGAAACGAATTGGCAATGTGTGCATCCAACTCACAGAGTTGAACCTTCCTTTCGCTAGAGCAGTTTTGAAACACTCTTTTAGTAGAATCTGAAAGTGGATATTTGGAGCGCTTTGAGGCCAGTGCTGGGAAACGAAATATCATCACAGGAAAACTAGACAGAAGCGTTCTGCGAAAGTCCTTTGTGATGAGTGCATTCAACTCAGAGACTCTAACGTTCCTTTTGATAGAACAGTTTTGAAACACTCCTTTTGTAGAATCTGCAAGTGTTTATTTGGAGCGCTTTCAGGCCTATGCTGGAAAAGGAAATATCTTCACCTCAAAAGGAGATAGAAGCATTCTCAGAAACTTCTTGGTGATGTGTACATTGAACTCACAGTGTTGAACCTTTCTTTGGATAGAGAAGTTTTGAAACACTCTTTTAGCAGAATCTTCAAGTGGATATATGGAGTTCCTTGAGGCCTACCCCGGAAAAGGAAATATCTTCCCGTAGAAACTAGGCAAAAGCATTCTCAGAAAGTTTCCTGTGCTTTGTGCATTCAACTCACAGAGTTCAACCTTCCTTTTGATAGAGCAGTTTTGAAACACTCTTTTTGTAGAATCTGCACGTGGATATTTGGAACGCTTTGAGGCCTATGCTTCAAAAGGAAATATCCTGGCATAGAAACTGGACGGAAGCATTCTCAGAAACTTCTTTCCGATGAGGGCCTTCAAGTCACAGAGTGAAACCTTCCTTTTGATAGGCCAGCTTTGAAACACTGTTTCTGTAGAATCCGCAAGTGGATGCTTGTTGCTCTTTGAGGCTTAGGCTGGAAAAGGTAATATCTTCATATACAAACTAGACAGAAGCATTCTCAGAAACTTCTTTGTCATGTGGGGATGGAACTCACAGAGTTGAACATTCCTTTTCACAGAGCAGTTCTGCAACCCTCTTTTGGGGGAAACTGCAAGTGGATGTTTGGTGCGATTGCGTCATCCAGTGGAAAAGGAAATACATTCAGACGAAAACTAGATAGAACCATTCTCAGAAACTTCTTGAGATGAGTGCATTCTACTCACAGAGTTGTACCTTCCTTTTGATAGAATAGTTTTGAAACACACTTTTTGTGCAAACTGCAAGTGGATAGTTGGAGCGCTTTGAGGCGTATGCTGCAAAACGAAATATCTTCACATAAAAACTAGACAGAAGCATTCTCAGAAACTTCTTTGTGATGTGCGCATTCAACTCACAGAGTTGAAGCTTCCTTTTCATCTAGCACTTTTGAAACGCTCTGTTAGTAGAATGTGCAAGGGAATATTTGGCGTGCTACGAGGCCAACACTGGAAAAGGAAATACCTTCACATACAAACCAGACGGAAGCATTCTCAGAAACTGCCTTGTGCTTTATGCATTCAACTCACTGGGAGGAATCTTCCCTTTGAGAGCGCAGTTTGGAAACACTCTTTTTGCAGAATTTGCTGGGGGATGTTTGGAGCGATTTCAGGACTATGCTGGAAAAGGAAGTATCTTCACTTAAACACTAGACAGAAGCATTGTCAGAAACTTCGGTGCGATGAGTGCATTCGACTCACAGACCTGAACCTTCCTTTTGATAGAGCAGTTTTGAAACGCTCTTTTAGTAGCATCTGAAAGCGGATATTTGGAGCGCTTTGAGGCCAAGGCTGCAAAACGAAATATCATCACATAAAAACTAGACAGAAGCATTCTCAGAAACTTCTTTGTGATGAGTGGATTCAACGCACAGACTTGCACGTTCCTTTGGATAGGATAGTTTTGAAACACTCCTTTTGTAGAATCTGCGAGCGTTTATTTCGAACGCTTTGAGGCCTATGCTGGAAAAGGAAATATCTTCACCTAAAAACTAGACAGAAGCATTGTCAGAAACATCTTTGTGATGACTGCATTCAACTCACAGAGTTGAACCTACCTATTGATAGAGAAGTTTTGAAACACCCTTTTTGTAGATTCTGCAAGTGAATATTTGGAACGATATGAGGCCTCTGCTGGGAAATGAAATAACTTCCCCTAAAAGCTAGACAGAAGCATACTCAGAAACGACTTGGCAATGTGTGCCTGCAACTCACAGAGATGAACTTTCCTTTCCCTAGAGCAGTTTTGAAACACTCTTTTAGTAGAATCTGAAAGTGGATATTCAGAGTGCTTTGAGGCCAGTGCTGGGAAACGAAATATCATCACAGAAAAACTAGACAGAAGCGTTCTGTGAAAGTTCTTTGTGATGAGTGCATTCAACTCAGAGACTCGAACGTTCCTTTTGATAGAACAGTTTTGAAACACTCCTTTTGTAGAATCTGCAAGTGTTTATTTGGAGCGCCTTGAGGCCTATGCTGGAAAAGGAAATATCTTCACCTCAAAAGTAGATAGAAGCATTCTCAGAAACTTCTTGGTGATATGTACATTGAACTCACAGTGTTGAACCTTTCTTTGGATAGAGAAGTTTTGAAACAATCTTTTAGCAGAATCTTCAAGTGGATATATGGAGTTCCTTGAGGCCTACGCCAGAAAAGGAAATATCTTCCCGTAGAAACTAGGCAAAAGCATTCTCAGATAGTTCCCTGTGCTTTGTGCATTCAACTCACAGAGTTCAACCTTCCTTTTTATAGAGCAGTTTTGAAACACTTTTTTGTAGGATCTGCACGTGGATATTTGGAACGATTTGAGGCCTATGCTTCAAAAGGATATATCCTGGCATAGAAACTGGACGGAAGCATTCTCAGAAACTTCTTTGCGATGAGGGCCTTCAAGTCACAGAGTGAAACCTTCCTTTTGATAGGCCAGCTTTGAAACACTGCTTCTGTAGAATCCGCAAGTGGATGCTTGGAGCTCTTTGAGGCTTAGGCTGGAAAAGGTAATATCTTCATATACAAACTAGACAGAAGCATTCTCAGAAACTTCTTTGTCATGTGGGGATGGAACTCACAGAGTTGAACATTCCTTTTCACATAGCAGTTCTGCAACCCTCTTTTGGTGGAAACTGCAAGTGGATGTTTGGTGCGATTGCGTCATCCAGTGGAAAAAGAAATACATTCAGACGAAAACTAGATAGAACCATTCTCAGAAACTTCTTGAGATGAGTGCATTCTACTCACAGAGTTGTACCTTCCTTTTGATAGAATAGTTTTGAAACACACTTTTTGTGCAAACTGCAAGTGGATAGTTGGAGCGCTTTGAGGCGTATGCTGCAAAACGAAATATCTTCACATAAAAACTAGACAGAAGCATTCTCAGAAACTTCTTTGTGATGTGCGCATTCAACTCACAGAGTTGAAGCTTCCTTTTCATATAGCACTTTTGAAACGCTGTGTTAGTAGAATCTGCAAGGGAATATTTGGCGTGCTACGAGGCCAACACTGGAAAAGGAAATACCTTCACATACAAACCAGACGGAAGCATTCTCAGAAACTACCCTGTGCTTTATGCATTCAACTCACTGAGAGGAATCTTCCCTTTGAGAGCGCAGTTTGGAAACACTCTTTTTGCAGAATTTGCTAGGGGATGTTTGGAGCGATTTCAGGACTATGCTGGAAAAGGAAATATCTTCACTTAGACACCAGACAGAAGCATTGTGAGAAACATCTTTGTGATGACTGCATTCAACTCACAGAGTTGAACCTACCTATTGATAGAGAAGTTTTGAAACACACTTTTTGTAGAATCTGCAAGTGAATATTTGGGGCGTTATGAGGCCTCTGCTGAGAAATGAAATACATTCCCCTAAAAGTTAGACAGAAGCATACTCAGAAACGAATTGGCAATGTGTGCATCCAACTCACAGAGTTGAACCTTCCTTTCCCTAGAGCAGTTTTGAAACACTCTTTTAGTAGAATCTGAAAGTGGATATTTGGAGCGCTTTGAGGCCAGTGCTGGGAAACGAAATATCATCACAGGAAAACTAGACAGAAGCGTTCTGCGAAAGTCCTTTTTGATGAGTGCATTCAACTCAGAGACTCTAACGTTCCTTTTGATAGAACAGTTTTGAAACACTCCTTTTGTAGAATCTGCAAGTGTTTATTTGGAGCGCTTTCAGGCCTATGCTGGAAAAGGAAATATCTTCACCTCAAAAGGAGATAGAAGCATTCTCAGAAACTTCTTGGTGATGTGTACATTGAACTCACAGTGTTGAACCTTTCTTTGGATAGAGAAGTTTTGAAACACTCTTTTAGCAGAATCTTCAAGTGGATATATGGAGTTCCTTGAGGCCTACCCCGGAAAAGGAAATATCTTCCCGTAGAAACTAGGCAAAAGCATTCTCAGAAAGTTTCCTGTGCTTTGTGCATTCAACTCACAGAGTTCAACCTTCCTTTTGATAGAGCAGTTTTGAAACACTCTTTTTGTAGAATCTGCACGTGGATATTTGGAACGCTTTGAGGCCTATGCTTCAAAAGGAAATATCCTGGCATAGAAACTGGACGGAAGCATTCTCAGAAACTTCTTTGCGATGAGGGCCTTCAAGTCACAGAGTGAAACCTTCCTTTTGATAGGCCAGCTTTGAAACACTGTTTCTGTAGAATCCGCAAGTGGATGCTTGTTGCTCTTTGAGGCTTAGGCTGGAAAAGGTAATATCTTCATATACAAACTAGACAGAAGCATTCTCAGAAACTTCTTTGTCATGTGGGGATGGAACTCACAGAGTTGAACATTCCTTTTCACAGAGCAGTTCTGCAACCCTCTTTTGGGGGAAACTGCAAGTGGATGTTTGGTGCGATTGCGTCATCCAGTGGAAAAGGAAATACATTCAGACGAAAACTAGATAGAACCATTCTCAGAAACTTCTTGAGATGAGTGCATTCTACTCACAGAGTTGTACCTTCCTTTTGATAGAATAGTTTTGAAACACACTTTTTGTGCAAACTGCAAGTGGATAGTTGGAGCGCTTTGAGGCGTATGCTGCAAAACGAAATATCTTCACATAAAAACTAGACAGAAGCATTCTCAGAAACTTCTTTGTGATGTGCGCATTCAACTCACAGAGTTGAAGCTTCCTTTTCATCTAGCACTTTTGAAACGCTCTGTTAGTAGAATCTGCAAGGGAATATTTGGCGTGCTACGAGGCCAACACTGGAAAAGGAAATACCTTCACATACAAACCAGACGGAAGCATTCTCAGAAACTGCCTTGTGCTTTATGCATTCAACTCACTGGGAGGAATCTTCCCTTTGAGAGCGCAGTTTGGAAACACTCTTTTTGCAGAATTTGCTGGGGGATGTTTGGAGCGATTTCAGGACTATGCTGGAAAAGGAAGTATCTTCACTTAAACACTAGACAGAAGCATTGTCAGAAACTTCGGTGCGATGAGTGCATTCGACTCACAGACCTGAACCTTCCTTTTGATAGAGCAGTTTTGAAACGCTCTTTTAGTAGCATCTGAAAGCGGATATTTGGAGCGCTTTGAGGCCAAGGCTGCAAAACGAAATATCATCACATAAAAACTAGACAGAAGCATTCTCAGAAACTTCTTTGTGATGAGTGGATTCAACGCACAGACTTGCACGTTCCTTTGGATAGGATAGTTTTGAAACACTCCTTTTGTAGAATCTGCGAGCGTTTATTTCGAACGCTTTGAGGCCTATGCTGGAAAAGGAAATATCTTCACCTAAAAACTAGACAGAAGCATTGTCAGAAACATCTTTGTGATGACTGCATTCAACTCACAGAGTTGAACCTACCTATTGATAGAGAAGTTTTGAAACACCCTTTTTGTAGAATCTGCAAGTGAATATTTGGAACGATATGAGGCCTCTGCTGGGAAATGAAATAACTTCCCCTAAAAGCTAGACAGAAGCATACTCAGAAACGACTTGGCAATGTGTGCCTGCAACTCACAGAGATGAACTTTCCTTTCCCTAGAGCAGTTTTGAAACACTCTTTTAGTAGAATCTGAAAGTGGATATTCAGAGTGCTTTGAGGCCAGTGCTGGGAAACGAAATATCATCACAGAAAAACTAGACAGAAGCGTTCTGTGAAAGTTCTTTGTGATGAGTGCATTCAACTCAGAGACTCGAACGTTCCTTTTGATAGAACAGTTTTGAAACACTCCTTTTGTAGAATCTGCAAGTGTTTATTTGGAGCGCCTTGAGGCCTATGCTGGAAAAGGAAATATCTTCACCTCAAAAGTAGATAGAAGCATTCTCAGAAACTTCTTGGTGATATGTACATTGAACTCACAGTGTTGAACCTTTCTTTGGATAGAGAAGTTTTGAAACAATCTTTTAGCAGAATCTTCAAGTGGATATATGGAGTTCCTTGAGGCCTACGCCAGAAAAGGAAATATCTTCCCGTAGAAACTAGGCAAAAGCATTCTCAGAAAGTTCCCTGTGCTTTGTGCATTCAACTCACAGAGTTCAACCTTCCTTTTTATAGAGCAGTTTTGAAACACTTTTTTGTAGGATCTGCACGTGGATATTTGGAACGATTTGAGGCCTATGCTTCAAAAGGATATATCCTGGCATAGAAACTGGACGGAAGCATTCTCAGAAACTTCTTTGCGATGAGGGCCTTCAAGTCACAGAGTGAAACCTTCCTTTTGATAGGCCAGCTTTGAAACACTGCTTCTGTAGAATCCGCAAGTGGATGCTTGGAGCTCTTTGAGGCTTAGCCTGGAAAAGGTAATATCTTCATATACAAACTAGACAGAAGCATTCTCAGAAACTTCTTTGTCATGTGGGGATGGAACTCACAGAGTTGAACATTCCTTTTCACAGAGCAGTTCTGCAACCCTCTTTTGGTGGAAACTGCAAGTGGATGTTTGGTGCGATTGCGTCATCCAGTGGAAAAAGAAATACATTCAGACGAAAACTAGATAGAACCATTCTCAGAAACTTCTTGAGATGAGTGCATTCTACTCACAGAGTTGTACCTTCCTTTTGATAGAATAGTTTTGAAACACACTTTTTGTGCAAACTGCAAGTGGATAGTTGGAGCGCTTTGAGGCGTATGCTGCAAAACGAAATATCTTCACATAAAAACTAGACAGAAGCATTCTCAGAAACTTCTTTGTGATGTGCGCATTCAACTCACAGAGTTGAAGCTTCCTTTTCATCTAGCACTTTTGAAACGCTCTGTTAGTAGAATGTGCAAGGGAATATTTGGCGTGCTACGAGGCCAACACTGGAAAAGGAAATACCTTCACATACAAACCAGACGGAAGCATTCTCAGAAACTGCCTTGTGCTTTATGCATTCAACTCACTGGGAGGAATCTTCCCTTTGAGAGCGCAGTTTGGAAACACTCTTTTTGCAGAATTTGCTGGGGGATGTTTGGAGCGATTTCAGGACTATGCTGGAAAAGGAAGTATCTTCACTTAAACACTAGACAGAAGCATTGTCAGAAACTTCGGTGCGATGAGTGCATTCGACTCACAGACCTGAACCTTCCTTTTGATAGAGCAGTTTTGAAACGCTCTTTTAGTAGCATCTGAAAGCGGATATTTGGAGCGCTTTGAGGCCAAGGCTGCAAAACGAAATATCATCACATAAAAACTAGACAGAAGCATTCTCAGAAACTTCTTTGTGATGAGTGGATTCAACACACAGACTTGCACGTTCCTTTGGATAGGATAGTTTTGAAACACTCCTTTTGTAGAATCTGCGAGCGTTTATTTCGAACGCTTTGAGGCCTATGCTGGAAAAGGAAATATCTTCACCTAAAAACTAGACAGAAGCATTGTCAGAAACATCTTTGTGATGACTGCATTCAACTCACAGAGTTGAACCTACCTATTGATAGAGAAGTTTTGAAACACCCTTTTTGTAGATTCTGCAAGTGAATATTTGGAACGATATGAGGCCTCTGCTGGGAAATGAAATAACTTCCCCTAAAAGCTAGACAGAAGCTTACTCAGAAACGACTTGGCAATGTGTGCCTGCAACTCACAGAGATGAACTTTCCTTTCCCTAGAGCAGTTTTGAAACACTCTTTTAGTAGAATCTGAAAGTGGATATTCAGAGTGCTTTGAGGCCAGTGCTGGGAAACGAAATATCATCACAGAAAAACTAGACAGAAGCGTTCTGTGAAAGTTCTTTGTGATGAGTGCATTCAACTCAGAGACTCGAACGTTCCTTTTGATAGAACAGTTTTGAAACACTCCTTTTGTAGAATCTGCAAGTGTTTATTTGGAGCGCCTTGAGGCCTATGCTGGAAAAGGAAATATCTTCACCTCAAAAGTAGATAGAAGCATTCTCAGAAACTTCTTGGTGATATGTACATTGAACTCACAGTGTTGAACCTTTCTTTGGATAGAGAAGTTTTGAAACAATCTTTTAGCAGAATCTTCAAGTGGATATATGGAGTTCCTTGAGGCCTACGCCAGAAAAGGAAATATCTTCCCGTAGAAACTAGGCAAAAGCATTCTCAGATAGTTCCCTGTGCTTTGTGCATTCAACTCACAGAGTTCAACCTTCCTTTTTATAGAGCAGTTTTGAAACACTTTTTTGTAGGATCTGCACGTGGATATTTGGAACGATTTGAGGCCTATGCTTCAAAAGGATATATCCTGGCATAGAAACTGGACGGAAGCATTCTCAGAAACTTCTTTGCGATGAGGGCCTTCAAGTCACAGAGTGAAACCTTCCTTTTGATAGGCCAGCTTTGAAACACTGCTTCTGTAGAATCCGCAAGTGGATGCTTGGAGCTCTTTGAGGCTTAGCCTGGAAAAGGTAATATCTTCATATACAAACTAGACAGAAGCATTCTCAGAAACTTCTTTGTCATGTGGGGATGGAACTCACAGAGTTGAACATTCCTTTTCACAGAGCAGTTCTGCAACCCTCTTTTGGTGGAAACTGCAAGTGGATGTTTGGTGCGATTGCGTCATCCAGTGGAAAAAGAAATACATTCAGACGAAAACTAGATAGAACCATTCTCAGAAACTTCTTGAGATGAGTGCATTCTACTCACAGAGTTGTACCTTCCTTTTGATAGAATAGTTTTGAAACACACTTTTTGTGCAAACTGCAAGTGGATAGTTGGAGCGCTTTGAGTCGTATGCTGCAAAACGAAATATCTTCACATAAAAACTAGACAGAAGCATTCTCAGAAACTTCTTTGTGATGTGCGCATTCAACTCACAGAGTTGAAGCTTCCTTTTCATATAGCACTTTTGAAACGCTGTGTTAGTAGAATCTGCAAGGGAATATTTGGCGTGCTACGAGGCCAACACTGGAAAAGGAAATACCTTCACATACAAACCAGACGGAAGCATTCTCAGAAACTACCCTGTGCTTTATGCATTCAACTCACTGAGAGGAATCTTCCCTTTGAGAGCGCAGTTTGGAAACACTCTTTTTGCAGAATTTGCTAGGGGATGTTTGGAGCGATTTCAGGACTATGCTGGAAAAGGAAATATCTTCACTTAGACACCAGACAGAAGCATTGTGAGAAACATCTTTGTGATGACTGCATTCAACTCACAGAGTTGAACCTACCTATTGATAGAGAAGTTTTGAAACACACTTTTTGTAGAATCTGCAAGTGAATATTTGGGGCGTTATGAGGCCTCTGCTGAGAAATGAAATACATTCCCCTAAAAGTTAGACAGAAGCATACTCAGAAACGAATTGGCAATGTGTGCATCCAACTCACAGAGTTGAACCTTCCTTTCCCTAGAGCAGTTTTGAAACACTCTTTTAGTAGAATCTGAAAGTGGATATTTGGAGCGCTTTGAGGCCAGTGCTGGGAAACGAAATATCATCACAGGAAAACTAGACAGAAGCGTTCTGCGAAAGTCCTTTTTGATGAGTGCATTCAACTCAGAGACTCTAACGTTCCTTTTGATAGAACAGTTTTGAAACACTCCTTTTGTAGAATCTGCAAGTGTTTATTTGGAGCGCTTTCAGGCCTATGCTGGAAAAGGAAATATCTTCACCTCAAAAGGAGATAGAAGCATTCTCAGAAACTTCTTGGTGATGTGTACATTGAACTCACAGTGTTGAACCTTTCTTTGGATAGAGAAGTTTTGAAACACTCTTTTAGCAGAATCTTCAAGTGGATATATGGAGTTCCTTGAGGCCTACCCCGGAAAAGGAAATATCTTCCCGTAGAAACTAGGCAAAAGCATTCTCAGAAAGTTTCCTGTGCTTTGTGCATTCAACTCACAGAGTTCAACCTTCCTTTTGATAGAGCAGTTTTGAAACACTCTTTTTGTAGAATCTGCACGTGGATATTTGGAACGCTTTGAGGCCTATGCTTCAAAAGGAAATATCCTGGCATAGAAACTGGACGGAAGCATTCTCAGAAACTTCTTTCCGATGAGGGCCTTCAAGTCACAGAGTGAAACCTTCCTTTTGATAGGCCAGCTTTGAAACACTGTTTCTGTAGAATCCGCAAGTGGATGCTTGTTGCTCTTTGAGGCTTAGGCTGGAAAAGGTAATATCTTCATATACAAACTAGACAGAAGCATTCTCAGAAACTTCTTTGTCATGTGGGGATGGAACTCACAGAGTTGAACATTCCTTTTCACAGAGCAGTTCTGCAACCCTCTTTTGGGGGAAACTGCAAGTGGATGTTTGGTGCGATTGCGTCATCCAGTGGAAAAGGAAATACATTCAGACGAAAACTAGATAGAACCATTCTCAGAAACTTCTTGAGATGAGTGCATTCTACTCACAGAGTTGTACCTTCCTTTTGATAGAATAGTTTTGAAACACACTTTTTGTGCAAACTGCAAGTGGATAGTTGGAGCGCTTTGAGGCGTATGCTGCAAAACGAAATATCTTCACATAAAAACTAGACAGAAGCATTCTCAGAAACTTCTTTGTGATGTGCGCATTCAACTCACAGAGTTGAAGCTTCCTTTTCATCTAGCACTTTTGAAACGCTCTGTTAGTAGAATCTGCAAGGGAATATTTGGCGTGCTACGAGGCCAACACTGGAAAAGGAAATACCTTCACATACAAACCAGACGGAAGCATTCTCAGAAACTGCCTTGTGCTTTATGCATTCAACTCACTGGGAGGAATCTTCCCTTTGAGAGCGCAGTTTGGAAACACTCTTTTTGCAGAATTTGCTGGGGGATGTTTGGAGCGATTTCAGGACTATGCTGGAAAAGGAAGTATCTTCACTTAAACACTAGACAGAAGCATTGTCAGAAACTTCGGTGCGATGAGTGCATTCGACTCACAGACCTGAACCTTCCTTTTGATAGAGCAGTTTTGAAACGCTCTTTTAGTAGCATCTGAAAGCGGATATTTGGAGCGCTTTGAGGCCAAGGCTGCAAAACGAAATATCATCACATAAAAACTAGACAGAAGCATTCTCAGAAACTTCTTTGTGATGAGTGGATTCAACGCACAGACTTGCACGTTCCTTTGGATAGGATAGTTTTGAAACACTCCTTTTGTAGAATCTGCGAGCGTTTATTTCGAACGCTTTGAGGCCTATGCTGGAAAAGGAAATATCTTCACCTAAAAACTAGACAGAAGCATTGTCAGAAACATCTTTGTGATGACTGCATTCAACTCACAGAGTTGAACCTACCTATTGATAGAGAAGTTTTGAAACACCCTTTTTGTAGAATCTGCAAGTGAATATTTGGAACGATATGAGGCCTCTGCTGGGAAATGAAATAACTTCCCCTAAAAGCTAGACAGAAGCATACTCAGAAACGACTTGGCAATGTGTGCCTGCAACTCACAGAGATGAACTTTCCTTTCCCTAGAGCAGTTTTGAAACACTCTTTTAGTAGAATCTGAAAGTGGATATTCAGAGTGCTTTGAGGCCAGTGCTGGGAAACGAAATATCATCACAGAAAAACTAGACAGAAGCGTTCTGTGAAAGTTCTTTGTGATGAGTGCATTCAACTCAGAGACTCGAACGTTCCTTTTGATAGAACAGTTTTGAAACACTCCTTTTGTAGAATCTGCAAGTGTTTATTTGGAGCGCCTTGAGGCCTATGCTGGAAAAGGAAATATCTTCACCTCAAAAGTAGATAGAAGCATTCTCAGAAACTTCTTGGTGATATGTACATTGAACTCACAGTGTTGAACCTTTCTTTGGATAGAGAAGTTTTGAAACAATCTTTTAGCAGAATCTTCAAGTGGATATATGGAGTTCCTTGAGGCCTACGCCAGAAAAGGAAATATCTTCCCGTAGAAACTAGGCAAAAGCATTCTCAGAAAGTTCCCTGTGCTTTGTGCATTCAACTCACAGAGTTCAACCTTCCTTTTTATAGAGCAGTTTTGAAACACTTTTTTGTAGGATCTGCACGTGGATATTTGGAACGATTTGAGGCCTATGCTTCAAAAGGATATATCCTGGCATAGAAACTGGACGGAAGCATTCTCAGAAACTTCTTTGCGATGAGGGCCTTCAAGTCACAGAGTGAAACCTTCCTTTTGATAGGCCAGCTTTGAAACACTGCTTCTGTAGAATCCGCAAGTGGATGCTTAGAGCTCTTTGAGGCTTAGCCTGGAAAAGGTAATATCTTCATATACAAACTAGACAGAAGCATTCTCAGAAACTTCTTTGTCATGTGGGGATGGAACTCACAGAGTTGAACATTCCTTTTCACAGAGCAGTTCTGCAACCCTCTTTTGGTGGAAACTGCAAGTGGATGTTTGGTGCGATTGCGTCATCCAGTGGAAAAAGAAATACATTCAGACGAAAACTAGATAGAACCATTCTCAGAAACTTCTTGAGATGAGTGCATTCTACTCACAGAGTTGTACCTTCCTTTTGATAGAATAGTTTTGAAACACACTTTTTGTGCAAACTGCAAGTGGATAGTTGGAGCGCTTTGAGGCGTATGCTGCAAAACGAAATATCTTCACATAAAAACTAGACAGAAGCATTCTCAGAAACTTCTTTGTGATGTGCGCATTCAACTCACAGAGTTGAAGCTTCCTTTTCATATAGCACTTTTGAAACGCTGTGTTAGTAGAATCTGCAAGGGAATATTTGGCGTGCTACGAGGCCAACACTGGAAAAGGAAATACCTTCACATACAAACCAGACGGAAGCATTCTCAGAAACTACCCTGTGCTTTATGCATTCAACTCACTGAGAGGAATCTTCCCTTTGAGAGCGCAGTTTGGAAACACTCTTTTTGCAGAATTTGCTAGGGGATGTTTGGAGCGACTTCAGGACTATGCTGGAAAAGGAAATATCTTCACTTAGACACCAGACAGAAGCATTGTGAGAAACATCTTTGTGATGACTGCATTCAACTCACAGAGTAGAACCTACCTATTGATAGAGAAGTTTTGAAACACACTTTTTGTAGAATCTGCAAGTGAATATTTGGGGCGTTATGAGGCCTCTGCTGAGAAATGAAATACATTCCCCTAAAAGTTAGACAGAAGCATACTCAGAAACGAATTGGCAATGTGTGCATCCAACTCACAGAGTTGAACCTTCCTTTCCCTAGAGCAGTTTTGAAACACTCTTTTAGTAGAATCTGAAAGTGGATATTTGGAGCGCTTTGAGGCCAGTGCTGGGAAATGAAATATCATCACAGGAAAACTAGACAGAAGCGTTCTGCGAAAGTCCTTTGTGATGAGTGCATTCAACTCAGAGACTCTAACGTTCCTTTTGATAGAACAGTTTTGAAACACTCCTTTTGTAGAATCTGCAAGTGTTTATTTGGAGCGCTTTCAGGCCTATGCTGGAAAAGGAAATATCTTCACCTCAAAAGGAGATAGAAGCATTCTCAGAAACTTCTTGGTGATGTGTACATTGAACTCACAGTGTTGAACCTTTCTTTGGATAGAGAAGTTTTGAAACACTCTTTTAGCAGAATCTTCAAGTGGATATATGGAGTTCCTTGAGGCCTACCCCGGAAAAGGAAATATCTTCCCGTAGAAACTAGGCAAAAGCATTCTCAGAAAGTTTCCTGTGCTTTGTGCATTCAACTCACAGAGTTCAACCTTCCTTTTGATAGAGCAGTTTTGAAACACTCTTTTTGTAGAATCTGCACGTGGATATTTGGAACGCTTTGAGGCCTATGCTTCAAAAGGAAATATCCTGGCATAGAAACTGGACGGAAGCATTCTCAGAAACTTCTTTCCGATGAGGGCCTTCAAGTCACAGAGTGAAACCTTCCTTTTGATAGGCCAGCTTTGAAACACTGTTTCTGTAGAATCCGCAAGTGGATGCTTGTTGCTCTTTGAGGCTTAGGCTGGAAAAGGTAATATCTTCATACACAAACTAGACAGAAGCATTCTCAGAAACTTCTTTGTCATGTGGGGATGGAACTCACAGAGTTGAACATTCCTTTTCACAGAGCAGTTCTGCAACCCTCTTTTGGGGGAAACTGCAAGTGGATGTTTGGTGCGATTGCGTCATCCAGTGGAAAAGGAAGTACATTCAGACGAAAACCAGATAGAACCATTCTCAGAAACTTCTTGAGATGAGTGCATTCTACTCACAGAGTTGTACCTTCCTTTTGATAGAATAGTTTTGAAACACACTTTTTGTGCAAACTGCAAGTGGATAGTTGGAGCGCTTTGAGGCGTATGCTGCAAAACGAAATATCTTCACATAAAAACTAGACAGAAGCATTCTCAGAAACTTCTTTGTGATGTGCGCATTCAACTCACAGAGTTGAAGCTTCCTTTTCATCTAGCACTTTTGAAACGCTCTGTTAGTAGAATCTGCAAGGGAATATTTGGCGTGCTACGAGGCCAACACTGGAAAAGGAAATACCTTCACATACAAACCAGACGGAAGCATTCTCAGAAACTGCCTTGTGCTTTATGCATTCAACTCACTGGGAGGAATCTTCCCTTTGAGAGCGCAGTTTGGAAACACTCTTTTTGCAGAATTTGCTGGGGGATGTTTGGAGCGATTTCAGGACTATGCTGGAAAAGGAAGTATCTTCACTTAAACACTAGACAGAAGCATTGTCAGAAACTTCGGTGCGATGAGTGCATTCGACTCACAGACCTGAACCTTCCTTTTGATAGAGCAGTTTTGAAACGCTCTTTTAGTAGCATCTGAAAGCGGATATTTGGAGCGCTTTGAGGCCAAGGCTGCAAAACGAAATATCATCACATAAAAACTAGACAGAAGCATTCTCAGAAACTTCTTTGTGATGAGTGGATTCAACGCACAGACTTGCACGTTCCTTTGGATTGGATAGTTTTGAAACACTCCTTTGTAGAATCTGCGAGCGTTTATTTCGAACGCTTTGAGGCCTATGCTGGAAAAGGAAATATCTTCCCCTAAAAACTAGACAGAAGCATTTTCAGAAACATCTTTGTGATGACTGCATTCAACTCACAGAGTTGAACCTACCTATTGATAGAGAAGTTTTGAAACACCCTTTTTTTAGAATCTGCAAGTAAATATTTGGAGCGATATGAGGCCTCTGCTGCGAAAGGAAATATCTTCCCCTAAAAGCTAGACAGAAGCATACTCAGAAACGACTTGGCAATGTGTGCATCCAACTCACAGAGTTGAACCTTCCTTTCCCTAGAGCAGTTTTGAAACACTCTTTTAGTAGAATCTGAAAGTGGTTATTTGGAGCGCTTTGAGGCCAGTGCTGGGAAACGAAATATCATCACAGAAAAACTAGACAGAAGCGTTCTGCGAAAGTTCTTTGTGATGAGTGCATTCAACTCAGAGACTCGAACGTTCCTTTTGATAGAACAGTTTTGAAACACTCCTTTTGTAGAATCTGCAAGTGTTTATTTGGAGCGCTTTCAGGCCTATGCTGGAAAAGGAAATATCTTCACCTCAAAAGTAGATAGAAGCATTCTCAGAAACTTCTTGGTGATGTGTACATTGAACTCACAGTGTTGAACCTTTCTTTGGATAGAGAAGTTTTGAAACACTCTTTTAGCAGAATCTTCAAGTGGATATATGGAGTTCCTTGAGGCCTACGCCGGAAAAGGAAATATCTTCCCGTAGAAACTAGGCAAAAGCATTCTCAGAAAGTTCCCTGTGCTTTGTGCATTCAACTCACAGAGTTCAACCTTCCTTTTGATAGAGCAGTTTTGAAACACTCTTTTTGTAGAATCTGCACGTGGATATTTGGAATGCTTTGAGGCCTATGCTTCAAAAGGAAATATCCTGGCATAGAAACTGGACGGAAGCATTCTCAGAAACTTCTTTGCGATGAGGGCCTTCAAGTCACAGAGTGAAAAATTCCTTTTGATAGGCCAGGTTTGAAACACTGTCTCTGTAGAATCCGCAAGTGGATGCTTGGAGCTCTTTGAGGCTTAGGCTGGAAAAGGTAATATCTTCATATACAAACTAGACAGAAGCATTCTCAGAAACTTCTTTGTCATGTGGGGATGGAACTCACAGAGTTGAACATTCCTTTTCACAGAGCAGTTCTGCAACCCTCTTTTGGTGGAAACTGCAAGTGGATGTTTGGTGCGATTGCGTCATCCAGTGGAAAAGGAAATACATTCAGACGAAAACTAGATAGAACCATTCTCAGAAACTTCTTGAGATGAGTGCATTCTACTCACAGAGTTGTACCTTCCTTTTGGTAGAATAGTTTTGAAACACACTTTTTGTGCAAACTGCAAGTGGATAGTTGGAGCGCTTTGAGGCGTATGCTGCAAAACGAAATATCTTCACATAAAAACTAGACAGAAGCATTCTCAGAAACTTCTTTGTGATGTTCGCATTCAACTCACAGAGTTGAAGCTTCCTTTTCATCTAGCACTTTTGATACGCTCTGTTAGTAGAATCTGCAAGGGAATATTTGGCGTGCTGCGAGGCCAACACTGGAAAAGGAAATACCTTCACATACAAACCAGACGGAAGCATTCTCAGAAACTACCCTGTGCTTTATGCATTCAACTCACTGAGAGGAATCTTCCCTTTGAGAGCGCAGTTTGGAAACACTCTTTTAGCAGAATTTGCTAGGGGATGTTTGGAGCGATTTCAGGACTATGCTGGAAAAGGAAATATCTTCACTTAAACACTAGACAGAAGCATAGTCAGAAACTTCGGTGTGATGAGTGCATTCGACTCACAGACCTGAACCTTCCCTTTGATAGAGCAGTTTTGAAACGCTCTTTTAGTAGCATCTGAAAGTGGATATTTGGAGCGCTTTTAGGCCAAGGCTGGAAAACGAAATATCATCACATAAAAACTAGACAGAAGCATTCTCAGAAACTTCTTTGTGATGAGTGGATTCAACTCACAGACTTGCACGTTCCTTTGGATAGGATAGTTTTGAAACACTCCTTTTGTAGAATCTGCGAGCGTTTATTTCGAACGCTTTGAGGCCTATGCTGGAAAAGGAAATATCTTCACCTAAAAACTAGACAGAAGCATTGTCAGAAACATCTTTGTGATGACTGCATTCAACTCACAGAGTTGAACGTACCTATTGATAGAGAAGTTTGAAACACCCTTTTTGTAGAATCTGCAAGTGAATATTTGGAGCGATATGAGGCCTCTGCTGGGAAATGAAATATCTTCCCCTAAAAGCTAGACAGAAGCATACTCAGAAACGACTTGGCAATGTGTGCATCCAACTCACAGAGTTGAACCTTCCTTTCCCTAGAGCAGTTTTGAAACACTCTTTTAGTAGAATCTGAAAGTGGATATTTGGAGCGCTTTGAGGCCAGTGCTGGGAAACGAAATATCATTACAGAAAAACTAGACAGAAGCGTTCTGAGAAAGTTCTTTGTGATGAGTGCATTCAACTCAGAGACTCGAACGTTCCTTTTGATAGAACAGTTTTGAAACACTCCTTTTGTAGAATCTGCAAGTGTTTATTTGGAGCGCTTTGAGGCCTATGCTGGAAAAGGAAATATCTTCACCTCAAAAGTAGATAGAAGCATTCTCAGAAACTTCTTGGTGATGTGTACATTGAACTCACAGTGTTGAACCTTTCTTTGGATAGAGAAGTTTTGAAACACTCTTTTAGCAGAATCTTCAAGTGGATATATGGAGTTCCTTGAGGCCTACGCCGGAAAAGGAAATATCTTCCCGTAGAAACTAGGCAAAAGCATTCTCAGAAAGTTCCCTGGGCTTTGTGCATTCAACTCACAGAGTTCAACCTTCCTTTTGATAGAGCAGTTTTGAAACACTCTTTTTGTAGAATCTGCACGTGGACATTTGGAACGCTTTGAGACCTATGCTTCAAAAGGAAACATCCTGGCATAGAAACTGGACGGAAGCATTCTCAGAAACTTCTTTGCGATGAGGGCCTTCAAGTCACAGATTGAAACCTTCCTTTTGATAGGCCAGCTTTGAAACACTGTTTCTGTAGAATCCGCAAGTGGATGCTTGGAGCTTTTTGAGGCTTAGGCTGGAAAAGGTAATATCTTCATATACAAACTAGACAGAAGCATTCTCAGAAACTTCTTTGTCATGTGGGGATGGAACCAACAGAGTTGAACATTCCTTTTCACAGAGCAGTTCTGCAACCCTCTTTTGGTGGAAACTGCAAGTGGATGTTTCGTGCGATTGCGTCATCCAGTGGAAAAGGAAATACATTCAGACGAAAACTAGATAGAACCATTCTCAGAAACTTCTTGAGATGAGTGCATTCTACTCACAGAGTTGTACCTTCCTTTTGATAGAATAGTTTTGAAACACACTTTTTGTGCAAACTGCAAGTGGATAGTTGGAGCCCTTTGAGGCGTATGCTGCAAAATGAAATATCTTCACATAAAAACTAGACAGAAGCATTCTCAGAAACTTCTTTGTGATGTGCGCATTCAACTCACAGAGTTGAAGCTTCCTTTTCATATAGCACTTTTGAAACGCTCTGTTAGTAGAATCTGCAAGGGAATATTTGGCGTGCTACGAGGCCAACACTGGAAAAGGAAATACCTTCACAAACAAACCAGACGGAAGCATTCTCAGAAACTACCCTGTGCTTTATGCATTCAACTCACTGAGAGGAATCTTCCTTTTGAGAGTGCAGTTTGGAAAAACTTTTTGCAGAATTTGCTAGCTGATGTTTGTAGCGATTTCAGGACTATGCTGGAAAAGGAAATATCTTCACTTAGACACTAGACAGAAGCATTGTCAGAAACTTCGGTGTGATGAGTGCATTCGACTCACAGACCTGAACCTTCCCTTTGATAGAGCAGTTTTGAAACGCTCTTTTCGTAGCATCTGAAAGTGGATATTTTGAGCGCTTTTAGGCCAAGGCTGGAAAACGAAATATCATCACATAAAAACTAGACAGAAGCATTGTCAGAAACTTCTTTGTGATGAGTGGATTCAACTCACAGACTTGCACGTTCCTTTGGATAGGATAGTTTTGAAACACTCCTTTTGTAGAATCTGCGAGTGTTTATTTCGAACGCTTTGAGGCCTATGCTGGAAAAGGAAATATCTTCACCTAAAAACTAGACATATGCAATGTCAGAAACATCTTTGTGATGACTGCATTCAACTCACAGAGTTGAAACTACCTATTGATAGAGAAGTTTTGAAACACCCTTTTTGTAGAATCTGCAAGTGAATATTTGGAGCGATATGAGGCCTCTGCTGGGAAAGGAAATATCTTCCCCTAAAAGGTAGACAGAAGCATACTCAGAAACGACTTGGAAATGTGTGCATCCAACTCACAGAGTTGAACCTTCCTTTCCCTAGAGCAGTTTTGAATTACTCTTTTAGTAGAATCTGAAAGTGGATATTTGGAGCGCTTTGAGGCCAGTGCTGGGAAACGAAATCTCATCACAGAAAAACTAGACAGAAGCGTTCTGCAAAAGTCCTTTGTGATGAGTGCATTCAACTCAGAGACTCGAACGTTCCTTTTGATAGAACAGTTTTGAAACACTCCTTTTGTAGAATCTGCAAGTGTTTATTTGGAGCGCTTTCAGGCCAATGCTGGAAAAGGAAATATCTTCACCTAAAAAGTAGATGGAAGCATTCTCAGAAACTTCTTGGTGATGTGTACATTGAACTCACAGTGTTGAACCTTTCTTTGGATAGAGAAGTTTTGAAACACTCTTTTAGCAGAATCCTCAAGTGGATATATGGAGTTCCTTGAGTCCTACGCCGGAAAAAGAAATATCTTCCCGTAGAAACTAGGCAAAAGCATTCTCAGAAAGCTCCCTGTGCTTTGTGCATTCAACTCACAGAGTTCAACCTTCCTTTTGATAGAGCAGTTTTGAAACACTCTTTTTGTAGAATCTGCACGTGGATATTTGGAACGCTTTGAGGCCTATGCTTCAAGAGGAAATATCCTGGCATAGAAACGGGACGGAAGCATTCTCAGAAACTTCTTTGAGATGAGGGCCTTCAAGTCACAGAGTGAAACCTTCCTTTTGATAGGCCAGCTTTGAAACACTGCTTCTGTAGAATCCGCAAGTGGATGCTTGGAGCTCTTTGAGGCTTAGGCTGGAAAAGGTAATATCTTCATATACAAACTAGACAGAAGCATTCTCAGAAACTTCTTTGTCATGTGGGGATGGAACTCACAGAGTTGAACAGTCCTTCACACAGAGCAGTTCTGCAACCCTGTTTTGGTGGAAACTGCAAGTGGATGTTTGGTGCGATTGCGTCATCCAGTGGAAAAGGAAATACATTCAGACGAAAGCTAGATAGAACCATTCTCAGAAACTTCTTGAGATGAGTGCATTCTACTCACAGAGTTGTACCTTCCTTTTGATAGAATAGTTTTGAAACACACTTTTTGTGCAAACTGCAAGTGGATAGTTGGAGAGCTTTGAGGCGTATGCTGCAAAACGAAATATCTTCACATAAAAACTAGACAGAAGCATTCTCAGAAACTTCTTTGTGATGTGCACATTCAACTCACAGAGTTGAAGCTTCCTTTTCATATAGCACTTTTGAAACGCTCTGTTAGTAGAATCTGCAAGGTAATATTTGGAGTGCTACGAGGCCAACACTAGAAAAGGAAGTACCTTCACATACAAACCAGACGGAAGCATTCTCAGAAACTACCCTGTGCTTTCTGCATTCAACTCACTGAGAGGAATCTTCCCTTTGAGAGCGCAGTTTGGAAACACTCTTTTTGCAGAATTTGCTAGGGGATGTTTGGAGCGATTTCAGGACTATGCTGGAAAAGGAAATATCTTCACTTAAACACTAGACAGAAGCATTGTCAGAAACTTCGGTGCGATGAGTGCATTCGACTCACAGACCTGAACCTTCCTTTTGATAGAGCAGTTTTGAAACGTTCTTTTAGTACCATCTGAATGTGGATATTTTGAGCGCTTTTAGGCCAAGGCTGGAAAACGAAATATCATCACATAAAAACTAGACAGAAGCATTCTCAGAAACTTCTTTGTGATGAGTGGATTCAACTCACAGACTTGCACGTTCCTTTGGATAGGATAGTTTTGAAACACTCCATTTGTAGAATCTGCGAGTGTTTATTTCGAACGCTTTGAGGCCTATGCTGGAAAAGGAAATATCTTCACCTAAAAACTAGACATATGCAATGTCAGAAACATCTTTGTGATGACTGCATTCAACTCACAGAGTTGAACCTACCTATTGATAGAGAAGTTTTGAAACACCCTTTTTGTAGAATCTGCAAGTGAATATTTGGAGCGATATGAGGCCTCTGCTGGGAAAGGAGATATCTTCCCCTAAAAGCTAGACAGAAGCATACTCAGAAACGACTTGGCAATGTGTGCATCCAACTCACAGAGTTGAACCTTCCTTTCCCTAGAGCAGTTTTGAAACACTCTTTTAGTAGAATCTGAAAGTGGATATTTGGAGCGCTTTGAGGCCAGTGCTGGGAAACGAAATCTCATCACATAAAAACTAGACAGAAGCGTTCTGCAAAAGTTCTTTGTGATGAGTGCATTCAACTCAGAGACTCGAACGTTCCTTTTGATAGAACAGTTTTGAAACACTCCTTTTGTAGAATCTGCAAGTGTTTATTTGGAGCGCTTTCAGGCCAATGCTGGAAAAGGAAATATCTTCACCTAAAAAGTAGATAGAAGCATTCTCAGAAACTTCTTGGTGATGTGTACATTGAACTCACAGTGTTGAACCTTTCTTTGGATAGAGAAGTTTTGAAACACTCTTTTAGCAGAATCTTCAAGTGGATATATGGAGTTCCTTGAGGCCTACGCCGGAAAAAGAAATATCTTCCCGTAGAAACTAGGCAAAAGCATTCTCAGAAAGCTCCCTGTGCTTTGTGCATTCAACTCACAGAGTTCAACCTTCCTTTTGATAGAGCAGTTTTGAAACACTCTTTTTGTAGAATCTGCACGTGGATATTTGGAACGCTTTGAGGCCTATGCTTCAAGAGGAAATATCCTGGCATAGAAACGGGACGGAAGCATTCTCAGAAACTTCTTTGAGATGAGGGCCTTCAAGTCACAGAGTGAAACCTTCCTTTTGATAGGCCAGCTTTGAAACACTGCTTCTGTAGAATCCGCAAGTGGATGCTTGGAGCTCTTTGAGGCTTAGGCTGGAAAAGGTAATATCTTCATATACAAACTAGACAGAAGCATTCTCAGAAACTTCTTTGTCATGTGGGGATGGAACTCACAGAGTTGAACATTCCTTTACACAGAGCAGTTCTGCAACCCTCTTTTAGTGGAAACTGCAAGTGGATGTTTGGTGCGATTGCGTCATCCAGTGGAAAAGGAAATACATTCAGACGAAAACTAGATAGAACCATTCTCAGAAACTTCTTGAGATGAGTGCATTCTACTCACAGAGTTGTACCTTCCTTTTGATAGAATAGTTTTGAAACACTTTTTGTGCAAACTGCAAGTGGATAGTTGGAGCGCTTTGAGGCGTATGCTGCAAAACGAAATAACTTCACATAAAAACTAGACAGAAGCATTCTCAGAAACTTCTTTGTGATGTGCGCATTCAACTCACAGAGTTGAAGCTTCCTTTTCATCTAGCACTTTTGAAACGCTCTGTTAGTAGAATCTGCAAGGGAATATTTGGAGTGCTACGAGGCCAACACTGGAAAAGGAAATACCTTCACATACAAACCAGACGGAAGCATTCTCAGAAACTACCCTGTGCTTTATGCATTCAACTCACTGAGAGGAATCTTCCCTTTGCGAGCGCAGTTTGGAAACACTCTTTTTGCAGAATTTGCTAGGGGATGTTTGGAGCGATTTCAGGACTATGCTGGAAAAGGGAATATCTTCACTTAAACACTAGACAGAACCATTGTCAGAAACTTCGGTGCGATGAGTGCATTCGACTCACAGACCTGAACCTCCCTTTCGATAGAGCAGTTTTGAAACGCTCTTTTAGTAGCATCTGAAAGTTTATATTTGGAGCGCTTTGAGGCCAAGGCTGGAAAACGAAATACCATCACATAAAAACTAGACAGAAGCATTCTCAGAAACTCCTTTGTGATGAGTGGATTCAACTCACAGACTTGCACGTTCCTTTGGATAGGATAGTTTTGAAACACTCCTTTTGTAGAACCTGCGAGCGTTTATTTCGAACGCTTTGAGGCCTATGCTGGAAAAGGAAATATCTTCACCTAAAAACTAGACAGAAGCATTGTCAGAAACATCTTTGTGATGACTGCATTCAACTCACAGAGTTGAACCTACCTATTGATAGAGAAGTTTTGAAACACCCTTTTTGTAGAATCTGCAAGTGAATATTTGGAGCGATATGAGGCCTCTGCTGGGAAAGGAAATATCTTCCCCTAAAAGCTAGACAGAAGCATACTCAGAAACGACTTGGCAATGTGTGCATCCAACTCACAGAGTTGAACCTTCCTTTCCCTAGAGCAGTTTTGAAACACTCTTTTAGTAGAATCTGAAAGTGGATATTTGGAGCGCTTTGAGGCCAGTGCTGGGAAACGAAATATCATCACAGAAAAACTAGACAGAAGCGTTCTGCGAAAGTTCTTTGTGATGAGTGCATTCAACTCAGAGACTCGAACGTTCCTTTTGATAGAACAGTTTTGAAACACTTCTTTTGTAGAATCTGCAAGTGTTTATTTGGAGCGCTTTCAGGCCTATGCTGGAAAAGGAAATATCTTCACCTCAAAAGTAGATAGATGCATTCTCAGAATCTTCTTGGTGATGTGTACATTGAACTCACAGTGTTGAACCTTTCTTTGGATAGAGAAGTTTTGAAACACTCTTTTAGCAGAATCTTCAAGTGGATATATGGAGTTCCTTGAGGCCTACGCCAGAAAAGGAAATATCTTCCCGTAGAAACTAGGCAAAAGCATTCTCAGAAAGTTCCCTCTGCGTTGTGCATTCAACTCACAGAGTTCAACCTTCCTTTTGATAGAGCAGTTTTGAAACACTCTTTTTGTAGAATCTGCACGTGGATATTTGGAACGCTTTGAGGCCTATGTTTCAAAAGGAAATATCCTGGCATAGAAACTGGACGGAAGCATTCTCAGAAACTTCTTTGCGATGAGGGCCTTCAAGTCACAGAGTGAAACCTTCCTTTTGATAGGCCAGCTTTGAAACACTGTTTCTGTAGAATCCGCAAGTGGATGCTTGGAGCTCTTTGAGGCTTAGGCTGGAAAAGGTAATATCTTCATATACAAACTAGACAGAAGCATTCTCAGAAACTTCTTTGTCATGTGGGGATGGAACTCACAGAGTTGAACATTCCTTTTCACACAGCAGTTCTGCAACCCTCTTTTGGTGGAAACTGCAAGTGGATGTTTGGTGCGATTGCGTCATCCAGTGGAAAAGGAAATACATTCAGACGAAAACTAGATAGAACCATTCTCAGAAACTTCTTGAGATGAGTGCATTCTACTCACAGAGTTGTACCTTCCTTTTGATAGAATAGTTTTGAAACGAACTTTTTGTGCAAACTGCAAGTGGATAGTTGAAGAGCTTTGAGGCGTATGCTGCAAAACGAAATATCTTCACATAAAAACTAGACAGAAGCATTCTCAGAAACTTCTTTGTGATGTGCGCATTCAACTCACAGAGTTGAAGCTTCCTTTTCATATAGCACTTTTGAAACGCTCTGTTAGTAGAATCTGAAGGGAATATTTGGCGTGCTACGAGGCCAACACTGGAAAAGGAAATACCTTCACATACAAACCAGACGGAAGCATTCTCAGAAACTACCCTGTGCTTTATGCATTCAACTCACTGAGAGGAATCTTCCCTTTGAGAGCGCAGTTTGGAAACACTCTTTTTGCAGAATTTGCTAGGGGATGTTTGGAGCGATTTCAGGACTATGCTGGAAAAGGAAATATCTTCACTTAAACACTAGACAGAAGCATTGTCAGAAACTTCGGTGCGATGAGTGCATTCGACTCACAGACCTGAACCTTCCTTTTGATAGAGCAGTTTTGAAACGCTCTTTTAGTAGCATCTGAAAGCGGATATTTGGAGCGCTTTGAGGCCAAGGCTGGAAAACGAAATATCATCACATAAAAACTAGACAGAAGCATTCTCAGAAACTTCTTTGTGATGAGTGGATTCAACGCACAGACTTGCACGTTCCTTTGGATAGGATAGTTTTGAAACACTCCTTTGTAGAATCTGCGAGCGTTTATTTCGAACGCTTTGAGGCCTATGCTGGAAAAGGAAATATCTTCACCTAAAAACTAGACAGAAGCATTGTCAGAAACATCTTTGTGATGACTGCATTCAACTCAAGGAGTTGAACCTACCTATTGATAGAGAAGTTTTGAAACACCCTTTTTGTAGAATCTGCAAGTGAATATTTGGAGCGATATGAGGCCTCTGCTGGGAAAGGAAATATCTTCCCCTAAAAGCTAGACAGAAGCATACTCAGAAACGACTTGGCAATGTGTGCATCCACCTCACAGAGTTGAACCTTCCTTTCCCTAGAGCAGTTTTGAAACACTCTTTTAGTAGAATCTGAAAGTGGATATTTGGAGCGCTTTGAGGCCAGTGCTGGGAAACGAAATATCATCACAGAAAAACTAGACAGAAGCGTTCTGCGAAAGTTCTTTGTGATGAGTGCATTCAACTCAGAGATTCGAACGTTCCTTTTGATAGAACAGTTTTGAAACACTCCTTTTGTAGAATCTGCAAGTGTTTATTTGGAGCGCTTTCAGGCCTATGCTGGAAAAGGAAATATCTTCCCCTCAAAAGTAGATAGAAGCATTCTCAGAAACTTCTTGGTGATGTGTACATTGAACTCACAGTGTTGAACCTTTCTTTGGATAGAGAAGTTTTGAAACACTCTTTTAGCAGAATCTTCAAGTGGATATATGGAGTTCCTTGAGGCCTACGCCGGAAAAGGAAATATCTTCCCGTAGAAACTAGGCAAAAGCATTCTCAGAAAGTTCCCTGTGCTTTGTGCATTCAACTCACAGAGTTCAACCTTCCTTTTGATAGAGCAGTATTGAAACACTCTTTTTGTAGAATCTGCACGTGGATATTTGGAACGCTTTGAGGCCTATGCTTGAAAAGGAAATATCCTGGCATAGAAACTGGACGGAAGCATTCTCAGAAACTTCTTTGCGATGAGGGCCTTCAAGTCACAGAGTGAAACCTTCCTTTTGATAGGCCAGCTTTGAAACACTGTTTCTGTAGAATCCGCAAGTGGATGCTTGGAGCTCTTTGAGGCTTAGGCTGGAAAAGGTAATATCTTCATATACAAACTAGACAGAAGCATTCTCAGAAACTTCTTTGTCATGTGGGGATGGAACTCACAGAGTTGAACATTCCTTTTCACAGAGCAGTTCTGCAACCCTCTTTTGGTGGAAACTGCAAGTGGATGTTTGGTGCGATTGCGTCATCCAGTGGAAAAGGAAATACATTCAGACGAAAACTAGATAGAAACATTCTCAGAAAATTCTTGAGATGAGTGCACTCTATTCACAGAGTTGTACCTTCCTTTTGATAGAATAGTTTTGAAACACACTTTTTGTGCAAACTGCAAGTGGATAGTTGGAGCGCTTTGAGGCGTATTCTGCAAAACGAAATATCTTCACATAAAAACTAGACAGAAGCATTCTCAGAAACTTCTTTGTGTTGTGCGCATTCAACTCACAGAGTTGAAGCTTCCTTTTCATATAGCACTTTTGAAACGCTCTGTTAGTAGAATCTGCAAGGGAATATTTGGAGTGCTACGAGGCCAACACTGGAAAAGGAAATACCTTCACATACAAACAAGACGGAAGCATTCTCAGAAACTACCCTGTGCTTTATGCATTCAACTCACTGAGAGGAATCCTCCCTTTGAGAGCGCAGTTTGGAAACACTCTTTTTGCAGAATTTGCCAGGGGATGTTTGGAGCGATTTCAGGACTATGCTGGGAAAGGAAATATCTTCACTTAAACACTAGACAGAAGCATTGTCAGAAACTTCGGTGCGATGAGTGCATTCAACTCACAGACCTGAATCTTCCTTTTGATAGAGCAGTTTTCAAACGCTCTTTTAGTAGCATCTGAAAGTGGATATTTGGAGCGCTTTTAGGCCAAGGCTGGAAAACGAAATATCATCACATAAAAACTAGACAGAAGCATTCTCAGAAACTTCTTTGTGATGAGTGGATTCAACTCACAGACTTGCACGTTCCTTTGGAGAGGATAGTTTTGAAACACTCCTTTTGTAGAATCTGCGAGCGTTTATTTCTAACGCTTTGAGGCCTATGCTGGAAAAGGAAATATCTTCACCTAAAAACTAGACAGAAGCATTGTCAGAAACATCTTTGTGATGACTGCATTCAACTCACAGAGTTGAACGTACCTATTGATAGAGAAGTTTTGAAACACCCTTTTTGTAGATTCTGCAAGTGAATATTTGGAGCGATATGAGGCCTCTGCTGGGAAATGAAATATCTTCACCTAAAAGCTAGACAGAAGCATACTCAGAAATGACTTGGCAATGTGTGCATCCAACTCACAGAGTTGAACCTTCCTTTCCCTAGAGCAGTTTTGAAACACTCTTTTAGTAGAATCTGAAAGTGGATATTTGGAGCGCTTTGAGGCCAGTGCTGGGAAACGAAATATCATCACAGAAAAACTAGACAGAAGCGTTCTGCGAAAGTTCTTTGTGATGAGTGCATTCAACTCAGAGACTGGAACGTTCCTTTTGATAGAAAAGTTTTGAAACACTCCTTTTGTAGAATCTGCAAGTGTTTATTTGGAGCGCTTTGAGGCCTATGCTGGAAAGAAAATATCTTCACCTAAAAAGTAGATAGAAGCATTCTCAGAAACTTCTGGGTGATGTGTACATTGAACTCACAGTATTGAACCTTTCTTTGGATAGAGAAGTTTTGAAACACTCTTTTAGCAGAATCTTCAAGTGGATATATGGAGTTCCTTGAGGCCTACGCCGGAAAAGGAAATATCTTCCCGTAGAAACCAGGCAAACGCATTCTCAGAAAGTTCCCTGTGCTTTGTGCATTCAACTCACAGAGTTCAACCTTCCTTTTGATAGAGCAGTTTTGAAACACTCTTTTTGTAGAATCTGCACGTGGATATTTGGAACGCTTTGTGGCATATGCTTCAAAAGGAAATATCCTGGCATAGAAACTGGAAGGAAGCATCCTCAGAAACATCTTTGCGATGAGGGACTTCAAGTCACAGAGTGAAACCTTCCTTTTGATAGGCCAGCTTTGAAACACTGTTTCTGTAGAATCCGCAAGTGGATGCTTGGAGCTCTTTGAGGCTTAGGCTGGAAAAGTTAATATCTTAATATACAAACTAGACAGAAGCATTCTAAGATACTTCTTTGTCATGTGGGGATGGAACTCACAGAGTTGAACATTCCTTTTCACAGAGCAGTTCTGCAAACCTCTTTTGGTGGAAACTGCAAGTGGATGTTTGGTGCGATTGTGTCATCCAGTGGAAAAGGAAATACATTCAGACGAAAACTAGATAGAACCATTCTCAGAAACTTCTTGAGATGAGTGCATTCTACTCACAGAGTTGTACCTTCCTTTTGATAGAATAGTTTTGAAACACACTTTTTGTGCAAACTGCAAGTGGATAGTTGGAGAGCTTTGAGGCGTATGCTGCAAAACGAAATATCCTCACATAAAAACTAGACAGAAGCATTCTCAGAAACTTCTTTGTGATGTGCGCATTCAACTCACAGAGTTGAAGCTTCCTTTTCATATAGCACTTTTGAAACGCTCTGTTAGTAGAATCTGCAAGGGAATATTTGGAGTGCTATGAGGCCAACACCGGAAAAAGAAATACCTTCACATACAAACCAGACGGAAGCATTCTCAGAAACTACCCTGTGCTTTATGCATTCAACTCACTGAGAGGAATCTTCCCTTTGAGAGTGCAGTTTGGAAACACTCTTTTTGCAGAATTTGCTAGGGGATGTTTGGAGCGATTTCAGGACTATGCTGGAAAAGGAAATATCTTCACTTAAACACTAGATAGAAGCATTGTCAGAAACGTCGGTGCGATGAGTGCATTCGACTCACAGACCTGAACCTTCCTTTTGATAGAGCAGTTTTGAAACGCTCTTTTAGTAGCATCTGAAAGTGGATATTTGGAGCGCTTTTAGGCGAAGGCTGGAAAACGAAATATCATCACATAAAAACTAGACAGAAGCATTCTCAGAAACTTCTTTGTGATGAGTGGATTCAACTCACAGACTTGCACGTTCCTTTGCATAGGATAGTTTTGAAACACTTCTTTTGTAGAATCTGCGAGCGTTTATTTCGAACACTTTGAGGCCTATGCTGGAAAAGGAAATATCTTCACCTAAAAACTAGACAGAAGCATTTTCAGAAACATCTTTGTGATGACTGCATTCAACTCACAGAGTTGAACCTACCTATTGATAGAGAAGTTTTGAAACACCCATTTTGTAGAATCTGCAAGTGAATATTTGGAGCGATATGAGGCCTCTGCTGGGAAAGGAAATACCTTCCCCTAAAAGCTAGACAGAAGCATACTCAGAAACGACTTGGCAATGTGTGCATCCAACTCACAGAGTTGAACCTTCCTTTCCCTAGAGCAGTTTTGAAACACTCTTTTAGTAGAATCTGAAAGTGGATATTTGGAGCGCTTTGAGGCCAGTGCTGGGAAACGAAATATCATCACAGAAAAACTAGACAGAAGCGTTCTGCGAAAGTTCTTTGTGATGAGTGCATTCAACTCAGAGACTCGAACGTTCCTTTTGATAGAACAGTTTTGAAACACTCCTTTTGTAGAATCTGCAAGTGTTTATTTGGAGCGCTTTCAGGCCTATGCTGGAAAAGGAAATATCTTCCCCTCAAAAGTAGATAGAAGCATTCTCAGAAACTTCTTGGTGATGTATACATTGAACTCACAGTGTTGAACCTTTCTTTGGATAGAGAAGTTTTGAAACACTCTTTTAGCAGAATCTTCAAGTGGATATATGGAGTTCCTTGAGGTCTACGCCGGAAAAAGAAATATCTTCCCGTAGAAACTAGGCAAAAGCATTCTCAGAAAGCTCTCTGTGCTTTGTGCATTCAACTCACAGAGTTCAACCTTCCTTTGGATAGAGCAGTTTTGAAACACTCTTTTTGTAGATTCTGCACGTGGATATTTGGAACGCTTTGAGGCCTACGCTTCAAGAGGAAATATCCTGGCATAGAAACGGGACGGAAGCATTCTCACAAACTTCTTTGAGATGAGGGCCTTCAAGTCACAGAGTGAAACCTTCCTTTCGATAGGCCAGCTTTGAAACACTGCTTCTGTAGAATCTGCAAGTGGATGCTTGGAGCTCTTTGAGGCTTAGGCTGGAAAAGGTAATATCTTCATATGCAAACTAGACAGAAGCATTCTCAGAAACTTCTTTGTCATGTGGGGATGGAACTCACAGAGTTGAACATTCCTTTACACAGAGCAGTTCTGCAACCCTCTTTTAGTGGAAACTGCAAGTGGATGTTTGGTGCGATTGCGTCATCCAGTGGAAAATGAAATACATTCAGACGAAAACTAGATAGAACCATTCTCAGAAACTTCTTGAGATGAGTGCATTCTACTCACAGAGTTGTACCTTCCTTTTGATAGAATAGTTTTGAAACACACTTTTTGTGCAAACTGCAAGTGGATAGTTGGAGCGCTTTGAGGCGTATGCTGCAAAACGAAATATCTTCACATAAAAACTAGACAGAAGCATTCTCAGAAACTCCTTTGTGATGTGCGCATTCAACTCACAGAGTTGAAGCTTCCTTGTCATCTAGCACTTTTGAAACGCTCTGTTAGTAGAATCTGCAAGGGAATATTTGGAGTGCTACGAGGCCAACACTGGAAAAGGAAATACCTTCACATACAAACAAGACGGAAGCATTCTCAGAAACTACCCTGTGCTTTATGCATTCAACTCACTGAGAGGAATCTTCCCTTTGAGAGCGCAGTTTGGAAACACTCTTTTTGCAGAATTTGCTAGGGGATGTTTGGAGCGATTTCAGGACTATGCTGGAAAAGGAAATATCTTCACTTAGACACTAGACAGAAGCATTGTCAGAAACTTCGGTGTGATGAGTGCATTCGACTCACAGACCTGAACCTTCCTTTTGATAGAGCAGTTTTGAAACGCTCTTTTAGTAGCATCTGAAAGTGGATATTTGGAGCGCTTTCAGGCCAAGGCTGGAAAACGAAATATCATCACATAAAAACTAGATAGAAGCATTCTCAGAAACTCCTTTGTGATGAGTGGATTCAACTCACAGACTTGCACGTTCCTTTGGATAGGATAGTTTTGAAACACTCCTTTTGTAGAACCTGCGAGCGTTTATTTCGAAAGCTTTGAGGCCTATGCTGGAAAAGGAAATGTCTTCACCTAAAAACTAGACAGAAGCATTGTGAGAAACATCTTTGTGATGACTGCATTCAACTCACAGAGTTGAACCTACCTATTGATAGAGAAGTTTTGAAACACCCTTTATGTAGAATCTGCAAGTGAATATTTGGGGCGATATGAGGCCTCTGCTGAGAAATGAAATATCTTCCCCTAAAAGCTAGACAGAAGCATACTCAGAAACGACTTGGCAATGTGTGCATCCAACTCACAGAGTTGAACCTTCCTTTCCCTAGAGCAGTTTTGAAACACTCTTTTAGTAGAATCTGAAAGTGGATATTTGGAGCGCTTTGAGGCCAGTGATGGGAAACGAAATATCATCACAGAAAAACTAGACAGAAGCGTTCTGCGAAAGTTCTTTGTGATGTGTGCATTCAACTCAGAGACTCGAACGTTCCTTTTGATAGAACAGTGTTGAAACAATCCTTTTGTAGAATCTGCAAGTGTTTATTTGGAGCGCTTTCAGGCCTATGCTGGAAAAGGAAATATCTTCACCTCAAAAGTAGATAGAAGTATTCTCAGAAACTTCTTGGTGATGTGTACATTGAACTCACAGTGTTGAACCTTTCTTTGGATAGAGAAGTTTTGAAACACTCTTTTAGCAGAATCTTCAAGTGGATATATGGAGTTCCTTGAGGCCTACGCCAGAAAAGGAAATATCTTCCCGTAGAAACTAGGCAAAAGCATTCTCAGAAAGTTCCCTGTGCGTTGTGCATTCAACTCACAGAGTTCAACCTTCCTTTTGATAGAGCAGTTTTGAAACACTCTTTTTGTAGAATCTGCACGTGGATATTTGGAACGCTTTGAGGCCTATGCTTCAAAAGGAAATATCCTGGCATAGAAACGGGACGGAAGCATTCTCAGAAACTTCTTTGCGATGAGGGCCTTCAAGTCACAGAGTGAAACCTTCCTTTTGATAAGCCAGCTTTGAAACACTGCTTCTGTAGAATCCGCAAGGGGATGCTTGGAGCTCTTTGAGGCTTAGGCTGGAAAAGGTAATATCTTCATATACAAACTAGACAGAAGCATTCTCAGAAACTTCTTTGTCATGTGGGGATGGAACTCACAGAGTTGAACATTCCTTTTCACAGAGCAGTTCTGCAACCCTCTTTTGGGGGAAACTGCAAGTGGATGTTTGGTGCGATTGCGTCATCCAGTGTAAAAGGAAATACATTCAGACGAAAATTAGATAGAATCATTCTCAGAAACTTCTTGAGATGAGTGCATTCTACTCACAGAGTTGTACCTTCCTTTTGATAGAATAGTTTTGAAACACACTTTTTGTGCAAACTGCAAGTGGATAGTTGGAGGGCTTTGAGGCGTATGCTGCAAAATGAAATATCTTCACATAAAAACTAGACAGAAGCATTCTCAGAAACTTCTTTGTGATGTGCGCATTCAACTCACCGAGTTGAAGCTTCCTTTTCATCTAGCACTTTTGAAACGCTCTGTTAGTAGAATCTGCAAGGGAATATTTGGCGTGCTACGAGGCCAACACTGGAAAAGGAAATACCTTCACATACAAACCAGACGGAAGCATTCTCAGAAACTACCCTGTGCTTTATGCATTCAACTCACTGAGAGGAATCTTCCCTTTGAGAGCGCAGTTTAGAAACACTCTTTTTGCAGAATTTGCCAGGGGATGTTTGGAGCGATTTCAGGACTATGCTGGAAAAGGAAATATCTTCACTTAAACACTAGACAGAAGCATTGTCAGAAACTTCGGTGCGATGAGTGCATTCGACTCACAGACCTGAACCTTCCTTTTGATAGAGCAGTTTTGAAACACTCTTTTAGTAGCATCTGAAAGCGGATATTTGGAGCGCTTTGAGGCCAAGGCTGGAAAACGAAATATCATCACATAAAAACTAGACAGAAGCATTCTCAGAAACTTCTTTGTGATGAGTGGATTCAATGCACAGACTTGCACGTTCCTTTGGATTGGATAGTTTTGAAACACTCCTTTGTAGAATCTGTGAGCGTTTATTTCGAACGCCTTGAGGCCTATGCTGGAAAAAGAAATATCTTCACCTAAAATCTAGACAGAAGCATTGTCAGAAACATCTTTGTGATGACTGCATTCAACTCACAGAGTTGAACCTACCTATTGATAGAGAAGTTTTGAAACACCCATTTTGTAGAATCTGCAAGTGAATATTTGGAGCGATATGAGGCCTCTGCTGGGAAAGGAAATACCTTCCCCTAAAAGCTAGACAGAAGCATACTCAGAAACGACTTGGCAATGTGTGCATCCAACTCACAGAGTTGAACCTTCCTTTCCCTAGAGCAGTTTTGAAACACTCTTTTAGTAGAATCTGAAAGTGGATATTTGGAGCGCTTTGAGGCCAGTGCTGGGAAACGAAATATCATCACAGAAAAACTAGACAGAAGCGTTCTGCGAAAGTTCTTTGTGATGAGTGCATTCAACTCAGAGACTCGAACGTTCCTTTTGATAGAACAGTTTTGAAACACTCCTTTTGTAGAATCTGCAAGTGTTTATTTGGAGCGCTTTCAGGCCTATGCTGGAAAAGGAAATATCTTCACCTAAAAAGTAGATAGAAGCATTCTCAGAAACTTCTTGGTGATGTGTACATTGAACTCACAGTGTTGAACCTTTCTTTGGATAGAGAAGTTTTGAAACACTCTTTTAGCAGAATCTTCAAGTGGATATATGGAGTTCCTTGAGGCCTACGCCGGAAAAGGAAATATCTTCCCGTAGAAACTAGGCAAAAGCATTCTCAGAAAGTTCCCTGTGCTTTGTGCATTCAACTCACAGAGTTCAACCTTCCTTTGGATAGAGCAGTTTTGAAACACTCTTTTTGTAGAATCTGCACGTGGATATTTGGAACGCTTTGAGGCCTATGCTTCAAAAGGAAATATCCTGGCATAGAAACGGGACGGAAGCATTCTCAGAAACTTCTTTGCGATGAGGGCCTTCAAGTCACAGAGTGAAACCTTCCTTTTGATAGGCCAGCTTTGAAACACTGCTTCTGTAGAATCCGCAAGTGGATGCTTGGAGCTCTTTGAGGCTTAGGCTGGAAAAGGTAATATCTTCATATACAAACTAGACAGAAGCATTCTCAGAAACTTCTTTGTCATGTGGGGATGGAACTCACAGAGTTGAACATTCCTTTTCACAGAGCAGTTCTGCAACCCTCTTTTGGGGGAAACTGCAAGTGGATGTTTGGTGCGATTGCGTCATCCAGTGGAAAAGGAAATACATTCAGACGAAAACTAGATAGAACCATTCTCAGAAACTTCTTGAGATGAGTGCATTCTACTCACGGAGTTTTACCTTCCTTTTGATAGAATAGTTTTGAAACACACTTTTTGTGCAAACTGCAAGTGGATAGTTGGAGCGCTTTGAGGCGTATGCTGCAAAACGAAATATCTTCACATAAAAACTAGACAGAAGCATTCTCAGAAACCTCTTTGTGATGTGCGCATTCAACTCACAGAGTTGAAGGTTCCTTTTCATCTAGCACTTTTGAAACGCTCTGTTAGTAGAATCTGCAAGGGAATATTTGGAGTGCTACGAGGCCAACACTAGAAAAGGAAATACCTTCACATACAAACCAGACGGAAGCATTCTCAGAAACTACCCTGTGCTTTATGCATTCAACTCACTGAGAGGAATCTTCCCTTTGAGAGCGCAGTTTGGAAACACTCTTTTTGCAGAATTTGCTAGTGGATGTTTGGAGCGATTTCAGGACTATGCTGGAAAAGGAAATATCTTCACTTAAACACTAGACAGAACAATTGTCAGAAACTTCGGTGCGATGAGTGCATTCGACTCACAGACCTGAACCTTCCTTTTGATAGAGCAGTTTTGAAACGCTCTTTTAGTAGCACCTGAAAGTGGATATTTGGAGCGCTTTGAGGCCAAGGCTGGAAAACGAAATATCATCACATAAAAACTAGACAGAAGCATTCTCAGAAACTCCTTTGTGATGAGTGGATTCAACTCACAGACTTGCACGTTCCTTTGGATAGGATAGTTTTGAAACACTCCTTTTGTAGAATCTGCGAGCGTTTATTTCGAACGCTTTGAGGCCTATGCTGGAAAAGGAAATATCTTCACCTAAAAACTAGACAGAAGCATTGTCAGAAACATCTTTGTGATGACTGCATTCAACTCAAAGAGTTGAACCTAGCTATTGATAGAGAAGTTTTGAAACACCCTTTTTGTAGAATCTGCAAGTGAATATTTGGAGCGATATGAGGCCTCTGCTGGGAAAGGAAATATCTTCCCCTAAAAGCTAGACAGAAGCATACTCAGAAACCACTTGGCAATGTGTGCATCCACCTCACAGAGTTGAACCTTCCTTTCCCTAGAGCAGTTTTGAAACACTCTTTTAGTAGAATCTGAAAGTGGATATTTGGAGCGCTTTGAGGCCAGTGCTGGGAAACGAAATATCATCACAGAAAAACTAGACAGAAGCGTTCTGCGAAAGTTCTTTGTGATGAGTGCATTCAACTCAGAGACTCGAACGTTCCTTTTGATAGAACAGTTTTGAAACACTCCTTTTGTAGAATCTGCAAGTGTTTATTTGGAGCGCTTTCAGGCCTATGCTGGAAAAGGAAATATCTTCACCTCAAAAGTAGATAGAAGCATTCTCAGAAACTTCTTGGTGATGTGTACATTGAACTCACAGTGTTGAACCTTTCTTTGGGTAGAGAAGTTTTGAAACACTCTTTTAGCAGAATCTTCAAGTGGATATATGGAGTTCCTTGAGGCCTACGCCAGAAAAGGAAATATCTTCCCGTAGAAACTAGGCAAAAGCATTCTCAGAAAGTTCCCTGTGCGTTGTGCATTCAACTCACAGAGTTCAACCTTCCTTTTGATAGAGCAGTTTTGAAACACTCTTTTTGTAGAATCTGCACCTGGATATTTGGAACGGTTTGAGGCCTATGCTTCAAAAGGAAATATCCTGGCATAGAAACTGGATGGAAGCATTCTCAGAAACTTCTTTGCGATGAGGGCCTTCAAGTCACAGAGTGAAACCTTCCTTTTGATAGGCCAGCTTTGAAACACTGTTTCTGTAGAATCCGGAAGTGGATGCTTGGAGCTCTTTGAGGCTTAGGCTGGAAAAGGGAATATCTTCATATACAAACTAGACAGAAGCATTCTCAGAAACTTCTTTGTCATGTGGGGATGGAACTCACAGAGTTGAACATTCTTTTTCACAGAGCAGTTCTGCAACCCTCTTTTGGTGGAAACTGCAAGTGGATGTTTGGTGCGATTGCGTCATCCAGTGGAAAAGGAAATACATTCAGACGAAAACTAGATAGAACCATTCTCAGAAACTTCTTGAGATGAGTGCATTCTACTCACAGAGTTGTACCTTCCTTTTGATAGAATAGTTTTGAAACACACTTTTTGTGCAAACTGCAAGTGGATAGTTGGAGCGCTTTGAGGCGTATGCTGCAAAACGAAATATCTTCACATAAAAACTAGACAGAAGCATTCTCAGAAACTTCTTTGTGATGTGCACATTCAACTCACAGAGTTGAAGCTTCCTTTTCATATAGCACTTTTGAAACGCTCTGTTAGTAGAATCTGCAAGGGAATATTTGGCGTGCTACGAGGCCAACACTGGAAAAGGAAATACCTTCACATACAAACCAGACGGAAGCATTCTCAGAAACTACCCTGTGCTTTATGCATTCAACTCACTGAGAGGAATCTTCCCTTTGAGAGCGCAGTTTGGAAACACTCTTTTTGCAGAATTTGCTAGGGGATGTTTGGAGCGATTTCAGGACTATGCTGGAAAAGGAAATATCTTCACTTAAACACTAGACAGAAGCATCGTCAGAAACTTCGGTGCGATGAGTGCGTTCGACTCACAGACCTGAACCTTCCTTTTGATAGAGCAGTTTTGAAACGCTCTTTTAGTAGCATCTGAAAGCGGATATTTGGAGCGCTTTGAGGCCAAGGCTGGAAAACGAAATATCATCACATAAAAACTAGACAGAAGCATTCTCAGAAACTTCTTTGTGATGAGTGGATTCAACTCACAGACTTGCACGTTCCTTTGCATAGGATAGTTTTGAAACACTCCTTTTGTAGAATCTGCGAGCGTTTATTTCGAACGCTTTGAGGCCTATGCTGGAAAAGGAAATATCTTCACCTAAAAACTAGACAGAAGCATTGTCAGAAACATCTTTGTGATGACTGCATTCAACTCACAGAGTTGAACCTACCTATTGATAGAGAAGTTTTGAAACACCCATTTTGTAGAATCTGCAAGTGAATATTTGGAGCGATATGAGGCCTCTGCTGGGAAAGGAAATATCTTCCCCTAAAAGCTAGACAGAAGCATACTCAGAAACGACTTGGCAATGTGTGCATCCACCTCACAGAGTTGAACCTTCCTTTCCCTAGAGCAGTTTTGAAACACTCTTTTAGTAGAATCTGAAAGTGGATATTTGGAGCGCTTTGAGGCCAGTGCTGGGAAACGAAATATCATCACAGAAAAACTAGACAGAAGCGTTCTGCGAAAGTTCTTTGTGATGAGTGCATTCAACTCAGAGACTCGAACGTTCCTTTTGATAGAACAGTTTTGAAACACTCCTTTTGTAGAATCTGCAAGTGTTTATTTGGAGCGCTTTCAGGCCTATGCTGGAAAAGGAAATATCTTCACCTCAAAAGTAGATAGAAGCATTCTCAGAAACTTCTTGGTGATGTGTACATTGAACTCACAGTGTTGAACCTTTCTTTGGGTAGAGAAGTTTTGAAACACTCTTTTAGCAGAATCTTCAAGTGGATATATGGAGTTCCTTGAGGCCTACGCCAGAAAAGGAAATATCTTCCCGTAGAAACTAGGCAAAAGCATTCTCAGAAAGTTCCCTGTGCGTTGTGCATTCAACTCACAGAGTTCAACCTTCCTTTTGATAGAGCAGTTTTGAAACACTCTTTTTGTAGAATCTGCACCTGGATATTTGGAACGCTTTGAGGCCTATGCTTCAAAAGGAAATATCCTGGCATAGAAACTGGATGGAAGCATTCTCAGAAACTTCTTTGCGATGAGGGCCTTCAAGTCACAGAGTGAAACCTTCCTTTTGATAGGCCAGCTTTGAAACACTGTTTCTGTAGAATCCGCAAGTGGATGCTTGGAGCTCTTTGAGGCTTAGGCTGGAAAAGGGAATATCTTCATATACAAACTAGACAGAAGCATTCTCAGAAACTTCTTTGTCATGTGGGGATGGAACTCACAGAGTTGAACATTCCTTTTCACAGAGCAGTTCTGCAACCCTCTTTTGGTGGAAACTGCAAGTGGATGTTTGGTGCGATTGCGTCATCCAGTGGAAAAGGAAATACATTCAGACGAAAACTAGATAGAATCATTCTCAGAAACTTCTTGAGATGAGTGCATTCTACTCACAGAGTTGTACCTTCCTTTTGATAGAATAGTTTTGAAACACACTTTTTGTGCAAACTGCAAGTGGATAGTTGGAGCGCTTTGAGGCGTATGCTGCAAAACGAAATATCTTCACATAAAAACTAGACAGAAGCATTCTCAGAAACTTCTTTGTGATGTGCACATTCAACTCACAGAGTTGAAGCTTCCTTTTCATATAGCACTTTTGAAACGCTCTGTTAGTAGAATCTGCAAGGGAATATTTGGCGTGCTACGAGGCCAACACTGGAAAAGGAAATACCTTCACATACAAACCAGACGGAAGCATTCTCAGAAACTACCCTGTGCTTTATGCATTCAACTCACTGAGAGGAATCTTCCCTTTGAGAGCGCAGTTTGGAAACACTCTTTTTGCAGAATTTGCTAGGGGATGTTTGGAGCGATTTCAGGACTATGCTGGAAAAGGAAATATCTTCACTTAAACACTAGACAGAAGCATTGTCAGAAACTTCGGTGCGATGAGTGCATTCGACTCACAGACCTGAACCTTCCTTTTGATAGAGCAGTTTTGAAACGCTCTTTTAGTAGCATCTGAAAGCGGATATTTGGAGCGCTTTGAGGCCAAGGCTGGAAAACGAAATATCATCACATAAAAACTAGACAGAAGCATTCTCAGAAACTTCTTTGTGATGAGTGGATTCAACTCACAGACTTGCACGTTCCTTTGCATAGGATAGTTTTGAAACACTCCTTTTGTAGAATCTGCGAGCGTTTATTTCGAACGCTTTGAGGCCTATGCTGGAAAAGGAAATATCTTCACCTAAAAACTAGACAGAAGGATTGTCAGAAACATCTTTGTGATGACTGCATTCAACTCACAGAGTTGAACCTACCTATTGATAGAGAAGTTTTGAAACACCCTTTTTGTAGAATCTGCAAGTGACTATTTGGAGCGATATGAGGCCTCTGCTGGGAAAGGAAATATCTTCCCCTAAAAGCTAGACAGAAGCATACTCAGAAACGACTTGGCAATGTGTGCATCCACCTCACAGAGTTGAACCTTCCTTTCCCTAGAGCAGTTTTGAAACACTCTTTTAGTAGAATCTGAAAGTGGATATTTGGAGCGCTTTGAGGCCAGTGCTGGGAAACGAAATATCATCACAGAAAAACTAGACAGAAGCGTTCTGCGAAAGTTCTTTGTGATGAGTGCATTCAACTCAGAGACTCGAACGTTCCTTTTGATAGAACAGTTTTGAAACACTCCTTTTGTAGAATCTGCAAGTGTTTATTTGGAGCGCTTTCAGGCCTATGCTGGAAAAGGAAATATCTTCACCTCAAAAGTAGATAGAAGCATTCTCAGAAACTTCTTGGTGATGTGTACATTGAACTCACAGTGTTGAACCTTTCTTTGGGTAGAGAAGTTTTGAAACACTCTTTTAGCAGAATCTTCAAGTGGATATATGGAGTTCCTTGAGGCCTACGCCAGAAAAGGAAATATCTTCCCGTAGAAACTAGGCAAAAGCATTCTCAGAAAGTTCCCTGTGCGTTGTGCATTCAACTCACAGAGTTCAACCTTCCTTTTGATAGAGCAGTTTTGAAACACTCTTTTTGTAGAATCTGCACCTGGATATTTGGAACGCTTTGAGGCCTATGCTTCAAAAGGAAATATCCTGGCATAGAAACTGGATGGAAGCATTCTCAGAAACTTCTTTGCGATGAGGGCCTTCAAGTCACAGAGTGAAACCTTCCTTTTGATAGGCCAGCTTTGAAACACTGTTTCTGTAGAATCCGCAAGTGGATGCTTGGAGCTCTTTGAGGCTTAGGCTGGAAAAGGGAATATCTTCATATACAAACTAGACAGAAGCATTCTCAGAAACTTCTTTGTCATGTGGGGATGGAACTCACAGAGTTGAACATTCCTTTTCACAGAGCAGTTCTGCAACACTCTTTTGGTGGAAACTGCAAGTGGATGTTTGGTGCGATTGCGTCATCCAGTGGAAAAGGAAATACATTCAGACGAAAACTAGATAGAACCATTCTCAGAAACTTCTTGAGATGAGTGCATTCTACTCACAGAGTTGTACCTTCCTTTTGATAGAATAGTTTTGAAACACACTTTTTGTGCAAACTGCAAGTGGATAGTTGGAGCGCTTTGAGGCGTATGCTGCAAAACGAAATATCTTCACATAAAAACTAGACAGAAGCATTCTCAGAAACTTCTTTGTGATGTGCACATTCAACTCACAGAGTTGAAGCTTCCTTTTCATATAGCACTTTTGAAACGCTCTGTTAGTAGAGTCTGCAAGGGAATATTTGGCGTGCTACGAGGCCAACACTGGAAAAGGAAATACCTTCACATACAAACCAGACGGAAGCATTCTCAGAAACTACCCTGTGCTTTATGCATTCAACTCACTGAGAGGAATCTCCCCTTTGAGAGCGCAGTTTGGAAACACTCTTTTTGCAGAATTTGCTAGGGGATGTTTGGAGCGATTTCAGGACTATGCTGGAAAAGGAAATATCTTCACTTAAACACTAGACAGAAGCATTGTCAGAAACTTCGGTGCGATGAGTGCATTCGACTGACAGACCTGAACCTTCCTTTTGATAGAGCAGTTTTGAAACGCTCTTTTAGTAGCATCTGAAAGCGGATATTTGGAGCGCTTTGAGGCCAAGGCTGGAAAACGAAATATCATCACATAAAAACTAGACAGAAGCATTCTCAGAAACTTCTTTGTGATGAGTGGATTCAACGCACAGACTTGCACGTTCCTTTGCATAGGATAGTTTTGAAACACTCCTTTTGTAGAATCTGCGAGCGTTTATTTCGAACGCTTTGAGGCCTATGCTGGAAAAGGAAATATCTTCACCTAAAAACTAGACAGAAGGATTGTCAGAAACATCTTTGTGATGACTGCATTCAACTCACAGAGTTGAACCTACCTATTGATAGAGAAGTTTTGAAACACCCTTTTTGTAGAATCTGCAAGTGAATATTTGGAGCGATATGACGCCTCTGCTGGGAAAGGAAATATCTTCCCCTAAAAGCTAGACAGAAGCATACTCAGAAACGACTTGGCAATGTGTGCATCCACCTCACAGAGTTGAACCTTCCTTTCCCTAGAGCAGTTTTGAAACACTCTTTTAGTAGAATCTGAAAGTGGATATTTGGAGCGCTTTGAGGCCAGTGCTGGGAAACGAAATATCATCACAGAAAAACTAGACAGAAGCGTTCTGCGAAATTTCTTTGTGATGAGTGCATTCAACTCAGAGACTCGAACGTTCCTTTTGATAGAACAGTTTTGAAACACTCCTTTTGTAGAATCTGCAAGTGTTTATTTGGAGCGCTTTCAGGCCTATGCTGGAAAAGGAAATATCTTCACCTCAAAAGTAGATAGAAGCATTCTCAGAAACTTCTTGGTGATGTGTACATTGAACTCACAGTGTTGAACCTTTCTTTGGATAGAGAAGTTTTGAAACACTCTTTTAGCAGAATCTTCAAGTGGATATATGGAGTTCCTTGAGGCCTACGCCGGAAAAGGAAATATCTTACCATAGAAACTAGGCAAAAGCATTCTCAGAAAGTTCCCTGTGCTTTGTGCATTCAACTCATGAGTTCAACCTTCCTTTTGATAGAGCAGTTTTGAAACACTCTTTTTGTAGAATCTGCACGTGGATATTTGGAACGATTTGAGGCCTATGCTTCAAAAGGAAATATCCTGGCATAGAAACTGGACGGAAGCATTCTGAGAAACTTCTTTGCGATGAGGGCCTTCAAGTCACAGAGTGAAACCTTCCTTTTGATAGGCCAGCTTTGAAACACTGCTTCTGTAGAATCCGCAAGTGGATGCTTGGAGCTCTTTGAGGCTTAGGCTGGAAAAGGTAATATCTTCATATACAAACTAGACAGAAGCATTCTCAGAAACTTCTTTGTCATGTGGGGATGGAACTCACAGAGTTGAACATTCCTTTTCACACAGCAGTTCTGCAACCCTCTTTTGGGGGAAACTGCAAGTGGATGTTTGGTGCGATTGCGTCATCCAGTGGAAAAGGAAATACATTCAGACGAAAACTAGATAGAACCATTCTCAGAAACTTCTTGAGATGAGTGCATTCTACTCACAGAGTTGTACCTTCCTTTTGATAGAACAGTTTTGAAACACACTTTTTGTGCAAACTGCAAGTGGATAGTTGGAGCGCTTTGAGGCGTATTCTGCAAAACGAAATATCTTCACATAAAAACTAGACAGAAGCATTCTCAGAAACTTCTTTGTGATGTGCGCATTCAACTCACAGAGTTGAAGCTTCCTTTTCATCTAGCCCTTTTGGAACGCCCTGTTAGTAGAATCTGCAAGGGAATATTTGGAGTGCTACGAGGCCAACACTAGAAAAGGAAATACCTTCACATACAAACCAGACGGAAGCATTCTCAGAAACTACCCTGTGCTTTATGCATTCAACTCACTGAGAGGAATCTTCCTTTTGAGAGCGCAGTTTGGAAACACTCTTTTTGCAGAATTTGCTAGGGGATGTTTGGAGCGATTTCAGGACTATGCTGGAAAAGGAAATATCTTCACTTAAACACTAGACAGAAGCATTGTCAGAAACTTCGGTGCGATGAGTGCATTCGACTCACAGACCTGAACCTTCCTTTTGATAGAGCAGTTTTGAAATGCTCTTTTAGTAGCATCTGAAAGTTTATATTTGGAGCGCTTTTAGGCCAAGGCTGGAAAACGAAATATCATCACATAAAAACTAGACAGAAGTATTCTCAGAAACTTCTTTGTGATGAGTGGATTCAACTCACAGACTTGCACGTTCCTTTGGATAGGATAGTTTTGAAACACTCCTTTTGTAGAACCCGCGAGCGTTTATTTCGAACGCTTTGAGGCCTATGCTGGAAAAGGAAATATCTTCACCTAAAAACTAGACAGAAGCATTGTCAGAAACATCTTTGTGATGACTGCATTCAACTCACAGAGTTGAACCTACCTATTGATAGAGAAGTTTTGAAACACCCTTTTTGTAGAATCTGCAAGTGAATATTTGGAGCGATATGAGGCCTCTGCTGGGAAAGGAAATATCTTCCCCTAAAAGCTAGACAGAAGCATACTCAGAAACGACTTGGCAATGTGTGCATCCACCTCACAGAGTTGAACCTTCCTTTCCCTAGAGCAGTTTTGAAACACTCTTTTAGTAGAATCTGAAAGTGGATATTTGGAGCGCTTTGAGGCCAGTGCTGGGAAACGAAATATCATCACAGAAAAACTAGACAGAAGCGTTCTGCGAAAGTTCTTTGTGATGAGTGCATTCAACTCAGAGACTCGAACGTTCCTTTTGATAGAACAGTTTTGAAACACTCCTTTTGTAGAATCTGCAAGTGTTTATTTGGAGCGCTTTCAGGCCTATGCTGGAAAAGGAAATATCTTCACCTCAAAAGTAGATAGAAGCATTCTCAGAAACTTCTTGGTGATGTGTACATTGAACTCACAGTGTTGAACCTTTCTTTGGATAGAGAAGTTTTGAAACACTCTTTTAGCAGAATCTTCAAGTGGATATATGGAGTTCCTTGAGGCCTACGCCAGAAAAGGAAATATCTTCCCGTAGAAACTAGGCAAAAGCATTCTCAGAAAGTTCCCTGTGCGTTGTGCATTCAACTCACAGAGTTCAACCTTCCTTTTGATAGAGCAGTTTTGAAACACTCTTTTTGTAGAATCTGCACCTGGATATTTGGAACGCTTTGAGGCCTATGCTTCAAAAGGAAATATCCTGGCATAGAAACTGGATGGAAGCATTCTCAGAAACTTCTTTGCGATGAGGGCCTTCAAGTCACAGAGTGAAACCTTCCTTTTGATAGGCCAGCTTTGAAACACTGTTTCTGTAGAATCCGCAAGTGGATGCTTGGAGCTCTTTGAGGCTTAGGCTGGAAAAGGTAATATCTTCATATACAAACTAGACAGAAGCATTCTCAGAAACTTCTTTGTCATGTGGGGATGGAACTCACAGAGTTGAACATTCCTTTTCACAGAGCAGTTCTGCCACCCTCTTTTAGTGGAAACTGCAAGTGGATGTTTGGTGCGATTGCGTCATCCAGTGGAAAAGGAAATACATTCAGACGAAAACTAGATAGAACCATTCTCAGAAACTTCTTGAGATGAGTGCATTCTACTCACAGAGTTGTACATTCCTTTTGATAGAATAGTTTTGAAACACACTTTTTGTGCAAACTGCAAGTGGATAGTTGAAGCGCTTTGAGGCGTATGCTGCAAAACGAAATATCTTCACATAAAAACTAGACAGAAGCATTCTCAGAAACTTCTTTGTGATGTGCGCATTCAACTCACAGAGTTGAAGCTTCCTTTTCATATAGCACTTTTGAAACGCTCTGTTAGTACAATCTGCAAGGGAATATTTGGCGTGCTACGAGGCCAACACTGGAAAAGGAAATACCTTCACATACAAACCAGACGGAAGCATTCTCAGAAACTACCCTGTGCTTTATGCATTCAACTCACTGAGAGGAATCTTCCCTTTGAGAGCGCAGTTTGGAAACACTCTTTTTGCAGAATTTGCTAGGGGATGTTTGGAGCGATTTCAGGACTATGCTGGAAAAGGAAATATCTTCACTTAAACACTAGACAGAAGCATTGTCAGAAACTTCGGTGCGATGAGTGCATTCGACTCACAGACCTGAACCTTCCTTTTGATAGAGCAGTTTTGAAACGCTCTTTTAGTAGCATCTGAAAGTTTATATTTGGAGCGCTTTGAGGCCAAGGCTGGAAAACGAAATATCATCACATAAAAACTAGACAGAAGCATTCTCAGAAACTTCTTTGTGATGAGTGGATTCAACGCACAGACTTGCACGTTCCTTTGCATAGGATAGTTTTGAAACACTCCTTTTGTAGAATCTGCGAGCGTTTATTTCGAACGCTTTGAGGCCTATGCTGGAAAAGGAAATATCTTCACCTAAAAACTAGACAGAAGGATTGTCAGAAACATCTTTGTGATGACTGCATTCAACTCACAGAGTTGAACCTACCTATTGATAGAGAAGTTTTGAAACACCCTTTTTGTAGAATCTGCAAGTGAATATTTGGAGCGATATGACGCCTCTGCTGGGAAAGGAAATATCTTCCCCTAAAAGCTAGACAGAAGCATACTCAGAAACGACTTGGCAATGTGTGCATCCACCTCACAGAGTTGAACCTTCCTTTCCCTAGAGCAGTTTTGAAACACTCTTTTAGTAGAATCTGAAAGTGGATATTTGGAGCGCTTTGAGGCCAGTGCTGGGAAACGAAATATCATCACAGAAAAACTAGACAGAAGCGTTCTGCGAAATTTCTTTGTGATGAGTGCATTCAACTCAGAGACTCGAACGTTCCTTTTGATAGAACAGTTTTGAAACACTCCTTTTGTAGAATCTGCAAGTGTTTATTTGGAGCGCTTTCAGGCCTATGCTGGAAAAGGAAATATCTTCACCTCAAAAGTAGATAGAAGCATTCTCAGAAACTTCTTGGTGATGTGTACATTGAACTCACAGTGTTGAACCTTTCTTTGGATAGAGAAGTTTTGAAACACTCTTTTAGCAGAATCTTCAAGTGGATATATGGAGTTCCTTGAGGCCTACGCCGGAAAAGGAAATATCTTACCATAGAAACTAGGCAAAAGCATTCTCAGAAAGTTCCCTGTGCTTTGTGCATTCAACTCATGAGTTCAACCTTCCTTTTGATAGAGCAGTTTTGAAACACTCTTTTTGTAGAATCTGCACGTGGATATTTGGAACGCTTTGAGGCCTATGCTTCAAAAGGAAATATCCTGGCATAGAAACTGGACGGAAGCATTCTGAGAAACTTCTTTGCGATGAGGGCCTTCAAGTCACAGAGTGAAACCTTCCTTTTGATAGGCCAGCTTTGAAACACTGCTTCTGTAGAATCCGCAAGTGGATGCTTGGAGCTCTTTGAGGCTTAGGCTGGAAAAGGTAATATCTTCATATACAAACTAGACAGAAGCATTCTCAGAAACTTCTTTGTCATGTGGGGATGGAACTCACAGAGTTGAACATTCCTTTTCACACAGCAGTTCTGCAACCCTCTTTTGGGGGAAACTGCAAGTGGATGTTTGGTGCGATTGCGTCATCCAGTGGAAAAGGAAATACATTCAGACGAAAACTAGATAGAACCATTCTCAGAAACTTCTTGAGATGAGTGCATTCTACTCACAGAGTTGTACCTTCCTTTTGATAGAACAGTTTTGAAACACACTTTTTGTGCAAACTGCAAGTGGATAGTTGGAGCGCTTTGAGGCGTATTCTGCAAAACGAAATATCTTCACATAAAAACTAGACAGAAGCATTCTCAGAAACTTCTTTGTGATGTGCGCATTCAACTCACAGAGTTGAAGCTTCCTTTTCATCTAGCCCTTTTGGAACGCCCTGTTAGTAGAATCTGCAAGGGAATATTTGGAGTGCTACGAGGCCAACACTAGAAAAGGAAATACCTTCACATACAAACCAGACGGAAGCATTCTCAGAAACTACCCTGTGCTTTATGCATTCAACTCACTGAGAGGAATCTTCCTTTTGAGAGCGCAGTTTGGAAACACTCTTTTTGCAGAATTTGCTAGGGGATGTTTGGAGCGATTTCAGGACTATGCTGGAAAAGGAAATATCTTCACTTAAACACTAGACAGAAGCATTGTCAGAAACTTCGGTGCGATGAGTGCATTCGACTCACAGACCTGAACCTTCCTTTTGATAGAGCAGTTTTGAAATGCTCTTTTAGTAGCATCTGAAAGTTTATATTTGGAGCGCTTTTAGGCCAAGGCTGGAAAACGAAATATCATCACATAAAAACTAGACAGAAGTATTCTCAGAAACTTCTTTGTGATGAGTGGATTCAACTCACAGACTTGCACGTTCCTTTGGATAGGATAGTTTTGAAACACTCCTTTTGTAGAACCCGCGAGCGTTTATTTCGAACGCTTTGAGGCCTATGCTGGAAAAGGAAATATCTTCACCTAAAAACTAGACAGAAGCATTGTCAGAAACATCTTTGTGATGACTGCATTCAACTCACAGAGTTGAACCTACCTATTGATAGAGAAGTTTTGAAACACCCTTTTTGTAGAATCTGCAAGTGAATATTTGGAGCGATATGAGGCCTCTGCTGGGAAAGGAAATATCTTCCCCTAAAAGCTAGACAGAAGCATACTCAGAAACGACTTGGCAATGTGTGCATCCACCTCACAGAGTTGAACCTTCCTTTCCCTAGAGCAGTTTTGAAACACTCTTTTAGTAGAATCTGAAAGTGGATATTTGGAGCGCTTTGAGGCCAGTGCTGGGAAACGAAATATCATCACAGAAAAACTAGACAGAAGCGTTCTGCGAAAGTTCTTTGTGATGAGTGCATTCAACTCAGAGACTCGAACGTTCCTTTTGATAGAACAGTTTTGAAACACTCCTTTTGTAGAATCTGCAAGTGTTTATTTGGAGCGCTTTCAGGCCTATGCTGGAAAAGGAAATATCTTCACCTCAAAAGTAGATAGAAGCATTCTCAGAAACTTCTTGGTGATGTGTACATTGAACTCACAGTGTTGAACCTTTCTTTGGATAGAGAAGTTTTGAAACACTCTTTTAGCAGAATCTTCAAGTGGATATATGGAGTTCCTTGAGGCCTACGCCAGAAAAGGAAATATCTTCCCGTAGAAACTAGGCAAAAGCATTCTCAGAAAGTTCCCTGTGCGTTGTGCATTCAACTCACAGAGTTCAACCTTCCTTTTGATAGAGCAGTTTTGAAACACTCTTTTTGTAGAATCTGCACCTGGATATTTGGAACGCTTTGAGGCCTATGCTTCAAAAGGAAATATCCTGGCATAGAAACTGGATGGAAGCATTCTCAGAAACTTCTTTGCGATGAGGGCCTTCAAGTCACAGAGTGAAACCTTCCTTTTGATAGGCCAGCTTTGAAACACTGTTTCTGTAGAATCCGCAAGTGGATGCTTGGAGCTCTTTGAGGCTTAGGCTGGAAAAGGTAATATCTTCATATACAAACTAGACAGAAGCATTCTCAGAAACTTCTTTGTCATGTGGGGATGGAACTCACAGAGTTGAACATTCCTTTTCACAGAGCAGTTCTGCCACCCTCTTTTAGTGGAAACTGCAAGTGGATGTTTGGTGCGATTGCGTCATCCAGTGGAAAAGGAAATACATTCAGACGAAAACTAGATAGAACCATTCTCAGAAACTTCTTGAGATGAGTGCATTCTACTCACAGAGTTGTACATTCCTTTTGATAGAATAGTTTTGAAACACACTTTTTGTGCAAACTGCAAGTGGATAGTTGAAGCGCTTTGAGGCGTATGCTGCAAAACGAAATATCTTCACATAAAAACTAGACAGAAGCATTCTCAGAAACTTCTTTGTGATGTGCGCATTCAACTCACAGAGTTGAAGCTTCCTTTTCATATAGCACTTTTGAAACGCTCTGTTAGTACAATCTGCAAGGGAATATTTGGCGTGCTACGAGGCCAACACTGGAAAAGGAAATACCTTCACATACAAACCAGACGGAAGCATTCTCAGAAACTACCCTGTGCTTTATGCATTCAACTCACTGAGAGGAATCTTCCCTTTGAGAGCGCAGTTTGGAAACACTCTTTTTGCAGAATTTGCTAGGGGATGTTTGGAGCGATTTCAGGACTATGCTGGAAAAGGAAATATCTTCACTTAAACACTAGACAGAAGCATTGTCAGAAACTTCGGTGCGATGAGTGCATTCGACTCACAGACCTGAACCTTCCTTTTGATAGAGCAGTTTTGAAACGCTCTTTTAGTAGCATCTGAAAGTTTATATTTGGAGCGCTTTGAGGCCAAGGCTGGAAAACGAAATATCATCACATAAAAACTAGACAGAAGCATTCTCAGAAACTTCTTTGTGATGAGTGGATTCAACGCACAGACTTGCACGTTCCTTTGGATTGGATAGTTTTGAAACACTCCTTTGTAGAATCTGCGAGCGTTTATTTCGAACGCTTTGAGGCCTATGCTGGAAAAGGAAATATCTTCACCTAAAAGCTAGACAGAAGCATTTTCAGAAACATCTTTGTGATGACTGCATTCAACTCACAGAGTTGAACCTACCTATTGATAGAGAAGTTTTGAAACACCCTTTTTGTAGAATCTGCAAGTGAATATTTGGAGCGATATGAGGCCTCTGCTGGGAAAGGACATATCTTCCCCTAAAAGCTAGAGAGAAGCATACTCAGAAACGACTTGTCAATGTGTGCATCCAACTCACAGAGTTGAACCTTCCTTTCCCTAGAGCAGTTTTGAAACACTCTTTTAGTAGAATCTGAAAGTGGATATTTGGAGCGCTTTGAGGCCAGTGCTGGGAAACGAAATATCATCACAGAAAAACTAGACAGAAGCGTTCTGCGAAAGTTCTTTGTGATGAGTGCATTCAACTCAGAGACTCGAACGTTCCTTTTGATAGAACAGTTTTGAAACACTCCTTTTGTAGAATCTGCAAGTGTTTATTTGGAGCGCTTTCAGGCCTATGCTGGAAAAGGAAATATCTTCACCTCAAAAGTAGATAGAAGCATTCTCAGAAACTTCTTGGTGATGTGTACATTGAACTCACAGTGTTGAACCTTTCTTTGGATAGAGAAGTTTTGAAACACTCTTTTAGCAGAATCTTCAAGTGGATATATGGAGTTCCTTGAGGCCTACGCCAGAAAAGGAAATATCTTCCCGTAGAAACTAGGCAAAAGCATTCTCAGAAAGTTCCCTGTGCGTTGTGCATTCACCTGACAGAGTTCAACCTTCCTTTTGATAGAGCAGTTTTGAAACACTCTTTTTGTAGAATCTGCACCTGGATATTTGGAACGCTTTGAGGCCTATGCTTCAAAAGGAAATATCCTGGCATAGAAACTGGATGGAAGCATTCTCAGAAACTTCTTTGGGATGAGGGCCTTCAAGTCACAGAGTGAAACCTTCCTTTTGATAGGCCAGCTTTGAAACACTGTTTCTGTAGAATCCGCAAGTGGATGCTTGGAGCTCTTTGAGGCTTAGGCTGGAAAAGGGAATATCTTCATATACAAACTAGACAGAAGCATTCTCAGAAACTTCTTTGTCATGTGGGGATGGAACTCACAGAGTTGAACATTCCTTTTCACAGAGCAGTTCTGCAACCCTCTTTTGGTGGAAACTGCAAGTGGATGTTTGGTGCGATTGCGTCATCCAGTGGAAAAGGAAATACATTCAGACGAAAACTAGATAGAACCATTCTCAGAAACTTCTTGAGATGAGTGCATTCTACTCACAAAGTTGTACCTTCCTTTTGATAGAATAGTTTTGAAACACACTTTTTGTGCAAACTGCAAGTGGATAGTTGGAGCGCTTTGAGGCGTATGCTGCAAAACGAAATATCTTCACATAAAAACTAGACAGAAGCATTCTCAGAAACTTCTTTGTGATGTGCACATTCAACTCACAGAGTTGAAGCTTCCTTTTCATATAGCACTTTTGAAACGCTCTGTTAGTAGAATCTGCAAGGGAATATTTGGCGTGCTACGAGGCCAACACTGGAAAAGGAAATACCTTCACATACAAACCAGACGGAAGCATTCTCAGAAACTACCCTGTGCTTTATGCATTCAACTCACTGAGAGGAATCTTCCCTTTGAGAGCGAAGTTTGGAAACACTCTTTTTGCAGAATTTGCTAGGGGATGTTTGGAGCGATTTCAGGACTATGCTGGAAAAGGAAATATCTTCACTTAAACACTAGACAGAAGCATTGTCAGAAACTTCGGTGCGATGAGTGCATTCGACTGACAGACCTGAACCTTCCTTTTGATAGAGCAGTTTTGAAACGCTCTTTTAGTAGCATCTGAAAGCGGATATTTGGAGCGCTTTGAGGCCAAGGCTGGAAAACGAAATATCATCACATAAAAACTAGACAGAAGCATTCTCAGAAACTTCTTTGTGATGAGTGGATTCAACGCACAGACTTGCACGTTCCTTTGCATAGGATAGTTTTGAAACACTCCTTTTGTAGAATCTGCGAGCGTTTATTTCGAACGCTTTGAGGCCTATGCTGGAAAAGGAAATATCTTCACCTAAAAACTAGACAGAAGGATTGTCAGAAACATCTTTGTGATGACTGCATTCAACTCACAGAGTTGAATCTACCTATTGATAGAGAAGTTTTGAAACACCCTTTTTGTAGAATCTGCAAGTGAATATTTGGAGCGATATGAGGCCTCTGCTGGGAAAGGAAATATCTTCCCCTAAAAGCTAGACAGAAGCATACTCAGAAACGACTTGGCAATGTGTGCATCCACCTCACAGAGTTGAACCTTCCTTTCCCTAGAGCAGTTTTGAAACACTCTTTTAGTAGAATCTGAAAGTGGATATTTGGAGCGCTTTGAGGCCAGTGCTGGGAAACGAAATATCATCACAGAAAAACTAGACAGAAGCGTTCTGCGAAAGTTCTTTGTGATGAGTGCATTCAACTCAGAGACTCGAACGTTCCTTTTGATAGAACAGTTTTGAAACACTCCTTTTGTAGAATCTGCAAGTGTTTATTTGGAGCGCTTTCAGGCCTATGCTGGAAAAGGAAATATCTTCACCTCAAAAGTAGATAGAAGCATTCTCAGAAACTTCTTGGTGATGTGTACATTGAACTCACAGTGTTGAACCTTTCTTTGGATAGAGAAGTTTTGAAACACTCTTTTAGCAGAATCTTCAAGTGGATATATGGAGTTCCTTGAGGCCTACGCCAGAAAAGGAAATATCTTCCCGTAGAAACTAGGCAAAAGCATTCTCAGAAAGTTCCCTGTGCGTTGTGCATTCAACTCACAGAGTTCAACCTTCCTTTTGATAGAGCAGTTTTGAAACACTCTTTTTGTAGAATCTGCACCTGGATATTTGGAACGCTTTGAGGCCTATGCTTCAAAAGGAAATATCCTGGCATAGAAACTGGATGGAAGCATTCTCAGAAACTTCTTTGTGATGAGGGCCTTCAAGTCACAGAGTGAAACCTTCCTTTTGATAGGCCAGCTTTGAAACACTGTTTCTGTAGAATCCGCAAGTGGATGCTTGGAGCTCTTTGAGGCTTAGGCTGGAAAAGGGAATATCTTCATATACAAACTAGACAGAAGCATTCTCAGAAACTTCTTTGTCATGTGGGGATGGAACTCACAGAGTTGAACATTCCTTTTCACAGAGCAGTTCTGCAACCCTCTTTTGGTGGAAACTGCAAGTGGATGTTTGGTGCGATTGCGTCATCCAGTGGAAAAGGAAATACATTCAGACGAAAACTAGATAGAACCATTCTCAGAAACTTCTTGAGATGAGTGCATTCTACTCACAGAGTTGTACCTTCCTTTTGATAGAATAGTTTTGAAACACACTTTTTGTGCAAACTGCAAGTGGATAGTTGGAGCGCTTTGAGGCGTATGCTGCAAAACGAAATATCTTCACATAAAAACTAGACAGAAGCATTCTCAGAAACTTCTTTGTGATGTGCACATTCAACTCACAGAGTTGAAGCTTCCTTTTCATATAGCACTTTTGAAACGCTCTGTTAGTAGAATCTGCAAGGGAATATTTGGCGTGCTACGAGGCCAACACTGGAAAAGGAAATACCTTCACATACAAACCAGACGGAAGCATTCTCAGAAACTACCCTGTGCTTTATGCATTCAACTCACTGAGAGGAATCTTCCCTTTGAGAGCGCAGTTTGGAAACACTCTTTTTGCAGAATTTGCTAGGGGATGTTTGGAGCGACTTCAGGACTATGCTGGAAAAGGAAATATCTTCACTTAAACACTAGACAGAAGCATTGTCAGAAACTTCGGTGCGATGAGTTCATTCGACTCACAGACCTGAACCTTCCTTTTGATAGAGCAGTTTTGAAACGCTCTTTTAGTAGCATCTGAAAGCGGATATTTGGAGCGCTTTGAGGCCAAGGCTGGAAAACGAAATATCATCACATAAAAACTAGACAGAAGCATTCTCAGAAACTTCTTTGTGATGAGTGGATTCAACTCACAGACTTGCACGTTCCTTTGCATAGGATAGTTTTGAAACACTCCTTTTGTAGAATCTGCGAGCGTTTATTTCGAACGCTTTGAGGCCTATGCTGGAAAAGGAAATATCTTCACCTAAAAACTAGACAGAAGCATTGTCAGAAACATCTTTGTGATGACTGCATTCAACTCACAGAGTTGAACCTACCTATTGATAGAGAAGTTTTGAAACACCCTTTTTGTAGAATCTGCAAGTGAATATTTGGAGCGATATGAGGCCTCTGCTGGGAAAGGAAATATCTTCCCCTAAAAGCTAGACAGAAGCATACTCAGAAACGACTTGGCAATGTGTGCATCCACCTCACAGAGTTGAACCTTCCTTTCCCTAGAGCAGTTTTGAAACACTCTTTTAGTAGAATCTGAAAGTGGATATTTGGAGCGCTTTGAGGCCAGTGCTGGGAAACGAAATATCATCACAGAAAAACTAGACAGAAGCGTTCTGCGAAAGTTCTTTGTGATGAGTGCATTCAACTCAGAGACTCGAACGTTCCTTTTGATAGAACAGTTTTGAAACACTCCTTTTGTAGAATCTGCAAGTGTTTATTTGGAGCGCTTTCAGGCCTATGCTGGAAAAGGAAATATCTTCACCTCAAAAGTAGATAGAAGCATTCTCAGAAACTTCTTGGTGATGTGTACATTGAACTCACAGTGTTGAACCTTTCTTTGGGTAGAGAAGTTTTGAAACACTCTTTTAGCAGAATCTTCAAGTGGATATATGGAGTTCCTTGAGGCCTACGCCAGAAAAGGAAATATCTTCCCGTAGAAACTAGGCAAAAGCATTCTCAGAAAGTTCCCTGTGCGTTGTGCATTCAACTCACAGAGTTCTACCTTCCTTTTGATAGAGCGGTTTTGAAACACTCTTTTTGTAGAATCTGCACCTGGATATTTGGAACGCTTTGAGGCCTATGCTTCAAAAGGAAATATCCTGGCATAGAAACTGGATGGAAGCATTCTCAGAAACTTCTTTGCGATGAGGGCCTTCAAGTCACAGAGTGAAACCTTCCTTTTGATAGGCCAGCTTTGAAACACTGTTTCTGTAGAATCCGCAAGTGGATGCTTGGAGCTCTTTGAGGCTTAGGCTGGAAAAGGTAATATCTTCATATACAAACTAGACAGAAGCATTCTCAGAAACTTCTTTGTCATGTGGGGATGGAACTCACAGAGTTGAACATTCCTTTTCACAGAGCAGTTCTGCAACCCTCTTTTGGTGGAAACTGCAAGTGGATGTTTGGTGCGATTGCGTCATCCAGTGGAAAAGGAAATACATTCAGACGAAAACTAGATAGAACCATTCTCAGAAACTTCTTGAGATGAGTGCATTCTACTCACAGAGTTGTACCTTCCTTTTGATAGAATAGTTTTGAAACACACTTTTTGTGCAAACTGCAAGTGGATAGTTGGAGCGCTTTGAGGCGTATGCTGCAAAACGAAATATCTTCACATAAAAACTAGACAGAAGCATTCTCAGAAACTTCTTTGTGATGTGCACATTCAACTCACAGAGTTGAAGCTTCCTTTTCATATAGCACTTTTGAAACGCTCTGTTAGTAGAATCTGCAAGGGAATATTTGGCGTGCTACGAGGCCAACACTGGAAAAGGAAATACCTTCACATACAAACCAGACGGAAGCATTCTCAGAAACTACCCTGTGCTTTATGCATTCAACTCACTGAGAGGAATCTTCCCTTTGAGAGCGCAGTTTGGAAACACTCTTTTTGCAGAATTTGCTAGGGGATGTTTGGAGCGACTTCAGGACTATGCTGGAAAAGGAAATATCTTCACTTAAACACTAGACAGAAGCATTGTCAGAAACTTCGGTGCGATGAGTTCATTCGACTCACAGACCTGAACCTTCCTTTTGATAGAGCAGTTTTGAAACGCTCTTTTAGTAGCATCTGAAAGCGGATATTTGGAGCGCTTTGAGGCCAAGGCTGGAAAACGAAATATCATCACATAAAAACTAGACAGAAGCATTCTCAGAAACTTCTTTGTGATGAGTGGATTCAACTCACAGACTTGCACGTTCCTTTGCATAGGATAGTTTTGAAACACTCCTTTTGTAGAATCTGCGAGCGTTTATTTCGAACGCTTTGAGGCCTATGCTGGAAAAGGAAATATCTTCACCTAAAAACTAGACAGAAGCATTGTCAGAAACATCTTTGTGATGACTGCATTCAACTCACAGAGTTGAACCTACCTACTGATAGAGAAGTTTTGAAACACCCTTTTTGTAGAATCTGCAAGTGAATATTTGGAGCGATATGAGGCCTCTGCTGGGAAAGGAAATATCTTCCCCTAAAAGCTAGACAGAAGCATACTCAGAAACGACTTGGCAATGTGTGCATCCACCTCACAGAGTTGAACCTTCCTTTCCCTAGAGCAGTTTTGAAACACTCTTTTAGTATAATCTGAAAGTGGATATTTGGAGCGCTTTGAGGCCAGTGCTGGGAAACGAAATATCATCACAGAAAAACTAGACAGAAGCGTTCTGCGAAAGTTCTTTGTGATGAGTGCATTCAACTCAGAGACTCGAACGTTCCTTTTGATAGAACAGTTTTGAAACACTCCTTTTGTAGAATCTGCAAGTGTTTATTTGGAGCGCTTTCAGGCCTATGCTGGAAAAGGAAATATCTTCACCTCAAAAGTAGATAGAAGCATTCTCAGAAACTTCTTGGTGATGTGTACATTGAACTCAGAGTGTTGAACCTTTCTTTGGATAGAGAAGTTTTGAAACACTCTTTTAGCAGAATCTTCAAGTGGATATATGGAGTTCCTTGAGGCCTACGCCAGATCAGGAAATATCTTCCCGTAGAAACTAGGCAAAAGCATTCTCAGAAAGTTCCCTGTGCGTTGTGCATTCAACTCACAGAGTTCAACCTTCCTTTTGATAGAGCAGTTTTGAAACACTCTTTTTGTAGAATCTGCACGTGGATATTTGGAACGCTTTGAGGCCTATGCTTCAAAAGGAAATATCCTGGCATAGAAACTGGACGGAAGCATTCTCAGAAACTTCTTTGCGATGAGGGCCTTCAAGTCACAGAGTGAAACCTTCCTTTTGATAGGCCAGCTTTGAAACACTGCTTCTGTAGAATCCGCAAGTGGATGCTTGGAGCTCTTTGAGGCTTAGGCTGGAAAAGGTAATATCTTCATACACAAACTAGACAGAACCATTCTCAGAAACTTCTTTGTCATGTGGGGATGGAACTCACAGAGGTGAACATTCCTTTTCACAGAGCAGTTCTGCAACCCTCTTTTGGTGGAAACTGCAAGCGGATGTTTGGTGCGATTGCGTCAACCAGTGGAAAAGGAAATACAGTCAGACGAAAACTAGATAGAACCATTCTCAGAAACTTCTTGAGATGAGGGCATTCTACTCACAGAGTTGTACCTTCCTTTTGATAGAATAGTTTTGAAACACACTTTTTGTGCAAACTGCAAGTGGATAGTTGGAGCGCTTTGAGGCGGATGCTGCAAAACGAAATATCTTCACATAAAAACTAGACAGAAGCATTCTCAGAAACTTCTTTGTGATGTGCACATTCAACTCACAGAGTTGAAGCTTCCTTTTCATATAGCACTTTTGAAACGCTCTGTTAGTAGAATCTGCAAGGGAATATTTGGCGTGCTACGAGGCCAACACTGGAAAAGGAAATACCTTCACATACAAACCAGACGGAAGCATTCTCAGAAACTACCCTGTGCTTTATGCATTCAACTCACTGAGAGGAATCTTCCCTTTGAGAGCGCAGTTTGGAAACACTCTTTTTGCAGAATTTGCTAGGGGATGTTTGGAGCGATTTCAGGACTAGGCTGGAAAAGGAAATATCTTCACTTAAACACTAGACAGAAACATTGTCAGAAACTTCGGTGCGATGAGTGCATTCGACTCAGAGACCTGAACCTTCCTTTCGATAGAGCAGTTTTGAAACGCTCTTTTAGTAGCATCTGAAAGTGGATGTTTGGAGCGCTTTGAGGCCAAGGCTGGAAAACGAAATATCATCACATAAAAACTAGACAGAAGCATTCTCAGAAACTTCTTTGTGAGGAGTGGATTCAACTCACAGACTTGCACGTTCCTTTGGATAGGATAGTTTTGAAACACTCCTTTTGTAGAATCTGCGAGTGTTTATTTCAAACGCTTTGAGGTCTATGCTGGAAAAGGAAATATCTTCACCTAAAAACTAGACAGAAGCGTTATCAGAAACATCTTTGTGATGACTGCATTCAACTCACAGAGTTGAACGTACCTATTGATAGAGAAGTTTTGAAACACCCTTTTTGTAGAATCTGCAAGTGAATATTTGGAGCGATATGAGGCCTCTGCTGGGAAAGGAAATATCTTCCCCTAAAAGCTAGACAGAAGCATACTCAGAAACGACTTGGCAATGTGTGCATCCAACTCACAGAGTTGAACCTTCCTTTCCCTAGAGCAGTTTTGAAACACTCTTTTAGTAGAATCTGAAAGTGAATATTTGGAGCGCTTTGAGGCCAGTGCTGGGAAACGAAATATCATCACAGAAAAACTAGACAGAAGCGTTCTGCGAAAGTTCTTTGTGATGAGTGCATTCAACTCAGAGACTCGAACGTTCCTTTTGATAGAACAGTTTTGAAACACTCCTTATGTAGAATCTGCAAGTGTTTATTTGGATTGCTTTCAGGCCTAAGCTGGAAAAGGAAATATCTTCACCTCAAAAGTAGATAGAAGCATTCTCAGAAACTTCTTGGTGATGTGTACATTGAACTCACAGTGTTGAACCTTTCTTTGGATAGAGAAGTTTTGAAACACTCTTTTAGCAGAATCTTCAAGTGGATATATGGAGTTCCTTGAGGCCTACGCCAGAAAAGGAAATATCTTCCCGTAGAAACTAGGCAAAAGCATTCTCAGAAAGTTCCCTGTGCGTTGTGCATTCAACTCACAGAGTTCAACCTTCCTTTTGATAGAGCAGTTTTGAAACACTCTTTTTGTAGAATCTGCACGTGGATATTTGGAACGCTTTGAGGCCTATGCTTCAAAAGGAAATATCCTGGCATAGAAACTGGATGGAAGCATTCTCAGAAACTTCTTTGCGATGAGGGCCTTCAAGTCACAGAGTGAAACCTTCCTTTTGATAGGCCAGCTTTGAAACACTGTTTCTGTAGAATCCGCAAGTGAATGCTTGGAGCTCTTTGAGGCTTAGGCTGGAAAAGGTAATATCTTCATATACAAACTAGACAGAAGCATTCTCAGAAACTTCTTTGTCATGTGGGGATGGAACTCACAGAGTTGAACATTCCTTTTCACAGAGCAGTTCTGCCACCCTCTTTTGGTGGAAACTGCAAGTGGATGTTTGGTGCGATTGCGTCATCCAGTGGAAAAGGAAATACATTCAGACGAAAACTAGATAGAACCATTCTCAGAAACTTCTTGAGATGAGTGCATTCTACTCACAGAGTTGTACATTCCTTTTGATAGGATAGTTTTGAAACACACTTTTTGTGCAAACTGCAAGTGGATAGTTGAAGCGCTTTGAGGCGGATGCTGCAAAACGAAATATCTTCACATAAAAACTAGACAGAAGCATTCTCAGAAACTTCTTTGTGATGTGCGCATTCAACTCACAGAGTTGAAGCTTCCTTTTCATATAGCACTTTTGAAACGCTCTGTTAGTAGAATCTGCAAGGGAATATTTGGCGTGCTACGAGGCCAACACTGGAAAAGGAAATACCTTCACATACAAACCAGACGGAAGCATTCTCAGAAACTACCCTGTGCTTTATGCATTCAACTCACTGAGAGGAATCTTCCCTTTGAGAGCGCAGTTTGGAAACACTCTTTTTGCAGAATTTGCTAGGGGATGTTTGGAGCGATTTCAGGACTATGCTGGAAAAGGAAATATCTTCACTTAAACACTAGACAGAAGCATTGTCAGAAACTTCGGTGCGATGAGTGCATTCGACTCACAGACCTGAACCTTCCTTTTGATAGAGCAGTTTTGAAACGCTCTTTTAGTAGCATCTGAAAGTTTATATTTGGAGCGCTTTGAGGCCAAGGCTGGAAAACGAAATATCATCACATAAAAACTAGACAGAAGCATTCTCAGAAACTTCTTTGTGATGAGTGGATTCAACGCACAGACTTGCACGTTCCTTTGGATTGGATAGTTTTGAAACACTCCTTTGTAGAATCTGCGAGCGTTTATTTCGAACGCTTTGAGGCCTATGCTGGAAAAGGAAATATCTTCACCTAAAAGCTAGACAGAAGCATTTTCAGAAACATCTTTGTGATGACTGCATTCAACTCACAGAGTTGAACCTACCTATTGATAGAGAAGTTTTGAAACACCCATTTTGTAGAATCTGCAAGTGAATATTTGGAGCGATATGAGGCCTCTGCTGGGAAAGGAAATACCTTCCCCTAAAAGCTAGACAGAAGCATACTCAGAAACGACTTGGGAATGTGTGCATCCAACTCACAGAGTTGAACCTTCCTTTCCCTAGAGCAGTTTTGAAACACTCTTTTAGTAGAATCTGAAAGTGGATATTTGCAGCGCTTTGAGGCCAGTGCTGGGAAACGAAATATCATCACAGAAAAACTAGACAGAAGCGTTCTGCGAAAGTTCTTTGTGATGAGTGCATTCAACTCAGAGACTCGAACGTTCCTTTTGATAGAACAGTTTTGAAACACTCCTTTTGTAGAATCTGCAAGTGTTTATTTGGAGCGCTTTCAGGCCTATGCTGGAAAAGGAAATATCTTCACCTCAAAAGTAGATAGAAGCATTCTCAGAAACTTCTTGGTGATGTGTACATTGAACTCACAGTGTTGAACCTTTCTTTGGATAGAGAAGTTTTGAAACACTCTTTTAGCAGAATCTTCAAGTGGATATATGGAGTTCCTTGAGGCCTACGCCAGAAAAGGAAATATCTTCCCGTAGAAACTAGGCAAAAGCATTCTCAGATAGTTCCCTGTGCGTTGTGCATTCAACTCACAGAGTTCAACCTTCCTTTTGATAGAGCAGTTTTGAAACACTCTTTTTGTAGAATCTGCACCTGGATATTTGGAACGCTTTGAGGCCTACGCTTCAAAAGGAAATATCCTGGCATAGAAACTGGATGGAAGCATTCTCAGAAACTTCTTTGCGATGAGGGCCTTCAAGTCACAGAGTGAAACCTTCCTTTTGATAGGCCAGCTTTGAAACACTGTTTCTGTAGAATCCGCAAGTGGATGCTTGGAGCTCTTTGAGGCTTAGGCTGGAAAAGGAAATATCTTCATATACAAACTAGACAGAAGCATTCTCAGAAACTTCTTTGTCATGTGGGGATGGAACTCACAGAGTTGAACATTCCTTTTCACAGAGCAGTTCTGCAACCCTCTTTTGGTGGAAACTGCAAGTGGATGTTTGGTGCGATTGCGTCATCCAGTGGAAAAGGAAATACATTCAGACGAAAACTAGATAGAACCATTCTCAGAAACTTCTTGAGATGAGTGCATTCTACTCACAGAGTTGTACATTCCTTTTGATAGAATAGTTTTGAAACACACTTTTTGTGCAAACTGCAAGTGGATAGTTGAAGCGCTTTGAGGCGTATGCTGCAAAACGAAATATCTTCACATAAAAACTAGACAGAAGCATTCTCAGAAACTTCTTTGGGATGTGCGCATTCAACTCACAGAGTTGAAGCTTCCTTTTCATATAGCACTTTTGAAACGCTCTGTTAGTAGAATCTGCAAGGGAATATTTGGCATGCTACGAGGCCAACACTGGAAAAGGAAATACCTTCACATACAAACCAGACGGAAGCATTCTCAGAAACTACCCTGTGCTTTATGCATTCAACTCACTGAGAGGAATCTTCCCTTTGAGAGCGCAGTTTGGAAACACTCTTTTTGCAGAATTTGCTAGGGGATGTTTGGAGCGATTTCAGGACTATGCTGGAAAAGGAAATATCTTCACTTAAACACTAGACAGAAGCATTGTCAGAAACTTCGGTGCGATGAGTGCATTCGACTCACAGACCTGAACCTTCCTTTTGATAGAGCAGTTTTGAAACGCTCTTTTAGTAGCATCTGAAAGCGGATATTTGGAGCGCTTTGAGGCCAAGGCTGGAAAACGAAATATCATCACATAAAAACTAGACAGAAGCATTCTCAGAAACTTCTTTGTGATGAGTGGATTCAACTCACAGACTTGCACGTTCCTTTGCATAGGATAGTTTTGAAACACTCCTTTTGTAGAATCTGCGAGCGTTTATTTCGAACGCTTTGAGGCCTATGCTGGAAAAGGAAATATCTTCACCTAAAAACTAGACAGAAGCATTGTCAGAAACATCTTTGTGATGACTGCATTCAACTCACAGAGTTGAACCTACCTATTGATAGAGAAGTTTTGAAACACCCTTTTTGTAGAATCTGCAAGTGAATATTTGGAGCGATATGAGGCCTCTGCTGGGAAAGGAAATATCTTCCCCTAAAAGCTAGACAGAAGCATACTCAGAAACGACTTGGCAATGTGTGCATCCACCTCACAGAGTTGAACCTTCCTTTCCCTAGAGCAGTTTTGAAACACTCTTTTAGTAGAATCTGAAAGTGGATATTTGGAGCGCTTTGAGGCCAATGCTGGGAAACGAAATATCATCACAGAAAAACTAGACAGAAGCGTTCTGCGAAAGTTCTTTGTGATGAGTGCATTCAACTCAGAGACTCGAACGTTCCTTTTGATAGAACAGTTTTGAAACACTCCTTTTGTAGAATCTGCAAGTGTTTATTTGGAGCGCTTTCAGGCCTATGCTGGAAAAGGAAATATCTTCACCTCAAAAGTAGATAGAAGCATTCTCAGAAACTTCTTGGTGATGTGTACATTGAACTCACAGTGTTGAACCTTTCTTTGGATAGAGAAGTTTTGAAACACTCTTTTAGCAGAATCTTCAAGTGGATATATGGAGTTCCTTGAGGCCTACGCCAGATCAGGAAATATCTTCCCGTAGAAACTAGGCAAAAGCATTCTCAGAAAGTTCCCTGTGCGTTGTGCATTCAACTCACAGAGTTCAACCTTCCTTTTGATAGAGCAGTTTTGAAACACTCTTTTTGTAGAATCTGCACGTGGATATTTGGAACGCTTTGAGGCCTATGCTTCAAAAGGAAATATCCTGGCATAGAAACTGGACGGAAGCATTCTCAGAAACTTCTTTGCGATGAGGGCCTTCAAGTCACAGAGTGAAACCTTCCTTTTGATAGGCCAGCTTTGAAAGACTGCTTCTGTAGAATCCGCAAGTGGATGCTTGGAGCTCTTTGAGGCTTAGGCTGGAAAAGGTAATATCTTCATACACAAACTAGACAGAACCATTCTCAGAAACTTCTTTGTCATGTGGGGATGGAACTCACAGAGGTGAACATTCCTTTTCACAGAGCAGTTCTGCAACCCTCTTTTGGTGGAAACTGCAAGCGGATGTTTGGTGCGATTGCGTCAACCAGTGGAAAAGGAAATACAGTCAGACGAAAACTAGATAGAACCATTCTCAGAAACTTCTTGAGATGAGGGCATTCTACTCACAGAGTTGTACCTTCCTTTTGATAGAATAGTTTTGAAACACACTTTTTGTGCAAACTGCAAGTGGATAGTTGGAGCGCTTTGAGGCGGATGCTGCAAAACGAAATATCTTCACATAAAAACTAGACAGAAGCATTCTCAGAAACTTCTTTGTGATGTGCACATTCAACTCACAGAGTTGAAGCTTCCTTTTCATATAGCACTTTTGAAACGCTCTGTTAGTAGAATCTGCAAGGGAATATTTGGCGTGCTATGAGGCCAACACTGGAAAAGGAAATACCTTCACATACAAACCAGACGGAAGCATTCTCAGAAACTACCCTGTGCTTTATGCATTCAACTCACTGAGAGGAATCTTCCCTTTGAGAGCGCAGTTTGGAAACACTCTTTTTGCAGAATTTGCTAGGGGATGTTTGGAGCGATTTCAGGACTAGGCTGGAAAAGGAAATATCTTCACTTAAACACTAGACAGAAACATTGTCAGAAACTTCGGTGCGATGAGTGCATTCGACTCAGAGACCTGAACCTTCCTTTCGATAGAGCAGTTTTGAAACGCTCTTTTAGTAGCATCTGAAAGTGGATGTTTGGAGCGCTTCGAGGCCAAGGCTGGAAAACGAAATATCATCACATAAAAACTAGACAGAAGCATTCTCAGAAACTTCTTTGTGAGGAGTGGATTCAACTCACAGACTTGCACGTTCCTTTGGATAGGATAGTTTTGAAACACTCCTTTTGTAGAATCTGCGAGTGTTTATTTCAAACGCTTTGAGGTCTATGCTGGAAAAGGAAATATCTTCACCTAAAAACTAGACAGAAGCGTTATCAGAAACATCTTTGTGATGACTGCATTCAACTCACAGAGTTGAACGTACCTATTGATAGAGAAGTTTTGAAACACCCTTTTTGTAGAATCTGCAAGTGAATATTTGGAGCGATATGAGGCCTCTGCTGGGAAAGGAAATATCTTCCCCTAAAAGCTAGACAGAAGCATACTCAGAAACGACTTGGCAATGTGTGCATCCAACTCACAGAGTTGAACCTTCCTTTCCCTAGAGCAGTTTTGAAACACTCTTTTAGTAGAATCTGAAAGTGAATATTTGGAGCGCTTTGAGGCCAGTGCTGGGAAACGAAATATCATCACAGAAAAACTAGACAGAAGCGTTCTGCGAAAGTTCTTTGTGATGAGTGCATTCAACTCAGAGACTCGAACGTTCCTTTTGATAGAACAGTTTTGAAACACTCCTTATGTAGAATCTGCAAGTGTTTATTTGGATTGCTTTCAGGCCTAAGCTGGAAAAGGAAATATCTTCACCTCAAAAGTAGATAGAAGCATTCTCAGAAACTTCTTGGTGATGTGTACATTGAACTCACAGTGTTGAACCTTTCTTTGGATAGAGAAGTTTTGAAACACTCTTTTAGCAGAATCTTCAAGTGGATATATGGAGTTCCTTGAGGCCTACGCCAGAAAAGGAAATATCTTCCCGTAGAAACTAGGCAAAAGCATTCTCAGAAAGTTCCCTGTGCGTTGTGCATTCAACTCACAGAGTTCAACCTTCCTTTTGATAGAGCAGTTTTGAAACACTCTTTTTGTAGAATCTGCACCTGGATATTTGGAACGCTTTGAGGCCTATGCTTCAAAAGGAAATATCCTGGCATAGAAACTGGATGGAAGCATTCTCAGAAACTTCTTTGCGATGAGGGCCTTCAAGTCACAGAGTGAAACCTTCCTTTTGATAGGCCAGCTTTGAAACACTGTTTCTGTAGAATCCGCAAGTGAATGCTTGGAGCTCTTTGAGGCTTAGGCTGGAAAAGGTAATATCTTCATATACAAACTAGACAGAAGCATTCTCAGAAACTTCTTTGTCATGTGGGGATGGAACTCACAGAGTTGAACATTCCTTTTCACAGAGCAGTTCTGCCACCCTCTTTTGGTGGAAACTGCAAGTGGATGTTTGGTGCGATTGCGTCATCCAGTGGAAAAGGAAATACATTCAGACGAAAACTAGATAGAACCATTCTCAGAAACTTCTTGAGATGAGTGCATTCTACTCACAGAGTTGTACATTCCTTTTGATAGGATAGTTTTGAAACACACTTTTTGTGCAAACTGCAAGTTGATAGTTGAAGCGCTTTGAGGCGTATGCTGCAAAACGAAATATCTTCACATAAAAACTAGACAGAAGCATTCTCAGAAACTTCTTTGTGATGTGCGCATTCAACTCACAGAGTTGAAGCTTCCTTTTCATATAGCACTTTTGAAACGCTCTGTTAGTAGAATCTGCAAGGGAATATTTGGCGTGCTACGAGGCCAACACTGGAAAAGGAAATACCTTCACATACAAACCAGACGGAAGCATTCTCAGAAACTACCCTGTGCTTTATGCATTCAACTCACTGAGAGGAATCTTCCCTTTGAGAGCGCAGTTTGGAAACACTCTTTTTGCAGAATTTGCTAGGGGATGTTTGGAGCGATTTCAGGACTATGCTGGAAAAGGAAATATCTTCACTTAAACACTAGACAGAAGCATTGTCAGAAACTTCGGTGCGATGAGTGCATTCGACTCACAGACCTGAACCTTCCTTTTGATAGAGCAGTTTTGAAACGCTCTTTTAGTAGCATCTGAAAGTTTATATTTGGAGCGCTTTGAGGCCAAGGCTGGAAAACGAAATATCATCACATAAAAACTAGACAGAAGCATTCTCAGAAACTTCTTTGTGATGAGTGGATTCAACGCACAGACTTGCACGTTCCTTTGGATTGGATAGTTTTGAAACACTCCTTTGTAGAATCTGCGAGCGTTTATTTCGAACGCTTTGAGGCCTATGCTGGAAAAGGAAATATCTTCACCTAAAAGCTAGACAGAAGCATTTTCAGAAACATCTTTGTGATGACTGCATTCAACTCACAGAGTTGAACCTACCTATTGATAGAGAAGTTTTGAAACACCCATTTTGTAGAATCTGCAAGTGAATATTTGGAGCGATATGAGGCCTCTGCTGGGAAAGGAAATACCTTCCCCTAAAAGCTAGACAGAAGCATACTCAGAAACGACTTGGGAATGTGTGCATCCAACTCACAGAGTTGAACCTTCCTTTCCCTAGAGCAGTTTTGAAACACTCTTTTAGTAGAATCTGAAAGTGGATATTTGGAGCGCTTTGAGGCCAGTGCTGGGAAACGAAATATCATCACAGAAAAACTAGACAGAAGCGTTCTGCGAAAGTTCTTTGTGATGAGTGCATTCAACTCAGAGACTCGAACGTTCCTTTTGATAGAACAGTTTTGAAACACTCCTTTTGTAGAATCTGCAAGTGTTTATTTGGAGCGCTTTCAGGCCTATGCTGGAAAAGGAAATATCTTCACCTCAAAAGTAGATAGAAGCATTCTCAGAAACTTCTTGGTGATGTGTACATTGAACTCACAGTGTTGAACCTTTCTTTGGATAGAGAAGTTTTGAAACACTCTTTTAGCAGAATCTTCAAGTGGATATATGGAGTTCCTTGAGGCCTACGCCAGAAAAGGAAATATCTTCCCGTAGAAACTAGGCAAAAGCATTCTCAGAAAGTTCCCTGTGCGTTGTGCATTCAACTCACAGAGTTCAACCTTCCTTTTGATAGAGCAGTTTTGAAACACTCTTTTTGTAGAATCTGCACCTGGATATTTGGAACGCTTTGAGGCCTATGCTTCAAAAGGAAATATCCTGGCATAGAAACTGGATGGAAGCATTCTCAGAAACTTCTTTGCGATGAGGGCCTTCAAGTCACAGAGTGAAACCTTCCTTTTGATAGGCCAGCTTTGAAACACTGTTTCTGTAGAATCCGCAAGTGGATGCTTGGAGCTCTTTGAGGCTTAGGCTGGAAAAGGTAATATCTTCATATACAAACTAGACAGAAGCATTCTCAGAAACTTCTTTGTCATGTGGGGATGGAACTCACAGAGTTGAACATTCCTTTTCACAGAGCAGTTCTGCAACCCTCTTTTGGTGGAAACTGCAAGTGGATGTTTGGTGCGATTGCGTCATCCAGTGGAAAATGAAATACATTCAGACGAAAACTAGATAGAACCATTCTCAGAAACTTCTTGAGATGAGTGCATTCTACTCACAGAGTTGTACCTTCCTTTTGATAGAATAGTTTTGAAACACACTTTTTGTGCAAACTGCAAGTGGATAGTTGGAGCGCTTTGAGGCGTATGCTGCAAAACGAAATATCTTCACATAAAAACTAGACAGAAGCATTCTCAGAAACTTCTTTGTGATGTGCACATTCAACTCACAGAGTTGAAGCTTCCTTTTCATATAGCACTTTTGAAACGCTCTGTTAGTAGAATCTGCAAGGGAATATTTGGCGTGCTACGAGGCCAACACTGGAAAAGGAAATACCTTCACATACAAACCAGACGGAAGCATTCTCAGAAACTACCCTGTGCTTTATGCATTCAACTCACTGAGAGGAATCTTCCCTTTGAGAGCGCAGTTTGGAAACACTCTTTTTGCAGAATTTGCTAGGGGATGTTTGGAGCGATTTCAGGACTATGCTGGAAAAGGAAATATCTTCACTTAAACACTAGACAGAAGCATTGTCAGAAACTTCGGTGCGATGAGTGCATTCGACTCACAGACCTGAACCTTCCTTTTGATAGAGCAGTTTTGAAACGCTCTTTTAGTAGCATCTGAAAGCGGATATTTGGAGCGCTTTGAGGCCAAGGCTGGAAAACGAAATATCATCACATAAAAACTAGACAGAAGCATTCTCAGAAACTTCTTTGTGATGAGTGGATTCAACTCACAGACTTGCACGTTCCTTTGCATAGGATAGTTTTGAAACACTCCTTTTGTAGAATCTGCGAGCGTTTATTTCGAACGCTTTGAGGCCTATGCTGGAAAAGGAAATATCTTCACCTAAAAACTAGACAGAAGCATTGTCAGAAACATCTTTGTGATGACTGCATTCAACTCACAGAGTTGAACCTACCTATTGATAGAGAAGTTTTGAAACACCCTTTTTGTAGAATCTGCAAGTGAATATTTGGAGCGATATGAGGCCTCTGCTGGGAAAGGAAATATCTTCCCCTAAAAGCTAGACAGAAGCATACTCAGAAACGACTTGGCAATGTGTGCATCCACCTCACAGAGTTGAACCTTCCTTTCCCTAGAGCAGTTTTGAAACACTCTTTTAGTAGAATCTGAAAGTGGATATTTGGAGCGCTTTGAGGCCAGTGCTGGGAAACGAAATATCATCACAGAAAAACTAGACAGAAGCGTTCTGCGAAAGTTCTTTGTGATGAGTGCATTCAACTCAGAGACTCGAACGTTCCTTTTGATAGAACAGTTTTGAAACACTCCTTTTATAGAATCTGCAAGTGTTTATTTGGAGCGCTTTCAGGCCTATGCTGGAAAAGGAAATATCTTCACCTCAAAAGTAGATAGAAGCATTCTCAGAAACTTCTTGGTGATGTGTACATTGAACTCACAGTGTTGAACCTTTCTTTGGATAGAGAAGTTTTGAAACACTCTTTTAGCAGAATCTTCAAGTGGATATATGGAGTTCCTTGAGGCCTACGCCAGAAAAGGAAATATCTTCCCGTAGAAACTAGGCAAAAGCATTCTCAGAAAGTTCCCTGTGCGTTGTGCATTCAACTCACAGAGTTCAACCTTCCTTTTGATAGAGCAGTTTTGAAACACTCTTTTTGTAGAATCTGCACGTGGATATTTGGAACGCTTTGAGGCCTATGCTTCAAAAGGAAATATCCTGGCATAGAAACTGGATGGAAGCATTCTCAGAAACTTCTTTGCGATGAGGGCCTTCAAGTCACAGAGTGAAACCTTCCTTTTGATAGGCCAGCTTTGAAACACTGTTTCTGTAGAATCCGCAAGTGGATGCTTGGAGCTCTTTGAGGCTTAGGCTGGAAAAGGAAATATCTTCATATACAAACTAGACAGAAGCATTCTCAGAAACTTCTTTGTCATGTGGGGATGGAACTCACAGAGTTGAACATTCCTTTTCACAGAGCAGTTCTGCAACCCTCTTTTGGTGGAAACTGCAAGTGGATGTTTGGTGCGATTGCGTCATCCAGTGGAAAAGGAAATACATTCAGACGAAAACTAGATAGAACCATTCTCAGAAACTTCTTGAGATGAGTGCATTCTACTCACAGAGTTGTACATTCCTTTTGATAGAATAGTTTTGAAACACACTTTTTGTGCAAACTGCAAGTGGATAGTTGAAGCGCTTTGAGGCGTATGCTGCAAAACGAAATATCTTCACATAAAAACTAGACAGAAGCATTCTCAGAAACTTCTTTGGGATGTGCGCATTCAACTCACAGAGTTGAAGCTTCCTTTTCATATAGCACTTTTGAAACGCTCTGTTAGTAGAATCTGCAAGGGAATATTTGGCATGCTACGAGACCAACACTGGAAAAGGAAATACCTTCACATACAAACCAGACGGAAGCATTCTCAGAAACTACCCTGTGCTTTATGCATTCAACTCACTGAGAGGAATCTTCCCTTTGAGAGCGCAGTTTGGAAACACTCTTTTTGCAGAATTTGCTAGGGGATGTTTGGAGCGATTTCAGGACTACGCTGGAAAAGGAAATATCTTCACTTAAACACTAGACAGAAGCATTGTCAGAAACTTCGGTGCGATGAGTGCATTCGACTCACAGACCTGAACCTTCCTTTTGATAGAGCAGTTTTGAAACGCTCTTTTAGTAGCATCTGATAGTGGATATTTGGAGCGCTTCGAGGCCAAGGCTGGAAAACGAAATATCATCACATAAAAACTAGACAGAAGCATTCTCAGAAACTTCTTTGTGATGAGTGGATTCAACTCACAGACTTGCACGTTCCTTTGGATAGGATAGTTTTGAAACACTCCTTTTGTAGAATCTACGAGTGTTTATTTCGAACAATTTGAGGCCTATGCGGGAAAAGAAAATATCTTCACCTAAAAACTAGACAGAAGCGTTGTCAGAAACATTTTTGCGATGACTGCATTCAACTCACAGAGTTGAACCTACCTATTGATAGAGAAGTTTTGAAACACCCTTTTTGTAGAATCTGCAAGACAATATTTGGAGCGATATGAGGCCTCTGCTGGGAAATGAAATATCTTCCCCTTAAAGCTAGACAGAAGCATACTCAGAAACGACTTGTCAATGTGTGCATCCAACTCACAGAGTTGAACCTTCCTTTCCCTAGAGCAGTTTTGAAACACTCTTTTAGTAGAATCTGAAAGTGGATATTTGGAGCGCTTTGAGGCCAGTGCTGGGAAACGAAATATCATCACAGAAAAACTAGACAGAAGCGTTCTGCGAAAGTTCTTTGTGATGAGTGCATTCAACTCAGAGACTCGAACGTTCCTTTTGATAGAACAGTTTTGAAACACTCCTTTTGTAGAATCTGCAAGTGTTTATTTGGAGCGCTTTCAGGCCTATGCTGGAAAAGGAAATATCTTCACCTCAAAAGTAGATAGAAGCATTCTCAGAAACTTCTTGGTGATGTGTACATTGAACTCACAGTGTTGAACCTTTCTTTGGATAGAGAAGTTTTGAAACACTCTTTTAGCAGAATCTTCAAGTGGATATATGGAGTTCCCTGAGGCCTACGCCGGAAAAGGAAATATCTTCCCGTAGAAACTAGGCAAAAGCATTCTCAGAAAGTTCCCTGTGCTTTGTGCATTCAACTCACAGAGTTCAACCTTCCTTTGGATAGAGCAGATTTGAAACACTCTTTTTGTAGGATCTGCACGTGGATATTTGGAACGCCTTGAGGCCTATGCTTCAAAAGGAAATATCCTGGCATAGAAACTGGACGGAAGCATTCTCAGAAACTTCTTTGCGATGAGGGCCTTCAAGTCACAGAGTGAAACCTTCCTTTTGATAGGCCAGCTTTGAAACACTGCTTCTGTAGAATCCACAAGTGGATGCTTGGAGCTCTTTGAGGCTTAGGCTGGAAAAGGTAATATCTTCATACACAAACTAGACAGAAGCATTCTCAGAAACTTCTTTGTCATGTGGGGATGGAACTCACAGAGGTGAACATTCCTTTTCACAGAGCAGTTCTGCAACCCTCTTTTGGTGGAAACTGCAAGTGGATGTTTGGTGCGATTGCGTCAACCAGTGGAAAAGGAAATACATTCAGACGAAAACTAGATAGAACCATTCTCAGAAACTTCTTGAGATGAGGGCATTCTACTCACAGAGTTGTACCTTCCTTTTGATAGAATAGTTTTGAAACACACTTTTTGTGCAAACTGCAAGTGGATAGTTGGAGCGCTTTGAGGCGTATGCTGCAAAACGAAATATCTTCACATAAAAACTAGACAGAAGCATTCTCAGAAACTTCTTTGGGATGTGCGCATTCAACTCACAGAGTTGAAGCTTCCTTTTCATATAGCACTTTTGAAACGCTCTGTTAGTAGAATCTGCAAGGGAATATTTGGCGTGCTACGAGGCCAACACTGGAAAAGGAAATACCTTCACATACAAACCAGACGGAAGCATTCTCAGAAACTACCCTGTGCTTTATGCATTCAACTCACTGAGAGGAATCTTCCCTTTGAGAGCGCAGTTTGGAAAAACTCTTTTTGCAGAATTTGCTAGGGGATGTTTGGAGCGATTTCAGGACTATGCTGGAAAAGGAAATATCTTCACTTAAACACTAGACAGAAGCATTGTCAGAAACTTCGATGCGATGAGTGCATTCGACTCACAGACCTGAACCTTCCTTTCGATAGAGCAGTTTTGAAACGCTCTTTTAGTAGCATCTGAAAGTGGATGTTTGGAGCGCTTCGAGGCCAAGGCTGGAAAACGAAATATCATCACATAAAAACTAGACAGAAGCATTCTCAGAAACTTCTTTGTGATGAGTGGATTCAACTCACAGACTTGCACGTTCCTTTGGATAGGATAGTTTTGAAACACTCCTTTTGTAGAATCTACGAGTGTTTATTTCGAACAATTTGAGGCCTATGCGGGAAAAGAAAATATCTTCACCTAAAAACTAGACAGAAGCGTTGTCAGAAACATCTTTGCGATGACTGCATTCAACTCACAGAGTTGAACCTACCTATTGATAGAGAAGTTTTGAAACACCCTTTTTGTAGAATCTGCAAGAGAATATTTGGAGCGATATGAGGCCTCTGCTGGGAAATGAAATATCTTCCCCTAAAAGCTAGACAGAAGCATACTCAGAAACGACTTGGCAATGTGTGCATCCAACTCACAGAGTTGAACCTTCCTTTCCCTAGAGCAGTTTTGAAACACTCTTTTAGTAGAATCTGAAAGTGGATATTTGGAGCGCTTTGAGGCCAGTGCTGGGAAACGAAATATCATCACAGAAAAACTAGACAGAAGCGTTCTGCGAAAGTTCTTTGTGATGAGTGCATTCAACTCAGAGACTCGAACGTTCCTTTTGATAGAACAGTTTTGAAACACTCCTTTTGTAGAATCTGCAAGTGTTTATTTGGAGCGCTTTCAGGCCTATGCTGGAAAAGGAAATATCTTCACCTCAAAAGTAGATAGAAGCATTCTCAGAAACTTCTTGGTGATGTGTACATTGAACTCACAGTGTTGAACCTTTCTTTGGATAGAGAAGTTTTGAAACACTCTTTTAGCAGAATCTTCAAGTGGATATATGGAGTTCCCTGAGGCCTACGCCGGAAAAGGAAATATCTTCCCGTAGAAACTAGGCAAAAGCATTCTCAGAAAGTTCCCTGTGCTTTGTGCATTCAACTCACAGAGTTCAACCTTCCTTTCGATAGAGCAGATTTGAAACACTCTTTTTGTAGAATCTGCACGTGGATATTTGGAACGCTTTGAGGCCTATGCTTCAAAAGGAAATATCCTGGCATAGAAACTGGACGGAAGCATTCTCAGAAACTTCTTTGTGATGAGGGCCTTCAAGTCACAGAGTGAAACCTTCCTTTTGATAGGCCAGCTTTGAAACACTGCTTCTGTAGAATCCGCAAGTGGATGCTTGGAGCTCTTTGAGGCTTAGGCTGGAAAAGGTAATATCTTCATACACAAACTAGACAGAAGCATTCTCAGAAACTTCTTTGTCATGTGGGGATGGAACTCACAGAGGTGAACATTCCTTTTCACAGAGCAGTTCTGCAACCCTCTTTTGGTGGAAACTGCAAGTGGATGTTTGGTGCGATTGCGTCAACCAGTGGAAAAGGAAATACATTCAGACGAAAACTAGATAGAACCATTCTCAGAAACTTCTTGAGATGAGGGCATTCTACTCACAGAGTTGTACCTTCCTTTTGATAGAATAGTTTTGAAACACACTTTTTGTGCAAACTGCAAGTGGATAGTTGGAGCGCTTTGAGGCGTATGCTGCAAAACGAAATATCTTCACATAAAAACTAGACAGAAGCATTCTCAGAAACTTCTTTGTGATGTGCGCATTCAACTCACAGAGTTGAAGCTTCCTTTTCATATAGCACTTTTGAAACGCTCTGTTAGTAGAATCTGCAAGGGAATATTTGGCGTGCTACGAGGCCAACACTGGAAAAGGAAATACCTTCACATACAAACCAGACGGAAGCATTCTCAGAAACTACCCTGTGCTTTATGCATTCAACTCACTGAGAGGAATCTTCCCTTTGAGAGCGCAGTTTGGAAACACTCTTTTTGCAGAATTTGCTAGGGTATGTTTGGAGCGATTTCAGGACTAGGCTGGAAAAGGAAATATCTTCACTTAAACACTAGACAGAAGCATTGTCAGAAACTTCGATGCGATGAGTGCATTCGACTCACAGACCTGAACCTTCCTTTCGATAGAGCAGTTTTGAAACGCTCTTTTAGTAGCATCTGAAAGTGGATGTTTGGAGCGCTTCGAGGCCAAGGCTGGAAAACGAAATATCATCACATAAAAACTAGACAGAAGCATTCTCACAAACTTCTTTGTGATGAGTGGATTCAACTCACAGACTTGCACGTTCCTTTGGATAGGATAGTTTTGAAACACTCCTTTTGTAGAATCTGCGAGTGTTTATTTCAAACGCTTTGAGGTCTATGCTGGAAAAGGAAATATCTTCACCTAAAAACTAGACAGAAGCGTTATCAGAAACATCTTTGTGATGACTGCATTCAACTCACAGAGTTGAACCTACCTATTGATAGAGAAGTTTTGAAACACCCTTTTTGTAGAATCTGCAAGTGAATATTTGGAGCGATATGAGGCCTCTGCTGGGAAAGGAAATATCTTCCCCTAAAAGCTAGACAGAAGCATACTCAGAAACGACTTGGCAATGTGTGCATCCAACTCACAGAGTTGAACCTTCCTTTCCCTAGAGCAGTTTTGAAACACTCTTTTAGTAGAATCTGAAAGTGGATATTTGGAGCGCTTTGAGGCCAGTGCTGGGAAGCGAAATATCATCACAGAAAAACTAGACAGAAGCGTTCTGCGAAAGTTCTTTGTGATGAGTGCATTCAACTCAGAGACTCGAACGTTCCTTTTGATAGAACAGTTTTGAAACACTCCTTTTGTAGAATCTGCAAGTGTTTATTTGGAGCGCTTTCAGGCCTATGCTGGAAAAGGAAATATCTTCACCTCAAAAGTAGATAGAAGCATTCTCAGAAACTTCTTGGTGTTGTGTACATTGAACTCACAGTGTTGAACATTTCTTTGGATAGAGAAGTTTTGAAACACTCTTTTAGCAGAATCTTCAAGTGGATATATGGAGTTCCTTGAGGCCTACGCCGGAAAAGGAAATATCTTCCCGTAGAAACTAGGCAAAAGCATTCTCAGAAAGTTCCCTGTGCTTTGTGCATTCAACTCACAGAGTTCAACCTTCCTTTGGATAGAGCAGTTTTGAAACACTCTTTTTGTAGAATCTGCACGTGGATATTTGGAACGCTTTGAGGCCAATGCTTCAAAAGGAAATATCCTGGCATAGAAACTGGACGGAAGCATTCTCAGAAACTTCTTTGCGATGAGGGCCTTCAAGTCACAGAGTGAAACCTTCCTTTTGATAGGCCAGCTTTGAAACACTGCTTCTGTAGAATCCGCAAGTGGATGCTTGGAGCTCTTTGAGGCTTAGGCTGGAAAAGGTAATATCTTCATACACAAACTAGACAGAAGCATTCTCAGAAACTTCTTTGTCATGTGGGGATGGAACTCACAGAGGTGAACATTCCTTTTCACAGAGCAGTTCTGCAACCCTCTTTTGGTGGAAACTGCAAGTGGATGTTTGGTGCGATTGCGTCAACCAGTGGAAAAGGAAATACATTCAGACGAAAACTAGATAGAACCATTCTCAGAAACTTCTTGAGATGAGGGCATTCTACTCACAGAGTTGTACCTTCCTTTTGATAGAATAGTTTTGAAACACACTTTTTGTGCAAACTGCAAGTGGATAGTTGGAGCGCTTTGAGGCGTATGCTGCAAAACGAAATATCTTCACATAAAAACTAGACAGAAGCATTCTCAGAAACTTCTTTGTGATGTGCGCATTCAACTCACAGAGTTGAAGCTTCCTTTTCATATAGCACTTTTGAAACGCTCTGTTAGTAGAATCTGCAAGGGAATATTTGGCGTGCTACGAGGCCAACACTGGAAAAGGAAATACCTTCACATACAAACCAGACGGAAGCATTCTCAGAAACTACCCTGTGCTTTATGCATTCAACTCACTGAGAGGAATCTTCCCTTTGAGAGCGCAGTTTGGAAACACTCTTTTTGCAGAATTTGCTAGGGGATGTTTGGAGCGATTTCAGGACTATGCTGGAAAAGGAAATATCTTCACTTAAACACTAGACAGAAGCATTGTCAGAAACTTCGATGCGATGAGTGCATTCGACTCACAGACCTGAACCTTCCTTTCGATAGAGCAGTTTTGAAACGCTCTTTTAGTAGCATCTGAAAGTGGATGTTTGGAGCGCTTCGAGGCCAAGGCTGGAAAACGAAATATCATCACATAAAAACTAGACAGAAGCATTCTCAGAAACTTCTTTGTGATGAGTGGATTCAACTCACAGACTTGCACGTTCCTTTGGATAGGATAGTTTTGAAACACTCCTTTTGTAGAATCTGCGAGTGTTTATTTCAAACGCTTTGAGGTCTATGCTGGAAAAGGAAATATCTTCACCTAAAAACTAGACAGAAGCGTTATCAGAAACATCTTTGTGATGACTGCATTCAACTCACAGAGTTGAACCTACCTATTGATAGAGAAGTTTTGAAACACCCTTTTTGTAGAATCTGCAAGTGAATATTTGGAGCGATATAAGGCCTCTGCTGGGAAAGGAAATATCTTCCCCTAAAAGCTAGACAGAAGCATACTCAGAAACGACTTGGCAATGTGTGCATCCAACTCACAGAGTTGAACCTTCCTTTCCCTAGAGCAGTTTTGAAACACTCTTTTAGTAGAATCTGAAAGTGGATATTTGGAGCGCTTTGAGGCCAGTGCTGGGAAACGAAATATCATCACAGAAAAACTAGACAGAAGCGTTTTGTGAAAGTTCTTTGTAATGAGTGCATTCAACTCAGAGACTCGAACGTTCCTTTTGATAGAACAGTTTTGAAACACTCCTTTTGTAGAATCTGCAAGTGTTTATTTGGAGCGCTTTCAGGCCTATGCTGGAAAAGGAAATATCTTCACCTCAAAAGTAGATAGAAGCATTCTCAGAAACTTCTTGGTGATGTGTACATTGAACTCACAGTGTTGAACCTTTCTTTGGATAGAGAAGTTTTGAAACACTCTTTTAGCAGAATCTTCAAGTGGATATATGGAGTTCCTTGAGGCCTACGCCGGAAAAGTAAATATCTTCCCGTAGAAACTAGGCAAAAGCATTCTCAGAAAGTTCCCTGTGCTTTGTGCATTCAAGTCACAGAGTTCAACCTTCCTTTCGATAGAGCAGTTTTGAAACACTCTTTTTGTAGAATCTGCACGCGGATATTTGGAACGCTCTGAGGCCTCTGCTTCAAAAGGAAATATCCCGTCATAGAAACTGGACGGAAGCATTCTCAGAAACTACTTTGTGATGAGCGCCTTCAAGTCACAGAGTGAAACCTTCCTTTTGATTGGCCAGCTTTGAAACACTGCTTCTGTAGAATCCGCAAGTGGATGCTTGGAGCTCTTTGAGGCTTAGGCTGGAAAAGGTAATATCTTCATACACAAACTAGACAGAAGCATTCTCAGAAACTTCTTTGTCATGTGGGGATGGAACTCACAGAGGTGAACATTGCTTTTCACAGAGCAGTTCTGCAACCCTCTTTTGGTGGAAACTGCAAGCGGATGTTTGGTGCGATTGCGTCAACCAGTGGAAAAGGAAATACATTCAGACGAAAACTAGATAGAACCATTCTCAGAAACTTCTTGAGATGAGGGCATTCTACTCACAGAGTTGTACCTTCCTTTTGATAGAATAGTTTTGAAACACACTTTTTGTGCAAACTGCAAGTGGATAGTTGCAGCGCTTTGAGGCGTATGCTGCAAAACGAAATATCTTCACATAAAAACTAGACAGAAGCATTCTCAGAAACTTCTTTGTGATGTGCGCATTCAACCCACAGAGTTGAAGCTTCGTTTTCATATAGCACTTTTGAAACGCTCTGTTAGTAGAATCTGCAAGGGAATATTTGGCGTGCTACGAGGCCAACACTGGAAAAGGAAATACCTTCACATACAAACCAGACGGAAGCATTCTCAGAAACTACCCTGTGCTTTATGCATTCAACTCACTGAGAGGAATCTTCCCTTTGAGAGCGCAGTTTGGAAACACTCTTTTTGCAGAATTTGCTAGGGGATGTTTGGAGCGATTTCAGGACTACGCTGGAAAAGGAAATATCTTCACTTAAACACTAGACAGAAGCATTGTCAGAAACTTCGGTGCGATGAGTGCATTCGACTCACAGACCTGAACCTTCCTTTTGATAGAGCAGTTTTGAAACGCTCTTTTAGTAGCATCTGATAGTGGATATTTGGAGTGCTTCGAGGCCAAGGCTGGAAAACGAAATATCATCACATAAAAACTAGACAGAAGCATTCTCAGAAACTTCTTTGTGATGAGTGGATTCAACTCACAGACTTGCACGTTCCTTTGGATAGGATAGTTTTGAAAAACTCCTTTTGTAGAATCTACGAGTGTTTATTTCGAACAATTTGAGGCCTATGCGGGAAAAGAAAATACCTTCACCTAAAAACTAGACAGAAGCGTTGTCAGAAACATCTTTGCGATGACTGCATTCAACTCACAGAGTTGAACCTACCTATTGATAGAGAAGTTTTGAAACACCCTTTTTGTAGAATCTGCAAGAGAATATTTGGAGCGATATGAGGCCTCTGCTGGGAAATGAAATATCTTCCCCTAAAAGCTAGACAGAAGCATACTCAGAAACGACTTGGCAATGTGTGCATCCAACTCACAGAGTTGAACCTTCCTTTCCCTAGAGCAGTTTTGAAACACTCTTTTAGTAGAATCTGAAAGTGGATATTTGGAGCGCTTTGAGGCCAGTGCTGGGAAACGAAATATCATCACAGAAAAACTAGACAGAAGCGTTCTGCGAAAGTTCTTTGTGATGAGTGCATTCAACTCAGAGACTCGAACGTTCCTTTTGATAGAACAGTTTTGAAACACTCCTTTTGTAGAATCTGCAAGTGTTTATTTGGAGCGCTTTGAGGCCTATGCTGGAAAAGGAAATATCTTCACCTCAAAAGTAGATAGAAGCATTCTCAGAAACTTCTTGGTGATGTGTACATTGAACTCACAGTGTTGAACCTTTCTTTGGATAGAGAAGTTTTGAAACACTCTTTTAGCAGAATCTTCAAGTGGATATATGGAGTTCCTTGAGGCCTACGCCGGAAAAGGAAATATCTTCCCGTAGAAACTAGGCAAAAGCATTCTCAGAAAGTTCCCTGTGCTTTGTGCATTCAACTCACAGAGTTCAACCTTCCTTTGGATAGAGCAGTTTTGAAACACTCTTTTTGTAGAATCTGCACGTGGATATTTGGAACGCTTTGAGGCCTATGCTTCAAAAGGAAATATCCTGGCATAGAAACTGGACGGAAGCATTCTCAGAAACTTCTTTGCGATGAGGGCCTTCAAGTCACAGAGTGAAACCTTCCTTTTGATAGGCCAGCTTTGAAACACTGCTTCTGTAGAATCCGCAAGTGGATGCTTGGAGCTCTTTGAGGCTTAGGCTGGAAAAGGTAATATCTTCATACACAAACTAGACAGAAGCATTCTCAGAAACTTCTTTGTCATGTGGGGATGGAACTCACAGAGGTGAACATTCCTTTTCACAGAGCAGTTCTGCAACCCTCTTTTGGTGGAAACTGCAAGTGGATGTTTGGTGCGATTGCGTCAACCAGTGGAAAAGGAAATACATTCAGACGAAAACTAGATAGAACCATTCTCAGAAACTTCTTGAGATGAGGGCATTCTACTCACAGAGTTGTACCTTCCTTTTGATAGAATAGTTTTGAAACACACTTTTTGTGCAAACTGCAAGTGGATAGTTGGAGCGCTTTGAGGCGTATGCTGCAAAACGAAATATCTTCACATAAAAACTAGACAGAAGCATTCTCAGAAACTTCTTTGTGATGTGCGCATTCAACTCACAGAGTTGAAGCTTCCTTTTCATATAGCACTTTTGAAACGCTCTGTTAGTAGAATCTGCAAGGGAATATTTGGCGTGCTACGAGGCCAACACTGGAAAAGGAAATACCTTCACATACAAACCAGACGGAAGCATTCTCAGAAACTACCCTGTGCTTTATGCATTCAACTCACTGAGAGGAATCTTCCCTTTGAGAGCGCAGTTTGGAAACACTCTTTTTGCAGAATTTGCTAGGGGATGTTTGGAGCGATTTCAGGACTATGCTGGAAAAGGAAATATCTTCACTTAAACACTAGACAGAAGCATTGTCAGAAACTTCGATGCGATGAGTGCATTCGACTCACAGAGCTGAACATTCCTTTCGATAGAGCAGTTTTGAAACGCTCTTTTAGTAGCATCTGAAAGTGGATGTTTGGAGCGCTTCGAGGCCAAGGCTGGAAAACGAAATATCATCACATAAAAACTAGACAGAAGCATTCTCAGAAACTTCTTTGTGATGAGTGGATTCAACTCACAGACTTGCACGTTCCTTTGCATAGGATAGTTTTGAAACACTCCTTTTGTAGAATCTGCGAGTGTTTATTTCAAATGCTTTGAGGTCTATGCTGGAAAAGGAAATATCTTCACCTAAAAACTAGACAGAAGCGTTATCAGAAACAACTTTGTGATGACTGCATTCAACTCACAGAGTTGAACCTACCTATTGATGGAGAAGTTTTGAAACACCCTTTTTGTAGAATCTGCAAGTGAATATTTGGAGCGATATGAGGCCTCTGCTGGGAAAGGAAATATCTTCCCCTAAAAGCTAGACAGAAGCATAATCAGAAACGACTTGGCAATGTGTGCATCCAACTCACAGAGTTGAACCTTCCTTTCCCTAGAGCAGTTTTGAAACACTCTTTTAGTAGAATCTGAAAGTGGATACTTGGAGCGCTTTGAGGCCAGTGCTGGGAAACGAAATATCATCACAGAAAAACTAGACAGAAGCGTTTTGCGAAAGTTCTTTGTAATGAGTGCATTCAACTCAGAGACTCGAACGTTCCTTTTGATAGAACAGTTTTGAAACACTCCTTTTGTAGAATCTGCAAGTGTTTATTTGGAGCGCTTTCAGGCCTATGCTGGAAAAGGGAATATCTTCACCTCAAAAGTAGATAGAAGCATTCTCAGAAACTTCTTGGTGATGTGTACATTGAACTCACAGTGTTGAACCTTTCTTTGGATAGAGAAGTTTTGAAACACAATTTTAGCAGAATCTTCAAGTGGATATATGGAGTTCCTTGAGGCCTATGCCGGAAAAGTAAATATCTTCCCATAGAAACTAGGCAAAAGCATTCTCAGAAAGTTCCCTGTGCTTTGTGCATTCAAGTCACAGAGTTCAACCTTCCTTTCCATAGAGCAGTTTTGAAACACTCTTTTTGTAGAATCTGCACGCGGATATTTGGAACGCTCTGAGGCCTCTGCTTCAAAAGGAAATATCCCGTCATAGAAACTGGACGGAAGCATTCTCAGAAACTACTTTGTGATGAGCGCCTTCAAGTCACAGAGTGAAACCTTCCTTTTGATTGGCCAGCTTTGAAACACTGCTTCTGTAGAATCCGCAAGTGGATGCTTGGAGCTCTTTGAGGCTTAGGCTGGAAAAGGTAATATCTTCATACACAAACTAGACAGAAGCATTCTCAGAAACTTCTTTGTCATGTGGGGATGGAACTCACAGAGGTGAACATTCCTTTTCACAGAGCAGTTCTGCAACCCTCTTTTGGTGGAAACTGCAAGTGGATGTTTGGTGCGATTGCGTCAACCAGTGGAAAAGGAAATACATTCAGACGAAAACTAGATAGAACCATTCTCAGAAACTTCTTGAGATGAGGGCATTCTACTCACAGAGTTGTACCTTCCTTTTGATAGAATAGTTTTGAAACACACTTTTTGTGCAAACTGCAAGTGGATACTTGCAGCGCTTTGAGGCGTATGCTGCAAAACGAAATATCTTCACATAAAAACTAGACAGAAGCATTCTCAGAAACTTCTTTGTGATGTGCGCATTCAACCCACAGAGTTGAAGCTTCGTTTTCATATAGCACTTTTGAAACGCTCTGTTAGTAGAATCTGCAAGGGAATATTTGGCGTGCTACGAGGCCAACACTGGAAAAGGAAATACCTTCACATACAAACCAGACGGAAGCATTCTCAGAAACTACCCTGTGCTTTATGCATTCAACTCACTGAGAGGAATCTTCCCTTTGAGAGCGCAGTTTGGAAACACTCTTTTTGCAGAATTTGCTAGGGGATGTTTGGAGCGATTTCAGGAGTACGCTGGAAAAGGAAATATCTTCACTTAAACACTAGACAGAAGCATTGTCAGAAACTTCGGTGCGATGAGTGCATTCGACTCACAGACCTGAACCTTCCTTTTGATACAGCAGTTTTGAAACGCTCTTTTAGTAGCATCTGAAAGTGGATATTTGGAGCGCTTCGAGGCCAAGGCTGGAAAACGAAATATCATCACATAAAAACTAGACAGAAGCATTCTCAGAAACTTCTTTGTGATGAGTGGATTCAACTCACAGACTTGCACGTTCCTTTGGATAGGATAGTTTTGAAACACTCCTTTTGTAGAATCTGCGAGTGTTTATTTCGAACGCTTTGAGGCCTATGCTGGAAAAGGAAATATCTTCACCTAAAAACTAGACAGAAGCGTTGTCAGAAACATCTTTGTGATGACTGCATTCAACTCACAGAGTTGAACCTACCTATTGATAGAGAAGTTTTGAAACACCCTTTTTGTAGAATCTGCAAGTGAATATTTGGAGCGATATGAGGCCTCTGCTGGGAAATGAAATATCTTCCCCTAAAGCTACACAGAAGCATACTCAGAAACGACTTGGCAATGTGTGCATCCAACTCACAGAGTTGAACCTTCCTTTCCCTAGAGCAGTTTTGAAACACTCTTTTAGTAGAATCTGAAAGTGGATATTTGGAGCGCTTTGAGGCCAGTGCTGGGAAGCGAAATATCATCACAGAAAAACTAGACAGAAGCGTTCTGCGAAAGTTCTTTGTGATGAGTGCATTCAACTCAGAGACTCGAACGTTCCTTTTGATAGAACAGTTTTGAAACACTCCTTTTGTAGAATCTGCAAGTGTTTATTTGGAGCGCTTTCAGGCCTATGCTGGAAAAGGAAATATCTTCACCTCAAAAGTAGATAGAAGCATTCTCAGAAACTTCTTGGTGACGTGTACATTGAACTCACAGTGTTGAACCTTTCTTTGGATAGAGAAGTTTTGAAACACTCTTTTAGCAGAATCTTCAAGTGGATATATGGAGTTCCTTGAGGCCTACGCCGGAAAAGGAAATATCTTCCCGTAGAAACTAGGCAAAAGCATTCTCAGAAAGTTCCCTGTGCTTTGTGCATTCAACTCACAGAGTTCAACCTTCCTTTGGATAGAGCAGTTTTGAAACACTCTTTTTGTAGAATCTGCACGTGGATATTTGGAACGCTTTGAGGCCTATGCTTCAAAAGGAAATATCCTGGCATAGAAACTGGACGGAAGCATTCTCAGAAACTTCTTTGCGATGAGGGCCTTCAAGTCACAGAGTGAAACCTTCCTTTTGATAGGCCAGCTTTGAAACACTGCTTCTGTAGAATCCGCAAGTGGATGCTTGGAGCTCTTTGAGGCTTAGGCTGGAAAAGGTAATATCTTCATACACAAACTAGACAGAAGCATTCTCAGAAACTTCTTTGTCATGTGGGGATGGAACTCACAGAGGTGAACATTCCTTTTCACAGAGCAGTTCTGCAACCCTCTTTTGGTGGAAACTGCAAGTGGATGTTTGGTGCGATTGCGTCAACCAGTGGAAAAGGAAATACATTCAGACGAAAACTAGATAGAACCATTCTCAGAAACATCTTGAGATGAGGGCATTCTACTCACAGAGTTGTACCTTCCTTTTGATAGAATAGTTTTGAAACACACTTTTTGTGCAAACTGCAAGTGGATAGTTGGAGCGCTTTGAGGCGTATGCTGCAAAACGAAATATCTTCACATAAAAACTAGACAGAAGCATTCTCAGAAACTTCTTTGTGATGTGCGCATTCAACCCACAGAGTTGAAGCTTCGTTTTCATATAGCACTTTTGAAACGCTCTGTTAGTAGAATCTGCAAGGGAATATTTGGCGTGCTACGAGGCCAACACTGGAAAAGGAAATACCTTCACATACAAACCAGACGGAAGCATTCTCAGAAACTACCCTGTGCTTTATGCATTCTACTCACTGAGAGGAATCTTCCCTTTGAGAGCGCAGTTTGGAAACACTCTTTTTGCAGAATTTGCTAGGGGATGTTTGGAGCGATTTCAGGAGTACGCTGGAAAAGGAAATATCTTCACTTAAACACTAGACAGAAGCATTGTCAGAAACTTCGGTGCGATGAGTGCATTCGACTCACAGACCTGAACCTTCCTTTTGATAGAGCAGTTTTGAAACGCTCTTTTAGTAGCATCTGAAAGTGGATATTTGGAGCGCTTCGAGGCCAAGGCTGGAAAACGAAATATCATCACATAAAAACTAGACAGAAGCATTCTCAGAAACTACTTTGTGATGAGTGGATTCAACTCACAGACTTGCACGTTCCTTTGGATAGGATAGTTTTGAAACACTCCTTTTGTAGAATCTGCGAGTGTTTATTTCGAACGCTTTGAGGCCTATGCTGGAAAAGGAAATATCTTCACCTAAAAACTAGACAGAAGCGTTGTCAGAAACATCTTTGTGATGACTGCATTCAACTCACAGAGTTGAACCTACCTATTGATAGAGAAGTTTTGAAACACCCTTTTTGTAGAATCTGCAAGTGAATATTTGGAGCGATATGAGGCCTCTGCTGGGAAATGAAATATCTTCCCCTAAAAGCTACACAGAAGCATACTCAGAAACGACTTGGCAATGTGTGCATCCAACTCACAGAGTTGAACCTTCCTTTCCCTAGAGCAGTTTTGAAACACTCTTTTAGTAGAATCTGAAAGTGGATATTTGGAGCGCTTTGAGGCCAATGCTGGGAAACGAAATATCATCACAGACAAACTAGACAGAAGCGTTCTGCGAAAGTTCTTTGTGATGAGTGCATTCAACTCAGAGACTCGAACGTTCCTTTTGATAGAACAGTTTTGAAACACTCCTTTTGTAGAATCTGCAAGTGTTTATTTGGAGCGCTTTCAGGCCTATGCTGGAAAAGGAAATATCTTCACCTCAAAAGTAGATAGAAGCATTCTCAGAAACTTCTTGGTGACGTGTACATTGAACTCACAGTGTTGAACCTTTCTTTGGATAGAGAAGTTTTGAAACACTCTTTTAGCAGAATCTTCAAGTGGATATATGGAGTTCCTTGAGGCCTATGCCGGAAAAGGAAATATCTTCCCGTAGAAACTAGGCAAAAGCATTCTCAGAAAGTTCCCTGTGCTTTGTGCATTCAACTCACAGAGTTCAACCTTCCTTTGGATAGAGCAGTTTTGAAACACTCTTTTTGTAGAATCTGCACGTGGATATTTGGAACGCTTTGAGGCCTATGCTTCAAAAGGAAATATCCTGGCATAGAAACTGGACGGAAGCATTCTCAGAAACTTCTTTGCGATGAGGGCCTTCAAGTCACAGAGTGAAACCTTCCTTTTGATAGGCCAGCTTTGAAACACTGCTTCTGTAGAATCCGCAAGTGGATGCTTGGAGCTCTTTGAGGCTTAGGCTGGAAAAGGTAATATCTTCATACACAAACTAGACAGAAGCATTCTCAGAAACTTCTTTGTCATGTGGGGATGGAACTCACAGAGGTGAACATTCCTTTTCACAGAGCAGTTCTGCAACCCTCTTTTGGTGGAAACTGCAAGTGGATGTTTGGTGCGATTGCGTCAACCAGTGGAAAAGGAAATACATTCAGACGAAAACTAGATAGAACCATTCTCAGAAACTTCTTGAGATGAGGGCATTCTACTCACAGAGTTGTACCTTCCTTTTGATAGAATAGTTTTGAAACACACTTTTTGTGCAAACTGCAAGTGGATAGTTGGAGCGCTTTGAGGCGTATGCTGCAAAACGAAATATCTTCACATAAAAACTAGACAGAAGCATTCTCAGAAACTTCTTTGTGATGTGCGCATTCAACTCACAGAGTTGAAGCTTCCTTTTCATATAGCACTTTTGAAACGCTCTGTTAGTAGAATCTGCAAGGGAATATTTGGCGTGCTACGAGGCCAACACTGGAAAAGGAAATACCTTCACATACAAACCAGACGGAAGCATTCTCAGAAACTACCCTGTGCTTTATGCATTCAACTCACTGAGAGGAATCTTCCCTTTGAGAGCGCAGTTTGGAAACACTCTTTTTGCAGAATTTGCTAGGGGATGTTTGGAGCGATTTCAGGACTACGCTGGAAAAGGAAATATCTTCACTTAAACACTAGACAGAAGCATTGTCAGAAACTTCGGTGCGATGAGTGCATTCGACTCACAGACCTGAACCTTCCTTTTGATAGAGCAGTTTTGAAACGCTCTTTTAGTAGCATCTGAAAGTGGATATTTGGAGTGCTTCGTGGCCAAGGCTGGGAAACGAAATATCATCACATAAAAACTAGACAGAAGCATTCTCAGAAACTTCTTTGTGATGAGTGGATTCAACACACAGACTTGCACGTTCCTTTGGATAGGATAGTTTTGAAACACTCCTTTTGTAGAATCTGCGAGTGTTTATTTCGAACACTTTGAGGCCTATGCTGGAAAAGGAAATATCTTCACCTAAAAACTAGACAGAAGCGTTGTCAGAAACATCTTTGTGATGACTGCATTCAACTCACAGAGTTGAACCTACCTATTGATAGAGAAGTTTTGAAACACCCTTTTTGTAGAATCTGCAAGTGAATATTTGGAGCGATATGAGGCCTCTGCTGGGAAAGGAAATATCTTCCCCTAAAAGCTAGACAGAAGCATACTCAGAAACGACTTGGCAATGTGTGCATCCAACTCACAGAGTTGAACCTTCCTTTCCCTAGAGCAGTTTTGAAACACTCTTTTAGTAGAATCTGAAAGTGGATATTTGGAGCGCTTTGAGGCCAGTGCTGGGAAGCGAAATATCATCACAGAAAAACTAGACAGAAGCGTTCTGCGAAAGTTCTTTGTGATGAGTGCATTCAACTCAGAGACTCGAACGTTCCTTTTGATAGAACAGTTTTGAAACACTCCTTTTGTAGAATCTGCAAGTGTTTATTTGGAGCGCTTTCAGGCCTATGCTGGAAAAGGAAATATCTTCACCTCAAAAGTAGATAGAAGCATTCTCAGAAACTTCTTGGTGATGTGTACATTGAACTCACAGTGTTGAACCTTTCTTTGGATAGAGAAGTTTTGAAACACTCTTTTAGCAGAATCTTCAAGTGGATATATGGAGTTCCCTGAGGCCTACGCCGGAAAAGGAAATATCTTCCCGTAGAAACTAGGCAAAAGCATTCTCAGAAAGTTCCCTGTGCTTTGTGCATTCAACTCACAGAGTTCAACCTTCCTTTGGATAGAGCAGTTTTGAAACACTCTTTTTGTAGAATCTGCACGTGGATATTTGGAACGCTTTGAGGCCTATGCTTCAAAAGGAAATATCCTGGCATAGAAACTGGACGGAAGCATTCTCAGAAACTTCTTTGCAATGAGGGCCTTCAAGTCACAGAGTGAAACCTTCCTTTTGATAGGCCAGCTTTGAAACACTGCTTCTGTAGAATCCGCAAGTGGATGCTTGGAGCTCTTTGAGGCTTAGGCTGGAAAAGGTAATATCTTCATACACAAACTAAACAGAAGCATTCTCAGAAACTTCTTTGTCATGTGGGGATGGAACTCACAGAGGTGAACATTCCTTTTCACAGAGCAGTTCTGCAACCCTCTTTTGGTGGAAACTGCAAGTGGATGTTTGGTGCGATTGCGTCAACCAGTGGAAAAGGAAATACATTCAGACGAAAACTAGATAGAACCATTCTCAGAAACTTCTTGAGATGAGGGCATTCTACTCACAGAGTTGTACCTTCCTTTTGATAGAATAGTTTTGAAACACACTTTTTGTGCAAACTGCAAGTGGATAGTTGGAGCGCTTTGAGGCGTATGCTGCAAAACGAAATATCTTCACATAAAAACTAGACAGAAGCATTCTCAGAAACTTCTTTGTGATGTGCGCATTCAACTCACAGAGTTGAAGCTTCGTTTTCATATAGCACTTTTGAAACGCTCTGTTAGTAGAATCTGCAAGGGAATATTTGGCGTGCTACGAGGCCAACACTGGAAAAGGAAATAACTTCACATACAAACCAGACGGAAGCATTCTCAGAAACTACCCTGTGCTTTATGCATTCAACTCACTGAGAGGAATCTTCCCTTTGAGAGCGCAGTTTGGAAACACTCTTTTTGCAGGATTTGCTAGGGGATGTTTGGACCGATTTCAGGACTACGGTGGAAAAGGAAATAACTTCACTTAAACACTAGACAGAAGCATTGTCAGAAACTTCGGTGCGATGAGTGCATTCGACTCACAGACCTGAACCTTCCTTTTGATAGAGCAGTTTTGAAACGCTCTTTTAGTAGCATCTGAAAGTGGATATTTGGAGCGCTTCGTGGCCAAGGCTGGGAAACGAAATATCATCACATAAAAACTAGACAGAAGCATTCTCAGAAACTTCTTTGTGATGAGTGGATTCAACACACAGACTTGCACGTTCCTTTGGATAGGATAGTTTTGAAATACTCCTTTTGTAGAATCTGCGAGTGTTTATTTCGAACGCTTTGAGGCCTATGCTGGAAAAGGAAATATCTTCACCTAAAAACTAGACAGAAGCGTTGTTAGAAACATCTTTTTGATGACTGCATTCAACTCACAGAGTTGAACCTACCTATTGATAGAGAAGTTTTGCAACACCCTTTTTGTAGAATCTGCAAGTGAATATTTGGAGCGATATGAGGCCTCTGCTGGGAAAAGAAATATCTTCCCCTAAAAGCTAGACAGAAGCATACTCAGAAACGACTTGCCAATGTGTGCATCCAACTCACAGAGTTGAACCTTCCTTTCCCTAGAGCAGTTTTGAAACACTCTTTTAGTAGAATCTGAAAGTGGATATTTGGAGCGCTTTGAGGCCCGTGCTGGGAAACGAAATACCATCACAGGAAAACTAGACAGAAGCGTTCTGCGAAAGTTCTTTGTGATGAGTGCATTCAACTCAGAGACTCGAACGTTCCTTTTGATAGAACACTTTTGAAACACTCCTTTTGTAGAATCTGCAAGTGTTTATTTGGAGCGCTTTCAGGCCTATGCTGGAAAAGGAAATATCTTCACCTCAAAAGTAGATAGAAGCATTCTCAGAAACTTCTTGGTGATGTGTACATTGAACTCACAGTGTTGAACCTTTCTTTGGATAGAGAAGTTTTGAAACACTCTTTTAGCAGAATCTTCAAGTGGATATATGGAGTTCCTTGAGGCCTACGCCGGAAAAGGAAATATCTTCCCGTAGAAACTAGGCAAAAGCATTCTCAGAAAGATCCCTGTGCTTTGTGCATTCAACTCACAGAGTTCAACCTTCCTTTGGATAGAGCAGTTTTGAAACACTCTTTTTGTAGAATCTGCACGTGGATATTTGGAACGCTTTGAGGCCTATACTTCAAAAGGAAATATCCTGGCATAGAAACTGGACGGAAGCATTCTCAGAAACTTCTTTGCGATGAGGGCCTTCAAGTCACATAGTGAAACCTTCCTTTTGATAGGCCAGCTTTGAAACACTGCTTCTGTAGAATCCGCAAGTGGATGCTTGGAGCTCTTTGAGGCTTAGGCTGGAAAAGATAATATCTTCATACACAAAATAGACAGAAGCATTCTCAGAAACTTCTTTGTCATGTGGGGATGGAACTCAAAGAGGTGAACATTCCTTTTCACAGAGCAGTTCTGCAACCCTCTTTTGTTGGAAACTGCAAGTGGATGTTTGGTGCGATTGCGTCATCCAGTGGAAAAGGAAATACATTCAGACGAAAACTAGATAGAACCATTCTCAGAAACTTGTTGAGATGAGGGCATTCTACTCACAGAGTTGTACCTTCCTTTTGATAGAATAGTTTTGAAACACACTTTTTGTGCAAACTGCAAGTGGATAGTTGGAGCGCTTTGAGGCGTATGCTGCAAAACGAAATATCTTCACATAAAAACTAGACAGAAGCATTCTCAGAAACTTCTTTGTGATGTGCGCATTCAACTCACAGAGTTGAAGCTTCCTTTTCATATAGCACTTTTGAAACGCTCTGTTAGTAGAATCTGCAAGGGAATATTTGGCGTGCTACGAGGCCAACACTGGAAAAGGAAATACCTTCACATACAAACCAGACGGAAGCATTCTCAGAAACTACCCTGTGCTTTATGCATTCAACTCACTGAGGGGAATCTTCCCTTTGAGAGCGCTGTTTGGAAACACTCTTTTTGCAGAATTTGCTAGGGGATGTTTGGACCGATTTCAGGAGTACGCTGGAAAAGGAAATATCTTCACTTAAACACTAGACAGAAGCATTGTCAGAAACTTCTGTGCGATGAGTGCATTCGACTCACAGACCTGAACCTTCCTTTTGATAGAGCAGTTTTGAAACGCTCTTTTAGTAGCATCTGAAAGTGGATATTTGGAGCGCTTCAAGGCCAAGGCTGGAAAACGAAATATCATCACATAAAAACTAGACAGAAGCATGCTCAGAAACTTCTTTGTGATGAGTGGATTCAACTCACAGACTTGCACGTTCCTTTGGATAGGATAGTTTTGAAACACTGCTTTTGTAGAATCTACGAGTGTTTATTTCGAACGCTTTGAGGCCTATGCTGGAAAAGGAAATATCTTCACCTAAAAACTAGACAGAAGCGTTGTCAGAAACATCTTTGTGATGACTGCATTCAACTCACAGAGTTGAACCTACCTATTGATAGAGAAGTTTTGAAACACCCTTTTTGTAGAATCTGCAAGTGAATATTTGGAGCGATATGAGGCCTCTGCTGGGAAATGAAATATCTTCCCCTAAAAGCTAGACAGAAGCATACTCAGAAACGACTTGGCAATGTGTGCATCCAACTCACAGAGTTGAACCTTCCTTTCCCTAGAGCAGTTTTGAAACACTCTTTTAGTAGAATCTGAAAGTGGATATTTGGAGCGCTTTGAGGCCAGTGCTGGGAAGCGAAATATCATCACAGAAAAACTAGACAGAAGCGTTCTGCGAAAGTTCTTTGTGATGATTGCATTCAACTCAGAGACTCGAACGTTCCTTTTGATAGAACAGTTTTGAAACACTCCTTTTGTAGAATCTGCAAGTGTTTATTTGGAGCGCTTTCAGGCCTATGCTGGAAAAGGAAATATCTTCACCTCAAAAGTAGATAGAAGCATTCTCAGAAACTTCTTGGTGTTGTGTACATTGAACTCACATTGTTGAACATTTCTTAGGATAGAGAAATTTTGAAACACTCTTTTAGCAGAATCTTCAAGTGGATATATGGAGTTCCTTGAGGCCTACGCCGGAAAAGGAAATATCTTCCCGTAGAAACTAGGCAAAAGCATTCTCAGAAAGTTCCCTGTGCTTTGTGCATTCAACTCACAGAGTTCAACCTTCCTTTGGATAGAGCAGTTTTGAAACACTCTTTTTGTAGAATCTGCACGTGGATATTTGGAACGCTTTGAGGCCTATGCTTCAAAAGGAAATATCCTGGCATAGAAACTGGACGGAAGCATTCTCAGAAACTTCTTTGCGATGAGGGCCTTCAAGTCACAGAGTGAAACCTTCCTTTTGATAGGCCAGCTTTGAAACACTGCTTCTGTAGAATCCGCAAGTGGATGCTTGGAGCTCTTTGAGGCTTAGGCTGGAAAAGGTAATATCTTCATACACAAACTAGACAGAAGCATTCTCAGAAACTTCTTTGTCATGTGGGGATGGAACTCACAGAGGTGAACATTCCTTTTCACAGAGCAGTTCTGCAACCCTCTTTTGGTGGAAACTGCAAGTGGATGTTTGGTGCGATTGCGTCAACCAGTGGAAAAGGAAATACATTCAGACGAAAACTAGATAGAACCATTCTCAGAAACTTCTTGAGATGAGGGCATTCTACTCACAGAGTTGTACATTCCTTTTGATAGAATAGTTTTGAAACACACTTTTTGTGAAAACTGCAAGTGGATAGTTGGAGCGCTTTGAGGCGTATGCTGCAAAACGAAATATCTTCACATAAAAACTAGACAGAAGCATTCTCAGAAACTTCTTTGTGATGTGCGCATTCAACCCACAGAGTTGAAGCTTCCTTTTCATATAGCACTTTTGAAACGCTCTGTTAGTAGAATCTGCAAGGGAATATTTGGCGTGCTACGAGGCCAACACTGGAAAAGGAAATACCTTCACATACAAACCAGACGGAAGCATTCTCAGAAACTACCCTGTGCTTTATGCATTCAACTCACTGAGAGGAATCTTCCCTTTGAGAGCGCAGTTTGGAAACACTCTTTTTGCAGAATTTGCTAGGGGATGTTTGGAGCGATTTCAGGACTACGCTGGAAAAGGAAATATCTTCACTTAAACACTAGACAGAAGCATTGTCAGAAACTTCGGTGCGATGAGTGCATTCGACTCACAGACCTGAACCTTCCTTTTGATAGAGCAGTTTTGAAACGCTCTTTTAGTAGCATCTGAAAGTGGATATTTGGAGCGCATCGAGGCCAAGGCTGGAAAACGAAATATCATCACATAAAAACTAGACAGAAGCATTCTCAGAAACTTCTTTGTGATGAGTGGATTCAACTCACAGACTTGCACGTTCCTTTGGATAGGATAGTTTTGAAACACTCCTTTTGTAGAATCTGCTAGTGTTTATTTCGAACGCTTTGAGGCCTATGCTGGAAAAGGAAATATCTTCACCTAAAAACTAGACAGAAGCGTTGTCAGAAACATCTTTGTGATGACTGCATTCAACTCACAGAGTTGAACCTACCTATTGATAGAGAAGTTTTGAAACACCCTTTTTGTAGAATCTGCAAGTGAATATTTGGAGCGATATGAGGCCTCTGCTGGGAAATGAAATATCTTCCCCTAAAAGCTACACAGAAGCATACTCAGAAACGACTTGGCAATGTGTGCATCCAACTCACAGAGTTGAACCTTCCTTTCCCTAGAGCAGTTTTGAAACACTCTTTTAGTAGAATCTGAAAGTGGATATTTGGAGCGCTTTGAGGCCAATGCTGGGAAACGAAATATCATCACAGACAAACTAGACAGAAGCGTTCTGAAAAAGTTCTTTGTGATGAGTGCATTCAACTCAGAGACTCGAACGTTCCTTTTGATAGAACAGTTTTGAAATACTGCTTTTATAGAATCTGCAAGTGTTTATTTGGAGCGCTTTCAGGCCTATGCTGGAAAAGGAAATGTCCTCAAATAACAACTACACAGAAGCATTCTCCGAAACTTCTTTGCAATGAGTGCATTCAACTCACAGACTTGAACCTTCCTTTTGAAAGAGCAGTTTTGAAACACTCTTTTTGTAGAATCTTCAAGTGGATATTTGGAACGCTTTGAGGCCTAGGCTGGGAAATGAAATATATTCACCTAAAAACTAGACAGAAGCATTCTCAGAAACTTCTGTGTGATGAGTGCATTTAACTCACAGACTTGAACATTCCTTTTGATAGAGCAGTTTGGAAACCCTACTTTTGCAGAATCTGCAAGGGTTTATTTGGAGCACTTTGAGGCCTATGCTGGAAAAGGAAATATCTTCACATAAAAACTAGACAGAAGCATTCTCAGAAACTTTTTTGCGATGAGTGCATTCTACTCAAAGATTTGAACCTTCTTTTTGATAGAAGCGTTTTGAAACTCTCTTTCTGTAGAATCTGCAAGTGCATATTTGGAGCTGTTGGAGGCCAATGCTGGAAAAGGAAATATCTTCACATAAAAACTAGACAGAAGCATTCTCAGAAACTTGTTTGCGATGAGTGCATTCAACTCACAGAATTGAACGTTCCTTTTGAAAGAGCAGTTTTGAAACACACTTTTTGTACAATCTGCAAGTGGATATTTAGAACGCTTTCTGGCTTATGCTGGGAAATGAAATATCTTCACCTCAAACCTAGACAGAAGCATTCTCGGAAACTTCTGTGTGATGAGTGCATTCAACTCACAGACTTGAACATTACTTTGGATAGAGCAGTATGGAAACACTCCTTTTGAAGTATCTGCAAGTGTTTTTTCGGAGCGGTTTGAGGCCTATGCTGGAAAAGGAAATATCTTCACATAAAAACTGGACAGAAGCATTCTCAGAAACTTCTTTGTGATGAGTGCATTCTACTCACAGTGTTGAACCTTCTTTTTGATAGAAGAGTTTTGAAACTGTCTTTTTGTAGAATCTGCAAGTGCATATTTGGAGCTGTTTGAGGCCAATGATGGAAAAGGAAATATCTTCACATAAAAACTAGATAGAAGCGTTCTCAGAAACTTGTTTGGGAGGCGTGCATTCAAGTCACAGATTTGAACCTTTCTTTTGAAAGAGCAGTTTTGAAACCCTCTTTTTGTAGAATTTGCTAGTGTATATTTGCAGCGCTGTGAGGCCTATGCTGGGAAATGATTTATCTTCACCTAAAAACTAGACAGAAGGATTCTCAGAAACTTCTGTGTGATGAATGCATTCAACTCACAGACATGAACGTTCCTTTTGATAGGATAGTTTTGAAACACTCCTTTGGTAGAATCTGCAAGTGTTTATTTCGAGCGCTTTGAGGCCAATGCTGGAAAAGGAAATATCTTCACATAAAAAGTAGACAGAAGCATTCTCAGAAACTTGTGTGTGATGAGTGGTTTCAACTCACAGACTTGAACGATCCTTTTGATGGGACAGTTTTGAAACACTCCTTTTGTAGGAATCTGCAAGTGTTTATTTCGAGCTCGTTGAGGCCAATGGTGGAAAAGGAAATGTCCTCAAATAACAACTACACAGAAGCATTCTCCGAAACTTCTTTGCAATGAGTGCATTCAACTCACAGACTTGAACCTTCCTTTTGAAAAAGCAGTTTTGAAACACTCTTTTTGTAGAATCTTCAAGGGGATATTTGGAACGCTTTGAGGCCTAGGCTGGGAAATGAAATATCTTCACCTAAAAACTAGACAGAAGCATTCTCAGAAACTTCTGTGTGATGAGTGCATTCAACTCACAGACTTGAACATTCCTTTTGATAGAGCAGTTTGGAAACACTGCTTTTGCAGAATCTGCAAGGGTTTATTTGGAGCACTTTGAGGCCTATGCTGGAAAAGGAAGTATCTTCACATAAAAACTAGACAGAAGCATTCTCAGAAACTTCTTTGTGATGAGTGCATTCTACTCACAGAGTTGAACCTTCTTTTTGATAGAAGAGTTTTGAAACTGTCTTTTTGTAGAATCTGCAAGTGCATATATGGAGCTGTTTGAGGCCAATGATGGAAAAGGAAATATCTTCACATAAAAACTAGACAGAAGCGTTCTCAGAAACTTGTTTCGGAGGCGTGCATTCAAGTCACAGATTTGACCCTTTCTTTTGAAAGAGCAGTTTTGAAACCCTCTTTTTGTAGAATCTGCTAGTGTATATTTGGAGCGCTGTGAGGCCTATGCTGGGAAATGAAATATCTTCACCTAAAAACTAGACAGAACGATTCTCAGAAACTTCTGTGTGATGAATGCATTCCACTCACAGACGTGAACGTTCCTTTTGATAGGACAGTTTTGAAACACTCCTTTGGTAGAATCTGCAAGTGTTAATTTCGAGCGCTTTGAGGCCAATGCTGGAAAAGGGAATATCTTCCCATAAAAACTAGACAGAAGCATTCTCAGAAACTTGTGTGTGATGAGTGTGTTCAACTCACAGACTTGAACGATCCTTTTGATATGTCAGTTTGGAAACATTCCTTTTGTAGGATCTGCAAGTGTTTATTTCGAGCTCATTGAGGCCAATGGTGGAAAAGGAAATGTCCTCAAATAACAACTACACAGAAGCATTCTCCGAAACTTCTTTGCAATGAGTGCATTCAACTCACAGACTTGAACCTTCCTTTTGAAAGAGCAGTATTGAAACACTCTTTTTGTAGAATCTTCAAGTGGATATTTGGAACGCTTTGAGGCCTAGGCTGGGAAATGAAATATCTTCAACTAAAAACTAGACAGAAGCATTCTCAGAAACTTCTGTGTGATGAGTGCATTCAACTCACAGACTTGAACATTCCTTTTGATAGAGCAGTTTGGAAACCCTACTTTTGCAGAATCTGCAAGGGTTTATTTGGAGCAATTTGAGGCCTATGCTGGAAAAGGAAATATCTTCACATAAAAACTAGACAGAAGCATTCTCAGAAACTTCTTTGCGATGAGTGCATTCTACTCAAAGAGTTGAACCTTCTTTTTGATAGAAGCGTTTTGAAACTCTCTTTCTGTAGAATCTGCAAGTGCATATTTGGAGCTGTTGGAGGCCAATGCTGGAAAAGGAAATATCTTCACATAAAAACTAGACAGAAGCATTCTCAGAAACTTGTTTGCGATGAGTGCATTCAACTCACAGAATTGAACGTTCCTTTTGAAAGAGCAGTTTTGAAACACACTTTTTGTACAATCTGCAAGTGGATATTTAGAACGCTTTCTGGCTTATGCTGGGAAATGAAATATCTTCACCTAAAACCTAGACAGAAGCATTCTCGGAAACTTCTGTGTGATGAGTGCATTCAACTCACAGACTTGAACATTACTTTGGATAGAGCAGTATGGAAACACTCCTTTTGAAGTATCTGCAAGTGTTTGTTCGGAGCGGTTTGAGGCCTATGCTGGAAAAGGAAATATCTTCACATAAAAACTAGACAGAAGCATTCTCAGAAACTTCTTTGTGATGAGTGCATTCTACTCACAGAGTTGAACCTTCTTTTTGATAGAAGAGTTTTGAAACTCTCTTTCTGTAGAATCTGCAAGTGCATATTTGGAGCTGTTGTAGGCCAATGCTGGAAAAGGAAATAACTTCACATAAAAACTAGACAGAAGCATTCTCAGAAACTTGTTTGCGATGAGTGCATTCAACTCACAGACTTGAATGTTCCTTTTGAAAGAGCAGTTTTGAAACACACTTTTTGTACAATCCGCAAGTGGATATAGAACGCTTTTTGGCCTATGCTGGGAAATGAAATATCTTCACCTAAAACCTAGACAGAAGCATTCTCGGAAACTTCTGTGTGATGAGTGCATTCAACTCACAGACTTGAACATTACTTTGGATAGAGCAGTTTGGAAACACTCCTTTTGAAGAATCTGCAAGTGTTTGCTTGGAGCGTTTTGAGGCCTATGCTGGAAAAGGAAATAACTTCACATAAAAACTAGACAGAAGCATTCTCAGAAACTTCTTTGTGATGAGTGCATTCTACTCACAGTGTTGAACCTTCTTTTTGATAGAAGAGTTTTGAAACTGTCTTTTTGTAGAATCTGCAAGTGCATATTTGGAGCTGTTTGAGGCCAATGATGGAAAAGGAAATATCTTCACATAAAAACTAGACAGAAGCGTTCTCAGAAACTTGTTTGGGAGGAGTGCATTCAAGTCACAGATTTGAACCTTTCTTTTGAAAGAGCGGTTTTGAAACACTCTTTTTGTAGAATCTGCTAGTGTTTATTTCGAGCTCATTGAGGCCAATGTTGGAAAAGGAAATGTCCTCAAATAACAACTACACAGAAGCATTCTCCGAAACTTCTTTGCAATGAGTGCATTCAACTCACAGACTTGAACCTTCCTTTTGAAAGAGCAGTTTTGAAACACTCATTTTGTAGAATCTTCAAGTGGATATTTGGAACGCTTTGAGGCCTAGGCTGGGAAATGAAATATCTTCACCTATAAACTAGACAGAAGCATTCTCAGAAACTTCTTTGTGATGAGTGCATTCAACTCACAGACTTGAACATTCCTTTTGATAGAGAAGTTTGGAAACACTCCTTTTGCAGAATCTGCAAGGGTTTATTTGGAGCACTTTGACGCCTAGGCTGGAAAAGGAAATATCTTCACATAAAAACTAGACAGAAGCATTCTCAGAAACTTCTTTGTGATGAGTGCATTCTACTCACAGAGTTGAACCTTCTTTTTGAGAGAAGAGTTTTGAAACTCTCTTTCTGTAGAATCTGCAAGTACATATTTGGAGCTGTTGGAGGCCAATGCTGGAAAAGGAAATATCTTCACATAAAAACTAGACAGAAGCATTCTCAGAAACTTGTTTGCGATGAGTGCATTCAACTCACAGACTTGAACGTTCCTACTGAAAGAGCAGTTTTGAAACACACTTTTTGTACAATCTGAAAGTGGCTATTTAGAACGCTTTCTGGCCTATGCTGGGAAATGGAATATCTTCACCTAAAACCTAGACAGAAGCATTCTCGGAAACTTCTGTGTGATGAGTGCATTCAACTCACAGACTTGAACATTACTTTGGATAGAGCAGTTTGGAAACACTCCTTTTGAAGAATCTGCAAGTGTTTGTTTGGAGCGTTTTGAGGCCTATGCTGGAAAAGGAAATATCTTCACATAAAAACTAGACAGAAGCATTCTCAGAAACTTCTTTGTGATGAGTGCATTCTACTCACAGAGTTGAACCTTCTTTTTGATAGAAGAGTTTTGAAACTGTCTTTTTGTAGAATCTGCAAGTGCATATTTGGAGCTGTTTGAGGCCAATGGTGGAAAAGGAAACATCTTCACATAAAAACTAGACAGAAGCGTTCTCAGAAACTTGTTTGGGAGGAGTGCATTCAAGTCAAAGATTTGAACCTTTCTCTTGAAAGAGGAGTTTTGAAACACTCTTTATGTAGAATCTGCTAGTGTATATTTGGAGCGCTGTGAGGCCTATGCTGGGAAATGAATTATCTTCACCTAAAAACTAGACAGAAGGATTCTCAGAAACTTCTGTGTGATGAATGCATTCAACTCACAGACATGAACGTTCCTTTTGATAGGACAGTTTTGAAACACTCCTTTGGTAGAATCTGCAAGTGTTTATTTCGAGCGCTTTGAGGCCAATGCTGGAAAAGGAAATATCTTCACATAAAAATTAGACAGAAGCATTCTCAGAAACTTGTGTGTGATGAGTGCGTTCAACTCACAGACTTGAACGATCCTTTTGATAGGACAGTTTTGAAGCACTCCTTTTGTAGGAATCTGCAAGTGTTTATTTCGAGCTCATTGAGGCCAATGGTGGAAAAGGAAATGTCCTCAAATAACAACTACACAGAAGCATTCTCCGAAACTTCTTTGCAATGAGTGCATTCAACTAACAGACTTGAACCTTCCTTTTGAAAGAGCAGTATTGAAACCTCTTTTTGTAGAATCTTCAAGTGGATATTTGGAACGCTTTGAGGCCTAGGCTGGGAAATGAAATATCTTCACCTATAAACTAGACAGAAGCATTCTCAGAAACTTCTTTGTGATGAGTGCATTCAACCCACAGACTTGAACATTCCTTTTGATAGAGAAGTTTGGAAACACTCCTTTTGCAGAATCTGCAAGGGTTTATTTGGAGCACTTTGAGGCCTATGCTGGAAAAGAAAATATCTTCACATAAAAACTAGACAGAAGCATTCTCAGAAACTTCTTTGCGATGAGTGCATTCTACTCACAGAGTTGAACCTTCTTTTTGATGGAAGAGTTTTGAAACTCTCTTTCTGTAGAATCTGCAAGTACATATTTGGAGATGTTGGAGGCCAATGCTGGAAAAGGAAATATCTTCACATAAAAACTAGACAGAAGCATTCTCAGAAACTTGTTTGCAATGAGTGCATTCAACGCACAGACTTGAACGTTCCTACTGAAAGAGCCGTTTTGAAACACACTTTTTGTACAATCTGAAAGTGGCTATTTAGAACGCTTTCTAGCCTTTGCTGGGAAATGGAATATCTTCACCTAAAACCTAGACAGAAGCATTCTCGGAAACTTCTGTGTGATGAGTGCATTCAACTCACAGACTTGAACATTACTTTGGATAGAGCAGTTTGGAAACACTCCTTTTGAAGAATCTGCAAGTGTTTGTTTGGAGCGTTTTGAGGCCTATGCTGGCAAAGGAAATATCTTCACATAAAAACTAGACAGAAGCATTCTCAGAAACTTCTTTGTGAGGAGTGCATTCTACTCACAGAGTTGAACCTTCTTTTTGATAGAAGAGTTTTGAAACTGTCTTTTTGTAGAATCTGCAAGTGCATATTTGGAGCTGTTTGAGGCCAATGATGGAAAAGGAAATATCTTCACATAAAAACTAGACAGAAGCGTTCTCAGAAACTTGTTTGGGAGGAGTGCATTCAAGTCAAAGATTTGAACCTTTCTTTTGAAAGAGGAGTTTTGAAACACTCTTTATGTAGTATCTGCTAGTGTATATTTGGAGCGCTGGGAGGCCTATGCTGGGAAATGAATTATCTTCACCTAAAATCTAGACAGAAGGATTCTCAGAAACTTCTGTGTGATGAATGCATTCAACTCACAGACATGAACGTTCCTTTTGATAGGACAGTTTTGAAACACTCCTTTGGTAGAATCTGCAAGTGTTTATTTCGAGCGCTTTGAGGCCAATGCTGGAAAAGGAAATATCTTCACATAAAAACTTGACAGAAGCATTCTCAGAAACTTGTGTGTGATGAGTGCGTTCAACTCACAGACTTGAACGATCCTTTTGATAGGACAGTTTTGAAACACTCCTTTTGTAGGAATCTGCAAGTGTTTATTTCGAGCTCATTGAGGCCAATGGTGGAAAAGGAAATGTCCTCAAATAACAACTACACAGAAGCATTCTCCGAAACTTCTTTGCAATGAGTGCATTCAACTAACAGACTTGAACCTTCCTTTTGAAAGAGCAGTTTTGAAACACTCTTTTTGTAGAATCTTCAAGTGGATATTTGGAACGCTTTGAGGCCTAGGCTGGGAAATGAAATATCTTCACCTATAAACTAGACAGAAGCATTCTCAGAAACTTCTTTGTGATGAGTGCATTCAACCCACAGACTTGAACATTCCTTTTGATAGAGAAGTTTGGAAACACTCCTTTTGCAGAATCTGCAAGGGTTTATTTGGAGCACTTTGAGGCCTATGCTGGAAAAGAAAATATCTTCACATAAAAACTAGACAGAAGCATTCTCAGAAACTTCTTTGCGATGAGTGCATTCTACTCACAGAGTTGAACCTTCTTTTTGATGGAAGAGTTTTGAAACTCTCTTTCTGTAGAATCTGCAAGTACATATTTGGAGATGTTGGAGGCCAATGCTGGAAAAGGAAATATCTTCACATAAAAACTAGACAGAAGCATTCTCAAAACTTGCTTGCAATGAGTGCATTCAACTCACAGACTTGAACGTTCCTACTGAAAGAGCAGTTTTGAAACACACTTTTTGTACAATCTGAAAGTGGCTATTTTGAACGCTTTCTGGCCTATGCTGGGAAATGGAATATCTTCACCTAAAACCTAGACAGAAGCATTCTCGGAAACTTCTGTGTGATGAGTGCATTCAACTCACAGACTTGAACATTACTTTGGATAGAGCAGTTTGGAAACACTCCTTTTGAAGAATCTGCAAGTGTTTGTTTGGAGCGCTTTGAGACCAATGCTGGAAAAGGAAATATCTTCACATGAAAACTAGACAGAAGCATTCTCAGAAACTTGTGTGTGATGAGTGCGTTCAACTCACAGACTTGAACGATCCTTTTGATAGGACAGTTTTGAAACACTCCTTTTGTAGAATCTGCAAGTGTTTATTTCGAACTCATTGAGGAAAATGGTGGAAAAGGAAGTGTCCTCAAATAACAACTACACAGAAGCATTCTCGGAAACTTCTTTGCAATGAGTGCATTCAACTCACAGACTTGAACCTTTCTTATGAAAGTGCAGTTTTGAATCACTCTTTTTGTAGAATCTTCAAGTGGATATTTGGAACGCTTTGAGGCTTAGGCTGGGAAATGAAATATCTTCACCTAAAAACTAGACAGAAGCATTCTCAGAAACTTCTGTGTGATGAGTGCATTCAACTCACAGACTTGAACGTTCCTACTCAAAGAGCAGTTTTGAAACACACTTTTTGTACAATCTGCAAGTGGATATAGAACGCTTTTTGACATATGCTAGGAAATGAAATATCTTCACCTAAAACCTAGACAGAAGCATTCTCCGAAACTTCTGTGTGATGAGTGCATTCAACTCACAGACTTGAACATAACTTTGGATAGAGCAGTTTGGAAACACTCCTTTTGAAGAATCTGCAAGTGTTTGCTTGGAGCGTTTTGAGGCCTACGCTGGAAAAGGAAATATCTTCACATAAAAACTAGACAGAAGCATTCTCAGAAACTTCTTTGTGACGAGTGCATTCTACTCACAGTGTTGAACCTTCTTTTTGATAGAAGAGTTTTGAAACTGTCTTTTTGTAGAATCTGCAAGTGCATATTTGGAACTGTTTGAGGCCAATGTTGGAAAAGGAAATATCTTCACATAAAAACTAGACAGAAGCGTTCTCAGAAACTTGTTTGGGAGGAGTGCATTCAAGTCAAAGATTTGAACCTTTCTTTTGAAAGAGCAGTTTTGAAACACTCTTTTTGTAGAATCTGCTAGTGTATATTTGGAGCGCTGTGAGGCCTATGCTGGGAAATGAATTATTTTCACCTAAAAACTAGACAGAAGGATTCTCAGAAACTTCTTTGTGATGAATGCATTCAACTCACAGACATGAACGTTCCATTTGATAGGACAGTTTTGAAACACTCCTTTGGTAGAATCTGCAAGTGTTTATTTAGAGCGCTTTGAGGCCAATGCTGGAAAAGGAAATATCTTCACATAAAAACTAGACAGAAGCATTCTCAGAAACTTGTTTGCGATGAGTGCATTCAACTCACAGACTTGAACGTTCCTACTGAAAGGGTAGTTTTGAAACACACTTTTTGTACAATCTGCAAGTGGATATTTAGAACGCTTTCTGGCCTATGCTGGGAAATGGAATATCTTCACCTAAAACCTAGACAGAAGCATTCTCGGAAACTTCTGTGTGATGAGTGCATTCAACTCACAGACTTGAACATTACTTTGGATAGAACAGTTTGGAAACACTCCTTTTGAAGAATCTGCAAGTGTTTGTTTGGAGCGTTTTGAGGCCTATGCTGGAAAAGGAAATATCTTCACATAAAAACTAGACAGAAGCATTCTCAGAAACTTCTTTGTGATGAGTGCATTCTACTCACAGAGTTGAACCTTCTTTTTGATAGAAGAGTTTTGAAACTGTCTTTTTGTAGAATCTGCAAGTGCATATTTGGAGCTGTTTGAGGCCAATGATGGAAAAGGAAATATCTTCACATAAAAACTAGACAGAAGCGTTCTCAGAAACTTGTTTGGGAGGAGTGCATTCAAGTCAAAGATTTGAACCTTTCTTTTGAAAGAGGAGTTTTGAAACACTCTTTATGTAGAATCTGCTAGTGTATATTTGGAGCGCTGTGAGGCCTATGCTGGGAAATGAATTATCTTCACCTAAAAACTAGACAGAAGGATTCTCAGAAATTTCTGTGTGATGAATGCATTCAACTCACAGACATGAACGTTCCTTTTGATAGGACAGTTTTGAAACACTCCTTTTGTAGGAATCTGCAAGTGTTTATTTCGAGCTCATTGAGGCCAATGTTGGAAAAGGAAATGTCCTCAAATAACAACTACACAGAAGCATTCTCCGAAACTTCTTTGCAATGAGTGCATTCAACTCACAGACTTGAACCTTCCTTTTGAAAGAGCAGTTTTGAAACACTCTTTTTGTAGAATCTTCAAGTGGATATTTGGAACGCTTTGAGGCGTAGGCTGGGAAATGAAATATCTTCACCTAAAAACTAGACAGAAGCATTCTCAGAAACTTCTGTGTGATGAGTGCATTCAACTCACAGACTTGAACATTACTTTTGATAGAGCAGTTTGGAAACACTACTTTTGCAGAATCTGCAAGGGTTTATTTGGAGCACTTTGAGGCCTATGCTGGAAAAGGAAATATCTTCACATAAAAACTAGACAGAAGCATTCTCAGAAACTTCTTTGTGATGAGTGCATTCTACTCACAGAGTTGAACCTTCTTTTTGATAGAAGAGGTTTGAAACTGTCTTTTTGTAGAATCTGCAAATGCATATTTGGAGCTGTTTGTGGCCAATGATGGAAAAGGAAATATCTTCACATAAAAACTAGACAGAAGCGATCTTAGAAACTTGTTTGGAGGAGTGCATTCAAGTCACAGATTTGAACCTTTCTTTTGAAAGAGCAGTTTTGAAACAGTCTTTTTGAAGAATCTGCTATTGTATATTTGGAGTGCTGTGAGGCCTATGCTGGGAAATGAAATATCTTCACCTAAAAACTAGACAGAAGGATTCTCAGAAACTTCTGTGTGATGAATACATTCAACTCACAGACATGAACGTTCCTTTTGATAGGACAGTTTTGAAACACTCCTTTGGTAGAATCTGCAAGTGTTTATTTCGAGCGCTTTGAGGCCAATGCTGGAAAAGGAAATATCTTCACATAAAAACTAGACAGAAGCATTCTCAGAAACTTATGTGTGATGAGTGCATTCAACTCACAGACTTGAATGATCCTTTTGATAGGACAGTTTTGAAACACTCCTTTTGTAGGAATCTGCAAGTGTTTATTTCGAGCTCATTGAGGCCAATGTTGGAAAAGGAAATGTCCTCAAATAACAACTACACAGAAGCATTCTCCGAAACTTCTTTGCAAAGAGTGAATTCAACTCACAGACTTGTACCTTCCTTTTGAAAGAGCAGTTTTGAAACACTCTTTTTGTAGAATCTTCAAGTGGATATTTGGAACGCTTTGAGGCCTAGGCTGGGAAATGAAATATCTTCACCTAAAAACTAGACAGAAGCATTCTCAGAAACTTCTGTGTGATGAGTGCATTCAACTCACAGACTTGAACATTCCTTTTGATAGAGCAGTTTGGAAACCCTACTTTTGCAGAATCTGCAAGGGTTTATTTGGAGCACTTTGAGGCCTATGCTGGAAAAGGAAATATCTTCACATAAAAACTAGACAGAAGCATTCTCAGAAACTTCTTTGTGATGAGTGCATTCTACTCAAAGAGTTGAACCTTCTTTTTGATAGAAGAGTTTTGAAACTCTCTTTCTGTAGAATCTGCAAGTGCATATTTGGAGCTGTTGGAGGCCAATGTTGGAAAAGGAAATATCTTCACATAAAAACTAGACAGAAGCATTCTCAAAACTTGCTTGCAATGAGTGCATTCAACTCACAGACTTGAACGTTCCTACTGAAAGAGCAGTTTTGAAACACACTTTTTGTACAATCTGAAAGTGGCTATTTAGAACGCTTTCTGGCCTATGCTGGGAAATGGAATATCTTCACCTAAAACCTAGACAGAAGCATTCTCGGAAACTTCTGTGTAATGAGTGCATTCAACTCACAGACTTGAACATTACTTTGGATAGAGCAGTTTGGAAACACTCCTTTTGAAGAATCTGCAAGTGTTTGTTTGGAGCGCTTTGAGACCAATGCTGGAAAAGGAAATATCTTCACATGAAAACTAGACAGAAGCATTCTCAGAAACTTGTGTGTGATGAGTGCGTTCAACTCACAGACTTGAACGATCCTTTTGATAGGACAGTTTTGAAACACTCCTTTTGTAGAATCTGCAAGTGTTTATTTCGAACTCATTGAGGAAAATGGTGGAAAAGGAAGTGTCCTCAAATAACAACTACACAGAAGCATTCTCGGAAACTTCTTTGCAATGAGTGCATTCAACTCACAGACTTGAACCTTTCTTATGAAAGTGCAGTTTTGAAACACTCTTTTTGTAGAATCTTCAAGTGGATATATGGAACGCTTTGAGGCTTAGGCTGGGAAATGAAATATCTTCACCTAAAAACTAGACAGAAGCATTCTCAGAAACTTCTGTGTGATGAGTGCATTCAACTCACAGACTTGAACGTTCCTACTCAAAGAGCAGTTTTGAAACACACTTTTTGTACAATCTGCAAGTGGATATAGAACGCTTTTTGACCTATGCTAGGAAATGAAATATCTTCACCTAAAACCTAGACAGAAGCATTCTCCGAAACTTCTGTGTGATGAGTGCATTCAACTCACAGACTTGAACATTACTTTGGATAGAGCAGTTTGGAAACACTCCTTTTGAAGAATCTGCAAGTGTTTGCTTGGAGCGTTTTGAGGCCTATGCTGGAAAAGGAAATATCTTCACATAAAAACTAGACAGAAGCATTCTCAGAAACTTCTTTGTGACGAGTGCATTCTACTCACAGTGTTGGACCTTCTTTTTGATAGAAGAGTTTTGAAACTGTCTTTTTGTAGAATCTGCAAGTGCATATTTGGAACTGTTTGAGGCCAATGTTGGAAAAGGAAATATCTTCACATAAAAACTAGACAGAAGCGTTCTCAGAAACTTGTTTGGGAGGAGTGCATTCAAGTCATAGATTTGAACCTTTCTTTTGAAAGAGCAGTTTTGAAACACTCTTTTTGTAGAATCTGCTAGTGTATATTTGGAGCGCTGTGAGGCCTATGCTGGGAAATGAATTATTTTCACCTAAAAACTAGACAGAAGGATTCTCAGAAACTTCTTTGTGATGAATGCATTCAACTCACAGACATGAACGTTCCATTTGATAGGACAGTTTTGAAACACTCCTTTGGTAGAATCTGCAAGTGTTTATTTTGAGCGCTTTGAGGCCAATGCTGGAAAAGGAAATATCTTCAAATAAAAACTAGACAGAAGCATTCTCAGAAACTTGTGTGTGATAAGTGCGTTCAACTCACAGACTTGAACGATCCTTTTGATAGGACAGTTTGGAAACACTCCTTTTGTAGGAATCTGCAAGTGTTTATTTCGAGCTCATTGAGGCCAATGGTGGAAAAGGAAATGTCCTCAAATAACAACTACACAGAAGCATTCTCCGAAAATTCTTTGCAATGAGTGCATTCAACTCACAGACTTGAACCTTCCTTTTGAAAGAGCAGTTTTGAAACACTCTTTTTGTAGAATCTTCAAGTGGATATTTGAAACGCTTTGAGGCCTAGGCTGGGAAATGAAATATATTCACCTAAAAACTAGACAGAAGCATTCTAAGAAACTTCTGTGTGATGAGTGCATTCAACTCACAGACTTGAACATTCCTTTTGATAGAGCAGTTTGGAAACCCTACTTTTGCAGAATCTGCAAGGGTTTATTTGGAGCACTTTGAGGCCTATGCTGGAAAAGGAAATATCTTCACATAAAAACTAGACAGAAGCATTCTCAGAAACTTCTTTGCGATGAGTGCATTCTACTCAAAGAGTTGAACCTTCTTTTTGATAGAAGAGTTTTGAAACTCTCTTTCTGTAGAATCTGCAAGTGCATATTTGGAGCTGTTGGAGGCCGATGCTGGAAAAGGAAATATCTTCACATAAAAACTAGACAGAAGCATTCTCAGAAACTTGTTTGCGATGAGTGCATTCAACTCACAGAATTGAACGTTCCTTTTGAAAGAGCAGTTTTGAAACACACTTTTTGTACAATCTGCAAGTGGATATTTAGAACGCTTTCTGGCCTATGTTGGGAAATGAAATAACTTCACCTAAAACCTAGAAAGAAGTATTCTCGGAAACTTCTGTGTGATGAGTGCATTCAACTCACAGACTTGAACATTACTTTGGATAGAGCAGTTTGGAAACACTCCTTTTGAAGAATCTGCAAGTGTTTGTTTGGAGCGTTTTGAGGCCTATGCTGGAAAAGGAAATATCTTCATATAAAAACTAGACAGAAGCATTCTCAGAAACTTCTTTGTGATGAGTGCATTCTACTCACAGAGTTGAACCTTCTTTTTGATAGAAGAGTTTTGAAACTGTCTTTTTGTAGAATCTGCAAGTGCATATTTGGAGCTGTTTGAGGCCAATGATGGAAAAGGAAATATCTTCACATAAAAACTAGATAGAAGCGTTCTCAGAAACTTGTTTGGGAGGCGTGCATTGAAGTCACAGATTTGAACCTTTCTTTTGAAAGAGCAGTTTTGAAACCCTCTTTTTGCAGAATCTGCTAGTGTATATTTGGAGCGCTGTGAGGCCTATGCTGGGAAATGAAATATCTTCACCTAAAAACTAGACAGAAGGATTCTCAGAAACTTCTGTGTGATGAATGCATTCAACTCACAGACGTGAACGTTCCTTTTGATAGGACAGTTTTGAAACACTCCTTTGGTAGAATCTGCAAGTGTTTATTTCGAGCGCTTTGAGGCCAATGCTGGAAAAGGAAATATCTTCACATAAAAACTTGACAGAAGCATTCTCAGAAACTTGTGTGTGATGAGTGCTTTCAACTCACAGACTTGAACGATCCTTTTGATGGGACAGTTTTGAAACACTCCTTTTGTAGGAATCTGCAAGTGTTTATTTCGAGCTCGTTGAGGCCAATGGTGGAAAAGGAAATGTCCTCAAATAACAACTACACAGAAGCATTCTCCGAAACTTCTTTGCAATGAGTGCATTCAACTCACAGACTTGAACCTTACTTTTGAAAGAGCAGTTTTGAAACACTCTTTTTGTAGAATCTTCAAGGGGATATTGGGAACGCTTTGAGGCCTAGGCTGGGAAATGAAATATCTTCACCTAAAAACTAGACAGAAGCATTCTCAGAAACTTCTGTGTGATGAGTGCATTCAACTCACAGACTTGAACATTCCTTTTGATAGAGCAGTTTGGAAACACTGCTTTTGCAGAATCTGCAAGGGTTTATTTGGAGCACTTTGAGGCCTATGCTGGAAAAGGAAGTATCTTCACATAAAAACTAGACAGAAGCATTCTCAGAAACTTCTTTGTGATGAGTGCATTCTACTCACAGAGTTGAACCTTCTTTTTGATAGAAGAGTTTTGAAACTGTCTTTTTGTAGAATCTGCAAGTGCATATTTGGAGCAGTTTGAGGCCAATGATGGAAAAGGAAGTATCTTCACATAAAAACTAGACAGAAGCGTTCTCAGAAACTTGTTTTGGAGACGTGCATTCAAGTCACAGATTTGACCCTTTCTTTTGAAAGAGCAGTTTTGAAACCCTCTTTTTGTAGAATCTGCTAGTGTATATTTGGAGCGCTGTGAGGCCTATGCTGGGAAATGAAATATCTTCACCTAAAGACTAGACAGAAGGATTCTCAGAAACTTCTGTGTGATGAATGCATTCCACTCACAGACGTGAACGTTCCTTTTGATAGGACAGTTTTGAAACACTCCTTTGGTAGAATCTGCAAGTGTTTATTTCGAGCGCTTTGAGGCCAATGCTGGAAAAGGGAATATCTTCACATAAAAACTAGACAGAAGCATTCTCAGAAACTTATGTGTGATGAGTGTGTTCAACTCACAGACTTGAACGATCCTTTTGATAGTTCAGTTTGGAAACATTCCTTTTGTAGGATCTGCAAGTGTTTATTTCGAGCTCATTGAGGCCAATGGTGGAAAAGGAAATGTCCTCAAATAACAACTACACAGAAGCATTCTCCGAAACTTCTTTGCAATGAGTGCATTCAACTCACAGACTTGAACCTTCCTTTTGAAAGAGCAGTATTGAAACACTCTTTTTGTAGAATCTTCAAGTGGATATTTGGAACGCTTTGAGGCCTAGGCTGGGAAATGAAATATCTTCAACTAAAAACTAGACAGAAGCATTCTCAGAAACTTCTGTGTGATGAGTGCATTCAACTCACAGACTTGAACATTCCTTTTGATAGAGCAGTTTGGAAACCCTACTTTTGCAGAATCTGCAAGATTTTATTTGGAGCATTTTGAGGCCTATGCTGGAAAAGGAAATATCTTCACATAAAAACTAGACAGAAGCATTCTCAGAAACTTCTTTGCGATGAGTGCATTCTACTCAAAGAGTTGAACCTTCTTTTTGATAGAAGCGTTTTGAAACTCTCTTTCTGTAGAATCTGCAAGTGCATATTTGGAGCTGTTGGAGGCCAATGCTGGAAAAGGAAATATCTTCACATAAAAACTAGACAGAAGCATTCTCAGAAACTTGTTTGCGATGAGTGCATTCAACTCACAGAATTGAACGTTCCTTTTGAAAGAGCAGTTTTGAAACACACTTTTTGTACAATCTGCAAGTGGATATTTAGAACGCTTTCTGGCTTATGCTGGGAAATGAAATATCTTCACCTAAAACCTAGACAGAAGCATTCTCGGAAACTTCTGTGTGATGAGTGCATTCAACTCACAGACTTGAACATTACTTTGGATAGAGCAGTATGGAAACACTCCTTTTGAAGTATCTGCAAGTGTTTGTTCGGAGCGGTTTGAGGCCTATGCTGGAAAAGGAAATATCTTCACATAAAAACTAGACAGAAGCATTCTCAGAAACTTCTTTGTGATGAGTGCATTCTACTCACAGAGTTGAACCTTCTTTTTGATAGAAGAGTTTTGAAACTCTCTTTCTGTAGAATCTGCAAGTGCATATTTGGAGCTGTTGTAGGCCAATGCTGGAAAAGGAAATATCTTCACAAAAAACTAGACAGAAGCATTCTCAGAAACTTGTTTGCGATGAGTGCATTCAACTCACAGACTTGAACGTTCCTTTTGAAAGAGCAGTTTTGAAACACACTTTTTGTACAATCTGAAAGTGGCTATTTAGAACGCTTTCTGGCCTATGTTGGGAAATGAAATATCTTCACCTAAAACCTAGAAAGAAGCATTCTCGGAAACTTCTGTGTGATGAGTGCATTCAACTCAAAGACTTGAACATTCCTTTGGATAGAGAAGTTTGGAAACACTCCTTTTGCAGAATCTGCAAGGGTTTATTTGGAGCACTTTGAGGCCTATGCTGGAAAAGGAAATATCTTCACATAAAAACTAGACAGAAGCATTCTCAGAAACTTCTTTGCGATGAGTGCATTCTACTCAAAGAGTTGAACCTTCTTTTTGATAGAAGAGTTTTGAAACTCTCTTTCTGTAGAATCTGCAAGTGCATATTTGGAGCTGTTGGAGGCCGATGCTGGAAAAGGAAATATCTTCACATAAAAACTAGACAGAAGCATTCTCAGAAACTTGTTTGCGATGAGTGCATTCAACTCACAGAATTGAACGTTCCTTTTGAAAGAGCAGTTTTGAAACACACTTTTTGTACAATCTGCAAGTGGATATTTAGAACGCTTTCTGGCCTATGTTGGGAAATGAAATAACTTCACCTAAAACCTAGAAAGAAGTATTCTCGGAAACTTCTGTGTGATGAGTGCATTCAACTCACAGACTTGAACATTACTTTGGATAGAGCAGTTTGGAAACACTCCTTTTGAAGAATCTGCAAGTGTTTGTTTGGAGCGTTTTGAGGCCTATGCTGGAAAAGGAAATATCTTCATATAAAAACTAGACAGAAGCATTCTCAGAAACTTCTTTGTGATGAGTGCATTCTACTCACAGAGTTGAACCTTCTTTTTGATAGAAGAGTTTTGAAACTGTCTTTTTGTAGAATCTGCAAGTGCATATTTGGAGCTGTTTGAGGCCAATGATGGAAAAGGAAATATCTTCACATAAAAACTAGATAGAAGCGTTCTCAGAAACTTGTTTGGGAGGCGTGCATTGAAGTCACAGATTTGAACCTTTCTTTTGAAAGAGCAGTTTTGAAACCCTCTTTTTGCAGAATTTGCTAGTGTATATTTGGAGCGCTGTGAGGCCTATGCTGGGAAATGAATTATCTTCACCTAAAAACTAGACAGAAGGATTCTCAGAAACTTCTGTGTGATGAATGCATTCAACTCACAGACATGAACGTTCCTTTTGATAGGACAGTTTTGAAACACTCCTTTGGTAGAATCTGCAAGTGTTTATTTCGAGCGCTTTGAGGCCAATGCTGGAAAAGGAAATATCTTCACATAAAAACTTGACAGAAGCATTCTCAGAAACTTGTGTGTGATGAGTGCTTTCAACTCACAGACTTGAACGATCCTTTTGATAGGACAGTTTTGAAACACTCCTTTTGTAGGAATCTGCAAGTGTTTATTTCGAGCTCGTTGAGGCCAATGGTGGAAAAGGAAATGTCCTCAAATAACAACTACACAGAAGCATTCTCCGAAACTTCTTTGCAATGAGTGCATTCAACTCACAGACTTGAACCTTCCTTTTGAAAGAGCAGTTTTGAAACACTCTTTTTGTAGAATCTTCAAGGGGATATTTGGAACGCTTTGAGGCCTAGGCTGGGAAATGAAATATCTTCACCTAAAAACTAGACAGAAGCATTCTCAGAAACTTCTGTGTGATGATTGCATTCAACTCACAGACTTGAACATTCCTTTTGATAGAGCAGTTTGGAAACACTGCTTTTGCAGAATCTGCAAGGGTTTATTTGGAGCACTTTGAGGCCTATGCTGGAAAAGGAAGTATCTTCACATAAAAACTAGACAGAAGCATTCTCAGAAACTTCTTTGTGATGAGTGCATTCTACTCACAGAGTTGAACCTTCTTTTTGATAGAAGAGTTTTGAAACTGTCTTTTTGTAGAATCTGCAAGTGCATATTTGGAGCTGTTTGAGGCCAATGATGGAAAAGGAAATATCTTCACATAAAAACTAGACAGAAGCGTTCTCAGAAACTTGTTTCGGAGGCGTGCATTCAAGTCATAGATTTGACCCTTTCTTTTGAAAGAGCAGTTTTGAAACCCTCTTTTTGTAGAATCTGCTAGTGTATATTTGGAGCGCTGTGAGGCCTATGCTGGGAAATGAAATATCTTCACCTAAAAACTACACAGAAGGATTCTCAGAAACTTCTGTGTGATGAATGCATTCCACTCACAGACGTGAACGTTCCTTTTGATAGGACAGTTTTGAAACACTCCTTTGGTAGAATCTGCAAGTGTTTATTTCGAGCGCTTTGAGGCCAATGCTGGAAAAGGGAATATCTTCACATAAAAACTAGACAGAAGCATTCTCAGAAACTTGTGTGTGATGAGTGTGTTCAACTCACAGACTTGAACGATCCTTTTGATAGGTCTGTTTGGAAACATACCTTTTGTAGGATCTGCAAGTGTTTATTTCGAGCTCATTGAGGCCAATGGTGGAAAAGGAAATGTCCTCAAATAACAACTACACAGAAGCATTCTCTGAAACCTCTTTGCAATGAGTGCATTCAACTCACAGACTTGAACCTTCCTTTTGAAAGAGCAGTATTGAAACACTCTTTTTGTAGAATCTTCAAGTGGATATTTGGAACGCTTTGAGGCCTAGGCTGGGAAATGAAATATCTTCAACTAAAAACTAGACAGCAGCATTCTCAGAAACTTCTGTGTGATGAGTGCATTCAACTCACAGACTTGAACATTCCTTTTGATAGAGCAGTTTGGAAAACCTACTTTTGCAGAATCTGCAAGGGTTTATTTGGAGCACTTTGAGGCCTATGCTGGAAAAGGAAATATCTTCACATAAAAACTAGACAGAAGCATTCTCAGAAACTTCTTTGCGATGAGTGCATTCTACTCAAAGAGTTGAACCTTCTTTTTGATAGAAGCGTTTTGAAACTCTCTTTCTGTAGAATCTGCAAGTGCATATTTGGAGCTGTTGGAGGCCAATGCTGGAAAAGGAAATATCTTCACATAAAAACTAGACAGAAGCATTCTCAGAAACTTGTTTGCGATGAGTGCATTCACCTCACAGAATTGAACGTTCCTTTTGAAAGAGCAGTTTTGAAACACACTTTTTGTAAAATCTGCAAGTGGATATTTACAACGCTTTCTGGCTTATGCTGGGAAATGAAATATCTTCAAATAAAACCTAGACAGAAGCATTCTCGGAAACTTCTGTGTGATGAGTGCATTCAACTCACTGACTTGAACATTACTTTGGATAGAGCAGTATGGAAATACTCCTTTTGAAGTATCTGCAAGTGTTTGTTCGGAGCGGTTTGAGGCCTATGCTGGAAAAGGAAATATCTTCACATAAAAACTAGACAGAAGCATTCTCAGAAACTTCTTTGTGATGAGTGCATTCTACTCACAGAGTTGAACCTTCTTTTTGATAGAAGAGTTTTGAAACTCTCTTTCTGTAGAATCTGCAAGTGCATATTTGGAGCTGTTGTAGGCCAATGCTGGAAAAGGAAATATCTTCACATAAAAACTCGACAGAAGCATTCTCAGAAACTTGTTTGCGATGAGTGCATTCAACTCACAGACTTGAACGTTCCTTTTGAAAGAGCAGTTTTGAAACACACTTTTTGTACAATCTGAAAGTGGCTATTTAGAACGCTTTCTGGCCTATGTTGGGAAATGAAATATCTTCACCTAAAACCTAGAAAGAAGCATTCTCGGAAACTTCTGTGTGATGAGTGCATTCAACTCACAGACTTGAACATTCCTTTGGATAGAGAAGTTTGGAAACACTCCTTTTGCAGAATCTGCAAGGGTTTATTTGGAGCACTTTGAGGCCTATGCTGGAAAAGGAAATATCTTCACATAAAAACTAGACAGAAGCATTCTCAGAAACTTCTTTGTGATGAGTGCATTCTACTCACAGAGTTGAACCTTCTTTTTGATAGAAGAGTTTTGAAACTCTCTTTCTGTAGAATCTGCAAGTACATATTTGGAGCTGTTGGAGGCCAATGCTGGAAATGGAAATATCTTCACATAAAAACTAGACAGAAGCATTCTCAGAAACTTGTTTAAAATGAGTGCATTCAACTCACAGACTTGAACGTTCCTACTGAAAGAGCAGTTTTGAAACACACTTTTTGTACAATCTGAAAGTGGCTATTTAGAACGCTTTCTGGCCTATGCTGGGAAATGGAATCTCTTCACCTAAAACCTAGACAGAAGCATTCTCGGAAACTTCTGTGTGATGAGTGCATTCAACTCACAGACTTGAACATTACTTTGGATAGAGCAGTTTGGAAACACTCCTTTTGAAGAATCTGCAAGTGTTTGTTTGGAGCGTTTTGAGGCCTATGCTGGAAAAGGAAATATCTTCACATAAAAACTAGACAGAAGCATTCTCAGAAACTTCTTTGTGATGAGTGCATTCTACTCACAGAGTTGAACCTTCTTTTTGATAGAAGAGTTTTGAAACTGTCTTTTTGTAGAATCTGCAAGTGCATATTTGGAGCTGTTTGAGGCCAATGATGGAAAAGGAAATATCTTCACATAAAAACTAGACAGAAGCGTTCTCAGAAACTTGTTTGGAGGAGTGCATTCAAGTCAAAGATTTGAACCTTTCTTTTGAAAGAGGAGTTTTGAAACACTCTTTATGTAGTATCTGCTAGTGTATATTTGGAGCGCTGGGAGGCCTATGCTGGGAAATGAATTATCTTCACCTAAAAACTAGACAGAAGTATTCTCAGAAACTTCTGTGTGATCAATGCATTCAACTCACAGACATGAACATTCCTTTTGATAGGACAGTTTTGAAACACTCGTTTGGTAGAATCTGCAAGTGTTTATTTCGAGCGCTTTGAGGCCAATGCTGGAAAAGGAAATATCTTCACATAAAAACTTGACAGAAGCATTCTCAGAAACTTGTGTGTGATAAGTGCGTTCAACTCACAGACTTGAACGATCCTTTTGATAGGACAGTTTTGAAACACTCCTTTTGTAGGAATCTGCAAGTGTTTATTTCGAGCTCATTGAGGCCAATGGTGGAAAAGGAAATGTCCTCAAATAACAACTACACAGAAGCATTCTCCGAAACTTCTTTGCAATGAGTGCATTCAACTCACAGACTTGAACCTTCCTTTTGAAAGAGCAGTTTTGAAACACTCATTTTGTAGAATCTTCAAGTGGATATTTGGAACGCTTTGAGGCCTAGGCTGGGAAATGAAATATCTTCACCTATAAACTAGACAGAAGCATTCTCAGAAACTTCTTTGTGATGAGTGCATTCAACTCACAGACTTGAACATTCCTTTTGATAGAGAAGTTTGGAAACACTCCTTTTGCAGAATCTGCAAGGGTTTATTTGGAGCACTTTGAGGCCTAGGCTGGAAAAGGAAATATCTTCACATAAAAACTAGACAGAAGCATTCTCAGAAACTTCTTTGTGATGAGTGCATTCTACTCACAGAGTTGAACCTTCTTTTTGATAGAAGAGTTTTGAAACTCTCTTTCTGTAGAATCTGCAAGTACATATTTGGAGCTGTTGGAGGCCAATGCTGGAAAAGGAAATATCTTCACATAAAAACTAGACAGAAGCATTCTCAGAAACTTGTTTGCGATGAGTGCATTCAACTCACAGACTTGAACGTTCCTACTGAAAGAGCAGTTTTGAAACACACTTTTTGTACAATCTGAAAGTGGCTATTTAGAACGCTTTCTGGCCTATGCTGGGAAATGGAATATCTTCACCTAAAACCTAGACAGAAGCATTCTCGGAAACTTCTGTGTGATGAGTGCATTCAACTCACAGACTTGAACATTACTTTGGATAGAGCAGTTTGGAAACACTCCTTTTGAAGAATCTGCAAGTGTTTGTTTGGAGCGTTTTGAGGCCTATGCTGGAAAAGGAAATATCTTCACATAAAAACTAGACAGAAGCATTCTCAGAAACTTCTTTGTGATGAGTGCATTCTACTCACAGAGTTGAACCTTCTTTTTGATAGAAGAGTTTTGAAACTGTCTTTTTGTAGAATCTGCAAGTGCATATTTGGAGCTGTTTGAGGCCAATGATGGAAAAGGAAATATCTTCACATAAAAACTAGACAGAAGCGTTCTCAGAAACTTGTTTGGGAGGAGTGCATTCAAGTCAAAGATTTGAACCTTTCTTTTGAAAGAGGAGTTTTGAAACACTCTTTATGTAGAATCTCCTAGTGTATATTTGGAGCGCTGTGAGGCCTATGCTGGGAAATGAATTATCTTCACCTAAAAACTAGACAGAAGGATTCTCAGAAACTTCTGTGTGATGAATGCATTCAACTCACAGACATGAACGTTCCTTTTGATAGGACAGTTTTGAAACACTCCTTTGGTAGAATCTGCAAGTGTTTATTTCGAGCGCTTTGAGGCCAATGCTGGAAAAGGAAATATCTTCACATAAAAACTTGACAGAAGCATTCTCAGAAACTTGTGTGTGATGAGTGCGTTCAACTCACAGACTTGAACGATCCTTTTGATAGGACAGTTTTGAAACACTCCTTTTGTAGGAATCTGCAAGTGTTTATTTCGAGCTCATTGAGGCCAATGGTGGAAAAGGAAATGTCCTCAAATAACAACTACACAGAAGCATTCTCCGAAACATCTTTGCAATGAGTGCATTCAACTCACAGACTTGAACCTTCCTTTTGAAAGAGCAGTTTTGAAACACTCTTTTTGTAGAATCTTCAAGTGGATATTTGGAACGCTTTGAGGCCTAGGCTGGGAAATGAAATATCTTCACCTAAAAACTAGACAGAAGCATTCTCAGAAACTTCTGTGTGATGAGTGCATTCAACTCACAGACTTGAACATTCCTTTTGATAGAGCAGTTTGGAAACCCTACTTTTGCAGAATCTGCAAGGGTTTATTTAGAGCACTTTGAGTCCTATGCTGGAAAAGGAAATATCTTCACATAAAAACTAGACAGAAGCATTCTCAGAAACTTCTTTGTGATGAGTGCATTCTACTCAAAGAGTTGAACCTTCTTTTTGATAGAAGAGTTTTGAAACTCTCTTTCTGTAGAATCTGCAAGTGCATATTTGCAGCTGTTGGAGGCCAATGCTGGAAAAGGAAATATCTTCACATAAAAACTAGACAGAAGCATTCTCAGAAACTTGTTTGCGATGAGTGCATTCAACTCACAGAATTCAACGTTCCTTTTGAAAGAGCAGTTTTGATACACACTTTTGTACAATCTGCAAGTGGATATTTAGAACGCTTTCTGGCTTATGCTGGGAAATGAAATATCTTCACCTAAAACCTAGACAGAAGCATTCTCGGAAACTTCTGTGTGATGAGTGCATTCAACTAACAGACTTGAACATTACTTTGGATAGAGCAGTTTGGAAACACTCCTTTTGAAGAATCTGGAAGTGTTTGTTTGGAGCGTTTTGAGGCCTATGCTGGAAAAGGAAATATCTTCACATAAAAACTAGACAGAAGCATTCTCAGAAACTTCTTTGTGATGAGTGCATTCTACTCACAGAGTTGAACCTTCTTTTTGATAGAAGAGTTTTGAAACTGTCTTTTTCTAGAATCTGCAAGTGCATATTTGGAGCTGTTTGAGGCCAATGATGGAAAAGGAAATATCTTCACATAAAAACTAGACAGAAGCGTTCTCAGAAACTTGTTTCGGAGGCGTGCATTCAAGTCATAGATTTGACCCTTTCTTTTGAAAGAGCAGTTTTGAAACCCTCTTTTTGTAGAATCTGCTAGTGTATATTTGGAGCGCTGTGAGGCCTATGCTGGGAAATGAAATATCTTCACCTAAAAACTACACAGAAGGATTCTCAGAAACTTCTGTGTGATGAATGCATTCCACTCACAGACGTGAACGTTCCTTTTGATAGGACAGTTTTGAAACACTCCTTTGGTAGAATCTGCAAGTGTTTATTTCGAGCGCTTTGAGGCCAATGCTGGAAAAGGGAATATCTTCACATAAAAACTAGACAGAAGCATTCTCAGAAACTTGTGTGTGATGAGTGTGTTCAACTCACAGACTTGAACGATCCTTTTGATAGGTCTGTTTGGAAACATACCTTTTGTAGGATCTGCAAGTGTTTATTTCGAGCTCATTGAGGCCAATGGTGGAAAAGGAAATGTCCTCAAATAACAACTACACAGAAGCATTCTCTGAAACCTCTTTGCAATGAGTGCATTCAACTCACAGACTTGAACCTTCCTTTTGAAAGAGCAGTATTGAAACACTCTTTTTGTAGAATCTTCAAGTGGATATTTGGAACGCTTTGAGGCCTAGGCTGGGAAATGAAATATCTTCAACTAAAAACTAGACAGCAGCATTCTCAGAAACTTCTGTGTGATGAGTGCATTCAACTCACAGACTTGAACATTCCTTTTGATAGAGCAGTTTGGAAAACCTACTTTTGCAGAATCTGCAAGGGTTTATTTGGAGCACTTTGAGGCCTATGCTGGAAAAGGAAATATCTTCACATAAAAACTAGACAGAAGCATTCTCAGAAACTTCTTTGCGATGAGTGCATTCTACTCAAAGAGTTGAACCTTCTTTTTGATAGAAGCGTTTTGAAACTCTCTTTCTGTAGAATCTGCAAGTGCATATTTGGAGCTGTTGGAGGCCAATGCTGGAAAAGGAAATATCTTCACATAAAAACTAGACAGAAGCATTCTCAGAAACTTGTTTGCGATGAGTGCATTCACCTCACAGAATTGAACGTTCCTTTTGAAAGAGCAGTTTTGAAACACACTTTTTGTAAAATCTGCAAGTGGATATTTACAACGCTTTCTGGCTTATGCTGGGAAATGAAATATCTTCAAATAAAACCTAGACAGAAGCATTCTCGGAAACTTCTGTGTGATGAGTGCATTCAACTCACTGACTTGAACATTACTTTGGATAGAGCAGTATGGAAATACTCCTTTTGAAGTATCTGCAAGTGTTTGTTCGGAGCGGTTTGAGGCCTATGCTGGAAAAGGAAATATCTTCACATAAAAACTAGACAGAAGCATTCTCAGAAACTTCTTTGTGATGAGTGCATTCTACTCACAGAGTTGAACCTTCTTTTTGATAGAAGAGTTTTGAAACTCTCTTTCTGTAGAATCTGCAAGTGCATATTTGGAGCTGTTGTAGGCCAATGCTGGAAAAGGAAATATCTTCACATAAAAACTCGACAGAAGCATTCTCAGAAACTTGTTTGCGATGAGTGCATTCAACTCACAGACTTGAACGTTCCTTTTGAAAGAGCAGTTTTGAAACACACTTTTTGTACAATCTGAAAGTGGCTATTTAGAACGCTTTCTGGCCTATGTTGGGAAATGAAATATCTTCACCTAAAACCTAGAAAGAAGCATTCTCGGAAACTTCTGTGTGATGAGTGCATTCAACTCACAGACTTGAACATTCCTTTGGATAGAGAAGTTTGGAAACACTCCTTTTGCAGAATCTGCAAGGGTTTATTTGGAGCACTTTGAGGCCTATGCTGGAAAAGGAAATATCTTCACATAAAAACTAGACAGAAGCATTCTCAGAAACTTCTTTGTGATGAGTGCATTCTACTCACAGAGTTGAACCTTCTTTTTGATAGAAGAGTTTTGAAACTCTCTTTCTGTAGAATCTGCAAGTACATATTTGGAGCTGTTGGAGGCCAATGCTGGAAATGGAAATATCTTCACATAAAAACTAGACAGAAGCATTCTCAGAAACTTGTTTAAAATGAGTGCATTCAACTCACAGACTTGAACGTTCCTACTGAAAGAGCAGTTTTGAAACACACTTTTTGTACAATCTGAAAGTGGCTATTTAGAACGCTTTCTGGCCTATGCTGGGAAATGGAATCTCTTCACCTAAAACCTAGACAGAAGCATTCTCGGAAACTTCTGTGTGATGAGTGCATTCAACTCACAGACTTGAACATTACTTTGGATAGAGCAGTTTGGAAACACTCCTTTTGAAGAATCTGCAAGTGTTTGTTTGGAGCGTTTTGAGGCCTATGCTGGAAAAGGAAATATCTTCACATAAAAACTAGACAGAAGCATTCTCAGAAACTTCTTTGTGATGAGTGCATTCTACTCACAGAGTTGAACCTTCTTTTTGATAGAAGAGTTTTGAAACTGTCTTTTTGTAGAATCTGCAAGTGCATATTTGGAGCTGTTTGAGGCCAATGATGGAAAAGGAAATATCTTCACATAAAAACTAGACAGAAGCGTTCTCAGAAACTTGTTTGGAGGAGTGCATTCAAGTCAAAGATTTGAACCTTTCTTTTGAAAGAGGAGTTTTGAAACACTCTTTATGTAGTATCTGCTAGTGTATATTTGGAGCGCTGGGAGGCCTATGCTGGGAAATGAATTATCTTCACCTAAAAACTAGACAGAAGTATTCTCAGAAACTTCTGTGTGATCAATGCATTCAACTCACAGACATGAACATTCCTTTTGATAGGACAGTTTTGAAACACTCGTTTGGTAGAATCTGCAAGTGTTTATTTCGAGCGCTTTGAGGCCAATGCTGGAAAAGGAAATATCTTCACATAAAAACTTGACAGAAGCATTCTCAGAAACTTGTGTGTGATAAGTGCGTTCAACTCACAGACTTGAACGATCCTTTTGATAGGACAGTTTTGAAACACTCCTTTTGTAGGAATCTGCAAGTGTTTATTTCGAGCTCATTGAGGCCAATGGTGGAAAAGGAAATGTCCTCAAATAACAACTACACAGAAGCATTCTCCGAAACTTCTTTGCAATGAGTGCATTCAACTCACAGACTTGAACCTTCCTTTTGAAAGAGCAGTTTTGAAACACTCATTTTGTAGAATCTTCAAGTGGATATTTGGAACGCTTTGAGGCCTAGGCTGGGAAATGAAATATCTTCACCTATAAACTAGACAGAAGCATTCTCAGAAACTTCTTTGTGATGAGTGCATTCAACTCACAGACTTGAACATTCCTTTTGATAGAGAAGTTTGGAAACACTCCTTTTGCAGAATCTGCAAGGGTTTATTTGGAGCACTTTGAGGCCTAGGCTGGAAAAGGAAATATCTTCACATAAAAACTAGACAGAAGCATTCTCAGAAACTTCTTTGTGATGAGTGCATTCTACTCACAGAGTTGAACCTTCTTTTTGATAGAAGAGTTTTGAAACTCTCTTTCTGTAGAATCTGCAAGTACATATTTGGAGCTGTTGGAGGCCAATGCTGGAAAAGGAAATATCTTCACATAAAAACTAGACAGAAGCATTCTCAGAAACTTGTTTGCGATGAGTGCATTCAACTCACAGACTTGAACGTTCCTACTGAAAGAGCAGTTTTGAAACACACTTTTTGTACAATCTGAAAGTGGCTATTTAGAACGCTTTCTGGCCTATGCTGGGAAATGGAATATCTTCACCTAAAACCTAGACAGAAGCATTCTCGGAAACTTCTGTGTGATGAGTGCATTCAACTCACAGACTTGAACATTACTTTGGATAGAGCAGTTTGGAAACACTCCTTTTGAAGAATCTGCAAGTGTTTGTTTGGAGCGTTTTGAGGCCTATGCTGGAAAAGGAAATATCTTCACATAAAAACTAGACAGAAGCATTCTCAGAAACTTCTTTGTGATGAGTGCATTCTACTCACAGAGTTGAACCTTCTTTTTGATAGAAGAGTTTTGAAACTGTCTTTTTGTAGAATCTGCAAGTGCATATTTGGAGCTGTTTGAGGCCAATGATGGAAAAGGAAATATCTTCACATAAAAACTAGACAGAAGCGTTCTCAGAAACTTGTTTGGGAGGAGTGCATTCAAGTCAAAGATTTGAACCTTTCTTTTGAAAGAGGAGTTTTGAAACACTCTTTATGTAGAATCTCCTAGTGTATATTTGGAGCGCTGTGAGGCCTATGCTGGGAAATGAATTATCTTCACCTAAAAACTAGACAGAAGGATTCTCAGAAACTTCTGTGTGATGAATGCATTCAACTCACAGACATGAACGTTCCTTTTGATAGGACAGTTTTGAAACACTCCTTTGGTAGAATCTGCAAGTGTTTATTTCGAGCGCTTTGAGGCCAATGCTGGAAAAGGAAATATCTTCACATAAAAACTTGACAGAAGCATTCTCAGAAACTTGTGTGTGATGAGTGCGTTCAACTCACAGACTTGAACGATCCTTTTGATAGGACAGTTTTGAAACACTCCTTTTGTAGGAATCTGCAAGTGTTTATTTCGAGCTCATTGAGGCCAATGGTGGAAAAGGAAATGTCCTCAAATAACAACTACACAGAAGCATTCTCCGAAACATCTTTGCAATGAGTGCATTCAACTCACAGACTTGAACCTTCCTTTTGAAAGAGCAGTTTTGAAACACTCTTTTTGTAGAATCTTCAAGTGGATATTTGGAACGCTTTGAGGCCTAGGCTGGGAAATGAAATATCTTCACCTAAAAACTAGACAGAAGCATTCTCAGAAACTTCTGTGTGATGAGTGCATTCAACTCACAGACTTGAACATTCCTTTTGATAGAGCAGTTTGGAAACCCTACTTTTGCAGAATCTGCAAGGGTTTATTTAGAGCACTTTGAGTCCTATGCTGGAAAAGGAAATATCTTCACATAAAAACTAGACAGAAGCATTCTCAGAAACTTCTTTGTGATGAGTGCATTCTACTCAAAGAGTTGAACCTTCTTTTTGATAGAAGAGTTTTGAAACTCTCTTTCTGTAGAATCTGCAAGTGCATATTTGCAGCTGTTGGAGGCCAATGCTGGAAAAGGAAATATCTTCACATAAAAACTAGACAGAAGCATTCTCAGAAACTTGTTTGCGATGAGTGCATTCAACTCACAGAATTCAACGTTCCTTTTGAAAGAGCAGTTTTGATACACACTTTTGTACAATCTGCAAGTGGATATTTAGAACGCTTTCTGGCTTATGCTGGGAAATGAAATATCTTCACCTAAAACCTAGACAGAAGCATTCTCGGAAACTTCTGTGTGATGAGTGCATTCAACTAACAGACTTGAACATTACTTTGGATAGAGCAGTTTGGAAACACTCCTTTTGAAGAATCTGGAAGTGTTTGTTTGGAGCGTTTTGAGGCCTATGCTGGAAAAGGAAATATCTTCACATAAAAACTAGACAGAAGCATTCTCAGAAACTTCTTTGTGATGAGTGCATTCTACTCACAGAGTTGAACCTTCTTTTTGATAGAAGAGTTTTGAAACTGTCTTTTTCTAGAATCTGCAAGTGCATATTTGGAGCTGTTTGAGGCCAATGATGGAAAAGGAAATATCTTCACATAAAAACTAGACAGAAGCGTTCTCAGAAACTTGTTTCGGAGGCGTGCATTCAAGTCATAGATTTGACCCTTTCTTTTGAAAGAGCAGTTTTGAAACACTCTGTTTGTAGAATCTGCTAGTGTATATTTGGAGCGCTGTGAGGCCTATGCTGGGGAATGAAATATCTTCACCTAAAAACTAGACAGAAGGATTCTCAGAATCTTCTGTGTGATGAATGCATTCAACTCACAGACATGAACGTTCCTTTTGATAGGACAGTTTTGAAACACTCCTTTGGTAGAATCTGCAAGTGTTTATTTCGAGCGCTTTGAGGCCAATGCTGGAAAAGGAAATATCTTCACATAAAAATTAGACAGAAGCATTCTCAGAAACTTGTGTGTGATGAGTGCGTTCAACTCACAGACTTGAACGATAATTTTGATAGGACAGTTTTGAAGCACTCCTTTTGTAGGAATCTGCAAGTGTTTATTTCGAGCTCATTGAGGCCAATGATGGAAAAGGAAATGTCCTCAAATAACAACTACACAGAAGCATTCTCCGAAACTTCTTTGCAATGAGTGCATTCAACTCACAGACTTGAACCTTCCTTTTGAAAGAGCAGTTTTGAAACACTCTTTTTGTAGAATCTTCAAGTGGATATTTGGAACGCTTTGAGGCCTAGGCTGGGAAATGAAATATCTTCACCTATAAACTAGACAGAAGCATTCTCAGAAACTTCTTTGTGATGAGTGCATTCAACTCACAGACTTGAACATTCCTTTTGATAGAGAAGTTTGGAAACACTCCTTTTGCAGAATCTGCAAGGGTTTATTTGGAGCACTTTGAGGCCTATGCTGGAAAAGAAAATATCTTCACATAAAAACTAGACAGAAGCATTCTCAGAAACTCCTTTGCGATGAGTGCATTCTACTCACAGAGTTGAACCTTCTTTTTGATAGAAGAGTTTTGAAACTCTCTTTCTGTAGAATCTGCTAGTACATATTTGGAGATGTTGGAGGCCAATGCTGGAAAAGGAAATATCTTCACATAAAAACTAGACAGAAGCATTCTCAGAAACTTGTTTGCAATGAGTGCATTCAACGCACAGACTTGAACGTTCCTACTGAAAGAGCCGTTTTGAAACACACTTTTTGTACAATCTGAAAGTGGCTATTTAGAACGCTTTCTAGCCTATGCTGGGAAATGGAATATCTTCACCTAAAACCTAGACAGAAGCATTCTCGGAAACTTCTGTGTGATGAGTGCATTCAACTCACAGACTTGAACATTACTTTGGATAGAGCAGTTTGGAAACACTCCTTTTGAAGAATCTGCAAGTGTTTGTTTGGAGCGTTTTGAGGCCTATGCTGGAAAAGGAAATATCTTCACATAAAAACTAGACAGAAGCATTCTCAGAAACTTCTTTGTGATGAGTGCATTCTACTCACAGAGTTGAACCTTCTTTTTGATAGAAGAGTTTTGAAACTGTCTTTTTGTAGAATCTGCAAGTGCATATTTGGAGCTGTTTGAGGCCAATGATGGAATAGGAAATATCTTCACATAAAAACTAGACAGAAGCGTTCTCAGAAACTTGTTTGGGAGGAGTGCATTCAAGTCAAAGATTTGAACTTTTCTTCTGAAAGAGGAGTTTTGAAACACTCTTTATGTAGTATCTGCTAGTGTATATTTGGAGCGCTGGGAGGCCTATGCTGGGAAATGGATTATCTTCACCTAAAAACTAGACAGAAGGATTCTCAGAAACTTCTGTGTGATGAATGCATTCAACTCACAGACATGAACGTTCCTTTTGATAGGACAGTTTTGAAACACTCCTTTGGTAGAATCTGCAAGTGTTTATTTCGAGCGCTTTGAGGCCAATGCAGGAAAAGGAAATATCTTCACATAAAAACTTGACAGAAGCATTCTCAGAAACTTTTGTGTGATAAGTGCGTTCAACTCACAGACTTGAACGATCCTTTTGATAGGACAGTTTTGAAACACTCCTTTTGTAGGAATCTGCAAGTGTTTATTTCGAGCTCATTGAGGCCAATGGTGGAAAAGGAAATGTCCTCAAATAACAACTACACAGAAGCATTCTCCGAAACATCTTTGCAATGAGTGCATTCAACTCACAGACTTGAACCTTCCTTTTGAAAGAGCAGTTTTGAAACACTCTTTTTGTAGAATCTTCAAGTGGATATTTGGAACGCTTTGAGGCCTAGGCTGGGAAATGAAATATATTCACCTAAAAACTAGACAGAAGCATTCTCAGAAACTTCTGTGTGATGAGTGCATTCACTTCACAGACTTGAACATTCCTTTTGATAGAGCAGTTTGGAAACCCTACTTTTGCAGAATCTGCAAGGGTTTATTTGGAGCACTTTGAGGCCTATGCTGGAAAAGGAAATATCTTCACATAAAAACTAGACAGAAGCATTCTCAGAAACTTCTTTGTGATGAGTGCATTCTACTCAAAGAGTTGAACCTTCTTTTTGATAGAAGAGTTTTGAAACTCTCTTTCTGTAGAATCTGCAAGTGCATATTTGGAGCTGTTGGAGGCCAATGCTGGAAAAGGAAATATCTTCACATAAAAACTAGACAGAAGCATTCTCAGAAACTTGTTTGCGATGAGTGCATTCAACTCACAGAATTGAACGTTCCTTTTGAAAGAGCAGTTTTGAAACACACTTTTGTACAATCTGCAAGTGGATATTTAGAAAGCTTTCTGGCTTATGCTGGGAAATGAAATATCTTCACCTAAAACCTAGACAGAAGCATTCTCGGAAACTTCTGTGTGATGAGTGCATTCAACTAACAGACTTGAACATTACTTTGGATAGAGCAGTTTGGAAACACCCCTTTTGAAGAATCTGGAAGTGTTTGTTTGGAGCGTTTTGAGGCCTATGCTGGAAAAGGAAATATCTTCACATAAAAACTAGACAGAAGCATTCTCAGAAACTTCTTTGTGATGAGTGCATTCTACTCACAGAGTTGAACCTTCTTTTTGATAGAAGAGTTTTGAAACTGTCTTTTTCTAGAATCTGCAAGTGCATATTTGGAGCTGTTTGAGGCCAATGATGGAAAAGGAAATATCTTCACATAAAAACTAGACAGAAGCGTTCTCAGAAACTTGTTTAGGAGGAGTGCATTCAAGTCACAGATTTGAACCTTTCTTTTGAAAGAGCAGTTTTGAAACACTCTGTTTGTAGAATCTGCTAGTGTATATTTGGAGCGCTGTGAGGCCTATGCTGGGGAATGAAATATCTTCACCTAAAAACTAGACAGAAGGATTCTCAGAAACTTCTGTGTGATGAATGCATTCAACTCACAGACGTGAACGTTCCTTTTGATAGGACAGTTTTGAAACACTCCTTTGGTAGAATCTGCAAGTGTTTATTTCGAGCGCTTTGAGGCCAATGCTGGAAAAGGAAATATCTTCACATAAAAACTAGACAGAAGCATTCTCAGAAACTTGTGTGTGATGAGTGCGTTCAACTCACAGACTTGAAGGATCCTTTTGAAAGGACAGTTTGGAAACATTCCTTTTGTAGAATCTGCAAGTGTTTATTTCGAGCTCATTGAGGCCAATGTTGGAAAAGGAAATATCCTCAAATAACAACTACACAGAAGCATTCTCCGAAACTTCTTTGCAATGAGTGCATTCAACTCACAGACTTGAACCTTCCTTTTGAAAGAGCAGTATTGAAACACTCTTTTTGTAGAATCTTCAAGTGGATATTTGGAACGCTTTGTGGCCTAGGTGGGGAAATGAAATATCTTCACCTAAAAACTAGACAGAAGCATTCTCAGAAACTTCTGTGTGATGAGTGCATTCAACTCACAGACTTGAACATTCCTTTTGATAGAGCAGTTTGGAAACACTACTTTTGCAGGATCTGCAAGGGTTTATTTGGAGCACTTTGAGGCCTATGCTGGAAAAGGAAATATCTTCACATAAAAACTAGACAGAAGCATTCTCAGAAACTTCTTTGCGAAGAGTGCATTCTACGCACAGAGTTGAACCTTCTTTTTGTTAGAAGAGTTTTGAAACTCTCTTGCTGTAGAATCTGCAAGTGCATATTTGGAGCTGTTTGAGGCCAATGCTGGAAAAGGAAATATCTTCACATAAAAACTAGACAGAAGCATTCTCAGAAACTTGTTTGCGATGAGTGCATTCAACTCACAGAATTGAACGTTCCTACTGAAAGAGCAGTTTTGAAACACACTTTTTGTACAATCTGAAAGTGGATATTTAGAACGCTTTCTGGCCTACGCTGGGAAATGGAATAGCTTCACCTAAAACCTAGACAGAAGCATTCTCGGAAACTTCTGTGTGATGAGTGCATTCAACTCACAGACTTGAACATTACTTTGGATAGAGCAGTTTGGAAACACTCCTTTTGAAGAATCTGCAAGTGTTTGTTTGGAGCGTTTTGAGGCCTATGCTGGAAAAGGAAATAGCTTCACATAAAAACTAGACAGAAGCATTCTCAGAAACTTCTTTGTGATGAGTGCATTCTACTCACAGAGTTGAACCTTCTTTTTGATAGAAGAGTTTTGAAACTGTCTTTTTGTAGAATCTGCAAGTGCATATTTGGAGCTGTTTGAGGCCAATGATGGAAAAGGAAATATCTTCACATAAAAACTAGACAGAAGCGTTCTCAGAAACTTGTTTGGGAGGAGTGCATTCAAGTCAAAGATTTGAACCTTTCTTTTGAAAGAGGAGTTTTGAAACACTCTTTATGTAGAATCTGCTAGTGTATATTTGGAGCGCTGTGAGGCCTATGCTGGGAAATGAATTATCTTCACCTAAAAACTAGACAGAAGGATTCTCAGAAACTTCTGTGTGATGAATGCATTCAACTCACAGACATGAACGTTCCTTTTTATAGGACAGTTTTGAAACACTCCTTTGGTAGAATCTGAAAGTGTTTATTTCGAGCGCTTTGAGGCCAATGCTGGAAAGGGAAATAACTTCACATAAAAACTAGACAGAAGCATTCTCAGAAACTTGTGTGTGATGAGTGCTTTCAACTCACAGACTTGAACGATCCTTTTGATAGGACAGTTTTGAAACACTCCTTTTGTAGGAATCTGCAAGTGTTTATTTCGAGCTCATTGAGGCCAATGGTGGAAAAGGAAATGTCCTCAAATAACAACTACACAGAAGCATTCTCCGAAACTTCTTTGCAATGAGTGCATTCAACTCACAGACTTGAACCTTCCTTTTGAAAGAGCAGTTTTGAAACACTCTTTTTGTAGAATCTTCAAGTGGATATTTGGAACGCTTTGAGGCCTAGGCTGGGAAATGAAATATCTTCACCTAAAAACTAGACAGAAGCATTCTCAGAAACTTCTGTGTGATGAGTGCATTCAACTCACAGACTTGAACATTCCTTTTGATAGAGCAGTTTGGAAACACTGCTTTTGCAGAATCTGCAAGGGTTTAATTGGAGCACTTTGAGGCCTATGCTGGAAAAGGAAATATCTTCACATAAAAACTAGACAGAAGCATTCTCAGAAATTTCTTTGTGATGAGTGCATTCTACTCACAGAGTTGAACCTTCTTTTTGATAGAAGAGTTTTGAAACTCTCTTTCTGTAGAATCTGCAAGTGCATATTTGGAGCTGTTGGAGGCCAATGCTGGAAAAGGAAATATCTTCACATAAAAACTAGACAGAAGCATTCTCAGAAACTTGTTTGCGATAAGTGCATTCAACTCACAGACTTGAACGTTCCTTTTGAAAGAGCAGTTTTGAAACACACTTTTTGTACAATCTGCAAGTGGATATTTTGAACGCTTTCTGGCCTATGTTGGGAAATGAAATAACTTCACCTAAAACCTAGAAAGAAGCATTCTCGGAAACTTCTGTGTGATGAGTGCATTCAACTCACAGACTTGAACATTACTTTGGATAGAGCAGTTTGGAAACACTCCTTTTGAAGAATCTGCAAGTGTTTGTTTGGAGCGTTTTGAGGCCTATGCTGGAAAAGGAAATATCTTCACATTAAAACTAGACAGAAGCATTCTCAGAAACTTCTTTGCGATGAGTGCATTCTACTCAAAGAGTTGAACCTTCTTTTTGATAGAAGAGTTTTGAAACTCTCTTTCTGTAGAATCTGCAAGTGCATATTTGGAGCTGTTGGAGGCCAATGTTGGAAAAGGAAATATCTTCACATAAAAACTAGACAGAAGCATTCTCAAAACTTGCTTGCAATGAGTGCATTCAACTCACAGACTTGAACGTTCCTACTGAAAGAGCAGTTTTGAAACACACTTTTTGTACAATCTGAAAGTGGCTATTTTGAACGCTTTCTGGCCTATGCTGGGAAATGGAATATCTTCACCTAAAACCTAGACAGAAGCATTCTCGGAAACTTCTGTGTGATGAGTGCATTCAACTCACAGACTTGAACATTACTTTGGATAGAGCAGTTTGGAAACACTCCTTTTGAAGAATCTGCAAGTGTTTTTTTGGAGCGCTTTGAGACCAATGCTGGAAAAGGAAATATCTTCACGTGAAAACTAGACAGAAGCATTCTCAGAAACTTGTGTGTGATGAGTGCGTTCAACTCACAGACTTGAACGATCCTTTTGATAGGACAGTTTTGAAACACTCCTTTTGTAGAATCTGCAAGTGTTTATTTCGAACTCATTGAGGAAATTGGTGGAAAAGGAAGTGTCCTCAAATAACAACTACACAGAAGCATTCTCCGAAACTTCTTTGCAATGAGTGCATTCAACTCACAGACTTGAACCTTTCTTATGAAAGTGCAGTTTTGAAACACTCTTTTTGTAGAATCTTCAAGTGGATATTTGGAACGCTTTGAGGCTTAGGCTGGGAAATGAAATATCTTCACCTAAAAACTAGACAGAAGCATTCTCAGAAACTTCTGTGTGATGAGTGCATTCAACTCACAGACTTGAACGTTCCTACTCAAAGAGCAGTTTTGAAACACACTTTTTGTACAATCTGCAAGTGGATATAGAACGCTTTTTGGCCTATGCTAGGAAATGAAATATCTTCACCTAAAACCTAGACAGAAGCATTCTCCGAAACTTCTGTGTGATGAGTGCATTCAACTCACAGACTTGAACATTACTTTGGATAGAGCAGTTTGGAAACACTCCTTTTGAAGAATCTGCAAGTGTTTGCTTGGAGCGTTTTGAGGCCTATGCTGGAAAAGGAAATATCTTCACATAAAAACTAGACAGAAGCATTCTCAGAAACTTCTTTGTGACGAGTGCATTCTACTCACAGTGTTGAACCTTCTTTTTGATAGAAGAGTTTTGAAACTGTCTTTTTGTAGAATCTGCAAGTGCATATTTGGAACTGTTTGAGGCCAATGTTGGAAAAGGAAATATCTTCACATAAAAACTAGACAGAAGCGTTCTCAGAAACTTGTTTGGGAGGAGTGCATTCAAGTCACAGATTTGAACCTTTCTTTTGAAAGAGCAGTTTTGAAACAGTCTTTTTGTAGAATCTGCTAGTGTATATTTGGAGTGCTGTGAGGCCTATGCTGGGAAATGAAATATCTTCACCTAAAAACTAGACAGAAGGATTCTCAGAAACTTCTGTGTGATGAATGCATTCAACTCACAGACATGAACGTTCCTTTTGATAGGACAGTTTTGAAACACTCCTTTGGTAGAATCTGCAAGTGTTTATTTCGAGCGCTTTGAGGCCAATGCTGGAAAAGGAAATATCTTCACATAAAAACTAGACAGAAGCATTCTCAGAAACTTATGTGTGATGAGTGCGTTCAACTCACAGACTTGAATGATCCTTTTGATAGGACAGTTTTGAAACACTCCTTTTGTAGAATCTGCAAGTGTTTATTTCGAGCTCATTGAGGCCAATGGTGGAAAAGGAAATGTCCTCAAATAACAACTACACAGAAGCATTCTCCGAAACTTCTTTGCAATGAGTGCATTCAACTCACAGACTTGAACCTTCCTTTTGAAAGAGCAGTATTGAAACACTCTTTTTGTAGAATCTTCAAGTGGATATTTGGAACGCTTTGAGGCCTAGGCTGGGAAATGAAATATCTTCAACTAAAAACTAGACAGAAGCATTCTCAGAAACTTCTGTGTGATGAGTGCATTCAACTCACAGACTTGAACATTCCTTTTGATAGAGCAGTTTGGAAACCCTACTTTTGCAGAATCTGCAAGATTTTATTTGGAGCATTTTGAGGCCTATGCTGGAAAAGGAAATATCTTCACATAAAAACTAGACAGAAGCATTCTCAGAAACTTCTTTGCGATGAGTGCATTCTACTCAAAGAGTTGAACCTTCTTTTTGATAGAAGCGTTTTGAAACTCTCTTTCTGTAGAATCTGCAAGTGCATATTTGGAGCTGTTGGAGGCCAATGCTGGAAAAGGAAATATCTTCACATAAAAACTAGACAGAAGCATTCTCAGAAACTTGTTTGCGATGAGTGCATTCAACTCACAGAATTGAACGTTCCTTTTGAAAGAGCAGTTTTGAAACACACTTTTTGTACAATCTGCAAGTGGATATTTAGAACGCTTTCTGGCTTATGCTGGGAAATGAAATATCTTCACCTAAAACCTAGACAGAAGCATTCTCGGAAACTTCTGTGTGATGAGTGCATTCAACTCACAGACTTGAACATTACTTTGGATAGAGCAGTATGGAAACACTCCTTTTGAAGTATCTGCAAGTGTTTGTTCGGAGCGGTTTGAGGCCTATGCTGGAAAAGGAAATATCTTCATATAAAAACTAGACAGAAGCATTCTCAGAAACTTCTTTGTGATGAGTGCATTCTACTCACAGAGTTGAACCTTCTTTTTGATAGAAGAGTTTTGAAACTCTCTTTCTGTAGAATCTGCAAGTGCATATTTGGAGCTGTTGTAGGCCAATGCTGGAAAAGGAAATATCTTCACAAAAAACTAGACAGAAGCATTCTCAGAAACTTGTTTGCGATGAGTGCATTCAACTCACAGACTTGAACGTTCCTTTTGAAAGAGCAGTTTTGAAACACACTTTTTGTACAATCTGAAAGTGGCTATTTAGAACGCTTTCTGGCCTATGTTGGGAAATGAAATATCTTCACCTAAAACCTAGAAAGAAGCATTCTCGGAAACTTCTGTGTGATGAGTGCATTCAACTCAAAGACTTGAACATTCCTTTGGATAGAGAAGTTTGGAAACACTCCTTTTGCAGAATCTGCAAGGGTTTATTTGGAGCACTTTGAGGCCTATGCTGGAAAAGGAAATATCTTCACATAAAAACTAGACAGAAGCATTCTCAGAAACTTCTTTGTGATGAGTGCATTCTACTCACAGAGTTGAACCTTCTTTTTGATAGAAGAGTTTTGAAACTCTCTTTCTGTAGAATCTGCAAGTGCATATTTGGAGCTGTTGGAGGCCAATGCTGGAAAAGGAAATATCTTCACATAAAAACTAGACAGAAGCATTCTCAGAAACTTGTTTGCAATGAGTGCATTCAACTCACAGACTTGAACGTTCCTACTGAAAGAGCAGTTTTGAAACACACTTTTTGTACAATCTGAAAGTGGCTATTTAGAACGCTTTCTGGCCTATGCTGGGAAATGGAATCTCTTCACCTAAAACCTAGACAGAAGCATTCTCGGAAACTTCTGTGTGATGAGTGCATTCAACTCACAGACTTGAACATTACTTTGGATAGAGCAGTTTGGAAACACTCCTTTTGAAGAATCTGCAAGTGTTTGTTTGGAGCGTTTTGAGGCCTATGCTGGAAAAGGAAATATCTTCACATAAAAACTAGACAGAAGCATTCTCAGAAACTTCTTTGTGATGAGTGCATTCTACTCACAGAGTTGAACCTTCTTTTTGATAGAAGAGTTTTGAAACTGTCTTTTTGTAGAATCTGCAAGTGCATATTTGGAGCTGTTTGAGGCCAATGATGGAAAAGGAAATATCTTCACATAAAAACTAGACAGAAGCGTTCTCAGAAACTTGTTTGGGAGGAGTGCATTCAAGTCAAAGATTTGAACCTTTCTTTTGAAAGAGGAGTTTTGAAACACTCTTTATGTAGTATCTGCTAGTGTATATTTGGAGCGCTGTGAGGCCTATGCTGGGAAATGAATTATCTTCACCTAAAAACTAGACAGAAGGATTCTCAGAAACTTCTGTGTGATCAATGCATTCAACTCACAGACATGAACATTCCTTTTGATAGGACAGTTTTGAAACACTCCTTTGGTAGAATCTGCAAGTGTTTATTTCGAGCGCTTTGAGGCCAATGCTGGAAAAGGAAATATCTTCACATAAAAACTTGACAGAAGCATTCTCAGAAACTTGTGTGTGATAAGTGCGTTCAACTCACAGAATTGAACGATCCTTTTGATAGGACAGTTTGGAAACACTCCTTTTGTAGGAATCTGCAAGTGTTTATTTCGAGCTCATTGAGGCCAATGGTGGAAAAGGAAATGTCCTCAAATAACAACTACACAGAAGCATTCTCCGAAACTTCTTTGCAATGAGTGCATTCAACTCACAGACTTGAACCTTCCTTTTGAAAGAGCAGTTTTGAAACACTCTTTTTGTAGAATCTTCAAGTGGATATTTGAAACGCTTTGAGGCCTAGGCTGGGAAATGAAATATATTCACCTAAAAACTAGACAGAATCATTCTAAGAAACTTCTGTGTGATGAGTGCATTCAACTCACAGACTTGAACATTCCTTTTGATAGAGCAGTTTGGAAACCCTACTTTTGCAGAATCTGCAAGGGTTTATTTGGAGCACTTTGAGGCCTATGCTGGAAAAGGAAATATCTTCACATAAAAACTAGACAGAAGCATTCTCAGAAACTTCTTTGCGATGAGTGCATTCTACTCAAAGAGTTGAACCTTCTTTTTGATAGAAGAGTTTTGAAACTCTCTTTCTGTAGAATCTGCAAGTGCATATTTGGAGCTGTTGGAGGCCGATGCTGGAAAAGGAAATATCTTCACATAAAAACTAGACAGAAGCATTCTCAGAAACTTGTTTGCGATGAGTGCATTCAACTCACAGAATTGAACGTTCCTTTTGAAAGAGCAGTTTTGAAACACACTTTTTGTACAATCTGCAAGTGGATATTTAGAACGCTTTCTGGCCTATGTTGGGAAATGAAATAACTTCACCTAAAACCTAGAAAGAAGTATTCTCGGAAACTTCTGTGTGATGAGTGCATTCAACTCACAGACTTGAACATTACTTTGGATAGAGCAGTTTGGAAACACTCCTTTTGAAGAATCTGCAAGTGTTTGTTTGGAGCGTTTTGAGGCCTATGCTGGAAAAGGAAATATCTTCATATAAAAACTAGACAGAAGCATTCTCAGAAACTTCTTTGTGATGAGTGCATTCTACTCACAGAGTTGAACCTTCTTTTTGATAGAAGAGTTTTGAAACTGTCTTTTTGTAGAATCTGCAAGTGCATATTTGGAGCTGTTTGAGGCCAATGATGGAAAAGGAAATATCTTCACATAAAAACTAGATAGAAGCGTTCTCAGAAACTTGTTTGGGAGGCGTGCATTGAAGTCACAGATTTGAACCTTTCTTTTGAAAGAGCAGTTTTGAAACCCTCTTTTTGCAGAATTTGCTAGTGTATATTTGGAGCGCTGTGAGGCCTATGCTGGGAAATGAATTATCTTCACCTAAAAACTAGACAGAAGGATTCTCAGAAACTTCTGTGTGATGAATGCATTCAACTCACAGACATGAACGTTCCTTTTGATAGGACAGTTTTGAAACACTCCTTTGGTAGAATCTGCAAGTGTTTATTTCGAGCGCTTTGAGGCCAATGCTGGAAAAGGAAATATCTTCACATAAAAACTTGACAGAAGCATTCTCAGAAACTTGTGTGTGATGAGTGCTTTCAACTCACAGACTTGAACGATCCTTTTGATAGGACAGTTTTGAAACACTCCTTTTGTAGGAATCTGCAAGTGTTTATTTCGAGCTCATTGAGGCCAATGGTGGAAAAGGAAATGTCCTCAAATAACAACTACACAGAAGCATTCTCCGAAACTTCTTTGCAATGAGTGCATTCAACTCACAGACTTGAACCTTCCTTTTGAAAGAGCAGTTTTGAAACACTCTTTTTGTAGAATCTTCAAGGGGATATTTGGAACGCTTTGAGGCCTAGGCTGGGAAATGAAATATCTTCACCTAAAAACTAGACAGAAGCATTCTCAGAAACTTCTGTGTGATGATTGCATTCAACTCACAGACTTGAACATTCCTTTTGATAGAGCAGTTTGGAAACACTGCTTTTGCAGAATCTGCAAGGGTTTATTTGGAGCACTTTGAGGCCTATGCTGGAAAAGGAAGTATCTTCACATAAAAACTAGACAGAAGCATTCTCAGAAACTTCTTTGTGATGAGTGCATTCTACTCACAGAGTTGAACCTTCTTTTTGATAGAAGAGTTTTGAAACTGTCTTTTTGTAGAATCTGCAAGTGCATATTTGGAGCTGTTTGAGGCCAATGATGGAAAAGGAAATATCTTCACATAAAAACTAGACAGAAGCGTTCTCAGAAACTTGTTTCGGAGGCGTGCATTCAAGTCATAGATTTGACCCTTTCTTTTGAAAGAGCAGTTTTGAAACCCTCTTTTTGTAGAATCTGCTAGTGTATATTTGGAGCGCTGTGAGGCCTATGCTGGGAAATGAAATATCTTCACCTAAAAACTACACAGAAGGATTCTCAGAAACTTCTGTGTGATGAATGCATTCCACTCACAGACGTGAACGTTCCTTTTGATAGGACAGTTTTGAAACACTCCTTTGGTAGAATCTGCAAGTGTTTATTTCGAGCGCTTTGAGGCCAATGCTGGAAAAGGGAATATCTTCACATAAAAACTAGACAGAAGCATTCTCAGAAACTTGTGTGTGATGAGTGTGTTCAACTCACAGACTTGAATGATCCTTTTGATAGGTCTGTTTGGAAACATACCTTTTGTAGGATCTGCAAGTGTTTATTTCGAGCTCATTGAGGCCAATGGTGGAAAAGGAAATGTCCTCAAATAACAACTACACAGAAGCATTCTCTGAAACCTCTTTGCAATGAGTGCATTCAACTCACAGACTTGAACCTTCCTTTTGAAAGAGCAGTATTGAAACACTCTTTTTGTAGAATCTTCAAGTGGATATTTGGAACGCTTTGAGGCCTAGGCTGGGAAATGAAATATCTTCAACTAAAAACTAGACAGCAGCATTCTCAGAAACTTCTGTGTGATGAGTGCATTCAACTCACAGACTTGAACATTCCTTTTGATAGAGCAGTTTGGAAAACCTACTTTTGCAGAATCTGCAAGGGTTTATTTGGAGCACTTTGAGGCCTATGCTGGAAAAGGAAATATCTTCACATAAAAACTAGACAGAAGCATTCTCAGAAACTTCTTTGCGATGAGTGCATTCTACTCAAAGAGTTGAACCTTCTTTTTGATAGAAGCGTTTTGAAACTCTCTTTCTGTAGAATCTGCAAGTGCATATTTGGAGCTGGTGGAGGCCAATGCTGGAAAAGGAAATATCTTCACATAAAAACTAGACAGAAGCATTCTCAGAAACTTGTTTGCGATGAGTGCATTCACCTCACAGAATTGAACGTTCCTTTTGAAAGAGCAGTTTTGAAACACACTTTTTGTAAAATCTGCAAGTGGATATTTAGAACGCTTTCTGGCTTATGCTGGGAAATGAAATATCTTCAAATAAAACCTAGACAGAAGCATTCTCGGAAACTTCTGTGTGATGAGTGCATTCAACTCACTGACTTGAACATTACTTTGGATAGAGCAGTATGGAAACACTCCTTTTGAAGTATCTGCAAGTGTTTGTTCGGAGCGGTTTGAGGCCTATGCTGGAAAAGGAAATATCTTCACATAAAAACTAGACAGAAGCATTCTCAGAAACTTCTTTGTGATGAGTGCATTCTACTCACAGAGTTGAACCTTCTTTTTGATAGAAGAGTTTTGAAACTCTCTTTCTGTAGAATCTGCAAGTGCATATTTGGAGCTGTTGTAGGCCAATGCTGGAAAAGGAAATATCTTCACATAAAAACTCGACAGAAGCATTCTCAGAAACTTGTTTGCGATGAGTGCATTCAACTCACAGACTTGAACGTTCCTTTTGAAAGAGCAGTTTTGAAACACACTTTTTGTACAATCTGAAAGTGGCTATTTAGAACGCTTTCTGGCCTATGTTGGGAAATGAAATATCTTCACCTAAAACCTAGAAAGAAGCATTCTCGGAAACTTCTGTGTGATGAGTGCATTCAACTCACAGACTTGAACATTCCTTTGGATAGAGAAGTTTGGAAACACTCCTTTTGCAGAATCTGCAAGGGTTTATTTGGAGCACTTTGAGGCCTATGCTGGAAAAGGAAATATCTTCACATAAAAACTAGACAGAAGCATTCTCAGAAACTTCTTTGTGATGAGTGCATTCTACTCTCAGAGTTGAACCTTCTTTTTGATAGAAGAGTTTTGAAACTCTCTTTCTGTAGAATCTGCAAGTACATATTTGGAGCTGTTGGAGGCCAATGCTGGAAATGGAAATATCTTCACATAAAAACTAGACAGAAGCATTCTCAGAAACTTGTTTAAAATGAGTGCATTCAACTCACAGACTTGAACGTTCCTACTGAAAGAGCAGTTTTGAAACACACTTTTTGTACAATCTGAAAGTGGCTATTTAGAACGCTTTCTGGCCTATGCTGGGAAATGGAATCTCTTCACCTAAAACCTAGACAGAAGCATTCTCGGAAACTTCTGTGTGATGAGTGCATTCAACTCACAGACTTGAACATTACTTTGGATAGAGCAGTTTGGAAACACTCCTTTTGAAGAATCTGCAAGTGTTTGTTTGGAGCGTTTTGAGGCCTATGCTGGAAAAGGAAATATCTTCACATAAAAACTAGACAGAAGCATTCTCAGAAACTTCTTTGTGATGAGTGCATTCTACTCACAGAGTTGAACCTTCTTTTTGATAGAAGAGTTTTGAAACTGTCTTTTTGTAGAATCTGCAAGTGCATATTTGGAGCTGTTTGAGGCCAATGATGGAAAAGGAAATATCTTCACATAAAAACTAGACAGAAGCGTTCTCAGAAACTTGTTTGGGAGGAGTGCATTCAAGTCAAAGATTTGAACCTTTCTTTTGAAAGAGGAGTTTTGAAACACTCTTTATGTAGTATCTGCTAGTGTATATTTGGAGCGCTGGGAGGCCTATGCTGGGAAATGAATTATCTTCACCTAAAAACTAGACAGAAGGATTCTCAGAAACTTCTGTGTGATCAATGCATTCAACTCACAGACATGAACATTCCTTTTGATAGGACAGTTTTGAAACACTCGTTTGGTAGAATCTGCAAGTGTTTATTTCGAGCGCTTTGAGGCCAATGCTGGAAAAGGAAATATCTTCACATAAAAACTTGACAGAAGCATTCTCAGAAACTTGTGTGTGATAAGTGCGTTCAACTCACAGACTTGAACGATCATTTTGATAGGACAGTTTTGAAACACTCCTTTTGTAGGAATCTGCAAGTGTTTATTTCGAGCTCATTGAGGCCAATGGTGGAAAAGGAAATGTCCTCAAATAACAACTACACAGAAGCATTCTCCGAAACTTCTTTGCAATGAGTGCATTCAACTCACAGACTTGAACCTTCCTTTTGAAAGAGCAGTTTTGAAACACTCATTTTGTAGAATCTTCAAGTGGATATTTGGAACGCTTTGAGGCCTAGGCTGGGAAATGAAATATCTTCACCTATAAACTAGACAGAAGCATTCTCAGAAATTTCTTTGTGATGAGTGCATTCAACTCACAGACTTGAACATTCCTTTTGATAGAGAAGTTTGGAAACACTCCTTTTGCAGAATCTGCAAGGGTTTATTTGGAGCACTTTGAGGCCTAGGCTGGAAAAGGAAATATCTTCACATAAAAACTAGACAGAAGCATTCTCAGAAACTTCTTTGTGATGAGTGCATTCTACTCACAGAGTTGAACCTTCTTTTTGATAGAAGAGTTTTGAAACTCTCTTTCTGTAGAATCTGCAAGTACATATTTGGAGCTGTTGGAGGCCAATGCTGGAAAAGGAAATATCTTCACATAAAAACTAGACAGAAGCATTCTCAGAAACTTGTTTGCGATGAGTGCATTCAACTCACAGAATTGAACGTTCCTTTTGAAAGAGCAGTTTTGAAACACACTTTTTGTACAATCTGCAAGTGGATATTTAGAACGCTTTCTGGCCTATGTTGGGAAATGAAATAACTTCACCTAAAACCTAGAAAGAAGTATTCTCGGAAACTTCTGTGTGATGAGTGCATTCAACTCACAGACTTGAACATTACTTTGGATAGAGCAGTTTGGAAACACTCCTTTTGAAGAATCTGCAAGTGTTTGTTTGGAGCGTTTTGAGGCCTATGCTGGAAAAGGAAATATCTTCATATAAAAACTAGACAGAAGCATTCTCAGAAACTTCTTTGTGATGAGTGCATTCTACTCACAGAGTTGAACCTTCTTTTTGATAGAAGAGTTTTGAAACTGTCTTTTTGTAGAATCTGCAAGTGCATATTTGGAGCTGTTTGAGGCCAATGATGGAAAAGGAAATATCTTCACATAAAAACTAGATAGAAGCGTTCTCAGAAACTTGTTTGGGAGGCGTGCATTGAAGTCACAGATTTGAACCTTTCTTTTGAAAGAGCAGTTTTGAAACCCTCTTTTTGCAGAATTTGCTAGTGTATATTTGGAGCGCTGTGAGGCCTATGCTGGGAAATGAATTATCTTCACCTAAAAACTAGACAGAAGGATTCTCAGAAACTTCTGTGTGATGAATGCATTCAACTCACAGACATGAACGTTCCTTTTGATAGGACAGTTTTGAAACACTCCTTTGGTAGAATCTGCAAGTGTTTATTTCGAGCGCTTTGAGGCCAATGCTGGAAAAGGAAATATCTTCACATAAAAACTTGACAGAAGCATTCTCAGAAACTTGTGTGTGATGAGTGCTTTCAACTCACAGACTTGAACGATCCTTTTGATAGGACAGTTTTGAAACACTCCTTTTGTAGGAATCTGCAAGTGTTTATTTCGAGCTCATTGAGGCCAATGGTGGAAAAGGAAATGTCCTCAAATAACAACTACACAGAAGCATTCTCCGAAACTTCTTTGCAATGAGTGCATTCAACTCACAGACTTGAACCTTCCTTTTGAAAGAGCAGTTTTGAAACACTCTTTTTGTAGAATCTTCAAGGGGATATTTGGAACGCTTTGAGGCCTAGGCTGGGAAATGAAATATCTTCACCTAAAAACTAGACAGAAGCATTCTCAGAAACTTCTGTGTGATGATTGCATTCAACTCACAGACTTGAACATTCCTTTTGATAGAGCAGTTTGGAAACACTGCTTTTGCAGAATCTGCAAGGGTTTATTTGGAGCACTTTGAGGCCTATGCTGGAAAAGGAAGTATCTTCACATAAAAACTAGACAGAAGCATTCTCAGAAACTTCTTTGTGATGAGTGCATTCTACTCACAGAGTTGAACCTTCTTTTTGATAGAAGAGTTTTGAAACTGTCTTTTTGTAGAATCTGCAAGTGCATATTTGGAGCTGTTTGAGGCCAATGATGGAAAAGGAAATATCTTCACATAAAAACTAGACAGAAGCGTTCTCAGAAACTTGTTTCGGAGGCGTGCATTCAAGTCATAGATTTGACCCTTTCTTTTGAAAGAGCAGTTTTGAAACCCTCTTTTTGTAGAATCTGCTAGTGTATATTTGGAGCGCTGTGAGGCCTATGCTGGGAAATGAAATATCTTCACCTAAAAACTACACAGAAGGATTCTCAGAAACTTCTGTGTGATGAATGCATTCCACTCACAGACGTGAACGTTCCTTTTGATAGGACAGTTTTGAAACACTCCTTTGGTAGAATCTGCAAGTGTTTATTTCGAGCGCTTTGAGGCCAATGCTGGAAAAGGGAATATCTTCACATAAAAACTAGACAGAAGCATTCTCAGAAACTTGTGTGTGATGAGTGTGTTCAACTCACAGACTTGAATGATCCTTTTGATAGGTCTGTTTGGAAACATACCTTTTGTAGGATCTGCAAGTGTTTATTTCGAGCTCATTGAGGCCAATGGTGGAAAAGGAAATGTCCTCAAATAACAACTACACAGAAGCATTCTCTGAAACCTCTTTGCAATGAGTGCATTCAACTCACAGACTTGAACCTTCCTTTTGAAAGAGCAGTATTGAAACACTCTTTTTGTAGAATCTTCAAGTGGATATTTGGAACGCTTTGAGGCCTAGGCTGGGAAATGAAATATCTTCAACTAAAAACTAGACAGCAGCATTCTCAGAAACTTCTGTGTGATGAGTGCATTCAACTCACAGACTTGAACATTCCTTTTGATAGAGCAGTTTGGAAAACCTACTTTTGCAGAATCTGCAAGGGTTTATTTGGAGCACTTTGAGGCCTATGCTGGAAAAGGAAATATCTTCACATAAAAACTAGACAGAAGCATTCTCAGAAACTTCTTTGCGATGAGTGCATTCTACTCAAAGAGTTGAACCTTCTTTTTGATAGAAGCGTTTTGAAACTCTCTTTCTGTAGAATCTGCAAGTGCATATTTGGAGCTGGTGGAGGCCAATGCTGGAAAAGGAAATATCTTCACATAAAAACTAGACAGAAGCATTCTCAGAAACTTGTTTGCGATGAGTGCATTCACCTCACAGAATTGAACGTTCCTTTTGAAAGAGCAGTTTTGAAACACACTTTTTGTAAAATCTGCAAGTGGATATTTAGAACGCTTTCTGGCTTATGCTGGGAAATGAAATATCTTCAAATAAAACCTAGACAGAAGCATTCTCGGAAACTTCTGTGTGATGAGTGCATTCAACTCACTGACTTGAACATTACTTTGGATAGAGCAGTATGGAAACACTCCTTTTGAAGTATCTGCAAGTGTTTGTTCGGAGCGGTTTGAGGCCTATGCTGGAAAAGGAAATATCTTCACATAAAAACTAGACAGAAGCATTCTCAGAAACTTCTTTGTGATGAGTGCATTCTACTCACAGAGTTGAACCTTCTTTTTGATAGAAGAGTTTTGAAACTCTCTTTCTGTAGAATCTGCAAGTGCATATTTGGAGCTGTTGTAGGCCAATGCTGGAAAAGGAAATATCTTCACATAAAAACTCGACAGAAGCATTCTCAGAAACTTGTTTGCGATGAGTGCATTCAACTCACAGACTTGAACGTTCCTTTTGAAAGAGCAGTTTTGAAACACACTTTTTGTACAATCTGAAAGTGGCTATTTAGAACGCTTTCTGGCCTATGTTGGGAAATGAAATATCTTCACCTAAAACCTAGAAAGAAGCATTCTCGGAAACTTCTGTGTGATGAGTGCATTCAACTCACAGACTTGAACATTCCTTTGGATAGAGAAGTTTGGAAACACTCCTTTTGCAGAATCTGCAAGGGTTTATTTGGAGCACTTTGAGGCCTATGCTGGAAAAGGAAATATCTTCACATAAAAACTAGACAGAAGCATTCTCAGAAACTTCTTTGTGATGAGTGCATTCTACTCTCAGAGTTGAACCTTCTTTTTGATAGAAGAGTTTTGAAACTCTCTTTCTGTAGAATCTGCAAGTACATATTTGGAGCTGTTGGAGGCCAATGCTGGAAATGGAAATATCTTCACATAAAAACTAGACAGAAGCATTCTCAGAAACTTGTTTAAAATGAGTGCATTCAACTCACAGACTTGAACGTTCCTACTGAAAGAGCAGTTTTGAAACACACTTTTTGTACAATCTGAAAGTGGCTATTTAGAACGCTTTCTGGCCTATGCTGGGAAATGGAATCTCTTCACCTAAAACCTAGACAGAAGCATTCTCGGAAACTTCTGTGTGATGAGTGCATTCAACTCACAGACTTGAACATTACTTTGGATAGAGCAGTTTGGAAACACTCCTTTTGAAGAATCTGCAAGTGTTTGTTTGGAGCGTTTTGAGGCCTATGCTGGAAAAGGAAATATCTTCACATAAAAACTAGACAGAAGCATTCTCAGAAACTTCTTTGTGATGAGTGCATTCTACTCACAGAGTTGAACCTTCTTTTTGATAGAAGAGTTTTGAAACTGTCTTTTTGTAGAATCTGCAAGTGCATATTTGGAGCTGTTTGAGGCCAATGATGGAAAAGGAAATATCTTCACATAAAAACTAGACAGAAGCGTTCTCAGAAACTTGTTTGGGAGGAGTGCATTCAAGTCAAAGATTTGAACCTTTCTTTTGAAAGAGGAGTTTTGAAACACTCTTTATGTAGTATCTGCTAGTGTATATTTGGAGCGCTGGGAGGCCTATGCTGGGAAATGAATTATCTTCACCTAAAAACTAGACAGAAGGATTCTCAGAAACTTCTGTGTGATCAATGCATTCAACTCACAGACATGAACATTCCTTTTGATAGGACAGTTTTGAAACACTCGTTTGGTAGAATCTGCAAGTGTTTATTTCGAGCGCTTTGAGGCCAATGCTGGAAAAGGAAATATCTTCACATAAAAACTTGACAGAAGCATTCTCAGAAACTTGTGTGTGATAAGTGCGTTCAACTCACAGACTTGAACGATCATTTTGATAGGACAGTTTTGAAACACTCCTTTTGTAGGAATCTGCAAGTGTTTATTTCGAGCTCATTGAGGCCAATGGTGGAAAAGGAAATGTCCTCAAATAACAACTACACAGAAGCATTCTCCGAAACTTCTTTGCAATGAGTGCATTCAACTCACAGACTTGAACCTTCCTTTTGAAAGAGCAGTTTTGAAACACTCATTTTGTAGAATCTTCAAGTGGATATTTGGAACGCTTTGAGGCCTAGGCTGGGAAATGAAATATCTTCACCTATAAACTAGACAGAAGCATTCTCAGAAATTTCTTTGTGATGAGTGCATTCAACTCACAGACTTGAACATTCCTTTTGATAGAGAAGTTTGGAAACACTCCTTTTGCAGAATCTGCAAGGGTTTATTTGGAGCACTTTGAGGCCTAGGCTGGAAAAGGAAATATCTTCACATAAAAACTAGACAGAAGCATTCTCAGAAACTTCTTTGTGATGAGTGCATTCTACTCACAGAGTTGAACCTTCTTTTTGATAGAAGAGTTTTGAAACTCTCTTTCTGTAGAATCTGCAAGTACATATTTGGAGCTGTTGGAGGCCAATGCTGGAAAAGGAAATATCTTCACATAAAAACTAGACAGAAGCATTCTCAGAAACTTGTTTGCGATGAGTGCATTCAACTCACAGACTTGAACGTTCCTACTGAAAGAGCAGTTTTGAAACACACTTTTTGTACAATCTGAAAGTGGCTATTTAGAACGCTTTCTGGCCTATGCTGGGAAATGGAATATCTTCACCTAAAACCTAGACAGAAGCATTCTCGGAAACTTCTGTGTGATGAGTGCATTCAACTCACAGACTTGAACATTACTTTGGATAGAGCAGTTTGGAAACACTCCTTTTGAAGAATCTGCAAGTGTTTGTTTGGAGCGTTTTGAGGCCTATGCTGGAAAAGGAAATATCTTCACATAAAAACTAGACAGAAGCATTCTCAGAAACTTCTTTGTGATGAGTGCATTCTACTCACAGAGTTGAACCTTCTTTTTGATAGAAGAGTTTTGAAACTGTCTTTTTGTAGAATCTGCAAGTGCATATTTGGAGCTGTTTGAGGCCAATGATGGAAAAGGAAATATCTTCACATAAAAACTAGACAGAAGCGTTCTCAGAAACTTGTTTGGGAGGAGTGCATTCAAGTCAAAGATTTGAACCTTTCTTTTGAAAGAGGAGTTTTGAAACACTCTTTATGTAGAATCTCCTAGTGTATATTTGGAGCGCTGTGAGGCCTATGCTGGGAAATGAATTATCTTCACCTAAAAACTAGACAGAAGGATTCTCAGAAACTTCTGTGTGATGAATGCATTCAACTCACAGACATGAACGTTCCTTTTGATAGGACAGTTTTGAAACACTCCTTTGGTAGAATCTGCAAGTGTTTATTTCGAGCGCTTTGAGGCCAATGCTGAAAAAGGAAATATCTTCACATAATAATTAGACAGAAGCATTCTCAGAAACTTGTGTGTGATGAGTGCTTTCAACTCAGAGACTTGAACGATCCTTTTGATAGGACAGTTTTGAAGCACTCCTTTTGTAGGAATCTGCAAGTGTTTATTTCGAGCTCATTGAGGCCAATGGTGGAAAAGGAAATGTCCTCAAATAACAACTACACAGAAGCATTCTCCGAAACTTCTTTGCAATGAGTGCATTCAACTCACAGACTTGAACCTTCCTTTTGAAAGAGCAGTTTTGTAACACTCTTTTTGTAGAATCTTCAAGTGGATATTTGGAACGCTTTGAGGCCTAGGCTGGGAAATGAAATATCTTCACCTATAAACTAGACAGAAGCATTCTCAGAAAATTCTTTGTGATGAGTGCATTCAACTCACAGACTTGAACATTCCTTTTGATAGAGAAGTTTGGAAACACTCCTTTTGCAGAATCTGCAAGGGTTTATTTGGAGCACTTTGAGGCCTATGCTGGAAAAGCAAATATCTTCACATAAAAACTAGACAGAAGCATTCTCAGAAACTTCTTTGCGATGAGTGCATTCTACTCACAGAGTTGAACCTTCTTTTTGATAGAAGAGTTTTGAAACTCTCTTTCTGTAGAATCTGCAAGTGCATATTTGGAGCTGTTGGAGGCCAATGCTGGAAAAGGAAATATCTTCACATAAAAACTAGACAGAAGCATTCTCAGAAACTTGTTTGCGATGAGTGCATTCAACTCACAGAATTGAACGTTCCTTTTGAAAGAGCAGTTTTGAAACACACTTTTGTACAATCTGCAAGTGGATATTTAGAACACTTTCTGGCTTATGCTGGGAAATGAAATATCTTCACCTAAAACCTAGACAGAAGCATTCTCGGAAACTTCTGTGTGATGAGTGCATTCAACTAACAGACTTGAACATTACTTTGGATAGAGCAGTTTGGAAACACTCCTTTTGAAGAATCTGGAAGTGTTTGTTTGGAGCGTTTTGAGGCCTATGCTGGAAAAGGAAATATCTTCACATAAAAACTAGACAGAAGCATTCTCAGAAACTTCTTTGTGATGAGTGCATTCTACTCACAGAGTTGAACCTTCTTTTTGATAGAAGAGTTTTGAAACTGTCTTTTTCTAGAATCTGCAAGTGCATATTTGGAGCTGTTTGAGGCCAATGATGGAAAAGGAAATATCTTCACATAAAAACTAGACAGAAGCGTTCTCAGAAACTTGTTTAGGAGGAGTGCATTCAAGTCACAGATTTGAACCTTTCTTTTGAAAGAGAAGTTTTGAAACACTCTGTTTGTAGAATCTGCTAGTGTATATTTGGAGCGCTGTGAGGCCTATGCTGGGGAATGAAATATCTTCACCTAAAAACTAGACAGAAGGATTCTCAGAAACTTCTGTGTGATGAATGCATTCAACTCACAGACGTGAACGTTCCTTTTGATAGGACAGTTTTGAAACACTCCTTTGGTAGAATCTGCAAGTGTTTATTTCGAGCGCTTTGAGGCCAATGCTGGAAAAGGAAATATCTTCACATAAAAACTAGACAGAAGCATTCTCAGAAACTTGTGTGTGATGAGTGCGTTCAACTCACAGACTTGAAGGATCCTGTTGAAAGGACAGTTTGGAAACATTCCTTTTGTAGAATCTGCAAGTGTTTATTTCGAGCTCATTGAGGCCAATGGTGGAAAAGGAAATGTCCTCAAATAACAACTACACAGAAGCATTCTCCGAAACTTCTTTGCAATGAGTGCATTCAACTCACAGACTTGAACCTTCCTTTTGAAAGAGCAGTATTGAAACACTCTTTTTGTAGAATCTTCAAGTGGATATTTGGAACGCTTTGAGGCCTAGGCTGGGAAATGAAATATCTTCACCTAAAAACTAGACAGAAGCATTCTCAGAAACTTCTGTGTGATGAGTGCATTCAACTCACAGACTTGAACATTCCTTTTGATAGAGCAGTTTGGAAACACTACTTTTGCAGAATCTGCAAGGGTTTATTTGGAGCACTTTGAGGCCTATGCTGGAAAAGGAAATATCTTCACATAAAAACTAGACAGAAGCATTCTCAGAAACTTCTTTGCGAAGAGTGCATTCTACGCACAGAGTTGAACCTTCTTTTTGTTAGAAGAGTTTTGAAACTCTCTTGCTGTAGAATCTGCAAGTGCATATTTGGAGCTGTTTGAGGCCAATGCTGGAAAAGGAAATATCTTCACATAAAAACTAGACAGAAGCATTCTCAGAAACTTGTTTGCGATGAGTGCATTCAACTCACAGAATTGAACGTCCCTACTGAAAGAGCAGTTTTGAAACACACTTTTTGTACAATCTGCAAGTGGATATTTAGAACGCTTTCTGGCCTACGCTGGGAAATGGAATATCTTCACCTAAAACCTAGACAGAAGCATTCTCGGAAACTTCTGTGTGATGAGTGCATTCAACTCACAGACTTGAACATTACTTTGGATAGAGCAGTTTGGAAACACTCCTTTTGAAGAATCTGTAAGTGTTTGTTTGGAGCGTTTTGAGGCCTATGCTGGAAAAGGAAATATCTTCACATAAAAACTAGACAGAAGCATTCTCAGAAACTTCTTTTTGATGAGTGCATTCTACTCACAGAGTTGAACCTTCTTTTTGATAGAAGAGTTTTGAAACTGTCTTTTTGTAGAATCTGCAAGTGCATATTTGGAGCTGTTTGAGGCCAATGATGGAAAAGGAAATATCTTCACATAAAAACTAGACAGAAGCGTTCTCAGAAACTTGTTTGGGAGGAGTGCATTCAAGTCAAAGATTTGAACCTTTCTTTTGAAAGAGGAGTTTTGAAACACTCTTTATGTAGAATCTGCTAGTGTATATTTGGAGCGCTGTGAGGCCTATGCTGGGAAATGAATTATCTTCACCTAAAAACTAGACAGAAGGATTCTCAGAAATTTCTGTGTGATGAATGCATTCAACTCACAGACATGAACGTTCCTTTTGATAGGACAGTTTTGAAACACTCCTTTTGTAGGAATCTGCAAGTGTTTATTTCGAGCTCATTGAGGCCAATGTTGGAAAAGGAAATGTCCTCAAATAACAACTACACAGAAGCATTCTCCGAAACTTCTTTGCAATGAGTGCATTCAACTCACGGACTTGAACCTTCCTTTTGAAAGAGCAGTTTTGAAACACTCTTTTTGTAGAATCTTCAAGTGGATATTTGGAACGCTTTGAGGCGTAGGCTGGGAAATGAAATATCTTCACCTAAAAACTAGACAGAAGCATTCTCAGAAACTTCTGTGTGATGAGTGCATTCAACTCACAGACTTGAACATTCCTTTTGATAGAGCAGTTTGGAAACACTACTTTTGCAGAATCTGCAAGGGTTTATTTGGAGCACTTTGAGGCCTATGCTGGAAAAGGAAATATCTTCACATAAAAACTAGACAGAAGCATTCTCAGAAACTTCTTTGTGATGAGTGCATTCTACTCACAGAGTTGAACCTTCTTTTTGATAGAAGAGGTTTGAAACTGTCTTTTTGTAGAATCTGCAAGTGCATATTTGGAGCTGTTTGTGGCCAATGATGGAAAAGGAAATATCTTCACATAAAAACTAGACAGAAGCGATCTTAGAAACTTGTTTGGAGGAGTGCATTCAAGTCACAGATTTGAACCTTTCTTTTGAAAGAGCAGTTTTGAAACAGTCTTTTTGTAGAATCTGCTAGTGTATATTTGGAGTGCTGTGAGGCCTATGCTGGGAAATGAAATATCTTCACCTAAAAACTAGACAGAAGGATTCTCAGAAACTTCTGTGTGATGAATACATTCAACTCACAGACATGAACGTTCCTTTTGATAGGACAGTTTTGAAACACTCCTTTGGTAGAATCTGCAAGTGTTTATTTCGAGCGCTTTGAGGCCAATGCTGGAAAAGGAAATATCTTCAGATAAAAACTAGACAGAAGCATTCTCAGAAACTTATGTGTGATGAGTGCGTTCAACTCACAGACTTGAATGATCCTTTTGATAGGACAGTTTTGAAACACTCCTTTTGTAGAATCTGCAAGTGTTTATTTCGAGCTCATTGAGGCCAATGTTGGAAAAGGAAATGTCCTCAAATAACAACTACACAGAAGCATTCTCCGAAACTTCTTTGCAAAGAGTGAATTCAACTCACAGACTTGAACCTTCCTTTTGAAAGAGCAGTTTTGAAACACTCTTTTTGTAGAATCTTCAATTGGATATTTGGAACGCTTTGAGGCCTAGGCTGGGAAATGAAATATCTTCACCTAAAAACTAGACAGAAGCATTCTCAGAAACTTCTGTGTGATGAGTGCATTCAACTCACAGACTTGAACATTCCTTTTGATAGAGCAGTTTGGAAACCCTACTTTTGCAGAATCTGCAAGGGTTTATTTGGAGCACTTTGAGGCCTATGCTGGAAAAGGAAATATCTTCACATAAAAACTAGACAGAAGCATTCTCAGAAACTTCTTTGCGATGAGTGCATTCTACTCAAAGAGTTGAACCTTCTTTTTGTTTGAAGAGTTTTGAAACTCTCTTTCTGTAGAATCTGCAAGTGCATATTTGGAGCTGTTGGAGGCCAATGTTGGAAAAGGAAATATCTTCACATAAAAACTAGACAGAAGCATTCTCAAAACTTGCTTGCAATGAGTGCATTCAACTCACAGACTTGAACGTTCCTACTGAAAGAGCAGTTTTGAGACACACTTTTTGTACAATCTGAAAGTGGCTATTTTGAACGCTTTCTGGCCTATGCTGGGAAATGGAATATCTTCACCTAAAACCTAGACAGAAGCATTCTCGGAAACTTCTGTGTGATGAGTGCATTCAACTCACAGACTTGAACATTACTTTGGATAGAGCAGTTTGGAAACACTCCTTTTGAAGAATCTGCAAGTGTTTGTTTGGAGCGCTTTGAGACCAATGCTGGAAAAGGAAATATCTTCACATGAAAACTAGACAGATGCATTCTCAGAAACTTGTGTGTGATGAGTGCGTTCAACTCACAGACTTGAACGATCCTTTTGATAGGACAGTTTTGAAACACTCCTTTTGTAGAATCTGCAAGTGTTTATTTCGAACTCATTGAGGAAAATGATGGAAAAGGAAGTGTCCTCAAATAACAACTACACAGAAGCATTCTCGGAAACTTCTTTGCAATGAGTGCATTCAACTCACAGACTTGAACCTTTCTTATGAAAGTGCAGTTTTGAAACACTCTTTTTGTAGAATCTTCAAGTGGATATTTGGAACGCTTTGAGGCTTAGGCTGGGAAATGAAATATCTTCACCTAAAAACTAGACAGAAGCATTCTCAGAAACTTCTGTGTGATGAGTGCATTCAACTCACAGACTTGAACGTTCCTACTCAAAGAGCAGTTTTGAAACACACTTTTTGTACAATCTGCAAGTGGATATAGAACGCTTTTTGACCTATGCTAGGAAATGAAATATCTTCACCTAAAACCTAGACAGAAGCATTCTCCGAAACTTCTGTGTGATGAGTGCATTCAACTCACAGACTTGAACATTACTTTGGATAGAGCAGTTTGGAAACACTCCTTTTGAAGAATCTGCAAGTGTTTGCTTGGAGCGTTTTGAGGCCTATGCTGGAAAAGGAAATATCTTCACATAAAAACTAGACAGAAGCATTCTCAGAAACTTCTTTGTTGACGAGTGCATTCTACTCACAGTGTTGAACCTTCTTTTTGATAGAAGAGTTTTGAAACTGTCTTTTTGTAGAATCTGCAAGTGCATATTTGGAACTGTTTGAGGCCAATGTTGGAAAAGGAAATATCTTCACATAAAAACTAGACAGAAGCGTTCTCAGAAACTTGTTTGGGAGGAGTGCATTCAAGTCAAAGATTTGAACCTTTCTTTTGAAAGAGCAGTTTTGAAACACTCTTTTTTGTAGAATCTGCTAGTGTATATTTGGAGCGCTGTGAGGCCTATGCTGGGAAATGAATTATTTTCACCTAAAAACTAGACAGAAGGATTCTCAGAAACTTCTTTGTGATGAATGCATTCAACTCACAGACATGAACGTTCCTTTTGATCGGACAGTTTTGAAACACTCCTTTGGTAGAATCTGCAAGTGTTTATTTCGAGCGCTTTGAGGCCAATGCTGGAAAAGGAAATATCTTCACATAAAAACTAGACAGAAGCATTCTCAGAAACTTATGTGTGATGAGTGCGTTCAACTCACAGACTTGAACGATCCTTTTGATAGGACAGTTTTGAAACACTCCTTTTGTAGAATCTGCAAGTGTTTATTTCGAGCTCATTGAGGCCAATGGTGGAAAAGGAAATGTCCTCAAATAACAACTACACAGAAGCATTCTCCGAAACTTCTTTGCAATGAGTGCATTCAACTCACAGACTTGAACCTTCCTTTTGAAAGAGCAGTTTTGAAACACTCTTTTTGTAGAATCTTCAAGTGGATATTTGGAACGCTTTGAGGCCTAGGCTGGGAAATGAAATATCTTCACCTAAAAACTAGACAGAAGCATTCTCAGAAACTTCTGTGTGATGAGTGCATTCAACTCACGGACTTGAACATTCCTTTTGATAGAGCAGTTTGGAAACACTCCTTTTGCAGAATCTGCAAGGGTTTATTTGGAGCACTTTGAGGCCTATGCTGGAAAAGGAAATATCTTCACATAAAAACTAGACAGAAGCATTCTCAGAAACTTCTTTGTGATGAGTGCATTCTACTCACAGAGTTGAACCTTCTTTTTGATAGAAGAGTTTTGAACCTCTCTTTCTGTAGAATCTGCAAGTGCATATTTGGAGCTGTTGGAGGCCAATGCTGGAAAAGGAAATATCTTCACATAAAAACTAGACAGAAGCATTCTCAGAAACTTGTTTGCGATGAGTGCATTCAACTCACAGACTTGAACGTTCCTACTGAAAGAGCAGTTTTGAAACACACTTTTTGTACAATCTGCAAGTGGATATTTAGAACGCTTTCTGGCCTATGCTGGGAAATGGAATATCTTCACCTAAAACCTAGACAGAAGCATTCTCGGAAACTTCTGTGTGATGAGTGCATTCAACTCACAGACTTGAACATTACTTTGGATAGAGCAGTTTGGAAACACTCCTTTTGAAGAATCTGCAAGTGTTTGTTTGGAGCGTTTTGAGGCCTATGCTGGAAAAGGAAATATCTTCACATAAAAACTAGACAGAAGCATTCTCAGAAACTTCTTTGTGATGAGTGCATTCTACTCACAGAGTTGAACCTTCTTTTTGATAGAAGAGTTTTGAAACTGTCTTTTTGTAGAATCTGCAAGTGCATATTTGGAGCTGTTTGAGGCCAATGATGGAAAAGGAAATATCTTCACATAAAAACTAGACAGAAGCGTTCTCAGAAACTTGTTTGGGAGGAGTGCATTCAAGTCAAAGATTTGAATCTTTCTTTTGAAAGAGGAGTTTTGAAACACTCTTTATGTAGAATCTGCTAGTGTATATTTGGAGCGCTGTGAGGCCTATGCTGGGAAATGAATTATCTTCACCTAAAAACTAGACAGAAGGATTCTCAGAAATTTCTCTGTGATGAATGCATTCAACTCACAGACATGAACGTTCCTTTTGATAGGACAGTTTTGAAACACTCCTTTTGTAGGAATCTGCAAGTGTTTATTTCGAGCTCATTGAGGCCAACGTTGGAAAAGGAAATGTCCTCAAATAACAACTACACAGAAGCATTCTCTGAAACTTCTTTGCAATGAGTGCATTCAACTCACCGACTTGAACCTTCCTTTTGAAAGAGCAGTTTTGAAACACTCTTTTTGTAGAATCTTCAAGTGGATATTTGGAACGCTTTGAGGCGTAGGCTGGGAAATGAAATATCTTCACCTAAAAACTAGACAGAAGCATTCTCAGAAACTTCTGTGTGATGAGTGCATTCAACTCACAGACTTGAACATTCCTTTTGATAGAGCAGTTTGGAAACACTACTTTTGCAGAATCTGCAAGGGTTTATTTGGAGCACTTTGAGGCCTATGCTGGAAAAGGAAATATCTTCACATAAAAACTAGACAGAAGCATTCTCAGAAACTTCTTTGTGATGAGTGCATTCTACTCACAGAGTTGAACCTTCTTTTTGATAGAAGAGGTTTGAAACTGTCTTTTTGTAGAATCTGCAAGTGCATATTTGGAGCTGTTTGTGGCCAATGATGGAAAAGGAAATATCTTCACATAAAAACTAGACAGAAGCGATCTTAGAAACTTGTTTGGAGGAGTGCATTCAAGTCACAGATTTGAAGCTTTCTTTTGAAAGAGCAGTTTTGAAACAGTCTTTTTGTAGAATCTGCTAGTGTATATTTGGAGTGCTGTGAGGCCTATGCTGGGAAATGAAATATCTTCACCTAAAAACTAGACAGAAGGATTCTCAGAAACTTCTGGGTGATGAATGCATTCAACTCACAGACATGAACGTTCCTTTTGATAGGACAGTTTTGAAACACTCCTTTGGTAGAATCTGCAAGTGTTTATTTCGAGCGCTCTGAGGCCAATGCTGGAAAAGGAAATATCTTCACATAAAAACTAGACAGAAGCATTCTCAGAAACTTATGTGTGATGAGTGCGTTCCACTCACAGACTTGAATGATCCTTTTGATAGGACAGTTTTGAAACACACCTTTTGTAGAATCTGCAAGTGTTTATTTCGATCTCATTGAAGCCAATGTTGGAAAAGGAAATGTCCTCAAATAACAACTACACAGAAGCATTCTCCGAAACTTCTTTGCAAAGAGTGAATTCAACTCACAGACTTGAACCTTCCTTTTGAAAGAGCAGTTTTCAAACACTCTTTTTGTAGAATCTTCAAGTGGATATTTGGAACGCTTTGAGGCCTAGGCTGGGAAATGAAATATCTTCACCTAAAAACTAGACAGAAGCATTCTCAGAAACTTCTGTGTGATGAGTGCATTCAACTCACAGACTTGAACATTCCTTTTGATAGAGCAGTTTGGAAACCCTACTTTTGCAGAATCTGCAAGGGTTTATTTGGAGCACTTTGAGGCCTATGCTGGAAAAGGAAATATCTTCACATAAAAACTAGACAGAAGCATTCTCAGAAACTTCTTTGTGATGAGTGCATTCTACTCAAAGAGTTGAACCTTCTTTTTGATAGAAGAGTTTTGAAACTCTCTTTCTGTAGAATCTGCAAGTGCATATTTGGAGCTGTTGGAGGCCAATGTTGGAAAAGGAAATATCTTAACATAAAAACTAGACAGAAGCATTCTCAAAACTTGCTTGCAATCAGTGCATTCAACTCACAGACTTGAACGTTCCTACTGAAAGAGCAGTTTTGAAACACACTTTTTGTACAATCTGAAAGTGGCTATTTTGAACGCTTTCTGGCTTATGCTGGGAAATGGAATATCTTCACCTAAAACCTAGACAGAAGCATTCTCGGAAACTTCTGTGTGATGAGTGCATTCAACTCACAGACTTGAACATTACTTTGGATAGAGCAGTTTGGAAACACTCCTTTTGAAGAATCTGCAAGTGTTTGTTTGGAGCGCTTTGAGACCAATGCTGGAAAAGGAAATATCTTCACATGAAAACTAGACAGAAGCATTCTCAGAAACTTGTGTGTGATGAGTGCGTTCAACTCACAGACTTGAACGATCCTTTTGATGGGACAGTTTTGAAACACTCCTTTTGTAGAATCTGCAAGTGTTTATTTCGAACTCATTGAGGAAAATGGTGGAAAAGGAAGTGTCCTCAAATAACAACTACACAGAAGCATTCTCGGAAACTTCTTTGCAATGAGTGCATTCAACTCACAGACTTGAACCTTTCTTATGAAAGTGCAGTTTTGAAACACTCTTTTTATAGAATCTTCAAGTGGATATTTGGAACGCTTTGAGGCTTTGGCTGGGAAATGAAATATCTTCACCTAAAAACTAGACAGAAGCATTCTCAGAAACTTCTGTGTGATGAGTGCATTCAACTCACAGACTTGAACGTTCCTACTCAAAGAGCAGTTTTGAAACACACTTTTTGTACAATCTGCAAGTGGATATAGAACGCTTTTTGGCCTATGCTAGGAAATGAAATATCTTCACCTAAAACCTAGACAGAAGCATTCTCCGAAACTTCTGTGTGATGAGTGCATTCAACTCACAGACTTGAACATTACTTTGGATAGAGCAGTTTGGAAACACTCCTTTTGAAGAATCTGCAAGTGTTTGCTTGGAGCGTTTTGAGGCCTATGCTGGAAAAGGAAATATCTTCACATAAAAACTAGACAGAAGCATTCTCAGAAACTTCTTTGTGACGAGTGCATTCTACTCACAGTGTTGAACCTTCTTTTTGATAGAAGAGTTTTGAAACTGTCTTTTTGTTGAATCTGCAAGTGCATATTTGGAACTGTTTGAGGCCAATGTTGGAAAAGGAAATATCTTCACATAAAAACTAGACAGAAGCGTTCTCAGAAACTTGTTTGGGAGGAGTGCATTCAAGTCAAAGATTTGAACCTTTCTTTTGAAAGAGCAGTTTTGAAACACTCTTTTTGTAGAATCTGCTAGTGTATATTTGGAGCGCTGTGAGGCCTATGCTGGGAAATGAATTATTTTCACCTAAAAACTAGACAGAAGGATTCTCAGAAACTTCTTTGTGATGAATGCATTCAACTCACAGACATGAAAGTTCCTTTTGATAGGACAGTTTTGAAACACTCCTTTGGTAGAATCTGCAAGTGTTTATTTCGAGCGCTTTGAGGCCAATGCTGGAAAAGGAAATATCTTCACATAAAAACTAGACAGAAGCATTCTCAGAAACTTGTGGGTGATAAGTGCGTTCAACTCACAGACTTGAACGATCCTTTTGATAGGACAGTTTTGAAACACTCCTTTTGTAGGAATCTGCAAGTGTTTATTTCGAGCTCATTGAGGCCAATGTTGGAAAAGGAAATGTCCTCAATTAACAACTACACAGAAGCATTCTCCGAAACTTCTTTGCAATGAGTGCATTCAACTCACAGACTTGAACCTTCCTTTTGAAAGAGCAGTTTTGAAACACTCTTTTTGTAGAATCTTCAAGTGGATATTTGGAACGCTTTGAGGCCTAGGCTGGGAAATGAAATATCTTCACCTAAAAACTAGACAGAAGCATTCTCAGAAACTTGTTTGCGGTGAGTGCATTCAACTCACTGACTTGAACGTTCCTACTGAAAGAGCAGTTTTGAAACACACTTTTTGTACAATCTGCAAGTGGATATTTAGAACGCTTTCTGGCCTATGCTGGGAAATGAAATATCTTCACCTAAAACCTAGACAGAAACATTCTCGGAAACTTCTGTGTGATGAGTGCATTCAACTCACAGACGTGAACATTACTTTGGATAGAGCAGTTTGGAAACACTCCTTTTGAAGAATCTGCAAGTGTTTGTTTGGAGCGTTTTGAGGCCTATGCTGGAAAAGGAAATAGCTTCACATAAAAACTAGACAGAAGCATTCTCAGAAACTTCTATGTGATGAGTGCATTCTACTCACAGAGTTGAACCTTCTTTTTGATAGAAGAGTTTTGAAACTGTCTTTCTGTAGAATCTGCAAGTGCATATTTGGAGCTGTTTGAGGCCAATGCTGGAAAAGGAAATATCTTCACATAAAAACTAGACAGAAGCATTCTCAGAAACTTGTTTGCGATGAGTGCATTCAACTCACAGACTTGAAAGTTCCTACTGAAAGAGCAGTTTTGTAACACACTTTTTGTACAATCTGCAAGTGGATATTTAGAACGCTTTTTGGCCTATGCTGGGAAATGAAATAACTTCACCTAAAACCTAGACAGAAGCATTCTCGGAAACTTCTGTGTGATGAGTGCATTCAACTCACAGACTTGAACATTACTTTGGATACAGCAGTTTGGAAACACTCCTTTTGAAGAATCTGCAAGTGTTTGTTTGGAGCGTTTTGAGGCCTATGCTGGAAAAGGAAATATCTTCACATAAAAACTAGACAGAAACATTCTCAGAAACTTCTTTGTGATGAGTGCATTCTACTCACAGAGTTGAAACTTCTTTTTGATAGAAGAGTTTTGAAACTGTCTTTTTGTAGAATCTGCAAGTGCATATTTGGAGCTGTTTGAGGCCAATGATGGAAAAGGAAATATCTTCACATAAAAACTAGACAGAACCGTTCTCAGAAACTTGTTTGGCAGGAGTGCATTCAAGTCACAGATTTGAACCTTTCTTTTGAAAGAGCAGTTTTGAAACACTCTTTTTGTAGAATCTGCTAGTGTATATTTTGAGCGCTTTGATGCCAATGCTGGAAAAGGAAATATCTTCACATTAAAACTAGACAGAAGCATTCTCAGAAACTTGTGTGTGATGAGTGCGTTCAACTCACAGATTTGAACGATGCTTTTGATAGGACAGTTTCGAAACACTCCTTTTGTAGAATCTGCAAGTGTTTATTTCGAGCTCCTTGAGGCCAATGTTGGAAAAGGGAATGTCCTCAAATAACAACTAAAAAGAAGCATTCTCCGAAACTTCTTTGAAATGAGTGCATTCAACTCACAGACTTGAACCTTCCTTTTGAAAGAGCAGTTTTGAAACACTCTTTTTGTAGAATCTTCAAGTGGATATTTGGAACGCTTTGAGGCCTAGGCTGGGAAATGAAATATCTTCACCTAAAAACTAGACAGAAGCATTCTCAGAAACTTCTGTGTGATGAGTGCATTCAACTCACAGACTTGAACATTCCTTTTTACAGAGCAGTGTGGAAACACTCATTTTGCAGAATCTGCAAGGGTTTATTTGGAGCACTTTGAGGCCTATGCTGGAAAAGGAAATATCTTCACATAAAAACTAGACAGAAGCATTCTCAGAAACTTCTTTGTGATGTAGAATCTGCAAGTGCATATATGGAGCTGTTTGAGGCCAAAGCTGGAAAAGGAAATATCTTCACATAAAAACTAGACAGAAGCATTCTCAGAAACTTGTTTGCGATGAGTGCATTCAACTCACTGACTTGAACGTTCCTACTGAAAGAGCAGTTTTGAAACACACTTTTTGTACAATCTGCAAGTGGATATTTAGAACGCTGTCTGGCCTATGCTGGGAAATGAAATATCTTCACCTAAAACCTAGACAGAAACATTCTCGGAAACTTCTGTGTGATGAGTGCATTCAACTCACAGACGTGAACATTACTTTGGATAGAGCAGTTTGGAAACACTCCTTTTGAAGAATCTGCAAGTGTTTGTTTGGAGCGTTTTGAGGCCTATGCTGGAAAAGGAAATAGCTTCACATAAAAACTAGACAGAAGCATTCTCAGAAACTTCTTTGTGATGAGTGCATTCTACTCACAGAGTTGAACCTTCTTTTTGATAGAAGAGTTTTGAAACTGTCTTTTTGTAGAATCTGCAAGAGCATATTTGGAGCTGTTTGAGGCCAATGATGGAAAAGGAAATATCTTCACATAAAAACTAGACAGAAGCGTTCTTAGAAACTTGTTTGGGAGGAGTGCATTCAAGTCACAGATTTGAACCTTTCTTTTGAAAGAGCAGTTTTTAAACACTCTTTTTGTAGAATCTGCTAGTGTATATTTGGAGCGCTGTGAGGCCTATGCTGGGAAATGAAATATTTTCACCTAAAAACTAGACAGAAGCATTCTCAGAAACTTCTGTGTGATGAATGCATTCAACTCACAGACGTGAACGTTCCTTTTGATAGGACAGTTTTGAACACTCCTTTGGTAGAATCTGCAAGTGTTTATTTCGAGCGCTTTGAGGCCAATGCTGGAAAAGGAAATATCTTCACATAAAGACTAGACAGAAGCATTCTCAGAAACTTGTGTGTGATGAGTGCGTTCAACTCACAGACTTGAACGATCCTTTTGATAGGACAGTTTGGAAACACTCCTATTGTAGAATCTGCAAGTGTTTATTTAGAGCTCATTGAGGCCAATGGTGGAAAAGGAAATGTCCTCAAATAACAACTACACAGAAGCATTCTCCGAAACTTCTTTGCAATGAGTGCATTCAAATCACAGACTTGAACCTTCCTTTTGAAAGAGCAGTATTGAAAGACACTTTTTGTAGAATCTTCAAGTGGATATTTGGAACGATTTGAGGCCTGTGCTGGGAAATGAAATATCTTCACCTAAAAACTAGACAGAAGCATTCTCAGAAACTTCTGTGTGATGAATGCATTCAACTCACAGACTTGAACATTCCTTTTGATAGAGCAGTTTGGAAACCCTGCTTTTGCAGAATCTGCAAGTGGTTATTTGGAGCACTTTGAGGCCTATGATGGAAAAGGAAATATCTTCACATAAAAACTAGACAGAAGCATTCTCAGAAACTTCTTTGTGATGAGTGCATTCTACTCACAGAGTTGAACATTCTTTTTGATAGAAGAGTTTTGAAACTGTCCTTTTGTAGAATCTGCAAGTGCGTATTTGGAACTGTTTTCGGCCAATGATGGAAAAGGAAATATCTTCAGATAAAAACTAGACAGAAGCGTTCTCAGAAACTTGTTTGGGAGGAGTGCATTCATGTCACAGATTTGAACCTTTCTTTTGAAAGAGCAGTTTTGAAACACTCTTTTTGTAGAATCTGCTAGTGTATATTTGGAGCGCTGTGAGGCCTATGCTGGGAAATGAAATATCTTCACCTGAAAACTAGACAGAAGGATTCTCAGAAACTTCTGTGTGATGAATGCATTCAACTCACAGACGTGAACGTTTCTTTTGATACGACAGTTTTGAAACACTCCTTTGGTAGAATCTGCAAGTGTTTATTTCGAGCGCTTTGAGGCCAATGCTGGAAAAGGAAATATCTTCACCTAAAAACTAGACAGAAGCATTCTCAGAAACTTCTGTGTGATGAGTGCATTCAACTCACAGACTTGAACATTCCTTTTGATAGAGCAGTTTGGAAACACTCCTTTTGCAGAATCTGCAAGTGTTTATTTGGAGCACTTTGAGGTCTATGCTGGAAAAGGAAATATCTTCACATAAAAACTAGACAGAAGCATTCTCAGAAACTTCTTTGTGATGAGTGCATTCTACTCACAGAGTTGAACCTTCTTTTTGATAGAAGAGTTTTGAAACTCTCTTTCTGTAGAATCGGCAAGTGCATATTTGGAGCTGTTTGAGGCCAATGCTGGAAAAGGAAATATCTTCACATAAAAACTAGACAGAAGCATTCTCAGAAACTTGTTTGCGATGAGTGCATTCAACTCACAGACTTGAACGTTCCTACTGAAAGAGCAGTTTTGTAACACACTTTTTGTACAATCTGCAAGTGGATATTTAGAACGCTTTTTGGCCTATGCTGGGAAATGAAATAACTTCACCTAAAACCTAGACAGAAGCATTCTCGGAAACTTCTGTGTGATGAGTGCATTCAACTCACAGTCTTGAACATTACTTTGGATACAGCAGTTTGGAAACACTCCTTTTGAAGAATCTGCAAGTGTTTGTTTGGAGCGTTTTGAGGCCTATGCTGGAAAAGGAAATGTCTTCACATAAAAACTAGACAGAAGCATTCTCAGAAACTTCTTTGTGATGAGTGCATTCTACTCACAGAGTTGAAACTTCTTTTTGATAGAAGAGTTTTGAAACTGTCTTTTTGTAGAATCTGCAAGTGCATATTTGGAGCTGTTTGAGGCCAATGATGGAAAAGGAAATATCTTCACATAAAAACTAGACAGAAGCATTCTCAGAAACTTGTTTGGGAGGAGTGCATTCAAGTCACAGATTTGAACCTTTCTTTTGAAAGAGCAGTTTTGAAACACTCTTTTTGTAGAATCTGCTAGTGTATATTTTGAGCGTTGTGAGGCCTATGCTGGGAAATGAAATATCTTCACCTAAAAATTAGACAGAAGCATTCTCAGAAACATCTGTGTGATGAATGCATTCAACTCACAGACGTGAACGTTCCTTTTGATAGGACAGTTTTGAAACACTCCTTTGGTAGAATCTGCAAGTGTTTATTTCGAGCGCTTTGATGCCAATGCTGGAAAAGGAAATATCTTCACATAAAAACTAGACAGAAGCATTCTCAGAAACTTGTGTGTGATGAGTGCGTTCAACTCACAGATTTGAACAATGCTTTTCATAGGACAGTTTCGAAACACTCCTTTTGTAGAATCTGCAAGTGTTTATTTCGAGCTCCTTTAGGCCAATGGTGGAAAAGGAAATGTCCTCAAATAACAACTAAAAAGAAGCATTCTCCGAAACTTCTTTGAAATGAGTGCATTCAACTCACAGACTTGAACCTTCCTTTTGAAAGAGCAGTTTTGAAACACTCTTTTTGTAGAATCTTCAAGTGGATATTTGGAACGCTTTGAGGCCTAGGCTGGAAAATGAAATATCTTCACCTAAAAACTAGACAGAAGCATTCTCAGAAACTTCTGTGTGATGAGTGCATTCAACTCACAGACTTGAACATTACTTTGGATAGAGCAGTTTGGAAACACTCCTTTTGCAGAATCTGCAAGTGTTTGTTTGGAGCGTTTTGAGGCCTATGACGGAAAAGGAAATATCTTCACATAAAAACTAGACAGAAGCATTCTCAGAAACTTCTTTGTGATGAGTGCATTCTACTCACAGAGTCGAACCTTCTTTTTGATAGAAGAGTTTTGAAACTGTCTTTTTGTAGAATCTGCAAGTGCATATTTGGAGCTGCTTGAGGCCAATGATGGAAAAGGAAATCTCTTCACATAAAAACTAGACAGAAGCGTTCTCAGAAACTTGTTTGGGAGGAGTGCATTCAAGTCAAAGATTTGAACCTTTCTTTTGAAAGAGGAGTTTTGAAACACTCTTTATGTAGAATCTGCTAGTGTATATTTGGAGCGCAGTGAGGCCTATGCTGGGAAATAAATTATCTTCACCTAAAAACTAGACAGAAGGATTCTCAGAAACTTCTGTGTGATGAATGCATTCAACTCACAGACATGAACGTTCCTTTTGATAGGACAGTTTTGAAACACTCCTTTGGTAGAATCTGCAAGTGTTTATTTCGAGCTCTTTGAGGCCAATGCTGGAAAAGGAAATATCTTCACATAAAAACTAGACAGAAGCATTCTCAGAAACTTGTGTGTGATGAGTGCGTTCAACTCACAGACTTGAACGATCCTTTTGATAGGACAGTTTTGAAACACTCCTTTTGTAGGAATCTGCAAGTGTTTATTTCGAGCTCATTGAGGCCAATGTTGGAAAAGGAAATGTCCTCAAATAACAACTACACAGAAGCATTCTCCGAAACTTCTTTGCAATGAGTGCATTCAACTCACAGACTTGAACCTTCCTTTTGAAAGAGCAGTTTTGAAACACTCTTTTTGTAGAATCTTCAAGTGGATATTTGGAACGCTTTGAGGCGTAGGCTGAGAAATGAAATATCTTCAACTAAAAACTAGACAGAAGCATTCTCAGAAACTTCTGTGTGATGAGTGCATTCAACTCACAGACTTGAACATTCCTTTTGATAGAGCAGTTTGGAAACACTAATTTTGCAGAATCTGCAAGGGTTTATTTGGAGCAATTTGAGGCCTATGCTGGAAAAGGAAATATCTTCACATAAAAACTAGACAGAAGCATTCTCAGAAACTTCTTTGTGATGAGTGCATTCTACTCACAGAGTTGAATCTTCTTTTTGATAGAAGAGTTTTGAAACTCTCTTTCTGTAGAATCTGCAAGTGCATATTTGGAGCTGTTGGAGGCCAATGCTGGAAAAGGAAATATCTTCACATAAAAACTAGACAGAAGCATTCTCAGAAACTTGTTTGAGATGAGTGCATTCAACTCACAGACTTGAACGTTCCCTTTGAAAGAGCAGTTTTGAAACACACTTTTTGTACAATCTGCAAGTGGATATTTAGAACGCTTTCTGGCCTATGTTGGGAAATGAAATAACTTCACCTAAAACCTAGAAAGAAGCATTCTCGGAAACTTCTGTGTGATGAGTGCATTCAACTCACAGACTTGAACATTACTTTGGATAGAGCAGTTTGGAAACACTCCTTTTGAAGAATCTGCAAGTGTTTGTTTGGAGCGTTTTGAGTCCTATGCTGGAAAAGGAAATATCTTCACATAAAAACTAGACAGAAGCATTCTCAGAAACTTCTTTGTGATGAGTGCATTCTACTCACAGAGTTGAACCTTCTTTTTGATAGAAGAGTTTTGAAACTGTCTTTTTGTAGAATCTGCAAGTGCATATTTGGAGCTGTTTGAGGCCAATGATGGAAAAGGAAATATCTTCACATAAAAACTAGACAGAAGCGTTCTTAGAAACTTGTTTAGGAGGAGTGCATTCAAGTCACAGATTTGAACCTTTCTTTTGAAAGAGCAGTTTTGAAACACTCTTTTTGTAGAATCTGCTAGTGTATATTTGGAGCGCTGTGAGGCCTATGCTGGGAAATGAAATATCTTCACCTAAAAACTAGACAGAAGGATTCCCAGAAACTTCTGTGTGATGAATGCATTCAACTCACAGACGTGAACGTTCCTTTTGATAGGACAGTTTTGAAACACTCCTTTGGTAGAATCTGCAAGTGTTTATTTCGAGCGCTTTGAGGCCAATGCTGTAAAAGGAGATATCTTCACATAAAAACTAGACAGAAGCATTCTCAGAAACTTGTGTGTGATGAGTGCGTTCAACTCACAGACTTGAACGATCCTTTTGATAGGACAGTTTGGAAACATTCCTTTTGTAGAATCTGCAAGTGTTTATTTCGAGCTCATTGAGGCCAATGGTGGAAAAGGAAATGTCCTCAAATAACAACTACACAGAACCATTCTCCAAAACTTCTTTGCAATGAGTGCATTCAACTCACAGACTTGAACCTTCCTTTTGAAAGAGCAGTTTTGAAACACTTTTTGTAGAATCTTCAAGTGGATATTTGGAACGCTTTGAGGCCTAGGCTGGGAAATGAAATATCTTCACCTAAAAACTAGACAGAAGCATTCTCAGAAACTTCTGTGTGATGAGTGCATTCAACTCACAGACTTGAACATTCCTTTAGATATAGCAGTTTGGAAACCCTACTTTTGCAGAATCTGCAAGGGTTTATTTGGAGCACTTTGAGGCCTATGCTGGAAAAGGAAATATCTTCACATAAAAACTAGACAGAAGCATTCTCAGAAACTTCTTTGGGATGAGTGCATTCTACTCACAGATTTGAACCTTCTTTTTGATAGAAGAGTTTTGAAACTCTCTTTCTGTAGAATCTGCAAGTGCATATTTGGAGCTGTTTGAGGCCAATGCTGGAAAAGGAAATATCTTCACATAAAAACTAGACAGAAGCATTCTCAGAAACTTGTTTGCAATGAGTGCATTCAACTCACAGACTTGAACGTTCCTACTGAAAGAGCAGTTTTGAAACACACTTTTTGTACAATCTGCAAGTGGATATTTAGAACGCTTTTTGGCCTATGCTGGGAAATGAAATATTTTCACCTAAAACCTAGACAGAAGCATTCTCCGAAACTTCTGTGTGATGAGTGCATTCAACTCACAGACTTGAACATTACTTTGGATAGAGCAGTTTGGAAACACTCCTTTTGAAGAATCTGCAAGTGTTTGTTTGGAGCGCTTTGAGGCCAATGCTGGAAAAGGAAATATCTTCACATGAAAACTAGACAGAAGCATTCTCAGAAACTTGTGTGTGATGAGTGCGTTCAACTCACAGACTTGAACGATCCTTTTGATAGGACAGTTTTGAAACACTCCTTTTGTAGAATCTGCAAGTGTTTATTTCGAACTCTTAGAGGAAAATGGTGGAAAGGGAATTGTCCTCAAATAACAACTACACAGAAGCATTCTCCTAAACTTCTTTGCAATGAGTGCATTCAACTCACAGACTTGAACCTTTCTTATGAAAGTGCAGTTTTGAAACACTCTTTTTGTAGAATCTGCAAGTGCATATTTGGAGCTGTTTGAGGCCAATGATGGAAAAGGAAATATCTTCACATAAAAACTAGACAGAAGCATTCTCAGAAACTTGTTTGGGAGGAGTGCATTCAAGTCACAGATTTGAACCTTTCTTTTGAAAGAGCAGTTTTGAAACACTCTTTTTGTAGAATCTGCTAGTGTATATTTTGAGCGTTGTGAGGCCTATGCTGGGAAATGAAATATCTTCACCTAAAAATTAGACAGAAGCATTCTCAGAAACATCTGTGTGATGAATGCATTCAACTCACAGACGTGAACGTTCCTTTTGATAGGACAGTTTTGAAACACTCCTTTGGTAGAATCTGCAAGTGTTTATTTCGAGCGCTTTGATGCCAATGCTGGAAAAGGAAATATCTTCACATAAAAACTAGACAGAAGCATTCTCAGAAACTTGTGTGTGATGAGTGCGTTCAACTCACAGATTTGAACAATGCTTTTGATAGGACAGTTTCGAAACACTCCTTTTGTAGAATCTGCAAGTGTTTATTTCGAGCTCCTTTAGGCCAATGGTGGAAAAGGAAATGTCCTCAAATAACAACTACACAGAAGCATTCTCCGAAACTTCTTTGCAATGAGTGCATTCAACTCACAGACTTGAACCTTCCTTTTGAAAGAGCAGTTTTGAAACACTCTTTTTGTAGAATCTTCAAGTGGATATTTGGAACGCTTTGAGGCCTAGGCTGGGAAATGAAATATCTTCACCTAAAAACTAGACAGAAGCATTCTCAGAAACTTCTGTGTGATGAGTGCATTCAACTCACAGACTTGAACATTCCTTTTGATAGAGCAGTTTGGAAACACTCCTTTTGCAGAATCTGCAAGTGTTTATTTGGAGCACTTTGAGGCCTATGCTGGAAAAGGAAATATCTTCACATGAAAACTAGACAGAAGCATTCTCAGAAACTTCTGTGTGAGGAGTGCATTCTACTCACAGAGTTGAACCTTCTTTTTGATAGAAGAGTTTTGAAACACTCTTTCTGTAGAATCTGCAAGTGCATATTTGGAGCTGTTGGAGGCCAATGTTGGAAAAGGAAATGTCTTCACATAAAAACTAGACGGAAGCATTCTCAGAAACTTGTTTGCGATGAGTGCATTCAACTCACAGACTGGAACTTTCCTTTTGAAAGAGCAGTTTTGAAACACACTTTTTGTACAATCTGCAAGTGGATATTTAGAACGCTTTCTGGCCTATGCTGGGAAATGAAATATCTTCACCTAAAACCTAGACAGAAACATTCTCGGAAACTTCTGTGTGATGAGTGCATTCAACTCACAGACGTGAACATTACTTTGGATAGAGCAGTTTGGAAACACTCCTTTTGGAGAATCTGCAAGTGTTTGTTTGGAGCGTTTTGAGGCCTATGCTGGAAAAGGAAATAACTTCACATAAAAACTAGACAGAAGCATTCTCAGAAACTTCTTTGTGATGAGTGCATTCTACTCACAGTGTTGAACCTTCTTTTTGATAGAAGAGTTTTGAAACTGTCTTTTTGTAGAATCTGCAAGTGCATATTTGGAGCTGTTTGAGGCCAATGATGGAAAAGGAAATATCTTCACATAAAAACTAGACAGAAGCGTTCTCAGAAACTTGTTTGGGAGGAGTGCATTCAAGTCACAGATTTGAACCTTTCTTTTGAATGAGCAGTTTTGAAACACTCTTTTTGTAGAATCTGCTAGTGTATATTTGGAGCGCCGTGAGGCCTATGCTGGGAAATGAAATATCTTCACCTAAAAACTAGACAGAAGGATTCTCAGAAACTTCTGTGTGATGAATGCATTCAACTCACAGACGTGAACGTTCCTTTTGATAGGACAGTTTTGAAACACTCCTTTGGTAGAATCTGCAAGTGTTTTTTCGAGCGCTTTGAGGCCAATGCTGGATAAGGAAATATCTTCACATAAAAACTAGACAGAAGCATTCTCAGAAACTTATGTGTGATGAGTGCGTTCAACTCACAGACTTGAACGATCCTTTTGATAGGACAGTTTTGAAACACTCCTTTTGTAGAATCTGCAAGTGTTTATTTCGAGCTCATTGAGGCCAATGTTGGAAAAGGAAATGTCCTCAAATAACAACTACACAGAAGCATTCTCCGAAACTTCTTTGCAATGAGTGCATTCAACTCACAGACTTGAACCTTCCTTTTGAAAGAGCAGTTTTCAAACACTCTTTTTGTAGAATCTTCAAGTGGATATTTGGAACGCTTTGAGGCCTAGGCTGGGAAATGAAATATCTTCACCTATAAACTAGACAGAAGCATTCTCAGAAACTTCTTTGTGATGTGTGCATTCAACTCACAGACTTGAACATTCCTTTTGATAGAGAAGTTTGGAAACACTCCTTTTGCAGAATCTGCAAGGGTTTATTTGGAGCACTTTGAGGCCTAGGCTGGAAAAGGAAATATCTTCACATAAAAACTAGACAGAAGCATTCTCAGAAACTTCTTTGTGATGAGTGCATTCTACTCACAGAGTTGAACCTTCGTTTTGATAGAAGAGTTTTGAAACTCTCTTTCTGTAGAATCTGCAAGTACATATTTGGAGCTGTTGGAGGCCAATGCTGGAAAAGGAAATATCTTCACATAAAAACTAGACAGAAGCATTCTCAGAAACTTGTTTGCAATGAGTGCATTCAACTCACAGACTTGAACGTTCCTACTGAAAGAGCAGTTTTGAAACACACTTTTTGTACAATCTGAAAGTGGCTATTTAGAACGCTTTCTGGCCTATGCTGGGAAATGGAATATCTTCACCTAAAACCTAGACAGAAGCATTCTCGGAAACTTCTGTCTGATGAGTGCATTCAACTCACAGACTTGAACATTACTTTCGATAGAGCAGTTTGGAAACACTCCTTTTGAAGAATCTGCAAGTGTTTGTTTGGAGCGTTTTGAGGCCTATGCTGGAAAAGGAAATATCTTCACATAAAAACTAGACAGAAGCATTCTCAGAAACTTCTTTGTGATGAGTGCATTCTACTCACAGAGTTGAACCTTCTTTTTGATAGAAGAGTTTTGAAACTCTCTTTCTGTAGAATCTGCAAGTACATATTTGGAGCTGTTGGAGGCCAATGCTGGAAAAGGAAATATCTTCACATAAAAACTAGACAGAAGCATTCTCAGAAACTTGTTTGCGATGAGTGCATTCAACTCACAGAATTGAACGTTCCTTTTGAAAGAGCAGTTTTGAAACACACTTTTTGTACAATCTGCAAGTGGATATTTAGAACGCTTTTTGGCTTATGCTGGGAAATGAAATATCTTCACCTAAAACCTAGACAGAAGCATTCTCGGAAACTTCTGTGTGATGAGTGCATTCAACTCACAGACTTGAACATTACTTTGGATAGAGCAGTATGGAAACACTCCTTTTGAAGTATCTGCAAGTGTTTGTTCGGAGCGGTTTGAGGCCTATGCTGGAAAAGGAAATATCTTCACATAAAAACTAGACAGAAGCATTCTCAGAAACTTCTTTGTGATGAGTGCATTCTACTCACAGAGTTGAAACTTCTTTTTGATAGAAGAGTTTTGAAACTCTCTTTCTGTAGATTCTGCAAGTGCATATTTGGAGCTGTTGTAGGCCAATGCTGGAAAAGGAAATATCTTCACATAAAAACTAGACAGAAGCATTCTCAGAAACTTGTTTAAAATGAGTGCATTCAACTCACAGACTTGAACGTTCCTACTGAAAGAGCAGTTTTGAAACACACTTTTTGTACAATCTGAAAGTGGCTATTTAGAACGCTTTCTGGCCTATGCTGGGAAATGGAATCTCTTCACCTAAAACCTAGACAGAAGCATTCTCGGAAACTTCTGTGTGATGAGTGCATTCAACTCACAGACTTGAACATTACTTTGGATAGAGCAGTTTGGAAACACTCCTTTTGAAGAATCTGCAAGTGTTTGTTTGGAGCGTTCTGAGGCCTATGCTGGAAAAGGAAATATCTTCACATAAAAACTAGACAGAAGCATTCTCAGAAACTTCTTTGTGATGAGTGCATTCTACTCACAGAGTTGAACCTTCTTTTTGATAGAAGAGTTTTGAAACTGTCTTTTTGTAGAATCTGCAAGTGCATATTTGGAGCTGTTTGAGGCCAATGATGGAAAAGGAAATATCTTCACATAAAAACTAGACAGAAGCGTTCTCAGAAACTTGTTTGGGAGGAGTGCATTCAAGTCAAAGATTTGAACCTTTCTTTTGAAAGAGGAGTTTTGAAACACTCTTTATGTAGTATCTGCTAGTGTATATTTGGAGCGCTGTGAGGCCTACGCTGGGAAATGAATTATCTTCACCTAAAAACTAGACAGAAGGATTCTCAGAAACTTCTGTGTGATCAATGCATTCAACTCACAGACATGAACATTCCTTTTGATAGGACAGTTTTGAAACACTCCTTTGGTAGAATCTGCAAGTGTTTATTTCGAGAGCTTTGAGGCCAATGCTGGAAAAGGAAATATCTTCACATAAAAACTTGACAGAAGCATTCTCAGAAACTTGTGTGTGATAAGTGCGTTCAACTCACAGACTTGAACGATCCTTTTGATAGGACAGTTTGGAAACACTCCTTTTGTAGGAATCTGCAAGTGTTTATTTCGAGCTCATTGAGGCCAATGGTGGAAAAGGAAATGTCCTCAAATAACAACTACACAGAAGCATTCTCCGAAACTTCTTTGCAATGAGTGCATTCAACTCACAGACTTGAACCTTCCTTTTGAAAGAGCAGTTTTGAAACACTCTTTTTGTAGAATCTTCAAGTGGATATTTGAAACGCTTTGAGGCCTAGGCTGGGAAATGAAATATATTCACCTAAAAACTAGACAGAAGCATTCTAAGAAACTTCTGTGTGATGAGTGCATTCAACTCACAGACTTGAACATTCCTTTTGATAGAGCAGTTTGGAAACCCTACTTTTGCAGAATCTGCAAGGGTTTATTTGGAGCACTTTGAGGCCTATGCTGGAAAAGGAAATATCTTCACATAAAAACTAGACAGAAGCATTCTCAGAAACTTCTTTGCGATGAGTGCATTCTACTCAAAGAGTTGAACCTTCTTTTTGATAGAAGAGTTTTGAAACTCTCTTTCTGTAGAATCTGCAAGTGCATATTTGGAGCTGTTGGAGGCCGATGCTGGAAAAGGAAATATCTTCACATAAAAACTAGACAGAAGCATTCTCAGAAACTTGTTTGCGATGAGTGCATTCAACTCACAGAATTGAACGTTCCTTTTGAAAGAGCAGTTTTGAAACACACTTTTTGTACAATCTGCAAGTGGATATTTAGAACGCTTTCTGGCCTATGTTGGGAAATGAAATAACTTCACCTAAAACCTAGAAAGAAGTATTCTCGCAAACTTCTGTGTGATGAGTGCATTCAACTCACGGACTTGAACATTACTTTGGATAGAGCAGTTTGGAAACACTCCTTTTGAAGAATCTGCAAGTGTTTGTTTGGAGCGTTTTGAGGCCTATGCTGGAAAAGGAAATATCTTCATATAAAAACTAGACAGAAGCATTCTCAGAAACTTCTTTGTGATGAGTGCATTCTACTCACAGAGTTGAACCTTCTTTTTGATAGAAGAGTTTTGAAACTGTCTTTTTGTAGAATCTGCAAGTGCATATTTGGAGCTGTTTGAGGCCAATGATGGAAAAGGAAATATCTTCACATAAAAACTAGATAGAAGCGTTCTCAGAAACTTGTTTGGGAGGCGTGCATTGAAGTCACAGATTTGAACCTTTCTTTTGAAAGAGCAGTTTTGAAACCCTCTTTTTGCAGAATTTGCTAGTGTATATTTGGAGCGCTGTGAGGCCTATGCTGGGAAATGAATTATCTTCACCTAAAAACTAGACAGAAGGATTCTCAGAAACTTCTGTGTGATGAATACATTCAACTCACAGACATGAACGTTCCTTTTGATAGGACAGTTTTGAAACACTCCTTTGGTAGAATCTGCAAGTGTTTATTTCGAGCGCTTTGAGGCCAATGCTGGAAAAGGAAATATCTTCACATAAAAACTTGACAGAAGCATTCTCAGAAACTTGTGTGTGATGAGTGCTTTCAACTCACAGACTTGAACGATCCTTTTGATAGGACAGTTTTGAAACACTCCTTTTGTAGGAATCTGCAAGTGTTTATTTCGAGCTCGTTGAGGCCAATGGTGGAAAAGGAAATGTCCTCAAATAACAACTACACAGAAGCATTCTCCGAAACTTCTTTGCAATGAGTGCATTCAACTCACAGACTTGAACCTTCCTTTTGAAAGAGCAGTTTTGAAACACTCTTTTTGTAGAATCTTCAAGGGGATATTTGGAACGCTTTGAGGCCTAGGCTGGGAAATGAAATATCTTCACCTAAAAACTAGACAGAAGCATTCTCAGAAACTTCTGTGTGATGATTGCATTCAACTCACAGACTTGAACATTCCTTTTGATAGAGCAGTTTGGAAACACTGCTTTTGCAGAATCTGCAAGGGTTTATTTGGAGCACTTTGAGGCCTATGCTGGAAAAGGAAGTATCTTCACATAAAAACTAGACAGAAGCATTCTCAGAAACTTCTTTGTGATGAGTGCATTCTACTCACAGAGTTGAACCTTCTTTTTGATAGAAGAGTTTTGAAACTGTCTTTTTGTAGAATCTGCAAGTGCATATTTGGAGCTGTTTGAGGCCAATGATGGAAAAGGAAATATCTTCACATAAAAACTAGACAGAAGCGTTCTCAGAAACTTGTTTCAGAGACGTGCATTCAAGTCATAGATTTGACCCTTTCTTTTGAAAGAGCAGTTTTGAAACCCTCTTTTTGTAGAATCTGCTAGTGTATATTTGGAGCGCTGTGAGGCCTATGCTGGGAAATGAAATATCTTCACCTAAAAACTACACAGAAGGATTCTCAGAAACTTCTGTGTGATGAATGCATTCCACTCACAGACGTGAACGTTCCTTTTGATAGGACAGTTTTGAAACACTCCTTTGGTAGAATCTGCAAGTGTTTATTTCGAGCGCTTTGAGGCCAATGCTGGAAAAGGGAATATCTTCACATAAAAACTAGACAGAAGCATTCTCAGAAACTTGTGTGTGATGAGTGTGTTCAACTCACAGACTTGAACGATCCTTTTGATAGGTCTGTTTGGAAACATTCCTTTTGTAGGATCTGCAAGTGTTTATTTCGAGCTCATTGGGGCCAATGGTGGAAAAGGAAATGTCCTCAAATAACAACTACACAGAAGCATTCTCCGAAACCTCTTTGCAATGAGTGCATTCAACTCACAGACTTGAACCTTCCTTTTGAAAGAGCAGTATTGAAACACTCTTTTTGTAGAATCTTCAAGTGGATATTTGGAACGCTTTGAGGCCTAGGCTGGGAAATGAAATATCTTCACCTAAAAACTAGACAGAAGCATTCTCAGAAACTTCTGTGTGATGAGTGCATTCAACTCACAGACTTGAACATTCCTTTTGATAGAGCAGTTTGGAAAACCTACTTTTGCAGAATCTGCAAGGGTTTATTTGGAGCACTTTGAGGCCTATGCTGGAAAAGGAAATATCTTCACATAAAAACTAGACAGAAGCATTCTCAGAAACTTCTTTGCGATGAGTGCATTCTACTCAAAGAGTTGAACCTTCTTTTTGATAGAAGCGTTTTGAAACTCTCTTTCTGTAGAATCTGCAAGTGCATATTTGGAGCTGTTGGAGGCCAATGCTGGAAAAGGAAATATCTTCACATAAAAACTAGACAGAAGCATTCTCAGAAACTTGTTTGCGATGAGTGCATTCACCTCACAGAATTGAACGTTCCTTTTGAAAGAGCAGTTTTGAAACACACTTTTTGTAAAATCTGCAAGTGGATATTTAGAACGCTTTCTGGCTTATGCTGGGAAATGAAATATCTTCACCTAAAACCTAGACAGAAGCATTCTCGGAAACTTCTGTGTGATGAGTGCATTCAACTCACTGACTTGAACATTACTTTGGATAGAGCAGTATGGAAACTCTCCTTTTGAAGTATCTGCAAGTGTTTGTTCGGAGCGGTTTGAGGCCTATGCTGGAAAAGGAAATATCTTCACATAAAAACTAGACAGAAGCATTCTCAGAAACTTCTTTGTGATGAGTGCATTCTACTCACAGAGTTGAACCTTCTTTTTGATAGAAGAGTTTTGAAACTCTCTTTCTGTAGAATCTGCAAGTGCATATTTGGAGCTGTTGTAGGCCAATGCTGGAAAAGGAAATATCTTCACATAAAAACTCGACAGAAGCATTCTCAGAAACTTGTTTGCGATGAGTGCATTCAACTCACAGACTTGAACGTTCCTTTTGAAAGAGCAGTTTTGAAACACACTTTTTGTACAATCTGAAAGTGGCTATTTAGAACGCTTTCTGGCCTATGTTGGGAAATGAAATATCTTCACCTAAAACCTAGAAAGAAGCATTCTCGGAAACTTCTGTGTGATGAGTGCATTCAACTCACAGACTTGAACATTCCTTTGGATAGAGAAGTTTGGAAACACTCCTTTTGCAGAATCTGCAAGGGTTTATTTGGAGCACTTTGAGGCCTATGCTGGAAAAGGAAATATCTTCACATAAAAACTAGACAGAAGCATTCTCAGAAACTTCTTTGTGATGAGTGCATTCTACTCACAGAGTTGAACCTTCTTTTTGATAGAAGAGTTTTGAAACTCTCTTTCTGTAGAATCTGCAAGTACATATTTGGAGCTGTTGGAGGCCAATGCTGGAAATGGAAATATCTTCACATAAAAACTAGACAGAAGCATTCTCAGAAACTTGTTTAAAATGAGTGCATTCAACTCACAGACTTGAACGTTCCTACTGAAAGAGCAGTTTTGAAACACACTTTTTGTACAATCTGAAAGTGGCTATTTAGAACGCTTTCTGGCCTATGCTGGGAAATGGAATCTCTTCACCTAAAACCTAGACAGAAGCATTCTCGGAAACTTCTGTGTGATGAGTGCATTCAACTCACAGACTTGAACATTACTTTGGATAGAGCAGTTTGGAAACACTCCTTTTGAAGAATCTGCAAGTGTTTGTTTGGAGCGTTTTGAGGCCTATGCTGGAAAAGGAAATATCTTCACATAAAAACTAGACAGAAGCATTCTCAGAAACTTCTTTGTGATGAGTGCATTCTACTCACAGAGTTGAACCTTCTTTTTGATAGAAGAGTTTTGAAACTGTCTTTTTGTAGAATCTGCAAGTGCATATTTGGAGCTGTTTGAGGCCAATGATGGAAAAGGAAATATCTTCACATAAAAACTAGACAGAAGCGTTCTCAGAAACTTGTTTGGGAGGAGTGCATTCAAGTCAAAGATTTGAACCTTTATTTTGAAAGAGGAGTTTTGAAACACTCTTTATGTAGTATCTGCTAGTGTATATTTGGAGCGCTGGGAGGCCTATGCTGGGAAATGAATTATCTTCACCTAAAAACTAGACAGAAGGATTCTCAGAAACTTCTGTGTGATCAATGCATTCAACTCACAGACATGAACATTCCTTTTGATAGGACAGTTTTGAAACACTCGTTTGGTAGAATCTGCAAGTGTTTATTTCGAGCGCTTTGAGGCCAATGCTGGAAAAGGAAATATCTTCACATAAAAACTTGACAGAAGCATTCTCAGAAACTTGTGTGTGATAAGTGCGTTCAACCCACAGACTTGAACGATCCTTTCGATAGGACAGTTTTGAAACACTCCTTTTGTAGGAATCTGCAAGTGTTTATTTCGAGCTCATTGAGGCCAATGGTGGAAAAGGAAATGTCCTCAAATAACAACTACACAGAAGCATTCTCCGAAACTTCTTTGCAATGAGTGCATTCAACTCACAGACTTGAACCTTCCTTTTGAAAGAGCAGTTTTGAAACACTCTTTTTGTAGAATCTTCAAGTGGATATTTGAAACGCTTTGAGGCCTAGGCTGGGAAATGAAATATATTCACCTAAAAACTAGACAGAAGCATTCTAAGAAACTTCTGTGTGATGAGTGCATTCAACTCACAGACTTGAACATTCCTTTTGATAGAGCAGTTTGGAAACCCTACTTTTGCAGAATCTGCAAGGGTTTATTTGGAGCACTTTGAGGCCTATGCTGGAAAAGGAAATATCTTCACATAAAAACTAGACAGAAGCATTCTCAGAAACTTCTTTGCGATGAGTGCATTCTACTCAAAGAGTTGAACCTTCTTTTTGATAGAAGAGTTTTGAAACTCTCTTTCTGTAGAATCTGCAAGTGCATATTTGGAGCTGTTGGAGGCCGATGCTGGAAAAGGAAATATCTTCACATAAAAACTAGACAGAAGCATTCTCAGAAACTTGTTTGCGATGAGTGCATTCAACGCACATACTTGAACGTTCCTACTGACAGAGCAGTTTTGAAACACACTTTTTGTACAATCTGCAAGAGGATATAGAACGCTTTTTGGCCTATGCTGGGAAATGAAATATCTTCACCTAAAACCTAGACAGAAGCATTCTCGGAAACTTCTGTGTGATGAGTGCATTCAACTCACAGACTTGAACATTACTTTGGATAGAGCAGTTTGGAAACACTCCTTTTGAAGAATCTGCAAGTGTTTGCTTGGAGCGTTTTGAGGCCTATGCTGGAAAAGGAAATAACTTCACATAAAAACTAGACAGAAGCATTCTCAGAAACTCCTTTGTGATGATTGCATTCTACTCACAGTGTTGAACCTTCTTTTTGATAGAAGAGTTTTGAAACTGTCTTTTTGTAGAATCTGCAAGTGCATATTTGGAGCTGTTTGAGGCCAATGATGGAAAAGGAAATATCTTCACATAAAAACTAGACAGAAGCGTTCTCAGAAACTTGTTTGGGAGGAGTGCATTCAAGTCACAGATTTGAACCTTTCTTTTGAAAGAGCAGTTTTGAAACACTCTTTTTGTAGAATCTGCTAGTGTATATTTGGAGCGCTGTGAGGCCTATGCTGGGAAATGAAATATCTTCACCTAAAAACTAGACAGAAGGATTCTCAGAAACTTCTGTGTGATGAATGCATTCAACTCACAGACGTGAACGTTCCTTTTGATAGGACAGTTTTGAAACACTCCTTTGGTAGAATCTGCAAGTGTTTATTTCGAGCGCTTTGAGGCCAATGCTGGAAAAGGAAATATCTTCACATAAAAACTAGACAGAAGCATTCTCAGAAACTTATGTGTGATGAGTGCGTTCAACTCACAGACTTGAACGATCCTTTTGATAGGACAGTTTTGAAACACTCCTTTTGTAGAATCTGCAAGTGTTTATTTCGAGCTCATTGAGGCCAATGTTGGAAAAGGAAATGTCCTCAAATAACAACTACACAGAAGCATTCTCCGAAACTTCTTTGCAATGAGTGCATTCAACTCACAGACTTGAACCTTCCTTTTGAAAGAGCAGTTTTGAAACACTCATTTTGTAGAATCTTCAAGTGGATATTTGGAACGCTTTGAGGCCTAGGCTGGGAAATGAAATATCTTCACCTATAAACTAGACAGAAGCATTCTCAGAAACTTCTTTGTGATGAGTGCATTCAACTCACAGACTTGAACATTCCTTTGGATAGAGAAGTTTGGAAACACTCCTTTTGCAGAATCTGCAAGGGTTTATTTGGAGCACTTTGAGGCCTAGGCTGGAAAAGGAAATATCTTCACATAAAAACTAGACAGAAGCATTCTCAGAAACTTCTTTGTGATGAGTGCATTCTACTCACAGAGTTGAACCTTCTTTTTGATAGAAGAGTTTTGAAACTCTCTTTCTGTAGAATCTGCAAGTACATATTTGGAGCTGTTGGAGGCCAATGCTGGAAAAGGAAATATCTTCACATAAAAACTAGACAGAAGCATTCTCAGAAACTTGTTTGCAATGAGTGCATTCAACTCACAGACTTGAACGTTCCTACTGAAAGAGCAGTTTTGAAACACACTTTTTGTACAATCTGAAAGTGGCTATTCAGAACGCTTTCTGGCCTATGCTGGGAAATGGAATATCTTCACCTAAAACCTAGACAGAAGCATTCTCGGAAACTTCTGTGTGATGAGTGCATTCAGCTCACAGACTTGAACATTACTTTGGATAGAGCAGTTTGGAAACACTCCTTTTGAAGAATCTGCAAGTGTTTGTTTGGAGCGTTTGGAGGCCTATGCTGGAAAAGGAAATAGCTTCACATAAAAACTAGACAGAAGCATTCTCAGAAACTTCTTTGTGATGAGTGCATTCTACTCACAGAGTTGAACCTTCTTTTTGATAGAAGAGTTTTGAAACTGTCTTTTTGTAGAATCTGCAAGTGCATATTTGGAGCTGTTTGAGGCCAATGATGGAAAAGGAAACATCTTCACATAAAAACTAGACAGAAGCGTTCTCAGAAACTTGTTTGGGAGGAGTGCATTCAAGTCAAAGATTTGAACCTTTCTTTTGAAAGAGGAGTTTTGAAACACTCTTTATGTAGAATCTGCTAGTGTATATTTGGAGCGCTGTGAGGCCTATGCTGGGAAATGAATTATCTTCACCTAAAAACTAGACAGAAGGATTCTCAGAAACTTCTGTGTGATGAATGCATTCAACTCACAGACGTGAACGTTCCTTTTGATAGGACAGTTTTGAAACACTCCTTTGGTAGAATCTGCAAGTGTTTATTTCGAGCGCTTTGAGGCCAATGCTGGAAAAGGAAATATCTTCACATAAAAACTAGACAGAAGCATTCTCAGAAACTTATGTGTGATGAGTGCGTTCAACTCACAGACTTGAACGATCCTTTTGATAGGACAGTTTTGAAACACTCCTTTTGTAGAATCTGCAAGTGTTTATTTCGAGCTCATTGAGGCCAATGTTGGAAAAGGAAATGTCCTCAAATAACAACTACACAGAAGCATTCTCCGAAACTTCTTTGCAATGAGTGCATTCAACTCACAGACTTGAACCTTCCTTTTGAAAGAGCAGTTTTGAAACACTCATTTTGTAGAATCTTCAAGTGGATATTTGGAACGCTTTGAGGCCTAGGCTGGGAAATGAAATATCTTCACGTATAAACTAGACAGAAGCATTCTCAGAAACTTCTTTGTGATGAGTGCATTCAACTCACAGACTTGAACATTCCTTTGGATAGAGAAGTTTGGAAACACTCCTTTTGCAGAATCTGCAAGGGTTTATTTGGAGCACTTTGAGGCCTAGGCTGGAAAAGGAAATATCTTCACATAAAAACTAGACAGAAGCATTCTCAGAAACTTCTTTGTGATGAGTGCATTCTACTCACAGAGTTGAACCTTCTTTTTGATAGAAGAGTTTTGAAACTCTCTTTCTGTAGAATCTGCAAGTACATATTTGGAGCTGTTGGAGGCCAATGCTGGAAAAGGAAATATCTTCACATAAAAACTAGACAGAAGCATTCTCAGAAACTTGTTTGCAATGAGTGCATTCAACTCACAGACTTGAACGTTCCTACTGAAAGAGCAGTTTTGAAACACACTTTTTGTACAATCTGAAAGTGGCTATTCAGAACGCTTTCTGGCCTATGCTGGGAAATGGAATATCTTCACCTAAAACCTAGACAGAAGCATTCTCGGAAACTTCTGTGTGATGAGTGCATTCAGCTCACAGACTTGAACATTACTTTGGATAGAGCAGTTTGGAAACACTCCTTTTGAAGAATCTGCAAGTGTTTGTTTGGAGCGTTTGGAGGCCTATGCTGGAAAAGGAAATAGCTTCACATAAAAACTAGACAGAAGCATTCTCAGAAACTTCTTTGTGATGAGTGCATTCTACTCACAGAGTTGAACCTTCTTTTTGATAGAAGAGTTTTGAAACTGTCTTTTTGTAGAATCTGCAAGTGCATATTTGGAGCTGTTTGAGGCCAATGATGGAAAAGGAAACATCTTCACATAAAAACTAGACAGAAGCGTTCTCAGAAACTTGTTTGGGAGGAGTGCATTCAAGTCAAAGATTTGAACCTTTCTTTTGAAAGAGGAGTTTTGAAACACTCTTTATGTAGAATCTGCTAGTGTATATTTGGAGCGCTGTGAGGCCTATGCTGGGAAATGAATTATCTTCACCTAAAAACTAGACAGAAGGATTCTCAGAAACTTCTGTGTGATGAATGCATTCAACTCACAGACATGAACGTTCCTTTTGATAGGACAGTTTTGAAACACTCCTTTGGTAGAATCTGCAAGTGTTTATTTCGAGCGCTTTGAGGCCAATGCTGGAAAAGGAAATATCTTCACATAAAAATTAGACAGAAGCATTCTCAGAAACTTGTGTGTGATGAGTGCGTTCAACTCACAGAGTTGAACGATCCTTTTGATAGGACAGTTTTGAAGCACTCCTTTTGTAGGAATCTGCAAGTGTTTATTTCGAGCTCATTGAGGCCAATGGTGGAAAAGGAAATGTCCTCAAATAACAGCTACACAGAAGCATTCTCCGAAACTTCTTTGCAATGAGTGCATTCAACTCACAGACTTGAACCTTCCTTTTGAAAGAGCAGTTTTGAAACACTCTTTTTGTAGAATCTTCAAGTGGATATTTGGAACGCTTTGAGGCCTAGGCTGGGAAATGAAATATCTTCACCTATAAACTAGACAGAAGCATTCTCAGAAACTTCTGTGTGATGAGTGCATTCAACTCACAGACTTGAACATTCCTTTTGATAGAGAAGTTTGGAAACACTCCTTTTGCAGAATCTGCAAGGGTTTATTTGGAGCACTTTGAGGCCTATGCTGGAAAAGGAAATATCTTCACATAAAAACTAGACAGAAGCATTCTCAGAAACTTCTTTGCAATGAGTGCATTCTACTCACAGAGTTGAACCTTCTTTTTGATAGAAGAGTTTTGAATCTCTCTTTCTGTAGAATCTGCAAGTACATATTTGAGCTGTTGGAGGCCAATGCTGGAAAAGGAAATATCTTCACATAAAAACTAGACAGAAGCATTCTCAGAAACTTGTTTGCAATGAGTGCATTCAACTCACAGACTTGAACGTTCCTACTGAAAGAGCAGTTTTGAAACACACTTTTTGTACAATCTGAAATTGGCTGTTTAGAACGCTTTCTGGCCTATGCTGGGAAATGGAATATCTTCACCTAAAACCTAGACAAAAGCATTCTCGGAAACTTCTGTGTGATGAGTGCATTCAACTCACAGACTTGAACATTACTTTGGATAGAGCATTTTGGAAACACTCCTTTTGAAGAATCTGCAAGTGTTTGTTTGGAGCGTTTTGAGGCCTATGCTGGAAAAGGAAATATCTTCACATAAAAACTAGACAGAAGCATTCTCAGAAACTTCTTTGTGATGACTGCATTCTACTCACAGAGTTGAACCTTCTTTTTGATAGAAGAGTTTTGAAACTGTCTTTTTGTAGAATCTGCAAGTGCATATTTGGAGCTGTTTGATTCCAATGATGGAAAAGGAAATATCTTCACATAAAAACTAGACAGAAGCGTTCTCAGAAACTTGTTTGGGAGGAGTGCATTCAAGTCAAAGATTTGAACCTTTCTTTTGAAAGAGGAGTTTTGAAACACTCTTTATGTAGTATCTGCTAGTGTATATTTGGAGCGCTGGGAGGCCTATGCTGGGAAATGAATTATCTTCACCTAAAAACTAGACAGAAGGATTCTCAGAAACTTCTGTGTGATGAATGCATTCAACTCACAGACATGAACGTTCCTTTTGATAGGACAGTTTTGAAACACTCCTTTGGTAGAATCTGCAAGTGTTTATTTCGAGCGCTTTGAGGCCAATGCTGGAAAAGGAAATATCTTCACATAAAAACTAGACAGAAGCATTCTCAGAAACTTGTGTGTGATAAGTGCGTTCAACTCACAGACTTGAACGATCCTTTTGATAGGACAGTTTTGAAACACTCCTTTTGTAGGAATCTGCAAGTGTTTATTTCGAGCTCATTGAGGCCAATGGTGGAAAAGGAAATGTCCTCAAATAACAACTACACAGAAGCATTCTCCGAAACTTCTTTGCAATGAGTGCATTCAACTCACAGACTTGAACCTTCCTTTTGAAAGAGCAGTTTTGAAACACTCTTTTTGTAGAATCTTCAAGTGGATATTTGGAACGCTTTGAGGCCTAGGCTGGGAAATGAAATATCTTCACCTAAAAACTAGACAGAAGCATTCTCAGAAACTTCTGTGTGATGAGTGCATTCAACTCACAGACTTGAACATTCCTTTTGATAGAGCAGTTTGGAAACACTACTTTTGCAGAATCTGCAAGGGTTTATTTGGAGCACTTTGAGGCCTATGCTGGAAAAGGAAATATCTTCACATAAAAACTAGACAGAAGCATTCTCAGAAACTTCTTTGTGATGAGTGCATTCTACTCACAGAATTGAACCTTCTTTTTGATAGAAGAGTTTTGAAACTCTCTTTCTGTAGAATCTGCAAGTGCATATTTGGAGCTGTTGGAGGCCAATGCTGGAAAAGGAAATATCTTCACATAAAAACTAGACAGAAGCATTCTCAGAAACTTGTTTGCGATGAGTGCATTCAACTCACAGACTTGAACCTTCCTTTTGAAAGAGCAGTGTTGAAACACACTTTTTGTACAATCTGCAAGTGGATATTTAGAAAGCTTTCTGGCCTATGTTGGGAAATGAAATAACTTCACCTAAAACCTAGAAAGAAGCATTCTTGGAAACTTCTGTGTGATGAGTGCATTCAACTCACAGACTTGAACATTACTTTGGATAGAGCAGTTTGGAAACACTCCTTTTGAAGAATCTGCAAGTGTTTGTTTGGAGCGTTTGAGGCCTATGCTGGAAAAGGAAATATCTTCACATAAAAACTAGACAGAAGCATTCTCAGAAACTTCTTTGTGATGAGTGCATTCTACTCACAGAGTTGAATCTTCTTTTTGATAGAAGAGTTTTGAAACTCTCTTTCTGTAGAATCTGCAAGTACATATAGGGAGCTGTTTGAGGCCAATGCTGGAAAAGGAAATATCTTCACATAAAAACTAGACAGAAGCATTCTCAGAAACTTGTTTGCGATGAGTGCATTCAACTCACAGACTTGAACGTTCCTACTGACAGAGCAGTTTTGAAACACACTTTTTGTACAATCTGCAAGTGGATATATAACGCTTTTTGGCCTATGCTGGGAAATGAAATATCTTCACCTAAAACCTAGACAGAAGCATTCTCGGAAACTTCTGTGTGATGAGTGCATTCAACTCACAGACTTGAACATTACTTTGGATAGAGCAGTTTGGAAACACTCCTTTTGAAGAATCTGCAAGTGTTTGCTTGGAGCGTTTTGAGGCCTATGCTGGAAAAGGAAATAACTTCACATAAAAACTAGACAGAAGCATTCTCAGAAACTTCTTTGTGATGAGTGCATTCTACTCACAGTGTTGAACCTTCTTTTTGATAGAAGAGTTTTGAAACTGTCTTTTTGTAGAATCTGCAAGTGCATATTTGGAGCTGTTTGAGGCCAATGATGGAAAAGGAAATATCTTCACATAAAAACTAGACAGAAGCGTTCTCAGAAACTTGTTTGGGAGGAGTGCATTCAAGTCACAGATTTGAACCTTTCTTTTGAAAGAGCAGTTTTGAAACACTCTTTTTGTAGAATCTGCTAGTGTATATTTGGAGCGCTGTGAGGCCTATGCTGGGAAATGAAATATCTTCACCTAAAAACTAGACAGAAGGATTCTCAGAAACTTCTGTGTGATGAATGCATTCAACTCACAGACGTGAACGTTCCTTTTGATAGGACAGTTTTGAAACACTCCTTTGGTAGAATCTGCAAGTGTTTATTTCGAGCGCTTTGAGGCCAATGCTGGAAAAGGAAATATCTTCACATAAAAACTAGACAGAAGCATTCTCAGAAACTTATGTGTGATGAGTGCGTTCAACTCACAGACTTGAACGATCCTTTTGATAGGACAGTTTTGAAACACTCCTTTTGTAGAATCTGCAAGTGTTTATTTCGAGCTCATTGAGGCCAATGTTGGAAAAGGAAATGTCCTCAAATAACAACTACACAGAAGCATTCTCCGAAACTTCTTTGCAATGAGTGCATTCAACTCACAGACTTGAACCTTCCTTTTGAAAGAGCAGTTTTGAAACACTCATTTTGTAGAATCTTCAAGTGGATATTTGGAACGCTTTGAGGCCTAGGCTGGGAAATGAAATATCTTCACCTATAAACTAGACAGAAGCATTCTCAGAAACTTCTTTGTGATGAGTGCATTCAACTCACAGACTTGAACATTCCTTTTGATAGAGAAGTTTGGAAACACTCCTTTTGCAGAATCTGCAAGGGTTTATTTGGAGCACTTTGAGGCCTAGGCTGGAAAAGGAAATATCTTCACATAAAAACTAGACAGAAGCATTCTCAGAAACTTCTTTGTGATGAGTGCATTCTACTCACAGAGTTGAACCTTCTTTTTGATAGAAGAGTTTTGAAACTCTCTTTCTGTAGAATCTGCAAGTACATATTTGGAGCTGTTGGAGGCCAATGCTGGAAAAGGAAATATCTTCACATAAAAACTAGACAGAAGCATTCTCAGAAACTTGTTTGCGATGAGTGCATTCAACTCACAGACTTGAACGTTCCTACTGAAAGAGCAGTTTTGAAACACACTTTTTGTACAATCTGAAAGTGGCTATTTAGAACGCTTTCTGGCCTATGCTGGGAAATGGAATATCTTCACCTAAAACCTAGACAGAAGCATTCTCGGAAACTTCTGTGTGATGAGTGCATTCAACTCACAGACTTGAACATTACTTTGGATAGAGCAGTTTGGAAACACTCCTTTTGAAGAATCTGCAAGTGTTTGTTTGGAGCGTTTTGAGGCCTATGCTGGAAAAGGAAATATCTTCACATAAAAACTAGACAGAAGCATTCTCAGAAACTTCTTTGTGATGAGTGCATTCTACTCACAGAGTTGAACCTTCTTTTTGATAGAAGAGTTTTGAAACTGTCTTTTTGTAGAATCTGCAAGTGCATATTTGGAGCTGTTTGAGGCCAATGATGGAAAAGGAAATATCTTCACATAAAAACTAGACAGAAGCGTTCTCAGAAACTTGTTTGGGAGGAGTGCATTCAAGTCAAAGATTTGAACCTTTCTTTTGAAAGAGGAGTTTTGAAACACTCTTTATGTAGAATCTCCTAGTGTATATTTGGAGCGCTGTGAGGCCTATGCTGGGAAATGAATTATCTTCACCTAAAAACTAGACAGAAGGATTCTCAGAAACTTCTGTGTGATGAATGCATTCAACTCACAGACATGAACGTTCCTTTTGATAGGACAGTTTTGAAACACTCCTTTGGTAGAATCTGCAAGTGTTTATTTCGAGCGCTTTGAGGCCAATGCTGAAAAAGGAAATATCTTCACATAAAAATTAGACAGAAGCATTCTCAGAAACTTGTGTGTGATGAGTGCTTTCAACTCAGAGACTTGAACGATCCTTTTGATAGGACAGTTTTGAAGCACTCCTTTTGTAGGAATCTGCAAGTGTTTATTTCGAGCTCATTGAGGCCAATGGTGGAAAAGGAAATGTCCTCAAATAACAACTACACAGAAGCATTCTCCGAAACATCTTTGCAATGAGTGCATTCAACTCACAGACTTGAACCTTCCTTTTGAAAGAGCAGTTTTGAAACACTCTTTTTGTAGAATCTTCAAGTGGATATTTGGAACGCTTTGAGGCCTAGGCTGGGAAATGAAATATCTTCACCTATAAACTAGACAGAAGCATTCTCAGAAACTTCTTTGTGATGAGTGCATTCAACTCACAGACTTGAACATTCCTTTTGATAGAGAAGTTTGGAAACACTCCTTTTGCAGAATCTGCAAGGGTTTATTTGGAGCACTTTGAGGCCTATGCTGGAAAAGCAAATATCTTCACATAAAAACTAGACAGAAGCATTCTCAGAAACTTCTTTGCGATGAGTGCATTCTACTCACAGAGTTGAAACTTCTTTTTGATAGAAGAGTTTTGAAACTCTCTTTCTGTAGAATCTGCAAGTACATATTTGGAGATGTTGGAGGCCAATGCTGGAAAAGGAAATATCTTCACATAAAAACTAGACAGAAGCATTCTCAGAAACTTGTTTGCAATGAGTGCATTCAACTCACAGACTTGAACGTTCCTACTGAAAGAGCCGTTTTGAAACACACTTTTTGTACAATCTGAAAGTGGCTATTTAGAACGCATTCTAGCCTATGCTGGGAAATGGAATATCTTCACCTAAAACCTAGACAGAAGCATTCTCGGAAACTTCTGTGTGATGAGTGCATTCAACTCACAGACTTGAACATTACTTTGGATAGAGCAGTTTGGAAACACTCCTTTTGAAGAATCTGCAAGTGTTTGTTTGGAGCGTTTTGAGGCCTATGCTGGAAAAGGAAATATCTTCACATAAAAACTAGACAGAAGCATTCTCAGAAACTTCTTTGTGATGAGTGCATTCTACTCACAGAGTTGAACCTTCTTTTTGATAGAAGAGTTTTGAAACTGTCTTTTTCTAGAATCTGCAAGTGCATATTTGGAGCTGTTTGAGGCCAATGATGGAAAAGGAAATATCTTCACATAAAAACTAGACAGAAGCGTTCTCAGAAACTTGTTTGGGAGGAGTGCATTCAAGTCACAGATTTGAACCTTTCTTTTGAAAGAGAAGTTTTGAAACACTCTGTTTGTAGAATCTGCTAGTGTATATTTGGAGCGCTGTGAGGCCTATGCTGGGGAATGAAATATCTTCACCTAAAAACTAGACAGAAGGATTCTCAGAAACTTCTGTGTGATGAATGCATTCAACTCACAGACGTGAACGTTCCTTTTGATAGGACAGTTTTGAAACACTCCTTTGGTAGAATCTGCAAGTGTTTATTTCGAGCGCTTTGAGGCCAATGCTGGAAAAGGAAATATCTTCACATAAAAACTAGACAGAAGCATTCTCAGAAACTTGTGTGTGATGAGTGCGTTCAACTCACAGACTTGAAGGATCCTTTTGAAAGGACAGTTTGGAAACATTCCTTTTGTAGAATCTGCAAGTGTTTATTTCGAGCTCATTGAGGCCAATGGTGGAAAAGGAAATGTCCTCAAATAACAACTACACAGAAGCATTCTCCGAAACTTCTTTGCAATGAGTGCATTCAACTCACAGACTTGAACCTTCCTTTTGAAAGAGCAGTATTGAAACACTCTTTTTGTAGAATCTTCAAGTGGATATTTGGAACGCTTTGAGGCCTAGGCTGGGAAATGAAATATCTTCACCTAAAAACTAGACAGAAGCATTCTCAGAAACTTCTGTGTGATGAGTGCATTCAACTCACAGACTTGAACATTCCTTTTGATAGAGCAGTTTGGAAACACTACTTTTGCAGAATCTGCAAGGGTTTATTTGGAGCACTTTGAGGCCTATGCTGGAAAAGGAAATATCTTCACATAAAAACTAGACAGAAGCATTCTCAGAAACTTCTTTGCGAAGAGTGCATTCTACGCACAGAGTTGAACCTTCTTTTTGTTAGAAGAGTTTTGAAACTCTCTTGCTGTAGAATCTGCAAGTGCATATTTGGAGCTGTTGGAGGCCAATGCTGGAAAAGGAAATATCTTCACATAAAAACTAGACAGAAGCATTCTCAGAAACTTGTTTGCGATGAGTGCATTCAACTCACAGAATTGAACGTCCCTACTGAAAGAGCAGTTTTGAAACACACTTTTTGTACAATCTGCAAGTGGATATTTAGAACGCTTTCTGGCCTACGCTGGGAAATGGAATATCTTCACCTAAAACCTAGACAGAAGCATTCTCGGAAACTTCTGTGTGATGAGTGCATTCAACTCACAGACTTGAACATTACTTTCGATAGAGCAGTTTGGAAACACTCCTTTTGAAGAATCTGTAAGTGTTTGTTTGGAGCGTTTTGAGGCCTATGCTGGAAAAGGAAATATCTTCACATAAAAACTAGACAGAAGCATTCTCAGAAACTTCTTTGTGATGAGTGCATTCTACTCACAGAGTTGAACCTTCTTTTTGATAGAAGAGTTTTGAAACTGTCTTTTTGTAGAATCTGCAAGTGCATATTTGGAGCTGTTTGAGGCCAATGATGGAAAAGGAAATATCTTCACATAAAAACTAGACAGAAGCGTTCTCAGAAACTTGTTTGGGAGGAGTGCATTCAAGTCAAAGATTTGAACCTTTCTTTTGAAAGAGGAGTTTTGAAACACTCTTTATGTAGAATCTGCTAGTGTATATTTGGAGCGCTGTGAGGCCTATGCTGGGAAATGAATTATCTTCACCTAAAAACTAGACAGAAGGATTCTCAGAAATTTCTGTGTGATGAATGCATTCAACTCACAGACATGAACGTTCCTTTTGATAGGACAGTTTTGAAACACTCCTTTTGTAGGAATCTGCAAGTGTTTATTTCGAGCTCATTGAGGCCAATGTTGGAAAAGGAAATGTCCTCAAATAACAACTACACAGAAGCATTCTCCGAAACTTCTTTGCAATGAGTGCATTCAACTCACGGACTTGAACCTTCCTTTTGAAAGAGCAGTTTTGAAACACTCTTTTTGTAGAATCTTCAAGTGGATATTTGGAACGCTTTGAGGCGTAGGCTGGGAAATGAAATATCTTCACCTAAAAACTAGACAGAAGCATTCTCAGAAACTTCTGTGTGATGAGTGCATTCAACTCACAGACTTGAACATTCCTTTTGATAGAGCAGTTTGGAAACACTACTTTTGCAGAATCTGCAAGGGTTTATTTGGAGCACTTTGAGGCCTATGCTGGAAAAGGAAATATCTTCACATAAAAACTAGACAGAAGCATTCTCAGAAACTTCTTTGTGATGAGTGCATTCTACTCACAGAGTTGAACCTTCTTTTTGATAGAAGAGGTTTGAAACTGTCTTTTTGTAGAATCTGCAAGTGCATATTTGGAGCTGTTTGTGGCCAATGATGGAAAAGGAAATATCTTCACATAAAAACTAGACAGAAGCGATCTTAGAAACTTGTTTGGAGGAGTGCATTCAAGTCACAGATTTGAACCTTTCTTTTGAAAGAGCAGTTTTGAAACAGTCTTTTTGTAGAATCTGCTAGTGTATATTTGGAGTGCTGTGAGGCCTATGCTGGGAAATGAAATATCTTCACCTAAAAACTAGACAGAAGGATTCTCAGAAACTTCTGTGTGATGAATACATTCAACTCACAGACATGAACGTTCCTTTTGATAGGACAGTTTTGAAACACTCCTTTGGTAGAATCTGCAAGTGTTTATTTCGAGCGCTTTGAGGCCAATGCTGGAAAAGGAAATATCTTCACATAAAAACTAGACAGAAGCATTCTCACAAACTTATGTGTGATGAGTGCGTTCAACTCACAGACTTGAATGATCCTTTTGATAGGACAGTTTTGAAACACTCCTTTTGTAGAATCTGCAAGTGTTTATTTCGAGCTCATTGAGGCCAATGTTGGAAAAGGAAATGTCCTCAAATAACAACTACACAGAAGGATTCTCCGAAACTTCTTTGCAAAGAGTGAATTCAACTCACAGACTTGAACCTTCCTTTTGAAAGAGCAGTTTTGAAACACTCTTTTTGTAGAATCTTCAATTGGATATTTGGAACGCTTTGAGGCCTAGGCTGGGAAATGAAATATCTTCACCTAAAAACTAGACAGAAGCATTCTCAGAAACTTCTGTGTGATGAGTGCATTCAACTCACAGACTTGAACATTCCTTTTGATAGAGCAGTTTGGAAACCCTACTTTTGCAGAATCTGCAAGGGTTTATTTGGAGCACTTTGAGGCCTATGCTGGAAAAGGAAATATCTTCACATAAAAACTAGACAGAAGCATTCTCAGAAACTTCTTTGCGATGAGTGCATTCTACTCAAAGAGTTGAACCTTCTTTTTGTTTGAAGAGTTTTGAAACTCTCTTTCTGTAGAATCTGCAAGTGCATATTTGGAGCTGTTGGAGGCCAATGTTGGAAAAGGAAATATCTTCACATAAAAACTAGACAGAAGCATTCTCAAAACTTGCTTGCAATGAGTGCATTCAACTCACAGACTTGAACGTTCCTACTGAAAGAGCAGTTTTGAAACACACTTTTTGTACAATCTGAAAGTGGCTATTTTGAACGCTTTCTGGCCTATGCTGGGAAATGGAATATCTTCACCTAAAACCTAGACAGAAGCATTCTCGGAAACTTCTGTGTGATGAGTGCATTCAACTCACAGACTTGAACATTACTTTGGATAGAGCAGTTTGGAAACACTCCTTTTGAAGAATCTGCAAGTGTTTGTTTGGAGCGCTTTGAGACCAATGCTGGAAAAGGAAATATCTTCACATGAAAACTAGACAGAAGCATTCTCAGAAACTTGTGTGTGATGAGTGCGTTCAACTCACAGACTTGAACGATCCTTTTGATAGGACAGTTTTGAAACACTCCTTTTGTAGAAGCTGCAAGTGTTTATTTCGAACTCATTGAGGAAAATGATGGAAAAGGAAGTGTCCTCAAATAACAACTACACAGAAGCATTCTCGGAAACTTCTTTGCAATGAGTGCATTCAACTCACAGACTTGAACCTTTCTTATGAAAGTGCAGTTTTGAAACACTCTTTTTGTAGAATCTTCAAGTGGATATTTGGAACGCTTTGAGGCTTAGGCTGGGAAATGAAATATCTTCACCTAAAAACTAGACAGAAGCATTCTCAGAAACTTCTGTGTGATGAGTGCATTCAACTCACAGACTTGAACGTTCCTACTCAAAGAGCAGTTTTGAAACACACTTTTTGTACAATCTGCAAGTGGATATAGAACGCTTTTTGACCTATGCTAGGAAATGAAATATCTTCACCTAAAACCTAGACAGAAGCAATCTCCGAAACTTCTGTGTGATGAGTGCATTCAACTCACAGACTTGAACATTACTTTGGATAGAGCAGTTTGGAAACACTCCTTTTGAAGAATCTGCAAGTGTTTGCTTGGAGCGTTTTGAGGCCTATGCTGGAAAAGGAAATATCTTCACATAAAAACTAGACAGAAGCATTCTCAGAAACTTCTTTGTTGACGAGTGCATTCTACTCACAGTGTTGAACCTTCTTTTTGATAGAAGAGTTTTGAAACTGTCTTTTTGTAGAATCTGCAAGTGCATATTTGGAACTGTTTGAGGCCAATGTTGGAAAAGGAAATATCTTCACATAAAAACTAGACAGAAGCGTTCTCAGAAACTTGTTTGGGAGGAGTGCATTCAAGTCAAAGATTTGAACCTTTCTTTTGAAAGAGCAGTTTTGAAACACTCTTTTTTGTAGAATCTGCTAGTGTATATTTGGAGCGCTGTGAGGCCTATGCTGGGAAATGAATTATTTTCACCTAAAAACTAGACAGAAGGATTCTCAGAAACTTCTTTGTGATGAATGCATTCAACTCACAGACATGAACGTTCCTTTTGATCGGACAGTTTTGAAACACTCCTTTGGTAGAATCTGCAAGTGTTTATTTCGAGCGCTTTGAGGCCAATGCTGGAAAAGGAAATATCTTCACATAAAAACTAGACAGAAGCATTCTCAGAAACTTATGTGTGATGAGTGCGTTCAACTCACAGACTTGAACGATCCTTTTGATAGGACAGTTTTGAAACACTCCTTTTGTAGAATCTGCAAGTGTTTATTTCGAGCTCATTGAGGCCAATGGTGGAAAAGGAAATGTCCTCAAATAACAACTACACAGAAGCATTCTCCGAAACTTCTTTGCAATGAGTGCATTCAACTCACAGACTTGAACCTTCCTTTTGAAAGAACAGTTTTGAAACACTCTTTTTGTAGAATCTTCAAGTGGATATTTGGAACGCTTTGAGGCCTAGGCTGGGAAATGAAATATCTTCACCTAAAAACTAGACAGAAGCATTCTCAGAAACTTCTGTGTGATGAGTGCATTCAACTCACAGACTTGAACATTCCTTTTGATAGAGCAGTTTGGAAACACTCCTTTTGCAGAATCTGCAAGGGTTTATTTGGAGCACTTTGAGGCCTATGCTGGAAAAGGAAATATCTTCACATAAAAACTAGACAGAAGCATTCTCAGAAACTGCTTTGTGATGAGTGCATTCTACTCACAGAGTTGAACCTTCTTTTTGATAGAAGAGTTTTGAAACTCTCTTTCTGTAGAATCTGCAAGTGCATATTTCGAGCTGTTGGAGGCCAATGCTGGAAAAGGAAATATCTTCACATAAAAACTAGACAGAAGCATTCTCAGAAACTTGTTTGCGATGAGTGCATTCAACTCACAGACTTGAACGTTCCTACTGAAAGAGCAGTTTTGAAACACACTTTTTGTACAATCTGCAAGTGGATATTTAGAACGCTTTCTGGCTTACGCTGGGAAATGGAATATCTTCACCTAAAACCTAGACAGAAGCATTCTCGGAAACTTCTGTGTGATGAGTGCATTCAACTCACAGACTTGAACATTACTTTCGATAGAGCAGTTTGGAAACACTCCTTTTGAAGAATCTGTAAGTGTTTGTTTGGAGCGTTTTGAGGCCTATGCTGGAAAAGGAAATATCTTCACATAAAAACTAGACAGAAGCATTCTCAGAAACTTCTTTGTGATGAGTGCATTCTACTCACAGAGTTGAACCTTCTTTTTGATAGAAGAGTTTTGAAACTGTCTTTTTGTAGAATCTGCAAGTGCATATTTGGAGCTGTTTGAGGCCAATGATGGAAAAGGAAATATCTTCACATAAAAACTAGACAGAAGCGTTCTCAGAAACTTGTTTGGCAGGAGTGCATTCAAGTCAAAGATTTGAACATTTCTTTTGAAAGAGGAGTTTTGAAACACTCTTTATGTAGAATCTGCTAGTGTATATTTGGAGCGCTGTGAGGCCTATGCTGGGAAATGAATTATCTTCACCTAAAAACTAGACAGAAGGATTCTCAGAAATTTCTGTGTGATGAATGCATTCAACTCACAGACATGAACGTTCCTTTTGATAGGACAGTTTTGAAACACTCCTTTTGTAGGAATCTGCAAGTGTTTATTTCGAGCTCATTGAGGCCAATGTTGGAAAAGGAAATGTCCTCAAATAACAACTACACAGAAGCATTCTCCGAAACTTCTTTGCAATGAGTGCATTCAACTCACGGACTTGAACCTTCCTTTTGAAAGAGCAGTTTTGAAACACTCTTTTTGTAGAATCTTCAAGTGGATATTTGGAACGCTTTGAGGCGTAGGCTGGGAAATGAAATATCTTCACCTAAAAACTAGACAGAAGCATTCTCAGAAACTTCTGTGTGATGAGTGCATTCAACTCACAGACTTGAACATTCCTTTTGATAGAGCAGTTTGGAAACACTACTTTTGCAGAATCTGCAAGGGTTTATTTGGAGCACTTTGAGGCCTATGCTGGAAAAGGAAATATCTTCACATAAAAACTAGACAGAAGCATTCTCAGAAACTTCTTTGTGATGAGTGCATTCTACTCACAGAGTTGAACCTTCTTTTTGATAGAAGAGGTTTGAAACTGTCTTTTTGTAGAATCTGCAAGTGCATATTTGGAGCTGTTTGAGGCCAATGATGGAAAAGGAAATATCTTCACATAAAAACTAGACAGAAGCGATCTTAGAAACTTGTTTGGAGGAGTGCATTCAAGTCACAGATTTGAAGCTTTCTTTTGAAAGAGCAGTTTTGAAACAGTCTTTTTGTAGAATCTGCTAGTGTATATTTGGAGTGCTGTGAGGCCTATGCTGGGAAATGAAATATCTTCACCTAAAAACTAGACAGAAGGATTCTCAGAAACTTCTGGGTGATGAATGCATTCAACTCACAGACATGAACGTTCCTTTTGATAGGACAGTTTTGAAACACTCCTTTGGTAGAATCTGCAAGTGTTTATTTCGAGCGCTCTGAGGCCAATGCTGTAAAAGGAAATATCTTCACATAAAAACTAGACAGAAGCATTCTCAGAAACTTCTGTGTGATGAGTGCGTTCAACTCACAGACTTGAACGATCCTTTTGATAGGACAGTTTGGAAACATTCCTTTCGTAGAATCTGCAAGTGTTTATTTCGAGCTCATTGAGGCCAATGGTGGAAAAGGAAATGTCCTCAAATAACAACTACACAGAAGCATTCTCCAAAACTTCTTTGCAATGAGTGCATTCAACTCACAGACTTGAACCTTCCTTTTGAAAGAGCAGTTTTGAAACACTCTTTTTGTAGAATCTTCAAGTGGATATTTGGAACGCTTTGAGGCCTAGGCTGGGAAATGAAATATCTTCACCTAAAAACTAGACAGAAGCATTCTCAGAAACTTCTGTGTGATGAGTGCATTCAACTCACTGACTTGAACGTTCCTACTGAAAGAGCAGTTTTGAAACACACTTTTTGTACAATCTGCAAGTGGATATTTAGAACGCTTTCTGGCCTATGCTGGGAAATGAAATATCTTCACCTAAAACCTAGACAGAAACATTCTCGGAAACTTCTGTGTGATGAGTGCATTCAACTCACAGACGTGAACATTACTTTGGATAGAGCAGTTTGGAAACACTCCTTTTGAAGAATCTGCAAGTGTTTGTTTGGAGCGTTTTGAGGCCTATGCTGGAAAAGGAAATAGCTTCACATAAAAACTAGACAGAAGCATTCTCAGAAACTTCTTTGTGATGAGTGCATTCTACTCACAGAGTTGAACCTTCTTTTTGATAGAAGAGTTTTGAAACTCTCTTTCTGTAGAATCTGCAAGTGCATATTTGGAGCTGTTTGAGGCCAATGCTGGAAAAGGAAATATCTTCACATAAAAACTAGACAGAAGCATTCTCAGAAACTTGTTTGCGATGAGTGCATTCAACTCACAGACTTGAAAGTTCCTACTGAAAGAGCAGTTTTGTAACACACTTTTTGTACAATCTGCAAGTGGATATTTAGAACGCTTTTTGGCCTATGCTGGGAAATGAAATAACTTCACCTAAAACCTAGACAGAAGCATTCTCGGAAACTTCTGTGTGATGAGTGCATTCAACTCACAGACTTGAACATTACTTTGGATACAGCAGTTTGGAAACACTCCTTTTGAAGAATCTGCAAGTGTTTGTTTGGAGCGTTTTGAGGCCTATGCTGGAAAAGGAAATATCTTCACATAAAAACTAGACAGAAGCATTCTCAGAAACTTCTTTGTGATGAGTGCATTCTACTCACAGAGTTGAACCTTCTTTTTGATAGAAGAGTTTTGAAACTGTCTTTTTGTAGAATCTGCAAGTGCATATTTGGAGCTGTTTGAGGCCAATGATGGAAAAGGAAATATCTTCACATAAAAACTAGACAGAAGCGTTCTCAGAAACTTGTTTGGCAGGAGTGCATTCAAGTCACAGATTTGAACCTTTCTTTTGAAAGAGCAGTTTTGAAACACTCTTTTTGTAGAATCTGCTAGTGTATATTTTGAGCGTTGTGAGGCCAATGCTGGGAAATGAAATATCTTCACCTAAAAATTAGACAGAAGCATTCTCAGAAACTTCTGTGTGATGAATGCATTCAACTAACAGACGTGAACGTTGCTTTTGATAGGACAGTTTTGAAACACTCCTTTGGTAGAATCTGCAAGTGTTTATTTCGAGCGCTTTGATGCCAATGCTGGAAAAGGAAATATCTTCACATAAAAACTAGACAGAAGCATTCTCAGAAACTTGTGTGTGATGAGTGCGTTCAACTCACAGATTTGAACGATGCTTTTGATAGGACAGTTTCGAAACACTCCTTTTGTAGAATCTGCAAGTGTTTATTTCGAGCTCCTTGAGGCCAATGGTGGAAAAGGGAATGTCCTCAAATAACAACTAAAAAGAAGCATTCTCCGAAACTTCTTTGAAATGAGTGCATTCAACTCACAGACTTGAACCTTCCTTTTGAAAGAGCAGTTTTGAAACACTCTTTTTGTAGAATCTTCAAGTGGATATTTGGAACGCTTTGAGGCCTAGGCTGGGAAATGAAATATCTTCACCTAAAAACTAGACAGAAGCATTCTCAGAAACTTCTGTGTGATGAGTGCATTCAACTCACAGACTTGAACATTCCTTTTTACAGAGCAGTGTGGAAACACTAATTTTGCAGAATCTGCAAGGGTTTATTTGGAGCACTTTGAGGCCTATGCTGGAAAAGGAAATATCTTCACATAAAAACTAGACAGAAGCATTCTCAGAAACTTCTTTGTGATGTAGAATCTGCAAGTGCATATATGGAGCTGTTTGAGGCCAAAGCTGGAAAAGGAAATATCTTCACATAAAAACTAGACAGAAGCATTCTCAGAAACTTGTTTGCGATGAGTGCATTCAACTCACTGACTTGAACTTTCCTACTGAAAGAGCAGTTTTGAAACACACTTTTTGTACAATCTGCAAGTGGATATTTAGAACGCTTTCTGGCCTATGCTGGGAAATGAAATATCTTCACCTAAAACCTAGACAGAAGAATTCTCGGATACTTCTGTGTGATGAGTGCATTCAGCTCACGGACTTGAACATTACTTTGGATAGAGGAGTTTGGAAACACTCCTTTTGAAGAATCTGCAAGTGTTTGTTTGGAGCGTTTTGAGGCCTATGCTGGAAAAGGAAATATCTTCACATAAAAACTAGACAGAAGCATTCTCAGAAACTTCTTTGTGATGAGTGCATTTTACTCACAGAGTTGAAACTTCTTTTTGATAGAAGAGTTTTGAAACTGTCTTTTTGTAGAATCTGCAAGTGCATAATTGGAGCTGTTTGAGGCCAATGATGGAAAAGGAAATATCTTCACAAAAAACTAGACAGAAGCGTTCTCAGAAACTTGTTTGGGAGGAGTGCATTCAAGTCACAGATTTGAACCTTTCTTTTGAAAGAGCAGTTTTGAAACACTCTTTTTGTAGAATCTGCTAGTGTATATTTGGAGCGCTGTGAGGCCTATGCTGGGAAATGAAATATCTTCACCTAAAAACTAGACAGAAGGATTCTCAGAAACTTCTGTGTGATGAATGCATTCAACTCACAGACGTGAACGTTCCTTTTGATAGGACAGTTTTGAAACACTCCTTTGGTAGAATCTGCAAGTGTTTATTTCGAGCGCTTTGAGGCCAATGCTGGAAAAGGAAATATCTTCACATAAAAACTAGACAGAAGCATTCTCAGAAACTTGTGTGTGATGAGTGCGTTCAACTCACAGACTTGAACGATCCTTTTGATAGGAGAGTTTGGAAACACTCCTTTTGTAGAATATGCAACTGTTTATTTCGAGCTCATTGAGGCCAATGGTGGAAAAGGAAATGTCCTCAAATAACAACTACACAGAAGCATTCTCCGAAACTTCTTTGCAATGAGTGCATTCAACGCACAGACTTGAACCTTCCTTTTGAAAGAGCAGTTTTGAAACACTCTGTTTGTAGAATCTTCAAGTGGATATTTGGAACGCTTTGAGGCCTAGGCTGGGAAATGAAATATCTTCACCTAAAAACTAGACAGAAGCATTCTCAGAAACTTCTGTGTGATGAGTGCATTCAACTCACAGACTTGAACATTCCTTTTGATAGAGCAGTTTGGAAACACTCCTTTTGCAGAATCTGCAAGTGTTTATTTGGAGCACTTTGAGGCCTATGCTGGAAAAGGAAATATCTTCACATAAAAACTAGACAGAAGCATTCTCAGAAACTTCTGTGTGACGAGTGCATTCTACTCACAGAGTTGAACCTTCTTTTTGATAGAAGAGTTTTGAAACACTCTTTCTGTAGAATCTGCAAGTGCATATTTGGAGCTGTTGGAGGCCAATGTTGGAAAAGGAAATGTCTTCACATACAAACTAGACGGAAGCATTCTCAGAAACTTGTTTGCGATGAGTGCATTCAACTCACAGACTGGAACTTTCCTTTTGAAAGAGCAGTTTTGAAACACACTTTTTGTACAATCTGCAAGTGGATATTTAGAACGCTTTCTGGCCTATGCTGGGAAACGAAATACCTTCACCTAAAACCTAGACAGAAACATTCTCGGAAACTTCTGTGTGATGAGTGCATTCAACTCCCAGACGTGAACATTACTTTGGATAGAGCAGTTTGGAAACACTCCTTTTGAAGAATCTGCAAGTGTTTGTTTGGAGCGTTTTGAGGCCTATGCTGGAAAAGGAAATATCTTCACATAAAAACTAGACAGAAGCATTCTCAGAAACTTCTTTGTGATGAGTGCATTCTACTCACAGAGTTGAACCTTCTTTTTGATAGAAGAGTTTTGAAACTGTCTTTTTGTAGAATCTGCAAGAGCATATTTGGAGCTGTTTGAGGCCAATGATGGAGAAGGAAATATCTTCACATAAAAACTAGACAGAAGCGTTCTCAGAAACTTGTTTGGGAGGAGTGCATTCAAGTCACAGATTTGAACCTTTCTTTTGAAAGAGCAGTTTTTAAACACTCTTTTTGTAGAATCTGCAAGTGTATATTTGGAGCGCTGTGAGGCCTATGCTGGGAAATGAAATATCTTCACCTAAAAACTAGACACAAGCATTCTCAGAAACTTCTGTGTGATGAATGCATTCAACTCACAGACGTGAACGTTCCTTTTGATAGGACAGTTTTGAAACACTCCTTTGGTAGAATCTGCAAGTGTTTATTTCGAGCGCTTTGAGGCCAATGCTGGAAAAGAAAATATCTTCACATAAAAACTAGACAGAAGCATTCTCAGAAACTTGTGTGTGATGAGTGCGTTCAACTCACAGACTTGAACGATCCTTTTGATAGGACAGTTTTGAAACACTCCTTTTGTAGAATCTGCAAGTGTTTATTTAGAGCTCATTGAGGCCAATGGTGGAAAAGGAAATGTCCTCAAATAACAACTACACAGAAGCATTCTCCGAAACTTCTTTGCAATGAGTGCATTCAAATCACAGGCTTGAACCTTCCTTTTGAAAGAGCAGTATTGAAAGACACTTTTTGTAGAATCTTCAAGTGGATATTTGGAACGATTTGAGGCCTGTGCTGGGAAATGAAATATCTTCACCTAAAAACTAGACAGAAGCATTCTCAGAAACTTCTGTGTGATGAGTGCATTCAACTCACAGACTTGAACATTCCTTTTGATAGAGCAGTTTGGAAACCCTGTTTTTGCAGAATCTGCAAGTGGTTATTTGGAGCACTTTGAGGCCTATGATGGAAAAGGAAATATCTTCACATAAAAACTAGACAGAAGCATTCTCAGAAACTTCTTTGTGATGAGTGCATTCTACTCACAGAGTTGAACATTCTTTTTGATAGAAGAGTTTTGAAACTGTCCTTTTGTAGAATCTGCAAGTGCGTATTTGGAACTGTTTTCGGCCAATGATGGAAAAGGAAATATCTTCAGATAAAAACTAGACAGAAGCGTTCTCAGAAACTTGTTTGGGAGGAGTGCATTCATGTCACAGATTTGAACCTTTCTTTTGAAAGAGCAGTTTTGAAACACTCTTTTTGCAGAATCTGCTAGTGTATATTTTGAGCGTTGTGAGGCCTATGCTGGGAAATGAAATATCTTCACCTAAAAATTAGACAGAAGCATTCTCAGAAACATCTGTGTGATGAATGCATTCAACTAACAGACGTGAACGTTCCTTTTGATAGGACAGTTTTGAAACACTCCTTTGGTAGAATCTGCAAGTGTTTATTTCGAGCGCTTTGATGCCAATGCTGGAAAAGGAAATATCTTCACATAAAAACTAGACAGAAGCATTCTCAGAAACTTGTGTGTGATGAGTGCGTTCAACTCACAGATTTGAACGACGCTTTTGATAGGACAGTTTCGAAACACCCCTTTTGTAGAATCTGCAAGTGTTTATTTCGAGCTACTTGAGGCCAATGGTGGAAAAGGAAATGTCCTCAAATAACAACTAAAAAGAAGCATTCTCCGAAACTTCTTTGAAATGAGTGCATTCAACTCACAGACTTGAACCTTCCTTTTGAAAGAGCAGTTTTGAAACACTCTTTTTGTAGAATCTTCAAGTGGATATTTGGAACGCTTTGAGGCCTAGGCTGGGAAATGAAATATCTTCACCTAAAAACTAGACAGAAGCATTCTCAGAAACTTCTGTGTGATGAGTGCATTCAACTCACAGACTTGAACATTCCTTTTTACAGAGCAGTGTGGAAACACTCATTTTGCAGAATCTGCAAGGGTTTATTTGGAGCACTTTGAGGCCTATGCTGGAAAAGGAAATATCTTCACATAAAAACTAGACAGAAGCATTCTCAGAAACTTCTTTGTGATGAGTGCATTCTACTCACAGAGTTGAACCTTCTTTTTGATAGAAGAGTTTTGAAACTGTCTTTTTGTAGAATCTGCAAGAGCATATTTGGAGCTGTTTGAGGCCAATGATGGAGAAGGAAATATCTTCACATAAAAACTAGACAGAAGCGTTCTCAGAAACTTGTTTGGGAGGAGTGCATTCAAGTCACAGATTTGAACCTTTCTTTTGAAAGAGCAGTTTTTAAACACTCTTTTTGTAGAATCTGCTAGTGTATATTTGGAGCGCTGTGAGGCCTATGCTGGGAAATGAAATATCTTCACCTAAAAACTAGACAGAAGCATTCTCAGAAACTTCTGTGTGATGAATGCATTCAACTCACAGACGTGAACGTTCCTTTTGATAGGACAGTTTTGAAACACTCCTTTGGTAGAATCTGCAAGTGTTTATTTCGAGCGCTTTGAGGCCAATGCTGGAAAAGGAAATATCTTCACATAAAAACTAGACAGAAGCATTCTCCGAAACTTGTGTGTGATGAGTGCGTTCAACTCACAGACTTCAACGATCCTTTTGATAGGACAGTTTTGAAACACTCCTTTTGTAGAATCTGCAAGTGTTTATTTAGAGCTCATTGAGGCCAATGGTGGAAAAGGAAATGTCCTCAAATAACAACTACACAGAAGCATTCTCCGAAACTTCTTTGCAATGAGTGCATTCAAATCACAGGCTTGAACCTTCCTTTTGAAAGAGCAGTATTGAAAGACACTTTTTGTAGAATCTTCAAGTGGATATTTGGAACGATTTGAGGCCTGTGCTGGGAAATGAAATATCTTCACCTAAAAACTAGACAGAAGCATTCTCAGAAACTTCTGTGTGATGAGTGCATTCAACTCACAGACTTGAACATTCCTTTTGATAGAGCAGTTTGGAAACCCTGTTTTTGCAGAATCTGCAAGTGGTTATTTGGAGCACTTTGAGGCCTATGATGGAAAAGGAAATATCTTCACATAAAAACTAGACAGAAGCATTCTCAGAAACTTCTTTGTGATGAGTGCATTCTACTCACAGAGTTGAACATTCTTTTTGATAGAAGAGTTTTGAAACTGTCCTTTTGTAGAATCTGCAAGTGCGTATTTGGAACTGTTTTCGGCCAATGATGGAAAAGGAAATATCTTCAGATAAAAACTAGACAGAAGCGTTCTCAGAAACTTGTTTGGGAGGAGTGCATTCATGTCACAGATTTGAACCTTTCTTTTGAAAGAGCAGTTTTGAAACACTCTTTTTGTAGAATCTGCTAGTGTATATTTGGAGCGCTGTGAGGCCTATGCTGGGAAATGAAATATCTTCACCTAAAAACTAGACAGAAGCATTGTCAGAAACATCTTTGTGATGACTGCATTCAACTCACAGAGTTGAACCTACCTATTGATAGAGAAGTTTTGAAACACCCTTTTTGTAGAATCTGCAAGTGAATATTTGGAGCGATATGAGGCCTCTGCTGGGAAAGGAAATATCTTCCCCTAAAAGCTAGACAGAAGCATACTCAGAAACGACTTGGCAATGTGTGCATCCACCTCACAGAGTTGAACCTTCCTTTCCCTAGAGCAGTTTTGAAACACTCTTTTAGTAGAATCTGAAAGTGGATATTTGGAGCGCTTTGAGGCCAGTGCTGGGAAACGAAATATCATCACAGAAAAACTAGACAGAAGCGTTCTGCGAAAGTTCTTTGTGATGAGTGCATTCAACTCAGAGACTCGAACGTTCCTTTTGATAGAACAGTTTTGAAACACTCCTTTTGTAGAATCTGCAAGTGTTTATTTGGAGCGCTTTCAGGCCTATGCTGGAAAAGGAAATATCTTCACCTCAAAAGTAGATAGAAGCATTCTCAGAAACTTCTTGGTGATGTGTACATTGAACTCACAGTGTTGAACCTTTCTTTGGATAGAGAAGTTTTGAAACACTCTTTTAGCAGAATCTTCAAGTGGATATATGGAGTTCCTTGAGGCCTACGCCAGAAAAGGAAATATCTTCCCGTAGAAACTAGGCAAAAGCATTCTCAGAAAGTTCCCTGTGCGTTGTGCATTCAACTCACAGAGTTCAACCTTCCTTTTGATAGAGCAGTTTTGAAACACTCTTTTTGTAGAATCTGCACCTGGATATTTGGAACGCTTTGAGGCCTATGCTTCAAAAGGAAATATCCTGGCATAGAAACTGGATGGAAGCATTCTCAGAAACTTCTTTGCGATGAGGGCCTTCAAGTCACAGAGTGAAACCTTCCTTTTGATAGGCCAGCTTTGAAACACTGTTTCTGTAGAATCCGCAAGTGGATGCTTGGAGCTCTTTGAGGCTTAGGCTGGAAAAGGTAATATCTTCATATACAAACTAGACAGAAGCATTCTCAGAAACTTCTTTGTCATGTGGGGATGGAACTCACAGAGTTGAACATTCCTTTTCACAGAGCAGTTCTGCCACCCTCTTTTAGTGGAAACTGCAAGTGGATGTTTGGTGCGATTGCGTCATCCAGTGGAAAAGGAAATACATTCAGACGAAAACTAGATAGAACCATTCTCAGAAACTTCTTGAGATGAGTGCATTCTACTCACAGAGTTGTACATTCCTTTTGATAGAATAGTTTTGAAACACACTTTTTGTGCAAACTGCAAGTGGATAGTTGAAGCGCTTTGAGGCGTATGCTGCAAAACGAAATATCTTCACATAAAAACTAGACAGAAGCATTCTCAGAAACTTCTTTGTGATGTGCGCATTCAACTCACAGAGTTGAAGCTTCCTTTTCATATAGCACTTTTGAAACGCTCTGTTAGTACAATCTGCAAGGGAATATTTGGCGTGCTACGAGGCCAACACTGGAAAAGGAAATACCTTCACATACAAACCAGACGGAAGCATTCTCAGAAACTACCCTGTGCTTTATGCATTCAACTCACTGAGAGGAATCTTCCCTTTGAGAGCGCAGTTTGGAAACACTCTTTTTGCAGAATTTGCTAGGGGATGTTTGGAGCGATTTCAGGACTATGCTGGAAAAGGAAATATCTTCACTTAAACACTAGACAGAAGCATTGTCAGAAACTTCGGTGCGATGAGTGCATTCGACTCACAGACCTGAACCTTCCTTTTGATAGAGCAGTTTTGAAACGCTCTTTTAGTAGCATCTGAAAGTTTATATTTGGAGCGCTTTGAGGCCAAGGCTGGAAAACGAAATATCATCACATAAAAACTAGACAGAAGCATTCTCAGAAACTTCTTTGTGATGAGTGGATTCAACGCACAGACTTGCACGTTCCTTTGGATTGGATAGTTTTGAAACACTCCTTTGTAGAATCTGCGAGCGTTTATTTCGAACGCTTTGAGGCCTATGCTGGAAAAGGAAATATCTTCACCTAAAAGCTAGACAGAAGCATTTTCAGAAACATCTTTGTGATGACTGCATTCAACTCACAGAGTTGAACCTACCTATTGATAGAGAAGTTTTGAAACACCCTTTTTGTAGAATCTGCAAGTGAATATTTGGAGCGATATGAGGCCTCTGCTGGGAAAGGACATATCTTCCCCTAAAAGCTAGAGAGAAGCATACTCAGAAACGACTTGTCAATGTGTGCATCCAACTCACAGAGTTGAACCTTCCTTTCCCTAGAGCAGTTTTGAAACACTCTTTTAGTAGAATCTGAAAGTGGATATTTGGAGCGCTTTGAGGCCAGTGCTGGGAAACGAAATATCATCACAGAAAAACTAGACAGAAGCGTTCTGCGAAAGTTCTTTGTGATGAGTGCATTCAACTCAGAGACTCGAACGTTCCTTTTGATAGAACAGTTTTGAAACACTCCTTTTGTAGAATCTGCAAGTGTTTATTTGGAGCGCTTTCAGGCCTATGCTGGAAAAGGAAATATCTTCACCTCAAAAGTAGATAGAAGCATTCTCAGAAACTTCTTGGTGATGTGTACATTGAACTCACAGTGTTGAACCTTTCTTTGGATAGAGAAGTTTTGAAACACTCTTTTAGCAGAATCTTCAAGTGGATATATGGAGTTCCTTGAGGCCTACGCCAGAAAAGGAAATATCTTCCCGTAGAAACTAGGCAAAAGCATTCTCAGAAAGTTCCCTGTGCGTTGTGCATTCACCTGACAGAGTTCAACCTTCCTTTTGATAGAGCAGTTTTGAAACACTCTTTTTGTAGAATCTGCACCTGGATATTTGGAACGCTTTGAGGCCTATGCTTCAAAAGGAAATATCCTGGCATAGAAACTGGATGGAAGCATTCTCAGAAACTTCTTTGGGATGAGGGCCTTCAAGTCACAGAGTGAAACCTTCCTTTTGATAGGCCAGCTTTGAAACACTGTTTCTGTAGAATCCGCAAGTGGATGCTTGGAGCTCTTTGAGGCTTAGGCTGGAAAAGGGAATATCTTCATATACAAACTAGACAGAAGCATTCTCAGAAACTTCTTTGTCATGTGGGGATGGAACTCACAGAGTTGAACATTCCTTTTCACAGAGCAGTTCTGCAACCCTCTTTTGGTGGAAACTGCAAGTGGATGTTTGGTGCGATTGCGTCATCCAGTGGAAAAGGAAATACATTCAGACGAAAACTAGATAGAACCATTCTCAGAAACTTCTTGAGATGAGTGCATTCTACTCACAAAGTTGTACCTTCCTTTTGATAGAATAGTTTTGAAACACACTTTTTGTGCAAACTGCAAGTGGATAGTTGGAGCGCTTTGAGGCGTATGCTGCAAAACGAAATATCTTCACATAAAAACTAGACAGAAGCATTCTCAGAAACTTCTTTGTGATGTGCACATTCAACTCACAGAGTTGAAGCTTCCTTTTCATATAGCACTTTTGAAACGCTCTGTTAGTAGAATCTGCAAGGGAATATTTGGCGTGCTACGAGGCCAACACTGGAAAAGGAAATACCTTCACATACAAACCAGACGGAAGCATTCTCAGAAACTACCCTGTGCTTTATGCATTCAACTCACTGAGAGGAATCTTCCCTTTGAGAGCGAAGTTTGGAAACACTCTTTTTGCAGAATTTGCTAGGGGATGTTTGGAGCGATTTCAGGACTATGCTGGAAAAGGAAATATCTTCACTTAAACACTAGACAGAAGCATTGTCAGAAACTTCGGTGCGATGAGTGCATTCGACTGACAGACCTGAACCTTCCTTTTGATAGAGCAGTTTTGAAACGCTCTTTTAGTAGCATCTGAAAGCGGATATTTGGAGCGCTTTGAGGCCAAGGCTGGAAAACGAAATATCATCACATAAAAACTAGACAGAAGCATTCTCAGAAACTTCTTTGTGATGAGTGGATTCAACGCACAGACTTGCACGTTCCTTTGCATAGGATAGTTTTGAAACACTCCTTTTGTAGAATCTGCGAGCGTTTATTTCGAACGCTTTGAGGCCTATGCTGGAAAAGGAAATATCTTCACCTAAAAACTAGACAGAAGGATTGTCAGAAACATCTTTGTGATGACTGCATTCAACTCACAGAGTTGAATCTACCTATTGATAGAGAAGTTTTGAAACACCCTTTTTGTAGAATCTGCAAGTGAATATTTGGAGCGATATGAGGCCTCTGCTGGGAAAGGAAATATCTTCCCCTAAAAGCTAGACAGAAGCATACTCAGAAACGACTTGGCAATGTGTGCATCCACCTCACAGAGTTGAACCTTCCTTTCCCTAGAGCAGTTTTGAAACACTCTTTTAGTAGAATCTGAAAGTGGATATTTGGAGCGCTTTGAGGCCAGTGCTGGGAAACGAAATATCATCACAGAAAAACTAGACAGAAGCGTTCTGCGAAAGTTCTTTGTGATGAGTGCATTCAACTCAGAGACTCGAACGTTCCTTTTGATAGAACAGTTTTGAAACACTCCTTTTGTAGAATCTGCAAGTGTTTATTTGGAGCGCTTTCAGGCCTATGCTGGAAAAGGAAATATCTTCACCTCAAAAGTAGATAGAAGCATTCTCAGAAACTTCTTGGTGATGTGTACATTGAACTCACAGTGTTGAACCTTTCTTTGGATAGAGAAGTTTTGAAACACTCTTTTAGCAGAATCTTCAAGTGGATATATGGAGTTCCTTGAGGCCTACGCCAGAAAAGGAAATATCTTCCCGTAGAAACTAGGCAAAAGCATTCTCAGAAAGTTCCCTGTGCGTTGTGCATTCAACTCACAGAGTTCAACCTTCCTTTTGATAGAGCAGTTTTGAAACACTCTTTTTGTAGAATCTGCACCTGGATATTTGGAACGCTTTGAGGCCTATGCTTCAAAAGGAAATATCCTGGCATAGAAACTGGATGGAAGCATTCTCAGAAACTTCTTTGCGATGAGGGCCTTCAAGTCACAGAGTGAAACCTTCCTTTTGATAGGCCAGCTTTGAAACACTGTTTCTGTAGAATCCGCAAGTGGATGCTTGGAGCTCTTTGAGGCTTAGGCTGGAAAAGGTAATATCTTCATATACAAACTAGACAGAAGCATTCTCAGAAACTTCTTTGTCATGTGGGGATGGAACTCACAGAGTTGAACATTCCTTTTCACAGAGCAGTTCTGCAACCCTCTTTTGGTGGAAACTGCAAGTGGATGTTTGGTGCGATTGCGTCATCCAGTGGAAAAGGAAATACATTCAGACGAAAACTAGATAGAACCATTCTCAGAAACTTCTTGAGATGAGTGCATTCTACTCACAGAGTTGTACCTTCCTTTTGATAGAATAGTTTTGAAACACACTTTTTGTGCAAACTGCAAGTGGATAGTTGGAGCGCTTTGAGGCGTATGCTGCAAAACGAAATATCTTCACATAAAAACTAGACAGAAGCATTCTCAGAAACTTCTTTGTGATGTGCACATTCAACTCACAGAGTTGAAGCTTCCTTTTCATATAGCACTTTTGAAACGCTCTGTTAGTAGAATCTGCAAGGGAATATTTGGCGTGCTACGAGGCCAACACTGGAAAAGGAAATACCTTCACATACAAACCAGACGGAAGCATTCTCAGAAACTACCCTGTGCTTTATGCATTCAACTCACTGAGAGGAATCTTCCCTTTGAGAGCGCAGTTTGGAAACACTCTTTTTGCAGAATTTGCTAGGGGATGTTTGGAGCGACTTCAGGACTATGCTGGAAAAGGAAATATCTTCACTTAAACACTAGACAGAAGCATTGTCAGAAACTTCGGTGCGATGAGTTCATTCGACTCACAGACCTGAACCTTCCTTTTGATAGAGCAGTTTTGAAACGCTCTTTTAGTAGCATCTGAAAGCGGATATTTGGAGCGCTTTGAGGCCAAGGCTGGAAAACGAAATATCATCACATAAAAACTAGACAGAAGCATTCTCAGAAACTTCTTTGTGATGAGTGGATTCAACTCACAGACTTGCACGTTCCTTTGCATAGGATAGTTTTGAAACACTCCTTTTGTAGAATCTGCGAGCGTTTATTTCGAACGCTTTGAGGCCTATGCTGGAAAAGGAAATATCTTCACCTAAAAACTAGACAGAAGCATTGTCAGAAACATCTTTGTGATGACTGCATTCAACTCACAGAGTTGAACCTACCTATTGATAGAGAAGTTTTGAAACACCCTTTTTGTAGAATCTGCAAGTGAATATTTGGAGCGATATGAGGCCTCTGCTGGGAAAGGAAATATCTTCCCCTAAAAGCTAGACAGAAGCATACTCAGAAACGACTTGGCAATGTGTGCATCCACCTCACAGAGTTGAACCTTCCTTTCCCTAGAGCAGTTTTGAAACACTCTTTTAGTAGAATCTGAAAGTGGATATTTGGAGCGCTTTGAGGCCAGTGCTGGGAAACGAAATATCATCACAGAAAAACTAGACAGAAGCGTTCTGCGAAAGTTCTTTGTGATGAGTGCATTCAACTCAGAGACTCGAACGTTCCTTTTGATAGAACAGTTTTGAAACACTCCTTTTGTAGAATCTGCAAGTGTTTATTTGGAGCGCTTTCAGGCCTATGCTGGAAAAGGAAATATCTTCACCTCAAAAGTAGATAGAAGCATTCTCAGAAACTTCTTGGTGATGTGTACATTGAACTCACAGTGTTGAACCTTTCTTTGGGTAGAGAAGTTTTGAAACACTCTTTTAGCAGAATCTTCAAGTGGATATATGGAGTTCCTTGAGGCCTACGCCAGAAAAGGAAATATCTTCCCGTAGAAACTAGGCAAAAGCATTCTCAGAAAGTTCCCTGTGCGTTGTGCATTCAACTCACAGAGTTCTACCTTCCTTTTGATAGAGCGGTTTTGAAACACTCTTTTTGTAGAATCTGCACCTGGATATTTGGAACGCTTTGAGGCCTATGCTTCAAAAGGAAATATCCTGGCATAGAAACTGGATGGAAGCATTCTCAGAAACTTCTTTGCGATGAGGGCCTTCAAGTCACAGAGTGAAACCTTCCTTTTGATAGGCCAGCTTTGAAACACTGTTTCTGTAGAATCCGCAAGTGGATGCTTGGAGCTCTTTGAGGCTTAGGCTGGAAAAGGTAATATCTTCATATACAAACTAGACAGAAGCATTCTCAGAAACTTCTTTGTCATGTGGGGATGGAACTCACAGAGTTGAACATTCCTTTTCACAGAGCAGTTCTGCAACCCTCTTTTGGTGGAAACTGCAAGTGGATGTTTGGTGCGATTGCGTCATCCAGTGGAAAAGGAAATACATTCAGACGAAAACTAGATAGAACCATTCTCAGAAACTTCTTGAGATGAGTGCATTCTACTCACAGAGTTGTACCTTCCTTTTGATAGAATAGTTTTGAAACACACTTTTTGTGCAAACTGCAAGTGGATAGTTGGAGCGCTTTGAGGCGTATGCTGCAAAACGAAATATCTTCACATAAAAACTAGACAGAAGCATTCTCAGAAACTTCTTTGTGATGTGCACATTCAACTCACAGAGTTGAAGCTTCCTTTTCATATAGCACTTTTGAAACGCTCTGTTAGTAGAATCTGCAAGGGAATATTTGGCGTGCTACGAGGCCAACACTGGAAAAGGAAATACCTTCACATACAAACCAGACGGAAGCATTCTCAGAAACTACCCTGTGCTTTATGCATTCAACTCACTGAGAGGAATCTTCCCTTTGAGAGCGCAGTTTGGAAACACTCTTTTTGCAGAATTTGCTAGGGGATGTTTGGAGCGACTTCAGGACTATGCTGGAAAAGGAAATATCTTCACTTAAACACTAGACAGAAGCATTGTCAGAAACTTCGGTGCGATGAGTTCATTCGACTCACAGACCTGAACCTTCCTTTTGATAGAGCAGTTTTGAAACGCTCTTTTAGTAGCATCTGAAAGCGGATATTTGGAGCGCTTTGAGGCCAAGGCTGGAAAACGAAATATCATCACATAAAAACTAGACAGAAGCATTCTCAGAAACTTCTTTGTGATGAGTGGATTCAACTCACAGACTTGCACGTTCCTTTGCATAGGATAGTTTTGAAACACTCCTTTTGTAGAATCTGCGAGCGTTTATTTCGAACGCTTTGAGGCCTATGCTGGAAAAGGAAATATCTTCACCTAAAAACTAGACAGAAGCATTGTCAGAAACATCTTTGTGATGACTGCATTCAACTCACAGAGTTGAACCTACCTACTGATAGAGAAGTTTTGAAACACCCTTTTTGTAGAATCTGCAAGTGAATATTTGGAGCGATATGAGGCCTCTGCTGGGAAAGGAAATATCTTCCCCTAAAAGCTAGACAGAAGCATACTCAGAAACGACTTGGCAATGTGTGCATCCACCTCACAGAGTTGAACCTTCCTTTCCCTAGAGCAGTTTTGAAACACTCTTTTAGTATAATCTGAAAGTGGATATTTGGAGCGCTTTGAGGCCAGTGCTGGGAAACGAAATATCATCACAGAAAAACTAGACAGAAGCGTTCTGCGAAAGTTCTTTGTGATGAGTGCATTCAACTCAGAGACTCGAACGTTCCTTTTGATAGAACAGTTTTGAAACACTCCTTTTGTAGAATCTGCAAGTGTTTATTTGGAGCGCTTTCAGGCCTATGCTGGAAAAGGAAATATCTTCACCTCAAAAGTAGATAGAAGCATTCTCAGAAACTTCTTGGTGATGTGTACATTGAACTCAGAGTGTTGAACCTTTCTTTGGATAGAGAAGTTTTGAAACACTCTTTTAGCAGAATCTTCAAGTGGATATATGGAGTTCCTTGAGGCCTACGCCAGATCAGGAAATATCTTCCCGTAGAAACTAGGCAAAAGCATTCTCAGAAAGTTCCCTGTGCGTTGTGCATTCAACTCACAGAGTTCAACCTTCCTTTTGATAGAGCAGTTTTGAAACACTCTTTTTGTAGAATCTGCACGTGGATATTTGGAACGCTTTGAGGCCTATGCTTCAAAAGGAAATATCCTGGCATAGAAACTGGACGGAAGCATTCTCAGAAACTTCTTTGCGATGAGGGCCTTCAAGTCACAGAGTGAAACCTTCCTTTTGATAGGCCAGCTTTGAAACACTGCTTCTGTAGAATCCGCAAGTGGATGCTTGGAGCTCTTTGAGGCTTAGGCTGGAAAAGGTAATATCTTCATACACAAACTAGACAGAACCATTCTCAGAAACTTCTTTGTCATGTGGGGATGGAACTCACAGAGGTGAACATTCCTTTTCACAGAGCAGTTCTGCAACCCTCTTTTGGTGGAAACTGCAAGCGGATGTTTGGTGCGATTGCGTCAACCAGTGGAAAAGGAAATACAGTCAGACGAAAACTAGATAGAACCATTCTCAGAAACTTCTTGAGATGAGGGCATTCTACTCACAGAGTTGTACCTTCCTTTTGATAGAATAGTTTTGAAACACACTTTTTGTGCAAACTGCAAGTGGATAGTTGGAGCGCTTTGAGGCGGATGCTGCAAAACGAAATATCTTCACATAAAAACTAGACAGAAGCATTCTCAGAAACTTCTTTGTGATGTGCACATTCAACTCACAGAGTTGAAGCTTCCTTTTCATATAGCACTTTTGAAACGCTCTGTTAGTAGAATCTGCAAGGGAATATTTGGCGTGCTACGAGGCCAACACTGGAAAAGGAAATACCTTCACATACAAACCAGACGGAAGCATTCTCAGAAACTACCCTGTGCTTTATGCATTCAACTCACTGAGAGGAATCTTCCCTTTGAGAGCGCAGTTTGGAAACACTCTTTTTGCAGAATTTGCTAGGGGATGTTTGGAGCGATTTCAGGACTAGGCTGGAAAAGGAAATATCTTCACTTAAACACTAGACAGAAACATTGTCAGAAACTTCGGTGCGATGAGTGCATTCGACTCAGAGACCTGAACCTTCCTTTCGATAGAGCAGTTTTGAAACGCTCTTTTAGTAGCATCTGAAAGTGGATGTTTGGAGCGCTTCGAGGCCAAGGCTGGAAAACGAAATATCATCACATAAAAACTAGACAGAAGCATTCTCAGAAACTTCTTTGTGAGGAGTGGATTCAACTCACAGACTTGCACGTTCCTTTGGATAGGATAGTTTTGAAACACTCCTTTTGTAGAATCTGCGAGTGTTTATTTCAAACGCTTTGAGGTCTATGCTGGAAAAGGAAATATCTTCACCTAAAAACTAGACAGAAGCGTTATCAGAAACATCTTTGTGATGACTGCATTCAACTCACAGAGTTGAACGTACCTATTGATAGAGAAGTTTTGAAACACCCTTTTTGTAGAATCTGCAAGTGAATATTTGGAGCGATATGAGGCCTCTGCTGGGAAAGGAAATATCTTCCCCTAAAAGCTAGACAGAAGCATACTCAGAAACGACTTGGCAATGTGTGCATCCAACTCACAGAGTTGAACCTTCCTTTCCCTAGAGCAGTTTTGAAACACTCTTTTAGTAGAATCTGAAAGTGAATATTTGGAGCGCTTTGAGGCCAGTGCTGGGAAACGAAATATCATCACAGAAAAACTAGACAGAAGCGTTCTGCGAAAGTTCTTTGTGATGAGTGCATTCAACTCAGAGACTCGAACGTTCCTTTTGATAGAACAGTTTTGAAACACTCCTTATGTAGAATCTGCAAGTGTTTATTTGGATTGCTTTCAGGCCTAAGCTGGAAAAGGAAATATCTTCACCTCAAAAGTAGATAGAAGCATTCTCAGAAACTTCTTGGTGATGTGTACATTGAACTCACAGTGTTGAACCTTTCTTTGGATAGAGAAGTTTTGAAACACTCTTTTAGCAGAATCTTCAAGTGGATATATGGAGTTCCTTGAGGCCTACGCCAGAAAAGGAAATATCTTCCCGTAGAAACTAGGCAAAAGCATTCTCAGAAAGTTCCCTGTGCGTTGTGCATTCAACTCACAGAGTTCAACCTTCCTTTTGATAGAGCAGTTTTGAAACACTCTTTTTGTAGAATCTGCACGTGGATATTTGGAACGCTTTGAGGCCTATGCTTCAAAAGGAAATATCCTGGCATAGAAACTGGATGGAAGCATTCTCAGAAACTTCTTTGCGATGAGGGCCTTCAAGTCACAGAGTGAAACCTTCCTTTTGATAGGCCAGCTTTGAAACACTGTTTCTGTAGAATCCGCAAGTGAATGCTTGGAGCTCTTTGAGGCTTAGGCTGGAAAAGGTAATATCTTCATATACAAACTAGACAGAAGCATTCTCAGAAACTTCTTTGTCATGTGGGGATGGAACTCACAGAGTTGAACATTCCTTTTCACAGAGCAGTTCTGCCACCCTCTTTTGGTGGAAACTGCAAGTGGATGTTTGGTGCGATTGCGTCATCCAGTGGAAAAGGAAATACATTCAGACGAAAACTAGATAGAACCATTCTCAGAAACTTCTTGAGATGAGTGCATTCTACTCACAGAGTTGTACATTCCTTTTGATAGGATAGTTTTGAAACACACTTTTTGTGCAAACTGCAAGTGGATAGTTGAAGCGCTTTGAGGCGGATGCTGCAAAACGAAATATCTTCACATAAAAACTAGACAGAAGCATTCTCAGAAACTTCTTTGTGATGTGCGCATTCAACTCACAGAGTTGAAGCTTCCTTTTCATATAGCACTTTTGAAACGCTCTGTTAGTAGAATCTGCAAGGGAATATTTGGCGTGCTACGAGGCCAACACTGGAAAAGGAAATACCTTCACATACAAACCAGACGGAAGCATTCTCAGAAACTACCCTGTGCTTTATGCATTCAACTCACTGAGAGGAATCTTCCCTTTGAGAGCGCAGTTTGGAAACACTCTTTTTGCAGAATTTGCTAGGGGATGTTTGGAGCGATTTCAGGACTATGCTGGAAAAGGAAATATCTTCACTTAAACACTAGACAGAAGCATTGTCAGAAACTTCGGTGCGATGAGTGCATTCGACTCACAGACCTGAACCTTCCTTTTGATAGAGCAGTTTTGAAACGCTCTTTTAGTAGCATCTGAAAGTTTATATTTGGAGCGCTTTGAGGCCAAGGCTGGAAAACGAAATATCATCACATAAAAACTAGACAGAAGCATTCTCAGAAACTTCTTTGTGATGAGTGGATTCAACGCACAGACTTGCACGTTCCTTTGGATTGGATAGTTTTGAAACACTCCTTTGTAGAATCTGCGAGCGTTTATTTCGAACGCTTTGAGGCCTATGCTGGAAAAGGAAATATCTTCACCTAAAAGCTAGACAGAAGCATTTTCAGAAACATCTTTGTGATGACTGCATTCAACTCACAGAGTTGAACCTACCTATTGATAGAGAAGTTTTGAAACACCCATTTTGTAGAATCTGCAAGTGAATATTTGGAGCGATATGAGGCCTCTGCTGGGAAAGGAAATACCTTCCCCTAAAAGCTAGACAGAAGCATACTCAGAAACGACTTGGGAATGTGTGCATCCAACTCACAGAGTTGAACCTTCCTTTCCCTAGAGCAGTTTTGAAACACTCTTTTAGTAGAATCTGAAAGTGGATATTTGCAGCGCTTTGAGGCCAGTGCTGGGAAACGAAATATCATCACAGAAAAACTAGACAGAAGCGTTCTGCGAAAGTTCTTTGTGATGAGTGCATTCAACTCAGAGACTCGAACGTTCCTTTTGATAGAACAGTTTTGAAACACTCCTTTTGTAGAATCTGCAAGTGTTTATTTGGAGCGCTTTCAGGCCTATGCTGGAAAAGGAAATATCTTCACCTCAAAAGTAGATAGAAGCATTCTCAGAAACTTCTTGGTGATGTGTACATTGAACTCACAGTGTTGAACCTTTCTTTGGATAGAGAAGTTTTGAAACACTCTTTTAGCAGAATCTTCAAGTGGATATATGGAGTTCCTTGAGGCCTACGCCAGAAAAGGAAATATCTTCCCGTAGAAACTAGGCAAAAGCATTCTCAGATAGTTCCCTGTGCGTTGTGCATTCAACTCACAGAGTTCAACCTTCCTTTTGATAGAGCAGTTTTGAAACACTCTTTTTGTAGAATCTGCACGTGGATATTTGGAACGCTTTGAGGCCTATGCTTCAAAAGGAAATATCCTGGCATAGAAACTGGACGGAAGCATTCTCAGAAACTTCTTTGCGATGAGGGCCTTCAAGTCACAGAGTGAAACCTTCCTTTTGATAGGCCAGCTTTGAAAGACTGCTTCTGTAGAATCCGCAAGTGGATGCTTGGAGCTCTTTGAGGCTTAGGCTGGAAAAGGTAATATCTTCATACACAAACTAGACAGAACCATTCTCAGAAACTTCTTTGTCATGTGGGGATGGAACTCACAGAGGTGAACATTCCTTTTCACAGAGCAGTTCTGCAACCCTCTTTTGGTGGAAACTGCAAGCGGATGTTTGGTGCGATTGCGTCAACCAGTGGAAAAGGAAATACAGTCAGACGAAAACTAGATAGAACCATTCTCAGAAACTTCTTGAGATGAGGGCATTCTACTCACAGAGTTGTACCTTCCTTTTGATAGAATAGTTTTGAAACACACTTTTTGTGCAAACTGCAAGTGGATAGTTGGAGCGCTTTGAGGCGGATGCTGCAAAACGAAATATCTTCACATAAAAACTAGACAGAAGCATTCTCAGAAACTTCTTTGTGATGTGCACATTCAACTCACAGAGTTGAAGCTTCCTTTTCATATAGCACTTTTGAAACGCTCTGTTAGTAGAATCTGCAAGGGAATATTTGGCGTGCTATGAGGCCAACACTGGAAAAGGAAATACCTTCACATACAAACCAGACGGAAGCATTCTCAGAAACTACCCTGTGCTTTATGCATTCAACTCACTGAGAGGAATCTTCCCTTTGAGAGCGCAGTTTGGAAACACTCTTTTTGCAGAATTTGCTAGGGGATGTTTGGAGCGATTTCAGGACTAGGCTGGAAAAGGAAATATCTTCACTTAAACACTAGACAGAAACATTGTCAGAAACTTCGGTGCGATGAGTGCATTCGACTCAGAGACCTGAACCTTCCTTTCGATAGAGCAGTTTTGAAACGCTCTTTTAGTAGCATCTGAAAGTGGATGTTTGGAGCGCTTCGAGGCCAAGGCTGGAAAACGAAATATCATCACATAAAAACTAGACAGAAGCATTCTCAGAAACTTCTTTGTGAGGAGTGGATTCAACTCACAGACTTGCACGTTCCTTTGGATAGGATAGTTTTGAAACACTCCTTTTGTAGAATCTGCGAGTGTTTATTTCAAACGCTTTGAGGTCTATGCTGGAAAAGGAAATATCTTCACCTAAAAACTAGACAGAAGCGTTATCAGAAACATCTTTGTGATGACTGCATTCAACTCACAGAGTTGAACGTACCTATTGATAGAGAAGTTTTGAAACACCCTTTTTGTAGAATCTGCAAGTGAATATTTGGAGCGATATGAGGCCTCTGCTGGGAAAGGAAATATCTTCCCCTAAAAGCTAGACAGAAGCATACTCAGAAACGACTTGGCAATGTGTGCATCCAACTCACAGAGTTGAACCTTCCTTTCCCTAGAGCAGTTTTGAAACACTCTTTTAGTAGAATCTGAAAGTGAATATTTGGAGCGCTTTGAGGCCAGTGCTGGGAAACGAAATATCATCACAGAAAAACTAGACAGAAGCGTTCTGCGAAAGTTCTTTGTGATGAGTGCATTCAACTCAGAGACTCGAACGTTCCTTTTGATAGAACAGTTTTGAAACACTCCTTTTATAGAATCTGCAAGTGTTTATTTGGAGCGCTTTCAGGCCTATGCTGGAAAAGGAAATATCTTCACCTCAAAAGTAGATAGAAGCATTCTCAGAAACTTCTTGGTGATGTGTACATTGAACTCACAGTGTTGAACCTTTCTTTGGATAGAGAAGTTTTGAAACACTCTTTTAGCAGAATCTTCAAGTGGATATATGGAGTTCCTTGAGGCCTACGCCAGAAAAGGAAATATCTTCCCGTAGAAACTAGGCAAAAGCATTCTCAGAAAGTTCCCTGTGCGTTGTGCATTCAACTCACAGAGTTCAACCTTCCTTTTGATAGAGCAGTTTTGAAACACTCTTTTTGTAGAATCTGCACGTGGATATTTGGAACGCTTTGAGGCCTATGCTTCAAAAGGAAATATCCTGGCATAGAAACTGGATGGAAGCATTCTCAGAAACTTCTTTGCGATGAGGGCCTTCAAGTCACAGAGTGAAACCTTCCTTTTGATAGGCCAGCTTTGAAACACTGTTTCTGTAGAATCCGCAAGTGGATGCTTGGAGCTCTTTGAGGCTTAGGCTGGAAAAGGAAATATCTTCATATACAAACTAGACAGAAGCATTCTCAGAAACTTCTTTGTCATGTGGGGATGGAACTCACAGAGTTGAACATTCCTTTTCACAGAGCAGTTCTGCAACCCTCTTTTGGTGGAAACTGCAAGTGGATGTTTGGTGCGATTGCGTCATCCAGTGGAAAAGGAAATACATTCAGACGAAAACTAGATAGAACCATTCTCAGAAACTTCTTGAGATGAGTGCATTCTACTCACAGAGTTGTACATTCCTTTTGATAGAATAGTTTTGAAACACACTTTTTGTGCAAACTGCAAGTGGATAGTTGAAGCGCTTTGAGGCGTATGCTGCAAAACGAAATATCTTCACATAAAAACTAGACAGAAGCATTCTCAGAAACTTCTTTGGGATGTGCGCATTCAACTCACAGAGTTGAAGCTTCCTTTTCATATAGCACTTTTGAAACGCTCTGTTAGTAGAATCTGCAAGGGAATATTTGGCATGCTACGAGACCAACACTGGAAAAGGAAATACCTTCACATACAAACCAGACGGAAGCATTCTCAGAAACTACCCTGTGCTTTATGCATTCAACTCACTGAGAGGAATCTTCCCTTTGAGAGCGCAGTTTGGAAACACTCTTTTTGCAGAATTTGCTAGGGGATGTTTGGAGCGATTTCAGGACTACGCTGGAAAAGGAAATATCTTCACTTAAACACTAGACAGAAGCATTGTCAGAAACTTCGGTGCGATGAGTGCATTCGACTCACAGACCTGAACCTTCCTTTTGATAGAGCAGTTTTGAAACGCTCTTTTAGTAGCATCTGATAGTGGATATTTGGAGCGCTTCGAGGCCAAGGCTGGAAAACGAAATATCATCACATAAAAACTAGACAGAAGCATTCTCAGAAACTTCTTTGTGATGAGTGGATTCAACTCACAGACTTGCACGTTCCTTTGGATAGGATAGTTTTGAAACACTCCTTTTGTAGAATCTACGAGTGTTTATTTCGAACAATTTGAGGCCTATGCGGGAAAAGAAAATATCTTCACCTAAAAACTAGACAGAAGCGTTGTCAGAAACATTTTTGCGATGACTGCATTCAACTCACAGAGTTGAACCTACCTATTGATAGAGAAGTTTTGAAACACCCTTTTTGTAGAATCTGCAAGACAATATTTGGAGCGATATGAGGCCTCTGCTGGGAAATGAAATATCTTCCCCTAAAAGCTAGACAGAAGCATACTCAGAAACGACTTGTCAATGTGTGCATCCAACTCACAGAGTTGAACCTTCCTTTCCCTAGAGCAGTTTTGAAACACTCTTTTAGTAGAATCTGAAAGTGGATATTTGGAGCGCTTTGAGGCCAGTGCTGGGAAACGAAATATCATCACAGAAAAACTAGACAGAAGCGTTCTGCGAAAGTTCTTTGTGATGAGTGCATTCAACTCAGAGACTCGAACGTTCCTTTTGATAGAACAGTTTTGAAACACTCCTTTTGTAGAATCTGCAAGTGTTTATTTGGAGCGCTTTCAGGCCTATGCTGGAAAAGGAAATATCTTCACCTCAAAAGTAGATAGAAGCATTCTCAGAAACTTCTTGGTGATGTGTACATTGAACTCACAGTGTTGAACCTTTCTTTGGATAGAGAAGTTTTGAAACACTCTTTTAGCAGAATCTTCAAGTGGATATATGGAGTTCCCTGAGGCCTACGCCGGAAAAGGAAATATCTTCCCGTAGAAACTAGGCAAAAGCATTCTCAGAAAGTTCCCTGTGCTTTGTGCATTCAACTCACAGAGTTCAACCTTCCTTTGGATAGAGCAGATTTGAAACACTCTTTTTGTAGGATCTGCACGTGGATATTTGGAACGCCTTGAGGCCTATGCTTCAAAAGGAAATATCCTGGCATAGAAACTGGACGGAAGCATTCTCAGAAACTTCTTTGCGATGAGGGCCTTCAAGTCACAGAGTGAAACCTTCCTTTTGATAGGCCAGCTTTGAAACACTGCTTCTGTAGAATCCACAAGTGGATGCTTGGAGCTCTTTGAGGCTTAGGCTGGAAAAGGTAATATCTTCATACACAAACTAGACAGAAGCATTCTCAGAAACTTCTTTGTCATGTGGGGATGGAACTCACAGAGGTGAACATTCCTTTTCACAGAGCAGTTCTGCAACCCTCTTTTGGTGGAAACTGCAAGTGGATGTTTGGTGCGATTGCGTCAACCAGTGGAAAAGGAAATACATTCAGACGAAAACTAGATAGAACCATTCTCAGAAACTTCTTGAGATGAGGGCATTCTACTCACAGAGTTGTACCTTCCTTTTGATAGAATAGTTTTGAAACACACTTTTTGTGCAAACTGCAAGTGGATAGTTGGAGCGCTTTGAGGCGTATGCTGCAAAACGAAATATCTTCACATAAAAACTAGACAGAAGCATTCTCAGAAACTTCTTTGGGATGTGCGCATTCAACTCACAGAGTTGAAGCTTCCTTTTCATATAGCACTTTTGAAACGCTCTGTTAGTAGAATCTGCAAGGGAATATTTGGCGTGCTACGAGGCCAACACTGGAAAAGGAAATACCTTCACATACAAACCAGACGGAAGCATTCTCAGAAACTACCCTGTGCTTTATGCATTCAACTCACTGAGAGGAATCTTCCCTTTGAGAGCGCAGTTTGGAAAAACTCTTTTTGCAGAATTTGCTAGGGGATGTTTGGAGCGATTTCAGGACTATGCTGGAAAAGGAAATACCTTCACTTAAACACTAGACAGAAGCATTGTCAGAAACTTCGATGCGATGAGTGCATTCGACTCACAGACCTGAACCTTCCTTTCGATAGAGCAGTTTTGAAACGCTCTTTTAGTAGCATCTGAAAGTGGATGTTTGGAGCGCTTCGAGGCCAAGGCTGGAAAACGAAATATCATCACATAAAAACTAGACAGAAGCATTCTCAGAAACTTCTTTGTGATGAGTGGATTCAACTCACAGACTTGCACGTTCCTTTGGATAGGATAGTTTTGAAACACTCCTTTTGTAGAATCTACGAGTGTTTATTTCGAACAATTTGAGGCCTATGCGGGAAAAGAAAATATCTTCACCTAAAAACTAGACAGAAGCGTTGTCAGAAACATCTTTGCGATGACTGCATTCAACTCACAGAGTTGAACCTACCTATTGATAGAGAAGTTTTGAAACACCCTTTTTGTAGAATCTGCAAGAGAATATTTGGAGCGATATGAGGCCTCTGCTGGGAAATGAAATATCTTCCCCTAAAAGCTAGACAGAAGCATACTCAGAAACGACTTGGCAATGTGTGCATCCAACTCACAGAGTTGAACCTTCCTTTCCCTAGAGCAGTTTTGAAACACTCTTTTAGTAGAATCTGAAAGTGGATATTTGGAGCGCTTTGAGGCCAGTGCTGGGAAACGAAATATCATCACAGAAAAACTAGACAGAAGCGTTCTGCGAAAGTTCTTTGTGATGAGTGCATTCAACTCAGAGACTCGAACGTTCCTTTTGATAGAACAGTTTTGAAACACTCCTTTTGTAGAATCTGCAAGTGTTTATTTGGAGCGCTTTCAGGCCTATGCTGGAAAAGGAAATATCTTCACCTCAAAAGTAGATAGAAGCATTCTCAGAAACTTCTTGGTGATGTGTACATTGAACTCACAGTGTTGAACCTTTCTTTGGATAGAGAAGTTTTGAAACACTCTTTTAGCAGAATCTTCAAGTGGATATATGGAGTTCCCTGAGGCCTACGCCGGAAAAGGAAATATCTTCCCGTAGAAACTAGGCAAAAGCATTCTCAGAAAGTTCCCTGTGCTTTGTGCATTCAACTCACAGAGTTCAACCTTCCTTTCGATAGAGCAGATTTGAAACACTCTTTTTGTAGAATCTGCACGTGGATATTTGGAACGCTTTGAGGCCTATGCTTCAAAAGGAAATATCCTGGCATAGAAACTGGACGGAAGCATTCTCAGAAACTTCTTTGTGATGAGGGCCTTCAAGTCACAGAGTGAAACCTTCCTTTTGATAGGCCAGCTTTGAAACACTGCTTCTGTAGAATCCGCAAGTGGATGCTTGGAGCTCTTTGAGGCTTAGGCTGGAAAAGGTAATATCTTCATACACAAACTAGACAGAAGCATTCTCAGAAACTTCTTTGTCATGTGGGGATGGAACTCACAGAGGTGAACATTCCTTTTCACAGAGCAGTTCTGCAACCCTCTTTTGGTGGAAACTGCAAGTGGATGTTTGGTGCGATTGCGTCAACCAGTGGAAAAGGAAATACATTCAGACGAAAACTAGATAGAACCATTCTCAGAAACTTCTTGAGATGAGGGCATTCTACTCACAGAGTTGTACCTTCCTTTTGATAGAATAGTTTTGAAACACACTTTTTGTGCAAACTGCAAGTGGATAGTTGGAGCGCTTTGAGGCGTATGCTGCAAAACGAAATATCTTCACATAAAAACTAGACAGAAGCATTCTCAGAAACTTCTTTGTGATGTGCGCATTCAACTCACAGAGTTGAAGCTTCCTTTTCATATAGCACTTTTGAAACGCTCTGTTAGTAGAATCTGCAAGGGAATATTTGGCGTGCTACGAGGCCAACACTGGAAAAGGAAATACCTTCACATACAAACCAGACGGAAGCATTCTCAGAAACTACCCTGTGCTTTATGCATTCAACTCACTGAGAGGAATCTTCCCTTTGAGAGCGCAGTTTGGAAACACTCTTTTTGCAGAATTTGCTAGGGTATGTTTGGAGCGATTTCAGGACTAGGCTGGAAAAGGAAATATCTTCACTTAAACACTAGACAGAAGCATTGTCAGAAACTTCGATGCGATGAGTGCATTCGACTCACAGACCTGAACCTTCCTTTCGATAGAGCAGTTTTGAAACGCTCTTTTAGTAGCATCTGAAAGTGGATGTTTGGAGCGCTTCGAGGCCAAGGCTGGAAAACGAAATATCATCACATAAAAACTAGACAGAAGCATTCTCACAAACTTCTTTGTGATGAGTGGATTCAACTCACAGACTTGCACGTTCCTTTGGATAGGATAGTTTTGAAACACTCCTTTTGTAGAATCTGCGAGTGTTTATTTCAAACGCTTTGAGGTCTATGCTGGAAAAGGAAATATCTTCACCTAAAAACTAGACAGAAGCGTTATCAGAAACATCTTTGTGATGACTGCATTCAACTCACAGAGTTGAACCTACCTATTGATAGAGAAGTTTTGAAACACCCTTTTTGTAGAATCTGCAAGTGAATATTTGGAGCGATATGAGGCCTCTGCTGGGAAAGGAAATATCTTCCCCTAAAAGCTAGACAGAAGCATACTCAGAAACGACTTGGCAATGTGTGCATCCAACTCACAGAGTTGAACCTTCCTTTCCCTAGAGCAGTTTTGAAACACTCTTTTAGTAGAATCTGAAAGTGGATATTTGGAGCGCTTTGAGGCCAGTGCTGGGAAGCGAAATATCATCACAGAAAAACTAGACAGAAGCGTTCTGCGAAAGTTCTTTGTGATGAGTGCATTCAACTCAGAGACTCGAACGTTCCTTTTGATAGAACAGTTTTGAAACACTCCTTTTGTAGAATCTGCAAGTGTTTATTTGGAGCGCTTTCAGGCCTATGCTGGAAAAGGAAATATCTTCACCTCAAAAGTAGATAGAAGCATTCTCAGAAACTTCTTGGTGTTGTGTACATTGAACTCACAGTGTTGAACATTTCTTTGGATAGAGAAGTTTTGAAACACTCTTTTAGCAGAATCTTCAAGTGGATATATGGAGTTCCTTGAGGCCTACGCCGGAAAAGGAAATATCTTCCCGTAGAAACTAGGCAAAAGCATTCTCAGAAAGTTCCCTGTGCTTTGTGCATTCAACTCACAGAGTTCAACCTTCCTTTGGATAGAGCAGTTTTGAAACACTCTTTTTGTAGAATCTGCACGTGGATATTTGGAACGCTTTGAGGCCAATGCTTCAAAAGGAAATATCCTGGCATAGAAACTGGACGGAAGCATTCTCAGAAACTTCTTTGCGATGAGGGCCTTCAAGTCACAGAGTGAAACCTTCCTTTTGATAGGCCAGCTTTGAAACACTGCTTCTGTAGAATCCGCAAGTGGATGCTTGGAGCTCTTTGAGGCTTAGGCTGGAAAAGGTAATATCTTCATACACAAACTAGACAGAAGCATTCTCAGAAACTTCTTTGTCATGTGGGGATGGAACTCACAGAGGTGAACATTCCTTTTCACAGAGCAGTTCTGCAACCCTCTTTTGGTGGAAACTGCAAGTGGATGTTTGGTGCGATTGCGTCAACCAGTGGAAAAGGAAATACATTCAGACGAAAACTAGATAGAACCATTCTCAGAAACTTCTTGAGATGAGGGCATTCTACTCACAGAGTTGTACCTTCCTTTTGATAGAATAGTTTTGAAACACACTTTTTGTGCAAACTGCAAGTGGATAGTTGGAGCGCTTTGAGGCGTATGCTGCAAAACGAAATATCTTCACATAAAAACTAGACAGAAGCATTCTCAGAAACTTCTTTGTGATGTGCGCATTCAACTCACAGAGTTGAAGCTTCCTTTTCATATAGCACTTTTGAAACGCTCTGTTAGTAGAATCTGCAAGGGAATATTTGGCGTGCTACGAGGCCAACACTGGAAAAGGAAATACCTTCACATACAAACCAGACGGAAGCATTCTCAGAAACTACCCTGTGCTTTATGCATTCAACTCACTGAGAGGAATCTTCCCTTTGAGAGCGCAGTTTGGAAACACTCTTTTTGCAGAATTTGCTAGGGGATGTTTGGAGCGATTTCAGGACTATGCTGGAAAAGGAAATATCTTCACTTAAACACTAGACAGAAGCATTGTCAGAAACTTCGATGCGATGAGTGCATTCGACTCACAGACCTGAACCTTCCTTTCGATAGAGCAGTTTTGAAACGCTCTTTTAGTAGCATCTGAAAGTGGATGTTTGGAGCGCTTCGAGGCCAAGGCTGGAAAACGAAATATCATCACATAAAAACTAGACAGAAGCATTCTCAGAAACTTCTTTGTGATGAGTGGATTCAACTCACAGACTTGCACGTTCCTTTGGATAGGATAGTTTTGAAACACTCCTTTTGTAGAATCTGCGAGTGTTTATTTCAAACGCTTTGAGGTCTATGCTGGAAAAGGAAATATCTTCACCTAAAAACTAGACAGAAGCGTTATCAGAAACATCTTTGTGATGACTGCATTCAACTCACAGAGTTGAACCTACCTATTGATAGAGAAGTTTTGAAACACCCTTTTTGTAGAATCTGCAAGTGAATATTTGGAGCGATATAAGGCCTCTGCTGGGAAAGGAAATATCTTCCCCTAAAAGCTAGACAGAAGCATACTCAGAAACGACTTGGCAATGTGTGCATCCAACTCACAGAGTTGAACCTTCCTTTCCCTAGAGCAGTTTTGAAACACTCTTTTAGTAGAATCTGAAAGTGGATATTTGGAGCGCTTTGAGGCCAGTGCTGGGAAACGAAATATCATCACAGAAAAACTAGACAGAAGCGTTTTGTGAAAGTTCTTTGTAATGAGTGCATTCAACTCAGAGACTCGAACGTTCCTTTTGATAGAACAGTTTTGAAACACTCCTTTTGTAGAATCTGCAAGTGTTTATTTGGAGCGCTTTCAGGCCTATGCTGGAAAAGGAAATATCTTCACCTCAAAAGTAGATAGAAGCATTCTCAGAAACTTCTTGGTGATGTGTACATTGAACTCACAGTGTTGAACCTTTCTTTGGATAGAGAAGTTTTGAAACACTCTTTTAGCAGAATCTTCAAGTGGATATATGGAGTTCCTTGAGGCCTACGCCGGAAAAGTAAATATCTTCCCGTAGAAACTAGGCAAAAGCATTCTCAGAAAGTTCCCTGTGCTTTGTGCATTCAAGTCACAGAGTTCAACCTTCCTTTCGATAGAGCAGTTTTGAAACACTCTTTTTGTAGAATCTGCACGCAGATATTTGGAACGCTCTGAGGCCTCTGCTTCAAAAGGAAATATCCCGTCATAGAAACTGGACGGAAGCATTCTCAGAAACTACTTTGTGATGAGCGCCTTCAAGTCACAGAGTGAAACCTTCCTTTTGATTGGCCAGCTTTGAAACACTGCTTCTGTAGAATCCGCAAGTGGATGCTTGGAGCTCTTTGAGGCTTAGGCTGGAAAAGGTAATATCTTCATACACAAACTAGACAGAAGCATTCTCAGAAACTTCTTTGTCATGTGGGGAAGGAACTCACAGAGGTGAACATTGCTTTTCACAGAGCAGTTCTGCAACCCTCTTTTGGTGGAAACTGCAAGCGGATGTTTGGTGCGATTGCGTCAACCAGTGGAAAAGGAAATACATTCAGACGAAAACTAGATAGAACCATTCTCAGAAACTTCTTGAGATGAGGGCATTCTACTCACAGAGTTGTACCTTCCTTTTGATAGAATAGTTTTGAAACACACTTTTTGTGCAAACTGCAAGTGGATAGTTGCAGCGCTTTGAGGCGTATGCTGCAAAACGAAATATCTTCACATAAAAACTAGACAGAAGCATTCTCAGAAACTTCTTTGTGATGTGCGCATTCAACCCACAGAGTTGAAGCTTCGTTTTCATATAGCACTTTTGAAACGCTCTGTTAGTAGAATCTGCAAGGGAATATTTGGCGTGCTACGAGGCCAACACTGGAAAAGGAAATACCTTCACATACAAACCAGACGGAAGCATTCTCAGAAACTACCCTGTGCTTTATGCATTCAACTCACTGAGAGGAATCTTCCCTTTGAGAGCGCAGTTTGGAAACACTCTTTTTGCAGAATTTGCTAGGGGATGTTTGGAGCGATTTCAGGACTACGCTGGAAAAGGAAATATCTTCACTTAAACACTAGACAGAAGCATTGTCAGAAACTTCGGTGCGATGAGTGCATTCGACTCACAGACCTGAACCTTCCTTTTGATAGAGCAGTTTTGAAACGCTCTTTTAGTAGCATCTGATAGTGGATATTTGGAGTGCTTCGAGGCCAAGGCTGGAAAACGAAATATCATCACATAAAAACTAGACAGAAGCATTCTCAGAAACTTCTTTGTGATGAGTGGATTCAACTCACAGACTTGCACGTTCCTTTGGATAGGATAGTTTTGAAAAACTCCTTTTGTAGAATCTACGAGTGTTTATTTCGAACAATTTGAGGCCTATGCGGGAAAAGAAAATACCTTCACCTAAAAACTAGACAGAAGCGTTGTCAGAAACATCTTTGCGATGACTGCATTCAACTCACAGAGTTGAACCTACCTATTGATAGAGAAGTTTTGAAACACCCTTTTTGTAGAATCTGCAAGAGAATATTTGGAGCGATATGAGGCCTCTGCTGGGAAATGAAATATCTTCCCCTAAAAGCTAGACAGAAGCATACTCAGAAACGACTTGGCAATGTGTGCATCCAACTCACAGAGTTGAACCTTCCTTTCCCTAGAGCAGTTTTGAAACACTCTTTTAGTAGAATCTGAAAGTGGATATTTGGAGCGCTTTGAGGCCAGTGCTGGGAAACGAAATATCATCACAGAAAAACTAGACAGAAGCGTTCTGCGAAAGTTCTTTGTGATGAGTGCATTCAACTCAGAGACTCGAACGTTCCTTTTGATAGAACAGTTTTGAAACACTCCTTTTGTAGAATCTGCAAGTGTTTATTTGGAGCGCTTTGAGGCCTATGCTGGAAAAGGAAATATCTTCACCTCAAAAGTAGATAGAAGCATTCTCAGAAACTTCTTGGTGATGTGTACATTGAACTCACAGTGTTGAACCTTTCTTTGGATAGAGAAGTTTTGAAACACTCTTTTAGCAGAATCTTCAAGTGGATATATGGAGTTCCTTGAGGCCTACGCCGGAAAAGGAAATATCTTCCCGTAGAAACTAGGCAAAAGCATTCTCAGAAAGTTCCCTGTGCTTTGTGCATTCAACTCACAGAGTTCAACCTTCCTTTGGATAGAGCAGTTTTGAAACACTCTTTTTGTAGAATCTGCACGTGGATATTTGGAACGCTTTGAGGCCTATGCTTCAAAAGGAAATATCCTGGCATAGAAACTGGACGGAAGCATTCTCAGAAACTTCTTTGCGATGAGGGCCTTCAAGTCACAGAGTGAAACCTTCCTTTTGATAGGCCAGCTTTGAAACACTGCTTCTGTAGAATCCGCAAGTGGATGCTTGGAGCTCTTTGAGGCTTAGGCTGGAAAAGGTAATATCTTCATACACAAACTAGACAGAAGCATTCTCAGAAACTTCTTTGTCATGTGGGGATGGAACTCACAGAGGTGAACATTCCTTTTCACAGAGCAGTTCTGCAACCCTCTTTTGGTGGAAACTGCAAGTGGATGTTTGGTGCGATTGCGTCAACCAGTGGAAAAGGAAATACATTCAGACGAAAACTAGATAGAACCATTCTCAGAAACTTCTTGAGATGAGGGCATTCTACTCACAGAGTTGTACCTTCCTTTTGATAGAATAGTTTTGAAACACACTTTTTGTGCAAACTGCAAGTGGATAGTTGGAGCGCTTTGAGGCGTATGCTGCAAAACGAAATATCTTCACATAAAAACTAGACAGAAGCATTCTCAGAAACTTCTTTGTGATGTGCGCATTCAACTCACAGAGTTGAAGCTTCCTTTTCATATAGCACTTTTGAAACGCTCTGTTAGTAGAATCTGCAAGGGAATATTTGGCGTGCTACGAGGCCAACACTGGAAAAGGAAATACCTTCACATACAAACCAGACGGAAGCATTCTCAGAAACTACCCTGTGCTTTATGCATTCAACTCACTGAGAGGAATCTTCCCTTTGAGAGCGCAGTTTGGAAACACTCTTTTTGCAGAATTTGCTAGGGGATGTTTGGAGCGATTTCAGGACTATGCTGGAAAAGGAAATATCTTCACTTAAACACTAGACAGAAGCATTGTCAGAAACTTCGATGCGATGAGTGCATTCGACTCACAGAGCTGAACATTCCTTTCGATAGAGCAGTTTTGAAACGCTCTTTTAGTAGCATCTGAAAGTGGATGTTTGGAGCGCTTCGAGGCCAAGGCTGGAAAACGAAATATCATCACATAAAAACTAGACAGAAGCATTCTCAGAAACTTCTTTGTGATGAGTGGATTCAACTCACAGACTTGCACGTTCCTTTGCATAGGATAGTTTTGAAACACTCCTTTTGTAGAATCTGCGAGTGTTTATTTCAAATGCTTTGAGGTCTATGCTGGAAAAGGAAATATCTTCACCTAAAAACTAGACAGAAGCGTTATCAGAAACAACTTTGTGATGACTGCATTCAACTCACAGAGTTGAACCTACCTATTGATGGAGAAGTTTTGAAACACCCTTTTTGTAGAATCTGCAAGTGAATATTTGGAGCGATATGAGGCCTCTGCTGGGAAAGGAAATATCTTCCCCTAAAAGCTAGACAGAAGCATAATCAGAAACGACTTGGCAATGTGTGCATCCAACTCACAGAGTTGAACCTTCCTTTCCCTAGAGCAGTTTTGAAACACTCTTTTAGTAGAATCTGAAAGTGGATACTTGGAGCGCTTTGAGGCCAGTGCTGGGAAACGAAATATCATCACAGAAAAACTAGACAGAAGCGTTTTGCGAAAGTTCTTTGTAATGAGTGCATTCAACTCAGAGACTCGAACGTTCCTTTTGATAGAACAGTTTTGAAACACTCCTTTTGTAGAATCTGCAAGTGTTTATTTGGAGCGCTTTCAGGCCTATGCTGGAAAAGGGAATATCTTCACCTCAAAAGTAGATAGAAGCATTCTCAGAAACTTCTTGGTGATGTGTACATTGAACTCACAGTGTTGAACCTTTCTTTGGATAGAGAAGTTTTGAAACACAATTTTAGCAGAATCTTCAAGTGGATATATGGAGTTCCTTGAGGCCTATGCCGGAAAAGTAAATATCTTCCCATAGAAACTAGGCAAAAGCATTCTCAGAAAGTTCCCTGTGCTTTGTGCATTCAAGTCACAGAGTTCAACCTTCCTTTCCATAGAGCAGTTTTGAAACACTCTTTTTGTAGAATCTGCACGCGGATATTTGGAACGCTCTGAGGCCTCTGCTTCAAAAGGAAATATCCCGTCATAGAAACTGGACGGAAGCATTCTCAGAAACTACTTTGTGATGAGCGCCTTCAAGTCACAGAGTGAAACCTTCCTTTTGATTGGCCAGCTTTGAAACACTGCTTCTGTAGAATCCGCAAGTGGATGCTTGGAGCTCTTTGAGGCTTAGGCTGGAAAAGGTAATATCTTCATACACAAACTAGACAGAAGCATTCTCAGAAACTTCTTTGTCATGTGGGGATGGAACTCACAGAGGTGAACATTCCTTTTCACAGAGCAGTTCTGCAACCCTCTTTTGGTGGAAACTGCAAGTGGATGTTTGGTGCGATTGCGTCAACCAGTGGAAAAGGAAATACATTCAGACGAAAACTAGATAGAACCATTCTCAGAAACTTCTTGAGATGAGGGCATTCTACTCACAGAGTTGTACCTTCCTTTTGATAGAATAGTTTTGAAACACACTTTTTGTGCAAACTGCAAGTGGATAGTTGCAGCGCTTTGAGGCGTATGCTGCAAAACGAAATATCTTCACATAAAAACTAGACAGAAGCATTCTCAGAAACTTCTTTGTGATGTGCGCATTCAACCCACAGAGTTGAAGCTTCGTTTTCATATAGCACTTTTGAAACGCTCTGTTAGTAGAATCTGCAAGGGAATATTTGGCGTGCTACGAGGCCAACACTGGAAAAGGAAATACCTTCACATACAAACCAGACGGAAGCATTCTCAGAAACTACCCTGTGCTTTATGCATTCAACTCACTGAGAGGAATCTTCCCTTTGAGAGCGCAGTTTGGAAACACTCTTTTTGCAGAATTTGCTAGGGGATGTTTGGAGCGATTTCAGGAGTACGCTGGAAAAGGAAATATCTTCACTTAAACACTAGACAGAAGCATTGTCAGAAACTTCGGTGCGATGAGTGCATTCGACTCACAGACCTGAACCTTCCTTTTGATAGAGCAGTTTTGAAACGCTCTTTTAGTAGCATCTGAAAGTGGATATTTGGAGCGCTTCGAGGCCAAGGCTGGAAAACGAAATATCATCACATAAAAACTAGACAGAAGCATTCTCAGAAACTACTTTGTGATGAGTGGATTCAACTCACAGACTTGCACGTTCCTTTGGATAGGATAGTTTTGAAACACTCCTTTTGTAGAATCTGCGAGTGTTTATTTCGAACGCTTTGAGGCCTATGCTGGAAAAGGAAATATCTTCACCTAAAAACTAGACAGAAGCGTTGTCAGAAACATCTTTGTGATGACTGCATTCAACTCACAGAGTTGAACCTACCTATTGATAGAGAAGTTTTGAAACACCCTTTTTGTAGAATCTGCAAGTGAATATTTGGAGCGATATGAGGCCTCTGCTGGGAAATGAAATATCTTCCCCTAAAAGCTACACAGAAGCATACTCAGAAACGACTTGGCAATGTGTGCATCCAACTCACAGAGTTGAACCTTCCTTTCCCTAGAGCAGTTTTGAAACACTCTTTTAGTAGAATCTGAAAGTGGATATTTGGAGCGCTTTGAGGCCAATGCTGGGAAACGAAATATCATCACAGACAAACTAGACAGAAGCGTTCTGCGAAAGTTCTTTGTGATGAGTGCATTCAACTCAGAGACTCGAACGTTCCTTTTGATAGAACAGTTTTGAAACACTCCTTTTGTAGAATCTGCAAGTGTTTATTTGGAGCGCTTTCAGGCCTATGCTGGAAAAGGAAATATCTTCACCTCAAAAGTAGATAGAAGCATTCTCAGAAACTTCTTGGTGACGTGTACATTGAACTCACAGTGTTGAACCTTTCTTTGGATAGAGAAGTTTTGAAACACTCTTTTAGCAGAATCTTCAAGTGGATATATGGAGTTCCTTGAGGCCTATGCCGGAAAAGGAAATATCTTCCCGTAGAAACTAGGCAAAAGCATTCTCAGAAAGTTCCCTGTGCTTTGTGCATTCAACTCACAGAGTTCAACCTTCCTTTGGATAGAGCAGTTTTGAAACACTCTTTTTGTAGAATCTGCACGTGGATATTTGGAACGCTTTGAGGCCTATGCTTCAAAAGGAAATATCCTGGCATAGAAACTGGACGGAAGCATTCTCAGAAACTTCTTTGCGATGAGGGCCTTCAAGTCACAGAGTGAAACCTTCCTTTTGATAGGCCAGCTTTGAAACACTGCTTCTGTAGAATCCGCAAGTGGATGCTTGGAGCTCTTTGAGGCTTAGGCTGGAAAAGGTAATATCTTCATACACAAACTAGACAGAAGCATTCTCAGAAACTTCTTTGTCATGTGGGGATGGAACTCACAGAGGTGAACATTCCTTTTCACAGAGCAGTTCTGCAACCCTCTTTTGGTGGAAACTGCAAGTGGATGTTTGGTGCGATTGCGTCAACCAGTGGAAAAGGAAATACATTCAGACGAAAACTAGATAGAACCATTCTCAGAAACTTCTTGAGATGAGGGCATTCTACTCACAGAGTTGTACCTTCCTTTTGATAGAATAGTTTTGAAACACACTTTTTGTGCAAACTGCAAGTGGATAGTTGGAGCGCTTTGAGGCGTATGCTGCAAAACGAAATATCTTCACATAAAAACTAGACAGAAGCATTCTCAGAAACTTCTTTGTGATGTGCGCATTCAACTCACAGAGTTGAAGCTTCCTTTTCATATAGCACTTTTGAAACGCTCTGTTAGTAGAATCTGCAAGGGAATATTTGGCGTGCTACGAGGCCAACACTGGAAAAGGAAATACCTTCACATACAAACCAGACGGAAGCATTCTCAGAAACTACCCTGTGCTTTATGCATTCAACTCACTGAGAGGAATCTTCCCTTTGAGAGCGCAGTTTGGAAACACTCTTTTTGCAGAATTTGCTAGGGGATGTTTGGAGCGATTTCAGGACTACGCTGGAAAAGGAAATATCTTCACTTAAACACTAGACAGAAGCATTGTCAGAAACTTCGGTGCGATGAGTGCATTCGACTCACAGACCTGAACCTTCCTTTTGATAGAGCAGTTTTGAAACGCTCTTTTAGTAGCATCTGAAAGTGGATATTTGGAGTGCTTCGTGGCCAAGGCTGGGAAACGAAATATCATCACATAAAAACTAGACAGAAGCATTCTCAGAAACTTCTTTGTGATGAGTGGATTCAACACACAGACTTGCACGTTCCTTTGGATAGGATAGTTTTGAAACACTCCTTTTGTAGAATCTGCGAGTGTTTATTTCGAACACTTTGAGGCCTATGCTGGAAAAGGAAATATCTTCACCTAAAAACTAGACAGAAGCGTTGTCAGAAACATCTTTGTGATGACTGCATTCAACTCACAGAGTTGAACCTACCTATTGATAGAGAAGTTTTGAAACACCCTTTTTGTAGAATCTGCAAGTGAATATTTGGAGCGATATGAGGCCTCTGCTGGGAAAGGAAATATCTTCCCCTAAAAGCTAGACAGAAGCATACTCAGAAACGACTTGGCAATGTGTGCATCCAACTCACAGAGTTGAACCTTCCTTTCCCTAGAGCAGTTTTGAAACACTCTTTTAGTAGAATCTGAAAGTGGATATTTGGAGCGCTTTGAGGCCAGTGCTGGGAAGCGAAATATCATCACAGAAAAACTAGACAGAAGCGTTCTGCGAAAGTTCTTTGTGATGAGTGCATTCAACTCAGAGACTCGAACGTTCCTTTTGATAGAACAGTTTTGAAACACTCCTTTTGTAGAATCTGCAAGTGTTTATTTGGAGCGCTTTCAGGCCTATGCTGGAAAAGGAAATATCTTCACCTCAAAAGTAGATAGAAGCATTCTCAGAAACTTCTTGGTGATGTGTACATTGAACTCACAGTGTTGAACCTTTCTTTGGATAGAGAAGTTTTGAAACACTCTTTTAGCAGAATCTTCAAGTGGATATATGGAGTTCCCTGAGGCCTACGCCGGAAAAGGAAATATCTTCCCGTAGAAACTAGGCAAAAGCATTCTCAGAAAGTTCCCTGTGCTTTGTGCATTCAACTCACAGAGTTCAACCTTCCTTTGGATAGAGCAGTTTTGAAACACTCTTTTTGTAGAATCTGCACGTGGATATTTGGAACGCTTTGAGGCCTATGCTTCAAAAGGAAATATCCTGGCATAGAAACTGGACGGAAGCATTCTCAGAAACTTCTTTGCAATGAGGGCCTTCAAGTCACAGAGTGAAACCTTCCTTTTGATAGGCCAGCTTTGAAACACTGCTTCTGTAGAATCCGCAAGTGGATGCTTGGAGCTCTTTGAGGCTTAGGCTGGAAAAGGTAATATCTTCATACACAAACTAAACAGAAGCATTCTCAGAAACTTCTTTGTCATGTGGGGATGGAACTCACAGAGGTGAACATTCCTTTTCACAGAGCAGTTCTGCAACCCTCTTTTGGTGGAAACTGCAAGTGGATGTTTGGTGCGATTGCGTCAACCAGTGGAAAAGGAAATACATTCAGACGAAAACTAGATAGAACCATTCTCAGAAACTTCTTGAGATGAGGGCATTCTACTCACAGAGTTGTACCTTCCTTTTGATAGAATAGTTTTGAAACACACTTTTTGTGCAAACTGCAAGTGGATAGTTGGAGCGCTTTGAGGCGTATGCTGCAAAACGAAATATCTTCACATAAAAACTAGACAGAAGCATTCTCAGAAACTTCTTTGTGATGTGCGCATTCAACTCACAGAGTTGAAGCTTCGTTTTCATATAGCACTTTTGAAACGCTCTGTTAGTAGAATCTGCAAGGGAATATTTGGCGTGCTACGAGGCCAACACTGGAAAAGGAAATAACTTCACATACAAACCAGACGGAAGCATTCTCAGAAACTACCCTGTGCTTTATGCATTCAACTCACTGAGAGGAATCTTCCCTTTGAGAGCGCAGTTTGGAAACACTCTTTTTGCAGGATTTGCTAGGGGATGTTTGGACCGATTTCAGGACTACGGTGGAAAAGGAAATAACTTCACTTAAACACTAGACAGAAGCATTGTCAGAAACTTCGGTGCGATGAGTGCATTCGACTCACAGACCTGAACCTTCCTTTTGATAGAGCAGTTTTGAAACGCTCTTTTAGTAGCATCTGAAAGTGGATATTTGGAGCGCTTCGTGGCCAAGGCTGGGAAACGAAATATCATCACATAAAAACTAGACAGAAGCATTCTCAGAAACTTCTTTGTGATGAGTGGATTCAACACACAGACTTGCACGTTCCTTTGGATAGGATAGTTTTGAAATACTCCTTTTGTAGAATCTGCGAGTGTTTATTTCGAACGCTTTGAGGCCTATGCTGGAAAAGGAAATATCTTCACCTAAAAACTAGACAGAAGCGTTGTTAGAAACATCTTTTTGATGACTGCATTCAACTCACAGAGTTGAACCTACCTATTGATAGAGAAGTTTTGCAACACCCTTTTTGTAGAATCTGCAAGTGAATATTTGGAGCGATATGAGGCCTCTGCTGGGAAAAGAAATATCTTCCCCTAAAAGCTAGACAGAAGCATACTCAGAAACGACTTGCCAATGTGTGCATCCAACTCACAGAGTTGAACCTTCCTTTCCCTAGAGCAGTTTTGAAACACTCTTTTAGTAGAATCTGAAAGTGGATATTTGGAGCGCTTTGAGGCCCGTGCTGGGAAACGAAATACCATCACAGGAAAACTAGACAGAAGCGTTCTGCGAAAGTTCTTTGTGATGAGTGCATTCAACTCAGAGACTCGAACGTTCCTTTTGATAGAACACTTTTGAAACACTCCTTTTGTAGAATCTGCAAGTGTTTATTTGGAGCGCTTTCAGGCCTATGCTGGAAAAGGAAATATCTTCACCTCAAAAGTAGATAGAAGCATTCTCAGAAACTTCTTGGTGATGTGTACATTGAACTCACAGTGTTGAACCTTTCTTTGGATAGAGAAGTTTTGAAACACTCTTTTAGCAGAATCTTCAAGTGGATATATGGAGTTCCTTGAGGCCTACGCCGGAAAAGGAAATATCTTCCCGTAGAAACTAGGCAAAAGCATTCTCAGAAAGATCCCTGTGCTTTGTGCATTCAACTCACAGAGTTCAACCTTCCTTTGGATAGAGCAGTTTTGAAACACTCTTTTTGTAGAATCTGCACGTGGATATTTGGAACGCTTTGAGGCCTATACTTCAAAAGGAAATATCCTGGCATAGAAACGGGACGGAAGCATTCTCAGAAACTTCTTTGCGATGAGGGCCTTCAAGTCACATAGTGAAACCTTCCTTTTGATAGGCCAGCTTTGAAACACTGCTTCTGTAGAATCCGCAAGTGGATGCTTGGAGCTCTTTGAGGCTTAGGCTGGAAAAGATAATATCTTCATACACAAAATAGACAGAAGCATTCTCAGAAACTTCTTTGTCATGTGGGGATGGAACTCAAAGAGGTGAACATTCCTTTTCACAGAGCAGTTCTGCAACCCTCTTTTGTTGGAAACTGCAAGTGGATGTTTGGTGCGATTGCGTCATCCAGTGGAAAAGGAAATACATTCAGACGAAAACTAGATAGAACCATTCTCAGAAACTTGTTGAGATGAGGGCATTCTACTCACAGAGTTGTACCTTCCTTTTGATAGAATAGTTTTGAAACACACTTTTTGTGCAAACTGCAAGTGGATAGTTGGAGCGCTTTGAGGCGTATGCTGCAAAACGAAATATCTTCACATAAAAACTAGACAGAAGCATTCTCAGAAACTTCTTTGTGATGTGCGCATTCAACTCACAGAGTTGAAGCTTCCTTTTCATATAGCACTTTTGAAACGCTCTGTTAGTAGAATCTGCAAGGGAATATTTGGCGTGCTACGAGGCCAACACTGGAAAAGGAAATACCTTCACATACAAACCAGACGGAAGCATTCTCAGAAACTACCCTGTGCTTTATGCATTCAACTCACTGAGGGGAATCTTCCCTTTGAGAGCGCTGTTTGGAAACACTCTTTTTGCAGAATTTGCTAGGGGATGTTTGGACCGATTTCAGGAGTACGCTGGAAAAGGAAATATCTTCACTTAAACACTAGACAGAAGCATTGTCAGAAACTTCTGTGCGATGAGTGCATTCGACTCACAGACCTGAACCTTCCTTTTGATAGAGCAGTTTTGAAACGCTCTTTTAGTAGCATCTGAAAGTGGATATTTGGAGCGCTTCAAGGCCAAGGCTGGAAAACGAAATATCATCACATAAAAACTAGACAGAAGCATGCTCAGAAACTTCTTTGTGATGAGTGGATTCAACTCACAGACTTGCACGTTCCTTTGGATAGGATAGTTTTGAAACACTGCTTTTGTAGAATCTACGAGTGTTTATTTCGAACGCTTTGAGGCCTATGCTGGAAAAGGAAATATCTTCACCTAAAAACTAGACAGAAGCGTTGTCAGAAACATCTTTGTGATGACTGCATTCAACTCACAGAGTTGAACCTACCTATTGATAGAGAAGTTTTGAAACACCCTTTTTGTAGAATCTGCAAGTGAATATTTGGAGCGATATGAGGCCTCTGCTGGGAAATGAAATATCTTCCCCTAAAAGCTAGACAGAAGCATACTCAGAAACGACTTGGCAATGTGTGCATCCAACTCACAGAGTTGAACCTTCCTTTCCCTAGAGCAGTTTTGAAACACTCTTTTAGTAGAATCTGAAAGTGGATATTTGGAGCGCTTTGAGGCCAGTGCTGGGAAGCGAAATATCATCACAGAAAAACTAGACAGAAGCGTTCTGCGAAAGTTCTTTGTGATGATTGCATTCAACTCAGAGACTCGAACGTTCCTTTTGATAGAACAGTTTTGAAACACTCCTTTTGTAGAATCTGCAAGTGTTTATTTGGAGCGCTTTCAGGCCTATGCTGGAAAAGGAAATATCTTCACCTCAAAAGTAGATAGAAGCATTCTCAGAAACTTCTTGGTGTTGTGTACATTGAACTCACATTGTTGAACATTTCTTAGGATAGAGAAATTTTGAAACACTCTTTTAGCAGAATCTTCAAGTGGATATATGGAGTTCCTTGAGGCCTACGCCGGAAAAGGAAATATCTTCCCGTAGAAACTAGGCAAAAGCATTCTCAGAAAGTTCCCTGTGCTTTGTGCATTCAACTCACAGAGTTCAACCTTCCTTTGGATAGAGCAGTTTTGAAACACTCTTTTTGTAGAATCTGCACGTGGATATTTGGAACGCTTTGAGGCCTATGCTTCAAAAGGAAATATCCTGGCATAGAAACTGGACGGAAGCATTCTCAGAAACTTCTTTGCGATGAGGGCCTTCAAGTCACAGAGTGAAACCTTCCTTTTGATAGGCCAGCTTTGAAACACTGCTTCTGTAGAATCCGCAAGTGGATGCTTGGAGCTCTTTGAGGCTTAGGCTGGAAAAGGTAATATCTTCATACACAAACTAGACAGAAGCATTCTCAGAAACTTCTTTGTCATGTGGGGATGGAACTCACAGAGGTGAACATTCCTTTTCACAGAGCAGTTCTGCAACCCTCTTTTGGTGGAAACTGCAAGTGGATGTTTGGTGCGATTGCGTCAACCAGTGGAAAAGGAAATACATTCAGACGAAAACTAGATAGAACCATTCTCAGAAACTTCTTGAGATGAGGGCATTCTACTCACAGAGTTGTACATTCCTTTTGATAGAATAGTTTTGAAACACACTTTTTGTGAAAACTGCAAGTGGATAGTTGGAGCGCTTTGAGGCGTATGCTGCAAAACGAAATATCTTCACATAAAAACTAGACAGAAGCATTCTCAGAAACTTCTTTGTGATGTGCGCATTCAACCCACAGAGTTGAAGCTTCCTTTTCATATAGCACTTTTGAAACGCTCTGTTAGTAGAATCTGCAAGGGAATATTTGGCGTGCTACGAGGCCAACACTGGAAAAGGAAATACCTTCACATACAAACCAGACGGAAGCATTCTCAGAAACTACCCTGTGCTTTATGCATTCAACTCACTGAGAGGAATCTTCCCTTTGAGAGCGCAGTTTGGAAACACTCTTTTTGCAGAATTTGCTAGGGGATGTTTGGAGCGATTTCAGGACTACGCTGGAAAAGGAAATATCTTCACTTAAACACTAGACAGAAGCATTGTCAGAAACTTCGGTGCGATGAGTGCATTCGACTCACAGACCTGAACCTTCCTTTTGATAGAGCAGTTTTGAAACGCTCTTTTAGTAGCATCTGAAAGTGGATATTTGGAGCGCATCGAGGCCAAGGCTGGAAAACGAAATATCATCACATAAAAACTAGACAGAAGCATTCTCAGAAACTTCTTTGTGATGAGTGGATTCAACTCACAGACTTGCACGTTCCTTTGGATAGGATAGTTTTGAAACACTCCTTTTGTAGAATCTGCTAGTGTTTATTTCGAACGCTTTGAGGCCTATGCTGGAAAAGGAAATATCTTCACCTAAAAACTAGACAGAAGCGTTGTCAGAAACATCTTTGTGATGACTGCATTCAACTCACAGAGTTGAACCTACCTATTGATAGAGAAGTTTTGAAACACCCTTTTTGTAGAATCTGCAAGTGAATATTTGGAGCGATATGAGGCCTCTGCTGGGAAATGAAATATCTTCCCCTAAAAGCTACACAGAAGCATACTCAGAAACGACTTGGCAATGTGTGCATCCAACTCACAGAGTTGAACCTTCCTTTCCCTAGAGCAGTTTTGAAACACTCTTTTAGTAGAATCTGAAAGTGGATATTTGGAGCGCTTTGAGGCCAATGCTGGGAAACGAAATATCATCACAGACAAACTAGACAGAAGCGTTCTGAAAAAGTTCTTTGTGATGAGTGCATTCAACTCAGAGACTCGAACGTTCCTTTTGATAGAACAGTTTTGAAATACTGCTTTTATAGAATCTGCAAGTGTTTATTTGGAGCGCTTTCAGGCCTATGCTGGAAAAGGAAATGTCCTCAAATAACAACTACACAGAAGCATTCTCCGAAACTTCTTTGCAATGAGTGCATTCAACTCACAGACTTGAACCTTCCTTTTGAAAGAGCAGTTTTGAAACACTCTTTTTGTAGAATCTTCAAGTGGATATTTGGAACGCTTTGAGGCCTAGGCTGGGAAATGAAATATATTCACCTAAAAACTAGACAGAAGCATTCTCAGAAACTTCTGTGTGATGAGTGCATTTAACTCACAGACTTGAACATTCCTTTTGATAGAGCAGTTTGGAAACCCTACTTTTGCAGAATCTGCAAGGGTTTATTTGGAGCACTTTGAGGCCTATGCTGGAAAAGGAAATATCTTCACATAAAAACTAGACAGAAGCATTCTCAGAAACTTTTTTGCGATGAGTGCATTCTACTCAAAGATTTGAACCTTCTTTTTGATAGAAGCGTTTTGAAACTCTCTTTCTGTAGAATCTGCAAGTGCATATTTGGAGCTGTTGGAGGCCAATGCTGGAAAAGGAAATATCTTCACATAAAAACTAGACAGAAGCATTCTCAGAAACTTGTTTGCGATGAGTGCATTCAACTCACAGAATTGAACGTTCCTTTTGAAAGAGCAGTTTTGAAACACACTTTTTGTACAATCTGCAAGTGGATATTTAGAACGCTTTCTGGCTTATGCTGGGAAATGAAATATCTTCACCTCAAACCTAGACAGAAGCATTCTCGGAAACTTCTGTGTGATGAGTGCATTCAACTCACAGACTTGAACATTACTTTGGATAGAGCAGTATGGAAACACTCCTTTTGAAGTATCTGCAAGTGTTTTTTCGGAGCGGTTTGAGGCCTATGCTGGAAAAGGAAATATCTTCACATAAAAACTGGACAGAAGCATTCTCAGAAACTTCTTTGTGATGAGTGCATTCTACTCACAGTGTTGAACCTTCTTTTTGATAGAAGAGTTTTGAAACTGTCTTTTTGTAGAATCTGCAAGTGCATATTTGGAGCTGTTTGAGGCCAATGATGGAAAAGGAAATATCTTCACATAAAAACTAGATAGAAGCGTTCTCAGAAACTTGTTTGGGAGGCGTGCATTCAAGTCACAGATTTGAACCTTTCTTTTGAAAGAGCAGTTTTGAAACCCTCTTTTTGTAGAATTTGCTAGTGTATATTTGCAGCGCTGTGAGGCCTATGCTGGGAAATGATTTATCTTCACCTAAAAACTAGACAGAAGGATTCTCAGAAACTTCTGTGTGATGAATGCATTCAACTCACAGACATGAACGTTCCTTTTGATAGGATAGTTTTGAAACACTCCTTTGGTAGAATCTGCAAGTGTTTATTTCGAGCGCTTTGAGGCCAATGCTGGAAAAGGAAATATCTTCACATAAAAAGTAGACAGAAGCATTCTCAGAAACTTGTGTGTGATGAGTGGTTTCAACTCACAGACTTGAACGATCCTTTTGATGGGACAGTTTTGAAACACTCCTTTTGTAGGAATCTGCAAGTGTTTATTTCGAGCTCGTTGAGGCCAATGGTGGAAAAGGAAATGTCCTCAAATAACAACTACACAGAAGCATTCTCCGAAACTTCTTTGCAATGAGTGCATTCAACTCACAGACTTGAACCTTCCTTTTGAAAAAGCAGTTTTGAAACACTCTTTTTGTAGAATCTTCAAGGGGATATTTGGAACGCTTTGAGGCCTAGGCTGGGAAATGAAATATCTTCACCTAAAAACTAGACAGAAGCATTCTCAGAAACTTCTGTGTGATGAGTGCATTCAACTCACAGACTTGAACATTCCTTTTGATAGAGCAGTTTGGAAACACTGCTTTTGCAGAATCTGCAAGGGTTTATTTGGAGCACTTTGAGGCCTATGCTGGAAAAGGAAGTATCTTCACATAAAAACTAGACAGAAGCATTCTCAGAAACTTCTTTGTGATGAGTGCATTCTACTCACAGAGTTGAACCTTCTTTTTGATAGAAGAGTTTTGAAACTGTCTTTTTGTAGAATCTGCAAGTGCATATATGGAGCTGTTTGAGGCCAATGATGGAAAAGGAAATATCTTCACATAAAAACTAGACAGAAGCGTTCTCAGAAACTTGTTTCGGAGGCGTGCATTCAAGTCACAGATTTGACCCTTTCTTTTGAAAGAGCAGTTTTGAAACCCTCTTTTTGTAGAATCTGCTAGTGTATATTTGGAGCGCTGTGAGGCCTATGCTGGGAAATGAAATATCTTCACCTAAAAACTAGACAGAACGATTCTCAGAAACTTCTGTGTGATGAATGCATTCCACTCACAGACGTGAACGTTCCTTTTGATAGGACAGTTTTGAAACACTCCTTTGGTAGAATCTGCAAGTGTTAATTTCGAGCGCTTTGAGGCCAATGCTGGAAAAGGGAATATCTTCCCATAAAAACTAGACAGAAGCATTCTCAGAAACTTGTGTGTGATGAGTGTGTTCAACTCACAGACTTGAACGATCCTTTTGATATGTCAGTTTGGAAACATTCCTTTTGTAGGATCTGCAAGTGTTTATTTCGAGCTCATTGAGGCCAATGGTGGAAAAGGAAATGTCCTCAAATAACAACTACACAGAAGCATTCTCCGAAACTTCTTTGCAATGAGTGCATTCAACTCACAGACTTGAACCTTCCTTTTGAAAGAGCAGTATTGAAACACTCTTTTTGTAGAATCTTCAAGTGGATATTTGGAACGCTTTGAGGCCTAGGCTGGGAAATGAAATATCTTCAACTAAAAACTAGACAGAAGCATTCTCAGAAACTTCTGTGTGATGAGTGCATTCAACTCACAGACTTGAACATTCCTTTTGATAGAGCAGTTTGGAAACCCTACTTTTGCAGAATCTGCAAGGGTTTATTTGGAGCAATTTGAGGCCTATGCTGGAAAAGGAAATATCTTCACATAAAAACTAGACAGAAGCATTCTCAGAAACTTCTTTGCGATGAGTGCATTCTACTCAAAGAGTTGAACCTTCTTTTTGATAGAAGCGTTTTGAAACTCTCTTTCTGTAGAATCTGCAAGTGCATATTTGGAGCTGTTGGAGGCCAATGCTGGAAAAGGAAATATCTTCACATAAAAACTAGACAGAAGCATTCTCAGAAACTTGTTTGCGATGAGTGCATTCAACTCACAGAATTGAACGTTCCTTTTGAAAGAGCAGTTTTGAAACACACTTTTTGTACAATCTGCAAGTGGATATTTAGAACGCTTTCTGGCTTATGCTGGGAAATGAAATATCTTCACCTAAAACCTAGACAGAAGCATTCTCGGAAACTTCTGTGTGATGAGTGCATTCAACTCACAGACTTGAACATTACTTTGGATAGAGCAGTATGGAAACACTCCTTTTGAAGTATCTGCAAGTGTTTGTTCGGAGCGGTTTGAGGCCTATGCTGGAAAAGGAAATATCTTCACATAAAAACTAGACAGAAGCATTCTCAGAAACTTCTTTGTGATGAGTGCATTCTACTCACAGAGTTGAACCTTCTTTTTGATAGAAGAGTTTTGAAACTCTCTTTCTGTAGAATCTGCAAGTGCATATTTGGAGCTGTTGTAGGCCAATGCTGGAAAAGGAAATAACTTCACATAAAAACTAGACAGAAGCATTCTCAGAAACTTGTTTGCGATGAGTGCATTCAACTCACAGACTTGAATGTTCCTTTTGAAAGAGCAGTTTTGAAACACACTTTTTGTACAATCCGCAAGTGGATATAGAACGCTTTTTGGCCTATGCTGGGAAATGAAATATCTTCACCTAAAACCTAGACAGAAGCATTCTCGGAAACTTCTGTGTGATGAGTGCATTCAACTCACAGACTTGAACATTACTTTGGATAGAGCAGTTTGGAAACACTCCTTTTGAAGAATCTGCAAGTGTTTGCTTGGAGCGTTTTGAGGCCTATGCTGGAAAAGGAAATAACTTCACATAAAAACTAGACAGAAGCATTCTCAGAAACTTCTTTGTGATGAGTGCATTCTACTCACAGTGTTGAACCTTCTTTTTGATAGAAGAGTTTTGAAACTGTCTTTTTGTAGAATCTGCAAGTGCATATTTGGAGCTGTTTGAGGCCAATGATGGAAAAGGAAATATCTTCACATAAAAACTAGACAGAAGCGTTCTCAGAAACTTGTTTGGGAGGAGTGCATTCAAGTCACAGATTTGAACCTTTCTTTTGAAAGAGCGGTTTTGAAACACTCTTTTTGTAGAATCTGCTAGTGTTTATTTCGAGCTCATTGAGGCCAATGTTGGAAAAGGAAATGTCCTCAAATAACAACTACACAGAAGCATTCTCCGAAACTTCTTTGCAATGAGTGCATTCAACTCACAGACTTGAACCTTCCTTTTGAAAGAGCAGTTTTGAAACACTCATTTTGTAGAATCTTCAAGTGGATATTTGGAACGCTTTGAGGCCTAGGCTGGGAAATGAAATATCTTCACCTATAAACTAGACAGAAGCATTCTCAGAAACTTCTTTGTGATGAGTGCATTCAACTCACAGACTTGAACATTCCTTTTGATAGAGAAGTTTGGAAACACTCCTTTTGCAGAATCTGCAAGGGTTTATTTGGAGCACTTTGACGCCTAGGCTGGAAAAGGAAATATCTTCACATAAAAACTAGACAGAAGCATTCTCAGAAACTTCTTTGTGATGAGTGCATTCTACTCACAGAGTTGAACCTTCTTTTTGAGAGAAGAGTTTTGAAACTCTCTTTCTGTAGAATCTGCAAGTACATATTTGGAGCTGTTGGAGGCCAATGCTGGAAAAGGAAATATCTTCACATAAAAACTAGACAGAAGCATTCTCAGAAACTTGTTTGCGATGAGTGCATTCAACTCACAGACTTGAACGTTCCTACTGAAAGAGCAGTTTTGAAACACACTTTTTGTACAATCTGAAAGTGGCTATTTAGAACGCTTTCTGGCCTATGCTGGGAAATGGAATATCTTCACCTAAAACCTAGACAGAAGCATTCTCGGAAACTTCTGTGTGATGAGTGCATTCAACTCACAGACTTGAACATTACTTTGGATAGAGCAGTTTGGAAACACTCCTTTTGAAGAATCTGCAAGTGTTTGTTTGGAGCGTTTTGAGGCCTATGCTGGAAAAGGAAATATCTTCACATAAAAACTAGACAGAAGCATTCTCAGAAACTTCTTTGTGATGAGTGCATTCTACTCACAGAGTTGAACCTTCTTTTTGATAGAAGAGTTTTGAAACTGTCTTTTTGTAGAATCTGCAAGTGCATATTTGGAGCTGTTTGAGGCCAATGGTGGAAAAGGAAACATCTTCACATAAAAACTAGACAGAAGCGTTCTCAGAAACTTGTTTGGGAGGAGTGCATTCAAGTCAAAGATTTGAACCTTTCTCTTGAAAGAGGAGTTTTGAAACACTCTTTATGTAGAATCTGCTAGTGTATATTTGGAGCGCTGTGAGGCCTATGCTGGGAAATGAATTATCTTCACCTAAAAACTAGACAGAAGGATTCTCAGAAACTTCTGTGTGATGAATGCATTCAACTCACAGACATGAACGTTCCTTTTGATAGGACAGTTTTGAAACACTCCTTTGGTAGAATCTGCAAGTGTTTATTTCGAGCGCTTTGAGGCCAATGCTGGAAAAGGAAATATCTTCACATAAAAATTAGACAGAAGCATTCTCAGAAACTTGTGTGTGATGAGTGCGTTCAACTCACAGACTTGAACGATCCTTTTGATAGGACAGTTTTGAAGCACTCCTTTTGTAGGAATCTGCAAGTGTTTATTTCGAGCTCATTGAGGCCAATGGTGGAAAAGGAAATGTCCTCAAATAACAACTACACAGAAGCATTCTCCGAAACTTCTTTGCAATGAGTGCATTCAACTAACAGACTTGAACCTTCCTTTTGAAAGAGCAGTATTGAAACCTCTTTTTGTAGAATCTTCAAGTGGATATTTGGAACGCTTTGAGGCCTAGGCTGGGAAATGAAATATCTTCACCTATAAACTAGACAGAAGCATTCTCAGAAACTTCTTTGTGATGAGTGCATTCAACCCACAGACTTGAACATTCCTTTTGATAGAGAAGTTTGGAAACACTCCTTTTGCAGAATCTGCAAGGGTTTATTTGGAGCACTTTGAGGCCTATGCTGGAAAAGAAAATATCTTCACATAAAAACTAGACAGAAGCATTCTCAGAAACTTCTTTGCGATGAGTGCATTCTACTCACAGAGTTGAACCTTCTTTTTGATGGAAGAGTTTTGAAACTCTCTTTCTGTAGAATCTGCAAGTACATATTTGGAGATGTTGGAGGCCAATGCTGGAAAAGGAAATATCTTCACATAAAAACTAGACAGAAGCATTCTCAGAAACTTGTTTGCAATGAGTGCATTCAACGCACAGACTTGAACGTTCCTACTGAAAGAGCCGTTTTGAAACACACTTTTTGTACAATCTGAAAGTGGCTATTTAGAACGCTTTCTAGCCTTTGCTGGGAAATGGAATATCTTCACCTAAAACCTAGACAGAAGCATTCTCGGAAACTTCTGTGTGATGAGTGCATTCAACTCACAGACTTGAACATTACTTTGGATAGAGCAGTTTGGAAACACTCCTTTTGAAGAATCTGCAAGTGTTTGTTTGGAGCGTTTTGAGGCCTATGCTGGCAAAGGAAATATCTTCACATAAAAACTAGACAGAAGCATTCTCAGAAACTTCTTTGTGAGGAGTGCATTCTACTCACAGAGTTGAACCTTCTTTTTGATAGAAGAGTTTTGAAACTGTCTTTTTGTAGAATCTGCAAGTGCATATTTGGAGCTGTTTGAGGCCAATGATGGAAAAGGAAATATCTTCACATAAAAACTAGACAGAAGCGTTCTCAGAAACTTGTTTGGGAGGAGTGCATTCAAGTCAAAGATTTGAACCTTTCTTTTGAAAGAGGAGTTTTGAAACACTCTTTATGTAGTATCTGCTAGTGTATATTTGGAGCGCTGGGAGGCCTATGCTGGGAAATGAATTATCTTCACCTAAAATCTAGACAGAAGGATTCTCAGAAACTTCTGTGTGATGAATGCATTCAACTCACAGACATGAACGTTCCTTTTGATAGGACAGTTTTGAAACACTCCTTTGGTAGAATCTGCAAGTGTTTATTTCGAGCGCTTTGAGGCCAATGCTGGAAAAGGAAATATCTTCACATAAAAACTTGACAGAAGCATTCTCAGAAACTTGTGTGTGATGAGTGCGTTCAACTCACAGACTTGAACGATCCTTTTGATAGGACAGTTTTGAAACACTCCTTTTGTAGGAATCTGCAAGTGTTTATTTCGAGCTCATTGAGGCCAATGGTGGAAAAGGAAATGTCCTCAAATAACAACTACACAGAAGCATTCTCCGAAACTTCTTTGCAATGAGTGCATTCAACTAACAGACTTGAACCTTCCTTTTGAAAGAGCAGTTTTGAAACACTCTTTTTGTAGAATCTTCAAGTGGATATTTGGAACGCTTTGAGGCCTAGGCTGGGAAATGAAATATCTTCACCTATAAACTAGACAGAAGCATTCTCAGAAACTTCTTTGTGATGAGTGCATTCAACCCACAGACTTGAACATTCCTTTTGATAGAGAAGTTTGGAAACACTCCTTTTGCAGAATCTGCAAGGGTTTATTTGGAGCACTTTGAGGCCTATGCTGGAAAAGAAAATATCTTCACATAAAAACTAGACAGAAGCATTCTCAGAAACTTCTTTGCGATGAGTGCATTCTACTCACAGAGTTGAACCTTCTTTTTGATGGAAGAGTTTTGAAACTCTCTTTCTGTAGAATCTGCAAGTACATATTTGGAGATGTTGGAGGCCAATGCTGGAAAAGGAAATATCTTCACATAAAAACTAGACAGAAGCATTCTCAAAACTTGCTTGCAATGAGTGCATTCAACTCACAGACTTGAACGTTCCTACTGAAAGAGCAGTTTTGAAACACACTTTTTGTACAATCTGAAAGTGGCTATTTTGAACGCTTTCTGGCCTATGCTGGGAAATGGAATATCTTCACCTAAAACCTAGACAGAAGCATTCTCGGAAACTTCTGTGTGATGAGTGCATTCAACTCACAGACTTGAACATTACTTTGGATAGAGCAGTTTGGAAACACTCCTTTTGAAGAATCTGCAAGTGTTTGTTTGGAGCGCTTTGAGACCAATGCTGGAAAAGGAAATATCTTCACATGAAAACTAGACAGAAGCATTCTCAGAAACTTGTGTGTGATGAGTGCGTTCAACTCACAGACTTGAACGATCCTTTTGATAGGACAGTTTTGAAACACTCCTTTTGTAGAATCTGCAAGTGTTTATTTCGAACTCATTGAGGAAAATGGTGGAAAAGGAAGTGTCCTCAAATAACAACTACACAGAAGCATTCTCGGAAACTTCTTTGCAATGAGTGCATTCAACTCACAGACTTGAACCTTTCTTATGAAAGTGCAGTTTTGAATCACTCTTTTTGTAGAATCTTCAAGTGGATATTTGGAACGCTTTGAGGCTTAGGCTGGGAAATGAAATATCTTCACCTAAAAACTAGACAGAAGCATTCTCAGAAACTTCTGTGTGATGAGTGCATTCAACTCACAGACTTGAACGTTCCTACTCAAAGAGCAGTTTTGAAACACACTTTTTGTACAATCTGCAAGTGGATATAGAACGCTTTTTGACATATGCTAGGAAATGAAATATCTTCACCTAAAACCTAGACAGAAGCATTCTCCGAAACTTCTGTGTGATGAGTGCATTCAACTCACAGACTTGAACATAACTTTGGATAGAGCAGTTTGGAAACACTCCTTTTGAAGAATCTGCAAGTGTTTGCTTGGAGCGTTTTGAGGCCTACGCTGGAAAAGGAAATATCTTCACATAAAAACTAGACAGAAGCATTCTCAGAAACTTCTTTGTGACGAGTGCATTCTACTCACAGTGTTGAACCTTCTTTTTGATAGAAGAGTTTTCAAACTGTCTTTTTGTAGAATCTGCAAGTGCATATTTGGAACTGTTTGAGGCCAATGTTGGAAAAGGAAATATCTTCACATAAAAACTAGACAGAAGCGTTCTCAGAAACTTGTTTGGGAGGAGTGCATTCAAGTCAAAGATTTGAACCTTTCTTTTGAAAGAGCAGTTTTGAAACACTCTTTTTGTAGAATCTGCTAGTGTATATTTGGAGCGCTGTGAGGCCTATGCTGGGAAATGAATTATTTTCACCTAAAAACTAGACAGAAGGATTCTCAGAAACTTCTTTGTGATGAATGCATTCAACTCACAGACATGAACGTTCCATTTGATAGGACAGTTTTGAAACACTCCTTTGGTAGAATCTGCAAGTGTTTATTTAGAGCGCTTTGAGGCCAATGCTGGAAAAGGAAATATCTTCACATAAAAACTAGACAGAAGCATTCTCAGAAACTTGTTTGCGATGAGTGCATTCAACTCACAGACTTGAACGTTCCTACTGAAAGGGTAGTTTTGAAACACACTTTTTGTACAATCTGCAAGTGGATATTTAGAACGCTTTCTGGCCTATGCTGGGAAATGGAATATCTTCACCTAAAACCTAGACAGAAGCATTCTCGGAAACTTCTGTGTGATGAGTGCATTCAACTCACAGACTTGAACATTACTTTGGATAGAACAGTTTGGAAACACTCCTTTTGAAGAATCTGCAAGTGTTTGTTTGGAGCGTTTTGAGGCCTATGCTGGAAAAGGAAATATCTTCACATAAAAACTAGACAGAAGCATTCTCAGAAACTTCTTTGTGATGAGTGCATTCTACTCACAGAGTTGAACCTTCTTTTTGATAGAAGAGTTTTGAAACTGTCTTTTTGTAGAATCTGCAAGTGCATATTTGGAGCTGTTTGAGGCCAATGATGGAAAAGGAAATATCTTAACATAAAAACTAGACAGAAGCGTTCTCAGAAACTTGTTTGGGAGGAGTGCATTCAAGTCAAAGATTTGAACCTTTCTTTTGAAAGAGGAGTTTTGAAACACTCTTTATGTAGAATCTGCTAGTGTATATTTGGAGCGCTGTGAGGCCTATGCTGGGAAATGAATTATCTTCACCTAAAAACTAGACAGAAGGATTCTCAGAAATTTCTGTGTGATGAATGCATTCAACTCACAGACATGAACGTTCCTTTTGATAGGACAGTTTTGAAACACTCCTTTTGTAGGAATCTGCAAGTGTTTATTTCGAGCTCATTGAGGCCAATGTTGGAAAAGGAAATGTCCTCAAATAACAACTACACAGAAGCATTCTCCGAAACTTCTTTGCAATGAGTGCATTCAACTCACAGACTTGAACCTTCCTTTTGAAAGAGCAGTTTTGAAACACTCTTTTTGTAGAATCTTCAAGTGGATATTTGGAACGCTTTGAGGCGTAGGCTGGGAAATGAAATATCTTCACCTAAAAACTAGACAGAAGCATTCTCAGAAACTTCTGTGTGATGAGTGCATTCAACTCACAGACTTGAACATTACTTTTGATAGAGCAGTTTGGAAACACTACTTTTGCAGAATCTGCAAGGGTTTATTTGGAGCACTTTGAGGCCTATGCTGGAAAAGGAAATATCTTCACATAAAAACTAGACAGAAGCATTCTCAGAAACTTCTTTGTGATGAGTGCATTCTACTCACAGAGTTGAACCTTCTTTTTGATAGAAGAGGTTTGAAACTGTCTTTTTGTAGAATCTGCAAATGCATATTTGGAGCTGTTTGTGGCCAATGATGGAAAAGGAAATATCTTCACATAAAAACTAGACAGAAGCGATCTTAGAAACTTGTTTGGAGGAGTGCATTCAAGTCACAGATTTGAACCTTTCTTTTGAAAGAGCAGTTTTGAAACAGTCTTTTTGAAGAATCTGCTATTGTATATTTGGAGTGCTGTGAGGCCTATGCTGGGAAATGAAATATCTTCACCTAAAAACTAGACAGAAGGATTCTCAGAAACTTCTGTGTGATGAATACATTCAACTCACAGACATGAACGTTCCTTTTGATAGGACAGTTTTGAAACACTCCTTTGGTAGAATCTGCAAGTGTTTATTTCGAGCGCTTTGAGGCCAATGCTGGAAAAGGAAATATCTTCACATAAAAACTAGACAGAAGCATTCTCAGAAACTTATGTGTGATGAGTGCATTCAACTCACAGACTTGAATGATCCTTTTGATAGGACAGTTTTGAAACACTCCTTTTGTAGGAATCTGCAAGTGTTTATTTCGAGCTCATTGAGGCCAATGTTGGAAAAGGAAATGTCCTCAAATAACAACTACACAGAAGCATTCTCCGAAACTTCTTTGCAAAGAGTGAATTCAACTCACAGACTTGTACCTTCCTTTTGAAAGAGCAGTTTTGAAACACTCTTTTTGTAGAATCTTCAAGTGGATATTTGGAACGCTTTGAGGCCTAGGCTGGGAAATGAAATATCTTCACCTAAAAACTAGACAGAAGCATTCTCAGAAACTTCTGTGTGATGAGTGCATTCAACTCACAGACTTGAACATTCCTTTTGATAGAGCAGTTTGGAAACCCTACTTTTGCAGAATCTGCAAGGGTTTATTTGGAGCACTTTGAGGCCTATGCTGGAAAAGGAAATATCTTCACATAAAAACTAGACAGAAGCATTCTCAGAAACTTCTTTGTGATGAGTGCATTCTACTCAAAGAGTTGAACCTTCTTTTTGATAGAAGAGTTTTGAAACTCTCTTTCTGTAGAATCTGCAAGTGCATATTTGGAGCTGTTGGAGGCCAATGTTGGAAAAGGAAATATCTTCACATAAAAACTAGACAGAAGCATTCTCAAAACTTGCTTGCAATGAGTGCATTCAACTCACAGACTTGAACGTTCCTACTGAAAGAGCAGTTTTGAAACACACTTTTTGTACAATCTGAAAGTGGCTATTTAGAACGCTTTCTGGCCTATGCTGGGAAATGGAATATCTTCACCTAAAACCTAGACAGAAGCATTCTCGGAAACTTCTGTGTAATGAGTGCATTCAACTCACAGACTTGAACATTACTTTGGATAGAGCAGTTTGGAAACACTCCTTTTGAAGAATCTGCAAGTGTTTGTTTGGAGCGCTTTGAGACCAATGCTGGAAAAGGAAATATCTTCACATGAAAACTAGACAGAAGCATTCTCAGAAACTTGTGTGTGATGAGTGCGTTCAACTCACAGACTTGAACGATCCTTTTGATAGGACAGTTTTGAAACACTCCTTTTGTAGAATCTGCAAGTGTTTATTTCGAACTCATTGAGGAAAATGGTGGAAAAGGAAGTGTCCTCAAATAACAACTACACAGAAGCATTCTCGGAAACTTCTTTGCAATGAGTGCATTCAACTCACAGACTTGAACCTTTCTTATGAAAGTGCAGTTTTGAAACACTCTTTTTGTAGAATCTTCAAGTGGATATATGGAACGCTTTGAGGCTTAGGCTGGGAAATGAAATATCTTCACCTAAAAACTAGACAGAAGCATTCTCAGAAACTTCTGTGTGATGAGTGCATTCAACTCACAGACTTGAACGTTCCTACTCAAAGAGCAGTTTTGAAACACACTTTTTGTACAATCTGCAAGTGGATATAGAACGCTTTTTGACCTATGCTAGGAAATGAAATATCTTCACCTAAAACCTAGACAGAAGCATTCTCCGAAACTTCTGTGTGATGAGTGCATTCAACTCACAGACTTGAACATTACTTTGGATAGAGCAGTTTGGAAACACTCCTTTTGAAGAATCTGCAAGTGTTTGCTTGGAGCGTTTTGAGGCCTATGCTGGAAAAGGAAATATCTTCACATAAAAACTAGACAGAAGCATTCTCAGAAACTTCTTTGTGACGAGTGCATTCTACTCACAGTGTTGGACCTTCTTTTTGATAGAAGAGTTTTGAAACTGTCTTTTTGTAGAATCTGCAAGTGCATATTTGGAACTGTTTGAGGCCAATGTTGGAAAAGGAAATATCTTCACATAAAAACTAGACAGAAGCGTTCTCAGAAACTTGTTTGGGAGGAGTGCATTCAAGTCATAGATTTGAACCTTTCTTTTGAAAGAGCAGTTTTGAAACACTCTTTTTGTAGAATCTGCTAGTGTATATTTGGAGCGCTGTGAGGCCTATGCTGGGAAATGAATTATTTTCACCTAAAAACTAGACAGAAGGATTCTCAGAAACTTCTTTGTGATGAATGCATTCAACTCACAGACATGAACGTTCCATTTGATAGGACAGTTTTGAAACACTCCTTTGGTAGAATCTGCAAGTGTTTATTTTGAGCGCTTTGAGGCCAATGCTGGAAAAGGAAATATCTTCAAATAAAAACTAGACAGAAGCATTCTCAGAAACTTGTGTGTGATAAGTGCGTTCAACTCACAGACTTGAACGATCCTTTTGATAGGACAGTTTGGAAACACTCCTTTTGTAGGAATCTGCAAGTGTTTATTTCGAGCTCATTGAGGCCAATGGTGGAAAAGGAAATGTCCTCAAATAACAACTACACAGAAGCATTCTCCGAAAATTCTTTGCAATGAGTGCATTCAACTCACAGACTTGAACCTTCCTTTTGAAAGAGCAGTTTTGAAACACTCTTTTTGTAGAATCTTCAAGTGGATATTTGAAACGCTTTGAGGCCTAGGCTGGGAAATGAAATATATTCACCTAAAAACTAGACAGAAGCATTCTAAGAAACTTCTGTGTGATGAGTGCATTCAACTCACAGACTTGAACATTCCTTTTGATAGAGCAGTTTGGAAACACTCCTTTTGCAGAATCTGCAAGGGTTTATTTGGAGCACTTTGAGGCCTATGCTGGAAAAGGAAATATCTTCACATAAAAACTAGACAGAAGCATTCTCAGAAACTTCTTTGCGATGAGTGCATTCTACTCAAAGAGTTGAACCTTCTTTTTGATAGAAGAGTTTTGAAACTCTCTTTCTGTAGAATCTGCAAGTGCATATTTGGAGCTGTTGGAGGCCGATGCTGGAAAAGGAAATATCTTCACATAAAAACTAGACAGAAGCATTCTCAGAAACTTGTTTGCGATGAGTGCATTCAACTCACAGAATTGAACGTTCCTTTTGAAAGAGCAGTTTTGAAACACACTTTTTGTACAATCTGCAAGTGGATATTTAGAACGCTTTCTGGCCTATGTTGGGAAATGAAATAACTTCACCTAAAACCTAGAAAGAAGTATTCTCGGAAACTTCTGTGTGATGAGTGCATTCAACTCACAGACTTGAACATTACTTTGGATAGAGCAGTTTGGAAACACTCCTTTTGAAGAATCTGCAAGTGTTTGTTTGGAGCGTTTTGAGGCCTATGCTGGAAAAGGAAATATCTTCATATAAAAACTAGACAGAAGCATTCTCAGAAACTTCTTTGTGATGAGTGCATTCTACTCACAGAGTTGAACCTTCTTTTTGATAGAAGAGTTTTGAAACTGTCTTTTTGTAGAATCTGCAAGTGCATATTTGGAGCTGTTTGAGGCCAATGATGGAAAAGGAAATATCTTCACATAAAAACTAGATAGAAGCGTTCTCAGAAACTTGTTTGGGAGGCGTGCATTGAAGTCACAGATTTGAACCTTTCTTTTGAAAGAGCAGTTTTGAAACCCTCTTTTTGCAGAATTTGCTAGTGTATATTTGGAGCGCTGTGAGGCCTATGCTGGGAAATGAAATATCTTCACCTAAAAACTAGACAGAAGGATTCTCAGAAACTTCTGTGTGATGAATGCATTCAACTCACAGACGTGAACGTTCCTTTTGATAGGACAGTTTTGAAACACTCCTTTGGTAGAATCTGCAAGTGTTTATTTCGAGCGCTTTGAGGCCAATGCTGGAAAAGGAAATATCTTCACATAAAAACTTGACAGAAGCATTCTCAGAAACTTGTGTGTGATGAGTGCTTTCAACTCACAGACTTGAACGATCCTTTTGATGGGACAGTTTTGAAACACTCCTTTTGTAGGAATCTGCAAGTGTTTATTTCGAGCTCGTTGAGGCCAATGGTGGAAAAGGAAATGTCCTCAAATAACAACTACACAGAAGCATTCTCCGAAACTTCTTTGCAATGAGTGCATTCAACTCACAGACTTGAACCTTACTTTTGAAAGAGCAGTTTTGAAACACTCTTTTTGTAGAATCTTCAAGGGGATATTGGGAACGCTTTGAGGCCTAGGCTGGGAAATGAAATATCTTCACCTAAAAACTAGACAGAAGCATTCTCAGAAACTTCTGTGTGATGAGTGCATTCAACTCACAGACTTGAACATTCCTTTTGATAGAGCAGTTTGGAAACACTGCTTTTGCAGAATCTGCAAGGGTTTATTTGGAGCACTTTGAGGCCTATGCTGGAAAAGGAAGTATCTTCACATAAAAACTAGACAGAAGCATTCTCAGAAACTTCTTTGTGATGAGTGCATTCTACTCACAGAGTTGAACCTTCTTTTTGATAGAAGAGTTTTGAAACTGTCTTTTTGTAGAATCTGCAAGTGCATATTTGGAGCAGTTTGAGGCCAATGATGGAAAAGGAAGTATCTTCACATAAAAACTAGACAGAAGCGTTCTCAGAAACTTGTTTTGGAGACGTGCATTCAAGTCACAGATTTGACCCTTTCTTTTGAAAGAGCAGTTTTGAAACCCTCTTTTTGTAGAATCTGCTAGTGTATATTTGGAGCGCTGTGAGGCCTATGCTGGGAAATGAAATATCTTCACCTAAAGACTAGACAGAAGGATTCTCAGAAACTTCTGTGTGATGAATGCATTCCACTCACAGACGTGAACGTTCCTTTTGATAGGACAGTTTTGAAACACTCCTTTGGTAGAATCTGCAAGTGTTTATTTCGAGCGCTTTGAGGCCAATGCTGGAAAAGGGAATATCTTCACATAAAAACTAGACAGAAGCATTCTCAGAAACTTATGTGTGATGAGTGTGTTCAACTCACAGACTTGAACGATCCTTTTGATAGTTCAGTTTGGAAACATTCCTTTTGTAGGATCTGCAAGTGTTTATTTCGAGCTCATTGAGGCCAATGGTGGAAAAGGAAATGTCCTCAAATAACAACTACACAGAAGCATTCTCCGAAACTTCTTTGCAATGAGTGCATTCAACTCACAGACTTGAACCTTCCTTTTGAAAGAGCAGTATTGAAACACTCTTTTTGTAGAATCTTCAAGTGGATATTTGGAACGCTTTGAGGCCTAGGCTGGGAAATGAAATATCTTCAACTAAAAACTAGACAGAAGCATTCTCAGAAACTTCTGTGTGATGAGTGCATTCAACTCACAGACTTGAACATTCCTTTTGATAGAGCAGTTTGGAAACCCTACTTTTGCAGAATCTGCAAGATTTTATTTGGAGCATTTTGAGGCCTATGCTGGAAAAGGAAATATCTTCACATAAAAACTAGACAGAAGCATTCTCAGAAACTTCTTTGCGATGAGTGCATTCTACTCAAAGAGTTGAACCTTCTTTTTGATAGAAGCGTTTTGAAACTCTCTTTCTGTAGAATCTGCAAGTGCATATTTGGAGCTGTTGGAGGCCAATGCTGGAAAAGGAAATATCTTCACATAAAAACTAGACAGAAGCATTCTCAGAAACTTGTTTGCGATGAGTGCATTCAACTCACAGAATTGAACGTTCCTTTTGAAAGAGCAGTTTTGAAACACACTTTTTGTACAATCTGCAAGTGGATATTTAGAACGCTTTCTGGCTTATGCTGGGAAATGAAATATCTTCACCTAAAACCTAGACAGAAGCATTCTCGGAAACTTCTGTGTGATGAGTGCATTCAACTCACAGACTTGAACATTACTTTGGATAGAGCAGTATGGAAACACTCCTTTTGAAGTATCTGCAAGTGTTTGTTCGGAGCGGTTTGAGGCCTATGCTGGAAAAGGAAATATCTTCACATAAAAACTAGACAGAAGCATTCTCAGAAACTTCTTTGTGATGAGTGCATTCTACTCACAGAGTTGAACCTTCTTTTTGATAGAAGAGTTTTGAAACTCTCTTTCTGTAGAATCTGCAAGTGCATATTTGGAGCTGTTGTAGGCCAATGCTGGAAAAGGAAATATCTTCACAAAAAACTAGACAGAAGCATTCTCAGAAACTTGTTTGCGATGAGTGCATTCAACTCACAGACTTGAACGTTCCTTTTGAAAGAGCAGTTTTGAAACACACTTTTTGTACAATCTGAAAGTGGCTATTTAGAACGCTTTCTGGCCTATGTTGGGAAATGAAATATCTTCACCTAAAACCTAGAAAGAAGCATTCTCGGAAACTTCTGTGTGATGAGTGCATTCAACTCAAAGACTTGAACATTCCTTTGGATAGAGAAGTTTGGAAACACTCCTTTTGCAGAATCTGCAAGGGTTTATTTGGAGCACTTTGAGGCCTATGCTGGAAAAGGAAATATCTTCACATAAAAACTAGACAGAAGCATTCTCAGAAACTTCTTTGCGATGAGTGCATTCTACTCAAAGAGTTGAACCTTCTTTTTGATAGAAGAGTTTTGAAACTCTCTTTCTGTAGAATCTGCAAGTGCATATTTGGAGCTGTTGGAGGCCGATGCTGGAAAAGGAAATATCTTCACATAAAAACTAGACAGAAGCATTCTCAGAAACTTGTTTGCGATGAGTGCATTCAACTCACAGAATTGAACGTTCCTTTTGAAAGAGCAGTTTTGAAACACACTTTTTGTACAATCTGCAAGTGGATATTTAGAACGCTTTCTGGCCTATGTTGGGAAATGAAATAACTTCACCTAAAACCTAGAAAGAAGTATTCTCGGAAACTTCTGTGTGATGAGTGCATTCAACTCACAGACTTGAACATTACTTTGGATAGAGCAGTTTGGAAACACTCCTTTTGAAGAATCTGCAAGTGTTTGTTTGGAGCGTTTTGAGGCCTATGCTGGAAAAGGAAATATCTTCATATAAAAACTAGACAGAAGCATTCTCAGAAACTTCTTTGTGATGAGTGCATTCTACTCACAGAGTTGAACCTTCTTTTTGATAGAAGAGTTTTGAAACTGTCTTTTTGTAGAATCTGCAAGTGCATATTTGGAGCTGTTTGAGGCCAATGATGGAAAAGGAAATATCTTCACATAAAAACTAGATAGAAGCGTTCTCAGAAACTTGTTTGGGAGGCGTGCATTGAAGTCACAGATTTGAACCTTTCTTTTGAAAGAGCAGTTTTGAAACCCTCTTTTTGCAGAATTTGCTAGTGTATATTTGGAGCGCTGTGAGGCCTATGCTGGGAAATGAAATATCTTCACCTAAAAACTAGACAGAAGGATTCTCAGAAACTTCTGTGTGATGAATGCATTCAACTCACAGACGTGAACGTTCCTTTTGATAGGACAGTTTTGAAACACTCCTTTGGTAGAATCTGCAAGTGTTTATTTCGAGCGCTTTGAGGCCAATGCTGGAAAAGGAAATATCTTCACATAAAAACTTGACAGAAGCATTCTCAGAAACTTGTGTGTGATGAGTGCTTTCAACTCACAGACTTGAACGATCCTTTTGATGGGACAGTTTTGAAACACTCCTTTTGTAGGAATCTGCAAGTGTTTATTTCGAGCTCGTTGAGGCCAATGGTGGAAAAGGAAATGTCCTCAAATAACAACTACACAGAAGCATTCTCCGAAACTTCTTTGCAATGAGTGCATTCAACTCACAGACTTGAACCTTACTTTTGAAAGAGCAGTTTTGAAACACTCTTTTTGTAGAATCTTCAAGGGGATATTGGGAACGCTTTGAGGCCTAGGCTGGGAAATGAAATATCTTCACCTAAAAACTAGACAGAAGCATTCTCAGAAACTTCTGTGTGATGAGTGCATTCAACTCACAGACTTGAACATTCCTTTTGATAGAGCAGTTTGGAAACACTGCTTTTGCAGAATCTGCAAGGGTTTATTTGGAGCACTTTGAGGCCTATGCTGGAAAAGGAAGTATCTTCACATAAAAACTAGACAGAAGCATTCTCAGAAACTTCTTTGTGATGAGTGCATTCTACTCACAGAGTTGAACCTTCTTTTTGATAGAAGAGTTTTGAAACTGTCTTTTTGTAGAATCTGCAAGTGCATATTTGGAGCAGTTTGAGGCCAATGATGGAAAAGGAAGTATCTTCACATAAAAACTAGACAGAAGCGTTCTCAGAAACTTGTTTCGGAGACGTGCATTCAAGTCACAGATTTGACCCTTTCTTTTGAAAGAGCAGTTTTGAAACCCTCTTTTTGTAGAATCTGCTAGTGTATATTTGGAGCGCTGTGAGGCCTATGCTGGGAAATGAAATATCTTCACCTAAAAACTAGACAGAAGGATTCTCAGAAACTTCTGTGTGATGAATGCATTCCACTCACAGACGTGAACGTTCCTTTTGATAGGACAGTTTTGAAACACTCCTTTGGTAGAATCTGCAAGTGTTTATTTCGAGCGCTTTGAGGCCAATGCTGGAAAAGGGAATATCTTCACATAAAAACTAGACAGAAGCATTCTCAGAAACTTATGTGTGATGAGTGTGTTCAACTCACAGACTTGAACGATCCTTTTGATAGTTCAGTTTGGAAACATTCCTTTTGTAGGATCTGCAAGTGTTTATTTCGAGCTCATTGAGGCCAATGGTGGAAAAGGAAATGTCCTCAAATAACAACTACACAGAAGCATTCTCCGAAACTTCTTTGCAATGAGTGCATTCAACTCACAGACTTGAACCTTCCTTTTGAAAGAGCAGTATTGAAACACTCTTTTTGTAGAATCTTCAAGTGGATATTTGGAACGCTTTGAGGCCTAGGCTGGGAAATGAAATATCTTCACCTAAAACCTAGACAGAAGCATTCTCGGAAACTTCTGTGTGATGAGTGCATTCAACTCACAGACTTGAACATTACTTTGGATAGAGCAGTATGGAAACACTCCTTTTGAAGTATCTGCAAGTGTTTGTTCGGAGCGGTTTGAGGCCTATGCTGGAAAAGGAAATATCTTCACATAAAAACTAGACAGAAGCATTCTCAGAAACTTCTTTGTGATGAGTGCATTCTACTCACAGAGTTGAACCTTCTTTTTGATAGAAGAGTTTTGAAACTCTCTTTCTGTAGAATCTGCAAGTGCATATTTGGAGCTGTTGTAGGCCAATGCTGGAAAAGGAAATATCTTCACAAAAAACTAGACAGAAGCATTCTCAGAAACTTGTTTGCGATGAGTGCATTCAACTCACAGACTTGAACGTTCCTTTTGAAAGAGCAGTTTTGAAACACACTTTTTGTACAATCTGAAAGTGGCTATTTAGAACGCTTTCTGGCCTATGTTGGGAAATGAAATATCTTCACCTAAAACATAGAAAGAAGCATTCTCGGAAACTTCTGTGTGATGAGTGCATTCAACTCAAAGACTTGAACATTCCTTTGGATAGAGAAGTTTGGAAACACTCCTTTTGCAGAATCTGCAAGGGTTTATTTGGAGCACTTTGAGGCCTATGCTGGAAAAGGAAATATCTTCACATAAAAACTAGACAGAAGCATTCTCAGAAACTTCTTTGTGATGAGTGCATTCTACTCACAGAGTTGAACCTTCTTTTTGATAGAAGAGTTTTGAAACTCTCTTTCTGTAGAATCTGCAAGTACATATTTGGAGCTGTTGGAGGCCAATGCTGGAAAAGGAAATATCTTCACATAAAAACTAGACAGAAGCATTCTCAGAAACTTGTTTGCAATGAGTGCATTCAACTCACAGACTTGAACGTTCCTACTGAAAGAGCAGTTTTGAAACACACTTTTTGTACAATCTGAAAGTGGCTATTTAGAACGCTTTCTGGCCTATGCTGGGAAATGGAATCTCTTCACCTAAAACCTAGACAGAAGCATTCTCGGAAACTTCTGTGTGATGAGTGCATTCAACTCACAGACTTGAACATTACTTTGGATAGAGCAGTTTGGAAACACTCCTTTTGAAGAATCTGCAAGTGTTTGTTTGGAGCGTTTTGAGGCCTATGCTGGAAAAGGAAATATCTTCACATAAAAACTAGACAGAAGCATTCTCAGAAACTTCTTTGTGATGAGTGCATTCTACTCACAGAGTTGAACCTTCTTTTTGATAGAAGAGTTTTGAAACTGTCTTTTTGTAGAATCTGCAAGTGCATATTTGGAGCTGTTTGAGGCCAATGATGGAAAAGGAAATATCTTCACATAAAAACTAGACAGAAGCGTTCTCAGAAACTTGTTTGGGAGGAGTGCATTCAAGTCAAAGATTTGAACCTTTCTTTTGAAAGAGGAGTTTTGAAACACTCTTTATGTAGTATCTGCTAGTGTATATTTGGAGCGCTGTGAGGCCTATGCTGGGAAATGAATTATCTTCACCTAAAAACTAGACAGAAGGATTCTCAGAAACTTCTGTGTGATCAATGCATTCAACTCACAGACATGAACATTCCTTTTGATAGGACAGTTTTGAAACACTCCTTTGGTAGAATCTGCAAGTGTTTATTTCGAGCGCTTTGAGGCCAATGCTGGAAAAGGAAATATCTTCACATAAAAACTTGACAGAAGCATTCTCAGAAACTTGTGTGTGATAAGTGCGTTCAACTCACAGACTTGAACGATCCTTTTGATAGGACAGTTTGGAAACACTCCTTTTGTAGGAATCTGCAAGTGTTTATTTCGAGCTCATTGAGGCCAATGGTGGAAAAGGAAATGTCCTCAAATAACAACTACACAGAAGCATTCTCCGAAACTTCTTTGCAATGAGTGCATTCAACTCACAGACTTGAACCTTCCTTTTGAAAGAGCAGTTTTGAAACACTCTTTTTGTAGAATCTTCAAGTGGATATTTGAAACGCTTTGAGGCCTAGGCTGGGAAATGAAATATATTCACCTAAAAACTAGACAGAATCATTCTAAGAAACTTCTGTGTGATGAGTGCATTCAACTCACAGACTTGAACATTCCTTTTGATAGAGCAGTTTGGAAACCCTACTTTTGCAGAATCTGCAAGGGTTTATTTGGAGCACTTTGAGGCCTATGCTGGAAAAGGAAATATCTTCACATAAAAACTAGACAGAAGCATTCTCAGAAACTTCTTTGCGATGAGTGCATTCTACTCAAAGAGTTGAACCTTCTTTTTGATAGAAGAGTTTTGAAACTCTCTTTCTGTAGAATCTGCAAGTGCATATTTGGAGCTGTTGGAGGCCGATGCTGGAAAAGGAAATATCTTCACATAAAAACTAGACAGAAGCATTCTCAGAAACTTGTTTGCGATGAGTGCATTCAACTCACAGAATTGAACGTTCCTTTTGAAAGAGCAGTTTTGAAACACACTTTTTGTACAATCTGCAAGTGGATATTTAGAACGCTTTCTGGCCTATGTTGGGAAATGAAATAACTTCACCTAAAACCTAGAAAGAAGTATTCTCGGAAACTTCTGTGTGATGAGTGCATTCAACTCACAGACTTGAACATTACTTTGGATAGAGCAGTTTGGAAACACTCCTTTTGAAGAATCTGCAAGTGTTTGTTTGGAGCGTTTTGAGGCCTATGCTGGAAAAGGAAATATCTTCATATAAAAACTAGACAGAAGCATTCTCAGAAACTTCTTTGTGATGAGTGCATTCTACTCACAGAGTTGAACCTTCTTTTTGATAGAAGAGTTTTGAAACTGTCTTTTTGTAGAATCTGCAAGTGCATATTTGGAGCTGTTTGAGGCCAATGATGGAAAAGGAAATATCTTCACATAAAAACTAGATAGAAGCGTTCTCAGAAACTTGTTTGGGAGGCGTGCATTGAAGTCACAGATTTGAACCTTTCTTTTGAAAGAGCAGTTTTGAAACCCTCTTTTTGCAGAATTTGCTAGTGTATATTTGGAGCGCTGTGAGGCCTATGCTGGGAAATGAATTATCTTCACCTAAAAACTAGACAGAAGGATTCTCAGAAACTTCTGTGTGATGAATGCATTCAACTCACAGACATGAACGTTCCTTTTGATAGGACAGTTTTGAAACACTCCTTTGGTAGAATCTGCAAGTGTTTATTTCGAGCGCTTTGAGGCCAATGCTGGAAAAGGAAATATCTTCACATAAAAACTTGACAGAAGCATTCTCAGAAACTTGTGTGTGATGAGTGCTTTCAACTCACAGACTTGAACGATCCTTTTGATAGGACAGTTTTGAAACACTCCTTTTGTAGGAATCTGCAAGTGTTTATTTCGAGCTCGTTGAGGCCAATGGTGGAAAAGGAAATGTCCTCAAATAACAACTACACAGAAGCATTCTCCGAAACTTCTTTGCAATGAGTGCATTCAACTCACAGACTTGAACCTTCCTTTTGAAAGAGCAGTTTTGAAACACTCTTTTTGTAGAATCTTCAAGGGGATATTTGGAACGCTTTGAGGCCTAGGCTGGGAAATGAAATATCTTCACCTAAAAACTAGACAGAAGCATTCTCAGAAACTTCTGTGTGATGATTGCATTCAACTCACAGACTTGAACATTCCTTTTGATAGAGCAGTTTGGAAACACTGCTTTTGCAGAATCTGCAAGGGTTTATTTGGAGCACTTTGAGGCCTATGCTGGAAAAGGAAGTATCTTCACATAAAAACTAGACAGAAGCATTCTCAGAAACTTCTTTGTGATGAGTGCATTCTACTCACAGAGTTGAACCTTCTTTTTGATAGAAGAGTTTTGAAACTGTCTTTTTGTAGAATCTGCAAGTGCATATTTGGAGCTGTTTGAGGCCAATGATGGAAAAGGAAATATCTTCACATAAAAACTAGACAGAAGCGTTCTCAGAAACTTGTTTCGGAGGCGTGCATTCAAGTCATAGATTTGACCCTTTCTTTTGAAAGAGCAGTTTTGAAACCCTCTTTTTGTAGAATCTGCTAGTGTATATTTGGAGCGCTGTGAGGCCTATGCTGGGAAATGAAATATCTTCACCTAAAAACTACACAGAAGGATTCTCAGAAACTTCTGTGTGATGAATGCATTCCACTCACAGACGTGAACGTTCCTTTTGATAGGACAGTTTTGAAACACTCCTTTGGTAGAATCTGCAAGTGTTTATTTCGAGCGCTTTGAGGCCAATGCTGGAAAAGGGAATATCTTCACATAAAAACTAGACAGAAGCATTCTCAGAAACTTGTGTGTGATGAGTGTGTTCAACTCACAGACTTGAACGATCCTTTTGATAGGTCTGTTTGGAAACATACCTTTTGTAGGATCTGCAAGTGTTTATTTCGAGCTCATTGAGGCCAATGGTGGAAAAGGAAATGTCCTCAAATAACAACTACACAGAAGCATTCTCTGAAACCTCTTTGCAATGAGTGCATTCAACTCACAGACTTGAACCTTCCTTTTGAAAGAGCAGTATTGAAACACTCTTTTTGTAGAATCTTCAAGTGGATATTTGGAACGCTTTGAGGCCTAGGCTGGGAAATGAAATATCTTCAACTAAAAACTAGACAGCAGCATTCTCAGAAACTTCTGTGTGATGAGTGCATTCAACTCACAGACTTGAACATTCCTTTTGATAGAGCAGTTTGGAAAACCTACTTTTGCAGAATCTGCAAGGGTTTATTTGGAGCACTTTGAGGCCTATGCTGGAAAAGGAAATATCTTCACATAAAAACTAGACAGAAGCATTCTCAGAAACTTCTTTGTGATGAGTGCATTCTACTCAAAGAGTTGAACCTTCTTTTTGATAGAAGAGTTTTGAAACTCTCTTTCTGTAGAATCTGCAAGTGCATATTTGCAGCTGTTGGAGGCCAATGCTGGAAAAGGAAATATCTTCACATAAAAACTAGACAGAAGCATTCTCAGAAACTTGTTTGCGATGAGTGCATTCAACTCACAGAATTCAACGTTCCTTTTGAAAGAGCAGTTTTGATACACACTTTTGTACAATCTGCAAGTGGATATTTAGAACGCTTTCTGGCTTATGCTGGGAAATGAAATATCTTCACCTAAAACCTAGACAGAAGCATTCTCGGAAACTTCTGTGTGATGAGTGCATTCAACTAACAGACTTGAACATTACTTTGGATAGAGCAGTTTGGAAACACTCCTTTTGAAGAATCTGGAAGTGTTTGTTTGGAGCGTTTTGAGGCCTATGCTGGAAAAGGAAATATCTTCACATAAAAACTAGACAGAAGCATTCTCAGAAACTTCTTTGTGATGAGTGCATTCTACTCACAGAGTTGAACCTTCTTTTTGATAGAAGAGTTTTGAAACTGTCTTTTTCTAGAATCTGCAAGTGCATATTTGGAGCTGTTTGAGGCCAATGATGGAAAAGGAAATATCTTCACATAAAAACTAGACAGAAGCGTTCTCAGAAACTTGTTTAGGAGGAGTGCATTCAAGTCACAGATTTGAACCTTTCTTTTGAAAGAGCAGTTTTGAAACACTCTGTTTGTAGAATCTGCTAGTGTATATTTGGAGCGCTGTGAGGCCTATGCTGGGGAATGAAATATCTTCACCTAGAAACTAGACAGAAGGATTCTCAGAATCTTCTGTGTGATGAATGCATTCAACTCACAGACATGAACGTTCCTTTTGATAGGACAGTTTTGAAACACTCCTTTGGTAGAATCTGCAAGTGTTTATTTCGAGCGCTTTGAGGCCAATGCTGGAAAAGGAAATATCTTCACATAAAAATTAGACAGAAGCATTCTCAGAAACTTGTGTGTGATGAGTGCGTTCAACTCACAGACTTGAACGATAATTTTGATAGGACAGTTTTGAAGCACTCCTTTTGTAGGAATCTGCAAGTGTTTATTTCGAGCTCATTGAGGCCAATGATGGAAAAGGAAATGTCCTCAAATAACAACTACACAGAAGCATTCTCCGAAACTTCTTTGCAATGAGTGCATTCAACTCACAGACTTGAACCTTCCTTTTGAAAGAGCAGTTTTGAAACACTCTTTTTGTAGAATCTTCAAGTGGATATTTGGAACGCTTTGAGGCCTAGGCTGGGAAATGAAATATCTTCACCTATAAACTAGACAGAAGCATTCTCAGAAACTTCTTTGTGATGAGTGCATTCAACTCACAGACTTGAACATTCCTTTTGATAGAGAAGTTTGGAAACACTCCTTTTGCAGAATCTGCAAGGGTTTATTTGGAGCACTTTGAGGCCTATGCTGGAAAAGAAAATATCTTCACATAAAAACTAGACAGAAGCATTCTCAGAAACTCCTTTGCGATGAGTGCATTCTACTCACAGAGTTGAACCTTCTTTTTGATAGAAGAGTTTTGAAACTCTCTTTCTGTAGAATCTGCTAGTACATATTTGGAGATGTTGGAGGCCAATGCTGGAAAAGGAAATATCTTCACATAAAAACTAGACAGAAGCATTCTCAGAAACTTGTTTGCAATGAGTGCATTCAACGCACAGACTTGAACGTTCCTACTGAAAGAGCCGTTTTGAAACACACTTTTTGTACAATCTGAAAGTGGCTATTTAGAACGCTTTCTAGCCTATGCTGGGAAATGGAATATCTTCACCTAAAACCTAGACAGAAGCATTCTCGGAAACTTCTGTGTGATGAGTGCATTCAACTCACAGACTTGAACATTACTTTGGATAGAGCAGTTTGGAAACACTCCTTTTGAAGAATCTGCAAGTGTTTGTTTGGAGCGTTTTGAGGCCTATGCTGGAAAAGGAAATATCTTCACATAAAAACTAGACAGAAGCATTCTCAGAAACTTCTTTGTGATGAGTGCATTCTACTCACAGAGTTGAACCTTCTTTTTGATAGAAGAGTTTTGAAACTGTCTTTTTGTAGAATCTGCAAGTGCATATTTGGAGCTGTTTGAGGCCAATGATGGAATAGGAAATATCTTCACATAAAAACTAGACAGAAGCGTTCTCAGAAACTTGTTTGGGAGGAGTGCATTCAAGTCAAAGATTTGAACTTTTCTTCTGAAAGAGGAGTTTTGAAACACTCTTTATGTAGTATCTGCTAGTGTATATTTGGAGCGCTGGGAGGCCTATGCTGGGAAATGGATTATCTTCACCTAAAAACTAGACAGAAGGATTCTCAGAAACTTCTGTGTGATGAATGCATTCAACTCACAGACATGAACGTTCCTTTTGATAGGACAGTTTTGAAACACTCCTTTGGTAGAATCTGCAAGTGTTTATTTCGAGCGCTTTGAGGCCAATGCAGGAAAAGGAAATATCTTCACATAAAAACTTGACAGAAGCATTCTCAGAAACTTTTGTGTGATAAGTGCGTTCAACTCACAGACTTGAACGATCCTTTTGATAGGACAGTTTTGAAACACTCCTTTTGTAGGAATCTGCAAGTGTTTATTTCGAGCTCATTGAGGCCAATGGTGGAAAAGGAAATGTCCTCAAATAACAACTACACAGAAGCATTCTCCGAAACATCTTTGCAATGAGTGCATTCAACTCACAGACTTGAACCTTCCTTTTGAAAGAGCAGTTTTGAAACACTCTTTTTGTAGAATCTTCAAGTGGATATTTGGAACGCTTTGAGGCCTAGGCTGGGAAATGAAATATATTCACCTAAAAACTAGACAGAAGCATTCTCAGAAACTTCTGTGTGATGAGTGCATTCACTTCACAGACTTGAACATTCCTTTTGATAGAGCAGTTTGGAAACCCTACTTTTGCAGAATCTGCAAGGGTTTATTTGGAGCACTTTGAGGCCTATGCTGGAAAAGGAAATATCTTCACATAAAAACTAGACAGAAGCATTCTCAGAAACTTCTTTGTGATGAGTGCATTCTACTCAAAGAGTTGAACCTTCTTTTTGATAGAAGAGTTTTGAAACTCTCTTTCTGTAGAATCTGCAAGTGCATATTTGGAGCTGTTGGAGGCCAATGCTGGAAAAGGAAATATCTTCACATAAAAACTAGACAGAAGCATTCTCAGAAACTTGTTTGCGATGAGTGCATTCAACTCACAGAATTGAACGTTCCTTTTGAAAGAGCAGTTTTGAAACACACTTTTGTACAATCTGCAAGTGGATATTTAGAAAGCTTTCTGGCTTATGCTGGGAAATGAAATATCTTCACCTAAAACCTAGACAGAAGCATTCTCGGAAACTTCTGTGTGATGAGTGCATTCAACTAACAGACTTGAACATTACTTTGGATAGAGCAGTTTGGAAACACCCCTTTTGAAGAATCTGGAAGTGTTTGTTTGGAGCGTTTTGAGGCCTATGCTGGAAAAGGAAATATCTTCACATAAAAACTAGACAGAAGCATTCTCAGAAACTTCTTTGTGATGAGTGCATTCTACTCACAGAGTTGAACCTTCTTTTTGATAGAAGAGTTTTGAAACTGTCTTTTTCTAGAATCTGCAAGTGCATATTTGGAGCTGTTTGAGGCCAATGATGGAAAAGGAAATATCTTCACATAAAAACTAGACAGAAGCGTTCTCAGAAACTTGTTTAGGAGGAGTGCATTCAAGTCACAGATTTGAACCTTTCTTTTGAAAGAGCAGTTTTGAAACACTCTGTTTGTAGAATCTGCTAGTGTATATTTGGAGCGCTGTGAGGCCTATGCTGGGGAATGAAATATCTTCACCTAAAAACTAGACAGAAGGATTCTCAGAAACTTCTGTGTGATGAATGCATTCAACTCACAGACGTGAACGTTCCTTTTGATAGGACAGTTTTGAAACACTCCTTTGGTAGAATCTGCAAGTGTTTATTTCGAGCGCTTTGAGGCCAATGCTGGAAAAGGAAATATCTTCACATAAAAACTAGACAGAAGCATTCTCAGAAACTTGTGTGTGATGAGTGCGTTCAACTCACAGACTTGAAGGATCCTTTTGAAAGGACAGTTTGGAAACATTCCTTTTGTAGAATCTGCAAGTGTTTATTTCGAGCTCATTGAGGCCAATGTTGGAAAAGGAAATATCCTCAAATAACAACTACACAGAAGCATTCTCCGAAACTTCTTTGCAATGAGTGCATTCAACTCACAGACTTGAACCTTCCTTTTGAAAGAGCAGTATTGAAACACTCTTTTTGTAGAATCTTCAAGTGGATATTTGGAACGCTTTGTGGCCTAGGTGGGGAAATGAAATATCTTCACCTAAAAACTAGACAGAAGCATTCTCAGAAACTTCTGTGTGATGAGTGCATTCAACTCACAGACTTGAACATTCCTTTTGATAGAGCAGTTTGGAAACACTACTTTTGCAGGATCTGCAAGGGTTTATTTGGAGCACTTTGAGGCCTATGCTGGAAAAGGAAATATCTTCACATAAAAACTAGACAGAAGCATTCTCAGAAACTTCTTTGCGAAGAGTGCATTCTACGCACAGAGTTGAACCTTCTTTTTGTTAGAAGAGTTTTGAAACTCTCTTGCTGTAGAATCTGCAAGTGCATATTTGGAGCTGTTTGAGGCCAATGCTGGAAAAGGAAATATCTTCACATAAAAACTAGACAGAAGCATTCTCAGAAACTTGTTTGCGATGAGTGCATTCAACTCACAGAATTGAACGTTCCTACTGAAAGAGCAGTTTTGAAACACACTTTTTGTACAATCTGAAAGTGGATATTTAGAACGCTTTCTGGCCTACGCTGGGAAATGGAATAGCTTCACCTAAAACCTAGACAGAAGCATTCTCGGAAACTTCTGTGTGATGAGTGCATTCAACTCACAGACTTGAACATTACTTTGGATAGAGCAGTTTGGAAACACTCCTTTTGAAGAATCTGCAAGTGTTTGTTTGGAGCGTTTTGAGGCCTATGCTGGAAAAGGAAATAGCTTCACATAAAAACTAGACAGAAGCATTCTCAGAAACTTCTTTGTGATGAGTGCATTCTACTCACAGAGTTGAACCTTCTTTTTGATAGAAGAGTTTTGAAACTGTCTTTTTGTAGAATCTGCAAGTGCATATTTGGAGCTGTTTGAGGCCAATGATGGAAAAGGAAATATCTTCACATAAAAACTAGACAGAAGCGTTCTCAGAAACTTGTTTGGGAGGAGTGCATTCAAGTCAAAGATTTGAACCTTTCTTTTGAAAGAGGAGTTTTGAAACACTCTTTATGTAGAATCTGCTAGTGTATATTTGGAGCGCTGTGAGGCCTATGCTGGGAAATGAATTATCTTCACCTAAAAACTAGACAGAAGGATTCTCAGAAACTTCTGTGTGATGAATGCATTCAACTCACAGACATGAACGTTCCTTTTTATAGGACAGTTTTGAAACACTCCTTTGGTAGAATCTGAAAGTGTTTATTTCGAGCGCTTTGAGGCCAATGCTGGAAAGGGAAATAACTTCACATAAAAACTAGACAGAAGCATTCTCAGAAACTTGTGTGTGATGAGTGCTTTCAACTCACAGACTTGAACGATCCTTTTGATAGGACAGTTTTGAAACACTCCTTTTGTAGGAATCTGCAAGTGTTTATTTCGAGCTCATTGAGGCCAATGGTGGAAAAGGAAATGTCCTCAAATAACAACTACACAGAAGCATTCTCCGAAACTTCTTTGCAATGAGTGCATTCAACTCACAGACTTGAACCTTCCTTTTGAAAGAGCAGTTTTGAAACACTCTTTTTGTAGAATCTTCAAGTGGATATTTGGAACGCTTTGAGGCCTAGGCTGGGAAATGAAATATCTTCACCTAAAAACTAGACAGAAGCATTCTCAGAAACTTCTGTGTGATGAGTGCATTCAACTCACAGACTTGAACATTCCTTTTGATAGAGCAGTTTGGAAACACTGCTTTTGCAGAATCTGCAAGGGTTTAATTGGAGCACTTTGAGGCCTATGCTGGAAAAGGAAATATCTTCACATAAAAACTAGACAGAAGCATTCTCAGAAATTTCTTTGTGATGAGTGCATTCTACTCACAGAGTTGAACCTTCTTTTTGATAGAAGAGTTTTGAAACTCTCTTTCTGTAGAATCTGCAAGTGCATATTTGGAGCTGTTGGAGGCCAATGCTGGAAAAGGAAATATCTTCACATAAAAACTAGACAGAAGCATTCTCAGAAACTTGTTTGCGATAAGTGCATTCAACTCACAGACTTGAACGTTCCTTTTGAAAGAGCAGTTTTGAAACACACTTTTTGTACAATCTGCAAGTGGATATTTTGAACGCTTTCTGGCCTATGTTGGGAAATGAAATAACTTCACCTAAAACCTAGAAAGAAGCATTCTCGGAAACTTCTGTGTGATGAGTGCATTCAACTCACAGACTTGAACATTACTTTGGATAGAGCAGTTTGGAAACACTCCTTTTGAAGAATCTGCAAGTGTTTGTTTGGAGCGTTTTGAGGCCTATGCTGGAAAAGGAAATATCTTCACATTAAAACTAGACAGAAGCATTCTCAGAAACTTCTTTGCGATGAGTGCATTCTACTCAAAGAGTTGAACCTTCTTTTTGATAGAAGAGTTTTGAAACTCTCTTTCTGTAGAATCTGCAAGTGCATATTTGGAGCTGTTGGAGGCCAATGTTGGAAAAGGAAATATCTTCACATAAAAACTAGACAGAAGCATTCTCAAAACTTGCTTGCAATGAGTGCATTCAACTCACAGACTTGAACGTTCCTACTGAAAGAGCAGTTTTGAAACACACTTTTTGTACAATCTGAAAGTGGCTATTTTGAACGCTTTCTGGCCTATGCTGGGAAATGGAATATCTTCACCTAAAACCTAGACAGAAGCATTCTCGGAAACTTCTGTGTGATGAGTGCATTCAACTCACAGACTTGAACATTACTTTGGATAGAGCAGTTTGGAAACACTCCTTTTGAAGAATCTGCAAGTGTTTTTTTGGAGCGCTTTGAGACCAATGCTGGAAAAGGAAATATCTTCACGTGAAAACTAGACAGAAGCATTCTCAGAAACTTGTGTGTGATGAGTGCGTTCAACTCACAGACTTGAACGATCCTTTTGATAGGACAGTTTTGAAACACTCCTTTTGTAGAATCTGCAAGTGTTTATTTCGAACTCATTGAGGAAATTGGTGGAAAAGGAAGTGTCCTCAAATAACAACTACACAGAAGCATTCTCCGAAACTTCTTTGCAATGAGTGCATTCAACTCACAGACTTGAACCTTTCTTATGAAAGTGCAGTTTTGAAACACTCTTTTTGTAGAATCTTCAAGTGGATATTTGGAACGCTTTGAGGCTTAGGCTGGGAAATGAAATATCTTCACCTAAAAACTAGACAGAAGCATTCTCAGAAACTTCTGTGTGATGAGTGCATTCAACTCACAGACTTGAACGTTCCTACTCAAAGAGCAGTTTTGAAACACACTTTTTGTACAATCTGCAAGTGGATATAGAACGCTTTTTGGCCTATGCTAGGAAATGAAATATCTTCACCTAAAACCTAGACAGAAGCATTCTCCGAAACTTCTGTGTGATGAGTGCATTCAACTCACAGACTTGAACATTACTTTGGATAGAGCAGTTTGGAAACACTCCTTTTGAAGAATCTGCAAGTGTTTGCTTGGAGCGTTTTGAGGCCTATGCTGGAAAAGGAAATATCTTCACATAAAAACTAGACAGAAGCATTCTCAGAAACTTCTTTGTGACGAGTGCATTCTACTCACAGTGTTGAACCTTCTTTTTGATAGAAGAGTTTTGAAACTGTCTTTTTGTAGAATCTGCAAGTGCATATTTGGAACTGTTTGAGGCCAATGTTGGAAAAGGAAATATCTTCACATAAAAACTAGACAGAAGCGTTCTCAGAAACTTGTTTGGGAGGAGTGCATTCAAGTCACAGATTTGAACCTTTCTTTTGAAAGAGCAGTTTTGAAACAGTCTTTTTGTAGAATCTGCTAGTGTATATTTGGAGTGCTGTGAGGCCTATGCTGGGAAATGAAATATCTTCACCTAAAAACTAGACAGAAGGATTCTCAGAAACTTCTGTGTGATGAATGCATTCAACTCACAGACATGAACGTTCCTTTTGATAGGACAGTTTTGAAACACTCCTTTGGTAGAATCTGCAAGTGTTTATTTCGAGCGCTTTGAGGCCAATGCTGGAAAAGGAAATATCTTCACATAAAAACTAGACAGAAGCATTCTCAGAAACTTATGTGTGATGAGTGCGTTCAACTCACAGACTTGAATGATCCTTTTGATAGGACAGTTTTGAAACACTCCTTTTGTAGAATCTGCAAGTGTTTATTTCGAGCTCATTGAGGCCAATGGTGGAAAAGGAAATGTCCTCAAATAACAACTACACAGAAGCATTCTCCGAAACTTCTTTGCAATGAGTGCATTCAACTCACAGACTTGAACCTTCCTTTTGAAAGAGCAGTATTGAAACACTCTTTTTGTAGAATCTTCAAGTGGATATTTGGAACGCTTTGAGGCCTAGGCTGGGAAATGAAATATCTTCAACTAAAAACTAGACAGAAGCATTCTCAGAAACTTCTGTGTGATGAGTGCATTCAACTCACAGACTTGAACATTCCTTTTGATAGAGCAGTTTGGAAACCCTACTTTTGCAGAATCTGCAAGATTTTATTTGGAGCATTTTGAGGCCTATGCTGGAAAAGGAAATATCTTCACATAAAAACTAGACAGAAGCATTCTCAGAAACTTCTTTGCGATGAGTGCATTCTACTCAAAGAGTTGAACCTTCTTTTTGATAGAAGCGTTTTGAAACTCTCTTTCTGTAGAATCTGCAAGTGCATATTTGGAGCTGTTGGAGGCCAATGCTGGAAAAGGAAATATCTTCACATAAAAACTAGACAGAAGCATTCTCAGAAACTTGTTTGCGATGAGTGCATTCAACTCACAGAATTGAACGTTCCTTTTGAAAGAGCAGTTTTGAAACACACTTTTTGTACAATCTGCAAGTGGATATTTAGAACGCTTTCTGGCTTATGCTGGGAAATGAAATATCTTCACCTAAAACCTAGACAGAAGCATTCTCGGAAACTTCTGTGTGATGAGTGCATTCAACTCACAGACTTGAACATTACTTTGGATAGAGCAGTATGGAAACACTCCTTTTGAAGTATCTGCAAGTGTTTGTTCGGAGCGGTTTGAGGCCTATGCTGGAAAAGGAAATATCTTCATATAAAAACTAGACAGAAGCATTCTCAGAAACTTCTTTGTGATGAGTGCATTCTACTCACAGAGTTGAACCTTCTTTTTGATAGAAGAGTTTTGAAACTCTCTTTCTGTAGAATCTGCAAGTGCATATTTGGAGCTGTTGTAGGCCAATGCTGGAAAAGGAAATATCTTCACAAAAAACTAGACAGAAGCATTCTCAGAAACTTGTTTGCGATGAGTGCATTCAACTCACAGACTTGAACGTTCCTTTTGAAAGAGCAGTTTTGAAACACACTTTTTGTACAATCTGAAAGTGGCTATTTAGAACGCTTTCTGGCCTATGTTGGGAAATGAAATATCTTCACCTAAAACCTAGAAAGAAGCATTCTCGGAAACTTCTGTGTGATGAGTGCATTCAACTCAAAGACTTGAACATTCCTTTGGATAGAGAAGTTTGGAAACACTCCTTTTGCAGAATCTGCAAGGGTTTATTTGGAGCACTTTGAGGCCTATGCTGGAAAAGGAAATATCTTCACATAAAAACTAGACAGAAGCATTCTCAGAAACTTCTTTGTGATGAGTGCATTCTACTCACAGAGTTGAACCTTCTTTTTGATAGAAGAGTTTTGAAACTCTCTTTCTGTAGAATCTGCAAGTGCATATTTGGAGCTGTTGGAGGCCAATGCTGGAAAAGGAAATATCTTCACATAAAAACTAGACAGAAGCATTCTCAGAAACTTGTTTGCAATGAGTGCATTCAACTCACAGACTTGAACGTTCCTACTGAAAGAGCAGTTTTGAAACACACTTTTTGTACAATCTGAAAGTGGCTATTTAGAACGCTTTCTGGCCTATGCTGGGAAATGGAATCTCTTCACCTAAAACCTAGACAGAAGCATTCTCGGAAACTTCTGTGTGATGAGTGCATTCAACTCACAGACTTGAACATTACTTTGGATAGAGCAGTTTGGAAACACTCCTTTTGAAGAATCTGCAAGTGTTTGTTTGGAGCGTTTTGAGGCCTATGCTGGAAAAGGAAATATCTTCACATAAAAACTAGACAGAAGCATTCTCAGAAACTTCTTTGTGATGAGTGCATTCTACTCACAGAGTTGAACCTTCTTTTTGATAGAAGAGTTTTGAAACTGTCTTTTTGTAGAATCTGCAAGTGCATATTTGGAGCTGTTTGAGGCCAATGATGGAAAAGGAAATATCTTCACATAAAAACTAGACAGAAGCGTTCTCAGAAACTTGTTTGGGAGGAGTGCATTCAAGTCAAAGATTTGAACCTTTCTTTTGAAAGAGGAGTTTTGAAACACTCTTTATGTAGTATCTGCTAGTGTATATTTGGAGCGCTGTGAGGCCTATGCTGGGAAATGAATTATCTTCACCTAAAAACTAGACAGAAGGATTCTCAGAAACTTCTGTGTGATCAATGCATTCAACTCACAGACATGAACATTCCTTTTGATAGGACAGTTTTGAAACACTCCTTTGGTAGAATCTGCAAGTGTTTATTTCGAGCGCTTTGAGGCCAATGCTGGAAAAGGAAATATCTTCACATAAAAACTTGACAGAAGCATTCTCAGAAACTTGTGTGTGATAAGTGCGTTCAACTCACAGAATTGAACGATCCTTTTGATAGGACAGTTTGGAAACACTCCTTTTGTAGGAATCTGCAAGTGTTTATTTCGAGCTCATTGAGGCCAATGGTGGAAAAGGAAATGTCCTCAAATAACAACTACACAGAAGCATTCTCCGAAACTTCTTTGCAATGAGTGCATTCAACTCACAGACTTGAACCTTCCTTTTGAAAGAGCAGTTTTGAAACACTCTTTTTGTAGAATCTTCAAGTGGATATTTGAAACGCTTTGAGGCCTAGGCTGGGAAATGAAATATATTCACCTAAAAACTAGACAGAATCATTCTAAGAAACTTCTGTGTGATGAGTGCATTCAACTCACAGACTTGAACATTCCTTTTGATAGAGCAGTTTGGAAACCCTACTTTTGCAGAATCTGCAAGGGTTTATTTGGAGCACTTTGAGGCCTATGCTGGAAAAGGAAATATCTTCACATAAAAACTAGACAGAAGCATTCTCAGAAACTTCTTTGCGATGAGTGCATTCTACTCAAAGAGTTGAACCTTCTTTTTGATAGAAGAGTTTTGAAACTCTCTTTCTGTAGAATCTGCAAGTGCATATTTGGAGCTGTTGGAGGCCGATGCTGGAAAAGGAAATATCTTCACATAAAAACTAGACAGAAGCATTCTCAGAAACTTGTTTGCGATGAGTGCATTCAACTCACAGAATTGAACGTTCCTTTTGAAAGAGCAGTTTTGAAACACACTTTTTGTACAATCTGCAAGTGGATATTTAGAACGCTTTCTGGCCTATGTTGGGAAATGAAATAACTTCACCTAAAACCTAGAAAGAAGTATTCTCGGAAACTTCTGTGTGATGAGTGCATTCAACTCACAGACTTGAACATTACTTTGGATAGAGCAGTTTGGAAACACTCCTTTTGAAGAATCTGCAAGTGTTTGTTTGGAGCGTTTTGAGGCCTATGCTGGAAAAGGAAATATCTTCATATAAAAACTAGACAGAAGCATTCTCAGAAACTTCTTTGTGATGAGTGCATTCTACTCACAGAGTTGAACCTTCTTTTTGATAGAAGAGTTTTGAAACTGTCTTTTTGTAGAATCTGCAAGTGCATATTTGGAGCTGTTTGAGGCCAATGATGGAAAAGGAAATATCTTCACATAAAAACTAGATAGAAGCGTTCTCAGAAACTTGTTTGGGAGGCGTGCATTGAAGTCACAGATTTGAACCTTTCTTTTGAAAGAGCAGTTTTGAAACCCTCTTTTTGCAGAATTTGCTAGTGTATATTTGGAGCGCTGTGAGGCCTATGCTGGGAAATGAATTATCTTCACCTAAAAACTAGACAGAAGGATTCTCAGAAACTTCTGTGTGATGAATGCATTCAACTCACAGACATGAACGTTCCTTTTGATAGGACAGTTTTGAAACACTCCTTTGGTAGAATCTGCAAGTGTTTATTTCGAGCGCTTTGAGGCCAATGCTGGAAAAGGAAATATCTTCACATAAAAACTTGACAGAAGCATTCTCAGAAACTTGTGTGTGATGAGTGCTTTCAACTCACAGACTTGAACGATCCTTTTGATAGGACAGTTTTGAAACACTCCTTTTGTAGGAATCTGCAAGTGTTTATTTCGAGCTCATTGAGGCCAATGGTGGAAAAGGAAATGTCCTCAAATAACAACTACACAGAAGCATTCTCCGAAACTTCTTTGCAATGAGTGCATTCAACTCACAGACTTGAACCTTCCTTTTGAAAGAGCAGTTTTGAAACACTCTTTTTGTAGAATCTTCAAGGGGATATTTGGAACGCTTTGAGGCCTAGGCTGGGAAATGAAATATCTTCACCTAAAAACTAGACAGAAGCATTCTCAGAAACTTCTGTGTGATGATTGCATTCAACTCACAGACTTGAACATTCCTTTTGATAGAGCAGTTTGGAAACACTGCTTTTGCAGAATCTGCAAGGGTTTATTTGGAGCACTTTGAGGCCTATGCTGGAAAAGGAAGTATCTTCACATAAAAACTAGACAGAAGCATTCTCAGAAACTTCTTTGTGATGAGTGCATTCTACTCACAGAGTTGAACCTTCTTTTTGATAGAAGAGTTTTGAAACTGTCTTTTTGTAGAATCTGCAAGTGCATATTTGGAGCTGTTTGAGGCCAATGATGGAAAAGGAAATATCTTCACATAAAAACTAGACAGAAGCGTTCTCAGAAACTTGTTTCGGAGGCGTGCATTCAAGTCATAGATTTGACCCTTTCTTTTGAAAGAGCAGTTTTGAAACCCTCTTTTTGTAGAATCTGCTAGTGTATATTTGGAGCGCTGTGAGGCCTATGCTGGGAAATGAAATATCTTCACCTAAAAACTACACAGAAGGATTCTCAGAAACTTCTGTGTGATGAATGCATTCCACTCACAGACGTGAACGTTCCTTTTGATAGGACAGTTTTGAAACACTCCTTTGGTAGAATCTGCAAGTGTTTATTTCGAGCGCTTTGAGGCCAATGCTGGAAAAGGGAATATCTTCACATAAAAACTAGACAGAAGCATTCTCAGAAACTTGTGTGTGATGAGTGTGTTCAACTCACAGACTTGAATGATCCTTTTGATAGGTCTGTTTGGAAACATACCTTTTGTAGGATCTGCAAGTGTTTATTTCGAGCTCATTGAGGCCAATGGTGGAAAAGGAAATGTCCTCAAATAACAACTACACAGAAGCATTCTCTGAAACCTCTTTGCAATGAGTGCATTCAACTCACAGACTTGAACCTTCCTTTTGAAAGAGCAGTATTGAAACACTCTTTTTGTAGAATCTTCAAGTGGATATTTGGAACGCTTTGAGGCCTAGGCTGGGAAATGAAATATCTTCAACTAAAAACTAGACAGCAGCATTCTCAGAAACTTCTGTGTGATGAGTGCATTCAACTCACAGACTTGAACATTCCTTTTGATAGAGCAGTTTGGAAAACCTACTTTTGCAGAATCTGCAAGGGTTTATTTGGAGCACTTTGAGGCCTATGCTGGAAAAGGAAATATCTTCACATAAAAACTAGACAGAAGCATTCTCAGAAACTTCTTTGCGATGAGTGCATTCTACTCAAAGAGTTGAACCTTCTTTTTGATAGAAGCGTTTTGAAACTCTCTTTCTGTAGAATCTGCAAGTGCATATTTGGAGCTGGTGGAGGCCAATGCTGGAAAAGGAAATATCTTCACATAAAAACTAGACAGAAGCATTCTCAGAAACTTGTTTGCGATGAGTGCATTCACCTCACAGAATTGAACGTTCCTTTTGAAAGAGCAGTTTTGAAACACACTTTTTGTAAAATCTGCAAGTGGATATTTAGAACGCTTTCTGGCTTATGCTGGGAAATGAAATATCTTCAAATAAAACCTAGACAGAAGCATTCTCGGAAACTTCTGTGTGATGAGTGCATTCAACTCACTGACTTGAACATTACTTTGGATAGAGCAGTATGGAAACACTCCTTTTGAAGTATCTGCAAGTGTTTGTTCGGAGCGGTTTGAGGCCTATGCTGGAAAAGGAAATATCTTCACATAAAAACTAGACAGAAGCATTCTCAGAAACTTCTTTGTGATGAGTGCATTCTACTCACAGAGTTGAACCTTCTTTTTGATAGAAGAGTTTTGAAACTCTCTTTCTGTAGAATCTGCAAGTGCATATTTGGAGCTGTTGTAGGCCAATGCTGGAAAAGGAAATATCTTCACATAAAAACTCGACAGAAGCATTCTCAGAAACTTGTTTGCGATGAGTGCATTCAACTCACAGACTTGAACGTTCCTTTTGAAAGAGCAGTTTTGAAACACACTTTTTGTACAATCTGAAAGTGGCTATTTAGAACGCTTTCTGGCCTATGTTGGGAAATGAAATATCTTCACCTAAAACCTAGAAAGAAGCATTCTCGGAAACTTCTGTGTGATGAGTGCATTCAACTCACAGACTTGAACATTCCTTTGGATAGAGAAGTTTGGAAACACTCCTTTTGCAGAATCTGCAAGGGTTTATTTGGAGCACTTTGAGGCCTATGCTGGAAAAGGAAATATCTTCACATAAAAACTAGACAGAAGCATTCTCAGAAACTTCTTTGTGATGAGTGCATTCTACTCTCAGAGTTGAACCTTCTTTTTGATAGAAGAGTTTTGAAACTCTCTTTCTGTAGAATCTGCAAGTACATATTTGGAGCTGTTGGAGGCCAATGCTGGAAATGGAAATATCTTCACATAAAAACTAGACAGAAGCATTCTCAGAAACTTGTTTAAAATGAGTGCATTCAACTCACAGACTTGAACGTTCCTACTGAAAGAGCAGTTTTGAAACACACTTTTTGTACAATCTGAAAGTGGCTATTTAGAACGCTTTCTGGCCTATGCTGGGAAATGGAATCTCTTCACCTAAAACCTAGACAGAAGCATTCTCGGAAACTTCTGTGTGATGAGTGCATTCAACTCACAGACTTGAACATTACTTTGGATAGAGCAGTTTGGAAACACTCCTTTTGAAGAATCTGCAAGTGTTTGTTTGGAGCGTTTTGAGGCCTATGCTGGAAAAGGAAATATCTTCACATAAAAACTAGACAGAAGCATTCTCAGAAACTTCTTTGTGATGAGTGCATTCTACTCACAGAGTTGAACCTTCTTTTTGATAGAAGAGTTTTGAAACTGTCTTTTTGTAGAATCTGCAAGTGCATATTTGGAGCTGTTTGAGGCCAATGATGGAAAAGGAAATATCTTCACATAAAAACTAGACAGAAGCGTTCTCAGAAACTTGTTTGGGAGGAGTGCATTCAAGTCAAAGATTTGAACCTTTCTTTTGAAAGAGGAGTTTTGAAACACTCTTTATGTAGTATCTGCTAGTGTATATTTGGAGCGCTGGGAGGCCTATGCTGGGAAATGAATTATCTTCACCTAAAAACTAGACAGAAGGATTCTCAGAAACTTCTGTGTGATCAATGCATTCAACTCACAGACATGAACATTCCTTTTGATAGGACAGTTTTGAAACACTCGTTTGGTAGAATCTGCAAGTGTTTATTTCGAGCGCTTTGAGGCCAATGCTGGAAAAGGAAATATCTTCACATAAAAACTTGACAGAAGCATTCTCAGAAACTTGTGTGTGATAAGTGCGTTCAACTCACAGACTTGAACGATCATTTTGATAGGACAGTTTTGAAACACTCCTTTTGTAGGAATCTGCAAGTGTTTATTTCGAGCTCATTGAGGCCAATGGTGGAAAAGGAAATGTCCTCAAATAACAACTACACAGAAGCATTCTCCGAAACTTCTTTGCAATGAGTGCATTCAACTCACAGACTTGAACCTTCCTTTTGAAAGAGCAGTTTTGAAACACTCATTTTGTAGAATCTTCAAGTGGATATTTGGAACGCTTTGAGGCCTAGGCTGGGAAATGAAATATCTTCACCTATAAACTAGACAGAAGCATTCTCAGAAATTTCTTTGTGATGAGTGCATTCAACTCACAGACTTGAACATTCCTTTTGATAGAGAAGTTTGGAAACACTCCTTTTGCAGAATCTGCAAGGGTTTATTTGGAGCACTTTGAGGCCTAGGCTGGAAAAGGAAATATCTTCACATAAAAACTAGACAGAAGCATTCTCAGAAACTTCTTTGTGATGAGTGCATTCTACTCACAGAGTTGAACATTCTTTTTGATAGAAGAGTTTTGAAACTCTCTTTCTGTAGAATCTGCAAGTACATATTTGGAGCTGTTGGAGGCCAATGCTGGAAAAGGAAATATCTTCACATAAAAACTAGACAGAAGCATTCTCAGAAACTTGTTTGCGATGAGTGCATTCAACTCACAGAATTGAACGTTCCTTTTGAAAGAGCAGTTTTGAAACACACTTTTTGTACAATCTGCAAGTGGATATTTAGAACGCTTTCTGGCCTATGTTGGGAAATGAAATAACTTCACCTAAAACCTAGAAAGAAGTATTCTCGGAAACTTCTGTGTGATGAGTGCATTCAACTCACAGACTTGAACATTACTTTGGATAGAGCAGTTTGGAAACACTCCTTTTGAAGAATCTGCAAGTGTTTGTTTGGAGCGTTTTGAGGCCTATGCTGGAAAAGGAAATATCTTCATATAAAAACTAGACAGAAGCATTCTCAGAAACTTCTTTGTGATGAGTGCATTCTACTCACAGAGTTGAACCTTCTTTTTGATAGAAGAGTTTTGAAACTGTCTTTTTGTAGAATCTGCAAGTGCATATTTGGAGCTGTTTGAGGCCAATGATGGAAAAGGAAATATCTTCACATAAAAACTAGATAGAAGCGTTCTCAGAAACTTGTTTGGGAGGCGTGCATTGAAGTCACAGATTTGAACCTTTCTTTTGAAAGAGCAGTTTTGAAACCCTCTTTTTGCAGAATTTGCTAGTGTATATTTGGAGCGCTGTGAGGCCTATGCTGGGAAATGAATTATCTTCACCTAAAAACTAGACAGAAGGATTCTCAGAAACTTCTGTGTGATGAATGCATTCAACTCACAGACATGAACGTTCCTTTTGATAGGACAGTTTTGAAACACTCCTTTGGTAGAATCTGCAAGTGTTTATTTCGAGCGCTTTGAGGCCAATGCTGGAAAAGGAAATATCTTCACATAAAAACTTGACAGAAGCATTCTCAGAAACTTGTGTGTGATGAGTGCTTTCAACTCACAGACTTGAACGATCCTTTTGATAGGACAGTTTTGAAACACTCCTTTTGTAGGAATCTGCAAGTGTTTATTTCGAGCTCATTGAGGCCAATGGTGGAAAAGGAAATGTCCTCAAATAACAACTACACAGAAGCATTCTCCGAAACTTCTTTGCAATGAGTGCATTCAACTCACAGACTTGAACCTTCCTTTTGAAAGAGCAGTTTTGAAACACTCTTTTTGTAGAATCTTCAAGGGGATATTTGGAACGCTTTGAGGCCTAGGCTGGGAAATGAAATATCTTCACCTAAAAACTAGACAGAAGCATTCTCAGAAACTTCTGTGTGATGATTGCATTCAACTCACAGACTTGAACATTCCTTTTGATAGAGCAGTTTGGAAACACTGCTTTTGCAGAATCTGCAAGGGTTTATTTGGAGCACTTTGAGGCCTATGCTGGAAAAGGAAGTATCTTCACATAAAAACTAGACAGAAGCATTCTCAGAAACTTCTTTGTGATGAGTGCATTCTACTCACAGAGTTGAACCTTCTTTTTGATAGAAGAGTTTTGAAACTGTCTTTTTGTAGAATCTGCAAGTGCATATTTGGAGCTGTTTGAGGCCAATGATGGAAAAGGAAATATCTTCACATAAAAACTAGACAGAAGCGTTCTCAGAAACTTGTTTCGGAGGCGTGCATTCAAGTCATAGATTTGACCCTTTCTTTTGAAAGAGCAGTTTTGAAACCCTCTTTTTGTAGAATCTGCTAGTGTATATTTGGAGCGCTGTGAGGCCTATGCTGGGAAATGAAATATCTTCACCTAAAAACTACACAGAAGGATTCTCAGAAACTTCTGTGTGATGAATGCATTCCACTCACAGACGTGAACGTTCCTTTTGATAGGACAGTTTTGAAACACTCCTTTGGTAGAATCTGCAAGTGTTTATTTCGAGCGCTTTGAGGCCAATGCTGGAAAAGGGAATATCTTCACATAAAAACTAGACAGAAGCATTCTCAGAAACTTGTGTGTGATGAGTGTGTTCAACTCACAGACTTGAATGATCCTTTTGATAGGTCTGTTTGGAAACATACCTTTTGTAGGATCTGCAAGTGTTTATTTCGAGCTCATTGAGGCCAATGGTGGAAAAGGAAATGTCCTCAAATAACAACTACACAGAAGCATTCTCTGAAACCTCTTTGCAATGAGTGCATTCAACTCACAGACTTGAACCTTCCTTTTGAAAGAGCAGTATTGAAACACTCTTTTTGTAGAATCTTCAAGTGGATATTTGGAACGCTTTGAGGCCTAGGCTGGGAAATGAAATATCTTCAACTAAAAACTAGACAGCAGCATTCTCAGAAACTTCTGTGTGATGAGTGCATTCAACTCACAGACTTGAACATTCCTTTTGATAGAGCAGTTTGGAAAACCTACTTTTGCAGAATCTGCAAGGGTTTATTTGGAGCACTTTGAGGCCTATGCTGGAAAAGGAAATATCTTCACATAAAAACTAGACAGAAGCATTCTCAGAAACTTCTTTGCGATGAGTGCATTCTACTCAAAGAGTTGAACCTTCTTTTTGATAGAAGCGTTTTGAAACTCTCTTTCTGTAGAATCTGCAAGTGCATATTTGGAGCTGGTGGAGGCCAATGCTGGAAAAGGAAATATCTTCACATAAAAACTAGACAGAAGCATTCTCAGAAACTTGTTTGCGATGAGTGCATTCACCTCACAGAATTGAACGTTCCTTTTGAAAGAGCAGTTTTGAAACACACTTTTTGTAAAATCTGCAAGTGGATATTTAGAACGCTTTCTGGCTTATGCTGGGAAATGAAATATCTTCAAATAAAACCTAGACAGAAGCATTCTCGGAAACTTCTGTGTGATGAGTGCATTCAACTCACTGACTTGAACATTACTTTGGATAGAGCAGTATGGAAACACTCCTTTTGAAGTATCTGCAAGTGTTTGTTCGGAGCGGTTTGAGGCCTATGCTGGAAAAGGAAATATCTTCACATAAAAACTAGACAGAAGCATTCTCAGAAACTTCTTTGTGATGAGTGCATTCTACTCACAGAGTTGAACCTTCTTTTTGATAGAAGAGTTTTGAAACTCTCTTTCTGTAGAATCTGCAAGTGCATATTTGGAGCTGTTGTAGGCCAATGCTGGAAAAGGAAATATCTTCACATAAAAACTCGACAGAAGCATTCTCAGAAACTTGTTTGCGATGAGTGCATTCAACTCACAGACTTGAACGTTCCTTTTGAAAGAGCAGTTTTGAAACACACTTTTTGTACAATCTGAAAGTGGCTATTTAGAACGCTTTCTGGCCTATGTTGGGAAATGAAATATCTTCACCTAAAACCTAGAAAGAAGCATTCTCGGAAACTTCTGTGTGATGAGTGCATTCAACTCACAGACTTGAACATTCCTTTGGATAGAGAAGTTTGGAAACACTCCTTTTGCAGAATCTGCAAGGGTTTATTTGGAGCACTTTGAGGCCTATGCTGGAAAAGGAAATATCTTCACATAAAAACTAGACAGAAGCATTCTCAGAAACTTCTTTGTGATGAGTGCATTCTACTCTCAGAGTTGAACCTTCTTTTTGATAGAAGAGTTTTGAAACTCTCTTTCTGTAGAATCTGCAAGTACATATTTGGAGCTGTTGGAGGCCAATGCTGGAAATGGAAATATCTTCACATAAAAACTAGACAGAAGCATTCTCAGAAACTTGTTTAAAATGAGTGCATTCAACTCACAGACTTGAACGTTCCTACTGAAAGAGCAGTTTTGAAACACACTTTTTGTACAATCTGAAAGTGGCTATTTAGAACGCTTTCTGGCCTATGCTGGGAAATGGAATCTCTTCACCTAAAACCTAGACAGAAGCATTCTCGGAAACTTCTGTGTGATGAGTGCATTCAACTCACAGACTTGAACATTACTTTGGATAGAGCAGTTTGGAAACACTCCTTTTGAAGAATCTGCAAGTGTTTGTTTGGAGCGTTTTGAGGCCTATGCTGGAAAAGGAAATATCTTCACATAAAAACTAGACAGAAGCATTCTCAGAAACTTCTTTGTGATGAGTGCATTCTACTCACAGAGTTGAACCTTCTTTTTGATAGAAGAGTTTTGAAACTGTCTTTTTGTAGAATCTGCAAGTGCATATTTGGAGCTGTTTGAGGCCAATGATGGAAAAGGAAATATCTTCACATAAAAACTAGACAGAAGCGTTCTCAGAAACTTGTTTGGGAGGAGTGCATTCAAGTCAAAGATTTGAACCTTTCTTTTGAAAGAGGAGTTTTGAAACACTCTTTATGTAGTATCTGCTAGTGTATATTTGGAGCGCTGGGAGGCCTATGCTGGGAAATGAATTATCTTCACCTAAAAACTAGACAGAAGGATTCTCAGAAACTTCTGTGTGATCAATGCATTCAACTCACAGACATGAACATTCCTTTTGATAGGACAGTTTTGAAACACTCGTTTGGTAGAATCTGCAAGTGTTTATTTCGAGCGCTTTGAGGCCAATGCTGGAAAAGGAAATATCTTCACATAAAAACTTGACAGAAGCATTCTCAGAAACTTGTGTGTGATAAGTGCGTTCAACTCACAGACTTGAACGATCATTTTGATAGGACAGTTTTGAAACACTCCTTTTGTAGGAATCTGCAAGTGTTTATTTCGAGCTCATTGAGGCCAATGGTGGAAAAGGAAATGTCCTCAAATAACAACTACACAGAAGCATTCTCCGAAACTTCTTTGCAATGAGTGCATTCAACTCACAGACTTGAACCTTCCTTTTGAAAGAGCAGTTTTGAAACACTCATTTTGTAGAATCTTCAAGTGGATATTTGGAACGCTTTGAGGCCTAGGCTGGGAAATGAAATATCTTCACCTATAAACTAGACAGAAGCATTCTCAGAAATTTCTTTGTGATGAGTGCATTCAACTCACAGACTTGAACATTCCTTTTGATAGAGAAGTTTGGAAACACTCCTTTTGCAGAATCTGCAAGGGTTTATTTGGAGCACTTTGAGGCCTAGGCTGGAAAAGGAAATATCTTCACATAAAAACTAGACAGAAGCATTCTCAGAAACTTCTTTGTGATGAGTGCATTCTACTCACAGAGTTGAACCTTCTTTTTGATAGAAGAGTTTTGAAACTCTCTTTCTGTAGAATCTGCAAGTACATATTTGGAGCTGTTGGAGGCCAATGCTGGAAAAGGAAATATCTTCACATAAAAACTAGACAGAAGCATTCTCAGAAACTTGTTTGCGATGAGTGCATTCAACTCACAGACTTGAACGTTCCTACTGAAAGAGCAGTTTTGAAACACACTTTTTGTACAATCTGAAAGTGGCTATTTAGAACGCTTTCTGGCCTATGCTGGGAAATGGAATATCTTCACCTAAAACCTAGACAGAAGCATTCTCGGAAACTTCTGTGTGATGAGTGCATTCAACTCACAGACTTGAACATTACTTTGGATAGAGCAGTTTGGAAACACTCCTTTTGAAGAATCTGCAAGTGTTTGTTTGGAGCGTTTTGAGGCCTATGCTGGAAAAGGAAATATCTTCACATAAAAACTAGACAGAAGCATTCTCAGAAACTTCTTTGTGATGAGTGCATTCTACTCACAGAGTTGAACCTTCTTTTTGATAGAAGAGTTTTGAAACTGTCTTTTTGTAGAATCTGCAAGTGCATATTTGGAGCTGTTTGAGGCCAATGATGGAAAAGGAAATATCTTCACATAAAAACTAGACAGAAGCGTTCTCAGAAACTTGTTTGGGAGGAGTGCATTCAAGTCAAAGATTTGAACCTTTCTTTTGAAAGAGGAGTTTTGAAACACTCTTTATGTAGAATCTCCTAGTGTATATTTGGAGCGCTGTGAGGCCTATGCTGGGAAATGAATTATCTTCACCTAAAAACTAGACAGAAGGATTCTCAGAAACTTCTGTGTGATGAATGCATTCAACTCACAGACATGAACGTTCCTTTTGATAGGACAGTTTTGAAACACTCCTTTGGTAGAATCTGCAAGTGTTTATTTCGAGCGCTTTGAGGCCAATGCTGAAAAAGGAAATATCTTCACATAATAATTAGACAGAAGCATTCTCAGAAACTTGTGTGTGATGAGTGCTTTCAACTCAGAGACTTGAACGATCCTTTTGATAGGACAGTTTTGAAGCACTCCTTTTGTAGGAATCTGCAAGTGTTTATTTCGAGCTCATTGAGGCCAATGGTGGAAAAGGAAATGTCCTCAAATAACAACTACACAGAAGCATTCTCCGAAACTTCTTTGCAATGAGTGCATTCAACTCACAGACTTGAACCTTCCTTTTGAAAGAGCAGTTTTGTAACACTCTTTTTGTAGAATCTTCAAGTGGATATTTGGAACGCTTTGAGGCCTAGGCTGGGAAATGAAATATCTTCACCTATAAACTAGACAGAAGCATTCTCAGAAAATTCTTTGTGATGAGTGCATTCAACTCACAGACTTGAACATTCCTTTTGATAGAGAAGTTTGGAAACACTCCTTTTGCAGAATCTGCAAGGGTTTATTTGGAGCACTTTGAGGCCTATGCTGGAAAAGCAAATATCTTCACATAAAAACTAGACAGAAGCATTCTCAGAAACTTCTTTGCGATGAGTGCATTCTACTCACAGAGTTGAACCTTCTTTTTGATAGAAGAGTTTTGAAACTCTCTTTCTGTAGAATCTGCAAGTGCATATTTGGAGCTGTTGGAGGCCAATGCTGGAAAAGGAAATATCTTCACATAAAAACTAGACAGAAGCATTCTCAGAAACTTGTTTGCGATGAGTGCATTCAACTCACAGAATTGAACGTTCCTTTTGAAAGAGCAGTTTTGAAACACACTTTTGTACAATCTGCAAGTGGATATTTAGAACACTTTCTGGCTTATGCTGGGAAATGAAATATCTTCACCTAAAACCTAGACAGAAGCATTCTCGGAAACTTCTGTGTGATGAGTGCATTCAACTAACAGACTTGAACATTACTTTGGATAGAGCAGTTTGGAAACACTCCTTTTGAAGAATCTGGAAGTGTTTGTTTGGAGCGTTTTGAGGCCTATGCTGGAAAAGGAAATATCTTCACATAAAAACTAGACAGAAGCATTCTCAGAAACTTCTTTGTGATGAGTGCATTCTACTCACAGAGTTGAACCTTCTTTTTGATAGAAGAGTTTTGAAACTGTCTTTTTCTAGAATCTGCAAGTGCATATTTGGAGCTGTTTGAGGCCAATGATGGAAAAGGAAATATCTTCACATAAAAACTAGACAGAAGCGTTCTCAGAAACTTGTTTAGGAGGAGTGCATTCAAGTCACAGATTTGAACCTTTCTTTTGAAAGAGAAGTTTTGAAACACTCTGTTTGTAGAATCTGCTAGTGTATATTTGGAGCGCTGTGAGGCCTATGCTGGGGAATGAAATATCTTCACCTAAAAACTAGACAGAAGGATTCTCAGAAACTTCTGTGTGATGAATGCATTCAACTCACAGACGTGAACGTTCCTTTTGATAGGACAGTTTTGAAACACTCCTTTGGTAGAATCTGCAAGTGTTTATTTCGAGCGCTTTGAGGCCAATGCTGGAAAAGGAAATATCTTCACATAAAAACTAGACAGAAGCATTCTCAGAAACTTGTGTGTGATGAGTGCGTTCAACTCACAGACTTGAAGGATCCTGTTGAAAGGACAGTTTGGAAACATTCCTTTTGTAGAATCTGCAAGTGTTTATTTCGAGCTCATTGAGGCCAATGGTGGAAAAGGAAATGTCCTCAAATAACAACTACACAGAAGCATTCTCCGAAACTTCTTTGCAATGAGTGCATTCAACTCACAGACTTGAACCTTCCTTTTGAAAGAGCAGTATTGAAACACTCTTTTTGTAGAATCTTCAAGTGGATATTTGGAACGCTTTGAGGCCTAGGCTGGGAAATGAAATATCTTCACCTAAAAACTAGACAGAAGCATTCTCAGAAACTTCTGTGTGATGAGTGCATTCAACTCACAGACTTGAACATTCCTTTTGATAGAGCAGTTTGGAAACACTACTTTTGCAGAATCTGCAAGGGTTTATTTGGAGCACTTTGAGGCCTATGCTGGAAAAGGAAATATCTTCACATAAAAACTAGACAGAAGCATTCTCAGAAACTTCTTTGCGAAGAGTGCATTCTACGCACAGAGTTGAACCTTCTTTTTGTTAGAAGAGTTTTGAAACTCTCTTGCTGTAGAATCTGCAAGTGCATATTTGGAGCTGTTTGAGGCCAATGCTGGAAAAGGAAATATCTTCACATAAAAACTAGACAGAAGCATTCTCAGAAACTTGTTTGCGATGAGTGCATTCAACTCACAGAATTGAACGTCCCTACTGAAAGAGCAGTTTTGAAACACACTTTTTGTACAATCTGCAAGTGGATATTTAGAACGCTTTCTGGCCTACGCTGGGAAATGGAATATCTTCACCTAAAACCTAGACAGAAGCATTCTCGGAAACTTCTGTGTGATGAGTGCATTCAACTCACAGACTTGAACATTACTTTGGATAGAGCAGTTTGGAAACACTCCTTTTGAAGAATCTGTAAGTGTTTGTTTGGAGCGTTTTGAGGCCTATGCTGGAAAAGGAAATATCTTCACATAAAAACTAGACAGAAGCATTCTCAGAAACTTCTTTTTGATGAGTGCATTCTACTCACAGAGTTGAACCTTCTTTTTGATAGAAGAGTTTTGAAACTGTCTTTTTGTAGAATCTGCAAGTGCATATTTGGAGCTGTTTGAGGCCAATGATGGAAAAGGAAATATCTTCACATAAAAACTAGACAGAAGCGTTCTCAGAAACTTGTTTGGGAGGAGTGCATTCAAGTCAAAGATTTGAACCTTTCTTTTGAAAGAGGAGTTTTGAAACACTCTTTATGTAGAATCTGCTAGTGTATATTTGGAGCGCTGTGAGGCCTATGCTGGGAAATGAATTATCTTCACCTAAAAACTAGACAGAAGGATTCTCAGAAATTTCTGTGTGATGAATGCATTCAACTCACAGACATGAACGTTCCTTTTGATAGGACAGTTTTGAAACACTCCTTTTGTAGGAATCTGCAAGTGTTTATTTCGAGCTCATTGAGGCCAATGTTGGAAAAGGAAATGTCCTCAAATAACAACTACACAGAAGCATTCTCCGAAACTTCTTTGCAATGAGTGCATTCAACTCACGGACTTGAACCTTCCTTTTGAAAGAGCAGTTTTGAAACACTCTTTTTGTAGAATCTTCAAGTGGATATTTGGAACGCTTTGAGGCGTAGGCTGGGAAATGAAATATCTTCACCTAAAAACTAGACAGAAGCATTCTCAGAAACTTCTGTGTGATGAGTGCATTCAACTCACAGACTTGAACATTCCTTTTGATAGAGCAGTTTGGAAACACTACTTTTGCAGAATCTGCAAGGGTTTATTTGGAGCACTTTGAGGCCTATGCTGGAAAAGGAAATATCTTCACATAAAAACTAGACAGAAGCATTCTCAGAAACTTCTTTGTGATGAGTGCATTCTACTCACAGAGTTGAACCTTCTTTTTGATAGAAGAGGTTTGAAACTGTCTTTTTGTAGAATCTGCAAGTGCATATTTGGAGCTGTTTGTGGCCAATGATGGAAAAGGAAATATCTTCACATAAAAACTAGACAGAAGCGATCTTAGAAACTTGTTTGGAGGAGTGCATTCAAGTCACAGATTTGAACCTTTCTTTTGAAAGAGCAGTTTTGAAACAGTCTTTTTGTAGAATCTGCTAGTGTATATTTGGAGTGCTGTGAGGCCTATGCTGGGAAATGAAATATCTTCACCTAAAAACTAGACAGAAGGATTCTCAGAAACTTCTGTGTGATGAATACATTCAACTCACAGACATGAACGTTCCTTTTGATAGGACAGTTTTGAAACACTCCTTTGGTAGAATCTGCAAGTGTTTATTTCGAGCGCTTTGAGGCCAATGCTGGAAAAGGAAATATCTTCAGATAAAAACTAGACAGAAGCATTCTCAGAAACTTATGTGTGATGAGTGCGTTCAACTCACAGACTTGAATGATCCTTTTGATAGGACAGTTTTGAAACACTCCTTTTGTAGAATCTGCAAGTGTTTATTTCGAGCTCATTGAGGCCAATGTTGGAAAAGGAAATGTCCTCAAATAACAACTACACAGAAGCATTCTCCGAAACTTCTTTGCAAAGAGTGAATTCAACTCACAGACTTGAACCTTCCTTTTGAAAGAGCAGTTTTGAAACACTCTTTTTGTAGAATCTTCAATTGGATATTTGGAACGCTTTGAGGCCTAGGCTGGGAAATGAAATATCTTCACCTAAAAACTAGACAGAAGCATTCTCAGAAACTTCTGTGTGATGAGTGCATTCAACTCACAGACTTGAACATTCCTTTTGATAGAGCAGTTTGGAAACCCTACTTTTGCAGAATCTGCAAGGGTTTATTTGGAGCACTTTGAGGCCTATGCTGGAAAAGGAAATATCTTCACATAAAAACTAGACAGAAGCATTCTCAGAAACTTCTTTGCGATGAGTGCATTCTACTCAAAGAGTTGAACCTTCTTTTTGTTTGAAGAGTTTTGAAACTCTCTTTCTGTAGAATCTGCAAGTGCATATTTGGAGCTGTTGGAGGCCAATGTTGGAAAAGGAAATATCTTCACATAAAAACTAGACAGAAGCATTCTCAAAACTTGCTTGCAATGAGTGCATTCAACTCACAGACTTGAACGTTCCTACTGAAAGAGCAGTTTTGAGACACACTTTTTGTACAATCTGAAAGTGGCTATTTTGAACGCTTTCTGGCCTATGCTGGGAAATGGAATATCTTCACCTAAAACCTAGACAGAAGCATTCTCGGAAACTTCTGTGTGATGAGTGCATTCAACTCACAGACTTGAACATTACTTTGGATAGAGCAGTTTGGAAACACTCCTTTTGAAGAATCTGCAAGTGTTTGTTTGGAGCGCTTTGAGACCAATGCTGGAAAAGGAAATATCTTCACATGAAAACTAGACAGATGCATTCTCAGAAACTTGTGTGTGATGAGTGCGTTCAACTCACAGACTTGAACGATCCTTTTGATAGGACAGTTTTGAAACACTCCTTTTGTAGAATCTGCAAGTGTTTATTTCGAACTCATTGAGGAAAATGATGGAAAAGGAAGTGTCCTCAAATAACAACTACACAGAAGCATTCTCGGAAACTTCTTTGCAATGAGTGCATTCAACTCACAGACTTGAACCTTTCTTATGAAAGTGCAGTTTTGAAACACTCTTTTTGTAGAATCTTCAAGTGGATATTTGGAACGCTTTGAGGCTTAGGCTGGGAAATGAAATATCTTCACCTAAAAACTAGACAGAAGCATTCTCAGAAACTTCTGTGTGATGAGTGCATTCAACTCACAGACTTGAACGTTCCTACTCAAAGAGCAGTTTTGAAACACACTTTTTGTACAATCTGCAAGTGGATATAGAACGCTTTTTGACCTATGCTAGGAAATGAAATATCTTCACCTAAAACCTAGACAGAAGCATTCTCCGAAACTTCTGTGTGATGAGTGCATTCAACTCACAGACTTGAACATTACTTTGGATAGAGCAGTTTGGAAACACTCCTTTTGAAGAATCTGCAAGTGTTTGCTTGGAGCGTTTTGAGGCCTATGCTGGAAAAGGAAATATCTTCACATAAAAACTAGACAGAAGCATTCTCAGAAACTTCTTTGTTGACGAGTGCATTCTACTCACAGTGTTGAACCTTCTTTTTGATAGAAGAGTTTTGAAACTGTCTTTTTGTAGAATCTGCAAGTGCATATTTGGAACTGTTTGAGGCCAATGTTGGAAAAGGAAATATCTTCACATAAAAACTAGACAGAAGCGTTCTCAGAAACTTGTTTGGGAGGAGTGCATTCAAGTCAAAGATTTGAACCTTTCTTTTGAAAGAGCAGTTTTGAAACACTCTTTTTTGTAGAATCTGCTAGTGTATATTTGGAGCGCTGTGAGGCCTATGCTGGGAAATGAATTATTTTCACCTAAAAACTAGACAGAAGGATTCTCAGAAACTTCTTTGTGATGAATGCATTCAACTCACAGACATGAACGTTCCTTTTGATCGGACAGTTTTGAAACACTCCTTTGGTAGAATCTGCAAGTGTTTATTTCGAGCGCTTTGAGGCCAATGCTGGAAAAGGAAATATCTTCACATAAAAACTAGACAGAAGCATTCTCAGAAACTTATGTGTGATGAGTGCGTTCAACTCACAGACTTGAACGATCCTTTTGATAGGACAGTTTTGAAACACTCCTTTTGTAGAATCTGCAAGTGTTTATTTCGAGCTCATTGAGGCCAATGGTGGAAAAGGAAATGTCCTCAAATAACAACTACACAGAAGCATTCTCCGAAACTTCTTTGCAATGAGTGCATTCAACTCACAGACTTGAACCTTCCTTTTGAAAGAGCAGTTTTGAAACACTCTTTTTGTAGAATCTTCAAGTGGATATTTGGAACGCTTTGAGGCCTAGGCTGGGAAATGAAATATCTTCACCTAAAAACTAGACAGAAGCATTCTCAGAAACTTCTGTGTGATGAGTGCATTCAACTCACGGACTTGAACATTCCTTTTGATAGAGCAGTTTGGAAACACTCCTTTTGCAGAATCTGCAAGGGTTTATTTGGAGCACTTTGAGGCCTATGCTGGAAAAGGAAATATCTTCACATAAAAACTAGACAGAAGCATTCTCAGAAACTTCTTTGTGATGAGTGCATTCTACTCACAGAGTTGAACCTTCTTTTTGATAGAAGAGTTTTGAACCTCTCTTTCTGTAGAATCTGCAAGTGCATATTTGGAGCTGTTGGAGGCCAATGCTGGAAAAGGAAATATCTTCACATAAAAACTAGACAGAAGCATTCTCAGAAACTTGTTTGCGATGAGTGCATTCAACTCACAGACTTGAACGTTCCTACTGAAAGAGCAGTTTTGAAACACACTTTTTGTACAATCTGCAAGTGGATATTTAGAACGCTTTCTGGCCTATGCTGGGAAATGGAATATCTTCACCTAAAACCTAGACAGAAGCATTCTCGGAAACTTCTGTGTGATGAGTGCATTCAACTCACAGACTTGAACATTACTTTGGATAGAGCAGTTTGGAAACACTCCTTTTGAAGAATCTGCAAGTGTTTGTTTGGAGCGTTTTGAGGCCTATGCTGGAAAAGGAAATATCTTCACATAAAAACTAGACAGAAGCATTCTCAGAAACTTCTTTGTGATGAGTGCATTCTACTCACAGAGTTGAACCTTCTTTTTGATAGAAGAGTTTTGAAACTGTCTTTTTGTAGAATCTGCAAGTGCATATTTGGAGCTGTTTGAGGCCAATGATGGAAAAGGAAATATCTTCACATAAAAACTAGACAGAAGCGTTCTCAGAAACTTGTTTGGGAGGAGTGCATTCAAGTCAAAGATTTGAATCTTTCTTTTGAAAGAGGAGTTTTGAAACACTCTTTATGTAGAATCTGCTAGTGTATATTTGGAGCGCTGTGAGGCCTATGCTGGGAAATGAATTATCTTCACCTAAAAACTAGACAGAAGGATTCTCAGAAATTTCTCTGTGATGAATGCATTCAACTCACAGACATGAACGTTCCTTTTGATAGGACAGTTTTGAAACACTCCTTTTGTAGGAATCTGCAAGTGTTTATTTCGAGCTCATTGAGGCCAACGTTGGAAAAGGAAATGTCCTCAAATAACAACTACACAGAAGCATTCTCTGAAACTTCTTTGCAATGAGTGCATTCAACTCACCGACTTGAACCTTCCTTTTGAAAGAGCAGTTTTGAAACACTCTTTTTGTAGAATCTTCAAGTGGATATTTGGAACGCTTTGAGGCGTAGGCTGGGAAATGAAATATCTTCACCTAAAAACTAGACAGAAGCATTCTCAGAAACTTCTGTGTGATGAGTGCATTCAACTCACAGACTTGAACATTCCTTTTGATAGAGCAGTTTGGAAACACTACTTTTGCAGAATCTGCAAGGGTTTATTTGGAGCACTTTGAGGCCTATGCTGGAAAAGGAAATATCTTCACATAAAAACTAGACAGAAGCATTCTCAGAAACTTCTTTGTGATGAGTGCATTCTACTCACAGAGTTGAACCTTCTTTTTGATAGAAGAGGTTTGAAACTGTCTTTTTGTAGAATCTGCAAGTGCATATTTGGAGCTGTTTGTGGCCAATGATGGAAAAGGAAATATCTTCACATAAAAACTAGACAGAAGCGATCTTAGAAACTTGTTTGGAGGAGTGCATTCAAGTCACAGATTTGAAGCTTTCTTTTGAAAGAGCAGTTTTGAAACAGTCTTTTTGTAGAATCTGCTAGTGTATATTTGGAGTGCTGTGAGGCCTATGCTGGGAAATGAAATATCTTCACCTAAAAACTAGACAGAAGGATTCTCAGAAACTTCTGGGTGATGAATGCATTCAACTCACAGACATGAACGTTCCTTTTGATAGGACAGTTTTGAAACACTCCTTTGGTAGAATCTGCAAGTGTTTATTTCGAGCGCTCTGAGGCCAATGCTGGAAAAGGAAATATCTTCACATAAAAACTAGACAGAAGCATTCTCAGAAACTTATGTGTGATGAGTGCGTTCCACTCACAGACTTGAATGATCCTTTTGATAGGACAGTTTTGAAACACACCTTTTGTAGAATCTGCAAGTGTTTATTTCGATCTCATTGAAGCCAATGTTGGAAAAGGAAATGTCCTCAAATAACAACTACACAGAAGCATTCTCCGAAACTTCTTTGCAAAGAGTGAATTCAACTCACAGACTTGAACCTTCCTTTTGAAAGAGCAGTTTTCAAACACTCTTTTTGTAGAATCTTCAAGTGGATATTTGGAACGCTTTGAGGCCTAGGCTGGGAAATGAAATATCTTCACCTAAAAACTAGACAGAAGCATTCTCAGAAACTTCTGTGTGATGAGTGCATTCAACTCACAGACTTGAACATTCCTTTTGATAGAGCAGTTTGGAAACCCTACTTTTGCAGAATCTGCAAGGGTTTATTTGGAGCACTTTGAGGCCTATGCTGGAAAAGGAAATATCTTCACATAAAAACTAGACAGAAGCATTCTCAGAAACTTCTTTGTGATGAGTGCATTCTACTCAAAGAGTTGAACCTTCTTTTTGATAGAAGAGTTTTGAAACTCTCTTTCTGTAGAATCTGCAAGTGCATATTTGGAGCTGTTGGAGGCCAATGTTGGAAAAGGAAATATCTTAACATAAAAACTAGACAGAAGCATTCTCAAAACTTGCTTGCAATCAGTGCATTCAACTCACAGACTTGAACGTTCCTACTGAAAGAGCAGTTTTGAAACACACTTTTTGTACAATCTGAAAGTGGCTATTTTGAACGCTTTCTGGCTTATGCTGGGAAATGGAATATCTTCACCTAAAACCTAGACAGAAGCATTCTCGGAAACTTCTGTGTGATGAGTGCATTCAACTCACAGACTTGAACATTACTTTGGATAGAGCAGTTTGGAAACACTCCTTTTGAAGAATCTGCAAGTGTTTGTTTGGAGCGCTTTGAGACCAATGCTGGAAAAGGAAATATCTTCACATGAAAACTAGACAGAAGCATTCTCAGAAACTTGTGTGTGATGAGTGCGTTCAACTCACAGACTTGAACGATCCTTTTGATGGGACAGTTTTGAAACACTCCTTTTGTAGAATCTGCAAGTGTTTATTTCGAACTCATTGAGGAAAATGGTGGAAAAGGAAGTGTCCTCAAATAACAACTACACAGAAGCATTCTCGGAAACTTCTTTGCAATGAGTGCATTCAACTCACAGACTTGAACCTTTCTTATGAAAGTGCAGTTTTGAAACACTCTTTTTATAGAATCTTCAAGTGGATATTTGGAACGCTTTGAGGCTTTGGCTGGGAAATGAAATATCTTCACCTAAAAACTAGACAGAAGCATTCTCAGAAACTTCTGTGTGATGAGTGCATTCAACTCACAGACTTGAACGTTCCTACTCAAAGAGCAGTTTTGAAACACACTTTTTGTACAATCTGCAAGTGGATATAGAACGCTTTTTGGCCTATGCTAGGAAATGAAATATCTTCACCTAAAACCTAGACAGAAGCATTCTCCGAAACTTCTGTGTGATGAGTGCATTCAACTCACAGACTTGAACATTACTTTGGATAGAGCAGTTTGGAAACACTCCTTTTGAAGAATCTGCAAGTGTTTGCTTGGAGCGTTTTGAGGCCTATGCTGGAAAAGGAAATATCTTCACATAAAAACTAGACAGAAGCATTCTCAGAAACTTCTTTGTGACGAGTGCATTCTACTCACAGTGTTGAACCTTCTTTTTGATAGAAGAGTTTTGAAACTGTCTTTTTGTTGAATCTGCAAGTGCATATTTGGAACTGTTTGAGGCCAATGTTGGAAAAGGAAATATCTTCACATAAAAACTAGACAGAAGCGTTCTCAGAAACTTGTTTGGGAGGAGTGCATTCAAGTCAAAGATTTGAACCTTTCTTTTGAAAGAGCAGTTTTGAAACACTCTTTTTGTAGAATCTGCTAGTGTATATTTGGAGCGCTGTGAGGCCTATGCTGGGAAATGAATTATTTTCACCTAAAAACTAGACAGAAGGATTCTCAGAAACTTCTTTGTGATGAATGCATTCAACTCACAGACATGAACGTTCCTTTTGATAGGACAGTTTTGAAACACTCCTTTGGTAGAATCTGCAAGTGTTTATTTCGAGCGCTTTGAGGCCAATGCTGGAAAAGGAAATATCTTCACATAAAAACTAGACAGAAGCATTCTCAGAAACTTGTGGGTGATAAGTGCGTTCAACTCACAGACTTGAACGATCCTTTTGATAGGACAGTTTTGAAACACTCCTTTTGTAGGAATCTGCAAGTGTTTATTTCGAGCTCATTGAGGCCAATGTTGGAAAAGGAAATGTCCTCAATTAACAACTACACAGAAGCATTCTCCGAAACTTCTTTGCAATGAGTGCATTCAACTCACAGACTTGAACCTTCCTTTTGAAAGAGCAGTTTTGAAACACTCTTTTTGTAGAATCTTCAAGTGGATATTTGGAACGCTTTGAGGCCTAGGCTGGGAAATGAAATATCTTCACCTAAAAACTAGACAGAAGCATTCTCAGAAACTTGTTTGCGGTGAGTGCATTCAACTCACTGACTTGAACGTTCCTACTGAAAGAGCAGTTTTGAAACACACTTTTTGTACAATCTGCAAGTGGATATTTAGAACGCTTTCTGGCCTATGCTGGGAAATGAAATATCTTCACCTAAAACCTAGACAGAAACATTCTCGGAAACTTCTGTGTGATGAGTGCATTCAACTCACAGACGTGAACATTACTTTGGATAGAGCAGTTTGGAAACACTCCTTTTGAAGAATCTGCAAGTGTTTGTTTGGAGCGTTTTGAGGCCTATGCTGGAAAAGGAAATAGCTTCACATAAAAACTAGACAGAAGCATTCTCAGAAACTTCTATGTGATGAGTGCATTCTACTCACAGAGTTGAACCTTCTTTTTGATAGAAGAGTTTTGAAACTGTCTTTCTGTAGAATCTGCAAGTGCATATTTGGAGCTGTTTGAGGCCAATGCTGGAAAAGGAAATATCTTCACATAAAAACTAGACAGAAGCATTCTCAGAAACTTGTTTGCGATGAGTGCATTCAACTCACAGACTTGAAAGTTCCTACTGAAAGAGCAGTTTTGTAACACACTTTTTGTACAATCTGCAAGTGGATATTTAGAACGCTTTTTGGCCTATGCTGGGAAATGAAATAACTTCACCTAAAACCTAGACAGAAGCATTCTCGGAAACTTCTGTGTGATGAGTGCATTCAACTCACAGACTTGAACATTACTTTGGATACAGCAGTTTGGAAACACTCCTTTTGAAGAATCTGCAAGTGTTTGTTTGGAGCGTTTTGAGGCCTATGCTGGAAAAGGAAATATCTTCACATAAAAACTAGACAGAAACATTCTCAGAAACTTCTTTGTGATGAGTGCATTCTACTCACAGAGTTGAAACTTCTTTTTGATAGAAGAGTTTTGAAACTGTCTTTTTGTAGAATCTGCAAGTGCATATTTGGAGCTGTTTGAGGCCAATGATGGAAAAGGAAATATCTTCACATAAAAACTAGACAGAACCGTTCTCAGAAACTTGTTTGGCAGGAGTGCATTCAAGTCACAGATTTGAACCTTTCTTTTGAAAGAGCAGTTTTGAAACACTCTTTTTGTAGAATCTGCTAGTGTATATTTTGAGCGCTTTGATGCCAATGCTGGAAAAGGAAATATCTTCACATTAAAACTAGACAGAAGCATTCTCAGAAACTTGTGTGTGATGAGTGCGTTCAACTCACAGATTTGAACGATGCTTTTGATAGGACAGTTTCGAAACACTCCTTTTGTAGAATCTGCAAGTGTTTATTTCGAGCTCCTTGAGGCCAATGTTGGAAAAGGGAATGTCCTCAAATAACAACTAAAAAGAAGCATTCTCCGAAACTTCTTTGAAATGAGTGCATTCAACTCACAGACTTGAACCTTCCTTTTGAAAGAGCAGTTTTGAAACACTCTTTTTGTAGAATCTTCAAGTGGATATTTGGAACGCTTTGAGGCCTAGGCTGGGAAATGAAATATCTTCACCTAAAAACTAGACAGAAGCATTCTCAGAAACTTCTGTGTGATGAGTGCATTCAACTCACAGACTTGAACATTCCTTTTTACAGAGCAGTGTGGAAACACTCATTTTGCAGAATCTGCAAGGGTTTATTTGGAGCACTTTGAGGCCTATGCTGGAAAAGGAAATATCTTCACATAAAAACTAGACAGAAGCATTCTCAGAAACTTCTTTGTGATGTAGAATCTGCAAGTGCATATATGGAGCTGTTTGAGGCCAAAGCTGGAAAAGGAAATATCTTCACATAAAAACTAGACAGAAGCATTCTCAGAAACTTGTTTGCGATGAGTGCATTCAACTCACTGACTTGAACGTTCCTACTGAAAGAGCAGTTTTGAAACACACTTTTTGTACAATCTGCAAGTGGATATTTAGAACGCTGTCTGGCCTATGCTGGGAAATGAAATATCTTCACCTAAAACCTAGACAGAAACATTCTCGGAAACTTCTGTGTGATGAGTGCATTCAACTCACAGACGTGAACATTACTTTGGATAGAGCAGTTTGGAAACACTCCTTTTGAAGAATCTGCAAGTGTTTGTTTGGAGCGTTTTGAGGCCTATGCTGGAAAAGGAAATAGCTTCACATAAAAACTAGACAGAAGCATTCTCAGAAACTTCTTTGTGATGAGTGCATTCTACTCACAGAGTTGAACCTTCTTTTTGATAGAAGAGTTTTGAAACTGTCTTTTTGTAGAATCTGCAAGAGCATATTTGGAGCTGTTTGAGGCCAATGATGGAAAAGGAAATATCTTCACATAAAAACTAGACAGAAGCGTTCTTAGAAACTTGTTTGGGAGGAGTGCATTCAAGTCACAGATTTGAACCTTTCTTTTGAAAGAGCAGTTTTTAAACACTCTTTTTGTAGAATCTGCTAGTGTATATTTGGAGCGCTGTGAGGCCTATGCTGGGAAATGAAATATTTTCACCTAAAAACTAGACAGAAGCATTCTCAGAAACTTCTGTGTGATGAATGCATTCAACTCACAGACGTGAACGTTCCTTTTGATAGGACAGTTTTGAACACTCCTTTGGTAGAATCTGCAAGTGTTTATTTCGAGCGCTTTGAGGCCAATGCTGGAAAAGGAAATATCTTCACATAAAGACTAGACAGAAGCATTCTCAGAAACTTGTGTGTGATGAGTGCGTTCAACTCACAGACTTGAACGATCCTTTTGATAGGACAGTTTGGAAACACTCCTATTGTAGAATCTGCAAGTGTTTATTTAGAGCTCATTGAGGCCAATGGTGGAAAAGGAAATGTCCTCAAATAACAACTACACAGAAGCATTCTCCGAAACTTCTTTGCAATGAGTGCATTCAAATCACAGACTTGAACCTTCCTTTTGAAAGAGCAGTATTGAAAGACACTTTTTGTAGAATCTTCAAGTGGATATTTGGAACGATTTGAGGCCTGTGCTGGGAAATGAAATATCTTCACCTAAAAACTAGACAGAAGCATTCTCAGAAACTTCTGTGTGATGAATGCATTCAACTCACAGACTTGAACATTCCTTTTGATAGAGCAGTTTGGAAACCCTGCTTTTGCAGAATCTGCAAGTGGTTATTTGGAGCACTTTGAGGCCTATGATGGAAAAGGAAATATCTTCACATAAAAACTAGACAGAAGCATTCTCAGAAACTTCTTTGTGATGAGTGCATTCTACTCACAGAGTTGAACATTCTTTTTGATAGAAGAGTTTTGAAACTGTCCTTTTGTAGAATCTGCAAGTGCGTATTTGGAACTGTTTTCGGCCAATGATGGAAAAGGAAATATCTTCAGATAAAAACTAGACAGAAGCGTTCTCAGAAACTTGTTTGGGAGGAGTGCATTCATGTCACAGATTTGAACCTTTCTTTTGAAAGAGCAGTTTTGAAACACTCTTTTTGTAGAATCTGCTAGTGTATATTTGGAGCGCTGTGAGGCCTATGCTGGGAAATGAAATATCTTCACCTGAAAACTAGACAGAAGGATTCTCAGAAACTTCTGTGTGATGAATGCATTCAACTCACAGACGTGAACGTTTCTTTTGATACGACAGTTTTGAAACACTCCTTTGGTAGAATCTGCAAGTGTTTATTTCGAGCGCTTTGAGGCCAATGCTGGAAAAGGAAATATCTTCACCTAAAAACTAGACAGAAGCATTCTCAGAAACTTCTGTGTGATGAGTGCATTCAACTCACAGACTTGAACATTCCTTTTGATAGAGCAGTTTGGAAACACTCCTTTTGCAGAATCTGCAAGTGTTTATTTGGAGCACTTTGAGGTCTATGCTGGAAAAGGAAATATCTTCACATAAAAACTAGACAGAAGCATTCTCAGAAACTTCTTTGTGATGAGTGCATTCTACTCACAGAGTTGAACCTTCTTTTTGATAGAAGAGTTTTGAAACTCTCTTTCTGTAGAATCGGCAAGTGCATATTTGGAGCTGTTTGAGGCCAATGCTGGAAAAGGAAATATCTTCACATAAAAACTAGACAGAAGCATTCTCAGAAACTTGTTTGCGATGAGTGCATTCAACTCACAGACTTGAACGTTCCTACTGAAAGAGCAGTTTTGTAACACACTTTTTGTACAATCTGCAAGTGGATATTTAGAACGCTTTTTGGCCTATGCTGGGAAATGAAATAACTTCACCTAAAACCTAGACAGAAGCATTCTCGGAAACTTCTGTGTGATGAGTGCATTCAACTCACAGTCTTGAACATTACTTTGGATACAGCAGTTTGGAAACACTCCTTTTGAAGAATCTGCAAGTGTTTGTTTGGAGCGTTTTGAGGCCTATGCTGGAAAAGGAAATATCTTCACATAAAAACTAGACAGAAGCATTCTCAGAAACTTCTTTGTGATGAGTGCATTCTACTCACAGAGTTGAAACTTCTTTTTGATAGAAGAGTTTTGAAACTGTCTTTTTGTAGAATCTGCAAGTGCATATTTGGAGCTGTTTGAGGCCAATGATGGAAAAGGAAATATCTTCACATAAAAACTAGACAGAAGCATTCTCAGAAACTTGTTTGGGAGGAGTGCATTCAAGTCACAGATTTGAACCTTTCTTTTGAAAGAGCAGTTTTGAAACACTCTTTTTGTAGAATCTGCTAGTGTATATTTTGAGCGTTGTGAGGCCTATGCTGGGAAATGAAATATCTTCACCTAAAAATTAGACAGAAGCATTCTCAGAAACATCTGTGTGATGAATGCATTCAACTCACAGACGTGAACGTTCCTTTTGATAGGACAGTTTTGAAACACTCCTTTGGTAGAATCTGCAAGTGTTTATTTCGAGCGCTTTGATGCCAATGCTGGAAAAGGAAATATCTTCACATAAAAACTAGACAGAAGCATTCTCAGAAACTTCTTTGTGATGTAGAATCTGCAAGTGCATATATGGAGCTGTTTGAGGCCAAAGCTGGAAAAGGAAATATCTTCACATAAAAACTAGACAGAAGCATTCTCAGAAACTTGTTTGCGATGAGTGCATTCAACTCACTGACTTGAACGTTCCTACTGAAAGAGCAGTTTTGAAACACACTTTTTGTACAATCTGCAAGTGGATATTTAGAACGCTGTCTGGCCTATGCTGGGAAATGAAATATCTTCACCTAAAACCTAGACAGAAACATTCTCGGAAACTTCTGTGTGATGAGTGCATTCAACTCACAGACGTGAACATTACTTTGGATAGAGCAGTTTGGAAACACTCCTTTTGAAGAATCTGCAAGTGTTTGTTTGGAGCGTTTTGAGGCCTATGCTGGAAAAGGAAATAGCTTCACATAAAAACTAGACAGAAGCATTCTCAGAAACTTCTTTGTGATGAGTGCATTCTACTCACAGAGTTGAACCTTCTTTTTGATAGAAGAGTTTTGAAACTGTCTTTTTGTAGAATCTGCAAGAGCATATTTGGAGCTGTTTGAGGCCAATGATGGAAAAGGAAATATCTTCACATAAAAACTAGACAGAAGCGTTCTTAGAAACTTGTTTGGGAGGAGTGCATTCAAGTCACAGATTTGAACCTTTCTTTTGAAAGAGCAGTTTTTAAACACTCTTTTTGTAGAATCTGCTAGTGTATATTTGGAGCGCTGTGAGGCCTATGCTGGGAAATGAAATATTTTCACCTAAAAACTAGACAGAAGCATTCTCAGAAACTTCTGTGTGATGAATGCATTCAACTCACAGACGTGAACGTTCCTTTTGATAGGACAGTTTTGAACACTCCTTTGGTAGAATCTGCAAGTGTTTATTTCGAGCGCTTTGAGGCCAATGCTGGAAAAGGAAATATCTTCACATAAAGACTAGACAGAAGCATTCTCAGAAACTTGTGTGTGATGAGTGCGTTCAACTCACAGACTTGAACGATCCTTTTGATAGGACAGTTTGGAAACACTCCTATTGTAGAATCTGCAAGTGTTTATTTAGAGCTCATTGAGGCCAATGGTGGAAAAGGAAATGTCCTCAAATAACAACTACACAGAAGCATTCTCCGAAACTTCTTTGCAATGAGTGCATTCAAATCACAGACTTGAACCTTCCTTTTGAAAGAGCAGTATTGAAAGACACTTTTTGTAGAATCTTCAAGTGGATATTTGGAACGATTTGAGGCCTGTGCTGGGAAATGAAATATCTTCACCTAAAAACTAGACAGAAGCATTCTCAGAAACTTCTGTGTGATGAATGCATTCAACTCACAGACTTGAACATTCCTTTTGATAGAGCAGTTTGGAAACCCTGCTTTTGCAGAATCTGCAAGTGGTTATTTGGAGCACTTTGAGGCCTATGATGGAAAAGGAAATATCTTCACATAAAAACTAGACAGAAGCATTCTCAGAAACTTCTTTGTGATGAGTGCATTCTACTCACAGAGTTGAACATTCTTTTTGATAGAAGAGTTTTGAAACTGTCCTTTTGTAGAATCTGCAAGTGCGTATTTGGAACTGTTTTCGGCCAATGATGGAAAAGGAAATATCTTCAGATAAAAACTAGACAGAAGCGTTCTCAGAAACTTGTTTGGGAGGAGTGCATTCATGTCACAGATTTGAACCTTTCTTTTGAAAGAGCAGTTTTGAAACACTCTTTTTGTAGAATCTGCTAGTGTATATTTGGAGCGCTGTGAGGCCTATGCTGGGAAATGAAATATCTTCACCTGAAAACTAGACAGAAGGATTCTCAGAAACTTCTGTGTGATGAATGCATTCAACTCACAGACGTGAACGTTTCTTTTGATACGACAGTTTTGAAACACTCCTTTGGTAGAATCTGCAAGTGTTTATTTCGAGCGCTTTGAGGCCAATGCTGGAAAAGGAAATATCTTCACCTAAAAACTAGACAGAAGCATTCTCAGAAACTTCTGTGTGATGAGTGCATTCAACTCACAGACTTGAACATTCCTTTTGATAGAGCAGTTTGGAAACACTCCTTTTGCAGAATCTGCAAGTGTTTATTTGGAGCACTTTGAGGTCTATGCTGGAAAAGGAAATATCTTCACATAAAAACTAGACAGAAGCATTCTCAGAAACTTCTTTGTGATGAGTGCATTCTACTCACAGAGTTGAACCTTCTTTTTGATAGAAGAGTTTTGAAACTCTCTTTCTGTAGAATCGGCAAGTGCATATTTGGAGCTGTTTGAGGCCAATGCTGGAAAAGGAAATATCTTCACATAAAAACTAGACAGAAGCATTCTCAGAAACTTGTTTGCGATGAGTGCATTCAACTCACAGACTTGAACGTTCCTACTGAAAGAGCAGTTTTGTAACACACTTTTTGTACAATCTGCAAGTGGATATTTAGAACGCTTTTTGGCCTATGCTGGGAAATGAAATAACTTCACCTAAAACCTAGACAGAAGCATTCTCGGAAACTTCTGTGTGATGAGTGCATTCAACTCACAGTCTTGAACATTACTTTGGATACAGCAGTTTGGAAACACTCCTTTTGAAGAATCTGCAAGTGTTTGTTTGGAGCGTTTTGAGGCCTATGCTGGAAAAGGAAATATCTTCACATAAAAACTAGACAGAAGCATTCTCAGAAACTTCTTTGTGATGAGTGCATTCTACTCACAGAGTTGAAACTTCTTTTTGATAGAAGAGTTTTGAAACTGTCTTTTTGTAGAATCTGCAAGTGCATATTTGGAGCTGTTTGAGGCCAATGATGGAAAAGGAAATATCTTCACATAAAAACTAGACAGAAGCATTCTCAGAAACTTGTTTGGGAGGAGTGCATTCAAGTCACAGATTTGAACCTTTCTTTTGAAAGAGCAGTTTTGAAACACTCTTTTTGTAGAATCTGCTAGTGTATATTTTGAGCGTTGTGAGGCCTATGCTGGGAAATGAAATATCTTCACCTAAAAATTAGACAGAAGCATTCTCAGAAACATCTGTGTGATGAATGCATTCAACTCACAGACGTGAACGTTCCTTTTGATAGGACAGTTTTGAAACACTCCTTTGGTAGAATCTGCAAGTGTTTATTTCGAGCGCTTTGATGCCAATGCTGGAAAAGGAAATATCTTCACATAAAAACTAGACAGAAGCATTCTCAGAAACTTGTGTGTGATGAGTGCGTTCAACTCACAGATTTGAACAATGCTTTTCATAGGACAGTTTCGAAACACTCCTTTTGTAGAATCTGCAAGTGTTTATTTCGAGCTCCTTTAGGCCAATGGTGGAAAAGGAAATGTCCTCAAATAACAACTAAAAAGAAGCATTCTCCGAAACTTCTTTGAAATGAGTGCATTCAACTCACAGACTTGAACCTTCCTTTTGAAAGAGCAGTTTTGAAACACTCTTTTTGTAGAATCTTCAAGTGGATATTTGGAACGCTTTGAGGCCTAGGCTGGAAAATGAAATATCTTCACCTAAAAACTAGACAGAAGCATTCTCAGAAACTTCTGTGTGATGAGTGCATTCAACTCACAGACTTGAACATTACTTTGGATAGAGCAGTTTGGAAACACTCCTTTTGCAGAATCTGCAAGTGTTTGTTTGGAGCGTTTTGAGGCCTATGACGGAAAAGGAAATATCTTCACATAAAAACTAGACAGAAGCATTCTCAGAAACTTCTTTGTGATGAGTGCATTCTACTCACAGAGTCGAACCTTCTTTTTGATAGAAGAGTTTTGAAACTGTCTTTTTGTAGAATCTGCAAGTGCATATTTGGAGCTGCTTGAGGCCAATGATGGAAAAGGAAATCTCTTCACATAAAAACTAGACAGAAGCGTTCTCAGAAACTTGTTTGGGAGGAGTGCATTCAAGTCAAAGATTTGAACCTTTCTTTTGAAAGAGGAGTTTTGAAACACTCTTTATGTAGAATCTGCTAGTGTATATTTGGAGCGCTGTGAGGCCTATGCTGGGAAATAAATTATCTTCACCTAAAAACTAGACAGAAGGATTCTCAGAAACTTCTGTGTGATGAATGCATTCAACTCACAGACATGAACGTTCCTTTTGATAGGACAGTTTTGAAACACTCCTTTGGTAGAATCTGCAAGTGTTTATTTCGAGCTCTTTGAGGCCAATGCTGGAAAAGGAAATATCTTCACATAAAAACTAGACAGAAGCATTCTCAGAAACTTGTGTGTGATGAGTGCGTTCAACTCACAGACTTGAACGATCCTTTTGATAGGACAGTTTTGAAACACTCCTTTTGTAGGAATCTGCAAGTGTTTATTTCGAGCTCATTGAGGCCAATGTTGGAAAAGGAAATGTCCTCAAATAACAACTACACAGAAGCATTCTCCGAAACTTCTTTGCAATGAGTGCATTCAACTCACAGACTTGAACCTTCCTTTTGAAAGAGCAGTTTTGAAACACTCTTTTTGTAGAATCTTCAAGTGGATATTTGGAACGCTTTGAGGCGTAGGCTGAGAAATGAAATATCTTCAACTAAAAACTAGACAGAAGCATTCTCAGAAACTTCTGTGTGATGAGTGCATTCAACTCACAGACTTGAACATTCCTTTTGATAGAGCAGTTTGGAAACACTAATTTTGCAGAATCTGCAAGGGTTTATTTGGAGCAATTTGAGGCCTATGCTGGAAAAGGAAATATCTTCACATAAAAACTAGACAGAAGCATTCTCAGAAACTTCTTTGTGATGAGTGCATTCTACTCACAGAGTTGAATCTTCTTTTTGATAGAAGAGTTTTGAAACTCTCTTTCTGTAGAATCTGCAAGTGCATATTTGGAGCTGTTGGAGGCCAATGCTGGAAAAGGAAATATCTTCACATAAAAACTAGACAGAAGCATTCTCAGAAACTTGTTTGAGATGAGTGCATTCAACTCACAGACTTGAACGTTCCCTTTGAAAGAGCAGTTTTGAAACACACTTTTTGTACAATCTGCAAGTGGATATTTAGAACGCTTTCTGGCCTATGTTGGGAAATGAAATAACTTCACCTAAAACCTAGAAAGAAGCATTCTCGGAAACTTCTGTGTGATGAGTGCATTCAACTCACAGACTTGAACATTACTTTGGATAGAGCAGTTTGGAAACACTCCTTTTGAAGAATCTGCAAGTGTTTGTTTGGAGCGTTTTGAGTCCTATGCTGGAAAAGGAAATATCTTCACATAAAAACTAGACAGAAGCATTCTCAGAAACTTCTTTGTGATGAGTGCATTCTACTCACAGAGTTGAACCTTCTTTTTGATAGAAGAGTTTTGAAACTGTCTTTTTGTAGAATCTGCAAGTGCATATTTGGAGCTGTTTGAGGCCAATGATGGAAAAGGAAATATCTTCACATAAAAACTAGACAGAAGCGTTCTTAGAAACTTGTTTAGGAGGAGTGCATTCAAGTCACAGATTTGAACCTTTCTTTTGAAAGAGCAGTTTTGAAACACTCTTTTTGTAGAATCTGCTAGTGTATATTTGGAGCGCTGTGAGGCCTATGCTGGGAAATGAAATATCTTCACCTAAAAACTAGACAGAAGGATTCCCAGAAACTTCTGTGTGATGAATGCATTCAACTCACAGACGTGAACGTTCCTTTTGATAGGACAGTTTTGAAACACTCCTTTGGTAGAATCTGCAAGTGTTTATTTCGAGCGCTTTGAGGCCAATGCTGTAAAAGGAGATATCTTCACATAAAAACTAGACAGAAGCATTCTCAGAAACTTGTGTGTGATGAGTGCGTTCAACTCACAGACTTGAACGATCCTTTTGATAGGACAGTTTGGAAACATTCCTTTTGTAGAATCTGCAAGTGTTTATTTCGAGCTCATTGAGGCCAATGGTGGAAAAGGAAATGTCCTCAAATAACAACTACACAGAACCATTCTCCAAAACTTCTTTGCAATGAGTGCATTCAACTCACAGACTTGAACCTTCCTTTTGAAAGAGCAGTTTTGAAACACTTTTTGTAGAATCTTCAAGTGGATATTTGGAACGCTTTGAGGCCTAGGCTGGGAAATGAAATATCTTCACCTAAAAACTAGACAGAAGCATTCTCAGAAACTTCTGTGTGATGAGTGCATTCAACTCACAGACTTGAACATTCCTTTAGATATAGCAGTTTGGAAACCCTACTTTTGCAGAATCTGCAAGGGTTTATTTGGAGCACTTTGAGGCCTATGCTGGAAAAGGAAATATCTTCACATAAAAACTAGACAGAAGCATTCTCAGAAACTTCTTTGGGATGAGTGCATTCTACTCACAGATTTGAACCTTCTTTTTGATAGAAGAGTTTTGAAACTCTCTTTCTGTAGAATCTGCAAGTGCATATTTGGAGCTGTTTGAGGCCAATGCTGGAAAAGGAAATATCTTCACATAAAAACTAGACAGAAGCATTCTCAGAAACTTGTTTGCAATGAGTGCATTCAACTCACAGACTTGAACGTTCCTACTGAAAGAGCAGTTTTGAAACACACTTTTTGTACAATCTGCAAGTGGATATTTAGAACGCTTTTTGGCCTATGCTGGGAAATGAAATATTTTCACCTAAAACCTAGACAGAAGCATTCTCCGAAACTTCTGTGTGATGAGTGCATTCAACTCACAGACTTGAACATTACTTTGGATAGAGCAGTTTGGAAACACTCCTTTTGAAGAATCTGCAAGTGTTTGTTTGGAGCGCTTTGAGGCCAATGCTGGAAAAGGAAATATCTTCACATGAAAACTAGACAGAAGCATTCTCAGAAACTTGTGTGTGATGAGTGCGTTCAACTCACAGACTTGAACGATCCTTTTGATAGGACAGTTTTGAAACACTCCTTTTGTAGAATCTGCAAGTGTTTATTTCGAACTCTTAGAGGAAAATGGTGGAAAGGGAATTGTCCTCAAATAACAACTACACAGAAGCATTCTCCTAAACTTCTTTGCAATGAGTGCATTCAACTCACAGACTTGAACCTTTCTTATGAAAGTGCAGTTTTGAAACACTCTTTTTGTAGAATCTGCAAGTGCATATTTGGAGCTGTTTGAGGCCAATGATGGAAAAGGAAATATCTTCACATAAAAACTAGACAGAAGCATTCTCAGAAACTTGTTTGGGAGGAGTGCATTCAAGTCACAGATTTGAACCTTTCTTTTGAAAGAGCAGTTTTGAAACACTCTTTTTGTAGAATCTGCTAGTGTATATTTTGAGCGTTGTGAGGCCTATGCTGGGAAATGAAATATCTTCACCTAAAAATTAGACAGAAGCATTCTCAGAAACATCTGTGTGATGAATGCATTCAACTCACAGACGTGAACGTTCCTTTTGATAGGACAGTTTTGAAACACTCCTTTGGTAGAATCTGCAAGTGTTTATTTCGAGCGCTTTGATGCCAATGCTGGAAAAGGAAATATCTTCACATAAAAACTAGACAGAAGCATTCTCAGAAACTTGTGTGTGATGAGTGCGTTCAACTCACAGATTTGAACAATGCTTTTGATAGGACAGTTTCGAAACACTCCTTTTGTAGAATCTGCAAGTGTTTATTTCGAGCTCCTTTAGGCCAATGGTGGAAAAGGAAATGTCCTCAAATAACAACTAAAAAGAAGCATTCTCCGAAACTTCTTTGAAATGAGTGCATTCAACTCACAGACTTGAACCTTCCTTTTGAAAGAGCAGTTTTGAAACACTCTTTTTGTAGAATCTTCAAGTGGATATTTGGAACGCTTTGAGGCCTAGGCTGGAAAATGAAATATCTTCACCTAAAAACTAGACAGAAGCATTCTCAGAAACTTCTGTGTGATGAGTGCATTCAACTCACAGACTTGAACATTACTTTGGATAGAGCAGTTTGGAAACACTCCTTTTGCAGAATCTGCAAGTGTTTGTTTGGAGCGTTTTGAGGCCTATGACGGAAAAGGAAATATCTTCACATAAAAACTAGACAGAAGCATTCTCAGAAACTTCTTTGTGATGAGTGCATTCTACTCACAGAGTCGAACCTTCTTTTTGATAGAAGAGTTTTGAAACTGTCTTTTTGTAGAATCTGCAAGTGCATATTTGGAGCTGCTTGAGGCCAATGATGGAAAAGGAAATCTCTTCACATAAAAACTAGACAGAAGCGTTCTCAGAAACTTGTTTGGGAGGAGTGCATTCAAGTCAAAGATTTGAACCTTTCTTTTGAAAGAGGAGTTTTGAAACACTCTTTATGTAGAATCTGCTAGTGTATATTTGGAGCGCTGTGAGGCCTATGCTGGGAAATAAATTATCTTCACCTAAAAACTAGACAGAAGGATTCTCAGAAACTTCTGTGTGATGAATGCATTCAACTCACAGACATGAACGTTCCTTTTGATAGGACAGTTTTGAAACACTCCTTTGGTAGAATCTGCAAGTGTTTATTTCGAGCTCTTTGAGGCCAATGCTGGAAAAGGAAATATCTTCACATAAAAACTAGACAGAAGCATTCTCAGAAACTTGTGTGTGATGAGTGCGTTCAACTCACAGACTTGAACGATCCTTTTGATAGGACAGTTTTGAAACACTCCTTTTGTAGGAATCTGCAAGTGTTTATTTCGAGCTCATTGAGGCCAATGTTGGAAAAGGAAATGTCCTCAAATAACAACTACACAGAAGCATTCTCCGAAACTTCTTTGCAATGAGTGCATTCAACTCACAGACTTGAACCTTCCTTTTGAAAGAGCAGTTTTGAAACACTCTTTTTGTAGAATCTTCAAGTGGATATTTGGAACGCTTTGAGGCGTAGGCTGAGAAATGAAATATCTTCAACTAAAAACTAGACAGAAGCATTCTCAGAAACTTCTGTGTGATGAGTGCATTCAACTCACAGACTTGAACATTCCTTTTGATAGAGCAGTTTGGAAACACTAATTTTGCAGAATCTGCAAGGGTTTATTTGGAGCAATTTGAGGCCTATGCTGGAAAAGGAAATATCTTCACATAAAAACTAGACAGAAGCATTCTCAGAAACTTCTTTGTGATGAGTGCATTCTACTCACAGAGTTGAATCTTCTTTTTGATAGAAGAGTTTTGAAACTCTCTTTCTGTAGAATCTGCAAGTGCATATTTGGAGCTGTTGGAGGCCAATGCTGGAAAAGGAAATATCTTCACATAAAAACTAGACAGAAGCATTCTCAGAAACTTGTTTGAGATGAGTGCATTCAACTCACAGACTTGAACGTTCCCTTTGAAAGAGCAGTTTTGAAACACACTTTTTGTACAATCTGCAAGTGGATATTTAGAACGCTTTCTGGCCTATGTTGGGAAATGAAATAACTTCACCTAAAACCTAGAAAGAAGCATTCTCGGAAACTTCTGTGTGATGAGTGCATTCAACTCACAGACTTGAACATTACTTTGGATAGAGCAGTTTGGAAACACTCCTTTTGAAGAATCTGCAAGTGTTTGTTTGGAGCGTTTTGAGTCCTATGCTGGAAAAGGAAATATCTTCACATAAAAACTAGACAGAAGCATTCTCAGAAACTTCTTTGTGATGAGTGCATTCTACTCACAGAGTTGAACATTCTTTTTGATAGAAGAGTTTTGAAACTGTCTTTTTGTAGAATCTGCAAGTGCATATTTGGAGCTGTTTGAGGCCAATGATGGAAAAGGAAATCTCTTCACATAAAAACTAGACAGAAGCGTTCTCAGAAACTTGTTTAGGAGGAGTGCATTCAAGTCACAGATTTGAACCTTTCTTTTGAAAGAGCAGTTTTGAAACACTCTTTTTGTAGAATCTGCTAGTGTATATTTGGAGCGCTGTGAGGCCTATGCTGGGAAATGAAATATCTTCACCTAAAAACTAGACAGAAGGATTCCCAGAAACTTCTGTGTGATGAATGCATTCAACTCACAGACGTGAACGTTCCTTTTGATAGGACAGTTTTGAAACACTCCTTTGGTAGAATCTGCAAGTGTTTATTTCGAGCGCTTTGAGGCCAATGCTGTAAAAGGAGATATCTTCACATAAAAACTAGACAGAAGCATTCTCAGAAACTTGTGTGTGATGAGTGCGTTCAACTCACAGACTTGAACGATCCTTTTGATAGGACAGTTTGGAAACATTCCTTTTGTAGAATCTGCAAGTGTTTATTTCGAGCTCATTGAGGCCAATGGTGGAAAAGGAAATGTCCTCAAATAACAACTACACAGAACCATTCTCCAAAACTTCTTTGCAATGAGTGCATTCAACTCACAGACTTGAACCTTCCTTTTGAAAGAGCAGTTTTGAAACACTTTTTGTAGAATCTTCAAGTGGATATTTGGAACGCTTTGAGGCCTAGGCTGGGAAATGAAATATCTTCACCTAAAAACTAGACAGAAGCATTCTCAGAAACTTCTGTGTGATGAGTGCATTCAACTCACAGACTTGAACATTCCTTTAGATATAGCAGTTTGGAAACCCTACTTTTGCAGAATCTGCAAGGGTTTATTTGGAGCACTTTGAGGCCTATGCTGGAAAAGGAAATATCTTCACATAAAAACTAGACAGAAGCATTCTCAGAAACTTCTTTGGGATGAGTGCATTCTACTCACAGATTTGAACCTTCTTTTTGATAGAAGAGTTTTGAAACTCTCTTTCTGTAGAATCTGCAAGTGCATATTTGGAGCTGTTTGAGGCCAATGCTGGAAAAGGAAATATCTTCACATAAAAACTAGACAGAAGCATTCTCAGAAACTTGTTTGCAATGAGTGCATTCAACTCACAGACTTGAAGGTTCCTACTGAAAGAGCAGTTTTGAAACACACTTTTTGTACAATCTGCAAGTGGATATTTAGAACGCTTTTTGGCCTATGCTGGGAAATGAAATATTTTCACCTAAAACCTAGACAGAAGCATTCTCCGAAACTTCTGTGTGATGAGTGCATTCAACTCACAGACTTGAACATTACTTTGGATAGAGCAGTTTGGAAACACTCCTTTTGAAGAATCTGCAAGTGTTTGTTTGGAGCGCTTTGAGGCCAATGCTGGAAAAGGAAATATCTTCACATGAAAACTAGACAGAAGCATTCTCAGAAACTTGTGTGTGATGAGTGCGTTCAACTCACAGACTTGAACGATCCTTTTGATAGGACAGTTTTGAAACACTCCTTTTGTAGAATCTGCAAGTGTTTATTTCGAACTCTTAGAGGAAAATGGTGGAAAGGGAATTGTCCTCAAATAACAACTACACAGAAGCATTCTCCTAAACTTCTTTGCAATGAGAGCATTCAACTCACAGACTTGAACCTTTCTTATGAAAGTGCAGTTTTGAAACACTCTTTTTGTAGAATCTGCAAGTGCATATTTGGAGCTGTTTGAGGCCAATGATGGAAAAGGAAATATCTTCACATAAAAACTAGACAGAAGCATTCTCAGAAACTTGTTTGGGAGGAGTGCATTCAAGTCACAGATTTGAACCTTTCTTTTGAAAGAGCAGTTTTGAAACACTCTTTTTGTAGAATCTGCTAGTGTATATTTTGAGCGTTGTGAGGCCTATGCTGGGAAATGAAATATCTTCACCTAAAAATTAGACAGAAGCATTCTCAGAAACATCTGTGTGATGAATGCATTCAACTCACAGACGTGAACGTTCCTTTTGATAGGACAGTTTTGAAACACTCCTTTGGTAGAATCTGCAAGTGTTTATTTCGAGCGCTTTGATGCCAATGCTGGAAAAGGAAATATCTTCACATAAAAACTAGACAGAAGCATTCTCAGAAACTTGTGTGTGATGAGTGCGTTCAACTCACAGATTTGAACAATGCTTTTCATAGGACAGTTTCGAAACACTCCTTTTGTAGAATCTGCAAGTGTTTATTTCGAGCTCCTTTAGGCCAATGGTGGAAAAGGAAATGTCCTCAAATAACAACTAAAAAGAAGCATTCTCCGAAACTTCTTTGAAATGAGTGCATTCAACTCACAGACTTGAACCTTCCTTTTGAAAGAGCAGTTTTGAAACACTCTTTTTGTAGAATCTTCAAGTGGATATTTGGAACGCTTTGAGGCCTAGGCTGGAAAATGAAATATCTTCACCTAAAAACTAGACAGAAGCATTCTCAGAAACTTCTGTGTGATGAGTGCATTCAACTCACAGACTTGAACATTACTTTGGATAGAGCAGTTTGGAAACACTCCTTTTGCAGAATCTGCAAGTGTTTGTTTGGAGCGTTTTGAGGCCTATGACGGAAAAGGAAATATCTTCACATAAAAACTAGACAGAAGCATTCTCAGAAACTTCTTTGTGATGAGTGCATTCTACTCACAGAGTCGAACCTTCTTTTTGATAGAAGAGTTTTGAAACTGTCTTTTTGTAGAATCTGCAAGTGCATATTTGGAGCTGCTTGAGGCCAATGATGGAAAAGGAAATCTCTTCACATAAAAACTAGACAGAAGCGTTCTCAGAAACTTGTTTGGGAGGAGTGCATTCAAGTCAAAGATTTGAACCTTTCTTTTGAAAGAGGAGTTTTGAAACACTCTTTATGTAGAATCTGCTAGTGTATATTTGGAGCGCTGTGAGGCCTATGCTGGGAAATAAATTATCTTCACCTAAAAACTAGACAGAAGGATTCCCAGAAACTTCTGTGTGATGAATGCATTCAACTCACAGACGTGAACGTTCCTTTTGATAGGACAGTTTTGAAACACTCCTTTGGTAGAATCTGCAAGTGTTTATTTCGAGCGCTTTGAGGCCAATGCTGTAAAAGGAGATATCTTCACATAAAAACTAGACAGAAGCATTCTCAGAAACTTGTGTGTGATGAGTGCGTTCAACTCACAGACTTGAACGATCCTTTTGATAGGACAGTTTGGAAACATTCCTTTTGTAGAATCTGCAAGTGTTTATTTCGAGCTCATTGAGGCCAATGGTGGAAAAGGAAATGTCCTCAAATAACAACTACACAGAACCATTCTCCAAAACTTCTTTGCAATGAGTGCATTCAACTCACAGACTTGAACCTTCCTTTTGAAAGAGCAGTTTTGAAACACTTTTTGTAGAATCTTCAAGTGGATATTTGGAACGCTTTGAGGCCTAGGCTGGGAAATGAAATATCTTCACCTAAAAACTAGACAGAAGCATTCTCAGAAACTTCTGTGTGATGAGTGCATTCAACTCACAGACTTGAACATTCCTTTAGATATAGCAGTTTGGAAACCCTACTTTTGCAGAATCTGCAAGGGTTTATTTGGAGCACTTTGAGGCCTATGCTGGAAAAGGAAATATCTTCACATAAAAACTAGACAGAAGCATTCTCAGAAACTTCTTTGGGATGAGTGCATTCTACTCACAGATTTGAACCTTCTTTTTGATAGAAGAGTTTTGAAACTCTCTTTCTGTAGAATCTGCAAGTGCATATTTGGAGCTGTTTGAGGCCAATGCTGGAAAAGGAAATATCTTCACATAAAAACTAGACAGAAGCATTCTCAGAAACTTGTTTGCAATGAGTGCATTCAACTCACAGACTTGAAGGTTCCTACTGAAAGAGCAGTTTTGAAACACACTTTTTGTACAATCTGCAAGTGGATATTTAGAACGCTTTTTGGCCTATGCTGGGAAATGAAATATTTTCACCTAAAACCTAGACAGAAGCATTCTCCGAAACTTCTGTGTGATGAGTGCATTCAACTCACAGACTTGAACATTACTTTGGATAGAGCAGTTTGGAAACACTCCTTTTGAAGAATCTGCAAGTGTTTGTTTGGAGCGCTTTGAGGCCAATGCTGGAAAAGGAAATATCTTCACATGAAAACTAGACAGAAGCATTCTCAGAAACTTGTGTGTGATGAGTGCGTTCAACTCACAGACTTGAACGATCCTTTTGATAGGACAGTTTTGAAACACTCCTTTTGTAGAATCTGCAAGTGTTTATTTCGAACTCTTAGAGGAAAATGGTGGAAAGGGAATTGTCCTCAAATAACAACTACACAGAAGCATTCTCCTAAACTTCTTTGCAATGAGTGCATTCAACTCACAGACTTGAACCTTTCTTATGAAAGTGCAGTTTTGAAACACTCTTTTTGTAGAATCTGCAAGTGCATATTTGGAGCTGTTTGAGGCCAATGATGGAAAAGGAAATATCTTCACATAAAAACTAGACAGAAGCATTCTCAGAAACTTGTTTGGGAGGAGTGCATTCAAGTCACAGATTTGAACCTTTCTTTTGAAAGAGCAGTTTTGAAACACTCTTTTTGTAGAATCTGCTAGTGTATATTTTGAGCGTTGTGAGGCCTATGCTGGGAAATGAAATATCTTCACCTAAAAATTAGACAGAAGCATTCTCAGAAACATCTGTGTGATGAATGCATTCAACTCACAGACGTGAACGTTCCTTTTGATAGGACAGTTTTGAAACACTCCTTTGGTAGAATCTGCAAGTGTTTATTTCGAGCGCTTTGATGCCAATGCTGGAAAAGGAAATATCTTCACATAAAAACTAGACAGAAGCATTCTCAGAAACTTGTGTGTGATGAGTGCGTTCAACTCACAGATTTGAACAATGCTTTTCATAGGACAGTTTCGAAACACTCCTTTTGTAGAATCTGCAAGTGTTTATTTCGAGCTCCTTTAGGCCAATGGTGGAAAAGGAAATGTCCTCAAATAACAACTAAAAAGAAGCATTCTCCGAAACTTCTTTGAAATGAGTGCATTCAACTCACAGACTTGAACCTTCCTTTTGAAAGAGCAGTTTTGAAACACTCTTTTTGTAGAATCTTCAAGTGGATATTTGGAACGCTTTGAGGCCTAGGCTGGAAAATGAAATATCTTCACCTAAAAACTAGACAGAAGCATTCTCAGAAACTTCTGTGTGATGAGTGCATTCAACTCACAGACTTGAACATTACTTTGGATAGAGCAGTTTGGAAACACTCCTTTTGCAGAATCTGCAAGTGTTTGTTTGGAGCGTTTTGAGGCCTATGACGGAAAAGGAAATATCTTCACATAAAAACTAGACAGAAGCATTCTCAGAAACTTCTTTGTGATGAGTGCATTCTACTCACAGAGTCGAACCTTCTTTTTGATAGAAGAGTTTTGAAACTGTCTTTTTGTAGAATCTGCAAGTGCATATTTGGAGCTGCTTGAGGCCAATGATGGAAAAGGAAATCTCTTCACATAAAAACTAGACAGAAGCGTTCTCAGAAACTTGTTTGGGAGGAGTGCATTCAAGTCAAAGATTTGAACCTTTCTTTTGAAAGAGGAGTTTTGAAACACTCTTTATGTAGAATCTGCTAGTGTATATTTGGAGCGCTGTGAGGCCTATGCTGGGAAATAAATTATCTTCACCTAAAAACTAGACAGAAGGATTCTCAGAAACTTCTGTGTGATGAATGCATTCAACTCACAGACATGAACGTTCCTTTTGATAGGACAGTTTTGAAACACTCCTTTGGTAGAATCTGCAAGTGTTTATTTCGAGCTCTTTGAGGCCAATGCTGGAAAAGGAAATATCTTCACATAAAAACTAGACAGAAGCATTCTCAGAAACTTGTGTGTGATGAGTGCGTTCAACTCACAGACTTGAACGATCCTTTTGATAGGACAGTTTTGAAACACTCCTTTTGTAGGAATCTGCAAGTGTTTATTTCGAGCTCATTGAGGCCAATGTTGGAAAAGGAAATGTCCTCAAATAACAACTACACAGAAGCATTCTCCGAAACTTCTTTGCAATGAGTGCATTCAACTCACAGACTTGAACCTTCCTTTTGAAAGAGCAGTTTTGAAACACTCTTTTTGTAGAATCTTCAAGTGGATATTTGGAACGCTTTGAGGCGTAGGCTGAGAAATGAAATATCTTCAACTAAAAACTAGACAGAAGCATTCTCAGAAACTTCTGTGTGATGAGTGCATTCAACTCACAGACTTGAACATTCCTTTTGATAGAGCAGTTTGGAAACACTAATTTTGCAGAATCTGCAAGGGTTTATTTGGAGCAATTTGAGGCCTATGCTGGAAAAGGAAATATCTTCACATAAAAACTAGACAGAAGCATTCTCAGAAACTTCTTTGTGATGAGTGCATTCTACTCACAGAGTTGAATCTTCTTTTTGATAGAAGAGTTTTGAAACTCTCTTTCTGTAGAATCTGCAAGTGCATATTTGGAGCTGTTGGAGGCCAATGCTGGAAAAGGAAATATCTTCACATAAAAACTAGACAGAAGCATTCTCAGAAACTTGTTTGAGATGAGTGCATTCAACTCACAGACTTGAACGTTCCCTTTGAAAGAGCAGTTTTGAAACACACTTTTTGTACAATCTGCAAGTGGATATTTAGAACGCTTTCTGGCCTATGTTGGGAAATGAAATAACTTCACCTAAAACCTAGAAAGAAGCATTCTCGGAAACTTCTGTGTGATGAGTGCATTCAACTCACAGACTTGAACATTACTTTGGATAGAGCAGTTTGGAAACACTCCTTTTGAAGAATCTGCAAGTGTTTGTTTGGAGCGTTTTGAGTCCTATGCTGGAAAAGGAAATATCTTCACATAAAAACTAGACAGAAGCATTCTCAGAAACTTCTTTGTGATGAGTGCATTCTACTCACAGAGTTGAACCTTCTTTTTGATAGAAGAGTTTTGAAACTGTCTTTTTGTAGAATCTGCAAGTGCATATTTGGAGCTGTTTGAGGCCAATGATGGAAAAGGAAATATCTTCACATAAAAACTAGACAGAAGCGTTCTCAGAAACTTGTTTAGGAGGAGTGCATTCAAGTCACAGATTTGAACCTTTCTTTTGAAAGAGCAGTTTTGAAACACTCTTTTTGTAGAATCTGCTAGTGTATATTTGGAGCGCTGTGAGGCCTATGCTGGGAAATGAAATATCTTCACCTAAAAACTAGACAGAAGGATTCCCAGAAACTTCTGTGTGATGAATGCATTCAACTCACAGACGTGAACGTTCCTTTTGATAGGACAGTTTTGAAACACTCCTTTGGTAGAATCTGCAAGTGTTTATTTCGAGCGCTTTGAGGCCAATGCTGTAAAAGGAGATATCTTCACATAAAAACTAGACAGAAGCATTCTCAGAAACTTGTGTGTGATGAGTGCGTTCAACTCACAGACTTGAACGATCCTTTTGATAGGACAGTTTGGAAACATTCCTTTTGTAGAATCTGCAAGTGTTTATTTTGAGCTCATTGAGGCCAATGGTGGAAAAGGAAATGTCCTCAAATAACAACTACACAGAAGCATTCTCCGAAACTTCTTTGCAATGAGTGCATTCAAATCACAGACTTGAACCTTCCTTTTCAAAGAGCAGTATTGAAACACTCTTTTTGTAGAATCTGCAATTGGATATTTGGAACGCTTCGAGGCCTATGCTGGGAAATGAAATATCTTCACCTAAAAACTAGACAGAAGCATTCTCAGAAACTTCTGTGTGATGAGTGCATTCAACTCACAGACTTGAACATTCCTGTTGATAGAGCAGTTTGGAAACACTGCTTTTGCAGAATCTTCAAGTGTTTATTTGGAGCACTTTGAGGCCTATGATGGAAAACGAAATATCTTAACATAAAAACTAGACAGAAGCATTCTCAGAAACTTCTTTGTGATGATTGCATTCTACTCACAGAGTTGAACCTTCTTTTTGATAGAAGAGTTTTGAAACTGTCTTTTTGTAGAATCTGCAAGTGCATATTTGAGCTGTTTGGGGCCAATGATGGAAAAGGAAATATCTTCAGATAAAAACCAGACAGAAGCATTCTCAGAAACTTGTTTGGGAGGAGTGCATTCATGTCACAGATTTGAAACTCTCTTTTGAAAGAGCAGTTTTGAAACACTCTTTTTGTAGAATCTGCTAGTGTATATTTGGAGCGCTGTGAGGTCTATGCTGGGAAATGAAATATCTTCACCTAAAAACTAGACAGAAGGATTCTCAGAAACTTCTGTGTGATGAATGCATTCAACTCACAGACGTGAACGTTTCTTTTGATAGGACAGTTTTCAAACACTCCTTTGGTAGAATCTGCAAGTGTTTATTTCGAGCGCTTTGATGCCAATGCTGGAAAAGGAAATATCTTCACATAAAAACTAGACAGAAGCATTCTCAGAAACTTGTGTGTGATGAGTGCGTTCAACTCACAGATTTGAACGATGCTTTTGATAGGACAGTTTCGAAACACTCCTTTTGTAGAATCTGCAAGTGTTTATTTCGAGCTCCTTGAGGCCAATGGTGGAAAAGGAAATGTCCTCAAATAACAACTAAAAAGAAGCATTCTCCGAAACTTCTTTGCAATGAGTGCATTCAACTCACAGACTTGAACCTTCCTTTTGAAAGAGCAGTTTTGAAACACTCTTTTTGTAGAATCTTCAAGTGGATATTTGGAACGCTTTGAGGCCTAGGCTGGGAAATGAAATATCTTCACCTAAAAACTAGACAGAAGCATTCTCAGAAACTTCTGTGTGATGAGTGCATTCAACTCACAGACTTGAACATTCCTTTTTATAGAGCAGTGTGGAAACACTCATTTTGCAGAATCTGCAAGTGTTTATTTGGAGCACTTTGAGGCCTATGCTGGAAAAGGAAATATCTTCACATAAAAACTAGACAGAAGCATTCTCAGAAACTTCTTTGTGATGTAGAATCTGCAAGTGCATATATGGAGTTGTTTGAGGCCAATGCTGGAAAAGGAAATATCTTCACATAAAAACTAGACAGAAGCATTCTCAGAAACTTGTTTGCGATGAGTGCATTCAACTCACTGACTTGAACGTTCCTACAGAAAGAGCAGTTTTGAAACACACTTTTTGTACAATCTGCAAGTGGATATTTAGAACGCTTTCTGGCCTATGCTGGGAAATGAAATATCTTCACCTAAAACCTAGACAGAAGAATTCTCGGATACTTTTGTGTGATGAGTGCATTCAGCTCACGGACTTGAACATTACTTTGGATAGAGGAGTTTGGAAACACTCCTTTTGAAGAATCTGCAAGTGTTTGTTTGGAGCGTTTTGAGGCCTATGCTGGAAAAGGAAATAGCTTCACATGAAAACTAGACAGAAGCATTCTCAGAAACTTCTTTGTGATGAGTGCATTTTACTCACAGAGTTGAAACTTCTTTTTGATAGAAGAGTTTTGAAACTGTCTTTTTGTAGAATCTGCAAGTGCATAATTGGAGCTGTTTGAGGCCAATGATGGAAAAGGAAATATCTTCACAAAAAACTAGACAGAAGCGTTCTCAGAAACTTGTTTGGGAGGAATGCATTCAAGTCACAGATTTGAACCTTTCTTTTGAAAGAGCAGTTTTGAAACACTCTTTTTGTAGAATCTGCTAGTGTATATTTGGAGCGCTGTGAGGCCTATGCTGGGAAATGAAATATCTTCACCTAAAAACTAGACAGAAGGATTCTCAGAAACTTCTGTGTGATGAATGCATTCAACTCACAGACGTGAACGTTCCTTTTGATAGGACAGTTTTGAAACACTCCTTTGGTAGAATCTGCAAGTGTTTATTTCGAGCGCTTTGAGGCCAATGCTGGAAAAGGAAATATCTTCACATAAAAACTAGACAGAAGCATTCTCAGAAACTTGTGTGTGATGAGTGCGTTCAACTCACAGACTTGAACGATCCTTTTGATAGGAGAGTTTGGAAACACTCCTTTTGTAGAATCTGCAAGTGTTTATTTCGAGCTCATTGAGGCCAATGGTGGAAAAGGAAATGTCCTCAAATAACAACTACACAGAAGCATTCTCCGAAACTTCTTTGCAATGAGTGCATTCAACTCACAGACTTGAACCTTCCTTTTGAAAGAGCAGTTTTGAAACACTCTTTTTGTAGAATCTTCAAGTGGATATTTGGAACGCTTTGAGGCCTAGGCTGGGAAATGAAATATCTTCACCTAAAAACTAGACAGAAGCATTCTCAGAAACTTCTGTGTGATGAGTGCATTCAACTCACAGACTTGAACATTCCTTTTGATAGAGCAGTTTGGAAACACTCCTTTTGCAGAATCTGCAAGTGTTTATTTGGAGCACTTTGAGGCCTATGCTGGAAAAGGAAATATCTTCACATGAAAACTAGACAGAAGCATTCTCAGAAACTTCTGTGTGAGGAGTGCATTCTACTCACAGAGTTGAACCTTCTTTTTGATAGAAGAGTTTTGAAACACTCTTTCTGTAGAATCTGCAAGTGCATATTTGGAGCTGTTGGAGGCCAATGTTGGAAAAGGAAATGTCTTCACATAAAAACTAGACGGAAGCATTCTCAGAAACTTGTTTGCGATGAGTGCATTCAACTCACAGACTGGAACTTTCCTTTTGAAAGAGCAGTTTTGAAACACACTTTTTGTACAATCTGCAAGTGGATATTTAGAACGCTTTCTGGCCTATGCTGGGAAATGAAATATCTTCACCTAAAACCTAGACAGAAACATTCTCGGAAACTTCTGTGTGATGAGTGCATTCAACTCACAGACGTGAACATTACTTTGGATAGAGCAGTTTGGAAACACTCCTTTTGGAGAATCTGCAAGTGTTTGTTTGGAGCGTTTTGAGGCCTATGCTGGAAAAGGAAATAACTTCACATAAAAACTAGACAGAAGCATTCTCAGAAACTTCTTTGTGATGAGTGCATTCTACTCACAGTGTTGAACCTTCTTTTTGATAGAAGAGTTTTGAAACTGTCTTTTTGTAGAATCTGCAAGTGCATATTTGGAGCTGTTTGAGGCCAATGATGGAAAAGGAAATATCTTCACATAAAAACTAGACAGAAGCGTTCTCAGAAACTTGTTTGGGAGGAGTGCATTCAAGTCACAGATTTGAACCTTTCTTTTGAATGAGCAGTTTTGAAACACTCTTTTTGTAGAATCTGCTAGTGTATATTTGGAGCGCCGTGAGGCCTATGCTGGGAAATGAAATATCTTCACCTAAAAACTAGACAGAAGGATTCTCAGAAACTTCTGTGTGATGAATGCATTCAACTCACAGACGTGAACGTTCCTTTTGATAGGACAGTTTTGAAACACTCCTTTGGTAGAATCTGCAAGTGTTTTTTCGAGCGCTTTGAGGCCAATGCTGGATAAGGAAATATCTTCACATAAAAACTAGACAGAAGCATTCTCAGAAACTTATGTGTGATGAGTGCGTTCAACTCACAGACTTGAACGATCCTTTTGATAGGACAGTTTTGAAACACTCCTTTTGTAGAATCTGCAAGTGTTTATTTCGAGCTCATTGAGGCCAATGTTGGAAAAGGAAATGTCCTCAAATAACAACTACACAGAAGCATTCTCCGAAACTTCTTTGCAATGAGTGCATTCAACTCACAGACTTGAACCTTCCTTTTGAAAGAGCAGTTTTCAAACACTCTTTTTGTAGAATCTTCAAGTGGATATTTGGAACGCTTTGAGGCCTAGGCTGGGAAATGAAATATCTTCACCTATAAACTAGACAGAAGCATTCTCAGAAACTTCTTTGTGATGTGTGCATTCAACTCACAGACTTGAACATTCCTTTTGATAGAGAAGTTTGGAAACACTCCTTTTGCAGAATCTGCAAGGGTTTATTTGGAGCACTTTGAGGCCTAGGCTGGAAAAGGAAATATCTTCACATAAAAACTAGACAGAAGCATTCTCAGAAACTTCTTTGTGATGAGTGCATTCTACTCACAGAGTTGAACCTTCGTTTTGATAGAAGAGTTTTGAAACTCTCTTTCTGTAGAATCTGCAAGTACATATTTGGAGCTGTTGGAGGCCAATGCTGGAAAAGGAAATATCTTCACATAAAAACTAGACAGAAGCATTCTCAGAAACTTGTTTGCAATGAGTGCATTCAACTCACAGACTTGAACGTTCCTACTGAAAGAGCAGTTTTGAAACACACTTTTTGTACAATCTGAAAGTGGCTATTTAGAACGCTTTCTGGCCTATGCTGGGAAATGGAATATCTTCACCTAAAACCTAGACAGAAGCATTCTCGGAAACTTCTGTCTGATGAGTGCATTCAACTCACAGACTTGAACATTACTTTCGATAGAGCAGTTTGGAAACACTCCTTTTGAAGAATCTGCAAGTGTTTGTTTGGAGCGTTTTGAGGCCTATGCTGGAAAAGGAAATATCTTCACATAAAAACTAGACAGAAGCATTCTCAGAAACTTCTTTGTGATGAGTGCATTCTACTCACAGAGTTGAACCTTCTTTTTGATAGAAGAGTTTTGAAACTCTCTTTCTGTAGAATCTGCAAGTACATATTTGGAGCTGTTGGAGGCCAATGCTGGAAAAGGAAATATCTTCACATAAAAACTAGACAGAAGCATTCTCAGAAACTTGTTTGCGATGAGTGCATTCAACTCACAGAATTGAACGTTCCTTTTGAAAGAGCAGTTTTGAAACACACTTTTTGTACAATCTGAAAGTGGCTATTTAGAACGCTTTCTGGCCTATGCTGGGAAATGGAATCTCTTCACCTAAAACCTAGACAGAAGCATTCTCGGAAACTTCTGTGTGATGAGTGCATTCAACTCACAGACTTGAACATTACTTTGGATAGAGCAGTTTGGAAACACTCCTTTTGAAGAATCTGCAAGTGTTTGTTTGGAGCGTTCTGAGGCCTATGCTGGAAAAGGAAATATCTTCACATAAAAACTAGACAGAAGCATTCTCAGAAACTTCTTTGTGATGAGTGCATTCTACTCACAGAGTTGAACCTTCTTTTTGATAGAAGAGTTTTGAAACTGTCTTTTTGTAGAATCTGCAAGTGCATATTTGGAGCTGTTTGAGGCCAATGATGGAAAAGGAAATATCTTCACATAAAAACTAGACAGAAGCGTTCTCAGAAACTTGTTTGGGAGGAGTGCATTCAAGTCAAAGATTTGAACCTTTCTTTTGAAAGAGGAGTTTTGAAACACTCTTTATGTAGTATCTGCTAGTGTATATTTGGAGCGCTGTGAGGCCTACGCTGGGAAATGAATTATCTTCACCTAAAAACTAGACAGAAGGATTCTCAGAAACTTCTGTGTGATCAATGCATTCAACTCACAGACATGAACATTCCTTTTGATAGGACAGTTTTGAAACACTCCTTTGGTAGAATCTGCAAGTGTTTATTTCGAGAGCTTTGAGGCCAATGCTGGAAAAGGAAATATCTTCACATAAAAACTTGACAGAAGCATTCTCAGAAACTTGTGTGTGATAAGTGCGTTCAACTCACAGACTTGAACGATCCTTTTGATAGGACAGTTTGGAAACACTCCTTTTGTAGGAATCTGCAAGTGTTTATTTCGAGCTCATTGAGGCCAATGGTGGAAAAGGAAATGTCCTCAAATAACAACTACACAGAAGCATTCTCCGAAACTTCTTTGCAATGAGTGCATTCAACTCACAGACTTGAACCTTCCTTTTGAAAGAGCAGTTTTGAAACACTCTTTTTGTAGAATCTTCAAGTGGATATTTGAAACGCTTTGAGGCCTAGGCTGGGAAATGAAATATATTCACCTAAAAACTAGACAGAAGCATTCTAAGAAACTTCTGTGTGATGAGTGCATTCAACTCACAGACTTGAACATTCCTTTTGATAGAGCAGTTTGGAAACCCTACTTTTGCAGAATCTGCAAGGGTTTATTTGGAGCACTTTGAGGCCTATGCTGGAAAAGGAAATATCTTCACATAAAAACTAGACAGAAGCATTCTCAGAAACTTCTTTGCGATGAGTGCATTCTACTCAAAGAGTTGAACCTTCTTTTTGATAGAAGAGTTTTGAAACTCTCTTTCTGTAGAATCTGCAAGTGCATATTTGGAGCTGTTGGAGGCCGATGCTGGAAAAGGAAATATCTTCACATAAAAACTAGACAGAAGCATTCTCAGAAACTTGTTTGCGATGAGTGCATTCAACTCACAGAATTGAACGTTCCTTTTGAAAGAGCAGTTTTGAAACACACTTTTTGTACAATCTGCAAGTGGATATTTAGAACGCTTTCTGGCCTATGTTGGGAAATGAAATAACTTCACCTAAAACCTAGAAAGAAGTATTCTCGCAAACTTCTGTGTGATGAGTGCATTCAACTCACGGACTTGAACATTACTTTGGATAGAGCAGTTTGGAAACACTCCTTTTGAAGAATCTGCAAGTGTTTGTTTGGAGCGTTTTGAGGCCTATGCTGGAAAAGGAAATATCTTCATATAAAAACTAGACAGAAGCATTCTCAGAAACTTCTTTGTGATGAGTGCATTCTACTCACAGAGTTGAACCTTCTTTTTGATAGAAGAGTTTTGAAACTGTCTTTTTGTAGAATCTGCAAGTGCATATTTGGAGCTGTTTGAGGCCAATGATGGAAAAGGAAATATCTTCACATAAAAACTAGATAGAAGCGTTCTCAGAAACTTGTTTGGGAGGCGTGCATTGAAGTCACAGATTTGAACCTTTCTTTTGAAAGAGCAGTTTTGAAACCCTCTTTTTGCAGAATTTGCTAGTGTATATTTGGAGCGCTGTGAGGCCTATGCTGGGAAATGAATTATCTTCACCTAAAAACTAGACAGAAGGATTCTCAGAAACTTCTGTGTGATGAATACATTCAACTCACAGACATGAACGTTCCTTTTGATAGGACAGTTTTGAAACACTCCTTTGGTAGAATCTGCAAGTGTTTATTTCGAGCGCTTTGAGGCCAATGCTGGAAAAGGAAATATCTTCACATAAAAACTTGACAGAAGCATTCTCAGAAACTTGTGTGTGATGAGTGCTTTCAACTCACAGACTTGAACGATCCTTTTGATAGGACAGTTTTGAAACACTCCTTTTGTAGGAATCTGCAAGTGTTTATTTCGAGCTCGTTGAGGCCAATGGTGGAAAAGGAAATGTCCTCAAATAACAACTACACAGAAGCATTCTCCGAAACTTCTTTGCAATGAGTGCATTCAACTCACAGACTTGAACCTTCCTTTTGAAAGAGCAGTTTTGAAACACTCTTTTTGTAGAATCTTCAAGGGGATATTTGGAACGCTTTGAGGCCTAGGCTGGGAAATGAAATATCTTCACCTAAAAACTAGACAGAAGCATTCTCAGAAACTTCTGTGTGATGATTGCATTCAACTCACAGACTTGAACATTCCTTTTGATAGAGCAGTTTGGAAACACTGCTTTTGCAGAATCTGCAAGGGTTTATTTGGAGCACTTTGAGGCCTATGCTGGAAAAGGAAGTATCTTCACATAAAAACTAGACAGAAGCATTCTCAGAAACTTCTTTGTGATGAGTGCATTCTACTCACAGAGTTGAACCTTCTTTTTGATAGAAGAGTTTTGAAACTGTCTTTTTGTAGAATCTGCAAGTGCATATTTGGAGCTGTTTGAGGCCAATGATGGAAAAGGAAATATCTTCACATAAAAACTAGACAGAAGCGTTCTCAGAAACTTGTTTCAGAGACGTGCATTCAAGTCATAGATTTGACCCTTTCTTTTGAAAGAGCAGTTTTGAAACCCTCTTTTTGTAGAATCTGCTAGTGTATATTTGGAGCGCTGTGAGGCCTATGCTGGGAAATGAAATATCTTCACCTAAAAACTACACAGAAGGATTCTCAGAAACTTCTGTGTGATGAATGCATTCCACTCACAGACGTGAACGTTCCTTTTGATAGGACAGTTTTGAAACACTCCTTTGGTAGAATCTGCAAGTGTTTATTTCGAGCGCTTTGAGGCCAATGCTGGAAAAGGGAATATCTTCACATAAAAACTAGACAGAAGCATTCTCAGAAACTTGTGTGTGATGAGTGTGTTCAACTCACAGACTTGAACGATCCTTTTGATAGGTCTGTTTGGAAACATTCCTTTTGTAGGATCTGCAAGTGTTTATTTCGAGCTCATTGGGGCCAATGGTGGAAAAGGAAATGTCCTCAAATAACAACTACACAGAAGCATTCTCCGAAACCTCTTTGCAATGAGTGCATTCAACTCACAGACTTGAACCTTCCTTTTGAAAGAGCAGTATTGAAACACTCTTTTTGTAGAATCTTCAAGTGGATATTTGGAACGCTTTGAGGCCTAGGCTGGGAAATGAAATATCTTCACCTAAAAACTAGACAGAAGCATTCTCAGAAACTTCTGTGTGATGAGTGCATTCAACTCACAGACTTGAACATTCCTTTTGATAGAGCAGTTTGGAAAACCTACTTTTGCAGAATCTGCAAGGGTTTATTTGGAGCACTTTGAGGCCTATGCTGGAAAAGGAAATATCTTCACATAAAAACTAGACAGAAGCATTCTCAGAAACTTCTTTGCGATGAGTGCATTCTACTCAAAGAGTTGAACCTTCTTTTTGATAGAAGCGTTTTGAAACTCTCTTTCTGTAGAATCTGCAAGTGCATATTTGGAGCTGTTGGAGGCCAATGCTGGAAAAGGAAATATCTTCACATAAAAACTAGACAGAAGCATTCTCAGAAACTTGTTTGCGATGAGTGCATTCACCTCACAGAATTGAACGTTCCTTTTGAAAGAGCAGTTTTGAAACACACTTTTTGTAAAATCTGCAAGTGGATATTTAGAACGCTTTCTGGCTTATGCTGGGAAATGAAATATCTTCAAATAAAACCTAGACAGAAGCATTCTCGGAAACTTCTGTGTGATGAGTGCATTCAACTCACTGACTTGAACATTACTTTGGATAGAGCAGTATGGAAACTCTCCTTTTGAAGTATCTGCAAGTGTTTGTTCGGAGCGGTTTGAGGCCTATGCTGGAAAAGGAAATATCTTCACATAAAAACTAGACAGAAGCATTCTCAGAAACTTCTTTGTGATGAGTGCATTCTACTCACAGAGTTGAACCTTCTTTTTGATAGAAGAGTTTTGAAACTCTCTTTCTGTAGAATCTGCAAGTGCATATTTGGAGCTGTTGTAGGCCAATGCTGGAAAAGGAAATATCTTCACATAAAAACTCGACAGAAGCATTCTCAGAAACTTGTTTGCGATGAGTGCATTCAACTCACAGACTTGAACGTTCCTTTTGAAAGAGCAGTTTTGAAACACACTTTTTGTACAATCTGAAAGTGGCTATTTAGAACGCTTTCTGGCCTATGTTGGGAAATGAAATATCTTCACCTAAAACCTAGAAAGAAGCATTCTCGGAAACTTCTGTGTGATGAGTGCATTCAACTCACAGACTTGAACATTCCTTTGGATAGAGAAGTTTGGAAACACTCCTTTTGCAGAATCTGCAAGGGTTTATTTGGAGCACTTTGAGGCCTATGCTGGAAAAGGAAATATCTTCACATAAAAACTAGACAGAAGCATTCTCAGAAACTTCTTTGTGATGAGTGCATTCTACTCACAGAGTTGAACCTTCTTTTTGATAGAAGAGTTTTGAAACTCTCTTTCTGTAGAATCTGCAAGTACATATTTGGAGCTGTTGGAGGCCAATGCTGGAAATGGAAATATCTTCACATAAAAACTAGACAGAAGCATTCTCAGAAACTTGTTTAAAATGAGTGCATTCAACTCACAGACTTGAACGTTCCTACTGAAAGAGCAGTTTTGAAACACACTTTTTGTACAATCTGAAAGTGGCTATTTAGAACGCTTTCTGGCCTATGCTGGGAAATGGAATCTCTTCACCTAAAACCTAGACAGAAGCATTCTCGGAAACTTCTGTGTGATGAGTGCATTCAACTCACAGACTTGAACATTACTTTGGATAGAGCAGTTTGGAAACACTCCTTTTGAAGAATCTGCAAGTGTTTGTTTGGAGCGTTTTGAGGCCTATGCTGGAAAAGGAAATATCTTCACATAAAAACTAGACAGAAGCATTCTCAGAAACTTCTTTGTGATGAGTGCATTCTACTCACAGAGTTGAACCTTCTTTTTGATAGAAGAGTTTTGAAACTGTCTTTTTGTAGAATCTGCAAGTGCATATTTGGAGCTGTTTGAGGCCAATGATGGAAAAGGAAATATCTTCACATAAAAACTAGACAGAAGCGTTCTCAGAAACTTGTTTGGGAGGAGTGCATTCAAGTCAAAGATTTGAACCTTTATTTTGAAAGAGGAGTTTTGAAACACTCTTTATGTAGTATCTGCTAGTGTATATTTGGAGCGCTGGGAGGCCTATGCTGGGAAATGAATTATCTTCACCTAAAAACTAGACAGAAGGATTCTCAGAAACTTCTGTGTGATCAATGCATTCAACTCACAGACATGAACATTCCTTTTGATAGGACAGTTTTGAAACACTCGTTTGGTAGAATCTGCAAGTGTTTATTTCGAGCGCTTTGAGGCCAATGCTGGAAAAGGAAATATCTTCACATAAAAACTTGACAGAAGCATTCTCAGAAACTTGTGTGTGATAAGTGCGTTCAACCCACAGACTTGAACGATCCTTTCGATAGGACAGTTTTGAAACACTCCTTTTGTAGGAATCTGCAAGTGTTTATTTCGAGCTCATTGAGGCCAATGGTGGAAAAGGAAATGTCCTCAAATAACAACTACACAGAAGCATTCTCCGAAACTTCTTTGCAATGAGTGCATTCAACTCACAGACTTGAACCTTCCTTTTGAAAGAGCAGTTTTGAAACACTCTTTTTGTAGAATCTTCAAGTGGATATTTGAAACGCTTTGAGGCCTAGGCTGGGAAATGAAATATATTCACCTAAAAACTAGACAGAAGCATTCTAAGAAACTTCTGTGTGATGAGTGCATTCAACTCACAGACTTGAACATTCCTTTTGATAGAGCAGTTTGGAAACCCTACTTTTGCAGAATCTGCAAGGGTTTATTTGGAGCACTTTGAGGCCTATGCTGGAAAAGGAAATATCTTCACATAAAAACTAGACAGAAGCATTCTCAGAAACTTCTTTGCGATGAGTGCATTCTACTCAAAGAGTTGAACCTTCTTTTTGATAGAAGAGTTTTGAAACTCTCTTTCTGTAGAATCTGCAAGTGCATATTTGGAGCTGTTGGAGGCCGATGCTGGAAAAGGAAATATCTTCACATAAAAACTAGACAGAAGCATTCTCAGAAACTTGTTTGCGATGAGTGCATTCAACGCACATACTTGAACGTTCCTACTGACAGAGCAGTTTTGAAACACACTTTTTGTACAATCTGCAAGAGGATATAGAACGCTTTTTGGCCTATGCTGGGAAATGAAATATCTTCACCTAAAACCTAGACAGAAGCATTCTCGGAAACTTCTGTGTGATGAGTGCATTCAACTCACAGACTTGAACATTACTTTGGATAGAGCAGTTTGGAAACACTCCTTTTGAAGAATCTGCAAGTGTTTGCTTGGAGCGTTTTGAGGCCTATGCTGGAAAAGGAAATAACTTCACATAAAAACTAGACAGAAGCATTCTCAGAAACTCCTTTGTGATGATTGCATTCTACTCACAGTGTTGAACCTTCTTTTTGATAGAAGAGTTTTGAAACTGTCTTTTTGTAGAATCTGCAAGTGCATATTTGGAGCTGTTTGAGGCCAATGATGGAAAAGGAAATATCTTCACATAAAAACTAGACAGAAGCGTTCTCAGAAACTTGTTTGGGAGGAGTGCATTCAAGTCACAGATTTGAACCTTTCTTTTGAAAGAGCAGTTTTGAAACACTCTTTTTGTAGAATCTGCTAGTGTATATTTGGAGCGCTGTGAGGCCTATGCTGGGAAATGAAATATCTTCACCTAAAAACTAGACAGAAGGATTCTCAGAAACTTCTGTGTGATGAATGCATTCAACTCACAGACGTGAACGTTCCTTTTGATAGGACAGTTTTGAAACACTCCTTTGGTAGAATCTGCAAGTGTTTATTTCGAGCGCTTTGAGGCCAATGCTGGAAAAGGAAATATCTTCACATAAAAACTAGACAGAAGCATTCTCAGAAACTTATGTGTGATGAGTGCGTTCAACTCACAGACTTGAACGATCCTTTTGATAGGACAGTTTTGAAACACTCCTTTTGTAGAATCTGCAAGTGTTTATTTCGAGCTCATTGAGGCCAATGTTGGAAAAGGAAATGTCCTCAAATAACAACTACACAGAAGCATTCTCCGAAACTTCTTTGCAATGAGTGCATTCAACTCACAGACTTGAACCTTCCTTTTGAAAGAGCAGTTTTGAAACACTCATTTTGTAGAATCTTCAAGTGGATATTTGGAACGCTTTGAGGCCTAGGCTGGGAAATGAAATATCTTCACCTATAAACTAGACAGAAGCATTCTCAGAAACTTCTTTGTGATGAGTGCATTCAACTCACAGACTTGAACATTCCTTTGGATAGAGAAGTTTGGAAACACTCCTTTTGCAGAATCTGCAAGGGTTTATTTGGAGCACTTTGAGGCCTAGGCTGGAAAAGGAAATATCTTCACATAAAAACTAGACAGAAGCATTCTCAGAAACTTCTTTGTGATGAGTGCATTCTACTCACAGAGTTGAACCTTCTTTTTGATAGAAGAGTTTTGAAACTCTCTTTCTGTAGAATCTGCAAGTACATATTTGGAGCTGTTGGAGGCCAATGCTGGAAAAGGAAATATCTTCACATAAAAACTAGACAGAAGCATTCTCAGAAACTTGTTTGCAATGAGTGCATTCAACTCACAGACTTGAACGTTCCTACTGAAAGAGCAGTTTTGAAACACACTTTTTGTACAATCTGAAAGTGGCTATTCAGAACGCTTTCTGGCCTATGCTGGGAAATGGAATATCTTCACCTAAAACCTAGACAGAAGCATTCTCGGAAACTTCTGTGTGATGAGTGCATTCAGCTCACAGACTTGAACATTACTTTGGATAGAGCAGTTTGGAAACACTCCTTTTGAAGAATCTGCAAGTGTTTGTTTGGAGCGTTTGGAGGCCTATGCTGGAAAAGGAAATAGCTTCACATAAAAACTAGACAGAAGCATTCTCAGAAACTTCTTTGTGATGAGTGCATTCTACTCACAGAGTTGAACCTTCTTTTTGATAGAAGAGTTTTGAAACTGTCTTTTTGTAGAATCTGCAAGTGCATATTTGGAGCTGTTTGAGGCCAATGATGGAAAAGGAAACATCTTCACATAAAAACTAGACAGAAGCGTTCTCAGAAACTTGTTTGGGAGGAGTGCATTCAAGTCAAAGATTTGAACCTTTCTTTTGAAAGAGGAGTTTTGAAACACTCTTTATGTAGAATCTGCTAGTGTATATTTGGAGCGCTGTGAGGCCTATGCTGGGAAATGAATTATCTTCACCTAAAAACTAGACAGAAGGATTCTCAGAAACTTCTGTGTGATGAATGCATTCAACTCACAGACGTGAACGTTCCTTTTGATAGGACAGTTTTGAAACACTCCTTTGGTAGAATCTGCAAGTGTTTATTTCGAGCGCTTTGAGGCCAATGCTGGAAAAGGAAATATCTTCACATAAAAACTAGACAGAAGCATTCTCAGAAACTTATGTGTGATGAGTGCGTTCAACTCACAGACTTGAACGATCCTTTTGATAGGACAGTTTTGAAACACTCCTTTTGTAGAATCTGCAAGTGTTTATTTCGAGCTCATTGAGGCCAATGTTGGAAAAGGAAATGTCCTCAAATAACAACTACACAGAAGCATTCTCCGAAACTTCTTTGCAATGAGTGCATTCAACTCACAGACTTGAACCTTCCTTTTGAAAGAGCAGTTTTGAAACACTCATTTTGTAGAATCTTCAAGTGGATATTTGGAACGCTTTGAGGCCTAGGCTGGGAAATGAAATATCTTCACCTATAAACTAGACAGAAGCATTCTCAGAAACTTCTTTGTGATGAGTGCATTCAACTCACAGACTTGAACATTCCTTTGGATAGAGAAGTTTGGAAACACTCCTTTTGCAGAATCTGCAAGGGTTTATTTGGAGCACTTTGAGGCCTAGGCTGGAAAAGGAAATATCTTCACATAAAAACTAGACAGAAGCATTCTCAGAAACTTCTTTGTGATGAGTGCATTCTACTCACAGAGTTGAACCTTCTTTTTGATAGAAGAGTTTTGAAACTCTCTTTCTGTAGAATCTGCAAGTACATATTTGGAGCTGTTGGAGGCCAATGCTGGAAAAGGAAATATCTTCACATAAAAACTAGACAGAAGCATTCTCAGAAACTTGTTTGCAATGAGTGCATTCAACTCACAGACTTGAACGTTCCTACTGAAAGAGCAGTTTTGAAACACACTTTTTGTACAATCTGAAAGTGGCTATTCAGAACGCTTTCTGGCCTATGCTGGGAAATGGAATATCTTCACCTAAAACCTAGACAGAAGCATTCTCGGAAACTTCTGTGTGATGAGTGCATTCAGCTCACAGACTTGAACATTACTTTGGATAGAGCAGTTTGGAAACACTCCTTTTGAAGAATCTGCAAGTGTTTGTTTGGAGCGTTTGGAGGCCTATGCTGGAAAAGGAAATAGCTTCACATAAAAACTAGACAGAAGCATTCTCAGAAACTTCTTTGTGATGAGTGCATTCTACTCACAGAGTTGAACCTTCTTTTTGATAGAAGAGTTTTGAAACTGTCTTTTTGTAGAATCTGCAAGTGCATATTTGGAGCTGTTTGAGGCCAATGATGGAAAAGGAAACATCTTCACATAAAAACTAGACAGAAGCGTTCTCAGAAACTTGTTTGGGAGGAGTGCATTCAAGTCAAAGATTTGAACCTTTCTTTTGAAAGAGGAGTTTTGAAACACTCTTTATGTAGAATCTGCTAGTGTATATTTGGAGCGCTGTGAGGCCTATGCTGGGAAATGAATTATCTTCACCTAAAAACTAGACAGAAGGATTCTCAGAAACTTCTGTGTGATGAATGCATTCAACTCACAGACGTGAACGTTCCTTTTGATAGGACAGTTTTGAAACACTCCTTTGGTAGAATCTGCAAGTGTTTATTTCGAGCGCTTTGAGGCCAATGCTGGAAAAGGAAATATCTTCACATAAAAACTAGACAGAAGCATTCTCAGAAACTTATGTGTGATGAGTGCGTTCAACTCACAGACTTGAACGATCCTTTTGATAGGACAGTTTTGAAACACTCCTTTTGTAGAATCTGCAAGTGTTTATTTCGAGCTCATTGAGGCCAATGTTGGAAAAGGAAATGTCCTCAAATAACAACTACACAGAAGCATTCTCCGAAACTTCTTTGCAATGAGTGCATTCAACTCACAGACTTGAACCTTCCTTTTGAAAGAGCAGTTTTGAAACACTCATTTTGTAGAATCTTCAAGTGGATATTTGGAACGCTTTGAGGCCTAGGCTGGGAAATGAAATATCTTCACCTATAAACTAGACAGAAGCATTCTCAGAAACTTCTTTGTGATGAGTGCATTCAACTCACAGACTTGAACATTCCTTTGGATAGAGAAGTTTGGAAACACTCCTTTTGCAGAATCTGCAAGGGTTTATTTGGAGCACTTTGAGGCCTAGGCTGGAAAAGGAAATATCTTCACATAAAAACTAGACAGAAGCATTCTCAGAAACTTCTTTGTGATGAGTGCATTCTACTCACAGAGTTGAACCTTCTTTTTGATAGAAGAGTTTTGAAACTCTCTTTCTGTAGAATCTGCAAGTACATATTTGGAGCTGTTGGAGGCCAATGCTGGAAAAGGAAATATCTTCACATAAAAACTAGACAGAAGCATTCTCAGAAACTTGTTTGCAATGAGTGCATTCAACTCACAGACTTGAACGTTCCTACTGAAAGAGCAGTTTTGAAACACACTTTTTGTACAATCTGAAAGTGGCTATTCAGAACGCTTTCTGGCCTATGCTGGGAAATGGAATATCTTCACCTAAAACCTAGACAGAAGCATTCTCGGAAACTTCTGTGTGATGAGTGCATTCAGCTCACAGACTTGAACATTACTTTGGATAGAGCAGTTTGGAAACACTCCTTTTGAAGAATCTGCAAGTGTTTGTTTGGAGCGTTTGGAGGCCTATGCTGGAAAAGGAAATAGCTTCACATAAAAACTAGACAGAAGCATTCTCAGAAACTTCTTTGTGATGAGTGCATTCTACTCACAGAGTTGAACCTTCTTTTTGATAGAAGAGTTTTGAAACTGTCTTTTTGTAGAATCTGCAAGTGCATATTTGGAGCTGTTTGAGGCCAATGATGGAAAAGGAAACATCTTCACATAAAAACTAGACAGAAGCGTTCTCAGAAACTTGTTTGGGAGGAGTGCATTCAAGTCAAAGATTTGAACCTTTCTTTTGAAAGAGGAGTTTTGAAACACTCTTTATGTAGAATCTGCTAGTGTATATTTGGAGCGCTGTGAGGCCTATGCTGGGAAATGAATTATCTTCACCTAAAAACTAGACAGAAGGATTCTCAGAAACTTCTGTGTGATGAATGCATTCAACTCACAGACATGAACGTTCCTTTTGATAGGACAGTTTTGAAACACTCCTTTGGTAGAATCTGCAAGTGTTTATTTCGAGCGCTTTGAGGCCAATGCTGGAAAAGGAAATATCTTCACATAAAAATTAGACAGAAGCATTCTCAGAAACTTGTGTGTGATGAGTGCGTTCAACTCACAGAGTTGAACGATCCTTTTGATAGGACAGTTTTGAAGCACTCCTTTTGTAGGAATCTGCAAGTGTTTATTTCGAGCTCATTGAGGCCAATGGTGGAAAAGGAAATGTCCTCAAATAACAGCTACACAGAAGCATTCTCCGAAACTTCTTTGCAATGAGTGCATTCAACTCACAGACTTGAACCTTCCTTTTGAAAGAGCAGTTTTGAAACACTCTTTTTGTAGAATCTTCAAGTGGATATTTGGAACGCTTTGAGGCCTAGGCTGGGAAATGAAATATCTTCACCTATAAACTAGACAGAAGCATTCTCAGAAACTTCTGTGTGATGAGTGCATTCAACTCACAGACTTGAACATTCCTTTTGATAGAGAAGTTTGGAAACACTCCTTTTGCAGAATCTGCAAGGGTTTATTTGGAGCACTTTGAGGCCTATGCTGGAAAAGGAAATATCTTCACATAAAAACTAGACAGAAGCATTCTCAGAAACTTCTTTGCAATGAGTGCATTCTACTCACAGAGTTGAACCTTCTTTTTGATAGAAGAGTTTTGAATCTCTCTTTCTGTAGAATCTGCAAGTACATATTTGAGCTGTTGGAGGCCAATGCTGGAAAAGGAAATATCTTCACATAAAAACTAGACAGAAGCATTCTCAGAAACTTGTTTGCAATGAGTGCATTCAACTCACAGACTTGAACGTTCCTACTGAAAGAGCAGTTTTGAAACACACTTTTTGTACAATCTGAAATTGGCTGTTTAGAACGCTTTCTGGCCTATGCTGGGAAATGGAATATCTTCACCTAAAACCTAGACAAAAGCATTCTCGGAAACTTCTGTGTGATGAGTGCATTCAACTCACAGACTTGAACATTACTTTGGATAGAGCATTTTGGAAACACTCCTTTTGAAGAATCTGCAAGTGTTTGTTTGGAGCGTTTTGAGGCCTATGCTGGAAAAGGAAATATCTTCACATAAAAACTAGACAGAAGCATTCTCAGAAACTTCTTTGTGATGACTGCATTCTACTCACAGAGTTGAACCTTCTTTTTGATAGAAGAGTTTTGAAACTGTCTTTTTGTAGAATCTGCAAGTGCATATTTGGAGCTGTTTGATTCCAATGATGGAAAAGGAAATATCTTCACATAAAAACTAGACAGAAGCGTTCTCAGAAACTTGTTTGGGAGGAGTGCATTCAAGTCAAAGATTTGAACCTTTCTTTTGAAAGAGGAGTTTTGAAACACTCTTTATGTAGTATCTGCTAGTGTATATTTGGAGCGCTGGGAGGCCTATGCTGGGAAATGAATTATCTTCACCTAAAAACTAGACAGAAGGATTCTCAGAAACTTCTGTGTGATGAATGCATTCAACTCACAGACATGAACGTTCCTTTTGATAGGACAGTTTTGAAACACTCCTTTGGTAGAATCTGCAAGTGTTTATTTCGAGCGCTTTGAGGCCAATGCTGGAAAAGGAAATATCTTCACATAAAAACTAGACAGAAGCATTCTCAGAAACTTGTGTGTGATAAGTGCGTTCAACTCACAGACTTGAACGATCCTTTTGATAGGACAGTTTTGAAACACTCCTTTTGTAGGAATCTGCAAGTGTTTATTTCGAGCTCATTGAGGCCAATGGTGGAAAAGGAAATGTCCTCAAATAACAACTACACAGAAGCATTCTCCGAAACTTCTTTGCAATGAGTGCATTCAACTCACAGACTTGAACCTTCCTTTTGAAAGAGCAGTTTTGAAACACTCTTTTTGTAGAATCTTCAAGTGGATATTTGGAACGCTTTGAGGCCTAGGCTGGGAAATGAAATATCTTCACCTAAAAACTAGACAGAAGCATTCTCAGAAACTTCTGTGTGATGAGTGCATTCAACTCACAGACTTGAACATTCCTTTTGATAGAGCAGTTTGGAAACACTACTTTTGCAGAATCTGCAAGGGTTTATTTGGAGCACTTTGAGGCCTATGCTGGAAAAGGAAATATCTTCACATAAAAACTAGACAGAAGCATTCTCAGAAACTTCTTTGTGATGAGTGCATTCTACTCACAGAATTGAACCTTCTTTTTGATAGAAGAGTTTTGAAACTCTCTTTCTGTAGAATCTGCAAGTGCATATTTGGAGCTGTTGGAGGCCAATGCTGGAAAAGGAAATATCTTCACATAAAAACTAGACAGAAGCATTCTCAGAAACTTGTTTGCGATGAGTGCATTCAACTCACAGACTTGAACCTTCCTTTTGAAAGAGCAGTGTTGAAACACACTTTTTGTACAATCTGCAAGTGGATATTTAGAAAGCTTTCTGGCCTATGTTGGGAAATGAAATAACTTCACCTAAAACCTAGAAAGAAGCATTCTTGGAAACTTCTGTGTGATGAGTGCATTCAACTCACAGACTTGAACATTACTTTGGATAGAGCAGTTTGGAAACACTCCTTTTGAAGAATCTGCAAGTGTTTGTTTGGAGCGTTTGAGGCCTATGCTGGAAAAGGAAATATCTTCACATAAAAACTAGACAGAAGCATTCTCAGAAACTTCTTTGTGATGAGTGCATTCTACTCACAGAGTTGAATCTTCTTTTTGATAGAAGAGTTTTGAAACTCTCTTTCTGTAGAATCTGCAAGTACATATAGGGAGCTGTTTGAGGCCAATGCTGGAAAAGGAAATATCTTCACATAAAAACTAGACAGAAGCATTCTCAGAAACTTGTTTGCGATGAGTGCATTCAACTCACAGACTTGAACGTTCCTACTGACAGAGCAGTTTTGAAACACACTTTTTGTACAATCTGCAAGTGGATATATAACGCTTTTTGGCCTATGCTGGGAAATGAAATATCTTCACCTAAAACCTAGACAGAAGCATTCTCGGAAACTTCTGTGTGATGAGTGCATTCAACTCACAGACTTGAACATTACTTTGGATAGAGCAGTTTGGAAACACTCCTTTTGAAGAATCTGCAAGTGTTTGCTTGGAGCGTTTTGAGGCCTATGCTGGAAAAGGAAATAACTTCACATAAAAACTAGACAGAAGCATTCTCAGAAACTTCTTTGTGATGAGTGCATTCTACTCACAGTGTTGAACCTTCTTTTTGATAGAAGAGTTTTGAAACTGTCTTTTTGTAGAATCTGCAAGTGCATATTTGGAGCTGTTTGAGGCCAATGATGGAAAAGGAAATATCTTCACATAAAAACTAGACAGAAGCGTTCTCAGAAACTTGTTTGGGAGGAGTGCATTCAAGTCACAGATTTGAACCTTTCTTTTGAAAGAGCAGTTTTGAAACACTCTTTTTGTAGAATCTGCTAGTGTATATTTGGAGCGCTGTGAGGCCTATGCTGGGAAATGAAATATCTTCACCTAAAAACTAGACAGAAGGATTCTCAGAAACTTCTGTGTGATGAATGCATTCAACTCACAGACGTGAACGTTCCTTTTGATAGGACAGTTTTGAAACACTCCTTTGGTAGAATCTGCAAGTGTTTATTTCGAGCGCTTTGAGGCCAATGCTGGAAAAGGAAATATCTTCACATAAAAACTAGACAGAAGCATTCTCAGAAACTTATGTGTGATGAGTGCGTTCAACTCACAGACTTGAACGATCCTTTTGATAGGACAGTTTTGAAACACTCCTTTTGTAGAATCTGCAAGTGTTTATTTCGAGCTCATTGAGGCCAATGTTGGAAAAGGAAATGTCCTCAAATAACAACTACACAGAAGCATTCTCCGAAACTTCTTTGCAATGAGTGCATTCAACTCACAGACTTGAACCTTCCTTTTGAAAGAGCAGTTTTGAAACACTCATTTTGTAGAATCTTCAAGTGGATATTTGGAACGCTTTGAGGCCTAGGCTGGGAAATGAAATATCTTCACCTATAAACTAGACAGAAGCATTCTCAGAAACTTCTTTGTGATGAGTGCATTCAACTCACAGACTTGAACATTCCTTTTGATAGAGAAGTTTGGAAACACTCCTTTTGCAGAATCTGCAAGGGTTTATTTGGAGCACTTTGAGGCCTAGGCTGGAAAAGGAAATATCTTCACATAAAAACTAGACAGAAGCATTCTCAGAAACTTCTTTGTGATGAGTGCATTCTACTCACAGAGTTGAACCTTCTTTTTGATAGAAGAGTTTTGAAACTCTCTTTCTGTAGAATCTGCAAGTACATATTTGGAGCTGTTGGAGGCCAATGCTGGAAAAGGAAATATCTTCACATAAAAACTAGACAGAAGCATTCTCAGAAACTTGTTTGCGATGAGTGCATTCAACTCACAGACTTGAACGTTCCTACTGAAAGAGCAGTTTTGAAACACACTTTTTGTACAATCTGAAAGTGGCTATTTAGAACGCTTTCTGGCCTATGCTGGGAAATGGAATATCTTCACCTAAAACCTAGACAGAAGCATTCTCGGAAACTTCTGTGTGATGAGTGCATTCAACTCACAGACTTGAACATTACTTTGGATAGAGCAGTTTGGAAACACTCCTTTTGAAGAATCTGCAAGTGTTTGTTTGGAGCGTTTTGAGGCCTATGCTGGAAAAGGAAATATCTTCACATAAAAACTAGACAGAAGCATTCTCAGAAACTTCTTTGTGATGAGTGCATTCTACTCACAGAGTTGAACCTTCTTTTTGATAGAAGAGTTTTGAAACTGTCTTTTTGTAGAATCTGCAAGTGCATATTTGGAGCTGTTTGAGGCCAATGATGGAAAAGGAAATATCTTCACATAAAAACTAGACAGAAGCGTTCTCAGAAACTTGTTTGGGAGGAGTGCATTCAAGTCAAAGATTTGAACCTTTCTTTTGAAAGAGGAGTTTTGAAACACTCTTTATGTAGAATCTCCTAGTGTATATTTGGAGCGCTGTGAGGCCTATGCTGGGAAATGAATTATCTTCACCTAAAAACTAGACAGAAGGATTCTCAGAAACTTCTGTGTGATGAATGCATTCAACTCACAGACATGAACGTTCCTTTTGATAGGACAGTTTTGAAACACTCCTTTGGTAGAATCTGCAAGTGTTTATTTCGAGCGCTTTGAGGCCAATGCTGAAAAAGGAAATATCTTCACATAAAAATTAGACAGAAGCATTCTCAGAAACTTGTGTGTGATGAGTGCTTTCAACTCAGAGACTTGAACGATCCTTTTGATAGGACAGTTTTGAAGCACTCCTTTTGTAGGAATCTGCAAGTGTTTATTTCGAGCTCATTGAGGCCAATGGTGGAAAAGGAAATGTCCTCAAATAACAACTACACAGAAGCATTCTCCGAAACATCTTTGCAATGAGTGCATTCAACTCACAGACTTGAACCTTCCTTTTGAAAGAGCAGTTTTGAAACACTCTTTTTGTAGAATCTTCAAGTGGATATTTGGAACGCTTTGAGGCCTAGGCTGGGAAATGAAATATCTTCACCTATAAACTAGACAGAAGCATTCTCAGAAACTTCTTTGTGATGAGTGCATTCAACTCACAGACTTGAACATTCCTTTTGATAGAGAAGTTTGGAAACACTCCTTTTGCAGAATCTGCAAGGGTTTATTTGGAGCACTTTGAGGCCTATGCTGGAAAAGCAAATATCTTCACATAAAAACTAGACAGAAGCATTCTCAGAAACTTCTTTGCGATGAGTGCATTCTACTCACAGAGTTGAAACTTCTTTTTGATAGAAGAGTTTTGAAACTCTCTTTCTGTAGAATCTGCAAGTACATATTTGGAGATGTTGGAGGCCAATGCTGGAAAAGGAAATATCTTCACATAAAAACTAGACAGAAGCATTCTCAGAAACTTGTTTGCAATGAGTGCATTCAACTCACAGACTTGAACGTTCCTACTGAAAGAGCCGTTTTGAAACACACTTTTTGTACAATCTGAAAGTGGCTATTTAGAACGCATTCTAGCCTATGCTGGGAAATGGAATATCTTCACCTAAAACCTAGACAGAAGCATTCTCGGAAACTTCTGTGTGATGAGTGCATTCAACTCACAGACTTGAACATTACTTTGGATAGAGCAGTTTGGAAACACTCCTTTTGAAGAATCTGCAAGTGTTTGTTTGGAGCGTTTTGAGGCCTATGCTGGAAAAGGAAATATCTTCACATAAAAACTAGACAGAAGCATTCTCAGAAACTTCTTTGTGATGAGTGCATTCTACTCACAGAGTTGAACCTTCTTTTTGATAGAAGAGTTTTGAAACTGTCTTTTTCTAGAATCTGCAAGTGCATATTTGGAGCTGTTTGAGGCCAATGATGGAAAAGGAAATATCTTCACATAAAAACTAGACAGAAGCGTTCTCAGAAACTTGTTTGGGAGGAGTGCATTCAAGTCACAGATTTGAACCTTTCTTTTGAAAGAGAAGTTTTGAAACACTCTGTTTGTAGAATCTGCTAGTGTATATTTGGAGCGCTGTGAGGCCTATGCTGGGGAATGAAATATCTTCACCTAAAAACTAGACAGAAGGATTCTCAGAAACTTCTGTGTGATGAATGCATTCAACTCACAGACGTGAACGTTCCTTTTGATAGGACAGTTTTGAAACACTCCTTTGGTAGAATCTGCAAGTGTTTATTTCGAGCGCTTTGAGGCCAATGCTGGAAAAGGAAATATCTTCACATAAAAACTAGACAGAAGCATTCTCAGAAACTTGTGTGTGATGAGTGCGTTCAACTCACAGACTTGAAGGATCCTTTTGAAAGGACAGTTTGGAAACATTCCTTTTGTAGAATCTGCAAGTGTTTATTTCGAGCTCATTGAGGCCAATGGTGGAAAAGGAAATGTCCTCAAATAACAACTACACAGAAGCATTCTCCGAAACTTCTTTGCAATGAGTGCATTCAACTCACAGACTTGAACCTTCCTTTTGAAAGAGCAGTATTGAAACACTCTTTTTGTAGAATCTTCAAGTGGATATTTGGAACGCTTTGAGGCCTAGGCTGGGAAATGAAATATCTTCACCTAAAAACTAGACAGAAGCATTCTCAGAAACTTCTGTGTGATGAGTGCATTCAACTCACAGACTTGAACATTCCTTTTGATAGAGCAGTTTGGAAACACTACTTTTGCAGAATCTGCAAGGGTTTATTTGGAGCACTTTGAGGCCTATGCTGGAAAAGGAAATATCTTCACATAAAAACTAGACAGAAGCATTCTCAGAAACTTCTTTGCGAAGAGTGCATTCTACGCACAGAGTTGAACCTTCTTTTTGTTAGAAGAGTTTTGAAACTCTCTTGCTGTAGAATCTGCAAGTGCATATTTGGAGCTGTTGGAGGCCAATGCTGGAAAAGGAAATATCTTCACATAAAAACTAGACAGAAGCATTCTCAGAAACTTGTTTGCGATGAGTGCATTCAACTCACAGAATTGAACGTCCCTACTGAAAGAGCAGTTTTGAAACACACTTTTTGTACAATCTGCAAGTGGATATTTAGAACGCTTTCTGGCCTACGCTGGGAAATGGAATATCTTCACCTAAAACCTAGACAGAAGCATTCTCGGAAACTTCTGTGTGATGAGTGCATTCAACTCACAGACTTGAACATTACTTTCGATAGAGCAGTTTGGAAACACTCCTTTTGAAGAATCTGTAAGTGTTTGTTTGGAGCGTTTTGAGGCCTATGCTGGAAAAGGAAATATCTTCACATAAAAACTAGACAGAAGCATTCTCAGAAACTTCTTTGTGATGAGTGCATTCTACTCACAGAGTTGAACCTTCTTTTTGATAGAAGAGTTTTGAAACTGTCTTTTTGTAGAATCTGCAAGTGCATATTTGGAGCTGTTTGAGGCCAATGATGGAAAAGGAAATATCTTCACATAAAAACTAGACAGAAGCGTTCTCAGAAACTTGTTTGGGAGGAGTGCATTCAAGTCAAAGATTTGAACCTTTCTTTTGAAAGAGGAGTTTTGAAACACTCTTTATGTAGAATCTGCTAGTGTATATTTGGAGCGCTGTGAGGCCTATGCTGGGAAATGAATTATCTTCACCTAAAAACTAGACAGAAGGATTCTCAGAAATTTCTGTGTGATGAATGCATTCAACTCACAGACATGAACGTTCCTTTTGATAGGACAGTTTTGAAACACTCCTTTTGTAGGAATCTGCAAGTGTTTATTTCGAGCTCATTGAGGCCAATGTTGGAAAAGGAAATGTCCTCAAATAACAACTACACAGAAGCATTCTCCGAAACTTCTTTGCAATGAGTGCATTCAACTCACGGACTTGAACCTTCCTTTTGAAAGAGCAGTTTTGAAACACTCTTTTTGTAGAATCTTCAAGTGGATATTTGGAACGCTTTGAGGCGTAGGCTGGGAAATGAAATATCTTCACCTAAAAACTAGACAGAAGCATTCTCAGAAACTTCTGTGTGATGAGTGCATTCAACTCACAGACTTGAACATTCCTTTTGATAGAGCAGTTTGGAAACACTACTTTTGCAGAATCTGCAAGGGTTTATTTGGAGCACTTTGAGGCCTATGCTGGAAAAGGAAATATCTTCACATAAAAACTAGACAGAAGCATTCTCAGAAACTTCTTTGTGATGAGTGCATTCTACTCACAGAGTTGAACCTTCTTTTTGATAGAAGAGGTTTGAAACTGTCTTTTTGTAGAATCTGCAAGTGCATATTTGGAGCTGTTTGTGGCCAATGATGGAAAAGGAAATATCTTCACATAAAAACTAGACAGAAGCGATCTTAGAAACTTGTTTGGAGGAGTGCATTCAAGTCACAGATTTGAACCTTTCTTTTGAAAGAGCAGTTTTGAAACAGTCTTTTTGTAGAATCTGCTAGTGTATATTTGGAGTGCTGTGAGGCCTATGCTGGGAAATGAAATATCTTCACCTAAAAACTAGACAGAAGGATTCTCAGAAACTTCTGTGTGATGAATACATTCAACTCACAGACATGAACGTTCCTTTTGATAGGACAGTTTTGAAACACTCCTTTGGTAGAATCTGCAAGTGTTTATTTCGAGCGCTTTGAGGCCAATGCTGGAAAAGGAAATATCTTCACATAAAAACTAGACAGAAGCATTCTCACAAACTTATGTGTGATGAGTGCGTTCAACTCACAGACTTGAATGATCCTTTTGATAGGACAGTTTTGAAACACTCCTTTTGTAGAATCTGCAAGTGTTTATTTCGAGCTCATTGAGGCCAATGTTGGAAAAGGAAATGTCCTCAAATAACAACTACACAGAAGGATTCTCCGAAACTTCTTTGCAAAGAGTGAATTCAACTCACAGACTTGAACCTTCCTTTTGAAAGAGCAGTTTTGAAACACTCTTTTTGTAGAATCTTCAATTGGATATTTGGAACGCTTTGAGGCCTAGGCTGGGAAATGAAATATCTTCACCTAAAAACTAGACAGAAGCATTCTCAGAAACTTCTGTGTGATGAGTGCATTCAACTCACAGACTTGAACATTCCTTTTGATAGAGCAGTTTGGAAACCCTACTTTTGCAGAATCTGCAAGGGTTTATTTGGAGCACTTTGAGGCCTATGCTGGAAAAGGAAATATCTTCACATAAAAACTAGACAGAAGCATTCTCAGAAACTTCTTTGCGATGAGTGCATTCTACTCAAAGAGTTGAACCTTCTTTTTGTTTGAAGAGTTTTGAAACTCTCTTTCTGTAGAATCTGCAAGTGCATATTTGGAGCTGTTGGAGGCCAATGTTGGAAAAGGAAATATCTTCACATAAAAACTAGACAGAAGCATTCTCAAAACTTGCTTGCAATGAGTGCATTCAACTCACAGACTTGAACGTTCCTACTGAAAGAGCAGTTTTGAAACACACTTTTTGTACAATCTGAAAGTGGCTATTTTGAACGCTTTCTGGCCTATGCTGGGAAATGGAATATCTTCACCTAAAACCTAGACAGAAGCATTCTCGGAAACTTCTGTGTGATGAGTGCATTCAACTCACAGACTTGAACATTACTTTGGATAGAGCAGTTTGGAAACACTCCTTTTGAAGAATCTGCAAGTGTTTGTTTGGAGCGCTTTGAGACCAATGCTGGAAAAGGAAATATCTTCACATGAAAACTAGACAGAAGCATTCTCAGAAACTTGTGTGTGATGAGTGCGTTCAACTCACAGACTTGAACGATCCTTTTGATAGGACAGTTTTGAAACACTCCTTTTGTAGAAGCTGCAAGTGTTTATTTCGAACTCATTGAGGAAAATGATGGAAAAGGAAGTGTCCTCAAATAACAACTACACAGAAGCATTCTCGGAAACTTCTTTGCAATGAGTGCATTCAACTCACAGACTTGAACCTTTCTTATGAAAGTGCAGTTTTGAAACACTCTTTTTGTAGAATCTTCAAGTGGATATTTGGAACGCTTTGAGGCTTAGGCTGGGAAATGAAATATCTTCACCTAAAAACTAGACAGAAGCATTCTCAGAAACTTCTGTGTGATGAGTGCATTCAACTCACAGACTTGAACGTTCCTACTCAAAGAGCAGTTTTGAAACACACTTTTTGTACAATCTGCAAGTGGATATAGAACGCTTTTTGACCTATGCTAGGAAATGAAATATCTTCACCTAAAACCTAGACAGAAGCAATCTCCGAAACTTCTGTGTGATGAGTGCATTCAACTCACAGACTTGAACATTACTTTGGATAGAGCAGTTTGGAAACACTCCTTTTGAAGAATCTGCAAGTGTTTGCTTGGAGCGTTTTGAGGCCTATGCTGGAAAAGGAAATATCTTCACATAAAAACTAGACAGAAGCATTCTCAGAAACTTCTTTGTTGACGAGTGCATTCTACTCACAGTGTTGAACCTTCTTTTTGATAGAAGAGTTTTGAAACTGTCTTTTTGTAGAATCTGCAAGTGCATATTTGGAACTGTTTGAGGCCAATGTTGGAAAAGGAAATATCTTCACATAAAAACTAGACAGAAGCGTTCTCAGAAACTTGTTTGGGAGGAGTGCATTCAAGTCAAAGATTTGAACCTTTCTTTTGAAAGAGCAGTTTTGAAACACTCTTTTTTGTAGAATCTGCTAGTGTATATTTGGAGCGCTGTGAGGCCTATGCTGGGAAATGAATTATTTTCACCTAAAAACTAGACAGAAGGATTCTCAGAAACTTCTTTGTGATGAATGCATTCAACATACAGACATGAACGTTCCTTTTGATCGGACAGTTTTGAAACACTCCTTTGGTAGAATCTGCAAGTGTTTATTTCGAGCGCTTTGAGGCCAATGCTGGAAAAGGAAATATCTTCACATAAAAACTAGACAGAAGCATTCTCAGAAACTTATGTGTGATGAGTGCGTTCAACTCACAGACTTGAACGATCCTTTTGATAGGACAGTTTTGAAACACTCCTTTTGTAGAATCTGCAAGTGTTTATTTCGAGCTCATTGAGGCCAATGGTGGAAAAGGAAATGTCCTCAAATAACAACTACACAGAAGCATTCTCCGAAACTTCTTTGCAATGAGTGCATTCAACTCACAGACTTGAACCTTCCTTTTGAAAGAACAGTTTTGAAACACTCTTTTTGTAGAATCTTCAAGTGGATATTTGGAACGCTTTGAGGCCTAGGCTGGGAAATGAAATATCTTCACCTAAAAACTAGACAGAAGCATTCTCAGAAACTTCTGTGTGATGAGTGCATTCAACTCACAGACTTGAACATTCCTTTTGATAGAGCAGTTTGGAAACACTCCTTTTGCAGAATCTGCAAGGGTTTATTTGGAGCACTTTGAGGCCTATGCTGGAAAAGGAAATATCTTCACATAAAAACTAGACAGAAGCATTCTCAGAAACTGCTTTGTGATGAGTGCATTCTACTCACAGAGTTGAACCTTCTTTTTGATAGAAGAGTTTTGAAACTCTCTTTCTGTAGAATCTGCAAGTGCATATTTCGAGCTGTTGGAGGCCAATGCTGGAAAAGGAAATATCTTCACATAAAAACTAGACAGAAGCATTCTCAGAAACTTGTTTGCGATGAGTGCATTCAACTCACAGACTTGAACGTTCCTACTGAAAGAGCAGTTTTGAAACACACTTTTTGTACAATCTGCAAGTGGATATTTAGAACGCTTTCTGGCCTACGCTGGGAAATGGAATATCTTCACCTAAAACCTAGACAGAAGCATTCTCGGAAACTTCTGTGTGATGAGTGCATTCAACTCACAGACTTGAACATTACTTTCGATAGAGCAGTTTGGAAACACTCCTTTTGAAGAATCTGTAAGTGTTTGTTTGGAGCGTTTTGAGGCCTATGCTGGAAAAGGAAATATCTTCACATAAAAACTAGACAGAAGCATTCTCAGAAACTTCTTTGTGATGAGTGCATTCTACTCACAGAGTTGAACCTTCTTTTTGATAGAAGAGTTTTGAAACTGTCTTTTTGTAGAATCTGCAAGTGCATATTTGGAGCTGTTTGAGGCCAATGATGGAAAAGGAAATATCTTCACATAAAAACTAGACAGAAGCGTTCTCAGAAACTTGTTTGGCAGGAGTGCATTCAAGTCAAAGATTTGAACATTTCTTTTGAAAGAGGAGTTTTGAAACACTCTTTATGTAGAATCTGCTAGTGTATATTTGGAGCGCTGTGAGGCCTATGCTGGGAAATGAATTATCTTCACCTAAAAACTAGACAGAAGGATTCTCAGAAATTTCTGTGTGATGAATGCATTCAACTCACAGACATGAACGTTCCTTTTGATAGGACAGTTTTGAAACACTCCTTTTGTAGGAATCTGCAAGTGTTTATTTCGAGCTCATTGAGGCCAATGTTGGAAAAGGAAATGTCCTCAAATAACAACTACACAGAAGCATTCTCCGAAACTTCTTTGCAATGAGTGCATTCAACTCACGGACTTGAACCTTCCTTTTGAAAGAGCAGTTTTGAAACACTCTTTTTGTAGAATCTTCAAGTGGATATTTGGAACGCTTTGAGGCGTAGGCTGGGAAATGAAATATCTTCACCTAAAAACTAGACAGAAGCATTCTCAGAAACTTCTGTGTGATGAGTGCATTCAACTCACAGACTTGAACATTCCTTTTGATAGAGCAGTTTGGAAACACTACTTTTGCAGAATCTGCAAGGGTTTATTTGGAGCACTTTGAGGCCTATGCTGGAAAAGGAAATATCTTCACATAAAAACTAGACAGAAGCATTCTCAGAAACTTCTTTGTGATGAGTGCATTCTACTCACAGAGTTGAACCTTCTTTTTGATAGAAGAGGTTTGAAACTGTCTTTTTGTAGAATCTGCAAGTGCATATTTGGAGCTGTTTGTGGCCAATGATGGAAAAGGAAATATCTTCACATAAAAACTAGACAGAAGCGATCTTAGAAACTTGTTTGGAGGAGTGCATTCAAGTCACAGATTTGAACCTTTCTTTTGAAAGAGCAGTTTTGAAACAGTCTTTTTGTAGAATCTGCTAGTGTATATTTGGAGTGCTGTGAGGCCTATGCTGGGAAATGAAATATCTTCACCTAAAAACTAGACAGAAGGATTCTCAGAAACTTCTGTGTGATGAATACATTCAACTCACAGACATGAACGTTCCTTTTGATAGGACAGTTTTGAAACACTCCTTTGGTAGAATCTGCAAGTGTTTATTTCGAGCGCTTTGAGGCCAATGCTGGAAAAGGAAATATCTTCACATAAAAACTAGACAGAAGCATTCTCACAAACTTATGTGTGATGAGTGCGTTCAACTCACAGACTTGAATGATCCTTTTGATAGGACAGTTTTGAAACACTCCTTTTGTAGAATCTGCAAGTGTTTATTTCGAGCTCATTGAGGCCAATGTTGGAAAAGGAAATGTCCTCAAATAACAACTACACAGAAGGATTCTCCGAAACTTCTTTGCAAAGAGTGAATTCAACTCACAGACTTGAACCTTCCTTTTGAAAGAGCAGTTTTGAAACACTCTTTTTGTAGAATCTTCAATTGGATATTTGGAACGCTTTGAGGCCTAGGCTGGGAAATGAAATATCTTCACCTAAAAACTAGACAGAAGCATTCTCAGAAACTTCTGTGTGATGAGTGCATTCAACTCACAGACTTGAACATTCCTTTTGATAGAGCAGTTTGGAAACCCTACTTTTGCAGAATCTGCAAGGGTTTATTTGGAGCACTTTGAGGCCTATGCTGGAAAAGGAAATATCTTCACATAAAAACTAGACAGAAGCATTCTCAGAAACTTCTTTGCGATGAGTGCATTCTACTCAAAGAGTTGAACCTTCTTTTTGTTTGAAGAGTTTTGAAACTCTCTTTCTGTAGAATCTGCAAGTGCATATTTGGAGCTGTTGGAGGCCAATGTTGGAAAAGGAAATATCTTCACATAAAAACTAGACAGAAGCATTCTCAAAACTTGCTTGCAATGAGTGCATTCAACTCACAGACTTGAACGTTCCTACTGAAAGAGCAGTTTTGAAACACACTTTTTGTACAATCTGAAAGTGGCTATTTTGAACGCTTTCTGGCCTATGCTGGGAAATGGAATATCTTCACCTAAAACCTAGACAGAAGCATTCTCGGAAACTTCTGTGTGATGAGTGCATTCAACTCACAGACTTGAACATTACTTTGGATAGAGCAGTTTGGAAACACTCCTTTTGAAGAATCTGCAAGTGTTTGTTTGGAGCGCTTTGAGACCAATGCTGGAAAAGGAAATATCTTCACATGAAAACTAGACAGAAGCATTCTCAGAAACTTGTGTGTGATGAGTGCGTTCAACTCACAGACTTGAACGATCCTTTTGATAGGACAGTTTTGAAACACTCCTTTTGTAGAAGCTGCAAGTGTTTATTTCGAACTCATTGAGGAAAATGATGGAAAAGGAAGTGTCCTCAAATAACAACTACACAGAAGCATTCTCGGAAACTTCTTTGCAATGAGTGCATTCAACTCACAGACTTGAACCTTTCTTATGAAAGTGCAGTTTTGAAACACTCTTTTTGTAGAATCTTCAAGTGGATATTTGGAACGCTTTGAGGCTTAGGCTGGGAAATGAAATATCTTCACCTAAAAACTAGACAGAAGCATTCTCAGAAACTTCTGTGTGATGAGTGCATTCAACTCACAGACTTGAACGTTCCTACTCAAAGAGCAGTTTTGAAACACACTTTTTGTACAATCTGCAAGTGGATATAGAACGCTTTTTGACCTATGCTAGGAAATGAAATATCTTCACCTAAAACCTAGACAGAAGCAATCTCCGAAACTTCTGTGTGATGAGTGCATTCAACTCACAGACTTGAACATTACTTTGGATAGAGCAGTTTGGAAACACTCCTTTTGAAGAATCTGCAAGTGTTTGCTTGGAGCGTTTTGAGGCCTATGCTGGAAAAGGAAATATCTTCACATAAAAACTAGACAGAAGCATTCTCAGAAACTTCTTTGTTGACGAGTGCATTCTACTCACAGTGTTGAACCTTCTTTTTGATAGAAGAGTTTTGAAACTGTCTTTTTGTAGAATCTGCAAGTGCATATTTGGAACTGTTTGAGGCCAATGTTGGAAAAGGAAATATCTTCACATAAAAACTAGACAGAAGCGTTCTCAGAAACTTGTTTGGGAGGAGTGCATTCAAGTCAAAGATTTGAACCTTTCTTTTGAAAGAGCAGTTTTGAAACACTCTTTTTTGTAGAATCTGCTAGTGTATATTTGGAGCGCTGTGAGGCCTATGCTGGGAAATGAATTATTTTCACCTAAAAACTAGACAGAAGGATTCTCAGAAACTTCTTTGTGATGAATGCATTCAACATACAGACATGAACGTTCCTTTTGATCGGACAGTTTTGAAACACTCCTTTGGTAGAATCTGCAAGTGTTTATTTCGAGCGCTTTGAGGCCAATGCTGGAAAAGGAAATATCTTCACATAAAAACTAGACAGAAGCATTCTCAGAAACTTATGTGTGATGAGTGCGTTCAACTCACAGACTTGAACGATCCTTTTGATAGGACAGTTTTGAAACACTCCTTTTGTAGAATCTGCAAGTGTTTATTTCGAGCTCATTGAGGCCAATGGTGGAAAAGGAAATGTCCTCAAATAACAACTACACAGAAGCATTCTCCGAAACTTCTTTGCAATGAGTGCATTCAACTCACAGACTTGAACCTTCCTTTTGAAAGAACAGTTTTGAAACACTCTTTTTGTAGAATCTTCAAGTGGATATTTGGAACGCTTTGAGGCCTAGGCTGGGAAATGAAATATCTTCACCTAAAAACTAGACAGAAGCATTCTCAGAAACTTCTGTGTGATGAGTGCATTCAACTCACAGACTTGAACATTCCTTTTGATAGAGCAGTTTGGAAACACTCCTTTTGCAGAATCTGCAAGGGTTTATTTGGAGCACTTTGAGGCCTATGCTGGAAAAGGAAATATCTTCACATAAAAACTAGACAGAAGCATTCTCAGAAACTGCTTTGTGATGAGTGCATTCTACTCACAGAGTTGAACCTTCTTTTTGATAGAAGAGTTTTGAAACTCTCTTTCTGTAGAATCTGCAAGTGCATATTTCGAGCTGTTGGAGGCCAATGCTGGAAAAGGAAATATCTTCACATAAAAACTAGACAGAAGCATTCTCAGAAACTTGTTTGCGATGAGTGCATTCAACTCACAGACTTGAACGTTCCTACTGAAAGAGCAGTTTTGAAACACACTTTTTGTACAATCTGCAAGTGGATATTTAGAACGCTTTCTGGCCTACGCTGGGAAATGGAATATCTTCACCTAAAACCTAGACAGAAGCATTCTCGGAAACTTCTGTGTGATGAGTGCATTCAACTCACAGACTTGAACATTACTTTCGATAGAGCAGTTTGGAAACACTCCTTTTGAAGAATCTGTAAGTGTTTGTTTGGAGCGTTTTGAGGCCTATGCTGGAAAAGGAAATATCTTCACATAAAAACTAGACAGAAGCATTCTCAGAAACTTCTTTGTGATGAGTGCATTCTACTCACAGAGTTGAACCTTCTTTTTGATAGAAGAGTTTTGAAACTGTCTTTTTGTAGAATCTGCAAGTGCATATTTGGAGCTGTTTGAGGCCAATGATGGAAAAGGAAATATCTTCACATAAAAACTAGACAGAAGCGTTCTCAGAAACTTGTTTGGCAGGAGTGCATTCAAGTCAAAGATTTGAACATTTCTTTTGAAAGAGGAGTTTTGAAACACTCTTTATGTAGAATCTGCTAGTGTATATTTGGAGCGCTGTGAGGCCTATGCTGGGAAATGAATTATCTTCACCTAAAAACTAGACAGAAGGATTCTCAGAAATTTCTGTGTGATGAATGCATTCAACTCACAGACATGAACGTTCCTTTTGATAGGACAGTTTTGAAACACTCCTTTTGTAGGAATCTGCAAGTGTTTATTTCGAGCTCATTGAGGCCAATGTTGGAAAAGGAAATGTCCTCAAATAACAACTACACAGAAGCATTCTCCGAAACTTCTTTGCAATGAGTGCATTCAACTCACGGACTTGAACCTTCCTTTTGAAAGAGCAGTTTTGAAACACTCTTTTTGTAGAATCTTCAAGTGGATATTTGGAACGCTTTGAGGCGTAGGCTGGGAAATGAAATATCTTCACCTAAAAACTAGACAGAAGCATTCTCAGAAACTTCTGTGTGATGAGTGCATTCAACTCACAGACTTGAACATTCCTTTTGATAGAGCAGTTTGGAAACACTACTTTTGCAGAATCTGCAAGGGTTTATTTGGAGCACTTTGAGGCCTATGCTGGAAAAGGAAATATCTTCACATAAAAACTAGACAGAAGCATTCTCAGAAACTTCTTTGTGATGAGTGCATTCTACTCACAGAGTTGAACCTTCTTTTTGATAGAAGAGGTTTGAAACTGTCTTTTTGTAGAATCTGCAAGTGCATATTTGGAGCTGTTTGAGGCCAATGATGGAAAAGGAAATATCTTCACATAAAAACTAGACAGAAGCGATCTTAGAAACTTGTTTGGAGGAGTGCATTCAAGTCACAGATTTGAAGCTTTCTTTTGAAATAGCAGTTTTGAAACAGTCTTTTTGTAGAATCTGCTAGTGTATATTTGGAGTGCTGTGAGGCCTATGCTGGGAAATGAAATATCTTCACCTAAAAACTAGACAGAAGGATTCTCAGAAACTTCTGGGTGATGAATGCATTCAACTCACAGACATGAACGTTCCTTTTGATAGGACAGTTTTGAAACACTCCTTTGGTAGAATCTGCAAGTGTTTATTTCGAGCGCTCTGAGGCCAATGCTGTAAAAGGAAATATCTTCACATAAAAACTAGACAGAAGCATTCTCAGAAACTTCTGTGTGATGAGTGCGTTCAACTCACAGACTTGAACGATCCTTTTGATAGGACAGTTTGGAAACATTCCTTTCGTAGAATCTGCAAGTGTTTATTTCGAGCTCATTGAGGCCAATGGTGGAAAAGGAAATGTCCTCAAATAACAACTACACAGAAGCATTCTCCAAAACTTCTTTGCAATGAGTGCATTCAACTCACAGACTTGAACCTTCCTTTTGAAAGAGCAGTTTTGAAACACTCTTTTTGTAGAATCTTCAAGTGGATATTTGGAACGCTTTGAGGCCTAGGCTGGGAAATGAAATATCTTCACCTAAAAACTAGACAGAAGCATTCTCAGAAACTTGTTTGCGGTGAGTGCATTCAACTCACTGACTTGAACGTTCCTACTGAAAGAGCAGTTTTGAAACACACTTTTTGTACAATCTGCAAGTGGATATTTAGAACGCTTTCTGGCCTATGCTGGGAAATGAAATATCTTCACCTAAAACCTAGACAGAAACATTCTCGGAAACTTCTGTGTGATGAGTGCATTCAACTCACAGACGTGAACATTACTTTGGATAGAGCAGTTTGGAAACACTCCTTTTGAAGAATCTGCAAGTGTTTGTTTGGAGCGTTTTGAGGCCTATGCTGGAAAAGGAAATAGCTTCACATAAAAACTAGACAGAAGCATTCTCAGAAACTTCTTTGTGATGAGTGCATTCTACTCACAGAGTTGAACCTTCTTTTTGATAGAAGAGTTTTGAAACTCTCTTTCTGTAGAATCTGCAAGTGCATATTTGGAGCTGTTTGAGGCCAATGCTGGAAAAGGAAATATCTTCACATAAAAACTAGACAGAAGCATTCTCAGAAACTTGTTTGCGATGAGTGCATTCAACTCACAGACTTGAAAGTTCCTACTGAAAGAGCAGTTTTGTAACACACTTTTTGTACAATCTGCAAGTGGATATTTAGAACGCTTTTTGGCCTATGCTGGGAAATGAAATAACTTCACCTAAAACCTAGACAGAAGCATTCTCGGAAACTTCTGTGTGATGAGTGCATTCAACTCACAGACTTGAACATTACTTTGGATACAGCAGTTTGGAAACACTCCTTTTGAAGAATCTGCAAGTGTTTGTTTGGAGCGTTTTGAGGCCTATGCTGGAAAAGGAAATATCTTCACATAAAAACTAGACAGAAGCATTCTCAGAAACTTCTTTGTGATGAGTGCATTCTACTCACAGAGTTGAACCTTCTTTTTGATAGAAGAGTTTTGAAACTGTCTTTTTGTAGAATCTGCAAGTGCATATTTGGAGCTGTTTGAGGCCAATGATGGAAAAGGAAATATCTTCACATAAAAACTAGACAGAAGCGTTCTCAGAAACTTGTTTGGCAGGAGTGCATTCAAGTCACAGATTTGAACCTTTCTTTTGAAAGAGCAGTTTTGAAACACTCTTTTTGTAGAATCTGCTAGTGTATATTTTGAGCGTTGTGAGGCCAATGCTGGGAAATGAAATATCTTCACCTAAAAATTAGACAGAAGCATTCTCAGAAACTTCTGTGTGATGAATGCATTCAACTAACAGACGTGAACGTTGCTTTTGATAGGACAGTTTTGAAACACTCCTTTGGTAGAATCTGCAAGTGTTTATTTCGAGCGCTTTGATGCCAATGCTGGAAAAGGAAATATCTTCACATAAAAACTAGACAGAAGCATTCTCAGAAACTTGTGTGTGATGAGTGCGTTCAACTCACAGATTTGAACGATGCTTTTGATAGGACAGTTTCGAAACACTCCTTTTGTAGAATCTGCAAGTGTTTATTTCGAGCTCCTTGAGGCCAATGGTGGAAAAGGGAATGTCCTCAAATAACAACTAAAAAGAAGCATTCTCCGAAACTTCTTTGAAATGAGTGCATTCAACTCACAGACTTGAACCTTCCTTTTGAAAGAGCAGTTTTGAAACACTCTTTTTGTAGAATCTTCAAGTGGATATTTGGAACGCTTTGAGGCCTAGGCTGGGAAATGAAATATCTTCACCTAAAAACTAGACAGAAGCATTCTCAGAAACTTCTGTGTGATGAGTGCATTCAACTCACAGACTTGAACATTCCTTTTTACAGAGCAGTGTGGAAACACTAATTTTGCAGAATCTGCAAGGGTTTATTTGGAGCACTTTGAGGCCTATGCTGGAAAAGGAAATATCTTCACATAAAAACTAGACAGAAGCATTCTCAGAAACTTCTTTGTGATGTAGAATCTGCAAGTGCATATATGGAGCTGTTTGAGGCCAAAGCTGGAAAAGGAAATATCTTCACATAAAAACTAGACAGAAGCATTCTCAGAAACTTGTTTGCGATGAGTGCATTCAACTCACTGACTTGAACTTTCCTACTGAAAGAGCAGTTTTGAAACACACTTTTTGTACAATCTGCAAGTGGATATTTAGAACGCTTTCTGGCCTATGCTGGGAAATGAAATATCTTCACCTAAAACCTAGACAGAAGAATTCTCGGATACTTCTGTGTGATGAGTGCATTCAGCTCACGGACTTGAACATTACTTTGGATAGAGGAGTTTGGAAACACTCCTTTTGAAGAATCTGCAAGTGTTTGTTTGGAGCGTTTTGAGGCCTATGCTGGAAAAGGAAATATCTTCACATAAAAACTAGACAGAAGCATTCTCAGAAACTTCTTTGTGATGAGTGCATTTTACTCACAGAGTTGAAACTTCTTTTTGATAGAAGAGTTTTGAAACTGTCTTTTTGTAGAATCTGCAAGTGCATAATTGGAGCTGTTTGAGGCCAATGATGGAAAAGGAAATATCTTCACAAAAAACTAGACAGAAGCGTTCTCAGAAACTTGTTTGGGAGGAGTGCATTCAAGTCACAGATTTGAACCTTTCTTTTGAAAGAGCAGTTTTGAAACACTCTTTTTGTAGAATCTGCTAGTGTATATTTGGAGCGCTGTGAGGCCTATGCTGGGAAATGAAATATCTTCACCTAAAAACTAGACAGAAGGATTCTCAGAAACTTCTGTGTGATGAATGCATTCAACTCACAGACGTGAACGTTCCTTTTGATAGGACAGTTTTGAAACACTCCTTTGGTAGAATCTGCAAGTGTTTATTTCGAGCGCTTTGAGGCCAATGCTGGAAAAGGAAATATCTTCACATAAAAACTAGACAGAAGCATTCTCAGAAACTTGTGTGTGATGAGTGCGTTCAACTCACAGACTTGAACGATCCTTTTGATAGGAGAGTTTGGAAACACTCCTTTTGTAGAATATGCAACTGTTTATTTCGAGCTCATTGAGGCCAATGGTGGAAAAGGAAATGTCCTCAAATAACAACTACACAGAAGCATTCTCCGAAACTTCTTTGCAATGAGTGCATTCAACGCACAGACTTGAACCTTCCTTTTGAAAGAGCAGTTTTGAAACACTCTGTTTGTAGAATCTTCAAGTGGATATTTGGAACGCTTTGAGGCCTAGGCTGGGAAATGAAATATCTTCACCTAAAAACTAGACAGAAGCATTCTCAGAAACTTCTGTGTGATGAGTGCATTCAACTCACAGACTTGAACATTCCTTTTGATAGAGCAGTTTGGAAACACTCCTTTTGCAGAATCTGCAAGTGTTTATTTGGAGCACTTTGAGGACTATGCTGGAAAAGGAAATATCTTCACATAAAAACTAGACAGAAGCATTCTCAGAAACTTCTGTGTGACGAGTGCATTCTACTCACAGAGTTGAACCTTCTTTTTGATAGAAGAGTTTTGAAACACTCTTTCTGTAGAATCTGCAAGTGCATATTTGGAGCTGTTGGAGGCCAATGTTGGAAAAGGAAATGTCTTCACATAAAAACTAGACGGAAGCATTCTCAGAAACTTGTTTGCGATGAGTGCATTCAACTCACAGACTGGAACTTTCCTTTTGAAAGAGCAGTTTTGAAACACACTTTTTGTACAATCTGCAAGTGGATATTTAGAACGCTTTCTGGCCTATGCTGGGAAACGAAATACCTTCACCTAAAACCTAGACAGAAACATTCTCGGAAACTTCTGTGTGATGAGTGCATTCAACTCCCAGACGTGAACATTACTTTGGATAGAGCAGTTTGGAAACACTCCTTTTGAAGAATCTGCAAGTGTTTGTTTGGAGCGTTTTGAGGCCTATGCTGGAAAAGGAAATATCTTCACATAAAAACTAGACAGAAGCATTCTCAGAAACTTCTTTGTGATGAGTGCATTCTACTCACAGAGTTGAACCTTCTTTTTGATAGAAGAGTTTTGAAACTGTCTTTTTGTAGAATCTGCAAGAGCATATTTGGAGCTGTTTGAGGCCAATGATGGAGAAGGAAATATCTTCACATAAAAACTAGACAGAAGCGTTCTCAGAAACTTGTTTGGGAGGAGTGCATTCAAGTCACAGATTTGAACCTTTCTTTTGAAAGAGCAGTTTTTAAACACTCTTTTTGTAGAATCTGCAAGTGTATATTTGGAGCGCTGTGAGGCCTATGCTGGGAAATGAAATATCTTCACCTAAAAACTAGACACAAGCATTCTCAGAAACTTCTGTGTGATGAATGCATTCAACTCACAGACGTGAACGTTCCTTTTGATAGGACAGTTTTGAAACACTCCTTTGGTAGAATCTGCAAGTGTTTATTTCGAGCGCTTTGAGGCCAATGCTGGAAAAGAAAATATCTTCACATAAAAACTAGACAGAAGCATTCTCAGAAACTTGTGTGTGATGAGTGCGTTCAACTCACAGACTTGAACGATCCTTTTGATAGGACAGTTTTGAAACACTCCTTTTGTAGAATCTGCAAGTGTTTATTTAGAGCTCATTGAGGCCAATGGTGGAAAAGGAAATGTCCTCAAATAACAACTACACAGAAGCATTCTCCGAAACTTCTTTGCAATGAGTGCATTCAAATCACAGGCTTGAACCTTCCTTTTGAAAGAGCAGTATTGAAAGACACTTTTTGTAGAATCTTCAAGTGGATATTTGGAACGATTTGAGGCCTGTGCTGGGAAATGAAATATCTTCACCTAAAAACTAGACAGAAGCATTCTCAGAAACTTCTGTGTGATGAGTGCATTCAACTCACAGACTTGAACATTCCTTTTGATAGAGCAGTTTGGAAACCCTGTTTTTGCAGAATCTGCAAGTGGTTATTTGGAGCACTTTGAGGCCTATGATGGAAAAGGAAATATCTTCACATAAAAACTAGACAGAAGCATTCTCAGAAACTTCTTTGTGATGAGTGCATTCTACTCACAGAGTTGAACATTCTTTTTGATAGAAGAGTTTTGAAACTGTCCTTTTGTAGAATCTGCAAGTGCGTATTTGGAACTGTTTTCGGCCAATGATGGAAAAGGAAATATCTTCAGATAAAAACTAGACAGAAGCGTTCTCAGAAACTTGTTTGGGAGGAGTGCATTCATGTCACAGATTTGAACCTTTCTTTTGAAAGAGCAGTTTTGAAACACTCTTTTTGCAGAATCTGCTAGTGTATATTTTGAGCGTTGTGAGGCCTATGCTGGGAAATGAAATATCTTCACCTAAAAATTAGACAGAAGCATTCTCAGAAACATCTGTGTGATGAATGCATTCAACTAACAGACGTGAACGTTCCTTTTGATAGGACAGTTTTGAAACACTCCTTTGGTAGAATCTGCAAGTGTTTATTTCGAGCGCTTTGATGCCAATGCTGGAAAAGGAAATATCTTCACATAAAAACTAGACAGAAGCATTCTCAGAAACTTGTGTGTGATGAGTGCGTTCAACTCACAGATTTGAACGACGCTTTTGATAGGACAGTTTCGAAACACCCCTTTTGTAGAATCTGCAAGTGTTTATTTCGAGCTACTTGAGGCCAATGGTGGAAAAGGAAATGTCCTCAAATAACAACTAAAAAGAAGCATTCTCCGAAACTTCTTTGAAATGAGCGCATTCAACTCACAGACTTGAACCTTCCTTTTGAAAGAGCAGTTTTGAAACACTCTTTTTGTAGAATCTTCAAGTGGATATTTGGAACGCTTTGAGGCCTAGGCTGGGAAATGAAATATCTTCACCTAAAAACTAGACAGAAGCATTCTCAGAAACTTCTGTGTGATGAGTGCATTCAACTCACAGACTTGAACATTCCTTTTTACAGAGCAGTGTGGAAACACTCATTTTGCAGAATCTGCAAGGGTTTATTTGGAGCACTTTGAGGCCTATGCTGGAAAAGGAAATATCTTCACATAAAAACTAGACAGAAGCATTCTCAGAAACTTCTTTGTGATGAGTGCATTCTACTCACAGAGTTGAACCTTCTTTTTGATAGAAGAGTTTTGAAACTGTCTTTTTGTAGAATCTGCAAGAGCATATTTGGAGCTGTTTGAGGCCAATGATGGAGAAGGAAATATCTTCACATAAAAACTAGACAGAAGCGTTCTCAGAAACTTGTTTGGGAGGAGTGCATTCAAGTCACAGATTTGAACCTTTCTTTTGAAAGAGCAGTTTTTAAACACTCTTTTTGTAGAATCTGCTAGTGTATATTTGGAGCGCTGTGAGGCCTATGCTGGGAAATGAAATATCTTCACCTAAAAACTAGACAGAAGCATTCTCAGAAACTTCTGTGTGATGAATGCATTCAACTCACAGACGTGAACGTTCCTTTTGATAGGACAGTTTTGAAACACTCCTTTGGTAGAATCTGCAAGTGTTTATTTCGAGCGCTTTGAGGCCAATGCTGGAAAAGGAAATATCTTCACATAAAAACTAGACAGAAGCATTCTCCGAAACTTGTGTGTGATGAGTGCGTTCAACTCACAGACTTCAACGATCCTTTTGATAGGACAGTTTTGAAACACTCCTTTTGTAGAATCTGCAAGTGTTTATTTAGAGCTCATTGAGGCCAATGGTGGAAAAGGAAATGTCCTCAAATAACAACTACACAGAAGCATTCTCCGAAACTTCTTTGCAATGAGTGCATTCAAATCACAGGCTTGAACCTTCCTTTTGAAAGAGCAGTATTGAAAGACACTTTTTGTAGAATCTTCAAGTGGATATTTGGAACGATTTGAGGCCTGTGCTGGGAAATGAAATATCTTCACCTAAAAACTAGACAGAAGCATTCTCAGAAACTTCTGTGTGATGAGTGCATTCAACTCACAGACTTGAACATTCCTTTTGATAGAGCAGTTTGGAAACCCTGTTTTTGCAGAATCTGCAAGTGGTTATTTGGAGCACTTTGAGGCCTATGATGGAAAAGGAAATATCTTCACATAAAAACTAGACAGAAGCATTCTCAGAAACTTCTTTGTGATGAGTGCATTCTACTCACAGAGTTGAACATTCTTTTTGATAGAAGAGTTTTGAAACTGTCCTTTTGTAGAATCTGCAAGTGCGTATTTGGAACTGTTTTCGGCCAATGATGGAAAAGGAAATATCTTCAGATAAAAACTAGACAGAAGCGTTCTCAGAAACTTGTTTGGGAGGAGTGCATTCATGTCACAGATTTGAACCTTTCTTTTGAAAGAGCAGTTTTGAAACACTCTTTTTGCAGAATCTGCTAGTGTATATTTTGAGCGTTGTGAGGCCTATGCTGGGAAATGAAATATCTTCACCTAAAAATTAGACAGAAGCATTCTCAGAAACATCTGTGTGATGAATGCATTCAACTAACAGACGTGAACGTTCCTTTTGATAGGACAGTTTTGAAACACTCCTTTGGTAGAATCTGCAAGTGTTTATTTCGAGCGCTTTGATGCCAATGCTGGAAAAGGAAATATCTTCACATAAAAACTAGACAGAAGCATTCTCAGAAACTTGTGTGTGATGAGTGCGTTCAACTCACAGATTTGAACGACGCTTTTGATAGGACAGTTTCGAAACACTCCTTTTGTAGAATCTGCAAGTGTTTATTTCGAGCTCCTTGAGGCCAATGGTGGAAAAGGAAATGTCCTCAAATAACAACTAAAAAGAAGCATTCTCCGAAACTTCTTTGAAATGAGTGCATTCAACTCACAGACTTGAACCTTCCTTTTGAAAGAGCAGTTTTGAAACACTCTTTTTGTAGAATCTTCAAGTGGATATTTGGAACGCTTTGAGGCCTAGGCTGGGAAATGAAATATCTTCACCTAAAAACTAGACAGAAGCATTCTCAGAAACTTCTGTGTGATGAGTGCATTCAACTCACAGACTTGAACATTCCTTTTTACAGAGCAGTGTGGAAACACTCATTTTGCAGAATCTGCAAGGGTTTATTTGGAGCACTTTGAGGCCTATGCTGGAAAAGGAAATATCTTCACATAAAAACTAGACAGAATCATTCTCAGAAACTTGTGTGTGATGAGTGCGTTCAACTCACAGATTTGAACGATGCTTTTGATAGGACAGTTTCGAAACACTCCTTTTGTAGAATCTGCAAGTGTTTATTTCGAGCTCCTTGAGGCCAATGGTGGAAAAGGAAATGTCCTCAAATAACAACCAAAAAGAAGCATTCTCCGAAACTTCTTTGAAATGAGTGCATTCAACTCACAGACTTGAACCTTCCTTTTGAAAGAGCAGTTTTGAAACACTCTTTTTGTAGAATCTTCAAGTGGATATTTGGAACGCTTTGAGGCCTAGGCTGGGAAATGAAATATCTTCACCTAAAAACTAGACAGAAGCATTCTCAGAAACTTCTGGGTGATGAGTGCATTCAACTCACAGACTTGAACATTCCTTTTTACAGAGCAGTGTGGAAACACTCATTTTGCAGAATCTGCAAGGGTTTATTTGGAGCACTTTGAGGCCTATGCTGGAAAAGGAAATATCTTCACATAAAAACTAGACAGAAGCGTTCTCAGAAACTTCTTTGTGATGTAGAATCTGCAAGTGTATATATGGAGCTGTTTGAGGCCAAAGCTGGAAAAGGAAATATCTTCACATAAAAACTAGACAGAAGCATTCTCAGAAACTTGTTTGCGATGAGTGCATTCAACTCACTGACTTGAACGTTCCTACTGAAAGAGCAGTTTTGAAACACACTTTTTGTACAATCTGCAAGTGGATATTTAGAACGCTTTCTGGCGTATGCTGGGAAATGAAATATCTTCACCTAAAACCTAGACAGAAGCATTCTCGGATACTTCTGTGTGATGAGTGCATTCAGCTCACGGACTTGAACATTACTTTGGATAGAGGAGTTTGGAAACACTCCTTTTGAAGAATCTGCAAGTGTTTGTTTGGAGCGTTTTGAGGCCTATGCTGGAAAAGGAAATATCTTCACATAAAAACTAGACAGAAGCATTCTCAGAAACTTCTGTGTGATGAGTGCATTCAACTCACAGACTTGAACATTCCTTTTGATAGAGCAGTTTGGAAACACTCCTTTTGCAGAATCTGCAAATGTTTATTTGGAGCACTTTGAGGCCTATGCTGGAAAAGGAAATATCTTCACATAAAAACTAGACAGAAGCATACTCAGAAACTTCTTTGTGACGAGTGCATTCTACTAACAGAGTTGAACCTTCTTTTTCATAGAAGAGTTTTGAAACTCTCTTTCTGTAGAATCTGCAAGTGCATATTTGGAGCTGTTGGAGGCCAATGTTGGAAAAGGAAATATCTTCACATAAAAACTAGACGGAAGCATTCTCAGAAACTTTTTTGCGATGAGTGCATTCAACTCACAGACTGGAACTTTCCTTTTGAAAGAGCAGTTTTGAAACACACTTTTTGTACAATCTGCAAGTGGATATTTAGAACGCTTTCTGGCCTATGCTGGGAAATGAAATATCTCCACCTAAAACCTAGACAGAAATATTCTCGGAAACTTCTGTGTGATGAGTGCATTCAACTCACAGACGTGAACATTACTTTGGATAGAGCAGTTTGGAAACACTCCTTTTGAAGAATCTGCAAGTGTTTGTTTGGAGCGTTTTGAGGCCTATGCTGGAAAAGGAAATAGCTTCACATAAAAACTAGACAGAAGCATTCTCAGAAACTTCTTTGTGATGAGTGCATTCTACTCACAGAGTTGAACCTTCTTTTTGATAGAAGAGTTTTGAAACTGTCCTTTTGTAGAATCTGCAAGTGCATATTTGGAGCTGTTTGAGGCCAATGATGGAAAAGGAAATATCTTCACATAAAAACTAGACAGAAGCGTTCTCAGAAACTTGTTTAGGAGGAGTGCATTCAAGTCACAGATTTGAACCTTTCTTTTGAAAGAGCAGTTTTGAAACACTCTTTTTGTAGAATCTGCTAGTGTATATTTGGAGCGCTGTGAGGCCTATGCTGGGAAATGAAATATCTTCACCTAAAAACTAGACAGAAGCATTCTCAGAATCTTCTGTGTGATGAATGCATTCAACTCACAGACGTGAACGTTCCTTTTGATAGGACAGTTTTGAAACACTCCTTTGGTAGAATCTGCAAGTGTTTATTTCGAGCGCTTTGAGGCCAATGCTGGAAAAGGAAATATCTTCACATAAAAACTAGACAGAAGCATTCTCAGAAGCTTGTGTGTGATGAGTGCGTTCAACTCACAGACTTGAAAGATCCTTTTGATAGGACAGTTTTGAAACACTCCTTTTGAAGAATCTGCAAGTGTTAATTTAGAGCTCATTGAGGCCAATGGTGGAAAAGGAAATGTTCTCAAATAACAACTACACAGAAGCATTCTCTGAAACTTCTTTGCAATGAGTGCATTCAAATCACAGACTTGAACCTTCCTTTTGAAAGAGCAGTATTGAAACACTCTTTTTGTAGAATCTTCAATTGGATATTTGGAACGCTTCGAGGCCTATGATGGGAAATGAAATATCTTCACCTAAAAACTAGACAGAAGCATTCTCAGAAACTTCTGTGTGATGAGTGCATTCAACTCACAGACTTGAACAATCCTGTTGATAGAGCAGTTTGGAAACACTGCTTTTGCAGAATCTGCAAGTGTTTATTTGGAGCACTTTGAGGCCTATGATGGAAAACCAAATATCTTCACATAAAAACTAGACAGAAGCATTCTCAGAAACTTCTTTGTGATGTAGAATCTGCAAGTGCATATATGGAGCTGTTTGAGGCCAATGCTGGAAAAGGAAATATCTTCACATAAAAACTAGACAGAAGCATTCTCAGAAACTTGTTTGCGATGAGTGCATTCAACTCACTGACTTGAACGTTCCTACTGAAAGAGCAGTTTTGAAACACACTTTTTGTACAATCTGCAAGTGGATATTTAGAACGCTTTCTGGCCTATGCTGGGAAATGAAATATCTTCACCTAAAACCTAGACAGAAGAATTCTCGGATACTTCTGTGTGATGAGTGCATTCAGCTCACGGACTTGAACATTACTTTGGATAGAGGAGTTTGGAAACACTCCTTTTGAAGAATCTGCAAGTGTTTGTTTGGAGCGTTTTGAGGCCTATGCTGGAAAAGGAAATATCTTCACATAAAAACTAGACAGAAGCATTCTCAGAAACTTCTTTGTGATGAGTGCATTTTACTCACAGAGTTGAAACTTCTTTTTGATAGAAGAGTTTTGAAACTGTCTTTTTGTAGAATCTGCAAGTGCATAATTGGAGCTGTTTGAGGCCAATGATGGAAAAGGAAATATCTTCACAAAAAACTAGACAGAAGCGTTCTCAGAAACTTGTTTGGGAGGAGTGCATTCAAGTCACAGATTTGAACCTTTCTTTTGAAAGAGCAGTTTTGAAACACTCTTTTTGTAGAATCTGCTAGTGTATATTTGGAGCGCTGTGAGGCCTATGCTGGGAAATGAAATATCTTCACCTAAAAACTAGACAGAAGGATTCTCAGAAACTTCTGTGTGATGAATGCATTCAACTCACAGACGTGAACGTTCCTTTTGATAGGACAGTTTTGAAACACTCCTTTGGTAGAATCTGCAAGTGTTTATTTCGAGCGCTTTGAGGCCAATGCTGGAAAAGGAAATATCTTCACATAAAAACTAGACAGAAGCATTCTCAGAAACTTGTGTGTGATGAGTGCGTTCAACTCACAGACTTCAACGATCCTTTTGATAGGACAGTTTTGAAACACTCCTTTTGTAGAATCTGCAAGTGTTTATTTAGAGCTCATTGAGGCCAATGGTGGAAAAGGAAATGTCCTCAAATAAAAACTACACAGAAGCATTCTCCGAAACTTCTTTGCAATGAGTGCATTCAAATCACAGACTTGAAACTTCCTTTTGAAAGAGCTGTATTGAAAGACACTTTTTGTAGAATCTTCAAGTGGATATTTGGAACGATTTGTGGCCTGTGCTGGGAAATGAAATATCTTCACCTAAAAACTAGACAGAAGCATTCTCAGAAACTTCTGTGTGATGAGTGCATTCAACTCACAGACTTGAACATTCCTTTTGATAGAGCAGTTTGGAAACCCTGCTTTTGCAGAATCTGCAAGTGGTTATTTGGAGCACTTTGAGGCCTATGATGGAAAAGGAAATATCTTCACATAAAAACTAGACAGAAGCATTCTCAGAAACTTCTTTGTGATGAGTGCATTCTACTCACAGAGTTGAACATTCTTTTTGATAGAAGAGTTTTGAAACTGTCCTTTTGTAGAATCTGCAAGTGCGTATTTGGAACTGTTTTCGGCCAATGATGGAAAAGGAAATATCTTCAGATAAAAACTAGACAGAAGCGTTCTCAGAAACTTGTTTGGGAGGAGTGCATTCATGTCACAGATTTGAACCTTTCTTTTGAAAGAGCAGTTTTGAAACACTCTTTTTGCAGAATCTGCTAGTGTATATTTTGAGCGTTGTGAGGCCTATGCTGGGAAATGAAATATCTTCACCTAAAAATTAGACAGAAGCATTCTCAGAAACATCTGTGTGATGAATGCATTCAACTAACAGACGTGAACGTTCCTTTTGATAGGACAGTTTTGAAACACTCCTTTGGTAGAATCTGCAAGTGTTTATTTCGAGCGCTTTGATGCCAATGCTGGAAAAGGAAATATCTTCACATAAAAACTAGACAGAAGCATTCTCAGAAACTTGTGTGTGATGAGTGCGTTCAACTCACAGATTTGAACGATGCTTTTGATAGGACAGTTTCGAAACACTCCTTTTGTAGAATCTGCAAGTGTTTATTTCGAGCTCCTTGAGGCCAATGGTGGAAAAGGAAATGTCCTCAAATAACAACTAAAAAGAAGCATTCTCCGAAACTTCTTTGAAATGAGTGCATTCAACTCACAGACTTGAACCTTCCTTTTGAAAGAGCAGTTTTGAAACACTCTTTTTGTAGAATCTTCAAGTGGATATTTGGAACGCTTTGAGGCCTAGGCTGGGAAATGAAATATCTTCACCTAAAAACTAGACAGAAGCATTCCCAGAAACTTCTGTGTGATGAGTGCATTCAACTCACAGACTTGAACATTCCTTTTTACAGAGCAGTGTGGAAACACTCATTTTGCAGAATCTGCAAGGGTTTATTTGGAGCACTTTGAGGCCTATGCTGGAAAAGGAAATATCTTCACATAAAAACTAGACAGAAGCATTCTCAGAAACTTCTTTGTGATGTAGAATCTGCAAGTGCATATATGGAGCTGTTTGAGGCCAAAGCTGGAAAAGGAAATATCTTCACATAAAAACTAGACAGAAGCATTCTCAGAAACTTGTTTGCGATGAGTGCATTCAACTCACTGACTTGAACGTTCCTACTGAAAGAGCAGTTTTGAAACACACTTTTTGTACAATCTGCAAGTGGATATTTAGAACGCTTTCTGGCCTATGCTGGGAAATGAAATATCTTCACCTAAAACCTAGACAGAAACATTCTCGGAAACTTCTGTGTGATGAGTGCATTCAACTCACAGACGTGAACATTACTTTGGATAGAGCAGTTTGGAAACACTCCTTTTGAAGAATCTGCAAGTGTTTGTTTGGAGCGTTTTGAGGCCTATGCTGGAAAAGGAAATAGCTTCACATAAAAACTAGACAGAAGCATTCTCAGAAACTTCTTTGTGATGAGTGCATTCTACTCACAGAATTGAACCTTCTTTTTGATAGAAGAGTTTTGAAACTCTCTTTCTATAGAATCTGCAAGTGCATATTTGGAGCTGTTTGAGGCCAATGCTGGAAAAGGAAATATCTTCACATAAAAACTAGACAGAAGCATTCTCAGAAACTTGTTTGCGATGAGTGCATTCAACTCAAAGACTTGAACGTTCCTACTGAAAGAGCAGTTTTGTAACACACTTTTTGTACAATCTGCAAGTGGATATTTAGAACGCTGTTTGGCCTATGCTGGGAAATGAAATAACTTCACCTAAAACCTAGACAGAAGCATTCTCGGAAACTTCTGTGTGATGAGTGCATTCAACTCACAGACTTGAACATTACTTTGGATACAGCAGTTTGGAAACACTCCTTTTGAAGAATCTGCAAGTGTTTGTTTGGAGCGTTTTTAGGCCTATGCTGGAAAAGGAAATATCTTCACATAAAAACTAGACAGAAGCATTCTCAGAAACTTCTTTGTGATGAGTGCATTCTACTCACAGAGTTGAAACTTCTTTTTGATAGAAGAGTTTTGAAACTGTCTTTTTGTAGAATCTGCAAGTGCATATTTGGAGCTGTTTGAGGCCAATGATGGAAAAGAAAATATCTTCACATAAAAACTAGACAGAAGCGTTCTCAGAAACTTGTTTGGGAGGAGTGCATTCAAGTCACAGATTTGAACCTTTCTTTTGAAAGAGCAGTTTTGAAACACTCTTTTTGCAGAATCTGCTAGTGTATATTTTGAGCGTTGTGAGGCCTATGCTGGGAAATGAAATATCTTCACCTAAAAATTAGACAGAAGCATTCTCAGAAACATCTGTGTGATGAATGCATTCAACTAACAGACGTGAACGTTCCTTTTGATAGGACAGTTTTGAAACACTCCTTTGGTAGAATCTGCAAGTGTTTATTTCGAGCGCTTTGATGCCAATGCTGGAAAAGGAAATATCTTCACATAAAAACTAGACAGAAGCATTCTCAGAAACTTGTGTGTGATGAGTGCGTTCAACTCACAGATTTGAACGATGCTTTTGATAGGACAGTTTCGAAACACTCCTTTTGTAGAATCTGCAAGTGTTTATTTCGAGCTCCTTGAGGCCAATGGTGGAAAAGGAAATGTCCTCAAATAACAACTAAAAAGAAGCATTCTCCGAAACTTCTTTGAAATGAGTGCATTCAACTCACAGACTTGAACCTTCCTTTTGAAAGAGCAGTTTTGAAACACTCTTTTTGTAGAATCTTCAAGTGGATATTTGGAACGCTTTGAGGCCTAGGCTGGGAAATGAAATATCTTCACCTAAAAACTAGACAGAAGCATTCTCAGAAACTTCTGTGTGATGAGTGCATTCAACTCACAGACTTGAACATTCCTTTTTACAGAGCAGTGTGGAAACACTCATTTTGCAGAATCTGCAAGGGTTTATTTGGAGCACTTTGAGGCCTATGCTGGAAAAGGAAATATCTTCACATAAAAACTAGACAGAAGCATTCTCAGAAACTTCTTTGTGATGTAGAATCTGCAAGTGCATATATGGAGCTGTTTGAGGCCAAAGCTGGAAAAGGAAATATCTTCACATAAAAACAAGACAGAAGCATTCTCAGAAACTTGTTTGCGATGAGTGCATTCAACTCACTGACTTGAACGTTCCTACTGAAAGAGCAGTTTTGAAACACACTTTTTGTACAATCTGCAAGTGGATATTTAGAACGCTTTCTGGCCTATGCTGGGAAATGAAATATCTTCACCTAAAACCTAGACAGAAACATTCTCGGAAACTTCTGTGTGATGGGTGCATTCAACTCACAGACGTGAACATTACTTTGGATAGAGCAGTTTGGAAACACTCCTTTTGAAGAATCTGCAAGTGTTTGTTTGGAGCGTTTTGAGGCCTATGCTGGAAAAGGAAATAGCTTCACATAAAAACTAGACAGAAGCATTCTCAGAAACTTCTTTGTGATGAGTGCATTCTACTCACAGAGTTGAACCTTCTTTTTGATAGAAGAGTTTTGAAACTGTCTTTTTGTAGAATCTGCAAGAGCATATTTGGAGCTGTTTGAGGCCAATGATGGAAAAGGAAATATCTTCACATAAAAACTAGACAGAAGCTTTCTCAGAAACTTGTTTGGGAGGAGTGCATTCAAGTCACAGATTTGAACCTTTCTTTTGAAAGAGCAGTTTTTAAACACTCTTTTTGCAGAATCTGCTAGGGTATATTTGGAGCGCTGTGAGGCCTATGCTGGGAAATGAAATATCTTCACCTAAAAACTAGACAGAAGCATTCTCAGAATCTTCTGTGTGATGAATGCATTCAACTCACAGACGTGAACGTTCCTTTTGATAGGACAGTTTTGAAACACTCCTTTGGTAGAATCTGCAAGTGTTTATTTCGAGCGCTTTGAGGCCAATGCTGGAAAAGGAAATATCTTCACATAAAAACTAGACAGAAGCATTCTCAGAAACTTGTGTGTGATGAGTGCGTTCAACTCACAGACTTGAACGATCCTTTTGATAGGACAGTTTTGAAACACTCCTTTTGTAGAATCTGCAAGTGTTTATTTAGAGCTCATTGAGGCCAATGGTGGAAAAGGAAATGTCCTCAAATAACAACTACACAGAAGCATTCTCCGAAACTTCTTTGCAATGAGTGCATTCAACTCACAGACTTGAACCTTCCTTTTGAAAGAGCAGTATTGAAAGACACTTTTTGTAGAATCTTCAAGTGGATATTTGGAACGATTTGAGGCCTGTGCTGGGAAATGAAATATCTTCACCTAAAAACAAGACAGAAGCATTCTCAGAAACTTCTGTGTGATGAATGCATTCAACTCACAGACGTGAACGTTTCTTTTGATAGGACAGTTTTGAAACACTCCTTTGGTAGAATCTGCAAGTGTTTATTTCGAGCGCTTTGAGGCCAATGCTGGAAAAGGAAATATCTTCACCTAAAAACTAGACAGAAGCATTCTCAGAAACTTCTGTGTGATGAGTGCATTCATCTCACAGACTTGAACATTCCTTTTGATAGAGCAGTTTGGAAACACTCCTTTTGCAGAATCTGCAAGTGTTTATTTGGAGCACTTTGAGGTCTATGCTGGAAAAGGAAATATCTTCACATAAAAACTAGACAGAAGCATTCTCAGAAACTTCTTTGTGATGAGTGCATTCTACTCACAGAGTTGAACCTTCTTTTTGATAGAAGAGTTTTGAAACTCTCTTTCTGTAGAATCTGCAAGTGCATATTTGGAGCTGTTTGAGGCCAATGCTGGAAAAGGAAATATCTTCACATAAAAACTAGACAGAAGCATTCTCAGAAACTTGTTTGCGATGAGTGCATTCAACTCACAGACTTGAACGTTCCTACTGAAAGAGCAGTTTTGTAACACACTTTTTGTACAATCTGCAAGTGGATATTTAGAACGCTTTTTGGCCTATGCTGGGAAATGAAATAACTTCACCTAAAACATAGACAGAAGCATTCTCGGAAACTTCTGTGTGATGAGTGCATTCAACTCACAGACTTGAACATTACTTTGGAAACAGCAGTTTGGAAACACTCCTTTTGAAGAATCTGCAAGTGTTTGTTTGGAGCGTTTTGAGGCCTATGCTGGAAAAGGAAATATCTTCACATAAAAACTAGACAGAAGCATTCTCAGAAACTTCTTTGTGATGAGTGCATTCTACTCACAGAGTTGAAACTTCTTTTTGATAGAAGAGTTTTGAAACTGTCTTTCTGTAGAATCTGCAAGTGCATATTTGGAGCTGTTTGAGGCCAATGATGGAAAAGGAAATATCTTCACATAAAAACTAGACAGAAGCGTTCTCAGAAACTTGTTTGGGAGGAGTGCATTCAAGTCACAGATTTGAACCTTTCTTTTGAAAGAGCAGTTTTGAAACACTCTTTTTGTAGAATCTGCTAGTGTATATTTTGAGCGTTGTGAGGCCTATGCTGGGAAATGAAATATCTTCACCTAAAAATTAGACAGAAGCATTCTCAGAAACATCTGTGTGATGAATGCATTCAACTAACAGACGTGAACGTTCCTTTTGATAGGACAGTTTTGAAACACTCCTTTGGTAGAATCTGCAAGTGTTTATTTCGAGCGCTTTGATGCCAATGCTGGAAAAGGAAATATCTTCACATAAAAACTAGACAGAAGCATTCTCAGAAACTTGTGTGTGATGAGTGCGTTCAACTCACAGATTTGAACGATGCTTTTGATAGGACAGTTTCGAAACACTCCTTTTGTAGAATCTGCAAGTGTTTATTTCGAGCTCCTTGAGGCCAATGGTGGAAAAGGAAATGTCCTCAAATAACAACTAAAAAGAAGCATTCTCCGAAACTTCTTTGAAATGAGTGCATTCAACTCACAGACTTGAACCTTCCTTTTGAAAGAGCAGTTTTGAAACACTCTTTTTGTAGAATCTTCAAGTGGATATTTGGAACGCTTTGAGGCTTAGGCTGGAAAATGAAATATCTTCACCTAAAAACTAGACAGAAGCATTCTCAGAAACTTCTGGGTGATGAGTGCATTCAACTCACAGACTTGAACATTCCTTTTTACAGAGCAGTGTGGAAACACTCATTTTGCAGAATCTGCAAGGGTTTATTTGGAGCACTTTGAGGCCTATCCTGGAAAAGGAAATATCTTCACATAAAAACTAGACAGAAGCATTCTCAGAAACTTCTTTGTGATGTAGAATCTGCAAGTGCATATATGGAGCTGTTTGAGGCCAAAGCTGGAAAAGGAAATATCTTCACATAAAAACTAGACAGAAGCATTCTCAGAAACTTGTTTGCGATGAGTGCATTCAACTCACTGACTTGAACGTTCCTACTGAAAGAGCAGTTTTGAAACACACTTTTTGTACAATCTGCAAGTGGATATTTAGAACGCTTTCTGGCGTATGCTGGGAAATGAAATATCTTCACCTAAAACCTAGACAGAAGCATTCTCGGATACTTCTGTGTGATGAGTGCATTCAGCTCACGGACTTGAACATTACTTTGGATAGAGGAGTTTGGAAACACTCCTTTTGAAGAATCTGCAAGTGTTTGTTTGGAGCGTTTTGAGGCCTATGCTGGAAAAGGAAATATCTTCACATAAAAACTAGACAGATGCATTCTCAGAAACTTCTGTGTGATGAGTGCATTCAACTCACAGACTTGAACATTCCTTTTGATAGAGCAGTTTGGAAACACTCCTTTTGCAGAATCTGCAAGTGTTTATTTGGAGCACTTTGTGGCCTATGCTGGAAAAGGAAATATCTTCACATAAAAACTAGACAGAAGCATTCTCAGAAACTTCTGTGTGACGAGTGCATTCTACTCACAGAGTTGAACCTTCTTTTTGATAGAAGAGTTTTGAAACTCACTTTCTGTAGAATCTGCAAGTGCATATTTGGAGTTGTTGGAGGCCAATGTTGGAAAAGGAAATGTCTTCACATAAAAACTAGACGGAAGCATTCTCAGAAACTTGTTTGCGATGAGTGCATTCAACTCACAGACTGGAACTTTCCTTTTGAAAGAGCAGTTTTGAAACACACTTTTTGTACAATCTGCAAGTGGATATTTAGAACGCTTTCTGGCCTATGCTGGGAAATGAAATATCTTCACCTAAAACCTAGACAGAAACGTTCTCAGAAACTTGTTTGGGAGGAGTGCATTCAAGTCACAGATTTGAACCTTTCTTTTGAAAGAGCAGTTTTGAAACTCTCTTTTTGTAGAATCTGCTAGTGTATATTTGGAGCGCTGTGAGGCCTATGCTGGGAAATGAAATACCTTCACCTAAAAACTAGACAGAAGCATTCTCAGAAACTTCTGTGTGATGAATGCATTCAACTCACAGACGTGAACGTTCCTTTTGATAGGACAGTTTTGAAACACTCCTTTGGTAGAATCTGCAAGTGTTTATTTCGAGCGCTTTGAGGCCAATGATGGAAAAGGAAATATCTTCACATAAAAACTAGACAGAAGCATTCTCAGAAACTTGTGTGTGATGAGTGCGTTCAACTCACAGACTTGAACGATCCTTTTGATAGGACAGTTTTGAAACACTCCTTTTGTAGAATCTGCAAGTGTTTATTTAGAGCTCATTGAGGCCAATGTTGGAAAAGGAAATGTCCTCAAATAACAACTACGCAGAAGCATTCCCCGAAACTTCTTTGCAATGAGTGCATTCAAATCACAGACTTGAACCTTCCTTTTGAAAGAGCAGTATTGAAAGACACTTTTTGTAGAATCTTCAAGTGGATATTTGGAACGATTTGAGGCCAGTGCTGGGAAATGAAATATCTTCACCTAAAAACTAGACAGAAGCATTCTCAGAAACTTCTGTGTGATTAGTGCATTCAACTCACAGACTTGAACATTGCTTTTGATAGAGCAGTTTGGAAACCCTGCTTTTGCAGAATCTGCAAGTGGTTATTTGGAGCACTTTGAGGCCTATGATGGAAAAGGAAATATCTTCACATAAAAACTAGACAGAAGCATTCTCAGAAACTTTTTTGTGATGAGTGCATTCTACTCACAGAGTTGAACCTTCTTTTTGATAGAAGAGTTTTGAAACTGTCCTTTTGTAGAATCTGCAAGTGCGTATTTGGAACTGTTTTCGGCCAATGATGGAAAAGGAAATATCTTCAGATAAAAACTAGACAGAAGCGTTCTCAGAAACTTGTTTGGGAGTAGTGCATTCATGTCACAGATTTGAACATTTCTTTTGAAAGAGCAGTTTTGAAACACTCTTTTTGTAGAATCTGCTAGTGTATATTTGGAGCGCTGTGAGGCCTATGCTGGGAAATGAAATATCTTCACCTAAAAACTAGACAGAAGGATTCTCAGAAACTTCTGTGTGATGAATGCATTCAACTCACAGACGTGAACGTTTCTTTTGATAGGACAGTTTTGAAACACTCCTTTGGTAGAATCTGCAAGTGTTTATTTCGAGCGCTTTGAGGCCAATGCTGGAAAAGGAAATATCTTCACATAAAAACTAGACAGAAGCATTCTCAGAAACTTCTGTGTGACGAGTGCATTCTACTCACAGAGTTGAACCTTCTTTTTGATAGAAGAGTTTTGAAACTCTCTTTCTGTAGAATCTGCAAGTGCATATTTGGAGCTGTTGGAGGCCAATGTTGGAAAAGGAAATGTCTTCACATAAAAACTAGACGGAAGCATTCTCAGAAACTTGTTTTCGATGAGTGCATTCAACTCACAGACTGGAACTTTCCTTTTGAAAGAGCAGTTTTGAAACACACTTTTTGTACAATCTGCAAGTGGATATTTAGAACGCTTTTTGGCCTATGCTGGGAAATGAAATAACTTCATCTAAAACCTAGACAGAAGCATTCTCGGACACTTCTGTGTGATGAGTGCATTCAACTCACAGACTTGAACATTACTTTGGATAGAGCAGTTTGGAAACACTCCTTTTGAAGAATCTGCAAGTGTTTGTTTGGAGCGTTTGAGGCCTATGCTGGAAAAGGAAATATCTTCACATAAAAACTAGACAGAAGCATTCTCAGAAACTTCTTTGTGATGAGTGCATTCTACTCACAGAGTTGAAACTTCTTTTTGATAGAAGAGTTTTGAAACTGTTTTTTTGTAGAATCTGCAAGTGCATATTTGGAGCTGTTTGAGGCCAATGATGGAAAAGGAAATATCTTCACATAAAAACTAGACAGAAGCGTTCTCAGAAACTTGTTTGGGAGGAGTGCATTCAAGTCACAGATATGAACCTTTCTTTTGAAAGAGCAGTTTTGAAACACTCTTTTTGTAGAATCTGCTAGTGTATATTTTGAGCGTTGTGAGGCCTATGCTGGGAAATGAAATATCTTCACCTAAAAATTAGACAGAAGCATTCTCAGAAACATCTGTGTGATGAATGCATTCAACTAACAGACGTGAACGTTCCTTTTGATAGGACAGTTTTGAAACACTCCTTTGGTAGAATCTGCAAGTGTTTATTTCGAGCGCTTTGATGCCAATGCTGGAAAAGGAAATATCTACACATAAAAACTAGACAGAAGCATTCTCAGAAACTTGTGTGTGATGAGTGCGTTCAACTCACAGATTTGAACGATGCTTTTCATAGGACAGTTTCGAAACACTCCTTTTGTAGAATCTGCAAGTGTTTATTTCGAGCTCCTTGAGGCCAATGGTGGAAAAGGAAATGTCCTCAAATAACAACTAAAAAGAAGCATTCTCCGAAACTTCTTTGAAATGAGTGCATTCAACTCACAGACTTGAACCTTCCTTTTGAAAGAGCAGTTTTGAAACACTCTTTTTGTAGAATCTTCAAGTGGATATTTGGAACGCTTTGAGGCCTAGGCTGGGAAATGAAATATCTTCACCTAAAAACTAGACAGAAGCATTCTCGGATACTTCTGTGTGATGAGTGCATTCAACTCACAGACTTGAACATTCCTTTTTACAGAGCAGTGTGGAAACACTCATTTTGCAGAATCTGCAAGGGTTTATTTGGAGCACTTTGAGGCCTATGCTGGAAAAGGAAATATCTTCACATAAAAACTAGACAGAAGCATTCTCAGAAACTTCTTTGTGATGTAGAATCTGCAAGTGCATATATGGAGCTGTTTGAGGCCAAAGCTGGAAAAGGAAATATCTTCACATAAAAACTAGACAGAAGCATTCTCAGAAACTTGTTTGCGATGAGTGCATTCAACTCACTGACTTGAACGTTCCTACTGAAAGAGCAGTTTTGAAACACACTTTTTGTACAATCTGCAAGTGGATATTTAGAAGGCTTTCTGGCGTATGCTGGGAAATGAAATATCTTCACCTAAAACCTGGACAGAAGCATTCTCGGATACTTCTGTGTGATGAGTGCATTCAACTCACGGACTTGAACATTACTTTGGATAGAGGAGTTTGGAAACACTCCTTTTGAAGAATCTGCAAGTGTTTGTTTGGAGCGTTTTGAGGCCTATGCTGGAAAAGGAAATATCTTCACATAAAAACTAGACAGAAGCATTCTCAGAAACTTCTGTGTGATGAGTGCATTCAACTCACAGACTTGAACATTCCTTTTGATAGAGCAGTTTGGAAACACACCTTTTGCAGAATCTGCAAGGGTTTATTTGGAGCACTTTGAGGTCTATGCTGGAAAAGGAAATATCTTCACATAAAAACTAGACAGAAGCATTCTCAGAAACTTCTTTGTGACGAGTGCATTCTACTCACAGAGTTGAACCTTCTTTTTGATAGAAGAGTTTTGAAACTCTCTTTCTGTAGAATCTGCAAGTGCATATTTGGAGCTGTTGGAGGCCAATGTTGGAAAAGGAAATATCTTCACATAAAAACTAGACGGAAGCATTCTCAGAAACTTGTTTGCGATGAGTGCATTCAACTCACAGACTGGAACTTTCCTTTTGAAAGAGCAGTTTTGAAACACACTTTTTGTACAATCTGCAAGTGGATATTTAGAACGCTTTCTGGCCTATGCTGGGAAATGAAATATCTTCACCTAAAACCTAGACAGAAACATTCTCGGAAACTTCTTTGTGATGAGTGCATTCAACTCACAGACGTGAACATTACTTTGGATAGAGCAGTTTGGAAACACTCTTTTTGAAGAATCTGCAAGTGTTTGTTTGGAGCGTTTTGAGGCCTATGCTGGAAAAGGAAATAGCTTCACATAAAAACTAGACAGAAGCATTCTCAGAATCTTCTTTGTAATGAGTGCATTCTACTCACAGAGTTGAACCTTCTTTTTGATAGAAGAATTTTGAAACTGTCTTTTTGTAGAATCTGCAAGTGCATATTTGGAGCTGTTTGAGGCCAATGATGGAAAAGGAAATATCTTCAGATAAAAACTAGACAGAAGCGTTCTCAGAAATTTGTTTGGGAAGAGTGAATTCGTGTCACAGATTTGAAACTTTCTTTTGAAAGAGCAGTTTTGAAACACTCTTTTTGTAGAATCTGCTAGTGTATATTTGGAGCGCTGTGAGGCCTATGCTGGGAAATGAAATATCTTCACCTAAAAACTAGACAGAAGGATTCTCAGAAACTTCTGTGTGATGAATGCATTCAACTCACAGACGTGAACGTTCCTTTTGATAGGACAGTTTTGAAACACTCCTTTGGTAGAATCTGCAAGTGTTTATTTCGAGCGCTTTGAGGCCAATGCTGGAAAAGGAAATATCTTCACATAAAAACTAGACAGAAGCATTCTCAGAAACTTGTGTGTGATGAGTGCGCTCAACTCACGGACTTGAACGATCCTTTTGATAGGACAGTTTTGAAACACTCCTTTTGTAGAATCTGCAAGTGTTTATTTCGAGCTCATTGAGGCCAATGGTGGAAAAGGAAATGTCCTCAAATAACAACTACACAGAAGCATTCTCCGAAACTTCTTTGCAATGAGTGCATTCAACTCACAGACTTGAACATTCCTTTTGAAAGAGCAGTATTGAAACACTCTTTTTGTAGAATCTTCAAGTGGATATTTGGAACGCTTTGAGGCCTAGGCTGGGAAATGAAATATCTTCACCTTAAAACTAGACAGAAGCATTCTCAGAAACTTCTGAGGGATGAGTGCATTCAACTCACAGACTTGAACATTCCTTTTGATAGAGCAGTTTGGAAACACTCCTTTTGCAGAATCTGCAAGTGTTTATTTGGAGCACTTTGAGGTCTATGCTGGAAAAGGAAATATCTTCACATAAAAACTAGACAGAAGCATTCTCAGAAACTTCTTTGGGATGAGTGCATTCTACTCACAGAGTTGAACCTTCTTTTTGATAGAAGAGTTTTGAAACTCTCTTTCTGTAGAATCTGCAAGTGCATATTTGGAGCTGTTTGAGGCCAATGCTGGAAAAGGAAATATCTTCACATAAAAACTAGACAGAAGCATTCTCAGAAACTTGTTTGCGATGAGTGCATTCAACTCACAGACTTGAACTTTCCTACTGAAAGAGCAGTTTTGTAACAAACTTTTTGTACAATCTGCAAGTGGATATTTAGAACGCTTTCTGGCCTATGCTGGGAAATGATATATCTTCACCTAAAACCTAGACAGAAGCATTCTCGGAAACTTCTGTGTGATGAGTGCATTCAACTCACAGACTTGAACATTACTTTGGATAGAGCAGTTTGGAAACACTCCTTTTGAAGAATCTGCAAGTGTTTGTTTGGAGCGTTTTGAGGCCTATGCTGGAAAAGGAAATATCTTCACATAAAAACTACACAGAAGCATTCTCAGAAACTTCTTTGTGATGAGTGCATTCTACTCACAGAGTTGAACCTTCTTTTTGATAGAAGAGTTTTGAAACTGTCTTTTTGTAGAATCTACAAGTGCATATTTGGAGCTGTTTGAGGCCAATGATGGAAAAGGAAATATCTTCACATAAAAACTAGACAGAAGCGTTCTCAGGAACTTCTTTGGGAGGAGTACATTCAAGTCACAGATTTGAACCTTTCTTTTGAAAGAGCAGTTTTGAAACACTCTTTTTGTAGAATCTGCTAGTGTATATTTTGAGCGTTGTGAGGCCTATGATGGGAAATGCAATATCTTCACCTAAAAACTAGACAGAAGCATTCTCAGAAACTTCTGTGTGATGAATGCATTCAACTCACAGACGTGAACGTTCCTTTTGATAGGACAGTTTTGAAACACTCCTTTGGTAGAATCTGCAAGTGTTTATTTCGATCGCTTTGAGGCCAATGCTGGAAAAGGAAATATCTTCACATAAAAACTAGACAGAAGCATTCTCAGAAACTTGTGTGTGATGAGTGCGTTCAACTCACAGACTTGAACGATCCTTTTGATAGGACAGTTTGGAAACACTCCTTTTGTAGAATCTGCAAGTGTTTATTTCGAGCTCATTGAGGCCAATGTTGGAAAAGGAAATGTCCTCAAATAACAACTACACAGAAGCATTCTCCGAAACTTCTTTGCAATGAGTGCATTCTACTCACAGACTTGAACCTTCCTTTTGAAAGAGCAGTTTTGAAACACTCTTTTGTAGAATCCTCAAGTGGATATTTGGAACGCTTTGAGGCCTAGGCTGGGAGATGAAATATCTTCACCTAAAAAATAGACAGAAGCATTCTCAGAAACTTCGGTGTGATGAGTGCATTCAACTCACAGACTTGAACATTCCTTTGGATAGAGCAGTTTGGAAACTCTCCTTTTGCAGAATCTGCAAGTGTTTATTTGGAGCACTTTGAGGCCTATGCTGGAAAAGGAAATATCTTCACATAAAAACTAGACAGAAACGTTCTCAGAAACTTGTTTAGGAGGAGTGCATTCAAGTCACAGATTTGAACCTTTCTTTTGAAAGAGCAGTTTTGAAACACTCTTTTTGTAGAATCTGCTAGTGTATATTTGGAGCGCTGTGAGGCCTATGCTGGGAAATGAAATATCTTCACCTAAAAACTAGACAGAAGCATTCTCAGAATCTTCTGTGTGATGAATGCATTCAACTCACAGACGTGAACGTTACTTTTGATAGGACAGTTTTGAAACACTCCTTTGGTAGAATCTGCAAGTGTTTATTTCGAGCGCATTGAGGCCAATGCTGGAAAAGGAAATATCTTCACATAAAGACTAGACAGAAGCATTCTCAGAAACTTGTGTGTGATGAGTGCGTTCAACTCACAGACTTGAACGATCCTTTTGATAGGACAGTTTTGAAACACTCCTTTTGAAGAATCTGCAAGTGTTAATTTAGAGCTCATTGAGGCCAATGGTGGAAAAGGAAATGTCCTCAAATAACAACTACACAGAAGCATTCTCTGAAACTTCTTTGCAATGAGTGCATTCAAATCACAGACTTGAACCTTCCTTTTGAAAGAGCAGTATTGAAACACTCTTTTTGTAGAATCTGCAATTGGATATTTGGAACGCTTCGAGCTCTATGATGGGAAATGAAATATCTTCACCTAAAAATTAGACAGAAGCATTCTCAGAAACTTTTGTGTGATGAGTGCATTCAACTCACAGACTTGAACAATCCTGTTAATAGAGCAGTTTGGAAACACTGCTTTTGCAGAATCTGCAAGTGTTTATTTGGAGCACTTTGAGGCCTATGATGGAAAACGAAATATCTTCACATAAAAACTAGACAGAAGCATTCTCAGAAACTTCTTTGTGATGAGTGCATTCTACTCACAGAGTTGAACCTTCTTTTTGATAGAAGAGTTTTGAAACTGTCCTTTTGTAGAATCTGCAAGTGCATATATGGAGCTGTTTGAGGCCAAAGCTGGAAAAGGAAATATCTTCACATAAAAACTAGACAGAAGCATTCTCAGAAACTTGTTTGCGATGAGTGCATTCAACTCACTGACTTGAACGTTCCTACTGAAAGAGCAGTTTTGAAACACACTTTTTGTACAATCTGCAAGTGGATATTTAGAACGCTTTCTGGCCTATGCTGGGAAATGAAATATCTTCACCTAAAACCTAGACAGAAACATTCTCGGAAACTTCTGTGTGATGAGTGCATTCAACTCACAGACGTGAACATTACTTTGGATAGAGCAGTTTGGAAACACTCCTTTTGAAGAATCTGCAAGTGTTTGTTTGGAGCGTTTTGAGGCCTATGCTGGAAAAGGAAATAGCTTCACATAAAAACTAGACAGAAGCATTCTCAGAAACTTCTTTGTGATGAGTGCATTCTACTCACAGAATTGAACCTTCTTTTTGATAGAAGAGTTTTGAAACTCTCTTTCTGTAGAATCTGCAAGTGCATATTTGGAGCTGTTTGAGGCCAATGCTGGAAAAGGAAATATCTTCACATAAAAACAAGACAGAAGCATTCTCAGAAACTTGTTTGCGATGAGTGCATTCAACTCAAAGACTTGAACGTTCCTACTGAAAGAGCAGTTTTGTAACACACTTTTTGTACAATCTGCAAGTGGATATTTAGAACGCTTTTTGGCCTATGCTGGGAAATGAAATAACTTCACCTAAAACCTAGACAGAAGCATTCTCGGAAACTTCTGTGTGATGAGTGCATTCAACTCACAGACTTGAACATTACTTTGGATACAGCAGTTTGGAAACACTCCTTTTGAAGAATCTGCAAGTGTTTGTTTGGAGCGTTCTGAGGCCTATGCTGGAAAAGGAAATATCTTCACATAAAAACTAGACAGAAGCATTCTCAGAAACTTCTTTGTGATGAGTACATTCTACTCACAGAGTTGAAACTTCTTTTTGATAGAAGAGTTTTGAAACTGTCTTTTTGTAGAATCTGCAAGTGCATATTTGGAGCTGTTTGAGGCCAATGATGGAAAAGAAAATATCTTCACATAAAAACTAGACAGAAGCGTTCTCAGAAACTTGTTTGGGAGGAGTGCATTCAAGTCACAGATTTGAACCTTTCTTTTGAAAGAGCAGTTTTGAAACACTCTTTTTGCAGAATCTGCTAGTGTATATTTTGAGCGTTGTGAGGCCTATGCTGGGAAATGAAATATCTTCACCTAAAAATTAGACAGAAGCATTCTCAGAAACATCTGTGTGATGAATGCATTCAACTAACAGACGTGAACGTTCCTTTTGATAGGACAGTTTTGAAACACTCCTTTGGTAGAATCTGCAAGTGTTTATTTCGAGCGCTTTGATGCCAATGCTGGAAAAGGAAATATCTACACATAAAAACTAGACAGAAGCATTCTCAGAAACTTGTGTGTGATGAGTGCGTTCAACTCACAGATTTGAACGATGCTTTTGATAGGACAGTTTCGAAACACTCCTTTTGTAGAATCTGCAAGTGTTTATTTCGAGCTCCTTGAGGCCAATGGTGGAAAAGGAAATGTCCTCAAATAACAACCAAAAAGAAGCATTCTCCGAAACTTCTTTGAAATGAGTGCATTCAACTCACAGACTTGAACCTTCCTTTTGAAAGAGCAGTTTTGAAACCCTCTTTTTGTAGAATCTTCAAGTGGATATTTGGAACGCTTTGAGGCCTAGGCTGGGAAATGAAATATCTTCACCTAAAAACTAGACAGAAGCATTCTCAGAAACTTCTGTGTGATGAGTGCATTCAACTCACAGACTTGAACATTCCTTTTTACAGAGCAGTGTGGAAACACTCATTTTGCAGAATCTGCAAGGGTTTATTTGGAGCACTTTGAGGCCTATGCTGGAAAAGGAAATATCTTCACATAAAAACTAGACAGAAGCATTCTCAGAAACTTCTTTGTGATGTAGAATCTGCAAGTGCATATATGGAGCTGTTTGAGGCCAAAGCTGGAAAAGGAAATATCTTCACATAAAAACTAGACAGAAGCATTCTCAGAAACTTGTTTGCGATGAGTGCATTCAACTCACTGACTTGAACGTTCCTACTGAAAGAGCAGTTTTGAAACACACTTTTTGTACAATCTGCAAGTGGATATTTAGAACGCTTTCTGGCGTATGCTGGGAAATGAAATATCTTCACCTAAAACCTGGACAGAAGCATTCTCGGATACTTCTGTGTGATGAGTGCATTCAGCTCACGGACTTGAACATTACTTTGGATAGAGGAGTTTGGAAACACTCCTTTTGAAGAATCTGCAAGTGTTTGTTTGGAGCGTTTTGAGGCCTATGCTGGAAAAGGAAATATCTTCACATAAAAACTAGACAGAAGCATTCTTAGAAACTTCTGTGTGATGAGTGCATTCAACTCACAGACTTGAACATTCCTTTTGATAGAGCAGTTTGGAAACACTCCTTTTGCAGAATCTGCAAGTGTTTATTTGGAGCACTTTGAGGTCTATGCTGGAAAAGGAAATATCTTCACCTAAAAACTAGACAGAAGCATTCTCAGAATCTTCTGTGTGATGAATGCATTCAACTCACAGACGTGAACGTTACTTTTGATAGGACAGTTTTGAAACACTCCTTTGGTAGAATCTGCAAGTGTTTATTTCGAGCGCATTGAGGCCAATGCTGGAAAAGGAAATATCTTCACATAAAGACTAGACAGAAGCATTCTCAGAAACTTGTGTGTGATGAGTGCGTTCAACTCACAGACTTGAACGATCCTTTTGATAGGACAGTTTTGAAACACTCCTTTTGAAGAATCTGCAAGTGTTAATTTAGAGCTCATTGAGGCCAATGGTGGAAAAGGAAATGTCCTCAAATAACAACTACACAGAAGCATTCTCTGAAACTTCTTTGCAATGAGTGCATTCAAATCACAGACTTGAACCTTCCTTTTGAAAGAGCAGTATTGAAACACTCTTTTTGTAGAATCTGCAATTGGATATTTGGAACGCTTCGAGCTCTATGATGGGAAATGAAATATCTTCACCTAAAAATTAGACAGAAGCATTCTCAGAAACTTTTGTGTGATGAGTGCATTCAACTCACAGACTTGAACAATCCTGTTAATAGAGCAGTTTGGAAACACTGCTTTTGCAGAATCTGCAAGTGTTTATTTGGAGCACTTTGAGGCCTATGATGGAAAACGAAATATCTTCACATAAAAACTAGACAGAAGCATTCTCAGAAACTTCTTTGTGATGAGTGCATTCTACTCACAGAGTTGAACCTTCTTTTTGATAGAAGAGTTTTGAAACTGTCCTTTTGTAGAATCTGCAAGTGCATATATGGAGCTGTTTGAGGCCAAAGCTGGAAAAGGAAATATCTTCACATAAAAACTAGACAGAAGCATTCTCAGAAACTTGTTTGCGATGAGTGCATTCAACTCACTGACTTGAACGTTCCTACTGAAAGAGCAGTTTTGAAACACACTTTTTGTACAATCTGCAAGTGGATATTTAGAACGCTTTCTGGCCTATGCTGGGAAATGAAATATCTTCACCTAAAACCTAGACAGAAACATTCTCGGAAACTTCTGTGTGATGAGTGCATTCAACTCACAGACGTGAACATTACTTTGGATAGAGCAGTTTGGAAACACTCCTTTTGAAGAATCTGCAAGTGTTTGTTTGGAGCGTTTTGAGGCCTATGCTGGAAAAGGAAATAGCTTCACATAAAAACTAGACAGAAGCATTCTCAGAAACTTCTTTGTGATGAGTGCATTCTACTCACAGAATTGAACCTTCTTTTTGATAGAAGAGTTTTGAAACTCTCTTTCTGTAGAATCTGCAAGTGCATATTTGGAGCTGTTTGAGGCCAATGCTGGAAAAGGAAATATCTTCACATAAAAACAAGACAGAAGCATTCTCAGAAACTTGTTTGCGATGAGTGCATTCAACTCAAAGACTTGAACGTTCCTACTGAAAGAGCAGTTTTGTAACACACTTTTTGTACAATCTGCAAGTGGATATTTAGAACGCTTTTTGGCCTATGCTGGGAAATGAAATAACTTCACCTAAAACCTAGACAGAAGCATTCTCGGAAACTTCTGTGTGATGAGTGCATTCAACTCACAGACTTGAACATTACTTTGGATACAGCAGTTTGGAAACACTCCTTTTGAAGAATCTGCAAGTGTTTGTTTGGAGCGTTCTGAGGCCTATGCTGGAAAAGGAAATATCTTCACATAAAAACTAGACAGAAGCATTCTCAGAAACTTCTTTGTGATGAGTACATTCTACTCACAGAGTTGAAACTTCTTTTTGATAGAAGAGTTTTGAAACTGTCTTTTTGTAGAATCTGCAAGTGCATATTTGGAGCTGTTTGAGGCCAATGATGGAAAAGAAAATATCTTCACATAAAAACTAGACAGAAGCGTTCTCAGAAACTTGTTTGGGAGGAGTGCATTCAAGTCACAGATTTGAACCTTTCTTTTGAAAGAGCAGTTTTGAAACACTCTTTTTGCAGAATCTGCTAGTGTATATTTTGAGCGTTGTGAGGCCTATGCTGGGAAATGAAATATCTTCACCTAAAAATTAGACAGAAGCATTCTCAGAAACATCTGTGTGATGAATGCATTCAACTAACAGACGTGAACGTTCCTTTTGATAGGACAGTTTTGAAACACTCCTTTGGTAGAATCTGCAAGTGTTTATTTCGAGCGCTTTGATGCCAATGCTGGAAAAGGAAATATCTACACATAAAAACTAGACAGAAGCATTCTCAGAAACTTGTGTGTGATGAGTGCGTTCAACTCACAGATTTGAACGATGCTTTTGATAGGACAGTTTCGAAACACTCCTTTTGTAGAATCTGCAAGTGTTTATTTCGAGCTCCTTGAGGCCAATGGTGGAAAAGGAAATGTCCTCAAATAACAACCAAAAAGAAGCATTCTCCGAAACTTCTTTGAAATGAGTGCATTCAACTCACAGACTTGAACCTTCCTTTTGAAAGAGCAGTTTTGAAACCCTCTTTTTGTAGAATCTTCAAGTGGATATTTGGAACGCTTTGAGGCCTAGGCTGGGAAATGAAATATCTTCACCTAAAAACTAGACAGAAGCATTCTCAGAAACTTCTGTGTGATGAGTGCATTCAACTCACAGACTTGAACATTCCTTTTTACAGAGCAGTGTGGAAACACTCATTTTGCAGAATCTGCAAGGGTTTATTTGGAGCACTTTGAGGCCTATGCTGGAAAAGGAAATATCTTCACATAAAAACTAGACAGAAGCATTCTCAGAAACTTCTTTGTGATGTAGAATCTGCAAGTGCATATATGGAGCTGTTTGAGGCCAAAGCTGGAAAAGGAAATATCTTCACATAAAAACTAGACAGAAGCATTCTCAGAAACTTGTTTGCGATGAGTGCATTCAACTCACTGACTTGAACGTTCCTACTGAAAGAGCAGTTTTGAAACACACTTTTTGTACAATCTGCAAGTGGATATTTAGAACGCTTTCTGGCGTATGCTGGGAAATGAAATATCTTCACCTAAAACCTGGACAGAAGCATTCTCGGATACTTCTGTGTGATGAGTGCATTCAGCTCACGGACTTGAACATTACTTTGGATAGAGGAGTTTGGAAACACTCCTTTTGAAGAATCTGCAAGTGTTTGTTTGGAGCGTTTTGAGGCCTATGCTGGAAAAGGAAATATCTTCACATAAAAACTAGACAGAAGCATTCTTAGAAACTTCTGTGTGATGAGTGCATTCAACTCACAGACTTGAACATTCCTTTTGATAGAGCAGTTTGGAAACACTCCTTTTGCAGAATCTGCAAGTGTTTATTTGGAGCACTTTGAGGTCTATGCTGGAAAAGGAAATATCTTCACATAAAAACTAGACAGAAGCATTCTCAGAAACTTCTTTGTGACGAGTGCATTCTACTCACAGAGTTGAACCTTCTTTTTGATAGAAGAGTTTTGAAACTCTCTTTCTGTAGAATCTGCAAGTGCATATTTGGAGCTGTTGGAGGCCAATGTTGGAAAAGGAAATATCTTCACATAAAAACTAGACGGAAGCATTCTCAGAAACTTGTTTGCGATGAGTGCATTCAACTCACAGACGTGAACATTACTTTGGATAGAGCAGTTTGGAAACACTCCTTTTGAAGAATCTGCAAGTGTTTGTTTGGAGCGTTTTGAGGCCTATGCTGGAAAAGGAAATAGCTTCACATAAAAACTAGACAGAAGCATTCTCAGAAACTTCTTTGTGATGAGTGCATTCTACTCACAGAGTTGAACCTTCTTTTTGATAGAAGAATTTTGAAACTGTCTTTTTGTAGAATCTGCAAGAGCATATTTGGAGCTGTTTGAGGCCAATGATGGAAAAGGAAATATCTTCACATAAAAACTAGACAGAAACGTTCTCAGAAACTTGTTTAGGAGGAGTGCATTCAAGTCACAGATTTGAACCTTTCTTTTGAAAGAGCAGTTTTGAAACACTCTTTTTGTAGAATCTGCAAGTGTATATTTGGAGCGCTGTGAGGCCTATGCTGGGAAATGAAATATCTTCACCTAAAAACCAGACAGAAGCATTCTCAGAATCTTCTGTGTGATGAATGCGTTCAACTCACAGACGTGAACGTTCCTTTTGATAGGACAGTTTTGAAACACTCCTTTGGTAGAATCTGCAAGTGTTTATTTCGAGCGCTTTGAGGCCAATGCTGGAAAAGGAAATATCTTCACATAAAAACTAGACAGAAGCATTCTCAGAAACTTGTGTGTGATGAGTGCGTTCAACTCACAGACTTGAAAGATCCTTTTGATAGGGCAGTTTTGAAACACTCCTTTTGAAGAATCTGCAAGTGTTAATTTAGAGCTCATTGAGGCCAATGGTGGAAAAGGAAATGTTCTCAAATAACAGCTACACAGAAGCATTCTCTGAAACTTCTTTGCAATGAGTGCATTCAAATCACAGACTTGAACCTTCCTTTTGAAAGAGCAGTATTGAAACACTCTTTTTGTAGAATCTGCAATTGGATATTTGGAACACTTCGAGCTCTATGAAGGGAAATGAAATATCTTCACCTAAAAATTAGACAGAAGCATTCTCAGAAACTTCTGTGTGATGAGTGCATTCAACTCACAGACTTGAACAATCCTGTTGATAGAGCAGTTTGGAAACACTGCTTTTGCAGAATCTGCAAGTGTTTATTTGGAGCACTTTGAGGCCTATGATGGAAAACGAAATATCTTCACATAAAAACTAGACAGAAGCATTCTCAGAAACTTCTTTGTGATGAGTGCATTCTACTCACAGATTTGAACCTTCTTTTTGATAGAAGAGTTTTGAAACTGTCCTTTTGTAGAATCTGCAAGTGCATATTTGGAGCTGTTTGAGGCCAATGATGGAAAAGGAAATATCTTCAGATAAAAACTAGACAGAAGCGTTCTCAGAAACTTGTTTGGGAGGAGGGCATTCATGTCACAGATTTGAAACTCTCTTTTGAAAGAGCAGTTTTGAAACACTCTTTTTGTAGAATCTGCTAGTGTATATTTGGAGCGCTGTGAGGCCTATGCTGGGAAATGAAATATCTTCACCTAAAAACTAGACAGAAGGATTCTCAGAAACTTCTGTGTGATGAATGCATTCAACTCACAGACGTGAACGTTTCTTTTGATAGGACAGTTTTGAAACACTCCTTTGGTAGAATCTGCAAGTGTTTATTTCGAGCGCTTTGAGGCCAATGCTGGAAAAGGAAGTATCTACATATAAAAACTAGACAGAAGCATTCTCAGAAACTTGTGTGTGATGAGTGCGTTCAACTCACAGATTTGAACGATCCTTTTGATAGGACAGTTTCGAAACACTCCTTTTATAGAATCTGCAAGTGTTTATTTCGAGCTCCTTGAGGCCAATGGTGGAAAAGGAAATGTCCTCAAATAACAACTACACAGAAGCATTCTCCGAAACTTCTTTGCAATGAGTGCATTCAACTCACAGACTTGAAACTTCCTTTTGAAAGAGCAGTTTTGAAACACACTTTTTGTAGAATCTTCAAGTGGATATTTGGAACGCTTTGAGGCCTAGGCTGGGAAATGAAATATCTTCACCTAAAAAGTAGACAGAAGCATTCTCAGAAACTTCTGTGTGATGAGTGCATTCAACTCACAGACTTGAACATTCCTTTTGATACAGCAGTTTGGAAACACTCCTTTTGCAGAATCTGCAAGGGTTTATTTGGAGCACTTTGAGGCCTATGCTGGAAAAGGAAATATCTTCACATAAAAACTAGACAGAAGCATTCTCAGAAACTTCTTTGTGATGAGTGCATTCTACTCACAGAGTTGAACCTTCTTTTTGATAGAAGAGATTTGAAACTCTCTTTCTGTAGAATCTGCAAGTGCATATTTGGAGATGTTGGAGGCCAATGCTGGAAAAGGAAATAACTTCACACAAAAACTAGGCAGAAGCATTCTCAGAAACTTGTTTGTGATGAGTGCATTCAACTCACAGACTTGAAGGTTCCTTTTGAAAGAGCAGTTTTGAAACACACTTTTTGTACAATCTGCAAGTGGATATTTAGACCGCTTTCTGGCCTATGCTGGGAAATGAAATAACTTCACCTAAAACCTAGAAAGAAGCATTCTCAGAAACTTCTGTGTGATGAGTGCATTCAACTCACAGACTTGAACATTACTTTGGATAGAGCAGTTCGGAAACACTCCTTTTGAAGAATCTGCAAGTGTTTCGAGCGTTTTGAGGCCTATGCTGGAAAAGGAAATATCTTCACATAAAAACTAGACAGAAGCATTCTCAGAAACTTCTTTGTGATGAGTGCATTCTACTCACAGAGTTGAACCTTCTTTTTGATAGAAGAGTTTTGAAACTGTCTTTTTGTAGAATCTGCAAGTGCATATTTGGAGCTGTTTGAGGCCAATGATGGAAAAGGAAATATCTTCACATAAAAACTAGACAGAAGCGTTCTCAGGAACTTCTTTGGGAGGAGTGCATTCAAGTCACAGAATTGAACCTTTCTTTTGAAAGAGCAGTTTTGAAACACTCTTTTTGTAGAATCTGCTAGTGTATATTTGGAGCGCTGTGAGGCCTATGCTGGGAAATGAAATATCTTCACCTAAAAACTAGACAGAAGGATTCTCAGAAACTTCTGGGTGATGAATGCATTCAACTCACAGACATGAACGTTCGTTTTGATAGGACAGTTTTGAAACACTCCTTTGGTAGAATCTGCAAGTGTTTATTTCGAGCGCTTTGAGGCCAATGCTGTAAAAGGAAATATCTTCACATAAAAACTAGACAGAAGCATTCTCAGAAACTTGTGTGTGATGAGTGCGTTCAACTCACAGACTTGAACGATCCTTTTGATAGGACAGTTTGGAAACACTCGTTTTGTAGAATCTGCAAGTGTTTATTTGGAGCTCATTGAGGCCAATGGTGGAAAAGGAACTGTCTTCAAATAACAACTACACAGAAGCATTCTCCGAAACTTCTTTGCAATGAGTGCATTCAACTCACAGACTTGAACCTTCCTTTTGAAAGAGAAGTTTTGAAACACTATTTTTGTAGAATCTTCAAGTGGATATTTGGAACGCCTTGAGGCCTAGGCTGGGAAATGAAATATCTTCAGCTAAAAACTAGACAGAAGCATTCTCAGAAACTTCTGTGTGATGAGTGCATTCAACTCACAGACTTGAACATTCCTTTTGATAGAGCAGTTGGAAACACTCCTTTTGCAGAATCTGCAAGGGTTTATTTGGAGCACTTTGAGGCCTATGCTGGAAAAGGAAATATCTTCACATAAAAACTAGACAGAAGCATTCTCAGAAAATTCTTTGTTATGAGTGCATTTTACTCACAGAGTTGAACCTTCTTTTTGATAGAAGAGTTTTGAAACTCTCTTTCTGTAGAATCTGCAAGTCCATATTTGGAGCTGTTTGAGGCCAATGCTGGAAAAGGAAATATCTTCACATAAAAACTAGACAGAAGCATTCTCAGAAACTTGTTTGCGATGAGTGCATTCAACTCACAGACTTGAACGTTCCTACTGAAAGAGCAGTTTTGAAACACACTTTTTGTACAATCTGCAAGTGGATATTTAGAAGGCTTTTTGGCCTATGCTGGGAAATGAAATATCTTCACCTAAAACCTAGACAGAGGCATTCTCGGAAACTTCTGTGTGATGAGTGCATTCAACTCACAGACTTGAACATTACTTTGGATAGAGCAGTTTGGAAACACTCCTTTTGAAGAATCTGCAAGTGTTTGTTTGGAGCGTTTTGAGGCCTATGCTGGAAAAGGAAATATCTTCACATAAAAACTAGACAGAAGCATTCTCAGAAACTTCTTTGTGATGAGTGCATTCTACTCACGGAGTTGAACCTTCTTTTTGATAGAAGAGTTTTGAAACTGTCTTTTTGTAGAATCTGCAAGTGCATATTTGGAGCTGTTTGAGGCCAATGATGGAAAAGGAAATATCTTCACATAAAAACTAGACAGAAGCGTTCTCAGAAACTTGTTTGGGAGGAGTGCATTCAAGTCACAGATCTGAACGTTTCTTTTGAAAGAGCAGTTTTGAAACACTCTTTTTGTAGAATCATCTAGTGTATATTTGGAGCGCTGTGAGGCCTATGCTGGGAAATGAAATATCTTCACCTAAAAACTAGACAGAAGCATTCTCAGAAACTTCTGTGTGATGAATGCATTCAACTCACAGACGTGAACGTTCCTTTTGATAGGACAGTTTTGAAACACTCCTTTTGCAGAATCTGCAAGTGTTTATTTCGAGCGCTTTGAGGCCAATGCTGGAAAAGGAAATATCTTCACATAAAAACCAGACAGAAGCATTCTCAGAAACTTGTGTGTGATGAGTGCGTTCAACTCAAAGACTTGAACGATCCTTTTGATAGGACAGTTTGGAAACACTCCTTTTGTAGAATCTGCAAGTGTTTATTTCGAGCTCATTGAGGCCAATGGTGGAAAAGGAAATGTCCTCAAATAACAACTACACAGAAGCATTCTCCGAAACTTCTTTGCAATGAGTTCATTCAACTCACAGACTTGAACCTTCCTTTTGAAAGAGCAGTTTTGAAACACTCTTTTTGTAGAATCTTCAAGTGGATATTTGGAACGCTTTGAGGCCTAGGCTGGGAAATGAAATATCTTCACCTAAAAACTAGACAGAAGCATTCTCAGAAACTTCTGTGTGATGAGTGCATTCAACTCACAGACTTGAACATTCCTTTTGATAGAGCAGTTTGGAAACACTCCTTTTGCAGAATCTGCAAGTGTTTATTTGGAGCACTTTGAGGTCTATGCTGGAAAAGGAAATATCTTCACATAAAAACTAGACAGAAGCATTCTCAGAAACTTCTTTGTGATGAGTGCATTCTACTCACAGAGTTGAACCTTCTTTTTGATAGAAGAGTTTTGAAACTCTCTTTCTGTAGAATCTGCAAGTGCATATTTGGAGCTGTTTGAGGCCAATGCTGGAAAAGGAAATATCTTCACATAAAAACTAGACAGAAGCATTCTCAGAAACTTGTTTGCGATGAGTGCATTCAACTCACAGACGTGAACGTTCCTACTGAAAGAGCAGTTTTGAAACACACTTTTTGTACAATCTGCAAGTGGATATTTAGAACGCTTTTTGGCCTATGCTGGGAAATGAAATAACTTCACCTAAAACCTAGACAGAAGCATTCTCGGATACTTCTGTGTGATGAGTGCATTCAACTCACAGACTTGAACATTACTTTGGATAGAGCAGTTTGGAAACACTCCTTTTGAAGAATCTGCAAGTGTTTGTTTGGAGCGTTTTGAGGCCTATGCTGGAAAAGGAAATATCTTCACATAAAAACTAGACAGAAGCATTCTCAGAAACTTCTTTGTGATGAGTGCATTCTACTCACAGAGTTGAACCTTCTTTTTGATAGAAGAGTTTTGAAACTGTCTTTTTGTAGAATCTGCAAGTGCATATTTGGAGCTGTTTGAGGCCAATGATGGAAAAGGAAATATCTTCACATAAAAACTAGACAGAAGCGTTCTCAGAAACTTGTTTGGGAGGAGTGCATTCAAGTCACAGATTTGAACCTTTCTTTTGAAAGAGCAGTTTTGAAACACTCTTCTTGTAGAATCTGCTAGTGTATATTTTGAGCGTTGTGAGGCCTATGCTGGGAAATGAAATATCTTCACCTAAAAATTAGACAGAAGGATTCTCAGAAACATCTGTGTGATGAATGCATTCAACTAACAGACGTGAACGTTCCTTTTGATAGGACAGTTTTGAAACACTCCTTTGGTAGAATCTGCAAGTGTTTATTTCGAGCGCTTTGATGCCTATGCTGGAAAAGGAAATATCTTCACATAAAAACTAGACAGAAGCATTCTCAGAAACTTGTGTGTGATGAGTGCGTTCAACTCACAGATTTGAACGATGCTTTTGATAGGACAGTTTCGAAACACTCCTTTTGTAGAATCTGCAAGTGTTTATTTCGAGCTCCTTGAGGCCAATGGTGGAAAAGGAAATGTCCTCAAATAACAACCAAAAAGAAGCATTCTCCGAAACTTCTTTGAAATGAGTGCATTCAACTCACACACTTGAACCTTCCTTTTGAATGAGCAGTTTTGAAACACTCTTTTTGTAGAATCTTCAAGTGGATATTTGGAACGCTTTGAGGCCTAGGCTGGGAAATGAAATATCTTCACCTAAAAACTAGACAGAAGCATTCTCAGAAACTTCTGTGTGATGAGTGCATTCAACTCACAGACTTGAACATTCCTTTTTACAGAGCAGTGTGGAAACACTCATTTTGCAGAATCTGCAAGGGTTTATTTGGAGCACTTTGAGGCCTATGCTGGAAAAGGAAATATCTTCACATAAAAACTAGACAGAAGCATTCTCAGAAACTTCTTTGTGATGTAGAATCTGCAAGTGCATATATGGAGCTGTTTGAGGCCAAAGCTGGAAAAGGAAATATCTTCACATAAAAACTAGACAGAAGCATTCTCAGAAACTTGTCTGCGATGAGTGCATTCAACTCACTGACTTGAACGTTCCTACTGAAAGAGCAGTTTTGAAACACACTTTTTGTACAATCTGCAAGTGGATATTTAGAACGCTTTCTGGCGTATGCTGGGAAATCAAATATCTTCACCTAAAACCTAGACAGAAGCATTCTCGGATACTTCTGTGTGATGAGTGCATTCAGCTCACGGACTTGAACATTACTTTGGATAGAGGAGTTTGGAAACACTCCTTTTGAAGAATCTGCAAGTGTTTGTTTGGAGCGTTTTGAGGCCTATGCTGGAAAAGGAAATATCTTCACATAAAAACTAGACAGAAGCATTCTCAGAAACTTCTGTGTGATGAGTGCATTCAACTCACAGACTTGAACATTCCTTTTGATAGAGCAGTTTGGAAACACTCCTTTTGCATAATCTGCAAGTGTTTATTTGGAGCACTTTGAGGCCTATGCTGGAAAAGGAAATATCTTCACATAAAAACTAGACAGAAGCATTCTCAGAAACTTCTTTGTGACGAGTGCATTCTACTCACAGAGTTGAACCTTCTTTTTGATAGAAGAGTTTTGAAACTCTCTTTCTGTAGAATCTGCAAGTGCATATTTGGAGCTGTTGGAGGCCAATGTTGGAAAAGGAAATATCTTCACATAAAAACTAGACAGAAGCATTCTCAGAAACTTGTTTGCGATGAGTGCATTCAACTCACAGACTGGAACTTTCCTTTTGAAAGAGCAGATTTGAAACACACTTTTTGTACAATCTGCAAGTGGATATTTACAACGCTTTCTGGCCTATGCTGGGAAATGAAATATCTTCACCTAAAACCTAGACAGAAACATTCTCGGAAACTTCTGTGTGATGAGTGCATTCAACTCACAGACGTGAACATTACTTTGGATAGAGCAGTTTGGAAACACTCCTTTTGAAGAATCTGCAAGTGTTTGTTTGGAGCGTTTTGAGGCCTATGCTGGAAAAGGAAATAGCTTCACATAAAAACTAGACAGAAGCATTCTCAGAAACTTCTTTGTGATGAGTGCATTCTACTCACAGAGTTGAACCTTCTTTTTGATAGAAGAGTTTTGAAACTGTCCTTTTGTAGAATCTGCAAGTGCATATTTGGAGCTGTATGAGGCCAATGATGGAAAAGGAAATATCTTCACATAAAAACTAGACAGAAGCGTTCTCAGAAACTTGTTTGGGAGGAGTGCATTCAAGTCACAGATTTGAACCTTTCTTTTGAAAGAGCAGTTTTGAAACACTCTTTTTGTAGAATCTGCTAGTGTATATTTTGAGCGTTGTGAGGCCTATGCTGGGAAATGAAATATCTTCACCTAAAAATTAGACAGAAGCATTCTCAGAAACATCTGTGTGATGAATGCATTCAACTAACAGACGTGAACGTTCCTTTTGATAGGACAGTTTTGAAACACTCCTTTGGTAGAATCTGCAAGTGTTTATTTCGAGCGCTTTGATGCCTATGCTGGAAAAGGAAATATCTTCACATAAAAACTGGACAGAAGCATTCTCAGAAACTTGTGTGTGATGAGTGCGTTCAACTCACAGATTTGAACGATGCTTTTGATAGGACAGTTTCGAAACACTCCTTTTGTAGAATCTGCAAGTGTTTATTTCGAGCTCCTTGAGGCCAATGGTGGAAAAGGAAATGTCCTCAAATAACAACCAAAAAGAAGCATTCTCCGAAACTTCTTTGAAATGAGTGCATTCAACTCACAGACTTGAACCTTCCTTTTGAAAGAGCAGTTTTGAAACACTCTTTTTGTAGAATCTTCAAGTGGATATTTGGAACGCTTTGAGGCGTAGGCTGGGAAATGAAATATCTTCACCTAAAAACTAGACAGAAGCATTCTCAGAAACTTCTGTGTGATGAGTGCATTCAACTCACAGACTTGAACATTCCTTTTTACAGAGCAGTGTGGAAACACTCATTTTGCAGAATCTGCAAGGGTTTATTTGGAGCACTTTGAGGCCTATGCTGGAAAAGGAAATATCTTCACATAAAAACTAGACAGAAGCATTCTCAGAAACTTCTTTGTGATGTAGAATCTGCAATTGCATATATGGAGCTGTTTGAGGCCAAAGCTGGAAAAGGAAATATCTTCACATAAAAACTAGACAGAAGCATTCTCAGAAACTTGTTTGCGATGAGTGCATTCAACTCACTGACTTGAACGTTCCTACTGAAAGAGCAGTTTTGAAACACACTTTTTGTACAATCTGCAAGTGGATATTTAGAACGCTTTCTGGCGTATGCTGGGAAATTAAATATCTTCACCTAAAACCTAGACAGAAGCATTCTCGGATACTTCTGTGTGATGAGAGCATTCAGCTCACGTTCTTGAACATTACTTTGGATAGAGGAGTTAGGAAACACTCCTTTTGAAGAATCTGCAAGTGTTTGTTTGGAGCGTTTTGAGGCCTATGATGGAAAAGGAAATATCTTCACATAAAAACTAGACAGAAGCATTCTCAGAAACTTCTGTGTGATGAGTGCATTCAACTCACAGACTTGAACATTCCTTTTGATAGAGCAGTTTGGAAACACTCCTTTTGCAGAATCTGCAAGTGTTTATTTGGAGCACTTTGAGGCCTATGCTGGAAAAGGAAATATCTTCACATAAAAACTAGACAGAAGCATTCTCAGAAACTTCTTTGTGACGAGTGCATTCTACTCACAGAGTTGAACCTTCTTTTTGATAGAAGAGTTTTGAAACTCTCTTTCTGTAGAATCTGCAAGTGCATATTTGGAGCTGTTGGAGGCCAATGTTGGAAAAGGAAATATCTTCACATAAAAACTAGACGGAAGCATTCTCAGAAACTTGTTTGCGATGAGTGCATTCAACTCGCAGACTGGAACTTTCCTTTTGAAAGAGCAGTTTTGAAACACACTTTTTGTACAATCTGCAAGTGGATATTTAGACCGCTTTCTGGCCTATGCTGGGAAATGAAATAACTTCACCTAAAACCTAGAAAGAAGCATTCTCGGAAACTTCTGTGTGATGAGAGCATTCAACTCACAGACTTGAACATTACTTTGGATAGAGCAGTTTGGAAACACTCCTTTTGAAGAATCTGCAAGTGTTTGGAGCGTTTTGAGGCCTATGCTGGAAAAGGAAATATCTTCACATAAAAACTAGACAGAAGCATTCTCAGAAACTTCTTTGTGATGAGTGCATTCTACTCACAGAGTTGAACCTTCTTTTTGATAGAAGAGTTTTGAAACTGTCTTTTTGTAGAATCTGCAAGTGCATATTTGGAGCTGTTTGAGGCCAATGATGGAAAAGGAAATATCTTCACATGAAAACTAGACAGAAGCGTTCTCAGGAACTTCTTTGGGAGGAGTGCATTCAAGTCAAAGATTTGAACCTTTCTTTTGAAAGAGCAGTTTTGAAACACTCTTTTTGTAGAATCTGCTAGTGTATATTTGGAGCGCTGTGAGGCCTATGCTGGGAAATGAAATATCTTCACCTAAAAACTAGACAGAAGGATTCTCAGAAACTTCTGTGTGATGAATGCATTCAACTCACAGACATGAACGTTCCTTTTGATAGGACAGTTTTGAAACACTCCTTTGGTAGAATCTGCAAGTGTTTATTTCGAGCGCTTTGAGGCCAATGCTGTAAAAGGAAATATCTTCACATAAAAACTATACAGAAGCATTCTCAGAAACTTGTGTGTGATGAGTGCGTTCAACTCACAGACTTGAACGATCCTTTTGATAGGACAGTTTGGAAACACTCGTTTTGTAGAATCTGCAAGTGTTTATTTGGAGCTCATTGAGGCCAATGGTGGAAAAGGAACTGTCCTCAAATAACAACTACACAGAAGCATTCTCCGAAACTTCTTTGCAATGAGTGCATTCAACTCACAGACTTGAACCTTCCTTTTGAAAGAGCAGTATTGAAACACTCTTTTTGTAGAATCTGCAATTGGATATTTGGAACGCCTTGAGGCCTAGGCTGGGAAATGAAATATCTTCACCTAAAAACTAGACAGAAGCATTCTCAGAAACTTCTGTGTGATGAGTGCATTCAACTCACAGACTTGAACATTCCTTTTGATAGAGCAGTTGGAAACACTCCTTTTGCAGAATCTGCAAGGGTTTATTTGGAGCACTTTGAGGCCTATGCTGGAAAAGGAAATATCTTCACATAAAAACTAGACAGAAGCATTCTCAGAAAACTCTTTGTGATGAGTGCATTTTACTCACAGAGTTGAACCTTCTTTTTGATAGAAGAGTTTTGAAACTCTCTTTCTGTAGAATCTGCAAGTGCATATTTGTCGCTGTTGGAGGCCAATGTTGGAAAAGGAAATATCTTCACATAAAAACTAGACGGAAGCATTCTCAGAAACTTGTGTGTGATGAGTGCGTTCAACTCACAGACTTGAACGATCCTATTGATAGGACAGTTTGGAAACACTCCTTTTGTAGAATCTGCAAGTGTTTATTTCGAGCTCATTGAGGCCAAAGGTGGAAAAGGAAATGTCCTCAAATAACAACTACACAGAAGCATTCTCCGAAACTTCTTTGCAATGAGTGCATTCAACTCGCAGACTTGAACCTTCCTTTTGAAAGAGCAGTTTTGAAACACTCTTTTTGTAGAATCTTCAAGTGGATATTTGGAACGCTTTGAGGCCTAGGCTGGGAAATGAAATATCTTCACCTAAAAACTAGACAGAAGCATTCTCAGAAACTTCTGTGTGATGAGTGCATTCAACTCACAGACTTGAATATTCCTTTTGATAGAGCAGTTTGGAAACACTCCTTTTGCAGAATCTGCAAGTGTTTATTTGGAGCACTTTGAGGCCTATGCTGGAAAAGGAAATATCTTCACATAAAAACTAGACAGAAGCATTCTCAGAAACTTCTTTGTGACGAGTGCATTCTACTCACAGAGTTGAACCTTCTTTTTCATAGAAGAGTTTTGAAACTCTCTTTCTGTAGAATCTGCAAGTGCATATTTGGAGCTGTTGGAGGCCAATGTTGGAAAAGGAAATATCTTCACATAAAAACTAGACGGAAGCATTCTCAGAAACTTGTTTGCGATGAGTGCATTCAACTCACAGACTGGAACTTTCCTTTTGAAAGAGCAGTTTTGAAACACACTTTTTGTACAATCTGCAAGTGGATATTTAGAACGCTTTCTGGCCTATGCTGGGAAATGAAATATCTACACCTAAAACCTAGACAGAAACATTCTCGGAAACTTCTGTGTGATGAGTGCATTCAACTCACAGACGTGAACATTACTTTGGATAGAGCAGTTTGGAAACACTCCTTTTGAAGAATCTGCAAGTGTTTGTTTGGAGCGTTTTGAGGCCTATGCTGGAAAAGGAAATATCTTCACATAAAAACTAGACAGAAGCATTCTCAGAAACTTCTTTGTGATGAGGGCATTCTACTCACAGAGTTGAACATTCTTTTTGATAGAAGAGTTTTGAAACTGTCATTTTGTAGAATCTGCAAGTGCATATTTGGAGCTGTTTGAGGCCAATGATGGAAAAGGAAATATCTTCACATAAAAAGTAGACAGAAGCGTTCTCAGAAACTTGTTTGGGAGGAGTGCATTCAAGTCACAGATTTGAACCTTTCTTTTGAAAGAGCAGTTTTGAAACACTCTTTTTGTAGAATCTGCTAGTGTATATTTGCAGCGCTGGCAGGCCTATGCTGGGAAATGACATATCTTCACCTAAAAACTAGACAGAAGGATTCTCAGAAACTTCTGTGTGATGAATGCGTTCAACTCACCGACGTGAACGTTCCTTTTGATAGGACAGTTTTGAAACACTCCTTTGGTAGAATCTGCAAGTGTTTATTTCGAGCGCTTTGAGGCCAATGCTGGAAAAGGAAATATCTTCACATAAAAACTAGACAGAAGCTTTCTCAGAAACTTGTGTGTGATGAGTGCGTTCAACTCACAGACTTGAACGATCCTTTTGATAGGACAGTTTGGAAACACTCCTTTTGTTGAATCTGCAAGTGTTTATTTCGAGCTCATTGAGGCCAATGTTGGAAAAGGAAATGTCCTCAAATAACAACTACACAGAAGCATTCTCCGAAACTTCTTTGCAATGAGTGCATTCAACTCACAGACTTGAACCTTCCTTTTGAAAGAGCAGTTTGGAAACACTCTTTTTGTAGAATCTTCAAGTGGATATTTGGAACGCTTTGAGGCCTAGGCTGCGAAATGAAATATCTTCACCTAAAAACTAGACAGAAGCATTCTCAGAAACTTCTGTGTAATGAGTGCATTCAACTCACAGACTTGAACATTCCTTTGGATAGAGGAGTTTGGAAACACTCCTTTTGCAGAATCTGCAAGTGTTTATTTGGAGCACTTTGAGGCCTATGCTGGAAAAGGAAATATCTTCACATAAAAACTAGACAGAAGCATTCTCAGAAACTTGTGTGTGATGAGTGCGTTCAACTCACAGACTTGAACGATCCTTTTGATAGGACAGTTTGGAAGCACTCCTTTTGTAGAATCTGCAAGTGTTTATTTCGAGCTCATTGAGGCCAGTGTTGGAAAAGGAAATGTCCTCAAATAACAACTACACAGAAGCATTCTCCGAAACTTCTTTGCAATGAGTGCATTCAACTCACAGACTTGAACCTTCCTTTTGAAAGAGCAGTTTTGAAACACTCTTTTTGTAGACTCTTCAAGTGGATATTTGGAGCGCTTTGAGGCCTAGGCTGGGAAATGAAATATCTTCACCTAAAAAGTAGACAGAAGCATTCTCAGAAACTTCTGTGTGATGAGTGCATTCAACTCACAGACTTGAATATTCCTTTTGATACAGCAGTTTGGAAACACTCCTTTTGCAGAATCTGCAAGGGTTTATTTGGAGAACTTTGAGGCCTATGCTGGAAAAGGAAATATCTTCACATAAAAACTAGACAGAAGCATTCTCAGAAACTTCTTTGTGATGAGTGCATTCTACTCACAGAGTTGAACCTTCTTTTTGATAGAAGAGTTTTGAAACTCTCTTTCTGTAGAATCTGCAAGTGCATATTTGGAGCTGTTGGAGGCCAATGCTGGAAAAGGAAATATCTTCACATAAAAACTAGGCAGAAGCATTCTCAGAAACTTGTTTGCGATGAGTGCATTCAACTCACTGACTTGAACGTTCCTACTGAAAGAGCAGTTTTGAAACACACTTTTTGTACAATCTGCTAGTGGATATTTAGAACGCTTTCTGGCCTATGCTGGAAAATGAAATATCTTCACCTAAAACCTAGACAGAAGCATTCTCGGATACTTCTGTGTGATGAGTGCATTCAGCTCATGGACTTGAACATTACTTTGGATAGAGGAGTTTGGAAACACTCCTTTTGAAGAATCTGCAAGTGTTTGTTTGGAGCGTTTTGAGGCCTATGCTGGAAAAGCAAATATCTTCACATAAAAACTAGACAGAAGCATTCTCAGGAACTTCTTTGTGATGAGTGCATTCTACTCACAGAGTTGAAACTTCTTTTTGATAGAAGAGTTTTGAAACTGTTTTTTTGTAGAATCTGCAAGTGCATAATTGGAGCTGTTTGAGGCCAATGATGGAAAAGGAAATATCTTCACAAAAAGCTAGACAGAAGCGTTCTCAGAAACTTGTTTGGGAGGAGTGCATTCAAGTCACAGATTTGAACCTTTCTTTTGAAAGAGCAGTTTTGAAACACTCTTTTTGTAGAATCTGCTAGTGTATATTTGGAGCGCTGTGAGGCCTATGCTGGGAAATGAAATATCTTCACCTAAAAACTAGACAGAAGCATTCTCAGAAACTTCTGTGTGATGAGTGCATTCAACTCACAGACTGGAACTTTCCTTTTGAAAGAGCAGTTTTGAAACACACTTTTTGTACAATCTGCAAGTGGATATTTAGAACGCTTTCTGGCCTATGCTGGGAAATGAAATATCTTCACCTAAAACCTAGACAGAAACATTCTCGGAAACTTCTGTGTGATGAGTGCATTCAACTCACAGACGTGAACATTACTTTGGATAAAGCAGTTTGGAAACACTCCTTTTGAAGAATCTGCAAGTGTTTGTTTGGAGCGTTTTGAGGCCTATGCTGGAAAAGGAAATATCTTCACATAAAAACTAGACAGAAGCATTCTCAGAAACTTCTTTGTGATGAGTGCTTTCTACTCACAGAGTTGAACCTTCTTTTTGATAGAAGAGTTTTGAAACTGTCTTTTTGTAGAATCTGCAAGAGCATATTTGGAGCTGTTTGAGGCCAATGATGGAAAAGGAAATATCTTCAGATAAAAACTAGACAGAAGCGTTCTCAGAAACTTGTTTGGGAGGAGTGCATTCAAGTCACAGATTTGAACCTTTCTTTTGAAAGAGCAGTTTTGAAACACTCTTTTTGTAGAATCTGCTAGTGTATATTTGGAGCGCTGTGAGGCCTATGCTGGGAAATGAAATATCTTCACCTAAAAACTAGACACAAGCATTCTCAGAAACTTCTGTGTGATGAATGCATTCAACTCACAGACATGAACGTTCCTTTTGATAGGACAGTTTTGAAACACTCCTTTGGTAGAATCTGCAAGTGTTTATTTCGAGCGCTTTGAGGCCAATGCTGGAATAGGAAATATCTTCACATAAAAACTAGACAGAAGCATTCTCAGAAACTTGTGTGTGATGAGTGCGTTCAACTCACAGACTTGAACGATCCTTTTGATAGGACAGTTTGGAAACACTCCTTTTGTTGAATCTGCAAGTGTTTATTTCGAGCTCATTGAGGCCAATGTTGGAAAAGGAAATGTCCTCAAATAACAACTACACAGAAGCATTCTCCGAAACTTCTTTGCAATGAGTGCATTCAACTCACAGACTTGAACCTTCCTTTTGAAAGAGCAGTTTGGAAACACTCTTTTTGTAGAATCTTCAAGTGGATATTTGGAACGCTTTGAGGCCTAGGCTGCGAAATGAAATATCTTCACCTAAAAACTAGACAGAAGCATTCTCAGAAACTTCTGTGTAATGAGTGCATTCAACTCACAGACTTGAACATTCCTTTGGATAGAGGAGTTTGGAAACACTCCTTTTGCAGAATCTGCAAGTGTTTATTTGGAGCACTTTGAGGCCTATGCTGGAAAAGGAAATATCTTCACATAAAAACTAGACAGAAGCATTCTCAGAAACTTGTGTGTGATGAGTGCGTTCAACTCACAGACTTGAACGATCCTTTTGATAGGACAGTTTGGAAGCACTCCTTTTGTAGAATCTGCAAGTGTTTATTTCGAGCTCATTGAGGCCAGTGTTGGAAAAGGAAATGTCCTCAAATAACAACTACACAGAAGCATTCTCCGAAACTTCTTTGCAATGAGTGCATTCAACTCACAGACTTGAACCTTCCTTTTGAAAGAGCAGTTTTGAAACTCTCTTTTTGTAGACTCTTCAAGTGGATATTTGGAGCGCTTTGAGGCCTAGGCTGGGAAATGAAATATCTTCACCTAAAAACTAGACAGAAGCATTCTCAGAAACTTCTGTGTGATGAGTGCATTCAACTCACAGACTTGAATATTCCTTTTGATACAGCAGTTTGGAAACACTCCTTTTGCAGAATCTGCAAGGGTTTATTTGGAGAACTTTGAGGCCTATGCTGGAAAAGGAAATATCTTCACATAAAAACTAGACAGAAGCATTCTCAGAAACTTCTTTGTGATGAGTGCATTCTACTCACAGAGTTGAACCTTCTTTTTGATAGAAGAGTTTTGAAACTCTCTTTCTGTAGAATCTGCAAGTGCATATTTGGAGCTGTTGGAGGCCAATGCTGGAAAAGGAAATATCTTCACATAAAAACTAGGCAGAAGCATTCTCAGAAACTTGTTTGCGATGAGTGCATTCAACTCACTGACTTGAACGTTCCTACTGAAAGAGCAGTTTTGAAACACACTTTTTGTACAATCTGCTAGTGGATATTTAGAACGCTTTCTGGCCTATGCTGGAAAATGAAATATCTTCACCTAAAACCTAGACAGAAGCATTCTCGGATACTTCTGTGTGATGAGTGCATTCAGCTCACGGACTTGAACATTACTTTGGATAGAGGAGTTTGGAAACACTCCTTTTGAAGAATCTGCAAGTGTTTGTTTGGAGCGTTTTGAGGCCTATGCTGGAAAAGCAAATATCTTCACATAAAAACTAGACAGAAGCATTCTCAGAAACTTCTTTGTGATGAGTGCATTCTACTCACAGAGTTGAAACTTCTTTTTGATAGAAGAGTTTTGAAACTGTTTTTTTGTAGAATCTGCAAGTGCATAATTGGAGCTGTTTGAGGCCAATGATGGAAAAGGAAATATCTTCACAAAAAGCTAGACAGAAGCGTTCTCAGAAACTTGTTTGGGAGGAGTGCATTCAAGTCACAGATTTGAACCTTTCTTTTGAAAGAGCAGTTTTGAAACACTCTTTTTGTAGAATCTGCTAGTGTATATTTGGAGCGCTGTGAGGCCTATGCTGGGAAATGAAATATCTTCACCTAAAAACTAGACAGAAGCATTCTCATAAACTTCTGTGTGATGAGTGCATTCAACTCACAGACTGGAACTTTCCTTTTGAAAGAGCAGTTTTGAAACACACTTTTTGTACAATCTGCAAGTGGATATTTAGAACGCTTTCTGGCCTATGCTGGGAAATGAAATATCTTCACCTAAAACATAGACAGAAACATTCTCGGAAACTTCTGTGTGATGAGTGCATTCAACTCACAGACGTGAACATTACTTTGGATAAAGCAGTTTGGAAACACTGCTTTTGAAGAATCTGCAAGTGTTTGTTTGGAGCGTTTTGAGGCCTATGCTGGAAAAGGAAATATCTTCCCATAAAAACTAGACAGAAGCATTCTCAGAAACTTCTTTGTGATGAGTGCTTTCTACTCACAGAGTTGAACCTTCTTTTTGATAGAAGAGTTTTGAAACTGTCTTTTTGTAGAATCTGCAAGAGCATATTTGGAGCTGTTTGAGGCCAATGATGGAAAAGGAAATATCTTCAGATAAAAACTAGACAGAAGCGTTCTCAGAAACTTGTTTGGGAGGAGTGCATTCAAGTCACAGATTTGAACCTTTCTTTTGAAAGAGCAGTTTTGAAACACTCTTTTTGTAGAATCTGCTAGTGTATATTTGGAGCGCTGTGAGGCCTATGCTGGGAAATGAAATATCTTCACCTAAAAACTAGACACAAGCATTCTCAGAAACTTCTGTGTGATGAATGCATTCAACTCACAGACACGAACGTTCCTTTTGATAGGACAGTTTTGAAACACTCCTTTGGTAGAATCTGCAAGTGTTTATTTCGAGCGCTTTGAGGCCAATGCTGGAAAAGGAAACATCTTCACATAAAAACTAGACAGAAGCATTCTCAGAAACTTGTGTGTGATGAGTGCGTTCAACTCACAGACTTGAACGATCCTTTTGATAGGACAGTTTGGAAACACTCCTTTTGTAGAATCTGCAAGTGTTTATTTCGAGCTCATTGAGGCCAATGGTGGAAAAGGAAATGTCCTCAAATAACAACTACACAGAAGCATTCTCCGAAACTTCTTTGCAATGAGTGCATTCAAATCACAGACTTGAACCTTCCTTTTGAATGAGCAGTATTGAAACACTCTTTTTGTAGAATCTTCAAGTGGATATTTGGAACGCTTTGGGGCCTGTGCTGGGAAATGAAATATCTTCACCTAAAAACTAGATAGAAGTATTCTCAGAAACTTCTGTGTGATGAGTGCATTCAACTCACAGACTTTAACATTCCTTTTGATAGAGGAGTTTCGAAACCCTGCTTTTGCAGAATCTGCAAGTGGTTATTTGGAGCACTTTGTGGCCTATGATGGAAAAGGAAATATCTTCACATAAAAACTAGACAGAAGCATTCTCAGAAACTTCTTTGTGATGAGTGCATTCTACTCACAGAGTGGAACCTTCTTTTTGATAGAAGAGTTTTGAAACTGTCCTTTTGTAGAATCTGCAAGTGCATATTTGGAACTGTTTGAGGCCAATGATGGAAAAGGAAATATCTTCAGATAAAAACTAGACAGAAGCGTTCTCAGAAACTTGTTTGGGAGGAGTGCATTCAAGTCACAGATCTGAACCTTTCTTTTGAAAGAGCAGTTTTGAAACACTCTTTTTGTAGAATCTGCTAGTGTATATTTGGAGCGCTGTGAGGCCTATGCTGGGAAATGACATATCTTCACCTAAAAACTAGACAGAAGCATTCTCAGAAACTTCTGTGTGATGAATGCATTCAACTCACAGACGTGAACGTTCCTTTTGATAGGACAGTTTTGAAACACTCCTTTTGCAGAATCTGCAAGTGTTTATTTCGAGCGCTTTGAGGCCAATGCTGGAAAAGGAAATATCTTCACATAAAAACCAGACAGAAGCATTCTCAGAAACTTGTGTGTGATGAGTGCGTTCAACTCAAAGACTTGAACGATCCTTTTGATAGGAGAGTTTGGAAACACTCCTTTTGTAGAATCTGCAAGTGTTTATTTCGAGCTCATTGAGGCCAATGGTGGAAAAGGAAATGTCCTCAAATAACAACTACACAGAAGCATTCTCCGAAACTTCTTTGCAATGAGTGCATTCAACTCACAGACTTGAACCTTCCTTTTGAAAGAGCAGTTTTGAAACACTCTTTTTGTAGAATCTTCAAGTGGATATTTGGAACGCTTTGAGGCCTAGGCTGGGAAATGAAATATCTTCACCTAAAAACTAGACAGAAGCATTCTCAGAAACTTCTGTGTGATGAGTGCATTCAACTCACAGACTTGAACATTCCTTTTGATAGAGCAGTTTGGAAACACTCCTTTTGCAGAATCTGCAAGTGTTTATTTGGAGCACTTTGAGGTCTATGCTGGAAAAGGAAATATCTTCACATAAAAACTAGACAGAAGCATTCTCAGAAACTTCTTTGTGATGAGTGCATTCTACTCACAGAGTTGAACCTTCTTTTTGATAGAAGAGTTTTGAAACTCTCTTTCTGTAGAATCTGCAAGTGCATATTTGGAGCTGTTTGAGGCCAATGCTGGAAAAGGAAATATCTTCACAGAAAAACTAGACAGAAGCATTCTCAGAAACTTGTTTGCGATGAGTGCATTCAACTCACAGACGTGAACGTTCCTACTGAAAGAGCAGTTTTGAAACACACTTTTTGTACAATCTGCAAGTGGATATTTAGAACGCTTTTTGGCCTATGCTGGGAAATGAAATAACTTCACCTAAAACCTAGACAGAAGCATTCTCGGATACTTCTGTGTGGTGAGTGCATTCAACTCACAGACTTGAACATTACTTTGGATAGAGCAGTTTGGAAACACTCCTTTTGAAGAATCTGCAAGTGTTTGTTTGGAGCGTTTTGAGGCCTATGCTGGAAAAGGAAATATCTTCACATAAAAACTAGACAGAAGCATTCTCAGAAACTTCTTTGGGATGAGTGCATTCTACTCACAGAGTTGAACCTTCTTTTTGATAGAAGAGTTTTGAAACTCTCTTTCTGTAGAATCTGCAAGTGCATATTTGGAGCTGTTTGAGGCCAATGCTGGAAAAGGAAATATCTTCACATAAAAACTAGACAGAAGCATTCTCAGAAACTTGTTTGCGATGAGTGCATTCAACTCACAGACTTCAACCTTTCTTTTGAAAGAGCAGTTTTGAAACACTCTTTTTGTAGAATCTTCAAGTGGATAATTAGAACGCTTTCTGGCCTATGCTGGGAAATGAAATATCTTCACCTAAAACCTAGAAAGAAGCATTCTCGCAAACTTCCGTGTGAAGAGTGCATTCGACTCACGGACTTGAACATTACTTTGGATAGAGCAGTTTGGAAACACTCCTTTTGAAGAATCTGCAAGTGTTTGTTTGGAGCGTTTTGAGGCCTATGCTGGAAAAGGAAATATCTTCACATAAAAACTAGACAGAAGCATTCTCAGAAACTTCTTTGTGATGAGTGCATTCTACTCATACAGTTGAACATTCTTTTTGATAGAAGAGTTTTGAAACTCTCTTTCTGTGGGATCTGCAAGTGCATATTTGGAGCTGTTGGAGGCCAATGTTGGAAAAGGAAATATCTTCACATAAAAACTAGACGGAAGCATTCTCAGAAACTTGTGTGTGATGAGTGCGTTCAACTCACAGACTTGAACGATCCTATTGATAGGACAGTTTGGAAACACTCCTTTTGTAGAATCTGCAAGTGTTTATTTCGAGCTCATTGAGGCCAAAGGTGGAAAAGGAAATGTCCTCAAATAACAACTACACAGAAGCATTCTCCGAAACTTCTTTGCAATGAGTGCATTCAACTCGCAGACTTGAACCTTCCTTTTGAAAGAGCAGTTTTGAAACACTCTTTTTGTAGAATCTTCAAGTGGATATTTGGAACGCTTTGAGGCCTAGGCTGGGAAATGAAATATCTTCACCTAAAAACTAGACAGAAGCATTCTCAGAAACTTCTGTGTGATGAGTGCATTCAACTCACAGACTTGAATATTCCTTTTGATAGAGCAGTTTGGAAACACTCCTTTTGCAGAATCTGCAAGTGTTTATTTGGAGCACTTTGAGGCCTATGCTGGAAAAGGAAATATCTTCACATAAAAACTAGACAGAAGCATTCTCAGAAACTTCTTTGTGACGAGTGCATTCTACTCACAGAGTTGAACCTTCTTTTTGATAGAAGAGTTTTGAAACTCTCTTTCTGTAGAATCTGCAAGTGCATATTTGGAGCTGTTTGAGGCCAATGCTGGAAAAGGAAATATCTTCACATAAAAACTAGACAGAAGCATTCTCAGAAACTTGTTTGCGATGAGTGCATTCAACTCACAGACTTGAACGTTCCTACTGAAAGAGCAGTTTTGAAACACACTTTTTGTACAATCTGCAAGTGGATATTTAGAGCGCTTTTTGTCCTATGCTGGGAAATGAAATATCTTCACGTAAAAACTAGACAGAAGCATTCTCAGAAACTTCTGTGTGATGAGTGCATTCAACTCACAGACTTGAACATTCCTTTTGATAGAGCAGTTTGGAAACACTCCTTTTGAAGAATCTGCAAGTGTTTGTTTGGAGCGTTTTGAGGCCTATGCTGGAAAAGGAAATATCTTCACATAAAAACTAGACAGAAGCATTCTCAGAAACTTCTTTGTGATGAGTGCATTCTACTCATAGAGTTGAACATTCTTTTTGATAGAAGAGTTTTGAAACTCTCTTTCTGTGGGATCTGCAAGTGCATATTTGGAGCTGTTTGAGGCCAATGATGGAAAAGGAAATATCTTCACATAAAAACTAGACAGAAGCATTCTCAGAAACTTGTTTGTGATGAGTGCATTCAACTCACAGACTTAAACGTTCCTTTTGAAAGAGCAGTTTTGAAACACACTTTTTGTACAATCTGCAAGTGGATATTTAGAACGCTTTCGGTCCTATGCTGGGAAATGAAATACCTTCACCTAAAACCTAGACAGAAGCATTCTCGGAAACTTCTGTGTGATGAGTGCATTCAACTCACAGACTTGAACATTCCCTTTGATAGAGCAGTTTGGAAACACTCCTTTTTCAGAATCTGCAAGGGTTTATTTGGAGCACTTTGAGGCGTATGCTGGAAAAGGAAATATCTTCACATAAAAACTAGACAGAAGCATTCTCAGAAACTTCTTTGGGATGAGTGCATTGTACTCACAGAGTTGAACCTTCTTTTTGATAGAAGAGTTTTGAAACTCTCTTTCTGTAGAATCTGCAAGCGCATATTTGGAGCTGTTTGAGGCCAACGCTGGAAAAGGAAATATCTTCACATAAAAACTAGAAAGAAGCATTCTCAGAAACTTGTTTGTGATGAGTGCATTCAACTCACAGACTTGAACGTTCCTTTTGAAAGAGCAGTTTTGAAACACACTTTTTGTACAATCTGCAAGTGGATATTTAGAACGCTTTCTGGCCTATGCTGGGAAATGAAATATCTTCACCTAAAACCTAGACAGAAGCATTCTCGGAAACTTCTGTGCGATGAGTGCATTCAACTCACAGACTTGAACATTACTTTGGATAGAGCAGTTTGGAAACACTCCTTTTGAAGAATCTGTAAGTGTTTGTTTGGAGCGTTTTGAGGCCTATGCTGGAAAAGGAAATATCTTCACATAAAAACTAGACAGAAGCATTCTCAGAAACTTCTTTGTGATGAGTGCATTCTACTCGCAGAGTTGAACCTTCTTTTTGATAGAAGAGTTTTCAAACTGTCTTTTTGTAGAATCTGCAAGTGCATATTTGGAGCTGTTTGAGGCCAATGATGGAAAAGGAAATATCTTCACATAAAAACTAGACAGAAGCGTTCTCAGAAACTTTTTTGGGAGGAGTGCATTCAAGTCACAGATTTGAACCTTTCTTTTGAAAGAGCAGTTTTGAAACACTCTTTTTGTAGAATCTGCTAGTGTATATTTGGAGCGCTGTGAGGCGTATGCTGGGAAATGGAATATCTTCACCTGGAAACAAGACAGAAGGATTCTCAGAAACTTCTGTGTGATGAATGCATTCAACTCACAGACATGAACGTTCCTTTTGATAGGACAGTTTTGAAACACTCCTTTGGTAGAATCTGCATCTGTTTATTTCGAGCGCCTTGAGGCCAATGCTGGAAAAGGAAATATCTTCCCATAAAAACTAGACAGAAGCATTCTCAGAAACTTGTGTGTGATGAGTGCGTTCAACTCACAGACTTGAACGATCCTTTTGATAGGACAGTTTGGAAACACTCCCTTTGTAGAATCTGCAAGTGTTTATTTCGAGCTCATTGAGGTCAACGGTGGAAAAGGAATTGTCCTCAAATAACAACTACACAGAAGCATTCTCCGAAACTTCTTTGCAATGAGTGCATTCAACTCACGGACTTGATCCTTCCTTTTGAAAGAACAGTTTTGAAACACTCTTTTTGTAGAATCTTCAAGTGGATATTTGGAACGCTTTGAGGCCTAGGCTGGGAAATGAAATATGTTCACCTAAAAACTAGACAGAAGCATTCTCAGAAACTTCTGTGTGATGAGTGCATTCAACTCACAGACTTGAACATTCCTTTTGATAGAGCAGTTTGGAAACACTCCTTTTGCAGAATCTGCAAGGGTTTATTTGGAGCACTTTGAGGCCTATGCTGGAAAAGGAAATATCTTCACATAAAAACTAGACAGAAGCATTCTCAGAAACTTCTTTGTGATGAGTGCATTCTACTCACAGAGTTGAACCTTCTTTTTGACAGAAGAGTTTTGAAACTCTCTTTCTGTAGAATCTGCAAGTGCATATTTGGAGCTGTTTGAGGCCAATGCTGGAAAAGGAAATATCTTCACATAAAAACTAGACAGAAGCATTCTCAGAAACTTGTTTGCGATGAGTGCATTCAACTCACAGACTTCAACCTTTCTTTTGAAAGAGCAGTTTTGAAACACTCTTTTTGTAGGATCTTCAAGTGGATATTTAGAACGCTTTCTGGCCTATGCTGGGAAATGAAATATCTTCACCTAAAACCTAGAAAGAAGCATTCTCGCAAACTTCCGTGTGAAGAGTGCATTCGACTCACGGACTTGAACATTACTTTGGATAGAGCAGTTTGGAAACACTCCTTTTGAAGAATCTGCAAGTGTTTGTTTGGAGCGTTTTGAGGCCTATGCTGGAAAAGGAAATATCTTCACATAAAAACTAGACAGAAGCATTCTCAGAAACTTCTTTGTGATGAGTGCATTCTACTCATACAGTTGAACATTCTTTTTGATAGAAGAGTTTTGAAACTCTCTTTCTGTGGGATCTGCAAGTGCATATTTGGAGCTGTTGGAGGCCAATGTTGGAAAAGGAAATATCTTCACATAAAAACTAGACGGAAGCATTCTCAGAAACTTGTGTGTGATGAGTGCGTTCAACTCACAGACTTGAACGATCCTATTGATAGGACAGTTTGGAAACACTCCTTTTGTAGAATCTGCAAGTGTTTATTTCGAGCTCATTGAGGCCAAAGGTGGAAAAGGAAATGTCCTCAAATAACAACTACACAGAAGCATTCTCCGAAACTTCTTTGCAATGAGTGCATTCAACTCGCAGACTTGAACCTTCCTTTTGAAAGAGCAGTTTTGAAACACTCTTTTTGTAGAATCTTCAAGTGGATATTTGGAACGCTTTGAGGCCTAGGCTGGGAAATGAAATATCTTCACCTAAAAACTAGACAGAAGCATTCTCAGAAACTTCTGTGTGATGAGTGCATTCAACTCACAGACTTGAATATTCCTTTTGATAGAGCAGTTTGGAAACACTCCTTTTGCAGAATCTGCAAGTGTTTATTTGGAGCACTTTGAGGCCTATGCTGGAAAAGGAAATATCTTCACATAAAAACTAGACAGAAGCATTCTCAGAAACTTCTTTGTGACGAGTGCATTCTACTCACAGAGTTGAACCTTCTTTTTGATAGAAGAGTTTTGAAACTCTCTTTCTGTAGAATCTGCAAGTGCATATTTGGAGCTGTTTGAGGCCAATGCTGGAAAAGGAAATATCTTCACATAAAAACTAGACAGAAGCATTCTCAGAAACTTGTTTGCGATGAGTGCATTCAACTCACAGACTTGAACGTTCCTACGGAAAGAGCAGTTTTGAAACACACTTTTTGTACAATCTGCAAGTGGATATTTAGAACGCTTTTTGTCCTATGCTGGGAAATGAAATATCTTCACGTAAAAACTAGACAGAAGCATTCTCAGAAACTTCTGTGTGATGAGTGCATTCAACTCACAGACTTGAACATTCCTTTTGATAGAGCAGTTTGGAAACACTCCTTTTGAAGAATCTGCAAGTGTTTGTTTGGAGCGTTTTGAGGCCTATGCTGGAAAAGGAAATATCTTCACATAAAAACTAGACAGAAGCATTCTCAGAAACTTCTTTGTGATGAGTGCATTCTACTCATAGAGTTGAACATTCTTTTTGATAGAAGAGTTTTGAAACTCTCTTTCTGTGGGATCTGCAAGTGCATATTTGGAGCTGTTTGAGGCCAATGATGGAAAAGGAAATATCTTCACATAAAAACTAGACAGAAGCATTCTCAGAAACTTGTTTGTGATGAGTGCATTCAACTCACAGACTTAAACGTTCCTTTTGAAAGAGCAGTTTTGAAACACACTTTTTGTACAATCTGCAAGTGGATATTTAGAACGCTTTCGGTCCTATGCTGGGAAATGAAATACCTTCACCTAAAACCTAGACAGAAGCATTCTCGGAAACTTCTGTGTGATGAGTGCATTCAACTCACAGACTTGAACATTCCCTTTGATAGAGCAGTTTGGAAACACTCCTTTTTCAGAATCTGCAAGGGTTTATTTGGAGCACTTTGAGGCGTATGCTGGAAAAGGAAATATCTTCACATAAAAACTAGACAGAAGCATTCTCAGAAACTTCTTTGGGATGAGTGCATTCTACTCACAGAGTTGAACCTTCTTTTTGATAGAAGAGTTTTGAAACTCTCTTTCTGTAGAATCTGCAAGCGCATATTTGGAGCTGTTTGAGGCCAACGCTGGAAAAGGAAATATCTTCACATAAAAACTAGAAAGAAGCATTCTCAGAAACTTGTTTGTGATGAGTGCATTCAACTCACAGACTTGAACGTTCCTTTTGAAAGAGCAGTTTTGAAACACACTTTTTGTACAATCTGCAAGTGGATATTTAGAACGCTTTCTGGCCTATGCTGGGAAATGAAATATCTTCACCTAAAACCTAGACAGAAGCATTCTCGGAAACTTCTGTGCGATGAGTGCATTCAACTCACAGACTTGAACATTACTTTGGATAGAGCAGTTTGGAAACACTCCTTTTGAAGAATCTGTAAGTGTTTGTTTGGAGCGTTTTGAGGCCTATGCTGGAAAAGGAAATATCTTCACATAAAAACTAGACAGAAGCATTCTCAGAAACTTCTTTGTGATGAGTGCATTCTACTCGCAGAGTTGAACCTTCTTTTTGATAGAAGAGTTTTCAAACTGTCTTTTTGTAGAATCTGCAAGTGCATATTTGGAGCTGTTTGAGGCCAATGATGGAAAAGGAAATATCTTCACATAAAAACTAGACAGAAGCGTTCTCAGAAACTTGTTTGGGAGGAGTGCATTCAAGTCACAGATTTGAACCTTTCTTTTGAAAGAGCAGTTTTGAAACACTCTTTTTGTAGAATCTGCTAGTGTATATTTGGAGCGCTGTGAGGCGTATGCTGGGAAATGGAATATCTTCACCTGGAAACAAGACAGAAGGATTCTCAGAAACTTCTGTGTGATGAATGCATTCAACTCACAGACATGAACGTTCCTTTTGATAGGACAGTTTTGAAACACTCCTTTGGTAGAATCTGCATCTGTTTATTTCGAGCGCCTTGAGGCCAATGCTGGAAAAGGAAATATCTTCCCATAAAAACTAGACAGAAGCATTCTCAGAAACTTGTGTGTGATGAGTGCGTTCAACTCACAGACTTGAACGATCCTTTTGATAGGACAGTTTGGAAACACTCCCTTTGTAGAATCTGCAAGTGTTTATTTCGAGCTCATTGAGGTCAACGGTGGAAAAGGAATTGTCCTCAAATAACAACTACACAGAAGCATTCTCCGAAACTTCTTTGCAATGAGTGCATTCAACTCACGGACTTGATCCTTCCTTTTGAAAGAACAGTTTTGAAACACTCTTTTTGTAGAATCTTCAAGTGGATATTTGGAACGCTTTGAGGCCTAGGCTGGGAAATGAAATATGTTCACCTAAAAACTAGACAGAAGCATTCTCAGAAACTTCTGTGTGATGAGTGCATTCAACTCACAGACTTGAACATTCCTTTTGATAGAGCAGTTTGGAAACACTCCTTTTGCAGAATCTGCAAGGGTTTATTTGGAGCACTTTGAGGCCTATGCTGGAAAAGGAAATATCTTCACATAAAAACTAGACAGAAGCATTCTCAGAAACTTCTTTGGGATGAGTGCATTCTACTCACAGAGTTGAACCTTCTTTTTGATAGAAGAGTTTTGAAACTCTCTTTCTGTAGAATCTGCAAGTGCATATTTGGAGCTGTTTGAGGCCAATGCTGGAAAAGGAAATATCTTCACATAAAAACTAGACAGAAGCATTCTCAGAAACTTGTTTGCGATGAGTGCATTCAACTCACAGACTTCAACCTTTCTTTTGAAAGAGCAGTTTTGAAACACTCTTTTTGTAGAATCTTCAAGTGGATATTTAGAACGCTTTCTGGCCTATGCTGGGAAATGAAATATCTTCACCTAAAACCTAGAAAGAAGCATTCTCGCAAACTTCCGTGTGAAGAGTGCATTCGACTCACGGACTTGAACATTACTTTGGATAGAGCAGTTTGGAAACACTCCTTTTGAAGAATCTGCAAGTGTTTGTTTGGAGCGTTTTGAGGCCTATGCTGGAAAAGGAAATATCTTCACATAAAAACTAGACAGAAGCATTCTCAGAAACTTCTTTGTGATGAGTGCATTCTACTCATACAGTTGAACATTCTTTTTGATAGAAGAGTTTTGAAACTCTCTTTCTGTGGGATCTGCAAGTGCATATTTGGAGCTGTTGGAGGCCAATGTTGGAAAAGGAAATATCTTCACATAAAAACTAGACGGAAGCATTCTCAGAAACTTGTGTGTGATGAGTGCGTTCAACTCACAGACTTGAACGATCCTATTGATAGGACAGTTTGGAAACACTCCTTTTGTAGAATCTGCAAGTGTTTATTTCGAGCTCATTGAGGCCAAAGGTGGAAAAGGAAATGTCCTCAAATAACAACTACACAGAAGCATTCTCCGAAACTTCTTTGCAATGAGTGCATTCAACTCGCAGACTTGAACCTTCCTTTTGAAAGAGCAGTTTTGAAACACTCTTTTTGTAGAATCTTCAAGTGGATATTTGGAACGCTTTGAGGCCTAGGCTGGGAAATGAAATATCTTCACCTAAAAACTAGACAGAAGCATTCTCAGAAACTTCTGTGTGATGAGTGCATTCAACTCACAGACTTGAATATTCCTTTTGATAGAGCAGTTTGGAAACACTCCTTTTGCAGAATCTGCAAGTGTTTATTTGGAGCACTTTGAGGCCTATGCTGGAAAAGGAAATATCTTCACATAAAAACTAGACAGAAGCATTCTCAGAAACTTCTTTGTGACGAGTGCATTCTACTCACAGAGTTGAACCTTCTTTTTGATAGAAGAGTTTTGAAACTCTCTTTCTGTAGAATCTGCAAGTGCATATTTGGAGCTGTTTGAGGCCAATGCTGGAAAAGGAAATATCTTCACATAAAAACTAGACAGAAGCATTCTCAGAAACTTGTTTGCGATGAGTGCATTCAACTCACAGACTTGAACGTTCCTACTGAAAGAGCAGTTTTGAAACACACTTTTTGTACAATCTGCAAGTGGATATTTAGAACGCTTTTTGTCCTATGCTGGGAAATGAAATATCTTCACGTAAAAACTAGACAGAAGCATTCTCAGAAACTTCTGTGTGATGAGTGCATTCAACTCACAGACTTGAACATTCCTTTTGATAGAGCAGTTTGGAAACACTCCTTTTGAAGAATCTGCAAGTGTTTGTTTGGAGCGTTTTGAGGCCTATGCTGGAAAAGGAAATATCTTCACATAAAAACTAGACAGAAGCATTCTCAGAAACTTCTTTGTGATGAGTGCATTCTACTCATAGAGTTGAACATTCTTTTTGATAGAAGAGTTTTGAAACTCTCTTTCTGTGGGATCTGCAAGTGCATATTTGGAGCTGTTTGAGGCCAATGATGGAAAAGGAAATATCTTCACATAAAAACTAGACAGAAGCATTCTCAGAAACTTGTTTGTGATGAGTGCATTCAACTCACAGACTTAAACGTTCCTTTTGAAAGAGCAGTTTTGAAACACACTTTTTGTACAATCTGCAAGTGGATATTTAGAACGCTTTCGGTCCTATGCTGGGAAATGAAATACCTTCACCTAAAACCTAGACAGAAGCATTCTCGGAAACTTCTGTGTGATGAGTGCATTCAACTCACAGACTTGAACATTCCCTTTGATAGAGCAGTTTGGAAACACTCCTTTTTCAGAATCTGCAAGGGTTTATTTGGAGCACTTTGAGGCGTATGCTGGAAAAGGAAATATCTTCACATAAAAACTAGACAGAAGCATTCTCAGAAACTTCTTTGGGATGAGTGCATTCTACTCACAGAGTTGAACCTTCTTTTTGATAGAAGAGTTTTGAAACTCTCTTTCTGTAGAATCTGCAAGCGCATATTTGGAGCTGTTTGAGGCCAACGCTGGAAAAGGAAATATCTTCACATAAAAACTAGAAAGAAGCATTCTCAGAAACTTGTTTGTGATGAGTGCATTCAACTCACAGACTTGAACGTTCCTTTTGAAAGAGCAGTTTTGAAACACACTTTTTGTACAATCTGCAAGTGGATATTTAGAACGCTTTCTGGCCTATGCTGGGAAATGAAATATCTTCACCTAAAACCTAGACAGAAGCATTCTCGGAAACTTCTGTGCGATGAGTGCATTCAACTCACAGACTTGAACATTACTTTGGATAGAGCAGTTTGGAAACACTCCTTTTGAAGAATCTGTAAGTGTTTGTTTGGAGCGTTTTGAGGCCTATGCTGGAAAAGGAAATATCTTCACATAAAAACTAGACAGAAGCATTCTCAGAAACTTCTTTGTGATGAGTGCATTCTACTCGCAGAGTTGAACCTTCTTTTTGATAGAAGAGTTTTCAAACTGTCTTTTTGTAGAATCTGCAAGTGCATATTTGGAGCTGTTTGAGGCCAATGATGGAAAAGGAAATATCTTCACATAAAAACTAGACAGAAGCGTTCTCAGAAACTTGTTTGGGAGGAGTGCATTCAAGTCACAGATTTGAACCTTTCTTTTGAAAGAGCAGTTTTGAAACACTCTTTTTGTAGAATCTGCTAGTGTATATTTGGAGCGCTGTGAGGCGTATGCTGGGAAATGGAATATCTTCACCTGGAAACAAGACAGAAGGATTCTCAGAAACTTCTGTGTGATGAATGCATTCAACTCACAGACATGAACGTTCCTTTTGATAGGACAGTTTTGAAACACTCCTTTGGTAGAATCTGCATCTGTTTATTTCGAGCGCCTTGAGGCCAATGCTGGAAAAGGAAATATCTTCCCATAAAAACTAGACAGAAGCATTCTCAGAAACTTGTGTGTGATGAGTGCGTTCAACTCACAGACTTGAACGATCCTTTTGATAGGACAGTTTGGAAACACTCCCTTTGTAGAATCTGCAAGTGTTTATTTCGAGCTCATTGAGGTCAACGGTGGAAAAGGAATTGTCCTCAAATAACAACTACACAGAAGCATTCTCCGAAACTTCTTTGCAATGAGTGCATTCAACTCACGGACTTGATCCTTCCTTTTGAAAGAACAGTTTTGAAACACTCTTTTTGTAGAATCTTCAAGTGGATATTTGGAACGCTTTGAGGCCTAGGCTGGGAAATGAAATATGTTCACCTAAAAACTAGACAGAAGCATTCTCAGAAACTTCTGTGTGATGAGTGCATTCAACTCACAGACTTGAACATTCCTTTTGATAGAGCAGTTTGGAAACACTCCTTTTGCAGAATCTGCAAGGGTTTATTTGGAGCACTTTGAGGCCTATGCTGGAAAAGGAAATATCTTCACATAAAAACTAGACAGAAGCATTCTCAGAAACTTCTTTGTGATGAGTGCATTCTACTCACAGAGTTGAACCTTCTTTTTGATAGAAGAGTTTTGAAACTCTCTTTCTGTAGAATCTGCAAGTGCATATTTGGAGCTGTTTGAGGCCAATGCTGGAAAAGGAAATATCTTCACATAAAAACTAGACAGAAGCATTCTCAGAAACTTGTTTGCGATGAGTGCATTCAACTCACAGACTTCAACCTTTCTTTTGAAAGAGCAGTTTTGAAACACTCTTTTTGTAGAATCTTCAAGTGGATAATTAGAACGCTTTCTGGCCTATGCTGGGAAATGAAATATCTTCACCTAAAACCTAGAAAGAAGCATTCTCGCAAACTTCCGTGTGAAGAGTGCATTCGACTCACGGACTTGAACATTACTTTGGATAGAGCAGTTTGGAAACACTCCTTTTGAAGAATCTGCAAGTGTTTGTTTGGAGCGTTTTGAGGCCTATGCTGGAAAAGGAAATATCTTCACATAAAAACTAGACAGAAGCATTCTCAGAAACTTCTTTGTGATGAGTGCATTCTACTCATACAGTTGAACATTCTTTTTGATAGAAGAGTTTTGAAACTCTCTTTCTGTGGGATCTGCAAGTGCATATTTGGAGCTGTTGGAGGCCAATGTTGGAAAAGGAAATATCTTCACATAAAAACTAGACGGAAGCATTCTCAGAAACTTGTGTGTGATGAGTGCGTTCAACTCACAGACTTGAACGATCCTATTGATAGGACAGTTTGGAAACACTCCTTTTGTAGAATCTGCAAGTGTTTATTTCGAGCTCATTGAGGCCAAAGGTGGAAAAGGAAATGTCCTCAAATAACAACTACACAGAAGCATTCTCCGAAACTTCTTTGCAATGAGTGCATTCAACTCGCAGACTTGAACCTTCCTTTTGAAAGAGCAGTTTTGAAACACTCTTTTTGTAGAATCTTCAAGTGGATATTTGGAACGCTTTGAGGCCTAGGCTGGGAAATGAAATATCTTCACCTAAAAACTAGACAGAAGCATTCTCAGAAACTTCTGTGTGATGAGTGCATTCAACTCACAGACTTGAATATTCATTTGATAGAGCAGTTTGGAAACACTCCTTTTGCAGAATCTGCAAGTGTTTATTTGGAGCACTTTGAGGCCTATGCTGGAAAAGGAAATATCTTCACATAAAAACTAGACAGAAGCATTCTCAGAAACTTCTTTGTGACGAGTGCATTCTACTCACAGAGTTGAACCTTCTTTTTGATAGAAGAGTTTTGAAACTCTCTTTCTGTAGAATCTGCAAGTGCATATTTGGAGCTGTTTGAGGCCAATGCTGGAAAAGGAAATATCTTCACATAAAAACTAGACAGAAGCATTCTCAGAAACTTGTTTGCGATGAGTGCATTCAACTCACAGACTTGAACGTTCCTACTGAAAGAGCAGTTTTGAAACACACTTTTTGTACAATCTGCAAGTGGATATTTAGAACGCTTTTTGCCCTATGCTGGGAAATGAAATATCTTCACGTAAAAACTAGACAGAAGCATTCTCAGAAACTTCTGTGTGATGAGTGCATTCAACTCACAGACTTGAACATTCCTTTTGATAGAGCAGTTTGGAAACACTCCTTTTGAAGAATCTGCAAGTGTTTGTTTGGAGCGTTTTGAGGCCTATGCTGGAAAAGGAAATATCTTCACATAAAAACTAGACAGAAGCATTCTCAGAAACTTCTTTGTGATGAGTGCATTCTACTCATAGAGTTGAACATTCTTTTTGATAGAAGAGTTTTGAAACTCTCTTTCTGTGGGATCTGCAAGTGCATATTTGGAGCTGTTTGAGGCCAATGATGGAAAAGGAAATATCTTCACATAAAAACTAGACAGAAGCATTCTCAGAAACTTGTTTGTGATGAGTGCATTCAACTCACAGACTTAAACGTTCCTTTTGAAAGAGCAGTTTTGAAACACACTTTTTGTACAATCTGCAAGTGGATATTTAGAACGCTTTCGGTCCTATGCTGGGAAATGAAATACCTTCACCTAAAACCTAGACAGAAGCATTCTCGGAAACTTCTGTGTGATGAGTGCATTCAACTCACAGACTTGAACATTCCCTTTGATAGAGCAGTTTGGAAACACTCCTTTTTCAGAATCTGCAAGGGTTTATTTGGAGCACTTTGAGGCGTATGCTGGAAAAGGAAATATCTTCACATAAAAACTAGACAGAAGCATTCTCAGAAACTTCTTTGGGATGAGTGCATTCTACTCACAGAGTTGAACCTTCTTTTTGATAGAAGAGTTTTGAAACTCTCTTTCTGTAGAATCTGCAAGCGCATATTTGGAGCTGTTTGAGGCCAACGCTGGAAAAGGAAATATCTTCACATAAAAACTAGAAAGAAGCATTCTCAGAAACTTGTTTGTGATGAGTGCATTCAACTCACAGACTTGAACGTTCCTTTTGAAAGAGCAGTTTTGAAACACACTTTTTGTACAATCTGCAAGTGGATATTTAGAACGCTTTCTGGCCTATGCTGGGAAATGAAATATCTTCACCTAAAACCTAGACAGAAGCATTCTCGGAAACTTCTGTGCGATGAGTGCATTCAACTCACAGACTTGAACATTACTTTGGATAGAGCAGTTTGGAAACACTCCTTTTGAAGAATCTGTAAGTGTTTGTTTGGAGCGTTTTGAGGCCTATGCTGGAAAAGGAAATATCTTCACATAAAAACTAGACAGAAGCATTCTCAGAAACTTCTTTGTGATGAGTGCATTCTACTCGCAGAGTTGAACCTTCTTTTTGATAGAAGAGTTTTCAAACTGTCTTTTTGTAGAATCTGCAAGTGCATATTTGGAGCTGTTTGAGGCCAATGATGGAAAAGGAAATATCTTCACATAAAAACTAGACAGAAGCGTTCTCAGAAACTTGTTTGGGAGGAGTGCATTCAAGTCACAGATTTGAACCTTTCTTTTGAAAGAGCAGTTTTGAAACACTCTTTTTGTAGAATCTGCTAGTGTATATTTGGAGCGCTGTGAGGCGTATGCTGGGAAATGGAATATCTTCACCTGGAAACAAGACAGAAGGATTCTCAGAAACTTCTGTGTGATGAATGCATTCAACTCACAGACATGAACGTTCCTTTTGATAGGACAGTTTTGAAACACTCCTTTGGTAGAATCTGCATCTGTTTATTTCGAGCGCCTTGAGGCCAATGCTGGAAAAGGAAATATCTTCCCATAAAAACTAGACAGAAGCATTCTCAGAAACTTGTGTGTGATGAGTGCGTTCAACTCACAGACTTGAACGATCCTTTTGATAGGACAGTTTGGAAACACTCCCTTTGTAGAATCTGCAAGTGTTTATTTCGAGCTCATTGAGGTCAACGGTGGAAAAGGAATTGTCCTCAAATAACAACTACACAGAAGCATTCTCCGAAACTTCTTTGCAATGAGTGCATTCAACTCACGGACTTGATCCTTCCTTTTGAAAGAACAGTTTTGAAACACTCTTTTTGTAGAATCTTCAAGTGGATATTTGGAACGCTTTGAGGCCTAGGCTGGGAAATGAAATATGTTCACCTAAAAACTAGACAGAAGCATTCTCAGAAACTTCTGTGTGATGAGTGCATTCAACTCACAGACTTGAACATTCCTTTTGATAGAGCAGTTTGGAAACACTCCTTTTGCAGAATCTGCAAGGGTTTATTTGGAGCACTTTGAGGCCTATGCTGGAAAAGGAAATATCTTCACATAAAAACTAGACAGAAGCATTCTCAGAAACTTCTTTGTGATGAGTGCATTCTACTCACAGAGTTGAACCTTCTTTTTGATAGAAGAGTTTTGAAACTCTCTTTCTGTAGAATCTGCAAGTGCATATTTGGAGCTGTTTGAGGCCAATGCTGGAAAAGGAAATATCTTCACATAAAAACTAGACAGAAGCATTCTCAGAAACTTGTTTGCGATGAGTGCATTCAACTCACAGACTTCAACCTTTCTTTTGAAAGAGCAGTTTTGAAACACTCTTTTTGTAGAATCTTCAAGTGGATAATTAGAACGCTTTCTGGCCTATGCTGGGAAATGAAATATCTTCACCTAAAACCTAGAAAGAAGCATTCTCGCAAACTTCCGTGTGAAGAGTGCATTCGACTCACGGACTTGAACATTACTTTGGATAGAGCAGTTTGGAAACACTCCTTTTGAAGAATCTGCAAGTGTTTGTTTGGAGCGTTTTGAGGCCTATGCTGGAAAAGGAAATATCTTCACATAAAAACTAGACAGAAGCATTCTCAGAAACTTCTTTGTGATGAGTGCATTCTACTCATACAGTTGAACATTCTTTTTGATAGAAGAGTTTTGAAACTCTCTTTCTGTGGGATCTGCAAGTGCATATTTGGAGCTGTTGGAGGCCAATGTTGGAAAAGGAAATATCTTCACATAAAAACTAGACGGAAGCATTCTCAGAAACTTGTGTGTGATGAGTGCGTTCAACTCACAGACTTGAACGATCCTATTGATAGGACAGTTTGGAAACACTCCTTTTGTAGAATCTGCAAGTGTTTATTTCGAGCTCATTGAGGCCAAAGGTGGAAAAGGAAATGTCCTCAAATAACAACTACACAGAAGCATTCTCCGAAACTTCTTTGCAATGAGTGCATTCAACTCGCAGACTTGAACCTTCCTTTTGAAAGAGCAGTTTTGAAACACTCTTTTTGTAGAATCTTCAAGTGGATATTTGGAACGCTTTGAGGCCTAGGCTGGGAAATGAAATATCTTCACCTAAAAACTAGACAGAAGCATTCTCAGAAACTTCTGTGTGATGAGTGCATTCAACTCACAGACTTGAATATTCCTTTTGATAGAGCAGTTTGGAAACACTCCTTTTGCAGAATCTGCAAGTGTTTATTTGGAGCACTTTGAGGCCTATGCTGGAAAAGGAAATATCTTCACATAAAAACTAGACAGAAGCATTCTCAGAAACTTCTTTGTGACGAGTGCATTCTACTCACAGAGTTGAACCTTCTTTTTGATAGAAGAGTTTTGAAACTCTCTTTCTGTAGAATCTGCAAGTGCATATTTGGAGCTGTTTGAGGCCAATGCTGGAAAAGGAAATATCTTCACATAAAAACTAGACAGAAGCATTCTCAGAAACTTGTTTGCGATGAGTGCATTCAACTCACAGACTTGAACGTTCCTACTGAAAGAGCAGTTTTGAAACACACTTTTTGTACAATCTGCAAGTGGATATTTAGAACGCTTTTTGTCCTATGCTGGGAAATGAAATATCTTCACGTAAAAACTAGACAGAAGCATTCTCAGAAACTTCTGTGTGATGAGTGCATTCAACTCACAGACTTGAACATTCCTTTTGATAGAGCAGTTTGGAAACACTCCTTTTGAAGAATCTGCAAGTGTTTGTTTGGAGCGTTTTGAGGCCTATGCTGGAAAAGGAAATATCTTCACATAAAAACTAGACAGAAGCATTCTCAGAAACTTCTTTGTGATGAGTGCATTCTACTCATAGAGTTGAACATTCTTTTTGATAGAAGAGTTTTGAAACTCTCTTTCTGTGGGATCTGCAAGTGCATATTTGGAGCTGTTTGAGGCCAATGATGGAAAAGGAAATATCTTCACATAAAAACTAGACAGAAGCATTCTCAGAAACTTGTTTGTGATGAGTGCATTCAACTCACAGACTTAAACGTTCCTTTTGAAAGAGCAGTTTTGAAACACACTTTTTGTACAATCTGCAAGTGGATATTTAGAACGCTTTCGGTCCTATGCTGGGAAATGAAATACCTTCACCTAAAACCTAGACAGAAGCATTCTCGGAAACTTCTGTGTGATGAGTGCATTCAACTCACAGACTTGAACATTCCCTTTGATAGAGCAGTTTGGAAACACTCCTTTTTCAGAATCTGCAAGGGTTTATTTGGAGCACTTTGAGGCGTATGCTGGAAAAGGAAATATCTTCACATAAAAACTAGACAGAAGCATTCTCAGAAACTTCTTTGGGATGAGTGCATTCTACTCACAGAGTTGAACCTTCTTTTTGATAGAAGAGTTTTGAAACTCTCTTTCTGTAGAATCTGCAAGCGCATATTTGGAGCTGTTTGAGGCCAACGCTGGAAAAGGAAATATCTTCACATAAAAACTAGAAAGAAGCATTCTCAGAAACTTGTTTGTGATGAGTGCATTCAACTCACAGACTTGAACGTTCCTTTTGAAAGAGCAGTTTTGAAACACACTTTTTGTACAATCTGCAAGTGGATATTTAGAACGCTTTCTGGCCTATGCTGGGAAATGAAATATCTTCACCTAAAACCTAGACAGAAGCATTCTCGGAAACTTCTGTGCGATGAGTGCATTCAACTCACAGACTTGAACATTACTTTGGATAGAGCAGTTTGGAAACACTCCTTTTGAAGAATCTGTAAGTGTTTGTTTGGAGCGTTTTGAGGCCTATGCTGGAAAAGGAAATATCTTCACATAAAAACTAGACAGAAGCATTCTCAGAAACTTCTTTGTGATGAGTGCATTCTACTCGCAGAGTTGAACCTTCTTTTTGATAGAAGAGTTTTCAAACTGTCTTTTTGTAGAATCTGCAAGTGCATATTTGGAGCTGTTTGAGGCCAATGATGGAAAAGGAAATATCTTCACATAAAAACTAGACAGAAGCGTTCTCAGAAACTTGTTTGGGAGGAGTGCATTCAAGTCACAGATTTGAACCTTTCTTTTGAAAGAGCAGTTTTGAAACACTCTTTTTGTAGAATCTGCTAGTGTATATTTGGAGCGCTGTGAGGCGTATGCTGGGAAATGGAATATCTTCACCTGGAAACAAGACAGAAGGATTCTCAGAAACTTCTGTGTGATGAATGCATTCAACTCACAGACATGAACGTTCCTTTTGATAGGACAGTTTTGAAACACTCCTTTGGTAGAATCTGCATCTGTTTATTTCGAGCGCCTTGAGGCCAATGCTGGAAAAGGAAATATCTTCCCATAAAAACTAGACAGAAGCATTCTCAGAAACTTGTGTGTGATGAGTGCGTTCAACTCACAGACTTGAACGATCCTTTTGATAGGACAGTTTGGAAACACTCCCTTTGTAGAATCTGCAAGTGTTTATTTCGAGCTCATTGAGGTCAACGGTGGAAAAGGAATTGTCCTCAAATAACAACTACACAGAAGCATTCTCCGAAACTTCTTTGCAATGAGTGCATTCAACTCACGGACTTGATCCTTCCTTTTGAAAGAACAGTTTTGAAACACTCTTTTTGTAGAATCTTCAAGTGGATATTTGGAACGCTTTGAGGCCTAGGCTGGGAAATGAAATATGTTCACCTAAAAACTAGACAGAAGCATTCTCAGAAACTTCTGTGTGATGAGTGCATTCAACTCACAGACTTGAACATTCCTTTTGATAGAGCAGTTTGGAAACACTCCTTTTGCAGAATCTGCAAGGGTTTATTTGGAGCACTTTGAGGCCTATGCTGGAAAAGGAAATATCTTCACATAAAAACTAGACAGAAGCATTCTCAGAAACTTCTTTGTGATGAGTGCATTCTACTCACAGAGTTGAACCTTCTTTTTGATAGAAGAGTTTTGAAACTCTCTTTCTGTAGAATCTGCAAGTGCATATTTGGAGCTGTTTGAGGCCAATGCTGGAAAAGGAAATATCTTCACATAAAAACTAGACAGAAGCATTCTCAGAAACTTGTTTGCGATGAGTGCATTCAACTCACAGACTTCAACCTTTCTTTTGAAAGAGCAGTTTTGAAACACTCTTTTTGTAGAATCTTCAAGTGGATAATTAGAACGCTTTCTGGCCTATGCTGGGAAATGAAATATCTTCACCTAAAACCTAGAAAGAAGCATTCTCGCAAACTTCCGTGTGAAGAGTGCATTCGACTAACGGACTTGAACATTACTTTGGATAGAGCAGTTTGGAAACACTCCTTTTGAAGAATCTGCAAGTGTTTGTTTGGAGCGTTTTGAGGCCTATGCTGGAAAAGGAAATATCTTCACATAAAAACTAGACAGAAGCATTCTCAGAAACTTCTTTGTGATGAGTGCATTCTACTCATACAGTTGAACATTCTTTTTGATAGAAGAGTTTTGAAACTCTCTTTCTGTGGGATCTGCAAGTGCATATTTGGAGCTGTTGGAGGCCAATGTTGGAAAAGGAAATATCTTCACATAAAAACTAGACGGAAGCATTCTCAGAAACTTGTGTGTGATGAGTGCGTTCAACTCACAGACTTGAACGATCCTATTGATAGGACAGTTTGGAAACACTCCTTTTGTAGAATCTGCAAGTGTTTATTTCGAGCTCATTGAGGCCAAAGGTGGAAAAGGAAATGTCCTCAAATAACAACTACACAGAAGCATTCTCCGAAACTTCTTTGCAATGAGTGCATTCAACTCGCAGACTTGAACCTTCCTTTTGAAAGAGCAGTTTTGAAACACTCTTTTTGTAGAATCTTCAAGTGGATATTTGGAACGCTTTGAGGCCTAGGCTGGGAAATGAAATATCTTCACCTAAAAACTAGACAGAAGCATTCTCAGAAACTTCTGTGTGATGAGTGCATTCAACTCACAGACTTGAATATTCCTTTTGATAGAGCAGTTTGGAAACACTCCTTTTGCAGAATCTGCAAGTGTTTATTTGGAGCACTTTGAGGCCTATGCTGGAAAAGGAAATATCTTCACATAAAAACTAGACAGAAGCATTCTCAGAAACTTCTTTGTGACGAGTGCATTCTACTCACAGAGTTGAACCTTCTTTTTGATAGAAGAGTTTTGAAACTCTCTTTCTGTAGAATCTGCAAGTGCATATTTGGAGCTGTTTGAGGCCAATGCTGGAAAAGGAAATATCTTCACATAAAAACTAGACAGAAGCATTCTCAGAAACTTGTTTGCGATGAGTGCATTCAACTCACAGACTTGAACGTTCCTACTGAAAGAGCAGTTTTGAAACACACTTTTTGTACAATCTGCAAGTGGATATTTAGAACGCTTTTTGTCCTATGCTGGGAAATGAAATATCTTCACGTAAAAACTAGACAGAAGCATTCTCAGAAACTTCTGTGTGATGAGTGCATTCAACTCACAGACTTGAACATTCGTTTTGATAGAGCAGTTTGGAAACACTCCTTTTGAAGAATCTGCAAGTGTTTGTTTGGAGCGTTTTGAGGCCTATGCTGGAAAAGGAAATATCTTCACATAAAAACTAGACAGAAGCATTCTCAGAAACTTCTTTGTGATGAGTGCATTCTACTCATAGAGTTGAACATTCTTTTTGATAGAAGAGTTTTGAAACTCTCTTTCTGTGGGATCTGCAAGTGCATATTTGGAGCTGTTTGAGGCCAATGATGGAAAAGGAAATATCTTCACATAAAAACTAGACAGAAGCATTCTCAGAAACTTGTTTGTGATGAGTGCATTCAACTCACAGACTTAAACGTTCCTTTTGAAAGAGCAGTTTTGAAACACACTTTTTGTACAATCTGCAAGTGGATATTTAGAACGCTTTCGGTCCTATGCTGGGAAATGAAATACCTTCACCTAAAACCTAGACAGAAGCATTCTCGGAAACTTCTGTGTGATGAGTGCATTCAACTCACAGACTTGAACATTCCCTTTGATAGAGCAGTTTGGAAACACTCCTTTTTCAGAATCTGCAAGGGTTTATTTGGAGCACTTTGAGGCGTATGCTGGAAAAGGAAATATCTTCACATAAAAACTAGACAGAAGCATTCTCAGAAACTTCTTTGGGATGAGTGCATTCTACTCACAGAGTTGAACCTTCTTTTTGATAGAAGAGTTTTGAAACTCTCTTTCTGTAGAATCTGCAAGCGCATATTTGGAGCTGTTTGAGGCCAACGCTGGAAAAGGAAATATCTTCACATAAAAACTAGAAAGAAGCATTCTCAGAAACTTGTTTGTGATGAGTGCATTCAACTCACAGACTTGAACGTTCCTTTTGAAAGAGCAGTTTTGAAACACACTTTTTGTACAATCTGCAAGTGGATATTTAGAACGCTTTCTGGCCTATGCTGGGAAATGAAATATCTTCACCTAAAACCTAGACAGAAGCATTCTCGGAAACTTCTGTGCGATGAGTGCATTCAACTCACAGACTTGAACATTACTTTGGATAGAGCAGTTTGGAAACACTCCTTTTGAAGAATCTGTAAGTGTTTGTTTGGAGCGTTTTGAGGCCTATGCTGGAAAAGGAAATATCTTCACATAAAAACTAGACAGAAGCATTCTCAGAAACTTCTTTGTGATGAGTGCATTCTACTCACAGAGTTGAACCTTCTTTTTGATAGAAGAGTTTTCAAACTGTCTTTTTGTAGAATCTGCAAGTGCATATTTGGAGCTGTTTGAGGCCAATGATGGAAAAGGAAATATCTTCACATAAAAACTAGACAGAAGCGTTCTCAGAAACTTGTTTGGGAGGAGTGCATTCAAGTCACAGATTTGAACCTTTCTTTTGAAAGAGCAGTTTTGAAACACTCTTTTTGTAGAATCTGCTAGTGTATATTTGGAGCGCTGTGAGGCGTATGCTGGGAAATGGAATATCTTCACCTGGAAACAAGACAGAAGGATTCTCAGAAACTTCTGTGTGATGAATGCATTCAACTCACAGACATGAACGTTCCTTTTGATAGGACAGTTTTGAAACACTCCTTTGGTAGAATCTGCATCTGTTTATTTCGAGCGCCTTGAGGCCAATGCTGGAAAAGGAAATATCTTCCCATAAAAACTAGACAGAAGCATTCTCAGAAACTTGTGTGTGATGAGTGCGTTCAACTCACAGACTTGAACGATCCTTTTGATAGGACAGTTTGGAAACACTCCCTTTGTAGAATCTGCAAGTGTTTATTTCGAGCTCATTGAGGTCAACGGTGGAAAAGGAATTGTCCTCAAATAACAACTACACAGAAGCATTCTCCGAAACTTCTTTGCAATGAGTGCATTCAACTCACGGACTTGATCCTTCCTTTTGAAAGAACAGTTTTGAAACACTCTTTTTGTAGAATCTTCAAGTGGATATTTGGAACGCTTTGAGGCCTAGGCTGGGAAATGAAATATGTTCACCTAAAAACTAGACAGAAGCATTCTCAGAAACTTCTGTGTGATGAGTGCATTCAACTCACAGACTTGAACATTCCTTTTGATAGAGCAGTTTGGAAACACTCCTTTTGCAGAATCTGCAAGGGTTTATTTGGAGCACTTTGAGGCCTATGCTGGAAAAGGAAATATCTTCACATAAAAACTAGACAGAAGCATTCTCAGAAACTTCTTTGTGATGAGTGCATTCTACTCACAGAGTTGAACCTTCTTTTTGATAGAAGAGTTTTGAAACTCTCTTTCTGTAGAATCTGCAAGTGCATATTTGGAGCTGTTTGAGGCCAATGCTGGAAAAGGAAATATCTTCACATAAAAACTAGACAGAAGCATTCTCAGAAACTTGTTTGCGATGAGTGCATTCAACTCACAGACTTCAACCTTTCTTTTGAAAGAGCAGTTTTGAAACACTCTTTTTGTAGAATCTTCAAGTGGATAATTAGAACGCTTTCTGGCCTATGCTGGGAAATGAAATATCTTCACCTAAAACCTAGAAAGAAGCATTCTCGCAAACTTCCGTGTGAAGAGTGCATTCGACTCACGGACTTGAACATTACTTTGGATAGAGCAGTTTGGAAACACTCCTTTTGAAGAATCTGCAAGTGTTTGTTTGGAGCGTTTTGAGGCCTATGCTGGAAAAGGAAATATCTTCACATAAAAACTAGACAGAAGCATTCTCAGAAACTTCTTTGTGATGAGTGCATTCTACTCATACAGTTGAACATTCTTTTTGATAGAAGAGTTTTGAAACTCTCTTTCTGTGGGATCTGCAAGTGCATATTTGGAGCTGTTGGAGGCCAATGTTGGAAAAGGAAATATCTTCACATAAAAACTAGACGGAAGCATTCTCAGAAACTTGTGTGTGATGAGTGCGTTCAACTCACAGACTTGAACGATCCTATTGATAGGACAGTTTGGAAACACTCCTTTTGTAGAATCTGCAAGTGTTTATTTCGAGCTCATTGAGGCCAAAGGTGGAAAAGGAAATGTCCTCAAATAACAACTACACAGAAGCATTCTCCGAAACTTCTTTGCAATGAGTGCATTCAACTCGCAGACTTGAACCTTCCTTTTGAAAGAGCAGTTTTGAAACACTCTTTTTGTAGAATCTTCAAGTGGATATTTGGAACGCTTTGAGGCCTAGGCTGGGAAATGAAATATCTTCACCTAAAAACTAGACAGAAGCATTCTCAGAAACTTCTGTGTGATGAGTGCATTCAACTCACAGACTTGAATATTCCTTTTGATAGAGCAGTTTGGAAACACTCCTTTTGCAGAATCTGCAAGTGTTTATTTGGAGCACTTTGAGGCCTATGCTGGAAAAGGAAATATCTTCACATAAAAACTAGACAGAAGCATTCTCAGAAACTTCTTTGTGACGAGTGCATTCTACTCACAGAGTTGAACCTTCTTTTTGATAGAAGAGTTTTGAAACTCTCTTTCTGTAGAATCTGCAAGTGCATATTTGGAGCTGTTTGAGGCCAATGCTGGAAAAGGAAATATCTTCACATAAAAACTAGACAGAAGCATTCTCAGAAACTTGTTTGCGATGAGTGCATTCAACTCACAGACTTGAACGTTCCTACGGAAAGAGCAGTTTTGAAACACACTTTTTGTACAATCTGCAAGTGGATATTTAGAACGCTTTTTGTCCTATGCTGGGAAATGAAATATCTTCACGTAAAAACTAGACAGAAGCATTCTCAGAAACTTCTGTGTGATGAGTGCATTCAACTCACAGACTTGAACATTCCTTTTGATAGAGCAGTTTGGAAACACTCCTTTTGAAGAATCTGCAAGTGTTTGTTTGGAGCGTTTTGAGGCCTATGCTGGAAAAGGAAATATCTTCACATAAAAACTAGACAGAAGCATTCTCAGAAACTTCTTTGTGATGAGTGCATTCTACTCATAGAGTTGAACATTCTTTTTGATAGAAGAGTTTTGAAACTCTCTTTCTGTGGGATCTGCAAGTGCATATTTGGAGCTGTTTGAGGCCAATGATGGAAAAGGAAATATCTTCACATAAAAACTAGACAGAAGCATTCTCAGAAACTTGTTTGTGATGAGTGCATTCAACTCACAGACTTAAACGTTCCTTTTGAAAGAGCAGTTTTGAAACACACTTTTTGTACAATCTGCAAGTGGATATTTAGAACGCTTTCGGTCCTATGCTGGGAAATGAAATACCTTCACCTAAAACCTAGACAGAAGCATTCTCGGAAACTTCTGTGTGATGAGTGCATTCAACTCACAGACTTGAACATTCCCTTTGATAGAGCAGTTTGGAAACACTCCTTTTTCAGAATCTGCAAGGGTTTATTTGGAGCACTTTGAGGCGTATGCTGGAAAAGGAAATATCTTCACATAAAAACTAGACAGAAGCATTCTCAGAAACTTCTTTGGGATGAGTGCATTCTACTCACAGAGTTGAACCTTCTTTTTGATAGAAGAGTTTTGAAACTCTCTTTCTGTAGAATCTGCAAGCGCATATTTGGAGCTGTTTGAGGCCAACGCTGGAAAAGGAAATATCTTCACATAAAAACTAGAAAGAAGCATTCTCAGAAACTTGTTTGTGATGAGTGCATTCAACTCACAGACTTGAACGTTCCTTTTGAAAGAGCAGTTTTGAAACACACTTTTTGTACAATCTGCAAGTGGATATTTAGAACGCTTTCTGGCCTATGCTGGGAAATGAAATATCTTCACCTAAAACCTAGACAGAAGCATTCTCGGAAACTTCTGTGCGATGAGTGCATTCAACTCACAGACTTGAACATTACTTTGGATAGAGCAGTTTGGAAACACTCCTTTTGAAGAATCTGTAAGTGTTTGTTTGGAGCGTTTTGAGGCCTATGCTGGAAAAGGAAATATCTTCACATAAAAACTAGACAGAAGCATTCTCAGAAACTTCTTTGTGATGAGTGCATTCTACTCGCAGAGTTGAACCTTCTTTTTGATAGAAGAGTTTTCAAACTGTCTTTTTGTAGAATCTGCAAGTGCATATTTGGAGCTGTTTGAGGCCAATGATGGAAAAGGAAATATCTTCACATAAAAACTAGACAGAAGCGTTCTCAGAAACTTGTTTGGGAGGAGTGCATTCAAGTCACAGATTTGAACCTTTCTTTTGAAAGAGCAGTTTTGAAACACTCTTTTTGTAGAATCTGCTAGTGTATATTTGGAGCGCTGTGAGGCGTATGCTGGGAAATGGAATATCTTCACCTGGAAACAAGACAGAAGGATTCTCAGAAACTTCTGTGTGATGAATGCATTCAACTCACAGACATGAACGTTCCTTTTGATAGGACAGTTTTGAAACACTCCTTTGGTAGAATCTGCATCTGTTTATTTCGAGCGCCTTGAGGCCAATGCTGGAAAAGGAAATATCTTCCCATAAAAACTAGACAGAAGCATTCTCAGAAACTTGTGTGTGATGAGTGCGTTCAACTCACAGACTTGAACGATCCTTTTGATAGGACAGTTTGGAAACACTCCCTTTGTAGAATCTGCAAGTGTTTATTTCGAGCTCATTGAGGTCAACGGTGGAAAAGGAATTGTCCTCAAATAACAACTACACAGAAGCATTCTCCGAAACTTCTTTGCAATGAGTGCATTCAACTCACGGACTTGATCCTTCCTTTTGAAAGAACAGTTTTGAAACACTCTTTTTGTAGAATCTTCAAGTGGATATTTGGAACGCTTTGAGGCCTAGGCTGGGAAATGAAATATGTTCACCTAAAAACTAGACAGAAGCATTCTCAGAAACTTCTGTGTGATGAGTGCATTCAACTCACAGACTTGAACATTCCTTTTGATAGAGCAGTTTGGAAACACTCCTTTTGCAGAATCTGCAAGGGTTTATTTGGAGCACTTTGAGGCCTATGCTGGAAAAGGAAATATCTTCACATAAAAACTAGACAGAAGCATTCTCAGAAACTTCTTTGTGATGAGTGCATTCTACTCACAGAGTTGAACCTTCTTTTTGATAGAAGAGTTTTGAAACTCTCTTTCTGTAGAATCTGCAAGTGCATATTTGGAGCTGTTTGAGGCCAATGCTGGAAAAGGAAATATCTTCACATAAAAACTAGACAGAAGCATTCTCAGAAACTTGTTTGCGATGAGTGCATTCAACTCACAGACTTCAACCTTTCTTTTGAAAGAGCAGTTTTGAAACACTCTTTTTGTAGAATCTTCAAGTGGATATTTAGAACGCTTTCTGGCCTATGCTGGGAAATGAAATATCTTCACCTAAAACCTAGAAAGAAGCATTCTCGCAAACTTCCGTGTGAAGAGTGCATTCGACTCACGGACTTGAACATTACTTTGGATAGAGCAGTTTGGAAACACTCCTTTTGAAGAATCTGCAAGTGTTTGTTTGGAGCGTTTTGAGGCCTATGCTGGAAAAGGAAATATCTTCACATAAAAACTAGACAGAAGCATTCTCAGAAACTTCTTTGTGATGAGTGCATTCTACTCATACAGTTGAACATTCTTTTTGATAGAAGAGTTTTGAAACTCTCTTTCTGTGGGATCTGCAAGTGCATATTTGGAGCTGTTGGAGGCCAATGTTGGAAAAGGAAATATCTTCACATAAAAACTAGACGGAAGCATTCTCAGAAACTTGTGTGTGATGAGTGCGTTCAACTCACAGACTTGAACGATCCTATTGATAGGACAGTTTGGAAACACTCCTTTTGTAGAATCTGCAAGTGTTTATTTCGAGCTCATTGAGGCCAAAGGTGGAAAAGGAAATGTCCTCAAATAACAACTACACAGAAGCATTCTCCGAAACTTCTTTGCAATGAGTGCATTCAACTCGCAGACTTGAACCTTCCTTTTGAAAGAGCAGTTTTGAAACACTCTTTTTGTAGAATCTTCAAGTGGATATTTGGAACGCTTTGAGGCCTAGGCTGGGAAATGAAATATCTTCACCTAAAAACTAGACAGAAGCATTCTCAGAAACTTCTGTGTGATGAGTGCATTCAACTCACAGACTTGAATATTCCTTTTGATAGAGCAGTTTGGAAACACTCCTTTTGCAGAATCTGCAAGTGTTTATTTGGAGCACTTTGAGGCCTATGCTGGAAAAGGAAATATCTTCACATAAAAACTAGACAGAAGCATTCTCAGAAACTTCTTTGTGACGAGTGCATTCTACTCACAGAGTTGAACCTTCTTTTTGATAGAAGAGTTTTGAAACTCTCTTTCTGTAGAATCTGCAAGTGCATATTTGGAGCTGTTTGAGGCCAATGCTGGAAAAGGAAATATCTTCACATAAAAACTAGACAGAAGCATTCTCAGAAACTTGTTTGCGATGAGTGCATTCAACTCACAGACTTGAACGTTCCTACTGAAAGAGCAGTTTTGAAACACACTTTTTGTACAATCTGCAAGTGGATATTTAGAACGCTTTTTGTCCTATGCTGGGAAATGAAATATCTTCACGTAAAAACTAGACAGAAGCATTCTCAGAAACTTCTGTGTGATGAGTGCATTCAACTCACAGACTTGAACATTCCTTTTGATAGAGCAGTTTGGAAACACTCCTTTTGAAGAATCTGCAAGTGTTTGTTTGGAGCGTTTTGAGGCCTATGCTGGAAAAGGAAATATCTTCACATAAAAACTAGACAGAAGCATTCTCAGAAACTTCTTTGTGATGAGTGCATTCTACTCATAGAGTTGAACATTCTTTTTGATAGAAGAGTTTTGAAACTCTCTTTCTGTGGGATCTGCAAGTGCATATTTGGAGCTGTTTGAGGCCAATGATGGAAAAGGAAATATCTTCACATAAAAACTAGACAGAAGCATTCTCAGAAACTTGTTTGTGATGAGTGCATTCAACTCACAGACTTAAACGTTCCTTTTGAAAGAGCAGTTTTGAAACACACTTTTTGTACAATCTGCAAGTGGATATTTAGAACGCTTTCGGTCCTATGCTGGGAAATGAAATACCTTCACCTAAAACCTAGACAGAAGCATTCTCGGAAACTTCTGTGTGATGAGTGCATTCAACTCACAGACTTGAACATTCCCTTTGATAGAGCAGTTTGGAAACACTCCTTTTTCAGAATCTGCAAGGGTTTATTTGGAGCACTTTGAGGCGTATGCTGGAAAAGGAAATATCTTCACATAAAAACTAGACAGAAGCATTCTCAGAAACTTCTTTGGGATGAGTGCATTCTACTCACAGAGTTGAACCTTCTTTTTGATAGAAGAGTTTTGAAACTCTCTTTCTGTAGAATCTGCAAGCGCATATTTGGAGCTGTTTGAGGCCAACGCTGGAAAAGGAAATATCTTCACATAAAAACTAGAAAGAAGCATTCTCAGAAACTTGTTTGTGATGAGTGCATTCAACTCACAGACTTGAACGTTCCTTTTGAAAGAGCAGTTTTGAAACACACTTTTTGTACAATCTGCAAGTGGATATTTAGAACGCTTTCTGGCCTATGCTGGGAAATGAAATATCTTCACCTAAAACCTAGACAGAAGCATTCTCGGAAACTTCTGTGCGATGAGTGCATTCAACTCACAGACTTGAACATTACTTTGGATAGAGCAGTTTGGAAACACTCCTTTTGAAGAATCTGTAAGTGTTTGTTTGGAGCGTTTTGAGGCCTATGCTGGAAAAGGAAATATCTTCACATAAAAACTAGACAGAAGCATTCTCAGAAACTTCTTTGTGATGAGTGCATTCTACTCGCAGAGTTGAACCTTCTTTTTGATAGAAGAGTTTTCAAACTGTCTTTTTGTAGAATCTGCAAGTGCATATTTGGAGCTGTTTGAGGCCAATGATGGAAAAGGAAATATCTTCACATAAAAACTAGACAGAAGCGTTCTCAGAAACTTGTTTGGGAGGAGTGCATTCAAGTCACAGATTTGAACCTTTCTTTTGAAAGAGCAGTTTTGAAACACTCTTTTTGTAGAATCTGCTAGTGTATATTTGGAGCGCTGTGAGGCGTATGCTGGGAAATGGAATATCTTCACCTGGAAACAAGACAGAAGGATTCTCAGAAACTTCTGTGTGATGAATGCATTCAACTCACAGACATGAACGTTCCTTTTGATAGGACAGTTTTGAAACACTCCTTTGGTAGAATCTGCATCTGTTTATTTCGAGCGCCTTGAGGCCAATGCTGGAAAAGGAAATATCTTCCCATAAAAACTAGACAGAAGCATTCTCAGAAACTTGTGTGTGATGAGTGCGTTCAACTCACAGACTTGAACGATCCTTTTGATAGGACAGTTTGGAAACACTCCCTTTGTAGAATCTGCAAGTGTTTATTTCGAGCTCATTGAGGTCAACGGTGGAAAAGGAATTGTCCTCAAATAACAACTACACAGAAGCATTCTCCGAAACTTCTTTGCAATGAGTGCATTCAACTCACGGACTTGATCCTTCCTTTTGAAAGAACAGTTTTGAAACACTCTTTTTGTAGAATCTTCAAGTGGATATTTGGAACGCTTTGAGGCCTAGGCTGGGAAATGAAATATGTTCACCTAAAAACTAGACAGAAGCATTCTCAGAAACTTCTGTGTGATGAGTGCATTCAACTCACAGACTTGAACATTCCTTTTGATAGAGCAGTTTGGAAACACTCCTTTTGCAGAATCTGCAAGGGTTTATTTGGAGCACTTTGAGGCCTATGCTGGAAAAGGAAATATCTTCACATAAAAACTAGACAGAAGCATTCTCAGAAACTTCTTTGGGATGAGTGCATTCTACTCACAGAGTTGAACCTTCTTTTTGATAGAAGAGTTTTGAAACTCTCTTTCTGTAGAATCTGCAAGTGCATATTTGGAGCTGTTTGAGGCCAATGCTGGAAAAGGAAATATCTTCACATAAAAACTAGACAGAAGCATTCTCAGAAACTTGTTTGCGATGAGTGCATTCAACTCACAGACTTCAACCTTTCTTTTGAAAGAGCAGTTTTGAAACACTCTTTTTGTAGAATCTTCAAGTGGATAATTAGAACGCTTTCTGGCCTATGCTGGGAAATGAAATATCTTCACCTAAAACCTAGAAAGAAGCATTCTCGCAAACTTCCGTGTGAAGAGTGCATTCGACTCACGGACTTGAACATTACTTTGGATAGAGCAGTTTGGAAACACTCCTTTTGAAGAATCTGCAAGTGTTTGTTTGGAGCGTTTTGAGGCCTATGCTGGAAAAGGAAATATCTTCACATAAAAACTAGACAGAAGCATTCTCAGAAACTTCTTTGTGATGAGTGCATTCTACTCATACAGTTGAACATTCTTTTTGATAGAAGAGTTTTGAAACTCTCTTTCTGTGGGATCTGCAAGTGCATATTTGGAGCTGTTGGAGGCCAATGTTGGAAAAGGAAATATCTTCACATAAAAACTAGACGGAAGCATTCTCAGAAACTTGTGTGTGATGAGTGCGTTCAACTCACAGACTTGAACGATCCTATTGATAGGACAGTTTGGAAACACTCCTTTTGTAGAATCTGCAAGTGTTTATTTCGAGCTCATTGAGGCCAAAGGTGGAAAAGGAAATGTCCTCAAATAACAACTACACAGAAGCATTCTCCGAAACTTCTTTGCAATGAGTGCATTCAACTCGCAGACTTGAACCTTCCTTTTGAAAGAGCAGTTTTGAAACACTCTTTTTGTAGAATCTTCAAGTGGATATTTGGAACGCTTTGAGGCCTAGGCTGGGAAATGAAATATCTTCACCTAAAAACTAGACAGAAGCATTCTCAGAAACTTCTGTGTGATGAGTGCATTCAACTCACAGACTTGAATATTCCTTTTGATAGAGCAGTTTGGAAACACTCCTTTTGCAGAATCTGCAAGTGTTTATTTGGAGCACTTTGAGGCCTATGCTGGAAAAGGAAATATCTTCACATAAAAACTAGACAGAAGCATTCTCAGAAACTTCTTTGTGACGAGTGCATTCTACTCACAGAGTTGAACCTTCTTTTTGATAGAAGAGTTTTGAAACTCTCTTTCTGTAGAATCTGCAAGTGCATATTTGGAGCTGTTTGAGGCCAATGCTGGAAAAGGAAATATCTTCACATAAAAACTAGACAGAAGCATTCTCAGAAACTTGTTTGCGATGAGTGCATTCAACTCACAGACTTGAACGTTCCTACTGAAAGAGCAGTTTTGAAACACACTTTTTGTACAATCTGCAAGTGGATATTTAGAGCGCTTTTTGTCCTATGCTGGGAAATGAAATAACTTCACGTAAAAACTAGACAGAAGCATTCTCAGAAACTTCTGTGTGATGAGTGCATTCAACTCACAGACTTGAACATTCCTTTTGATAGAGCAGTTTGGAAACACTCCTTTTGAAGAATCTGCAAGTGTTTGTTTGGAGCGTTTTGAGGCCTATGCTGGAAAAGGAAATATCTTCACATAAAAACTAGACAGAAGCATTCTCAGAAACTTCTTTGTGATGAGTGCATTCTACTCATAGAGTTGAACATTCTTTTTGATAGAAGAGTTTTGAAACTCTCTTTCTGTGGGATCTGCAAGTGCATATTTGGAGCTGTTTGAGGCCAATGATGGAAAAGGAAATATCTTCACATAAAAACTAGACAGAAGCATTCTCAGAAACTTGTTTGTGATGAGTGCATTCAACTCACAGACTTAAACGTTCCTTTTGAAAGAGCAGTTTTGAAACACACTTTTTGTACAATCTGCAAGTGGATATTTAGAACGCTTTCGGTCCTATGCTGGGAAATGAAATACCTTCACCTAAAACCTAGACAGAAGCATTCTCGGAAACTTCTGTGTGATGAGTGCATTCAACTCACAGACTTGAACATTCCCTTTGATAGAGCAGTTTGGAAACACTCCTTTTTCAGAATCTGCAAGGGTTTATTTGGAGCACTTTGAGGCGTATGCTGGAAAAGGAAATATCTTCACATAAAAACTAGACAGAAGCATTCTCAGAAACTTCTTTGGGATGAGTGCATTCTACTCACAGAGTTGAACCTTCTTTTTGATAGAAGAGTTTTGAAACTCTCTTTCTGTAGAATCTGCAAGCGCATATTTGGAGCTGTTTGAGGCCAACGCTGGAAAAGGAAATATCTTCACATAAAAACTAGAAAGAAGCATTCTCAGAAACTTGTTTGTGATGAGTGCATTCAACTCACAGACTTGAACGTTCCTTTTGAAAGAGCAGTTTTGAAACACACTTTTTGTACAATCTGCAAGTGGATATTTAGAACGCTTTCTGGCCTATGCTGGGAAATGAAATATCTTCACCTAAAACCTAGACAGAAGCATTCTCGGAAACTTCTGTGCGATGAGTGCATTCAACTCACAGACTTGAACATTACTTTGGATAGAGCAGTTTGGAAACACTCCTTTTGAAGAATCTGTAAGTGTTTGTTTGGAGCGTTTTGAAGCCTATGCTGGAAAAGGAAATATCTTCACATAAAAACTAGACAGAAGCATTCTCAGAAACTTCTTTGTGATGAGTGCATTCTACTCGCAGAGTTGAACCTTCTTTTTGATAGAAGAGTTTTCAAACTGTCTTTTTGTAGAATCTGCAAGTGCATATTTGGAGCTGTTTGAGGCCAATGATGGAAAAGGAAATATCTTCACATAAAAACTAGACAGAAGCGTTCTCAGAAACTTGTTTGGGAGGAGTGCATTCAAGTCACAGATTTGAACCTTTCTTTTGAAAGAGCAGTTTTGAAACACTCTTTTTGTAGAATCTGCTAGTGTATATTTGGAGCGCTGTGAGGCGTATGCTGGGAAATGGAATATCTTCACCTGGAAACAAGACAGAAGGATTCTCAGAAACTTCTGTGTGATGAATGCATTCAACTCACAGACATGAACGTTCCTTTTGATAGGACAGTTTTGAAACACTCCTTTGGTAGAATCTGCATCTGTTTATTTCGAGCGCCTTGAGGCCAATGCTGGAAAAGGAAATATCTTCCCATAAAAACTAGACAGAAGCATTCTCAGAAACTTGTGTGTGATGAGTGCGTTCAACTCACAGACTTGAACGATCCTTTTGATAGGACAGTTTGGAAACACTCCCTTTGTAGAATCTGCAAGTGTTTATTTCGAGCTCATTGAGGTCAACGGTGGAAAAGGAATTGTCCTCAAATAACAACTACACAGAAGCATTCTCCGAAACTTCTTTGCAATGAGTGCATTCAACTCACGGACTTGATCCTTCCTTTTGAAAGAACAGTTTTGAAACACTCTTTTTGTAGAATCTTCAAGTGGATATTTGGAACGCTTTGAGGCCTAGGCTGGGAAATGAAATATGTTCACCTAAAAACTAGACAGAAGCATTCTCAGAAACTTCTGTGTGATGAGTGCATTCAACTCACAGACTTGAACATTCCTTTTGATAGAGCAGTTTGGAAACACTCCTTTTGCAGAATCTGCAAGGGTTTATTTGGAGCACTTTGAGGCCTATGCTGGAAAAGGAAATATCTTCACATAAAAACTAGACAGAAGCATTCTCAGAAACTTCTTTGTGATGAGTGCATTCTACTCACAGAGTTGAACCTTCTTTTTGATAGAAGAGTTTTGAAACTCTCTTTCTGTAGAATCTGCAAGTGCATATTTGGAGCTGTTTGAGGCCAATGCTGGAAAAGGAAATATCTTCACATAAAAACTAGACAGAAGCATTCTCAGAAACTTGTTTGCGATGAGTGCATTCAACTCACAGACTTCAACCTTTCTTTTGAAAGAGCAGTTTTGAAACACTCTTTTTGTAGAATCTTCAAGTGGATATTTAGAACGCTTTCTGGCCTATGCTGGGAAATGAAATATCTTCACCTAAAACCTAGAAAGAAGCATTCTCGCAAACTTCCGTGTGAAGAGTGCATTCGACTCACGGACTTGAACATTACTTTGGATAGAGCAGTTTGGAAACACTCCTTTTGAAGAATCTGCAAGTGTTTGTTTGGAGCGTTTTGAGGCCTATGCTGGAAAAGGAAATATCTTCACATAAAAACTAGACAGAAGCATTCTCAGAAACTTCTTTGTGATGAGTGCATTCTACTCATACAGTTGAACATTCTTTTTGATAGAAGAGTTTTGAAACTCTCTTTCTGTGGGATCTGCAAGTGCATATTTGGAGCTGTTGGAGGCCAATGTTGGAAAAGGAAATATCTTCACATAAAAACTAGACGGAAGCATTCTCAGAAACTTGTGTGTGATGAGTGCGTTCAACTCACAGACTTGAACGATCCTATTGATAGGACAGTTTGGAAACACTCCTTTTGTAGAATCTGCAAGTGTTTATTTCGAGCTCATTGAGGCCAAAGGTGGAAAAGGAAATGTCCTCAAATAACAACTACACAGAAGCATTCTCCGAAACTTCTTTGCAATGAGTGCATTCAACTCGCAGACTTGAACCTTCCTTTTGAAAGAGCAGTTTTGAAACACTCTTTTTGTAGAATCTTCAAGTGGATATTTGGAACGCTTTGAGGCCTAGGCTGGGAAATGAAATATCTTCACCTAAAAACTAGACAGAAGCATTCTCAGAAACTTCTGTGTGATGAGTGCATTCAACTCACAGACTTGAATATTCCTTTTGATAGAGCAGTTTGGAAACACTCCTTTTGCAGAATCTGCAAGTGTTTATTTGGAGCACTTTGAGGCCTATGCTGGAAAAGGAAATATCTTCACATAAAAACTAGACAGAAGCATTCTCAGAAACTTCTTTGTGACGAGTGCATTCTACTCACAGAGTTGAACCTTCTTTTTGATAGAAGAGTTTTGAAACTCTCTTTCTGTAGAATCTGCAAGTGCATATTTGGAGCTGTTTGAGGCCAATGCTGGAAAAGGAAATATCTTCACATAAAAACTAGACAGAAGCATTCTCAGAAACTTGTTTGCGATGAGTGCATTCAACTCACAGACTTGAACGTTCCTACTGAAAGAGCAGTTTTGAAACACACTTTTTGTACAATCTGCAAGTGGATATTTAGAACGCTTTTTGTCCTATGCTGGGAAATGAAATATCTTCACGTAAAAACTAGACAGAAGCATTCTCAGAAACTTCTGTGTGATGAGTGCATTCAACTCACAGACTTGAACATTCCTTTTGATAGAGCAGTTTGGAAACACTCCTTTTGAAGAATCTGCAAGTGTTTGTTTGGAGCGTTTTGAGGCCTATGCTGGAAAAGGAAATATCTTCACATAAAAACTAGACAGAAGCATTCTCAGAAACTTCTTTGTGATGAGTGCATTCTACTCATAGAGTTGAACATTCTTTTTGATAGAAGAGTTTTGAAACTCTCTTTCTGTGGGATCTGCAAGTGCATATTTGGAGCTGTTTGAGGCCAATGATGGAAAAGGAAATATCTTCACATAAAAACTAGACAGAAGCATTCTCAGAAACTTGTTTGTGATGAGTGCATTCAACTCACAGACTTAAACGTTCCTTTTGAAAGAGCAGTTTTGAAACACACTTTTTGTACAATCTGCAAGTGGATATTTAGAACGCTTTCGGTCCTATGCTGGGAAATGAAATACCTTCACCTAAAACCTAGACAGAAGCATTCTCGGAAACTTCTGTGTGATGAGTGCATTCAACTCACAGACTTGAACATTCCCTTTGATAGAGCAGTTTGGAAACACTCCTTTTTCAGAATCTGCAAGGGTTTATTTGGAGCACTTTGAGGCGTATGCTGGAAAAGGAAATATCTTCACATAAAAACTAGACAGAAGCATTCTCAGAAACTTCTTTGGGATGAGTGCATTCTACTCACAGAGTTGAACCTTCTTTTTGATAGAAGAGTTTTGAAACTCTCTTTCTGTAGAATCTGCAAGCGCATATTTGGAGCTGTTTGAGGCCAACGCTGGAAAAGGAAATATCTTCACATAAAAACTAGAAAGAAGCATTCTCAGAAACTTGTTTGTGATGAGTGCATTCAACTCACAGACTTGAACGTTCCTTTTGAAAGAGCAGTTTTGAAACACACTTTTTGTACAATCTGCAAGTGGATATTTAGAACGCTTTCTGGCCTATGCTGGGAAATGAAATATCTTCACCTAAAACCTAGACAGAAGCATTCTCGGAAACTTCTGTGCGATGAGTGCATTCAACTCACAGACTTGAACATTACTTTGGATAGAGCAGTTTGGAAACACTCCTTTTGAAGAATCTGTAAGTGTTTGTTTGGAGCGTTTTGAGGCCTATGCTGGAAAAGGAAATATCTTCACATAAAAACTAGACAGAAGCATTCTCAGAAACTTCTTTGTGATGAGTGCATTCTACTCGCAGAGTTGAACCTTCTTTTTGATAGAAGAGTTTTCAAACTGTCTTTTTGTAGAATCTGCAAGTGCATATTTGGAGCTGTTTGAGGCCAATGATGGAAAAGGAAATATCTTCACATAAAAACTAGACAGAAGCGTTCTCAGAAACTTGTTTGGGAGGAGTGCATTCAAGTCACAGATTTGAACCTTTCTTTTGAAAGAGCAGTTTTGAAACACTCTTTTTGTAGAATCTGCTAGTGTATATTTGGAGCGCTGTGAGGCGTATGCTGGGAAATGGAATATCTTCACCTGGAAACAAGACAGAAGGATTCTCAGAAACTTCTGTGTGATGAATGCATTCAACTCACAGACATGAACGTTCCTTTTGATAGGACAGTTTTGAAACACTCCTTTGGTAGAATCTGCATCTGTTTATTTCGAGCGCCTTGAGGCCAATGCTGGAAAAGGAAATATCTTCCCATAAAAACTAGACAGAAGCATTCTCAGAAACTTGTGTGTGATGAGTGCGTTCAACTCACAGACTTGAACGATCCTTTTGATAGGACAGTTTGGAAACACTCCCTTTGTAGAATCTGCAAGTGTTTATTTCGAGCTCATTGAGGTCAACGGTGGAAAAGGAATTGTCCTCAAATAACAACTACACAGAAGCATTCTCCGAAACTTCTTTGCAATGAGTGCATTCAACTCACGGACTTGATCCTTCCTTTTGAAAGAACAGTTTTGAAACACTCTTTTTGTAGAATCTTCAAGTGGATATTTGGAACGCTTTGAGGCCTAGGCTGGGAAATGAAATATGTTCACCTAAAAACTAGACAGAAGCATTCTCAGAAACTTCTGTGTGATGAGTGCATTCAACTCACAGACTTGAACATTCCTTTTGATAGAGCAGTTTGGAAACACTCCTTTTGCAGAATCTGCAAGGGTTTATTTGGAGCACTTTGAGGCCTATGCTGGAAAAGGAAATATCTTCACATAAAAACTAGACAGAAGCATTCTCAGAAACTTCTTTGGGATGAGTGCATTCTACTCACAGAGTTGAACCTTCTTTTTGATAGAAGAGTTTTGAAACTCTCTTTCTGTAGAATCTGCAAGTGCATATTTGGAGCTGTTTGAGGCCAATGCTGGAAAAGGAAATATCTTCACATAAAAACTAGACAGAAGCATTCTCAGAAACTTGTTTGCGATGAGTGCATTCAACTCACAGACTTCAACCTTTCTTTTGAAAGAGCAGTTTTGAAACACTCTTTTTGTAGAATCTTCAAGTGGATAATTAGAACGCTTTCTGGCCTATGCTGGGAAATGAAATATCTTCACCTAAAACCTAGAAAGAAGCATTCTCGCAAACTTCCGTGTGAAGAGTGCATTCGACTCACGGACTTGAACATTACTTTGGATAGAGCAGTTTGGAAACACTCCTTTTGAAGAATCTGCAAGTGTTTGTTTGGAGCGTTTTGAGGCCTATGCTGGAAAAGGAAATATCTTCACATAAAAACTAGACAGAAGCATTCTCAGAAACTTCTTTGTGATGAGTGCATTCTACTCATACAGTTGAACATTCTTTTTGATAGAAGAGTTTTGAAACTCTCTTTCTGTGGGATCTGCAAGTGCATATTTGGAGCTGTTGGAGGCCAATGTTGGAAAAGGAAATATCTTCACATAAAAACTAGACGGAAGCATTCTCAGAAACTTGTGTGTGATGAGTGCGTTCAACTCACAGACTTGAACGATCCTATTGATAGGACAGTTTGGAAACACTCCTTTTGTAGAATCTGCAAGTGTTTATTTCGAGCTCATTGAGGCCAAAGGTGGAAAAGGAAATGTCCTCAAATAACAACTACACAGAAGCATTCTCCGAAACTTCTTTGCAATGAGTGCATTCAACTCGCAGACTTGAACCTTCCTTTTGAAAGAGCAGTTTTGAAACACTCTTTTTGTAGAATCTTCAAGTGGATATTTGGAACGCTTTGAGGCCTAGGCTGGGAAATGAAATATCTTCACCTAAAAACTAGACAGAAGCATTCTCAGAAACTTCTGTGTGATGAGTGCATTCAACTCACAGACTTGAATATTCCTTTTGATAGAGCAGTTTGGAAACACTCCTTTTGCAGAATCTGCAAGTGTTTATTTGGAGCACTTTGAGGCCTATGCTGGAAAAGGAAATATCTTCACATAAAAACTAGACAGAAGCATTCTCAGAAACTTCTTTGTGACGAGTGCATTCTACTCACAGAGTTGAACCTTCTTTTTGATAGAAGAGTTTTGAAACTCTCTTTCTGTAGAATCTGCAAGTGCATATTTGGAGCTGTTTGAGGCCAATGCTGGAAAAGGAAATATCTTCACATAAAAACTAGACAGAAGCATTCTCAGAAACTTGTTTGCGATGAGTGCATTCAACTCACAGACTTGAACGTTCCTACTGAAAGAGCAGTTTTGAAACACACTTTTTGTACAATCTGCAAGTGGATATTTAGAGCGCTTTTTGTCCTATGCTGGGAAATGAAATATCTTCACGTAAAAACTAGACAGAAGCATTCTCAGAAACTTCTGTGTGATGAGTGCATTCAACTCACAGACTTGAACATTCCTTTTGATAGAGCAGTTTGGAAACACTCCTTTTGAAGAATCTGCAAGTGTTTGTTTGGAGCGTTTTGAGGCCTATGCTGGAAAAGGAAATATCTTCACATAAAAACTAGACAGAAGCATTCTCAGAAACTTCTTTGTGATGAGTGCATTCTACTCATAGAGTTGAACATTCTTTTTGATAGAAGAGTTTTGAAACTCTCTTTCTGTGGGATCTGCAAGTGCATATTTGGAGCTGTTTGAGGCCAATGATGGAAAAGGAAATATCTTCACATAAAAACTAGACAGAAGCATTCTCAGAAACTTGTTTGTGATGAGTGCATTCAACTCACAGACTTAAACGTTCCTTTTGAAAGAGCAGTTTTGAAACACACTTTTTGTACAATCTGCAAGTGGATATTTAGAACGCTTTCGGTCCTATGCTGGGAAATGAAATACCTTCACCTAAAACCTAGACAGAAGCATTCTCGGAAACTTCTGTGTGATGAGTGCATTCAACTCACAGACTTGAACATTCCCTTTGATAGAGCAGTTTGGAAACACTCCTTTTTCAGAATCTGCAAGGGTTTATTTGGAGCACTTTGAGGCGTATGCTGGAAAAGGAAATATCTTCACATAAAAACTAGACAGAAGCATTCTCAGAAACTTCTTTGGGATGAGTGCATTCTACTCACAGAGTTGAACCTTCTTTTTGATAGAAGAGTTTTGAAACTCTCTTTCTGTAGAATCTGCAAGCGCATATTTGGAGCTGTTTGAGGCCAACGCTGGAAAAGGAAATATCTTCACATAAAAACTAGAAAGAAGCATTCTCAGAAACTTGTTTGTGATGAGTGCATTCAACTCACAGACTTGAACGTTCCTTTTGAAAGAGCAGTTTTGAAACACACTTTTTGTACAATCTGCAAGTGGATATTTAGAACGCTTTCTGGCCTATGCTGGGAAATGAAATATCTTCACCTAAAACCTAGACAGAAGCATTCTCGGAAACTTCTGTGCGATGAGTGCATTCAACTCACAGACTTGAACATTACTTTGGATAGAGCAGTTTGGAAACACTCCTTTTGAAGAATCTGTAAGTGTTTGTTTGGAGCGTTTTGAAGCCTATGCTGGAAAAGGAAATATCTTCACATAAAAACTAGACAGAAGCATTCTCAGAAACTTCTTTGTGATGAGTGCATTCTACTCGCAGAGTTGAACCTTCTTTTTGATAGAAGAGTTTTCAAACTGTCTTTTTGTAGAATCTGCAAGTGCATATTTGGAGCTGTTTGAGGCCAATGATGGAAAAGGAAATATCTTCACATAAAAACTAGACAGAAGCGTTCTCAGAAACTTGTTTGGGAGGAGTGCATTCAAGTCACAGATTTGAACCTTTCTTTTGAAAGAGCAGTTTTGAAACACTCTTTTTGTAGAATCTGCTAGTGTATATTTGGAGCGCTGTGAGGCGTATGCTGGGAAATGGAATATCTTCACCTGGAAACAAGACAGAAGGATTCTCAGAAACTTCTGTGTGATGAATGCATTCAACTCACAGACATGAACGTTCCTTTTGATAGGACAGTTTTGAAACACTCCTTTGGTAGAATCTGCATCTGTTTATTTCGAGCGCCTTGAGGCCAATGCTGGAAAAGGAAATATCTTCCCATAAAAACTAGACAGAAGCATTCTCAGAAACTTGTGTGTGATGAGTGCGTTCAACTCACAGACTTGAACGATCCTTTTGATAGGACAGTTTGGAAACACTCCCTTTGTAGAATCTGCAAGTGTTTATTTCGAGCTCATTGAGGTCAACGGTGGAAAAGGAATTGTCCTCAAATAACAACTACACAGAAGCATTCTCCGAAACTTCTTTGCAATGAGTGCATTCAACTCACGGACTTGATCCTTCCTTTTGAAAGAACAGTTTTGAAACACTCTTTTTGTAGAATCTTCAAGTGGATATTTGGAACGCTTTGAGGCCTAGGCTGGGAAATGAAATATGTTCACCTAAAAACTAGACAGAAGCATTCTCAGAAACTTCTGTGTGATGAGTGCATTCAACTCACAGACTTGAACATTCCTTTTGATAGAGCAGTTTGGAAACACTCCTTTTGCAGAATCTGCAAGGGTTTATTTGGAGCACTTTGAGGCCTATGCTGGAAAAGGAAATATCTTCACATAAAAACTAGACAGAAGCATTCTCAGAAACTTCTTTGTGATGAGTGCATTCTACTCACAGAGTTGAACCTTCTTTTTGATAGAAGAGTTTTGAAACTCTCTTTCTGTAGAATCTGCAAGTGCATATTTGGAGCTGTTTGAGGCCAATGCTGGAAAAGGAAATATCTTCACATAAAAACTAGACAGAAGCATTCTCAGAAACTTGTTTGCGATGAGTGCATTCAACTCACAGACTTCAACCTTTCTTTTGAAAGAGCAGTTTTGAAACACTCTTTTTGTAGAATCTTCAAGTGGATATTTAGAACGCTTTCTGGCCTATGCTGGGAAATGAAATATCTTCACCTAAAACCTAGAAAGAAGCATTCTCGCAAACTTCCGTGTGAAGAGTGCATTCGACTCACGGACTTGAACATTACTTTGGATAGAGCAGTTTGGAAACACTCCTTTTGAAGAATCTGCAAGTGTTTGTTTGGAGCGTTTTGAGGCCTATGCTGGAAAAGGAAATATCTTCACATAAAAACTAGACAGAAGCATTCTCAGAAACTTCTTTGTGATGAGTGCATTCTACTCATACAGTTGAACATTCTTTTTGATAGAAGAGTTTTGAAACTCTCTTTCTGTGGGATCTGCAAGTGCATATTTGGAGCTGTTGGAGGCCAATGTTGGAAAAGGAAATATCTTCACATAAAAACTAGACGGAAGCATTCTCAGAAACTTGTGTGTGATGAGTGCGTTCAACTCACAGACTTGAACGATCCTATTGATAGGACAGTTTGGAAACACTCCTTTTGTAGAATCTGCAAGTGTTTATTTCGAGCTCATTGAGGCCAAAGGTGGAAAAGGAAATGTCCTCAAATAACAACTACACAGAAGCATTCTCCGAAACTTCTTTGCAATGAGTGCATTCAACTCGCAGACTTGAACCTTCCTTTTGAAAGAGCAGTTTTGAAACACTCTTTTTGTAGAATCTTCAAGTGGATATTTGGAACGCTTTGAGGCCTAGGCTGGGAAATGAAATATCTTCACCTAAAAACTAGACAGAAGCATTCTCAGAAACTTCTGTGTGATGAGTGCATTCAACTCACAGACTTGAATATTCCTTTTGATAGAGCAGTTTGGAAACACTCCTTTTGCAGAATCTGCAAGTGTTTATTTGGAGCACTTTGAGGCCTATGCTGGAAAAGGAAATATCTTCACATAAAAACTAGACAGAAGCATTCTCAGAAACTTCTTTGTGACGAGTGCATTCTACTCACAGAGTTGAACCTTCTTTTTGATAGAAGAGTTTTGAAACTCTCTTTCTGTAGAATCTGCAAGTGCATATTTGGAGCTGTTTGAGGCCAATGCTGGAAAAGGAAATATCTTCACATAAAAACTAGACAGAAGCATTCTCAGAAACTTGTTTGCGATGAGTGCATTCAACTCACAGACTTGAACGTTCCTACTGAAAGAGCAGTTTTGAAACACACTTTTTGTACAATCTGCAAGTGGATATTTAGAACGCTTTTTGTCCTATGCTGGGAAATGAAATATCTTCACGTAAAAACTAGACAGAAGCATTCTCAGAAACTTCTGTGTGATGAGTGCATTCAACTCACAGACTTGAACATTCCTTTTGATAGAGCAGTTTGGAAACACTCCTTTTGAAGAATCTGCAAGTGTTTGTTTGGAGCGTTTTGAGGCCTATGCTGGAAAAGGAAATATCTTCACATAAAAACTAGACAGAAGCATTCTCAGAAACTTCTTTGTGATGAGTGCATTCTACTCATAGAGTTGAACATTCTTTTTGATAGAAGAGTTTTGAAACTCTCTTTCTGTGGGATCTGCAAGTGCATATTTGGAGCTGTTTGAGGCCAATGATGGAAAAGGAAATATCTTCACATAAAAACTAGACAGAAGCATTCTCAGAAACTTGTTTGTGATGAGTGCATTCAACTCACAGACTTAAACGTTCCTTTTGAAAGAGCAGTTTTGAAACACACTTTTTGTACAATCTGCAAGTGGATATTTAGAACGCTTTCGGTCCTATGCTGGGAAATGAAATACCTTCACCTAAAACCTAGACAGAAGCATTCTCGGAAACTTCTGTGTGATGAGTGCATTCAACTCACAGACTTGAACATTCCCTTTGATAGAGCAGTTTGGAAACACTCCTTTTTCAGAATCTGCAAGGGTTTATTTGGAGCACTTTGAGGCGTATGCTGGAAAAGGAAATATCTTCACATAAAAACTAGACAGAAGCATTCTCAGAAACTTCTTTGGGATGAGTGCATTCTACTCACAGAGTTGAACCTTCTTTTTGATAGAAGAGTTTTGAAACTCTCTTTCTGTAGAATCTGCAAGCGCATATTTGGAGCTGTTTGAGGCCAACGCTGGAAAAGGAAATATCTTCACATAAAAACTAGAAAGAAGCATTCTCAGAAACTTGTTTGTGATGAGTGCATTCAACTCACAGACTTGAACGTTCCTTTTGAAAGAGCAGTTTTGAAACACACTTTTTGTACAATCTGCAAGTGGATATTTAGAACGCTTTCTGGCCTATGCTGGGAAATGAAATATCTTCACCTAAAACCTAGACAGAAGCATTCTCGGAAACTTCTGTGCGATGAGTGCATTCAACTCACAGACTTGAACATTACTTTGGATAGAGCAGTTTGGAAACACTCCTTTTGAAGAATCTGTAAGTGTTTGTTTGGAGCGTTTTGAGGCCTATGCTGGAAAAGGAAATATCTTCACATAAAAACTAGACAGAAGCATTCTCAGAAACTTCTTTGTGATGAGTGCATTCTACTCGCAGAGTTGAACCTTCTTTTTGATAGAAGAGTTTTCAAACTGTCTTTTTGTAGAATCTGCAAGTGCATATTTGGAGCTGTTTGAGGCCAATGATGGAAAAGGAAATATCTTCACATAAAAACTAGACAGAAGCGTTCTCAGAAACTTGTTTGGGAGGAGTGCATTCAAGTCACAGATTTGAACCTTTCTTTTGAAAGAGCAGTTTTGAAACACTCTTTTTGTAGAATCTGCTAGTGTATATTTGGAGCGCTGTGAGGCGTATGCTGGGAAATGGAATATCTTCACCTGGAAACAAGACAGAAGGATTCTCAGAAACTTCTGTGTGATGAATGCATTCAACTCACAGACATGAACGTTCCTTTTGATAGGACAGTTTTGAAACACTCCTTTGGTAGAATCTGCATCTGTTTATTTCGAGCGCCTTGAGGCCAATGCTGGAAAAGGAAATATCTTCCCATAAAAACTAGACAGAAGCATTCTCAGAAACTTGTGTGTGATGAGTGCGTTCAACTCACAGACTTGAACGATCCTTTTGATAGGACAGTTTGGAAACACTCCCTTTGTAGAATCTGCAAGTGTTTATTTCGAGCTCATTGAGGTCAACGGTGGAAAAGGAATTGTCCTCAAATAACAACTACACAGAAGCATTCTCCGAAACTTCTTTGCAATGAGTGCATTCAACTCACGGACTTGATCCTTCCTTTTGAAAGAACAGTTTTGAAACACTCTTTTTGTAGAATCTTCAAGTGGATATTTGGAACGCTTTGAGGCCTAGGCTGGGAAATGAAATATGTTCACCTAAAAACTAGACAGAAGCATTCTCAGAAACTTCTGTGTGATGAGTGCATTCAACTCACAGACTTGAACATTCCTTTTGATAGAGCAGTTTGGAAACACTCCTTTTTCAGAATCTGCAAGGGTTTATTTGGAGCACTTTGAGGCGTATGCTGGAAAAGGAAATATCTTCACATAAAAACTAGACAGAAGCATTCTCAGAAACTTCTTTGGGATGAGTGCATTCTACTCACAGAGTTGAACCTTCTTTTTGATAGAAGAGTTTTGAAACTCTCTTTCTGTAGAATCTGCAAGCGCATATTTGGAGCTGTTTGAGGCCAACGCTGGAAAAGGAAATATCTTCACATAAAAACTAGAAAGAAGCATTCTCAGAAACTTGTTTGTGATGAGTGCATTCAACTCACAGACTTGAACGTTCCTTTTGAAAGAGCAGTTTTGAAACACACTTTTTGTACAATCTGCAAGTGGATATTTAGAACGCTTTCTGGCCTATGCTGGGAAATGAAATATCTTCACCTAAAACCTAGACAGAAGCATTCTCGGAAACTTCTGTGCGATGAGTGCATTCAACTCACAGACTTGAACATTACTTTGGATAGAGCAGTTTGGAAACACTCCTTTTGAAGAATCTGTAAGTGTTTGTTTGGAGCGTTTTGAGGCCTATGCTGGAAAAGGAAATATCTTCACATAAAAACTAGACAGAAGCATTCTCAGAAACTTCTTTGTGATGAGTGCATTCTACTCGCAGAGTTGAACCTTCTTTTTGATAGAAGAGTTTTCAAACTGTCTTTTTGTAGAATCTGCAAGTGCATATTTGGAGCTGTTTGAGGCCAATGATGGAAAAGGAAATATCTTCACATAAAAACTAGACAGAAGCGTTCTCAGAAACTTGTTTGGGAGGAGTGCATTCAAGTCACAGATTTGAACCTTTCTTTTGAAAGAGCAGTTTTGAAACACTCTTTTTGTAGAATCTGCTAGTGTATATTTGGAGCGCTGTGAGGCGTATGCTGGGAAATGGAATATCTTCACCTGGAAACAAGACAGAAGGATTCTCAGAAACTTCTGTGTGATGAATGCATTCAACTCACAGACATGAACGTTCCTTTTGATAGGACAGTTTTGAAACACTCCTTTGGTAGAATCTGCATCTGTTTATTTCGAGCGCCTTGAGGCCAATGCTGGAAAAGGAAATATCTTCCCATAAAAACTAGACAGAAGCATTCTCAGAAACTTGTGTGTGATGAGTGCGTTCAACTCACAGACTTGAACGATCCTTTTGATAGGACAGTTTGGAAACACTCCCTTTGTAGAATCTGCAAGTGTTTATTTCGAGCTCATTGAGGTCAACGGTGGAAAAGGAATTGTCCTCAAATAACAACTACACAGAAGCATTCTCCGAAACTTCTTTGCAATGAGTGCATTCAACTCACGGACTTGATCCTTCCTTTTGAAAGAACAGTTTTGAAACACTCTTTTTGTAGAATCTTCAAGTGGATATTTGGAACGCTTTGAGGCCTAGGCTGGGAAATGAAATATGTTCACCTAAAAACTAGACAGAAGCATTCTCAGAAACTTCTGTGTGATGAGTGCATTCAACTCACAGACTTGAACATTCCTTTTGATAGAGCAGTTTGGAAACACTCCTTTTTCAGAATCTGCAAGGGTTTATTTGGAGCACTTTGAGGCGTATGCTGGAAAAGGAAATATCTTCACATAAAAACTAGACAGAAGCATTCTCAGAAACTTCTTTGGGATGAGTGCATTCTACTCACAGAGTTGAACCTTCTTTTTGATAGAAGAGTTTTGAAACTCTCTTTCTGTAGAATCTGCAAGCGCATATTTGGAGCTGTTTGAGGCCAACGCTGGAAAAGGAAATATCTTCACATAAAAACTAGAAAGAAGCATTCTCAGAAACTTGTTTGTGATGAGTGCATTCAACTCACAGACTTGAACGTTCCTTTTGAAAGAGCAGTTTTGAAACACACTTTTTGTACAATCTGCAAGTGGATATTTAGAACGCTTTCTGGCCTATGCTGGGAAATGAAATATCTTCACCTAAAACCTAGACAGAAGCATTCTCGGAAACTTCTGTGCGATGAGTGCATTCAACTCACAGACTTGAACATTACTTTGGATAGAGCAGTTTGGAAACACTCCTTTTGAAGAATCTGTAAGTGTTTGTTTGGAGCGTTTTGAGGCCTATGCTGGAAAAGGAAATATCTTCACATAAAAACTAGACAGAAGCATTCTCAGAAACTTCTTTGTGATGAGTGCATTCTACTCGCAGAGTTGAACCTTCTTTTTGATAGAAGAGTTTTCAAACTGTCTTTTTGTAGAATCTGCAAGTGCATATTTGGAGCTGTTTGAGGCCAATGATGGAAAAGGAAATATCTTCACATAAAAACTAGACAGAAGCGTTCTCAGAAACTTGTTTGGGAGGAGTGCATTCAAGTCACAGATTTGAACCTTTCTTTTGAAAGAGCAGTTTTGAAACACTCTTTTTGTAGAATCTGCTAGTGTATATTTGGAGCGCTGTGAGGCGTATGCTGGGAAATGGAATATCTTCACCTGGAAACAAGACAGAAGGATTCTCAGAAACTTCTGTGTGATGAATGCATTCAACTCACAGACATGAACGTTCCTTTTGATAGGACAGTTTTGAAACACTCCTTTGGTAGAATCTGCATCTGTTTATTTCGAGCGCCTTGAGGCCAATGCTGGAAAAGGAAATATCTTCCCATAAAAACTAGACAGAAGCATTCTCAGAAACTTGTGTGTGATGAGTGCGTTCAACTCACAGACTTGAACGATCCTTTTGATAGGACAGTTTGGAAACACTCCCTTTGTAGAATCTGCAAGTGTTTATTTCGAGCTCATTGAGGTCAACGGTGGAAAAGGAATTGTCCTCAAATAACAACTACACAGAAGCATTCTCCGAAACTTCTTTGCAATGAGTGCATTCAACTCACGGACTTGATCCTTCCTTTTGAAAGAACAGTTTTGAAACACTCTTTTTGTAGAATCTTCAAGTGGATATTTGGAACGCTTTGAGGCCTAGGCTGGGAAATGAAATATGTTCACCTAAAAACTAGACAGAAGCATTCTCAGAAACTTCTGTGTGATGAGTGCATTCAACTCACAGACTTGAACATTCCTTTTGATAGAGCAGTTTGGAAACACTCCTTTTGCAGAATCTGCAAGGGTTTATTTGGAGCACTTTGAGGCCTATGCTGGAAAAGGAAATATCTTCACATAAAAACTAGACAGAAGCATTCTCAGAAACTTCTTTGTGATGAGTGCATTCTACTCACAGAGTTGAACCTTCTTTTTGATAGAAGAGTTTTGAAACTCTCTTTCTGTAGAATCTGCAAGTACATATTTGGAGCTGTTTGAGGCCAATGCTGGAAAAGGAAATATCTTCACATAAAAACTAGACAGAAGCATTCTCAGAAACTTGTTTGCGATGAGTGCATTCAACTCACAGACTTCAACCTTTCTTTTGAAAGAGCAGTTTTGAAACACTCTTTTTGTAGAATCTTCAAGTGGATAATTAGAACGCTTTCTGGCCTATGCTGGGAAATGAAATATCTTCACCTAAAACCTAGAAAGAAGCATTCTCGCAAACTTCCGTGTGAAGAGTGCATTCGACTCACGGACTTGAACATTACTTTGGATAGAGCAGTTTGGAAACACTCCTTTTGAAGAATCTGCAAGTGTTTGTTTGGAGCGTTTTGAGGCCTATGCTGGAAAAGGAAATATCTTCACATAAAAACTAGACAGAAGCATTCTCAGAAACTTCTTTGTGATGAGTGCATTCTACTCATACAGTTGAACATTCTTTTTGATAGAAGAGTTTTGAAACTCTCTTTCTGTGGGATCTGCAAGTGCATATTTGGAGCTGTTGGAGGCCAATGTTGGAAAAGGAAATATCTTCACATAAAAACTAGACGGAAGCATTCTCAGAAACTTGTGTGTGATGAGTGCGTTCAACTCACAGACTTGAACGATCCTATTGATAGGACAGTTTGGAAACACTCCTTTTGTAGAATCTGCAAGTGTTTATTTCGAGCTCATTGAGGCCAAAGGTGGAAAAGGAAATGTCCTCAAATAACAACTACACAGAAGCATTCTCCGAAACTTCTTTGCAATGAGTGCATTCAACTCGCAGACTTGAACCTTCCTTTTGAAAGAGCAGTTTTGAAACACTCTTTTTGTAGAATCTTCAAGTGGATATTTGGAACGCTTTGAGGCCTAGGCTGGGAAATGAAATATCTTCACCTAAAAACTAGACAGAAGCATTCTCAGAAACTTCTGTGTGATGAGTGCATTCAACTCACAGACTTGAATATTCCTTTTGATAGAGCAGTTTGGAAACACTCCTTTTGCAGAATCTGCAAGTGTTTATTTGGAGCACTTTGAGGCCTATGCTGGAAAAGGAAATATCTTCACATAAAAACTAGACAGAAGCATTCTCAGAAACTTCTTTGTGACGAGTGCATTCTACTCACAGAGTTGAACCTTCTTTTTGATAGAAGAGTTTTGAAACTCTCTTTCTGTAGAATCTGCAAGTGCATATTTGGAGCTGTTTGAGGCCAATGCTGGAAAAGGAAATATCTTCACATAAAAACTAGACAGAAGCATTCTCAGAAACTTGTTTGCGATGAGTGCATTCAACTCACAGACTTGAACGTTCCTACTGAAAGAGCAGTTTTGAAACACACTTTTTGTACAATCTGCAAGTGGATATTTAGAACGCTTTTTGTCCTATGCTGGGAAATGAAATATCTTCACGTAAAAACTAGACAGAAGCATTCTCAGAAACTTCTGTGTGATGAGTGCATTCAACTCACAGACTTGAACATTCCTTTTGATAGAGCAGTTTGGAAACACTCCTTTTGAAGAATCTGCAAGTGTTTGTTTGGAGCGTTTTGAGGCCTATGCTGGAAAAGGAAATATCTTCACATAAAAACTAGACAGAAGCATTCTCAGAAACTTCTTTGTGATGAGTGCATTCTACTCGCAGAGTTGAACCTTCTTTTTGATAGAAGAGTTTTCAAACTGTCTTTTTGTAGAATCTGCAAGTGCATATTTGGAGCTGTTTGAGGCCAATGATGGAAAAGGAAATATCTTCACATAAAAACTAGACAGAAGCGTTCTCAGAAACTTGTTTGGGAGGAGTGCATTCAAGTCACAGATTTGAACCTTTCTTTTGAAAGAGCAGTTTTGAAACACTCTTTTTGTAGAATCTGCTAGTGTATATTTGGAGCGCTGTGAGGCGTATGCTGGGAAATGGAATATCTTCACCTGGAAACAAGACAGAAGGATTCTCAGAAACTTCTGTGTGATGAATGCATTCAACTCACAGACATGAACGTTCCTTTTGATAGGACAGTTTTGAAACACTCCTTTGGTAGAATCTGCATCTGTTTATTTCGAGCGCCTTGAGGCCAATGCTGGAAAAGGAAATATCTTCCCATAAAAACTAGACAGAAGCATTCTCAGAAACTTGTGTGTGATGAGTGCGTTCAACTCACAGACTTGAACGATCCTTTTGATAGGACAGTTTGGAAACACTCCCTTTGTAGAATCTGCAAGTGTTTATTTCGAGCTCATTGAGGTCAACGGTGGAAAAGGAATTGTCCTCAAATAACAACTACACAGAAGCATTCTCCGAAACTTCTTTGCAATGAGTGCATTCAACTCACGGACTTGATCCTTCCTTTTGAAAGAACAGTTTTGAAACACTCTTTTTGTAGAATCTTCAAGTGGATATTTGGAACGCTTTGAGGCCTAGGCTGGGAAATGAAATATGTTCACCTAAAAACTAGACAGAAGCATTCTCAGAAACTTCTGTGTGATGAGTGCATTCAACTCACAGACTTGAACATTCCTTTTGATAGAGCAGTTTGGAAACACTCCTTTTGCAGAATCTGCAAGGGTTTATTTGGAGCACTTTGAGGCCTATGCTGGAAAAGGAAATATCTTCACATAAAAACTAGACAGAAGCATTCTCAGAAACTTCTTTGTGATGAGTGCATTCTACTCACAGAGTTGAACCTTCTTTTTGATAGAAGAGTTTTGAAACTCTCTTTCTGTAGAATCTGCAAGTGCATATTTGGAGCTGTTTGAGGCCAATGCTGGAAAAGGAAATATCTTCACATAAAAACTAGACAGAAGCATTCTCAGAAACTTGTTTGCGATGAGTGCATTCAACTCACAGACTTCAACCTTTCTTTTGAAAGAGCAGTTTTGAAACACTCTTTTTGTAGAATCTTCAAGTGGATAATTAGAACGCTTTCTGGCCTATGCTGGGAAATGAAATATCTTCACCTAAAACCTAGAAAGAAGCATTCTCGCAAACTTCCGTGTGAAGAGTGCATTCGACTCACGGACTTGAACATTACTTTGGATAGAGCAGTTTGGAAACACTCCTTTTGAAGAATCTGCAAGTGTTTGTTTGGAGCGTTTTGAGGCCTATGCTGGAAAAGGAAATATCTTCACATAAAAACTAGACAGAAGCATTCTCAGAAACTTCTTTGTGATGAGTGCATTCTACTCATACAGTTGAACATTCTTTTTGATAGAAGAGTTTTGAAACTCTCTTTCTGTGGGATCTGCAAGTGCATATTTGGAGCTGTTGGAGGCCAATGTTGGAAAAGGAAATATCTTCACATAAAAACTAGACGGAAGCATTCTCAGAAACTTGTGTGTGATGAGTGCGTTCAACTCACAGACTTGAACGATCCTATTGATAGGACAGTTTGGAAACACTCCTTTTGTAGAATCTGCAAGTGTTTATTTCGAGCTCATTGAGGCCAAAGGTGGAAAAGGAAATGTCCTCAAATAACAACTACACAGAAGCATTCTCCGAAACTTCTTTGCAATGAGTGCATTCAACTCGCAGACTTGAACCTTCCTTTTGAAAGAGCAGTTTTGAAACACTCTTTTTGTAGAATCTTCAAGTGGATATTTGGAACGCTTTGAGGCCTAGGCTGGGAAATGAAATATCTTCACCTAAAAACTAGACAGAAGCATTCTCAGAAACTTCTGTGTGATGAGTGCATTCAACTCACAGACTTGAATATTCCTTTTGATAGAGCAGTTTGGAAACACTCCTTTTGCAGAATCTGCAAGTGTTTATTTGGAGCACTTTGAGGCCTATGCTGGAAAAGGAAATATCTTCACATAAAAACTAGACAGAAGCATTCTCAGAAACTTCTTTGTGACGAGTGCATTCTACTCACAGAGTTGAACCTTCTTTTTGATAGAAGAGTTTTGAAACTCTCTTTCTGTAGAATCTGCAAGTGCATATTTGGAGCTGTTTGAGGCCAATGCTGGAAAAGGAAATATCTTCACATAAAAACTAGACAGAAGCATTCTCAGAAACTTGTTTGCGATGAGTGCATTCAACTCACAGACTTGAACGTTCCTACTGAAAGAGCAGTTTTGAAACACACTTTTTGTACAATCTGCAAGTGGATATTTAGAACGCTTTTTGTCCTATGCTGGGAAATGAAATATCTTCACGTAAAAACTAGACAGAAGCATTCTCAGAAACTTCTGTGTGATGAGTGCATTCAACTCACAGACTTGAACATTCCTTTTGATAGAGCAGTTTGGAAACACTCCTTTTGAAGAATCTGCAAGTGTTTGTTTGGAGCGTTTTGAGGCCTATGCTGGAAAAGGAAATATCTTCACATAAAAACTAGACAGAAGCATTCTCAGAAACTTCTTTGTGATGAGTGCATTCTACTCATAGAGTTGAACATTCTTTTTGATAGAAGAGTTTTGAAACTCTCTTTCTGTGGGATCTGCAAGTGCATATTTGGAGCTGTTTGAGGCCAATGATGGAAAAGGAAATATCTTCACATAAAAACTAGACAGAAGCATTCTCAGAAACTTGTGTGTGATGAGTGCATTCAACTCACAGACTTAAACGTTCCTTTTGAAAGAGCAGTTTTGAAACACACTTTTTGTACAATCTGCAAGTGGATATTTAGAACGCTTTCGGTCCTATGCTGGGAAATGAAATACCTTCACCTAAAACCTAGACAGAAGCATTCTCGGAAACTTCTGTGTGATGAGTGCATTCAACTCACAGACTTGAACATTCCCTTTGATAGAGCAGTTTGGAAACACTCCTTTTTCAGAATCTGCAAGGGTTTATTTGGAGCACTTTGAGGCGTATGCTGGAAAAGGAAATATCTTCACATAAAAACTAGACAGAAGCATTCTCAGAAACTTCTTTGGGATGAGTGCATTCTACTCACAGAGTTGAACCTTCTTTTTGATAGAAGAGTTTTGAAACTCTCTTTCTGTAGAATCTGCAAGCGCATATTTGGAGCTGTTTGAGGCCAACGCTGGAAAAGGAAATATCTTCACATAAAAACTAGAAAGAAGCATTCTCAGAAACTTGTTTGTGATGAGTGCATTCAACTCACAGACTTGAACGTTCCTTTTGAAAGAGCAGTTTTGAAACACACTTTTTGTACAATCTGCAAGTGGATATTTAGAACGCTTTCTGGCCTATGCTGGGAAATGAAATATCTTCACCTAAAACCTAGACAGAAGCATTCTCGGAAACTTCTGTGCGATGAGTGCATTCAACTCACAGACTTGAACATTACTTTGGATAGAGCAGTTTGGAAACACTCCTTTTGAAGAATCTGTAAGTGTTTGTTTGGAGCGTTTTGAGGCCTATGCTGGAAAAGGAAATATCTTCACATAAAAACTAGACAGAAGCATTCTCAGAAACTTCTTTGTGATGAGTGCATTCTACTCGCAGAGTTGAACCTTCTTTTTGATAGAAGAGTTTTCAAACTGTCTTTTTGTAGAATCTGCAAGTGCATATTTGGAGCTGTTTGAGGCCAATGATGGAAAAGGAAATATCTTCACATAAAAACTAGACAGAAGCGTTCTCAGAAACTTGTTTGGGAGGAGTGCATTCAAGTCACAGATTTGAACCTTTCTTTTGAAAGAGCAGTTTTGAAACACTCTTTTTGTAGAATCTGCTAGTGTATATTTGGAGCGCTGTGAGGCGTATGCTGGGAAATGGAATATCTTCACCTGGAAACAAGACAGAAGGATTCTCAGAAACTTCTGTGTGATGAATGCATTCAACTCACAGACATGAACGTTCCTTTTGATAGGACAGTTTTGAAACACTCCTTTGGTAGAATCTGCATCTGTTTATTTCGAGCGCCTTGAGGCCAATGCTGGAAAAGGAAATATCTTCCCATAAAAACTAGACAGAAGCATTCTCAGAAACTTGTGTGTGATGAGTGCGTTCAACTCACAGACTTGAACGATCCTTTTGATAGGACAGTTTGGAAACACTCCCTTTGTAGAATCTGCAAGTGTTTATTTCGAGCTCATTGAGGTCAACGGTGGAAAAGGAATTGTCCTCAAATAACAACTACACAGAAGCATTCTCCGAAACTTCTTTGCAATGAGTGCATTCAACTCACGGACTTGATCCTTCCTTTTGAAAGAACAGTTTTGAAACACTCTTTTTGTAGAATCTTCAAGTGGATATTTGGAACGCTTTGAGGCCTAGGCTGGGAAATGAAATATGTTCACCTAAAAACTAGACAGAAGCATTCTCAGAAACTTCTGTGTGATGAGTGCATTCAACTCACAGACTTGAACATTCCTTTTGATAGAGCAGTTTGGAAACACTCCTTTTGCAGAATCTGCAAGGGTTTATTTGGAGCACTTTGAGGCCTATGCTGGAAAAGGAAATATCTTCACATAAAAACTAGACAGAAGCATTCTCAGAAACTTCTTTGGGATGAGTGCATTCTACTCACAGAGTTGAACCTTCTTTTTGATAGAAGAGTTTTGAAACTCTCTTTCTGTAGAATCTGCAAGTGCATATTTGGAGCTGTTTGAGGCCAATGCTGGAAAAGGAAATATCTTCACATAAAAACTAGACAGAAGCATTCTCAGAAACTTGTTTGCGATGAGTGCATTCAACTCACAGACTTCAACCTTTCTTTTGAAAGAGCAGTTTTGAAACACTCTTTTTGTAGAATCTTCAAGTGGATAATTAGAACGCTTTCTGGCCTATGCTGGGAAATGAAATATCTTCACCTAAAACCTAGAAAGAAGCATTCTCGCAAACTTCCGTGTGAAGAGTGCATTCGACTCACGGACTTGAACATTACTTTGGATAGAGCAGTTTGGAAACACTCCTTTTGAAGAATCTGCAAGTGTTTGTTTGGAGCGTTTTGAGGCCTATGCTGGAAAAGGAAATATCTTCACATAAAAACTAGACAGAAGCATTCTCAGAAACTTCTTTGTGATGAGTGCATTCTACTCATACAGTTGAACATTCTTTTTGATAGAAGAGTTTTGAAACTCTCTTTCTGTGGGATCTGCAAGTGCATATTTGGAGCTGTTGGAGGCCAATGTTGGAAAAGGAAATATCTTCACATAAAAACTAGACGGAAGCATTCTCAGAAACTTGTGTGTGATGAGTGCGTTCAACTCACAGACTTGAACGATCCTATTGATAGGACAGTTTGGAAACACTCCTTTTGTAGAATCTGCAAGTGTTTATTTCGAGCTCATTGAGGCCAAAGGTGGAAAAGGAAATGTCCTCAAATAACAACTACACAGAAGCATTCTCCGAAACTTCTTTGCAATGAGTGCATTCAACTCGCAGACTTGAACCTTCCTTTTGAAAGAGCAGTTTTGAAACACTCTTTTTGTAGAATCTTCAAGTGGATATTTGGAACGCTTTGAGGCCTAGGCTGGGAAATGAAATATCTTCACCTAAAAACTAGACAGAAGCATTCTCAGAAACTTCTGTGTGATGAGTGCATTCAACTCACAGACTTGAATATTCCTTTTGATAGAGCAGTTTGGAAACACTCCTTTTGCAGAATCTGCAAGTGTTTATTTGGAGCACTTTGAGGCCTATGCTGGAAAAGGAAATATCTTCACATAAAAACTAGACAGAAGCATTCTCAGAAACTTCTTTGTGACGAGTGCATTCTACTCACAGAGTTGAACCTTCTTTTTGATAGAAGAGTTTTGAAACTCTCTTTCTGTAGAATCTGCAAGTGCATATTTGGAGCTGTTTGAGGCCAATGCTGGAAAAGGAAATATCTTCACATAAAAACTAGACAGAAGCATTCTCAGAAACTTGTTTGCGATGAGTGCATTCAACTCACAGACTTGAACGTTCCTACTGAAAGAGCAGTTTTGAAACACACTTTTTGTACAATCTGCAAGTGGATATTTAGAACGCTTTTTGTCCTATGCTGGGAAATGAAATATCTTCACGTAAAAACTAGACAGAAGCATTCTCAGAAACTTCTGTGTGATGAGTGCATTCAACTCACAGACTTGAACATTCCTTTTGATAGAGCAGTTTGGAAACACTCCTTTTGAAGAATCTGCAAGTGTTTGTTTGGAGCGTTTTGAGGCCTATGCTGGAAAAGGAAATATCTTCACATAAAAACTAGACAGAAGCATTCTCAGAAACTTCTTTGTGATGAGTGCATTCTACTCATAGAGTTGAACATTCTTTTTGATAGAAGAGTTTTGAAACTCTCTTTCTGTGGGATCTGCAAGTGCATATTTGGAGCTGTTTGAGGCCAATGATGGAAAAGGAAATATCTTCACATAAAAACTAGACAGAAGCATTCTCAGAAACTTGTTTGTGATGAGTGCATTCAACTCACAGACTTAAACGTTCCTTTTGAAAGAGCAGTTTTGAAACACACTTTTTGTACAATCTGCAAGTGGATATTTAGAACGCTTTCGGTCCTATGCTGGGAAATGAAATACCTTCACCTAAAACCTAGACAGAAGCATTCTCGGAAACTTCTGTGTGATGAGTGCATTCAACTCACAGACTTGAACATTCCCTTTGATAGAGCAGTTTGGAAACACTCCTTTTTCAGAATCTGCAAGGGTTTATTTGGAGCACTTTGAGGCGTATGCTGGAAAAGGAAATATCTTCACATAAAAACTAGACAGAAGCATTCTCAGAAACTTCTTTGGGATGAGTGCATTCTACTCACAGAGTTGAACCTTCTTTTTGATAGAAGAGTTTTGAAACTCTCTTTCTGTAGAATCTGCAAGCGCATATTTGGAGCTGTTTGAGGCCAACGCTGGAAAAGGAAATATCTTCACATAAAAACTAGAAAGAAGCATTCTCAGAAACTTGTTTGTGATGAGTGCATTCAACTCACAGACTTGAACGTTCCTTTTGAAAGAGCAGTTTTGAAACACACTTTTTGTACAATCTGCAAGTGGATATTTAGAACGCTTTCTGGCCTATGCTGGGAAATGAAATATCTTCACCTAAAACCTAGACAGAAGCATTCTCGGAAACTTCTGTGCGATGAGTGCATTCAACTCACAGACTTGAACATTACTTTGGATAGAGCAGTTTGGAAACACTCCTTTTGAAGAATCTGTAAGTGTTTGTTTGGAGCGTTTTGAGGCCTATGCTGGAAAAGGAAATATCTTCACATAAAAACTAGACAGAAGCATTCTCAGAAACTTCTTTGTGATGAGTGCATTCTACTCGCAGAGTTGAACCTTCTTTTTGATAGAAGAGTTTTCAAACTGTCTTTTTGTAGAATCTGCAAGTGCATATTTGGAGCTGTTTGAGGCCAATGATGGAAAAGGAAATATCTTCACATAAAAACTAGACAGAAGCGTTCTCAGAAACTTTTTTGGGAGGAGTGCATTCAAGTCACAGATTTGAACCTTTCTTTTGAAAGAGCAGTTTTGAAACACTCTTTTTGTAGAATCTGCTAGTGTATATTTGGAGCGCTGTGAGGCGTATGCTGGGAAATGGAATATCTTCACCTGGAAACAAGACAGAAGGATTCTCAGAAACTTCTGTGTGATGAATGCATTCAACTCACAGACATGAACGTTCCTTTTGATAGGACAGTTTTGAAACACTCCTTTGGTAGAATCTGCATCTGTTTATTTCGAGCGCCTTGAGGCCAATGCTGGAAAAGGAAATATCTTCCCATAAAAACTAGACAGAAGCATTCTCAGAAACTTGTGTGTGATGAGTGCGTTCAACTCACAGACTTGAACGATCCTTTTGATAGGACAGTTTGGAAACACTCCCTTTGTAGAATCTGCAAGTGTTTATTTCGAGCTCATTGAGGTCAACGGTGGAAAAGGAATTGTCCTCAAATAACAACTACACAGAAGCATTCTCCGAAACTTCTTTGCAATGAGTGCATTCAACTCACGGACTTGATCCTTCCTTTTGAAAGAACAGTTTTGAAACACTCTTTTTGTAGAATCTTCAAGTGGATATTTGGAACGCTTTGAGGCCTAGGCTGGGAAATGAAATATGTTCACCTAAAAACTAGACAGAAGCATTCTCAGAAACTTCTGTGTGATGAGTGCATTCAACTCACAGACTTGAACATTCCTTTTGATAGAGCAGTTTGGAAACACTCCTTTTGCAGAATCTGCAAGGGTTTATTTGGAGCACTTTGAGGCCTATGCTGGAAAAGGAAATATCTTCACATAAAAACTAGACAGAAGCATTCTCAGAAACTTCTTTGTGATGAGTGCATTCTACTCACAGAGTTGAACCTTCTTTTTGATAGAAGAGTTTTGAAACTCTCTTTCTGTAGAATCTGCAAGTGCATATTTGGAGCTGTTTGAGGCCAATGCTGGAAAAGGAAATATCTTCACATAAAAACTAGACAGAAGCATTCTCAGAAACTTGTTTGCGATGAGTGCATTCAACTCACAGACTTCAACCTTTCTTTTGAAAGAGCAGTTTTGAAACACTCTTTTTGTAGAATCTTCAAGTGGATATTTAGAACGCTTTCTGGCCTATGCTGGGAAATGAAATATCTTCACCTAAAACCTAGAAAGAAGCATTCTCGCAAACTTCCGTGTGAAGAGTGCATTCGACTCACGGACTTGAACATTACTTTGGATAGAGCAGTTTGGAAACACTCCTTTTGAAGAATCTGCAAGTGTTTGTTTGGAGCGTTTTGAGGCCTATGCTGGAAAAGGAAATATCTTCACATAAAAACTAGACAGAAGCATTCTCAGAAACTTCTTTGTGATGAGTGCATTCTACTCATACAGTTGAACATTCTTTTTGATAGAAGAGTTTTGAAACTCTCTTTCTGTGGGATCTGCAAGTGCATATTTGGAGCTGTTGGAGGCCAATGTTGGAAAAGGAAATATCTTCACATAAAAACTAGACGGAAGCATTCTCAGAAACTTGTGTGTGATGAGTGCGTTCAACTCACAGACTTGAACGATCCTATTGATAGGACAGTTTGGAAACACTCCTTTTGTAGAATCTGCAAGTGTTTATTTCGAGCTCATTGAGGCCAAAGGTGGAAAAGGAAATGTCCTCAAATAACAACTACACAGAAGCATTCTCCGAAACTTCTTTGCAATGAGTGCATTCAACTCGCAGACTTGAACCTTCCTTTTGAAAGAGCAGTTTTGAAACACTCTTTTTGTAGAATCTTCAAGTGGATATTTGGAACGCTTTGAGGCCTAGGCTGGGAAATGAAATATCTTCACCTAAAAACTAGACAGAAGCATTCTCAGAAACTTCTGTGTGATGAGTGCATTCAACTCACAGACTTGAATATTCCTTTTGATAGAGCAGTTTGGAAACACTCCTTTTGCAGAATCTGCAAGTGTTTATTTGGAGCACTTTGAGGCCTATGCTGGAAAAGGAAATATCTTCACATAAAAACTAGACAGAAGCATTCTCAGAAACTTCTTTGTGACGAGTGCATTCTACTCACAGAGTTGAACCTTCTTTTTGATAGAAGAGTTTTGAAACTCTCTTTCTGTAGAATCTGCAAGTGCATATTTGGAGCTGTTTGAGGCCAATGCTGGAAAAGGAAATATCTTCACATAAAAACTAGACAGAAGCATTCTCAGAAACTTGTTTGCGATGAGTGCATTCAACTCACAGACTTGAACGTTCCTACTGAAAGAGCAGTTTTGAAACACACTTTTTGTACAATCTGCAAGTGGATATTTAGAACGTTTTTTGTCCTATGCTGGGAAATGAAATATCTTCACGTAAAAACTAGACAGAAGCATTCTCAGAAACTTCTGTGTGATGAGTGCATTCAACTCACAGACTTGAACATTCCTTTTGATAGAGCAGTTTGGAAACACTCCTTTTGAAGAATCTGCAAGTGTTTGTTTGGAGCGTTTTGAGGCCTATGCTGGAAAAGGAAATATCTTCACATAAAAACTAGACAGAAGCATTCTCAGAAACTTCTTTGTGATGAGTGCATTCTACTCATAGAGTTGAACATTCTTTTTGATAGAAGAGTTTTGAAACTCTCTTTCTGTGGGATCTGCAAGTGCATATTTGGAGCTGTTTGAGGCCAATGATGGAAAAGGAAATATCTTCACATAAAAACTAGACAGAAGCATTCTCAGAAACTTGTTTGTGATGAGTGCATTCAACTCACAGACTTAAACGTTCCTTTTGAAAGAGCAGTTTTGAAACACACTTTTTGTACAATCTGCAAGTGGATATTTAGAACGCTTTCGGTCCTATGCTGGGAAATGAAATACCTTCACCTAAAACCTAGACAGAAGCATTCTCGGAAACTTCTGTGTGATGAGTGCATTCAACTCACAGACTTGAACATTCCCTTTGATAGAGCAGTTTGGAAACACTCCTTTTTCAGAATCTGCAAGGGTTTATTTGGAGCACTTTGAGGCGTATGCTGGAAAAGGAAATATCTTCACATAAAAACTAGACAGAAGCATTCTCAGAAACTTCTTTGGGATGAGTGCATTCTACTCACAGAGTTGAACCTTCTTTTTGATAGAAGAGTTTTGAAACTCTCTTTCTGTAGAATCTGCAAGCGCATATTTGGAGCTGTTTGAGGCCAACGCTGGAAAAGGAAATATCTTCACATAAAAACTAGAAAGAAGCATTCTCAGAAACTTGTTTGTGATGAGTGCATTCAACTCACAGACTTGAACGTTCCTTTTGAAAGAGCAGTTTTGAAACACACTTTTTGTACAATCTGCAAGTGGATATTTAGAACGCTTTCTGGCCTATGCTGGGAAATGAAATATCTTCACCTAAAACCTAGACAGAAGCATTCTCGGAAACTTCTGTGCGATGAGTGCATTCAACTCACAGACTTGAACATTACTTTGGATAGAGCAGTTTGGAAACACTCCTTTTGAAGAATCTGTAAGTGTTTGTTTGGAGCGTTTTGAGGCCTATGCTGGAAAAGGAAATATCTTCACATAAAAACTAGACAGAAGCATTCTCAGAAACTTCTTTGTGATGAGTGCATTCTACTCGCAGAGTTGAACCTTCTTTTTGATAGAAGAGTTTTCAAACTGTCTTTTTGTAGAATCTGCAAGTGCATATTTGGAGCTGTTTGAGGCCAATGATGGAAAAGGAAATATCTTCACATAAAAACTAGACAGAAGCGTTCTCAGAAACTTGTTTGGGAGGAGTGCATTCAAGTCACAGATTTGAACCTTTCTTTTGAAAGAGCAGTTTTGAAACACTCTTTTTGTAGAATCTGCTAGTGTATATTTGGAGCGCTGTGAGGCGTATGCTGGGAAATGGAATATCTTCACCTGGAAACAAGACAGAAGGATTCTCAGAAACTTCTGTGTGATGAATGCATTCAACTCACAGACATGAACGTTCCTTTTGATAGGACAGTTTTGAAACACTCCTTTGGTAGAATCTGCATCTGTTTATTTCGAGCGCCTTGAGGCCAATGCTGGAAAAGGAAATATCTTCCCATAAAAACTAGACAGAAGCATTCTCAGAAACTTGTGTGTGATGAGTGCGTTCAACTCACAGACTTGAACGATCCTTTTGATAGGACAGTTTGGAAACACTCCCTTTGTAGAATCTGCAAGTGTTTATTTCGAGCTCATTGAGGTCAACGGTGGAAAAGGAATTGTCCTCAAATAACAACTACACAGAAGCATTCTCCGAAACTTCTTTGCAATGAGTGCATTCAACTCACGGACTTGATCCTTCCTTTTGAAAGAACAGTTTTGAAACACTCTTTTTGTAGAATCTTCAAGTGGATATTTGGAACGCTTTGAGGCCTAGGCTGGGAAATGAAATATGTTCACCTAAAAACTAGACAGAAGCATTCTCAGAAACTTCTGTGTGATGAGTGCATTCAACTCACAGACTTGAACATTCCTTTTGATAGAGCAGTTTGGAAACACTCCTTTTGCAGAATCTGCAAGGGTTTATTTGGAGCACTTTGAGGCCTATGCTGGAAAAGGAAATATCTTCACATAAAAACTAGACAGAAGCATTCTCAGAAACTTCTTTGTGATGAGTGCATTCTACTCACAGAGTTGAACCTTCTTTTTGATAGAAGAGTTTTGAAACTCTCTTTCTGTAGAATCTGCAAGTGCATATTTGGAGCTGTTTGAGGCCAATGCTGGAAAAGGAAATATCTTCACATAAAAACTAGACAGAAGCACTCTCAGAAACTTGTTTGCGATGAGTGCATTCAACTCACAGACTTCAACCTTTCTTTTGAAAGAGCAGTTTTGAAACACTCTTTTTGTAGAATCTTCAAGTGGATATTTAGAACGCTTTCTGGCCTATGCTGGGAAATGAAATATCTTCACCTAAAACCTAGAAAGAAGCATTCTCGCAAACTTCCGTGTGAAGAGTGCATTCGACTCACGGACTTGAACATTACTTTGGATAGAGCAGTTTGGAAACACTCCTTTTGAAGAATCTGCAAGTGTTTGTTTGGAGCGTTTTGAGGCCTATGCTGGAAAAGGAAATATCTTCACATAAAAACTAGACAGAAGCATTCTCAGAAACTTCTTTGTGATGAGTGCATTCTACTCATACAGTTGAACATTCTTTTTGATAGAAGAGTTTTGAAACTCTCTTTCTGTGGGATCTGCAAGTGCATATTTGGAGCTGTTGGAGGCCAATGTTGGAAAAGGAAATATCTTCACATAAAAACTAGACGGAAGCATTCTCAGAAACTTGTGTGTGATGAGTGCGTTCAACTCACAGACTTGAACGATCCTATTGATAGGACAGTTTGGAAACACTCCTTTTGTAGAATCTGCAAGTGTTTATTTCGAGCTCGTTGAGGCCAAAGGTGGAAAAGGAAATGTCCTCAAATAACAACTACACAGAAGCATTCTCCGAAACTTCTTTGCAATGAGTGCATTCAACTCGCAGACTTGAACCTTCCTTTTGAAAGAGCAGTTTTGAAACACTCTTTTTGTAGAATCTTCAAGTGGATATTTGGAACGCTTTGAGGCCTAGGCTGGGAAATGAAATATCTTCACCTAAAAACTAGACAGAAGCATTCTCAGAAACTTCTGTGTGATGAGTGCATTCAACTCACAGACTTGAATATTCCTTTTGATAGAGCAGTTTGGAAACACTCCTTTTGCAGAATCTGCAAGTGTTTATTTGGAGCACTTTGAGGCCTATGCTGGAAAAGGAAATATCTTCACATAAAAACTAGACAGAAGCATTCTCAGAAACTTCTTTGTGACGAGTGCATTCTACTCACAGAGTTGAACCTTCTTTTTGATAGAAGAGTTTTGAAACTCTCTTTCTGTAGAATCTGCAAGTGCATATTTGGAGCTGTTTGAGGCCAATGCTGGAAAAGGAAATATCTTCACATAAAAACTAGACAGAAGCATTCTCAGAAACTTGTTTGCGATGAGTGCATTCAACTCACAGACTTGAACGTTCCTACTGAAAGAGCAGTTTTGAAACACACTTTTTGTACAATCTGCAAGTGGATATTTAGAACGCTTTTTGTCCTATGCTGGGAAATGAAATATCTTCACGTAAAAACTAGACAGAAGCATTCTCAGAAACTTCTGTGTGATGAGTGCATTCAACTCACAGACTTGAACATTCCTTTTGATAGAGCAGTTTGGAAACACTCCTTTTGAAGAATCTGCAAGTGTTTGTTTGGAGCGTTTTGAGGCCTATGCTGGAAAAGGAAATATCTTCACATAAAAACTAGACAGAAGCATTCTCAGAAACTTCTTTGTGATGAGTGCATTCTACTCATAGAGTTGAACATTCTTTTTGATAGAAGAGTTTTGAAACTCTCTTTCTGTGGGATCTGCAAGTGCATATTTGGAGCTGTTTGAGGCCAATGATGGAAAAGGAAATATCTTCACATAAAAACTAGACAGAAGCATTCTCAGAAACTTGTTTGTGATGAGTGCATTCAACTCACAGACTTAAACGTTCCTTTTGAAAGAGCAGTTTTGAAACACACTTTTTGTACAATCTGCAAGTGGATATTTAGAACGCTTTCGGTCCTATGCTGGGAAATGAAATACCTTCACCTAAAACCTAGACAGAAGCATTCTCGGAAACTTCTGTGTGATGAGTGCATTCAACTCACAGACTTGAACATTCCCTTTGATAGAGCAGTTTGGAAACACTCCTTTTTCAGAATCTGCAAGGGTTTATTTGGAGCACTTTGAGGCGTATGCTGGAAAAGGAAATATCTTCACATAAAAACTAGACAGAAGCATTCTCAGAAACTTCTTTGGGATGAGTGCATTCTACTCACAGAGTTGAACCTTCTTTTTGATAGAAGAGTTTTGAAACTCTCTTTCTGTAGAATCTGCAAGCGCATATTTGGAGCTGTTTGAGGCCAACGCTGGAAAAGGAAATATCTTCACATAAAAACTAGAAAGAAGCATTCTCAGAAACTTGTTTGTGATGAGTGCATTCAACTCACAGACTTGAACGTTCCTTTTGAAAGAGCAGTTTTGAAACACACTTTTTGTACAATCTGCAAGTGGATATTTAGAACGCTTTCTGGCCTATGCTGGGAAATGAAATATCTTCACCTAAAACCTAGACAGAAGCATTCTCGGAAACTTCTGTGCGATGAGTGCATTCAACTCACAGACTTGAACATTACTTTGGATAGAGCAGTTTGGAAACACTCCTTTTGAAGAATCTGTAAGTGTTTGTTTGGAGCGTTTTGAGGCCTATGCTGGAAAAGGAAATATCTTCACATAAAAACTAGACAGAAGCATTCTCAGAAACTTCTTTGTGATGAGTGCATTCTACTCGCAGAGTTGAACCTTCTTTTTGATAGAAGAGTTTTCAAACTGTCTTTTTGTAGAATCTGCAAGTGCATATTTGGAGCTGTTTGAGGCCAATGATGGAAAAGGAAATATCTTCACATAAAAACTAGACAGAAGCGTTCTCAGAAACTTGTTTGGGAGGAGTGCATTCAAGTCACAGATTTGAACCTTTCTTTTGAAAGAGCAGTTTTGAAACACTCTTTTTGTAGAATCTGCTAGTGTATATTTGGAGCGCTGTGAGGCGTATGCTGGGAAATGGAATATCTTCACCTGGAAACAAGACAGAAGGATTCTCAGAAACTTCTGTGTGATGAATGCATTCAACTCACAGACATGAACGTTCCTTTTGATAGGACAGTTTTGAAACACTCCTTTGGTAGAATCTGCATCTGTTTATTTCGAGCGCCTTGAGGCCAATGCTGGAAAAGGAAATATCTTCCCATAAAAACTAGACAGAAGCATTCTCAGAAACTTGTGTGTGATGAGTGCGTTCAACTCACAGACTTGAACGATCCTTTTGATAGGACAGTTTGGAAACACTCCCTTTGTAGAATCTGCAAGTGTTTATTTCGAGCTCATTGAGGTCAACGGTGGAAAAGGAATTGTCCTCAAATAACAACTACACAGAAGCATTCTCCGAAACTTCTTTGCAATGAGTGCATTCAACTCACGGACTTGATCCTTCCTTTTGAAAGAACAGTTTTGAAACACTCTTTTTGTAGAATCTTCAAGTGGATATTTGGAACGCTTTGAGGCCTAGGCTGGGAAATGAAATATGTTCACCTAAAAACTAGACAGAAGCATTCTCAGAAACTTCTGTGTGATGAGTGCATTCAACTCACAGACTTGAACATTCCTTTTGATAGAGCAGTTTGGAAACACTCCTTTTGCAGAATCTGCAAGGGTTTATTTGGAGCACTTTGAGGCCTATGCTGGAAAAGGAAATATCTTCACATAAAAACTAGACAGAAGCATTCTCAGAAACTTCTTTGTGATGAGTGCATTCTACTCACAGAGTTGAACCTTCTTTTTGATAGAAGAGTTTTGAAACTCTCTTTCTGTAGAATCTGCAAGTGCATATTTGGAGCTGTTTGAGGCCAATGCTGGAAAAGGAAATATCTTCACATAAAAACTAGACAGAAGCACTCTCAGAAACTTGTTTGCGATGAGTGCATTCAACTCACAGACTTCAACCTTTCTTTTGAAAGAGCAGTTTTGAAACACTCTTTTTGTAGAATCTTCAAGTGGATATTTAGAACGCTTTCTGGCCTATGCTGGGAAATGAAATATCTTCACCTAAAACCTAGAAAGAAGCATTCTCGCAAACTTCCGTGTGAAGAGTGCATTCGACTCACGGACTTGAACATTACTTTGGATAGAGCAGTTTGGAAACACTCCTTTTGAAGAATCTGCAAGTGTTTGTTTGGAGCGTTTTGAGGCCTATGCTGGAAAAGGAAATATCTTCACATAAAAACTAGACAGAAGCATTCTCAGAAACTTCTTTGTGATGAGTGCATTCTACTCATACAGTTGAACATTCTTTTTGATAGAAGAGTTTTGAAACTCTCTTTCTGTGGGATCTGCAAGTGCATATTTGGAGCTGTTGGAGGCCAATGTTGGAAAAGGAAATATCTTCACATAAAAACTAGACGGAAGCATTCTCAGAAACTTGTGTGTGATGAGTGCGTTCAACTCACAGACTTGAACGATCCTATTGATAGGACAGTTTGGAAACACTCCTTTTGTAGAATCTGCAAGTGTTTATTTCGAGCTCATTGAGGCCAAAGGTGGAAAAGGAAATGTCCTCAAATAACAACTACACAGAAGCATTCTCCGAAACTTCTTTGCAATGAGTGCATTCAACTCGCAGACTTGAACCTTCCTTTTGAAAGAGCAGTTTTGAAACACTCTTTTTGTAGAATCTTCAAGTGGATATTTGGAACGCTTTGAGGCCTAGGCTGGGAAATGAAATATCTTCACCTAAAAACTAGACAGAAGCATTCTCAGAAACTTCTGTGTGATGAGTGCATTCAACTCACAGACTTGAATATTCCTTTTGATAGAGCAGTTTGGAAACACTCCTTTTGCAGAATCTGCAAGTGTTTATTTGGAGCACTTTGAGGCCTATGCTGGAAAAGGAAATATCTTCACATAAAAACTAGACAGAAGCATTCTCAGAAACTTCTTTGTGACGAGTGCATTCTACTCACAGAGTTGAACCTTCTTTTTGATAGAAGAGTTTTGAAACTCTCTTTCTGTAGAATCTGCAAGTGCATATTTGGAGCTGTTTGAGGCCAATGCTGGAAAAGGAAATATCTTCACATAAAAACTAGACAGAAGCATTCTCAGAAACTTGTTTGCGATGAGTGCATTCAACTCACAGACTTGAACGTTCCTACTGAAAGAGCAGTTTTGAAACACACTTTTTGTACAATCTGCAAGTGGATATTTAGAACGCTTTTTGTCCTATGCTGGGAAATGAAATATCTTCACGTAAAAACTAGACAGAAGCATTCTCAGAAACTTCTGTGTGATGAGTGCATTCAACTCACAGACTTGAACATTCCTTTTGATAGAGCAGTTTGGAAACACTCCTTTTGAAGAATCTGCAAGTGTTTGTTTGGAGCGTTTTGAGGCCTATGCTGGAAAAGGAAATATCTTCACATAAAAACTAGACAGAAGCATTCTCAGAAACTTCTTTGTGATGAGTGCATTCTACTCATAGAGTTGAACATTCTTTTTGATAGAAGAGTTTTGAAACTCTCTTTCTGTGGGATCTGCAAGTGCATATTTGGAGCTGTTTGAGGCCAATGATGGAAAAGGAAATATCTTCACATAAAAACTAGACAGAAGCATTCTCAGAAACTTGTTTGTGATGAGTGCATTCAACTCACAGACTTAAACGTTCCTTTTGAAAGAGCAGTTTTGAAACACACTTTTTGTACAATCTGCAAGTGGATATTTAGAACGCTTTCGGTCCTATGCTGGGAAATGAAATACCTTCACCTAAAACCTAGACAGAAGCATTCTCGGAAACTTCTGTGTGATGAGTGCATTCAACTCACAGACTTGAACATTCCCTTTGATAGAGCAGTTTGGAAACACTCCTTTTTCAGAATCTGCAAGGGTTTATTTGGAGCACTTTGAGGCGTATGCTGGAAAAGGAAATATCTTCACATAAAAACTAGACAGAAGCATTCTCAGAAACTTCTTTGGGATGAGTGCATTCTACTCACAGAGTTGAACCTTCTTTTTGATAGAAGAGTTTTGAAACTCTCTTTCTGTAGAATCTGCAAGCGCATATTTGGAGCTGTTTGAGGCCAACGCTGGAAAAGGAAATATCTTCACATAAAAACTAGAAAGAAGCATTCTCAGAAACTTGTTTGTGATGAGTGCATTCAACTCACAGACTTGAACGTTCCTTTTGAAAGAGCAGTTTTGAAACACACTTTTTGTACAATCTGCAAGTGGATATTTAGAACGCTTTCTGGCCTATGCTGGGAAATGAAATATCTTCACCTAAAACCTAGACAGAAGCATTCTCGGAAACTTCTGTGCGATGAGTGCATTCAACTCACAGACTTGAACATTACTTTGGATAGAGCAGTTTGGAAACACTCCTTTTGAAGAATCTGTAAGTGTTTGTTTGGAGCGTTTTGAGGCCTATGCTGGAAAAGGAAATATCTTCACATAAAAACTAGACAGAAGCATTCTCAGAAACTTCTTTGTGATGAGTGCATTCTACTCGCAGAGTTGAACCTTCTTTTTGATAGAAGAGTTTTCAAACTGTCTTTTTGTAGAATCTGCAAGTGCATATTTGGAGCTGTTTGAGGCCAATGATGGAAAAGGAAATATCTTCACATAAAAACTAGACAGAAGCGTTCTCAGAAACTTGTTTGGGAGGAGTGCATTCAAGTCACAGATTTGAACCTTTCTTTTGAAAGAGCAGTTTTGAAACACTCTTTTTGTAGAATCTGCTAGTGTATATTTGGAGCGCTGTGAGGCGTATGCTGGGAAATGGAATATCTTCACCTGGAAACAAGACAGAAGGATTCTCAGAAACTTCTGTGTGATGAATGCATTCAACTCACAGACATGAACGTTCCTTTTGATAGGACAGTTTTGAAACACTCCTTTGGTAGAATCTGCATCTGTTTATTTCGAGCGCCTTGAGGCCAATGCTGGAAAAGGAAATATCTTCCCATAAAAACTAGACAGAAGCATTCTCAGAAACTTGTGTGTGATGAGTGCGTTCAACTCACAGACTTGAACGATCCTTTTGATAGGACAGTTTGGAAACACTCCCTTTGTAGAATCTGCAAGTGTTTATTTCGAGCTCATTGAGGTCAACGGTGGAAAAGGAATTGTCCTCAAATAACAACTACACAGAAGCATTCTCCGAAACTTCTTTGCAATGAGTGCATTCAACTCACGGACTTGATCCTTCCTTTTGAAAGAACAGTTTTGAAACACTCTTTTTGTAGAATCTTCAAGTGGATATTTGGAACGCTTTGAGGCCTAGGCTGGGAAATGAAATATGTTCACCTAAAAACTAGACAGAAGCATTCTCAGAAACTTCTGTGTGATGAGTGCATTCAACTCACAGACTTGAACATTCCTTTTGATAGAGCAGTTTGGAAACACTCCTTTTGCAGAATCTGCAAGGGTTTATTTGGAGCACTTTGAGGCCTATGCTGGAAAAGGAAATATCTTCACATAAAAACTAGACAGAAGCATTCTCAGAAACTTCTTTGGGATGAGTGCATTCTACTCACAGAGTTGAACCTTCTTTTTGATAGAAGAGTTTTGAAACTCTCTTTCTGTAGAATCTGCAAGTGCATATTTGGAGCTGTTTGAGGCCAATGCTGGAAAAGGAAATATCTTCACATAAAAACTAGACAGAAGCATTCTCAGAAACTTGTTTGCGATGAGTGCATTCAACTCACAGACTTCAACCTTTCTTTTGAAAGAGCAGTTTTGAAACACTCTTTTTGTAGAATCTTCAAGTGGATAATTAGAACGCTTTCTGGCCTATGCTGGGAAATGAAATATCTTCACCTAAAACCTAGAAAGAAGCATTCTCGCAAACTTCCGTGTGAAGAGTGCATTCGACTCACGGACTTGAACATTACTTTGGATAGAGCAGTTTGGAAACACTCCTTTTGAAGAATCTGCAAGTGTTTGTTTGGAGCGTTTTGAGGCCTATGCTGGAAAAGGAAATATCTTCACATAAAAACTAGACAGAAGCATTCTCAGAAACTTCTTTGTGATGAGTGCATTCTACTCATACAGTTGAACATTCTTTTTGATAGAAGAGTTTTGAAACTCTCTTTCTGTGGGATCTGCAAGTGCATATTTGGAGCTGTTGGAGGCCAATGTTGGAAAAGGAAATATCTTCACATAAAAACTAGACGGAAGCATTCTCAGAAACTTGTGTGTGATGAGTGCGTTCAACTCACAGACTTGAACGATCCTATTGATAGGACAGTTTGGAAACACTCCTTTTGTAGAATCTGCAAGTGTTTATTTCGAGCTCATTGAGGCCAAAGGTGGAAAAGGAAATGTCCTCAAATAACAACTACACAGAAGCATTCTCCGAAACTTCTTTGCAATGAGTGCATTCAACTCGCAGACTTGAACCTTCCTTTTGAAAGAGCAGTTTTGAAACACTCTTTTTGTAGAATCTTCAAGTGGATATTTGGAACGCTTTGAGGCCTAGGCTGGGAAATGAAATATCTTCACCTAAAAACTAGACAGAAGCATTCTCAGAAACTTCTGTGTGATGAGTGCATTCAACTCACAGACTTGAATATTCCTTTTGATAGAGCAGTTTGGAAACACTCCTTTTGCAGAATCTGCAAGTGTTTATTTGGAGCACTTTGAGGCCTATGCTGGAAAAGGAAATATCTTCACATAAAAACTAGACAGAAGCATTCTCAGAAACTTCTTTGTGACGAGTGCATTCTACTCACAGAGTTGAACCTTCTTTTTGATAGAAGAGTTTTGAAACTCTCTTTCTGTAGAATCTGCAAGTGCATATTTGGAGCTGTTTGAGGCCAATGCTGGAAAAGGAAATATCTTCACATAAAAACTAGACAGAAGCATTCTCAGAAACTTGTTTGCGATGAGTGCATTCAACTCACAGACTTGAACGTTCCTACTGAAAGAGCAGTTTTGAAACACACTTTTTGTACAATCTGCAAGTGGATATTTAGAACGCTTTTTGTCCTATGCTGGGAAATGAAATATCTTCACGTAAAAACTAGACAGAAGCATTCTCAGAAACTTCTGTGTGATGAGTGCATTCAACTCACAGACTTGAACATTCCTTTTGATAGAGCAGTTTGGAAACACTCCTTTTGAAGAATCTGCAAGTGTTTGTTTGGAGCGTTTTGAGGCCTATGCTGGAAAAGGAAATATCTTCACATAAAAACTAGACAGAAGCATTCTCAGAAACTTCTTTGTGATGAGTGCATTCTACTCATAGAGTTGAACATTCTTTTTGATAGAAGAGTTTTGAAACTCTCTTTCTGTGGGATCTGCAAGTGCATATTTGGAGCTGTTTGAGGCCAATGATGGAAAAGGAAATATCTTCACATAAAAACTAGACAGAAGCATTCTCAGAAACTTGTTTGTGATGAGTGCATTCAACTCACAGACTTAAACGTTCCTTTTGAAAGAGCAGTTTTGAAACACACTTTTTGTACAATCTGCAAGTGGATATTTAGAACGCTTTCGGTCCTATGCTGGGAAATGAAATACCTTCACCTAAAACCTAGACAGAAGCATTCTCGGAAACTTCTGTGTGATGAGTGCATTCAACTCACAGACTTGAACATTCCCTTTGATAGAGCAGTTTGGAAACACTCCTTTTTCAGAATCTGCAAGGGTTTATTTGGAGCACTTTGAGGCGTATGCTGGAAAAGGAAATATCTTCACATAAAAACTAGACAGAAGCATTCTCAGAAACTTCTTTGGGATGAGTGCATTCTACTCACAGAGTTGAACCTTCTTTTTGATAGAAGAGTTTTGAAACTCTCTTTCTGTAGAATCTGCAAGCGCATATTTGGAGCTGTTTGAGGCCAACGCTGGAAAAGGAAATATCTTCACATAAAAACTAGAAAGAAGCATTCTCAGAAACTTGTTTGTGATGAGTGCATTCAACTCACAGACTTGAACGTTCCTTTTGAAAGAGCAGTTTTGAAACACACTTTTTGTACAATCTGCAAGTGGATATTTAGAACGCTTTCTGGCCTATGCTGGGAAATGAAATATCTTCACCTAAAACCTAGACAGAAGCATTCTCGGAAACTTCTGTGCGATGAGTGCATTCAACTCACAGACTTGAACATTACTTTGGATAGAGCAGTTTGGAAACACTCCTTTTGAAGAATCTGTAAGTGTTTGTTTGGAGCGTTTTGAGGCCTATGCTGGAAAAGGAAATATCTTCACATAAAAACTAGACAGAAGCATTCTCAGAAACTTCTTTGTGATGAGTGCATTCTACTCGCAGAGTTGAACCTTCTTTTTGATAGAAGAGTTTTCAAACTGTCTTTTTGTAGAATCTGCAAGTGCATATTTGGAGCTGTTTGAGGCCAATGATGGAAAAGGAAATATCTTCACATAAAAACTAGACAGAAGCGTTCTCAGAAACTTGTTTGGGAGGAGTGCATTCAAGTCACAGATTTGAACCTTTCTTTTGAAAGAGCAGTTTTGAAACACTCTTTTTGTAGAATCTGCTAGTGTATATTTGGAGCGCTGTGAGGCGTATGCTGGGAAATGGAATATCTTCACCTGGAAACAAGACAGAAGGATTCTCAGAAACTTCTGTGTGATGAATGCATTCAACTCACAGACATGAACGTTCCTTTTGATAGGACAGTTTTGAAACACTCCTTTGGTAGAATCTGCATCTGTTTATTTCGAGCGCCTTGAGGCCAATGCTGGAAAAGGAAATATCTTCCCATAAAAACTAGACAGAAGCATTCTCAGAAACTTGTGTGTGATGAGTGCGTTCAACTCACAGACTTGAACGATCCTTTTGATAGGACAGTTTGGAAACACTCCCTTTGTAGAATCTGCAAGTGTTTATTTCGAGCTCATTGAGGTCAACGGTGGAAAAGGAATTGTCCTCAAATAACAACTACACAGAAGCATTCTCCGAAACTTCTTTGCAATGAGTGCATTCAACTCACGGACTTGATCCTTCCTTTTGAAAGAACAGTTTTGAAACACTCTTTTTGTAGAATCTTCAAGTGGATATTTGGAACGCTTTGAGGCCTAGGCTGGGAAATGAAATATGTTCACCTAAAAACTAGACAGAAGCATTCTCAGAAACTTCTGTGTGATGAGTGCATTCAACTCACAGACTTGAACATTCCTTTTGATAGAGCAGTTTGGAAACACTCCTTTTGCAGAATCTGCAAGGGTTTATTTGGAGCACTTTGAGGCCTATGCTGGAAAAGGAAATATCTTCACATAAAAACTAGACAGAAGCATTCTCAGAAACTTCTTTGTGATGAGTGCATTCTACTCACAGAGTTGAACCTTCTTTTTGATAGAAGAGTTTTGAAACTCTCTTTCTGTAGAATCTGCAAGTGCATATTTGGAGCTGTTTGAGGCCAATGCTGGAAAAGGAAATATCTTCACATAAAAACTAGACAGAAGCATTCTCAGAAACTTGTTTGCGATGAGTGCATTCAACTCACAGACTTCAACCTTTCTTTTGAAAGAGCAGTTTTGAAACACTCTTTTTGTAGAATCTTCAAGTGGATAATTAGAACGCTTTCTGGCCTATGCTGGGAAATGAAATATCTTCACCTAAAACCTAGAAAGAAGCATTCTCGCAAACTTCCGTGTGAAGAGTGCATTCGACTCACGGACTTGAACATTACTTTGGATAGAGCAGTTTGGAAACACTCCTTTTGAAGAATCTGCAAGTGTTTGTTTGGAGCGTTTTGAGGCCTATGCTGGAAAAGGAAATATCTTCACATAAAAACTAGACAGAAGCATTCTCAGAAACTTCTTTGTGATGAGTGCATTCTACTCATACAGTTGAACATTCTTTTTGATAGAAGAGTTTTGAAACTCTCTTTCTGTGGGATCTGCAAGTGCATATTTGGAGCTGTTGGAGGCCAATGTTGGAAAAGGAAATATCTTCACATAAAAACTAGACGGAAGCATTCTCAGAAACTTGTGTGTGATGAGTGCGTTCAACTCACAGACTTGAACGATCCTATTGATAGGACAGTTTGGAAACACTCCTTTTGTAGAATCTGCAAGTGTTTATTTCGAGCTCATTGAGGCCAAAGGTGGAAAAGGAAATGTCCTCAAATAACAACTACACAGAAGCATTCTCCGAAACTTCTTTGCAATGAGTGCATTCAACTCGCAGACTTGAACCTTCCTTTTGAAAGAGCAGTTTTGAAACACTCTTTTTGTAGAATCTTCAAGTGGATATTTGGAACGCTTTGAGGCCTAGGCTGGGAAATGAAATATCTTCACCTAAAAACTAGACAGAAGCATTCTCAGAAACTTCTGTGTGATGAGTGCATTCAACTCACAGACTTGAATATTCCTTTTGATAGAGCAGTTTGGAAACACTCCTTTTGCAGAATCTGCAAGTGTTTATTTGGAGCACTTTGAGGCCTATGCTGGAAAAGGAAATATCTTCACATAAAAACTAGACAGAAGCATTCTCAGAAACTTCTTTGTGACGAGTGCATTCTACTCACAGAGTTGAACCTTCTTTTTGATAGAAGAGTTTTGAAACTCTCTTTCTGTAGAATCTGCAAGTGCATATTTGGAGCTGTTTGAGGCCAATGCTGGAAAAGGAAATATCTTCACATAAAAACTAGACAGAAGCATTCTCAGAAACTTGTTTGCGATGAGTGCATTCAACTCACAGACTTGAACGTTCCTACGGAAAGAGCAGTTTTGAAACACACTTTTTGTACAATCTGCAAGTGGATATTTAGAACGCTTTTTGTCCTATGCTGGGAAATGAAATATCTTCACGTAAAAACTAGACAGAAGCATTCTCAGAAACTTCTGTGTGATGAGTGCATTCAACTCACAGACTTGAACATTCGTTTTGATAGAGCAGTTTGGAAACACTCCTTTTGAAGAATCTGCAAGTGTTTGTTTGGAGCGTTTTGAGGCCTATGCTGGAAAAGGAAATATCTTCACATAAAAACTAGACAGAAGCATTCTCAGAAACTTCTTTGTGATGAGTGCATTCTACTCATAGAGTTGAACATTCTTTTTGATAGAAGAGTTTTGAAACTCTCTTTCTGTGGGATCTGCAAGTGCATATTTGGAGCTGTTTGAGGCCAATGATGGAAAAGGAAATATCTTCACATAAAAACTAGACAGAAGCATTCTCAGAAACTTGTTTGTGATGAGTGCATTCAACTCACAGACTTAAACGTTCCTTTTGAAAGAGCAGTTTTGAAACACACTTTTTGTACAATCTGCAAGTGGATATTTAGAACGCTTTCGGTCCTATGCTGGGAAATGAAATACCTTCACCTAAAACCTAGACAGAAGCATTCTCGGAAACTTCTGTGTGATGAGTGCATTCAACTCACAGACTTGAACATTCCCTTTGATAGAGCAGTTTGGAAACACTCCTTTTTCAGAATCTGCAAGGGTTTATTTGGAGCACTTTGAGGCGTATGCTGGAAAAGGAAATATCTTCACATAAAAACTAGACAGAAGCATTCTCAGAAACTTCTTTGGGATGAGTGCATTCTACTCACAGAGTTGAACCTTCTTTTTGATAGAAGAGTTTTGAAACTCTCTTTCTGTAGAATCTGCAAGCGCATATTTGGAGCTGTTTGAGGCCAACGCTGGAAAAGGAAATATCTTCACATAAAAACTAGAAAGAAGCATTCTCAGAAACTTGTTTGTGATGAGTGCATTCAACTCACAGACTTGAACGTTCCTTTTGAAAGAGCAGTTTTGAAACACACTTTTTGTACAATCTGCAAGTGGATATTTAGAACGCTTTCTGGCCTATGCTGGGAAATGAAATATCTTCACCTAAAACCTAGACAGAAGCATTCTCGGAAACTTCTGTGCGATGAGTGCATTCAACTCACAGACTTGAACATTACTTTGGATAGAGCAGTTTGGAAACACTCCTTTTGAAGAATCTGTAAGTGTTTGTTTGGAGCGTTTTGAGGCCTATGCTGGAAAAGGAAATATCTTCACATAAAAACTAGACAGAAGCATTCTCAGAAACTTCTTTGTGATGAGTGCATTCTACTCGCAGAGTTGAACCTTCTTTTTGATAGAAGAGTTTTCAAACTGTCTTTTTGTAGAATCTGCAAGTGCATATTTGGAGCTGTTTGAGGCCAATGATGGAAAAGGAAATATCTTCACATAAAAACTAGACAGAAGCGTTCTCAGAAACTTGTTTGGGAGGAGTGCATTCAAGTCACAGATTTGAACCTTTCTTTTGAAAGAGCAGTTTTGAAACACTCTTTTTGTAGAATCTGCTAGTGTATATTTGGAGCGCTGTGAGGCGTATGCTGGGAAATGGAATATCTTCACCTGGAAACAAGACAGAAGGATTCTCAGAAACTTCTGTGTGATGAATGCATTCAACTCACAGACATGAACGTTCCTTTTGATAGGACAGTTTTGAAACACTCCTTTGGTAGAATCTGCATCTGTTTATTTCGAGCGCCTTGAGGCCAATGCTGGAAAAGGAAATATCTTCCCATAAAAACTAGACAGAAGCATTCTCAGAAACTTGTGTGTGATGAGTGCGTTCAACTCACAGACTTGAACGATCCTTTTGATAGGACAGTTTGGAAACACTCCCTTTGTAGAATCTGCAAGTGTTTATTTCGAGCTCATTGAGGTCAACGGTGGAAAAGGAATTGTCCTCAAATAACAACTACACAGAAGCATTCTCCGAAACTTCTTTGCAATGAGTGCATTCAACTCACGGACTTGATCCTTCCTTTTGAAAGAACAGTTTTGAAACACTCTTTTTGTAGAATCTTCAAGTGGATATTTGGAACGCTTTGAGGCCTAGGCTGGGAAATGAAATATGTTCACCTAAAAACTAGACAGAAGCATTCTCAGAAACTTCTGTGTGATGAGTGCATTCAACTCACAGACTTGAACATTCCTTTTGATAGAGCAGTTTGGAAACACTCCTTTTGCAGAATCTGCAAGGGTTTATTTGGAGCACTTTGAGGCCTATGCTGGAAAAGGAAATATCTTCACATAAAAACTAGACAGAAGCATTCTCAGAAACTTCTTTGTGATGAGTGCATTCTACTCACAGAGTTGAACCTTCTTTTTGATAGAAGAGTTTTGAAACTCTCTTTCTGTAGAATCTGCAAGTGCATATTTGGAGCTGTTTGAGGCCAATGCTGGAAAAGGAAATATCTTCACATAAAAACTAGACAGAAGCATTCTCAGAAACTTGTTTGCGATGAGTGCATTCAACTCACAGACTTCAACCTTTCTTTTGAAAGAGCAGTTTTGAAACACTCTTTTTGTAGAATCTTCAAGTGGATAATTAGAACGCTTTCTGGCCTATGCTGGGAAATGAAATATCTTCACCTAAAACCTAGAAAGAAGCATTCTCGCAAACTTCCGTGTGAAGAGTGCATTCGACTCACGGACTTGAACATTACTTTGGATAGAGCAGTTTGGAAACACTCCTTTTGAAGAATCTGCAAGTGTTTGTTTGGAGCGTTTTGAGGCCTATGCTGGAAAAGGAAATATCTTCACATAAAAACTAGACAGAAGCATTCTCAGAAACTTCTTTGTGATGAGTGCATTCTACTCATACAGTTGAACATTCTTTTTGATAGAAGAGTTTTGAAACTCTCTTTCTGTGGGATCTGCAAGTGCATATTTGGAGCTGTTGGAGGCCAATGTTGGAAAAGGAAATATCTTCACATAAAAACTAGACGGAAGCATTCTCAGAAACTTGTGTGTGATGAGTGCGTTCAACTCACAGACTTGAACGATCCTATTGATAGGACAGTTTGGAAACACTCCTTTTGTAGAATCTGCAAGTGTTTATTTCGAGCTCATTGAGGCCAAAGGTGGAAAAGGAAATGTCCTCAAATAACAACTACACAGAAGCATTCTCCGAAACTTCTTTGCAATGAGTGCATTCAACTCGCAGACTTGAACCTTCCTTTTGAAAGAGCAGTTTTGAAACACTCTTTTTGTAGAATCTTCAAGTGGATATTTGGAACGCTTTGAGGCCTAGGCTGGGAAATGAAATATCTTCACCTAAAAACTAGACAGAAGCATTCTCAGAAACTTCTGTGTGATGAGTGCATTCAACTCACAGACTTGAATATTCCTTTTGATAGAGCAGTTTGGAAACACTCCTTTTGCAGAATCTGCAAGTGTTTATTTGGAGCACTTTGAGGCCTATGCTGGAAAAGGAAATATCTTCACATAAAAACTAGACAGAAGCATTCTCAGAAACTTCTTTGTGACGAGTGCATTCTACTCATACAGTTGAACATTCTTTTTGATAGAAGAGTTTTGAAACTCTCTTTCTGTGGGATCTGCAAGTGCATATTTGGAGCTGTTGGAGGCCAATGTTGGAAAAGGAAATATCTTCACATAAAAACTAGACGGAAGCATTCTCAGAAACTTGTGTGTGATGAGTGCGTTCAACTCACAGACTTGAACGATCCTATTGATAGGACAGTTTGGAAACACTCCTTTTGTAGAATCTGCAAGTGTTTATTTCGAGCTCATTGAGGCCAAAGGTGGAAAAGGAAATGTCCTCAAATAACAACTACACAGAAGCATTCTCCGAAACTTCTTTGCAATGAGTGCATTCAACTCGCAGACTTGAACCTTCCTTTTGAAAGAGCAGTTTTGAAACACTCTTTTTGTAGAATCTTCAAGTGGATATTTGGAACGCTTTGAGGCCTAGGCTGGGAAATGAAATATCTTCACCTAAAAACTAGACAGAAGCATTCTCAGAAACTTCTGTGTGATGAGTGCATTCAACTCACAGACTTGAATATTCCTTTTGATAGAGCAGTTTGGAAACACTCCTTTTGCAGAATCTGCAAGTGTTTATTTGGAGCACTTTGAGGCCTATGCTGGAAAAGGAAATATCTTCACATAAAAACTAGACAGAAGCATTCTCAGAAACTTCTTTGTGACGAGTGCATTCTACTCACAGAGTTGAACCTTCTTTTTGATAGAAGAGTTTTGAAACTCTCTTTCTGTAGAATCTGCAAGTGCATATTTGGAGCTGTTTGAGGCCAATGCTGGAAAAGGAAATATCTTCACATAAAAACTAGACAGAAGCATTCTCAGAAACTTGTTTGCGATGAGTGCATTCAACTCACAGACTTGAACGTTCCTACTGAAAGAGCAGTTTTGAAACACACTTTTTGTACAATCTGCAAGTGGATATTTAGAACGCTTTTTGTCCTATGCTGGGAAATGAAATATCTTCACGTAAAAACTAGACAGAAGCATTCTCAGAAACTTCTGTGTGATGAGTGCATTCAACTCACAGACTTGAACATTCGTTTTGATAGAGCAGTTTGGAAACACTCCTTTTGAAGAATCTGCAAGTGTTTGTTTGGAGCGTTTTGAGGCCTATGCTGGAAAAGGAAATATCTTCACATAAAAACTAGACAGAAGCATTCTCAGAAACTTCTTTGTGATGAGTGCATTCTACTCATAGAGTTGAACATTCTTTTTGATAGAAGAGTTTTGAAACTCTCTTTCTGTGGGATCTGCAAGTGCATATTTGGAGCTGTTTGAGGCCAATGATGGAAAAGGAAATATCTTCACATAAAAACTAGACAGAAGCATTCTCAGAAACTTGTTTGTGATGAGTGCATTCAACTCACAGACTTAAACGTTCCTTTTGAAAGAGCAGTTTTGAAACACACTTTTTGTACAATCTGCAAGTGGATATTTAGAACGCTTTCGGTCCTATGCTGGGAAATGAAATACCTTCACCTAAAACCTAGACAGAAGCATTCTCGGAAACTTCTGTGTGATGAGTGCATTCAACTCACAGACTTGAACATTCCCTTTGATAGAGCAGTTTGGAAACACTCCTTTTTCAGAATCTGCAAGGGTTTATTTGGAGCACTTTGAGGCGTATGCTGGAAAAGGAAATATCTTCACATAAAAACTAGACAGAAGCATTCTCAGAAACTTCTTTGGGATGAGTGCATTCTACTCACAGAGTTGAACCTTCTTTTTGATAGAAGAGTTTTGAAACTCTCTTTCTGTAGAATCTGCAAGCGCATATTTGGAGCTGTTTGAGGCCAACGCTGGAAAAGGAAATATCTTCACATAAAAACTAGAAAGAAGCATTCTCAGAAACTTGTTTGTGATGAGTGCATTCAACTCACAGACTTGAACGTTCCTTTTGAAAGAGCAGTTTTGAAACACACTTTTTGTACAATCTGCAAGTGGATATTTAGAACGCTTTCTGGCCTATGCTGGGAAATGAAATATCTTCACCTAAAACCTAGACAGAAGCATTCTCGGAAACTTCTGTGCGATGAGTGCATTCAACTCACAGACTTGAACATTACTTTGGATAGAGCAGTTTGGAAACACTCCTTTTGAAGAATCTGTAAGTGTTTGTTTGGAGCGTTTTGAGGCCTATGCTGGAAAAGGAAATATCTTCACATAAAAACTAGACAGAAGCATTCTCAGAAACTTCTTTGTGATGAGTGCATTCTACTCGCAGAGTTGAACCTTCTTTTTGATAGAAGAGTTTTCAAACTGTCTTTTTGTAGAATCTGCAAGTGCATATTTGGAGCTGTTTGAGGCCAATGATGGAAAAGGAAATATCTTCACATAAAAACTAGACAGAAGCGTTCTCAGAAACTTGTTTGGGAGGAGTGCATTCAAGTCACAGATTTGAACCTTTCTTTTGAAAGAGCAGTTTTGAAACACTCTTTTTGTAGAATCTGCTAGTGTATATTTGGAGCGCTGTGAGGCGTATGCTGGGAAATGGAATATCTTCACCTGGAAACAAGACAGAAGGATTCTCAGAAACTTCTGTGTGATGAATGCATTCAACTCACAGACATGAACGTTCCTTTTGATAGGACAGTTTTGAAACACTCCTTTGGTAGAATCTGCATCTGTTTATTTCGAGCGCCTTGAGGCCAATGCTGGAAAAGGAAATATCTTCCCATAAAAACTAGACAGAAGCATTCTCAGAAACTTGTGTGTGATGAGTGCGTTCAACTCACAGACTTGAACGATCCTTTTGATAGGACAGTTTGGAAACACTCCCTTTGTAGAATCTGCAAGTGTTTATTTCGAGCTCATTGAGGTCAACGGTGGAAAAGGAATTGTCCTCAAATAACAACTACACAGAAGCATTCTCCGAAACTTCTTTGCAATGAGTGCATTCAACTCACGGACTTGATCCTTCCTTTTGAAAGAACAGTTTTGAAACACTCTTTTTGTAGAATCTTCAAGTGGATATTTGGAACGCTTTGAGGCCTAGGCTGGGAAATGAAATATGTTCACCTAAAAACTAGACAGAAGCATTCTCAGAAACTTCTGTGTGATGAGTGCATTCAACTCACAGACTTGAACATTCCTTTTGATAGAGCAGTTTGGAAACACTCCTTTTGCAGAATCTGCAAGGGTTTATTTGGAGCACTTTGAGGCCTATGCTGGAAAAGGAAATATCTTCACATAAAAACTAGACAGAAGCATTCTCAGAAACTTCTTTGTGATGAGTGCATTCTACTCACAGAGTTGAACCTTCTTTTTGATAGAAGAGTTTTGAAACTCTCTTTCTGTAGAATCTGCAAGTGCATATTTGGAGCTGTTGGAGGCCAATGCTGGAAAAGGAAATATCTTCACATAAAAACTAGACAGAAGCATTCTCAGAAACTTGTTTGCGATGAGTGCATTCAACTCACAGACTTCAACCTTTCTTTTGAAAGAGCAGTTTTGAAACACTCTTTTTGTAGAATCTTCAAGTGGATAATTAGAACGCTTTCTGGCCTATGCTGGGAAATGAAATATCTTCACCTAAAACCTAGAAAGAAGCATTCTCGCAAACTTCCGTGTGAAGAGTGCATTCGACTCACGGACTTGAACATTACTTTGGATAGAGCAGTTTGGAAACACTCCTTTTGAAGAATCTGCAAGTGTTTGTTTGGAGCGTTTTGAGGCCTATGCTGGAAAAGGAAATATCTTCACATAAAAACTAGACAGAAGCATTCTCAGAAACTTCTTTGTGATGAGTGCATTCTACTCATACAGTTGAACATTCTTTTTGATAGAAGAGTTTTGAAACTCTCTTTCTGTGGGATCTGCAAGTGCATATTTGGAGCTGTTGGAGGCCAATGTTGGAAAAGGAAATATCTTCACATAAAAACTAGACGGAAGCATTCTCAGAAACTTGTGTGTGATGAGTGCGTTCAACTCACAGACTTGAACGATCCTATTGATAGGACAGTTTGGAAACACTCCTTTTGTAGAATCTGCAAGTGTTTATTTCGAGCTCATTGAGGCCAAAGGTGGAAAAGGAAATGTCCTCAAATAACAACTACACAGAAGCATTCTCCGAAACTTCTTTGCAATGAGTGCATTCAACTCGCAGACTTGAACCTTCCTTTTGAAAGAGCAGTTTTGAAACACTCTTTTTGTAGAATCTTCAAGTGGATATTTGGAACGCTTTGAGGCCTAGGCTGGGAAATGAAATATCTTCACCTAAAAACTAGACAGAAGCATTCTCAGAAACTTCTGTGTGATGAGTGCATTCAACTCACAGACTTGAATATTCCTTTTGATAGAGCAGTTTGGAAACACTCCTTTTGCAGAATCTGCAAGTGTTTATTTGGAGCACTTTGAGGCCTATGCTGGAAAAGGAAATATCTTCACATAAAAACTAGACAGAAGCATTCTCAGAAACTTCTTTGTGACGAGTGCATTCTACTCACAGAGTTGAACCTTCTTTTTGATAGAAGAGTTTTGAAACTCTCTTTCTGTAGAATCTGCAAGTGCATATTTGGAGCTGTTTGAGGCCAATGCTGGAAAAGGAAATATCTTCACATAAAAACTAGACAGAAGCATTCTCAGAAACTTGTTTGCGATGAGTGCATTCAACTCACAGACTTGAACGTTCCTACGGAAAGAGCAGTTTTGAAACACACTTTTTGTACAATCTGCAAGTGGATATTTAGAACGCTTTTTGTCCTATGCTGGGAAATGAAATATCTTCACGTAAAAACTAGACAGAAGCATTCTCAGAAACTTCTGTGTGATGAGTGCATTCAACTCACAGACTTGAACATTCCTTTTGATAGAGCAGTTTGGAAACACTCCTTTTGAAGAATCTGCAAGTGTTTGTTTGGAGCGTTTTGAGGCCTATGCTGGAAAAGGAAATATCTTCACATAAAAACTAGACAGAAGCATTCTCAGAAACTTCTTTGTGATGAGTGCATTCTACTCATAGAGTTGAACATTCTTTTTGATAGAAGAGTTTTGAAACTCTCTTTCTGTGGGATCTGCAAGTGCATATTTGGAGCTGTTTGAGGCCAATGATGGAAAAGGAAATATCTTCACATAAAAACTAGACAGAAGCATTCTCAGAAACTTGTTTGTGATGAGTGCATTCAACTCACAGACTTAAACGTTCCTTTTGAAAGAGCAGTTTTGAAACACACTTTTTGTACAATCTGCAAGTGGATATTTAGAACGCTTTCGGTCCTATGCTGGGAAATGAAATACCTTCACCTAAAACCTAGACAGAAGCATTCTCGGAAACTTCTGTGTGATGAGTGCATTCAACTCACAGACTTGAACATTCCCTTTGATAGAGCAGTTTGGAAACACTCCTTTTTCAGAATCTGCAAGGGTTTATTTGGAGCACTTTGAGGCGTATGCTGGAAAAGGAAATATCTTCACATAAAAACTAGACAGAAGCATTCTCAGAAACTTCTTTGGGATGAGTGCATTCTACTCACAGAGTTGAACCTTCTTTTTGATAGAAGAGTTTTGAAACTCTCTTTCTGTAGAATCTGCAAGCGCATATTTGGAGCTGTTTGAGGCCAACGCTGGAAAAGGAAATATCTTCACATAAAAACTAGAAAGAAGCATTCTCAGAAACTTGTTTGTGATGAGTGCATTCAACTCACAGACTTGAACGTTCCTTTTGAAAGAGCAGTTTTGAAACACACTTTTTGTACAATCTGCAAGTGGATATTTAGAACGCTTTCTGGCCTATGCTGGGAAATGAAATATCTTCACCTAAAACCTAGACAGAAGCATTCTCGGAAACTTCTGTGCGATGAGTGCATTCAACTCACAGACTTGAACATTACTTTGGATAGAGCAGTTTGGAAACACTCCTTTTGAAGAATCTGTAAGTGTTTGTTTGGAGCGTTTTGAGGCCTATGCTGGAAAAGGAAATATCTTCACATAAAAACTAGACAGAAGCATTCTCAGAAACTTCTTTGTGATGAGTGCATTCTACTCGCAGAGTTGAACCTTCTTTTTGATAGAAGAGTTTTCAAACTGTCTTTTTGTAGAATCTGCAAGTGCATATTTGGAGCTGTTTGAGGCCAATGATGGAAAAGGAAATATCTTCACATAAAAACTAGACAGAAGCGTTCTCAGAAACTTGTTTGGGAGGAGTGCATTCAAGTCACAGATTTGAACCTTTCTTTTGAAAGAGCAGTTTTGAAACACTCTTTTTGTAGAATCTGCTAGTGTATATTTGGAGCGCTGTGAGGCGTATGCTGGGAAATGGAATATCTTCACCTGGAAACAAGACAGAAGGATTCTCAGAAACTTCTGTGTGATGAATGCATTCAACTCACAGACATGAACGTTCCTTTTGATAGGACAGTTTTGAAACACTCCTTTGGTAGAATCTGCATCTGTTTATTTCGAGCGCCTTGAGGCCAATGCTGGAAAAGGAAATATCTTCCCATAAAAACTAGACAGAAGCATTCTCAGAAACTTGTGTGTGATGAGTGCGTTCAACTCACAGACTTGAACGATCCTTTTGATAGGACAGTTTGGAAACACTCCCTTTGTAGAATCTGCAAGTGTTTATTTCGAGCTCATTGAGGTCAACGGTGGAAAAGGAATTGTCCTCAAATAACAACTACACAGAAGCATTCTCCGAAACTTCTTTGCAATGAGTGCATTCAACTCACGGACTTGATCCTTCCTTTTGAAAGAACAGTTTTGAAACACTCTTTTTGTAGAATCTTCAAGTGGATATTTGGAACGCTTTGAGGCCTAGGCTGGGAAATGAAATATGTTCACCTAAAAACTAGACAGAAGCATTCTCAGAAACTTCTGTGTGATGAGTGCATTCAACTCACAGACTTGAACATTCCTTTTGATAGAGCAGTTTGGAAACACTCCTTTTGCAGAATCTGCAAGGGTTTATTTGGAGCACTTTGAGGCCTATGCTGGAAAAGGAAATATCTTCACATAAAAACTAGACAGAAGCATTCTCAGAAACTTCTTTGGGATGAGTGCATTCTACTCACAGAGTTGAACCTTCTTTTTGATAGAAGAGTTTTGAAACTCTCTTTCTGTAGAATCTGCAAGTGCATATTTGGAGCTGTTTGAGGCCAATGCTGGAAAAGGAAATATCTTCACATAAAAACTAGACAGAAGCATTCTCAGAAACTTGTTTGCGATGAGTGCATTCAACTCACAGACTTCAACCTTTCTTTTGAAAGAGCAGTTTTGAAACACTCTTTTTGTAGAATCTTCAAGTGGATAATTAGAACGCTTTCTGGCCTATGCTGGGAAATGAAATATCTTCACCTAAAACCTAGAAAGAAGCATTCTCGCAAACTTCCGTGTGAAGAGTGCATTCGACTCACGGACTTGAACATTACTTTGGATAGAGCAGTTTGGAAACACTCCTTTTGAAGAATCTGCAAGTGTTTGTTTGGAGCGTTTTGAGGCCTATGCTGGAAAAGGAAATATCTTCACATAAAAACTAGACAGAAGCATTCTCAGAAACTTCTTTGTGATGAGTGCATTCTACTCATACAGTTGAACATTCTTTTTGATAGAAGAGTTTTGAAACTCTCTTTCTGTGGGATCTGCAAGTGCATATTTGGAGCTGTTGGAGGCCAATGTTGGAAAAGGAAATATCTTCACATAAAAACTAGACGGAAGCATTCTCAGAAACTTGTGTGTGATGAGTGCGTTCAACTCACAGACTTGAACGATCCTATTGATAGGACAGTTTGGAAACACTCCTTTTGTAGAATCTGCAAGTGTTTATTTCGAGCTCATTGAGGCCAAAGGTGGAAAAGGAAATGTCCTCAAATAACAACTACACAGAAGCATTCTCCGAAACTTCTTTGCAATGAGTGCATTCAACTCGCAGACTTGAACCTTCCTTTTGAAAGAGCAGTTTTGAAACACTCTTTTTGTAGAATCTTCAAGTGGATATTTGGAACGCTTTGAGGCCTAGGCTGGGAAATGAAATATCTTCACCTAAAAACTAGACAGAAGCATTCTCAGAAACTTCTGTGTGATGAGTGCATTCAACTCACAGACTTGAATATTCCTTTTGATAGAGCAGTTTGGAAACACTCCTTTTGCAGAATCTGCAAGTGTTTATTTGGAGCACTTTGAGGCCTATGCTGGAAAAGGAAATATCTTCACATAAAAACTAGACAGAAGCATTCTCAGAAACTTCTTTGTGACGAGTGCATTCTACTCACAGAGTTGAACCTTCTTTTTGATAGAAGAGTTTTGAAACTCTCTTTCTGTAGAATCTGCAAGTGCATATTTGGAGCTGTTTGAGGCCAATGCTGGAAAAGGAAATATCTTCACATAAAAACTAGACAGAAGCATTCTCAGAAACTTGTTTGCGATGAGTGCATTCAACTCACAGACTTGAACGTTCCTACTGAAAGAGCAGTTTTGAAACACACTTTTTGTACAATCTGCAAGTGGATATTTAGAACGCTTTTTGTCCTATGCTGGGAAATGAAATATCTTCACGTAAAAACTAGACAGAAGCATTCTCAGAAACTTCTGTGTGATGAGTGCATTCAACTCACAGACTTGAACATTCCTTTTGATAGAGCAGTTTGGAAACACTCCTTTTGAAGAATCTGCAAGTGTTTGTTTGGAGCGTTTTGAGGCCTATGCTGGAAAAGGAAATATCTTCACATAAAAACTAGACAGAAGCATTCTCAGAAACTTCTTTGTGATGAGTGCATTCTACTCATAGAGTTGAACATTCTTTTTGATAGAAGAGTTTTGAAACTCTCTTTCTGTGGGATCTGCAAGTGCATATTTGGAGCTGTTTGAGGCCAATGATGGAAAAGGAAATATCTTCACATAAAAACTAGACAGAAGCATTCTCAGAAACTTGTTTGTGATGAGTGCATTCAACTCACAGACTTAAACGTTCCTTTTGAAAGAGCAGTTTTGAAACACACTTTTTGTACAATCTGCAAGTGGATATTTAGAACGCTTTCGGTCCTATGCTGGGAAATGAAATACCTTCACCTAAAACCTAGACAGAAGCATTCTCGGAAACTTCTGTGTGATGAGTGCATTCAACTCACAGACTTGAACATTCCCTTTGATAGAGCAGTTTGGAAACACTCCTTTTTCAGAATCTGCAAGGGTTTATTTGGAGCACTTTGAGGCGTATGCTGGAAAAGGAAATATCTTCACATAAAAACTAGACAGAAGCATTCTCAGAAACTTCTTTGGGATGAGTGCATTCTACTCACAGAGTTGAACCTTCTTTTTGATAGAAGAGTTTTGAAACTCTCTTTCTGTAGAATCTGCAAGCGCATATTTGGAGCTGTTTGAGGCCAACGCTGGAAAAGGAAATATCTTCACATAAAAACTAGAAAGAAGCATTCTCAGAAACTTGTTTGTGATGAGTGCATTCAACTCACAGACTTGAACGTTCCTTTTGAAAGAGCAGTTTTGAAACACACTTTTTGTACAATCTGCAAGTGGATATTTAGAACGCTTTCTGGCCTATGCTGGGAAATGAAATATCTTCACCTAAAACCTAGACAGAAGCATTCTCGGAAACTTCTGTGCGATGAGTGCATTCAACTCACAGACTTGAACATTACTTTGGATAGAGCAGTTTGGAAACACTCCTTTTGAAGAATCTGTAAGTGTTTGTTTGGAGCGTTTTGAGGCCTATGCTGGAAAAGGAAATATCTTCACATAAAAACTAGACAGAAGCATTCTCAGAAACTTCTTTGTGATGAGTGCATTCTACTCGCAGAGTTGAACCTTCTTTTTGATAGAAGAGTTTTCAAACTGTCTTTTTGTAGAATCTGCAAGTGCATATTTGGAGCTGTTTGAGGCCAATGATGGAAAAGGAAATATCTTCACATAAAAACTAGACAGAAGCGTTCTCAGAAACTTGTTTGGGAGGAGTGCATTCAAGTCACAGATTTGAACCTTTCTTTTGAAAGAGCAGTTTTGAAACACTCTTTTTGTAGAATCTGCTAGTGTATATTTGGAGCGCTGTGAGGCGTATGCTGGGAAATGGAATATCTTCACCTGGAAACAAGACAGAAGGATTCTCAGAAACTTCTGTGTGATGAATGCATTCAACTCACAGACATGAACGTTCCTTTTGATAGGACAGTTTTGAAACACTCCTTTGGTAGAATCTGCATCTGTTTATTTCGAGCGCCTTGAGGCCAATGCTGGAAAAGGAAATATCTTCCCATAAAAACTAGACAGAAGCATTCTCAGAAACTTGTGTGTGATGAGTGCGTTCAACTCACAGACTTGAACGATCCTTTTGATAGGACAGTTTGGAAACACTCCCTTTGTAGAATCTGCAAGTGTTTATTTCGAGCTCATTGAGGTCAACGGTGGAAAAGGAATTGTCCTCAAATAACAACTACACAGAAGCATTCTCCGAAACTTCTTTGCAATGAGTGCATTCAACTCACGGACTTGATCCTTCCTTTTGAAAGAACAGTTTTGAAACACTCTTTTTGTAGAATCTTCAAGTGGATATTTGGAACGCTTTGAGGCCTAGGCTGGGAAATGAAATATGTTCACCTAAAAACTAGACAGAAGCATTCTCAGAAACTTCTGTGTGATGAGTGCATTCAACTCACAGACTTGAACATTCCTTTTGATAGAGCAGTTTGGAAACACTCCTTTTGCAGAATCTGCAAGGGTTTATTTGGAGCACTTTGAGGCCTATGCTGGAAAAGGAAATATCTTCACATAAAAACTAGACAGAAGCATTCTCAGAAACTTCTTTGTGATGAGTGCATTCTACTCACAGAGTTGAACCTTCTTTTTGATAGAAGAGTTTTGAAACTCTCTTTCTGTAGAATCTGCAAGTGCATATTTGGAGCTGTTTGAGGCCAATGCTGGAAAAGGAAATATCTTCACATAAAAACTAGACAGAAGCATTCTCAGAAACTTGTTTGCGATGAGTGCATTCAACTCACAGACTTCAACCTTTCTTTTGAAAGAGCAGTTTTGAAACACTCTTTTTGTAGAATCTTCAAGTGGATATTTAGAACGCTTTCTGGCCTATGCTGGGAAATGAAATATCTTCACCTAAAACCTAGAAAGAAGCATTCTCGCAAACTTCCGTGTGAAGAGTGCATTCGACTCACGGACTTGAACATTACTTTGGATAGAGCAGTTTGGAAACACTCCTTTTGAAGAATCTGCAAGTGTTTGTTTGGAGCGTTTTGAGGCCTATGCTGGAAAAGGAAATATCTTCACATAAAAACTAGACAGAAGCATTCTCAGAAACTTCTTTGTGATGAGTGCATTCTACTCATACAGTTGAACATTCTTTTTGATAGAAGAGTTTTGAAACTCTCTTTCTGTGGGATCTGCAAGTGCATATTTGGAGCTGTTGGAGGCCAATGTTGGAAAAGGAAATATCTTCACATAAAAACTAGACGGAAGCATTCTCAGAAACTTGTGTGTGATGAGTGCGTTCAACTCACAGACTTGAACGATCCTATTGATAGGACAGTTTGGAAACACTCCTTTTGTAGAATCTGCAAGTGTTTATTTCGAGCTCATTGAGGCCAAAGGTGGAAAAGGAAATGTCCTCAAATAACAACTACACAGAAGCATTCTCCGAAACTTCTTTGCAATGAGTGCATTCAACTCGCAGACTTGAACCTTCCTTTTGAAAGAGCAGTTTTGAAACACTCTTTTTGTAGAATCTTCAAGTGGATATTTGGAACGCTTTGAGGCCTAGGCTGGGAAATGAAATATCTTCACCTAAAAACTAGACAGAAGCATTCTCAGAAACTTCTGTGTGATGAGTGCATTCAACTCACAGACTTGAATATTCCTTTTGATAGAGCAGTTTGGAAACACTCCTTTTGCAGAATCTGCAAGTGTTTATTTGGAGCACTTTGAGGCCTATGCTGGAAAAGGAAATATCTTCACATAAAAACTAGACAGAAGCATTCTCAGAAACTTCTTTGTGACGAGTGCATTCTACTCACAGAGTTGAACCTTCTTTTTGATAGAAGAGTTTTGAAACTCTCTTTCTGTAGAATCTGCAAGTGCATATTTGGAGCTGTTTGAGGCCAATGCTGGAAAAGGAAATATCTTCACATAAAAACTAGACAGAAGCATTCTCAGAAACTTGTTTGCGATGAGTGCATTCAACTCACAGACTTGAACGTTCCTACTGAAAGAGCAGTTTTGAAACACACTTTTTGTACAATCTGCAAGTGGATATTTAGAACGCTTTTTGTCCTATGCTGGGAAATGAAATATCTTCACGTAAAAACTAGACAGAAGCATTCTCAGAAACTTCTGTGTGATGAGTGCATTCAACTCACAGACTTGAACATTCCTTTTGATAGAGCAGTTTGGAAACACTCCTTTTGAAGAATCTGCAAGTGTTTGTTTGGAGCGTTTTGAGGCCTATGCTGGAAAAGGAAATATCTTCACATAAAAACTAGACAGAAGCATTCTCAGAAACTTCTTTGTGATGAGTGCATTCTACTCATAGAGTTGAACATTCTTTTTGATAGAAGAGTTTTGAAACTCTCTTTCTGTGGGATCTGCAAGTGCATATTTGGAGCTGTTTGAGGCCAATGATGGAAAAGGAAATATCTTCACATAAAAACTAGACAGAAGCATTCTCAGAAACTTGTTTGTGATGAGTGCATTCAACTCACAGACTTAAACGTTCCTTTTGAAAGAGCAGTTTTGAAACACACTTTTTGTACAATCTGCAAGTGGATATTTAGAACGCTTTCGGTCCTATGCTGGGAAATGAAATACCTTCACCTAAAACCTAGACAGAAGCATTCTCGGAAACTTCTGTGTGATGAGTGCATTCAACTCACAGACTTGAACATTCCCTTTGATAGAGCAGTTTGGAAACACTCCTTTTTCAGAATCTGCAAGGGTTTATTTGGAGCACTTTGAGGCGTATGCTGGAAAAGGAAATATCTTCACATAAAAACTAGACAGAAGCATTCTCAGAAACTTCTTTGGGATGAGTGCATTCTACTCACAGAGTTGAACCTTCTTTTTGATAGAAGAGTTTTGAAACTCTCTTTCTGTAGAATCTGCAAGCGCATATTTGGAGCTGTTTCAGGCCAACGCTGGAAAAGGAAATATCTTCACATAAAAACTAGAAAGAAGCATTCTCAGAAACTTGTTTGTGATGAGTGCATTCAACTCACAGACTTGAACGTTCCTTTTGAAAGAGCAGTTTTGAAACACACTTTTTGTACAATCTGCAAGTGGATATTTAGAACGCTTTCTGGCCTATGCTGGGAAATGAAATATCTTCACCTAAAACCTAGACAGAAGCATTCTCGGAAACTTCTGTGCGATGAGTGCATTCAACTCACAGACTTGAACATTACTTTGGATAGAGCAGTTTGGAAACACTCCTTTTGAAGAATCTGTAAGTGTTTGTTTGGAGCGTTTTGAGGCCTATGCTGGAAAAGGAAATATCTTCACATAAAAACTAGACAGAAGCATTCTCAGAAACTTCTTTGTGATGAGTGCATTCTACTCGCAGAGTTGAACCTTCTTTTTGATAGAAGAGTTTTCAAACTGTCTTTTTGTAGAATCTGCAAGTGCATATTTGGAGCTGTTTGAGGCCAATGATGGAAAAGGAAATATCTTCACATAAAAACTAGACAGAAGCGTTCTCAGAAACTTGTTTGGGAGGAGTGCATTCAAGTCACAGATTTGAACCTTTCTTTTGAAAGAGCAGTTTTGAAACACTCTTTTTGTAGAATCTGCTAGTGTATATTTGGAGCGCTGTGAGGCGTATGCTGGGAAATGGAATATCTTCACCTGGAAACAAGACAGAAGGATTCTCAGAAACTTCTGTGTGATGAATGCATTCAACTCACAGACATGAACGTTCCTTTTGATAGGACAGTTTTGAAACACTCCTTTGGTAGAATCTGCATCTGTTTATTTCGAGCGCCTTGAGGCCAATGCTGGAAAAGGAAATATCTTCCCATAAAAACTAGACAGAAGCATTCTCAGAAACTTGTGTGTGATGAGTGCGTTCAACTCACAGACTTGAACGATCCTTTTGATAGGACAGTTTGGAAACACTCCCTTTGTAGAATCTGCAAGTGTTTATTTCGAGCTCATTGAGGTCAACGGTGGAAAAGGAATTGTCCTCAAATAACAACTACACAGAAGCATTCTCCGAAACTTCTTTGCAATGAGTGCATTCAACTCACGGACTTGATCCTTCCTTTTGAAAGAACAGTTTTGAAACACTCTTTTTGTAGAATCTTCAAGTGGATATTTGGAACGCTTTGAGGCCTAGGCTGGGAAATGAAATATGTTCACCTAAAAACTAGACAGAAGCATTCTCAGAAACTTCTGTGTGATGAGTGCATTCAACTCACAGACTTGAACATTCCTTTTGATAGAGCAGTTTGGAAACACTCCTTTTTCAGAATCTGCAAGGGTTTATTTGGAGCACTTTGAGGCGTATGCTGGAAAAGGAAATATCTTCACATAAAAACTAGACAGAAGCATTCTCAGAAACTTCTTTGGGATGAGTGCATTCTACTCACAGAGTTGAACCTTCTTTTTGATAGAAGAGTTTTGAAACTCTCTTTCTGTAGAATCTGCAAGCGCATATTTGGAGCTGTTTGAGGCCAACGCTGGAAAAGGAAATATCTTCACATAAAAACTAGAAAGAAGCATTCTCAGAAACTTGTTTGTGATGAGTGCATTCAACTCACAGACTTGAACGTTCCTTTTGAAAGAGCAGTTTTGAAACACACTTTTTGTACAATCTGCAAGTGGATATTTAGAACGCTTTCTGGCCTATGCTGGGAAATGAAATATCTTCACCTAAAACCTAGACAGAAGCATTCTCGGAAACTTCTGTGCGATGAGTGCATTCAACTCACAGACTTGAACATTACTTTGGATAGAGCAGTTTGGAAACACTCCTTTTGAAGAATCTGTAAGTGTTTGTTTGGAGCGTTTTGAGGCCTATGCTGGAAAAGGAAATATCTTCACATAAAAACTAGACAGAAGCATTCTCAGAAACTTCTTTGTGATGAGTGCATTCTACTCGCAGAGTTGAACCTTCTTTTTGATAGAAGAGTTTTCAAACTGTCTTTTTGTAGAATCTGCAAGTGCATATTTGGAGCTGTTTGAGGCCAATGATGGAAAAGGAAATATCTTCACATAAAAACTAGACAGAAGCGTTCTCAGAAACTTTTTTGGGAGGAGTGCATTCAAGTCACAGATTTGAACCTTTCTTTTGAAAGAGCAGTTTTGAAACACTCTTTTTGTAGAATCTGCTAGTGTATATTTGGAGCGCTGTGAGGCGTATGCTGGGAAATGGAATATCTTCACCTGGAAACAAGACAGAAGGATTCTCAGAAACTTCTGTGTGATGAATGCATTCAACTCACAGACATGAACGTTCCTTTTGATAGGACAGTTTTGAAACACTCCTTTGGTAGAATCTGCATCTGTTTATTTCGAGCGCCTTGAGGCCAATGCTGGAAAAGGAAATATCTTCCCATAAAAACTAGACAGAAGCATTCTCAGAAACTTGTGTGTGATGAGTGCGTTCAACTCACAGACTTGAACGATCCTTTTGATAGGACAGTTTGGAAACACTCCCTTTGTAGAATCTGCAAGTGTTTATTTCGAGCTCATTGAGGTCAACGGTGGAAAAGGAATTGTCCTCAAATAACAACTACACAGAAGCATTCTCCGAAACTTCTTTGCAATGAGTGCATTCAACTCACGGACTTGATCCTTCCTTTTGAAAGAACAGTTTTGAAACACTCTTTTTGTAGAATCTTCAAGTGGATATTTGGAACGCTTTGAGGCCTAGGCTGGGAAATGAAATATGTTCACCTAAAAACTAGACAGAAGCATTCTCAGAAACTTCTGTGTGATGAGTGCATTCAACTCACAGACTTGAACATTCCTTTTGATAGAGCAGTTTGGAAACACTCCTTTTTCAGAATCTGCAAGGGTTTATTTGGAGCACTTTGAGGCGTATGCTGGAAAAGGAAATATCTTCACATAAAAACTAGACAGAAGCATTCTCAGAAACTTCTTTGGGATGAGTGCATTCTACTCACAGAGTTGAACCTTCTTTTTGATAGAAGAGTTTTGAAACTCTCTTTCTGTAGAATCTGCAAGCGCATATTTGGAGCTGTTTGAGGCCAACGCTGGAAAAGGAAATATCTTCACATAAAAACTAGAAAGAAGCATTCTCAGAAACTTGTTTGTGATGAGTGCATTCAACTCACAGACTTGAACGTTCCTTTTGAAAGAGCAGTTTTGAAACACACTTTTTGTACAATCTGCAAGTGGATATTTAGAACGCTTTCTGGCCTATGCTGGGAAATGAAATATCTTCACCTAAAACCTAGACAGAAGCATTCTCGGAAACTTCTGTGCGATGAGTGCATTCAACTCACAGACTTGAACATTACTTTGGATAGAGCAGTTTGGAAACACTCCTTTTGAAGAATCTGTAAGTGTTTGTTTGGAGCGTTTTGAGGCCTATGCTGGAAAAGGAAATATCTTCACATAAAAACTAGACAGAAGCATTCTCAGAAACTTCTTTGTGATGAGTGCATTCTACTCGCAGAGTTGAACCTTCTTTTTGATAGAAGAGTTTTCAAACTGTCTTTTTGTAGAATCTGCAAGTGCATATTTGGAGCTGTTTGAGGCCAATGATGGAAAAGGAAATATCTTCACATAAAAACTAGACAGAAGCGTTCTCAGAAACTTGTTTGGGAGGAGTGCATTCAAGTCACAGATTTGAACCTTTCTTTTGAAAGAGCAGTTTTGAAACACTCTTTTTGTAGAATCTGCTAGTGTATATTTGGAGCGCTGTGAGGCGTATGCTGGGAAATGGAATATCTTCACCTGGAAACAAGACAGAAGGATTCTCAGAAACTTCTGTGTGATGAATGCATTCAACTCACAGACATGAACGTTCCTTTTGATAGGACAGTTTTGAAACACTCCTTTGGTAGAATCTGCATCTGTTTATTTCGAGCGCCTTGAGGCCAATGCTGGAAAAGGAAATATCTTCCCATAAAAACTAGACAGAAGCATTCTCAGAAACTTGTGTGTGATGAGTGCGTTCAACTCACAGACTTGAACGATCCTTTTGATAGGACAGTTTGGAAACACTCCCTTTGTAGAATCTGCAAGTGTTTATTTCGAGCTCATTGAGGTCAACGGTGGAAAAGGAATTGTCCTCAAATAACAACTACACAGAAGCATTCTCCGAAACTTCTTTGCAATGAGTGCATTCAACTCACGGACTTGATCCTTCCTTTTGAAAGAACAGTTTTGAAACACTCTTTTTGTAGAATCTTCAAGTGGATATTTGGAACGCTTTGAGGCCTAGGCTGGGAAATGAAATATGTTCACCTAAAAACTAGACAGAAGCATTCTCAGAAACTTCTGTGTGATGAGTGCATTCAACTCACAGACTTGAACATTCCTTTTGATAGAGCAGTTTGGAAACACTCCTTTTTCAGAATCTGCAAGGGTTTATTTGGAGCACTTTGAGGCGTATGCTGGAAAAGGAAATATCTTCACATAAAAACTAGACAGAAGCATTCTCAGAAACTTCTTTGGGATGAGTGCATTCTACTCACAGAGTTGAACCTTCTTTTTGATAGAAGAGTTTTGAAACTCTCTTTCTGTAGAATCTGCAAGCGCATATTTGGAGCTGTTTGAGGCCAACGCTGGAAAAGGAAATATCTTCACATAAAAACTAGAAAGAAGCATTCTCAGAAACTTGTTTGTGATGAGTGCATTCAACTCACAGACTTGAACGTTCCTTTTGAAAGAGCAGTTTTGAAACACACTTTTTGTACAATCTGCAAGTGGATATTTAGAACGCTTTCTGGCCTATGCTGGGAAATGAAATATCTTCACCTAAAACCTAGACAGAAGCATTCTCGGAAACTTCTGTGCGATGAGTGCATTCAACTCACAGACTTGAACATTACTTTGGATAGAGCAGTTTGGAAACACTCCTTTTGAAGAATCTGTAAGTGTTTGTTTGGAGCGTTTTGAGGCCTATGCTGGAAAAGGAAATATCTTCACATAAAAACTAGACAGAAGCATTCTCAGAAACTTCTTTGTGATGAGTGCATTCTACTCGCAGAGTTGAACCTTCTTTTTGATAGAAGAGTTTTCAAACTGTCTTTTTGTAGAATCTGCAAGTGCATATTTGGAGCTGTTTGAGGCCAATGATGGAAAAGGAAATATCTTCACATAAAAACTAGACAGAAGCGTTCTCAGAAACTTTTTTGGGAGGAGTGCATTCAAGTCACAGATTTGAACCTTTCTTTTGAAAGAGCAGTTTTGAAACACTCTTTTTGTAGGATCTGCTAGTGTATATTTGGAGCGCTGTGAGGCGTATGCTGGGAAATGGAATATCTTCACCTGGAAACAAGACAGAAGGATTCTCAGAAACTTCTGTGTGATGAATGCATTCAACTCACAGACATGAACGTTCCTTTTGATAGGACAGTTTTGAAACACTCCTTTGGTAGAATCTGCATCTGTTTATTACGAGCGCCTTGAGGCCAATGCTGGAAAAGGAAATATCTTCCCATAAAAACTAGACAGAAGCATTCTCAGAAACTTGTGTGTGATGAGTGCGTTCAACTCACAGACTTGAACGATCCTTTTGATAGGACAGTTTGGAAACACTCCCTTTGTAGAATCTGCAAGTGTTTATTTCGAGCTCATTGAGGTCAACGGTGGAAAAGGAATTGTCCTCAAATAACAACTACACAGAAGCATTCTCCGAAACTTCTTTGCAATGAGTGCATTCAACTCACGGACTTGATCCTTCCTTTTGAAAGAACAGTTTTGAAACACTCTTTTTGTAGAATCTTCAAGTGGATAATTGGAACGCTTTGAGGCCTAGGCTGGGAAATGAAATATGTTCACCTAAAAACTAGACAGAAGCATTCTCAGAAACTTCTGTGTGATGAGTGCATTCAACTCACAGACTTGAACATTCCTTTTGATAGAGCAGTTTGGAAACACTCCTTTTGCAGAATCTGCAAGGGTTTATTTGGAGCACTTTGAGGCCTATGCTGGAAAAGGAAATATCTTCACATAAAAACTAGACAGAAGCATTCTCAGAAACTTGTGTGTGATGAGTGCGTTCAACTCACAGACTTGAACGATCCTTTTGATAGGACAGTTTGGAAACACTCCCTTTGTAGAATCTGCAAGTGTTTATTTCGAGCTCATTGAGGTCAACGGTGGAAAAGGAATTGTCCTCAAATAACAACTACACAGAAGCATTCTCCGAAACTTCTTTGCAATGAGTGCATTCAACTCACGGACTTGATCCTTCCTTTTGAAAGAACAGTTTTGAAACACTCTTTTTGTAGAATCTTCAAGTGGATATTTGGAACGCTTTGAGGCCTAGGCTGGGAAATGAAATATGTTCACCTAAAAACTAGACAGAAGCATTCTCAGAAACTTCTGTGTGATGAGTGCATTCAACTCACAGACTTGAACATTCCTTTTGATAGAGCAGTTTGGAAACACTCCTTTTGCAGAATCTGCAAGGGTTTATTTGGAGCACTTTGAGGCCTATGCTGGAAAAGGAAATATCTTCACATAAAAACTAGACAGAAGCATTCTCAGAAACTTCTTTGTGATGAGTGCATTCTACTCACAGAGTTGAACCTTCTTTTTGATAGAAGAGTTTTGAAACTCTCTTTCTGTAGAATCTGCAAGTGCATATTTGGAGCTGTTTGAGGCCAATGCTGGAAAAGGAAATATCTTCACATAAAAACTAGACAGAAGCATTCTCAGAAACTTGTTTGCGATGAGTGCATTCAACTCACAGACTTCAACCTTTCTTTTGAAAGAGCAGTTTTGAAACACTCTTTTTGTAGAATCTTCAAGTGGATATTTAGAACGCTTTCTGGCCTATGCTGGGAAATGAAATATCTTCACCTAAAACCTAGAAAGACGCATTCTCGCAAACTTCCGTGTGAAGAGTGCATTCGACTCACGGACTTGAACATTACTTTGGATAGAGCAGTTTGGAAACACTCCTTTTGAAGAATCTGCAAGTGTTTGTTTGGAGCGTTTTGAGGCCTATGCTGGAAAAGGAAATATCATCACATAAAAACTAGACAGAAGCATTCTCAGAAACTTCTTTGTGATGAGTGCATTCTACTCGCAGAGTTGAACCTTCTTTTTGATAGAAGAGTTTTCAAACTGTCTTTTTGTAGAATCTGCAAGTGCATATTTGGAGCTGTTTGAGGCCAATGATGGAAAAGGAAATATCTTCACATAAAAACTAGACAGAAGCGTTCTCAGAAACTTTTTTGGGAGGAGTGCATTCAAGTCACAGATTTGAACCTTTCTTTTGAAAGAGCAGTTTTGAAACACTCTTTTTGTAGAATCTGCTAGTGTATATTTGGAGCGCTGTGAGGCGTATGCTGGGAAATGGAATATCTTCACCTGGAAACAAGACAGAAGGATTCTCAGAAACTTCTGTGTGATGAATGCATTCAACTCACAGACATGAACGTTCCTTTTGATAGGACAGTTTTGAAACACTCCTTTGGTAGAATCTGCATCTGTTTATTTCGAGCGCCTTGAGGCCAATGCTGGAAAAGGAAATATCTTCCCATAAAAACTAGACAGAAGCATTCTCAGAAACTTGTGTGTGATGAGTGCGTTCAACTCACAGACTTGAACGATCCTTTTGATAGGACAGTTTGGAAACACTCCCTTTGTAGAATCTGCAAGTGTTTATTTCGAGCTCATTGAGGTCAACGGTGGAAAAGGAATTGTCCTCAAATAACAACTACACAGAAGCATTCTCCGAAACTTCTTTGCAATGAGTGCATTCAACTCACGGACTTGATCCTTCCTTTTGAAAGAACAGTTTTGAAACACTCTTTTTGTAGAATCTTCAAGTGGATATTTGGAACGCTTTGAGGCCTAGGCTGGGAAATGAAATATCTTCACCTAAAAACTAGACAGAAGCATTCTCAGAAACTTCTGTGTGATGAGTGCATTCAACTCACAGACTTGAACATTCCTTTTGATAGAGCAGTTTGGAAACACTCCTTTTGCAGAATCTGCAAGGGTTTATTTGGAGCACTTTGAGGCCTATGCTGGAAAAGGAAATATCTTCACATAAAAACTAGACAGAAGCATTCTCAGAAACTTCTTTGTGATGAGTGCATTCTACTCACAGAGTTGAACCTTCTTTTTGATAGAAGAGTTTTGAAACTCTCTTTCTGTAGAATCTGCAAGTGCATATTTGGAGCTGTTTGAGGCCAATGCTGGAAAAGGAAATATCTTCACATAAAAACTAGACAGAAGCATTCTCAGAAACTTGTTTGCGATGAGTGCATTCAACTCACAGACTTCAACCTTTCTTTTGAAAGAGCAGTTTTGAAACACTCTTTTTGTAGAATCTTCAAGTGGATATTTAGAACGCTTTCTGGCCTATGCTGGGAAATGAAATATCTTCACCTAAAACCTAGAAAGAAGCATTCTCGCAAACTTCCGTGTGAAGAGTGCATTCGACTCACGGATTTGAACATTACTTTGGATAGAGCAGTTTGGAAACACTCCTTTTGAAGAATCTGCAAGTGTTTGTTTGGAGCGTTTTGAGGCCTATGCTGGAAAAGGAAATATCTTCACATAAAAACTAGACAGAAGCATTCTCAGAAACTTCTTTGTGATGAGTGCATTCTACTCATACAGTTGAACATTCTTTTTGATAGAAGAGTTTTGAAACTCTCTTTCTGTGGGATCTGCAAGTGCATATTTGGAGCTGTTGGAGGCCAATGTTGGAAAAGGAAATATCTTCACATAAAAACTAGACGGAAGCATTCTCAGAAACTTGTGTGTGATGAGTGCGTTCAACTCACAGACTTGAACGATCCTATTGATAGGACAGTTTGGAAACACTCCTTTTGTAGAATCTGCAAGTGTTTATTTCGAGCTCATTGAGGCCAAAGGTGGAAAAGGAAATGTCCTCAAATAACAACTACACAGAAGCATTCTCCGAAACTTCTTTGCAATGAGTGCATTCAACTCGCAGACTTGAACCTTCCTTTTGAAAGAGCAGTTTTGAAACACTCTTTTTGTAGAATCTTCAAGTGGATATTTGGAACGCTTTGAGGCCTAGGCTGGGAAATGAAATATCTTCACCTAAAAACTAGACAGAAGCATTCTCAGAAACTTCTGTGTGATGAGTGCATTCAACTCACAGACTTGAATATTCCTTTTGATAGAGCAGTTTGGAAACACTCCTTTTGCAGAATCTGCAAGTGTTTATTTGGAGCACTTTGAGGCCTATGCTGGAAAAGGAAATATCTTCACATAAAAACTAGACAGAAGCATTCTCAGAAACTTCTTTGTGACGAGTGCATTCTACTCACAGAGTTGAACCTTCTTTTTGATAGAAGAGTTTTGAAACTCTCTTTCTGTAGAATCTGCAAGTGCATATTTGGAGCTGTTTGAGGCCAATGCTGGAAAAGGAAATATCTTCACATAAAAACTAGACAGAAGCATTCTCAGAAACTTGTTTGCGATGAGTGCATTCAACTCACAGACTTGAACGTTCCTACTGAAAGAGCAGTTTTGAAACACACTTTTTGTACAATCTGCAAGTGGATATTTAGAACGCTTTTTGTCCTATGCTGGGAAATGAAATATCTTCACGTAAAAACTAGACAGAAGCATTCTCAGAAACTTCTGTGTGATGAGTGCATTCAACTCACAGACTTGAACATTCCTTTTGATAGAGCAGTTTGGAAACACTCCTTTTGAAGAATCTGCAAGTGTTTGTTTGGAGCGTTTTGAGGCCTATGCTGGAAAAGGAAATATCTTCACATAAAAACTAGACAGAAGCATTCTCAGAAACTTCTTTGTGATGAGTGCATTCTACTCATAGAGTTGAACATTCTTTTTGATAGAAGAGTTTTGAAACTCTCTTTCTGTGGGATCTGCAAGTGCATATTTGGAGCTGTTTGAGGCCAATGATGGAAAAGGAAATATCTTCACATAAAAACTAGACAGAAGCATTCTCAGAAACTTGTTTGTGATGAGTGCATTCAACTCACAGACTTAAACGTTCCTTTTGAAAGAGCAGTTTTGAAACACACTTTTTGTACAATCTGCAAGTGGATATTTAGAACGCTTTCGGTCCTATGCTGGGAAATGAAATACCTTCACCTAAAACCTAGACAGAAGCATTCTCGGAAACTTCTGTGTGATGAGTGCATTCAACTCACAGACTTGAACATTCCCTTTGATAGAGCAGTTTGGAAACACTCCTTTTTCAGAATCTGCAAGGGTTTATTTGGAGCACTTTGAGGCGTATGCTGGAAAAGGAAATATCTTCACATAAAAACTAGACAGAAGCATTCTCAGAAACTTCTTTGGGATGAGTGCATTCTACTCACAGAGTTGAACCTTCTTTTTGATAGAAGAGTTTTGAAACTCTCTTTCTGTAGAATCTGCAAGCGCATATTTGGAGCTGTTTGAGGCCAACGCTGGAAAAGGAAATATCTTCACATAAAAACTAGAAAGAAGCATTCTCAGAAACTTGTTTGTGATGAGTGCATTCAACTCACAGACTTGAACGTTCCTTTTGAAAGAGCAGTTTTGAAACACACTTTTTGTACAATCTGCAAGTGGATATTTAGAACGCTTTCTGGCCTATGCTGGGAAATGAAATATCTTCACCTAAAACCTAGACAGAAGCATTCTCGGAAACTTCTGTGCGATGAGTGCATTCAACTCACAGACTTGAACATTACTTTGGATAGAGCAGTTTGGAAACACTCCTTTTGAAGAATCTGTAAGTGTTTGTTTGGAGCGTTTTGAGGCCTATGCTGGAAAAGGAAATATCTTCACATAAAAACTAGACAGAAGCATTCTCAGAAACTTCTTTGTGATGAGTGCATTCTACTCGCAGAGTTGAACCTTCTTTTTGATAGAAGAGTTTTCAAACTGTCTTTTTGTAGAATCTGCAAGTGCATATTTGGAGCTGTTTGAGGCCAATGATGGAAAAGGAAATATCTTCACATAAAAACTAGACAGAAGCGTTCTCAGAAACTTGTTTGGGAGGAGTGCATTCAAGTCACAGATTTGAACCTTTCTTTTGAAAGAGCAGTTTTGAAACACTCTTTTTGTAGAATCTGCTAGTGTATATTTGGAGCGCTGTGAGGCGTATGCTGGGAAATGGAATATCTTCACCTGGAAACAAGACAGAAGGATTCTCAGAAACTTCTGTGTGATGAATGCATTCAACTCACAGACATGAACGTTCCTTTTGATAGGACAGTTTTGAAACACTCCTTTGGGAGAATCTGCATCTGTTTATTTCGAGCGCCTTGAGGCCAATGCTGGAAAAGGAAATATCTTCCCATAAAAACTAGACAGAAGCATTCTCAGAAACTTGTGTGTGATGAGTGCGTTCAACTCACAGACTTGAACGATCCTTTTGATAGGACAGTTTGGAAACACTCCCTTTGTAGAATCTGCAAGTGTTTATTTCGAGCTCATTGAGGTCAACGGTGGAAAAGGAATTGTCCTCAAATAACAACTACACAGAAGCATTCTCCGAAACTTCTTTGCAATGAGTGCATTCAACTCACGGACTTGATCCTTCCTTTTGAAAGAACAGTTTTGAAACACTCTTTTTGTAGAATCTTCAAGTGGATATTTGGAACGCTTTGAGGCCTAGGCTGGGAAATGAAATATGTTCACCTAAAAACTAGACAGAAGCATTCTCAGAAACTTCTGTGTGATGAGTGCATTCAACTCACAGACTTGAACATTCCTTTTGATAGAGCAGTTTGGAAACACTCCTTTTGCAGAATCTGCAAGGGTTTATTTGGAGCACTTTGAGGCCTATGCTGGAAAAGGAAATATCTTCACATAAAAACTAGACAGAAGCATTCTCAGAAACTTCTTTGGGATGAGTGCATTCTACTCACAGAGTTGAACCTTCTTTTTGATAGAAGAGTTTTGAAACTCTCTTTCTGTAGAATCTGCAAGTGCATATTTGGAGCTGTTTGAGGCCAATGCTGGAAAAGGAAATATCTTCACATAAAAACTAGACAGAAGCATTCTCAGAAACTTGTTTGCGATGAGTGCATTCAACTCACAGACTTCAACCTTTCTTTTGAAAGAGCAGTTTTGAAACACTCTTTTTGTAGAATCTTCAAGTGGATATTTAGAACGCTTTCTGGCCTATGCTGGGAAATGAAATATCTTCACCTAAAACCTAGAAAGAAGCATTCTCGCAAACTTCCGTGTGAAGAGTGCATTCGACTCACGGACTTGAACATTACTTTGGATAGAGCAGTTTGGAAACACTCCTTTTGAAGAATCTGCAAGTGTTTGTTTGGAGCGTTTTGAGGCCTATGCTGGAAAAGGAAATATCTTCACATAAAAACTAGACAGAAGCATTCTCAGAAACTTCTTTGTGATGAGTGCATTCTACTCGCAGAGTTGAACCTTCTTTTTGATAGAAGAGTTTTCAAACTGTCTTTTTGTAGAATCTGCAAGTGCATATTTGGAGCTGTTTGAGGCCAATGATGGAAAAGGAAATATCTTCACATAAAAACTAGACAGAAGCGTTCTCAGAAACTTGTTTGGGAGGAGTGCATTCAAGTCACAGATTTGAACCTTTCTTTTGAAAGAGCAGTTTTGAAACACTCTTTTTGTAGAATCTGCTAGTGTATATTTGGAGCGCTGTGAGGCGTATGCTGGGAAATGGAATATCTTCACCTGGAAACAAGACAGAAGGATTCTCAGAAACTTCTGTGTGATGAATGCATTCAACTCACAGACATGAACGTTCCTTTTGATAGGACAGTTTTGAAACACTCCTTTGGTAGAATCTGCATCTGTTTATTTCGAGCGCCTTGAGGCCAATGCTGGAAAAGGAAATATCTTCCCATAAAAACTAGACAGAAGCATTCTCAGAAACTTGTGTGTGATGAGTGCGTTCAACTCACAGACTTGAACGATCCTTTTGATAGGACAGTTTGGAAACACTCCCTTTGTAGAATCTGCAAGTGTTTATTTCGAGCTCATTGAGGTCAACGGTGGAAAAGGAATTGTCCTCAAATAACAACTACACAGAAGCATTCTCCGAAACTTCTTTGCAATGAGTGCATTCAACTCACGGACTTGATCCTTCCTTTTGAAAGAACAGTTTTGAAACACTCTTTTTGTAGAATCTTCAAGTGGATATTTGGAACGCTTTGAGGCCTAGGCTGGGAAATGAAATATGTTCACCTAAAAACTAGACAGAAGCATTCTCAGAAACTTCTGTGTGATGAGTGCATTCAACTCACAGACTTGAACATTCCTTTTGATAGAGCAGTTTGGAAACACTCCTTTTGCAGAATCTGCAAGGGTTTATTTGGAGCACTTTGAGGCCTATGCTGGAAAAGGAAATATCTTCACATAAAAACTAGACAGAAGCATTCTCAGAAACTTCTTTGTGATGAGTGCATTCTACTCACAGAGTTGAACCTTCTTTTTGATAGAAGAGTTTTGAAACTCTCTTTCTGTAGAATCTGCAAGTGCATATTTGGAGCTGTTTGAGGCCAATGCTGGAAAAGGAAATATCTTCACATAAAAACTAGACAGAAGCATTCTCAGAAACTTGTTTGCGATGAGTGCATTCAACTCACAGACTTCAACCTTTCTTTTGAAAGAGCAGTTTTGAAACACTCTTTTTGTAGAATCTTCAAGTGGATATTTAGAACGCTTTCTGGCCTATGCTGGGAAATGAAATATCTTCACCTAAAACCTAGAAAGAAGCATTCTCGCAAACTTCCGTGTGAAGAGTGCATTCGACTCACGGACTTGAACATTACTTTGGATAGAGCAGTTTGGAAACACTCCTTTTGAAGAATCTGCAAGTGTTTGTTTGGAGCGTTTTGAGGCCTATGCTGGAAAAGGAAATATCTTCACATAAAAACTAGACAGAAGCATTCTCAGAAACTTCTTTGTGATGAGTGCATTCTACTCATACAGTTGAACATTCTTTTTGATAGAAGAGTTTTGAAACTCTCTTTCTGTGGGATCTGCAAGTGCATATTTGGAGCTGTTGGAGGCCAATGTTGGAAAAGGAAATATCTTCACATAAAAACTAGACGGAAGCATTCTCAGAAACTTGTGTGTGATGAGTGCGTTCAACTCACAGACTTGAACGATCCTATTGATAGGACAGTTTGGAAACACTCCTTTTGTAGAATCTGCAAGTGTTTATTTCGAGCTCATTGAGGCCAAAGGTGGAAAAGGAAATGTCCTCAAATAACAACTACACAGAAGCATTCTCCGAAACTTCTTTGCAATGAGTGCATTCAACTCGCAGACTTGAACCTTCCTTTTGAAAGAGCAGTTTTGAAACACTCTTTTTGTAGAATCTTCAAGTGGATATTTGGAACGCTTTGAGGCCTAGGCTGGGAAATGAAATATCTTCACCTAAAAACTAGACAGAAGCATTCTCAGAAACTTCTGTGTGATGAGTGCATTCAACTCACAGACTTGAATATTCCTTTTGATAGAGCAGTTTGGAAACACTCCTTTTGCAGAATCTGCAAGTGTTTATTTGGAGCACTTTGAGGCCTATGCTGGAAAAGGAAATATCTTCACATAAAAACTAGACAGAAGCATTCTCAGAAACTTCTTTGTGACGAGTGCATTCTACTCACAGAGTTGAACCTTCTTTTTGATAGAAGAGTTTTGAAACTCTCTTTCTGTAGAATCTGCAAGTGCATATTTGGAGCTGTTTGAGGCCAATGCTGGAAAAGGAAATATCTTCACATAAAAACTAGACAGAAGCATTCTCAGAAACTTGTTTGCGATGAGTGCATTCAACTCACAGACTTGAACGTTCCTACTGAAAGAGCAGTTTTGAAACACACTTTTTGTACAATCTGCAAGTGGATATTTAGAACGCTTTTTGTCCTATGCTGGGAAATGAAATATCTTCACGTAAAAACTAGACAGAAGCATTCTCAGAAACTTCTGTGTGATGAGTGCATTCAACTCACAGACTTGAACATTCCTTTTGATAGAGCAGTTTGGAAACACTCCTTTTGAAGAATCTGCAAGTGTTTGTTTGGAGCGTTTTGAGGCCTATGCTGGAAAAGGAAATATCTTCACATAAAAACTAGACAGAAGCATTCTCAGAAACTTCTTTGTGATGAGTGCATTCTACTCATAGAGTTGAACATTCTTTTTGATAGAAGAGTTTTGAAACTCTCTTTCTGTGGGATCTGCAAGTGCATATTTGGAGCTGTTTGAGGCCAATGATGGAAAAGGAAATATCTTCACATAAAAACTAGACAGAAGCATTCTCAGAAACTTGTTTGTGATGAGTGCATTCAACTCACAGACTTAAACGTTCCTTTTGAAAGAGCAGTTTTGAAACACACTTTTTGTACAATCTGCAAGTGGATATTTAGAACGCTTTCGGTCCTATGCTGGGAAATGAAATACCTTCACCTAAAACCTAGACAGAAGCATTCTCGGAAACTTCTGTGTGATGAGTGCATTCAACTCACAGACTTGAACATTCCCTTTGATAGAGCAGTTTGGAAACACTCCTTTTTCAGAATCTGCAAGGGTTTATTTGGAGCACTTTGAGGCGTATGCTGGAAAAGGAAATATCTTCACATAAAAACTAGACAGAAGCATTCTCAGAAACTTCTTTGGGATGAGTGCATTCTACTCACAGAGTTGAACCTTCTTTTTGATAGAAGAGTTTTGAAACTCTCTTTCTGTAGAATCTGCAAGCGCATATTTGGAGCTGTTTGAGGCCAACGCTGGAAAAGGAAATATCTTCACATAAAAACTAGAAAGAAGCATTCTCAGAAACTTGTTTGTGATGAGTGCATTCAACTCACAGACTTGAACGTTCCTTTTGAAAGAGCAGTTTTGAAACACACTTTTTGTACAATCTGCAAGTGGATATTTAGAACGCTTTCTGGCCTATGCTGGGAAATGAAATATCTTCACCTAAAACCTAGACAGAAGCATTCTCGGAAACTTCTGTGCGATGAGTGCATTCAACTCACAGACTTGAACATTACTTTGGATAGAGCAGTTTGGAAACACTCCTTTTGAAGAATCTGTAAGTGTTTGTTTGGAGCGTTTTGAGGCCTATGCTGGAAAAGGAAATATCTTCACATAAAAACTAGACAGAAGCATTCTCAGAAACTTCTTTGTGATGAGTGCATTCTACTCGCAGAGTTGAACCTTCTTTTTGATAGAAGAGTTTTCAAACTGTCTTTTTGTAGAATCTGCAAGTGCATATTTGGAGCTGTTTGAGGCCAATGATGGAAAAGGAAATATCTTCACATAAAAACTAGACAGAAGCGTTCTCAGAAACTTGTTTGGGAGGAGTGCATTCAAGTCACAGATTTGAACCTTTCTTTTGAAAGAGCAGTTTTGAAACACTCTTTTTGTAGAATCTGCTAGTGTATATTTGGAGCGCTGTGAGGCGTATGCTGGGAAATGGAATATCTTCACCTGGAAACAAGACAGAAGGATTCTCAGAAACTTCTGTGTGATGAATGCATTCAACTCACAGACATGAACGTTCCTTTTGATAGGACAGTTTTGAAACACTCCTTTGGTAGAATCTGCATCTGTTTATTTCGAGCGCCTTGAGGCCAATGCTGGAAAAGGAAATATCTTCCCATAAAAACTAGACAGAAGCATTCTCAGAAACTTGTGTGTGATGAGTGCGTTCAACTCACAGACTTGAACGATCCTTTTGATAGGACAGTTTGGAAACACTCCCTTTGTAGAATCTGCAAGTGTTTATTTCGAGCTCATTGAGGTCAACGGTGGAAAAGGAATTGTCCTCAAATAACAACTACACAGAAGCATTCTCCGAAACTTCTTTGCAATGAGTGCATTCAACTCACGGACTTGATCCTTCCTTTTGAAAGAACAGTTTTGAAACACTCTTTTTGTAGAATCTTCAAGTGGATATTTGGAACGCTTTGAGGCCTAGGCTGGGAAATGAAATATGTTCACCTAAAAACTAGACAGAAGCATTCTCAGAAACTTCTGTGTGATGAGTGCATTCAACTCACAGACTTGAACATTCCTTTTGATAGAGCAGTTTGGAAACACTCCTTTTGCAGAATCTGCAAGGGTTTATTTGGAGCACTTTGAGGCCTATGCTGGAAAAGGAAATATCTTCACATAAAAACTAGACAGAAGCATTCTCAGAAACTTCTTTGGGATGAGTGCATTCTACTCACAGAGTTGAACCTTCTTTTTGATAGAAGAGTTTTGAAACTCTCTTTCTGTAGAATCTGCAAGTGCATATTTGGAGCTGTTTGAGGCCAATGCTGGAAAAGGAAATATCTTCACATAAAAACTAGACAGAAGCATTCTCAGAAACTTGTTTGCGATGAGTGCATTCAACTCACAGACTTCAACCTTTCTTTTGAAAGAGCAGTTTTGAAACACTCTTTTTGTAGAATCTTCAAGTGGATATTTAGAACGCTTTCTGGCCTATGCTGGGAAATGAAATATCTTCACCTAAAACCTAGAAAGAAGCATTCTCGCAAACTTCCGTGTGAAGAGTGCATTCGACTCACGGACTTGAACATTACTTTGGATAGAGCAGTTTGGAAACACTCCTTTTGAAGAATCTGCAAGTGTTTGTTTGGAGCGTTTTGAGGCCTATGCTGGAAAAGGAAATATCTTCACATAAAAACTAGACAGAAGCATTCTCAGAAACTTCTTTGTGATGAGTGCATTCTACTCATACAGTTGAACATTCTTTTTGATAGAAGAGTTTTGAAACTCTCTTTCTGTGGGATCTGCAAGTGCATATTTGGAGCTGTTGGAGGCCAATGTTGGAAAAGGAAATATCTTCACATAAAAACTAGACGGAAGCATTCTCAGAAACTTGTGTGTGATGAGTGCGTTCAACTCACAGACTTGAACGATCCTATTGATAGGACAGTTTGGAAACACTCCTTTTGTAGAATCTGCAAGTGTTTATTTCGAGCTCATTGAGGCCAAAGGTGGAAAAGGAAATGTCCTCAAATAACAACTACACAGAAGCATTCTCCGAAACTTCTTTGCAATGAGTGCATTCAACTCGCAGACTTGAACCTTCCTTTTGAAAGAGCAGTTTTGAAACACTCTTTTTGTAGAATCTTCAAGTGGATATTTGGAACGCTTTGAGGCCTAGGCTGGGAAATGAAATATCTTCACCTAAAAACTAGACAGAAGCATTCTCAGAAACTTCTGTGTGATGAGTGCATTCAACTCACAGACTTGAATATTCCTTTTGATAGAGCAGTTTGGAAACACTCCTTTTGCAGAATCTGCAAGTGTTTATTTGGAGCACTTTGAGGCCTATGCTGGAAAAGGAAATATCTTCACATAAAAACTAGACAGAAGCATTCTCAGAAACTTCTTTGTGACGAGTGCATTCTACTCACAGAGTTGAACCTTCTTTTTGATAGAAGAGTTTTGAAACTCTCTTTCTGTAGAATCTGCAAGTGCATATTTGGAGCTGTTTGAGGCCAATGCTGGAAAAGGAAATATCTTCACATAAAAACTAGACAGAAGCATTCTCAGAAACTTGTTTGCGATGAGTGCATTCAACTCACAGACTTGAACGTTCCTACTGAAAGAGCAGTTTTGAAACACACTTTTTGTACAATCTGCAAGTGGATATTTAGAACGCTTTTTGTCCTATGCTGGGAAATGAAATATCTTCACGTAAAAACTAGACAGAAGCATTCTCAGAAACTTCTGTGTGATGAGTGCATTCAACTCACAGACTTGAACATTCCTTTTGATAGAGCAGTTTGGAAACACTCCTTTTGAAGAATCTGCAAGTGTTTGTTTGGAGCGTTTTGAGGCCTATGCTGGAAAAGGAAATATCTTCACATAAAAACTAGACAGAAGCATTCTCAGAAACTTCTTTGTGACGAGTGCATTCTACTCACAGAGTTGAACCTTCTTTTTGATAGAAGAGTTTTGAAACTCTCTTTCTGTAGAATCTGCAAGTGCATATTTGGAGCTGTTTGAGGCCAATGCTGGAAAAGGAAATATCTTCACATAAAAACTAGACAGAAGCATTCTCAGAAACTTGTTTGCGATGAGTGCATTCAACTCACAGACTTGAACGTTCCTACTGAAAGAGCAGTTTTGAAACACACTTTTTGTACAATCTGCAAGTGGATATTTAGAACGCTTTTTGTCCTATGCTGGGAAATGAAATATCTTCACGTAAAAACTAGACAGAAGCATTCTCAGAAACTTCTGTGTGATGAGTGCATTCAACTCACAGACTTGAACATTCCTTTTGATAGAGCAGTTTGGAAACACTCCTTTTGAAGAATCTGCAAGTGTTTGTTTGGAGCGTTTTGAGGCCTATGCTGGAAAAGGAAATATCTTCACATAAAAACTAGACAGAAGCATTCTCAGAAACTTCTTTGTGATGAGTGCATTCTACTCATAGAGTTGAACATTCTTTTTGATAGAAGAGTTTTGAAACTCTCTTTCTGTGGGATCTGCAAGTGCATATTTGGAGCTGTTTGAGGCCAATGATGGAAAAGGAAATATCTTCACATAAAAACTAGACAGAAGCATTCTCAGAAACTTGTTTGTGATGAGTGCATTCAACTCACAGACTTAAACGTTCCTTTTGAAAGAGCAGTTTTGAAACACACTTTTTGTACAATCTGCAAGTGGATATTTAGAACGCTTTCGGTCCTATGCTGGGAAATGAAATACCTTCACCTAAAACCTAGACAGAAGCATTCTCGGAAACTTCTGTGTGATGAGTGCATTCAACTCACAGACTTGAACATTCCCTTTGATAGAGCAGTTTGGAAACACTCCTTTTTCAGAATCTGCAAGGGTTTATTTGGAGCACTTTGAGGCGTATGCTGGAAAAGGAAATATCTTCACATAAAAACTAGACAGAAGCATTCTCAGAAACTTCTTTGGGATGAGTGCATTCTACTCACAGAGTTGAACCTTCTTTTTGATAGAAGAGTTTTGAAACTCTCTTTCTGTAGAATCTGCAAGCGCATATTTGGAGCTGTTTGAGGCCAACGCTGGAAAAGGAAATATCTTCACATAAAAACTAGAAAGAAGCATTCTCAGAAACTTGTTTGTGATGAGTGCATTCAACTCACAGACTTGAACGTTCCTTTTGAAAGAGCAGTTTTGAAACACACTTTTTGTACAATCTGCAAGTGGATATTTAGAACGCTTTCTGGCCTATGCTGGGAAATGAAATATCTTCACCTAAAACCTAGACAGAAGCATTCTCGGAAACTTCTGTGCGATGAGTGCATTCAACTCACAGACTTGAACATTACTTTGGATAGAGCAGTTTGGAAACACTCCTTTTGAAGAATCTGTAAGTGTTTGTTTGGAGCGTTTTGAGGCCTATGCTGGAAAAGGAAATATCTTCACATAAAAACTAGACAGAAGCATTCTCAGAAACTTCTTTGTGATGAGTGCATTCTACTCGCAGAGTTGAACCTTCTTTTTGATAGAAGAGTTTTCAAACTGTCTTTTTGTAGAATCTGCAAGTGCATATTTGGAGCTGTTTGAGGCCAATGATGGAAAAGGAAATATCTTCACATAAAAACTAGACAGAAGCGTTCTCAGAAACTTGTTTGGGAGGAGTGCATTCAAGTCACAGATTTGAACCTTTCTTTTGAAAGAGCAGTTTTGAAACACTCTTTTTGTAGAATCTGCTAGTGTATATTTGGAGCGCTGTGAGGCGTATGCTGGGAAATGGAATATCTTCACCTGGAAACAAGACAGAAGGATTCTCAGAAACTTCTGTGTGATGAATGCATTCAACTCACAGACATGAACGTTCCTTTTGATAGGACAGTTTTGAAACACTCCTTTGGTAGAATCTGCATCTGTTTATTTCGAGCGCCTTGAGGCCAATGCTGGAAAAGGAAATATCTTCCCATAAAAACTAGACAGAAGCATTCTCAGAAACTTGTGTGTGATGAGTGCGTTCAACTCACAGACTTGAACGATCCTTTTGATAGGACAGTTTGGAAACACTCCCTTTGTAGAATCTGCAAGTGTTTATTTCGAGCTCATTGAGGTCAACGGTGGAAAAGGAATTGTCCTCAAATAACAACTACACAGAAGCATTCTCCGAAACTTCTTTGCAATGAGTGCATTCAACTCACGGACTTGATCCTTCCTTTTGAAAGAACAGTTTTGAAACACTCTTTTTGTAGAATCTTCAAGTGGATATTTGGAACGCTTTGAGGCCTAGGCTGGGAAATGAAATATGTTCACCTAAAAACTAGACAGAAGCATTCTCAGAAACTTCTGTGTGATGAGTGCATTCAACTCACAGACTTGAACATTCCTTTTGATAGAGCAGTTTGGAAACACTCCTTTTGCAGAATCTGCAAGGGTTTATTTGGAGCACTTTGAGGCCTATGCTGGAAAAGGAAATATCTTCACATAAAAACTAGACAGAAGCATTCTCAGAAACTTCTTTGTGATGAGTGCATTCTACTCACAGAGTTGAACCTTCTTTTTGATAGAAGAGTTTTGAAACTCTCTTTCTGTAGAATCTGCAAGTGCATATTTGGAGCTGTTTGAGGCCAATGCTGGAAAAGGAAATATCTTCACATAAAAACTAGACAGAAGCATTCTCAGAAACTTGTTTGCGATGAGTGCATTCAACTCACAGACTTCAACCTTTCTTTTGAAAGAGCAGTTTTGAAACACTCTTTTTGTAGAATCTTCAAGTGGATATTTAGAACGCTTTCTGGCCTATGCTGGGAAATGAAATATCTTCACCTAAAACCTAGAAAGAAGCATTCTCGCAAACTTCCGTGTGAAGAGTGCATTCGACTCACGGACTTGAACATTACTTTGGATAGAGCAGTTTGGAAACACTCCTTTTGAAGAATCTGCAAGTGTTTGTTTGGAGCGTTTTGAGGCCTATGCTGGAAAAGGAAATATCTTCACATAAAAACTAGACAGAAGCATTCTCAGAAACTTCTTTGTGATGAGTGCATTCTACTCATACAGTTGAACATTCTTTTTGATAGAAGAGTTTTGAAACTCTCTTTCTGTGGGATCTGCAAGTGCATATTTGGAGCTGTTGGAGGCCAATGTTGGAAAAGGAAATATCTTCACATAAAAACTAGACGGAAGCATTCTCAGAAACTTGTGTGTGATGAGTGCGTTCAACTCACAGACTTGAACGATCCTATTGATAGGACAGTTTGGAAACACTCCTTTTGTAGAATCTGCAAGTGTTTATTTCGAGCTCATTGAGGCCAAAGGTGGAAAAGGAAATGTCCTCAAATAACAACTACACAGAAGCATTCTCCGAAACTTCTTTGCAATGAGTGCATTCAACTCGCAGACTTGAACCTTCCTTTTGAAAGAGCAGTTTTGAAACACTCTTTTTGTAGAATCTTCAAGTGGATATTTGGAACGCTTTGAGGCCTAGGCTGGGAAATGAAATATCTTCACCTAAAAACTAGACAGAAGCATTCTCAGAAACTTCTGTGTGATGAGTGCATTCAACTCACAGACTTGAATATTCCTTTTGATAGAGCAGTTTGGAAACACTCCTTTTGCAGAATCTGCAAGTGTTTATTTGGAGCACTTTGAGGCCTATGCTGGAAAAGGAAATATCTTCACATAAAAACTAGACAGAAGCATTCTCAGAAACTTCTTTGTGACGAGTGCATTCTACTCACAGAGTTGAACCTTCTTTTTGATAGAAGAGTTTTGAAACTCTCTTTCTGTAGAATCTGCAAGTGCATATTTGGAGCTGTTTGAGGCCAATGCTGGAAAAGGAAATATCTTCACATAAAAACTAGACAGAAGCATTCTCAGAAACTTGTTTGCGATGAGTGCATTCAACTCACAGACTTGAACGTTCCTACTGAAAGAGCAGTTTTGAAACACACTTTTTGTACAATCTGCAAGTGGATATTTAGAACGCTTTTTGTCCTATGCTGGGAAATGAAATATCTTCACGTAAAAACTAGACAGAAGCATTCTCAGAAACTTCTGTGTGATGAGTGCATTCAACTCACAGACTTGAACATTCCTTTTGATAGAGCAGTTTGGAAACACTCCTTTTGAAGAATCTGCAAGTGTTTGTTTGGAGCGTTTTGAGGCCTATGCTGGAAAAGGAAATATCTTCACATAAAAACTAGACAGAAGCATTCTCAGAAACTTCTTTGTGATGAGTGCATTCTACTCATAGAGTTGAACATTCTTTTTGATAGAAGAGTTTTGAAACTCTCTTTCTGTGGGATCTGCAAGTGCATATTTGGAGCTGTTTGAGGCCAATGATGGAAAAGGAAATATCTTCACATAAAAACTAGACAGAAGCATTCTCAGAAACTTGTTTGTGATGAGTGCATTCAACTCACAGACTTAAACGTTCCTTTTGAAAGAGCAGTTTTGAAACACACTTTTTGTACAATCTGCAAGTGGATATTTAGAACGCTTTCGGTCCTATGCTGGGAAATGAAATACCTTCACCTAAAACCTAGACAGAAGCATTCTCGGAAACTTCTGTGTGATGAGTGCATTCAACTCACAGACTTGAACATTCCCTTTGATAGAGCAGTTTGGAAACACTCCTTTTTCAGAATCTGCAAGGGTTTATTTGGAGCACTTTGAGGCGTATGCTGGAAAAGGAAATATCTTCACATAAAAACTAGACAGAAGCATTCTCAGAAACTTCTTTGGGATGAGTGCATTCTACTCACAGAGTTGAACCTTCTTTTTGATAGAAGAGTTTTGAAACTCTCTTTCTGTAGAATCTGCAAGCGCATATTTGGAGCTGTTTGAGGCCAACGCTGGAAAAGGAAATATCTTCACATAAAAACTAGAAAGAAGCATTCTCAGAAACTTGTTTGTGATGAGTGCATTCAACTCACAGACTTGAACGTTCCTTTTGAAAGAGCAGTTTTGAAACACACTTTTTGTACAATCTGCAAGTGGATATTTAGAACGCTTTCTGGCCTATGCTGGGAAATGAAATATCTTCACCTAAAACCTAGACAGAAGCATTCTCGGAAACTTCTGTGCGATGAGTGCATTCAACTCACAGACTTGAACATTACTTTGGATAGAGCAGTTTGGAAACACTCCTTTTGAAGAATCTGTAAGTGTTTGTTTGGAGCGTTTTGAGGCCTATGCTGGAAAAGGAAATATCTTCACATAAAAACTAGACAGAAGCATTCTCAGAAACTTCTTTGTGATGAGTGCATTCTACTCGCAGAGTTGAACCTTCTTTTTGATAGAAGAGTTTTCAAACTGTCTTTTTGTAGAATCTGCAAGTGCATATTTGGAGCTGTTTGAGGCCAATGATGGAAAAGGAAATATCTTCACATAAAAACTAGACAGAAGCGTTCTCAGAAACTTGTTTGGGAGGAGTGCATTCAAGTCACAGATTTGAACCTTTCTTTTGAAAGAGCAGTTTTGAAACACTCTTTTTGTAGAATCTGCTAGTGTATATTTGGAGCGCTGTGAGGCGTATGCTGGGAAATGGAATATCTTCACCTGGAAACAAGACAGAAGGATTCTCAGAAACTTCTGTGTGATGAATGCATTCAACTCACAGACATGAACGTTCCTTTTGATAGGACAGTTTTGAAACACTCCTTTGGTAGAATCTGCATCTGTTTATTTCGAGCGCCTTGAGGCCAATGCTGGAAAAGGAAATATCTTCCCATAAAAACTAGACAGAAGCATTCTCAGAAACTTGTGTGTGATGAGTGCGTTCAACTCACAGACTTGAACGATCCTTTTGATAGGACAGTTTGGAAACACTCCCTTTGTAGAATCTGCAAGTGTTTATTTCGAGCTCATTGAGGTCAACGGTGGAAAAGGAATTGTCCTCAAATAACAACTACACAGAAGCATTCTCCGAAACTTCTTTGCAATGAGTGCATTCAACTCACGGACTTGATCCTTCCTTTTGAAAGAACAGTTTTGAAACACTCTTTTTGTAGAATCTTCAAGTGGATATTTGGAACGCTTTGAGGCCTAGGCTGGGAAATGAAATATGTTCACCTAAAAACTAGACAGAAGCATTCTCAGAAACTTCTGTGTGATGAGTGCATTCAACTCACAGACTTGAACATTCCTTTTGATAGAGCAGTTTGGAAACACTCCTTTTTCAGAATCTGCAAGGGTTTATTTGGAGCACTTTGAGGCGTATGCTGGAAAAGGAAATATCTTCACATAAAAACTAGACAGAAGCATTCTCAGAAACTTCTTTGGGATGAGTGCATTCTACTCACAGAGTTGAACCTTCTTTTTGATAGAAGAGTTTTGAAACTCTCTTTCTGTAGAATCTGCAAGCGCATATTTGGAGCTGTTTGAGGCCAACGCTGGAAAAGGAAATATCTTCACATAAAAACTAGAAAGAAGCATTCTCAGAAACTTGTTTGTGATGAGTGCATTCAACTCACAGACTTGAACGTTCCTTTTGAAAGAGCAGTTTTGAAACACACTTTTTGTACAATCTGCAAGTGGATATTTAGAACGCTTTCTGGCCTATGCTGGGAAATGAAATATCTTCACCTAAAACCTAGACAGAAGCATTCTCGGAAACTTCTGTGCGATGAGTGCATTCAACTCACAGACTTGAACATTACTTTGGATAGAGCAGTTTGGAAACACTCCTTTTGAAGAATCTGTAAGTGTTTGTTTGGAGCGTTTTGAGGCCTATGCTGGAAAAGGAAATATCTTCACATAAAAACTAGACAGAAGCATTCTCAGAAACTTCTTTGTGATGAGTGCATTCTACTCGCAGAGTTGAACCTTCTTTTTGATAGAAGAGTTTTCAAACTGTCTTTTTGTAGAATCTGCAAGTGCATATTTGGAGCTGTTTGAGGCCAATGATGGAAAAGGAAATATCTTCACATAAAAACTAGACAGAAGCGTTCTCAGAAACTTGTTTGGGAGGAGTGCATTCAAGTCACAGATTTGAACCTTTCTTTTGAAAGAGCAGTTTTGAAACACTCTTTTTGTAGAATCTGCTAGTGTATATTTGGAGCGCTGTGAGGCGTATGCTGGGAAATGGAATATCTTCACCTGGAAACAAGACAGAAGGATTCTCAGAAACTTCTGTGTGATGAATGCATTCAACTCACAGACATGAACGTTCCTTTTGATAGGACAGTTTTGAAACACTCCTTTGTTAGAATCTGCATCTGTTTATTTCGAGCGCCTTGAGGCCAATGCTGGAAAAGGAAATATCTTCCCATAAAAACTAGACAGAAGCATTCTCAGAAACTTGTGTGTGATGAGTGCGTTCAACTCACAGACTTGAACGATCCTTTTGATAGGACAGTTTGGAAACACTCCCTTTGTAGAATCTGCAAGTGTTTATTTCGAGCTCATTGAGGTCAACGGTGGAAAAGGAATTGTCCTCAAATAACAACTACACAGAAGCATTCTCCGAAACTTCTTTGCAATGAGTGCATTCAACTCACGGACTTGATCCTTCCTTTTGAAAGAACAGTTTTGAAACACTCTTTTTGTAGAATCTTCAAGTGGATATTTGGAACGCTTTGAGGCCTAGGCTGGGAAATGAAATATGTTCACCTAAAAACTAGACAGAAGCATTCTCAGAAACTTCTGTGTGATGAGTGCATTCAACTCACAGACTTGAACATTCCTTTTGATAGAGCAGTTTGGAAACACTCCTTTTGCAGAATCTGCAAGGGTTTATTTGGAGCACTTTGAGGCCTATGCTGGAAAAGGAAATATCTTCACATAAAAACTAGACAGAAGCATTCTCAGAAACTTCTTTGTGATGAGTGCATTCTACTCACAGAGTTGAACCTTCTTTTTGATAGAAGAGTTTTGAAACTCTCTTTCTGTAGAATCTGCAAGTGCATATTTGGAGCTGTTTGAGGCCAATGCTGGAAAAGGAAATATCTTCACATAAAAACTAGACAGAAGCATTCTCAGAAACTTGTTTGCGATGAGTGCATTCAACTCACAGACTTCAACCTTTCTTTTGAAAGAGCAGTTTTGAAACACTCTTTTTGTAGAATCTTCAAGTGGATATTTAGAACGCTTTCTGGCCTATGCTGGGAAATGAAATATCTTCACCTAAAACCTAGAAAGAAGCATTCTCGCAAACTTCCGTGTGAAGAGTGCATTCGACTCACGGACTTGAACATTACTTTGGATAGAGCAGTTTGGAAACACTCCTTTTGAAGAATCTGCAAGTGTTTGTTTGGAGCGTTTTGAGGCCTATGCTGGAAAAGGAAATATCTTCACATAAAAACTAGACAGAAGCATTCTCAGAAACTTCTTTGTGATGAGTGCATTCTACTCATACAGTTGAACATTCTTTTTGATAGAAGAGTTTTGAAACTCTCTTTCTGTGGGATCTGCAAGTGCATATTTGGAGCTGTTGGAGGCCAATGTTGGAAAAGGAAATATCTTCACATAAAAACTAGACGGAAGCATTCTCAGAAACTTGTGTGTGATGAGTGCGTTCAACTCACAGACTTGAACGATCCTATTGATAGGACAGTTTGGAAACACTCCTTTTGTAGAATCTGCAAGTGTTTATTTCGAGCTCATTGAGGCCAAAGGTGGAAAAGGAAATGTCCTCAAATAACAACTACACAGAAGCATTCTCCGAAACTTCTTTGCAATGAGTGCATTCAACTCGCAGACTTGAACCTTCCTTTTGAAAGAGCAGTTTTGAAACACTCTTTTTGTAGAATCTTCAAGTGGATATTTGGAACGCTTTGAGGCCTAGGCTGGGAAATGAAATATCTTCACCTAAAAACTAGACAGAAGCATTCTCAGAAACTTCTGTGTGATGAGTGCATTCAACTCACAGACTTGAATATTCCTTTTGATAGAGCAGTTTGGAAACACTCCTTTTGCAGAATCTGCAAGTGTTTATTTGGAGCACTTTGAGGCCTATGCTGGAAAAGGAAATATCTTCACATAAAAACTAGACAGAAGCATTCTCAGAAACTTCTTTGTGACGAGTGCATTCTACTCACAGAGTTGAACCTTCTTTTTGATAGAAGAGTTTTGAAACTCTCTTTCTGTAGAATCTGCAAGTGCATATTTGGAGCTGTTTGAGGCCAATGCTGGAAAAGGAAATATCTTCACATAAAAACTAGACAGAAGCATTCTCAGAAACTTGTTTGCGATGAGTGCATTCAACTCACAGACTTGAACGTTCCTACTGAAAGAGCAGTTTTGAAACACACTTTTTGTACAATCTGCAAGTGGATATTTAGAACGCTTTTTGTCCTATGCTGGGAAATGAAATATCTTCACGTAAAAACTAGACAGAAGCATTCTCAGAAACTTCTGTGTGATGAGTGCATTCAACTCACAGACTTGAACATTCCTTTTGATAGAGCAGTTTGGAAACACTCCTTTTGAAGAATCTGCAAGTGTTTGTTTGGAGCGTTTTGAGGCCTATGCTGGAAAAGGAAATATCTTCACATAAAAACTAGACAGAAGCATTCTCAGAAACTTCTTTGTGATGAGTGCATTCTACTCATAGAGTTGAACATTCTTTTTGATAGAAGAGTTTTGAAACTCTCTTTCTGTGGGATCTGCAAGTGCATATTTGGAGCTGTTTGAGGCCAATGATGGAAAAGGAAATATCTTCACATAAAAACTAGACAGAAGCATTCTCAGAAACTTGTTTGTGATGAGTGCATTCAACTCACAGACTTAAACGTTCCTTTTGAAAGAGCAGTTTTGAAACACACTTTTTGTACAATCTGCAAGTGGATATTTAGAACGCTTTCGGTCCTATGCTGGGAAATGAAATACCTTCACCTAAAACCTAGACAGAAGCATTCTCGGAAACTTCTGTGTGATGAGTGCATTCAACTCACAGACTTGAACATTCCCTTTGATAGAGCAGTTTGGAAACACTCCTTTTTCAGAATCTGCAAGGGTTTATTTGGAGCACTTTGAGGCCTATGCTGGAAAAGGAAATATCTTCACATAAAAACTAGACAGAAGCATTCTCAGAAACTTCTTTGGGATGAGTGCATTCTACTCACAGAGTTGAACCTTCTTTTTGATAGAAGAGTTTTGAAACTCTCTTTCTGTAGAATCTGCAAGCGCATATTTGGAGCTGTTTGAGGCCAACGCTGGAAAAGGAAATATCTTCACATAAAAACTAGAAAGAAGCATTCTCAGAAACTTGTTTGTGATGAGTGCATTCAACTCACAGACTTGAACGTTCCTTTTGAAAGAGCAGTTTTGAAACACACTTTTTGTACAATCTGCAAGTGGATATTTAGAACGCTTTCTGGCCTATGCTGGGAAATGAAATATCTTCACCTAAAACCTAGACAGAAGCATTCTCGGAAACTTCTGTGCGATGAGTGCATTCAACTCACAGACTTGAACATTACTTTGGATAGAGCAGTTTGGAAACACTCCTTTTGAAGAATCTGTAAGTGTTTGTTTGGAGCGTTTTGAGGCCTATGCTGGAAAAGGAAATATCTTCACATAAAAACTAGACAGAAGCATTCTCAGAAACTTCTTTGTGATGAGTGCATTCTACTCGCAGAGTTGAACCTTCTTTTTGATAGAAGAGTTTTCAAACTGTCTTTTTGTAGAATCTGCAAGTGCATATTTGGAGCTGTTTGAGGCCAATGATGGAAAAGGAAATATCTTCACATAAAAACTAGACAGAAGCGTTCTCAGAAACTTGTTTGGGAGGAGTGCATTCAAGTCACAGATTTGAACCTTTCTTTTGAAAGAGCAGTTTTGAAACACTCTTTTTGTAGAATCTGCTAGTGTATATTTGGAGCGCTGTGAGGCGTATGCTGGGAAATGGAATATCTTCACCTGGAAACAAGACAGAAGGATTCTCAGAAACTTCTGTGTGATGAATGCATTCAACTCACAGACATGAACGTTCCTTTTGATAGGACAGTTTTGAAACACTCCTTTGGTAGAATCTGCATCTGTTTATTTCGAGCGCCTTGAGGCCAATGCTGGAAAAGGAAATATCTTCCCATAAAAACTAGACAGAAGCATTCTCAGAAACTTGTGTGTGATGAGTGCGTTCAACTCACAGACTTGAACGATCCTTTTGATAGGACAGTTTGGAAACACTCCCTTTGTAGAATCTGCAAGTGTTTATTTCGAGCTCATTGAGGTCAACGGTGGAAAAGGAATTGTCCTCAAATAACAACTACACAGAAGCATTCTCCGAAACTTCTTTGCAATGAGTGCATTCAACTCACGGACTTGATCCTTCCTTTTGAAAGAACAGTTTTGAAACACTCTTTTTGTAGAATCTTCAAGTGGATATTTGGAACGCTTTGAGGCCTAGGCTGGGAAATGAAATATGTTCACCTAAAAACTAGACAGAAGCATTCTCAGAAACTTCTGTGTGATGAGTGCATTCAACTCACAGACTTGAACATTCCTTTTGATAGAGCAGTTTGGAAACACTCCTTTTGCAGAATCTGCAAGGGTTTATTTGGAGCACTTTGAGGCCTATGCTGGAAAAGGAAATATCTTCACATAAAAACTAGACAGAAGCATTCTCAGAAACTTCTTTGTGATGAGTGCATTCTACTCACAGAGTTGAACCTTCTTTTTGATAGAAGAGTTTTGAAACTCTCTTTCTGTAGAATCTGCAAGTGCATATTTGGAGCTGTTTGAGGCCAATGCTGGAAAAGGAAATATCTTCACATAAAAACTAGACAGAAGCATTCTCAGAAACTTGTTTGCGATGAGTGCATTCAACTCACAGACTTCAACCTTTCTTTTGAAAGAGCAGTTTTGAAACACTCTTTTTGTAGAATCTTCAAGTGGATATTTAGAACGCTTTCTGGCCTATGCTGGGAAATGAAATATCTTCACCTAAAACCTAGAAAGAAGCATTCTCGCAAACTTCCGTGTGAAGAGTGCATTCGACTCACGGACTTGAACATTACTTTGGATAGAGCAGTTTGGAAACACTCCTTTTGAAGAATCTGCAAGTGTTTGTTTGGAGCGTTTTGAGGCCTATGCTGGAAAAGGAAATATCTTCACATAAAAACTAGACAGAAGCATTCTCAGAAACTTCTTTGTGATGAGTGCATTCTACTCATACAGTTGAACATTCTTTTTGATAGAAGAGTTTTGAAACTCTCTTTCTGTGGGATCTGCAAGTGCATATTTGGAGCTGTTGGAGGCCAATGTTGGAAAAGGAAATATCTTCACATAAAAACTAGACGGAAGCATTCTCAGAAACTTGTGTGTGATGAGTGCGTTCAACTCACAGACTTGAACGATCCTATTGATAGGACAGTTTGGAAACACTCCTTTTGTAGAATCTGCAAGTGTTTATTTCGAGCTCATTGAGGCCAAAGGTGGAAAAGGAAATGTCCTCAAATAACAACTACACAGAAGCATTCTCCGAAACTTCTTTGCAATGAGTGCATTCAACTCGCAGACTTGAACCTTCCTTTTGAAAGAGCAGTTTTGAAACACTCTTTTTGTAGAATCTTCAAGTGGATATTTGGAACGCTTTGAGGCCTAGGCTGGGAAATGAAATATCTTCACCTAAAAACTAGACAGAAGCATTCTCAGAAACTTCTGTGTGATGAGTGCATTCAACTCACAGACTTGAATATTCCTTTTGATAGAGCAGTTTGGAAACACTCCTTTTGCAGAATCTGCAAGTGTTTATTTGGAGCACTTTGAGGCCTATGCTGGAAAAGGAAATATCTTCACATAAAAACTAGACAGAAGCATTCTCAGAAACTTCTTTGTGACGAGTGCATTCTACTCACAGAGTTGAACCTTCTTTTTGATAGAAGAGTTTTGAAACTCTCTTTCTGTAGAATCTGCAAGTGCATATTTGGAGCTGTTTGAGGCCAATGCTGGAAAAGGAAATATCTTCACATAAAAACTAGACAGAAGCATTCTCAGAAACTTGTTTGCGATGAGTGCATTCAACTCACAGACTTGAACGTTCCTACTGAAAGAGCAGTTTTGAAACACACTTTTTGTACAATCTGCAAGTGGATATTTAGAACGCTTTTTGTCCTATGCTGGGAAATGAAATATCTTCACGTAAAAACTAGACAGAAGCATTCTCAGAAACTTCTGTGTGATGAGTGCATTCAACTCACAGACTTGAACATTCCTTTTGATAGAGCAGTTTGGAAACACTCCTTTTGAAGAATCTGCAAGTGTTTGTTTGGAGCGTTTTGAGGCCTATGCTGGAAAAGGAAATATCTTCACATAAAAACTAGACAGAAGCATTCTCAGAAACTTCTTTGTGATGAGTGCATTCTACTCATAGAGTTGAACATTCTTTTTGATAGAAGAGTTTTGAAACTCTCTTTCTGTGGGATCTGCAAGTGCATATTTGGAGCTGTTTGAGGCCAATGATGGAAAAGGAAATATCTTCACATAAAAACTAGACAGAAGCATTCTCAGAAACTTGTTTGTGATGAGTGCATTCAACTCACAGACTTAAACGTTCCTTTTGAAAGAGCAGTTTTGAAACACACTTTTTGTACAATCTGCAAGTGGATATTTAGAACGCTTTCGGTCCTATGCTGGGAAATGAAATACCTTCACCTAAAACCTAGACAGAAGCATTCTCGGAAACTTCTGTGTGATGAGTGCATTCAACTCACAGACTTGAACATTCCCTTTGATAGAGCAGTTTGGAAACACTCCTTTTTCAGAATCTGCAAGGGTTTATTTGGAGCACTTTGAGGCGTATGCTGGAAAAGGAAATATCTTCACATAAAAACTAGACAGAAGCATTCTCAGAAACTTCTTTGGGATGAGTGCATTCTACTCACAGAGTTGAACCTTCTTTTTGATAGAAGAGTTTTGAAACTCTCTTTCTGTAGAATCTGCAAGCGCATATTTGGAGCTGTTTGAGGCCAACGCTGGAAAAGGAAATATCTTCACATAAAAACTAGAAAGAAGCATTCTCAGAAACTTGTTTGTGATGAGTGCATTCAACTCACAGACTTGAACGTTCCTTTTGAAAGAGCAGTTTTGAAACACACTTTTTGTACAATCTGCAAGTGGATATTTAGAACGCTTTCTGGCCTATGCTGGGAAATGAAATATCTTCACCTAAAACCTAGACAGAAGCATTCTCGGAAACTTCTGTGCGATGAGTGCATTCAACTCACAGACTTGAACATTACTTTGGATAGAGCAGTTTGGAAACACTCCTTTTGAAGAATCTGTAAGTGTTTGTTTGGAGCGTTTTGAGGCCTATGCTGGAAAAGGAAATATCTTCACATAAAAACTAGACAGAAGCATTCTCAGAAACTTCTTTGTGATGAGTGCATTCTACTCGCAGAGTTGAACCTTCTTTTTGATAGAAGAGTTTTCAAACTGTCTTTTTGTAGAATCTGCAAGTGCATATTTGGAGCTGTTTGAGGCCAATGATGGAAAAGGAAATATCTTCACATAAAAACTAGACAGAAGCGTTCTCAGAAACTTGTTTGGGAGGAGTGCATTCAAGTCACAGATTTGAACCTTTCTTTTGAAAGAGCAGTTTTGAAACACTCTTTTTGTAGAATCTGCTAGTGTATATTTGGAGCGCTGTGAGGCGTATGCTGGGAAATGGAATATCTTCACCTGGAAACAAGACAGAAGGATTCTCAGAAACTTCTGTGTGATGAATGCATTCAACTCACAGACATGAACGTTCCTTTTGATAGGACAGTTTTGAAACACTCCTTTGGTAGAATCTGCATCTGTTTATTTCGAGCGCCTTGAGGCCAATGCTGGAAAAGGAAATATCTTCCCATAAAAACTAGACAGAAGCATTCTCAGAAACTTGTGTGTGATGAGTGCGTTCAACTCACAGACTTGAACGATCCTTTTGATAGGACAGTTTGGAAACACTCCCTTTGTAGAATCTGCAAGTGTTTATTTCGAGCTCATTGAGGTCAACGGTGGAAAAGGAATTGTCCTCAAATAACAACTACACAGAAGCATTCTCCGAAACTTCTTTGCAATGAGTGCATTCAACTCACGGACTTGATCCTTCCTTTTGAAAGAACAGTTTTGAAACACTCTTTTTGTAGAATCTTCAAGTGGATATTTGGAACGCTTTGAGGCCTAGGCTGGGAAATGAAATATGTTCACCTAAAAACTAGACAGAAGCATTCTCAGAAACTTCTGTGTGATGAGTGCATTCAACTCACAGACTTGAACATTCCTTTTGATAGAGCAGTTTGGAAACACTCCTTTTGCAGAATCTGCAAGGGTTTATTTGGAGCACTTTGAGGCCTATGCTGGAAAAGGAAATATCTTCACATAAAAACTAGACAGAAGCATTCTCAGAAACTTCTTTGGGATGAGTGCATTCTACTCACAGAGTTGAACCTTCTTTTTGATAGAAGAGTTTTGAAACTCTCTTTCTGTAGAATCTGCAAGTGCATATTTGGAGCTGTTTGAGGCCAATGCTGGAAAAGGAAATATCTTCACATAAAAACTAGACAGAAGCATTCTCAGAAACTTGTTTGCGATGAGTGCATTCAACTCACAGACTTCAACCTTTCTTTTGAAAGAGCAGTTTTGAAACACTCTTTTTGTAGAATCTTCAAGTGGATATTTAGAACGCTTTCTGGCCTATGCTGGGAAATGAAATATCTTCACCTAAAACCTAGAAAGAAGCATTCTCGCAAACTTCCGTGTGAAGAGTGCATTCGACTCACGGACTTGAACATTACTTTGGATAGAGCAGTTTGGAAACACTCCTTTTGAAGAATCTGCAAGTGTTTGTTTGGAGCGTTTTGAGGCCTATGCTGGAAAAGGAAATATCTTCACATAAAAACTAGACAGAAGCATTCTCAGAAACTTCTTTGTGATGAGTGCATTCTACTCATACAGTTGAACATTCTTTTTGATAGAAGAGTTTTGAAACTCTCTTTCTGTGGGATCTGCAAGTGCATATTTGGAGCTGTTGGAGGCCAATGTTGGAAAAGGAAATATCTTCACATAAAAACTAGACGGAAGCATTCTCAGAAACTTGTGTGTGATGAGTGCGTTCAACTCACAGACTTGAACGATCCTATTGATAGGACAGTTTGGAAACACTCCTTTTGTAGAATCTGCAAGTGTTTATTTCGAGCTCATTGAGGCCAAAGGTGGAAAAGGAAATGTCCTCAAATAACAACTACACAGAAGCATTCTCCGAAACTTCTTTGCAATGAGTGCATTCAACTCGCAGACTTGAACCTTCCTTTTGAAAGAGCAGTTTTGAAACACTCTTTTTGTAGAATCTTCAAGTGGATATTTGGAACGCTTTGAGGCCTAGGCTGGGAAATGAAATATCTTCACCTAAAAACTAGACAGAAGCATTCTCAGAAACTTCTGTGTGATGAGTGCATTCAACTCACAGACTTGAATATTCCTTTTGATAGAGCAGTTTGGAAACACTCCTTTTGCAGAATCTGCAAGTGTTTATTTGGAGCACTTTGAGGCCTATGCTGGAAAAGGAAATATCTTCACATAAAAACTAGACAGAAGCATTCTCAGAAACTTCTTTGTGACGAGTGCATTCTACTCACAGAGTTGAACCTTCTTTTTGATAGAAGAGTTTTGAAACTCTCTTTCTGTAGAATCTGCAAGTGCATATTTGGAGCTGTTTGAGGCCAATGCTGGAAAAGGAAATATCTTCACATAAAAACTAGACAGAAGCATTCTCAGAAACTTGTTTGCGATGAGTGCATTCAACTCACAGACTTGAACGTTCCTACTGAAAGAGCAGTTTTGAAACACACTTTTTGTACAATCTGCAAGTGGATATTTAGAACGCTTTTTGTCCTATGCTGGGAAATGAAATATCTTCACGTAAAAACTAGACAGAAGCATTCTCAGAAACTTCTGTGTGATGAGTGCATTCAACTCACAGACTTGAACATTCCTTTTGATAGAGCAGTTTGGAAACACTCCTTTTGAAGAATCTGCAAGTGTTTGTTTGGAGCGTTTTGAGGCCTATGCTGGAAAAGGAAATATCTTCACATAAAAACTAGACAGAAGCATTCTCAGAAACTTCTTTGTGATGAGTGCATTCTACTCATAGAGTTGAACATTCTTTTTGATAGAAGAGTTTTGAAACTCTCTTTCTGTGGGATCTGCAAGTGCATATTTGGAGCTGTTTGAGGCCAATGATGGAAAAGGAAATATCTTCACATAAAAACTAGACAGAAGCATTCTCAGAAACTTGTTTGTGATGAGTGCATTCAACTCACAGACTTAAACGTTCCTTTTGAAAGAGCAGTTTTGAAACACACTTTTTGTACAATCTGCAAGTGGATATTTAGAACGCTTTCGGTCCTATGCTGGGAAATGAAATACCTTCACCTAAAACCTAGACAGAAGCATTCTCGGAAACGTCTGTGTGATGAGTGCATTCAACTCACAGACTTGAACATTCCCTTTGATAGAGCAGTTTGGAAACACTCCTTTTTCAGAATCTGCAAGGGTTTATTTGGAGCACTTTGAGGCGTATGCTGGAAAAGGAAATATCTTCACATAAAAACTAGACAGAAGCATTCTCAGAAACTTCTTTGGGATGAGTGCATTCTACTCACAGAGTTGAACCTTCTTTTTGATAGAAGAGTTTTGAAACTCTCTTTCTGTAGAATCTGCAAGCGCATATTTGGAGCTGTTTGAGGCCAACGCTGGAAAAGGAAATATCTTCACATAAAAACTAGAAAGAAGCATTCTCAGAAACTTGTTTGTGATGAGTGCATTCAACTCACAGACTTGAACGTTCCTTTTGAAAGAGCAGTTTTGAAACACACTTTTTGTACAATCTGCAAGTGGATATTTAGAACGCTTTCTGGCCTATGCTGGGAAATGAAATATCTTCACCTAAAACCTAGACAGAAGCATTCTCGGAAACTTCTGTGCGATGAGTGCATTCAACTCACAGACTTGAACATTACTTTGGATAGAGCAGTTTGGAAACACTCCTTTTGAAGAATCTGTAAGTGTTTGTTTGGAGCGTTTTGAGGCCTATGCTGGAAAAGGAAATATCTTCACATAAAAACTAGACAGAAGCATTCTCAGAAACTTCTTTCTGATGAGTGCATTCTACTCGCAGAGTTGAACCTTCTTTTTGATAGAAGAGTTTTCAAACTGTCTTTTTGTAGAATCTGCAAGTGCATATTTGGAGCTGTTTGAGGCCAATGATGGAAAAGGAAATATCTTCACATAAAAACTAGACAGAAGCGTTCTCAGAAACTTTTTTGGGAGGAGTGCATTCAAGTCACAGATTTGAACCTTTCTTTTGAAAGAGCAGTTTTGAAACACTCTTTTTGTAGGATCTGCTAGTGTATATTTGGAGCGCTGTGAGGCGTATGCTGGGAAATGGAATATCTTCACCTGGAAACAAGACAGAAGGATTCTCAGAAACTTCTGTGTGATGAATGCATTCAACTCACAGACATGAACGTTCCTTTTGATAGGACAGTTTTGAAACACTCCTTTGGTAGAATCTGCATCTGTTTATTTCGAGCGCCTTGAGGCCAATGCTGGAAAAGGAAATATCTTCCCATAAAAACTAGACAGAAGCATTCTCAGAAACTTGTGTGTGATGAGTGCGTTCAACTCACAGACTTGAACGATCCTTTTGATAGGACAGTTTGGAAACACTCCCTTTGTAGAATCTGCAAGTGTTTATTTCGAGCTCATTGAGGTCAACGGTGGAAAAGGAATTGTCCTCAAATAACAACTACACAGAAGCATTCTCCGAAACTTCTTTGCAATGAGTGCATTCAACTCACGGACTTGATCCTTCCTTTTGAAAGAACAGTTTTGAAACACTCTTTTTGTAGAATCTTCAAGTGGATAATTGGAACGCTTTGAGGCCTAGGCTGGGAAATGAAATATGTTCACCTAAAAACTAGACAGAAGCATTCTCAGAAACTTCTGTGTGATGAGTGCATTCAACTCACAGACTTGAACATTCCTTTTGATAGAGCAGTTTGGAAACACTCCTTTTGCAGAATCTGCAAGGGTTTATTTGGAGCACTTTGAGGCCTATGCTGGAAAAGGAAATATCTTCACATAAAAACTAGACAGAAGCATTCTCAGAAACTTGTGTGTGATGAGTGCGTTCAACTCACAGACTTGAACGATCCTTTTGATAGGACAGTTTGGAAACACTCCCTTTGTAGAATCTGCAAGTGTTTATTTCGAGCTCATTGAGGTCAACGGTGGAAAAGGAATTGTCCTCAAATAACAACTACACAGAAGCATTCTCCGAAACTTCTTTGCAATGAGTGCATTCAACTCACGGACTTGATCCTTCCTTTTGAAAGAACAGTTTTGAAACACTCTTTTTGTAGAATCTTCAAGTGGATATTTGGAACGCTTTGAGGCCTAGGCTGGGAAATGAAATATGTTCACCTAAAAACTAGACAGAAGCATTCTCAGAAACTTCTGTGTGATGAGTGCATTCAACTCACAGACTTGAACATTCCTTTTGATAGAGCAGTTTGGAAACACTCCTTTTGCAGAATCTGCAAGGGTTTATTTGGAGCACTTTGAGGCCTATGCTGGAAAAGGAAATATCTTCACATAAAAACTAGACAGAAGCATTCTCAGAAACTTCTTTGTGATGAGTGCATTCTACTCACAGAGTTGAACCTTCTTTTTGATAGAAGAGTTTTGAAACTCTCTTTCTGTAGAATCTGCCAGTGCATATTTGGAGCTGTTTGAGGCCAATGCTGGAAAAGGAAATATCTTCACATAAAAACTAGACAGAAGCATTCTCAGAAACTTGTTTGCGATGAGTGCATTCAACTCACAGACTTCAACCTTTCTTTTGAAAGAGCAGTTTTGAAACACTCTTTTTGTAGAATCTTCAAGTGGATATTTAGAACGCTTTCTGGCCTATGCTGGGAAATGAAATATCTTCACCTAAAACCTAGAAAGACGCATTCTCGCAAACTTCCGTGTGAAGAGTGCATTCGACTCACGGACTTGAACATTACTTTGGATAGAGCAGTTTGGAAACACTCCTTTTGAAGAATCTGCAAGTGTTTGTTTGGAGCGTTTTGAGGCCTATGCTGGAAAAGGAAATATCATCACATAAAAACTAGACAGAAGCATTCTCAGAAACTTCTTTGTGATGAGTGCATTCTACTCGCAGAGTTGAACCTTCTTTTTGATAGAAGAGTTTTCAAACTGTCTTTTTGTAGAATCTGCAAGTGCATATTTGGAGCTGTTTGAGGCCAATGATGGAAAAGGAAATATCTTCACATAAAAACTAGACAGAAGCGTTCTCAGAAACTTTTTTGGGAGGAGTGCATTCAAGTCACAGATTTGAACCTTTCTTTTGAAAGAGCAGTTTTGAAACACTCTTTTTGTAGAATCTGCTAGTGTATATTTGGAGCGCTGTGAGGCGTATGCTGGGAAATGGAATATCTTCACCTGGAAACAAGACAGAAGGATTCTCAGAAACTTCTGTGTGATGAATGCATTCAACTCACAGACATGAACGTTCCTTTTGATAGGACAGTTTTGAAACACTCCTTTGGTAGAATCTGCATCTGTTTATTTCGAGCGCCTTGAGGCCAATGCTGGAAAAGGAAATATCTTCCCATAAAAACTAGACAGAAGCATTCTCAGAAACTTGTGTGTGATGAGTGCGTTCAACTCACAGACTTGAACGATCCTTTTGATAGGACAGTTTGGAAACACTCCCTTTGTAGAATCTGCAAGTGTTTATTTCGAGCTCATTGAGGTCAACGGTGGAAAAGGAATTGTCCTCAAATAACAACTACACAGAAGCATTCTCCGAAACTTCTTTGCAATGAGTGCATTCAACTCACGGACTTGATCCTTCCTTTTGAAAGAACAGTTTTGAAACACTCTTTTTGTAGAATCTTCAAGTGGATATTTGGAACGCTTTGAGGCCTAGGCTGGGAAATGAAATATCTTCACCTAAAAACTAGACAGAAGCATTCTCAGAAACTTCTGTGTGATGAGTGCATTCAACTCACAGACTTGAACATTCCTTTTGATAGAGCAGTTTGGAAACACTCCTTTTGCAGAATCTGCAAGGGTTTATTTGGAGCACTTTGAGGCCTATGCTGGAAAAGGAAATATCTTCACATAAAAACTAGACAGAAGCATTCTCAGAAACTTCTTTGTGATGAGTGCATTCTACTCACAGAGTTGAACCTTCTTTTTGATAGAAGAGTTTTGAAACTCTCTTTCTGTAGAATCTGCAAGTGCATATTTGGAGCTGTTTGAGGCCAATGCTGGAAAAGGAAATATCTTCACATAAAAACTAGACAGAAGCATTCTCAGAAACTTGTTTGCGATGAGTGCATTCAACTCACAGACTTCAACCTTTCTTTTGAAAGAGCAGTTTTGAAACACTCTTTTTGTAGAATCCTCAAGTGGATATTTAGAACGCTTTCTGGCCTATGCTGGGAAATGAAATATCTTCACCTAAAACCTAGAAAGAAGCATTCTCGCAAACTTCCGTGTGAAGAGTGCATTCGACTCACGGACTTGAACATTACTTTGGATAGAGCAGTTTGGAAACACTCCTTTTGAAGAATCTGCAAGTGTTTGTTTGGAGCGTTTTGAGGCCTATGCTGGAAAAGGAAATATCTTCACATAAAAACTAGACAGAAGCATTCTCAGAAACTTCTTTGTGATGAGTGCATTCTACTCATACAGTTGAACATTCTTTTTGATAGAAGAGTTTTGAAACTCTCTTTCTGTGGGATCTGCAAGTGCATATTTGGAGCTGTTGGAGGCCAATGTTGGAAAAGGAAATATCTTCACATAAAAACTAGACGGAAGCATTCTCAGAAACTTGTGTGTGATGAGTGCGTTCAACTCACAGACTTGAACGATCCTATTGATAGGACAGTTTGGAAACACTCCTTTTGTAGAATCTGCAAGTGTTTATTTCGAGCTCATTGAGGCCAAAGGTGGAAAAGGAAATGTCCTCAAATAACAACTACACAGAAGCATTCTCCGAAACTTCTTTGCAATGAGTGCATTCAACTCGCAGACTTGAACCTTCCTTTTGAAAGAGCAGTTTTGAAACACTCTTTTTGTAGAATCTTCAAGTGGATATTTGGAACGCTTTGAGGCCTAGGCTGGGAAATGAAATATCTTCACCTAAAAACTAGACAGAAGCATTCTCAGAAACTTCTGTGTGATGAGTGCATTCAACTCACAGACTTGAATATTCCTTTTGATAGAGCAGTTTGGAAACACTCCTTTTGCAGAATCTGCAAGTGTTTATTTGGAGCACTTTGAGGCCTATGCTGGAAAAGGAAATATCTTCACATAAAAACTAGACAGAAGCATTCTCAGAAACTTCTTTGTGACGAGTGCATTCTACTCACAGAGTTGAACCTTCTTTTTGATAGAAGAGTTTTGAAACTCTCTTTCTGTAGAATCTGCAAGTGCATATTTGGAGCTGTTTGAGGCCAATGCTGGAAAAGGAAATATCTTCACATAAAAACTAGACAGAAGCATTCTCAGAAACTTGTTTGCGATGAGTGCATTCAACTCACAGACTTGAACGTTCCTACTGAAAGAGCAGTTTTGAAACACACTTTTTGTACAATCTGCAAGTGGATATTTAGAACGCTTTTTGTCCTATGCTGGGAAATGAAATATCTTCACGTAAAAACTAGACAGAAGCATTCTCAGAAACTTCTGTGTGATGAGTGCATTCAACTCACAGACTTGAACATTCCTTTTGATAGAGCAGTTTGGAAACACTCCTTTTGAAGAATCTGCAAGTGTTTGTTTGGAGCGTTTTGAGGCCTATGCTGGAAAAGGAAATATCTTCACATAAAAACTAGACAGAAGCATTCTCAGAAACTTCTTTGTGATGAGTGCATTCTACTCATAGAGTTGAACATTCTTTTTGATAGAAGAGTTTTGAAACTCTCTTTCTGTGGGATCTGCAAGTGCATATTTGGAGCTGTTTGAGGCCAATGATGGAAAAGGAAATATCTTCACATAAAAACTAGACAGAAGCATTCTCAGAAACTTGTTTGTGATGAGTGCATTCAACTCACAGACTTAAACGTTCCTTTTGAAAGAGCAGTTTTGAAACACACTTTTTGTACAATCTGCAAGTGGATATTTAGAACGCTTTCGGTCCTATGCTGGGAAATGAAATACCTTCACCTAAAACCTAGACAGAAGCATTCTCGGAAACTTCTGTGTGATGAGTGCATTCAACTCACAGACTTGAACATTCCCTTTGATAGAGCAGTTTGGAAACACTCCTTTTTCAGAATCTGCAAGGGTTTATTTGGAGCACTTTGAGGCGTATGCTGGAAAAGGAAATATCTTCACATAAAAACTAGACAGAAGCATTCTCAGAAACTTCTTTGGGATGAGTGCATTCTACTCACAGAGTTGAACCTTCTTTTTGATAGAAGAGTTTTGAAACTCTCTTTCTGTAGAATCTGCAAGCGCATATTTGGAGCTGTTTGAGGCCAACGCTGGAAAAGGAAATATCTTCACATAAAAACTAGAAAGAAGCATTCTCAGAAACTTGTTTGTGATGAGTGCATTCAACTCACAGACTTGAACGTTCCTTTTGAAAGAGCAGTTTTGAAACACACTTTTTGTACAATCTGCAAGTGGATATTTAGAACGCTTTCTGGCCTATGCTGGGAAATGAAATATCTTCACCTAAAACCTAGACAGAAGCATTCTCGGAAACTTCTGTGCGATGAGTGCATTCAACTCACAGACTTGAACATTACTTTGGATAGAGCAGTTTGGAAACACTCCTTTTGAAGAATCTGTAAGTGTTTGTTTGGAGCGTTTTGAGGCCTATGCTGGAAAAGGAAATATCTTCACATAAAAACTAGACAGAAGCATTCTCAGAAACTTCTTTGTGATGAGTGCATTCTACTCGCAGAGTTGAACCTTCTTTTTGATAGAAGAGTTTTCAAACTGTCTTTTTGTAGAATCTGCAAGTGCATATTTGGAGCTGTTTGAGGCCAATGATGGAAAAGGAAATATCTTCACATAAAAACTAGACAGAAGCGTTCTCAGAAACTTGTTTGGGAGGAGTGCATTCAAGTCACAGATTTGAACCTTTCTTTTGAAAGAGCAGTTTTGAAACACTCTTTTTGTAGAATCTGCTAGTGTATATTTGGAGCGCTGTGAGGCGTATGCTGGGAAATGGAATATCTTCACCTGGAAACAAGACAGAAGGATTCTCAGAAACTTCTGTGTGATGAATGCATTCAACTCACAGACATGAACGTTCCTTTTGATAGGACAGTTTTGAAACACTCCTTTGGTAGAATCTGCATCTGTTTATTTCGAGCGCCTTGAGGCCAATGCTGGAAAAGGAAATATCTTCCCATAAAAACTAGACAGAAGCATTCTCAGAAACTTGTGTGTGATGAGTGCGTTCAACTCACAGACTTGAACGATCCTTTTGATAGGACAGTTTGGAAACACTCCCTTTGTAGAATCTGCAAGTGTTTATTTCGAGCTCATTGAGGTCAACGGTGGAAAAGGAATTGTCCTCAAATAACAACTACACAGAAGCATTCTCCGAAACTTCTTTGCAATGAGTGCATTCAACTCACGGACTTGATCCTTCCTTTTGAAAGAACAGTTTTGAAACACTCTTTTTGTAGAATCTTCAAGTGGATATTTGGAACGCTTTGAGGCCTAGGCTGGGAAATGAAATATGTTCACCTAAAAACTAGACAGAAGCATTCTCAGAAACTTCTGTGTGATGAGTGCATTCAACTCACAGACTTGAACATTCCTTTTGATAGAGCAGTTTGGAAACACTCCTTTTGCAGAATCTGCAAGGGTTTATTTGGAGCACTTTGAGGCCTATGCTGGAAAAGGAAATATCTTCACATAAAAACTAGACAGAAGCATTCTCAGAAACTTCTTTGGGATGAGTGCATTCTACTCACAGAGTTGAACCTTCTTTTTGATAGAAGAGTTTTGAAACTCTCTTTCTGTAGAATCTGCAAGTGCATATTTGGAGCTGTTTGAGGCCAATGCTGGAAAAGGAAATATCTTCACATAAAAACTAGACAGAAGCATTCTCAGAAACTTGTTTGCGATGAGTGCATTCAACTCACAGACTTCAACCTTTCTTTTGAAAGAGCAGTTTTGAAACACTCTTTTTGTAGAATCTTCAAGTGGATATTTAGAACGCTTTCTGGCCTATGCTGGGAAATGAAATATCTTCACCTAAAACCTAGAAAGAAGCATTCTCGCAAACTTCCGTGTGAAGAGTGCATTCGACTCACGGACTTGAACATTACTTTGGATAGAGCAGTTTGGAAACACTCCTTTTGAAGAATCTGCAAGTGTTTGTTTGGAGCGTTTTGAGGCCTATGCTGGAAAAGGAAATATCTTCACATAAAAACTAGACAGAAGCATTCTCAGAAACTTCTTTGTGATGAGTGCATTCTACTCGCAGAGTTGAACCTTCTTTTTGATAGAAGAGTTTTCAAACTGTCTTTTTGTAGAATCTGCAAGTGCATATTTGGAGCTGTTTGAGGCCAATGATGGAAAAGGAAATATCTTCACATAAAAACTAGACAGAAGCGTTCTCAGAAACTTGTTTGGGAGGAGTGCATTCAAGTCACAGATTTGAACCTTTCTTTTGAAAGAGCAGTTTTGAAACACTCTTTTTGTAGAATCTGCTAGTGTATATTTGGAGCGCTGTGAGGCGTATGCTGGGAAATGGAATATCTTCACCTGGAAACAAGACAGAAGGATTCTCAGAAACTTCTGTGTGATGAATGCATTCAACTCACAGACATGAACGTTCCTTTTGATAGGACAGTTTTGAAACACTCCTTTGGTAGAATCTGCATCTGTTTATTTCGAGCGCCTTGAGGCCAATGCTGGAAAAGGAAATATCTTCCCATAAAAACTAGACAGAAGCATTCTCAGAAACTTGTGTGTGATGAGTGCGTTCAACTCACAGACTTGAACGATCCTTTTGATAGGACAGTTTGGAAACACTCCCTTTGTAGAATCTGCAAGTGTTTATTTCGAGCTCATTGAGGTCAACGGTGGAAAAGGAATTGTCCTCAAATAACAACTACACAGAAGCATTCTCCGAAACTTCTTTGCAATGAGTGCATTCAACTCACGGACTTGATCCTTCCTTTTGAAAGAACAGTTTTGAAACACTCTTTTTGTAGAATCTTCAAGTGGATATTTGGAACGCTTTGAGGCCTAGGCTGGGAAATGAAATATCTTCACCTAAAAACTAGACAGAAGCATTCTCAGAAACTTCTGTGTGATGAGTGCATTCAACTCACAGACTTGAACATTCCTTTTGATAGAGCAGTTTGGAAACACTCCTTTTGCAGAATCTGCAAGGGTTTATTTGGAGCACTTTGAGGCCTATGCTGGAAAAGGAAATATCTTCACATAAAAACTAGACAGAAGCATTCTCAGAAACTTCTTTGTGATGAGTGCATTCTACTCACAGAGTTGAACCTTCTTTTTGATAGAAGAGTTTTGAAACTCTCTTTCTGTAGAATCTGCAAGTGCATATTTGGAGCTGTTTGAGGCCAATGCTGGAAAAGGAAATATCTTCACATAAAAACTAGACAGAAGCATTCTCAGAAACTTGTTTGCGATGAGTGCATTCAACTCACAGACTTCAACCTTTCTTTTGAAAGAGCAGTTTTGAAACACTCTTTTTGTAGAATCCTCAAGTGGATATTTAGAACGCTTTCTGGCCTATGCTGGGAAATGAAATATCTTCACCTAAAACCTAGAAAGAAGCATTCTCGCAAACTTCCGTGTGAAGAGTGCATTCGACTCACGGACTTGAACATTACTTTGGATAGAGCAGTTTGGAAACACTCCTTTTGAAGAATCTGCAAGTGTTTGTTTGGAGCGTTTTGAGGCCTATGCTGGAAAAGGAAATATCTTCACATAAAAACTAGACAGAAGCATTCTCAGAAACTTCTTTGTGATGAGTGCATTCTACTCATACAGTTGAACATTCTTTTTGATAGAAGAGTTTTGAAACTCTCTTTCTGTGGGATCTGCAAGTGCATATTTGGAGCTGTTGGAGGCCAATGTTGGAAAAGGAAATATCTTCACATAAAAACTAGACGGAAGCATTCTCAGAAACTTGTGTGTGATGAGTGCGTTCAACTCACAGACTTGAACGATCCTATTGATAGGACAGTTTGGAAACACTCCTTTTGTAGAATCTGCAAGTGTTTATTTCGAGCTCATTGAGGCCAAAGGTGGAAAAGGAAATGTCCTCAAATAACAACTACACAGAAGCATTCTCCGAAACTTCTTTGCAATGAGTGCATTCAACTCGCAGACTTGAACCTTCCTTTTGAAAGAGCAGTTTTGAAACACTCTTTTTGTAGAATCTTCAAGTGGATATTTGGAACGCTTTGAGGCCTAGGCTGGGAAATGAAATATCTTCACCTAAAAACTAGACAGAAGCATTCTCAGAAACTTCTGTGTGATGAGTGCATTCAACTCACAGACTTGAATATTCCTTTTGATAGAGCAGTTTGGAAACACTCCTTTTGCAGAATCTGCAAGTGTTTATTTGGAGCACTTTGAGGCCTATGCTGGAAAAGGAAATATCTTCACATAAAAACTAGACAGAAGCATTCTCAGAAACTTCTTTGTGACGAGTGCATTCTACTCACAGAGTTGAACCTTCTTTTTGATAGAAGAGTTTTGAAACTCTCTTTCTGTAGAATCTGCAAGTGCATATTTGGAGCTGTTTGAGGCCAATGCTGGAAAAGGAAATATCTTCACATAAAAACTAGACAGAAGCATTCTCAGAAACTTGTTTGCGATGAGTGCATTCAACTCACAGACTTGAACGTTCCTACTGAAAGAGCAGTTTTGAAACACACTTTTTGTACAATCTGCAAGTGGATATTTAGAACGCTTTTTGTCCTATGCTGGGAAATGAAATATCTTCACGTAAAAACTAGACAGAAGCATTCTCAGAAACTTCTGTGTGATGAGTGCATTCAACTCACAGACTTGAACATTCCTTTTGATAGAGCAGTTTGGAAACACTCCTTTTGAAGAATCTGCAAGTGTTTGTTTGGAGCGTTTTGAGGCCTATGCTGGAAAAGGAAATATCTTCACATAAAAACTAGACAGAAGCATTCTCAGAAACTTCTTTGTGATGAGTGCATTCTACTCATAGAGTTGAACATTCTTTTTGATAGAAGAGTTTTGAAACTCTCTTTCTGTGGGATCTGCAAGTGCATATTTGGAGCTGTTTGAGGCCAATGATGGAAAAGGAAATATCTTCACATAAAAACTAGACAGAAGCATTCTCAGAAACTTGTTTGTGATGAGTGCATTCAACTCACAGACTTAAACGTTCCTTTTGAAAGAGCAGTTTTGAAACACACTTTTTGTACAATCTGCAAGTGGATATTTAGAACGCTTTCGGTCCTATGCTGGGAAATGAAATACCTTCACCTAAAACCTAGACAGAAGCATTCTCGGAAACTTCTGTGTGATGAGTGCATTCAACTCACAGACTTGAACATTCCCTTTGATAGAGCAGTTTGGAAACACTCCTTTTTCAGAATCTGCAAGGGTTTATTTGGAGCACTTTGAGGCGTATGCTGGAAAAGGAAATATCTTCACATAAAAACTAGACAGAAGCATTCTCAGAAACTTCTTTGGGATGAGTGCATTCTACTCACAGAGTTGAACCTTCTTTTTGATAGAAGAGTTTTGAAACTCTCTTTCTGTAGAATCTGCAAGCGCATATTTGGAGCTGTTTGAGGCCAACGCTGGAAAAGGAAATATCTTCACATAAAAACTAGAAAGAAGCATTCTCAGAAACTTGTTTGTGATGAGTGCATTCAACTCACAGACTTGAACGTTCCTTTTGAAAGAGCAGTTTTGAAACACACTTTTTGTACAATCTGCAAGTGGATATTTAGAACGCTTTCTGGCCTATGCTGGGAAATGAAATATCTTCACCTAAAACCTAGACAGAAGCATTCTCGGAAACTTCTGTGCGATGAGTGCATTCAACTCACAGACTTGAACATTACTTTGGATAGAGCAGTTTGGAAACACTCCTTTTGAAGAATCTGTAAGTGTTTGTTTGGAGCGTTTTGAGGCCTATGCTGGAAAAGGAAATATCTTCACATAAAAACTAGACAGAAGCATTCTCAGAAACTTCTTTGTGATGAGTGCATTCTACTCGCAGAGTTGAACCTTCTTTTTGATAGAAGAGTTTTCAAACTGTCTTTTTGTAGAATCTGCAAGTGCATATTTGGAGCTGTTTGAGGCCAATGATGGAAAAGGAAATATCTTCACATAAAAACTAGACAGAAGCGTTCTCAGAAACTTTTTTGGGAGGAGTGCATTCAAGTCACAGATTTGAACCTTTCTTTTGAAAGAGCAGTTTTGAAACACTCTTTTTGTAGAATCTGCTAGTGTATATTTGGAGCGCTGTGAGGCGTATGCTGGGAAATGGAATATCTTCACCTGGAAACAAGACAGAAGGATTCTCAGAAACTTCTGTGTGATGAATGCATTCAACTCACAGACATGAACGTTCCTTTTGATAGGACAGTTTTGAAACACTCCTTTGGTAGAATCTGCATCTGTTTATTTCGAGCGCCTTGAGGCCAATGCTGGAAAAGGAAATATCTTCCCATAAAAACTAGACAGAAGCATTCTCAGAAACTTGTGTGTGATGAGTGCGTTCAACTCACAGACTTGAACGATCCTTTTGATAGGACAGTTTGGAAACACTCCCTTTGTAGAATCTGCAAGTGTTTATTTCGAGCTCATTGAGGTCAACGGTGGAAAAGGAATTGTCCTCAAATAACAACTACACAGAAGCATTCTCCGAAACTTCTTTGCAATGAGTGCATTCAACTCACGGACTTGATCCTTCCTTTTGAAAGAACAGTTTTGAAACACTCTTTTTGTAGAATCTTCAAGTGGATATTTGGAACGCTTTGAGGCCTAGGCTGGGAAATGAAATATGTTCACCTAAAAACTAGACAGAAGCATTCTCAGAAACTTCTGTGTGATGAGTGCATTCAACTCACAGACTTGAACATTCCTTTTGATAGAGCAGTTTGGAAACACTCCTTTTGCAGAATCTGCAAGGGTTTATTTGGAGCACTTTGAGGCCTATGCTGGAAAAGGAAATATCTTCACATAAAAACTAGACAGAAGCATTCTCAGAAACTTCTTTGGGATGAGTGCATTCTACTCACAGAGTTGAACCTTCTTTTTGATAGAAGAGTTTTGAAACTCTCTTTCTGTAGAATCTGCAAGTGCATATTTGGAGCTGTTTGAGGCCAATGCTGGAAAAGGAAATATCTTCACATAAAAACTAGACAGAAGCATTCTCAGAAACTTGTTTGCGATGAGTGCATTCAACTCACAGACTTCAACCTTTCTTTTGAAAGAGCAGTTTTGAAACACTCTTTTTGTAGAATCTTCAAGTGGATATTTAGAACGCTTTCTGGCCTATGCTGGGAAATGAAATATCTTCACCTAAAACCTAGAAAGAAGCATTCTCGCAAACTTCCGTGTGAAGAGTGCATTCGACTCACGGACTTGAACATTACTTTGGATAGAGCAGTTTGGAAACACTCCTTTTGAAGAATCTGCAAGTGTTTGTTTGGAGCGTTTTGAGGCCTATGCTGGAAAAGGAAATATCTTCACATAAAAACTAGACAGAAGCATTCTCAGAAACTTCTTTGTGATGAGTGCATTCTACTCATACAGTTGAACATTCTTTTTGATAGAAGAGTTTTGAAACTCTCTTTCTGTGGGATCTGCAAGTGCATATTTGGAGCTGTTGGAGGCCAATGTTGGAAAAGGAAATATCTTCACATAAAAACTAGACGGAAGCATTCTCAGAAACTTGTGTGTGATGAGTGCGTTCAACTCACAGACTTGAACGATCCTATTGATAGGACAGTTTGGAAACACTCCTTTTGTAGAATCTGCAAGTGTTTATTTCGAGCTCATTGAGGCCAAAGGTGGAAAAGGAAATGTCCTCAAATAACAACTACACAGAAGCATTCTCCGAAACTTCTTTGCAATGAGTGCATTCAACTCGCAGACTTGAACATTCCCTTTGATAGAGCAGTTTGGAAACACTCCTTTTTCAGAATCTGCAAGGGTTTATTTGGAGCCCTTTGAGGCGTATGCTGGAAAAGGAAATATCTTCACATAAAAACTAGACAGAAGCATTCTCAGAAACTTCTTTGGGATGAGTGCATTCTACTCACAGAGTTGAACCTTCTTTTTGATAGAAGAGTTTTGAAACTCTCTTTCTGTAGAATCTGCAAGCGCATATTTGGAGCTGTTTGAGGCCAACGCTGGAAAAGGAAATATCTTCACATAAAAACTAGAAAGAAGCATTCTCAGAAACTTGTTTGTGATGAGTGCATTCAACTCACAGACTTGAACGTTCCTTTTGAAAGAGCAGTTTTGAAACACACTTTTTGTACAATCTGCAAGTGGATATTTAGAACGCTTTCTGGCCTATGCTGGGAAATGAAATATCTTCACCTAAAACCTAGACAGAAGCATTCTCGGAAACTTCTGTGCGATGAGTGCATTCAACTCACAGACTTGAACATTACTTTGGATAGAGCAGTTTGGAAACACTCCTTTTGAAGAATCTGTAAGTGTTTGTTTGGAGCGTTTTGAGGCCTATGCTGGAAAAGGAAATATCTTCACATAAAAACTAGACAGAAGCATTCTCAGAAACTTCTTTGTGATGAGTGCATTCTACTCGCAGAGTTGAACCTTCTTTTTGATAGAAGAGTTTTCAAACTGTCTTTTTGTAGAATCTGCAAGTGCATATTTGGAGCTGTTTGAGGCCAATGATGGAAAAGGAAATATCTTCACATAAAAACTAGACAGAAGCGTTCTCAGAAACTTTTTTGGGAGGAGTGCATTCAAGTCACAGATTTGAACCTTTCTTTTGAAAGAGCAGTTTTGAAACACTCTTTTTGTAGAATCTGCTAGTGTATATTTGGAGCGCTGTGAGGCGTATGCTGGGAAATGGAATATCTTCACCTGGAAACAAGACAGAAGGATTCTCAGAAACTTCTGTGTGATGAATGCATTCAACTCACAGACATGAACGTTCCTTTTGATAGGACAGTTTTGAAACACTCCTTTGGTAGAATCTGCATCTGTTTATTTCGAGCGCCTTGAGGCCAATGCTGGAAAAGGAAATATCTTCCCATAAAAACTAGACAGAAGCATTCTCAGAAACTTGTGTGTGATGAGTGCGTTCAACTCACAGACTTGAACGATCCTTTTGATAGGACAGTTTGGAAACACTCCCTTTGTAGAATCTGCAAGTGTTTATTTCGAGCTCATTGAGGTCAACGGTGGAAAAGGAATTGTCCTCAAATAACAACTACACAGAAGCATTCTCCGAAACTTCTTTGCAATGAGTGCATTCAACTCACGGACTTGATCCTTCCTTTTGAAAGAACAGTTTTGAAACACTCTTTTTGTAGAATCTTCAAGTGGATATTTGGAACGCTTTGAGGCCTAGGCTGGGAAATGAAATATGTTCACCTAAAAACTAGACAGAAGCATTCTCAGAAACTTCTGTGTGATGAGTGCATTCAACTCACAGACTTGAACATTCCTTTTGATAGAGCAGTTTGGAAACACTCCTTTTGCAGAATCTGCAAGGGTTTATTTGGAGCACTTTGAGGCCTATGCTGGAAAAGGAAATATCTTCACATAAAAACTAGACAGAAGCATTCTCAGAAACTTCTTTGTGATGAGTGCATTCTACTCACAGAGTTGAACCTTCTTTTTGATAGAAGAGTTTTGAAACTCTCTTTCTGTAGAATCTGCAAGTGCATATTTGGAGCTGTTTGAGGCCAATGCTGGAAAAGGAAATATCTTCACATAAAAACTAGACAGAAGCATTCTCAGAAACTTGTTTGCGATGAGTGCATTCAACTCACAGACTTCAACCTTTCTTTTGAAAGAGCAGTTTTGAAACACTCTTTTTGTAGAATCCTCAAGTGGATATTTAGAACGCTTTCTGGCCTATGCTGGGAAATGAAATATCTTCACCTAAAACCTAGAAAGAAGCATTCTCGCAAACTTCCGTGTGAAGAGTGCATTCGACTCACGGACTTGAACATTACTTTGGATAGAGCAGTTTGGAAACACTCCTTTTGAAGAATCTGCAAGTGTTTGTTTGGAGCGTTTTGAGGCCTATGCTGGAAAAGGAAATATCTTCACATAAAAACTAGACAGAAGCATTCTCAGAAACTTCTTTGTGATGAGTGCATTCTACTCATACAGTTGAACATTCTTTTTGATAGAAGAGTTTTGAAACTCTCTTTCTGTGGGATCTGCAAGTGCATATTTGGAGCTGTTGGAGGCCAATGTTGGAAAAGGAAATATCTTCACATAAAAACTAGACGGAAGCATTCTCAGAAACTTGTGTGTGATGAGTGCGTTCAACTCACAGACTTGAACGATCCTATTGATAGGACAGTTTGGAAACACTCCTTTTGTAGAATCTGCAAGTGTTTATTTCGAGCTCATTGAGGCCAAAGGTGGAAAAGGAAATGTCCTCAAATAACAACTACACAGAAGCATTCTCCGAAACTTCTTTGCAATGAGTGCATTCAACTCGCAGACTTGAACCTTCCTTTTGAAAGAGCAGTTTTGAAACACTCTTTTTGTAGAATCTTCAAGTGGATATTTGGAACGCTTTGAGGCCTAGGCTGGGAAATGAAATATCTTCACCTAAAAACTAGACAGAAGCATTCTCAGAAACTTCTGTGTGATGAGTGCATTCAACTCACAGACTTGAATATTCCTTTTGATAGAGCAGTTTGGAAACACTCCTTTTGCAGAATCTGCAAGTGTTTATTTGGAGCACTTTGAGGCCTATGCTGGAAAAGGAAATATCTTCACATAAAAACTAGACAGAAGCATTCTCAGAAACTTCTTTGTGACGAGTGCATTCTACTCACAGAGTTGAACCTTCTTTTTGATAGAAGAGTTTTGAAACTCTCTTTCTGTAGAATCTGCAAGTGCATATTTGGAGCTGTTTGAGGCCAATGCTGGAAAAGGAAATATCTTCACATAAAAACTAGACAGAAGCATTCTCAGAAACTTGTTTGCGATGAGTGCATTCAACTCACAGACTTGAACGTTCCTACTGAAAGAGCAGTTTTGAAACACACTTTTTGTACAATCTGCAAGTGGATATTTAGAACGCTTTTTGTCCTATGCTGGGAAATGAAATATCTTCACGTAAAAACTAGACAGAAGCATTCTCAGAAACTTCTGTGTGATGAGTGCATTGAACTCACAGACTTGAACATTCCTTTTGATAGAGCAGTTTGGAAACACTCCTTTTGAAGAATCTGCAAGTGTTTGTTTGGAGCGTTTTGAGGCCTATGCTGGAAAAGGAAATATCTTCACATAAAAACTAGACAGAAGCATTCTCAGAAACTTCTTTGTGATGAGTGCATTCTACTCATAGAGTTGAACATTCTTTTTGATAGAAGAGTTTTGAAACTCTCTTTCTGTGGGATCTGCAAGTGCATATTTGGAGCTGTTTGAGGCCAATGATGGAAAAGGAAATATCTTCACATAAAAACTAGACAGAAGCATTCTCAGAAACTTGTTTGTGATGAGTGCATTCAACTCACAGACTTAAACGTTCCTTTTGAAAGAGCAGTTTTGAAACACACTTTTTGTACAATCTGCAAGTGGATATTTAGAACGCTTTCGGTCCTATGCTGGGAAATGAAATACCTTCACCTAAAACCTAGACAGAAGCATTCTCGGAAACTTCTGTGTGATGAGTGCATTCAACTCACAGACTTGAACATTCCCTTTGATAGAGCAGTTTGGAAACACTCCTTTTTCAGAATCTGCAAGGGTTTATTTGGAGCACTTTGAGGCGTATGCTGGAAAAGGAAATATCTTCACATAAAAACTAGACAGAAGCATTCTCAGAAACTTCTTTGGGATGAGTGCATTCTACTCACAGAGTTGAACCTTCTTTTTGATAGAAGAGTTTTGAAACTCTCTTTCTGTAGAATCTGCAAGCGCATATTTGGAGCTGTTTGAGGCCAACGCTGGAAAAGGAAATATCTTCACATAAAAACTAGAAAGAAGCATTCTCAGAAACTTGTTTGTGATGAGTGCATTCAACTCACAGACTTGAACGTTCCTTTTGAAAGAGCAGTTTTGAAACACACTTTTTGTACAATCTGCAAGTGGATATTTAGAACGCTTTCTGGCCTATGCTGGGAAATGAAATATCTTCACCTAAAACCTAGACAGAAGCATTCTCGGAAACTTCTGTGCGATGAGTGCATTCAACTCACAGACTTGAACATTACTTTGGATAGAGCAGTTTGGAAACACTCCTTTTGAAGAATCTGTAAGTGTTTGTTTGGAGCGTTTTGAGGCCTATGCTGGAAAAGGAAATATCTTCACATAAAAACTAGACAGAAGCATTCTCAGAAACTTCTTTGTGATGAGTGCATTCTACTCGCAGAGTTGAACCTTCTTTTTGATAGAAGAGTTTTCAAACTGTCTTTTTGTAGAATCTGCAAGTACATATTTGGAGCTGTTTGAGGCCAATGATGGAAAAGGAAATATCTTCACATAAAAACTAGACAGAAGCGTTCTCAGAAACTTTTTTGGGAGGAGTGCATTCAAGTCACAGATTTGAACCTTTCTTTTGAAAGAGCAGTTTTGAAACACTCTTTTTGTAGAATCTGCTAGTGTATATTTGGAGCGCTGTGAGGCGTATGCTGGGAAATGGAATATCTTCACCTGGAAACAAGACAGAAGGATTCTCAGAAACTTCTGTGTGATGAATGCATTCAACTCACAGACATGAACGTTCCTTTTGATAGGACAGTTTTGAAACACTCCTTTGGTAGAATCTGCATCTGTTTATTTCGAGCGCCTTGAGGCCAATGCTGGAAAAGGAAATATCTTCCCATAAAAACTAGACAGAAGCATTCTCAGAAACTTGTGTGTGATGAGTGCGTTCAACTCACAGACTTGAACGATCCTTTTGATAGGACAGTTTGGAAACACTCCCTTTGTAGAATCTGCAAGTGTTTATTTCGAGCTCATTGAGGTCAACGGTGGAAAAGGAATTGTCCTCAAATAACAACTACACAGAAGCATTCTCCGAAACTTCTTTGCAATGAGTGCATTCAACTCACGGACTTGATCCTTCCTTTTGAAAGAACAGTTTTGAAACACTCTTTTTGTAGAATCTTCAAGTGGATATTTGGAACGCTTTGAGGCCTAGGCTGGGAAATGAAATATGTTCACCTAAAAACTAGACAGAAGCATTCTCAGAAACTTCTGTGTGATGAGTGCATTCAACTCACAGACTTGAACATTCCTTTTGATAGAGCAGTTTGGAAACACTCCTTTTGCAGAATCTGCAAGGGTTTATTTGGAGCACTTTGAGGCCTATGCTGGAAAAGGAAATATCTTCACATAAAAACTAGACAGAAGCATTCTCAGAAACTTCTTTGTGATGAGTGCATTCTACTCACAGAGTTGAACCTTCTTTTTGATAGAAGAGTTTTGAAACTCTCTTTCTGTAGAATCTGCAAGTGCATATTTGGAGCTGTTTGAGGCCAATGCTGGAAAAGGAAATATCTTCACATAAAAACTAGACAGAAGCATTCTCAGAAACTTGTTTGCGATGAGTGCATTCAACTCACAGACTTCAACCTTTCTTTTGAAAGAGCAGTTTTGAAACACTCTTTTTGTAGAATCTTCAAGTGGATATTTAGAACGCTTTCTGGCCTATGCTGGGAAATGAAATATCTTCACCTAAAACCTAGAAAGAAGCATTCTCGCAAACTTCCGTGTGAAGAGTGCATTCGACTCACGGACTTGAACATTACTTTGGATAGAGCAGTTTGGAAACACTCCTTTTGAAGAATCTGCAAGTGTTTGTTTGGAGCGTTTTGAGGCCTATGCTGGAAAAGGAAATATCTTCACATAAAAACTAGACAGAAGCATTCTCAGAAACTTCTTTGTGATGAGTGCATTCTACTCGCAGAGTTGAACCTTCTTTTTGATAGAAGAGTTTTCAAACTGTCTTTTTGTAGAATCTGCAAGTGCATATTTGGAGCTGTTTGAGGCCAATGATGGAAAAGGAAATATCTTCACATAAAAACTAGACAGAAGCGTTCTCAGAAACTTGTTTGGGAGGAGTGCATTCAAGTCACAGATTTGAACCTTTCTTTTGAAAGAGCAGTTTTGAAACACTCTTTTTGTAGAATCTGCTAGTGTATATTTGGAGCGCTGTGAGGCGTATGCTGGGAAATGGAATATCTTCACCTGGAAACAAGACAGAAGGATTCTCAGAAACTTCTGTGTGATGAATGCATTCAACTCACAGACATGAACGTTCCTTTTGATAGGACAGTTTTGAAACACTCCTTTGGTAGAATCTGCATCTGTTTATTTCGAGCGCCTTGAGGCCAATGCTGGAAAAGGAAATATCTTCCCATAAAAACTAGACAGAAGCATTCTCAGAAACTTGTGTGTGATGAGTGCGTTCAACTCACAGACTTGAACGATCCTTTTGATAGGACAGTTTGGAAACACTCCCTTTGTAGAATCTGCAAGTGTTTATTTCGAGCTCATTGAGGTCAACGGTGGAAAAGGAATTGTCCTCAAATAACAACTACACAGAAGCATTCTCCGAAACTTCTTTGCAATGAGTGCATTCAACTCACGGACTTGATCCTTCCTTTTGAAAGAACAGTTTTGAAACACTCTTTTTGTAGAATCTTCAAGTGGATATTTGGAACGCTTTGAGGCCTAGGCTGGGAAATGAAATATGTTCACCTAAAAACTAGACAGAAGCATTCTCAGAAACTTCTGTGTGATGAGTGCATTCAACTCACAGACTTGAACATTCCTTTTGATAGAGCAGTTTGGAAACACTCCTTTTGCAGAATCTGCAAGGGTTTATTTGGAGCACTTTGAGGCCTATGCTGGAAAAGGAAATATCTTCACATAAAAACTAGACAGAAGCATTCTCAGAAACTTCTTTGGGATGAGTGCATTCTACTCACAGAGTTGAACCTTCTTTTTGATAGAAGAGTTTTGAAACTCTCTTTCTGTAGAATCTGCAAGTGCATATTTGGAGCTGTTTGAGGCCAATGCTGGAAAAGGAAATATCTTCACATAAAAACTAGACAGAAGCATTCTCAGAAACTTGTTTGCGATGAGTGCATTCAACTCACAGACTTCAACCTTTCTTTTGAAAGAGCAGTTTTGAAACACTCTTTTTGTAGAATCTTCAAGTGGATATTTAGAACGCTTTCTGGCCTATGCTGGGAAATGAAATATCTTCACCTAAAACCTAGAAAGAAGCATTCTCGCAAACTTCCGTGTGAAGAGTGCATTCGACTCACGGACTTGAACATTACTTTGGATAGAGCAGTTTGGAAACACTCCTTTTGAAGAATCTGCAAGTGTTTGTTTGGAGCGTTTTGAGGCCTATGCTGGAAAAGGAAATATCTTCACATAAAAACTAGACAGAAGCATTCTCAGAAACTTCTTTGTGATGAGTGCATTCTACTCATACAGTTGAACATTCTTTTTGATAGAAGAGTTTTGAAACTCTCTTTCTGTGGGATCTGCAAGTGCATATTTGGAGCTGTTGGAGGCCAATGTTGGAAAAGGAAATATCTTCACATAAAAACTAGACGGAAGCATTCTCAGAAACTTGTGTGTGATGAGTGCGTTCAACTCACAGACTTGAACGATCCTATTGATAGGACAGTTTGGAAACACTCCTTTTGTAGAATCTGCAAGTGTTTATTTCGAGCTCATTGAGGCCAAAGGTGGAAAAGGAAATGTCCTCAAATAACAACTACACAGAAGCATTCTCCGAAACTTCTTTGCAATGAGTGCATTCAACTCGCAGACTTGAACATTCCCTTTGATAGAGCAGTTTGGAAACACTCCTTTTTCAGAATCTGCAAGGGTTTATTTGGAGCCCTTTGAGGCGTATGCTGGAAAAGGAAATATCTTCACATAAAAACTAGACAGAAGCATTCTCAGAAACTTCTTTGGGATGAGTGCATTCTACTCACAGAGTTGAACCTTCTTTTTGATAGAAGAGTTTTGAAACTCTCTTTCTGTAGAATCTGCAAGCGCATATTTGGAGCTGTTTGAGGCCAACGCTGGAAAAGGAAATATCTTCACATAAAAACTAGAAAGAAGCATTCTCAGAAACTTGTTTGTGATGAGTGCATTCAACTCACAGACTTGAACGTTCCTTTTGAAAGAGCAGTTTTGAAACACACTTTTTGTACAATCTGCAAGTGGATATTTAGAACGCTTTCTGGCCTATGCTGGGAAATGAAATATCTTCACCTAAAACCTAGACAGAAGCATTCTCGGAAACTTCTGTGCGATGAGTGCATTCAACTCACAGACTTGAACATTACTTTGGATAGAGCAGTTTGGAAACACTCCTTTTGAAGAATCTGTAAGTGTTTGTTTGGAGCGTTTTGAGGCCTATGCTGGAAAAGGAAATATCTTCACATAAAAACTAGACAGAAGCATTCTCAGAAACTTCTTTGTGATGAGTGCATTCTACTCGCAGAGTTGAACCTTGTTTTTGATAGAAGAGTTTTCAAACTGTCTTTTTGTAGAATCTGCAAGTGCATATTTGGAGCTGTTTGAGGCCAATGATGGAAAAGGAAATATCTTCACATAAAAACTAGACAGAAGCGTTCTCAGAAACTTTTTTGGGAGGAGTGCATTCAAGTCACAGATTTGAACCTTTCTTTTGAAAGAGCAGTTTTGAAACACTCTTTTTGTAGAATCTGCTAGTGTATATTTGGAGCGCTGTGAGGCGTATGCTGGGAAATGGAATATCTTCACCTGGAAACAAGACAGAAGGATTCTCAGAAACTTCTGTGTGATGAATGCATTCAACTCACAGACATGAACGTTCCTTTTGATAGGACAGTTTTGAAACACTCCTTTGGGAGAATCTGCATCTGTTTATTTCGAGCGCCTTGAGGCCAATGCTGGAAAAGGAAATATCTTCCCATAAAAACTAGACAGAAGCATTCTCAGAAACTTGTGTGTGATGAGTGCGTTCAACTCACAGACTTGAACGATCCTTTTGATAGGACAGTTTGGAAACACTCCCTTTGTAGAATCTGCAAGTGTTTATTTCGAGCTCATTGAGGTCAACGGTGGAAAAGGAATTGTCCTCAAATAACAACTACACAGAAGCATTCTCCGAAACTTCTTTGCAATGAGTGCATTCAACTCACGGACTTGATCCTTCCTTTTGAAAGAACAGTTTTGAAACACTCTTTTTGTAGAATCTTCAAGTGGATATTTGGAACGCTTTGAGGCCTAGGCTGGGAAATGAAATATGTTCACCTAAAAACTAGACAGAAGCATTCTCAGAAACTTCTGTGTGATGAGTGCATTCAACTCACAGACTTGAACATTCCTTTTGATAGAGCAGTTTGGAAACACTCCTTTTGCAGAATCTGCAAGGGTTTATTTGGAGCACTTTGAGGCCTATGCTGGAAAAGGAAATATCTTCACATAAAAACTAGACAGAAGCATTCTCAGAAACTTCTTTGTGATGAGTGCATTCTACTCACAGAGTTGAACCTTCTTTTTGATAGAAGAGTTTTGAAACTCTCTTTCTGTAGAATCTGCAAGTGCATATTTGGAGCTGTTTGAGGCCAATGCTGGAAAAGGAAATATCTTCACATAAAAACTAGACAGAAGCATTCTCAGAAACTTGTTTGCGATGAGTGCATTCAACTCACAGACTTCAACCTTTCTTTTGAAAGAGCAGTTTTGAAACACTCTTTTTGTAGAATCTTCAAGTGGATATTTAGAACGCTTTCTGGCCTATGCTGGGAAATGAAATATCTTCACCTAAAACCTAGAAAGAAGCATTCTCGCAAACTTCCGTGTGAAGAGTGCATTCGACTCACGGACTTGAACATTACTTTGGATAGAGCAGTTTGGAAACACTCCTTTTGAAGAATCTGCAAGTGTTTGTTTGGAGCGTTTTGAGGCCTATGCTGGAAAAGGAAATATCTTCACATAAAAACTAGACAGAAGCATTCTCAGAAACTTCTTTGTGATGAGTGCATTCTACTCGCAGAGTTGAACCTTCTTTTTGATAGAAGAGTTTTCAAACTGTCTTTTTGTAGAATCTGCAAGTGCATATTTGGAGCTGTTTGAGGCCAATGATGGAAAAGGAAATATCTTCACATAAAAACTAGACAGAAGCGTTCTCAGAAACTTGTTTGGGAGGAGTGCATTCAAGTCACAGATTTGAACCTTTCTTTTGAAAGAGCAGTTTTGAAACACTCTTTTTGTAGAATCTGCTAGTGTATATTTGGAGCGCTGTGAGGCGTATGCTGGGAAATGGAATATCTTCACCTGGAAACAAGACAGAAGGATTCTCAGAAACTTCTGTGTGATGAATGCATTCAACTCACAGACATGAACGTTCCTTTTGATAGGACAGTTTTGAAACACTCCTTTGGTAGAATCTGCATCTGTTTATTTCGAGCGCCTTGAGGCCAATGCTGGAAAAGGAAATATCTTCCCATAAAAACTAGACAGAAGCATTCTCAGAAACTTGTGTGTGATGAGTGCGTTCAACTCACAGACTTGAACGATCCTTTTGATAGGACAGTTTGGAAACACTCCCTTTGTAGAATCTGCAAGTGTTTATTTCGAGCTCATTGAGGTCAACGGTGGAAAAGGAATTGTCCTCAAATAACAACTACACAGAAGCATTCTCCGAAACTTCTTTGCAATGAGTGCATTCAACTCACGGACTTGATCCTTCCTTTTGAAAGAACAGTTTTGAAACACTCTTTTTGTAGAATCTTCAAGTGGATATTTGGAACGCTTTGAGGCCTAGGCTGGGAAATGAAATATGTTCACCTAAAAACTAGACAGAAGCATTCTCAGAAACTTCTGTGTGATGAGTGCATTCAACTCACAGACTTGAACATTCCTTTTGATAGAGCAGTTTGGAAACACTCCTTTTGCAGAATCTGCAAGGGTTTATTTGGAGCACTTTGAGGCCTATGCTGGAAAAGGAAATATCTTCACATAAAAACTAGACAGAAGCATTCTCAGAAACTTCTTTGTGATGAGTGCATTCTACTCACAGAGTTGAACCTTCTTTTTGATAGAAGAGTTTTGAAACTCTCTTTCTGTAGAATCTGCAAGTGCATATTTGGAGCTGTTTGAGGCCAATGCTGGAAAAGGAAATATCTTCACATAAAAACTAGACAGAAGCATTCTCAGAAACTTGTTTGCGATGAGTGCATTCAACTCACAGACTTCAACCTTTCTTTTGAAAGAGCAGTTTTGAAACACTCTTTTTGTAGAATCTTCAAGTGGATATTTAGAACGCTTTCTGGCCTATGCTGGGAAATGAAATATCTTCACCTAAAACCTAGAAAGAAGCATTCTCGCAAACTTCCGTGTGAAGAGTGCATTCGACTCACGGACTTGAACATTACTTTGGATAGAGCAGTTTGGAAACACTCCTTTTGAAGAATCTGCAAGTGTTTGTTTGGAGCGTTTTGAGGCCTATGCTGGAAAAGGAAATATCTTCACATAAAAACTAGACAGAAGCATTCTCAGAAACTTCTTTGTGATGAGTGCATTCTACTCGCAGAGTTGAACCTTCTTTTTGATAGAAGAGTTTTCAAACTGTCTTTTTGTAGAATCTGCAAGTGCATATTTGGAGCTGTTTGAGGCCAATGATGGAAAAGGAAATATCTTCACATAAAAACTAGACAGAAGCGTTCTCAGAAACTTGTTTGGGAGGAGTGCATTCAAGTCACAGATTTGAACCTTTCTTTTGAAAGAGCAGTTTTGAAACACTCTTTTTGTAGAATCTGCTAGTGTATATTTGGAGCGCTGTGAGGCGTATGCTGGGAAATGGAATATCTTCACCTGGAAACAAGACAGAAGGATTCTCAGAAACTTCTGTGTGATGAATGCATTCAACTCACAGACATGAACGTTCCTTTTGATAGGACAGTTTTGAAACACTCCTTTGGTAGAATCTGCATCTGTTTATTTCGAGCGCCTTGAGGCCAATGCTGGAAAAGGAAATATCTTCCCATAAAAACTAGACAGAAGCATTCTCAGAAACTTGTGTGTGATGAGTGCGTTCAACTCACAGACTTGAACGATCCTTTTGATAGGACAGTTTGGAAACACTCCCTTTGTAGAATCTGCAAGTGTTTATTTCGAGCTCATTGAGGTCAACGGTGGAAAAGGAATTGTCCTCAAATAACAACTACACAGAAGCATTCTCCGAAACTTCTTTGCAATGAGTGCATTCAACTCACGGACTTGATCCTTCCTTTTGAAAGAACAGTTTTGAAACACTCTTTTTGTAGAATCTTCAAGTGGATATTTGGAACGCTTTGAGGCCTAGGCTGGGAAATGAAATATGTTCACCTAAAAACTAGACAGAAGCATTCTCAGAAACTTCTGTGTGATGAGTGCATTCAACTCACAGACTTGAACATTCCTTTTGATAGAGCAGTTTGGAAACACTCCTTTTGCAGAATCTGCAAGGGTTTATTTGGAGCACTTTGAGGCCTATGCTGGAAAAGGAAATATCTTCACATAAAAACTAGACAGAAGCATTCTCAGAAACTTCTTTGTGATGAGTGCATTCTACTCACAGAGTTGAACCTTCTTTTTGATAGAAGAGTTTTGAAACTCTCTTTCTGTAGAATCTGCAAGTGCATATTTGGAGCTGTTTGAGGCCAATGCTGGAAAAGGAAATATCTTCACATAAAAACTAGACAGAAGCATTCTCAGAAACTTGTTTGCGATGAGTGCATTCAACTCACAGACTTCAACCTTTCTTTTGAAAGAGCAGTTTTGAAACACTCTTTTTGTAGAATCTTCAAGTGGATATTTAGAACGCTTTCTGGCCTATGCTGGGAAATGAAATATCTTCACCTAAAACCTAGAAAGAAGCATTCTCGCAAACTTCCGTGTGAAGAGTGCATTCGACTCACGGACTTGAACATTACTTTGGATAGAGCAGTTTGGAAACACTCCTTTTGAAGAATCTGCAAGTGTTTGTTTGGAGCGTTTTGAGGCCTATGCTGGAAAAGGAAATATCTTCACATAAAAACTAGACAGAAGCATTCTCAGAAACTTCTTTGTGATGAGTGCATTCTACTCATACAGTTGAACATTCTTTTTGATAGAAGAGTTTTGAAACTCTCTTTCTGTGGGATCTGCAAGTGCATATTTGGAGCTGTTGGAGGCCAATGTTGGAAAAGGAAATATCTTCACATAAAAACTAGACGGAAGCATTCTCAGAAACTTGTGTGTGATGAGTGCGTTCAACTCACAGACTTGAACGATCCTATTGATAGGACAGTTTGGAAACACTCCTTTTGTAGAATCTGCAAGTGTTTATTTCGAGCTCATTGAGGCCAAAGGTGGAAAAGGAAATGTCCTCAAATAACAACTACACAGAAGCATTCTCCGAAACTTCTTTGCAATGAGTGCATTCAACTCGCAGACTTGAACATTCCCTTTGATAGAGCAGTTTGGAAACACTCCTTTTTCAGAATCTGCAAGGGTTTATTTGGAGCCCTTTGAGGCGTATGCTGGAAAAGGAAATATCTTCACATAAAAACTAGACAGAAGCATTCTCAGAAACTTCTTTGGGATGAGTGCATTCTACTCACAGAGTTGAACCTTCTTTTTGATAGAAGAGTTTTGAAACTCTCTTTCTGTAGAATCTGCAAGCGCATATTTGGAGCTGTTTGAGGCCAACGCTGGAAAAGGAAATATCTTCACATAAAAACTAGAAAGAAGCATTCTCAGAAACTTGTTTGTGATGAGTGCATTCAACTCACAGACTTGAACGTTCCTTTTGAAAGAGCAGTTTTGAAACACACTTTTTGTACAATCTGCAAGTGGATATTTAGAACGCTTTCTGGCCTATGCTGGGAAATGAAATATCTTCACCTAAAACCTAGACAGAAGCATTCTCGGAAACTTCTGTGCGATGAGTGCATTCAACTCACAGACTTGAACATTACTTTGGATAGAGCAGTTTGGAAACACTCCTTTTGAAGAATCTGTAAGTGTTTGTTTGGAGCGTTTTGAGGCCTATGCTGGAAAAGGAAATATCTTCACATAAAAACTAGACAGAAGCATTCTCAGAAACTTCTTTGTGATGAGTGCATTCTACTCGCAGAGTTGAACCTTGTTTTTGATAGAAGAGTTTTCAAACTGTCTTTTTGTAGAATCTGCAAGTGCATATTTGGAGCTGTTTGAGGCCAATGATGGAAAAGGAAATATCTTCACATAAAAACTAGACAGAAGCGTTCTCAGAAACTTTTTTGGGAGGAGTGCATTCAAGTCACAGATTTGAACCTTTCTTTTGAAAGAGCAGTTTTGAAACACTCTTTTTGTAGAATCTGCTAGTGTATATTTGGAGCGCTGTGAGGCGTATGCTGGGAAATGGAATATCTTCACCTGGAAACAAGACAGAAGGATTCTCAGAAACTTCTGTGTGATGAATGCATTCAACTCACAGACATGAACGTTCCTTTTGATAGGACAGTTTTGAAACACTCCTTTGGGAGAATCTGCATCTGTTTATTTCGAGCGCCTTGAGGCCAATGCTGGAAAAGGAAATATCTTCCCATAAAAACTAGACAGAAGCATTCTCAGAAACTTGTGTGTGATGAGTGCGTTCAACTCACAGACTTGAACGATCCTTTTGATAGGACAGTTTGGAAACACTCCCTTTGTAGAATCTGCAAGTGTTTATTTCGAGCTCATTGAGGTCAACGGTGGAAAAGGAATTGTCCTCAAATAACAACTACACAGAAGCATTCTCCGAAACTTCTTTGCAATGAGTGCATTCAACTCACGGACTTGATCCTTCCTTTTGAAAGAACAGTTTTGAAACACTCTTTTTGTAGAATCTTCAAGTGGATATTTGGAACGCTTTGAGGCCTAGGCTGGGAAATGAAATATGTTCACCTAAAAACTAGACAGAAGCATTCTCAGAAACTTCTGTGTGATGAGTGCATTCAACTCACAGACTTGAACATTCCTTTTGATAGAGCAGTTTGGAAACACTCCTTTTGCAGAATCTGCAAGGGTTTATTTGGAGCACTTTGAGGCCTATGCTGGAAAAGGAAATATCTTCACATAAAAACTAGACAGAAGCATTCTCAGAAACTTCTTTGTGATGAGTGCATTCTACTCACAGAGTTGAACCTTCTTTTTGATAGAAGAGTTTTGAAACTCTCTTTCTGTAGAATCTGCAAGTGCATATTTGGAGCTGTTTGAGGCCAATGCTGGAAAAGGAAATATCTTCACATAAAAACTAGACAGAAGCATTCTCAGAAACTTGTTTGCGATGAGTGCATTCAACTCACAGACTTCAACCTTTCTTTTGAAAGAGCAGTTTTGAAACACTCTTTTTGTAGAATCTTCAAGTGGATATTTAGAACGCTTTCTGGCCTATGCTGGGAAATGAAATATCTTCACCTAAAACCTAGAAAGAAGCATTCTCGCAAACTTCCGTGTGAAGAGTGCATTCGACTCACGGACTTGAACATTACTTTGGATAGAGCAGTTTGGAAACACTCCTTTTGAAGAATCTGCAAGTGTTTGTTTGGAGCGTTTTGAGGCCTATGCTGGAAAAGGAAATATCTTCACATAAAAACTAGACAGAAGCATTCTCAGAAACTTCTTTGTGATGAGTGCATTCTACTCGCAGAGTTGAACCTTCTTTTTGATAGAAGAGTTTTCAAACTGTCTTTTTGTAGAATCTGCAAGTGCATATTTGGAGCTGTTTGAGGCCAATGATGGAAAAGGAAATATCTTCACATAAAAACTAGACAGAAGCGTTCTCAGAAACTTGTTTGGGAGGAGTGCATTCAAGTCACAGATTTGAACCTTTCTTTTGAAAGAGCAGTTTTGAAACACTCTTTTTGTAGAATCTGCTAGTGTATATTTGGAGCGCTGTGTGGCGTATGCTGGGAAATGGAATATCTTCACCTGGAAACAAGACAGAAGGATTCTCAGAAACTTCTGTGTGATGAATGCATTCAACTCACAGACATGAACGTTCCTTTTGATAGGACAGTTTTGAAACACTCCTTTGGTAGAATCTGCATCTGTTTATTTCGAGCGCCTTGAGGCCAATGCTGGAAAAGGAAATATCTTCCCATAAAAACTAGACAGAAGCATTCTCAGAAACTTGTGTGTGATGAGTGCGTTCAACTCACAGACTTGAACGATCCTTTTGATAGGACAGTTTGGAAACACTCCCTTTGTAGAATCTGCAAGTGTTTATTTCGAGCTCATTGAGGTCAACGGTGGAAAAGGAATTGTCCTCAAATAACAACTACACAGAAGCATTCTCCGAAACTTCTTTGCAATGAGTGCATTCAACTCACGGACTTGATCCTTCCTTTTGAAAGAACAGTTTTGAAACACTCTTTTTGTAGAATCTTCAAGTGGATATTTGGAACGCTTTGAGGCCTAGGCTGGGAAATGAAATATGTTCACCTAAAAACTAGACAGAAGCATTCTCAGAAACTTCTGTGTGATGAGTGCATTCAACTCACAGACTTGAACATTCCTTTTGATAGAGCAGTTTGGAAACACTCCTTTTGCAGAATCTGCAAGGGTTTATTTGGAGCACTTTGAGGCCTATGCTGGAAAAGGAAATATCTTCACATAAAAACTAGACAGAAGCATTCTCAGAAACTTCTTTGTGATGAGTGCATTCTACTCACAGAGTTGAACCTTCTTTTTGATAGAAGAGTTTTGAAACTCTCTTTCTGTAGAATCTGCAAGTGCATATTTGGAGCTGTTTGAGGCCAATGCTGGAAAAGGAAATATCTTCACATAAAAACTAGACAGAAGCATTCTCAGAAACTTGTTTGCGATGAGTGCATTCAACTCACAGACTTCAACCTTTCTTTTGAAAGAGCAGTTTTGAAACACTCTTTTTGTAGAATCCTCAAGTGGATATTTAGAACGCTTTCTGGCCTATGCTGGGAAATGAAATATCTTCACCTAAAACCTAGAAAGAAGCATTCTCGCAAACTTCCGTGTGAAGAGTGCATTCGACTCACGGACTTGAACATTACTTTGGATAGAGCAGTTTGGAAACACTCCTTTTGAAGAATCTGCAAGTGTTTGTTTGGAGCGTTTTGAGGCCTATGCTGGAAAAGGAAATATCTTCACATAAAAACTAGACAGAAGCATTCTCAGAAACTTCTTTGTGATGAGTGCATTCTACTCATACAGTTGAACATTCTTTTTGATAGAAGAGTTTTGAAACTCTCTTTCTGTGGGATCTGCAAGTGCATATTTGGAGCTGTTGGAGGCCAATGTTGGAAAAGGAAATATCTTCACATAAAAACTAGACGGAAGCATTCTCAGAAACTTGTGTGTGATGAGTGCGTTCAACTCACAGACTTGAACGATCCTATTGATAGGACAGTTTGGAAACACTCCTTTTGTAGAATCTGCAAGTGTTTATTTCGAGCTCATTGAGGCCAAAGGTGGAAAAGGAAATGTCCTCAAATAACAACTACACAGAAGCATTCTCCGAAACTTCTTTGCAATGAGTGCATTCAACTCGCAGACTTGAACCTTCCTTTTGAAAGAGCAGTTTTGAAACACTCTTTTTGTAGAATCTTCAAGTGGATATTTGGAACGCTTTGAGGCCTAGGCTGGGAAATGAAATATCTTCACCTAAAAACTAGACAGAAGCATTCTCAGAAACTTCTGTGTGATGAGTGCATTCAACTCACAGACTTGAATATTCCTTTTGATAGAGCAGTTTGGAAACACTCCTTTTGCAGAATCTGCAAGTGTTTATTTGGAGCACTTTGAGGCCTATGCTGGAAAAGGAAATATCTTCACATAAAAACTAGACAGAAGCATTCTCAGAAACTTCTTTGTGACGAGTGCATTCTACTCACAGAGTTGAACCTTCTTTTTGATAGAAGAGTTTTGAAACTCTCTTTCTGTAGAATCTGCAAGTGCATATTTGGAGCTGTTTGAGGCCAATGCTGGAAAAGGAAATATCTTCACATAAAAACTAGACAGAAGCATTCTCAGAAACTTGTTTGCGATGAGTGCATTCAACTCACAGACTTGAACGTTCCTACTGAAAGAGCAGTTTTGAAACACACTTTTTGTACAATCTGCAAGTGGATATTTAGAACGCTTTTTGTCCTATGCTGGGAAATGAAATATCTTCACGTAAAAACTAGACAGAAGCATTCTCAGAAACTTCTGTGTGATGAGTGCATTCAACTCACAGACTTGAACATTCCTTTTGATAGAGCAGTTTGGAAACACTCCTTTTGAAGAATCTGCAAGTGTTTGTTTGGAGCGTTTTGAGGCCTATGCTGGAAAAGGAAATATCTTCACATAAAAACTAGACAGAAGCATTCTCAGAAACTTCTTTGTGATGAGTGCATTCTACTCATAGAGTTGAACATTCTTTTTGATAGAAGAGTTTTGAAACTCTCTTTCTGTGGGATCTGCAAGTGCATATTTGGAGCTGTTTGAGGCCAATGATGGAAAAGGAAATATCTTCACATAAAAACTAGACAGAAGCATTCTCAGAAACTTGTTTGTGATGAGTGCATTCAACTCACAGACTTAAACGTTCCTTTTGAAAGAGCAGTTTTGAAACACACTTTTTGTACAATCTGCAAGTGGATATTTAGAACGCTTTCGGTCCTATGCTGGGAAATGAAATACCTTCACCTAAAACCTAGACAGAAGCATTCTCGGAAACTTCTGTGTGATGAGTGCATTCAACTCACAGACTTGAACATTCCCTTTGATAGAGCAGTTTGGAAACACTCCTTTTTCAGAATCTGCAAGGGTTTATTTGGAGCACTTTGAGGCGTATGCTGGAAAAGGAAATATCTTCACATAAAAACTAGACAGAAGCATTCTCAGAAACTTCTTTGGGATGAGTGCATTCTACTCACAGAGTTGAACCTTCTTTTTGATAGAAGAGTTTTGAAACTCTCTTTCTGTAGAATCTGCAAGCGCATATTTGGAGCTGTTTGAGGCCAACGCTGGAAAAGGAAATATCTTCACATAAAAACTAGAAAGAAGCATTCTCAGAAACTTGTTTGTGATGAGTGCATTCAACTCACAGACTTGAACGTTCCTTTTGAAAGAGCAGTTTTGAAACACACTTTTTGTACAATCTGCAAGTGGATATTTAGAACGCTTTCTGGCCTATGCTGGGAAATGAAATATCTTCACCTAAAACCTAGACAGAAGCATTCTCGGAAACTTCTGTGCGATGAGTGCATTCAACTCACAGACTTGAACATTACTTTGGATAGAGCAGTTTGGAAACACTCCTTTTGAAGAATCTGTAAGTGTTTGTTTGGAGCGTTTTGAGGCCTATGCTGGAAAAGGAAATATCTTCACATAAAAACTAGACAGAAGCATTCTCAGAAACTTCTTTGTGATGAGTGCATTCTACTCGCAGAGTTGAACCTTCTTTTTGATAGAAGAGTTTTCAAACTGTCTTTTTGTAGAATCTGCAAGTGCATATTTGGAGCTGTTTGAGGCCAATGATGGAAAAGGAAATATCTTCACATAAAAACTAGACAGAAGCGTTCTCAGAAACTTTTTTGGGAGGAGTGCATTCAAGTCACAGATTTGAACCTTTCTTTTGAAAGAGCAGTTTTGAAACACTCTTTTTGTAGAATCTGCTAGTGTATATTTGGAGCGCTGTGAGGCGTATGCTGGGAAATGGAATATCTTCACCTGGAAACAAGACAGAAGGATTCTCAGAAACTTCTGTGTGATGAATGCATTCAACTCACAGACATGAACGTTCCTTTTGATAGGACAGTTTTGAAACACTCCTTTGGTAGAATCTGCATCTGTTTATTTCGAGCGCCTTGAGGCCAATGCTGGAAAAGGAAATATCTTCCCATAAAAACTAGACAGAAGCATTCTCAGAAACTTGTGTGTGATGAGTGCGTTCAACTCACAGACTTGAACGATCCTTTTGATAGGACAGTTTGGAAACACTCCCTTTGTAGAATCTGCAAGTGTTTATTTCGAGCTCATTGAGGTCAACGGTGGAAAAGGAATTGTCCTCAAATAACAACTACACAGAAGCATTCTCCGAAACTTCTTTGCAATGAGTGCATTCAACTCACGGACTTGATCCTTCCTTTTGAAAGAACAGTTTTGAAACACTCTTTTTGTAGAATCTTCAAGTGGATATTTGGAACGCTTTGAGGCCTAGGCTGGGAAATGAAATATGTTCACCTAAAAACTAGACAGAAGCATTCTCAGAAACTTCTGTGTGATGAGTGCATTCAACTCACAGACTTGAACATTCCTTTTGATAGAGCAGTTTGGAAACACTCCTTTTGCAGAATCTGCAAGGGTTTATTTGGAGCACTTTGAGGCCTATGCTGGAAAAGGAAATATCTTCACATAAAAACTAGACAGAAGCATTCTCAGAAACTTCTTTGTGATGAGTGCATTCTACTCACAGAGTTGAACCTTCTTTTTGATAGAAGAGTTTTGAAACTCTCTTTCTGTAGAATCTGCAAGTGCATATTTGGAGCTGTTTGAGGCCAATGCTGGAAAAGGAAATATCTTCACATAAAAACTAGACAGAAGCATTCTCAGAAACTTGTTTGCGATGAGTGCATTCAACTCACAGACTTCAACCTTTCTTTTGAAAGAGCAGTTTTGAAACACTCTTTTTGTAGAATCTTCAAGTGGATATTTAGAACGCTTTCTGGCCTATGCTGGGAAATGAAATATCTTCACCTAAAACCTAGAAAGAAGCATTCTCGCAAACTTCCGTGTGAAGAGTGCATTCGACTCACGGACTTGAACATTACTTTGGATAGAGCAGTTTGGAAACACTCCTTTTGAAGAATCTGCAAGTGTTTGTTTGGAGCGTTTTGAGGCCTATGCTGGAAAAGGAAATATCTTCACATAAAAACTAGACAGAAGCATTCTCAGAAACTTCTTTGTGATGAGTGCATTCTACTCGCAGAGTTGAACCTTCTTTTTGATAGAAGAGTTTTCAAACTGTCTTTTTGTAGAATCTGCAAGTGCATATTTGGAGCTGTTTGAGGCCAATGATGGAAAAGGAAATATCTTCACATAAAAACTAGACAGAAGCGTTCTCAGAAACTTGTTTGGGAGGAGTGCATTCAAGTCACAGATTTGAACCTTTCTTTTGAAAGAGCAGTTTTGAAACACTCTTTTTGTAGAATCTGCTAGTGTATATTTGGAGCGCTGTGAGGCGTATGCTGGGAAATGGAATATCTTCACCTGGAAACAAGACAGAAGGATTCTCAGAAACTTCTGTGTGATGAATGCATTCAACTCACAGACATGAACGTTCCTTTTGATAGGACAGTTTTGAAACACTCCTTTGGTAGAATCTGCATCTGTTTATTTCGAGCGCCTTGAGGCCAATGCTGGAAAAGGAAATATCTTCACATAAAAACTAGACAGAAGCATTCTCAGAAACTTGTGTGTGATGAGTGCGTTCAACTCACAGACTTGAACGATCCTTTTGATAGGACAGTTTGGAAACACTCCCTTTGTAGAATCTGCAAGTGTTTATTTCGAGCTCATTGAGGTCAACGGTGGAAAAGGAATTGTCCTCAAATAACAACTACACAGAAGCATTCTCCGAAACTTCTTTGCAATGAGTGCATTCAACTCACGGACTTGATCCTTCCTTTTGAAAGAACAGTTTTGAAACACTCTTTTTGTAGAATCTTCAAGTGGATATTTGGAACGCTTTGAGGCCTAGGCTGGGAAATGAAATATGTTCACCTAAAAACTAGACAGAAGCATTCTCAGAAACTTCTGTGTGATGAGTGCATTCAACTCACAGACTTGAACATTCCTTTTGATAGAGCAGTTTGGAAACACTCCTTTTGCAGAATCTGCAAGGGTTTATTTGGAGCACTTTGAGGCCTATGCTGGAAAAGGAAATATCTTCACATAAAAACTAGACAGAAGCATTCTCAGAAACTTCTTTGTGATGAGTGCATTCTACTCACAGAGTTGAACCTTCTTTTTGATAGAAGAGTTTTGAAACTCTCTTTCTGTAGAATCTGCAAGTGCATATTTGGAGCTGTTTGAGGCCAATGCTGGAAAAGGAAATATCTTCACATAAAAACTAGACAGAAGCATTCTCAGAAACTTGTTTGCGATGAGTGCATTCAACTCACAGACTTCAACCTTTCTTTTGAAAGAGCAGTTTTGAAACACTCTTTTTGTAGAATCCTCAAGTGGATATTTAGAACGCTTTCTGGCCTATGCTGGGAAATGAAATATCTTCACCTAAAACCTAGAAAGAAGCATTCTCGCAAACTTCCGTGTGAAGAGTGCATTCGACTCACGGACTTGAACATTACTTTGGATAGAGCAGTTTGGAAACACTCCTTTTGAAGAATCTGCAAGTGTTTGTTTGGAGCGTTTTGAGGCCTATGCTGGAAAAGGAAATATCTTCACATAAAAACTAGACAGAAGCATTCTCAGAAACTTCTTTGTGATGAGTGCATTCTACTCATACAGTTGAACATTCTTTTTGATAGAAGAGTTTTGAAACTCTCTTTCTGTGGGATCTGCAAGTGCATATTTGGAGCTGTTGGAGGCCAATGTTGGAAAAGGAAATATCTTCACATAAAAACTAGACGGAAGCATTCTCAGAAACTTGTGTGTGATGAGTGCGTTCAACTCACAGACTTGAACGATCCTATTGATAGGACAGTTTGGAAACACTCCTTTTGTAGAATCTGCAAGTGTTTATTTCGAGCTCATTGAGGCCAAAGGTGGAAAAGGAAATGTCCTCAAATAACAACTACACAGAAGCATTCTCCGAAACTTCTTTGCAATGAGTGCATTCAACTCGCAGACTTGAACCTTCCTTTTGAAAGAGCAGTTTTGAAACACTCTTTTTGTAGAATCTTCAAGTGGATATTTGGAACGCTTTGAGGCCTAGGCTGGGAAATGAAATATCTTCACCTAAAAACTAGACAGAAGCATTCTCAGAAACTTCTGTGTGATGAGTGCATTCAACTCACAGACTTGAATATTCCTTTTGATAGAGCAGTTTGGAAACACTCCTTTTGCAGAATCTGCAAGTGTTTATTTGGAGCACTTTGAGGCCTATGCTGGAAAAGGAAATATCTTCACATAAAAACTAGACAGAAGCATTCTCAGAAACTTCTTTGTGACGAGTGCATTCTACTCACAGAGTTGAACCTTCTTTTTGATAGAAGAGTTTTGAAACTCTCTTTCTGTAGAATCTGCAAGTGCATATTTGGAGCTGTTTGAGGCCAATGCTGGAAAAGGAAATATCTTCACATAAAAACTAGACAGAAGCATTCTCAGAAACTTGTTTGCGATGAGTGCATTCAACTCACAGACTTGAACGTTCCTACTGAAAGAGCAGTTTTGAAACACACTTTTTGTACAATCTGCAAGTGGATATTTAGAACGCTTTTTGTCCTATGCTGGGAAATGAAATATCTTCACGTAAAAACTAGACAGAAGCATTCTCAGAAACTTCTGTGTGATGAGTGCATTCAACTCACAGACTTGAACATTCCTTTTGATAGAGCAGTTTGGAAACACTCCTTTTGAAGAATCTGCAAGTGTTTGTTTGGAGCGTTTTGAGGCCTATGCTGGAAAAGGAAATATCTTCACATAAAAACTAGACAGAAGCATTCTCAGAAACTTCTTTGTGATGAGTGCATTCTACTCATAGAGTTGAACATTCTTTTTGATAGAAGAGTTTTGAAACTCTCTTTCTGTGGGATCTGCAAGTGCATATTTGGAGCTGTTTGAGGCCAATGATGGAAAAGGAAATATCTTCACATAAAAACTAGACAGAAGCATTCTCAGAAACTTGTTTGTGATGAGTGCATTCAACTCACAGACTTAAACGTTCCTTTTGAAAGAGCAGTTTTGAAACACACTTTTTGTACAATCTGCAAGTGGATATTTAGAACGCTTTCGGTCCTATGCTGGGAAATGAAATACCTTCACCTAAAACCTAGACAGAAGCATTCTCGGAAACTTCTGTGTGATGAGTGCATTCAACTCACAGACTTGAACATTCCCTTTGATAGAGCAGTTTGGAAACACTCCTTTTTCAGAATCTGCAAGGGTTTATTTGGAGCACTTTGAGGCGTATGCTGGAAAAGGAAATATCTTCACATAAAAACTAGACAGAAGCATTCTCAGAAACTTCTTTGGGATGAGTGCATTCTACTCACAGAGTTGAACCTTCTTTTTGATAGAAGAGTTTTGAAACTCTCTTTCTGTAGAATCTGCAAGCGCATATTTGGAGCTGTTTCAGGCCAACGCTGGAAAAGGAAATATCTTCACATAAAAACTAGAAAGAAGCATTCTCAGAAACTTGTTTGTGATGAGTGCATTCAACTCACAGACTTGAACGTTCCTTTTGAAAGAGCAGTTTTGAAACACACTTTTTGTACAATCTGCAAGTGGATATTTAGAACGCTTTCTGGCCTATGCTGGGAAATGAAATATCTTCACCTAAAACCTAGACAGAAGCATTCTCGGAAACTTCTGTGCGATGAGTGCATTCAACTCACAGACTTGAACATTACTTTGGATAGAGCAGTTTGGAAACACTCCTTTTGAAGAATCTGTAAGTGTTTGTTTGGAGCGTTTTGAGGCCTATGCTGGAAAAGGAAATATCTTCACATAAAAACTAGACAGAAGCATTCTCAGAAACTTCTTTGTGATGAGTGCATTCTACTCGCAGAGTTGAACCTTCTTTTTGATAGAAGAGTTTTCAAACTGTCTTTTTGTAGAATCTGCAAGTGCATATTTGGAGCTGTTTGAAGCCAATGATGGAAAAGGAAATATCTTCACATAAAAACTAGACAGAAGCGTTCTCAGAAACTTTTTTGGGAGGAGTGCATTCAAGTCACAGATTTGAACCTTTCTTTTGAAAGAGCAGTTTTGAAACACTCTTTTTGTAGAATCTGCTAGTGTATATTTGGAGCGCTGTGAGGCGTATGCTGGGAAATGGAATATCTTCACCTGGAAACAAGACAGAAGGATTCTCAGAAACTTCTGTGTGATGAATGCATTCAACTCACAGACATGAACGTTCCTTTTGATAGGACAGTTTTGAAACACTCCTTTGGTAGAATCTGCATCTGTTTATTTCGAGCGCCTTGAGGCCAATGCTGGAAAAGGAAATATCTTCCCATAAAAACTAGACAGAAGCATTCTCAGAAACTTGTGTGTGATGAGTGCGTTCAACTCACAGACTTGAACGATCCTTTTGATAGGACAGTTTGGAAACACTCCCTTTGTAGAATCTGCAAGTGTTTATTTCGAGCTCATTGAGGTCAACGGTGGAAAAGGAATTGTCCTCAAATAACAACTACACAGAAGCATTCTCCGAAACTTCTTTGCAATGAGTGCATTCAACTCACGGACTTGATCCTTCCTTTTGAAAGAACAGTTTTGAAACACTCTTTTTGTAGAATCTTCAAGTGGATATTTGGAACGCTTTGAGGCCTAGGCTGGGAAATGAAATATGTTCACCTAAAAACTAGACAGAAGCATTCTCAGAAACTTCTGTGTGATGAGTGCATTCAACTCACAGACTTGAACATTCCTTTTGATAGAGCAGTTTGGAAACACTCCTTTTGCAGAATCTGCAAGGGTTTATTTGGAGCACTTTGAGGCCTATGCTGGAAAAGGAAATATCTTCACATAAAAACTAGACAGAAGCATTCTCAGAAACTTCTTTGTGATGAGTGCATTCTACTCACAGAGTTGAACCTTCTTTTTGATAGAAGAGTTTTGAAACTCTCTTTCTGTAGAATCTGCAAGTGCATATTTGGAGCTGTTTGAGGCCAATGCTGGAAAAGGAAATATCTTCACATAAAAACTAGACAGAAGCATTCTCAGAAACTTGTTTGCGATGAGTGCATTCAACTCACAGACTTCAACCTTTCTTTTGAAAGAGCAGTTTTGAAACACTCTTTTTGTAGAATCCTCAAGTGGATATTTAGAACGCTTTCTGGCCTATGCTGGGAAATGAAATATCTTCACCTAAAACCTAGAAAGAAGCATTCTCGCAAACTTCCGTGTGAAGAGTGCATTCGACTCACGGACTTGAACATTACTTTGGATAGAGCAGTTTGGAAACACTCCTTTTGAAGAATCTGCAAGTGTTTGTTTGGAGCGTTTTGAGGCCTATGCTGGAAAAGGAAATATCTTCACATAAAAACTAGACAGAAGCATTCTCAGAAACTTCTTTGTGATGAGTGCATTCTACTCATACAGTTGAACATTCTTTTTGATAAAAGAGTTTTGAAACTCTCTTTCTGTGGGATCTGCAAGTGCATATTTGGAGCTGTTGGAGGCCAATGTTGGAAAAGGAAATATCTTCACATAAAAACTAGACGGAAGCATTCTCAGAAACTTGTGTGTGATGAGTGCGTTCAACTCACAGACTTGAACGATCCTATTGATAGGACAGTTTGGAAACACTCCTTTTGTAGAATCTGCAAGTGTTTATTTCGAGCTCATTGAGGCCAAAGGTGGAAAAGGAAATGTCCTCAAATAACAACTACACAGAAGCATTCTCCGAAACTTCTTTGCAATGAGTGCATTCAACTCGCAGACTTGAACCTTCCTTTTGAAAGAGCAGTTTTGAAACACTCTTTTTGTAGAATCTTCAAGTGGATATTTGGAACGCTTTGAGGCCTAGGCTGGGAAATGAAATATCTTCACCTAAAAACTAGACAGAAGCATTCTCAGAAACTTCTGTGTGATGAGTGCATTCAACTCACAGACTTGAATATTCCTTTTGATAGAGCAGTTTGGAAACACTCCTTTTGCAGAATCTGCAAGTGTTTATTTGGAGCACTTTGAGGCCTATGCTGGAAAAGGAAATATCTTCACATAAAAACTAGACAGAAGCATTCTCAGAAACTTCTTTGTGACGAGTGCATTCTACTCACAGAGTTGAACCTTCTTTTTGATAGAAGAGTTTTGAAACTCTCTTTCTGTAGAATCTGCAAGTGCATATTTGGAGCTGTTTGAGGCCAATGCTGGAAAAGGAAATATCTTCACATAAAAACTAGACAGAAGCATTCTCAGAAACTTGTTTGCGATGAGTGCATTCAACTCACAGACTTGAACGTTCCTACTGAAAGAGCAGTTTTGAAACACACTTTTTGTACAATCTGCAAGTGGATATTTAGAACGCTTTTTGTCCTATGCTGGGAAATGAAATATCTTCACGTAAAAACTAGACAGAAGCATTCTCAGAAACTTCTGTGTGATGAGTGCATTCAACTCACAGACTTGAACATTCCTTTTGATAGAGCAGTTTGGAAACACTCCTTTTGAAGAATCTGCAAGTGTTTGTTTGGAGCGTTTTGAGGCCTATGCTGGAAAAGGAAATATCTTCACATAAAAACTAGACAGAAGCATTCTCAGAAACTTCTTTGTGATGAGTGCATTCTACTCATAGAGTTGAACATTCTTTTTGATAGAAGAGTTTTGAAACTCTCTTTCTGTGGGATCTGCAAGTGCATATTTGGAGCTGTTTGAGGCCAATGATGGAAAAGGAAATATCTTCACATAAAAACTAGACAGAAGCATTCTCAGAAACTTGTTTGTGATGAGTGCATTCAACTCACAGACTTAAACGTTCCTTTTGAAAGAGCAGTTTTGAAACACACTTTTTGTACAATCTGCAAGTGGATATTTAGAACGCTTTCGGTCCTATGCTGGGAAATGAAATACCTTCACCTAAAACCTAGACAGAAGCATTCTCGGAAACTTCTGTGTGATGAGTGCATTCAACTCACAGACTTGAACATTCCCTTTGATAGAGCAGTTTGGAAACACTCCTTTTGCAGAATCTGCAAGGGTTTATTTGGAGCACTTTGAGGCCTATGCTGGAAAAGGAAATATCTTCACATAAAAACTAGACAGAAGCATTCTCAGAAACTTCTTTGGGATGAGTGCATTCTACTCACAGAGTTGAACCTTCTTTTTGATAGAAGAGTTTTGAAACTCTCTTTCTGTAGAATCTGCAAGCGCATATTTGGAGCTGTTTGAGGCCAACGCTGGAAAAGGAAATATCTTCACATAAAAACTAGAAAGAAGCATTCTCAGAAACTTGTTTGTGATGAGTGCATTCAACTCACAGACTTGAACGTTCCTTTTGAAAGAGCAGTTTTGAAACACACTTTTTGTACAATCTGCAAGTGGATATTTAGAACGCTTTCTGGCCTATGCTGGGAAATGAAATATCTTCACCTAAAACCTAGACAGAAGCATTCTCGGAAACTTCTGTGCGATGAGTGCATTCAACTCACAGACTTGAACATTACTTTGGATAGAGCAGTTTGGAAACACTCCTTTTGAAGAATCTGTAAGTGTTTGTTTGGAGCGTTTTGAGGCCTATGCTGGAAAAGGAAATATCTTCACATAAAAACTAGACAGAAGCATTCTCAGAAACTTCTTTGTGATGAGTGCATTCTACTCGCAGAGTTGAACCTTCTTTTTGATAGAAGAGTTTTCAAACTGTCTTTTTGTAGAATCTGCAAGTGCATATTTGGAGCTGTTTGAGGCCAATGATGGAAAAGGAAATATCTTCACATAAAAACTAGACAGAAGCGTTCTCAGAAACTTTTTTGGGAGGAGTGCATTCAAGTCACAGATTTGAACCTTTCTTTTGAAAGAGCAGTTTTGAAACACTCTTTTTGTAGAATCTGCTAGTGTATATTTGGAGCGCTGTGAGGCGTATGCTGGGAAATGGAATATCTTCACCTGGAAACAAGACAGAAGGATTCTCAGAAACTTCTGTGTGATGAATGCATTCAACTCACAGACATGAACGTTCCTTTTGATAGGACAGTTTTGAAACACTCCTTTGGTAGAATCTGCATCTGTTTATTTCGAGCGCCTTGAGGCCAATGCTGGAAAAGGAAATATCTTCCCATAAAAACTAGACAGAAGCATTCTCAGAAACTTGTGTGTGATGAGTGCGTTCAACTCACAGACTTGAACGATCCTTTTGATAGGACAGTTTGGAAACACTCCCTTTGTAGAATCTGCAAGTGTTTATTTCGAGCTCATTGAGGTCAACGGTGGAAAAGGAATTGTCCTCAAATAACAACTACACAGAAGCATTCTCCGAAACTTCTTTGCAATGAGTGCATTCAACTCACGGACTTGATCCTTCCTTTTGAAAGAACAGTTTTGAAACACTCTTTTTGTAGAATCTTCAAGTGGATATTTGGAACGCTTTGAGGCCTAGGCTGGGAAATGAAATATGTTCACCTAAAAACTAGACAGAAGCATTCTCAGAAACTTCTGTGTGATGAGTGCATTCAACTCACAGACTTGAACATTCCTTTTGATAGAGCAGTTTGGAAACACTCCTTTTGCAGAATCTGCAAGGGTTTATTTGGAGCACTTTGAGGCCTATGCTGGAAAAGGAAATATCTTCACATAAAAACTAGACAGAAGCATTCTCAGAAACTTCTTTGTGATGAGTGCATTCTACTCACAGAGTTGAACCTTCTTTTTGATAGAAGAGTTTTGAAACTCTCTTTCTGTAGAATCTGCAAGTGCATATTTGGAGCTGTTTGAGGCCAATGCTGGAAAAGGAAATATCTTCACATAAAAACTAGACAGAAGCATTCTCAGAAACTTGTTTGCGATGAGTGCATTCAACTCACAGACTTCAACCTTTCTTTTGAAAGAGCAGTTTTGAAACACTCTTTTTGTAGAATCTTCAAGTGGATATTTAGAACGCTTTCTGGCCTATGCTGGGAAATGAAATATCTTCACCTAAAACCTAGAAAGAAGCATTCTCGCAAACTTCCGTGTGAAGAGTGCATTCGACTCACGGACTTGAACATTCCTTTGGATAGAGCAGTTTGGAAACACTCCTTTTGAAGAATCTGCAAGTGTTTGTTTGGAGCGTTTTGAGGCCTATGCTGGAAAAGGAAATATCTTCACATAAAAACTAGACAGAAGCATTCTCAGAAACTTCTTTGTGATGAGTGCATTCTACTCATACAGTTGAACATTCTTTTTGATAGAAGAGTTTTGAAACTCTCTTTCTGTGGGATCTGCAAGTGCATATTTGGAGCTGTTGGAGGCCAATGTTGGAAAAGGAAATATCTTCACATAAAAACTAGACGGAAGCATTCTCAGAAACTTGTGTGTGATGAGTGCGTTCAACTCACAGACTTGAACGATCCTATTGATAGGACAGTTTGGAAACACTCCTTTTGTAGAATCTGCAAGTGTTTATTTCGAGCTCATTGAGGCCAAAGGTGGAAAAGGAAATGTCCTCAAATAACAACTACACAGAAGCATTCTCCGAAACTTCTTTGCAATGAGTGCATTCAACTCGCAGACTTGAACATTCCCTTTGATAGAGCAGTTTGGAAACACTCCTTTTTCAGAATCTGCAAGGGTTTATTTGGAGCCCTTTGAGGCGTATGCTGGAAAAGGAAATATCTTCACATAAAAACTAGACAGAAGCATTCTCAGAAACTTCTTTGGGATGAGTGCATTCTACTCACAGACTTGAACGTTCCTTTTGAAAGAGCAGTTTTGAAACACACTTTTTGTACAATCTGCAAGTGGATATTTAGAACGCTTTCTGGCCTATGCTGGGAAATGAAATATCTTCACCTAAAACCTAGACAGAAGCATTCTCGGAAACTTCTGTGCGATGAGTGCATTCAACTCACAGACTTGAACATTACTTTGGATAGAGCAGTTTGGAAACACTCCTTTTGAAGAATCTGTAAGTGTTTGTTTGGAGCGTTTTGAGGCCTATGCTGGAAAAGGAAATATCTTCACATAAAAACTAGACAGAAGCATTCTCAGAAACTTCTTTGTGATGAGTGCATTCTACTCGCAGAGTTGAACCTTCTTTTTGATAGAAGAGTTTTCAAACTGTCTTTTTGTAGAATCTGCAAGTGCATATTTGGAGCTGTTTGAGGCCAATGATGGAAAAGGAAATATCTTCACATAAAAACTAGACAGAAGCGTTCTCAGAAACTTGTTTGGGAGGAGTGCATTCAAGTCACAGATTTGAACCTTTCTTTTGAAAGAGCAGTTTTGAAACACTCTTTTTGTAGAATCTGCTAGTGTATATTTGGAGCGCTGTGAGGCGTATGCTGGGAAATGGAATATCTTCACCTGGAAACAAGACAGAAGGATTCTCAGAAACTTCTGTGTGATGAATGCATTCAACTCACAGACATGAACGTTCCTTTTGATAGGACAGTTTTGAAACACTCCTTTGGTAGAATCTGCATCTGTTTATTTCGAGCGCCTTGAGGCCAATGCTGGAAAAGGAAATATCTTCCCATAAAAACTAGACAGAAGCATTCTCAGAAACTTGTGTGTGATGAGTGCGTTCAACTCACAGACTTGAACGATCCTTTTGATAGGACAGTTTGGAAACACTCCCTTTGTAGAATCTGCAAGTGTTTATTTCGAGCTCATTGAGGTCAACGGTGGAAAAGGAATTGTCCTCAAATAACAACTACACAGAAGCATTCTCCGAAACTTCTTTGCAATGAGTGCATTCAACTCACGGACTTGATCCTTCCTTTTGAAAGAACAGTTTTGAAACACTCTTTTTGTAGAATCTTCAAGTGGATATTTGGAACGCTTTGAGGCCTAGGCTGGGAAATGAAATATGTTCACCTAAAAACTAGACAGAAGCATTCTCAGAAACTTCTGTGTGATGAGTGCATTCAACTCACAGACTTGAACATTCCTTTTGATAGAGCAGTTTGGAAACACTCCTTTTGCAGAATCTGCAAGGGTTTATTTGGAGCACTTTGAGGCCTATGCTGGAAAAGGAAATATCTTCACATAAAAACTAGACAGAAGCATTCTCAGAAACTTCTTTGGGATGAGTGCATTCTACTCACAGAGTTGAACCTTCTTTTTGATAGAAGAGTTTTGAAACTCTCTTTCTGTAGAATCTGCAAGTGCATATTTGGAGCTGTTTGAGGCCAATGCTGGAAAAGGAAATATCTTCACATAAAAACTAGACAGAAGCATTCTCAGAAACTTGTTTGCGATGAGTGCATTCAACTCACAGACTTCAACCTTTCTTTTGAAAGAGCAGTTTTGAAACACTCTTTTTGTAGAATCTTCAAGTGGATAATTAGAACGCTTTCTGGCCTATGCTGGGAAATGAAATATCTTCACCTAAAACCTAGAAAGAAGCATTCTCGCAAACTTCCGTGTGAAGAGTGCATTCGACTCACGGACTTGAACATTACTTTGGATAGAGCAGTTTGGAAACACTCCTTTTGAAGAATCTGCAAGTGTTTGTTTGGAGCGTTTTGAGGCCTATGCTGGAAAAGGAAATATCTTCACATAAAAACTAGACAGAAGCATTCTCAGAAACTTCTTTGTGATGAGTGCATTCTACTCATACAGTTGAACATTCTTTTTGATAGAAGAGTTTTGAAACTCTCTTTCTGTGGGATCTGCAAGTGCATATTTGGAGCTGTTGGAGGCCAATGTTGGAAAAGGAAATATCTTCACATAAAAACTAGACGGAAGCATTCTCAGAAACTTGTGTGTGATGAGTGCGTTCAACTCACAGACTTGAACGATCCTATTGATAGGACAGTTTGGAAACACTCCTTTTGTAGAATCTGCAAGTGTTTATTTCGAGCTCATTGAGGCCAAAGGTGGAAAAGGAAATGTCCTCAAATAACAACTACACAGAAGCATTCTCCGAAACTTCTTTGCAATGAGTGCATTCAACTCGCAGACTTGAACCTTCCTTTTGAAAGAGCAGTTTTGAAACACTCTTTTTGTAGAATCTTCAAGTGGATATTTGGAACGCTTTGAGGCCTAGGCTGGGAAATGAAATATCTTCACCTAAAAACTAGACAGAAGCATTCTCAGAAACTTCTGTGTGATGAGTGCATTCAACTCACAGACTTGAATATTCCTTTTGATAGAGCAGTTTGGAAACACTCCTTTTGCAGAATCTGCAAGTGTTTATTTGGAGCACTTTGAGGCCTATGCTGGAAAAGGAAATATCTTCACATAAAAACTAGACAGAAGCATTCTCAGAAACTTCTTTGTGACGAGTGCATTCTACTCACAGAGTTGAACCTTCTTTTTGATAGAAGAGTTTTGAAACTCTCTTTCTGTAGAATCTGCAAGTGCATATTTGGAGCTGTTTGAGGCCAATGCTGGAAAAGGAAATATCTTCACATAAAAACTAGACAGAAGCATTCTCAGAAACTTGTTTGCGATGAGTGCATTCAACTCACAGACTTGAACGTTCCTACTGAAAGAGCAGTTTTGAAACACACTTTTTGTACAATCTGCAAGTGGATATTTAGAGCGCTTTTTGTCCTATGCTGGGAAATGAAATATCTTCACGTAAAAACTAGACAGAAGCATTCTCAGAAACTTCTGTGTGATGAGTGCATTCAACTCACAGACTTGAACATTCCTTTTGATAGAGCAGTTTGGAAACACTCCTTTTGAAGAATCTGCAAGTGTTTGTTTGGAGCGTTTTGAGGCCTATGCTGGAAAAGGAAATATCTTCACATAAAAACTAGACAGAAGCATTCTCAGAAACTTCTTTGTGATGAGTGCATTCTACTCATAGAGTTGAACATTCTTTTTGATAGAAGAGTTTTGAAACTCTCTTTCTGTGGGATCTGCAAGTGCATATTTGGAGCTGTTTGAGGCCAATGATGGAAAAGGAAATATCTTCACATAAAAACTAGACAGAAGCATTCTCAGAAACTTGTTTGTGATGAGTGCATTCAACTCACAGACTTAAACGTTCCTTTTGAAAGAGCAGTTTTGAAACACACTTTTTGTACAATCTGCAAGTGGATATTTAGAACGCTTTCGGTCCTATGCTGGGAAATGAAATACCTTCACCTAAAACCTAGACAGAAGCATTCTCGGAAACTTCTGTGTGATGAGTGCATTCAACTCACAGACTTGAACATTCCCTTTGATAGAGCAGTTTGGAAACACTCCTTTTTCAGAATCTGCAAGGGTTTATTTGGAGCACTTTGAGGCGTATGCTGGAAAAGGAAATATCTTCACATAAAAACTAGACAGAAGCATTCTCAGAAACTTCTTTGGGATGAGTGCATTCTACTCACAGAGTTGAACCTTCTTTTTGATAGAAGAGTTTTGAAACTCTCTTTCTGTAGAATCTGCAAGCGCATATTTGGAGCTGTTTGAGGCCAACGCTGGAAAAGGAAATATCTTCACATAAAAACTAGAAAGAAGCATTCTCAGAAACTTGTTTGTGATGAGTGCATTCAACTCACAGACTTGAACGTTCCTTTTGAAAGAGCAGTTTTGAAACACACTTTTTGTACAATCTGCAAGTGGATATTTAGAACGCTTTCTGGCCTATGCTGGGAAATGAAATATCTTCACCTAAAACCTAGACAGAAGCATTCTCGGAAACTTCTGTGCGATGAGTGCATTCAACTCACAGACTTGAACATTACTTTGGATAGAGCAGTTTGGAAACACTCCTTTTGAAGAATCTGTAAGTGTTTGTTTGGAGCGTTTTGAGGCCTATGCTGGAAAAGGAAATATCTTCACATAAAAACTAGACAGAAGCATTCTCAGAAACTTCTTTGTGATGAGTGCATTCTACTCGCAGAGTTGAACCTTCTTTTTGATAGAAGAGTTTTCAAACTGTCTTTTTGTAGAATCTGCAAGTGCATATTTGGAGCTGTTTGAGGCCAATGATGGAAAAGGAAATATCTTCACATAAAAACTAGACAGAAGCGTTCTCAGAAACTTGTTTGGGAGGAGTGCATTCAAGTCACAGATTTGAACCTTTCTTTTGAAAGAGCAGTTTTGAAACACTCTTTTTGTAGAATCTGCTAGTGTATATTTGGAGCGCTGTGAGGCGTATGCTGGGAAATGGAATATCTTCACCTGGAAACAAGACAGAAGGATTCTCAGAAACTTCTGTGTGATGAATGCATTCAACTCACAGACATGAACGTTCCTTTTGATAGGACAGTTTTGAAACACTCCTTTGGTAGAATCTGCATCTGTTTATTTCGAGCGCCTTGAGGCCAATGCTGGAAAAGGAAATATCTTCCCATAAAAACTAGACAGAAGCATTCTCAGAAACTTGTGTGTGATGAGTGCGTTCAACTCACAGACTTGAACGATCCTTTTGATAGGACAGTTTGGAAACACTCCCTTTGTAGAATCTGCAAGTGTTTATTTCGAGCTCATTGAGGTCAACGGTGGAAAAGGAATTGTCCTCAAATAACAACTACACAGAAGCATTCTCCGAAACTTCTTTGCAATGAGTGCATTCAACTCACGGACTTGATCCTTCCTTTTGAAAGAACAGTTTTGAAACACTCTTTTTGTAGAATCTTCAAGTGGATATTTGGAACGCTTTGAGGCCTAGGCTGGGAAATGAAATATGTTCACCTAAAAACTAGACAGAAGCATTCTCAGAAACTTCTGTGTGATGAGTGCATTCAACTCACAGACTTGAACATTCCTTTTGATAGAGCAGTTTGGAAACACTCCTTTTGCAGAATCTGCAAGGGTTTATTTGGAGCACTTTGAGGCCTATGCTGGAAAAGGAAATATCTTCACATAAAAACTAGACAGAAGCATTCTCAGAAACTTCTTTGGGATGAGTGCATTCTACTCACAGAGTTGAACCTTCTTTTTGATAGAAGAGTTTTGAAACTCTCTTTCTGTAGAATCTGCAAGTGCATATTTGGAGCTGTTTGAGGCCAATGCTGGAAAAGGAAATATCTTCACATAAAAACTAGACAGAAGCATTCTCAGAAACTTGTTTGCGATGAGTGCATTCAACTCACAGACTTCAACCTTTCTTTTGAAAGAGCAGTTTTGAAACACTCTTTTTGTAGAATCTTCAAGTGGATATTTAGAACGCTTTCTGGCCTATGCTGGGAAATGAAATATCTTCACCTAAAACCTAGAAAGAAGCATTCTCGCAAACTTCCGTGTGAAGAGTGCATTCGACTCACGGACTTGAACATTACTTTGGATAGAGCAGTTTGGAAACACTCCTTTTGAAGAATCTGCAAGTGTTTGTTTGGAGCGTTTTGAGGCCTATGCTGGAAAAGGAAATATCTTCACATAAAAACTAGACAGAAGCATTCTCAGAAACTTCTTTGTGATGAGTGCATTCTACTCATACAGTTGAACATTCTTTTTGATAGAAGAGTTTTGAAACTCTCTTTCTGTGGGATCTGCAAGTGCATATTTGGAGCTGTTGGAGGCCAATGTTGGAAAAGGAAATATCTTCACATAAAAACTAGACGGAAGCATTCTCAGAAACTTGTGTGTGATGAGTGCGTTCAACTCACAGACTTGAACGATCCTATTGATAGGACAGTTTGGAAACACTCCTTTTGTAGAATCTGCAAGTGTTTATTTCGAGCTCATTGAGGCCAAAGGTGGAAAAGGAAATGTCCTCAAATAACAACTACACAGAAGCATTCTCCGAAACTTCTTTGCAATGAGTGCATTCAACTCGCAGACTTGAACCTTCCTTTTGAAAGAGCAGTTTTGAAACACTCTTTTTGTAGAATCTTCAAGTGGATATTTGGAACGCTTTGAGGCCTAGGCTGGGAAATGAAATATCTTCACCTAAAAACTAGACAGAAGCATTCTCAGAAACTTCTGTGTGATGAGTGCATTCAACTCACAGACTTGAATATTCCTTTTGATAGAGCAGTTTGGAAACACTCCTTTTGCAGAATCTGCAAGTGTTTATTTGGAGCACTTTGAGGCCTATGCTGGAAAAGGAAATATCTTCACATAAAAACTAGACAGAAGCATTCTCAGAAACTTCTTTGTGACGAGTGCATTCTACTCACAGAGTTGAACCTTCTTTTTGATAGAAGAGTTTTGAAACTCTCTTTCTGTAGAATCTGCAAGTGCATATTTGGAGCTGTTTGAGGCCAATGCTGGAAAAGGAAATATCTTCACATAAAAACTAGACAGAAGCATTCTCAGAAACTTGTTTGCGATGAGTGCATTCAACTCACAGACTTGAACGTTCCTACTGAAAGAGCAGTTTTGAAACACACTTTTTGTACAATCTGCAAGTGGATATTTAGAGCGCTTTTTGTCCTATGCTGGGAAATGAAATATCTTCACGTAAAAACTAGACAGAAGCATTCTCAGAAACTTCTGTGTGATGAGTGCATTCAACTCACAGACTTGAACATTCCTTTTGATAGAGCAGTTTGGAAACACTCCTTTTGAAGAATCTGCAAGTGTTTGTTTGGAGCGTTTTGAGGCCTATGCTGGAAAAGGAAATATCTTCACATAAAAACTAGACAGAAGCATTCTCAGAAACTTCTTTGTGATGAGTGCATTCTACTCATAGAGTTGAACATTCTTTTTGATAGAAGAGTTTTGAAACTCTCTTTCTGTGGGATCTGCAAGTGCATATTTGGAGCTGTTTGAGGCCAATGATGGAAAAGGAAATATCTTCACATAAAAACTAGACAGAAGCATTCTCAGAAACTTGTTTGTGATGAGTGCATTCAACTCACAGACTTAAACGTTCCTTTTGAAAGAGCAGTTTTGAAACACACTTTTTGTACAATCTGCAAGTGGATATTTAGAACGCTTTCGGTCCTATGCTGGGAAATGAAATACCTTCACCTAAAACCTAGACAGAAGCATTCTCGGAAACTTCTGTGTGATGAGTGCATTCAACTCACAGACTTGAACATTCCCTTTGATAGAGCAGTTTGGAAACACTCCTTTTTCAGAATCTGCAAGGGTTTATTTGGAGCACTTTGAGGCGTATGCTGGAAAAGGAAATATCTTCACATAAAAACTAGACAGAAGCATTCTCAGAAACTTCTTTGGGATGAGTGCATTCTACTCACAGAGTTGAACCTTCTTTTTGATAGAAGAGTTTTGAAACTCTCTTTCTGTAGAATCTGCAAGCGCATATTTGGAGCTGTTTGAGGCCAACGCTGGAAAAGGAAATATCTTCACATAAAAACTAGAAAGAAGCATTCTCAGAAACTTGTTTGTGATGAGTGCATTCAACTCACAGACTTGAACGTTCCTTTTGAAAGAGCAGTTTTGAAACACACTTTTTGTACAATCTGCAAGTGGATATTTAGAACGCTTTCTGGCCTATGCTGGGAAATGAAATATCTTCACCTAAAACCTAGACAGAAGCATTCTCGGAAACTTCTGTGCGATGAGTGCATTCAACTCACAGACTTGAACATTACTTTGGATAGAGCAGTTTGGAAACACTCCTTTTGAAGAATCTGTAAGTGTTTGTTTGGAGCGTTTTGAGGCCTATGCTGGAAAAGGAAATATCTTCACATAAAAACTAGACAGAAGCATTCTCAGAAACTTCTTTGTGATGAGTGCATTCTACTCGCAGAGTTGAACCTTCTTTTTGATAGAAGAGTTTTCAAACTGTCTTTTTGTAGAATCTGCAAGTGCATATTTGGAGCTGTTTGAGGCCAATGATGGAAAAGGAAATATCTTCACATAAAAACTAGACAGAAGCGTTCTCAGAAACTTGTTTGGGAGGAGTGCATTCAAGTCACAGATTTGAACCTTTCTTTTGAAAGAGCAGTTTTGAAACACTCTTTTTGTAGAATCTGCTAGTGTATATTTGGAGCGCTGTGAGGCGTATGCTGGGAAATGGAATATCTTCACCTGGAAACAAGACAGAAGGATTCTCAGAAACTTCTGTGTGATGAATGCATTCAACTCACAGACATGAACGTTCCTTTTGATAGGACAGTTTTGAAACACTCCTTTGGTAGAATCTGCATCTGTTTATTTCGAGCGCCTTGAGGCCAATGCTGGAAAAGGAAATATCTTCCCATAAAAACTAGACAGAAGCATTCTCAGAAACTTGTGTGTGATGAGTGCGTTCAACTCACAGACTTGAACGATCCTTTTGATAGGACAGTTTGGAAACACTCCCTTTGTAGAATCTGCAAGTGTTTATTTCGAGCTCATTGAGGTCAACGGTGGAAAAGGAATTGTCCTCAAATAACAACTACACAGAAGCATTCTCCGAAACTTCTTTGCAATGAGTGCATTCAACTCACGGACTTGATCCTTCCTTTTGAAAGAACAGTTTTGAAACACTCTTTTTGTAGAATCTTCAAGTGGATATTTGGAACGCTTTGAGGCCTAGGCTGGGAAATGAAATATGTTCACCTAAAAACTAGACAGAAGCATTCTCAGAAACTTCTGTGTGATGAGTGCATTCAACTCACAGACTTGAACATTCCTTTTGATAGAGCAGTTTGGAAACACTCCTTTTGCAGAATCTGCAAGGGTTTATTTGGAGCACTTTGAGGCCTATGCTGGAAAAGGAAATATCTTCACATAAAAACTAGACAGAAGCATTCTCAGAAACTTCTTTGGGATGAGTGCATTCTACTCACAGAGTTGAACCTTCTTTTTGATAGAAGAGTTTTGAAACTCTCTTTCTGTAGAATCTGCAAGTGCATATTTGGAGCTGTTTGAGGCCAATGCTGGAAAAGGAAATATCTTCACATAAAAACTAGACAGAAGCATTCTCAGAAACTTGTTTGCGATGAGTGCATTCAACTCACAGACTTCAACCTTTCTTTTGAAAGAGCAGTTTTGAAACACTCTTTTTGTAGAATCTTCAAGTGGATAATTAGAACGCTTTCTGGCCTATGCTGGGAAATGAAATATCTTCACCTAAAACCTAGAAAGAAGCATTCTCGCAAACTTCCGTGTGAAGAGTGCATTCGACTCACGGACTTGAACATTACTTTGGATAGAGCAGTTTGGAAACACTCCTTTTGAAGAATCTGCAAGTGTTTGTTTGGAGCGTTTTGAGGCCTATGCTGGAAAAGGAAATATCTTCACATAAAAACTAGACAGAAGCATTCTCAGAAACTTCTTTGTGATGAGTGCATTCTACTCATACAGTTGAACATTCTTTTTGATAGAAGAGTTTTGAAACTCTCTTTCTGTGGGATCTGCAAGTGCATATTTGGAGCTGTTGGAGGCCAATGTTGGAAAAGGAAATATCTTCACATAAAAACTAGACGGAAGCATTCTCAGAAACTTGTGTGTGATGAGTGCGTTCAACTCACAGACTTGAACGATCCTATTGATAGGACAGTTTGGAAACACTCCTTTTGTAGAATCTGCAAGTGTTTATTTCGAGCTCATTGAGGCCAAAGGTGGAAAAGGAAATGTCCTCAAATAACAACTACACAGAAGCATTCTCCGAAACTTCTTTGCAATGAGTGCATTCAACTCGCAGACTTGAACCTTCCTTTTGAAAGAGCAGTTTTGAAACACTCTTTTTGTAGAATCTTCAAGTGGATATTTGGAACGCTTTGAGGCCTAGGCTGGGAAATGAAATATCTTCACCTAAAAACTAGACAGAAGCATTCTCAGAAACTTCTGTGTGATGAGTGCATTCAACTCACAGACTTGAATATTCCTTTTGATAGAGCAGTTTGGAAACACTCCTTTTGCAGAATCTGCAAGTGTTTATTTGGAGCACTTTGAGGCCTATGCTGGAAAAGGAAATATCTTCACATAAAAACTAGACAGAAGCATTCTCAGAAACTTCTTTGTGACGAGTGCATTCTACTCACAGAGTTGAACCTTCTTTTTGATAGAAGAGTTTTGAAACTCTCTTTCTGTAGAATCTGCAAGTGCATATTTGGAGCTGTTTGAGGCCAATGCTGGAAAAGGAAATATCTTCACATAAAAACTAGACAGAAGCATTCTCAGAAACTTGTTTGCGATGAGTGCATTCAACTCACAGACTTGAACGTTCCTACTGAAAGAGCAGTTTTGAAACACACTTTTTGTACAATCTGCAAGTGGATATTTAGAGCGCTTTTTGTCCTATGCTGGGAAATGAAATATCTTCACGTAAAAACTAGACAGAAGCATTCTCAGAAACTTCTGTGTGATGAGTGCATTCAACTCACAGACTTGAACATTCCTTTTGATAGAGCAGTTTGGAAACACTCCTTTTGAAGAATCTGCAAGTGTTTGTTTGGAGCGTTTTGAGGCCTATGCTGGAAAAGGAAATATCTTCACATAAAAACTAGACAGAAGCATTCTCAGAAACTTCTTTGTGATGAGTGCATTCTACTCATAGAGTTGAACATTCTTTTTGATAGAAGAGTTTTGAAACTCTCTTTCTGTGGGATCTGCAAGTGCATATTTGGAGCTGTTTGAGGCCAATGATGGAAAAGGAAATATCTTCACATAAAAACTAGACAGAAGCATTCTCAGAAACTTGTTTGTGATGAGTGCATTCAACTCACAGACTTAAACGTTCCTTTTGAAAGAGCAGTTTTGAAACACACTTTTTGTACAATCTGCAAGTGGATATTTAGAACGCTTTCGGTCCTATGCTGGGAAATGAAATACCTTCACCTAAAACCTAGACAGAAGCATTCTCGGAAACTTCTGTGTGATGAGTGCATTCAACTCACAGACTTGAACATTCCCTTTGATAGAGCAGTTTGGAAACACTCCTTTTTCAGAATCTGCAAGGGTTTATTTGGAGCACTTTGAGGCGTATGCTGGAAAAGGAAATATCTTCACATAAAAACTAGACAGAAGCATTCTCAGAAACTTCTTTGGGATGAGTGCATTCTACTCACAGAGTTGAACCTTCTTTTTGATAGAAGAGTTTTGAAACTCTCTTTCTGTAGAATCTGCAAGCGCATATTTGGAGCTGTTTGAGGCCAACGCTGGAAAAGGAAATATCTTCACATAAAAACTAGAAAGAAGCATTCTCAGAAACTTGTTTGTGATGAGTGCATTCAACTCACAGACTTGAACGTTCCTTTTGAAAGAGCAGTTTTGAAACACACTTTTTGTACAATCTGCAAGTGGATATTTAGAACGCTTTCTGGCCTATGCTGGGAAATGAAATATCTTCACCTAAAACCTAGACAGAAGCATTCTCGGAAACTTCTGTGCGATGAGTGCATTCAACTCACAGACTTGAACATTACTTTGGATAGAGCAGTTTGGAAACACTCCTTTTGAAGAATCTGTAAGTGTTTGTTTGGAGCGTTTTGAAGCCTATGCTGGAAAAGGAAATATCTTCACATAAAAACTAGACAGAAGCATTCTCAGAAACTTCTTTGTGATGAGTGCATTCTACTCGCAGAGTTGAACCTTCTTTTTGATAGAAGAGTTTTCAAACTGTCTTTTTGTAGAATCTGCAAGTGCATATTTGGAGCTGTTTGAGGCCAATGATGGAAAAGGAAATATCTTCACATAAAAACTAGACAGAAGCGTTCTCAGAAACTTGTTTGGGAGGAGTGCATTCAAGTCACAGATTTGAACCTTTCTTTTGAAAGAGCAGTTTTGAAACACTCTTTTTGTAGAATCTGCTAGTGTATATTTGGAGCGCTGTGAGGCGTATGCTGGGAAATGGAATATCTTCACCTGGAAACAAGACAGAAGGATTCTCAGAAACTTCTGTGTGATGAATGCATTCAACTCACAGACATGAACGTTCCTTTTGATAGGACAGTTTTGAAACACTCCTTTGGTAGAATCTGCATCTGTTTATTTCGAGCGCCTTGAGGCCAATGCTGGAAAAGGAAATATCTTCCCATAAAAACTAGACAGAAGCATTCTCAGAAACTTGTGTGTGATGAGTGCGTTCAACTCACAGACTTGAACGATCCTTTTGATAGGACAGTTTGGAAACACTCCCTTTGTAGAATCTGCAAGTGTTTATTTCGAGCTCATTGAGGTCAACGGTGGAAAAGGAATTGTCCTCAAATAACAACTACACAGAAGCATTCTCCGAAACTTCTTTGCAATGAGTGCATTCAACTCACGGACTTGATCCTTCCTTTTGAAAGAACAGTTTTGAAACACTCTTTTTGTAGAATCTTCAAGTGGATATTTGGAACGCTTTGAGGCCTAGGCTGGGAAATGAAATATGTTCACCTAAAAACTAGACAGAAGCATTCTCAGAAACTTCTGTGTGATGAGTGCATTCAACTCACAGACTTGAACATTCCTTTTGATAGAGCAGTTTGGAAACACTCCTTTTGCAGAATCTGCAAGGGTTTATTTGGAGCACTTTGAGGCCTATGCTGGAAAAGGAAATATCTTCACATAAAAACTAGACAGAAGCATTCTCAGAAACTTCTTTGTGATGAGTGCATTCTACTCACAGAGTTGAACCTTCTTTTTGATAGAAGAGTTTTGAAACTCTCTTTCTGTAGAATCTGCAAGTGCATATTTGGAGCTGTTTGAGGCCAATGCTGGAAAAGGAAATATCTTCACATAAAAACTAGACAGAAGCATTCTCAGAAACTTGTTTGCGATGAGTGCATTCAACTCACAGACTTCAACCTTTCTTTTGAAAGAGCAGTTTTGAAACACTCTTTTTGTAGAATCTTCAAGTGGATATTTAGAACGCTTTCTGGCCTATGCTGGGAAATGAAATATCTTCACCTAAAACCTAGAAAGAAGCATTCTCGCAAACTTCCGTGTGAAGAGTGCATTCGACTCACGGACTTGAACATTACTTTGGATAGAGCAGTTTGGAAACACTCCTTTTGAAGAATCTGCAAGTGTTTGTTTGGAGCGTTTTGAGGCCTATGCTGGAAAAGGAAATATCTTCACATAAAAACTAGACAGAAGCATTCTCAGAAACTTCTTTGTGATGAGTGCATTCTACTCATACAGTTGAACATTCTTTTTGATAGAAGAGTTTTGAAACTCTCTTTCTGTGGGATCTGCAAGTGCATATTTGGAGCTGTTGGAGGCCAATGTTGGAAAAGGAAATATCTTCACATAAAAACTAGACGGAAGCATTCTCAGAAACTTGTGTGTGATGAGTGCGTTCAACTCACAGACTTGAACGATCCTATTGATAGGACAGTTTGGAAACACTCCTTTTGTAGAATCTGCAAGTGTTTATTTCGAGCTCATTGAGGCCAAAGGTGGAAAAGGAAATGTCCTCAAATAACAACTACACAGAAGCATTCTCCGAAACTTCTTTGCAATGAGTGCATTCAACTCGCAGACTTGAACCTTCCTTTTGAAAGAGCAGTTTTGAAACACTCTTTTTGTAGAATCTTCAAGTGGATATTTGGAACGCTTTGAGGCCTAGGCTGGGAAATGAAATATCTTCACCTAAAAACTAGACAGAAGCATTCTCAGAAACTTCTGTGTGATGAGTGCATTCAACTCACAGACTTGAATATTCCTTTTGATAGAGCAGTTTGGAAACACTCCTTTTGCAGAATCTGCAAGTGTTTATTTGGAGCACTTTGAGGCCTATGCTGGAAAAGGAAATATCTTCACATAAAAACTAGACAGAAGCATTCTCAGAAACTTCTTTGTGACGAGTGCATTCTACTCACAGAGTTGAACCTTCTTTTTGATAGAAGAGTTTTGAAACTCTCTTTCTGTAGAATCTGCAAGTGCATATTTGGAGCTGTTTGAGGCCAATGCTGGAAAAGGAAATATCTTCACATAAAAACTAGACAGAAGCATTCTCAGAAACTTGTTTGCGATGAGTGCATTCAACTCACAGACTTGAACGTTCCTACTGAAAGAGCAGTTTTGAAACACACTTTTTGTACAATCTGCAAGTGGATATTTAGAACGCTTTTTGTCCTATGCTGGGAAATGAAATATCTTCACGTAAAAACTAGACAGAAGCATTCTCAGAAACTTCTGTGTGATGAGTGCATTCAACTCACAGACTTGAACATTCCTTTTGATAGAGCAGTTTGGAAACACTCCTTTTGAAGAATCTGCAAGTGTTTGTTTGGAGCGTTTTGAGGCCTATGCTGGAAAAGGAAATATCTTCACATAAAAACTAGACAGAAGCATTCTCAGAAACTTCTTTGTGATGAGTGCATTCTACTCATAGAGTTGAACATTCTTTTTGATAGAAGAGTTTTGAAACTCTCTTTCTGTGGGATCTGCAAGTGCATATTTGGAGCTGTTTGAGGCCAATGATGGAAAAGGAAATATCTTCACATAAAAACTAGACAGAAGCATTCTCAGAAACTTGTTTGTGATGAGTGCATTCAACTCACAGACTTAAACGTTCCTTTTGAAAGAGCAGTTTTGAAACACACTTTTTGTACAATCTGCAAGTGGATATTTAGAACGCTTTCGGTCCTATGCTGGGAAATGAAATACCTTCACCTAAAACCTAGACAGAAGCATTCTCGGAAACTTCTGTGTGATGAGTGCATTCAACTCACAGACTTGAACATTCCCTTTGATAGAGCAGTTTGGAAACACTCCTTTTTCAGAATCTGCAAGGGTTTATTTGGAGCACTTTGAGGCGTATGCTGGAAAAGGAAATATCTTCACATAAAAACTAGACAGAAGCATTCTCAGAAACTTCTTTGGGATGAGTGCATTCTACTCACAGAGTTGAACCTTCTTTTTGATAGAAGAGTTTTGAAACTCTCTTTCTGTAGAATCTGCAAGCGCATATTTGGAGCTGTTTGAGGCCAACGCTGGAAAAGGAAATATCTTCACATAAAAACTAGAAAGAAGCATTCTCAGAAACTTGTTTGTGATGAGTGCATTCAACTCACAGACTTGAACGTTCCTTTTGAAAGAGCAGTTTTGAAACACACTTTTTGTACAATCTGCAAGTGGATATTTAGAACGCTTTCTGGCCTATGCTGGGAAATGAAATATCTTCACCTAAAACCTAGACAGAAGCATTCTCGGAAACTTCTGTGCGATGAGTGCATTCAACTCACAGACTTGAACATTACTTTGGATAGAGCAGTTTGGAAACACTCCTTTTGAAGAATCTGTAAGTGTTTGTTTGGAGCGTTTTGAGGCCTATGCTGGAAAAGGAAATATCTTCACATAAAAACTAGACAGAAGCATTCTCAGAAACTTCTTTGTGATGAGTGCATTCTACTCGCAGAGTTGAACCTTCTTTTTGATAGAAGAGTTTTCAAACTGTCTTTTTGTAGAATCTGCAAGTGCATATTTGGAGCTGTTTGAGGCCAATGATGGAAAAGGAAATATCTTCACATAAAAACTAGACAGAAGCGTTCTCAGAAACTTGTTTGGGAGGAGTGCATTCAAGTCACAGATTTGAACCTTTCTTTTGAAAGAGCAGTTTTGAAACACTCTTTTTGTAGAATCTGCTAGTGTATATTTGGAGCGCTGTGAGGCGTATGCTGGGAAATGGAATATCTTCACCTGGAAACAAGACAGAAGGATTCTCAGAAACTTCTGTGTGATGAATGCATTCAACTCACAGACATGAACGTTCCTTTTGATAGGACAGTTTTGAAACACTCCTTTGGTAGAATCTGCATCTGTTTATTTCGAGCGCCTTGAGGCCAATGCTGGAAAAGGAAATATCTTCCCATAAAAACTAGACAGAAGCATTCTCAGAAACTTGTGTGTGATGAGTGCGTTCAACTCACAGACTTGAACGATCCTTTTGATAGGACAGTTTGGAAACACTCCCTTTGTAGAATCTGCAAGTGTTTATTTCGAGCTCATTGAGGTCAACGGTGGAAAAGGAATTGTCCTCAAATAACAACTACACAGAAGCATTCTCCGAAACTTCTTTGCAATGAGTGCATTCAACTCACGGACTTGATCCTTCCTTTTGAAAGAACAGTTTTGAAACACTCTTTTTGTAGAATCTTCAAGTGGATATTTGGAACGCTTTGAGGCCTAGGCTGGGAAATGAAATATGTTCACCTAAAAACTAGACAGAAGCATTCTCAGAAACTTCTGTGTGATGAGTGCATTCAACTCACAGACTTGAACATTCCTTTTGATAGAGCAGTTTGGAAACACTCCTTTTTCAGAATCTGCAAGGGTTTATTTGGAGCACTTTGAGGCGTATGCTGGAAAAGGAAATATCTTCACATAAAAACTAGACAGAAGCATTCTCAGAAACTTCTTTGGGATGAGTGCATTCTACTCACAGAGTTGAACCTTCTTTTTGATAGAAGAGTTTTGAAACTCTCTTTCTGTAGAATCTGCAAGCGCATATTTGGAGCTGTTTGAGGCCAACGCTGGAAAAGGAAATATCTTCACATAAAAACTAGAAAGAAGCATTCTCAGAAACTTGTTTGTGATGAGTGCATTCAACTCACAGACTTGAACGTTCCTTTTGAAAGAGCAGTTTTGAAACACACTTTTTGTACAATCTGCAAGTGGATATTTAGAACGCTTTCTGGCCTATGCTGGGAAATGAAATATCTTCACCTAAAACCTAGACAGAAGCATTCTCGGAAACTTCTGTGCGATGAGTGCATTCAACTCACAGACTTGAACATTACTTTGGATAGAGCAGTTTGGAAACACTCCTTTTGAAGAATCTGTAAGTGTTTGTTTGGAGCGTTTTGAGGCCTATGCTGGAAAAGGAAATATCTTCACATAAAAACTAGACAGAAGCATTCTCAGAAACTTCTTTGTGATGAGTGCATTCTACTCGCAGAGTTGAACCTTCTTTTTGATAGAAGAGTTTTCAAACTGTCTTTTTGTAGAATCTGCAAGTGCATATTTGGAGCTGTTTGAGGCCAATGATGGAAAAGGAAATATCTTCACATAAAAACTAGACAGAAGCGTTCTCAGAAACTTGTTTGGGAGGAGTGCATTCAAGTCACAGATTTGAACCTTTCTTTTGAAAGAGCAGTTTTGAAACACTCTTTTTGTAGAATCTGCTAGTGTATATTTGGAGCGCTGTGAGGCGTATGCTGGGAAATGGAATATCTTCACCTGGAAACAAGACAGAAGGATTCTCAGAAACTTCTGTGTGATGAATGCATTCAACTCACAGACATGAACGTTCCTTTTGATAGGACAGTTTTGAAACACTCCTTTGGTAGAATCTGCATCTGTTTATTTCGAGCGCCTTGAGGCCAATGCTGGAAAAGGAAATATCTTCCCATAAAAACTAGACAGAAGCATTCTCAGAAACTTGTGTGTGATGAGTGCGTTCAACTCACAGACTTGAACGATCCTTTTGATAGGACAGTTTGGAAACACTCCCTTTGTAGAATCTGCAAGTGTTTATTTCGAGCTCATTGAGGTCAACGGTGGAAAAGGAATTGTCCTCAAATAACAACTACACAGAAGCATTCTCCGAAACTTCTTTGCAATGAGTGCATTCAACTCACGGACTTGATCCTTCCTTTTGAAAGAACAGTTTTGAAACACTCTTTTTGTAGAATCTTCAAGTGGATATTTGGAACGCTTTGAGGCCTAGGCTGGGAAATGAAATATGTTCACCTAAAAACTAGACAGAAGCATTCTCAGAAACTTCTGTGTGATGAGTGCATTCAACTCACAGACTTGAACATTCCTTTTGATAGAGCAGTTTGGAAACACTCCTTTTTCAGAATCTGCAAGGGTTTATTTGGAGCACTTTGAGGCGTATGCTGGAAAAGGAAATATCTTCACATAAAAACTAGACAGAAGCATTCTCAGAAACTTCTTTGGGATGAGTGCATTCTACTCACAGAGTTGAACCTTCTTTTTGATAGAAGAGTTTTGAAACTCTCTTTCTGTAGAATCTGCAAGCGCATATTTGGAGCTGTTTGAGGCCAACGCTGGAAAAGGAAATATCTTCACATAAAAACTAGAAAGAAGCATTCTCAGAAACTTGTTTGTGATGAGTGCATTCAACTCACAGACTTGAACGTTCCTTTTGAAAGAGCAGTTTTGAAACACACTTTTTGTACAATCTGCAAGTGGATATTTAGAACGCTTTCTGGCCTATGCTGGGAAATGAAATATCTTCACCTAAAACCTAGACAGAAGCATTCTCGGAAACTTCTGTGCGATGAGTGCATTCAACTCACAGACTTGAACATTACTTTGGATAGAGCAGTTTGGAAACACTCCTTTTGAAGAATCTGTAAGTGTTTGTTTGGAGCGTTTTGAGGCCTATGCTGGAAAAGGAAATATCTTCACATAAAAACTAGACAGAAGCATTCTCAGAAACTTCTTTGTGATGAGTGCATTCTACTCGCAGAGTTGAACCTTCTTTTTGATAGAAGAGTTTTCAAACTGTCTTTTTGTAGAATCTGCAAGTGCATATTTGGAGCTGTTTGAGGCCAATGATGGAAAAGGAAATATCTTCACATAAAAACTAGACAGAAGCGTTCTCAGAAACTTTTTTGGGAGGAGTGCATTCAAGTCACAGATTTGAACCTTTCTTTTGAAAGAGCAGTTTTGAAACACTCTTTTTGTAGAATCTGCTAGTGTATATTTGGAGCGCTGTGAGGCGTATGCTGGGAAATGGAATATCTTCACCTGGAAACAAGACAGAAGGATTCTCAGAAACTTCTGTGTGATGAATGCATTCAACTCACAGACATGAACGTTCCTTTTGATAGGACAGTTTTGAAACACTCCTTTGGTAGAATCTGCATCTGTTTATTTCGAGCGCCTTGAGGCCAATGCTGGAAAAGGAAATATCTTCCCATAAAAACTAGACAGAAGCATTCTCAGAAACTTGTGTGTGATGAGTGCGTTCAACTCACAGACTTGAACGATCCTTTTGATAGGACAGTTTGGAAACACTCCCTTTGTAGAATCTGCAAGTGTTTATTTCGAGCTCATTGAGGTCAACGGTGGAAAAGGAATTGTCCTCAAATAACAACTACACAGAAGCATTCTCCGAAACTTCTTTGCAATGAGTGCATTCAACTCACGGACTTGATCCTTCCTTTTGAAAGAACAGTTTTGAAACACTCTTTTTGTAGAATCTTCAAGTGGATATTTGGAACGCTTTGAGGCCTAGGCTGGGAAATGAAATATGTTCACCTAAAAACTAGACAGAAGCATTCTCAGAAACTTCTGTGTGATGAGTGCATTCAACTCACAGACTTGAACATTCCTTTTGATAGAGCAGTTTGGAAACACTCCTTTTGCAGAATCTGCAAGGGTTTATTTGGAGCACTTTGAGGCCTATGCTGGAAAAGGAAATATCTTCACATAAAAACTAGACAGAAGCATTCTCAGAAACTTCTTTGTGATGAGTGCATTCTACTCACAGAGTTGAACCTTCTTTTTGATAGAAGAGTTTTGAAACTCTCTTTCTGTAGAATCTGCAAGTGCATATTTGGAGCTGTTTGAGGCCAATGCTGGAAAAGGAAATATCTTCACATAAAAACTAGACAGAAGCATTCTCAGAAACTTGTTTGCGATGAGTGCATTCAACTCACAGACTTCAACCTTTCTTTTGAAAGAGCAGTTTTGAAACACTCTTTTTGTAGAATCTTCAAGTGGATATTTAGAACGCTTTCTGGCCTATGCTGGGAAATGAAATATCTTCACCTAAAACCTAGAAAGAAGCATTCTCGCAAACTTCCGTGTGAAGAGTGCATTCGACTCACGGACTTGAACATTACTTTGGATAGAGCAGTTTGGAAACACTCCTTTTGAAGAATCTGCAAGTGTTTGTTTGGAGCGTTTTGAGGCCTATGCTGGAAAAGGAAATATCTTCACATAAAAACTAGACAGAAGCATTCTCAGAAACTTCTTTGTGATGAGTGCATTCTACTCATACAGTTGAACATTCTTTTTGATAGAAGAGTTTTGAAACTCTCTTTCTGTGGGATCTGCAAGTGCATATTTGGAGCTGTTGGAGGCCAATGTTGGAAAAGGAAATATCTTCACATAAAAACTAGACGGAAGCATTCTCAGAAACTTGTGTGTGATGAGTGCGTTCAACTCACAGACTTGAACGATCCTATTGATAGGACAGTTTGGAAACACTCCTTTTGTAGAATCTGCAAGTGTTTATTTCGAGCTCATTGAGGCCAAAGGTGGAAAAGGAAATGTCCTCAAATAACAACTACACAGAAGCATTCTCCGAAACTTCTTTGCAATGAGTGCATTCAACTCGCAGACTTGAACCTTCCTTTTGAAAGAGCAGTTTTGAAACACTCTTTTTGTAGAATCTTCAAGTGGATATTTGGAACGCTTTGAGGCCTAGGCTGGGAAATGAAATATCTTCACCTAAAAACTAGACAGAAGCATTCTCAGAAACTTCTGTGTGATGAGTGCATTCAACTCACAGACTTGAATATTCCTTTTGATAGAGCAGTTTGGAAACACTCCTTTTGCAGAATCTGCAAGTGTTTATTTGGAGCACTTTGAGGCCTATGCTGGAAAAGGAAATATCTTCACATAAAAACTAGACAGAAGCATTCTCAGAAACTTCTTTGTGACGAGTGCATTCTACTCACAGAGTTGAACCTTCTTTTTGATAGAAGAGTTTTGAAACTCTCTTTCTGTAGAATCTGCAAGTGCATATTTGGAGCTGTTTGAGGCCAATGCTGGAAAAGGAAATATCTTCACATAAAAACTAGACAGAAGCATTCTCAGAAACTTGTTTGCGATGAGTGCATTCAACTCACAGACTTGAACGTTCCTACTGAAAGAGCAGTTTTGAAACACACTTTTTGTACAATCTGCAAGTGGATATTTAGAACGCTTTTTGTCCTATGCTGGGAAATGAAATATCTTCACGTAAAAACTAGACAGAAGCATTCTCAGAAACTTCTGTGTGATGAGTGCATTCAACTCACAGACTTGAACATTCCTTTTGATAGAGCAGTTTGGAAACACTCCTTTTGAAGAATCTGCAAGTGTTTGTTTGGAGCGTTTTGAGGCCTATGCTGGAAAAGGAAATATCTTCACATAAAAACTAGACAGAAGCATTCTCAGAAACTTCTTTGTGATGAGTGCATTCTACTCATAGAGTTGAACATTCTTTTTGATAGAAGAGTTTTGAAACTCTCTTTCTGTGGGATCTGCAAGTGCATATTTGGAGCTGTTTGAGGCCAATGATGGAAAAGGAAATATCTTCACATAAAAACTAGACAGAAGCATTCTCAGAAACTTGTTTGTGATGAGTGCATTCAACTCACAGACTTAAACGTTCCTTTTGAAAGAGCAGTTTTGAAACACACTTTTTGTACAATCTGCAAGTGGATATTTAGAACGCTTTCGGTCCTATGCTGGGAAATGAAATACCTTCACCTAAAACCTAGACAGAAGCATTCTCGGAAACTTCTGTGTGATGAGTGCATTCAACTCACAGACTTGAACATTCCCTTTGATAGAGCAGTTTGGAAACACTCCTTTTTCAGAATCTGCAAGGGTTTATTTGGAGCACTTTGAGGCGTATGCTGGAAAAGGAAATATCTTCACATAAAAACTAGACAGAAGCATTCTCAGAAACTTCTTTGGGATGAGTGCATTCTACTCACAGAGTTGAACCTTCTTTTTGATAGAAGAGTTTTGAAACTCTCTTTCTGTAGAATCTGCAAGCGCATATTTGGAGCTGTTTGAGGCCAACGCTGGAAAAGGAAATATCTTCACATAAAAACTAGAAAGAAGCATTCTCAGAAACTTGTTTGTGATGAGTGCATTCAACTCACAGACTTGAACGTTCCTTTTGAAAGAGCAGTTTTGAAACACACTTTTTGTACAATCTGCAAGTGGATATTTAGAACGCTTTCTGGCCTATGCTGGGAAATGAAATATCTTCACCTAAAACCTAGACAGAAGCATTCTCGGAAACTTCTGTGCGATGAGTGCATTCAACTCACAGACTTGAACATTACTTTGGATAGAGCAGTTTGGAAACACTCCTTTTGAAGAATCTGTAAGTGTTTGTTTGGAGCGTTTTGAGGCCTATGCTGGAAAAGGAAATATCTTCACATAAAAACTAGACAGAAGCATTCTCAGAAACTTCTTTGTGATGAGTGCATTCTACTCGCAGAGTTGAACCTTCTTTTTGATAGAAGAGTTTTCAAACTGTCTTTTTGTAGAATCTGCAAGTGCATATTTGGAGCTGTTTGAGGCCAATGATGGAAAAGGAAATATCTTCACATAAAAACTAGACAGAAGCGTTCTCAGAAACTTGTTTGGGAGGAGTGCATTCAAGTCACAGATTTGAACCTTTCTTTTGAAAGAGCAGTTTTGAAACACTCTTTTTGTAGAATCTGCTAGTGTATATTTGGAGCGCTGTGAGGCGTATGCTGGGAAATGGAATATCTTCACCTGGAAACAAGACAGAAGGATTCTCAGAAACTTCTGTGTGATGAATGCATTCAACTCACAGACATGAACGTTCCTTTTGATAGGACAGTTTTGAAACACTCCTTTGGTAGAATCTGCATCTGTTTATTTCGAGCGCCTTGAGGCCAATGCTGGAAAAGGAAATATCTTCCCATAAAAACTAGACAGAAGCATTCTCAGAAACTTGTGTGTGATGAGTGCGTTCAACTCACAGACTTGAACGATCCTTTTGATAGGACAGTTTGGAAACACTCCCTTTGTAGAATCTGCAAGTGTTTATTTCGAGCTCATTGAGGTCAACGGTGGAAAAGGAATTGTCCTCAAATAACAACTACACAGAAGCATTCTCCGAAACTTCTTTGCAATGAGTGCATTCAACTCACGGACTTGATCCTTCCTTTTGAAAGAACAGTTTTGAAACACTCTTTTTGTAGAATCTTCAAGTGGATATTTGGAACGCTTTGAGGCCTAGGCTGGGAAATGAAATATGTTCACCTAAAAACTAGACAGAAGCATTCTCAGAAACTTCTGTGTGATGAGTGCATTCAACTCACAGACTTGAACATTCCTTTTGATAGAGCAGTTTGGAAACACTCCTTTTTCAGAATCTGCAAGGGTTTATTTGGAGCACTTTGAGGCGTATGCTGGAAAAGGAAATATCTTCACATAAAAACTAGACAGAAGCATTCTCAGAAACTTCTTTGGGATGAGTGCATTCTACTCACAGAGTTGAACCTTCTTTTTGATAGAAGAGTTTTGAAACTCTCTTTCTGTAGAATCTGCAAGCGCATATTTGGAGCTGTTTGAGGCCAACGCTGGAAAAGGAAATATCTTCACATAAAAACTAGAAAGAAGCATTCTCAGAAACTTGTTTGTGATGAGTGCATTCAACTCACAGACTTGAACGTTCCTTTTGAAAGAGCAGTTTTGAAACACACTTTTTGTACAATCTGCAAGTGGATATTTAGAACGCTTTCTGGCCTATGCTGGGAAATGAAATATCTTCACCTAAAACCTAGACAGAAGCATTCTCGGAAACTTCTGTGCGATGAGTGCATTCAACTCACAGACTTGAACATTACTTTGGATAGAGCAGTTTGGAAACACTCCTTTTGAAGAATCTGTAAGTGTTTGTTTGGAGCGTTTTGAGGCCTATGCTGGAAAAGGAAATATCTTCACATAAAAACTAGACAGAAGCATTCTCAGAAACTTCTTTGTGATGAGTGCATTCTACTCGCAGAGTTGAACCTTCTTTTTGATAGAAGAGTTTTCAAACTGTCTTTTTGTAGAATCTGCAAGTGCATATTTGGAGCTGTTTGAGGCCAATGATGGAAAAGGAAATATCTTCACATAAAAACTAGACAGAAGCGTTCTCAGAAACTTGTTTGGGAGGAGTGCATTCAAGTCACAGATTTGAACCTTTCTTTTGAAAGAGCAGTTTTGAAACACTCTTTTTGTAGAATCTGCTAGTGTATATTTGGAGCGCTGTGAGGCGTATGCTGGGAAATGGAATATCTTCACCTGGAAACAAGACAGAAGGATTCTCAGAAACTTCTGTGTGATGAATGCATTCAACTCACAGACATGAACGTTCCTTTTGATAGGACAGTTTTGAAACACTCCTTTGGTAGAATCTGCATCTGTTTATTTCGAGCGCCTTGAGGCCAATGCTGGAAAAGGAAATATCTTCCCATAAAAACTAGACAGAAGCATTCTCAGAAACTTGTGTGTGATGAGTGCGTTCAACTCACAGACTTGAACGATCCTTTTGATAGGACAGTTTGGAAACACTCCCTTTGTAGAATCTGCAAGTGTTTATTTCGAGCTCATTGAGGTCAACGGTGGAAAAGGAATTGTCCTCAAATAACAACTACACAGAAGCATTCTCCGAAACTTCTTTGCAATGAGTGCATTCAACTCACGGACTTGATCCTTCCTTTTGAAAGAACAGTTTTGAAACACTCTTTTTGTAGAATCTTCAAGTGGATATTTGGAACGCTTTGAGGCCTAGGCTGGGAAATGAAATATGTTCACCTAAAAACTAGACAGAAGCATTCTCAGAAACTTCTGTGTGATGAGTGCATTCAACTCACAGACTTGAACATTCCTTTTGATAGAGCAGTTTGGAAACACTCCTTTTTCAGAATCTGCGAGGGTTTATTTGGAGCACTTTGAGGCGTATGCTGGAAAAGGAAATATCTTCACATAAAAACTAGACAGAAGCATTCTCAGAAACTTCTTTGGGATGAGTGCATTCTACTCACAGAGTTGAACCTTCTTTTTGATAGAAGAGTTTTGAAACTCTCTTTCTGTAGAATCTGCAAGCGCATATTTGGAGCTGTTTGAGGCCAACGCTGGAAAAGGAAATATCTTCACATAAAAACTAGAAAGAAGCATTCTCAGAAACTTGTTTGTGATGAGTGCATTCAACTCACAGACTTGAACGTTCCTTTTGAAAGAGCAGTTTTGAAACACACTTTTTGTACAATCTGCAAGTGGATATTTAGAACGCTTTCTGGCCTATGCTGGGAAATGAAATATCTTCACCTAAAACCTAGACAGAAGCATTCTCGGAAACTTCTGTGCGATGAGTGCATTCAACTCACAGACTTGAACATTACTTTGGATAGAGCAGTTTGGAAACACTCCTTTTGAAGAATCTGTAAGTGTTTGTTTGGAGCGTTTTGAGGCCTATGCTGGAAAAGGAAATATCTTCACATAAAAACTAGACAGAAGCATTCTCAGAAACTTCTTTGTGATGAGTGCATTCTACTCGCAGAGTTGAACCTTCTTTTTGATAGAAGAGTTTTCAAACTGTCTTTTTGTAGAATCTGCAAGTGCATATTTGGAGCTGTTTGAGGCCAATGATGGAAAAGGAAATATCTTCACATAAAAACTAGACAGAAGCGTTCTCAGAAACTTGTTTGGGAGGAGTGCATTCAAGTCACAGATTTGAACCTTTCTTTTGAAAGAGCAGTTTTGAAACACTCTTTTTGTAGAATCTGCTAGTGTATATTTGGAGCGCTGTGAGGCGTATGCTGGGAAATGGAATATCTTCACCTGGAAACAAGACAGAAGGATTCTCAGAAACTTCTGTGTGATGAATGCATTCAACTCACAGACATGAACGTTCCTTTTGATAGGACAGTTTTGAAACACTCCTTTGGTAGAATCTGCATCTGTTTATTTCGAGCGCCTTGAGGCCAATGCTGGAAAAGGAAATATCTTCCCATAAAAACTAGACAGAAGCATTCTCAGAAACTTGTGTGTGATGAGTGCGTTCAACTCACAGACTTGAACGATCCTTTTGATAGGACAGTTTGGAAACACTCCCTTTGTAGAATCTGCAAGTGTTTATTTCGAGCTCATTGAGGTCAACGGTGGAAAAGGAATTGTCCTCAAATAACAACTACACAGAAGCATTCTCCGAAACTTCTTTGCAATGAGTGCATTCAACTCACGGACTTGATCCTTCCTTTTGAAAGAACAGTTTTGAAACACTCTTTTTGTAGAATCTTCAAGTGGATATTTGGAACGCTTTGAGGCCTAGGCTGGGAAATGAAATATGTTCACCTAAAAACTAGACAGAAGCATTCTCAGAAACTTCTGTGTGATGAGTGCATTCAACTCACAGACTTGAACATTCCTTTTGATAGAGCAGTTTGGAAACACTCCTTTTGCAGAATCTGCAAGGGTTTATTTGGAGCACTTTGAGGCCTATGCTGGAAAAGGAAATATCTTCACATAAAAACTAGACAGAAGCATTCTCAGAAACTTCTTTGTGATGAGTGCATTCTACTCACAGAGTTGAACCTTCTTTTTGATAGAAGAGTTTTGAAACTCTCTTTCTGTAGAATCTGCAAGTACATATTTGGAGCTGTTTGAGGCCAATGCTGGAAAAGGAAATATCTTCACATAAAAACTAGACAGAAGCATTCTCAGAAACTTGTTTGCGATGAGTGCATTCAACTCACAGACTTCAACCTTTCTTTTGAAAGAGCAGTTTTGAAACACTCTTTTTGTAGAATCTTCAAGTGGATAATTAGAACGCTTTCTGGCCTATGCTGGGAAATGAAATATCTTCACCTAAAACCTAGAAAGAAGCATTCTCGCAAACTTCCGTGTGAAGAGTGCATTCGACTCACGGACTTGAACATTACTTTGGATAGAGCAGTTTGGAAACACTCCTTTTGAAGAATCTGCAAGTGTTTGTTTGGAGCGTTTTGAGGCCTATGCTGGAAAAGGAAATATCTTCACATAAAAACTAGACAGAAGCATTCTCAGAAACTTCTTTGTGATGAGTGCATTCTACTCATACAGTTGAACATTCTTTTTGATAGAAGAGTTTTGAAACTCTCTTTCTGTGGGATCTGCAAGTGCATATTTGGAGCTGTTGGAGGCCAATGTTGGAAAAGGAAATATCTTCACATAAAAACTAGACGGAAGCATTCTCAGAAACTTGTGTGTGATGAGTGCGTTCAACTCACAGACTTGAACGATCCTATTGATAGGACAGTTTGGAAACACTCCTTTTGTAGAATCTGCAAGTGTTTATTTCGAGCTCATTGAGGCCAAAGGTGGAAAAGGAAATGTCCTCAAATAACAACTACACAGAAGCATTCTCCGAAACTTCTTTGCAATGAGTGCATTCAACTCGCAGACTTGAACCTTCCTTTTGAAAGAGCAGTTTTGAAACACTCTTTTTGTAGAATCTTCAAGTGGATATTTGGAACGCTTTGAGGCCTAGGCTGGGAAATGAAATATCTTCACCTAAAAACTAGACAGAAGCATTCTCAGAAACTTCTGTGTGATGAGTGCATTCAACTCACAGACTTGAATATTCCTTTTGATAGAGCAGTTTGGAAACACTCCTTTTGCAGAATCTGCAAGTGTTTATTTGGAGCACTTTGAGGCCTATGCTGGAAAAGGAAATATCTTCACATAAAAACTAGACAGAAGCATTCTCAGAAACTTCTTTGTGACGAGTGCATTCTACTCACAGAGTTGAACCTTCTTTTTGATAGAAGAGTTTTGAAACTCTCTTTCTGTAGAATCTGCAAGTGCATATTTGGAGCTGTTTGAGGCCAATGCTGGAAAAGGAAATATCTTCACATAAAAACTAGACAGAAGCATTCTCAGAAACTTGTTTGCGATGAGTGCATTCAACTCACAGACTTGAACGTTCCTACTGAAAGAGCAGTTTTGAAACACACTTTTTGTACAATCTGCAAGTGGATATTTAGAACGCTTTTTGTCCTATGCTGGGAAATGAAATATCTTCACGTAAAAACTAGACAGAAGCATTCTCAGAAACTTCTGTGTGATGAGTGCATTCAACTCACAGACTTGAACATTCCTTTTGATAGAGCAGTTTGGAAACACTCCTTTTGAAGAATCTGCAAGTGTTTGTTTGGAGCGTTTTGAGGCCTATGCTGGAAAAGGAAATATCTTCACATAAAAACTAGACAGAAGCATTCTCAGAAACTTCTTTGTGATGAGTGCATTCTACTCGCAGAGTTGAACCTTCTTTTTGATAGAAGAGTTTTCAAACTGTCTTTTTGTAGAATCTGCAAGTGCATATTTGGAGCTGTTTGAGGCCAATGATGGAAAAGGAAATATCTTCACATAAAAACTAGACAGAAGCGTTCTCAGAAACTTGTTTGGGAGGAGTGCATTCAAGTCACAGATTTGAACCTTTCTTTTGAAAGAGCAGTTTTGAAACACTCTTTTTGTAGAATCTGCTAGTGTATATTTGGAGCGCTGTGAGGCGTATGCTGGGAAATGGAATATCTTCACCTGGAAACAAGACAGAAGGATTCTCAGAAACTTCTGTGTGATGAATGCATTCAACTCACAGACATGAACGTTCCTTTTGATAGGACAGTTTTGAAACACTCCTTTGGTAGAATCTGCATCTGTTTATTTCGAGCGCCTTGAGGCCAATGCTGGAAAAGGAAATATCTTCCCATAAAAACTAGACAGAAGCATTCTCAGAAACTTGTGTGTGATGAGTGCGTTCAACTCACAGACTTGAACGATCCTTTTGATAGGACAGTTTGGAAACACTCCCTTTGTAGAATCTGCAAGTGTTTATTTCGAGCTCATTGAGGTCAACGGTGGAAAAGGAATTGTCCTCAAATAACAACTACACAGAAGCATTCTCCGAAACTTCTTTGCAATGAGTGCATTCAACTCACGGACTTGATCCTTCCTTTTGAAAGAACAGTTTTGAAACACTCTTTTTGTAGAATCTTCAAGTGGATATTTGGAACGCTTTGAGGCCTAGGCTGGGAAATGAAATATGTTCACCTAAAAACTAGACAGAAGCATTCTCAGAAACTTCTGTGTGATGAGTGCATTCAACTCACAGACTTGAACATTCCTTTTGATAGAGCAGTTTGGAAACACTCCTTTTGCAGAATCTGCAAGGGTTTATTTGGAGCACTTTGAGGCCTATGCTGGAAAAGGAAATATCTTCACATAAAAACTAGACAGAAGCATTCTCAGAAACTTCTTTGTGATGAGTGCATTCTACTCACAGAGTTGAACCTTCTTTTTGATAGAAGAGTTTTGAAACTCTCTTTCTGTAGAATCTGCAAGTGCATATTTGGAGCTGTTTGAGGCCAATGCTGGAAAAGGAAATATCTTCACATAAAAACTAGACAGAAGCATTCTCAGAAACTTGTTTGCGATGAGTGCATTCAACTCACAGACTTCAACCTTTCTTTTGAAAGAGCAGTTTTGAAACACTCTTTTTGTAGAATCTTCAAGTGGATAATTAGAACGCTTTCTGGCCTATGCTGGGAAATGAAATATCTTCACCTAAAACCTAGAAAGAAGCATTCTCGCAAACTTCCGTGTGAAGAGTGCATTCGACTCACGGACTTGAACATTACTTTGGATAGAGCAGTTTGGAAACACTCCTTTTGAAGAATCTGCAAGTGTTTGTTTGGAGCGTTTTGAGGCCTATGCTGGAAAAGGAAATATCTTCACATAAAAACTAGACAGAAGCATTCTCAGAAACTTCTTTGTGATGAGTGCATTCTACTCATACAGTTGAACATTCTTTTTGATAGAAGAGTTTTGAAACTCTCTTTCTGTGGGATCTGCAAGTGCATATTTGGAGCTGTTGGAGGCCAATGTTGGAAAAGGAAATATCTTCACATAAAAACTAGACGGAAGCATTCTCAGAAACTTGTGTGTGATGAGTGCGTTCAACTCACAGACTTGAACGATCCTATTGATAGGACAGTTTGGAAACACTCCTTTTGTAGAATCTGCAAGTGTTTATTTCGAGCTCATTGAGGCCAAAGGTGGAAAAGGAAATGTCCTCAAATAACAACTACACAGAAGCATTCTCCGAAACTTCTTTGCAATGAGTGCATTCAACTCGCAGACTTGAACCTTCCTTTTGAAAGAGCAGTTTTGAAACACTCTTTTTGTAGAATCTTCAAGTGGATATTTGGAACGCTTTGAGGCCTAGGCTGGGAAATGAAATATCTTCACCTAAAAACTAGACAGAAGCATTCTCAGAAACTTCTGTGTGATGAGTGCATTCAACTCACAGACTTGAATATTCCTTTTGATAGAGCAGTTTGGAAACACTCCTTTTGCAGAATCTGCAAGTGTTTATTTGGAGCACTTTGAGGCCTATGCTGGAAAAGGAAATATCTTCACATAAAAACTAGACAGAAGCATTCTCAGAAACTTCTTTGTGACGAGTGCATTCTACTCACAGAGTTGAACCTTCTTTTTGATAGAAGAGTTTTGAAACTCTCTTTCTGTAGAATCTGCAAGTGCATATTTGGAGCTGTTTGAGGCCAATGCTGGAAAAGGAAATATCTTCACATAAAAACTAGACAGAAGCATTCTCAGAAACTTGTTTGCGATGAGTGCATTCAACTCACAGACTTGAACGTTCCTACTGAAAGAGCAGTTTTGAAACACACTTTTTGTACAATCTGCAAGTGGATATTTAGAACGCTTTTTGTCCTATGCTGGGAAATGAAATATCTTCACGTAAAAACTAGACAGAAGCATTCTCAGAAACTTCTGTGTGATGAGTGCATTCAACTCACAGACTTGAACATTCCTTTTGATAGAGCAGTTTGGAAACACTCCTTTTGAAGAATCTGCAAGTGTTTGTTTGGAGCGTTTTGAGGCCTATGCTGGAAAAGGAAATATCTTCACATAAAAACTAGACAGAAGCATTCTCAGAAACTTCTTTGTGATGAGTGCATTCTACTCATAGAGTTGAACATTCTTTTTGATAGAAGAGTTTTGAAACTCTCTTTCTGTGGGATCTGCAAGTGCATATTTGGAGCTGTTTGAGGCCAATGATGGAAAAGGAAATATCTTCACATAAAAACTAGACAGAAGCATTCTCAGAAACTTGTGTGTGATGAGTGCATTCAACTCACAGACTTAAACGTTCCTTTTGAAAGAGCAGTTTTGAAACACACTTTTTGTACAATCTGCAAGTGGATATTTAGAACGCTTTCGGTCCTATGCTGGGAAATGAAATACCTTCACCTAAAACCTAGACAGAAGCATTCTCGGAAACTTCTGTGTGATGAGTGCATTCAACTCACAGACTTGAACATTCCCTTTGATAGAGCAGTTTGGAAACACTCCTTTTTCAGAATCTGCAAGGGTTTATTTGGAGCACTTTGAGGCGTATGCTGGAAAAGGAAATATCTTCACATAAAAACTAGACAGAAGCATTCTCAGAAACTTCTTTGGGATGAGTGCATTCTACTCACAGAGTTGAACCTTCTTTTTGATAGAAGAGTTTTGAAACTCTCTTTCTGTAGAATCTGCAAGCGCATATTTGGAGCTGTTTGAGGCCAACGCTGGAAAAGGAAATATCTTCACATAAAAACTAGAAAGAAGCATTCTCAGAAACTTGTTTGTGATGAGTGCATTCAACTCACAGACTTGAACGTTCCTTTTGAAAGAGCAGTTTTGAAACACACTTTTTGTACAATCTGCAAGTGGATATTTAGAACGCTTTCTGGCCTATGCTGGGAAATGAAATATCTTCACCTAAAACCTAGACAGAAGCATTCTCGGAAACTTCTGTGCGATGAGTGCATTCAACTCACAGACTTGAACATTACTTTGGATAGAGCAGTTTGGAAACACTCCTTTTGAAGAATCTGTAAGTGTTTGTTTGGAGCGTTTTGAGGCCTATGCTGGAAAAGGAAATATCTTCACATAAAAACTAGACAGAAGCATTCTCAGAAACTTCTTTGTGATGAGTGCATTCTACTCGCAGAGTTGAACCTTCTTTTTGATAGAAGAGTTTTCAAACTGTCTTTTTGTAGAATCTGCAAGTGCATATTTGGAGCTGTTTGAGGCCAATGATGGAAAAGGAAATATCTTCACATAAAAACTAGACAGAAGCGTTCTCAGAAACTTGTTTGGGAGGAGTGCATTCAAGTCACAGATTTGAACCTTTCTTTTGAAAGAGCAGTTTTGAAACACTCTTTTTGTAGAATCTGCTAGTGTATATTTGGAGCGCTGTGAGGCGTATGCTGGGAAATGGAATATCTTCACCTGGAAACAAGACAGAAGGATTCTCAGAAACTTCTGTGTGATGAATGCATTCAACTCACAGACATGAACGTTCCTTTTGATAGGACAGTTTTGAAACACTCCTTTGGTAGAATCTGCATCTGTTTATTTCGAGCGCCTTGAGGCCAATGCTGGAAAAGGAAATATCTTCCCATAAAAACTAGACAGAAGCATTCTCAGAAACTTGTGTGTGATGAGTGCGTTCAACTCACAGACTTGAACGATCCTTTTGATAGGACAGTTTGGAAACACTCCCTTTGTAGAATCTGCAAGTGTTTATTTCGAGCTCATTGAGGTCAACGGTGGAAAAGGAATTGTCCTCAAATAACAACTACACAGAAGCATTCTCCGAAACTTCTTTGCAATGAGTGCATTCAACTCACGGACTTGATCCTTCCTTTTGAAAGAACAGTTTTGAAACACTCTTTTTGTAGAATCTTCAAGTGGATATTTGGAACGCTTTGAGGCCTAGGCTGGGAAATGAAATATGTTCACCTAAAAACTAGACAGAAGCATTCTCAGAAACTTCTGTGTGATGAGTGCATTCAACTCACAGACTTGAACATTCCTTTTGATAGAGCAGTTTGGAAACACTCCTTTTGCAGAATCTGCAAGGGTTTATTTGGAGCACTTTGAGGCCTATGCTGGAAAAGGAAATATCTTCACATAAAAACTAGACAGAAGCATTCTCAGAAACTTCTTTGGGATGAGTGCATTCTACTCACAGAGTTGAACCTTCTTTTTGATAGAAGAGTTTTGAAACTCTCTTTCTGTAGAATCTGCAAGTGCATATTTGGAGCTGTTTGAGGCCAATGCTGGAAAAGGAAATATCTTCACATAAAAACTAGACAGAAGCATTCTCAGAAACTTGTTTGCGATGAGTGCATTCAACTCACAGACTTCAACCTTTCTTTTGAAAGAGCAGTTTTGAAACACTCTTTTTGTAGAATCTTCAAGTGGATAATTAGAACGCTTTCTGGCCTATGCTGGGAAATGAAATATCTTCACCTAAAACCTAGAAAGAAGCATTCTCGCAAACTTCCGTGTGAAGAGTGCATTCGACTCACGGACTTGAACATTACTTTGGATAGAGCAGTTTGGAAACACTCCTTTTGAAGAATCTGCAAGTGTTTGTTTGGAGCGTTTTGAGGCCTATGCTGGAAAAGGAAATATCTTCACATAAAAACTAGACAGAAGCATTCTCAGAAACTTCTTTGTGATGAGTGCATTCTACTCATACAGTTGAACATTCTTTTTGATAGAAGAGTTTTGAAACTCTCTTTCTGTGGGATCTGCAAGTGCATATTTGGAGCTGTTGGAGGCCAATGTTGGAAAAGGAAATATCTTCACATAAAAACTAGACGGAAGCATTCTCAGAAACTTGTGTGTGATGAGTGCGTTCAACTCACAGACTTGAACGATCCTATTGATAGGACAGTTTGGAAACACTCCTTTTGTAGAATCTGCAAGTGTTTATTTCGAGCTCATTGAGGCCAAAGGTGGAAAAGGAAATGTCCTCAAATAACAACTACACAGAAGCATTCTCCGAAACTTCTTTGCAATGAGTGCATTCAACTCGCAGACTTGAACCTTCCTTTTGAAAGAGCAGTTTTGAAACACTCTTTTTGTAGAATCTTCAAGTGGATATTTGGAACGCTTTGAGGCCTAGGCTGGGAAATGAAATATCTTCACCTAAAAACTAGACAGAAGCATTCTCAGAAACTTCTGTGTGATGAGTGCATTCAACTCACAGACTTGAATATTCCTTTTGATAGAGCAGTTTGGAAACACTCCTTTTGCAGAATCTGCAAGTGTTTATTTGGAGCACTTTGAGGCCTATGCTGGAAAAGGAAATATCTTCACATAAAAACTAGACAGAAGCATTCTCAGAAACTTCTTTGTGACGAGTGCATTCTACTCACAGAGTTGAACCTTCTTTTTGATAGAAGAGTTTTGAAACTCTCTTTCTGTAGAATCTGCAAGTGCATATTTGGAGCTGTTTGAGGCCAATGCTGGAAAAGGAAATATCTTCACATAAAAACTAGACAGAAGCATTCTCAGAAACTTGTTTGCGATGAGTGCATTCAACTCACAGACTTGAACGTTCCTACTGAAAGAGCAGTTTTGAAACACACTTTTTGTACAATCTGCAAGTGGATATTTAGAACGCTTTTTGTCCTATGCTGGGAAATGAAATATCTTCACGTAAAAACTAGACAGAAGCATTCTCAGAAACTTCTGTGTGATGAGTGCATTCAACTCACAGACTTGAACATTCCTTTTGATAGAGCAGTTTGGAAACACTCCTTTTGAAGAATCTGCAAGTGTTTGTTTGGAGCGTTTTGAGGCCTATGCTGGAAAAGGAAATATCTTCACATAAAAACTAGACAGAAGCATTCTCAGAAACTTCTTTGTGATGAGTGCATTCTACTCATAGAGTTGAACATTCTTTTTGATAGAAGAGTTTTGAAACTCTCTTTCTGTGGGATCTGCAAGTGCATATTTGGAGCTGTTTGAGGCCAATGATGGAAAAGGAAATATCTTCACATAAAAACTAGACAGAAGCATTCTCAGAAACTTGTTTGTGATGAGTGCATTCAACTCACAGACTTAAACGTTCCTTTTGAAAGAGCAGTTTTGAAACACACTTTTTGTACAATCTGCAAGTGGATATTTAGAACGCTTTCGGTCCTATGCTGGGAAATGAAATACCTTCACCTAAAACCTAGACAGAAGCATTCTCGGAAACTTCTGTGTGATGAGTGCATTCAACTCACAGACTTGAACATTCCCTTTGATAGAGCAGTTTGGAAACACTCCTTTTTCAGAATCTGCAAGGGTTTATTTGGAGCACTTTGAGGCGTATGCTGGAAAAGGAAATATCTTCACATAAAAACTAGACAGAAGCATTCTCAGAAACTTCTTTGGGATGAGTGCATTCTACTCACAGAGTTGAACCTTCTTTTTGATAGAAGAGTTTTGAAACTCTCTTTCTGTAGAATCTGCAAGCGCATATTTGGAGCTGTTTGAGGCCAACGCTGGAAAAGGAAATATCTTCACATAAAAACTAGAAAGAAGCATTCTCAGAAACTTGTTTGTGATGAGTGCATTCAACTCACAGACTTGAACGTTCCTTTTGAAAGAGCAGTTTTGAAACACACTTTTTGTACAATCTGCAAGTGGATATTTAGAACGCTTTCTGGCCTATGCTGGGAAATGAAATATCTTCACCTAAAACCTAGACAGAAGCATTCTCGGAAACTTCTGTGCGATGAGTGCATTCAACTCACAGACTTGAACATTACTTTGGATAGAGCAGTTTGGAAACACTCCTTTTGAAGAATCTGTAAGTGTTTGTTTGGAGCGTTTTGAGGCCTATGCTGGAAAAGGAAATATCTTCACATAAAAACTAGACAGAAGCATTCTCAGAAACTTCTTTGTGATGAGTGCATTCTACTCGCAGAGTTGAACCTTCTTTTTGATAGAAGAGTTTTCAAACTGTCTTTTTGTAGAATCTGCAAGTGCATATTTGGAGCTGTTTGAGGCCAATGATGGAAAAGGAAATATCTTCACATAAAAACTAGACAGAAGCGTTCTCAGAAACTTTTTTGGGAGGAGTGCATTCAAGTCACAGATTTGAACCTTTCTTTTGAAAGAGCAGTTTTGAAACACTCTTTTTGTAGAATCTGCTAGTGTATATTTGGAGCGCTGTGAGGCGTATGCTGGGAAATGGAATATCTTCACCTGGAAACAAGACAGAAGGATTCTCAGAAACTTCTGTGTGATGAATGCATTCAACTCACAGACATGAACGTTCCTTTTGATAGGACAGTTTTGAAACACTCCTTTGGTAGAATCTGCATCTGTTTATTTCGAGCGCCTTGAGGCCAATGCTGGAAAAGGAAATATCTTCCCATAAAAACTAGACAGAAGCATTCTCAGAAACTTGTGTGTGATGAGTGCGTTCAACTCACAGACTTGAACGATCCTTTTGATAGGACAGTTTGGAAACACTCCCTTTGTAGAATCTGCAAGTGTTTATTTCGAGCTCATTGAGGTCAACGGTGGAAAAGGAATTGTCCTCAAATAACAACTACACAGAAGCATTCTCCGAAACTTCTTTGCAATGAGTGCATTCAACTCACGGACTTGATCCTTCCTTTTGAAAGAACAGTTTTGAAACACTCTTTTTGTAGAATCTTCAAGTGGATATTTGGAACGCTTTGAGGCCTAGGCTGGGAAATGAAATATGTTCACCTAAAAACTAGACAGAAGCATTCTCAGAAACTTCTGTGTGATGAGTGCATTCAACTCACAGACTTGAACATTCCTTTTGATAGAGCAGTTTGGAAACACTCCTTTTGCAGAATCTGCAAGGGTTTATTTGGAGCACTTTGAGGCCTATGCTGGAAAAGGAAATATCTTCACATAAAAACTAGACAGAAGCATTCTCAGAAACTTCTTTGTGATGAGTGCATTCTACTCACAGAGTTGAACCTTCTTTTTGATAGAAGAGTTTTGAAACTCTCTTTCTGTAGAATCTGCAAGTGCATATTTGGAGCTGTTTGAGGCCAATGCTGGAAAAGGAAATATCTTCACATAAAAACTAGACAGAAGCATTCTCAGAAACTTGTTTGCGATGAGTGCATTCAACTCACAGACTTCAACCTTTCTTTTGAAAGAGCAGTTTTGAAACACTCTTTTTGTAGAATCTTCAAGTGGATATTTAGAACGCTTTCTGGCCTATGCTGGGAAATGAAATATCTTCACCTAAAACCTAGAAAGAAGCATTCTCGCAAACTTCCGTGTGAAGAGTGCATTCGACTCACGGACTTGAACATTACTTTGGATAGAGCAGTTTGGAAACACTCCTTTTGAAGAATCTGCAAGTGTTTGTTTGGAGCGTTTTGAGGCCTATGCTGGAAAAGGAAATATCTTCACATAAAAACTAGACAGAAGCATTCTCAGAAACTTCTTTGTGATGAGTGCATTCTACTCATACAGTTGAACATTCTTTTTGATAGAAGAGTTTTGAAACTCTCTTTCTGTGGGATCTGCAAGTGCATATTTGGAGCTGTTGGAGGCCAATGTTGGAAAAGGAAATATCTTCACATAAAAACTAGACGGAAGCATTCTCAGAAACTTGTGTGTGATGAGTGCGTTCAACTCACAGACTTGAACGATCCTATTGATAGGACAGTTTGGAAACACTCCTTTTGTAGAATCTGCAAGTGTTTATTTCGAGCTCATTGAGGCCAAAGGTGGAAAAGGAAATGTCCTCAAATAACAACTACACAGAAGCATTCTCCGAAACTTCTTTGCAATGAGTGCATTCAACTCGCAGACTTGAACCTTCCTTTTGAAAGAGCAGTTTTGAAACACTCTTTTTGTAGAATCTTCAAGTGGATATTTGGAACGCTTTGAGGCCTAGGCTGGGAAATGAAATATCTTCACCTAAAAACTAGACAGAAGCATTCTCAGAAACTTCTGTGTGATGAGTGCATTCAACTCACAGACTTGAATATTCCTTTTGATAGAGCAGTTTGGAAACACTCCTTTTGCAGAATCTGCAAGTGTTTATTTGGAGCACTTTGAGGCCTATGCTGGAAAAGGAAATATCTTCACATAAAAACTAGACAGAAGCATTCTCAGAAACTTCTTTGTGACGAGTGCATTCTACTCACAGAGTTGAACCTTCTTTTTGATAGAAGAGTTTTGAAACTCTCTTTCTGTAGAATCTGCAAGTGCATATTTGGAGCTGTTTGAGGCCAATGCTGGAAAAGGAAATATCTTCACATAAAAACTAGACAGAAGCATTCTCAGAAACTTGTTTGCGATGAGTGCATTCAACTCACAGACTTGAACGTTCCTACTGAAAGAGCAGTTTTGAAACACACTTTTTGTACAATCTGCAAGTGGATATTTAGAACGTTTTTTGTCCTATGCTGGGAAATGAAATATCTTCACGTAAAAACTAGACAGAAGCATTCTCAGAAACTTCTGTGTGATGAGTGCATTCAACTCACAGACTTGAACATTCCTTTTGATAGAGCAGTTTGGAAACACTCCTTTTGAAGAATCTGCAAGTGTTTGTTTGGAGCGTTTTGAGGCCTATGCTGGAAAAGGAAATATCTTCACATAAAAACTAGACAGAAGCATTCTCAGAAACTTCTTTGTGATGAGTGCATTCTACTCATAGAGTTGAACATTCTTTTTGATAGAAGAGTTTTGAAACTCTCTTTCTGTGGGATCTGCAAGTGCATATTTGGAGCTGTTTGAGGCCAATGATGGAAAAGGAAATATCTTCACATAAAAACTAGACAGAAGCATTCTCAGAAACTTGTTTGTGATGAGTGCATTCAACTCACAGACTTAAACGTTCCTTTTGAAAGAGCAGTTTTGAAACACACTTTTTGTACAATCTGCAAGTGGATATTTAGAACGCTTTCGGTCCTATGCTGGGAAATGAAATACCTTCACCTAAAACCTAGACAGAAGCATTCTCGGAAACTTCTGTGTGATGAGTGCATTCAACTCACAGACTTGAACATTCCCTTTGATAGAGCAGTTTGGAAACACTCCTTTTTCAGAATCTGCAAGGGTTTATTTGGAGCACTTTGAGGCGTATGCTGGAAAAGGAAATATCTTCACATAAAAACTAGACAGAAGCATTCTCAGAAACTTCTTTGGGATGAGTGCATTCTACTCACAGAGTTGAACCTTCTTTTTGATAGAAGAGTTTTGAAACTCTCTTTCTGTAGAATCTGCAAGCGCATATTTGGAGCTGTTTGAGGCCAACGCTGGAAAAGGAAATATCTTCACATAAAAACTAGAAAGAAGCATTCTCAGAAACTTGTTTGTGATGAGTGCATTCAACTCACAGACTTGAACGTTCCTTTTGAAAGAGCAGTTTTGAAACACACTTTTTGTACAATCTGCAAGTGGATATTTAGAACGCTTTCTGGCCTATGCTGGGAAATGAAATATCTTCACCTAAAACCTAGACAGAAGCATTCTCGGAAACTTCTGTGCGATGAGTGCATTCAACTCACAGACTTGAACATTACTTTGGATAGAGCAGTTTGGAAACACTCCTTTTGAAGAATCTGTAAGTGTTTGTTTGGAGCGTTTTGAGGCCTATGCTGGAAAAGGAAATATCTTCACATAAAAACTAGACAGAAGCATTCTCAGAAACTTCTTTGTGATGAGTGCATTCTACTCGCAGAGTTGAACCTTCTTTTTGATAGAAGAGTTTTCAAACTGTCTTTTTGTAGAATCTGCAAGTGCATATTTGGAGCTGTTTGAGGCCAATGATGGAAAAGGAAATATCTTCACATAAAAACTAGACAGAAGCGTTCTCAGAAACTTGTTTGGGAGGAGTGCATTCAAGTCACAGATTTGAACCTTTCTTTTGAAAGAGCAGTTTTGAAACACTCTTTTTGTAGAATCTGCTAGTGTATATTTGGAGCGCTGTGAGGCGTATGCTGGGAAATGGAATATCTTCACCTGGAAACAAGACAGAAGGATTCTCAGAAACTTCTGTGTGATGAATGCATTCAACTCACAGACATGAACGTTCCTTTTGATAGGACAGTTTTGAAACACTCCTTTGGTAGAATCTGCATCTGTTTATTTCGAGCGCCTTGAGGCCAATGCTGGAAAAGGAAATATCTTCCCATAAAAACTAGACAGAAGCATTCTCAGAAACTTGTGTGTGATGAGTGCGTTCAACTCACAGACTTGAACGATCCTTTTGATAGGACAGTTTGGAAACACTCCCTTTGTAGAATCTGCAAGTGTTTATTTCGAGCTCATTGAGGTCAACGGTGGAAAAGGAATTGTCCTCAAATAACAACTACACAGAAGCATTCTCCGAAACTTCTTTGCAATGAGTGCATTCAACTCACGGACTTGATCCTTCCTTTTGAAAGAACAGTTTTGAAACACTCTTTTTGTAGAATCTTCAAGTGGATATTTGGAACGCTTTGAGGCCTAGGCTGGGAAATGAAATATGTTCACCTAAAAACTAGACAGAAGCATTCTCAGAAACTTCTGTGTGATGAGTGCATTCAACTCACAGACTTGAACATTCCTTTTGATAGAGCAGTTTGGAAACACTCCTTTTGCAGAATCTGCAAGGGTTTATTTGGAGCACTTTGAGGCCTATGCTGGAAAAGGAAATATCTTCACATAAAAACTAGACAGAAGCATTCTCAGAAACTTCTTTGGGATGAGTGCATTCTACTCACAGAGTTGAACCTTCTTTTTGATAGAAGAGTTTTGAAACTCTCTTTCTGTAGAATCTGCAAGTGCATATTTGGAGCTGTTTGAGGCCAATGCTGGAAAAGGAAATATCTTCACATAAAAACTAGACAGAAGCATTCTCAGAAACTTGTTTGCGATGAGTGCATTCAACTCACAGACTTCAACCTTTCTTTTGAAAGAGCAGTTTTGAAACACTCTTTTTGTAGAATCTTCAAGTGGATAATTAGAACGCTTTCTGGCCTATGCTGGGAAATGAAATATCTTCACCTAAAACCTAGAAAGAAGCATTCTCGCAAACTTCCGTGTGAAGAGTGCATTCGACTCACGGACTTGAACATTACTTTGGATAGAGCAGTTTGGAAACACTCCTTTTGAAGAATCTGCAAGTGTTTGTTTGGAGCGTTTTGAGGCCTATGCTGGAAAAGGAAATATCTTCACATAAAAACTAGACAGAAGCATTCTCAGAAACTTCTTTGTGATGAGTGCATTCTACTCATACAGTTGAACATTCTTTTTGATAGAAGAGTTTTGAAACTCTCTTTCTGTGGGATCTGCAAGTGCATATTTGGAGCTGTTGGAGGCCAATGTTGGAAAAGGAAATATCTTCACATAAAAACTAGACGGAAGCATTCTCAGAAACTTGTGTGTGATGAGTGCGTTCAACTCACAGACTTGAACGATCCTATTGATAGGACAGTTTGGAAACACTCCTTTTGTAGAATCTGCAAGTGTTTATTTCGAGCTCATTGAGGCCAAAGGTGGAAAAGGAAATGTCCTCAAATAACAACTACACAGAAGCATTCTCCGAAACTTCTTTGCAATGAGTGCATTCAACTCGCAGACTTGAACCTTCCTTTTGAAAGAGCAGTTTTGAAACACTCTTTTTGTAGAATCTTCAAGTGGATATTTGGAACGCTTTGAGGCCTAGGCTGGGAAATGAAATATCTTCACCTAAAAACTAGACAGAAGCATTCTCAGAAACTTCTGTGTGATGAGTGCATTCAACTCACAGACTTGAATATTCCTTTTGATAGAGCAGTTTGGAAACACTCCTTTTGCAGAATCTGCAAGTGTTTATTTGGAGCACTTTGAGGCCTATGCTGGAAAAGGAAATATCTTCACATAAAAACTAGACAGAAGCATTCTCAGAAACTTCTTTGTGACGAGTGCATTCTACTCACAGAGTTGAACCTTCTTTTTGATAGAAGAGTTTTGAAACTCTCTTTCTGTAGAATCTGCAAGTGCATATTTGGAGCTGTTTGAGGCCAATGCTGGAAAAGGAAATATCTTCACATAAAAACTAGACAGAAGCATTCTCAGAAACTTGTTTGCGATGAGTGCATTCAACTCACAGACTTGAACGTTCCTACTGAAAGAGCAGTTTTGAAACACACTTTTTGTACAATCTGCAAGTGGATATTTAGAACGCTTTTTGTCCTATGCTGGGAAATGAAATATCTTCACGTAAAAACTAGACAGAAGCATTCTCAGAAACTTCTGTGTGATGAGTGCATTCAACTCACAGACTTGAACATTCCTTTTGATAGAGCAGTTTGGAAACACTCCTTTTGAAGAATCTGCAAGTGTTTGTTTGGAGCGTTTTGAGGCCTATGCTGGAAAAGGAAATATCTTCACATAAAAACTAGACAGAAGCATTCTCAGAAACTTCTTTGTGATGAGTGCATTCTACTCATAGAGTTGAACATTCTTTTTGATAGAAGAGTTTTGAAACTCTCTTTCTGTGGGATCTGCAAGTGCATATTTGGAGCTGTTTGAGGCCAATGATGGAAAAGGAAATATCTTCACATAAAAACTAGACAGAAGCATTCTCAGAAACTTGTTTGTGATGAGTGCATTCAACTCACAGACTTAAACGTTCCTTTTGAAAGAGCAGTTTTGAAACACACTTTTTGTACAATCTGCAAGTGGATATTTAGAACGCTTTCGGTCCTATGCTGGGAAATGAAATACCTTCACCTAAAACCTAGACAGAAGCATTCTCGGAAACTTCTGTGTGATGAGTGCATTCAACTCACAGACTTGAACATTCCCTTTGATAGAGCAGTTTGGAAACACTCCTTTTTCAGAATCTGCAAGGGTTTATTTGGAGCACTTTGAGGCGTATGCTGGAAAAGGAAATATCTTCACATAAAAACTAGACAGAAGCATTCTCAGAAACTTCTTTGGGATGAGTGCATTCTACTCACAGAGTTGAACCTTCTTTTTGATAGAAGAGTTTTGAAACTCTCTTTCTGTAGAATCTGCAAGCGCATATTTGGAGCTGTTTGAGGCCAACGCTGGAAAAGGAAATATCTTCACATAAAAACTAGAAAGAAGCATTCTCAGAAACTTGTTTGTGATGAGTGCATTCAACTCACAGACTTGAACGTTCCTTTTGAAAGAGCAGTTTTGAAACACACTTTTTGTACAATCTGCAAGTGGATATTTAGAACGCTTTCTGGCCTATGCTGGGAAATGAAATATCTTCACCTAAAACCTAGACAGAAGCATTCTCGGAAACTTCTGTGCGATGAGTGCATTCAACTCACAGACTTGAACATTACTTTGGATAGAGCAGTTTGGAAACACTCCTTTTGAAGAATCTGTAAGTGTTTGTTTGGAGCGTTTTGAGGCCTATGCTGGAAAAGGAAATATCTTCACATAAAAACTAGACAGAAGCATTCTCAGAAACTTCTTTGTGATGAGTGCATTCTACTCGCAGAGTTGAACCTTCTTTTTGATAGAAGAGTTTTCAAACTGTCTTTTTGTAGAATCTGCAAGTGCATATTTGGAGCTGTTTGAGGCCAATGATGGAAAAGGAAATATCTTCACATAAAAACTAGACAGAAGCGTTCTCAGAAACTTGTTTGGGAGGAGTGCATTCAAGTCACAGATTTGAACCTTTCTTTTGAAAGAGCAGTTTTGAAACACTCTTTTTGTAGAATCTGCTAGTGTATATTTGGAGCGCTGTGAGGCGTATGCTGGGAAATGGAATATCTTCACCTGGAAACAAGACAGAAGGATTCTCAGAAACTTCTGTGTGATGAATGCATTCAACTCACAGACATGAACGTTCCTTTTGATAGGACAGTTTTGAAACACTCCTTTGGTAGAATCTGCATCTGTTTATTTCGAGCGCCTTGAGGCCAATGCTGGAAAAGGAAATATCTTCCCATAAAAACTAGACAGAAGCATTCTCAGAAACTTGTGTGTGATGAGTGCGTTCAACTCACAGACTTGAACGATCCTTTTGATAGGACAGTTTGGAAACACTCCCTTTGTAGAATCTGCAAGTGTTTATTTCGAGCTCATTGAGGTCAACGGTGGAAAAGGAATTGTCCTCAAATAACAACTACACAGAAGCATTCTCCGAAACTTCTTTGCAATGAGTGCATTCAACTCACGGACTTGATCCTTCCTTTTGAAAGAACAGTTTTGAAACACTCTTTTTGTAGAATCTTCAAGTGGATATTTGGAACGCTTTGAGGCCTAGGCTGGGAAATGAAATATGTTCACCTAAAAACTAGACAGAAGCATTCTCAGAAACTTCTGTGTGATGAGTGCATTCAACTCACAGACTTGAACATTCCTTTTGATAGAGCAGTTTGGAAACACTCCTTTTGCAGAATCTGCAAGGGTTTATTTGGAGCACTTTGAGGCCTATGCTGGAAAAGGAAATATCTTCACATAAAAACTAGACAGAAGCATTCTCAGAAACTTCTTTGTGATGAGTGCATTCTACTCACAGAGTTGAACCTTCTTTTTGATAGAAGAGTTTTGAAACTCTCTTTCTGTAGAATCTGCAAGTGCATATTTGGAGCTGTTTGAGGCCAATGCTGGAAAAGGAAATATCTTCACATAAAAACTAGACAGAAGCACTCTCAGAAACTTGTTTGCGATGAGTGCATTCAACTCACAGACTTCAACCTTTCTTTTGAAAGAGCAGTTTTGAAACACTCTTTTTGTAGAATCTTCAAGTGGATATTTAGAACGCTTTCTGGCCTATGCTGGGAAATGAAATATCTTCACCTAAAACCTAGAAAGAAGCATTCTCGCAAACTTCCGTGTGAAGAGTGCATTCGACTCACGGACTTGAACATTACTTTGGATAGAGCAGTTTGGAAACACTCCTTTTGAAGAATCTGCAAGTGTTTGTTTGGAGCGTTTTGAGGCCTATGCTGGAAAAGGAAATATCTTCACATAAAAACTAGACAGAAGCATTCTCAGAAACTTCTTTGTGATGAGTGCATTCTACTCATACAGTTGAACATTCTTTTTGATAGAAGAGTTTTGAAACTCTCTTTCTGTGGGATCTGCAAGTGCATATTTGGAGCTGTTGGAGGCCAATGTTGGAAAAGGAAATATCTTCACATAAAAACTAGACGGAAGCATTCTCAGAAACTTGTGTGTGATGAGTGCGTTCAACTCACAGACTTGAACGATCCTATTGATAGGACAGTTTGGAAACACTCCTTTTGTAGAATCTGCAAGTGTTTATTTCGAGCTCATTGAGGCCAAAGGTGGAAAAGGAAATGTCCTCAAATAACAACTACACAGAAGCATTCTCCGAAACTTCTTTGCAATGAGTGCATTCAACTCGCAGACTTGAACCTTCCTTTTGAAAGAGCAGTTTTGAAACACTCTTTTTGTAGAATCTTCAAGTGGATATTTGGAACGCTTTGAGGCCTAGGCTGGGAAATGAAATATCTTCACCTAAAAACTAGACAGAAGCATTCTCAGAAACTTCTGTGTGATGAGTGCATTCAACTCACAGACTTGAATATTCCTTTTGATAGAGCAGTTTGGAAACACTCCTTTTGCAGAATCTGCAAGTGTTTATTTGGAGCACTTTGAGGCCTATGCTGGAAAAGGAAATATCTTCACATAAAAACTAGACAGAAGCATTCTCAGAAACTTCTTTGTGACGAGTGCATTCTACTCACAGAGTTGAACCTTCTTTTTGATAGAAGAGTTTTGAAACTCTCTTTCTGTAGAATCTGCAAGTGCATATTTGGAGCTGTTTGAGGCCAATGCTGGAAAAGGAAATATCTTCACATAAAAACTAGACAGAAGCATTCTCAGAAACTTGTTTGCGATGAGTGCATTCAACTCACAGACTTGAACGTTCCTACTGAAAGAGCAGTTTTGAAACACACTTTTTGTACAATCTGCAAGTGGATATTTAGAACGCTTTTTGTCCTATGCTGGGAAATGAAATATCTTCACGTAAAAACTAGACAGAAGCATTCTCAGAAACTTCTGTGTGATGAGTGCATTCAACTCACAGACTTGAACATTCCTTTTGATAGAGCAGTTTGGAAACACTCCTTTTGAAGAATCTGCAAGTGTTTGTTTGGAGCGTTTTGAGGCCTATGCTGGAAAAGGAAATATCTTCACATAAAAACTAGACAGAAGCATTCTCAGAAACTTCTTTGTGATGAGTGCATTCTACTCATAGAGTTGAACATTCTTTTTGATAGAAGAGTTTTGAAACTCTCTTTCTGTGGGATCTGCAAGTGCATATTTGGAGCTGTTTGAGGCCAATGATGGAAAAGGAAATATCTTCACATAAAAACTAGACAGAAGCATTCTCAGAAACTTGTTTGTGATGAGTGCATTCAACTCACAGACTTAAACGTTCCTTTTGAAAGAGCAGTTTTGAAACACACTTTTTGTACAATCTGCAAGTGGATATTTAGAACGCTTTCGGTCCTATGCTGGGAAATGAAATACCTTCACCTAAAACCTAGACAGAAGCATTCTCGGAAACTTCTGTGTGATGAGTGCATTCAACTCACAGACTTGAACATTCCCTTTGATAGAGCAGTTTGGAAACACTCCTTTTTCAGAATCTGCAAGGGTTTATTTGGAGCACTTTGAGGCGTATGCTGGAAAAGGAAATATCTTCACATAAAAACTAGACAGAAGCATTCTCAGAAACTTCTTTGGGATGAGTGCATTCTACTCACAGAGTTGAACCTTCTTTTTGATAGAAGAGTTTTGAAACTCTCTTTCTGTAGAATCTGCAAGCGCATATTTGGAGCTGTTTGAGGCCAACGCTGGAAAAGGAAATATCTTCACATAAAAACTAGAAAGAAGCATTCTCAGAAACTTGTTTGTGATGAGTGCATTCAACTCACAGACTTGAACGTTCCTTTTGAAAGAGCAGTTTTGAAACACACTTTTTGTACAATCTGCAAGTGGATATTTAGAACGCTTTCTGGCCTATGCTGGGAAATGAAATATCTTCACCTAAAACCTAGACAGAAGCATTCTCGGAAACTTCTGTGCGATGAGTGCATTCAACTCACAGACTTGAACATTACTTTGGATAGAGCAGTTTGGAAACACTCCTTTTGAAGAATCTGTAAGTGTTTGTTTGGAGCGTTTTGAGGCCTATGCTGGAAAAGGAAATATCTTCACATAAAAACTAGACAGAAGCATTCTCAGAAACTTCTTTGTGATGAGTGCATTCTACTCGCAGAGTTGAACCTTCTTTTTGATAGAAGAGTTTTCAAACTGTCTTTTTGTAGAATCTGCAAGTGCATATTTGGAGCTGTTTGAGGCCAATGATGGAAAAGGAAATATCTTCACATAAAAACTAGACAGAAGCGTTCTCAGAAACTTGTTTGGGAGGAGTGCATTCAAGTCACAGATTTGAACCTTTCTTTTGAAAGAGCAGTTTTGAAACACTCTTTTTGTAGAATCTGCTAGTGTATATTTGGAGCGCTGTGAGGCGTATGCTGGGAAATGGAATATCTTCACCTGGAAACAAGACAGAAGGATTCTCAGAAACTTCTGTGTGATGAATGCATTCAACTCACAGACATGAACGTTCCTTTTGATAGGACAGTTTTGAAACACTCCTTTGGTAGAATCTGCATCTGTTTATTTCGAGCGCCTTGAGGCCAATGCTGGAAAAGGAAATATCTTCCCATAAAAACTAGACAGAAGCATTCTCAGAAACTTGTGTGTGATGAGTGCGTTCAACTCACAGACTTGAACGATCCTTTTGATAGGACAGTTTGGAAACACTCCCTTTGTAGAATCTGCAAGTGTTTATTTCGAGCTCATTGAGGTCAACGGTGGAAAAGGAATTGTCCTCAAATAACAACTACACAGAAGCATTCTCCGAAACTTCTTTGCAATGAGTGCATTCAACTCACGGACTTGATCCTTCCTTTTGAAAGAACAGTTTTGAAACACTCTTTTTGTAGAATCTTCAAGTGGATATTTGGAACGCTTTGAGGCCTAGGCTGGGAAATGAAATATGTTCACCTAAAAACTAGACAGAAGCATTCTCAGAAACTTCTGTGTGATGAGTGCATTCAACTCACAGACTTGAACATTCCTTTTGATAGAGCAGTTTGGAAACACTCCTTTTGCAGAATCTGCAAGGGTTTATTTGGAGCACTTTGAGGCCTATGCTGGAAAAGGAAATATCTTCACATAAAAACTAGACAGAAGCATTCTCAGAAACTTCTTTGGGATGAGTGCATTCTACTCACAGAGTTGAACCTTCTTTTTGATAGAAGAGTTTTGAAACTCTCTTTCTGTAGAATCTGCAAGTGCATATTTGGAGCTGTTTGAGGCCAATGCTGGAAAAGGAAATATCTTCACATAAAAACTAGACAGAAGCATTCTCAGAAACTTGTTTGCGATGAGTGCATTCAACTCACAGACTTCAACCTTTCTTTTGAAAGAGCAGTTTTGAAACACTCTTTTTGTAGAATCTTCAAGTGGATAATTAGAACGCTTTCTGGCCTATGCTGGGAAATGAAATATCTTCACCTAAAACCTAGAAAGAAGCATTCTCGCAAACTTCCGTGTGAAGAGTGCATTCGACTCACGGACTTGAACATTACTTTGGATAGAGCAGTTTGGAAACACTCCTTTTGAAGAATCTGCAAGTGTTTGTTTGGAGCGTTTTGAGGCCTATGCTGGAAAAGGAAATATCTTCACATAAAAACTAGACAGAAGCATTCTCAGAAACTTCTTTGTGATGAGTGCATTCTACTCATACAGTTGAACATTCTTTTTGATAGAAGAGTTTTGAAACTCTCTTTCTGTGGGATCTGCAAGTGCATATTTGGAGCTGTTGGAGGCCAATGTTGGAAAAGGAAATATCTTCACATAAAAACTAGACGGAAGCATTCTCAGAAACTTGTGTGTGATGAGTGCGTTCAACTCACAGACTTGAACGATCCTATTGATAGGACAGTTTGGAAACACTCCTTTTGTAGAATCTGCAAGTGTTTATTTCGAGCTCATTGAGGCCAAAGGTGGAAAAGGAAATGTCCTCAAATAACAACTACACAGAAGCATTCTCCGAAACTTCTTTGCAATGAGTGCATTCAACTCGCAGACTTGAACCTTCCTTTTGAAAGAGCAGTTTTGAAACACTCTTTTTGTAGAATCTTCAAGTGGATATTTGGAACGCTTTGAGGCCTAGGCTGGGAAATGAAATATCTTCACCTAAAAACTAGACAGAAGCATTCTCAGAAACTTCTGTGTGATGAGTGCATTCAACTCACAGACTTGAATATTCCTTTTGATAGAGCAGTTTGGAAACACTCCTTTTGCAGAATCTGCAAGTGTTTATTTGGAGCACTTTGAGGCCTATGCTGGAAAAGGAAATATCTTCACATAAAAACTAGACAGAAGCATTCTCAGAAACTTCTTTGTGACGAGTGCATTCTACTCACAGAGTTGAACCTTCTTTTTGATAGAAGAGTTTTGAAACTCTCTTTCTGTAGAATCTGCAAGTGCATATTTGGAGCTGTTTGAGGCCAATGCTGGAAAAGGAAATATCTTCACATAAAAACTAGACAGAAGCATTCTCAGAAACTTGTTTGCGATGAGTGCATTCAACTCACAGACTTGAACGTTCCTACTGAAAGAGCAGTTTTGAAACACACTTTTTGTACAATCTGCAAGTGGATATTTAGAACGCTTTTTGTCCTATGCTGGGAAATGAAATATCTTCACGTAAAAACTAGACAGAAGCATTCTCAGAAACTTCTGTGTGATGAGTGCATTCAACTCACAGACTTGAACATTCCTTTTGATAGAGCAGTTTGGAAACACTCCTTTTGAAGAATCTGCAAGTGTTTGTTTGGAGCGTTTTGAGGCCTATGCTGGAAAAGGAAATATCTTCACATAAAAACTAGACAGAAGCATTCTCAGAAACTTCTTTGTGATGAGTGCATTCTACTCATAGAGTTGAACATTCTTTTTGATAGAAGAGTTTTGAAACTCTCTTTCTGTGGGATCTGCAAGTGCATATTTGGAGCTGTTTGAGGCCAATGATGGAAAAGGAAATATCTTCACATAAAAACTAGACAGAAGCATTCTCAGAAACTTGTTTGTGATGAGTGCATTCAACTCACAGACTTAAACGTTCCTTTTGAAAGAGCAGTTTTGAAACACACTTTTTGTACAATCTGCAAGTGGATATTTAGAACGCTTTCGGTCCTATGCTGGGAAATGAAATACCTTCACCTAAAACCTAGACAGAAGCATTCTCGGAAACTTCTGTGTGATGAGTGCATTCAACTCACAGACTTGAACATTCCCTTTGATAGAGCAGTTTGGAAACACTCCTTTTTCAGAATCTGCAAGGGTTTATTTGGAGCACTTTGAGGCGTATGCTGGAAAAGGAAATATCTTCACATAAAAACTAGACAGAAGCATTCTCAGAAACTTCTTTGGGATGAGTGCATTCTACTCACAGAGTTGAACCTTCTTTTTGATAGAAGAGTTTTGAAACTCTCTTTCTGTAGAATCTGCAAGCGCATATTTGGAGCTGTTTGAGGCCAACGCTGGAAAAGGAAATATCTTCACATAAAAACTAGAAAGAAGCATTCTCAGAAACTTGTTTGTGATGAGTGCATTCAACTCACAGACTTGAACGTTCCTTTTGAAAGAGCAGTTTTGAAACACACTTTTTGTACAATCTGCAAGTGGATATTTAGAACGCTTTCTGGCCTATGCTGGGAAATGAAATATCTTCACCTAAAACCTAGACAGAAGCATTCTCGGAAACTTCTGTGCGATGAGTGCATTCAACTCACAGACTTGAACATTACTTTGGATAGAGCAGTTTGGAAACACTCCTTTTGAAGAATCTGTAAGTGTTTGTTTGGAGCGTTTTGAGGCCTATGCTGGAAAAGGAAATATCTTCACATAAAAACTAGACAGAAGCATTCTCAGAAACTTCTTTGTGATGAGTGCATTCTACTCGCAGAGTTGAACCTTCTTTTTGATAGAAGAGTTTTCAAACTGTCTTTTTGTAGAATCTGCAAGTGCATATTTGGAGCTGTTTGAGGCCAATGATGGAAAAGGAAATATCTTCACATAAAAACTAGACAGAAGCGTTCTCAGAAACTTGTTTGGGAGGAGTGCATTCAAGTCACAGATTTGAACCTTTCTTTTGAAAGAGCAGTTTTGAAACACTCTTTTTGTAGAATCTGCTAGTGTATATTTGGAGCGCTGTGAGGCGTATGCTGGGAAATGGAATATCTTCACCTGGAAACAAGACAGAAGGATTCTCAGAAACTTCTGTGTGATGAATGCATTCAACTCACAGACATGAACGTTCCTTTTGATAGGACAGTTTTGAAACACTCCTTTGGTAGAATCTGCATCTGTTTATTTCGAGCGCCTTGAGGCCAATGCTGGAAAAGGAAATATCTTCCCATAAAAACTAGACAGAAGCATTCTCAGAAACTTGTGTGTGATGAGTGCGTTCAACTCACAGACTTGAACGATCCTTTTGATAGGACAGTTTGGAAACACTCCCTTTGTAGAATCTGCAAGTGTTTATTTCGAGCTCATTGAGGTCAACGGTGGAAAAGGAATTGTCCTCAAATAACAACTACACAGAAGCATTCTCCGAAACTTCTTTGCAATGAGTGCATTCAACTCACGGACTTGATCCTTCCTTTTGAAAGAACAGTTTTGAAACACTCTTTTTGTAGAATCTTCAAGTGGATATTTGGAACGCTTTGAGGCCTAGGCTGGGAAATGAAATATGTTCACCTAAAAACTAGACAGAAGCATTCTCAGAAACTTCTGTGTGATGAGTGCATTCAACTCACAGACTTGAACATTCCTTTTGATAGAGCAGTTTGGAAACACTCCTTTTGCAGAATCTGCAAGGGTTTATTTGGAGCACTTTGAGGCCTATGCTGGAAAAGGAAATATCTTCACATAAAAACTAGACAGAAGCATTCTCAGAAACTTCTTTGTGATGAGTGCATTCTACTCACAGAGTTGAACCTTCTTTTTGATAGAAGAGTTTTGAAACTCTCTTTCTGTAGAATCTGCAAGTGCATATTTGGAGCTGTTTGAGGCCAATGCTGGAAAAGGAAATATCTTCACATAAAAACTAGACAGAAGCATTCTCAGAAACTTGTTTGCGATGAGTGCATTCAACTCACAGACTTCAACCTTTCTTTTGAAAGAGCAGTTTTGAAACACTCTTTTTGTAGAATCTTCAAGTGGATAATTAGAACGCTTTCTGGCCTATGCTGGGAAATGAAATATCTTCACCTAAAACCTAGAAAGAAGCATTCTCGCAAACTTCCGTGTGAAGAGTGCATTCGACTCACGGACTTGAACATTACTTTGGATAGAGCAGTTTGGAAACACTCCTTTTGAAGAATCTGCAAGTGTTTGTTTGGAGCGTTTTGAGGCCTATGCTGGAAAAGGAAATATCTTCACATAAAAACTAGACAGAAGCATTCTCAGAAACTTCTTTGTGATGAGTGCATTCTACTCATACAGTTGAACATTCTTTTTGATAGAAGAGTTTTGAAACTCTCTTTCTGTGGGATCTGCAAGTGCATATTTGGAGCTGTTGGAGGCCAATGTTGGAAAAGGAAATATCTTCACATAAAAACTAGACGGAAGCATTCTCAGAAACTTGTGTGTGATGAGTGCGTTCAACTCACAGACTTGAACGATCCTATTGATAGGACAGTTTGGAAACACTCCTTTTGTAGAATCTGCAAGTGTTTATTTCGAGCTCATTGAGGCCAAAGGTGGAAAAGGAAATGTCCTCAAATAACAACTACACAGAAGCATTCTCCGAAACTTCTTTGCAATGAGTGCATTCAACTCGCAGACTTGAACCTTCCTTTTGAAAGAGCAGTTTTGAAACACTCTTTTTGTAGAATCTTCAAGTGGATATTTGGAACGCTTTGAGGCCTAGGCTGGGAAATGAAATATCTTCACCTAAAAACTAGACAGAAGCATTCTCAGAAACTTCTGTGTGATGAGTGCATTCAACTCACAGACTTGAATATTCCTTTTGATAGAGCAGTTTGGAAACACTCCTTTTGCAGAATCTGCAAGTGTTTATTTGGAGCACTTTGAGGCCTATGCTGGAAAAGGAAATATCTTCACATAAAAACTAGACAGAAGCATTCTCAGAAACTTCTTTGTGACGAGTGCATTCTACTCACAGAGTTGAACCTTCTTTTTGATAGAAGAGTTTTGAAACTCTCTTTCTGTAGAATCTGCAAGTGCATATTTGGAGCTGTTTGAGGCCAATGCTGGAAAAGGAAATATCTTCACATAAAAACTAGACAGAAGCATTCTCAGAAACTTGTTTGCGATGAGTGCATTCAACTCACAGACTTGAACGTTCCTACTGAAAGAGCAGTTTTGAAACACACTTTTTGTACAATCTGCAAGTGGATATTTAGAACGCTTTTTGTCCTATGCTGGGAAATGAAATATCTTCACGTAAAAACTAGACAGAAGCATTCTCAGAAACTTCTGTGTGATGAGTGCATTCAACTCACAGACTTGAACATTCGTTTTGATAGAGCAGTTTGGAAACACTCCTTTTGAAGAATCTGCAAGTGTTTGTTTGGAGCGTTTTGAGGCCTATGCTGGAAAAGGAAATATCTTCACATAAAAACTAGACAGAAGCATTCTCAGAAACTTCTTTGTGATGAGTGCATTCTACTCATAGAGTTGAACATTCTTTTTGATAGAAGAGTTTTGAAACTCTCTTTCTGTGGGATCTGCAAGTGCATATTTGGAGCTGTTTGAGGCCAATGATGGAAAAGGAAATATCTTCACATAAAAACTAGACAGAAGCATTCTCAGAAACTTGTTTGTGATGAGTGCATTCAACTCACAGACTTAAACGTTCCTTTTGAAAGAGCAGTTTTGAAACACACTTTTTGTACAATCTGCAAGTGGATATTTAGAACGCTTTCGGTCCTATGCTGGGAAATGAAATACCTTCACCTAAAACCTAGACAGAAGCATTCTCGGAAACTTCTGTGTGATGAGTGCATTCAACTCACAGACTTGAACATTCCCTTTGATAGAGCAGTTTGGAAACACTCCTTTTTCAGAATCTGCAAGGGTTTATTTGGAGCACTTTGAGGCGTATGCTGGAAAAGGAAATATCTTCACATAAAAACTAGACAGAAGCATTCTCAGAAACTTCTTTGGGATGAGTGCATTCTACTCACAGAGTTGAACCTTCTTTTTGATAGAAGAGTTTTGAAACTCTCTTTCTGTAGAATCTGCAAGCGCATATTTGGAGCTGTTTGAGGCCAACGCTGGAAAAGGAAATATCTTCACATAAAAACTAGAAAGAAGCATTCTCAGAAACTTGTTTGTGATGAGTGCATTCAACTCACAGACTTGAACGTTCCTTTTGAAAGAGCAGTTTTGAAACACACTTTTTGTACAATCTGCAAGTGGATATTTAGAACGCTTTCTGGCCTATGCTGGGAAATGAAATATCTTCACCTAAAACCTAGACAGAAGCATTCTCGGAAACTTCTGTGCGATGAGTGCATTCAACTCACAGACTTGAACATTACTTTGGATAGAGCAGTTTGGAAACACTCCTTTTGAAGAATCTGTAAGTGTTTGTTTGGAGCGTTTTGAGGCCTATGCTGGAAAAGGAAATATCTTCACATAAAAACTAGACAGAAGCATTCTCAGAAACTTCTTTGTGATGAGTGCATTCTACTCGCAGAGTTGAACCTTCTTTTTGATAGAAGAGTTTTCAAACTGTCTTTTTGTAGAATCTGCAAGTGCATATTTGGAGCTGTTTGAGGCCAATGATGGAAAAGGAAATATCTTCACATAAAAACTAGACAGAAGCGTTCTCAGAAACTTGTTTGGGAGGAGTGCATTCAAGTCACAGATTTGAACCTTTCTTTTGAAAGAGCAGTTTTGAAACACTCTTTTTGTAGAATCTGCTAGTGTATATTTGGAGCGCTGTGAGGCGTATGCTGGGAAATGGAATATCTTCACCTGGAAACAAGACAGAAGGATTCTCAGAAACTTCTGTGTGATGAATGCATTCAACTCACAGACATGAACGTTCCTTTTGATAGGACAGTTTTGAAACACTCCTTTGGTAGAATCTGCATCTGTTTATTTCGAGCGCCTTGAGGCCAATGCTGGAAAAGGAAATATCTTCCCATAAAAACTAGACAGAAGCATTCTCAGAAACTTGTGTGTGATGAGTGCGTTCAACTCACAGACTTGAACGATCCTTTTGATAGGACAGTTTGGAAACACTCCCTTTGTAGAATCTGCAAGTGTTTATTTCGAGCTCATTGAGGTCAACGGTGGAAAAGGAATTGTCCTCAAATAACAACTACACAGAAGCATTCTCCGAAACTTCTTTGCAATGAGTGCATTCAACTCACGGACTTGATCCTTCCTTTTGAAAGAACAGTTTTGAAACACTCTTTTTGTAGAATCTTCAAGTGGATATTTGGAACGCTTTGAGGCCTAGGCTGGGAAATGAAATATGTTCACCTAAAAACTAGACAGAAGCATTCTCAGAAACTTCTGTGTGATGAGTGCATTCAACTCACAGACTTGAACATTCCTTTTGATAGAGCAGTTTGGAAACACTCCTTTTGCAGAATCTGCAAGGGTTTATTTGGAGCACTTTGAGGCCTATGCTGGAAAAGGAAATATCTTCACATAAAAACTAGACAGAAGCATTCTCAGAAACTTCTTTGTGATGAGTGCATTCTACTCACAGAGTTGAACCTTCTTTTTGATAGAAGAGTTTTGAAACTCTCTTTCTGTAGAATCTGCAAGTGCATATTTGGAGCTGTTTGAGGCCAATGCTGGAAAAGGAAATATCTTCACATAAAAACTAGACAGAAGCATTCTCAGAAACTTGTTTGCGATGAGTGCATTCAACTCACAGACTTCAACCTTTCTTTTGAAAGAGCAGTTTTGAAACACTCTTTTTGTAGAATCTTCAAGTGGATAATTAGAACGCTTTCTGGCCTATGCTGGGAAATGAAATATCTTCACCTAAAACCTAGAAAGAAGCATTCTCGCAAACTTCCGTGTGAAGAGTGCATTCGACTCACGGACTTGAACATTACTTTGGATAGAGCAGTTTGGAAACACTCCTTTTGAAGAATCTGCAAGTGTTTGTTTGGAGCGTTTTGAGGCCTATGCTGGAAAAGGAAATATCTTCACATAAAAACTAGACAGAAGCATTCTCAGAAACTTCTTTGTGATGAGTGCATTCTACTCATACAGTTGAACATTCTTTTTGATAGAAGAGTTTTGAAACTCTCTTTCTGTGGGATCTGCAAGTGCATATTTGGAGCTGTTGGAGGCCAATGTTGGAAAAGGAAATATCTTCACATAAAAACTAGACGGAAGCATTCTCAGAAACTTGTGTGTGATGAGTGCGTTCAACTCACAGACTTGAACGATCCTATTGATAGGACAGTTTGGAAACACTCCTTTTGTAGAATCTGCAAGTGTTTATTTCGAGCTCATTGAGGCCAAAGGTGGAAAAGGAAATGTCCTCAAATAACAACTACACAGAAGCATTCTCCGAAACTTCTTTGCAATGAGTGCATTCAACTCGCAGACTTGAACCTTCCTTTTGAAAGAGCAGTTTTGAAACACTCTTTTTGTAGAATCTTCAAGTGGATATTTGGAACGCTTTGAGGCCTAGGCTGGGAAATGAAATATCTTCACCTAAAAACTAGACAGAAGCATTCTCAGAAACTTCTGTGTGATGAGTGCATTCAACTCACAGACTTGAATATTCCTTTTGATAGAGCAGTTTGGAAACACTCCTTTTGCAGAATCTGCAAGTGTTTATTTGGAGCACTTTGAGGCCTATGCTGGAAAAGGAAATATCTTCACATAAAAACTAGACAGAAGCATTCTCAGAAACTTCTTTGTGACGAGTGCATTCTACTCATACAGTTGAACATTCTTTTTGATAGAAGAGTTTTGAAACTCTCTTTCTGTGGGATCTGCAAGTGCATATTTGGAGCTGTTGGAGGCCAATGTTGGAAAAGGAAATATCTTCACATAAAAACTAGACGGAAGCATTCTCAGAAACTTGTGTGTGATGAGTGCGTTCAACTCACAGACTTGAACGATCCTATTGATAGGACAGTTTGGAAACACTCCTTTTGTAGAATCTGCAAGTGTTTATTTCGAGCTCATTGAGGCCAAAGGTGGAAAAGGAAATGTCCTCAAATAACAACTACACAGAAGCATTCTCCGAAACTTCTTTGCAATGAGTGCATTCAACTCGCAGACTTGAACCTTCCTTTTGAAAGAGCAGTTTTGAAACACTCTTTTTGTAGAATCTTCAAGTGGATATTTGGAACGCTTTGAGGCCTAGGCTGGGAAATGAAATATCTTCACCTAAAAACTAGACAGAAGCATTCTCAGAAACTTCTGTGTGATGAGTGCATTCAACTCACAGACTTGAATATTCCTTTTGATAGAGCAGTTTGGAAACACTCCTTTTGCAGAATCTGCAAGTGTTTATTTGGAGCACTTTGAGGCCTATGCTGGAAAAGGAAATATCTTCACATAAAAACTAGACAGAAGCATTCTCAGAAACTTCTTTGTGACGAGTGCATTCTACTCACAGAGTTGAACCTTCTTTTTGATAGAAGAGTTTTGAAACTCTCTTTCTGTAGAATCTGCAAGTGCATATTTGGAGCTGTTTGAGGCCAATGCTGGAAAAGGAAATATCTTCACATAAAAACTAGACAGAAGCATTCTCAGAAACTTGTTTGCGATGAGTGCATTCAACTCACAGACTTGAACGTTCCTACTGAAAGAGCAGTTTTGAAACACACTTTTTGTACAATCTGCAAGTGGATATTTAGAACGCTTTTTGTCCTATGCTGGGAAATGAAATATCTTCACGTAAAAACTAGACAGAAGCATTCTCAGAAACTTCTGTGTGATGAGTGCATTCAACTCACAGACTTGAACATTCGTTTTGATAGAGCAGTTTGGAAACACTCCTTTTGAAGAATCTGCAAGTGTTTGTTTGGAGCGTTTTGAGGCCTATGCTGGAAAAGGAAATATCTTCACATAAAAACTAGACAGAAGCATTCTCAGAAACTTCTTTGTGATGAGTGCATTCTACTCATAGAGTTGAACATTCTTTTTGATAGAAGAGTTTTGAAACTCTCTTTCTGTGGGATCTGCAAGTGCATATTTGGAGCTGTTTGAGGCCAATGATGGAAAAGGAAATATCTTCACATAAAAACTAGACAGAAGCATTCTCAGAAACTTGTTTGTGATGAGTGCATTCAACTCACAGACTTAAACGTTCCTTTTGAAAGAGCAGTTTTGAAACACACTTTTTGTACAATCTGCAAGTGGATATTTAGAACGCTTTCGGTCCTATGCTGGGAAATGAAATACCTTCACCTAAAACCTAGACAGAAGCATTCTCGGAAACTTCTGTGTGATGAGTGCATTCAACTCACAGACTTGAACATTCCCTTTGATAGAGCAGTTTGGAAACACTCCTTTTTCAGAATCTGCAAGGGTTTATTTGGAGCACTTTGAGGCGTATGCTGGAAAAGGAAATATCTTCACATAAAAACTAGACAGAAGCATTCTCAGAAACTTCTTTGGGATGAGTGCATTCTACTCACAGAGTTGAACCTTCTTTTTGATAGAAGAGTTTTGAAACTCTCTTTCTGTAGAATCTGCAAGCGCATATTTGGAGCTGTTTGAGGCCAACGCTGGAAAAGGAAATATCTTCACATAAAAACTAGAAAGAAGCATTCTCAGAAACTTGTTTGTGATGAGTGCATTCAACTCACAGACTTGAACGTTCCTTTTGAAAGAGCAGTTTTGAAACACACTTTTTGTACAATCTGCAAGTGGATATTTAGAACGCTTTCTGGCCTATGCTGGGAAATGAAATATCTTCACCTAAAACCTAGACAGAAGCATTCTCGGAAACTTCTGTGCGATGAGTGCATTCAACTCACAGACTTGAACATTACTTTGGATAGAGCAGTTTGGAAACACTCCTTTTGAAGAATCTGTAAGTGTTTGTTTGGAGCGTTTTGAGGCCTATGCTGGAAAAGGAAATATCTTCACATAAAAACTAGACAGAAGCATTCTCAGAAACTTCTTTGTGATGAGTGCATTCTACTCGCAGAGTTGAACCTTCTTTTTGATAGAAGAGTTTTCAAACTGTCTTTTTGTAGAATCTGCAAGTGCATATTTGGAGCTGTTTGAGGCCAATGATGGAAAAGGAAATATCTTCACATAAAAACTAGACAGAAGCGTTCTCAGAAACTTGTTTGGGAGGAGTGCATTCAAGTCACAGATTTGAACCTTTCTTTTGAAAGAGCAGTTTTGAAACACTCTTTTTGTAGAATCTGCTAGTGTATATTTGGAGCGCTGTGAGGCGTATGCTGGGAAATGGAATATCTTCACCTGGAAACAAGACAGAAGGATTCTCAGAAACTTCTGTGTGATGAATGCATTCAACTCACAGACATGAACGTTCCTTTTGATAGGACAGTTTTGAAACACTCCTTTGGTAGAATCTGCATCTGTTTATTTCGAGCGCCTTGAGGCCAATGCTGGAAAAGGAAATATCTTCCCATAAAAACTAGACAGAAGCATTCTCAGAAACTTGTGTGTGATGAGTGCGTTCAACTCACAGACTTGAACGATCCTTTTGATAGGACAGTTTGGAAACACTCCCTTTGTAGAATCTGCAAGTGTTTATTTCGAGCTCATTGAGGTCAACGGTGGAAAAGGAATTGTCCTCAAATAACAACTACACAGAAGCATTCTCCGAAACTTCTTTGCAATGAGTGCATTCAACTCACGGACTTGATCCTTCCTTTTGAAAGAACAGTTTTGAAACACTCTTTTTGTAGAATCTTCAAGTGGATATTTGGAACGCTTTGAGGCCTAGGCTGGGAAATGAAATATGTTCACCTAAAAACTAGACAGAAGCATTCTCAGAAACTTCTGTGTGATGAGTGCATTCAACTCACAGACTTGAACATTCCTTTTGATAGAGCAGTTTGGAAACACTCCTTTTGCAGAATCTGCAAGGGTTTATTTGGAGCACTTTGAGGCCTATGCTGGAAAAGGAAATATCTTCACATAAAAACTAGACAGAAGCATTCTCAGAAACTTCTTTGTGATGAGTGCATTCTACTCACAGAGTTGAACCTTCTTTTTGATAGAAGAGTTTTGAAACTCTCTTTCTGTAGAATCTGCAAGTGCATATTTGGAGCTGTTGGAGGCCAATGCTGGAAAAGGAAATATCTTCACATAAAAACTAGACAGAAGCATTCTCAGAAACTTGTTTGCGATGAGTGCATTCAACTCACAGACTTCAACCTTTCTTTTGAAAGAGCAGTTTTGAAACACTCTTTTTGTAGAATCTTCAAGTGGATAATTAGAACGCTTTCTGGCCTATGCTGGGAAATGAAATATCTTCACCTAAAACCTAGAAAGAAGCATTCTCGCAAACTTCCGTGTGAAGAGTGCATTCGACTCACGGACTTGAACATTACTTTGGATAGAGCAGTTTGGAAACACTCCTTTTGAAGAATCTGCAAGTGTTTGTTTGGAGCGTTTTGAGGCCTATGCTGGAAAAGGAAATATCTTCACATAAAAACTAGACAGAAGCATTCTCAGAAACTTCTTTGTGATGAGTGCATTCTACTCATACAGTTGAACATTCTTTTTGATAGAAGAGTTTTGAAACTCTCTTTCTGTGGGATCTGCAAGTGCATATTTGGAGCTGTTGGAGGCCAATGTTGGAAAAGGAAATATCTTCACATAAAAACTAGACGGAAGCATTCTCAGAAACTTGTGTGTGATGAGTGCGTTCAACTCACAGACTTGAACGATCCTATTGATAGGACAGTTTGGAAACACTCCTTTTGTAGAATCTGCAAGTGTTTATTTCGAGCTCATTGAGGCCAAAGGTGGAAAAGGAAATGTCCTCAAATAACAACTACACAGAAGCATTCTCCGAAACTTCTTTGCAATGAGTGCATTCAACTCGCAGACTTGAACCTTCCTTTTGAAAGAGCAGTTTTGAAACACTCTTTTTGTAGAATCTTCAAGTGGATATTTGGAACGCTTTGAGGCCTAGGCTGGGAAATGAAATATCTTCACCTAAAAACTAGACAGAAGCATTCTCAGAAACTTCTGTGTGATGAGTGCATTCAACTCACAGACTTGAATATTCCTTTTGATAGAGCAGTTTGGAAACACTCCTTTTGCAGAATCTGCAAGTGTTTATTTGGAGCACTTTGAGGCCTATGCTGGAAAAGGAAATATCTTCACATAAAAACTAGACAGAAGCATTCTCAGAAACTTCTTTGTGACGAGTGCATTCTACTCACAGAGTTGAACCTTCTTTTTGATAGAAGAGTTTTGAAACTCTCTTTCTGTAGAATCTGCAAGTGCATATTTGGAGCTGTTTGAGGCCAATGCTGGAAAAGGAAATATCTTCACATAAAAACTAGACAGAAGCATTCTCAGAAACTTGTTTGCGATGAGTGCATTCAACTCAGAGACTTGAACGTTCCTACGGAAAGAGCAGTTTTGAAACACACTTTTTGTACAATCTGCAAGTGGATATTTAGAACGCTTTTTGTCCTATGCTGGGAAATGAAATATCTTCACGTAAAAACTAGACAGAAGCATTCTCAGAAACTTCTGTGTGATGAGTGCATTCAACTCACAGACTTGAACATTCCTTTTGATAGAGCAGTTTGGAAACACTCCTTTTGAAGAATCTGCAAGTGTTTGTTTGGAGCGTTTTGAGGCCTATGCTGGAAAAGGAAATATCTTCACATAAAAACTAGACAGAAGCATTCTCAGAAACTTCTTTGTGATGAGTGCATTCTACTCATAGAGTTGAACATTCTTTTTGATAGAAGAGTTTTGAAACTCTCTTTCTGTGGGATCTGCAAGTGCATATTTGGAGCTGTTTGAGGCCAATGATGGAAAAGGAAATATCTTCACATAAAAACTAGACAGAAGCATTCTCAGAAACTTGTTTGTGATGAGTGCATTCAACTCACAGACTTAAACGTTCCTTTTGAAAGAGCAGTTTTGAAACACACTTTTTGTACAATCTGCAAGTGGATATTTAGAACGCTTTCGGTCCTATGCTGGGAAATGAAATACCTTCACCTAAAACCTAGACAGAAGCATTCTCGGAAACTTCTGTGTGATGAGTGCATTCAACTCACAGACTTGAACATTCCCTTTGATAGAGCAGTTTGGAAACACTCCTTTTTCAGAATCTGCAAGGGTTTATTTGGAGCACTTTGAGGCGTATGCTGGAAAAGGAAATATCTTCACATAAAAACTAGACAGAAGCATTCTCAGAAACTTCTTTGGGATGAGTGCATTCTACTCACAGAGTTGAACCTTCTTTTTGATAGAAGAGTTTTGAAACTCTCTTTCTGTAGAATCTGCAAGCGCATATTTGGAGCTGTTTGAGGCCAACGCTGGAAAAGGAAATATCTTCACATAAAAACTAGAAAGAAGCATTCTCAGAAACTTGTTTGTGATGAGTGCATTCAACTCACAGACTTGAACGTTCCTTTTGAAAGAGCAGTTTTGAAACACACTTTTTGTACAATCTGCAAGTGGATATTTAGAACGCTTTCTGGCCTATGCTGGGAAATGAAATATCTTCACCTAAAACCTAGACAGAAGCATTCTCGGAAACTTCTGTGCGATGAGTGCATTCAACTCACAGACTTGAACATTACTTTGGATAGAGCAGTTTGGAAACACTCCTTTTGAAGAATCTGTAAGTGTTTGTTTGGAGCGTTTTGAGGCCTATGCTGGAAAAGGAAATATCTTCACATAAAAACTAGACAGAAGCATTCTCAGAAACTTCTTTGTGATGAGTGCATTCTACTCGCAGAGTTGAACCTTCTTTTTGATAGAAGAGTTTTCAAACTGTCTTTTTGTAGAATCTGCAAGTGCATATTTGGAGCTGTTTGAGGCCAATGATGGAAAAGGAAATATCTTCACATAAAAACTAGACAGAAGCGTTCTCAGAAACTTGTTTGGGAGGAGTGCATTCAAGTCACAGATTTGAACCTTTCTTTTGAAAGAGCAGTTTTGAAACACTCTTTTTGTAGAATCTGCTAGTGTATATTTGGAGCGCTGTGAGGCGTATGCTGGGAAATGGAATATCTTCACCTGGAAACAAGACAGAAGGATTCTCAGAAACTTCTGTGTGATGAATGCATTCAACTCACAGACATGAACGTTCCTTTTGATAGGACAGATTTGAAACACTCCTTTGGTAGAATCTGCATCTGTTTATTTCGAGCGCCTTGAGGCCAATGCTGGAAAAGGAAATATCTTCCCATAAAAACTAGACAGAAGCATTCTCAGAAACTTGTGTGTGATGAGTGCGTTCAACTCACAGACTTGAACGATCCTTTTGATAGGACAGTTTGGAAACACTCCCTTTGTAGAATCTGCAAGTGTTTATTTCGAGCTCATTGAGGTCAACGGTGGAAAAGGAATTGTCCTCAAATAACAACTACACAGAAGCATTCTCCGAAACTTCTTTGCAATGAGTGCATTCAACTCACGGACTTGATCCTTCCTTTTGAAAGAACAGTTTTGAAACACTCTTTTTGTAGAATCTTCAAGTGGATATTTGGAACGCTTTGAGGCCTAGGCTGGGAAATGAAATATGTTCACCTAAAAACTAGACAGAAGCATTCTCAGAAACTTCTGTGTGATGAGTGCATTCAACTCACAGACTTGAACATTCCTTTTGATAGAGCAGTTTGGAAACACTCCTTTTGCAGAATCTGCAAGGGTTTATTTGGAGCACTTTGAGGCCTATGCTGGAAAAGGAAATATCTTCACATAAAAACTAGACAGAAGCATTCTCAGAAACTTCTTTGTGATGAGTGCATTCTACTCACAGAGTTGAACCTTCTTTTTGATAGAAGAGTTTTGAAACTCTCTTTCTGTAGAATCTGCAAGTGCATATTTGGAGCTGTTTGAGGCCAATGCTGGAAAAGGAAATATCTTCACATAAAAACTAGACAGAAGCATTCTCAGAAACTTGTTTGCGATGAGTGCATTCAACTCACAGACTTCAACCTTTCTTTTGAAAGAGCAGTTTTGAAACACTCTTTTTGTAGAATCTTCAAGTGGATATTTAGAACGCTTTCTGGCCTATGCTGGGAAATGAAATATCTTCACCTAAAACCTAGAAAGAAGCATTCTCGCAAACTTCCGTGTGAAGAGTGCATTCGACTCACGGACTTGAACATTACTTTGGATAGAGCAGTTTGGAAACACTCCTTTTGAAGAATCTGCAAGTGTTTGTTTGGAGCGTTTTGAGGCCTATGCTGGAAAAGGAAATATCTTCACATAAAAACTAGACAGAAGCATTCTCAGAAACTTCTTTGTGATGAGTGCATTCTACTCATACAGTTGAACATTCTTTTTGATAGAAGAGTTTTGAAACTCTCTTTCTGTGGGATCTGCAAGTGCATATTTGGAGCTGTTGGAGGCCAATGTTGGAAAAGGAAATATCTTCACATAAAAACTAGACGGAAGCATTCTCAGAAACTTGTGTGTGATGAGTGCGTTCAACTCACAGACTTGAACGATCCTATTGATAGGACAGTTTGGAAACACTCCTTTTGTAGAATCTGCAAGTGTTTATTTCGAGCTCATTGAGGCCAAAGGTGGAAAAGGAAATGTCCTCAAATAACAACTACACAGAAGCATTCTCCGAAACTTCTTTGCAATGAGTGCATTCAACTCGCAGACTTGAACCTTCCTTTTGAAAGAGCAGTTTTGAAACACTCTTTTTGTAGAATCTTCAAGTGGATATTTGGAACGCTTTGAGGCCTAGGCTGGGAAATGAAATATCTTCACCTAAAAACTAGACAGAAGCATTCTCAGAAACTTCTGTGTGATGAGTGCATTCAACTCACAGACTTGAATATTCCTTTTGATAGAGCAGTTTGGAAACACTCCTTTTGCAGAATCTGCAAGTGTTTATTTGGAGCACTTTGAGGCCTATGCTGGAAAAGGAAATATCTTCACATAAAAACTAGACAGAAGCATTCTCAGAAACTTCTTTGTGACGAGTGCATTCTACTCACAGAGTTGAACCTTCTTTTTGATAGAAGAGTTTTGAAACTCTCTTTCTGTAGAATCTGCAAGTGCATATTTGGAGCTGTTTGAGGCCAATGCTGGAAAAGGAAATATCTTCACATAAAAACTAGACAGAAGCATTCTCAGAAACTTGTTTGCGATGAGTGCATTCAACTCACAGACTTGAACGTTCCTACTGAAAGAGCAGTTTTGAAACACACTTTTTGTACAATCTGCAAGTGGATATTTAGAACGCTTTTTGTCCTATGCTGGGAAATGAAATATCTTCACGCAAAAACTAGACAGAAGCATTCTCAGAAACTTCTGTGTGATGAGTGCATTCAACTCACAGACTTGAACATTCCTTTTGATAGAGCAGTTTGGAAACACTCCTTTTGAAGAATCTGCAAGTGTTTGTTTGGAGCGTTTTGAGGCCTATGCTGGAAAAGGAAATATCTTCACATAAAAACTAGACAGAAGCATTCTCAGAAACTTCTTTGTGATGAGTGCATTCTACTCATAGAGTTGAACATTCTTTTTGATAGAAGAGTTTTGAAACTCTCTTTCTGTGGGATCTGCAAGTGCATATTTGGAGCTGTTTGAGGCCAATGATGGAAAAGGAAATATCTTCACATAAAAACTAGACAGAAGCATTCTCAGAAACTTGTTTGTGATGAGTGCATTCAACTCACAGACTTAAACGTTCCTTTTGAAAGAGCAGTTTTGAAACACACTTTTTGTACAATCTGCAAGTGGATATTTAGAACGCTTTTTGTCCTATGCTGGGAAATGAAATATCTTCACGTAAAAACTAGACAGAAGCATTCTCAGAAACTTCTGTGTGATGAGTGCATTCAACTCACAGACTTGAACATTCCTTTTGATAGAGCAGTTTGGAAACACTCCTTTTGAAGAATCTGCAAGTGTTTGTTTGGAGCGTTTTGAGGCCTATGCTGGAAAAGGAAATATCTTCACATAAAAACTAGACAGAAGCATTCTCAGAAACTTCTTTGTGATGAGTGCATTCTACTCATAGAGTTGAACATTCTTTTTGATAGAAGAGTTTTGAAACTCTCTTTCTGTGGGATCTGCAAGTGCATATTTGGAGCTGTTTGAGGCCAATGATGGAAAAGGAAATATCTTCACATAAAAACTAGACAGAAGCATTCTCAGAAACTTGTTTGTGATGAGTGCATTCAACTCACAGACTTAAACGTTCCTTTTGAAAGAGCAGTTTTGAAACACACTTTTTGTACAATCTGCAAGTGGATATTTAGAACGCTTTCGGTCCTATGCTGGGAAATGAAATACCTTCACCTAAAACCTAGACAGAAGCATTCTCGGAAACTTCTGTGTGATGAGTGCATTCAACTCACAGACTTGAACATTCCCTTTGATAGAGCAGTTTGGAAACACTCCTTTTTCAGAATCTGCAAGGGTTTATTTGGAGCACTTTGAGGCGTATGCTGGAAAAGGAAATATCTTCACATAAAAACTAGACAGAAGCATTCTCAGAAACTTCTTTGGGATGAGTGCATTCTACTCACAGAGTTGAACCTTCTTTTTGATAGAAGAGTTTTGAAACTCTCTTTCTGTAGAATCTGCAAGCGCATATTTGGAGCTGTTTGAGGCCAACGCTGGAAAAGGAAATATCTTCACATAAAAACTAGAAAGAAGCATTCTCAGAAACTTGTTTGTGATGAGTGCATTCAACTCACAGACTTGAACGTTCCTTTTGAAAGAGCAGTTTTGAAACACACTTTTTGTACAATCTGCAAGTGGATATTTAGAACGCTTTCTGGCCTATGCTGGGAAATGAAATATCTTCACCTAAAACCTAGACAGAAGCATTCTCGGAAACTTCTGTGCGATGAGTGCATTCAACTCACAGACTTGAACATTACTTTGGATAGAGCAGTTTGGAAACACTCCTTTTGAAGAATCTGTAAGTGTTTGTTTGGAGCGTTTTGAGGCCTATGCTGGAAAAGGAAATATCTTCACATAAAAACTAGACAGAAGCATTCTCAGAAACTTCTTTGTGATGAGTGCATTCTACTCGCAGAGTTGAACCTTCTTTTTGATAGAAGAGTTTTCAAACTGTCTTTTTGTAGAATCTGCAAGTGCATATTTGGAGCTGTTTGAGGCCAATGATGGAAAAGGAAATATCTTCACATAAAAACTAGACAGAAGCGTTCTCAGAAACTTGTTTGGGAGGAGTGCATTCAAGTCACAGATTTGAACCTTTCTTTTGAAAGAGCAGTTTTGAAACACTCTTTTTGTAGAATCTGCTAGTGTATATTTGGAGCGCTGTGAGGCGTATGCTGGGAAATGGAATATCTTCACCTGGAAACAAGACAGAAGGATTCTCAGAAACTTCTGTGTGATGAATGCATTCAACTCACAGACATGAACGTTCCTTTTGATAGGACAGTTTTGAAACACTCCTTTGGTAGAATCTGCATCTGTTTATTTCGAGCGCCTTGAGGCCAATGCTGGAAAAGGAAATATCTTCCCATAAAAACTAGACAGAAGCATTCTCAGAAACTTGTGTGTGATGAGTGCGTTCAACTCACAGACTTGAACGATCCTTTTGATAGGACAGTTTGGAAACACTCCCTTTGTAGAATCTGCAAGTGTTTATTTCGAGCTCATTGAGGTCAACGGTGGAAAAGGAATTGTCCTCAAATAACAACTACACAGAAGCATTCTCCGAAACTTCTTTGCAATGAGTGCATTCAACTCACGGACTTGATCCTTCCTTTTGAAAGAACAGTTTTGAAACACTCTTTTTGTAGAATCTTCAAGTGGATATTTGGAACGCTTTGAGGCCTAGGCTGGGAAATGAAATATGTTCACCTAAAAACTAGACAGAAGCATTCTCAGAAACTTCTGTGTGATGAGTGCATTCAACTCACAGACTTGAACATTCCTTTTGATAGAGCAGTTTGGAAACACTCCTTTTGCAGAATCTGCAAGGGTTTATTTGGAGCACTTTGAGGCCTATGCTGGAAAAGGAAATATCTTCACATAAAAACTAGACAGAAGCATTCTCAGAAACTTCTTTGTGATGAGTGCATTCTACTCACAGAGTTGAACCTTCTTTTTGATAGAAGAGTTTTGAAACTCTCTTTCTGTAGAATCTGCAAGTGCATATTTGGAGCTGTTTGAGGCCAATGCTGGAAAAGGAAATATCTTCACATAAAAACTAGACAGAAGCATTCTCAGAAACTTGTTTGCGATGAGTGCATTCAACTCACAGACTTCAACCTTTCTTTTGAAAGAGCAGTTTTGAAACACTCTTTTTGTAGAATCTTCAAGTGGATAATTAGAACGCTTTCTGGCCTATGCTGGGAAATGAAATATCTTCACCTAAAACCTAGAAAGAAGCATTCTCGCAAACTTCCGTGTGAAGAGTGCATTCGACTCACGGACTTGAACATTACTTTGGATAGAGCAGTTTGGAAACACTCCTTTTGAAGAATCTGCAAGTGTTTGTTTGGAGCGTTTTGAGGCCTATGCTGGAAAAGGAAATATCTTCACATAAAAACTAGACAGAAGCATTCTCAGAAACTTCTTTGTGATGAGTGCATTCTACTCATACAGTTGAACATTCTTTTTGATAGAAGAGTTTTGAAACTCTCTTTCTGTGGGATCTGCAAGTGCATATTTGGAGCTGTTGGAGGCCAATGTTGGAAAAGGAAATATCTTCACATAAAAACTAGACGGAAGCATTCTCAGAAACTTGTGTGTGATGAGTGCGTTCAACTCACAGACTTGAACGATCCTATTGATAGGACAGTTTGGAAACACTCCTTTTGTAGAATCTGCAAGTGTTTATTTCGAGCTCATTGAGGCCAAAGGTGGAAAAGGAAATGTCCTCAAATAACAACTACACAGAAGCATTCTCCGAAACTTCTTTGCAATGAGTGCATTCAACTCGCAGACTTGAACCTTCCTTTTGAAAGAGCAGTTTTGAAACACTCTTTTTGTAGAATCTTCAAGTGGATATTTGGAACGCTTTGAGGCCTAGGCTGGGAAATGAAATATCTTCACCTAAAAACTAGACAGAAGCATTCTCAGAAACTTCTGTGTGATGAGTGCATTCAACTCACAGACTTGAATATTCCTTTTGATAGAGCAGTTTGGAAACACTCCTTTTGCAGAATCTGCAAGTGTTTATTTGGAGCACTTTGAGGCCTATGCTGGAAAAGGAAATATCTTCACATAAAAACTAGACAGAAGCATTCTCAGAAACTTCTTTGTGACGAGTGCATTCTACTCACAGAGTTGAACCTTCTTTTTGATAGAAGAGTTTTGAAACTCTCTTTCTGTAGAATCTGCAAGTGCATATTTGGAGCTGTTTGAGGCCAATGCTGGAAAAGGAAATATCTTCACATAAAAACTAGACAGAAGCATTCTCAGAAACTTGTTTGCGATGAGTGCATTCAACTCACAGACTTGAACGTTCCTACTGAAAGAGCAGTTTTGAAACACACTTTTTGTACAATCTGCAAGTGGATATTTAGAACGCTTTTTGTCCTATGCTGGGAAATGAAATATCTTCACGTAAAAACTAGACAGAAGCATTCTCAGAAACTTCTGTGTGATGAGTGCATTCAACTCACAGACTTGAACATTCGTTTTGATAGAGCAGTTTGGAAACACTCCTTTTGAAGAATCTGCAAGTGTTTGTTTGGAGCGTTTTGAGGCCTATGCTGGAAAAGGAAATATCTTCACATAAAAACTAGACAGAAGCATTCTCAGAAACTTCTTTGTGATGAGTGCATTCTACTCATAGAGTTGAACATTCTTTTTGATAGAAGAGTTTTGAAACTCTCTTTCTGTGGGATCTGCAAGTGCATATTTGGAGCTGTTTGAGGCCAATGATGGAAAAGGAAATATCTTCACATAAAAACTAGACAGAAGCATTCTCAGAAACTTGTTTGTGATGAGTGCATTCAACTCACAGACTTAAACGTTCCTTTTGAAAGAGCAGTTTTGAAACACACTTTTTGTACAATCTGCAAGTGGATATTTAGAACGCTTTCGGTCCTATGCTGGGAAATGAAATACCTTCACCTAAAACCTAGACAGAAGCATTCTCGGAAACTTCTGTGTGATGAGTGCATTCAACTCACAGACTTGAACATTCCCTTTGATAGAGCAGTTTGGAAACACTCCTTTTTCAGAATCTGCAAGGGTTTATTTGGAGCACTTTGAGGCGTATGCTGGAAAAGGAAATATCTTCACATAAAAACTAGACAGAAGCATTCTCAGAAACTTCTTTGGGATGAGTGCATTCTACTCACAGAGTTGAACCTTCTTTTTGATAGAAGAGTTTTGAAACTCTCTTTCTGTAGAATCTGCAAGCGCATATTTGGAGCTGTTTGAGGCCAACGCTGGAAAAGGAAATATCTTCACATAAAAACTAGAAAGAAGCATTCTCAGAAACTTGTTTGTGATGAGTGCATTCAACTCACAGACTTGAACGTTCCTTTTGAAAGAGCAGTTTTGAAACACACTTTTTGTACAATCTGCAAGTGGATATTTAGAACGCTTTCTGGCCTATGCTGGGAAATGAAATATCTTCACCTAAAACCTAGACAGAAGCATTCTCGGAAACTTCTGTGCGATGAGTGCATTCAACTCACAGACTTGAACATTACTTTGGATAGAGCAGTTTGGAAACACTCCTTTTGAAGAATCTGTAAGTGTTTGTTTGGAGCGTTTTGAGGCCTATGCTGGAAAAGGAAATATCTTCACATAAAAACTAGACAGAAGCATTCTCAGAAACTTCTTTGTGATGAGTGCATTCTACTCGCAGAGTTGAACCTTCTTTTTGATAGAAGAGTTTTCAAACTGTCTTTTTGTAGAATCTGCAAGTGCATATTTGGAGCTGTTTGAGGCCAATGATGGAAAAGGAAATATCTTCACATAAAAACTAGACAGAAGCGTTCTCAGAAACTTGTTTGGGAGGAGTGCATTCAAGTCACAGATTTGAACCTTTCTTTTGAAAGAGCAGTTTTGAAACACTCTTTTTGTAGAATCTGCTAGTGTATATTTGGAGCGCTGTGAGGCGTATGCTGGGAAATGGAATATCTTCACCTGGAAACAAGACAGAAGGATTCTCAGAAACTTCTGTGTGATGAATGCATTCAACTCACAGACATGAACGTTCCTTTTGATAGGACAGTTTTGAAACACTCCTTTGGTAGAATCTGCATCTGTTTATTTCGAGCGCCTTGAGGCCAATGCTGGAAAAGGAAATATCTTCCCATAAAAACTAGACAGAAGCATTCTCAGAAACTTGTGTGTGATGAGTGCGTTCAACTCACAGACTTGAACGATCCTTTTGATAGGACAGTTTGGAAACACTCCCTTTGTAGAATCTGCAAGTGTTTATTTCGAGCTCATTGAGGTCAACGGTGGAAAAGGAATTGTCCTCAAATAACAACTACACAGAAGCATTCTCCGAAACTTCTTTGCAATGAGTGCATTCAACTCACGGACTTGATCCTTCCTTTTGAAAGAACAGTTTTGAAACACTCTTTTTGTAGAATCTTCAAGTGGATATTTGGAACGCTTTGAGGCCTAGGCTGGGAAATGAAATATGTTCACCTAAAAACTAGACAGAAGCATTCTCAGAAACTTCTGTGTGATGAGTGCATTCAACTCACAGACTTGAACATTCCTTTTGATAGAGCAGTTTGGAAACACTCCTTTTGCAGAATCTGCAAGGGTTTATTTGGAGCACTTTGAGGCCTATGCTGGAAAAGGAAATATCTTCACATAAAAACTAGACAGAAGCATTCTCAGAAACTTCTTTGTGATGAGTGCATTCTACTCACAGAGTTGAACCTTCTTTTTGATAGAAGAGTTTTGAAACTCTCTTTCTGTAGAATCTGCAAGTGCATATTTGGAGCTGTTTGAGGCCAATGCTGGAAAAGGAAATATCTTCACATAAAAACTAGACAGAAGCATTCTCAGAAACTTGTTTGCGATGAGTGCATTCAACTCACAGACTTCAACCTTTCTTTTGAAAGAGCAGTTTTGAAACACTCTTTTTGTAGAATCTTCAAGTGGATAATTAGAACGCTTTCTGGCCTATGCTGGGAAATGAAATATCTTCACCTAAAACCTAGAAAGAAGCATTCTCGCAAACTTCCGTGTGAAGAGTGCATTCGACTCACGGACTTGAACATTACTTTGGATAGAGCAGTTTGGAAACACTCCTTTTGAAGAATCTGCAAGTGTTTGTTTGGAGCGTTTTGAGGCCTATGCTGGAAAAGGAAATATCTTCACATAAAAACTAGACAGAAGCATTCTCAGAAACTTCTTTGTGATGAGTGCATTCTACTCATACAGTTGAACATTCTTTTTGATAGAAGAGTTTTGAAACTCTCTTTCTGTGGGATCTGCAAGTGCATATTTGGAGCTGTTGGAGGCCAATGTTGGAAAAGGAAATATCTTCACATAAAAACTAGACGGAAGCATTCTCAGAAACTTGTGTGTGATGAGTGCGTTCAACTCACAGACTTGAACGATCCTATTGATAGGACAGTTTGGAAACACTCCTTTTGTAGAATCTGCAAGTGTTTATTTCGAGCTCATTGAGGCCAAAGGTGGAAAAGGAAATGTCCTCAAATAACAACTACACAGAAGCATTCTCCGAAACTTCTTTGCAATGAGTGCATTCAACTCGCAGACTTGAACCTTCCTTTTGAAAGAGCAGTTTTGAAACACTCTTTTTGTAGAATCTTCAAGTGGATATTTGGAACGCTTTGAGGCCTAGGCTGGGAAATGAAATATCTTCACCTAAAAACTAGACAGAAGCATTCTCAGAAACTTCTGTGTGATGAGTGCATTCAACTCACAGACTTGAATATTCCTTTTGATAGAGCAGTTTGGAAACACTCCTTTTGCAGAATCTGCAAGTGTTTATTTGGAGCACTTTGAGGCCTATGCTGGAAAAGGAAATATCTTCACATAAAAACTAGACAGAAGCATTCTCAGAAACTTCTTTGTGACGAGTGCATTCTACTCATACAGTTGAACATTCTTTTTGATAGAAGAGTTTTGAAACTCTCTTTCTGTGGGATCTGCAAGTGCATATTTGGAGCTGTTGGAGGCCAATGTTGGAAAAGGAAATATCTTCACATAAAAACTAGACGGAAGCATTCTCAGAAACTTGTGTGTGATGAGTGCGTTCAACTCACAGACTTGAACGATCCTATTGATAGGACAGTTTGGAAACACTCCTTTTGTAGAATCTGCAAGTGTTTATTTCGAGCTCATTGAGGCCAAAGGTGGAAAAGGAAATGTCCTCAAATAACAACTACACAGAAGCATTCTCCGAAACTTCTTTGCAATGAGTGCATTCAACTCGCAGACTTGAACCTTCCTTTTGAAAGAGCAGTTTTGAAACACTCTTTTTGTAGAATCTTCAAGTGGATATTTGGAACGCTTTGAGGCCTAGGCTGGGAAATGAAATATCTTCACCTAAAAACTAGACAGAAGCATTCTCAGAAACTTCTGTGTGATGAGTGCATTCAACTCACAGACTTGAATATTCCTTTTGATAGAGCAGTTTGGAAACACTCCTTTTGCAGAATCTGCAAGTGTTTATTTGGAGCACTTTGAGGCCTATGCTGGAAAAGGAAATATCTTCACATAAAAACTAGACAGAAGCATTCTCAGAAACTTCTTTGTGACGAGTGCATTCTACTCACAGAGTTGAACCTTCTTTTTGATAGAAGAGTTTTGAAACTCTCTTTCTGTAGAATCTGCAAGTGCATATTTGGAGCTGTTTGAGGCCAATGCTGGAAAAGGAAATATCTTCACATAAAAACTAGACAGAAGCATTCTCAGAAACTTGTTTGCGATGAGTGCATTCAACTCACAGACTTGAACGTTCCTACTGAAAGAGCAGTTTTGAAACACACTTTTTGTACAATCTGCAAGTGGATATTTAGAACGCTTTTTGTCCTATGCTGGGAAATGAAATATCTTCACGTAAAAACTAGACAGAAGCATTCTCAGAAACTTCTGTGTGATGAGTGCATTCAACTCACAGACTTGAACATTCGTTTTGATAGAGCAGTTTGGAAACACTCCTTTTGAAGAATCTGCAAGTGTTTGTTTGGAGCGTTTTGAGGCCTATGCTGGAAAAGGAAATATCTTCACATAAAAACTAGACAGAAGCATTCTCAGAAACTTCTTTGTGATGAGTGCATTCTACTCATAGAGTTGAACATTCTTTTTGATAGAAGAGTTTTGAAACTCTCTTTCTGTGGGATCTGCAAGTGCATATTTGGAGCTGTTTGAGGCCAATGATGGAAAAGGAAATATCTTCACATAAAAACTAGACAGAAGCATTCTCAGAAACTTGTTTGTGATGAGTGCATTCAACTCACAGACTTAAACGTTCCTTTTGAAAGAGCAGTTTTGAAACACACTTTTTGTACAATCTGCAAGTGGATATTTAGAACGCTTTCGGTCCTATGCTGGGAAATGAAATACCTTCACCTAAAACCTAGACAGAAGCATTCTCGGAAACTTCTGTGTGATGAGTGCATTCAACTCACAGACTTGAACATTCCCTTTGATAGAGCAGTTTGGAAACACTCCTTTTTCAGAATCTGCAAGGGTTTATTTGGAGCACTTTGAGGCGTATGCTGGCAAAGGAAATATCTTCACATAAAAACTAGACAGAAGCATTCTCAGAAACTTCTTTGGGATGAGTGCATTCTACTCACAGAGTTGAACCTTCTTTTTGATAGAAGAGTTTTGAAACTCTCTTTCTGTAGAATCTGCAAGCGCATATTTGGAGCTGTTTGAGGCCAACGCTGGAAAAGGAAATATCTTCACATAAAAACTAGAAAGAAGCATTCTCAGAAACTTGTTTGTGATGAGTGCATTCAACTCACAGACTTGAACGTTCCTTTTGAAAGAGCAGTTTTGAAACACACTTTTTGTACAATCTGCAAGTGGATATTTAGAACGCTTTCTGGCCTATGCTGGGAAATGAAATATCTTCACCTAAAACCTAGACAGAAGCATTCTCGGAAACTTCTGTGCGATGAGTGCATTCAACTCACAGACTTGAACATTACTTTGGATAGAGCAGTTTGGAAACACTCCTTTTGAAGAATCTGTAAGTGTTTGTTTGGAGCGTTTTGAGGCCTATGCTGGAAAAGGAAATATCTTCACATAAAAACTAGACAGAAGCATTCTCAGAAACTTCTTTGTGATGAGTGCATTCTACTCGCAGAGTTGAACCTTCTTTTTGATAGAAGAGTTTTCAAACTGTCTTTTTGTAGAATCTGCAAGTGCATATTTGGAGCTGTTTGAGGCCAATGATGGAAAAGGAAATATCTTCACATAAAAACTAGACAGAAGCGTTCTCAGAAACTTGTTTGGGAGGAGTGCATTCAAGTCACAGATTTGAACCTTTCTTTTGAAAGAGCAGTTTTGAAACACTCTTTTTGTAGAATCTGCTAGTGTATATTTGGAGCGCTGTGAGGCGTATGCTGGGAAATGGAATATCTTCACCTGGAAACAAGACAGAAGGATTCTCAGAAACTTCTGTGTGATGAATGCATTCAACTCACAGACATGAACGTTCCTTTTGATAGGACAGTTTTGAAACACTCCTTTGGTAGAATCTGCATCTGTTTATTTCGAGCGCCTTGAGGCCAATGCTGGAAAAGGAAATATCTTCCCATAAAAACTAGACAGAAGCATTCTCAGAAACTTGTGTGTGATGAGTGCGTTCAACTCACAGACTTGAACGATCCTTTTGATAGGACAGTTTGGAAACACTCCCTTTGTAGAATCTGCAAGTGTTTATTTCGAGCTCATTGAGGTCAACGGTGGAAAAGGAATTGTCCTCAAATAACAACTACACAGAAGCATTCTCCGAAACTTCTTTGCAATGAGTGCATTCAACTCACGGACTTGATCCTTCCTTTTGAAAGAACAGTTTTGAAACACTCTTTTTGTAGAATCTTCAAGTGGATATTTGGAACGCTTTGAGGCCTAGGCTGGGAAATGAAATATGTTCACCTAAAAACTAGACAGAAGCATTCTCAGAAACTTCTGTGTGATGAGTGCATTCAACTCACAGACTTGAACATTCCTTTTGATAGAGCAGTTTGGAAACACTCCTTTTGCAGAATCTGCAAGGGTTTATTTGGAGCACTTTGAGGCCTATGCTGGAAAAGGAAATATCTTCACATAAAAACTAGACAGAAGCATTCTCAGAAACTTCTTTGTGATGAGTGCATTCTACTCACAGAGTTGAACCTTCTTTTTGATAGAAGAGTTTTGAAACTCTCTTTCTGTAGAATCTGCAAGTGCATATTTGGAGCTGTTGGAGGCCAATGCTGGAAAAGGAAATATCTTCACATAAAAACTAGACAGAAGCATTCTCAGAAACTTGTTTGCGATGAGTGCATTCAACTCACAGACTTCAACCTTTCTTTTGAAAGAGCAGTTTTGAAACACTCTTTTTGTAGAATCTTCAAGTGGATAATTAGAACGCTTTCTGGCCTATGCTGGGAAATGAAATATCTTCACCTAAAACCTAGAAAGAAGCATTCTCGCAAACTTCCGTGTGAAGAGTGCATTCGACTCACGGACTTGAACATTACTTTGGATAGAGCAGTTTGGAAACACTCCTTTTGAAGAATCTGCAAGTGTTTGTTTGGAGCGTTTTGAGGCCTATGCTGGAAAAGGAAATATCTTCACATAAAAACTAGACAGAAGCATTCTCAGAAACTTCTTTGTGATGAGTGCATTCTACTCATACAGTTGAACATTCTTTTTGATAGAAGAGTTTTGAAACTCTCTTTCTGTGGGATCTGCAAGTGCATATTTGGAGCTGTTGGAGGCCAATGTTGGAAAAGGAAATATCTTCACATAAAAACTAGACGGAAGCATTCTCAGAAACTTGTGTGTGATGAGTGCGTTCAACTCACAGACTTGAACGATCCTATTGATAGGACAGTTTGGAAACACTCCTTTTGTAGAATCTGCAAGTGTTTATTTCGAGCTCATTGAGGCCAAAGGTGGAAAAGGAAATGTCCTCAAATAACAACTACACAGAAGCATTCTCCGAAACTTCTTTGCAATGAGTGCATTCAACTCGCAGACTTGAACCTTCCTTTTGAAAGAGCAGTTTTGAAACACTCTTTTTGTAGAATCTTCAAGTGGATATTTGGAACGCTTTGAGGCCTAGGCTGGGAAATGAAATATCTTCACCTAAAAACTAGACAGAAGCATTCTCAGAAACTTCTGTGTGATGAGTGCATTCAACTCACAGACTTGAATATTCCTTTTGATAGAGCAGTTTGGAAACACTCCTTTTGCAGAATCTGCAAGTGTTTATTTGGAGCACTTTGAGGCCTATGCTGGAAAAGGAAATATCTTCACATAAAAACTAGACAGAAGCATTCTCAGAAACTTCTTTGTGACGAGTGCATTCTACTCACAGAGTTGAACCTTCTTTTTGATAGAAGAGTTTTGAAACTCTCTTTCTGTAGAATCTGCAAGTGCATATTTGGAGCTGTTTGAGGCCAATGCTGGAAAAGGAAATATCTTCACATAAAAACTAGACAGAAGCATTCTCAGAAACTTGTTTGCGATGAGTGCATTCAACTCACAGACTTGAACGTTCCTACGGAAAGAGCAGTTTTGAAACACACTTTTTGTACAATCTGCAAGTGGATATTTAGAACGCTTTTTGTCCTATGCTGGGAAATGAAATATCTTCACGTAAAAACTAGACAGAAGCATTCTCAGAAACTTCTGTGTGATGAGTGCATTCAACTCACAGACTTGAACATTCCTTTTGATAGAGCAGTTTGGAAACACTCCTTTTGAAGAATCTGCAAGTGTTTGTTTGGAGCGTTTTGAGGCCTATGCTGGAAAAGGAAATATCTTCACATAAAAACTAGACAGAAGCATTCTCAGAAACTTCTTTGTGATGAGTGCATTCTACTCATAGAGTTGAACATTCTTTTTGATAGAAGAGTTTTGAAACTCTCTTTCTGTGGGATCTGCAAGTGCATATTTGGAGCTGTTTGAGGCCAATGATGGAAAAGGAAATATCTTCACATAAAAACTAGACAGAAGCATTCTCAGAAACTTGTTTGTGATGAGTGCATTCAACTCACAGACTTAAACGTTCCTTTTGAAAGAGCAGTTTTGAAACACACTTTTTGTACAATCTGCAAGTGGATATTTAGAACGCTTTCGGTCCTATGCTGGGAAATGAAATACCTTCACCTAAAACCTAGACAGAAGCATTCTCGGAAACTTCTGTGTGATGAGTGCATTCAACTCACAGACTTGAACATTCCCTTTGATAGAGCAGTTTGGAAACACTCCTTTTTCAGAATCTGCAAGGGTTTATTTGGAGCACTTTGAGGCGTATGCTGGAAAAGGAAATATCTTCACATAAAAACTAGACAGAAGCATTCTCAGAAACTTCTTTGGGATGAGTGCATTCTACTCACAGAGTTGAACCTTCTTTTTGATAGAAGAGTTTTGAAACTCTCTTTCTGTAGAATCTGCAAGCGCATATTTGGAGCTGTTTGAGGCCAACGCTGGAAAAGGAAATATCTTCACATAAAAACTAGAAAGAAGCATTCTCAGAAACTTGTTTGTGATGAGTGCATTCAACTCACAGACTTGAACGTTCCTTTTGAAAGAGCAGTTTTGAAACACACTTTTTGTACAATCTGCAAGTGGATATTTAGAACGCTTTCTGGCCTATGCTGGGAAATGAAATATCTTCACCTAAAACCTAGACAGAAGCATTCTCGGAAACTTCTGTGCGATGAGTGCATTCAACTCACAGACTTGAACATTACTTTGGATAGAGCAGTTTGGAAACACTCCTTTTGAAGAATCTGTAAGTGTTTGTTTGGAGCGTTTTGAGGCCTATGCTGGAAAAGGAAATATCTTCACATAAAAACTAGACAGAAGCATTCTCAGAAACTTCTTTGTGATGAGTGCATTCTACTCGCAGAGTTGAACCTTCTTTTTGATAGAAGAGTTTTCAAACTGTCTTTTTGTAGAATCTGCAAGTGCATATTTGGAGCTGTTTGAGGCCAATGATGGAAAAGGAAATATCTTCACATAAAAACTAGACAGAAGCGTTCTCAGAAACTTGTTTGGGAGGAGTGCATTCAAGTCACAGATTTGAACCTTTCTTTTGAAAGAGCAGTTTTGAAACACTCTTTTTGTAGAATCTGCTAGTGTATATTTGGAGCGCTGTGAGGCGTATGCTGGGAAATGGAATATCTTCACCTGGAAACAAGACAGAAGGATTCTCAGAAACTTCTGTGTGATGAATGCATTCAACTCACAGACATGAACGTTCCTTTTGATAGGACAGTTTTGAAACACTCCTTTGGTAGAATCTGCATCTGTTTATTTCGAGCGCCTTGAGGCCAATGCTGGAAAAGGAAATATCTTCCCATAAAAACTAGACAGAAGCATTCTCAGAAACTTGTGTGTGATGAGTGCGTTCAACTCACAGACTTGAACGATCCTTTTGATAGGACAGTTTGGAAACACTCCCTTTGTAGAATCTGCAAGTGTTTATTTCGAGCTCATTGAGGTCAACGGTGGAAAAGGAATTGTCCTCAAATAACAACTACACAGAAGCATTCTCCGAAACTTCTTTGCAATGAGTGCATTCAACTCACGGACTTGATCCTTCCTTTTGAAAGAACAGTTTTGAAACACTCTTTTTGTAGAATCTTCAAGTGGATATTTGGAACGCTTTGAGGCCTAGGCTGGGAAATGAAATATGTTCACCTAAAAACTAGACAGAAGCATTCTCAGAAACTTCTGTGTGATGAGTGCATTCAACTCACAGACTTGAACATTCCTTTTGATAGAGCAGTTTGGAAACACTCCTTTTGCAGAATCTGCAAGGGTTTATTTGGAGCACTTTGAGGCCTATGCTGGAAAAGGAAATATCTTCACATAAAAACTAGACAGAAGCATTCTCAGAAACTTCTTTGTGATGAGTGCATTCTACTCACAGAGTTGAACCTTCTTTTTGATAGAAGAGTTTTGAAACTCTCTTTCTGTAGAATCTGCAAGTGCATATTTGGAGCTGTTTGAGGCCAATGCTGGAAAAGGAAATATCTTCACATAAAAACTAGACAGAAGCATTCTCAGAAACTTGTTTGCGATGAGTGCATTCAACTCACAGACTTCAACCTTTCTTTTGAAAGAGCAGTTTTGAAACACTCTTTTTGTAGAATCTTCAAGTGGATATTTAGAACGCTTTCTGGCCTATGCTGGGAAATGAAATATCTTCACCTAAAACCTAGAAAGAAGCATTCTCGCAAACTTCCGTGTGAAGAGTGCATTCGACTCACGGACTTGAACATTACTTTGGATAGAGCAGTTTGGAAACACTCCTTTTGAAGAATCTGCAAGTGTTTGTTTGGAGCGTTTTGAGGCCTATGCTGGAAAAGGAAATATCTTCACATAAAAACTAGACAGAAGCATTCTCAGAAACTTCTTTGTGATGAGTGCATTCTACTCATACAGTTGAACATTCTTTTTGATAGAAGAGTTTTGAAACTCTCTTTCTGTGGGATCTGCAAGTGCATATTTGGAGCTGTTGGAGGCCAATGTTGGAAAAGGAAATATCTTCACATAAAAACTAGACGGAAGCATTCTCAGAAACTTGTGTGTGATGAGTGCGTTCAACTCACAGACTTGAACGATCCTATTGATAGGACAGTTTGGAAACACTCCTTTTGTAGAATCTGCAAGTGTTTATTTCGAGCTCATTGAGGCCAAAGGTGGAAAAGGAAATGTCCTCAAATAACAACTACACAGAAGCATTCTCCGAAACTTCTTTGCAATGAGTGCATTCAACTCGCAGACTTGAACCTTCCTTTTGAAAGAGCAGTTTTGAAACACTCTTTTTGTAGAATCTTCAAGTGGATATTTGGAACGCTTTGAGGCCTAGGCTGGGAAATGAAATATCTTCACCTAAAAACTAGACAGAAGCATTCTCAGAAACTTCTGTGTGATGAGTGCATTCAACTCACAGACTTGAATATTCCTTTTGATAGAGCAGTTTGGAAACACTCCTTTTGCAGAATCTGCAAGTGTTTATTTGGAGCACTTTGAGGCCTATGCTGGAAAAGGAAATATCTTCACATAAAAACTAGACAGAAGCATTCTCAGAAACTTCTTTGTGACGAGTGCATTCTACTCACAGAGTTGAACCTTCTTTTTGATAGAAGAGTTTTGAAACTCTCTTTCTGTAGAATCTGCAAGTGCATATTTGGAGCTGTTTGAGGCCAATGCTGGAAAAGGAAATATCTTCACATAAAAACTAGACAGAAGCATTCTCAGAAACTTGTTTGCGATGAGTGCATTCAACTCACAGACTTGAACGTTCCTACTGAAAGAGCAGTTTTGAAACACACTTTTTGTACAATCTGCAAGTGGATATTTAGAACGCTTTTTGTCCTATGCTGGGAAATGAAATATCTTCACGTAAAAACTAGACAGAAGCATTCTCAGAAACTTCTGTGTGATGAGTGCATTCAACTCACAGACTTGAACATTCCTTTTGATAGAGCAGTTTGGAAACACTCCTTTTGAAGAATCTGCAAGTGTTTGTTTGGAGCGTTTTGAGGCCTATGCTGGAAAAGGAAATATCTTCACATAAAAACTAGACAGAAGCATTCTCAGAAACTTCTTTGTGATGAGTGCATTCTACTCATAGAGTTGAACATTCTTTTTGATAGAAGAGTTTTGAAACTCTCTTTCTGTGGGATCTGCAAGTGCATATTTGGAGCTGTTTGAGGCCAATGATGGAAAAGGAAATATCTTCACATAAAAACTAGACAGAAGCATTCTCAGAAACTTGTTTGTGATGAGTGCATTCAACTCACAGACTTAAACGTTCCTTTTGAAAGAGCAGTTTTGAAACACACTTTTTGTACAATCTGCAAGTGGATATTTAGAACGCTTTCGGTCCTATGCTGGGAAATGAAATACCTTCACCTAAAACCTAGACAGAAGCATTCTCGGAAACTTCTGTGTGATGAGTGCATTCAACTCACAGACTTGAACATTCCCTTTGATAGAGCAGTTTGGAAACACTCCTTTTTCAGAATCTGCAAGGGTTTATTTGGAGCACTTTGAGGCGTATGCTGGAAAAGGAAATATCTTCACATAAAAACTAGACAGAAGCATTCTCAGAAACTTCTTTGGGATGAGTGCATTCTACTCACAGAGTTGAACCTTCTTTTTGATAGAAGAGTTTTGAAACTCTCTTTCTGTAGAATCTGCAAGCGCATATTTGGAGCTGTTTGAGGCCAACGCTGGAAAAGGAAATATCTTCACATAAAAACTAGAAAGAAGCATTCTCAGAAACTTGTTTGTGATGAGTGCATTCAACTCACAGACTTGAACGTTCCTTTTGAAAGAGCAGTTTTGAAACACACTTTTTGTACAATCTGCAAGTGGATATTTAGAACGCTTTCTGGCCTATGCTGGGAAATGAAATATCTTCACCTAAAACCTAGACAGAAGCATTCTCGGAAACTTCTGTGCGATGAGTGCATTCAACTCACAGACTTGAACATTACTTTGGATAGAGCAGTTTGGAAACACTCCTTTTGAAGAATCTGTAAGTGTTTGTTTGGAGCGTTTTGAGGCCTATGCTGGAAAAGGAAATATCTTCACATAAAAACTAGACAGAAGCATTCTCAGAAACTTCTTTGTGATGAGTGCATTCTACTCGCAGAGTTGAACCTTCTTTTTGATAGAAGAGTTTTCAAACTGTCTTTTTGTAGAATCTGCAAGTGCATATTTGGAGCTGTTTGAGGCCAATGATGGAAAAGGAAATATCTTCACATAAAAACTAGACAGAAGCGTTCTCAGAAACTTGTTTGGGAGGAGTGCATTCAAGTCACAGATTTGAACCTTTCTTTTGAAAGAGCAGTTTTGAAACACTCTTTTTGTAGAATCTGCTAGTGTATATTTGGAGCGCTGTGAGGCGTATGCTGGGAAATGGAATATCTTCACCTGGAAACAAGACAGAAGGATTCTCAGAAACTTCTGTGTGATGAATGCATTCAACTCACAGACATGAACGTTCCTTTTGATAGGACAGTTTTGAAACACTCCTTTGGTAGAATCTGCATCTGTTTATTTCGAGCGCCTTGAGGCCAATGCTGGAAAAGGAAATATCTTCCCATAAAAACTAGACAGAAGCATTCTCAGAAACTTGTGTGTGATGAGTGCGTTCAACTCACAGACTTGAACGATCCTTTTGATAGGACAGTTTGGAAACACTCCCTTTGTAGAATCTGCAAGTTTTATTTCGAGCTCATTGAGGTCAACGGTGGAAAAGGAATTGTCCTCAAATAACAACTACACAGAAGCATTCTCCGAAACTTCTTTGCAATGAGTGCATTCAACTCACGGACTTGATCCTTCCTTTTGAAAGAACAGTTTTGAAACACTCTTTTTGTAGAATCTTCAAGTGGATATTTGGAACGCTTTGAGGCCTAGGCTGGGAAATGAAATATGTTCACCTAAAAACTAGACAGAAGCATTCTCAGAAACTTCTGTGTGATGAGTGCATTCAACTCACAGACTTGAACATTCCTTTTGATAGAGCAGTTTGGAAACACTCCTTTTGCAGAATCTGCAAGGGTTTATTTGGAGCACTTTGAGGCCTATGCTGGAAAAGGAAATATCTTCACATAAAAACTAGACAGAAGCATTCTCAGAAACTTCTTTGGGATGAGTGCATTCTACTCACAGAGTTGAACCTTCTTTTTGATAGAAGAGTTTTGAAACTCTCTTTCTGTAGAATCTGCAAGTGCATATTTGGAGCTGTTTGAGGCCAATGCTGGAAAAGGAAATATCTTCACATAAAAACTAGACAGAAGCATTCTCAGAAACTTGTTTGCGATGAGTGCATTCAACTCACAGACTTCAACCTTTCTTTTGAAAGAGCAGTTTTGAAACACTCTTTTTGTAGAATCTTCAAGTGGATAATTAGAACGCTTTCTGGCCTATGCTGGGAAATGAAATATCTTCACCTAAAACCTAGAAAGAAGCATTCTCGCAAACTTCCGTGTGAAGAGTGCATTCGACTCACGGACTTGAACATTACTTTGGATAGAGCAGTTTGGAAACACTCCTTTTGAAGAATCTGCAAGTGTTTGTTTGGAGCGTTTTGAGGCCTATGCTGGAAAAGGAAATATCTTCACATAAAAACTAGACAGAAGCATTCTCAGAAACTTCTTTGTGATGAGTGCATTCTACTCATACAGTTGAACATTCTTTTTGATAGAAGAGTTTTGAAACTCTCTTTCTGTGGGATCTGCAAGTGCATATTTGGAGCTGTTGGAGGCCAATGTTGGAAAAGGAAATATCTTCACATAAAAACTAGACGGAAGCATTCTCAGAAACTTGTGTGTGATGAGTGCGTTCAACTCACAGACTTGAACGATCCTATTGATAGGACAGTTTGGAAACACTCCTTTTGTAGAATCTGCAAGTGTTTATTTCGAGCTCATTGAGGCCAAAGGTGGAAAAGGAAATGTCCTCAAATAACAACTACACAGAAGCATTCTCCGAAACTTCTTTGCAATGAGTGCATTCAACTCGCAGACTTGAACCTTCCTTTTGAAAGAGCAGTTTTGAAACACTCTTTTTGTAGAATCTTCAAGTGGATATTTGGAACGCTTTGAGGCCTAGGCTGGGAAATGAAATATCTTCACCTAAAAACTAGACAGAAGCATTCTCAGAAACTTCTGTGTGATGAGTGCATTCAACTCACAGACTTGAATATTCCTTTTGATAGAGCAGTTTGGAAACACTCCTTTTGCAGAATCTGCAAGTGTTTATTTGGAGCACTTTGAGGCCTATGCTGGAAAAGGAAATATCTTCACATAAAAACTAGACAGAAGCATTCTCAGAAACTTCTTTGTGACGAGTGCATTCTACTCACAGAGTTGAACCTTCTTTTTGATAGAAGAGTTTTGAAACTCTCTTTCTGTAGAATCTGCAAGTGCATATTTGGAGCTGTTTGAGGCCAATGCTGGAAAAGGAAATATCTTCACATAAAAACTAGACAGAAGCATTCTCAGAAACTTGTTTGCGATGAGTGCATTCAACTCACAGACTTGAACGTTCCTACTGAAAGAGCAGTTTTGAAACACACTTTTTGTACAATCTGCAAGTGGATATTTAGAACGCTTTTTGTCCTATGCTGGGAAATGAAATATCTTCACGTAAAAACTAGACAGAAGCATTCTCAGAAACTTCTGTGTGATGAGTGCATTCAACTCACAGACTTGAACATTCCTTTTGATAGAGCAGTTTGGAAACACTCCTTTTGAAGAATCTGCAAGTGTTTGTTTGGAGCGTTTTGAGGCCTATGCTGGAAAAGGAAATATCTTCACATAAAAACTAGACAGAAGCATTCTCAGAAACTTCTTTGTGATGAGTGCATTCTACTCATAGAGTTGAACATTCTTTTTGATAGAAGAGTTTTGAAACTCTCTTTCTGTGGGATCTGCAAGTGCATATTTGGAGCTGTTTGAGGCCAATGATGGAAAAGGAAATATCTTCACATAAAAACTAGACAGAAGCATTCTCAGAAACTTGTTTGTGATGAGTGCATTCAACTCACAGACTTAAACGTTCCTTTTGAAAGAGCAGTTTTGAAACACACTTTTTGTACAATCTGCAAGTGGATATTTAGAACGCTTTCGGTCCTATGCTGGGAAATGAAATACCTTCACCTAAAACCTAGACAGAAGCATTCTCGGAAACTTCTGTGTGATGAGTGCATTCAACTCACAGACTTGAACATTCCCTTTGATAGAGCAGTTTGGAAACACTCCTTTTTCAGAATCTGCAAGGGTTTATTTGGAGCACTTTGAGGCGTATGCTGGCAAAGGAAATATCTTCACATAAAAACTAGACAGAAGCATTCTCAGAAACTTCTTTGGGATGAGTGCATTCTACTCACAGAGTTGAACCTTCTTTTTGATAGAAGAGTTTTGAAACTCTCTTTCTGTAGAATCTGCAAGCGCATATTTGGAGCTGTTTGAGGCCAACGCTGGAAAAGGAAATATCTTCACATAAAAACTAGAAAGAAGCATTCTCAGAAACTTGTTTGTGATGAGTGCATTCAACTCACAGACTTGAACGTTCCTTTTGAAAGAGCAGTTTTGAAACACACTTTTTGTACAATCTGCAAGTGGATATTTAGAACGCTTTCTGGCCTATGCTGGGAAATGAAATATCTTCACCTAAAACCTAGACAGAAGCATTCTCGGAAACTTCTGTGCGATGAGTGCATTCAACTCACAGACTTGAACATTACTTTGGATAGAGCAGTTTGGAAACACTCCTTTTGAAGAATCTGTAAGTGTTTGTTTGGAGCGTTTTGAGGCCTATGCTGGAAAAGGAAATATCTTCACATAAAAACTAGACAGAAGCATTCTCAGAAACTTCTTTGTGATGAGTGCATTCTACTCGCAGAGTTGAACCTTCTTTTTGATAGAAGAGTTTTCAAACTGTCTTTTTGTAGAATCTGCAAGTGCATATTTGGAGCTGTTTGAGGCCAATGATGGAAAAGGAAATATCTTCACATAAAAACTAGACAGAAGCGTTCTCAGAAACTTGTTTGGGAGGAGTGCATTCAAGTCACAGATTTGAACCTTTCTTTTGAAAGAGCAGTTTTGAAACACTCTTTTTGTAGAATCTGCTAGTGTATATTTGGAGCGCTGTGAGGCGTATGCTGGGAAATGGAATATCTTCACCTGGAAACAAGACAGAAGGATTCTCAGAAACTTCTGTGTGATGAATGCATTCAACTCACAGACATGAACGTTCCTTTTGATAGGACAGTTTTGAAACACTCCTTTGGTAGAATCTGCATCTGTTTATTTCGAGCGCCTTGAGGCCAATGCTGGAAAAGGAAATATCTTCCCATAAAAACTAGACAGAAGCATTCTCAGAAACTTGTGTGTGATGAGTGCGTTCAACTCACAGACTTGAACGATCCTTTTGATAGGACAGTTTGGAAACACTCCCTTTGTAGAATCTGCAAGTGTTTATTTCGAGCTCATTGAGGTCAACGGTGGAAAAGGAATTGTCCTCAAATAACAACTACACAGAAGCATTCTCCGAAACTTCTTTGCAATGAGTGCATTCAACTCACGGACTTGATCCTTCCTTTTGAAAGAACAGTTTTGAAACACTCTTTTTGTAGAATCTTCAAGTGGATATTTGGAACGCTTTGAGGCCTAGGCTGGGAAATGAAATATGTTCACCTAAAAACTAGACAGAAGCATTCTCAGAAACTTCTGTGTGATGAGTGCATTCAACTCACAGACTTGAACATTCCTTTTGATAGAGCAGTTTGGAAACACTCCTTTTGCAGAATCTGCAAGGGTTTATTTGGAGCACTTTGAGGCCTATGCTGGAAAAGGAAATATCTTCACATAAAAACTAGACAGAAGCATTCTCAGAAACTTCTTTGTGATGAGTGCATTCTACTCACAGAGTTGAACCTTCTTTTTGATAGAAGAGTTTTGAAACTCTCTTTCTGTAGAATCTGCAAGTGCATATTTGGAGCTGTTTGAGGCCAATGCTGGAAAAGGAAATATCTTCACATAAAAACTAGACAGAAGCATTCTCAGAAACTTGTTTGCGATGAGTGCATTCAACTCACAGACTTCAACCTTTCTTTTGAAAGAGCAGTTTTGAAACACTCTTTTTGTAGAATCTTCAAGTGGATATTTAGAACGCTTTCTGGCCTATGCTGGGAAATGAAATATCTTCACCTAAAACCTAGAAAGAAGCATTCTCGCAAACTTCCGTGTGAAGAGTGCATTCGACTCACGGACTTGAACATTACTTTGGATAGAGCAGTTTGGAAACACTCCTTTTGAAGAATCTGCAAGTGTTTGTTTGGAGCGTTTTGAGGCCTATGCTGGAAAAGGAAATATCTTCACATAAAAACTAGACAGAAGCATTCTCAGAAACTTCTTTGTGATGAGTGCATTCTACTCATACAGTTGAACATTCTTTTTGATAGAAGAGTTTTGAAACTCTCTTTCTGTGGGATCTGCAAGTGCATATTTGGAGCTGTTGGAGGCCAATGTTGGAAAAGGAAATATCTTCACATAAAAACTAGACGGAAGCATTCTCAGAAACTTGTGTGTGATGAGTGCGTTCAACTCACAGACTTGAACGATCCTATTGATAGGACAGTTTGGAAACACTCCTTTTGTAGAATCTGCAAGTGTTTATTTCGAGCTCATTGAGGCCAAAGGTGGAAAAGGAAATGTCCTCAAATAACAACTACACAGAAGCATTCTCCGAAACTTCTTTGCAATGAGTGCATTCAACTCGCAGACTTGAACCTTCCTTTTGAAAGAGCAGTTTTGAAACACTCTTTTTGTAGAATCTTCAAGTGGATATTTGGAACGCTTTGAGGCCTAGGCTGGGAAATGAAATATCTTCACCTAAAAACTAGACAGAAGCATTCTCAGAAACTTCTGTGTGATGAGTGCATTCAACTCACAGACTTGAATATTCCTTTTGATAGAGCAGTTTGGAAACACTCCTTTTGCAGAATCTGCAAGTGTTTATTTGGAGCACTTTGAGGCCTATGCTGGAAAAGGAAATATCTTCACATAAAAACTAGACAGAAGCATTCTCAGAAACTTCTTTGTGACGAGTGCATTCTACTCACAGAGTTGAACCTTCTTTTTGATAGAAGAGTTTTGAAACTCTCTTTCTGTAGAATCTGCAAGTGCATATTTGGAGCTGTTTGAGGCCAATGCTGGAAAAGGAAATATCTTCACATAAAAACTAGACAGAAGCATTCTCAGAAACTTGTTTGCGATGAGTGCATTCAACTCACAGACTTGAACGTTCCTACTGAAAGAGCAGTTTTGAAACACACTTTTTGTACAATCTGCAAGTGGATATTTAGAACGCTTTTTGTCCTATGCTGGGAAATGAAATATCTTCACGTAAAAACTAGACAGAAGCATTCTCAGAAACTTCTGTGTGATGAGTGCATTCAACTCACAGACTTGAACATTCGTTTTGATAGAGCAGTTTGGAAACACTCCTTTTGAAGAATCTGCAAGTGTTTGTTTGGAGCGTTTTGAGGCCTATGCTGGAAAAGGAAATATCTTCACATAAAAACTAGACAGAAGCATTCTCAGAAACTTCTTTGTGATGAGTGCATTCTACTCATAGAGTTGAACATTCTTTTTGATAGAAGAGTTTTGAAACTCTCTTTCTGTGGGATCTGCAAGTGCATATTTGGAGCTGTTTGAGGCCAATGATGGAAAAGGAAATATCTTCACATAAAAACTAGACAGAAGCATTCTCAGAAACTTGTTTGTGATGAGTGCATTCAACTCACAGACTTAAACGTTCCTTTTGAAAGAGCAGTTTTGAAACACACTTTTTGTACAATCTGCAAGTGGATATTTAGAACGCTTTCGGTCCTATGCTGGGAAATGAAATACCTTCACCTAAAACCTAGACAGAAGCATTCTCGGAAACTTCTGTGTGATGAGTGCATTCAACTCACAGACTTGAACATTCCCTTTGATAGAGCAGTTTGGAAACACTCCTTTTTCAGAATCTGCAAGGGTTTATTTGGAGCACTTTGAGGCGTATGCTGGAAAAGGAAATATCTTCACATAAAAACTAGACAGAAGCATTCTCAGAAACTTCTTTGGGATGAGTGCATTCTACTCACAGAGTTGAACCTTCTTTTTGATAGAAGAGTTTTGAAACTCTCTTTCTGTAGAATCTGCAAGCGCATATTTGGAGCTGTTTGAGGCCAACGCTGGAAAAGGAAATATCTTCACATAAAAACTAGAAAGAAGCATTCTCAGAAACTTGTTTGTGATGAGTGCATTCAACTCACAGACTTGAACGTTCCTTTTGAAAGAGCAGTTTTGAAACACACTTTTTGTACAATCTGCAAGTGGATATTTAGAACGCTTTCTGGCCTATGCTGGGAAATGAAATATCTTCACCTAAAACCTAGACAGAAGCATTCTCGGAAACTTCTGTGCGATGAGTGCATTCAACTCACAGACTTGAACATTACTTTGGATAGAGCAGTTTGGAAACACTCCTTTTGAAGAATCTGTAAGTGTTTGTTTGGAGCGTTTTGAGGCCTATGCTGGAAAAGGAAATATCTTCACATAAAAACTAGACAGAAGCATTCTCAGAAACTTCTTTGTGATGAGTGCATTCTACTCGCAGAGTTGAACCTTCTTTTTGATAGAAGAGTTTTCAAACTGTCTTTTTGTAGAATCTGCAAGTGCATATTTGGAGCTGTTTGAGGCCAATGATGGAAAAGGAAATATCTTCACATAAAAACTAGACAGAAGCGTTCTCAGAAACTTGTTTGGGAGGAGTGCATTCAAGTCACAGATTTGAACCTTTCTTTTGAAAGAGCAGTTTTGAAACACTCTTTTTGTAGAATCTGCTAGTGTATATTTGGAGCGCTGTGAGGCGTATGCTGGGAAATGGAATATCTTCACCTGGAAACAAGACAGAAGGATTCTCAGAAACTTCTGTGTGATGAATGCATTCAACTCACAGACATGAACGTTCCTTTTGATAGGACAGTTTTGAAACACTCCTTTGGTAGAATCTGCATCTGTTTATTTCGAGCGCCTTGAGGCCAATGCTGGAAAAGGAAATATCTTCCCATAAAAACTAGACAGAAGCATTCTCAGAAACTTGTGTGTGATGAGTGCGTTCAACTCACAGACTTGAACGATCCTTTTGATAGGACAGTTTGGAAACACTCCCTTTGTAGAATCTGCAAGTGTTTATTTCGAGCTCATTGAGGTCAACGGTGGAAAAGGAATTGTCCTCAAATAACAACTACACAGAAGCATTCTCCGAAACTTCTTTGCAATGAGTGCATTCAACTCACGGACTTGATCCTTCCTTTTGAAAGAACAGTTTTGAAACACTCTTTTTGTAGAATCTTCAAGTGGATATTTGGAACGCTTTGAGGCCTAGGCTGGGAAATGAAATATGTTCACCTAAAAACTAGACAGAAGCATTCTCAGAAACTTCTGTGTGATGAGTGCATTCAACTCACAGACTTGAACATTCCTTTTGATAGAGCAGTTTGGAAACACTCCTTTTTCAGAATCTGCAAGGGTTTATTTGGAGCACTTTGAGGCGTATGCTGGAAAAGGAAATATCTTCACATAAAAACTAGACAGAAGCATTCTCAGAAACTTCTTTGGGATGAGTGCATTCTACTCACAGAGTTGAACCTTCTTTTTGATAGAAGAGTTTTGAAACTCTCTTTCTGTAGAATCTGCAAGCGCATATTTGGAGCTGTTTGAGGCCAACGCTGGAAAAGGAAATATCTTCACATAAAAACTAGAAAGAAGCATTCTCAGAAACTTGTTTGTGATGAGTGCATTCAACTCACAGACTTGAACGTTCCTTTTGAAAGAGCAGTTTTGAAACACACTTTTTGTACAATCTGCAAGTGGATATTTAGAACGCTTTCTGGCCTATGCTGGGAAATGAAATATCTTCACCTAAAACCTAGACAGAAGCATTCTCGGAAACTTCTGTGCGATGAGTGCATTCAACTCACAGACTTGAACATTACTTTGGATAGAGCAGTTTGGAAACACTCCTTTTGAAGAATCTGTAAGTGTTTGTTTGGAGCGTTTTGAGGCCTATGCTGGAAAAGGAAATATCTTCACATAAAAACTAGACAGAAGCATTCTCAGAAACTTCTTTGTGATGAGTGCATTCTACTCGCAGAGTTGAACCTTCTTTTTGATAGAAGAGTTTTCAAACTGTCTTTTTGTAGAATCTGCAAGTGCATATTTGGAGCTGTTTGAGGCCAATGATGGAAAAGGAAATATCTTCACATAAAAACTAGACAGAAGCGTTCTCAGAAACTTTTTTGGGAGGAGTGCATTCAAGTCACAGATTTGAACCTTTCTTTTGAAAGAGCAGTTTTGAAACACTCTTTTTGTAGAATCTGCTAGTGTATATTTGGAGCGCTGTGAGGCGTATGCTGGGAAATGGAATATCTTCACCTGGAAACAAGACAGAAGGATTCTCAGAAACTTCTGTGTGATGAATGCATTCAACTCACAGACATGAACGTTCCTTTTGATAGGACAGTTTTGAAACACTCCTTTGGTAGAATCTGCATCTGTTTATTTCGAGCGCCTTGAGGCCAATGCTGGAAAAGGAAATATCTTCCCATAAAAACTAGACAGAAGCATTCTCAGAAACTTGTGTGTGATGAGTGCGTTCAACTCACAGACTTGAACGATCCTTTTGATAGGACAGTTTGGAAACACTCCCTTTGTAGAATCTGCAAGTGTTTATTTCGAGCTCATTGAGGTCAACGGTGGAAAAGGAATTGTCCTCAAATAACAACTACACAGAAGCATTCTCCGAAACTTCTTTGCAATGAGTGCATTCAACTCACGGACTTGATCCTTCCTTTTGAAAGAACAGTTTTGAAACACTCTTTTTGTAGAATCTTCAAGTGGATATTTGGAACGCTTTGAGGCCTAGGCTGGGAAATGAAATATGTTCACCTAAAAACTAGACAGAAGCATTCTCAGAAACTTCTGTGTGATGAGTGCATTCAACTCACAGACTTGAACATTCCTTTTGATAGAGCAGTTTGGAAACACTCCTTTTGCAGAATCTGCAAGGGTTTATTTGGAGCACTTTGAGGCCTATGCTGGAAAAGGAAATATCTTCACATAAAAACTAGACAGAAGCATTCTCAGAAACTTCTTTGTGATGAGTGCATTCTACTCACAGAGTTGAACCTTCTTTTTGATAGAAGAGTTTTGAAACTCTCTTTCTGTAGAATCTGCAAGTGCATATTTGGAGCTGTTTGAGGCCAATGCTGGAAAAGGAAATATCTTCACATAAAAACTAGACAGAAGCATTCTCAGAAACTTGTTTGCGATGAGTGCATTCAACTCACAGACTTCAACCTTTCTTTTGAAAGAGCAGTTTTGAAACACTCTTTTTGTAGAATCTTCAAGTGGATATTTAGAACGCTTTCTGGCCTATGCTGGGAAATGAAATATCTTCACCTAAAACCTAGAAAGAAGCATTCTCGCAAACTTCCGTGTGAAGAGTGCATTCGACTCACGGACTTGAACATTACTTTGGATAGAGCAGTTTGGAAACACTCCTTTTGAAGAATCTGCAAGTGTTTGTTTGGAGCGTTTTGAGGCCTATGCTGGAAAAGGAAATATCTTCACATAAAAACTAGACAGAAGCATTCTCAGAAACTTCTTTGTGATGAGTGCATTCTACTCATACAGTTGAACATTCTTTTTGATAGAAGAGTTTTGAAACTCTCTTTCTGTGGGATCTGCAAGTGCATATTTGGAGCTGTTGGAGGCCAATGTTGGAAAAGGAAATATCTTCACATAAAAACTAGACGGAAGCATTCTCAGAAACTTGTGTGTGATGAGTGCGTTCAACTCACAGACTTGAACGATCCTATTGATAGGACAGTTTGGAAACACTCCTTTTGTAGAATCTGCAAGTGTTTATTTCGAGCTCATTGAGGCCAAAGGTGGAAAAGGAAATGTCCTCAAATAACAACTACACAGAAGCATTCTCCGAAACTTCTTTGCAATGAGTGCATTCAACTCGCAGACTTGAACCTTCCTTTTGAAAGAGCAGTTTTGAAACACTCTTTTTGTAGAATCTTCAAGTGGATATTTGGAACGCTTTGAGGCCTAGGCTGGGAAATGAAATATCTTCACCTAAAAACTAGACAGAAGCATTCTCAGAAACTTCTGTGTGATGAGTGCATTCAACTCACAGACTTGAATATTCCTTTTGATAGAGCAGTTTGGAAACACTCCTTTTGCAGAATCTGCAAGTGTTTATTTGGAGCACTTTGAGGCCTATGCTGGAAAAGGAAATATCTTCACATAAAAACTAGACAGAAGCATTCTCAGAAACTTCTTTGTGACGAGTGCATTCTACTCACAGAGTTGAACCTTCTTTTTGATAGAAGAGTTTTGAAACTCTCTTTCTGTAGAATCTGCAAGTGCATATTTGGAGCTGTTTGAGGCCAATGCTGGAAAAGGAAATATCTTCACATAAAAACTAGACAGAAGCATTCTCAGAAACTTGTTTGCGATGAGTGCATTCAACTCACAGACTTGAACGTTCCTACTGAAAGAGCAGTTTTGAAACACACTTTTTGTACAATCTGCAAGTGGATATTTAGAACGCTTTTTGTCCTATGCTGGGAAATGAAATATCTTCACGTAAAAACTAGACAGAAGCATTCTCAGAAACTTCTGTGTGATGAGTGCATTCAACTCACAGACTTGAACATTCCTTTTGATAGAGCAGTTTGGAAACACTCCTTTTGAAGAATCTGCAAGTGTTTGTTTGGAGCGTTTTGAGGCCTATGCTGGAAAAGGAAATATCTTCACATAAAAACTAGACAGAAGCATTCTCAGAAACTTCTTTGTGATGAGTGCATTCTACTCATAGAGTTGAACATTCTTTTTGATAGAAGAGTTTTGAAACTCTCTTTCTGTGGGATCTGCAAGTGCATATTTGGAGCTGTTTGAGGCCAATGATGGAAAAGGAAATATCTTCACATAAAAACTAGACAGAAGCATTCTCAGAAACTTGTTTGTGATGAGTGCATTCAACTCACAGACTTAAACGTTCCTTTTGAAAGAGCAGTTTTGAAACACACTTTTTGTACAATCTGCAAGTGGATATTTAGAACGCTTTCGGTCCTATGCTGGGAAATGAAATACCTTCACCTAAAACCTAGACAGAAGCATTCTCGGAAACTTCTGTGTGATGAGTGCATTCAACTCACAGACTTGAACATTCCCTTTGATAGAGCAGTTTGGAAACACTCCTTTTTCAGAATCTGCAAGGGTTTATTTGGAGCACTTTGAGGCGTATGCTGGAAAAGGAAATATCTTCACATAAAAACTAGACAGAAGCATTCTCAGAAACTTCTTTGGGATGAGTGCATTCTACTCAGAGAGTTGAACCTTCTTTTTGATAGAAGAGTTTTGAAACTCTCTTTCTGTAGAATCTGCAAGCGCATATTTGGAGCTGTTTGAGGCCAACGCTGGAAAAGGAAATATCTTCACATAAAAACTAGAAAGAAGCATTCTCAGAAACTTGTTTGTGATGAGTGCATTCAACTCACAGACTTGAACGTTCCTTTTGAAAGAGCAGTTTTGAAACACACTTTTTGTACAATCTGCAAGTGGATATTTAGAACGCTTTCTGGCCTATGCTGGGAAATGAAATATCTTCACCTAAAACCTAGACAGAAGCATTCTCGGAAACTTCTGTGCGATGAGTGCATTCAACTCACAGACTTGAACATTACTTTGGATAGAGCAGTTTGGAAACACTCCTTTTGAAGAATCTGTAAGTGTTTGTTTGGAGCGTTTTGAGGCCTATGCTGGAAAAGGAAATATCTTCACATAAAAACTAGACAGAAGCATTCTCAGAAACTTCTTTGTGATGAGTGCATTCTACTCGCAGAGTTGAACCTTCTTTTTGATAGAAGAGTTTTCAAACTGTCTTTTTGTAGAATCTGCAAGTGCATATTTGGAGCTGTTTGAGGCCAATGATGGAAAAGGAAATATCTTCACATAAAAACTAGACAGAAGCGTTCTCAGAAACTTGTTTGGGAGGAGTGCATTCAAGTCACAGATTTGAACCTTTCTTTTGAAAGAGCAGTTTTGAAACACTCTTTTTGTAGAATCTGCTAGTGTATATTTGGAGCGCTGTGAGGCGTATGCTGGGAAATGGAATATCTTCACCTGGAAACAAGACAGAAGGATTCTCAGAAACTTCTGTGTGATGAATGCATTCAACTCACAGACATGAACGTTCCTTTTGATAGGACAGTTTTGAAACACTCCTTTGGGAGAATCTGCATCTGTTTATTTCGAGCGCCTTGAGGCCAATGCTGGAAAAGGAAATATCTTCCCATAAAAACTAGACAGAAGCATTCTCAGAAACTTGTGTGTGATGAGTGCGTTCAACTCACAGACTTGAACGATCCTTTTGATAGGACAGTTTGGAAACACTCCCTTTGTAGAATCTGCAAGTTTTATTTCGAGCTCATTGAGGTCAACGGTGGAAAAGGAATTGTCCTCAAATAACAACTACACAGAAGCATTCTCCGAAACTTCTTTGCAATGAGTGCATTCAACTCACGGACTTGATCCTTCCTTTTGAAAGAACAGTTTTGAAACACTCTTTTTGTAGAATCTTCAAGTGGATATTTGGAACGCTTTGAGGCCTAGGCTGGGAAATGAAATATGTTCACCTAAAAACTAGACAGAAGCATTCTCAGAAACTTCTGTGTGATGAGTGCATTCAACTCACAGACTTGAACATTCCTTTTGATAGAGCAGTTTGGAAACACTCCTTTTGCAGAATCTGCAAGGGTTTATTTGGAGCACTTTGAGGCCTATGCTGGAAAAGGAAATATCTTCACATAAAAACTAGACAGAAGCATTCTCAGAAACTTCTTTGGGATGAGTGCATTCTACTCACAGAGTTGAACCTTCTTTTTGATAGAAGAGTTTTGAAACTCTCTTTCTGTAGAATCTGCAAGTGCATATTTGGAGCTGTTTGAGGCCAATGCTGGAAAAGGAAATATCTTCACATAAAAACTAGACAGAAGCATTCTCAGAAACTTGTTTGCGATGAGTGCATTCAACTCACAGACTTCAACCTTTCTTTTGAAAGAGCAGTTTTGAAACACTCTTTTTGTAGAATCTTCAAGTGGATAATTAGAACGCTTTCTGGCCTATGCTGGGAAATGAAATATCTTCACCTAAAACCTAGAAAGAAGCATTCTCGCAAACTTCCGTGTGAAGAGTGCATTCGACTCACGGACTTGAACATTACTTTGGATAGAGCAGTTTGGAAACACTCCTTTTGAAGAATCTGCAAGTGTTTGTTTGGAGCGTTTTGAGGCCTATGCTGGAAAAGGAAATATCTTCACATAAAAACTAGACAGAAGCATTCTCAGAAACTTCTTTGTGATGAGTGCATTCTACTCATACAGTTGAACATTCTTTTTGATAGAAGAGTTTTGAAACTCTCTTTCTGTGGGATCTGCAAGTGCATATTTGGAGCTGTTGGAGGCCAATGTTGGAAAAGGAAATATCTTCACATAAAAACTAGACGGAAGCATTCTCAGAAACTTGTGTGTGATGAGTGCGTTCAACTCACAGACTTGAACGATCCTATTGATAGGACAGTTTGGAAACACTCCTTTTGTAGAATCTGCAAGTGTTTATTTCGAGCTCATTGAGGCCAAAGGTGGAAAAGGAAATGTCCTCAAATAACAACTACACAGAAGCATTCTCCGAAACTTCTTTGCAATGAGTGCATTCAACTCGCAGACTTGAACCTTCCTTTTGAAAGAGCAGTTTTGAAACACTCTTTTTGTAGAATCTTCAAGTGGATATTTGGAACGCTTTGAGGCCTAGGCTGGGAAATGAAATATCTTCACCTAAAAACTAGACAGAAGCATTCTCAGAAACTTCTGTGTGATGAGTGCATTCAACTCACAGACTTGAATATTCCTTTTGATAGAGCAGTTTGGAAACACTCCTTTTGCAGAATCTGCAAGTGTTTATTTGGAGCACTTTGAGGCCTATGCTGGAAAAGGAAATATCTTCACATAAAAACTAGACAGAAGCATTCTCAGAAACTTCTTTGTGACGAGTGCATTCTACTCACAGAGTTGAACCTTCTTTTTGATAGAAGAGTTTTGAAACTCTCTTTCTGTAGAATCTGCAAGTGCATATTTGGAGCTGTTTGAGGCCAATGCTGGAAAAGGAAATATCTTCACATAAAAACTAGACAGAAGCATTCTCAGAAACTTGTTTGCGATGAGTGCATTCAACTCACAGACTTGAACGTTCCTACTGAAAGAGCAGTTTTGAAACACACTTTTTGTACAATCTGCAAGTGGATATTTAGAACGCTTTTTGTCCTATGCTGGGAAATGAAATATCTTCACGTAAAAACTAGACAGAAGCATTCTCAGAAACTTCTGTGTGATGAGTGCATTCAACTCACAGACTTGAACATTCCTTTTGATAGAGCAGTTTGGAAACACTCCTTTTGAAGAATCTGCAAGTGTTTGTTTGGAGCGTTTTGAGGCCTATGCTGGAAAAGGAAATATCTTCACATAAAAACTAGACAGAAGCATTCTCAGAAACTTCTTTGTGATGAGTGCATTCTACTCATAGAGTTGAACATTCTTTTTGATAGAAGAGTTTTGAAACTCTCTTTCTGTGGGATCTGCAAGTGCATATTTGGAGCTGTTTGAGGCCAATGATGGAAAAGGAAATATCTTCACATAAAAACTAGACAGAAGCATTCTCAGAAACTTGTTTGTGATGAGTGCATTCAACTCACAGACTTAAACGTTCCTTTTGAAAGAGCAGTTTTGAAACACACTTTTTGTACAATCTGCAAGTGGATATTTAGAACGCTTTCGGTCCTATGCTGGGAAATGAAATACCTTCACCTAAAACCTAGACAGAAGCATTCTCGGAAACTTCTGTGTGATGAGTGCATTCAACTCACAGACTTGAACATTCCCTTTGATAGAGCAGTTTGGAAACACTCCTTTTTCAGAATCTGCAAGGGTTTATTTGGAGCACTTTGAGGCGTATGCTGGCAAAGGAAATATCTTCACATAAAAACTAGACAGAAGCATTCTCAGAAACTTCTTTGGGATGAGTGCATTCTACTCACAGAGTTGAACCTTCTTTTTGATAGAAGAGTTTTGAAACTCTCTTTCTGTAGAATCTGCAAGCGCATATTTGGAGCTGTTTGAGGCCAACGCTGGAAAAGGAAATATCTTCACATAAAAACTAGAAAGAAGCATTCTCAGAAACTTGTTTGTGATGAGTGCATTCAACTCACAGACTTGAACGTTCCTTTTGAAAGAGCAGTTTTGAAACACACTTTTTGTACAATCTGCAAGTGGATATTTAGAACGCTTTCTGGCCTATGCTGGGAAATGAAATATCTTCACCTAAAACCTAGACAGAAGCATTCTCGGAAACTTCTGTGCGATGAGTGCATTCAACTCACAGACTTGAACATTACTTTGGATAGAGCAGTTTGGAAACACTCCTTTTGAAGAATCTGTAAGTGTTTGTTTGGAGCGTTTTGAGGCCTATGCTGGAAAAGGAAATATCTTCACATAAAAACTAGACAGAAGCATTCTCAGAAACTTCTTTGTGATGAGTGCATTCTACTCGCAGAGTTGAACCTTCTTTTTGATAGAAGAGTTTTCAAACTGTCTTTTTGTAGAATCTGCAAGTGCATATTTGGAGCTGTTTGAGGCCAATGATGGAAAAGGAAATATCTTCACATAAAAACTAGACAGAAGCGTTCTCAGAAACTTGTTTGGGAGGAGTGCATTCAAGTCACAGATTTGAACCTTTCTTTTGAAAGAGCAGTTTTGAAACACTCTTTTTGTAGAATCTGCTAGTGTATATTTGGAGCGCTGTGAGGCGTATGCTGGGAAATGGAATATCTTCACCTGGAAACAAGACAGAAGGATTCTCAGAAACTTCTGTGTGATGAATGCATTCAACTCACAGACATGAACGTTCCTTTTGATAGGACAGTTTTGAAACACTCCTTTGGTAGAATCTGCATCTGTTTATTTCGAGCGCCTTGAGGCCAATGCTGGAAAAGGAAATATCTTCCCATAAAAACTAGACAGAAGCATTCTCAGAAACTTGTGTGTGATGAGTGCGTTCAACTCACAGACTTGAACGATCCTTTTGATAGGACAGTTTGGAAACACTCCCTTTGTAGAATCTGCAAGTGTTTATTTCGAGCTCATTGAGGTCAACGGTGGAAAAGGAATTGTCCTCAAATAACAACTACACAGAAGCATTCTCCGAAACTTCTTTGCAATGAGTGCATTCAACTCACGGACTTGATCCTTCCTTTTGAAAGAACAGTTTTGAAACACTCTTTTTGTAGAATCTTCAAGTGGATATTTGGAACGCTTTGAGGCCTAGGCTGGGAAATGAAATATGTTCACCTAAAAACTAGACAGAAGCATTCTCAGAAACTTCTGTGTGATGAGTGCATTCAACTCACAGACTTGAACATTCCTTTTGATAGAGCAGTTTGGAAACACTCCTTTTGCAGAATCTGCAAGGGTTTATTTGGAGCACTTTGAGGCCTATGCTGGAAAAGGAAATATCTTCACATAAAAACTAGACAGAAGCATTCTCAGAAACTTCTTTGGGATGAGTGCATTCTACTCACAGAGTTGAACCTTCTTTTTGATAGAAGAGTTTTGAAACTCTCTTTCTGTAGAATCTGCAAGTGCATATTTGGAGCTGTTTGAGGCCAATGCTGGAAAAGGAAATATCTTCACATAAAAACTAGACAGAAGCATTCTCAGAAACTTGTTTGCGATGAGTGCATTCAACTCACAGACTTCAACCTTTCTTTTGAAAGAGCAGTTTTGAAACACTCTTTTTGTAGAATCTTCAAGTGGATAATTAGAACGCTTTCTGGCCTATGCTGGGAAATGAAATATCTTCACCTAAAACCTAGAAAGAAGCATTCTCGCAAACTTCCGTGTGAAGAGTGCATTCGACTCACGGACTTGAACATTACTTTGGATAGAGCAGTTTGGAAACACTCCTTTTGAAGAATCTGCAAGTGTTTGTTTGGAGCGTTTTGAGGCCTATGCTGGAAAAGGAAATATCTTCACATAAAAACTAGACAGAAGCATTCTCAGAAACTTCTTTGTGATGAGTGCATTCTACTCATACAGTTGAACATTCTTTTTGATAGAAGAGTTTTGAAACTCTCTTTCTGTGGGATCTGCAAGTGCATATTTGGAGCTGTTGGAGGCCAATGTTGGAAAAGGAAATATCTTCACATAAAAACTAGACGGAAGCATTCTCAGAAACTTGTGTGTGATGAGTGCGTTCAACTCACAGACTTGAACGATCCTATTGATAGGACAGTTTGGAAACACTCCTTTTGTAGAATCTGCAAGTGTTTATTTCGAGCTCATTGAGGCCAAAGGTGGAAAAGGAAATGTCCTCAAATAACAACTACACAGAAGCATTCTCCGAAACTTCTTTGCAATGAGTGCATTCAACTCGCAGACTTGAACCTTCCTTTTGAAAGAGCAGTTTTGAAACACTCTTTTTGTAGAATCTTCAAGTGGATATTTGGAACGCTTTGAGGCCTAGGCTGGGAAATGAAATATCTTCACCTAAAAACTAGACAGAAGCATTCTCAGAAACTTCTGTGTGATGAGTGCATTCAACTCACAGACTTGAATATTCCTTTTGATAGAGCAGTTTGGAAACACTCCTTTTGCAGAATCTGCAAGTGTTTATTTGGAGCACTTTGAGGCCTATGCTGGAAAAGGAAATATCTTCACATAAAAACTAGACAGAAGCATTCTCAGAAACTTCTTTGTGACGAGTGCATTCTACTCACAGAGTTGAACCTTCTTTTTGATAGAAGAGTTTTGAAACTCTCTTTCTGTAGAATCTGCAAGTGCATATTTGGAGCTGTTTGAGGCCAATGCTGGAAAAGGAAATATCTTCACATAAAAACTAGACAGAAGCATTCTCAGAAACTTGTTTGCGATGAGTGCATTCAACTCACAGACTTGAACGTTCCTACTGAAAGAGCAGTTTTGAAACACACTTTTTGTACAATCTGCAAGTGGATATTTAGAACGCTTTTTGTCCTATGCTGGGAAATGAAATATCTTCACGTAAAAACTAGACAGAAGCATTCTCAGAAACTTCTGTGTGATGAGTGCATTCAACTCACAGACTTGAACATTCGTTTTGATAGAGCAGTTTGGAAACACTCCTTTTGAAGAATCTGCAAGTGTTTGTTTGGAGCGTTTTGAGGCCTATGCTGGAAAAGGAAATATCTTCACATAAAAACTAGACAGAAGCATTCTCAGAAACTTCTTTGTGATGAGTGCATTCTACTCATAGAGTTGAACATTCTTTTTGATAGAAGAGTTTTGAAACTCTCTTTCTGTGGGATCTGCAAGTGCATATTTGGAGCTGTTTGAGGCCAATGATGGAAAAGGAAATATCTTCACATAAAAACTAGACAGAAGCATTCTCAGAAACTTGTTTGTGATGAGTGCATTCAACTCACAGACTTAAACGTTCCTTTTGAAAGAGCAGTTTTGAAACACACTTTTTGTACAATCTGCAAGTGGATATTTAGAACGCTTTCGGTCCTATGCTGGGAAATGAAATACCTTCACCTAAAACCTAGACAGAAGCATTCTCGGAAACTTCTGTGTGATGAGTGCATTCAACTCACAGACTTGAACATTCCCTTTGATAGAGCAGTTTGGAAACACTCCTTTTTCAGAATCTGCAAGGGTTTATTTGGAGCACTTTGAGGCGTATGCTGGAAAAGGAAATATCTTCACATAAAAACTAGACAGAAGCATTCTCAGAAACTTCTTTGGGATGAGTGCATTCTACTCACAGAGTTGAACCTTCTTTTTGATAGAAGAGTTTTGAAACTCTCTTTCTGTAGAATCTGCAAGCGCATATTTGGAGCTGTTTGAGGCCAACGCTGGAAAAGGAAATATCTTCACATAAAAACTAGAAAGAAGCATTCTCAGAAACTTGTTTGTGATGAGTGCATTCAACTCACAGACTTGAACGTTCCTTTTGAAAGAGCAGTTTTGAAACACACTTTTTGTACAATCTGCAAGTGGATATTTAGAACGCTTTCTGGCCTATGCTGGGAAATGAAATATCTTCACCTAAAACCTAGACAGAAGCATTCTCGGAAACTTCTGTGCGATGAGTGCATTCAACTCACAGACTTGAACATTACTTTGGATAGAGCAGTTTGGAAACACTCCTTTTGAAGAATCTGTAAGTGTTTGTTTGGAGCGTTTTGAGGCCTATGCTGGAAAAGGAAATATCTTCACATAAAAACTAGACAGAAGCATTCTCAGAAACTTCTTTGTGATGAGTGCATTCTACTCGCAGAGTTGAACCTTCTTTTTGATAGAAGAGTTTTCAAACTGTCTTTTTGTAGAATCTGCAAGTGCATATTTGGAGCTGTTTGAGGCCAATGATGGAAAAGGAAATATCTTCACATAAAAACTAGACAGAAGCGTTCTCAGAAACTTGTTTGGGAGGAGTGCATTCAAGTCACAGATTTGAACCTTTCTTTTGAAAGAGCAGTTTTGAAACACTCTTTTTGTAGAATCTGCTAGTGTATATTTGGAGCGCTGTGAGGCGTATGCTGGGAAATGGAATATCTTCACCTGGAAACAAGACAGAAGGATTCTCAGAAACTTCTGTGTGATGAATGCATTCAACTCACAGACATGAACGTTCCTTTTGATAGGACAGTTTTGAAACACTCCTTTGGTAGAATCTGCATCTGTTTATTTCGAGCGCCTTGAGGCCAATGCTGGAAAAGGAAATATCTTCCCATAAAAACTAGACAGAAGCATTCTCAGAAACTTGTGTGTGATGAGTGCGTTCAACTCACAGACTTGAACGATCCTTTTGATAGGACAGTTTGGAAACACTCCCTTTGTAGAATCTGCAAGTGTTTATTTCGAGCTCATTGAGGTCAACGGTGGAAAAGGAATTGTCCTCAAATAACAACTACACAGAAGCATTCTCCGAAACTTCTTTGCAATGAGTGCATTCAACTCACGGACTTGATCCTTCCTTTTGAAAGAACAGTTTTGAAACACTCTTTTTGTAGAATCTTCAAGTGGATATTTGGAACGCTTTGAGGCCTAGGCTGGGAAATGAAATATGTTCACCTAAAAACTAGACAGAAGCATTCTCAGAAACTTCTGTGTGATGAGTGCATTCAACTCACAGACTTGAACATTCCTTTTGATAGAGCAGTTTGGAAACACTCCTTTTTCAGAATCTGCAAGGGTTTATTTGGAGCACTTTGAGGCGTATGCTGGAAAAGGAAATATCTTCACATAAAAACTAGACAGAAGCATTCTCAGAAACTTCTTTGGGATGAGTGCATTCTACTCACAGAGTTGAACCTTCTTTTTGATAGAAGAGTTTTGAAACTCTCTTTCTGTAGAATCTGCAAGCGCATATTTGGAGCTGTTTGAGGCCAACGCTGGAAAAGGAAATATCTTCACATAAAAACTAGAAAGAAGCATTCTCAGAAACTTGTTTGTGATGAGTGCATTCAACTCACAGACTTGAACGTTCCTTTTGAAAGAGCAGTTTTGAAACACACTTTTTGTACAATCTGCAAGTGGATATTTAGAACGCTTTCTGGCCTATGCTGGGAAATGAAATATCTTCACCTAAAACCTAGACAGAAGCATTCTCGGAAACTTCTGTGCGATGAGTGCATTCAACTCACAGACTTGAACATTACTTTGGATAGAGCAGTTTGGAAACACTCCTTTTGAAGAATCTGTAAGTGTTTGTTTGGAGCGTTTTGAGGCCTATGCTGGAAAAGGAAATATCTTCACATAAAAACTAGACAGAAGCATTCTCAGAAACTTCTTTGTGATGAGTGCATTCTACTCGCAGAGTTGAACCTTCTTTTTGATAGAAGAGTTTTCAAACTGTCTTTTTGTAGAATCTGCAAGTGCATATTTGGAGCTGTTTGAGGCCAATGATGGAAAAGGAAATATCTTCACATAAAAACTAGACAGAAGCGTTCTCAGAAACTTTTTTGGGAGGAGTGCATTCAAGTCACAGATTTGAACCTTTCTTTTGAAAGAGCAGTTTTGAAACACTCTTTTTGTAGAATCTGCTAGTGTATATTTGGAGCGCTGTGAGGCGTATGCTGGGAAATGGAATATCTTCACCTGGAAACAAGACAGAAGGATTCTCAGAAACTTCTGTGTGATGAATGCATTCAACTCACAGACATGAACGTTCCTTTTGATAGGACAGTTTTGAAACACTCCTTTGGTAGAATCTGCATCTGTTTATTTCGAGCGCCTTGAGGCCAATGCTGGAAAAGGAAATATCTTCCCATAAAAACTAGACAGAAGCATTCTCAGAAACTTGTGTGTGATGAGTGCGTTCAACTCACAGACTTGAACGATCCTTTTGATAGGACAGTTTGGAAACACTCCCTTTGTAGAATCTGCAAGTGTTTATTTCGAGCTCATTGAGGTCAACGGTGGAAAAGGAATTGTCCTCAAATAACAACTACACAGAAGCATTCTCCGAAACTTCTTTGCAATGAGTGCATTCAACTCACGGACTTGATCCTTCCTTTTGAAAGAACAGTTTTGAAACACTCTTTTTGTAGAATCTTCAAGTGGATATTTGGAACGCTTTGAGGCCTAGGCTGGGAAATGAAATATGTTCACCTAAAAACTAGACAGAAGCATTCTCAGAAACTTCTGTGTGATGAGTGCATTCAACTCACAGACTTGAACATTCCTTTTGATAGAGCAGTTTGGAAACACTCCTTTTTCAGAATCTGCAAGGGTTTATTTGGAGCACTTTGAGGCGTATGCTGGAAAAGGAAATATCTTCACATAAAAACTAGACAGAAGCATTCTCAGAAACTTCTTTGGGATGAGTGCATTCTACTCACAGAGTTGAACCTTCTTTTTGATAGAAGAGTTTTGAAACTCTCTTTCTGTAGAATCTGCAAGCGCATATTTGGAGCTGTTTGAGGCCAACGCTGGAAAAGGAAATATCTTCACATAAAAACTAGAAAGAAGCATTCTCAGAAACTTGTTTGTGATGAGTGCATTCAACTCACAGACTTGAACGTTCCTTTTGAAAGAGCAGTTTTGAAACACACTTTTTGTACAATCTGCAAGTGGATATTTAGAACGCTTTCTGGCCTATGCTGGGAAATGAAATATCTTCACCTAAAACCTAGACAGAAGCATTCTCGGAAACTTCTGTGCGATGAGTGCATTCAACTCACAGACTTGAACATTACTTTGGATAGAGCAGTTTGGAAACACTCCTTTTGAAGAATCTGTAAGTGTTTGTTTGGAGCGTTTTGAGGCCTATGCTGGAAAAGGAAATATCTTCACATAAAAACTAGACAGAAGCATTCTCAGAAACTTCTTTGTGATGAGTGCATTCTACTCGCAGAGTTGAACCTTCTTTTTGATAGAAGAGTTTTCAAACTGTCTTTTTGTAGAATCTGCAAGTGCATATTTGGAGCTGTTTGAGGCCAATGATGGAAAAGGAAATATCTTCACATAAAAACTAGACAGAAGCGTTCTCAGAAACTTGTTTGGGAGGAGTGCATTCAAGTCACAGATTTGAACCTTTCTTTTGAAAGAGCAGTTTTGAAACACTCTTTTTGTAGAATCTGCTAGTGTATATTTGGAGCGCTGTGAGGCGTATGCTGGGAAATGGAATATCTTCACCTGGAAACAAGACAGAAGGATTCTCAGAAACTTCTGTGTGATGAATGCATTCAACTCACAGACATGAACGTTCCTTTTGATAGGACAGTTTTGAAACACTCCTTTGGTAGAATCTGCATCTGTTTATTTCGAGCGCCTTGAGGCCAATGCTGGAAAAGGAAATATCTTCCCATAAAAACTAGACAGAAGCATTCTCAGAAACTTGTGTGTGATGAGTGCGTTCAACTCACAGACTTGAACGATCCTTTTGATAGGACAGTTTGGAAACACTCCCTTTGTAGAATCTGCAAGTGTTTATTTCGAGCTCATTGAGGTCAACGGTGGAAAAGGAATTGTCCTCAAATAACAACTACACAGAAGCATTCTCCGAAACTTCTTTGCAATGAGTGCATTCAACTCACGGACTTGATCCTTCCTTTTGAAAGAACAGTTTTGAAACACTCTTTTTGTAGAATCTTCAAGTGGATATTTGGAACGCTTTGAGGCCTAGGCTGGGAAATGAAATATGTTCACCTAAAAACTAGACAGAAGCATTCTCAGAAACTTCTGTGTGATGAGTGCATTCAACTCACAGACTTGAACATTCCTTTTGATAGAGCAGTTTGGAAACACTCCTTTTTCAGAATCTGCAAGGGTTTATTTGGAGCACTTTGAGGCGTATGCTGGAAAAGGAAATATCTTCACATAAAAACTAGACAGAAGCATTCTCAGAAACTTCTTTGGGATGAGTGCATTCTACTCACAGAGTTGAACCTTCTTTTTGATAGAAGAGTTTTGAAACTCTCTTTCTGTAGAATCTGCAAGCGCATATTTGGAGCTGTTTGAGGCCAACGCTGGAAAAGGAAATATCTTCACATAAAAACTAGAAAGAAGCATTCTCAGAAACTTGTTTGTGATGAGTGCATTCAACTCACAGACTTGAACGTTCCTTTTGAAAGAGCAGTTTTGAAACACACTTTTTGTACAATCTGCAAGTGGATATTTAGAACGCTTTCTGGCCTATGCTGGGAAATGAAATATCTTCACCTAAAACCTAGACAGAAGCATTCTCGGAAACTTCTGTGCGATGAGTGCATTCAACTCACAGACTTGAACATTACTTTGGATAGAGCAGTTTGGAAACACTCCTTTTGAAGAATCTGTAAGTGTTTGTTTGGAGCGTTTTGAGGCCTATGCTGGAAAAGGAAATATCTTCACATAAAAACTAGACAGAAGCATTCTCAGAAACTTCTTTGTGATGAGTGCATTCTACTCGCAGAGTTGAACCTTCTTTTTGATAGAAGAGTTTTCAAACTGTCTTTTTGTAGAATCTGCAAGTGCATATTTGGAGCTGTTTGAGGCCAATGATGGAAAAGGAAATATCTTCACATAAAAACTAGACAGAAGCGTTCTCAGAAACTTTTTTGGGAGGAGTGCATTCAAGTCACAGATTTGAACCTTTCTTTTGAAAGAGCAGTTTTGAAACACTCTTTTTGTAGGATCTGCTAGTGTATATTTGGAGCGCTGTGAGGCGTATGCTGGGAAATGGAATATCTTCACCTGGAAACAAGACAGAAGGATTCTCAGAAACTTCTGTGTGATGAATGCATTCAACTCACAGACATGAACGTTCCTTTTGATAGGACAGTTTTGAAACACTCCTTTGGTAGAATCTGCATCTGTTTATTACGAGCGCCTTGAGGCCAATGCTGGAAAAGGAAATATCTTCCCATAAAAACTAGACAGAAGCATTCTCAGAAACTTGTGTGTGATGAGTGCGTTCAACTCACAGACTTGAACGATCCTTTTGATAGGACAGTTTGGAAACACTCCCTTTGTAGAATCTGCAAGTGTTTATTTCGAGCTCATTGAGGTCAACGGTGGAAAAGGAATTGTCCTCAAATAACAACTACACAGAAGCATTCTCCGAAACTTCTTTGCAATGAGTGCATTCAACTCACGGACTTGATCCTTCCTTTTGAAAGAACAGTTTTGAAACACTCTTTTTGTAGAATCTTCAAGTGGATAATTGGAACGCTTTGAGGCCTAGGCTGGGAAATGAAATATGTTCACCTAAAAACTAGACAGAAGCATTCTCAGAAACTTCTGTGTGATGAGTGCATTCAACTCACAGACTTGAACATTCCTTTTGATAGAGCAGTTTGGAAACACTCCTTTTGCAGAATCTGCAAGGGTTTATTTGGAGCACTTTGAGGCCTATGCTGGAAAAGGAAATATCTTCACATAAAAACTAGACAGAAGCATTCTCAGAAACTTGTGTGTGATGAGTGCGTTCAACTCACAGACTTGAACGATCCTTTTGATAGGACAGTTTGGAAACACTCCCTTTGTAGAATCTGCAAGTGTTTATTTCGAGCTCATTGAGGTCAACGGTGGAAAAGGAATTGTCCTCAAATAACAACTACACAGAAGCATTCTCCGAAACTTCTTTGCAATGAGTGCATTCAACTCACGGACTTGATCCTTCCTTTTGAAAGAACAGTTTTGAAACACTCTTTTTGTAGAATCTTCAAGTGGATATTTGGAACGCTTTGAGGCCTAGGCTGGGAAATGAAATATGTTCACCTAAAAACTAGACAGAAGCATTCTCAGAAACTTCTGTGTGATGAGTGCATTCAACTCACAGACTTGAACATTCCTTTTGATAGAGCAGTTTGGAAACACTCCTTTTGCAGAATCTGCAAGGGTTTATTTGGAGCACTTTGAGGCCTATGCTGGAAAAGGAAATATCTTCACATAAAAACTAGACAGAAGCATTCTCAGAAACTTCTTTGTGATGAGTGCATTCTACTCACAGAGTTGAACCTTCTTTTTGATAGAAGAGTTTTGAAACTCTCTTTCTGTAGAATCTGCAAGTGCATATTTGGAGCTGTTTGAGGCCAATGCTGGAAAAGGAAATATCTTCACATAAAAACTAGACAGAAGCATTCTCAGAAACTTGTTTGCGATGAGTGCATTCAACTCACAGACTTCAACCTTTCTTTTGAAAGAGCAGTTTTGAAACACTCTTTTTGTAGAATCTTCAAGTGGATATTTAGAACGCTTTCTGGCCTATGCTGGGAAATGAAATATCTTCACCTAAAACCTAGAAAGACGCATTCTCGCAAACTTCCGTGTGAAGAGTGCATTCGACTCACGGACTTGAACATTACTTTGGATAGAGCAGTTTGGAAACACTCCTTTTGAAGAATCTGCAAGTGTTTGTTTGGAGCGTTTTGAGGCCTATGCTGGAAAAGGAAATATCATCACATAAAAACTAGACAGAAGCATTCTCAGAAACTTCTTTGTGATGAGTGCATTCTACTCGCAGAGTTGAACCTTCTTTTTGATAGAAGAGTTTTCAAACTGTCTTTTTGTAGAATCTGCAAGTGCATATTTGGAGCTGTTTGAGGCCAATGATGGAAAAGGAAATATCTTCACATAAAAACTAGACAGAAGCGTTCTCAGAAACTTTTTTGGGAGGAGTGCATTCAAGTCACAGATTTGAACCTTTCTTTTGAAAGAGCAGTTTTGAAACACTCTTTTTGTAGAATCTGCTAGTGTATATTTGGAGCGCTGTGAGGCGTATGCTGGGAAATGGAATATCTTCACCTGGAAACAAGACAGAAGGATTCTCAGAAACTTCTGTGTGATGAATGCATTCAACTCACAGACATGAACGTTCCTTTTGATAGGACAGTTTTGAAACACTCCTTTGGTAGAATCTGCATCTGTTTATTTCGAGCGCCTTGAGGCCAATGCTGGAAAAGGAAATATCTTCCCATAAAAACTAGACAGAAGCATTCTCAGAAACTTGTGTGTGATGAGTGCGTTCAACTCACAGACTTGAACGATCCTTTTGATAGGACAGTTTGGAAACACTCCCTTTGTAGAATCTGCAAGTGTTTATTTCGAGCTCATTGAGGTCAACGGTGGAAAAGGAATTGTCCTCAAATAACAACTACACAGAAGCATTCTCCGAAACTTCTTTGCAATGAGTGCATTCAACTCACGGACTTGATCCTTCCTTTTGAAAGAACAGTTTTGAAACACTCTTTTTGTAGAATCTTCAAGTGGATATTTGGAACGCTTTGAGGCCTAGGCTGGGAAATGAAATATCTTCACCTAAAAACTAGACAGAAGCATTCTCAGAAACTTCTGTGTGATGAGTGCATTCAACTCACAGACTTGAACATTCCTTTTGATAGAGCAGTTTGGAAACACTCCTTTTGCAGAATCTGCAAGGGTTTATTTGGAGCACTTTGAGGCCTATGCTGGAAAAGGAAATATCTTCACATAAAAACTAGACAGAAGCATTCTCAGAAACTTCTTTGTGATGAGTGCATTCTACTCACAGAGTTGAACCTTCTTTTTGATAGAAGAGTTTTGAAACTCTCTTTCTGTAGAATCTGCAAGTGCATATTTGGAGCTGTTTGAGGCCAATGCTGGAAAAGGAAATATCTTCACATAAAAACTAGACAGAAGCATTCTCAGAAACTTGTTTGCGATGAGTGCATTCAACTCACAGACTTCAACCTTTCTTTTGAAAGAGCAGTTTTGAAACACTCTTTTTGTAGAATCTTCAAGTGGATATTTAGAACGCTTTCTGGCCTATGCTGGGAAATGAAATATCTTCACCTAAAACCTAGAAAGAAGCATTCTCGCAAACTTCCGTGTGAAGAGTGCATTCGACTCACGGATTTGAACATTACTTTGGATAGAGCAGTTTGGAAACACTCCTTTTGAAGAATCTGCAAGTGTTTGTTTGGAGCGTTTTGAGGCCTATGCTGGAAAAGGAAATATCTTCACATAAAAACTAGACAGAAGCATTCTCAGAAACTTCTTTGTGATGAGTGCATTCTACTCATACAGTTGAACATTCTTTTTGATAGAAGAGTTTTGAAACTCTCTTTCTGTGGGATCTGCAAGTGCATATTTGGAGCTGTTGGAGGCCAATGTTGGAAAAGGAAATATCTTCACATAAAAACTAGACGGAAGCATTCTCAGAAACTTGTGTGTGATGAGTGCGTTCAACTCACAGACTTGAACGATCCTATTGATAGGACAGTTTGGAAACACTCCTTTTGTAGAATCTGCAAGTGTTTATTTCGAGCTCATTGAGGCCAAAGGTGGAAAAGGAAATGTCCTCAAATAACAACTACACAGAAGCATTCTCCGAAACTTCTTTGCAATGAGTGCATTCAACTCGCAGACTTGAACCTTCCTTTTGAAAGAGCAGTTTTGAAACACTCTTTTTGTAGAATCTTCAAGTGGATATTTGGAACGCTTTGAGGCCTAGGCTGGGAAATGAAATATCTTCACCTAAAAACTAGACAGAAGCATTCTCAGAAACTTCTGTGTGATGAGTGCATTCAACTCACAGACTTGAATATTCCTTTTGATAGAGCAGTTTGGAAACACTCCTTTTGCAGAATCTGCAAGTGTTTATTTGGAGCACTTTGAGGCCTATGCTGGAAAAGGAAATATCTTCACATAAAAACTAGACAGAAGCATTCTCAGAAACTTCTTTGTGACGAGTGCATTCTACTCACAGAGTTGAACCTTCTTTTTGATAGAAGAGTTTTGAAACTCTCTTTCTGTAGAATCTGCAAGTGCATATTTGGAGCTGTTTGAGGCCAATGCTGGAAAAGGAAATATCTTCACATAAAAACTAGACAGAAGCATTCTCAGAAACTTGTTTGCGATGAGTGCATTCAACTCACAGACTTGAACGTTCCTACTGAAAGAGCAGTTTTGAAACACACTTTTTGTACAATCTGCAAGTGGATATTTAGAACGCTTTTTGTCCTATGCTGGGAAATGAAATATCTTCACGTAAAAACTAGACAGAAGCATTCTCAGAAACTTCTGTGTGATGAGTGCATTCAACTCACAGACTTGAACATTCCTTTTGATAGAGCAGTTTGGAAACACTCCTTTTGAAGAATCTGCAAGTGTTTGTTTGGAGCGTTTTGAGGCCTATGCTGGAAAAGGAAATATCTTCACATAAAAACTAGACAGAAGCATTCTCAGAAACTTCTTTGTGATGAGTGCATTCTACTCATAGAGTTGAACATTCTTTTTGATAGAAGAGTTTTGAAACTCTCTTTCTGTGGGATCTGCAAGTGCATATTTGGAGCTGTTTGAGGCCAATGATGGAAAAGGAAATATCTTCACATAAAAACTAGACAGAAGCATTCTCAGAAACTTGTTTGTGATGAGTGCATTCAACTCACAGACTTAAACGTTCCTTTTGAAAGAGCAGTTTTGAAACACACTTTTTGTACAATCTGCAAGTGGATATTTAGAACGCTTTCGGTCCTATGCTGGGAAATGAAATACCTTCACCTAAAACCTAGACAGAAGCATTCTCGGAAACTTCTGTGTGATGAGTGCATTCAACTCACAGACTTGAACATTCCCTTTGATAGAGCAGTTTGGAAACACTCCTTTTTCAGAATCTGCAAGGGTTTATTTGGAGCACTTTGAGGCGTATGCTGGAAAAGGAAATATCTTCACATAAAAACTAGACAGAAGCATTCTCAGAAACTTCTTTGGGATGAGTGCATTCTACTCACAGAGTTGAACCTTCTTTTTGATAGAAGAGTTTTGAAACTCTCTTTCTGTAGAATCTGCAAGCGCATATTTGGAGCTGTTTGAGGCCAACGCTGGAAAAGGAAATATCTTCACATAAAAACTAGAAAGAAGCATTCTCAGAAACTTGTTTGTGATGAGTGCATTCAACTCACAGACTTGAACGTTCCTTTTGAAAGAGCAGTTTTGAAACACACTTTTTGTACAATCTGCAAGTGGATATTTAGAACGCTTTCTGGCCTATGCTGGGAAATGAAATATCTTCACCTAAAACCTAGACAGAAGCATTCTCGGAAACTTCTGTGTGATGAGTGCATTCAACTCACAGACTTGAACATTACTTTGGATAGAGCAGTTTGGAAACACTCCTTTTGAAGAATCTGTAAGTGTTTGTTTGGAGCGTTTTGAGGCCTATGCTGGAAAAGGAAATATCTTCACATAAAAACTAGACAGAAGCATTCTCAGAAACTTCTTTGTGATGAGTGCATTCTACTCGCAGAGTTGAACCTTCTTTTTGATAGAAGAGTTTTCAAACTGTCTTTTTGTAGAATCTGCAAGTGCATATTTGGAGCTGTTTGAGGCCAATGATGGAAAAGGAAATATCTTCACATAAAAACTAGACAGAAGCGTTCTCAGAAACTTGTTTGGGAGGAGTGCATTCAAGTCACAGATTTGAACCTTTCTTTTGAAAGAGCAGTTTTGAAACACTCTTTTTGTAGAATCTGCTAGTGTATATTTGGAGCGCTGTGAGGCGTATGCTGGGAAATGGAATATCTTCACCTGGAAACAAGACAGAAGGATTCTCAGAAACTTCTGTGTGATGAATGCATTCAACTCACAGACATGAACGTTCCTTTTGATAGGACAGTTTTGAAACACTCCTTTGGGAGAATCTGCATCTGTTTATTTCGAGCGCCTTGAGGCCAATGCTGGAAAAGGAAATATCTTCCCATAAAAACTAGACAGAAGCATTCTCAGAAACTTGTGTGTGATGAGTGCGTTCAACTCACAGACTTGAACGATCCTTTTGATAGGACAGTTTGGAAACACTCCCTTTGTAGAATCTGCAAGTGTTTATTTCGAGCTCATTGAGGTCAACGGTGGAAAAGGAATTGTCCTCAAATAACAACTACACAGAAGCATTCTCCGAAACTTCTTTGCAATGAGTGCATTCAACTCACGGACTTGATCCTTCCTTTTGAAAGAACAGTTTTGAAACACTCTTTTTGTAGAATCTTCAAGTGGATATTTGGAACGCTTTGAGGCCTAGGCTGGGAAATGAAATATGTTCACCTAAAAACTAGACAGAAGCATTCTCAGAAACTTCTGTGTGATGAGTGCATTCAACTCACAGACTTGAACATTCCTTTTGATAGAGCAGTTTGGAAACACTCCTTTTGCAGAATCTGCAAGGGTTTATTTGGAGCACTTTGAGGCCTATGCTGGAAAAGGAAATATCTTCACATAAAAACTAGACAGAAGCATTCTCAGAAACTTCTTTGGGATGAGTGCATTCTACTCACAGAGTTGAACCTTCTTTTTGATAGAAGAGTTTTGAAACTCTCTTTCTGTAGAATCTGCAAGTGCATATTTGGAGCTGTTTGAGGCCAATGCTGGAAAAGGAAATATCTTCACATAAAAACTAGACAGAAGCATTCTCAGAAACTTGTTTGCGATGAGTGCATTCAACTCACAGACTTCAACCTTTCTTTTGAAAGAGCAGTTTTGAAACACTCTTTTTGTAGAATCTTCAAGTGGATATTTAGAACGCTTTCTGGCCTATGCTGGGAAATGAAATATCTTCACCTAAAACCTAGAAAGAAGCATTCTCGCAAACTTCCGTGTGAAGAGTGCATTCGACTCACGGACTTGAACATTACTTTGGATAGAGCAGTTTGGAAACACTCCTTTTGAAGAATCTGCAAGTGTTTGTTTGGAGCGTTTTGAGGCCTATGCTGGAAAAGGAAATATCTTCACATAAAAACTAGACAGAAGCATTCTCAGAAACTTCTTTGTGATGAGTGCATTCTACTCGCAGAGTTGAACCTTCTTTTTGATAGAAGAGTTTTCAAACTGTCTTTTTGTAGAATCTGCAAGTGCATATTTGGAGCTGTTTGAGGCCAATGATGGAAAAGGAAATATCTTCACATAAAAACTAGACAGAAGCGTTCTCAGAAACTTGTTTGGGAGGAGTGCATTCAAGTCACAGATTTGAACCTTTCTTTTGAAAGAGCAGTTTTGAAACACTCTTTTTGTAGAATCTGCTAGTGTATATTTGGAGCGCTGTGAGGCGTATGCTGGGAAATGGAATATCTTCACCTGGAAACAAGACAGAAGGATTCTCAGAAACTTCTGTGTGATGAATGCATTCAACTCACAGACATGAACGTTCCTTTTGATAGGACAGTTTTGAAACACTCCTTTGGTAGAATCTGCATCTGTTTATTTCGAGCGCCTTGAGGCCAATGCTGGAAAAGGAAATATCTTCCCATAAAAACTAGACAGAAGCATTCTCAGAAACTTGTGTGTGATGAGTGCGTTCAACTCACAGACTTGAACGATCCTTTTGATAGGACAGTTTGGAAACACTCCCTTTGTAGAATCTGCAAGTGTTTATTTCGAGCTCATTGAGGTCAACGGTGGAAAAGGAATTGTCCTCAAATAACAACTACACAGAAGCATTCTCCGAAACTTCTTTGCAATGAGTGCATTCAACTCACGGACTTGATCCTTCCTTTTGAAAGAACAGTTTTGAAACACTCTTTTTGTAGAATCTTCAAGTGGATATTTGGAACGCTTTGAGGCCTAGGCTGGGAAATGAAATATGTTCACCTAAAAACTAGACAGAAGCATTCTCAGAAACTTCTGTGTGATGAGTGCATTCAACTCACAGACTTGAACATTCCTTTTGATAGAGCAGTTTGGAAACACTCCTTTTGCAGAATCTGCAAGGGTTTATTTGGAGCACTTTGAGGCCTATGCTGGAAAAGGAAATATCTTCACATAAAAACTAGACAGAAGCATTCTCAGAAACTTCTTTGTGATGAGTGCATTCTACTCACAGAGTTGAACCTTCTTTTTGATAGAAGAGTTTTGAAACTCTCTTTCTGTAGAATCTGCAAGTGCATATTTGGAGCTGTTTGAGGCCAATGCTGGAAAAGGAAATATCTTCACATAAAAACTAGACAGAAGCATTCTCAGAAACTTGTTTGCGATGAGTGCATTCAACTCACAGACTTCAACCTTTCTTTTGAAAGAGCAGTTTTGAAACACTCTTTTTGTAGAATCTTCAAGTGGATATTTAGAACGCTTTCTGGCCTATGCTGGGAAATGAAATATCTTCACCTAAAACCTAGAAAGAAGCATTCTCGCAAACTTCCGTGTGAAGAGTGCATTCGACTCACGGACTTGAACATTACTTTGGATAGAGCAGTTTGGAAACACTCCTTTTGAAGAATCTGCAAGTGTTTGTTTGGAGCGTTTTGAGGCCTATGCTGGAAAAGGAAATATCTTCACATAAAAACTAGACAGAAGCATTCTCAGAAACTTCTTTGTGATGAGTGCATTCTACTCATACAGTTGAACATTCTTTTTGATAGAAGAGTTTTGAAACTCTCTTTCTGTGGGATCTGCAAGTGCATATTTGGAGCTGTTGGAGGCCAATGTTGGAAAAGGAAATATCTTCACATAAAAACTAGACGGAAGCATTCTCAGAAACTTGTGTGTGATGAGTGCGTTCAACTCACAGACTTGAACGATCCTATTGATAGGACAGTTTGGAAACACTCCTTTTGTAGAATCTGCAAGTGTTTATTTCGAGCTCATTGAGGCCAAAGGTGGAAAAGGAAATGTCCTCAAATAACAACTACACAGAAGCATTCTCCGAAACTTCTTTGCAATGAGTGCATTCAACTCGCAGACTTGAACCTTCCTTTTGAAAGAGCAGTTTTGAAACACTCTTTTTGTAGAATCTTCAAGTGGATATTTGGAACGCTTTGAGGCCTAGGCTGGGAAATGAAATATCTTCACCTAAAAACTAGACAGAAGCATTCTCAGAAACTTCTGTGTGATGAGTGCATTCAACTCACAGACTTGAATATTCCTTTTGATAGAGCAGTTTGGAAACACTCCTTTTGCAGAATCTGCAAGTGTTTATTTGGAGCACTTTGAGGCCTATGCTGGAAAAGGAAATATCTTCACATAAAAACTAGACAGAAGCATTCTCAGAAACTTCTTTGTGACGAGTGCATTCTACTCACAGAGTTGAACCTTCTTTTTGATAGAAGAGTTTTGAAACTCTCTTTCTGTAGAATCTGCAAGTGCATATTTGGAGCTGTTTGAGGCCAATGCTGGAAAAGGAAATATCTTCACATAAAAACTAGACAGAAGCATTCTCAGAAACTTGTTTGCGATGAGTGCATTCAACTCACAGACTTGAACGTTCCTACTGAAAGAGCAGTTTTGAAACACACTTTTTGTACAATCTGCAAGTGGATATTTAGAACGCTTTTTGTCCTATGCTGGGAAATGAAATATCTTCACGTAAAAACTAGACAGAAGCATTCTCAGAAACTTCTGTGTGATGAGTGCATTCAACTCACAGACTTGAACATTCCTTTTGATAGAGCAGTTTGGAAACACTCCTTTTGAAGAATCTGCAAGTGTTTGTTTGGAGCGTTTTGAGGCCTATGCTGGAAAAGGAAATATCTTCACATAAAAACTAGACAGAAGCATTCTCAGAAACTTCTTTGTGATGAGTGCATTCTACTCATAGAGTTGAACATTCTTTTTGATAGAAGAGTTTTGAAACTCTCTTTCTGTGGGATCTGCAAGTGCATATTTGGAGCTGTTTGAGGCCAATGATGGAAAAGGAAATATCTTCACATAAAAACTAGACAGAAGCATTCTCAGAAACTTGTTTGTGATGAGTGCATTCAACTCACAGACTTAAACGTTCCTTTTGAAAGAGCAGTTTTGAAACACACTTTTTGTACAATCTGCAAGTGGATATTTAGAACGCTTTCGGTCCTATGCTGGGAAATGAAATACCTTCACCTAAAACCTAGACAGAAGCATTCTCGGAAACTTCTGTGTGATGAGTGCATTCAACTCACAGACTTGAACATTCCCTTTGATAGAGCAGTTTGGAAACACTCCTTTTTCAGAATCTGCAAGGGTTTATTTGGAGCACTTTGAGGCGTATGCTGGAAAAGGAAATATCTTCACATAAAAACTAGACAGAAGCATTCTCAGAAACTTCTTTGGGATGAGTGCATTCTACTCACAGAGTTGAACCTTCTTTTTGATAGAAGAGTTTTGAAACTCTCTTTCTGTAGAATCTGCAAGCGCATATTTGGAGCTGTTTGAGGCCAACGCTGGAAAAGGAAATATCTTCACATAAAAACTAGAAAGAAGCATTCTCAGAAACTTGTTTGTGATGAGTGCATTCAACTCACAGACTTGAACGTTCCTTTTGAAAGAGCAGTTTTGAAACACACTTTTTGTACAATCTGCAAGTGGATATTTAGAACGCTTTCTGGCCTATGCTGGGAAATGAAATATCTTCACCTAAAACCTAGACAGAAGCATTCTCGGAAACTTCTGTGCGATGAGTGCATTCAACTCACAGACTTGAACATTACTTTGGATAGAGCAGTTTGGAAACACTCCTTTTGAAGAATCTGTAAGTGTTTGTTTGGAGCGTTTTGAGGCCTATGCTGGAAAAGGAAATATCTTCACATAAAAACTAGACAGAAGCATTCTCAGAAACTTCTTTGTGATGAGTGCATTCTACTCGCAGAGTTGAACCTTCTTTTTGATAGAAGAGTTTTCAAACTGTCTTTTTGTAGAATCTGCAAGTGCATATTTGGAGCTGTTTGAGGCCAATGATGGAAAAGGAAATATCTTCACATAAAAACTAGACAGAAGCGTTCTCAGAAACTTGTTTGGGAGGAGTGCATTCAAGTCACAGATTTGAACCTTTCTTTTGAAAGAGCAGTTTTGAAACACTCTTTTTGTAGAATCTGCTAGTGTATATTTGGAGCGCTGTGAGGCGTATGCTGGGAAATGGAATATCTTCACCTGGAAACAAGACAGAAGGATTCTCAGAAACTTCTGTGTGATGAATGCATTCAACTCACAGACATGAACGTTCCTTTTGATAGGACAGTTTTGAAACACTCCTTTGGTAGAATCTGCATCTGTTTATTTCGAGCGCCTTGAGGCCAATGCTGGAAAAGGAAATATCTTCCCATAAAAACTAGACAGAAGCATTCTCAGAAACTTGTGTGTGATGAGTGCGTTCAACTCACAGACTTGAACGATCCTTTTGATAGGACAGTTTGGAAACACTCCCTTTGTAGAATCTGCAAGTGTTTATTTCGAGCTCATTGAGGTCAACGGTGGAAAAGGAATTGTCCTCAAATAACAACTACACAGAAGCATTCTCCGAAACTTCTTTGCAATGAGTGCATTCAACTCACGGACTTGATCCTTCCTTTTGAAAGAACAGTTTTGAAACACTCTTTTTGTAGAATCTTCAAGTGGATATTTGGAACGCTTTGAGGCCTAGGCTGGGAAATGAAATATGTTCACCTAAAAACTAGACAGAAGCATTCTCAGAAACTTCTGTGTGATGAGTGCATTCAACTCACAGACTTGAACATTCCTTTTGATAGAGCAGTTTGGAAACACTCCTTTTGCAGAATCTGCAAGGGTTTATTTGGAGCACTTTGAGGCCTATGCTGGAAAAGGAAATATCTTCACATAAAAACTAGACAGAAGCATTCTCAGAAACTTCTTTGGGATGAGTGCATTCTACTCACAGAGTTGAACCTTCTTTTTGATAGAAGAGTTTTGAAACTCTCTTTCTGTAGAATCTGCAAGTGCATATTTGGAGCTGTTTGAGGCCAATGCTGGAAAAGGAAATATCTTCACATAAAAACTAGACAGAAGCATTCTCAGAAACTTGTTTGCGATGAGTGCATTCAACTCACAGACTTCAACCTTTCTTTTGAAAGAGCAGTTTTGAAACACTCTTTTTGTAGAATCTTCAAGTGGATATTTAGAACGCTTTCTGGCCTATGCTGGGAAATGAAATATCTTCACCTAAAACCTAGAAAGAAGCATTCTCGCAAACTTCCGTGTGAAGAGTGCATTCGACTCACGGACTTGAACATTACTTTGGATAGAGCAGTTTGGAAACACTCCTTTTGAAGAATCTGCAAGTGTTTGTTTGGAGCGTTTTGAGGCCTATGCTGGAAAAGGAAATATCTTCACATAAAAACTAGACAGAAGCATTCTCAGAAACTTCTTTGTGATGAGTGCATTCTACTCATACAGTTGAACATTCTTTTTGATAGAAGAGTTTTGAAACTCTCTTTCTGTGGGATCTGCAAGTGCATATTTGGAGCTGTTGGAGGCCAATGTTGGAAAAGGAAATATCTTCACATAAAAACTAGACGGAAGCATTCTCAGAAACTTGTGTGTGATGAGTGCGTTCAACTCACAGACTTGAACGATCCTATTGATAGGACAGTTTGGAAACACTCCTTTTGTAGAATCTGCAAGTGTTTATTTCGAGCTCATTGAGGCCAAAGGTGGAAAAGGAAATGTCCTCAAATAACAACTACACAGAAGCATTCTCCGAAACTTCTTTGCAATGAGTGCATTCAACTCGCAGACTTGAACCTTCCTTTTGAAAGAGCAGTTTTGAAACACTCTTTTTGTAGAATCTTCAAGTGGATATTTGGAACGCTTTGAGGCCTAGGCTGGGAAATGAAATATCTTCACCTAAAAACTAGACAGAAGCATTCTCAGAAACTTCTGTGTGATGAGTGCATTCAACTCACAGACTTGAATATTCCTTTTGATAGAGCAGTTTGGAAACACTCCTTTTGCAGAATCTGCAAGTGTTTATTTGGAGCACTTTGAGGCCTATGCTGGAAAAGGAAATATCTTCACATAAAAACTAGACAGAAGCATTCTCAGAAACTTCTTTGTGACGAGTGCATTCTACTCACAGAGTTGAACCTTCTTTTTGATAGAAGAGTTTTGAAACTCTCTTTCTGTAGAATCTGCAAGTGCATATTTGGAGCTGTTTGAGGCCAATGCTGGAAAAGGAAATATCATCACATAAAAACTAGACAGAAGCATTCTCAGAAACTTGTTTGCGATGAGTGCATTCAACTCACAGACTTGAACGTTCCTACTGAAAGAGCAGTTTTGAAACACACTTTTTGTACAATCTGCAAGTGGATATTTAGAACGCTTTTTGTCCTATGCTGGGAAATGAAATATCTTCACGTAAAAACTAGACAGAAGCATTCTCAGAAACTTCTGTGTGATGAGTGCATTCAACTCACAGACTTGAACATTCCTTTTGATAGAGCAGTTTGGAAACACTCCTTTTGAAGAATCTGCAAGTGTTTGTTTGGAGCGTTTTGAGGCCTATGCTGGAAAAGGAAATATCTTCACATAAAAACTAGACAGAAGCATTCTCAGAAACTTCTTTGTGACGAGTGCATTCTACTCACAGAGTTGAACCTTCTTTTTGATAGAAGAGTTTTGAAACTCTCTTTCTGTAGAATCTGCAAGTGCATATTTGGAGCTGTTTGAGGCCAATGCTGGAAAAGGAAATATCTTCACATAAAAACTAGACAGAAGCATTCTCAGAAACTTGTTTGCGATGAGTGCATTCAACTCACAGACTTGAACGTTCCTACTGAAAGAGCAGTTTTGAAACACACTTTTTGTACAATCTGCAAGTGGATATTTAGAACGCTTTTTGTCCTATGCTGGGAAATGAAATATCTTCACGTAAAAACTAGACAGAAGCATTCTCAGAAACTTCTGTGTGATGAGTGCATTCAACTCACAGACTTGAACATTCCTTTTGATAGAGCAGTTTGGAAACACTCCTTTTGAAGAATCTGCAAGTGTTTGTTTGGAGCGTTTTGAGGCCTATGCTGGAAAAGGAAATATCTTCACATAAAAACTAGACAGAAGCATTCTCAGAAACTTCTTTGTGATGAGTGCATTCTACTCATAGAGTTGAACATTCTTTTTGATAGAAGAGTTTTGAAACTCTCTTTCTGTGGGATCTGCAAGTGCATATTTGGAGCTGTTTGAGGCCAATGATGGAAAAGGAAATATCTTCACATAAAAACTAGACAGAAGCATTCTCAGAAACTTGTTTGTGATGAGTGCATTCAACTCACAGACTTAAACGTTCCTTTTGAAAGAGCAGTTTTGAAACACACTTTTTGTACAATCTGCAAGTGGATATTTAGAACGCTTTCGGTCCTATGCTGGGAAATGAAATACCTTCACCTAAAACCTAGACAGAAGCATTCTCGGAAACTTCTGTGTGATGAGTGCATTCAACTCACAGACTTGAACATTCCCTTTGATAGAGCAGTTTGGAAACACTCCTTTTTCAGAATCTGCAAGGGTTTATTTGGAGCACTTTGAGGCGTATGCTGGAAAAGGAAATATCTTCACATAAAAACTAGACAGAAGCATTCTCAGAAACTTCTTTGGGATGAGTGCATTCTACTCACAGAGTTGAACCTTCTTTTTGATAGAAGAGTTTTGAAACTCTCTTTCTGTAGAATCTGCAAGCGCATATTTGGAGCTGTTTGAGGCCAACGCTGGAAAAGGAAATATCTTCACATAAAAACTAGAAAGAAGCATTCTCAGAAACTTGTTTGTGATGAGTGCATTCAACTCACAGACTTGAACGTTCCTTTTGAAAGAGCAGTTTTGAAACACACTTTTTGTACAATCTGCAAGTGGATATTTAGAACGCTTTCTGGCCTATGCTGGGAAATGAAATATCTTCACCTAAAACCTAGACAGAAGCATTCTCGGAAACTTCTGTGCGATGAGTGCATTCAACTCACAGACTTGAACATTACTTTGGATAGAGCAGTTTGGAAACACTCCTTTTGAAGAATCTGTAAGTGTTTGTTTGGAGCGTTTTGAGGCCTATGCTGGAAAAGGAAATATCTTCACATAAAAACTAGACAGAAGCATTCTCAGAAACTTCTTTGTGATGAGTGCATTCTACTCGCAGAGTTGAACCTTCTTTTTGATAGAAGAGTTTTCAAACTGTCTTTTTGTAGAATCTGCAAGTGCATATTTGGAGCTGTTTGAGGCCAATGATGGAAAAGGAAATATCTTCACATAAAAACTAGACAGAAGCGTTCTCAGAAACTTGTTTGGGAGGAGTGCATTCAAGTCACAGATTTGAACCTTTCTTTTGAAAGAGCAGTTTTGAAACACTCTTTTTGTAGAATCTGCTAGTGTATATTTGGAGCGCTGTGAGGCGTATGCTGGGAAATGGAATATCTTCACCTGGAAACAAGACAGAAGGATTCTCAGAAACTTCTGTGTGATGAATGCATTCAACTCACAGACATGAACGTTCCTTTTGATAGGACAGTTTTGAAACACTCCTTTGGTAGAATCTGCATCTGTTTATTTCGAGCGCCTTGAGGCCAATGCTGGAAAAGGAAATATCTTCCCATAAAAACTAGACAGAAGCATTCTCAGAAACTTGTGTGTGATGAGTGCGTTCAACTCACAGACTTGAACGATCCTTTTGATAGGACAGTTTGGAAACACTCCCTTTGTAGAATCTGCAAGTGTTTATTTCGAGCTCATTGAGGTCAACGGTGGAAAAGGAATTGTCCTCAAATAACAACTACACAGAAGCATTCTCCGAAACTTCTTTGCAATGAGTGCATTCAACTCACGGACTTGATCCTTCCTTTTGAAAGAACAGTTTTGAAACACTCTTTTTGTAGAATCTTCAAGTGGATATTTGGAACGCTTTGAGGCCTAGGCTGGGAAATGAAATATGTTCACCTAAAAACTAGACAGAAGCATTCTCAGAAACTTCTGTGTGATGAGTGCATTCAACTCACAGACTTGAACATTCCTTTTGATAGAGCAGTTTGGAAACACTCCTTTTTCAGAATCTGCAAGGGTTTATTTGGAGCACTTTGAGGCGTATGCTGGAAAAGGAAATATCTTCACATAAAAACTAGACAGAAGCATTCTCAGAAACTTCTTTGGGATGAGTGCATTCTACTCACAGAGTTGAACCTTCTTTTTGATAGAAGAGTTTTGAAACTCTCTTTCTGTAGAATCTGCAAGCGCATATTTGGAGCTGTTTGAGGCCAACGCTGGAAAAGGAAATATCTTCACATAAAAACTAGAAAGAAGCATTCTCAGAAACTTGTTTGTGATGAGTGCATTCAACTCACAGACTTGAACGTTCCTTTTGAAAGAGCAGTTTTGAAACACACTTTTTGTACAATCTGCAAGTGGATATTTAGAACGCTTTCTGGCCTATGCTGGGAAATGAAATATCTTCACCTAAAACCTAGACAGAAGCATTCTCGGAAACTTCTGTGCGATGAGTGCATTCAACTCACAGACTTGAACATTACTTTGGATAGAGCAGTTTGGAAACACTCCTTTTGAAGAATCTGTAAGTGTTTGTTTGGAGCGTTTTGAGGCCTATGCTGGAAAAGGAAATATCTTCACATAAAAACTAGACAGAAGCATTCTCAGAAACTTCTTTGTGATGAGTGCATTCTACTCGCAGAGTTGAACCTTCTTTTTGATAGAAGAGTTTTCAAACTGTCTTTTTGTAGAATCTGCAAGTGCATATTTGGAGCTGTTTGAGGCCAATGATGGAAAAGGAAATATCTTCACATAAAAACTAGACAGAAGCGTTCTCAGAAACTTGTTTGGGAGGAGTGCATTCAAGTCACAGATTTGAACCTTTCTTTTGAAAGAGCAGTTTTGAAACACTCTTTTTGTAGAATCTGCTAGTGTATATTTGGAGCGCTGTGAGGCGTATGCTGGGAAATGGAATATCTTCACCTGGAAACAAGACAGAAGGATTCTCAGAAACTTCTGTGTGATGAATGCATTCAACTCACAGACATGAACGTTCCTTTTGATAGGACAGTTTTGAAACACTCCTTTGGTAGAATCTGCATCTGTTTATTTCGAGCGCCTTGAGGCCAATGCTGGAAAAGGAAATATCTTCCCATAAAAACTAGACAGAAGCATTCTCAGAAACTTGTGTGTGATGAGTGCGTTCAACTCACAGACTTGAACGATCCTTTTGATAGGACAGTTTGGAAACACTCCCTTTGTAGAATCTGCAAGTGTTTATTTCGAGCTCATTGAGGTCAACGGTGGAAAAGGAATTGTCCTCAAATAACAACTACACAGAAGCATTCTCCGAAACTTCTTTGCAATGAGTGCATTCAACTCACGGACTTGATCCTTCCTTTTGAAAGAACAGTTTTGAAACACTCTTTTTGTAGAATCTTCAAGTGGATATTTGGAACGCTTTGAGGCCTAGGCTGGGAAATGAAATATGTTCACCTAAAAACTAGACAGAAGCATTCTCAGAAACTTCTGTGTGATGAGTGCATTCAACTCACAGACTTGAACATTCCTTTTGATAGAGCAGTTTGGAAACACTCCTTTTGCAGAATCTGCAAGGGTTTATTTGGAGCACTTTGAGGCCTATGCTGGAAAAGGAAATATCTTCACATAAAAACTAGACAGAAGCATTCTCAGAAACTTCTTTGTGATGAGTGCATTCTACTCACAGAGTTGAACCTTCTTTTTGATAGAAGAGTTTTGAAACTCTCTTTCTGTAGAATCTGCAAGTGCATATTTGGAGCTGTTTGAGGCCAATGCTGGAAAAGGAAATATCTTCACATAAAAACTAGACAGAAGCATTCTCAGAAACTTGTTTGCGATGAGTGCATTCAACTCACAGACTTCAACCTTTCTTTTGAAAGAGCAGTTTTGAAACACTCTTTTTGTAGAATCTTCAAGTGGATATTTAGAACGCTTTCTGGCCTATGCTGGGAAATGAAATATCTTCACCTAAAACCTAGAAAGAAGCATTCTCGCAAACTTCCGTGTGAAGAGTGCATTCGACTCACGGACTTGAACATTACTTTGGATAGAGCAGTTTGGAAACACTCCTTTTGAAGAATCTGCAAGTGTTTGTTTGGAGCGTTTTGAGGCCTATGCTGGAAAAGGAAATATCTTCACATAAAAACTAGACAGAAGCATTCTCAGAAACTTCTTTGTGATGAGTGCATTCTACTCATACAGTTGAACATTCTTTTTGATAGAAGAGTTTTGAAACTCTCTTTCTGTGGGATCTGCAAGTGCATATTTGGAGCTGTTGGAGGCCAATGTTGGAAAAGGAAATATCTTCACATAAAAACTAGACGGAAGCATTCTCAGAAACTTGTGTGTGATGAGTGCGTTCAACTCACAGACTTGAACGATCCTATTGATAGGACAGTTTGGAAACACTCCTTTTGTAGAATCTGCAAGTGTTTATTTCGAGCTCATTGAGGCCAAAGGTGGAAAAGGAAATGTCCTCAAATAACAACTACACAGAAGCATTCTCCGAAACTTCTTTGCAATGAGTGCATTCAACTCGCAGACTTGAACCTTCCTTTTGAAAGAGCAGTTTTGAAACACTCTTTTTGTAGAATCTTCAAGTGGATATTTGGAACGCTTTGAGGCCTAGGCTGGGAAATGAAATATCTTCACCTAAAAACTAGACAGAAGCATTCTCAGAAACTTCTGTGTGATGAGTGCATTCAACTCACAGACTTGAATATTCCTTTTGATAGAGCAGTTTGGAAACACTCCTTTTGCAGAATCTGCAAGTGTTTATTTGGAGCACTTTGAGGCCTATGCTGGAAAAGGAAATATCTTCACATAAAAACTAGACAGAAGCATTCTCAGAAACTTCTTTGTGACGAGTGCATTCTACTCACAGAGTTGAACCTTCTTTTTGATAGAAGAGTTTTGAAACTCTCTTTCTGTAGAATCTGCAAGTGCATATTTGGAGCTGTTTGAGGCCAATGCTGGAAAAGGAAATATCTTCACATAAAAACTAGACAGAAGCATTCTCAGAAACTTGTTTGCGATGAGTGCATTCAACTCACAGACTTGAACGTTCCTACTGAAAGAGCAGTTTTGAAACACACTTTTTGTACAATCTGCAAGTGGATATTTAGAACGCTTTTTGTCCTATGCTGGGAAATGAAATATCTTCACGTAAAAACTAGACAGAAGCATTCTCAGAAACTTCTGTGTGATGAGTGCATTCAACTCACAGACTTGAACATTCCTTTTGATAGAGCAGTTTGGAAACACTCCTTTTGAAGAATCTGCAAGTGTTTGTTTGGAGCGTTTTGAGGCCTATGCTGGAAAAGGAAATATCTTCACATAAAAACTAGACAGAAGCATTCTCAGAAACTTCTTTGTGATGAGTGCATTCTACTCATAGAGTTGAACATTCTTTTTGATAGAAGAGTTTTGAAACTCTCTTTCTGTGGGATCTGCAAGTGCATATTTGGAGCTGTTTGAGGCCAATGATGGAAAAGGAAATATCTTCACATAAAAACTAGACAGAAGCATTCTCAGAAACTTGTTTGTGATGAGTGCATTCAACTCACAGACTTAAACGTTCCTTTTGAAAGAGCAGTTTTGAAACACACTTTTTGTACAATCTGCAAGTGGATATTTAGAACGCTTTCGGTCCTATGCTGGGAAATGAAATACCTTCACCTAAAACCTAGACAGAAGCATTCTCGGAAACTTCTGTGTGATGACTGCATTCAACTCACAGACTTGAACATTCCCTTTGATAGAGCAGTTTGGAAACACTCCTTTTTCAGAATCTGCAAGGGTTTATTTGGAGCACTTTGAGGCGTATGCTGGAAAAGGAAATATCTTCACATAAAAACTAGACAGAAGCATTCTCAGAAACTTCTTTGGGATGAGTGCATTCTACTCACAGAGTTGAACCTTCTTTTTGATAGAAGAGTTTTGAAACTCTCTTTCTGTAGAATCTGCAAGCGCATATTTGGAGCTGTTTGAGGCCAACGCTGGAAAAGGAAATATCTTCACATAAAAACTAGAAAGAAGCATTCTCAGAAACTTGTTTGTGATGAGTGCATTCAACTCACAGACTTGAACGTTCCTTTTGAAAGAGCAGTTTTGAAACACACTTTTTGTACAATCTGCAAGTGGATATTTAGAACGCTTTCTGGCCTATGCTGGGAAATGAAATATCTTCACCTAAAACCTAGACAGAAGCATTCTCGGAAACTTCTGTGCGATGAGTGCATTCAACTCACAGACTTGAACATTACTTTGGATAGAGCAGTTTGGAAACACTCCTTTTGAAGAATCTGTAAGTGTTTGTTTGGAGCGTTTTGAGGCCTATGCTGGAAAAGGAAATATCTTCACATAAAAACTAGACAGAAGCATTCTCAGAAACTTCTTTGTGATGAGTGCATTCTACTCGCAGAGTTGAACCTTCTTTTTGATAGAAGAGTTTTCAAACTGTCTTTTTGTAGAATCTGCAAGTGCATATTTGGAGCTGTTTGAGGCCAATGATGGAAAAGGAAATATCTTCACATAAAAACTAGACAGAAGCGTTCTCAGAAACTTGTTTGGGAGGAGTGCATTCAAGTCACAGATTTGAACCTTTCTTTTGAAAGAGCAGTTTTGAAACACTCTTTTTGTAGAATCTGCTAGTGTATATTTGGAGCGCTGTGAGGCGTATGCTGGGAAATGGAATATCTTCACCTGGAAACAAGACAGAAGGATTCTCAGAAACTTCTGTGTGATGAATGCATTCAACTCACAGACATGAACGTTCCTTTTGATAGGACAGTTTTGAAACACTCCTTTGGTAGAATCTGCATCTGTTTATTTCGAGCGCCTTGAGGCCAATGCTGGAAAAGGAAATATCTTCCCATAAAAACTAGACAGAAGCATTCTCAGAAACTTGTGTGTGATGAGTGCGTTCAACTCACAGACTTGAACGATCCTTTTGATAGGACAGTTTGGAAACACTCCCTTTGTAGAATCTGCAAGTGTTTATTTCGAGCTCATTGAGGTCAACGGTGGAAAAGGAATTGTCCTCAAATAACAACTACACAGAAGCATTCTCCGAAACTTCTTTGCAATGAGTGCATTCAACTCACGGACTTGATCCTTCCTTTTGAAAGAACAGTTTTGAAACACTCTTTTTGTAGAATCTTCAAGTGGATATTTGGAACGCTTTGAGGCCTAGGCTGGGAAATGAAATATGTTCACCTAAAAACTAGACAGAAGCATTCTCAGAAACTTCTGTGTGATGAGTGCATTCAACTCACAGACTTGAACATTCCTTTTGATAGAGCAGTTTGGAAACACTCCTTTTGCAGAATCTGCAAGGGTTTATTTGGAGCACTTTGAGGCCTATGCTGGAAAAGGAAATATCTTCACATAAAAACTAGACAGAAGCATTCTCAGAAACTTCTTTGTGATGAGTGCATTCTACTCACAGAGTTGAACCTTCTTTTTGATAGAAGAGTTTTGAAACTCTCTTTCTGTAGAATCTGCAAGTGCATATTTGGAGCTGTTTGAGGCCAATGCTGGAAAAGGAAATATCTTCACATAAAAACTAGACAGAAGCATTCTCAGAAACTTGTTTGCGATGAGTGCATTCAACTCACAGACTTCAACCTTTCTTTTGAAAGAGCAGTTTTGAAACACTCTTTTTGTAGAATCTTCAAGTGGATATTTAGAACGCTTTCTGGCCTATGCTGGGAAATGAAATATCTTCACCTAAAACCTAGAAAGAAGCATTCTCGCAAACTTCCGTGTGAAGAGTGCATTCGACTCACGGACTTGAACATTACTTTGGATAGAGCAGTTTGGAAACACTCCTTTTGAAGAATCTGCAAGTGTTTGTTTGGAGCGTTTTGAGGCCTATGCTGGAAAAGGAAATATCTTCACATAAAAACTAGACAGAAGCATTCTCAGAAACTTCTTTGTGATGAGTGCATTCTACTCGCAGTGTTGAACCTTCTTTTTGATAGAAGAGTTTTCAAACTGTCTTTTTGTAGAATCTGCAAGTGCATATTTGGAGCTGTTTGAGGCCAATGATGGAAAAGGAAATATCTTCACATAAAAACTAGACGGAAGCATTCTCAGAAACTTGTGTGTGATGAGTGCGTTCAACTCACAGACTTGAACGATCCTATTGATAGGACAGTTTGGAAACACTCCTTTTGTAGAATCTGCAAGTGTTTATTTCGAGCTCATTGAGGCCAAAGGTGGAAAAGGAAATGTCCTCAAATAACAACTACACAGAAGCATTCTCCGAAACTTCTTTGCAATGAGTGCATTCAACTCGCAGACTTGAACCTTCCTTTTGAAAGAGCAGTTTTGAAACACTCTTTTTGTAGAATCTTCAAGTGGATATTTGGAACGCTTTGAGGCCTAGGCTGGGAAATGAAATATCTTCACCTAAAAACTAGACAGAAGCATTCTCAGAAACTTCTGTGTGATGAGTGCATTCAACTCACAGACTTGAATATTCCTTTTGATAGAGCAGTTTGGAAACACTCCTTTTGCAGAATCTGCAAGTGTTTATTTGGAGCACTTTGAGGCCTATGCTGGAAAAGGAAATATCTTCACATAAAAACTAGACAGAAGCATTCTCAGAAACTTCTTTGTGACGAGTGCATTCTACTCACAGAGTTGAACCTTCTTTTTGATAGAAGAGTTTTGAAACTCTCTTTCTGTAGAATCTGCAAGTGCATATTTGGAGCTGTTTGAGGCCAATGCTGGAAAAGGAAATATCTTCACATAAAAACTAGACAGAAGCATTCTCAGAAACTTGTTTGCGATGAGTGCATTCAACTCACAGACTTGAACGTTCCTACTGAAAGAGCAGTTTTGAAACACACTTTTTGTACAATCTGCAAGTGGATATTTAGAACGCTTTTTGTCCTATGCTGGGAAATGAAATATCTTCACGTAAAAACTAGACAGAAGCATTCTCAGAAACTTCTGTGTGATGAGTGCATTCAACTCACAGACTTGAACATTCCTTTTGATAGAGCAGTTTGGAAACACTCCTTTTGAAGAATCTGCAAGTGTTTGTTTGGAGCGTTTTGAGGCCTATGCTGGAAAAGGAAATATCTTCACATAAAAACTAGACAGAAGCATTCTCAGAAACTTCTTTGTGATGAGTGCATTCTACTCATAGAGTTGAACATTCTTTTTGATAGAAGAGTTTTGAAACTCTCTTTCTGTGGGATCTGCAAGTGCATATTTGGAGCTGTTTGAGGCCAATGATGGAAAAGGAAATATCTTCACATAAAAACTAGACAGAAGCATTCTCAGAAACTTGTTTGTGATGAGTGCATTCAACTCACAGACTTAAACGTTCCTTTTGAAAGAGCAGTTTTGAAACACACTTTTTGTACAATCTGCAAGTGGATATTTAGAACGCTTTCGGTCCTATGCTGGGAAATGAAATACCTTCACCTAAAACCTAGACAGAAGCATTCTCGGAAACTTCTGTGTGATGAGTGCATTCAACTCACAGACTTGAACATTCCCTTTGATAGAGCAGTTTGGAAACACTCCTTTTTCAGAATCTGCAAGGGTTTATTTGGAGCACTTTGAGGCCTATGCTGGAAAAGGAAATATCTTCACATAAAAACTAGACAGAAGCATTCTCAGAAACTTCTTTGGGATGAGTGCATTCTACTCACAGAGTTGAACCTTCTTTTTGATAGAAGAGTTTTGAAACTCTCTTTCTGTAGAATCTGCAAGCGCATATTTGGAGCTGTTTGAGGCCAACGCTGGAAAAGGAAATATCTTCACATAAAAACTAGAAAGAAGCATTCTCAGAAACTTGTTTGTGATGAGTGCATTCAACTCACAGACTTGAACGTTCCTTTTGAAAGAGCAGTTTTGAAACACACTTTTTGTACAATCTGCAAGTGGATATTTAGAACGCTTTCTGGCCTATGCTGGGAAATGAAATATCTTCACCTAAAACCTAGACAGAAGCATTCTCGGAAACTTCTGTGCGATGAGTGCATTCAACTCACAGACTTGAACATTACTTTGGATAGAGCAGTTTGGAAACACTCCTTTTGAAGAATCTGTAAGTGTTTGTTTGGAGCGTTTTGAGGCCTATGCTGGAAAAGGAAATATCTTCACATAAAAACTAGACAGAAGCATTCTCAGAAACTTCTTTGTGATGAGTGCATTCTACTCGCAGAGTTGAACCTTCTTTTTGATAGAAGAGTTTTCAAACTGTCTTTTTGTAGAATCTGCAAGTGCATATTTGGAGCTGTTTGAGGCCAATGATGGAAAAGGAAATATCTTCACATAAAAACTAGACAGAAGCGTTCTCAGAAACTTGTTTGGGAGGAGTGCATTCAAGTCACAGATTTGAACCTTTCTTTTGAAAGAGCAGTTTTGAAACACTCTTTTTGTAGAATCTGCTAGTGTATATTTGGAGCGCTGTGAGGCGTATGCTGGGAAATGGAATATCTTCACCTGGAAACAAGACAGAAGGATTCTCAGAAACTTCTGTGTGATGAATGCATTCAACTCACAGACATGAACGTTCCTTTTGATAGGACAGTTTTGAAACACTCCTTTGGTAGAATCTGCATCTGTTTATTTCGAGCGCCTTGAGGCCAATGCTGGAAAAGGAAATATCTTCCCATAAAAACTAGACAGAAGCATTCTCAGAAACTTGTGTGTGATGAGTGCGTTCAACTCACAGACTTGAACGATCCTTTTGATAGGACAGTTTGGAAACACTCCCTTTGTAGAATCTGCAAGTGTTTATTTCGAGCTCATTGAGGTCAACGGTGGAAAAGGAATTGTCCTCAAATAACAACTACACAGAAGCATTCTCCGAAACTTCTTTGCAATGAGTGCATTCAACTCACGGACTTGATCCTTCCTTTTGAAAGAACAGTTTTGAAACACTCTTTTTGTAGAATCTTCAAGTGGATATTTGGAACGCTTTGAGGCCTAGGCTGGGAAATGAAATATGTTCACCTAAAAACTAGACAGAAGCATTCTCAGAAACTTCTGTGTGATGAGTGCATTCAACTCACAGACTTGAACATTCCTTTTGATAGAGCAGTTTGGAAACACTCCTTTTGCAGAATCTGCAAGGGTTTATTTGGAGCACTTTGAGGCCTATGCTGGAAAAGGAAATATCTTCACATAAAAACTAGACAGAAGCATTCTCAGAAACTTCTTTGTGATGAGTGCATTCTACTCACAGAGTTGAACCTTCTTTTTGATAGAAGAGTTTTGAAACTCTCTTTCTGTAGAATCTGCAAGTGCATATTTGGAGCTGTTTGAGGCCAATGCTGGAAAAGGAAATATCTTCACATAAAAACTAGACAGAAGCATTCTCAGAAACTTGTTTGCGATGAGTGCATTCAACTCACAGACTTCAACCTTTCTTTTGAAAGAGCAGTTTTGAAACACTCTTTTTGTAGAATCTTCAAGTGGATATTTAGAACGCTTTCTGGCCTATGCTGGGAAATGAAATATCTTCACCTAAAACCTAGAAAGAAGCATTCTCGCAAACTTCCGTGTGAAGAGTGCATTCGACTCACGGACTTGAACATTACTTTGGATAGAGCAGTTTGGAAACACTCCTTTTGAAGAATCTGCAAGTGTTTGTTTGGAGCGTTTTGAGGCCTATGCTGGAAAAGGAAATATCTTCACATAAAAACTAGACAGAAGCATTCTCAGAAACTTCTTTGTGATGAGTGCATTCTACTCATACAGTTGAACATTCTTTTTGATAGAAGAGTTTTGAAACTCTCTTTCTGTGGGATCTGCAAGTGCATATTTGGAGCTGTTGGAGGCCAATGTTGGAAAAGGAAATATCTTCACATAAAAACTAGACGGAAGCATTCTCAGAAACTTGTGTGTGATGAGTGCGTTCAACTCACAGACTTGAACGATCCTATTGATAGGACAGTTTGGAAACACTCCTTTTGTAGAATCTGCAAGTGTTTATTTCGAGCTCATTGAGGCCAAAGGTGGAAAAGGAAATGTCCTCAAATAACAACTACACAGAAGCATTCTCCGAAACTTCTTTGCAATGAGTGCATTCAACTCGCAGACTTGAACCTTCCTTTTGAAAGAGCAGTTTTGAAACACTCTTTTTGTAGAATCTTCAAGTGGATATTTGGAACGCTTTGAGGCCTAGGCTGGGAAATGAAATATCTTCACCTAAAAACTAGACAGAAGCATTCTCAGAAACTTCTGTGTGATGAGTGCATTCAACTCACAGACTTGAATATTCCTTTTGATAGAGCAGTTTGGAAACACTCCTTTTGCAGAATCTGCAAGTGTTTATTTGGAGCACTTTGAGGCCTATGCTGGAAAAGGAAATATCTTCACATAAAAACTAGACAGAAGCATTCTCAGAAACTTCTTTGTGACGAGTGCATTCTACTCACAGAGTTGAACCTTCTTTTTGATAGAAGAGTTTTGAAACTCTCTTTCTGTAGAATCTGCAAGTGCATATTTGGAGCTGTTTGAGGCCAATGCTGGAAAAGGAAATATCTTCACATAAAAACTAGACAGAAGCATTCTCAGAAACTTGTTTGCGATGAGTGCATTCAACTCACAGACTTGAACGTTCCTACTGAAAGAGCAGTTTTGAAACACACTTTTTGTACAATCTGCAAGTGGATATTTAGAACGCTTTTTGTCCTATGCTGGGAAATGAAATATCTTCACGTAAAAACTAGACAGAAGCATTCTCAGAAACTTCTGTGTGATGAGTGCATTCAACTCACAGACTTGAACATTCCTTTTGATAGAGCAGTTTGGAAACACTCCTTTTGAAGAATCTGCAAGTGTTTGTTTGGAGCGTTTTGAGGCCTATGCTGGAAAAGGAAATATCTTCACATAAAAACTAGACAGAAGCATTCTCAGAAACTTCTTTGTGATGAGTGCATTCTACTCATAGAGTTGAACATTCTTTTTGATAGAAGAGTTTTGAAACTCTCTTTCTGTGGGATCTGCAAGTGCATATTTGGAGCTGTTTGAGGCCAATGATGGAAAAGGAAATATCTTCACATAAAAACTAGACAGAAGCATTCTCAGAAACTTGTTTGTGATGAGTGCATTCAACTCACAGACTTAAACGTTCCTTTTGAAAGAGCAGTTTTGAAACACACTTTTTGTACAATCTGCAAGTGGATATTTAGAACGCTTTCGGTCCTATGCTGGGAAATGAAATACCTTCACCTAAAACCTAGACAGAAGCATTCTCGGAAACTTCTGTGTGATGAGTGCATTCAACTCACAGACTTGAACATTCCCTTTGATAGAGCAGTTTGGAAACACTCCTTTTTCAGAATCTGCAAGGGTTTATTTGGAGCACTTTGAGGCGTATGCTGGAAAAGGAAATATCTTCACATAAAAACTAGACAGAAGCATTCTCAGAAACTTCTTTGGGATGAGTGCATTCTACTCACAGAGTTGAACCTTCTTTTTGATAGAAGAGTTTTGAAACTCTCTTTCTGTAGAATCTGCAAGCGCATATTTGGAGCTGTTTGAGGCCAACGCTGGAAAAGGAAATATCTTCACATAAAAACTAGAAAGAAGCATTCTCAGAAACTTGTTTGTGATGAGTGCATTCAACTCACAGACTTGAACGTTCCTTTTGAAAGAGCAGTTTTGAAACACACTTTTTGTACAATCTGCAAGTGGATATTTAGAACGCTTTCTGGCCTATGCTGGGAAATGAAATATCTTCACCTAAAACCTAGACAGAAGCATTCTCGGAAACTTCTGTGCGATGAGTGCATTCAACTCACAGACTTGAACATTACTTTGGATAGAGCAGTTTGGAAACACTCCTTTTGAAGAATCTGTAAGTGTTTGTTTGGAGCGTTTTGAGGCCTATGCTGGAAAAGGAAATATCTTCACATAAAAACTAGACAGAAGCATTCTCAGAAACTTCTTTGTGATGAGTGCATTCTACTCGCAGAGTTGAACCTTCTTTTTGATAGAAGAGTTTTCAAACTGTCTTTTTGTAGAATCTGCAAGTGCATATTTGGAGCTGTTTGAGGCCAATGATGGAAAAGGAAATATCTTCACATAAAAACTAGACAGAAGCGTTCTCAGAAACTTTTTTGGGAGGAGTGCATTCAAGTCACAGATTTGAACCTTTCTTTTGAAAGAGCAGTTTTGAAACACTCTTTTTGTAGAATCTGCTAGTGTATATTTGGAGCGCTGTGAGGCGTATGCTGGGAAATGGAATATCTTCACCTGGAAACAAGACAGAAGGATTCTCAGAAACTTCTGTGTGATGAATGCATTCAACTCACAGACATGAACGTTCCTTTTGATAGGACAGTTTTGAAACACTCCTTTGGTAGAATCTGCATCTGTTTATTTCGAGCGCCTTGAGGCCAATGCTGGAAAAGGAAATATCTTCCCATAAAAACTAGACAGAAGCATTCTCAGAAACTTGTGTGTGATGAGTGCGTTCAACTCACAGACTTGAACGATCCTTTTGATAGGACAGTTTGGAAACACTCCCTTTGTAGAATCTGCAAGTGTTTATTTCGAGCTCATTGAGGTCAACGGTGGAAAAGGAATTGTCCTCAAATAACAACTACACAGAAGCATTCTCCGAAACTTCTTTGCAATGAGTGCATTCAACTCACGGACTTGATCCTTCCTTTTGAAAGAACAGTTTTGAAACACTCTTTTTGTAGAATCTTCAAGTGGATATTTGGAACGCTTTGAGGCCTAGGCTGGGAAATGAAATATGTTCACCTAAAAACTAGACAGAAGCATTCTCAGAAACTTCTGTGTGATGAGTGCATTCAACTCACAGACTTGAACATTCCTTTTGATAGAGCAGTTTGGAAACACTCCTTTTGCAGAATCTGCAAGGGTTTATTTGGAGCACTTTGAGGCCTATGCTGGAAAAGGAAATATCTTCACATAAAAACTAGACAGAAGCATTCTCAGAAACTTCTTTGGGATGAGTGCATTCTACTCACAGAGTTGAACCTTCTTTTTGATAGAAGAGTTTTGAAACTCTCTTTCTGTAGAATCTGCAAGTGCATATTTGGAGCTGTTTGAGGCCAATGCTGGAAAAGGAAATATCTTCACATAAAAACTAGACAGAAGCATTCTCAGAAACTTGTTTGCGATGAGTGCATTCAACTCACAGACTTCAACCTTTCTTTTGAAAGAGCAGTTTTGAAACACTCTTTTTGTAGAATCTTCAAGTGGATATTTAGAACGCTTTCTGGCCTATGCTGGGAAATGAAATATCTTCACCTAAAACCTAGAAAGAAGCATTCTCGCAAACTTCCGTGTGAAGAGTGCATTCGACTCACGGACTTGAACATTACTTTGGATAGAGCAGTTTGGAAACACTCCTTTTGAAGAATCTGCAAGTGTTTGTTTGGAGCGTTTTGAGGCCTATGCTGGAAAAGGAAATATCTTCACATAAAAACTAGACAGAAGCATTCTCAGAAACTTCTTTGTGATGAGTGCATTCTACTCATACAGTTGAACATTCTTTTTGATAGAAGAGTTTTGAAACTCTCTTTCTGTGGGATCTGCAAGTGCATATTTGGAGCTGTTGGAGGCCAATGTTGGAAAAGGAAATATCTTCACATAAAAACTAGACGGAAGCATTCTCAGAAACTTGTGTGTGATGAGTGCGTTCAACTCACAGACTTGAACGATCCTATTGATAGGACAGTTTGGAAACACTCCTTTTGTAGAATCTGCAAGTGTTTATTTCGAGCTCATTGAGGCCAAAGGTGGAAAAGGAAATGTCCTCAAATAACAACTACACAGAAGCATTCTCCGAAACTTCTTTGCAATGAGTGCATTCAACTCGCAGACTTGAACCTTCCTTTTGAAAGAGCAGTTTTGAAACACTCTTTTTGTAGAATCTTCAAGTGGATATTTGGAACGCTTTGAGGCCTAGGCTGGGAAATGAAATATCTTCACCTAAAAACTAGACAGAAGCATTCTCAGAAACTTCTGTGTGATGAGTGCATTCAACTCACAGACTTGAATATTCCTTTTGATAGAGCAGTTTGGAAACACTCCTTTTGCAGAATCTGCAAGTGTTTATTTGGAGCACTTTGAGGCCTATGCTGGAAAAGGAAATATCTTCACATAAAAACTAGACAGAAGCATTCTCAGAAACTTCTTTGTGACGAGTGCATTCTACTCACAGAGTTGAACCTTCTTTTTGATAGAAGAGTTTTGAAACTCTCTTTCTGTAGAATCTGCAAGTGCATATTTGGAGCTGTTTGAGGCCAATGCTGGAAAAGGAAATATCTTCACATAAAAACTAGACAGAAGCATTCTCAGAAACTTGTTTGCGATGAGTGCATTCAACTCACAGACTTGAACGTTCCTACTGAAAGAGCAGTTTTGAAACACACTTTTTGTACAATCTGCAAGTGGATATTTAGAACGCTTTTTGTCCTATGCTGGGAAATGAAATATCTTCACGTAAAAACTAGACAGAAGCATTCTCAGAAACTTCTGTGTGATGAGTGCATTCAACTCACAGACTTGAACATTCCTTTTGATAGAGCAGTTTGGAAACACTCCTTTTGAAGAATCTGCAAGTGTTTGTTTGGAGCGTTTTGAGGCCTATGCTGGAAAAGGAAATATCTTCACATAAAAACTAGACAGAAGCATTCTCAGAAACTTCTTTGTGATGAGTGCATTCTACTCATACAGTTGAACATTCTTTTTGATAGAAGAGTTTTGAAACTCTCTTTCTGTGGGATCTGCAAGTGCATATTTGGAGCTGTTTGAGGCCAATGATGGAAAAGGAAATATCTTCACATAAAAACTAGACAGAAGCATTCTCAGAAACTTGTTTGTGATGAGTGCATTCAACTCACAGACTTAAACGTTCCTTTTGAAAGAGCAGTTTTGAAACACACTTTTTGTACAATCTGCAAGTGGATATTTAGAACGCTTTCGGTCCTATGCTGGGAAATGAAATACCTTCACCTAAAACCTAGACAGAAGCATTCTCGGAAACTTCTGTGTGATGAGTGCATTCAACTCACAGACTTGAACATTCCCTTTGATAGAGCAGTTTGGAAACACTCCTTTTTCAGAATCTGCAAGGGTTTATTTGGAGCACTTTGAGGCGTATGCTGGAAAAGGAAATATCTTCACATAAAAACTAGACAGAAGCATTCTCAGAAACTTCTTTGGGATGAGTGCATTCTACTCACAGAGTTGAACCTTCTTTTTGATAGAAGAGTTTTGAAACTCTCTTTCTGTAGAATCTGCAAGCGCATATTTGGAGCTGTTTGAGGCCAACGCTGGAAAAGGAAATATCTTCACATAAAAACTAGAAAGAAGCATTCTCAGAAACTTGTTTGTGATGAGTGCATTCAACTCACAGACTTGAACGTTCCTTTTGAAAGAGCAGTTTTGAAACACACTTTTTGTACAATCTGCAAGTGGATATTTAGAACGCTTTCTGGCCTATGCTGGGAAATGAAATATCTTCACCTAAAACCTAGACAGAAGCATTCTCGGAAACTTCTGTGCGATGAGTGCATTCAACTCACAGACTTGAACATTACTTTGGATAGAGCAGTTTGGAAACACTCCTTTTGAAGAATCTGTAAGTGTTTGTTTGGAGCGTTTTGAGGCCTATGCTGGAAAAGGAAATATCTTCACATAAAAACTAGACAGAAGCATTCTCAGAAACTTCTTTCTGATGAGTGCATTCTACTCGCAGAGTTGAACCTTCTTTTTGATAGAAGAGTTTTCAAACTGTCTTTTTGTAGAATCTGCAAGTGCATATTTGGAGCTGTTTGAGGCCAATGATGGAAAAGGAAATATCTTCACATAAAAACTAGACAGAAGCGTTCTCAGAAACTTTTTTGGGAGGAGTGCATTCAAGTCACAGATTTGAACCTTTCTTTTGAAAGAGCAGTTTTGAAACACTCTTTTTGTAGGATCTGCTAGTGTATATTTGGAGCGCTGTGAGGCGTATGCTGGGAAATGGAATATCTTCACCTGGAAACAAGACAGAAGGATTCTCAGAAACTTCTGTGTGATGAATGCATTCAACTCACAGACATGAACGTTCCTTTTGATAGGACAGTTTTGAAACACTCCTTTGGTAGAATCTGCATCTGTTTATTTCGAGCGCCTTGAGGCCAATGCTGGAAAAGGAAATATCTTCCCATAAAAACTAGACAGAAGCATTCTCAGAAACTTGTGTGTGATGAGTGCGTTCAACTCACAGACTTGAACGATCCTTTTGATAGGACAGTTTGGAAACACTCCCTTTGTAGAATCTGCAAGTGTTTATTTCGAGCTCATTGAGGTCAACGGTGGAAAAGGAATTGTCCTCAAATAACAACTACACAGAAGCATTCTCCGAAACTTCTTTGCAATGAGTGCATTCAACTCACGGACTTGATCCTTCCTTTTGAAAGAACAGTTTTGAAACACTCTTTTTGTAGAATCTTCAAGTGGATAATTGGAACGCTTTGAGGCCTAGGCTGGGAAATGAAATATGTTCACCTAAAAACTAGACAGAAGCATTCTCAGAAACTTCTGTGTGATGAGTGCATTCAACTCACAGACTTGAACATTCCTTTTGATAGAGCAGTTTGGAAACACTCCTTTTGCAGAATCTGCAAGGGTTTATTTGGAGCACTTTGAGGCCTATGCTGGAAAAGGAAATATCTTCACATAAAAACTAGACAGAAGCATTCTCAGAAACTTGTGTGTGATGAGTGCGTTCAACTCACAGACTTGAACGATCCTTTTGATAGGACAGTTTGGAAACACTCCCTTTGTAGAATCTGCAAGTGTTTATTTCGAGCTCATTGAGGTCAACGGTGGAAAAGGAATTGTCCTCAAATAACAACTACACAGAAGCATTCTCCGAAACTTCTTTGCAATGAGTGCATTCAACTCACGGACTTGATCCTTCCTTTTGAAAGAACAGTTTTGAAACACTCTTTTTGTAGAATCTTCAAGTGGATATTTGGAACGCTTTGAGGCCTAGGCTGGGAAATGAAATATGTTCACCTAAAAACTAGACAGAAGCATTCTCAGAAACTTCTGTGTGATGAGTGCATTCAACTCACAGACTTGAACATTCCTTTTGATAGAGCAGTTTGGAAACACTCCTTTTGCAGAATCTGCAAGGGTTTATTTGGAGCACTTTGAGGCCTATGCTGGAAAAGGAAATATCTTCACATAAAAACTAGACAGAAGCATTCTCAGAAACTTCTTTGTGATGAGTGCATTCTACTCACAGAGTTGAACCTTCTTTTTGATAGAAGAGTTTTGAAACTCTCTTTCTGTAGAATCTGCCAGTGCATATTTGGAGCTGTTTGAGGCCAATGCTGGAAAAGGAAATATCTTCACATAAAAACTAGACAGAAGCATTCTCAGAAACTTGTTTGCGATGAGTGCATTCAACTCACAGACTTCAACCTTTCTTTTGAAAGAGCAGTTTTGAAACACTCTTTTTGTAGAATCTTCAAGTGGATATTTAGAACGCTTTCTGGCCTATGCTGGGAAATGAAATATCTTCACCTAAAACCTAGAAAGACGCATTCTCGCAAACTTCCGTGTGAAGAGTGCATTCGACTCACGGACTTGAACATTACTTTGGATAGAGCAGTTTGGAAACACTCCTTTTGAAGAATCTGCAAGTGTTTGTTTGGAGCGTTTTGAGGCCTATGCTGGAAAAGGAAATATCATCACATAAAAACTAGACAGAAGCATTCTCAGAAACTTCTTTGTGATGAGTGCATTCTACTCGCAGAGTTGAACCTTCTTTTTGATAGAAGAGTTTTCAAACTGTCTTTTTGTAGAATCTGCAAGTGCATATTTGGAGCTGTTTGAGGCCAATGATGGAAAAGGAAATATCTTCACATAAAAACTAGACAGAAGCGTTCTCAGAAACTTTTTTGGGAGGAGTGCATTCAAGTCACAGATTTGAACCTTTCTTTTGAAAGAGCAGTTTTGAAACACTCTTTTTGTAGAATCTGCTAGTGTATATTTGGAGCGCTGTGAGGCGTATGCTGGGAAATGGAATATCTTCACCTGGAAACAAGACAGAAGGATTCTCAGAAACTTCTGTGTGATGAATGCATTCAACTCACAGACATGAACGTTCCTTTTGATAGGACAGTTTTGAAACACTCCTTTGGTAGAATCTGCATCTGTTTATTTCGAGCGCCTTGAGGCCAATGCTGGAAAAGGAAATATCTTCCCATAAAAACTAGACAGAAGCATTCTCAGAAACTTGTGTGTGATGAGTGCGTTCAACTCACAGACTTGAACGATCCTTTTGATAGGACAGTTTGGAAACACTCCCTTTGTAGAATCTGCAAGTGTTTATTTCGAGCTCATTGAGGTCAACGGTGGAAAAGGAATTGTCCTCAAATAACAACTACACAGAAGCATTCTCCGAAACTTCTTTGCAATGAGTGCATTCAACTCACGGACTTGATCCTTCCTTTTGAAAGAACAGTTTTGAAACACTCTTTTTGTAGAATCTTCAAGTGGATATTTGGAACGCTTTGAGGCCTAGGCTGGGAAATGAAATATCTTCACCTAAAAACTAGACAGAAGCATTCTCAGAAACTTCTGTGTGATGAGTGCATTCAACTCACAGACTTGAACATTCCTTTTGATAGAGCAGTTTGGAAACACTCCTTTTGCAGAATCTGCAAGGGTTTATTTGGAGCACTTTGAGGCCTATGCTGGAAAAGGAAATATCTTCACATAAAAACTAGACAGAAGCATTCTCAGAAACTTCTTTGTGATGAGTGCATTCTACTCACAGAGTTGAACCTTCTTTTTGATAGAAGAGTTTTGAAACTCTCTTTCTGTAGAATCTGCAAGTGCATATTTGGAGCTGTTTGAGGCCAATGCTGGAAAAGGAAATATCTTCACATAAAAACTAGACAGAAGCATTCTCAGAAACTTGTTTGCGATGAGTGCATTCAACTCACAGACTTCAACCTTTCTTTTGAAAGAGCAGTTTTGAAACACTCTTTTTGTAGAATCCTCAAGTGGATATTTAGAACGCTTTCTGGCCTATGCTGGGAAATGAAATATCTTCACCTAAAACCTAGAAAGAAGCATTCTCGCAAACTTCCGTGTGAAGAGTGCATTCGACTCACGGACTTGAACATTACTTTGGATAGAGCAGTTTGGAAACACTCCTTTTGAAGAATCTGCAAGTGTTTGTTTGGAGCGTTTTGAGGCCTATGCTGGAAAAGGAAATATCTTCACATAAAAACTAGACAGAAGCATTCTCAGAAACTTCTTTGTGATGAGTGCATTCTACTCATACAGTTGAACATTCTTTTTGATAGAAGAGTTTTGAAACTCTCTTTCTGTGGGATCTGCAAGTGCATATTTGGAGCTGTTGGAGGCCAATGTTGGAAAAGGAAATATCTTCACATAAAAACTAGACGGAAGCATTCTCAGAAACTTGTGTGTGATGAGTGCGTTCAACTCACAGACTTGAACGATCCTATTGATAGGACAGTTTGGAAACACTCCTTTTGTAGAATCTGCAAGTGTTTATTTCGAGCTCATTGAGGCCAAAGGTGGAAAAGGAAATGTCCTCAAATAACAACTACACAGAAGCATTCTCCGAAACTTCTTTGCAATGAGTGCATTCAACTCGCAGACTTGAACCTTCCTTTTGAAAGAGCAGTTTTGAAACACTCTTTTTGTAGAATCTTCAAGTGGATATTTGGAACGCTTTGAGGCCTAGGCTGGGAAATGAAATATCTTCACCTAAAAACTAGACAGAAGCATTCTCAGAAACTTCTGTGTGATGAGTGCATTCAACTCACAGACTTGAATATTCCTTTTGATAGAGCAGTTTGGAAACACTCCTTTTGCAGAATCTGCAAGTGTTTATTTGGAGCACTTTGAGGCCTATGCTGGAAAAGGAAATATCTTCACATAAAAACTAGACAGAAGCATTCTCAGAAACTTCTTTGTGACGAGTGCATTCTACTCACAGAGTTGAACCTTCTTTTTGATAGAAGAGTTTTGAAACTCTCTTTCTGTAGAATCTGCAAGTGCATATTTGGAGCTGTTTGAGGCCAATGCTGGAAAAGGAAATATCTTCACATAAAAACTAGACAGAAGCATTCTCAGAAACTTGTTTGCGATGAGTGCATTCAACTCACAGACTTGAACGTTCCTACTGAAAGAGCAGTTTTGAAACACACTTTTTGTACAATCTGCAAGTGGATATTTAGAACGCTTTTTGTCCTATGCTGGGAAATGAAATATCTTCACGTAAAAACTAGACAGAAGCATTCTCAGAAACTTCTGTGTGATGAGTGCATTCAACTCACAGACTTGAACATTCCTTTTGATAGAGCAGTTTGGAAACACTCCTTTTGAAGAATCTGCAAGTGTTTGTTTGGAGCGTTTTGAGGCCTATGCTGGAAAAGGAAATATCTTCACATAAAAACTAGACAGAAGCATTCTCAGAAACTTCTTTGTGATGAGTGCATTCTACTCATAGAGTTGAACATTCTTTTTGATAGAAGAGTTTTGAAACTCTCTTTCTGTGGGATCTGCAAGTGCATATTTGGAGCTGTTTGAGGCCAATGATGGAAAAGGAAATATCTTCACATAAAAACTAGACAGAAGCATTCTCAGAAACTTGTTTGTGATGAGTGCATTCAACTCACAGACTTAAACGTTCCTTTTGAAAGAGCAGTTTTGAAACACACTTTTTGTACAATCTGCAAGTGGATATTTAGAACGCTTTCGGTCCTATGCTGGGAAATGAAATACCTTCACCTAAAACCTAGACAGAAGCATTCTCGGAAACTTCTGTGTGATGAGTGCATTCAACTCACAGACTTGAACATTCCCTTTGATAGAGCAGTTTGGAAACACTCCTTTTTCAGAATCTGCAAGGGTTTATTTGGAGCACTTTGAGGCGTATGCTGGAAAAGGAAATATCTTCACATAAAAACTAGACAGAAGCATTCTCAGAAACTTCTTTGGGATGAGTGCATTCTACTCACAGAGTTGAACCTTCTTTTTGATAGAAGAGTTTTGAAACTCTCTTTCTGTAGAATCTGCAAGCGCATATTTGGAGCTGTTTGAGGCCAACGCTGGAAAAGGAAATATCTTCACATAAAAACTAGAAAGAAGCATTCTCAGAAACTTGTTTGTGATGAGTGCATTCAACTCACAGACTTGAACGTTCCTTTTGAAAGAGCAGTTTTGAAACACACTTTTTGTACAATCTGCAAGTGGATATTTAGAACGCTTTCTGGCCTATGCTGGGAAATGAAATATCTTCACCTAAAACCTAGACAGAAGCATTCTCGGAAACTTCTGTGCGATGAGTGCATTCAACTCACAGACTTGAACATTACTTTGGATAGAGCAGTTTGGAAACACTCCTTTTGAAGAATCTGTAAGTGTTTGTTTGGAGCGTTTTGAGGCCTATGCTGGAAAAGGAAATATCTTCACATAAAAACTAGACAGAAGCATTCTCAGAAACTTCTTTGTGATGAGTGCATTCTACTCGCAGAGTTGAACCTTCTTTTTGATAGAAGAGTTTTCAAACTGTCTTTTTGTAGAATCTGCAAGTGCATATTTGGAGCTGTTTGAGGCCAATGATGGAAAAGGAAATATCTTCACATAAAAACTAGACAGAAGCGTTCTCAGAAACTTGTTTGGGAGGAGTGCATTCAAGTCACAGATTTGAACCTTTCTTTTGAAAGAGCAGTTTTGAAACACTCTTTTTGTAGAATCTGCTAGTGTATATTTGGAGCGCTGTGAGGCGTATGCTGGGAAATGGAATATCTTCACCTGGAAACAAGACAGAAGGATTCTCAGAAACTTCTGTGTGATGAATGCATTCAACTCACAGACATGAACGTTCCTTTTGATAGGACAGTTTTGAAACACTCCTTTGGTAGAATCTGCATCTGTTTATTTCGAGCGCCTTGAGGCCAATGCTGGAAAAGGAAATATCTTCCCATAAAAACTAGACAGAAGCATTCTCAGAAACTTGTGTGTGATGAGTGCGTTCAACTCACAGACTTGAACGATCCTTTTGATAGGACAGTTTGGAAACACTCCCTTTGTAGAATCTGCAAGTGTTTATTTCGAGCTCATTGAGGTCAACGGTGGAAAAGGAATTGTCCTCAAATAACAACTACACAGAAGCATTCTCCGAAACTTCTTTGCAATGAGTGCATTCAACTCACGGACTTGATCCTTCCTTTTGAAAGAACAGTTTTGAAACACTCTTTTTGTAGAATCTTCAAGTGGATATTTGGAACGCTTTGAGGCCTAGGCTGGGAAATGAAATATGTTCACCTAAAAACTAGACAGAAGCATTCTCAGAAACTTCTGTGTGATGAGTGCATTCAACTCACAGACTTGAACATTCCTTTTGATAGAGCAGTTTGGAAACACTCCTTTTGCAGAATCTGCAAGGGTTTATTTGGAGCACTTTGAGGCCTATGCTGGAAAAGGAAATATCTTCACATAAAAACTAGACAGAAGCATTCTCAGAAACTTCTTTGGGATGAGTGCATTCTACTCACAGAGTTGAACCTTCTTTTTGATAGAAGAGTTTTGAAACTCTCTTTCTGTAGAATCTGCAAGTGCATATTTGGAGCTGTTTGAGGCCAATGCTGGAAAAGGAAATATCTTCACATAAAAACTAGACAGAAGCATTCTCAGAAACTTGTTTGCGATGAGTGCATTCAACTCACAGACTTCAACCTTTCTTTTGAAAGAGCAGTTTTGAAACACTCTTTTTGTAGAATCTTCAAGTGGATATTTAGAACGCTTTCTGGCCTATGCTGGGAAATGAAATATCTTCACCTAAAACCTAGAAAGAAGCATTCTCGCAAACTTCCGTGTGAAGAGTGCATTCGACTCACGGACTTGAACATTACTTTGGATAGAGCAGTTTGGAAACACTCCTTTTGAAGAATCTGCAAGTGTTTGTTTGGAGCGTTTTGAGGCCTATGCTGGAAAAGGAAATATCTTCACATAAAAACTAGACAGAAGCATTCTCAGAAACTTCTTTGTGATGAGTGCATTCTACTCGCAGAGTTGAACCTTCTTTTTGATAGAAGAGTTTTCAAACTGTCTTTTTGTAGAATCTGCAAGTGCATATTTGGAGCTGTTTGAGGCCAATGATGGAAAAGGAAATATCTTCACATAAAAACTAGACAGAAGCGTTCTCAGAAACTTGTTTGGGAGGAGTGCATTCAAGTCACAGATTTGAACCTTTCTTTTGAAAGAGCAGTTTTGAAACACTCTTTTTGTAGAATCTGCTAGTGTATATTTGGAGCGCTGTGAGGCGTATGCTGGGAAATGGAATATCTTCACCTGGAAACAAGACAGAAGGATTCTCAGAAACTTCTGTGTGATGAATGCATTCAACTCACAGACATGAACGTTCCTTTTGATAGGACAGTTTTGAAACACTCCTTTGGTAGAATCTGCATCTGTTTATTTCGAGCGCCTTGAGGCCAATGCTGGAAAAGGAAATATCTTCCCATAAAAACTAGACAGAAGCATTCTCAGAAACTTGTGTGTGATGAGTGCGTTCAACTCACAGACTTGAACGATCCTTTTGATAGGACAGTTTGGAAACACTCCCTTTGTAGAATCTGCAAGTGTTTATTTCGAGCTCATTGAGGTCAACGGTGGAAAAGGAATTGTCCTCAAATAACAACTACACAGAAGCATTCTCCGAAACTTCTTTGCAATGAGTGCATTCAACTCACGGACTTGATCCTTCCTTTTGAAAGAACAGTTTTGAAACACTCTTTTTGTAGAATCTTCAAGTGGATATTTGGAACGCTTTGAGGCCTAGGCTGGGAAATGAAATATCTTCACCTAAAAACTAGACAGAAGCATTCTCAGAAACTTCTGTGTGATGAGTGCATTCAACTCACAGACTTGAACATTCCTTTTGATAGAGCAGTTTGGAAACACTCCTTTTGCAGAATCTGCAAGGGTTTATTTGGAGCACTTTGAGGCCTATGCTGGAAAAGGAAATATCTTCACATAAAAACTAGACAGAAGCATTCTCAGAAACTTCTTTGTGATGAGTGCATTCTACTCACAGAGTTGAACCTTCTTTTTGATAGAAGAGTTTTGAAACTCTCTTTCTGTAGAATCTGCAAGTGCATATTTGGAGCTGTTTGAGGCCAATGCTGGAAAAGGAAATATCTTCACATAAAAACTAGACAGAAGCATTCTCAGAAACTTGTTTGCGATGAGTGCATTCAACTCACAGACTTCAACCTTTCTTTTGAAAGAGCAGTTTTGAAACACTCTTTTTGTAGAATCCTCAAGTGGATATTTAGAACGCTTTCTGGCCTATGCTGGGAAATGAAATATCTTCACCTAAAACCTAGAAAGAAGCATTCTCGCAAACTTCCGTGTGAAGAGTGCATTCGACTCACGGACTTGAACATTACTTTGGATAGAGCAGTTTGGAAACACTCCTTTTGAAGAATCTGCAAGTGTTTGTTTGGAGCGTTTTGAGGCCTATGCTGGAAAAGGAAATATCTTCACATAAAAACTAGACAGAAGCATTCTCAGAAACTTCTTTGTGATGAGTGCATTCTACTCATACAGTTGAACATTCTTTTTGATAGAAGAGTTTTGAAACTCTCTTTCTGTGGGATCTGCAAGTGCATATTTGGAGCTGTTGGAGGCCAATGTTGGAAAAGGAAATATCTTCACATAAAAACTAGACGGAAGCATTCTCAGAAACTTGTGTGTGATGAGTGCGTTCAACTCACAGACTTGAACGATCCTATTGATAGGACAGTTTGGAAACACTCCTTTTGTAGAATCTGCAAGTGTTTATTTCGAGCTCATTGAGGCCAAAGGTGGAAAAGGAAATGTCCTCAAATAACAACTACACAGAAGCATTCTCCGAAACTTCTTTGCAATGAGTGCATTCAACTCGCAGACTTGAACCTTCCTTTTGAAAGAGCAGTTTTGAAACACTCTTTTTGTAGAATCTTCAAGTGGATATTTGGAACGCTTTGAGGCCTAGGCTGGGAAATGAAATATCTTCACCTAAAAACTAGACAGAAGCATTCTCAGAAACTTCTGTGTGATGAGTGCATTCAACTCACAGACTTGAATATTCCTTTTGATAGAGCAGTTTGGAAACACTCCTTTTGCAGAATCTGCAAGTGTTTATTTGGAGCACTTTGAGGCCTATGCTGGAAAAGGAAATATCTTCACATAAAAACTAGACAGAAGCATTCTCAGAAACTTCTTTGTGACGAGTGCATTCTACTCACAGAGTTGAACCTTCTTTTTGATAGAAGAGTTTTGAAACTCTCTTTCTGTAGAATCTGCAAGTGCATATTTGGAGCTGTTTGAGGCCAATGCTGGAAAAGGAAATATCTTCACATAAAAACTAGACAGAAGCATTCTCAGAAACTTGTTTGCGATGAGTGCATTCAACTCACAGACTTGAACGTTCCTACTGAAAGAGCAGTTTTGAAACACACTTTTTGTACAATCTGCAAGTGGATATTTAGAACGCTTTTTGTCCTATGCTGGGAAATGAAATATCTTCACGTAAAAACTAGACAGAAGCATTCTCAGAAACTTCTGTGTGATGAGTGCATTCAACTCACAGACTTGAACATTCCTTTTGATAGAGCAGTTTGGAAACACTCCTTTTGAAGAATCTGCAAGTGTTTGTTTGGAGCGTTTTGAGGCCTATGCTGGAAAAGGAAATATCTTCACATAAAAACTAGACAGAAGCATTCTCAGAAACTTCTTTGTGATGAGTGCATTCTACTCATAGAGTTGAACATTCTTTTTGATAGAAGAGTTTTGAAACTCTCTTTCTGTGGGATCTGCAAGTGCATATTTGGAGCTGTTTGAGGCCAATGATGGAAAAGGAAATATCTTCACATAAAAACTAGACAGAAGCATTCTCAGAAACTTGTTTGTGATGAGTGCATTCAACTCACAGACTTAAACGTTCCTTTTGAAAGAGCAGTTTTGAAACACACTTTTTGTACAATCTGCAAGTGGATATTTAGAACGCTTTCGGTCCTATGCTGGGAAATGAAATACCTTCACCTAAAACCTAGACAGAAGCATTCTCGGAAACTTCTGTGTGATGAGTGCATTCAACTCACAGACTTGAACATTCCCTTTGATAGAGCAGTTTGGAAACACTCCTTTTTCAGAATCTGCAAGGGTTTATTTGGAGCACTTTGAGGCGTATGCTGGAAAAGGAAATATCTTCACATAAAAACTAGACAGAAGCATTCTCAGAAACTTCTTTGGGATGAGTGCATTCTACTCACAGAGTTGAACCTTCTTTTTGATAGAAGAGTTTTGAAACTCTCTTTCTGTAGAATCTGCAAGCGCATATTTGGAGCTGTTTGAGGCCAACGCTGGAAAAGGAAATATCTTCACATAAAAACTAGAAAGAAGCATTCTCAGAAACTTGTTTGTGATGAGTGCATTCAACTCACAGACTTGAACGTTCCTTTTGAAAGAGCAGTTTTGAAACACACTTTTTGTACAATCTGCAAGTGGATATTTAGAACGCTTTCTGGCCTATGCTGGGAAATGAAATATCTTCACCTAAAACCTAGACAGAAGCATTCTCGGAAACTTCTGTGCGATGAGTGCATTCAACTCACAGACTTGAACATTACTTTGGATAGAGCAGTTTGGAAACACTCCTTTTGAAGAATCTGTAAGTGTTTGTTTGGAGCGTTTTGAGGCCTATGCTGGAAAAGGAAATATCTTCACATAAAAACTAGACAGAAGCATTCTCAGAAACTTCTTTGTGATGAGTGCATTCTACTCGCAGAGTTGAACCTTCTTTTTGATAGAAGAGTTTTCAAACTGTCTTTTTGTAGAATCTGCAAGTGCATATTTGGAGCTGTTTGAGGCCAATGATGGAAAAGGAAATATCTTCACATAAAAACTAGACAGAAGCGTTCTCAGAAACTTGTTTGGGAGGAGTGCATTCAAGTCACAGATTTGAACCTTTCTTTTGAAAGAGCAGTTTTGAAACACTCTTTTTGTAGAATCTGCTAGTGTATATTTGGAGCGCTGTGAGGCGTATGCTGGGAAATGGAATATCTTCACCTGGAAACAAGACAGAAGGATTCTCAGAAACTTCTGTGTGATGAATGCATTCAACTCACAGACATGAACGTTCCTTTTGATAGGACAGTTTTGAAACACTCCTTTGGTAGAATCTGCATCTGTTTATTTCGAGCGCCTTGAGGCCAATGCTGGAAAAGGAAATATCTTCCCATAAAAACTAGACAGAAGCATTCTCAGAAACTTGTGTGTGATGAGTGCGTTCAACTCACAGACTTGAACGATCCTTTTGATAGGACAGTTTGGAAACACTCCCTTTGTAGAATCTGCAAGTGTTTATTTCGAGCTCATTGAGGTCAACGGTGGAAAAGGAATTGTCCTCAAATAACAACTACACAGAAGCATTCTCCGAAACTTCTTTGCAATGAGTGCATTCAACTCACGGACTTGATCCTTCCTTTTGAAAGAACAGTTTTGAAACACTCTTTTTGTAGAATCTTCAAGTGGATATTTGGAACGCTTTGAGGCCTAGGCTGGGAAATGAAATATGTTCACCTAAAAACTAGACAGAAGCATTCTCAGAAACTTCTGTGTGATGAGTGCATTCAACTCACAGACTTGAACATTCCTTTTGATAGAGCAGTTTGGAAACACTCCTTTTGCAGAATCTGCAAGGGTTTATTTGGAGCACTTTGAGGCCTATGCTGGAAAAGGAAATATCTTCACATAAAAACTAGACAGAAGCATTCTCAGAAACTTCTTTGGGATGAGTGCATTCTACTCACAGAGTTGAACCTTCTTTTTGATAGAAGAGTTTTGAAACTCTCTTTCTGTAGAATCTGCAAGTGCATATTTGGAGCTGTTTGAGGCCAATGCTGGAAAAGGAAATATCTTCACATAAAAACTAGACAGAAGCATTCTCAGAAACTTGTTTGCGATGAGTGCATTCAACTCACAGACTTCAACCTTTCTTTTGAAAGAGCAGTTTTGAAACACTCTTTTTGTAGAATCTTCAAGTGGATATTTAGAACGCTTTCTGGCCTATGCTGGGAAATGAAATATCTTCACCTAAAACCTAGAAAGAAGCATTCTCGCAAACTTCCGTGTGAAGAGTGCATTCGACTCACGGACTTGAACATTACTTTGGATAGAGCAGTTTGGAAACACTCCTTTTGAAGAATCTGCAAGTGTTTGTTTGGAGCGTTTTGAGGCCTATGCTGGAAAAGGAAATATCTTCACATAAAAACTAGACAGAAGCATTCTCAGAAACTTCTTTGTGATGAGTGCATTCTACTCGCAGAGTTGAACCTTCTTTTTGATAGAAGAGTTTTCAAACTGTCTTTTTGTAGAATCTGCAAGTGCATATTTGGAGCTGTTTGAGGCCAATGATGGAAAAGGAAATATCTTCACATAAAAACTAGACAGAAGCGTTCTCAGAAACTTGTTTGGGAGGAGTGCATTCAAGTCACAGATTTGAACCTTTCTTTTGAAAGAGCAGTTTTGAAACACTCTTTTTGTAGAATCTGCTAGTGTATATTTGGAGCGCTGTGAGGCGTATGCTGGGAAATGGAATATCTTCACCTGGAAACAAGACAGAAGGATTCTCAGAAACTTCTGTGTGATGAATGCATTCAACTCACAGACATGAACGTTCCTTTTGATAGGACAGTTTTGAAACACTCCTTTGGTAGAATCTGCATCTGTTTATTTCGAGCGCCTTGAGGCCAATGCTGGAAAAGGAAATATCTTCCCATAAAAACTAGACAGAAGCATTCTCAGAAACTTGTGTGTGATGAGTGCGTTCAACTCACAGACTTGAACGATCCTTTTGATAGGACAGTTTGGAAACACTCCCTTTGTAGAATCTGCAAGTGTTTATTTCGAGCTCATTGAGGTCAACGGTGGAAAAGGAATTGTCCTCAAATAACAACTACACAGAAGCATTCTCCGAAACTTCTTTGCAATGAGTGCATTCAACTCACGGACTTGATCCTTCCTTTTGAAAGAACAGTTTTGAAACACTCTTTTTGTAGAATCTTCAAGTGGATATTTGGAACGCTTTGAGGCCTAGGCTGGGAAATGAAATATGTTCACCTAAAAACTAGACAGAAGCATTCTCAGAAACTTCTGTGTGATGAGTGCATTCAACTCACAGACTTGAACATTCCTTTTGATAGAGCAGTTTGGAAACACTCCTTTTGCAGAATCTGCAAGGGTTTATTTGGAGCACTTTGAGGCCTATGCTGGAAAAGGAAATATCTTCACATAAAAACTAGACAGAAGCATTCTCAGAAACTTCTTTGTGATGAGTGCATTCTACTCACAGAGTTGAACCTTCTTTTTGATAGAAGAGTTTTGAAACTCTCTTTCTGTAGAATCTGCAAGTGCATATTTGGAGCTGTTTGAGGCCAATGCTGGAAAAGGAAATATCTTCACATAAAAACTAGACAGAAGCATTCTCAGAAACTTGTTTGCGATGAGTGCATTCAACCCACAGACTTCAACCTTTCTTTTGAAAGAGCAGTTTTGAAACACTCTTTTTGTAGAATCCTCAAGTGGATATTTAGAACGCTTTCTGGCCTATGCTGGGAAATGAAATATCTTCACCTAAAACCTAGAAAGAAGCATTCTCGCAAACTTCCGTGTGAAGAGTGCATTCGACTCACGGACTTGAACATTACTTTGGATAGAGCAGTTTGGAAACACTCCTTTTGAAGAATCTGCAAGTGTTTGTTTGGAGCGTTTTGAGGCCTATGCTGGAAAAGGAAATATCTTCACATAAAAACTAGACAGAAGCATTCTCAGAAACTTCTTTGTGATGAGTGCATTCTACTCATACAGTTGAACATTCTTTTTGATAGAAGAGTTTTGAAACTCTCTTTCTGTGGGATCTGCAAGTGCATATTTGGAGCTGTTGGAGGCCAATGTTGGAAAAGGAAATATCTTCACATAAAAACTAGACGGAAGCATTCTCAGAAACTTGTGTGTGATGAGTGCGTTCAACTCACAGACTTGAACGATCCTATTGATAGGACAGTTTGGAAACACTCCTTTTGTAGAATCTGCAAGTGTTTATTTCGAGCTCATTGAGGCCAAAGGTGGAAAAGGAAATGTCCTCAAATAACAACTACACAGAAGCATTCTCCGAAACTTCTTTGCAATGAGTGCATTCAACTCGCAGACTTGAACCTTCCTTTTGAAAGAGCAGTTTTGAAACACTCTTTTTGTAGAATCTTCAAGTGGATATTTGGAACGCTTTGAGGCCTAGGCTGGGAAATGAAATATCTTCACCTAAAAACTAGACAGAAGCATTCTCAGAAACTTCTGTGTGATGAGTGCATTCAACTCACAGACTTGAATATTCCTTTTGATAGAGCAGTTTGGAAACACTCCTTTTGCAGAATCTGCAAGTGTTTATTTGGAGCACTTTGAGGCCTATGCTGGAAAAGGAAATATCTTCACATAAAAACTAGACAGAAGCATTCTCAGAAACTTCTTTGTGACGAGTGCATTCTACTCACAGAGTTGAACCTTCTTTTTGATAGAAGAGTTTTGAAACTCTCTTTCTGTAGAATCTGCAAGTGCATATTTGGAGCTGTTTGAGGCCAATGCTGGAAAAGGAAATATCTTCACATAAAAACTAGACAGAAGCATTCTCAGAAACTTGTTTGCGATGAGTGCATTCAACTCACAGACTTGAACGTTCCTACTGAAAGAGCAGTTTTGAAACACACTTTTTGTACAATCTGCAAGTGGATATTTAGAACGCTTTTTGTCCTATGCTGGGAAATGAAATATCTTCACGTAAAAACTAGACAGAAGCATTCTCAGAAACTTCTGTGTGATGAGTGCATTGAACTCACAGACTTGAACATTCCTTTTGATAGAGCAGTTTGGAAACACTCCTTTTGAAGAATCTGCAAGTGTTTGTTTGGAGCGTTTTGAGGCCTATGCTGGAAAAGGAAATATCTTCACATAAAAACTAGACAGAAGCATTCTCAGAAACTTCTTTGTGATGAGTGCATTCTACTCATAGAGTTGAACATTCTTTTTGATAGAAGAGTTTTGAAACTCTCTTTCTGTGGGATCTGCAAGTGCATATTTGGAGCTGTTTGAGGCCAATGATGGAAAAGGAAATATCTTCACATAAAAACTAGACAGAAGCATTCTCAGAAACTTGTTTGTGATGAGTGCATTCAACTCACAGACTTAAACGTTCCTTTTGAAAGAGCAGTTTTGAAACACACTTTTTGTACAATCTGCAAGTGGATATTTAGAACGCTTTCGGTCCTATGCTGGGAAATGAAATACCTTCACCTAAAACCTAGACAGAAGCATTCTCGGAAACTTCTGTGTGATGAGTGCATTCAACTCACAGACTTGAACATTCCCTTTGATAGAGCAGTTTGGAAACACTCCTTTTTCAGAATCTGCAAGGGTTTATTTGGAGCACTTTGAGGCGTATGCTGGAAAAGGAAATATCTTCACATAAAAACTAGACAGAAGCATTCTCAGAAACTTCTTTGGGATGAGTGCATTCTACTCACAGAGTTGAACCTTCTTTTTGATAGAAGAGTTTTGAAACTCTCTTTCTGTAGAATCTGCAAGCGCATATTTGGAGCTGTTTGAGGCCAACGCTGGAAAAGGAAATATCTTCACATAAAAACTAGAAAGAAGCATTCTCAGAAACTTGTTTGTGATGAGTGCATTCAACTCACAGACTTGAACGTTCCTTTTGAAAGAGCAGTTTTGAAACACACTTTTTGTACAATCTGCAAGTGGATATTTAGAACGCTTTCTGGCCTATGCTGGGAAATGAAATATCTTCACCTAAAACCTAGACAGAAGCATTCTCGGAAACTTCTGTGCGATGAGTGCATTCAACTCACAGACTTGAACATTACTTTGGATAGAGCAGTTTGGAAACACTCCTTTTGAAGAATCTGTAAGTGTTTGTTTGGAGCGTTTTGAGGCCTATGCTGGAAAAGGAAATATCTTCACATAAAAACTAGACAGAAGCATTCTCAGAAACTTCTTTGTGATGAGTGCATTCTACTCGCAGAGTTGAACCTTCTTTTTGATAGAAGAGTTTTCAAACTGTCTTTTTGTAGAATCTGCAAGTGCATATTTGGAGCTGTTTGAGGCCAATGATGGAAAAGGAAATATCTTCACATAAAAACTAGACAGAAGCGTTCTCAGAAACTTTTTTGGGAGGAGTGCATTCAAGTCACAGATTTGAACCTTTCTTTTGAAAGAGCAGTTTTGAAACACTCTTTTTGTAGAATCTGCTAGTGTATATTTGGAGCGCTGTGAGGCGTATGCTGGGAAATGGAATATCTTCACCTGGAAACAAGACAGAAGGATTCTCAGAAACTTCTGTGTGATGAATGCATTCAACTCACAGACATGAACGTTCCTTTTGATAGGACAGTTTTGAAACACTCCTTTGGTAGAATCTGCATCTGTTTATTTCGAGCGCCTTGAGGCCAATGCTGGAAAAGGAAATATCTTCCCATAAAAACTAGACAGAAGCATTCTCAGAAACTTGTGTGTGATGAGTGCGTTCAACTCACAGACTTGAACGATCCTTTTGATAGGACAGTTTGGAAACACTCCCTTTGTAGAATCTGCAAGTGTTTATTTCGAGCTCATTGAGGTCAACGGTGGAAAAGGAATTGTCCTCAAATAACAACTACACAGAAGCATTCTCCGAAACTTCTTTGCAATGAGTGCATTCAACTCACGGACTTGATCCTTCCTTTTGAAAGAACAGTTTTGAAACACTCTTTTTGTAGAATCTTCAAGTGGATATTTGGAACGCTTTGAGGCCTAGGCTGGGAAATGAAATATGTTCACCTAAAAACTAGACAGAAGCATTCTCAGAAACTTCTGTGTGATGAGTGCATTCAACTCACAGACTTGAACATTCCTTTTGATAGAGCAGTTTGGAAACACTCCTTTTGCAGAATCTGCAAGGGTTTATTTGGAGCACTTTGAGGCCTATGCTGGAAAAGGAAATATCTTCACATAAAAACTAGACAGAAGCATTCTCAGAAACTTCTTTGGGATGAGTGCATTCTACTCACAGAGTTGAACCTTCTTTTTGATAGAAGAGTTTTGAAACTCTCTTTCTGTAGAATCTGCAAGTGCATATTTGGAGCTGTTTGAGGCCAATGCTGGAAAAGGAAATATCTTCACATAAAAACTAGACAGAAGCATTCTCAGAAACTTGTTTGCGATGAGTGCATTCAACTCACAGACTTCAACCTTTCTTTTGAAAGAGCAGTTTTGAAACACTCTTTTTGTAGAATCTTCAAGTGGATATTTAGAACGCTTTCTGGCCTATGCTGGGAAATGAAATATCTTCACCTAAAACCTAGAAAGAAGCATTCTCGCAAACTTCCGTGTGAAGAGTGCATTCGACTCACGGACTTGAACATTACTTTGGATAGAGCAGTTTGGAAACACTCCTTTTGAAGAATCTGCAAGTGTTTGTTTGGAGCGTTTTGAGGCCTATGCTGGAAAAGGAAATATCTTCACATAAAAACTAGACAGAAGCATTCTCAGAAACTTCTTTGTGATGAGTGCATTCTACTCATACAGTTGAACATTCTTTTTGATAGAAGAGTTTTGAAACTCTCTTTCTGTGGGATCTGCAAGTGCATATTTGGAGCTGTTGGAGGCCAATGTTGGAAAAGGAAATATCTTCACATAAAAACTAGACGGAAGCATTCTCAGAAACTTGTGTGTGATGAGTGCGTTCAACTCACAGACTTGAACGATCCTATTGATAGGACAGTTTGGAAACACTCCTTTTGTAGAATCTGCAAGTGTTTATTTCGAGCTCATTGAGGCCAAAGGTGGAAAAGGAAATGTCCTCAAATAACAACTACACAGAAGCATTCTCCGAAACTTCTTTGCAATGAGTGCATTCAACTCGCAGACTTGAACATTCCCTTTGATAGAGCAGTTTGGAAACACTCCTTTTTCAGAATCTGCAAGGGTTTATTTGGAGCCCTTTGAGGCGTATGCTGGAAAAGGAAATATCTTCACATAAAAACTAGACAGAAGCATTCTCAGAAACTTCTTTGGGATGAGTGCATTCTACTCACAGAGTTGAACCTTCTTTTTGATAGAAGAGTTTTGAAACTCTCTTTCTGTAGAATCTGCAAGCGCATATTTGGAGCTGTTTGAGGCCAACGCTGGAAAAGGAAATATCTTCACATAAAAACTAGAAAGAAGCATTCTCAGAAACTTGTTTGTGATGAGTGCATTCAACTCACAGACTTGAACGTTCCTTTTGAAAGAGCAGTTTTGAAACACACTTTTTGTACAATCTGCAAGTGGATATTTAGAACGCTTTCTGGCCTATGCTGGGAAATGAAATATCTTCACCTAAAACCTAGACAGAAGCATTCTCGGAAACTTCTGTGCGATGAGTGCATTCAACTCACAGACTTGAACATTACTTTGGATAGAGCAGTTTGGAAACACTCCTTTTGAAGAATCTGTAAGTGTTTGTTTGGAGCGTTTTGAGGCCTATGCTGGAAAAGGAAATATCTTCACATAAAAACTAGACAGAAGCATTCTCAGAAACTTCTTTGTGATGAGTGCATTCTACTCGCAGAGTTGAACCTTCTTTTTGATAGAAGAGTTTTCAAACTGTCTTTTTGTAGAATCTGCAAGTGCATATTTGGAGCTGTTTGAGGCCAATGATGGAAAAGGAAATATCTTCACATAAAAACTAGACAGAAGCGTTCTCAGAAACTTTTTTGGGAGGAGTGCATTCAAGTCACAGATTTGAACCTTTCTTTTGAAAGAGCAGTTTTGAAACACTCTTTTTGTAGAATCTGCTAGTGTATATTTGGAGCGCTGTGAGGCGTATGCTGGGAAATGGAATATCTTCACCTGGAAACAAGACAGAAGGATTCTCAGAAACTTCTGTGTGATGAATGCATTCAACTCACAGACATGAACGTTCCTTTTGATAGGACAGTTTTGAAACACTCCTTTGGTAGAATCTGCATCTGTTTATTTCGAGCGCCTTGAGGCCAATGCTGGAAAAGGAAATATCTTCCCATAAAAACTAGACAGAAGCATTCTCAGAAACTTGTGTGTGATGAGTGCGTTCAACTCACAGACTTGAACGATCCTTTTGATAGGACAGTTTGGAAACACTCCCTTTGTAGAATCTGCAAGTGTTTATTTCGAGCTCATTGAGGTCAACGGTGGAAAAGGAATTGTCCTCAAATAACAACTACACAGAAGCATTCTCCGAAACTTCTTTGCAATGAGTGCATTCAACTCACGGACTTGATCCTTCCTTTTGAAAGAACAGTTTTGAAACACTCTTTTTGTAGAATCTTCAAGTGGATATTTGGAACGCTTTGAGGCCTAGGCTGGGAAATGAAATATGTTCACCTAAAAACTAGACAGAAGCATTCTCAGAAACTTCTGTGTGATGAGTGCATTCAACTCACAGACTTGAACATTCCTTTTGATAGAGCAGTTTGGAAACACTCCTTTTGCAGAATCTGCAAGGGTTTATTTGGAGCACTTTGAGGCCTATGCTGGAAAAGGAAATATCTTCACATAAAAACTAGACAGAAGCATTCTCAGAAACTTCTTTGTGATGAGTGCATTCTACTCACAGAGTTGAACCTTCTTTTTGATAGAAGAGTTTTGAAACTCTCTTTCTGTAGAATCTGCAAGTGCATATTTGGAGCTGTTTGAGGCCAATGCTGGAAAAGGAAATATCTTCACATAAAAACTAGACAGAAGCATTCTCAGAAACTTGTTTGCGATGAGTGCATTCAACTCACAGACTTCAACCTTTCTTTTGAAAGAGCAGTTTTGAAACACTCTTTTTGTAGAATCCTCAAGTGGATATTTAGAACGCTTTCTGGCCTATGCTGGGAAATGAAATATCTTCACCTAAAACCTAGAAAGAAGCATTCTCGCAAACTTCCGTGTGAAGAGTGCATTCGACTCACGGACTTGAACATTACTTTGGATAGAGCAGTTTGGAAACACTCCTTTTGAAGAATCTGCAAGTGTTTGTTTGGAGCGTTTTGAGGCCTATGCTGGAAAAGGAAATATCTTCACATAAAAACTAGACAGAAGCATTCTCAGAAACTTCTTTGTGATGAGTGCATTCTACTCATACAGTTGAACATTCTTTTTGATAGAAGAGTTTTGAAACTCTCTTTCTGTGGGATCTGCAAGTGCATATTTGGAGCTGTTGGAGGCCAATGTTGGAAAAGGAAATATCTTCACATAAAAACTAGACGGAAGCATTCTCAGAAACTTGTGTGTGATGAGTGCGTTCAACTCACAGACTTGAACGATCCTATTGATAGGACAGTTTGGAAACACTCCTTTTGTAGAATCTGCAAGTGTTTATTTCGAGCTCATTGAGGCCAAAGGTGGAAAAGGAAATGTCCTCAAATAACAACTACACAGAAGCATTCTCCGAAACTTCTTTGCAATGAGTGCATTCAACTCGCAGACTTGAACCTTCCTTTTGAAAGAGCAGTTTTGAAACACTCTTTTTGTAGAATCTTCAAGTGGATATTTGGAACGCTTTGAGGCCTAGGCTGGGAAATGAAATATCTTCACCTAAAAACTAGACAGAAGCATTCTCAGAAACTTCTGTGTGATGAGTGCATTCAACTCACAGACTTGAATATTCCTTTTGATAGAGCAGTTTGGAAACACTCCTTTTGCAGAATCTGCAAGTGTTTATTTGGAGCACTTTGAGGCCTATGCTGGAAAAGGAAATATCTTCACATAAAAACTAGACAGAAGCATTCTCAGAAACTTCTTTGTGACGAGTGCATTCTACTCACAGAGTTGAACCTTCTTTTTGATAGAAGAGTTTTGAAACTCTCTTTCTGTAGAATCTGCAAGTGCATATTTGGAGCTGTTTGAGGCCAATGCTGGAAAAGGAAATATCTTCACATAAAAACTAGACAGAAGCATTCTCAGAAACTTGTTTGCGATGAGTGCATTCAACTCACAGACTTGAACGTTCCTACTGAAAGAGCAGTTTTGAAACACACTTTTTGTACAATCTGCAAGTGGATATTTAGAACGCTTTTTGTCCTATGCTGGGAAATGAAATATCTTCACGTAAAAACTAGACAGAAGCATTCTCAGAAACTTCTGTGTGATGAGTGCATTCAACTCACAGACTTGAACATTCCTTTTGATAGAGCAGTTTGGAAACACTCCTTTTGAAGAATCTGCAAGTGTTTGTTTGGAGCGTTTTGAGGCCTATGCTGGAAAAGGAAATATCTTCACATAAAAACTAGACAGAAGCATTCTCAGAAACTTCTTTGTGATGAGTGCATTCTACTCATAGAGTTGAACATTCTTTTTGATAGAAGAGTTTTGAAACTCTCTTTCTGTGGGATCTGCAAGTGCATATTTGGAGCTGTTTGAGGCCAATGATGGAAAAGGAAATATCTTCACATAAAAACTAGACAGAAGCATTCTCAGAAACTTGTTTGTGATGAGTGCATTCAACTCACAGACTTAAACGTTCCTTTTGAAAGAGCAGTTTTGAAACACACTTTTTGTACAATCTGCAAGTGGATATTTAGAACGCTTTCGGTCCTATGCTGGGAAATGAAATACCTTCACCTAAAACCTAGACAGAAGCATTCTCGGAAACTTCTGTGTGATGAGTGCATTCAACTCACAGACTTGAACATTCCCTTTGATAGAGCAGTTTGGAAACACTCCTTTTTCAGAATCTGCAAGGGTTTATTTGGAGCACTTTGAGGCGTATGCTGGAAAAGGAAATATCTTCACATAAAAACTAGACAGAAGCATTCTCAGAAACTTCTTTGGGATGAGTGCATTCTACTCACAGAGTTGAACCTTCTTTTTGATAGAAGAGTTTTGAAACTCTCTTTCTGTAGAATCTGCAAGCGCATATTTGGAGCTGTTTGAGGCCAACGCTGGAAAAGGAAATATCTTCACATAAAAACTAGAAAGAAGCATTCTCAGAAACTTGTTTGTGATGAGTGCATTCAACTCACAGACTTGAACGTTCCTTTTGAAAGAGCAGTTTTGAAACACACTTTTTGTACAATCTGCAAGTGGATATTTAGAACGCTTTCTGGCCTATGCTGGGAAATGAAATATCTTCACCTAAAACCTAGACAGAAGCATTCTCGGAAACTTCTGTGCGATGAGTGCATTCAACTCACAGACTTGAACATTACTTTGGATAGAGCAGTTTGGAAACACTCCTTTTGAAGAATCTGTAAGTGTTTGTTTGGAGCGTTTTGAGGCCTATGCTGGAAAAGGAAATATCTTCACATAAAAACTAGACAGAAGCATTCTCAGAAACTTCTTTGTGATGAGTGCATTCTACTCGCAGAGTTGAACCTTCTTTTTGATAGAAGAGTTTTCAAACTGTCTTTTTGTAGAATCTGCAAGTACATATTTGGAGCTGTTTGAGGCCAATGATGGAAAAGGAAATATCTTCACATAAAAACTAGACAGAAGCGTTCTCAGAAACTTTTTTGGGAGGAGTGCATTCAAGTCACAGATTTGAACCTTTCTTTTGAAAGAGCAGTTTTGAAACACTCTTTTTGTAGAATCTGCTAGTGTATATTTGGAGCGCTGTGAGGCGTATGCTGGGAAATGGAATATCTTCACCTGGAAACAAGACAGAAGGATTCTCAGAAACTTCTGTGTGATGAATGCATTCAACTCACAGACATGAACGTTCCTTTTGATAGGACAGTTTTGAAACACTCCTTTGGTAGAATCTGCATCTGTTTATTTCGAGCGCCTTGAGGCCAATGCTGGAAAAGGAAATATCTTCCCATAAAAACTAGACAGAAGCATTCTCAGAAACTTGTGTGTGATGAGTGCGTTCAACTCACAGACTTGAACGATCCTTTTGATAGGACAGTTTGGAAACACTCCCTTTGTAGAATCTGCAAGTGTTTATTTCGAGCTCATTGAGGTCAACGGTGGAAAAGGAATTGTCCTCAAATAACAACTACACAGAAGCATTCTCCGAAACTTCTTTGCAATGAGTGCATTCAACTCACGGACTTGATCCTTCCTTTTGAAAGAACAGTTTTGAAACACTCTTTTTGTAGAATCTTCAAGTGGATATTTGGAACGCTTTGAGGCCTAGGCTGGGAAATGAAATATGTTCACCTAAAAACTAGACAGAAGCATTCTCAGAAACTTCTGTGTGATGAGTGCATTCAACTCACAGACTTGAACATTCCTTTTGATAGAGCAGTTTGGAAACACTCCTTTTGCAGAATCTGCAAGGGTTTATTTGGAGCACTTTGAGGCCTATGCTGGAAAAGGAAATATCTTCACATAAAAACTAGACAGAAGCATTCTCAGAAACTTCTTTGTGATGAGTGCATTCTACTCACAGAGTTGAACCTTCTTTTTGATAGAAGAGTTTTGAAACTCTCTTTCTGTAGAATCTGCAAGTGCATATTTGGAGCTGTTTGAGGCCAATGCTGGAAAAGGAAATATCTTCACATAAAAACTAGACAGAAGCATTCTCAGAAACTTGTTTGCGATGAGTGCATTCAACTCACAGACTTCAACCTTTCTTTTGAAAGAGCAGTTTTGAAACACTCTTTTTGTAGAATCTTCAAGTGGATATTTAGAACGCTTTCTGGCCTATGCTGGGAAATGAAATATCTTCACCTAAAACCTAGAAAGAAGCATTCTCGCAAACTTCCGTGTGAAGAGTGCATTCGACTCACGGACTTGAACATTACTTTGGATAGAGCAGTTTGGAAACACTCCTTTTGAAGAATCTGCAAGTGTTTGTTTGGAGCGTTTTGAGGCCTATGCTGGAAAAGGAAATATCTTCACATAAAAACTAGACAGAAGCATTCTCAGAAACTTCTTTGTGATGAGTGCATTCTACTCGCAGAGTTGAACCTTCTTTTTGATAGAAGAGTTTTCAAACTGTCTTTTTGTAGAATCTGCAAGTGCATATTTGGAGCTGTTTGAGGCCAATGATGGAAAAGGAAATATCTTCACATAAAAACTAGACAGAAGCGTTCTCAGAAACTTGTTTGGGAGGAGTGCATTCAAGTCACAGATTTGAACCTTTCTTTTGAAAGAGCAGTTTTGAAACACTCTTTTTGTAGAATCTGCTAGTGTATATTTGGAGCGCTGTGAGGCGTATGCTGGGAAATGGAATATCTTCACCTGGAAACAAGACAGAAGGATTCTCAGAAACTTCTGTGTGATGAATGCATTCAACTCACAGACATGAACGTTCCTTTTGATAGGACAGTTTTGAAACACTCCTTTGGTAGAATCTGCATCTGTTTATTTCGAGCGCCTTGAGGCCAATGCTGGAAAAGGAAATATCTTCCCATAAAAACTAGACAGAAGCATTCTCAGAAACTTGTGTGTGATGAGTGCGTTCAACTCACAGACTTGAACGATCCTTTTGATAGGACAGTTTGGAAACACTCCCTTTGTAGAATCTGCAAGTGTTTATTTCGAGCTCATTGAGGTCAACGGTGGAAAAGGAATTGTCCTCAAATAACAACTACACAGAAGCATTCTCCGAAACTTCTTTGCAATGAGTGCATTCAACTCACGGACTTGATCCTTCCTTTTGAAAGAACAGTTTTGAAACACTCTTTTTGTAGAATCTTCAAGTGGATATTTGGAACGCTTTGAGGCCTAGGCTGGGAAATGAAATATGTTCACCTAAAAACTAGACAGAAGCATTCTCAGAAACTTCTGTGTGATGAGTGCATTCAACTCACAGACTTGAACATTCCTTTTGATAGAGCAGTTTGGAAACACTCCTTTTGCAGAATCTGCAAGGGTTTATTTGGAGCACTTTGAGGCCTATGCTGGAAAAGGAAATATCTTCACATAAAAACTAGACAGAAGCATTCTCAGAAACTTCTTTGTGATGAGTGCATTCTACTCACAGAGTTGAACCTTCTTTTTGATAGAAGAGTTTTGAAACTCTCTTTCTGTAGAATCTGCAAGTGCATATTTGGAGCTGTTTGAGGCCAATGCTGGAAAAGGAAATATCTTCACATAAAAACTAGACAGAAGCATTCTCAGAAACTTGTTTGCGATGAGTGCATTCAACTCACAGACTTCAACCTTTCTTTTGAAAGAGCAGTTTTGAAACACTCTTTTTGTAGAATCTTCAAGTGGATATTTAGAACGCTTTCTGGCCTATGCTGGGAAATGAAATATCTTCACCTAAAACCTAGAAAGAAGCATTCTCGCAAACTTCCGTGTGAAGAGTGCATTCGACTCACGGACTTGAACATTACTTTGGATAGAGCAGTTTGGAAACACTCCTTTTGAAGAATCTGCAAGTGTTTGTTTGGAGCGTTTTGAGGCCTATGCTGGAAAAGGAAATATCTTCACATAAAAACTAGACAGAAGCATTCTCAGAAACTTCTTTGTGATGAGTGCATTCTACTCATACAGTTGAACATTCTTTTTGATAGAAGAGTTTTGAAACTCTCTTTCTGTGGGATCTGCAAGTGCATATTTGGAGCTGTTGGAGGCCAATGTTGGAAAAGGAAATATCTTCACATAAAAACTAGACGGAAGCATTCTCAGAAACTTGTGTGTGATGAGTGCGTTCAACTCACAGACTTGAACGATCCTATTGATAGGACAGTTTGGAAACACTCCTTTTGTAGAATCTGCAAGTGTTTATTTCGAGCTCATTGAGGCCAAAGGTGGAAAAGGAAATGTCCTCAAATAACAACTACACAGAAGCATTCTCCGAAACTTCTTTGCAATGAGTGCATTCAACTCGCAGACTTGAACATTCCCTTTGATAGAGCAGTTTGGAAACACTCCTTTTTCAGAATCTGCAAGGGTTTATTTGGAGCCCTTTGAGGCGTATGCTGGAAAAGGAAATATCTTCACATAAAAACTAGACAGAAGCATTCTCAGAAACTTCTTTGGGATGAGTGCATTCTACTCACAGAGTTGAACCTTCTTTTTGATAGAAGAGTTTTGAAACTCTCTTTCTGTAGAATCTGCAAGCGCATATTTGGAGCTGTTTGAGGCCAACGCTGGAAAAGGAAATATCTTCACATAAAAACTAGAAAGAAGCATTCTCAGAAACTTGTTTGTGATGAGTGCATTCAACTCACAGACTTGAACGTTCCTTTTGAAAGAGCAGTTTTGAAACACACTTTTTGTACAATCTGCAAGTGGATATTTAGAACGCTTTCTGGCCTATGCTGGGAAATGAAATATCTTCACCTAAAACCTAGACAGAAGCATTCTCGGAAACTTCTGTGCGATGAGTGCATTCAACTCACAGACTTGAACATTACTTTGGATAGAGCAGTTTGGAAACACTCCTTTTGAAGAATCTGTAAGTGTTTGTTTGGAGCGTTTTGAGGCCTATGCTGGAAAAGGAAATATCTTCACATAAAAACTAGACAGAAGCATTCTCAGAAACTTCTTTGTGATGAGTGCATTCTACTCGCAGAGTTGAACCTTGTTTTTGATAGAAGAGTTTTCAAACTGTCTTTTTGTAGAATCTGCAAGTGCATATTTGGAGCTGTTTGAGGCCAATGATGGAAAAGGAAATATCTTCACATAAAAACTAGACAGAAGCGTTCTCAGAAACTTTTTTGGGAGGAGTGCATTCAAGTCACAGATTTGAACCTTTCTTTTGAAAGAGCAGTTTTGAAACACTCTTTTTGTAGAATCTGCTAGTGTATATTTGGAGCGCTGTGAGGCGTATGCTGGGAAATGGAATATCTTCACCTGGAAACAAGACAGAAGGATTCTCAGAAACTTCTGTGTGATGAATGCATTCAACTCACAGACATGAACGTTCCTTTTGATAGGACAGTTTTGAAACACTCCTTTGGGAGAATCTGCATCTGTTTATTTCGAGCGCCTTGAGGCCAATGCTGGAAAAGGAAATATCTTCCCATAAAAACTAGACAGAAGCATTCTCAGAAACTTGTGTGTGATGAGTGCGTTCAACTCACAGACTTGAACGATCCTTTTGATAGGACAGTTTGGAAACACTCCCTTTGTAGAATCTGCAAGTGTTTATTTCGAGCTCATTGAGGTCAACGGTGGAAAAGGAATTGTCCTCAAATAACAACTACACAGAAGCATTCTCCGAAACTTCTTTGCAATGAGTGCATTCAACTCACGGACTTGATCCTTCCTTTTGAAAGAACAGTTTTGAAACACTCTTTTTGTAGAATCTTCAAGTGGATATTTGGAACGCTTTGAGGCCTAGGCTGGGAAATGAAATATGTTCACCTAAAAACTAGACAGAAGCATTCTCAGAAACTTCTGTGTGATGAGTGCATTCAACTCACAGACTTGAACATTCCTTTTGATAGAGCAGTTTGGAAACACTCCTTTTGCAGAATCTGCAAGGGTTTATTTGGAGCACTTTGAGGCCTATGCTGGAAAAGGAAATATCTTCACATAAAAACTAGACAGAAGCATTCTCAGAAACTTCTTTGTGATGAGTGCATTCTACTCACAGAGTTGAACCTTCTTTTTGATAGAAGAGTTTTGAAACTCTCTTTCTGTAGAATCTGCAAGTGCATATTTGGAGCTGTTTGAGGCCAATGCTGGAAAAGGAAATATCTTCACATAAAAACTAGACAGAAGCATTCTCAGAAACTTGTTTGCGATGAGTGCATTCAACTCACAGACTTCAACCTTTCTTTTGAAAGAGCAGTTTTGAAACACTCTTTTTGTAGAATCTTCAAGTGGATATTTAGAACGCTTTCTGGCCTATGCTGGGAAATGAAATATCTTCACCTAAAACCTAGAAAGAAGCATTCTCGCAAACTTCCGTGTGAAGAGTGCATTCGACTCACGGACTTGAACATTACTTTGGATAGAGCAGTTTGGAAACACTCCTTTTGAAGAATCTGCAAGTGTTTGTTTGGAGCGTTTTGAGGCCTATGCTGGAAAAGGAAATATCTTCACATAAAAACTAGACAGAAGCATTCTCAGAAACTTCTTTGTGATGAGTGCATTCTACTCGCAGAGTTGAACCTTCTTTTTGATAGAAGAGTTTTCAAACTGTCTTTTTGTAGAATCTGCAAGTGCATATTTGGAGCTGTTTGAGGCCAATGATGGAAAAGGAAATATCTTCACATAAAAACTAGACAGAAGCGTTCTCAGAAACTTGTTTGGGAGGAGTGCATTCAAGTCACAGATTTGAACCTTTCTTTTGAAAGAGCAGTTTTGAAACACTCTTTTTGTAGAATCTGCTAGTGTATATTTGGAGCGCTGTGAGGCGTATGCTGGGAAATGGAATATCTTCACCTGGAAACAAGACAGAAGGATTCTCAGAAACTTCTGTGTGATGAATGCATTCAACTCACAGACATGAACGTTCCTTTTGATAGGACAGTTTTGAAACACTCCTTTGGTAGAATCTGCATCTGTTTATTTCGAGCGCCTTGAGGCCAATGCTGGAAAAGGAAATATCTTCCCATAAAAACTAGACAGAAGCATTCTCAGAAACTTGTGTGTGATGAGTGCGTTCAACTCACAGACTTGAACGATCCTTTTGATAGGACAGTTTGGAAACACTCCCTTTGTAGAATCTGCAAGTGTTTATTTCGAGCTCATTGAGGTCAACGGTGGAAAAGGAATTGTCCTCAAATAACAACTACACAGAAGCATTCTCCGAAACTTCTTTGCAATGAGTGCATTCAACTCACGGACTTGATCCTTCCTTTTGAAAGAACAGTTTTGAAACACTCTTTTTGTAGAATCTTCAAGTGGATATTTGGAACGCTTTGAGGCCTAGGCTGGGAAATGAAATATGTTCACCTAAAAACTAGACAGAAGCATTCTCAGAAACTTCTGTGTGATGAGTGCATTCAACTCACAGACTTGAACATTCCTTTTGATAGAGCAGTTTGGAAACACTCCTTTTGCAGAATCTGCAAGGGTTTATTTGGAGCACTTTGAGGCCTATGCTGGAAAAGGAAATATCTTCACATAAAAACTAGACAGAAGCATTCTCAGAAACTTCTTTGTGATGAGTGCATTCTACTCACAGAGTTGAACCTTCTTTTTGATAGAAGAGTTTTGAAACTCTCTTTCTGTAGAATCTGCAAGTGCATATTTGGAGCTGTTTGAGGCCAATGCTGGAAAAGGAAATATCTTCACATAAAAACTAGACAGAAGCATTCTCAGAAACTTGTTTGCGATGAGTGCATTCAACTCACAGACTTCAACCTTTCTTTTGAAAGAGCAGTTTTGAAACACTCTTTTTGTAGAATCTTCAAGTGGATATTTAGAACGCTTTCTGGCCTATGCTGGGAAATGAAATATCTTCACCTAAAACCTAGAAAGAAGCATTCTCGCAAACTTCCGTGTGAAGAGTGCATTCGACTCACGGACTTGAACATTACTTTGGATAGAGCAGTTTGGAAACACTCCTTTTGAAGAATCTGCAAGTGTTTGTTTGGAGCGTTTTGAGGCCTATGCTGGAAAAGGAAATATCTTCACATAAAAACTAGACAGAAGCATTCTCAGAAACTTCTTTGTGATGAGTGCATTCTACTCGCAGAGTTGAACCTTCTTTTTGATAGAAGAGTTTTCAAACTGTCTTTTTGTAGAATCTGCAAGTGCATATTTGGAGCTGTTTGAGGCCAATGATGGAAAAGGAAATATCTTCACATAAAAACTAGACAGAAGCGTTCTCAGAAACTTGTTTGGGAGGAGTGCATTCAAGTCACAGATTTGAACCTTTCTTTTGAAAGAGCAGTTTTGAAACACTCTTTTTGTAGAATCTGCTAGTGTATATTTGGAGCGCTGTGAGGCGTATGCTGGGAAATGGAATATCTTCACCTGGAAACAAGACAGAAGGATTCTCAGAAACTTCTGTGTGATGAATGCATTCAACTCACAGACATGAACGTTCCTTTTGATAGGACAGTTTTGAAACACTCCTTTGGTAGAATCTGCATCTGTTTATTTCGAGCGCCTTGAGGCCAATGCTGGAAAAGGAAATATCTTCCCATAAAAACTAGACAGAAGCATTCTCAGAAACTTGTGTGTGATGAGTGCGTTCAACTCACAGACTTGAACGATCCTTTTGATAGGACAGTTTGGAAACACTCCCTTTGTAGAATCTGCAAGTGTTTATTTCGAGCTCATTGAGGTCAACGGTGGAAAAGGAATTGTCCTCAAATAACAACTACACAGAAGCATTCTCCGAAACTTCTTTGCAATGAGTGCATTCAACTCACGGACTTGATCCTTCCTTTTGAAAGAACAGTTTTGAAACACTCTTTTTGTAGAATCTTCAAGTGGATATTTGGAACGCTTTGAGGCCTAGGCTGGGAAATGAAATATGTTCACCTAAAAACTAGACAGAAGCATTCTCAGAAACTTCTGTGTGATGAGTGCATTCAACTCACAGACTTGAACATTCCTTTTGATAGAGCAGTTTGGAAACACTCCTTTTGCAGAATCTGCAAGGGTTTATTTGGAGCACTTTGAGGCCTATGCTGGAAAAGGAAATATCTTCACATAAAAACTAGACAGAAGCATTCTCAGAAACTTCTTTGTGATGAGTGCATTCTACTCACAGAGTTGAACCTTCTTTTTGATAGAAGAGTTTTGAAACTCTCTTTCTGTAGAATCTGCAAGTGCATATTTGGAGCTGTTTGAGGCCAATGCTGGAAAAGGAAATATCTTCACATAAAAACTAGACAGAAGCATTCTCAGAAACTTGTTTGCGATGAGTGCATTCAACTCACAGACTTCAACCTTTCTTTTGAAAGAGCAGTTTTGAAACACTCTTTTTGTAGAATCTTCAAGTGGATATTTAGAACGCTTTCTGGCCTATGCTGGGAAATGAAATATCTTCACCTAAAACCTAGAAAGAAGCATTCTCGCAAACTTCCGTGTGAAGAGTGCATTCGACTCACGGACTTGAACATTACTTTGGATAGAGCAGTTTGGAAACACTCCTTTTGAAGAATCTGCAAGTGTTTGTTTGGAGCGTTTTGAGGCCTATGCTGGAAAAGGAAATATCTTCACATAAAAACTAGACAGAAGCATTCTCAGAAACTTCTTTGTGATGAGTGCATTCTACTCATACAGTTGAACATTCTTTTTGATAGAAGAGTTTTGAAACTCTCTTTCTGTGGGATCTGCAAGTGCATATTTGGAGCTGTTGGAGGCCAATGTTGGAAAAGGAAATATCTTCACATAAAAACTAGACGGAAGCATTCTCAGAAACTTGTGTGTGATGAGTGCGTTCAACTCACAGACTTGAACGATCCTATTGATAGGACAGTTTGGAAACACTCCTTTTGTAGAATCTGCAAGTGTTTATTTCGAGCTCATTGAGGCCAAAGGTGGAAAAGGAAATGTCCTCAAATAACAACTACACAGAAGCATTCTCCGAAACTTCTTTGCAATGAGTGCATTCAACTCGCAGACTTGAACATTCCCTTTGATAGAGCAGTTTGGAAACACTCCTTTTTCAGAATCTGCAAGGGTTTATTTGGAGCCCTTTGAGGCGTATGCTGGAAAAGGAAATATCTTCACATAAAAACTAGACAGAAGCATTCTCAGAAACTTCTTTGGGATGAGTGCATTCTACTCACAGAGTTGAACCTTCTTTTTGATAGAAGAGTTTTGAAACTCTCTTTCTGTAGAATCTGCAAGCGCATATTTGGAGCTGTTTGAGGCCAACGCTGGAAAAGGAAATATCTTCACATAAAAACTAGAAAGAAGCATTCTCAGAAACTTGTTTGTGATGAGTGCATTCAACTCACAGACTTGAACGTTCCTTTTGAAAGAGCAGTTTTGAAACACACTTTTTGTACAATCTGCAAGTGGATATTTAGAACGCTTTCTGGCCTATGCTGGGAAATGAAATATCTTCACCTAAAACCTAGACAGAAGCATTCTCGGAAACTTCTGTGCGATGAGTGCATTCAACTCACAGACTTGAACATTACTTTGGATAGAGCAGTTTGGAAACACTCCTTTTGAAGAATCTGTAAGTGTTTGTTTGGAGCGTTTTGAGGCCTATGCTGGAAAAGGAAATATCTTCACATAAAAACTAGACAGAAGCATTCTCAGAAACTTCTTTGTGATGAGTGCATTCTACTCGCAGAGTTGAACCTTGTTTTTGATAGAAGAGTTTTCAAACTGTCTTTTTGTAGAATCTGCAAGTGCATATTTGGAGCTGTTTGAGGCCAATGATGGAAAAGGAAATATCTTCACATAAAAACTAGACAGAAGCGTTCTCAGAAACTTTTTTGGGAGGAGTGCATTCAAGTCACAGATTTGAACCTTTCTTTTGAAAGAGCAGTTTTGAAACACTCTTTTTGTAGAATCTGCTAGTGTATATTTGGAGCGCTGTGAGGCGTATGCTGGGAAATGGAATATCTTCACCTGGAAACAAGACAGAAGGATTCTCAGAAACTTCTGTGTGATGAATGCATTCAACTCACAGACATGAACGTTCCTTTTGATAGGACAGTTTTGAAACACTCCTTTGGGAGAATCTGCATCTGTTTATTTCGAGCGCCTTGAGGCCAATGCTGGAAAAGGAAATATCTTCCCATAAAAACTAGACAGAAGCATTCTCAGAAACTTGTGTGTGATGAGTGCGTTCAACTCACAGACTTGAACGATCCTTTTGATAGGACAGTTTGGAAACACTCCCTTTGTAGAATCTGCAAGTGTTTATTTCGAGCTCATTGAGGTCAACGGTGGAAAAGGAATTGTCCTCAAATAACAACTACACAGAAGCATTCTCCGAAACTTCTTTGCAATGAGTGCATTCAACTCACGGACTTGATCCTTCCTTTTGAAAGAACAGTTTTGAAACACTCTTTTTGTAGAATCTTCAAGTGGATATTTGGAACGCTTTGAGGCCTAGGCTGGGAAATGAAATATGTTCACCTAAAAACTAGACAGAAGCATTCTCAGAAACTTCTGTGTGATGAGTGCATTCAACTCACAGACTTGAACATTCCTTTTGATAGAGCAGTTTGGAAACACTCCTTTTGCAGAATCTGCAAGGGTTTATTTGGAGCACTTTGAGGCCTATGCTGGAAAAGGAAATATCTTCACATAAAAACTAGACAGAAGCATTCTCAGAAACTTCTTTGTGATGAGTGCATTCTACTCACAGAGTTGAACCTTCTTTTTGATAGAAGAGTTTTGAAACTCTCTTTCTGTAGAATCTGCAAGTGCATATTTGGAGCTGTTTGAGGCCAATGCTGGAAAAGGAAATATCTTCACATAAAAACTAGACAGAAGCATTCTCAGAAACTTGTTTGCGATGAGTGCATTCAACTCACAGACTTCAACCTTTCTTTTGAAAGAGCAGTTTTGAAACACTCTTTTTGTAGAATCTTCAAGTGGATATTTAGAACGCTTTCTGGCCTATGCTGGGAAATGAAATATCTTCACCTAAAACCTAGAAAGAAGCATTCTCGCAAACTTCCGTGTGAAGAGTGCATTCGACTCACGGACTTGAACATTACTTTGGATAGAGCAGTTTGGAAACACTCCTTTTGAAGAATCTGCAAGTGTTTGTTTGGAGCGTTTTGAGGCCTATGCTGGAAAAGGAAATATCTTCACATAAAAACTAGACAGAAGCATTCTCAGAAACTTCTTTGTGATGAGTGCATTCTACTCGCAGAGTTGAACCTTCTTTTTGATAGAAGAGTTTTCAAACTGTCTTTTTGTAGAATCTGCAAGTGCATATTTGGAGCTGTTTGAGGCCAATGATGGAAAAGGAAATATCTTCACATAAAAACTAGACAGAAGCGTTCTCAGAAACTTGTTTGGGAGGAGTGCATTCAAGTCACAGATTTGAACCTTTCTTTTGAAAGAGCAGTTTTGAAACACTCTTTTTGTAGAATCTGCTAGTGTATATTTGGAGCGCTGTGAGGCGTATGCTGGGAAATGGAATATCTTCACCTGGAAACAAGACAGAAGGATTCTCAGAAACTTCTGTGTGATGAATGCATTCAACTCACAGACATGAACGTTCCTTTTGATAGGACAGTTTTGAAACACTCCTTTGGTAGAATCTGCATCTGTTTATTTCGAGCGCCTTGAGGCCAATGCTGGAAAAGGAAATATCTTCCCATAAAAACTAGACAGAAGCATTCTCAGAAACTTGTGTGTGATGAGTGCGTTCAACTCACAGACTTGAACGATCCTTTTGATAGGACAGTTTGGAAACACTCCCTTTGTAGAATCTGCAAGTGTTTATTTCGAGCTCATTGAGGTCAACGGTGGAAAAGGAATTGTCCTCAAATAACAACTACACAGAAGCATTCTCCGAAACTTCTTTGCAATGAGTGCATTCAACTCACGGACTTGATCCTTCCTTTTGAAAGAACAGTTTTGAAACACTCTTTTTGTAGAATCTTCAAGTGGATATTTGGAACGCTTTGAGGCCTAGGCTGGGAAATGAAATATGTTCACCTAAAAACTAGACAGAAGCATTCTCAGAAACTTCTGTGTGATGAGTGCATTCAACTCACAGACTTGAACATTCCTTTTGATAGAGCAGTTTGGAAACACTCCTTTTGCAGAATCTGCAAGGGTTTATTTGGAGCACTTTGAGGCCTATGCTGGAAAAGGAAATATCTTCACATAAAAACTAGACAGAAGCATTCTCAGAAACTTCTTTGTGATGAGTGCATTCTACTCACAGAGTTGAACCTTCTTTTTGATAGAAGAGTTTTGAAACTCTCTTTCTGTAGAATCTGCAAGTGCATATTTGGAGCTGTTTGAGGCCAATGCTGGAAAAGGAAATATCTTCACATAAAAACTAGACAGAAGCATTCTCAGAAACTTGTTTGCGATGAGTGCATTCAACTCACAGACTTCAACCTTTCTTTTGAAAGAGCAGTTTTGAAACACTCTTTTTGTAGAATCCTCAAGTGGATATTTAGAACGCTTTCTGGCCTATGCTGGGAAATGAAATATCTTCACCTAAAACCTAGAAAGAAGCATTCTCGCAAACTTCCGTGTGAAGAGTGCATTCGACTCACGGACTTGAACATTACTTTGGATAGAGCAGTTTGGAAACACTCCTTTTGAAGAATCTGCAAGTGTTTGTTTGGAGCGTTTTGAGGCCTATGCTGGAAAAGGAAATATCTTCACATAAAAACTAGACAGAAGCATTCTCAGAAACTTCTTTGTGATGAGTGCATTCTACTCATACAGTTGAACATTCTTTTTGATAGAAGAGTTTTGAAACTCTCTTTCTGTGGGATCTGCAAGTGCATATTTGGAGCTGTTGGAGGCCAATGTTGGAAAAGGAAATATCTTCACATAAAAACTAGACGGAAGCATTCTCAGAAACTTGTGTGTGATGAGTGCGTTCAACTCACAGACTTGAACGATCCTATTGATAGGACAGTTTGGAAACACTCCTTTTGTAGAATCTGCAAGTGTTTATTTCGAGCTCATTGAGGCCAAAGGTGGAAAAGGAAATGTCCTCAAATAACAACTACACAGAAGCATTCTCCGAAACTTCTTTGCAATGAGTGCATTCAACTCGCAGACTTGAACCTTCCTTTTGAAAGAGCAGTTTTGAAACACTCTTTTTGTAGAATCTTCAAGTGGATATTTGGAACGCTTTGAGGCCTAGGCTGGGAAATGAAATATCTTCACCTAAAAACTAGACAGAAGCATTCTCAGAAACTTCTGTGTGATGAGTGCATTCAACTCACAGACTTGAATATTCCTTTTGATAGAGCAGTTTGGAAACACTCCTTTTGCAGAATCTGCAAGTGTTTATTTGGAGCACTTTGAGGCCTATGCTGGAAAAGGAAATATCTTCACATAAAAACTAGACAGAAGCATTCTCAGAAACTTCTTTGTGACGAGTGCATTCTACTCACAGAGTTGAACCTTCTTTTTGATAGAAGAGTTTTGAAACTCTCTTTCTGTAGAATCTGCAAGTGCATATTTGGAGCTGTTTGAGGCCAATGCTGGAAAAGGAAATATCTTCACATAAAAACTAGACAGAAGCATTCTCAGAAACTTGTTTGCGATGAGTGCATTCAACTCACAGACTTGAACGTTCCTACTGAAAGAGCAGTTTTGAAACACACTTTTTGTACAATCTGCAAGTGGATATTTAGAACGCTTTTTGTCCTATGCTGGGAAATGAAATATCTTCACGTAAAAACTAGACAGAAGCATTCTCAGAAACTTCTGTGTGATGAGTGCATTCAACTCACAGACTTGAACATTCCTTTTGATAGAGCAGTTTGGAAACACTCCTTTTGAAGAATCTGCAAGTGTTTGTTTGGAGCGTTTTGAGGCCTATGCTGGAAAAGGAAATATCTTCACATAAAAACTAGACAGAAGCATTCTCAGAAACTTCTTTGTGATGAGTGCATTCTACTCATAGAGTTGAACATTCTTTTTGATAGAAGAGTTTTGAAACTCTCTTTCTGTGGGATCTGCAAGTGCATATTTGGAGCTGTTTGAGGCCAATGATGGAAAAGGAAATATCTTCACATAAAAACTAGACAGAAGCATTCTCAGAAACTTGTTTGTGATGAGTGCATTCAACTCACAGACTTAAACGTTCCTTTTGAAAGAGCAGTTTTGAAACACACTTTTTGTACAATCTGCAAGTGGATATTTAGAACGCTTTCGGTCCTATGCTGGGAAATGAAATACCTTCACCTAAAACCTAGACAGAAGCATTCTCGGAAACTTCTGTGTGATGAGTGCATTCAACTCACAGACTTGAACATTCCCTTTGATAGAGCAGTTTGGAAACACTCCTTTTTCAGAATCTGCAAGGGTTTATTTGGAGCACTTTGAGGCGTATGCTGGAAAAGGAAATATCTTCACATAAAAACTAGACAGAAGCATTCTCAGAAACTTCTTTGGGATGAGTGCATTCTACTCACAGAGTTGAACCTTCTTTTTGATAGAAGAGTTTTGAAACTCTCTTTCTGTAGAATCTGCAAGCGCATATTTGGAGCTGTTTGAGGCCAACGCTGGAAAAGGAAATATCTTCACATAAAAACTAGAAAGAAGCATTCTCAGAAACTTGTTTGTGATGAGTGCATTCAACTCACAGACTTGAACGTTCCTTTTGAAAGAGCAGTTTTGAAACACACTTTTTGTACAATCTGCAAGTGGATATTTAGAACGCTTTCTGGCCTATGCTGGGAAATGAAATATCTTCACCTAAAACCTAGACAGAAGCATTCTCGGAAACTTCTGTGCGATGAGTGCATTCAACTCACAGACTTGAACATTACTTTGGATAGAGCAGTTTGGAAACACTCCTTTTGAAGAATCTGTAAGTGTTTGTTTGGAGCGTTTTGAGGCCTATGCTGGAAAAGGAAATATCTTCACATAAAAACTAGACAGAAGCATTCTCAGAAACTTCTTTGTGATGAGTGCATTCTACTCGCAGAGTTGAACCTTCTTTTTGATAGAAGAGTTTTCAAACTGTCTTTTTGTAGAATCTGCAAGTGCATATTTGGAGCTGTTTGAGGCCAATGATGGAAAAGGAAATATCTTCACATAAAAACTAGACAGAAGCGTTCTCAGAAACTTTTTTGGGAGGAGTGCATTCAAGTCACAGATTTGAACCTTTCTTTTGAAAGAGCAGTTTTGAAACACTCTTTTTGTAGAATCTGCTAGTGTATATTTGGAGCGCTGTGAGGCGTATGCTGGGAAATGGAATATCTTCACCTGGAAACAAGACAGAAGGATTCTCAGAAACTTCTGTGTGATGAATGCATTCAACTCACAGACATGAACGTTCCTTTTGATAGGACAGTTTTGAAACACTCCTTTGGTAGAATCTGCATCTGTTTATTTCGAGCGCCTTGAGGCCAATGCTGGAAAAGGAAATATCTTCCCATAAAAACTAGACAGAAGCATTCTCAGAAACTTGTGTGTGATGAGTGCGTTCAACTCACAGACTTGAACGATCCTTTTGATAGGACAGTTTGGAAACACTCCCTTTGTAGAATCTGCAAGTGTTTATTTCGAGCTCATTGAGGTCAACGGTGGAAAAGGAATTGTCCTCAAATAACAACTACACAGAAGCATTCTCCGAAACTTCTTTGCAATGAGTGCATTCAACTCACGGACTTGATCCTTCCTTTTGAAAGAACAGTTTTGAAACACTCTTTTTGTAGAATCTTCAAGTGGATATTTGGAACGCTTTGAGGCCTAGGCTGGGAAATGAAATATGTTCACCTAAAAACTAGACAGAAGCATTCTCAGAAACTTCTGTGTGATGAGTGCATTCAACTCACAGACTTGAACATTCCTTTTGATAGAGCAGTTTGGAAACACTCCTTTTGCAGAATCTGCAAGGGTTTATTTGGAGCACTTTGAGGCCTATGCTGGAAAAGGAAATATCTTCACATAAAAACTAGACAGAAGCATTCTCAGAAACTTCTTTGTGATGAGTGCATTCTACTCACAGAGTTGAACCTTCTTTTTGATAGAAGAGTTTTGAAACTCTCTTTCTGTAGAATCTGCAAGTGCATATTTGGAGCTGTTTGAGGCCAATGCTGGAAAAGGAAATATCTTCACATAAAAACTAGACAGAAGCATTCTCAGAAACTTGTTTGCGATGAGTGCATTCAACTCACAGACTTCAACCTTTCTTTTGAAAGAGCAGTTTTGAAACACTCTTTTTGTAGAATCTTCAAGTGGATATTTAGAACGCTTTCTGGCCTATGCTGGGAAATGAAATATCTTCACCTAAAACCTAGAAAGAAGCATTCTCGCAAACTTCCGTGTGAAGAGTGCATTCGACTCACGGACTTGAACATTACTTTGGATAGAGCAGTTTGGAAACACTCCTTTTGAAGAATCTGCAAGTGTTTGTTTGGAGCGTTTTGAGGCCTATGCTGGAAAAGGAAATATCTTCACATAAAAACTAGACAGAAGCATTCTCAGAAACTTCTTTGTGATGAGTGCATTCTACTCGCAGAGTTGAACCTTCTTTTTGATAGAAGAGTTTTCAAACTGTCTTTTTGTAGAATCTGCAAGTGCATATTTGGAGCTGTTTGAGGCCAATGATGGAAAAGGAAATATCTTCACATAAAAACTAGACAGAAGCGTTCTCAGAAACTTGTTTGGGAGGAGTGCATTCAAGTCACAGATTTGAACCTTTCTTTTGAAAGAGCAGTTTTGAAACACTCTTTTTGTAGAATCTGCTAGTGTATATTTGGAGCGCTGTGAGGCGTATGCTGGGAAATGGAATATCTTCACCTGGAAACAAGACAGAAGGATTCTCAGAAACTTCTGTGTGATGAATGCATTCAACTCACAGACATGAACGTTCCTTTTGATAGGACAGTTTTGAAACACTCCTTTGGTAGAATCTGCATCTGTTTATTTCGAGCGCCTTGAGGCCAATGCTGGAAAAGGAAATATCTTCACATAAAAACTAGACAGAAGCATTCTCAGAAACTTGTGTGTGATGAGTGCGTTCAACTCACAGACTTGAACGATCCTTTTGATAGGACAGTTTGGAAACACTCCCTTTGTAGAATCTGCAAGTGTTTATTTCGAGCTCATTGAGGTCAACGGTGGAAAAGGAATTGTCCTCAAATAACAACTACACAGAAGCATTCTCCGAAACTTCTTTGCAATGAGTGCATTCAACTCACGGACTTGATCCTTCCTTTTGAAAGAACAGTTTTGAAACACTCTTTTTGTAGAATCTTCAAGTGGATATTTGGAACGCTTTGAGGCCTAGGCTGGGAAATGAAATATGTTCACCTAAAAACTAGACAGAAGCATTCTCAGAAACTTCTGTGTGATGAGTGCATTCAACTCACAGACTTGAACATTCCTTTTGATAGAGCAGTTTGGAAACACTCCTTTTGCAGAATCTGCAAGGGTTTATTTGGAGCACTTTGAGGCCTATGCTGGAAAAGGAAATATCTTCACATAAAAACTAGACAGAAGCATTCTCAGAAACTTCTTTGTGATGAGTGCATTCTACTCACAGAGTTGAACCTTCTTTTTGATAGAAGAGTTTTGAAACTCTCTTTCTGTAGAATCTGCAAGTGCATATTTGGAGCTGTTTGAGGCCAATGCTGGAAAAGGAAATATCTTCACATAAAAACTAGACAGAAGCATTCTCAGAAACTTGTTTGCGATGAGTGCATTCAACTCACAGACTTCAACCTTTCTTTTGAAAGAGCAGTTTTGAAACACTCTTTTTGTAGAATCCTCAAGTGGATATTTAGAACGCTTTCTGGCCTATGCTGGGAAATGAAATATCTTCACCTAAAACCTAGAAAGAAGCATTCTCGCAAACTTCCGTGTGAAGAGTGCATTCGACTCACGGACTTGAACATTACTTTGGATAGAGCAGTTTGGAAACACTCCTTTTGAAGAATCTGCAAGTGTTTGTTTGGAGCGTTTTGAGGCCTATGCTGGAAAAGGAAATATCTTCACATAAAAACTAGACAGAAGCATTCTCAGAAACTTCTTTGTGATGAGTGCATTCTACTCATACAGTTGAACATTCTTTTTGATAGAAGAGTTTTGAAACTCTCTTTCTGTGGGATCTGCAAGTGCATATTTGGAGCTGTTGGAGGCCAATGTTGGAAAAGGAAATATCTTCACATAAAAACTAGACGGAAGCATTCTCAGAAACTTGTGTGTGATGAGTGCGTTCAACTCACAGACTTGAACGATCCTATTGATAGGACAGTTTGGAAACACTCCTTTTGTAGAATCTGCAAGTGTTTATTTCGAGCTCATTGAGGCCAAAGGTGGAAAAGGAAATGTCCTCAAATAACAACTACACAGAAGCATTCTCCGAAACTTCTTTGCAATGAGTGCATTCAACTCGCAGACTTGAACCTTCCTTTTGAAAGAGCAGTTTTGAAACACTCTTTTTGTAGAATCTTCAAGTGGATATTTGGAACGCTTTGAGGCCTAGGCTGGGAAATGAAATATCTTCACCTAAAAACTAGACAGAAGCATTCTCAGAAACTTCTGTGTGATGAGTGCATTCAACTCACAGACTTGAATATTCCTTTTGATAGAGCAGTTTGGAAACACTCCTTTTGCAGAATCTGCAAGTGTTTATTTGGAGCACTTTGAGGCCTATGCTGGAAAAGGAAATATCTTCACATAAAAACTAGACAGAAGCATTCTCAGAAACTTCTTTGTGACGAGTGCATTCTACTCACAGAGTTGAACCTTCTTTTTGATAGAAGAGTTTTGAAACTCTCTTTCTGTAGAATCTGCAAGTGCATATTTGGAGCTGTTTGAGGCCAATGCTGGAAAAGGAAATATCTTCACATAAAAACTAGACAGAAGCATTCTCAGAAACTTGTTTGCGATGAGTGCATTCAACTCACAGACTTGAACGTTCCTACTGAAAGAGCAGTTTTGAAACACACTTTTTGTACAATCTGCAAGTGGATATTTAGAACGCTTTTTGTCCTATGCTGGGAAATGAAATATCTTCACGTAAAAACTAGACAGAAGCATTCTCAGAAACTTCTGTGTGATGAGTGCATTCAACTCACAGACTTGAACATTCCTTTTGATAGAGCAGTTTGGAAACACTCCTTTTGAAGAATCTGCAAGTGTTTGTTTGGAGCGTTTTGAGGCCTATGCTGGAAAAGGAAATATCTTCACATAAAAACTAGACAGAAGCATTCTCAGAAACTTCTTTGTGATGAGTGCATTCTACTCATAGAGTTGAACATTCTTTTTGATAGAAGAGTTTTGAAACTCTCTTTCTGTGGGATCTGCAAGTGCATATTTGGAGCTGTTTGAGGCCAATGATGGAAAAGGAAATATCTTCACATAAAAACTAGACAGAAGCATTCTCAGAAACTTGTTTGTGATGAGTGCATTCAACTCACAGACTTAAACGTTCCTTTTGAAAGAGCAGTTTTGAAACACACTTTTTGTACAATCTGCAAGTGGATATTTAGAACGCTTTCGGTCCTATGCTGGGAAATGAAATACCTTCACCTAAAACCTAGACAGAAGCATTCTCGGAAACTTCTGTGTGATGAGTGCATTCAACTCACAGACTTGAACATTCCCTTTGATAGAGCAGTTTGGAAACACTCCTTTTTCAGAATCTGCAAGGGTTTATTTGGAGCACTTTGAGGCGTATGCTGGAAAAGGAAATATCTTCACATAAAAACTAGACAGAAGCATTCTCAGAAACTTCTTTGGGATGAGTGCATTCTACTCACAGAGTTGAACCTTCTTTTTGATAGAAGAGTTTTGAAACTCTCTTTCTGTAGAATCTGCAAGCGCATATTTGGAGCTGTTTCAGGCCAACGCTGGAAAAGGAAATATCTTCACATAAAAACTAGAAAGAAGCATTCTCAGAAACTTGTTTGTGATGAGTGCATTCAACTCACAGACTTGAACGTTCCTTTTGAAAGAGCAGTTTTGAAACACACTTTTTGTACAATCTGCAAGTGGATATTTAGAACGCTTTCTGGCCTATGCTGGGAAATGAAATATCTTCACCTAAAACCTAGACAGAAGCATTCTCGGAAACTTCTGTGCGATGAGTGCATTCAACTCACAGACTTGAACATTACTTTGGATAGAGCAGTTTGGAAACACTCCTTTTGAAGAATCTGTAAGTGTTTGTTTGGAGCGTTTTGAGGCCTATGCTGGAAAAGGAAATATCTTCACATAAAAACTAGACAGAAGCATTCTCAGAAACTTCTTTGTGATGAGTGCATTCTACTCGCAGAGTTGAACCTTCTTTTTGATAGAAGAGTTTTCAAACTGTCTTTTTGTAGAATCTGCAAGTGCATATTTGGAGCTGTTTGAAGCCAATGATGGAAAAGGAAATATCTTCACATAAAAACTAGACAGAAGCGTTCTCAGAAACTTTTTTGGGAGGAGTGCATTCAAGTCACAGATTTGAACCTTTCTTTTGAAAGAGCAGTTTTGAAACACTCTTTTTGTAGAATCTGCTAGTGTATATTTGGAGCGCTGTGAGGCGTATGCTGGGAAATGGAATATCTTCACCTGGAAACAAGACAGAAGGATTCTCAGAAACTTCTGTGTGATGAATGCATTCAACTCACAGACATGAACGTTCCTTTTGATAGGACAGTTTTGAAACACTCCTTTGGTAGAATCTGCATCTGTTTATTTCGAGCGCCTTGAGGCCAATGCTGGAAAAGGAAATATCTTCCCATAAAAACTAGACAGAAGCATTCTCAGAAACTTGTGTGTGATGAGTGCGTTCAACTCACAGACTTGAACGATCCTTTTGATAGGACAGTTTGGAAACACTCCCTTTGTAGAATCTGCAAGTGTTTATTTCGAGCTCATTGAGGTCAACGGTGGAAAAGGAATTGTCCTCAAATAACAACTACACAGAAGCATTCTCCGAAACTTCTTTGCAATGAGTGCATTCAACTCACGGACTTGATCCTTCCTTTTGAAAGAACAGTTTTGAAACACTCTTTTTGTAGAATCTTCAAGTGGATATTTGGAACGCTTTGAGGCCTAGGCTGGGAAATGAAATATGTTCACCTAAAAACTAGACAGAAGCATTCTCAGAAACTTCTGTGTGATGAGTGCATTCAACTCACAGACTTGAACATTCCTTTTGATAGAGCAGTTTGGAAACACTCCTTTTGCAGAATCTGCAAGGGTTTATTTGGAGCACTTTGAGGCCTATGCTGGAAAAGGAAATATCTTCACATAAAAACTAGACAGAAGCATTCTCAGAAACTTCTTTGTGATGAGTGCATTCTACTCACAGAGTTGAACCTTCTTTTTGATAGAAGAGTTTTGAAACTCTCTTTCTGTAGAATCTGCAAGTGCATATTTGGAGCTGTTTGAGGCCAATGCTGGAAAAGGAAATATCTTCACATAAAAACTAGACAGAAGCATTCTCAGAAACTTGTTTGCGATGAGTGCATTCAACTCACAGACTTCAACCTTTCTTTTGAAAGAGCAGTTTTGAAACACTCTTTTTGTAGAATCCTCAAGTGGATATTTAGAACGCTTTCTGGCCTATGCTGGGAAATGAAATATCTTCACCTAAAACCTAGAAAGAAGCATTCTCGCAAACTTCCGTGTGAAGAGTGCATTCGACTCACGGACTTGAACATTACTTTGGATAGAGCAGTTTGGAAACACTCCTTTTGAAGAATCTGCAAGTGTTTGTTTGGAGCGTTTTGAGGCCTATGCTGGAAAAGGAAATATCTTCACATAAAAACTAGACAGAAGCATTCTCAGAAACTTCTTTGTGATGAGTGCATTCTACTCATACAGTTGAACATTCTTTTTGATAAAAGAGTTTTGAAACTCTCTTTCTGTGGGATCTGCAAGTGCATATTTGGAGCTGTTGGAGGCCAATGTTGGAAAAGGAAATATCTTCACATAAAAACTAGACGGAAGCATTCTCAGAAACTTGTGTGTGATGAGTGCGTTCAACTCACAGACTTGAACGATCCTATTGATAGGACAGTTTGGAAACACTCCTTTTGTAGAATCTGCAAGTGTTTATTTCGAGCTCATTGAGGCCAAAGGTGGAAAAGGAAATGTCCTCAAATAACAACTACACAGAAGCATTCTCCGAAACTTCTTTGCAATGAGTGCATTCAACTCGCAGACTTGAACCTTCCTTTTGAAAGAGCAGTTTTGAAACACTCTTTTTGTAGAATCTTCAAGTGGATATTTGGAACGCTTTGAGGCCTAGGCTGGGAAATGAAATATCTTCACCTAAAAACTAGACAGAAGCATTCTCAGAAACTTCTGTGTGATGAGTGCATTCAACTCACAGACTTGAATATTCCTTTTGATAGAGCAGTTTGGAAACACTCCTTTTGCAGAATCTGCAAGTGTTTATTTGGAGCACTTTGAGGCCTATGCTGGAAAAGGAAATATCTTCACATAAAAACTAGACAGAAGCATTCTCAGAAACTTCTTTGTGACGAGTGCATTCTACTCACAGAGTTGAACCTTCTTTTTGATAGAAGAGTTTTGAAACTCTCTTTCTGTAGAATCTGCAAGTGCATATTTGGAGCTGTTTGAGGCCAATGCTGGAAAAGGAAATATCTTCACATAAAAACTAGACAGAAGCATTCTCAGAAACTTGTTTGCGATGAGTGCATTCAACTCACAGACTTGAACGTTCCTACTGAAAGAGCAGTTTTGAAACACACTTTTTGTACAATCTGCAAGTGGATATTTAGAACGCTTTTTGTCCTATGCTGGGAAATGAAATATCTTCACGTAAAAACTAGACAGAAGCATTCTCAGAAACTTCTGTGTGATGAGTGCATTCAACTCACAGACTTGAACATTCCTTTTGATAGAGCAGTTTGGAAACACTCCTTTTGAAGAATCTGCAAGTGTTTGTTTGGAGCGTTTTGAGGCCTATGCTGGAAAAGGAAATATCTTCACATAAAAACTAGACAGAAGCATTCTCAGAAACTTCTTTGTGATGAGTGCATTCTACTCATAGAGTTGAACATTCTTTTTGATAGAAGAGTTTTGAAACTCTCTTTCTGTGGGATCTGCAAGTGCATATTTGGAGCTGTTTGAGGCCAATGATGGAAAAGGAAATATCTTCACATAAAAACTAGACAGAAGCATTCTCAGAAACTTGTTTGTGATGAGTGCATTCAACTCACAGACTTAAACGTTCCTTTTGAAAGAGCAGTTTTGAAACACACTTTTTGTACAATCTGCAAGTGGATATTTAGAACGCTTTCGGTCCTATGCTGGGAAATGAAATACCTTCACCTAAAACCTAGACAGAAGCATTCTCGGAAACTTCTGTGTGATGAGTGCATTCAACTCACAGACTTGAACATTCCCTTTGATAGAGCAGTTTGGAAACACTCCTTTTGCAGAATCTGCAAGGGTTTATTTGGAGCACTTTGAGGCCTATGCTGGAAAAGGAAATATCTTCACATAAAAACTAGACAGAAGCATTCTCAGAAACTTCTTTGGGATGAGTGCATTCTACTCACAGAGTTGAACCTTCTTTTTGATAGAAGAGTTTTGAAACTCTCTTTCTGTAGAATCTGCAAGCGCATATTTGGAGCTGTTTGAGGCCAACGCTGGAAAAGGAAATATCTTCACATAAAAACTAGAAAGAAGCATTCTCACAAACTTGTTTGTGATGAGTGCATTCAACTCACAGACTTGAACGTTCCTTTTGAAAGAGCAGTTTTGAAACACACTTTTTGTACAATCTGCAAGTGGATATTTAGAACGCTTTCTGGCCTATGCTGGGAAATGAAATATCTTCACCTAAAACCTAGACAGAAGCATTCTCGGAAACTTCTGTGCGATGAGTGCATTCAACTCACAGACTTGAACATTACTTTGGATAGAGCAGTTTGGAAACACTCCTTTTGAAGAATCTGTAAGTGTTTGTTTGGAGCGTTTTGAGGCCTATGCTGGAAAAGGAAATATCTTCACATAAAAACTAGACAGAAGCATTCTCAGAAACTTCTTTGTGATGAGTGCATTCTACTCGCAGAGTTGAACCTTCTTTTTGATAGAAGAGTTTTCAAACTGTCTTTTTGTAGAATCTGCAAGTGCATATTTGGAGCTGTTTGAGGCCAATGATGGAAAAGGAAATATCTTCACATAAAAACTAGACAGAAGCGTTCTCAGAAACTTTTTTGGGAGGAGTGCATTCAAGTCACAGATTTGAACCTTTCTTTTGAAAGAGCAGTTTTGAAACACTCTTTTTGTAGAATCTGCTAGTGTATATTTGGAGCGCTGTGAGGCGTATGCTGGGAAATGGAATATCTTCACCTGGAAACAAGACAGAAGGATTCTCAGAAACTTCTGTGTGATGAATGCATTCAACTCACAGACATGAACGTTCCTTTTGATAGGACAGTTTTGAAACACTCCTTTGGTAGAATCTGCATCTGTTTATTTCGAGCGCCTTGAGGCCAATGCTGGAAAAGGAAATATCTTCCCATAAAAACTAGACAGAAGCATTCTCAGAAACTTGTGTGTGATGAGTGCGTTCAACTCACAGACTTGAACGATCCTTTTGATAGGACAGTTTGGAAACACTCCCTTTGTAGAATCTGCAAGTGTTTATTTCGAGCTCATTGAGGTCAACGGTGGAAAAGGAATTGTCCTCAAATAACAACTACACAGAAGCATTCTCCGAAACTTCTTTGCAATGAGTGCATTCAACTCACGGACTTGATCCTTCCTTTTGAAAGAACAGTTTTGAAACACTCTTTTTGTAGAATCTTCAAGTGGATATTTGGAACGCTTTGAGGCCTAGGCTGGGAAATGAAATATGTTCACCTAAAAACTAGACAGAAGCATTCTCAGAAACTTCTGTGTGATGAGTGCATTCAACTCACAGACTTGAACATTCCTTTTGATAGAGCAGTTTGGAAACACTCCTTTTGCAGAATCTGCAAGGGTTTATTTGGAGCACTTTGAGGCCTATGCTGGAAAAGGAAATATCTTCACATAAAAACTAGACAGAAGCATTCTCAGAAACTTCTTTGTGATGAGTGCATTCTACTCACAGAGTTGAACCTTCTTTTTGATAGAAGAGTTTTGAAACTCTCTTTCTGTAGAATCTGCAAGTGCATATTTGGAGCTGTTTGAGGCCAATGCTGGAAAAGGAAATATCTTCACATAAAAACTAGACAGAAGCATTCTCAGAAACTTGTTTGCGATGAGTGCATTCAACTCACAGACTTCAACCTTTCTTTTGAAAGAGCAGTTTTGAAACACTCTTTTTGTAGAATCTTCAAGTGGATATTTAGAACGCTTTCTGGCCTATGCTGGGAAATGAAATATCTTCACCTAAAACCTAGAAAGAAGCATTCTCGCAAACTTCCGTGTGAAGAGTGCATTCGACTCACGGACTTGAACATTACTTTGGATAGAGCAGTTTGGAAACACTCCTTTTGAAGAATCTGCAAGTGTTTGTTTGGAGCGTTTTGAGGCCTATGCTGGAAAAGGAAATATCTTCACATAAAAACTAGACAGAAGCATTCTCAGAAACTTCTTTGTGATGAGTGCATTCTACTCGCAGAGTTGAACCTTCTTTTTGATAGAAGAGTTTTCAAACTGTCTTTTTGTAGAATCTGCAAGTGCATATTTGGAGCTGTTTGAGGCCAATGATGGAAAAGGAAATATCTTCACATAAAAACTAGACAGAAGCGTTCTCAGAAACTTGTTTGGGAGGAGTGCATTCAAGTCACAGATTTGAACCTTTCTTTTGAAAGAGCAGTTTTGAAACACTCTTTTTGTAGAATCTGCTAGTGTATATTTGGAGCGCTGTGAGGCGTATGCTGGGAAATGGAATATCTTCACCTGGAAACAAGACAGAAGGATTCTCAGAAACTTCTGTGTGATGAATGCATTCAACTCACAGACATGAACGTTCCTTTTGATAGGACAGTTTTGAAACACTCCTTTGGTAGAATCTGCATCTGTTTATTTCGAGCGCCTTGAGGCCAATGCTGGAAAAGGAAATATCTTCACATAAAAACTAGACAGAAGCATTCTCAGAAACTTGTGTGTGATGAGTGCGTTCAACTCACAGACTTGAACGATCCTTTTGATAGGACAGTTTGGAAACACTCCCTTTGTAGAATCTGCAAGTGTTTATTTCGAGCTCATTGAGGTCAACGGTGGAAAAGGAATTGTCCTCAAATAACAACTACACAGAAGCATTCTCCGAAACTTCTTTGCAATGAGTGCATTCAACTCACGGACTTGATCCTTCCTTTTGAAAGAACAGTTTTGAAACACTCTTTTTGTAGAATCTTCAAGTGGATATTTGGAACGCTTTGAGGCCTAGGCTGGGAAATGAAATATGTTCACCTAAAAACTAGACAGAAGCATTCTCAGAAACTTCTGTGTGATGAGTGCATTCAACTCACAGACTTGAACATTCCTTTTGATAGAGCAGTTTGGAAACACTCCTTTTGCAGAATCTGCAAGGGTTTATTTGGAGCACTTTGAGGCCTATGCTGGAAAAGGAAATATCTTCACATAAAAACTAGACAGAAGCATTCTCAGAAACTTCTTTGTGATGAGTGCATTCTACTCACAGAGTTGAACCTTCTTTTTGATAGAAGAGTTTTGAAACTCTCTTTCTGTAGAATCTGCAAGTGCATATTTGGAGCTGTTTGAGGCCAATGCTGGAAAAGGAAATATCTTCACATAAAAACTAGACAGAAGCATTCTCAGAAACTTGTTTGCGATGAGTGCATTCAACTCACAGACTTCAACCTTTCTTTTGAAAGAGCAGTTTTGAAACACTCTTTTTGTAGAATCCTCAAGTGGATATTTAGAACGCTTTCTGGCCTATGCTGGGAAATGAAATATCTTCACCTAAAACCTAGAAAGAAGCATTCTCGCAAACTTCCGTGTGAAGAGTGCATTCGACTCACGGACTTGAACATTACTTTGGATAGAGCAGTTTGGAAACACTCCTTTTGAAGAATCTGCAAGTGTTTGTTTGGAGCGTTTTGAGGCCTATGCTGGAAAAGGAAATATCTTCACATAAAAACTAGACAGAAGCATTCTCAGAAACTTCTTTGTGATGAGTGCATTCTACTCATACAGTTGAACATTCTTTTTGATAGAAGAGTTTTGAAACTCTCTTTCTGTGGGATCTGCAAGTGCATATTTGGAGCTGTTGGAGGCCAATGTTGGAAAAGGAAATATCTTCACATAAAAACTAGACGGAAGCATTCTCAGAAACTTGTGTGTGATGAGTGCGTTCAACTCACAGACTTGAACGATCCTATTGATAGGACAGTTTGGAAACACTCCTTTTGTAGAATCTGCAAGTGTTTATTTCGAGCTCATTGAGGCCAAAGGTGGAAAAGGAAATGTCCTCAAATAACAACTACACAGAAGCATTCTCCGAAACTTCTTTGCAATGAGTGCATTCAACTCGCAGACTTGAACCTTCCTTTTGAAAGAGCAGTTTTGAAACACTCTTTTTGTAGAATCTTCAAGTGGATATTTGGAACGCTTTGAGGCCTAGGCTGGGAAATGAAATATCTTCACCTAAAAACTAGACAGAAGCATTCTCAGAAACTTCTGTGTGATGAGTGCATTCAACTCACAGACTTGAATATTCCTTTTGATAGAGCAGTTTGGAAACACTCCTTTTGCAGAATCTGCAAGTGTTTATTTGGAGCACTTTGAGGCCTATGCTGGAAAAGGAAATATCTTCACATAAAAACTAGACAGAAGCATTCTCAGAAACTTCTTTGTGACGAGTGCATTCTACTCACAGAGTTGAACCTTCTTTTTGATAGAAGAGTTTTGAAACTCTCTTTCTGTAGAATCTGCAAGTGCATATTTGGAGCTGTTTGAGGCCAATGCTGGAAAAGGAAATATCTTCACATAAAAACTAGACAGAAGCATTCTCAGAAACTTGTTTGCGATGAGTGCATTCAACTCACAGACTTGAACGTTCCTACTGAAAGAGCAGTTTTGAAACACACTTTTTGTACAATCTGCAAGTGGATATTTAGAACGCTTTTTGTCCTATGCTGGGAAATGAAATATCTTCACGTAAAAACTAGACAGAAGCATTCTCAGAAACTTCTGTGTGATGAGTGCATTCAACTCACAGACTTGAACATTCCTTTTGATAGAGCAGTTTGGAAACACTCCTTTTGAAGAATCTGCAAGTGTTTGTTTGGAGCGTTTTGAGGCCTATGCTGGAAAAGGAAATATCTTCACATAAAAACTAGACAGAAGCATTCTCAGAAACTTCTTTGTGATGAGTGCATTCTACTCATAGAGTTGAACATTCTTTTTGATAGAAGAGTTTTGAAACTCTCTTTCTGTGGGATCTGCAAGTGCATATTTGGAGCTGTTTGAGGCCAATGATGGAAAAGGAAATATCTTCACATAAAAACTAGACAGAAGCATTCTCAGAAACTTGTTTGTGATGAGTGCATTCAACTCACAGACTTAAACGTTCCTTTTGAAAGAGCAGTTTTGAAACACACTTTTTGTACAATCTGCAAGTGGATATTTAGAACGCTTTCGGTCCTATGCTGGGAAATGAAATACCTTCACCTAAAACCTAGACAGAAGCATTCTCGGAAACTTCTGTGTGATGAGTGCATTCAACTCACAGACTTGAACATTCCCTTTGATAGAGCAGTTTGGAAACACTCCTTTTTCAGAATCTGCAAGGGTTTATTTGGAGCACTTTGAGGCGTATGCTGGAAAAGGAAATATCTTCACATAAAAACTAGACAGAAGCATTCTCAGAAACTTCTTTGGGATGAGTGCATTCTACTCACAGAGTTGAACCTTCTTTTTGATAGAAGAGTTTTGAAACTCTCTTTCTGTAGAATCTGCAAGCGCATATTTGGAGCTGTTTGAGGCCAACGCTGGAAAAGGAAATATCTTCACATAAAAACTAGAAAGAAGCATTCTCAGAAACTTGTTTGTGATGAGTGCATTCAACTCACAGACTTGAACGTTCCTTTTGAAAGAGCAGTTTTGAAACACACTTTTTGTACAATCTGCAAGTGGATATTTAGAACGCTTTCTGGCCTATGCTGGGAAATGAAATATCTTCACCTAAAACCTAGACAGAAGCATTCTCGGAAACTTCTGTGCGATGAGTGCATTCAACTCACAGACTTGAACATTACTTTGGATAGAGCAGTTTGGAAACACTCCTTTTGAAGAATCTGTAAGTGTTTGTTTGGAGCGTTTTGAGGCCTATGCTGGAAAAGGAAATATCTTCACATAAAAACTAGACAGAAGCATTCTCAGAAACTTCTTTGTGATGAGTGCATTCTACTCGCAGAGTTGAACCTTCTTTTTGATAGAAGAGTTTTCAAACTGTCTTTTTGTAGAATCTGCAAGTGCATATTTGGAGCTGTTTGAGGCCAATGATGGAAAAGGAAATATCTTCACATAAAAACTAGACAGAAGCGTTCTCAGAAACTTGTTTGGGAGGAGTGCATTCAAGTCACAGATTTGAACCTTTCTTTTGAAAGAGCAGTTTTGAAACACTCTTTTTGTAGAATCTGCTAGTGTATATTTGGAGCGCTGTGAGGCGTATGCTGGGAAATGGAATATCTTCACCTGGAAACAAGACAGAAGGATTCTCAGAAACTTCTGTGTGATGAATGCATTCAACTCACAGACATGAACGTTCCTTTTGATAGGACAGTTTTGAAACACTCCTTTGGTAGAATCTGCATCTGTTTATTTCGAGCGCCTTGAGGCCAATGCTGGAAAAGGAAATATCTTCCCATAAAAACTAGACAGAAGCATTCTCAGAAACTTGTGTGTGATGAGTGCGTTCAACTCACAGACTTGAACGATCCTTTTGATAGGACAGTTTGGAAACACTCCCTTTGTAGAATCTGCAAGTGTTTATTTCGAGCTCATTGAGGTCAACGGTGGAAAAGGAATTGTCCTCAAATAACAACTACACAGAAGCATTCTCCGAAACTTCTTTGCAATGAGTGCATTCAACTCACGGACTTGATCCTTCCTTTTGAAAGAACAGTTTTGAAACACTCTTTTTGTAGAATCTTCAAGTGGATATTTGGAACGCTTTGAGGCCTAGGCTGGGAAATGAAATATGTTCACCTAAAAACTAGACAGAAGCATTCTCAGAAACTTCTGTGTGATGAGTGCATTCAACTCACAGACTTGAACATTCCTTTTGATAGAGCAGTTTGGAAACACTCCTTTTGCAGAATCTGCAAGGGTTTATTTGGAGCACTTTGAGGCCTATGCTGGAAAAGGAAATATCTTCACATAAAAACTAGACAGAAGCATTCTCAGAAACTTCTTTGGGATGAGTGCATTCTACTCACAGAGTTGAACCTTCTTTTTGATAGAAGAGTTTTGAAACTCTCTTTCTGTAGAATCTGCAAGTGCATATTTGGAGCTGTTTGAGGCCAATGCTGGAAAAGGAAATATCTTCACATAAAAACTAGACAGAAGCATTCTCAGAAACTTGTTTGCGATGAGTGCATTCAACTCACAGACTTCAACCTTTCTTTTGAAAGAGCAGTTTTGAAACACTCTTTTTGTAGAATCTTCAAGTGGATAATTAGAACGCTTTCTGGCCTATGCTGGGAAATGAAATATCTTCACCTAAAACCTAGAAAGAAGCATTCTCGCAAACTTCCGTGTGAAGAGTGCATTCGACTCACGGACTTGAACATTACTTTGGATAGAGCAGTTTGGAAACACTCCTTTTGAAGAATCTGCAAGTGTTTGTTTGGAGCGTTTTGAGGCCTATGCTGGAAAAGGAAATATCTTCACATAAAAACTAGACAGAAGCATTCTCAGAAACTTCTTTGTGATGAGTGCATTCTACTCATACAGTTGAACATTCTTTTTGATAGAAGAGTTTTGAAACTCTCTTTCTGTGGGATCTGCAAGTGCATATTTGGAGCTGTTGGAGGCCAATGTTGGAAAAGGAAATATCTTCACATAAAAACTAGACGGAAGCATTCTCAGAAACTTGTGTGTGATGAGTGCGTTCAACTCACAGACTTGAACGATCCTATTGATAGGACAGTTTGGAAACACTCCTTTTGTAGAATCTGCAAGTGTTTATTTCGAGCTCATTGAGGCCAAAGGTGGAAAAGGAAATGTCCTCAAATAACAACTACACAGAAGCATTCTCCGAAACTTCTTTGCAATGAGTGCATTCAACTCGCAGACTTGAACCTTCCTTTTGAAAGAGCAGTTTTGAAACACTCTTTTTGTAGAATCTTCAAGTGGATATTTGGAACGCTTTGAGGCCTAGGCTGGGAAATGAAATATCTTCACCTAAAAACTAGACAGAAGCATTCTCAGAAACTTCTGTGTGATGAGTGCATTCAACTCACAGACTTGAATATTCCTTTTGATAGAGCAGTTTGGAAACACTCCTTTTGCAGAATCTGCAAGTGTTTATTTGGAGCACTTTGAGGCCTATGCTGGAAAAGGAAATATCTTCACATAAAAACTAGACAGAAGCATTCTCAGAAACTTCTTTGTGACGAGTGCATTCTACTCACAGAGTTGAACCTTCTTTTTGATAGAAGAGTTTTGAAACTCTCTTTCTGTAGAATCTGCAAGTGCATATTTGGAGCTGTTTGAGGCCAATGCTGGAAAAGGAAATATCTTCACATAAAAACTAGACAGAAGCATTCTCAGAAACTTGTTTGCGATGAGTGCATTCAACTCACAGACTTGAACGTTCCTACTGAAAGAGCAGTTTTGAAACACACTTTTTGTACAATCTGCAAGTGGATATTTAGAACGCTTTTTGTCCTATGCTGGGAAATGAAATATCTTCACGTAAAAACTAGACAGAAGCATTCTCAGAAACTTCTGTGTGATGAGTGCATTCAACTCACAGACTTGAACATTCCTTTTGATAGAGCAGTTTGGAAACACTCCTTTTGAAGAATCTGCAAGTGTTTGTTTGGAGCGTTTTGAGGCCTATGCTGGAAAAGGAAATATCTTCACATAAAAACTAGACAGAAGCATTCTCAGAAACTTCTTTGTGATGAGTGCATTCTACTCATAGAGTTGAACATTCTTTTTGATAGAAGAGTTTTGAAACTCTCTTTCTGTGGGATCTGCAAGTGCATATTTGGAGCTGTTTGAGGCCAATGATGGAAAAGGAAATATCTTCACATAAAAACTAGACAGAAGCATTCTCAGAAACTTGTTTGTGATGAGTGCATTCAACTCACAGACTTAAACGTTCCTTTTGAAAGAGCAGTTTTGAAACACACTTTTTGTACAATCTGCAAGTGGATATTTAGAACGCTTTCGGTCCTATGCTGGGAAATGAAATACCTTCACCTAAAACCTAGACAGAAGCATTCTCGGAAACTTCTGTGTGATGAGTGCATTCAACTCACAGACTTGAACATTCCCTTTGATAGAGCAGTTTGGAAACACTCCTTTTTCAGAATCTGCAAGGGTTTATTTGGAGCACTTTGAGGCGTATGCTGGAAAAGGAAATATCTTCACATAAAAACTAGACAGAAGCATTCTCAGAAACTTCTTTGGGATGAGTGCATTCTACTCACAGAGTTGAACCTTCTTTTTGATAGAAGAGTTTTGAAACTCTCTTTCTGTAGAATCTGCAAGCGCATATTTGGAGCTGTTTGAGGCCAACGCTGGAAAAGGAAATATCTTCACATAAAAACTAGAAAGAAGCATTCTCAGAAACTTGTTTGTGATGAGTGCATTCAACTCACAGACTTGAACGTTCCTTTTGAAAGAGCAGTTTTGAAACACACTTTTTGTACAATCTGCAAGTGGATATTTAGAACGCTTTCTGGCCTATGCTGGGAAATGAAATATCTTCACCTAAAACCTAGACAGAAGCATTCTCGGAAACTTCTGTGCGATGAGTGCATTCAACTCACAGACTTGAACATTACTTTGGATAGAGCAGTTTGGAAACACTCCTTTTGAAGAATCTGTAAGTGTTTGTTTGGAGCGTTTTGAGGCCTATGCTGGAAAAGGAAATATCTTCACATAAAAACTAGACAGAAGCATTCTCAGAAACTTCTTTGTGATGAGTGCATTCTACTCGCAGAGTTGAACCTTCTTTTTGATAGAAGAGTTTTCAAACTGTCTTTTTGTAGAATCTGCAAGTGCATATTTGGAGCTGTTTGAGGCCAATGATGGAAAAGGAAATATCTTCACATAAAAACTAGACAGAAGCGTTCTCAGAAACTTTTTTGGGAGGAGTGCATTCAAGTCACAGATTTGAACCTTTCTTTTGAAAGAGCAGTTTTGAAACACTCTTTTTGTAGAATCTGCTAGTGTATATTTGGAGCGCTGTGAGGCGTATGCTGGGAAATGGAATATCTTCACCTGGAAACAAGACAGAAGGATTCTCAGAAACTTCTGTGTGATGAATGCATTCAACTCACAGACATGAACGTTCCTTTTGATAGGACAGTTTTGAAACACTCCTTTGGTAGAATCTGCATCTGTTTATTTCGAGCGCCTTGAGGCCAATGCTGGAAAAGGAAATATCTTCCCATAAAAACTAGACAGAAGCATTCTCAGAAACTTGTGTGTGATGAGTGCGTTCAACTCACAGACTTGAACGATCCTTTTGATAGGACAGTTTGGAAACACTCCCTTTGTAGAATCTGCAAGTGTTTATTTCGAGCTCATTGAGGTCAACGGTGGAAAAGGAATTGTCCTCAAATAACAACTACACAGAAGCATTCTCCGAAACTTCTTTGCAATGAGTGCATTCAACTCACGGACTTGATCCTTCCTTTTGAAAGAACAGTTTTGAAACACTCTTTTTGTAGAATCTTCAAGTGGATATTTGGAACGCTTTGAGGCCTAGGCTGGGAAATGAAATATGTTCACCTAAAAACTAGACAGAAGCATTCTCAGAAACTTCTGTGTGATGAGTGCATTCAACTCACAGACTTGAACATTCCTTTTGATAGAGCAGTTTGGAAACACTCCTTTTGCAGAATCTGCAAGGGTTTATTTGGAGCACTTTGAGGCCTATGCTGGAAAAGGAAATATCTTCACATAAAAACTAGACAGAAGCATTCTCAGAAACTTCTTTGTGATGAGTGCATTCTACTCACAGAGTTGAACCTTCTTTTTGATAGAAGAGTTTTGAAACTCTCTTTCTGTAGAATCTGCAAGTGCATATTTGGAGCTGTTTGAGGCCAATGCTGGAAAAGGAAATATCTTCACATAAAAACTAGACAGAAGCATTCTCAGAAACTTGTTTGCGATGAGTGCATTCAACTCACAGACTTCAACCTTTCTTTTGAAAGAGCAGTTTTGAAACACTCTTTTTGTAGAATCCTCAAGTGGATATTTAGAACGCTTTCTGGCCTATGCTGGGAAATGAAATATCTTCACCTAAAACCTAGAAAGAAGCATTCTCGCAAACTTCCGTGTGAAGAGTGCATTCGACTCACGGACTTGAACATTACTTTGGATAGAGCAGTTTGGAAACACTCCTTTTGAAGAATCTGCAAGTGTTTGTTTGGAGCGTTTTGAGGCCTATGCTGGAAAAGGAAATATCTTCACATAAAAACTAGACAGAAGCATTCTCAGAAACTTCTTTGTGATGAGTGCATTCTACTCATACAGTTGAACATTCTTTTTGATAAAAGAGTTTTGAAACTCTCTTTCTGTGGGATCTGCAAGTGCATATTTGGAGCTGTTGGAGGCCAATGTTGGAAAAGGAAATATCTTCACATAAAAACTAGACGGAAGCATTCTCAGAAACTTGTGTGTGATGAGTGCGTTCAACTCACAGACTTGAACGATCCTATTGATAGGACAGTTTGGAAACACTCCTTTTGTAGAATCTGCAAGTGTTTATTTCGAGCTCATTGAGGCCAAAGGTGGAAAAGGAAATGTCCTCAAATAACAACTACACAGAAGCATTCTCCGAAACTTCTTTGCAATGAGTGCATTCAACTCGCAGACTTGAACCTTCCTTTTGAAAGAGCAGTTTTGAAACACTCTTTTTGTAGAATCTTCAAGTGGATATTTGGAACGCTTTGAGGCCTAGGCTGGGAAATGAAATATCTTCACCTAAAAACTAGACAGAAGCATTCTCAGAAACTTCTGTGTGATGAGTGCATTCAACTCACAGACTTGAATATTCCTTTTGATAGAGCAGTTTGGAAACACTCCTTTTGCAGAATCTGCAAGTGTTTATTTGGAGCACTTTGAGGCCTATGCTGGAAAAGGAAATATCTTCACATAAAAACTAGACAGAAGCATTCTCAGAAACTTCTTTGTGACGAGTGCATTCTACTCACAGAGTTGAACCTTCTTTTTGATAGAAGAGTTTTGAAACTCTCTTTCTGTAGAATCTGCAAGTGCATATTTGGAGCTGTTTGAGGCCAATGCTGGAAAAGGAAATATCTTCACATAAAAACTAGACAGAAGCATTCTCAGAAACTTGTTTGCGATGAGTGCATTCAACTCACAGACTTGAACGTTCCTACTGAAAGAGCAGTTTTGAAACACACTTTTTGTACAATCTGCAAGTGGATATTTAGAACGCTTTTTGTCCTATGCTGGGAAATGAAATATCTTCACGTAAAAACTAGACAGAAGCATTCTCAGAAACTTCTGTGTGATGAGTGCATTCAACTCACAGACTTGAACATTCCTTTTGATAGAGCAGTTTGGAAACACTCCTTTTGAAGAATCTGCAAGTGTTTGTTTGGAGCGTTTTGAGGCCTATGCTGGAAAAGGAAATATCTTCACATAAAAACTAGACAGAAGCATTCTCAGAAACTTCTTTGTGATGAGTGCATTCTACTCATAGAGTTGAACATTCTTTTTGATAGAAGAGTTTTGAAACTCTCTTTCTGTGGGATCTGCAAGTGCATATTTGGAGCTGTTTGAGGCCAATGATGGAAAAGGAAATATCTTCACATAAAAACTAGACAGAAGCATTCTCAGAAACTTGTTTGTGATGAGTGCATTCAACTCACAGACTTAAACGTTCCTTTTGAAAGAGCAGTTTTGAAACACACTTTTTGTACAATCTGCAAGTGGATATTTAGAACGCTTTCGGTCCTATGCTGGGAAATGAAATACCTTCACCTAAAACCTAGACAGAAGCATTCTCGGAAACTTCTGTGTGATGAGTGCATTCAACTCACAGACTTGAACATTCCCTTTGATAGAGCAGTTTGGAAACACTCCTTTTTCAGAATCTGCAAGGGTTTATTTGGAGCACTTTGAGGCGTATGCTGGAAAAGGAAATATCTTCACATAAAAACTAGACAGAAGCATTCTCAGAAACTTCTTTGGGATGAGTGCATTCTACTCACAGAGTTGAACCTTCTTTTTGATAGAAGAGTTTTGAAACTCTCTTTCTGTAGAATCTGCAAGCGCATATTTGGAGCTGTTTGAGGCCAACGCTGGAAAAGGAAATATCTTCACATAAAAACTAGAAAGAAGCATTCTCAGAAACTTGTTTGTGATGAGTGCATTCAACTCACAGACTTGAACGTTCCTTTTGAAAGAGCAGTTTTGAAACACACTTTTTGTACAATCTGCAAGTGGATATTTAGAACGCTTTCTGGCCTATGCTGGGAAATGAAATATCTTCACCTAAAACCTAGACAGAAGCATTCTCGGAAACTTCTGTGCGATGAGTGCATTCAACTCACAGACTTGAACATTACTTTGGATAGAGCAGTTTGGAAACACTCCTTTTGAAGAATCTGTAAGTGTTTGTTTGGAGCGTTTTGAGGCCTATGCTGGAAAAGGAAATATCTTCACATAAAAACTAGACAGAAGCATTCTCAGAAACTTCTTTGTGATGAGTGCATTCTACTCGCAGAGTTGAACCTTCTTTTTGATAGAAGAGTTTTCAAACTGTCTTTTTGTAGAATCTGCAAGTGCATATTTGGAGCTGTTTGAGGCCAATGGTGGAAAAGGAAATATCTTCACATAAAAACTAGACAGAAGCGTTCTCAGAAACTTGTTTGGGAGGAGTGCATTCAAGTCACAGATTTGAACCTTTCTTTTGAAAGAGCAGTTTTGAAACACTCTTTTTGTAGAATCTGCTAGTGTATATTTGGAGCGCTGTGAGGCGTATGCTGGGAAATGGAATATCTTCACCTGGAAACAAGACAGAAGGATTCTCAGAAACTTCTGTGTGATGAATGCATTCAACTCACAGACATGAACGTTCCTTTTGATAGGACAGTTTTGAAACACTCCTTTGGTAGAATCTGCATCTGTTTATTTCGAGCGCCTTGAGGCCAATGCTGGAAAAGGAAATATCTTCCCATAAAAACTAGACAGAAGCATTCTCAGAAACTTGTGTGTGATGAGTGCGTTCAACTCACAGACTTGAACGATCCTTTTGATAGGACAGTTTGGAAACACTCCCTTTGTAGAATCTGCAAGTGTTTATTTCGAGCTCATTGAGGTCAACGGTGGAAAAGGAATTGTCCTCAAATAACAACTACACAGAAGCATTCTCCGAAACTTCTTTGCAATGAGTGCATTCAACTCACGGACTTGATCCTTCCTTTTGAAAGAACAGTTTTGAAACACTCTTTTTGTAGAATCTTCAAGTGGATATTTGGAACGCTTTGAGGCCTAGGCTGGGAAATGAAATATGTTCACCTAAAAACTAGACAGAAGCATTCTCAGAAACTTCTGTGTGATGAGTGCATTCAACTCACAGACTTGAACATTCCTTTTGATAGAGCAGTTTGGAAACACTCCTTTTGCAGAATCTGCAAGGGTTTATTTGGAGCACTTTGAGGCCTATGCTGGAAAAGGAAATATCTTCACATAAAAACTAGACAGAAGCATTCTCAGAAACTTCTTTGTGATGAGTGCATTCTACTCACAGAGTTGAACCTTCTTTTTGATAGAAGAGTTTTGAAACTCTCTTTCTGTAGAATCTGCAAGTGCATATTTGGAGCTGTTTGAGGCCAATGCTGGAAAAGGAAATATCTTCACATAAAAACTAGACAGAAGCATTCTCAGAAACTTGTTTGCGATGAGTGCATTCAACTCACAGACTTCAACCTTTCTTTTGAAAGAGCAGTTTTGAAACACTCTTTTTGTAGAATCTTCAAGTGGATATTTAGAACGCTTTCTGGCCTATGCTGGGAAATGAAATATCTTCACCTAAAACCTAGAAAGAAGCATTCTCGAAAAATTCCGTGTGAAGAGTGCATTCGACTCACGGACTTGAACATTACTTTGGATAGAGCAGTTTGGAAACACTCCTTTTGAAGAATCTGCAAGTGTTTGTTTGGAGCGTTTTGAGGCCTATGCTGGAAAAGGAAATATCTTCACATAAAAACTAGACAGAAGCATTCTCAGAAACTTCTTTGTGATGAGTGCATTCTACTCGCAGAGTTGAACCTTCTTTTTGATAGAAGAGTTTTCAAACTGTCTTTTTGTAGAATCTGCAAGTGCATATTTGGAGCTGTTTGAGGCCAATGATGGAAAAGGAAATATCTTCACATAAAAACTAGACAGAAGCGTTCTCAGAAACTTGTTTGGGAGGAGTGCATTCAAGTCACAGATTTGAACCTTTCTTTTGAAAGAGCAGTTTTGAAACACTCTTTTTGTAGAATCTGCTAGTGTATATTTGGAGCGCTGTGAGGCGTATGCTGGGAAATGGAATATCTTCACCTGGAAACAAGACAGAAGGATTCTCAGAAACTTCTGTGTGATGAATGCATTCAACTCACAGACATGAACGTTCCTTTTGATAGGACAGTTTTGAAACACTCCTTTGGTAGAATCTGCATCTGTTTATTTCGAGCGCCTTGAGGCCAATGCTGGAAAAGGAAATATCTTCACATAAAAACTAGACAGAAGCATTCTCAGAAACTTGTGTGTGATGAGTGCGTTCAACTCACAGACTTGAACGATCCTTTTGATAGGACAGTTTGGAAACACTCCCTTTGTAGAATCTGCAAGTGTTTATTTCGAGCTCATTGAGGTCAACGTTGGAAAAGGAATTGTCCTCAAATAACAACTACACAGAAGCATTCTCCGAAACTTCTTTGCAATGAGTGCATTCAACTCACGGACTTGATCCTTCCTTTTGAAAGAACAGTTTTGAAACACTCTTTTTGTAGAATCTTCAAGTGGATATTTGGAACGCTTTGAGGCCTAGGCTGGGAAATGAAATATGTTCACCTAAAAACTAGACAGAAGCATTCTCAGAAACTTCTGTGTGATGAGTGCATTCAACTCACAGACTTGAACATTCCTTTTGATAGAGCAGTTTGGAAACACTCCTTTTGCAGAATCTGCAAGGGTTTATTTGGAGCACTTTGAGGCCTATGCTGGAAAAGGAAATATCTTCACATAAAAACTAGACAGAAGCATTCTCAGAAACTTCTTTGTGATGAGTGCATTCTACTCACAGAGTTGAACCTTCTTTTTGATAGAAGAGTTTTGAAACTCTCTTTCTGTAGAATCTGCAAGTGCATATTTGGAGCTGTTTGAGGCCAATGCTGGAAAAGGAAATATCTTCACATAAAAACTAGACAGAAGCATTCTCAGAAACTTGTTTGCGATGAGTGCATTCAACTCACAGACTTCAACCTTTCTTTTGAAAGAGCAGTTTTGAAACACTCTTTTTGTAGAATCCTCAAGTGGATATTTAGAACGCTTTCTGGCCTATGCTGGGAAATGAAATATCTTCACCTAAAACCTAGAAAGAAGCATTCTCGCAAACTTCCGTGTGAAGAGTGCATTCGACTCACGGACTTGAACATTACTTTGGATAGAGCAGTTTGGAAACACTCCTTTTGAAGAATCTGCAAGTGTTTGTTTGGAGCGTTTTGAGGCCTATGCTGGAAAAGGAAATATCTTCACATAAAAACTAGACAGAAGCATTCTCAGAAACTTCTTTGTGATGAGTGCATTCTACTCATACAGTTGAACATTCTTTTTGATAGAAGAGTTTTGAAACTCTCTTTCTGTGGGATCTGCAAGTGCATATTTGGAGCTGTTGGAGGCCAATGTTGGAAAAGGAAATATCTTCACATAAAAACTAGACGGAAGCATTCTCAGAAACTTGTGTGTGATGAGTGCGTTCAACTCACAGACTTGAACGATCCTATTGATAGGACAGTTTGGAAACACTCCTTTTGTAGAATCTGCAAGTGTTTATTTCGAGCTCATTGAGGCCAAAGGTGGAAAAGGAAATGTCCTCAAATAACAACTACACAGAAGCATTCTCCGAAACTTCTTTGCAATGAGTGCATTCAACTCGCAGACTTGAACCTTCCTTTTGAAAGAGCAGTTTTGAAACACTCTTTTTGTAGAATCTTCAAGTGGATATTTGGAACGCTTTGAGGCCTAGGCTGGGAAATGAAATATCTTCACCTAAAAACTAGACAGAAGCATTCTCAGAAACTTCTGTGTGATGAGTGCATTCAACTCACAGACTTGAATATTCCTTTTGATAGAGCAGTTTGGAAACACTCCTTTTGCAGAATCTGCAAGTGTTTATTTGGAGCACTTTGAGGCCTATGCTGGAAAAGGAAATATCTTCACATAAAAACTAGACAGAAGCATTCTCAGAAACTTCTTTGTGACGAGTGCATTCTACTCACAGAGTTGAACCTTCTTTTTGATAGAAGAGTTTTGAAACTCTCTTTCTGTAGAATCTGCAAGTGCATATTTGGAGCTGTTTGAGGCCAATGCTGGAAAAGGAAATATCTTCACATAAAAACTAGACAGAAGCATTCTCAGAAACTTGTTTGCGATGAGTGCATTCAACTCACAGACTTGAACGTTCCTACTGAAAGAGCAGTTTTGAAACACACTTTTTGTACAATCTGCAAGTGGATATTTAGAACGCTTTTTGTCCTATGCTGGGAAATGAAATATCTTCACGTAAAAACTAGACAGAAGCATTCTCAGAAACTTCTGTGTGATGAGTGCATTCAACTCACAGACTTGAACATTCCTTTTGATAGAGCAGTTTGGAAACACTCCTTTTGAAGAATCTGCAAGTGTTTGTTTGGAGCGTTTTGAGGCCTATGCTGGAAAAGGAAATATCTTCACATAAAAACTAGACAGAAGCATTCTCAGAAACTTCTTTGTGATTAGTGCATTCTACTCATAGAGTTGAACATTCTTTTTGATAGAAGAGTTTTGAAACTCTCTTTCTGTGGGATCTGCAAGTGCATATTTGGAGCTGTTTGAGGCCAATGATGGAAAAGGAAATATCTTCACATAAAAACTAGACAGAAGCATTCTCAGAAACTTGTTTGTGATGAGTGCATTCAACTCACAGACTTAAACGTTCCTTTTGAAAGAGCAGTTTTGAAACACACTTTTTGTACAATCTGCAAGTGGATATTTAGAACGCTTTCGGTCCTATGCTGGGAAATGAAATACCTTCACCTAAAACCTAGACAGAAGCATTCTCGGAAACTTCTGTGTGATGAGTGCATTCAACTCACAGACTTGAACATTCCCTTTGATAGAGCAGTTTGGAAACACTCCTTTTTCAGAATCTGCAAGGGTTTATTTGGAGCACTTTGAGGCGTATGCTGGAAAAGGAAATATCTTCACATAAAAACTAGACAGAAGCATTCTCAGAAACTTCTTTGGGATGAGTGCATTCTACTCACAGAGTTGAACCTTCTTTTTGATAGAAGAGTTTTGAAACTCTCTTTCTGTAGAATCTGCAAGCGCATATTTGGAGCTGTTTGAGGCCAACGCTGGAAAAGGAAATATCTTCACATAAAAACTAGAAAGAAGCATTCTCAGAAACTTGTTTGTGATGAGTGCATTCAACTCACAGACTTGAACGTTCCTTTTGAAAGAGCAGTTTTGAAACACACTTTTTGTACAATCTGCAAGTGGATATTTAGAACGCTTTCTGGCCTATGCTGGGAAATGAAATATCTTCACCTAAAACCTAGACAGAAGCATTCTCGGAAACTTCTGTGCGATGAGTGCATTCAACTCACAGACTTGAACATTACTTTGGATAGAGCAGTTTGGAAACACTCCTTTTGAAGAATCTGTAAGTGTTTGTTTGGAGCGTTTTGAGGCCTATGCTGGAAAAGGAAATATCTTCACATAAAAACTAGACAGAAGCATTCTCAGAAACTTCTTTGTGATGAGTGCATTCTACTCGCAGAGTTGAACCTTCTTTTTGATAGAAGAGTTTTCAAACTGTCTTTTTGTAGAATCTGCAAGTGCATATTTGGAGCTGTTTGAGGCCAATGGTGGAAAAGGAAATATCTTCACATAAAAACTAGACAGAAGCGTTCTCAGAAACTTGTTTGGGAGGAGTGCATTCAAGTCACAGATTTGAACCTTTCTTTTGAAAGAGCAGTTTTGAAACACTCTTTTTGTAGAATCTGCTAGTGTATATTTGGAGCGCTGTGAGGCGTATGCTGGGAAATGGAATATCTTCACCTGGAAACAAGACAGAAGGATTCTCAGAAACTTCTGTGTGATGAATGCATTCAACTCACAGACATGAACGTTCCTTTTGATAGGACAGTTTTGAAACACTCCTTTGGTAGAATCTGCATCTGTTTATTTCGAGCGCCTTGAGGCCAATGCTGGAAAAGGAAATATCTTCCCATAAAAACTAGACAGAAGCATTCTCAGAAACTTGTGTGTGATGAGTGCGTTCAACTCACAGACTTGAACGATCCTTTTGATAGGACAGTTTGGAAACACTCCCTTTGTAGAATCTGCAAGTGTTTATTTCGAGCTCATTGAGGTCAACGGCGGAAAAGGAATTGTCCTCAAATAACAACTACACAGAAGCATTCTCCGAAACTTCTTTGCAATGAGTGCATTCAACTCACGGACTTGATCCTTCCTTTTGAAAGAACAGTTTTGAAACACTCTTTTTGTAGAATCTTCAAGTGGATATTTGGAACGCTTTGAGGCCTAGGCTGGGAAATGAAATATGTTCACCTAAAAACTAGACAGAAGCATTCTCAGAAACTTCTGTGTGATGAGTGCATTCAACTCACAGACTTGAACATTCCTTTTGATAGAGCAGTTTGGAAACACTCCTTTTGCAGAATCTGCAAGGGTTTATTTGGAGCACTTTGAGGCCTATGCTGGAAAAGGAAATATCTTCACATAAAAACTAGACAGAAGCATTCTCAGAAACTTCTTTGTGATGAGTGCATTCTACTCACAGAGTTGAACCTTCTTTTTGATAGAAGAGTTTTGAAACTCTCTTTCTGTAGAATCTGCAAGTGCATATTTGGAGCTGTTTGAGGCCAATGCTGGAAAAGGAAATATCTTCACATAAAAACTAGACAGAAGCATTCTCAGAAACTTGTTTGCGATGAGTGCATTCAACTCACAGACTTCAACCTTTCTTTTGAAAGAGCAGTTTTGAAACACTCTTTTTGTAGAATCCTCAAGTGGATATTTAGAACGCTTTCTGGCCTATGCTGGGAAATGAAATATCTTCACCTAAAACCTAGAAAGAAGCATTCTCGCAAACTTCCGTGTGAAGAGTGCATTCGACTCACGGACTTGAACATTACTTTGGATAGAGCAGTTTGGAAACACTCCTTTTGAAGAATCTGCAAGTGTTTGTTTGGAGCGTTTTGAGGCCTATGCTGGAAAAGGAAATATCTTCACATAAAAACTAGACAGAAGCATTCTCAGAAACTTCTTTGTGATGAGTGCATTCTACTCATACAGTTGAACATTCTTTTTGATAGAAGAGTTTTGAAACTCTCTTTCTGTGGGATCTGCAAGTGCATATTTGGAGCTGTTGGAGGCCAATGTTGGAAAAGGAAATATCTTCACATAAAAACTAGACGGAAGCATTCTCAGAAACTTGTGTGTGATGAGTGCGTTCAACTCACAGACTTGAACGATCCTATTGATAGGACAGTTTGGAAACACTCCTTTTGTAGAATCTGCAAGTGTTTATTTCGAGCTCATTGAGGCCAAAGGTGGAAAAGGAAATGTCCTCAAATAACAACTACACAGAAGCATTCTCCGAAACTTCTTTGCAATGAGTGCATTCAACTCGCAGACTTGAACCTTCCTTTTGAAAGAGCAGTTTTGAAACACTCTTTTTGTAGAATCTTCAAGTGGATATTTGGAACGCTTTGAGGCCTAGGCTGGGAAATGAAATATCTTCACCTAAAAACTAGACAGAAGCATTCTCAGAAACTTCTGTGTGATGAGTGCATTCAACTCACAGACTTGAATATTCCTTTTGATAGAGCAGTTTGGAAACACTCCTTTTGCAGAATCTGCAAGTGTTTATTTGGAGCACTTTGAGGCCTATGCTGGAAAAGGAAATATCTTCACATAAAAACTAGACAGAAGCATTCTCAGAAACTTCTTTGTGACGAGTGCATTCTACTCACAGAGTTGAACCTTCTTTTTGATAGAAGAGTTTTGAAACTCTCTTTCTGTAGAATCTGCAAGTGCATATTTGGAGCTGTTTGAGGCCAATGCTGGAAAAGGAAATATCTTCACATAAAAACTAGACAGAAGCATTCTCAGAAACTTGTTTGCGATGAATGCATTCAACTCACAGACTTCAACCTTTCTTTTGAAAGAGCAGTTTTGAAACACTCTTTTTGTAGAATCTTCAAGTGGATATTTAGAACGCTTTCTGGCCTATGCTGGGAAATGAAATATCTTCACCTAAAACCTAGAAAGAAGCATTCTCGAAAAATTCCGTGTGAAGAGTGCATTCGACTCACGGACTTGAACATTACTTTGGATAGAGCAGTTTGGAAACACTCCTTTTGAAGAATCTGCAAGTGTTTGTTTGGAGCGTTTTGAGGCCTATGCTGGAAAAGGAAATATCTTCACATAAAAACTAGACAGAAGCATTCTCAGAAACTTCTTTGTGATGAGTGCATTCTACTCGCAGAGTTGAACCTTCTTTTTGATAGAAGAGTTTTCAAACTGTCTTTTTGTAGAATCTGCAAGTGCATATTTGGAGCTGTTTGAGGCCAATGATGGAAAAGGAAATATCTTCACATAAAAACTAGACAGAAGCGTTCTCAGAAACTTGTTTGGGAGGAGTGCATTCAAGTCACAGATTTGAACCTTTCTTTTGAAAGAGCAGTTTTGAAACACTCTTTTTGTAGAATCTGCTAGTGTATATTTGGAGCGCTGTGAGGCGTATGCTGGGAAATGGAATATCTTCACCTGGAAACAAGACAGAAGGATTCTCAGAAACTTCTGTGTGATGAATGCATTCAACTCACAGACATGAACGTTCCTTTTGATAGGACAGTTTTGAAACACTCCTTTGGTAGAATCTGCATCTGTTTATTTCGAGCGCCTTGAGGCCAATGCTGGAAAAGGAAATATCTTCCCATAAAAACTAGACAGAAGCATTCTCAGAAACTTGTGTGTGATGAGTGCGTTCAACTCACAGACTTGAACGATCCTTTTGATAGGACAGTTTGGAAACACTCCCTTTGTAGAATCTGCAAGTGTTTATTTCGAGCTCATTGAGGTCAACGGTGGAAAAGGAATTGTCCTCAAATAACAACTACACAGAAGCATTCTCCGAAACTTCTTTGCAATGAGTGCATTCAACTCACGGACTTGATCCTTCCTTTTGAAAGAACAGTTTTGAAACACTCTTTTTGTAGAATCTTCAAGTGGATATTTGGAACGCTTTGAGGCCTAGGCTGGGAAATGAAATATGTTCACCTAAAAACTAGACAGAAGCATTCTCAGAAACTTCTGTGTGATGAGTGCATTCAACTCACAGACTTGAACATTCCTTTTGATAGAGCAGTTTGGAAACACTCCTTTTGCAGAATCTGCAAGGGTTTATTTGGAGCACTTTGAGGCCTATGCTGGAAAAGGAAATATCTTCACATAAAAACTAGACAGAAGCATTCTCAGAAACTTCTTTGTGATGAGTGCATTCTACTCACAGAGTTGAACCTTCTTTTTGATAGAAGAGTTTTGAAACTCTCTTTCTGTAGAATCTGCAAGTGCATATTTGGAGCTGTTTGAGGCCAATGCTGGAAAAGGAAATATCTTCACATAAAAACTAGACAGAAGCATTCTCAGAAACTTGTTTGCGATGAGTGCATTCAACTCACAGACTTCAACCTTTCTTTTGAAAGAGCAGTTTTGAAACACTCTTTTTGTAGAATCCTCAAGTGGATATTTAGAACGCTTTCTGGCCTATGCTGGGAAATGAAATATCTTCACCTAAAACCTAGAAAGAAGCATTCTCGCAAACTTCCGTGTGAAGAGTGCATTCGACTCACGGACTTGAACATTACTTTGGATAGAGCAGTTTGGAAACACTCCTTTTGAAGAATCTGCAAGTGTTTGTTTGGAGCGTTTTGAGGCCTATGCTGGAAAAGGAAATATCTTCACATAAAAACTAGACAGAAGCATTCTCAGAAACTTCTTTGTGATGAGTGCATTCTACTCATACAGTTGAACATCCTTTTTGATAGAAGAGTTTTGAAACTCTCTTTCTGTGGGATCTGCAAGTGCATATTTGGAGCTGTTGGAGGCCAATGTTGGAAAAGGAAATATCTTCACATAAAAACTAGACGGAAGCATTCTCAGAAACTTGTGTGTGATGAGTGCGTTCAACTCACAGACTTGAACGATCCTATTGATAGGACAGTTTGGAAACACTCCTTTTGTAGAATCTGCAAGTGTTTATTTCGAGCTCATTGAGGCCAAAGGTGGAAAAGGAAATGTCCTCAAATAACAACTACACAGAAGCATTCTCCGAAACATCTTTGCAATGAGTGCATTCAACTCGCAGACTTGAACCTTCCTTTTGAAAGAGCAGTTTTGAAACACTCTTTTTGTAGAATCTTCAAGTGGATATTTGGAACGCTTTGAGGCCTAGGCTGGGAAATGAAATATCTTCACCTAAAAACTAGACAGAAGCATTCTCAGAAACTTCTGTGTGATGAGTGCATTCAACTCACAGACTTGAATATTCCTTTTGATAGAGCAGTTTGGAAACACTCCTTTTGCAGAATCTGCAAGGGTTTATTTGGAGCACTTTGAGGCCTATGCTGGAAAAGGAAATATCTTCACATAAAAACTAGACAGAAGCATTCTCAGAAACTTCTTTGTGACGAGTGCATTCTACTCACAGAGTTGAACCTTCTTTTTGATAGAAGAGTTTTGAAACTCTCTTTCTGTAGAATCTGCAAGTGCATATTTGGAGCTGTTTGAGGCCAATGCTGGAAAAGGAAATATCTTCACATAAAAACTAGACAGAAGCATTCTCAGAAACTTGTTTGCGATGAGTGCATTCAACTCACAGACTTGAACGTTCCTACTGAAAGAGCAGTTTTGAAACACACTTTTTGTACAATCTGCAAGTGGATATTTAGAACGCTTTTTGTCCTATGCTGGGAAATGAAATATCTTCACGTAAAAACTAGACAGAAGCATTCTCAGAAACTTCTGTGTGATGAGTGCATTCAACTCACAGACTTGAACATTCCTTTTGATAGAGCAGTTTGGAAACACTCCTTTTGAAGAATCTGCAAGTGTTTGTTTGGAGCGTTTTGAGGCCTATGCTGGAAAAGGAAATATCTTCACATAAAAACTAGACAGAAGCATTCTCAGAAACTTCTTTGTGATGAGTGCATTCTACTCATAGAGTTGAACATTCTTTTTGATAGAAGAGTTTTGAAACTCTCTTTCTGTGGGATCTGCAAGTGCATATTTGGAGCTGTTTGAGGCCAATGATGGAAAAGGAAATATCTTCACATAAAAACTAGACAGAAGCATTCTCAGAAACTTGTTTGTGATGAGTGCATTCAACTCACAGACTTAAACGTTCCTTTTGAAAGAGCAGTTTTGAAACACACTTTTTGTACAATCTGCAAGTGGATATTTAGAACGCTTTCGGTCCTATGCTGGGAAATGAAATACCTTCACCTAAAACCTAGACAGAAGCATTCTCGGAAACTTCTGTGTGATGAGTGCATTCAACTCACAGACTTGAACATTACTTTGGCTAGAGCAGTTTGGAAACACTCCTTTTTCAGAATCTGCAAGGGTTTATTTGGAGCACTTTGAGGCGTATGCTGGAAAAGGAAATATCTTCACATAAAAACTAGACAGAAGCATTCTCAGAAACTTCTTTGGGATGAGTGCATTCTACTCACAGAGTTGAACCTTCTTTTTGATAGAAGAGTTTTGAAACTCTCTTTCTGTAGAATCTGCAAGCGCATATTTGGAGCTGTTTGAGGCCAACGCTGGAAAAGGAAATATCTTCACATAAAAACTAGAAAGAAGCATTCTCAGAAACTTGTTTGTGATGAGTGCATTCAACTCACAGACTTGAACGTTCCTTTTGAAAGAGCAGTTTTGAAACACACTTTTTGTACAATCTGCAAGTGGATATTTAGAACGCTTTCTGGCCTATGCTGGGAAATGAAATATCTTCACCTAAAACCTAGACAGAAGCATTCTCGGAAACTTCTGTGCGATGAGTGCATTCAACTCACAGACTTGAACATTACTTTGGCTAGAGCAGTTTGGAAACACTCCTTTTGAAGAATCTGTAAGTGTTTGTTTGGAGCGTTTTGAGGCCTATGCTGGAAAAGGAAATATCTTCACATAAAAACTAGACAGAAGCATTCTCAGAAACTTCTTTGTGATGAGTGCATTCTACTCGCAGAGTTGAACCTTCTTTTTGATAGAAGAGTTTTCAAACTGTCTTTTTGTAGAATCTGCAAGTGCATATTTGGAGCTGTTTGAGGCCAATGATGGAAAAGGAAATATCTTCACATAAAAACTAGACAGAAGCGGTCTCAGAAACTTGTTTGGGAGGAGTGCATTCAAGTCACAGATTTGAACCTTTCTTTTGAAAGAGCAGTTTTGAAACACTCTTTTTGTAGAATCTGCTAGTGTATATTTGGAGCGCTGTGAGGCGTATGCTGGGAAATGGAATATCTTCACCTGGAAACAAGACAGAAGGATTCTCAGAAACTTCTGTGTGATGAATGCATTCAACTCACAGACATGAACGTTCCTTTTGATAGGACAGTTTTGAAACACTCCTTTGGTAGAATCTGCATCTGTTTATTTCGAGCGCCTTGAGGCCAATGCTGGAAAAGGAAATATCTTCCCATAAAAACTAGACAGAAGCATTCTCAGAAACTTGTGTGTGATGAGTGCGTTCAACTCACAGACTTGAACGATCCTTTTGATAGGACAGTTTGGAAACACTCCCTTTGTAGAATCTGCAAGTGTTTATTTCGAGCTCATTGAGGTCAACGGTGGAAAAGGAATTGTCCTCAAATAACAACTACACAGAAGCATTCTCCGAAACTTCTTTGCAATGAGTGCATTCAACTCACGGACTTGATCCTTCCTTTTGAAAGAACAGTTTTGAAACACTCTTTTTGTAGAATCTTCAAGTGGATATTTGGAACGCTTTGAGGCCTAGGCTGGGAAATGAAATATGTTCACCTAAAAACTAGACAGAAGCATTCTCAGAAACTTCTGTGTGATGAGTGCATTCAACTCACAGACTTGAACATTCCTTTTGATAGAGCAGTTTGGAAACACTCCTTTTGCAGAATCTGCAAGGGTTTATTTGGAGCACTTTGAGGCCTATGCTGGAAAAGGAAATATCTTCACATAAAAACTAGACAGAAGCATTCTCAGAAACTTCTTTGGGATGAGTGCATTCTACTCACAGAGTTGAACCTTCTTTTTGATAGAAGAGTTTTGAAACTCTCTTTCTGTAGAATCTGCAAGTGCATATTTGGAGCTGTTTGAGGCCAATGCTGGAAAAGGAAATATCTTCACATAAAAACTAGACAGAAGCATTCTCAGAAACTTGTTTGCGATGAGTGCATTCAACTCACAGACTTCAACCTTTCTTTTGAAAGAGCAGTTTTGAAACACTCTTTTTGTAGAATCTTCAAGTGGATATTTAGAACGCTTTCTGGCCTATGCTGGGAAATGAAATATCTTCACCTAAAACCTAGAAAGAAGCATTCTCGCAAACTTCCGTGTGAAGAGTGCATTCGACTCACGGACTTGAACATTACTTTGGATAGAGCAGTTTGGAAACACTCCTTTTGAAGAATCTGCAAGTGTTTGTTTGGAGCGTTTTGAGGCCTATGCTGGAAAAGGAAATATCTTCACATAAAAACTAGACAGAAGCATTCTCAGAAACTTCTTTGTGATGAGTGCATTCTACTCATACAGTTGAACATCCTTTTTCATAGAAGAGTTTTGAAACTCTCTTTCTGTGGGATCTGCAAGTGCATATTTGGAGCTGTTGGAGGCCAATGTTGGAAAAGGAAATATCTTCACATAAAAACTAGACGGAAGCATTCTCAGAAACTTGTGTGTGATGAGTGCGTTCAACTCACAGACTTGAACGATCCTATTGATAGGACAGTTTGGAAACACTCCTTTTGTAGAATCTGCAAGTGTTTATTTCGAGCTCATTGAGGCCAAAGGTGGAAAAGGAAATGTCCTCAAATAACAACTACACAGAAGCATTCTCCGAAACATCTTTGCAATGAGTGCATTCAACTCGCAGACTTGAACCTTCCTTTTGAAAGAGCAGTTTTGAAACACTCTTTTTGTAGAATCTTCAAGTGGATATTTGGAACGCTTTGAGGCCTAGGCTGGGAAATGAAATATCTTCACCTAAAAACTAGACAGAAGCATTCTCAGAAACTTCTGTGTGATGAGTGCATTCAACTCACAGACTTGAATATTCCTTTTGATAGAGCAGTTTGGAAACACTCCTTTTGCAGAATCTGCAAGGGTTTATTTGGAGCACTTTGAGGCCTATGCTGGAAAAGGAAATATCTTCACATAAAAACTAGACAGAAGCATTCTCAGAAACTTCTTTGTGACGAGTGCATTCTACTCACAGAGTTGAACCTTCTTTTTGATAGAAGAGTTTTGAAACTCTCTTTCTGTAGAATCTGCAAGTGCATATTTGGAGCTGTTTGAGGCCAATGCTGGAAAAGGAAATATCTTCACATAAAAACTAGACAGAAGCATTCTCAGAAACTTGTTTGCGATGAGTGCATTCAACTCACAGACTTGAACGTTCCTACTGAAAGAGCAGTTTTGAAACACACTTTTTGTACAATCTGCAAGTGGATATTTAGAACGCTTTTTGTCCTATGCTGGGAAATGAAATATCTTCACGTAAAAACTAGACAGAAGCATTCTCAGAAACTTCTGTGTGATGAGTGCATTCAACTCACAGACTTGAACATTCCTTTTGATAGAGCAGTTTGGAAACACTCCTTTTGAAGAATCTGCAAGTGTTTGTTTGGAGCGTTTTGAGGCCTATGCTGGAAAAGGAAATATCTTCACATAAAAACTAGACAGAAGCATTCTCAGAAACTTCTTTGTGATGAGTGCATTCTACTCATAGAGTTGAACATTCTTTTTGATAGAAGAGTTTTGAAACTCTCTTTCTGTGGGATCTGCAAGTGCATATTTGGAGCTGTTTGAGGCCAATGATGGAAAAGGAAATATCTTCACATAAAAACTAGACAGAAGCATTCTCAGAAACTTGTTTGTGATGAGTGCATTCAACTCACAGACTTAAACGTTCCTTTTGAAAGAGCAGTTTTGAAACACACTTTTTGTACAATCTGCAAGTGGATATTTAGAACGCTTTCGGTCCTATGCTGGGAAATGAAATACCTTCACCTAAAACCTAGACAGAAGCATTCTCGGAAACTTCTGTGTGATGAGTGCATTCAACTCACAGACTTGAACATTCCCTTTGATAGAGCAGTTTGGAAACACTCCTTTTTCAGAATCTGCAAGGGTTTATTTGGAGCACTTTGAGGCGTATGCTGGAAAAGGAAATATCTTCACATAAAAACTAGACAGAAGCATTCTCAGAAACTTCTTTGGGATGAGTGCATTCTACTCACAGAGTTGAACCTTCCTTTTGATAGAAGAGTTTTGAAACTCTCTTTCTGTAGAATCTGCAAGCGCATATTTGGAGCTGTTTGAGGCCAACGCTGGAAAAGGAAATATCTTCACATAAAAACTAGAAAGAAGCATTCTCAGAAACTTGTTTGTGATGAGTGCATTCAACTCACAGACTTGAACGTTCCTTTTGAAAGAGCAGTTTTGAAACACACTTTTTGTACAATCTGCAAGTGGATATTTAGAACGCTTTCTGGCCTATGCTGGGAAATGAAATATCTTCACCTAAAACCTAGACAGAAGCATTCTCGGAAACTTCTGTGCGATGAGTGCATTCAACTCACAGACTTGAACATTACTTTGGCTAGAGCAGTTTGGAAACACTCCTTTTGAAGAATCTGTAAGTGTTTGTTTGGAGCGTTTTGAGGCCTATGCTGGAAAAGGAAATATCTTCACATAAAAACTAGACAGAAGCATTCTCAGAAACTTCTTTGTGATGAGTGCATTCTACTCGCAGAGTTGAACCTTCTTTTTGATAGAAGAGTTTTCAAACTGTCTTTTTGTAGAATCTGCAAGTGCATATTTGGAGCTGTTTGAGGCCAATGATGGAAAAGGAAATATCTTCACATAAAAACTAGACAGAAGCGTTCTCAGAAACTTTTTTGGGAGGAGTGCATTCAAGTCACAGGTTTGAACCTTTCTTTTGAAAGAGCAGTTTTGAAACACTCTTTTTGTAGAATCTGCTAGTGTATATTTGGAGCGCTGTGAGGCGTATGCTGGGAAATGGAATATCTTCACCTGGAAACAAGACAGAAGGATTCTCAGAAACTTCTGTGTGATGAATGCATTCAACTCACAGACGTGAACGTTCCTTTTGATAGGACAGTTTTGAAACACTCCTTTGGTAGAATCTGCATCTGTTTATTTCGAGCGCCTTGAGGCCAATGCTGGAAAAGGAAATATCTTCCCATAAAAACTAGACAGAAGCATTCTCAGAAACTTGTGTGTGATGAGTGCGTTCAACTCACAGACTTGAACGATCCTTTTGATAGGACAGTTTGGAAACACTCCCTTTGTAGAATCTGCAAGTGTTTATTTCGAGCTCATTGAGGTCAACGGTGGAAAAGGAATTGTCCTCAAATAACAACTACACAGAAGCATTCTCCGAAACTTCTTTGCAATGAGTGCATTCAACTCACGGACTTGATCCTTCCTTTTGAAAGAACAGTTTTGAAACACTCTTTTTGTAGAATCTTCAAGTGGATATTTGGAACGCTTTGAGGCCTAGGCTGGGAAATGAAATATGTTCACCTAAAAACTAGACAGAAGCATTCTCAGAAACTTCTGTGTGATGAGTGCATTCAACTCACAGACTTGAACATTCCTTTTGATAGAGCAGTTTGGAAACACTCCTTTTGCAGAATCTGCAAGGGTTTATTTGGAGCACTTTGAGGCCTATGCTGGAAAAGGAAATATCTTCACATAAAAACTAGACAGAAGCATTCTCAGAAACTTCTTTGTGATGAGTGCATTCTACTCACAGAGTTGAACCTTCTTTTTGATAGAAGAGTTTTGAAACTCTCTTTCTGTAGAATCTGCAAGTGCATATTTGGAGCTGTTTGAGGCCAATGCTGGAAAAGGAAATATCTTCACATAAAAACTAGACAGAAGCATTCTCAGAAACTTGTTTGCGATGAGTGCATTCAACTCACAGACTTCAACCTTTCTTTTGAAAGAGCAGTTTTGAAACACTCTTTTTGTAGAATCTTCAAGTGGATATTTAGAACGCTTTCTGGCCTATGCTGGGAAATGAAATATCTTCACCTAAAACCTAGAAAGAAGCATTCTCGCAAACTTCCGTGTGAAGAGTGCATTCGACTCACGGACTTGAACATTACTTTGGATAGAGCAGTTTGGAAACACTCCTTTTGAAGAATCTGCAAGTGTTTGTTTGGAGCGTTTTGAGGCCTATGCTGGAAAAGGTAATATCTTCACATAAAAACTAGACAGAAGCATTCTCAGAAACTTCTTTGTGATGAGTGCATTCTACTCATACAGTTGAACATCCTTTTTCATAGAAGAGTTTTGAAACTCTCTTTCTGTGGGATCTGCAAGTGCATATTTGGAGCTGTTGGAGGCCAATGTTGGAAAAGGAAATATCTTCACATAAAAACTAGACGGAAGCATTCTCAGAAACTTGTGTGTGATGAGTGCGTTCAACTCACAGACTTGAACGATCCTATTGATAGGACAGTTTGGAAACACTCCTTTTGTAGAATCTGCAAGTGTTTATTTCGAGCTCATTGAGGCCAAAGGTGGAAAAGGAAATGTCCTCAAATAACAACTACACAGAAGCATTCTCCGAAACTTCTTTGCAATGAGTGCATTCAACTCGCAGACTTGAACCTTCCTTTTGAAAGAGCAGTTTTGAAACACTCTTTTTGTAGAATCTTCAAGTGGATATTTGGAACGCTTTGAGGCCTAGGCTGGGAAATGAAATATCTTCACCTAAAAACTAGACAGAAGCATTCTCAGAAACTTCTGTGTGATGAGTGCATTCAACTCACAGACTTGAATATTCCTTTTGATAGAGCAGTTTGGAAACACTCCTTTTGCAGAATCTGCAAGTGTTTATTTGGAGCACTTTGAGGCCTATGCTGGAAAAGGAAATATCTTCACATAAAAACTAGACAGAAGCATTCTCAGAAACTTCTTTGTGACGAGTGCATTCTACTCACAGAGTTGAACCTTCTTTTTGATAGAAGAGTTTTGAAACTCTCTTTCTGTAGAATCTGCAAGTGCATATTTGGAGCTGTTTGAGGCCAATGCTGGAAAAGGAAATATCTTCACATAAAAACTAGACAGAAGCATTCTCAGAAACTTGTTTGCGATGAGTGCATTCAACTCACAGACTTGAACGTTCCTACTGAAAGAGCAGTTTTGAAACACACTTTTTGTACAATCTGCAAGTGGATATTTAGAACGCTTTTTGTCCTATGCTGGGAAATGAAATATCTTCACGTAAAAACTAGACAGAAGCATTCTCAGAAACTTCTGTGTGATGAGTGCATTCAACTCACAGACTTGAACATTCCTTTTGATAGAGCAGTTTGGAAACACTCCTTTTGAAGAATCTGCAAGTGTTTGTTTGGAGCGTTTTGAGGCCTATGCTGGAAAAGGAAATATCTTCACATAAAAACTAGACAGAAGCATTCTCAGAAACTTCTTTGTGATGAGTGCATTCTACTCATAGAGTTGAACATTCTTTTTGATAGAAGAGTTTTGAAACTCTCTTTCTGTGGGATCTGCAAGTGCATATTTGGAGCTGTTTGAGGCCAATGATGGAAAAGGAAATATCTTCACATAAAAACTAGACAGAAGCATTCTCAGAAACTTGTTTGTGATGAGTGCATTCAACTCACAGACTTAAACGTTCCTTTTGAAAGAGCAGTTTTGAAACACACTTTTTGTACAATCTGCAAGTGGATATTTAGAACGCTTTCGGTCCTATGCTGGGAAATGAAATACCTTCACCTAAAACCTAGACAGAAGCATTCTCGGAAACTTCTGTGTGATGAGTGCATTCAACTCACAGACTTGAACATTCCCTTTGATAGAGCAGTTTGGAAACACTCCTTTTTCAGAATCTGCAAGGGTTTATTTGGAGCACTTTGAGGCGTATGCTGGAAAAGGAAATATCTTCACATAAAAACTAGACAGAAGCATTCTCAGAAACTTCTTTGGGATGAGTGCATTCTACTCACAGAGTTGAACCTTCTTTTTGATAGAAGAGTTTTGAAACTCTCTTTCTGTAGAATCTGCAAGCGCATATTTGGAGCTGTTTGAGGCCAACGCTGGAAAAGGAAATATCTTCACATAAAAACTAGAAAGAAGCATTCTCAGAAACTTGTTTGTGATGAGTGCATTCAACTCACAGACTTGAACGTTCCTTTTGAAAGAGCAGTTTTGAAACACACTTTTTGTACAATCTGCAAGTGGATATTTAGAACGCTTTCTGGCCTATGCTGGGAAATGAAATATCTTCACCTAAAACCTAGACAGAAGCATTCTCGGAAACTTCTGTGCGATGAGTGCATTCAACTCACAGACTTGAACATTACTTTGGATAGAGCAGTTTGGAAACACTCCTTTTGAAGAATCTGTAAGTGTTTGTTTGGAGCGTTTTGAGGCCTATGCTGGAAAAGGAAATATCTTCACATAAAAACTAGACAGAAGCATTCTCAGAAACTTCTTTGTGATGAGTGCATTCTACTCGCAGAGTTGAACCTTCTTTTTGATAGAAGAGTTTTCAAACTGTCTTTTTGTAGAATCTGCAAGTGCATATTTGGAGCTGTTTGAGGCCAATGATGGAAAAGGAAATATCTTCACATAAAAACTAGACAGAAGCGTTCTCAGAAACTTTTTTGGGAGGAGTGCATTCAAGTCACAGATTTGAACCTTTCTTTTGAAAGAGCAGTTTTGAAACACTCTTTTTGTAGAATCTGCTAGTGTATATTTGGAGCGCTGTGAGGCGTATGCTGGGAAATGGAATATCTTCACCTGGAAACAAGACAGAAGGATTCTCAGAAACTTCTGTGTGATGAATGCATTCAACTCACAGACATGAACGTTCCTTTTGATAGGACAGTTTTGAAACACTCCTTTGGTAGAATCTGCATCTGTTTATTTCGAGCGCCTTGAGGCCAATGCTGGAAAAGGAAATATCTTCCCATAAAAACTAGACAGAAGCATTCTCAGAAACTTGTGTGTGATGAGTGCGTTCAACTCACAGACTTGAACGATCCTTTTGATAGGACAGTTTGGAAACACTCCCTTTGTAGAATCTGCAAGTGTTTATTTCGAGCTCATTGAGGTCAACGGTGGAAAAGGAATTGTCCTCAAATAACAACTACACAGAAGCATTCTCCGAAACTTCTTTGCAATGAGTGCATTCAACTCACGGACTTGATCCTTCCTTTTGAAAGAACAGTTTTGAAACACTCTTTTTGTAGAATCTTCAAGTGGATATTTGGAACGCTTTGAGGCCTAGGCTGGGAAATGAAATATGTTCACCTAAAAACTAGACAGAAGCATTCTCAGAAACTTCTGTGTGATGAGTGCATTCAACTCACAGACTTGAACATTCCTTTTGATAGAGCAGTTTGGAAACACTCCTTTTGCAGAATCTGCAAGGGTTTATTTGGAGCACTTTGAGGCCTATGCTGGAAAAGGAAATATCTTCACATAAAAACTAGACAGAAGCATTCTCAGAAACTTCTTTGGGATGAGTGCATTCTACTCACAGAGTTGAACCTTCTTTTTGATAGAAGAGTTTTGAAACTCTCTTTCTGTAGAATCTGCAAGTGCATATTTGGAGCTGTTTGAGGCCAATGCTGGAAAAGGAAATATCTTCACATAAAAACTAGACAGAAGCATTCTCAGAAACTTGTTTGCGATGAGTGCATTCAACTCACAGACTTCAACCTTTCTTTTGAAAGAGCAGTTTTGAAACACTCTTTTTGTAGAATCTTCAAGTGGATATTTAGAACGCTTTCTGGCCTATGCTGGGAAATGAAATATCTTCACCTAAAACCTAGAAAGAAGCATTCTCGCAAACTTCCGTGTGAAGAGTGCATTCGACTCACGGACTTGAACATTACTTTGGATAGAGCAGTTTGGAAACACTCCTTTTGAAGAATCTGCAAGTGTTTGTTTGGAGCGTTTTGAGGCCTATGCTGGAAAAGGAAATATCTTCACATAAAAACTAGACAGAAGCATTCTCAGAAACTTCTTTGTGATGAGTGCATTCTACTCATACAGTTGAACATTCTTTTTGATAGAAGAGTTTTGAAACTCTCTTTCTGTGGGATCTGCAAGTGCATATTTGGAGCTGTTGGAGGCCAATGTTGGAAAAGGAAATATCTTCACATAAAAACTAGACGGAAGCATTCTCAGAAACTTGTGTGTGATGAGTGCGTTCAACTCACAGACTTGAACGATCCTATTGATAGGACAGTTTGGAAACACTCCTTTTGTAGAATCTGCAAGTGTTTATTTCGAGCTCATTGAGGCCAAAGGTGGAAAAGGAAATGTCCTCAAATAACAACTACACAGAAGCATTCTCCGAAACTTCTTTGCGATGAGTGCATTCAACTCGCAGACTTGAACCTTCCTTTTGAAAGAGCAGTTTTGAAACACTCTTTTTGTAGAATCTTCAAGTGGATATTTGGAACGCTTTGAGGCCTAGGCTGGGAAATGAAATATCTTCACCTAAAAACTAGACAGAAGCATTCTCAGAAACTTCTGTGTGATGAGTGCATTCAACTCACAGACTTGAATATTCCTTTTGATAGAGCAGTTTGGAAACACTCCTTTTGCAGAATCTGCAAGTGTTTATTTGGAGCACTTTGAGGCCTATGCTGGAAAAGGAAATATCTTCACATAAAAACTAGACAGAAGCATTCTCAGAAACTTCTTTGTGACGAGTGCATTCTACTCACAGAGTTGAACCTTCTTTTTGATAGAAGAGTTTTGAAACTCTCTTTCTGTAGAATCTGCAAGTGCATATTTGGAGCTGTTTGAGGCCAATGCTGGAAAAGGAAATATCTTCACATAAAAACTAGACAGAAGCATTCTCAGAAACTTGTTTGCGATGAGTGCATTCAACTCACAGACTTGAACGTTCCTACTGAAAGAGCAGTTTTGAAACACACTTTTTGTACAATCTGCAAGTGGATATTTAGAACGCTTTTTGTCCTATGCTGGGAAATGAAATATCTTCACGTAAAAACTAGACAGAAGCATTCTCAGAAACTTCTGTGTGATGAGTGCATTCAACTCACAGACTTGAACATTCCTTTTGATAGAGCAGTTTGGAAACACTCCTTTTGAAGAATCTGCAAGTGTTTGTTTGGAGCGTTTTGAGGCCTATGCTGGAAAAGGAAATATCTTCACATAAAAACTAGACAGAAGCATTCTCAGAAACTTCTTTGTGATGAGTGCATTCTACTCATAGAGTTGAACATTCTTTTTGATAGAAGAGTTTTGAAACTCTCTTTCTGTGGGATCTGCAAGTGCATATTTGGAGCTGTTTGAGGCCAATGATGGAAAAGGAAATATCTTCACATAAAAACTAGACAGAAGCATTCTCAGAAACTTGTTTGTGATGAGTGCATTCAACTCACAGACTTAAACGTTCCTTTTGAAAGAGCAGTTTTGAAACACACTTTTTGTACAATCTGCAAGTGGATATTTAGAACGCTTTCGGTCCTATGCTGGGAAATGAAATACCTTCACCTAAAACCTAGACAGAAGCATTCTCGGAAACTTCTGTGTGATGAGTGCATTCAACTCACAGACTTGAACATTCCCTTTGATAGAGCAGTTTGGAAACACTCCTTTTTCAGAATCTGCAAGGGTTTATTTGGAGCACTTTGAGGCGTATGCTGGAAAAGGAAATATCTTCACATAAAAACTAGACAGAAGCATTCTCAGAAACTTCTTTGGGATGAGTGCATTCTACTCACAGAGTTGAACCTTCTTTTTGATAGAAGAGTTTTGAAACTCTCTTTCTGTAGAATCTGCAAGCGCATATTTGGAGCTGTTTGAGGCCAACGCTGGAAAAGGAAATATCTTCACATAAAAACTAGAAAGAAGCATTCTCAGAAACTTGTTTGTGATGAGTGCATTCAACTCACAGACTTGAACGTTCCTTTTGAAAGAGCAGTTTTGAAACACACTTTTTGTACAATCTGCAAGTGGATATTTAGAACGCTTTCTGGCCTATGCTGGGAAATGAAATATCTTCACCTAAAACCTAGACAGAAGCATTCTCGGAAACTTCTGTGCGATGAGTGCATTCAACTCACAGACTTGAACATTACTTTGGATAGAGCAGTTTGGAAACACTCCTTTTGAAGAATCTGTAAGTGTTTGTTTGGAGCGTTTTGAGGCCTATGCTGGAAAAGGAAATATCTTCACATAAAAACTAGACAGAAGCATTCTCAGAAACTTCTTTGTGATGAGTGCATTCTACTCGCAGAGTTGAACCTTCTTTTTGATAGAAGAGTTTTCAAACTGTCTTTTTGTAGAATCTGCAAGTGCATATTTGGAGCTGTTTGAGGCCAATGATGGAAAAGGAAATATCTTCACATAAAAACTAGACAGAAGCGTTCTCAGAAACTTTTTTGGGAGGAGTGCATTCAAGTCACAGATTTGAACCTTTCTTTTGAAAGAGCAGTTTTGAAACACTCTTTTTGTAGAATCTGCTAGTGTATATTTGGAGCGCTGTGAGGCGTATGCTGGGAAATGGAATATCTTCACCTGGAAACAAGACAGAAGGATTCTCAGAAACTTCTGTGTGATGAATGCATTCAACTCACAGACATGAACGTTCCTTTTGATAGGACAGTTTTGAAACACTCCTTTGGTAGAATCTGCATCTGTTTATTTCGAGCGCCTTGAGGCCAATGCTGGAAAAGGAAATATCTTCCCATAAAAACTAGACAGAAGCATTCTCAGAAACTTGTGTGTGATGAGTGCGTTCAACTCACAGACTTGAACGATCCTTTTGATAGGACAGTTTGGAAACACTCCCTTTGTAGAATCTGCAAGTGTTTATTTCGAGCTCATTGAGGTCAACGGTGGAAAAGGAATTGTCCTCAAATAACAACTACACAGAAGCATTCTCCGAAACTTCTTTGCAATGAGTGCATTCAACTCACGGACTTGATCCTTCCTTTTGAAAGAACAGTTTTGAAACACTCTTTTTGTAGAATCTTCAAGTGGATATTTGGAACGCTTTGAGGCCTAGGCTGGGAAATGAAATATGTTCACCTAAAAACTAGACAGAAGCATTCTCAGAAACTTCTGTGTGATGAGTGCATTCAACTCACAGACTTGAACATTTCTTTTGATAGAGCAGTTTGGAAACACTCCTTTTGCAGAATCTGCAAGGGTTTATTTGGAGCACTTTGAGGCCTATGCTGGAAAAGGAAATATCTTCACATAAAAACTAGACAGAAGCATTCTCAGAAACTTCTTTGGGATGAGTGCATTCTACTCACAGAGTTGAACCTTCTTTTTGATAGAAGAGTTTTGAAACTCTCTTTCTGTAGAATCTGCAAGTGCATATTTGGAGCTGTTTGAGGCCAATGCTGGAAAAGGAAATATCTTCACATAAAAACTAGACAGAAGCATTCTCAGAAACTTGTTTGCGATGAGTGCATTCAACTCACAGACTTCAACCTTTCTTTTGAAAGAGCAGTTTTGAAACACTCTTTTTGTAGAATCTTCAAGTGGATATTTAGAACGCTTTCTGGCCTATGCTGGGAAATGAAATATCTTCATCTAAAACCTAGAAAGAAGCATTCTCGCAAACTTCCGTGTGAAGAGTGCATTCGACTCACGGACTTGAACATTACTTTGGATAGAGCAGTTTGGAAACACTCCTTTTGAAGAATCTGCAAGTGTTTGTTTGGAGCGTTTTGAGGCCTATGCTGGAAAAGGAAATATCTTCACATAAAAACTAGACAGAAGCATTCTCAGAAACTTCTTTGTGATGAGTGCATTCTACTCATACAGTTGAACATTCTTTTTGATAGAAGAGTTTTGAAACTCTCTTTCTGTGGGATCTGCAAGTGCATATTTGGAGCTGTTGGAGGCCAATGTTGGAAAAGGAAATATCTTCACATAAAAACTAGACGGAAGCATTCTCAGAAACTTGTGTGTGATGAGTGCGTTCAACTCACAGACTTGAACGATCCTATTGATAGGACAGTTTGGAAACACTCCTTTTGTAGAATCTGCAAGTGTTTATTTCGAGCTCATTGAGGCCAAAGGTGGAAAAGGAAATGTCCTCAAATAACAACTACACAGAAGCATTCTCCAAAACTTCTTTGCAATGAGTGCATTCAACTCGCAGACTTGAACCTTCCTTTTGAAAGAGCAGTTTTGAAACACTCTTTTTGTAGAATCTTCAAGTGGATATTTGGAACGCTTTGAGGCCTAGGCTGGGAAATGAAATATCTTCACCTAAAAACTAGACAGAAGCATTCTCAGAAACTTCTGTGTGATGAGTGCATTCAACTCACAGACTTGAATATTCCTTTTGATAGAGCAGTTTGGAAACACTCCTTTTGCAGAATCTGCAAGGGTTTATTTGGAGCACTTTGAGGCCTATGCTGGAAAAGGAAATATCTTCACATAAAAACTAGACAGAAGCATTCTCAGAAACTTCTTTGTGACGAGTGCATTCTACTCACAGAGTTGAACCTTCTTTTTGATAGAAGAGTTTTGAAACTCTCTTTCTGTAGAATCTGCAAGTGCATATTTGGAGCTGTTTGAGGCCAATGCTGGAAAAGGAAATATCTTCACATAAAAACTAGACAGAAGCATTCTCAGAAACTTGTTTGCGATGAGTGCATTCAACTCACAGACTTGAACGTTCCTACTGAAAGAGCAGTTTTGAAACACACTTTTTGTACAATCTGCAAGTGGATATTTAGAACGCTTTTTGTCCTATGCTGGGAAATGAAATATCTTCACGTAAAAACTAGACAGAAGCATTCTCAGAAACTTCTGTGTGATGAGTGCATTCAACTCACAGACTTGAACATTCCTTTTGATAGAGCAGTTTGGAAACACTCCTTTTGAAGAATCTGCAAGTGTTTGTTTGGAGCGTTTTGAGGCCTATGCTGGAAAAGGAAATATCTTCACATAAAAACTAGACAGAAGCATTCTCAGAAACTTCTTTGTGATGAGTGCATTCTACTCATAGAGTTGAACATTCTTTTTGATAGAAGAGTTTTGAAACTCTCTTTCTGTGGGATCTGCAAGTGCATATTTGGAGCTGTTTGAGGCCAATGATGGAAAAGGAAATATCTTCACATAAAAACTAGACAGAAGCATTCTCAGAAACTTGTTTGTGATGAGTGCATTCAACTCACAGACTTAAACGTTCCTTTTGAAAGAGCAGTTTTGAAACACACTTTTTGTACAATCTGCAAGTGGATATTTAGAACGCTTTCGGTCCTATGCTGGGAAATGAAATACCTTCACCTAAAACCTAGACAGAAGCATTCTCGGAAACTTCTGTGTGATGAGTGCATTCAACTCACAGACTTGAACATTCCCTTTGATAGAGCAGTTTGGAAACACTCCTTTTTCAGAATCTGCAAGGGTTTATTTGGAGCACTTTGAGGCGTATGCTGGAAAAGGAAATATCTTCACATAAAAACTAGACAGAAGCATTCTCAGAAACTTCTTTGGGATGAGTGCATTCTACTCACAGAGTTGAACCTTCTTTTTGATAGAAGAGTTTTGAAACTCTCTTTCTGTAGAATCTGCAAGCGCATATTTGGAGCTGTTTGAGGCCAACGCTGGAAAAGGAAATATCTTCACATAAAAACTAGAAAGAAGCATTCTCAGAAACTTGTTTGTGATGAGTGCATTCAACTCACAGACTTGAACGTTCCTTTTGAAAGAGCAGTTTTGAAACACACTTTTTGTACAATCTGCAAGTGGATATTTAGAACGCTTTCTGGCCTATGCTGGGAAATGAAATATCTTCACCTAAAACCTAGACAGAAGCATTCTCGGAAACTTCTGTGCGATGAGTGCATTCAACTCACAGACTTGAACATTACTTTGGATAGAGCAGTTTGGAAACACTCCTTTTGAAGAATCTGTAAGTGTTTGTTTGGAGCGTTTTGAGGCCTATGCTGGAAAAGGAAATATCTTCACATAAAAACTAGACAGAAGCATTCTCAGAAACTTCTTTGTGATGAGTGCATTCTACTCGCAGAGTTGAACCTTCTTTTTGATAGAAGAGTTTTCAAACTGTCTTTTTGTAGAATCTGCAAGTGCATATTTGGAGCTGTTTGAGGCCAATGATGGAAAAGGAAATATCTTCACATAAAAACTAGACAGAAGCGTTCTCAGAAACTTGTTTGGGAGGAGTGCATTCAAGTCACAGATTTGAACCTTTCTTTTGAAAGAGCAGTTTTGAAACACTCTTTTTGTAGAATCTGCTAGTGTATATTTGGAGCGCTGTGAGGCGTATGCTGGGAAATGGAATATCTTCACCTGGAAACAAGACAGAAGGATTCTCAGAAACTTCTGTGTGATGAATGCATTCAACTCACAGACATGAACGTTCCTTTTGATAGGACAGTTTTGAAACACTCCTTTGGTAGAATCTGCATCTGTTTATTTCGAGCGCCTTGAGGCCAATGCTGGAAAAGGAAATATCTTCCCATAAAAACTAGACAGAAGCATTCTCAGAAACTTGTGTGTGATGAGTGCGTTCAACTCACAGACTTGAACGATCCTTTTGATAGGACAGTTTGGAAACACTCCCTTTGTAGAATCTGCAAGTGTTTATTTCGAGCTCATTGAGGTCAACGGTGGAAAAGGAATTGTCCTCAAATAACAACTACACAGAAGCATTCTCCGAAACTTCTTTGCAATGAGTGCATTCAACTCACGGACTTGATCCTTCCTTTTGAAAGAACAGTTTTGAAACACTCTTTTTGTAGAATCTTCAAGTGGATATTTGGAACGCTTTGAGGCCTAGGCTGGGAAATGAAATATGTTCACCTAAAAACTAGACAGAAGCATTCTCAGAAACTTCTGTGTGATGAGTGCATTCAACTCACAGACTTGAACATTCCTTTTGATAGAGCAGTTTGGAAACACTCCTTTTGCAGAATCTGCAAGGGTTTATTTGGAGCACTTTGAGGCCTATGCTGGAAAAGGAAATATCTTCACATAAAAACTAGACAGAAGCATTCTCAGAAACTTCTTTGGGATGAGTGCATTCTACTCACAGAGTTGAACCTTCTTTTTGATAGAAGAGTTTTGAAACTCTCTTTCTGTAGAATCTGCAAGTGCATATTTGGAGCTGTTTGAGGCCAATGCTGGAAAAGGAAATATCTTCACATAAAAACTAGACAGAAGCATTCTCAGAAACTTGTTTGCGATGAGTGCATTCAACTCACAGACTTCAACCTTTCTTTTGAAAGAGCAGTTTTGAAACACTCTTTTTGTAGAATCTTCAAGTGGATATTTAGAACGCTTTCTGGCCTATGCTGGGAAATGAAATATCTTCACCTAAAACCTAGAAAGAAGCATTCTCGCAAACTTCCGTGTGAAGAGTGCATTCGACTCACGGACTTGAACATTACTTTGGATAGAGCAGTTTGGAAACACTCCTTTTGAAGAATCTGCAAGTGTTTGTTTGGAGCGTTTTGAGGCCTATGCTGGAAAAGGAAATATCTTCACATAAAAACTAGACAGAAGCATTCTCAGAAACTTCTTTGTGATGAGTGCATTCTACTCATACAGTTGAACATTCTTTTTGATAGAAGAGTTTTGAAACTCTCTTTCTGTGGGATCTGCAAGTGCATATTTGGAGCTGTTGGAGGCCAATGTTGGAAAAGGAAATATCTTCACATAAAAACTAGACGGAAGCATTCTCAGAAACTTGTGTGTGATGAGTGCGTTCAACTCACAGACTTGAACGATCCTATTGATAGGACAGTTTGGAAACACTCCTTTTGTAGAATCTGCAAGTGTTTATTTCGAGCTCATTGAGGCCAAAGGTGGAAAAGGAAATGTCCTCAAATAACAACTACACAGAAGCATTCTCCGAAACTTCTTTGCAATGAGTGCATTCAACTCGCAGACTTGAACCTTCCTTTTGAAAGAGCAGTTTTGAAACACTCTTTTTGTAGAATCTTCAAGTGGATATTTGGAACGCTTTGAGGCCTAGGCTGGGAAATGAAATATCTTCACCTAAAAACTAGACAGAAGCATTCTCAGAAACTTCTGTGTGATGAGTGCATTCAACTCACAGACTTGAATATTCCTTTTGATAGAGCAGTTTGGAAACACTCCTTTTGCAGAATCTGCAAGGGTTTATTTGGAGCACTTTGAGGCCTATGCTGGAAAAGGAAATATCTTCACATAAAAACTAGACAGAAGCATTCTCAGAAACTTCTTTGTGACGAGTGCATTCTACTCACAGAGTTGAACCTTCTTTTTGATAGAAGAGTTTTGAAACTCTCTTTCTGTAGAATCTGCAAGTGCATATTTGGAGCTGTTTGAGGCCAATGCTGGAAAAGGAAATATCTTCACATAAAAACTAGACAGAAGCATTCTCAGAAACTTGTTTGCGATGAGTGCATTCAACTCACAGACTTGAACGTTCCTACTGAAAGAGCAGTTTTGAAACACACTTTTTGTACAATCTGCAAGTGGATATTTAGAACGCTTTTTGTCCTATGCTGGGAAATGAAATATCTTCACGTAAAAACTAGACAGAAGCATTCTCAGAAACTTCTGTGTGATGAGTGCATTCAACTCACAGACTTGAACATTCCTTTTGATAGAGCAGTTTGGAAACACTCCTTTTGAAGAATCTGCAAGTGTTTGTTTGGAGCGTTTTGAGGCCTATGCTGGAAAAGGAAATATCTTCACATAAAAACTAGACAGAAGCATTCTCAGAAACTTCTTTGTGATGAGTGCATTCTACTCATAGAGTTGAACATTCTTTTTGATAGAAGAGTTTTGAAACTCTCTTTCTGTGGGATCTGCAAGTGCATATTTGGAGCTGTTTGAGGCCAATGATGGAAAAGGAAATATCTTCACATAAAAACTAGACAGAAGCATTCTCAGAAACTTGTTTGTGATGAGTGCATTCAACTCACAGACTTAAACGTTCCTTTTGAAAGAGCAGTTTTGAAACACACTTTTTGTACAATCTGCAAGTGGATATTTAGAACGCTTTCGGTCCTATGCTGGGAAATGAAATACCTTCACCTAAAACCTAGACAGAAGCATTCTCGGAAACTTCTGTGTGATGAGTGCATTCAACTCACAGACTTGAACATTCCCTTTGATAGAGCAGTTTGGAAACACTCCTTTTTCAGAATCTGCAAGGGTTTATTTGGAGCACTTTGAGGCGTATGCTGGAAAAGGAAATATCTTCACATAAAAACTAGACAGAAGCATTCTCAGAAACTTCTTTGGGATGAGTGCATTCTACTCACAGAGTTGAACCTTCTTTTTGATAGAAGAGTTTTGAAACTCTCTTTCTGTAGAATCTGCAAGCGCATATTTGGAGCTGTTTGAGGCCAACGCTGGAAAAGGAAATATCTTCACATAAAAACTAGAAAGAAGCATTCTCAGAAACTTGTTTGTGATGAGTGCATTCAACTCACAGACTTGAACGTTCCTTTTGAAAGAGCAGTTTTGAAACACACTTTTTGTACAATCTGCAAGTGGATATTTAGAACGCTTTCTGGCCTATGCTGGGAAATGAAATATCTTCACCTAAAACCTAGACAGAAGCATTCTCGGAAACTTCTGTGCGATGAGTGCATTCAACTCACAGACTTGAACATTACTTTGGATAGAGCAGTTTGGAAACACTCCTTTTGAAGAATCTGTAAGTGTTTGTTTGGAGCGTTTTGAGGCCTATGCTGGAAAAGGAAATATCTTCACATAAAAACTAGACAGAAGCATTCTCAGAAACTTCTTTGTGATGAGTGCATTCTACTCGCAGAGTTGAACCTTCTTTTTGATAGAAGAGTTTTCAAACTGTCTTTTTGTAGAATCTGCAAGTGCATATTTGGAGCTGTTTGAGGCCAATGATGGAAAAGGAAATATCTTCACATAAGAACTAGACAGAAGCGTTCTCAGAAACTTTTTTGGGAGGAGTGCATTCAAGTCACAGATTTGAACCTTTCTTTTGAAAGAGCAGTTTTGAAACACTCTTTTTGTAGAATCTGCTAGTGTATATTTGGAGCGCTGTGAGGCGTATGCTGGGAAATGGAATATCTTCACCTGGAAACAAGACAGAAGGATTCTCAGAAACTTCTGTGTGATGAATGCATTCAACTCACAGACATGAACGTTCCTTTTGATAGGACAGTTTTGAAACACTCCTTTGGTAGAATCTGCATCTGTTTATTTCGAGCGCCTTGAGGCCAATGCTGGAAAAGGAAATATCTTCCCATAAAAACTAGACAGAAGCATTCTCAGAAACTTGTGTGTGATGAGTGCGTTCAACTCACAGACTTGAACGATCCTTTTGATAGGACAGTTTGGAAACACTCCCTTTGTAGAATCTGCAAGTGTTTATTTCGAGCTCATTGAGGTCAACGGTGGAAAAGGAATTGTCCTCAAATAACAACTACACAGAAGCATTCTCCGAAACTTCTTTGCAATGAGTGCATTCAACTCACGGACTTGATCCTTCCTTTTGAAAGAACAGTTTTGAAACACTCTTTTTGTAGAATCTTCAAGTGGATATTTGGAACGCTTTGAGGCCTAGGCTGGGAAATGAAATATGTTCACCTAAAAACTAGACAGAAGCATTCTCAGAAACTTCTGTGTGATGAGTGCATTCAACTCACAGACTTGAACATTCCTTTTGATAGAGCAGTTTGGAAACACTCCTTTTGCAGAATCTGCAAGGGTTTATTTGGAGCACTTTGAGGCCTATGCTGGAAAAGGAAATATCTTCACATAAAAACTAGACAGAAGCATTCTCAGAAACTTCTTTGTGATGAGTGCATTCTACTCACAGAGTTGAACCTTCTTTTTGATAGAAGAGTTTTGAAACTCTCTTTCTGTAGAATCTGCAAGTGCATATTTGGAGCTGTTTGAGGCCAATGCTGGAAAAGGAAATATCTTCACATAAAAACTAGACAGAAGCATTCTCAGAAACTTGTTTGCGATGAGTGCATTCAACTCACAGACTTCAACCTTTCTTTTGAAAGAGCAGTTTTGAAACACTCTTTTTGTAGAATCTTCAAGTGGATATTTAGAACGCTTTCTGGCCTATGCTGGGAAATGAAATATCTTCACCTAAAACCTAGAAAGAAGCATTCTCGCAAACTTCCGTGTGAAGAGTGCATTCGACTCACGGACTTGAACATTACTTTGGATAGAGCAGTTTGGAAACACTCCTTTTGAAGAATCTGCAAGTGTTTGTTTGGAGCGTTTTGAGGCCTATGCTGGAAAAGGAAATATCTTCACATAAAAACTAGACAGAAGCATTCTCAGAAACTTCTTTGTGATGAGTGCATTCTACTCATACAGTTGAACATTCTTTTTGATAGAAGAGTTTTGAAACTCTCTTTCTGTGGGATCTGCAAGTGCATATTTGGAGCTGTTGGAGGCCAATGTTGGAAAAGGAAATATCTTCACATAAAAACTAGACGGAAGCATTCTCAGAAACTTGTGTGTGATGAGTGCGTTCAACTCACAGACTTGAACGATCCTATTGATAGGACAGTTTGGAAACACTCCTTTTGTAGAATCTGCAAGTGTTTATTTCGAGCTCATTGAGGCCAAAGGTGGAAAAGGAAATGTCCTCAAATAACAACTACACAGAAGCATTCTCCGAAACTTCTTTGCAATGAGTGCATTCAACTCGCAGACTTGAACCTTCCTTTTGAAAGAGCAGTTTTGAAACACTCTTTTTGTAGAATCTTCAAGTGGATATTTGGAACGCTTTGAGGCCTAGGCTGGGAAATGAAATATCTTCACCTAAAAACTAGACAGAAGCATTCTCAGAAACTTCTGTGTGATGAGTGCATTCAACTCACAGACTTGAATATTCCTTTTGATAGAGCAGTTTGGAAACACTCCTTTTGCAGAATCTGCAAGTGTTTATTTGGAGCACTTTGAGGCCTATGCTGGAAAAGGAAATATCTTCACATAAAAACTAGACAGAAGCATTCTCAGAAACTTCTTTGTGACGAGTGCATTCTACTCACAGAGTTGAACCTTCTTTTTGATAGAAGAGTTTTGAAACTCTCTTTCTGTAGAATCTGCAAGTGCATATTTGGAGCTGTTTGAGGCCAATGCTGGAAAAGGAAATATCTTCACATAAAAACTAGACAGAAGCATTCTCAGAAACTTGTTTGCGATGAGTGCATTCAACTCACAGACTTGAACGTTCCTACTGAAAGAGCAGTTTTGAAACACACTTTTTGTACAATCTGCAAGTGGATATTTAGAACGCTTTTTGTCCTATGCTGGGAAATGAAATATCTTCACGTAAAAACTAGACAGAAGCATTCTCAGAAACTTCTGTGTGATGAGTGCATTCAACTCACAGACTTGAACATTCCTTTTGATAGAGCAGTTTGGAAACACTCCTTTTGAAGAATCTGCAAGTGTTTGTTTGGAGCGTTTTGAGGCCTATGCTGGAAAAGGAAATATCTTCACATAAAAACTAGACAGAAGCATTCTCAGAAACTTCTTTGTGATGAGTGCATTCTACTCATAGAGTTGAACATTCTTTTTGATAGAAGAGTTTTGAAACTCTCTTTCTGTGGGATCTGCAAGTGCATATTTGGAGCTGTTTGAGGCCAATGATGGAAAAGGAAATATCTTCACATAAAAACTAGACAGAAGCATTCTCAGAAACTTGTTTGTGATGAGTGCATTCAACTCACAGACTTAAACGTTCCTTTTGAAAGAGCAGTTTTGAAACACACTTTTTGTACAATCTGCAAGTGGATATTTAGAACGCTTTCGGTCCTATGCTGGGAAATGAAATACCTTCACCTAAAACCTAGACAGAAGCATTCTCGGAAACTTCTGTGTGATGAGTGCATTCAACTCACAGACTTGAACATTCCCTTTGATAGAGCAGTTTGGAAACACTCCTTTTTCAGAATCTGCAAGGGTTTATTTGGAGCACTTTGAGGCGTATGCTGGAAAAGGAAATATCTTCACATAAAAACTAGACAGAAGCATTCTCAGAAACTTCTTTGGGATGAGTGCATTCTACTCACAGAGTTGAACCTTCTTTTTGATAGAAGAGTTTTGAAACTCTCTTTCTGTAGAATCTGCAAGCGCATATTTGGAGCTGTTTGAGGCCAACGCTGGAAAAGGAAATATATTCACATAAAAACTAGAAAGAAGCATTCTCAGAAACTTGTTTGTGATGAGTGCATTCAACTCACAGACTTGAACGTTCCTTTTGAAAGAGCAGTTTTGAAACACACTTTTTGTACAATCTGCAAGTGGATATTTAGAACGCTTTCTGGCCTATGCTGGGAAATGAAATATCTTCACCTAAAACCTAGACAGAAGCATTCTCGGAAACTTCTGTGCGATGAGTGCATTCAACTCACAGACTTGAACATTACTTTGGATAGAGCAGTTTGGAAACACTCCTTTTGAAGAATCTGTAAGTGTTTGTTTGGAGCGTTTTGAGGCCTATGCTGGAAAAGGAAATATCTTCACATAAAAACCAGACAGAAGCATTCTCAGAAACTTCTTTGTGATGAGTGCATTCTACTCGCAGAGTTGAACCTTCTTTTTGATAGAAGAGTTTTCAAACTGTCTTTTTGTAGAATCTGCAAGTGCATATTTGGAGCTGTTTGAGGCCAATGATGGAAAAGGAAATATCTTCACATAAAAACTAGACAGAAGCGTTCTCAGAAACTTGTTTGGGAGGAGTGCATTCAAGTCACAGATTTGAACCTTTCTTTTGAAAGAGCAGTTTTGAAACACTCTTTTTGTAGAATCTGCTAGTGTATATTTGGAGCGCTGTGAGGCGTATGCTGGGAAATGGAATATCTTCACCTGGAAACAAGACAGAAGGATTCTCAGAAACTTCTGTGTGATGAATGCATTCAACTCACAGACATGAACGTTCCTTTTGATAGGACAGTTTTGAAACACTCCTTTGGTAGAATCTGCATCTGTTTATTTCGAGCGCCTTGAGGCCAATGCTGGAAAAGGAAATATCTTCCCATAAAAACTAGACAGAAGCATTCTCAGAAACTTGTGTGTGATGAGTGCGTTCAACTCACAGACTTGAACGATCCTTTTGATAGGACAGTTTGGAAACACTCCCTTTGTAGAATCTGCAAGTGTTTATTTCGAGCTCATTGAGGTCAACGGTGGAAAAGGAATTGTCCTCAAATAACAACTACACAGAAGCATTCTCCGAAACTTCTTTGCAATGAGTGCATTCAACTCACGGACTTGATCCTTCCTTTTGAAAGAACAGTTTTGAAACACTCTTTTTGTAGAATCTTCAAGTGGATATTTGGAACGCTTTGAGGCCTAGGCTGGGAAATGAAATATGTTCACCTAAAAACTAGACAGAAGCATTCTCAGAAACTTCTGTGTGATGAGTGCATTCAACTCACAGACTTGAACATTCCTTTTGATAGAGCAGTTTGGAAACACTCCTTTTGCAGAATCTGCAAGGGTTTATTTGGAGCACTTTGAGGCCTATGCTGGAAAAGGAAATATCTTCACATAAAAACTAGACAGAAGCATTCTCAGAAACTTCTTTGTGATGAGTGCATTCTACTCACAGAGTTGAACCTTCTTTTTGATAGAAGAGTTTTGAAACTCTCTTTCTGTAGAATCTGCAAGTGCATATTTGGAGCTGTTTGAGGCCAATGCTGGAAAAGGAAATATCTTCACATAAAAACTAGACAGAAGCATTCTCAGAAACTTGTTTGCGATGAGTGCATTCAACTCACAGACTTCAACCTTTCTTTTGAAAGAGCAGTTTTGAAGCACTCTTTTTGTAGAATCCTCAAGTGGATATTTAGAACGCTTTCCGGCCTATGCTGGGAAATGAAATATCTTCACCTAAAACCTAGAAAGAAGCATTCTCGCAAACTTCCGTGTGAAGAGTGCATTCGACTCACGGACTTGAACATTACTTTGGATAGAGCAGTTTGGAAACACTCCTTTTGAAGAATCTGCAAGTGTTTGTTTGGAGCGTTTTGAGGCCTATGCTGGAAAAGGAAATATCTTCACATAAAAACTAGACAGAAGCATTCTCAGAAACTTCTTTGTGATGAGTGCATTCTACTCATACAGTTGAACATTCTTTTTGATAGAAGAGTTTTGAAACTCTCTTTCTGTGGGATCTGCAAGTGCATATTTGGAGCTGTTGGAGGCCAATGTTGGAAAAGGAAATATCTTCACATAAAAACTAGACGGAAGCATTCTCAGAAACTTGTGTGTGATGAGTGCGTTCAACTCACAGACTTGAACGATCCTATTGATAGGACAGTTTGGAAACACTCCTTTTGTAGAATCTGCAAGTGTTTATTTCGAGCTCATTGAGGCCAAAGGTGGAAAAGGAAATGTCCTTAAATAACAACTACACAGAAGCATTCTCCGAAACTTCTTTGCAATGAGTGCATTCAACTCGCAGACTTGAACCTTCCTTTTGAAAGAGCAGTTTTGAAACACTCTTTTTGTAGAATCTTCAAGTGGATATTTGGAACGCTTTGAGGCCTAGGCTGGGAAATGAAATATCTTCACCTAAAAACTAGACAGAAGCATTCTCAGAAACTTCTGTGTGATGAGTGCATTCAACTCACAGACTTGAATATTCCTTTTGATAGAGCAGTTTGGAAACACTCCTTTTGCAGAATCTGCAAGTGTTTATTTGGAGCACTTTGAGGCCTATGCTGGAAAAGGAAATATCTTCACATAAAAACTAGACAGAAGCATTCTCAGAAACTTCTTTGTGACGAGTGCATTCTACTCACAGAGTTGAACCTTCTTTTTGATAGAAGAGTTTTGAAACTCTCTTTCTGTAGAATCTGCAAGTGCATATTTGGAGCTGTTTGAGGCCAATGCTGGAAAAGGAAATATCTTCACATAAAAACTAGACAGAAGCATTCTCAGAAACTTGTTTGTGATGAGTGCATTCAACTCACAGACTTGAACGTTCCTACTGAAAGAGCAGTTTTGAAACACACTTTTTGTACAATCTGCAAGTGGATATTTAGAACGCTTTTTGTCCTATGCTGGGAAATGAAATATCTTCACGTAAAAACTAGACAGAAGCATTCTCAGAAACTTCTGTGTGATGAGTGCATTCAACTCACAGACTTGAACATTCCTTTTGATAGAGCAGTTTGGAAACACTCCTTTTGAAGAATCTGCAAGTGTTTGTTTGGAGCGTTTTGAGGCCTATGCTGGAAAAGGAAATATCTTCACATAAAAACTAGACAGAAGCATTCTCAGAAACTTCTTTGTGATGAGTGCATTCTACTCATAGAGTTGAACATTCTTTTTGATAGAAGAGTTTTGAAACTCTCTTTCTGTGGGATCTGCAAGTGCATATTTGGAGCTGTTTGAGGCCAATGATGGAAAAGGAAATATCTTCACATAAAAACTAGACAGAAGCATTCTCAGAAACTTGTTTGTGATGAGTGCATTCAACTCACAGACTTAAACGTTCCTTTTGAAAGAGCAGTTTTGAAACACACTTTTTGTACAATCTGCAAGTGGATATTTAGAACGCTTTCGGTCCTATGCTGGGAAATGAAATACCTTCACCTAAAACCTAGACAGAAGCATTCTCGGAAACTTCTGTGTGATGAGTGCATTCAACTCACAGACTTGAACATTCCCTTTGATAGAGCAGTTTGGAAACACTCCTTTTTCAGAATCTGCAAGGGTTTATTTGGAGCACTTTGAGGCGTATGCTGGAAAAGGAAATATCTTCACATAAAAACTAGACAGAAGCATTCTCAGAAACTTCTTTGGGATGAGTGCATTCTACTCACAGAGTTGAACCTTCTTTTTGATAGAAGAGTTTTGAAACTCTCTTTCTGTAGAATCTGCAAGCGCATATTTGGAGCTGTTTGAGGCCAACGCTGGAAAAGGAAATATCTTCACATAAAAACTAGAAAGAAGCATTCTCAGAAACTTGTTTGTGATGAGTGCATTCAACTCACAGACTTGAACGTTCCTTTTGAAAGAGCAGTTTTGAAACACACTTTTTGTACAATCTGCAAGTGGATATTTAGAACGCTTTCTGGCCTATGCTGGGAAATGAAATATCTTCACCTAAAACCTAGACAGAAGCATTCTCGGAAACTTCTGTGCGATGAGTGCATTCAACTCACAGACTTGAACATTACTTTGGATAGAGCAGTTTGGAAACACTCCTTTTGAAGAATCTGTAAGTGTTTGTTTGGAGCGTTTTGAGGCCTATGCTGGAAAAGGAAATATCTTCACATAAAAACTAGACAGAAGCATTCTCAGAAACTTCTTTGTGATGAGTGCATTCTACTCGCAGAGTTGAACCTTCTTTTTGATAGAAGAGTTTTCAAACTGTCTTTTTGTAGAATCTGCAAGTGCATATTTGGAGCTGTTTGAGGCCAATGATGGAAAAGGAAATATCTTCACATAAAAACTAGACAGAAGCGGTCTCAGAAACTTGTTTGGGAGGAGTGCATTCAAGTCACAGATTTGAACCTTTCTTTTGAAAGAGCAGTTTTGAAACACTCTTTTTGTAGAATCTGCTAGTGTATATTTGGAGCGCTGTGAGGCGTATGCTGGGAAATGGAATATCTTCACCTGGAAACAAGACAGAAGGATTCTCAGAAACTTCTGTGTGATGAATGCATTCAACTCACAGACATGAACGTTCCTTTTGATAGGACAGTTTTGAAACACTCCTTTGGTAGAATCTGCATCTGTTTATTTCGAGCGCCTTGAGGCCAATGCTGGAAAAGGAAATATCTTCCCATAAAAACTAGACAGAAGCATTCTCAGAAACTTGTGTGTGATGAGTGCGTTCAACTCACAGACTTGAACGATCCTTTTGATAGGACAGTTTGGAAACACTCCCTTTGTAGAATCTGCAAGTGTTTATTTCGAGCTCATTGAGGTCAACGGTGGAAAAGGAATTGTCCTCAAATAACAACTACACAGAAGCATTCTCCGAAACTTCTTTGCAATGAGTGCATTCAACTCACGGACTTGATCCTTCCTTTTGAAAGAACAGTTTTGAAACACTCTTTTTGTAGAATCTTCAAGTGGATATTTGGAACGCTTTGAGGCCTAGGCTGGGAAATGAAATATGTTCACCTAAAAACTAGACAGAAGCATTCTCAGAAACTTCTGTGTGATGAGTGCATTCAACTCACAGACTTGAACATTCCCTTTGATAGAGCAGTTTGGAAACACTCCTTTTGCAGAATCTGCAAGGGTTTATTTGGAGCACTTTGAGGCCTATGCTGGAAAAGGAAATATCTTCACATAAAAACTAGACAGAAGCATTCTCAGAAACTTCTTTGTGATGAGTGCATTCTACTCACAGAGTTGAACCTTCTTTTTGATAGAAGAGTTTTGAAACTCTCTTTCTGTAGAATCTGCAAGTGCATATTTGGAGCTGTTTGAGGCCAATGCTGGAAAAGGAAATATCTTCACATAAAAACTAGACAGAAGCATTCTCAGAAACTTGTTTGCGATGAGTGCATTCAACTCACAGACTTCAACCTTTCTTTTGAAAGAGCAGTTTTGAAACACTCTTTTTGTAGAATCTTCAAGTGGATATTTAGAACGCTTTCTGGCCTATGCTGGGAAATGAAATATCTTCACCTAAAACCTAGAAAGAAGCATTCTCGCAAACTTCCGTGTGAAGAGTGCATTCGACTCACGGACTTGAACATTACTTTGGATAGAGCAGTTTGGAAACACTCCTTTTGAAGAATCTGCAAGTGTTTGTTTGGAGCGTTTTGAGGCCTATGCTGGAAAAGGAAATATCTTCACATAAAAACTAGACAGAAGCATTCTCAGAAACTTCTTTGTGATGAGTGCATTCTACTCATACAGTTGAACATTCTTTTTGATAGAAGAGTTTTGAAACTCTCTTTCTGTGGGATCTGCAAGTGCATATTTGGAGCTGTTGGAGGCCAATGTTGGAAAAGGAAATATCTTCACATAAAAACTAGACGGAAGCATTCTCAGAAACTTGTGTGTGATGAGTGCGTTCAACTCACAGACTTGAACGATCCTATTGATAGGACAGTTTGGAAACACTCCTTTTGTAGAATCTGCAAGTGTTTATTTCGAGCTCATTGAGGCCAAAGGTGGAAAAGGAAATGTCCTCAAATAACAACTACACAGAAGCATTCTCCGAAACATCTTTGCAATGAGTGCATTCAACTCGCAGACTTGAACCTTCCTTTTGAAAGAGCAGTTTTGAAACACTCTTTTTGTAGAATCTTCAAGTGGATATTTGGAACGCTTTGAGGCCTAGGCTGGGAAATGAAATATCTTCACCTAAAAACTAGACAGAAGCATTCTCAGAAACTTCTGTGTGATGAGTGCATTCAACTCACAGACTTGAATATTCCTTTTGATAGAGCAGTTTGGAAACACTCCTTTTGCAGAATCTGCAAGTGTTTATTTGGAGCACTTTGAGGCCTATGCTGGAAAAGGAAATATCTTCACATAAAAACTAGACAGAAGCATTCTCAGAAACTTCTTTGTGACGAGTGCATTCTACTCACAGAGTTGAACCTTCTTTTTGATAGAAGAGTTTTGAAACTCTCTTTCTGTAGAATCTGCAAGTGCATATTTGGAGCTGTTTGAGGCCAATGCTGGAAAAGGAAATATCTTCACATAAAAACTAGACAGAAGCATTCTCAGAAACTTGTTTGCGATGAGTGCATTCAACTCACAGACTTGAACGTTCCTACTGAAAGAGCAGTTTTGAAACACACTTTTTGTACAATCTGCAAGTGGATATTTAGAACGCTTTTTGTCCTATGCTGGGAAATGAAATATCTTCACGTAAAAACTAGACAGAAGCATTCTCAGAAACTTCTGTGTGATGAGTGCATTCAACTCACAGACTTGAACATTCCTTTTGATAGAGCAGTTTGGAAACACTCCTTTTGAAGAATCTGCAAGTGTTTGTTTGGAGCGTTTTGAGGCCTATGCTGGAAAAGGAAATATCTTCACATAAAAACTAGACAGAAGCATTCTCAGAAACTTCTTTGTGATGAGTGCATTCTACTCATAGAGTTGAACATTCTTTTTGATAGAAGAGTTTTGAAACTCTCTTTCTGTGGGATCTGCAAGTGCATATTTGGAGCTGTTTGAGGCCAATGATGGAAAAGGAAATATCTTCACATAAAAACTAGACAGAAGCATTCTCAGAAACTTGTTTGTGATGAGTGCATTCAACTCACAGACTTAAACGTTCCTTTTGAAAGAGCAGTTTTGAAACACACTTTTTGTACAATCTGCAAGTGGATATTTAGAACGCTTTCGGTCCTATGCTGGGAAATGAAATACCTTCACCTAAAACCTAGACAGAAGCATTCTCGGAAACTTCTGTGTGATGAGTGCATTCAACTCACAGACTTGAACATTCCCTTTGATAGAGCAGTTTGGAAACACTCCTTTTTCAGAATCTGCAAGGGTTTATTTGGAGCACTTTGAGGCGTATGCTGGAAAAGGAAATATCTTCACATAAAAACTAGACAGAAGCATTCTCAGAAACTTCTTTGGGATGAGTGCATTCTACTCACAGAGTTGAACCTTCTTTTTGATAGAAGAGTTTTGAAACTCTCTTTCTGTAGAATCTGCAAGCGCATATTTGGAGCTGTTTGAGGCCAACGCTGGAAAAGGAAATATCTTCACATAAAAACTAGAAAGAAGCATTCTCAGAAACTTGTTTGTGATGAGTGCATTCAACTCACAGACTTGAACGTTCCTTTTGAAAGAGCAGTTTTGAAACACACTTTTTGTACAATCTGCAAGTGGATATTTAGAACGCTTTCTGGCCTATGCTGGGAAATGAAATATCTTCACCTAAAACCTAGACAGAAGCATTCTCGGAAACTTCTGTGCGATGAGTGCATTCAACTCACAGACTTGAACATTACTTTGGATAGAGCAGTTTGGAAACACTCCTTTTGAAGAATCTGTAAGTGTTTGTTTGGAGCGTTTTGAGGCCTATGCTGGAAAAGGAAATATCTTCACATAAAAACTAGACAGAAGCATTCTCAGAAACTTCTTTGTGATGAGTGCATTCTACTCGCAGAGTTGAACCTTCTTTTTGATAGAAGAGTTTTCAAACTGTCTTTTTGTAGAATCTGCAAGTGCATATTTGGAGCTGTTTGAGGCCAATGATGGAAAAGGAAATATCTTCACATAAAAACTAGACAGAAGCGGTCTCAGAAACTTGTTTGGGAGGAGTGCATTCAAGTCACAGATTTGAACCTTTCTTTTGAAAGAGCAGTTTTGAAACACTCTTTTTGTAGAATCTGCTAGTGTATATTTGGAGCGCTGTGAGGCGTATGCTGGGAAATGGAATATCTTCACCTGGAAACAAGACAGAAGGATTCTCAGAAACTTCTGTGTGATGAATGCATTCAACTCACAGACATGAACGTTCCTTTTGATAGGACAGTTTTGAAACACTCCTTTGGTAGAATCTGCATCTGTTTATTTCGAGCGCCTTGAGGCCAATGCTGGAAAAGGAAATATCTTCCCATAAAAACTAGACAGAAGCATTCTCAGAAACTTGTGTGTGATGAGTGCGTTCAACTCACAGACTTGAACGATCCTTTTGATAGGACAGTTTGGAAACACTCCCTTTGTAGAATCTGCAAGTGTTTATTTCGAGCTCATTGAGGTCAACGGTGGAAAAGGAATTGTCCTCAAATAACAACTACACAGAAGCATTCTCCGAAACTTCTTTGCAATGAGTGCATTCAACTCACGGACTTGATCCTTCCTTTTGAAAGAACAGTTTTGAAACACTCTTTTTGTAGAATCTTCAAGTGGATATTTGGAACGCTTTGAGGCCTAGGCTGGGAAATGAAATATGTTCACCTAAAAACTAGACAGAAGCATTCTCAGAAACTTCTGTGTGATGAGTGCATTCAACTCACAGACTTGAACATTCCTTTTGATAGAGCAGTTTGGAAACACTCCTTTTGCAGAATCTGCAAGGGTTTATTTGGAGCACTTTGAGGCCTATGCTGGAAAAGGAAATATCTTCACATAAAAACTAGACAGAAGCATTCTCAGAAACTTCTTTGTGATGAGTGCATTCTACTCACAGAGTTGAACCTTCTTTTTGATAGAAGAGTTTTGAAACTCTCTTTCTGTAGAATCTGCAAGTGCATATTTGGAGCTGTTTGAGGCCAATGCTGGAAAAGGAAATATCTTCACATAAAAACTAGACAGAAGCATTCTCAGAAACTTGTTTGCGATGAGTGCATTCAACTCACAGACTTCAACCTTTCTTTTGAAAGAGCAGTTTTGAAACACTCTTTTTGTAGAATCTTCAAGTGGATATTTAGAACGCTTTCTGGCCTATGCTGGGAAATGAAATATCTTCACCTAAAACCTAGAAAGAAGCATTCTCGCAAACTTCCGTGTGAAGAGTGCATTCGACTCACGGACTTGAACATTACTTTGGATAGAGCAGTTTGGAAACACTCCTTTTGAAGAATCTGCAAGTGTTTGTTTGGAGCGTTTTGAGGCCTATGCTGGAAAAGGAAATATCTTCACATAAAAACTAGACAGAAGCATTCTCAGAAACTTCTTTGTGATGAGTGCATTCTACTCATACAGTTGAACATCCTTTTTGATAGAAGAGTTTTGAAACTCTCTTTCTGTGGGATCTGCAAGTGCATATTTGGAGCTGTTGGAGGCCAATGTTGGAAAAGGAAATATCTTCACATAAAAACTAGACGGAAGCATTCTCAGAAACTTGTGTGTGATGAGTGCGTTCAACTCACAGACTTGAACGATCCTATTGATAGGACAGTTTGGAAACACTCCTTTTGTAGAATCTGCAAGTGTTTATTTCGAGCTCATTGAGGCCAAAGGTGGAAAAGGAAATGTCCTCAAATAACAACTACACAGAAGCATTCTCCGAAACATCTTTGCAATGAGTGCATTCAACTCGCAGACTTGAACCTTCCTTTTGAAAGAGCAGTTTTGAAACACTCTTTTTGTAGAATCTTCAAGTGGATATTTGGAACGCTTTGAGGCCTAGGCTGGGAAATGAAATATCTTCACCTAAAAACTAGACAGAAGCATTCTCAGAAACTTCTGTGTGATGAGTGCATTCAACTCACAGACTTGAATATTCCTTTTGATAGAGCAGTTTGGAAACACTCCTTTTGCAGAATCTGCAAGTGTTTATTTGGAGCACTTTGAGGCCTATGCTGGAAAAGGAAATATCTTCACATAAAAACTAGACAGAAGCATTCTCAGAAACTTCTTTGTGACGAGTGCATTCTACTCACAGAGTTGAACCTTCTTTTTGATAGAAGAGTTTTGAAACTCTCTTTCTGTAGAATCTGCAAGTGCATATTTGGAGCTGTTTGAGGCCAATGCTGGAAAAGGAAATATCTTCACATAAAAACTAGACAGAAGCATTCTCAGAAACTTGTTTGCGATGAGTGCATTCAACTCACAGACTTGAACGTTCCTACTGAAAGAGCAGTTTTGAAACACACTTTTTGTACAATCTGCAAGTGGATATTTAGAACGCTTTTTGTCCTATGCTGGGAAATGAAATATCTTCACGTAAAAACTAGACAGAAGCATTCTCAGAAACTTCTGTGTGATGAGTGCATTCAACTCACAGACTTGAACATTCCTTTTGATAGAGCAGTTTGGAAACACTCCTTTTGAAGAATCTGCAAGTGTTTGTTTGGAGCGTTTTGAGGCCTATGCTGGAAAAGGAAATATCTTCACATAAAAACTAGACAGAAGCATTCTCAGAAACTTCTTTGTGATGAGTGCATTCTACTCATAGAGTTGAACTTTCTTTTTGATAGAAGAGTTTTGAAACTCTCTTTCTGTGGGATCTGCAAGTGCATATTTGGAGCTGTTTGAGGCCAATGATGGAAAAGGAAATATCTTCACATAAAAACTAGACAGAAGCATTCTCAGAAACTTGTTTGTGATGAGTGCATTCAACTCACAGACTTAAACGTTCCTTTTGAAAGAGCAGTTTTGAAACACACTTTTTGTACAATCTGCAAGTGGATATTTAGAACGCTTTCGGTCCTATGCTGGGAAATGAAATACCTTCACCTAAAACCTAGACAGAAGCATTCTCGGAAACTTCTGTGTGATGAGTGCATTCAACTCACAGACTTGAACATTCCCTTTGATAGAGCAGTTTGGAAACACTCCTTTTTCAGAATCTGCAAGGGTTTATTTGGAGCACTTTGAGGCGTATGCTGGAAAAGGAAATATCTTCACATAAAAACTAGACAGAAGCATTCTCAGAAACTTCTTTGGGATGAGTGCATTCTACTCACAGAGTTGAACCTTCTTTTTGATAGAAGAGTTTTGAAACTCTCTTTCTGTAGAATCTGCAAGCGCATATTTGGAGCTGTTTGAGGCCAACGCTGGAAAAGGAAATATCTTCACATAAAAACTAGAAAGAAGCATTCTCAGAAACTTGTTTGTGATGAGTGCATTCAACTCACAGACTTGAACGTTCCTTTTGAAAGAGCAGTTTTGAAACACACTTTTTGTACAATCTGCAAGTGGATATTTAGAACGCTTTCTGGCCTATGCTGGGAAATGAAATATCTTCACCTAAAACCTAGACAGAAGCATTCTCGGAAACTTCTGTGCGATGAGTGCATTCAACTCACAGACTTGAACATTACTTTGGCTAGAGCAGTTTGGAAACACTCCTTTTGAAGAATCTGTAAGTGTTTGTTTGGAGCGTTTTGAGGCCTATGCTGGAAAAGGAAATATCTTCACATAAAAACTAGACAGAAGCATTCTCAGAAACTTCTTTGTGATGAGTGCATTCTACTCGCAGAGTTGAACCTTCTTTTTGATAGAAGAGTTTTCAAACTGTCTTTTTGTAGAATCTGCAAGTGCATATTTGGAGCTGTTTGAGGCCAATGATGGAAAAGGAAATATCTTCACATAAAAACTAGACAGAAGCGTTCTCAGAAACTTTTTTGGGAGGAGTGCATTCAAGTCACAGGTTTGAACCTTTCTTTTGAAAGAGCAGTTTTGAAACACTCTTTTTGTAGAATCTGCTAGTGTATATTTGGAGCGCTGTGAGGCGTATGCTGGGAAATGGAATATCTTCACCTGGAAACAAGACAGAAGGATTCTCAGAAACTTCTGTGTGATGAATGCATTCAACTCACAGACATGAACGTTCCTTTTGATAGGACAGTTTTGAAACACTCCTTTGGTAGAATCTGCATCTGTTTATTTCGAGCGCCTTGAGGCCAATGCTGGAAAAGGAAATATCTTCACATAAAAACTAGACAGAAGCATTCTCAGAAACTTGTGTGTGATGAGTGCGTTCAACTCACAGACTTGAACGATCCTTTTGATAGGACAGTTTGGAAACACTCCCTTTGTAGAATCTGCAAGTGTTTATTTCGAGCTCATTGAGGTCAACGGTGGAAAAGGAATTGTCCTCAAATAACAACTACACAGAAGCATTCTCCGAAACTTCTTTGCAATGAGTGCATTCAACTCACGGACTTGATCCTTCCTTTTGAAAGAACAGTTTTGAAACACTCTTTTTGTAGAATCTTCAAGTGGATATTTGGAACGCTTTGAGGCCTAGGCTGGGAAATGAAATATGTTCACCTAAAAACTAGACAGAAGCATTCTCAGAAACTTCTGTGTGATGAGTGCATTCAACTCACAGACTTGAACATTCCTTTTGATAGAGCAGTTTGGAAACACTCCTTTTGCAGAATCTGCAAGGGTTTATTTGGAGCACTTTGAGGCCTATGCTGGAAAAGGAAATATCTTCACATAAAAACTAGACAGAAGCATTCTCAGAAACTTCTTTGTGATGAGTGCATTCTACTCACAGAGTTGAACCTTCTTTTTGATAGAAGAGTTTTGAAACTCTCTTTCTGTAGAATCTGCAAGTGCATATTTGGAGCTGTTTGAGGCCAATGCTGGAAAAGGAAATATCTTCACATAAAAACTAGACAGAAGCATTCTCAGAAACTTGTTTGCGATGAGTGCATTCAACTCACAGACTTCAACCTTTCTTTTGAAAGAGCAGTTTTGAAACACTCTTTTTGTAGAATCTTCAAGTGGATATTTAGAACGCTTTCTGGCCTATGCTGGGAAATGAAATATCTTCACCTAAAACCTAGAAAGAAGCATTCTCGCAAACTTCCGTGTGAAGAGTGCATTCGACTCACGGACTTGAACATTACTTTGGATAGAGCAGTTTGGAAACACTCCTTTTGAAGAATCTGCAAGTGTTTGTTTGGAGCGTTTTGAGGCCTATGCTGGAAAAGGAAATATCTTCACATAAAAACTAGACAGAAGCATTCTCAGAAACTTCTTTGTGATGAGTGCATTCTACTCATACAGTTGAACATCCTTTTTGATAGAAGAGTTTTGAAACTCTCTTTCTGTGGGATCTGCAAGTGCATATTTGGAGCTGTTGGAGGCCAATGTTGGAAAAGGAAATATCTTCACATAAAAACTAGACGGAAGCATTCTCAGAAACTTGTGTGTGATGAGTGCGTTCAACTCACAGACTTGAACGATCCTATTGATAGGACAGTTTGGAAACACTCCTTTTGTAGAATCTGCAAGTGTTTATTTCGAGCTCATTGAGGCCAAAGGTGGAAAAGGAAATGTCCTCAAATAACAACTACACAGAAGCATTCTCCGAAACATCTTTGCAATGAGTGCATTCAACTCGCAGACTTGAACCTTCCTTTTGAAAGAGCAGTTTTGAAACACTCTTTTTGTAGAATCTTCAAGTGGATATTTGGAACGCTTTGAGGCCTAGGCTGGGAAATGAAATATCTTCACCTAAAAACTAGACAGAAGCATTCTCAGAAACTTCTGTGTGATGAGTGCATTCAACTCACAGACTTGAATATTCCTTTTGATAGAGCAGTTTGGAAACACTCCTTTTGCAGAATCTGCAAGTGTTTATTTGGAGCACTTTGAGGCCTATGCTGGAAAAGGAAATATCTTCACATAAAAACTAGACAGAAGCATTCTCAGAAACTTCTTTGTGACGAGTGCATTCTACTCACAGAGTTGAACCTTCTTTTTGATAGAAGAGTTTTGAAACTCTCTTTCTGTAGAATCTGCAAGTGCATATTTGGAGCTGTTTGAGGCCAATGCTGGAAAAGGAAATATCTTCACATAAAAACTAGACAGAAGCATTCTCAGAAACTTGTTTGCGATGAGTGCATTCAACTCACAGACTTGAACGTTCCTACTGAAAGAGCAGTTTTGAAACACACTTTTTGTACAATCTGCAAGTGGATATTTAGAACGCTTTTTGTCCTATGCTGGGAAATGAAATATCTTCACGTAAAAACTAGACAGAAGCATTCTCAGAAACTTCTGTGTGATGAGTGCATTCAACTCACAGACTTGAACATTCCTTTTGATAGAGCAGTTTGGAAACACTCCTTTTGAAGAATCTGCAAGTGTTTGTTTGGAGCGTTTTGAGGCCTATGCTGGAAAAGGAAATATCTTCACATAAAAACTAGACAGAAGCATTCTCAGAAACTTCTTTGTGATGAGTGCATTCTACTCATAGAGTTGAACATTCTTTTTGATAGAAGAGTTTTGAAACTCTCTTTCTGTGGGATCTGCAAGTGCATATTTGGAGCTGTTTGAGGCCAATGATGGAAAAGGAAATATCTTCACATAAAAACTAGACAGAAGCATTCTCAGAAACTTGTTTGTGATGAGTGCATTCAACTCACAGACTTAAACGTTCCTTTTGAAAGAGCAGTTTTGAAACACACTTTTTGTACAATCTGCAAGTGGATATTTAGAACGCTTTCGGTCCTATGCTGGGAAATGAAATACCTTCACCTAAAACCTAGACAGAAGCATTCTCGGAAACTTCTGTGTGATGAGTGCATTCAACTCACAGACTTGAACATTCCCTTTGATAGAGCAGTTTGGAAACACTCCTTTTTCAGAATCTGCAAGGGTTTATTTGGAGCACTTTGAGGCGTATGCTGGAAAAGGAAATATCTTCACATAAAAACTAGACAGAAGCATTCTCAGAAACTTCTTTGGGATGAGTGCATTCTACTCACAGAGTTGAACCTTCTTTTTGATAGAAGAGTTTTGAAACTCTCTTTCTGTAGAATCTGCAAGCGCATATTTGGAGCTGTTTGAGGCCAACGCTGGAAAAGGAAATATCTTCACATAAAAACTAGAAAGAAGCATTCTCAGAAACTTGTTTGTGATGAGTGCATTCAACTCACAGACTTGAACGTTCCTTTTGAAAGAGCAGTTTTGAAACACACTTTTTGTACAATCTGCAAGTGGATATTTAGAACGCTTTCTGGCCTATGCTGGGAAATGAAATATCTTCACCTAAAACCTAGACAGAAGCATTCTCGGAAACTTCTGTGCGATGAGTGCATTCAACTCACAGACTTGAACATTACTTTGGATAGAGCAGTTTGGAAACACTCCTTTTGAAGAATCTGTAAGTGTTTGTTTGGAGCGTTTTGAGGCCTATGCTGGAAAAGGAAATATCTTCACATAAAAACTAGACAGAAGCATTCTCAGAAACTTCTTTGTGATGAGTGCATTCTACTCGCAGAGTTGAACCTTCTTTTTGATAGAAGAGTTTTCAAACTGTCTTTTTGTAGAATCTGCAAGTGCATATTTGGAGCTGTTTGAGGCCAATGATGGAAAAGGAAATATCTTCACATAAGAACTAGACAGAAGCGTTCTCAGAAACTTTTTTGGGAGGAGTGCATTCAAGTCACAGGTTTGAACCTTTCTTTTGAAAGAGCAGTTTTGAAACACTCTTTTTGTAGAATCTGCTAGTGTATATTTGGAGCGCTGTGAGGCGTATGCTGGGAAATGGAATATCTTCACCTGGAAACAAGACAGAAGGATTCTCAGAAACTTCTGTGTGATGAATGCATTCAACTCACAGACATGAACGTTCCTTTTGATAGGACAGTTTTGAAACACTCCTTTGGTAGAATCTGCATCTGTTTATTTCGAGCGCCTTGAGGCCAATGCTGGAAAAGGAAATATCTTCCCATAAAAACTAGACAGAAGCATTCTCAGAAACTTGTGTGTGATGAGTGCGTTCAACTCACAGACTTGAACGATCCTTTTGATAGGACAGTTTGGAAACACTCCCTTTGTAGAATCTGCAAGTGTTTATTTCGAGCTCATTGAGGTCAACGGTGGAAAAGGAATTGTCCTCAAATAACAACTACACAGAAGCATTCTCCGAAACTTCTTTGCAATGAGTGCATTCAACTCACGGACTTGATCCTTCCTTTTGAAAGAACAGTTTTGAAACACTCTTTTTGTAGAATCTTCAAGTGGATATTTGGAACGCTTTGAGGCCTAGGCTGGGAAATGAAATATGTTCACCTAAAAACTAGACAGAAGCATTCTCAGAAACTTCTGTGTGATGAGTGCATTCAACTCACAGACTTGAACATTCCTTTTGATAGAGCAGTTTGGAAACACTCCTTTTGCAGAATCTGCAAGGGTTTATTTGGAGCACTTTGAGGCCTATGCTGGAAAAGGAAATATCTTCACATAAAAACTAGACAGAAGCATTCTCAGAAACTTCTTTGTGATGAGTGCATTCTACTCACAGAGTTGAACCTTCTTTTTGATAGAAGAGTTTTGAAACTCTCTTTCTGTAGAATCTGCAAGTGCATATTTGGAGCTGTTTGAGGCCAATGCTGGAAAAGGAAATATCTTCACATAAAAACTAGACAGAAGCATTCTCAGAAACTTGTTTGCGATGAGTGCATTCAACTCACAGACTTCAACCTTTCTTTTGAAAGAGCAGTTTTGAAACACTCTTTTTGTAGAATCTTCAAGTGGATATTTAGAACGCTTTCTGGCCTATGCTGGGAAATGAAATATCTTCACCTAAAACCTAGAAAGAAGCATTCTCGCAAACTTCCGTGTGAAGAGTGCATTCGACTCACGGACTTGAACATTACTTTGGATAGAGCAGTTTGGAAACACTCCTTTTGAAGAATCTGCAAGTGTTTGTTTGGAGCGTTTTGAGGCCTATGCTGGAAAAGGAATTATCTTCACATAAAAACTAGACAGAAGCATTCTCAGAAACTTCTTTGTGATGAGTGCATTCTACTCATACAGTTGAACATTCTTTTTGATAGAAGAGTTTTGAAACTCTCTTTCTGTGGGATCTGCAAGTGCATATTTGGAGCTGTTGGAGGCCAATGTTGGAAAAGGAAATATCTTCACATAAAAACTAGACGGAAGCATTCTCAGAAACTTGTGTGTGATGAGTGCGTTCAACTCACAGACTTGAACGATCCTATTGATAGGACAGTTTGGAAACACTCCTTTTGTAGAATCTGCAAGTGTTTATTTCGAGCTCATTGAGGCCAAAGTTGGAAAAGGAAATGTCCTCAAATAACAACTACACAGAAGCATTCTCCGAAACTTCTTTGCAATGAGTGCATTCAACTCGCAGACTTGAACCTTCCTTTTGAAAGAGCAGTTTTGAAACACTCTTTTTGTAGAATCTTCAAGTGGATATTTGGAACGCTTTGAGGCCTAGGCTGGGAAATGAAATATCTTCACCTAAAAACTAGACAGAAGCATTCTCAGAAACTTCTGTGTGATGAGTGCATTCAACTCACAGACTTGAATATTCCTTTTGATAGAGCAGTTTGGAAACACTCCTTTTGCAGAATCTGCAAGTGTTTATTTGGAGCACTTTGAGGCCTATGCTGGAAAAGGAAATATCTTCACATAAAAACTAGACAGAAGCATTCTCAGAAACTTCTTTGTGACGAGTGCATTCTACTCACAGAGTTGAACCTTCTTTTTGATAGAAGAGTTTTGAAACTCTCTTTCTGTAGAATCTGCAAGTGCATATTTGGAGCTGTTTGAGGCCAATGCTGGAAAAGGAAATATCTTCACATAAAAACTAGACAGAAGCATTCTCAGAAACTTGTTTGCGATGAGTGCATTCAACTCACAGACTTGAACGTTCCTACTGAAAGAGCAGTTTTGAAACACACTTTTTGTACAATCTGCAAGTGGATATTTAGAACGCTTTTTGTCCTATGCTGGGAAATGAAATATCTTCACGTAAAAACTAGACAGAAGCATTCTCAGAAACTTCTGTGTGATGAGTGCATTCAACTCACAGACTTGAACATTCCTTTTGATAGAGCAGTTTGGAAACACTCCTTTTGAAGAATCTGCAAGTGTTTGTTTGGAGCGTTTTGAGGCCTATGCTGGAAAAGGAAATATCTTCACATAAAAACTAGACAGAAGCATTCTCAGAAACTTCTTTGTGATGAGTGCATTCTACTCATAGAGTTGAACATTCTTTTTGATAGAAGAGTTTTGAAACTCTCTTTCTGTGGGATCTGCAAGTGCATATTTGGAGCTGTTTGAGGCCAATGATGGAAAAGGAAATATCTTCACATAAAAACTAGACAGAAGCATTCTCAGAAACTTGTTTGTGATGAGTGCATTCAACTCACAGACTTAAACGTTCCTTTTGAAAGAGCAGTTTTGAAACACACTTTTTGTACAATCTGCAAGTGGATATTTAGAACGCTTTCGGTCCTATGCTGGGAAATGAAATACCTTCACCTAAAACCTAGACAGAAGCATTCTCGGAAACTTCTGTGTGATGAGTGCATTCAACTCACAGACTTGAACATTCCCTTTGATAGAGCAGTTTGGAAACACTCCTTTTTCAGAATCTGCAAGGGTTTATTTGGAGCACTTTGAGGCGTATGCTGGAAAAGGAAATATCTTCACATAAAAACTAGACAGAAGCATTCTCAGAAACTTCTTTGGGATGAGTGCATTCTACTCACAGAGTTGAACCTTCTTTTTGATAGAAGAGTTTTGAAACTCTCTTTCTGTAGAATCTGCAAGCGCATATTTGGAGCTGTTTGAGGCCAACGCTGGAAAAGGAAATATCTTCACATAAAAACTAGAAAGAAGCATTCTCAGAAACTTGTTTGTGATGAGTGCATTCAACTCACAGACTTGAACGTTCCTTTTGAAAGAGCAGTTTTGAAACACACTTTTTGTACAATCTGCAAGTGGATATTTAGAACGCTTTCTGGCCTATGCTGGGAAATGAAATATCTTCACCTAAAACCTAGACAGAAGCATTCTCGGAAACTTCTGTGCGATGAGTGCATTCAACTCACAGACTTGAACATTACTTTGGATAGAGCAGTTTGGAAACACTCCTTTTGAAGAATCTGTAAGTGTTTGTTTGGAGCGTTTTGAGGCCTATGCTGGAAAAGGAAATATCTTCACATAAAAACTAGACAGAAGCATTCTCAGAAACTTCTTTGTGATGAGTGCATTCTACTCGCAGAGTTGAACCTTCTTTTTGATAGAAGAGTTTTCAAACTGTCTTTTTGTAGAATCTGCAAGTGCATATTTGGAGCTGTTTGAGGCCAATGATGGAAAAGGAAATATCTTCACATAAAAACTAGACAGAAGCGTTCTCAGAAACTTGTTTGGGAGGAGTGCATTCAAGTCACAGATTTGAACCTTTCTTTTGAAAGAGCAGTTTTGAAACACTCTTTTTGTAGAATCTGCTAGTGTATATTTGGAGCGCTGTGAGGCGTATGCTGGGAAATGGAATATCTTCACCTGGAAACAAGACAGAAGGATTCTCAGAAACTTCTGTGTGATGAATGCATTCAACTCACAGACATGAACGTTCCTTTTGATAGGACAGTTTTGAAACACTCCTTTGGTAGAATCTGCATCTGTTTATTTCGAGCGCCTTGAGGCCAATGCTGGAAAAGGAAATATCTTCCCATAAAAACTAGACAGAAGCATTCTCAGAAACTTGTGTGTGATGAGTGCGTTCAACTCACAGACTTGAACGATCCTTTTGATAGGACAGTTTGGAAACACTCCCTTTGTAGAATCTGCAAGTGTTTATTTCGAGCTCATTGAGGTCAACGGTGGAAAAGGAATTGTCCTCAAATAACAACTACACAGAAGCATTCTCCGAAACTTCTTTGCAATGAGTGCATTCAACTCACGGACTTGATCCTTCCTTTTGAAAGAACAGTTTTGAAACACTCTTTTTGTAGAATCTTCAAGTGGATATTTGGAACGCTTTGAGGCCTAGGCTGGGAAATGAAATATGTTCACCTAAAAACTAGACAGAAGCATTCTCAGAAACTTCTGTGTGATGAGTGCATTCAACTCACAGACTTGAACATTCCTTTTGATAGAGCAGTTTGGAAACACTCCTTTTGCAGAATCTGCAAGGGTTTATTTGGAGCACTTTGAGGCCTATGCTGGAAAAGGAAATATCTTCACATAAAAACTAGACAGAAGCATTCTCAGAAACTTCTTTGTGATGAGTGCATTCTACTCACAGAGTTGAACCTTCTTTTTGATAGAAGAGTTTTGAAACTCTCTTTCTGTAGAATCTGCAAGTGCATATTTGGAGCTGTTTGAGGCCAATGCTGGAAAAGGAAATATCTTCACATAAAAACTAGACAGAAGCATTCTCAGAAACTTGTTTGCGATGAGTGCATTCAACTCACAGACTTCAACCTTTCTTTTGAAAGAGCAGTTTTGAAACACTCTTTTTGTAGAATCTTCAAGTGGATATTTAGAACGCTTTCTGGCCTATGCTGGGAAATGAAATATCTTCACCTAAAACCTAGAAAGAAGCATTCTCGCAAACTTCCGTGTGAAGAGTGCATTCGACTCACGGACTTGAACATTACTTTGGATAGAGCAGTTTGGAAACACTCCTTTTGAAGAATCTGCAAGTGTTTGTTTGGAGCGTTTTGAGGCCTATGCTGGAAAAGGAAATATCTTCACATAAAAACTAGACAGAAGCATTCTCAGAAACTTCTTTGTGATGAGTGCATTCTACTCGCAGAGTTGAACCTTCTTTTTGATAGAAGAGTTTTCAAACTGTCTTTTTGTAGAATCTGCAAGTGCATATTTGGAGCTGTTTGAGGCCAATGATGGAAAAGGAAATATCTTCACATAATAACTAGACAGAAGCGTTCTCAGAAACTTTTTTGGGAGGAGTGCATTCAAGTCACAGATTTGAACCTTTCTTTTGAAAGAGCAGTTTTGAAACACGCTTTTTGTAGAATCTGCTAGTGTATATTTGGAGCGCTGTGAGGCGTATGCTGGGAAATGGAATATCTTCACCTGGAAACAAGACAGAAGGTTTCTCAGAAACTTCTGTGTGATGAATGCATTCAACTCACAGACATGAACGTTCCTTTTGATAGGACAGTTTTGAAACACTCCTTTGGTAGAATCTGCATCTGTTTATTTCGAGCGCCTTGAGGCCAATGCTGGAAAAGGAAATATCTTCCCATAAAAACTAGACAGAAGCATTCTCAGAAACTTGTGTGTGATGAGTGCGTTCAACTCACAGACTTGAACGATCCTTTTGATAGGACAGTTTGGAAACACTCCCTTTGTAGAATCTGCAAGTGTTTATTTCGAGCTCATTGAGGTCAACGGTGGAAAAGGAATTGTCCTCAAATAACAACTACACAGAAGCATTCTCCGAAACTTCTTTGCAATGAGTGCATTCAACTCACGGACTTGATCCTTCCTTTTGAAAGAACAGTTTTGAAACACTCTTTTTGTAGAATCTTCAAGTGGATATTTGGAACGCTTTGAGGCCTAGGCTGGGAAATGAAATATGTTCACCTAAAAACTAGACAGAAGCATTCTCAGAAACTTCTGTGTGATGAGTGCATTCAACTCACAGACTTGAACATTCCTTTTGATAGAGCAGTTTGGAAACACTCCTTTTGCAGAATCTGCAAGGGTTTATTTGGAGCACTTTGAGGCCTATGCTGGAAAAGGAAATATCTTCACATAAAAACTAGACAGAAGCATTCTCAGAAACTTCTTTGTGATGAGTGCATTCTACTCACAGAGTTGAACCTTCTTTTTGATAGAAGAGTTTTGAAACTCTCTTTCTGTAGAATCTGCAAGTGCATATTTGGAGCTGTTTGAGGCCAATGCTGGAAAAGGAAATATCTTCACATAAAAACTAGACAGAAGCATTCTCAGAAACTTGTTTGCGATGAGTGCATTCAACTCACAGACTTCAACCTTTCTTTTGAAAGAGCAGTTTTGAAACACTCTTTTTGTAGAATCCTCAAGTGGATATTTAGAACGCTTTCTGGCCTATGCTGGGAAATGAAATATCTTCACCTAAAACCTAGAAAGAAGCATTCTCGCAAACTTCCGTGTGAAGAGTGCATTCGACTCACGGACTTGAACATTACTTTGGATAGAGCAGTTTGGAAACACTCCTTTTGAAGAATCTGCAAGTGTTTGTTTGGAGCGTTTTGAGGCCTATGCTGGAAAAGGAAATATCTTCACATAAAAACTAGACAGAAGCATTCTCAGAAACTTCTTTGTGATGAGTGCATTCTACTCATACAGTTGAACATTCTTTTTGATAGAAGAGTTTTGAAACTCTCTTTCTGTGGGATCTGCAAGTGCATATTTGGAGCTGTTGGAGGCCAATGTTGGAAAAGGAAATATCTTCACATAAAAACTAGACGGAAGCATTCTCAGAAACTTGTGTGTGATGAGTGCGTTCAACTCACAGACTTGAACGATCCTATTGTTAGGACAGTTTGGAAACACTCCTTTTGTAGAATCTGCAAGTGTTTATTTCGAGCTCATTGAGGCCAAAGGTGGAAAAGGAAATGTCCTCAAATAACAACTACACAGAAGCATTCTCCGAAACTTCTTTGCAATGAGTGCATTCAACTCGCAGACTTGAACCTTCCTTTTGAAAGAGCAGTTTTGAAACACTCTTTTTGTAGAATCTTCAAGTGGATATTTGGAACGCTTTGAGGCCTAGGCTGGGAAATGAAATATCTTCACCTAAAAACTAGACAGAAGCATTCTCAGAAACTTCTGTGTGATGAGTGCATTCAACTCACAGACTTGAATATTCCTTTTGATAGAGCAGTTTGGAAACACTCCTTTTGCAGAATCTGCAAGTGTTTATTTGGAGCACTTTGAGGCCTATGCTGGAAAAGGAAATATCTTCACATAAAAACTAGACAGAAGCATTCTCAGAAACTTCTTTGTGACGAGTGCATTCTACTCACAGAGTTGAACCTTCTTTTTGATAGAAGAGTTTTGAAACTCTCTTTCTGTAGAATCTGCAAGTGCATATTTGGAGCTGTTTGAGGCCAATGCTGGAAAAGGAAATATCTTCACATAAAAACTAGACAGAAGCATTCTCAGAAACTTGTTTGCGATGAGTGCATTCAACTCACAGACTTGAACGTTCCTACTGAAAGAGCAGTTTTGAAACACACTTTTTGTACAATCTGCAAGTGGATATTTAGAACGCTTTTTGTCCTATGCTGGGAAATGAAATATCTTCACGTAAAAACTAGACAGAAGCATTCTCAGAAACTTCTGTGTGATGAGTGCATTCAACTCACAGACTTGAACATTCCTTTTGATAGAGCAGTTTGGAAACACTCCTTTTGAAGAATCTGCAAGTGTTTGTTTGGAGCGTTTTGAGGCCTATGCTGGAAAAGGAAATATCTTCACATAAAAACTAGACAGAAGCATTCTCAGAAACTTCTTTGTGATGAGTGCATTCTACTCATAGAGTTGAACATTCTTTTTGATAGAAGAGTTTTGAAACTCTCTTTCTGTGGGATCTGCAAGTGCATATTTGGAGCTGTTTGAGGCCAATGATGGAAAAGGAAATATCTTCACATAAAAACTAGACAGAAGCATTCTCAGAAACTTGTTTGTGATGAGTGCATTCAACTCACAGACTTAAACGTTCCTTTTGAAAGAGCAGTTTTGAAACACACTTTTTGTACAATCTGCAAGTGGATATTTAGAACGCTTTCGGTCCTATGCTGGGAAATGAAATACCTTCACCTAAAACCTAGACAGAAGCATTCTCGGAAACTTCTGTGTGATGAGTGCATTCAACTCACAGACTTGAACATTCCCTTTGATAGAGCAGTTTGGAAACACTCCTTTTGCAGAATCTGCAAGGGTTTATTTGGAGCACTTTGAGGCGTATGCTGGAAAAGGAAATATCTTCACATAAAAACTAGACAGAAGCATTCTCAGAAACTTCTTTGGGATGAGTGCATTCTACTCACAGAGTTGAACCTTCCTTTTGATAGAAGAGTTTTGAAACTCTCTTTCTGTAGAATCTGCAAGCGCATATTTGGAGCTGTTTGAGGCCAACGCTGGAAAAGGAAATATCTTCACATAAAAACTAGAAAGAAGCATTCTCAGAAACTTGTTTGTGATGAGTGCATTCAACTCACAGACTTGAACGTTCCTTTTGAAAGAGCAGTTTTGAAACACACTTTTTGTACAATCTGCAAGTGGATATTTAGAACGCTTTCTGGCCTATGCTGGGAAATGAAATATCTTCACCTAAAACCTAGACAGAAGCATTCTCGGAAACTTCTGTGCGATGAGTGCATTCAACTCACAGACTTGAACATTACTTTGGATAGAGCAGTTTGGAAACACTCCTTTTGAAGAATCTGTAAGTGTTTGTTTGGAGCGTTTTGAGGCCTATGCTGGAAAAGGAAATATCTTCACATAAAAACTAGACAGAAGCATTCTCAGAAACTTCTTTGTGATGAGTGCATTCTACTCGCAGAGTTGAACCTTCTTTTTGATAGAAGAGTTTTCAAACTGTCTTTTTGTAGAATCTGCAAGTGCATATTTGGAGCTGTTTGAGGCCAATGATGGAAAAGGAAATATCTTCACATAAAAACTAGACAGAAGCGTTCTCAGAAACTTGTTTGGGAGGAGTGCATTCAAGTCACAGATTTGAACCTTTCTTTTGAAAGAGCAGTTTTGAAACACTCTTTTTGTAGAATCTGCTAGTGTATATTTGGAGCGCTGTGAGGCGTATGCTGGGAAATGGAATATCTTCACCTGGAAACAAGACAGAAGGATTCTCAGAAACTTCTGTGTGATGAATGCATTCAACTCACAGACATGAACGTTCCTTTTGATAGGACAGTTTTGAAACACTCCTTTGGTAGAATCTGCATCTGTTTATTTCGAGCGCCTTGAGGCCAATGCTGGAAAAGGAAATATCTTCCCATAAAAACTAGACAGAAGCATTCTCAGAAACTTGTGTGTGATGAGTGCGTTCAACTCACAGACTTGAACGATCCTTTTGATAGGACAGTTTGGAAACACTCCCTTTGTAGAATCTGCAAGTGTTTATTTCGAGCTCATTGAGGTCAACGGTGGAAAAGGAATTGTCCTCAAATAACAACTACACAGAAGCATTCTCCGAAACTTCTTTGCAATGAGTGCATTCAACTCACGGACTTGATCCTTCCTTTTGAAAGAACAGTTTTGAAACACTCTTTTTGTAGAATCTTCAAGTGGATATTTGGAACGCTTTGAGGCCTAGGCTGGGAAATGAAATATGTTCACCTAAAAACTAGACAGAAGCATTCTCAGAAACTTCTGTGTGATGAGTGCATTCAACTCACAGACTTGAACATTCCTTTTGATAGAGCAGTTTGGAAACACTCCTTTTGCAGAATCTGCAAGGGTTTATTTGGAGCACTTTGAGGCCTATGCTGGAAAAGGAAATATCTTCACATAAAAACTAGACAGAAGCATTCTCAGAAACTTCTTTGTGATGAGTGCATTCTACTCACAGAGTTGAACCTTCTTTTTGATAGAAGAGTTTTGAAACTCTCTTTCTGTAGAATCTGCAAGTGCATATTTGGAGCTGTTTGAGGCCAATGCTGGAAAAGGAAATATCTTCACATAAAAACTAGACAGAAGCATTCTCAGAAACTTGTTTGCGATGAGTGCATTCAACTCACAGACTTCAACCTTTCTTTTGAAAGAGCAGTTTTGAAACACTCTTTTTGTAGAATCTTCAAGTGGATATTTAGAACGCTTTCTGGCCTATGCTGGGAAATGAAATATCTTCACCTAAAACCTAGAAAGAAGCATTCTCGCAAACTTCCGTGTGAAGAGTGCATTCGACTCACGGACTTGAACATTACTTTGGATAGAGCAGTTTGGAAACACTCCTTTTGAAGAATCTGCAAGTGTTTGTTTGGAGCGTTTTGAGGCCTATGCTGGAAAAGGAAATATCTTCACATAAAAACTAGACAGAAGCATTCTCAGAAACTTCTTTGTGATGAGTGCATTCTACTCGCAGAGTTGAACCTTCTTTTTGATAGAAGAGTTTTCAAACTGTCTTTTTGTAGAATCTGCAAGTGCATATTTGGAGCTGTTTGAGGCCAATGATGGAAAAGGAAATATCTTCACATAAAAACTAGACAGAAGCGTTCTCAGAAACTTGTTTGGGAGGAGTGCATTCAAGTCACAGATTTGAACCTTTCTTTTGAAAGAGCAGTTTTGAAACACTCTTTTTGTAGAATCTGCTAGTGTATATTTGGAGCGCTGTGAGGCGTATGCTGGGAAATGGAATATCTTCACCTGGAAACAAGACAGAAGGATTCTCAGAAACTTCTGTGTGATGAATGCATTCAACTCACAGACATGAACGTTCCTTTTGATAGGACAGTTTTGAAACACTCCTTTGGTAGAATCTGCATCTGTTTATTTCGAGCGCCTTGAGGCCAATGCTGGAAAAGGAAATATCTTCACATAAAAACTAGACAGAAGCATTCTCAGAAACTTGTGTGTGATGAGTGCGTTCAACTCACAGACTTGAACGATCCTTTTGATAGGACAGTTTGGAAACACTCCCTTTGTAGAATCTGCAAGTGTTTATTTCGAGCTCATTGAGGTCAACGGTGGAAAAGGAATTGTCCTCAAATAACAACTACACAGAAGCATTCTCCGAAACTTCTTTGCAATGAGTGCATTCAACTCACGGACTTGATCCTTCCTTTTGAAAGAACAGTTTTGAAACACTCTTTTTGTAGAATCTTCAAGTGGATATTTGGAACGCTTTGAGGCCTAGGCTGGGAAATGAAATATGTTCACCTAAAAACTAGACAGAAGCATTCTCAGAAACTTCTGTGTGATGAGTGCATTCAACTCACAGACTTGAACATTCCTTTTGATAGAGCAGTTTGGAAACACTCCTTTTGCAGAATCTGCAAGGGTTTATTTGGAGCACTTTGAGGCCTATGCTGGAAAAGGAAATATCTTCACATAAAAACTAGACAGAAGCATTCTCAGAAACTTCTTTGTGATGAGTGCATTCTACTCACAGAGTTGAACCTTCTTTTTGATAGAAGAGTTTTGAAACTCTCTTTCTGTAGAATCTGCAAGTGCATATTTGGAGCTGTTTGAGGCCAATGCTGGAAAAGGAAATATCTTCACATAAAAACTAGACAGAAGCATTCTCAGAAACTTGTTTGTGATGAGTGCATTCAACTCACAGACTTCAACCTTTCTTTTGAAAGAGCAGTTTTGAAACACTCTTTTTGTAGAATCCTCAAGTGGATATTTAGAACGCTTTCTGGCCTATGCTGGGAAATGAAATATCTTCACCTAAAACCTAGAAAGAAGCATTCTCGCAAACTTCCGTGTGAAGAGTGCATTCGACTCACGGACTTGAACATTACTTTGGATAGAGCAGTTTGGAAACACTCCTTTTGAAGAATCTGCAAGTGTTTGTTTGGAGCGTTTTGAGGCCTATGCTGGAAAAGGAAATATCTTCACATAAAAACTAGACAGAAGCATTCTCAGAAACTTCTTTGTGATGAGTGCATTCTACTCATACAGTTGAACATTCTTTTTGATAGAAGAGTTTTGAAACTCTCTTTCTGTGGGATCTGCAAGTGCATATTTGGAGCTGTTGGAGGCCAATGTTGGAAAAGGAAATATCTTCACATAAAAACTAGACGGAAGCATTCTCAGAAACTTGTGTGTGATGAGTGCGTTCAACTCACAGACTTGAACGATCCTATTGATAGGACAGTTTGGAAACACTCCTTTTGTAGAATCTGCAAGTGTTTATTTCGAGCTCATTGAGGCCAAAGGTGGAAAAGGAAATGTCCTCAAATAACAACTACACAGAAGCATTCTCCGAAACTTCTTTGCAATGAGTGCATTCAACTCGCAGACTTGAACCTTCCTTTTGAAAGAGCAGTTTTGAAACACTCTTTTTGTAGAATCTTCAAGTGGATATTTGGAACGCTTTGAGGCCTAGGCTGGGAAATGAAATATCTTCACCTAAAAACTAGACAGAAGCATTCTCAGAAACTTCTGTGTGATGAGTGCATTCAACTCACAGACTTGAATATTCCTTTTGATAGAGCAGTTTGGAAACACTCCTTTTGCAGAATCTGCAAGTGTTTATTTGGAGCACTTTGAGGCCTATGCTGGAAAAGGAAATATCTTCACATAAAAACTAGACAGAAGCATTCTCAGAAACTTCTTTGTGACGAGTGCATTCTACTCACAGAGTTGAACCTTCTTTTTGATAGAAGAGTTTTGAAACTCTCTTTCTGTAGAATCTGCAAGTGCATATTTGGAGCTGTTTGAGGCCAATGCTGGAAAAGGAAATATCTTCACATAAAAACTAGACAGAAGCATTCTCAGAAACTTCTTTGTGACGAGTGCATTCTACTCACAGAGTTGAACCTTCTTTTTGATAGAAGAGTTTTGAAACTCTCTTTCTGTAGAATCTGCAAGTGCATATTTGGAGCTGTTTGAGGCCAATGCTGGAAAAGGAAATATCTTCACATAAAAACTAGACAGAAGCATTCTCAGAAACTTGTTTGCGATGAGTGCATTCAACTCACAGACTTGAACGTTCCTACTGAAAGAGCAGTTTTGAAACACACTTTTTGTACAATCTGCAAGTGGATATTTAGAACGCTTTTTGTCCTATGCTGGGAAATGAAATATCTTCACGTAAAAACTAGACAGAAGCATTCTCAGAAACTTCTGTGTGATGAGTGCATTCAACTCACAGACTTGAACATTCCTTTTGATAGAGCAGTTTGGAAACACTCCTTTTGAAGAATCTGCAAGTGTTTGTTTGGAGCGTTTTGAGGCCTATGCTGGAAAAGGAAATATCTTCACATAAAAACTAGACAGAAGCATTCTCAGAAACTTCTTTGTGATGAGTGCATTCTACTCATAGAGTTGAACATTCTTTTTGATAGAAGAGTTTTGAAACTCTCTTTCTGTGGGATCTGCAAGTGCATATTTGGAGCTGTTTGAGGCCAATGATGGAAAAGGAAATATCTTCACATAAAAACTAGACAGAAGCATTCTCAGAAACTTGTTTGTGATGAGTGCATTCAACTCACAGACTTAAACGTTCCTTTTGAAAGAGCAGTTTTGAAACACACTTTTTGTACAATCTGCAAGTGGATATTTAGAACGCTTTCGGTCCTATGCTGGGAAATGAAATACCTTCACCTAAAACCTAGACAGAAGCATTCTCGGAAACTTCTGTGTGATGAGTGCATTCAACTCACAGACTTGAACATTCCCTTTGATAGAGCAGTTTGGAAACACTCCTTTTTCAGAATCTGCAAGGGTTTATTTGGAGCACTTTGAGGCGTATGCTGGAAAAGGAAATATCTTCACATAAAAACTAGACAGAAGCATTCTCAGAAACTTCTTTGGGATGAGTGCATTCTACTCACAGAGTTGAACCTTCTTTTTGATAGAAGAGTTTTGAAACTCTCTTTCTGTAGAATCTGCAAGCGCATATTTGGAGCTGTTTGAGGCCAACGCTGGAAAAGGAAATATCTTCACATAAAAACTAGAAAGAAGCATTCTCAGAAACTTGTTTGTGATGAGTGCATTCAACTCACAGACTTGAACGTTCCTTTTGAAAGAGCAGTTTTGAAACACACTTTTTGTACAATCTGCAAGTGGATATTTAGAACGCTTTCTGGCCTATGCTGGGAAATGAAATATCTTCACCTAAAACCTAGACAGAAGCATTCTCGGAAACTTCTGTGCGATGAGTGCATTCAACTCACAGACTTGAACATTACTTTGGATAGAGCAGTTTGGAAACACTCCTTTTGAAGAATCTGTAAGTGTTTGTTTGGAGCGTTTTGAGGCCTATGCTGGAAAAGGAAATATCTTCACATAAAAACTAGACAGAAGCATTCTCAGAAACTTCTTTGTGATGAGTGCATTCTACTCGCAGAGTTGAACCTTCTTTTTGATAGAAGAGTTTTCAAACTGTCTTTTTGTAGAATCTGCAAGTGCATATTTGGAGCTGTTTGAGGCCAATGATGGAAAAGGAAATATCTTCACATAAAAACTAGACAGAAGCGTTCTCAGAAACTTTTTTGGGAGGAGTGCATTCAAGTCACAGATTTGAACCTTTCTTTTGAAAGAGCAGTTTTGAAACACTCTTTTTGTAGAATCTGCTAGTGTATATTTGGAGCGCTGTGAGGCGTATGCTGGGAAATGGAATATCTTCACCTGGAAACAAGACAGAAGGATTCTCAGAAACTTCTGTGTGATGAATGCATTCAACTCACAGACATGAACGTTCCTTTTGATAGGACAGTTTTGAAACACTCCTTTGGTAGAATCTGCATCTGTTTATTTCGAGCGCCTTGAGGCCAATGCTGGAAAAGGAAATATCTTCCCATAAAAACTAGACAGAAGCATTCTCAGAAACTTGTGTGTGATGAGTGCGTTCAACTCACAGACTTGAACGATCCTTTTGATAGGACAGTTTGGAAACACTCCCTTTGTAGAATCTGCAAGTGTTTATTTCGAGCTCATTGAGGTCAACGGTGGAAAAGGAATTGTCCTCAAATAACAACTACACAGAAGCATTCTCCGAAACTTCTTTGCAATGAGTGCATTCAACTCACGGACTTGATCCTTCCTTTTGAAAGAACAGTTTTGAAACACTCTTTTTGTAGAATCTTCAAGTGGATATTTGGAACGCTTTGAGGCCTAGGCTGGGAAATGAAATATGTTCACCTAAAAACTAGACAGAAGCATTCTCAGAAACTTCTGTGTGATGAGTGCATTCAACTCACAGACTTGAACATTCCTTTTGATAGAGCAGTTTGGAAACACTCCTTTTGCAGAATCTGCAAGGGTTTATTTGGAGCACTTTGAGGCCTATGCTGGAAAAGGAAATATCTTCACATAAAAACTAGACAGAAGCATTCTCAGAAACTTCTTTGTGATGAGTGCATTCTACTCACAGAGTTGAACCTTCTTTTTGATAGAAGAGTTTTGAAACTCTCTTTCTGTAGAATCTGCAAGTGCATATTTGGAGCTGTTTGAGGCCAATGCTGGAAAAGGAAATATCTTCACATAAAAACTAGACAGAAGCATTCTCAGAAACTTGTTTGCGATGAGTGCATTCAACTCACAGACTTCAACCTTTCTTTTGAAAGAGCAGTTTTGAAACACTCTTTTTGTAGAATCCTCAAGTGGATATTTAGAACGCTTTCTGGCCTATGCTGGGAAATGAAATATCTTCACCTAAAACCTAGAAAGAAGCATTCTCGCAAACTTCCGTGTGAAGAGTGCATTCGACTCACGGACTTGAACATTACTTTGGATAGAGCAGTTTGGAAACACTCCTTTTGAAGAATCTGCAAGTGTTTGTTTGGAGCGTTTTGAGGCCTATGCTGGAAAAGGAAATATCTTCACATAAAAACTAGACAGAAGCATTCTCAGAAACTTCTTTGTGATGAGTGCATTCTACTCATACAGTTGAACATTCTTTTTGATAAAAGAGTTTTGAAACTCTCTTTCTGTGGGATCTGCAAGTGCATATTTGGAGCTGTTGGAGGCCAATGTTGGAAAAGGAAATATCTTCACATAAAAACTAGACGGAAGCATTCTCAGAAACTTGTGTGTGATGAGTGCGTTCAACTCACAGACTTGAACGATCCTATTGATAGGACAGTTTGGAAACACTCCTTTTGTAGAATCTGCAAGTGTTTATTTCGAGCTCATTGAGGCCAAAGGTGGAAAAGGAAATGTCCTCAAATAACAACTACACAGAAGCATTCTCCGAAACTTCTTTGCAATGAGTGCATTCAACTCGCAGACTTGAACCTTCCTTTTGAAAGAGCAGTTTTGAAACACTCTTTTTGTAGAATCTTCAAGTGGATATTTGGAACGCTTTGAGGCCTAGGCTGGGAAATGAAATATCTTCACCTAAAAACTAGACAGAAGCATTCTCAGAAACTTCTGTGTGATGAGTGCATTCAACTCACAGACTTGAATATTCCTTTTGATAGAGCAGTTTGGAAACACTCCTTTTGCAGAATCTGCAAGTGTTTATTTGGAGCACTTTGAGGCCTATGCTGGAAAAGGAAATATCTTCACATAAAAACTAGACAGAAGCATTCTCAGAAACTTCTTTGTGACGAGTGCATTCTACTCACAGAGTTGAACCTTCTTTTTGATAGAAGAGTTTTGAAACTCTCTTTCTGTAGAATCTGCAAGTGCATATTTGGAGCTGTTTGAGGCCAATGCTGGAAAAGGAAATATCTTCACATAAAAACTAGACAGAAGCATTCTCAGAAACTTGTTTGCGATGAGTGCATTCAACTCACAGACTTGAACGTTCCTACTGAAAGAGCAGTTTTGAAACACACTTTTTGTACAATCTGCAAGTGGATATTTAGAACGCTTTTTGTCCTATGCTGGGAAATGAAATATCTTCACGTAAAAACTAGACAGAAGCATTCTCAGAAACTTCTGTGTGATGAGTGCATTCAACTCACAGACTTGAACATTCCTTTTGATAGAGCAGTTTGGAAACACTCCTTTTGAAGAATCTGCAAGTGTTTGTTTGGAGCGTTTTGAGGCCTATGCTGGAAAAGGAAATATCTTCACATAAAAACTAGACAGAAGCATTCTCAGAAACTTCTTTGTGATGAGTGCATTCTACTCATAGAGTTGAACATTCTTTTTGATAGAAGAGTTTTGAAACTCTCTTTCTGTGGGATCTGCAAGTGCATATTTGGAGCTGTTTGAGGCCAATGATGGAAAAGGAAATATCTTCACATAAAAACTAGACAGAAGCATTCTCAGAAACTTGTTTGTGATGAGTGCATTCAACTCACAGACTTAAACGTTCCTTTTGAAAGAGCAGTTTTGAAACACACTTTTTGTACAATCTGCAAGTGGATATTTAGAACGCTTTCGGTCCTATGCTGGGAAATGAAATACCTTCACCTAAAACCTAGACAGAAGCATTCTCGGAAACTTCTGTGTGATGAGTGCATTCAACTCACAGACTTGAACATTCCCTTTGATAGAGCAGTTTGGAAACACTCCTTTTTCAGAATCTGCAAGGGTTTATTTGGAGCACTTTGAGGCGTATGCTGGAAAAGGAAATATCTTCACATAAAAACTAGACAGAAGCATTCTCAGAAACTTCTTTGGGATGAGTGCATTCTACTCACAGAGTTGAACCTTCTTTTTGATAGAAGAGTTTTGAAACTCTCTTTCTGTAGAATCTGCAAGCGCATATTTGGAGCTGTTTGAGGCCAACGCTGGAAAAGGAAATATCTTCACATAAAAACTAGAAAGAAGCATTCTCAGAAACTTGTTTGTGATGAGTGCATTCAACTCACAGACTTGAACGTTCCTTTTGAAAGAGCAGTTTTGAAACACACTTTTTGTACAATCTGCAAGTGGATATTTAGAACGCTTTCTGGCCTATGCTGGGAAATGAAATATCTTCACCTAAAACCTAGACAGAAGCATTCTCGGAAACTTCTGTGCGATGAGTGCATTCAACTCACAGACTTGAACATTACTTTGGATAGAGCAGTTTGGAAACACTCCTTTTGAAGAATCTGTAAGTGTTTGTTTGGAGCGTTTTGAGGCCTATGCTGGAAAAGGAAATATCTTCACATAAAAACTAGACAGAAGCATTCTCAGAAACTTCTTTGTGATGAGTGCATTCTACTCGCAGAGTTGAACCTTCTTTTTGATAGAAGAGTTTTCAAACTGTCTTTTTGTAGAATCTGCAAGTGCATATTTGGAGCTGTTTGAGGCCAATGATGGAAAAGGAAATATCTTCACATAAAAACTAGACAGAAGCGTTCTCAGAAACTTTTTTGGGAGGAGTGCATTCAAGTCACAGATTTGAACCTTTCTTTTGAAAGAGCAGTTTTGAAACACTCTTTTTGTAGAATCTGCTAGTGTATATTTGGAGCGCTGTGAGGCGTATGCTGGGAAATGGAATATCTTCACCTGGAAACAAGACAGAAGGATTCTCAGAAACTTCTGTGTGATGAATGCATTCAACTCACAGACATGAACGTTCCTTTTGATAGGACAGTTTTGAAACACTCCTTTGGTAGAATCTGCATCTGTTTATTTCGAGCGCCTTGAGGCCAATGCTGGAAAAGGAAATATCTTCCCATAAAAACTAGACAGAAGCATTCTCAGAAACTTGTGTGTGATGAGTGCGTTCAACTCACAGACTTGAACGATCCTTTTGATAGGACAGTTTGGAAACACTCCCTTTGTAGAATCTGCAAGTGTTTATTTCGAGCTCATTGAGGTCAACGGTGGAAAAGGAATTGTCCTCAAATAACAACTACACAGAAGCATTCTCCGAAACTTCTTTGCAATGAGTGCATTCAACTCACGGACTTGATCCTTCCTTTTGAAAGAACAGTTTTGAAACACTCTTTTTGTAGAATCTTCAAGTGGATATTTGGAACGCTTTGAGGCCTAGGCTGGGAAATGAAATATGTTCACCTAAAAACTAGACAGAAGCATTCTCAGAAACTTCTGTGTGATGAGTGCATTCAACTCACAGACTTGAACATTCCTTTTGATAGAGCAGTTTGGAAACACTCCTTTTGCAGAATCTGCAAGGGTTTATTTGGAGCACTTTGAGGCCTATGCTGGAAAAGGAAATATCTTCACATAAAAACTAGACAGAAGCATTCTCAGAAACTTCTTTGTGATGAGTGCATTCTACTCACAGAGTTGAACCTTCTTTTTGATAGAAGAGTTTTGAAACTCTCTTTCTGTAGAATCTGCAAGTGCATATTTGGAGCTGTTTGAGGCCAATGCTGGAAAAGGAAATATCTTCACATAAAAACTAGACAGAAGCATTCTCAGAAACTTGTTTGCGATGAGTGCATTCAACTCACAGACTTCAACCTTTCTTTTGAAAGAGCAGTTTTGAAACACTCTTTTTGTAGAATCCTCAAGTGGATATTTAGAACGCTTTCTGGCCTATGCTGGGAAATGAAATATCTTCACCTAAAACCTAGAAAGAAGCATTCTCGCAAACTTCCGTGTGAAGAGTGCATTCGACTCACGGACTTGAACATTACTTTGGATAGAGCAGTTTGGAAACACTCCTTTTGAAGAATCTGCAAGTGTTTGTTTGGAGCGTTTTGAGGCCTATGCTGGAAAAGGAAATATCTTCACATAAAAACTAGACAGAAGCATTCTCAGAAACTTCTTTGTGATGAGTGCATTCTACTCATACAGTTGAACATTCTTTTTGATAAAAGAGTTTTGAAACTCTCTTTCTGTGGGATCTGCAAGTGCATATTTGGAGCTGTTGGAGGCCAATGTTGGAAAAGGAAATATCTTCACATAAAAACTAGACGGAAGCATTCTCAGAAACTTGTGTGTGATGAGTGCGTTCAACTCACAGACTTGAACGATCCTATTGATAGGACAGTTTGGAAACACTCCTTTTGTAGAATCTGCAAGTGTTTATTTCGAGCTCATTGAGGCCAAAGGTGGAAAAGGAAATGTCCTCAAATAACAACTACACAGAAGCATTCTCCGAAACTTCTTTGCAATGAGTGCATTCAACTCGCAGACTTGAACCTTCCTTTTGAAAGAGCAGTTTTGAAACACTCTTTTTGTAGAATCTTCAAGTGGATATTTGGAACGCTTTGAGGCCTAGGCTGGGAAATGAAATATCTTCACCTAAAAACTAGACAGAAGCATTCTCAGAAACTTCTGTGTGATGAGTGCATTCAACTCACAGACTTGAATATTCCTTTTGATAGAGCAGTTTGGAAACACTCCTTTTGCAGAATCTGCAAGTGTTTATTTGGAGCACTTTGAGGCCTATGCTGGAAAAGGAAATATCTTCACATAAAAACTAGACAGAAGCATTCTCAGAAACTTCTTTGTGACGAGTGCATTCTACTCACAGAGTTGAACCTTCTTTTTGATAGAAGAGTTTTGAAACTCTCTTTCTGTAGAATCTGCAAGTGCATATTTGGAGCTGTTTGAGGCCAATGCTGGAAAAGGAAATATCTTCACATAAAAACTAGACAGAAGCATTCTCAGAAACTTGTTTGCGATGAGTGCATTCAACTCACAGACTTGAACGTTCCTACTGAAAGAGCAGTTTTGAAACACACTTTTTGTACAATCTGCAAGTGGATATTTAGAACGCTTTTTGTCCTATGCTGGGAAATGAAATATCTTCACGTAAAAACTAGACAGAAGCATTCTCAGAAACTTCTGTGTGATGAGTGCATTCAACTCACAGACTTGAACATTCCTTTTGATAGAGCAGTTTGGAAACACTCCTTTTGAAGAATCTGCAAGTGTTTGTTTGGAGCGTTTTGAGGCCTATGCTGGAAAAGGAAATATCTTCACATAAAAACTAGACAGAAGCATTCTCAGAAACTTCTTTGTGATGAGTGCATTCTACTCATAGAGTTGAACATTCTTTTTGATAGAAGAGTTTTGAAACTCTCTTTCTGTGGGATCTGCAAGTGCATATTTGGAGCTGTTTGAGGCCAATGATGGAAAAGGAAATATCTTCACATAAAAACTAGACAGAAGCATTCTCAGAAACTTGTTTGTGATGAGTGCATTCAACTCACAGACTTAAACGTTCCTTTTGAAAGAGCAGTTTTGAAACACACTTTTTGTACAATCTGCAAGTGGATATTTAGAACGCTTTCGGTCCTATGCTGGGAAATGAAATACCTTCACCTAAAACCTAGACAGAAGCATTCTCGGAAACTTCTGTGTGATGAGTGCATTCAACTCACAGACTTGAACATTCCCTTTGATAGAGCAGTTTGGAAACACTCCTTTTTCAGAATCTGCAAGGGTTTATTTGGAGCACTTTGAGGCGTATGCTGGAAAAGGAAATATCTTCACATAAAAACTAGACAGAAGCATTCTCAGAAACTTCTTTGGGATGAGTGCATTCTACTCACAGAGTTGAACCTTCTTTTTGATAGAAGAGTTTTGAAACTCTCTTTCTGTAGAATCTGCAAGCGCATATTTGGAGCTGTTTGAGGCCAACGCTGGAAAAGGAAATATCTTCACATAAAAACTAGAAAGAAGCATTCTCAGAAACTTGTTTGTGATGAGTGCATTCAACTCACAGACTTGAACGTTCCTTTTGAAAGAGCAGTTTTGAAACACACTTTTTGTACAATCTGCAAGTGGATATTTAGAACGCTTTCTGGCCTATGCTGGGAAATGAAATATCTTCACCTAAAACCTAGACAGAAGCATTCTCGGAAACTTCTGTGCGATGAGTGCATTCAACTCACAGACTTGAACATTACTTTGGATAGAGCAGTTTGGAAACACTCCTTTTGAAGAATCTGTAAGTGTTTGTTTGGAGCGTTTTGAGGCCTATGCTGGAAAAGGAAATATCTTCACATAAAAACTAGACAGAAGCATTCTCAGAAACTTCTTTGTGATGAGTGCATTCTACTCGCAGAGTTGAACCTTCTTTTTGATAGAAGAGTTTTCAAACTGTCTTTTTGTAGAATCTGCAAGTGCATATTTGGAGCTGTTTGAGGCCAATGGTGGAAAAGGAAATATCTTCACATAAAAACTAGACAGAAGCGTTCTCAGAAACTTGTTTGGGAGGAGTGCATTCAAGTCACAGATTTGAACCTTTCTTTTGAAAGAGCAGTTTTGAAACACTCTTTTTGTAGAATCTGCTAGTGTATATTTGGAGCGCTGTGAGGCGTATGCTGGGAAATGGAATATCTTCACCTGGAAACAAGACAGAAGGATTCTCAGAAACTTCTGTGTGATGAATGCATTCAACTCACAGACATGAACGTTCCTTTTGATAGGACAGTTTTGAAACACTCCTTTGGTAGAATCTGCATCTGTTTATTTCGAGCGCCTTGAGGCCAATGCTGGAAAAGGAAATATCTTCCCATAAAAACTAGACAGAAGCATTCTCAGAAACTTGTGTGTGATGAGTGCGTTCAACTCACAGACTTGAACGATCCTTTTGATAGGACAGTTTGGAAACACTCCCTTTGTAGAATCTGCAAGTGTTTATTTCGAGCTCATTGAGGTCAACGGTGGAAAAGGAATTGTCCTCAAATAACAACTACACAGAAGCATTCTCCGAAACTTCTTTGCAATGAGTGCATTCAACTCACGGACTTGATCCTTCCTTTTGAAAGAACAGTTTTGAAACACTCTTTTTGTAGAATCTTCAAGTGGATATTTGGAACGCTTTGAGGCCTAGGCTGGGAAATGAAATATGTTCACCTAAAAACTAGACAGAAGCATTCTCAGAAACTTCTGTGTGATGAGTGCATTCAACTCACAGACTTGAACATTCCTTTTGATAGAGCAGTTTGGAAACACTCCTTTTGCAGAATCTGCAAGGGTTTATTTGGAGCACTTTGAGGCCTATGCTGGAAAAGGAAATATCTTCACATAAAAACTAGACAGAAGCATTCTCAGAAACTTCTTTGTGATGAGTGCATTCTACTCACAGAGTTGAACCTTCTTTTTGATAGAAGAGTTTTGAAACTCTCTTTCTGTAGAATCTGCAAGTGCATATTTGGAGCTGTTTGAGGCCAATGCTGGAAAAGGAAATATCTTCACATAAAAACTAGACAGAAGCATTCTCAGAAACTTGTTTGCGATGAGTGCATTCAACTCACAGACTTCAACCTTTCTTTTGAAAGAGCAGTTTTGAAACACTCTTTTTGTAGAATCTTCAAGTGGATATTTAGAACGCTTTCTGGCCTATGCTGGGAAATGAAATATCTTCACCTAAAACCTAGAAAGAAGCATTCTCGAAAAATTCCGTGTGAAGAGTGCATTCGACTCACGGACTTGAACATTACTTTGGATAGAGCAGTTTGGAAACACTCCTTTTGAAGAATCTGCAAGTGTTTGTTTGGAGCGTTTTGAGGCCTATGCTGGAAAAGGAAATATCTTCACATAAAAACTAGACAGAAGCATTCTCAGAAACTTCTTTGTGATGAGTGCATTCTACTCGCAGAGTTGAACCTTCTTTTTGATAGAAGAGTTTTCAAACTGTCTTTTTGTAGAATCTGCAAGTGCATATTTGGAGCTGTTTGAGGCCAATGATGGAAAAGGAAATATCTTCACATAAAAACTAGACAGAAGCGTTCTCAGAAACTTGTTTGGGAGGAGTGCATTCAAGTCACAGATTTGAACCTTTCTTTTGAAAGAGCAGTTTTGAAACACTCTTTTTGTAGAATCTGCTAGTGTATATTTGGAGCGCTGTGAGGCGTATGCTGGGAAATGGAATATCTTCACCTGGAAACAAGACAGAAGGATTCTCAGAAACTTCTGTGTGATGAATGCATTCAACTCACAGACATGAACGTTCCTTTTGATAGGACAGTTTTGAAACACTCCTTTGGTAGAATCTGCATCTGTTTATTTCGAGCGCCTTGAGGCCAATGCTGGAAAAGGAAATATCTTCACATAAAAACTAGACAGAAGCATTCTCAGAAACTTGTGTGTGATGAGTGCGTTCAACTCACAGACTTGAACGATCCTTTTGATAGGACAGTTTGGAAACACTCCCTTTGTAGAATCTGCAAGTGTTTATTTCGAGCTCATTGAGGTCAACGTTGGAAAAGGAATTGTCCTCAAATAACAACTACACAGAAGCATTCTCCGAAACTTCTTTGCAATGAGTGCATTCAACTCACGGACTTGATCCTTCCTTTTGAAAGAACAGTTTTGAAACACTCTTTTTGTAGAATCTTCAAGTGGATATTTGGAACGCTTTGAGGCCTAGGCTGGGAAATGAAATAGGTTCACCTAAAAACTAGACAGAAGCATTCTCAGAAACTTCTGTGTGATGAGTGCATTCAACTCACAGACTTGAACATTCCTTTTGATAGAGCAGTTTGGAAACACTCCTTTTGCAGAATCTGCAAGGGTTTATTTGGAGCACTTTGAGGCCTATGCTGGAAAAGGAAATATCTTCACATAAAAACTAGACAGAAGCATTCTCAGAAACTTCTTTGTGATGAGTGCATTCTACTCACAGAGTTGAACCTTCTTTTTGATAGAAGAGTTTTGAAACTCTCTTTCTGTAGAATCTGCAAGTGCATATTTGGAGCTGTTTGAGGCCAATGCTGGAAAAGGAAATATCTTCACATAAAAACTAGACAGAAGCATTCTCAGAAACTTGTTTGCGATGAGTGCATTCAACTCACAGACTTCAACCTTTCTTTTGAAAGAGCAGTTTTGAAACACTCTTTTTGTAGAATCCTCAAGTGGATATTTAGAACGCTTTCTGGCCTATGCTGGGAAATGAAATATCTTCACCTAAAACCTAGAAAGAAGCATTCTCGCAAACTTCCGTGTGAAGAGTGCATTCGACTCACGGACTTGAACATTACTTTGGATAGAGCAGTTTGGAAACACTCCTTTTGAAGAATCTGCAAGTGTTTGTTTGGAGCGTTTTGAGGCCTATGCTGGAAAAGGAAATATCTTCACATAAAAACTAGACAGAAGCATTCTCAGAAACTTCTTTGTGATGAGTGCATTCTACTCATACAGTTGAACATTCTTTTTGATAGAAGAGTTTTGAAACTCTCTTTCTGTGGGATCTGCAAGTGCATATTTGGAGCTGTTGGAGGCCAATGTTGGAAAAGGAAATATCTTCACATAAAAACTAGACGGAAGCATTCTCAGAAACTTGTGTGTGATGAGTGCGTTCAACTCACAGACTTGAACGATCCTATTGATAGGACAGTTTGGAAACACTCCTTTTGTAGAATCTGCAAGTGTTTATTTCGAGCTCATTGAGGCCAAAGGTGGAAAAGGAAATGTCCTCAAATAACAACTACACAGAAGCATTCTCCGAAACTTCTTTGCAATGAGTGCATTCAACTCGCAGACTTGAACCTTCCTTTTGAAAGAGCAGTTTTGAAACACTCTTTTTGTAGAATCTTCAAGTGGATATTTGGAACGCTTTGAGGCCTAGGCTGGGAAATGAAATATCTTCACCTAAAAACTAGACAGAAGCATTCTCAGAAACTTCTGTGTGATGAGTGCATTCAACTCACAGACTTGAATATTCCTTTTGATAGAGCAGTTTGGAAACACTCCTTTTGCAGAATCTGCAAGTGTTTATTTGGAGCACTTTGAGGCCTATGCTGGAAAAGGAAATATCTTCACATAAAAACTAGACAGAAGCATTCTCAGAAACTTCTTTGTGACGAGTGCATTCTACTCACAGAGTTGAACCTTCTTTTTGATAGAAGAGTTTTGAAACTCTCTTTCTGTAGAATCTGCAAGTGCATATTTGGAGCTGTTTGAGGCCAATGCTGGAAAAGGAAATATCTTCACATAAAAACTAGACAGAAGCATTCTCAGAAACTTGTTTGCGATGAGTGCATTCAACTCACAGACTTGAACGTTCCTACTGAAAGAGCAGTTTTGAAACACACTTTTTGTACAATCTGCAAGTGGATATTTAGAACGCTTTTTGTCCTATGCTGGGAAATGAAATATCTTCACGTAAAAACTAGACAGAAGCATTCTCAGAAACTTCTGTGTGATGAGTGCATTCAACTCACAGACTTGAACATTCCTTTTGATAGAGCAGTTTGGAAACACTCCTTTTGAAGAATCTGCAAGTGTTTGTTTGGAGCGTTTTGAGGCCTATGCTGGAAAAGGAAATATCTTCACATAAAAACTAGACAGAAGCATTCTCAGAAACTTCTTTGTGATTAGTGCATTCTACTCATAGAGTTGAACATTCTTTTTGATAGAAGAGTTTTGAAACTCTCTTTCTGTGGGATCTGCAAGTGCATATTTGGAGCTGTTTGAGGCCAATGATGGAAAAGGAAATATCTTCACATAAAAACTAGACAGAAGCATTCTCAGAAACTTGTTTGTGATGAGTGCATTCAACTCACAGACTTAAACGTTCCTTTTGAAAGAGCAGTTTTGAAACACACTTTTTGTACAATCTGCAAGTGGATATTTAGAACGCTTTCGGTCCTATGCTGGGAAATGAAATACCTTCACCTAAAACCTAGACAGAAGCATTCTCGGAAACTTCTGTGTGATGAGTGCATTCAACTCACAGACTTGAACATTCCCTTTGATAGAGCAGTTTGGAAACACTCCTTTTTCAGAATCTGCAAGGGTTTATTTGGAGCACTTTGAGGCGTATGCTGGAAAAGGAAATATCTTCACATAAAAACTAGACAGAAGCATTCTCAGAAACTTCTTTGGGATGAGTGCATTCTACTCACAGAGTTGAACCTTCTTTTTGATAGAAGAGTTTTGAAACTCTCTTTCTGTAGAATCTGCAAGCGCATATTTGGAGCTGTTTGAGGCCAACGCTGGAAAAGGAAATATCTTCACATAAAAACTAGAAAGAAGCATTCTCAGAAACTTGTTTGTGATGAGTGCATTCAACTCACAGACTTGAACGTTCCTTTTGAAAGAGCAGTTTTGAAACACACTTTTTGTACAATCTGCAAGTGGATATTTAGAACGCTTTCTGGCCTATGCTGGGAAATGAAATATCTTCACCTAAAACCTAGACAGAAGCATTCTCGGAAACTTCTGTGCGATGAGTGCATTCAACTCACAGACTTGAACATTACTTTGGATAGAGCAGTTTGGAAACACTCCTTTTGAAGAATCTGTAAGTGTTTGTTTGGAGCGTTTTGAGGCCTATGCTGGAAAAGGAAATATCTTCACATAAAAACTAGACAGAAGCATTCTCAGAAACTTCTTTGTGATGAGTGCATTCTACTCGCAGAGTTGAACCTTCTTTTTGATAGAAGAGTTTTCAAACTGTCTTTTTGTAGAATCTGCAAGTGCATATTTGGAGCTGTTTGAGGCCAATGGTGGAAAAGGAAATATCTTCACATAAAAACTAGACAGAAGCGTTCTCAGAAACTTGTTTGGGAGGAGTGCATTCAAGTCACAGATTTGAACCTTTCTTTTGAAAGAGCAGTTTTGAAACACTCTTTTTGTAGAATCTGCTAGTGTATATTTGGAGCGCTGTGAGGCGTATGCTGGGAAATGGAATATCTTCACCTGGAAACAAGACAGAAGGATTCTCAGAAACTTCTGTGTGATGAATGCATTCAACTCACAGACATGAACGTTCCTTTTGATAGGACAGTTTTGAAACACTCCTTTGGTAGAATCTGCATCTGTTTATTTCGAGCGCCTTGAGGCCAATGCTGGAAAAGGAAATATCTTCCCATAAAAACTAGACAGAAGCATTCTCAGAAACTTGTGTGTGATGAGTGCGTTCAACTCACAGACTTGAACGATCCTTTTGATAGGACAGTTTGGAAACACTCCCTTTGTAGAATCTGCAAGTGTTTATTTCGAGCTCATTGAGGTCAACGGTGGAAAAGGAATTGTCCTCAAATAACAACTACACAGAAGCATTCTCCGAAACTTCTTTGCAATGAGTGCATTCAACTCACGGACTTGATCCTTCCTTTTGAAAGAACAGTTTTGAAACACTCTTTTTGTAGAATCTTCAAGTGGATATTTGGAACGCTTTGAGGCCTAGGCTGGGAAATGAAATATGTTCACCTAAAAACTAGACAGAAGCATTCTCAGAAACTTCTGTGTGATGAGTGCATTCAACTCACAGACTTGAACATTCCTTTTGATAGAGCAGTTTGGAAACACTCCTTTTGCAGAATCTGCAAGGGTTTATTTGGAGCACTTTGAGGCCTATGCTGGAAAAGGAAATATCTTCACATAAAAACTAGACAGAAGCATTCTCAGAAACTTCTTTGTGATGAGTGCATTCTACTCACAGAGTTGAACCTTCTTTTTGATAGAAGAGTTTTGAAACTCTCTTTCTGTAGAATCTGCAAGTGCATATTTGGAGCTGTTTGAGGCCAATGCTGGAAAAGGAAATATCTTCACATAAAAACTAGACAGAAGCATTCTCAGAAACTTGTTTGCGATGAGTGCATTCAACTCACAGACTTCAACCTTTCTTTTGAAAGAGCAGTTTTGAAACACTCTTTTTGTAGAATCTTCAAGTGGATATTTAGAACGCTTTCTGGCCTATGCTGGGAAATGAAATATCTTCACCTAAAACCTAGAAAGAAGCATTCTCGAAAAATTCCGTGTGAAGAGTGCATTCGACTCACGGACTTGAACATTACTTTGGATAGAGCAGTTTGGAAACACTCCTTTTGAAGAATCTGCAAGTGTTTGTTTGGAGCGTTTTGAGGCCTATGCTGGAAAAGGAAATATCTTCACATAAAAACTAGACAGAAGCATTCTCAGAAACTTCTTTGTGATGAGTGCATTCTACTCGCAGAGTTGAACCTTCTTTTTGATAGAAGAGTTTTCAAACTGTCTTTTTGTAGAATCTGCAAGTGCATATTTGGAGCTGTTTGAGGCCAATGATGGAAAAGGAAATATCTTCACATAAAAACTAGACAGAAGCGTTCTCAGAAACTTGTTTGGGAGGAGTGCATTCAAGTCACAGATTTGAACCTTTCTTTTGAAAGAGCAGTTTTGAAACACTCTTTTTGTAGAATCTGCTAGTGTATATTTGGAGCGCTGTGAGGCGTATGCTGGGAAATGGAATATCTTCACCTGGAAACAAGACAGAAGGATTCTCAGAAACTTCTGTGTGATGAATGCATTCAACTCACAGACATGAACGTTCCTTTTGATAGGACAGTTTTGAAACACTCCTTTGGTAGAATCTGCATCTGTTTATTTCGAGCGCCTTGAGGCCAATGCTGGAAAAGGAAATATCTTCACATAAAAACTAGACAGAAGCATTCTCAGAAACTTGTGTGTGATGAGTGCGTTCAACTCACAGACTTGAACGATCCTTTTGATAGGACAGTTTGGAAACACTCCCTTTGTAGAATCTGCAAGTGTTTATTTCGAGCTCATTGAGGTCAACGTTGGAAAAGGAATTGTCCTCAAATAACAACTACACAGAAGCATTCTCCGAAACTTCTTTGCAATGAGTGCATTCAACTCACGGACTTGATCCTTCCTTTTGAAAGAACAGTTTTGAAACACTCTTTTTGTAGAATCTTCAAGTGGATATTTGGAACGCTTTGAGGCCTAGGCTGGGAAATGAAATATGTTCACCTAAAAACTAGACAGAAGCATTCTCAGAAACTTCTGTGTGATGAGTGCATTCAACTCACAGACTTGAACATTCCTTTTGATAGAGCAGTTTGGAAACACTCCTTTTGCAGAATCTGCAAGGGTTTATTTGGAGCACTTTGAGGCCTATGCTGGAAAAGGAAATATCTTCACATAAAAACTAGACAGAAGCATTCTCAGAAACTTCTTTGTGATGAGTGCATTCTACTCACAGAGTTGAACCTTCTTTTTGATAGAAGAGTTTTGAAACTCTCTTTCTGTAGAATCTGCAAGTGCATATTTGGAGCTGTTTGAGGCCAATGCTGGAAAAGGAAATATCTTCACATAAAAACTAGACAGAAGCATTCTCAGAAACTTGTTTGCGATGAGTGCATTCAACTCACAGACTTCAACCTTTCTTTTGAAAGAGCAGTTTTGAAACACTCTTTTTGTAGAATCCTCAAGTGGATATTTAGAACGCTTTCTGGCCTATGCTGGGAAATGAAATATCTTCACCTAAAACCTAGAAAGAAGCATTCTCGCAAACTTCCGTGTGAAGAGTGCATTCGACTCACGGACTTGAACATTACTTTGGATAGAGCAGTTTGGAAACACTCCTTTTGAAGAATCTGCAAGTGTTTGTTTGGAGCGTTTTGAGGCCTATGCTGGAAAAGGAAATATCTTCACATAAAAACTAGACAGAAGCATTCTCAGAAACTTCTTTGTGATGAGTGCATTCTACTCATACAGTTGAACATTCTTTTTGATAGAAGAGTTTTGAAACTCTCTTTCTGTGGGATCTGCAAGTGCATATTTGGAGCTGTTGGAGGCCAATGTTGGAAAAGGAAATATCTTCACATAAAAACTAGACGGAAGCATTCTCAGAAACTTGTGTGTGATGAGTGCGTTCAACTCACAGACTTGAACGATCCTATTGATAGGACAGTTTGGAAACACTCCTTTTGTAGAATCTGCAAGTGTTTATTTCGAGCTCATTGAGGCCAAAGGTGGAAAAGGAAATGTCCTCAAATAACAACTACACAGAAGCATTCTCCGAAACTTCTTTGCAATGAGTGCATTCAACTCACAGACTTGAACCTTCCTTTTGAAAGAGCAGTTTTGAAACACTCTTTTTGTAGAATCTTCAAGTGGATATTTGGAACGCTTTGAGGCCTAGGCTGGGAAATGAAATATCTTCACCTAAAAACTAGACAGAAGCATTCTCAGAAACTTCTGTGTGATGAGTGCATTCAACTCACAGACTTGAATATTCCTTTTGATAGAGCAGTTTGGAAACACTCCTTTTGCAGAATCTGCAAGTGTTTATTTGGAGCACTTTGAGGCCTATGCTGGAAAAGGAAATATCTTCATATAAAAACTAGACAGAAGCATTCTCAGAAACTTCTTTGTGACGAGTGCATTCTACTCACAGAGTTGAACCTTCTTTTTGATAGAAGAGTTTTGAAACTCTCTTTCTGTAGAATCTGCAAGTGCATATTTGGAGCTGTTTGAGGCCAATGCTGGAAAAGGAAATATCTTCACATAAAAACTAGACAGAAGCATTCTCAGAAACTTGTTTGCGATGAGTGCATTCAACTCACAGACTTGAACGTTCCTACTGAAAGAGCAGTTTTGAAACACACTTTTTGTACAATCTGCAAGTGGATATTTAGAACGCTTTTTGTCCTATGATGGGAAATGAAATATCTTCACGTAAAAACTAGACAGAAGCATTCTCAGAAACTTCTGTGTGATGAGTGCATTCAACTCACAGACTTGAACATTCCTTTTGATAGAGCAGTTTGGAAACACTCCTTTTGAAGAATCTGCAAGTGTTTGTTTGGAGCGTTTTGAGGCCTATGCTGGAAAAGGAAATATCTTCACATAAAAACTAGACAGAAGCATTCTCAGAAACTTCTTTGTGATGAGTGCATTCTACTCATAGAGTTGAACATTCTTTTTGATAGAAGAGTTTTGAAACTCTCTTTCTGTGGGATCTGCAAGTGCATATTTGGAGCTGTTTGAGGCCAATGATGGAAAAGGAAATATCTTCACATAAAAACTAGACAGAAGCATTCTCAGAAACTTGTTTGTGATGAGTGCATTCAACTCACAGACTTAAACGTTCCTTTTGAAAGAGCAGTTTTGAAACACACTTTTTGTACAATCTGCAAGTGGATATTTAGAACGCTTTCGGTCCTATGCTGGGAAATGAAATACCTTCACCTAAAACCTAGACAGAAGCATTCTCGGAAACTTCTGTGTGATGAGTGCATTCAACTCACAGACTTGAACATTCCCTTTGATAGAGCAGTTTGGAAACACTCCTTTTTCAGAATCTGCAAGGGTTTATTTGGAGCACTTTGAGGCGTATGCTGGAAAAGGAAATATCTTCACATAAAAACTAGACAGAAGCATTCTCAGAAACTTCTTTGGGATGAGTGCATTCTACTCACAGAGTTGAACCTTCTTTTTGATAGAAGAGTTTTGAAACTCTCTTTCTGTAGAATCTGCAAGCGCATATTTGGAGCTGTTTGAGGCCAACGCTGGAAAAGGAAATATCTTCACATAAAAACTAGAAAGAAGCATTCTCAGAAACTTGTTTGTGATGAGTGCATTCAACTCACAGACTTGAACGTTCCTTTTGAAAGAGCAGTTTTGAAACACACTTTTTGTACAATCTGCAAGTGGATATTTAGAACGCTTTCTGGCCTATGCTGGGAAATGAAATATCTTCACCTAAAACCTAGACAGAAGCATTCTCGGAAACTTCTGTGCGATGAGTGCATTCAACTCACAGACTTGAACATTACTTTGGATAGAGCAGTTTGGAAACACTCCTTTTGAAGAATCTGTAAGTGTTTGTTTGGAGCGTTTTGAGGCCTATGCTGGAAAAGGAAATATCTTCACATAAAAACTAGACAGAAGCATTCTCAGAAACTTCTTTGTGATGAGTGCATTCTACTCGCAGAGTTGAACCTTCTTTTTGATAGAAGAGTTTTCAAACTGTCTTTTTGTAGAATCTGCAAGTGCATATTTGGAGCTGTTTGAGGCCAATGATGGAAAAGGAAATATCTTCACATAAAAACTAGACAGAAGCGTTCTCAGAAACTTGTTTGGGAGGAGTGCATTCAAGTCACAGATTTGAACCTTTCTTTTGAAAGAGCAGTTTTGAAACACTCTTTTTGTAGAATCTGCTAGTGTATATTTGGAGCGCTGTGAGGCGTATGCTGGGAAATGGAATATCTTCACCTGGAAACAAGACAGAAGGATTCTCAGAAACTTCTGTGTGATGAATGCATTCAACTCACAGACATGAACGTTCCTTTTGATAGGACAGTTTTGAAACACTCCTTTGGTAGAATCTGCATCTGTTTATTTCGAGCGCCTTGAGGCCAATGCTGGAAAAGGAAATATCTTCCCATAAAAACTAGACAGAAGCATTCTCAGAAACTTGTGTGTGATGAGTGCGTTCAACTCACAGACTTGAACGATCCTTTTGATAGGACAGTTTGGAAACACTCCCTTTGTAGAATCTGCAAGTGTTTATTTCGAGCTCATTGAGGTCAACGGTGGAAAAGGAATTGTCCTCAAATAACAACTACACAGAAGCATTCTCCGAAACTTCTTTGCAATGAGTGCATTCAACTCACGGACTTGATCCTTCCTTTTGAAAGAACAGTTTTGAAACACTCTTTTTGTAGAATCTTCAAGTGGATATTTGGAACGCTTTGAGGCCTAGGCTGGGAAATGAAATATGTTCACCTAAAAACTAGACAGAAGCATTCTCAGAAACTTCTGTGTGATGAGTGCATTCAACTCACAGACTTGAACATTCCTTTTGATAGAGCAGTTTGGAAACACTCCTTTTGCAGAATCTGCAAGGGTTTATTTGGAGCACTTTGAGGCCTATGCTGGAAAAGGAAATATCTTCACATAAAAACTAGACAGAAGCATTCTCAGAAACTTCTTTGTGATGAGTGCATTCTACTCACAGAGTTGAACCTTCTTTTTGATAGAAGAGTTTTGAAACTCTCTTTCTGTAGAATCTGCAAGTGCATATTTGGAGCTGTTTGAGGCCAATGCTGGAAAAGGAAATATCTTCACATAAAAACTAGACAGAAGCATTCTCAGAAACTTGTTTGCGATGAATGCATTCAACTCACAGACTTCAACCTTTCTTTTGAAAGAGCAGTTTTGAAACACTCTTTTTGTAGAATCTTCAAGTGGATATTTAGAACGCTTTCTGGCCTATGCTGGGAAATGAAATATCTTCACCTAAAACCTAGAAAGAAGCATTCTCGAAAAATTCCGTGTGAAGAGTGCATTCGACTCACGGACTTGAACATTACTTTGGATAGAGCAGTTTGGAAACACTCCTTTTGAAGAATCTGCAAGTGTTTGTTTGGAGCGTTTTGAGGCCTATGCTGGAAAAGGAAATATCTTCACATAAAAACTAGACAGAAGCATTCTCAGAAACTTCTTTGTGATGAGTGCATTCTACTCGCAGAGTTGAACCTTCTTTTTGATAGAAGAGTTTTCAAACTGTCTTTTTGTAGAATCTGCAAGTGCATATTTGGAGCTGTTTGAGGCCAATGATGGAAAAGGAAATATCTTCACATAAAAACTAGACAGAAGCGTTCTCAGAAACTTGTTTGGGAGGAGTGCATTCAAGTCACAGATTTGAACCTTTCTTTTGAAAGAGCAGTTTTGAAACACTCTTTTTGTAGAATCTGCTAGTGTATATTTGGAGCGCTGTGAGGCGTATGCTGGGAAATGGAATATCTTCACCTGGAAACAAGACAGAAGGATTCTCAGAAACTTCTGTGTGATGAATGCATTCAACTCACAGACATGAACGTTCCTTTTGATAGGACAGTTTTGAAACACTCCTTTGGTAGAATCTGCATCTGTTTATTTCGAGCGCCTTGAGGCCAATGCTGGAAAAGGAAATATCTTCCCATAAAAACTAGACAGAAGCATTCTCAGAAACTTGTGTGTGATGAGTGCGTTCAACTCACAGACTTGAACGATCCTTTTGATAGGACAGTTTGGAAACACTCCCTTTGTAGAATCTGCAAGTGTTTATTTCGAGCTCATTGAGGTCAACGGCGGAAAAGGAATTGTCCTCAAATAACAACTACACAGAAGCATTCTCCGAAACTTCTTTGCAATGAGTGCATTCAACTCACGGACTTGATCCTTCCTTTTGAAAGAACAGTTTTGAAACACTCTTTTTGTAGAATCTTCAAGTGGATATTTGGAACGCTTTGAGGCCTAGGCTGGGAAATGAAATATGTTCACCTAAAAACTAGACAGAAGCATTCTCAGAAACTTCTGTGTGATGAGTGCATTCAACTCACAGACTTGAACATTCCTTTTGATAGAGCAGTTTGGAAACACTCCTTTTGCAGAATCTGCAAGGGTTTATTTGGAGCACTTTGAGGCCTATGCTGGAAAAGGAAATATCTTCACATAAAAACTAGACAGAAGCATTCTCAGAAACTTCTTTGTGATGAGTGCATTCTACTCACAGAGTTGAACCTTCTTTTTGATAGAAGAGTTTTGAAACTCTCTTTCTGTAGAATCTGCAAGTGCATATTTGGAGCTGTTTGAGGCCAATGCTGGAAAAGGAAATATCTTCACATAAAAACTAGACAGAACCATTCTCAGAAACTTGTTTGCGATGAGTGCATTCAACTCACAGACTTCAACCTTTCTTTTGAAAGAGCAGTTTTGAAACACTCTTTTTGTAGAATCCTCAAGTGGATATTTAGAACGCTTTCTGGCCTATGCTGGGAAATGAAATATCTTCACCTAAAACCTAGAAAGAAGCATTCTCGCAAACTTCCGTGTGAAGAGTGCATTCGACTCACGGACTTGAACATTACTTTGGATAGAGCAGTTTGGAAACACTCCTTTTGAAGAATCTGCAAGTGTTTGTTTGGAGCGTTTTGAGGCCTATGCTGGAAAAGGAAATATCTTCACATAAAAACTAGACAGAAGCATTCTCAGAAACTTCTTTGTGATGAGTGCATTCTACTCATACAGTTGAACATTCTTTTTGATAGAAGAGTTTTGAAACTCTCTTTCTGTGGGATCTGCAAGTGCATATTTGGAGCTGTTGGAGGCCAATGTTGGAAAAGGAAATATCTTCACATAAAAACTAGACGGAAGCATTCTCAGAAACTTGTGTGTGATGAGTGCGTTCAACTCACAGACTTGAACGATCCTATTGATAGGACAGTTTGGAAACACTCCTTTTGTAGAATCTGCAAGTGTTTATTTCGAGCTCATTGAGGCCAAAGGTGGAAAAGGAAATGTCCTCAAATAACAACTACACAGAAGCATTCTCCGAAACTTCTTTGCAATGAGTGCATTCAACTCGCAGACTTGAACCTTCCTTTTGAAAGAGCAGTTTTGAAACACTCTTTTTGTAGAATCTTCAAGTGGATATTTGGAACGCTTTGAGGCCTAGGCTGGGAAATGAAATATCTTCACCTAAAAACTAGACAGAAGCATTCTCAGAAACTTCTGTGTGATGAGTGCATTCAACTCACAGACTTGAATATTCCTTTTGATAGAGCAGTTTGGAAACACTCCTTTTGCAGAATCTGCAAGTGTTTATTTGGAGCACTTTGAGGCCTATGCTGGAAAAGGAAATATCTTCACATAAAAACTAGACAGAAGCATTCTCAGAAACTTCTTTGTGACGAGTGCATTCTACTCACAGAGTTGAACCTTCTTTTTGATAGAAGAGTTTTGAAACTCTCTTTCTGTAGAATCTGCAAGTGCATATTTGGAGCTGTTTGAGGCCAATGCTGGAAAAGGAAATATCTTCACATAAAAACTAGACAGAAGCATTCTCAGAAACTTGTTTGCGATGAATGCATTCAACTCACAGACTTCAACCTTTCTTTTGAAAGAGCAGTTTTGAAACACTCTTTTTGTAGAATCTTCAAGTGGATATTTAGAACGCTTTCTGGCCTATGCTGGGAAATGAAATATCTTCACCTAAAACCTAGAAAGAAGCATTCTCGAAAAATTCCGTGTGAAGAGTGCATTCGACTCACGGACTTGAACATTACTTTGGATAGAGCAGTTTGGAAACACTCCTTTTGAAGAATCTGCAAGTGTTTGTTTGGAGCGTTTTGAGGCCTATGCTGGAAAAGGAAATATCTTCACATAAAAACTAGACAGAAGCATTCTCAGAAACTTCTTTGTGATGAGTGCATTCTACTCGCAGAGTTGAACCTTCTTTTTGATAGAAGAGTTTTCAAACTGTCTTTTTGTAGAATCTGCAAGTGCATATTTGGAGCTGTTTGAGGCCAATGATGGAAAAGGAAATATCTTCACATAAAAACTAGACAGAAGCGTTCTCAGAAACTTGTTTGGGAGGAGTGCATTCAAGTCACAGATTTGAACCTTTCTTTTGAAAGAGCAGTTTTGAAACACTCTTTTTGTAGAATCTGCTAGTGTATATTTGGAGCGCTGTGAGGCGTATGCTGGGAAATGGAATATCTTCACCTGGAAACAAGACAGAAGGATTCTCAGAAACTTCTGTGTGATGAATGCATTCAACTCACAGACATGAACGTTCCTTTTGATAGGACAGTTTTGAAACACTCCTTTGGTAGAATCTGCATCTGTTTATTTCGAGCGCCTTGAGGCCAATGCTGGAAAAGGAAATATCTTCCCATAAAAACTAGACAGAAGCATTCTCAGAAACTTGTGTGTGATGAGTGCGTTCAACTCACAGACTTGAACGATCCTTTTGATAGGACAGTTTGGAAACACTCCCTTTGTAGAATCTGCAAGTGTTTATTTCGAGCTCATTGAGGTCAACGGTGGAAAAGGAATTGTCCTCAAATAACAACTACACAGAAGCATTCTCCGAAACTTCTTTGCAATGAGTGCATTCAACTCACGGACTTGATCCTTCCTTTTGAAAGAACAGTTTTGAAACACTCTTTTTGTAGAATCTTCAAGTGGATATTTGGAACGCTTTGAGGCCTAGGCTGGGAAATGAAATATGTTCACCTAAAAACTAGACAGAAGCATTCTCAGAAACTTCTGTGTGATGAGTGCATTCAACTCACAGACTTGAACATTCCTTTTGATAGAGCAGTTTGGAAACACTCCTTTTGCAGAATCTGCAAGGGTTTATTTGGAGCACTTTGAGGCCTATGCTGGAAAAGGAAATATCTTCACATAAAAACTAGACAGAAGCATTCTCAGAAACTTCTTTGTGATGAGTGCATTCTACTCACAGAGTTGAACCTTCTTTTTGATAGAAGAGTTTTGAAACTCTCTTTCTGTAGAATCTGCAAGTGCATATTTGGAGCTGTTTGAGGCCAATGCTGGAAAAGGAAATATCTTCACATAAAAACTAGACAGAAGCATTCTCAGAAACTTGTTTGCGATGAATGCATTCAACTCACAGACTTCAACCTTTCTTTTGAAAGAGCAGTTTTGAAACACTCTTTTTGTAGAATCTTCAAGTGGATATTTAGAACGCTTTCTGGCCTATGCTGGGAAATGAAATATCTTCACCTAAAACCTAGAAAGAAGCATTCTCGAAAAATTCCGTGTGAAGAGTGCATTCGACTCACGGACTTGAACATTACTTTGGATAGAGCAGTTTGGAAACACTCCTTTTGAAGAATCTGCAAGTGTTTGTTTGGAGCGTTTTGAGGCCTATGCTGGAAAAGGAAATATCTTCACATAAAAACTAGACAGAAGCATTCTCAGAAACTTCTTTGTGATGAGTGCATTCTACTCGCAGAGTTGAACCTTCTTTTTGATAGAAGAGTTTTCAAACTGTCTTTTTGTAGAATCTGCAAGTGCATATTTGGAGCTGTTTGAGGCCAATGATGGAAAAGGAAATATCTTCACATAAAAACTAGACAGAAGCGTTCTCAGAAACTTGTTTGGGAGGAGTGCATTCAAGTCACAGATTTGAACCTTTCTTTTGAAAGAGCAGTTTTGAAACACTCTTTTTGTAGAATCTGCTAGTGTATATTTGGAGCGCTGTGAGGCGTATGCTGGGAAATGGAATATCTTCACCTGGAAACAAGACAGAAGGATTCTCAGAAACTTCTGTGTGATGAATGCATTCAACTCACAGACATGAACGTTCCTTTTGATAGGACAGTTTTGAAACACTCCTTTGGTAGAATCTGCATCTGTTTATTTCGAGCGCCTTGAGGCCAATGCTGGAAAAGGAAATATCTTCCCATAAAAACTAGACAGAAGCATTCTCAGAAACTTGTGTGTGATGAGTGCGTTCAACTCACAGACTTGAACGATCCTTTTGATAGGACAGTTTGGAAACACTCCCTTTGTAGAATCTGCAAGTGTTTATTTCGAGCTCATTGAGGTCAACGGCGGAAAAGGAATTGTCCTCAAATAACAACTACACAGAAGCATTCTCCGAAACTTCTTTGCAATGAGTGCATTCAACTCACGGACTTGATCCTTCCTTTTGAAAGAACAGTTTTGAAACACTCTTTTTGTAGAATCTTCAAGTGGATATTTGGAACGCTTTGAGGCCTAGGCTGGGAAATGAAATATGTTCACCTAAAAACTAGACAGAAGCATTCTCAGAAACTTCTGTGTGATGAGTGCATTCAACTCACAGACTTGAACATTCCTTTTGATAGAGCAGTTTGGAAACACTCCTTTTGCAGAATCTGCAAGGGTTTATTTGGAGCACTTTGAGGCCTATGCTGGAAAAGGAAATATCTTCACATAAAAACTAGACAGAAGCATTCTCAGAAACTTCTTTGTGATGAGTGCATTCTACTCACAGAGTTGAACCTTCTTTTTGATAGAAGAGTTTTGAAACTCTCTTTCTGTAGAATCTGCAAGTGCATATTTGGAGCTGTTTGAGGCCAATGCTGGAAAAGGAAATATCTTCACATAAAAACTAGACAGAACCATTCTCAGAAACTTGTTTGCGATGAGTGCATTCAACTCACAGACTTCAACCTTTCTTTTGAAAGAGCAGTTTTGAAACACTCTTTTTGTAGAATCCTCAAGTGGATATTTAGAACGCTTTCTGGCCTATGCTGGGAAATGAAATATCTTCACCTAAAACCTAGAAAGAAGCATTCTCGCAAACTTCCGTGTGAAGAGTGCATTCGACTCACGGACTTGAACATTACTTTGGATAGAGCAGTTTGGAAACACTCCTTTTGAAGAATCTGCAAGTGTTTGTTTGGAGCGTTTTGAGGCCTATGCTGGAAAAGGAAATATCTTCACATAAAAACTAGACAGAAGCATTCTCAGAAACTTCTTTGTGATGAGTGCATTCTACTCATACAGTTGAACATTCTTTTTGATAGAAGAGTTTTGAAACTCTCTTTCTGTGGGATCTGCAAGTGCATATTTGGAGCTGTTGGAGGCCAATGTTGGAAAAGGAAATATCTTCACATAAAAACTAGACGGAAGCATTCTCAGAAACTTGTGTGTGATGAGTGCGTTCAACTCACAGACTTGAACGATCCTATTGATAGGACAGTTTGGAAACACTCCTTTTGTAGAATCTGCAAGTGTTTATTTCGAGCTCATTGAGGCCAAAGGTGGAAAAGGAAATGTCCTCAAATAACAACTACACAGAAGCATTCTCCGAAACTTCTTTGCAATGAGTGCATTCAACTCGCAGACTTGAACCTTCCTTTTGAAAGAGCAGTTTTGAAACACTCTTTTTGTAGAATCTTCAAGTGGATATTTGGAACGCTTTGAGGCCTAGGCTGGGAAATGAAATATCTTCACCTAAAAACTAGACAGAAGCATTCTCAGAAACTTCTGTGTGATGAGTGCATTCAACTCACAGACTTGAATATTCCTTTTGATAGAGCAGTTTGGAAACACTCCTTTTGCAGAATCTGCAAGTGTTTATTTGGAGCACTTTGAGGCCTATGCTGGAAAAGGAAATATCTTCACATAAAAACTAGACAGAAGCATTCTCAGAAACTTCTTTGTGACGAGTGCATTCTACTCACAGAGTTGAACCTTCTTTTTGATAGAAGAGTTTTGAAACTCTCTTTCTGTAGAATCTGCAAGTGCATATTTGGAGCTGTTTGAGGCCAATGCTGGAAAAGGAAATATCTTCACATAAAAACTAGACAGAAGCATTCTCAGAAACTTGTTTGCGATGAATGCATTCAACTCACAGACTTCAACCTTTCTTTTGAAAGAGCAGTTTTGAAACACTCTTTTTGTAGAATCTTCAAGTGGATATTTAGAACGCTTTCTGGCCTATGCTGGGAAATGAAATATCTTCACCTAAAACCTAGAAAGAAGCATTCTCGAAAAATTCCGTGTGAAGAGTGCATTCGACTCACGGACTTGAACATTACTTTGGATAGAGCAGTTTGGAAACACTCCTTTTGAAGAATCTGCAAGTGTTTGTTTGGAGCGTTTTGAGGCCTATGCTGGAAAAGGAAATATCTTCACATAAAAACTAGACAGAAGCATTCTCAGAAACTTCTTTGTGATGAGTGCATTCTACTCGCAGAGTTGAACCTTCTTTTTGATAGAAGAGTTTTCAAACTGTCTTTTTGTAGAATCTGCAAGTGCATATTTGGAGCTGTTTGAGGCCAATGATGGAAAAGGAAATATCTTCACATAAAAACTAGACAGAAGCGTTCTCAGAAACTTGTTTGGGAGGAGTGCATTCAAGTCACAGATTTGAACCTTTCTTTTGAAAGAGCAGTTTTGAAACACTCTTTTTGTAGAATCTGCTAGTGTATATTTGGAGCGCTGTGAGGCGTATGCTGGGAAATGGAATATCTTCACCTGGAAACAAGACAGAAGGATTCTCAGAAACTTCTGTGTGATGAATGCATTCAACTCACAGACATGAACGTTCCTTTTGATAGGACAGTTTTGAAACACTCCTTTGGTAGAATCTGCATCTGTTTATTTCGAGCGCCTTGAGGCCAATGCTGGAAAAGGAAATATCTTCCCATAAAAACTAGACAGAAGCATTCTCAGAAACTTGTGTGTGATGAGTGCGTTCAACTCACAGACTTGAACGATCCTTTTGATAGGACAGTTTGGAAACACTCCCTTTGTAGAATCTGCAAGTGTTTATTTCGAGCTCATTGAGGTCAACGGTGGAAAAGGAATTGTCCTCAAATAACAACTACACAGAAGCATTCTCCGAAACTTCTTTGCAATGAGTGCATTCAACTCACGGACTTGATCCTTCCTTTTGAAAGAACAGTTTTGAAACACTCTTTTTGTAGAATCTTCAAGTGGATATTTGGAACGCTTTGAGGCCTAGGCTGGGAAATGAAATATGTTCACCTAAAAACTAGACAGAAGCATTCTCAGAAACTTCTGTGTGATGAGTGCATTCAACTCACAGACTTGAACATTCCTTTTGATAGAGCAGTTTGGAAACACTCCTTTTGCAGAATCTGCAAGGGTTTATTTGGAGCACTTTGAGGCCTATGCTGGAAAAGGAAATATCTTCACATAAAAACTAGACAGAAGCATTCTCAGAAACTTCTTTGTGATGAGTGCATTCTACTCACAGAGTTGAACCTTCTTTTTGATAGAAGAGTTTTGAAACTCTCTTTCTGTAGAATCTGCAAGTGCATATTTGGAGCTGTTTGAGGCCAATGCTGGAAAAGGAAATATCTTCACATAAAAACTAGACAGAAGCATTCTCAGAAACTTGTTTGCGATGAGTGCATTCAACTCACAGACTTCAACCTTTCTTTTGAAAGAGCAGTTTTGAAACACTCTTTTTGTAGAATCCTCAAGTGGATATTTAGAACGCTTTCTGGCCTATGCTGGGAAATGAAATATCTTCACCTAAAACCTAGAAAGAAGCATTCTCGCAAACTTCCGTGTGAAGAGTGCATTCGACTCACGGACTTGAACATTACTTTGGATAGAGCAGTTTGGAAACACTCCTTTTGAAGAATCTGCAAGTGTTTGTTTGGAGCATTTTGAGGCCTATGCTGGAAAAGGAAATATCTTCACATAAAAACTAGACAGAAGCATTCTCAGAAACTTCTTTGTGATGAGTGCATTCTACTCATACAGTTGAACATTCTTTTTGATATAAGAGTTTTGAAACTCTCTTTCTGTGGGATCTGCAAGTGCATATTTGGAGCTGTTGGAGGCCAATGTTGGAAAAGGAAATATCTTCACATAAAAACTAGACGGAAGCATTCTCAGAAACTTGTGTGTGATGAGTGCGTTCAACTCACAGACTTGAACGATCCTATTGATAGGACAGTTTGGAAACACTCCTTTTGTAGAATCTGCAAGTGTTTATTTCGAGCTCATTGAGGCCAAAGGTGGAAAAGGAAATGTCCTCAAATAACAACTACACAGAAGCATTCTCCGAAACTTCTTTGCAATGAGTGCATTCAACTCGCAGACTTGAACCTTCCTTTTGAAAGAGCAGTTTTGAAACACTCTTTTTGTAGAATCTTCAAGTGGATATTTGGAACGCTTTGAGGCCTAGGCTGGGAAATGAAATATCTTCACCTAAAAACTAGACAGAAGCATTCTCAGAAACTTCTGTGTGATGAGTGCATTCAACTCACAGACTTGAATATTCCTTTTGATAGAGCAGTTTGGAAACACTCCTTTTGCAGAATCTGCAAGTGTTTATTTGGAGCACTTTGAGGCCTATGCTGGAAAAGGAAATATCTTCACATAAAAACTAGACAGAAGCATTCTCAGAAACTTCTTTGTGACGAGTGCATTCTACTCACAGAGTTGAACCTTCTTTTTGATAGAAGAGTTTTGAAACTCTCTTTCTGTAGAATCTGCAAGTGCATATTTGGAGCTGTTTGAGGCCAATGCTGGAAAAGGAAATATCTTCACATAAAAACTAGACAGAAGCATTCTCAGAAACTTGTTTGCGATGAGTGCATTCAGCTCACAGACTTGAACGTTCCTACTGAAAGAGCAGTTTTGAAACACACTTTTTGTACAATCTGCAAGTGGATATTTAGAACGCTTTTTGTCCTATGCTGGGAAATGAAATATCTTCACGTAAAAACTAGACAGAAGCATTCTCAGAAACTTCTGTGTGATGAGTGCATTCAACTCACAGACTTGAACATTCCTTTTGATAGAGCAGTTTGGAAACACTCCTTTTGAAGAATCTGCAAGTGTTTGTTTGGAGCGTTTTGAGGCCTATGCTGGAAAAGGAAATATCTTCACATAAAAACTAGACAGAAGCATTCTCAGAAACTTCTTTGTGATGAGTGCATTCTACTCATAGAGTTGAACATTCTTTTTGATAGAAGAGTTTTGAAACTCTCTTTCTGTGGGATCTGCAAGTGCATATTTGGAGCTGTTTGAGGCCAATGATGGAAAAGGAAATATCTTCACATAAAAACTAGACAGAAGCATTCTCAGAAACTTGTTTGTGATGAGTGCATTCAACTCACAGACTTAAACGTTCCTTTTGAAAGAGCAGTTTTGAAACACACTTTTTGTACAATCTGCAAGTGGATATTTAGAACGCTTTCGGTCCTATGCTGGGAAATGAAATACCTTCACCTAAAACCTAGACAGAAGCATTCTCGGAAACTTCTGTGTGATGAGTGCATTCAACTCACAGACTTGAACATTCCCTTTGATAGAGCAGTTTGGAAACACTCCTTTTTCAGAATCTGCAAGGGTTTATTTGGAGCACTTTGAGGCGTATGCTGGAAAAGGAAATATCTTCACATAAAAACTAGACAGAAGCATTCTCAGAAACTTCTTTGGGATGAGTGCATTCTACTCACAGAGTTGAACCTTCTTTTTGATAGAAGAGTTTTGAAACTCTCTTTCTGTAGAATCTGCAAGCGCATATTTGGAGCTGTTTGAGGCCAACGCTGGAAAAGGAAATATCTTCACATAAAAACTAGAAAGAAGCATTCTCAGAAACTTGTTTGTGATGAGTGCATTCAACTCACAGACTTGAACGTTCCTTTTGAAAGAGCAGTTTTGAAACACACTTTTTGTACAATCTGCAAGTGGATATTTAGAACGCTTTCTGGCCTATGCTGGGAAATGAAATATCTTCACCTAAAACCTAGACAGAAGCATTCTCGGAAACTTCTGTGCGATGAGTGCATTCAACTCACAGACTTGAACATTACTTTGGCTAGAGCAGTTTGGAAACACTCCTTTTGAAGAATCTGTAAGTGTTTGTTTGGAGCGTTTTGAGGCCTATGCTGGAAAAGGAAATATCTTCACATAAAAACTAGACAGAAGCATTCTCAGAAACTTCTTTGTGATGAGTGCATTCTACTCGCAGAGTTGAACCTTCTTTTTGATAGAAGAGTTTTCAAACTGTCTTTTTGTAGAATCTGCAAGTGCATATTTGGAGCTGTTTGAGGCCAATGATGGAAAAGGAAATATCTTCACATAAAAACTAGACAGAAGCGGTCTCAGAAACTTGTTTGGGAGGAGTGCATTCAAGTCACAGATTTGAACCTTTCTTTTGAAAGAGCAGTTTTGAAACACTCTTTTTGTAGAATCTGCTAGTGTATATTTGGAGCGCTGTGAGGCGTATGCTGGGAAATGGAATATCTTCACCTGGAAACAAGACAGAAGGATTCTCAGAAACTTCTGTGTGATGAATGCATTCAACTCACAGACATGAACGTTCCTTTTGATAGGACAGTTTTGAAACACTCCTTTGGTAGAATCTGCATCTGTTTATTTCGAGCGCCTTGAGGCCAATGCTGGAAAAGGAAATATCTTCCCATAAAAACTAGACAGAAGCATTCTCAGAAACTTGTGTGTGATGAGTGCGTTCAACTCACAGACTTGAACGATCCTTTTGATAGGACAGTTTGGAAACACTCCCTTTGTAGAATCTGCAAGTGTTTATTTCGAGCTCATTGAGGTCAACGGTGGAAAAGGAATTGTCCTCAAATAACAACTACACAGAAGCATTCTCCGAAACTTCTTTGCAATGAGTGCATTCAACTCACGGACTTGATCCTTCCTTTTGAAAGAACAGTTTTGAAACACTCTTTTTGTAGAATCTTCAAGTGGATATTTGGAACGCTTTGAGGCCTAGGCTGGGAAATGAAATATGTTCACCTAAAAACTAGACAGAAGCATTCTCAGAAACTTCTGTGTGATGAGTGCATTCAACTCACAGACTTGAACATTCCTTTTGATAGAGCAGTTTGGAAACACTCCTTTTGCAGAATCTGCAAGGGTTTATTTGGAGCACTTTGAGGCCTATGCTGGAAAAGGAAATATCTTCACATAAAAACTAGACAGAAGCATTCTCAGAAACTTCTTTGGGATGAGTGCATTCTACTCACAGAGTTGAACCTTCTTTTTGATAGAAGAGTTTTGAAACTCTCTTTCTGTAGAATCTGCAAGTGCATATTTGGAGCTGTTTGAGGCCAATGCTGGAAAAGGAAATATCTTCACATAAAAACTAGACAGAAGCATTCTCAGAAACTTGTTTGCGATGAGTGCATTCAACTCACAGACTTCAACCTTTCTTTTGAAAGAGCAGTTTTGAAACACTCTTTTTGTAGAATCTTCAAGTGGATATTTAGAACGCTTTCTGGCCTATGCTGGGAAATGAAATATCTTCACCTAAAACCTAGAAAGAAGCATTCTCGCAAACTTCCGTGTGAAGAGTGCATTCGACTCACGGACTTGAACATTACTTTGGATAGAGCAGTTTGGAAACACTCCTTTTGAAGAATCTGCAAGTGTTTGTTTGGAGCGTTTTGAGGCCTATGCTGGAAAAGGAAATATCTTCACATAAAAACTAGACAGAAGCATTCTCAGAAACTTCTTTGTGATGAGTGCATTCTACTCATACAGTTGAACATCCTTTTTGATAGAAGAGTTTTGAAACTCTCTTTCTGTGGGATCTGCAAGTGCATATTTGGAGCTGTTGGAGGCCAATGTTGGAAAAGGAAATATCTTCACATAAAAACTAGACGGAAGCATTCTCAGAAACTTGTGTGTGATGAGTGCGTTCAACTCACAGACTTGAACGATCCTATTGATAGGACAGTTTGGAAACACTCCTTTTGTAGAATCTGCAAGTGTTTATTTCGAGCTCATTGAGGCCAAAGGTGGAAAAGGAAATGTCCTCAAATAACAACTACACAGAAGCATTCTCCGAAACATCTTTGCAATGAGTGCATTCAACTCGCAGACTTGAACCTTCCTTTTGAAAGAGCAGTTTTGAAACACTCTTTTTGTAGAATCTTCAAGTGGATATTTGGAACGCTTTGAGGCCTAGGCTGGGAAATGAAATATCTTCACCTAAAAACTAGACAGAAGCATTCTCAGAAACTTCTGTGTGATGAGTGCATTCAACTCACAGACTTGAATATTCCTTTTGATAGAGCAGTTTGGAAACACTCCTTTTGCAGAATCTGCAAGGGTTTATTTGGAGCACTTTGAGGCCTATGCTGGAAAAGGAAATATCTTCACATAAAAACTAGACAGAAGCATTCTCAGAAACTTCTTTGTGACGAGTGCATTCTACTCACAGAGTTGAACCTTCTTTTTGATAGAAGAGTTTTGAAACTCTCTTTCTGTAGAATCTGCAAGTGCATATTTGGAGCTGTTTGAGGCCAATGCTGGAAAAGGAAATATCTTCACATAAAAACTAGACAGAAGCATTCTCAGAAACTTGTTTGCGATGAGTGCATTCAACTCACAGACTTGAACGTTCCTACTGAAAGAGCAGTTTTGAAACACACTTTTTGTACAATCTGCAAGTGGATATTTAGAACGCTTTTTGTCCTATGCTGGGAAATGAAATATCTTCACGTAAAAACTAGACAGAAGCATTCTCAGAAACTTCTGTGTGATGAGTGCATTCAACTCACAGACTTGAACATTCCTTTTGATAGAGCAGTTTGGAAACACTCCTTTTGAAGAATCTGCAAGTGTTTGTTTGGAGCGTTTTGAGGCCTATGCTGGAAAAGGAAATATCTTCACATAAAAACTAGACAGAAGCATTCTCAGAAACTTCTTTGTGATGAGTGCATTCTACTCATAGAGTTGAACATTCTTTTTGATAGAAGAGTTTTGAAACTCTCTTTCTGTGGGATCTGCAAGTGCATATTTGGAGCTGTTTGAGGCCAATGATGGAAAAGGAAATATCTTCACATAAAAACTAGACAGAAGCATTCTCAGAAACTTGTTTGTGATGAGTGCATTCAACTCACAGACTTAAACGTTCCTTTTGAAAGAGCAGTTTTGAAACACACTTTTTGTACAATCTGCAAGTGGATATTTAGAACGCTTTCGGTCCTATGCTGGGAAATGAAATACCTTCACCTAAAACCTAGACAGAAGCATTCTCGGAAACTTCTGTGTGATGAGTGCATTCAACTCACAGACTTGAACATTCCCTTTGATAGAGCAGTTTGGAAACACTCCTTTTTCAGAATCTGCAAGGGTTTATTTGGAGCACTTTGTGGCGTATGCTGGAAAAGGAAATATCTTCACATAAAAACTAGACAGAAGCATTCTCAGAAACTTCTTTGGGATGAGTGCATTCTACTCACAGAGTTGAACCTTCTTTTTGATAGAAGAGTTTTGAAACTCTCTTTCTGTAGAATCTGCAAGCGCATATTTGGAGCTGTTTGAGGCCAACGCTGGAAAAGGAAATATCTTCACATAAAAACTAGAAAGAAGCATTCTCAGAAACTTGTTTGTGATGAGTGCATTCAACTCACAGACTTGAACGTTCCTTTTGAAAGAGCAGTTTTGAAACACACTTTTTGTACAATCTGCAAGTGGATATTTAGAACGCTTTCTGGCCTATGCTGGGAAATGAAATATCTTCACCTAAAACCTAGACAGAAGCATTCTCGGAAACTTCTGTGCGATGAGTGCATTCAACTCACAGACTTGAACATTACTTTGGCTAGAGCAGTTTGGAAACACTCCTTTTGAAGAATCTGTAAGTGTTTGTTTGGAGCGTTTTGAGGCCTATGCTGGAAAAGGAAATATCTTCACATAAAAACTAGACAGAAGCATTCTCAGAAACTTCTTTGTGATGAGTGCATTCTACTCGCAGAGTTGAACCTTCTTTTTGATAGAAGAGTTTTCAAACTGTCTTTTTGTAGAATCTGCAAGTGCATATTTGGAGCTGTTTGAGGCCAATGATGGAAAAGGAAATATCTTCACATAAAAACTAGACAGAAGCGTTCTCAGAAACTTTTTTGGGAGGAGTGCATTCAAGTCACAGGTTTGAACCTTTCTTTTGAAAGAGCAGTTTTGAAACACTCTTTTTGTAGAATCTGCTAGTGTATATTTGGAGCGCTGTGAGGCGTATGCTGGGAAATGGAATATCTTCACCTGGAAACAAGACAGAAGGATTCTCAGAAACTTCTGTGTGATGAATGCATTCAACTCACAGACATGAACGTTCCTTTTGATAGGACAGTTTTGAAACACTCCTTTGGTAGAATCTGCATCTGTTTATTTCGAGCGCCTTGAGGCCAATGCTGGAAAAGGAAATATCTTCCCATAAAAACTAGACAGAAGCATTCTCAGAAACTTGTGTGTGATGAGTGCGTTCAACTCACAGACTTGAACGATCCTTTTGATAGGACAGTTTGGAAACACTCCCTTTGTAGAATCTGCAAGTGTTTATTTCGAGCTCATTGAGGTCAACGGTGGAAAAGGAATTGTCCTCAAATAACAACTACACAGAAGCATTCTCCGAAACTTCTTTGCAATGAGTGCATTCAACTCACGGACTTGATCCTTCCTTTTGAAAGAACAGTTTTGAAACACTCTTTTTGTAGAATCTTCAAGTGGATATTTGGAACGCTTTGAGGCCTAGGCTGGGAAATGAAATATGTTCACCTAAAAACTAGACAGAAGCATTCTCAGAAACTTCTGTGTGATGAGTGCATTCAACTCACAGACTTGAACATTCCTTTTGATAGAGCAGTTTGGAAACACTCCTTTTGCAGAATCTGCAAGGGTTTATTTGGAGCACTTTGAGGCCTATGCTGGAAAAGGAAATATCTTCACATAAAAACTAGACAGAAGCATTCTCAGAAACTTCTTTGTGATGAGTGCATTCTACTCACAGAGTTGAACCTTCTTTTTGATAGAAGAGTTTTGAAACTCTCTTTCTGTAGAATCTGCAAGTGCATATTTGGAGCTGTTTGAGGCCAATGCTGGAAAAGGAAATATCTTCACATAAAAACTAGACAGAAGCATTCTCAGAAACTTGTTTGCGATGAGTGCATTCAACTCACAGACTTCAACCTTTCTTTTGAAAGAGCAGTTTTGAAACACTCTTTTTGTAGAATCTTCAAGTGGATATTTAGAACGCTTTCTGGCCTATGCTGGGAAATGAAATATCTTCACCTAAAACCTAGAAAGAAGCATTCTCGCAAACTTCCGTGTGAAGAGTGCATTCGACTCACGGACTTGAACATTACTTTGGATAGAGCAGTTTGGAAACACTCCTTTTGAAGAATCTGCAAGTGTTTGTTTGGAGCGTTTTGAGGCCTATGCTGGAAAAGGAAATATCTTCACATAAAAACTAGACAGAAGCATTCTCAGAAACTTCTTTGTGATGAGTGCATTCTACTCATACAGTTGAACATCCTTTTTCATAGAAGAGTTTTGAAACTCTCTTTCTGTGGGATCTGCAAGTGCATATTTGGAGCTGTTGGAGGCCAATGTTGGAAAAGGAAATATCTTCACATAAAAACTAGACGGAAGCATTCTCAGAAACTTGTGTGTGATGAGTGCGTTCAACTCACAGACTTGAACGATCCTATTGATAGGACAGTTTGGAAACACTCCTTTTGTAGAATCTGCAAGTGTTTATTTCGAGCTCATTGAGGCCAAAGGTGGAAAAGGAAATGTCCTCAAATAACAACTACACAGAAGCATTCTCCGAAACTTCTTTGCAATGAGTGCATTCAACTCGCAGACTTGAACCTTCCTTTTGAAAGAGCAGTTTTGAAACACTCTTTTTGTAGAATCTTCAAGTGGATATTTGGAACGCTTTGAGGCCTAGGCTGGGAAATGAAATATCTTCACCTAAAAACTAGACAGAAGCATTCTCAGAAACTTCTGTGTGATGAGTGCATTCAACTCACAGACTTGAATATTCCTTTTGATAGAGCAGTTTGGAAACACTCCTTTTGCAGAATCTGCAAGGGTTTATTTGGAGCACTTTGAGGCCTATGCTGGAAAAGGAAATATCTTCACATAAAAACTAGACAGAAGCATTCTCAGAAACTTCTTTGTGACGAGTGCATTCTACTCACAGAGTTGAACCTTCTTTTTGATAGAAGAGTTTTGAAACTCTCTTTCTGTAGAATCTGCAAGTGCATATTTGGAGCTGTTTGAGGCCAATGCTGGAAAAGGAAATATCTTCACATAAAAACTAGACAGAAGCATTCTCAGAAACTTGTTTGCGATGAGTGCATTCAACTCACAGACTTGAACGTTCCTACTGAAAGAGCAGTTTTGAAACACACTTTTTGTACAATCTGCAAGTGGATATTTAGAACGCTTTTTGTCCTATGCTGGGAAATGAAATATCTTCACGTAAAAACTAGACAGAAGCATTCTCAGAAACTTCTGTGTGATGAGTGCATTCAACTCACAGACTTGAACATTCCTTTTGATAGAGCAGTTTGGAAACACTCCTTTTGAAGAATCTGCAAGTGTTTGTTTGGAGCGTTTTGAGGCCTATGCTGGAAAAGGAAATATCTTCACATAAAAACTAGACAGAAGCATTCTCAGAAACTTCTTTGTGATGAGTGCATTCTACTCATAGAGTTGAACATTCTTTTTGATAGAAGAGTTTTGAAACTCTCTTTCTGTGGGATCTGCAAGTGCATATTTGGAGCTGTTTGAGGCCAATGATGGAAAAGGAAATATCTTCACATAAAAACTAGACAGAAGCATTCTCAGAAACTTGTTTGTGATGAGTGCATTCAACTCACAGACTTAAACGTTCCTTTTGAAAGAGCAGTTTTGAAACACACTTTTTGTACAATCTGCAAGTGGATATTTAGAACGCTTTCGGTCCTATGCTGGGAAATGAAATACCTTCACCTAAAACCTAGACAGAAGCATTCTCGGAAACTTCTGTGTGATGAGTGCATTCAACTCACAGACTTGAACATTCCCTTTGATAGAGCAGTTTGGAAACACTCCTTTTTCAGAATCTGCAAGGGTTTATTTGGAGCACTTTGAGGCGTATGCTGGAAAAGGAAATATCTTCACATAAAAACTAGACAGAAGCATTCTCAGAAACTTCTTTGGGATGAGTGCATTCTACTCACAGAGTTGAACCTTCCTTTTGATAGAAGAGTTTTGAAACTCTCTTTCTGTAGAATCTGCAAGCGCATATTTGGAGCTGTTTGAGGCCAACGCTGGAAAAGGAAATATCTTCACATAAAAACTAGAAAGAAGCATTCTCAGAAACTTGTTTGTGATGAGTGCATTCAACTCACAGACTTGAACGTTCCTTTTGAAAGAGCAGTTTTGAAACACACTTTTTGTACAATCTGCAAGTGGATATTTAGAACGCTTTCTGGCCTATGCTGGGAAATGAAATATCTTCACCTAAAACCTAGACAGAAGCATTCTCGGAAACTTCTGTGCGATGAGTGCATTCAACTCACAGACTTGAACATTACTTTGGCTAGAGCAGTTTGGAAACACTCCTTTTGAAGAATCTGTAAGTGTTTGTTTGGAGCGTTTTGAGGCCTATGCTGGAAAAGGAAATATCTTCACATAAAAACTAGACAGAAGCATTCTCAGAAACTTCTTTGTGATGAGTGCATTCTACTCGCAGAGTTGAACCTTCTTTTTGATAGAAGAGTTTTCAAACTGTCTTTTTGTAGAATCTGCAAGTGCATATTTGGAGCTGTTTGAGGCCAATGATGGAAAAGGAAATATCTTCACATAAAAACTAGACAGAAGCGTTCTCAGAAACTTTTTTGGGAGGAGTGCATTCAAGTCACAGGTTTGAACCTTTCTTTTGAAAGAGCAGTTTTGAAACACTCTTTTTGTAGAATCTGCTAGTGTATATTTGGAGCGCTGTGAGGCGTATGCTGGGAAATGGAATATCTTCACCTGGAAACAAGACAGAAGGATTCTCAGAAACTTCTGTGTGATGAATGCATTCAACTCACAGACATGAACGTTCCTTTTGATAGGACAGTTTTGAAACACTCCTTTGGTAGAATCTGCATCTGTTTATTTCGAGCGCCTTGAGGCCAATGCTGGAAAAGGAAATATCTTCCCATAAAAACTAGACAGAAGCATTCTCAGAAACTTGTGTGTGATGAGTGCGTTCAACTCACAGACTTGAACGATCCTTTTGATAGGACAGTTTGGAAACACTCCCTTTGTAGAATCTGCAAGTGTTTATTTCGAGCTCATTGAGGCCAAAGGTGGAAAAGGAAATGTCCTCAAATAACAACTACACAGAAGCATTCTCCGAAACTTCTTTGCAATGAGTGCATTCAACTCACGGACTTGATCCTTCCTTTTGAAAGAACAGTTTTGAAACACTCTTTTTGTAGAATCTTCAAGTGGATATTTGGAACGCTTTGAGGCCTAGGCTGGGAAATGAAATATGTTCACCTAAAAACTAGACAGAAGCATTCTCAGAAACTTCTGTGTGATGAGTGCATTCAACTCACAGACTTGAACATTCCTTTTGATAGAGCAGTTTGGAAACACTCCTTTTGCAGAATCTGCAAGGGTTTATTTGGAGCACTTTGAGGCCTATGCTGGAAAAGGAAATATCTTCACATAAAAGCTAGACAGAAGCATTCTCAGAAACTTCTTTGTGATGAGTGCATTCTACTCACAGAGTTGAACCTTCTTTTTGATAGAAGAGTTTTGAAACTCTCTTTCTGTAGAATCTGCAAGTGCATATTTGGAGCTGTTTGAGGCCAATGCTGGAAAAGGAAATATCTTCACATAAAAACTAGACAGAAGCATTCTCAGAAACTTGTTTGCGATGAGTGCATTCAACTCACAGACTTCAACCTTTCTTTTGAAAGAGCAGTTTTGAAACACTCTTTTTGTAGAATCTTCAAGTGGATATTTAGAACGCTTTCTGGCCTATGCTGGGAAATGAAATATCTTCACCTAAAACCTAGAAAGAAGCATTCTCGCAAACTTCCGTGTGAAGAGTGCATTCGACTCACGGACTTGAACATTACTTTGGATAGAGCAGTTTGGAAACACTCCTTTTGAAGAATCTGCAAGTGTTTGTTTGGAGCGTTTTGAGGCCTATGCTGGAAAAGGAAATATCTTCACATAAAAACTAGACAGAAGCATTCTCAGAAACTTCTTTGTGATGAGTGCATTCTACTCATACAGTTGAACATCCTTTTTCATAGAAGAGTTTTGAAACTCTCTTTCTGTGGGATCTGCAAGTGCATATTTGGAGCTGTTGGAGGCCAATGTTGGAAAAGGAAATATCTTCACATAAAAACTAGACGGAAGCATTCTCAGAAACTTGTGTGTGATGAGTGCGTTCAACTCACAGACTTGAACGATCCTATTGATAGGACAGTTTGGAAACACTCCTTTTGTAGAATCTGCAAGTGTTTATTTCGAGCTCATTGAGGCCAAAGGTGGAAAAGGAAATGTCCTCAAATAACAACTACACAGAAGCATTCTCCGAAACTTCTTTGCAATGAGTGCATTCAACTCGCAGACTTGAACCTTCCTTTTGAAAGAGCAGTTTTGAAACACTCTTTTTGTAGAATCTTCAAGTGGATATTTGGAACGCTTTGAGGCCTAGGCTGGGAAATGAAATATCTTCACCTAAAAACTAGACAGAAGCATTCTCAGAAACTTCTGTGTGATGAGTGCATTCAACTCACAGACTTGAATATTCCTTTTGATAGAGCAGTTTGGAAACACTCCTTTTGCAGAATCTGCAAGTGTTTATTTGGAGCACTTTGAGGCCTATGCTGGAAAAGGAAATATCTTCACATAAAAACTAGACAGAAGCATTCTCAGAAACTTCTTTGTGACGAGTGCATTCTACTCACAGAGTTGAACCTTCTTTTTGATAGAAGAGTTTTGAAACTCTCTTTCTGTAGAATCTGCAAGTGCATATTTGGAGCTGTTTGAGGCCAATGCTGGAAAAGGAAATATCTTCACATAAAAACTAGACAGAAGCATTCTCAGAAACTTGTTTGCGATGAGTGCATTCAACTCACAGACTTGAACGTTCCTACTGAAAGAGCAGTTTTGAAACACACTTTTTGTACAATCTGCAAGTGGATATTTAGAACGCTTTTTGTCCTATGCTGGGAAATGAAATATCTTCACGTAAAAACTAGACAGAAGCATTCTCAGAAACTTCTGTGTGATGAGTGCATTCAACTCACAGACTTGAACATTCCTTTTGATAGAGCAGTTTGGAAACACTCCTTTTGAAGAATCTGCAAGTGTTTGTTTGGAGCGTTTTGAGGCCTATGCTGGAAAAGGAAATATCTTCACATAAAAACTAGACAGAAGCATTCTCAGAAACTTCTTTGTGATGAGTGCATTCTACTCATAGAGTTGAACATTCTTTTTGATAGAAGAGTTTTGAAACTCTCTTTCTGTGGGATCTGCAAGTGCATATTTGGAGCTGTTTGAGGCCAATGATGGAAAAGGAAATATCTTCACATAAAAACTAGACAGAAGCATTCTCAGAAACTTGTTTGTGATGAGTGCATTCAACTCACAGACTTAAACGTTCCTTTTGAAAGAGCAGTTTTGAAACACACTTTTTGTACAATCTGCAAGTGGATATTTAGAACGCTTTCGGTCCTATGCTGGGAAATGAAATACCTTCACCTAAAACCTAGACAGAAGCATTCTCGGAAACTTCTGTGTGATGAGTGCATTCAACTCACAGACTTGAACATTCCCTTTGATAGAGCAGTTTGGAAACACTCCTTTTTCAGAATCTGCAAGGGTTTATTTGGAGCACTTTGAGGCGTATGCTGGAAAAGGAAATATCTTCACATAAAAACTAGACAGAAGCATTCTCAGAAACTTCTTTGGGATGAGTGCATTCTACTCACAGAGTTGAACCTTCTTTTTGATAGAAGAGTTTTGAAACTCTCTTTCTGTAGAATCTGCAAGCGCATATTTGGAGCTGTTTGAGGCCAACGCTGGAAAAGGAAATATCTTCACATAAAAACTAGAAAGAAGCATTCTCAGAAACTTGTTTGTGATGAGTGCATTCAACTCACAGACTTGAACGTTCCTTTTGAAAGAGCAGTTTTGAAACACACTTTTTGTACAATCTGCAAGTGGATATTTAGAACGCTTTCTGGCCTATGCTGGGAAATGAAATATCTTCACCTAAAACCTAGACAGAAGCATTCTCGGAAACTTCTGTGCGATGAGTGCATTCAACTCACAGACTTGAACATTACTTTGGCTAGAGCAGTTTGGAAACACTCCTTTTGAAGAATCTGTAAGTGTTTGTTTGGAGCGTTTTGAGGCCTATGCTGGAAAAGGAAATATCTTCACATAAAAACTAGACAGAAGCATTCTCAGAAACTTCTTTGTGATGAGTGCATTCTACTCGCAGAGTTGAACCTTCTTTTTGATAGAAGAGTTTTCAAACTGTCTTTTTGTAGAATCTGCAAGTGCATATTTGGAGCTGTTTGAGGCCAATGATGGAAAAGGAAATATCTTCACATAAAAACTAGACAGAAGCGTTCTCAGAAACTTTTTTGGGAGGAGTGCATTCAAGTCACAGATTTGAACCTTTCTTTTGAAAGAGCAGTTTTGAAACACTCTTTTTGTAGAATCTGCTAGTGTATATTTGGAGCGCTGTGAGGCGTATGCTGGGAAATGGAATATCTTCACCTGGAAACAAGACAGAAGGATTCTCAGAAACTTCTGTGTGATGAATGCATTCAACTCACAGACATGAACGTTCCTTTTGATAGGACAGTTTTGAAACACTCCTTTGGTAGAATCTGCATCTGTTTATTTCGAGCGCCTTGAGGCCAATGCTGGAAAAGGAAATATCTTCCCATAAAAACTAGACAGAAGCATTCTCAGAAACTTGTGTGTGATGAGTGCGTTCAACTCACAGACTTGAACGATCCTTTTGATAGGACAGTTTGGAAACACTCCCTTTGTAGAATCTGCAAGTGTTTATTTCGAGCTCATTGAGGTCAACGGTGGAAAAGGAATTGTCCTCAAATAACAACTACACAGAAGCATTCTCCGAAACTTCTTTGCAATGAGTGCATTCAACTCACGGACTTGATCCTTCCTTTTGAAAGAACAGTTTTGAAACACTCTTTTTGTAGAATCTTCAAGTGGATATTTGGAACGCTTTGAGGCCTAGGCTGGGAAATGAAATATGTTCACCTAAAAACTAGACAGAAGCATTCTCAGAAACTTCTGTGTGATGAGTGCATTCAACTCACAGACTTGAACATTCCTTTTGATAGAGCAGTTTGGAAACACTCCTTTTGCAGAATCTGCAAGGGTTTATTTGGAGCACTTTGAGGCCTATGCTGGAAAAGGAAATATCTTCACATAAAAACTAGACAGAAGCATTCTCAGAAACTTCTTTGGGATGAGTGCATTCTACTCACAGAGTTGAACCTTCTTTTTGATAGAAGAGTTTTGAAACTCTCTTTCTGTAGAATCTGCAAGTGCATATTTGGAGCTGTTTGAGGCCAATGCTGGAAAAGGAAATATCTTCACATAAAAACTAGACAGAAGCATTCTCAGAAACTTGTTTGCGATGAGTGCATTCAACTCACAGACTTCAACCTTTCTTTTGAAAGAGCAGTTTTGAAACACTCTTTTTGTAGAATCTTCAAGTGGATATTTAGAACGCTTTCTGGCCTATGCTGGGAAATGAAATATCTTCACCTAAAACCTAGAAAGAAGCATTCTCGCAAACTTCCGTGTGAAGAGTGCATTCGACTCACGGACTTGAACATTACTTTGGATAGAGCAGTTTGGAAACACTCCTTTTGAAGAATCTGCAAGTGTTTGTTTGGAGCGTTTTGAGGCCTATGCTGGAAAAGGAAATATCTTCACATAAAAACTAGACAGAAGCATTCTCAGAAACTTCTTTGTGATGAGTGCATTCTACTCATACAGTTGAACATTCTTTTTGATAGAAGAGTTTTGAAACTCTCTTTCTGTGGGATCTGCAAGTGCATATTTGGAGCTGTTGGAGGCCAATGTTGGAAAAGGAAATATCTTCACATAAAAACTAGACGGAAGCATTCTCAGAAACTTGTGTGTGATGAGTGCGTTCAACTCACAGACTTGAACGATCCTATTGATAGGACAGTTTGGAAACACTCCTTTTGTAGAATCTGCAAGTGTTTATTTCGAGCTCATTGAGGCCAAAGGTGGAAAAGGAAATGTCCTCAAATAACAACTACACAGAAGCATTCTCCGAAACTTCTTTGCGATGAGTGCATTCAACTCGCAGACTTGAACCTTCCTTTTGAAAGAGCAGTTTTGAAACACTCTTTTTGTAGAATCTTCAAGTGGATATTTGGAACGCTTTGAGGCCTAGGCTGGGAAATGAAATATCTTCACCTAAAAACTAGACAGAAGCATTCTCAGAAACTTCTGTGTGATGAGTGCATTCAACTCACAGACTTGAATATTCCTTTTGATAGAGCAGTTTGGAAACACTCCTTTTGCAGAATCTGCAAGTGTTTATTTGGAGCACTTTGAGGCCTATGCTGGAAAAGGAAATATCTTCACATAAAAACTAGACAGAAGCATTCTCAGAAACTTCTTTGTGACGAGTGCATTCTACTCACAGAGTTGAACCTTCTTTTTGATAGAAGAGTTTTGAAACTCTCTTTCTGTAGAATCTGCAAGTGCATATTTGGAGCTGTTTGAGGCCAATGCTGGAAAAGGAAATATCTTCACATAAAAACTAGACAGAAGCATTCTCAGAAACTTGTTTGCGATGAGTGCATTCAACTCACAGACTTGAACGTTCCTACTGAAAGAGCAGTTTTGAAACACACTTTTTGTACAATCTGCAAGTGGATATTTAGAACGCTTTTTGTCCTATGCTGGGAAATGAAATATCTTCACGTAAAAACTAGACAGAAGCATTCTCAGAAACTTCTGTGTGATGAGTGCATTCAACTCACAGACTTGAACATTCCTTTTGATAGAGCAGTTTGGAAACACTCCTTTTGAAGAATCTGCAAGTGTTTGTTTGGAGCGTTTTGAGGCCTATGCTGGAAAAGGAAATATCTTCACATAAAAACTAGACAGAAGCATTCTCAGAAACTTCTTTGTGATGAGTGCATTCTACTCATAGAGTTGAACATTCTTTTTGATAGAAGAGTTTTGAAACTCTCTTTCTGTGGGATCTGCAAGTGCATATTTGGAGCTGTTTGAGGCCAATGATGGAAAAGGAAATATCTTCACATAAAAACTAGACAGAAGCATTCTCAGAAACTTGTTTGTGATGAGTGCATTCAACTCACAGACTTAAACGTTCCTTTTGAAAGAGCAGTTTTGAAACACACTTTTTGTACAATCTGCAAGTGGATATTTAGAACGCTTTCGGTCCTATGCTGGGAAATGAAATACCTTCACCTAAAACCTAGACAGAAGCATTCTCGGAAACTTCTGTGTGATGAGTGCATTCAACTCACAGACTTGAACATTCCCTTTGATAGAGCAGTTTGGAAACACTCCTTTTTCAGAATCTGCAAGGGTTTATTTGGAGCACTTTGAGGCGTATGCTGGAAAAGGAAATATCTTCACATAAAAACTAGACAGAAGCATTCTCAGAAACTTCTTTGGGATGAGTGCATTCTACTCACAGAGTTGAACCTTCTTTTTGATAGAAGAGTTTTGAAACTCTCTTTCTGTAGAATCTGCAAGCGCATATTTGGAGCTGTTTGAGGCCAACGCTGGAAAAGGAAATATCTTCACATAAAAACTAGAAAGAAGCATTCTCAGAAACTTGTTTGTGATGAGTGCATTCAACTCACAGACTTGAACGTTCCTTTTGAAAGAGCAGTTTTGAAACACACTTTTTGTACAATCTGCAAGTGGATATTTAGAACGCTTTCTGGCCTATGCTGGGAAATGAAATATCTTCACCTAAAACCTAGACAGAAGCATTCTCGGAAACTTCTGTGCGATGAGTGCATTCAACTCACAGACTTGAACATTACTTTGGATAGAGCAGTTTGGAAACACTCCTTTTGAAGAATCTGTAAGTGTTTGTTTGGAGCGTTTTGAGGCCTATGCTGGAAAAGGAAATATCTTCACATAAAAACTAGACAGAAGCATTCTCAGAAACTTCTTTGTGATGAGTGCATTCTACTCGCAGAGTTGAACCTTCTTTTTGATAGAAGAGTTTTCAAACTGTCTTTTTGTAGAATCTGCAAGTGCATATTTGGAGCTGTTTGAGGCCAATGATGGAAAAGGAAATATCTTCACATAAAAACTAGACAGAAGCGTTCTCAGAAACTTTTTTGGGAGGAGTGCATTCAAGTCACAGATTTGAACCTTTCTTTTGAAAGAGCAGTTTTGAAACACTCTTTTTGTAGAATCTGCTAGTGTATATTTGGAGCGCTGTGAGGCGTATGCTGGGAAATGGAATATCTTCACCTGGAAACAAGACAGAAGGATTCTCAGAAACTTCTGTGTGATGAATGCATTCAACTCACAGACATGAACGTTCCTTTTGATAGGACAGTTTTGAAACACTCCTTTGGTAGAATCTGCATCTGTTTATTTCGAGCGCCTTGAGGCCAATGCTGGAAAAGGAAATATCTTCCCATAAAAACTAGACAGAAGCATTCTCAGAAACTTGTGTGTGATGAGTGCGTTCAACTCACAGACTTGAACGATCCTTTTGATAGGACAGTTTGGAAACACTCCCTTTGTAGAATCTGCAAGTGTTTATTTCGAGCTCATTGAGGTCAACGGTGGAAAAGGAATTGTCCTCAAATAACAACTACACAGAAGCATTCTCCGAAACTTCTTTGCAATGAGTGCATTCAACTCACGGACTTGATCCTTCCTTTTGAAAGAACAGTTTTGAAACACTCTTTTTGTAGAATCTTCAAGTGGATATTTGGAACGCTTTGAGGCCTAGGCTGGGAAATGAAATATGTTCACCTAAAAACTAGACAGAAGCATTCTCAGAAACTTCTGTGTGATGAGTGCATTCAACTCACAGACTTGAACATTTCTTTTGATAGAGCAGTTTGGAAACACTCCTTTTGCAGAATCTGCAAGGGTTTATTTGGAGCACTTTGAGGCCTATGCTGGAAAAGGAAATATCTTCACATAAAAACTAGACAGAAGCATTCTCAGAAACTTCTTTGGGATGAGTGCATTCTACTCACAGAGTTGAACCTTCTTTTTGATAGAAGAGTTTTGAAACTCTCTTTCTGTAGAATCTGCAAGTGCATATTTGGAGCTGTTTGAGGCCAATGCTGGAAAAGGAAATATCTTCACATAAAAACTAGACAGAAGCATTCTCAGAAACTTGTTTGCGATGAGTGCATTCAACTCACAGACTTCAACCTTTCTTTTGAAAGAGCAGTTTTGAAACACTCTTTTTGTAGAATCTTCAAGTGGATATTTAGAACGCTTTCTGGCCTATGCTGGGAAATGAAATATCTTCATCTAAAACCTAGAAAGAAGCATTCTCGCAAACTTCCGTGTGAAGAGTGCATTCGACTCACGGACTTGAACATTACTTTGGATAGAGCAGTTTGGAAACACTCCTTTTGAAGAATCTGCAAGTGTTTGTTTGGAGCGTTTTGAGGCCTATGCTGGAAAAGGAAATATCTTCACATAAAAACTAGACAGAAGCATTCTCAGAAACTTCTTTGTGATGAGTGCATTCTACTCATACAGTTGAACATTCTTTTTGATAGAAGAGTTTTGAAACTCTCTTTCTGTGGGATCTGCAAGTGCATATTTGGAGCTGTTGGAGGCCAATGTTGGAAAAGGAAATATCTTCACATAAAAACTAGACGGAAGCATTCTCAGAAACTTGTGTGTGATGAGTGCGTTCAACTCACAGACTTGAACGATCCTATTGATAGGACAGTTTGGAAACACTCCTTTTGTAGAATCTGCAAGTGTTTATTTCGAGCTCATTGAGGCCAAAGGTGGAAAAGGAAATGTCCTCAAATAACAACTACACAGAAGCATTCTCCAAAACTTCTTTGCAATGAGTGCATTCAACTCGCAGACTTGAACCTTCCTTTTGAAAGAGCAGTTTTGAAACACTCTTTTTGTAGAATCTTCAAGTGGATATTTGGAACGCTTTGAGGCCTAGGCTGGGAAATGAAATATCTTCACCTAAAAACTAGACAGAAGCATTCTCAGAAACTTCTGTGTGATGAGTGCATTCAACTCACAGACTTGAATATTCCTTTTGATAGAGCAGTTTGGAAACACTCCTTTTGCAGAATCTGCAAGGGTTTATTTGGAGCACTTTGAGGCCTATGCTGGAAAAGGAAATATCTTCACATAAAAACTAGACAGAAGCATTCTCAGAAACTTCTTTGTGACGAGTGCATTCTACTCACAGAGTTGAACCTTCTTTTTGATAGAAGAGTTTTGAAACTCTCTTTCTGTAGAATCTGCAAGTGCATATTTGGAGCTGTTTGAGGCCAATGCTGGAAAAGGAAATATCTTCACATAAAAACTAGACAGAAGCATTCTCAGAAACTTGTTTGCGATGAGTGCATTCAACTCACAGACTTGAACGTTCCTACTGAAAGAGCAGTTTTGAAACACACTTTTTGTACAATCTGCAAGTGGATATTTAGAACGCTTTTTGTCCTATGCTGGGAAATGAAATATCTTCACGTAAAAACTAGACAGAAGCATTCTCAGAAACTTCTGTGTGATGAGTGCATTCAACTCACAGACTTGAACATTCCTTTTGATAGAGCAGTTTGGAAACACTCCTTTTGAAGAATCTGCAAGTGTTTGTTTGGAGCGTTTTGAGGCCTATGCTGGAAAAGGAAATATCTTCACATAAAAACTAGACAGAAGCATTCTCAGAAACTTCTTTGTGATGAGTGCATTCTACTCATAGAGTTGAACATTCTTTTTGATAGAAGAGTTTTGAAACTCTCTTTCTGTGGGATCTGCAAGTGCATATTTGGAGCTGTTTGAGGCCAATGATGGAAAAGGAAATATCTTCACATAAAAACTAGACAGAAGCATTCTCAGAAACTTGTTTGTGATGAGTGCATTCAACTCACAGACTTAAACGTTCCTTTTGAAAGAGCAGTTTTGAAACACACTTTTTGTACAATCTGCAAGTGGATATTTAGAACGCTTTCGGTCCTATGCTGGGAAATGAAATACCTTCACCTAAAACCTAGACAGAAGCATTCTCGGAAACTTCTGTGTGATGAGTGCATTCAACTCACAGACTTGAACATTCCCTTTGATAGAGCAGTTTGGAAACACTCCTTTTTCAGAATCTGCAAGGGTTTATTTGGAGCACTTTGAGGCGTATGCTGGAAAAGGAAATATCTTCACATAAAAACTAGACAGAAGCATTCTCAGAAACTTCTTTGGGATGAGTGCATTCTACTCACAGAGTTGAACCTTCTTTTTGATAGAAGAGTTTTGAAACTCTCTTTCTGTAGAATCTGCAAGCGCATATTTGGAGCTGTTTGAGGCCAACGCTGGAAAAGGAAATATCTTCACATAAAAACTAGAAAGAAGCATTCTCAGAAACTTGTTTGTGATGAGTGCATTCAACTCACAGACTTGAACGTTCCTTTTGAAAGAGCAGTTTTGAAACACACTTTTTGTACAATCTGCAAGTGGATATTTAGAACGCTTTCTGGCCTATGCTGGGAAATGAAATATCTTCACCTAAAACCTAGACAGAAGCATTCTCGGAAACTTCTGTGCGATGAGTGCATTCAACTCACAGACTTGAACATTACTTTGGATAGAGCAGTTTGGAAACACTCCTTTTGAAGAATCTGTAAGTGTTTGTTTGGAGCGTTTTGAGGCCTATGCTGGAAAAGGAAATATCTTCACATAAAAACTAGACAGAAGCATTCTCAGAAACTTCTTTGTGATGAGTGCATTCTACTCGCAGAGTTGAACCTTCTTTTTGATAGAAGAGTTTTCAAACTGTCTTTTTGTAGAATCTGCAAGTGCATATTTGGAGCTGTTTGAGGCCAATGATGGAAAAGGAAATATCTTCACATAAAAACTAGACAGAAGCGTTCTCAGAAACTTGTTTGGGAGGAGTGCATTCAAGTCACAGATTTGAACCTTTCTTTTGAAAGAGCAGTTTTGAAACACTCTTTTTGTAGAATCTGCTAGTGTATATTTGGAGCGCTGTGAGGCGTATGCTGGGAAATGGAATATCTTCACCTGGAAACAAGACAGAAGGATTCTCAGAAACTTCTGTGTGATGAATGCATTCAACTCACAGACATGAACGTTCCTTTTGATAGGACAGTTTTGAAACACTCCTTTGGTAGAATCTGCATCTGTTTATTTCGAGCGCCTTGAGGCCAATGCTGGAAAAGGAAATATCTTCCCATAAAAACTAGACAGAAGCATTCTCAGAAACTTGTGTGTGATGAGTGCGTTCAACTCACAGACTTGAACGATCCTTTTGATAGGACAGTTTGGAAACACTCCCTTTGTAGAATCTGCAAGTGTTTATTTCGAGCTCATTGAGGTCAACGGTGGAAAAGGAATTGTCCTCAAATAACAACTACACAGAAGCATTCTCCGAAACTTCTTTGCAATGAGTGCATTCAACTCACGGACTTGATCCTTCCTTTTGAAAGAACAGTTTTGAAACACTCTTTTTGTAGAATCTTCAAGTGGATATTTGGAACGCTTTGAGGCCTAGGCTGGGAAATGAAATATGTTCACCTAAAAACTAGACAGAAGCATTCTCAGAAACTTCTGTGTGATGAGTGCATTCAACTCACAGACTTGAACATTCCTTTTGATAGAGCAGTTTGGAAACACTCCTTTTGCAGAATCTGCAAGGGTTTATTTGGAGCACTTTGAGGCCTATGCTGGAAAAGGAAATATCTTCACATAAAAACTAGACAGAAGCATTCTCAGAAACTTCTTTGGGATGAGTGCATTCTACTCACAGAGTTGAACCTTCTTTTTGATAGAAGAGTTTTGAAACTCTCTTTCTGTAGAATCTGCAAGTGCATATTTGGAGCTGTTTGAGGCCAATGCTGGAAAAGGAAATATCTTCACATAAAAACTAGACAGAAGCATTCTCAGAAACTTGTTTGCGATGAGTGCATTCAACTCACAGACTTCAACCTTTCTTTTGAAAGAGCAGTTTTGAAACACTCTTTTTGTAGAATCTTCAAGTGGATATTTAGAACGCTTTCTGGCCTATGCTGGGAAATGAAATATCTTCACCTAAAACCTAGAAAGAAGCATTCTCGCAAACTTCCGTGTGAAGAGTGCATTCGACTCACGGACTTGAACATTACTTTGGATAGAGCAGTTTGGAAACACTCCTTTTGAAGAATCTGCAAGTGTTTGTTTGGAGCGTTTTGAGGCCTATGCTGGAAAAGGAAATATCTTCACATAAAAACTAGACAGAAGCATTCTCAGAAACTTCTTTGTGATGAGTGCATTCTACTCATACAGTTGAACATTCTTTTTGATAGAAGAGTTTTGAAACTCTCTTTCTGTGGGATCTGCAAGTGCATATTTGGAGCTGTTGGAGGCCAATGTTGGAAAAGGAAATATCTTCACATAAAAACTAGACGGAAGCATTCTCAGAAACTTGTGTGTGATGAGTGCGTTCAACTCACAGACTTGAACGATCCTATTGATAGGACAGTTTGGAAACACTCCTTTTGTAGAATCTGCAAGTGTTTATTTCGAGCTCATTGAGGCCAAAGGTGGAAAAGGAAATGTCCTCAAATAACAACTACACAGAAGCATTCTCCGAAACTTCTTTGCAATGAGTGCATTCAACTCGCAGACTTGAACCTTCCTTTTGAAAGAGCAGTTTTGAAACACTCTTTTTGTAGAATCTTCAAGTGGATATTTGGAACGCTTTGAGGCCTAGGCTGGGAAATGAAATATCTTCACCTAAAAACTAGACAGAAGCATTCTCAGAAACTTCTGTGTGATGAGTGCATTCAACTCACAGACTTGAATATTCCTTTTGATAGAGCAGTTTGGAAACACTCCTTTTGCAGAATCTGCAAGTGTTTATTTGGAGCACTTTGAGGCCTATGCTGGAAAAGGAAATATCTTCACATAAAAACTAGACAGAAGCATTCTCAGAAACTTCTTTGTGACGAGTGCATTCTACTCACAGAGTTGAACCTTCTTTTTGATAGAAGAGTTTTGAAACTCTCTTTCTGTAGAATCTGCAAGTGCATATTTGGAGCTGTTTGAGGCCAATGCTGGAAAAGGAAATATCTTCACATAAAAACTAGACAGAAGCATTCTCAGAAACTTGTTTGCGATGAGTGCATTCAACTCACAGACTTGAACGTTCCTACTGAAAGAGCAGTTTTGAAACACACTTTTTGTACAATCTGCAAGTGGATATTTAGAACGCTTTTTGTCCTATGCTGGGAAATGAAATATCTTCACGTAAAAACTAGACAGAAGCATTCTCAGAAACTTCTGTGTGATGAGTGCATTCAACTCACAGACTTGAACATTCCTTTTGATAGAGCAGTTTGGAAACACTCCTTTTGAAGAATCTGCAAGTGTTTGTTTGGAGCGTTTTGAGGCCTATGCTGGAAAAGGAAATATCTTCACATAAAAACTAGACAGAAGCATTCTCAGAAACTTCTTTGTGATGAGTGCATTCTACTCATAGAGTTGAACATTCTTTTTGATAGAAGAGTTTTGAAACTCTCTTTCTGTGGGATCTGCAAGTGCATATTTGGAGCTGTTTGAGGCCAATGATGGAAAAGGAAATATCTTCACATAAAAACTAGACAGAAGCATTCTCAGAAACTTGTTTGTGATGAGTGCATTCAACTCACAGACTTAAACGTTCCTTTTGAAAGAGCAGTTTTGAAACACACTTTTTGTACAATCTGCAAGTGGATATTTAGAACGCTTTCGGTCCTATGCTGGGAAATGAAATACCTTCACCTAAAACCTAGACAGAAGCATTCTCGGAAACTTCTGTGTGATGAGTGCATTCAACTCACAGACTTGAACATTCCCTTTGATAGAGCAGTTTGGAAACACTCCTTTTTCAGAATCTGCAAGGGTTTATTTGGAGCACTTTGAGGCGTATGCTGGAAAAGGAAATATCTTCACATAAAAACTAGACAGAAGCATTCTCAGAAACTTCTTTGGGATGAGTGCATTCTACTCACAGAGTTGAACCTTCTTTTTGATAGAAGAGTTTTGAAACTCTCTTTCTGTAGAATCTGCAAGCGCATATTTGGAGCTGTTTGAGGCCAACGCTGGAAAAGGAAATATCTTCACATAAAAACTAGAAAGAAGCATTCTCAGAAACTTGTTTGTGATGAGTGCATTCAACTCACAGACTTGAACGTTCCTTTTGAAAGAGCAGTTTTGAAACACACTTTTTGTACAATCTGCAAGTGGATATTTAGAACGCTTTCTGGCCTATGCTGGGAAATGAAATATCTTCACCTAAAACCTAGACAGAAGCATTCTCGGAAACTTCTGTGCGATGAGTGCATTCAACTCACAGACTTGAACATTACTTTGGATAGAGCAGTTTGGAAACACTCCTTTTGAAGAATCTGTAAGTGTTTGTTTGGAGCGTTTTGAGGCCTATGCTGGAAAAGGAAATATCTTCACATAAAAACTAGACAGAAGCATTCTCAGAAACTTCTTTGTGATGAGTGCATTCTACTCGCAGAGTTGAACCTTCTTTTTGATAGAAGAGTTTTCAAACTGTCTTTTTGTAGAATCTGCAAGTGCATATTTGGAGCTGTTTGAGGCCAATGATGGAAAAGGAAATATCTTCACATAAGAACTAGACAGAAGCGTTCTCAGAAACTTTTTTGGGAGGAGTGCATTCAAGTCACAGATTTGAACCTTTCTTTTGAAAGAGCAGTTTTGAAACACTCTTTTTGTAGAATCTGCTAGTGTATATTTGGAGCGCTGTGAGGCGTATGCTGGGAAATGGAATATCTTCACCTGGAAACAAGACAGAAGGATTCTCAGAAACTTCTGTGTGATGAATGCATTCAACTCACAGACATGAACGTTCCTTTTGATAGGACAGTTTTGAAACACTCCTTTGGTAGAATCTGCATCTGTTTATTTCGAGCGCCTTGAGGCCAATGCTGGAAAAGGAAATATCTTCCCATAAAAACTAGACAGAAGCATTCTCAGAAACTTGTGTGTGATGAGTGCGTTCAACTCACAGACTTGAACGATCCTTTTGATAGGACAGTTTGGAAACACTCCCTTTGTAGAATCTGCAAGTGTTTATTTCGAGCTCATTGAGGTCAACGGTGGAAAAGGAATTGTCCTCAAATAACAACTACACAGAAGCATTCTCCGAAACTTCTTTGCAATGAGTGCATTCAACTCACGGACTTGATCCTTCCTTTTGAAAGAACAGTTTTGAAACACTCTTTTTGTAGAATCTTCAAGTGGATATTTGGAACGCTTTGAGGCCTAGGCTGGGAAATGAAATATGTTCACCTAAAAACTAGACAGAAGCATTCTCAGAAACTTCTGTGTGATGAGTGCATTCAACTCACAGACTTGAACATTCCTTTTGATAGAGCAGTTTGGAAACACTCCTTTTGCAGAATCTGCAAGGGTTTATTTGGAGCACTTTGAGGCCTATGCTGGAAAAGGAAATATCTTCACATAAAAACTAGACAGAAGCATTCTCAGAAACTTCTTTGTGATGAGTGCATTCTACTCACAGAGTTGAACCTTCTTTTTGATAGAAGAGTTTTGAAACTCTCTTTCTGTAGAATCTGCAAGTGCATATTTGGAGCTGTTTGAGGCCAATGCTGGAAAAGGAAATATCTTCACATAAAAACTAGACAGAAGCATTCTCAGAAACTTGTTTGCGATGAGTGCATTCAACTCACAGACTTCAACCTTTCTTTTGAAAGAGCAGTTTTGAAACACTCTTTTTGTAGAATCTTCAAGTGGATATTTAGAACGCTTTCTGGCCTATGCTGGGAAATGAAATATCTTCACCTAAAACCTAGAAAGAAGCATTCTCGCAAACTTCCGTGTGAAGAGTGCATTCGACTCACGGACTTGAACATTACTTTGGATAGAGCAGTTTGGAAACACTCCTTTTGAAGAATCTGCAAGTGTTTGTTTGGAGCGTTTTGAGGCCTATGCTGGAAAAGGAAATATCTTCACATAAAAACTAGACAGAAGCATTCTCAGAAACTTCTTTGTGATGAGTGCATTCTACTCATACAGTTGAACATTCTTTTTGATAGAAGAGTTTTGAAACTCTCTTTCTGTGGGATCTGCAAGTGCATATTTGGAGCTGTTGGAGGCCAATGTTGGAAAAGGAAATATCTTCACATAAAAACTAGACGGAAGCATTCTCAGAAACTTGTGTGTGATGAGTGCGTTCAACTCACAGACTTGAACGATCCTATTGATAGGACAGTTTGGAAACACTCCTTTTGTAGAATCTGCAAGTGTTTATTTCGAGCTCATTGAGGCCAAAGGTGGAAAAGGAAATGTCCTCAAATAACAACTACACAGAAGCATTCTCCGAAACTTCTTTGCAATGAGTGCATTCAACTCGCAGACTTGAACCTTCCTTTTGAAAGAGCAGTTTTGAAACACTCTTTTTGTAGAATCTTCAAGTGGATATTTGGAACGCTTTGAGGCCTAGGCTGGGAAATGAAATATCTTCACCTAAAAACTAGACAGAAGCATTCTCAGAAACTTCTGTGTGATGAGTGCATTCAACTCACAGACTTGAATATTCCTTTTGATAGAGCAGTTTGGAAACACTCCTTTTGCAGAATCTGCAAGTGTTTATTTGGAGCACTTTGAGGCCTATGCTGGAAAAGGAAATATCTTCACATAAAAACTAGACAGAAGCATTCTCAGAAACTTCTTTGTGACGAGTGCATTCTACTCACAGAGTTGAACCTTCTTTTTGATAGAAGAGTTTTGAAACTCTCTTTCTGTAGAATCTGCAAGTGCATATTTGGAGCTGTTTGAGGCCAATGCTGGAAAAGGAAATATCTTCACATAAAAACTAGACAGAAGCATTCTCAGAAACTTGTTTGCGATGAGTGCATTCAACTCACAGACTTGAACGTTCCTACTGAAAGAGCAGTTTTGAAACACACTTTTTGTACAATCTGCAAGTGGATATTTAGAACGCTTTTTGTCCTATGCTGGGAAATGAAATATCTTCACGTAAAAACTAGACAGAAGCATTCTCAGAAACTTCTGTGTGATGAGTGCATTCAACTCACAGACTTGAACATTCCTTTTGATAGAGCAGTTTGGAAACACTCCTTTTGAAGAATCTGCAAGTGTTTGTTTGGAGCGTTTTGAGGCCTATGCTGGAAAAGGAAATATCTTCACATAAAAACTAGACAGAAGCATTCTCAGAAACTTCTTTGTGATGAGTGCATTCTACTCATAGAGTTGAACATTCTTTTTGATAGAAGAGTTTTGAAACTCTCTTTCTGTGGGATCTGCAAGTGCATATTTGGAGCTGTTTGAGGCCAATGATGGAAAAGGAAATATCTTCACATAAAAACTAGACAGAAGCATTCTCAGAAACTTGTTTGTGATGAGTGCATTCAACTCACAGACTTAAACGTTCCTTTTGAAAGAGCAGTTTTGAAACACACTTTTTGTACAATCTGCAAGTGGATATTTAGAACGCTTTCGGTCCTATGCTGGGAAATGAAATACCTTCACCTAAAACCTAGACAGAAGCATTCTCGGAAACTTCTGTGTGATGAGTGCATTCAACTCACAGACTTGAACATTCCCTTTGATAGAGCAGTTTGGAAACACTCCTTTTTCAGAATCTGCAAGGGTTTATTTGGAGCACTTTGAGGCGTATGCTGGAAAAGGAAATATCTTCACATAAAAACTAGACAGAAGCATTCTCAGAAACTTCTTTGGGATGAGTGCATTCTACTCACAGAGTTGAACCTTCTTTTTGATAGAAGAGTTTTGAAACTCTCTTTCTGTAGAATCTGCAAGCGCATATTTGGAGCTGTTTGAGGCCAACGCTGGAAAAGGAAATATCTTCACATAAAAACTAGAAAGAAGCATTCTCAGAAACTTGTTTGTGATGAGTGCATTCAACTCACAGACTTGAACGTTCCTTTTGAAAGAGCAGTTTTGAAACACACTTTTTGTACAATCTGCAAGTGGATATTTAGAACGCTTTCTGGCCTATGCTGGGAAATGAAATATCTTCACCTAAAACCTAGACAGAAGCATTCTCGGAAACTTCTGTGCGATGAGTGCATTCAACTCACAGACTTGAACATTACTTTGGATAGAGCAGTTTGGAAACACTCCTTTTGAAGAATCTGTAAGTGTTTGTTTGGAGCGTTTTGAGGCCTATGCTGGAAAAGGAAATATCTTCACATAAAAACCAGACAGAAGCATTCTCAGAAACTTCTTTGTGATGAGTGCATTCTACTCGCAGAGTTGAACCTTCTTTTTGATAGAAGAGTTTTCAAACTGTCTTTTTGTAGAATCTGCAAGTGCATATTTGGAGCTGTTTGAGGCCAATGATGGAAAAGGAAATATCTTCACATAAAAACTAGACAGAAGCGTTCTCAGAAACTTGTTTGGGAGGAGTGCATTCAAGTCACAGATTTGAACCTTTCTTTTGAAAGAGCAGTTTTGAAACACTCTTTTTGTAGAATCTGCTAGTGTATATTTGGAGCGCTGTGAGGCGTATGCTGGGAAATGGAATATCTTCACCTGGAAACAAGACAGAAGGATTCTCAGAAACTTCTGTGTGATGAATGCATTCAACTCACAGACATGAACGTTCCTTTTGATAGGACAGTTTTGAAACACTCCTTTGGTAGAATCTGCATCTGTTTATTTCGAGCGCCTTGAGGCCAATGCTGGAAAAGGAAATATCTTCCCATAAAAACTAGACAGAAGCATTCTCAGAAACTTGTGTGTGATGAGTGCGTTCAACTCACAGACTTGAACGATCCTTTTGATAGGACAGTTTGGAAACACTCCCTTTGTAGAATCTGCAAGTGTTTATTTCGAGCTCATTGAGGTCAACGGTGGAAAAGGAATTGTCCTTAAATAACAACTACACAGAAGCATTCTCCGAAACTTCTTTGCAATGAGTGCATTCAACTCACGGACTTGATCCTTCCTTTTGAAAGAACAGTTTTGAAACACTCTTTTTGTAGAATCTTCAAGTGGATATTTGGAACGCTTTGAGGCCTAGGCTGGGAAATGAAATATGTTCACCTAAAAACTAGACAGAAGCATTCTCAGAAACTTCTGTGTGATGAGTGCATTCAACTCACAGACTTGAACATTCCTTTTGATAGAGCAGTTTGGAAACACTCCTTTTGCAGAATCTGCAAGGGTTTATTTGGAGCACTTTGAGGCCTATGCTGGAAAAGGAAATATCTTCACATAAAAACTAGACAGAAGCATTCTCAGAAACTTCTTTGTGATGAGTGCATTCTACTCACAGAGTTGAACCTTCTTTTTGATAGAAGAGTTTTGAAACTCTCTTTCTGTAGAATCTGCAAGTGCATATTTGGAGCTGTTTGAGGCCAATGCTGGAAAAGGAAATATCTTCACATAAAAACTAGACAGAAGCATTCTCAGAAACTTGTTTGTGATGAGTGCATTCAACTCACAGACTTGAACGTTCCTACTGAAAGAGCAGTTTTGAAACACACTTTTTGTACAATCTGCAAGTGGATATTTAGAACGCTTTTTGTCCTATGCTGGGAAATGAAATATCTTCACGTAAAAACTAGACAGAAGCATTCTCAGAAACTTCTGTGTGATGAGTGCATTCAACTCACAGACTTGAACATTCCTTTTGATAGAGCAGTTTGGAAACACTCCTTTTGAAGAATCTGCAAGTGTTTGTTTGGAGCGTTTTGAGGCCTATGCTGGAAAAGGAAATATCTTCACATAAAAACTAGACAGAAGCATTCTCAGAAACTTCTTTGTGATGAGTGCATTCTACTCATAGAGTTGAACATTCTTTTTGATAGAAGAGTTTTGAAACTCTCTTTCTGTGGGATCTGCAAGTGCATATTTGGAGCTGTTTGAGGCCAATGATGGAAAAGGAAATATCTTCACATAAAAACTAGACAGAAGCATTCTCAGAAACTTGTTTGTGATGAGTGCATTCAACTCACAGACTTAAACGTTCCTTTTGAAAGAGCAGTTTTGAAACACACTTTTTGTACAATCTGCAAGTGGATATTTAGAACGCTTTCGGTCCTATGCTGGGAAATGAAATACCTTCACCTAAAACCTAGACAGAAGCATTCTCGGAAACTTCTGTGTGATGAGTGCATTCAACTCACAGACTTGAACATTCCCTTTGATAGAGCAGTTTGGAAACACTCCTTTTTCAGAATCTGCAAGGGTTTATTTGGAGCACTTTGAGGCGTATGCTGGAAAAGGAAATATCTTCACATAAAAACTAGACAGAAGCATTCTCAGAAACTTCTTTGGGATGAGTGCATTCTACTCACAGAGTTGAACCTTCTTTTTGATAGAAGAGTTTTGAAACTCTCTTTCTGTAGAATCTGCAAGCGCATATTTGGAGCTGTTTGAGGCCAACGCTGGAAAAGGAAATATCTTCACATAAAAACTAGAAAGAAGCATTCTCAGAAACTTGTTTGTGATGAGTGCATTCAACTCACAGACTTGAACGTTCCTTTTGAAAGAGCAGTTTTGAAACACACTTTTTGTACAATCTGCAAGTGGATATTTAGAACGCTTTCTGGCCTATGCTGGGAAATGAAATATCTTCACCTAAAACCTAGACAGAAGCATTCTCGGAAACTTCTGTGCGATGAGTGCATTCAACTCACAGACTTGAACATTACTTTGGATAGAGCAGTTTGGAAACACTCCTTTTGAAGAATCTGCAAGTGTTTGTTTGGAGCGTTTTGAGGCCTATGCTGGAAAAGGAAATATCTTCACATAAAAACTAGACAGAAGCATTCTCAGAAACTTCTTTGTGATGAGTGCATTCTACTCGCAGAGTTGAACCTTCTTTTTGATAGAAGAGTTTTCAAACTGTCTTTTTGTAGAATCTGCAAGTGCATATTTGGAGCTGTTTGAGGCCAATGATGGAAAAGGAAATATCTTCACATAAAAACTAGACAGAAGCGGTCTCAGAAACTTGTTTGGGAGGAGTGCATTCAAGTCACAGATTTGAACCTTTCTTTTGAAAGAGCAGTTTTGAAACACTCTTTTTGTAGAATCTGCTAGTGTATATTTGGAGCGCTGTGAGGCGTATGCTGGGAAATGGAATATCTTCACCTGGAAACAAGACAGAAGGATTCTCAGAAACTTCTGTGTGATGAATGCATTCAACTCACAGACATGAACGTTCCTTTTGATAGGACAGTTTTGAAACACTCCTTTGGTAGAATCTGCATCTGTTTATTTCGAGCGCCTTGAGGCCAATGCTGGAAAAGGAAATATCTTCCCATAAAAACTAGACAGAAGCATTCTCAGAAACTTGTGTGTGATGAGTGCGTTCAACTCACAGACTTGAACGATCCTTTTGATAGGACAGTTTGGAAACACTCCCTTTGTAGAATCTGCAAGTGTTTATTTCGAGCTCATTGAGGTCAACGGTGGAAAAGGAATTGTCCTCAAATAACAACTACACAGAAGCATTCTCCGAAACTTCTTTGCAATGAGTGCATTCAACTCACGGACTTGATCCTTCCTTTTGAAAGAACAGTTTTGAAACACTCTTTTTGTAGAATCTTCAAGTGGATATTTGGAACGCTTTGAGGCCTAGGCTGGGAAATGAAATATGTTCACCTAAAAACTAGACAGAAGCATTCTCAGAAACTTCTGTGTGATGAGTGCATTCAACTCACAGACTTGAACATTCCCTTTGATAGAGCAGTTTGGAAACACTCCTTTTGCAGAATCTGCAAGGGTTTATTTGGAGCACTTTGAGGCCTATGCTGGAAAAGGAAATATCTTCACATAAAAACTAGACAGAAGCATTCTCAGAAACTTCTTTGTGATGAGTGCATTCTACTCACAGAGTTGAACCTTCTTTTTGATAGAAGAGTTTTGAAACTCTCTTTCTGTAGAATCTGCAAGTGCATATTTGGAGCTGTTTGAGGCCAATGCTGGAAAAGGAAATATCTTCACATAAAAACTAGACAGAAGCATTCTCAGAAACTTGTTTGCGATGAGTGCATTCAACTCACAGACTTCAACCTTTCTTTTGAAAGAGCAGTTTTGAAACACTCTTTTTGTAGAATCTTCAAGTGGATATTTAGAACGCTTTCTGGCCTATGCTGGGAAATGAAATATCTTCACCTAAAACCTAGAAAGAAGCATTCTCGCAAACTTCCGTGTGAAGAGTGCATTCGACTCACGGACTTGAACATTACTTTGGATAGAGCAGTTTGGAAACACTCCTTTTGAAGAATCTGCAAGTGTTTGTTTGGAGCGTTTTGAGGCCTATGCTGGAAAAGGAAATATCTTCACATAAAAACTAGACAGAAGCATTCTCAGAAACTTCTTTGTGATGAGTGCATTCTACTCATACAGTTGAACATTCTTTTTGATAGAAGAGTTTTGAAACTCTCTTTCTGTGGGATCTGCAAGTGCATATTTGGAGCTGTTGGAGGCCAATGTTGGAAAAGGAAATATCTTCACATAAAAACTAGACGGAAGCATTCTCAGAAACTTGTGTGTGATGAGTGCGTTCAACTCACAGACTTGAACGATCCTATTGATAGGACAGTTTGGAAACACTCCTTTTGTAGAATCTGCAAGTGTTTATTTCGAGCTCATTGAGGCCAAAGGTGGAAAAGGAAATGTCCTCAAATAACAACTACACAGAAGCATTCTCCGAAACATCTTTGCAATGAGTGCATTCAACTCGCAGACTTGAACCTTCCTTTTGAAAGAGCAGTTTTGAAACACTCTTTTTGTAGAATCTTCAAGTGGATATTTGGAACGCTTTGAGGCCTAGGCTGGGAAATGAAATATCTTCACCTAAAAACTAGACAGAAGCATTCTCAGAAACTTCTGTGTGATGAGTGCATTCAACTCACAGACTTGAATATTCCTTTTGATAGAGCAGTTTGGAAACACTCCTTTTGCAGAATCTGCAAGTGTTTATTTGGAGCACTTTGAGGCCTATGCTGGAAAAGGAAATATCTTCACATAAAAACTAGACAGAAGCATTCTCAGAAACTTCTTTGTGACGAGTGCATTCTACTCACAGAGTTGAACCTTCTTTTTGATAGAAGAGTTTTGAAACTCTCTTTCTGTAGAATCTGCAAGTGCATATTTGGAGCTGTTTGAGGCCAATGCTGGAAAAGGAAATATCTTCACATAAAAACTAGACAGAAGCATTCTCAGAAACTTGTTTGCGATGAGTGCATTCAACTCACAGACTTGAACGTTCCTACTGAAAGAGCAGTTTTGAAACACACTTTTTGTACAATCTGCAAGTGGATATTTAGAACGCTTTTTGTCCTATGCTGGGAAATGAAATATCTTCACGTAAAAACTAGACAGAAGCATTCTCAGAAACTTCTGTGTGATGAGTGCATTCAACTCACAGACTTGAACATTCCTTTTGATAGAGCAGTTTGGAAACACTCCTTTTGAAGAATCTGCAAGTGTTTGTTTGGAGCGTTTTGAGGCCTATGCTGGAAAAGGAAATATCTTCACATAAAAACTAGACAGAAGCATTCTCAGAAACTTCTTTGTGATGAGTGCATTCTACTCATAGAGTTGAACATTCTTTTTGATAGAAGAGTTTTGAAACTCTCTTTCTGTGGGATCTGCAAGTGCATATTTGGAGCTGTTTGAGGCCAATGATGGAAAAGGAAATATCTTCACATAAAAACTAGACAGAAGCATTCTCAGAAACTTGTTTGTGATGAGTGCATTCAACTCACAGACTTAAACGTTCCTTTTGAAAGAGCAGTTTTGAAACACACTTTTTGTACAATCTGCAAGTGGATATTTAGAACGCTTTCGGTCCTATGCTGGGAAATGAAATACCTTCACCTAAAACCTAGACAGAAGCATTCTCGGAAACTTCTGTGTGATGAGTGCATTCAACTCACAGACTTGAACATTCCCTTTGATAGAGCAGTTTGGAAACACTCCTTTTTCAGAATCTGCAAGGGTTTATTTGGAGCACTTTGAGGCGTATGCTGGAAAAGGAAATATCTTCACATAAAAACTAGACAGAAGCATTCTCAGAAACTTCTTTGGGATGAGTGCATTCTACTCACAGAGTTGAACCTTCTTTTTGATAGAAGAGTTTTGAAACTCTCTTTCTGTAGAATCTGCAAGCGCATATTTGGAGCTGTTTGAGGCCAACGCTGGAAAAGGAAATATCTTCACATAAAAACTAGAAAGAAGCATTCTCAGAAACTTGTTTGTGATGAGTGCATTCAACTCACAGACTTGAACGTTCCTTTTGAAAGAGCAGTTTTGAAACACACTTTTTGTACAATCTGCAAGTGGATATTTAGAACGCTTTCTGGCCTATGCTGGGAAATGAAATATCTTCACCTAAAACCTAGACAGAAGCATTCTCGGAAACTTCTGTGCGATGAGTGCATTCAACTCACAGACTTGAACATTACTTTGGCTAGAGCAGTTTGGAAACACTCCTTTTGAAGAATCTGTAAGTGTTTGTTTGGAGCGTTTTGAGGCCTATGCTGGAAAAGGAAATATCTTCACATAAAAACTAGACAGAAGCATTCTCAGAAACTTCTTTGTGATGAGTGCATTCTACTCGCAGAGTTGAACCTTCTTTTTGATAGAAGAGTTTTCAAACTGTCTTTTTGTAGAATCTGCAAGTGCATATTTGGAGCTGTTTGAGGCCAATGATGGAAAAGGAAATATCTTCACATAAAAACTAGACAGAAGCGTTCTCAGAAACTTTTTTGGGAGGAGTGCATTCAAGTCACAGATTTGAACCTTTCTTTTGAAAGAGCAGTTTTGAAACACTCTTTTTGTAGAATCTGCTAGTGTATATTTGGAGCGCTGTGAGGCGTATGCTGGGAAATGGAATATCTTCACCTGGAAACAAGACAGAAGGATTCTCAGAAACTTCTGTGTGATGAATGCATTCAACTCACAGACATGAACGTTCCTTTTGATAGGACAGTTTTGAAACACTCCTTTGGGAGAATCTGCATCTGTTTATTTCGAGCGCCTTGAGGCCAATGCTGGAAAAGGAAATATCTTCCCATAAAAACTAGACAGAAGCATTCTCAGAAACTTGTGTGTGATGAGTGCGTTCAACTCACAGACTTGAACGATCCTTTTGATAGGACAGTTTGGAAACACTCCCTTTGTAGAATCTGCAAGTGTTTATTTCGAGCTCATTGAGGTCAACGGTGGAAAAGGAATTGTCCTCAAATAACAACTACACAGAAGCATTCTCCGAAACTTCTTTGCAATGAGTGCATTCAACTCACGGACTTGATCCTTCCTTTTGAAAGAACAGTTTTGAAACACTCTTTTTGTAGAATCTTCAAGTGGATATTTGGAACGCTTTGAGGCCTAGGCTGGGAAATGAAATATGTTCACCTAAAAACTAGACAGAAGCATTCTCAGAAACTTCTGTGTGATGAGTGCATTCAACTCACAGACTTGAACATTCCTTTTGATAGAGCAGTTTGGAAACACTCCTTTTGCAGAATCTGCAAGGGTTTATTTGGAGCACTTTGAGGCCTATGCTGGAAAAGGAAATATCTTCACATAAAAACTAGACAGAAGCATTCTCAGAAACTTCTTTGTGATGAGTGCATTCTACTCACAGAGTTGAACCTTCTTTTTGATAGAAGAGTTTTGAAACTCTCTTTCTGTAGAATCTGCAAGTGCATATTTGGAGCTGTTTGAGGCCAATGCTGGAAAAGGAAATATCTTCACATAAAAACTAGACAGAAGCATTCTCAGAAACTTGTTTGCGATGAGTGCATTCAACTCACAGACTTCAACCTTTCTTTTGAAAGAGCAGTTTTGAAACACTCTTTTTGTAGAATCTTCAAGTGGATATTTAGAACGCTTTCTGGCCTATGCTGGGAAATGAAATATCTTCACCTAAAACCTAGAAAGAAGCATTCTCGCAAACTTCCGTGTGAAGAGTGCATTCGACTCACGGACTTGAACATTACTTTGGATAGAGCAGTTTGGAAACACTCCTTTTGAAGAATCTGCAAGTGTTTGTTTGGAGCGTTTTGAGGCCTATGCTGGAAAAGGAAATATCTTCACATAAAAACTAGACAGAAGCATTCTCAGAAACTTCTTTGTGATGAGTGCATTCTACTCATACAGTTGAACATCCTTTTTGATAGAAGAGTTTTGAAACTCTCTTTCTGTGGGATCTGCAAGTGCATATTTGGAGCTGTTGGAGGCCAATGTTGGAAAAGGAAATATCTTCACATAAAAACTAGACGGAAGCATTCTCAGAAACTTGTGTGTGATGAGTGCGTTCAACTCACAGACTTGAACGATCCTATTGATAGGACAGTTTGGAAACACTCCTTTTGTAGAATCTGCAAGTGTTTATTTCGAGCTCATTGAGGCCAAAGGTGGAAAAGGAAATGTCCTCAAATAACAACTACACAGAAGCATTCTCCGAAACATCTTTGCAATGAGTGCATTCAACTCGCAGACTTGAACCTTCCTTTTGAAAGAGCAGTTTTGAAACACTCTTTTTGTAGAATCTTCAAGTGGATATTTGGAACGCTTTGAGGCCTAGGCTGGGAAATGAAATATCTTCACCTAAAAACTAGACAGAAGCATTCTCAGAAACTTCTGTGTGATGAGTGCATTCAACTCACAGACTTGAATATTCCTTTTGATAGAGCAGTTTGGAAACACTCCTTTTGCAGAATCTGCAAGTGTTTATTTGGAGCACTTTGAGGCCTATGCTGGAAAAGGAAATATCTTCACATAAAAACTAGACAGAAGCATTCTCAGAAACTTCTTTGTGACGAGTGCATTCTACTCACAGAGTTGAACCTTCTTTTTGATAGAAGAGTTTTGAAACTCTCTTTCTGTAGAATCTGCAAGTGCATATTTGGAGCTGTTTGAGGCCAATGCTGGAAAAGGAAATATCTTCACATAAAAACTAGACAGAAGCATTCTCAGAAACTTGTTTGCGATGAGTGCATTCAACTCACAGACTTGAACGTTCCTACTGAAAGAGCAGTTTTGAAACACACTTTTTGTACAATCTGCAAGTGGATATTTAGAACGCTTTTTGTCCTATGCTGGGAAATGAAATATCTTCACGTAAAAACTAGACAGAAGCATTCTCAGAAACTTCTGTGTGATGAGTGCATTCAACTCACAGACTTGAACATTCCTTTTGATAGAGCAGTTTGGAAACACTCCTTTTGAAGAATCTGCAAGTGTTTGTTTGGAGCGTTTTGAGGCCTATGCTGGAAAAGGAAATATCTTCACATAAAAACTAGACAGAAGCATTCTCAGAAACTTCTTTGTGATGAGTGCATTCTACTCATAGAGTTGAACATTCTTTTTGATAGAAGAGTTTTGAAACTCTCTTTCTGTGGGATCTGCAAGTGCATATTTGGAGCTGTTTGAGGCCAATGATGGAAAAGGAAATATCTTCACATAAAAACTAGACAGAAGCATTCTCAGAAACTTGTTTGTGATGAGTGCATTCAACTCACAGACTTAAACGTTCCTTTTGAAAGAGCAGTTTTGAAACACACTTTTTGTACAATCTGCAAGTGGATATTTAGAACGCTTTCGGTCCTATGCTGGGAAATGAAATACCTTCACCTAAAACCTAGACAGAAGCATTCTCGGAAACTTCTGTGTGATGAGTGCATTCAACTCACAGACTTGAACATTCCCTTTGATAGAGCAGTTTGGAAACACTCCTTTTTCAGAATCTGCAAGGGTTTATTTGGAGCACTTTGAGGCGTATGCTGGAAAAGGAAATATCTTCACATAAAAACTAGACAGAAGCATTCTCAGAAACTTCTTTGGGATGAGTGCATTCTACTCACAGAGTTGAACCTTCTTTTTGATAGAAGAGTTTTGAAACTCTCTTTCTGTAGAATCTGCAAGCGCATATTTGGAGCTGTTTGAGGCCAACGCTGGAAAAGGAAATATCTTCACATAAAAACTAGAAAGAAGCATTCTCAGAAACTTGTTTGTGATGAGTGCATTCAACTCACAGACTTGAACGTTCCTTTTGAAAGAGCAGTTTTGAAACACACTTTTTGTACAATCTGCAAGTGGATATTTAGAACGCTTTCTGGCCTATGCTGGGAAATGAAATATCTTCACCTAAAACCTAGACAGAAGCATTCTCGGAAACTTCTGTGCGATGAGTGCATTCAACTCACAGACTTGAACATTACTTTGGCTAGAGCAGTTTGGAAACACTCCTTTTGAAGAATCTGTAAGTGTTTGTTTGGAGCGTTTTGAGGCCTATGCTGGAAAAGGAAATATCTTCACATAAAAACTAGACAGAAGCATTCTCAGAAACTTCTTTGTGATGAGTGCATTCTACTCGCAGAGTTGAACCTTCTTTTTGATAGAAGAGTTTTCAAACTGTCTTTTTGTAGAATCTGCAAGTGCATATTTGGAGCTGTTTGAGGCCAATGATGGAAAAGGAAATATCTTCACATAAAAACTAGACAGAAGCGTTCTCAGAAACTTTTTTGGGAGGAGTGCATTCAAGTCACAGATTTGAACCTTTCTTTTGAAAGAGCAGTTTTGAAACACTCTTTTTGTAGAATCTGCTAGTGTATATTTGGAGCGCTGTGAGGCGTATGCTGGGAAATGGAATATCTTCACCTGGAAACAAGACAGAAGGATTCTCAGAAACTTCTGTGTGATGAATGCATTCAACTCACAGACATGAACGTTCCTTTTGATAGGACAGTTTTGAAACACTCCTTTGGTAGAATCTGCATCTGTTTATTTCGAGCGCCTTGAGGCCAATGCTGGAAAAGGAAATATCTTCACATAAAAACTAGACAGAAGCATTCTCAGAAACTTGTGTGTGATGAGTGCGTTCAACTCACAGACTTGAACGATCCTTTTGATAGGACAGTTTGGAAACACTCCCTTTGTAGAATCTGCAAGTGTTTATTTCGAGCTCATTGAGGTCAACGGTGGAAAAGGAATTGTCCTCAAATAACAACTACACAGAAGCATTCTCCGAAACTTCTTTGCAATGAGTGCATTCAACTCACGGACTTGATCCTTCCTTTTGAAAGAACAGTTTTGAAACACTCTTTTTGTAGAATCTTCAAGTGGATATTTGGAACGCTTTGAGGCCTAGGCTGGGAAATGAAATATGTTCACCTAAAAACTAGACAGAAGCATTCTCAGAAACTTCTGTGTGATGAGTGCATTCAACTCACAGACTTGAACATTCCTTTTGATAGAGCAGTTTGGAAACACTCCTTTTGCAGAATCTGCAAGGGTTTATTTGGAGCACTTTGAGGCCTATGCTGGAAAAGGAAATATCTTCACATAAAAACTAGACAGAAGCATTCTCAGAAACTTCTTTGTGATGAGTGCATTCTACTCACAGAGTTGAACCTTCTTTTTGATAGAAGAGTTTTGAAACTCTCTTTCTGTAGAATCTGCAAGTGCATATTTGGAGCTGTTTGAGGCCAATGCTGGAAAAGGAAATATCTTCACATAAAAACTAGACAGAAGCATTCTCAGAAACTTGTTTGCGATGAGTGCATTCAACTCACAGACTTCAACCTTTCTTTTGAAAGAGCAGTTTTGAAACACTCTTTTTGTAGAATCTTCAAGTGGATATTTAGAACGCTTTCTGGCCTATGCTGGGAAATGAAATATCTTCACCTAAAACCTAGAAAGAAGCATTCTCGCAAACTTCCGTGTGAAGAGTGCATTCGACTCACGGACTTGAACATTACTTTGGATAGAGCAGTTTGGAAACACTCCTTTTGAAGAATCTGCAAGTGTTTGTTTGGAGCGTTTTGAGGCCTATGCTGGAAAAGGAAATATCTTCACATAAAAACTAGACAGAAGCATTCTCAGAAACTTCTTTGTGATGAGTGCATTCTACTCATACAGTTGAACATCCTTTTTGATAGAAGAGTTTTGAAACTCTCTTTCTGTGGGATCTGCAAGTGCATATTTGGAGCTGTTGGAGGCCAATGTTGGAAAAGGAAATATCTTCACATAAAAACTAGACGGAAGCATTCTCAGAAACTTGTGTGTGATGAGTGCGTTCAACTCACAGACTTGAACGATCCTATTGATAGGACAGTTTGGAAACACTCCTTTTGTAGAATCTGCAAGTGTTTATTTCGAGCTCATTGAGGCCAAAGGTGGAAAAGGAAATGTCCTCAAATAACAACTACACAGAAGCATTCTCCGAAACATCTTTGCAATGAGTGCATTCAACTCGCAGACTTGAACCTTCCTTTTGAAAGAGCAGTTTTGAAACACTCTTTTTGTAGAATCTTCAAGTGGATATTTGGAACGCTTTGAGGCCTAGGCTGGGAAATGAAATATCTTCACCTAAAAACTAGACAGAAGCATTCTCAGAAACTTCTGTGTGATGAGTGCATTCAACTCACAGACTTGAATATTCCTTTTGATAGAGCAGTTTGGAAACACTCCTTTTGCAGAATCTGCAAGTGTTTATTTGGAGCACTTTGAGGCCTATGCTGGAAAAGGAAATATCTTCACATAAAAACTAGACAGAAGCATTCTCAGAAACTTCTTTGTGACGAGTGCATTCTACTCACAGAGTTGAACCTTCTTTTTGATAGAAGAGTTTTGAAACTCTCTTTCTGTAGAATCTGCAAGTGCATATTTGGAGCTGTTTGAGGCCAATGCTGGAAAAGGAAATATCTTCACATAAAAACTAGACAGAAGCATTCTCAGAAACTTGTTTGCGATGAGTGCATTCAACTCACAGACTTGAACGTTCCTACTGAAAGAGCAGTTTTGAAACACACTTTTTGTACAATCTGCAAGTGGATATTTAGAACGCTTTTTGTCCTATGCTGGGAAATGAAATATCTTCACGTAAAAACTAGACAGAAGCATTCTCAGAAACTTCTGTGTGATGAGTGCATTCAACTCACAGACTTGAACATTCCTTTTGATAGAGCAGTTTGGAAACACTCCTTTTGAAGAATCTGCAAGTGTTTGTTTGGAGCGTTTTGAGGCCTATGCTGGAAAAGGAAATATCTTCACATAAAAACTAGACAGAAGCATTCTCAGAAACTTCTTTGTGATGAGTGCATTCTACTCATAGAGTTGAACATTCTTTTTGATAGAAGAGTTTTGAAACTCTCTTTCTGTGGGATCTGCAAGTGCATATTTGGAGCTGTTTGAGGCCAATGATGGAAAAGGAAATATCTTCACATAAAAACTAGACAGAAGCATTCTCAGAAACTTGTTTGTGATGAGTGCATTCAACTCACAGACTTAAACGTTCCTTTTGAAAGAGCAGTTTTGAAACACACTTTTTGTACAATCTGCAAGTGGATATTTAGAACGCTTTCGGTCCTATGCTGGGAAATGAAATACCTTCACCTAAAACCTAGACAGAAGCATTCTCGGAAACTTCTGTGTGATGAGTGCATTCAACTCACAGACTTGAACATTCCCTTTGATAGAGCAGTTTGGAAACACTCCTTTTTCAGAATCTGCAAGGGTTTATTTGGAGCACTTTGAGGCGTATGCTGGAAAAGGAAATATCTTCACATAAAAACTAGACAGAAGCATTCTCAGAAACTTCTTTGGGATGAGTGCATTCTACTCACAGAGTTGAACCTTCTTTTTGATAGAAGAGTTTTGAAACTCTCTTTCTGTAGAATCTGCAAGCGCATATTTGGAGCTGTTTGAGGCCAACGCTGGAAAAGGAAATATCTTCACATAAAAACTAGAAAGAAGCATTCTCAGAAACTTGTTTGTGATGAGTGCATTCAACTCACAGACTTGAACGTTCCTTTTGAAAGAGCAGTTTTGAAACACACTTTTTGTACAATCTGCAAGTGGATATTTAGAACGCTTTCTGGCCTATGCTGGGAAATGAAATATCTTCACCTAAAACCTAGACAGAAGCATTCTCGGAAACTTCTGTGCGATGAGTGCATTCAACTCACAGACTTGAACATTACTTTGGATAGAGCAGTTTGGAAACACTCCTTTTGAAGAATCTGTAAGTGTTTGTTTGGAGCGTTTTGAGGCCTATGCTGGAAAAGGAAATATCTTCACATAAAAACTAGACAGAAGCATTCTCAGAAACTTCTTTGTGATGAGTGCATTCTACTCGCAGAGTTGAACCTTCTTTTTGATAGAAGAGTTTTCAAACTGTCTTTTTGTAGAATCTGCAAGTGCATATTTGGAGCTGTTTGAGGCCAATGATGGAAAAGGAAATATCTTCACATAAGAACTAGACAGAAGCGTTCTCAGAAACTTTTTTGGGAGGAGTGCATTCAAGTCACAGGTTTGAACCTTTCTTTTGAAAGAGCAGTTTTGAAACACTCTTTTTGTAGAATCTGCTAGTGTATATTTGGAGCGCTGTGAGGCGTATGCTGGGAAATGGAATATCTTCACCTGGAAACAAGACAGAAGGATTCTCAGAAACTTCTGTGTGATGAATGCATTCAACTCACAGACATGAACGTTCCTTTTGATAGGACAGTTTTGAAACACTCCTTTGGTAGAATCTGCATCTGTTTATTTCGAGCGCCTTGAGGCCAATGCTGGAAAAGGAAATATCTTCCCATAAAAACTAGACAGAAGCATTCTCAGAAACTTGTGTGTGATGAGTGCGTTCAACTCACAGACTTGAACGATCCTTTTGATAGGACAGTTTGGAAACACTCCCTTTGTAGAATCTGCAAGTGTTTATTTCGAGCTCATTGAGGTCAACGGTGGAAAAGGAATTGTCCTCAAATAACAACTACACAGAAGCATTCTCCGAAACTTCTTTGCAATGAGTGCATTCAACTCACGGACTTGATCCTTCCTTTTGAAAGAACAGTTTTGAAACACTCTTTTTGTAGAATCTTCAAGTGGATATTTGGAACGCTTTGAGGCCTAGGCTGGGAAATGAAATATGTTCACCTAAAAACTAGACAGAAGCATTCTCAGAAACTTCTGTGTGATGAGTGCATTCAACTCACAGACTTGAACATTCCTTTTGATAGAGCAGTTTGGAAACACTCCTTTTGCAGAATCTGCAAGGGTTTATTTGGAGCACTTTGAGGCCTATGCTGGAAAAGGAAATATCTTCACATAAAAACTAGACAGAAGCATTCTCAGAAACTTCTTTGTGATGAGTGCATTCTACTCACAGAGTTGAACCTTCTTTTTGATAGAAGAGTTTTGAAACTCTCTTTCTGTAGAATCTGCAAGTGCATATTTGGAGCTGTTTGAGGCCAATGCTGGAAAAGGAAATATCTTCACATAAAAACTAGACAGAAGCATTCTCAGAAACTTGTTTGCGATGAGTGCATTCAACTCACAGACTTCAACCTTTCTTTTGAAAGAGCAGTTTTGAAACACTCTTTTTGTAGAATCTTCAAGTGGATATTTAGAACGCTTTCTGGCCTATGCTGGGAAATGAAATATCTTCACCTAAAACCTAGAAAGAAGCATTCTCGCAAACTTCCGTGTGAAGAGTGCATTCGACTCACGGACTTGAACATTACTTTGGATAGAGCAGTTTGGAAACACTCCTTTTGAAGAATCTGCAAGTGTTTGTTTGGAGCGTTTTGAGGCCTATGCTGGAAAAGGAATTATCTTCACATAAAAACTAGACAGAAGCATTCTCAGAAACTTCTTTGTGATGAGTGCATTCTACTCATACAGTTGAACATTCTTTTTGATAGAAGAGTTTTGAAACTCTCTTTCTGTGGGATCTGCAAGTGCATATTTGGAGCTGTTGGAGGCCAATGTTGGAAAAGGAAATATCTTCACATAAAAACTAGACGGAAGCATTCTCAGAAACTTGTGTGTGATGAGTGCGTTCAACTCACAGACTTGAACGATCCTATTGATAGGACAGTTTGGAAACACTCCTTTTGTAGAATCTGCAAGTGTTTATTTCGAGCTCATTGAGGCCAAAGTTGGAAAAGGAAATGTCCTCAAATAACAACTACACAGAAGCATTCTCCGAAACTTCTTTGCAATGAGTGCATTCAACTCGCAGACTTGAACCTTCCTTTTGAAAGAGCAGTTTTGAAACACTCTTTTTGTAGAATCTTCAAGTGGATATTTGGAACGCTTTGAGGCCTAGGCTGGGAAATGAAATATCTTCACCTAAAAACTAGACAGAAGCATTCTCAGAAACTTCTGTGTGATGAGTGCATTCAACTCACAGACTTGAATATTCCTTTTGATAGAGCAGTTTGGAAACACTCCTTTTGCAGAATCTGCAAGTGTTTATTTGGAGCACTTTGAGGCCTATGCTGGAAAAGGAAATATCTTCACATAAAAACTAGACAGAAGCATTCTCAGAAACTTCTTTGTGACGAGTGCATTCTACTCACAGAGTTGAACCTTCTTTTTGATAGAAGAGTTTTGAAACTCTCTTTCTGTAGAATCTGCAAGTGCATATTTGGAGCTGTTTGAGGCCAATGCTGGAAAAGGAAATATCTTCACATAAAAACTAGACAGAAGCATTCTCAGAAACTTGTTTGCGATGAGTGCATTCAACTCACAGACTTGAACGTTCCTACTGAAAGAGCAGTTTTGAAACACACTTTTTGTACAATCTGCAAGTGGATATTTAGAACGCTTTTTGTCCTATGCTGGGAAATGAAATATCTTCACGTAAAAACTAGACAGAAGCATTCTCAGAAACTTCTGTGTGATGAGTGCATTCAACTCACAGACTTGAACATTCCTTTTGATAGAGCAGTTTGGAAACACTCCTTTTGAAGAATCTGCAAGTGTTTGTTTGGAGCGTTTTGAGGCCTATGCTGGAAAAGGAAATATCTTCACATAAAAACTAGACAGAAGCATTCTCAGAAACTTCTTTGTGATGAGTGCATTCTACTCATAGAGTTGAACATTCTTTTTGATAGAAGAGTTTTGAAACTCTCTTTCTGTGGGATCTGCAAGTGCATATTTGGAGCTGTTTGAGGCCAATGATGGAAAAGGAAATATCTTCACATAAAAACTAGACAGAAGCATTCTCAGAAACTTGTTTGTGATGAGTGCATTCAACTCACAGACTTAAACGTTCCTTTTGAAAGAGCAGTTTTGAAACACACTTTTTGTACAATCTGCAAGTGGATATTTAGAACGCTTTCGGTCCTATGCTGGGAAATGAAATACCTTCACCTAAAACCTAGACAGAAGCATTCTCGGAAACTTCTGTGTGATGAGTGCATTCAACTCACAGACTTGAACATTCCCTTTGATAGAGCAGTTTGGAAACACTCCTTTTTCAGAATCTGCAAGGGTTTATTTGGAGCACTTTGAGGCGTATGCTGGAAAAGGAAATATCTTCACATAAAAACTAGACAGAAGCATTCTCAGAAACTTCTTTGGGATGAGTGCATTCTACTCACAGAGTTGAACCTTCTTTTTGATAGAAGAGTTTTGAAACTCTCTTTCTGTAGAATCTGCAAGCGCATATTTGGAGCTGTTTGAGGCCAACGCTGGAAAAGGAAATATCTTCACATAAAAACTAGAAAGAAGCATTCTCAGAAACTTGTTTGTGATGAGTGCATTCAACTCACAGACTTGAACGTTCCTTTTGAAAGAGCAGTTTTGAAACACACTTTTTGTACAATCTGCAAGTGGATATTTAGAACGCTTTCTGGCCTATGCTGGGAAATGAAATATCTTCACCTAAAACCTAGACAGAAGCATTCTCGGAAACTTCTGTGCGATGAGTGCATTCAACTCACAGACTTGAACATTACTTTGGATAGAGCAGTTTGGAAACACTCCTTTTGAAGAATCTGTAAGTGTTTGTTTGGAGCGTTTTGAGGCCTATGCTGGAAAAGGAAATATCTTCACATAAAAACTAGACAGAAGCATTCTCAGAAACTTCTTTGTGATGAGTGCATTCTACTCGCAGAGTTGAACCTTCTTTTTGATAGAAGAGTTTTCAAACTGTCTTTTTGTAGAATCTGCAAGTGCATATTTGGAGCTGTTTGAGGCCAATGATGGAAAAGGAAATATCTTCACATAAGAACTAGACAGAAGCGTTCTCAGAAACTTTTTTGGGAGGAGTGCATTCAAGTCACTGGTTTGAACCTTTCTTTTGAAAGAGCAGTTTTGAAACACTCTTTTTGTAGAATCTGCTAGTGTATATTTGGAGCGCTGTGAGGCGTATGCTGGGAAATGGAATATCTTCACCTGGAAACAAGACAGAAGGATTCTCAGAAACTTCTGTGTGATGAATGCATTCAACTCACAGACATGAACGTTCCTTTTGATAGGACAGTTTTGAAACACTCCTTTGGTAGAATCTGCATCTGTTTATTTCGAGCGCCTTGAGGCCAATGCTGGAAAAGGAAATATCTTCCCATAAAAACTAGACAGAAGCATTCTCAGAAACTTGTGTGTGATGAGTGCGTTCAACTCACAGACTTGAACGATCCTTTTGATAGGACAGTTTGGAAACACTCCCTTTGTAGAATCTGCAAGTGTTTATTTCGAGCTCATTGAGGTCAACGGTGGAAAAGGAATTGTCCTCAAATAACAACTACACAGAAGCATTCTCCGAAACTTCTTTGCAATGAGTGCATTCAACTCACGGACTTGATCCTTCCTTTTGAAAGAACAGTTTTGAAACACTCTTTTTGTAGAATCTTCAAGTGGATATTTGGAACGCTTTGAGGCCTAGGCTGGGAAATGAAATATGTTCACCTAAAAACTAGACAGAAGCATTCTCAGAAACTTCTGTGTGATGAGTGCATTCAACTCACAGACTTGAACATTCCTTTTGATAGAGCAGTTTGGAAACACTCCTTTTGCAGAATCTGCAAGGGTTTATTTGGAGCACTTTGAGGCCTATGCTGGAAAAGGAAATATCTTCACATAAAAACTAGACAGAAGCATTCTCAGAAACTTCTTTGTGATGAGTGCATTCTACTCACAGAGTTGAACCTTCTTTTTGATAGAAGAGTTTTGAAACTCTCTTTCTGTAGAATCTGCAAGTGCATATTTGGAGCTGTTTGAGGCCAATGCTGGAAAAGGAAATATCTTCACATAAAAACTAGACAGAAGCATTCTCAGAAACTTGTTTGCGATGAGTGCATTCAACTCACAGACTTCAACCTTTCTTTTGAAAGAGCAGTTTTGAAACACTCTTTTTGTAGAATCTTCAAGTGGATATTTAGAACGCTTTCTGGCCTATGCTGGGAAATGAAATATCTTCACCTAAAACCTAGAAAGAAGCATTCTCGCAAACTTCCGTGTGAAGAGTGCATTCGACTCACGGACTTGAACATTACTTTGGATAGAGCAGTTTGGAAACACTCCTTTTGAAGAATCTGCAAGTGTTTGTTTGGAGCGTTTTGAGGCCTATGCTGGAAAAGGAATTATCTTCACATAAAAACTAGACAGAAGCATTCTCAGAAACTTCTTTGTGATGAGTGCATTCTACTCATACAGTTGAACATTCTTTTTGATAGAAGAGTTTTGAAACTCTCTTTCTGTGGGATCTGCAAGTGCATATTTGGAGCTGTTGGAGGCCAATGTTGGAAAAGGAAATATCTTCACATAAAAACTAGACGGAAGCATTCTCAGAAACTTGTGTGTGATGAGTGCGTTCAACTCACAGACTTGAACGATCCTATTGATAGGACAGTTTGGAAACACTCCTTTTGTAGAATCTGCAAGTGTTTATTTCGAGCTCATTGAGGCCAAAGTTGGAAAAGGAAATGTCCTCAAATAACAACTACACAGAAGCATTCTCCGAAACTTCTTTGCAATGAGTGCATTCAACTCGCAGACTTGAACCTTCCTTTTGAAAGAGCAGTTTTGAAACACTCTTTTTGTAGAATCTTCAAGTGGATATTTGGAACGCTTTGAGGCCTAGGCTGGGAAATGAAATATCTTCACCTAAAAACTAGACAGAAGCATTCTCAGAAACTTCTGTGTGATGAGTGCATTCAACTCACAGACTTGAATATTCCTTTTGATAGAGCAGTTTGGAAACACTCCTTTTGCAGAATCTGCAAGTGTTTATTTGGAGCACTTTGAGGCCTATGCTGGAAAAGGAAATATCTTCACATAAAAACTAGACAGAAGCATTCTCAGAAACTTCTTTGTGACGAGTGCATTCTACTCACAGAGTTGAACCTTCTTTTTGATAGAAGAGTTTTGAAACTCTCTTTCTGTAGAATCTGCAAGTGCATATTTGGAGCTGTTTGAGGCCAATGCTGGAAAAGGAAATATCTTCACATAAAAACTAGACAGAAGCATTCTCAGAAACTTGTTTGCGATGAGTGCATTCAACTCACAGACTTGAACGTTCCTACTGAAAGAGCAGTTTTGAAACACACTTTTTGTACAATCTGCAAGTGGATATTTAGAACGCTTTTTGTCCTATGCTGGGAAATGAAATATCTTCACGTAAAAACTAGACAGAAGCATTCTCAGAAACTTCTGTGTGATGAGTGCATTCAACTCACAGACTTGAACATTCCTTTTGATAGAGCAGTTTGGAAACACTCCTTTTGAAGAATCTGCAAGTGTTTGTTTGGAGCGTTTTGAGGCCTATGCTGGAAAAGGAAATATCTTCACATAAAAACTAGACAGAAGCATTCTCAGAAACTTCTTTGTGATGAGTGCATTCTACTCATAGAGTTGAACATTCTTTTTGATAGAAGAGTTTTGAAACTCTCTTTCTGTGGGATCTGCAAGTGCATATTTGGAGCTGTTTGAGGCCAATGATGGAAAAGGAAATATCTTCACATAAAAACTAGACAGAAGCATTCTCAGAAACTTGTTTGTGATGAGTGCATTCAACTCACAGACTTAAACGTTCCTTTTGAAAGAGCAGTTTTGAAACACACTTTTTGTACAATCTGCAAGTGGATATTTAGAACGCTTTCGGTCCTATGCTGGGAAATGAAATACCTTCACCTAAAACCTAGACAGAAGCATTCTCGGAAACTTCTGTGTGATGAGTGCATTCAACTCACAGACTTGAACATTCCCTTTGATAGAGCAGTTTGGAAACACTCCTTTTGCAGAATCTGCAAGGGTTTATTTGGAGCACTTTGAGGCCTATGCTGGAAAAGGAAATATCTTCACATAAAAACTAGACAGAAGCATTCTCAGAAACTTCTTTGGGATGAGTGCATTCTACTCACAGAGTTGAACCTTCTTTTTGATAGAAGAGTTTTGAAACTCTCTTTCTGTAGAATCTGCAAGCGCATATTTGGAGCTGTTTGAGGCCAACGCTGGAAAAGGAAATATCTTCACATAAAAACTAGAAAGAAGCATTCTCAGAAACTTGTTTGTGATGAGTGCATTCAACTCACAGACTTGAACGTTCCTTTTGAAAGAGCAGTTTTGAAACACACTTTTTGTACAATCTGCAAGTGGATATTTAGAACGCTTTCTGGCCTATGCTGGGAAATGAAATATCTTCACCTAAAACCTAGACAGAAGCATTCTCGGAAACTTCTGTGCGATGAGTGCATTCAACTCACAGACTTGAACATTACTTTGGATAGAGCAGTTTGGAAACACTCCTTTTGAAGAATCTGTAAGTGTTTGTTTGGAGCGTTTTGAGGCCTATGCTGGAAAAGGAAATATCTTCACATAAAAACTAGACAGAAGCATTCTCAGAAACTTCTTTGTGATGAGTGCATTCTACTCGCAGAGTTGAACCTTCTTTTTGATAGAAGAGTTTTCAAACTGTCTTTTTGTAGAATCTGCAAGTGCATATTTGGAGCTGTTTGAGGCCAATGATGGAAAAGGAAATATCTTCACATAAAAACTAGACAGAAGCGTTCTCAGAAACTTGTTTGGGAGGAGTGCATTCAAGTCACAGATTTGAACCTTTCTTTTGAAAGAGCAGTTTTGAAACACTCTTTTTGTAGAATCTGCTAGTGTATATTTGGAGCGCTGTGAGGCGTATGCTGGGAAATGGAATATCTTCACCTGGAAACAAGACAGAAGGATTCTCAGAAACTTCTGTGTGATGAATGCATTCAACTCACAGACATGAACGTTCCTTTTGATAGGACAGTTTTGAAACACTCCTTTGGTAGAATCTGCATCTGTTTATTTCGAGCGCCTTGAGGCCAATGCTGGAAAAGGAAATATCTTCCCATAAAAACTAGACAGAAGCATTCTCAGAAACTTGTGTGTGATGAGTGCGTTCAACTCACAGACTTGAACGATCCTTTTGATAGGACAGTTTGGAAACACTCCCTTTGTAGAATCTGCAAGTGTTTATTTCGAGCTCATTGAGGTCAACGGTGGAAAAGGAATTGTCCTCAAATAACAACTACACAGAAGCATTCTCCGAAACTTCTTTGCAATGAGTGCATTCAACTCACGGACTTGATCCTTCCTTTTGAAAGAACAGTTTTGAAACACTCTTTTTGTAGAATCTTCAAGTGGATATTTGGAACGCTTTGAGGCCTAGGCTGGGAAATGAAATATGTTCACCTAAAAACTAGACAGAAGCATTCTCAGAAACTTCTGTGTGATGAGTGCATTCAACTCACAGACTTGAACATTCCTTTTGATAGAGCAGTTTGGAAACACTCCTTTTGCAGAATCTGCAAGGGTTTATTTGGAGCACTTTGAGGCCTATGCTGGAAAAGGAAATATCTTCACATAAAAACTAGACAGAAGCATTCTCAGAAACTTCTTTGTGATGAGTGCATTCTACTCACAGAGTTGAACCTTCTTTTTGATAGAAGAGTTTTGAAACTCTCTTTCTGTAGAATCTGCAAGTGCATATTTGGAGCTGTTTGAGGCCAATGCTGGAAAAGGAAATATCTTCACATAAAAACTAGACAGAAGCATTCTCAGAAACTTGTTTGCGATGAGTGCATTCAACTCACAGACTTCAACCTTTCTTTTGAAAGAGCAGTTTTGAAACACTCTTTTTGTAGAATCTTCAAGTGGATATTTAGAACGCTTTCTGGCCTATGCTGGGAAATGAAATATCTTCACCTAAAACCTAGAAAGAAGCATTCTCGCAAACTTCCGTGTGAAGAGTGCATTCGACTCACGGACTTGAACATTACTTTGGATAGAGCAGTTTGGAAACACTCCTTTTGAAGAATCTGCAAGTGTTTGTTTGGAGCGTTTTGAGGCCTATGCTGGAAAAGGAAATATCTTCACATAAAAACTAGACAGAAGCATTCTCAGAAACTTCTTTGTGATGAGTGCATTCTACTCATACAGTTGAACATTCTTTTTGATAGAAGAGTTTTGAAACTCTCTTTCTGTGGGATCTGCAAGTGCATATTTGGAGCTGTTGGAGGCCAATGTTGGAAAAGGAAATATCTTCACATAAAAACTAGACGGAAGCATTCTCAGAAACTTGTGTGTGATGAGTGCGTTCAACTCACAGACTTGAACGATCCTATTGATAGGACAGTTTGGAAACACTCCTTTTGTAGAATCTGCAAGTGTTTATTTCGAGCTCATTGAGGCCAAAGGTGGAAAAGGAAATGTCCTCAAATAACAACTACACAGAAGCATTCTCCGAAACTTCTTTGCAATGAGTGCATTCAACTCGCAGACTTGAACCTTCCTTTTGAAAGAGCAGTTTTGAAACACTCTTTTTGTAGAATCTTCAAGTGGATATTTGGAACGCTTTGAGGCCTAGGCTGGGAAATGAAATATCTTCACCTAAAAACTAGACAGAAGCATTCTCAGAAACTTCTGTGTGATGAGTGCATTCAACTCACAGACTTGAATATTCCTTTTGATAGAGCAGTTTGGAAACACTCCTTTTGCAGAATCTGCAAGTGTTTATTTGGAGCACTTTGAGGCCTATGCTGGAAAAGGAAATATCTTCACATAAAAACTAGACAGAAGCATTCTCAGAAACTTCTTTGTGACGAGTGCATTCTACTCACAGAGTTGAACCTTCTTTTTGATAGAAGAGTTTTGAAACTCTCTTTCTGTAGAATCTGCAAGTGCATATTTGGAGCTGTTTGAGGCCAATGCTGGAAAAGGAAATATCTTCACATAAAAACTAGACAGAAGCATTCTCAGAAACTTGTTTGCGATGAGTGCATTCAACTCACAGACTTGAACGTTCCTACTGAAAGAGCAGTTTTGAAACACACTTTTTGTACAATCTGCAAGTGGATATTTAGAACGCTTTTTGTCCTATGCTGGGAAATGAAATATCTTCACGTAAAAACTAGACAGAAGCATTCTCAGAAACTTCTGTGTGATGAGTGCATTCAACTCACAGACTTGAACATTCCTTTTGATAGAGCAGTTTGGAAACACTCCTTTTGAAGAATCTGCAAGTGTTTGTTTGGAGCGTTTTGAGGCCTATGCTGGAAAAGGAAATATCTTCACATAAAAACTAGACAGAAGCATTCTCAGAAACTTCTTTGTGATGAGTGCATTCTACTCATAGAGTTGAACATTCTTTTTGATAGAAGAGTTTTGAAACTCTCTTTCTGTGGGATCTGCAAGTGCATATTTGGAGCTGTTTGAGGCCAATGATGGAAAAGGAAATATCTTCACATAAAAACTAGACAGAAGCATTCTCAGAAACTTGTTTGTGATGAGTGCATTCAACTCACAGACTTAAACGTTCCTTTTGAAAGAGCAGTTTTGAAACACACTTTTTGTACAATCTGCAAGTGGATATTTAGAACGCTTTCGGTCCTATGCTGGGAAATGAAATACCTTCACCTAAAACCTAGACAGAAGCATTCTCGGAAACTTCTGTGTGATGAGTGCATTCAACTCACAGACTTGAACATTCCCTTTGATAGAGCAGTTTGGAAACACTCCTTTTGCAGAATCTGCAAGGGTTTATTTGGAGCACTTTGAGGCGTATGCTGGAAAAGGAAATATCTTCACATAAAAACTAGACAGAAGCATTCTCAGAAACTTCTTTGGGATGAGTGCATTCTACTCACAGAGTTGAACCTTCCTTTTGATAGAAGAGTTTTGAAACTCTCTTTCTGTAGAATCTGCAAGCGCATATTTGGAGCTGTTTGAGGCCAACGCTGGAAAAGGAAATATCTTCACATAAAAACTAGAAAGAAGCATTCTCAGAAACTTGTTTGTGATGAGTGCATTCAACTCACAGACTTGAACGTTCCTTTTGAAAGAGCAGTTTTGAAACACACTTTTTGTACAATCTGCAAGTGGATATTTAGAACGCTTTCTGGCCTATGCTGGGAAATGAAATATCTTCACCTAAAACCTAGACAGAAGCATTCTCGGAAACTTCTGTGCGATGAGTGCATTCAACTCACAGACTTGAACATTACTTTGGATAGAGCAGTTTGGAAACACTCCTTTTGAAGAATCTGTAAGTGTTTGTTTGGAGCGTTTTGAGGCCTATGCTGGAAAAGGAAATATCTTCACATAAAAACTAGACAGAAGCATTCTCAGAAACTTCTTTGTGATGAGTGCATTCTACTCGCAGAGTTGAACCTTCTTTTTGATAGAAGAGTTTTCAAACTGTCTTTTTGTAGAATCTGCAAGTGCATATTTGGAGCTGTTTGAGGCCAATGATGGAAAAGGAAATATCTTCACATAAAAACTAGACAGAAGCGTTCTCAGAAACTTGTTTGGGAGGAGTGCATTCAAGTCACAGATTTGAACCTTTCTTTTGAAAGAGCAGTTTTGAAACACTCTTTTTGTAGAATCTGCTAGTGTATATTTGGAGCGCTGTGAGGCGTATGCTGGGAAATGGAATATCTTCACCTGGAAACAAGACAGAAGGATTCTCAGAAACTTCTGTGTGATGAATGCATTCAACTCACAGACATGAACGTTCCTTTTGATAGGACAGTTTTGAAACACTCCTTTGGTAGAATCTGCATCTGTTTATTTCGAGCGCCTTGAGGCCAATGCTGGAAAAGGAAATATCTTCCCATAAAAACTAGACAGAAGCATTCTCAGAAACTTGTGTGTGATGAGTGCGTTCAACTCACAGACTTGAACGATCCTTTTGATAGGACAGTTTGGAAACACTCCCTTTGTAGAATCTGCAAGTGTTTATTTCGAGCTCATTGAGGTCAACGGTGGAAAAGGAATTGTCCTCAAATAACAACTACACAGAAGCATTCTCCGAAACTTCTTTGCAATGAGTGCATTCAACTCACGGACTTGATCCTTCCTTTTGAAAGAACAGTTTTGAAACACTCTTTTTGTAGAATCTTCAAGTGGATATTTGGAACGCTTTGAGGCCTAGGCTGGGAAATGAAATATGTTCACCTAAAAACTAGACAGAAGCATTCTCAGAAACTTCTGTGTGATGAGTGCATTCAACTCACAGACTTGAACATTCCTTTTGATAGAGCAGTTTGGAAACACTCCTTTTGCAGAATCTGCAAGGGTTTATTTGGAGCACTTTGAGGCCTATGCTGGAAAAGGAAATATCTTCACATAAAAACTAGACAGAAGCATTCTCAGAAACTTCTTTGTGATGAGTGCATTCTACTCACAGAGTTGAACCTTCTTTTTGATAGAAGAGTTTTGAAACTCTCTTTCTGTAGAATCTGCAAGTGCATATTTGGAGCTGTTTGAGGCCAATGCTGGAAAAGGAAATATCTTCACATAAAAACTAGACAGAAGCATTCTCAGAAACTTGTTTGCGATGAGTGCATTCAACTCACAGACTTCAACCTTTCTTTTGAAAGAGCAGTTTTGAAACACTCTTTTTGTAGAATCTTCAAGTGGATATTTAGAACGCTTTCTGGCCTATGCTGGGAAATGAAATATCTTCACCTAAAACCTAGAAAGAAGCATTCTCGCAAACTTCCGTGTGAAGAGTGCATTCGACTCACGGACTTGAACATTACTTTGGATAGAGCAGTTTGGAAACACTCCTTTTGAAGAATCTGCAAGTGTTTGTTTGGAGCGTTTTGAGGCCTATGCTGGAAAAGGAAATATCTTCACATAAAAACTAGACAGAAGCATTCTCAGAAACTTCTTTGTGATGAGTGCATTCTACTCGCAGAGTTGAACCTTCTTTTTGATAGAAGAGTTTTCAAACTGTCTTTTTGTAGAATCTGCAAGTGCATATTTGGAGCTGTTTGAGGCCAATGATGGAAAAGGAAATATCTTCACATAAAAACTAGACAGAAGCGTTCTCAGAAACTTGTTTGGGAGGAGTGCATTCAAGTCACAGATTTGAACCTTTCTTTTGAAAGAGCAGTTTTGAAACACTCTTTTTGTAGAATCTGCTAGTGTATATTTGGAGCGCTGTGAGGCGTATGCTGGGAAATGGAATATCTTCACCTGGAAACAAGACAGAAGGATTCTCAGAAACTTCTGTGTGATGAATGCATTCAACTCACAGACATGAACGTTCCTTTTGATAGGACAGTTTTGAAACACTCCTTTGGTAGAATCTGCATCTGTTTATTTCGAGCGCCTTGAGGCCAATGCTGGAAAAGGAAATATCTTCACATAAAAACTAGACAGAAGCATTCTCAGAAACTTGTGTGTGATGAGTGCGTTCAACTCACAGACTTGAACGATCCTTTTGATAGGACAGTTTGGAAACACTCCCTTTGTAGAATCTGCAAGTGTTTATTTCGAGCTCATTGAGGTCAACGGTGGAAAAGGAATTGTCCTCAAATAACAACTACACAGAAGCATTCTCCGAAACTTCTTTGCAATGAGTGCATTCAACTCACGGACTTGATCCTTCCTTTTGAAAGAACAGTTTTGAAACACTCTTTTTGTAGAATCTTCAAGTGGATATTTGGAACGCTTTGAGGCCTAGGCTGGGAAATGAAATATGTTCACCTAAAAACTAGACAGAAGCATTCTCAGAAACTTCTGTGTGATGAGTGCATTCAACTCACAGACTTGAACATTCCTTTTGATAGAGCAGTTTGGAAACACTCCTTTTGCAGAATCTGCAAGGGTTTATTTGGAGCACTTTGAGGCCTATGCTGGAAAAGGAAATATCTTCACATAAAAACTAGACAGAAGCATTCTCAGAAACTTCTTTGTGATGAGTGCATTCTACTCACAGAGTTGAACCTTCTTTTTGATAGAAGAGTTTTGAAACTCTCTTTCTGTAGAATCTGCAAGTGCATATTTGGAGCTGTTTGAGGCCAATGCTGGAAAAGGAAATATCTTCACATAAAAACTAGACAGAAGCATTCTCAGAAACTTGTTTGCGATGAGTGCATTCAACTCACAGACTTCAACCTTTCTTTTGAAAGAGCAGTTTTGAAACACTCTTTTTGTAGAATCCTCAAGTGGATATTTAGAACGCTTTCTGGCCTATGCTGGGAAATGAAATATCTTCACCTAAAACCTAGAAAGAAGCATTCTCGCAAACTTCCGTGTGAAGAGTGCATTCGACTCACGGACTTGAACATTACTTTGGATAGAGCAGTTTGGAAACACTCCTTTTGAAGAATCTGCAAGTGTTTGTTTGGAGCGTTTTGAGGCCTATGCTGGAAAAGGAAATATCTTCACATAAAAACTAGACAGAAGCATTCTCAGAAACTTCTTTGTGATGAGTGCATTCTACTCATACAGTTGAACATTCTTTTTGATAGAAGAGTTTTGAAACTCTCTTTCTGTGGGATCTGCAAGTGCATATTTGGAGCTGTTGGAGGCCAATGTTGGAAAAGGAAATATCTTCACATAAAAACTAGACGGAAGCATTCTCAGAAACTTGTGTGTGATGAGTGCGTTCAACTCACAGACTTGAACGATCCTATTGATAGGACAGTTTGGAAACACTCCTTTTGTAGAATCTGCAAGTGTTTATTTCGAGCTCATTGAGGCCAAAGGTGGAAAAGGAAATGTCCTCAAATAACAACTACACAGAAGCATTCTCCGAAACTTCTTTGCAATGAGTGCATTCAACTCGCAGACTTGAACCTTCCTTTTGAAAGAGCAGTTTTGAAACACTCTTTTTGTAGAATCTTCAAGTGGATATTTGGAACGCTTTGAGGCCTAGGCTGGGAAATGAAATATCTTCACCTAAAAACTAGACAGAAGCATTCTCAGAAACTTCTGTGTGATGAGTGCATTCAACTCACAGACTTGAATATTCCTTTTGATAGAGCAGTTTGGAAACACTCCTTTTGCAGAATCTGCAAGTGTTTATTTGGAGCACTTTGAGGCCTATGCTGGAAAAGGAAATATCTTCACATAAAAACTAGACAGAAGCATTCTCAGAAACTTCTTTGTGACGAGTGCATTCTACTCACAGAGTTGAACCTTCTTTTTGATAGAAGAGTTTTGAAACTCTCTTTCTGTAGAATCTGCAAGTGCATATTTGGAGCTGTTTGAGGCCAATGCTGGAAAAGGAAATATCTTCACATAAAAACTAGACAGAAGCATTCTCAGAAACTTGTTTGCGATGAGTGCATTCAACTCACAGACTTGAACGTTCCTACTGAAAGAGCAGTTTTGAAACACACTTTTTGTACAATCTGCAAGTGGATATTTAGAACGCTTTTTGTCCTATGCTGGGAAATGAAATATCTTCACGTAAAAACTAGACAGAAGCATTCTCAGAAACTTCTGTGTGATGAGTGCATTCAACTCACAGACTTGAACATTCCTTTTGATAGAGCAGTTTGGAAACACTCCTTTTGAAGAATCTGCAAGTGTTTGTTTGGAGCGTTTTGAGGCCTATGCTGGAAAAGGAAATATCTTCACATAAAAACTAGACAGAAGCATTCTCAGAAACTTCTTTGTGATGAGTGCATTCTACTCATAGAGTTGAACATTCTTTTTGATAGAAGAGTTTTGAAACTCTCTTTCTGTGGGATCTGCAAGTGCATATTTGGAGCTGTTTGAGGCCAATGATGGAAAAGGAAATATCTTCACATAAAAACTAGACAGAAGCATTCTCAGAAACTTGTTTGTGATGAGTGCATTCAACTCACAGACTTAAACGTTCCTTTTGAAAGAGCAGTTTTGAAACACACTTTTTGTACAATCTGCAAGTGGATATTTAGAACGCTTTCGGTCCTATGCTGGGAAATGAAATACCTTCACCTAAAACCTAGACAGAAGCATTCTCGGAAACTTCTGTGTGATGAGTGCATTCAACTCACAGACTTGAACATTCCCTTTGATAGAGCAGTTTGGAAACACTCCTTTTTCAGAATCTGCAAGGGTTTATTTGGAGCACTTTGAGGCGTATGCTGGAAAAGGAAATATCTTCACATAAAAACTAGACAGAAGCATTCTCAGAAACTTCTTTGGGATGAGTGCATTCTACTCACAGAGTTGAACCTTCTTTTTGATAGAAGAGTTTTGAAACTCTCTTTCTGTAGAATCTGCAAGCGCATATTTGGAGCTGTTTGAGGCCAACGCTGGAAAAGGAAATATCTTCACATAAAAACTAGAAAGAAGCATTCTCAGAAACTTGTTTGTGATGAGTGCATTCAACTCACAGACTTGAACGTTCCTTTTGAAAGAGCAGTTTTGAAACACACTTTTTGTACAATCTGCAAGTGGATATTTAGAACGCTTTCTGGCCTATGCTGGGAAATGAAATATCTTCACCTAAAACCTAGACAGAAGCATTCTCGGAAACTTCTGTGCGATGAGTGCATTCAACTCACAGACTTGAACATTACTTTGGATAGAGCAGTTTGGAAACACTCCTTTTGAAGAATCTGTAAGTGTTTGTTTGGAGCGTTTTGAGGCCTATGCTGGAAAAGGAAATATCTTCACATAAAAACTAGACAGAAGCATTCTCAGAAACTTCTTTGTGATGAGTGCATTCTACTCGCAGAGTTGAACCTTCTTTTTGATAGAAGAGTTTTCAAACTGTCTTTTTGTAGAATCTGCAAGTGCATATTTGGAGCTGTTTGAGGCCAATGATGGAAAAGGAAATATCTTCACATAAAAACTAGACAGAAGCGTTCTCAGAAACTTTTTTGGGAGGAGTGCATTCAAGTCACAGATTTGAACCTTTCTTTTGAAAGAGCAGTTTTGAAACACTCTTTTTGTAGAATCTGCTAGTGTATATTTGGAGCGCTGTGAGGCGTATGCTGGGAAATGGAATATCTTCACCTGGAAACAAGACAGAAGGATTCTCAGAAACTTCTGTGTGATGAATGCATTCAACTCACAGACATGAACGTTCCTTTTGATAGGACAGTTTTGAAACACTCCTTTGGTAGAATCTGCATCTGTTTATTTCGAGCGCCTTGAGGCCAATGCTGGAAAAGGAAATATCTTCCCATAAAAACTAGACAGAAGCATTCTCAGAAACTTGTGTGTGATGAGTGCGTTCAACTCACAGACTTGAACGATCCTTTTGATAGGACAGTTTGGAAACACTCCCTTTGTAGAATCTGCAAGTGTTTATTTCGAGCTCATTGAGGTCAACGGTGGAAAAGGAATTGTCCTCAAATAACAACTACACAGAAGCATTCTCCGAAACTTCTTTGCAATGAGTGCATTCAACTCACGGACTTGATCCTTCCTTTTGAAAGAACAGTTTTGAAACACTCTTTTTGTAGAATCTTCAAGTGGATATTTGGAACGCTTTGAGGCCTAGGCTGGGAAATGAAATATGTTCACCTAAAAACTAGACAGAAGCATTCTCAGAAACTTCTGTGTGATGAGTGCATTCAACTCACAGACTTGAACATTCCTTTTGATAGAGCAGTTTGGAAACACTCCTTTTGCAGAATCTGCAAGGGTTTATTTGGAGCACTTTGAGGCCTATGCTGGAAAAGGAAATATCTTCACATAAAAACTAGACAGAAGCATTCTCAGAAACTTCTTTGTGATGAGTGCATTCTACTCACAGAGTTGAACCTTCTTTTTGATAGAAGAGTTTTGAAACTCTCTTTCTGTAGAATCTGCAAGTGCATATTTGGAGCTGTTTGAGGCCAATGCTGGAAAAGGAAATATCTTCACATAAAAACTAGACAGAAGCATTCTCAGAAACTTGTTTGCGATGAGTGCATTCAACTCACAGACTTCAACCTTTCTTTTGAAAGAGCAGTTTTGAAACACTCTTTTTGTAGAATCCTCAAGTGGATATTTAGAACGCTTTCTGGCCTATGCTGGGAAATGAAATATCTTCACCTAAAACCTAGAAAGAAGCATTCTCGCAAACTTCCGTGTGAAGAGTGCATTCGACTCACGGACTTGAACATTACTTTGGATAGAGCAGTTTGGAAACACTCCTTTTGAAGAATCTGCAAGTGTTTGTTTGGAGCGTTTTGAGGCCTATGCTGGAAAAGGAAATATCTTCACATAAAAACTAGACAGAAGCATTCTCAGAAACTTCTTTGTGATGAGTGCATTCTACTCATACAGTTGAACATTCTTTTTGATAAAAGAGTTTTGAAACTCTCTTTCTGTGGGATCTGCAAGTGCATATTTGGAGCTGTTGGAGGCCAATGTTGGAAAAGGAAATATCTTCACATAAAAACTAGACGGAAGCATTCTCAGAAACTTGTGTGTGATGAGTGCGTTCAACTCACAGACTTGAACGATCCTATTGATAGGACAGTTTGGAAACACTCCTTTTGTAGAATCTGCAAGTGTTTATTTCGAGCTCATTGAGGCCAAAGGTGGAAAAGGAAATGTCCTCAAATAACAACTACACAGAAGCATTCTCCGAAACTTCTTTGCAATGAGTGCATTCAACTCGCAGACTTGAACCTTCCTTTTGAAAGAGCAGTTTTGAAACACTCTTTTTGTAGAATCTTCAAGTGGATATTTGGAACGCTTTGAGGCCTAGGCTGGGAAATGAAATATCTTCACCTAAAAACTAGACAGAAGCATTCTCAGAAACTTCTGTGTGATGAGTGCATTCAACTCACAGACTTGAATATTCCTTTTGATAGAGCAGTTTGGAAACACTCCTTTTGCAGAATCTGCAAGTGTTTATTTGGAGCACTTTGAGGCCTATGCTGGAAAAGGAAATATCTTCACATAAAAACTAGACAGAAGCATTCTCAGAAACTTCTTTGTGACGAGTGCATTCTACTCACAGAGTTGAACCTTCTTTTTGATAGAAGAGTTTTGAAACTCTCTTTCTGTAGAATCTGCAAGTGCATATTTGGAGCTGTTTGAGGCCAATGCTGGAAAAGGAAATATCTTCACATAAAAACTAGACAGAAGCATTCTCAGAAACTTGTTTGCGATGAGTGCATTCAACTCACAGACTTGAACGTTCCTACTGAAAGAGCAGTTTTGAAACACACTTTTTGTACAATCTGCAAGTGGATATTTAGAACGCTTTTTGTCCTATGCTGGGAAATGAAATATCTTCACGTAAAAACTAGACAGAAGCATTCTCAGAAACTTCTGTGTGATGAGTGCATTCAACTCACAGACTTGAACATTCCTTTTGATAGAGCAGTTTGGAAACACTCCTTTTGAAGAATCTGCAAGTGTTTGTTTGGAGCGTTTTGAGGCCTATGCTGGAAAAGGAAATATCTTCACATAAAAACTAGACAGAAGCATTCTCAGAAACTTCTTTGTGATGAGTGCATTCTACTCATAGAGTTGAACATTCTTTTTGATAGAAGAGTTTTGAAACTCTCTTTCTGTGGGATCTGCAAGTGCATATTTGGAGCTGTTTGAGGCCAATGATGGAAAAGGAAATATCTTCACATAAAAACTAGACAGAAGCATTCTCAGAAACTTGTTTGTGATGAGTGCATTCAACTCACAGACTTAAACGTTCCTTTTGAAAGAGCAGTTTTGAAACACACTTTTTGTACAATCTGCAAGTGGATATTTAGAACGCTTTCGGTCCTATGCTGGGAAATGAAATACCTTCACCTAAAACCTAGACAGAAGCATTCTCGGAAACTTCTGTGTGATGAGTGCATTCAACTCACAGACTTGAACATTCCCTTTGATAGAGCAGTTTGGAAACACTCCTTTTTCAGAATCTGCAAGGGTTTATTTGGAGCACTTTGAGGCGTATGCTGGAAAAGGAAATATCTTCACATAAAAACTAGACAGAAGCATTCTCAGAAACTTCTTTGGGATGAGTGCATTCTACTCACAGAGTTGAACCTTCTTTTTGATAGAAGAGTTTTGAAACTCTCTTTCTGTAGAATCTGCAAGCGCATATTTGGAGCTGTTTGAGGCCAACGCTGGAAAAGGAAATATCTTCACATAAAAACTAGAAAGAAGCATTCTCAGAAACTTGTTTGTGATGAGTGCATTCAACTCACAGACTTGAACGTTCCTTTTGAAAGAGCAGTTTTGAAACACACTTTTTGTACAATCTGCAAGTGGATATTTAGAACGCTTTCTGGCCTATGCTGGGAAATGAAATATCTTCACCTAAAACCTAGACAGAAGCATTCTCGGAAACTTCTGTGCGATGAGTGCATTCAACTCACAGACTTGAACATTACTTTGGATAGAGCAGTTTGGAAACACTCCTTTTGAAGAATCTGTAAGTGTTTGTTTGGAGCGTTTTGAGGCCTATGCTGGAAAAGGAAATATCTTCACATAAAAACTAGACAGAAGCATTCTCAGAAACTTCTTTGTGATGAGTGCATTCTACTCGCAGAGTTGAACCTTCTTTTTGATAGAAGAGTTTTCAAACTGTCTTTTTGTAGAATCTGCAAGTGCATATTTGGAGCTGTTTGAGGCCAATGGTGGAAAAGGAAATATCTTCACATAAAAACTAGACAGAAGCGTTCTCAGAAACTTGTTTGGGAGGAGTGCATTCAAGTCACAGATTTGAACCTTTCTTTTGAAAGAGCAGTTTTGAAACACTCTTTTTGTAGAATCTGCTAGTGTATATTTGGAGCGCTGTGAGGCGTATGCTGGGAAATGGAATATCTTCACCTGGAAACAAGACAGAAGGATTCTCAGAAACTTCTGTGTGATTAATGCATTCAACTCACAGACATGAACGTTCCTTTTGATAGGACAGTTTTGAAACACTCCTTTGGTAGAATCTGCATCTGTTTATTTCGAGCGCCTTGAGGCCAATGCTGGAAAAGGAAATATCTTCCCATAAAAACTAGACAGAAGCATTCTCAGAAACTTGTGTGTGATGAGTGCGTTCAACTCACAGACTTGAACGATCCTTTTGATAGGACAGTTTGGAAACACTCCCTTTGTAGAATCTGCAAGTGTTTATTTCGAGCTCATTGAGGTCAACGGTGGAAAAGGAATTGTCCTCAAATAACAACTACACAGAAGCATTCTCCGAAACTTCTTTGCAATGAGTGCATTCAACTCACGGACTTGATCCTTCCTTTTGAAAGAACAGTTTTGAAACACTCTTTTTGTAGAATCTTCAAGTGGATATTTGGAACGCTTTGAGGCCTAGGCTGGGAAATGAAATATGTTCACCTAAAAACTAGACAGAAGCATTCTCAGAAACTTCTGTGTGATGAGTGCATTCAACTCACAGACTTGAACATTCCTTTTGATAGAGCAGTTTGGAAACACTCCTTTTGCAGAATCTGCAAGGGTTTATTTGGAGCACTTTGAGGCCTATGCTGGAAAAGGAAATATCTTCACATAAAAACTAGACAGAAGCATTCTCAGAAACTTCTTTGTGATGAGTGCATTCTACTCACAGAGTTGAACCTTCTTTTTGATAGAAGAGTTTTGAAACTCTCTTTCTGTAGAATCTGCAAGTGCATATTTGGAGCTGTTTGAGGCCAATGCTGGAAAAGGAAATATCTTCACATAAAAACTAGACAGAAGCATTCTCAGAAACTTGTTTGCGATGAGTGCATTCAACTCACAGACTTCAACCTTTCTTTTGAAAGAGCAGTTTTGAAACACTCTTTTTGTAGAATCTTCAAGTGGATATTTAGAACGCTTTCTGGCCTATGCTGGGAAATGAAATATCTTCACCTAAAACCTAGAAAGAAGCATTCTCGCAAACTTCCGTGTGAAGAGTGCATTCGACTCACGGACTTGAACATTACTTTGGATAGAGCAGTTTGGAAACACTCCTTTTGAAGAATCTGCAAGTGTTTGTTTGGAGCGTTTTGAGGCCTATGCTGGAAAAGGAAATATCTTCACATAAAAACTAGACAGAAGCATTCTCAGAAACTTCTTTGTGATGAGTGCATTCTACTCGCAGAGTTGAACCTTCTTTTTGATAGAAGAGTTTTCAAACTGTCTTTTTGTAGAATCTGCAAGTGCATATTTGGAGCTGTTTGAGGCCAATGATGGAAAAGGAAATATCTTCACATAAAAACTAGACAGAAGCGTTCTCAGAAACTTGTTTGGGAGGAGTGCATTCAAGTCACAGATTTGAACCTTTCTTTTGAAAGAGCAGTTTTGAAACACTCTTTTTGTAGAATCTGCTAGTGTATATTTGGAGCGCTGTGAGGCGTATGCTGGGAAATGGAATATCTTCACCTGGAAACAAGACAGAAGGATTCTCAGAAACTTCTGTGTGATGAATGCATTCAACTCACAGACATGAACGTTCCTTTTGATAGGACAGTTTTGAAACACTCCTTTGGTAGAATCTGCATCTGTTTATTTCGAGCGCCTTGAGGCCAATGCTGGAAAAGGAAATATCTTCACATAAAAACTAGACAGAAGCATTCTCAGAAACTTGTGTGTGATGAGTGCGTTCAACTCACAGACTTGAACGATCCTTTTGATAGGACAGTTTGGAAACACTCCCTTTGTAGAATCTGCAAGTGTTTATTTCGAGCTCATTGAGGTCAACGTTGGAAAAGGAATTGTCCTCAAATAACAACTACACAGAAGCATTCTCCGAAACTTCTTTGCAATGAGTGCATTCAACTCACGGACTTGATCCTTCCTTTTGAAAGAACAGTTTTGAAACACTCTTTTTGTAGAATCTTCAAGTGGATATTTGGAACGCTTTGAGGCCTAGGCTGGGAAATGAAATATGTTCACCTAAAAACTAGACAGAAGCATTCTCAGAAACTTCTGTGTGATGAGTGCATTCAACTCACAGACTTGAACATTCCTTTTGATAGAGCAGTTTGGAAACACTCCTTTTGCAGAATCTGCAAGGGTTTATTTGGAGCACTTTGAGGCCTATGCTGGAAAAGGAAATATCTTCACATAAAAACTAGACAGAAGCATTCTCAGAAACTTCTTTGTGATGAGTGCATTCTACTCACAGAGTTGAACCTTCTTTTTGATAGAAGAGTTTTGAAACTCTCTTTCTGTAGAATCTGCAAGTGCATATTTGGAGCTGTTTGAGGCCAATGCTGGAAAAGGAAATATCTTCACATAAAAACTAGACAGAAGCATTCTCAGAAACTTGTTTGCGATGAGTGCATTCAACTCACAGACTTCAACCTTTCTTTTGAAAGAGCAGTTTTGAAACACTCTTTTTGTAGAATCCTCAAGTGGATATTTAGAACGCTTTCTGGCCTATGCTGGGAAATGAAATATCTTCACCTAAAACCTAGAAAGAAGCATTCTCGCAAACTTCCGTGTGAAGAGTGCATTCGACTCACGGACTTGAACATTACTTTGGATAGAGCAGTTTGGAAACACTCCTTTTGAAGAATCTGCAAGTGTTTGTTTGGAGCGTTTTGAGGCCTATGCTGGAAAAGGAAATATCTTCACATAAAAACTAGACAGAAGCATTCTCAGAAACTTCTTTGTGATGAGTGCATTCTACTCATACAGTTGAACATTCTTTTTGATAGAAGAGTTTTGAAACTCTCTTTCTGTGGGATCTGCAAGTGCATATTTGGAGCTGTTGGAGGCCAATGTTGGAAAAGGAAATATCTTCACATAAAAACTAGACGGAAGCATTCTCAGAAACTTGTGTGTGATGAGTGCGTTCAACTCACAGACTTGAACGATCCTATTGATAGGACAGTTTGGAAACACTCCTTTTGTAGAATCTGCAAGTGTTTATTTCGAGCTCATTGAGGCCAAAGGTGGAAAAGGAAATGTCCTCAAATAACAACTACACAGAAGCATTCTCCGAAACTTCTTTGCAATGAGTGCATTCAACTCGCAGACTTGAACCTTCCTTTTGAAAGAGCAGTTTTGAAACACTCTTTTTGTAGAATCTTCAAGTGGATATTTGGAACGCTTTGAGGCCTAGGCTGGGAAATGAAATATCTTCACCTAAAAACTAGACAGAAGCATTCTCAGAAACTTCTGTGTGATGAGTGCATTCAACTCACAGACTTGAATATTCCTTTTGATAGAGCAGTTTGGAAACACTCCTTTTGCAGAATCTGCAAGTGTTTATTTGGAGCACTTTGAGGCCTATGCTGGAAAAGGAAATATCTTCACATAAAAACTAGACAGAAGCATTCTCAGAAACTTCTTTGTGACGAGTGCATTCTACTCACAGAGTTGAACCTTCTTTTTGATAGAAGAGTTTTGAAACTCTCTTTCTGTAGAATCTGCAAGTGCATATTTGGAGCTGTTTGAGGCCAATGCTGGAAAAGGAAATATCTTCACATAAAAACTAGACAGAAGCATTCTCAGAAACTTGTTTGCGATGAGTGCATTCAACTCACAGACTTGAACGTTCCTACTGAAAGAGCAGTTTTGAAACACACTTTTTGTACAATCTGCAAGTGGATATTTAGAACGCTTTTTGTCCTATGCTGGGAAATGAAATATCTTCACGTAAAAACTAGACAGAAGCATTCTCAGAAACTTCTGTGTGATGAGTGCATTCAACTCACAGACTTGAACATTCCTTTTGATAGAGCAGTTTGGAAACACTCCTTTTGAAGAATCTGCAAGTGTTTGTTTGGAGCGTTTTGAGGCCTATGCTGGAAAAGGAAATATCTTCACATAAAAACTAGACAGAAGCATTCTCAGAAACTTCTTTGTGATGAGTGCATTCTACTCATAGAGTTGAACATTCTTTTTGATAGAAGAGTTTTGAAACTCTCTTTCTGTGGGATCTGCAAGTGCATATTTGGAGCTGTTTGAGGCCAATGATGGAAAAGGAAATATCTTCACATAAAAACTAGACAGAAGCATTCTCAGAAACTTGTTTGTGATGAGTGCATTCAACTCACAGACTTAAACGTTCCTTTTGAAAGAGCAGTTTTGAAACACACTTTTTGTACAATCTGCAAGTGGATATTTAGAACGCTTTCGGTCCTATGCTGGGAAATGAAATACCTTCACCTAAAACCTAGACAGAAGCATTCTCGGAAACTTCTGTGTGATGAGTGCATTCAACTCACAGACTTGAACATTCCCTTTGATAGAGCAGTTTGGAAACACTCCTTTTTCAGAATCTGCAAGGGTTTATTTGGAGCACTTTGAGGCGTATGCTGGAAAAGGAAATATCTTCACATAAAAACTAGACAGAAGCATTCTCAGAAACTTCTTTGGGATGAGTGCATTCTACTCACAGAGTTGAACCTTCTTTTTGATAGAAGAGTTTTGAAACTCTCTTTCTGTAGAATCTGCAAGCGCATATTTGGAGCTGTTTGAGGCCAACGCTGGAAAAGGAAATATCTTCACATAAAAACTAGAAAGAAGCATTCTCAGAAACTTGTTTGTGATGAGTGCATTCAACTCACAGACTTGAACGTTCCTTTTGAAAGAGCAGTTTTGAAACACACTTTTTGTACAATCTGCAAGTGGATATTTAGAACGCTTTCTGGCCTATGCTGGGAAATGAAATATCTTCACCTAAAACCTAGACAGAAGCATTCTCGGAAACTTCTGTGCGATGAGTGCATTCAACTCACAGACTTGAACATTACTTTGGATAGAGCAGTTTGGAAACACTCCTTTTGAAGAATCTGTAAGTGTTTGTTTGGAGCGTTTTGAGGCCTATGCTGGAAAAGGAAATATCTTCACATAAAAACTAGACAGAAGCATTCTCAGAAACTTCTTTGTGATGAGTGCATTCTACTCGCAGAGTTGAACCTTCTTTTTGATAGAAGAGTTTTCAAACTGTCTTTTTGTAGAATCTGCAAGTGCATATTTGGAGCTGTTTGAGGCCAATGGTGGAAAAGGAAATATCTTCACATAAAAACTAGACAGAAGCGTTCTCAGAAACTTGTTTGGGAGGAGTGCATTCAAGTCACAGATTTGAACCTTTCTTTTGAAAGAGCAGTTTTGAAACACTCTTTTTGTAGAATCTGCTAGTGTATATTTGGAGCGCTGTGAGGCGTATGCTGGGAAATGGAATATCTTCACCTGGAAACAAGACAGAAGGATTCTCAGAAACTTCTGTGTGATGAATGCATTCAACTCACAGACATGAACGTTCCTTTTGATAGGACAGTTTTGAAACACTCCTTTGGTAGAATCTGCATCTGTTTATTTCGAGCGCCTTGAGGCCAATGCTGGAAAAGGAAATATCTTCCCATAAAAACTAGACAGAAGCATTCTCAGAAACTTGTGTGTGATGAGTGCGTTCAACTCACAGACTTGAACGATCCTTTTGATAGGACAGTTTGGAAACACTCCCTTTGTAGAATCTGCAAGTGTTTATTTCGAGCTCATTGAGGTCAACGGTGGAAAAGGAATTGTCCTCAAATAACAACTACACAGAAGCATTCTCCGAAACTTCTTTGCAATGAGTGCATTCAACTCACGGACTTGATCCTTCCTTTTGAAAGAACAGTTTTGAAACACTCTTTTTGTAGAATCTTCAAGTGGATATTTGGAACGCTTTGAGGCCTAGGCTGGGAAATGAAATATGTTCACCTAAAAACTAGACAGAAGCATTCTCAGAAACTTCTGTGTGATGAGTGCATTCAACTCACAGACTTGAACATTCCTTTTGATAGAGCAGTTTGGAAACACTCCTTTTGCAGAATCTGCAAGGGTTTATTTGGAGCACTTTGAGGCCTATGCTGGAAAAGGAAATATCTTCACATAAAAACTAGACAGAAGCATTCTCAGAAACTTCTTTGTGATGAGTGCATTCTACTCACAGAGTTGAACCTTCTTTTTGATAGAAGAGTTTTGAAACTCTCTTTCTGTAGAATCTGCAAGTGCATATTTGGAGCTGTTTGAGGCCAATGCTGGAAAAGGAAATATCTTCACATAAAAACTAGACAGAAGCATTCTCAGAAACTTGTTTGCGATGAGTGCATTCAACTCACAGACTTCAACCTTTCTTTTGAAAGAGCAGTTTTGAAACACTCTTTTTGTAGAATCTTCAAGTGGATATTTAGAACGCTTTCTGGCCTATGCTGGGAAATGAAATATCTTCACCTAAAACCTAGAAAGAAGCATTCTCGAAAAATTCCGTGTGAAGAGTGCATTCGACTCACGGACTTGAACATTACTTTGGATAGAGCAGTTTGGAAACACTCCTTTTGAAGAATCTGCAAGTGTTTGTTTGGAGCGTTTTGAGGCCTATGCTGGAAAAGGAAATATCTTCACATAAAAACTAGACAGAAGCATTCTCAGAAACTTCTTTGTGATGAGTGCATTCTACTCGCAGAGTTGAACCTTCTTTTTGATAGAAGAGTTTTCAAACTGTCTTTTTGTAGAATCTGCAAGTGCATATTTGGAGCTGTTTGAGGCCAATGATGGAAAAGGAAATATCTTCACATAAAAACTAGACAGAAGCGTTCTCAGAAACTTGTTTGGGAGGAGTGCATTCAAGTTACAGATTTGAACCTTTCTTTTGAAAGAGCAGTTTTGAAACACTCTTTTTGTAGAATCTGCTAGTGTATATTTGGAGCGCTGTGAGGCGTATGCTGGGAAATGGAATATCTTCACCTGGAAACAAGACAGAAGGATTCTCAGAAACTTCTGTGTGATGAATGCATTCAACTCACAGACATGAACGTTCCTTTTGATAGGACAGTTTTGAAACACTCCTTTGGTAGAATCTGCATCTGTTTATTTCGAGCGCCTTGAGGCCAATGCTGGAAAAGGAAATATCTTCACATAAAAACTAGACAGAAGCATTCTCAGAAACTTGTGTGTGATGAGTGCGTTCAACTCACAGACTTGAACGATCCTTTTGATAGGACAGTTTGGAAACACTCCCTTTGTAGAATCTGCAAGTGTTTATTTCGAGCTCATTGAGGTCAACGTTGGAAAAGGAATTGTCCTCAAATAACAACTACACAGAAGCATTCTCCGAAACTTCTTTGCAATGAGTGCATTCAACTCACGGACTTGATCCTTCCTTTTGAAAGAACAGTTTTGAAACACTCTTTTTGTAGAATCTTCAAGTGGATATTTGGAACGCTTTGAGGCCTAGGCTGGGAAATGAAATATGTTCACCTAAAAACTAGACAGAAGCATTCTCAGAAACTTCTGTGTGATGAGTGCATTCAACTCACAGACTTGAACATTCCTTTTGATAGAGCAGTTTGGAAACACTCCTTTTGCAGAATCTGCAAGGGTTTATTTGGAGCACTTTGAGGCCTATGCTGGAAAAGGAAATATCTTCACATAAAAACTAGACAGAAGCATTCTCAGAAACTTCTTTGTGATGAGTGCATTCTACTCACAGAGTTGAACCTTCTTTTTGATAGAAGAGTTTTGAAACTCTCTTTCTGTAGAATCTGCAAGTGCATATTTGGAGCTGTTTGAGGCCAATGCTGGAAAAGGAAATATCTTCACATAAAAACTAGACAGAAGCATTCTCAGAAACTTGTTTGCGATGAGTGCATTCAACTCACAGACTTCAACCTTTCTTTTGAAAGAGCAGTTTTGAAACACTCTTTTTGTAGAATCCTCAAGTGGATATTTAGAACGCTTTCTGGCCTATGCTGGGAAATGAAATATCTTCACCTAAAACCTAGAAAGAAGCATTCTCGCAAACTTCCGTGTGAAGAGTGCATTCGACTCACGGACTTGAACATTACTTTGGATAGAGCAGTTTGGAAACACTCCTTTTGAAGAATCTGCAAGTGTTTGTTTGGAGCGTTTTGAGGCCTATGCTGGAAAAGGAAATATCTTCACATAAAAACTAGACAGAAGCATTCTCAGAAACTTCTTTGTGATGAGTGCATTCTACTCATACAGTTGAACATTCTTTTTGATAGAAGAGTTTTGAAACTCTCTTTCTGTGGGATCTGCAAGTGCATATTTGGAGCTGTTGGAGGCCAATGTTGGAAAAGGAAATATCTTCACATAAAAACTAGACGGAAGCATTCTCAGAAACTTGTGTGTGATGAGTGCGTTCAACTCACAGACTTGAATGATCCTATTGATAGGACAGTTTGGAAACACTCCTTTTGTAGAATCTGCAAGTGTTTATTTCGAGCTCATTGAGGCCAAAGGTGGAAAAGGAAATGTCCTCAAATAACAACTACACAGAAGCATTCTCCGAAACTTCTTTGCAATGAGTGCATTCAACTCGCAGACTTGAACCTTCCTTTTGAAAGAGCAGTTTTGAAACACTCTTTTTGTAGAATCTTCAAGTGGATATTTGGAACGCTTTGAGGCCTAGGCTGGGAAATGAAATATCTTCACCTAAAAACTAGACAGAAGCATTCTCAGAAACTTCTGTGTGATGAGTGCATTCAACTCACAGACTTGAATATTCCTTTTGATAGAGCAGTTTGGAAACACTCCTTTTGCAGAATCTGCAAGTGTTTATTTGGAGCACTTTGAGGCCTATGCTGGAAAAGGAAATATCTTCATATAAAAACTAGACAGAAGCATTCTCAGAAACTTCTTTGTGACGAGTGCATTCTACTCACAGAGTTGAACCTTCTTTTTGATAGAAGAGTTTTGAAACTCTCTTTCTGTAGAATCTGCAAGTGCATATTTGGAGCTGTTTGAGGCCAATGCTGGAAAAGGAAATATCTTCACATAAAAACTAGACAGAAGCATTCTCAGAAACTTGTTTGCGATGAGTGCATTCAACTCACAGACTTGAACGTTCCTACTGAAAGAGCAGTTTTGAAACACACTTTTTGTACAATCTGCAAGTGGATATTTAGAACGCTTTTTGTCCTATGATGGGAAATGAAATATCTTCACGTAAAAACTAGACAGAAGCATTCTCAGAAACTTCTGTGTGATGAGTGCATTCAACTCACAGACTTGAACATTCCTTTTGATAGAGCAGTTTGGAAACACTCCTTTTGAAGAATCTGCAAGTGTTTGTTTGGAGCGTTTTGAGGCCTATGCTGGAAAAGGAAATATCTTCACATAAAAACTAGACAGAAGCATTCTCAGAAACTTCTTTGTGATGAGTGCATTCTACTCATAGAGTTGAACATTCTTTTTGATAGAAGAGTTTTGAAACTCTCTTTCTGTGGGATCTGCAAGTGCATATTTGGAGCTGTTTGAGGCCAATGATGGAAAAGGAAATATCTTCACATAAAAACTAGACAGAAGCATTCTCAGAAACTTGTTTGTGATGAGTGCATTCAACTCACAGACTTAAACGTTCCTTTTGAAAGAGCAGTTTTGAAACACACTTTTTGTACAATCTGCAAGTGGATATTTAGAACGCTTTCGGTCCTATGCTGGGAAATGAAATACCTTCACCTAAAACCTAGACAGAAGCATTCTCGGAAACTTCTGTGTGATGAGTGCATTCAACTCACAGACTTGAACATTCCCTTTGATAGAGCAGTTTGGAAACACTCCTTTTTCAGAATCTGCAAGGGTTTATTTGGAGCACTTTGAGGCGTATGCTGGAAAAGGAAATATCTTCACATAAAAACTAGACAGAAGCATTCTCAGAAACTTCTTTGGGATGAGTGCATTCTACTCACAGAGTTGAACCTTCTTTTTGATAGAAGAGTTTTGAAACTCTCTTTCTGTAGAATCTGCAAGCGCATATTTGGAGCTGTTTGAGGCCAACGCTGGAAAAGGAAATATCTTCACATAAAAACTAGAAAGAAGCATTCTCAGAAACTTGTTTGTGATGAGTGCATTCAACTCACAGACTTGAACGTTCCTTTTGAAAGAGCAGTTTTGAAACACACTTTTTGTACAATCTGCAAGTGGATATTTAGAACGCTTTCTGGCCTATGCTGGGAAATGAAATATCTTCACCTAAAACCTAGACAGAAGCATTCTCGGAAACTTCTGTGCGATGAGTGCATTCAACTCACAGACTTGAACATTACTTTGGATAGAGCAGTTTGGAAACACTCCTTTTGAAGAATCTGCAAGTGTTTGTTTGGAGCGTTTTGAGGCCTATGCTGGAAAAGGAAATATCTTCACATAAAAACTAGACAGAAGCATTCTCAGAAACTTCTTTGTGATGAGTGCATTCTACTCGCAGAGTTGAACCTTCTTTTTGATAGAAGAGTTTTCAAACTGTCTTTTTGTAGAATCTGCAAGTGCATATTTGGAGCTGTTTGAGGCCAATGATGGAAAAGGAAATATCTTCACATAAAAACTAGACAGAAGCGTTCTCAGAAACTTGTTTGGGAGGAGTGCATTCAAGTTACAGATTTGAACCTTTCTTTTGAAAGAGCAGTTTTGAAACACTCTTTTTGTAGAATCTGCTAGTGTATATTTGGAGCGCTGTGAGGCGTATGCTGGGAAATGGAATATCTTCACCTGGAAACAAGACAGAAGGATTCTCAGAAACTTCTGTGTGATGAATGCATTCAACTCACAGACATGAACGTTCCTTTTGATAGGACAGTTTTGAAACACTCCTTTGGTAGAATCTGCATCTGTTTATTTCGAGCGCCTTGAGGCCAATGCTGGAAAAGGAAATATCTTCACATAAAAACTAGACAGAAGCATTCTCAGAAACTTGTGTGTGATGAGTGCGTTCAACTCACAGACTTGAACGATCCTTTTGATAGGACAGTTTGGAAACACTCCCTTTGTAGAATCTGCAAGTGTTTATTTCGAGCTCATTGAGGTCAACGTTGGAAAAGGAATTGTCCTCAAATAACAACTACACAGAAGCATTCTCCGAAACTTCTTTGCAATGAGTGCATTCAACTCACGGACTTGATCCTTCCTTTTGAAAGAACAGTTTTGAAACACTCTTTTTGTAGAATCTTCAAGTGGATATTTGGAACGCTTTGAGGCCTAGGCTGGGAAATGAAATATGTTCACCTAAAAACTAGACAGAAGCATTCTCAGAAACTTCTGTGTGATGAGTGCATTCAACTCACAGACTTGAACATTCCTTTTGATAGAGCAGTTTGGAAACACTCCTTTTGCAGAATCTGCAAGGGTTTATTTGGAGCACTTTGAGGCCTATGCTGGAAAAGGAAATATCTTCACATAAAAACTAGACAGAAGCATTCTCAGAAACTTCTTTGTGATGAGTGCATTCTACTCACAGAGTTGAACCTTCTTTTTGATAGAAGAGTTTTGAAACTCTCTTTCTGTAGAATCTGCAAGTGCATATTTGGAGCTGTTTGAGGCCAATGCTGGAAAAGGAAATATCTTCACATAAAAACTAGACAGAAGCATTCTCAGAAACTTGTTTGCGATGAGTGCATTCAACTCACAGACTTCAACCTTTCTTTTGAAAGAGCAGTTTTGAAACACTCTTTTTGTAGAATCCTCAAGTGGATATTTAGAACGCTTTCTGGCCTATGCTGGGAAATGAAATATCTTCACCTAAAACCTAGAAAGAAGCATTCTCGCAAACTTCCGTGTGAAGAGTGCATTCGACTCACGGACTTGAACATTACTTTGGATAGAGCAGTTTGGAAACACTCCTTTTGAAGAATCTGCAAGTGTTTGTTTGGAGCGTTTTGAGGCCTATGCTGGAAAAGGAAATATCTTCACATAAAAACTAGACAGAAGCATTCTCAGAAACTTCTTTGTGATGAGTGCATTCTACTCATACAGTTGAACATTCTTTTTGATAGAAGAGTTTTGAAACTCTCTTTCTGTGGGATCTGCAAGTGCATATTTGGAGCTGTTGGAGGCCAATGTTGGAAAAGGAAATATCTTCACATAAAAACTAGACGGAAGCATTCTCAGAAACTTGTGTGTGATGAGTGCGTTCAACTCACAGACTTGAATGATCCTATTGATAGGACAGTTTGGAAACACTCCTTTTGTAGAATCTGCAAGTGTTTATTTCGAGCTCATTGAGGCCAAAGGTGGAAAAGGAAATGTCCTCAAATAACAACTACACAGAAGCATTCTCCGAAACTTCTTTGCAATGAGTGCATTCAACTCGCAGACTTGAACCTTCCTTTTGAAAGAGCAGTTTTGAAACACTCTTTTTGTAGAATCTTCAAGTGGATATTTGGAACGCTTTGAGGCCTAGGCTGGGAAATGAAATATCTTCACCTAAAAACTAGACAGAAGCATTCTCAGAAACTTCTGTGTGATGAGTGCATTCAACTCACAGACTTGAATATTCCTTTTGATAGAGCAGTTTGGAAACACTCCTTTTGCAGAATCTGCAAGTGTTTATTTGGAGCACTTTGAGGCCTATGCTGGAAAAGGAAATATCTTCATATAAAAACTAGACAGAAGCATTCTCAGAAACTTCTTTGTGACGAGTGCATTCTACTCACAGAGTTGAACCTTCTTTTTGATAGAAGAGTTTTGAAACTCTCTTTCTGTAGAATCTGCAAGTGCATATTTGGAGCTGTTTGAGGCCAATGCTGGAAAAGGAAATATCTTCACATAAAAACTAGACAGAAGCATTCTCAGAAACTTGTTTGCGATGAGTGCATTCAACTCACAGACTTGAACGTTCCTACTGAAAGAGCAGTTTTGAAACACACTTTTTGTACAATCTGCAAGTGGATATTTAGAACGCTTTTTGTCCTATGATGGGAAATGAAATATCTTCACGTAAAAACTAGACAGAAGCATTCTCAGAAACTTCTGTGTGATGAGTGCATTCAACTCACAGACTTGAACATTCCTTTTGATAGAGCAGTTTGGAAACACTCCTTTTGAAGAATCTGCAAGTGTTTGTTTGGAGCGTTTTGAGGCCTATGCTGGAAAAGGAAATATCTTCACATAAAAACTAGACAGAAGCATTCTCAGAAACTTCTTTGTGATGAGTGCATTCTACTCATAGAGTTGAACATTCTTTTTGATAGAAGAGTTTTGAAACTCTCTTTCTGTGGGATCTGCAAGTGCATATTTGGAGCTGTTTGAGGCCAATGATGGAAAAGGAAATATCTTCACATAAAAACTAGACAGAAGCATTCTCAGAAACTTGTTTGTGATGAGTGCATTCAACTCACAGACTTAAACGTTCCTTTTGAAAGAGCAGTTTTGAAACACACTTTTTGTACAATCTGCAAGTGGATATTTAGAACGCTTTCGGTCCTATGCTGGGAAATGAAATACCTTCACCTAAAACCTAGACAGAAGCATTCTCGGAAACTTCTGTGTGATGAGTGCATTCAACTCACAGACTTGAACATTCCCTTTGATAGAGCAGTTTGGAAACACTCCTTTTTCAGAATCTGCAAGGGTTTATTTGGAGCACTTTGAGGCGTATGCTGGAAAAGGAAATATCTTCACATAAAAACTAGACAGAAGCATTCTCAGAAACTTCTTTGGGATGAGTGCATTCTACTCACAGAGTTGAACCTTCTTTTTGATAGAAGAGTTTTGAAACTCTCTTTCTGTAGAATCTGCAAGCGCATATTTGGAGCTGTTTGAGGCCAACGCTGGAAAAGGAAATATCTTCACATAAAAACTAGAAAGAAGCATTCTCAGAAACTTGTTTGTGATGAGTGCATTCAACTCACAGACTTGAACGTTCCTTTTGAAAGAGCAGTTTTGAAACACACTTTTTGTACAATCTGCAAGTGGATATTTAGAACGCTTTCTGGCCTATGCTGGGAAATGAAATATCTTCACCTAAAACCTAGACAGAAGCATTCTCGGAAACTTCTGTGCGATGAGTGCATTCAACTCACAGACTTGAACATTACTTTGGATAGAGCAGTTTGGAAACACTCCTTTTGAAGAATCTGTAAGTGTTTGTTTGGAGCGTTTTGAGGCCTATGCTGGAAAAGGAAATATCTTCACATAAAAACTAGACAGAAGCATTCTCAGAAACTTCTTTGTGATGAGTGCATTCTACTCGCAGAGTTGAACCTTCTTTTTGATAGAAGAGTTTTCAAACTGTCTTTTTGTAGAATCTGCAAGTGCATATTTGGAGCTGTTTGAGGCCAATGATGGAAAAGGAAATATCTTCACATAAAAACTAGACAGAAGCGTTCTCAGAAACTTTTTTGGGAGGAGTGCATTCAAGTCACAGATTTGAACCTTTCTTTTGAAAGAGCAGTTTTGAAACACTCTTTTTGTAGAATCTGCTAGTGTATATTTGGAGCGCTGTGAGGCGTATGCTGGGAAATGGAATATCTTCACCTGGAAACAAGACAGAAGGATTCTCAGAAACTTCTGTGTGATGAATGCATTCAACTCACAGACATGAACGTTCCTTTTGATAGGACAGTTTTGAAACACTCCTTTGGTAGAATCTGCATCTGTTTATTTCGAGCGCCTTGAGGCCAATGCTGGAAAAGGAAATATCTTCCCATAAAAACTAGACAGAAGCATTCTCAGAAACTTGTGTGTGATGAGTGCGTTCAACTCACAGACTTGAACGATCCTTTTGATAGGACAGTTTGGAAACACTCCCTTTGTAGAATCTGCAAGTGTTTATTTCGAGCTCATTGAGGTCAACGGTGGAAAAGGAATTGTCCTCAAATAACAACTACACAGAAGCATTCTCCGAAACTTCTTTGCAATGAGTGCATTCAACTCACGGACTTGATCCTTCCTTTTGAAAGAACAGTTTTGAAACACTCTTTTTGTAGAATCTTCAAGTGGATATTTGGAACGCTTTGAGGCCTAGGCTGGGAAATGAAATATGTTCACCTAAAAACTAGACAGAAGCATTCTCAGAAACTTCTGTGTGATGAGTGCATTCAACTCACAGACTTGAACATTCCTTTTGATAGAGCAGTTTGGAAACACTCCTTTTGCAGAATCTGCAAGGGTTTATTTGGAGCACTTTGAGGCCTATGCTGGAAAAGGAAATATCTTCACATAAAAACTAGACAGAAGCATTCTCAGAAACTTCTTTGTGATGAGTGCATTCTACTCACAGAGTTGAACCTTCTTTTTGATAGAAGAGTTTTGAAACTCTCTTTCTGTAGAATCTGCAAGTGCATATTTGGAGCTGTTTGAGGCCAATGCTGGAAAAGGAAATATCTTCACATAAAAACTAGACAGAAGCATTCTCAGAAACTTGTTTGCGATGAATGCATTCAACTCACAGACTTCAACCTTTCTTTTGAAAGAGCAGTTTTGAAACACTCTTTTTGTAGAATCTTCAAGTGGATATTTAGAACGCTTTCTGGCCTATGCTGGGAAATGAAATATCTTCACCTAAAACCTAGAAAGAAGCATTCTCGAAAAATTCCGTGTGAAGAGTGCATTCGACTCACGGACTTGAACATTACTTTGGATAGAGCAGTTTGGAAACACTCCTTTTGAAGAATCTGCAAGTGTTTGTTTGGAGCGTTTTGAGGCCTATGCTGGAAAAGGAAATATCTTCACATAAAAACTAGACAGAAGCATTCTCAGAAACTTCTTTGTGATGAGTGCATTCTACTCGCAGAGTTGAACCTTCTTTTTGATAGAAGAGTTTTCAAACTGTCTTTTTGTAGAATCTGCAAGTGCATATTTGGAGCTGTTTGAGGCCAATGATGGAAAAGGAAATATCTTCACATAAAAACTAGACAGAAGCGTTCTCAGAAACTTGTTTGGGAGGAGTGCATTCAAGTCACAGATTTGAACCTTTCTTTTGAAAGAGCAGTTTTGAAACACTCTTTTTGTAGAATCTGCTAGTGTATATTTGGAGCGCTGTGAGGCGTATGCTGGGAAATGGAATATCTTCACCTGGAAACAAGACAGAAGGATTCTCAGAAACTTCTGTGTGATGAATGCATTCAACTCACAGACATGAACGTTCCTTTTGATAGGACAGTTTTGAAACACTCCTTTGGTAGAATCTGCATCTGTTTATTTCGAGCGCCTTGAGGCCAATGCTGGAAAAGGAAATATCTTCCCATAAAAACTAGACAGAAGCATTCTCAGAAACTTGTGTGTGATGAGTGCGTTCAACTCACAGACTTGAACGATCCTTTTGATAGGACAGTTTGGAAACACTCCCTTTGTAGAATCTGCAAGTGTTTATTTCGAGCTCATTGAGGTCAACGGCGGAAAAGGAATTGTCCTCAAATAACAACTACACAGAAGCATTCTCCGAAACTTCTTTGCAATGAGTGCATTCAACTCACGGACTTGATCCTTCCTTTTGAAAGAACAGTTTTGAAACACTCTTTTTGTAGAATCTTCAAGTGGATATTTGGAACGCTTTGAGGCCTAGGCTGGGAAATGAAATATGTTCACCTAAAAACTAGACAGAAGCATTCTCAGAAACTTCTGTGTGATGAGTGCATTCAACTCACAGACTTGAACATTCCTTTTGATAGAGCAGTTTGGAAACACTCCTTTTGCAGAATCTGCAAGGGTTTATTTGGAGCACTTTGAGGCCTATGCTGGAAAAGGAAATATCTTCACATAAAAACTAGACAGAAGCATTCTCAGAAACTTCTTTGTGATGAGTGCATTCTACTCACAGAGTTGAACCTTCTTTTTGATAGAAGAGTTTTGAAACTCTCTTTCTGTAGAATCTGCAAGTGCATATTTGGAGCTGTTTGAGGCCAATGCTGGAAAAGGAAATATCTTCACATAAAAACTAGACAGAAGCATTCTCAGAAACTTGTTTGCGATGAGTGCATTCAACTCACAGACTTCAACCTTTCTTTTGAAAGAGCAGTTTTGAAACACTCTTTTTGTAGAATCCTCAAGTGGATATTTAGAACGCTTTCTGGCCTATGCTGGGAAATGAAATATCTTCACCTAAAACCTAGAAAGAAGCATTCTCGCAAACTTCCGTGTGAAGAGTGCATTCGACTCACGGACTTGAACATTACTTTGGATAGAGCAGTTTGGAAACACTCCTTTTGAAGAATCTGCAAGTGTTTGTTTGGAGCGTTTTGAGGCCTATGCTGGAAAAGGAAATATCTTCACATAAAAACTAGACAGAAGCATTCTCAGAAACTTCTTTGTGATGAGTGCATTCTACTCATACAGTTGAACATTCTTTTTGATAGAAGAGTTTTGAAACTCTCTTTCTGTGGGATCTGCAAGTGCATATTTGGAGCTGTTGGAGGCCAATGTTGGAAAAGGAAATATCTTCACATAAAAACTAGACGGAAGCATTCTCAGAAACTTGTGTGTGATGAGTGCGTTCAACTCACAGACTTGAACGATCCTATTGATAGGACAGTTTGGAAACACTCCTTTTGTAGAATCTGCAAGTGTTTATTTCGAGCTCATTGAGGCCAAAGGTGGAAAAGGAAATGTCCTCAAATAACAACTACACAGAAGCATTCTCCGAAACTTCTTTGCAATGAGTGCATTCAACTCGCAGACTTGAACCTTCCTTTTGAAAGAGCAGTTTTGAAACACTCTTTTTGTAGAATCTTCAAGTGGATATTTGGAACGCTTTGAGGCCTAGGCTGGGAAATGAAATATCTTCACCTAAAAACTAGACAGAAGCATTCTCAGAAACTTCTGTGTGATGAGTGCATTCAACTCACAGACTTGAATATTCCTTTTGATAGAGCAGTTTGGAAACACTCCTTTTGCAGAATCTGCAAGTGTTTATTTGGAGCACTTTGAGGCCTATGCTGGAAAAGGAAATATCTTCACATAAAAACTAGACAGAAGCATTCTCAGAAACTTCTTTGTGACGAGTGCATTCTACTCACAGAGTTGAACCTTCTTTTTGATAGAAGAGTTTTGAAACTCTCTTTCTGTAGAATCTGCAAGTGCATATTTGGAGCTGTTTGAGGCCAATGCTGGAAAAGGAAATATCTTCACATAAAAACTAGACAGAAGCATTCTCAGAAACTTGTTTGCGATGAATGCATTCAACTCACAGACTTCAACCTTTCTTTTGAAAGAGCAGTTTTGAAACACTCTTTTTGTAGAATCTTCAAGTGGATATTTAGAACGCTTTCTGGCCTATGCTGGGAAATGAAATATCTTCACCTAAAACCTAGAAAGAAGCATTCTCGAAAAATTCCGTGTGAAGAGTGCATTCGACTCACGGACTTGAACATTACTTTGGATAGAGCAGTTTGGAAACACTCCTTTTGAAGAATCTGCAAGTGTTTGTTTGGAGCGTTTTGAGGCCTATGCTGGAAAAGGAAATATCTTCACATAAAAACTAGACAGAAGCATTCTCAGAAACTTCTTTGTGATGAGTGCATTCTACTCGCAGAGTTGAACCTTCTTTTTGATAGAAGAGTTTTCAAACTGTCTTTTTGTAGAATCTGCAAGTGCATATTTGGAGCTGTTTGAGGCCAATGATGGAAAAGGAAATATCTTCACATAAAAACTAGACAGAAGCGTTCTCAGAAACTTGTTTGGGAGGAGTGCATTCAAGTCACAGATTTGAACCTTTCTTTTGAAAGAGCAGTTTTGAAACACTCTTTTTGTAGAATCTGCTAGTGTATATTTGGAGCGCTGTGAGGCGTATGCTGGGAAATGGAATATCTTCACCTGGAAACAAGACAGAAGGATTCTCAGAAACTTCTGTGTGATGAATGCATTCAACTCACAGACATGAACGTTCCTTTTGATAGGACAGTTTTGAAACACTCCTTTGGTAGAATCTGCATCTGTTTATTTCGAGCGCCTTGAGGCCAATGCTGGAAAAGGAAATATCTTCCCATAAAAACTAGACAGAAGCATTCTCAGAAACTTGTGTGTGATGAGTGCGTTCAACTCACAGACTTGAACGATCCTTTTGATAGGACAGTTTGGAAACACTCCCTTTGTAGAATCTGCAAGTGTTTATTTCGAGCTCATTGAGGTCAACGGTGGAAAAGGAATTGTCCTCAAATAACAACTACACAGAAGCATTCTCCGAAACTTCTTTGCAATGAGTGCATTCAACTCACGGACTTGATCCTTCCTTTTGAAAGAACAGTTTTGAAACACTCTTTTTGTAGAATCTTCAAGTGGATATTTGGAACGCTTTGAGGCCTAGGCTGGGAAATGAAATATGTTCACCTAAAAACTAGACAGAAGCATTCTCAGAAACTTCTGTGTGATGAGTGCATTCAACTCACAGACTTGAACATTCCTTTTGATAGAGCAGTTTGGAAACACTCCTTTTGCAGAATCTGCAAGGGTTTATTTGGAGCACTTTGAGGCCTATGCTGGAAAAGGAAATATCTTCACATAAAAACTAGACAGAAGCATTCTCAGAAACTTCTTTGTGATGAGTGCATTCTACTCACAGAGTTGAACCTTCTTTTTGATAGAAGAGTTTTGAAACTCTCTTTCTGTAGAATCTGCAAGTGCATATTTGGAGCTGTTTGAGGCCAATGCTGGAAAAGGAAATATCTTCACATAAAAACTAGACAGAAGCATTCTCAGAAACTTGTTTGCGATGAGTGCATTCAACTCACAGACTTCAACCTTTCTTTTGAAAGAGCAGTTTTGAAACACTCTTTTTGTAGAATCCTCAAGTGGATATTTAGAACGCTTTCTGGCCTATGCTGGGAAATGAAATATCTTCACCTAAAACCTAGAAAGAAGCATTCTCGCAAACTTCCGTGTGAAGAGTGCATTCGACTCACGGACTTGAACATTACTTTGGATAGAGCAGTTTGGAAACACTCCTTTTGAAGAATCTGCAAGTGTTTGTTTGGAGCATTTTGAGGCCTATGCTGGAAAAGGAAATATCTTCACATAAAAACTAGACAGAAGCATTCTCAGAAACTTCTTTGTGATGAGTGCATTCTACTCATACAGTTGAACATTCTTTTTGATATAAGAGTTTTGAAACTCTCTTTCTGTGGGATCTGCAAGTGCATATTTGGAGCTGTTGGAGGCCAATGTTGGAAAAGGAAATATCTTCACATAAAAACTAGACGGAAGCATTCTCAGAAACTTGTGTGTGATGAGTGCGTTCAACTCACAGACTTGAACGATCCTATTGATAGGACAGTTTGGAAACACTCCTTTTGTAGAATCTGCAAGTGTTTATTTCGAGCTCATTGAGGCCAAAGGTGGAAAAGGAAATGTCCTCAAATAACAACTACACAGAAGCATTCTCCGAAACTTCTTTGCAATGAGTGCATTCAACTCGCAGACTTGAACCTTCCTTTTGAAAGAGCAGTTTTGAAACACTCTTTTTGTAGAATCTTCAAGTGGATATTTGGAACGCTTTGAGGCCTAGGCTGGGAAATGAAATATCTTCACCTAAAAACTAGACAGAAGCATTCTCAGAAACTTCTGTGTGATGAGTGCATTCAACTCACAGACTTGAATATTCCTTTTGATAGAGCAGTTTGGAAACACTCCTTTTGCAGAATCTGCAAGTGTTTATTTGGAGCACTTTGAGGCCTATGCTGGAAAAGGAAATATCTTCACATAAAAACTAGACAGAAGCATTCTCAGAAACTTCTTTGTGACGAGTGCATTCTACTCACAGAGTTGAACCTTCTTTTTGATAGAAGAGTTTTGAAACTCTCTTTCTGTAGAATCTGCAAGTGCATATTTGGAGCTGTTTGAGGCCAATGCTGGAAAAGGAAATATCTTCACATAAAAACTAGACAGAAGCATTCTCAGAAACTTGTTTGCGATGAGTGCATTCAACTCACAGACTTGAACGTTCCTACTGAAAGAGCAGTTTTGAAACACACTTTTTGTACAATCTGCAAGTGGATATTTAGAACGCTTTTTGTCCTATGCTGGGAAATGAAATATCTTCACGTAAAAACTAGACAGAAGCATTCTCAGAAACTTCTGTGTGATGAGTGCATTCAACTCACAGACTTGAACATTCCTTTTGATAGAGCAGTTTGGAAACACTCCTTTTGAAGAATCTGCAAGTGTTTGTTTGGAGCGTTTTGAGGCCTATGCTGGAAAAGGAAATATCTTCACATAAAAACTAGACAGAAGCATTCTCAGAAACTTCTTTGTGATGAGTGCATTCTACTCATAGAGTTGAACATTCTTTTTGATAGAAGAGTTTTGAAACTCTCTTTCTGTGGGATCTGCAAGTGCATATTTGGAGCTGTTTGAGGCCAATGATGGAAAAGGAAATATCTTCACATAAAAACTAGACAGAAGCATTCTCAGAAACTTGTTTGTGATGAGTGCATTCAACTCACAGACTTAAACGTTCCTTTTGAAAGAGCAGTTTTGAAACACACTTTTTGTACAATCTGCAAGTGGATATTTAGAACGCTTTCGGTCCTATGCTGGGAAATGAAATACCTTCACCTAAAACCTAGACAGAAGCATTCTCGGAAACTTCTGTGTGATGAGTGCATTCAACTCACAGACTTGAACATTCCCTTTGATAGAGCAGTTTGGAAACACTCCTTTTTCAGAATCTGCAAGGGTTTATTTGGAGCACTTTGAGGCGTATGCTGGAAAAGGAAATATCTTCACATAAAAACTAGACAGAAGCATTCTCAGAAACTTCTTTGGGATGAGTGCATTCTACTCACAGAGTTGAACCTTCTTTTTGATAGAAGAGTTTTGAAACTCTCTTTCTGTAGAATCTGCAAGCGCATATTTGGAGCTGTTTGAGGCCAACGCTGGAAAAGGAAATATCTTCACATAAAAACTAGAAAGAAGCATTCTCAGAAACTTGTTTGTGATGAGTGCATTCAACTCACAGACTTGAACGTTCCTTTTGAAAGAGCAGTTTTGAAACACACTTTTTGTACAATCTGCAAGTGGATATTTAGAACGCTTTCTGGCCTATGCTGGGAAATGAAATATCTTCACCTAAAACCTAGACAGAAGCATTCTCGGAAACTTCTGTGCGATGAGTGCATTCAACTCACAGACTTGAACATTACTTTGGCTAGAGCAGTTTGGAAACACTCCTTTTGAAGAATCTGTAAGTGTTTGTTTGGAGCGTTTTGAGGCCTATGCTGGAAAAGGAAATATCTTCACATAAAAACTAGACAGAAGCATTCTCAGAAACTTCTTTGTGATGAGTGCATTCTACTCGCAGAGTTGAACCTTCTTTTTGATAGAAGAGTTTTCAAACTGTCTTTTTGTAGAATCTGCAAGTGCATATTTGGAGCTGTTTGAGGCCAATGATGGAAAAGGAAATATCTTCACATAAAAACTAGACAGAAGCGGTCTCAGAAACTTGTTTGGGAGGAGTGCATTCAAGTCACAGATTTGAACCTTTCTTTTGAAAGAGCAGTTTTGAAACACTCTTTTTGTAGAATCTGCTAGTGTATATTTGGAGCGCTGTGAGGCGTATGCTGGGAAATGGAATATCTTCACCTGGAAACAAGACAGAAGGATTCTCAGAAACTTCTGTGTGATGAATGCATTCAACTCACAGACATGAACGTTCCTTTTGATAGGACAGTTTTGAAACACTCCTTTGGTAGAATCTGCATCTGTTTATTTCGAGCGCCTTGAGGCCAATGCTGGAAAAGGAAATATCTTCCCATAAAAACTAGACAGAAGCATTCTCAGAAACTTGTGTGTGATGAGTGCGTTCAACTCACAGACTTGAACGATCCTTTTGATAGGACAGTTTGGAAACACTCCCTTTGTAGAATCTGCAAGTGTTTATTTCGAGCTCATTGAGGTCAACGGTGGAAAAGGAATTGTCCTCAAATAACAACTACACAGAAGCATTCTCCGAAACTTCTTTGCAATGAGTGCATTCAACTCACGGACTTGATCCTTCCTTTTGAAAGAACAGTTTTGAAACACTCTTTTTGTAGAATCTTCAAGTGGATATTTGGAACGCTTTGAGGCCTAGGCTGGGAAATGAAATATGTTCACCTAAAAACTAGACAGAAGCATTCTCAGAAACTTCTGTGTGATGAGTGCATTCAACTCACAGACTTGAACATTCCTTTTGATAGAGCAGTTTGGAAACACTCCTTTTGCAGAATCTGCAAGGGTTTATTTGGAGCACTTTGAGGCCTATGCTGGAAAAGGAAATATCTTCACATAAAAACTAGACAGAAGCATTCTCAGAAACTTCTTTGGGATGAGTGCATTCTACTCACAGAGTTGAACCTTCTTTTTGATAGAAGAGTTTTGAAACTCTCTTTCTGTAGAATCTGCAAGTGCATATTTGGAGCTGTTTGAGGCCAATGCTGGAAAAGGAAATATCTTCACATAAAAACTAGACAGAAGCATTCTCAGAAACTTGTTTGCGATGAGTGCATTCAACTCACAGACTTCAACCTTTCTTTTGAAAGAGCAGTTTTGAAACACTCTTTTTGTAGAATCTTCAAGTGGATATTTAGAACGCTTTCTGGCCTATGCTGGGAAATGAAATATCTTCACCTAAAACCTAGAAAGAAGCATTCTCGCAAACTTCCGTGTGAAGAGTGCATTCGACTCACGGACTTGAACATTACTTTGGATAGAGCAGTTTGGAAACACTCCTTTTGAAGAATCTGCAAGTGTTTGTTTGGAGCGTTTTGAGGCCTATGCTGGAAAAGGAAATATCTTCACATAAAAACTAGACAGAAGCATTCTCAGAAACTTCTTTGTGATGAGTGCATTCTACTCATACAGTTGAACATCCTTTTTGATAGAAGAGTTTTGAAACTCTCTTTCTGTGGGATCTGCAAGTGCATATTTGGAGCTGTTGGAGGCCAATGTTGGAAAAGGAAATATCTTCACATAAAAACTAGACGGAAGCATTCTCAGAAACTTGTGTGTGATGAGTGCGTTCAACTCACAGACTTGAACGATCCTATTGATAGGACAGTTTGGAAACACTCCTTTTGTAGAATCTGCAAGTGTTTATTTCGAGCTCATTGAGGCCAAAGGTGGAAAAGGAAATGTCCTCAAATAACAACTACACAGAAGCATTCTCCGAAACATCTTTGCAATGAGTGCATTCAACTCGCAGACTTGAACCTTCCTTTTGAAAGAGCAGTTTTGAAACACTCTTTTTGTAGAATCTTCAAGTGGATATTTGGAACGCTTTGAGGCCTAGGCTGGGAAATGAAATATCTTCACCTAAAAACTAGACAGAAGCATTCTCAGAAACTTCTGTGTGATGAGTGCATTCAACTCACAGACTTGAATATTCCTTTTGATAGAGCAGTTTGGAAACACTCCTTTTGCAGAATCTGCAAGGGTTTATTTGGAGCACTTTGAGGCCTATGCTGGAAAAGGAAATATCTTCACATAAAAACTAGACAGAAGCATTCTCAGAAACTTCTTTGTGACGAGTGCATTCTACTCACAGAGTTGAACCTTCTTTTTGATAGAAGAGTTTTGAAACTCTCTTTCTGTAGAATCTGCAAGTGCATATTTGGAGCTGTTTGAGGCCAATGCTGGAAAAGGAAATATCTTCACATAAAAACTAGACAGAAGCATTCTCAGAAACTTGTTTGCGATGAGTGCATTCAACTCACAGACTTGAACGTTCCTACTGAAAGAGCAGTTTTGAAACACACTTTTTGTACAATCTGCAAGTGGATATTTAGAACGCTTTTTGTCCTATGCTGGGAAATGAAATATCTTCACGTAAAAACTAGACAGAAGCATTCTCAGAAACTTCTGTGTGATGAGTGCATTCAACTCACAGACTTGAACATTCCTTTTGATAGAGCAGTTTGGAAACACTCCTTTTGAAGAATCTGCAAGTGTTTGTTTGGAGCGTTTTGAGGCCTATGCTGGAAAAGGAAATATCTTCACATAAAAACTAGACAGAAGCATTCTCAGAAACTTCTTTGTGATGAGTGCATTCTACTCATAGAGTTGAACATTCTTTTTGATAGAAGAGTTTTGAAACTCTCTTTCTGTGGGATCTGCAAGTGCATATTTGGAGCTGTTTGAGGCCAATGATGGAAAAGGAAATATCTTCACATAAAAACTAGACAGAAGCATTCTCAGAAACTTGTTTGTGATGAGTGCATTCAACTCACAGACTTAAACGTTCCTTTTGAAAGAGCAGTTTTGAAACACACTTTTTGTACAATCTGCAAGTGGATATTTAGAACGCTTTCGGTCCTATGCTGGGAAATGAAATACCTTCACCTAAAACCTAGACAGAAGCATTCTCGGAAACTTCTGTGTGATGAGTGCATTCAACTCACAGACTTGAACATTCCCTTTGATAGAGCAGTTTGGAAACACTCCTTTTTCAGAATCTGCAAGGGTTTATTTGGAGCACTTTGAGGCGTATGCTGGAAAAGGAAATATCTTCACATAAAAACTAGACAGAAGCATTCTCAGAAACTTCTTTGGGATGAGTGCATTCTACTCACAGAGTTGAACCTTCTTTTTGATAGAAGAGTTTTGAAACTCTCTTTCTGTAGAATCTGCAAGCGCATATTTGGAGCTGTTTGAGGCCAACGCTGGAAAAGGAAATATCTTCACATAAAAACTAGAAAGAAGCATTCTCAGAAACTTGTTTGTGATGAGTGCATTCAACTCACAGACTTGAACGTTCCTTTTGAAAGAGCAGTTTTGAAACACACTTTTTGTACAATCTGCAAGTGGATATTTAGAACGCTTTCTGGCCTATGCTGGGAAATGAAATATCTTCACCTAAAACCTAGACAGAAGCATTCTCGGAAACTTCTGTGCGATGAGTGCATTCAACTCACAGACTTGAACATTACTTTGGCTAGAGCAGTTTGGAAACACTCCTTTTGAAGAATCTGTAAGTGTTTGTTTGGAGCGTTTTGAGGCCTATGCTGGAAAAGGAAATATCTTCACATAAAAACTAGACAGAAGCATTCTCAGAAACTTCTTTGTGATGAGTGCATTCTACTCGCAGAGTTGAACCTTCTTTTTGATAGAAGAGTTTTCAAACTGTCTTTTTGTAGAATCTGCAAGTGCATATTTGGAGCTGTTTGAGGCCAATGATGGAAAAGGAAATATCTTCACATAAAAACTAGACAGAAGCGTTCTCAGAAACTTTTTTGGGAGGAGTGCATTCAAGTCACAGGTTTGAACCTTTCTTTTGAAAGAGCAGTTTTGAAACACTCTTTTTGTAGAATCTGCTAGTGTATATTTGGAGCGCTGTGAGGCGTATGCTGGGAAATGGAATATCTTCACCTGGAAACAAGACAGAAGGATTCTCAGAAACTTCTGTGTGATGAATGCATTCAACTCACAGACATGAACGTTCCTTTTGATAGGACAGTTTTGAAACACTCCTTTGGTAGAATCTGCATCTGTTTATTTCGAGCGCCTTGAGGCCAATGCTGGAAAAGGAAATATCTTCCCATAAAAACTAGACAGAAGCATTCTCAGAAACTTGTGTGTGATGAGTGCGTTCAACTCACAGACTTGAACGATCCTTTTGATAGGACAGTTTGGAAACACTCCCTTTGTAGAATCTGCAAGTGTTTATTTCGAGCTCATTGAGGTCAACGGTGGAAAAGGAATTGTCCTCAAATAACAACTACACAGAAGCATTCTCCGAAACTTCTTTGCAATGAGTGCATTCAACTCACGGACTTGATCCTTCCTTTTGAAAGAACAGTTTTGAAACACTCTTTTTGTAGAATCTTCAAGTGGATATTTGGAACGCTTTGAGGCCTAGGCTGGGAAATGAAATATGTTCACCTAAAAACTAGACAGAAGCATTCTCAGAAACTTCTGTGTGATGAGTGCATTCAACTCACAGACTTGAACATTCCTTTTGATAGAGCAGTTTGGAAACACTCCTTTTGCAGAATCTGCAAGGGTTTATTTGGAGCACTTTGAGGCCTATGCTGGAAAAGGAAATATCTTCACATAAAAACTAGACAGAAGCATTCTCAGAAACTTCTTTGTGATGAGTGCATTCTACTCACAGAGTTGAACCTTCTTTTTGATAGAAGAGTTTTGAAACTCTCTTTCTGTAGAATCTGCAAGTGCATATTTGGAGCTGTTTGAGGCCAATGCTGGAAAAGGAAATATCTTCACATAAAAACTAGACAGAAGCATTCTCAGAAACTTGTTTGCGATGAGTGCATTCAACTCACAGACTTCAACCTTTCTTTTGAAAGAGCAGTTTTGAAACACTCTTTTTGTAGAATCTTCAAGTGGATATTTAGAACGCTTTCTGGCCTATGCTGGGAAATGAAATATCTTCACCTAAAACCTAGAAAGAAGCATTCTCGCAAACTTCCGTGTGAAGAGTGCATTCGACTCACGGACTTGAACATTACTTTGGATAGAGCAGTTTGGAAACACTCCTTTTGAAGAATCTGCAAGTGTTTGTTTGGAGCGTTTTGAGGCCTATGCTGGAAAAGGAAATATCTTCACATAAAAACTAGACAGAAGCATTCTCAGAAACTTCTTTGTGATGAGTGCATTCTACTCATACAGTTGAACATCCTTTTTCATAGAAGAGTTTTGAAACTCTCTTTCTGTGGGATCTGCAAGTGCATATTTGGAGCTGTTGGAGGCCAATGTTGGAAAAGGAAATATCTTCACATAAAAACTAGACGGAAGCATTCTCAGAAACTTGTGTGTGATGAGTGCGTTCAACTCACAGACTTGAACGATCCTATTGATAGGACAGTTTGGAAACACTCCTTTTGTAGAATCTGCAAGTGTTTATTTCGAGCTCATTGAGGCCAAAGGTGGAAAAGGAAATGTCCTCAAATAACAACTACACAGAAGCATTCTCCGAAACTTCTTTGCAATGAGTGCATTCAACTCGCAGACTTGAACCTTCCTTTTGAAAGAGCAGTTTTGAAACACTCTTTTTGTAGAATCTTCAAGTGGATATTTGGAACGCTTTGAGGCCTAGGCTGGGAAATGAAATATCTTCACCTAAAAACTAGACAGAAGCATTCTCAGAAACTTCTGTGTGATGAGTGCATTCAACTCACAGACTTGAATATTCCTTTTGATAGAGCAGTTTGGAAACACTCCTTTTGCAGAATCTGCAAGGGTTTATTTGGAGCACTTTGAGGCCTATGCTGGAAAAGGAAATATCTTCACATAAAAACTAGACAGAAGCATTCTCAGAAACTTCTTTGTGACGAGTGCATTCTACTCACAGAGTTGAACCTTCTTTTTGATAGAAGAGTTTTGAAACTCTCTTTCTGTAGAATCTGCAAGTGCATATTTGGAGCTGTTTGAGGCCAATGCTGGAAAAGGAAATATCTTCACATAAAAACTAGACAGAAGCATTCTCAGAAACTTGTTTGCGATGAGTGCATTCAACTCACAGACTTGAACGTTCCTACTGAAAGAGCAGTTTTGAAACACACTTTTTGTACAATCTGCAAGTGGATATTTAGAACGCTTTTTGTCCTATGCTGGGAAATGAAATATCTTCACGTAAAAACTAGACAGAAGCATTCTCAGAAACTTCTGTGTGATGAGTGCATTCAACTCACAGACTTGAACATTCCTTTTGATAGAGCAGTTTGGAAACACTCCTTTTGAAGAATCTGCAAGTGTTTGTTTGGAGCGTTTTGAGGCCTATGCTGGAAAAGGAAATATCTTCACATAAAAACTAGACAGAAGCATTCTCAGAAACTTCTTTGTGATGAGTGCATTCTACTCATAGAGTTGAACATTCTTTTTGATAGAAGAGTTTTGAAACTCTCTTTCTGTGGGATCTGCAAGTGCATATTTGGAGCTGTTTGAGGCCAATGATGGAAAAGGAAATATCTTCACATAAAAACTAGACAGAAGCATTCTCAGAAACTTGTTTGTGATGAGTGCATTCAACTCACAGACTTAAACGTTCCTTTTGAAAGAGCAGTTTTGAAACACACTTTTTGTACAATCTGCAAGTGGATATTTAGAACGCTTTCGGTCCTATGCTGGGAAATGAAATACCTTCACCTAAAACCTAGACAGAAGCATTCTCGGAAACTTCTGTGTGATGAGTGCATTCAACTCACAGACTTGAACATTCCCTTTGATAGAGCAGTTTGGAAACACTCCTTTTTCAGAATCTGCAAGGGTTTATTTGGAGCACTTTGAGGCGTATGCTGGAAAAGGAAATATCTTCACATAAAAACTAGACAGAAGCATTCTCAGAAACTTCTTTGGGATGAGTGCATTCTACTCACAGAGTTGAACCTTCCTTTTGATAGAAGAGTTTTGAAACTCTCTTTCTGTAGAATCTGCAAGCGCATATTTGGAGCTGTTTGAGGCCAACGCTGGAAAAGGAAATATCTTCACATAAAAACTAGAAAGAAGCATTCTCAGAAACTTGTTTGTGATGAGTGCATTCAACTCACAGACTTGAACGTTCCTTTTGAAAGAGCAGTTTTGAAACACACTTTTTGTACAATCTGCAAGTGGATATTTAGAACGCTTTCTGGCCTATGCTGGGAAATGAAATATCTTCACCTAAAACCTAGACAGAAGCATTCTCGGAAACTTCTGTGCGATGAGTGCATTCAACTCACAGACTTGAACATTACTTTGGCTAGAGCAGTTTGGAAACACTCCTTTTGAAGAATCTGTAAGTGTTTGTTTGGAGCGTTTTGAGGCCTATGCTGGAAAAGGAAATATCTTCACATAAAAACTAGACAGAAGCATTCTCAGAAACTTCTTTGTGATGAGTGCATTCTACTCGCAGAGTTGAACCTTCTTTTTGATAGAAGAGTTTTCAAACTGTCTTTTTGTAGAATCTGCAAGTGCATATTTGGAGCTGTTTGAGGCCAATGATGGAAAAGGAAATATCTTCACATAAAAACTAGACAGAAGCGTTCTCAGAAACTTTTTTGGGAGGAGTGCATTCAAGTCACAGGTTTGAACCTTTCTTTTGAAAGAGCAGTTTTGAAACACTCTTTTTGTAGAATCTGCTAGTGTATATTTGGAGCGCTGTGAGGCGTATGCTGGGAAATGGAATATCTTCACCTGGAAACAAGACAGAAGGATTCTCAGAAACTTCTGTGTGATGAATGCATTCAACTCACAGACATGAACGTTCCTTTTGATAGGACAGTTTTGAAACACTCCTTTGGTAGAATCTGCATCTGTTTATTTCGAGCGCCTTGAGGCCAATGCTGGAAAAGGAAATATCTTCCCATAAAAACTAGACAGAAGCATTCTCAGAAACTTGTGTGTGATGAGTGCGTTCAACTCACAGACTTGAACGATCCTTTTGATAGGACAGTTTGGAAACACTCCCTTTGTAGAATCTGCAAGTGTTTATTTCGAGCTCATTGAGGTCAACGGTGGAAAAGGAATTGTCCTCAAATAACAACTACACAGAAGCATTCTCCGAAACTTCTTTGCAATGAGTGCATTCAACTCACGGACTTGATCCTTCCTTTTGAAAGAACAGTTTTGAAACACTCTTTTTGTAGAATCTTCAAGTGGATATTTGGAACGCTTTGAGGCCTAGGCTGGGAAATGAAATATGTTCACCTAAAAACTAGACAGAAGCATTCTCAGAAACTTCTGTGTGATGAGTGCATTCAACTCACAGACTTGAACATTCCTTTTGATAGAGCAGTTTGGAAACACTCCTTTTGCAGAATCTGCAAGGGTTTATTTGGAGCACTTTGAGGCCTATGCTGGAAAAGGAAATATCTTCACATAAAAACTAGACAGAAGCATTCTCAGAAACTTCTTTGTGATGAGTGCATTCTACTCACAGAGTTGAACCTTCTTTTTGATAGAAGAGTTTTGAAACTCTCTTTCTGTAGAATCTGCAAGTGCATATTTGGAGCTGTTTGAGGCCAATGCTGGAAAAGGAAATATCTTCACATAAAAACTAGACAGAAGCATTCTCAGAAACTTGTTTGCGATGAGTGCATTCAACTCACAGACTTCAACCTTTCTTTTGAAAGAGCAGTTTTGAAACACTCTTTTTGTAGAATCTTCAAGTGGATATTTAGAACGCTTTCTGGCCTATGCTGGGAAATGAAATATCTTCACCTAAAACCTAGAAAGAAGCATTCTCGCAAACTTCCGTGTGAAGAGTGCATTCGACTCACGGACTTGAACATTACTTTGGATAGAGCAGTTTGGAAACACTCCTTTTGAAGAATCTGCAAGTGTTTGTTTGGAGCGTTTTGAGGCCTATGCTGGAAAAGGAAATATCTTCACATAAAAACTAGACAGAAGCATTCTCAGAAACTTCTTTGTGATGAGTGCATTCTACTCATACAGTTGAACATCCTTTTTCATAGAAGAGTTTTGAAACTCTCTTTCTGTGGGATCTGCAAGTGCATATTTGGAGCTGTTGGAGGCCAATGTTGGAAAAGGAAATATCTTCACATAAAAACTAGACGGAAGCATTCTCAGAAACTTGTGTGTGATGAGTGCGTTCAACTCACAGACTTGAACGATCCTATTGATAGGACAGTTTGGAAACACTCCTTTTGTAGAATCTGCAAGTGTTTATTTCGAGCTCATTGAGGCCAAAGGTGGAAAAGGAAATGTCCTCAAATAACAACTACACAGAAGCATTCTCCGAAACTTCTTTGCAATGAGTGCATTCAACTCGCAGACTTGAACCTTCCTTTTGAAAGAGCAGTTTTGAAACACTCTTTTTGTAGAATCTTCAAGTGGATATTTGGAACGCTTTGAGGCCTAGGCTGGGAAATGAAATATCTTCACCTAAAAACTAGACAGAAGCATTCTCAGAAACTTCTGTGTGATGAGTGCATTCAACTCACAGACTTGAATATTCCTTTTGATAGAGCAGTTTGGAAACACTCCTTTTGCAGAATCTGCAAGTGTTTATTTGGAGCACTTTGAGGCCTATGCTGGAAAAGGAAATATCTTCACATAAAAACTAGACAGAAGCATTCTCAGAAACTTCTTTGTGACGAGTGCATTCTACTCACAGAGTTGAACCTTCTTTTTGATAGAAGAGTTTTGAAACTCTCTTTCTGTAGAATCTGCAAGTGCATATTTGGAGCTGTTTGAGGCCAATGCTGGAAAAGGAAATATCTTCACATAAAAACTAGACAGAAGCATTCTCAGAAACTTGTTTGCGATGAGTGCATTCAACTCACAGACTTGAACGTTCCTACTGAAAGAGCAGTTTTGAAACACACTTTTTGTACAATCTGCAAGTGGATATTTAGAACGCTTTTTGTCCTATGCTGGGAAATGAAATATCTTCACGTAAAAACTAGACAGAAGCATTCTCAGAAACTTCTGTGTGATGAGTGCATTCAACTCACAGACTTGAACATTCCTTTTGATAGAGCAGTTTGGAAACACTCCTTTTGAAGAATCTGCAAGTGTTTGTTTGGAGCGTTTTGAGGCCTATGCTGGAAAAGGAAATATCTTCACATAAAAACTAGACAGAAGCATTCTCAGAAACTTCTTTGTGATGAGTGCATTCTACTCATAGAGTTGAACATTCTTTTTGATAGAAGAGTTTTGAAACTCTCTTTCTGTGGGATCTGCAAGTGCATATTTGGAGCTGTTTGAGGCCAATGATGGAAAAGGAAATATCTTCACATAAAAACTAGACAGAAGCATTCTCAGAAACTTGTTTGTGATGAGTGCATTCAACTCACAGACTTAAACGTTCCTTTTGAAAGAGCAGTTTTGAAACACACTTTTTGTACAATCTGCAAGTGGATATTTAGAACGCTTTCGGTCCTATGCTGGGAAATGAAATACCTTCACCTAAAACCTAGACAGAAGCATTCTCGGAAACTTCTGTGTGATGAGTGCATTCAACTCACAGACTTGAACATTCCCTTTGATAGAGCAGTTTGGAAACACTCCTTTTTCAGAATCTGCAAGGGTTTATTTGGAGCACTTTGAGGCGTATGCTGGAAAAGGAAATATCTTCACATAAAAACTAGACAGAAGCATTCTCAGAAACTTCTTTGGGATGAGTGCATTCTACTCACAGAGTTGAACCTTCTTTTTGATAGAAGAGTTTTGAAACTCTCTTTCTGTAGAATCTGCAAGCGCATATTTGGAGCTGTTTGAGGCCAACGCTGGAAAAGGAAATATCTTCACATAAAAACTAGAAAGAAGCATTCTCAGAAACTTGTTTGTGATGAGTGCATTCAACTCACAGACTTGAACGTTCCTTTTGAAAGAGCAGTTTTGAAACACACTTTTTGTACAATCTGCAAGTGGATATTTAGAACGCTTTCTGGCCTATGCTGGGAAATGAAATATCTTCACCTAAAACCTAGACAGAAGCATTCTCGGAAACTTCTGTGCGATGAGTGCATTCAACTCACAGACTTGAACATTACTTTGGATAGAGCAGTTTGGAAACACTCCTTTTGAAGAATCTGTAAGTGTTTGTTTGGAGCGTTTTGAGGCCTATGCTGGAAAAGGAAATATCTTCACATAAAAACTAGACAGAAGCATTCTCAGAAACTTCTTTGTGATGAGTGCATTCTACTCGCAGAGTTGAACCTTCTTTTTGATAGAAGAGTTTTCAAACTGTCTTTTTGTAGAATCTGCAAGTGCATATTTGGAGCTGTTTGAGGCCAATGATGGAAAAGGAAATATCTTCACATAAAAACTAGACAGAAGCGTTCTCAGAAACTTTTTTGGGAGGAGTGCATTCAAGTCACAGATTTGAACCTTTCTTTTGAAAGAGCAGTTTTGAAACACTCTTTTTGTAGAATCTGCTAGTGTATATTTGGAGCGCTGTGAGGCGTATGCTGGGAAATGGAATATCTTCACCTGGAAACAAGACAGAAGGATTCTCAGAAACTTCTGTGTGATGAATGCATTCAACTCACAGACATGAACGTTCCTTTTGATAGGACAGTTTTGAAACACTCCTTTGGTAGAATCTGCATCTGTTTATTTCGAGCGCCTTGAGGCCAATGCTGGAAAAGGAAATATCTTCCCATAAAAACTAGACAGAAGCATTCTCAGAAACTTGTGTGTGATGAGTGCGTTCAACTCACAGACTTGAACGATCCTTTTGATAGGACAGTTTGGAAACACTCCCTTTGTAGAATCTGCAAGTGTTTATTTCGAGCTCATTGAGGTCAACGGTGGAAAAGGAATTGTCCTCAAATAACAACTACACAGAAGCATTCTCCGAAACTTCTTTGCAATGAGTGCATTCAACTCACGGACTTGATCCTTCCTTTTGAAAGAACAGTTTTGAAACACTCTTTTTGTAGAATCTTCAAGTGGATATTTGGAACGCTTTGAGGCCTAGGCTGGGAAATGAAATATGTTCACCTAAAAACTAGACAGAAGCATTCTCAGAAACTTCTGTGTGATGAGTGCATTCAACTCACAGACTTGAACATTCCTTTTGATAGAGCAGTTTGGAAACACTCCTTTTGCAGAATCTGCAAGGGTTTATTTGGAGCACTTTGAGGCCTATGCTGGAAAAGGAAATATCTTCACATAAAAACTAGACAGAAGCATTCTCAGAAACTTCTTTGGGATGAGTGCATTCTACTCACAGAGTTGAACCTTCTTTTTGATAGAAGAGTTTTGAAACTCTCTTTCTGTAGAATCTGCAAGTGCATATTTGGAGCTGTTTGAGGCCAATGCTGGAAAAGGAAATATCTTCACATAAAAACTAGACAGAAGCATTCTCAGAAACTTGTTTGCGATGAGTGCATTCAACTCACAGACTTCAACCTTTCTTTTGAAAGAGCAGTTTTGAAACACTCTTTTTGTAGAATCTTCAAGTGGATATTTAGAACGCTTTCTGGCCTATGCTGGGAAATGAAATATCTTCACCTAAAACCTAGAAAGAAGCATTCTCGCAAACTTCCGTGTGAAGAGTGCATTCGACTCACGGACTTGAACATTACTTTGGATAGAGCAGTTTGGAAACACTCCTTTTGAAGAATCTGCAAGTGTTTGTTTGGAGCGTTTTGAGGCCTATGCTGGAAAAGGAAATATCTTCACATAAAAACTAGACAGAAGCATTCTCAGAAACTTCTTTGTGATGAGTGCATTCTACTCATACAGTTGAACATTCTTTTTGATAGAAGAGTTTTGAAACTCTCTTTCTGTGGGATCTGCAAGTGCATATTTGGAGCTGTTGGAGGCCAATGTTGGAAAAGGAAATATCTTCACATAAAAACTAGACGGAAGCATTCTCAGAAACTTGTGTGTGATGAGTGCGTTCAACTCACAGACTTGAACGATCCTATTGATAGGACAGTTTGGAAACACTCCTTTTGTAGAATCTGCAAGTGTTTATTTCGAGCTCATTGAGGCCAAAGGTGGAAAAGGAAATGTCCTCAAATAACAACTACACAGAAGCATTCTCCGAAACTTCTTTGCGATGAGTGCATTCAACTCGCAGACTTGAACCTTCCTTTTGAAAGAGCAGTTTTGAAACACTCTTTTTGTAGAATCTTCAAGTGGATATTTGGAACGCTTTGAGGCCTAGGCTGGGAAATGAAATATCTTCACCTAAAAACTAGACAGAAGCATTCTCAGAAACTTCTGTGTGATGAGTGCATTCAACTCACAGACTTGAATATTCCTTTTGATAGAGCAGTTTGGAAACACTCCTTTTGCAGAATCTGCAAGTGTTTATTTGGAGCACTTTGAGGCCTATGCTGGAAAAGGAAATATCTTCACATAAAAACTAGACAGAAGCATTCTCAGAAACTTCTTTGTGACGAGTGCATTCTACTCACAGAGTTGAACCTTCTTTTTGATAGAAGAGTTTTGAAACTCTCTTTCTGTAGAATCTGCAAGTGCATATTTGGAGCTGTTTGAGGCCAATGCTGGAAAAGGAAATATCTTCACATAAAAACTAGACAGAAGCATTCTCAGAAACTTGTTTGCGATGAGTGCATTCAACTCACAGACTTGAACGTTCCTACTGAAAGAGCAGTTTTGAAACACACTTTTTGTACAATCTGCAAGTGGATATTTAGAACGCTTTTTGTCCTATGCTGGGAAATGAAATATCTTCACGTAAAAACTAGACAGAAGCATTCTCAGAAACTTCTGTGTGATGAGTGCATTCAACTCACAGACTTGAACATTCCTTTTGATAGAGCAGTTTGGAAACACTCCTTTTGAAGAATCTGCAAGTGTTTGTTTGGAGCGTTTTGAGGCCTATGCTGGAAAAGGAAATATCTTCACATAAAAACTAGACAGAAGCATTCTCAGAAACTTCTTTGTGATGAGTGCATTCTACTCATAGAGTTGAACATTCTTTTTGATAGAAGAGTTTTGAAACTCTCTTTCTGTGGGATCTGCAAGTGCATATTTGGAGCTGTTTGAGGCCAATGATGGAAAAGGAAATATCTTCACATAAAAACTAGACAGAAGCATTCTCAGAAACTTGTTTGTGATGAGTGCATTCAACTCACAGACTTAAACGTTCCTTTTGAAAGAGCAGTTTTGAAACACACTTTTTGTACAATCTGCAAGTGGATATTTAGAACGCTTTCGGTCCTATGCTGGGAAATGAAATACCTTCACCTAAAACCTAGACAGAAGCATTCTCGGAAACTTCTGTGTGATGAGTGCATTCAACTCACAGACTTGAACATTCCCTTTGATAGAGCAGTTTGGAAACACTCCTTTTTCAGAATCTGCAAGGGTTTATTTGGAGCACTTTGAGGCGTATGCTGGAAAAGGAAATATCTTCACATAAAAACTAGACAGAAGCATTCTCAGAAACTTCTTTGGGATGAGTGCATTCTACTCACAGAGTTGAACCTTCTTTTTGATAGAAGAGTTTTGAAACTCTCTTTCTGTAGAATCTGCAAGCGCATATTTGGAGCTGTTTGAGGCCAGCGCTGGAAAAGGAAATATCTTCACATAAAAACTAGAAAGAAGCATTCTCAGAAACTTGTTTGTGATGAGTGCATTCAACTCACAGACTTGAACGTTCCTTTTGAAAGAGCAGTTTTGAAACACACTTTTTGTACAATCTGCAAGTGGATATTTAGAACGCTTTCTGGCCTATGCTGGGAAATGAAATATCTTCACCTAAAACCTAGACAGAAGCATTCTCGGAAACTTCTGTGCGATGAGTGCATTCAACTCACAGACTTGAACATTACTTTGGATAGAGCAGTTTGGAAACACTCCTTTTGAAGAATCTGTAAGTGTTTGTTTGGAGCGTTTTGAGGCCTATGCTGGAAAAGGAAATATCTTCACATAAAAACTAGACAGAAGCATTCTCAGAAACTTCTTTGTGATGAGTGCATTCTACTCGCAGAGTTGAACCTTCTTTTTGATAGAAGAGTTTTCAAACTGTCTTTTTGTAGAATCTGCAAGTGCATATTTGGAGCTGTTTGAGGCCAATGATGGAAAAGGAAATATCTTCACATAAAAACTAGACAGAAGCGTTCTCAGAAACTTGTTTGGGAGGAGTGCATTCAAGTCACAGATTTGAACCTTTCTTTTGAAAGAGCAGTTTTGAAACACTCTTTTTGTAGAATCTGCTAGTGTATATTTGGAGCGCTGTGAGGCGTATGCTGGGAAATGGAATATCTTCACCTGGAAACAAGACAGAAGGATTCTCAGAAACTTCTGTGTGATGAATGCATTCAACTCACAGACATGAACGTTCCTTTTGATAGGACAGTTTTGAAACACTCCTTTGGTAGAATCTGCATCTGTTTATTTCGAGCGCCTTGAGGCCAATGCTGGAAAAGGAAATATCTTCCCATAAAAACTAGACAGAAGCATTCTCAGAAACTTGTGTGTGATGAGTGCGTTCAACTCACAGACTTGAACGATCCTTTTGATAGGACAGTTTGGAAACACTCCCTTTGTAGAATCTGCAAGTGTTTATTTCGAGCTCATTGAGGTCAACGGTGGAAAAGGAATTGTCCTCAAATAACAACTACACAGAAGCATTCTCCGAAACTTCTTTGCAATGAGTGCATTCAACTCACGGACTTGATCCTTCCTTTTGAAAGAACAGTTTTGAAACACTCTTTTTGTAGAATCTTCAAGTGGATATTTGGAACGCTTTGAGGCCTAGGCTGGGAAATGAAATATGTTCACCTAAAAACTAGACAGAAGCATTCTCAGAAACTTCTGTGTGATGAGTGCATTCAACTCACAGACTTGAACATTTCTTTTGATAGAGCAGTTTGGAAACACTCCTTTTGCAGAATCTGCAAGGGTTTATTTGGAGCACTTTGAGGCCTATGCTGGAAAAGGAAATATCTTCACATAAAAACTAGACAGAAGCATTCTCAGAAACTTCTTTGGGATGAGTGCATTCTACTCACAGAGTTGAACCTTCTTTTTGATAGAAGAGTTTTGAAACTCTCTTTCTGTAGAATCTGCAAGTGCATATTTGGAGCTGTTTGAGGCCAATGCTGGAAAAGGAAATATCTTCACATAAAAACTAGACAGAAGCATTCTCAGAAACTTGTTTGCGATGAGTGCATTCAACTCACAGACTTCAACCTTTCTTTTGAAAGAGCAGTTTTGAAACACTCTTTTTGTAGAATCTTCAAGTGGATATTTAGAACGCTTTCTGGCCTATGCTGGGAAATGAAATATCTTCACCTAAAACCTAGAAAGAAGCATTCTCGCAAACTTCCGTGTGAAAAGTGCATTCGACTCACGGACTTGAACATTACTTTGGATAGAGCAGTTTGGAAACACTCCTTTTGAAGAATCTGCAAGTGTTTGTTTGGAGCGTTTTGAGGCCTATGCTGGAAAAGGAAATATCTTCACATAAAAACTAGACAGAAGCATTCTCAGAAACTTCTTTGTGATGAGTGCATTCTACTCATACAGTTGAACATTCTTTTTGATAGAAGAGTTTTGAAACTCTCTTTCTGTGGGATCTGCAAGTGCATATTTGGAGCTGTTGGAGGCCAATGTTGGAAAAGGAAATATCTTCACATAAAAACTAGACGGAAGCATTCTCAGAAACTTGTGTGTGATGAGTGCGTTCAACTCACAGACTTGAACGATCCTATTGATAGGACAGTTTGGAAACACTCCTTTTGTAGAATCTGCAAGTGTTTATTTCGAGCTCATTGAGGCCAAAGGTGGAAAAGGAAATGTCCTCAAATAACAACTACACAGAAGCATTCTCCAAAACTTCTTTGCAATGAGTGCATTCAACTCGCAGACTTGAACCTTCCTTTTGAAAGAGCAGTTTTGAAACACTCTTTTTGTAGAATCTTCAAGTGGATATTTGGAACGCTTTGAGGCCTAGGCTGGGAAATGAAATATCTTCACCTAAAAACTAGACAGAAGCATTCTCAGAAACTTCTGTGTGATGAGTGCATTCAACTCACAGACTTGAATATTCCTTTTGATAGAGCAGTTTGGAAACACTCCTTTTGCAGAATCTGCAAGGGTTTATTTGGAGCACTTTGAGGCCTATGCTGGAAAAGGAAATATCTTCACATAAAAACTAGACAGAAGCATTCTCAGAAACTTCTTTGTGACGAGTGCATTCTACTCACAGAGTTGAACCTTCTTTTTGATAGAAGAGTTTTGAAACTCTCTTTCTGTAGAATCTGCAAGTGCATATTTGGAGCTGTTTGAGGCCAATGCTGGAAAAGGAAATATCTTCACATAAAAACTAGACAGAAGCATTCTCAGAAACTTGTTTGCGATGAGTGCATTCAACTCACAGACTTGAACGTTCCTACTGAAAGAGCAGTTTTGAAACACACTTTTTGTACAATCTGCAAGTGGATATTTAGAACGCTTTTTGTCCTATGCTGGGAAATGAAATATCTTCACGTAAAAACTAGACAGAAGCATTCTCAGAAACTTCTGTGTGATGAGTGCATTCAACTCACAGACTTGAACATTCCTTTTGATAGAGCAGTTTGGAAACACTCCTTTTGAAGAATCTGCAAGTGTTTGTTTGGAGCGTTTTGAGGCCTATGCTGGAAAAGGAAATATCTTCACATAAAAACTAGACAGAAGCATTCTCAGAAACTTCTTTGTGATGAGTGCATTCTACTCATAGAGTTGAACATTCTTTTTGATAGAAGAGTTTTGAAACTCTCTTTCTGTGGGATCTGCAAGTGCATATTTGGAGCTGTTTGAGGCCAATGATGGAAAAGGAAATATCTTCACATAAAAACTAGACAGAAGCATTCTCAGAAACTTGTTTGTGATGAGTGCATTCAACTCACAGACTTAAACGTTCCTTTTGAAAGAGCAGTTTTGAAACACACTTTTTGTACAATCTGCAAGTGGATATTTAGAACGCTTTCGGTCCTATGCTGGGAAATGAAATACCTTCACCTAAAACCTAGACAGAAGCATTCTCGGAAACTTCTGTGTGATGAGTGCATTCAACTCACAGACTTGAACATTCCCTTTGATAGAGCAGTTTGGAAACACTCCTTTTTCAGAATCTGCAAGGGTTTATTTGGAGCACTTTGAGGCGTATGCTGGAAAAGGAAATATCTTCACATAAAAACTAGACAGAAGCATTCTCAGAAACTTCTTTGGGATGAGTGCATTCTACTCATACAGTTGAACATTCTTTTTGATAGAAGAGTTTTGAAACTCTCTTTCTGTGGGATCTGCAAGTGCATATTTGGAGCTGTTGGAGGCCAATGTTGGAAAAGGAAATATCTTCACATAAAAACTAGACGGAAGCATTCTCAGAAACTTGTGTGTGATGAGTGCGTTCAACTCACAGACTTGAACGATCCTATTGATAGGACAGTTTGGAAACACTCCTTTTGTAGAATCTGCAAGTGTTTATTTCGAGCTCATTGAGGCCAAAGGTGGAAAAGGAAATGTCCTCAAATAACAACTACACAGAAGCATTCTCCAAAACTTCTTTGCAATGAGTGCATTCAACTCGCAGACTTGAACCTTCCTTTTGAAAGAGCAGTTTTGAAACACTCTTTTTGTAGAATCTTCAAGTGGATATTTGGAACGCTTTGAGGCCTAGGCTGGGAAATGAAATATCTTCACCTAAAAACTAGACAGAAGCATTCTCAGAAACTTCTGTGTGATGAGTGCATTCAACTCACAGACTTGAATATTCCTTTTGATAGAGCAGTTTGGAAACACTCCTTTTGCAGAATCTGCAAGGGTTTATTTGGAGCACTTTGAGGCCTATGCTGGAAAAGGAAATATCTTCACATAAAAACTAGACAGAAGCATTCTCAGAAACTTCTTTGTGACGAGTGCATTCTACTCACAGAGTTGAACCTTCTTTTTGATAGAAGAGTTTTGAAACTCTCTTTCTGTAGAATCTGCAAGTGCATATTTGGAGCTGTTTGAGGCCAATGCTGGAAAAGGAAATATCTTCACATAAAAACTAGACAGAAGCATTCTCAGAAACTTGTTTGCGATGAGTGCATTCAACTCACAGACTTGAACGTTCCTACTGAAAGAGCAGTTTTGAAACACACTTTTTGTACAATCTGCAAGTGGATATTTAGAACGCTTTTTGTCCTATGCTGGGAAATGAAATATCTTCACGTAAAAACTAGACAGAAGCATTCTCAGAAACTTCTGTGTGATGAGTGCATTCAACTCACAGACTTGAACATTCCTTTTGATAGAGCAGTTTGGAAACACTCCTTTTGAAGAATCTGCAAGTGTTTGTTTGGAGCGTTTTGAGGCCTATGCTGGAAAAGGAAATATCTTCACATAAAAACTAGACAGAAGCATTCTCAGAAACTTCTTTGTGATGAGTGCATTCTACTCATAGAGTTGAACATTCTTTTTGATAGAAGAGTTTTGAAACTCTCTTTCTGTGGGATCTGCAAGTGCATATTTGGAGCTGTTTGAGGCCAATGATGGAAAAGGAAATATCTTCACATAAAAACTAGACAGAAGCATTCTCAGAAACTTGTTTGTGATGAGTGCATTCAACTCACAGACTTAAACGTTCCTTTTGAAAGAGCAGTTTTGAAACACACTTTTTGTACAATCTGCAAGTGGATATTTAGAACGCTTTCGGTCCTATGCTGGGAAATGAAATACCTTCACCTAAAACCTAGACAGAAGCATTCTCGGAAACTTCTGTGTGATGAGTGCATTCAACTCACAGACTTGAACATTCCCTTTGATAGAGCAGTTTGGAAACACTCCTTTTTCAGAATCTGCAAGGGTTTATTTGGAGCACTTTGAGGCGTATGCTGGAAAAGGAAATATCTTCACATAAAAACTAGACAGAAGCATTCTCAGAAACTTCTTTGGGATGAGTGCATTCTACTCACAGAGTTGAACCTTCTTTTTGATAGAAGAGTTTTGAAACTCTCTTTCTGTAGAATCTGCAAGCGCATATTTGGAGCTGTTTGAGGCCAACGCTGGAAAAGGAAATATCTTCACATAAAAACTAGAAAGAAGCATTCTCAGAAACTTGTTTGTGATGAGTGCATTCAACTCACAGACTTGAACGTTCCTTTTGAAAGAGCAGTTTTGAAACACCCTTTTTGTACAATCTGCAAGTGGATATTTAGAACGCTTTCTGGCCTATGCTGGGAAATGAAATATCTTCACCTAAAACCTAGACAGAAGCATTCTCGGAAACTTCTGTGCGATGAGTGCATTCAACTCACAGACTTGAACATTACTTTGGATAGAGCAGTTTGGAAACACTCCTTTTGAAGAATCTGTAAGTGTTTGTTTGGAGCGTTTTGAGGCCTATGCTGGAAAAGGAAATATCTTCACATAAAAACTAGACAGAAGCATTCTCAGAAACTTCTTTGTGATGAGTGCATTCTACTCGCAGAGTTGAACCTTCTTTTTGATAGAAGAGTTTTCAAACTGTCTTTTTGTAGAATCTGCAAGTGCATATTTGGAGCTGTTTGAGGCCAATGATGGAAAAGGAAATATCTTCACATAAAAACTAGACAGAAGCGTTCTCAGAAACTTGTTTGGGAGGAGTGCATTCAAGTCACAGATTTGAACCTTTCTTTTGAAAGAGCAGTTTTGAAACACTCTTTTTGTAGAATCTGCTAGTGTATATTTGGAGCGCTGTGAGGCGTATGCTGGGAAATGGAATATCTTCACCTGGAAACAAGACAGAAGGATTCTCAGAAACTTCTGTGTGATGAATGCATTCAACTCACAGACATGAACGTTCCTTTTGATAGGACAGTTTTGAAACACTCCTTTGGTAGAATCTGCATCTGTTTATTTCGAGCGCCTTGAGGCCAATGCTGGAAAAGGAAATATCTTCCCATAAAAACTAGACAGAAGCATTCTCAGAAACTTGTGTGTGATGAGTGCGTTCAACTCACAGACTTGAACGATCCTTTTGATAGGACAGTTTGGAAACACTCCCTTTGTAGAATCTGCAAGTGTTTATTTCGAGCTCATTGAGGTCAACGGTGGAAAAGGAATTGTCCTCAAATAACAACTACACAGAAGCATTCTCCGAAACTTCTTTGCAATGAGTGCATTCAACTCACGGACTTGATCCTTCCTTTTGAAAGAACAGTTTTGAAACACTCTTTTTGTAGAATCTTCAAGTGGATATTTGGAACGCTTTGAGGCCTAGGCTGGGAAATGAAATATGTTCACCTAAAAACTAGACAGAAGCATTCTCAGAAACTTCTGTGTGATGAGTGCATTCAACTCACAGACTTGAACATTCCTTTTGATAGAGCAGTTTGGAAACACTCCTTTTGCAGAATCTGCAAGGGTTTATTTGGAGCACTTTGAGGCCTATGCTGGAAAAGGAAATATCTTCACATAAAAACTAGACAGAAGCATTCTCAGAAACTTCTTTGGGATGAGTGCATTCTACTCACAGAGTTGAACCTTCTTTTTGATAGAAGAGTTTTGAAACTCTCTTTCTGTAGAATCTGCAAGTGCATATTTGGAGCTGTTTGAGGCCAATGCTGGAAAAGGAAATATCTTCACATAAAAACTAGACAGAAGCATTCTCAGAAACTTGTTTGCGATGAGTGCATTCAACTCACAGACTTCAACCTTTCTTTTGAAAGAGCAGTTTTGAAACACTCTTTTTGTAGAATCTTCAAGTGGATATTTAGAACGCTTTCTGGCCTATGCTGGGAAATGAAATATCTTCACCTAAAACCTAGAAAGAAGCATTCTCGCAAACTTCCGTGTGAAGAGTGCATTCGACTCACGGACTTGAACATTACTTTGGATAGAGCAGTTTGGAAACACTCCTTTTGAAGAATCTGCAAGTGTTTGTTTGGAGCGTTTTGAGGCCTATGCTGGAAAAGGAAATATCTTCACATAAAAACTAGACAGAAGCATTCTCAGAAACTTCTTTGTGATGAGTGCATTCTACTCATACAGTTGAACATTCTTTTTGATAGAAGAGTTTTGAAACTCTCTTTCTGTGGGATCTGCAAGTGCATATTTGGAGCTGTTGGAGGCCAATGTTGGAAAAGGAAATATCTTCACATAAAAACTAGACGGAAGCATTCTCAGAAACTTGTGTGTGATGAGTGCGTTCAACTCACAGACTTGAACGATCCTATTGATAGGACAGTTTGGAAACACTCCTTTTGTAGAATCTGCAAGTGTTTATTTCGAGCTCATTGAGGCCAAAGGTGGAAAAGGAAATGTCCTCAAATAACAACTACACAGAAGCATTCTCCGAAACTTCTTTGCAATGAGTGCATTCAACTCGCAGACTTGAACCTTCCTTTTGAAAGAGCAGTTTTGAAACACTCTTTTTGTAGAATCTTCAAGTGGATATTTGGAACGCTTTGAGGCCTAGGCTGGGAAATGAAATATCTTCACCTAAAAACTAGACAGAAGCATTCTCAGAAACTTCTGTGTGATGAGTGCATTCAACTCACAGACTTGAATATTCCTTTTGATAGAGCAGTTTGGAAACACTCCTTTTGCAGAATCTGCAAGTGTTTATTTGGAGCACTTTGAGGCCTATGCTGGAAAAGGAAATATCTTCACATAAAAACTAGACAGAAGCATTCTCAGAAACTTCTTTGTGACGAGTGCATTCTACTCACAGAGTTGAACCTTCTTTTTGATAGAAGAGTTTTGAAACTCTCTTTCTGTAGAATCTGCAAGTGCATATTTGGAGCTGTTTGAGGCCAATGCTGGAAAAGGAAATATCTTCACATAAAAACTAGACAGAAGCATTCTCAGAAACTTGTTTGCGATGAGTGCATTCAACTCACAGACTTGAACGTTCCTACTGAAAGAGCAGTTTTGAAACACACTTTTTGTACAATCTGCAAGTGGATATTTAGAACGCTTTTTGTCCTATGCTGGGAAATGAAATATCTTCACGTAAAAACTAGACAGAAGCATTCTCAGAAACTTCTGTGTGATGAGTGCATTCAACTCACAGACTTGAACATTCCTTTTGATAGAGCAGTTTGGAAACACTCCTTTTGAAGAATCTGCAAGTGTTTGTTTGGAGCGTTTTGAGGCCTATGCTGGAAAAGGAAATATCTTCACATAAAAACTAGACAGAAGCATTCTCAGAAACTTCTTTGTGATGAGTGCATTCTACTCATAGAGTTGAACATTCTTTTTGATAGAAGAGTTTTGAAACTCTCTTTCTGTGGGATCTGCAAGTGCATATTTGGAGCTGTTTGAGGCCAATGATGGAAAAGGAAATATCTTCACATAAAAACTAGACAGAAGCATTCTCAGAAACTTGTTTGTGATGAGTGCATTCAACTCACAGACTTAAACGTTCCTTTTGAAAGAGCAGTTTTGAAACACACTTTTTGTACAATCTGCAAGTGGATATTTAGAACGCTTTCGGTCCTATGCTGGGAAATGAAATACCTTCACCTAAAACCTAGACAGAAGCATTCTCGGAAACTTCTGTGTGATGAGTGCATTCAACTCACAGACTTGAACATTCCCTTTGATAGAGCAGTTTGGAAACACTCCTTTTTCAGAATCTGCAAGGGTTTATTTGGAGCACTTTGAGGCGTATGCTGGAAAAGGAAATATCTTCACATAAAAACTAGACAGAAGCATTCTCAGAAACTTCTTTGGGATGAGTGCATTCTACTCACAGAGTTGAACCTTCTTTTTGATAGAAGAGTTTTGAAACTCTCTTTCTGTAGAATCTGCAAGCGCATATTTGGAGCTGTTTGAGGCCAACGCTGGAAAAGGAAATATCTTCACATAAAAACTAGAAAGAAGCATTCTCAGAAACTTGTTTGTGATGAGTGCATTCAACTCACAGACTTGAACGTTCCTTTTGAAAGAGCAGTTTTGAAACACACTTTTTGTACAATCTGCAAGTGGATATTTAGAACGCTTTCTGGCCTATGCTGGGAAATGAAATATCTTCACCTAAAACCTAGACAGAAGCATTCTCGGAAACTTCTGTGCGATGAGTGCATTCAACTCACAGACTTGAACATTACTTTGGATAGAGCAGTTTGGAAACACTCCTTTTGAAGAATCTGTAAGTGTTTGTTTGGAGAGTTTTGAGGCCTATGCTGGAAAAGGAAATATCTTCACATAAAAACTAGACAGAAGCATTCTCAGAAACTTCTTTGTGATGAGTGCATTCTACTCGCAGAGTTGAACCTTCTTTTTGATAGAAGAGTTTTCAAACTGTCTTTTTGTAGAATCTGCAAGTGCATATTTGGAGCTGTTTGAGGCCAATGATGGAAAAGGAAATATCTTCACATAAGAACTAGACAGAAGCGTTCTCAGAAACTTTTTTGGGAGGAGTGCATTCAAGTCACAGATTTGAACCTTTCTTTTGAAAGAGCAGTTTTGAAACACTCTTTTTGTAGAATCTGCTAGTGTATATTTGGAGCGCTGTGAGGCGTATGCTGGGAAATGGAATATCTTCACCTGGAAACAAGACAGAAGGATTCTCAGAAACTTCTGTGTGATGAATGCATTCAACTCACAGACATGAACGTTCCTTTTGATAGGACAGTTTTGAAACACTCCTTTGGTAGAATCTGCATCTGTTTATTTCGAGCGCCTTGAGGCCAATGCTGGAAAAGGAAATATCTTCCCATAAAAACTAGACAGAAGCATTCTCAGAAACTTGTGTGTGATGAGTGCGTTCAACTCACAGACTTGAACGATCCTTTTGATAGGACAGTTTGGAAACACTCCCTTTGTAGAATCTGCAAGTGTTTATTTCGAGCTCATTGAGGTCAACGGTGGAAAAGGAATTGTCCTCAAATAACAACTACACAGAAGCATTCTCCGAAACTTCTTTGCAATGAGTGCATTCAACTCACGGACTTGATCCTTCCTTTTGAAAGAACAGTTTTGAAACACTCTTTTTGTAGAATCTTCAAGTGGATATTTGGAACGCTTTGAGGCCTAGGCTGGGAAATGAAATATGTTCACCTAAAAACTAGACAGAAGCATTCTCAGAAACTTCTGTGTGATGAGTGCATTCAACTCACAGACTTGAACATTCCTTTTGATAGAGCAGTTTGGAAACACTCCTTTTGCAGAATCTGCAAGGGTTTATTTGGAGCACTTTGAGGCCTATGCTGGAAAAGGAAATATCTTCACATAAAAACTAGACAGAAGCATTCTCAGAAACTTCTTTGTGATGAGTGCATTCTACTCACAGAGTTGAACCTTCTTTTTGATAGAAGAGTTTTGAAACTCTCTTTCTGTAGAATCTGCAAGTGCATATTTGGAGCTGTTTGAGGCCAATGCTGGAAAAGGAAATATCTTCACATAAAAACTAGACAGAAGCATTCTCAGAAACTTGTTTGCGATGAGTGCATTCAACTCACAGACTTCAACCTTTCTTTTGAAAGAGCAGTTTTGAAACACTCTTTTTGTAGAATCTTCAAGTGGATATTTAGAACGCTTTCTGGCCTATGCTGGGAAATGAAATATCTTCACCTAAAACCTAGAAAGAAGCATTCTCGCAAACTTCCGTGTGAAGAGTGCATTCGACTCACGGACTTGAACATTACTTTGGATAGAGCAGTTTGGAAACACTCCTTTTGAAGAATCTGCAAGTGTTTGTTTGGAGCGTTTTGAGGCCTATGCTGGAAAAGGAAATATCTTCACATAAAAACTAGACAGAAGCATTCTCAGAAACTTCTTTGTGATGAGTGCATTCTACTCATACAGTTGAACATTCTTTTTGATAGAAGAGTTTTGAAACTCTCTTTCTGTGGGATCTGCAAGTGCATATTTGGAGCTGTTGGAGGCCAATGTTGGAAAAGGAAATATCTTCACATAAAAACTAGACGGAAGCATTCTCAGAAACTTGTGTGTGATGAGTGCGTTCAACTCACAGACTTGAACGATCCTATTGATAGGACAGTTTGGAAACACTCCTTTTGTAGAATCTGCAAGTGTTTATTTCGAGCTCATTGAGGCCAAAGGTGGAAAAGGAAATGTCCTCAAATAACAACTACACAGAAGCATTCTCCGAAACTTCTTTGCAATGAGTGCATTCAACTCGCAGACTTGAACCTTCCTTTTGAAAGAGCAGTTTTGAAACACTCTTTTTGTAGAATCTTCAAGTGGATATTTGGAACGCTTTGAGGCCTAGGCTGGGAAATGAAATATCTTCACCTAAAAACTAGACAGAAGCATTCTCAGAAACTTCTGTGTGATGAGTGCATTCAACTCACAGACTTGAATATTCCTTTTGATAGAGCAGTTTGGAAACACTCCTTTTGCAGAATCTGCAAGTGTTTATTTGGAGCACTTTGAGGCCTATGCTGGAAAAGGAAATATCTTCACATAAAAACTAGACAGAAGCATTCTCAGAAACTTCTTTGTGACGAGTGCATTCTACTCACAGAGTTGAACCTTCTTTTTGATAGAAGAGTTTTGAAACTCTCTTTCTGTAGAATCTGCAAGTGCATATTTGGAGCTGTTTGAGGCCAATGCTGGAAAAGGAAATATCTTCACATAAAAACTAGACAGAAGCATTCTCAGAAACTTGTTTGCGATGAGTGCATTCAACTCACAGACTTGAACGTTCCTACTGAAAGAGCAGTTTTGAAACACACTTTTTGTACAATCTGCAAGTGGATATTTAGAACGCTTTTTGTCCTATGCTGGGAAATGAAATATCTTCACGTAAAAACTAGACAGAAGCATTCTCAGAAACTTCTGTGTGATGAGTGCATTCAACTCACAGACTTGAACATTCCTTTTGATAGAGCAGTTTGGAAACACTCCTTTTGAAGAATCTGCAAGTGTTTGTTTGGAGCGTTTTGAGGCCTATGCTGGAAAAGGAAATATCTTCACATAAAAACTAGACAGAAGCATTCTCAGAAACTTCTTTGTGATGAGTGCATTCTACTCATAGAGTTGAACATTCTTTTTGATAGAAGAGTTTTGAAACTCTCTTTCTGTGGGATCTGCAAGTGCATATTTGGAGCTGTTTGAGGCCAATGATGGAAAAGGAAATATCTTCACATAAAAACTAGACAGAAGCATTCTCAGAAACTTGTTTGTGATGAGTGCATTCAACTCACAGACTTAAACGTTCCTTTTGAAAGAGCAGTTTTGAAACACACTTTTTGTACAATCTGCAAGTGGATATTTAGAACGCTTTCGGTCCTATGCTGGGAAATGAAATACCTTCACCTAAAACCTAGACAGAAGCATTCTCGGAAACTTCTGTGTGATGAGTGCATTCAACTCACAGACTTGAACATTCCCTTTGATAGAGCAGTTTGGAAACACTCCTTTTTCAGAATCTGCAAGGGTTTATTTGGAGCACTTTGAGGCGTATGCTGGAAAAGGAAATATCTTCACATAAAAACTAGACAGAAGCATTCTCAGAAACTTCTTTGGGATGAGTGCATTCTACTCACAGAGTTGAACCTTCTTTTTGATAGAAGAGTTTTGAAACTCTCTTTCTGTAGAATCTGCAAGCGCATATTTGGAGCTGTTTGAGGCCAACGCTGGAAAAGGAAATATCTTCACATAAAAACTAGAAAGAAGCATTCTCAGAAACTTGTTTGTGATGAGTGCATTCAACTCACAGACTTGAACGTTCCTTTTGAAAGAGCAGTTTTGAAACACACTTTTTGTACAATCTGCAAGTGGATATTTAGAACGCTTTCTGGCCTATGCTGGGAAATGAAATATCTTCACCTAAAACCTAGACAGAAGCATTCTCGGAAACTTCTGTGCGATGAGTGCATTCAACTCACAGACTTGAACATTACTTTGGATAGAGCAGTTTGGAAACACTCCTTTTGAAGAATCTGTAAGTGTTTGTTTGGAGCGTTTTGAGGCCTATGCTGGAAAAGGAAATATCTTCACATAAAAACCAGACAGAAGCATTCTCAGAAACTTCTTTGTGATGAGTGCATTCTACTCGCAGAGTTGAACCTTCTTTTTGATAGAAGAGTTTTCAAACTGTCTTTTTGTAGAATCTGCAAGTGCATATTTGGAGCTGTTTGAGGCCAATGATGGAAAAGGAAATATCTTCACATAAAAACTAGACAGAAGCGTTCTCAGAAACTTGTTTGGGAGGAGTGCATTCAAGTCACAGATTTGAACCTTTCTTTTGAAAGAGCAGTTTTGAAACACTCTTTTTGTAGAATCTGCTAGTGTATATTTGGAGCGCTGTGAGGCGTATGCTGGGAAATGGAATATCTTCACCTGGAAACAAGACAGAAGGATTCTCAGAAACTTCTGTGTGATGAATGCATTCAACTCACAGACATGAACGTTCCTTTTGATAGGACAGTTTTGAAACACTCCTTTGGTAGAATCTGCATCTGTTTATTTCGAGCGCCTTGAGGCCAATGCTGGAAAAGGAAATATCTTCCCATAAAAACTAGACAGAAGCATTCTCAGAAACTTGTGTGTGATGAGTGCGTTCAACTCACAGACTTGAACGATCCTTTTGATAGGACAGTTTGGAAACACTCCCTTTGTAGAATCTGCAAGTGTTTATTTCGAGCTCATTGAGGTCAACGGTGGAAAAGGAATTGTCCTCAAATAACAACTACACAGAAGCATTCTCCGAAACTTCTTTGCAATGAGTGCATTCAACTCACGGACTTGATCCTTCCTTTTGAAAGAACAGTTTTGAAACACTCTTTTTGTAGAATCTTCAAGTGGATATTTGGAACGCTTTGAGGCCTAGGCTGGGAAATGAAATATGTTCACCTAAAAACTAGACAGAAGCATTCTCAGAAACTTCTGTGTGATGAGTGCATTCAACTCACAGACTTGAACATTCCTTTTGATAGAGCAGTTTGGAAACACTCCTTTTGCAGAATCTGCAAGGGTTTATTTGGAGCACTTTGAGGCCTATGCTGGAAAAGGAAATATCTTCACATAAAAACTAGACAGAAGCATTCTCAGAAACTTCTTTGTGATGAGTGCATTCTACTCACAGAGTTGAACCTTCTTTTTGATAGAAGAGTTTTGAAACTCTCTTTCTGTAGAATCTGCAAGTGCATATTTGGAGCTGTTTGAGGCCAATGCTGGAAAAGGAAATATCTTCACATAAAAACTAGACAGAAGCATTCTCAGAAACTTGTTTGCGATGAGTGCATTCAACTCACAGACTTCAACCTTTCTTTTGAAAGAGCAGTTTTGAAACACTCTTTTTGTAGAATCTTCAAGTGGATATTTAGAACGCTTTCTGGCCTATGCTGGGAAATGAAATATCTTCACCTAAAACCTAGAAAGAAGCATTCTCGCAAACTTCCGTGTGAAGAGTGCATTCGACTCACGGACTTGAACATTACTTTGGATAGAGCAGTTTGGAAACACTCCTTTTGAAGAATCTGCAAGTGTTTGTTTGGAGCGTTTTGAGGCCTATGCTGGAAAAGGAAATATCTTCACATAAAAACTAGACAGAAGCATTCTCAGAAACTTCTTTGTGATGAGTGCATTCTACTCATACAGTTGAACATTCTTTTTGATAGAAGAGTTTTGAAACTCTCTTTCTGTGGGATCTGCAAGTGCATATTTGGAGCTGTTGGAGGCCAATGTTGGAAAAGGAAATATCTTCACATAAAAACTAGACGGAAGCATTCTCAGAAACTTGTGTGTGATGAGTGCGTTCAACTCACAGACTTGAACGATCCTATTGATAGGACAGTTTGGAAACACTCCTTTTGTAGAATCTGCAAGTGTTTATTTCGAGCTCATTGAGGCCAAAGGTGGAAAAGGAAATGTCCTCAAATAACAACTACACAGAAGCATTCTCCGAAACTTCTTTGCAATGAGTGCATTCAACTCGCAGACTTGAACCTTCCTTTTGAAAGAGCAGTTTTGAAACACTCTTTTTGTAGAATCTTCAAGTGGATATTTGGAACGCTTTGAGGCCTAGGCTGGGAAATGAAATATCTTCACCTAAAAACTAGACAGAAGCATTCTCAGAAACTTCTGTGTGATGAGTGCATTCAACTCACAGACTTGAATATTCCTTTTGATAGAGCAGTTTGGAAACACTCCTTTTGCAGAATCTGCAAGTGTTTATTTGGAGCACTTTGAGGCCTATGCTGGAAAAGGAAATATCTTCACATAAAAACTAGACAGAAGCATTCTCAGAAACTTCTTTGTGACGAGTGCATTCTACTCACAGAGTTGAACCTTCTTTTTGATAGAAGAGTTTTGAAACTCTCTTTCTGTAGAATCTGCAAGTGCATATTTGGAGCTGTTTGAGGCCAATGCTGGAAAAGGAAATATCTTCACATAAAAACTAGACAGAAGCATTCTCAGAAACTTGTTTGCGATGAGTGCATTCAACTCACAGACTTGAACGTTCCTACTGAAAGAGCAGTTTTGAAACACACTTTTTGTACAATCTGCAAGTGGATATTTAGAACGCTTTTTGTCCTATGCTGGGAAATGAAATATCTTCACGTAAAAACTAGACAGAAGCATTCTCAGAAACTTCTGTGTGATGAGTGCATTCAACTCACAGACTTGAACATTCCTTTTGATAGAGCAGTTTGGAAACACTCCTTTTGAAGAATCTGCAAGTGTTTGTTTGGAGCGTTTTGAGGCCTATGCTGGAAAAGGAAATATCTTCACATAAAAACTAGACAGAAGCATTCTCAGAAACTTCTTTGTGATGAGTGCATTCTACTCATAGAGTTGAACATTCTTTTTGATAGAAGAGTTTTGAAACTCTCTTTCTGTGGGATCTGCAAGTGCATATTTGGAGCTGTTTGAGGCCAATGATGGAAAAGGAAATATCTTCACATAAAAACTAGACAGAAGCATTCTCAGAAACTTGTTTGTGATGAGTGCATTCAACTCACAGACTTAAACGTTCCTTTTGAAAGAGCAGTTTTGAAACACACTTTTTGTACAATCTGCAAGTGGATATTTAGAACGCTTTCGGTCCTATGCTGGGAAATGAAATACCTTCACCTAAAACCTAGACAGAAGCATTCTCGGAAACTTCTGTGTGATGAGTGCATTCAACTCACAGACTTGAACATTCCCTTTGATAGAGCAGTTTGGAAACACTCCTTTTTCAGAATCTGCAAGGGTTTATTTGGAGCACTTTGAGGCGTATGCTGGAAAAGGAAATATCTTCACATAAAAACTAGACAGAAGCATTCTCAGAAACTTCTTTGGGATGAGTGCATTCTACTCACAGAGTTGAACCTTCTTTTTGATAGAAGAGTTTTGAAACTCTCTTTCTGTAGAATCTGCAAGCGCATATTTGGAGCTGTTTGAGGCCAACGCTGGAAAAGGAAATATCTTCACATAAAAACTAGAAAGAAGCATTCTCAGAAACTTGTTTGTGATGAGTGCATTCAACTCACAGACTTGAACGTTCCTTTTGAAAGAGCAGTTTTGAAACACACTTTTTGTACAATCTGCAAGTGGATATTTAGAACGCTTTCTGGCCTATGCTGGGAAATGAAATATCTTCACCTAAAACCTAGACAGAAGCATTCTCGGAAACTTCTGTGCGATGAGTGCATTCAACTCACAGACTTGAACATTACTTTGGATAGAGCAGTTTGGAAACACTCCTTTTGAAGAATCTGTAAGTGTTTGTTTGGAGCGTTTTGAGGCCTATGCTGGAAAAGGAAATATCTTCACATAAAAACCAGACAGAAGCATTCTCAGAAACTTCTTTGTGATGAGTGCATTCTACTCGCAGAGTTGAACCTTCTTTTTGATAGAAGAGTTTTCAAACTGTCTTTTTGTAGAATCTGCAAGTGCATATTTGGAGCTGTTTGAGGCCAATGATGGAAAAGGAAATATCTTCACATAAAAACTAGACAGAAGCGTTCTCAGAAACTTGTTTGGGAGGAGTGCATTCAAGTCACAGATTTGAACCTTTCTTTTGAAAGAGCAGTTTTGAAACACTCTTTTTGTAGAATCTGCTAGTGTATATTTGGAGCGCTGTGAGGCGTATGCTGGGAAATGGAATATCTTCACCTGGAAACAAGACAGAAGGATTCTCAGAAACTTCTGTGTGATGAATGCATTCAACTCACAGACATGAACGTTCCTTTTGATAGGACAGTTTTGAAACACTCCTTTGGTAGAATCTGCATCTGTTTATTTCGAGCGCCTTGAGGCCAATGCTGGAAAAGGAAATATCTTCCCATAAAAACTAGACAGAAGCATTCTCAGAAACTTGTGTGTGATGAGTGCGTTCAACTCACAGACTTGAACGATCCTTTTGATAGGACAGTTTGGAAACACTCCCTTTGTAGAATCTGCAAGTGTTTATTTCGAGCTCATTGAGGTCAACGGTGGAAAAGGAATTGTCCTCAAATAACAACTACACAGAAGCATTCTCCGAAACTTCTTTGCAATGAGTGCATTCAACTCACGGACTTGATCCTTCCTTTTGAAAGAACAGTTTTGAAACACTCTTTTTGTAGAATCTTCAAGTGGATATTTGGAACGCTTTGAGGCCTAGGCTGGGAAATGAAATATGTTCACCTAAAAACTAGACAGAAGCATTCTCAGAAACTTCTGTGTGATGAGTGCATTCAACTCACAGACTTGAACATTCCTTTTGATAGAGCAGTTTGGAAACACTCCTTTTGCAGAATCTGCAAGGGTTTATTTGGAGCACTTTGAGGCCTATGCTGGAAAAGGAAATATCTTCACATAAAAACTAGACAGAAGCATTCTCAGAAACTTCTTTGTGATGAGTGCATTCTACTCACAGAGTTGAACCTTCTTTTTGATAGAAGAGTTTTGAAACTCTCTTTCTGTAGAATCTGCAAGTGCATATTTGGAGCTGTTTGAGGCCAATGCTGGAAAAGGAAATATCTTCACATAAAAACTAGACAGAAGCATTCTCAGAAACTTGTTTGCGATGAGTGCATTCAACTCACAGACTTCAACCTTTCTTTTGAAAGAGCAGTTTTGAAGCACTCTTTTTGTAGAATCCTCAAGTGGATATTTAGAACGCTTTCTGGCCTATGCTGGGAAATGAAATATCTTCACCTAAAACCTAGAAAGAAGCATTCTCGCAAACTTCCGTGTGAAGAGTGCATTCGACTCACGGACTTGAACATTACTTTGGATAGAGCAGTTTGGAAACACTCCTTTTGAAGAATCTGCAAGTGTTTGTTTGGAGCGTTTTGAGGCCTATGCTGGAAAAGGAAATATCTTCACATAAAAACTAGACAGAAGCATTCTCAGAAACTTCTTTGTGATGAGTGCATTCTACTCATACAGTTGAACATTCTTTTTGATAGAAGAGTTTTGAAACTCTCTTTCTGTGGGATCTGCAAGTGCATATTTGGAGCTGTTGGAGGCCAATGTTGGAAAAGGAAATATCTTCACATAAAAACTAGACGGAAGCATTCTCAGAAACTTGTGTGTGATGAGTGCGTTCAACTCACAGACTTGAACGATCCTATTGATAGGACAGTTTGGAAACACTCCTTTTGTAGAATCTGCAAGTGTTTATTTCGAGCTCATTGAGGCCAAAGGTGGAAAAGGAAATGTCCTTAAATAACAACTACACAGAAGCATTCTCCGAAACTTCTTTGCAATGAGTGCATTCAACTCGCAGACTTGAACCTTCCTTTTGAAAGAGCAGTTTTGAAACACTCTTTTTGTAGAATCTTCAAGTGGATATTTGGAACGCTTTGAGGCCTAGGCTGGGAAATGAAATATCTTCACCTAAAAACTAGACAGAAGCATTCTCAGAAACTTCTGTGTGATGAGTGCATTCAACTCACAGACTTGAATATTCCTTTTGATAGAGCAGTTTGGAAACACTCCTTTTGCAGAATCTGCAAGTGTTTATTTGGAGCACTTTGAGGCCTATGCTGGAAAAGGAAATATCTTCACATAAAAACTAGACAGAAGCATTCTCAGAAACTTCTTTGTGACGAGTGCATTCTACTCACAGAGTTGAACCTTCTTTTTGATAGAAGAGTTTTGAAACTCTCTTTCTGTAGAATCTGCAAGTGCATATTTGGAGCTGTTTGAGGCCAATGCTGGAAAAGGAAATATCTTCACATAAAAACTAGACAGAAGCATTCTCAGAAACTTGTTTGTGATGAGTGCATTCAACTCACAGACTTGAACGTTCCTACTGAAAGAGCAGTTTTGAAACACACTTTTTGTACAATCTGCAAGTGGATATTTAGAACGCTTTTTGTCCTATGCTGGGAAATGAAATATCTTCACGTAAAAACTAGACAGAAGCATTCTCAGAAACTTCTGTGTGATGAGTGCATTCAACTCACAGACTTGAACATTCCTTTTGATAGAGCAGTTTGGAAACACTCCTTTTGAAGAATCTGCAAGTGTTTGTTTGGAGCGTTTTGAGGCCTATGCTGGAAAAGGAAATATCTTCACATAAAAACTAGACAGAAGCATTCTCAGAAACTTCTTTGTGATGAGTGCATTCTACTCATAGAGTTGAACATTCTTTTTGATAGAAGAGTTTTGAAACTCTCTTTCTGTGGGATCTGCAAGTGCATATTTGGAGCTGTTTGAGGCCAATGATGGAAAAGGAAATATCTTCACATAAAAACTAGACAGAAGCATTCTCAGAAACTTGTTTGTGATGAGTGCATTCAACTCACAGACTTAAACGTTCCTTTTGAAAGAGCAGTTTTGAAACACACTTTTTGTACAATCTGCAAGTGGATATTTAGAACGCTTTCGGTCCTATGCTGGGAAATGAAATACCTTCACCTAAAACCTAGACAGAAGCATTCTCGGAAACTTCTGTGTGATGAGTGCATTCAACTCACAGACTTGAACATTCCCTTTGATAGAGCAGTTTGGAAACACTCCTTTTTCAGAATCTGCAAGGGTTTATTTGGAGCACTTTGAGGCGTATGCTGGAAAAGGAAATATCTTCACATAAAAACTAGACAGAAGCATTCTCAGAAACTTCTTTGGGATGAGTGCATTCTACTCACAGAGTTGAACCTTCTTTTTGATAGAAGAGTTTTGAAACTCTCTTTCTGTAGAATCTGCAAGCGCATATTTGGAGCTGTTTGAGGCCAACGCTGGAAAAGGAAATATCTTCACATAAAAACTAGAAAGAAGCATTCTCAGAAACTTGTTTGTGATGAGTGCATTCAACTCACAGACTTGAACGTTCCTTTTGAAAGAGCAGTTTTGAAACACACTTTTTGTACAATCTGCAAGTGGATATTTAGAACGCTTTCTGGCCTATGCTGGGAAATGAAATATCTTCACCTAAAACCTAGACAGAAGCATTCTCGGAAACTTCTGTGCGATGAGTGCATTCAACTCACAGACTTGAACATTACTTTGGATAGAGCAGTTTGGAAACACTCCTTTTGAAGAATCTGTAAGTGTTTGTTTGGAGCGTTTTGAGGCCTATGCTGGAAAAGGAAATATCTTCACATAAAAACTAGACAGAAGCATTCTCAGAAACTTCTTTGTGATGAGTGCATTCTACTCGCAGAGTTGAACCTTCTTTTTGATAGAAGAGTTTTCAAACTGTCTTTTTGTAGAATCTGCAAGTGCATATTTGGAGCTGTTTGAGGCCAATGATGGAAAAGGAAATATCTTCACATAAAAACTAGACAGAAGCGGTCTCAGAAACTTGTTTGGGAGGAGTGCATTCAAGTCACAGATTTGAACCTTTCTTTTGAAAGAGCAGTTTTGAAACACTCTTTTTGTAGAATCTGCTAGTGTATATTTGGAGCGCTGTGAGGCGTATGCTGGGAAATGGAATATCTTCACCTGGAAACAAGACAGAAGGATTCTCAGAAACTTCTGTGTGATGAATGCATTCAACTCACAGACATGAACGTTCCTTTTGATAGGACAGTTTTGAAACACTCCTTTGGTAGAATCTGCATCTGTTTATTTCGAGCGCCTTGAGGCCAATGCTGGAAAAGGAAATATCTTCCCATAAAAACTAGACAGAAGCATTCTCAGAAACTTGTGTGTGATGAGTGCGTTCAACTCACAGACTTGAACGATCCTTTTGATAGGACAGTTTGGAAACACTCCCTTTGTAGAATCTGCAAGTGTTTATTTCGAGCTCATTGAGGTCAACGGTGGAAAAGGAATTGTCCTCAAATAACAACTACACAGAAGCATTCTCCGAAACTTCTTTGCAATGAGTGCATTCAACTCACGGACTTGATCCTTCCTTTTGAAAGAACAGTTTTGAAACACTCTTTTTGTAGAATCTTCAAGTGGATATTTGGAACGCTTTGAGGCCTAGGCTGGGAAATGAAATATGTTCACCTAAAAACTAGACAGAAGCATTCTCAGAAACTTCTGTGTGATGAGTGCATTCAACTCACAGACTTGAACATTCCCTTTGATAGAGCAGTTTGGAAACACTCCTTTTGCAGAATCTGCAAGGGTTTATTTGGAGCACTTTGAGGCCTATGCTGGAAAAGGAAATATCTTCACATAAAAACTAGACAGAAGCATTCTCAGAAACTTCTTTGTGATGAGTGCATTCTACTCACAGAGTTGAACCTTCTTTTTGATAGAAGAGTTTTGAAACTCTCTTTCTGTAGAATCTGCAAGTGCATATTTGGAGCTGTTTGAGGCCAATGCTGGAAAAGGAAATATCTTCACATAAAAACTAGACAGAAGCATTCTCAGAAACTTGTTTGCGATGAGTGCATTCAACTCACAGACTTCAACCTTTCTTTTGAAAGAGCAGTTTTGAAACACTCTTTTTGTAGAATCTTCAAGTGGATATTTAGAACGCTTTCTGGCCTATGCTGGGAAATGAAATATCTTCACCTAAAACCTAGAAAGAAGCATTCTCGCAAACTTCCGTGTGAAGAGTGCATTCGACTCACGGACTTGAACATTACTTTGGATAGAGCAGTTTGGAAACACTCCTTTTGAAGAATCTGCAAGTGTTTGTTTGGAGCGTTTTGAGGCCTATGCTGGAAAAGGAAATATCTTCACATAAAAACTAGACAGAAGCATTCTCAGAAACTTCTTTGTGATGAGTGCATTCTACTCATACAGTTGAACATTCTTTTTGATAGAAGAGTTTTGAAACTCTCTTTCTGTGGGATCTGCAAGTGCATATTTGGAGCTGTTGGAGGCCAATGTTGGAAAAGGAAATATCTTCACATAAAAACTAGACGGAAGCATTCTCAGAAACTTGTGTGTGATGAGTGCGTTCAACTCACAGACTTGAACGATCCTATTGATAGGACAGTTTGGAAACACTCCTTTTGTAGAATCTGCAAGTGTTTATTTCGAGCTCATTGAGGCCAAAGGTGGAAAAGGAAATGTCCTCAAATAACAACTACACAGAAGCATTCTCCGAAACATCTTTGCAATGAGTGCATTCAACTCGCAGACTTGAACCTTCCTTTTGAAAGAGCAGTTTTGAAACACTCTTTTTGTAGAATCTTCAAGTGGATATTTGGAACGCTTTGAGGCCTAGGCTGGGAAATGAAATATCTTCACCTAAAAACTAGACAGAAGCATTCTCAGAAACTTCTGTGTGATGAGTGCATTCAACTCACAGACTTGAATATTCCTTTTGATAGAGCAGTTTGGAAACACTCCTTTTGCAGAATCTGCAAGTGTTTATTTGGAGCACTTTGAGGCCTATGCTGGAAAAGGAAATATCTTCACATAAAAACTAGACAGAAGCATTCTCAGAAACTTCTTTGTGACGAGTGCATTCTACTCACAGAGTTGAACCTTCTTTTTGATAGAAGAGTTTTGAAACTCTCTTTCTGTAGAATCTGCAAGTGCATATTTGGAGCTGTTTGAGGCCAATGCTGGAAAAGGAAATATCTTCACATAAAAACTAGACAGAAGCATTCTCAGAAACTTGTTTGCGATGAGTGCATTCAACTCACAGACTTGAACGTTCCTACTGAAAGAGCAGTTTTGAAACACACTTTTTGTACAATCTGCAAGTGGATATTTAGAACGCTTTTTGTCCTATGCTGGGAAATGAAATATCTTCACGTAAAAACTAGACAGAAGCATTCTCAGAAACTTCTGTGTGATGAGTGCATTCAACTCACAGACTTGAACATTCCTTTTGATAGAGCAGTTTGGAAACACTCCTTTTGAAGAATCTGCAAGTGTTTGTTTGGAGCGTTTTGAGGCCTATGCTGGAAAAGGAAATATCTTCACATAAAAACTAGACAGAAGCATTCTCAGAAACTTCTTTGTGATGAGTGCATTCTACTCATAGAGTTGAACATTCTTTTTGATAGAAGAGTTTTGAAACTCTCTTTCTGTGGGATCTGCAAGTGCATATTTGGAGCTGTTTGAGGCCAATGATGGAAAAGGAAATATCTTCACATAAAAACTAGACAGAAGCATTCTCAGAAACTTGTTTGTGATGAGTGCATTCAACTCACAGACTTAAACGTTCCTTTTGAAAGAGCAGTTTTGAAACACACTTTTTGTACAATCTGCAAGTGGATATTTAGAACGCTTTCGGTCCTATGCTGGGAAATGAAATACCTTCACCTAAAACCTAGACAGAAGCATTCTCGGAAACTTCTGTGTGATGAGTGCATTCAACTCACAGACTTGAACATTCCCTTTGATAGAGCAGTTTGGAAACACTCCTTTTTCAGAATCTGCAAGGGTTTATTTGGAGCACTTTGAGGCGTATGCTGGAAAAGGAAATATCTTCACATAAAAACTAGACAGAAGCATTCTCAGAAACTTCTTTGGGATGAGTGCATTCTACTCACAGAGTTGAACCTTCTTTTTGATAGAAGAGTTTTGAAACTCTCTTTCTGTAGAATCTGCAAGCGCATATTTGGAGCTGTTTGAGGCCAACGCTGGAAAAGGAAATATCTTCACATAAAAACTAGAAAGAAGCATTCTCAGAAACTTGTTTGTGATGAGTGCATTCAACTCACAGACTTGAACGTTCCTTTTGAAAGAGCAGTTTTGAAACACACTTTTTGTACAATCTGCAAGTGGATATTTAGAACGCTTTCTGGCCTATGCTGGGAAATGAAATATCTTCACCTAAAACCTAGACAGAAGCATTCTCGGAAACTTCTGTGCGATGAGTGCATTCAACTCACAGACTTGAACATTACTTTGGCTAGAGCAGTTTGGAAACACTCCTTTTGAAGAATCTGTAAGTGTTTGTTTGGAGCGTTTTGAGGCCTATGCTGGAAAAGGAAATATCTTCACATAAAAACTAGACAGAAGCATTCTCAGAAACTTCTTTGTGATGAGTGCATTCTACTCGCAGAGTTGAACCTTCTTTTTGATAGAAGAGTTTTCAAACTGTCTTTTTGTAGAATCTGCAAGTGCATATTTGGAGCTGTTTGAGGCCAATGATGGAAAAGGAAATATCTTCACATAAAAACTAGACAGAAGCGTTCTCAGAAACTTTTTTGGGAGGAGTGCATTCAAGTCACAGATTTGAACCTTTCTTTTGAAAGAGCAGTTTTGAAACACTCTTTTTGTAGAATCTGCTAGTGTATATTTGGAGCGCTGTGAGGCGTATGCTGGGAAATGGAATATCTTCACCTGGAAACAAGACAGAAGGATTCTCAGAAACTTCTGTGTGATGAATGCATTCAACTCACAGACATGAACGTTCCTTTTGATAGGACAGTTTTGAAACACTCCTTTGGGAGAATCTGCATCTGTTTATTTCGAGCGCCTTGAGGCCAATGCTGGAAAAGGAAATATCTTCCCATAAAAACTAGACAGAAGCATTCTCAGAAACTTGTGTGTGATGAGTGCGTTCAACTCACAGACTTGAACGATCCTTTTGATAGGACAGTTTGGAAACACTCCCTTTGTAGAATCTGCAAGTGTTTATTTCGAGCTCATTGAGGTCAACGGTGGAAAAGGAATTGTCCTCAAATAACAACTACACAGAAGCATTCTCCGAAACTTCTTTGCAATGAGTGCATTCAACTCACGGACTTGATCCTTCCTTTTGAAAGAACAGTTTTGAAACACTCTTTTTGTAGAATCTTCAAGTGGATATTTGGAACGCTTTGAGGCCTAGGCTGGGAAATGAAATATGTTCACCTAAAAACTAGACAGAAGCATTCTCAGAAACTTCTGTGTGATGAGTGCATTCAACTCACAGACTTGAACATTCCTTTTGATAGAGCAGTTTGGAAACACTCCTTTTGCAGAATCTGCAAGGGTTTATTTGGAGCACTTTGAGGCCTATGCTGGAAAAGGAAATATCTTCACATAAAAACTAGACAGAAGCATTCTCAGAAACTTCTTTGTGATGAGTGCATTCTACTCACAGAGTTGAACCTTCTTTTTGATAGAAGAGTTTTGAAACTCTCTGTAGAATCTGCAAGTGCATATTTGGAGCTGTTTGAGGCCAATGCTGGAAAAGGAAATATCTTCACATAAAAACTAGACAGAAGCATTCTCAGAAACTTGTTTGCGATGAGTGCATTCAACTCACAGACTTCAACCTTTCTTTTGAAAGAGCAGTTTTGAAACACTCTTTTTGTAGAATCTTCAAGTGGATATTTAGAACGCTTTCTGGCCTATGCTGGGAAATGAAATATCTTCACCTAAAACCTAGAAAGAAGCATTCTCGCAAACTTCCGTGTGAAGAGTGCATTCGACTCACGGACTTGAACATTACTTTGGATAGAGCAGTTTGGAAACACTCCTTTTGAAGAATCTGCAAGTGTTTGTTTGGAGCGTTTTGAGGCCTATGCTGGAAAAGGAAATATCTTCACATAAAAACTAGACAGAAGCATTCTCAGAAACTTCTTTGTGATGAGTGCATTCTACTCATACAGTTGAACATCCTTTTTGATAGAAGAGTTTTGAAACTCTCTTTCTGTGGGATCTGCAAGTGCATATTTGGAGCTGTTGGAGGCCAATGTTGGAAAAGGAAATATCTTCACATAAAAACTAGACGGAAGCATTCTCAGAAACTTGTGTGTGATGAGTGCGTTCAACTCACAGACTTGAACGATCCTATTGATAGGACAGTTTGGAAACACTCCTTTTGTAGAATCTGCAAGTGTTTATTTCGAGCTCATTGAGGCCAAAGGTGGAAAAGGAAATGTCCTCAAATAACAACTACACAGAAGCATTCTCCGAAACATCTTTGCAATGAGTGCATTCAACTCGCAGACTTGAACCTTCCTTTTGAAAGAGCAGTTTTGAAACACTCTTTTTGTAGAATCTTCAAGTGGATATTTGGAACGCTTTGAGGCCTAGGCTGGGAAATGAAATATCTTCACCTAAAAACTAGACAGAAGCATTCTCAGAAACTTCTGTGTGATGAGTGCATTCAACTCACAGACTTGAATATTCCTTTTGATAGAGCAGTTTGGAAACACTCCTTTTGCAGAATCTGCAAGTGTTTATTTGGAGCACTTTGAGGCCTATGCTGGAAAAGGAAATATCTTCACATAAAAACTAGACAGAAGCATTCTCAGAAACTTCTTTGTGACGAGTGCATTCTACTCACAGAGTTGAACCTTCTTTTTGATAGAAGAGTTTTGAAACTCTCTTTCTGTAGAATCTGCAAGTGCATATTTGGAGCTGTTTGAGGCCAATGCTGGAAAAGGAAATATCTTCACATAAAAACTAGACAGAAGCATTCTCAGAAACTTGTTTGCGATGAGTGCATTCAACTCACAGACTTGAACGTTCCTACTGAAAGAGCAGTTTTGAAACACACTTTTTGTACAATCTGCAAGTGGATATTTAGAACGCTTTTTGTCCTATGCTGGGAAATGAAATATCTTCACGTAAAAACTAGACAGAAGCATTCTCAGAAACTTCTGTGTGATGAGTGCATTCAACTCACAGACTTGAACATTCCTTTTGATAGAGCAGTTTGGAAACACTCCTTTTGAAGAATCTGCAAGTGTTTGTTTGGAGCGTTTTGAGGCCTATGCTGGAAAAGGAAATATCTTCACATAAAAACTAGACAGAAGCATTCTCAGAAACTTCTTTGTGATGAGTGCATTCTACTCATAGAGTTGAACATTCTTTTTGATAGAAGAGTTTTGAAACTCTCTTTCTGTGGGATCTGCAAGTGCATATTTGGAGCTGTTTGAGGCCAATGATGGAAAAGGAAATATCTTCACATAAAAACTAGACAGAAGCATTCTCAGAAACTTGTTTGTGATGAGTGCATTCAACTCACAGACTTAAACGTTCCTTTTGAAAGAGCAGTTTTGAAACACACTTTTTGTACAATCTGCAAGTGGATATTTAGAACGCTTTCGGTCCTATGCTGGGAAATGAAATACCTTCACCTAAAACCTAGACAGAAGCATTCTCGGAAACTTCTGTGTGATGAGTGCATTCAACTCACAGACTTGAACATTCCCTTTGATAGAGCAGTTTGGAAACACTCCTTTTTCAGAATCTGCAAGGGTTTATTTGGAGCACTTTGAGGCGTATGCTGGAAAAGGAAATATCTTCACATAAAAACTAGACAGAAGCATTCTCAGAAACTTCTTTGGGATGAGTGCATTCTACTCACAGAGTTGAACCTTCTTTTTGATAGAAGAGTTTTGAAACTCTCTTTCTGTAGAATCTGCAAGCGCATATTTGGAGCTGTTTGAGGCCAACGCTGGAAAAGGAAATATCTTCACATAAAAACTAGAAAGAAGCATTCTCAGAAACTTGTTTGTGATGAGTGCATTCAACTCACAGACTTGAACGTTCCTTTTGAAAGAGCAGTTTTGAAACACACTTTTTGTACAATCTGCAAGTGGATATTTAGAACGCTTTCTGGCCTATGCTGGGAAATGAAATATCTTCACCTAAAAGCTAGACAGAAGCATTCTCGGAAACTTCTGTGCGATGAGTGCATTCAACTCACAGACTTGAACATTACTTTGGCTAGAGCAGTTTGGAAACACTCCTTTTGAAGAATCTGTAAGTGTTTGTTTGGAGCGTTTTGAGGCCTATGCTGGAAAAGGAAATATCTTCACATAAAAACTAGACAGAAGCATTCTCAGAAACTTCTTTGTGATGAGTGCATTCTACTCGCAGAGTTGAACCTTCTTTTTGATAGAAGAGTTTTCAAACTGTCTTTTTGTAGAATCTGCAAGTGCATATTTGGAGCTGTTTGAGGCCAATGATGGAAAAGGAAATATCTTCACATAAAAACTAGACAGAAGCGTTCTCAGAAACTTTTTTGGGAGGAGTGCATTCAAGTCACAGGTTTGAACCTTTCTTTTGAAAGAGCAGTTTTGAAACACTCTTTTTGTAGAATCTGCTAGTGTATATTTGGAGCGCTGTGAGGCGTATGCTGGGAAATGGAATATCTTCACCTGGAAACAAGACAGAAGGATTCTCAGAAACTTCTGTGTGATGAATGCATTCAACTCACAGACATGAACGTTCCTTTTGATAGGACAGTTTTGAAACACTCCTTTGGTAGAATCTGCATCTGTTTATTTCGAGCGCCTTGAGGCCAATGCTGGAAAAGGAAATATCTTCCCATAAAAACTAGACAGAAGCATTCTCAGAAACTTGTGTGTGATGAGTGCGTTCAACTCACAGACTTGAACGATCCTTTTGATAGGACAGTTTGGAAACACTCCCTTTGTAGAATCTGCAAGTGTTTATTTCGAGCTCATTGAGGTCAACGGTGGAAAAGGAATTGTCCTCAAATAACAACTACACAGAAGCATTCTCCGAAACTTCTTTGCAATGAGTGCATTCAACTCACGGACTTGATCCTTCCTTTTGAAAGAACAGTTTTGAAACACTCTTTTTGTAGAATCTTCAAGTGGATATTTGGAACGCTTTGAGGCCTAGGCTGGGAAATGAAATATGTTCACCTAAAAACTAGACAGAAGCATTCTCAGAAACTTCTGTGTGATGAGTGCATTCAACTCACAGACTTGAACATTCCTTTTGATAGAGCAGTTTGGAAACACTCCTTTTGCAGAATCTGCAAGGGTTTATTTGGAGCACTTTGAGGCCTATGCTGGAAAAGGAAATATCTTCACATAAAAACTAGACAGAAGCATTCTCAGAAACTTCTTTGTGATGAGTGCATTCTACTCACAGAGTTGAACCTTCTTTTTGATAGAAGAGTTTTGAAACTCTCTTTCTGTAGAATCTGCAAGTGCATATTTGGAGCTGTTTGAGGCCAATGCTGGAAAAGGAAATATCTTCACATAAAAACTAGACAGAAGCAATCTCAGAAACTTGTTTGCGATGAGTGCATTCAACTCACAGACTTCAACCTTTCTTTTGAAAGAGCAGTTTTGAAACACTCTTTTTGTAGAATCTTCAAGTGGATATTTAGAACGCTTTCTGGCCTATGCTGGGAAATGAAATATCTTCACCTAAAACCTAGAAAGAAGCATTCTCGCAAACTTCCGTGTGAAGAGTGCATTCGACTCACGGACTTGAACATTACTTTGGATAGAGCAGTTTGGAAACACTCCTTTTGAAGAATCTGCAAGTGTTTGTTTGGAGCGTTTTGAGGCCTATGCTGGAAAAGGAAATATCTTCACATAAAAACTAGACAGAAGCATTCTCAGAAACTTCTTTGTGATGAGTGCATTCTACTCATACAGTTGAACATCCTTTTTGATAGAAGAGTTTTGAAACTCTCTTTCTGTGGGATCTGCAAGTGCATATTTGGAGCTGTTGGAGGCCAATGTTGGAAAAGGAAATATCTTCACATAAAAACTAGACGGAAGCATTCTCAGAAACTTGTGTGTGATGAGTGCGTTCAACTCACAGACTTGAACGATCCTATTGATAGGACAGTTTGGAAACACTCCTTTTGTAGAATCTGCAAGTGTTTATTTCGAGCTCATTGAGGCCAAAGGTGGAAAAGGAAATGTCCTCAAATAACAACTACACAGAAGCATTCTCCGAAACATCTTTGCAATGAGTGCATTCAACTCGCAGACTTGAACCTTCCTTTTGAAAGAGCAGTTTTGAAACACTCTTTTTGTAGAATCTTCAAGTGGATATTTGGAACGCTTTGAGGCCTAGGCTGGGAAATGAAATATCTTCACCTAAAAACTAGACAGAAGCATTCTCAGAAACTTCTGTGTGATGAGTGCATTCAACTCACAGACTTGAATATTCCTTTTGATAGAGCAGTTTGGAAACACTCCTTTTGCAGAATCTGCAAGTGTTTATTTGGAGCACTTTGAGGCCTATGCTGGAAAAGGAAATATCTTCACATAAAAACTAGACAGAAGCATTCTCAGAAACTTCTTTGTGACGAGTGCATTCTACTCACAGAGTTGAACCTTCTTTTTGATAGAAGAGTTTTGAAACTCTCTTTCTGTAGAATCTGCAAGTGCATATTTGGAGCTGTTTGAGGCCAATGCTGGAAAAGGAAATATCTTCACATAAAAACTAGACAGAAGCATTCTCAGAAACTTGTTTGCGATGAGTGCATTCAACTCACAGACTTGAACGTTCCTACTGAAAGAGCAGTTTTGAAACACACTTTTTGTACAATCTGCAAGTGGATATTTAGAACGCTTTTTGTCCTATGCTGGGAAATGAAATATCTTCACGTAAAAACTAGACAGAAGCATTCTCAGAAACTTCTGTGTGATGAGTGCATTCAACTCACAGACTTGAACATTCCTTTTGATAGAGCAGTTTGGAAACACTCCTTTTGAAGAATCTGCAAGTGTTTGTTTGGAGCGTTTTGAGGCCTATGCTGGAAAAGGAAATATCTTCACATAAAAACTAGACAGAAGCATTCTCAGAAACTTCTTTGTGATGAGTGCATTCTACTCATAGAGTTGAACATTCTTTTTGATAGAAGAGTTTTGAAACTCTCTTTCTGTGGGATCTGCAAGTGCATATTTGGAGCTGTTTGAGGCCAATGATGGAAAAGGAAATATCTTCACATAAAAACTAGACAGAAGCATTCTCAGAAACTTGTGTGTGATGAGTGCATTCAACTCACAGACTTAAACGTTCCTTTTGAAAGAGCAGTTTTGAAACACACTTTTTGTACAATCTGCAAGTGGATATTTAGAACGCTTTCGGTCCTATGCTGGGAAATGAAATACCTTCACCTAAAACCTAGACAGAAGCATTCTCGGAAACTTCTGTGTGATGAGTGCATTCAACTCACAGACTTGAACATTCCCTTTGATAGAGCAGTTTGGAAACACTCCTTTTTCAGAATCTGCAAGGGTTTATTTGGAGCACTTTGAGGCGTATGCTGGAAAAGGAAATATCTTCACATAAAAACTAGACAGAAGCATTCTCAGAAACTTCTTTGGGATGAGTGCATTCTACTCACAGAGTTGAACCTTCTTTTTGATAGAAGAGTTTTGAAACTCTCTTTCTGTAGAATCTGCAAGCGCATATTTGGAGCTGTTTGAGGCCAACGCTGGAAAAGGAAATATCTTCACATAAAAACTAGAAAGAAGCATTCTCAGAAACTTGTTTGTGATGAGTGCATTCAACTCACAGACTTGAACGTTCCTTTTGAAAGAGCAGTTTTGAAACACACTTTTTGTACAATCTGCAAGTGGATATTTAGAACGCTTTCTGGCCTATGCTGGGAAATGAAATATCTTCACCTAAAACCTAGACAGAAGCATTCTCGGAAACTTCTGTGCGATGAGTGCATTCAACTCACAGACTTGAACATTACTTTGGATAGAGCAGTTTGGAAACACTCCTTTTGAAGAATCTGTAAGTGTTTGTTTGGAGCGTTTTGAGGCCTATGCTGGAAAAGGAAATATCTTCACATAAAAACTAGACAGAAGCATTCTCAGAAACTTCTTTGTGATGAGTGCATTCTACTCGCAGAGTTGAACCTTCTTTTTGATAGAAGAGTTTTCAAACTGTCTTTTTGTAGAATCTGCAAGTGCATATTTGGAGCTGTTTGAGGCCAATGATGGAAAAGGAAATATCTTCACATAAGAACTAGACAGAAGCGTTCTCAGAAACTTTTTTGGGAGGAGTGCATTCAAGTCACAGGTTTGAACCTTTCTTTTGAAAGAGCAGTTTTGAAACACTCTTTTTGTAGAATCTGCTAGTGTATATTTGGAGCGCTGTGAGGCGTATGCTGGGAAATGGAATATCTTCACCTGGAAACAAGACAGAAGGATTCTCAGAAACTTCTGTGTGATGAATGCATTCAACTCACAGACATGAACGTTCCTTTTGATAGGACAGTTTTGAAACACTCCTTTGGTAGAATCTGCATCTGTTTATTTCGAGCGCCTTGAGGCCAATGCTGGAAAAGGAAATATCTTCCCATAAAAACTAGACAGAAGCATTCTCAGAAACTTGTGTGTGATGAGTGCGTTCAACTCACAGACTTGAACGATCCTTTTGATAGGACAGTTTGGAAACACTCCCTTTGTAGAATCTGCAAGTGTTTATTTCGAGCTCATTGAGGTCAACGGTGGAAAAGGAATTGTCCTCAAATAACAACTACACAGAAGCATTCTCCGAAACTTCTTTGCAATGAGTGCATTCAACTCACGGACTTGATCCTTCCTTTTGAAAGAACAGTTTTGAAACACTCTTTTTGTAGAATCTTCAAGTGGATATTTGGAACGCTTTGAGGCCTAGGCTGGGAAATGAAATATGTTCACCTAAAAACTAGACAGAAGCATTCTCAGAAACTTCTGTGTGATGAGTGCATTCAACTCACAGACTTGAACATTCCTTTTGATAGAGCAGTTTGGAAACACTCCTTTTGCAGAATCTGCAAGTGTTTATTTGGAGCACTTTGAGGCCTATGCTGGAAAAGGAAATATCTTCACATAAAAACTAGACAGAAGCATTCTCAGAAACTTCTTTGTGATGAGTGCATTCTACTCACAGAGTTGAACCTTCTTTTTGATAGAAGAGTTTTGAAACTCTCTTTCTGTAGAATCTGCAAGTGCATATTTGGAGCTGTTTGAGGCCAATGCTGGAAAAGGAAATATCTTCACATAAAAACTAGACAGAAGCATTCTCAGAAACTTGTTTGCGATGAGTGCATTCAACTCACAGACTTCAACCTTTCTTTTGAAAGAGCAGTTTTGAAACACTCTTTTTGTAGAATCTTCAAGTGGATATTTAGAACGCTTTCTGGCCTATGCTGGGAAATGAAATATCTTCACCTAAAACCTAGAAAGAAGCATTCTCGCAAACTTCCGTGTGAAGAGTGCATTCGACTCACGGACTTGAACATTACTTTGGATAGAGCAGTTTGGAAACACTCCTTTTGAAGAATCTGCAAGTGTTTGTTTGGAGCGTTTTGAGGCCTATGCTGGAAAAGGAATTATCTTCACATAAAAACTAGACAGAAGCATTCTCAGAAACTTCTTTGTGATGAGTGCATTCTACTCATACAGTTGAACATTCTTTTTGATAGAAGAGTTTTGAAACTCTCTTTCTGTGGGATCTGCAAGTGCATATTTGGAGCTGTTGGAGGCCAATGTTGGAAAAGGAAATATCTTCACATAAAAACTAGACGGAAGCATTCTCAGAAACTTGTGTGTGATGAGTGCGTTCAACTCACAGACTTGAACGATCCTATTGATAGGACAGTTTGGAAACACTCCTTTTGTAGAATCTGCAAGTGTTTATTTCGAGCTCATTGAGGCCAAAGTTGGAAAAGGAAATGTCCTCAAATAACAACTACACAGAAGCATTCTCCGAAACTTCTTTGCAATGAGTGCATTCAACTCGCAGACTTGAACCTTCCTTTTGAAAGAGCAGTTTTGAAACACTCTTTTTGTAGAATCTTCAAGTGGATATTTGGAACGCTTTGAGGCCTAGGCTGGGAAATGAAATATCTTCACCTAAAAACTAGACAGAAGCATTCTCAGAAACTTCTGTGTGATGAGTGCATTCAACTCACAGACTTGAATATTCCTTTTGATAGAGCAGTTTGGAAACACTCCTTTTGCAGAATCTGCAAGTGTTTATTTGGAGCACTTTGAGGCCTATGCTGGAAAAGGAAATATCTTCACATAAAAACTAGACAGAAGCATTCTCAGAAACTTCTTTGTGACGAGTGCATTCTACTCACAGAGTTGAACCTTCTTTTTGATAGAAGAGTTTTGAAACTCTCTTTCTGTAGAATCTGCAAGTGCATATTTGGAGCTGTTTGAGGCCAATGCTGGAAAAGGAAATATCTTCACATAAAAACTAGACAGAAGCATTCTCAGAAACTTGTTTGCGATGAGTGCATTCAACTCACAGACTTGAACGTTCCTACTGAAAGAGCAGTTTTGAAACACACTTTTTGTACAATCTGCAAGTGGATATTTAGAACGCTTTTTGTCCTATGCTGGGAAATGAAATATCTTCACGTAAAAACTAGACAGAAGCATTCTCAGAAACTTCTGTGTGATGAGTGCATTCAACTCACAGACTTGAACATTCCTTTTGATAGAGCAGTTTGGAAACACTCCTTTTGAAGAATCTGCAAGTGTTTGTTTGGAGCGTTTTGAGGCCTATGCTGGAAAAGGAAATATCTTCACATAAAAACTAGACAGAAGCATTCTCAGAAACTTCTTTGTGATGAGTGCATTCTACTCATAGAGTTGAACATTCTTTTTGATAGAAGAGTTTTGAAACTCTCTTTCTGTGGGATCTGCAAGTGCATATTTGGAGCTGTTTGAGGCCAATGATGGAAAAGGAAATATCTTCACATAAAAACTAGACAGAAGCATTCTCAGAAACTTGTTTGTGATGAGTGCATTCAACTCACAGACTTAAACGTTCCTTTTGAAAGAGCAGTTTTGAAACACACTTTTTGTACAATCTGCAAGTGGATATTTAGAACGCTTTCGGTCCTATGCTGGGAAATGAAATACCTTCACCTAAAACCTAGACAGAAGCATTCTCGGAAACTTCTGTGTGATGAGTGCATTCAACTCACAGACTTGAACATTCCCTTTGATAGAGCAGTTTGGAAACACTCCTTTTTCAGAATCTGCAAGGGTTTATTTGGAGCACTTTGAGGCGTATGCTGGAAAAGGAAATATCTTCACATAAAAACTAGACAGAAGCATTCTCAGAAACTTCTTTGGGATGAGTGCATTCTACTCACAGAGTTGAACCTTCTTTTTGATAGAAGAGTTTTGAAACTCTCTTTCTGTAGAATCTGCAAGCGCATATTTGGAGCTGTTTGAGGCCAACGCTGGAAAAGGAAATATCTTCACATAAAAACTAGAAAGAAGCATTCTCAGAAACTTGTTTGTGATGAGTGCATTCAACTCACAGACTTGAACGTTCCTTTTGAAAGAGCAGTTTTGAAACACACTTTTTGTACAATCTGCAAGTGGATATTTAGAACGCTTTCTGGCCTATGCTGGGAAATGAAATATCTTCACCTAAAACCTAGACAGAAGCATTCTCGGAAACTTCTGTGCGATGAGTGCATTCAACTCACAGACTTGAACATTACTTTGGATAGAGCAGTTTGGAAACACTCCTTTTGAAGAATCTGTAAGTGTTTGTTTGGAGCGTTTTGAGGCCTATGCTGGAAAAGGAAATATCTTCACATAAAAACTAGACAGAAGCATTCTCAGAAACTTCTTTGTGATGAGTGCATTCTACTCGCAGAGTTGAACCTTCTTTTTGATAGAAGAGTTTTCAAACTGTCTTTTTGTAGAATCTGCAAGTGCATATTTGGAGCTGTTTGAGGCCAATGATGGAAAAGGAAATATCTTCACATAAAAACTAGACAGAAGCGTTCTCAGAAACTTGTTTGGGAGGAGTGCATTCAAGTCAGAGATTTGAACCTTTCTTTTGAAAGAGCAGTTTTGAAACACTCTTTTTGTAGAATCTGCTAGTGTATATTTGGAGCGCTGTGAGGCGTATGCTGGGAAATGGAATATCTTCACCTGGAAACAAGACAGAAGGATTCTCAGAAACTTCTGTGTGATGAATGCATTCAACTCACAGACATGAACGTTCCTTTTGATAGGACAGTTTTGAAACACTCCTTTGGTAGAATCTGCATCTGTTTATTTCGAGCGCCTTGAGGCCAATGCTGGAAAAGGAAATATCTTCCCATAAAAACTAGACAGAAGCATTCTCAGAAACTTGTGTGTGATGAGTGCGTTCAACTCACAGACTTGAACGATCCTTTTGATAGGACAGTTTGGAAACACTCCCTTTGTAGAATCTGCAAGTGTTTATTTCGAGCTCATTGAGGTCAACGGTGGAAAAGGAATTGTCCTCAAATAACAACTACACAGAAGCATTCTCCGAAACTTCTTTGCAATGAGTGCATTCAACTCACGGACTTGATCCTTCCTTTTGAAAGAACAGTTTTGAAACACTCTTTTTGTAGAATCTTCAAGTGGATATTTGGAACGCTTTGAGGCCTAGGCTGGGAAATGAAATATGTTCACCTAAAAACTAGACAGAAGCATTCTCAGAAACTTCTGTGTGATGAGTGCATTCAACTCACAGACTTGAACATTCCTTTTGATAGAGCAGTTTGGAAACACTCCTTTTGCAGAATCTGCAAGGGTTTATTTGGAGCACTTTGAGGCCTATGCTGGAAAAGGAAATATCTTCACATAAAAACTAGACAGAAGCATTCTCAGAAACTTCTTTGTGATGAGTGCATTCTACTCACAGAGTTGAACCTTCTTTTTGATAGAAGAGTTTTGAAACTCTCTTTCTGTAGAATCTGCAAGTGCATATTTGGAGCTGTTTGAGGCCAATGCTGGAAAAGGAAATATCTTCACATAAAAACTAGACAGAAGCATTCTCAGAAACTTGTTTGCGATGAGTGCATTCAACTCACAGACTTCAACCTTTCTTTTGAAAGAGCAGTTTTGAAACACTCTTTTTGTAGAATCTTCAAGTGGATATTTAGAACGCTTTCTGGCCTATGCTGGGAAATGAAATATCTTCACCTAAAACCTAGAAAGAAGCATTCTCGCAAACTTCCGTGTGAAGAGTGCATTCGACTCACGGACTTGAACATTACTTTGGATAGAGCAGTTTGGAAACACTCCTTTTGAAGAATCTGCAAGTGTTTGTTTGGAGCGTTTTGAGGCCTATGCTGGAAAAGGAAATATCTTCACATAAAAACTAGACAGAAGCATTCTCAGAAACTTCTTTGTGATGAGTGCATTCTACTCGCAGAGTTGAACCTTCTTTTTGATAGAAGAGTTTTCAAACTGTCTTTTTGTAGAATCTGCAAGTGCATATTTGGAGCTGTTTGAGGCCAATGATGGAAAAGGAAATATCTTCACATAATAACTAGACAGAAGCGTTCTCAGAAACTTTTTTGGGAGGAGTGCATTCAAGTCACAGATTTGAACCTTTCTTTTGAAAGAGCAGTTTTGAAACACGCTTTTTGTAGAATCTGCTAGTGTATATTTGGAGCGCTGTGAGGCGTATGCTGGGAAATGGAATATCTTCACCTGGAAACAAGACAGAAGGTTTCTCAGAAACTTCTGTGTGATGAATGCATTCAACTCACAGACATGAACGTTCCTTTTGATAGGACAGTTTTGAAACACTCCTTTGGTAGAATCTGCATCTGTTTATTTCGAGCGCCTTGAGGCCAATGCTGGAAAAGGAAATATCTTCCCATAAAAACTAGACAGAAGCATTCTCAGAAACTTGTGTGTGATGAGTGCGTTCAACTCACAGACTTGAACGATCCTTTTGATAGGACAGTTTGGAAACACTCCCTTTGTAGAATCTGCAAGTGTTTATTTCGAGCTCATTGAGGTCAACGGTGGAAAAGGAATTGTCCTCAAATAACAACTACACAGAAGCATTCTCCGAAACTTCTTTGCAATGAGTGCATTCAACTCACGGACTTGATCCTTCCTTTTGAAAGAACAGTTTTGAAACACTCTTTTTGTAGAATCTTCAAGTGGATATTTGGAACGCTTTGAGGCCTAGGCTGGGAAATGAAATATGTTCACCTAAAAACTAGACAGAAGCATTCTCAGAAACTTCTGTGTGATGAGTGCATTCAACTCACAGACTTGAACATTCCTTTTGATAGAGCAGTTTGGAAACACTCCTTTTGCAGAATCTGCAAGGGTTTATTTGGAGCACTTTGAGGCCTATGCTGGAAAAGGAAATATCTTCACATAAAAACTAGACAGAAGCATTCTCAGAAACTTCTTTGTGATGAGTGCATTCTACTCACAGAGTTGAACCTTCTTTTTGATAGAAGAGTTTTGAAACTCTCTTTCTGTAGAATCTGCAAGTGCATATTTGGAGCTGTTTGAGGCCAATGCTGGAAAAGGAAATATCTTCACATAAAAACTAGACAGAAGCATTCTCAGAAACTTGTTTGCGATGAGTGCATTCAACTCACAGACTTCAACCTTTCTTTTGAAAGAGCAGTTTTGAAACACTCTTTTTGTAGAATCTTCAAGTGGATATTTAGAACGCTTTCTGGCCTATGCTGGGAAATGAAATATCTTCACCTAAAACCTAGAAAGAAGCATTCTCGCAAACTTCCGTGTGAAGAGTGCATTCGACTCACGGACTTGAACATTACTTTGGATAGAGCAGTTTGGAAACACTCCTTTTGAAGAATCTGCAAGTGTTTGTTTGGAGCGTTTTGAGGCCTATGCTGGAAAAGGAAATATCTTCACATAAAAACTAGACAGAAGCATTCTCAGAAACTTCTTTGTGATGAGTGCATTCTACTCATACAGTTGAACATTCTTTTTGATAGAAGAGTTTTGAAACTCTCTTTCTGTGGGATCTGCAAGTGCATATTTGGAGCTGTTGGAGGCCAATGTTGGAAAAGGAAATATCTTCACATAAAAACTAGACGGAAGCATTCTCAGAAACTTGTGTGTGATGAGTGCGTTCAACTCACAGACTTGAACGATCCTATTGATAGGACAGTTTGGAAACACTCCTTTTGTAGAATCTGCAAGTGTTTATTTCGAGCTCATTGAGGCCAAAGGTGGAAAAGGAAATGTCCTCAAATAACAACTACACAGAAGCATTCTCCGAAACTTCTTTGCAATGAGTGCATTCAACTCGCAGACTTGAACCTTCCTTTTGAAAGAGCAGTTTTGAAACACTCTTTTTGTAGAATCTTCAAGTGGATATTTGGAACGCTTTGAGGCCTAGGCTGGGAAATGAAATATCTTCACCTAAAAACTAGACAGAAGCATTCTCAGAAACTTCTGTGTGATGAGTGCATTCAACTCACAGACTTGAATATTCCTTTTGATAGAGCAGTTTGGAAACACTCCTTTTGCAGAATCTGCAAGGGTTTATTTGGAGCACTTTGAGGCCTATGCTGGAAAAGGAAATATCTTCACATAAAAACTAGACAGAAGCATTCTCAGAAACTTCTTTGTGACGAGTGCATTCTACTCACAGAGTTGAACCTTCTTTTTGATAGAAGAGTTTTGAAACTCTCTTTCTGTAGAATCTGCAAGTGCATATTTGGAGCTGTTTGAGGCCAATGCTGGAAAAGGAAATATCTTCACATAAAAACTAGACAGAAGCATTCTCAGAAACTTGTTTGCGATGAGTGCATTCAACTCACAGACTTGAACGTTCCTACTGAAAGAGCAGTTTTGAAACACACTTTTTGTACAATCTGCAAGTGGATATTTAGAACGCTTTTTGTCCTATGCTGGGAAATGAAATATCTTCACGTAAAAACTAGACAGAAGCATTCTCAGAAACTTCTGTGTGATGAGTGCATTCAACTCACAGACTTGAACATTCCTTTTGATAGAGCAGTTTGGAAACACTCCTTTTGAAGAATCTGCAAGTGTTTGTTTGGAGCGTTTTGAGGCCTATGCTGGAAAAGGAAATATCTTCACATAAAAACTAGACAGAAGCATTCTCAGAAACTTCTTTGTGATGAGTGCATTCTACTCATAGAGTTGAACATTCTTTTTGATAGAAGAGTTTTGAAACTCTCTTTCTGTGGGATCTGCAAGTGCATATTTGGAGCTGTTTGAGGCCAATGATGGAAAAGGAAATATCTTCACATAAAAACTAGACAGAAGCATTCTCAGAAACTTGTTTGTGATGAGTGCATTCAACTCACAGACTTAAACGTTCCTTTTGAAAGAGCAGTTTTGAAACACACTTTTTGTACAATCTGCAAGTGGATATTTAGAACGCTTTCGGTCCTATGCTGGGAAATGAAATACCTTCACCTAAAACCTAGACAGAAGCATTCTCGGAAACTTCTGTGTGATGAGTGCATTCAACTCACAGACTTGAACATTCCCTTTGATAGAGCAGTTTGGAAACACTCCTTTTTCAGAATCTGCAAGGGTTTATTTGGAGCACTTTGAGGCGTATGCTGGAAAAGGAAATATCTTCACATAAAAACTAGACAGAAGCATTCTCAGAAACTTCTTTGGGATGAGTGCATTCTACTCACAGAGTTGAACCTTCCTTTTGATAGAAGAGTTTTGAAACTCTCTTTCTGTAGAATCTGCAAGCGCATATTTGGAGCTGTTTGAGGCCAACGCTGGAAAAGGAAATATCTTCACATAAAAACTAGAAAGAAGCATTCTCAGAAACTTGTTTGTGATGAGTGCATTCAACTCACAGACTTGAACGTTCCTTTTGAAAGAGCAGTTTTGAAACACACTTTTTGTACAATCTGCAAGTGGATATTTAGAACGCTTTCTGGCCTATGCTGGGAAATGAAATATCTTCACCTAAAACCTAGACAGAAGCATTCTCGGAAACTTCTGTGCGATGAGTGCATTCAACTCACAGACTTGAACATTACTTTGGATAGAGCAGTTTGGAAACACTCCTTTTGAAGAATCTGTAAGTGTTTGTTTGGAGCGTTTTGAGGCCTATGCTGGAAAAGGAAATATCTTCACATAAAAACTAGACAGAAGCATTCTCAGAAACTTCTTTGTGATGAGTGCATTCTACTCGCAGAGTTGAACCTTCTTTTTGATAGAAGAGTTTTCAAACTGTCTTTTTGTAGAATCTGCAAGTGCATATTTGGAGCTGTTTGAGGCCAATGATGGAAAAGGAAATATCTTCACATAAAAACTAGACAGAAGCGTTCTCAGAAACTTGTTTGGGAGGAGTGCATTCAAGTCACAGATTTGAACCTTTCTTTTGAAAGAGCAGTTTTGAAACACTCTTTTTGTAGAATCTGCTAGTGTATATTTGGAGCGCTGTGAGGCGTATGCTGGGAAATGGAATATCTTCACCTGGAAACAAGACAGAAGGATTCTCAGAAACTTCTGTGTGATGAATGCATTCAACTCACAGACATGAACGTTCCTTTTGATAGGACAGTTTTGAAACACTCCTTTGGTAGAATCTGCATCTGTTTATTTCGAGCGCCTTGAGGCCAATGCTGGAAAAGGAAATATCTTCCCATAAAAACTAGACAGAAGCATTCTCAGAAACTTGTGTGTGATGAGTGCGTTCAACTCACAGACTTGAACGATCCTTTTGATAGGACAGTTTGGAAACACTCCCTTTGTAGAATCTGCAAGTGTTTATTTCGAGCTCATTGAGGTCAACGGTGGAAAAGGAATTGTCCTCAAATAACAACTACACAGAAGCATTCTCCGAAACTTCTTTGCAATGAGTGCATTCAACTCACGGACTTGATCCTTCCTTTTGAAAGAACAGTTTTGAAACACTCTTTTTGTAGAATCTTCAAGTGGATATTTGGAACGCTTTGAGGCCTAGGCTGGGAAATGAAATATGTTCACCTAAAAACTAGACAGAAGCATTCTCAGAAACTTCTGTGTGATGAGTGCATTCAACTCACAGACTTGAACATTCCTTTTGATAGAGCAGTTTGGAAACACTCCTTTTGCAGAATCTGCAAGGGTTTATTTGGAGCACTTTGAGGCCTATGCTGGAAAAGGAAATATCTTCACATAAAAACTAGACAGAAGCATTCTCAGAAACTTCTTTGTGATGAGTGCATTCTACTCACAGAGTTGAACCTTCTTTTTGATAGAAGAGTTTTGAAACTCTCTTTCTGTAGAATCTGCAAGTGCATATTTGGAGCTGTTTGAGGCCAATGCTGGAAAAGGAAATATCTTCACATAAAAACTAGACAGAAGCATTCTCAGAAACTTGTTTGCGATGAGTGCATTCAACTCACAGACTTCAACCTTTCTTTTGAAAGAGCAGTTTTGAAACACTCTTTTTGTAGAATCTTCAAGTGGATATTTAGAACGCTTTCTGGCCTATGCTGGGAAATGAAATATCTTCACCTAAAACCTAGAAAGAAGCATTCTCGCAAACTTCCGTGTGAAGAGTGCATTCGACTCACGGACTTGAACATTACTTTGGATAGAGCAGTTTGGAAACACTCCTTTTGAAGAATCTGCAAGTGTTTGTTTGGAGCGTTTTGAGGCCTATGCTGGAAAAGGAAATATCTTCACATAAAAACTAGACAGAAGCATTCTCAGAAACTTCTTTGTGATGAGTGCATTCTACTCGCAGAGTTGAACCTTCTTTTTGATAGAAGAGTTTTCAAACTGTCTTTTTGTAGAATCTGCAAGTGCATATTTGGAGCTGTTTGAGGCCAATGATGGAAAAGGAAATATCTTCACATAATAACTAGACAGAAGCGTTCTCAGAAACTTTTTTGGGAGGAGTGCATTCAAGTCACAGATTTGAACCTTTCTTTTGAAAGAGCAGTTTTGAAACACGCTTTTTGTAGAATCTGCTAGTGTATATTTGGAGCGCTGTGAGGCGTATGCTGGGAAATGGAATATCTTCACCTGGAAACAAGACAGAAGGTTTCTCAGAAACTTCTGTGTGATGAATGCATTCAACTCACAGACATGAACGTTCCTTTTGATAGGACAGTTTTGAAACACTCCTTTGGTAGAATCTGCATCTGTTTATTTCGAGCGCCTTGAGGCCAATGCTGGAAAAGGAAATATCTTCCCATAAAAACTAGACAGAAGCATTCTCAGAAACTTGTGTGTGATGAGTGCGTTCAACTCACAGACTTGAACGATCCTTTTGATAGGACAGTTTGGAAACACTCCCTTTGTAGAATCTGCAAGTGTTTATTTCGAGCTCATTGAGGTCAACGGTGGAAAAGGAATTGTCCTCAAATAACAACTACACAGAAGCATTCTCCGAAACTTCTTTGCAATGAGTGCATTCAACTCACGGACTTGATCCTTCCTTTTGAAAGAACAGTTTTGAAACACTCTTTTTGTAGAATCTTCAAGTGGATATTTGGAACGCTTTGAGGCCTAGGCTGGGAAATGAAATATGTTCACCTAAAAACTAGACAGAAGCATTCTCAGAAACTTCTGTGTGATGAGTGCATTCAACTCACAGACTTGAACATTCCTTTTGATAGAGCAGTTTGGAAACACTCCTTTTGCAGAATCTGCAAGGGTTTATTTGGAGCACTTTGAGGCCTATGCTGGAAAAGGAAATATCTTCACATAAAAACTAGACAGAAGCATTCTCAGAAACTTCTTTGTGATGAGTGCATTCTACTCACAGAGTTGAACCTTCTTTTTGATAGAAGAGTTTTGAAACTCTCTTTCTGTAGAATCTGCAAGTGCATATTTGGAGCTGTTTGAGGCCAATGCTGGAAAAGGAAATATCTTCACATAAAAACTAGACAGAAGCATTCTCAGAAACTTGTTTGCGATGAGTGCATTCAACTCACAGACTTCAACCTTTCTTTTGAAAGAGCAGTTTTGAAACACTCTTTTTGTAGAATCTTCAAGTGGATATTTAGAACGCTTTCTGGCCTATGCTGGGAAATGAAATATCTTCACCTAAAACCTAGAAAGAAGCATTCTCGCAAACTTCCGTGTGAAGAGTGCATTCGACTCACGGACTTGAACATTACTTTGGATAGAGCAGTTTGGAAACACTCCTTTTGAAGAATCTGCAAGTGTTTGTTTGGAGCGTTTTGAGGCCTATGCTGGAAAAGGAAATATCTTCACATAAAAACTAGACAGAAGCATTCTCAGAAACTTCTTTGTGATGAGTGCATTCTACTCGCAGAGTTGAACCTTCTTTTTGATAGAAGAGTTTTCAAACTGTCTTTTTGTAGAATCTGCAAGTGCATATTTGGAGCTGTTTGAGGCCAATGATGGAAAAGGAAATATCTTCACATAATAACTAGACAGAAGCGTTCTCAGAAACTTTTTTGGGAGGAGTGCATTCAAGTCACAGATTTGAACCTTTCTTTTGAAAGAGCAGTTTTGAAACACGCTTTTTGTAGAATCTGCTAGTGTATATTTGGAGCGCTGTGAGGCGTATGCTGGGAAATGGAATATCTTCACCTGGAAACAAGACAGAAGGTTTCTCAGAAACTTCTGTGTGATGAATGCATTCAACTCACAGACATGAACGGTCCTTTTGATAGGACAGTTTTGAAACACTCCTTTGGTAGAATCTGCATCTGTTTATTTCGAGCGCCTTGAGGCCAATGCTGGAAAAGGAAATATCTTCCCATAAAAACTAGACAGAAGCATTCTCAGAAACTTGTGTGTGATGAGTGCGTTCAACTCACAGACTTGAACGATCCTTTTGATAGGACAGTTTGGAAACACTCCCTTTGTAGAATCTGCAAGTGTTTATTTCGAGCTCATTGAGGTCAACGGTGGAAAAGGAATTGTCCTCAAATAACAACTACACAGAAGCATTCTCCGAAACTTCTTTGCAATGAGTGCATTCAACTCACGGACTTGATCCTTCCTTTTGAAAGAACAGTTTTGAAACACTCTTTTTGTAGAATCTTCAAGTGGATATTTGGAACGCTTTGAGGCCTAGGCTGGGAAATGAAATATGTTCACCTAAAAACTAGACAGAAGCATTCTCAGAAACTTCTGTGTGATGAGTGCATTCAACTCACAGACTTGAACATTCCTTTTGATAGAGCAGTTTGGAAACACTCCTTTTGCAGAATCTGCAAGGGTTTATTTGGAGCACTTTGAGGCCTATGCTGGAAAAGGAAATATCTTCACATAAAAACTAGACAGAAGCATTCTCAGAAACTTCTTTGTGATGAGTGCATTCTACTCACAGAGTTGAACCTTCTTTTTGATAGAAGAGTTTTGAAACTCTCTTTCTGTAGAATCTGCAAGTGCATATTTGGAGCTGTTTGAGGCCAATGCTGGAAAAGGAAATATCTTCACATAAAAACTAGACAGAAGCATTCTCAGAAACTTGTTTGCGATGAGTGCATTCAACTCACAGACTTCAACCTTTCTTTTGAAAGAGCAGTTTTGAAACACTCTTTTTGTAGAATCTTCAAGTGGATATTTAGAACGCTTTCTGGCCTATGCTGGGAAATGAAATATCTTCACCTAAAACCTAGAAAGAAGCATTCTCGCAAACTTCCGTGTGAAGAGTGCATTCGACTCACGGACTTGAACATTACTTTGGATAGAGCAGTTTGGAAACACTCCTTTTGAAGAATCTGCAAGTGTTTGTTTGGAGCGTTTTGAGGCCTATGCTGGAAAAGGAAATATCTTCACATAAAAACTAGACAGAAGCATTCTCAGAAACTTCTTTGTGATGAGTGCATTCTACTCATACAGTTGAACATTCTTTTTGATAGAAGAGTTTTGAAACTCTCTTTCTGTGGGATCTGCAAGTGCATATTTGGAGCTGTTGGAGGCCAATGTTGGAAAAGGAAATATCTTCACATAAAAACTAGACGGAAGCATTCTCAGAAACTTGTGTGTGATGAGTGCGTTCAACTCACAGACTTGAACGATCCTATTGATAGGACAGTTTGGAAACACTCCTTTTGTAGAATCTGCAAGTGTTTATTTCGAGCTCATTGAGGCCAAAGGTGGAAAAGGAAATGTCCTCAAATAACAACTACACAGAAGCATTCTCCGAAACTTCTTTGCAATGAGTGCATTCAACTCGCAGACTTGAACCTTCCTTTTGAAAGAGCAGTTTTGAAACACTCTTTTTGTAGAATCTTCAAGTGGATATTTGGAACGCTTTGAGGCCTAGGCTGGGAAATGAAATATCTTCACCTAAAAACTAGACAGAAGCATTCTCAGAAACTTCTGTGTGATGAGTGCATTCAACTCACAGACTTGAATATTCCTTTTGATAGAGCAGTTTGGAAACACTCCTTTTGCAGAATCTGCAAGGGTTTATTTGGAGCACTTTGAGGCCTATGCTGGAAAAGGAAATATCTTCACATAAAAACTAGACAGAAGCATTCTCAGAAACTTCTTTGTGACGAGTGCATTCTACTCACAGAGTTGAACCTTCTTTTTGATAGAAGAGTTTTGAAACTCTCTTTCTGTAGAATCTGCAAGTGCATATTTGGAGCTGTTTGAGGCCAATGCTGGAAAAGGAAATATCTTCACATAAAAACTAGACAGAAGCATTCTCAGAAACTTGTTTGCGATGAGTGCATTCAACTCACAGACTTGAACGTTCCTACTGAAAGAGCAGTTTTGAAACACACTTTTTGTACAATCTGCAAGTGGATATTTAGAACGCTTTTTGTCCTATGCTGGGAAATGAAATATCTTCACGTAAAAACTAGACAGAAGCATTCTCAGAAACTTCTGTGTGATGAGTGCATTCAACTCACAGACTTGAACATTCCTTTTGATAGAGCAGTTTGGAAACACTCCTTTTGAAGAATCTGCAAGTGTTTGTTTGGAGCGTTTTGAGGCCTATGCTGGAAAAGGAAATATCTTCACATAAAAACTAGACAGAAGCATTCTCAGAAACTTCTTTGTGATGAGTGCATTCTACTCATAGAGTTGAACATTCTTTTTGATAGAAGAGTTTTGAAACTCTCTTTCTGTGGGATCTGCAAGTGCATATTTGGAGCTGTTTGAGGCCAATGATGGAAAAGGAAATATCTTCACATAAAAACTAGACAGAAGCATTCTCAGAAACTTGTTTGTGATGAGTGCATTCAACTCACAGACTTAAACGTTCCTTTTGAAAGAGCAGTTTTGAAACACACTTTTTGTACAATCTGCAAGTGGATATTTAGAACGCTTTCGGTCCTATGCTGGGAAATGAAATACCTTCACCTAAAACCTAGACAGAAGCATTCTCGGAAACTTCTGTGTGATGAGTGCATTCAACTCACAGACTTGAACATTCCCTTTGATAGAGCAGTTTGGAAACACTCCTTTTTCAGAATCTGCAAGGGTTTATTTGGAGCACTTTGAGGCGTATGCTGGAAAAGGAAATATCTTCACATAAAAACTAGACAGAAGCATTCTCAGAAACTTCTTTGGGATGAGTGCATTCTACTCACAGAGTTGAACCTTCCTTTTGATAGAAGAGTTTTGAAACTCTCTTTCTGTAGAATCTGCAAGCGCATATTTGGAGCTGTTTGAGGCCAACGCTGGAAAAGGAAATATCTTCACATAAAAACTAGAAAGAAGCATTCTCAGAAACTTGTTTGTGATGAGTGCATTCAACTCACAGACTTGAACGTTCCTTTTGAAAGAGCAGTTTTGAAACACACTTTTTGTACAATCTGCAAGTGGATATTTAGAACGCTTTCTGGCCTATGCTGGGAAATGAAATATCTTCACCTAAAACCTAGACAGAAGCATTCTCGGAAACTTCTGTGCGATGAGTGCATTCAACTCACAGACTTGAACATTACTTTGGATAGAGCAGTTTGGAAACACTCCTTTTGAAGAATCTGTAAGTGTTTGTTTGGAGCGTTTTGAGGCCTATGCTGGAAAAGGAAATATCTTCACATAAAAACTAGACAGAAGCATTCTCAGAAACTTCTTTGTGATGAGTGCATTCTACTCGCAGAGTTGAACCTTCTTTTTGATAGAAGAGTTTTCAAACTGTCTTTTTGTAGAATCTGCAAGTGCATATTTGGAGCTGTTTGAGGCCAATGATGGAAAAGGAAATATCTTCACATAAAAACTAGACAGAAGCGTTCTCAGAAACTTTTTTGGGAGGAGTGCATTCAAGTCACAGATTTGAACCTTTCTTTTGAAAGAGCAGTTTTGAAACACTCTTTTTGTAGAATCTGCTAGTGTATATTTGGAGCGCTGTGAGGCGTATGCTGGGAAATGGAATATCTTCACCTGGAAACAAGACAGAAGGTTTCTCAGAAACTTCTGTGTGATGAATGCATTCAACTCACAGACATGAACGTTCCTTTTGATAGGACAGTTTTGAAACACTCCTTTGGTAGAATCTGCATCTGTTTATTTCGAGCGCCTTGAGGCCAATGCTGGAAAAGGAAATATCTTCCCATAAAAACTAGACAGAAGCATTCTCAGAAACTTGTGTGTGATGAGTGCGTTCAACTCACAGACTTGAACGATCCTTTTGATAGGACAGTTTGGAAACACTCCCTTTGTAGAATCTGCAAGTGTTTATTTCGAGCTCATTGAGGTCAACGGTGGAAAAGGAATTGTCCTCAAATAACAACTACACAGAAGCATTCTCCGAAACTTCTTTGCAATGAGTGCATTCAACTCACGGACTTGATCCTTCCTTTTGAAAGAACAGTTTTGAAACACTCTTTTTGTAGAATCTTCAAGTGGATATTTGGAACGCTTTGAGGCCTAGGCTGGGAAATGAAATATGTTCACCTAAAAACTAGACAGAAGCATTCTCAGAAACTTCTGTGTGATGAGTGCATTCAACTCACAGACTTGAACATTCCTTTTGATAGAGCAGTTTGGAAACACTCCTTTTGCAGAATCTGCAAGGGTTTATTTGGAGCACTTTGAGGCCTATGCTGGAAAAGGAAATATCTTCACATAAAAACTAGACAGAAGCATTCTCAGAAACTTCTTTGGGATGAGTGCATTCTACTCACAGAGTTGAACCTTCTTTTTGATAGAAGAGTTTTGAAACTCTCTTTCTGTAGAATCTGCAAGTGCATATTTGGAGCTGTTTGAGGCCAATGCTGGAAAAGGAAATATCTTCACATAAAAACTAGACAGAAGCATTCTCAGAAACTTGTTTGCGATGAGTGCATTCAACTCACAGACTTCAACCTTTCTTTTGAAAGAGCAGTTTTGAAACACTCTTTTTGTAGAATCTTCAAGTGGATATTTAGAACGCTTTCTGGCCTATGCTGGGAAATGAAATATCTTCACCTAAAACCTAGAAAGAAGCATTCTCGCAAACTTCCGTGTGAAGAGTGCATTCGACTCACGGACTTGAACATTACTTTGGATAGAGCAGTTTGGAAACACTCCTTTTGAAGAATCTGCAAGTGTTTGTTTGGAGCGTTTTGAGGCCTATGCTGGAAAAGGAAATATCTTCACATAAAAACTAGACAGAAGCATTCTCAGAAACTTCTTTGTGATGAGTGCATTCTACTCATACAGTTGAACATTCTTTTTGATAGAAGAGTTTTGAAACTCTCTTTCTGTGGGATCTGCAAGTGCATATTTGGAGCTGTTGGAGGCCAATGTTGGAAAAGGAAATATCTTCACATAAAAACTAGACGGAAGCATTCTCAGAAACTTGTGTGTGATGAGTGCGTTCAACTCACAGACTTGAACGATCCTATTGATAGGACAGTTTGGAAACACTCCTTTTGTAGAATCTGCAAGTGTTTATTTCGAGCTCATTGAGGCCAAAGGTGGAAAAGGAAATGTCCTCAAATAACAACTACACAGAAGCATTCTCCGAAACTTCTTTGTGATGAGTGCATTCAACTCGCAGACTTGAACCTTCCTTTTGAAAGAGCAGTTTTGAAACACTCTTTTTGTAGAATCTTCAAGTGGATATTTGGAACGCTTTGAGGCCTAGGCTGGGAAATGAAATATCTTCACCTAAAAACTAGACAGAAGCATTCTCAGAAACTTCTGTGTGATGAGTGCATTCAACTCACAGACTTGAATATTCCTTTTGATAGAGCAGTTTGGAAACACTCCTTTTGCAGAATCTGCAAGTGTTTATTTGGAGCACTTTGAGGCCTATGCTGGAAAAGGAAATATCTTCACATAAAAACTAGACAGAAGCATTCTCAGAAACTTCTTTGTGACGAGTGCATTCTACTCACAGAGTTGAACCTTCTTTTTGATAGAAGAGTTTTGAAACTCTCTTTCTGTAGAATCTGCAAGTGCATATTTGGAGCTGTTTGAGGCCAATGCTGGAAAAGGAAATATCTTCACATAAAAACTAGACAGAAGCATTCTCAGAAACTTGTTTGCGATGAGTGCATTCAACTCACAGACTTGAACGTTCCTACTGAAAGAGCAGTTTTGAAACACACTTTTTGTACAATCTGCAAGTGGATATTTAGAACGCTTTTTGTCCTATGCTGGGAAATGAAATATCTTCACGTAAAAACTAGACAGAAGCATTCTCAGAAACTTCTGTGTGATGAGTGCATTCAACTCACAGACTTGAACATTCCTTTTGATAGAGCAGTTTGGAAACACTCCTTTTGAAGAATCTGCAAGTGTTTGTTTGGAGCGTTTTGAGGCCTATGCTGGAAAAGGAAATATCTTCACATAAAAACTAGACAGAAGCATTCTCAGAAACTTCTTTGTGATGAGTGCATTCTACTCATAGAGTTGAACATTCTTTTTGATAGAAGAGTTTTGAAACTCTCTTTCTGTGGGATCTGCAAGTGCATATTTGGAGCTGTTTGAGGCCAATGATGGAAAAGGAAATATCTTCACATAAAAACTAGACAGAAGCATTCTCAGAAACTTGTTTGTGATGAGTGCATTCAACTCACAGACTTAAACGTTCCTTTTGAAAGAGCAGTTTTGAAACACACTTTTTGTACAATCTGCAAGTGGATATTTAGAACGCTTTCGGTCCTATGCTGGGAAATGAAATACCTTCACCTAAAACCTAGACAGAAGCATTCTCGGAAACTTCTGTGTGATGAGTGCATTCAACTCACAGACTTGAACATTCCCTTTGATAGAGCAGTTTGGAAACACTCCTTTTTCAGAATCTGCAAGGGTTTATTTGGAGCACTTTGAGGCGTATGCTGGAAAAGGAAATATCTTCACATAAAAACTAGACAGAAGCATTCTCAGAAACTTCTTTGGGATGAGTGCATTCTACTCACAGAGTTGAACCTTCTTTTTGATAGAAGAGTTTTGAAACTCTCTTTCTGTAGAATCTGCAAGCGCATATTTGGAGCTGTTTGAGGCCAACGCTGGAAAAGGAAATATCTTCACATAAAAACTAGAAAGAAGCATTCTCAGAAACTTGTTTGTGATGAGTGCATTCAACTCACAGACTTGAACGTTCCTTTTGAAAGAGCAGTTTTGAAACACACTTTTTGTACAATCTGCAAGTGGATATTTAGAACGCTTTCTGGCCTATGCTGGGAAATGAAATATCTTCACCTAAAACCTAGACAGAAGCATTCTCGGAAACTTCTGTGCGATGAGTGCATTCAACTCACAGACTTGAACATTACTTTGGATAGAGCAGTTTGGAAACACTCCTTTTGAAGAATCTGTAAGTGTTTGTTTGGAGCGTTTTGAGGCCTATGCTGGAAAAGGAAATATCTTCACATAAAAACTAGACAGAAGCATTCTCAGAAACTTCTTTGTGATGAGTGCATTCTACTCGCAGAGTTGAACCTTCTTTTTGATAGAAGAGTTTTCAAACTGTCTTTTTGTAGAATCTGCAAGTGCATATTTGGAGCTGTTTGAGGCCAATGATGGAAAAGGAAATATCTTCACATAAAAACTAGACAGAAGCGTTCTCAGAAACTTTTTTGGGAGGAGTGCATTCAAGTCACAGATTTGAACCTTTCTTTTGAAAGAGCAGTTTTGAAACACTCTTTTTGTAGAATCTGCTAGTGTATATTTGGAGCGCTGTGAGGCGTATGCTGGGAAATGGAATATCTTCACCTGGAAACAAGACAGAAGGATTCTCAGAAACTTCTGTGTGATGAATGCATTCAACTCACAGACATGAACGTTCCTTTTGATAGGACAGTTTTGAAACACTCCTTTGGTAGAATCTGCATCTGTTTATTTCGAGCGCCTTGAGGCCAATGCTGGAAAAGGAAATATCTTCCCATAAAAACTAGACAGAAGCATTCTCAGAAACTTGTGTGTGATGAGTGCGTTCAACTCACAGACTTGAACGATCCTTTTGATAGGACAGTTTGGAAACACTCCCTTTGTAGAATCTGCAAGTGTTTATTTCGAGCTCATTGAGGTCAACGGTGGAAAAGGAATTGTCCTCAAATAACAACTACACAGAAGCATTCTCCGAAACTTCTTTGCAATGAGTGCATTCAACTCACGGACTTGATCCTTCCTTTTGAAAGAACAGTTTTGAAACACTCTTTTTGTAGAATCTTCAAGTGGATATTTGGAACGCTTTGAGGCCTAGGCTGGGAAATGAAATATGTTCACCTAAAAACTAGACAGAAGCATTCTCAGAAACTTCTGTGTGATGAGTGCATTCAACTCACAGACTTGAACATTCCTTTTGATAGAGCAGTTTGGAAACACTCCTTTTGCAGAATCTGCAAGGGTTTATTTGGAGCACTTTGAGGCCTATGCTGGAAAAGGAAATATCTTCACATAAAAACTAGACAGAAGCATTCTCAGAAACTTCTTTGGGATGAGTGCATTCTACTCACAGAGTTGAACCTTCTTTTTGATAGAAGAGTTTTGAAACTCTCTTTCTGTAGAATCTGCAAGTGCATATTTGGAGCTGTTTGAGGCCAATGCTGGAAAAGGAAATATCTTCACATAAAAACTAGACAGAAGCATTCTCAGAAACTTGTTTGCGATGAGTGCATTCAACTCACAGACTTCAACCTTTCTTTTGAAAGAGCAGTTTTGAAACACTCTTTTTGTAGAATCTTCAAGTGGATAATTAGAACGCTTTCTGGCCTATGCTGGGAAATGAAATATCTTCACCTAAAACCTAGAAAGAAGCATTCTCGCAAACTTCCGTGTGAAGAGTGCATTCGACTCACGGACTTGAACATTACTTTGGATAGAGCAGTTTGGAAACACTCCTTTTGAAGAATCTGCAAGTGTTTGTTTGGAGCGTTTTGAGGCCTATGCTGGAAAAGGAAATATCTTCACATAAAAACTAGACAGAAGCATTCTCAGAAACTTCTTTGTGATGAGTGCATTCTACTCATACAGTTGAACATCCTTTTTGATAGAAGAGTTTTGAAACTCTCTTTCTGTGGGATCTGCAAGTGCATATTTGGAGCTGTTGGAGGCCAATGTTGGAAAAGGAAATATCTTCACATAAAAACTAGACGGAAGCATTCTCAGAAACTTGTGTGTGATGAGTGCGTTCAACTCACAGACTTGAACGATCCTATTGATAGGACAGTTTGGAAACACTCCTTTTGTAGAATCTGCAAGTGTTTATTTCGAGCTCATTGAGGCCAAAGGTGGAAAAGGAAATGTCCTCAAATAACAACTACACAGAAGCATTCTCCGAAACATCTTTGCAATGAGTGCATTCAACTCGCAGACTTGAACCTTCCTTTTGAAAGAGCAGTTTTGAAACACTCTTTTTGTAGAATCTTCAAGTGGATATTTGGAACGCTTTGAGGCCTAGGCTGGGAAATGAAATATCTTCACCTAAAAACTAGACAGAAGCATTCTCAGAAACTTCTGTGTGATGAGTGCATTCAACTCACAGACTTGAATATTCCTTTTGATAGAGCAGTTTGGAAACACTCCTTTTGCAGAATCTGCAAGTGTTTATTTGGAGCACTTTGAGGCCTATGCTGGAAAAGGAAATATCTTCACATAAAAACTAGACAGAAGCATTCTCAGAAACTTCTTTGTGACGAGTGCATTCTACTCACAGAGTTGAACCTTCTTTTTGATAGAAGAGTTTTGAAACTCTCTTTCTGTAGAATCTGCAAGTGCATATTTGGAGCTGTTTGAGGCCAATGCTGGAAAAGGAAATATCTTCACATAAAAACTAGACAGAAGCATTCTCAGAAACTTGTTTGCGATGAGTGCATTCAACTCACAGACTTGAACGTTCCTACTGAAAGAGCAGTTTTGAAACACACTTTTTGTACAATCTGCAAGTGGATATTTAGAACGCTTTTTGTCCTATGCTGGGAAATGAAATATCTTCACGTAAAAACTAGACAGAAGCATTCTCAGAAACTTCTGTGTGATGAGTGCATTCAACTCACAGACTTGAACATTCCTTTTGATAGAGCAGTTTGGAAACACTCCTTTTGAAGAATCTGCAAGTGTTTGTTTGGAGCGTTTTGAGGCCTATGCTGGAAAAGGAAATATCTTCACATAAAAACTAGACAGAAGCATTCTCAGAAACTTCTTTGTGATGAGTGCATTCTACTCATAGAGTTGAACATTCTTTTTGATAGAAGAGTTTTGAAACTCTCTTTCTGTGGGATCTGCAAGTGCATATTTGGAGCTGTTTGAGGCCAATGATGGAAAAGGAAATATCTTCACATAAAAACTAGACAGAAGCATTCTCAGAAACTTGTTTGTGATGAGTGCATTCAACTCACAGACTTAAACGTTCCTTTTGAAAGAGCAGTTTTGAAACACACTTTTTGTACAATCTGCAAGTGGATATTTAGAACGCTTTCGGTCCTATGCTGGGAAATGAAATACCTTCACCTAAAACCTAGACAGAAGCATTCTCGGAAACTTCTGTGTGATGAGTGCATTCAACTCACAGACTTGAACATTCCCTTTGATAGAGCAGTTTGGAAACACTCCTTTTTCAGAATCTGCAAGGGTTTATTTGGAGCACTTTGAGGCGTATGCTGGAAAAGGAAATATCTTCACATAAAAACTAGACAGAAGCATTCTCAGAAACTTCTTTGGGATGAGTGCATTCTACTCACAGAGTTGAACCTTCTTTTTGATAGAAGAGTTTTGAAACTCTCTTTCTGTAGAATCTGCAAGCGCATATTTGGAGCTGTTTGAGGCCAACGCTGGAAAAGGAAATATCTTCACATAAAAACTAGAAAGAAGCATTCTCAGAAACTTGTTTGTGATGAGTGCATTCAACTCACAGACTTGAACGTTCCTTTTGAAAGAGCAGTTTTGAAACACACTTTTTGTACAATCTGCAAGTGGATATTTAGAACGCTTTCTGGCCTATGCTGGGAAATGAAATATCTTCACCTAAAACCTAGACAGAAGCATTCTCGGAAACTTCTGTGCGATGAGTGCATTCAACTCACAGACTTGAACATTACTTTGGATAGAGCAGTTTGGAAACACTCCTTTTGAAGAATCTGTAAGTGTTTGTTTGGAGCGTTTTGAGGCCTATGCTGGAAAAGGAAATATCTTCACATAAAAACTAGACAGAAGCATTCTCAGAAACTTCTTTGTGATGAGTGCATTCTACTCGCAGAGTTGAACCTTCTTTTTGATAGAAGAGTTTTCAAACTGTCTTTTTGTAGAATCTGCAAGTGCATATTTGGAGCTGTTTGAGGCCAATGATGGAAAAGGAAATATCTTCACATAAGAACTAGACAGAAGCGTTCTCAGAAACTTTTTTGGGAGGAGTGCATTCAAGTCACAGGTTTGAACCTTTCTTTTGAAAGAGCAGTTTTGAAACACTCTTTTTGTAGAATCTGCTAGTGTATATTTGGAGCGCTGTGAGGCGTATGCTGGGAAATGGAATATCTTCACCTGGAAACAAGACAGAAGGATTCTCAGAAACTTCTGTGTGATGAATGCATTCAACTCACAGACATGAACGTTCCTTTTGATAGGACAGTTTTGAAACACTCCTTTGGTAGAATCTGCATCTGTTTATTTCGAGCGCCTTGAGGCCAATGCTGGAAAAGGAAATATCTTCCCATAAAAACTAGACAGAAGCATTCTCAGAAACTTGTGTGTGATGAGTGCGTTCAACTCACAGACTTGAACGATCCTTTTGATAGGACAGTTTGGAAACACTCCCTTTGTAGAATCTGCAAGTGTTTATTTCGAGCTCATTGAGGTCAACGGTGGAAAAGGAATTGTCCTCAAATAACAACTACACAGAAGCATTCTCCGAAACTTCTTTGCAATGAGTGCATTCAACTCACGGACTTGATCCTTCCTTTTGAAAGAACAGTTTTGAAACACTCTTTTTGTAGAATCTTCAAGTGGATATTTGGAACGCTTTGAGGCCTAGGCTGGGAAATGAAATATGTTCACCTAAAAACTAGACAGAAGCATTCTCAGAAACTTCTGTGTGATGAGTGCATTCAACTCACAGACTTGAACATTCCTTTTGATAGAGCAGTTTGGAAACACTCCTTTTGCAGAATCTGCAAGGGTTTATTTGGAGCACTTTGAGGCCTATGCTGGAAAAGGAAATATCTTCACATAAAAACTAGACAGAAGCATTCTCAGAAACTTCTTTGTGATGAGTGCATTCTACTCACAGAGTTGAACCTTCTTTTTGATAGAAGAGTTTTGAAACTCTCTTTCTGTAGAATCTGCAAGTGCATATTTGGAGCTGTTTGAGGCCAATGCTGGAAAAGGAAATATCTTCACATAAAAACTAGACAGAAGCATTCTCAGAAACTTGTTTGCGATGAGTGCATTCAACTCACAGACTTCAACCTTTCTTTTGAAAGAGCAGTTTTGAAACACTCTTTTTGTAGAATCTTCAAGTGGATATTTAGAACGCTTTCTGGCCTATGCTGGGAAATGAAATATCTTCACCTAAAACCTAGAAAGAAGCATTCTCGCAAACTTCCGTGTGAAGAGTGCATTCGACTCACGGACTTGAACATTACTTTGGATAGAGCAGTTTGGAAACACTCCTTTTGAAGAATCTGCAAGTGTTTGTTTGGAGCGTTTTGAGGCCTATGCTGGAAAAGGAATTATCTTCACATAAAAACTAGACAGAAGCATTCTCAGAAACTTCTTTGTGATGAGTGCATTCTACTCATACAGTTGAACATTCTTTTTGATAGAAGAGTTTTGAAACTCTCTTTCTGTGGGATCTGCAAGTGCATATTTGGAGCTGTTGGAGGCCAATGTTGGAAAAGGAAATATCTTCACATAAAAACTAGACGGAAGCATTCTCAGAAACTTGTGTGTGATGAGTGCGTTCAACTCACAGACTTGAACGATCCTATTGATAGGACAGTTTGGAAACACTCCTTTTGTAGAATCTGCAAGTGTTTATTTCGAGCTCATTGAGGCCAAAGTTGGAAAAGGAAATGTCCTCAAATAACAACTACACAGAAGCATTCTCCGAAACTTCTTTGCAATGAGTGCATTCAACTCGCAGACTTGAACCTTCCTTTTGAAAGAGCAGTTTTGAAACACTCTTTTTGTAGAATCTTCAAGTGGATATTTGGAACGCTTTGAGGCCTAGGCTGGGAAATGAAATATCTTCACCTAAAAACTAGACAGAAGCATTCTCAGAAACTTCTGTGTGATGAGTGCATTCAACTCACAGACTTGAATATTCCTTTTGATAGAGCAGTTTGGAAACACTCCTTTTGCAGAATCTGCAAGTGTTTATTTGGAGCACTTTGAGGCCTATGCTGGAAAAGGAAATATCTTCACATAAAAACTAGACAGAAGCATTCTCAGAAACTTCTTTGTGACGAGTGCATTCTACTCACAGAGTTGAACCTTCTTTTTGATAGAAGAGTTTTGAAACTCTCTTTCTGTAGAATCTGCAAGTGCATATTTGGAGCTGTTTGAGGCCAATGCTGGAAAAGGAAATATCTTCACATAAAAACTAGACAGAAGCATTCTCAGAAACTTGTTTGCGATGAGTGCATTCAACTCACAGACTTGAACGTTCCTACTGAAAGAGCAGTTTTGAAACACACTTTTTGTACAATCTGCAAGTGGATATTTAGAACGCTTTTTGTCCTATGCTGGGAAATGAAATATCTTCACGTAAAAACTAGACAGAAGCATTCTCAGAAACTTCTGTGTGATGAGTGCATTCAACTCACAGACTTGAACATTCCTTTTGATAGAGCAGTTTGGAAACACTCCTTTTGAAGAATCTGCAAGTGTTTGTTTGGAGCGTTTTGAGGCCTATGCTGGAAAAGGAAATATCTTCACATAAAAACTAGACAGAAGCATTCTCAGAAACTTCTTTGTGATGAGTGCATTCTACTCATAGAGTTGAACATTCTTTTTGATAGAAGAGTTTTGAAACTCTCTTTCTGTGGGATCTGCAAGTGCATATTTGGAGCTGTTTGAGGCCAATGATGGAAAAGGAAATATCTTCACATAAAAACTAGACAGAAGCATTCTCAGAAACTTGTTTGTGATGAGTGCATTCAACTCACAGACTTAAACGTTCCTTTTGAAAGAGCAGTTTTGAAACACACTTTTTGTACAATCTGCAAGTGGATATTTAGAACGCTTTCGGTCCTATGCTGGGAAATGAAATACCTTCACCTAAAACCTAGACAGAAGCATTCTCGGAAACTTCTGTGTGATGAGTGCATTCAACTCACAGACTTGAACATTCCCTTTGATAGAGCAGTTTGGAAACACTCCTTTTTCAGAATCTGCAAGGGTTTATTTGGAGCACTTTGAGGCGTATGCTGGAAAAGGAAATATCTTCACATAAAAACTAGACAGAAGCATTCTCAGAAACTTCTTTGGGATGAGTGCATTCTACTCACAGAGTTGAACCTTCTTTTTGATAGAAGAGTTTTGAAACTCTCTTTCTGTAGAATCTGCAAGCGCATATTTGGAGCTGTTTGAGGCCAACGCTGGAAAAGGAAATATCTTCACATAAAAACTAGAAAGAAGCATTCTCAGAAACTTGTTTGTGATGAGTGCATTCAACTCACAGACTTGAACGTTCCTTTTGAAAGAGCAGTTTTGAAACACACTTTTTGTACAATCTGCAAGTGGATATTTAGAACGCTTTCTGGCCTATGCTGGGAAATGAAATATCTTCACCTAAAACCTAGACAGAAGCATTCTCGGAAACTTCTGTGCGATGAGTGCATTCAACTCACAGACTTGAACATTACTTTGGATAGAGCAGTTTGGAAACACTCCTTTTGAAGAATCTGTAAGTGTTTGTTTGGAGCGTTTTGAGGCCTATGCTGGAAAAGGAAATATCTTCACATAAAAACTAGACAGAAGCATTCTCAGAAACTTCTTTGTGATGAGTGCATTCTACTCGCAGAGTTGAACCTTCTTTTTGATAGAAGAGTTTTCAAACTGTCTTTTTGTAGAATCTGCAAGTGCATATTTGGAGCTGTTTGAGGCCAATGATGGAAAAGGAAATATCTTCACATAAAAACTAGACAGAAGCGTTCTCAGAAACTTGTTTGGGAGGAGTGCATTCAAGTCACAGATTTGAACCTTTCTTTTGAAAGAGCAGTTTTGAAACACTCTTTTTGTAGAATCTGCTAGTGTATATTTGGAGCGCTGTGAGGCGTATGCTGGGAAATGGAATATCTTCACCTGGAAACAAGACAGAAGGATTCTCAGAAACTTCTGTGTGATGAATGCATTCAACTCACAGACATGAACGTTCCTTTTGATAGGACAGTTTTGAAACACTCCTTTGGTAGAATCTGCATCTGTTTATTTCGAGCGCCTTGAGGCCAATGCTGGAAAAGGAAATATCTTCCCATAAAAACTAGACAGAAGCATTCTCAGAAACTTGTGTGTGATGAGTGCGTTCAACTCACAGACTTGAACGATCCTTTTGATAGGACAGTTTGGAAACACTCCCTTTGTAGAATCTGCAAGTGTTTATTTCGAGCTCATTGAGGTCAACGGTGGAAAAGGAATTGTCCTCAAATAACAACTACACAGAAGCATTCTCCGAAACTTCTTTGCAATGAGTGCATTCAACTCACGGACTTGATCCTTCCTTTTGAAAGAACAGTTTTGAAACACTCTTTTTGTAGAATCTTCAAGTGGATATTTGGAACGCTTTGAGGCCTAGGCTGGGAAATGAAATATGTTCACCTAAAAACTAGACAGAAGCATTCTCAGAAACTTCTGTGTGATGAGTGCATTCAACTCACAGACTTGAACATTCCTTTTGATAGAGCAGTTTGGAAACACTCCTTTTGCAGAATCTGCAAGGGTTTATTTGGAGCACTTTGAGGCCTATGCTGGAAAAGGAAATATCTTCACATAAAAACTAGACAGAAGCATTCTCAGAAACTTCTTTGTGATGAGTGCATTCTACTCACAGAGTTGAACCTTCTTTTTGATAGAAGAGTTTTGAAACTCTCTTTCTGTAGAATCTGCAAGTGCATATTTGGAGCTGTTTGAGGCCAATGCTGGAAAAGGAAATATCTTCACATAAAAACTAGACAGAAGCATTCTCAGAAACTTGTTTGCGATGAGTGCATTCAACTCACAGACTTCAACCTTTCTTTTGAAAGAGCAGTTTTGAAACACTCTTTTTGTAGAATCTTCAAGTGGATATTTAGAACGCTTTCTGGCCTATGCTGGGAAATGAAATATCTTCACCTAAAACCTAGAAAGAAGCATTCTCGCAAACTTCCGTGTGAAGAGTGCATTCGACTCACGGACTTGAACATTACTTTGGATAGAGCAGTTTGGAAACACTCCTTTTGAAGAATCTGCAAGTGTTTGTTTGGAGCGTTTTGAGGCCTATGCTGGAAAAGGAAATATCTTCACATAAAAACTAGACAGAAGCATTCTCAGAAACTTCTTTGTGATGAGTGCATTCTACTCGCAGAGTTGAACCTTCTTTTTGATAGAAGAGTTTTCAAACTGTCTTTTTGTAGAATCTGCAAGTGCATATTTGGAGCTGTTTGAGGCCAATGATGGAAAAGGAAATATCTTCACATAATAACTAGACAGAAGCGTTCTCAGAAACTTTTTTGGGAGGAGTGCATTCAAGTCACAGATTTGAACCTTTCTTTTGAAAGAGCAGTTTTGAAACACGCTTTTTGTAGAATCTGCTAGTGTATATTTGGAGCGCTGTGAGGCGTATGCTGGGAAATGGAATATCTTCACCTGGAAACAAGACAGAAGGTTTCTCAGAAACTTCTGTGTGATGAATGCATTCAACTCACAGACATGAACGTTCCTTTTGATAGGACAGTTTTGAAACACTCCTTTGGTAGAATCTGCATCTGTTTATTTCGAGCGCCTTGAGGCCAATGCTGGAAAAGGAAATATCTTCCCATAAAAACTAGACAGAAGCATTCTCAGAAACTTGTGTGTGATGAGTGCGTTCAACTCACAGACTTGAACGATCCTTTTGATAGGACAGTTTGGAAACACTCCCTTTGTAGAATCTGCAAGTGTTTATTTCGAGCTCATTGAGGTCAACGGTGGAAAAGGAATTGTCCTCAAATAACAACTACACAGAAGCATTCTCCGAAACTTCTTTGCAATGAGTGCATTCAACTCACGGACTTGATCCTTCCTTTTGAAAGAACAGTTTTGAAACACTCTTTTTGTAGAATCTTCAAGTGGATATTTGGAACGCTTTGAGGCCTAGGCTGGGAAATGAAATATGTTCACCTAAAAACTAGACAGAAGCATTCTCAGAAACTTCTGTGTGATGAGTGCATTCAACTCACAGACTTGAACATTCCTTTTGATAGAGCAGTTTGGAAACACTCCTTTTGCAGAATCTGCAAGGGTTTATTTGGAGCACTTTGAGGCCTATGCTGGAAAAGGAAATATCTTCACATAAAAACTAGACAGAAGCATTCTCAGAAACTTCTTTGTGATGAGTGCATTCTACTCACAGAGTTGAACCTTCTTTTTGATAGAAGAGTTTTGAAACTCTCTTTCTGTAGAATCTGCAAGTGCATATTTGGAGCTGTTTGAGGCCAATGCTGGAAAAGGAAATATCTTCACATAAAAACTAGACAGAAGCATTCTCAGAAACTTGTTTGCGATGAGTGCATTCAACTCACAGACTTCAACCTTTCTTTTGAAAGAGCAGTTTTGAAACACTCTTTTTGTAGAATCTTCAAGTGGATATTTAGAACGCTTTCTGGCCTATGCTGGGAAATGAAATATCTTCACCTAAAACCTAGAAAGAAGCATTCTCGCAAACTTCCGTGTGAAGAGTGCATTCGACTCACGGACTTGAACATTACTTTGGATAGAGCAGTTTGGAAACACTCCTTTTGAAGAATCTGCAAGTGTTTGTTTGGAGCGTTTTGAGGCCTATGCTGGAAAAGGAAATATCTTCACATAAAAACTAGACAGAAGCATTCTCAGAAACTTCTTTGTGATGAGTGCATTCTACTCATACAGTTGAACATTCTTTTTGATAGAAGAGTTTTGAAACTCTCTTTCTGTGGGATCTGCAAGTGCATATTTGGAGCTGTTGGAGGCCAATGTTGGAAAAGGAAATATCTTCACATAAAAACTAGACGGAAGCATTCTCAGAAACTTGTGTGTGATGAGTGCGTTCAACTCACAGACTTGAACGATCCTATTGATAGGACAGTTTGGAAACACTCCTTTTGTAGAATCTGCAAGTGTTTATTTCGAGCTCATTGAGGCCAAAGGTGGAAAAGGAAATGTCCTCAAATAACAACTACACAGAAGCATTCTCCGAAACTTCTTTGCAATGAGTGCATTCAACTCGCAGACTTGAACCTTCCTTTTGAAAGAGCAGTTTTGAAACACTCTTTTTGTAGAATCTTCAAGTGGATATTTGGAACGCTTTGAGGCCTAGGCTGGGAAATGAAATATCTTCACCTAAAAACTAGACAGAAGCATTCTCAGAAACTTCTGTGTGATGAGTGCATTCAACTCACAGACTTGAATATTCCTTTTGATAGAGCAGTTTGGAAACACTCCTTTTGCAGAATCTGCAAGGGTTTATTTGGAGCACTTTGAGGCCTATGCTGGAAAAGGAAATATCTTCACATAAAAACTAGACAGAAGCATTCTCAGAAACTTCTTTGTGACGAGTGCATTCTACTCACAGAGTTGAACCTTCTTTTTGATAGAAGAGTTTTGAAACTCTCTTTCTGTAGAATCTGCAAGTGCATATTTGGAGCTGTTTGAGGCCAATGCTGGAAAAGGAAATATCTTCACATAAAAACTAGACAGAAGCATTCTCAGAAACTTGTTTGCGATGAGTGCATTCAACTCACAGACTTGAACGTTCCTACTGAAAGAGCAGTTTTGAAACACACTTTTTGTACAATCTGCAAGTGGATATTTAGAACGCTTTTTGTCCTATGCTGGGAAATGAAATATCTTCACGTAAAAACTAGACAGAAGCATTCTCAGAAACTTCTGTGTGATGAGTGCATTCAACTCACAGACTTGAACATTCCTTTTGATAGAGCAGTTTGGAAACACTCCTTTTGAAGAATCTGCAAGTGTTTGTTTGGAGCGTTTTGAGGCCTATGCTGGAAAAGGAAATATCTTCACATAAAAACTAGACAGAAGCATTCTCAGAAACTTCTCTGTGATGAGTGCATTCTACTCATAGAGTTGAACATTCTTTTTGATAGAAGAGTTTTGAAACTCTCTTTCTGTGGGATCTGCAAGTGCATATTTGGAGCTGTTTGAGGCCAATGATGGAAAAGGAAATATCTTCACATAAAAACTAGACAGAAGCATTCTCAGAAACTTGTTTGTGATGAGTGCATTCAACTCACAGACTTAAACGTTCCTTTTGAAAGAGCAGTTTTGAAACACACTTTTTGTACAATCTGCAAGTGGATATTTAGAACGCTTTCGGTCCTATGCTGGGAAATGAAATACCTTCACCTAAAACCTAGACAGAAGCATTCTCGGAAACTTCTGTGTGATGAGTGCATTCAACTCACAGACTTGAACATTCCCTTTGATAGAGCAGTTTGGAAACACTCCTTTTTCAGAATCTGCAAGGGTTTATTTGGAGCACTTTGAGGCGTATGCTGGAAAAGGAAATATCTTCACATAAAAACTAGACAGAAGCATTCTCAGAAACTTCTTTGGGATGAGTGCATTCTACTCACAGAGTTGAACCTTCCTTTTGATAGAAGAGTTTTGAAACTCTCTTTCTGTAGAATCTGCAAGCGCATATTTGGAGCTGTTTGAGGCCAACGCTGGAAAAGGAAATATCTTCACATAAAAACTAGAAAGAAGCATTCTCAGAAACTTGTTTGTGATGAGTGCATTCAACTCACAGACTTGAACGTTCCTTTTGAAAGAGCAGTTTTGAAACACACTTTTTGTACAATCTGCAAGTGGATATTTAGAACGCTTTCTGGCCTATGCTGGGAAATGAAATATCTTCACCTAAAACCTAGACAGAAGCATTCTCGGAAACTTCTGTGCGATGAGTGCATTCAACTCACAGACTTGAACATTACTTTGGATAGAGCAGTTTGGAAACACTCCTTTTGAAGAATCTGTAAGTGTTTGTTTGGAGCGTTTTGAGGCCTATGCTGGAAAAGGAAATATCTTCACATAAAAACTAGACAGAAGCATTCTCAGAAACTTCTTTGTGATGAGTGCATTCTACTCGCAGAGTTGAACCTTCTTTTTGATAGAAGAGTTTTCAAACTGTCTTTTTGTAGAATCTGCAAGTGCATATTTGGAGCTGTTTGAGGCCAATGATGGAAAAGGAAATATCTTCACATAAAAACTAGACAGAAGCGTTCTCAGAAACTTGTTTGGGAGGAGTGCATTCAAGTCACAGATTTGAACCTTTCTTTTGAAAGAGCAGTTTTGAAACACTCTTTTTGTAGAATCTGCTAGTGTATATTTGGAGCGCTGTGAGGCGTATGCTGGGAAATGGAATATCTTCACCTGGAAACAAGACAGAAGGATTCTCAGAAACTTCTGTGTGATGAATGCATTCAACTCACAGACATGAACGTTCCTTTTGATAGGACAGTTTTGAAACACTCCTTTGGTAGAATCTGCATCTGTTTATTTCGAGCGCCTTGAGGCCAATGCTGGAAAAGGAAATATCTTCCCATAAAAACTAGACAGAAGCATTCTCAGAAACTTGTGTGTGATGAGTGCGTTCAACTCACAGACTTGAACGATCCTTTTGATAGGACAGTTTGGAAACACTCCCTTTGTAGAATCTGCAAGTGTTTATTTCGAGCTCATTGAGGTCAACGGTGGAAAAGGAATTGTCCTCAAATAACAACTACACAGAAGCATTCTCCGAAACTTCTTTGCAATGAGTGCATTCAACTCACGGACTTGATCCTTCCTTTTGAAAGAACAGTTTTGAAACACTCTTTTTGTAGAATCTTCAAGTGGATATTTGGAACGCTTTGAGGCCTAGGCTGGGAAATGAAATATGTTCACCTAAAAACTAGACAGAAGCATTCTCAGAAACTTCTGTGTGATGAGTGCATTCAACTCACAGACTTGAACATTCCTTTTGATAGAGCAGTTTGGAAACACTCCTTTTGCAGAATCTGCAAGGGTTTATTTGGAGCACTTTGAGGCCTATGCTGGAAAAGGAAATATCTTCACATAAAAACTAGACAGAAGCATTCTCAGAAACTTCTTTGTGATGAGTGCATTCTACTCACAGAGTTGAACCTTCTTTTTGATAGAAGAGTTTTGAAACTCTCTTTCTGTAGAATCTGCAAGTGCATATTTGGAGCTGTTTGAGGCCAATGCTGGAAAAGGAAATATCTTCACATAAAAACTAGACAGAAGCATTCTCAGAAACTTGTTTGCGATGAGTGCATTCAACTCACAGACTTCAACCTTTCTTTTGAAAGAGCAGTTTTGAAACACTCTTTTTGTAGAATCTTCAAGTGGATATTTAGAACGCTTTCTGGCCTATGCTGGGAAATGAAATATCTTCACCTAAAACCTAGAAAGAAGCATTCTCGCAAACTTCCGTGTGAAGAGTGCATTCGACTCACGGACTTGAACATTACTTTGGATAGAGCAGTTTGGAAACACTCCTTTTGAAGAATCTGCAAGTGTTTGTTTGGAGCGTTTTGAGGCCTATGCTGGAAAAGGAAATATCTTCACATAAAAACTAGACAGAAGCATTCTCAGAAACTTCTTTGTGATGAGTGCATTCTACTCGCAGAGTTGAACCTTCTTTTTGATAGAAGAGTTTTCAAACTGTCTTTTTGTAGAATCTGCAAGTGCATATTTGGAGCTGTTTGAGGCCAATGATGGAAAAGGAAATATCTTCACATAATAACTAGACAGAAGCGTTCTCAGAAACTTTTTTGGGAGGAGTGCATTCAAGTCACAGATTTGAACCTTTCTTTTGAAAGAGCAGTTTTGAAACACGCTTTTTGTAGAATCTGCTAGTGTATATTTGGAGCGCTGTGAGGCGTATGCTGGGAAATGGAATATCTTCACCTGGAAACAAGACAGAAGGTTTCTCAGAAACTTCTGTGTGATGAATGCATTCAACTCACAGACATGAACGTTCCTTTTGATAGGACAGTTTTGAAACACTCCTTTGGTAGAATCTGCATCTGTTTATTTCGAGCGCCTTGAGGCCAATGCTGGAAAAGGAAATATCTTCCCATAAAAACTAGACAGAAGCATTCTCAGAAACTTGTGTGTGATGAGTGCGTTCAACTCACAGACTTGAACGATCCTTTTGATAGGACAGTTTGGAAACACTCCCTTTGTAGAATCTGCAAGTGTTTATTTCGAGCTCATTGAGGTCAACGGTGGAAAAGGAATTGTCCTCAAATAACAACTACACAGAAGCATTCTCCGAAACTTCTTTGCAATGAGTGCATTCAACTCACGGACTTGATCCTTCCTTTTGAAAGAACAGTTTTGAAACACTCTTTTTGTAGAATCTTCAAGTGGATATTTGGAACGCTTTGAGGCCTAGGCTGGGAAATGAAATATGTTCACCTAAAAACTAGACAGAAGCATTCTCAGAAACTTCTGTGTGATGAGTGCATTCAACTCACAGACTTGAACATTCCTTTTGATAGAGCAGTTTGGAAACACTCCTTTTGCAGAATCTGCAAGGGTTTATTTGGAGCACTTTGAGGCCTATGCTGGAAAAGGAAATATCTTCACATAAAAACTAGACAGAAGCATTCTCAGAAACTTCTTTGTGATGAGTGCATTCTACTCACAGAGTTGAACCTTCTTTTTGATAGAAGAGTTTTGAAACTCTCTTTCTGTAGAATCTGCAAGTGCATATTTGGAGCTGTTTGAGGCCAATGCTGGAAAAGGAAATATCTTCACATAAAAACTAGACAGAAGCATTCTCAGAAACTTGTTTGCGATGAGTGCATTCAACTCACAGACTTCAACCTTTCTTTTGAAAGAGCAGTTTTGAAACACTCTTTTTGTAGAATCTTCAAGTGGATATTTAGAACGCTTTCTGGCCTATGCTGGGAAATGAAATATCTTCACCTAAAACCTAGAAAGAAGCATTCTCGCAAACTTCCGTGTGAAGAGTGCATTCGACTCACGGACTTGAACATTACTTTGGATAGAGCAGTTTGGAAACACTCCTTTTGAAGAATCTGCAAGTGTTTGTTTGGAGCGTTTTGAGGCCTATGCTGGAAAAGGAAATATCTTCACATAAAAACTAGACAGAAGCATTCTCAGAAACTTCTTTGTGATGAGTGCATTCTACTCATACAGTTGAACATTCTTTTTGATAGAAGAGTTTTGAAACTCTCTTTCTGTGGGATCTGCAAGTGCATATTTGGAGCTGTTGGAGGCCAATGTTGGAAAAGGAAATATCTTCACATAAAAACTAGACGGAAGCATTCTCAGAAACTTGTGTGTGATGAGTGCGTTCAACTCACAGACTTGAACGATCCTATTGATAGGACAGTTTGGAAACACTCCTTTTGTAGAATCTGCAAGTGTTTATTTCGAGCTCATTGAGGCCAAAGGTGGAAAAGGAAATGTCCTCAAATAACAACTACACAGAAGCATTCTCCGAAACTTCTTTGCAATGAGTGCATTCAACTCGCAGACTTGAACCTTCCTTTTGAAAGAGCAGTTTTGAAACACTCTTTTTGTAGAATCTTCAAGTGGATATTTGGAACGCTTTGAGGCCTAGGCTGGGAAATGAAATATCTTCACCTAAAAACTAGACAGAAGCATTCTCAGAAACTTCTGTGTGATGAGTGCATTCAACTCACAGACTTGAATATTCCTTTTGATAGAGCAGTTTGGAAACACTCCTTTTGCAGAATCTGCAAGGGTTTATTTGGAGCACTTTGAGGCCTATGCTGGAAAAGGAAATATCTTCACATAAAAACTAGACAGAAGCATTCTCAGAAACTTCTTTGTGACGAGTGCATTCTACTCACAGAGTTGAACCTTCTTTTTGATAGAAGAGTTTTGAAACTCTCTTTCTGTAGAATCTGCAAGTGCATATTTGGAGCTGTTTGAGGCCAATGCTGGAAAAGGAAATATCTTCACATAAAAACTAGACAGAAGCATTCTCAGAAACTTGTTTGCGATGAGTGCATTCAACTCACAGACTTGAACGTTCCTACTGAAAGAGCAGTTTTGAAACACACTTTTTGTACAATCTGCAAGTGGATATTTAGAACGCTTTTTGTCCTATGCTGGGAAATGAAATATCTTCACGTAAAAACTAGACAGAAGCATTCTCAGAAACTTCTGTGTGATGAGTGCATTCAACTCACAGACTTGAACATTCCTTTTGATAGAGCAGTTTGGAAACACTCCTTTTGAAGAATCTGCAAGTGTTTGTTTGGAGCGTTTTGAGGCCTATGCTGGAAAAGGAAATATCTTCACATAAAAACTAGACAGAAGCATTCTCAGAAACTTCTTTGTGATGAGTGCATTCTACTCATAGAGTTGAACATTCTTTTTGATAGAAGAGTTTTGAAACTCTCTTTCTGTGGGATCTGCAAGTGCATATTTGGAGCTGTTTGAGGCCAATGATGGAAAAGGAAATATCTTCACATAAAAACTAGACAGAAGCATTCTCAGAAACTTGTTTGTGATGAGTGCATTCAACTCACAGACTTAAACGTTCCTTTTGAAAGAGCAGTTTTGAAACACACTTTTTGTACAATCTGCAAGTGGATATTTAGAACGCTTTCGGTCCTATGCTGGGAAATGAAATACCTTCACCTAAAACCTAGACAGAAGCATTCTCGGAAACTTCTGTGTGATGAGTGCATTCAACTCACAGACTTGAACATTCCCTTTGATAGAGCAGTTTGGAAACACTCCTTTTTCAGAATCTGCAAGGGTTTATTTGGAGCACTTTGAGGCGTATGCTGGAAAAGGAAATATCTTCACATAAAAACTAGACAGAAGCATTCTCAGAAACTTCTTTGGGATGAGTGCATTCTACTCACAGAGTTGAACCTTCCTTTTGATAGAAGAGTTTTGAAACTCTCTTTCTGTAGAATCTGCAAGCGCATATTTGGAGCTGTTTGAGGCCAACGCTGGAAAAGGAAATATCTTCACATAAAAACTAGAAAGAAGCATTCTCAGAAACTTGTTTGTGATGAGTGCATTCAACTCACAGACTTGAACGTTCCTTTTGAAAGAGCAGTTTTGAAACACACTTTTTGTACAATCTGCAAGTGGATATTTAGAACGCTTTCTGGCCTATGCTGGGAAATGAAATATCTTCACCTAAAACCTAGACAGAAGCATTTTCGGAAACTTCTGTGCGATGAGTGCATTCAACTCACAGACTTGAACATTACTTTGGATAGAGCAGTTTGGAAACACTCCTTTTGAAGAATCTGTAAGTGTTTGTTTGGAGCGTTTTGAGGCCTATGCTGGAAAAGGAAATATCTTCACATAAAAACTAGACAGAAGCATTCTCAGAAACTTCTTTGTGATGAGTGCATTCTACTCGCAGAGTTGAACCTTCTTTTTGATAGAAGAGTTTTCAAACTGTCTTTTTGTAGAATCTGCAAGTGCATATTTGGAGCTGTTTGAGGCCAATGATGGAAAAGGAAATATCTTCACATAAAAACTAGACAGAAGCGTTCTCAGAAACTTTTTTGGGAGGAGTGCATTCAAGTCACAGATTTGAACCTTTCTTTTGAAAGAGCAGTTTTGAAACACTCTTTTTGTAGAATCTGCTAGTGTATATTTGGAGCGCTGTGAGGCGTATGCTGGGAAATGGAATATCTTCACCTGGAAACAAGACAGAAGGTTTCTCAGAAACTTCTGTGTGATGAATGCATTCAACTCACAGACATGAACGTTCCTTTTGATAGGACAGTTTTGAAACACTCCTTTGGTAGAATCTGCATCTGTTTATTTCGAGCGCCTTGAGGCCAATGCTGGAAAAGGAAATATCTTCCCATAAAAACTAGACAGAAGCATTCTCAGAAACTTGTGTGTGATGAGTGCGTTCAACTCACAGACTTGAACGATCCTTTTGATAGGACAGTTTGGAAACACTCCCTTTGTAGAATCTGCAAGTGTTTATTTCGAGCTCATTGAGGTCAACGGTGGAAAAGGAATTGTCCTCAAATAACAACTACACAGAAGCATTCTCCGAAACTTCTTTGCAATGAGTGCATTCAACTCACGGACTTGATCCTTCCTTTTGAAAGAACAGTTTTGAAACACTCTTTTTGTAGAATCTTCAAGTGGATATTTGGAACGCTTTGAGGCCTAGGCTGGGAAATGAAATATGTTCACCTAAAAACTAGACAGAAGCATTCTCAGAAACTTCTGTGTGATGAGTGCATTCAACTCACAGACTTGAACATTCCTTTTGATAGAGCAGTTTGGAAACACTCCTTTTGCAGAATCTGCAAGGGTTTATTTGGAGCACTTTGAGGCCTATGCTGGAAAAGGAAATATCTTCACATAAAAACTAGACAGAAGCATTCTCAGAAACTTCTTTGGGATGAGTGCATTCTACTCACAGAGTTGAACCTTCTTTTTGATAGAAGAGTTTTGAAACTCTCTTTCTGTAGAATCTGCAAGTGCATATTTGGAGCTGTTTGAGGCCAATGCTGGAAAAGGAAATATCTTCACATAAAAACTAGACAGAAGCATTCTCAGAAACTTGTTTGCGATGAGTGCATTCAACTCACAGACTTCAACCTTTCTTTTGAAAGAGCAGTTTTGAAACACTCTTTTTGTAGAATCTTCAAGTGGATATTTAGAACGCTTTCTGGCCTATGCTGGGAAATGAAATATCTTCACCTAAAACCTAGAAAGAAGCATTCTCGCAAACTTCCGTGTGAAGAGTGCATTCGACTCACGGACTTGAACATTACTTTGGATAGAGCAGTTTGGAAACACTCCTTTTGAAGAATCTGCAAGTGTTTGTTTGGAGCGTTTTGAGGCCTATGCTGGAAAAGGAAATATCTTCACATAAAAACTAGACAGAAGCATTCTCAGAAACTTCTTTGTGATGAGTGCATTCTACTCATACAGTTGAACATTCTTTTTGATAGAAGAGTTTTGAAACTCTCTTTCTGTGGGATCTGCAAGTGCATATTTGGAGCTGTTGGAGGCCAATGTTGGAAAAGGAAATATCTTCACATAAAAACTAGACGGAAGCATTCTCAGAAACTTGTGTGTGATGAGTGCGTTCAACTCACAGACTTGAACGATCCTATTGATAGGACAGTTTGGAAACACTCCTTTTGTAGAATCTGCAAGTGTTTATTTCGAGCTCATTGAGGCCAAAGGTGGAAAAGGAAATGTCCTCAAATAACAACTACACAGAAGCATTCTCCGAAACTTCTTTGTGATGAGTGCATTCAACTCGCAGACTTGAACCTTCCTTTTGAAAGAGCAGTTTTGAAACACTCTTTTTGTAGAATCTTCAAGTGGATATTTGGAACGCTTTGAGGCCTAGGCTGGGAAATGAAATATCTTCACCTAAAAACTAGACAGAAGCATTCTCAGAAACTTCTGTGTGATGAGTGCATTCAACTCACAGACTTGAATATTCCTTTTGATAGAGCAGTTTGGAAACACTCCTTTTGCAGAATCTGCAAGTGTTTATTTGGAGCACTTTGAGGCCTATGCTGGAAAAGGAAATATCTTCACATAAAAACTAGACAGAAGCATTCTCAGAAACTTCTTTGTGACGAGTGCATTCTACTCACAGAGTTGAACCTTCTTTTTGATAGAAGAGTTTTGAAACTCTCTTTCTGTAGAATCTGCAAGTGCATATTTGGAGCTGTTTGAGGCCAATGCTGGAAAAGGAAATATCTTCACATAAAAACTAGACAGAAGCATTCTCAGAAACTTGTTTGCGATGAGTGCATTCAACTCACAGACTTGAACGTTCCTACTGAAAGAGCAGTTTTGAAACACACTTTTTGTACAATCTGCAAGTGGATATTTAGAACGCTTTTTGTCCTATGCTGGGAAATGAAATATCTTCACGTAAAAACTAGACAGAAGCATTCTCAGAAACTTCTGTGTGATGAGTGCATTCAACTCACAGACTTGAACATTCCTTTTGATAGAGCAGTTTGGAAACACTCCTTTTGAAGAATCTGCAAGTGTTTGTTTGGAGCGTTTTGAGGCCTATGCTGGAAAAGGAAATATCTTCACATAAAAACTAGACAGAAGCATTCTCAGAAACTTCTTTGTGATGAGTGCATTCTACTCATAGAGTTGAACATTCTTTTTGATAGAAGAGTTTTGAAACTCTCTTTCTGTGGGATCTGCAAGTGCATATTTGGAGCTGTTTGAGGCCAATGATGGAAAAGGAAATATCTTCACATAAAAACTAGACAGAAGCATTCTCAGAAACTTGTTTGTGATGAGTGCATTCAACTCACAGACTTAAACGTTCCTTTTGAAAGAGCAGTTTTGAAACACACTTTTTGTACAATCTGCAAGTGGATATTTAGAACGCTTTCGGTCCTATGCTGGGAAATGAAATACCTTCACCTAAAACCTAGACAGAAGCATTCTCGGAAACTTCTGTGTGATGAGTGCATTCAACTCACAGACTTGAACATTCCCTTTGATAGAGCAGTTTGGAAACACTCCTTTTTCAGAATCTGCAAGGGTTTATTTGGAGCACTTTGAGGCGTATGCTGGAAAAGGAAATATCTTCACATAAAAACTAGACAGAAGCATTCTCAGAAACTTCTTTGGGATGAGTGCATTCTACTCACAGAGTTGAACCTTCTTTTTGATAGAAGAGTTTTGAAACTCTCTTTCTGTAGAATCTGCAAGCGCATATTTGGAGCTGTTTGAGGCCAACGCTGGAAAAGGAAATATCTTCACATAAAAACTAGAAAGAAGCATTCTCAGAAACTTGTTTGTGATGAGTGCATTCAACTCACAGACTTGAACGTTCCTTTTGAAAGAGCAGTTTTGAAACACACTTTTTGTACAATCTGCAAGTGGATATTTAGAACGCTTTCTGGCCTATGCTGGGAAATGAAATATCTTCACCTAAAACCTAGACAGAAGCATTCTCGGAAACTTCTGTGCGATGAGTGCATTCAACTCACAGACTTGAACATTACTTTGGATAGAGCAGTTTGGAAACACTCCTTTTGAAGAATCTGTAAGTGTTTGTTTGGAGCGTTTTGAGGCCTATGCTGGAAAAGGAAATATCTTCACATAAAAACTAGACAGAAGCATTCTCAGAAACTTCTTTGTGATGAGTGCATTCTACTCGCAGAGTTGAACCTTCTTTTTGATAGAAGAGTTTTCAAACTGTCTTTTTGTAGAATCTGCAAGTGCATATTTGGAGCTGTTTGAGGCCAATGATGGAAAAGGAAATATCTTCACATAAAAACTAGACAGAAGCGTTCTCAGAAACTTTTTTGGGAGGAGTGCATTCAAGTCACAGATTTGAACCTTTCTTTTGAAAGAGCAGTTTTGAAACACTCTTTTTGTAGAATCTGCTAGTGTATATTTGGAGCGCTGTGAGGCGTATGCTGGGAAATGGAATATCTTCACCTGGAAACAAGACAGAAGGATTCTCAGAAACTTCTGTGTGATGAATGCATTCAACTCACAGACATGAACGTTCCTTTTGATAGGACAGTTTTGAAACACTCCTTTGGTAGAATCTGCATCTGTTTATTTCGAGCGCCTTGAGGCCAATGCTGGAAAAGGAAATATCTTCCCATAAAAACTAGACAGAAGCATTCTCAGAAACTTGTGTGTGATGAGTGCGTTCAACTCACAGACTTGAACGATCCTTTTGATAGGACAGTTTGGAAACACTCCCTTTGTAGAATCTGCAAGTGTTTATTTCGAGCTCATTGAGGTCAACGGTGGAAAAGGAATTGTCCTCAAATAACAACTACACAGAAGCATTCTCCGAAACTTCTTTGCAATGAGTGCATTCAACTCACGGACTTGATCCTTCCTTTTGAAAGAACAGTTTTGAAACACTCTTTTTGTAGAATCTTCAAGTGGATATTTGGAACGCTTTGAGGCCTAGGCTGGGAAATGAAATATGTTCACCTAAAAACTAGACAGAAGCATTCTCAGAAACTTCTGTGTGATGAGTGCATTCAACTCACAGACTTGAACATTCCTTTTGATAGAGCAGTTTGGAAACACTCCTTTTGCAGAATCTGCAAGGGTTTATTTGGAGCACTTTGAGGCCTATGCTGGAAAAGGAAATATCTTCACATAAAAACTAGACAGAAGCATTCTCAGAAACTTCTTTGGGATGAGTGCATTCTACTCACAGAGTTGAACCTTCTTTTTGATAGAAGAGTTTTGAAACTCTCTTTCTGTAGAATCTGCAAGTGCATATTTGGAGCTGTTTGAGGCCAATGCTGGAAAAGGAAATATCTTCACATAAAAACTAGACAGAAGCATTCTCAGAAACTTGTTTGCGATGAGTGCATTCAACTCACAGACTTCAACCTTTCTTTTGAAAGAGCAGTTTTGAAACACTCTTTTTGTAGAATCTTCAAGTGGATATTTAGAACGCTTTCTGGCCTATGCTGGGAAATGAAATATCTTCACCTAAAACCTAGAAAGAAGCATTCTCGCAAACTTCCGTGTGAAGAGTGCATTCGACTCACGGACTTGAACATTACTTTGGATAGAGCAGTTTGGAAACACTCCTTTTGAAGAATCTGCAAGTGTTTGTTTGGAGCGTTTTGAGGCCTATGCTGGAAAAGGAAATATCTTCACATAAAAACTAGACAGAAGCATTCTCAGAAACTTCTTTGTGATGAGTGCATTCTACTCATACAGTTGAACATTCTTTTTGATAGAAGAGTTTTGAAACTCTCTTTCTGTGGGATCTGCAAGTGCATATTTGGAGCTGTTGGAGGCCAATGTTGGAAAAGGAAATATCTTCACATAAAAACTAGACGGAAGCATTCTCAGAAACTTGTGTGTGATGAGTGCGTTCAACTCACAGACTTGAACGATCCTATTGATAGGACAGTTTGGAAACACTCCTTTTGTAGAATCTGCAAGTGTTTATTTCGAGCTCATTGAGGCCAAAGGTGGAAAAGGAAATGTCCTCAAATAACAACTACACAGAAGCATTCTCCGAAACTTCTTTGTGATGAGTGCATTCAACTCGCAGACTTGAACCTTCCTTTTGAAAGAGCAGTTTTGAAACACTCTTTTTGTAGAATCTTCAAGTGGATATTTGGAACGCTTTGAGGCCTAGGCTGGGAAATGAAATATCTTCACCTAAAAACTAGACAGAAGCATTCTCAGAAACTTCTGTGTGATGAGTGCATTCAACTCACAGACTTGAATATTCCTTTTGATAGAGCAGTTTGGAAACACTCCTTTTGCAGAATCTGCAAGTGTTTATTTGGAGCACTTTGAGGCCTATGCTGGAAAAGGAAATATCTTCACATAAAAACTAGACAGAAGCATTCTCAGAAACTTCTTTGTGACGAGTGCATTCTACTCACAGAGTTGAACCTTCTTTTTGATAGAAGAGTTTTGAAACTCTCTTTCTGTAGAATCTGCAAGTGCATATTTGGAGCTGTTTGAGGCCAATGCTGGAAAAGGAAATATCTTCACATAAAAACTAGACAGAAGCATTCTCAGAAACTTGTTTGCGATGAGTGCATTCAACTCACAGACTTGAACGTTCCTACTGAAAGAGCAGTTTTGAAACACACTTTTTGTACAATCTGCAAGTGGATATTTAGAACGCTTTTTGTCCTATGCTGGGAAATGAAATATCTTCACGTAAAAACTAGACAGAAGCATTCTCAGAAACTTCTGTGTGATGAGTGCATTCAACTCACAGACTTGAACATTCCTTTTGATAGAGCAGTTTGGAAACACTCCTTTTGAAGAATCTGCAAGTGTTTGTTTGGAGCGTTTTGAGGCCTATGCTGGAAAAGGAAATATCTTCACATAAAAACTAGACAGAAGCATTCTCAGAAACTTCTTTGTGATGAGTGCATTCTACTCATAGAGTTGAACATTCTTTTTGATAGAAGAGTTTTGAAACTCTCTTTCTGTGGGATCTGCAAGTGCATATTTGGAGCTGTTTGAGGCCAATGATGGAAAAGGAAATATCTTCACATAAAAACTAGACAGAAGCATTCTCAGAAACTTGTTTGTGATGAGTGCATTCAACTCACAGACTTAAACGTTCCTTTTGAAAGAGCAGTTTTGAAACACACTTTTTGTACAATCTGCAAGTGGATATTTAGAACGCTTTCGGTCCTATGCTGGGAAATGAAATACCTTCACCTAAAACCTAGACAGAAGCATTCTCGGAAACTTCTGTGTGATGAGTGCATTCAACTCACAGACTTGAACATTCCCTTTGATAGAGCAGTTTGGAAACACTCCTTTTTCAGAATCTGCAAGGGTTTATTTGGAGCACTTTGAGGCGTATGCTGGAAAAGGAAATATCTTCACATAAAAACTAGACAGAAGCATTCTCAGAAACTTCTTTGGGATGAGTGCATTCTACTCACAGAGTTGAACCTTCTTTTTGATAGAAGAGTTTTGAAACTCTCTTTCTGTAGAATCTGCAAGCGCATATTTGGAGCTGTTTGAGGCCAACGCTGGAAAAGGAAATATCTTCACATAAAAACTAGAAAGAAGCATTCTCAGAAACTTGTTTGTGATGAGTGCATTCAACTCACAGACTTGAACGTTCCTTTTGAAAGAGCAGTTTTGAAACACACTTTTTGTACAATCTGCAAGTGGATATTTAGAACGCTTTCTGGCCTATGCTGGGAAATGAAATATCTTCACCTAAAACCTAGACAGAAGCATTCTCGGAAACTTCTGTGCGATGAGTGCATTCAACTCACAGACTTGAACATTACTTTGGATAGAGCAGTTTGGAAACACTCCTTTTGAAGAATCTGTAAGTGTTTGTTTGGAGCGTTTTGAGGCCTATGCTGGAAAAGGAAATATCTTCACATAAAAACTAGACAGAAGCATTCTCAGAAACTTCTTTGTGATGAGTGCATTCTACTCGCAGAGTTGAACCTTCTTTTTGATAGAAGAGTTTTCAAACTGTCTTTTTGTAGAATCTGCAAGTGCATATTTGGAGCTGTTTGAGGCCAATGATGGAAAAGGAAATATCTTCACATAAAAACTAGACAGAAGCGTTCTCAGAAACTTTTTTGGGAGGAGTGCATTCAAGTCACAGATTTGAACCTTTCTTTTGAAAGAGCAGTTTTGAAACACTCTTTTTGTAGAATCTGCTAGTGTATATTTGGAGCGCTGTGAGGCGTATGCTGGGAAATGGAATATCTTCACCTGGAAACAAGACAGAAGGATTCTCAGAAACTTCTGTGTGATGAATGCATTCAACTCACAGACATGAACGTTCCTTTTGATAGGACAGTTTTGAAACACTCCTTTGGTAGAATCTGCATCTGTTTATTTCGAGCGCCTTGAGGCCAATGCTGGAAAAGGAAATATCTTCCCATAAAAACTAGACAGAAGCATTCTCAGAAACTTGTGTGTGATGAGTGCGTTCAACTCACAGACTTGAACGATCCTTTTGATAGGACAGTTTGGAAACACTCCCTTTGTAGAATCTGCAAGTGTTTATTTCGAGCTCATTGAGGTCAACGGTGGAAAAGGAATTGTCCTCAAATAACAACTACACAGAAGCATTCTCCGAAACTTCTTTGCAATGAGTGCATTCAACTCACGGACTTGATCCTTCCTTTTGAAAGAACAGTTTTGAAACACTCTTTTTGTAGAATCTTCAAGTGGATATTTGGAACGCTTTGAGGCCTAGGCTGGGAAATGAAATATGTTCACCTAAAAACTAGACAGAAGCATTCTCAGAAACTTCTGTGTGATGAGTGCATTCAACTCACAGACTTGAACATTCCTTTTGATAGAGCAGTTTGGAAACACTCCTTTTGCAGAATCTGCAAGGGTTTATTTGGAGCACTTTGAGGCCTATGCTGGAAAAGGAAATATCTTCACATAAAAACTAGACAGAAGCATTCTCAGAAACTTCTTTGGGATGAGTGCATTCTACTCACAGAGTTGAACCTTCTTTTTGATAGAAGAGTTTTGAAACTCTCTTTCTGTAGAATCTGCAAGTGCATATTTGGAGCTGTTTGAGGCCAATGCTGGAAAAGGAAATATCTTCACATAAAAACTAGACAGAAGCATTCTCAGAAACTTGTTTGCGATGAGTGCATTCAACTCACAGACTTCAACCTTTCTTTTGAAAGAGCAGTTTTGAAACACTCTTTTTGTAGAATCTTCAAGTGGATATTTAGAACGCTTTCTGGCCTATGCTGGGAAATGAAATATCTTCACCTAAAACCTAGAAAGAAGCATTCTCGCAAACTTCCGTGTGAAGAGTGCATTCGACTCACGGACTTGAACATTACTTTGGATAGAGCAGTTTGGAAACACTCCTTTTGAAGAATCTGCAAGTGTTTGTTTGGAGCGTTTTGAGGCCTATGCTGGAAAAGGAAATATCTTCACATAAAAACTAGACAGAAGCATTCTCAGAAACTTCTTTGTGATGAGTGCATTCTACTCATACAGTTGAACATTCTTTTTGATAGAAGAGTTTTGAAACTCTCTTTCTGTGGGATCTGCAAGTGCATATTTGGAGCTGTTGGAGGCCAATGTTGGAAAAGGAAATATCTTCACATAAAAACTAGACGGAAGCATTCTCAGAAACTTGTGTGTGATGAGTGCGTTCAACTCACAGACTTGAACGATCCTATTGATAGGACAGTTTGGAAACACTCCTTTTGTAGAATCTGCAAGTGTTTATTTCGAGCTCATTGAGGCCAAAGGTGGAAAAGGAAATGTCCTCAAATAACAACTACACAGAAGCATTCTCCAAAACTTCTTTGCGATGAGTGCATTCAACTCGCAGACTTGAACCTTCCTTTTGAAAGAGCAGTTTTGAAACACTCTTTTTGTAGAATCTTCAAGTGGATATTTGGAACGCTTTGAGGCCTAGGCTGGGAAATGAAATATCTTCACCTAAAAACTAGACAGAAGCATTCTCAGAAACTTCTGTGTGATGAGTGCATTCAACTCACAGACTTGAATATTCCTTTTGATAGAGCAGTTTGGAAACACTCCTTTTGCAGAATCTGCAAGGGTTTATTTGGAGCACTTTGAGGCCTATGCTGGAAAAGGAAATATCTTCACATAAAAACTAGACAGAAGCATTCTCAGAAACTTCTTTGTGACGAGTGCATTCTACTCACAGAGTTGAACCTTCTTTTTGATAGAAGAGTTTTGAAACTCTCTTTCTGTAGAATCTGCAAGTGCATATTTGGAGCTGTTTGAGGCCAATGCTGGAAAAGGAAATATCTTCACATAAAAACTAGACAGAAGCATTCTCAGAAACTTGTTTGCGATGAGTGCATTCAACTCACAGACTTGAACGTTCCTACTGAAAGAGCAGTTTTGAAACACACTTTTTGTACAATCTGCAAGTGGATATTTAGAACGCTTTTTGTCCTATGCTGGGAAATGAAATATCTTCACGTAAAAACTAGACAGAAACATTCTCAGAAACTTCTGTGTGATGAGTGCATTCAACTCACAGACTTGAACATTCCTTTTGATAGAGAAGTTTGGAAACACTCCTTTTGAAGAATCTGCAAGTGTTTGTTTGGAGCGTTTTGAGGCCTATGCTGGAAAAGGAAATATCTTCACATAAAAACTAGACAGAAGCATTCTCAGAAACTTCTTTGTGATGAGTGCATTCTACTCATAGAGTTGAACATTCTTTTTGATAGAAGAGTTTTGAAACTCTCTTTCTGTGGGATCTGCAAGTGCATATTTGGAGCTGTTTGAGGCCAATGATGGAAAAGGAAATATCTTCACATAAAAACTAGACAGAAGCATTCTCAGAAACTTGTTTGTGATGAGTGCATTCAACTCACAGACTTAAACGTTCCTTTTGAAAGAGCAGTTTTGAAACACACTTTTTGTACAATCTGCAAGTGGATATTTAGAACGCTTTCGGTCCTATGCTGGGAAATGAAATACCTTCACCTAAAACCTAGACAGAAGCATTCTCGGAAACTTCTGTGTGATGAGTGCATTCAACTCACAGACTTGAACATTCCCTTTGATAGAGCAGTTTGGAAACACTCCTTTTTCAGAATCTGCAAGGGTTTATTTGGAGCACTTTGAGGCGTATGCTGGAAAAGGAAATATCTTCACATAAAAACTAGACAGAAGCATTCTCAGAAACTTCTTTGGGATGAGTGCATTCTACTCACAGAGTTGAACCTTCTTTTTGATAGAAGAGTTTTGAAACTCTCTTTCTGTAGAATCTGCAAGCGCATATTTGGAGCTGTTTGAGGCCAACGCTGGAAAAGGAAATATCTTCACATAAAAACTAGAAAGAAGCATTCTCAGAAACTTGTTTGTGATGAGTGCATTCAACTCACAGACTTGAACGTTCCTTTTGAAAGAGCAGTTTTGAAACACACTTTTTGTACAATCTGCAAGTGGATATTTAGAACGCTTTCTGGCCTATGCTGGGAAATGAAATATCTTCACCTAAAACCTAGACAGAAGCATTCTCGGAAACTTCTGTGCGATGAGTGCATTCAACTCACAGACTTGAACATTACTTTGGATAGAGCAGTTTGGAAACACTCCTTTTGAAGAATCTGTAAGTGTTTGTTTGGAGCGTTTTGAGGCCTATGCTGGAAAAGGAAATATCTTCACATAAAAACTAGACAGAAGCATTCTCAGAAACTTCTTTGTGATGAGTGCATTCTACTCGCAGAGTTGAACCTTCTTTTTGATAGAAGAGTTTTCAAACTGTCTTTTTGTAGAATCTGCAAGTGCATATTTGGAGCTGTTTGAGGCCAATGATGGAAAAGGAAATATCTTCACATAAAAACTAGACAGAAGCGTTCTCAGAAACTTGTTTGGGAGGAGTGCATTCAAGTCACAGATTTGAACCTTTCTTTTGAAAGAGCAGTTTTGAAACACTCTTTTTGTAGAATCTGCTAGTGTATATTTGGAGCGCTGTGAGGCGTATGCTGGGAAATGGAATATCTTCACCTGGAAACAAGACAGAAGGATTCTCAGAAACTTCTGTGTGATGAATGCATTCAACTCACAGACATGAACGTTCCTTTTGATAGGACAGTTTTGAAACACTCCTTTGGTAGAATCTGCATCTGTTTATTTCGAGCGCCTTGAGGCCAATGCTGGAAAAGGAAATATCTTCCCATAAAAACTAGACAGAAGCATTCTCAGAAACTTGTGTGTGATGAGTGCGTTCAACTCACAGACTTGAACGATCCTTTTGATAGGACAGTTTGGAAACACTCCCTTTGTAGAATCTGCAAGTGTTTATTTCGAGCTCATTGAGGTCAACGGTGGAAAAGGAATTGTCCTCAAATAACAACTACACAGAAGCATTCTCCGAAACTTCTTTGCAATGAGTGCATTCAACTCACGGACTTGATCCTTCCTTTTGAAAGAACAGTTTTGAAACACTCTTTTTGTAGAATCTTCAAGTGGATATTTGGAACGCTTTGAGGCCTAGGCTGGGAAATGAAATATGTTCACCTAAAAACTAGACAGAAGCATTCTCAGAAACTTCTGTGTGATGAGTGCATTCAACTCACAGACTTGAACATTCCTTTTGATAGAGCAGTTTGGAAACACTCCTTTTGCAGAATCTGCAAGGGTTTATTTGGAGCACTTTGAGGCCTATGCTGGAAAAGGAAATATCTTCACATAAAAACTAGACAGAAGCATTCTCAGAAACTTCTTTGGGATGAGTGCATTCTACTCACAGAGTTGAACCTTCTTTTTGATAGAAGAGTTTTGAAACTCTCTTTCTGTAGAATCTGCAAGTGCATATTTGGAGCTGTTTGAGGCCAATGCTGGAAAAGGAAATATCTTCACATAAAAACTAGACAGAAGCATTCTCAGAAACTTGTTTGCGATGAGTGCATTCAACTCACAGACTTCAACCTTTCTTTTGAAAGAGCAGTTTTGAAACACTCTTTTTGTAGAATCTTCAAGTGGATATTTAGAACGCTTTCTGGCCTATGCTGGGAAATGAAATATCTTCACCTAAAACCTAGAAAGAAGCATTCTCGCAAACTTCCGTGTGAAGAGTGCATTCGACTCACGGACTTGAACATTACTTTGGATAGAGCAGTTTGGAAACACTCCTTTTGAAGAATCTGCAAGTGTTTGTTTGGAGCGTTTTGAGGCCTATGCTGGAAAAGGAAATATCTTCACATAAAAACTAGACAGAAGCATTCTCAGAAACTTCTTTGTGATGAGTGCATTCTACTCATACAGTTGAACATTCTTTTTGATAGAAGAGTTTTGAAACTCTCTTTCTGTGGGATCTGCAAGTGCATATTTGGAGCTGTTGGAGGCCAATGTTGGAAAAGGAAATATCTTCACATAAAAACTAGACGGAAGCATTCTCAGAAACTTGTGTGTGATGAGTGCGTTCAACTCACAGACTTGAACGATCCTATTGATAGGACAGTTTGGAAACACTCCTTTTGTAGAATCTGCAAGTGTTTATTTCGAGCTCATTGAGGCCAAAGGTGGAAAAGGAAATGTCCTCAAATAACAACTACACAGAAGCATTCTCCGAAACTTCTTTGCAATGAGTGCATTCAACTCGCAGACTTGAACCTTCCTTTTGAAAGAGCAGTTTTGAAACACTCTTTTTGTAGAATCTTCAAGTGGATATTTGGAACGCTTTGAGGCCTAGGCTGGGAAATGAAATATCTTCACCTAAAAACTAGACAGAAGCATTCTCAGAAACTTCTGTGTGATGAGTGCATTCAACTCACAGACTTGAATATTCCTTTTGATAGAGCAGTTTGGAAACACTCCTTTTGCAGAATCTGCAAGTGTTTATTTGGAGCACTTTGAGGCCTATGCTGGAAAAGGAAATATCTTCACATAAAAACTAGACAGAAGCATTCTCAGAAACTTCTTTGTGACGAGTGCATTCTACTCACAGAGTTGAACCTTCTTTTTGATAGAAGAGTTTTGAAACTCTCTTTCTGTAGAATCTGCAAGTGCATATTTGGAGCTGTTTGAGGCCAATGCTGGAAAAGGAAATATCTTCACATAAAAACTAGACAGAAGCATTCTCAGAAACTTGTTTGCGATGAGTGCATTCAACTCACAGACTTGAACGTTCCTACTGAAAGAGCAGTTTTGAAACACACTTTTTGTACAATCTGCAAGTGGATATTTAGAACGCTTTTTGTCCTATGCTGGGAAATGAAATATCTTCACGTAAAAACTAGACAGAAGCATTCTCAGAAACTTCTGTGTGATGAGTGCATTCAACTCACAGACTTGAACATTCCTTTTGATAGAGCAGTTTGGAAACACTCCTTTTGAAGAATCTGCAAGTGTTTGTTTGGAGCGTTTTGAGGCCTATGCTGGAAAAGGAAATATCTTCACATAAAAACTAGACAGAAGCATTCTCAGAAACTTCTTTGTGATGAGTGCATTCTACTCATAGAGTTGAACATTCTTTTTGATAGAAGAGTTTTGAAACTCTCTTTCTGTGGGATCTGCAAGTGCATATTTGGAGCTGTTTGAGGCCAATGATGGAAAAGGAAATATCTTCACATAAAAACTAGACAGAAGCATTCTCAGAAACTTGTTTGTGATGAGTGCATTCAACTCACAGACTTAAACGTTCCTTTTGAAAGAGCAGTTTTGAAACACACTTTTTGTACAATCTGCAAGTGGATATTTAGAACGCTTTCGGTCCTATGCTGGGAAATGAAATACCTTCACCTAAAACCTAGACAGAAGCATTCTCGGAAACTTCTGTGTGATGAGTGCATTCAACTCACAGACTTGAACATTCCCTTTGATAGAGCAGTTTGGAAACACTCCTTTTTCAGAATCTGCAAGGGTTTATTTGGAGCACTTTGAGGCGTATGCTGGAAAAGGAAATATCTTCACATAAAAACTAGACAGAAGCATTCTCAGAAACTTCTTTGGGATGAGTGCATTCTACTCACAGAGTTGAACCTTCTTTTTGATAGAAGAGTTTTGAAACTCTCTTTCTGTAGAATCTGCAAGCGCATATTTGGAGCTGTTTGAGGCCAACGCTGGAAAAGGAAATATCTTCACATAAAAACTAGAAAGAAGCATTCTCAGAAACTTGTTTGTGATGAGTGCATTCAACTCACAGACTTGAACGTTCCTTTTGAAAGAGCAGTTTTGAAACACACTTTTTGTACAATCTGCAAGTGGATATTTAGAACGCTTTCTGGCCTATGCTGGGAAATGAAATATCTTCACCTAAAACCTAGACAGAAGCATTCTCGGAAACTTCTGTGCGATGAGTGCATTCAACTCACAGACTTGAACATTACTTTGGATAGAGCAGTTTGGAAACACTCCTTTTGAAGAATCTGTAAGTGTTTGTTTGGAGCGTTTTGAGGCCTATGCTGGAAAAGGAAATATCTTCACATAAAAACTAGACAGAAGCATTCTCAGAAACTTCTTTGTGATGAGTGCATTCTACTCGCAGAGTTGAACCTTCTTTTTGATAGAAGAGTTTTCAAACTGTCTTTTTGTAGAATCTGCAAGTGCATATTTGGAGCTGTTTGAGGCCAATGATGGAAAAGGAAATATCTTCACATAAGAACTAGACAGAAGCGTTCTCAGAAACTTTTTTGGGAGGAGTGCATTCAAGTCACAGATTTGAACCTTTCTTTTGAAAGAGCAGTTTTGAAACACTCTTTTTGTAGAATCTGCTAGTGTATATTTGGAGCGCTGTGAGGCGTATGCTGGGAAATGGAATATCTTCACCTGGAAACAAGACAGAAGGATTCTCAGAAACTTCTGTGTGATGAATGCATTCAACTCACAGACATGAACGTTCCTTTTGATAGGACAGTTTTGAAACACTCCTTTGGTAGAATCTGCATCTGTTTATTTCGAGCGCCTTGAGGCCAATGCTGGAAAAGGAAATATCTTCCCATAAAAACTAGACAGAAGCATTCTCAGAAACTTGTGTGTGATGAGTGCGTTCAACTCACAGACTTGAACGATCCTTTTGATAGGACAGTTTGGAAACACTCCCTTTGTAGAATCTGCAAGTGTTTATTTCGAGCTCATTGAGGTCAACGGTGGAAAAGGAATTGTCCTCAAATAACAACTACACAGAAGCATTCTCCGAAACTTCTTTGCAATGAGTGCATTCAACTCACGGACTTGATCCTTCCTTTTGAAAGAACAGTTTTGAAACACTCTTTTTGTAGAATCTTCAAGTGGATATTTGGAACGCTTTGAGGCCTAGGCTGGGAAATGAAATATGTTCACCTAAAAACTAGACAGAAGCATTCTCAGAAACTTCTGTGTGATGAGTGCATTCAACTCACAGACTTGAACATTCCTTTTGATAGAGCAGTTTGGAAACACTCCTTTTGCAGAATCTGCAAGGGTTTATTTGGAGCACTTTGAGGCCTATGCTGGAAAAGGAAATATCTTCACATAAAAACTAGACAGAAGCATTCTCAGAAACTTCTTTGTGATGAGTGCATTCTACTCACAGAGTTGAACCTTCTTTTTGATAGAAGAGTTTTGAAACTCTCTTTCTGTAGAATCTGCAAGTGCATATTTGGAGCTGTTTGAGGCCAATGCTGGAAAAGGAAATATCTTCACATAAAAACTAGACAGAAGCATTCTCAGAAACTTGTTTGCGATGAGTGCATTCAACTCACAGACTTCAACCTTTCTTTTGAAAGAGCAGTTTTGAAACACTCTTTTTGTAGAATCTTCAAGTGGATATTTAGAACGCTTTCTGGCCTATGCTGGGAAATGAAATATCTTCACCTAAAACCTAGAAAGAAGCATTCTCGCAAACTTCCGTGTGAAGAGTGCATTCGACTCACGGACTTGAACATTACTTTGGATAGAGCAGTTTGGAAACACTCCTTTTGAAGAATCTGCAAGTGTTTGTTTGGAGCGTTTTGAGGCCTATGCTGGAAAAGGAAATATCTTCACATAAAAACTAGACAGAAGCATTCTCAGAAACTTCTTTGTGATGAGTGCATTCTACTCATACAGTTGAACATTCTTTTTGATAGAAGAGTTTTGAAACTCTCTTTCTGTGGGATCTGCAAGTGCATATTTGGAGCTGTTGGAGGCCAATGTTGGAAAAGGAAATATCTTCACATAAAAACTAGACGGAAGCATTCTCAGAAACTTGTGTGTGATGAGTGCGTTCAACTCACAGACTTGAACGATCCTATTGATAGGACAGTTTGGAAACACTCCTTTTGTAGAATCTGCAAGTGTTTATTTCGAGCTCATTGAGGCCAAAGGTGGAAAAGGAAATGTCCTCAAATAACAACTACACAGAAGCATTCTCCGAAACTTCTTTGCAATGAGTGCATTCAACTCGCAGACTTGAACCTTCCTTTTGAAAGAGCAGTTTTGAAACACTCTTTTTGTAGAATCTTCAAGTGGATATTTGGAACGCTTTGAGGCCTAGGCTGGGAAATGAAATATCTTCACCTAAAAACTAGACAGAAGCATTCTCAGAAACTTCTGTGTGATGAGTGCATTCAACTCACAGACTTGAATATTCCTTTTGATAGAGCAGTTTGGAAACACTCCTTTTGCAGAATCTGCAAGTGTTTATTTGGAGCACTTTGAGGCCTATGCTGGAAAAGGAAATATCTTCACATAAAAACTAGACAGAAGCATTCTCAGAAACTTCTTTGTGACGAGTGCATTCTACTCACAGAGTTGAACCTTCTTTTTGATAGAAGAGTTTTGAAACTCTCTTTCTGTAGAATCTGCAAGTGCATATTTGGAGCTGTTTGAGGCCAATGCTGGAAAAGGAAATATCTTCACATAAAAACTAGACAGAAGCATTCTCAGAAACTTGTTTGCGATGAGTGCATTCAACTCACAGACTTGAACGTTCCTACTGAAAGAGCAGTTTTGAAACACACTTTTTGTACAATCTGCAAGTGGATATTTAGAACGCTTTTTGTCCTATGCTGGGAAATGAAATATCTTCACGTAAAAACTAGACAGAAGCATTCTCAGAAACTTCTGTGTGATGAGTGCATTCAACTCACAGACTTGAACATTCCTTTTGATAGAGCAGTTTGGAAACACTCCTTTTGAAGAATCTGCAAGTGTTTGTTTGGAGCGTTTTGAGGCCTATGCTGGAAAAGGAAATATCTTCACATAAAAACTAGACAGAAGCATTCTCAGAAACTTCTTTGTGATGAGTGCATTCTACTCATAGAGTTGAACATTCTTTTTGATAGAAGAGTTTTGAAACTCTCTTTCTGTGGGATCTGCAAGTGCATATTTGGAGCTGTTTGAGGCCAATGATGGAAAAGGAAATATCTTCACATAAAAACTAGACAGAAGCATTCTCAGAAACTTGTTTGTGATGAGTGCATTCAACTCACAGACTTAAACGTTCCTTTTGAAAGAGCAGTTTTGAAACACACTTTTTGTACAATCTGCAAGTGGATATTTAGAACGCTTTCGGTCCTATGCTGGGAAATGAAATACCTTCACCTAAAACCTAGACAGAAGCATTCTCGGAAACTTCTGTGTGATGAGTGCATTCAACTCACAGACTTGAACATTCCCTTTGATAGAGCAGTTTGGAAACACTCCTTTTTCAGAATCTGCAAGGGTTTATTTGGAGCACTTTGAGGCGTATGCTGGAAAAGGAAATATCTTCACATAAAAACTAGACAGAAGCATTCTCAGAAACTTCTTTGGGATGAGTGCATTCTACTCACAGAGTTGAACCTTCTTTTTGATAGAAGAGTTTTGAAACTCTCTTTCTGTAGAATCTGCAAGCGCATATTTGGAGCTGTTTGAGGCCAACGCTGGAAAAGGAAATATCTTCACATAAAAACTAGAAAGAAGCATTCTCAGAAACTTGTTTGTGATGAGTGCATTCAACTCACAGACTTGAACGTTCCTTTTGAAAGAGCAGTTTTGAAACACACTTTTTGTACAATCTGCAAGTGGATATTTAGAACGCTTTCTGGCCTATGCTGGGAAATGAAATATCTTCACCTAAAACCTAGACAGAAGCATTCTCGGAAACTTCTGTGCGATGAGTGCATTCAACTCACAGACTTGAACATTACTTTGGATAGAGCAGTTTGGAAACACTCCTTTTGAAGAATCTGTAAGTGTTTGTTTGGAGCGTTTTGAGGCCTATGCTGGAAAAGGAAATATCTTCACATAAAAACCAGACAGAAGCATTCTCAGAAACTTCTTTGTGATGAGTGCATTCTACTCGCAGAGTTGAACCTTCTTTTTGATAGAAGAGTTTTCAAACTGTCTTTTTGTAGAATCTGCAAGTGCATATTTGGAGCTGTTTGAGGCCAATGATGGAAAAGGAAATATCTTCACATAAAAACTAGACAGAAGCGTTCTCAGAAACTTTTTTGGGAGGAGTGCATTCAAGTCACAGATTTGAAACTTTCTTTTGAAAGAACAGTTTTGAAACACTCTTTTTGTAGAATCTGCTAGTGTATATTTGGAGCGCTGTGAGGCGTATGCTGGGAAATGGAATATCTTCACCTGGAAACAAGACAGAAGGATTCTCAGAAACTTCTGTGTGATGAATGCATTCAACTCACAGACATGAACGTTCCTTTTGATAGGACAGTTTTGAAACACTCCTTTGGTAGAATCTGCATCTGTTTATTTCGAGCGCCTTGAGGCCAATGCTGGAAAAGGAAATATCTTCCCATAAAAACTAGACAGAAGCATTCTCAGAAACTTGTGTGTGATGAGTGCGTTCAACTCACAGACTTGAACGATCCTTTTGATAGGACAGTTTGGAAACACTCCCTTTGTAGAATCTGCAAGTGTTTATTTCGAGCTCATTGAGGTCAACGGTGGAAAAGGAATTGTCCTCAAATAACAACTACACAGAAGCATTCTCCGAAACTTCTTTGCAATGAGTGCATTCAACTCACGGACTTGATCCTTCCTTTTGAAAGAACAGTTTTGAAACACTCTTTTTGTAGAATCTTCAAGTGGATATTTGGAACGCTTTGAGGCCTAGGCTGGGAAATGAAATATGTTCACCTAAAAACTAGACAGAAGCATTCTCAGAAACTTCTGTGTGATGAGTGCATTCAACTCACAGACTTGAACATTCCTTTTGATAGAGCAGTTTGGAAACACTCCTTTTGCAGAATCTGCAAGGGTTTATTTGGAGCACTTTGAGGCCTATGCTGGAAAAGGAAATATCTTCACATAAAAACTAGACAGAAGCATTCTCAGAAACTTCTTTGTGATGAGTGCATTCTACTCACAGAGTTGAACCTTCTTTTTGATAGAAGAGTTTTGAAACTCTCTTTCTGTAGAATCTGCAAGTGCATATTTGGAGCTGTTTGAGGCCAATGCTGGAAAAGGAAATATCTTCACATAAAAACTAGACAGAAGCATTCTCAGAAACTTGTTTGCGATGAGTGCATTCAACTCACAGACTTCAACCTTTCTTTTGAAAGAGCAGTTTTGAAACACTCTTTTTGTAGAATCTTCAAGTGGATATTTAGAACGCTTTCTGGCCTATGCTGGGAAATGAAATATCTTCACCTAAAACCTAGAAAGAAGCATTCTCGCAAACTTCCGTGTGAAGAGTGCATTCGACTCACGGACTTGAACATTACTTTGGATAGAGCAGTTTGGAAACACTCCTTTTGAAGAATCTGCAAGTGTTTGTTTGGAGCGTTTTGAGGCCTATGCTGGAAAAGGAAATATCTTCACATAAAAACTAGACAGAAGCATTCTCAGAAACTTCTTTGTGATGAGTGCATTCTACTCATACAGTTGAACATTCTTTTTGATAGAAGAGTTTTGAAACTCTCTTTCTGTGGGATCTGCAAGTGCATATTTGGAGCTGTTGGAGGCCAATGTTGGAAAAGGAAATATCTTCACATAAAAACTAGACGGAAGCATTCTCAGAAACTTGTGTGTGATGAGTGCGTTCAACTCACAGACTTGAACGATCCTATTGATAGGACAGTTTGGAAACACTCCTTTTGTAGAATCTGCAAGTGTTTATTTCGAGCTCATTGAGGCCAAAGGTGGAAAAGGAAATGTCCTCAAATAACAACTACACAGAAGCATTCTCCGAAACTTCTTTGCAATGAGTGCATTCAACTCGCAGACTTGAACCTTCCTTTTGAAAGAGCAGTTTTGAAACACTCTTTTTGTAGAATCTTCAAGTGGATATTTGGAACGCTTTGAGGCCTAGGCTGGGAAATGAAATATCTTCACCTAAAAACTAGACAGAAGCATTCTCAGAAACTTCTGTGTGATGAGTGCATTCAACTCACAGACTTGAATATTCCTTTTGATAGAGCAGTTTGGAAACACTCCTTTTGCAGAATCTGCAAGTGTTTATTTGGAGCACTTTGAGGCCTATGCTGGAAAAGGAAATATCTTCACATAAAAACTAGACAGAAGCATTCTCAGAAACTTCTTTGTGACGAGTGCATTCTACTCACAGAGTTGAACCTTCTTTTTGATAGAAGAGTTTTGAAACTCTCTTTCTGTAGAATCTGCAAGTGCATATTTGGAGCTGTTTGAGGCCAATGCTGGAAAAGGAAATATCTTCACATAAAAACTAGACAGAAGCATTCTCAGAAACTTGTTTGCGATGAGTGCATTCAACTCACAGACTTGAACGTTCCTACTGAAAGAGCAGTTTTGAAACACACTTTTTGTACAATCTGCAAGTGGATATTTAGAACGCTTTTTGTCCTATGCTGGGAAATGAAATATCTTCACGTAAAAACTAGACAGAAGCATTCTCAGAAACTTCTGTGTGATGAGTGCATTCAACTCACAGACTTGAACATTCCTTTTGATAGAGCAGTTTGGAAACACTCCTTTTGAAGAATCTGCAAGTGTTTGTTTGGAGCGTTTTGAGGCCTATGCTGGAAAAGGAAATATCTTCACATAAAAACTAGACAGAAGCATTCTCAGAAACTTCTTTGTGATGAGTGCATTCTACTCATAGAGTTGAACCTTCTTTTTGATAGAAGAGTTTTGAAACTCTCTTTCTGTAGAATCTGCAAGCGCATATTTGGAGCTGTTTGAGGCCAATGATGGAAAAGGAAATATCTTCACATAAAAACTAGACAGAAGCATTCTCAGAAACTTGTTTGTGATGAGTGCATTCAACTCACAGACTTGAACGTTCCTTTTGAAAGAGCAGTTTTGAAACACACTTTTTGTACAATCTGCAAGTGGATATTTAGAACGCTTTCTGGCCTATGCTGGGAAATGAAATATCTTCACCTAAAACCTAGACAGAAGCATTCTCGGAAACATCTGTGCGATGAGTGCATTCAACTCACAGACTTGAACATTACTTTGGATAGAGCAGTTTGGAAACACTCCTTTTGAAGAATCTGCAAGTGTTTGTTTGGAGCGTTTTGAGGCCTATGCTGGAAAAGGAAATATCTTCACATAAAAACCAGACAGAACCATTCTCAGAAACTTCTTTGTGATGAGTGCATTCTACTCGCAGAGTTGAACCTTCTTTTTGATAGAAGAGTTTTCAAGCTGTCTTTTTGTAGAATCTGCAAGTGCATATTTGGAGCTGTTTGAGGCCAATGATGGAAAAGGAAATATCTTCACATAAAAACTAGACAGAAGCGTTCTCAGAAACTTTTTTGGGAGGAGTGCATTCAAGTCACAGATTTGAACCTTTCTTTTGAAAGAACAGTTTTGAAACACTCTTTTTGTAGAATCTGCTAGTGTATATTTGGAGCGCTGTGAGGCGTATGCTGGGAAATGGAATATCTTCACCTGGAAACAAGACAGAAGGATTCTCAGAAACTTCTGTGTGATGAATGCATTCAACTCACAGACATGAACGTTCCTTTTGATAGGACAGTTTTGAAACACTCCTTTGGTAGAATCTGCATCTGTTTATTTCGAGCGCCTTGAGGCCAATGCTGGAAAAGGAAATATCTTCCCATAAAAACTAGACAGAAGCATTCTCAGAAACTTGTGTGTGATGAGTGCGTTCAACTCACAGACTTGAACGATCCTTTTGATAGGACAGTTTGGAAACACTCCCTTTGTAGAATCTGCAAGTGTTTATTTCGAGCTCATTGAGGTCAACGGTGGAAAAGGAATTGTCCTCAAATAACAACTACACAGAAGCATTCTCCGAAACTTCTTTGCAATGAGTGCATTCAACTCACGGACTTGATCCTTCCTTTTGAAAGAACAGTTTTGAAACACTCTTTTTGTAGAATCTTCAAGTGGATATTTGGAACGCTTTGAGGCCTAGGCTGGGAAATGAAATATGTTCACCTAAAAACTAGACAGAAGCATTCTCAGAAACTTCTGTGTGATGAGTGCATTCAACTCACAGACTTGAACATTCCTTTTGATAGAGCAGTTTGGAAACACTCCTTTTGCAGAATCTGCAAGGGTTTATTTGGAGCACTTTGAGGCCTATGCTGGAAAAGGAAATATCTTCACATAAAAACTAGACAGAAGCATTCTCAGAAACTTCTTTGTGATGAGTGCATTCTACTCACAGAGTTGAACCTTCTTTTTGATAGAAGAGTTTTGAAACTCTCTTTCTGTAGAATCTGCAAGTGCATATTTGGAGCTGTTTGAGGCCAATGCTGGAAAAGGAAATATCTTCACATAAAAACTAGACAGAAGCATTCTCAGAAACTTGTTTGCGATGAGTGCATTCAACTCACAGACTTCAACCTTTCTTTTGAAAGAGCAGTTTTGAAACACTCTTTTTGTAGAATCTTCAAGTGGATATTTAGAACGCTTTCTGGCCTATGCTGGGAAATGAAATATCTTCACCTAAAACCTAGAAAGAAGCATTCTCGCAAACTTCCGTGTGAAGAGTGCATTCGACTCACGGACTTGAACATTACTTTGGATAGAGCAGTTTGGAAACACTCCTTTTGAAGAATCTGCAAGTGTTTGTTTGGAGCGTTTTGAGGCCTATGCTGGAAAAGGAAATATCTTCACATAAAAACTAGACAGAAGCATTCTCAGAAACTTCTTTGTGATGAGTGCATTCTACTCATACAGTTGAACATTCTTTTTGATAGAAGAGTTTTGAAACTCTCTTTCTGTGGGTTCTGCAAGTGCATATTTGGAGCTGTTGGAGGCCAATGTTGGAAAAGGAAATATCTTCACATAAAAACTAGACGGAAGCATTCTCAGAAACTTGTGTGTGATGAGTGCGTTCAACTCACAGACTTGAACGATCCTATTGATAGGACAGTTTGGAAACACTCCTTTTGTAGAATCTGCAAGTGTTTATTTCGAGCTCATTGAGGCCAAAGGTGGAAAAGGAAATGTCCTCAAATAACAACTACACAGAAGCATTCTCCGAAACTTCTTTGCGATGAGTGCATTCAACTCGCAGACTTGAACCTTCCTTTTGAAAGAGCAGTTTTGAAACACTCTTTTTGTAGAATCTTCAAGTGGATATTTGGAACGCTTTGAGGCCTAGGCTGGGAAATGAAATATCTTCACCTAAAAACTAGACAGAAGCATTCTCAGAAACTTCTGTGTGATGAGTGCATTCAACTCACAGACTTGAATATTCCTTTTGATAGAGCAGTTTGGAAACACTCCTTTTGCAGAATCTGCAAGTGTTTATTTGGAGCACTTTGAGGCCTATGCTGGAAAAGGAAATATCTTCACATAAAAACTAGACAGAAGCATTCTCAGAAACTTCTTTGTGACGAGTGCATTCTACTCACAGAGTTGAACCTTCTTTTTGATAGAAGAGTTTTGAAACTCTCTTTCTGTAGAATCTGCAAGTGCATATTTGGAGCTGTTTGAGGCCAATGCTGGAAAAGGAAATATCTTCACATATAAACTAGACGGAAGCATTCTCAGAAACTTGTTTGCGACGAGTGCATTCAACTCACAGACTTGAACGTTCCTACTCAAAGAGCAGTTTTGAAACACACTTTTTGTACAATCTGCAAGTGGATATTTAGAACGCTTTTTGTCCTATGCTGGGAAATGAAATATCTTCACGTAAAAACTAGACAGAAGCATTCTCAGAAACTTCTGTGTGATGAGTGCATTCAACTCACAGACTTGAACATTCCTTTTGATAGAGCAGTTTGGATACACTCCTTTTGAAGAATCTGCAAGTGTTTGTTTGGAGCGTTTTGAGGCCTATGCTGGAAAAGGAAATATCTTCACATAAAAACTAGACAGAAGCATTCTCAGAAACTTCTTTGTGATGAGTGCATTCTACTCATAGAGTTGAACATTCTTTTTGATAGAAGAGTTTTGAAACTCTCTTTCTGTGGGATCTGCAAGTGCATATTTGGAGCTGTTTGAGGCCAATGATGGAAAAGGAAATATCTTCACATAAAAACTAGACAGAAGCATTCTCAGAAACTTGTTTGTGATGAGTGCATTCAACTCACAGACTTAAACGTTCCTTTTGAAAGAGCAGTTTTGAAACACACTTTTTGTACAATCTGCAAGTGGATATTTAGAACGCTTTCGGTCCTATGCTGGGAAATGAAATACCTTCACCTAAAACCTAGACAGAAGCATTCTCGGAAACTTCTGTGTGATGAGTGCATTCAACTCACAGACTTGAACATTCCCTTTGATGGAGCAGTTTGGAAACACTCCTTTTTCAGAATCTGCAAGGGTTTATTTGGAGCACTTTGAGGCGTATGCTGGAAAAGGAAATATCTTCACATAAAAACTAGACAGAAGCATTCTCAGAAACTTCTTTGGGATGAGTGCATTCTACTCACAGAGTTGAACCTTCTTTTTGATAGAAGAGTTTTGAAACTCTCTTTCTGTAGAATCTGCAAGCGCATATTTGGAGCTGTTTGAGGCCAACGCTGGAAAAGGAAATATCTTCACATAAAAACTAGAAAGAAGCATTCTCAGAAACTTGTTTGTGATGAGTGCATTCAACTCACAGACTTGAACGTTCCTTTTGAAAGAGCAGTTTTGAAACACACTTTTTGTACAATCTGCAAGTGGATATTTAGAACGCTTTCTGGCCTATGCTGGGAAATGAAATATCTTCACCTAAAACCTAGACAGAAGCATTCTCGGAAACTTCTGTGCGATGAGTGCATTCAACTCACAGACTTGAACATTACTTTGGATAGAGCAGTTTGGAAACACTCCTTTTGAAGAATCTGTAAGTGTTTGTTTGGAGCGTTTTGAGGCCTATGCTGGAAAAGGAAATATCTTCACATTAAAACCAGACAGAAGCATTCTCAGAAACTTCTTTGTGATGAGTGCATTCTACTCGCAGAGTTGAACCTTCTTTTTGATAGAAGAGTTTTCAAACTGTCTTTTTGTAGAATCTGCAAGTGCATATTTGGAGCTGTTTGAGGCCAATGATGGAAAAGGAAATATCTTCACATAAAAACTAGACAGAAGCGTTCTCAGAAACTTGTTTGGGAGGAGTGCATTCAAGTCACAGATTTGAACCTTTCTTTTGAAAGAGCAGTTTTGAAACACTCTTTTTGTAGAATCTGCTAGTGTATATTTGGAGCGCTGTGAGGCGTATGCTGGGAAATGGAATATCTTCACCTGGAAACAAGACAGAAGGATTCTCAGAAACTTCTGTGTGATGAATGCATTCAACTCACAGACATGAACGTTCCTTTTGATAGGACAGTTTTGAAACACTCCTTTGGTAGAATCTGCATCTGTTTATTTCGAGCGCCTTGAGGCCAATGCTGGAAAAGGAAATATCTTCCCATAAAAACTAGACAGAAGCATTCTCAGAAACTTGTGTGTGATGAGTGCGTTCAACTCACAGACTTGAACGATCCTTTTGATAGGACAGTTTGGAAACACTCCCTTTGTAGAATCTGCAAGTGTTTATTTCGAGCTCATTGAGGTCAACGGTGGAAAAGGAATTGTCCTCAAATAACAACTACACAGAAGCATTCTCCGAAACTTCTTTGCAATGAGTGCATTCAACTCACGGACTTGATCCTTCCTTTTGAAAGAACAGTTTTGAAACACTCTTTTTGTAGAATCTTCAAGTGGATATTTGGAACGCTTTGAGGCCTAGGCTGGGAAATGAAATATGTTCACCTAAAAACTAGACAGAAGCATTCTCAGAAACTTCTGTGTGATGAGTGCATTCAACTCACAGACTTGAACATTCCTTTTGATAGAGCAGTTTGGAAACACTCCTTTTGCAGAATCTGCAAGGGTTTATTTGGAGCACTTTGAGGCCTATGCTGGAAAAGGAAATATCTTCACATAAAAACTAGACAGAAGCATTCTCAGAAACTTCTTTGTGATGAGTGCATTCTACTCACAGAGTTGAACCTTCTTTTTGATAGAAGAGTTTTGAAACTCTCTTTCTGTAGAATCTGCAAGTGCATATTTGGAGCTGTTTGAGGCCAATGCTGGAAAAGGAAATATCTTCACATAAAAACTAGACAGAAGCATTCTCAGAAACTTGTTTGCGATGAGTGCATTCAACTCACAGACTTCAACCTTTCTTTTGAAAGAGCAGTTTTGAAACACTCTTTTTGTAGAATCTTCAAGTGGATATTTAGAACGCTTTCTGGCCTATGCTGGGAAATGAAATATCTTCACCTAAAACCTAGAAAGAAGCATTCTCGCAAACTTCCGTGTGAAGAGTGCATTCGACTCACGGACTTGAACATTACTTTGGATAGAGCAGTTTGGAAACACTCCTTTTGAAGAATCTGCAAGTGTTTGTTTGGAGCGTTTTGAGGCCTATGCTGGAAAAGGAAATATCTTCACATAAAAACTAGACAGAAGCATTCTCAGAAACTTCTTTGTGATGAGTGCATTCTACTCGCAGAGTTGAACCTTCTTTTTGATAGAAGAGTTTTCAAACTGTCTTTTTGTAGAATCTGCAAGTGCATATTTGGAGCTGTTTGAGGCCAATGATGGAAAAGGAAATATCTTCACATAAAAACTAGACAGAAGCGTTCTCAGAAACTTTTTTGGGAGGAGTGCATTCAAGTCACAGATTTGAACCTTTCTTTTGAAAGAGCAGTTTTGAAACACTCTTTTTGTAGAATCTGCTAGTGTATATTTGGAGCGCTGTGAGGCGTATGCTGGGAAATGGAATATCTTCACCTGGAAACAAGACAGAAGGTTTCTCAGAAACTTCTGTGTGATGAATGCATTCAACTCACAGACATGAACGTTCCTTTTGATAGGACAGTTTTGAAACACTCCTTTGGTAGAATCTGCATCTGTTTATTTCGAGCGCCTTGAGGCCAATGCTGGAAAAGGAAATATCTTCCCATAAAAACTAGACAGAAGCATTCTCAGAAACTTGTGTGTGATGAGTGCGTTCAACTCACAGACTTGAACGATCCTTTTGATAGGACAGTTTGGAAACACTCCCTTTGTAGAATCTGCAAGTGTTTATTTCGAGCTCATTGAGGTCAACGGTGGAAAAGGAATTGTCCTCAAATAACAACTACACAGAAGCATTCTCCGAAACTTCTTTGCAATGAGTGCATTCAACTCACGGACTTGATCCTTCCTTTTGAAAGAACAGTTTTGAAACACTCTTTTTGTAGAATCTTCAAGTGGATATTTGGAACGCTTTGAGGCCTAGGCTGGGAAATGAAATATGTTCACCTAAAAACTAGACAGAAGCATTCTCAGAAACTTCTGTGTGATGAGTGCATTCAACTCACAGACTTGAACATTCCTTTTGATAGAGCAGTTTGGAAACACTCCTTTTGCAGAATCTGCAAGGGTTTATTTGGAGCACTTTGAGGCCTATGCTGGAAAAGGAAATATCTTCACATAAAAACTAGACAGAAGCATTCTCAGAAACTTCTTTGGGATGAGTGCATTCTACTCACAGAGTTGAACCTTCTTTTTGATAGAAGAGTTTTGAAACTCTCTTTCTGTAGAATCTGCAAGTGCATATTTGGAGCTGTTTGAGGCCAATGCTGGAAAAGGAAATATCTTCACATAAAAACTAGACAGAAGCATTCTCAGAAACTTGTTTGCGATGAGTGCATTCAACTCACAGACTTCAACCTTTCTTTTGAAAGAGCAGTTTTGAAACACTCTTTTTGTAGAATCTTCAAGTGGATATTTAGAACGCTTTCTGGCCTATGCTGGGAAATGAAATATCTTCACCTAAAACCTAGAAAGAAGCATTCTCGCAAACTTCCGTGTGAAGAGTGCATTCGACTCACGGACTTGAACATTACTTTGGATAGAGCAGTTTGGAAACACTCCTTTTGAAGAATCTGCAAGTGTTTGTTTGGAGCGTTTTGAGGCCTATGCTGGAAAAGGAAATATCTTCACATAAAAACTAGACAGAAGCATTCTCAGAAACTTCTTTGTGATGAGTGCATTCTACTCATACAGTTGAACATTCTTTTTGATAGAAGAGTTTTGAAACTCTCTTTCTGTGGGATCTGCAAGTGCATATTTGGAGCTGTTGGAGGCCAATGTTGGAAAAGGAAATATCTTCACATAAAAACTAGACGGAAGCATTCTCAGAAACTTGTGTGTGATGAGTGCGTTCAACTCACAGACTTGAACGATCCTATTGATAGGACAGTTTGGAAACACTCCTTTTGTAGAATCTGCAAGTGTTTATTTCGAGCTCATTGAGGCCAAAGGTGGAAAAGGAAATGTCCTCAAATAACAACTACACAGAAGCATTCTCCGAAACTTCTTTGCAATGAGTGCATTCAACTCGCAGACTTGAACCTTCCTTTTGAAAGAGCAGTTTTGAAACACTCTTTTTGTAGAATCTTCAAGTGGATATTTGGAACGCTTTGAGGCCTAGGCTGGGAAATGAAATATCTTCACCTAAAAACTAGACAGAAGCATTCTCAGAAACTTCTGTGTGATGAGTGCATTCAACTCACAGACTTTAATATTCCTTTTGATAGAGCAGTTTGGAAACACTCCTTTTGCAGAATCTGCAAGTGTTTATTTGGAGCACTTTGAGGCCTATGCTGGAAAAGGAAATATCTTCACATAAAAACTAGACAGAAGCATTCTCAGAAACTTCTTTGTGACGAGTGCATTCTACTCACAGAGTTGAACCTTCTTTTTGATAGAAGAGTTTTGAAACTCTCTTTCTGTAGAATCTGCAAGTGCATATTTGGAGCTGTTTGAGGCCAATGCTGGAAAAGGAAATATCTTCACATATAAACTAGACGGAAGCATTCTCAGAAACTTGTTTGCGATGAGTGCATTCAACTCACAGACTTGAACGTTCCTACTGAAAGAGCAGTTTTGAAACACACTTTTTGTACAATCTGCAAGTGGATATTTAGAACGCTTTTTGTCCTATGCTGGGAAATGAAATATCTTCACGTAAAAACTAGACAGAAGCATTCTCAGAAACTTCTGTGTGATGAGTGCATTCAACTCACAGACTTGAACATTCCTTTTGATAGAGCAGTTTGGATACACTCCTTTTGAAGAATCTGCAAGTGTTTGTTTGGAGCGTTTTGAGGCCTATGCTGGAAAAGGAAATATCTTCACATAAAAACTAGACAGAAGCATTCTCAGAAACTTCTTTGTGATGAGTGCATTCTACTCATAGAGTTGAACATTCTTTTTGATAGAAGAGTTTTGAAACTCTCTTTCTGTGGGATCTGCAAGTGCATATTTGGAGCTGTTTGAGGCCAATGATGGAAAAGGAAATATCTTCACATAAAAACTAGACAGAAGCATTCTCAGAAACTTGTTTGTGATGAGTGCATTCAACTCACAGACTTAAACGTTCCTTTTGAAAGAGCAGTTTTGAAACACACTTTTTGTACAATCTGCAAGTGGATATTTAGAACGCTTTCGGTCCTATGCTGGGAAATGAAATACCTTCACCTAAAACCTAGACAGAAGCATTCTCGGAAACTTCTGTGTGATGAGTGCATTCAACTCACAGACTTGAACATTCCCTTTGATGGAGCAGTTTGGAAACACTCCTTTTTCAGAATCTGCAAGGGTTTATTTGGAGCACTTTGAGGCGTATGCTGGAAAAGGAAATATCTTCACATAAAAACTAGACAGAAGCATTCTCAGAAACTTCTTTGGGATGAGTGCATTCTACTCACAGAGTTGAACCTTCTTTTTGATAGAAGAGTTTTGAAACTCTCTTTCTGTAGAATCTGCAAGCGCATATTTGGAGCTGTTTGAGGCCAACGCTGGAAAAGGAAATATCTTCACATAAAAACTAGAAAGAAGCATTCTCAGAAACTTGTTTGTGATGAGTGCATTCAACTCACAGACTTGAACGTTCCTTTTGAAAGAGCAGTTTTGAAACACACTTTTTGTACAATCTGCAAGTGGATATTTAGAACGCTTTCTGGCCTATGCTGGGAAATGAAATATCTTCACCTAAAACCCAGACAGAAGCATTCTCGGAAACTTCTGTGCGATGAGTGCATTCAACTCACAGACTTGAACATTACTTTGGATAGAGCAGTTTGGAAACACTCCTTTTGAAGAATCTGTAAGTGTTTGTTTGGAGCGTTTTGAGGCCTATGCTGGAAAAGGAAATATCTTCACATAAAAACCAGACAGAAGCATTCTCAGAAACTTCTTTGTGATGAGTGCATTCTACTCGCAGAGTTGAACCTTCTTTTTGATAGAAGAGTTTTCAAACTGTCTTTTTGTAGAATCTGCAAGTGCATATTTGGAGCTGTTTGAGGCCAATGATGGAAAAGGAAATATCTTCACATAAAAACTAGACAGAAGCGTTCTCAGAAACTTTTTTGGGAGGAGTGCATTCAAGTCACAGATTTGAACCTTTCTTTTGAAAGAGCAGTTTTGAAACACTCTTTTTGTAGAATCTGCTAGTGTATATTTGGAGCGCTGTGAGGCGTATGCTGGGAAATGGAATATCTTCACCTGGAAACAAGACAGAAGGATTCTCAGAAACTTCTGTGTGATGAATGCATTCAACTCACAGACATGAACGTTCCTTTTGATAGGACAGTTTTGAAACACTCCTTTGGTAGAATCTGCATCTGTTTATTTCGAGCGCCTTGAGGCCAATGCTGGAAAAGGAAATATCTTCCCATAAAAACTAGACAGAAGCATTCTCAGAAACTTGTGTGTGATGAGTGCGTTCAACTCACAGACTTGAACGATCCTTTTGATAGGACAGTTTGGAAACACTCCCTTTGTAGAATCTGCAAGTGTTTATTTCGAGCTCATTGAGGTCAACGGTGGAAAAGGAATTGTCCTCAAATAACAACTACACAGAAGCATTCTCCGAAACTTCTTTGCAATGAGTGCATTCAACTCACGGACTTGATCCTTCCTTTTGAAAGAACAGTTTTGAAACACTCTTTTTGTAGAATCTTCAAGTGGATATTTGGAACGCTTTGAGGCCTAGGCTGGGAAATGAAATATGTTCACCTAAAAACTAGACAGAAGCATTCTCAGAAACTTCTGTGTGATGAGTGCATTCAACTCACAGACTTGAACATTCCTTTTGATAGAGCAGTTTGGAAACACTCCTTTTGCAGAATCTGCAAGGGTTTATTTGGAGCACTTTGAGGCCTATGCTGGAAAAGGAAATATCTTCACATAAAAACTAGACAGAAGCATTCTCAGAAACTTCTTTGTGATGAGTGCATTCTACTCACAGAGTTGAACCTTCTTTTTGATAGAAGAGTTTTGAAACTCTCTTTCTGTAGAATCTGCAAGTGCATATTTGGAGCTGTTTGAGGCCAATGCTGGAAAAGGAAATATCTTCACATAAAAACTAGACAGAAGCATTCTCAGAAACTTGTTTGCGATGAGTGCATTCAACTCACAGACTTCAACCTTTCTTTTGAAAGAGCAGTTTTGAAACACTCTTTTTGTAGAATCTTCAAGTGGATATTTAGAACGCTTTCTGGCCTATGCTGGGAAATGAAATATCTTCACCTAAAACCTAGAAAGAAGCATTCTCGCAAACTTCCGTGTGAAGAGTGCATTCGACTCACGGACTTGAACATTACTTTGGATAGAGCAGTTTGGAAACACTCCTTTTGAAGAATCTGCAAGTGTTTGTTTGGAGCGTTTTGAGGCCTATGCTGGAAAAGGAAATATCTTCACATAAAAACTAGACAGAAGCATTCTCAGAAACTTCTTTGTGATGAGTGCATTCTACTCGCAGAGTTGAACCTTCTTTTTGATAGAAGAGTTTTCAAACTGTCTTTTTGTAGAATCTGCAAGTGCATATTTGGAGCTGTTTGAGGCCAATGATGGAAAAGGAAATATCTTCACATAAAAACTAGACAGAAGCGTTCTCAGAAACTTTTTTGGGAGGAGTGCATTCAAGTCACAGATTTGAACCTTTCTTTTGAAAGAGCAGTTTTGAAACACTCTTTTTGTAGAATCTGCTAGTGTATATTTGGAGCGCTGTGAGGCGTATGCTGGGAAATGGAATATCTTCACCTGGAAACAAGACAGAAGGTTTCTCAGAAACTTCTGTGTGATGAATGCATTCAACTCACAGACATGAACGTTCCTTTTGATAGGACAGTTTTGAAACACTCCTTTGGTAGAATCTGCATCTGTTTATTTCGAGCGCCTTGAGGCCAATGCTGGAAAAGGAAATATCTTCCCATAAAAACTAGACAGAAGCATTCTCAGAAACTTGTGTGTGATGAGTGCGTTCAACTCACAGACTTGAACGATCCTTTTGATAGGACAGTTTGGAAACACTCCCTTTGTAGAATCTGCAAGTGTTTATTTCGAGCTCATTGAGGTCAACGGTGGAAAAGGAATTGTCCTCAAATAACAACTACACAGAAGCATTCTCCGAAACTTCTTTGCAATGAGTGCATTCAACTCACGGACTTGATCCTTCCTTTTGAAAGAACAGTTTTGAAACACTCTTTTTGTAGAATCTTCAAGTGGATATTTGGAACGCTTTGAGGCCTAGGCTGGGAAATGAAATATGTTCACCTAAAAACTAGACAGAAGCATTCTCAGAAACTTCTGTGTGATGAGTGCATTCAACTCACAGACTTGAACATTCCTTTTGATAGAGCAGTTTGGAAACACTCCTTTTGCAGAATCTGCAAGGGTTTATTTGGAGCACTTTGAGGCCTATGCTGGAAAAGGAAATATCTTCACATAAAAACTAGACAGAAGCATTCTCAGAAACTTCTTTGGGATGAGTGCATTCTACTCACAGAGTTGAACCTTCTTTTTGATAGAAGAGTTTTGAAACTCTCTTTCTGTAGAATCTGCAAGTGCATATTTGGAGCTGTTTGAGGCCAATGCTGGAAAAGGAAATATCTTCACATAAAAACTAGACAGAAGCATTCTCAGAAACTTGTTTGCGATGAGTGCATTCAACTCACAGACTTCAACCTTTCTTTTGAAAGAGCAGTTTTGAAACACTCTTTTTGTAGAATCTTCAAGTGGATATTTAGAACGCTTTCTGGCCTATGCTGGGAAATGAAATATCTTCACCTAAAACCTAGAAAGAAGCATTCTCGCAAACTTCCGTGTGAAGAGTGCATTCGACTCACGGACTTGAACATTACTTTGGATAGAGCAGTTTGGAAACACTCCTTTTGAAGAATCTGCAAGTGTTTGTTTGGAGCGTTTTGAGGCCTATGCTGGAAAAGGAAATATCTTCACATAAAAACTAGACAGAAGCATTCTCAGAAACTTCTTTGTGATGAGTGCATTCTACTCATACAGTTGAACATTCTTTTTGATAGAAGAGTTTTGAAACTCTCTTTCTGTGGGATCTGCAAGTGCATATTTGGAGCTGTTGGAGGCCAATGTTGGAAAAGGAAATATCTTCACATAAAAACTAGATGGAAGCATTCTCAGAAACTTGTGTGTGATGAGTGCGTTCAACTCACAGACTTGAACGATCCTATTGATAGGACAGTTTGGAAACACTCCTTTTGTAGAATCTGCAAGTGTTTATTTCGAGCTCATTGAGGCCAAAGGTGGAAAAGGAAATGTCCTCAAATAACAACTACACAGAAGCATTCTCCGAAACTTCTTTGCAATGAGTGCATTCAACTCGCAGACTTGAACCTTCCTTTTGAAAGAGCAGTTTTGAAACACTCTTTTTGTAGAATCTTCAAGTGGATATTTGGAACGCTTTGAGGCCTAGGCTGGGAAATGAAATATCTTCACCTAAAAACTAGACAGAAGCATTCTCAGAAACTTCTGTGTGATGAGTGCATTCAACTCACAGACTTTAATATTCCTTTTGATAGAGCAGTTTGGAAACACTCCTTTTGCAGAATCTGCAAGTGTTTATTTGGAGCACTTTGAGGCCTATGCTGGAAAAGGAAATATCTTCACATAAAAACTAGACAGAAGCATTCTCAGAAACTTCTTTGTGACGAGTGCATTCTACTCACAGAGTTGAACCTTCTTTTTGATAGAAGAGTTTTGAAACTCTCTTTCTGTAGAATCTGCAAGTGCATATTTGGAGCTGTTTGAGGCCAATGCTGGAAAAGGAAATATCTTCACATAAAAACTAGACAGAAGCATTCTCAGAAACTTGTTTGCGATGAGTGCATTCAACTCACAGACTTGAACGTTCCTACTGAAAGAGCAGTTTTGAAACACACTTTTTGTACAATCTGCAAGTGGATATTTAGAACGCTTTTTGTCCTATGCTGGGAAATGAAATATCTTCACGTAAAAACTAGACAGAAGCATTCTCAGAAACTTCTGTGTGATGAGTGCATTCAACTCACAGACTTGAACATTCCTTTTGATAGAGCAGTTTGGAAACACTCCTTTTGAAGAATCTGCAAGTGTTTGTTTGGAGCGTTTTGAGGCCTATGCTGGAAAAGGAAATATCTTCACATAAAAACTAGACAGAAGCATTCTCAGAAACTTCTTTGTGATGAGTGCATTCTACTCATAGAGTTGAACATTCTTTTTGATAGAAGAGTTTTGAAACTCTCTTTCTGTGGGATCTGCAAGTGCATATTTGGAGCTGTTTGAGGCCAATGCTGGAAAAGGAAATATCTTCACATAAAAACTAGACAGAAGCATTCTCAGAAACTTGTGTGTGATGAGTGCATTCAACTCACAGACTTAAACGTTCCTTTTGAAAGAGCAGTTTTGAAACACACTTTTTGTACAATCTGCAAGTGGATATTTAGAACGCTTTCGGTCCTATGCTGGGAAATGAAATACCTTCACCTAAAACCTAGACAGAAGCATTCTCGGAAACTTCTGTGTGATGAGTGCATTCAACTCACAGACTTGAACATTCCCTTTGATAGAGCAGTTTGGAAACACTCCTTTTTCAGAATCTGCAAGGGTTTATTTGGAGCACTTTGAGGCGTATGCTGGAAAAGGAAATATCTTCACATAAAAACTAGACAGAAGCATTCTCAGAAACTTCTTTGGGATGAGTGCATTCTACTCACAGAGTTGAACCTTCTTTTTGATAGAAGAGTTTTGAAACTCTCTTTCTGTAGAATCTGCAAGCGCATATTTGGAGCTGTTTGAGGCCAACGCTGGAAAAGGAAATATCTTCACATAAAAACTAGAAAGAAGCATTCTCAGAAACTTGTTTGTGATGAGTGCATTCAACTCACAGACTTGAACGTTCCTTTTGAAAGAGCAGTTTTGAAACACACTTTTTGTACAATCTGCAAGTGGATATTTAGAACGCTTTCTGGCCTATGCTGGGAAATGAAATATCTTCACCTAAAACCTAGACAGAAGCATTCTCGGAAACTTCTGGGCGATGAGTGCATTCAACTCACAGACTTGAACATTACTTTGGATAGAGCAGTTTGGAAACACTCCTTTTGAAGAATCTGTAAGTGTTTGTTTGGAGCGTTTTGAGGCCTATGCTGGAAAAGGAAATATCTTCACATAAAAACTAGACAGAAGCATTCTCAGAAACTTCTTTGTGATGAGTGCATTCTACTCGCAGAGTTGAACCTTCTTTTTGATAGAAGAGTTTTCAAACTGTCTTTTTGTAGAATCTGCAAGTGCATATTTGGAGCTGTTTGAGGCCAATGATGGAAAAGGAAATATCTTCACATAAAAACTAGACAGAAGCGTTCTCAGAAACTTTTTTGGGAGGAGTGCATTCAAGTCACAGATTTGAACCTTTCTTTTGAAAGAGCAGTTTTGAAACACTCTTTTTGTAGAATCTGCTAGTGTATATTTGGAGCGCTGTGAGGCGTATGCTGGGAAATGGAATATCTTCACCTGGAAACAAGACAGAAGGATTCTCAGAAACTTCTGTGTGATGAATGCATTCAACTCACAGACATGAACGTTCCTTTTGATAGGACAGTTTTGAAACACTCCTTTGGTAGAATCTGCATCTGTTTATTTCGAGCGCCTTGAGGCCAATGCTGGAAAAGGAAATATCTTCCCATAAAAACTAGACAGAAGCATTCTCAGAAACTTGTGTGTGATGAGTGCGTTCAACTCACAGACTTGAACGATCCTTTTGATAGGACAGTTTGGAAACACTCCCTTTGTAGAATCTGCAAGTGTTTATTTCGAGCTCATTGAGGTCAACGGTGGAAAAGGAATTGTCCTCAAATAACAACTACACAGAAGCATTCTCCGAAACTTCTTTGCAATGAGTGCATTCAACTCACGGACTTGATCCTTCCTTTTGAAAGAACAGTTTTGAAACACTCTTTTTGTAGAATCTTCAAGTGGATATTTGGAACGCTTTGAGGCCTAGGCTGGGAAATGAAATATGTTCACCTAAAAACTAGACAGAAGCATTCTCAGAAACTTCTGTGTGATGAGTGCATTCAACTCACAGACTTGAACATTCCTTTTGATAGAGCAGTTTGGAAACACTCCTTTTGCAGAATCTGCAAGGGTTTATTTGGAGCACTTTGAGGCCTATGCTGGAAAAGGAAATATCTTCACATAAAAACTAGACAGAAGCATTCTCAGAAACTTCTTTGGGATGAGTGCATTCTACTCACAGAGTTGAACCTTCTTTTTGATAGAAGAGTTTTGAAACTCTCTTTCTGTAGAATCTGCAAGTGCATATTTGGAGCTGTTTGAGGCCAATGCTGGAAAAGGAAATATCTTCACATAAAAACTAGACAGAAGCATTCTCAGAAACTTGTTTGCGATGAGTGCATTCAACTCACAGACTTCAACCTTTCTTTTGAAAGAGCAGTTTTGAAACACTCTTTTTGTAGAATCTTCAAGTGGATATTTAGAACGCTTTCTGGCCTATGCTGGGAAATGAAATATCTTCACCTAAAACCTAGAAAGAAGCATTCTCGCAAACTTCCGTGTGAAGAGTGCATTCGACTCACGGACTTGAACATTACTTTGGATAGAGCAGTTTGGAAACACTCCTTTTGAAGAATCTGCAAGTGTTTGTTTGGAGCGTTTTGAGGCCTATGCTGGAAAAGGAAATATCTTCACATAAAAACTAGACAGAAGCATTCTCAGAAACTTCTTTGTGATGAGTGCATTCTACTCATACAGTTGAACATTCTTTTTGATAGAAGAGTTTTGAAACTCTCTTTCTGTGGGATCTGCAAGTGCATATTTGGAGCTGTTGGAGGCCAATGTTGGAAAAGGAAATATCTTCACATAAAAACTAGACGGAAGCATTCTCAGAAACTTGTGTGTGATGAGTGCGTTCAACTCACAGACTTGAACGATCCTATTGATAGGACAGTTTGGAAACACTCCTTTTGTAGAATCTGCAAGTGTTTATTTCGAGCTCATTGAGGCCAAAGGTGGAAAAGGAAATGTCCTCAAATAACAACTACACAGAAGCATTCTCCGAAACTTCTTTGCAATGAGTGCATTCAACTCGCAGACTTGAACCTTCCTTTTGAAAGAGCAGTTTTGAAACACTCTTTTTGTAGAATCTTCAAGTGGATATTTGGAACGCTTTGAGGCCTAGGCTGGGAAATGAAATATCTTCACCTAAAAACTAGACAGAAGCATTCTCAGAAACTTCTGTGTGATGAGTGCATTCAACTCACAGACTTGAATATTCCTTTTGATAGAGCAGTTTGGAAACACTCCTTTTGCAGAATCTGCAAGTGTTTATTTGGAGCACTTTGAGGCCTATGCTGGAAAAGGAAATATCTTCACATAAAAACTAGACAGAAGCATTCTCAGAAACTTCTTTGTGACGAGTGCATTCTACTCACAGAGTTGAACCTTCTTTTTGATAGAAGAGTTTTGAAACTCTCTTTCTGTAGAATCTGCAAGTGCATATTTGGAGCTGTTTGAGGCCAATGCTGGAAAAGGAAATATCTTCACATAAAAACTAGACAGAAGCATTCTCAGAAACTTGTTTGCGATGAGTGCATTCAACTCACAGACTTGAACGTTCCTACTGAAAGAGCAGTTTTGAAACACACTTTTTGTACAATCTGCAAGTGGATATTTAGAACGCTTTTTGTCCTATGCTGGGAAATGAAATATCTTCACGTAAAAACTAGACAGAAGCATTCTCAGAAACTTCTGTGTGATGAGTGCATTCAACTCACAGACTTGAACATTCCTTTTGATAGAGCAGTTTGGAAACACTCCTTTTGAAGAATCTGCAAGTGTTTGTTTGGAGCGTTTTGAGGCCTATGCTGGAAAAGGAAATATCTTCACATAAAAACTAGACAGAAGCATTCTCAGAAACTTCTTTGTGATTAGTGCATTCTACTCATAGAGTTGAACATTCTTTTTGATAGAAGAGTTTTGAAACTCTCTTTCTGTGGGATCTGCAAGTGCATATTTGGAGCTGTTTGAGGCCAATGCTGGAAAAGGAAATATCTTCACATAAAAACTAGACAGAAGCATTCTCAGAAACTTGTGTGTGATGAGTGCATTCAACTCACAGACTTAAACGTTCCTTTTGAAAGAGCAGTTTTGAAACACACTTTTTGTACAATCTGCAAGTGGATATTTAGAACGCTTTCGGTCCTATGCTGGGAAATGAAATACCTTCACCTAAAACCTAGACAGAAGCATTCTCGGAAACTTCTGTGTGATGAGTGCATTCAACTCACAGACTTGAACATTCCCTTTGATAGAGCAGTTTGGAAACACTCCTTTTTCAGAATCTGCAAGGGTTTATTTGGAGCACTTTGAGGCGTATGCTGGAAAAGGAAATATCTTCACATAAAAACTAGACAGAAGCATTCTCAGAAACTTCTTTGGGATGAGTGCATTCTACTCACAGAGTTGAACCTTCTTTTTGATAGAAGAGTTTTGAAACTCTCTTTCTGTAGAATCTGCAAGCGCATATTTGGAGCTGTTTGAGGCCAACGCTGGAAAAGGAAATATCTTCACATAAAAACTAGAAAGAAGCATTCTCAGAAACTTGTTTGTGATGAGTGCATTCAACTCACAGACTTGAACGTTCCTTTTGAAAGAGCAGTTTTGAAACACACTTTTTGTACAATCTGCAAGTGGATATTTAGAACGCTTTCTGGCCTATGCTGGGAAATGAAATATCTTCACCTAAAACCTAGACAGAAGCATTCTCGGAAACTTCTGTGCGATGAGTGCATTCAACTCACAGACTTGAACATTACTTTGGATAGAGCAGTTTGGAAACACTCCTTTTGAAGAATCTGTAAGTGTTTGTTTGGAGCGTTTTGAGGCCTATGCTGGAAAAGGAAATATCTTCACATAAAAACCAGACAGAAGCATTCTCAGAAACTTCTTTGTGATGAGTGCATTCTACTCGCAGAGTTGAACCTTCTTTTTGATAGAAGAGTTTTCAAACTGTCTTTTTGTAGAATCTGCAAGTGCATATTTGGAGCTGTTTGAGGCCAATGATGGAAAAGGAAATATCTTCACATAAAAACTAGACAGAAGCGTTCTCAGAAACTTGTTTGGGAGGAGTGCATTCAAGTCACAGATTTGAACCTTTCTTTTGAAAGAGCAGTTTTGAAACACTCTTTTTGTAGAATCTGCTAGTGTATATTTGGAGCGCTGTGAGGCGTATGCTGGGAAATGGAATATCTTCACCTGGAAACAAGACAGAAGGATTCTCAGAAACTTCTGTGTGATGAATGCATTCAACTCACAGACATGAACGTTCCTTTTGATAGGACAGTTTTGAAACACTCCTTTGGTAGAATCTGCATCTGTTTATTTCGAGCGCCTTGAGGCCAATGCTGGAAAAGGAAATATCTTCCCATAAAAACTAGACAGAAGCATTCTCAGAAACTTGTGTGTGATGAGTGCGTTCAACTCACAGACTTGAACGATCCTTTTGATAGGACAGTTTGGAAACACTCCCTTTGTAGAATCTGCAAGTGTTTATTTCGAGCTCATTGAGGTCAACGGTGGAAAAGGAATTGTCCTCAAATAACAACTACACAGAAGCATTCTCCGAAACTTCTTTGCAATGAGTGCATTCAACTCACGGACTTGATCCTTCCTTTTGAAAGAACAGTTTTGAAACACTCTTTTTGTAGAATCTTCAAGTGGATATTTGGAACGCTTTGAGGCCTAGGCTGGGAAATGAAATATGTTCACCTAAAAACTAGACAGAAGCATTCTCAGAAACTTCTGTGTGATGAGTGCATTCAACTCACAGACTTGAACATTCCTTTTGATAGAGCAGTTTGGAAACACTCCTTTTGCAGAATCTGCAAGGGTTTATTTGGAGCACTTTGAGGCCTATGCTGGAAAAGGAAATATCTTCACATAAAAACTAGACAGAAGCATTCTCAGAAACTTCTTTGGGATGAGTGCATTCTACTCACAGAGTTGAACCTTCTTTTTGATAGAAGAGTTTTGAAACTCTCTTTCTGTAGAATCTGCAAGTGCATATTTGGAGCTGTTTGAGGCCAATGCTGGAAAAGGAAATATCTTCACATAAAAACTAGACAGAAGCATTCTCAGAAACTTGTTTGCGATGAGTGCATTCAACTCACAGACTTCAACCTTTCTTTTGAAAGAGCAGTTTTGAAACACTCTTTTTGTAGAATCTTCAAGTGGATATTTAGAACGCTTTCTGGCCTATGCTGGGAAATGAAATATCTTCACCTAAAACCTAGAAAGAAGCATTCTCGCAAACTTCCGTGTGAAGAGTGCATTCGACTCACGGACTTGAACATTACTTTGGATAGAGCAGTTTGGAAACACTCCTTTTGAAGAATCTGCAAGTGTTTGTTTGGAGCGTTTTGAGGCCTATGCTGGAAAAGGAAATATCTTCACATAAAAACTAGACAGAAGCATTCTCAGAAACTTCTTTGTGATGAGTGCATTCTACTCATACAGTTGAACATTCTTTTTGATAGAAGAGTTTTGAAACTCTCTTTCTGTGGGATCTGCAAGTGCATATTTGGAGCTGTTGGAGGCCAATGTTGGAAAAGGAAATATCTTCACATAAAAACTAGACGGAAGCATTCTCAGAAACTTGTGTGTGATGAGTGCGTTCAACTCACAGACTTGAACGATCCTATTGATAGGACAGTTTGGAAACACTCCTTTTGTAGAATCTGCAAGTGTTTATTTCGAGCTCATTGAGGCCAAAGGTGGAAAAGGAAATGTCCTCAAATAACAACTACACAGAAGCATTCTCCGAAACTTCTTTGCAATGAGTGCATTCAACTCGCAGACTTGAACCTTCCTTTTGAAAGAGCAGTTTTGAAACACTCTTTTTGTAGAATCTTCAAGTGGATATTTGGAACGCTTTGAGGCCTAGGCTGGGAAATGAAATATCTTCACCTAAAAACTAGACAGAAGCATTCTCAGAAACTTCTGTGTGATGAGTGCATTCAACTCACAGACTTGAATATTCCTTTTGATAGAGCAGTTTGGAAACACTCCTTTTGCAGAATCTGCAAGTGTTTATTTGGAGCACTTTGAGGCCTATGCTGGAAAAGGAAATATCTTCACATAAAAACTAGACAGAAGCATTCTCAGAAACTTCTTTGTGACGAGTGCATTCTACTCACAGAGTTGAACCTTCTTTTTGATAGAAGAGTTTTGAAACTCTCTTTCTGTAGAATCTGCAAGTGCATATTTGGAGCTGTTTGAGGCCAATGCTGGAAAAGGAAATATCTTCACATAAAAACTAGACAGAAGCATTCTCAGAAACTTGTTTGCGATGAGTGCATTCAACTCACAGACTTGAACGTTCCTACTGAAAGAGCAGTTTTGAAACACACTTTTTGTACAATCTGCAAGTGGATATTTAGAACGCTTTTTGTCCTATGCTGGGAAATGAAATATCTTCACGTAAAAACTAGACAGAAGCATTCTCAGAAACTTCTGTGTGATGAGTGCATTCAACTCACAGACTTGAACATTCCTTTTGATAGAGCAGTTTGGAAACACTCCTTTTGAAGAATCTGCAAGTGTTTGTTTGGAGCGTTTTGAGGCCTATGCTGGAAAAGGAAATATCTTCACATAAAAACTAGACAGAAGCATTCTCAGAAACTTCTTTGTGATGAGTGCATTCTACTCATAGAGTTGAACATTCTTTTTGATAGAAGAGTTTTGAAACTCTCTTTCTGTGGGATCTGCAAGTGCATATTTGGAGCTGTTTGAGGCCAATGATGGAAAAGGAAATATCTTCACATAAAAACTAGACAGAAGCATTCTCAGAAACTTGTGTGTGATGAGTGCATTCAACTCACAGACTTAAACGTTCCTTTTGAAAGAGCAGTTTTGAAACACACTTTTTGTACAATCTGCAAGTGGATATTTAGAACGCTTTCGGTCCTATGCTGGGAAATGAAATACCTTCACCTAAAACCTAGACAGAAGCATTCTCGGAAACTTCTGTGTGATGAGTGCATTCAACTCACAGACTTGAACATTCCCTTTGATAGAGCAGTTTGGAAACACTCCTTTTTCAGAATCTGCAAGGGTTTATTTGGAGCACTTTGAGGCGTATGCTGGAAAAGGAAATATCTTCACATAAAAACTAGACAGAAGCATTCTCAGAAACTTCTTTGGGATGAGTGCATTCTACTCACAGAGTTGAACCTTCTTTTTGATAGAAGAGTTTTGAAACTCTCTTTCTGTAGAATCTGCAAGCGCATATTTGGAGCTGTTTGAGGCCAACGCTGGAAAAGGAAATATCTTCACATAAAAACTAGAAAGAAGCATTCTCAGAAACTTGTTTGTGATGAGTGCATTCAACTCACAGACTTGAACGTTCCTTTTGAAAGAGCAGTTTTGAAACACACTTTTTGTACAATCTGCAAGTGGATATTTAGAACGCTTTCTGGCCTATGCTGGGAAATGAAATATCTTCACCTAAAACCTAGACAGAAGCATTCTCGGAAACTTCTGTGCGATGAGTGCATTCAACTCACAGACTTGAACATTACTTTGGATAGAGCAGTTTGGAAACACTCCTTTTGAAGAATCTGTAAGTGTTTGTTTGGAGCGTTTTGAGGCCTATGCTGGAAAAGGAAATATCTTCACATAAAAACCAGACAGAAGCATTCTCAGAAACTTCTTTGTGATGAGTGCATTCTACTCGCAGAGTTGAACCTTCTTTTTGATAGAAGAGTTTTCAAACTGTCTTTTTGTAGAATCTGCAAGTGCATATTTGGAGCTGTTTGAGGCCAATGATGGAAAAGGAAATATCTTCACATAAAAACTAGACAGAAGCGTTCTCAGAAACATTTTTGGGAGGAGTGCATTCAAGTCACAGATTTGAACCTTTCTTTTGAAAGAACAGTTTTGAAACACTCTTTTTGTAGAATCTGCTAGTGTATATTTGGAGCGCTGTGAGGCGTATGCTGGGAAATGGAATATCTTCACCTGGAAACAAGACAGAAGGATTCTCAGAAACTTCTGTGTGATGAATGCATTCAACTCACAGACATGAACGTTCCTTTTGATAGGACAGTTTTGAAACACTCCTTTGGTAGAATCTGCATCTGTTTATTTCGAGCGCCTTGAGGCCAATGCTGGAAAAGGAAATATCTTCCCATAAAAACTAGACAGAAGCATTCTCAGAAACTTGTGTGTGATGAGTGCGTTCAACTCACAGACTTGAACGATCCTTTTGATAGGACAGTTTGGAAACACTTCCTTTGTAGAATCTGCAAGTGTTTATTTCGAGCTCATTGAGGTCAACGGTGGAAAAGGAATTGTCCTCAAATAACAACTACACAGAAGCATTCTCCGAAACTTCTTTGCAATGAGTGCATTCAACTCACGGACTTGATCCTTCCTTTTGAAAGAACAGTTTTGAAACACTCTTTTTGTAGAATCTTCAAGTGGATATTTGGAACGCTTTGAGGCCTAGGCTGGGAAATGAAATATGTTCACCTAAAAACTAGACAGAAGCATTCTCAGAAACTTCTGTGTGATGAGTGCATTCAACTCACAGACTTGAACATTCCTTTTGATAGAGCAGTTTGGAAACACTCCTTTTGCAGAATCTGCAAGGGTTTATTTGGAGCACTTTGAGGCCTATGCTGGAAAAGGAAATATCTTCACATAAAAACTAGACAGAAGCATTCTCAGAAACTTCTTTGTGATGAGTGCATTCTACTCACAGAGTTGAACCTTCTTTTTGATAGAAGAGTTTTGAAACTCTCTTTCTGTAGAATCTGCAAGTGCATATTTGGAGCTGTTTGAGGCCAATGCTGGAAAAGGAAATATCTTCACATAAAAACTAGACAGAAGCATTCTCAGAAACTTGTTTGCGATGAGTGCATTCAACTCACAGACTTCAACCTTTCTTTTGAAAGAGCAGTTTTGAAACACTCTTTTTGTAGAATCTTCAAGTGGATATTTAGAACGCTTTCTGGCCTATGCTGGGAAATGAAATATCTTCACCTAAAACCTAGAAAGAAGCATTCTCGCAAACTTCCGTGTGAAGAGTGCATTCGACTCACGGACTTGAACATTACTTTGGATAGAGCAGTTTGGAAACACTCCTTTTGAAGAATCTGCAAGTGTTTGTTTGGAGCGTTTTGAGGCCTATGCTGGAAAAGGAAATATCTTCACATAAAAACTAGACAGAAGCATTCTCAGAAACTTCTTTGTGATGAGTGCATTCTACTCATACAGTTGAACATTCTTTTTGATAGAAGAGTTTTGAAACTCTCTTTCTGTGGGATCTGCAAGTGCATATTTGGAGCTGTTGGAGGCCAATGTTGGAAAAGGAAATATCTTCACATAAAAACTAGACGGAAGCATTCTCAGAAACTTGTGTGTGATGAGTGCGTTCAACTCACAGACTTGAACGATCCTATTGATAGGACAGTTTGGAAACACTCCTTTTGTAGAATCTGCAAGTGTTTATTTCGAGCTCATTGAGGCCAAAGGTGGAAAAGGAAATGTCCTCAAATAACAACTACACAGAAGCATTCTCCGAAACTTCTTTGCAATGAGTGCATTCAACTCGCAGACTTGAACCTTCCTTTTGAAAGAGCAGTTTTGAAACACTCTTTTTGTAGAATCTTCAAGTGGATATTTGGAACGCTTTGAGGCCTAGGCTGGGAAATGAAATATCTTCACCTAAAAACTAGACAGAAGCATTCTCAGAAACTTCTGTGTGATGAGTGCATTCAACTCACAGACTTGAATATTCCTTTTGATAGAGCAGTTTGGAAACACTCCTTTTGCAGAATCTGCAAGTGTTTATTTGGAGCACTTTGAGGCCTATGCTGGAAAAGGAAATATCTTCACATAAAAACTAGACAGAAGCATTCTCAGAAACTTCTTTGTGACGAGTGCATTCTACTCACAGAGTTGAACCTTCTTTTTGATAGAAGAGTTTTGAAACTCTCTTTCTGTAGAATCTGCAAGTGCATATTTGGAGCTGTTTGAGGCCAATGCTGGAAAAGGAAATATCTTCACATAAAAACTAGACAGAAGCATTCTCAGAAACTTGTTTGCGATGAGTGCATTCAACTCACAGACTTGAACGTTCCTACTGAAAGAGCAGTTTTGAAACACACTTTTTGTACAATCTGCAAGTGGATATTTAGAACGCTTTTTGTCCTATGCTGGGAAATGAAATATCTTCACGTAAAAACTAGACAGAAGCATTCTCAGAAACTTCTGTGTGATGAGTGCATTCAACTCACAGACTTGAACATTCCTTTTGATAGAGCAGTTTGGAAACACTCCTTTTGAAGAATCTGCAAGTGTTTGTTTGGAGCGTTTTGAGGCCTATGCTGGAAAAGGAAATATCTTCACATAAAAACTAGACAGAAGCATTCTCAGAAACTTCTTTGTGATGAGTGCATTCTACTCATAGAGTTGAACATTCTTTTTGATAGAAGAGTTTTGAAACTCTCTTTCTGTGGGATCTGCAAGTGCATATTTGGAGCTGTTTGAGGCCAATGATGGAAAAGGAAATATCTTCACATAAAAACTAGACAGAAGCATTCTCAGAAACTTGTTTGTGATGAGTGCATTCAACTCACAGACTTAAACGTTCCTTTTGAAAGAGCAGTTTTGAAACACACTTTTTGTACAATCTGCAAGTGGATATTTAGAACGCTTTCGGTCCTATGCTGGGAAATGAAATACCTTCACCTAAAACCTAGACAGAAGCATTCTCGGAAACTTCTGTGTGATGAGTGCATTCAACTCACAGACTTGAACATTCCCTTTGATAGAGCAGTTTGGAAACACTCCTTTTTCAGAATCTGCAAGGGTTTATTTGGAGCACTTTGAGGCGTATGCTGGAAAAGGAAATATCTTCACATAAAAACTAGACAGAAGCATTCTCAGAAACTTCTTTGGGATGAGTGCATTCTACTCACAGAGTTGAACCTTCTTTTTGATAGAAGAGTTTTGAAACTCTCTTTCTGTAGAATCTGCAAGCGCATATTTGGAGCTGTTTGAGGCCAACGCTGGAAAAGGAAATATCTTCACATAAAAACTAGAAAGAAGCATTCTCAGAAACTTGTTTGTGATGAGTGCATTCAACTCACAGACTTGAACGTTCCTTTTGAAAGAGCAGTTTTGAAACACACTTTTTGTACAATCTGCAAGTGGATATTTAGAACGCTTTCTGGCCTATGCTGGGAAATGAAATATCTTCACCTAAAACCTAGACAGAAGCATTCTCGGAAACTTCTGTGCGATGAGTGCATTCAACTCACAGACTTGAACATTACTTTGGATAGAGCAGTTTGGAAACACTCCTTTTGAAGAATCTGTAAGTGTTTGTTTGGAGCGTTTTGAGGCCTATGCTGGAAAAGGAAATATCTTCACATAAAAACCAGACAGAAGCATTCTCAGAAACTTCTTTGTGATGAGTGCATTCTACTCGCAGAGTTGAACCTTCTTTTTGATAGAAGAGTTTTCAAACTGTCTTTTTGTAGAATCTGCAAGTGCATATTTGGAGCTGTTTGAGGCCAATGATGGAAAAGGAAATATCTTCACATAAAAACTAGACAGAAGCGTTCTCAGAAACATTTTTGGGAGGAGTGCATTCAAGTCACAGATTTGAACGTTTCTTTTGAAAGAACAGTTTTGAAACACTCTTTTTGTAGAATCTGCTAGTGTATATTTGGAGCGCTGTGAGGCGTATGCTGGGAAATGGAATATCTTCACCTGGAAACAAGACAGAAGGATTCTCAGAAACTTCTGTGTGATGAATGCATTCAACTCACAGACATGAACGTTCCTTTTGATAGGACAGTTTTGAAACACTCCTTTGGTAGAATCTGCATCTGTTTATTTCGAGCGCCTTGAGGCCAATGCTGGAAAAGGAAATATCTTCCCATAAAAACTAGACAGAAGCATTCTCAGAAACTTGTGTGTGATGAGTGCGTTCAACTCACAGACTTGAACGATCCTTTTGATAGGACAGTTTGGAAACACTCCCTTTGTAGAATCTGCAAGTGTTTATTTCGAGCTCATTGAGGTCAACGGTGGAAAAGGAATTGTCCTCAAATAACAACTACACAGAAGCATTCTCCGAAACTTCTTTGCAATGAGTGCATTCAACTCACGGACTTGATCCTTCCTTTTGAAAGAACAGTTTTGAAACACTCTTTTTGTAGAATCTTCAAGTGGATATTTGGAACGCTTTGAGGCCTAGGCTGGGAAATGAAATATGTTCACCTAAAAACTAGACAGAAGCATTCTCAGAAACTTCTGTGTGATGAGTGCATTCAACTCACAGACTTGAACATTCCTTTTGATAGAGCAGTTTGGAAACACTCCTTTTGCAGAATCTGCAAGGGTTTATTTGGAGCACTTTGAGGCCTATGCTGGAAAAGGAAATATCTTCACATAAAAACTAGACAGAAGCATTCTCAGAAACTTCTTTGTGATGAGTGCATTCTACTCACAGAGTTGAACCTTCTTTTTGATAGAAGAGTTTTGAAACTCTCTTTCTGTAGAATCTGCAAGTGCATATTTGGAGCTGTTTGAGGCCAATGCTGGAAAAGGAAATATCTTCACATAAAAACTAGACAGAAGCATTCTCAGAAACTTGTTTGCGATGAGTGCATTCAACTCACAGACTTCAACCTTTCTTTTGAAAGAGCAGTTTTGAAACACTCTTTTTGTAGAATCTTCAAGTGGATATTTAGAACGCTTTCTGGCCTATGCTGGGAAATGAAATATCTTCACCTAAAACCTAGAAAGAAGCATTCTCGCAAACTTCCGTGTGAAGAGTGCATTCGACTCACGGACTTGAACATTACTTTGGATAGAGCAGTTTGGAAACACTCCTTTTGAAGAATCTGCAAGTGTTTGTTTGGAGCGTTTTGAGGCCTATGCTGGAAAAGGAAATATCTTCACATAAAAACTAGAGAGAAGCATTCTCAGAAACTTCTTTGTGATGAGTGCATTCTACTCGCAGAGTTGAACCTTCTTTTTGATAGAAGAGTTTTCAAACTGTCTTTTTGTAGAATCTGCAAGTGCATATTTGGAGCTGTTTGAGGCCAATGATGGAAAAGGAAATATCTTCACATAAAAACTAGACAGAAGCGTTCTCAGAAACTTTTTTGGGAGGAGTGCATTCAAGTCACAGATTTGAACCTTTCTTTTGAAAGAGCAGTTTTGAAACACTCTTTTTGTAGAATCTGCTAGTGTATATTTGGAGCGCTGTGAGGCGTATGCTGGGAAATGGAATATCTTCACCTGGAAACAAGACAGAAGGTTTCTCAGAAACTTCTGTGTGATGAATGCATTCAACTCACAGACATGAACGTTCCTTTTGATAGGACAGTTTTGAAACACTCCTTTGGTAGAATCTGCATCTGTTTATTTCGAGCGCCTTGAGGCCAATGCTGGAAAAGGAAATATCTTCCCATAAAAACTAGACAGAAGCATTCTCAGAAACTTGTGTGTGATGAGTGCGTTCAACTCACAGACTTGAACGATCCTTTTGATAGGACAGTTTGGAAACACTCCCTTTGTAGAATCTGCAAGTGTTTATTTCGAGCTCATTGAGGTCAACGGTGGAAAAGGAATTGTCCTCAAATAACAACTACACAGAAGCATTCTCCGAAACTTCTTTGCAATGAGTGCATTCAACTCACGGACTTGATCCTTCCTTTTGAAAGAACAGTTTTGAAACACTCTTTTTGTAGAATCTTCAAGTGGATATTTGGAACGCTTTGAGGCCTAGGCTGGGAAATGAAATATGTTCACCTAAAAACTAGACAGAAGCATTCTCAGAAACTTCTGTGTGATGAGTGCATTCAACTCACAGACTTGAACATTCCTTTTGATAGAGCAGTTTGGAAACACTCCTTTTGCAGAATCTGCAAGGGTTTATTTGGAGCACTTTGAGGCCTATGCTGGAAAAGGAAATATCTTCACATAAAAACTAGACAGAAGCATTCTCAGAAACTTCTTTGGGATGAGTGCATTCTACTCACAGAGTTGAACCTTCTTTTTGATAGAAGAGTTTTGAAACTCTCTTTCTGTAGAATCTGCAAGTGCATATTTGGAGCTGTTTGAGGCCAATGCTGGAAAAGGAAATATCTTCACATAAAAACTAGACAGAAGCATTCTCAGAAACTTGTTTGCGATGAGTGCATTCAACTCACAGACTTCAACCTTTCTTTTGAAAGAGCAGTTTTGAAACACTCTTTTTGTAGAATCTTCAAGTGGATATTTAGAACGCTTTCTGGCCTATGCTGGGAAATGAAATATCTTCACCTAAAACCTAGAAAGAAGCATTCTCGCAAACTTCCGTGTGAAGAGTGCATTCGACTCACGGACTTGAACATTACTTTGGATAGAGCAGTTTGGAAACACTCCTTTTGAAGAATCTGCAAGTGTTTGTTTGGAGCGTTTTGAGGCCTATGCTGGAAAAGGAAATATCTTCACATAAAAACTAGACAGAAGCATTCTCAGAAACTTCTTTGTGATGAGTGCATTCTACTCATACAGTTGAACATTCTTTTTGATAGAAGAGTTTTGAAACTCTCTTTCTGTGGGATCTGCAAGTGCATATTTGGAGCTGTTGGAGGCCAATGTTGGAAAAGGAAATATCTTCACATAAAAACTAGATGGAAGCATTCTCAGAAACTTGTGTGTGATGAGTGCGTTCAACTCACAGACTTGAACGATCCTATTGATAGGACAGTTTGGAAACACTCCTTTTGTAGAATCTGCAAGTGTTTATTTCGAGCTCATTGAGGCCAAAGGTGGAAAAGGAAATGTCCTCAAATAACAACTACACAGAAGCATTCTCCGAAACTTCTTTGCAATGAGTGCATTCAACTCGCAGACTTGAACCTTCCTTTTGAAAGAGCAGTTTTGAAACACTCTTTTTGTAGAATCTTCAAGTGGATATTTGGAACGCTTTGAGGCCTAGGCTGGGAAATGAAATATCTTCACCTAAAAACTAGACAGAAGCATTCTCAGAAACTTCTGTGTGATGAGTGCATTCAACTCACAGACTTTAATATTCCTTTTGATAGAGCAGTTTGGAAACACTCCTTTTGCAGAATCTGCAAGTGTTTATTTGGAGCACTTTGAGGCCTATGCTGGAAAAGGAAATATCTTCACATAAAAACTAGACAGAAGCATTCTCAGAAACTTCTTTGTGACGAGTGCATTCTACTCACAGAGTTGAACCTTCTTTTTGATAGAAGAGTTTTGAAACTCTCTTTCTGTAGAATCTGCAAGTGCATATTTGGAGCTGTTTGAGGCCAATGCTGGAAAAGGAAATATCTTCACATAAAAACTAGACAGAAGCATTCTCAGAAACTTGTTTGCGATGAGTGCATTCAACTCACAGACTTGAACGTTCCTACTGAAAGAGCAGTTTTGAAACACACTTTTTGTACAATCTGCAAGTGGATATTTAGAACGCTTTTTGTCCTATGCTGGGAAATGAAATATCTTCACGTAAAAACTAGACAGAAGCATTCTCAGAAACTTCTGTGTGATGAGTGCATTCAACTCACAGACTTGAACATTCCTTTTGATAGAGCAGTTTGGAAACACTCCTTTTGAAGAATCTGCAAGTGTTTGTTTGGAGCGTTTTGAGGCCTATGCTGGAAAAGGAAATATCTTCACATAAAAACTAGACAGAAGCATTCTCAGAAACTTCTTTGTGATTAGTGCATTCTACTCATAGAGTTGAACATTCTTTTTGATAGAAGAGTTTTGAAACTCTCTTTCTGTGGGATCTGCAAGTGCATATTTGGAGCTGTTTGAGGCCAATGCTGGAAAAGGAAATATCTTCACATAAAAACTAGACAGAAGCATTCTCAGAAACTTGTGTGTGATGAGTGCATTCAACTCACAGACTTAAACGTTCCTTTTGAAAGAGCAGTTTTGAAACACACTTTTTGTACAATCTGCAAGTGGATATTTAGAACGCTTTCGGTCCTATGCTGGGAAATGAAATACCTTCACCTAAAACCTAGACAGAAGCATTCTCGGAAACTTCTGTGTGATGAGTGCATTCAACTCACAGACTTGAACATTCCCTTTGATAGAGCAGTTTGGAAACACTCCTTTTTCAGAATCTGCAAGGGTTTATTTGGAGCACTTTGAGGCGTATGCTGGAAAAGGAAATATCTTCACATAAAAACTAGACAGAAGCATTCTCAGAAACTTCTTTGGGATGAGTGCATTCTACTCACAGAGTTGAACCTTCTTTTTGATAGAAGAGTTTTGAAACTCTCTTTCTGTAGAATCTGCAAGCGCATATTTGGAGCTGTTTGAGGCCAACGCTGGAAAAGGAAATATCTTCACATAAAAACTAGAAAGAAGCATTCTCAGAAACTTGTTTGTGATGAGTGCATTCAACTCACAGACTTGAACGTTCCTTTTGAAAGAGCAGTTTTGAAACACACTTTTTGTACAATCTGCAAGTGGATATTTAGAACGCTTTCTGGCCTATGCTGGGAAATGAAATATCTTCACCTAAAACCTAGACAGAAGCATTCTCGGAAACTTCTGTGCGATGAGTGCATTCAACTCACAGACTTGAACATTACTTTGGATAGAGCAGTTTGGAAACACTCCTTTTGAAGAATCTGTAAGTGTTTGTTTGGAGCGTTTTGAGGCCTATGCTGGAAAAGGAAATATCTTCACATAAAAACTAGACAGAAGCATTCTCAGAAACTTCTTTGTGATGAGTGCATTCTACTCGCAGAGTTGAACCTTCTTTTTGATAGAAGAGTTTTCAAACTGTCTTTTTGTAGAATCTGCAAGTGCATATTTGGAGCTGTTTGAGGCCAATGATGGAAAAGGAAATATCTTCACATAAAAACTAGACAGAAGCGTTCTCAGAAACTTTTTTGGGAGGAGTGCATTCAAGTCACAGATTTGAACCTTTCTTTTGAAAGAGCAGTTTTGAAACACTCTTTTTGTAGAATCTGCTAGTGTATATTTGGAGCGCTGTGAGGCGTATGCTGGGAAATGGAATATCTTCACCTGGAAACAAGACAGAAGGATTCTCAGAAACTTCTGTGTGATGAATGCATTCAACTCACAGACATGAACGTTCCTTTTGATAGGACAGTTTTGAAACACTCCTTTGGTAGAATCTGCATCTGTTTATTTCGAGCGCCTTGAGGCCAATGCTGGAAAAGGAAATATCTTCCCATAAAAACTAGACAGAAGCATTCTCAGAAACTTGTGTGTGATGAGTGCGTTCAACTCACAGACTTGAACGATCCTTTTGATAGGACAGTTTGGAAACACTCCCTTTGTAGAATCTGCAAGTGTTTATTTCGAGCTCATTGAGGTCAACGGTGGAAAAGGAATTGTCCTCAAATAACAACTACACAGAAGCATTCTCCGAAACTTCTTTGCAATGAGTGCATTCAACTCACGGACTTGATCCTTCCTTTTGAAAGAACAGTTTTGAAACACTCTTTTTGTAGAATCTTCAAGTGGATATTTGGAACGCTTTGAGGCCTAGGCTGGGAAATGAAATATGTTCACCTAAAAACTAGACAGAAGCATTCTCAGAAACTTCTGTGTGATGAGTGCATTCAACTCACAGACTTGAACATTCCTTTTGATAGAGCAGTTTGGAAACACTCCTTTTGCAGAATCTGCAAGGGTTTATTTGGAGCACTTTGAGGCCTATGCTGGAAAAGGAAATATCTTCACATAAAAACTAGACAGAAGCATTCTCAGAAACTTCTTTGGGATGAGTGCATTCTACTCACAGAGTTGAACCTTCTTTTTGATAGAAGAGTTTTGAAACTCTCTTTCTGTAGAATCTGCAAGTGCATATTTGGAGCTGTTTGAGGCCAATGCTGGAAAAGGAAATATCTTCACATAAAAACTAGACAGAAGCATTCTCAGAAACTTGTTTGCGATGAGTGCATTCAACTCACAGACTTCAACCTTTCTTTTGAAAGAGCAGTTTTGAAACACTCTTTTTGTAGAATCTTCAAGTGGATATTTAGAACGCTTTCTGGCCTATGCTGGGAAATGAAATATCTTCACCTAAAACCTAGAAAGAAGCATTCTCGCAAACTTCCGTGTGAAGAGTGCATTCGACTCACGGACTTGAACATTACTTTGGATAGAGCAGTTTGGAAACACTCCTTTTGAAGAATCTGCAAGTGTTTGTTTGGAGCGTTTTGAGGCCTATGCTGGAAAAGGAAATATCTTCACATAAAAACTAGACAGAAGCATTCTCAGAAACTTCTTTGTGATGAGTGCATTCTACTCATACAGTTGAACATTCTTTTTGATAGAAGAGTTTTGAAACTCTCTTTCTGTGGGATCTGCAAGTGCATATTTGGAGCTGTTGGAGGCCAATGTTGGAAAAGGAAATATCTTCACATAAAAACTAGACGGAAGCATTCTCAGAAACTTGTGTGTGATGAGTGCGTTCAACTCACAGACTTGAACGATCCTATTGATAGGACAGTTTGGAAACACTCCTTTTGTAGAATCTGCAAGTGTTTATTTCGAGCTCATTGAGGCCAAAGGTGGAAAAGGAAATGTCCTCAAATAACAACTACACAGAAGCATTCTCCGAAACTTCTTTGCAATGAGTGCATTCAACTCGCAGACTTGAACCTTCCTTTTGAAAGAGCAGTTTTGAAACACTCTTTTTGTAGAATCTTCAAGTGGATATTTGGAACGCTTTGAGGCCTAGGCTGGGAAATGAAATATCTTCACCTAAAAACTAGACAGAAGCATTCTCAGAAACTTCTGTGTGATGAGTGCATTCAACTCACAGACTTGAATATTCCTTTTGATAGAGCAGTTTGGAAACACTCCTTTTGCAGAATCTGCAAGTGTTTATTTGGAGCACTTTGAGGCCTATGCTGGAAAAGGAAATATCTTCACATAAAAACTAGACAGAAGCATTCTCAGAAACTTCTTTGTGACGAGTGCATTCTACTCACAGAGTTGAACCTTCTTTTTGATAGAAGAGTTTTGAAACTCTCTTTCTGTAGAATCTGCAAGTGCATATTTGGAGCTGTTTGAGGCCAATGCTGGAAAAGGAAATATCTTCACATAAAAACTAGACAGAAGCATTCTCAGAAACTTGTTTGCGATGAGTGCATTCAACTCACAGACTTGAACGTTCCTACTGAAAGAGCAGTTTTGAAACACACTTTTTGTACAATCTGCAAGTGGATATTTAGAACGCTTTTTGTCCTATGCTGGGAAATGAAATATCTTCACGTAAAAACTAGACAGAAGCATTCTCAGAAACTTCTGTGTGATGAGTGCATTCAACTCACAGACTTGAACATTCCTTTTGATAGAGCAGTTTGGAAACACTCCTTTTGAAGAATCTGCAAGTGTTTGTTTGGAGCGTTTTGAGGCCTATGCTGGAAAAGGAAATATCTTCACATAAAAACTAGACAGAAGCATTCTCAGAAACTTCTTTGTGATTAGTGCATTCTACTCATAGAGTTGAACATTCTTTTTGATAGAAGAGTTTTGAAACTCTCTTTCTGTGGGATCTGCAAGTGCATATTTGGAGCTGTTTGAGGCCAATGCTGGAAAAGGAAATATCTTCACATAAAAACTAGACAGAAGCATTCTCAGAAACTTGTGTGTGATGAGTGCATTCAACTCACAGACTTAAACGTTCCTTTTGAAAGAGCAGTTTTGAAACACACTTTTTGTACAATCTGCAAGTGGATATTTAGAACGCTTTCGGTCCTATGCTGGGAAATGAAATACCTTCACCTAAAACCTAGACAGAAGCATTCTCGGAAACTTCTGTGTGATGAGTGCATTCAACTCACAGACTTGAACATTCCCTTTGATAGAGCAGTTTGGAAACACTCCTTTTTCAGAATCTGCAAGGGTTTATTTGGAGCACTTTGAGGCGTATGCTGGAAAAGGAAATATCTTCACATAAAAACTAGACAGAAGCATTCTCAGAAACTTCTTTGGGATGAGTGCATTCTACTCACAGAGTTGAACCTTCTTTTTGATAGAAGAGTTTTGAAACTCTCTTTCTGTAGAATCTGCAAGCGCATATTTGGAGCTGTTTGAGGCCAACGCTGGAAAAGGAAATATCTTCACATAAAAACTAGAAAGAAGCATTCTCAGAAACTTGTTTGTGATGAGTGCATTCAACTCACAGACTTGAACGTTCCTTTTGAAAGAGCAGTTTTGAAACACACTTTTTGTACAATCTGCAAGTGGATATTTAGAACGCTTTCTGGCCTATGCTGGGAAATGAAATATCTTCACCTAAAACCTAGACAGAAGCATTCTCGGAAACTTCTGTGCGATGAGTGCATTCAACTCACAGACTTGAACATTACTTTGGATAGAGCAGTTTGGAAACACTCCTTTTGAAGAATCTGTAAGTGTTTGTTTGGAGCGTTTTGAGGCCTATGCTGGAAAAGGAAATATCTTCACATAAAAACCAGACAGAAGCATTCTCAGAAACTTCTTTGTGATGAGTGCATTCTACTCGCAGAGTTGAACCTTCTTTTTGATAGAAGAGTTTTCAAACTGTCTTTTTGTAGAATCTGCAAGTGCATATTTGGAGCTGTTTGAGGCCAATGATGGAAAAGGAAATATCTTCACATAAAAACTAGACAGAAGCGTTCTCAGAAACTTGTTTGGGAGGAGTGCATTCAAGTCACAGATTTGAACCTTTCTTTTGAAAGAGCAGTTTTGAAACACTCTTTTTGTAGAATCTGCTAGTGTATATTTGGAGCGCTGTGAGGCGTATGCTGGGAAATGGAATATCTTCACCTGGAAACAAGACAGAAGGATTCTCAGAAACTTCTGTGTGATGAATGCATTCAACTCACAGACATGAACGTTCCTTTTGATAGGACAGTTTTGAAACACTCCTTTGGTAGAATCTGCATCTGTTTATTTCGAGCGCCTTGAGGCCAATGCTGGAAAAGGAAATATCTTCCCATAAAAACTAGACAGAAGCATTCTCAGAAACTTGTGTGTGATGAGTGCGTTCAACTCACAGACTTGAACGATCCTTTTGATAGGACAGTTTGGAAACACTCCCTTTGTAGAATCTGCAAGTGTTTATTTCGAGCTCATTGAGGTCAACGGTGGAAAAGGAATTGTCCTCAAATAACAACTACACAGAAGCATTCTCCGAAACTTCTTTGCAATGAGTGCATTCAACTCACGGACTTGATCCTTCCTTTTGAAAGAACAGTTTTGAAACACTCTTTTTGTAGAATCTTCAAGTGGATATTTGGAACGCTTTGAGGCCTAGGCTGGGAAATGAAATATGTTCACCTAAAAACTAGACAGAAGCATTCTCAGAAACTTCTGTGTGATGAGTGCATTCAACTCACAGACTTGAACATTCCTTTTGATAGAGCAGTTTGGAAACACTCCTTTTGCAGAATCTGCAAGGGTTTATTTGGAGCACTTTGAGGCCTATGCTGGAAAAGGAAATATCTTCACATAAAAACTAGACAGAAGCATTCTCAGAAACTTCTTTGGGATGAGTGCATTCTACTCACAGAGTTGAACCTTCTTTTTGATAGAAGAGTTTTGAAACTCTCTTTCTGTAGAATCTGCAAGTGCATATTTGGAGCTGTTTGAGGCCAATGCTGGAAAAGGAAATATCTTCACATAAAAACTAGACAGAAGCATTCTCAGAAACTTGTTTGCGATGAGTGCATTCAACTCACAGACTTCAACCTTTCTTTTGAAAGAGCAGTTTTGAAACACTCTTTTTGTAGAATCTTCAAGTGGATATTTAGAACGCTTTCTGGCCTATGCTGGGAAATGAAATATCTTCACCTAAAACCTAGAAAGAAGCATTCTCGCAAACTTCCGTGTGAAGAGTGCATTCGACTCACGGACTTGAACATTACTTTGGATAGAGCAGTTTGGAAACACTCCTTTTGAAGAATCTGCAAGTGTTTGTTTGGAGCGTTTTGAGGCCTATGCTGGAAAAGGAAATATCTTCACATAAAAACTAGACAGAAGCATTCTCAGAAACTTCTTTGTGATGAGTGCATTCTACTCATACAGTTGAACATTCTTTTTGATAGAAGAGTTTTGAAACTCTCTTTCTGTGGGATCTGCAAGTGCATATTTGGAGCTGTTGGAGGCCAATGTTGGAAAAGGAAATATCTTCACATAAAAACTAGACGGAAGCATTCTCAGAAACTTGTGTGTGATGAGTGCGTTCAACTCACAGACTTGAACGATCCTATTGATAGGACAGTTTGGAAACACTCCTTTTGTAGAATCTGCAAGTGTTTATTTCGAGCTCATTGAGGCCAAAGGTGGAAAAGGAAATGTCCTCAAATAACAACTACACAGAAGCATTCTCCGAAACTTCTTTGCAATGAGTGCATTCAACTCGCAGACTTGAACCTTCCTTTTGAAAGAGCAGTTTTGAAACACTCTTTTTGTAGAATCTTCAAGTGGATATTTGGAACGCTTTGAGGCCTAGGCTGGGAAATGAAATATCTTCACCTAAAAACTAGACAGAAGCATTCTCAGAAACTTCTGTGTGATGAGTGCATTCAACTCACAGACTTGAATATTCCTTTTGATAGAGCAGTTTGGAAACACTCCTTTTGCAGAATCTGCAAGTGTTTATTTGGAGCACTTTGAGGCCTATGCTGGAAAAGGAAATATCTTCACATAAAAACTAGACAGAAGCATTCTCAGAAACTTCTTTGTGACGAGTGCATTCTACTCACAGAGTTGAACCTTCTTTTTGATAGAAGAGTTTTGAAACTCTCTTTCTGTAGAATCTGCAAGTGCATATTTGGAGCTGTTTGAGGCCAATGCTGGAAAAGGAAATATCTTCACATAAAAACTAGACAGAAGCATTCTCAGAAACTTGTTTGCGATGAGTGCATTCAACTCACAGACTTGAACGTTCCTACTGAAAGAGCAGTTTTGAAACACACTTTTTGTACAATCTGCAAGTGGATATTTAGAACGCTTTTTGTCCTATGCTGGGAAATGAAATATCTTCACGTAAAAACTAGACAGAAGCATTCTCAGAAACTTCTGTGTGATGAGTGCATTCAACTCACAGACTTGAACATTCCTTTTGATAGAGCAGTTTGGAAACACTCCTTTTGAAGAATCTGCAAGTGTTTGTTTGGAGCGTTTTGAGGCCTATGCTGGAAAAGGAAATATCTTCACATAAAAACTAGACAGAAGCATTCTCAGAAACTTCTTTGTGATGAGTGCATTCTACTCATAGAGTTGAACATTCTTTTTGATAGAAGAGTTTTGAAACTCTCTTTCTGTGGGATCTGCAAGTGCATATTTGGAGCTGTTTGAGGCCAATGATGGAAAAGGAAATATCTTCACATAAAAACTAGACAGAAGCATTCTCAGAAACTTGTGTGTGATGAGTGCATTCAACTCACAGACTTAAACGTTCCTTTTGAAAGAGCAGTTTTGAAACACACTTTTTGTACAATCTGCAAGTGGATATTTAGAACGCTTTCGGTCCTATGCTGGGAAATGAAATACCTTCACCTAAAACCTAGACAGAAGCATTCTCGGAAACTTCTGTGTGATGAGTGCATTCAACTCACAGACTTGAACATTCCCTTTGATAGAGCAGTTTGGAAACACTCCTTTTTCAGAATCTGCAAGGGTTTATTTGGAGCACTTTGAGGCGTATGCTGGAAAAGGAAATATCTTCACATAAAAACTAGACAGAAGCATTCTCAGAAACTTCTTTGGGATGAGTGCATTCTACTCACAGAGTTGAACCTTCTTTTTGATAGAAGAGTTTTGAAACTCTCTTTCTGTAGAATCTGCAAGCGCATATTTGGAGCTGTTTGAGGCCAACGCTGGAAAAGGAAATATCTTCACATAAAAACTAGAAAGAAGCATTCTCAGAAACTTGTTTGTGATGAGTGCATTCAACTCACAGACTTGAACGTTCCTTTTGAAAGAGCAGTTTTGAAACACACTTTTTGTACAATCTGCAAGTGGATATTTAGAACGCTTTCTGGCCTATGCTGGGAAATGAAATATCTTCACCTAAAACCTAGACAGAAGCATTCTCGGAAACTTCTGTGCGATGAGTGCATTCAACTCACAGACTTGAACATTACTTTGGATAGAGCAGTTTGGAAACACTCCTTTTGAAGAATCTGTAAGTGTTTGTTTGGAGCGTTTTGAGGCCTATGCTGGAAAAGGAAATATCTTCACATAAAAACCAGACAGAAGCATTCTCAGAAACTTCTTTGTGATGAGTGCATTCTACTCGCAGAGTTGAACCTTCTTTTTGATAGAAGAGTTTTCAAACTGTCTTTTTGTAGAATCTGCAAGTGCATATTTGGAGCTGTTTGAGGCCAATGATGGAAAAGGAAATATCTTCACATAAAAACTAGACAGAAGCGTTCTCAGAAACATTTTTGGGAGGAGTGCATTCAAGTCACAGATTTGAACCTTTCTTTTGAAAGAACAGTTTTGAAACACTCTTTTTGTAGAATCTGCTAGTGTATATTTGGAGCGCTGTGAGGCGTATGCTGGGAAATGGAATATCTTCACCTGGAAACAAGACAGAAGGATTCTCAGAAACTTCTGTGTGATGAATGCATTCAACTCACAGACATGAACGTTCCTTTTGATAGGACAGTTTTGAAACACTCCTTTGGTAGAATCTGCATCTGTTTATTTCGAGCGCCTTGAGGCCAATGCTGGAAAAGGAAATATCTTCCCATAAAAACTAGACAGAAGCATTCTCAGAAACTTGTGTGTGATGAGTGCGTTCAACTCACAGACTTGAACGATCCTTTTGATAGGACAGTTTGGAAACACTTCCTTTGTAGAATCTGCAAGTGTTTATTTCGAGCTCATTGAGGTCAACGGTGGAAAAGGAATTGTCCTCAAATAACAACTACACAGAAGCATTCTCCGAAACTTCTTTGCAATGAGTGCATTCAACTCACGGACTTGATCCTTCCTTTTGAAAGAACAGTTTTGAAACACTCTTTTTGTAGAATCTTCAAGTGGATATTTGGAACGCTTTGAGGCCTAGGCTGGGAAATGAAATATGTTCACCTAAAAACTAGACAGAAGCATTCTCAGAAACTTCTGTGTGATGAGTGCATTCAACTCACAGACTTGAACATTCCTTTTGATAGAGCAGTTTGGAAACACTCCTTTTGCAGAATCTGCAAGGGTTTATTTGGAGCACTTTGAGGCCTATGCTGGAAAAGGAAATATCTTCACATAAAAACTAGACAGAAGCATTCTCAGAAACTTCTTTGTGATGAGTGCATTCTACTCACAGAGTTGAACCTTCTTTTTGATAGAAGAGTTTTGAAACTCTCTTTCTGTAGAATCTGCAAGTGCATATTTGGAGCTGTTTGAGGCCAATGCTGGAAAAGGAAATATCTTCACATAAAAACTAGACAGAAGCATTCTCAGAAACTTGTTTGCGATGAGTGCATTCAACTCACAGACTTCAACCTTTCTTTTGAAAGAGCAGTTTTGAAACACTCTTTTTGTAGAATCTTCAAGTGGATATTTAGAACGCTTTCTGGCCTATGCTGGGAAATGAAATATCTTCACCTAAAACCTAGAAAGAAGCATTCTCGCAAACTTCCGTGTGAAGAGTGCATTCGACTCACGGACTTGAACATTACTTTGGATAGAGCAGTTTGGAAACACTCCTTTTGAAGAATCTGCAAGTGTTTGTTTGGAGCGTTTTGAGGCCTATGCTGGAAAAGGAAATATCTTCACATAAAAACTAGACAGAAGCATTCTCAGAAACTTCTTTGTGATGAGTGCATTCTACTCATACAGTTGAACATTCTTTTTGATAGAAGAGTTTTGAAACTCTCTTTCTGTGGGATCTGCAAGTGCATATTTGGAGCTGTTGGAGGCCAATGTTGGAAAAGGAAATATCTTCACATAAAAACTAGACGGAAGCATTCTCAGAAACTTGTGTGTGATGAGTGCGTTCAACTCACAGACTTGAACGATCCTATTGATAGGACAGTTTGGAAACACTCCTTTTGTAGAATCTGCAAGTGTTTATTTCGAGCTCATTGAGGCCAAAGGTGGAAAAGGAAATGTCCTCAAATAACAACTACACAGAAGCATTCTCCGAAACTTCTTTGCAATGAGTGCATTCAACTCGCAGACTTGAACCTTCCTTTTGAAAGAGCAGTTTTGAAACACTCTTTTTGTAGAATCTTCAAGTGGATATTTGGAACGCTTTGAGGCCTAGGCTGGGAAATGAAATATCTTCACCTAAAAACTAGACAGAAGCATTCTCAGAAACTTCTGTGTGATGAGTGCATTCAACTCACAGACTTGAATATTCCTTTTGATAGAGCAGTTTGGAAACACTCCTTTTGCAGAATCTGCAAGTGTTTATTTGGAGCACTTTGAGGCCTATGCTGGAAAAGGAAATATCTTCACATAAAAACTAGACAGAAGCATTCTCAGAAACTTCTTTGTGACGAGTGCATTCTACTCACAGAGTTGAACCTTCTTTTTGATAGAAGAGTTTTGAAACTCTCTTTCTGTAGAATCTGCAAGTGCATATTTGGAGCTGTTTGAGGCCAATGCTGGAAAAGGAAATATCTTCACATAAAAACTAGACAGAAGCATTCTCAGAAACTTGTTTGCGATGAGTGCATTCAACTCACAGACTTGAACGTTCCTACTGAAAGAGCAGTTTTGAAACACACTTTTTGTACAATCTGCAAGTGGATATTTAGAACGCTTTTTGTCCTATGCTGGGAAATGAAATATCTTCACGTAAAAACTAGACAGAAGCATTCTCAGAAACTTCTGTGTGATGAGTGCATTCAACTCACAGACTTGAACATTCCTTTTGATAGAGCAGTTTGGAAACACTCCTTTTGAAGAATCTGCAAGTGTTTGTTTGGAGCGTTTTGAGGCCTATGCTGGAAAAGGAAATATCTTCACATAAAAACTAGACAGAAGCATTCTCAGAAACTTCTTTGTGATGAGTGCATTCTACTCATAGAGTTGAACATTCTTTTTGATAGAAGAGTTTTGAAACTCTCTTTCTGTGGGATCTGCAAGTGCATATTTGGAGCTGTTTGAGGCCAATGATGGAAAAGGAAATATCTTCACATAAAAACTAGACAGAAGCATTCTCAGAAACTTGTTTGTGATGAGTGCATTCAACTCACAGACTTAAACGTTCCTTTTGAAAGAGCAGTTTTGAAACACACTTTTTGTACAATCTGCAAGTGGATATTTAGAACGCTTTCGGTCCTATGCTGGGAAATGAAATACCTTCACCTAAAACCTAGACAGAAGCATTCTCGGAAACTTCTGTGTGATGAGTGCATTCAACTCACAGACTTGAACATTCCCTTTGATAGAGCAGTTTGGAAACACTCCTTTTTCAGAATCTGCAAGGGTTTATTTGGAGCACTTTGAGGCGTATGCTGGAAAAGGAAATATCTTCACATAAAAACTAGACAGAAGCATTCTCAGAAACTTCTTTGGGATGAGTGCATTCTACTCACAGAGTTGAACCTTCTTTTTGATAGAAGAGTTTTGAAACTCTCTTTCTGTAGAATCTGCAAGCGCATATTTGGAGCTGTTTGAGGCCAACGCTGGAAAAGGAAATATCTTCACATAAAAACTAGAAAGAAGCATTCTCAGAAACTTGTTTGTGATGAGTGCATTCAACTCACAGACTTGAACGTTCCTTTTGAAAGAGCAGTTTTGAAACACACTTTTTGTACAATCTGCAAGTGGATATTTAGAACGCTTTCTGGCCTATGCTGGGAAATGAAATATCTTCACCTAAAACCTAGACAGAAGCATTCTCGGAAACTTCTGTGCGATGAGTGCATTCAACTCACAGACTTGAACATTACTTTGGATAGAGCAGTTTGGAAACACTCCTTTTGAAGAATCTGTAAGTGTTTGTTTGGAGCGTTTTGAGGCCTATGCTGGAAAAGGAAATATCTTCACATAAAAACCAGACAGAAGCATTCTCAGAAACTTCTTTGTGATGAGTGCATTCTACTCGCAGAGTTGAACCTTCTTTTTGATAGAAGAGTTTTCAAACTGTCTTTTTGTAGAATCTGCAAGTGCATATTTGGAGCTGTTTGAGGCCAATGATGGAAAAGGAAATATCTTCACATAAAAACTAGACAGAAGCGTTCTCAGAAACATTTTTGGGAGGAGTGCATTCAAGTCACAGATTTGAACGTTTCTTTTGAAAGAACAGTTTTGAAACACTCTTTTTGTAGAATCTGCTAGTGTATATTTGGAGCGCTGTGAGGCGTATGCTGGGAAATGGAATATCTTCACCTGGAAACAAGACAGAAGGATTCTCAGAAACTTCTGTGTGATGAATGCATTCAACTCACAGACATGAACGTTCCTTTTGATAGGACAGTTTTGAAACACTCCTTTGGTAGAATCTGCATCTGTTTATTTCGAGCGCCTTGAGGCCAATGCTGGAAAAGGAAATATCTTCCCATAAAAACTAGACAGAAGCATTCTCAGAAACTTGTGTGTGATGAGTGCGTTCAACTCACAGACTTGAACGATCCTTTTGATAGGACAGTTTGGAAACACTCCCTTTGTAGAATCTGCAAGTGTTTATTTCGAGCTCATTGAGGTCAACGGTGGAAAAGGAATTGTCCTCAAATAACAACTACACAGAAGCATTCTCCGAAACTTCTTTGCAATGAGTGCATTCAACTCACGGACTTGATCCTTCCTTTTGAAAGAACAGTTTTGAAACACTCTTTTTGTAGAATCTTCAAGTGGATATTTGGAACGCTTTGAGGCCTAGGCTGGGAAATGAAATATGTTCACCTAAAAACTAGACAGAAGCATTCTCAGAAACTTCTGTGTGATGAGTGCATTCAACTCACAGACTTGAACATTCCTTTTGATAGAGCAGTTTGGAAACACTCCTTTTGCAGAATCTGCAAGGGTTTATTTGGAGCACTTTGAGGCCTATGCTGGAAAAGGAAATATCTTCACATAAAAACTAGACAGAAGCATTCTCAGAAACTTCTTTGTGATGAGTGCATTCTACTCACAGAGTTGAACCTTCTTTTTGATAGAAGAGTTTTGAAACTCTCTTTCTGTAGAATCTGCAAGTGCATATTTGGAGCTGTTTGAGGCCAATGCTGGAAAAGGAAATATCTTCACATAAAAACTAGACAGAAGCATTCTCAGAAACTTGTTTGCGATGAGTGCATTCAACTCACAGACTTCAACCTTTCTTTTGAAAGAGCAGTTTTGAAACACTCTTTTTGTAGAATCTTCAAGTGGATATTTAGAACGCTTTCTGGCCTATGCTGGGAAATGAAATATCTTCACCTAAAACCTAGAAAGAAGCATTCTCGCAAACTTCCGTGTGAAGAGTGCATTCGACTCACGGACTTGAACATTACTTTGGATAGAGCAGTTTGGAAACACTCCTTTTGAAGAATCTGCAAGTGTTTGTTTGGAGCGTTTTGAGGCCTATGCTGGAAAAGGAAATATCTTCACATAAAAACTAGACAGAAGCATTCTCAGAAACTTCTTTGTGATGAGTGCATTCTACTCATACAGTTGAACATTCTTTTTGATAGAAGAGTTTTGAAACTCTCTTTCTGTGGGATCTGCAAGTGCATATTTGGAGCTGTTGGAGGCCAATGTTGGAAAAGGAAATATCTTCACATAAAAACTAGACGGAAGCATTCTCAGAAACTTGTGTGTGATGAGTGCGTTCAACTCACAGACTTGAACGATCCTATTGATAGGACAGTTTGGAAACACTCCTTTTGTAGAATCTGCAAGTGTTTATTTCGAGCTCATTGAGGCCAAAGGTGGAAAAGGAAATGTCCTCAAATAACAACTACACAGAAGCATTCTCCGAAACTTCTTTGCAATGAGTGCATTCAACTCGCAGACTTGAACCTTCCTTTTGAAAGAGCAGTTTTGAAACACTCTTTTTGTAGAATCTTCAAGTGGATATTTGGAACGCTTTGAGGCCTAGGCTGGGAAATGAAATATCTTCACCTAAAAACTAGACAGAAGCATTCTCAGAAACTTCTGTGTGATGAGTGCATTCAACTCACAGACTTGAATATTCCTTTTGATAGAGCAGTTTGGAAACACTCCTTTTGCAGAATCTGCAAGTGTTTATTTGGAGCACTTTGAGGCCTATGCTGGAAAAGGAAATATCTTCACATAAAAACTAGACAGAAGCATTCTCAGAAACTTCTTTGTGACGAGTGCATTCTACTCACAGAGTTGAACCTTCTTTTTGATAGAAGAGTTTTGAAACTCTCTTTCTGTAGAATCTGCAAGTGCATATTTGGAGCTGTTTGAGGCCAATGCTGGAAAAGGAAATATCTTCACATAAAAACTAGACAGAAGCATTCTCAGAAACTTGTTTGCGATGAGTGCATTCAACTCACAGACTTGAACGTTCCTACTGAAAGAGCAGTTTTGAAACACACTTTTTGTACAATCTGCAAGTGGATATTTAGAACGCTTTTTGTCCTATGCTGGGAAATGAAATATCTTCACGTAAAAACTAGACAGAAGCATTCTCAGAAACTTCTGTGTGATGAGTGCATTCAACTCACAGACTTGAACATTCCTTTTGATAGAGCAGTTTGGAAACACTCCTTTTGAAGAATCTGCAAGTGTTTGTTTGGAGCGTTTTGAGGCCTATGCTGGAAAAGGAAATATCTTCACATAAAAACTAGACAGAAGCATTCTCAGAAACTTCTTTGTGATGAGTGCATTCTACTCATAGAGTTGAACATTCTTTTTGATAGAAGAGTTTTGAAACTCTCTTTCTGTGGGATCTGCAAGTGCATATTTGGAGCTGTTTGAGGCCAATGATGGAAAAGGAAATATCTTCACATAAAAACTAGACAGAAGCATTCTCAGAAACTTGTTTGTGATGAGTGCATTCAACTCACAGACTTAAACGTTCCTTTTGAAAGAGCAGTTTTGAAACACACTTTTTGTACAATCTGCAAGTGGATATTTAGAACGCTTTCGGTCCTATGCTGGGAAATGAAATACCTTCACCTAAAACCTAGACAGAAGCATTCTCGGAAACTTCTGTGTGATGAGTGCATTCAACTCACAGACTTGAACATTCCCTTTGATAGAGCAGTTTGGAAACACTCCTTTTTCAGAATCTGCAAGGGTTTATTTGGAGCACTTTGAGGCGTATGCTGGAAAAGGAAATATCTTCACATAAAAACTAGACAGAAGCATTCTCAGAAACTTCTTTGGGATGAGTGCATTCTACTCACAGAGTTGAACCTTCTTTTTGATAGAAGAGTTTTGAAACTCTCTTTCTGTAGAATCTGCAAGCGCATATTTGGAGCTGTTTGAGGCCAACGCTGGAAAAGGAAATATCTTCACATAAAAACTAGAAAGAAGCATTCTCAGAAACTTGTTTGTGATGAGTGCATTCAACTCACAGACTTGAACGTTCCTTTTGAAAGAGCAGTTTTGAAACACACTTTTTGTACAATCTGCAAGTGGATATTTAGAACGCTTTCTGGCCTATGCTGGGAAATGAAATATCTTCACCTAAAACCTAGACAGAAGCATTCTCGGAAACTTCTGTGCGATGAGTGCATTCAACTCACAGACTTGAACATTACTTTGGATAGAGCAGTTTGGAAACACTCCTTTTGAAGAATCTGTAAGTGTTTGTTTGGAGCGTTTTGAGGCCTATGCTGGAAAAGGAAATATCTTCACATAAAAACCAGACAGAAGCATTCTCAGAAACTTCTTTGTGATGAGTGCATTCTACTCGCAGAGTTGAACCTTCTTTTTGATAGAAGAGTTTTCAAACTGTCTTTTTGTAGAATCTGCAAGTGCATATTTGGAGCTGTTTGAGGCCAATGATGGAAAAGGAAATATCTTCACATAAAAACTAGACAGAAGCGTTCTCAGAAACTTTTTTGGGAGGAGTGCATTCAAGTCACAGATTTGAACCTTTCTTTTGAAAGAACAGTTTTGAAACACTCTTTTTGTAGAATCTGCTAGTGTATATTTGGAGCGCTGTGAGGCGTATGCTGGGAAATGGAATATCTTCACCTGGAAACAAGACAGAAGGATTCTCAGAAACTTCTGTGTGATGAATGCATTCAACTCACAGACATGAACGTTCCTTTTGATAGGACAGTTTTGAAACACTCCTTTGGTAGAATCTGCATCTGTTTATTTCGAGCGCCTTGAGGCCAATGCTGGAAAAGGAAATATCTTCCCATAAAAACTAGACAGAAGCATTCTCAGAAACTTGTGTGTGATGAGTGCGTTCAACTCACAGACTTGAACGATCCTTTTGATAGGACAGTTTGGAAACACTCCCTTTGTAGAATCTGCAAGTGTTTATTTCGAGCTCATTGAGGTCAACGGTGGAAAAGGAATTGTCCTCAAATAACAACTACACAGAAGCATTCTCCGAAACTTCTTTGCAATGAGTGCATTCAACTCACGGACTTGATCCTTCCTTTTGAAAGAACAGTTTTGAAACACTCTTTTTGTAGAATCTTCAAGTGGATATTTGGAACGCTTTGAGGCCTAGGCTGGGAAATGAAATATGTTCACCTAAAAACTAGACAGAAGCATTCTCAGAAACTTCTGTGTGATGAGTGCATTCAACTCACAGACTTGAACATTCCTTTTGATAGAGCAGTTTGGAAACACTCCTTTTGCAGAATCTGCAAGGGTTTATTTGGAGCACTTTGAGGCCTATGCTGGAAAAGGAAATATCTTCACATAAAAACTAGACAGAAGCATTCTCAGAAACTTCTTTGTGATGAGTGCATTCTACTCACAGAGTTGAACCTTCTTTTTGATAGAAGAGTTTTGAAACTCTCTTTCTGTAGAATCTGCAAGTGCATATTTGGAGCTGTTTGAGGCCAATGCTGGAAAAGGAAATATCTTCACATAAAAACTAGACAGAAGCATTCTCAGAAACTTGTTTGCGATGAGTGCATTCAACTCACAGACTTCAACCTTTCTTTTGAAAGAGCAGTTTTGAAACACTCTTTTTGTAGAATCTTCAAGTGGATATTTAGAACGCTTTCTGGCCTATGCTGGGAAATGAAATATCTTCACCTAAAACCTAGAAAGAAGCATTCTCGCAAACTTCCGTGTGAAGAGTGCATTCGACTCACGGACTTGAACATTACTTTGGATAGAGCAGTTTGGAAACACTCCTTTTGAAGAATCTGCAAGTGTTTGTTTGGAGCGTTTTGAGGCCTATGCTGGAAAAGGAAATATCTTCACATAAAAACTAGACAGAAGCATTCTCAGAAACTTCTTTGTGATGAGTGCATTCTACTCATACAGTTGAACATTCTTTTTGATAGAAGAGTTTTGAAACTCTCTTTCTGTGGGATCTGCAAGTGCATATTTGGAGCTGTTGGAGGCCAATGTTGGAAAAGGAAATATCTTCACATAAAAACTAGACGGAAGCATTCTCAGAAACTTGTGTGTGATGAGTGCGTTCAACTCACAGACTTGAACGATCCTATTGATAGGACAGTTTGGAAACACTCCTTTTGTAGAATCTGCAAGTGTTTATTTCGAGCTCATTGAGGCCAAAGGTGGAAAAGGAAATGTCCTCAAATAACAACTACACAGAAGCATTCTCCGAAACTTCTTTGCGATGAGTGCATTCAACTCACAGACTTGAACCTTCCTTTTGAAAGAGCAGTTTTGAAACACTCTTTTTGTAGAATCTTCAAGTGGATATTTGGAACCCTTTGAGGCCTAGGCTGGGAAATGAAATATCTTCACCTAAAAACTAGACAGAAGCATTCTCAGAAACTTCTGTGTGATGAGTGCATTCAACTCACAGACTTGAATATTCCTTTTGATAGAGCAGTTTGGAAACACTCCTTTTGCAGAATCTGCAAGTGTTTATTTGGAGCACTTTGAGGCCTATGCTGGAAAAGGAAATATCTTCACATAAAAACTAGACAGAAGCATTCTCAGAAACTTCTTTGTGACGAGTGCATTCTACTCACAGAGTTGAACCTTCTTTTTGATAGAAGAGTTTTGAAACTCTCTTTCTGTAGAATCTGCAAGTGCATATTTGGAGCTGTTTGAGGCCAATGCTGGAAAAGGAAATATCTTCACATAAAAACTAGACAGAAGCATTCTCAGAAACTTGTTTGCGATGAGTGCATTCAACTCACAGACTTGAACGTTCCTACTGAAAGAGCAGTTTTGAAACACACTTTTTGTACAATCTGCAAGTGGATATTTAGAACGCTTTTTGTCCTATGCTGGGAAATGAAATATCTTCACGTAAAAACTAGACAGAAGCATTCTCAGAAACTTCTGTGTGATGAGTGCATTCAACTCACAGACTTGAACATTCCTTTTGATAGAGCAGTTTGGAAACACTCCTTTTGAAGAATCTGCAAGTGTTTGTTTGGAGCGTTTTGAGGCCTATGCTGGAAAAGGAAATATCTTCACATAAAAACTAGACAGAAGCATTCTCAGAAACTTCTTTGTGATTAGTGCATTCTACTCATAGAGTTGAACATTCTTTTTGATAGAAGAGTTTTGAAACTCTCTTTCTGTGGGATCTGCAAGTGCATATTTGGAGCTGTTTGAGGCCAATGATGGAAAAGGAAATATCTTCACATAAAAACTAGACAGAAGCATTCTCAGAAACTTGTTTGTGATGAGTGCATTCAACTCACAGACTTAAACGTTCCTTTTGAAAGAGCAGTTTTGAAACACACTTTTTGTGCAATCTGCAAGTGGATATTTAGAACGCTTTCGGTCCTATGCTGGGAAATGAAATACCTTCACCTAAAACCTAGACAGAAGCATTCTCGGAAACTTCTGTGTGATGAGTGCATTCAACTCACAGACTTGAACATTCCCTTTGATGGAGCAGTTTGGAAACACTCCTTTTTCAGAATCTGCAAGGGTTTATTTGGAGCACTTTGAGGCGTATGCTGGAAAAGGAAATATCTTCACATAAAAACTAGACAGAAGCATTCTCAGAAACTTCTTTGGGATGAGTGCATTCTACTCACAGAGTTGAACCTTCTTTTTGATAGAAGAGTTTTGAAACTCTCTTTCTGTAGAATCTGCAAGCGCATATTTGGAGCTGTTTGAGGCCAACGCTGGAAAAGGAAATATCTTCACATAAAAACTAGAAAGAAGCATTCTCAGAAACTTGTTTGTGATGAGTGCATTCAACTCACAGACTTGAACGTTCCTTTTGAAAGAGCAGTTTTGAAACACACTTTTTGTACAATCTGCAAGTGGATATTTAGAACGCTTTCTGGCCTATGCTGGGAAATGAAATATCTTCACCTAAAACCTAGACAGAAGCATTCTCGGAAACTTCTGTGCGATGAGTGCATTCAACTCACAGACTTGAACATTACTTTGGATAGAGCAGTTTGGAAACACTCCTTTTGAAGAATCTGTAAGTGTTTGTTTGGAGCGTTTTGAGGCCTATGCTGGAAAAGGAAATATCTTCACATAAAAACTAGACAGAAGCATTCTCAGAAACTTCTTTGTGATGAGTGCATTCTACTCGCAGAGTTGAACCTTCTTTTTGATAGAAGAGTTTTCAAACTGTCTTTTTGTAGAATCTGCAAGTGCATATTTGGAGCTGTTTGAGGCCAATGATGGAAAAGGAAATATCTTCACATAAAAACTAGACAGAAGCGTTCTCAGAAACTTTTTTGGGAGGAGTGCATTCAAGTCACAGATTTGAACCTTTCTTTTGAAAGAGCAGTTTTGAAACACTCTTTTTGTAGAATCTGCTAGTGTATATTTGGAGCGCTGTGAGGCGTATGCTGGGAAATGGAATATCTTCACCTGGAAACAAGACAGAAGGATTCTCAGAAACTTCTGTGTGATGAATGCATTCAACTCACAGACATGAACGTTCCTTTTGATAGGACAGTTTTGAAACACTCCTTTGGTAGAATCTGCATCTGTTTATTTCGAGCGCCTTGAGGCCAATGCTGGAAAAGGAAATATCTTCCCATAAAAACTAGACAGAAGCATTCTCAGAAACTTGTGTGTGATGAGTGCGTTCAACTCACAGACTTGAACGATCCTTTTGATAGGACAGTTTGGAAACACTCCCTTTGTAGAATCTGCAAGTGTTTATTTCGAGCTCATTGAGGTCAACGGTGGAAAAGGAATTGTCCTCAAATAACAACTACACAGAAGCATTCTCCGAAACTTCTTTGCAATGAGTGCATTCAACTCACGGACTTGATCCTTCCTTTTGAAAGAACAGTTTTGAAACACTCTTTTTGTAGAATCTTCAAGTGGATATTTGGAACGCTTTGAGGCCTAGGCTGGGAAATGAAATATGTTCACCTAAAAGCTAGACAGAAGCATTCTCAGAAACTTCTGTGTGATGAGTGCATTCAACTCACAGACTTGAACATTCCTTTTGATAGAGCAGTTTGGAAACACTCCTTTTGCAGAATCTGCAAGGGTATATTTGGAGCACTTTGAGGCCTATGCTGGAAAAGGAAATATCTTCACATAAAAACTAGACAGAAGCATTCTCAGAAACTTCTTTGTGATGAGTGCATTCTACTCACAGAGTTGAACCTTCTTTTTGATAGAAGAGTTTTGAAACTCTCTTTCTGTAGAATCTGCAAGTGCATATTTGGAGCTGTTTGAGGCCAATGCTGGAAAAGGAAATATCTTCACATAAAAACTAGACAGAAGCATTCTCAGAAACTTGTTTGCGATGAGTGCATTCAACTCACAGACTTCAACCTTTCTTTTGAAAGAGCAGTTTTGAAACACTCTTTTTGTAGAATCTTCAAGTGGATATTTAGAACGCTTTCTGGCCTATGCTGGGAAATGAAATATCTTCACCTAAAACCTAGAAAGAAGCATTCTCGCAAACTTCCGTGTGAAGAGTGCATTCGACTCACGGACTTGAACATTACTTTGGATAGAGCAGTTTGGAAACACTCCTTTTGAAGAATCTGCAAGTGTTTGTTTGGAGCGTTTTGAGGCCTATGCTGGAAAAGGAAATATCTTCACATAAAAACTAGACAGAAGCATTCTCAGAAACTTCTTTGTGATGAGTGCATTCTACTCATACAGTTGAACATTCTTTTTGATAGAAGAGTTTTGAAACTCTCTTTCTGTGGGATCTGCAAGTGCATATTTGGAGCTGTTGGAGGCCAATGTTGGAAAAGGAAATATCTTCACATAAAAACTAGACGGAAGCATTCTCAGAAACTTGTGTGTGATGAGTGCGTTCAACTCACAGACTTGAACGATCCTATTGATAGGACAGTTTGGAAACACTCCTTTTGTAGAATCTGCAAGTGTTTATTTCGAGCTCATTGAGGCCAAAGGTGGAAAAGGAAATGTCCTCAAATAACAACTACACAGAAGCATTCTCCGAAACTTCTTTGCAATGAGTGCATTCAACTCGCAGACTTGAACCTTCCTTTTGAAAGAGCAGTTTTGAAACACTCTTTTTGTAGAATCTTCAAGTGGATATTTGGAACGCTTTGAGGCCTAGGCTGGGAAATGAAATATCTTCACCTAAAAACTAGACAGAAGCATTCTCAGAAACTTCTGTGTGATGAGTGCATTCAACTCACAGACTTGAATATTCCTTTTGATAGAGCAGTTTGGAAACACTCCTTTTGCAGAATCTGCAAGTGTTTATTTGGAGCACTTTGAGGCCTATGCTGGAAAAGGAAATATCTTCACATAAAAACTAGACAGAAGCATTCTCAGAAACTTCTTTGTGACGAGTGCATTCTACTCACAGAGTTGAACCTTCTTTTTGATAGAAGAGTTTTGAAACTCTCTTTCTGTAGAATCTGCAAGTGCATATTTGGAGCTGTTTGAGGCCAATGCTGGAAAAGGAAATATCTTCACATAAAAACTAGACAGAAGCATTCTCAGAAACTTGTTTGCGATGAGTGCATTCAACTCACAGACTTGAACGTTCCTACTGAAAGAGCAGTTTTGAAACACACTTTTTGTACAATCTGCAAGTGGATATTTAGAACGCTTTTTGTCCTATGCTGGGAAATGAAATATCTTCACGTAAAAACTAGACAGAAGCATTCTCAGAAACTTCTGTGTGATGAGTGCATTCAACTCACAGACTTGAACATTCCTTTTGATAGAGCAGTTTGGAAACACTCCTTTTGAAGAATCTGCAAGTGTTTGTTTGGAGCGTTTTGAGGCCTATGCTGGAAAAGGAAATATCTTCACATAAAAACTAGACAGAAGCATTCTCAGAAACTTCTTTGTGATGAGTGCATTCTACTCATAGAGTGGAACATTCTTTTTGATAGAAGAGTTTTGAAACTCTCTTTCTGTGGGATCTGCAAGTGCATATTTGGAGCTGTTTGAGGCCAATGATGGAAAAGGAAATATCTTCACATAAAAACTAGACAGAAGCATTCTCAGAAACTTGTTTGTGATGAGTGCATTCAACTCACAGACTTAAACGTCCCTTTTGAAAGAGCAGTTTTGAAACACACTTTTTGTACAATCTGCAAGTGGATATTTAGAACGCTTTCGGTCCTATGCTGGGAAATGAAATACCTTCACCTAAAACCTAGACAGAAGCATTCTCGGAAACTTCTGTGTGATGAGTGCATTCAACTCACAGACTTGAACATTCCCTTTGATAGAGCAGTTTGGAAACACTCCTTTTTCAGAATCTGCAAGGGTTTATTTGGAGCACTTTGAGGCGTATGCTGGAAAAGGAAATATCTTCACATAAAAACTAGACAGAAGCATTCTCAGAAACTTCTTTGGGATGAGTGCATTCTACTCACAGAGTTGAACCTTCTTTTTGATAGAAGAGTTTTGAAACTCTCTTTCTGTAGAATCTGCAAGCGCATATTTGGAGCTGTTTGAGGCCAACGCTGGAAAAGGAAATATCTTCACATAAAAACTAGAAAGAAGCATTCTCAGAAACTTGTTTGTGATGAGTGCATTCAACTCACAGACTTGAACGTTCCTTTTGAAAGAGCAGTTTTTTGAAACACACTTTTTGTACAATCTGCAAGTGGATATTTAGAACGCTTTCTGGAGTATGCTGGGAAATGAAATATCTTCACCTAAAACCTAGACAGAAGCATTCTCGGAAACTTCTGTGCGATGAGTGCATTCAACTCACAGACTTGAACATTACTTTGGATAGAGCAGTTTGGAAACACTCCTTTTGAAGAATCTGTAAGTGTTTGTTTGGAGCGTTTTGAGGCCTATGCTGGAAAAGGAAATATCTTCACATAAAAACTAGACAGAAGCATTCTCAGAAACTTCTTTGTGATGAGTGCATTCTACTCGCAGAGTTGAACCTTCTTTTTGATAGAAGAGTTTTCAAACTGTCTTTTTGTAGAATCTGCAAGTGCATATTTGGAGCTGTTTGAGGCCAATGATGGAAAAGGAAATATCTTCACATAAAAACTAGACAGAAGCGTTCTCAGAAACTTGTTTGGGAGGAGTGCATTCAAGTCACAGATTTGAACCTTTCTTTTGACAGAGCAGTTTTGAAACACTCTTTTTGTAGAATCTGCTAGTGTATATTTGGAGCGCTGTGAGGCGTATGCTGGGAAATGGAATATCTTCACCTGGAAACAAGACAGAAGGATTCTCAGAAACTTCTGTGTGATGAATGCATTCAACTCACAGACATGAACGTTCCTTTTGATAGGACAGTTTTGAAACACTCCTTTGGTAGAATCTGCATCTGTTTATTTCGAGCGCCTTGAGGCCAATGCTGGAAAAGGAAATATCTTCCCATAAAAACTAGACAGAAGCATTCTCAGAAACTTGTGTGTGATGAGTGCTTTCAACTCACAGACTTGAACGATCCTTTTGATAGGACAGTTTGGAAACACTCCCTTTGTAGAATCTGCAAGTGTTTATTTCGAGCTCATTGAGGTCAACGGTGGAAAAGGAATTGTCCTCAAATAACAACTACACAGAAGCATTCTCCGAAACTTCTTTGCAATGAGTGCATTCAACTCACGGACTTGATCCTTCCTTTTGAAAGAACAGTTTTGAAACACTCTTTTTGTAGAATCTTCAAGTGGATATTTGGAACGCTTTGAGGCCTAGGCTGGGAAATGAAATATGTTCACCTAAAAACTAGACAGAAGCATTCTCAGAAACTTCTGTGTGATGAGTGCATTCAACTCACAGACTTGAACATTCCTTTTGATAGAGCAGTTTGGAAACACTCCTTTTGCAGAATCTGCAAGGGTTTATTTGGAGCACTTTGAGGCCTATGCTGGAAAAGGAAATATCTTCACATAAAAACTAGACAGAAGCATTCTCAGAAACTTCTTTGTGATGAGTGCATTCTACTCACAGAGTTGAACCTTCTTTTTGATAGAAGAGTTTTGAAACTCTCTTTCTGTAGAATCTGCAAGTGCATATTTGGAGCTGTTTGAGGCCAATGCTGGAAAAGGAAATATCTTCACATAAAAACTAGACAGAAGCATTCTCAGAAACTTGTTTGCGATGAGTGCATTCAACTCACAGACTTCAACCTTTCTTTTGAAAGAGCAGTTTTGAAACACTCTTTTTGTAGAATCTTCAAGTGGATATTTAGAACGCTTTCTGGCCTATGCTGGGAAATGAAATATCTTCACCTAAAACCTAGAAAGAAGCATTCTCGCAAACTTCCGTGTGAAGAGTGCATTCGACTCACGGACTTGAACATTACTTTGGATAGAGCAGTTTGGAAACACTCCTTTTGAAGAATCTGCAAGTGTTTGTTTGGAGCGTTTTGAGGCCTATGCTGGAAAAGGAAATATCTTCACATAAAAACTAGACAGAAGCATTCTCAGAAACTTCTTTGTGATGAGTGCATTCTACTCATACAGTTGAACATTCTTTTTGATAGAAGAGTTTTGAAACTCTCTTTCTGTGGGTTCTGCAAGTGCATATTTGGAGCTGTTGGAGGCCAATGTTGGAAAAGGAAATATCTTCACATAAAAACTAGACGGAAGCATTCTCAGAAACTTGTGTGTGATGAGTGCGTTCAACTCACAGACTTGAACGATCCTATTGATAGGACAGTTTGGAAACACTCCTTTTGTAGAATCTGCAAGTGTTTATTTCGAGCTCATTGAGGCCAAAGGTGGAAAAGGAAATGTCCTCAAATAACAACTACACAGAAGCATTCTCCGAAACTTCTTTGCAATGAGTGCATTCAACTCGCAGACTTGAACCTTCCTTTTGAAAGAGCAGTTTTGAAACACTCTTTTTGTAGAATCTTCAAGTGGATATTTGGAACGCTTTGAGGCCTAGGCTGGGAAATGAAATATCTTCACCTAAAAACTAGACAGAAGCATTCTCAGAAACTTCTGTGTGATGAGTGCATTCAACTCACAGACTTGAATATTCCTTTTGATAGAGCAGTTTGGAAACACTCCTTTTGCAGAATCTGCAAGTGTTTATTTGGAGCACTTTGAGGCCTATGCTGTAAAAGGAAATATCTTCACATAAAAACTAGACAGAAGCATTCTCAGAAACTTCTTTGTGACGAGTGCATTCTACTCACAGAGTTGAACCTTCTTTTTGATAGAAGAGTTTTGAAACTCTCTTTCTGTAGAATCTGCAAGTGCATATTTGGAGCTGTTTGAGGCCAATGCTGGAAAAGGAAATATCTTCACATATAAACTAGACGGAAGCATTCTCAGAAACTTGTTTGCGATGAGTGCATTCAACTCACAGACTTGAACGTTCCTACTGAAAGAGCAGTTTTGAAACACACTTTTTGTACAATCTGCAAGTGGATATTTAGAACGCTTTTTGTCCTATGCTGGGAAATGAAATATCTTCACGTAAAAACTAGACAGAAGCATTCTCAGAAACTTCTGTGTGATGAGTGCATTCAACTCACAGACTTGAACATTCCTTTTGATAGAGCAGTTTGGATACACTCCTTTTGAAGAATCTGCAAGTGTTTGTTTGGAGCGTTTTGAGGCCTATGCTGGAAAAGGAAATATCTTCACATAAAAACTAGACAGAAGCATTCTCAGAAACTTCTTTGTGATGAGTGCATTCTACTCATAGAGTTGAACATTCTTTTTGATAGAAGAGTTTTGAAACTCTCTTTCTGTGGGATCTGCAAGTGCATATTTGGAGCTGTTTGAGGCCAATGATGGAAAAGGAAATATCTTCACATAAAAACTAGACAGAAGCATTCTCAGAAACTTGTTTGTGATGAGTGCATTCAACTCACAGACTTAAACGTTCCTTTTGAAAGAGCAGTTTTGAAACACACTTTTTGTACAATCTGCAAGTGGATATTTAGAACGCTTTCGGTCCTATGCTGGGAAAAGAAATACCTTCACCTAAAACCTAGACAGAAGCATTCTCGGAAACTTCTGTGTGATGAGTGCATTCAACTCACAGACTTGAACATTCCCTTTGATAGAGCAGTTTGGAAACACTCCTTTTTCAGAATCTGCAAGGGTTTATTTGGAGCACTTTGAGGCGTATGCTGGAAAAGGAAATATCTTCACATAAAAACTAGACAGAAGCATTCTCAGAAACTTCTTTGGGATGAGTGCATTCTACTCACAGAGTTGAACCTTCTTTTTGATAGAAGAGTTTTGAAACTCTCTTTCTGTAGAATCTGCAAGCGCATATTTGGAGCTGTTTGAGGCCAACGCTGGAAAAGGAAATATCTTCACATAAAAACTAGAAAGAAGCATTCTCAGAAACTTGTTTGTGATGAGTGCATTCAACTCACAGACTTGAACGTTCCTTTTGAAAGAGCAGTTTTGAAACACACTTTTTGTACAATCTGCAAGTGGATATTTAGAACGCTTTCTGGAGTATGCTGGGAAATGAAATATCTTCACCTAAAACCTAGACAGAAGCATTCTCGGAAACTTCTGTGCGATGAGTGCATTCAACTCACAGACTTGAACATTACTTTGGATAGAGCAGTTTGGAAACACTCCTTTTGAAGAATCTGTAAGTGTTTGTTTGGAGCGTTTTGAGGCCTATGCTGGAAAAGGAAATATCTTCACATAAAAACTAGACAGAAGCATTCTCAGAAACTTCTTTGTGATGAGTGCATTCTACTCGCAGAGTTGAACCTTCTTTTTGATAGAAGAGTTTTCAAACTGTCTTTTTGTAGAATCTGCAAGTGCATATTTGGAGCTGTTTGAGGCCAATGATGGAAAAGGAAATATCTTCACATAAAAACTAGACAGAAGCGTTCTCAGAAACTTTTTTGGGAGGAGTGCATTCAAGTCACAGATTTGAACCTTTCTTTTGAAAGAGCAGTTTTGAAACACTCTTTTTGTAGAATCTGCTAGTGTATATTTGGAGCGCTGTGAGGCGTATGCTGGGAAATGGAATATCTTCACCTGGAAACAAGACAGAAGGATTCTCAGAAACTTCTGTGTGATGAATGCATTCAACTCACAGACATGAACGTTCCTTTTGATAGGACAGTTTTGAAACACTCCTTTGGTAGAATCTGCATCTGTTTATTTCGAGCGCCTTGAGGCCAGTGCTGGAAAAGGAAATATCTTCCCATAAAAACTAGACAGAAGCATTCTCAGAAACTTGTGTGTGATGAGTGCGTTCAACTCACAGACTTGAACGATCCTTTTGATAGGACAGTTTGGAAACACTCCCTTTGTAGAATCTGCAAGTGTTTATTTCGAGCTCATTGAGGTCAACGGTGGAAAAGGAATTGTCCTCAAATAACAACTACACAGAAGCATTCTCCGAAACTTCTTTGCAATGAGTGCATTCAACTCACGGACTTGATCCTTCCTTTTGAAAGAACAGTTTTGAAACACTCTTTTTGTAGAATCTTCAAGTGGATATTTGGAACGCTTTGAGGCCTAGGCTGGGAAATGAAATATGTTCACCTAAAAACTAGACAGAAGCATTCTCAGAAACTTCTGTGTGATGAGTGCATTCAACTCACAGACTTGAACATTCCTTTTGATAGAGCAGTTTGGAAACACTCCTTTTGCAGAATCTGCAAGGGTTTATTTGGAGCACTTTGAGGCCTATGCTGGAAAAGGAAATATCTTCACATAAAAACTAGACAGAAGCATTCTCAGAAACTTCTTTGTGATGAGTGCATTCTACTCACAGAGTTGAACCTTCTTTTTGATAGAAGAGTTTTGAAACTCTCTTTCTGTAGAATCTGCAAGTGCATATTTGGAGCTGTTTGAGGCCAATGCTGGAAAAGGAAATATCTTCACATAAAAACACAGTTTCAAAACTGCTCTATCAAAAGGAAGGCTTATCTTTCTGAGTTGAATGCACACATCATAAAGGGGTTTCGGAGAATGCTTCTGCCTTGTTTATATATGAAGATATTTCTTTTTCCACCATAGGCCTCAAAGCGCTCAAAATGAACACTTGCAGATTCTACAAAAAGAGTGTTTCATAACTGCTCTAGCAAAGGAAAGGTTCACCTCTGTGAGTTGAACACACACATCGCAAAGCAGTTTGTGAGAATGGTTCTGTTTAGTTTTTATGGGAAGATATTCCCGCTTTTAGCAAACGACTGAAAGAGCTCCAAATATCCACTTGAAGATGCTGCAAAGTGCCTCAAAGCGCTCCAACTATCCACTTGCACACCAAAAGTGAGTTTCAGAACTATTCTATCAAAAGGAAGGTACAACTCTGTGAGTAGAATGCACTCATCTCAAGAAGTTTCTGAGAATGGTTCTATCTAGTTTCGTCTGAATGTATTTCCTTTTCCACTGGATGACGCAATCGCACCAAATATCCCCTTGCAGTTTCCACCAAAAGAGGGTTGCAGAACTGCTCTATGAAAAGAAATGTTCAACTCTGTGAGTTCCATCCCCACATGACAAAGAAGTTTCTGAGAATGCTTCTGTCTAGTTTGTATATGAAGATATTACCTTTTCCAGCCTAAGCCTCAAAGAGCTCCAAGCATCCACTTGCGGATTCTACAGAAACAGTGTTTCAAAGCTGGCCTATCAAAAGGAAGGTTTCACTCTGTGACTTGAAGGCACTCATCACAAAGAAGTTTCTGAGAATGCTTCCGTCTAGTTTCTATGCCAGGATATTTCCTTTTGAAGCATAGGCCTCAAAGGGTTCCAAATATCCACGTGCAGATTCTACAAAAAGAGTGTTTCAAAACTGCTCTATCCAAAGGAAGGTTGAACTCTGTGAGTTGAATGCACAAAGCACAGGGAACTTTCTGAGAATGCTTTTGCCTAGTTTCTACGGGAAGATATTTCCTTTTCCGGCGTAGGCCTCAAGGAACTCCATATATCCACTTGAAGATTCTGCTAAAAGAGTGTTTCAAAACTTCTCTATCCAAAGAAAGGTTCAACACTGTGAGTTCAATGTACACATCACCAAGAAGTTTCTGAGAATGCTTCTATCTACTTTTTAGGGGAAGATATTTCCTTTTCCAGCATAGGCCTGAAAGCGCTCCAAATAAACACTTGCAGATTCTACAAAAGGAGTGTTTCAAAACTGTTCTATCAAAAGGAACGTTCGAGTCTCTGAGTTGAATGCCCTCATCACAAAGAACTTTCGGAGAACGCTTCTGTCTAGTTGTTCTGTGATGATATTTCGTTTCCCAGCATTGGCCTCAAAGCGCTCCAAATATCCACTTTCAGATTCTACTAAAAGAGTGTTTCAAAACTGCTCTAGGGAAAGGAAGGTTCAACTCTGTGAGTTGGATGCACACATTGCCAAGTCGTTTCTGAGTATGCTTCTGTCTAGCTTTTAGGTGAAGATATTTCATTTCCCAGCAGAGGCCTCATATCGCTCCAGATATTCACTTGCAGATTCTACAAAAAGGGTGTTTCAAAACTTCTCTATCAATAGGTAGGTTCAACTCTGTGAGTTGAATGCAGTCATCACAAAGATGTTTCTGACAATGCTTCTGTCTAGTTTTTAGGTGAAGATATTTCCTTTTCCAGCATAGGCCTCAAAGCATTCGAAATAAACACTCGCAGATTCTACAAAAGGAGTGTTTCAAATCTATCCTATCCAAAGGAACGTTCAAGTCTGTGAGTTGAATCCACTCATCACAAAGAAGTTTCTGAGAATGCTTCTGTCTAGTTTTTATGTGATGATATTTCGTTTTCCAGCCTTGGCCTAAAAGCGCTCCAAATATCCACTTTCAGATGCTACTAAAAGAGCGTTTCCAAACTGCTCTATCAAAAGGAAGGTTCAAGTCTGTGAGTTGAATGCACTCATCACACCGAAGTTTCTGACAATGCTTCTGTCTAGTGTTTAAGTGAAGATATTTCCTTTTCCAGCATAGTCCTGAAATCGCTCCAAACATCCCCTAGCAAATTCTGCAAAAAGAGTGTTTCCAAACTGCGCTCTCAAAGGGAAGATTCCTCTCAGTGAGTTGAATGCATAAAGCACAGGGTAGTTTCTGAGAATGCTTCCGTCTGGTTTATATGTGAAGGTATTTCCTTTTCCAGTGTTGGCCTCGTAGCACGCCAAATATTCCCTTGCAGATTCTACTAACAGAGCGTTTCAAAAGTGCTATATGAAAAGGAAGCTTCAACTCTGTGAGTTGAATGCGCACATCACAAAGAAGTTTCTGAGAATGCTTCTGTCTAGTTTTTATGTGAAGATATTTCGTTTTGCAGCATACGCCTCAAAGCGCTCCAACTATCCACTTGCAGTTTGCACCAAAAGTGTGTTTCAGAACTATTCTATCAAAAGGAAGGTACAACTCGGTGAGTAGAATGCACTCATCTCAAGAAGTTTCTGAGAATGGTTCTATCTAGTTTTCGTCTGAATGTATTTCCTTTTCCACTGGATGACGCAATCGCACCAAATATCCCCTTGCAGTTTCCACCAAAAGAGGGTTGCAGAACTGCTCTATGAAAAGAAATGTTCAACTCTGTGAGTTCCATCCCCACATGACAAAGAAGTTTCTGAGAATGCTTCTGTCTAGTTTGTATATGAAGATATTACCTTTTCCAGCCTAAGCCTCAAAGAGCTCCAAGCATCCACTTGCGGATTCTACAGAAACAGTGTTTCAAAGCTGGCCTATCAAAAGGAAGGTTTCACTCTGTGACTTGAAGGCACTCATCGCAAAGAAGTTTCTGAGAATGCTTCCGTCTAGTTTCTATGCCAGGATATTTCCTTTTGAAGCATAGGCCTCAAAGCGTTCCAAATATGCACGTGCAGATTCTACAAAAAGAGTGTTTCAAAACTGCTCTATCGAAAGGAAGGTTGAACTCTGTGAGTTGAATGCACAAAGCACAGGGAACTTTCTGAGAATGCTTCTGCCTAGTTTCTACGGGAAGATATTTCCTTTTCCGGCGTAGGCCTCAAGGAACTCCATATATCCACTTGAAGATTCTGCTAAAAGAGTGTTTCAAAACTTCTCTATCCAAAGAAAGGTTCAACACTGTGAGTTCAATGTACACATCACCAAGAAGTTTCTGAGAATGCTTCTATCTACTTTTTAGGGGAAGATATTTCCTTTTCCAGCATAGGCCTCAAAGCGCTCCAAATAAACACTTGCAGATTCTACAAAAGGAGTGTTTCAAAACTGTTCTATCAAAAGGAACGTTCGAGTCTCTGAGTTGAATGCCCTCATCACAAAGAACTTTCGGAGAACTCTTCTGTCTAGTTGTTCTGTGATGATATTTCGTTTCCCAGCATTGGCCTCAAAGAGCTCCAAATATCCACTTTCAGATTCTACTAAAAGAGTGTTTCAAAACTGCTCTAGGGAAAGGAAGGTTCAACTCTGTGAGTTGGATGCACACATTGCCAAGTCGTTTCTGAGTATGCTTCTGTCTAGCTTTTAGGTGAAGATATTTCATTTCCCAGCAGAGGCCTCATATCGCTCCAAATATTCACTTGCAGATTCTACAAAAAGGGTGTTTCAAAACTTCTCTATCAATAGGTAGGTTCAACTCTGTGAGTTGAATGCAGTCATCACAAAGATGTTTCTGACAATGCTTCTGTCTAGTTTTTAGGTGAAGATATTTCCTTTTCCAGCATAGGCCTCAAAGCGTTCGAAATAAACACTCGCAGATTCTACAAAAGGAGTGTTTCAAATCTATCCTATCCAAAGGAACGTTCAAGTCTGTGAGTTGAATCCACTCATCACAAAGAAGTTTCTGAGAATGCTTCTGTCTAGTTTTTATGTGATGATATTTCGTTTTCCAGCCTTGGCCTAAAAGCGCTCCAAATATCCACTTTCAGATGCTACTAAAAGAGCGTCTCAAAACTGCTCTATCAAAAGGAAGGTTCAAGTCTGTGAGTTGAATGCACTCATCACACCGAAGTTTCTGACAATGCTTCTGTCTAGTGTTTAAGTGAAGATATTTCCTTTTCCAGCATAGTCCTGAAATCGCTCCAAACATCCCCTAGCAAATTCTGCAAAAAGAGTGTTTCCAAATGCGCTCTCAAAGGGAAGATTCCTCTCAGTGAGTTGAATGCATAAAGCACAGGGTAGTTTCTGAGAATGCTTCCGTCTGGTTTATATGTGAAGGTATTTCTTTTCCAGTGTTGGCCTCGTAGCACGCCAAATATTCCCTTGCAGATCCTACTAACAGAGCGTTTCAAAAGTGCTATATGAAAAGGAAGCTTCAACTCTGTGAGTTGAATGCGCACATCACGAAGAAGTTTCTGAGAATGCTTCTGTCTAGTTTTTATGTGAAGATATTTCGTTTTGCAGCATACGCCTCAAAGCGCTCCAACTATCCACTTGCAGTTTGCACCAAAAGTGTGTTTCAGAACTATTCTATCAAAAGGAAGGTACAACTCTGTGAGTAGAATGCACTCATCTCAAGAAGTTTCTGAGAATGGTTCTATCTAGTTTTCGTCTGAATGTATTTCCTTTTCCACTGGATGACGCAATCGCACCAAATATCCCCTTGCAGTTTCCACCAAAAGAGGGTTGCAGAACTGCTCTATGAAAAGAAATGTTCAACTCTGTGAGTTCCATCCCCACATGACAAAGAAGTTTCTGAGAATGCTTCTGTCTAGTTTGTATATGAAGATATTACCTTTTCCAGCCTAAGCCTCAAAGAGCTCCAAGCATCCACTTGCGGATTCTACAGAAACAGTGTTTCAAAGCTGGCCTATCAAAAGGAAGGTTTCACTCTGTGACTTGAAGGCACTCATCGCAAAGAAGTTTCTGAGAATGCTTCCGTCTAGTTTCTATGCCCGGATATTTCCTTTTGAAGCATAGGCCTCAAAGCGTTCCAAATATCCACGTGCAGATTCTACAAAAAGAGTGTTTCAAAACTGCTCTATCCAAAGGAAAGTTGAACTCTGTGAGTTGAATGCACAAAGCACAGGGAACTTTCTGAGAATGCTTCTGCCTAGTTTCTACGGGAAGATATTTCCTTTTCCGGCGTAGGTCTCAAGGAACTCCATATATCCACTTGAAGATTCTGCTAAAAGAGTGTTTCAAAACTTCTCTATCCAAAGAAAGGTTCAACACTGTGAGTTCAATGTACACATCACCAAGAAGTTTCTGAGAATGCTTCTATCTACTTTTTAGGGGAAGATATTTCCTTTTCCAGCATAGGCCTCAAAGCGCTCCAAATAAACACTTGCAGATTCTACAAAAGGAGTGTTTCAAAACTGTTCTATCAAAAGGAACGTTCGAGTCTCTGAGTTGAATGCCCTCATCACAAAGAACTTTCGGAGAACGCTTCTGTCTAGTTGTTCTGTGATGATATTTCGTTTCCCAGCATTGGCCTCAAAGCGCTCCAAATATCCACTTTCAGATTCTACTAAAAGAGTGTTTCAAAACTGCTCTAGGGAAAGGAAGGTTCAACTCTGTGAGTTGGATGCACACATTGCCAAGTCGTTTCTGAGTATGCTTCTGTCTAGCTTTTAGGTGAAGATATTTCATTTCCCAGCAGAGGCCTCATATCGCTCCAAATATTCACTTGCAGATTCTACAAAAAGGGTGTTTCAAAACTTCTCTATCAATAGGTAGGTTCAACACTGTGAGTTGAATGCAGTCATCACAAAGATGTTTCTGACAATGCTTCTGTCTAGTTTTTAGGTGAAGATATTTCCTTTTCCAGCGTAGGCCTCAAAGTGTTCGAAATAAACACTCGCAGATTCTACAAAAGGAGTGTTTCAAATCTATCCTATCCAAAGGAACGTTCAAGTCTGTGAGTTGAATCCACTCATCACAAAGAAGTTTCTGAGAATGCTTCTGTCTAGTTTTTATGTGATGATATTTCGTTTTCCAGCCTTGGCCTAAAAGCGGCCAAATATCCACTTTCAGATGCTACTAAAAGAGCGTTTCAAAACTGCTCTATCAAAAGGAAGGTTCAAGTCTGTGAGTTGAATGCACTCATCACACCGAAGTTTCTGACAATGCTTCTGTCTAGTGTTTAAGTGAAGATATTTCCTTTTCCAGCATAGTCCTGAAATCGCTCCAAACATCCCCTAGCAAATTCTGCAAAAAGAGTGTTTCCAAACTGCGCTCTCAAAGGGAAGATTCCTCTCAGTGAGTTGAATGCATAAAGCACAGGGTAGTTTCTGAGAATGCTTCCGTCTGGTTTATATGTGAAGGTATTTCTTTTCCAGTGTTGGCCTCGTAGCACGCCAAATATTCCCTTGCAGATCCTACTAACAGAGCGTTTCAAAAGTGCTATATGAAAAGGAAGCTTCAACTCTGTGAGTTGAATGCGCACATCACAAAGAAGTTTCTGAGAATGCTTCTGTCTAGTTTTTGTGTGAAGATATTTCGTTTTGCATCATACGCCTCAAAGCGCTCCAACTATCCACTTACCGTTTGCTCTAAAAGTGTGTTTCAGAACTATTCTATCAAAAGGAAGGTACAACTCCGTGAGTAGAATGCCTTCATCTCAAGAAGTTTCTGAGAATGTTTCTATCTAGTTTTCGTCTGAATGTATTTCCTTTTCCACTGGATGACGCAATCGCACCAAATATCCCCTTGCAGTTTCCACCAAAAGAGGGTTGCAGAACTGCTCTATGAAAAGAAATGTTCAACTCTGTGAGTTCCATCCCCACATGACAAAGAAGTTTCTGAGAATGCTTCTGTCTAGTTTGTATATGAAGATATTACCTTTTCCAGCCTAAGCCTCAAAGTGCTCCAAGCATCCACTTGCAGATTCTACAGAAACAGTGTTTCAAAGCTGGCCTATCAAAAGGAAGGTTTCACTCTGTGACTTGAAGGCACTCATCACAAAGAAGTTTCTGAGAATGCTTCCGTCTAGTTTCTATGCCAGGATATTTCCTTTTGAAGCATAGGCCTCAAAGGGTTCCAAATATCCACGTGCAGATTCTACAAAAAGAGTGTTTCAAAACTGCTCTATCCAAAGGAAGGTTGAACTCTGTGAGTTGAATGCACAAAGCACAGGGAACTTTCTGAGAATGCTTTTGCCTAGTTTCTACGGGAAGATATTTCCTTTTCCGGCGTAGGCCTCAAGGAACTCCATATATCCACTTGAAGATTCTGCTAAAAGAGTGTTTCAAAACTTCTCTATCCAAAGAAAGGTTCAACACTGTGAGTTCAATGTACACATCACCAAGAAGTTTCTGAGAATGCTTCTATCTACTTTTTAGGGGAAGATATTTCCTTTTCCAGCATAGGCCTGAAAGCGCTCAAAATAAACACTTGCAGATTCTACAAAAGGAGTGTTTCAAAACTGTTCTATCAAAAGGAACGTTCGAGTCTCTGAGTTGAATGCCCTCATCACAAAGAACTTTCGGAGAACGCTTCTGTCTAGTTGTTCTGTGATGATATTTCGTTTCCCAGCATTGGCCTCAAAGCGCTCCAAATATCCACTTTCAGATTCTACTAAAAGAGTGTTTCAAAACTGCTCTAGGGAAAGGAAGGTTCAACTCTGTGAGTTGGATGCACACATTGCCAAGTCGTTTCTGAGTATGCTTCTGTCTAGCTTTTAGGTGAAGATATTTCATTTCCCAGCAGAGGCCTCATATCGCTCCAAATATTCACTTGCAGATTCTACAAAAAGGGTGTTTCAAAACTTCTCTATCAATAGGTATTTTCAACTCTGTGAGTTGAATGCAGTCATCACAAAGATGTTTCTGACAATGCTTCTGTCTAGTTTTTAGGTGAAGATATTTCCTTTTCCAGCATAGGCCTCAAAGCGTTCGAAATAAACACTCGCAGATTCTACAAAAGGAGTGTTTCAAATCTATCCTATCCAAAGGAACGTTCAAGTCTGTGAGTTGAATCCACTCATCACAAAGAAGTTTCTGAGAATGCTTCTGTGTAGTTTTTATGTGATGATATTTCGTTTTCCATCCTTGGCCTCGAAGCGCTCCAAATATCCACTTTCAGATGCTACTAAAAGAGCGTCTCAAAACTGCTCTATCAAAAGGAAGGTTCAAGTCTGTGAGTTGAATGCACTCATCACACCGAAGTTTCTGACAATGCTTCTGTCTAGTGTTTAAGTGAAGATATTTCCTTTTCCAGCATAGTCCTGAAATCGCTCCAAACATCCCCTAGCAAATTCTGCAAAAAGAGTGTTTCCAAACTGCGCTCTCAAAGGGAAGATTCCTCTCAGTGAGTTGAATGCATAAAGCACAGGGTAGTTTCTGAGAATGCTTCCGTCTGGTTTATATGTGAAGGTATTTCCTTTTCCAGTGTTGGCCTCGTAGCACGCCAAATATTCCCTTGCAGATTCTACTAACAGAGCGTTTCAAAAGTGCTATATGAAAAGGAAGCTTCAACTCTGTGAGTTGAATGCGCACATCACAAAGAAGTTTCTGAGAATGCTTCTGTCTAATTTTTGTGTGAAGATATTTCGTTTTGCAGCATACACCTCAAAGCGCTCCAACTATCCACTTGCAGTTTGCACAAAAAGTGTGTTTCAGAACTATTCTATCAAAAGGAAGGTACAACTCTGTGAGTAGAATGCACTCATTTCAAGGAGTTTCTGAGAATGGTTCTATCTAGTTTTCGTCTGAATGTATTTCCTTTTCCACTGGATGACGCAATCGCACCAAATATCCCCTTGCAGTTTCCACCAAAAGAGGGTTGCAGAACTGCTCTATGAAAAGAAATGTTCAACTCTGTGAGTTCCATCCCACATGACAAAGAAGTTTCTGAGAATGCTTCTGTCTAGTTTGTATATGAAGATATTACCTTTTCAAGCCTAAGCCTCAAGGAGCTCCAAGCATCCACTTGCGGATTCTACAGAAACAGTGTTTCAAAGCTGGCCTATCAAAAGGAAGGTTTCACTCTGTGACTTGAAGGCACTCATCACAAAGAAGTTTCTGAGAATGCTTCCGTCTAGTCTCTATGCCAGGATGTTTCCTTTTGAAGCATAGGCCTCAAAGCGTTCCAAATATCCACGTGCAGATTCTACAAAAAGAGTGTTTCAAAACTGCTCTATCGAAAGGAAGGTTGAACTCTGTGAGTTGAATGCACAAAGCACAGGGAACTTTCTGAGAATGCTTTTGCCTAGTTTCTACGGGAAGATATTTCCTTTTCCGGCGTAGGCCTCAAGGAATTCCATATATCCACTTGAAGATTCTGCTAAAAGAGTGTTTCAAAACTTCTCTATCCAAAGAAAGGTTCAACACTGTGAGTTCAATGTACACATCACCAAGAAGTTTCTGAGAATGCTTCTATCTACTTTTTAGGGGAAGATATTTCCTTTTCCAGCATAGGCCTCAAAGCGCTCCAAATAAACACTTGCAGATTCTACAAAAGGAGTGTTTCAAAACTGTTCTATCAAAAGGAACGTTCGAGCCTCTGAGTTGAATGCCCTCATCACAAAGAACTTTCGGAGAACTCTTCTGTCTAGTTGTTCTGTGATGATATTTCGTTTCCCAGCATTGGCCTCAAAGCGCTCCAAATATCCACTTTCAGATTCTACTAAAAGAGTGTTTCAAAACTGCTCTAGGGAAAGGAAGGTTCAACTCTGTGAGTTGGATGCACACATTGCCAAGTCGTTTCTGAGTATGCTTCTGTCTAGCTTTTAGGTGAAGATATTTCATTTCCCAGCAGAGGCCTCATATCGCTCCAAATATTCACTTGCAGATTCTACAAAAAGGGTGTTTCAAAACTTCTCTATCAATAGGTAGGTTCAACTCTGTGAGTTGAATGCAGTCATCACAAAGATGTTTCTGACAATCCTTCTGTCTAGTTTTTAGGTGAAGATATTTCCTTTTCCAGCATAGGCCTGAAAGCGTTCGAAATAAACACTCGCAGATTCTACAAAAGGAGTGTTTCAAATCTATACTATCCAAAGGAACGTTCAAGTCTGTGAGTTGAATCCACTCATCACAAAGAAGTTTCTGAGAATGCTTCTGTCTAGTTTTTATGTGATGATATTTCGTTTTCCAGCCTTGGCCTCGAAGCGCTCCAAATATCCACTTTCAGATGCTACTAAAAGAGCGTCTCAAAACTGCTCTATCAAAAGGAAGGTTCAAGTCTGTGAGTTGAATGCACTCATCACACCGAAGTTTCTGACAATGCTTCTGTCTAGTGTTTAAGTGAAGATATTTCCTTTTCCAGCATAGTCCTGAAATCGCTCCAAACATCCCCTAGCAAATTCTGCAAAAAGAGTGTTTCCAAACTGCGCTCTCAAAGGGAAGATTCTTCTCAGTGAGTTGAATGCATAAAGCACAGGGTAGTTTCTGTGAATGCTTCCGTCTGGTTTATATGTGAAGGTATTTCTTTTCCAGTGTTGGCCTCATAGCACGCCAAATATTCCCTTGCAGATCCTACTAACAGAGCGTTTCAAAAGTGCTATATAAAAAGGAAGCTTCAACTCTGTGAGTTGAATGCGCACATCACAAAGAAGTTTCTGAGAATGCTTCTGTCTAGTTTTTATGTGAAGATATTTCATTTTGCAGCATACGCCTCAAAGCGCTCCAACTATCCACTTGCAGTTTACACCAAAAGTGTGCTTCAGAGCTATTCTATCAAAAGGAAGGTACAACTCTGTGAGTAGAATGCACTTATCTCAAGAAGTTTCTGAGAATGGTTCTATCTAGTTTTCGTCTGAATGTATTTCCTTTTCCACTGGATGACGCAATCGCACCAAATATCCCCTTGCAGTTTCCACCAAAAGAGGGTTGCAGAACTGCTCTATGAAAAGAAATGTTCAACTCTGTGATTTCCATCCCCACATGACAAAGAAGTTTCTGAGAATGCTTCTGTCTAGTTTGTATATGAAGATATTACCTTTTCCAACCTAAGCCTCAAAGAGCTCCAAGCATCCACTTGCGGATTCTACAGAAACAGTGTTTCAAAGCTGGCCTATCAAAAGGAAGGTTTCACTCTGTGACTTGAAGGCACTCATCGCAAAGAAGTTTCTGAGAATGCTTCCGTCTAGTTTCTATGCCAGGATATTCCCTTTTGAAGCATAGGCCTCAAAGCGTTCCAAATATCCACGTGCAGATTCTACAAAAAGAGTGTTTCAAAACTGCTCTATCCAAAGGAAGGTTGAACTCTGTGAGTTGAATGCACAAAGCACAGGGAACTTTCTGAGAATGCTTTTGCCTAGTTTCTACGGGAAGATATTTCGTTTTCCGGAGTATGCCTCAAGGAACTCCATATATCCACTTGAAGATTCTGCTAAAAGAGTGTTTCAAAACTTCTCTATCCAAATAAAGGTTCAACACTGTGAGTTCAATGTACACATCACCAAGAAGTTTCTGAGAATGCTTCTATCTACTTTTTAGGGGAAGATATTTCCTTTTCCAGCATAGGCCTGAAAGCGCTCCAAATAAACACTTGCAGATTCTACAAAAGGAGTGTTTCAAAACTGTTTTATCAAAAGGAACGTTCGAGACTCTGAGTTGAATGCCCTCATCATAAAGAACTTTCGGAGAACGCTTCTGTCTAGTTGTTCTGTGATGATATTTCGTTTCCCAGCATTGGCCTCAAAGCGCTCCAAATATCCACTTTCAGATTCTACTAAAAGAGTGTTTCAAAACTGCTCTAGGGAAAGGAAGGTTCAACTCTGTGAGTTGGATGCACACATTGCCAAGTCGTTTCTGAGTATGCTTCTGTCTAGCTTTTAGGTGAAGATATTTCATTTCCCAGCAGAGGCCTCATATCGCTCCAAATATTCACTTGCAGATTCTACAAAAAGGGTGTTTCAAAACTTCTCTATCAATAGGTAGGTTCAACTCTGTGAGCTGAATGCAGTCATCACAAAGATGTTTCTGACAATGCTTCTGTCTAGTTTTTAGGTGAAGATATTTCCTTTTCCAGCGTAGGCCTCAAAGCGTTCGAAATAAACACTCTCAGATTCTACAAAAGGAGTGTTTCAAATCTATCCTATCCAAAGGAACGTTCAAGTCTGTGAGTTGAATCCACTCATCACAAAGACGTTTCTGAGAATGCTTCTGTCTAGTTTTTATGTGATGATATTTCGTTTTCCAGCCTTCGCCTCGAAGCGCTCCAAATATCCACTTTCAGATGCTACTAAAAGAGCGTCTCAAAACTGCTCTATCAAAAGGAAGGTTCAAGTCTGTGAGTTGAATGCACTCATCACACCGAAGTTTCTGACAATGCTTCTGTCTAGTATTTAAGTGAAGATATTTCCTTTTCCAGCATAGTCCTGAAATCGCTCCAAACATCCCCTAGCAAATTCTGCAAAAAGAGTGTTTCCAAACTGCGCTCTCAAAGGGAAGATTCCTCTCAGTGAGTTGAATGCATAAAGCACAGGGTAGTTTCTGAGAATGCTTCCGTCTGGTTTATATGTGAAGGTATTTCCTTTTCCAGTGTTGGCCTCGTAGCACACCAAATATTCCCTTGCAGATTCTACTAACAGAGCGTTTCAAAAGAGCTATATGAAAAGGAAGCTTCAACTCTGTGAGTTGAATGCGCACATCACAAAGAAGTTTCTGAGAATGCTTCTGTCTAGTTTTTATGTGAAGATATTTCGTTTTGCAGCATACGCCTCAAACCGCTCCAACTATCCACTTGCAGTTTGCACCAAAAGTGTGTTTCAGAACTATTCTATCAAAAGGAAGGTACAACTCGGTGAGTAGAATGCACTCATCTCAAGAAGTTTCTGAGAATGGTTCTATCTAGTTTTCGTCTGAATGTATTTCCTTTTCCACTGGATGACGCAATCGCACCAAATATCCCCTTGCAGTTTCCACCAAAAGAGGGTTGCAGAACTGCTCTATGAAAAGAAATGTTCAACTCTGTGAGTTCCATCCCCACATGACAAAGAAGTTTCTGAGAATGCTTCTGTCTAGTTTGTATATGAAGATATTACCTTTTCCAGCCTAAGCCTCAAAGAGCTCCAAGCATCCACTTGCGGATTCTACAGAAACAGTGTTTCAAAGCTGGCCTATCAAAAGGAAGGTTTCACTCTGTGACTTGAAGGCACTCATCGCAAAGAAGTTTCTGAGAATGCTTCCGTCTAGTTTCTATGCCAGGATATTTCCTTTTGAAGCATAGGCCTCAAAGCGTTCCAAATATGCACGTGCAGATTCTACAAAAAGAGTGTTTCAAAACTGCTCTATCCAAAGGAAGGATGAACTCTGTGAGTTGAATGCACAAAGCACAGGGAACTTTCTGAGAATGCTTCTGCCTAGTTTCTACGGGAAGATATTTCCTTTTCCGGCGTAGGCCTCAAGGAACTCCATATATCTACTTGAAGATTCTGCTAAAAGAGTGTTTCAAAACTTCTCTATGCAAAGAAAGGTTCAACACTGTGAGTTCAATGTACACATCACCAAGAAGTTTCTGAGAATGCTTCTATCTACTTTTTAGGGGAAGATATTTCCTTTTCCAGCATAGGCCTCAAAGCGCTCCAAATAAACACTTGCAGATTCTACAAAAGGAGTGTTTCAAAACTGTTCTATCAAAAGGAACGTTCGAGTCTCTGAGTTGAATGCCCTCATCACAAAGAACTTTCGGAGAACGCTTCTGTCTAGTTGTTCTGTGATGATATTTCGTTTCCCAGCATTGGCCTCAAAGAGCTCCAAATATCCACTTTCAGATTCTACTAAAAGAGTGTTTCAAAGCTGCTCTAGGGAAAGGAAGGTTCAACTCTGTGAGTTGGATGCACACATTGCCAAGTCGTTTCTGAGTATGCTTCTGTCTAGCTTTTAGGTGAAGATATTTCATTTCCCAGCAGAGGCCTCATATCGCTCCAAATATTCACTTGCAGATTCTACAAAAAGGGTGTTTCAAAACTTCTCTATCAATAGGTAGGTTCAACTCTGTGAGTTGAATGCAGTCATCACAAAGATGTTTCTGACAATGCTTCTGTCTAGTTTTTAGGTGAAGATATTTCCTTTTCCAGCATAGGCCTCAAAGCGTTCGAAATAAACACTCGCAGATTCTACAAAAGGAGTGTTTCAAATCTATCCTATGCAAAGGAACGTTCAAGTCTGTGAGTTGAATCCACTCATCACAAAGAAGTTTCTGAGAATGCTTCTGTCTAGTTTTTATGTGATGATATTTCGTTTTCCAGCCTTGGCCTAAAAGCGCTCCAAATATCCACTTTCAGATGCTACTAAAAGAGCGTCTCAAAACTGCTCTATCAAAAGGAAGGTTCAAGTCTGTGAGTTGAATGCACTCATCACACCGAAGTTTCTGACAATGCTTCTGTCTAGTGTTTAAGTGAAGATATTTCCTTTTCCAGCATAGTCCTGAAATCGCTCCAAACATCCCCTAGCAAATTCTGCAAAAAGAGTGTTTCCAAACTGCGCTCTCAAAGGGAAGATTCCTCTCAGTGAGTTGAATGCATAAAGCACAGGGTAGTTTCTGAGAATGCTTCCGTCTGGTTTATATGTGAAGGTATTTCTTTTCCAGTGTTGGCCTCGTAGCACGCCAAATATTCCCTTGCAGATCCTACTAACAGAGCGTTTCAAAAGTGCTATATGAAAAGGAAGCTTCAACTCTGTGAGTTGAATGCGCACATCACAAAGAAGTTTCTGAGAATGCTTCTGTCTAGTTTTTATGTGAAGATATTTCGTTTTGCAGCATACGCCTCAAAGCGCTCCAACTATCCACTTGCAGTTTGCACAAAAAGTGTGTTTCAGAACTATTCTATCAAAAGGAAGGTACAACTCTGTGAGTAGAATGCACTCATCTCAAGAAGTTTCTGAGAATGGTTCTATCTAGTTTTCGTCTGAATGTATTTCCTTTTCCACTGGATGACGCAATCGCACCAAATATCCCCTTGCAGTTTCCACCAAAAGAGGGTTGCAGAACTGCTCTATGAAAAGAAATGTTCAACTCTGTGAGTTCCATCCCCACATGACAAAGAAGTTTCTGAGAATGCTTCTGTCTAGTTTGTATATGAAGATATTACCTTTTCCAGCCTAAGCCTCAAAGAGCTCCAAGCATCCACTTGCGGATTCTACAGAAACAGTGTTTCAAAGCTGGCCTATCAAAAGGAAGGTTTCACTCTGTGACTTGAAGGCACTCATCGCAAAGAAGTTTCTGAGAATGCTTCCGTCTAGTTTCTATGCCCGGATATTTCCTTTTGAAGCATAGGCCTCAAAGCGTTCCAAATATCCACGTGCAGATTCTACAAAAAGAGTGTTTCAAAACTGCTCTATCCAAAGGAAGGTTGAACTCTGTGAGTTGAATGCACAAAGCACAGGGAACTTTCTGAGAATGCTTCTGCCTAGTTTCTACGGGAAGATATTTCCTTTTCCGGCGTAGGTCTCAAGGAACTCCATATATCCACTTGAAGATTCTGCTAAAAGAGTGTTTCAAAACTTCTCTATCCAAAGAAAGGTTCAACACTGTGAGTTCAATGTACACATCACCAAGAAGTTTCTGAGAATGCTTCTATCTACTTTTTAGGGGAAGATATTTCCTTTTCCAGCATAGGCCTCAAAGCGCTCCAAATAAACACTTGCAGATTCTACAAAAGGAGTGTTTCAAAACTGTTCTATCAAAAGGAACGTTCGAGTCTCTGAGTTGAATGCCCTCATCACAAAGAACTTTCGGAGAACGCTTCTGTCTAGTTGTTCTGTGATGATATTTCGTTTCCCAGCATTGGCCTCAAAGCGCTCCAAATATCCACTTTCAGATTCTACTAAAAGAGTGTTTCAAAACTGCTCTAGGGAAAGGAAGGTTCAACTCTGTGAGTTGGATGCACACATTGCCAAGTCGTTTCTGAGTATGCTTCTGTCTAGCTTTTAGGTGAAGATATTTCATTTCCCAGCAGAGGCCTCATATCGCTCCAAATATTCACTTGCAGATTCTACAAAAAGGGTGTTTCAAAACTTCTCTATCAATAGGTAGGTTCAACTCTGTGAGTTGAATGCAGTCATCACAAAGATGTTTCTGACAATGCTTCTGTCTAGTTTTTAGGTGAAGATATTTCCTTTTCCAGCGTAGGCCTCAAAGCATTCGAAATAAACACTCGCAGATTCTACAAAAGGAGTGTTTCAAATCTATCCTATCCAAAGGAACGTTCAAGTCTGTGAGTTGAATCCACTCATCACAAAGAAGTTTCTGAGAATGCTTCTGTCTAGTTTTTATGTGATGATATTTCGTTTTCCAGCCTTGGCCTAAAAGCGGCCAAATATCCACTTTCAGATGCTACTAAAAGAGCGTTTCAAAACTGCTCTATCAAAAGGAAGGTTCAAGTCTGTGAGTTGAATGCACTCATCACACCGAAGTTTCTGACAATGCTTCTGTCTAGTGTTTAAGTGAAGATATTTCCTTTTCCAGCATAGTCCTGAAATCGCTCCAAACATCCCCTAGCAAATTCTGCAAAAAGAGTGTTTCCAAACTGCGCTCTCAAAGTGAAGATTCCTCTCAGTGAGTTGAATGCATAAAGCACAGGGTAGTTTCTGAGAATGCTTCCGTCTGGTTTATATGTGAAGGTATTTCCTTTTCCAGTGTTGGCCTCGTAGCACGCCAAATATTCCCTTGCAGATTCTACTAACAGAGCGTTTCAAAAGTGCTATATGAAAAGGAAGCTTCAACTCTGTGAGTTGAATGCGCACATCACAAAGAAGTTTCTGAGAATGCTTCTGTCTAGTTTTTGTGTGAAGATATTTCGTTTTGCATCATACGCCTCAAAGCGCTCCAACTATCCACTTACCGTTTGCTCTAAAAGTGTGTTTCAGAACTATTCTATCAAAAGGAAGGTACAACTCCGTGAGTAGAATGCCTTCATCTCAAGAAGTTTCTGAGAATGTTTCTATCTAGTTTTCGTCTGAATGTATTTCCTTTTCCACTGGATGACGCAATCGCACCAAATATCCCCTTGCAGTTTCCACCAAAAGAGGGTTGCAGAACTGCTCTGTGAAAAGAAATGTTCAACTCTGTGAGTTCCATCCCCACATGACAAAGAAGTTTCTGAGAATGCTTCTGTCTAGTTTGTATATGAAGATATTACCTTTTCCAGCCTAAGCCTCAAAGTGCTCCAAGCATCCACTTGCAGATTCTACAGAAACAGTGTTTCAAAGCTGGCCTATCAAAAGGAAGGTTTCACTCTGTGACTTGAAGGCACTCATCACAAAGAAGTTTCTGAGAATGCTTCCGTCTAGTTTCTATGCCAGGATATTTCCTTTTGAAGCATAGGCCTCAAAGGGTTCCAAATATCCACGTGCAGATTCTACAAAAAGAGTGTTTCAAAACTGCTCTATCCAAAGGAAGGTTGAACTCTGTGAGTTGAATGCACAAAGCACAGGGAACTTTCTGAGAATGCTTTTGCCTAGTTTCTACGGGAAGATATTTCCTTTTCCGGCGTAGGCCTCAAGGAACTCCATATATCCACTTGAAGATTCTGCTAAAAGAGTGTTTCAAAACTTCTCTATCCAAAGAAAGGTTCAACACTGTGAGTTCAATGTACACATCACCAAGAAGTTTCTGAGAATGCTTCTATCTACTTTTTAGGGGAAGATATTTCCTTTTCCAGCATAGGCCTGAAAGCGCTCCAAATAAACACTTGCAGATTCTACAAAAGGAGTGTTTCAAAACTGTTCTATCAAAAGGAACGTTCGAGTCTCTGAGTTGAATGCCCTCATCACAAAGAACTTTCGGAGAACGCTTCTGTCTAGTTGTTCTGTGATGATATTTCGTTTCCCAGCATTGGCCTCAAAGCGCTCCAAATATCCACTTTCAGATTCTACTAAAAGAGTGTTTCAAAACTGCTCTAGGGAAAGGAAGGTTCAACTCTGTGAGTTGGATGCACACATTGCCAAGTCGTTTCTGAGTATGCTTCTGTCTAGCTTTTAGGTGAAGATATTTCATTTCCCAGCAGAGGCCTCATATCGCTCCAAATATTCACTTGCAGATTCTACAAAAAGGGTGTTTCAAAACTTCTCTATCAATAGGTATTTTCAACCCTGTGAGTTGAATGCAGTCATCACAAAGATGTTTCTGACAATGCTTCTGTCTAGTTTTTAGGTGAAGATATTTCCTTTTCCAGCATAGGCCTCAAAGCGTTCGAAATAAACACTCGCAGATTCTACAAAAGGAGTGTTTCAAATCTATCCTATGCAAAGGAACGTTCAAGTCTGTGAGTTGAATCCACTCATCACAAAGAAGTTTCTGAGAATGCTTCTGTCTAGTTTTTATGTGATGATATTTCGTTTTCCAGCCTTGGCCTAAAAGCGCTCCAAATATCCACTTTCAGATGCTACTAAAAGAGCGTCTCAAAACTGCTCTATCAAAAGGAAGGTTCAAGTCTGTGAGTTGAATGCACTCATCACACCGAAGTTTCTGACAATGCTTCTGTCTAGTGTTTAAGTGAAGATATTTCCTTTTCCAGCATAGTCCTGAAATCGCTCCAAACATCCCCTAGCAAATTCTGCAAAAAGAGTGTTTCCAAACTGCGCTCTCAAAGGGAAGATTCCTCTCAGTGAGTTGAATGCATAAAGCACAGGGTAGTTTCTGAGAATGCTTCCGTCTGGTTTATATGTGAAGGTATTTCTTTTCCAGTGTTGGCCTCGTAGCACGCCAAATATTCCCTTGCAGATCCTACTAACAGAGCGTTTCAAAAGTGCTATATGAAAAGGAAGCTTCAACTCTGTGAGTTGAATGCGCACATCACAAAGAAGTTTCTGAGAATGCTTCTGTCTAGTTTTTATGTGAAGATATTTCGTTTTGCAGCATACGCCTCAAAGCGCTCCAACTATCCACTTGCAGTTTGCACAAAAAGTGTGTTTCAGAACTATTCTATCAAAAGGAAGGTACAACTCTGTGAGTAGAATGCACTCATCTCAAGAAGTTTCTGAGAATGGTTCTATCTAGTTTTCGTCTGAATGTATTTCCTTTTCCACTGGATGACGCAATCGCACCAAATATCCCCTTGCAGTTTCCACCAAAAGAGGGTTGCAGAACTGCTCTATGAAAAGAAATGTTCAACTCTGTGAGTTCCATCCCCACATGACAAAGAAGTTTCTGAGAATGCTTCTGTCTAGTTTGTATATGAAGATATTACCTTTTCCAGCCTAAGCCTCAAAGAGCTCCAAGCATCCACTTGCGGATTCTACAGAAACAGTGTTTCAAAGCTGGCCTATCAAAAGGAAGGTTTCACTCTGTGACTTGAAGGCACTCATCGCAAAGAAGTTTCTGAGAATGCTTCCGTCTAGTTTCTATGCCCGGATATTTCCTTTTGAAGCATAGGCCTCAAAGCGTTCCAAATATCCACGTGCAGATTCTACAAAAAGAGTGTTTCAAAACTGCTCTATCCAAAGGAAGGTTGAACTCTGTGAGTTGAATGCACAAAGCACAGGGAACTTTCTGAGAATGCTTCTGCCTAGTTTCTACGGGAAGATATTTCCTTTTCCGGCGTAGGTCTCAAGGAACTCCATATATCCACTTGAAGATTCTGCTAAAAGAGTGTTTCAAAACTTCTCTATCCAAAGAAAGGTTCAACACTGTGAGTTCAATGTACACATCACCAAGAAGTTTCTGAGAATGCTTCTATCTACTTTTTAGGGGAAGATATTTCCTTTTCCAGCATAGGCCTCAAAGCGCTCCAAATAAACACTTGCAGATTCTACAAAAGGAGTGTTTCAAAACTGTTCTATCAAAAGGAACGTTCGAGTCTCTGAGTTGAATGCCCTCATCACAAAGAACTTTCGGAGAACGCTTCTGTCTAGTTGTTCTGTGATGATATTTCGTTTCCCAGCATTGGCCTCAAAGCGCTCCAAATATCCACTTTCAGATTCTACTAAAAGAGTGTTTCAAAACTGCTCTAGGGAAAGGAAGGTTCAACTCTGTGAGTTGGATGCACACATTGCCAAGTCGTTTCTGAGTATGCTTCTGTCTAGCTTTTAGGTGAAGATATTTCATTTCCCAGCAGAGGCCTCATATCGCTCCAAATATTCACTTGCAGATTCTACAAAAAGGGTGTTTCAAAACTTCTCTATCAATAGGTAGGTTCAACTCTGTGAGTTGAATGCAGTCATCACAAAGATGTTTCTGACAATGCTTCTGTCTAGTTTTTAGGTGAAGATATTTCCTTTTCCAGCGTAGGCCTCAAAGCATTCGAAATAAACACTCGCAGATTCTACAAAAGGAGTGTTTCAAATCTATCCTATCCAAAGGAACGTTCAAGTCTGTGAGTTGAATCCACTCATCACAAAGAAGTTTCTGAGAATGCTTCTGTCTAGTTTTTATGTGATGATATTTCGTTTTCCAGCCTTGGCCTAAAAGCGGCCAAATATCCACTTTCAGATGCTACTAAAAGAGCGTTTCAAAACTGCTCTATCAAAAGGAAGGTTCAAGTCTGTGAGTTGAATGCACTCATCACACCGAAGTTTCTGACAATGCTTCTGTCTAGTGTTTAAGTGAAGATATTTCCTTTTCCAGCATAGTCCTGAAATCGCTCCAAACATCCCCTAGCAAATTCTGCAAAAAGAGTGTTTCCAAACTGCGCTCTCAAAGTGAAGATTCCTCTCAGTGAGTTGAATGCATAAAGCACAGGGTAGTTTCTGAGAATGCTTCCGTCTGGTTTATATGTGAAGGTATTTCCTTTTCCAGTGTTGGCCTCGTAGCACGCCAAATATTCCCTTGCAGATTCTACTAACAGAGCGTTTCAAAAGTGCTATATGAAAAGGAAGCTTCAACTCTGTGAGTTGAATGCGCACATCACAAAGAAGTTTCTGAGAATGCTTCTGTCTAGTTTTTGTGTGAAGATATTTCGTTTTGCATCATACGCCTCAAAGCGCTCCAACTATCCACTTACCGTTTGCTCTAAAAGTGTGTTTCAGAACTATTCTATCAAAAGGAAGGTACAACTCCGTGAGTAGAATGCCTTCATCTCAAGAAGTTTCTGAGAATGTTTCTATCTAGTTTTCGTCTGAATGTATTTCCTTTTCCACTGGATGACGCAATCGCACCAAATATCCCCTTGCAGTTTCCACCAAAAGAGGGTTGCAGAACTGCTCTGTGAAAAGAAATGTTCAACTCTGTGAGTTCCATCCCCACATGACAAAGAAGTTTCTGAGAATGCTTCTGTCTAGTTTGTATATGAAGATATTACCTTTTCCAGCCTAAGCCTCAAAGTGCTCCAAGCATCCACTTGCAGATTCTACAGAAACAGTGTTTCAAAGCTGGCCTATCAAAAGGAAGGTTTCACTCTGTGACTTGAAGGCACTCATCACAAAGAAGTTTCTGAGAATGCTTCCGTCTAGTTTCTATGCCAGGATATTTCCTTTTGAAGCATAGGCCTCAAAGGGTTCCAAATATCCACGTGCAGATTCTACAAAAAGAGTGTTTCAAAACTGCTCTATCCAAAGGAAGGTTGAACTCTGTGAGTTGAATGCACAAAGCACAGGGAACTTTCTGAGAATGCTTTTGCCTAGTTTCTACGGGAAGATATTTCCTTTTCCGGCGTAGGCCTCAAGGAACTCCATATATCCACTTGAAGATTCTGCTAAAAGAGTGTTTCAAAACTTCTCTATCCAAAGAAAGGTTCAACACTGTGAGTTCAATGTACACATCACCAAGAAGTTTCTGAGAATGCTTCTATCTACTTTTTAGGGGAAGATATTTCCTTTTCCAGCATAGGCCTGAAAGCGCTCCAAATAAACACTTGCAGATTCTACAAAAGGAGTGTTTCAAAACTGTTCTATCAAAAGGAACGTTCGAGTCTCTGAGTTGAATGCCCTCATCACAAAGAACTTTCGGAGAACGCTTCTGTCTAGTTGTTCTGTGATGATATTTCGTTTCCCAGCATTGGCCTCAAAGCGCTCCAAATATCCACTTTCAGATTCTACTAAAAGAGTGTTTCAAAACTGCTCTAGGGAAAGGAAGGTTCAACTCTGTGAGTTGGATGCACACATTGCCAAGTCGTTTCTGAGTATGCTTCTGTCTAGCTTTTAGGTGAAGATATTTCATTTCCCAGCAGAGGCCTCATATCGCTCCAAATATTCACTTGCAGATTCTACAAAAAGGGTGTTTCAAAACTTCTCTATCAATAGGTATTTTCAACCCTGTGAGTTGAATGCAGTCATCACAAAGATGTTTCTGACAATGCTTCTGTCTAGTTTTTAGGTGAAGATATTTCCTTTTCCAGCATAGGCCTCAAAGCGTTCGAAATAAACACTCGCAGATTCTACAAAAGGAGTGTTTCAAATCTATCCTATCCAAAGGAACGTTCAAGTCTGTGAGTTGAATCCACTCATCACAAAGAAGTTTCTGAGAATGCTTCTGTGTAGTTTTTATGTGATGATATTTCGTTTTCCATCCTTGGCCTCGAAGCGCTCCAAATATCCACTTTCAGATGCTACTAAAAGAGCGTCTCAAAACTGCTCTATCAAAAGGAAGGTTCAAGTCTGTGAGTTGAATGCACTCATCACACCGAAGTTTCTGACAATGCTTCTGTCTAGTGTTTAAGTGAAGATATTTCCTTTTCCAGCATAGTCCTGAAATCGCTCCAAACATCCCCTAGCAAATTCTGCAGAAAGAGTGTTTCCAAACTGCGCTCTCAAAGGGAAGATTCCTCTCAGTGAGTTGAATGCATAAAGCACAGGGTAGTTTCTGAGAATGCTTCCGTCTGGTTTATATGTGAAGGTATTTCCTTTTCCAGTGTTGGCCTCGTAGCACGCCAAATATTCCCTTGCAGATTCTACTAACAGAGCGTTTCAAAAGTGCTATATGAAAAGGAAGCTTCAACTCTGTGAGTTGAATGCGCACATCACAAAGAAGTTTCTGAGAATGCTTCTGTCTAATTTTTGTGTGAAGATATTTCGTTTTGCAGCATACACCTCAAAGCGCTCCAACTATCCACTTGCAGTTTGCACAAAAAGTGTGTTTCAGAACTATTCTATCAAAAGGAAGGTACAACTCTGTGAGTAGAATGCACTCATTTCAAGAAGTTTCTGAGAATGGTTCTATCTAGTTTTCGTCTGAATGTATTTCCTTTTCCACTGGATGACGCAATCGAACCAAATATCCCGTTGCAGTTTCCACCAAAAGAGGGTTGCAGAACTGCTCTATGAAAAGAAATGTTCAACTCTGTGAGTTCCATCCCACATGACAAAGAAGTTTCTGAGAATGCTTCTGTCTAGTTTGTATATGAAGATATTACCTTTTCAAGCCTAAGCCTCAAGGAGCTCCAAGCATCCACTTGCGGATTCTACAGAAACAGTGTTTCAAAACTGGCCTATCAAAAGGAAGGTTTCACTCTGTGACTTGAAGGCACTCATCACAAAGAAGTTTCTGAGAATGCTTCCGTCTAGTCTCTATGCCAGGATATTTCCTTTTGAAGCATAGGCCTCAAAGCGTTCCAAATATCCACGTGCAGATTCTACAAAAAGAGTGTTTCAAAACTGCTCTATCCAAAGGAAGGTTGAACTCTGTGAGTTGAATGCACAAAGCACAGGGAACTTTCTCAGAATGCTTTTGCCTAGTTTCTACGGGAAGATATTTCCTTTTCCGGCGTAGGCCTCAAGGAACTCCATATATCCACTTGAAGATTCTGCTAAAAGAGTGTTTCAAAACTTCTCTATCCAAAGAAAGGTTCAACACTGTGAGTTCAATGTACACATCACCAAGAAGTTTCTGAGAATGCTTCTATCTACTTTTTAGGGGAAGATATTTCCTTTTCCAGCATAGGCCTCAACGCGCTCCAAATAAACACTTGCAGATTCTACAAAAGGATTGTTTCAAAACTGTTCTATCAAAAGGAACGCTCGAGTCTCTGAGTTGAATGCCCTCATCACAAAGAACTTTCGGAGAACGCTTCTGTCTAGTTGTTCTGTGATGATATTTCGTTTCCCGGCATTGGCCTCAAAGCGCTCCAAATATCCACTTTCAGATTCTACTAAAAGAGTGTTTCAAAACTGCTCTAGGGAAAGGAAGGTTCAACTCTGTGAGTTGGATGCACACATTGCCAAGTCGTTTCTGAGTATGCTTCTGTCTAGCTTTTAGGTGAAGGTATTTCATTTCCCAGCAGAGGCCTCATATCGCTCCAAATATTCACTTGCAGATTCTACAAAAAGGGTGTTTCAAAACTTCTCTATCAATAGGTAGGTTCAACTCTGTGAGTTGAATGCAGTCATCACAAAGATGTTTCTGACAATGCTTCTGTCTAGTTTTTAGGTGAAGATATTTCCTTTTCCAGCGTAGGCCTCAAAGCGTTCGAAATAAACACTCGCAGATTCTACAAAAGGAGTGTTTCAAATCTATCCTATCCAAAGGAACGTTCAAGTCTGTGAGTTGAATCCACTCATCACAAAGAAGTTTCTGAGAATGCTTCTGTCTAGTTTTTATGTGATGATATTTCGTTTTCCAGCCTTGGCCTAAAAGCGCTCCAAATATCCACTTTCAGATGCTACTAAAAGAGCGTTTCAAAACTGCTCTATCAAAAGGAAGGTTCAAGTCTGTGAGTTGAATGCACTCATCACACCGAAGTTTCTGACAATGCTTCTGTCTAGTGTTTAAGTGAAGATATTTCCTTTTCCAGCATAGTCCTGAAATCACTCCAAACATCCCCTAGCAAATTCTACAAAAAGAGTGTTTCCAAACTGCGCTCTCAAAGGGAAGATTCCTCTCAGTGAGTTGAATGCATAAAGCACAGGGTAGTTTCTGAGAATGCTTCCGTCTGGTTTATATGTGAAGGTATTTCCTTTTCCAGTGTTGGCCTCGTAGCACGCCAAATATTCCCTTGCAGATTCTACTAACAGAGCGTTTCAAAAGTGCTATATGAAAACGAAGCTTCAACTCTGTGAGTTGAATGTGCACATCACAAAGAAGTTTCTGAGAATGCTTCTGTCTAGTTTTTATTTGAAGATATTTCGTTTTGCAGCATACGCCTCAAAGCGCTCCAACTATCCACTTGCAGTTTGCACCAAAAGTGTGTTTCAGAACTATTCTATCAAAAGGAAGGTACAACTCTGTGAGTAGAATGCACTCATCTCAAGAAGTTTCTGAGAATGGTTCTATCTAGTTTTCGTCTGAATGTATTTCCTTTTCCACTGGATGACGCAATCGCACCAAATATCCCCTTGCAGTTTCCACCAAAAGAGGGTTGCAGAACTGCTCTATGAAAAGAAATGTTCAACTCTGTGAGTTCCATCCCACATGACAAAGAAGTTTCTGAGAATGCTTCTGTCTAGTTTGTATATGAAGATATTACCTTTTCCAGCCTAAGCCTCAAAGAGCTCCAAGCATCCACTTGCGGATTCTACAGAAACAGTGTTTCAAAGCTGGCCTATCAAAAGGAAGGTTTCACTCTGTGACTTGAAGGCACTCATCGCAAAGAAGTTTCTGAGAATGCTTCCGTCTAGTCTCTATGCCAGGATATTTCCTTTTGAAGCATAGGCCTCAAAGCGTTCCAAATATCCACGTGCAGATTCTACAAAAAGAGTGTTTCAAAACTGCTCTATCCAAAGGAAGGTTGAACTCTGTGAGTTGAATGCACAAAGCACAGGGAACTTTCTGAGAATGCTTTTGCCTAGTTTTTACGGGAAGATATTTCCTTTTCCGGCGTAGGCCTCAAGGAACTCCATATATCCACTTGAAGATTCTGCTAAAAGAGTGTTTCAAAACTTCTCTATCCAAAGAAAGGTTCAACACTGTGAGTTCAATGTACACATCACCAAGAAGTTTCTGAGAATGCTTCTATCTACTTTTTAGGGGAAGATATTTCCTTTTCCAGCATAGGCCTGAAAGCGCTCAAAATAAACACTTGCAGATTCTACAAAAGGAGTGTTTCAAAACTGTTCTATCAAAAGGAACGTTCGAGTCTCTGAGTTGAATGCCCTCATCACTAAGAACTTTCGGAGAACGCTTCTGTCTAGTTGTTCTGTGATGATATTTCGTTTCCCAGCATTGGCCTCAAAGCGCTCCAAATATCCACTTTCAGATTCTACTAAAAGAGTGTTTCAAAACTGCTCTAGGGAAAGGAAGGTTCAACTCTGTGAGTTGGATGCACACATTGCCAAGTCGTTTCTGAGTATGCTTCTGTCTAGCTTTTAGGTGAAGATATTTCATTTCCCAGCAGAGGCCTCATATCGCTCCAGATATTCACTTGCAGATTCTGCAAAAAGGGTGTTTCAAAACTTCTCTATCAATAGGTAGGTTCAACTCTGTGAGTTGAATGCAGTCATCACAAAGATGTTTCTGACAATGCTTCTGTCTAGTTTTTAGGTGAAGATATTTCCTTTTCCAGCGTAGGCCTCAAAGCGTTCAAAATAAACACTCGCAGATTCTACAAAAGGAGTGTTTCAAATCTATCCTATCCAAAGGAACGTTCAAGTCTGTGAGTTGAATCCACTCATCACAAAGAAGTTTCTGAGAATGCTTCTGTCTAGTTTTTATGTGATGATATTTCGTTTTCCAGCCTTGGCCTTGAAGCGCTCCAAATATCCACTTTCAGATGCTACTAAAAGAGCGTTTCAAAACTGCTCTATCAAAAGGAAGGTTCAAGTCTGTGAGTTGAATGCACTCATCACACCGAAGTTTCTGACAATGCTTCTGTCTAGTGTTTAAGTGAAGATATTTCCTTTTCCAGCATAGTCCTGAAATCGCTCCAAACATCCCCTAGCAAATTCTGCAAAAGGAGTGTTTCCAAACTGCGCTCTCAAAGGGAAGATTCCTCTCAGTGAGTTGAATGCATAAAGCACAGGGTAGTTTCTGAGAATGCTTCCGTCTGGTTTATATGTGAAGGTATTTCCTTTTCCAGTGTTGGCCTCGTAGCACGCCAAATATTCCCTTGCAGATTCTACTAACAGAGTGTTTCAAAAGTGCTATATGAAAAGGAAGCTTCAACTCTGTGAGTTGAATGCGCACATCACAATGAAGTTTCTGAGAATGCTTCTGTCTAGTTTTTATTTGAAGATATTTCGTTTTGCAGCATACGCCTCAAAGCGCTCCAACTATCCACTTGTAGTTTGCACAAAAAGTGTGTTTCAGAACTATTCTATCAAAAGGAAGGTACAACTCTGTGAGTAGAATGTACTCATCCCAAGAAGTTTCTGAGAATGGCTCTATCTAGTTTTCGTGTGAATGTATTTCCTTTTCCACTGGATGACGCAATCGCTCCAAATATCCACTTGCAGTTTCCACCAAAAGAGAGTTGCAGAACTGCTCTATGAACAGGAATGTTCAACTCTGTGAGTTCCATCTCCACATGACAAAGAAGTTTCTGGGAATGCTTCTGTCTAGTTTGTATATGAAGATATTACCTTTTCCAGCCTAAGCCTCAAAGAGCTCCAAGCATCCACTTGCGGATTCTACAGAAACATTGTTTCAAAGCTGGACTATCAAAAGGAAGGTTTCACTCTGTGACTTGAAGGCACTTATCACAAAGAAGTTTCTGAGAATGCTTCCGTCTAGTCTCTATGCCAGGATATTTCCTTTTGAAGCATAGGCCTCAAAGCGTTCCAAATATCCACGTGCAGATTCTACAAAAAGAGTGTTTCAAAACTGCTCTATCCAAAGGAAGGTTGAACTCTGTGAGTTGAATGCACAAAGCACTGGGAACTTTCTGAGAATGCTTTTGCCTAGTTTCTACGGGAAGATATTTCCTTTTCCGGCGTAGGCCTCAAGGAACTCCATATATCCACTTGAAGATTCTGCTAAAAGAGTGTTTCAAAACTTCTCTATCCAAAGAAAGTTTCAACACTGTGAGTTCAATGTACACATCACCAAGAAGTTTCTGAGAATGCTTCTATCTACTTTTTAGGGGAAGATATTTCCTTTTCCAGCATAGGCCTGAAAGCGCTCCAAATAAACACTTGCAGATTCTACAAAAGGAGTGTTTCAAAACTGTTCTATCAAAAGGAACGTTCGAGTCTCTGAGTTGAATGCCCTCATCACAAAGAACTTTCGGAGAACGCTTCTGTCTAGTTGTTCTGTGATGATATTTCGTTTCCCAGCATTGGCCTCAAAGCGCTCCAAATATCCACATTCAGATTCTACTAAAACAGTGTTTCAAAACTGCTCTAGGGAAAGGAAGGTTCAACTCTGTGAGTTGGATGCACACATTGCCAAGTCGTTTCTGAGTATGCTTCTGTCTAGCTTTTAGGTGAAGATATTTCATTTCCCAGCAGAGGCCTCATATCGCTCCAATATTCACTTGCAGATTCTACAAAAAGGGTGTTTCAAAACTTCTCTATCAATAGGTAGGTTCAACTCTGTGAGTTGAATGCAGTCATCACAAAGAAGTTTCTGACAATGCTTCTGTCTAGTTTTTAGGTGAAGATATTTCCTTTTCCAGCGTAGGCCTCAAAGCATTCGTAATAAACACTCGCAGATTCTACAAAAGGAGTGTTACAAATCTATCCTATCCAAAGGAACGTTCAAGTCTGTGAGTTGAATCCACTCATCACAAAGAAGTCTCTGAGAATGCTTCTGTCTAGTTTTTATGTGATGATATTTCGTTTTCCAGCCTTGGCCTAAAAGCGCTCCAAATATCCACTTTCAGATGCTACTAAAAGAGCGTTTCAAAACTGCTCTATCAAAAGGAAGGTTCAAGTCTGTGAGTTGAATGCACTCATCACACCGAAGTTTCTGACAATGCTTCTGTCTAGTGTTTAAGTGAAGATATTTCCTTTTCCAGCATAGTCCTGAAATCGCTCCAAACATCCCCTAGCAAATTCTGCAAAAAGAGTGTTTCCAAACTGCGCTCTCAAAGGGAAGATTCCTCTCAGTGAGTTGAATGCATAAAGCACAGGGTAGTTTCTGAGAATGCTTCCGTCTGGTTTATATGTGAAGGTATTTCCTTTTCCAGTGTTGGCCTCGTAGCACGCCAAATATTCCCTTGCAGATTCTACTAACAGAGTGTTTCAAAAGTGCTATATGAAAAGGAAGCTTCAACTCTGTGAGTTGAATGCGCACATCAAAAAGAAGTTTCTGAGAATGCCTCTGTCTAGTTTTTGTGTGAAGATATTTCGTTTTGCAGCATACGCCTCAAAGCGCTCCAACTATCCACTTGCAGTTTGCACAAAAAGTGTGTTTCTGAACTATTCTATCAAAAGGAAGGTACAACTCTGTGAGTAGAATGCACTCATCACAAGAAGTTTCTGAGAATGGCTCTATCTAGTTTTCGTGTGAATGTATTTCCTTTTCCACTGGATGACGCAATCGCACCAAATATCCACTTGCAGTTTCCACCAAAAGAGAGTTGCAGAACTGCTCTATGAAAAGGAATGTTCAACTCTGTGAGTTCCATCCCCACATGACAAAGAAGTTTCTGGGAATGCTTCTGTCTAGTTTGTATATGAAGATATTACCTTTTCCAGCCTAAGCCTCAAAGAGCTCCAAGCATCCACTTGCGGATTCTACAGAAACAGTGTTTCAAAGCTGTACTATCAAAAGGAAGGTTTCACTCTGTGACTTGAAGGCACTCATCGCAAAGAAGTTTCTGAGAATGCTTCCGTCTAGTCTCTATGCCAGGGTATTTCCTTTTGAAGCATAGGCCTCAAAGCGTTCCAAATATCCACGTGCAGATTCTACAAAAAGAGTGTTTCAAAACTGCTCTATCCAAAGGAAGGTTGAACTCTGTGAGTTGAATGCACAAAGCACAGGGAACTTTCTGAGAATGCTTTTGCCTAGTTTCTATGGGAAGATATTTCCTTTTCCGGCGTAGGCCTCAAGGAACTCCATATATCCACTTGAAGATTCTGCTAAAAGAGTGTTTCAAAACTTCTCTATCCAAAGAAAGGTTCAATACTGTGAGTTCAATGTACACATCACCAAGAAGTTTCTGAGAATGCTTCTATCTGCTTTTTAGGGGAAGATATTTCCTTTTCCAGCATAGGCCTGAAAGCGCTCCAAATAAACACTTGCAGATTCTACAAAAGGAGTGTTTCAAAACTGTTCTATCAAAAGGAACGTTCGAGTCTCTGAGTTGAATGCCCTCATCACAAAGAACTTTCGGAGAACGCTTCTGTCTAGTTGTTCTGTGATGATATTTCGTTTCCCAGCATTGGCCTCAAAGCGCTCCAAATATCCACATTCAGATTCTACTAAAAGAGTGTTTCAAAACTGCTCTAGGGAAAGGAAGGTTCAACTCTGTGAGTTGGATGCACACATTGCCAAGTCGTTTCTGAGTATGCTTCTGTCTAGCTTTTAGGTGAAGATATTTCATTTCCCAGCAGATGCCTCATATCGCTCCAATATTCACTTGCAGATTCTACAAAAAGGGTGTTTCAAAACTTCTCTATCAATAGGTAGGTTCAACTCTGTGAGTTGAATGCAGTCATCACAAAGATGTTTCTGACAATGCTTCTGTCTAGTTTTTAGGTGAAGATATTTCCTTTTCCAGCGTAGGCCTCAAAGCATTCGTAATAAACACTCGCAGATTCTACAAAAGGAGTGTTTCAAATCTATACTATCCAAAGGAACGTTCAAGTCTGTGAGTTGAATCCACTCATCACAAAGAAGTTTCTGAGAATGCTTCTGTCTAGTTTTTATGTGATGATATTTCGTTTTCCAGCCTTGGCCTAAAAGCGCTCCAAATATCCACTTTCAGATGCTACTAAAAGAGCGTTTCAAAACTGCTCTATCAAAAGGAAGGTTCAAGTCTGTGAGTTGAATGCACTCATCACACCGAAGTTTCTGACAATGCTTCTGTCTAGTGTTTAAGTGAAGATATTTCCTTTTCCAGCATAGTCCTGAAATCGCTCCAAACATCCCCTAGCAAATTCTGCAAAAAGAGTGTTTCCAAACTGCGCTCTCAAAGGGAAGATTCCTCTCAGTGAGTTGAATGCATAAAGCAGAGGGTAGTTTCTGAGAATGCTTCCGTCTGGTTTATATGTGAAGGTATTTCCTTTTCCAGTGTTGGCCTCGTAGCACGCCAAATATTCCCTTGCAAATTCTACTAACAGAGCGTTTCAAAAGTGCTATATGAAAAGGAAGCTTCAACTCTGTGAGTTGAATGCGCACATCACAAAAAGTTTCTGAGAATGCTTCTGTCTAGTTTTTATGTGAAGATATTTCGTTTTGCAGCATACGCCTCAAAGCGCTCCAACTATCCACTTGCAGTTTGCACCAAAAGTGTGTTTCAGAACTATTCTATCAAAAGGAAGGTACAACTCTGTGAGTAGAATGCACTCATCCCAAGAAGTTTCTGAGAATGGCTCTATCTAGTTTTCGTGTGAATGTATTTCCTTTTCCACTGGATGATGCAATCGCACCAAATATCCACTTGCAGTTTCCACCAAAAGAGAGTTGCAGAACTGCTCTATGAAAAGGAATGTTCAACACTGTGAGTTCCATCCCCACATGACAAAGAAGTTTCTGGGAATGCTTCTGTCTAGTTTGTATATGAAGATATTACCTTTTCCAGCCTAAGCCTCAAAGAGCTCCAAGCATCCACTTACGGATTCTACAGAAACAGGGTTTCAAAGCTGGCCTATCTAAAGGAAGGTTTCACGCTGTGACTTGAAGGCACTCATCGCAAAGAAGTTTCTGAGAATGCTTCCGTCTAGTCTCTATGCCAGGATATTTCCTTTTGAAGCATAGGCCTCAAAGCGTTCCAAATATCCACGTGCAGATTCTACAAAAAGAGTGTTTCAAAACTGCTCTATCCAAAGGAAGGTTGAACTCTGTGAGTTGAATGCACAAAGCACAGGGAACTTTCTGAGAATGCTTTTGCCTAGTTTCTACGGGAAGATATTTCCTTTTCCGGCGTAGGCCTCAAGGAACTCCATATATCCACTTGAAGATTCTGCTAAAAGAGTGTTTCAAAACTTCTCTATCCAAAGAAAGGTTCAACACTATGAGTTCAATGTACACATCACCAAGAAGTTTCTGAGAATGCTTCTATCTACTTTTTAGGGGAAGACATTTCCTTTTCCAGCATAGGCCTGAAAGCGCTCCAAATAAACACTTGCAGATCCTACAAAAGGAGTGTTTCAAAACTGTTCTATAAAAAGGAACGTTCGAGTCAATGAGTTGAATGCACTCATCACGAAGAACTTTCGCAGAACGCTTCTGTCTAGTTTTTCTGTGATGATATTTCATTTCCCAGCACTGGCCTCAAAGCGCTCCAAATATCCACTTTCAGATTCTACTAAAAGAGTGTTTCAAAACTGCTCTAGGGAAAGGAAAGTTCAACTCTGTGAGTTGGATGCACACATTGCCAAGTCGTTTCTGAGTATGCTTCTGTCTAGCTTTTAGGGGAAGATATTTCATTTCCCAGCAGAGGCCTCATATCGCTCCAAATATTCACTTGCAGATTCTACAAAAAGGGTGTTTCAAAACTTCTCTATCAATAGGTAGGTTCAACTCTGTGAGTTGAATGCAGTCATCACAAAGATGTCTCTGACAACGCTTCTGTCAAGTTTTTAGGTGAAGATATTTCATTTCCCAGCATAGGCCATAAAGCGTTCTATATTCAGTTGCATATTGTACAAAAAGTGTTTTTCAAAACTGCTCTGTCCGTAGGAACGTTCAAGTCTGTGAGTTGAATGCACTCATCGCAAACAAGTTTCTGAGAATGCTTCTGTCTGTTTTTTATGTGAAGATATTTCCTTTTCCAGCATTGGCCTCAAACAGCTCCCTATATGTACTTGCAGATTCTACAGAAAGAGAGTTTCAAAACTCTTCTATCAAAAAGAAGATTCAACTCTGTGAGTAGAATGCACTCATCACAAAGAAGTTTCTGAGAATGCTTCTGTCTAGTTTTTATGTGAAGTTATTTCCTTTTCCAGCATAGGCCTCAAACGCTCCAAACAAACACTTGCAGATTCTTCAAAAGGAGTGTTTCCAAACTGCTCTATCAAAAGGAATGTTCAAGTCTGTGAGTTGAATGCACTCATCACACAGAAGTTTCCGAGAATGCTTCTTTCTAGGTTTTAGGTGAAGTTATTTCATTTCCCAACATAGGCCAGAAACCGTTCTAAATATCCACTTGCAGATTGTACAAAAAGTGTGTTTCAAAACTGCTCTTTCAAAAGGAACGTTCAATTCTGTGAGTTGAATGCACTCATCGCAAACAAGTTTCAGAGAATGCTTCTGTCTAGTTTTTATGTGAAGATATTTCCTTTTCCAGCATTGGCCTCCAACAGCTCCAAATATGCACTTGCAGATTCTACAGAAAGAGAGTTTCAAACCTCTTCTATCAAAAAGAAGGTTCAACTCTTTGAGTAGAATGCACTCATCACAAAGAAGTTTCTGAGAATGCTTCTGTCTAGTTTTTATGTGAAGATATTTCCTTTTCCAGCATAGGCCTCAAAGTGCTCCAAATAAACCCTTGCAGATTCTGCAAAAGTAGGGTTTCCAAACTGCTCTATCAAAAGGAATGTTCAAGTCTGTGAGTTGAATGCACTCATCACACAGAAGTTTCTGAGAATGCTTCTGTCTAGTTTTTAGGTGAATATATTTCATTTCCCAGCCTAGGCCTCAAAGCGTTCCAAATATCCACTTGAAGATTCTACAAAAAGAGTGTTTCAAAACTGCTCTTTCAAAAGGAAGGTTCAAGTCTGTGAGTTGAATGCACTCATTGCAAAGAAGTTTCGGAGAATGCTTCTGTGTAGTTGTTATTTGAGGACATTTCCTTTTCCACCATTGGCCTCAATGAGCTCGAAATAAACACTTGCAGATTCCTACAAAAGGAGTGTTTCAAAACTGTCCTATCAAAAGGATCGTTCAAGTCTGTGAGTTGAACGCACTTATCACACACAAGTTTCTGAGAATGCTTCTGTCAGGTTTTTATGTAAAGATATTTCCTTTTCCAGCATTGGCCTCAAAGCGCTCGAAATAAACACTTGCAGATTCTACCAAAGGAGTGTTTCAAAACTGTCCTATCAAAAGGAACGTTCATGTCTGTGAGTTGAATGCATTCATCACACAGAAGTTTCTGAGAATCCTTCTGTCTAGTTTTTAGGTGAAGATAATTCATTTCCCAGCATAGGCCACGCAGCGCTCCAAATATACACTAGCAGATACTACATAAAGAGTGTTTCAAAACTCCTCTTTCAAAAGAAAGGTTCAAATCTTGACTTGAATGCACTCCTCCCAAACAAGTTTCTGAGAACGCTTCTGTCTAGTTTTTATGTGAAGATATTTCCTTTTCCATCATTGGCCTCAAACAGCTCCAAATATGCACTTGCAGATTCTACAAAAAGACAGTTTCAAAACTCTTCTATCAAAAAGAAGTTTCAACTCTGTGAGTAGAATGCACTCATCACAAAGAAGTTTCTGAGAATGCTTCTGTCTAGTTTTTATGTGAAGATATTTCCTTTTCCAGCATAGGCCTCAAAACGCTCCAAACAAACACTTGCAGATTCTTCAAAATGAGTGTTTCCAAACTGCTCTATCCAAAGTAATGTTCAAGTCTGTGAGTTGAATGCACTCATCACACAGAAGTTTCCGAGAATGCTTCTGTCTAGGTTTTAGGTGAAGATATTCCATTTCCCAGCATAGGCCAGAAAGCGTTCTAAATAGCCACTTTCAGATTGTACAAAAAGTGTGTTTCAAAACTGCTCTTTCAGTAGGAACGTTCAAGTCTGTGAGTTGAATGCACTCATTGCAAACAAGTTTCTGAGAATGCTTCTGTCTAGTTTTTATGTGAAGATATTTCCTTTTCCAGCATTGGCCTCCAACAGCTCCAAATATGTACTTGCAGATTCTACAGAAAGAGAGTTTCAAAACTCTTCTATCAAAAAGAAAGTTCAACTCTTTGAGTAGCATGCACTCATCACAAAGAAGTTTCTGAGAATGCTTCTGTCTAGTTTTTATGTGAAGATATTTCCTTTTCCAGCATAGGCCTCAAAGTGCTCCAAATAAACCCTTGCAGATTCTGCAAAAGGAGTGTTACCAAACTTCTCTATCAAAAGGAATGTTCAAGTCTGTGAGCTGAATGCACTCATCACAAAGAAGTTTCTGAGAATGCTTCTGTCTAGTTTATAGGTGAAGATATTTCATTTCCCAGCCTAGGCCTCAAATCGTTCCAAATATCCACTTGAAGATTCTACAAAAAGAGTGTTTCAAAACTGCTCTTTCAAAAGGAAGGTTCAAGTCTGTGAGTTGAATGCACTCATTGCAAAGAAGTTTCGGAGAATGCTTCTGTGTAGTTGTTATTTGAGGACATTTCCTTTTCCACCATTGGCCTCAATGAGCTCGAAATAAACACTTGCAGATTCTACAAAAGGAGTGTTTCAAAACTGTCCTATCAAAAGGATCTTTCAAGTCTGTGAGTTGAACGCACTCATCACAAACAAGTTTCTGAGAATGCTTCTGTCTAGTTTTTATGTGAAGATATTTCCTTTTCCAGCATTGGCCTCAAAGCGCTCGAAATAAACACTTGCAGATTCTACCAAATGAGTGTTTCAAAACTGTCCTATCAAAAGGAACGTTCATGTCTGTGAGTTGAATGCATTCATCACACAGAAGTTTCTGAGAATCCTTCTGTCTAGTTTTTAGGTGAAGATAATTCATTTCCCAGCATAGGCCTCACAGCGCTCCAAATATACACTAGCAGATTCTACATATAGAGTGTTTCAAAACTCCTCTTTCAAAAGAAAGTTTCAAATCTTTGACTTGAATGCACTCCTCCCAAACAAGTTTCTGAGAACGCTTCTGTCTAGTTTTTATGTGAAGATGTTTCCTTTTCCATCATTGGCCTCAAACAGCTCCAAATATGCACTTGCAGATTCTACAAAAAGACAGTCTCGAAACTCTTCTATCAAAAAGAAGGTTCAACTCTGTGAGTAGAATGCACTCATCACAAAGAAGTTTCTGAGAATGCTTCTGTCTAGTTTTTATGTGAAGATAATTCCTTTTTAAGCATAGGCCTCAAAACGCTCCAAACAAACACTTGCAGATTCTTCAAAAGGAGTGTTTCCAAACTGTTCTATCCAAAGTAATGTTCAAGTCTGTGAGTTGAATGCACTCATCACACAGAAGTTTCCGAGAATGCTTCTTTCTAGGTTTTAGGTGAAGATATTCCATTTCCCAGCATAGGCCAGAAAGCGTTCCAAATATCCACTTGCAGATTGTACAAAAAGTGTGTTTCAAAACTGCTGTTTCAAAAGGAACGTTCAAGTCGGTGAGTTGAATGCACTCATCGCAAACAAGTTGCTGAGAATGCTTCTGTCTAGTTTTTATGTGAAGATATTTCCTTTTCCAGCATTGGCCTCAAACAGCTCAAAATATGCACTTGCAGATTCTACAGAAAGAGAGTTTCAAAACTATTCTATCAAAAAGAAAGTTCAACTCTGTGACTAGAATGCACTCATCACAAAGAAGTTTCTGAGAATGCTTCTGTCTAGTTTTTATGTGAAGATATTTCCTTTTCCAACACAGACCTCAATGTGCTCCAAATAAACCCTTGCAGATTCTGCAAAAGGAGTGTTTCCAAACTGCTCTATCCAAAGTAATGTTCAAGTCTGTGAGTTGAATGCACTCATCACAAACAAGTTTCTGAGAATGCTTCTGTCTAGTTTTTATGTGAAGATATTTCCTTTTCCAGCTTTGGCTTCAAACAGCTCAAAATATGCACTTGCAGATTCTACAGAAAGAGAGTTTCAAAACTCTTCTATCAAAAAGAAGGTTCAACTCTGTGCGTAGAATGCACTCATCGCAAAGTAGTTTCTGAGAATGCTTCTGTCTAGTTTTTATTTGAAGATATTTCCTTTTCCAGCATAGACCTCAAAGTGCTCCAAATAAACCCTTGCAGATTCTGCAAAAGTAGTGTTTCCAAACTGCTATATCAAAAGGAATGTTCAAGTCTGTGAGTTGAATGCACTCATCACACAGAAGTTTCTGAGAATGCTTCTGTCTAGTTTTTAGGTGAAGATATTTCATTTCCCAGCCTAGGCCTCAAAGCGTTCCAAATATCCACTTGAAGATTCTACAAAAAGAGTGTTTCAATACTGCTCTTTCAAAAGGAAGGTTCAAGTCTGTGAGTTGAATGCACTCATTGCAAAGAAGTTTCGGAGAATGCTTCTGTGTAGTTGTTATTTGAGGACATTTCCTTTTCCACCATTGGCCTCAATGAGCTCGAAATAAACACTTGCAGATTCTACCAAAGGAGTGTTTCAAAACTGTCCTATCAAAAGGAACGTTCATGTCTGTGAGTTGAACGCATTCATCACACAGAAGTTTCTGAGAATCTTTCTGTCTAGTTTTTAGGTGAAGATATTTCATTTCCCAGCATAGACCTCACAGCGCTCCAAATATACACTAGCAGATTGTACAAAAAGAGTGTTTCAAAACTGCTCTTTCAAAAGAAAGGTTCAAATCTGTGACTTGAATGCACTCCTCCCAAACAAGTTTCTGAGAACGCTTCTGTCTAGTTTTTATGTGAAGATATTTCCTTTTCCATCATTGGCCTCAAACAGCTCCAAATATGCACTTGTAGATTTTACAAAAAGACAGTTTCAAAACTCTTCTATCAAAAGGAAGGTTCAACTCTGTGAGTAGAATGCACTCATCACAAAGAAGTTTCTGAGAATGCTTCTGTCTAGTTTTTATGTAAAGATATTTCCTTTTCCAGCATAGGCCTCAAAACGCTCCAAAAAAACACTTGCAGATTCTTCAAAAGGAGTTTCTCCAAACTGCTCTATCGAAAGTAATGTTCATGTCCATGAGTTGAATGCACTCATCACACAGAAGTTTCTGAGAATGCTTCTGTCTAGGTTTTAGGTGAAGATATTTCATTTCCCGGCATAAGCCAGAAAGCGTTCTAAATATCCACTTGCAGATTGTACAAAAAGTGTGTTTCAAAACTGCTCTTTCAAAAGCAACGTTCAATTCTGTGAGTTGAATGCACTCATCGCAAACAAGTTTCTGAGATTGCTTCTGTCTAGTTTTGATGTGAAGATATTTCCTTTTCCAGCATTGGCCTCAAACAGCTCCAAATATGCACTTGCAGATTCTACAGAAAGAGAGTTTCAAAACTCTTCTATCAAAAAGAAGGTTCAACTCTGTGCGTAGAATGCACTCTTCGCAAAGAAGTTTCTGAGAAAGCTTCTGTCTAGTTTTTATGTGAAGATATTTCCTTTTCCAGCATAGGCCTCAAAGTGCTCCAAATAAACCCTTGCAGATTCTGCAAAAGTAGTGTTTCCAAACTGCTATATCAAAAGGAATGTTCAAGTCTGTGAGTTGAATGCACTCATCACACAGAAGTTTCTGAGAATGCTTCTGTCTAGTTTTTAGGTGAAGATATTTCGTTTCCCAGCCTAGGCCTCAAAGAGTTCCAAATATCCACTTGACGAGTCTACAAAAAGAGTGTTTCAATACTGCTCTTTCAAAAGGAAGGTTCAAGTCTGTGAGTTGAATGCACTCATTAAAAAGAAGTTTCGGAGAATGCTTCTGTGTAGTTGTTATTTGAGGACATTTCCTTTTCCACCATTGGCCTCAATGAGCTCGAAATAAACACTTGCAGATTCTACAAAAGGAATGTTTCCAAACTGTCCTTTCAAAAGGATCGTTCAAGTCTGTGAGTTGAACGCACTCATCACACAGAAGTTTCTGAGAATGCTTCTGTCTAGTTTTTATGTGAAGATATTTCCTTTTCCAGCATTGGCCTCAAAGCGCTCGAAATAAACACTTGCAGATTCTACCAAAGGAGTGTTTCAAAACTGTCCTATCAAAAGGAACGTTCACGTCTGTGAGTTGAATGCATTCATCACACAGAAGTTTCTGAGAATCCTTCTGTCTAGTTTTTAGGTGAAGATATTTCATTTCTCAGCATAGGCCTCACAGCGCTCCAAATATACACTAGCAGATTCTACAAAAAGAGTGTTTCAAAACTGCTCTTTCAAAAGAAAGGTTCAAATCTGTGACTTGAATGCACTCCTCCTAAACAAGTTTCTGAGAACGCTTCTGTCTAGTTTTTATGTGAAGATATTTCCTTTTCCATCATTGGCCTCAAACAGCTCCAAATATGCACTTGCAGATTCTACAAAAAGACAGTTTCAAAACTCTTCTATCAAAAAGAAGGTTCAACTCTGTGAGTAGAATGCACTCATCACAAAGAAGTTTCTGAGAATGCTTCTGTCTAGTTTTTATGTGAAGATATTTCCTTTTCCAGCATAGGCCTAAAAACGCTCCAAACAAACACTTCCAGATTCTTCAAAAGGAGTGTTTCCAAACTGCTCTATCCAAAGTAATGTTCAAGTCTGTGAGTTGAATGCACTCATCACACAGAAGTTTCGGAGAATGCTTCTGTCTAGGTTTTAGGTGAAGATATTTCATTTCCCAGCACAGGCCCGAAAGCGTTCTAAATATCTACTTGCAGATTGTACAAAAAGTGTGTTTCAAAACTGCTCTTTCAGTAGGAACGTTCAAGTCTGTGAGTTGAATGCACTCATCGCAAACAAGTTTCTGAGAATGCTTCTGTCTAGTTTTTATGTGAAGATATTTCCTTTTCCAGCATTGGCGTCAAACAGCTCCAAATATGGACTTGCAGATTCTACAGAAAGAGAGTTTCAAAGCTCTTCTATCAAAAAGGAGGATCAACTCTGTGAGTAAAATGCACTCATCACAAAGAATTTTCTGAGAATGCTTCTGTCTAGTTTTTATGTGAAGATATTTCCTTTTCCAGCATAGGCCTCAAATTGCTCCAAATGAACCCTTGCAGATTCTGCAAAAGTAGTGTTTCCAACTGCTCTATCAAAAGGAATGTTCAAGTCTGTGAGTTGAATGCACTCATCACACAGAAGTTTCTGAGAATGCTTCTGTCTAGTTTTTAGGTGAAGATATTTCATTTCCCAGGCTAGGCCTCAAGGCGTTCCAAATATCCACTTGAAGATTCTACAAAAAGAGTGTTTCAATACTGCTCTTTCAAAAGGAAGGTTCAAGTCTGTGAGTTGAATGCACTCATTGCAAAGAAGTTTCGGAGAATGCTTCTGTGTAGTTGTTATTTGAGGACATTTCCTTTTCCACCATTGGCCTCAATGAGCTCGAAATAAACACTTGCAGATTCAACAAAACGAGTGTTTCCAAACTGTCCTATCAAAAGGATCCTTGAAGTCTGTGAGTTGAATGCACTCATCACACACAAGTTTCTGAGAATGCTTCTGTCTAGCTTTTATGTGAAGATATTTCCTTTTACAGCATTGGCCTCAAAGCGCTCGAAATAAACACTTGCAGATTCTACCAAAGGATTGTTTCAAAACTGTCCTATCAAAAGGAACGTTCACGTCTGTGAGTTGAATGCATTCATCACACAGAAGTTTCTGAGAATGCTTCTGTCTAGTTTTTAGGTGAAGATATTTCATTTCCCAGCATAGGCCTCACAGCGCTCCAAATATACGCTAGCAGATTCTACAAAAAGAGTGTTTCAAAACTGCTCTTTCAAAAGAAAGTTTCAGATCTGTGACTTGAATGCACTCCTCCCAAACAAGTTTCTGAGAACGCTTCTGTCTAGTTTTTATGTGAAGATATTTCCTTTTCCATCATTGGCCTCAAACAGCTCCAAATATGCACTTGCAGATTCTACAAAAAGACAGTTTCAAAACTCTTCTATCAAAAAGAAGGTTCAACTCTGTGAGTAGAATGCACTCATCACAAAGAAGTTTCTGAGAATGCTTCTGTCTAGTTTTTATGTGAAGATATTTCCTTTTCCAGCATAGGCCTCAAAACGCTCCAAACAAACACTTGGGGATTCTTCAAAAGGAGTGTTTCCAAACTGCTGTATCAAAAGTAATGTTCAATTCTGTGAGTTGAATGCACTCATCACACAGAAGTTTCCGAGAATGCTTCTTTCTAAGTTTTAGGTGAAGTTATTTCATTTCCCAGCATAGGCCAGAAAGCGTTCTAAATATCCACTTGCAGATTGTACAAAAATTGTGTTTCAAAACTGCTCTTTCAAAAGGAACGTTCAAGTCTGTGAGTTGAATGCGCTCATCGCAAACATGTTTCTGAGAATGCTTCTGCCTAGTTTTTATGTGAAGATATTTCCTTTTCCAGCATTGGCCTCCAACAGCTCCATATATGCACATGCAGATTCTACAGAAAGAGAGTTTCAAAACTCTTCTATCAAAAAGAAGGTTCAACTCTGTGAGTAGAATGCACTCATCACAAAGAAGTTTCTGAGAATCCTTCTGTCTAGTTTTTATGTGAAGATATTTCCTTTCCCAGCATAGGCCTCAAAGTGCTTCAAATAAACCTTTGCAGATTCTGCAAAAGGAGTGTTTCCAAACTACTGTATCAAAAGGAATGTTCAAGTCTGTGAGTTGAATGCACTCATCACACAGAAGTTTCTGAGAATGCTTCTGTCTAGTTTTTAGGTGAAGATATTTCATTTCCCAGCCTAGGCCTCAAAGCGTTCCAAATATCCACTTGAAGATTCTACAAAAAGAGTGTTTCAAAACTGCTCTTTCAAAAGGAAGGTTCAAGTCTGTGAGTTGAATGCACTCATTGCAAAGAAGTTTCGGAGAATGCTTCTGTGTAGTTGTTATTTGAGGACATTTCCTTTTCCAACATTGGCCTCAATGAGCTCGAAATAAACACTTGCAGATTCTACAAAAGGAGTGTTTCCAAACTGTCCTATCAAAAGGATCGTTCAAGTCTGTGAGTTGAACGCACTCATCACACACAAATTTCTGAGAATGCTTCTGTCTAGTTTTTATGTGAAGATATTTCCTTTTCCAGCATTGGCCTCAAAGCGCTCGAAATAAACACTTGCACATTCTACCAAAGGAGTGTTTCAAAACTGTCCTATCAAAAGGAACGTTCACGTCCGTGAGTTGAACGCATTCATCACACAGAAGTTTCTGAGAATCCTTCTGTCTAGGTTTTAGGTGAAGATATTTCATTTCCCAGCATAGGCCAGAAAGCGTTCTAAATATCCACTTGCAGATTGTACAAAAAGTGTGTTTCAAAACTGCTCTTTCAGTAGGAACGTTCAAGTCTGTGATTTGAATGCACTCATCGCAAACAAGTGTCTGAGAATGCTTCTGTCTAGTTTTTATGTGAAGATATTTCCTTTTCCAGCATTGGCCTCAAACAGCTCCATATATGGACTTGCAGATTCTACAGAAAGAGAGTTTCAAAACTCTTCTACCAAAAAGAAGGTTCAACTCTGTGAGTAGAATGCACTCATCACAAAGAATTTTCTGAGAATGCTTCTGTCTAGTTTTTATGTGAAGATATTTCCTTTTCCAGCATAGGCCTCAAAGTGCTCCTAATAAACCCTTGCAGATTCTGCAAAAGGAGTGTTTCCAAACTGCTGTATCAAAAGGAATGTTCAAGTCTGTGAGTTGAATGCACTCATCACACAGAAGTTTCTGAGAATGCTTCTGTCTACTTTTTAGGTGAAGATATTTCATTTCCCAGCCTAGGCCTCAAAGCGTTCACAATATCCACTTGAAGATTCTACAAAAAGAGTGTTTCAAAACTGCTCTTTCAAAAGGAAGCTTCAAGTCTGTGAGTTGAATGCACTCATTGCAAAGAAGTTTCGGAGAATGCTTCTGTGTAGTTGTTATTTGAGGACGTTTCCTTTTCCACCATTGGCCTCAATGAGCTCGAAATAAACACCTGCAGATTCTACAAAAGGAGTGTTTCCAAACTGTCCTATCAAAAGGATCGTTCAAGTCTGTGAGTTGAACGCACTCATCACACACAAGTTTCTGAGAATGCTTCTGTCTAGTTTTTAGGTGAAGATATTTCATTTCCCAGCATAGGCCTCACAGCGCTCCAAATATACACTAGCATATTCTACAAAAAGAGTGTTTCAAAACTGCTCTTTCAAAAGAAAGGCTCACATCTGTGACTTGAGTGCACTCATCCCAAAGAAGTTTCTGAGAACGCTTCTGTCTAGTTTTCATGTGAAGATATTTCCTTTTCCATCATTGGCCTCAAACAGCTCCAAATATGCACTTGCAGATTCTACAAAAAGACAGTTTCAAAACTCTTCTATCAAAAAAAAGGTTCAAATCTGTGAGTAGAATGCACTCATCACAAAGTAGTTTCTGAGAATGCTTCTGTCTAGTTTTTATGTGAAGATATTTCCTTTTCCAGCATAGGCCTCAAAACGCTCCAAACAAACACTTGCAGATTCTTCAAAAGGAGTGTTTCAAAACTGCTCTATCCAAAGTAATGTTGACGTCTGTGAGTTGAATGCACTCATCACACAGAAGTTTCCGAGAATGCTTCTGTCTAGTTTTTATGTGAAGATATTTCCTTTTCCAGCATTGGCCTCAAAGCGCTCGAAATAAACACTGGCAGATTCTACCAATGGAGTGTTTCAAAACTGTCCTATCAAAAGGAACGTTCACGTCTGTGAGTTGAATGCATTCATCACACAGAAGTTTCTGAGAATCCGTCTGTCTAGTTTTTAGGTGAAGATATTTCATTTCGCAGCATAGGCCTCACAGCGCTCCAAATATACACTAGCAGATTCAACAAAAAGAGTGTTTCAAAACTGCTCTTTCAAAAGAAAGGTTCAAAACTTTGACTTGAATGCACTCCTCCCAAGCAAGTTTCTGAGAAAGCTTCTGTCTAGTTTTTATGTGAAGATATTTCCTTTACCATCATTGGCCTGAAACAGGTCCAAATATGCACTTGCAGATTCTACAAAAAGACACTTTCAAAACTCTTCTATCAAAAAGAAGGTTCAACACTGTGAGTAGAATGCACTCATCACAAAGAAGTTTCTGAGAATGCTTCTGTCTAGTTTTTATGTGAAGATATTTCCTTTTCCAGCATAGGCCTCAAAACGCTCCAAGCAAACACTTGCAGATCCTTCAAAAGTAGTGTTTCCAAACTGCTCTATCCAAAGTAATGTTCAAGTCTGTGAGTTGAATGCACTCATCACACAGAAGTTTCGGAGAATGCTTCTGTCTAGGTTTTAGGTGAAGATATTTCATTTCCTAGCATAGGCCAAAAAGCGTTCTATATCCACTTGCAGATTGTACAAAAAGTGTGTTTCAAAACTGCTCTTTGAGTAGGAACTTTCAAGTCTGTGAGTTGAATGCACTCATTACACAGAAGTTTCTGAGAATGCTTCTGTCTAGTTTTTAGGTGAAGATATTTCATTTCCCAGCCTAGGCCTCAAGGCGTTCCAATTATCCACTTGAAGATTCTACAAAAAGTGTGTTTCAAAACTGCTCTTTCAAAAGGAAGGTTCAAGTCTGTGAGTTGAATGCACTCATTGCAACGAAGTTTCGGAGAATGCTTCTGTGTAGTTGTTATTTGAGGACATTTCCTTTTCCACCATTGGCCTCAATGAGCTCGAAATAAACACTTGCAGATTCCTACAAAAGGAGTGTTTCAAAACTGTCCTATCAAAAGGAACGTTCAAGTCGGTGAGTTGAACGCACTTATCACACATAAGTTTCTGAGAATGCTTCTGTCTAGTTTTTATGTGAAGATATTTCCTTTTCCAGCATTGGCCTCAAAGCGCTCGAAATAAACACTTGCAGATTCTACCAAAGGAGTGTTTCAAAACTGTCCTATCAAAAGGAACGTTCATGTCTGTGAGTTGAATGCATTCATCACACAGAAGTTTCTGAGAATCCTTCTGTCTAGTTTTTAGGTGAAGATATTTCATTTCCCAGCATAGGCTTCCCAGCGCTCCAAATATACAATAGCAGATTCTACAAAAATAGTGTTTCAAAACTGCTCTTTCGAAAGAATGGTTCAAATCTGTGACTTGAATGCACTCCTCCCAAACAAGTTTCTGAGAACGCTTCTGTCTAGTTTTTATGTGAAGATATTTCCTTTTCCATCATTGGCCTCAAACAGCTCCAAATATGCACTTGCAGATTCTACAAAAAGACAGTTTCAAAACTCTTCTATCAAAAAGAAGGTTCAACTCTGTGAGTAGAATGCACTCATCACAAAGAAGTTTCTGAGAATGCTTCTGTCTAGTTTTTATGTGAAGATATTTCCTTTTCCAGCATAGGCCTCAAAACGCTCCAAACAAACACTTGCAGATTCTTCAAAAGGAGTGTTTCCAAACTGCTGTATCAAAAGTAATGTTCAATTCCGTGAGTTGAATGCACTCATCACACAGAAGTTTCCGAGAATGCTTCTTTCTAGGTTTTAGGTGAAGTTATTTCATTTCCCAGCATAGGCCAGAAAGCGTTCTAAATATCCACTTGCAGATTGTACAAAAAGTGTGTTTCAAAACTGCTCTTTCAAAAGGAACGTTCAAGTCTGTGAGTTGAATGCGCTCATTGCAAACATGTTTCTGAGAATGCTTCTGCCTAGTTTTTATGTGAAGATATTTCCTTTTCCAGCATTGGCCTCCAACAGATCCATATATGCACATGCAGATTCTACAGAAAGAGAGTTTCAAAACTCTTCTATCAAAAAGAAGGTTCAACTCTATGAGTAGAATGCACTCATCACAAAGAAGTTTCTGAGAATCCTTCTGTCTAGTTTTTATGTGAAGATATTTCCTTTCCCAGCATAGGCCTCAAAGTGCTCCAAATAAACCTTTGCAGATTCTGCAAAAGGAGTGTTTCCAAACTACTGTATCAAAAGGAATGTTCAAGTCTGTGAGTTGAATGCACTCATCACACAAAAGTTTCTGAGAATGCTTCTGTCTAGTTTTTAGGTGAAGATATTTCATTTCCCAGCCTAGGCCTCAAAGCGTTCCAAATATCCACTTGAAGATTCTACAAAAAGAGTGTTTCAAAACTGCTCTTTCAAAAGGAAGGTTCAACTCTGTGAGTTGAATGCACTCATTGCAAAGAAGTTTCGGAGAATGCTTCTGTGTAGTTGTTATTTGAGGACATTTCCTTTTCCAACATTGGCCTCAATGAGCTCGAAATAAACACTTGCAGATTCTACAAAAGGAGTATTTCCAAACTGTCCTATCAAAAGGATCGTTCAAGTCTGTGAGTTGAACGCACTCATCACACACAAATTTCTGAGAATGCTTCTGTCTAGTTTTTATGTGAAGATATTTCCTTTTCCAGCATTGGCCTCAAAGCGCTCGAAATAAACACTTGCAGATTCTACCAAAGGAGTGTTTCAAAACTGTCCTATCAAAAGGAACGTTCACGTCTGTGAGTTGAACGCATTCATCACACAGAAGTTTCTGAGAATCCTTCTGTCTAGGTTTTAGGTGAAGATATTTCATTTCCCAGCATAGGCCAGAAAGCGTTCTAAATATCCACTTGCAGATTGTACAAAAAGTGTGTTTCAAAACTGCTCTTTCAGTAGGAACGTTCAAGTCTGTGATTTGAATGCACTCATCGCAAACAAGTTTCTGAGAATGCTTCTGTCTAGTTTTTATGTGAAGATATTTCATTTTCCAGCATTGGCCTCAAACAGCTCCATATATGGACTTGCAGATTCTACAGAAAGAGAGTTTCAAAACTCTTCTATCAAAAAGAAGGTTCAACTCTGTGAGTAGAATGCACTCATCACAAATAATTTTCTGAGAATGCTTCTGTCTAGTTTTTATGTGAAGATATTTCCTTTTCCAGCATAGGCCTCAAAGTGCTCCAAATAAACCCCTGCAGATTCTGCAAAAGGAGTGTTTCCAAACTGCTGTATCAAAAGGAATGTTCAAGTCTGTGAGTAGAATGCACTCATCACAAAGAAGTTTCTGAGAATGCTTCTGTCTAGTTTTTATGTGAAGATATTTCCTTTTCCAGCATAGGCCTCAAAACGCTCCAAACAAACACTTGCAGATTCTTCAAAAGGAGTGTTTCCAAACTGCTCTATCCAAAGTAATGTTCAAGTCTGTGAGTTGAATGCACTAATCACACAGAAGTTTCCGAGAATGCTTCTGTCTAGGTTTTAGGTGAAGATATTTCATTTCCCAGCACAGGCCAGAAAGCGTTCTAAATATCCACTTGCAGATTGTACAAAAAGTGTGTTTCAAAACTGCTCTTTCAGTAGGAACGTTCAAGTCAGTGAGTTGAATGCACTCATCGCAAACAAGTTTCTGAGAATGCTTCTGTCTAGTTTTTATATGAAGATATTTCCTTTTCCAGCATTGGCCTCCAGCAGCTGCAAATATGCACTTCCAGATTCTACAGAAAGAGAGTTTCAAACTCTTCTATCAAAAAGAAGGTTCAACTCTGTGAGTAGACTGCACTCATCACAAAGAAGTTTCTGAGAATGCTTCTGTCTAGTTTTTATGTGAAGATATTTCCTTTTCCAACATAGGCCTCAAAGTGATCCAAATAAACCCTTGCAGATTCTGCAAAAGGAGTGTTTCCAAACTGTCCTATCAAAAGGATCGTTCAAGTCTGTGAGTTGAACGCCCTCATCACACACAAGTTTCTGAGAATGCTTCTCTCTAGTTTTTATGTGAAGATATTTCCTTTTCCAGCATTGGCCTCAAAGCGCTCGAAATAAACACTTGTAGATTCTACCAAAGGAGTGTTTCAAAACTGTCCTATCAAAAGGAACGTTCATGTCTGTGAGTTGAATGCATTCATCACACAGAAGTTTCTGAGAATCCTTCTGTCTAGTTTTTAGGTGAAGATATTTCATTTCCCAGCATAGGCCTCACAGCGCTCCAAATATACACTAGCATATTCTACAAAAAGAGTGTTTCAAAACTGCTCTTTCAAAAGAAAGGCTCACATCTGTGACTTGAGTGCACTCATCCCAAAGAAGTTTCTGAGAACGGTTCTGTCTAGTTTTCATGTGAAGATATTTCCTTTTCCATCATTGGCCTCAAACAGCTCCAAATATGCACTTGCAGATTCTACAAAAAGACAGTTTCAAAACTCTTCTATCAAAAAAAAGGTTCAAATCTGTGAGTAGAATGCACTCATCACAAAGTAGTTTCTGAGAATGCTTCTGTCTAGTTTTTATGTGAAGATATTTCCTTTTCCAGCATAGGCCTCAAAACGCTCCAAACAAACACTTGCAGATTCTTCAAAAGGAGTGTTTCAAAACTGCTCTATCCAAAGTAATGTTGAAGTCTGTGAGTTGAATGCACTCATCACACAGAAGTTTCCGAGAATGCTTCTGTCTAGTTTTTATGTGAAGATATTTCCTTTTCCAGCATTGGCCTCAAAGCGCTCGAAATAAACACTGGCAGATTCTACCAATGGAGTGTTTCAAAACTGTCCTATCAAAAGGAACGTTCACGTCTGTGAGTTGAATGCATTCATCACACAGAAGTTTCTGAGAATCCGTCTGTCTAGTTTTTAGGTGAAGATATTTCATTTCGCAGCATAGGCCTCACAGCGCTCCAAATATACACTAGCAGATTCAACAAAAAGAGTGTTTCAAAACTGCTCTTTCAAAAGAAAGGTTCAAATCTTTGACTTGAATGCACTCCTCCCAAGCAAGTTTCTGAGAAAGCTTCTGTCTAGTTTTTATGTGAAGATATTTCCTTTTCCATCATTGGCCTGAAACAGCTCCAAATATGCACTTGCAGATTCTACAAAAAGACACTTTCAAAACTCTTCTATCAAAAAGAAGGTTCAACACTGTGAGTAAAATGCACTCATCACAAAGAAGTTTCTGAGAATGCTTCTGTCTAGTTTTTATGTGAAGATATTTCCTTTTCCAGCATAGGCCTCAAAACGCTCCAAGCAAACACTTGCAGATCCTTCAAAAGTAGTGTTTCCAAACTGCTCTATCCAAAGTAATGTTCAAGTCTGTGAGTTGAATGCACTCATCACACAGAAGTTTCGGAGAATGCTTCTGTCTAGGTTTTAGGTGAAGATATTTCATTTCCTAGCATAGGCCAAAAAGCGTTCTATATCCACTTGCAGATTGTACAAAAAGTGTGTTTCAAAACTGCTCTTTGAGTAGGAACTTTCAAGTCTGTGAGTTGAATGCACTCATTACACAGAAGTTTCTGAGAATGCTTCTGTCTAGTTTTTAGGTGAAGATATTTCATTTCCCAGCCTAGGCCTCAAGGTGTTCCAATTATCCACTTGAAGATTCTACAAAAAGAGTGTTTCAAAACTGCTCTTTCAAAAGGAAGGTTCAAGTCTGTGAGTTGAATGCACTCATTGCAACGAAGTTTCGGAGAATGCTTCTGTGTAGTTGTTATTTGAGGACATTTCCTTTTCCACCATTGGCCTCAATGAGCTCGAAATAAACACTTGCAGATTCCTACAAAAGAAGTGTTTCAAAACTGTCCTATCAAAAGGAACGTTCAAGTCGGTGAGTTGAACGCACTTATCACACATAAGTTTCTGAGAATGCTTCTGTCTAGTTTTTATGTGAAGATATTTCCTTTTCCAGCATTGGCCTCAAAGCGCTCGAAATAAACACTTGCAGATTCTACCAAAGGAGTGTTTCAAAACTGTCCTATCAAAAGGAACGTTCATGTCTGTGAGTTGAATGCATTCATCACACAGAAGTTTCTGAGAATCCTTCTGTCTAGTTTTTAGGTGAAGATATTTCATTTCCCAGCATAGGCTTCACAGCGCTCCAAATATACAATAGCAGATTCTACAAAAATAGTGTTTCAAAACTGCTCTTTCAAAAGAATGGTTCAAATCTGTGACTTGAATGCACTCCTCCCAAACAAGTTTCTGAGAACGCTTCTGTCTAGTTTTTATGTGAAGATATTTCCTTTTCCATCATTGGCCTCAAACAGCTCCAATTATGCACTTGCAGATTCTACAAAAAGACAGTTTCAAAACTCTTCTATCAAAAAGAAGGTTCAACTCTGTGAGTAGAATGCACTCATCACAAAGAAGTTTCTGAGAATGCTTCTGTCTAGTTTTTATGTGAAGACATTTCCTTTTCCAGCATAGGCCTCAAAACGCTCCAAACAAACACTTGCAGATTCTTCAAAAGGAGTGTTTCCAAACTGCTCTATCCAAAGTAATGTTCAAGTCTGTGAGTTGAATGCACTCATCACACAGAAGTTTCCGAGAATGCTTCTTTCTAGGTTTTAGGTGAAGTTATTTCATTTCCCAACATAGGCCAGAAAGCGTTCTAAATATCCACTTGCAGATTGTACAAAAATTGTGTTTCAAAACTGCTCTTTCAAAAGGAACTTTCAAGTCTGTGAGTTGAATGCACTCATCGCAAACAAGTTTCTGAGAATCCTTCTGTCTAGTTTTTATGTGAAGATATTTCCTTTTCCAGCATTGGCCTCCAACAGCTCCAAATATGCACTTGCAGATTCTACAGAAAGAGAGTTTCAAAACTCTTCTATCAAAAAGAAGGTTCAACTCTGTGCGTAGAATGCACTCATCACAAAGAAGTTTCTGAGAATGCTTCTGTCTAGTTTTTATGTGAAGATATTTCCTTTTCCAGCATAGGCCTCAAAGTGCTCCAAATAAACCCTTGCAGATTCTGCAAAAGTAGCGTTTCTAAACTGCTCTATCAAAAGGAATGTTCAAGTCTGTGAGTTGAATGCACTCATCACACAGAAGTTTCTGAGAATGCTTCTGTCTAGTTTTTAGGTGAAGATATTTCATTTCCCAGCCTAGGCCTCAAATCGTTCCAAATATCCACTTGAAGATTCTACAAAAAGAGTGTTTCAAAACTGCTCTTTCAAAAGGAAGGTTCAAGTCTGTGAGTTGAATGCACTCATTGGAAAGAAGTTTCGGAGAATGCTTCTGGGTAGTTGTTATTTGAGGACATTTCCTTTTCCACCATTGGCCTCAATGAGCTCGAAATAAACACTTGCAGATTCTACAAAAGGAATGTTTCCAAACTGTCCTTTCAAAAGGATCGTTCAAGTCTGTGAGTTGAACGCACTCATCACACAGAAGTTTCTGAGAATGCTTCTGTCTAGTTTTTATGTGAAGATATTTCCTTTTCCAGCATTGGCCTCAAAGCGCTCGAAATAAACACTTGCAGATTCTACCAAAGGAGTGTTTCAAAACTGTCCTATCAAAAGGAACGTTCACGTCTGTGAGTTGAATGCATTAATCACACAGAAGTTTCTGAGAATCCTTCTGTCTAGTTTTTAGGTGAAGATATTTCATTTCCCAGCATAGGCCTCACAGCGCTCCAAATATACACTGGCAGATTCTACAAAACGAGTGTTTCAAAACTGCTCTTTCAAAAGAAAGGTTCAAATCTGTGACTTGAATGCACTCCTCCTAAACAAGTTTCTGAGAACGCTTCTGTCTAGTTTTTATGTGAAGATATTTCTTTTTCCATAATTGGCCTCAAACAGCTCCAAATATGCACTTGCAGATTCTACAAAAAGACAGTTTCAAAACTCTTCTATCAAAAAGAAGGTTCAACTCTGTGAGTAGAATGCACTCATCACAAAGAAGTTTCTGAGAATGCTTCTGTCTAGTTTTCATGTGAAGATATTTCCTTTTCCAGCATAGGCCTAAAAACGCTCCAAACAAACACTTCCAGATTCTTCAAAAGGAGTGTTTCCAAACTGCTCTATCCAAAGTAATGTTCAAGTCTGTGAGTTGAATGCACTCATCACACAGAAGTTTCGGAGAATGCTTCTGTCTAGGTTTTAGGTGAAGATATTTCATTTCCCAGCACAGGCCAGAAAGCGTTCTAAATATCTACTTGCAGATTGTACAAAAAGTGTGTTTCAAAACTGCTCTTTCAGTAGGAATGTTCAAGTCTGTGAGTTGAATGCACTCATCACAAACAAGTTTCTGAGAATGCTTCTGTCTAGTTTTTATGTGAAGATATTTCCTTTTCCAGCATTGGCCTCAAACAGCTCCAAGTATGCCCTTGCAGATTCTACAAAAAGACAGTTTCAAAACTCTTCTATCAAAAAGAAGGTTCAACTCTGTGAGTAGAATGCACTCATCACAAAGAAGTTTCTGAGAATGCTTCTGTCTAGTTTTTATGTGAAGATATTTCCTTTTCCAGCATAGGCCTCAAAACGCTCCAAACAAACACTTGCAGATTCTTCAAAAGGAGTGTTTCCAAAATGCTGTATCAAAAGTAATGTTCAATTCCGTGAGTTGAATGCACTCATCACACAGAAGTTTCCGAGAATGCTTCTTTCTAGGTTTTAGGTGAAGTTATTTCATTTCCCAGCATAGGCCAGAAAGCGTTCTAAATATCCACTTGCAGATTGTACAAAAAGTGTGTTTCAAAACTGCTCTTTCAAAAGGAACGTTCAAGTCTGTGAGTTGAATGCGCTCATCGCAAACATGTTTCTGAGAATGCTTCTGCCTAGTTTTTATGTGAAGATATTTCCTTTCCCAGCATAGGCCTCAAAGTGCTCCAAATAAACCTTTGCAGATTCTGCAAAAGGAGTGTTTCCAAACTACTGTATCAAAAGGAATGTTCAAGTCTGTGAGTTGAATGCACTCATCACACAAAAGTTTCTGAGAATGCTTCTGTCTAGTTTTTAGGTGAAGATATTTCATTTCCCAGCCTAGGCATCAAAGCGTTCCAAATATCCACTTGAAGATTCTACAAAAAGAGTGTTTCAAAACTGCTCTTTCAAAAGGAAGGTTCAACTCTGTGAGTTGAATGCACTCATTGCAAAGAAGTTTCGGAGAATGCTTCTGTGTAGTTGTTATTTGAGGACATTTCCTTTTCCAACATTGGCCTCAATGAGCTCGAAATAAACACTTGCAGATTCTACAAAAGGAGTATTTCCAAACTGTCCTATCAAAAGGATCGTTCAAGTCTGTGAGTTGAACGCACTCATCACACACAAATTTCTGAGAATGCTTCTGTCTAGTTTTTATGTGAAGATATTTCCTTTTCCAGCATTGGCCTCAAAGCGCTCGAAATAAACACTTGCAGATTCTACCAAAGGAGTGTTTCAAAACTGTCCTATCAAAAGGAACGTTCACGTCTGTGAGTTGAACGCATTCATCACACAGAAGTTTCTGAGAATCCTTCTGTCTAGGTTTTAGGTGAAGATATTTCATTTCCCAGCATAGGCCAGAAAGCGTTCTAAATATCCACTTGCAGATTGTACAAAAAGTGTGTTTCAAAACTGCTCTTTCAGTAGGAACGTTCAAGTCTGTGATTTGAATGCACTCATCGCAAACAAGTTTCTGAGAATGCTTCGGTCTAGTTTTCATGTGAAGATATTTCCTTTTCCATCATTGGCCTCAAACAGCTCCAAATATGCACTTGCAGATTCTACAAAAAGCAGTTTCAAAACTCTTCTATCAAAAAGAAGGTTCAAATCTGTGAGTAGAATGCACTCATCACAAAGTAGTTTCTGAGAATGCTTCTGTCTAGTTTTTATGTGAAGATATTTCCTTTTCCAGCATAGGCCTCAAAACGCTCCAAACAAACACTTGCAGATTCTTCAAAAGGAGTGTTTCAAAACTGCTCTATCCAAAGTAATGTTGAACTCTGTGAGTTGAATGCACTCATCACACAGAAGTTTCCGAGAATGCTTCTGTCTAGGTTTTAGGTGAAGTTGTTTCATTTCCCAGCATAGGCCAGAAAGCGTTCTAAATATCCACTTGCAGATTGTACAAAAAGTGTGTTTCAAAACTGCTCTTTCAGTAGGAACGTTCAAGTCTGTGAGTTGAATGCACTCATCGCAAACAAGTTTCTGAGAATGCTTCTGTCTAGTTTTTATGTGAAGATATTTCCTTTTCCAGCATTGGCCTCAATCAGCTACAAATAAGCACTTGCAGATTATACAGAAAGAGAGTTTCAAAACTCTTCTATCAAAAAGAAGGTTCAACTCTGTGAGTAGAATGCACTCATCACAAAGAAGTTTCTGAGAATGCTTCTGTCTAGTTTTTATGTGAAGATATTTCCTTTTCCAGCATAGGCCTCAAAGTGCTCCAAATAAACCATTGCAGATTCTGCAAAAGGAGTGTTTCCAAACTGCTCTATCAAAAGGAATGTTCAAGTCTGTGAGTTGAATGCACTCATCACAGAGAAGTTTCTGAGAATGCTTCTGTCTAGTTTTTAGGTGAAGATATTTCATTTCCCAGCCTTGGCCGCAAAGCCTTCCAAATATCCACTTGAAGATTCTACAAAAAGAGTGTTTTAATACTGCTCTTTCAAAAGGAAGGTTCAAGTCTGTGAGTTGAATGCACTCATTCCAAAGAAGTTTCGGAGAATGCTTCTGTCTAGTTGTTATTTGAGGACATTTCCTTTTCCACCATTGGCCACAAAGAGCTCGAAATAAACACTTGCAGATTCTACAAAAGGAGTGTTTCCAAACTGTCCTATCAAAAGAATCGTTCAAGTCTGTGAGTTGAATGCACTCATCACACACAAGTTTCTGAGAAAGCTTCTGTCTAGTTTTTATGTGAAGATATTTCCTTTTCCAGCATTGGCCTCAAAGCGCTCGAAATAAACACTTGCAGATTCTACCAAAGGAGTGTTTCAAAACTGTCCTATCAAAAGGAACGTTCACGTCTGTGAGTTGAATGGATTCATCACACAGAAGTTTCTGAGAATCCTTCTGTCTAGTTTTTAGGTGAAGATATTTCATTTCCCAGCATAGGCCTCACAGCGCTCGAAATATACACTAGCAGATTCTACAAAAAGAGTGTTTCAAGACTGCTCTTTAAAAAGAAAGGTTCAAATCTTTGACTTGAATGCACTCCTCCCAAAGAAGTTTCTGAGAACGCTTCTGTCTAGTTTTTATGTGAAGATATTTCCTTTTCCATCATTGGCCTCAAACGGCTCCAAATATGCACTTGCAGATTCTACAAAAAGACAGTTTCAAAACTCTTCTATCAAAAAGAAGGTTCAACTCTGTGAGTAGAATGCACTCATCACAAAGAAGTTTCTGAGAATGCTTCTGTGTAGTTTTTATGTGAAGATATTTCCTTTTCCAGCATAGGCCTCAAAACGCTCCAAACAAACACTTCCAGATTCTTCAAAAGGAGTGTTTCCAAACTGCTCTATCCAAAGTAATGTTCAAGTCCGTGAGCTGAATGCACTCATCACACAGAAGTTTCCGAGATTGCTTCTGTCTAGGTTTTAGGTGAAGATATTTCATTTCCCAGCATAGGCCAGAAAGCGTTCTAAATATCCGCTTGCAGATTGTACAAAAAGTGTGTTTCAAAACTGCTCTTTCAGTAGGAACGTTCAAGTCAGTGAGTTGAATGCACTCATCGCAAACAAGTTTCTGAGAATGCTTCTGTCTAGTTTTTATGTGAAGATATTTCCTTTTCCAGCATTGGCCTCCAACAGCTCCAAATATGCACTTGCAGATTCTACAGAAAGAGAGTTTCAAAACTCTTCTATCAAAAAGAAGGTTCAACTCTGTGAGTAGAATGCACTCATCACAAAGAAGTTTCTGAGAATGCTTCTGTCTAGTTTTTATGTGAAGATATTTCCTTTTCCAGCATAGGCCTCAAAGTGCTCCAAATAAACCCTTGCAGATTCTGCAAAAGGAGTGTTTCTAAACTGCTCTATCAAAAGGAATGTTCAAGTCTGTGAGTTGAATGCACTCATCACACAGAAGTTTCTGAGAATGCTTCTGTCTAGTTTATAGGTGAAGATATTTCATTTCCCAGCCTAGGCCTCAAAGCGTTCCAAATATCCACTTGAAGATTCTACAAAAAGAGTGTTTCAAAACTGCTCTTTCAAAAGGAAGGTTCAAGTCTGTGAGTTGAATGCACTCATTGCAAAGAAGTTTCGGAGAATGCTTCTGTGTAGTTGTTATTTGAGGACATTTCCTTTTCCACCATTGGCCTCAATGAGCTCGAAATAAACACTTGCAGATTCCTACAAAAGGAGTGTTTCAAAACTGTCCTATCAAAAGGATCGTTCAAGTCGGTGAGTTGAACGCACTTATCACACACAAGTTTCTGAGAATGCTTCTGTCTAGTTTTTATGTAAAGATATTTCCTTTTCCAGCATTGGCCTCAAAGCGCTCGAAATAAACACTTGCAGATTCTACCAAAGGAGTGTTTCAAAACTGTCCTATCAAAAGGAACGTTCATGTCTGTGAGTTGAATGCATTCATCACACAGAAGTTTCTGAGAATCCTTCTGTCTAGTTTTTAGGTGAAGATATTTCATTTCCCAGCATAGGCTTCACAGCGCTCCAAATATACACTAGCAGATTCTACAAAAAGAGTGTTTCAAAACTGCTCTTTCAAAAGAAAGGTTCAAATCCGTGACTTGAATGCACTCCTCCCAAACAAGTTTCTGAGAACGCTTCTGTCTAGTTTTTATGTGAAGATATTTCCTTTTCCATCATTGGCCTCAAACAGCTCCAAATATGCACTTGCAGATTCTACAAAAAGACAGTTTCAAAACTCTTCTATCAAAAAGAAGGTTCAACTCTGTGAGTAGAATGCACTCATCACAAAGAAGTTTCTGAGAATGCTTCTGTCTAGTTTTTATGTGAAGATATTTCCTTTTCCAGAATAGGCCTCAAAACGCTCCAAACAAACACTTGCAGATTCTTCAAAAGGAGTGTTTCCAAACTGCTCTATCCAAAGTAATGTTCAAGTCTGTGAGTTGAATGCACTCATCACACAGAAGTTTCTGAGAATGCTTCTTTCTAGGTTTTAGGTGAAGTTATTTCATTTCCCAACATAGGCCAGAAAGCGTTCTAAATATCCACTTGCAGATTATACAAAAAGTGTGTTTCAAAACTGCTCTTTCAAAAGGAACTTTCAAGTCTGTGAGTTGAATGCACTCATCGCAAACAAGTTTCTGAGAATGCTTTTGTCTAGTTTTTATGTGAAGATATTTCCTTTTCCAGCATTGGCCTCCAACAGCTCCAAATATGCACTTGCAGATTCTACAGAAAGAGAGTTTCAAAACTCTTCTGTCAAAAAGAAGGTTCAACTCTGTGCGTGGAATGCACTCATCACAAAGAAGTTTCTGAGAATGCTTCTGTCTAGTTTTTATGTGAAGATATTTCCTTTTCCAGCATAGGCCTCAAAGTGCTCCAAATAAACCCTTGCAGATTCTGCCAAAGTAGTGTTTCTAAACTGCTCTATCAAAAGGAATGTTCAAGTCTGTGAGTTGAATGCACTCATCACACAGAAGTTTCTGAGAATGCTTCTGTCTAGTTTTTAGGTGAAGATATTTCATTTCCCAGCCTAGGCCTCAAATCGTTCCAAATATCCACTTGAAGATTCTACAAAAAGAGTGTTTCAAAACTGCTCTTTCAAAAGGAAGGTTCAAGTCTGTGAGTTGAATGCACTCATTGCAAAGAAGTTTCGGAGAATGCTTCTGTGTAGTTGTTATTTGAGGACATTTCCTTTTCCACCATTGGCCTCAATGAGCTCGAAATAAACACTTGCAGATTCTACAAAAGGAATGTTTCCAAACTGTCCTTTCAAAAGGATCGTTCAAGTCTGTGAGTTGAACGCACTCATCACACAGAAGTTTCTGAGAATGCTTCTGTCTAGTTTTTATGTGAAGATATTTCCTTTTCCAGCATTGGCCTCAAAGCGCTCGAAATAAACACTTGCAGATTCTACCAAAGGAGTGTTTCAAAACTGTCCTATCGAAAGGAACGTTCACGTCTGTGAGTTGAATGCATTCATCACACAGAAGTTTCTGAGAATCCTTCTGTCTAGTTTTTAGGTGAAGATATTTCATTTCCCAGCATAGGCCTCACAGCGCTCCAAATATACACTAGCAGATTCTACAAAACGAGTGTTTCAAAACTGCTCTTTCAAAAGAAAGGTTCAAATCTGTGACTTGAATGCACTCCTCCTAAACAAGTTTCTAAGAACGCTTCTGTCTAGTTTTTATGTGAAGATATTTCTTTTTCCATCATTGGCCTCTAACAGCTCCAAATATGCACTTGCAGATTCTACAAAAAGACAGTTTCAAAACTCTTCTATCAAAAAGAAGGTTCAACTCTGTGAGTAGAATGCACTCATCACAAAGAAGTTTCTGAGAATGCTTCTGTCTAGTTTTTCTGTGAAGATATTTCCTTTTCCAGCATAGGCCTAAAAACGCTCCAAACAAACACTTCCAGATTCTTCAAAAGGAGTGTTTCCAAACTGCTCTATCCAAAGTAATGTTCAAATCTGTGAGTTGAATGCACTCATCACACAGAAGTTTCGGAGAATGCTTCTGTCTAGGTTTTAGGTGAAGATATTTCATTTCCCAGCACAGGCCAGAAAGCGTTCTAAATATCTACTTGCAGATTGTACAAAAAGTGTGTTTCAAAACTGCTCTTTCAGTAGGAATGTTCAAGTCTGTGAGTTGAATGCACTCATCACAAACAAGTTTCTGAGAATGCTTCTGTCTAGTTTTTAAGTGAAGATATTTCCTTTTCCAGCATTGGCCTCAAACAGCTCCAAGTATGCCCTTGCAGATTCTACAAAAAGACAGTTTCAAAACTCTTCTATCAAAAAGAAGGTTCAACTCTGTGAGTAGAATGCACTCATCACAAAGAAGTTTCTGAGAATGCTTCTCTCTAGGTTTTAGGTGAAGATATTTCATTTCCTAGCATAGGCCAAAAAGCGTTCTATATCCACTTGCAGATTGTACAAAAAGTGTGTTTCCAACTGCTCTATCAAAAGGAATGTTCAAGTCTGTGAGTTGAATGCACTCATCGCAAACAAGTTTCTGAGAATGCTTCTGTCTAGTTTTTATGTGAAGATATTTCCTTTTCCAGCATTGGCCTACAACAGCTCCATATATGCACTTGCAGATTCTACAGAAAGAGAGTTTCAAAACTCTTCTATCAAAAAGAAGGTTCAACTCTGTGAGTAGAATGCACTCATCACAAAGAAGTTTCTGAGAATGCTTCTGTCTAGTTTTTATGTGAAGATATTTCCTTTTCCAGCATAGGCCTCAAAGTGCTCCAAATAAACCCTTGCAGATTCTGCAAAAGGAGTGTTTCCAAACTGCTCTATCAAAAGGAATGTTCAAGTCTGTGAGTTGAATGCACTCATCACACAGAAGTTTCTGAGAATGCTTCTGTCTAGTTTTTAGGTGAAGATATTTCATTTCCCAGCCTAGGCCTCAAATCGTTCCAAATATCCACTTGAAGATTCTACAAAAAGAGTGTTTCAAAACTGCTCTTTCATAAGAAAGGTTCAAGTCTGTGAGTTGAATGCACTCATTGCAAAGAAGTTTCGGAGAATGCTTCTGTGTAGTTGTTATTTGAGGACATTTCCTTTTCCAACACTGGCCTCAATGAGCTCCAAATAAACACTTGCAGATTCTACAAAAGGAGTGTTTCAAAACTGTCCTATCAAAAGGATCGTTCAAGTCTGTGAGTTGAACGCACTCATCACACATAAGTTTCTGAGAATGCTTCTGTCTAGTTTTTATGTGAAGATATTTCCTTTTCCAGCATTGGCCTCAGAGCGCTCGAAATAAACACTTGCAGATTCTACCAAAGGAGTGTTTCAAAACTGTCCTATCGAAAGGAACGTTCACGTCTGTGAGTTGAATGCATTCATCACACAGAAGTTTCTGAGAATCCTTCTGTCTAGTTTTTAGGTGAAGATATTTCATTTCCTAGCATAGGCCTCACAGCGCTCCAAATATACACTAGCAGATTCTACAAAAAGAGTGTTTCAAAACTGCTCTTTCAAAAGAAAGGTTCAAATCTTTGACTTGAATGCACTCCTCCAAAACAAGTTTCTGAGAACGCTTCTGTCTAGTTTTTATGTGAAGATATTTCCTTTTCCATAATTCGCCTCAAACAGCTCCAAATATGCACTTGCAGATTCTACAAAAAGACAGTTTCAAAACTCTTCTATCAAAAAGAAGGTTCAACACTGTGAGTAGAATGCACTCATCACAAAGAAGTTTCTGAGAATGCTTCTGTCTAGTTTTTATGTGAAGATATTTCCTTTTCCAGCATAGGCCTCAAAACGCTCCAAGCAAACACTTGCAGATTTTTCAAAAGGAGTGTTTCCAAACTGCTCTATCCAAAGTAATGTTCAAGTCTCTGAGGTGAATGCACTCATCACACAGAAGTTTCGGAGAATGCTTCTGTCTAGGTTTTAGGTGAAGATATTTCATTTCCTAGCATAGGCCAAAAAGCGTTCTATATCCACATGCAGATTGTACAAAAAGTGTGTTTCAAAACTGCTCTTTGAGTAGGAACGTTCAAGTCTGTGAGTTGAATGCACTCATCACACAGAAGTTTCTGAGAATGCTTCTGTCTAGTTTTTAGGTGCAGATATTTCATTTCCCAGCCTAGGCCTCAAAGCGTTCCAAATATCCACTTGAAGATTCTACAAAAAGAGTGTTTCAAAACTGCACTTTCATAAGAAAGGTTCAAGTCTGTGAGTTGAATGCCGTCATTGCAAAGAAGTTTCGGAGAATGCTTCTGTGTAGTTGTTATTTGAGGACACTTCCTTTTCCACCATTTTCCTCAATGAGTTCGAAATAAACACTTGCAGATTCTACAAAAGGAGTGTTTCAAAACTGTTCTATCAAAAGGATCGTTCAAGTCTGTGAGTTGAACGCACTCATCACACACAAATTTCTGAGAATGCTTCTGTCTAGTTTTCATGTGAAGATATTTCCTTTTCCAGCATTGGTCTCAAAGCGCTCCAAACAAACACTTGCAGATTCTTCAAAAGGAGTGTTTCCAAACTGCTCTATCCAAAGTAATGTTCAAGTCTGTGAGTTGAATGCACTCATCACACAGAAGTTTCGGAGAATGCTTCTGTCTAGGTTTTAGGTGAAGATATTTCATTTCCCAGCATAGGCCAGAAAGCGTTCAAAATATCCAATTTCAGATTGTACAAAAAGTGTGTTTCAAAACTGCTCTTTCAGTAGGAACGTTGAAGTCTGTGAGTTGAATGCACTCATTGCAAACAAGTTTCTCAGAATGCTTCTGTCTAGTTTTTATGTGAAGATATTTCCTTTTCCAGCATTGGCCTCCAACAGCTCCAAATATGCACTTGCAGATTCTACAGAAAGAGAGTTTCAAAACTCTTCTATCAAAAAGAAGGTTCAACTCTGTGAGTAGAATGCACTCATCACAAAGAAGTTTCTGAGAATGCTTCTGTCTAGTTTTTATGTGAAGATATTTCCTTTTCCAGCATAGGCCTCAAAGTGCTCCAAATAAACCCTTGCAGATTCTGCAAAAGTAGTGTTTCCAAACTGCTCTCTCAAAAGGAATGTTCAAGTCTGTGAGTTGAATGCACTCATCACACAGAAGTTTCTGAGAATGCTTCTGTCTAGTTTTTAGGTGAAAATATTTCATTTCCCAGCCTACGCCTCAAATCGTTCCAAATATCCACTTGAAGATTCTACAAAAAGAGTGTTTCAAAACTGCACTTTCATAAGAAAGGTTCAAGTCTGTGAGTTGAATGCACTCATTGCAAAGAAGTTTCGGAGAATGCTTCTGTGTAGCTGTTATTTGAGGACATTTCCTTTTCCAACATTGGCCTCAATGAGCTCGAAATAAACACTTGCAGATTCCTACAAAAGGAGTGTTTCAAAACTGTCCTATCAAAAGGAACGTTCATGTCTGTGAGTTGAATGCATTCATCACACAGAAGTTTCTGAGAATCCTTCTGTCTTGTTTTTAGGTGAAGATAATTCATTTCCCAGCATAGGCCTCAAAGCGCTCCAAATATACACTAGCAGATTCTACATAAAGTGTGTTTCAAAACTCCTCTTTCCAAAGAAAGTTTCAAATCCTTGACTTGAATGCACTCCTCCCAAACAAGTTTCTGAGAACGCTTCTGTCTAGTTTTTATCTGAAGATAATTCCTTTTCCATCATTGGCCTCAAACAGCTCCAAATATGCACTTGCAGATTCTACAGAAAGACAGTTTCAAAACTCTTCTATCAAAAAGAAGGTTCAACTCTGTGAGTAGAATGCACTCATCACAAAGAAGTTTCTGAGAATGCTTCTGTCTAGTTTTTATGTGAAGATATTTCCTTTTCCAGCATAGGCCTCAAAACGCTCCAAACAAACACTTGCAGATTCTTCAAAAGGAGTGTTTCCAAACTGCTCTATCCAAAGTAATGTTCAAGTCTGTGAGTTGAATGCACTCATCACACAGAAGTTTCCGAGAATCCTTCTGTCTAGGTTTTAGGTGAAGATATTCCATTTCCCAGCATAGGCCAGAAAGCGTTCTAAATAGCCACTTTCAGATTGTACAAAAAGTGTGTTTCAAAACTGCTCTTTCAGTAGGAACGTTCAAGTCTCTGAGTTGAATGCACTCATTGCAAACAAGTTTCTGAGAATGCTTCTGTCTAGTTTTTATGTGAAGATATTTCCTTTTCCAGCATTGGCCTCCAACAGCTCCAAATATGCGCTTGCAGATTCTACAGAAAGAGAGTTTCACAACTCTTCTATCAAAAAGAAGGTTCAACTCTGTGAGTAGAACGCACTCATCACAAAGAAGTTTCTGAGAATGCTTCTGTCTAGTTTTTATGTGAAGATATTTCCTTTTCCAGCATAGTCCTCAAAGTGCTCCAAATAAACCCTTGCAGATTCTGCAAAAGCAGTGTTTCCAAACTGCTCTATCAAAAGGAATGTTCAAGTCTGTGAGTTGAATGCACTCATCACACAGAAGTTTCTGAGAATGCTTCTGTCTAGTTTTTAGGTGAAGATATTTCATTTCCCAGCCTAGGCCTCAAAGCGTTCCAAATATCCACTTGAAGATTCTACAAAAAGAGTGTTTCAAAACTGCTCTTTCAAAAGGAAGGTTCAAGTCTGTGAGTTGAATGCACTCATTGCAAAGAAGTTTCGGAGAATGCTTCTGTGTAGTTGTTATTTGAGGACATTTCCTTTTCCACCATTGGCCTCAATGAACTCGAAATAAACACTTGCAGATTCCTACAAAAGGAGTGTTTCAAAACTGTCCTATCAAAAGGATCGTTCAAGTCTGTGAGTTGAAAGCACTCATCACACACAAGTTTCTGAGAATGCTTCTGTCTAGTTTTTATGTGAAGATATTTCCTTTTACAGCATTGGCCTCAAAGCGCTCGAAATAAACACTTGCAGATTCTACCAAAGGAGTGTTTCAAAACTGTCCTATCAAAAGGAACTTTCACGTCTGTGAGTTGAATGCATTCATCACACAGAAGTTTCTGAGAATCCTTCTGTCTAGTTTTTAGGTGAAGATATTTCATTTCCCAGCATAGGCCTCACAGCTCTCCAAATATACACTAGCAGATTCTACATAAAGAGTCTTTCAAAACTCCTCTTTCAAAAGAAAGTTTCAAATCTGTGACTTGAATGCACTCCTCCCAAACAAGTTTCTGAGAACGCTTCTGTCTAGTTTTTATGTGAAGATATTTCCTTTTCCATCATTGGCCTCAAACAGCTCCAAATATGCACCTGCAGATTCTACAAAAAGACAGTTTCAAAACTCTTCTATCAAAAAGAAGGTTCAACTCTGTGAGTAGAATGCACTCATCAAAAAGAAGTTTCTGAGAATGCTTCTGTCTAGTTTTTATGTGAAGATATTTCCTTTTCCAGCATAGGCCTCAAAACGCTCCAAACAAACACTTGCAGATTCTTCAAAAGGAGTGTTTCCAAACTGCTCTATCCAAAGTAATGTTCAAGTCTGTGAGTTGAATGCACTCATCACACAGAAGTTTCCGAGAATGCTTCTGTCTACGTTTTAGGTGAAGATATTCCATTTCCCAGCATAGGCCAGAAAGCGTTCAAAATAGCCACTTTCAGATTGTACAAAAAGTGTGTTTCAAAACTGCTCTTTCAGTAGGAACGTTCAAGTCTGTGAGTTGAATGCACTCATTGCAAACAAGTTTCTGAGAATGCTTCTGTCTAGTTTTTATGTGAAGATATTTCCTTTTCCAGCATTGGCCTCCAACAGCTCCAAATATGGACTTGCAGATTCTACAGAAAGAGAGTTTCAAAACTCTTCTGTCAAAAAGAAGGTTCAACTCTGTGAGTAGAATGCACTCATCACACAGAAGTTTCTGAGAATGCTTCTGTCTAGTTTTTATGTGAAGATATTTCCTTTTCCAGCATAGGCCTCAAAGTGCTCCAAATAAACCCTTGCAGATTCTGCAAAAGGAGTGTTTCCAAACTTCTCTATCAAAAGGAATGTTCAAGTCTGTGAATTGAATGCACTCATCACAAAGAAGTTTCTGAGAATCCTTCTGTCTAGTTTTTAGGTGAAGATATTTCATTTCCCAGCCTAGGCCTCAAAGCGTTCCAAATATCCACTTGAAGATTCTACAAAAAGAGTGTTTCAAAACTGCTCTTTCAAAAGGAAGGTTCAAGTCTGTGAGTTGAATGCACTCATTGCAAGGAAGTTTCGGAGAATGCTTCTGTGTAGTTGTTATTTGAGGACATTTCCTTTTCCAACATTGGCCTCAATGAGCTCGAAATAAACACTTGCAGATTCTACAAAAGGAGTGTTTCAAAACTGTCCTATCAAAAGGATCGTTCAAGTCTGTGAGTTGAACGCACTCATCACACATAAGTTTCTGAGAATGCTTCTGTCTAGTTTTTATGTGAAGATATTTCCTTTTCCAGCTTTGGCCTCAAAGCGCTCGAAATAAACACTTGCAGATTCTACCAAAGGAGTGTTTCAAAACTGTCCTATCAAAAGGAACGTTCACGTCTGTGAGTTGAATGCATTCATCACACAGAAGTTTCTGAGAATCCTTCTTTCTAGTTATTAGGTGAAGATATTTCATTTCCCAGCATAGGCCTCACAGCGCTCCAAATATACACTAGCAGATTCTACATAAAGAGTGTCTCAAAACTCCTCTTTCAAAAGAAAGGTTCAAATCTGTGACTTGAATGCACTCCTCCCAAACAAGTTTCTGAGAACGCTTCTGTCTAGTTTTTATGTGAAGATATTTCCTTTTCCATCATTGGCCTCAAACAGCTCCAAATATGCACCTGCAGATTCTACAAAAAGACAGTTTCAAATCTCTTCTATCAAAAAGAAGGTTCAACTCTGTGAGTAGAATGCACTCATCACAAAGAAGTTTCTGAGAATGCTTCTGTCTAGTTTTTATATGAAGATATTTCCTTTTCCAGCATAGGCCTCAAAATGCTCCAAACAAACACTTGCAGATTCTTCAAAAGGAGTGTTTCCAAACTGCTCTATCCAAAGTAATGTTCAAGTCTGTGAGTTGAATGCACTCATTGCAAACAAGTTTCTGAGAATGCTTCTGTCTAGTTTTTATGTGAAGATATTTCCTTTTCCAGCATTGGCCTCCAACAGCTCCAAATATGCACTTGCAGATTCTACAGAAAGAGAGTTTCAAAACTCTTCTATCAAAAAGAAGGTTCAACTCTGTGAGTAGAATGCACTCATCACAAAGAAGTTTCTGAGAATGCTTCTGTCTAGTTTTTATGTGAAGATATTTCCTTTTCCAGCATAGGCCTCAAAGTGCTCCAAATAAACCCTTGCAGATTCTGCAAAAGGAGTGTTTCCAAACTTCTCTATCAAAAGGAATGTTCAAGTCTGTGAGTTGAATGCACTCATCACACAGAAGTTTCTGAGAATGCTTCTGTCTAGTTTTTAGGTGAAGATATTTCATTTCCCAGCCTAGACCTCAAAGCGTTCCAAATATCCACTTGAAGATTCTACAAAAAGAGTGTTTCAAAACTGCTCTTTCAAAAGGAAGTTTCAAGTCGGTGAGTTGAATGCACTCATTGCAAAGAAGTTTCGGAGAATGCTTCTGTGTAGTTGTTATTTGAGGACATTTCCTTTTCCAACATTGGCCTCAATGAGCTCGAAATAAACACTTGCAGATTCTACAAAAGGAGTGTTTCAAAACTGTCCTATCAAAAGGATCGTTCAAGTCTGTGAGTTGAACGCACTCATCACACATAAGTTTCTGAGAATGCTTCTGTCTAGTTTTTATGTGAAGATATTTCCTTTTCCAGCATTGGCCTCAAAGCGCTCGAAATAAACACTTGCAGATTCTACCAAAGGAGTGTTTCAAAACTGTCCTATCAAAAGGAACGTTCACGTCTGTGAGTTGAATGCATTCATCACACAGAAGTTTCTGAGAATCCTTCTGTCTAGTTTTTAGGTGAAGTTATTTCATTTCCCAGCATAGGCCTCACAGCGCTCCAAATATACACTAGCAGATTCTACAAAAAGAGTGTTTCAAAACAGCTCTTTCAAAAGAAAGGTTCAAATCTGTGACTTGAATGCACTCCTCCCAAACAGGTTTCTAAGAACGCTTCTGTCTAGTTTTTATGTGAAGATATTTCCTTTTAAATCATTGGCCTCAAACAGCTCCAAATATGCACTTGCAGATTCTACAAAAAGACAGTTTCAAAACTTTTCTATCAAAAAGAAGGTTCAACTCTGTGAGTAGAATGCACTCATCACAAAGAAGTTTCTGAGAATGCTTCTGTCTAGTTTTTATGTGAAGATATTTCCTTTTCCAGCATAGGCCTCAAACCGCTCCAAACAAACACTTGCAGATACTACAAAGGGAGTGTTTCCATACTGCTCTATCCAAAGTAATGTTCAAGTCTGTGAGTTGAATGCACTCATCACACAGAAGTTTCCGAGAATGCTTCTGTCTGGGTTTTAGGTGAAGATATTTCATTTCCCAGCATAAGCCAGAAAGCGTTCTAAATGTCCACTTTCAGATTGTACAAAAAGTGTGTTTCAAAACTGCTCTTTCAGTAGGAACGTTCAAGTCTGTGAGTTGAATGCACTCATTGCAAACAAGTTTCTGAGAATGCTTCTGTCTAGTTTTTATGTGAAGATATTTCCTTTTCCAGCATTGGCCTCCAACAGCTCCAAATATGCACTTGCAGATTCTACAGAAAGAGAGTTTCAAAACTCTTCTATCAAAAAGAAGGTTCAACTCTGTGAGTAGAATGCACTCATCACAAAGAAGTTTCTGAGAATGCTTCTGTCTAGTTTTTATGTGAAGATACTTCCTTTTCCAGCATAGGCCTCAAAGTGGTCCAAATAAACCCTTGCAGATTCTGCAAAAGTAGTGTTTCCAAAGTGCTCTATCAAAGGAATGTTCAAGTCTGTGAGTTGAATGCACTCATCACACAGAAGTTTCTGAGAATGCTTCTGTCTAGTTTTTAGGTGAAGATATTTCATTTCCCAGCATACGCCTCAAAGCGTTTCAAATATCCACTTGAAGATTCTACAAAAAGAGTGTTTCAAAACTGCTCTTTCAAAAGGAAGGTTCAAGTCTGTGAGTTGAATGCACTCATTGCAAAGGAGTTTCGGAGAATGCTTCTGTGTAGTTGTTATTTGAGGACATTTCCTTTTCCAACATTGGCCTCAATGAGCTCGAAATAAACACTTGCAGATTCCTACAAAAGGAGTGTTTCAAAACTGTCGTATCAAAAGGAACGTTCATGTCTGTGAGTTGAATGCATTCATCACAAAGAAGTTTCTGAGAATCCTTCTGTCTAGTTTTTAGGTGAAGATAATTCATTTCCCAGCATAGGCCTCACAGCGCTCCAAATATACACTAGCAGATTCTACATAAAGAGTGTTTCAAAATTCCTCTTTCAAAAGAAAGGTTCAAATCTTTGACTTGAATGCACTCCTCCCAAACAAGTTTCTGAGAACGCTTCTGTCTAGTTTTTATGTGAAGATATTTCCTTTTCCAGCATAGGCCTCAAAACGCTCCAAACAAACACTTGCAGATTCTTCAAAAGGAGTGTTTCCAAACTGCTCTATCCAAAGTAATGTTCAAGTCTGTGAGTTGAATGCACTCATCACACAGAAGTTTCCGAGAATGCTTCTGTCTAGGTTTTACGTGAAGATATTCCATTTACCAGCATAGGCCAGAAAGCGTTCTAAATATCCACTTTCAGATTGTACAAAAAGTGTGTTTCAAAACTGCTCTTTCAGTAGGAACGTTCAAGTCTGTGAATTGAATGCACTCATCGCAAACAAGTTTCTGAGAATGCTTCTGTCTAGTTTTTATGTGAAGATATTTCCTTTTCCAGCATTGGCCTCAATCAGCTACAAATAAGCACTTGCAGATTATACAGAAAGAGAGTTTCAAAACTCTTCTATCAAAAAGAAGGTTCAACTCTGTGAGTAGAATGCACTCATCACAAAGAAGTTTCTGAGAATGCTTCTGTCTAGTTTTTATGTGAAGATATTTCCTTTTCCAGCATAGGCCTCAAAGTGCTCCAAATAAACCATTGCAGATTCTGCAAAAGGAGTGTTTCCAAACTGCTCTATCAAAAGGAATGTTCAAGTCTGTGAGTTGAATGCACTCATCACACAGAAGTTTCTGAGAATGCTTCTGTCTAGTTTTTAGGTGATGATATTTCATTTCCCAGCCTTGGCCGCAAAGCCTTCCAAATATCCACTTGAAGATTCTACAAAAAGAGTGTTTCAATACTGCTCTTTCAAAAGGAAGGTTCAAGTCTGTGAGTTGAATGCACTCATTAAAAAGAAGTTTCGGAGAATGCTTCTGTGTAATTGTTATTTGAGGACATTTCCTTTTCCACCATTGGCCTCAATGAGCTCGAAATAAACACTTGCAGATTCTACAAAAGGAGTGTTTCCAAAATGTCCTATCAAAAGGATCGTTCAAGTCTGTGAGTTAAACGCACTCATCACACACAAGTTTCTGAGAAAGCTTCTGTCTAGTTTTTATGTGAAGATATTTCCTTTTCCAGCATTGGCCTCAAAGCGCTCGAAATAAACACTTGCAGATTCTACCAAAGGAGTGTTTCAAAACTGTCCTATCAAAAGGAACGTTCACGTCTGTGAGTTGAATGCATTCATCACACAGAAGTTTCTGAGAATCCTTCTGTCTAGTTTTTAGGGGAAGATATTTCATTTCCCAGCATAGGCCTCACAGCGCTCCAAATATACAATAGCAGATTCTACATAAAGGGTGTTTCAAAACTCCTCTTTCAAAAGAAAGGTTCAAATCTGTGACTTGAATGCACTCCTCCCAAACAAGTTTCTGAGAACGCTTCTGTCTAGTTTTTATGTGAAGATATTTCCTCTTCCATCATTGGCCTCAAACAGCTCCAAATATGCACCTGCAGATTCTACAAAAAGGCAGTTTCAAAACTCTTCTATCAAAAAGAAGGTTCAACTCTGTGAGTAGAATGCACTCATCACAAAGAAGTTTCTGAGAATGCTTCTGTCTAGTTTTTATGTGAAGATATTTCCTTTTCCAGCATAGGCCTCAAAACGCTCCAAACAAACACTTGCAGATTCTTCAAAAGGAGTGTTTCCAAACTGCTCTATCAAAAGTAATGTTCAAGTCTGTGAGTTGAATGCACTCATTGCAAACAAGTTTCTGAGAATGCTTCTGTCTAGTTTTTATGTGAAGATATTTCCTTTTCCAGCATAGGCCTCAAACCGCTCAAAACAAACACTTGCAGATACTTCAAAAGGAGTGTTTCCATACTGCTCTATCCAAAGTAATGTTCAAGTCTGTGAGTTGAATGCACTCATCACACAGAAGTTTCCGAGAATGCTTCTGTCTGTGTTTTAGGTGAAGATATTTCATTTCCCAGCATAAGCCAGAAAGCGTTCTAAATGTCCACTTGCAGATTTTACAAAAAGTGTGTTTCAAAACTGCTCTTTCAAAAGGAACGTTCAATTCTGTGAGTTGAATGCACTCATCGCAAACAAGTTTCTGAGAATGCTTCTGTCTAGTTTTTATGTGAAGATATTTCCTTTTCCAGCATTGGCCTCCAACAGCTCCAAATATGGACTTGCAGATTCTACAGAAAGAGAGTTTCAAAACTCTTCTCTCAAAAAGAAGGTTCAACTCTGTGAGTAGAATGCACTCATCACACAGAAGTTTCTGAGAATGCTTCTGTCTAGTTTTTATGTGAAGATATTTCCTTTTCCAGCATTGGCCTCAAAGCGCTCGAAATAAACACCTGCAGATTCTACCAAAGGAGTGTTTCAAAACTGTCCTATCAAAAGGAACGTTCATGTCTGTGAGTTGAATGCATTCATCACACAGAAGTTTCTGAGAATCCTTCTGTCTAGTTTTTAGGTGAAGATATTTCATTTCCCAACATAGGCCTCACAGCACTCCAAATATACACTAGCAGATTCTACAAAAAGACTGTTTCAAAACTGCTCTTTCAAAAGAAAGGTTCAAATCTGTGACTTGAATGCACTACTCTAAACAAGTTTCTAAGATCGCTTCTGTCTAGTTTTTATGTGAAGATATTTCCTTTTCCATCATTGGCCTCAAACAGCTCCAAATATGCACTTGCAGATTCTACAAAAAGACAGTTTCAAACCTCTTCTATCAAAAACAAGGTTCAACTCTGTGAGTAGAATGCACTCATCACAAAGAAGTTTCTGAGAATGCTTCTGTCTGGTTTTTATGTGAAGATATTTCCTTTTCCAGCATAGGCCTCAAAACGCTCCAAACAAACACTTGCAGATTCTTCAAAAGGAGTGTTTCCAAACTGCTCTATCCAAAGTAATGTTCAAGTCTGTGAGTTGAATGCACTCATTGCAAACAAGTTTCTGAGAATGCTTCTGTCTAGTTTTTATGTGAAGATATTTCCTTTTCCAGCATTGGCCTCCAACAGCTCCAAATATGCACTTGCAGATTCTACAGAAAGAGAGTTTCAAAACTCTTCTATCAAAAAGAAGGTTCAACTCTGTGAGTAGAATGCACTCATCACAAAGAAGTTTCTGAGAATGCTTCTGTGTAGTTTTTATGTGAAGATATTTCCTTTTCCAGCATAGGCCTCAAAGTGCTCCAAATAAACCCTTGCAGATTCTGCAAAAGGAGTGTTTCCAAACTTCTCTATCAAAAGGAATGTTCAAGTCTGTGAGTTGAATGCACTCATCACACAGAAGTTTCTGAGAATGCTTCTGTCTAGTTTTTAGGTGAAGATATTTCATTTCCCAGCCTAGACCTCAAAGCGTTCCAAATATCCACTTGAAGATTCTACAAAAAGAGTGTTTCAAAACTGCTCTTTCAAAAGGAAGTTTCAAGTCGGTGAGTTGAATGCACTCATTGCAAAGAAGTTTCGGAGAATGCTTCTGTGTAGTTGTTATTTGAGGACATTTCCTTTTCCAACATTGGCCTCAATGAGCTCGAAATAAACACTTGCAGATTCTACAAAAGGAGTGTTTCAAAACTGTCCTATCAAAAGGATCGTTCAAGTCTGTGAGTTGAACGCACTCATCACACATAAGTTTCTGAGAATGCTTCTGTCTAGTTTTTATGTGAAGATATTTCCTTTTCCAGCATTGGCCTCAAAGCGCTCGAAATAAACACATGCAGATTCTACCAAAGGAGTGTTTCAAAACTGTACTATCAAAAGGAAAGTTCACGTCTGTGAGTTGAATGCATTCATCACACAGAAGTTTCTGAGAATCCTTCTGTCTAGTTTTTAGGTGAAGTTATTTCATTTCCCAGCATAGGCCTCACAGCGCTCCAAATATACACTAGCAGATTCTACAAAAAGAGTGTTTCAAAACAGCTCTTTCAAAAGAAAGGTTCAAATCTGTGACTTGAATGCACTCCTCCCAAACAGGTTTCTAAGAACGCTTCTGTCTAGTTTTTATGTGAAGATATTTCCTTTTAAATCATTGGCCTCAAACAGCTCCAAATATGCACTTGCAGATTCTACAAAAAGACAGTTTCAAAACTTTTCTATCAAAAAGAAGGTTCAACTCTGTGAGTAGAATGCACTCATCACAAAGAAGTTTCTGAGAATGCTTCTGTCTAGTTTTTATGTGAAGATATTTCCTTTTCCAGCATAGGCCTCAAACCGCTCCAAACAAACACTTGCAGATACTACAAAGGGAGTGTTTCCATACTGCTCTATCCAAAGTAATGTTCAAGTCTGTGAGTTGAATGCACTCATCACACAGAAGTTTCCGAGAATGCTTCTGTCTGGGTTTTAGGTGAAGATATTTCATTTCCCAGCATAAGCCAGAAAGCGTTCTAAATATCCACTTGCAGATTGTACAAAAAGTGTGTTTCAAAACTGCTCTTTCAAAAGGAACGTTCAATTCTGTGAGTTGAATGCACTCATCGCAAACAAGTTTCTGAGAATGCTTCTGTCTAGTTTTTATGTGAAGATATTTCCTTTTCCAGCATTGGCCTCCAACAGCTCCAAATATGCACTTGCAGATTCTACAGAAACACAGTTTCAAAACTCTTCTATCAAAAAGAAGGTTCAACTCTGTGAGTAGAATGCACTCATCACAAAGAATTTTCTGAGAATGCTTCTGTCTAGTTTTTATGTGAAGATATTTCCTTTTCCAGCATAGGCCTCAAAGTGCTCCAAATGAACCCTTACAGATTCTGCAAAAGTAGGGTTTCCAAACTTCTCTTTCAAAAGGAATGTTCAAGTCTGTGAGTTGAATGCACTCATCACACAGAAGTTTCTGAGAATGCTTCTGTCTAGTTTTTAGGTGAAGATATTACATTTCCCAGCCTAGGCCTCAAAGCGTTCCAAATATCCACTTGAAGATTCTACAAAAAGAGTGTTTCAATACTGCTCTTTCAAAAGGAAGTTTCAAGTCTGTGAGTTGAATGCACTCATTGCAAAGAAGTTTCGGAGAATGCTTCTGTGTAGTTGTTATTTGAGGACATTTCCTTTTCCACCATTGGCCTCAATGAGCTGTAAATAAACACTTGCAGATCCTACAAAAGGAATGTTTCCAAACTGACCTATCAAAAGGATCGTTCAAGTCTGTGAGTTGAACGCACTCATCACACACAAGTTTCTGAGAATGCTTCTGTCTAGTTTTTATGTGAAGATATTTCCTTTTACAGCATTGGCCTCAAAGCGCTCGAAATAAACACTTGCGGATTCTACCAAAGGAGTGTTTCAAAACTGTCCTATCAAAAGGAACGTTCACGTCTGTGAGTTGAATGCATTCATTGCACAGAAGTTTCTGAGAATCCTTCTGTCTAGTTTTTAGGTGAAGATATTTCATTTCCCAGCATAGGCCTCACAGCGCTCCAAATATACACTAGCAGATTCTACAAAAAGAGGGTTTCAAAACTGCTCTTTCAAAAGAAAGGTTCAAATCTGTGACTTGAATGCACGCCTCCCAAACAAGTTTCTGAGAACGCTTCTGTCTACTTTTTATGTGAAGATATTTCCTTTTCCATCATTGGCCTCAAACAGCTCCAAATATGCACTTGCAGATTCTACAAAAAGACAGTTTCAAAACTCTTCTATCAAAAAGAAGGTTCAACTCTGTGAGTAGAATGCACTCATCACAAAGAAGTTTCTGAGAATGCTTCTGTCTAGTATTTATGTGAGGATATTTCCTTTTCCAGCATAGGCCTCAAAACGCTCCAAACAAACACTTGCAGATTCTTCAAAAGGAGTGTTTCCAAACTGCTCTATCCAAAGTAATGTTCAAGTCTGTGAGTTGAATGCACTCATCACACAGAAGTTTCCGAGAATGCTTCTGTCTAGGTTTTAGGTGAAGATATTCCATTTCCCAGCATAGGCCAGAAAGCGTTCTAAATATCCACATTCAGATTGTACAAAAAGTGTTTTTCAAAACTGCTCTTTCAGTAGGAACGTTCAAGTCTGTGAGTTGAATGCACTCATTGCAAACAAGTTTCTGAGAATGCTTCTGTCTAGTTTTTATGTGAAGATATTTCCTTTTCCAGCATTGGCCTCCAACAGCTCCAAATATGCACTTGCAGATTCTACAGAAAGAGAGTTTCAAAACTCTTCTATCAAAAAGAAGGTTCAACTCTTTGAGTAGAATGCACTCATCACAAAGAAGTTTCTGAGAATGCTTCTGTCTAGTTTTTATGTGAAGATGTTTCCATTTCCAGCATAGGCCTCAAAGTGCTCCAAATAAACCCTTGCAGATTCTGCAAAAGGAGTGTTTCCAAACTTCTCTATCAAAAGGAATGTTCAAGTCTGTGACTTGAATGCACTCATCACAAAGAAGTTTCTGAGAATGCTTCTGTCTAGTTTTTAGGTGAAGATATTTCATTTCCCAGCCTAGGCCTCAAAGCGTTCCAAATATCCACTTGAAGATTCTACAAAAAGAGTGTTTCAAAACTGCTCTTTCAAAAGGAAGGTTCAAGTCTGTGAGTTGAATGCACTCATTGCAAAGAAGTTTCGGAGAATGCTTCTGTGTAGTTGTTATTTGAGGACATTTCCTTTTCCAACATTGGCCTCAATGAGCTCGAAATAAAAACTTGCAGATTCTACAAAAGGAGTGTTTCAAAACTGTCCTATCAAAAGGATCGTTCAAGTCTGTGATTTGAACGCACTCATCACACATAAGTTTCTGAGAATGCTTCTGTCTAGTTTTTATGTGAAGATATTTCCTTTTCCAGCATTGGCCTCAAAGCGCTCGAAATAAACACTTGCAGATTCTACCAAAGGAGTGTTTCAAAACTGTCCTATCAAAAGGAACGTTCACGTCTGTGAGTTGAATGCATTCATCACACAGAAGTTTCTGAGAATCCTTCTGTCTAGTTTTTAGGGGAAGATATTTCATTTCCCAGCATAGGCCTCACAGCGCTCCAAATATACAATAGCAGATTCTACATAAAGAGTGTTTCAAAACTCCTCTTTCAAAAGAAAGGTTCAAATCTGTGACTTGAATGCACTCCTCCCAAACAAGTTTCTGAGAACGCTTCTGTCTAGTTTTTATGTGAAGATATTTCCTCTTCCATCATTGGCCTCAAACAGCTCCAAATATGCACCTGCAGATTCTAAAAAAAGACAGTTTCAAAACTCTTCTATCAAAAAGAAGGTTCAACTCTGTGAGTAGAATGCACTCATCACAAAGAAGTTTCTGAGAATGCTTCTGTCTAGTTTTTATGTGAAGATATTTCCTTTTCCAGCATAGGCCTCAAAACGCTCCAAACAAACACTTGCAGATTCTTCAAAAGGAGTGTTTCCAAACTGCTCTATCCAAAGTAATGTTCAAGTCTGTGAGTTGAATGCACTCATTGCAAACAAGTTTCTGACAATGCTTCTGTCTAGTTTTTATGTGAAGATATTTCCTTTTCCAGCATAGGCCTCAAACCGCTCAAAACAAACACTTGCAGATACTTCAAAAGGAGTGTTTCCATACTGCTCTATCCAAAGTAATGTTCAAGTCTGTGAGTTGAATGCACTCATCACACAGAAGTTTCCGAGAATGCTTCTGTCTGGGTTTTAGGTGAAGATATTTCATTTCCCAGCATAAGCCAGAAAGCGTTCTAAATGTCCACTTGCAGATTTTACAAAAAGTGTGTTTCAAAACTGCTCTTTCAAAAGGAACGTTCAATTCTGTGAGTTGAATGCACTCATCGCAAACAAGTTTCTGAGAATGCTTCTGTCTAGTTTTTATGTGAAGATATTTCCTTTTCCAGCATTGGCCTCCAACAGCTCCAAATATGCACTTGCAGATTCTACAGAAAGAGAGTTTCAAAACTCTTCTATCAAAAAGAAGGTTCAACTCTGTGAGTAGAATGCACTCATCACAAAGAATTTTCTGAGAATGCTTCTGTCTAGTTTTTATGTGAAGATATTTCCTTTTCCAGCATAGGCCTCAAAGTGCTCCAAATGAACCCTTGCAGATTCTGCAAAAGTAGGGTTTCCAAACTTCTCTATCAAAAGGAATGTTCAAGTCTGTGAGTTGAATGCACTCATCACACAGAAGTTTCTAAGAATGCTTCTGTCTAGTTTTTAGGTGAAGATATTTCATTTCCCAGCCTAGGCCTCAAAGCGTTCCAAATATCCACTTGAAGATTCTACAAAAAGAGTGTTTCAAAACTGCTCTTTCAAAAGGAAGTTTCAAGTCTGTGAGTTGAATGCACTCATTGCAAAGAAGTTTCGGAGAATGCTTCTGTGTAGTTGTTATTTGAGGACATTTCCTTTTCCACCATTGGCCTCAATGAGCTCGAAATAAACACTTGCAGATCCTACAAAAGGAATGTTTCCAAACTGACCTATCAAAAGGATCGTTCAAGTCTGTGAGTTGAACGCACTCATCACACACAAGTTTCTGAGAATGCTTCTGTCTAGTTTTTATGTGAAGATATTTCCTTTTCCAGCATTGGCCTCAAAGCGCTCGAAATAAACACTTGCAGATTCTACCAAAGGATTGTTTCAAAACTGTCCTATCAAAAGGAACGTTCACGTCTGTGAGTTGAATGCATTCATCACACAGAAGTTTCTGAGAATCCTTCTGTCTAGTTTTTAGGTGAAGATATTTCATTTCCCAGCATAGGCCTCACAGCGCTCCAAATATACACTAGCAGATTCTACAAAAAGAGGGTTTCAAAACTGCTCTTTCAAAAGAAAGGTTCAAGTCTGTGACTTGAATGCACGCCTCCCAAACAAGTTTCTGAGAACGCTTCTGTCTAGTTTTTATGTGAAGATATTTCCTTTGCCATCATTGGCCTCAAACAGCTCCAAATATGCACTTGCAGATTCTACAAAAAGACAGTTTCAAAACTCTTCTATCAAAAAGAAGGTTCAACTCTGTGAGTAGAATGCACTCATCACAAAGAAGTTTCTGAGAATGCTTCTGTCTAGTATTTATGTGAAGATATTTCCTTTTCCAGCATAGGCCTCAAAACGCTCCAAACAAACACTTGCAGATTCTTCAAAAGGAGTGTTTCCAAACTGCTCTATCCAAAGTAATGTTCAAGTCTGTGAGTTGAATGCACTCATCACACAGAAGTTTCCGAGAATGGTTCTGTCTAGGTTTTAGGTGAAGATATTCCATTTCCCAGCATAGGCCAGAAAGCGTTCTAAATATCCACTTTCAGATTGTACAAAAAGTGTGTTTCAAAACTGCTCTTTCAGTAGGAACGTTCAAGTCTGTGAGTTGAATGCACTCATTGCAAACAAGTTTCTGAGAATGCTTCTGTCTAGTTTTTATGTGAAGATATTTCCTTTTCCAGCATTGGCCTCCAACAGCTCCAAATATGCACTTGCAGATTCTACAGAAAGAGAGTTTCAAAACTCTTCTATCAAAAAGAAGGTTCAACTCTGTGAGTAGAATGCACTCATCACAAAGAAGTTTCTGAGAATGCTTCTGTCTAGTTTTTATGTGAAGATATTTGCTTTTCCAGCATAGGCCTCAAAGTGCTCCAAATAAACCCTTGCAGATTCTGCAAAAGGAGTGTTTCCAAACTTCTCTATCAAAAGGAATGTTCAAGTCTGTGAGTTGAATGCACTCATCACAAAGAAGTTTCTGAGAATGCTTCTGTCTAGTTTTTAGGTGAAGATATTTCATTTCCCAGCCTAGGCCTCAAAGCGTTCCAAATATCCACTTGAAGATTCTACAAAAAGAGTGTTTCAAAACTGCTCTTTCAAAAGGAAGGTTCAAGTCTGTGAGTTGAATGCACTCATTGCAAAGAAGTTTCGGAGAATGCTTCTGTGTAGTTGTTATTTGCAGGACATTTCCTTTTCCAACATTGGCCTCAATGAGCTCGAAATAAACACTTGCAGATTCTACAAAAGGAGTGTTTCAAAACTGTCCTATCAAAAGGATCGTTCAAGTCTGTGAGTTGAACGCACTCATCACACATAAGTTTCTGAGAATGCTTCTGTCTAGTTTTTATGTGAAGATATTTCCTTTTCCAGCATTGGCCTCAAAGCGCTCGAAATAAACACTTGCAGATTCTACCAAAGGAGTGTTTCAAAACTGTCCTATCAAAAGGAACGTTCACGTCTGTGAGTTGAATGCATTCATCACACAGAAGTTTCTGAGAATCCTTCTGTCTAGTTTTTAGGTGAAGATATTTCATTTCCCAGCATAGGCCTCACAGCGCTCCAAATATACACTAGCAGATTCTACATAAAGAGTGTTTCAAAACTCCTCTTTCAAAAGAAAGGTTCAAATCGGTCACTTGAATGCACTCCTCCCAAACAAGTTTCTGAGAACGCTTCTGTCTAGTTTTTATGTGAAGATATTTCCTTTTCCATCATTGGCCTCAAACAGCTCCAAATATGCACCTGCAGATTCTAAAAAAAGACAGTTTCAAAACTCTTCTATCAAAAAGAAGGTTCAACTCTGTGAGTAGAATGCACTCATCACAAAGAAGTTTCTGAGAATGCTTCTGTCTAGTTTTTATGTGAAGATATTTCCTTTTCCAGCATAGGCCTCAAAACGCTCCAAACAAACACTTGCAGATTCTTCAAAAGGAGTGTTTCCAAACTGCTCTATCCAAAGTAATGTTCAAGTCTGTGAGTTGAATGCACTCATTGCAAACAAGTTTCTGAGAATGCTTCTGTCTAGTTTTTATGTGAAGATATTTCCTTTTCCAGCATTGGCCTCCAACAGCTCCAAATATGCACTTGCAGATTCTACAGAAAGAGAGTTTCAAAACTCTTCTATCAAAAAGAAGGTTCAACTCTGTGAGTAGAATGCACTCATCACAAAGAAGTTTCTGAGAATGCTTCTGTCTAGTTTTTATGTGAAGATATTTCCTTTTCCAGCATAGGCCTCAAAGTGCTCCAAATAAACACTTGCAGATTCTGCAAAAGGAGTGTTTCCAAACTTCTCTATCAAAAGGAATGTTCAAGTCTGTGAGTTGAATGCACTCATCACACAGAAGTTTCTGAGAATGCTTCTGTCTAGTTTTTAGGTGAAGATATTTCATTTCCTAGCCTAGACCTCAAAGCGTTCCAAATATCCACTTGAAGATTCTACAAAAAGAGTGTTTTCAAACTGCTCTTTCAAAAGGAAGGTTCAAGTCTGTGAGTTGAATGCACTCATTGCAAAGGAGTTTCGGAGAATGCTTCTGTGTAGTTGTTATTTGAGGACATTTCCTTTTCCAACATTGGCCTCAATGAGCTCGAAATAAACACTTGCAGATTCCTACAAAAGGAGTGTTTCAAAACTGTCGTATCAAAAGGAACGTTCATGTCTGTGAGTTGAATGCATTCATCACAAAGAAGTTTCTGAGAATCCTTCTGTCTAATTTTTAGGTGAAGATAATTCATTTCCCAGCATAGGCCTCACAGCGCTCCAAATATACACTAGCAGATTCTACATAAAGAGTGTTTCAAAATTCCTCTTTCAAAAGAAAGGTTCAAATCTTTGACTTGAATGCACTCCTCCCAAACAAGTTTCTGAGAACGCTTCTGTCTAGTTTTTATGTGAAGATATTTCCTTTTCCAGCATAGGCCTCAAAACGCTCCAAACAAACACTTGCAGATTCTTCAAAAGGAGTGTTTCCAAACTGCTCTATCCAAAGTAATGTTCAAGTCTGTGAGTTGAATGCACTCATCACACAGAAGTTTCCGAGAATGCTTCTGTCTAGGTTTTACGTGAAGATATTCCTTTTACCAGCATAGGCCAGAAAGCGTTCTAAATATCCACTTTCAGATTGTACAAAAAGTGTGTTTCAAAACTGCTCTTTCAGTAGGAACGTTCAAGTCTGTGAATTGAATGCACTCATCGCAAACAAGTTTCTGAGAATGCTTCTGTCTAGTTTTTATGTGAAGATATTTCCTTTTCCAGCATTGGCCTCAATCAGCTACAAATAAGCACTTGCAGATTATACAGAAAGAGAGTTTCAAAACTCTTCTATCAAAAAGAAGGTTCAACTCTGTGAGTAGAATGCACTCATCACAAAGAAGTTTCTGAGAATGCTTCTGTCTAGTTTTTATGTGAAGATATTTCCTTTTCCAGCATAGGCCTCAAAGTGCTCCAAATAAACCATTGCAGATTCTGCAAAAGGAGTGTTTCCAAACTGCTCTATCAAAAGGAATGTTCAAGTCTGTGAGTTGAATGCACTCATCACACAGAAGTTTCTGAGAATGCTTCTGTCTAGTTTTTAGGTGATGATATTTCATTTCCCAGCCTTGGCCGCAAAGCCTTCCAAATATCCACTTGAAGATTCTACAAAAAGAGTGTTTCAATACTGCTCTTTCAAAAGGAATGTTCAAGTCTGTGAGTTGAATGCACTCATTAAAAAGAAGTTTCGGAGAATGCTTCTGTGTAATTGTTATTTGAGGACATTTCCTTTTCCACCATTGGCCTCAATGAGCTCGAAATAAACACTTGCAGATTCTACAAAAGGAGTGTTTCCAAAATGTCCTATCAAAAGGATCGTTCAGGTCTGTGAGTTAAACGCACTCATCACACACAAGTTTCTGAGAAAGCTTCTGTCTAGTTTTTATGTGAAGATATTTCCTTTTCCAGCATTGGCCTCAAAGCGCTCGAAATAAACACTTGCAGATTCTACCAAAGGAGTGTTTCAAAACTGTCCTATCAAAAGGAACGTTCACGTCTGTGAGTTGAATGCATTCATCACACAGAAGTTTCTGAGAATCCTTCTGTCTAGTTTTTAGGGGAAGATATTTCATTTCCCAGCATAGGCCTCACAGCGCTCCAAATATACAATAGCAGATTCTACATAAAGAGTGTTTCAAAACTCCTCTTTCAAAAGAAAGGTTCAAATCTGTGACTTGAATGCACTCCTCCCAAACAAGTTTCTGAGAACGCTTCTGTCTAGTTTTTATGTGAAGATATTTCCTCTTCCATCATTGGCCTCAAACAGCTCCAAATATGCACCTGCAGATTCTACAAAAAGACAGTTTCAAAACTCTTCTATCAAAAAGAAGGTTCAACTCTGTGAGTAGAATGCACTCATCACAAAGAAGTTTCTGAGAATGCTTCTGTCTAGTTTTTATGTGAAGATATTTCCTTTTCCAGCATAGGCCTCAAAACGCTCCAAACAAACACTTGCAGATTCTTCAAAAGGACTGTTTCCAAACTGCTCTATCCAAAGTAATGTTCAAGTCTGTGAGTTGAATGCACTCATTGCAAACAAGTTTCTGAGAATGCTTCTGTCTATTTTTTATGTGAAGATATTTCCTTTTCCAGCATAGGCCTCAAACCGCTCAAAACAAACACTTGCAGATACTTCAAAAGGAGTGTTTCCATACTGCTCTATCCAAAGTAATGTTCAAGTCTGTGAGTTGAATGCACTCATCACACAGAAGTTTCCGAGAATGCTTCTGTCTGGGTTTTAGGTGAAGATATTTCATTTCCCAGCATAAGCCAGAAAGCGTTCTAAATGTCCACTTGCAGATTTACAAAAAGTGTGTTTCAAAACTGCTCTTTCAAAAGGAACGTTCAATTCTGTGAGTTGAATGCACTCATCGCAAACAAGTTTCTGAGAATGCTTCTGTCTAGTTTTTATGTGAAGATATTTCCTTTTCCAGCATTGGCCTCAAAGCGCTCGAAATAAACACTTGCAGATTCTACCAAAGGAGTGTTTCAAAACTGTCCTATCAAAAGGAACTTTCACGTCTGTGAGTTGAATGCATTCATCACACAGAAGTTTCTGAGAATCCTTCTGTCTAGTTTTTAGGTGAAGATATTTCATTTCCCAGCATAGGCCTCACAGCGCTCCAAATATACACTAGCAGATTCTACATAAAGAGTCTTTCAAAACTCCTCTTTCAAAAGAAAGTTTCAAATCTGTGACTTGAATGCACTCCTCCCAAACAAGTTTCTGAGAACGCTTCTGTCTAGTTTTTATGTGAAGATATTTCCTTTTCCATCATTGGCCTCAAACAGCTCCAAATATGCACCTGCAGATTCTACAAAAAGACAGTTTCAAAACTCTTCTATCAAAAAGAAGGTTCAACTCTGTGAGTAGAATGCACTCATCACAAAGAAGTTTCTGAGAATGCTTCTGTCTAGTTTTTATGTGAAGATATTTCCTTTTCCAGCATAGGCCTCAAAACGCTCCAAACAAACACTTGCAGATTCTTCAAAAGGAGTGTTTCCAAACTGCTCTATCCAAAGTAATGTTCAAGTCTGTGAGTTGAATGCACTCATCACACAGAAGTTTCCGAGAATGCTTCTGTCTAGGTTTTAGGTGAAGATATTCCATTTCCCAGCATAGGCCAGAAAGCGTTCAAAATAGCCACTTTCAGATTGTACAAAAAGTGTGTTTCAAAACTGCTCTTTCAGTAGGAACGTTCAAGTCTGTGAGTTGAATGCACTCATTGCAAACAAGTTTCTGAGAATGCTTCTGTCTAGTTTTTATGTGAAGATATTTCCTTTTCCAGCATTGGCCTCCAACAGCTCCAAATATGGACTTGCAGATTCTACAGAAAGAGAGTTTCAAAACTCTTCTATCAAAAAGAAGGTTCAACTCTGTGAGTAGAATGCACTCATCACACAGAAGTTTCTGAGAATGCTTCTGTCTAGTTTTTATGTGAAGATATTTCCTTTTCCAGCATAGGCCTCAAAGTGCTCCAAATAAACCCTTGCAGATTCTGCAAAAGGAGTGTTTCCAAACTTCTCTATCAAAAGGAATGTTCAAGTCTGTGACTTGAATGCACTCATCACAAAGAAGTTTCTGAGAATCCTTCTGTCTAGTTTTTAGGTGAAGATATTTCATTTCCCAGCCTAGGCCTCAAAGCGTTCCAAATATCCACTTGAAGATTCTACAAAAAGAGTGTTTCAAAACTGCTCTTTCAAAAGGAAGGTTCAAGTCTGTGAGTTGAATGTACTCATTGCAAAGAAGTTTCGGAGAATGCTTCTGTGTAGTTGTTATTTGAGGACATTTCCTTTTCCACCATTGGCCTCAATGAGCTCGAAATAAACACTTGCAGATTCTACAAAAGGAGTGTTTCAAAACTGTCCTATCAAAAGGATCGTTCAAGTCTGTGAGTTGAACGCACTCATCACACATAAGTTTCTGAGAATGCTTCTGTCTAGTTTTTATGTGAAGATATTTCCTTTTCCAGCATTGGCCTCAAAGCGCTCGAAATAAACACTTGCAGATTCTACCAAAGGAGTGTTTCAAAACTGTCCTATCAAAAGGACCGTTCATGTCTGTGAGTTGAATGCATTCATCACACAGAAGTTTCTGAGAATCCTTCTGTCTAGTTTTTAGGTGAAGATATTTCATTTCCCAACATAGGCCTCACAGCACTCCAAATATACACTAGCAGATTCTACAAAAAGACTGTTTCAAAACTGCTCTTTCAAAAGAAAGTTTCAAATCTGTGACTTGAATGCACTCCTCCAAACAAGTTTCTAAGATCGCTTCTGTCTAGTTTTTATGTGAAGATATTTCCTTTTCCATCATTGGCCTCAAACAGCTCCAAATATGCACTTGCAGATTCTACAAAAAGACAGTTTCAAACCTCTTCTATCAAAAACAAGGTTCAACTCTGTGAGTAGAATGCACTCATCACAAAGAAGTTTCTGAGAATGCTTCTGTCTAGTTTTTATGTGAAGATATTTCCTTTTCCAGCATAGGCCTCAAAACGCTCCAAACAAACACTTGCAGATTCTTCAAAAGGAGTGTTTCCAAACTGCTCTATCCAAAGTAATGTTCAAGTCTGTGAGTTGAATGCACTCATTGCAAACAAGTTTCTGACAATGCTTCTGTCTAGTTTTTATGTGAAGATATTTCCTTTTCCAGCATAGGCCTCAAACCGCTCAAAACAAACACTTGCAGATACTTCAAAAGGAGTGTTTCCATACTGCTCTATCCAAAGTAATGTTCAAGTCTGTGAGTTGAATGCACTCATCACACAGAAGTTTCCGAGAATGCTTCTGTCTGGGTTTTAGGTGAAGATATTTCATTTCCCAGCATAAGCCAGAAAGCGTTCTAAATGTCCACTTGCAGATTTTACAAAAAGTGTGTTTCAAAACTGCTCTTTCAAAAGGAACGTTCAATTCTGTGAGTTGAATGCACTCATCGCAAACAAGTTTCTGAGAATGCTTCTGTCTAGTTTTTATGTGAAGATATTTCCTTTTCCAGCATTGGCCTCCAACAGCTCCAAATATGCACTTGCAGATTCTACAGAAAGAGAGTTTCAAAACTCTTCTATCAAAAAGAAGGTTCAACTCTGTGAGTAGAATGCACTCATCACAAAGAATTTTCTGAGAATGCTTCTGTCTAGTTTTTATGTGAAGATATTTCCTTTTCCAGCATAGGCCTCAAAGTGCTCCAAATGAACCCTTGCAGATTCTGCAAAAGTAGGGTTTCCAAACTTCTCTATCAAAAGGAATGTTCAAGTCTGTGAGTTGAATGCACTCATCACACAGAAGTTTCTAAGAATGCTTCTGTCTAGTTTTTAGGTGAAGATATTTCATTTCCCAGCCTAGGCCTCAAAGCGTTCCAAATATCCACTTGAAGATTCTACAAAAAGAGTGTTTCAAAACTGCTCTTTCAAAAGGAAGTTTCAAGTCTGTGAGTTGAATGCACTCATTGCAAAGAAGTTTCGGAGAATGCTTCTGTGTAGTTGTTATTTGAGGACATTTCCTTTTCCACCATTGGCCTCAATGAGCTCGAAATAAACACTTGCAGATCCTACAAAAGGAATGTTTCCAAACTGACCTATCAAAAGGATCGTTCAAGTCTGTGAGTTGAACGCACTCATCACACACAAGTTTCTGAGAATGCTTCTGTCTAGTTTTTATGTGAAGATATTTCCTTTTCCAGCATTGGCCTCAAAGCGCTCGAAATAAACACTTGCAGATTCTACCAAAGGATTGTTTCAAAACTGTCCTATCAAAAGGAACGTTCACGTCTGTGAGTTGAATGCATTCATCACACAGAAGTTTCTGAGGATCCTTCTGTCTAGTTTTTAGGTGAAGATATTTCATTTCCCAACATAGGCCTCACAGCGCTCCAAATATACACTAGCAGATTCTACAAAAAGAGGGTTTCAAAACTGCTCTTTCAAAAGAAAGGTTCAAGTCTGTGACTTGAATGCACGCCTCCCAAACAAGTTTCTGAGAACGCTTCTGTCTAGTTTTTATGTGAAGATATTTCCTTTGCCATCATTGGCCTCAAACAGCTCCAAATATGCACTTGCAGATTCTACAAAAAGACAGTTTCAAAACTCTTCTATCAAAAAGAAGGTTCAACTCTGTGAGTAGAATGCACTCATCACAAAGAAGTTTCTGAGAATGCTTCTGTCTAGTATTTATGTGAAGATATTTCCTTTTCCAGCATAGGCCTCAAAACGCTCCAAACAAACACTTGCAGATTCTTCAAAAGGAGTGTTTCCAAACTGCTCTATCCAAAGTAATGTTCAAGTCTGTGAGTTGAATGCACTCATCACACAGAAGTTTCCGAGAATGGTTCTGTCTAGGTTTTAGGTGAAGATATTCCATTTCCCAGCATAGGCCAGAAAGCGTTCTAAATATCCACTTTCAGATTGTACAAAAAGTGTGTTTCAAAACTGCTCTTTCAGTAGGAACGTTCAAGTCTGTGAGTTGAATGCACTCATTGCAAACAAGTTTCTGAGAATGCTTCTGTCTAGTTTTTATGTGAAGATATTTCCTTTTCCAGCATTGGCCTCCAACAGCTCCAAATATGCACTTGCAGATTCTACAGAAAGAGAGTTTCAAAACTCTTCTATCAAAAAGAAGGTTCAACTCTGTGAGTAGAATGCACTCATCACAAAGAAGTTTCTGAGAATGCTTCTGTCTAGTTTTTATGTGAAGATATTTGCTTTTCCAGCATAGGCCTCAAAGTGCTCCAAATAAACCCTTGCAGATTCTGCAAAAGGAGTGTTTCCAAACTTCTCTATCAAAAGGAATGTTCAAGTCTGTGAGTTGAATGCACTCATCACAAAGAAGTTTCTGAGAATGCTTCTGTCTAGTTTTTAGGTGAAGATATTTCATTTCCCAGCCTAGGCCTCAAAGCGTTCCAAATATCCACTTGAAGATTCTACAAAAAGAGTGTTTCAAAACTGCTCTTTCAAAAGGAAGGTTCAAGTCTGTGAGTTGAATGCACTCATTGCAAAGAAGTTTCGGAGAATGCTTCTGTGTAGTTGTTATTTGCAGGACATTTCCTTTTCCAACATTGGCCTCAATGAGCTCGAAATAAACACTTGCAGATTCTACAAAAGGAGTGTTTCAAAACTGTCCTATCAAAAGGATCGTTCAAGTCTGTGAGTTGAACGCACTCATCACACATAAGTTTCTGAGAATGCTTCTGTCTAGTTTTTATGTGAAGATATTTCCTTTTCCAGCATTGGCCTCAAAGCGCTCGAAATAAACACTTGCAGATTCTACCAAAGGAGTGTTTCAAAACTGTCCTATCAAAAGGAACGTTCACGTCTGTGAGTTGAATGCATTCATCACACAGAAGTTTCTGAGAATCCTTCTGTCTAGTTTTTAGGTGAAGATATTTCATTTCCCAGCATAGGCCTCACAGCGCTCCAAATATACACTAGCAGATTCTACATAAAGAGTGTTTCAAAACTCCTCTTTCAAAAGAAAGGTTCAAATCTGTGACTTGAATGCACTCCTCCCAAACAAGTTTCTGAGAACGCTTCTGTCTAGTTTTTATGTGAAGATATTTCCTCTTCCATCATTGGCCTCAAACAGCTCCAAATATGCACCTGCAGATTCTACAAAAAGACAGTTTCAAAACTCTTCTATCAAAAAGAAGGTTCAACTCTGTGAGTAGAATGCACTCATCACAAAGAAGTTTCTGAGAATGCTTCTGTCTAGTTTTTATGTGAAGATATTTCCTTTTCCAGCATAGGCCTCAAAACGCTCCAAACAAACACTTGCAGATTCTTCAAAAGGAGTGTTTCCAAACTGCTCTATCCAAAGTAATGTTCAAGTCTGTGAGTTGAATGCACTCATTGCAAACAAGTTTCTGACAATGCTTCTGTCTAGTTTTTATGTGAAGATATTTCCTTTTCCAGCATAGGCCTCAAACCGCTCAAAACAAACACTTGCAGATACTTCAAAAGGAGTGTTTCCATACTGCTCTATCCAAAGTAATGTTCAAGTCTGTGAGTTGAATGCACTCATCACACAGAAGTTTCCGAGAATGCTTCTGTCTGGGTTTTAGGTGAAGATATTTCATTTCCCAGCATAAGCCAGAAAGCGTTCTAAATGTCCACTTGCAGATTTTACAAAAAGTGTGTTTCAAAACTGCTCTTTCAAAAGGAACGTTCAATTCTGTGAGTTGAATGCACTCATCGCAAACAAGTTTCTGAGAATGCTTCTGTCTAGTTTTTATGTGAAGATATTTCCTTTTCCAGCATTGGCCTCCAACAGCTCCAAATATGCACTTGCAGATTCTACAGAAAGAGAGTTTCAAAACTCTTCTATCAAAAAGAAGGTTCAACTCTGTGAGTAGAATGCACTCATCACAAAGAATTTTCTGAGAATGCTTCTGTCTAGTTTTTATGTGAAGATATTTCCTTTTCCAGCATAGGCCTCAAAGTGCTCCAAATGAACCCTTGCAGATTCTGCAAAAGTAGGGTTTCCAAACTTCTCTATCAAAAGGAATGTTCAAGTCTGTGAGTTGAATGCACTCATCACACAGAAGTTTCTAAGAATGCTTCTGTCTAGTTTTTAGGTGAAGATATTTCATTTCCCAGCCTAGGCCTCAAAGCGTTCCAAATATCCACTTGAAGATTCTACAAAAAGAGTGTTTCAAAACTGCTCTTTCAAAAGGAAGTTTCAAGTCTGTGAGTTGAATGCACTCATTGCAAAGAAGTTTCGGAGAATGCTTCTGTGTAGTTGTTATTTGAGGACATTTCCTTTTCCACCATTGGCCTCAATGAGCTCGAAATAAACACTTGCAGATCCTACAAAAGGAATGTTTCCAAACTGACCTATCAAAAGGATCGTTCAAGTCTGTGAGTTGAACGCACTCATCACACACAAGTTTCTGAGAATGCTTCTGTCTAGTTTTTATGTGAAGATATTTCCTTTTCCAGCATTGGCCTCAAAGCGCTCGAAATAAACACTTGCAGATTCTACCAAAGGATTGTTTCAAAACTGTCCTATCAAAAGGAACGTTCACGTCTGTGAGTTGAATGCATTCATCACACAGAAGTTTCTGAGAATCCTTCTGTCTAGTTTTTAGGTGAAGATATTTCATTTCCCAGCATAGGCCTCACAGCGCTCCAAATATACACTAGCAGATTCTACAAAAAGAGGGTTTCAAAACTGCTCTTTCAAAAGAAAGGTTCAAGTCTGTGACTTGAATGCACGCCTCCCAAACAAGTTTCTGAGAACGCTTCTGTCTAGTTTTTATGTGAAGATATTTCCTCTTCCATCATTGGCCTCAAACAGCTCCAAATATGCACTTGCAGATTCTACAAAAAGACAGTTTCAAAACTCTTCTATCAAAAAGAAGGTTCAACTCTGTGAGTAGAATGCACTCATCACAAAGAAGTTTCTGAGAATGCTTCTGTCTAGTATTTATGTGAAGATATTTCCTTTTCCAGCATAGGCCTCAAAACGCTCCAAACAAACACTTGCAGATTCTTCAAAAGGAGTGTTTCCAAACTGCTCTATCCAAAGTAATGTTCAAGTCTGTGAGTTGAATGCACTCATCACACAGAAGTTTCCGAGAATGGTTCTGTCTAGGTTTTAGGTGAAGATATTCCATTTCCCAGCATAGGCCAGAAAGCGTTCTAAATATCCACTTTCAGATTGTACAAAAAGTGTGTTTCAAAACTGCTCTTTCAGTAGGAACGTTCAAGTCTGTGAGTTGAATGCACTCATTGCAAACAAGTTTCTGAGAATGCTTCTGTCTAGTTTTTATGTGAAGATATTTCCTTTTCCAGCATTGGCCTCCAACAGCTCCAAATATGCACTTGCAGATTCTACAGAAAGAGAGTTTCAAAACTCTTCTATCAAAAAGAAGGTTCAACTCTGTGAGTAGAATGCACTCATCACAAAGAAGTTTCTGAGAATGCTTCTGTCTAGTTTTTATGTGAAGATATTTGCTTTTCCAGCATAGGCCTCAAAGTGCTCCAAATAAACCCTTGCAGATTCTGCAAAAGGAGTGTTTCCAAACTTCTCTATCAAAAGGAATGTTCAAGTCTGTGAGTTGAATGCACTCATCACAAAGAAGTTTCTGAGAATGCTTCTGTCTAGTTTTTAGGTGAAGATATTTCATTTCCCAGCCTAGGCCTCAAAGCGTTCCAAATATCCACTTGAAGATTCTACAAAAAGAGTGTTTCAAAACTGCTCTTTCAAAAGGAAGGTTCAAGTCTGTGAGTTGAATGCACTCATTGCAAAGAAGTTTCGGAGAATGCTTCTGTGTAGTTGTTATTTGCAGGACATTTCCTTTTCCAACATTGGCCTCAATGAGCTCGAAATAAACACTTGCAGATTCTACAAAAGGAGTGTTTCAAAACTGTCCTATCAAAAGGATCGTTCAAGTCTGTGAGTTGAACGCACTCATCACACATAAGTTTCTGAGAATGCTTCTGTCTAGTTTTTATGTGAAGATATTTCCTTTTCCAGCATTGGCCTCAAAGCGCTCGAAATAAACACTTGCAGATTCTACCAAAGGAGTGTTTCAAAACTGTCCTATCAAAAGGAACGTTCACGTCTGTGAGTTGAATGCATTCATCACACAGAAGTTTCTGAGAATCCTTCTGTCTAGTTTTTAGGTGAAGATATTTCATTTCCCAGCATAGGCCTCACAGCGCTCCAAATATACACTAGCAGATTCTACATAAAGAGTGTTTCAAAACTCCTCTTTCAAAAGAAAGGTTCAAATCGGTCACTTGAATGCACTCCTCCCAAACAAGTTTCTGAGAACGCTTCTGTCTAGTTTTTATGTGAAGATATTTCCTTTTCCATCATTGGCCTCAAACAGCTCCAAATATGCACCTGCAGATTCTAAAAAAAGACAGTTTCAAAACTCTTCTATCAAAAAGAAGGTTCAACTCTGTGAGTAGAATGCACTCATCACAAAGAAGTTTCTGAGAATGCTTCTGTCTAGTTTTTATGTGAAGATATTTCCTTTTCCAGCATAGGCCTCAAAACGCTCCAAACAAACACTTGCAGATTCTTCAAAAGGAGTGTTTCCAAACTGCTCTATCCAAAGTAATGTTCAAGTCTGTGAGTTGAATGCACTCATTGCAAACAAGTTTCTGAGAATGCTTCTGTCTAGTTTTTATGTGAAGATATTTCCTTTTCCAGCATTGGCCTCCAACAGCTCCAAATATGCACTTGCAGATTCTACAGAAAGAGAGTTTCAAAACTCTTCTATCAAAAAGAAGGTTCAACTCTGTGAGTAGAATGCACTCATCACAAAGAAGTTTCTGAGAATGCTTCTGTCTAGTTTTTATGTGAAGATATTTCCTTTTCCAGCATAGGCCTCAAAGTGCTCCAAATAAACACTTGCAGATTCTGCAAAAGGAGTGTTTCCAAACTTCTCTATCAAAAGGAATGTTCAAGTCTGTGAGTTGAATGCACTCATCACACAGAAGTTTCTGAGAATGCTTCTGTCTAGTTTTTAGGTGAAGATATTTCATTTCCTAGCCTAGACCTCAAAGCGTTCCAAATATCCACTTGAAGATTCTACAAAAAGAGTGTTTTCAAACTGCTCTTTCAAAAGGAAGGTTCAAGTCTGTGAGTTGAATGCACTCATTGCAAAGGAGTTTCGGAGAATGCTTCTGTGTAGTTGTTATTTGAGGACATTTCCTTTTCCAACATTGGCCTCAATGAGCTCGAAATAAACACTTGCAGATTCCTACAAAAGGAGTGTTTCAAAACTGTCGTATCAAAAGGAACGTTCATGTCTGTGAGTTGAATGCATTCATCACAAAGAAGTTTCTGAGAATCCTTCTGTCTAATTTTTAGGTGAAGATAATTCATTTCCCAGCATAGGCCTCACGGCGCTCCAAATATACACTAGCAGATTCTACATAAAGAGTGTTTCAAAATTCCTCTTTCAAAAGAAAGGTTCAAATCTTTGACTTGAATGCACTCCTCCCAAACAAGTTTCTGAGAACGCTTCTGTCTAGTTTTTATGTGAAGATATTTCCTTTTCCAGCATAGGCCTCAAAACGCTCCAAACAAACACTTGCAGATTCTTCAAAAGGAGTGTTTCCAAACTGCTCTATCCAAAGTAATGTTCAAGTCTGTGAGTTGAATGCACTCATCACACAGAAGTTTCCGAGAATGCTTCTGTCTAGGTTTTACGTGAAGATATTCCTTTTACCAGCATAGGCCAGAAAGCGTTCTAAATATCCACTTTCAGATTGTACAAAAAGTGTGTTTCAAAACTGCTCTTTCAGTAGGAACGTTCAAGTCTGTGAATTGAATGCACTCATCGCAAACAAGTTTCTGAGAATGCTTCTGTCTAGTTTTTATGTGAAGATATTTCCTTTTCCAGCATTGGCCTCAATCAGCTACAAATAAGCACTTGCAGATTATACAGAAAGAGAGTTTCAAAACTCTTCTATCAAAAAGAAGGTTCAACTCTGTGAGTAGAATGCACTCATCACAAAGAAGTTTCTGAGAATGCTTCTGTCTAGTTTTTATGTGAAGATATTTCCTTTTCCAGCATAGGCCTCAAAGTGCTCCAAATAAACCATTGCAGATTCTGCAAAAGGAGTGTTTCCAAACTGCTCTATCAAAAGGAATGTTCAAGTCTGTGAGTTGAATGCACTCATCACACAGAAGTTTCTGAGAATGCTTCTGTCTAGTTTTTAGGTGATGATATTTCATTTCCCAGCCTTGGCCGCAAAGCCTTCCAAATATCCACTTGAAGATTCTACAAAAAGAGTGTTTCAATACTGCTCTTTCAAAAGGAATGTTCAAGTCTGTGAGTTGAATGCACTCATTAAAAAGAAGTTTCGGAGAATGCTTCTGTGTAATTGTTATTTGAGGACATTTCCTTTTCCACCATTGGCCTCAATGAGCTCGAAATAAACACTTGCAGATTCTACAAAAGGAGTGTTTCCAAAATGTCCTATCAAAAGGATCGTTCAGGTCTGTGAGTTAAACGCACTCATCACACACAAGTTTCTGAGAAAGCTTCTGTCTAGTTTTTATGTGAAGATATTTCCTTTTCCAGCATTGGCCTCAAAGCGCTCGAAATAAACACTTGCAGATTCTACCAAAGGAGTGTTTCAAAACTGTCCTATCAAAAGGAACGTTCACGTCTGTGAGTTGAATGCATTCATCACACAGAAGTTTCTGAGAATCCTTCTGTCTAGTTTTTAGGGGAAGATATTTCATTTCCCAGCATAGGCCTCACAGCGCTCCAAATATACAATAGCAGATTCTACATAAAGAGTGTTTCAAAACTCCTCTTTCAAAAGAAAGGTTCAAATCTGTGACTTGAATGCACTCCTCCCAAACAAGTTTCTGAGAACGCTTCTGTCTAGTTTTTATGTGAAGATATTTCCTCTTCCATCATTGGCCTCAAACAGCTCCAAATATGCACCTGCAGATTCTACAAAAAGACAGTTTCAAAACTCTTCTATCAAAAAGAAGGTTCAACTCTGTGAGTAGAATGCACTCATCACAAAGAAGTTTCTGAGAATGCTTCTGTCTAGTTTTTATGTGAAGATATTTCCTTTTCCAGCATAGGCCTCAAAACGCTCCAAACAAACACTTGCAGATTCTTCAAAAGGACTGTTTCCAAACTGCTCTATCCAAAGTAATGTTCAAGTCTGTGAGTTGAATGCACTCATTGCAAACAAGTTTCTGAGAATGCTTCTGTCTATTTTTTATGTGAAGATATTTCCTTTTCCAGCATAGGCCTCAAACCGCTCAAAACAAACACTTGCAGATACTTCAAAAGGAGTGTTTCCATACTGCTCTATCCAAAGTAATGTTCAAGTCTGTGAGTTGAATGCACTCATCACACAGAAGTTTCCGAGAATGCTTCTGTCTGGGTTTTAGGTGAAGATATTTCATTTCCCAGCATAAGCCAGAAAGCGTTCTAAATGTCCACTTGCAGATTTACAAAAAGTGTGTTTCAAAACTGCTCTTTCAAAAGGAACGTTCAATTCTGTGAGTTGAATGCACTCATCGCAAACAAGTTTCTGAGAATGCTTCTGTCTAGTTTTTATGTGAAGATATTTCCTTTTCCAGCATTGGCCTCAAAGCGCTCGAAATAAACACTTGCAGATTCTACCAAAGGAGTGTTTCAAAACTGTCCTATCAAAAGGAACTTTCACGTCTGTGAGTTGAATGCATTCATCACACAGAAGTTTCTGAGAATCCTTCTGTCTAGTTTTTAGGTGAAGATATTTCATTTCCCAGCATAGGCCTCACAGCGCTCCAAATATACACTAGCAGATTCTACATAAAGAGTCTTTCAAAACTCCTCTTTCAAAAGAAAGTTTCAAATCTGTGACTTGAATGCACTCCTCCCAAACAAGTTTCTGAGAACGCTTCTGTCTAGTTTTTATGTGAAGATATTTCCTTTTCCATCATTGGCCTCAAACAGCTCCAAATATGCACCTGCAGATTCTACAAAAAGACAGTTTCAAAACTCTTCTATCAAAAAGAAGGTTCAACTCTGTGAGTAGAATGCACTCATCACAAAGAAGTTTCTGAGAATGCTTCTGTCTAGTTTTTATGTGAAGATATTTCCTTTTCCAGCATAGGCCTCAAAACGCTCCAAACAAACACTTGCAGATTCTTCAAAAGGAGTGTTTCCAAACTGCTCTATCCAAAGTAATGTTCAAGTCTGTGAGTTGAATGCACTCATCACACAGAAGTTTCCGAGAATGCTTCTGTCTAGGTTTTAGGTGAAGATATTCCATTTCCCAGCATAGGCCAGAAAGCGTTCAAAATAGCCACTTTCAGATTGTACAAAAAGTGTGTTTCAAAACTGCTCTTTCAGTAGGAACGTTCAAGTCTGTGAGTTGAATGCACTCATTGCAAACAAGTTTCTGAGAATGCTTCTGTCTAGTTTTTATGTGAAGATATTTCCTTTTCCAGCATTGGCCTCCAACAGCTCCAAATATGGACTTGCAGATTCTACAGAAAGAGAGTTTCAAAACTCTTCTATCAAAAAGAAGGTTCAACTCTGTGAGTAGAATGCACTCATCACACAGAAGTTTCTGAGAATGCTTCTGTCTAGTTTTTATGTGAAGATATTTCCTTTTCCAGCATAGGCCTCAAAGTGCTCCAAATAAACCCTTGCAGATTCTGCAAAAGGAGTGTTTCCAAACTTCTCTATCAAAAGGAATGTTCAAGTCTGTGACTTGAATGCACTCATCACAAAGAAGTTTCTGAGAATCCTTCTGTCTAGTTTTTAGGTGAAGATATTTCATTTCCCAGCCTAGGCCTCAAAGCGTTCCAAATATCCACTTGAAGATTCTACAAAAAGAGTGTTTCAAAACTGCTCTTTCAAAAGGAAGGTTCAAGTCTGTGAGTTGAATGTACTCATTGCAAAGAAGTTTCGGAGAATGCTTCTGTGTAGTTGTTATTTGAGGACATTTCCTTTTCCACCATTGGCCTCAATGAGCTCGAAATAAACACTTGCAGATTCTACAAAAGGAGTGTTTCAAAACTGTCCTATCAAAAGGATCGTTCAAGTCTGTGAGTTGAACGCACTCATCACACATAAGTTTCTGAGAATGCTTCTGTCTAGTTTTTATGTGAAGATATTTCCTTTTCCAGCATTGGCCTCAAAGCGCTCGAAATAAACACTTGCAGATTCTACCAAAGGAGTGTTTCAAAACTGTCCTATCAAAAGGACCGTTCATGTCTGTGAGTTGAATGCATTCATCACACAGAAGTTTCTGAGAATCCTTCTGTCTAGTTTTTAGGTGAAGATATTTCATTTCCCAACATAGGCCTCACAGCACTCCAAATATACACTAGCAGATTCTACAAAAAGACTGTTTCAAAACTGCTCTTTCAAAAGAAAGTTTCAAATCTGTGACTTGAATGCACTCCTCCAAACAAGTTTCTAAGATCGCTTCTGTCTAGTTTTTATGTGAAGATATTTCCTTTTCCATCATTGGCCTCAAACAGCTCCAAATATGCACTTGCAGATTCTACAAAAAGACAGTTTCAAACCTCTTCTATCAAAAACAAGGTTCAACTCTGTGAGTAGAATGCACTCATCACAAAGAAGTTTCTGAGAATGCTTCTGTCTAGTTTTTATGTGAAGATATTTCCTTTTCCAGCATAGGCCTCAAAACGCTCCAAACAAACACTTGCAGATTCTTCAAAAGGAGTGTTTCCAAACTGCTCTATCCAAAGTAATGTTCAAGTCTGTGAGTTGAATGCACTCATTGCAAACAAGTTTCTGACAATGCTTCTGTCTAGTTTTTATGTGAAGATATTTCCTTTTCCAGCATAGGCCTCAAACCGCTCAAAACAAACACTTGCAGATACTTCAAAAGGAGTGTTTCCATACTGCTCTATCCAAAGTAATGTTCAAGTCTGTGAGTTGAATGCACTCATCACACAGAAGTTTCCGAGAATGCTTCTGTCTGGGTTTTAGGTGAAGATATTTCATTTCCCAGCATAAGCCAGAAAGCGTTCTAAATGTCCACTTGCAGATTTTACAAAAAGTGTGTTTCAAAACTGCTCTTTCAAAAGGAACGTTCAATTCTGTGAGTTGAATGCACTCATCGCAAACAAGTTTCTGAGAATGCTTCTGTCTAGTTTTTATGTGAAGATATTTCCTTTTCCAGCATTGGCCTCCAACAGCTCCAAATATGCACTTGCAGATTCTACAGAAAGAGAGTTTCAAAACTCTTCTATCAAAAAGAAGGTTCAACTCTGTGAGTAGAATGCACTCATCACAAAGAATTTTCTGAGAATGCTTCTGTCTAGTTTTTATGTGAAGATATTTCCTTTTCCAGCATAGGCCTCAAAGTGCTCCAAATGAACCCTTGCAGATTCTGCAAAAGTAGGGTTTCCAAACTTCTCTATCAAAAGGAATGTTCAAGTCTGTGAGTTGAATGCACTCATCACACAGAAGTTTCTAAGAATGCTTCTGTCTAGTTTTTAGGTGAAGATATTTCATTTCCCAGCCTAGGCCTCAAAGCGTTCCAAATATCCACTTGAAGATTCTACAAAAAGAGTGTTTCAAAACTGCTCTTTCAAAAGGAAGTTTCAAGTCTGTGAGTTGAATGCACTCATTGCAAAGAAGTTTCGGAGAATGCTTCTGTGTAGTTGTTATTTGAGGACATTTCCTTTTCCACCATTGGCCTCAATGAGCTCGAAATAAACACTTGCAGATCCTACAAAAGGAATGTTTCCAAACTGACCTATCAAAAGGATCGTTCAAGTCTGTGAGTTGAACGCACTCATCACACACAAGTTTCTGAGAATGCTTCTGTCTAGTTTTTATGTGAAGATATTTCCTTTTCCAGCATTGGCCTCAAAGCGCTCGAAATAAACACTTGCAGATTCTACCAAAGGATTGTTTCAAAACTGTCCTATCAAAAGGAACGTTCACGTCTGTGAGTTGAATGCATTCATCACACAGAAGTTTCTGAGAATCCTTCTGTCTAGTTTTTAGGTGAAGATATTTCATTTCCCAGCATAGGCCTCACAGCGCTCCAAATATACACTAGCAGATTCTACAAAAAGAGGGTTTCAAAACTGCTCTTTCAAAAGAAAGGTTCAAGTCTGTGACTTGAATGCACGCCTCCCAAACAAGTTTCTGAGAACGCTTCTGTCTAGTTTTTATGTGAAGATATTTCCTTTGCCATCATTGGCCTCAAACAGCTCCAAATATGCACTTGCAGATTCTACAAAAAGACAGTTTCAAAACTCTTCTATCAAAAAGAAGGTTCAACTCTGTGAGTAGAATGCACTCATCACAAAGAAGTTTCTGAGAATGCTTCTGTCTAGTATTTATGTGAAGATATTTCCTTTTCCAGCATAGGCCTCAAAACGCTCCAAACAAACACTTGCAGATTCTTCAAAAGGAGTGTTTCCAAACTGCTCTATCCAAAGTAATGTTCAAGTCTGTGAGTTGAATGCACTCATCACACAGAAGTTTCCGAGAATGGTTCTGTCTAGGTTTTAGGTGAAGATATTCCATTTCCCAGCATAGGCCAGAAAGCGTTCTAAATATCCACTTTCAGATTGTACAAAAAGTGTGTTTCAAAACTGCTCTTTCAGTAGGAACGTTCAAGTCTGTGAGTTGAATGCACTCATTGCAAACAAGTTTCTGAGAATGCTTCTGTCTAGTTTTTATGTGAAGATATTTCCTTTTCCAGCATTGGCCTCCAACAGCTCCAAATATGCACTTGCAGATTCTACAGAAAGACAGTTTCAAAACTCTTCTATCAAAAAGAAGGTTCAACTCTGTGAGTAGAATGCACTCATCACAAAGAAGTTTCTGAGAATGCTTCTGTCTAGTTTTTATGTGAAGATATTTGCTTTTCCAGCATAGGCCTCAAAGTGCTCCAAATAAACCCTTGCAGATTCTGCAAAAGGAGTGTTTCCAAACTTCTCTATCAAAAGGAATGTTCAAGTCTGTGAGTTGAATGCACTCATCACAAAGAAGTTTCTGAGAATGCTTCTGTCTAGTTTTTAGGTGAAGATATTTCATTTCCCAGCCTAGGCCTCAAAGCGTTCCAAATATCCACTTGAAGATTCTACAAAAAGAGTGTTTCAAAACTGCTCTTTCAAAAGGAAGGTTCAAGTCTGTGAGTTGAATGCACTCATTGCAAAGAAGTTTCGGAGAATGCTTCTGTGTAGTTGTTATTTGCAGGACATTTCCTTTTCCAACATTGGCCTCAATGAGCTCGAAATAAACACTTGCAGATTCTACAAAAGGAGTGTTTCAAAACTGTCCTATCAAAAGGATCGTTCAAGTCTGTGAGTTGAACGCACTCATCACACATAAGTTTCTGAGAATGCTTCTGTCTAGTTTTTATGTGAAGATATTTCCTTTTCCAGCATTGGCCTCAAAGCGCTCGAAATAAACACTTGCAGATTCTACCAAAGGAGTGTTTCAAAACTGTCCTATCAAAAGGAACGTTCACGTCTGTGAGTTGAATGCATTCATCACACAGAAGTTTCTGAGAATCCTTCTGTCTAGTTTTTAGGTGAAGATATTTCATTTCCCAGCATAGGCCTCACAGCGCTCCAAATATACACTAGCAGATTCTACATAAAGAGTGTTTCAAAACTCCTCTTTCAAAAGAAAGGTTCAAATCGGTCACTTGAATGCACTCCTCCCAAACAAGTTTCTGAGAACGCTTCTGTCTAGTTTTTATGTGAAGATATTTCCTTTTCCATCATTGGCCTCAAACAGCTCCAAATATGCACCTGCAGATTCTAAAAAAAGACAGTTTCAAAACTCTTCTATCAAAAAGAAGGTTCAACTCTGTGAGTAGAATGCACTCATCACAAAGAAGTTTCTGAGAATGCTTCTGTCTAGTTTTTATGTGAAGATATTTCCTTTTCCAGCATAGGCCTCAAAACGCTCCAAACAAACACTTGCAGATTCTTCAAAAGGAGTGTTTCCAAACTGCTCTATCCAAAGTAATGTTCAAGTCTGTGAGTTGAATGCACTCATTGCAAACAAGTTTCTGAGAATGCTTCTGTCTAGTTTTTATGTGAAGATATTTCCTTTTCCAGCATTGGCCTCCAACAGCTCCAAATATGCACTTGCAGATTCTACAGAAAGAGAGTTTCAAAACTCTTCTATCAAAAAGAAGGTTCAACTCTGTGAGTAGAATGCACTCATCACAAAGAAGTTTCTGAGAATGCTTCTGTCTAGTTTTTATGTGAAGATATTTCCTTTTCCAGCATAGGCCTCAAAGTGCTCCAAATAAACACTTGCAGATTCTGCAAAAGGAGTGTTTCCAAACTTCTCTATCAAAAGGAATGTTCAAGTCTGTGAGTTGAATGCACTCATCACACAGAAGTTTCTGAGAATGCTTCTGTCTAGTTTTTAGGTGAAGATATTTCATTTCCTAGCCTAGACCTCAAAGCGTTCCAAATATCCACTTGAAGATTCTACAAAAAGAGTGTTTTCAAACTGCTCTTTCAAAAGGAAGGTTCAAGTCTGTGAGTTGAATGCACTCATTGCAAAGGAGTTTCGGAGAATGCTTCTGTGTAGTTGTTATTTGAGGACATTTCCTTTTCCAACATTGGCCTCAATGAGCTCGAAATAAACACTTGCAGATTCCTACAAAAGGAGTGTTTCAAAACTGTCGTATCAAAAGGAACGTTCATGTCTGTGAGTTGAATGCATTCATCACAAAGAAGTTTCTGAGAATCCTTCTGTCTAATTTTTAGGTGAAGATAATTCATTTCCCAGCATAGGCCTCACAGCGCTCCAAATATACACTAGCAGATTCTACATAAAGAGTGTTTCAAAATTCCTCTTTCAAAAGAAAGGTTCAAATCTTTGACTTGAATGCACTCCTCCCAAACAAGTTTCTGAGAACGCTTCTGTCTAGTTTTTATGTGAAGATATTTCCTTTTCCAGCATAGGCCTCAAAACGCTCCAAACAAACACTTGCAGATTCTTCAAAAGGAGTGTTTCCAAACTGCTCTATCCAAAGTAATGTTCAAGTCTGTGAGTTGAATGCACTCATCACACAGAAGTTTCCGAGAATGCTTCTGTCTAGGTTTTACGTGAAGATATTCCTTTTACCAGCATAGGCCAGAAAGCGTTCTAAATATCCACTTTCAGATTGTACAAAAAGTGTGTTTCAAAACTGCTCTTTCAGTAGGAACGTTCAAGTCTGTGAATTGAATGCACTCATCGCAAACAAGTTTCTGAGAATGCTTCTGTCTAGTTTTTATGTGAAGATATTTCCTTTTCCAGCATTGGCCTCAATCAGCTACAAATAAGCACTTGCAGATTATACAGAAAGAGAGTTTCAAAACTCTTCTATCAAAAAGAAGGTTCAACTCTGTGAGTAGAATGCACTCATCACAAAGAAGTTTCTGAGAATGCTTCTGTCTAGTTTTTATGTGAAGATATTTCCTTTTCCAGCATAGGCCTCAAAGTGCTCCAAATAAACCATTGCAGATTCTGCAAAAGGAGTGTTTCCAAACTGCTCTATCAAAAGGAATGTTCAAGTCTGTGAGTTGAATGCACTCATCACACAGAAGTTTCTGAGAATGCTTCTGTCTAGTTTTTAGGTGATGATATTTCATTTCCCAGCCTTGGCCGCAAAGCCTTCCAAATATCCACTTGAAGATTCTACAAAAAGAGTGTTTCAATACTGCTCTTTCAAAAGGAATGTTCAAGTCTGTGAGTTGAATGCACTCATTAAAAAGAAGTTTCGGAGAATGCTTCTGTGTAATTGTTATTTGAGGACATTTCCTTTTCCACCATTGGCCTCAATGAGCTCGAAATAAACACTTGCAGATTCTACAAAAGGAGTGTTTCCAAAATGTCCTATCAAAAGGATCGTTCAGGTCTGTGAGTTAAACGCACTCATCACACACAAGTTTCTGAGAAAGCTTCTGTCTAGTTTTTATGTGAAGATATTTCCTTTTCCAGCATTGGCCTCAAAGCGCTCGAAATAAACACTTGCAGATTCTACCAAAGGAGTGTTTCAAAACTGTCCTATCAAAAGGAACGTTCACGTCTGTGAGTTGAATGCATTCATCACACAGAAGTTTCTGAGAATCCTTCTGTCTAGTTTTTAGGGGAAGATATTTCATTTCCCAGCATAGGCCTCACAGCGCTCCAAATATACAATAGCAGATTCTACATAAAGAGTGTTTCAAAACTCCTCTTTCAAAAGAAAGGTTCAAATCTGTGACTTGAATGCACTCCTCCCAAACAAGTTTCTGAGAACGCTTCTGTCTAGTTTTTATGTGAAGATATTTCCTCTTCCATCATTGGCCTCAAACAGCTCCAAATATGCACCTGCAGATTCTACAAAAAGACAGTTTCAAAACTCTTCTATCAAAAAGAAGGTTCAACTCTGTGAGTAGAATGCACTCATCACAAAGAAGTTTCTGAGAATGCTTCTGTCTAGTTTTTATGTGAAGATATTTCCTTTTCCAGCATAGGCCTCAAAACGCTCCAAACAAACACTTGCAGATTCTTCAAAAGGACTGTTTCCAAACTGCTCTATCCAAAGTAATGTTCAAGTCTGTGAGTTGAATGCACTCATTGCAAACAAGTTTCTGAGAATGCTTCTGTCTATTTTTTATGTGAAGATATTTCCTTTTCCAGCATAGGCCTCAAACCGCTCAAAACAAACACTTGCAGATACTTCAAAAGGAGTGTTTCCATACTGCTCTATCCAAAGTAATGTTCAAGTCTGTGAGTTGAATGCACTCATCACACAGAAGTTTCCGAGAATGCTTCTGTCTGGGTTTTAGGTGAAGATATTTCATTTCCCAGCATAAGCCAGAAAGCGTTCTAAATGTCCACTTGCAGATTTACAAAAAGTGTGTTTCAAAACTGCTCTTTCAAAAGGAACGTTCAATTCTGTGAGTTGAATGCACTCATCGCAAACAAGTTTCTGAGAATGCTTCTGTCTAGTTTTTATGTGAAGATATTTCCTTTTCCAGCATTGGCCTCAAAGCGCTCGAAATAAACACTTGCAGATTCTACCAAAGGAGTGTTTCAAAACTGTCCTATCAAAAGGAACTTTCACGTCTGTGAGTTGAATGCATTCATCACACAGAAGTTTCTGAGAATCCTTCTGTCTAGTTTTTAGGTGAAGATATTTCATTTCCCAGCATAGGCCTCACAGCGCTCCAAATATACACTAGCAGATTCTACATAAAGAGTCTTTCAAAACTCCTCTTTCAAAAGAAAGTTTCAAATCTGTGACTTGAATGCACTCCTCCCAAACAAGTTTCTGAGAACGCTTCTGTCTAGTTTTTATGTGAAGATATTTCCTTTTCCATCATTGGCCTCAAACAGCTCCAAATATGCACCTGCAGATTCTACAAAAAGACAGTTTCAAAACTCTTCTATCAAAAAGAAGGTTCAACTCTGTGAGTAGAATGCACTCATCACAAAGAAGTTTCTGAGAATGCTTCTGTCTAGTTTTTATGTGAAGATATTTCCTTTTCCAGCATAGGCCTCAAAACGCTCCAAACAAACACTTGCAGATTCTTCAAAAGGAGTGTTTCCAAACTGCTCTATCCAAAGTAATGTTCAAGTCTGTGAGTTGAATGCACTCATCACACAGAAGTTTCCGAGAATGCTTCTGTCTAGGTTTTAGGTGAAGATATTCCATTTCCCAGCATAGGCCAGAAAGCGTTCAAAATAGCCACTTTCAGATTGTACAAAAAGTGTGTTTCAAAACTGCTCTTTCAGTAGGAACGTTCAAGTCTGTGAGTTGAATGCACTCATTGCAAACAAGTTTCTGAGAATGCTTCTGTCTAGTTTTTATGTGAAGATATTTCCTTTTCCAGCATTGGCCTCCAACAGCTCCAAATATGGACTTGCAGATTCTACAGAAAGAGAGTTTCAAAACTCTTCTATCAAAAAGAAGGTTCAACTCTGTGAGTAGAATGCACTCATCACACAGAAGTTTCTGAGAATGCTTCTGTCTAGTTTTTATGTGAAGATATTTCCTTTTCCAGCATAGGCCTCAAAGTGCTCCAAATAAACCCTTGCAGATTCTGCAAAAGGAGTGTTTCCAAACTTCTCTATCAAAAGGAATGTTCAAGTCTGTGACTTGAATGCACTCATCACAAAGAAGTTTCTGAGAATCCTTCTGTCTAGTTTTTAGGTGAAGATATTTCATTTCCCAGCCTAGGCCTCAAAGCGTTCCAAATATCCACTTGAAGATTCTACAAAAAGAGTGTTTCAAAACTGCTCTTTCAAAAGGAAGGTTCAAGTCTGTGAGTTGAATGTACTCATTGCAAAGAAGTTTCGGAGAATGCTTCTGTGTAGTTGTTATTTGAGGACATTTCCTTTTCCACCATTGGCCTCAATGAGCTCGAAATAAACACTTGCAGATTCTACAAAAGGAGTGTTTCAAAACTGTCCTATCAAAAGGATCGTTCAAGTCTGTGAGTTGAACGCACTCATCACACATAAGTTTCTGAGAATGCTTCTGTCTAGTTTTTATGTGAAGATATTTCCTTTTCCAGCATTGGCCTCAAAGCGCTCGAAATAAACACTTGCAGATTCTACCAAAGGAGTGTTTCAAAACTGTCCTATCAAAAGGACCGTTCATGTCTGTGAGTTGAATGCATTCATCACACAGAAGTTTCTGAGAATCCTTCTGTCTAGTTTTTAGGTGAAGATATTTCATTTCCCAACATAGGCCTCACAGCACTCCAAATATACACTAGCAGATTCTACAAAAAGACTGTTTCAAAACTGCTCTTTCAAAAGAAAGTTTCAAATCTGTGACTTGAATGCACTCCTCCAAACAAGTTTCTAAGATCGCTTCTGTCTAGTTTTTATGTGAAGATATTTCCTTTTCCATCATTGGCCTCAAACAGCTCCAAATATGCACTTGCAGATTCTACAAAAAGACAGTTTCAAACCTCTTCTATCAAAAACAAGGTTCAACTCTGTGAGTAGAATGCACTCATCACAAAGAAGTTTCTGAGAATGCTTCTGTCTAGTTTTTATGTGAAGATATTTCCTTTTCCAGCATAGGCCTCAAAACGCTCCAAACAAACACTTGCAGATTCTTCAAAAGGAGTGTTTCCAAACTGCTCTATCCAAAGTAATGTTCAAGTCTGTGAGTTGAATGCACTCATCACACAGAAGTTTCCGAGAGTGCTTCTGTCTAGGTTTTAGGTGAAGATATTCCGTTTCCCAGCATAGGCCAGAAAGCGTTCTAAATAGCCACTTTCAGATTGTACAAAAAGTGTGTTTCAAAACTGCTCTTTCAGTAGGAACGTTCAAGTCTGTGAGTTGAATGCACTCATTGCAAACAAGTTTCTGAAAATGCTTCTGTCTAGTTTTTATGTGAAGCTATTTCCTTTCCAAGCATTGGCCTCCATCAGCTCCAAATATGCACTTGCAGATTCTACAGAAAGAGAGTTTCAAAACTCTTCTATCAAAAAGAAGGTTCAACTCTTTGAGTAGAATGCACTCATCACAAAGAAGTTTCTGAGAATGCTTCTGTCTAGTTTTTATGTGAAGATATTTCCTTTTCCAGCATAGGCCTCAAAGTGCTCCAAATAAACCCTTGCAGATTCTGCAAAAGGAGTGTTTCCAAACTTCTCTATCAGAAGGAATGTTCAAGTCTGTGAGTTGAATGCACTCATCACAAAGAAGTTTCTGAGAATGCTTCTGTCTAGTTTTTAGGTGAAGATATTTCATTTCCCAGCCTAGGCCTCAAAGCGTTCCAAATATCCACTTGAAGATTCTACAAAAAGAGTGTTTCAAAACTGCTCTTTCAAAAGGAAGGTTCAAGTCTGTGAGTTGAACGCACTCATTGCAAGGAAGTTTCGGAGAATGCTTCTGTGTAGTTGTTATTTGAGGACATTTCCTTTTCCAACATTGGCCTCAATGAGCTCGAAATAAACACTTGCAGATTCTACAAAAGGAGTGTTTCAAAACTGTCCTATCAAAAGGATCGTTCAAGTCTGTGAGTTGAACGCACTCATCACACATAAGTTTCTGAGAATGCTTCTGTCTAGTTTTTATGTGAAGATATTTCCTTTTCCAGCTTTGGCCTCAAAGCGCTCGAAATAAACACTTGCAGATTCTACCAAAGGAGTGTTTCAAAACTGTCCTATCAAAAGAAACGTTCACGTCTGTGAGTTGAATGCATTCATCACACAGAAGTTTCTGAGAATCCTTCTTTCTATTTATTAGGTGAAGATATTTCATTTCCCAGCATAGGCCTCACAGCGCTCCAAATATACACTAGCAGATTCTACATAAAGAGTGTTTCAAAACTCCTCTTTCAAAAGAAAGGTTCAAATCTGTGACTTGAATGCACTCCTCCCAAATAAGTTTCTGAGAACGCTTCTGTCTAGTTTTTATGTGAAGATATTTCCTTTTCCATCATTGGCCTCAAACAGCTCCAAATATGCACCTGCAGATTCTACAAAAAGACAGTTTCAAAACTCTTCTATCAAAAAGAAGGTTCAACTCTGTGAGTAGAATGCACTCATCACAAAGAAGTTTCTGAGAATGCTTCTGTCTAGTTTTTATATGAAGATATTTCCTTTTCCAGCATAGGCCTCAAAACGCTCCAAACAAACACTTGCAGATTCTTCAAAAGGAGTGTTTCCAAACTGCTACATCCAAAGTAATGTTCAAGTCTGTGAGTTGAATGCACTAATCACACAGAAGTTTCCGAGAATGCTTCTGTCTAGGTTTTAGGTGAAGATATTTCATTTCCCAGCATAGGCCAGAAAGCGTTCTAAATATCCACTTTCAGATTGTACAAAAAGTGTGTTTCAAAACTGCTCTTTCAGTAGGAACGTTAAAGTCAGTGAGTTGAATGCACTCATCGCAAACAAGTTTCTGAGAATGCTTCTGTCTAGTTTTTATATGAAGATATTTCCTTTTCCAGCATTGGCTTCCAACAGCTGCAAATATGCACTTCCAGATTCTACAGAAAGAGAGTTTCAAAACTCTTCTATCAAAAAGAAGGTTCAACTCTGTGAGTAGAATGCACTCATCACAAAGAAGTTTCTGAGAATGCTTCTGTCTAGTTTTTATGTGAAGATATTTCCTTTTCCAACATAGGCCTCAAAGTGCTCCAAATAAACCCTTGCAGATTCTGCAAAAGGAGTGTTTCCAAACTGTCCTATCAAAAGGATCGTTCAAGTCTGTGAGTTGAACGCACTCATCACACACAAGTTTCTGAGAATGCTTCTGTCTAGTTTTTATGTGAAGATATTTCCTTTTCCAGCATTGGCCTCAAAGCGCTCGAAATAAACACTTGTAGATTCTACCAAAGGAGTGTTTCAAAACTGTCCTATCAAAAGGAACGTTCATGTCTGTGAGTTGAATGCATTCATCACACAGAAGTTTCTGAGAATCCTTCTGTCTAGTTTTTAGGTGAAGATATTTCATTTCCCAGCGTAGGCCTCACAGCGCTCCAAATATACACTAGCAGATTCTACAAAAAGAGTGTTTCAAAACTGCTCTTTCAAAAGAAAGGTTCACATCTGTCACTTGAGTGCACTCATCCCAAAGAAGTTTCTGAGAACGCTTCTGTCTAGTTTTCATGTGAAGATATTTCCTTTTCCATCATTGGCCTCAAACAGCTCCAAATATGCACTTGCAGATTCTACAAAAAGACAGTTTCAAAACTCTTCTATCAAAAAGAAGGTTCAAATCTGTGAGTAGAATGCACTCATCACAAAGTAGTTTCTGAGAATACTTCTGTCTAGTTTTTATGTGAAGATATTTCCTTTTCCAGCATAGGCCTCAAAACGCTCCAAACAAACACTTGCAGATTCTTCAAAAGGAGTGTTTCCAAACTGCTCTATCCAAAGTAATGTTGAAGTCTGTGAGTTGAATGTACTCATCACACAGAAGTTTCCGAGAATGCTTCTGTCTAGGTTTTAGGTGAAGTTGTTTCATTTCCCAGCATAGGCCAGAAAGCGTTCTAAATATCCACTTGCAGATTGTACAAAAAGTGTGTTTCAAAACTGCTCCTTCAGTAGGAACGTTGCAGTCTGTGAGTTGAATGCACTCATCGCAAACAAGTTTCTGAGAATGCTTCTGTCTAGTTTTTATGTGAAGATATTTCCTTTTCCAGCATTGGCCTCAATCAGCTACAAATAAGCACCTGCAGATTATACAGAAAGAGAGTTTCAAAACTCTTCTATCAAAAAGAAGGTTCAACTCTGTGAGTAGAATGCACTCATCACAAAGAAGTTTCTGAGAATGCTTCTGTCTAGTTTTTATGTGAAGATATTTCCTTTTCCAGCATAGGCCTCAAAGTGCTCCAAATAAACCATTGCAGATTCTGCAAAAGGAGTGTTTCCAAACTGCTCTATCAAAAGGAATGTTCAAGTCTGTGAGTTGAATGCACTCATCACACAGAAGTTTCTGAGAATGCTTCTGTCTAGTTTTTAGGTGAAGATATTTAATTTCCCAGCCTTGGCCGCAAAGCCTTCCAAATATCCACTTGAAGATTCTACAAAAAGAGTGTTTCAATACTGCTCTTTCAAAAGGAAGGTTCAAGTCTGTGAGTTGAATGCACTCATTAAGAAGAAGTTTCGGAGAATGCTTCTGTGTAGTTGTTATTTGAGGACATTTCCATTTCCACCATTGGCCTCAATGAGCTCGAAATAAACACTTGCAGATTCTACAAAAGGAGTGTTTCCAAACTGTCCTATCAAAAGGATCGTTCAAGTCTGTGAGTTGAACGCACTCATCACACATAAGTTTCTGAGAATGCTTCTGTCTAGGTTTTAGGTGAAGATATTCCATTTCCCAGCATAGGCCAGAAAGCGTTCTAAATATCCACATTCAGATTGTACAAAAAGTGTTTTTCAAAACTGCTCTTTCAGTAGGAACGTTCAAGTCTGTGAGTTGAATGCACTCATTGCAAACAAGTTTCTGAGAATGCTTCTGTCTAGTTTTTATGTGAAGATATTTCCTTTTCCAGCATTGGCCTCCAACAGCTCCAAATATGCACTTGCAGATTCTACAGAAAGAGAGTTTCAAAACTCTTCTATCAAAAAGAAGGTTCAACTCTTTGAGTAGAATGCACTCATCACAAAGAAGTTTCTGAGAATGCTTCTGTCTAGTTTTTATGTGAAGATGTTTCCATTTCCAGCATAGGCCTCAAAGTGCTCCAAATAAACCCTTGCAGATTCTGCAAAAGGAGTGTTTCCAAACTTCTCTATCAAAAGGAATGTTCAAGTCTGTGACTTGAATGGACTCATCACAAAGAAGTTTCTGAGAATGCTTCTGTCTAGTTTTTAGGTGAAGATATTTCATTTCCCAGCCTAGGCCTCAAAGCGTTCCAAATATCCACTTGAAGATTCTACAAAAAGAGTGTTTCAAAACTGCTCTTTCAAAAGGAAGGTTCAAGTCTGTGAGTTGAATGCACTCATTGCAAAGAAGTTTCGGAGAATGCTTCTGTGTAGTTGTTATTTGAGGACATTTCCTTTTCCAACATTGGCCTCAATGAGCTCGAAATAAAAACTTGCAGATTCTACAAAAGGAGTGTTTCAAAACTGTCCTATCAAAAGGATCGTTCAAGTCTGTGAGTTGAACGCACTCATCACACATAAGTTTCTGAGAATGCTTCTGTCTAGTTTTTATGTGAAGATATTTCCTTTTCCAGCATTGGCCTCAAAGCGCTCGAAATAAACACTTGCAGATTCTACCAAAGGAGTGTTTCAAAACTGTCCTATCAAAAGGAACGTTCACGTCTGTGAGTTGAATGCATTCATCACACAGAAGTTTCTGAGAATCCTTCTGTCTAGTTTTTAGGTGAAGATATTTCATTTCCCAGCATAGGCCTCACAGCGCTCCAAATATACACTAGCAGATTCTACATAAAGAGTGTTTCAAAACTCCTCTTTCAAAAGAAAGGTTCAAATCGGTCACTTGAATGCACTCCTCCCAAACAAGTTTCTGAGAACGCTTCTGTCTAGTTTTTATGTGAAGATATTTCCTTTTCCATCATTGGCCTCAAACAGCTCCAAATATGCACCTGCAGATTCTAAAAAAAGACAGTTTCAAAACTCTTCTATCAAAAAGAAGGTTCAACTCTGTGAGTAGAATGCACTCATCACAAAGAAGTTTCTGAGAATGCTTCTGTCTAGTTTTTATGTGAAGATATTTCCTTTTCCAGCATAGGCCTCAAAACGCTCCAAACAAACACTTGCAGATTCTTCAAAAGGAGTGTTTCCAAACTGCTCTATCCAAAGTAATGTTCAAGTCTGTGAGTTGAATGCACTCATTGCAAACAAGTTTCTGAGAATGCTTCTGTCTAGTTTTTATGTGAAGATATTTCCTTTTCCAGCATTGGCCTCCAACAGCTCCAAATATGCACTTGCAGATTCTACAGAAAGAGAGTTTCAAAACTCTTCTATCAAAAAGAAGGTTCAACTCTGTGAGTAGAATGCACTCATCACAAAGAAGTTTCTGAGAATGCTTCTGTCTAGTTTTTATGTGAAGATATTTCCTTTTCCAGCATAGGCCTCAAAGTGCTCCAAATAAACACTTGCAGATTCTGCAAAAGGAGTGTTTCCAAACTTCTCTATCAAAAGGAATGTTCAAGTCTGTGAGTTGAATGCACTCATCACACAGAAGTTTCTGAGAATGCTTCTGTCTAGTTTTTAGGTGAAGATATTTCATTTCCTAGCCTAGACCTCAAAGCGTTCCAAATATCCACTTGAAGATTCTACAAAAAGAGTGTTTTCAAACTGCTCTTTCAAAAGGAAGGTTCAAGTCTGTGAGTTGAATGCACTCATTGCAAAGGAGTTTCGGAGAATGCTTCTGTGTAGTTGTTATTTGAGGACATTTCCTTTTCCAACATTGGCCTCAATGAGCTCGAAATAAACACTTGCAGATTCCTACAAAAGGAGTGTTTCAAAACTGTCGTATCAAAAGGAACGTTCATGTCTGTGAGTTGAATGCATTCATCACAAAGAAGTTTCTGAGAATCCTTCTGTCTAATTTTTAGGTGAAGATAATTCATTTCCCAGCATAGGCCTCACAGCGCTCCAAATATACACTAGCAGATTCTACATAAAGAGTGTTTCAAAATTCCTCTTTCAAAAGAAAGGTTCAAATCTTTGACTTGAATGCACTCCTCCCAAACAAGTTTCTGAGAACGCTTCTGTCTAGTTTTTATGTGAAGATATTTCCTTTTCCAGCATAGGCCTCAAAACGCTCCAAACAAACACTTGCAGATTCTTCAAAAGGAGTGTTTCCAAACTGCTCTATCCAAAGTAATGTTCAAGTCTGTGAGTTGAATGCACTCATCACACAGAAGTTTCCGAGAATGCTTCTGTCTAGGTTTTACGTGAAGATATTCCTTTTACCAGCATAGGCCAGAAAGCGTTCTAAATATCCACTTTCAGATTGTACAAAAAGTGTGTTTCAAAACTGCTCTTTCAGTAGGAACGTTCAAGTCTGTGAATTGAATGCACTCATCGCAAACAAGTTTCTGAGAATGCTTCTGTCTAGTTTTTATGTGAAGATATTTCCTTTTCCAGCATAGGCCTCAAAGTGCTCCAAATAAACACTTGCAGATTCTGCAAAAGGAGTGTTTCCAAACTTCTCTATCAAAAGGAATGTTCAAGTCTGTGAGTTGAATGCACTCATCACACAGAAGTTTCTGAGAATGCTTCTGTCTAGTTTTTAGGTGAAGATATTTCATTTCCTAGCCTAGACCTCAAAGCGTTCCAAATATCCACTTGAAGATTCTACAAAAAGAGTGTTTTCAAACTGCTCTTTCAAAAGGAAGGTTCAAGTCTGTGAGTTGAATGCACTCATTGCAAAGGAGTTTCGGAGAATGCTTCTGTGTAGTTGTTATTTGAGGACATTTCCTTTTCCAACATTGGCCTCAATGAGCTCGAAATAAACACTTGCAGATTCCTACAAAAGGAGTGTTTCAAAACTGTCGTATCAAAAGGAACGTTCATGTCTGTGAGTTGAATGCATTCATCACAAAGAAGTTTCTGAGAATCCTTCTGTCTAATTTTTAGGTGAAGATAATTCATTTCCCAGCATAGGCCTCACAGCGCTCCAAATATACACTAGCAGATTCTACATAAAGAGTGTTTCAAAATTCCTCTTTCAAAAGAAAGGTTCAAATCTTTGACTTGAATGCACTCCTCCCAAACAAGTTTCTGAGAACGCTTCTGTCTAGTTTTTATGTGAAGATATTTCCTTTTCCAGCATAGGCCTCAAAACGCTCCAAACAAACACTTGCAGATTCTTCAAAAGGAGTGTTTCCAAACTGCTCTATCCAAAGTAATGTTCAAGTCTGTGAGTTGAATGCACTCATCACACAGAAGTTTCCGAGAATGCTTCTGTCTAGGTTTTACGTGAAGATATTCCTTTTACCAGCATAGGCCAGAAAGCGTTCTAAATATCCACTTTCAGATTGTACAAAAAGTGTGTTTCAAAACTGCTCTTTCAGTAGGAACGTTCAAGTCTGTGAATTGAATGCACTCATCGCAAACAAGTTTCTGAGAATGCTTCTGTCTAGTTTTTATGTGAAGATATTTCCTTTTCCAGCATTGGCCTCAATCAGCTACAAATAAGCACTTGCAGATTATACAGAAAGAGAGTTTCAAAACTCTTCTATCAAAAAGAAGGTTCAACTCTGTGAGTAGAATGCACTCATCACAAAGAAGTTTCTGAGAATGCTTCTGTCTAGTTTTTATGTGAAGATATTTCCTTTTCCAGCATAGGCCTCAAAGTGCTCCAAATAAACCATTGCAGATTCTGCAAAAGGAGTGTTTCCAAACTGCTCTATCAAAAGGAATGTTCAAGTCTGTGAGTTGAATGCACTCATCACACAGAAGTTTCTGAGAATGCTTCTGTCTAGTTTTTAGGTGATGATATTTCATTTCCCAGCCTTGGCCGCAAAGCCTTCCAAATATCCACTTGAAGATTCTACAAAAAGAGTGTTTCAATACTGCTCTTTCAAAAGGAATGTTCAAGTCTGTGAGTTGAATGCACTCATTAAAAAGAAGTTTCGGAGAATGCTTCTGTGTAATTGTTATTTGAGGACATTTCCTTTTCCACCATTGGCCTCAATGAGCTCGAAATAAACACTTGCAGATTCTACAAAAGGAGTGTTTCCAAAATGTCCTATCAAAAGGATCGTTCAGGTCTGTGAGTTAAACGCACTCATCACACACAAGTTTCTGAGAAAGCTTCTGTCTAGTTTTTATGTGAAGATATTTCCTTTTCCAGCATTGGCCTCAAAGCGCTCGAAATAAACACTTGCAGATTCTACCAAAGGAGTGTTTCAAAACTGTCCTATCAAAAGGAACGTTCACGTCTGTGAGTTGAATGCATTCATCACACAGAAGTTTCTGAGAATCCTTCTGTCTAGTTTTTAGGGGAAGATATTTCATTTCCCAGCATAGGCCTCACAGCGCTCCAAATATACAATAGCAGATTCTACATAAAGAGTGTTTCAAAACTCCTCTTTCAAAAGAAAGGTTCAAATCTGTGACTTGAATGCACTCCTCCCAAACAAGTTTCTGAGAACGCTTCTGTCTAGTTTTTATGTGAAGATATTTCCTCTTCCATCATTGGCCTCAAACAGCTCCAAATATGCACCTGCAGATTCTACAAAAAGACAGTTTCAAAACTCTTCTATCAAAAAGAAGGTTCAACTCTGTGAGTAGAATGCACTCATCACAAAGAAGTTTCTGAGAATGCTTCTGTCTAGTTTTTATGTGAAGATATTTCCTTTTCCAGCATAGGCCTCAAAACGCTCCAAACAAACACTTGCAGATTCTTCAAAAGGACTGTTTCCAAACTGCTCTATCCAAAGTAATGTTCAAGTCTGTGAGTTGAATGCACTCATTGCAAACAAGTTTCTGAGAATGCTTCTGTCTATTTTTTATGTGAAGATATTTCCTTTTCCAGCATAGGCCTCAAACCGCTCAAAACAAACACTTGCAGATACTTCAAAAGGAGTGTTTCCATACTGCTCTATCCAAAGTAATGTTCAAGTCTGTGAGTTGAATGCACTCATCACACAGAAGTTTCCGAGAATGCTTCTGTCTGGGTTTTAGGTGAAGATATTTCATTTCCCAGCATAAGCCAGAAAGCGTTCTAAATGTCCACTTGCAGATTTACAAAAAGTGTGTTTCAAAACTGCTCTTTCAAAAGGAACGTTCAATTCTGTGAGTTGAATGCACTCATCGCAAACAAGTTTCTGAGAATGCTTCTGTCTAGTTTTTATGTGAAGATATTTCCTTTTCCAGCATTGGCCTCAAAGCGCTCGAAATAAACACTTGCAGATTCTACCAAAGGAGTGTTTCAAAACTGTCCTATCAAAAGGAACTTTCACGTCTGTGAGTTGAATGCATTCATCACACAGAAGTTTCTGAGAATCCTTCTGTCTAGTTTTTAGGTGAAGATATTTCATTTCCCAGCATAGGCCTCACAGCGCTCCAAATATACACTAGCAGATTCTACATAAAGAGTCTTTCAAAACTCCTCTTTCAAAAGAAAGTTTCAAATCTGTGACTTGAATGCACTCCTCCCAAACAAGTTTCTGAGAACGCTTCTGTCTAGTTTTTATGTGAAGATATTTCCTTTTCCATCATTGGCCTCAAACAGCTCCAAATATGCACCTGCAGATTCTACAAAAAGACAGTTTCAAAACTCTTCTATCAAAAAGAAGGTTCAACTCTGTGAGTAGAATGCACTCATCACAAAGAAGTTTCTGAGAATGCTTCTGTCTAGTTTTTATGTGAAGATATTTCCTTTTCCAGCATAGGCCTCAAAACGCTCCAAACAAACACTTGCAGATTCTTCAAAAGGAGTGTTTCCAAACTGCTCTATCCAAAGTAATGTTCAAGTCTGTGAGTTGAATGCACTCATCACACAGAAGTTTCCGAGAATGCTTCTGTCTAGGTTTTAGGTGAAGATATTCCATTTCCCAGCATAGGCCAGAAAGCGTTCAAAATAGCCACTTTCAGATTGTACAAAAAGTGTGTTTCAAAACTGCTCTTTCAGTAGGAACGTTCAAGTCTGTGAGTTGAATGCACTCATTGCAAACAAGTTTCTGAGAATGCTTCTGTCTAGTTTTTATGTGAAGATATTTCCTTTTCCAGCATTGGCCTCCAACAGCTCCAAATATGGACTTGCAGATTCTACAGAAAGAGAGTTTCAAAACTCTTCTATCAAAAAGAAGGTTCAACTCTGTGAGTAGAATGCACTCATCACACAGAAGTTTCTGAGAATGCTTCTGTCTAGTTTTTATGTGAAGATATTTCCTTTTCCAGCATAGGCCTCAAAGTGCTCCAAATAAACCCTTGCAGATTCTGCAAAAGGAGTGTTTCCAAACTTCTCTATCAAAAGGAATGTTCAAGTCTGTGACTTGAATGCACTCATCACAAAGAAGTTTCTGAGAATCCTTCTGTCTAGTTTTTAGGTGAAGATATTTCATTTCCCAGCCTAGGCCTCAAAGCGTTCCAAATATCCACTTGAAGATTCTACAAAAAGAGTGTTTCAAAACTGCTCTTTCAAAAGGAAGGTTCAAGTCTGTGAGTTGAATGTACTCATTGCAAAGAAGTTTCGGAGAATGCTTCTGTGTAGTTGTTATTTGAGGACATTTCCTTTTCCACCATTGGCCTCAATGAGCTCGAAATAAACACTTGCAGATTCTACAAAAGGAGTGTTTCAAAACTGTCCTATCAAAAGGATCGTTCAAGTCTGTGAGTTGAACGCACTCATCACACATAAGTTTCTGAGAATGCTTCTGTCTAGTTTTTATGTGAAGATATTTCCTTTTCCAGCATTGGCCTCAAAGCGCTCGAAATAAACACTTGCAGATTCTACCAAAGGAGTGTTTCAAAACTGTCCTATCAAAAGGACCGTTCATGTCTGTGAGTTGAATGCATTCATCACACAGAAGTTTCTGAGAATCCTTCTGTCTAGTTTTTAGGTGAAGATATTTCATTTCCCAACATAGGCCTCACAGCACTCCAAATATACACTAGCAGATTCTACAAAAAGACTGTTTCAAAACTGCTCTTTCAAAAGAAAGTTTCAAATCTGTGACTTGAATGCACTCCTCCAAACAAGTTTCTAAGATCGCTTCTGTCTAGTTTTTATGTGAAGATATTTCCTTTTCCATCATTGGCCTCAAACAGCTCCAAATATGCACTTGCAGATTCTACAAAAAGACAGTTTCAAACCTCTTCTATCAAAAACAAGGTTCAACTCTGTGAGTAGAATGCACTCATCACAAAGAAGTTTCTGAGAATGCTTCTGTCTAGTTTTTATGTGAAGATATTTCCTTTTCCAGCATAGGCCTCAAAACGCTCCAAACAAACACTTGCAGATTCTTCAAAAGGAGTGTTTCCAAACTGCTCTATCCAAAGTAATGTTCAAGTCTGTGAGTTGAATGCACTCATCACACAGAAGTTTCCGAGAGTGCTTCTGTCTAGGTTTTAGGTGAAGATATTCCGTTTCCCAGCATAGGCCAGAAAGCGTTCTAAATAGCCACTTTCAGATTGTACAAAAAGTGTGTTTCAAAACCGCTCTTTCAGTAGGAACATTCAAGTCTGTGAGTTGAATGCACTCATTGCAAACAAGTTTCTGAAAATGCTTCTGTCTAGTTTTTATGTGAAGCTATTTCCTTTCCAAGCATTGGCCTCCATCAGCTCCAAATATGCACTTGCAGATTCTACAGAAAGAGAGTTTCAAAACTCTTCTATCAAAAAGAAGGTTCAACTCTTTGAGTAGAATGCACTCATCACAAAGAAGTTTCTGAGAATGCTTCTGTCTAGTTTTTATGTGAAGATATTTCCTTTTCCAGCATAGGCCTCAAAGTGCTCCAAATAAACCCTTGCAGATTCTGCAAAAGGAGTGTTTCCAAACTTCTCTATCAGAAGGAATGTTCAAGTCTGTGAGTTGAATGCACTCATCACAAAGAAGTTTCTGAGAATGCTTCTGTCTAGTTTTTAGGTGAAGATATTTCATTTCCCAGCCTAGGCCTCAAAGCGTTCCAAATATCCACTTGAAGATTCTACAAAAAGAGTGTTTCAAAACTGCTCTTTCAAAAGGAAGGTTCAAGTCTGTGAGTTGAACGCACTCATTGCAAGGAAGTTTCGGAGAATGCTTCTGTGTAGTTGTTATTTGAGGACATTTCCTTTTCCAACATTGGCCTCAATGAGCTCGAAATAAACACTTGCAGATTCTACAAAAGGAGTGTTTCAAAACTGTCCTATCAAAAGGATCGTTCAAGTCTGTGAGTTGAACGCACTCATCACACATAAGTTTCTGAGAATGCTTCTGTCTAGTTTTTATGTGAAGATATTTCCTTTTCCAGCTTTGGCCTCAAAGCGCTCGAAATAAACACTTGCAGATTCTACCAAAGGAGTGTTTCAAAACTGTCCTATCAAAAGAAACGTTCACGTCTGTGAGTTGAATGCATTCATCACACAGAAGTTTCTGAGAATCCTTCTTTCTAGTTATTAGGTGAAGATATTTCATTTCCCAGCATAGGCCTCACAGCGCTCCAAATATACACTAGCAGATTCTACATAAAGAGTGTTTCAAAACTCCTCTTTCAAAAGAAAGGTTCAAATCTGTGACTTGAATGCACTCCTCCCAAATAAGTTTCTGAGAACGCTTCTGTCTAGTTTTTATGTGAAGATATTTCCTTTTCCATCATTGGCCTCAAACAGCTCCAAATATGCACCTGCAGATTCTACAAAAAGACAGTTTCAAAACTCTTCTATCAAAAAGAAGGTTCAACTCTGTGAGTAGAATGCACTCATCACAAAGAAGTTTCTGAGAATGCTTCTGTCTAGTTTTTATATGAAGATATTTCCTTTTCCAGCATAGGCCTCAAAACGCTCCAAACAAACACTTGCAGATTCTTCAAAAGGAGTGTTTCCAAACTGCTACATCCAAAGTAATGTTCAAGTCTGTGAGTTGAATGCACTAATCACACAGAAGTTTCCGAGAATGCTTCTGTCTAGGTTTTAGGTGAAGATATTTCATTTCCCAGCATAGGCCAGAAAGCGTTCTAAATATCCACTTTCAGATTGTACAAAAAGTGTGTTTCAAAACTGCTCTTTCAGTAGGAACGTTAAAGTCAGTGAGTTGAATGCACTCATCGCAAACAAGTTTCTGAGAATGCTTCTGTCTAGTTTTTATATGAAGATATTTCCTTTTCCAGCATTGGCTTCCAACAGCTGCAAATATGCACTTCCAGATTCTACAGAAAGAGAGTTTCAAAACTCTTCTATCAAAAAGAAGGTTCAACTCTGTGAGTAGAATGCACTCATCACAAAGAAGTTTCTGAGAATGCTTCTGTCTAGTTTTTATGTGAAGATATTTCCTTTTCCAACATAGGCCTCAAAGTGCTCCAAATAAACCCTTGCAGATTCTGCAAAAGGAGTGTTTCCAAACTGTCCTATCAAAAGGATCGTTCAAGTCTGTGAGTTGAACGCACTCATCACACACAAGTTTCTGAGAATGCTTCTGTCTAGTTTTTATGTGAAGATATTTCCTTTTCCAGCATTGGCCTCAAAGCGCTCGAAATAAACACTTGTAGATTCTACCAAAGGAGTGTTTCAAAACTGTCCTATCAAAAGGAACGTTCATGTCTGTGAGTTGAATGCATTCATCACACAGAAGTTTCTGAGAATCCTTCTGTCTAGTTTTTAGGTGAAGATATTTCATTTCCCAGCGTAGGCCTCACAGCGCTCCAAATATACACTAGCAGATTCTACAAAAAGAGTGTTTCAAAACTGCTCTTTCAAAAGAAAGGTTCACATCTGTCACTTGAGTGCACTCATCCCAAAGAAGTTTCTGAGAACGCTTCTGTCTAGTTTTCATGTGAAGATATTTCCTTTTCCATCATTGGCCTCAAACAGCTCCAAATATGCACTTGCAGATTCTACAAAAAGACAGTTTCAAAACTCTTCTATCAAAAAGAAGGTTCAAATCTGTGAGTAGAATGCACTCATCACAAAGTAGTTTCTGAGAATGCTTCTGTCTAGTTTTTATGTGAAGATATTTCCTTTTCCAGCATAGGCCTCAAAACGCTCCAAACAAACACTTGCAGATTCTTCAAAAGGAGTGTTTCCAAACTGCTCTATCCAAAGTAATGTTGAAGTCTGTGAGTTGAATGTACTCATCACACAGAAGTTTCCGAGAATGCTTCTGTCTAGGTTTTAGGTGAAGTTGTTTCATTTCCCAGCATAGGCCAGAAAGCGTTCTAAATATCCACTTGCAGATTGTACAAAAAGTGTGTTTCAAAACTGCTCCTTCAGTAGGAACGTTGCAGTCTGTGAGTTGAATGCACTCATCGCAAACAAGTTTCTGAGAATGCTTCTGTCTAGTTTTTATGTGAAGATATTTCCTTTTCCAGCATTGGCCTCAATCAGCTACAAATAAGCACCTGCAGATTATACAGAAAGAGAGTTTCAAAACTCTTCTATCAAAAAGAAGGTTCAACTCTGTGAGTAGAATGCACTCATCACAAAGAAGTTTCTGAGAATGCTTCTGTCTAGTTTTTATGTGAAGATATTTCCTTTTCCAGCATAGGCCTCAAAGTGCTCCAAATAAACCATTGCAGATTCTGCAAAAGGAGTGTTTCCAAACTGCTCTATCAAAAGGAATGTTCAAGTCTGTGAGTTGAATGCACTCATCACACAGAAGTTTCTGAGAATGCTTCTGTCTAGTTTTTAGGTGAAGATATTTAATTTCCCAGCCTTGGCCGCAAAGCCTTCCAAATATCCACTTGAAGATTCTACAAAAAGAGTGTTTCAATACTGCTCTTTCAAAAGGAAGGTTCAAGTCTGTGAGTTGAATGCACTCATTAAGAAGAAGTTTCGGAGAATGCTTCTGTGTAGTTGTTATTTGAGGACATTTCCATTTCCACCATTGGCCTCAATGAGCTCGAAATAAACACTTGCAGATTCTACAAAAGGAGTGTTTCCAAACTGTCCTATCAAAAGGATCGTTCAAGTCTGTGAGTTGAACGCACTCATCACACATAAGTTTCTGAGAATGCTTCTGTCTAGGTTTTAGGTGAAGATATTCCATTTCCCAGCATAGGCCAGAAAGCGTTCTAAATATCCACATTCAGATTGTACAAAAAGTGTTTTTCAAAACTGCTCTTTCAGTAGGAACGTTCAAGTCTGTGAGTTGAATGCACTCATTGCAAACAAGTTTCTGAGAATGCTTCTGTCTAGTTTTTATGTGAAGATATTTCCTTTTCCAGCATTGGCCTCCAACAGCTCCAAATATGCACTTGCAGATTCTACAGAAAGAGAGTTTCAAAACTCTTCTATCAAAAAGAAGGTTCAACTCTTTGAGTAGAATGCACTCATCACAAAGAAGTTTCTGAGAATGCTTCTGTCTAGTTTTTATGTGAAGATGTTTCCATTTCCAGCATAGGCCTCAAAGTGCTCCAAATAAACCCTTGCAGATTCTGCAAAAGGAGTGTTTCCAAACTTCTCTATCAAAAGGAATGTTCAAGTCTGTGATTTGAATGCACTCATCACAAAGAAGTTTCTGAGAATGCTTCTGTCTAGTTTTTAGGTGAAGATATTTCATTTCCCAGCCTAGGCCTCAAAGCGTTCCAAATATCCACTTGAAGATTCTACAAAAAGAGTGTTTCAAAACTGCTCTTTCAAAAGGAAGGTTCAAGTCTGTGAGTTGAATGCACTCATTGCAAAGAAGTTTCGGAGAATGCTTCTGTGTAGTTGTTATTTGAGGACATTTCCTTTTCCAACATTGGCCTCAATGAGCTCGAAATAAAAACTTGAAGATTCTACAAAAGGAGTGTTTCAAAACTGTCCTATCAAAAGGATCGTTCAAGTCTGTGAGTTGAACGCACTCATCACACATAAGTTTCTGAGAATGCTTCTGTCTAGTTTTTATGTGAAGATATTTCCTTTTCCAGCATTGGCCTCAAAGCGCTCGAAATAAACACTTGCAGATTCTACCAAAGGAGTGTTTCAAAACTGTCCTATCAAAAGGAACGTTCACGTCTGTGAGTTGAATGCATTCATCACACAGAAGTTTCTGAGAATCCTTCTGTCTAGTTTTTAGGGGAAGATATTTCATTTCCCAGCATAGGCCTCACAGCGCTCCAAATATACAATAGCAGATTCTACATAAAGAGTGTTTCAAAACTCCTCTTTCAAAAGAAAGGTTCAAATCTGTGACTTGAATGCACTCCTCCCAAACAAGTTTCTGAGAACGCTTCTGTCTAGTTTTTATGTGAAGATATTTCCTCTTCCATCATTGGCCTCAAACAGCTCCAAATATGCACCTGCAGATTCTACAAAAAGACAGTTTCAAAACTCTTCTATCAAAAAGAAGGTTCAACTCTGTGAGTAGAATGCACTCATCACAAAGAAGTTTCTGAGAATGCTTCTGTCTAGTTTTTATGTGAAGATATTTCCTTTTCCAGCATAGGCCTCAAAACGCTCCAAACAAACACTTGCAGATTCTTCAAAAGGAGTGTTTCCAAACTGCTCTATCCAAAGTAATGTTCAAGTCTGTGAGTTGAATGCACTCATTGCAAACAAGTTTCTGACAATGCTTCTGTCTAGTTTTTATGTGAAGATATTTCCTTTTCCAGCATAGGCCTCAAACCGCTCAAAACAAACACTTGCAGATACTTCAAAAGGAGTGTTTCCATACTGCTCTATCCAAAGTAATGTTCAAGTCTGTGAGTTGAATGCACTCATCACACAGAAGTTTCCGAGAATGCTTCTGTCTGGGTTTTAGGTGAAGATATTTCATTTCCCAGCATAAGCCAGAAAGCGTTCTAAATGTCCACTTGCAGATTTTACAAAAAGTGTGTTTCAAAACTGCTCTTTCAAAAGGAACGTTCAATTCTGTGAGTTGAATGCACTCATCGCAAACAAGTTTCTGAGAATGCTTCTGTCTAGTTTTTATGTGAAGATATTTCCTTTTCCAGCATTGGCCTCCAACAGCTCCAAATATGCACTTGCAGATTCTACAGAAACACAGTTTCAAAACTCTTCTATCAAAAAGAAGGTTCAACTCTGTGAGTAGAATGCACTCATCACAAAGAATTTTCTGAGAATGCTTCTGTCTAGTTTTTATTTGAAGATATTTCCTTTTCCAGCATAGGCCTCAAAGTGCTCCAAATGAACCCTTGCAGATTCTGCAAAAGTAGGGTTTCCAAACTTCTCTATCAAAAGGAATGTTCAAGTCTGTGAGTTGAATGCACTCATCACACAGAAGTTTCTAAGAATGCTTCTGTCTAGTTTTTAGGTGAAGATATTTCATTTCCCAGCCTAGGCCTCAAAGCGTTCCAAATATCCACTTGAAGATTCTACAAAAAGAGTGTTTCAAAACTGCTCTTTCAAAAGGAAGTTTCAAGTCTGTGAGTTGAATGCACTCATTGCAAAGAAGTTTCGGAGAATGCTTCTGTGTAGTTGTTATTTGAGGACATTTCCTTTTCCACCATTGGCCTCAATGAGCTCGAAATAAACACTTGCAGATCCTACAAAAGGAATGTTTCCAAACTGACCTATCAAAAGGATCGTTCAAGTCTGTGAGTTGAACGCACTCATCACACACAAGTTTCTGAGAATGCTTCTGTCTAGTTTTTATGTGAAGATATTTCCTTTTCCAGCATTGGCCTCAAAGCGCTCGAAATAAACACTTGCAGATTCTACCAAAGGATTGTTTCAAAACTGTCCTATCAAAAGGAACGTTCACGTCTGTGAGTTGAATGCATTCATCACACAGAAGTTTCTGAGAATCCTTCTGTCTAGTTTTTAGGTGAAGATATTTCATTTCCCAGCATAGGCCTCACAGCGCTCCAAATATACACTAGCAGATTCTACAAAAAGAGGGTTTCAAAACTGCTCTTTCAAAAGAAAGGTTCAAGTCTGTGACTTGAATGCACGCCTCCCAAACAAGTTTCTGAGAACGCTTCTGTCTAGTTTTTATGTGAAGATATTTCCTTTGCCATCATTGGCCTCAAACAGCTCCAAATATGCACTTGCAGATTCTACAAAAAGACAGTTTCAAAACTCTTCTATCAAAAAGAAGGTTCAACTCTGTGAGTAGAATGCACTCATCACAAAGAAGTTTCTGAGAATGCTTCTGTCTAGTATTTATGTGAAGATATTTCCTTTTCCAGCATAGGCCTCAAAACGCTCCAAACAAACACTTGCAGATTCTTCAAAAGGAGTGTTTCCAAACTGCTCTATCCAAAGTAATGTTCAAGTCTGTGAGTTGAATGCACTCATCACACAGAAGTTTCCGAGAATGGTTCTGTCTAGGTTTTAGGTGAAGATATTCCATTTCCCAGCATAGGCCAGAAAGCGTTCTAAATATCCACTTTCAGATTGTACAAAAAGTGTGTTTCAAAACTGCTCTTTCAGTAGGAACGTTCAAGTCTGTGAGTTGAATGCACTCATTGCAAACAAGTTTCTGAGAATGCTTCTGTCTAGTTTTTATGTGAAGATATTTCCTTTTCCAGCATTGGCCTCCAACAGCTCCAAATATGCACTTGCAGATTCTACAGAAAGAGAGTTTCAAAACTCTTCTATCAAAAAGAAGGTTCAACTCTGTGAGTAGAATGCACTCATCACAAAGAAGTTTCTGAGAATGCTTCTGTCTAGTTTTTATGTGAAGATATTTGCTTTTCCAGCATAGGCCTCAAAGTGCTCCAAATAAACCCTTGCAGATTCTGCAAAAGGAGTGTTTCCAAACTTCTCTATCAAAAGGAATGTTCAAGTCTGTGAGTTGAATGCACTCATCACAAAGAAGTTTCTGAGAATGCTTCTGTCTAGTTTTTAGGTGAAGATATTTCATTTCCCAGCCTAGGCCTCAAAGCGTTCCAAATATCCACTTGAAGATTCTACAAAAAGAGTGTTTCAAAACTGCTCTTTCAAAAGGAAGGTTCAAGTCTGTGAGTTGAATGCACTCATTGCAAAGAAGTTTCGGAGAATGCTTCTGTGTAGTTGTTATTTGCAGGACATTTCCTTTTCCAACATTGGCCTCAATGAGCTCGAAATAAACACTTGCAGATTCTACAAAAGGAGTGTTTCAAAACTGTCCTATCAAAAGGATCGTTCAAGTCTGTGAGTTGAACGCACTCATCACACATAAGTTTCTGAGAATGCTTCTGTCTAGTTTTTATGTGAAGATATTTCCTTTTCCAGCATTGGCCTCAAAGCGCTCGAAATAAACACTTGCAGATTCTACCAAAGGAGTGTTTCAAAACTGTCCTATCAAAAGGAACGTTCACGTCTGTGAGTTGAATGCATTCATCACACAGAAGTTTCTGAGAATCCTTCTGTCTAGTTTTTAGGTGAAGATATTTCATTTCCCAGCATAGGCCTCACAGCGCTCCAAATATACACTAGCAGATTCTACATAAAGAGTGTTTCAAAACTCCTCTTTCAAAAGAAAGGTTCAAATCGGTCACTTGAATGCACTCCTCCCAAACAAGTTTCTGAGAACGCTTCTGTCTAGTTTTTATGTGAAGATATTTCCTTTTCCATCATTGGCCTCAAACAGCTCCAAATATGCACCTGCAGATTCTAAAAAAAGACAGTTTCAAAACTCTTCTATCAAAAAGAAGGTTCAACTCTGTGAGTAGAATGCACTCATCACAAAGAAGTTTCTGAGAATGCTTCTGTCTAGTTTTTATGTGAAGATATTTCCTTTTCCAGCATAGGCCTCAAAACGCTCCAAACAAACACTTGCAGATTCTTCAAAAGGAGTGTTTCCAAACTGCTCTATCCAAAGTAATGTTCAAGTCTGTGAGTTGAATGCACTCATTGCAAACAAGTTTCTGAGAATGCTTCTGTCTAGTTTTTATGTGAAGATATTTCCTTTTCCAGCATTGGCCTCAAAGCGCTCGAAATAAACACTTGCAGATTCTACCAAAGGAGTGTTTCAAAACTGTCCTATCAAAAGGAACGTTCATGTCTGTGAGTTGAATGCATTCATCACACAGAAGTTTCTGAGAATCCTTCTGTCTAGTTTTTAGGTGAAGATATTTCATTTCCCAACATAGGCCTCACAGCACTCCAAATATACACTAGCAGATTCTACAAAAAGACTGTTTCAAAACTGCTCTTTCAAAAGAAAGTTTCAAATCTGTGACTTGAATGCACTCCTCCAAACAAGTTTCTAAGATCGCTTCTGTCTAGTTTTTATGTGAAGATATTTCCTTTTCCATCATTGGCCTCAAACAGCTCCAAATATGCACTTGCAGATTCTACAAAAAGACAGTTTCAAACCTCTTCTATCAAAAACAAGGTTCAACTCTGTGAGTAGAATGCACTCATCACAAAGAAGTTTCTGAGAATGCTTCTGTCTAGTTTTTATGTGAAGATATTTCCTTTTCCAGCATAGGCCTCAAAACGCTCCAAACAAACACTTGCAGATTCTTCAAAAGGAGTGTTTCCAAACTGCTCTATCCAAAGTAATGTTCAAGTCTGTGAGTTGAATGCACTCATCACACAGAAGTTTCCGAGAGTGCTTCTGTCTAGGTTTTAGGTGAAGATATTCCGTTTCCCAGCATAGGCCAGAAAGCGTTCTAAATAGCCACTTTCAGATTGTACAAAAAGTGTGTTTCAAAACTGCTCTTTCAGTAGGAACGTTCAAGTCTGTGAGTTGAATGCACTCATTGCAAACAAGTTTCTGAAAATGCTTCTGTCTAGTTTTTATGTGAAGCTATTTCCTTTCCAAGCATTGGCCTCCATCAGCTCCAAATATGCACTTGCAGATTCTACAGAAAGAGAGTTTCAAAACTCTTCTATCAAAAAGAAGGTTCAACTCTTTGAGTAGAATGCACTCATCACAAAGAAGTTTCTGAGAATGCTTCTGTCTAGTTTTTATGTGAAGATATTTCCTTTTCCAGCATAGGCCTCAAAGTGCTCCAAATAAACCCTTGCAGATTCTGCAAAAGGAGTGTTTCCAAACTTCTCTATCAGAAGGAATGTTCAAGTCTGTGAGTTGAATGCACTCATCACAAAGAAGTTTCTGAGAATGCTTCTGTCTAGTTTTTAGGTGAAGATATTTCATTTCCCAGCCTAGGCCTCAAAGCGTTCCAAATATCCACTTGAAGATTCTACAAAAAGAGTGTTTCAAAACTGCTCTTTCAAAAGGAAGGTTCAAGTCTGTGAGTTGAATGCACTCATTGCAAAGAAGTTTCGGAGAATGCTTCTGTGTAGTTGTTATTTGCAGGACATTTCCTTTTCCAACATTGGCCTCAATGAGCTCGAAATAAACACTTGCAGATTCTACAAAAGGAGTGTTTCAAAACTGTCCTATCAAAAGGATCGTTCAAGTCTGTGAGTTGAACGCACTCATCACACATAAGTTTCTGAGAATGCTTCTGTCTAGTTTTTATGTGAAGATATTTCCTTTTCCAGCATTGGCCTCAAAGCGCTCGAAATAAACACTTGCAGATTCTACCAAAGGAGTGTTTCAAAACTGTCCTATCAAAAGGAACGTTCACGTCTGTGAGTTGAATGCATTCATCACACAGAAGTTTCTGAGAATCCTTCTGTCTAGTTTTTAGGTGAAGATATTTCATTTCCCAGCATAGGCCTCACAGCGCTCCAAATATACACTAGCAGATTCTACATAAAGAGTGTTTCAAAACTCCTCTTTCAAAAGAAAGGTTCAAATCGGTCACTTGAATGCACTCCTCCCAAACAAGTTTCTGAGAACGCTTCTGTCTAGTTTTTATGTGAAGATATTTCCTTTTCCATCATTGGCCTCAAACAGCTCCAAATATGCACCTGCAGATTCTAAAAAAAGACAGTTTCAAAACTCTTCTATCAAAAAGAAGGTTCAACTCTGTGAGTAGAATGCACTCATCACAAAGAAGTTTCTGAGAATGCTTCTGTCTAGTTTTTATGTGAAGATATTTCCTTTTCCAGCATAGGCCTCAAAACGCTCCAAACAAACACTTGCAGATTCTTCAAAAGGAGTGTTTCCAAACTGCTCTATCCAAAGTAATGTTCAAGTCTGTGAGTTGAATGCACTCATTGCAAACAAGTTTCTGAGAATGCTTCTGTCTAGTTTTTATGTGAAGATATTTCCTTTTCCAGCATTGGCCTCAAAGCGCTCGAAATAAACACTTGCAGATTCTACCAAAGGAGTGTTTCAAAACTGTCCTATCAAAAGGAACGTTCATGTCTGTGAGTTGAATGCATTCATCACACAGAAGTTTCTGAGAATCCTTCTGTCTAGTTTTTAGGTGAAGATATTTCATTTCCCAACATAGGCCTCACAGCACTCCAAATATACACTAGCAGATTCTACAAAAAGACTGTTTCAAAACTGCTCTTTCAAAAGAAAGTTTCAAATCTGTGACTTGAATGCACTCCTCCAAACAAGTTTCTAAGATCGCTTCTGTCTAGTTTTTATGTGAAGATATTTCCTTTTCCATCATTGGCCTCAAACAGCTCCAAATATGCACTTGCAGATTCTACAAAAAGACAGTTTCAAACCTCTTCTATCAAAAACAAGGTTCAACTCTGTGAGTAGAATGCACTCATCACAAAGAAGTTTCTGAGAATGCTTCTGTCTAGTTTTTATGTGAAGATATTTCCTTTTCCAGCATAGGCCTCAAAACGCTCCAAACAAACACTTGCAGATTCTTCAAAAGGAGTGTTTCCAAACTGCTCTATCCAAAGTAATGTTCAAGTCTGTGAGTTGAATGCACTCATCACACAGAAGTTTCCGAGAGTGCTTCTGTCTAGGTTTTAGGTGAAGATATTCCGTTTCCCAGCATAGGCCAGAAAGCGTTCTAAATAGCCACTTTCAGATTGTACAAAAAGTGTGTTTCAAAACTGCTCTTTCAGTAGGAACGTTCAAGTCTGTGAGTTGAATGCACTCATTGCAAACAAGTTTCTGAAAATGCTTCTGTCTAGTTTTTATGTGAAGCTATTTCCTTTCCAAGCATTGGCCTCCATCAGCTCCAAATATGCACTTGCAGATTCTACAGAAAGAGAGTTTCAAAACTCTTCTATCAAAAAGAAGGTTCAACTCTTTGAGTAGAATGCACTCATCACAAAGAAGTTTCTGAGAATGCTTCTGTCTAGTTTTTATGTGAAGATATTTGCTTTTCCAGCATAGGCCTCAAAGTGCTCCAAATAAACCCTTGCAGATTCTGCAAAAGGAGTGTTTCCAAACTTCTCTATCAGAAGGAATGTTCAAGTCTGTGAGTTGAATGCACTCATCACAAAGAAGTTTCTGAGAATGCTTCTGTCTAGTTTTTAGGTGAAGATATTTCATTTCCCAGCCTAGGCCTCAAAGCGTTCCAAATATCCACTTGAAGATTCTACAAAAAGAGTGTTTCAAAACTGCTCTTTCAAAAGGAAGGTTCAAGTCTGTGAGTTGAACGCACTCATTGCAAGGAAGTTTCGGAGAATGCTTCTGTGTAGTTGTTATTTGAGGACATTTCCTTTTCCAACATTGGCCTCAATGAGCTCGAAATAAACACTTGCAGATTCTACAAAAGGAGTGTTTCAAAACTGTCCTATCAAAAGCATCGTTCAAGTCTGTGAGTTGAACGCACTCATCACACATAAGTTTCTGAGAATGCTTCTGTCTAGTTTTTATGTGAAGATATTTCCTTTTCCAGCTTTGGCCTCAAAGCGCTCGAAATAAACACTTGCAGATTCTACCAAAGGAGTGTTTCAAAACTGTCCTATCAAAAGAAACGTTCACGTCTGTGAGTTGAATGCATTCATCACACAGAAGTTTCTGAGAATCCTTCTTTCTAGTTATTAGGTGAAGATATTTCATTTCCCAGCATAGGCCTCACAGCGCTCCAAATATACACTAGCAGATTCTACATAAAGAGTGTTTCAAAACTCCTCTTTCAAAAGAAAGGTTCAAATCTGTGACTTGAATGCACTCCTCCCAAATAAGTTTCTGAGAACGCTTCTGTCTAGTTTTTATGTGAAGATATTTCCTTTTCCATCATTGGCCTCAAACAGCTCCAAATATGCACTTGCAGATTCTACAAAAAGACAGTTTCAAAACTCTTCTATCAAAAAGAAGGTTCAACTCTGTGAGTAGAATGCACTCATCACAAAGAAGTTTCTGAGAATGCTTCTGTCTAGTTTTTATATGAAGATATTTCCTTTTCCAGCATAGGCCTCAAAACGCTCCAAACAAACACTTGCAGATTCTTCAAAAGGAGTGTTTCCAAACTGCTACATCCAAAGTAATGTTCAAGTCTGTGAGTTGAATGCACTAATCACACAGAAGTTTCCGAGAATGCTTCTGTCTAGGTTTTAGGTGAAGATATTTCATTTCCCAGCATAGGCCAGAAAGCGTTCTAAATATCCACTTTCAGATTGTACAAAAAGTGTGTTTCAAAACTGCTCTTTCAGTAGGAACGTTAAAGTCAGTGAGTTGAATGCACTCATCGCAAACAAGTTTCTGAGAATGCTTCTGTCTAGTTTTTATATGAAGATATTTCCTTTTCCAGCATTGGCTTCCAACAGCTGCAAATATGCACTTCCAGATTCTACAGAAAGAGAGTTTCAAAACTCTTCTATCAAAAAGAAGGTTCAACTCTGTGAGTAGAATGCACTCATCACAAAGAAGTTTCTGAGAATGCTTCTGTCTAGTTTTTATGTGAAGATATTTCCTTTTCCAACATAGGCCTCAAAGTGCTCCAAATAAACCCTTGCAGATTCTGCAAAAGGAGTGTTTCCAAACTGTCCTATCAAAAGGATCGTTCAAGTCTGTGAGTTGAACGCACTCATCACACACAAGTTTCTGAGAATGCTTCTGTCTAGTTTTTATGTGAAGATATTTCCTTTTCCAGCATTGGCCTCAAAGCGCTCGAAATAAACACTTGTAGATTCTACCAAAGGAGTGTTTCAAAACTGTCCTATCAAAAGGAACGTTCATGTCTGTGAGTTGAATGCATTCATCACACAGAAGTTTCTGAGAATCCTTCTGTCTAGTTTTTAGGTGAAGATATTTCATTTCCCAGCGTAGGCCTCACAGCGCTCCAAATATACACTAGCAGATTCTACAAAAAGAGTGTTTCAAAACTGCTCTTTCAAAAGAAAGGTTCACATCTGTCACTTGAGTGCACTCATCCCAAAGAAGTTTCTGAGAACGCTTCTGTCTAGTTTTCATGTGAAGATATTTCCTTTTCCATCATTGGCCTCAAACAGCTCCAAATATGCACTTGCAGATTCTACAAAAAGACAGTTTCAAAACTCTTCTATCAAAAAGAAGGTTCAAATCTGTGAGTAGAATGCACTCATCACAAAGTAGTTTCTGAGAATGCTTCTGTCTAGTTTTTATGTGAAGATATTTCCTTTTCCAGCATAGGCCTCAAAACGCTCCAAACAAACACTTGCAGATTCTTCAAAAGGAGTGTTTCCAAACTGCTCTATCCAAAGTAATGTTGAAGTCTGTGAGTTGAATGTACTCATCACACAGAAGTTTCCGAGAATGCTTCTGTCTAGGTTTTAGGTGAAGTTGTTTCATTTCCCAGCATAGGCCAGAAAGCGTTCTAAATATCCACTTGCAGATTGTACAAAAAGTGTGTTTCAAAACTGCTCCTTCAGTAGGAACGTTGCAGTCTGTGAGTTGAATGCACTCATCGCAAACAAGTTTCTGAGAATGCTTCTGTCTAGTTTTTATGTGAAGATATTTCCTTTTCCAGCATTGGCCTCAATCAGCTACAAATAAGCACCTGCAGATTATACAGAAAGAGAGTTTCAAAACTCTTCTATCAAAAAGAAGGTTCAACTCTGTGAGTAGAATGCACTCATCACAAAGAAGTTTCTGAGAATGCTTCTGTCTAGTTTTTATGTGAAGATATTTCCTTTTCCAGCATAGGCCTCAAAGTGCTCCAAATAAACCATTGCAGATTCTGCAAAAGGAGTGTTTCCAAACTGCTCTATCAAAAGGAATGTTCAAGTCTGTGAGTTGAATGCACTCATCACACAGAAGTTTCTGAGAATGCTTCTGTCTAGTTTTTAGGTGAAGATATTTAATTTCCCAGCCTTGGCCGCAAAGCCTTCCAAATATCCACTTGAAGATTCTACAAAAAGAGTGTTTCAATACTGCTCTTTCAAAAGGAAGGTTCAAGTCTGTGAGTTGAATGCACTCATTAAGAAGAAGTTTCGGAGAATGCTTCTGTGTAGTTGTTATTTGAGGACATTTCCATTTCCACCATTGGCCTCAATGAGCTCGAAATAAACACTTGCAGATTCTACAAAAGGAGTGTTTCCAAACTGTCCTATCAAAAGGATCGTTCAAGTCTGTGAGTTGAACGCACTCATCACACACAAGTTTCTGAGAAAGCTTCTGTGTAGTTTTTATGTGAAGATATTTCCTTTTCCAGCATTGGCCTCAAAGCGCTCGAAATAAACACTTGCAGATTCTACCAAAGGAGTGTTTCAAAACTGTCCTATCAAAAGGAACGTTCACGTCTGTGAGTTGAATGCATTCATCACACAGAAGTTTCTGAGAATCCTTCTGACTAGTTTTTAGGTGAAGATATTTCATTTCCCAGCATAGGCCTCACAGCGCTCGAAATATACACTAGCAGATTCTACAAAAAGAGTGTTTCAAGACTGCTCTTTCAAAAGAAAGGTTCAAATCTGTGACTTGAATGCACTCCTCCCAAAGAAGTTTCTGAGAACGCTTCTGTCTAGTTTTTATGTGAAGATTTTTCCTTTTCCATCATTGGCCTCAAACAGCTCCAAATATGCACTTGCAGATTCTACAAAAAGACAGTTTCAAAACTCTTCTATCAAAAAGAAGGTTCAACTCTGTGAGTAGAATGCACTCATCACAAAGAAGTTTCTGAGAATGCTTCTGTCTAGTTTTTATGTGAAGATATTTCCTTTTCCAGCACAGGCCTCAAAACGCTCCAAACAAACACTTGCAGATTCTTCAAAAGGAGTGTTTCCAAACTGCTCTATCCAAAGTAATGTTCAAGTCCGTGAGCTGAATGCACTCATCACACAGAAGTTTCCGAGAATGCTTCTGTCTAGGTTTTAGGTGAAGATATTCCATTTCCCAGCATAGGCCAGAAAGCGTTCTAAATATCCACTTTCAGATTGTACAAAAAGTGTGTTTCAAAACTGCTCTTTCAGTAGGAACCTTCATGACTGTGAGTTGAATGCACTCATTGCAAACAAGTTTCTGAGAATGCTTCTGTCTAGTTTTTATGTGAAGATATATCCTTTTCCAGCGTTGGCCTCCAACAGCTCCAAATATGCACTTGCAGCTTCTACAGAAAGAGAGTTTCAAAACTCTTCTATCATAAAGAAGGTTCAACTCTGTGAGTAGAATGCACTCATCACAAAGAAGTTTCTGAGAATGCTTCTGTCTAGTTTTTATGTGAAGATATTTCCTTTTCCAGCATAGGCCTCAAAGTGCTCCAAATAAACCCTTGCAGATTCTACAAAAGGAGTGTTTCCAAACTTCTCTATCAAAAGGAATGTTCAAGTCTGTGAGTTGAATGCACTCATCACACAGAAGTTTCTGAGAATGCTTCTGTCTAGTTTTTAGGTGAAGTTATTTCATTTCCCAGCCTAGGCCTCAAAGCGTTCCAAATATCCACTTGAAGATTCTACAAAAAGAGTATTTCGAAACTGCTCTTTCAAAAGGAAGGTTCAAGTCTGTGGGTTGAATGCACTCATTGCAAAGAAGTTTCGGAGAATGCTTCTGTGTAGTTGTTATTTGAGGACATTTCCTTTTCCAACATTGGCCTCAATGAGCTCGAAATAAACACTTGCAGATTCTACAAACGGAGTGTTTCAAAACTGTCCTATCAAAAGGATCGTTCAAGTCTGTGAGTTGAACGCACTCATCACACATAAGTTTCTGAGAATGCTTCTGTCTAGTTTTTATGTGAAGATATTTCCTTTTCCAGCATTGGCCTCAAAGCGCTCGAAATAAACACTTGCAGATTCTACCAAAGGAGTGTTTCAAAACTGTCCTATCAAAAGGAACTTTCACGTCTGTGAGTTGAATGCATTCATCACACAGAAGTTTCTGAGAATCCTTCTGTCTAGTTTTTAGGTGAAGATATTTCATTTCCCAGCATAGGCCTCACAGCGCTCCAAATATACACTAGCAGATTCTACATAAAGAGTCTTTCAAAACTCCTCTTTCAAAAGAAAGTTTCAAATCTGTGACTTGAATGCACTCCTCCCAAACAAGTTTCTGAGAACGCTTCTGTCTAGTTTTTATGTGAAGATATTTCCTTTTCCATCATTGGCCTCAAACAGCTCCAAATATGCACCTGCAGATTCTACAAAAAGACAGTTTCAAAACTCTTCTATCAAAAAGAAGGTTCAACTCTGTGAGTAGAATGCACTCATCGCAAAGAAGTTTCTGAGAATGCTTCTGTCTAGTTTTTATGTGAAGATATTTCCTTTTCCAGCATAGGCCTCAAAACGCTCCAAACAAACACTTGCAGATTCTTCAAACGGAGTGTTTCCAAACTGCTCTATCCAAAGTAATGTTCAAGTCTGTGAGTTGAATGCACTCATCACACAGAAGTTTCCGAGAATGCTTCTGTCTAGGTTTTAGGTGAAGATATTCCATTTCCCAGCATAGGCCAGAAAGCGTTCAAAATAGCCACTTTCAGATTGTACAAAAAGTGTGTTTCAAAACTGCTCTTTCAGTAGGAACGTTCAAGTCTGTGAGTTGAATGAACTCGTTGCAAACAAGTTTCTGAGAATGCTTCTGTCTAGTTTTTATGTGAAGATATTTCCTTTTCCAGCATTGGCCTCCAACAGCTCCAAATATGGACTTGCAGATTCTACAGAAAGAGAGTTTCAAAACTCTTCTATCAAAAAGAAGGTTCAACTCTGTGAGTAGAATGCACTCATCACACAGAAGTTTCTGAGAATGCTTCTGTCTAGTTTTTATGTGAAGATATTTCCTTTTCCAGCATAGGCCTCAAAGTGCTCCAAATAAACCCTTGCAGATTCTGCAAAAGGAGTGTTTCCAAACTTCTCTATCAAAAGGAATGTTCAAGTCTGTGAGTTGAATGCACTCATCACAAAGAAGTTTCTGAGAATCCTTCTGTCTAGTTTTTAGGTGAAGATATTTCATTTCCCAGCCTAGGCCTCAAATCGTTCCAAATATCCACTTGAAGATTCTACAAAAAGAGTGTTTCAAAACTGCTCTTTCAAAAGGAAGGTTCAAGTCTGTGAGTTGAATGCACTCATTGCAAAGAAGTTTCGGAGAATGCTTCTGTGTAGTTGTTATTTGAGGACATTTCCTTTTCCAACATTGGCCTCAATGAGCTCGAAATAAACACTTGCAGATTCTACAAAAGGAGTGTTTCAAAACTGTCCTATCAAAAGGATCGTTCAAGTCTGTGAGTTGAACGCACTCATCACACATAAGTTTCTGAGAATGCTTCTGTCTAGTTTTTATGTGAAGATATTTCCTTTTCCAGCTTTGGCCTCAAAGCGCTCGAAATAAACACTTGCAGATTCTACCAAAGGAGTGTTTCAAAACTGTCCTATCAAAAGGAACGTTCATGTCTGTGAGTTGAATGCATTCATCACACAGAAGTTTCTGAGAATCCTTCTGTCTAGTTTTTAGGTGAAGATATTTCATTTCCCAACATAGGCCTCACAGCACTCCAAATATACACTAGCAGATTCTACAAAAAGACTGTTTCAAAACTGCTCTTTCAAAAGAAAGGTTCAAATCTGTGACTTGAATGCACTCCTCCAAACAAGTTTCTAAGATCGCTTCTGTCTAGTTTTTATGTGAAGATATTTCCTTTTCCATCATTGGCCTCAAACAGCTCCAAATATGCACTTGCAGATTCTACAAAAAGACAGTTTCAAACCTCTTCTATCAAAAACAAGGTTCAACTCTGTGAGTAGAATGCACTCATCACAAAGAAGTTTCTGAGAATGCTTCTGTCTAGTTTTTATGTGAAGATATTTCCTTTTCCAGCATAGGCCTCAAAACGCTCCAAACAAACACTTGCAGATTCTTCAAAAGGAGTGTTTCCAAACTGCTCTATCCAAAGTAATGTTCAAGTCTGTGAGTTGAATGCACTCATCACACAGAAGTTTCCGAGAGTGCTTCTGTCTAGGTTTTAGGTGAAGATATTCCATTTCCCAGCATAGGCCAGAAAGCGTTCTAAATATCCACTTTCAGATTGTACAAAAAGTGTGTTTCAAAACTGCTCTTTCAGTAGGAACGTTCAAGTCTGTGAGTTGAATGCACTCATTGCAAACAAGTTTCTGAAAATGCTTCTGTCTAGTTTTTATGTGAAGCTATTTCCTTTCCAAGCATTGGCCTCCATCAGCTCCAAATATGCACTTGCAGATTCTACAGAAAGAGAGTTTCAAAACTCTTCTATCAAAAAGAAGGTTCAACTCTGTGAGTAGAATGCACTCATCACAAAGAAGTTTCTGAGAATGCTTCTGTCTAGTTTTTATGTGAAGATATTTCCTTTTCCAGCATAGGCCTCAAAGTGCTCCAAATAAACCCTTGCAGATTCTGCAAAAGGAGTGTTTCCAAACTTCTCTATCAAAAGGAATGTTCAAGTCTGTGAGTTGAATGCACTCATCACAAAGAAGTTTCTGAGAATGCTTCTGTCTAGTTTTTAGGTGAAGATATTTCATTTCCCAGCCTAGGCCTCAAAGCGTTCCAAATATCCACTTGAAGATTCTACAAAAAGAGTGTTTCAAAACTGCTCTTTCAAAAGGAAGGTTCAAGTCTGTGAGTTGAATGCACTCATTGCAAGGAAGTTTCGGAGAATGCTTCTGTGTAGTTGTTATTTGAGGACATTTCCTTTTCCAACATTGGCCTCAATGAGCTCGAAATAAACACTTGCAGATTCTACAAAAGGAGTGTTTCAAAACTGTCCTATCAAAAGCATCGTTCAAGTCTGTGAGTTGAACGCACTCATCACACATAAGTTTCTGAGAATGCTTCTGTCTAGTTTTTATGTGAAGATATTTCCTTTTCCAGCTTTGGCCTCAAAGCGCTCGAAATAAACACTTGCAGATTCTACCAAAGGAGTGTTTCAAAACTGTCCTATCAAAAGGAACGTTCACGTCTGTGAGTTGAATGCATTCATCACACAGAAGTTTCTGAGAATCCTTCTTTCTAGTTATTAGGTGAAGATATTTCATTTCCCAGCATAGGCCTCACAGCGCTCCAAATATACACTAGCAGATTCTACATAAAGAGTGTTTCAAAACTCCTCTTTCAAAAGAAAGGTTCAAATCTGTGACTTGAATGCACTCCTCCCAAACAAGTTTCTGAGAACGCTTCTGTCTAGTTTTTATGTGAAGATATTTCCTTTTCCATCATTGGCCTCAAACAGCTCCAAATATGCACCTGCAGATTCTACAAAAAGACAGTTTCAAAACTCTTCTATCAAAAAGAAGGTTCAACTCTGTGAGTAGAATGCACTCATCACAAAGAAGTTTCTGAGAATGCTTCTGTCTAGTTTTTATATGAAGATATTTCCTTTTCCAGCATAGGCCTCAAAACGCTCCAAACAAACACTTGCAGATTCTTCAAAAGGAGTGTTTCCAAACTGCTCTATCCAAAGTAATGTTCAAGTCTGTGAGTTGAATGCACTCATTGCAAACAAGTTTCTGAGAATGCTTCTGTCTAGTTTTTATGTGAAGATATTTCCTTTTCCAGCATTGGCCTCCAACAGCTCCAAATATGCACTTGCAGATTCTACAGAAAGAGAGTTTCAAAACTCTTCTATCAAAAAGAAGGTTCAACTCTGTGAGTAGAATGCACTCATCACAAAGAAGTTTCTGAGAATGCTTCTGTCTAGTTTTTATGTGAAGATATTTCCTTTTCCAGCATAGGCCTCAAAGTGCTCCAAATAAACCCTTGCAGATTCTGCAAAAGGAGTGTTTCCAAACTTCTCTATCAAAAGGAATGTTCAAGTCTGTGAGTTGAATGCACTCATCACACAGAAGTTTCTGAGAATGCTTCTGTCTAGTTTTTAGGTGAAGATATTTCATTTCCCAGCCTAGACCTCAAAGCGTTCCAAATATCCACTTGAAGATTGTACAAAAAGAGTGTTTCAAAACTGCTCTTTCAAAAGGAAGTTTCAAGTCGGTGAGTTGAATGCACTCATTGCAAAGAAGTTTCGGAGAATGCTTCTGTGTAGTTGTTATTTGAGGACATTTCCTTTTCCAACATTGGCCTCAATGAGCTCGAAATAAACACTTGCAGATTCTACAAAAGGAGTGTTTCAAAACTGTCCTATCAAAAGGATCGTTCAAGTCTGTGAGTTGAACGCACTCATCACACATAAGTTTCTGAGAATGCTTCTGTCTAGTTTTTATGTGAAGATATTTCCTTTTCCAGCATTGGCCTCAAAGCGCTCGAAATAAACACTTGCAGATTCTACCAAAGGAGTGTTTCAAAACTGTCCTATCAAAAGGAACGTTCACGTCTGTGAGTTGAATGCATTCATCACACAGAAGTTTCTGAGAATCCTTCTGTCTAGTTTTTAGGTGAAGTTATTTCATTTCCCAGCATAGGCCTCACAGCGCTCCAAATATACACTAGCAGATTCTACAAAAAGAGTGTTTCAAAACAGCTCTTTCAAAAGAAAGGTTCAAATCTGTGACTTGAATTCACTCCTCCCAAACAGGTTTCTAAGAACGCTTCTGTCTAGTTTTTATGTGAAGATATTTCCTTTTAAATCATTGGCCTCAAACAGCTCCAAATATGCACTTGCAGATTCTACAAAAAGACAGTTTCAAAACTTTTCTATCAAAAAGAAGGTTCAACTCTGTGAGTAGAATGCACTCATCACAAAGAAGTTTCTGAGAATGCTTCTGTCTAGTTTTTATGTGAAGATATTTCCTTTTCCAGCATAGGCCTCAAACCGCTCCAAACAAACACTTACAGATACTACAAAGGGAGTGTTTCCATACTGCTCTATCCAAAGTAATGTTCAAGTCTGTGAGTTGAATGCACTCATCACACAGAAGTTTCCGAGAATGCTTCTGTCTAGGTTTTAGGTGAAGATATTTCATTTCCCAGCATAAGCCAGAAAGCGTTCTAAATATCCACTTGCAGATTATACAAAAAGTGTGTTTCAAAACTGCTCTTTCAAAAGGAACGTTCAATTCTGTGAGTTGAATGCACTCATCGCAAACAAGTTTCTGAGAATGCTTCTGTCTAGTTTTTATGTGAAGATATTTCCTTTTCCAGCATTGGCCTCCAACAGCTCCAAATATGCACTTGCAGATTCTACAGAAACACAGTTTCAAAACTCTTCTATCAAAAAGAAGGTTCAACTCTGTGAGTAGAATGCACTCATCACAAAGAAGTTTCTGAGAATGCTTCTGTCTAGTTTTTATGTGAAGATATTTCCTTTTCCAGCATAGGCCTCAAAGTGCTCCAAATGAACCCTTGCAGATTCTGCAAAAGTAGGGTTTCCAAACTTCTCTATCAAAAGGAATGTTCAAGTCTGTGAGTTGAATGCACTCATCACACAGAAGTTTCTGAGAATGCTTCTGTCTAGTTTTTAGGTGAAGATATTACATTTCCCAGCCTAGGCCTCAAAGCGTTCCAAATATCCACTTGAAGATTCTACAAAAAGAGTGTTTCAAAACTGCTCTTTCAAAAGGAAGGTTCAAGTCTGTGAGTTGAATGCACTCATTGCAAAGAAGTTTCGGAGAATGCTTCTGTGTAGTTGTTATTTGAGGACATTTCCTTTTCCACCATTGGCCTCAATGAGCTCTAAATAAACACTTGCAGATCCTACAAAAGGAATGTTTCCAAACTGACCTATCAAAAGGATCGTTCAAGTCTGTGAGTTGAACGCACTCATCACACACAAGTTTCTGAGAATGCTTCTGTCTAGTTTTTATGTGAAGATATTTCCTTTTACAGCATTGGCCTCAAAGCGCTCGAAATAAACACTTGCAGATTCTACCAAAGGAGTGTTTCAAAACTGCCCTATCAAAAGGAACGTTCACGTCTGTGAGTTGAATGCATTCATTGCACAGAAGTTTCTGAGAATCCTTCTGTCTAGTTTTTAGGTGAAGATATTTCATTTCCCAGCATAGGCCTCACAGCGCTCCAAATATACACTAGCAGATTCTACAAAAAGAGGGTTTCAAAACTGCTCTTTCAAAAGAAAGGTTCAAATCTGTGACTTGAATGCACGCCTCCCAAACAAGTTTCTGAGAACGCTTCTGTCTAGTTTTTATGTGAAGATATTTCCTTTTCCATCATTGGCCTCAAACAGCTCCAAATATGCACTTGCAGATTCTACAAAAAGACAGTTTCAAAACTCTTCTATCAAAAAGAAGGTTCAACTCTGTGAGTAGAATGCACTCATCACAAAGAAGTTTCTGAGAATGCTTCTCTCTAGTATTTATGTGAAGATATTTCCTTTTCCAGCATAGGCCTCAAAACGCTCCAAACAAACACTTGCAGATTCTTCAAAAGGAGTGTTTCCAAACTGCTCTATCCAAAGTAATGTTCAAGTCTGTGAGTTGAATGCACTCATCACACAGAAGTTTCCGAGAATGCTTCTGTCTAGGTTTTAGGTGAAGATATTCCATTTCCCAGCATAGGCCAGAAAGCGTTCTAAATATCCACATTCAGATTGTACAAAAAGTGTGTTTCAAAACTGCTCTTTCAGTAGGAACGTTCAAGTCTGTGAGTTGAATGCACTCATTGCAAACAAGTTTCTGAGAATGCTTCTGTCTAGTTTTTATGTGAAGATATTTCCTTTTCCAGCATTGGCCTCCAACAGCTCCAAATATGCACTTGCAGATTCTACAGAAAGAGAGTTTCAAAACTCTTCTATCAAAAAGAAGTTTCAACTCTGTGAGTAGAATGCACTCATCATAAAGAAGTTTCTGAGAATGCTTCTGTCTAGTTTTTATGTGAAGATGTTTCCTTTTCCAGCATAGGCCTCAAAGTGCTCCAAATAAACCCTTGCAGATTCTGCAAAAGGAGTGTTTCCAAACTTCTCTATCAAAAGGAATGTTGAAGTCTGTGACTTGAATGCACTCATCACAAAGAAGTTTCTGAGAATGCTTCTGTCTAGTTTTTAGGTGAAGATATTTCATTTCCCAGCCTAGGCCTCAAAGCGTTCCAAATATCCACTTGAAGATTCTACAAAAAGAGTGTTTCAAAACTGCTCTTTCAAAAGGAAGGTTCAAGTCTGTGAGTCGAATGCACTCATTGCAAAGAAGTTTCGGAGAATGCTTCTGTGTAGTTGTTATTTGAGGACATTTCCTTTTCCAACATTGGCCTCAATGAGCTCGAAATAAAAACTTGCAGATTCTACAAAAGGAGTGTTTCAAAACTGTCCTATCAAAAGGATCGTTCAAGTCTGTGAGTTGAACGCACTCATCACACATAAGTTTCTGAGAATGCTTCTGTCTAGTTTTTATGTGAAGATATTTCCTTTTCCAGCATTGGCCTCAAAGCGCTCGAAATAAACACTTGCAGATTCTACCAAAGGAGTGTTTCAAAACTGTCCTATCAAAAGGAACGTTCACGTCTGTGAGTTGAATGCATTCATCACACAGAAGTTTCTGAGAATCCTTCTGTCTAGTTTTTAGGGGAAGATATTTCATTTCCCAGCATAGGCCTCACAGCGCTCCAAATATACAATAGCAGATTCTACATAAAGGGTGTTTCAAAACTCCTCTTTCAAAAGAAAGGTTCAAATCTGTGACTTGAATGCACTCCTCCCAAACAAGTTTCTGAGAACGCTTCTGTCTAGTTTTTATGTGAAGATATTTCCTCTTCCATCATTGGCCTCAAACAGCTCCAAATATGCACCTGCAGATTCTACAAAAAGACAGTTTCAAAACTCTTCTATCAAAAAGAAGGTTCAACTCTGCAAGTAGAATGCACTCATCACAAAGAAGTTTCTGAGAATGCTTCTGTCTAGTTTTTATGTGAAGATATTTCCTTTTCCAGCATAGGCCTCAAAACGCTCCAAACAAACACTTGCAGATTCTTCAAAAGGAGTGTTTCCAAACTGCTCTATCCAAAGTAATGTTCAAGTCTGTGAGTTGAATGCACTCATCACACAGAAGTTTCCGAGAATGCTTCTGTCTAGGTTTTAGGTGAAGATATTCCATTTCCCAGCATAGGCCAGAAAGCGTTCAAAATAGCCACTTTCAGATTGTACAAAAAGTGTGTTTCAAAACTGCTCTTTCAGTAGGAACGTTCAAGTCTGTGAATTGAATGAACTCATTGCAAACAAGTTTCTGAGAATGCTTCTGTCTAGTTTTTATGTGAAGATATTTCCTTTTCCAGCATTGGCCTCCAACAGCTCCAAATATGGACTTGCAGATTCTACAGAAAGAGAGTTTCAAAACTCTTCTATCAAAAAGAAGGTTCAACTCTGTGAGTAGAATGCACTCATCACACAGAAGTTTCTGAGAATGCTTCTGTCTAGTTTTTATGTGAAGATATTTCCTTTTCCAGCATAGGCCTCAAAGTGCTCCAAATAAACCCTTGCAGATTCTGCAAAAGGAGTGTTTCCAAACTTCTCTATCAAAAGGAATGTTCAAGTCTGTGACTTGAATGCACTCATCACAAAGAAGTTTCTGAGAATCCTTCTGTCTAGTTTTTAGGTGAAGATATTTCATTTCCCAGCCTAGGCCTCAAAGCGTTCCAAATATCCACTTGAAGATTCTACAAAAAGAGTGTTTCAAAACTGCTCTTTCAAAAGGAAGGTTCAAGTCTGTGAGTTGAATGTACTCATTGCAAAGAAGTTTCGGAGAATGCTTCTGTGTAGTTGTTATTTGAGGACATTTCCTTTTCCAACATTGGCCTCAATGAGCTCAAAATAAACACTTGCAGATTCTACAAAAGGAGTGTTTCAAAACTGTCCTATCAAAAGGATCGTTCAAGTCTGTGAGTTGAACGCACTCATCACACATAAGTTTCTGAGAATGCTTCTGTCTAGTTTTTATGTGAAGATATTTCCTTTTCCAGCATTGGCCTCAAAGCGCTCGAAATAAACACTTGCAGATTCTACCAAAGGAGTGTTTCAAAACTGTCCTATCAAAAGGAACGTTCATGTCTGTGAGTTGAATGCATTCATCACACAGAAGTTTCTGAGAATCCTTCTGTCTAGTTTTTAGGTGAAGATATTTCATTTCCCAACATAGGCCTCACAGCACTCCAAATATACACTAGCAGATTCTACAAAAAGACTGTTTCAAAACTGCTCTTTCAAAAGAAAGTTTCAAATCTGTGACTTGAATGCACTCCTCCAAACAAGTTTCTAAGATCGCTTCTGTCTAGTTTTTACGTGAAGATATTTCCTTTTCCATCATTGGCCTCAAACAGCTCCAAATATGCACTTGCAGATTCTACAAAAAGACAGTTTCAAACCTCTTCTATCAAAAACAAGGTTCAACTCTGTGAGTAGAATGCACTCATCACAAAGAAGTTTCTGAGAATGCTTCTGTCTAGTTTTTATGTGAAGATATTTCCTTTTCCAGCATAGGCCTCAAAACGCTCCAAACAAACACTTGCAGATTCTTCAAAAGGAGTGTTTCCAAACTGCTCTATCCAAAGTAATGTTCAAGTCTGTGAGTTGAATGCACTCATCACACAGAAGTTTCCGAGAGTGCTTCTGTCTAGGTTTTAGGTGAAGATATTCCGTTTCCCAGCATAGGCCAGAAAGCGTTCTAAATAGCCACTTTCAGATTGTACAAAAAGTGTGTTTCAAAACTGCTCTTTCAGTAGGAACGTTCAAGTCTGTGAGTTGAATGCACTCATTGCAAACAAGTTTCTGAAAATGCTTCTGTCTAGTTTTTATGTGAAGCTATTTCCTTTCCAAGCATTGGCCTCCATCAGCTCCAAATATGCACTTGCAGATTCTACAGAAAGAGAGTTTCAAAACTCTTCTATCAAAAAGAAGGTTCAACTCTTTGAGTAGAATGCACTCATCACAAAGAAGTTTCTGAGAATGCTTCTGTCTAGTTTTTATGTGAAGATATTTCCTTTTCCAGCATAGGCCTCAAAGTGCTCCAAATAAACCCTTGCAGATTCTGCAAAAGGAGTGTTTCCAAACTTCTCTATCAGAAGGAATGTTCAAGTCTGTGAGTTGAATGCACTCATCACAAAGAAGTTTCTGAGAATGCTTCTGTCTAGTTTTTAGGTGAAGATATTTCATTTCCCAGCCTAGGCCTCAAAGCGTTCCAAATATCCACTTGAAGATTCTACAAAAAGAGTGTTTCAAAACTGCTCTTTCAAAAGGAAGGTTCAAGTCTGTGAGTTGAACGCACTCATTGCAAGGAAGTTTCGGAGAATGCTTCTGTGTAGTTGTTATTTGAGGACATTTCCTTTTCCAACATTGGCCTCAATGAGCTCGAAATAAACACTTGCAGATTCTACAAAAGGAGTGTTTCAAAACTGTCCTATCAAAAGCATCGTTCAAGTCTGTGAGTTGAACGCACTCATCACACATAAGTTTCTGAGAATGCTTCTGTCTAGTTTTTATGTGAAGATATTTCCTTTTCCAGCTTTGGCCTCAAAGCGCTCGAAATAAACACTTGCAGATTCTACCAAAGGAGTGTTTCAAAACTGTCCTATCAAAAGAAACGTTCACGTCTGTGAGTTGAATGCATTCATCACACATAAGTTTCTGAGAATCCTTCTTTCTAGTTATTAGGTGAAGATATTTCATTTCCCAGCATAGGCCTCACAGCGCTCCAAATATACACTAGCAGATTCTACAAAAAGAGGGTTTCAAAACTGCTCTTTCAAAAGAAAGGTTCAAATCTGTGACTTGAATGCACGCCTCCCAAACAAGTTTCTGAGAACGCTTCTGTCTAGTTTTTATGTGAAGATATTTCCTTTTCCATCATTGGCCTCAAACAGCTCCAAATATGCACTTGCAGATTCTACAAAAAGACAGTTTCAAAACTCTTCTATCAAAAAGAAGGTTCAACTCTGTGAGTAGAATGCACTCATCACAAAGAAGTTTCTGAGAATGCTTCTCTCTAGTATTTATGTGAAGATATTTCCTTTTCCAGCATAGGCCTCAAAACGCTCCAAACAAACACTTGCAGATTCTTCAAAAGGAGTGTTTCCAAACTGCTCTATCCAAAGTAATGTTCAAGTCTGTGAGTTGAATGCACTCATCACACAGAAGTTTCCGAGAATGCTTCTGTCTAGGTTTTAGGTGAAGATATTCCATTTCCCAGCATAGGCCAGAAAGCGTTCTAAATATCCACATTCAGATTGTACAAAAAGTGTGTTTCAAAACTGCTCTTTCAGTAGGAACGTTCAAGTCTGTGAGTTGAATGCACTCATTGCAAACAAGTTTCTGAGAATGCTTCTGTCTAGTTTTTATGTGAAGATATTTCCTTTTCCAGCATTGGCCTCCAACAGCTCCAAATATGCACTTGCAGATTCTACAGAAAGAGAGTTTCAAAACTCTTCTATCAAAAAGAAGTTTCAACTCTGTGAGTAGAATGCACTCATCATAAAGAAGTTTCTGAGAATGCTTCTGTCTAGTTTTTATGTGAAGATGTTTCCTTTTCCAGCATAGGCCTCAAAGTGCTCCAAATAAACCCTTGCAGATTCTGCAAAAGGAGTGTTTCCAAACTTCTCTATCAAAAGGAATGTTCAAGTCTGTGACTTGAATGCACTCATCACAAAGAAGTTTCTGAGAATGCTTCTGTCTAGTTTTTAGGTGAAGATATTTCATTTCCCAGCCTAGGCCTCAAAGCGTTCCAAATATCCACTTGAAGATTCTACAAAAAGAGTGTTTCAAAACTGCTCTTTCAAAAGGAAGGTTCAAGTCTGTGAGTCGAATGCACTCATTGCAAAGAAGTTTCGGAGAATGCTTCTGTGTAGTTGTTATTTGAGGACATTTCCTTTTCCAACATTGGCCTCAATGAGCTCGAAATAAAAACTTGCAGATTCTACAAAAGGAGTGTTTCAAAACTGTCCTATCAAAAGGATCGTTCAAGTCTGTGAGTTGAACGCACTCATCACACATAAGTTTCTGAGAATGCTTCTGTCTAGTTTTTATGTGAAGATATTTCCTTTTCCAGCATTGGCCTCAAAGCGCTCGAAATAAACACTTGCAGATTCTACCAAAGGAGTGTTTCAAAACTGTCCTATCAAAAGGAACGTTCACGTCTGTGAGTTGAATGCATTCATCACACAGAAGTTTCTGAGAATCCTTCTGTCTAGTTTTTAGGGGAAGATATTTCATTTCCCAGCATAGGCCTCACAGCGCTCCAAATATACAATAGCAGATTCTACATAAAGGGTGTTTCAAAACTCCTCTTTCAAAAGAAAGGTTCAAATCTGTGACTTGAATGCACTCCTCCCAAACAAGTTTCTGAGAACGCTTCTGTCTAGTTTTTATGTGAAGATATTTCCTCTTCCATCATTGGCCTCAAACAGCTCCAAATATGCACCTGCAGATTCTACAAAAAGACAGTTTCAAAACTCTTCTATCAAAAAGAAGGTTCAACTCTGCAAGTAGAATGCACTCATCACAAAGAAGTTTCTGAGAATGCTTCTGTCTAGTTTTTATGTGAAGATATTTCCTTTTCCAGCATAGGCCTCAAAACGCTCCAAACAAACACTTGCAGATTCTTCAAAAGGAGTGTTTCCAAACTGCTCTATCCAAAGTAATGTTCAAGTCTGTGAGTTGAATGCACTCATCACACAGAAGTTTCCGAGAATGCTTCTGTCTAGGTTTTAGGTGAAGATATTCCATTTCCCAGCATAGGCCAGAAAGCGTTCAAAATAGCCACTTTCAGATTGTACAAAAAGTGTGTTTCAAAACTGCTCTTTCAGTAGGAACGTTCAAGTCTGTGAATTGAATGAACTCATTGCAAACAAGTTTCTGAGAATGCTTCTGTCTAGTTTTTATGTGAAGATATTTCCTTTTCCAGCATTGGCCTCCAACAGCTCCAAATATGGACTTGCAGATTCTACAGAAAGAGAGTTTCAAAACTCTTCTATCAAAAAGAAGGTTCAACTCTGTGAGTAGAATGCACTCATCACACAGAAGTTTCTGAGAATGCTTCTGTCTAGTTTTTATGTGAAGATATTTCCTTTTCCAGCATAGGCCTCAAAGTGCTCCAAATAAACCCTTGCAGATTCTGCAAAAGGAGTGTTTCCAAACTTCTCTATCAAAAGGAATGTTCAAGTCTGTGACTTGAATGCACTCATCACAAAGAAGTTTCTGAGAATCCTTCTGTCTAGTTTTTAGGTGAAGATATTTCATTTCCCAGCCTAGGCCTCAAAGCGTTCCAAATATCCACTTGAAGATTCTACAAAAAGAGTGTTTCAAAACTGCTCTTTCAAAAGGAAGGTTCAAGTCTGTGAGTTGAATGTACTCATTGCAAAGAAGTTTCGGAGAATGCTTCTGTGTAGTTGTTATTTGAGGACATTTCCTTTTCCAACATTGGCCTCAATGAGCTCAAAATAAACACTTGCAGATTCTACAAAAGGAGTGTTTCAAAACTGTCCTATCAAAAGGATCGTTCAAGTCTGTGAGTTGAACGCACTCATCACACATAAGTTTCTGAGAATGCTTCTGTCTAGTTTTTATGTGAAGATATTTCCTTTTCCAGCATTGGCCTCAAAGCGCTCGAAATAAACACTTGCAGATTCTACCAAAGGAGTGTTTCAAAACTGTCCTATCAAAAGGAACGTTCATGTCTGTGAGTTGAATGCATTCATCACACAGAAGTTTCTGAGAATCCTTCTGTCTAGTTTTTAGGTGAAGATATTTCATTTCCCAACATAGGCCTCACAGCACTCCAAATATACACTAGCAGATTCTACAAAAAGACTGTTTCAAAACTGCTCTTTCAAAAGAAAGTTTCAAATCTGTGACTTGAATGCACTCCTCCAAACAAGTTTCTAAGATCGCTTCTGTCTAGTTTTTACGTGAAGATATTTCCTTTTCCATCATTGGCCTCAAACAGCTCCAAATATGCACTTGCAGATTCTACAAAAAGACAGTTTCAAACCTCTTCTATCAAAAACAAGGTTCAACTCTGTGAGTAGAATGCACTCATCACAAAGAAGTTTCTGAGAATGCTTCTGTCTAGTTTTTATGTGAAGATATTTCCTTTTCCAGCATAGGCCTCAAAACGCTCCAAACAAACACTTGCAGATTCTTCAAAAGGAGTGTTTCCAAACTGCTCTATCCAAAGTAATGTTCAAGTCTGTGAGTTGAATGCACTCATCACACAGAAGTTTCCGAGAGTGCTTCTGTCTAGGTTTTAGGTGAAGATATTCCGTTTCCCAGCATAGGCCAGAAAGCGTTCTAAATAGCCACTTTCAGATTGTACAAAAAGTGTGTTTCAAAACTGCTCTTTCAGTAGGAACGTTCAAGTCTGTGAGTTGAATGCACTCATTGCAAACAAGTTTCTGAAAATGCTTCTGTCTAGTTTTTATGTGAAGCTATTTCCTTTCCAAGCATTGGCCTCCATCAGCTCCAAATATGCACTTGCAGATTCTACAGAAAGACAGTTTCAAAACTCTTCTATCAAAAAGAAGGTTCAACTCTTTGAGTAGAATGCACTCATCACAAAGAAGTTTCTGAGAATGCTTCTGTCTAGTTTTTATGTGAAGATATTTCCTTTTCCAGCATAGGCCTCAAAGTGCTCCAAATAAACCCTTGCAGATTCTGCAAAAGGAGTGTTTCCAAACTTCTCTATCAGAAGGAATGTTCAAGTCTGTGAGTTGAATGCACTCATCACAAAGAAGTTTCTGAGAATGCTTCTGTCTAGTTTTTAGGTGAAGATATTTCATTTCCCAGCCTAGGCCTCAAAGCGTTCCAAATATCCACTTGAAGATTCTACAAAAAGAGTGTTTCAAAACTGCTCTTTCAAAAGGAAGGTTCAAGTCTGTGAGTTGAACGCACTCATTGCAAGGAAGTTTCGGAGAATGCTTCTGTGTAGTTGTTATTTGAGGACATTTCCTTTTCCAACATTGGCCTCAATGAGCTCGAAATAAACACTTGCAGATTCTACAAAAGGAGTGTTTCAAAACTGTCCTATCAAAAGCATCGTTCAAGTCTGTGAGTTGAACGCACTCATCACACATAAGTTTCTGAGAATGCTTCTGTCTAGTTTTTATGTGAAGATATTTCCTTTTCCAGCTTTGGCCTCAAAGCGCTCGAAATAAACACTTGCAGATTCTACCAAAGGAGTGTTTCAAAACTGTCCTATCAAAAGAAACGTTCACGTCTGTGAGTTGAATGCATTCATCACACATAAGTTTCTGAGAATCCTTCTTTCTAGTTATTAGGTGAAGATATTTCATTTCCCAGCATAGGCCTCACAGCGCTCCAAATATACACTAGCAGATTCTACAAAAAGAGGGTTTCAAAACTGCTCTTTCAAAAGAAAGGTTCAAATCTGTGACTTGAATGCACGCCTCCCAAACAAGTTTCTGAGAACGCTTCTGTCTAGTTTTTATGTGAAGATATTTCCTTTTCCATCATTGGCCTCAAACAGCTCCAAATATGCACTTGCAGATTCTACAAAAAGACAGTTTCAAAACTCTTCTATCAAAAAGAAGGTTCAACTCTGTGAGTAGAATGCACTCATCACAAAGAAGTTTCTGAGAATGCTTCTCTCTAGTATTTATGTGAAGATATTTCCTTTTCCAGCATAGGCCTCAAAACGCTCCAAACAAACACTTGCAGATTCTTCAAAAGGAGTGTTTCCAAACTGCTCTATCCAAAGTAATGTTCAAGTCTGTGAGTTGAATGCACTCATCACACAGAAGTTTCCGAGAATGCTTCTGTCTAGGTTTTAGGTGAAGATATTCCATTTCCCAGCATAGGCCAGAAAGCGTTCTAAATATCCACATTCAGATTGTACAAAAAGTGTGTTTCAAAACTGCTCTTTCAGTAGGAACGTTCAAGTCTGTGAGTTGAATGCACTCATTGCAAACAAGTTTCTGAGAATGCTTCTGTCTAGTTTTTATGTGAAGATATTTCCTTTTCCAGCATTGGCCTCCAACAGCTCCAAATATGCACTTGCAGATTCTACAGAAAGAGAGTTTCAAAACTCTTCTATCAAAAAGAAGTTTCAACTCTGTGAGTAGAATGCACTCATCATAAAGAAGTTTCTGAGAATGCTTCTGTCTAGTTTTTATGTGAAGATGTTTCCTTTTCCAGCATAGGCCTCAAAGTGCTCCAAATAAACCCTTGCAGATTCTGCAAAAGGAGTGTTTCCAAACTTCTCTATCAAAAGGAATGTTCAAGTCTGTGACTTGAATGCACTCATCACAAAGAAGTTTCTGAGAATGCTTCTGTCTAGTTTTTAGGTGAAGATATTTCATTTCCCAGCCTAGGCCTCAAAGCGTTCCAAATATCCACTTGAAGATTCTACAAAAAGAGTGTTTCAAAACTGCTCTTTCAAAAGGAAGGTTCAAGTCTGTGAGTCGAATGCACTCATTGCAAAGAAGTTTCGGAGAATGCTTCTGTGTAGTTGTTATTTGAGGACATTTCCTTTTCCAACATTGGCCTCAATGAGCTCGAAATAAAAACTTGCAGATTCTACAAAAGGAGTGTTTCAAAACTGTCCTATCAAAAGGATCGTTCAAGTCTGTGAGTTGAACGCACTCATCACACATAAGTTTCTGAGAATGCTTCTGTCTAGTTTTTATGTGAAGATATTTCCTTTTCCAGCATTGGCCTCAAAGCGCTCGAAATAAACACTTGCAGATTCTACCAAAGGAGTGTTTCAAAACTGTCCTATCAAAAGGAACGTTCACGTCTGTGAGTTGAATGCATTCATCACACAGAAGTTTCTGAGAATCCTTCTGTCTAGTTTTTAGGGGAAGATATTTCATTTCCCAGCATAGGCCTCACAGCGCTCCAAATATACAATAGCAGATTCTACATAAAGGGTGTTTCAAAACTCCTCTTTCAAAAGAAAGGTTCAAATCTGTGACTTGAATGCACTCCTCCCAAACAAGTTTCTGAGAACGCTTCTGTCTAGTTTTTATGTGAAGATATTTCCTCTTCCATCATTGGCCTCAAACAGCTCCAAATATGCACCTGCAGATTCTACAAAAAGACAGTTTCAAAACTCTTCTATCAAAAAGAAGTTTCAACTCTGCAAGTAGAATGCACTCATCACAAAGAAGTTTCTGAGAATGCTTCTGTCTAGTTTTTATGTGAAGATATTTCCTTTTCCAGCATAGGCCTCAAAACGCTCCAAACAAACACTTGCAGATTCTTCAAAAGGAGTGTTTCCAAACTGCTCTATCCAAAGTAATGTTCAAGTCTGTGAGTTGAATGCACTCATCACACAGAAGTTTCCGAGAATGCTTCTGTCTAGGTTTTAGGTGAAGATATTCCATTTCCCAGCATAGGCCAGAAAGCGTTCAAAATAGCCACTTTCAGATTGTACAAAAAGTGTGTTTCAAAACTGCTCTTTCAGTAGGAACGTTCAAGTCTGTGAATTGAATGAACTCATTGCAAACAAGTTTCTGAGAATGCTTCTGTCTAGTTTTTATGTGAAGATATTTCCTTTTCCAGCATTGGCCTCCAACAGCTCCAAATATGGACTTGCAGATTCTACAGAAAGAGAGTTTCAAAACTCTTCTATCAAAAAGAAGGTTCAACTCTGTGAGTAGAATGCACTCATCACACAGAAGTTTCTGAGAATGCTTCTGTCTAGTTTTTATGTGAAGATATTTCCTTTTCCAGCATAGGCCTCAAAGTGCTCCAAATAAACCCTTGCAGATTCTGCAAAAGGAGTGTTTCCAAACTTCTCTATCAAAAGGAATGTTCAAGTCTGTGACTTGAATGCACTCATCACAAAGAAGTTTCTGAGAATCCTTCTGTCTAGTTTTTAGGTGAAGATATTTCATTTCCCAGCCTAGGCCTCAAAGCGTTCCAAATATCCACTTGAAGATTCTACAAAAAGAGTGTTTCAAAACTGCTCTTTCAAAAGGAAGGTTCAAGTCTGTGAGTTGAATGTACTCATTGCAAAGAAGTTTCGGAGAATGCTTCTGTGTAGTTGTTATTTGAGGACATTTCCTTTTCCAACATTGGCCTCAATGAGCTCAAAATAAACACTTGCAGATTCTACAAAAGGAGTGTTTCAAAACTGTCCTATCAAAAGGATCGTTCAAGTCTGTGAGTTGAACGCACTCATCACACATAAGTTTCTGAGAATGCTTCTGTCTAGTTTTTATGTGAAGATATTTCCTTTTCCAGCATTGGCCTCAAAGCGCTCGAAATAAACACTTGCAGATTCTACCAAAGGAGTGTTTCAAAACTGTCCTATCAAAAGGAACGTTCATGTCTGTGAGTTGAATGCATTCATCACACAGAAGTTTCTGAGAATCCTTCTGTCTAGTTTTTAGGTGAAGATATTTCATTTCCCAACATAGGCCTCACAGCACTCCAAATATACACTAGCAGATTCTACAAAAAGACTGTTTCAAAACTGCTCTTTCAAAAGAAAGTTTCAAATCTGTGACTTTAATGCACTCCTCCAAACAAGTTTCTAAGATCGCTTCTGTCTAGTTTTTATGTGAAGATATTTCCTTTTCCATCATTGGCCTCAAACAGCTCCAAATATGCACTTGCAGATTCTACAAAAAGACAGTTTCAAACCTCTTCTATCAAAAACAAGGTTCAACTCTGTGAGTAGAATGCACTCATCACAAAGAAGTTTCTGAGAATGCTTCTGTCTAGTTTTTATGTGAAGATATTTCCTTTTCCAGCATAGGCCTCAAAACGCTCCAAACAAACACTTGCAGATTCTTCAAAAGGAGTGTTTCCAAACTGCTCTATCCAAAGTAATGTTCAAGTCTGTGAGTTGAATGCACTCATCACACAGAAGTTTCCGAGAGTGCTTCTGTCTAGGTTTTAGGTGAAGATATTCCGTTTCCCAGCATAGGCCAGAAAGCGTTCTAAATAGCCACTTTCAGATTGTACAAAAAGTGTGTTTCAAAACTGCTCTTTCAGTAGGAACGTTCAAGTCTGTGAGTTGAATGCACTCATTGCAAACAAGTTTCTGAAAATGCTTCTGTCTAGTTTTTATGTGAAGCTATTTCCTTTCCAAGCATTGGCCTCCATCAGCTCCAAATATGCACTTGCAGATTCTACAGAAAGAGAGTTTCAAAACTCTTCTATCAAAAAGAAGGTTCAACTCTTTGAGTAGAATGCACTCATCACAAAGAAGTTTCTGAGAATGCTTCTGTCTAGTTTTTATGTGAAGATATTTCCTTTTCCAGCATAGGCCTCAAAGTGCTCCAAATAAACCCTTGCAGATTCTGCAAAAGGAGTGTTTCCAAACTTCTCTATCAGAAGGAATGTTCAAGTCTGTGAGTTGAATGCACTCATCACAAAGAAGTTTCTGAGAATGCTTCTGTCTAGTTTTTAGGTGAAGATATTTCATTTCCCAGCCTAGGCCTCAAAGCGTTCCAAATATCCACTTGAAGATTCTACAAAAAGAGTGTTTCAAAACTGCTCTTTCAAAAGGAAGGTTCAAGTCTGTGAGTTGAACGCACTCATTGCAAGGAAGTTTCGGAGAATGCTTCTGTGTAGTTGTTATTTGAGGACATTTCCTTTTCCAACATTGGCCTCAATGAGCTCGAAATAAACACTTGCAGATTCTACAAAAGGAGTGTTTCAAAACTGTCCTATCAAAAGCATCGTTCAAGTCTGTGAGTTGAACGCACTCATCACACATAAGTTTCTGAGAATGCTTCTGTCTAGTTTTTATGTGAAGATATTTCCTTTTCCAGCTTTGGCCTCAAAGCGCTCGAAATAAACACTTGCAGATTCTACCAAAGGAGTGTTTCAAAACTGTCCTATCAAAAGAAACGTTCACGTCTGTGAGTTGAATGCATTCATCACACATAAGTTTCTGAGAATCCTTCTTTCTAGTTATTAGGTGAAGATATTTCATTTCCCAGCATAGGCCTCACAGCGCTCCAAATATACACTAGCAGATTCTACAAAAAGAGGGTTTCAAAACTGCTCTTTCAAAAGAAAGGTTCAAATCTGTGACTTGAATGCACGCCTCCCAAACAAGTTTCTGAGAACGCTTCTGTCTAGTTTTTATGTGAAGATATTTCCTTTTCCATCATTGGCCTCAAACAGCTCCAAATATGCACTTGCAGATTCTACAAAAAGACAGTTTCAAAACTCTTCTATCAAAAAGAAGGTTCAACTCTGTGAGTAGAATGCACTCATCACAAAGAAGTTTCTGAGAATGCTTCTCTCTAGTATTTATGTGAAGATATTTCCTTTTCCAGCATAGGCCTCAAAACGCTCCAAACAAACACTTGCAGATTCTTCAAAAGGAGTGTTTCCAAACTGCTCTATCCAAAGTAATGTTCAAGTCTGTGAGTTGAATGCACTCATCACACAGAAGTTTCCGAGAATGCTTCTGTCTAGGTTTTAGGTGAAGATATTCCATTTCCCAGCATAGGCCAGAAAGCGTTCTAAATATCCACATTCAGATTGTACAAAAAGTGTGTTTCAAAACTGCTCTTTCAGTAGGAACGTTCAAGTCTGTGAGTTGAATGCACTCATTGCAAACAAGTTTCTGAGAATGCTTCTGTCTAGTTTTTATGTGAAGATATTTCCTTTTCCAGCATTGGCCTCCAACAGCTCCAAATATGCACTTGCAGATTCTACAGAAAGAGAGTTTCAAAACTCTTCTATCAAAAAGAAGTTTCAACTCTGTGAGTAGAATGCACTCATCATAAAGAAGTTTCTGAGAATGCTTCTGTCTAGTTTTTATGTGAAGATGTTTCCTTTTCCAGCATAGGCCTCAAAGTGCTCCAAATAAACCCTTGCAGATTCTGCAAAAGGAGTGTTTCCAAACTTCTCTATCAAAAGGAATGTTGAAGTCTGTGACTTGAATGCACTCATCACAAAGAAGTTTCTGAGAATGCTTCTGTCTAGTTTTTAGGTGAAGATATTTCATTTCCCAGCCTAGGCCTCAAAGCGTTCCAAATATCCACTTGAAGATTCTACAAAAAGAGTGTTTCAAAACTGCTCTTTCAAAAGGAAGGTTCAAGTCTGTGAGTCGAATGCACTCATTGCAAAGAAGTTTCGGAGAATGCTTCTGTGTAGTTGTTATTTGAGGACATTTCCTTTTCCAACATTGGCCTCAATGAGCTCGAAATAAAAACTTGCAGATTCTACAAAAGGAGTGTTTCAAAACTGTCCTATCAAAAGGATCGTTCAAGTCTGTGAGTTGAACGCACTCATCACACATAAGTTTCTGAGAATGCTTCTGTCTAGTTTTTATGTGAAGATATTTCCTTTTCCAGCATTGGCCTCAAAGCGCTCGAAATAAACACTTGCAGATTCTACCAAAGGAGTGTTTCAAAACTGTCCTATCAAAAGGAACGTTCACGTCTGTGAGTTGAATGCATTCATCACACAGAAGTTTCTGAGAATCCTTCTGTCTAGTTTTTAGGGGAAGATATTTCATTTCCCAGCATAGGCCTCACAGCGCTCCAAATATACAATAGCAGATTCTACATAAAGGGTGTTTCAAAACTCCTCTTTCAAAAGAAAGGTTCAAATCTGTGACTTGAATGCACTCCTCCCAAACAAGTTTCTGAGAACGCTTCTGTCTAGTTTTTATGTGAAGATATTTCCTCTTCCATCATTGGCCTCAAACAGCTCCAAATATGCACCTGCAGATTCTACAAAAAGACAGTTTCAAAACTCTTCTATCAAAAAGAAGGTTCAACTCTGCAAGTAGAATGCACTCATCACAAAGAAGTTTCTGAGAATGCTTCTGTCTAGTTTTTATGTGAAGATATTTCCTTTTCCAGCATAGGCCTCAAAACGCTCCAAACAAACACTTGCAGATTCTTCAAAAGGAGTGTTTCCAAACTGCTCTATCCAAAGTAATGTTCAAGTCTGTGAGTTGAATGCACTCATCACACAGAAGTTTCCGAGAATGCTTCTGTCTAGGTTTTAGGTGAAGATATTCCATTTCCCAGCATAGGCCAGAAAGCGTTCAAAATAGCCACTTTCAGATTGTACAAAAAGTGTGTTTCAAAACTGCTCTTTCAGTAGGAACGTTCAAGTCTGTGAATTGAATGAACTCATTGCAAACAAGTTTCTGAGAATGCTTCTGTCTAGTTTTTATGTGAAGATATTTCCTTTTCCAGCATTGGCCTCCAACAGCTCCAAATATGGACTTGCAGATTCTACAGAAAGAGAGTTTCAAAACTCTTCTATCAAAAAGAAGGTTCAACTCTGTGAGTAGAATGCACTCATCACACAGAAGTTTCTGAGAATGCTTCTGTCTAGTTTTTATGTGAAGATATTTCCTTTTCCAGCATAGGCCTCAAAGTGCTCCAAATAAACCCTTGCAGATTCTGCAAAAGGAGTGTTTCCAAACTTCTCTATCAAAAGGAATGTTCAAGTCTGTGACTTGAATGCACTCATCACAAAGAAGTTTCTGAGAATCCTTCTGTCTAGTTTTTAGGTGAAGATATTTCATTTCCCAGCCTAGGCCTCAAAGCGTTCCAAATATCCACTTGAAGATTCTACAAAAAGAGTGTTTCAAAACTGCTCTTTCAAAAGGAAGGTTCAAGTCTGTGAGTTGAATGTACTCATTGCAAAGAAGTTTCGGAGAATGCTTCTGTGTAGTTGTTATTTGAGGACATTTCCTTTTCCAACATTGGCCTCAATGAGCTCAAAATAAACACTTGCAGATTCTACAAAAGGAGTGTTTCAAAACTGTCCTATCAAAAGGATCGTTCAAGTCTGTGAGTTGAACGCACTCATCACACATAAGTTTCTGAGAATGCTTCTGTCTAGTTTTTATGTGAAGATATTTCCTTTTCCAGCATTGGCCTCAAAGCGCTCGAAATAAACACTTGCAGATTCTACCAAAGGAGTGTTTCAAAACTGTCCTATCAAAAGGAACGTTCATGTCTGTGAGTTGAATGCATTCATCACACAGAAGTTTCTGAGAATCCTTCTGTCTAGTTTTTAGGTGAAGATATTTCATTTCCCAACATAGGCCTCACAGCACTCCAAATATACACTAGCAGATTCTACAAAAAGACTGTTTCAAAACTGCTCTTTCAAAAGAAAGTTTCAAATCTGTGACTTGAATGCACTCCTCCAAACAAGTTTCTAAGATCGCTTCTGTCTAGTTTTTACGTGAAGATATTTCCTTTTCCATCATTGGCCTCAAACAGCTCCAAATATGCACTTGCAGATTCTACAAAAAGACAGTTTCAAACCTCTTCTATCAAAAACAAGGTTCAACTCTGTGAGTAGAATGCACTCATCACAAAGAAGTTTCTGAGAATGCTTCTGTCTAGTTTTTATGTGAAGATATTTCCTTTTCCAGCATAGGCCTCAAAACGCTCCAAACAAACACTTGCAGATTCTTCAAAAGGAGTGTTTCCAAACTGCTCTATCCAAAGTAATGTTCAAGTCTGTGAGTTGAATGCACTCATCACACAGAAGTTTCCGAGAGTGCTTCTGTCTAGGTTTTAGGTGAAGATATTCCGTTTCCCAGCATAGGCCAGAAAGCGTTCTAAATAGCCACTTTCAGATTGTACAAAAAGTGTGTTTCAAAACTGCTCTTTCAGTAGGAACGTTCAAGTCTGTGAGTTGAATGCACTCATTGCAAACAAGTTTCTGAAAATGCTTCTGTCTAGTTTTTATGTGAAGCTATTTCCTTTCCAAGCATTGGCCTCCATCAGCTCCAAATATGCACTTGCAGATTCTACAGAAAGAGAGTTTCAAAACTCTTCTATCAAAAAGAAGGTTCAACTCTTTGAGTAGAATGCACTCATCACAAAGAAGTTTCTGAGAATGCTTCTGTCTAGTTTTTATGTGAAGATATTTCCTTTTCCAGCATAGGCCTCAAAGTGCTCCAAATAAACCCTTGCAGATTCTGCAAAAGGAGTGTTTCCAAACTTCTCTATCAGAAGGAATGTTCAAGTCTGTGAGTTGAATGCACTCATCACAAAGAAGTTTCTGAGAATGCTTCTGTCTAGTTTTTAGGTGAAGATATTTCATTTCCCAGCCTAGGCCTCAAAGCGTTCCAAATATCCACTTGAAGATTCTACAAAAAGAGTGTTTCAAAACTGCTCTTTCAAAAGGAAGGTTCAAGTCTGTGAGTTGAACGCACTCATTGCAAGGAAGTTTCGGAGAATGCTTCTGTGTAGTTGTTATTTGAGGACATTTCCTTTTCCAACATTGGCCTCAATGAGCTCGAAATAAACACTTGCAGATTCTACAAAAGGAGTGTTTCAAAACTGTCCTATCAAAAGCATCGTTCAAGTCTGTGAGTTGAACGCACTCATCACACATAAGTTTCTGAGAATGCTTCTGTCTAGTTTTTATGTGAAGATATTTCCTTTTCCAGCTTTGGCCTCAAAGCGCTCGAAATAAACACTTGCAGATTCTACCAAAGGAGTGTTTCAAAACTGTCCTATCAAAAGAAACGTTCACGTCTGTGAGTTGAATGCATTCATCACACATAAGTTTCTGAGAATCCTTCTTTCTAGTTATTAGGTGAAGATATTTCATTTCCCAGCATAGGCCTCACAGCGCTCCAAATATACACTAGCAGATTCTACAAAAAGAGGGTTTCAAAACTGCTCTTTCAAAAGAAAGGTTCAAATCTGTGACTTGAATGCACGCCTCCCAAACAAGTTTCTGAGAACGCTTCTGTCTAGTTTTTATGTGAAGATATTTCCTTTTCCATCATTGGCCTCAAACAGCTCCAAATATGCACTTGCAGATTCTACAAAAAGACAGTTTCAAAACTCTTCTATCAAAAAGAAGGTTCAACTCTGTGAGTAGAATGCACTCATCACAAAGAAGTTTCTGAGAATGCTTCTCTCTAGTATTTATGTGAAGATATTTCCTTTTCCAGCATAGGCCTCAAAACGCTCCAAACAAACACTTGCAGATTCTTCAAAAGGAGTGTTTCCAAACTGCTCTATCCAAAGTAATGTTCAAGTCTGTGAGTTGAATGCACTCATCACACAGAAGTTTCCGAGAATGCTTCTGTCTAGGTTTTAGGTGAAGATATTCCATTTCCCAGCATAGGCCAGAAAGCGTTCTAAATATCCACATTCAGATTGTACAAAAAGTGTGTTTCAAAACTGCTCTTTCAGTAGGAACGTTCAAGTCTGTGAGTTGAATGCACTCATTGCAAACAAGTTTCTGAGAATGCTTCTGTCTAGTTTTTATGTGAAGATATTTCCTTTTCCAGCATTGGCCTCCAACAGCTCCAAATATGCACTTGCAGATTCTACAGAAAGAGAGTTTCAAAACTCTTCTATCAAAAAGAAGTTTCAACTCTGTGAGTAGAATGCACTCATCATAAAGAAGTTTCTGAGAATGCTTCTGTCTAGTTTTTATGTGAAGATGTTTCCTTTTCCAGCATAGGCCTCAAAGTGCTCCAAATAAACCCTTGCAGATTCTGCAAAAGGAGTGTTTCCAAACTTCTCTATCAAAAGGAATGTTGAAGTCTGTGACTTGAATGCACTCATCACAAAGAAGTTTCTGAGAATGCTTCTGTCTAGTTTTTAGGTGAAGATATTTCATTTCCCAGCCTAGGCCTCAAAGCGTTCCAAATATCCACTTGAAGATTCTACAAAAAGAGTGTTTCAAAACTGCTCTTTCAAAAGGAAGGTTCAAGTCTGTGAGTCGAATGCACTCATTGCAAAGAAGTTTCGGAGAATGCTTCTGTGTAGTTGTTATTTGAGGACATTTCCTTTTCCAACATTGGCCTCAATGAGCTCGAAATAAAAACTTGCAGATTCTACAAAAGGAGTGTTTCAAAACTGTCCTATCAAAAGGATCGTTCAAGTCTGTGAGTTGAACGCACTCATCACACATAAGTTTCTGAGAATGCTTCTGTCTAGTTTTTATGTGAAGATATTTCCTTTTCCAGCATTGGCCTCAAAGCGCTCGAAATAAACACTTGCAGATTCTACCAAAGGAGTGTTTCAAAACTGTCCTATCAAAAGGAACGTTCACGTCTGTGAGTTGAATGCATTCATCACACAGAAGTTTCTGAGAATCCTTCTGTCTAGTTTTTAGGGGAAGATATTTCATTTCCCAGCATAGGCCTCACAGCGCTCCAAATATACAATAGCAGATTCTACATAAAGGGTGTTTCAAAACTCCTCTTTCAAAAGAAAGGTTCAAATCTGTGACTTGAATGCACTCCTCCCAAACAAGTTTCTGAGAACGCTTCTGTCTAGTTTTTATGTGAAGATATTTCCTCTTCCATCATTGGCCTCAAACAGCTCCAAATATGCACCTGCAGATTCTACAAAAAGACAGTTTCAAAACTCTTCTATCAAAAAGAAGGTTCAACTCTGCAAGTAGAATGCACTCATCACAAAGAAGTTTCTGAGAATGCTTCTGTCTAGTTTTTATGTGAAGATATTTCCTTTTCCAGCATAGGCCTCAAAACGCTCCAAACAAACACTTGCAGATTCTTCAAAAGGAGTGTTTCCAAACTGCTCTATCCAAAGTAATGTTCAAGTCTGTGAGTTGAATGCACTCATCACACAGAAGTTTCCGAGAATGCTTCTGTCTAGGTTTTAGGTGAAGATATTCCATTTCCCAGCATAGGCCAGAAAGCGTTCAAAATAGCCACTTTCAGATTGTACAAAAAGTGTGTTTCAAAACTGCTCTTTCAGTAGGAACGTTCAAGTCTGTGAATTGAATGAACTCATTGCAAACAAGTTTCTGAGAATGCTTCTGTCTAGTTTTTATGTGAAGATATTTCCTTTTCCAGCATTGGCCTCCAACAGCTCCAAATATGGACTTGCAGATTCTACAGAAAGAGAGTTTCAAAACTCTTCTATCAAAAAGAAGGTTCAACTCTGTGAGTAGAATGCACTCATCACACAGAAGTTTCTGAGAATGCTTCTGTCTAGTTTTTATGTGAAGATATTTCCTTTTCCAGCATAGGCCTCAAAGTGCTCCAAATAAACCCTTGCAGATTCTGCAAAAGGAGTGTTTCCAAACTTCTCTATCAAAAGGAATGTTCAAGTCTGTGACTTGAATGCACTCATCACAAAGAAGTTTCTGAGAATCCTTCTGTCTAGTTTTTAGGTGAAGATATTTCATTTCCCAGCCTAGGCCTCAAAGCGTTCCAAATATCCACTTGAAGATTCTACAAAAAGAGTGTTTCAAAACTGCTCTTTCAAAAGGAAGGTTCAAGTCTGTGAGTTGAATGTACTCATTGCAAAGAAGTTTCGGAGAATGCTTCTGTGTAGTTGTTATTTGAGGACATTTCCTTTTCCAACATTGGCCTCAATGAGCTCAAAATAAACACTTGCAGATTCTACAAAAGGAGTGTTTCAAAACTGTCCTATCAAAAGGATCGTTCAAGTCTGTGAGTTGAACGCACTCATCACACATAAGTTTCTGAGAATGCTTCTGTCTAGTTTTTATGTGAAGATATTTCCTTTTCCAGCATTGGCCTCAAAGCGCTCGAAATAAACACTTGCAGATTCTACCAAAGGAGTGTTTCAAAACTGTCCTATCAAAAGGAACGTTCATGTCTGTGAGTTGAATGCATTCATCACACAGAAGTTTCTGAGAATCCTTCTGTCTAGTTTTTAGGTGAAGATATTTCATTTCCCAACATAGGCCTCACAGCACTCCAAATATACACTAGCAGATTCTACAAAAAGACTGTTTCAAAACTGCTCTTTCAAAAGAAAGTTTCAAATCTGTGACTTGAATGCACTCCTCCAAACAAGTTTCTAAGATCGCTTCTGTCTAGTTTTTACGTGAAGATATTTCCTTTTCCATCATTGGCCTCAAACAGCTCCAAATATGCACTTGCAGATTCTACAAAAAGACAGTTTCAAACCTCTTCTATCAAAAACAAGGTTCAACTCTGTGAGTAGAATGCACTCATCACAAAGAAGTTTCTGAGAATGCTTCTGTCTAGTTTTTATGTGAAGATATTTCCTTTTCCAGCATAGGCCTCAAAACGCTCCAAACAAACACTTGCAGATTCTTCAAAAGGAGTGTTTCCAAACTGCTCTATCCAAAGTAATGTTCAAGTCTGTGAGTTGAATGCACTCATCACACAGAAGTTTCCGAGAGTGCTTCTGTCTAGGTTTTAGGTGAAGATATTCCGTTTCCCAGCATAGGCCAGAAAGCGTTCTAAATAGCCACTTTCAGATTGTACAAAAAGTGTGTTTCAAAACTGCTCTTTCAGTAGGAACGTTCAAGTCTGTGAGTTGAATGCACTCATTGCAAACAAGTTTCTGAAAATGCTTCTGTCTAGTTTTTATGTGAAGCTATTTCCTTTCCAAGCATTGGCCTCCATCAGCTCCAAATATGCACTTGCAGATTCTACAGAAAGAGAGTTTCAAAACTCTTCTATCAAAAAGAAGGTTCAACTCTTTGAGTAGAATGCACTCATCACAAAGAAGTTTCTGAGAATGCTTCTGTCTAGTTTTTATGTGAAGATATTTCCTTTTCCAGCATAGGCCTCAAAGTGCTCCAAATAAACCCTTGCAGATTCTGCAAAAGGAGTGTTTCCAAACTTCTCTATCAGAAGGAATGTTCAAGTCTGTGAGTTGAATGCACTCATCACAAAGAAGTTTCTGAGAATGCTTCTGTCTAGTTTTTAGGTGAAGATATTTCATTTCCCAGCCTAGGCCTCAAAGCGTTCCAAATATCCACTTGAAGATTCTACAAAAAGAGTGTTTCAAAACTGCTCTTTCAAAAGGAAGGTTCAAGTCTGTGAGTTGAACGCACTCATTGCAAGGAAGTTTCGGAGAATGCTTCTGTGTAGTTGTTATTTGAGGACATTTCCTTTTCCAACATTGGCCTCAATGAGCTCGAAATAAACACTTGCAGATTCTACAAAAGGAGTGTTTCAAAACTGTCCTATCAAAAGCATCGTTCAAGTCTGTGAGTTGAACGCACTCATCACACATAAGTTTCTGAGAATGCTTCTGTCTAGTTTTTATGTGAAGATATTTCCTTTTCCAGCTTTGGCCTCAAAGCGCTCGAAATAAACACTTGCAGATTCTACCAAAGGAGTGTTTCAAAACTGTCCTATCAAAAGAAACGTTCACGTCTGTGAGTTGAATGCATTCATCACACATAAGTTTCTGAGAATCCTTCTTTCTAGTTATTAGGTGAAGATATTTCATTTCCCAGCATAGGCCTCACAGCGCTCCAAATATACACTAGCAGATTCTACAAAAAGAGGGTTTCAAAACTGCTCTTTCAAAAGAAAGGTTCAAATCTGTGACTTGAATGCACGCCTCCCAAACAAGTTTCTGAGAACGCTTCTGTCTAGTTTTTATGTGAAGATATTTCCTTTTCCATCATTGGCCTCAAACAGCTCCAAATATGCACTTGCAGATTCTACAAAAAGACAGTTTCAAAACTCTTCTATCAAAAAGAAGGTTCAACTCTGTGAGTAGAATGCACTCATCACAAAGAAGTTTCTGAGAATGCTTCTCTCTAGTATTTATGTGAAGATATTTCCTTTTCCAGCATAGGCCTCAAAACGCTCCAAACAAACACTTGCAGATTCTTCAAAAGGAGTGTTTCCAAACTGCTCTATCCAAAGTAATGTTCAAGTCTGTGAGTTGAATGCACTCATCACACAGAAGTTTCCGAGAATGCTTCTGTCTAGGTTTTAGGTGAAGATATTCCATTTCCCAGCATAGGCCAGAAAGCGTTCTAAATATCCACATTCAGATTGTACAAAAAGTGTGTTTCAAAACTGCTCTTTCAGTAGGAACGTTCAAGTCTGTGAGTTGAATGCACTCATTGCAAACAAGTTTCTGAGAATGCTTCTGTCTAGTTTTTATGTGAAGATATTTCCTTTTCCAGCATTGGCCTCCAACAGCTCCAAATATGCACTTGCAGATTCTACAGAAAGAGAGTTTCAAAACTCTTCTATCAAAAAGAAGTTTCAACTCTGTGAGTAGAATGCACTCATCATAAAGAAGTTTCTGAGAATGCTTCTGTCTAGTTTTTATGTGAAGATGTTTCCTTTTCCAGCATAGGCCTCAAAGTGCTCCAAATAAACCCTTGCAGATTCTGCAAAAGGAGTGTTTCCAAACTTCTCTATCAAAAGGAATGTTCAAGTCTGTGACTTGAATGCACTCATCACAAAGAAGTTTCTGAGAATGCTTCTGTCTAGTTTTTAGGTGAAGATATTTCATTTCCCAGCCTAGGCCTCAAAGCGTTCCAAATATCCACTTGAAGATTCTACAAAAAGAGTGTTTCAAAACTGCTCTTTCAAAAGGAAGGTTCAAGTCTGTGAGTCGAATGCACTCATTGCAAAGAAGTTTCGGAGAATGCTTCTGTGTAGTTGTTATTTGAGGACATTTCCTTTTCCAACATTGGCCTCAATGAGCTCGAAATAAAAACTTGCAGATTCTACAAAAGGAGTGTTTCAAAACTGTCCTATCAAAAGGATCGTTCAAGTCTGTGAGTTGAACGCACTCATCACACATAAGTTTCTGAGAATGCTTCTGTCTAGTTTTTATGTGAAGATATTTCCTTTTCCAGCATTGGCCTCAAAGCGCTCGAAATAAACACTTGCAGATTCTACCAAAGGAGTGTTTCAAAACTGTCCTATCAAAAGGAACGTTCACGTCTGTGAGTTGAATGCATTCATCACACAGAAGTTTCTGAGAATCCTTCTGTCTAGTTTTTAGGGGAAGATATTTCATTTCCCAGCATAGGCCTCACAGCGCTCCAAATATACAATAGCAGATTCTACATAAAGGGTGTTTCAAAACTCCTCTTTCAAAAGAAAGGTTCAAATCTGTGACTTGAATGCACTCCTCCCAAACAAGTTTCTGAGAACGCTTCTGTCTAGTTTTTATGTGAAGATATTTCCTCTTCCATCATTGGCCTCAAACAGCTCCAAATATGCACCTGCAGATTCTACAAAAAGACAGTTTCAAAACTCTTCTATCAAAAAGAAGGTTCAACTCTGCAAGTAGAATGCACTCATCACAAAGAAGTTTCTGAGAATGCTTCTGTCTAGTTTTTATGTGAAGATATTTCCTTTTCCAGCATAGGCCTCAAAACGCTCCAAACAAACACTTGCAGATTCTTCAAAAGGAGTGTTTCCAAACTGCTCTATCCAAAGTAATGTTCAAGTCTGTGAGTTGAATGCACTCATCACACAGAAGTTTCCGAGAATGCTTCTGTCTAGGTTTTAGGTGAAGATATTCCATTTCCCAGCATAGGCCAGAAAGCGTTCAAAATAGCCACTTTCAGATTGTACAAAAAGTGTGTTTCAAAACTGCTCTTTCAGTAGGAACGTTCAAGTCTGTGAATTGAATGAACTCATTGCAAACAAGTTTCTGAGAATGCTTCTGTCTAGTTTTTATGTGAAGATATTTCCTTTTCCAGCATTGGCCTCCAACAGCTCCAAATATGGACTTGCAGATTCTACAGAAAGAGAGTTTCAAAACTCTTCTATCAAAAAGAAGGTTCAACTCTGTGAGTAGAATGCACTCATCACACAGAAGTTTCTGAGAATGCTTCTGTCTAGTTTTTATGTGAAGATATTTCCTTTTCCAGCATAGGCCTCAAAGTGCTCCAAATAAACCCTTGCAGATTCTGCAAAAGGAGTGTTTCCAAACTTCTCTATCAAAAGGAATGTTCAAGTCTGTGACTTGAATGCACTCATCACAAAGAAGTTTCTGAGAATCCTTCTGTCTAGTTTTTAGGTGAAGATATTTCATTTCCCAGCCTAGGCCTCAAAGCGTTCCAAATATCCACTTGAAGATTCTACAAAAAGAGTGTTTCAAAACTGCTCTTTCAAAAGGAAGGTTCAAGTCTGTGAGTTGAATGTACTCATTGCAAAGAAGTTTCGGAGAATGCTTCTGTGTAGTTGTTATTTGAGGACATTTCCTTTTCCAACATTGGCCTCAATGAGCTCAAAATAAACACTTGCAGATTCTACAAAAGGAGTGTTTCAAAACTGTCCTATCAAAAGGATCGTTCAAGTCTGTGAGTTGAACGCACTCATCACACATAAGTTTCTGAGAATGCTTCTGTCTAGTTTTTATGTGAAGATATTTCCTTTTCCAGCATTGGCCTCAAAGCGCTCGAAATAAACACTTGCAGATTCTACCAAAGGAGTGTTTCAAAACTGTCCTATCAAAAGGAACGTTCATGTCTGTGAGTTGAATGCATTCATCACACAGAAGTTTCTGAGAATCCTTCTGTCTAGTTTTTAGGTGAAGATATTTCATTTCCCAACATAGGCCTCACAGCACTCCAAATATACACTAGCAGATTCTACAAAAAGACTGTTTCAAAACTGCTCTTTCAAAAGAAAGTTTCAAATCTGTGACTTTAATGCACTCCTCCAAACAAGTTTCTAAGATCGCTTCTGTCTAGTTTTTATGTGAAGATATTTCCTTTTCCATCATTGGCCTCAAACAGCTCCAAATATGCACTTGCAGATTCTACAAAAAGACAGTTTCAAACCTCTTCTATCAAAAACAAGGTTCAACTCTGTGAGTAGAATGCACTCATCACAAAGAAGTTTCTGAGAATGCTTCTGTCTAGTTTTTATGTGAAGATATTTCCTTTTCCAGCATAGGCCTCAAAACGCTCCAAACAAACACTTGCAGATTCTTCAAAAGGAGTGTTTCCAAACTGCTCTATCCAAAGTAATGTTCAAGTCTGTGAGTTGAATGCACTCATCACACAGAAGTTTCCGAGAGTGCTTCTGTCTAGGTTTTAGGTGAAGATATTCCGTTTCCCAGCATAGGCCAGAAAGCGTTCTAAATAGCCACTTTCAGATTGTACAAAAAGTGTGTTTCAAAACTGCTCTTTCAGTAGGAACGTTCAAGTCTGTGAGTTGAATGCACTCATTGCAAACAAGTTTCTGAAAATGCTTCTGTCTAGTTTTTATGTGAAGCTATTTCCTTTCCAAGCATTGGCCTCCATCAGCTCCAAATATGCACTTGCAGATTCTACAGAAAGAGAGTTTCAAAACTCTTCTATCAAAAAGAAGGTTCAACTCTTTGAGTAGAATGCACTCATCACAAAGAAGTTTCTGAGAATGCTTCTGTCTAGTTTTTATGTGAAGATATTTCCTTTTCCAGCATAGGCCTCAAAGTGCTCCAAATAAACCCTTGCAGATTCTGCAAAAGGAGTGTTTCCAAACTTCTCTATCAGAAGGAATGTTCAAGTCTGTGAGTTGAATGCACTCATCACAAAGAAGTTTCTGAGAATGCTTCTGTCTAGTTTTTAGGTGAAGATATTTCATTTCCCAGCCTAGGCCTCAAAGCGTTCCAAATATCCACTTGAAGATTCTACAAAAAGAGTGTTTCAAAACTGCTCTTTCAAAAGGAAGGTTCAAGTCTGTGAGTTGAACGCACTCATTGCAAGGAAGTTTCGGAGAATGCTTCTGTGTAGTTGTTATTTGAGGACATTTCCTTTTCCAACATTGGCCTCAATGAGCTCGAAATAAACACTTGCAGATTCTACAAAAGGAGTGTTTCAAAACTGTCCTATCAAAAGCATCGTTCAAGTCTGTGAGTTGAACGCACTCATCACACATAAGTTTCTGAGAATGCTTCTGTCTAGTTTTTATGTGAAGATATTTCCTTTTCCAGCTTTGGCCTCAAAGCGCTCGAAATAAACACTTGCAGATTCTACCAAAGGAGTGTTTCAAAACTGTCCTATCAAAAGAAACGTTCACGTCTGTGAGTTGAATGCATTCATCACACAGAAGTTTCTGAGAATCCTTCTTTCTAGTTATTAGGTGAAGATATTTCATTTCCCAGCATAGGCCTCACAGCGCTCCAAATATACACTAGCAGATTCTACATAAAGAGTGTTTCAAAACTCCTCTTTCAAAAGAAAGGTTCAAATCTGTGACTTGAATGCACTCCTCCCAAATAAGTTTCTGAGAACGCTTCTGTCTAGTTTTTATGTGAAGATATTTCCTTTTCCATCATTGGCCTCAAACAGCTCCAAATATGCACTTGCAGATTCTACAAAAAGACAGTTTCAAAACTCTTCTATCAAAAAGAAGGTTCAACTCTGTGAGTAGAATGCACTCATCACAAAGAAGTTTCTGAGAATGCTTCTGTCTAGTTTTTATATGAAGATATTTCCTTTTCCAGCATAGGCCTCAAAACGCTCCAAACAAACACTTGCAGATTCTTCAAAAGGAGTGTTTCCAAACTGCTCTATCCAAAGTAATGTTCAAGTCTGTGAGTTGAATGCACTAATCACACAGAAGTTTCCGAGAATGCTTCTGTCTAGGTTTTAGGTGAAGATATTTCATTTCCCAGCATAGGCCAGAAAGCGTTCTAAATATCCACTTTCAGATTGTACAAAAAGTGTGTTTCAAAACTGCTCTTTCAGTAGGAACGTTAAAGTCAGTGAGTTGAATGCACTCATCGCAAACAAGTTTCTGAGAATGCTTCTGTCTAGTTTTTATATGAAGATATTTCCTTTTCCAGCATTGGCTTCCAACAGCTGCAAATATGCACTTCCAGATTCTACAGAAAGAGAGTTTCAAAACTCTTCTATCAAAAAGAAGGTTCAACTCTGTGAGTAGAATGCACTCATCACAAAGAAGTTTCTGAGAATGCTTCTGTCTAGTTTTTATGTGAAGATATTTCCTTTTCCAACATAGGCCTCAAAGTGCTCCAAATAAACCCTTGCAGATTCTGCAAAAGGAGTGTTTCCAAACTGTCCTATCAAAAGGATCGTTCAAGTCTGTGAGTTGAACGCACTCATCACACACAAGTTTCTGAGAATGCTTCTGTCTAGTTTTTATGTGAAGATATTTCCTTTTCCAGCATTGGCCTCAAAGCGCTCGAAATAAACACTTGTAGATTCTACCAAAGGAGTGTTTCAAAACTGTCCTATCAAAAGGAACGTTCATGTCTGTGAGTTGAATGCATTCATCACACAGAAGTTTCTGAGAATCCTTCTGTCTAGTTTTTAGGTGAAGATATTTCATTTCCCAGCGTAGGCCTCACAGCGCTCCAAATATACACTAGCAGATTCTACAAAAAGAGTGTTTCAAAACTGCTCTTTCAAAAGAAAGGTTCACATCTGTCACTTGAGTGCACTCATCCCAAAGAAGTTTCTGAGAACGCTTCTGTCTAGTTTTCATGTGAAGATATTTCCTTTTCCATCATTGGCCTCAAACAGCTCCAAATATGCACTTGCAGATTCTACAAAAAGACAGTTTCAAAACTCTTCTATCAAAAAGAAGGTTCAAATCTGTGAGTAGAATGCACTCATCACAAAGTAGTTTCTGAGAATGCTTCTGTCTAGTTTTTATGTGAAGATATTTCCTTTTCCAGCATAGGCCTCAAAACGCTCCAAACAAACACTTGCAGATTCTTCAAAAGGAGTGTTTCCAAACTGCTCTATCCAAAGTAATGTTGAAGTCTGTGAGTTGAATGTACTCATCACACAGAAGTTTCCGAGAATGCTTCTGTCTAGGTTTTAGGTGAAGTTGTTTCATTTCCCAGCATAGGCCAGAAAGCGTTCTAAATATCCACTTGCAGATTGTACAAAAAGTGTGTTTCAAAACTGCTCCTTCAGTAGGAACGTTGCAGTCTGTGAGTTGAATGCACTCATCGCAAACAAGTTTCTGAGAATGCTTCTGTCTAGTTTTTATGTGAAGATATTTCCTTTTCCAGCATTGGCCTCAATCAGCTACAAATAAGCACCTGCAGATTATACAGAAAGAGAGTTTCAAAACTCTTCTATCAAAAAGAAGGTTCAACTCTGTGAGTAGAATGCACTCATCACAAAGAAGTTTCTGAGAATGCTTCTGTCTAGTTTTTATGTGAAGATATTTCCTTTTCCAGCATAGGCCTCAAAGTGCTCCAAATAAACCATTGCAGATTCTGCAAAAGGAGTGTTTCCAAACTGCTCTATCAAAAGGAATGTTCAAGTCTGTGAGTTGAATGCACTCATCACACAGAAGTTTCTGAGAATGCTTCTGTCTAGTTTTTAGGTGAAGATATTTAATTTCCCAGCCTTGGCCGCAAAGCCTTCCAAATATCCACTTGAAGATTCTACAAAAAGAGTGTTTCAATACTGCTCTTTCAAAAGGAAGGTTCAAGTCTGTGAGTTGAATGCACTCATTAAGAAGAAGTTTCGGAGAATGCTTCTGTGTAGTTGTTATTTGAGGACATTTCCATTTCCACCATTGGCCTCAATGAGCTCGAAATAAACACTTGCAGATTCTACAAAAGGAGTGTTTCCAAACTGTCCTATCAAAAGGATCGTTCAAGTCTGTGAGTTGAACGCACTCATCACACACAAGTTTCTGAGAAAGCTTCTGTGTAGTTTTTATGTGAAGATATTTCCTTTTCCAGCATTGGCCTCAAAGCGCTCGAAATAAACACTTGCAGATTCTACCAAAGGAGTGTTTCAAAACTGTCCTATCAAAAGGAACGTTCACGTCTGTGAGTTGAATGCATTCATCACACAGAAGTTTCTGAGAATCCTTCTGACTAGTTTTTAGGTGAAGATATTTCATTTCCCAGCATAGGCCTCACAGCGCTCGAAATATACACTAGCAGATTCTACAAAAAGAGTGTTTCAAGACTGCTCTTTCAAAAGAAAGGTTCAAATCTGTGACTTGAATGCACTCCTCCCAAAGAAGTTTCTGAGAACGCTTCTGTCTAGTTTTTATGTGAAGATATTTCCTTTTCCATCATTGGCCTCAAACAGCTCCAAATATGCACTTGCAGATTCTACAAAAAGACAGTTTCAAAACTCTTCTATCAAAAAGAAGGTTCAACTCTGTGAGTAGAATGCACTCATCACAAAGAAGTTTCTGAGAATGCTTCTGTCTAGTTTTTATGTGAAGATATTTCCTTTTCCAGCACAGGCCTCAAAACGCTCCAAACAAACACTTGCAGATTCTTCAAAAGGAGTGTTTCCAAACTGCTCTATCCAAAGTAATGTTCAAGTCCGTGAGCTGAATGCACTCATCACACAGAAGTTTCCGAGAATGCTTCTGTCTAGGTTTTAGGTGAAGATATTCCATTTCCCAGCATAGGCCAGAAAGCGTTCTAAATATCCACTTTCAGATTGTACAAAAAGTGTGTTTCAAAACTGCTCTTTCAGTAGGAACCTTCATGACTGTGAGTTGAATGCACTCATTGCAAACAAGTTTCTGAGAATGCTTCTGTCTAGTTTTTATGTGAAGATATATCCTTTTCCAGCGTTGGCCTCCAACAGCTCCAAATATGCACTTGCAGCTTCTACAGAAAGAGAGTTTCAAAACTCTTCTATCATAAAGAAGGTTCAACTCTGTGAGTAGAATGCACTCATCACAAAGAAGTTTCTGAGAATGCTTCTGTCTAGTTTTTATGTGAAGATATTTCCTTTTCCAGCATAGGCCTCAAAGTGCTCCAAATAAACCCTTGCAGATTCTACAAAAGGAGTGTTTCCAAACTTCTCTATCAAAAGGAATGTTGAAGTCTGTGACTTGAATGCACTCATCACACAGAAGTTTCTGAGAATGCTTCTGTCTAGTTTTTAGGTGAAGTTATTTCATTTCCCAGCCTAGGCCTCAAAGCGTTCCAAATATCCACTTGAAGATTCTACAAAAAGAGTATTTCGAAACTGCTCTTTCAAAAGGAAGGTTCAAGTCTGTGGGTTGAATGCACTCATTGCAAAGAAGTTTCGGAGAATGCTTCTGTGTAGTTGTTATTTGAGGACATTTCCTTTTCCAACATTGGCCTCAATGAGCTCGAAATAAACACTTGCAGATTCTACAAACGGAGTGTTTCAAAACTGTCCTATCAAAAGGATCGTTCAAGTCTGTGAGTTGAACGCACTCATCACACATAAGTTTCTGAGAATGCTTCTGTCTAGTTTTTATGTGAAGATATTTCCTTTTCCAGCATTGGCCTCAAAGCGCTCGAAATAAACACTTGCAGATTCTACCAAAGGAGTGTTTCAAAACTGTCCTATCAAAAGGAACTTTCACGTCTGTGAGTTGAATGCATTCATCACACAGAAGTTTCTGAGAATCCTTCTGTCTAGTTTTTAGGTGAAGATATTTCATTTCCCAGCATAGGCCTCACAGCGCTCCAAATATACACTAGCAGATTCTACATAAAGAGTCTTTCAAAACTCCTCTTTCAAAAGAAAGGTTCAAATCTGTGACTTGAATGCACTCCTCCCAAACAAGTTTCTGAGAACGCTTCTGTCTAGTTTTTATGTGAAGATATTTCCTTTTCCATCATTGGCCTCAAACAGCTCCAAATATGCACCTGCAGATTCTACAAAAAGACAGTTTCAAAACTCTTCTATCAAAAAGAAGGTTCAACTCTGTGAGTAGAATGCACTCATCGCAAAGAAGTTTCTGAGAATGCTTCTGTCTAGTTTTTATGTGAAGATATTTCCTTTTCCAGCATAGGCCTCAAAACGCTCCAAACAAACACTTGCAGATTCTTCAAACGGAGTGTTTCCAAACTGCTCTATCCAAAGTAATGTTCAAGTCTGTGAGTTGAATGCACTCATCACACAGAAGTTTCCGAGAATGCTTCTGTCTAGGTTTTAGGTGAAGATATTCCATTTCCCAGCATAGGCCAGAAAGCGTTCAAAATAGCCACTTTCAGATTGTACAAAAAGTGTGTTTCAAAACTGCTCTTTCAGTAGGAACGTTCAAGTCTGTGAGTTGAATGAACTCATTGCAAACAAGTTTCTGAGAATGCTTCTGTCTAGTTTTTATGTGAAGATATTTCCTTTTCCAGCATTGGCCTCCAACAGCTCCAAATATGGACTTGCAGATTCTACAGAAAGAGAGTTTCAAAACTCTTCTATCAAAAAGAAGGTTCAACTCTGTGAGTAGAATGCACTCATCACACAGAAGTTTCTGAGAATGCTTCTGTCTAGTTTTTATGTGAAGATATTTCCTTTTCCAGCATAGGCCTCAAAGTGCTCCAAATAAACCCTTGCAGATTCTGCAAAAGGAGTGTTTCCAAACTTCTCTATCAAAAGGAATGTTCAAGTCTGTGAGTTGAATGCACTCATCACAAAGAAGTTTCTGAGAATCCTTCTGTCTAGTTTTTAGGTGAAGATATTTCATTTCCCAGCCTAGGCCTCAAATCGTTCCAAATATCCACTTGAAGATTCTACAAAAAGAGTGTTTCAAAACTGCTCTTTCAAAAGGAAGGTTCAAGTCTGTGAGTTGAATGCACTCATTGCAAAGAAGTTTCGGAGAATGCTTCTGTGTAGTTGTTATTTGAGGACATTTCCTTTTCCAACATTGGCCTCAATGAGCTCGAAATAAACACTTGCAGATTCTACAAAAGGAGTGTTTCAAAACTGTCCTATCAAAAGGATCGTTCAAGTCTGTGAGTTGAACGCACTCATCACACATAAGTTTCTGAGAATGCTTCTGTCTAGTTTTTATGTGAAGATATTTCCTTTTCCAGCATTGGCCTCAAAGCGCTCGAAATAAACACTTGCAGATTCTACCAAAGGAGTGTTTCAAAACTGTCCTATCAAAAGGAACGTTCATGTCTGTGAGTTGAATGCATTCATCACACAGAAGTTTCTGAGAATCCTTCTGTCTAGTTTTTAGGTGAAGATATTTCATTTCCCAACATAGGCCTCACAGCACTCCAAATATACACTAGCAGATTCTACAAAAAGACTGTTTCAAAACTCCTCTTTCAAAAGAAAGGTTCAAATCTGTGACTTGAATGCACTCCTCCAAACAAGTTTCTAAGATCGCTTCTGTCTAGTTTTTATGTGAAGATATTTCCTTTTCCATCATTGGCCTCAAACAGCTCCAAATATGCACTTGCAGATTCTACAAAAAGACAGTTTCAAACCTCTTCTATCAAAAACAAGGTTCAACTCTGTGAGTAGAATGCACTCATCACAAAGAAGTTTCTGAGAATGCTTCTGTCTAGTTTTTATGTGAAGATATTTCCTTTTCCAGCATAGGCCTCAAAACGCTCCAAACAAACACTTGCAGATTCTTCAAAAGGAGTGTTTCCAAACTGCTCTATCCAAAGTAATGTTCAAGTCTGTGAGTTGAATGCACTCATCACACAGAAGTTTCCGAGAGTGCTTCTGTCTAGGTTTTAGGTGAAGATATTCCATTTCCCAGCATAGGCCAGAAAGCGTTCTAAATATCCACTTTCAGATTGTACAAAAAGTGTGTTTCAAAACTGCTCTTTCAGTAGGAACGTTCAAGTCTGTGAGTTGAATGCACTCATTGCAAACAAGTTTCTGAAAATGCTTCTGTCTAGTTTTTATGTGAAGCTATTTCCTTTCCAAGCATTGGCCTCCATCAGCTCCAAATATGCACTTGCAGATTCTACAGAAAGAGAGTTTCAAACTCTTCTATCAAAAAGAAGGTTCAACTCTGTGAGTAGAATGCACTCATCACAAAGAAGTTTCTGAGAATGCTTCTGTCTAGTTTTTATGTGAAGATATTTCCTTTTCCAGCATAGGCCTCAAAGTGCTCCAAATAAACCCTTGCAGATTCTGCAAAAGGAGTGTTTCCAAACTTCTCTATCAAAAGGAATGTTCAAGTCTGTGAGTTGAATGCACTCATCACACAGAAGTTTCTGAGAATGCTTCTGTCTAGTTTTTAGGTGAAGATATTTCATTTCCCAGCCTAGACCTCAAAGCGTTCCAAATATCCACTTGAAGATTCTACAAAAAGAGTGTTTCAAAACTGCTCTTTCAAAAGGAAGTTTCAAGTCGGTGAGTTGAATGCACTCATTGCAAAGAAGTTTCGGAGAATGCTTCTGTGTAGTTGTTATTTGAGGACATTTCCTTTTCCAACATTGGCCTCAATGAGCTCGAAATAAACACTTGCAGATTCTACAAAAGGAGTGTTTCAAAACTGTCCTATCAAAAGGATCGTTCAAGTCTGTGAGTTGAATGCACTCATCACACATAAGTTTCTGAGAATGCTTCTGTCTAGTTTTTATGTGAAGATATTTCCTTTTCCAGCATTGGCCTCAAAGCGCTCGAAATAAACACTTGCAGATTCTACCAAAGGAGTGTTTCAAAACTGTCCTATCAAAAGGAACGTTCACGTCTGTGAGTTGAATGCATTCATCACACAGAAGTTTCTGAGAATCCTTCTGTCTAGTTTTTAGGTGAAGTTATTTCATTTCCCAGCATAGGCCTCACAGCGCTCCAAATATACACTAGCAGATTCTACAAAAAGAGTGTTTCAAAACAGCTCTTTCAAAAGAAAGGTTCAAATCTGTGACTTGAATGCACTCCTCCCAAACAGGTTTCTAAGAACGCTTCTGTCTAGTTTTTATGTGAAGATATTTCCTTTTAAATCATTGGCCTCAAACAGCTCCAAATATGCACTTGCAGATTCTACAAAAAGACAGTTTCAAAACTTTTCTATCAAAAAGAAGGTTCAACTCTGTGAGTAGAATGCACTCATCACAAAGAAGTTTCTGAGAATGCTTCTGTCTAGTTTTTATGTGAAGATATTTCCTTTTCCAGCATAGGCCTCAAACCGCTCCAAACAAACACTTACAGATACTACAAAGGGAGTGTTTCCATACTGCTCTATCCAAAGTAATGTTCAAGTCTGTGAGTTGAATGCACTCATCACACAGAAGTTTCCGAGAATGCTTCTGTCTGGGTTTTAGGTGAAGATATTTCATTTCCCAGCATAAGCCAGAAAGCGTTCTAAATATCCACTTGCAGATTATACAAAAAGTGTGTTTCAAAACTGCTCTTTCAAAAGGAACGTTCAATTCTGTGAGTTGAATGCACTCATCGCAAACAAGTTTCTGAGAATGCTTCTGTCTAGTTTTTATGTGAAGATATTTCCTTTTCCAGCATTGGCCTCCAACAGCTCCAAATATGCACTTGCAGATTCTACAGAAACACAGTTTCAAAACTCTTCTATCAAAAAGAAGGTTCAACTCTGTGAGTAGAATGCACTCATCACAAAGAAGTTTCTGAGAATGCTTCTGTCTAGTTTTTATGTGAAGATATTTCCTTTTCCAGCATAGGCCTCAAAGTGCTCCAAATGAACCCTTGCAGATTCTGCAAAAGTAGGGTTTCCAAACTTCTCTATCAAAAGGAATGTTCAAGTCTGTGAGTTGAATGCACTCATCACACAGAAGTTTCTGAGAATGCTTCTGTCTAGTTTTTAGGTGAAGATATTACATTTCCCAGCCTAGGCCTCAAAGCGTTCCAAATATCCACTTGAAGATTCTACAAAAAGAGTGTTTCAAAACTGCTCTTTCAAAAGGAAGGTTCAAGTCTGTGAGTTGAATGCACTCATTGCAAAGAAGTTTCGGAGAATGCTTCTGTGTAGTTGTTATTTGAGGACATTTCCTTTTCCACCATTGGCCTCAATGAGCTCTAAATAAACACTTGCAGATCCTACAAAAGGAATGTTTCCAAACTGACCTATCAAAAGGATCGTTCAAGTCTGTGAGTTGAACGCACTCATCACACACAAGTTTCTGAGAATGCTTCTGTCTAGTTTTTATGTGAAGATATTTCCTTTTACAGCATTGGCCTCAAAGCGCTCGAAATAAACACTTGCAGATTCTACCAAAGGAGTGTTTCAAAACTGTCCTATCAAAAGGAACGTTCACGTCTGTGAGTTGAATGCATTCATTGCTCAGAAGTTTCTGAGAATCCTTCTGTCTAGTTTTTAGGTGAAGATATTTCATTTCCCAGCATAGGCCTCACAGCGCTCCAAATATACACTAGCAGATTCTACAAAAAGAGGGTTTCAAAACTGCTCTTTCAAAAGAAAGGTTCAAATCTGTGACTTGAATGCACGCCTCCCAAACAAGTTTCTGAGAACGCTTCTGTCTAGTTTTTATGTGAAGATATTTCCTTTTCCATCATTGGCCTCAAACAGCTCCAAATATGCACTTGCAGATTCTACAAAAAGACAGTTTCAAAACTCTTCTATCAAAAAGAAGGTTCAACTCTGTGAGTAGAATGCACTCATCACAAAGAAGTTTCTGAGAATGCTTCTCTCTAGTATTTATGTGAAGATATTTCCTTTTCCAGCATAGGCCTCAAAACGCTCCAAACAAACACTTGCAGATTCTTCAAAAGGAGTGTTTCCAAACTGCTCTATCCAAAGTAATGTTCAAGTCTGTGAGTTGAATGCACTCATCACACAGAAGTTTCCGAGAATGCTTCTGTCTAGGTTTTAGGTGAAGATATTCCATTTCCCAGCATAGGCCAGAAAGCGTTCTAAATATCCACATTCAGATTGTACAAAAAGTGTGTTTCAAAACTGCTCTTTCAGTAGGAACGTTCAAGTCTGTGAGTTGAATGCACTCATTGCAAACAAGTTTCTGAGAATGCTTCTGTCTAGTTTTTATGTGAAGATATTTCCTTTTCCAGCATTGGCCTCCAACAGCTCCAAATATGCACTTGCAGATTCTACAGAAAGAGAGTTTCAAAACTCTTCTATCAAAAAGAAGTTTCAACTCTGTGAGTAGAATGCACTCATCACAAAGAAGTTTCTGAGAATGCTTCTGTCTAGTTTTTATGTGAAGATGTTTCCTTTTCCAGCATAGGCCTCAAAGTGCTCCAAATAAACCCTTGCAGATTCTGCAAAAGGAGTGTTTCCAAACTTCTCTATCAAAAGGAATGTTCAAGTCTGTGACTTGAATGCACTCATCACAAAGAAGTTTCTGAGAATGCTTCTGTCTAGTTTTTAGGTGAAGATATTTCATTTCCCAGCCTAGGCCTCAAAGCGTTCCAAATATCCACTTGAAGATTCTACAAAAAGAGTGTTTCAAAACTGCTCTTTCAAAAGGAAGGTTCAAGTCTGTGAGTCGAATGCACTCATTGCAAAGAAGTTTCGGAGAATGCTTCTGTGTAGTTGTTATTTGAGGACATTTCCTTTTCCAACATTGGCCTCAATGAGCTCGAAATAAAAACTTGCAGATTCTACAAAAGGAGTGTTTCAAAACTGTCCTATCAAAAGGATCGTTCAAGTCTGTGAGTTGAACGCACTCATCACACATAAGTTTCTGAGAATGCTTCTGTCTAGTTTTTATGTGAAGATATTTCCTTTTCCAGCATTGGCCTCAAAGCGCTCGAAATAAACACTTGCAGATTCTACCAAAGGAGTGTTTCAAAACTGTCCTATCAAAAGGAACGTTCACGTCTGTGAGTTGAATGCATTCATCACACAGAAGTTTCTGAGAATCCTTCTGTCTAGTTTTTAAGGGAAGATATTTCATTTCCCAGCATAGGCCTCACAGCGCTCCAAATATACAATAGCAGATTCTACATAAAGGGTGTTTCAAAACTCCTCTTTCAAAAGAAAGGTTCAAATCTGTGACTTGAATGCACTCCTCCCAAACAAGTTTCTGAGAACGCTTCTGTCTAGTTTTTATGTGAAGATATTTCCTCTTCCATCATTGGCCTCAAACAGCTCCAAATATGCACCTGCAGATTCTACAAAAAGACAGTTTCAAAACTCTTCTATCAAAAAGAAGGTTCAACTCTGCAAGTAGAATGCACTCATCACAAAGAAGTTTCTGAGAATGCTTCTGTCTAGTTTTTATGTGAAGATATTTCCTTTTCCAGCATAGGCCTCAAAACGCTCCAAACAAACACTTGCAGATTCTTCAAAAGGAGTGTTTCCAAACTGCTCTATCCAAAGTAATGTTCAAGTCTGTGAGTTGAATGCACTCATTGCAAACAAGTTTCTGACAATGCTTCTGTCTAGTTTTTATGTGAAGATATTTCCTTTTCCAGCATAGGCCTCAAACCGCTCAAAACAAACACTTGCAGATACTTCAAAAGGAGTGTTTCCATACTGCTCTATCCAAAGTAATGTTCAAGTCTGTGAGTTGAATGCACTCATCACACAGAAGTTTCCGAGAATGCTTCTGTCTGGGTTTTAGGTGAAGATATTTCATTTCCCAGCATAAGCCAGAAAGCGTTCTAAATGTCCACTTGCAGATTTTACAAAAAGTGTGTTTCAAAACTGCTCTTTCAAAAGGAACGTTCAATTCTGTGAGTTGAATGCACTCATCGCAAACAAGTTTCTGAGAATGCTTCTGTCTAGTTTTTATGTGAAGATATTTCCTTTTCCAGCATTGGCCTCCAACAGCTCCAAATATGCACTTGCAGATTCTACAGAAAGAGAGTTTCAAAACTCTTCTATCAAAAAGAAGGTTCAACTCTGTGAGTAGAATGCACTCATCACAAAGAAGTTTCTGAGAATGCTTCTGTCTAGTTTTTATGTGAAGATATTTCCTTTTCCAGCATAGGCCTCAAAGTGCTCCAAATAAACCCTTGCAGATTCTGCAAAAGGAGTGTTTCCAAACTTCTCTATCAAAAGGAATGTTCAAGTCTGTGAGTTGAATGCACTCATCACACAGAGGTTTCTGAGAATGCTTCTGTCTAGTTTTTAGGTGAAGATATTTCATTTCCCATCCTAGACCTCAAAGCGTTCCAAATATCCACTTGAAGATTCTACAAAAAGAGTGTTTTCAAACTGCTCTTTCAAAAGGAAGGTTCAAGTCGGTGAGTTGAATGCACTCATTTGAAAGAAGTTTCGGAGAATGCTTCTGTGTAGTTGTTATTTGAGGACATTTCCTTTTCCAACATTGGCCTCAATGAGCTCGAAATAAACACTTGCAGTTTCTACAAAAGGAGTGTTTCAAAACTGTCCTATCAAAAGGATCGTTCAAGTCTGTGAGTTGAACGCACTCATCACACATAAGTTTCTGAGAATGCTTCTGTCTAGTTTTTATGTGAAGATATTTCCTTTTCCAGCATTGGCCTCAAAGCGCTCGAAATAAACACTTGCAGATTCTACCAAAGGAGTGTTTCAAAACTGTCCTATCAAAAGGAACGTTCACGTCTGTGAGTTGAATGCATTCATCACACAGAAGTTTCTGAGAATCCTTCTGTCTAGTTTTTAGGTGAAGATATTTCATTTCCCAGCATAGGCCTCACAGCGGTCCAAATATACACTAGCAGATTCTACATAAAGGGTGTTTCAAAACTCCTCTTTCAAAAGAAAGGTTCAAATCTGTGACTTGAATGCACTCCTCCCAAACAAGTTTCTGAGAACGCTTCTGTCTACTTTTTATGTGAAGATATTTCCTTTTCCATCATTGGCCTCAAACAGCTCCAAATATGCACCTGCAGATTCTACAAAAAGACAGTTTCAAAACTCTTCTATCAAAAAGAAGGTTCAACTCTGTGAGTAGAATGCACTCATCACAAAGAAGTTTCTGAGAATGCTTCTGTCTAGTTTTTATGTGAAGATATTTCCTTTTCCAGCATAGGCCTCAAAACGCTCCAAACAGACACTTGCAGATTCTTCAAAAGGAGTGTTTCCAAACTGCTCTATCCAAAGTAATGTTCAAGTCTGTGAGTTGAATGCACTCATCACACAGAAGTTTCCGAGAATGCTTCTGTCTAGGTTTTAGGTGAAGATATTCCATTTCCCAGCATAGGCCAGAAAGCGTTCTAAATATCCACTTTCAGATTGTACAAAAAGTGTGTTTCAAAACTGCTCTTTCAGTAGGAACGTTCAAGTCTGTGAGTTGAATGCACTCATTGCAAACAAGTTTCTGAGAATGCTTCTGTCTAGTTTTTATGTGAAGATATTTCCTTTTCCAGCATTGGCCTCCAACAGCTCCAAATATGCACTTGCAGATTCTACAGAAAGAGAGTTTCAAAACTCTTCTATCAAAAAGAAGGTTCAACTCTGTGAGTAGAATGCACTCATCACAAAGAAGTTTCTGAGAATGCTTCTGTCTAGTTTTTATGTGAAGATACTTCCTTTTCCAGCATAGGCCTCAAAGTGGTCCAAATAAACCCTTGCAGATTCTGCAAAAGTAGTGTTTCCAAACTGCTCTATCAAAGGAATGTTCAAGTCTGTGAGTTGAATGCACTCATCACACAGAAGTTTCTGAGAATGCTTCTGTCTAGTTTTTAGGTGAAGATATTTCATTTCCCAGCATACGCCTCAAAGCGTTTCAAATATCCACTTGAAGATTCTACAAAAAGAGTGTTTCAAAACTGCTCTTTCAAAAGGAAGGTTCAAGTCTGTGAGTTGAATGCACTCATTGCAAAGGAGTTTCGGAGAATGCTTCTGTGTAGTTGTTATTTGAGGACATTTCCTTTTCCAACATTGGCCTCAATGAGCTCGAAATAAACACTTGCAGATTCCTACAAAAGGAGTGTTTCAAAACTGTCGTATCAAAAGGAACGTTCATGTCTGTGAGTTGAATGCATTCATCACAAAGAAGTTTCTGAGAATCCTTCTGTCTAGTTTTTAGGTGAAGATAATTCATTTCCCAGCATAGGCCTCACAGCGCTCCAAATATACACTAGCAGATTCTACATAAAGAGTGTTTCAAAATTCCTCTTTCAAAAGAAAGGTTCAAATCTGTGACTTGAATGCACTCCTCCCAAACAAGTTTCTGAGAACGCTTCTGTCTAGTTTTTATGTGAAGATATTTCCTTTTCCAGCATAGGCCTCAAAACGCTCCAAACAAACACTTGCAGATTCTTCAAAAGGAGTGTTTCCAAACTGCTCTATCCAAAGTAATGTTCAAGTCTGTGAGTTGAATGCACTCATCACACAGAAGTTTCCGAGAATGCTTCTGTCTAGGTTTTACGTGAAGATATTCCATTTACCAGAATAGGCCAGAAAGCGTTCTAAATATCCACTTTCAGATTGTACAAAAAGTGTGTTTCAAAACTGCTCTTTCAGTAGGAACGTTCAAGTCTGTGAATTGAATGCACTCATCGCAAACAAGTTTCTGAGAATGCTTCTGTCTAGTTTTTATGTGAAGATATTTCCTTTTCCAGCATTGGCCTCAATCAGCTACAAATAAGCACTTGCAGATTATACAGAAAGAGAGTTTCAAAACTCTTCTATCAAAAAGAAGGTTCAACTCTGTGAGTAGAATGCACTCATCACAAAGAAGTTTCTGAGAATGCTTCTGTCTAGTTTTTATGTGAAGATATTTCCTTTTCCAGCATAGGCCTCAAAGTGCTCCAAATAAACCATTGCAGATTCTGCAAAAGGAGTGTTTCCAAACTGCTCTATCAAAAGGAATGTTCAAGTCTGTGAGTTGAATGCACTCATCACACAGAAGTTTCTGAGAATGCTTCTGTCTAGTTTTTAGGTGATGATATTTCATTTCCCAGCCTTGGCCGCAAAGCCTTCCAAATATCCACTTGAAGATTCTACAAAAACAGTGTTTCAATACTGCTCTTTCAAAAGGAAGGTTCAAGTCTGTGAGTTGAATGCACTCATTAAAAAGAAGTTTCGGAGAATGCTTCTGTGTAATTGTTATTTGAGGACATTTCCTTTTCCACCATTGGCCTCAATGAGCTCGAAATAAACACTTGCAGATTCTACAAAAGGAGTGTTTCCAAAATGTCCTATCAAAAGGATCGTTCAAGTCTGTGAGTTAAACGCACTCATCACACACAAGTTTCTGAGAAAGCTTCTGTCTAGTTTTTATGTGAAGATATTTCCTTTTCCAGCATTGGCCTCAAAGCGCTCGAAATAAACACTTGCAGATTCTACCAAAGGAGTGTTTCAAAACTGTCCTATCAAAAGGAACGTTCACGTCTGTGAGTTGAATGCATTCATCACACAGAAGTTTCTGAGAATCCTTCTGTCTAGTTTTTAGGGGAAGATATTTCATTTCCCAGCATAGGCCTCACAGCGCTCCAAATATACAATAGCAGATTCTACATAAAGAGTGTTTCAAAACTCCTCTTTCAAAAGAAAGGTTCAAATCTGTGACTTGAATGCACTCCTCCCAAACAAGTTTCTGAGAACGCTTCTGTCTAGTTTTTATGTGAAGATATTTCCTCTTCCATCATTGGCCTCAAACAGCTCCAAATATGCACCTGCAGATTCTACAAAAAGACAGTTTCAAAACTCTTCTATCAAAAAGAAGGTTCAACTCTGTGAGTAGAAGGCACTCATCACAAAGAAGTTTCTGAGAATGCTTCTGTCTAGTTTTTATGTGAAGATATTTCCTTTTCCAGCATAGGCCTCAAAACGCTCCAAACAAACACTTGCAGATTCTTCAAAAGGAGTGTTTCCAAACTGCTCTATCCAAAGTAATGTTCAAGTCTGTGAGTTGAATGCACTCATTGCAAACAAGTTTCTGAGAATGCTTCTGTCTAGTTTTTATGTGAAGATATTTCCTTTTCCAGCATAGGCCTCAAACCGCTCAAAACAAACACTTGCAGATACTTCAAAAGGAGTGTTTCCATACTGCTCTATCCAAAGTAATGTTCAAGTCTGTGAGTTGAATGCACTCATCACACAGAAGTTTCCAAGAATGCTTCTGTCTGGGTTTTAGGTGAAGATATTTCATTTCCCAGCATAAGCCAGAAAGCGTTCTAAATGTCCACTTGCAGATTTTACAAAAAGTGTGTTTCAAACTGCTCTTTCAAAAGGAACGTTCAATTCTGTGAGTTGAATGCACTCATCGCAAACAAGTTTCTGAGAATGCTTCTGTCTAGTTTTTATGTGAAGATATTTCCTTTTCCAGCATTGGCCTCCAACAGCTCCAAATATGCACTTGCAGATTCTACAGAAAGAGAGTTTCAAAACTCTTCTATCAAAAAGAAGGTTCAACTCTGTGAGTAGAATGCACTCATCACAAAGAAGTTTCTGAGAATGCTTCTGTCTAGTTTTTATGTGAAGATATTTCCTTTTCCAGCATAGGCCTCAAAGTGCTCCAAATGAACCCTTGCAGATTCTGCAAAAGTAGGGTTTCCAAACTTCTCTATCAAAAGGAATGTTCAAGTCTGTGAGTTGAATGCACTCATCACAAAGAAGTTTCTGAGAATCCTTCTGTCTAGTTTTTAGGTGAAGATATTTCATTTCCCAGCCTAGGCCTCAAATCGTTCCAAATATCCACTTGAAGATTCTACAAAAAGAGTGTTTCAAAACTGCTCTTTCAAAAGGAAGGTTCAAGTCTGTGAGTTGAATGCACTCATTGCAAAGAAGTTTCGGAGAATGCTTCTGTGTAGTTGTTATTTGAGGACATTTCCTTTTCCAACATTGGCCTCAATGAGCTCGAAATAAACACTTGCAGATTCTACAAAAGGAGTGTTTCAAAACTGTCCTATCAAAAGGATCGTTCAAGTCTGTGAGTTGAACGCACTCATCACACATAAGTTTCTGAGAATGCTTCTGTCTAGTTTTTATGTGAAGATATTTCCTTTTCCAGCATTGGCCTCAAAGCGCTCGAAATAAACACTTGCAGATTCTACCAAAGGAGTGTTTCAAAACTGTCCTATCAAAAGGAACGTTCATGTCTGTGAGTTGAATGCATTCATCACACAGAAGTTTCTGAGAATCCTTCTGTCTAGTTTTTAGGTGAAGATATTTCATTTCCCAACATAGGCCTCACAGCACTCCAAATATACACTAGCAGATTCTACAAAAAGACTGTTTCAAAACTGCTCTTTCAAAAGAAAGGTTCAAATCTGTGACTTGAATGCACTCCTCCAAACAAGTTTCTAAGATCGCTTCTGTCTAGTTTTTATGTGAAGATATTTCCTTTTCCATCATTGGCCTCAAACAGCTCCAAATATGCACTTGCAGATTCTACAAAAAGACAGTTTCAAACCTCTTCTATCAAAAACAAGGTTCAACTCTGTGAGTAGAATGCACTCATCACAAAGAAGTTTCTGAGAATGCTTCTGTCTAGTTTTTATGTGAAGATATTTCCTTTTCCAGCATAGGCCTCAAAACGCTCCAAACAAACATTTGCAGATTCTTCAAAAGGAGTGTTTCCAAACTGCTCTATCCAAAGTAATGTTCAAGTCTGTGAGTTGAATGCACTCATCACACAGAAGTTTCCGAGAGTGCTTCTGTCTAGGTTTTAGGTGAAGATATTCCATTTCCCAGCATAGGCCAGAAAGCGTTCTAAATATCCACTTTCAGATTGTACAAAAAGTGTGTTTCAAAACTGCTCTTTCAGTAGGAACGTTCAAGTCTGTGAGTTGAATGCACTCATTGCAAACAAGTTTCTGAAAATGCTTCTGTCTAGTTTTTATGTGAAGCTATTTCCTTTCCAAGCATTGGCCTCCATCAGCTCCAAATATGCACTTGCAGATTCTACAGAAAGAGAGTTTCAAAACTCTTCTATCAAAAAGAAGGTTCAACTCTGTGAGTAGAATGCACTCATCACAAAGAAGTTTCTGAGAATGCTTCTGTCTAGTTTTTATGTGAAGATATTTCCTTTTCCAGCATAGGCCTCAAAGTGCTCCAAATAAACCCTTGCAGATTCTGCAAAAGGAGTGTTTCCAAACTTCTCTATCAAAAGGAATGTTCAAGTCTGTGAGTTGAATGCACTCATCACACAGAAGTTTCTGAGAATGCTTCTGTCTAGTTTTTAGGTGAAGATATTTCATTTCCCAGCCTAGACCTCAAAGCGTTCCAAATATCCACTTGAAGATTCTACAAAAAGAGTGTTTCAAAACTGCTCTTTCAAAAGGAAGTTTCAAGTCGGTGAGTTGAATGCACTCATTGCAAAGAAGTTTCGGAGAATGCTTCTGTGTAGTTGTTATTTGAGGACATTTCCTTTTCCAACATTGGCCTCAATGAGCTCGAAATAAACACTTGCAGATTCTACAAAAGGAGTGTTTCAAAACTGTCCTATCAAAAGGATCGTTCAAGTCTGTGAGTTGAACGCACTCATCACACATAAGTTTCTGAGAATGCTTCTGTCTAGTTTTTATGTGAAGATATTTCCTTTTCCAGCATTGGCCTCAAAGCGCTCGAAATAAACACTTGCAGATTCTACCAAAGGAGTGTTTCAAAACTGTCCTATCAAAAGGAACGTTCACGTCTGTGAGTTGAATGCATTCATCACACAGAAGTTTCTGAGAATCCTTCTGTCTAGTTTTTAGGTGAAGTTATTTCATTTCCCAGCATAGGCCTCACAGCGCTCCAAATATACACTAGCAGATTCTACAAAAAGAGTGTTTCAAAACAGCTCTTTCAAAAGAAAGGTTCAAATCTGTGACTTGAATGCACTCCTCCCAAACAGGTTTCTAAGAACGCTTCTGTCTAGTTTTTATGTGAAGATATTTCCTTTTAAATCATTGGCCTCAAACAGCTCCAAATATGCACTTGCAGATTCTACAAAAAGACAGTTTCAAAACTTTTCTATCAAAAAGAAGGTTCAACTCTGTGAGTAGAATGCACTCATCACAAAGAAGTTTCTGAGAATGCTTCTGTCTAGTTTTTATGTGAAGATATTTCCTTTTCCAGCATAGGCCTCAAACCGCTCCAAACAAACACTTACAGATACTACAAAGGGAGTGTTTCCATACTGCTCTATCCAAAGTAATGTTCAAGTCTGTGAGTTGAATGCACTCATCACACAGAAGTTTCCGAGAATGCTTCTGTCTGGGTTTTAGGTGAAGATATTTCATTTCCCAGCATAAGCCAGAAAGCGTTCTAAATATCCACTTGCAGATTATACAAAAAGAGTGTTTCAAAACTGCTCTTTCAAAAGGAACGTTCAATTCTGTGAGTTGAATGCACTCATCGCAAACAAGTTTCTGAGAATGCTTCTGTCTAGTTTTTATGTGAAGATATTTCCTTTTCCAGCATTGGCCTCCAACAGCTCCAAATATGCACTTGCAGATTCTACAGAAACACAGTTTCAAAACTCTTCTATCAAAAAGAAGGTTCAACTCTGTGAGTAGAATGCACTCATCACAAAGAAGTTTCTGAGAATGCTTCTGTCTAGTTTTTATGTGAAGATATTTCCTTTTCCAGCATAGGCCTCAAAGTGCTCCAAATGAACCCTTGCAGATTCTGCAAAAGTAGGGTTTCCAAACTTCTCTATCAAAAGGAATGTTCAAGTCTGTGAGTTGAATGCACTCATCACACAGAAGTTTCTGAGAATGCTTCTGTCTAGTTTTTAGGTGAAGATATTACATTTCCCAGCCTAGGCCTCAAAGCGTTCCAAATATCCACTTGAAGATTCTACAAAAAGAGTGTTTCAAAACTGCTCTTTCAAAAGGAAGGTTCAAGTCTGTGAGTTGAATGCACTCATTGCAAAGAAGTTTCGGAGAATGCTTCTGTGTAGTTGTTATTTGAGGACATTTCCTTTTCCACCATTGGCCTCAATGAGCTCTAAATAAACACTTGCAGATCCTACAAAAGGAATGTTTCCAAACTGACCTATCAAAAGGATCGTTCAAGTCTGTGAGTTGAACGCACTCATCACACACAAGTTTCTGAGAATGCTTCTGTCTAGTTTTTATGTGAAGATATTTCCTTTTACAGCATTGGCCTCAAAGCGCTCGAAATAAACACTTGCAGATTCTACCAAAGGAGTGTTTCAAAACTGTCCTATCAAAAGGAACGTTCACGTCTGTGAGTTGAATGCATTCATTGCACAGAAGTTTCTGAGAATCCTTCTGTCTAGTTTTTAGGTGAAGATATTTCATTTCCCAGCATAGGCCTCACAGCGCTCCAAATATACACTAGCAGATTCTACAAAAAGAGGGTTTCAAAACTGCTCTTTCAAAAGAAAGGTTCAAATCTGTGACTTGAATGCACGCCTCCCAAACAAGTTTCTGAGAACGCTTCTGTCTAGTTTTTATGTGAAGATATTTCCTTTTCCATCATTGGCCTCAAACAGCTCCAAATATGCACTTGCAGATTCTACAAAAAGACAGTTTCAAAACTCTTCTATCAAAAAGAAGGTTCAACTCTGTGAGTAGAATGCACTCATCACAAAGAAGTTTCTGAGAATGCTTCTCTCTAGTATTTATGTGAAGATATTTCCTTTTCCAGCATAGGCCTCAAAACGCTCCAAACAAACACTTGCAGATTCTTCAAAAGGAGTGTTTCCAAACTGCTCTATCCAAAGTAATGTTCAAGTCTGTGAGTTGAATGCACTCATCACACAGAAGTTTCCGAGAATGCTTCTGTCTAGGTTTTAGGTGAAGATATTCCATTTCCCAGCATAGGCCAGAAAGCGTTCTAAATATCCACATTCAGATTGTACAAAAAGTGTGTTTCAAAACTGCTCTTTCAGTAGGAACGTTCAAGTCTGTGAGTTGAATGCACTCATTGCAAACAAGTTTCTGAGAATGCTTCTGTCTAGTTTTTATGTGAAGATATTTCCTTTTCCAGCATTGGCCTCCAACAGCTCCAAATATGCACTTGCAGATTCTACAGAAAGAGAGTTTCAAAACTCTTCTATCAAAAAGAAGTTTCAACTCTGTGAGTAGAATGCACTCATCACAAAGAAGTTTCTGAGAATGCTTCTGTCTAGTTTTTATGTGAAGATGTTTCCTTTTCCAGCATAGGCCTCAAAGTGCTCCAAATAAACCCTTGCAGATTCTGCAAAAGGAGTGTTTCCAAACTTCTCTATCAAAAGGAATGTTGAAGTCTGTGACTTGAATGCACTCATCACAAAGAAGTTTCTGAGAATGCTTCTGTCTAGTTTTTAGGTGAAGATATTTCATTTCCCAGCCTAGGCCTCAAAGCGTTCCAAATATCCACTTGAAGATTCTACAAAAAGAGTGTTTCAAAACTGCTCTTTCAAAAGGAAGGTTCAAGTCTGTGAGTCGAATGCACTCATTGCAAAGAAGTTTCGGAGAATGCTTCTGTGTAGTTGTTATTTGAGGACATTTCCTTTTCCAACATTGGCCTCAATGAGCTCGAAATAAAAACTTGCAGATTCTACAAAAGGAGTGTTTCAAAACTGTCCTATCAAAAGGATCGTTCAAGTCTGTGAGTTGAACGCACTCATCACACATAAGTTTCTGAGAATGCTTCTGTCTAGTTTTTATGTGAAGATATTTCCTTTTCCAGCATTGGCCTCAAAGCGCTCGAAATAAACACTTGCAGATTCTACCAAAGGAGTGTTTCAAAACTGTCCTATCAAAAGGAACGTTCACGTCTGTGAGTTGAATGCATTCATCACACAGAAGTTTCTGAGAATCCTTCTGTCTAGTTTTTAGGGGAAGATATTTCATTTCCCAGCATAGGCCTCACAGCGCTCCAAATATACAATAGCAGATTCTACATAAAGGGTGTTTCAAAACTCCTCTTTCAAAAGAAAGGTTCAAATCTGTGACTTGAATGCACTCCTCCCAAACAAGTTTCTGAGAACGCTTCTGTCTAGTTTTTATGTGAAGATATTTCCTCTTCCATCATTGGCCTCAAACAGCTCCAAATATGCACCTGCAGATTCTACAAAAAGACAGTTTCAAAACTCTTCTATCAAAAAGAAGGTTCAACTCTGCAAGTAGAATGCACTCATCACAAAGAAGTTTCTGAGAATGCTTCTGTCTAGTTTTTATGTGAAGATATTTCCTTTTCCAGCATAGGCCTCAAAACGCTCCAAACAAACACTTGCAGATTCTTCAAAAGGAGTGTTTCCAAACTGCTCTATCCAAAGTAATGTTGAAGTCTGTGAGTTGAATGCACTCATCACACAGAAGTTTCCGAGAATGCTTCTGTCTAGGTTTTAGGTGAAGATATTCCATTTCCCAGCATAGGCCAGAAAGCGTTCAAAATAGCCACTTTCAGATTGTACAAAAAGTGTGTTTCAAAACTGCTCTTTCAGTAGGAACGTTCAAGTCTGTGAGTTGAATGAACTCATTGCAAACAAGTTTCTGAGAATGCTTCTGTCTAGTTTTTATGTGAAGATATTTCCTTTTCCAGCATTGGCCTCCAGCAGCTCCAAATATGGACTTGCAGATTCTACAGAAAGAGAGTTTCAAAACTCTTCTATCAAAAAGAAGGTTCAACTCTGTGAGTAGAATGCACTCATCACACAGAAGTTTCTGAGAATGCTTCTGTCTAGTTTTTATGTGAAGATATTTCCTTTTCCAGCATAGGCCTCAAAGTGCTCCAAATAAACCCTTGCAGATTCTGCAAAAGGAGTGTTTCCAAACTTCTCTATCAAAAGGAATGTTCAAGTCTGTGACTTGAATGCACTCATCACAAAGAAGTTTCTGAGAATCCTTCTGTCTAGTTTTTAGGTGAAGATATTTCATTTCCCAGCCTAGGCCTCAAAGCGTTCCAAATATCCACTTGAAGATTCTACAAAAAGAGTGTTTCAAAACTGCTCTTTCAAAAGGAAGGTTCAAGTCTGTGAGTTGAATGTACTCATTGCAAAGAAGTTTCGGAGAATGCTTCTGTGTAGTTGTTATTTGAGGACAATTCCTTTTCCAACATTGGCCTCAATGAGCTCGAAATAAACACTTGCAGATTCTACAAAAGGAGTGTTTCAAAACTGTCCTATCAAAAGGATCGTTCAAGTCTGTGAGTTGAACGCACTCATCACACATAAGTTTCTGAGAATGCTTCTGTCTAGTTTTTATGTGAAGATATTTCCTTTTCCAGCATTGGCCTCAAAGCGCTCGAAATAAACACTTGCAGATTCTACCAAAGGAGTGTTTCAAAACTGTCCTATCAAAAGGAACGTTCATGTCTGTGAGTTGAATGCATTCATCACACAGAAGTTTCTGAGAATCCTTCTGTCTAGTTTTTAGGTGAAGATATTTCATTTCCCAACATAGGCCTCACAGCACTCCAAATATACACTAGCAGATTCTACAAAAAGACTGTTTCAAAACTGCTCTTTCAAAAGAAAGTTTCAAATCTGTGACTTGAATGCACTCCTCCAAACAAGTTTCTAAGATCGCTTCTGTCTAGTTTTTATGTGAAGATATTTCCTTTTCCATCATTGGCCTCAAACAGCTCCAAATATGCACTTGCAGATTCTACAAAAAGACAGTTTCAAACCTCTTCTATCAAAAACAAGGTTCAACTCTGTGAGTAGAATGCACTCATCACAAAGAAGTTTCTGAGAATGCTTCTGTCTAGTTTTTATGTGAAGATATTTCCTTTTCCAGCATAGGCCTCAAAACGCTCCAAACAAACACTTGCAGATTCTTCAAAAGGAGTGTTTCCAAACTGCTCTATCCAAAGTAATGTTCAAGTCTGTGAGTTGAATGCACTCATCACACAGAAGTTTCCGAGAGTGCTTCTGTCTAGGTTTTAGGTGAAGATATTCCGTTTCCCAGCATAGGCCAGAAAGCGTTCTAAATAGCCACTTTCAGATTGTACAAAAAGTGTGTTTCAAAACTGCTCTTTCAGTAGGAACGTTCAAGTCTGTGAGTTGAATGCACTCATTGCAAACAAGTTTCTGAAAATGCTTCTGTCTAGTTTTTATGTGAAGCTATTTCCTTTCCAAGCATTGGCCTCCATCAGCTCCAAATATGCACTTGCAGATTCTACAGAAAGAGAGTTTCAAAACTCTTCTATCAAAAAGAAGGTTCAACTCTTTGAGTAGAATGCACTCATCACAAAGAAGTTTCTGAGAATGCTTCTGTCTAGTTTTTATGTGAAGATATTTCCTTTTCCAGCATAGGCCTCAAAGTGCTCCAAATAAACCCTTGCAGATTCTGCAAAAGGAGTGTTTCCAAACTTCTCTATCAGAAGGAATGTTCAAGTCTGTGAGTTGAATGCACTCATCACAAAGAAGTTTCTGAGAATGCTTCTGTCTAGTTTTTAGGTGAAGATATTTCATTTCCCAGCCTAGGCCTCAAAGCGTTCCAAATATCCACTTGAAGATTCTACAAAAAGAGTGTTTCAAAACTGCTCTTTCAAAAGGAAGGTTCAAGTCTGTGAGTTGAACGCACTCATTGCAAGGAAGTTTCGGAGAATGCTTCTGTGTAGTTGTTATTTGAGGACATTTCCTTTTCCAACATTGGCCTCAATGAGCTCGAAATAAACACTTGCAGATTCTACAAAAGGAGTGTTTCAAAACTGTCCTATCAAAAGCATCGTTCAAGTCTGTGAGTTGAACGCACTCATCACACATAAGTTTCTGAGAATGCTTCTGTCTAGTTTTTATGTGAAGATATTTCCTTTTCCAGCTTTGGCCTCAAAGCGCTCGAAATAAACACTTGCAGATTCTACCAAAGGAGTGTTTCAAAACTGTCCTATCAAAAGAAACGTTCACGTCTGTGAGTTGAATGCATTCATCACACAGAAGTTTCTGAGAATCCTTCTTTCTAGTTATTAGGTGAAGATATTTCATTTCCCAGCATAGGCCTCACAGCGCTCCAAATATACACTAGCAGATTCTACATAAAGAGTGTTTCAAAACTCCTCTTTCAAAAGAAAGGTTCAAATCTGTGACTTGAATGCACTCCTCCCAAATAAGTTTCTGAGAACGCTTCTGTCTAGTTTTTATGTGAAGATATTTCCTTTTCCATCATTGGCCTCAAACAGCTCCAAATATGCACCTGCAGATTCTACAAAAAGACAGTTTCAAAACTCTTCTATCAAAAAGAAGGTTCAACTCTGTGAGTAGAATGCACTCATCACAAAGAAGTTTCTGAGAATGCTTCTGTCTAGTTTTTATATGAAGATATTTCCTTTTCCAGCATAGGCCTCAAAACGCTCCAAACAAACACTTGCAGATTCTTCAAAAGGAGTGTTTCCAAACTGCTCTATCCAAAGTAATGTTCAAGTCTGTGAGTTGAATGCACTAATCACACAGAAGTTTCCGAGAATGCTTCTGTCTAGGTTTTAGGTGAAGATATTTCATTTCCCAGCATAGGCCAGAAAGCGTTCTAAATATCCACTTTCAGATTGTACAAAAAGTGTGTTTCAAAACTGCTCTTTCAGTAGGAACGTTAAAGTCAGTGAGTTGAATGCACTCATCGCAAACAAGTTTCTGAGAATGCTTCTGTCTAGTTTTTATATGAAGATATTTCCTTTTCCAGCATTGGCTTCCAACAGCTGCAAATATGCACTTCCAGATTCTACAGAAAGAGAGTTTCAAAACTCTTCTATCAAAAAGAAGGTTCAACTCTGTGAGTAGAATGCACTCATCACAAAGAAGTTTCTGAGAATGCTTCTGTCTAGTTTTTATGTGAAGATATTTCCTTTTCCAACATAGGCCTCAAAGTGCTCCAAATAAACCCTTGCAGATTCTGCAAAAGGAGTGTTTCCAAACTGTCCTATCAAAAGGATCGTTCAAGTCTGTGAGTTGAACGCACTCATCACACACAAGTTTCTGAGAATGCTTCTGTCTAGTTTTTATGTGAAGATATTTCCTTTTCCAGCATTGGCCTCAAAGCGCTCGAAATAAACACTTGTAGATTCTACCAAAGGAGTGTTTCAAAACTGTCCTATCAAAAGGAACGTTCATGTCTGTGAGTTGAATGCATTCGTCACACAGAAGTTTCTGAGAATCCTTCTGTCTAGTTTTTAGGTGAAGATATTTCATTTCCCAGCGTAGGCCTCACAGCGCTCCAAATATACACTAGCAGATTCTACAAAAAGAGTGTTTCAAAACTGCTCTTTCAAAAGAAAGGTTCACATCTGTCACTTGAGTGCACTCATCCCAAAGAAGTTTCTGAGAACGCTTCTGTCTAGTTTTCATGTGAAGATATTTCCTTTTCCATCATTGGCCTCAAACAGCTCCAAATATGCACTTGCAGATTCTACAAAAAGACAGTTTCAAAACTCTTCTATCAAAAAGAAGGTTCAAATCTGTGAGTAGAATGCACTCATCACAAAGTAGTTTCTGAGAATGCTTCTGTCTAGTTTTTATGTGAAGATATTTCCTTTTCCAGCATAGGCCTCAAAACGCTCCAAACAAACACTTGCAGATTCTTCAAAAGGAGTGTTTCCAAACTGCTCTATCCAAAGTAATGTTCAAGTCTGTGAGTTGAATGTACTCATCACACAGAAGTTTCCGAGAATGCTTCTGTCTAGGTTTTAGGTGAAGTTGTTTCATTTCCCAGCATAGGCCAGAAAGCGTTCTAAATATCCACTTGCAGATTGTACAAAAAGTGTGTTTCAAAACTGCTCCTTCAGTAGGAACGTTGCAGTCTGTGAGTTGAATGCACTCATCGCAAACAAGTTTCTGAGAATGCTTCTGTCTAGTTTTTATGTGAAGATATTTCCTTTTCCAGCATTGGCCTCAATCAGCTACAAATAAGCACCTGCAGATTATACAGAAAGAGAGTTTCAAAACTCTTCTATCAAAAAGAAGGTTCAACTCTGTGAGTAGAATGCACTCATCACAAAGAAGTTTCTGAGAATGCTTCTGTCTAGTTTTTATGTGAAGATATTTCCTTTTCCAGCATAGGCCTCAAAGTGCTCCAAATAAACCATTGCAGATTCTGCAAAAGGAGTGTTTCCAAACTGCTCTATCAAAAGGAATGTTCAAGTCTGTGAGTTGAATGCACTCATCACACAGAAGTTTCTGAGAATGCTTCTGTCTAGTTTTTAGGTGAAGATATTTAATTTCCCAGCCTTGGCCGCAAAGCCTTCCAAATATCCACTTGAAGATTCTACAAAAAGAGTGTTTCAATACTGCTCTTTCAAAAGGAAGGTTCAAGTCTGTGAGTTGAATGCACTCATTAAGAAGAAGTTTCGGAGAATGCTTCTGTGTAGTTGTTATTTGAGGACATTTCCATTTCCACCATTGGCCTCAATGAGCTCGAAATAAACACTTGCAGATTCTACAAAAGGAGTGTTTCCAAACTGTCCTATCAAAAGGATCGTTCAAGTCTGTGAGTTGAACGCACTCATCACACACAAGTTTCTGAGAAAGCTTCTGTGTAGTTTTTATGTGAAGATATTTCCTTTTCCAGCATTGGCCTCAAAGCGCTCGAAATAAACACTTGCAGATTCTACCAAAGGAGTGTTTCAAAACTGTCCTATCAAAAGGAACGTTCACGTCTGTGAGTTGAATGCATTCATCACACAGAAGTTTCTGAGAATCCTTCTGTCTAGTTTTTAGGTGAAGATATTTCATTTCCCAGCATAGGCCTCACAGCGGTCCAAATATACACTAGCAGATTCTACATAAAGGGTGTTTCAAAACTCCTCTTTCAAAAGAAAGGTTCAAATCTGTGACTTGAATGCACTCCTCCCAAACAAGTTTCTGAGAACGCTTCTGTCTACTTTTTATGTGAAGATATTTCCTTTTCCATCATTGGCCTCAAACAGCTCCAAATATGCACCTGCAGATTCTACAAAAAGACAGTTTCAAAACTCTTCTATCAAAAAGAAGGTTCAACTCTGTGAGTAGAATGCACTCATCACAAAGAAGTTTCTGAGAATGCTTCTGTCTAGTTTTTATGTGAAGATATTTCCTTTTCCAGCATAGGCCTCAAAACGCTCCAAACAGACACTTGCAGATTCTTCAAAAGGAGTGTTTCCAAACTGCTCTATCCAAAGTAATGTTCAAGTCTGTGAGTTGAATGCACTCATCACACAGAAGTTTCCGAGAATGCTTCTGTCTAGGTTTTAGGTGAAGATATTCCATTTCCCAGCATAGGCCAGAAAGCGTTCTAAATATCCACTTTCAGATTGTACAAAAAGTGTGTTTCAAAACTGCTCTTTCAGTAGGAACGTTCAAGTCTGTGAGTTGAATGCACTCATTGCAAACAAGTTTCTGAGAATGCTTCTGTCTAGTTTTTATGTGAAGATATTTCCTTTTCCAGCATTGGCCTCCAACAGCTCCAAATATGCACTTGCAGATTCTACAGAAAGAGAGTTTCAAAACTCTTCTATCAAAAAGAAGGTTCAACTCTGTGAGTAGAATGCACTCATCACAAAGAAGTTTCTGAGAATGCTTCTGTCTAGTTTTTATGTGAAGATACTTCCTTTTCCAGCATAGGCCTCAAAGTGGTCCAAATAAACCCTTGCAGATTCTGCAAAAGTAGTGTTTCCAAACTGCTCTATCAAAGGAATGTTCAAGTCTGTGAGTTGAATGCACTCATCACACAGAAGTTTCTGAGAATGCTTCTGTCTAGTTTTTAGGTGAAGATATTTCATTTCCCAGCATACGCCTCAAAGCGTTTCAAATATCCACTTGAAGATTCTACAAAAAGAGTGTTTCAAAACTGCTCTTTCAAAAGGAAGGTTCAAGTCTGTGAGTTGAATGCACTCATTGCAAAGGAGTTTCGGAGAATGCTTCTGTGTAGTTGTTATTTGAGGACATTTCCTTTTCCAACATTGGCCTCAATGAGCTCGAAATAAACACTTGCAGATTCCTACAAAAGGAGTGTTTCAAAACTGTCGTATCAAAAGGAACGTTCATGTCTGTGAGTTGAATGCATTCATCACAAAGAAGTTTCTGAGAATCCTTCTGTCTAGTTTTTAGGTGAAGATAATTCATTTCCCAGCATAGGCCTCACAGCGCTCCAAATATACACTAGCAGATTCTACATAAAGAGTGTTTCAAAATTCCTCTTTCAAAAGAAAGGTTCAAATCTGTGACTTGAATGCACTCCTCCCAAACAAGTTTCTGAGAACGCTTCTGTCTAGTTTTTATGTGAAGATATTTCCTTTTCCAGCATAGGCCTCAAAACGCTCCAAACAAACACTTGCAGATTCTTCAAAAGGAGTGTTTCCAAACTGCTCTATCCAAAGTAATGTTCAAGTCTGTGAGTTGAATGCACTCATCACACAGAAGTTTCCGAGAATGCTTCTGTCTAGGTTTTACGTGAAGATATTCCATTTACCAGAATAGGCCAGAAAGCGTTCTAAATATCCACTTTCAGATTGTACAAAAAGTGTGTTTCAAAACTGCTCTTTCAGTAGGAACGTTCAAGTCTGTGAATTGAATGCACTCATCGCAAACAAGTTTCTGAGAATGCTTCTGTCTAGTTTTTATGTGAAGATATTTCCTTTTCCAGCATTGGCCTCAATCAGCTACAAATAAGCACTTGCAGATTATACAGAAAGAGAGTTTCAAAACTCTTCTATCAAAAAGAAGGTTCAACTCTGTGAGTAGAATGCACTCATCACAAAGAAGTTTCTGAGAATGCTTCTGTCTAGTTTTTATGTGAAGATATTTCCTTTTCCAGCATAGGCCTCAAAGTGCTCCAAATAAACCATTGCAGATTCTGCAAAAGGAGTGTTTCCAAACTGCTCTATCAAAAGGAATGTTCAAGTCTGTGAGTTGAATGCACTCATCACACAGAAGTTTCTGAGAATGCTTCTGTCTAGTTTTTAGGTGATGATATTTCATTTCCCAGCCTTGGCCGCAAAGCCTTCCAAATATCCACTTGAAGATTCTACAAAAACAGTGTTTCAATACTGCTCTTTCAAAAGGAAGGTTCAAGTCTGTGAGTTGAATGCACTCATTAAAAAGAAGTTTCGGAGAATGCTTCTGTGTAATTGTTATTTGAGGACATTTCCTTTTCCACCATTGGCCTCAATGAGCTCGAAATAAACACTTGCAGATTCTACAAAAGGAGTGTTTCCAAAATGTCCTATCAAAAGGATCGTTCAAGTCTGTGAGTTAAACGCACTCATCACACACAAGTTTCTGAGAAAGCTTCTGTCTAGTTTTTATGTGAAGATATTTCCTTTTCCAGCATTGGCCTCAAAGCGCTCGAAATAAACACTTGCAGATTCTACCAAAGGAGTGTTTCAAAACTGTCCTATCAAAAGGAACGTTCACGTCTGTGAGTTGAATGCATTCATCACACAGAAGTTTCTGAGAATCCTTCTGTCTAGTTTTTAGGGGAAGATATTTCATTTCCCAGCATAGGCCTCACAGCGCTCCAAATATACAATAGCAGATTCTACATAAAGAGTGTTTCAAAACTCCTCTTTCAAAAGAAAGGTTCAAATCTGTGACTTGAATGCACTCCTCCCAAACAAGTTTCTGAGAACGCTTCTGTCTAGTTTTTATGTGAAGATATTTCCTCTTCCATCATTGGCCTCAAACAGCTCCAAATATGCACCTGCAGATTCTACAAAAAGACAGTTTCAAAACTCTTCTATCAAAAAGAAGGTTCAACTCTGTGAGTAGAAGGCACTCATCACAAAGAAGTTTCTGAGAATGCTTCTGTCTAGTTTTTATGTGAAGATATTTCCTTTTCCAGCATAGGCCTCAAAACGCTCCAAACAAACACTTGCAGATTCTTCAAAAGGAGTGTTTCCAAACTGCTCTATCCAAAGTAATGTTCAAGTCTGTGAGTTGAATGCACTCATTGCAAACAAGTTTCTGAGAATGCTTCTGTCTAGTTTTTATGTGAAGATATTTCCTTTTCCAGCATAGGCCTCAAACCGCTCAAAACAAACACTTGCAGATACTTCAAAAGGAGTGTTTCCATACTGCTCTATCCAAAGTAATGTTCAAGTCTGTGAGTTGAATGCACTCATCACACAGAAGTTTCCAAGAATGCTTCTGTCTGGGTTTTAGGTGAAGATATTTCATTTCCCAGCATAAGCCAGAAAGCGTTCTAAATGTCCACTTGCAGATTTTACAAAAAGTGTGTTTCAAACTGCTCTTTCAAAAGGAACGTTCAATTCTGTGAGTTGAATGCACTCATCGCAAACAAGTTTCTGAGAATGCTTCTGTCTAGTTTTTATGTGAAGATATTTCCTTTTCCAGCATTGGCCTCCAACAGCTCCAAATATGCACTTGCAGATTCTACAGAAAGAGAGTTTCAAAACTCTTCTATCAAAAAGAAGGTTCAACTCTGTGAGTAGAATGCACTCATCACAAAGAAGTTTCTGAGAATGCTTCTGTCTAGTTTTTATGTGAAGATATTTCCTTTTCCAGCATAGGCCTCAAAGTGCTCCAAATGAACCCTTGCAGATTCTGCAAAAGTAGGGTTTCCAAACTTCTCTATCAAAAGGAATGTTCAAGTCTGTGAGTTGAATGCACTCATCACAAAGAAGTTTCTGAGAATCCTTCTGTCTAGTTTTTAGGTGAAGATATTTCATTTCCCAGCCTAGGCCTCAAATCGTTCCAAATATCCACTTGAAGATTCTACAAAAAGAGTGTTTCAAAACTGCTCTTTCAAAAGGAAGGTTCAAGTCTGTGAGTTGAATGCACTCATTGCAAAGAAGTTTCGGAGAATGCTTCTGTGTAGTTGTTATTTGAGGACATTTCCTTTTCCAACATTGGCCTCAATGAGCTCGAAATAAACACTTGCAGATTCTACAAAAGGAGTGTTTCAAAACTGTCCTATCAAAAGGATCGTTCAAGTCTGTGAGTTGAACGCACTCATCACACATAAGTTTCTGAGAATGCTTCTGTCTAGTTTTTATGTGAAGATATTTCCTTTTCCAGCATTGGCCTCAAAGCGCTCGAAATAAACACTTGCAGATTCTACCAAAGGAGTGTTTCAAAACTGTCCTATCAAAAGGAACGTTCATGTCTGTGAGTTGAATGCATTCATCACACAGAAGTTTCTGAGAATCCTTCTGTCTAGTTTTTAGGTGAAGATATTTCATTTCCCAACATAGGCCTCACAGCACTCCAAATATACACTAGCAGATTCTACAAAAAGACTGTTTCAAAACTGCTCTTTCAAAAGAAAGGTTCAAATCTGTGACTTGAATGCACTCCTCCAAACAAGTTTCTAAGATCGCTTCTGTCTAGTTTTTATGTGAAGATATTTCCTTTTCCATCATTGGCCTCAAACAGCTCCAAATATGCACTTGCAGATTCTACAAAAAGACAGTTTCAAACCTCTTCTATCAAAAACAAGGTTCAACTCTGTGAGTAGAATGCACTCATCACAAAGAAGTTTCTGAGAATGCTTCTGTCTAGTTTTTATGTGAAGATATTTCCTTTTCCAGCATAGGCCTCAAAACGCTCCAAACAAACATTTGCAGATTCTTCAAAAGGAGTGTTTCCAAACTGCTCTATCCAAAGTAATGTTCAAGTCTGTGAGTTGAATGCACTCATCACACAGAAGTTTCCGAGAGTGCTTCTGTCTAGGTTTTAGGTGAAGATATTCCATTTCCCAGCATAGGCCAGAAAGCGTTCTAAATATCCACTTTCAGATTGTACAAAAAGTGTGTTTCAAAACTGCTCTTTCAGTAGGAACGTTCAAGTCTGTGAGTTGAATGCACTCATTGCAAACAAGTTTCTGAAAATGCTTCTGTCTAGTTTTTATGTGAAGCTATTTCCTTTCCAAGCATTGGCCTCCATCAGCTCCAAATATGCACTTGCAGATTCTACAGAAAGAGAGTTTCAAAACTCTTCTATCAAAAAGAAGGTTCAACTCTGTGAGTAGAATGCACTCATCACAAAGAAGTTTCTGAGAATGCTTCTGTCTAGTTTTTATGTGAAGATATTTCCTTTTCCAGCATAGGCCTCAAAGTGCTCCAAATAAACCCTTGCAGATTCTGCAAAAGGAGTGTTTCCAAACTTCTCTATCAAAAGGAATGTTCAAGTCTGTGAGTTGAATGCACTCATCACACAGAAGTTTCTGAGAATGCTTCTGTCTAGTTTTTAGGTGAAGATATTTCATTTCCCAGCCTAGACCTCAAAGCGTTCCAAATATCCACTTGAAGATTCTACAAAAAGAGTGTTTCAAAACTGCTCTTTCAAAAGGAAGTTTCAAGTCGGTGAGTTGAATGCACTCATTGCAAAGAAGTTTCGGAGAATGCTTCTGTGTAGTTGTTATTTGAGGACATTTCCTTTTCCAACATTGGCCTCAATGAGCTCGAAATAAACACTTGCAGATTCTACAAAAGGAGTGTTTCAAAACTGTCCTATCAAAAGGATCGTTCAAGTCTGTGAGTTGAACGCACTCATCACACATAAGTTTCTGAGAATGCTTCTGTCTAGTTTTTATGTGAAGATATTTCCTTTTCCAGCATTGGCCTCAAAGCGCTCGAAATAAACACTTGCAGATTCTACCAAAGGAGTGTTTCAAAACTGTCCTATCAAAAGGAACGTTCACGTCTGTGAGTTGAATGCATTCATCACACAGAAGTTTCTGAGAATCCTTCTGTCTAGTTTTTAGGTGAAGTTATTTCATTTCCCAGCATAGGCCTCACAGCGCTCCAAATATACACTAGCAGATTCTACAAAAAGAGTGTTTCAAAACAGCTCTTTCAAAAGAAAGGTTCAAATCTGTGACTTGAATGCACTCCTCCCAAACAGGTTTCTAAGAACGCTTCTGTCTAGTTTTTATGTGAAGATATTTCCTTTTAAATCATTGGCCTCAAACAGCTCCAAATATGCACTTGCAGATTCTACAAAAAGACAGTTTCAAAACTTTTCTATCAAAAAGAAGGTTCAACTCTGTGAGTAGAATGCACTCATCACAAAGAAGTTTCTGAGAATGCTTCTGTCTAGTTTTTATGTGAAGATATTTCCTTTTCCAGCATAGGCCTCAAACCGCTCCAAACAAACACTTACAGATACTACAAAGGGAGTGTTTCCATACTGCTCTATCCAAAGTAATGTTCAAGTCTGTGAGTTGAATGCACTCATCACACAGAAGTTTCCGAGAATGCTTCTGTCTGGGTTTTAGGTGAAGATATTTCATTTCCCAGCATAAGCCAGAAAGCGTTCTAAATATCCACTTGCAGATTATACAAAAAGAGTGTTTCAAAACTGCTCTTTCAAAAGGAACGTTCAATTCTGTGAGTTGAATGCACTCATCGCAAACAAGTTTCTGAGAATGCTTCTGTCTAGTTTTTATGTGAAGATATTTCCTTTTCCAGCATTGGCCTCCAACAGCTCCAAATATGCACTTGCAGATTCTACAGAAACACAGTTTCAAAACTCTTCTATCAAAAAGAAGGTTCAACTCTGTGAGTAGAATGCACTCATCACAAAGAAGTTTCTGAGAATGCTTCTGTCTAGTTTTTATGTGAAGATATTTCCTTTTCCAGCATAGGCCTCAAAGTGCTCCAAATGAACCCTTGCAGATTCTGCAAAAGTAGGGTTTCCAAACTTCTCTATCAAAAGGAATGTTCAAGTCTGTGAGTTGAATGCACTCATCACACAGAAGTTTCTGAGAATGCTTCTGTCTAGTTTTTAGGTGAAGATATTACATTTCCCAGCCTAGGCCTCAAAGCGTTCCAAATATCCACTTGAAGATTCTACAAAAAGAGTGTTTCAAAACTGCTCTTTCAAAAGGAAGGTTCAAGTCTGTGAGTTGAATGCACTCATTGCAAAGAAGTTTCGGAGAATGCTTCTGTGTAGTTGTTATTTGAGGACATTTCCTTTTCCACCATTGGCCTCAATGAGCTCTAAATAAACACTTGCAGATCCTACAAAAGGAATGTTTCCAAACTGACCTATCAAAAGGATCGTTCAAGTCTGTGAGTTGAACGCACTCATCACACACAAGTTTCTGAGAATGCTTCTGTCTAGTTTTTATGTGAAGATATTTCCTTTTACAGCATTGGCCTCAAAGCGCTCGAAATAAACACTTGCAGATTCTACCAAAGGAGTGTTTCAAAACTGTCCTATCAAAAGGAACGTTCACGTCTGTGAGTTGAATGCATTCATTGCACAGAAGTTTCTGAGAATCCTTCTGTCTAGTTTTTAGGTGAAGATATTTCATTTCCCAGCATAGGCCTCACAGCGCTCCAAATATACACTAGCAGATTCTACAAAAAGAGGGTTTCAAAACTGCTCTTTCAAAAGAAAGGTTCAAATCTGTGACTTGAATGCACGCCTCCCAAACAAGTTTCTGAGAACGCTTCTGTCTAGTTTTTATGTGAAGATATTTCCTTTTCCATCATTGGCCTCAAACAGCTCCAAATATGCACTTGCAGATTCTACAAAAAGACAGTTTCAAAACTCTTCTATCAAAAAGAAGGTTCAACTCTGTGAGTAGAATGCACTCATCACAAAGAAGTTTCTGAGAATGCTTCTCTCTAGTATTTATGTGAAGATATTTCCTTTTCCAGCATAGGCCTCAAAACGCTCCAAACAAACACTTGCAGATTCTTCAAAAGGAGTGTTTCCAAACTGCTCTATCCAAAGTAATGTTCAAGTCTGTGAGTTGAATGCACTCATCACACAGAAGTTTCCGAGAATGCTTCTGTCTAGGTTTTAGGTGAAGATATTCCATTTCCCAGCATAGGCCAGAAAGCGTTCTAAATATCCACATTCAGATTGTACAAAAAGTGTGTTTCAAAACTGCTCTTTCAGTAGGAACGTTCAAGTCTGTGAGTTGAATGCACTCATTGCAAACAAGTTTCTGAGAATGCTTCTGTCTAGTTTTTATGTGAAGATATTTCCTTTTCCAGCATTGGCCTCCAACAGCTCCAAATATGCACTTGCAGATTCTACAGAAAGAGAGTTTCAAAACTCTTCTATCAAAAAGAAGTTTCAACTCTGTGAGTAGAATGCACTCATCACAAAGAAGTTTCTGAGAATGCTTCTGTCTAGTTTTTATGTGAAGATGTTTCCTTTTCCAGCATAGGCCTCAAAGTGCTCCAAATAAACCCTTGCAGATTCTGCAAAAGGAGTGTTTCCAAACTTCTCTATCAAAAGGAATGTTGAAGTCTGTGACTTGAATGCACTCATCACAAAGAAGTTTCTGAGAATGCTTCTGTCTAGTTTTTAGGTGAAGATATTTCATTTCCCAGCCTAGGCCTCAAAGCGTTCCAAATATCCACTTGAAGATTCTACAAAAAGAGTGTTTCAAAACTGCTCTTTCAAAAGGAAGGTTCAAGTCTGTGAGTCGAATGCACTCATTGCAAAGAAGTTTCGGAGAATGCTTCTGTGTAGTTGTTATTTGAGGACATTTCCTTTTCCAACATTGGCCTCAATGAGCTCGAAATAAAAACTTGCAGATTCTACAAAAGGAGTGTTTCAAAACTGTCCTATCAAAAGGATCGTTCAAGTCTGTGAGTTGAACGCACTCATCACACATAAGTTTCTGAGAATGCTTCTGTCTAGTTTTTATGTGAAGATATTTCCTTTTCCAGCATTGGCCTCAAAGCGCTCGAAATAAACACTTGCAGATTCTACCAAAGGAGTGTTTCAAAACTGTCCTATCAAAAGGAACGTTCACGTCTGTGAGTTGAATGCATTCATCACACAGAAGTTTCTGAGAATCCTTCTGTCTAGTTTTTAGGGGAAGATATTTCATTTCCCAGCATAGGCCTCACAGCGCTCCAAATATACAATAGCAGATTCTACATAAAGGGTGTTTCAAAACTCCTCTTTCAAAAGAAAGGTTCAAATCTGTGACTTGAATGCACTCCTCCCAAACAAGTTTCTGAGAACGCTTCTGTCTAGTTTTTATGTGAAGATATTTCCTCTTCCATCATTGGCCTCAAACAGCTCCAAATATGCACCTGCAGATTCTACAAAAAGACAGTTTCAAAACTCTTCTATCAAAAAGAAGGTTCAACTCTGCAAGTAGAATGCACTCATCACAAAGAAGTTTCTGAGAATGCTTCTGTCTAGTTTTTATGTGAAGATATTTCCTTTTCCAGCATAGGCCTCAAAACGCTCCAAACAAACACTTGCAGATTCTTCAAAAGGAGTGTTTCCAAACTGCTCTATCCAAAGTAATGTTGAAGTCTGTGAGTTGAATGCACTCATCACACAGAAGTTTCCGAGAATGCTTCTGTCTAGGTTTTAGGTGAAGATATTCCATTTCCCAGCATAGGCCAGAAAGCGTTCAAAATAGCCACTTTCAGATTGTACAAAAAGTGTGTTTCAAAACTGCTCTTTCAGTAGGAACGTTCAAGTCTGTGAGTTGAATGAACTCATTGCAAACAAGTTTCTGAGAATGCTTCTGTCTAGTTTTTATGTGAAGATATTTCCTTTTCCAGCATTGGCCTCCAGCAGCTCCAAATATGGACTTGCAGATTCTACAGAAAGAGAGTTTCAAAACTCTTCTATCAAAAAGAAGGTTCAACTCTGTGAGTAGAATGCACTCATCACACAGAAGTTTCTGAGAATGCTTCTGTCTAGTTTTTATGTGAAGATATTTCCTTTTCCAGCATAGGCCTCAAAGTGCTCCAAATAAACCCTTGCAGATTCTGCAAAAGGAGTGTTTCCAAACTTCTCTATCAAAAGGAATGTTCAAGTCTGTGACTTGAATGCACTCATCACAAAGAAGTTTCTGAGAATCCTTCTGTCTAGTTTTTAGGTGAAGATATTTCATTTCCCAGCCTAGGCCTCAAAGCGTTCCAAATATCCACTTGAAGATTCTACAAAAAGAGTGTTTCAAAACTGCTCTTTCAAAAGGAAGGTTCAAGTCTGTGAGTTGAATGTACTCATTGCAAAGAAGTTTCGGAGAATGCTTCTGTGTAGTTGTTATTTGAGGACAATTCCTTTTCCAACATTGGCCTCAATGAGCTCGAAATAAACACTTGCAGATTCTACAAAAGGAGTGTTTCAAAACTGTCCTATCAAAAGGATCGTTCAAGTCTGTGAGTTGAACGCACTCATCACACATAAGTTTCTGAGAATGCTTCTGTCTAGTTTTTATGTGAAGATATTTCCTTTTCCAGCATTGGCCTCAAAGCGCTCGAAATAAACACTTGCAGATTCTACCAAAGGAGTGTTTCAAAACTGTCCTATCAAAAGGAACGTTCATGTCTGTGAGTTGAATGCATTCATCACACAGAAGTTTCTGAGAATCCTTCTGTCTAGTTTTTAGGTGAAGATATTTCATTTCCCAACATAGGCCTCACAGCACTCCAAATATACACTAGCAGATTCTACAAAAAGACTGTTTCAAAACTGCTCTTTCAAAAGAAAGTTTCAAATCTGTGACTTGAATGCACTCCTCCAAACAAGTTTCTAAGATCGCTTCTGTCTAGTTTTTATGTGAAGATATTTCCTTTTCCATCATTGGCCTCAAACAGCTCCAAATATGCACTTGCAGATTCTACAAAAAGACAGTTTCAAACCTCTTCTATCAAAAACAAGGTTCAACTCTGTGAGTAGAATGCACTCATCACAAAGAAGTTTCTGAGAATGCTTCTGTCTAGTTTTTATGTGAAGATATTTCCTTTTCCAGCATAGGCCTCAAAACGCTCCAAACAAACACTTGCAGATTCTTCAAAAGGAGTGTTTCCAAACTGCTCTATCCAAAGTAATGTTCAAGTCTGTGAGTTGAATGCACTCATCACACAGAAGTTTCCGAGAGTGCTTCTGTCTAGGTTTTAGGTGAAGATATTCCGTTTCCCAGCATAGGCCAGAAAGCGTTCTAAATAGCCACTTTCAGATTGTACAAAAAGTGTGTTTCAAAACTGCTCTTTCAGTAGGAACGTTCAAGTCTGTGAGTTGAATGCACTCATTGCAAACAAGTTTCTGAAAATGCTTCTGTCTAGTTTTTATGTGAAGCTATTTCCTTTCCAAGCATTGGCCTCCATCAGCTCCAAATATGCACTTGCAGATTCTACAGAAAGAGAGTTTCAAAACTCTTCTATCAAAAAGAAGGTTCAACTCTTTGAGTAGAATGCACTCATCACAAAGAAGTTTCTGAGAATGCTTCTGTCTAGTTTTTATGTGAAGATATTTCCTTTTCCAGCATAGGCCTCAAAGTGCTCCAAATAAACCCTTGCAGATTCTGCAAAAGGAGTGTTTCCAAACTTCTCTATCAGAAGGAATGTTCAAGTCTGTGAGTTGAATGCACTCATCACAAAGAAGTTTCTGAGAATGCTTCTGTCTAGTTTTTAGGTGAAGATATTTCATTTCCCAGCCTAGGCCTCAAAGCGTTCCAAATATCCACTTGAAGATTCTACAAAAAGAGTGTTTCAAAACTGCTCTTTCAAAAGGAAGGTTCAAGTCTGTGAGTTGAACGCACTCATTGCAAGGAAGTTTCGGAGAATGCTTCTGTGTAGTTGTTATTTGAGGACATTTCCTTTTCCAACATTGGCCTCAATGAGCTCGAAATAAACACTTGCAGATTCTACAAAAGGAGTGTTTCAAAACTGTCCTATCAAAAGCATCGTTCAAGTCTGTGAGTTGAACGCACTCATCACACATAAGTTTCTGAGAATGCTTCTGTCTAGTTTTTATGTGAAGATATTTCCTTTTCCAGCTTTGGCCTCAAAGCGCTCGAAATAAACACTTGCAGATTCTACCAAAGGAGTGTTTCAAAACTGTCCTATCAAAAGAAACGTTCACGTCTGTGAGTTGAATGCATTCATCACACAGAAGTTTCTGAGAATCCTTCTTTCTAGTTATTAGGTGAAGATATTTCATTTCCCAGCATAGGCCTCACAGCGCTCCAAATATACACTAGCAGATTCTACATAAAGAGTGTTTCAAAACTCCTCTTTCAAAAGAAAGGTTCAAATCTGTGACTTGAATGCACTCCTCCCAAATAAGTTTCTGAGAACGCTTCTGTCTAGTTTTTATGTGAAGATATTTCCTTTTCCATCATTGGCCTCAAACAGCTCCAAATATGCACCTGCAGATTCTACAAAAAGACAGTTTCAAAACTCTTCTATCAAAAAGAAGGTTCAACTCTGTGAGTAGAATGCACTCATCACAAAGAAGTTTCTGAGAATGCTTCTGTCTAGTTTTTATATGAAGATATTTCCTTTTCCAGCATAGGCCTCAAAACGCTCCAAACAAACACTTGCAGATTCTTCAAAAGGAGTGTTTCCAAACTGCTCTATCCAAAGTAATGTTCAAGTCTGTGAGTTGAATGCACTAATCACACAGAAGTTTCCGAGAATGCTTCTGTCTAGGTTTTAGGTGAAGATATTTCATTTCCCAGCATAGGCCAGAAAGCGTTCTAAATATCCACTTTCAGATTGTACAAAAAGTGTGTTTCAAAACTGCTCTTTCAGTAGGAACGTTAAAGTCAGTGAGTTGAATGCACTCATCGCAAACAAGTTTCTGAGAATGCTTCTGTCTAGTTTTTATATGAAGATATTTCCTTTTCCAGCATTGGCTTCCAACAGCTGCAAATATGCACTTCCAGATTCTACAGAAAGAGAGTTTCAAAACTCTTCTATCAAAAAGAAGGTTCAACTCTGTGAGTAGAATGCACTCATCACAAAGAAGTTTCTGAGAATGCTTCTGTCTAGTTTTTATGTGAAGATATTTCCTTTTCCAACATAGGCCTCAAAGTGCTCCAAATAAACCCTTGCAGATTCTGCAAAAGGAGTGTTTCCAAACTGTCCTATCAAAAGGATCGTTCAAGTCTGTGAGTTGAACGCACTCATCACACACAAGTTTCTGAGAATGCTTCTGTCTAGTTTTTATGTGAAGATATTTCCTTTTCCAGCATTGGCCTCAAAGCGCTCGAAATAAACACTTGTAGATTCTACCAAAGGAGTGTTTCAAAACTGTCCTATCAAAAGGAACGTTCATGTCTGTGAGTTGAATGCATTCGTCACACAGAAGTTTCTGAGAATCCTTCTGTCTAGTTTTTAGGTGAAGATATTTCATTTCCCAGCGTAGGCCTCACAGCGCTCCAAATATACACTAGCAGATTCTACAAAAAGAGTGTTTCAAAACTGCTCTTTCAAAAGAAAGGTTCACATCTGTCACTTGAGTGCACTCATCCCAAAGAAGTTTCTGAGAACGCTTCTGTCTAGTTTTCATGTGAAGATATTTCCTTTTCCATCATTGGCCTCAAACAGCTCCAAATATGCACTTGCAGATTCTACAAAAAGACAGTTTCAAAACTCTTCTATCAAAAAGAAGGTTCAAATCTGTGAGTAGAATGCACTCATCACAAAGTAGTTTCTGAGAATGCTTCTGTCTAGTTTTTATGTGAAGATATTTCCTTTTCCAGCATAGGCCTCAAAACGCTCCAAACAAACACTTGCAGATTCTTCAAAAGGAGTGTTTCCAAACTGCTCTATCCAAAGTAATGTTCAAGTCTGTGAGTTGAATGTACTCATCACACAGAAGTTTCCGAGAATGCTTCTGTCTAGGTTTTAGGTGAAGTTGTTTCATTTCCCAGCATAGGCCAGAAAGCGTTCTAAATATCCACTTGCAGATTGTACAAAAAGTGTGTTTCAAAACTGCTCCTTCAGTAGGAACGTTGCAGTCTGTGAGTTGAATGCACTCATCGCAAACAAGTTTCTGAGAATGCTTCTGTCTAGTTTTTATGTGAAGATATTTCCTTTTCCAGCATTGGCCTCAATCAGCTACAAATAAGCACCTGCAGATTATACAGAAAGAGAGTTTCAAAACTCTTCTATCAAAAAGAAGGTTCAACTCTGTGAGTAGAATGCACTCATCACAAAGAAGTTTCTGAGAATGCTTCTGTCTAGTTTTTATGTGAAGATATTTCCTTTTCCAGCATAGGCCTCAAAGTGCTCCAAATAAACCATTGCAGATTCTGCAAAAGGAGTGTTTCCAAACTGCTCTATCAAAAGGAATGTTCAAGTCTGTGAGTTGAATGCACTCATCACACAGAAGTTTCTGAGAATGCTTCTGTCTAGTTTTTAGGTGAAGATATTTAATTTCCCAGCCTTGGCCGCAAAGCCTTCCAAATATCCACTTGAAGATTCTACAAAAAGAGTGTTTCAATACTGCTCTTTCAAAAGGAAGGTTCAAGTCTGTGAGTTGAATGCACTCATTAAGAAGAAGTTTCGGAGAATGCTTCTGTGTAGTTGTTATTTGAGGACATTTCCATTTCCACCATTGGCCTCAATGAGCTCGAAATAAACACTTGCAGATTCTACAAAAGGAGTGTTTCCAAACTGTCCTATCAAAAGGATCGTTCAAGTCTGTGAGTTGAACGCACTCATCACACACAAGTTTCTGAGAAAGCTTCTGTGTAGTTTTTATGTGAAGATATTTCCTTTTCCAGCATTGGCCTCAAAGCGCTCGAAATAAACACTTGCAGATTCTACCAAAGGAGTGTTTCAAAACTGTCCTATCAAAAGGAACGTTCACGTCTGTGAGTTGAATGCATTCATCACACAGAAGTTTCTGAGAATCCTTCTGACTAGTTTTTAGGTAAAGATATTTCATTTCCCAGCATAGGCCTCACAGCGCTCGAAATATACACTAGCAGATTCTACAAAAAGAGTGTTTCAAGACTGCTCTTTCAAAAGAAAGGTTCAAATCTGTGACTTGAATGCACTCCTCCCAAAGAAGTTTCTGAGAACGCTTCTGTCTAGTTTTTATGTGAAGATATTTCCTTTTCCATCATTGGCCTCAAACAGCTCCAAATATGCACTTGCAGATTCTACAAAAAGACAGTTTCAAAACTCTTCTATCAAAAAGAAGGTTCAACTCTGTGAGTAGAATGCACTCATCACAAAGAAGTTTCTGAGAATGCTTCTGTCTAGTTTTTATGTGAAGATATTTCCTTTTCCAGCACAGGCCTCAAAACGCTCCAAACAAACACTTGCAGATTCTTCAAAAGGAGTGTTTCCAAACTGCTCTATCCAAAGTAATGTTCAAGTCCGTGAGCTGAATGCACTCATCACACAGAAGTTTCCGAGAATGCTTCTGTCTAGGTTTTAGGTGAAGATATTCCATTTCCCAGCATAGGCCAGAAAGCGTTCTAAATATCCACTTTCAGATTGTACAAAAAGTGTGTTTCAAAACTGCTCTTTCAGTAGGAACCTTCATGACTGTGAGTTGAATGCACTCATTGCAAAACAAGTTTCTGAGAATGCTTCTGTCTAGTTTTTATGTGAAGATATATCCTTTTCCAGCGTTGGCCTCCAACAGCTCCAAATATGCACTTGCAGCTTCTACAGAAAGAGAGTTTCAAAACTCTTCTATCATAAAGAAGGTTCAACTCTGTGAGTAGAATGCACTCATCACAAAGAAGTTTCTGAGAATGCTTCTGTCTAGTTTTTATGTGAAGATATTTCCTTTTCCAGCATAGGCCTCAAAGTGCTCCAAATAAACCCTTGCAGATTCTACAAAAGGAGTGTTTCCAAACTTCTCTATCAAAAGGAATGTTCAAGTCTGTGAGTTGAATGCACTCATCACACAGAAGTTTCTGAGAATGCTTCTGTCTAGTTTTTAGGTGAAGTTATTTCATTTCCCAGCCTAGGCCTCAAAGCGTTCCAAATATCCACTTGAAGATTCTACAAAAAGAGTATTTCGAAACTGCTCTTTCAAAAGGAAGGTTCAAGTCTGTGGGTTGAATGCACTCATTGCAAAGAAGTTTCGGAGAATGCTTCTGTGTAGTTGTTATTTGAGGACATTTCCTTTTCCAACATTGGCCTCAATGAGCTCGAAATAAACACTTGCAGATTCTACAAACGGAGTGTTTCAAAACTGTCCTATCAAAAGGATCGTTCAAGTCTGTGAGTTGAACGCACTCATCACACATAAGTTTCTGAGAATGCTTCTGTCTAGTTTTTATGTGAAGATATTTCCTTTTCCAGCATTGGCCTCAAAGCGCTCGAAATAAACACTTGCAGATTCTACCAAAGGAGTGTTTCAAAACTGTCCTATCAAAAGGAACTTTCACGTCTGTGAGTTGAATGCATTCATCACACAGAAGTTTCTGAGAATCCTTCTGTCTAGTTTTTAGGTGAAGATATTTCATTTCCCAGCATAGGCCTCACAGCGCTCCAAATATACACTAGCAGATTCTACATAAAGAGTCTTTCAAAACTCCTCTTTCAAAAGAAAGTTTCAAATCTGTGACTTGAATGCACTCCTCCCAAACAAGTTTCTGAGAACGCTTCTGTCTAGTTTTTATGTGAAGATATTTCCTTTTCCATCATTGGCCTCAAACAGCTCCAAATATGCACCTGCAGATTCTACAAAAAGACAGTTTCAAAACTCTTCTATCAAAAAGAAGGTTCAACTCTGTGAGTAGAATGCACTCATCGCAAAGAAGTTTCTGAGAATGCTTCTGTCTAGTTTTTATGTGAAGATATTTCCTTTTCCAGCATAGGCCTCAAAACGCTCCAAACAAACACTTGCAGATTCTTCAAACGGAGTGTTTCCAAACTGCTCTATCCAAAGTAATGTTCAAGTCTGTGAGTTGAATGCACTCATCACACAGAAGTTTCCGAGAATGCTTCTGTCTAGGTTTTAGGTGAAGATATTCCATTTCCCAGCATAGGCCAGAAAGCGTTCAAAATAGCCACTTTCAGATTGTACAAAAAGTGTGTTTCAAAACTGCTCTTTCAGTAGGAACGTTCAAGTCTGTGAGTTGAATGAACTCATTGCAAACAAGTTTCTGAGAATGCTTCTGTCTAGTTTTTATGTGAAGATATTTCCTTTTCCAGCATTGGCCTCCAACAGCTCCAAATATGGACTTGCAGATTCTACAGAAAGAGAGTTTCAAAACTCTTCTATCAAAAAGAAGGTTCAACTCTGTGAGTAGAATGCACTCATCACACAGAAGTTTCTGAGAATGCTTCTGTCTAGTTTTTATGTGAAGATATTTCCTTTTCCAGCATAGGCCTCAAAGTGCTCCAAATAAACCCTTGCAGATTCTGCAAAAGGAGTGTTTCCAAACTTCTCTATCAAAAGGAATGTTCAAGTCTGTGAGTTGAATGCACTCATCACAAAGAAGTTTCTGAGAATCCTTCTGTCTAGTTTTTAGGTGAAGATATTTCATTTCCCAGCCTAGGCCTCAAATCGTTCCAAATATCCACTTGAAGATTCTACAAAAAGAGTGTTTCAAAACTGCTCTTTCAAAAGGAAGGTTCAAGTCTGTGAGTTGAATGCACTCATTGCAAAGAAGTTTCGGAGAATGCTTCTGTGTAGTTGTTATTTGAGGACATTTCCTTTTCCAACATTGGCCTCAATGAGCTCGAAATAAACACTTGCAGATTCTACAAAAGGAGTGTTTCAAAACTGTCCTATCAAAAGGATCGTTCAAGTCTGTGAGTTGAACGCACTCATCACACATAAGTTTCTGAGAATGCTTCTGTCTAGTTTTTATGTGAAGATATTTCCTTTTCCAGCATTGGCCTCAAAGCGCTCGAAATAAACACTTGCAGATTCTACCAAAGGAGTGTTTCAAAACTGTCCTATCAAAAGGAACGTTCATGTCTGTGAGTTGAATGCATTCATCACACAGAAGTTTCTGAGAATCCTTCTGTCTAGTTTTTAGGTGAAGATATTTCATTTCCCAACATAGGCCTCACAGCACTCCAAATATACACTAGCAGATTCTACAAAAAGACTGTTTCAAAACTGCTCTTTCAAAAGAAAGGTTCAAATCTGTGACTTGAATGCACTCCTCCAAACAAGTTTCTAAGATCGCTTCTGTCTAGTTTTTATGTGAAGATATTTCCTTTTCCATCATTGGCCTCAAACAGCTCCAAATATGCACTTGCAGATTCTACAAAAAGACAGTTTCAAACCTCTTCTATCAAAAACAAGGTTCAACTCTGTGAGTAGAATGCACTCATCACAAAGAAGTTTCTGAGAATGCTTCTGTCTAGTTTTTATGTGAAGATATTTCCTTTTCCAGCATAGGCCTCAAAACGCTCCAAACAAACACTTGCAGATTCTTCAAAAGGAGTGTTTCCAAACTGCTCTATCCAAAGTAATGTTCAAGTCTGTGAGTTGAATGCACTCATCACACAGAAGTTTCCGAGAGTGCTTCTGTCTAGGTTTTAGGTGAAGATATTCCATTTCCCAGCATAGGCCAGAAAGCGTTCTAAATATCCACTTTCAGATTGTACAAAAAGTGTGTTTCAAAACTGCTCTTTCAGTAGGAACGTTCAAGTCTGTGAGTTGAATGCACTCATTGCAAACAAGTTTCTGAAAATGCTTCTGTCTAGTTTTTATGTGAAGCTATTTCCTTTCCAAGCATTGGCCTCCATCAGCTCCAAATATGCACTTGCAGATTCTACAGAAAGAGAGTTTCAAACTCTTCTATCAAAAAGAAGGTTCAACTCTGTGAGTAGAATGCACTCATCACAAAGAAGTTTCTGAGAATGCTTCTGTCTAGTTTTTATGTGAAGATATTTCCTTTTCCAGCATAGGCCTCAAAGTGCTCCAAATAAACCCTTGCAGATTCTGCAAAAGGAGTGTTTCCAAACTTCTCTATCAAAAGGAATGTTCAAGTCTGTGAGTTGAATGCACTCATCACACAGAAGTTTCTGAGAATGCTTCTGTCTAGTTTTTAGGTGAAGATATTTCATTTCCCAGCCTAGACCTCAAAGCGTTCCAAATATCCACTTGAAGATTCTACAAAAAGAGTGTTTCAAAACTGCTCTTTCAAAAGGAAGTTTCAAGTCGGTGAGTTGAATGCACTCATTGCAAAGAAGTTTCGGAGAATGCTTCTGTGTAGTTGTTATTTGAGGACATTTCCTTTTCCAACATTGGCCTCAATGAGCTCGAAATAAACACTTGCAGATTCTACAAAAGGAGTGTTTCAAAACTGTCCTATCAAAAGGATCGTTCAAGTCTGTGAGTTGAATGCACTCATCACACATAAGTTTCTGAGAATGCTTCTGTCTAGTTTTTATGTGAAGATATTTCCTTTTCCAGCATTGGCCTCAAAGCGCTCGAAATAAACACTTGCAGATTCTACCAAAGGAGTGTTTCAAAACTGTCCTATCAAAAGGAACGTTCACGTCTGTGAGTTGAATGCATTCATCACACAGAAGTTTCTGAGAATCCTTCTGTCTAGTTTTTAGGTGAAGTTATTTCATTTCCCAGCATAGGCCTCACAGCGCTCCAAATATACACTAGCAGATTCTACAAAAAGAGTGTTTCAAAACAGCTCTTTCAAAAGAAAGGTTCAAATCTGTGACTTGAATGCACTCCTCCCAAACAGGTTTCTAAGAACGCTTCTGTCTAGTTTTTGTGTGAAGATATTTCCTTTTAAATCATTGGCCTCAAACAGCTCCAAATATGCACTTGCAGATTCTACAAAAAGACAGTTTCAAAACTTTTCTATCAAAAAGAAGGTTCAACTCTGTGAGTAGAATGCACTCATCACAAAGAAGTTTCTGAGAATGCTTCTGTCTAGTTTTTATGTGAAGATATTTCCTTTTCCAGCATAGGCCTCAAACCGCTCCAAACAAACACTTACAGATACTACAAAGGGAGTGTTTCCATACTGCTCTATCCAAAGTAATGTTCAAGTCTGTGAGTTGAATGCACTCATCACACAGAAGTTTCCGAGAATGCTTCTGTCTGGGTTTTAGGTGAAGATATTTCATTTCCCAGCATAAGCCAGAAAGCGTTCTAAATATCCACTTGCAGATTATACAAAAAGTGTGTTTCAAAACTGCTCTTTCAAAAGGAACGTTCAATTCTGTGAGTTGAATGCACTCATCGCAAACAAGTTTCTGAGAATGCTTCTGTCTAGTTTTTATGTGAAGATATTTCCTTTTCCAGCATTGGCCTCCAACAGCTCCAAATATGCACTTGCAGATTCTACAGAAACACAGTTTCAAAACTCTTCTATCAAAAAGAAGGTTCAACTCTGTGAGTAGAATGCACTCATCACAAAGAAGTTTCTGAGAATGCTTCTGTCTAGTTTTTATGTGAAGATATTTCCTTTTCCAGCATAGGCCTCAAAGTGCTCCAAATGAACCCTTGCAGATTCTGCAAAAGTAGGGTTTCCAAACTTCTCTATCAAAAGGAATGTTCAAGTCTGTGAGTTGAATGCACTCATCACACAGAAGTTTCTGAGAATGCTTCTGTCTAGTTTTTAGGTGAAGATATTACATTTCCCAGCCTAGGCCTCAAAGCGTTCCAAATATCCACTTGAAGATTCTACAAAAAGAGTGTTTCAAAACTGCTCTTTCAAAAGGAAGGTTCAAGTCTGTGAGTTGAATGCACTCATTGCAAAGAAGTTTCGGAGAATGCTTCTGTGTAGTTGTTATTTGAGGACATTTCCTTTTCCACCATTGGCCTCAATGAGCTCGAAATAAACACTTGCAGATCCTACAAAAGGAATGTTTCCAAACTGACCTATCAAAAGGATCGTTCAAGTCTGTGAGTTGAACGCACTCATCACACACAAGTTTCTGAGAATGCTTCTGTCTAGTTTTTATGTGAAGATATTTCCTTTTACAGCATTGGCCTCAAAGCGCTCGAAATAAACACTTGCAGATTCTACCAAAGGAGTGTTTCAAAACTGTCCTATCAAAAGGAACGTTCACGTCTGTGAGTTGAATGCATTCATTGCTCAGAAGTTTCTGAGAATCCTTCTGTCTAGTTTTTAGGTGAAGATATTTCATTTCCCAGCATAGGCCTCACAGCGCTCCAAATATACACTAGCAGATTCTACAAAAAGAGGGTTTCAAAACTGCTCTTTCAAAAGAAAGGTTCAAATCTGTGACTTGAATGCACGCCTCCCAAACAAGTTTCTGAGAACGCTTCTGTCTAGTTTTTATGTGAAGATATTTCCTTTTCCATCATTGGCCTCAAACAGCTCCAAATATGCACTTGCAGATTCTACAAAAAGACAGTTTCAAAACTCTTCTATCAAAAAGAAGGTTCAACTCTGTGAGTAGAATGCACTCATCACAAAGAAGTTTCTGAGAATGCTTCTCTCTAGTATTTATGTGAAGATATTTCCTTTTCCAGCATAGGCCTCAAAACGCTCCAAACAAACACTTGCAGATTCTTCAAAAGGAGTGTTTCCGAACTGCTCTATCCAAAGTAATGTTCAAGTCTGTGAGTTGAATGCACTCATCACACAGAAGTTTCCGAGAATGCTTCTGTCTAGGTTTTAGGTGAAGATATTCCATTTCCCAGCATAGGCCAGAAAGCGTTCTAAATATCCACATTCAGATTGTACAAAAAGTGTGTTTCAAAACTGCTCTTTCAGTAGGAACGTTCAAGTCTGTGAGTTGAATGCACTCATTGCAAACAAGTTTCTGAGAATGCTTCTGTCTAGTTTTTATGTGAAGATATTTCCTTTTCCAGCATTGGCCTCCAACAGCTCCAAATATGCACTTGCAGATTCTACAGAAAGAGAGTTTCAAAACTCTTCTATCAAAAAGAAGTTTCAACTCTGTGAGTAGAATGCACTCATCACAAAGAAGTTTCTGAGAATGCTTCTGTCTAGTTTTTATGTGAAGATGTTTCCTTTTCCAGCATAGGCCTCAAAGTGCTCCAAATAAACCCTTGCAGATTCTGCAAAAGGAGTGTTTCCAAACTTCTCTATCAAAAGGAATGTTCAAGTCTGTGACTTGAATGCACTCATCACAAAGAAGTTTCTGAGAATGCTTCTGTCTAGTTTTTAGGTGAAGATATTTCATTTCCCAGCCTAGGCCTCAAAGCGTTCCAAATATCCACTTGAAGATTCTACAAAAAGAGTGTTTCAAAACTGCTCTTTCAAAAGGAAGGTTCAAGTCTGTGAGTCGAATGCACTCATTGCAAAGAAGTTTCGGAGAATGCTTCTGTGTAGTTGTTATTTGAGGACATTTCCTTTTCCAACATTGGCCTCAATGAGCTCGAAATAAAAACTTGCAGATTCTACAAAAGGAGTGTTTCAAAACTGTCCTATCAAAAGGATCGTTCAAGTCTGTGAGTTGAACGCACTCATCACACATAAGTTTCTGAGAATGCTTCTGTCTAGTTTTTATGTGAAGATATTTCCTTTTCCAGCATTGGCCTCAAAGCGCTCGAAATAAACACTTGCAGATTCTACCAAAGGAGTGTTTCAAAACTGTCCTATCAAAAGGAACGTTCACGTCTGTGAGTTGAATGCATTCATCACACAGAAGTTTCTGAGAATCCTTCTGTCTAGTTTTTAGGGGAAGATATTTCATTTCCCAGCATAGGCCTCACAGCGCTCCAAATATACAATAGCAGATTCTACATAAAGGGTGTTTCAAAACTCCTCTTTCAAAAGAAAGGTTCAAATCTGTGACTTGAATGCACTCCTCCCAAACAAGTTTCTGAGAACGCTTCTGTCTAGTTTTTATGTGAAGATATTTCCTCTTCCATCATTGGCCTCAAACAGCTCCAAATATGCACCTGCAGATTCTACAAAAAGACAGTTTCAAAACTCTTCTATCAAAAAGAAGGTTCAACTCTGCAAGTAGAATGCACTCATCACAAAGAAGTTTCTGAGAATGCTTCTGTCTAGTTTTTATGTGAAGATATTTCCTTTTCCAGCATAGGCCTCAAAACGCTCCAAACAAACACTTGCAGATTCTTCAAAAGGAGTGTTTCCAAACTGCTCTATCCAAAGTAATGTTCAAGTCTGTGAGTTGAATGCACTCATTGCAAACAAGTTTCTGACAATGCTTCTGTCTAGTTTTTATGTGAAGATATTTCCTTTTCCAGCATAGGCCTCAAACCGCTCAAAACAAACACTTGCAGATACTTCAAAAGGAGTGTTTCCATACTGCTCTATCCAAAGTAATGTTCAAGTCTGTGAGTTGAATGCACTCATCACACAGAAGTTTCCGAGAATGCTTCTGTCTGGGTTTTAGGTGAAGATATTTCATTTCCCAGCATAAGCCAGAAAGCGTTCTAAATGTCCACTTGCAGATTTTACAAAAAGTGTGTTTCAAAACTGCTCTTTCAAAAGGAACGTTCAATTCTGTGAGTTGAATGCACTCATCGCAAACAAGTTTCTGAGAATGCTTCTGTCTAGTTTTTATGTGAAGATATTTCCTTTTCCAGCATTGGCCTCCAACAGCTCCAAATATGCACTTGCAGATTCTACAGAAAGAGAGTTTCAAAACTCTTCTATCAAAAAGAAGGTTCAACTCTGTGAGTAGAATGCACTCATCACAAAGAAGTTTCTGAGAATGCTTCTGTCTAGTTTTTATGTGAAGATATTTCCTTTTCCAGCATAGGCCTCAAAGTGCTCCAAATAAACCCTTGCAGATTCTGCAAAAGGAGTGTTTCCAAACTTCTCTATCAAAAGGAATGTTCAAGTCTGTGAGTTGAATGCACTCATCACACAGAGGTTTCTGAGAATGCTTCTGTCTAGTTTTTAGGTGAAGATATTTCATTTCCCATCCTAGACCTCAAAGCGTTCCAAATATCCACTTGAAGATTCTACAAAAAGAGTGTTTTCAAACTGCTCTTTCAAAAGGAAGGTTCAAGTCGGTGAGTTGAATGCACTCATTGCAAAGAAGTTTCGGAGAATGCTTCTGTGTAGTTGTTATTTGAGGACATTTCCTTTTCCAACATTGGCCTCAATGAGCTCGAAATAAACACTTGCAGTTTCTACAAAAGGAGTGTTTCAAAACTGTCCTATCAAAAGGATCGTTCAAGTCTGTGAGTTGAACGCACTCATCACACATAAGTTTCTGAGAATGCTTCTGTCTAGTTTTTATGTGAAGATATTTCCTTTTCCAGCATTGGCCTCAAAGCGCTCGAAATAAACACTTGCAGATTCTACCAAAGGAGTGTTTCAAAACTGTCCTATCAAAAGGAACGTTCACGTCTGTGAGTTGAATGCATTCATCACACAGAAGTTTCTGAGAATCCTTCTGTCTAGTTTTTAGGTGAAGATATTTCATTTCCCAGCATAGGCCTCACAGCGGTCCAAATATACACTAGCAGATTCTACATAAAGGGTGTTTCAAAACTCCTCTTTCAAAAGAAAGGTTCAAATCTGTGACTTGAATGCACTCCTCCCAAACAAGTTTCTGAGAACGCTTCTGTCTACTTTTTATGTGAAGATATTTCCTTTTCCATCATTGGCCTCAAACAGCTCCAAATATGCACCTGCAGATTCTACAAAAAGACAGTTTCAAAACTCTTCTATCAAAAAGAAGGTTCAACTCTGTGAGTAGAATGCACTCATCACAAAGAAGTTTCTGAGAATGCTTCTGTCTACTTTTTATGTGAAGATATTTCCTTTTCCAGCATAGGCCTCAAAACGCTCCAAACAGACACTTGCAGATTCTTCAAAAGGAGTGTTTCCAAACTGCTCTATCCAAAGTAATGTTCAAGTCTGTGAGTTGAATGCACTCATCACACAGAAGTTTCCGAGAATGCTTCTGTCTAGGTTTTAGGTGAAGATATTCCATTTCCCAGCATAGGCCAGAAAGCGTTCTAAATATCCACTTGCAGATTGTACAAAAAGTGTGTTTCAAAACTGCTCTTTCAGTAGGAACGTTCAAGTCTGTGAGTTGAATGCACTCATTGCAAACAAGTTTCTGAGAATGCTTCTGTCTAGTTTTTATGTGAAGATATTTCCTTTTCCAGCATTGGCCTCCAACAGCTCCAAATATGCACTTGCAGATTCTACAGAAAGAGAGTTTCAAAACTCTTCTATCAAAAAGAAGGTTCAACTCTGTGAGTAGAATGCACTCATCACAAAGAAGTTTCTGAGAATGCTTCTGTCTAGTTTTTATGTGAAGATACTTCCTTTTCCAGCATAGGCCTCAAAGTGGTCCAAATAAACCCTTGCAGATTCTGCAAAAGTAGTGTTTCCAAACTGCTCTATCAAAGGAATGTTCAAGTCTGTGAGTTGAATGCACTCATCACACAGAAGTTTCTGAGAATGCTTCTGTCTAGTTTTTAGGTGAAGATATTTCATTTCCCAGCATACGCCTCAAAGCGTTTCAAATATCCACTTGAAGATTCTACAAAAAGAGTGTTTCAAAACTGCTCTTTCAAAAGGAAGGTTCAAGTCTGTGAGTTGAATGCACTCATTGCAAAGGAGTTTCGGAGAATGCTTCTGTGTAGTTGTTATTTGAGGACATTTCCTTTTCCAACATTGGCCTCAATGAGCTCGAAATAAACACTTGCAGATTCCTACAAAAGGAGTGTTTCAAAACTGTCGTATCAAAAGGAACGTTCATGTCTGTGAGTTGAATGCATTCATCACAAAGAAGTTTCTGAGAATCCTTCTGTCTAGTTTTTAGGTGAAGATAATTCATTTCCCAGCATAGGCCTCACAGCGCTCCAAATATACACTAGCAGATTCTACATAAAGAGTGTTTCAAAATTCCTCTTTCAAAAGAAAGGTTCAAATCTGTGACTTGAATGCACTCCTCCCAAACAAGTTTCTGAGAACGCTTCTGTCTAGTTTTTATGTGAAGATATTTCCTTTTCCAGCATAGGCCTCAAAACGCTCCAAACAAACACTTGCAGATTCTTCAAAAGGAGTGTTTCCAAACTGCTCTATCCAAAGTAATGTTCAAGTCTGTGAGTTGAATGCACTCATCACACAGAAGTTTCCGAGAATGCTTCTGTCTAGGTTTTACGTGAAGATATTCCATTTACCAGAATAGGCCAGAAAGCGTTCTAAATATCCACTTTCAGATTGTACAAAAAGTGTGTTTCAAAACTGCTCTTTCAGTAGGAACGTTCAAGTCTGTGAATTGAATGCACTCATCGCAAACAAGTTTCTGAGAATGCTTCTGTCTAGTTTTTATGTGAAGATATTTCCTTTTCCAGCATTGGCCTCAATCAGCTACAAATAAGCACTTGCAGATTATACAGAAAGAGAGTTTCAAAACTCTTCTATCAAAAAGAAGGTTCAACTCTGTGAGTAGAATGCACTCATCACAAAGAAGTTTCTGAGAATGCTTCTGTCTAGTTTTTATGTGAAGATATTTCCTTTTCCAGCATAGGCCTCAAAGTGCTCCAAATAAACCATTGCAGATTCTGCAAAAGGAGTGTTTCCAAACTGCTCTATCAAAAGGAATGTTCAAGTCTGTGAGTTGAATGCACTCATCACACAGAAGTTTCTGAGAATGCTTCTGTCTAGTTTTTAGGTGATGATATTTCATTTCCCAGCCTTGGCCGCAAAGCCTTCCAAATATCCACTTGAAGATTCTACAAAAACAGTGTTTCAATACTGCTCTTTCAAAAGGAAGGTTCAAGTCTGTGAGTTGAATGCACTCATTAAAAAGAAGTTTCGGAGAATGCTTCTGTGTAATTGTTATTTGAGGACATTTCCTTTTCCACCATTGGCCTCAATGAGCTCGAAATAAACACTTGCAGATTCTACAAAAGGAGTGTTTCCAAAATGTCCTATCAAAAGGATCGTTCAAGTCTGTGAGTTAAACGCACTCATCACACACAAGTTTCTGAGAAAGCTTCTGTCTAGTTTTTATGTGAAGATATTTCCTTTTCCAGCATTGGCCTCAAAGCGCTCGAAATAAACACTTGCAGATTCTACCAAAGGAGTGTTTCAAAACTGTCCTATCAAAAGGAACGTTCACGTCTGTGAGTTGAATGCATTCATCACACAGAAGTTTCTGAGAATCCTTCTGTCTAGTTTTTAGGGGAAGATATTTCATTTCCCAGCATAGGCCTCACAGCGCTCCAAATATACAATAGCAGATTCTACATAAAGAGTGTTTCAAAACTCCTCTTTCAAAAGAAAGGTTCAAATCTGTGACTTGAATGCACTCCTCCCAAACAAGTTTCTGAGAACGCTTCTGTCTAGTTTTTATGTGAAGATATTTCCTCTTCCATCATTGGCCTCAAACAGCTCCAAATATGCACCTGCAGATTCTACAAAAAGACAGTTTCAAAACTCTTCTATCAAAAAGAAGGTTCAACTCTGTGAGTAGAAGGCACTCATCACAAAGAAGTTTCTGAGAATGCTTCTGTCTAGTTTTTATGTGGAGATATTTCCTTTTCCAGCATAGGCCTCAAAACGCTCCAAACAAACACTTGCAGATTCTTCAAAAGGAGTGTTTCCAAACTGCTCTATCCAAAGTAATGTTCAAGTCTGTGAGTTGAATGCACTCATTGCAAACAAGTTTCTGAGAATGCTTCTGTCTAGTTTTTATGTGAAGATATTTCCTTTTCCAGCATAGGCCTCAAACCGCTCAAAACAAACACTTGCAGATACTTCAAAAGGAGTGTTTCCATACTGCTCTATCCAAAGTAATGTTCAAGTCTGTGAGTTGAATGCACTCATCACACAGAAGTTTCCGAGAATGCTTCTGTCTGGGTTTTAGGTGAAGATATTTCATTTCCCAGCATAAGCCAGAAAGCGTTCTAAATGTCCACTTGCAGATTTTACAAAAAGTGTGTTTCAAACTGCTCTTTCAAAAGGAACGTTCAATTCTGTGAGTTGAATGCACTCATCGCAAACAAGTTTCTGAGAATGCTTCTGTCTAGTTTTTATGTGAAGATATTTCCTTTTCCAGCATTGGCCTCCAACAGCTCCAAATATGCACTTGCAGATTCTACAGAAAGAGAGTTTCAAAACTCTTCTATCAAAAAGAAGGTTCAACTCTGTGAGTAGAATGCACTCATCACAAAGAAGTTTCTGAGAATGCTTCTGTCTAGTTTTTATGTGAAGATATTTCCTTTTCCAGCATAGGCCTCAAAGTGCTCCAAATGAACCCTTGCAGATTCTGCAAAAGTAGGGTTTCCAAACTTCTCTATCAAAAGGAATGTTCAAGTCTGTGAGTTGAATGCACTCATCACAAAGAAGTTTCTGAGAATCCTTCTGTCTAGTTTTTAGGTGAAGATATTTCATTTCCCAGCCTAGGCCTCAAATCGTTCCAAATATCCACTTGAAGATTCTACAAAAAGAGTGTTTCAAAACTGCTCTTTCAAAAGGAAGGTTCAAGTCTGTGAGTTGAATGCACTCATTGCAAAGAAGTTTCGGAGAATGCTTCTGTGTAGTTGTTATTTGAGGACATTTCCTTTTCCAACATTGGCCTCAATGAGCTCGAAATAAACACTTGCAGATTCTACAAAAGGAGTGTTTCAAAACTGTCCTATCAAAAGGATCGTTCAAGTCTGTGAGTTGAACGCACTCATCACACATAAGTTTCTGAGAATGCTTCTGTCTAGTTTTTATGTGAAGATATTTCCTTTTCCAGCATTGGCCTCAAAGCGCTCGAAATAAACACTTGCAGATTCTACCAAAGGAGTGTTTCAAAACTGTCCTATCAAAAGGAACGTTCACGTCTGTGAGTTGAATGCATTCATCACACAGAAGTTTCTGAGAATCCTTCTGTCTAGTTTTTAGGTGAAGTTATTTCATTTCCCAGCATAGGCCTCACAGCGCTCCAAATATACACTAGCAGATTCTACAAAAAGAGTGTTTCAAAACAGCTCTTTCAAAAGAAAGGTTCAAATCTGTGACTTGAATGCACTCCTCCCAAACAGGTTTCTAAGAACGCTTCTGTCTAGTTTTTATGTGAAGATATTTCCTTTTAAATCATTGGCCTCAAACAGCTCCAAATATGCACTTGCAGATTCTACAAAAAGACAGTTTCAAAACTTTTCTATCAAAAAGAAGGTTCAACTCTGTGAGTAGAATGCACTCATCACAAAGAAGTTTCTGAGAATGCTTCTGTCTAGTTTTTATGTGAAGATATTTCCTTTTCCAGCATAGGCCTCAAACCGCTCCAAACAAACACTTACAGATACTACAAAGGGAGTGTTTCCATACTGCTCTATCCAAAGTAATGTTCAAGTCTGTGAGTTGAATGCACTCATCACACAGAAGTTTCCGAGAATGCTTCTGTCTGGGTTTTAGGTGAAGATATTTCATTTCCCAGCATAAGCCAGAAAGCGTTCTAAATATCCACTTGCAGATTATACAAAAAGTGTGTTTCAAAACTGCTCTTTCAAAAGGAACGTTCAATTCTGTGAGTTGAATGCACTCATCGCAAACAAGTTTCTGAGAATGCTTCTGTCTAGTTTTTATGTGAAGATATTTCCTTTTCCAGCATTGGCCTCCAACAGCTCCAAATATGCACTTGCAGATTCTACAGAAACACAGTTTCAAAACTCTTCTATCAAAAAGAAGGTTCAACTCTGTGAGTAGAATGCACTCATCACAAAGAAGTTTCTGAGAATGCTTCTGTCTAGTTTTTATGTGAAGATATTTCCTTTTCCAGCATAGGCCTCAAAGTGCTCCAAATGAACCCTTGCAGATTCTGCAAAAGTAGGGTTTCCAAACTTCTCTATCAAAAGGAATGTTCAAGTCTGTGAGTTGAATGCACTCATCACACAGAAGTTTCTGAGAATGCTTCTGTCTAGTTTTTAGGTGAAGATATTTCATTTCCCAGCCTAGGCCTCAAAGCGTTCCAAATATCCACTTGAAGATTCTACAAAAAGAGTGTTTCAAAACTGCTCTTTCAAAAGGAAGGTTCAAGTCTGTGAGTTGAACGCACTCATTGCAAGGAAGTTTCGGAGAATGCTTCTGTGTAGTTGTTATTTGAGGACATTTCCTTTTCCACCATTGGCCTCAATGAGCTCTAAATAAACACTTGCAGATCCTACAAAAGGAATGTTTCCAAACTGACCTATCAAAAGGATCGTTCAAGTCTGTGAGTTGAACGCACTCATCACACACAAGTTTCTGAGAATGCTTCTGTCTAGTTTTTATGTGAAGATATTTCCTTTTCCAGCATTGGCCTCCAACAGCTCCAAATATGCACTTGCAGATTCTACAGAAAGAGAGTTTCAAAACTCTTCTATCAAAAAGAAGTTTCAACTCTGTGAGTAGAATGCACTCATCACAAAGAAGTTTCTGAGAATGCTTCTGTCTAGTTTTTATGTGAAGATGTTTCCTTTTCCAGCATAGGCCTCAAAGTGCTCCAAATAAACCCTTGCAGATTCTGCAAAAGGAGTGTTTCCAAACTTCTCTATCAAAAGGAATGTTGAAGTCTGTGACTTGAATGCACTCATCACAAAGAAGTTTCTGAGAATGCTTCTGTCTAGTTTTTAGGTGAAGATATTTCATTTCCCAGCCTAGGCCTCAAAGCGTTCCAAATATCCACTTGAAGATTCTACAAAAAGAGTGTTTCAAAACTGCTCTTTCAAAAGGAAGGTTCAAGTCTGTGAGTCGAATGCACTCATTGCAAAGAAGTTTCGGAGAATGCTTCTGTGTAGTTGTTATTTGAGGACATTTCCTTTTCCAACATTGGCCTCAATGAGCTCGAAATAAAAACTTGCAGATTCTACAAAAGGAGTGTTTCAAAACTGTCCTATCAAAAGGATCGTTCAAGTCTGTGAGTTGAACGCACTCATCACACATAAGTTTCTGAGAATGCTTCTGTCTAGTTTTTATGTGAAGATATTTCCTTTTCCAGCATTGGCCTCAAAGCGCTCGAAATAAACACTTGCAGATTCTACCAAAGGAGTGTTTCAAAACTGTCCTATCAAAAGGAACGTTCAGGTCTGTGAGTTGAATGCATTCATCACACAGAAGTTTCTGAGAATCCTTCTGTCTAGTTTTTAGGGGAAGATATTTCATTTCCCAGCATAGGCCTCACAGCGCTCCAAATATACAATAGCAGATTCTACATAAAGGGTGTTTCAAAACTCCTCTTTCAAAAGAAAGGTTCAAATCTGTGACTTGAATGCACTCCTCCCAAACAAGTTTCTGAGAACGCTTCTGTCTAGTTTTTATGTGAAGATATTTCCTCTTCCATCATTGGCCTCAAACAGCTCCAAATATGCACCTGCAGATTCTACAAAAAGACAGTTTCAAAACTCTTCTATCAAAAAGAAGGTTCAACTCTGCAAGTAGAATGCACTCATCACAAAGAAGTTTCTGAGAATGCTTCTGTCTAGTTTTTATGTGAAGATATTTCCTTTTCCAGCATAGGCCTCAAAACGCTCCAAACAAACACTTGCAGATTCTTCAAAAGGAGTGTTTCCAAACTGCTCTATCCAAAGTAATGTTGAAGTCTGTGAGTTGAATGCACTCATCACACAGAAGTTTCCGAGAATGCTTCTGTCTAGGTTTTAGGTGAAGATATTCCATTTCCCAGCATAGGCCAGAAAGCGTTCAAAATAGCCACTTTCAGATTGTACAAAAAGTGTGTTTCAAAACTGCTCTTTCAGTAGGAACGTTCAAGTCTGTGAGTTGAATGAACTCATTGCAAACAAGTTTCTGAGAATGCTTCTGTCTAGTTTTTATGTGAAGATATTTCCTTTTCCAGCATTGGCCTCCAACAGCTCCAAATATGGACTTGCAGATTCTACAGAAAGAGAGTTTCAAAACTCTTCTATCAAAAAGAAGGTTCAACTCTGTGAGTAGAATGCACTCATCACACAGAAGTTTCTGAGAATGCTTCTGTCTAGTTTTTATGTGAAGATATTTCCTTTTCCAGCATAGGCCTCAAAGTGCTCCAAATAAACCCTTGCAGATTCTGCAAAAGGAGTGTTTCCAAACTTCTCTATCAAAAGGAATGTTCAAGTCTGTGACTTGAATGCACTCATCACAAAGAAGTTTCTGAGAATCCTTCTGTCTAGTTTTTAGGTGAAGATATTTCATTTCCCAGCCTAGGCCTCAAAGCGTTCCAAATATCCACTTGAAGATTCTACAAAAAGAGTGTTTCAAAACTGCTCTTTCAAAAGGAAGGTTCAAGTCTGTGAGTTGAATGTACTCATTGCAAAGAAGTTTCGGAGAATGCTTCTGTGTAGTTGTTATTTGAGGACATTTCCTTTTCCAACATTGGCCTCAATGAGCTCGAAATAAACACTTGCAGATTCTACAAAAGGAGTGTTTCAAAACTGTCCTATCAAAAGGATCGTTCAAGTCTGTGAGTTGAACGCACTCATCACACATAAGTTTCTGAGAATGCTTCTGTCTAGTTTTTATGTGAAGATATTTCCTTTTCCAGCATTGGCCTCAAAGCGCTCGAAATAAACACTTGCAGATTCTACCAAAGGAGTGTTTCAAAACTGTCCTATCAAAAGGAACGTTCATGTCTGTGAGTTGAATGCATTCATCACACAGAAGTTTCTGAGAATCCTTCTGTCTAGTTTTTAGGTGAAGATATTTCATTTCCCAACATAGGCCTCACAGCACTCCAAATATACACTAGCAGATTCTACAAAAAGACTGTTTCAAAACTGCTCTTTCAAAAGAAAGTTTCAAATCTGTGACTTTAATGCACTCCTCCAAACAAGTTTCTAAGATCGCTTCTGTCTAGTTTTTATGTGAAGATATTTCCTTTTCCATCATTGGCCTCAAACAGCTCCAAATATGCACTTGCAGATTCTACAAAAAGACAGTTTCAAACCTCTTCTATCAAAAACAAGGTTCAACTCTGTGAGTAGAATGCACTCATCACAAAGAAGTTTCTGAGAATGCTTCTGTCTAGTTTTTATGTGAAGATATTTCCTTTTCCAGCATAGGCCTCAAAACGCTCCAAACAAACACTTGCAGATTCTTCAAAAGGAGTGTTTCCAAACTGCTCTATCCAAAGTAATGTTCAAGTCTGTGAGTTGAATGCACTCATCACACAGAAGTTTCCGAGAGTGCTTCTGTCTAGGTTTTAGGTGAAGATATTCCGTTTCCCAGCATAGGCCAGAAAGCGTTCTAAATAGCCACTTTCAGATTGTACAAAAAGTGTGTTTCAAAACTGCTCTTTCAGTAGGAACGTTCAAGTCTGTGAGTTGAATGCACTCATTGCAAACAAGTTTCTGAAAATGCTTCTGTCTAGTTTTTATGTGAAGCTATTTCCTTTCCAAGCATTGGCCTCCATCAGCTCCAAATATGCACTTGCAGATTCTACAGAAAGAGAGTTTCAAAACTCTTCTATCAAAAAGAAGGTTCAACTCTTTGAGTAGAATGCACTCATCACAAAGAAGTTTCTGAGAATGCTTCTGTCTAGTTTTTATGTGAAGATATTTCCTTTTCCAGCATAGGCCTCAAAGTGCTCCAAATAAACCCTTGCAGATTCTGCAAAAGGAGTGTTTCCAAACTTCTCTATCAGAAGGAATGTTCAAGTCTGTGAGTTGAATGCACTCATCACAAAGAAGTTTCTGAGAATGCTTCTGTCTAGTTTTTAGGTGAAGATATTTCATTTCCCAGCCTAGGCCTCAAAGCGTTCCAAATATCCACTTGAAGATTCTACAAAAAGAGTGTTTCAAAACTGCTCTTTCAAAAGGAAGGTTCAAGTCTGTGAGTTGAACGCACTCATTGCAAGGAAGTTTCGGAGAATGCTTCTGTGTAGTTGTTATTTGAGGACATTTCCTTTTCCAACATTGGCCTCAATGAGCTCGAAATAAACACTTGCAGATTCTACAAAAGGAGTGTTTCAAAACTGTCCTATCAAAAGCATCGTTCAAGTCTGTGAGTTGAACGCACTCATCACACATAAGTTTCTGAGAATGCTTCTGTCTAGTTTTTATGTGAAGATATTTCCTTTTCCAGCTTTGGCCTCAAAGCGCTCGAAATAAACACTTGCAGATTCTACCAAAGGAGTGTTTCAAAACTGTCCTATCAAAAGAAACGTTCACGTCTGTGAGTTGAATGCATTCATCACACAGAAGTTTCTGAGAATCCTTCTTTCTAGTTATTAGGTGAAGATATTTCATTTCCCAGCATAGGCCTCACAGCGCTCCAAATATACACTAGCAGATTCTACATAAAGAGTGTTTCAAAACTCCTCTTTCAAAAGAAAGGTTCAAATCTGTGACTTGAATGCACTCCTCCCAAATAAGTTTCTGAGAACGCTTCTGTCTAGTTTTTATGTGAAGATATTTCCTTTTCCATCATTGGCCTCAAACAGCTCCAAATATGCACTTGCAGATTCTACAAAAAGACAGTTTCAAAACTCTTCTATCAAAAAGAAGGTTCAACTCTGTGAGTAGAATGCACTCATCACAAAGAAGTTCCTGAGAATGCTTCTGTCTAGTTTTTATATGAAGATATTTCCTTTTCCAGCATAGGCCTCAAAACGCTCCAAACAAACACTTGCAGATTCTTCAAAAGGAGTGTTTCCAAACTGCTCTATCCAAAGTAATGTTCAAGTCTGTGAGTTGAATGCACTAATCACACAGAAGTTTCCGAGAATGCTTCTGTCTAGGTTTTAGGTGAAGATATTTCATTTCCCAGCATAGGCCAGAAAGCGTTCTAAATATCCACTTTCAGATTGTACAAAAAGTGTGTTTCAAAACTGCTCTTTCAGTAGGAACGTTAAAGTCAGTGAGTTGAATGCACTCATCGCAAACAAGTTTCTGAGAATGCTTCTGTCTAGTTTTTATATGAAGATATTTCCTTTTCCAGCATTGGCTTCCAACAGCTGCAAATATGCACTTCCAGATTCTACAGAAAGAGAGTTTCAAAACTCTTCTATCAAAAAGAAGGTTCAACTCTGTGAGTAGAATGCACTCATCACAAAGAAGTTTCTGAGAATGCTTCTGTCTAGTTTTTATGTGAAGATATTTCCTTTTCCAACATAGGCCTCAAAGTGCTCCAAATAAACCCTTGCAGATTCTGCAAAAGGAGTGTTTCCAAACTGTCCTATCAAAAGGATCGTTCAAGTCTGTGAGTTGAACGCACTCATCACACACAAGTTTCTGAGAATGCTTCTGTCTAGTTTTTATGTGAAGATATTTCCTTTTCCAGCATTGGCCTCAAAGCGCTCGAAATAAACACTTGTAGATTCTACCAAAGGAGTGTTTCAAAACTGTCCTATCAAAAGGAACGTTCATGTCTGTGAGTTGAATGCATTCATCAAACAGAAGTTTCTGAGAATCCTTCTGTCTAGTTTTTAGGTGAAGATATTTCATTTCCCAGCGTAGGCCTCACAGCGCTCCAAATATACACTAGCAGATTCTACAAAAAGAGTGTTTCAAAACTGCTCTTTCAAAAGAAAGGTTCACATCTGTCACTTGAGTGCACTCATCCCAAAGAAGTTTCTGAGAACGCTTCTGTCTAGTTTTCATGTGAAGATATTTCCTTTTCCATCATTGGCCTCAAACAGCTCCAAATATGCACTTGCAGATTCTACAAAAAGACAGTTTCAAAACTCTTCTATCAAAAAGAAGGTTCAAATCTGTGAGTAGAATGCACTCATCACAAAGTAGTTTCTGAGAATGCTTCTGTCTAGTTTTTATGTGAAGATATTTCCTTTTCCAGCATAGGCCTCAAAACGCTCCAAACAAACACTTGCAGATTCTTCAAAAGGAGTGTTTCCAAACTGCTCTATCCAAAGTAATGTTGAAGTCTGTGAGTTGAATGTACTCATCACACAGAAGTTTCCGAGAATGCTTCTGTCTAGGTTTTAGGTGAAGTTGTTTCATTTCCCAGCATAGGCCAGAAAGCGTTCTAAATATCCACTTGCAGATTGTACAAAAAGTGTGTTTCAAAACTGCTCCTTCAGTAGGAACGTTGCAGTCTGTGAGTTGAATGCACTCATCGCAAACAAGTTTCTGAGAATGCTTCTGTCTAGTTTTTATGTGAAGATATTTCCTTTTCCAGCATTGGCCTCAATCAGCTACAAATAAGCACCTGCAGATTATACAGAAAGAGAGTTTCAAAACTCTTCTATCAAAAAGAAGGTTCAACTCTGTGAGTAGAATGCACTCATCACAAAGAAGTTTCTGAGAATGCTTCTGTCTAGTTTTTATGTGAAGATATTTCCTTTTCCAGCATAGGCCTCAAAGTGCTCCAAATAAACCATTGCAGATTCTGCAAAAGGAGTGTTTCCAAACTGCTCTATCAAAAGGAATGTTCAAGTCTGTGAGTTGAATGCACTCATCACACAGAAGTTTCTGAGAATGCTTCTGTCTAGTTTTTAGGTGAAGATATTTAATTTCCCAGCCTTGGCCGCAAAGCCTTCCAAATATCCACTTGAAGATTCTACAAAAAGAGTGTTTCAATACTGCTCTTTCAAAAGGAAGGTTCAAGTCTGTGAGTTGAATGCACTCATTAAGAAGAAGTTTCGGAGAATGCTTCTGTGTAGTTGTTATTTGAGGACATTTCCATTTCCACCATTGGCCTCAATGAGCTCGAAATAAACACTTGCAGATTCTACAAAAGGAGTGTTTCCAAACTGTCCTATCAAAAGGATCGTTCAAGTCTGTGAGTTGAACGCACTCATCACACACAAGTTTCTGAGAAAGCTTCTGTGTAGTTTTTATGTGAAGATATTTCCTTTTCCAGCATTGGCCTCAAAGCGCTCGAAATAAACACTTGCAGATTCTACCAAAGGAGTGTTTCAAAACTGTCCTATCAAAAGGAACGTTCACGTCTGTGAGTTGAATGCATTCATCACACAGAAGTTTCTGAGAATCCTTCTGACTAGTTTTTAGGTGAAGATATTTCATTTCCCAGCATAGGCCTCACAGCGCTCGAAATATACACTAGCAGATTCTACAAAAAGAGTGTTTCAAGACTGCTCTTTCAAAAGAAAGGTTCAAATCTGTGACTTGAATGCACTCCTCCCAAAGAAGTTTCTGAGAACGCTTCTGTCTAGTTTTTATGTGAAGATATTTCCTTTTCCATCATTGGCCTCAAACAGCTCCAAATATGCACTTGCAGATTCTACAAAAAGACAGTTTCAAAACTCTTCTATCAAAAAGAAGGTTCAACTCTGTGAGTAGAATGCACTCATCACAAAGAAGTTTCTGAGAATGCTTCTGTCTAGTTTTTATGTGAAGATATTTCCTTTTCCAGCACAGGCCTCAAAACGCTCCAAACAAACACTTGCAGATTCTTCAAAAGGAGTGTTTCCAAACTGCTCTATCCAAAGTAATGTTCAAGTCCGTGAGCTGAATGCACTCATCACACAGAAGTTTCCGAGAATGCTTCTGTCTAGGTTTTAGGTGAAGATATTCCATTTCCCAGCATAGGCCAGAAAGCGTTCTAAATATCCACTTTCAGATTGTACAAAAAGTGTGTTTCAAAACTGCTCTTTCAGTAGGAACCTTCATGACTGTGAGTTGAATGCACTCATTGCAAACAAGTTTCTGAGAATGCTTCTGTCTAGTTTTTATGTGAAGATATATCCTTTTCCAGCGTTGGCCTCCAACAGCTCCAAATATGCACTTGCAGCTTCTACAGAAAGAGAGTTTCAAAACTCTTCTATCATAAAGAAGGTTCAACTCTGTGAGTAGAATGCACTCATCACAAAGAAGTTTCTGAGAATGCTTCTGTCTAGTTTTTATGTGAAGATATTTCCTTTTCCAGCATAGGCCTCAAAGTGCTCCAAATAAACCCTTGCAGATTCTACAAAAGGAGTGTTTCCAAACTTCTCTATCAAAAGGAATGTTCAAGTCTGTGAGTTGAATGCACTCATCACACAGAAGTTTCTGAGAATGCTTCTGTCTAATTTTTAGGTGAAGTTATTTCATTTCCCAGCCTAGGCCTCAAAGCGTTCCAAATATCCACTTGAAGATTCTACAAAAAGAGTATTTCGAAACTGCTCTTTCAAAAGGAAGGTTCAAGTCTGTGGGTTGAATGCACTCATTGCAAAGAAGTTTCGGAGAATGCTTCTGTGTAGTTGTTATTTGAGGACATTTCCTTTTCCAACATTGGCCTCAATGAGCTCGAAATAAACACTTGCAGATTCTACAAACGGAGTGTTTCAAAACTGTCCTATCAAAAGGATCGTTCAAGTCTGTGAGTTGAACGCACTCATCACACATAAGTTTCTGAGAATGCTTCTGTCTAGTTTTTATGTGAAGATATTTCCTTTTCCAGCATTGGCCTCAAAGCGCTCGAAATAAACACTTGCAGATTCTACCAAAGGAGTGTTTCAAAACTGTCCTATCAAAAGGAACTTTCACGTCTGTGAGTTGAATGCATTCATCACACAGAAGTTTCTGAGAATCCTTCTGTCTAGTTTTTAGGTGAAGATATTTCATTTCCCAGCATAGGCCTCACAGCGCTCCAAATATACACTAGCAGATTCTACATAAAGAGTCTTTCAAAACTCCTCTTTCAAAAGAAAGTTTCAAATCTGTGACTTGAATGCACTCCTCCCAAACAAGTTTCTGAGAACGCTTCTGTCTAGTTTTTATGTGAAGATATTTCCTTTTCCATCATTGGCCTCAAACAGCTCCAAATATGCACCTGCAGATTCTACAAAAAGACAGTTTCAAAACTCTTCTATCAAAAAGAAGGTTCAACTCTGTGAGTAGAATGCACTCATCGCAAAGAAGTTTCTGAGAATGCTTCTGTCTAGTTTTTATGTGAAGATATTTCCTTTTCCAGCATAGGCCTCAAAACGCTCCAAACAAACACTTGCAGATTCTTCAAACGGAGTGTTTCCAAACTGCTCTATCCAAAGTAATCTTCAAGTCTGTGAGTTGAATGCACTCATCACACAGAAGTTTCCGAGAATGCTTCTGTCTAGGTTTTAGGTGAAGATATTCCATTTCCCAGCATAGGCCAGAAAGCGTTCAAAATAGCCACTTTCAGATTGTACAAAAAGTGTGTTTCAAAACTGCTCTTTCAGTAGGAACGTTCAAGTCTGTGAGTTGAATGAACTCATTGCAAACAAGTTTCTGAGAATGCTTCTGTCTAGTTTTTATGTGAAGATATTTCCTTTTCCAGCATTGGCCTCCAACAGCTCCAAATATGGACTTGCAGATTCTACAGAAAGAGAGTTTCAAAACTCTTCTATCAAAAAGAAGGTTCAACTCTGTGAGTAGAATGCACTCATCACACAGAAGTTTCTGAGAATGCTTCTGTCTAGTTTTTATGTGAAGATATTTCCTTTTCCAGCATAGGCCTCAAAGTGCTCCAAATAAACCCTTGCAGATTCTGCAAAAGGAGTGTTTCCAAACTTCTCTATCAAAAGGAATGTTCAAGTCTGTGAGTTGAATGCACTCATCACAAAGAAGTTTCTGAGAATCCTTCTGTCTAGTTTTTAGGTGAAGATATTTCATTTCCCAGCCTAGGCCTCAAATCGTTCCAAATATCCACTTGAAGATTCTACAAAAAGAGTGTTTCAAAACTGCTCTTTCAAAAGGAAGGTTCAAGTCTGTGAGTTGAATGCACTCATTGCAAAGAAGTTTCGGAGAATGCTTCTGTGTAGTTGTTATTTGAGGACATTTCCTTTTCCAACATTGGCCTCAATGAGCTCGAAATAAACACTTGCAGATTCTACAAAAGGAGTGTTTCAAAACTGTCCTATCAAAAGGATCGTTCAAGTCTGTGAGTTGAACGCACTCATCACACATAAGTTTCTGAGAATGCTTCTGTCTAGTTTTTATGTGAAGATATTTCCTTTTCCAGCATTGGCCTCAAAGCGCTCGAAATAAACACTTGCAGATTCTACCAAAGGAGTGTTTCAAAACTGTCCTATCAAAAGGAACGTTCATGTCTGTGAGTTGAATGCATTCATCACACAGAAGTTTCTGAGAATCCTTCTGTCTAGTTTTTAGGTGAAGATATTTCATTTCCCAACATAGGCCTCACAGCACTCCAAATATACACTAGCAGATTCTACAAAAAGACTGTTTCAAAACTGCTCTTTCAAAAGAAAGTTTCAAATCTGTGACTTGAATGCACTCCTCCAAACAAGTTTCTAAGATCGCTTCTGTCTAGTTTTTACGTGAAGATATTTCCTTTTCCATCATTGGCCTCAAACAGCTCCAAATATGCACTTGCAGATTCTACAAAAAGACAGTTTCAAACCTCTTCTATCAAAAACAAGGTTCAACTCTGTGAGTAGAATGCACTCATCACAAAGAAGTTTCTGAGAATGCTTCTGTCTAGTTTTTATGTGAAGATATTTCCTTTTCCAGCATAGGCCTCAAAACGCTCCAAACAAACACTTGCAGATTCTTCAAAAGGAGTGTTTCCAAACTGCTCTATCCAAAGTAATGTTCAAGTCTGTGAGTTGAATGCACTCATCACACAGAAGTTTCCGAGAGTGCTTCTGTCTAGGTTTTAGGTGAAGATATTCCGTTTCCCAGCATAGGCCAGAAAGCGTTCAAAATAGCCACTTTCAGATTGTACAAAAAGTGTGTTTCAAAACTGCTCTTTCAGTAGGAACGTTCAAGTCTGTGAGTTGAATGCACTCATTGCAAACAAGTTTCTGAAAATGCTTCTGTCTAGTTTTTATGTGAAGCTATTTCCTTTCCAAGCATTGGCCTCCATCAGCTCCAAATATGCACTTGCAGATTCTACAGAAAGAGAGTTTCAAAACTCTTCTATCAAAAAGAAGGTTCAACTCTTTGAGTAGAATGCACTCATCACAAAGAAGTTTCTGAGAATGCTTCTGTCTAGTTTTTATGTGAAGATATTTCCTTTTCCAGCATAGGCCTCAAAGTGCTCCAAATAAACCCTTGCAGATTCTGCAAAAGGAGTGTTTCCAAACTTCTCTATCAGAAGGAATGTTCAAGTCTGTGAGTTGAATGCACTCATCACAAAGAAGTTTCTGAGAATGCTTCTGTCTAGTTTTTAGGTGAAGATATTTCATTTCCCAGCCTAGGCCTCAAAGCGTTCCAAATATCCACTTGAAGATTCTACAAAAAGAGTGTTTCAAAACTGCTCTTTCAAAAGGAAGGTTCAAGTCTGTGAGTTGAACGCACTCATTGCAAGGAAGTTTCGGAGAATGCTTCTGTGTAGTTGTTATTTGAGGACATTTCCTTTTCCAACATTGGCCTCAATGAGCTCGAAATAAACACTTGCAGATTCTACAAAAGGAGTGTTTCAAAACTGTCCTATCAAAAGCATCGTTCAAGTCTGTGAGTTGAACGCACTCATCACACATAAGTTTCTGAGAATGCTTCTGTCTAGTTTTTATGTGAAGATATTTCCTTTTCCAGCTTTGGCCTCAAAGCGCTCGAAATAAACACTTGCAGATTCTACCAAAGGAGTGTTTCAAAACTGTCCTATCAAAAGAAACGTTCACGTCTGTGAGTTGAATGCATTCATCACACATAAGTTTCTGAGAATCCTTCTTTCTAGTTATTAGGTGAAGATATTTCATTTCCCAGCATAGGCCTCACAGCGCTCCAAATATACACTAGCAGATTCTACAAAAAGAGGGTTTCAAAACTGCTCTTTCAAAAGAAAGGTTCAAATCTGTGACTTGAATGCACGCCTCCCAAACAAGTTTCTGAGAACGCTTCTGTCTAGTTTTTATGTGAAGATATTTCCTTTTCCATCATTGGCCTCAAACAGCTCCAAATATGCACTTGCAGATTCTACAAAAAGACAGTTTCAAAACTCTTCTATCAAAAAGAAGGTTCAACTCTGTGAGTAGAATGCACTCATCACAAAGAAGTTTCTGAGAATGCTTCTCTCTAGTATTTATGTGAAGATATTTCCTTTTCCAGCATAGGCCTCAAAACGCTCCAAACAAACACTTGCAGATTCTTCAAAAGGAGTGTTTCCAAACTGCTCTATCCAAAGTAATGTTCAAGTCTGTGAGTTGAATGCACTCATCACACAGAAGTTTCCGAGAATGCTTCTGTCTAGGTTTTAGGTGAAGATATTCCATTTCCCAGCATAGGCCAGAAAGCGTTCTAAATATCCACATTCAGATTGTACAAAAAGTGTGTTTCAAAACTGCTCTTTCAGTAGGAACGTTCAAGTCTGTGAGTTGAATGCACTCATTGCAAACAAGTTTCTGAGAATGCTTCTGTCTAGTTTTTATGTGAAGATATTTCCTTTTCCAGCATTGGCCTCCAACAGCTCCAAATATGCACTTGCAGATTCTACAGAAAGAGAGTTTCAAAACTCTTCTATCAAAAAGAAGTTTCAACTCTGTGAGTAGAATGCACTCATCATAAAGAAGTTTCTGAGAATGCTTCTGTCTAGTTTTTATGTGAAGATGTTTCCTTTTCCAGCATAGGCCTCAAAGTGCTCCAAATAAACCCTTGCAGATTCTGCAAAAGGAGTGTTTCCAAACTTCTCTATCAAAAGGAATGTTCAAGTCTGTGACTTGAATGCACTCATCACAAAGAAGTTTCTGAGAATGCTTCTGTCTAGTTTTTAGGTGAAGATATTTCATTTCCCAGCCTAGGCCTCAAAGCGTTCCAAATATCCACTTGAAGATTCTACAAAAAGAGTGTTTCAAAACTGCTCTTTCAAAAGGAAGGTTCAAGTCTGTGAGTCGAATGCACTCATTGCAAAGAAGTTTCGGAGAATGCTTCTGTGTAGTTGTTATTTGAGGACATTTCCTTTTCCAACATTGGCCTCAATGAGCTCGAAATAAAAACTTGCAGATTCTACAAAAGGAGTGTTTCAAAACTGTCCTATCAAAAGGATCGTTCAAGTCTGTGAGTTGAACGCACTCATCACACATAAGTTTCTGAGAATGCTTCTGTCTAGTTTTTATGTGAAGATATTTCCTTTTCCAGCATTGGCCTCAAAGCGCTCGAAATAAACACTTGCAGATTCTACCAAAGGAGTGTTTCAAAACTGTCCTATCAAAAGGAACGTTCACGTCTGTGAGTTGAATGCATTCATCACACAGAAGTTTCTGAGAATCCTTCTGTCTAGTTTTTAGGGGAAGATATTTCATTTCCCAGCATAGGCCTCACAGCGCTCCAAATATACAATAGCAGATTCTACATAAAGGGTGTTTCAAAACTCCTCTTTCAAAAGAAAGGTTCAAATCTGTGACTTGAATGCACTCCTCCCAAACAAGTTTCTGAGAACGCTTCTGTCTAGTTTTTATGTGAAGATATTTCCTCTTCCATCATTGGCCTCAAACAGCTCCAAATATGCACCTGCAGATTCTACAAAAAGACAGTTTCAAAACTCTTCTATCAAAAAGAAGGTTCAACTCTGCAAGTAGAATGCACTCATCACAAAGAAGTTTCTGAGAATGCTTCTGTCTAGTTTTTATGTGAAGATATTTCCTTTTCCAGCATAGGCCTCAAAACGCTCCAAACAAACACTTGCAGATTCTTCAAAAGGAGTGTTTCCAAACTGCTCTATCCAAAGTAATGTTCAAGTCTGTGAGTTGAATGCACTCATCACACAGAAGTTTCCGAGAATGCTTCTGTCTAGGTTTTAGGTGAAGATATTCCATTTCCCAGCATAGGCCAGAAAGCGTTCAAAATAGCCACTTTCAGATTGTACAAAAAGTGTGTTTCAAAACTGCTCTTTCAGTAGGAACGTTCAAGTCTGTGAATTGAATGAACTCATTGCAAACAAGTTTCTGAGAATGCTTCTGTCTAGTTTTTATGTGAAGATATTTCCTTTTCCAGCATTGGCCTCCAACAGCTCCAAATATGGACTTGCAGATTCTACAGAAAGAGAGTTTCAAAACTCTTCTATCAAAAAGAAGGTTCAACTCTGTGAGTAGAATGCACTCATCACACAGAAGTTTCTGAGAATGCTTCTGTCTAGTTTTTATGTGAAGATATTTCCTTTTCCAGCATAGGCCTCAAAGTGCTCCAAATAAACCCTTGCAGATTCTGCAAAAGGAGTGTTTCCAAACTTCTCTATCAAAAGGAATGTTCAAGTCTGTGACTTGAATGCACTCATCACAAAGAAGTTTCTGAGAATCCTTCTGTCTAGTTTTTAGGTGAAGATATTTCATTTCCCAGCCTAGGCCTCAAAGCGTTCCAAATATCCACTTGAAGATTCTACAAAAAGAGTGTTTCAAAACTGCTCTTTCAAAAGGAAGGTTCAAGTCTGTGAGTTGAATGTACTCATTGCAAAGAAGTTTCGGAGAATGCTTCTGTGTAGTTGTTATTTGAGGACATTTCCTTTTCCAACATTGGCCTCAATGAGCTCAAAATAAACACTTGCAGATTCTACAAAAGGAGTGTTTCAAAACTGTCCTATCAAAAGGATCGTTCAAGTCTGTGAGTTGAACGCACTCATCACACATAAGTTTCTGAGAATGCTTCTGTCTAGTTTTTATGTGAAGATATTTCCTTTTCCAGCATTGGCCTCAAAGCGCTCGAAATAAACACTTGCAGATTCTACCAAAGGAGTGTTTCAAAACTGTCCTATCAAAAGGAACGTTCATGTCTGTGAGTTGAATGCATTCATCACACAGAAGTTTCTGAGAATCCTTCTGTCTAGTTTTTAGGTGAAGATATTTCATTTCCCAACATAGGCCTCACAGCACTCCAAATATACACTAGCAGATTCTACAAAAAGACTGTTTCAAAACTGCTCTTTCAAAAGAAAGTTTCAAATCTGTGACTTTAATGCACTCCTCCAAACAAGTTTCTAAGATCGCTTCTGTCTAGTTTTTATGTGAAGATATTTCCTTTTCCATCATTGGCCTCAAACAGCTCCAAATATGCACTTGCAGATTCTACAAAAAGACAGTTTCAAACCTCTTCTATCAAAAACAAGGTTCAACTCTGTGAGTAGAATGCACTCATCACAAAGAAGTTTCTGAGAATGCTTCTGTCTAGTTTTTATGTGAAGATATTTCCTTTTCCAGCATAGGCCTCAAAACGCTCCAAACAAACACTTGCAGATTCTTCAAAAGGAGTGTTTCCAAACTGCTCTATCCAAAGTAATGTTCAAGTCTGTGAGTTGAATGCACTCATCACACAGAAGTTTCCGAGAGTGCTTCTGTCTAGGTTTTAGGTGAAGATATTCCGTTTCCCAGCATAGGCCAGAAAGCGTTCTAAATAGCCACTTTCAGATTGTACAAAAAGTGTGTTTCAAAACTGCTCTTTCAGTAGGAACGTTCAAGTCTGTGAGTTGAATGCACTCATTGCAAACAAGTTTCTGAAAATGCTTCTGTCTAGTTTTTATGTGAAGCTATTTCCTTTCCAAGCATTGGCCTCCATCAGCTCCAAATATGCACTTGCAGATTCTACAGAAAGAGAGTTTCAAAACTCTTCTATCAAAAAGAAGGTTCAACTCTTTGAGTAGAATGCACTCATCACAAAGAAGTTTCTGAGAATGCTTCTGTCTAGTTTTTATGTGAAGATATTTCCTTTTCCAGCATAGGCCTCAAAGTGCTCCAAATAAACCCTTGCAGATTCTGCAAAAGGAGTGTTTCCAAACTTCTCTATCAGAAGGAATGTTCAAGTCTGTGAGTTGAATGCACTCATCACAAAGAAGTTTCTGAGAATGCTTCTGTCTAGTTTTTAGGTGAAGATATTTCATTTCCCAGCCTAGGCCTCAAAGCGTTCCAAATATCCACTTGAAGATTCTACAAAAAGAGTGTTTCAAAACTGCTCTTTCAAAAGGAAGGTTCAAGTCTGTGAGTTGAACGCACTCATTGCAAGGAAGTTTCGGAGAATGCTTCTGTGTAGTTGTTATTTGAGGACATTTCCTTTTCCAACATTGGCCTCAATGAGCTCGAAATAAACACTTGCAGATTCTACAAAAGGAGTGTTTCAAAACTGTCCTATCAAAAGCATCGTTCAAGTCTGTGAGTTGAACGCACTCATCACACATAAGTTTCTGAGAATGCTTCTGTCTAGTTTTTATGTGAAGATATTTCCTTTTCCAGCTTTGGCCTCAAAGCGCTCGAAATAAACACTTGCAGATTCTACCAAAGGAGTGTTTCAAAACTGTCCTATCAAAAGAAACGTTCACGTCTGTGAGTTGAATGCATTCATCACACAGAAGTTTCTGAGAATCCTTCTTTCTAGTTATTAGGTGAAGATATTTCATTTCCCAGCATAGGCCTCACAGCGCTCCAAATATACACTAGCAGATTCTACATAAAGAGTGTTTCAAAACTCCTCTTTCAAAAGAAAGGTTCAAATCTGTGACTTGAATGCACTCCTCCCAAATAAGTTTCTGAGAACGCTTCTGTCTAGTTTTTATGTGAAGATATTTCCTTTTCCATCATTGGCCTCAAACAGCTCCAAATATGCACTTGCAGATTCTACAAAAAGACAGTTTCAAAACTCTTCTATCAAAAAGAAGGTTCAACTCTGTGAGTAGAATGCACTCATCACAAAGAAGTTTCTGAGAATGCTTCTGTCTAGTTTTTATATGAAGATATTTCCTTTTCCAGCATAGGCCTCAAAACGCTCCAAACAAACACTTGCAGATTCTTCAAAAGGAGTGTTTCCAAACTGCTCTATCCAAAGTAATGTTCAAGTCTGTGAGTTGAATGCACTAATCACACAGAAGTTTCCGAGAATGCTTCTGTCTAGGTTTTAGGTGAAGATATTTCATTTCCCAGCATAGGCCAGAAAGCGTTCTAAATATCCACTTTCAGATTGTACAAAAAGTGTGTTTCAAAACTGCTCTTTCAGTAGGAACGTTAAAGTCAGTGAGTTGAATGCACTCATCGCAAACAAGTTTCTGAGAATGCTTCTGTCTAGTTTTTATATGAAGATATTTCCTTTTCCAGCATTGGCTTCCAACAGCTGCAAATATGCACTTCCAGATTCTACAGAAAGAGAGTTTCAAAACTCTTCTATCAAAAAGAAGGTTCAACTCTGTGAGTAGAATGCACTCATCACAAAGAAGTTTCTGAGAATGCTTCTGTCTAGTTTTTATGTGAAGATATTTCCTTTTCCAACATAGGCCTCAAAGTGCTCCAAATAAACCCTTGCAGATTCTGCAAAAGGAGTGTTTCCAAACTGTCCTATCAAAAGGATCGTTCAAGTCTGTGAGTTGAACGCACTCATCACACACAAGTTTCTGAGAATGCTTCTGTCTAGTTTTTATGTGAAGATATTTCCTTTTCCAGCATTGGCCTCAAAGCGCTCGAAATAAACACTTGTAGATTCTACCAAAGGAGTGTTTCAAAACTGTCCTATCAAAAGGAACGTTCATGTCTGTGAGTTGAATGCATTCATCACACAGAAGTTTCTGAGAATCCTTCTGTCTAGTTTTTAGGTGAAGATATTTCATTTCCCAGCGTAGGCCTCACAGCGCTCCAAATATACACTAGCAGATTCTACAAAAAGAGTGTTTCAAAACTGCTCTTTCAAAAGAAAGGTTCACATCTGTCACTTGAGTGCACTCATCCCAAAGAAGTTTCTGAGAACGCTTCTGTCTAGTTTTCATGTGAAGATATTTCCTTTTCCATCATTGGCCTCAAACAGCTCCAAATATGCACTTGCAGATTCTACAAAAAGACAGTTTCAAAACTCTTCTATCAAAAAGAAGGTTCAAATCTGTGAGTAGAATGCACTCATCACAAAGTAGTTTCTGAGAATGCTTCTGTCTAGTTTTTATGTGAAGATATTTCCTTTTCCAGCATAGGCCTCAAAACGCTCCAAACAAACATTTGCAGATTCTTCAAAAGGAGTGTTTCCAAACTGCTCTATCCAAAGTAATGTTCAAGTCTGTGAGTTGAATGCACTCATCACACAGAAGTTTCCGAGAGTGCTTCTGTCTAGGTTTTAGGTGAAGATATTCCATTTCCCAGCATAGGCCAGAAAGCGTTCTAAATATCCACTTTCAGATTGTACAAAAAGTGTGTTTCAAAACTGCGCTTTCAGTAGGAACGTTCAAGTCTGTGAGTTGAATGCACTCATTGCAAACAAGTTTCTGAAAATGCTTCTGTCTAGTTTTTATGTGAAGCTATTTCCTTTCCAAGCATTGGCCTCCATCAGCTCCAAATATGCACTTGCAGATTCTACAGAAAGAGAGTTTCAAAACTCTTCTATCAAAAAGAAGGTTCAACTCTGTGAGTAGAATGCACTCATCACAAAGAAGTTTCTGAGAATGCTTCTGTCTAGTTTTTATGTGAAGATATTTCCTTTTCCAGCATAGGCCTCAAAGTGCTCCAAATAAACCCTTGCAGATTCTGCAAAAGGAGTGTTTCCAAACTTCTCTATCAGAAGGAATGTTCAAGTCTGTGAGTTGAATGCACTCATCACAAAGAAGTTTCTGAGAATGCTTCTGTCTAGTTTTTAGGTGAAGATATTTCATTTCCCAGCCTAGGCCTCAAAGCGTTCCAAATATCCACTTGAAGATTCTACAAAAAGAGTGTTTCAAAACTGCTCTTTCAAAAGGAAGGTTCAAGTCTGTGAGTTGAACGCACTCATTGCAAGGAAGTTTCGGAGAATGCTTCTGTGTAGTTGTTATTTGAGGACATTTCCTTTTCCAACATTGGCCTCAATGAGCTCGAAATAAACACTTGCAGATTCTACAAAAGGAGTGTTTCAAAACTGTCCTATCAAAAGCATCGTTCAAGTCTGTGAGTTGAACGCACTCATCACACATAAGTTTCTGAGAATGCTTCTGTCTAGTTTTTATGTGAAGATATTTCCTTTTCCAGCTTTGGCCTCAAAGCGCTCGAAATAAACACTTGCAGATTCTACCAAAGGAGTGTTTCAAAACTGTCCTATCAAAAGAAACGTTCACGTCTGTGAGTTGAATGCATTCATCACACAGAAGTTTCTGAGAATCCTTCTTTCTAGTTATTAGGTGAAGATATTTCATTTCCCAGCATAGGCCTCACAGCGCTCCAAATATACACTAGCAGATTCTACATAAAGAGTGTTTCAAAACTCCTCTTTCAAAAGAAAGGTTCAAATCTGTGACTTGAATGCACTCCTCCCAAATAAGTTTCTGAGAACGCTTCTGTCTAGTTTTTATGTGAAGATATTTCCTTTTCCATCATTGGCCTCAAACAGCTCCAAATATGCACTTGCAGATTCTACAAAAAGACAGTTTCAAAACTCTTCTATCAAAAAGAAGGTTCAACTCTGTGAGTAGAATGCACTCATCACAAAGAAGTTTCTGAGAATGCTTCTGTCTAGTTTTTATATGAAGATATTTCCTTTTCCAGCATAGGCCTCAAAACGCTCCAAACAAACACTTGCAGATTCTTCAAAAGGAGTGTTTCCAAACTGCTCTATCCAAAGTAATGTTCAAGTCTGTGAGTTGAATGCACTAATCACACAGAAGTTTCCGAGAATGCTTCTGTCTAGGTTTTAGGTGAAGATATTTCATTTCCCAGCATAGGCCAGAAAGCGTTCTAAATATCCACTTTCAGATTGTACAAAAAGTGTGTTTCAAAACTGCTCTTTCAGTAGGAACGTTAAAGTCAGTGAGTTGAATGCACTCATCGCAAACAAGTTTCTGAGAATGCTTCTGTCTAGTTTTTATATGAAGATATTTCCTTTTCCAGCATTGGCTTCCAACAGCTGCAAATATGCACTTCCAGATTCTACAGAAAGAGAGTTTCAAAACTCTTCTATCAAAAAGAAGGTTCAACTCTGTGAGTAGAATGCACTCATCACAAAGAAGTTTCTGAGAATGCTTCTGTCTAGTTTTTATGTGAAGATATTTCCTTTTCCAACATAGGCCTCAAAGTGCTCCAAATAAACCCTTGCAGATTCTGCAAAAGGAGTGTTTCCAAACTGTCCTATCAAAAGGATCGTTCAAGTCTGTGAGTTGAACGCACTCATCACACACAAGTTTCTGAGAATGCTTCTGTCTAGTTTTTATGTGAAGATATTTCCTTTTCCAGCATTGGCCTCAAAGCGCTCGAAATAAACACTTGTAGATTCTACCAAAGGAGTGTTTCAAAACTGTCCTATCAAAAGGAACGTTCATGTCTGTGAGTTGAATGCATTCATCACACAGAAGTTTCTGAGAATCCTTCTGTCTAGTTTTTAGGTGAAGATATTTCATTTCCCAGCGTAGGCCTCACAGCGCTCCAAATATACACTAGCAGATTCTACAAAAAGAGTGTTTCAAAACTGCTCTTTCAAAAGAAAGGTTCACATCTGTCACTTGAGTGCACTCATCCCAAAGAAGTTTCTGAGAACGCTTCTGTCTAGTTTTCATGTGAAGATATTTCCTTTTCCATCATTGGCCTCAAACAGCTCCAAATATGCACTTGCAGATTCTACAAAAAGACAGTTTCAAAACTCTTCTATCAAAAAGAAGGTTCAAATCTGTGAGTAGAATGCACTCATCACAAAGTAGTTTCTGAGAATGCTTCTGTCTAGTTTTTATGTGAAGATATTTCCTTTTCCAGCATAGGCCTCAAAACGCTCCAAACAAACATTTGCAGATTCTTCAAAAGGAGTGTTTCCAAACTGCTCTATCCAAAGTAATGTTCAAGTCTGTGAGTTGAATGCACTCATCACACAGAAGTTTCCGAGAGTGCTTCTGTCTAGGTTTTAGGTGAAGATATTCCATTTCCCAGCATAGGCCAGAAAGCGTTCTAAATATCCACTTTCAGATTGTACAAAAAGTGTGTTTCAAAACTGCTCTTTCAGTAGGAACGTTCAAGTCTGTGAGTTGAATGCACTCATTGCAAACAAGTTTCTGAAAATGCTTCTGTCTAGTTTTTATGTGAAGCTATTTCCTTTCCAAGCATTGGCCTCCATCAGCTCCAAATATGCACTTGCAGATTCTACAGAAAGAGAGTTTCAAAACTCTTCTATCAAAAAGAAGGTTCAACTCTGTGAGTAGAATGCACTCATCACAAAGAAGTTTCTGAGAATGCTTCTGTCTAGTTTTTATGTGAAGATATTTCCTTTTCCAGCATAGGCCTCAAAGTGCTCCAAATAAACCCTTGCAGATTCTGCAAAAGGAGTGTTTCCAAACTTCTCTATCAAAAGGAATGTTCAAGTCTGTGAGTTGAATGCACTCATCACACAGAAGTTTCTGAGAATGCTTCTGTCTAGTTTTTAGGTGAAGATATTTCATTTCCCAGCCTAGACCTCAAAGCGTTCCAAATATCCACTTGAAGATTCTACAAAAAGAGTGTTTCAAAACTGCTCTTTCAAAAGGAAGTTTCAAGTCGGTGAGTTGAATGCACTCATTGCAAAGAAGTTTCGGAGAATGCTTCTGTGTAGTTGTTATTTGAGGACATTTCCTTTTCCAACATTGGCCTCAATGAGCTCGAAATAAACACTTGCAGATTCTACAAAAGGAGTGTTTCAAAACTGTCCTATCAAAAGGATCGTTCAAGTCTGTGAGTTGAACGCACTCATCACACATAAGTTTCTGAGAATGCTTCTGTCTAGTTTTTATGTGAAGATATTTCCTTTTCCAGCATTGGCCTCAAAGCGCTCGAAATAAACAATTGCAGATTCTACCAAAGGAGTGTTTCAAAACTGTCCTATCAAAAGGAACGTTCACGTCTGTGAGTTGAATGCATTCATCACACAGAAGTTTCTGAGAATCCTTCTGTCTAGTTTTTAGGTGAAGTTATTTCATTTCCCAGCATAGGCCTCACAGCGCTCCAAATATACACTAGCAGATTCTACAAAAAGAGTGTTTCAAAACAGCTCTTTCAAAAGAAAGGTTCAAATCTGTGACTTGAATGCACTCCTCCCAAACAGGTTTCTAAGAACGCTTCTGTCTAGTTTTTATGTGAAGATATTTCCTTTTAAATCATTGGCCTCAAACAGCTCCAAATATGCACTTGCAGATTCTACAAAAAGACAGTTTCAAAACTTTTCTATCAAAAAGAAGGTTCAACTCTGTGAGTAGAATGCACTCATCACAAAGAAGTTTCTGAGAATGCTTCTGTCTAGTTTTTATGTGAAGATATTTCCTTTTCCAGCATAGGCCTCAAACCGCTCCAAACAAACACTTACAGATACTACAAAGGGAGTGTTTCCATACTGCTCTATCCAAAGTAATGTTCAAGTCTGTGAGTTGAATGCACTCATCACACAGAAGTTTCCGAGAATGCTTCTGTCTGGGTTTTAGGTGAAGATATTTCATTTCCCAGCATAAGCCAGAAAGCGTTCTAAATATCCACTTGCAGATTATACAAAAAGTGTGTTTCAAAACTGCTCTTTCAAAAGGAACGTTCAATTCTGTGAGTTGAATGCACTCATCGCAAACAAGTTTCTGAGAATGCTTCTGTCTAGTTTTTATGTGAAGATATTTCCTTTTCCAGCATTGGCCTCCAACAGCTCCAAATATGCACTTGCAGATTCTACAGAAACACAGTTTCAAAACTCTTCTATCAAAAAGAAGGTTCAACTCTGTGAGTAGAATGCACTCATCACAAAGAAGTTTCTGAGAATGCTTCTGTCTAGTTTTTATGTGAAGATATTTCCTTTTCCAGCATAGGCCTCAAAGTGCTCCAAATGAACCCTTGCAGATTCTGCAAAAGTAGGGTTTCCAAACTTCTCTATCAAAAGGAATGTTCAAGTCTGTGAGTTGAATGCACTCATCACACAGAAGTTTCTGAGAATGCTTCTGTCTAGTTTTTAGGTGAAGATATTACATTTCCCAGCCTAGGCCTCAAAGCGTTCCAAATATCCACTTGAAGATTCTACAAAAAGAGTGTTTCAAAACTGCTCTTTCAAAAGGAAGGTTCAAGTCTGTGAGTTGAATGCACTCATTGCAAAGAAGTTTCGGAGAATGCTTCTGTGTAGTTGTTATTTGAGGACATTTCCTTTTCCACCATTGGCCTCAATGAGCTCTAAATAAACACTTGCAGATCCTACAAAAGGAATGTTTCCAAACTGACCTATCAAAAGGATCGTTCAAGTCTGTGAGTTGAACGCACTCATCACACACAAGTTTCTGAGAATGCTTCTGTCTAGTTTTTATGTGAAGATATTTCCTTTTACAGCATTGGCCTCAAAGCGCTCGAAATAAACACTTGCAGATTCTACCAAAGGAGTGTTTCAAAACTGTCCTATCAAAAGGAACGTTCACGTCTGTGAGTTGAATGCATTCATTGCACAGAAGTTTCTGAGAATCCTTCTGTCTAGTTTTTAGGTGAAGATATTTCATTTCCCAGCATAGGCCTCACAGCGCTCCAAATATACACTAGCAGATTCTACAAAAAGAGGGTTTCAAAACTGCTCTTTCAAAAGAAAGGTTCAAATCTGTGACTTGAATGCACGCCTCCCAAACAAGTTTCTGAGAACGCTTCTGTCTAGTTTTTATGTGAAGATATTTCCTTTTCCATCATTGGCCTCAAACAGCTCCAAATATGCACTTGCAGATTCTACAAAAAGACAGTTTCAAAACTCTTCTATCAAAAAGAAGGTTCAACTCTGTGAGTAGAATGCACTCATCACAAAGAAGTTTCTGAGAATGCTTCTCTCTAGTATTTATGTGAAGATATTTCCTTTTCCAGCATAGGCCTCAAAACGCTCCAAACAAACACTTGCAGATTCTTCAAAAGGAGTGTTTCCAAACTGCTCTATCCAAAGTAATGTTCAAGTCTGTGAGTTGAATGCACTCATCACACAGAAGTTTCCGAGAATGCTTCTGTCTAGGTTTTAGGTGAAGATATTCCATTTCCCAGCATAGGCCAGAAAGCGTTCTAAATATCCACATTCAGATTGTACAAAAAGTGTGTTTCAAAACTGCTCTTTCAGTAGGAACGTTCAAGTCTGTGAGTTGAATGCACTCATTGCAAACAAGTTTCTGAGAATGCTTCTGTCTAGTTTTTATGTGAAGATATTTCCTTTTCCAGCATTGGCCTCCAACAGCTCCAAATATGCACTTGCAGATTCTACAGAAAGAGAGTTTCAAAACTCTTCTATCAAAAAGAAGTTTCAACTCTGTGAGTAGAATGCACTCATCACAAAGAAGTTTCTGAGAATGCTTCTGTCTAGTTTTTATGTGAAGATGTTTCCTTTTCCAGCATAGGCCTCAAAGTGCTCCAAATAAACCCTTGCAGATTCTGCAAAAGGAGTGTTTCCAAACTTCTCTATCAAAAGGAATGTTGAAGTCTGTGACTTGAATGCACTCATCACAAAGAAGTTTCTGAGAATGCTTCTGTCTAGTTTTTAGGTGAAGATATTTCATTTCCCAGCCTAGGCCTCAAAGCGTTCCAAATATCCACTTGAAGATTCTACAAAAAGAGTGTTTCAAAACTGCTCTTTCAAAAGGAAGGTTCAAGTCTGTGAGTCGAATGCACTCATTGCAAAGAAGTTTCGGAGAATGCTTCTGTGTAGTTGTTATTTGAGGACATTTCCTTTTCCAACATTGGCCTCAATGAGCTCGAAATAAAAACTTGCAGATTCTACAAAAGGAGTGTTTCAAAACTGTCCTATCAAAAGGATCGTTCAAGTCTGTGAGTTGAACGCACTCATCACACATAAGTTTCTGAGAATGCTTCTGTCTAGTTTTTATGTGAAGATATTTCCTTTTCCAGCATTGGCCTCAAAGCGCTCGAAATAAACACTTGCAGATTCTACCAAAGGAGTGTTTCAAAACTGTCCTATCAAAAGGAACGTTCACGTCTGTGAGTTGAATGCATTCATCACACAGAAGTTTCTGAGAATCCTTCTGTCTAGTTTTTAGGGGAAGATATTTCATTTCCCAGCATAGGCCTCACAGCGCTCCAAATATACAATAGCAGATTCTACATAAAGGGTGTTTCAAAACTCCTCTTTCAAAAGAAAGGTTCAAATCTGTGACTTGAATGCACTCCTCCCAAACAAGTTTCTGAGAACGCTTCTGTCTAGTTTTTATGTGAAGATATTTCCTCTTCCATCATTGGCCTCAAACAGCTCCAAATATGCACCTGCAGATTCTACAAAAAGACAGTTTCAAAACTCTTCTATCAAAAAGAAGGTTCAACTCTGCAAGTAGAATGCACTCATCACAAAGAAGTTTCTGAGAATGCTTCTGTCTAGTTTTTATGTGAAGATATTTCCTTTTCCAGCATAGGCCTCAAAACGCTCCAAACAAACACTTGCAGATTCTTCAAAAGGAGTGTTTCCAAACTGCTCTATCCAAAGTAATGTTGAAGTCTGTGAGTTGAATGCACTCATCACACAGAAGTTTCCGAGAATGCTTCTGTCTAGGTTTTAGGTGAAGATATTCCATTTCCCAGCATAGGCCAGAAAGCGTTCAAAATAGCCACTTTCAGATTGTACAAAAAGTGTGTTTCAAAACTGCTCTTTCAGTAGGAACGTTCAAGTCTGTGAGTTGAATGAACTCATTGCAAACAAGTTTCTGAGAATGCTTCTGTCTAGTTTTTATGTGAAGATATTTCCTTTTCCAGCATTGGCCTCCAACAGCTCCAAATATGGACTTGCAGATTCTACAGAAAGAGAGTTTCAAAACTCTTCTATCAAAAAGAAGGTTCAACTCTGTGAGTAGAATGCACTCATCACACAGAAGTTTCTGAGAATGCTTCTGTCTAGTTTTTATGTGAAGATATTTCCTTTTCCAGCATAGGCCTCAAAGTGCTCCAAATAAACCCTTGCAGATTCTGCAAAAGGAGTGTTTCCAAACTTCTCTATCAAAAGGAATGTTCAAGTCTGTGACTTGAATGCACTCATCACAAAGAAGTTTCTGAGAATCCTTCTGTCTAGTTTTTAGGTGAAGATATTTCATTTCCCAGCCTAGGCCTCAAAGCGTTCCAAATATCCACTTGAAGATTCTACAAAAAGAGTGTTTCAAAACTGCTCTTTCAAAAGGAAGGTTCAAGTCTGTGAGTTGAATGTACTCATTGCAAAGAAGTTTCGGAGAATGCTTCTGTGTAGTTGTTATTTGAGGACATTTCCTTTTCCAACATTGGCCTCAATGAGCTCGAAATAAACACTTGCAGATTCTACAAAAGGAGTGTTTCAAAACTGTCCTATCAAAAGGATCGTTCAAGTCTGTGAGTTGAACGCACTCATCACACATAAGTTTCTGAGAATGCTTCTGTCTAGTTTTTATGTGAAGATATTTCCTTTTCCAGCATTGGCCTCAAAGCGCTCGAAATAAACACTTGCAGATTCTACCAAAGGAGTGTTTCAAAACTGTCCTATCAAAAGGAACGTTCATGTCTGTGAGTTGAATGCATTCATCACACAGAAGTTTCTGAGAATCCTTCTGTCTAGTTTTTAGGTGAAGATATTTCATTTCCCAACATAGGCCTCACAGCACTCCAAATATACACTAGCAGATTCTACAAAAAGACTGTTTCAAAACTGCTCTTTCAAAAGAAAGTTTCAAATCTGTGACTTGAATGCACTCCTCCAAACAAGTTTCTAAGATCGCTTCTGTCTAGTTTTTATGTGAAGATATTTCCTTTTCCATCATTGGCCTCAAACAGCTCCAAATATGCACTTGCAGATTCTACAAAAAGACAGTTTCAAACCTCTTCTATCAAAAACAAGGTTCAACTCTGTGAGTAGAATGCACTCATCACAAAGAAGTTTCTGAGAATGCTTCTGTCTAGTTTTTATGTGAAGATATTTCCTTTTCCAGCATAGGCCTCAAAACGCTCCAAACAAACACTTGCAGATTCTTCAAAAGGAGTGTTTCCAAACTGCTCTATCCAAAGTAATGTTCAAGTCTGTGAGTTGAATGCACTCATCACACAGAAGTTTCCGAGAGTGCTTCTGTCTAGGTTTTAGGTGAAGATATTCCGTTTCCCAGCATAGGCCAGAAAGCGTTCTAAATAGCCACTTTCAGATTGTACAAAAAGTGTGTTTCAAAACTGCTCTTTCAGTAGGAACGTTCAAGTCTGTGAGTTGAATGCACTCATTGCAAACAAGTTTCTGAAAATGCTTCTGTCTAGTTTTTATGTGAAGCTATTTCCTTTCCAAGCATTGGCCTCCATCAGCTCCAAATATGCACTTGCAGATTCTACAGAAAGAGAGTTTCAAAACTCTTCTATCAAAAAGAAGGTTCAACTCTTTGAGTAGAATGCACTCATCACAAAGAAGTTTCTGAGAATGCTTCTGTCTAGTTTTTATGTGAAGATATTTCCTTTTCCAGCATAGGCCTCAAAGTGCTCCAAATAAACCCTTGCAGATTCTGCAAAAGGAGTGTTTCCAAACTTCTCTATCAGAAGGAATGTTCAAGTCTGTGAGTTGAATGCACTCATCACAAAGAAGTTTCTGAGAATGCTTCTGTCTAGTTTTTAGGTGAAGATATTTCATTTCCCAGCCTAGGCCTCAAAGCGTTCCAAATATCCACTTGAAGATTCTACAAAAAGAGTGTTTCAAAACTGCTCTTTCAAAAGGAAGGTTCAAGTCTGTGAGTTGAACGCACTCATTGCAAGGAAGTTTCGGAGAATGCTTCTGTGTAGTTGTTATTTGAGGACATTTCCTTTTCCAACATTGGCCTCAATGAGCTCGAAATAAACACTTGCAGATTCTACAAAAGGAGTGTTTCAAAACTGTCCTATCAAAAGCATCGTTCAAGTCTGTGAGTTGAACGCACTCATCACACATAAGTTTCTGAGAATGCTTCTGTCTAGTTTTTATGTGAAGATATTTCCTTTTCCAGCTTTGGCCTCAAAGCGCTCGAAATAAACACTTGCAGATTCTACCAAAGGAGTGTTTCAAAACTGTCCTATCAAAAGAAACGTTCACGTCTGTGAGTTGAATGCATTCATCACACAGAAGTTTCTGAGAATCCTTCTTTCTAGTTATTAGGTGAAGATATTTCATTTCCCAGCATAGGCCTCACAGCGCTCCAAATATACACTAGCAGATTCTACATAAAGAGTGTTTCAAAACTCCTCTTTCAAAAGAAAGGTTCAAATCTGTGACTTGAATGCACTCCTCCCAAATAAGTTTCTGAGAACGCTTCTGTCTAGTTTTTATGTGAAGATATTTCCTTTTCCATCATTGGCCTCAAACAGCTCCAAATATGCACTTGCAGATTCTACAAAAAGACAGTTTCAAAACTCTTCTATCAAAAAGAAGGTTCAACTCTGTGAGTAGAATGCACTCATCACAAAGAAGTTTCTGAGAATGCTTCTGTCTAGTTTTTATATGAAGATATTTCCTTTTCCAGCATAGGCCTCAAAACGCTCCAAACAAACACTTGCAGATTCTTCAAAAGGAGTGTTTCCAAACTGCTCTATCCAAAGTAATGTTCAAGTCTGTGAGTTGAATGCACTAATCACACAGAAGTTTCCGAGAATGCTTCTGTCTAGGTTTTAGGTGAAGATATTTCATTTCCCAGCATAGGCCAGAAAGCGTTCTAAATATCCACTTTCAGATTGTACAAAAAGTGTGTTTCAAAACTGCTTTTTCAGTAGGAACGTTAAAGTCAGTGAGTTGAATGCACTCATCGCAAACAAGTTTCTGAGAATGCTTCTGTCTAGTTTTTATATGAAGATATTTCCTTTTCCAGCATTGGCTTCCAACAGCTGCAAATATGCACTTCCAGATTCTACAGAAAGAGAGTTTCAAAACTCTTCTATCAAAAAGAAGGTTCAACTCTGTGAGTAGAATGCACTCATCACAAAGAAGTTTCTGAGAATGCTTCTGTCTAGTTTTTATGTGAAGATATTTCCTTTTCCAACATAGGCCTCAAAGTGCTCCAAATAAACCCTTGCAGATTCTGCAAAAGGAGTGTTTCCAAACTGTCCTATCAAAAGGATCGTTCAAGTCTGTGAGTTGAACGCACTCATCACACACAAGTTTCTGAGAATGCTTCTGTCTAGTTTTTATGTGAAGATATTTCCTTTTCCAGCATTGGCCTCAAAGCGCTCGAAATAAACACTTGTAGATTCTACCAAAGGAGTGTTTCAAAACTGTCCTATCAAAAGGAACGTTCATGTCTGTGAGTTGAATGCATTCATCACACAGAAGTTTCTGAGAATCCTTCTGTCTAGTTTTTAGGTGAAGATATTTCATTTCCCAGCGTAGGCCTCACAGCGCTCCAAATATACACTAGCAGATTCTACAAAAAGAGTGTTTCAAAACTGCTCTTTCAAAAGAAAGGTTCACATCTGTCACTTGAGTGCACTCATCCCAAAGAAGTTTCTGAGAACGCTTCTGTCTAGTTTTCATGTGAAGATATTTCCTTTTCCATCATTGGCCTCAAACAGCTCCAAATATGCACTTGCAGATTCTACAAAAAGACAGTTTCAAAACTCTTCTATCAAAAAGAAGGTTCAAATCTGTGAGTAGAATGCACTCATCACAAAGTAGTTTCTGAGAATGCTTCTGTCTAGTTTTTATGTGAAGATATTTCCTTTTCCAGCATAGGCCTCAAAACGCTCCAAACAAACACTTGCAGATTCTTCAAAAGGAGTGTTTCCAAACTGCTCTATCCAAAGTAATGTTGAAGTCTGTGAGTTGAATGTACTCATCACACAGAAGTTTCCGAGAATGCTTCTGTCTAGGTTTTAGGTGAAGTTGTTTCATTTCCCAGCATAGGCCAGAAAGCGTTCTAAATATCCACTTGCAGATTGTACAAAAAGTGTGTTTCAAAACTGCTCCTTCAGTAGGAACGTTGCAGTCTGTGAGTTGAATGCACTCATCGCAAACAAGTTTCTGAGAATGCTTCTGTCTAGTTTTTATGTGAAGATATTTCCTTTTCCAGCATTGGCCTCAATCAGCTACAAATAAGCACCTGCAGATTATACAGAAAGAGAGTTTCAAAACTCTTCTATCAAAAAGAAGGTTCAACTCTGTGAGTAGAATGCACTCATCACAAAGAAGTTTCTGAGAATGCTTCTGTCTAGTTTTTATGTGAAGATATTTCCTTTTCCAGCATAGGCCTCAAAGTGCTCCAAATAAACCATTGCAGATTCTGCAAAAGGAGTGTTTCCAAACTGCTCTATCAAAAGGAATGTTCAAGTCTGTGAGTTGAATGCACTCATCACACAGAAGTTTCTGAGAATGCTTCTGTCTAGTTTTTAGGTGAAGATATTTAATTTCCCAGCCTTGGCCGCAAAGCCTTCCAAATATCCACTTGAAGATTCTACAAAAAGAGTGTTTCAATACTGCTCTTTCAAAAGGAAGGTTCAAGTCTGTGAGTTGAATGCACTCATTAAGAAGAAGTTTCGGAGAATGCTTCTGTGTAGTTGTTATTTGAGGACATTTCCATTTCCACCATTGGCCTCAATGAGCTCGAAATAAACACTTGCAGATTCTACAAAAGGAGTGTTTCCAAACTGTCCTATCAAAAGGATCGTTCAAGTCTGTGAGTTGAACGCACTCATCACACACAAGTTTCTGAGAAAGCTTCTGTGTAGTTTTTATGTGAAGATATTTCCTTTTCCAGCATTGGCCTCAAAGCGCTCGAAATAAACACTTGCAGATTCTACCAAAGGAGTGTTTCAAAACTGTCCTATCAAAAGGAACGTTCACGTCTGTGAGTTGAATGCATTCATCACACAGAAGTTTCTGAGAATCCTTCTGACTAGTTTTTAGGTGAAGATATTTCATTTCCCAGCATAGGCCTCACAGCGCTCGAAATATACACTAGCAGATTCTACAAAAAGAGTGTTTCAAGACTGCTCTTTCAAAAGAAAGGTTCAAATCTGTGACTTGAATGCACTCCTCCCAAAGAAGTTTCTGAGAACGCTTCTGTCTAGTTTTTATGTGAAGATATTTCCTTTTCCATCATTGGCCTCAAACAGCTCCAAATATGCACTTGCAGATTCTACAAAAAGACAGTTTCAAAACTCTTCTATCAAAAAGAAGGTTCAACTCTGTGAGTAGAATGCACTCATCACAAAGAAGTTTCTGAGAATGCTTCTGTCTAGTTTTTATGTGAAGATATTTCCTTTTCCAGCACAGGCCTCAAAACGCTCCAAACAAACACTTGCAGATTCTTCAAAAGGAGTGTTTCCAAACTGCTCTATCCAAAGTAATGTTCAAGTCCGTGAGCTGAATGCACTCATCACACAGAAGTTTCCGAGAATGCTTCTGTCTAGGTTTTAGGTGAAGATATTCCATTTCCCAGCATAGGCCAGAAAGCGTTCTAAATATCCACTTTCAGATTGTACAAAAAGTGTGTTTCAAAACTGCTCTTTCAGTAGGAACCTTCATGACTGTGAGTTGAATGCACTCATTGCAAAACAAGTTTCTGAGAATGCTTCTGTCTAGTTTTTATGTGAAGATATATCCTTTTCCAGCGTTGGCCTCCAACAGCTCCAAATATGCACTTGCAGCTTCTACAGAAAGAGAGTTTCAAAACTCTTCTATCATAAAGAAGGTTCAACTCTGTGAGTAGAATGCACTCATCACAAAGAAGTTTCTGAGAATGCTTCTGTCTAGTTTTTATGTGAAGATATTTCCTTTTCCAGCATAGGCCTCAAAGTGCTCCAAATAAACCCTTGCAGATTCTACAAAAGGAGTGTTTCCAAACTTCTCTATCAAAAGGAATGTTCAAGTCTGTGAGTTGAATGCACTCATCACACAGAAGTTTCTGAGAATGCTTCTGTCTAGTTTTTAGGTGAAGTTATTTCATTTCCCAGCCTAGGCCTCAAAGCGTTCCAAATATCCACTTGAAGATTCTACAAAAAGAGTATTTCGAAACTGCTCTTTCAAAAGGAAGGTTCAAGTCTGTGGGTTGAATGCACTCATTGCAAAGAAGTTTCGGAGAATGCTTCTGTGTAGTTGTTATTTGAGGACATTTCCTTTTCCAACATTGGCCTCAATGAGCTCGAAATAAACACTTGCAGATTCTACAAACGGAGTGTTTCAAAACTGTCCTATCAAAAGGATCGTTCAAGTCTGTGAGTTGAACGCACTCATCACACATAAGTTTCTGAGAATGCTTCTGTCTAGTTTTTATGTGAAGATATTTCCTTTTCCAGCATTGGCCTCAAAGCGCTCGAAATAAACACTTGCAGATTCTACCAAAGGAGTGTTTCAAAACTGTCCTATCAAAAGGAACTTTCACGTCTGTGAGTTGAATGCATTCATCACACAGAAGTTTCTGAGAATCCTTCTGTCTAGTTTTTAGGTGAAGATATTTCATTTCCCAGCATAGGCCTCACAGCGCTCCAAATATACACTAGCAGATTCTACATAAAGAGTCTTTCAAAACTCCTCTTTCAAAAGAAAGTTTCAAATCTGTGACTTGAATGCACTCCTCCCAAACAAGTTTCTGAGAACGCTTCTGTCTAGTTTTTATGTGAAGATATTTCCTTTTCCATCATTGGCCTCAAACAGCTCCAAATATGCACCTGCAGATTCTACAAAAAGACAGTTTCAAAACTCTTCTATCAAAAAGAAGGTTCAACTCTGTGAGTAGAATGCACTCATCGCAAAGAAGTTTCTGAGAATGCTTCTGTCTAGTTTTTATGTGAAGATATTTCCTTTTCCAGCATAGGCCTCAAAACGCTCCAAACAAACACTTGCAGATTCTTCAAACGGAGTGTTTCCAAACTGCTCTATCCAAAGTAATGTTCAAGTCTGTGAGTTGAATGCACTCATCACACAGAAGTTTCCGAGAATGCTTCTGTCTAGGTTTTAGGTGAAGATATTCCATTTCCCAGCATAGGCCAGAAAGCGTTCAAAATAGCCACTTTCAGATTGTACAAAAAGTGTGTTTCAAAACTGCTCTTTCAGTAGGAACGTTCAAGTCTGTGAGTTGAATGAACTCATTGCAAACAAGTTTCTGAGAATGCTTCTGTCTAGTTTTTATGTGAAGATATTTCCTTTTCCAGCATTGGCCTCCAACAGCTCCAAATATGGACTTGCAGATTCTACAGAAAGAGAGTTTCAAAACTCTTCTATCAAAAAGAAGGTTCAACTCTGTGAGTAGAATGCACTCATCACACAGAAGTTTCTGAGAATGCTTCTGTCTAGTTTTTATGTGAAGATATTTCCTTTTCCAGCATAGGCCTCAAAGTGCTCCAAATAAACCCTTGCAGATTCTGCAAAAGGAGTGTTTCCAAACTTCTCTATCAAAAGGAATGTTCAAGTCTGTGAGTTGAATGCACTCATCACAAAGAAGTTTCTGAGAATCCTTCTGTCTAGTTTTTAGGTGAAGATATTTCATTTCCCAGCCTAGGCCTCAAATCGTTCCAAATATCCACTTGAAGATTCTACAAAAAGAGTGTTTCAAAACTGCTCTTTCAAAAGGAAGGTTCAAGTCTGTGAGTTGAATGCACTCATTGCAAAGAAGTTTCGGAGAATGCTTCTGTGTAGTTGTTATTTGAGGACATTTCCTTTTCCAACATTGGCCTCAATGAGCTCGAAATAAACACTTGCAGATTCTACAAAAGGAGTGTTTCAAAACTGTCCTATCAAAAGGATCGTTCAAGTCTGTGAGTTGAACGCACTCATCACACATAAGTTTCTGAGAATGCTTCTGTCTAGTTTTTATGTGAAGATATTTCCTTTTCCAGCATTGGCCTCAAAGCGCTCGAAATAAACACTTGCAGATTCTACCAAAGGAGTGTTTCAAAACTGTCCTATCAAAAGGAACGTTCATGTCTGTGAGTTGAATGCATTCATCACACAGAAGTTTCTGAGAATCCTTCTGTCTAGTTTTTAGGTGAAGATATTTCATTTCCCAACATAGGCCTCACAGCACTCCAAATATACACTAGCAGATTCTACAAAAAGACTGTTTCAAAACTGCTCTTTCAAAAGAAAGGTTCAAATCTGTGACTTGAATGCACTCCTCCAAACAAGTTTCTAAGATCGCTTCTGTCTAGTTTTTATGTGAAGATATTTCCTTTTCCATCATTGGCCTCAAACAGCTCCAAATATGCACTTGCAGATTCTACAAAAAGACAGTTTCAAACCTCTTCTATCAAAAACAAGGTTCAACTCTGTGAGTAGAATGCACTCATCACAAAGAAGTTTCTGAGAATGCTTCTGTCTAGTTTTTATGTGAAGATATTTCCTTTTCCAGCATAGGCCTCAAAACGCTCCAAACAAACACTTGCAGATTCTTCAAAAGGAGTGTTTCCAAACTGCTCTATCCAAAGTAATGTTCAAGTCTGTGAGTTGAATGCACTCATCACACAGAAGTTTCCGAGAGTGCTTCTGTCTAGGTTTTAGGTGAAGATATTCCATTTCCCAGCATAGGCCAGAAAGCGTTCTAAATATCCACTTTCAGATTGTACAAAAAGTGTGTTTCAAAACTGCTCTTTCAGTAGGAACGTTCAAGTCTGTGAGTTGAATGCACTCATTGCAAACAAGTTTCTGAAAATGCTTCTGTCTAGTTTTTATGTGAAGCTATTTCCTTTCCAAGCATTGGCCTCCATCAGCTCCAAATATGCACTTGCAGATTCTACAGAAAGAGAGTTTCAAACTCTTCTATCAAAAAGAAGGTTCAACTCTGTGAGTAGAATGCACTCATCACAAAGAAGTTTCTGAGAATGCTTCTGTCTAGTTTTTATGTGAAGATATTTCCTTTTCCAGCATAGGCCTCAAAGTGCTCCAAATAAACCCTTGCAGATTCTGCAAAAGGAGTGTTTCCAAACTTCTCTATCAAAAGGAATGTTCAAGTCTGTGAGTTGAATGCACTCATCACACAGAAGTTTCTGAGAATGCTTCTGTCTAGTTTTTAGGTGAAGATATTTCATTTCCCAGCCTAGACCTCAAAGCGTTCCAAATATCCACTTGAAGATTCTACAAAAAGAGTGTTTCAAAACTGCTCTTTCAAAAGGAAGTTTCAAGTCGGTGAGTTGAATGCACTCATTGCAAAGAAGTTTCGGAGAATGCTTCTGTGTAGTTGTTATTTGAGGACATTTCCTTTTCCAACATTGGCCTCAATGAGCTCGAAATAAACACTTGCAGATTCTACAAAAGGAGTGTTTCAAAACTGTCCTATCAAAAGGATCGTTCAAGTCTGTGAGTTGAATGCACTCATCACACATAAGTTTCTGAGAATGCTTCTGTCTAGTTTTTATGTGAAGATATTTCCTTTTCCAGCATTGGCCTCAAAGCGCTCGAAATAAACACTTGCAGATTCTACCAAAGGAGTGTTTCAAAACTGTCCTATCAAAAGGAACGTTCACGTCTGTGAGTTGAATGCATTCATCACACAGAAGTTTCTGAGAATCCTTCTGTCTAGTTTTTAGGTGAAGTTATTTCATTTCCCAGCATAGGCCTCACAGCGCTCCAAATATACACTAGCAGATTCTACAAAAAGAGTGTTTCAAAACAGCTCTTTCAAAAGAAAGGTTCAAATCTGTGACTTGAATGCACTCCTCCCAAACAGGTTTCTAAGAACGCTTCTGTCTAGTTTTTATGTGAAGATATTTCCTTTTAAATCATTGGCCTCAAACAGCTCCAAATATGCACTTGCAGATTCTACAAAAAGACAGTTTCAAAACTTTTCTATCAAAAAGAATGTTCAACTCTGTGAGTAGAATGCACTCATCACAAAGAAGTTTCTGAGAATGCTTCTGTCTAGTTTTTATGTGAAGATATTTCCTTTTCCAGCATAGGCCTCAAACCGCTCCAAACAAACACTTACAGATACTACAAAGGGAGTGTTTCCATACTGCTCTATCCAAAGTAATGTTCAAGTCTGTGAGTTGAATGCACTCATCACACAGAAGTTTCCGAGAATGCTTCTGTCTGGGTTTTAGGTGAAGATATTTCATTTCCCAGCATAAGCCAGAAAGCGTTCTAAATATCCACTTGCAGATTATACAAAAAGTGTGTTTCAAAACTGCTCTTTCAAAAGGAACGTTCAATTCTGTGAGTTGAATGCACTCATCGCAAACAAGTTTCTGAGAATGCTTCTGTCTAGTTTTTATGTGAAGATATTTCCTTTTCCAGCATTGGCCTCCAACAGCTCCAAATATGCACTTGCAGATTCTACAGAAACACAGTTTCAAAACTCTTCTATCAAAAAGAAGGTTCAACTCTGTGAGTAGAATGCACTCATCACAAAGAAGTTTCTGAGAATGCTTCTGTCTAGTTTTTATGTGAAGATATTTCCTTTTCCAGCATAGGCCTCAAAGTGCTCCAAATGAACCCTTGCAGATTCTGCAAAAGTAGGGTTTCCAAACTTCTCTATCAAAAGGAATGTTCAAGTCTGTGAGTTGAATGCACTCATCACACAGAAGTTTCTGAGAATGCTTCTGTCTAGTTTTTAGGTGAAGATATTACATTTCCCAGCCTAGGCCTCAAAGCGTTCCAAATATCCACTTGAAGATTCTACAAAAAGAGTGTTTCAAAACTGCTCTTTCAAAAGGAAGGTTCAAGTCTGTGAGTTGAATGCACTCATTGCAAAGAAGTTTCGGAGAATGCTTCTGTGTAGTTGTTATTTGAGGACATTTCCTTTTCCACCATTGGCCTCAATGAGCTCGAAATAAACACTTGCAGATCCTACAAAAGGAATGTTTCCAAACTGACCTATCAAAAGGATCGTTCAAGTCTGTGAGTTGAACGCACTCATCACACACAAGTTTCTGAGAATGCTTCTGTCTAGTTTTTATGTGAAGATATTTCCTTTTACAGCATTGGCCTCAAAGCGCTCGAAATAAACACTTGCAGATTCTACCAAAGGAGTGTTTCAAAACTGTCCTATCAAAAGGAACGTTCACGTCTGTGAGTTGAATGCATTCATTGCTCAGAAGTTTCTGAGAATCCTTCTGTCTAGTTTTTAGGTGAAGATATTTCATTTCCCAGCATAGGCCTCACAGCGCTCCAAATATACACTAGCAGATTCTACAAAAAGAGGGTTTCAAAACTGCTCTTTCAAAAGAAAGGTTCAAATCTGTGACTTGAATGCACGCCTCCCAAACAAGTTTCTGAGAACGCTTCTGTCTAGTTTTTATGTGAAGATATTTCCTTTTCCATCATTGGCCTCAAACAGCTCCAAATATGCACTTGCAGATTCTACAAAAAGACAGTTTCAAAACTCTTCTATCAAAAAGAAGGTTCAACTCTGTGAGTAGAATGCACTCATCACAAAGAAGTTTCTGAGAATGCTTCTCTCTAGTATTTATGTGAAGATATTTCCTTTTCCAGCATAGGCCTCAAAACGCTCCAAACAAACACTTGCAGATTCTTCAAAAGGAGTGTTTCCAAACTGCTCTATCCAAAGTAATGTTCAAGTCTGTGAGTTGAATGCACTCATCACACAGAAGTTTCCGAGAATGCTTCTGTCTAGGTTTTAGGTGAAGATATTCCATTTCCCAGCATAGGCCAGAAAGCGTTCTAAATATCCACATTCAGATTGTACAAAAAGTGTGTTTCAAAACTGCTCTTTCAGTAGGAACGTTCAAGTCTGTGAGTTGAATGCACTCATTGCAAACAAGTTTCTGAGAATGCTTCTGTCTAGTTTTTATGTGAAGATATTTCCTTTTCCAGCATTGGCCTCCAACAGCTCCAAATATGCACTTGCAGATTCTACAGAAAGAGAGTTTCAAAACTCTTCTATCAAAAAGAAGTTTCAACTCTGTGAGTAGAATGCACTCATCACAAAGAAGTTTCTGAGAATGCTTCTGTCTAGTTTTTATGTGAAGATGTTTCCTTTTCCAGCATAGGCCTCAAAGTGCTCCAAATAAACCCTTGCAGATTCTGCAAAAGGAGTGTTTCCAAACTTCTCTATCAAAAGGAATGTTCAAGTCTGTGACTTGAATGCACTCATCACAAAGAAGTTTCTGAGAATGCTTCTGTCTAGTTTTTAGGTGAAGATATTTCATTTCCCAGCCTAGGCCTCAAAGCGTTCCAAATATCCACTTGAAGATTCTACAAAAAGAGTGTTTCAAAACTGCTCTTTCAAAAGGAAGGTTCAAGTCTGTGAGTCGAATGCACTCATTGCAAAGAAGTTTCGGAGAATGCTTCTGTGTAGTTGTTATTTGAGGACATTTCCTTTTCCAACATTGGCCTCAATGAGCTCGAAATAAAAACTTGCAGATTCTACAAAAGGAGTGTTTCAAAACTGTCCTATCAAAAGGATCGTTCAAGTCTGTGAGTTGAACGCACTCATCACACATAAGTTTCTGAGAATGCTTCTGTCTAGTTTTTATGTGAAGATATTTCCTTTTCCAGCATTGGCCTCAAAGCGCTCGAAATAAACACTTGCAGATTCTACCAAAGGAGTGTTTCAAAACTGTCCTATCAAAAGGAACGTTCACGTCTGTGAGTTGAATGCATTCATCACACAGAAGTTTCTGAGAATCCTTCTGTCTAGTTTTTAGGGGAAGATATTTCATTTCCCAGCATAGGCCTCACAGCGCTCCAAATATACAATAGCAGATTCTACATAAAGGGTGTTTCAAAACTCCTCTTTCAAAAGAAAGGTTCAAATCTGTGACTTGAATGCACTCCTCCCAAACAAGTTTCTGAGAACGCTTCTGTCTAGTTTTTATGTGAAGATATTTCCTCTTCCATCATTGGCCTCAAACAGCTCCAAATATGCACCTGCAGATTCTACAAAAAGACAGTTTCAAAACTCTTCTATCAAAAAGAAGGTTCAACTCTGCAAGTAGAATGCACTCATCACAAAGAAGTTTCTGAGAATGCTTCTGTCTAGTTTTTATGTGAAGATATTTCCTTTTCCAGCATAGGCCTCAAAACGCTCCAAACAAACACTTGCAGATTCTTCAAAAGGAGTGTTTCCAAACTGCTCTATCCAAAGTAATGTTCAAGTCTGTGAGTTGAATGCACTCATTGCAAACAAGTTTCTGAGAATGCTTCTGTCTAGTTTTTATGTGAAGATATTTCCTTTTCCAGCATAGGCCTCAAACCGCTCAAAACAAACACTTGCAGATACTTCAAAAGGAGTGTTTCCATACTGCTCTATCCAAAGTAATGTTCAAGTCTGTGAGTTGAATGCACTCATCACACAGAAGTTTCCGAGAATGCTTCTGTCTGGGTTTTAGGTGAAGATATTTCATTTCCCAGCATAAGCCAGAAAGCGTTCTAAATGTCCACTTGCAGATTTTACAAAAAGTGTGTTTCAAAACTGCTCTTTCAAAAGGAACGTTCAATTCTGTGAGTTGAATGCACTCATCGCAAACAAGTTTCTGAGAATGCTTCTGTCTAGTTTTTATGTGAAGATATTTCCTTTTCCAGCATTGGCCTCCAACAGCTCCAAATATGCACTTGCAGATTCTACAGAAAGAGAGTTTCAAAACTCTTCTATCAAAAAGAAGGTTCAACTCTGTGAGTAGAATGCACTCATCACAAAGAAGTTTCTGAGAATGCTTCTGTCTAGTTTTTATGTGAAGATATTTCCTTTTCCAGCATAGGCCTCAAAGTGCTCCAAATAAACCCTTGCAGATTCTGCAAAAGGAGTGTTTCCAAACTTCTCTATCAAAAGGAATGTTCAAGTCTGTGAGTTGAATGCACTCATCACACAGAGGTTTCTGAGAATGCTTCTGTCTAGTTTTTAGGTGAAGATATTTCATTTCCCATCCTAGACCTCAAAGCGTTCCAAATATCCACTTGAAGATTCTACAAAAAGAGTGTTTTCAAACTGCTCTTTCAAAAGGAAGGTTCAAGTCGGTGAGTTGAATGCACTCATTGCAAAGAAGTTTCGGAGAATGCTTCTGTGTAGTTGTTATTTGAGGACATTTCCTTTTCCAACATTGGCCTCAATGAGCTCGAAATAAACACTTGCAGTTTCTACAAAAGGAGTGTTTCAAAACTGTCCTATCAAAAGGATCGTTCAAGTCTGTGAGTTGAACGCACTCATCACACATAAGTTTCTGAGAATGCTTCTGTCTAGTTTTTATGTGAAGATATTTCCTTTTCCAGCATTGGCCTCAAAGCGCTCGAAATAAACACTTGCAGATTCTACCAAAGGAGTGTTTCAAAACTGTCCTATCAAAAGGAACGTTCACGTCTGTGAGTTGAATGCATTCATCACACAGAAGTTTCTGAGAATCCTTCTGTCTAGTTTTTAGGTGAAGATATTTCATTTCCCAGCATAGGCCTCACAGCGGTCCAAATATACACTAGCAGATTCTACATAAAGGGTGTTTCAAAACTCCTCTTTCAAAAGAAAGGTTCAAATCTGTGACTTGAATGCACTCCTCCCAAACAAGTTTCTGAGAACGCTTCTGTCTACTTTTTATGTGAAGATATTTCCTTTTCCATCATTGGCCTCAAACAGCTCCAAATATGCACCTGCAGATTCTACAAAAAGACAGTTTCAAAACTCTTCTATCAAAAAGAAGGTTCAACTCTGTGAGTAGAATGCACTCATCACAAAGAAGTTTCTGAGAATGCTTCTGTCTAGTTTTTATGTGAAGATATTTCCTTTTCCAGCATAGGCCTCAAAACGCTCCAAACAGACACTTGCAGATTCTTCAAAAGGAGTGTTTCCAAACTGCTCTATCCAAAGTAATGTTCAAGTCTGTGAGTTGAATGCACTCATCACACAGAAGTTTCCGAGAATGCTTCTGTCTAGGTTTTAGGTGAAGATATTCCATTTCCCAGCATAGGCCAGAAAGCGTTCTAAATATCCACTTGCAGATTGTACAAAAAGTGTGTTTCAAAACTGCTCTTTCAGTAGGAACGTTCAAGTCTGTGAGTTGAATGCACTCATTGCAAACAAGTTTCTGAGAATGCTTCTGTCTAGTTTTTATGTGAAGATATTTCCTTTTCCAGCATTGGCCTCCAACAGCTCCAAATATGCACTTGCAGATTCTACAGAAAGAGAGTTTCAAAACTCTTCTATCAAAAAGAAGGTTCAACTCTGTGAGTAGAATGCACTCATCACAAAGAAGTTTCTGAGAATGCTTCTGTCTAGTTTTTATGTGAAGATACTTCCTTTTCCAGCATAGGCCTCAAAGTGGTCCAAATAAACCCTTGCAGATTCTGCAAAAGTAGTGTTTCCAAACTGCTCTATCAAAGGAATGTTCAAGTCTGTGAGTTGAATGCACTCATCACACAGAAGTTTCTGAGAATGCTTCTGTCTAGTTTTTAGGTGAAGATATTTCATTTCCCAGCATACGCCTCAAAGCGTTTCAAATATCCACTTGAAGATTCTACAAAAAGAGTGTTTCAAAACTGCTCTTTCAAAAGGAAGGTTCAAGTCTGTGAGTTGAATGCACTCATTGCAAAGGAGTTTCGGAGAATGCTTCTGTGTAGTTGTTATTTGAGGACATTTCCTTTTCCAACATTGGCCTCAATGAGCTCGAAATAAACACTTGCAGATTCCTACAAAAGGAGTGTTTCAAAACTGTCGTATCAAAAGGAACGTTCATGTCTGTGAGTTGAATGCATTCATCACAAAGAAGTTTCTGAGAATCCTTCTGTCTAGTTTTTAGGTGAAGATAATTCATTTCCCAGCATAGGCCTCACAGCGCTCCAAATATACACTAGCAGATTCTACATAAAGAGTGTTTCAAAATTCCTCTTTCAAAAGAAAGGTTCAAATCTGTGACTTGAATGCACTCCTCCCAAACAAGTTTCTGAGAACGCTTCTGTCTAGTTTTTATGTGAAGATATTTCCTTTTCCAGCATAGGCCTCAAAACGCTCCAAACAAACACTTGCAGATTCTTCAAAAGGAGTGTTTCCAAACTGCTCTATCCAAAGTAATGTTCAAGTCTGTGAGTTGAATGCACTCATCACACAGAAGTTTCCGAGAATGCTTCTGTCTAGGTTTTACGTGAAGATATTCCATTTACCAGAATAGGCCAGAAAGCGTTCTAAATATCCACTTTCAGATTGTACAAAAAGTGTGTTTCAAAACTGCTCTTTCAGTAGGAACGTTCAAGTCTGTGAATTGAATGCACTCATCGCAAACAAGTTTCTGAGAATGCTTCTGTCTAGTTTTTATGTGAAGATATTTCCTTTTCCAGCATTGGCCTCAATCAGCTACAAATAAGCACTTGCAGATTATACAGAAAGAGAGTTTCAAAACTCTTCTATCAAAAAGAAGGTTCAACTCTGTGAGTAGAATGCACTCATCACAAAGAAGTTTCTGAGAATGCTTCTGTCTAGTTTTTATGTGAAGATATTTCCTTTTCCAGCATAGGCCTCAAAGTGCTCCAAATAAACCATTGCAGATTCTGCAAAAGGAGTGTTTCCAAACTGCTCTATCAAAAGGAATGTTCAAGTCTGTGAGTTGAATGCACTCATCACACAGAAGTTTCTGAGAATGCTTCTGTCTAGTTTTTAGGTGATGATATTTCATTTCCCAGCCTTGGCCGCAAAGCCTTCCAAATATCCACTTGAAGATTCTACAAAAACAGTGTTTCAATACTGCTCTTTCAAAAGGAAGGTTCAAGTCTGTGAGTTGAATGCACTCATTAAAAAGAAGTTTCGGAGAATGCTTCTGTGTAATTGTTATTTGAGGACATTTCCTTTTCCACCATTGGCCTCAATGAGCTCGAAATAAACACTTGCAGATTCTACAAAAGGAGTGTTTCCAAAATGTCCTATCAAAAGGATCGTTCAAGTCTGTGAGTTAAACGCACTCATCACACACAAGTTTCTGAGAAAGCTTCTGTCTAGTTTTTATGTGAAGATATTTCCTTTTCCAGCATTGGCCTCAAAGCGCTCGAAATAAACACTTGCAGATTCTACCAAAGGAGTGTTTCAAAACTGTCCTATCAAAAGGAACGTTCACGTCTGTGAGTTGAATGCATTCATCACACAGAAGTTTCTGAGAATCCTTCTGTCTAGTTTTTAGGGGAAGATATTTCATTTCCCAGCATAGGCCTCACAGCGCTCCAAATATACAATAGCAGATTCTACATAAAGAGTGTTTCAAAACTCCTCTTTCAAAAGAAAGGTTCAAATCTGTGACTTGAATGCACTCCTCCCAAACAAGTTTCTGAGAACGCTTCTGTCTAGTTTTTATGTGAAGATATTTCCTCTTCCATCATTGGCCTCAAACAGCTCCAAATATGCACCTGCAGATTCTACAAAAAGACAGTTTCAAAACTCTTCTATCAAAAAGAAGGTTCAACTCTGTGAGTAGAAGGCACTCATCACAAAGAAGTTTCTGAGAATGCTTCTGTCTAGTTTTTATGTGGAGATATTTCCTTTTCCAGCATAGGCCTCAAAACGCTCCAAACAAACACTTGCAGATTCTTCAAAAGGAGTGTTTCCAAACTGCTCTATCCAAAGTAATGTTCAAGTCTGTGAGTTGAATGCACTCATTGCAAACAAGTTTCTGAGAATGCTTCTGTCTAGTTTTTATGTGAAGATATTTCCTTTTCCAGCATAGGCCTCAAACCGCTCAAAACAAACACTTGCAGATACTTCAAAAGGAGTGTTTCCATACTGCTCTATCCAAAGTAATGTTCAAGTCTGTGAGTTGAATGCACTCATCACACAGAAGTTTCCGAGAATGCTTCTGTCTGGGTTTTAGGTGAAGATATTTCATTTCCCAGCATAAGCCAGAAAGCGTTCTAAATGTCCACTTGCAGATTTTACAAAAAGTGTGTTTCAAACTGCTCTTTCAAAAGGAACGTTCAATTCTGTGAGTTGAATGCACTCATCGCAAACAAGTTTCTGAGAATGCTTCTGTCTAGTTTTTATGTGAAGATATTTCCTTTTCCAGCATTGGCCTCCAACAGCTCCAAATATGCACTTGCAGATTCTACAGAAAGAGAGTTTCAAAACTCTTCTATCAAAAAGAAGGTTCAACTCTGTGAGTAGAATGCACTCATCACAAAGAAGTTTCTGAGAATGCTTCTGTCTAGTTTTTATGTGAAGATATTTCCTTTTCCAGCATAGGCCTCAAAGTGCTCCAAATGAACCCTTGCAGATTCTGCAAAAGTAGGGTTTCCAAACTTCTCTATCAAAAGGAATGTTCAAGTCTGTGAGTTGAATGCACTCATCACAAAGAAGTTTCTGAGAATCCTTCTGTCTAGTTTTTAGGTGAAGATATTTCATTTCCCAGCCTAGGCCTCAAATCGTTCCAAATATCCACTTGAAGATTCTACAAAAAGAGTGTTTCAAAACTGCTCTTTCAAAAGGAAGGTTCAAGTCTGTGAGTTGAATGCACTCATTGCAAAGAAGTTTCGGAGAATGCTTCTGTGTAGTTGTTATTTGAGGACATTTCCTTTTCCAACATTGGCCTCAATGAGCTCGAAATAAACACTTGCAGATTCTACAAAAGGAGTGTTTCAAAACTGTCCTATCAAAAGGATCGTTCAAGTCTGTGAGTTGAACGCACTCATCACACATAAGTTTCTGAGAATGCTTCTGTCTAGTTTTTATGTGAAGATATTTCCTTTTCCAGCATTGGCCTCAAAGCGCTCGAAATAAACACTTGCAGATTCTACCAAAGGAGTGTTTCAAAACTGTCCTATCAAAAGGAACGTTCACGTCTGTGAGTTGAATGCATTCATCACACAGAAGTTTCTGAGAATCCTTCTGTCTAGTTTTTAGGTGAAGTTATTTCATTTCCCAGCATAGGCCTCACAGCGCTCCAAATATACACTAGCAGATTCTACAAAAAGAGTGTTTCAAAACAGCTCTTTCAAAAGAAAGGTTCAAATCTGTGACTTGAATGCACTCCTCCCAAACAGGTTTCTAAGAACGCTTCTGTCTAGTTTTTATGTGAAGATATTTCCTTTTAAATCATTGGCCTCAAACAGCTCCAAATATGCACTTGCAGATTCTACAAAAAGACAGTTTCAAAACTTTTCTATCAAAAAGAAGGTTCAACTCTGTGAGTAGAATGCACTCATCACAAAGAAGTTTCTGAGAATGCTTCTGTCTAGTTTTTATGTGAAGATATTTCCTTTTCCAGCATAGGCCTCAAACCGCTCCAAACAAACACTTACAGATACTACAAAGGGAGTGTTTCCATACTGCTCTATCCAAAGTAATGTTCAAGTCTGTGAGTTGAATGCACTCATCACACAGAAGTTTCCGAGAATGCTTCTGTCTGGGTTTTAGGTGAAGATATTTCATTTCCCAGCATAAGCCAGAAAGCGTTCTAAATATCCACTTGCAGATTATACAAAAAGTGTGTTTCAAAACTGCTCTTTCAAAAGGAACGTTCAATTCTGTGAGTTGAATGCACTCATCGCAAACAAGTTTCTGAGAATGCTTCTGTCTAGTTTTTATGTGAAGATATTTCCTTTTCCAGCATTGGCCTCCAACAGCTCCAAATATGCACTTGCAGATTCTACAGAAACACAGTTTCAAAACTCTTCTATCAAAAAGAAGGTTCAACTCTGTGAGTAGAATGCACTCATCACAAAGAAGTTTCTGAGAATGCTTCTGTCTAGTTTTTATGTGAAGATATTTCCTTTTCCAGCATAGGCCTCAAAGTGCTCCAAATGAACCCTTGCAGATTCTGCAAAAGTAGGGTTTCCAAACTTCTCTATCAAAAGGAATGTTCAAGTCTGTGAGTTGAATGCACTCATCACACAGAAGTTTCTGAGAATGCTTCTGTCTAGTTTTTAGGTGAAGATATTACATTTCCCAGCCTAGGCCTCAAAGCGTTCCAAATATCCACTTGAAGATTCTACAAAAAGAGTGTTTCAAAACTGCTCTTTCAAAAGGAAGGTTCAAGTCTGTGAGTTGAATGCACTCATTGCAAAGAAGTTTCGGAGAATGCTTCTGTGTAGTTGTTATTTGAGGACATTTCCTTTTCCACCATTGGCCTCAATGAGCTCGAAATAAACACTTGCAGATCCTACAAAAGGAATGTTTCCAAACTGACCTATCAAAAGGATCGTTCAAGTCTGTGAGTTGAACGCACTCATCACACACAAGTTTCTGAGAATGCTTCTGTCTAGTTTTTATGTGAAGATATTTCCTTTTCCAGCATTGGCCTCCAACAGCTCCAAATATGCACTTGCAGATTCTACAGAAAGAGAGTTTCAAAACTCTTCTATCAAAAAGAAGTTTCAACTCTGTGAGTAGAATGCACTCATCACAAAGAAGTTTCTGAGAATGCTTCTGTCTAGTTTTTATGTGAAGATGTTTCCTTTTCCAGCATAGGCCTCAAAGTGCTCCAAATAAACCCTTGCAGATTCTGCAAAAGGAGTGTTTCCAAACTTCTCTATCAAAAGGAATGTTGAAGTCTGTGACTTGAATGCACTCATCACAAAGAAGTTTCTGAGAATGCTTCTGTCTAGTTTTTAGGTGAAGATATTTCATTTCCCAGCCTAGGCCTCAAAGCGTTCCAAATATCCACTTGAAGATTCTACAAAAAGAGTGTTTCAAAACTGCTCTTTCAAAAGGAAGGTTCAAGTCTGTGAGTCGAATGCACTCATTGCAAAGAAGTTTCGGAGAATGCTTCTGTGTAGTTGTTATTTGAGGACATTTCCTTTTCCAACATTGGCCTCAATGAGCTCGAAATAAAAACTTGCAGATTCTACAAAAGGAGTGTTTCAAAACTGTCCTATCAAAAGGATCGTTCAAGTCTGTGAGTTGAACGCACTCATCACACATAAGTTTCTGAGAATGCTTCTGTCTAGTTTTTATGTGAAGATATTTCCTTTTCCAGCATTGGCCTCAAAGCGCTCGAAATAAACACTTGCAGATTCTACCAAAGGAGTGTTTCAAAACTGTCCTATCAAAAGGAACGTTCACGTCTGTGAGTTGAATGCATTCATCACACAGAAGTTTCTGAGAATCCTTCTGTCTAGTTTTTAGGGGAAGATATTTCATTTCCCAGCATAGGCCTCACAGCGCTCCAAATATACAATAGCAGATTCTACATAAAGGGTGTTTCAAAACTCCTCTTTCAAAAGAAAGGTTCAAATCTGTGACTTGAATGCACTCCTCCCAAACAAGTTTCTGAGAACGCTTCTGTCTAGTTTTTATGTGAAGATATTTCCTCTTCCATCATTGGCCTCAAACAGCTCCAAATATGCACCTGCAGATTCTACAAAAAGACAGTTTCAAAACTCTTCTATCAAAAAGAAGGTTCAACTCTGCAAGTAGAATGCACTCATCACAAAGAAGTTTCTGAGAATGCTTCTGTCTAGTTTTTATGTGAAGATATTTCCTTTTCCAGCATAGGCCTCAAAACGCTCCAAACAAACACTTGCAGATTCTTCAAAAGGAGTGTTTCCAAACTGCTCTATCCAAAGTAATGTTGAAGTCTGTGAGTTGAATGCACTCATCACACAGAAGTTTCCGAGAATGCTTCTGTCTAGGTTTTAGGTGAAGATATTCCATTTCCCAGCATAGGCCAGAAAGCGTTCAAAATAGCCACTTTCAGATTGTACAAAAAGTGTGTTTCAAAACTGCTCTTTCAGTAGGAACGTTCAAGTCTGTGAGTTGAATGAACTCATTGCAAACAAGTTTCTGAGAATGCTTCTGTCTAGTTTTTATGTGAAGATATTTCCTTTTCCAGCATTGGCCTCCAACAGCTCCAAATATGGACTTGCAGATTCTACAGAAAGAGAGTTTCAAAACTCTTCTATCAAAAAGAAGGTTCAACTCTGTGAGTAGAATGCACTCATCACACAGAAGTTTCTGAGAATGCTTCTGTCTAGTTTTTATGTGAAGATATTTCCTTTTCCAGCATAGGCCTCAAAGTGCTCCAAATAAACCCTTGCAGATTCTGCAAAAGGAGTGTTTCCAAACTTCTCTATCAAAAGGAATGTTCAAGTCTGTGACTTGAATGCACTCATCACAAAGAAGTTTCTGAGAATCCTTCTGTCTAGTTTTTAGGTGAAGATATTTCATTTCCCAGCCTAGGCCTCAAAGCGTTCCAAATATCCACTTGAAGATTCTACAAAAAGAGTGTTTCAAAACTGCTCTTTCAAAAGGAAGGTTCAAGTCTGTGAGTTGAATGTACTCATTGCAAAGAAGTTTCGGAGAATGCTTCTGTGTAGTTGTTATTTGAGGACATTTCCTTTTCCAACATTGGCCTCAATGAGCTCGAAATAAACACTTGCAGATTCTACAAAAGGAGTGTTTCAAAACTGTCCTATCAAAAGGATCGTTCAAGTCTGTGAGTTGAACGCACTCATCACACATAAGTTTCTGAGAATGCTTCTGTCTAGTTTTTATGTGAAGATATTTCCTTTTCCAGCATTGGCCTCAAAGCGCTCGAAATAAACACTTGCAGATTCTACCAAAGGAGTGTTTCAAAACTGTCCTATCAAAAGGAACGTTCATGTCTGTGAGTTGAATGCATTCATCACACAGAAGTTTCTGAGAATCCTTCTGTCTAGTTTTTAGGTGAAGATATTTCATTTCCCAACATAGGCCTCACAGCACTCCAAATATACACTAGCAGATTCTACAAAAAGACTGTTTCAAAACTGCTCTTTCAAAAGAAAGTTTCAAATCTGTGACTTTAATGCACTCCTCCAAACAAGTTTCTAAGATCGCTTCTGTCTAGTTTTTATGTGAAGATATTTCCTTTTCCATCATTGGCCTCAAACAGCTCCAAATATGCACTTGCAGATTCTACAAAAAGACAGTTTCAAACCTCTTCTATCAAAAACAAGGTTCAACTCTGTGAGTAGAATGCACTCATCACAAAGAAGTTTCTGAGAATGCTTCTGTCTAGTTTTTATGTGAAGATATTTCCTTTTCCAGCATAGGCCTCAAAACGCTCCAAACAAACACTTGCAGATTCTTCAAAAGGAGTGTTTCCAAACTGCTCTATCCAAAGTAATGTTCAAGTCTGTGAGTTGAATGCACTCATCACACAGAAGTTTCCGAGAGTGCTTCTGTCTAGGTTTTAGGTGAAGATATTCCGTTTCCCAGCATAGGCCAGAAAGCGTTCTAAATAGCCACTTTCAGATTGTACAAAAAGTGTGTTTCAAAACTGCTCTTTCAGTAGGAACGTTCAAGTCTGTGAGTTGAATGCACTCATTGCAAACAAGTTTCTGAAAATGCTTCTGTCTAGTTTTTATGTGAAGCTATTTCCTTTCCAAGCATTGGCCTCCATCAGCTCCAAATATGCACTTGCAGATTCTACAGAAAGAGAGTTTCAAAACTCTTCTATCAAAAAGAAGGTTCAACTCTTTGAGTAGAATGCACTCATCACAAAGAAGTTTCTGAGAATGCTTCTGTCTAGTTTTTATGTGAAGATATTTCCTTTTCCAGCATAGGCCTCAAAGTGCTCCAAATAAACCCTTGCAGATTCTGCAAAAGGAGTGTTTCCAAACTTCTCTATCAGAAGGAATGTTCAAGTCTGTGAGTTGAATGCACTCATCACAAAGAAGTTTCTGAGAATGCTTCTGTCTAGTTTTTAGGTGAAGATATTTCATTTCCCAGCCTAGGCCTCAAAGCGTTCCAAATATCCACTTGAAGATTCTACAAAAAGAGTGTTTCAAAACTGCTCTTTCAAAAGGAAGGTTCAAGTCTGTGAGTTGAACGCACTCATTGCAAGGAAGTTTCGGAGAATGCTTCTGTGTAGTTGTTATTTGAGGACATTTCCTTTTCCAACATTGGCCTCAATGAGCTCGAAATAAACACTTGCAGATTCTACAAAAGGAGTGTTTCAAAACTGTCCTATCAAAAGCATCGTTCAAGTCTGTGAGTTGAACGCACTCATCACACATAAGTTTCTGAGAATGCTTCTGCCTAGTTTTTATGTGAAGATATTTCCTTTTCCAGCTTTGGCCTCAAAGCGCTCGAAATAAACACTTGCAGATTCTACCAAAGGAGTGTTTCAAAACTGTCCTATCAAAAGAAACGTTCACGTCTGTGAGTTGAATGCATTCATCACACAGAAGTTTCTGAGAATCCTTCTTTCTAGTTATTAGGTGAAGATATTTCATTTCCCAGCATAGGCCTCACAGCGCTCCAAATATACACTAGCAGATTCTACATAAAGAGTGTTTCAAAACTCCTCTTTCAAAAGAAAGGTTCAAATCTGTGACTTGAATGCACTCCTCCCAAATAAGTTTCTGAGAACGCTTCTGTCTAGTTTTTATGTGAAGATATTTCCTTTTCCATCATTGGCCTCAAACAGCTCCAAATATGCACCTGCAGATTCTACAAAAAGACAGTTTCAAAACTCTTCTATCAAAAAGAAGGTTCAACTCTGTGAGTAGAATGCACTCATCACAAAGAAGTTCCTAAGAATGCTTCTGTCTAGTTTTTATATGAAGATATTTCCTTTTCCAGCATAGGCCTCAAAACGCTCCAAACAAACACTTGCAGATTCTTCAAAAGGAGTGTTTCCAAACTGCTCTATCCAAAGTAATGTTCAAGTCTGTGAGTTGAATGCACTAATCACACAGAAGTTTCCGAGAATGCTTCTGTCTAGGTTTTAGGTGAAGATATTTCATTTCCCAGCATAGGCCAGAAAGCGTTCTAAATATCCACTTTCAGATTGTACAAAAAGTGTGTTTCAAAACTGCTCTTTCAGTAGGAACGTTAAAGTCAGTGAGTTGAATGCACTCATCGCAAACAAGTTTCTGAGAATGCTTCTGTCTAGTTTTTATATGAAGATATTTCCTTTTCCAGCATTGGCTTCCAACAGCTGCAAATATGCACTTCCAGATTCTACAGAAAGAGAGTTTCAAAACTCTTCTATCAAAAAGAAGGTTCAACTCTGTGAGTAGAATGCACTCATCACAAAGAAGTTTCTGAGAATGCTTCTGTCTAGTTTTTATGTGAAGATATTTCCTTTTCGAACATAGGCCTCAAAGTGCTCCAAATAAACCCTTGCAGATTCTGCAAAAGGAGTGTTTCCAAACTGTCCTATCAAAAGGATCGTTCAAGTCTGTGAGTTGAACGCACTCATCACACACAAGTTTCTGAGAATGCTTCTGTCTAGTTTTTATGTGAAGATATTTCCTTTTCCAGCATTGGCCTCAAAGCGCTCGAAATAAACACTTGTAGATTCTACCAAAGGAGTGTTTCAAAACTGTCCTATCAAAAGGAACGTTCATGTCTGTGAGTTGAATGCATTCATCACACAGAAGTTTCTGAGAATCCTTCTGTCTAGTTTTTAGGTGAAGATATTTCATTTCCCAGCGTAGGCCTCACAGCGCTCCAAATATACACTAGCAGATTCTACAAAAAGAGTGTTTCAAAACTGCTCTTTCAAAAGAAAGGTTCACATCTGTCACTTGAGTGCACTCATCCCAAAGAAGTTTCTGAGAACGCTTCTGTCTAGTTTTCATGTGAAGATATTTCCTTTTCCATCATTGGCCTCAAACAGCTCCAAATATGCACTTGCAGATTCTACAAAAAGACAGTTTCAAAACTCTTCTATCAAAAAGAAGGTTCAAATCTGTGAGTAGAATGCACTCATCACAAAGTAGTTTCTGAGAATGCTTCTGTCTAGTTTTTATGTGAAGATATTTCCTTTTCCAGCATAGGCCTCAAAACGCTCCAAACAAACACTTGCAGATTCTTCAAAAGGAGTGTTTCCAAACTGCTCTATCCAAAGTAATGTTGAAGTCTGTGAGTTGAATGTACTCATCACACAGAAGTTTCCGAGAATGCTTCTGTCTAGGTTTTAGGTGAAGTTGTTTCATTTCCCAGCATAGGCCAGAAAGCGTTCTAAATATCCACTTGCAGATTGTACAAAAAGTGTGTTTCAAAACTGCTCCTTCAGTAGGAACGTTGCAGTCTGTGAGTTGAATGCACTCATCGCAAACAAGTTTCTGAGAATGCTTCTGTCTAGTTTTTATGTGAAGATATTTCCTTTTCCAGCATTGGCCTCAATCAGCTACAAATAAGCACCTGCAGATTATACAGAAAGAGAGTTTCAAAACTCTTCTATCAAAAAGAAGGTTCAACTCTGTGAGTAGAATGCACTCATCACAAAGAAGTTTCTGAGAATGCTTCTGTCTAGTTTTTATGTGAAGATATTTCCTTTTCCAGCATAGGCCTCAAAGTGCTCCAAATAAACCATTGCAGATTCTGCAAAAGGAGTGTTTCCAAACTGCTCTATCAAAAGGAATGTTCAAGTCTGTGAGTTGAATGCACTCATCACACAGAAGTTTCTGAGAATGCTTCTGTCTAGTTTTTAGGTGAAGATATTTAATTTCCCAGCCTTGGCCGCAAAGCCTTCCAAATATCCACTTGAAGATTCTACAAAAAGAGTGTTTCAATACTGCTCTTTCAAAAGGAAGGTTCAAGTCTGTGAGTTGAATGCACTCATTAAGAAGAAGTTTCGGAGAATGCTTCTGTGTAGTTGTTATTTGAGGACATTTCCATTTCCACCATTGGCCTCAATGAGCTCGAAATAAACACTTGCAGATTCTACAAAAGGAGTGTTTCCAAACTGTCCTATCAAAAGGATCGTTCAAGTCTGTGAGTTGAACGCACTCATCACACACAAGTTTCTGAGAAAGCTTCTGTGTAGTTTTTATGTGAAGATATTTCCTTTTCCAGCATTGGCCTCAAAGCGCTCGAAATAAACACTTGCAGATTCTACCAAAGGAGTGTTTCAAAACTGTCCTATCAAAAGGAACGTTCACGTCTGTGAGTTGAATGCATTCATCACACAGAAGTTTCTGAGAATCCTTCTGACTAGTTTTTAGGTGAAGATATTTCATTTCCCAGCATAGGCCTCACAGCGCTCGAAATATACACTAGCAGATTCTACAAAAAGAGTGTTTCAAGACTGCTCTTTCAAAAGAAAGGTTCAAATCTGTGACTTGAATGCACTCCTCCCAAAGAAGTTTCTGAGAACGCTTCTGTCTAGTTTTTATGTGAAGATATTTCCTTTTCCATCATTGGCCTCAAACAGCTCCAAATATGCACTTGCAGATTCTACAAAAAGACAGTTTCAAAACTCTTCTATCAAAAAGAAGGTTCAACTCTGTGAGTAGAATGCACTCATCACAAAGAAGTTTCTGAGAATGCTTCTGTCTAGTTTTTATGTGAAGATATTTCCTTTTCCAGCACAGGCCTCAAAACGCTCCAAACAAACACTTGCAGATTCTTCAAAAGGAGTGTTTCCAAACTGCTCTATCCAAAGTAATGTTCAAGTCCGTGAGCTGAATGCACTCATCACACAGAAGTTTCCGAGAATGCTTCTGTCTAGGTTTTAGGTGAAGATATTCCATTTCCCAGCATAGGCCAGAAAGCGTTCTAAATATCCACTTTCAGATTGTACAAAAAGTGTGTTTCAAAACTGCTCTTTCAGTAGGAACCTTCATGACTGTGAGTTGAATGCACTCATTGCAAACAAGTTTCTGAGAATGCTTCTGTCTAGTTTTTATGTGAAGATATATCCTTTTCCAGCGTTGGCCTCCAACAGCTCCAAATATGCACTTGCAGCTTCTACAGAAAGAGAGTTTCAAAACTCTTCTATCATAAAGAAGGTTCAACTCTGTGAGTAGAATGCACTCATCACAAAGAAGTTTCTGAGAATGCTTCTGTCTAGTTTTTATGTGAAGATATTTCCTTTTCCAGCATAGGCCTCAAAGTGCTCCAAATAAACCCTTGCAGATTCTACAAAAGGAGTGTTTCCAAACTTCTCTATCAAAAGGAATGTTCAAGTCTGTGAGTTGAATGCACTCATCACACAGAAGTTTCTGAGAATGCTTCTGTCTAATTTTTAGGTGAAGTTATTTCATTTCCCAGCCTAGGCCTCAAAGCGTTCCAAATATCCACTTGAAGATTCTACAAAAAGAGTATTTCGAAACTGCTCTTTCAAAAGGAAGGTTCAAGTCTGTGGGTTGAATGCACTCATTGCAAAGAAGTTTCGGAGAATGCTTCTGTGTAGTTGTTATTTGAGGACATTTCCTTTTCCAACATTGGCCTCAATGAGCTCGAAATAAACACTTGCAGATTCTACAAACGGAGTGTTTCAAAACTGTCCTATCAAAAGGATCGTTCAAGTCTGTGAGTTGAACGCACTCATCACACATAAGTTTCTGAGAATGCTTCTGTCTAGTTTTTATGTGAAGATATTTCCTTTTCCAGCATTGGCCTCAAAGCGCTCGAAATAAACACTTGCAGATTCTACCAAAGGAGTGTTTCAAAACTGTCCTATCAAAAGGAACTTTCACGTCTGTGAGTTGAATGCATTCATCACACAGAAGTTTCTGAGAATCCTTCTGTCTAGTTTTTAGGTGAAGATATTTCATTTCCCAGCATAGGCCTCACAGCGCTCCAAATATACACTAGCAGATTCTACATAAAGAGTCTTTCAAAACTCCTCTTTCAAAAGAAAGTTTCAAATCTGTGACTTGAATGCACTCCTCCCAAACAAGTTTCTGAGAACGCTTCTGTCTAGTTTTTATGTGAAGATATTTCCTTTTCCATCATTGGCCTCAAACAGCTCCAAATATGCACCTGCAGATTCTACAAAAAGACAGTTTCAAAACTCTTCTATCAAAAAGAAGGTTCAACTCTGTGAGTAGAATGCACTCATCGCAAAGAAGTTTCTGAGAATGCTTCTGTCTAGTTTTTATGTGAAGATATTTCCTTTTCCAGCATAGGCCTCAAAACGCTCCAAACAAACACTTGCAGATTCTTCAAACGGAGTGTTTCCAAACTGCTCTATCCAAAGTAATGTTCAAGTCTGTGAGTTGAATGCACTCATCACACAGAAGTTTCCGAGAATGCTTCTGTCTAGGTTTTAGGTGAAGATATTCCATTTCCCAGCATAGGCCAGAAAGCGTTCCAAATAGCCACTTTCAGATTGTACAAAAAGTGTGTTTCAAAACTGCTCTTTCAGTAGGAACGTTCAAGTCTGTGAGTTGAATGAACTCATTGCAAACAAGTTTCTGAGAATGCTTCTGTCTAGTTTTTATGTGAAGATATTTCCTTTTCCAGCATTGGCCTCCAACAGCTCCAAATATGGACTTGCAGATTCTACAGAAAGAGAGTTTCAAAACTCTTCTATCAAAAAGAAGGTTCAACTCTGTGAGTAGAATGCACTCATCACACAGAAGTTTCTGAGAATGCTTCTGTCTAGTTTTTATGTGAAGATATTTCCTTTTCCAGCATAGGCCTCAAAGTGCTCCAAATAAACCCTTGCAGATTCTGCAAAAGGAGTGTTTCCAAACTTCTCTATCAAAAGGAATGTTCAAGTCTGTGAGTTGAATGCACTCATCACAAAGAAGTTTCTGAGAATCCTTCTGTCTAGTTTTTAGGTGAAGATATTTCATTTCCCAGCCTAGGCCTCAAATCGTTCCAAATATCCACTTGAAGATTCTACAAAAAGAGTGTTTCAAAACTGCTCTTTCAAAAGGAAGGTTCAAGTCTGTGAGTTGAATGCACTCATTGCAAAGAAGTTTCGGAGAATGCTTCTGTGTAGTTGTTATTTGAGGACATTTCCTTTTCCAACATTGGCCTCAATGAGCTCGAAATAAACACTTGCAGATTCTACAAAAGGAGTGTTTCAAAACTGTCCTATCAAAAGGATCGTTCAAGTCTGTGAGTTGAACGCACTCATCACACATAAGTTTCTGAGAATGCTTCTGTCTAGTTTTTATGTGAAGATATTTCCTTTTCCAGCATTGGCCTCAAAGCGCTCGAAATAAACACTTGCAGATTCTACCAAAGGAGTGTTTCAAAACTGTCCTATCAAAAGGAACGTTCATGTCTGTGAGTTGAATGCATTCATCACACAGAAGTTTCTGAGAATCCTTCTGTCTAGTTTTTAGGTGAAGATATTTCATTTCCCAACATAGGCCTCACAGCACTCCAAATATACACTAGCAGATTCTACAAAAAGACTGTTTCAAAACTGCTCTTTCAAAAGAAAGGTTCAAATCTGTGACTTGAATGCACTCCTCCAAACAAGTTTCTAAGATCGCTTCTGTCTAGTTTTTATGTGAAGATATTTCCTTTTCCATCATTGGCCTCAAACAGCTCCAAATATGCACTTGCAGATTCTACAAAAAGACAGTTTCAAACCTCTTCTATCAAAAACAAGGTTCAACTCTGTGAGTAGAATGCACTCATCACAAAGAAGTTTCTGAGAATGCTTCTGTCTAGTTTTTATGTGAAGATATTTCCTTTTCCAGCATAGGCCTCAAAACGCTCCAAACAAACACTTGCAGATTCTTCAAAAGGAGTGTTTCCAAACTGCTCTATCCAAAGTAATGTTCAAGTCTGTGAGTTGAATGCACTCATCACACAGAAGTTTCCGAGAGTGCTTCTGTCTAGGTTTTAGGTGAAGATATTCCATTTCCCAGCATAGGCCAGAAAGCGTTCTAAATATCCACTTTCAGATTGTACAAAAAGTGTGTTTCAAAACTGCTCTTTCAGTAGGAACGTTCAAGTCTGTGAGTTGAATGCACTCATTGCAAACAAGTTTCTGAAAATGCTTCTGTCTAGTTTTTATGTGAAGCTATTTCCTTTCCAAGCATTGGCCTCCATCAGCTCCAAATATGCACTTGCAGATTCTACAGAAAGAGAGTTTCAAAACTCTTCTATCAAAAAGAAGGTTCAACTCTGTGAGTAGAATGCACTCATCACAAAGAAGTTTCTGAGAATGCTTCTGTCTAGTTTTTATGTGAAGATATTTCCTTTTCCAGCATAGGCCTCAAAGTGCTCCAAATAAACCCTTGCAGATTCTGCAAAAGGAGTGTTTCCAAACTTCTCTATCAAAAGGAATGTTCAAGTCTGTGAGTTGAATGCACTCATCACACAGAAGTTTCTGAGAATGCTTCTGTCTAGTTTTTAGGTGAAGATATTTCATTTCCCAGCCTAGACCTCAAAGCGTTCCAAATATCCACTTGAAGATTCTACAAAAAGAGTGTTTCAAAACTGCTCTTTCAAAAGGAAGTTTCAAGTCGGTGAGTTGAATGCACTCATTGCAAAGAAGTTTCGGAGAATGCTTCTGTGTAGTTGTTATTTGAGGACATTTCCTTTTCCAACATTGGCCTCAATGAGCTCGAAATAAACACTTGCAGATTCTACAAAAGGAGTGTTTCAAAACTGTCCTATCAAAAGGATCGTTCAAGTCTGTGAGTTGAACGCACTCATCACACATAAGTTTCTGAGAATGCTTCTGTCTAGTTTTTATGTGAAGATATTTCCTTTTCCAGCATTGGCCTCAAAGCGCTCGAAATAAACACTTGCAGATTCTACCAAAGGAGTGTTTCAAAACTGTCCTATCAAAAGGAACGTTCACGTCTGTGAGTTGAATGCATTCATCACACAGAAGTTTCTGAGAATCCTTCTGTCTAGTTTTTAGGTGAAGTTATTTCATTTCCCAGCATAGGCCTCACAGCGCTCCAAATATACACTAGCAGATTCTACAAAAAGAGTGTTTCAAAACAGCTCTTTCAAAAGAAAGGTTCAAATCTGTGACTTGAATGCACTCCTCCCAAACAGGTTTCTAAGAACGCTTCTGTCTAGTTTTTATGTGAAGATATTTCCTTTTAAATCATTGGCCTCAAACAGCTCCTAATATGCACTTGCAGATTCTACAAAAAGACAGTTTCAAAACTTTTCTATCAAAAAGAAGGTTCAACTCTGTGAGTAGAATGCACTCATCACAAAGAAGTTTCTGAGAATGCTTCTGTCTAGTTTTTATGTGAAGATATTTCCTTTTCCAGCATAGGCCTCAAACCGCTCCAAACAAACACTTACAGATACTACAAAGGGAGTGTTTCCATACTGCTCTATCCAAAGTAATGTTCAAGTCTGTGAGTTGAATGCACTCATCACACAGAAGTTTCCGAGAATGCTTCTGTCTGGGTTTTAGGTGAAGATATTTCATTTCCCAGCATAAGCCAGAAAGCGTTCTAAATATCCACTTGCAGATTCTACAAAAAGAGTGTTTCAAAACTGCTCTTTCAAAAGGAACGTTCAATTCTGTGAGTTGAATGCACTCATCGCAAACAAGTTTCTGAGAATGCTTCTGTCTAGTTTTTATGTGAAGATATTTCCTTTTCCAGCATTGGCCTCCAACAGCTCCAAATATGCACTTGCAGATTCTACAGAAACACAGTTTCAAAACTCTTCTATCAAAAAGAAGGTTCAACTCTGTGAGTAGAATGCACTCATCACAAAGAAGTTTCTGAGAATGCTTCTGTCTAGTTTTTATGTGAAGATATTTCCTTTTCCAGCATAGGCCTCAAAGTGCTCCAAATGAACCCTTGCAGATTCTGCAAAAGTAGGGTTTCCAAACTTCTCTATCAAAAGGAATGTTCAAGTCTGTGAGTTGAATGCACTCATCACAAAGAAGTTTCTGAGAATGCTTCTGTCTAGTTTTTAGGTGAAGATATTACATTTCCCAGCCTAGGCCTCAAAGCGTTCCAAATATCCACTTGAAGATTCTACAAAAAGAGTGTTTCAAAACTGCTCTTTCAAAAGGAAGGTTCAAGTCTGTGAGTTGAATGCACTCATTGCAAAGAAGTTTCGGAGAATGCTTCTGTGTAGTTGTTATTTGAGGACATTTCCTTTTCCACCATTGGCCTCAATGAGCTCTAAATAAACACTTGCAGATCCTACAAAAGGAATGTTTCCAAACTGACCTATCAAAAGGATCGTTCAAGTCTGTGAGTTGAACGCACTCATCACACACAAGTTTCTGAGAATGCTTCTGTCTAGTTTTTATGTGAAGATATTTCCTTTTACAGCATTGGCCTCAAAGCGCTCGAAATAAACACTTGCAGATTCTACCAAAGGAGTGTTTCAAAACTGTCCTATCAAAAGGAACGTTCACGTCTGTGAGTTGAATGCATTCATTGCACAGAAGTTTCTGAGAATCCTTCTGTCTAGTTTTTAGGTGAAGATATTTCATTTCCCAGCATAGGCCTCACAGCGCTCCAAATATACAATAGCAGATTCTACAAAAAGAGGGTTTCAAAACTGCTCTTTCAAAAGAAAGGTTCAAATCTGTGACTTGAATGCACGCCTCCCAAACAAGTTTCTGAGAACGCTTCTGTCTAGTTTTTATGTGAAGATATTTCCTTTTCCATCATTGGCCTCAAACAGCTCGAAATATGCACTTGCAGATTCTACAAAAAGACAGTTTCAAAACTCTTCTATCAAAAAGAAGGTTCAACTCTGTGAGTAGAATGCACTCATCACAAAGAAGTTTCTGAGAATGCTTCTCTCTAGTATTTATGTGAAGATATTTCCTTTTCCAGCATAGGCCTCAAAACGCTCCAAACAAACACTTGCAGATTCTTCAAAAGGAGTGTTTCCAAACTGCTCTATCCAAAGTAATGTTCAAGTCTGTGAGTTGAATGCACTCATCACACAGAAGTTTCCGAGAATGCTTCTGTCTAGGTTTTAGGTGAAGATATTCCATTTCCCAGCATAGGCCAGAAAGCGTTCTAAATATCCACATTCAGATTGTACAAAAAGTGTGTTTCAAAACTGCTCTTTCAGTAGGAACGTTCAAGTCTGTGAGTTGAATGCACTCATTGCAAACAAGTTTCTGAGAATGCTTCTGTCTAGTTTTTATGTGAAGATATTTCCTTTTCCAGCATTGGCCTCCAACAGCTCCAAATATGCACTTGCAGATTCTACAGAAAGAGAGTTTCAAAACTCTTCTATCAAAAAGAAGTTTCAACTCTGTGAGTAGAATGCACTCATCACAAAGAAGTTTCTGAGAATGCTTCTGTCTAGTTTTTATGTGAAGATGTTTCCTTTTCCAGCATAGGCCTCAAAGTGCTCCAAATAAACCCTTGCAGATTCTGCAAAAGGAGTGTTTCCAAACTTCTCTATCAAAAGGAATGTTCAAGTCTGTGACTTGAATGCACTCATCACAAAGAAGTTTCTGAGAATGCTTCTGTCTAGTTTTTAGGTGAAGATATTTTATTTCCCAGCCTAGGCCTCAAAGCGTTCCAAATATCCACTTGAAGATTCTACAAAAAGAGTGTTTCAAAACTGCTCTTTCAAAAGGAAGGTTCAAGTCTGTGAGTCGAATGCACTCATTGCAAAGAAGTTTCGGAGAATGCTTCTGTGTAGTTGTTATTTGAGGACATTTCCTTTTCCAACATTGGCCTCAATGAGCTCGAAATAAAAACTTGCAGATTCTACAAAAGGAGTGTTTCAAAACTGTCCTATCAAAAGGATCGTTCAAGTCTGTGAGTTGAACGCACTCATCACACATAAGTTTCTGAGAATGCTTCTGTCTAGTTTTTATGTGAAGATATTTCCTTTTCCAGCATTGGCCTCAAAGCGCTCGAAATAAACACTTGCAGATTCTACCAAAGGAGTGTTTCAAAACTGTCCTATCAAAAGGAACGTTCACGTCTGTGAGTTGAATGCATTCATCACACAGAAGTTTCTGAGAATCCTTCTGTCTAGTTTTTAGGGGAAGATATTTCATTTCCCAGCATAGGCCTCACAGCGCTCCAAATATACAATAGCAGATTCTACATAAAGGGTGTTTCAAAACTCCTCTTTCAAAAGAAAGGTTCAAATCTGTGACTTAAATGCACTCCTCCCAAACAAGTTTCTGAGAACGCTTCTGTCTAGTTTTTATGTGAAGATATTTCCTCTTCCATCATTGGCCTCAAACAGCTCCAAATATGCACCTGCAGATTCTACAAAAAGACAGTTTCAAAACTCTTCTATCAAAAAGAAGGTTCAACTCTGCAAGTAGAATGCACTCATCACAAAGAAGTTTCTGAGAATGCTTCTGTCTAGTTTTTATGTGAAGATATTTCCTTTTCCAGCATAGGCCTCAAAACGCTCCAAACAAACACTTGCAGATTCTTCAAAAGGAGTGTTTCCAAACTGCTCTATCCAAAGTAATGTTCAAGTCTGTGAGTTGAATGCACTCATTGCAAACAAGTTTCTGACAATGCTTCTGTCTAGTTTTTATGTGAAGATATTTCCTTTTCCAGCATAGGCCTCAAACCGCTCAAAACAAACACTTGCAGATACTTCAAAAGGAGTGTTTCCATACTGCTCTATCCAAAGTAATGTTCAAGTCTGTGAGTTGAATGCACTCATCACACAGAAGTTTCCGAGAATGCTTCTGTCTGGGTTTTAGGTGAAGATATTTCATTTCCCAGCATAAGCCAGAAAGCGTTCTAAATGTCCACTTGCAGATTTTACAAAAAGTGTGTTTCAAAACTGCTCTTTCAAAAGGAACGTTCAATTCTGTGAGTTGAATGCACTCATCGCAAACAAGTTTCTGAGAATGCTTCTGTCTAGTTTTTATGTGAAGATATTTCCTTTTCCAGCATTGGCCTCCAACAGCTCCAAATATGCACTTGCAGATTCTACAGAAAGAGAGTTTCAAAACTCTTCTATCAAAAAGAAGGTTCAACTCTGTGAGTAGAATGCACTCATCACAAAGAATTTTCTGAGAATGCTTCTGTCTAGTTTTTATGTGAAGATATTTCCTTTTCCAGCATAGGCCTCAAAGTGCTCCAAATGAACCCTTGCAGATTCTGCAAAAGTAGGGTTTCCAAACTTCTCTATCAAAAGGAATGTTCAAGTCTGTGAGTTGAATGCACTCATCACACAGAAGTTTCTAAGAATGCTTCTGTCTAGTTTTTAGGTGAAGATATTTCATTTCCCAGCCTAGGCCTCAAAGCGTTCCAAATATCCACTTGAAGATTCTACAAAAAGAGTGTTTCAAAACTGCTCTGTCAAAAGGAAGTTTCAAGTCTGTGAGTTGAATGCACTCATTGCAAAGAAGTTTCGGAGAATGCTTCTGTGTAGTTGTTATTTGAGGACATTTCCTTTTCCACCATTGGCCTCAGTGAGCTCGAAATAAACACTTGCAGATCCTACAAAAGGAATGTTTCCAAACTGACCTATCAAAAGGATCGTTCAAGTCTGTGAGTTGAACGCACTCATCACACACAAGTTTCTGAGAATGCTTCTGTCTAGTTTTTATGTGAAGATATTTCCTTTTCCAGCATTGTCCTCAAAGCGCTCGAAATAAACACTTGCAGATTCTACCAAAGGATTGTTTCAAAACTGTCCTATCAAAAGGAACGTTCACGTCTGTGAGTTGAATGCATTCATCACACAGAAGTTTCTGAGAATCCTTCTGTCTAGTTTTTAGGTGAAGATATTTCATTTCCCAGCATAGGCCTCACAGCGCTCCAAATATACACTAGCAGATTCTACAAAAAGAGGGTTTCAAAACTGCTCTTTCAAAAGAAAGGTTCAAATCTGTGACTTGAATGCACGCCTCCCAAACAAGTTTCTGAGAACGCTTCTGTCTAGTTTTTATGTGAAGATATTTCCTTTGCCATCATTGGCCTCAAACAGCTCCAAATATGCACTTGCAGATTCTACAAAAAGACAGTTTCAAAACTCTTCTATCAAAAAGAAGGTTCAACTCTGTGAGTAGAATGCACTCATCACAAAGAAGTTTCTGAGAATGCTTCTGTCTAGTATTTATGTGAAGATATTTCCTTTTCCAGCATAGGCCTCAAAACGCTCCAAACAAACACTTGCAGATTCTTCAAAAGGAGTGTTTCCAAACTGCTCTATCCAAAGTAATGTTCAAGTCTGTGAGTTGAATGCACTCATCACACAGAAGTTTCCGAGAATGCTTCTGTCTAGGTTTTAGGTGAAGATATTCCATTTCCCAGCATAGGCCAGAAAGCGTTCTAAATATCCACTTTCAGATTGTACAAAAAGTGTGTTTCAAAACTGCTCTTTCAGTAGGAACGTTCAAGTCTGTGAGTTGAATGCACTCATTGCAAACAAGTTTCTGAGAATGCTTCTGTCTAGTTTTTATGTGAAGATATTTCCTTTTCCAGCATTGGCCTCCAACAGCTCCAAATATGCACTTGCAGATTCTACAGAAAGAGAGTTTCAAAACTCTTCTATCAAAAAGAAGGTTCAACTCTGTGAGTAGAATGCACTCATCACAAAGAAGTTTCTGAGAATGCTTCTGTCTAGTTTTTATGTGAAGATATTTCCTTTTCCAGCATAGGCCTCAAAGTGCTCCAAATAAACCCTTGCAGATTCTGCAAAAGGAGTGTTTCCAAACTTTTCTATCAAAAGGAATGTTCAAGTCTGTGAGTTGAATGCACTCATCACACAGAGGTTTCTGAGAATGCTTCTGTCTAGTTTTTAGGTGAAGATATTTCATTTCCCATCCTAGACCTCAAAGCGTTCCAAATATCCACTTGAAGATTCTACAAAAAGAGTGTTTTCAAACTGCTCTTTCAAAAGGAAGGTTCAAGTCGGTGAGTTGAATGCACTCATTGCAAAGAAGTTTCGGAGAATGCTTCTGTGTAGTTGTTATTTGAGGACATTTCCTTTTCCAACATTGGCCTCAATGAGCTCGAAATAAACACTTGCAGTTTCTACAAAAGGAGTGTTTCAAAACTGTCCTATCAAAAGGATCGTTCAAGTCTGTGAGTTGAACGCACTCATCACACATAAGTTTCTGAGAATGCTTCTGTCTAGTTTTTATGTGAAGATATTTCCTTTTCCAGCATTGGCCTCAAAGCGCTCGAAATAAACACTTGCAGATTCTACCAAAGGAGTGTTTCAAAACTGTCCTATCAAAAGGAACGTTCACGTCTGTGAGTTGAATGCATTCATCACACAGAAGTTTCTGAGAATCCTTCTGTCTAGTTTTTAGGTGAAGATATTTCATTTCCCAGCATAGGCCTCACAGCGGTCCAAATATACACTAGCAGATTCTACATAAAGGGTGTTTCAAAACTCCTCTTTCAAAAGAAAGGTTCAAATCTGTGACTTGAATGCACTCCTCCCAAACAAGTTTCTGAGAACGCTTCTGTCTACTTTTTATGTGAAGATATTTCCTTTTCCATCATTGGCCTCAAACAGCTCCAAATATGCACCTGCAGATTCTACAAAAAGACAGTTTCAAAACTCTTCTATCAAAAAGAAGGTTCAACTTTGTGAGTAGAATGCACTCATCACAAAGAAGTTTCTGAGAATGCTTCTGTCTAGTTTTTATGTGAAGATATTTCCTTTTCCAGCATAGGCCTCAAAACGCTCCAAACAGACACTTGCAGATTCTTCAAAAGGAGTGTTTCCAAACTGCTCTATCCAAAGTAATGTTCAAGTCTGTGAGTTGAATGCACTCATCACACAGAAGTTTCCGAGAATGCTTCTGTCTAGGTTTTAGGTGAAGATATTCCATTTCCCAGCATAGGCCAGAAAGCGTTCTAAATATCCACTTTCAGATTGTACAAAAAGTATGTTTCAAAACTGCTCTTTCAGTAGGAACGTTCAAGTCTGTGAGTTGAATGCACTCATTGCAAACAAGTTTCTGAGAATGCTTCTGTCTAGTTTCTATGTGAAGATATTTCCTTTTCCAGCATTGGCCTCCAACAGCTCCAAATATGCACTTGCAGATTCTACAGAAAGAGAGTTTCAAAACTCTTCTATCAAAAAGAAGGTTCAACTCTGTGAGTAGAATGCACTCATCACAAAGAAGTTTCTGAGAATGCTTCTGTCTAGTTTTTATGTGAAGATACTTCCTTTTCCAGCATAGGCCTCAAAGTGGTCCAAATAAACCCTTGCAGATTCTGCAAAAGTAGTGTTTCCAAACTGCTCTATCAAAGGAATGTTCAAGTCTGTGAGTTGAATGCACTCATCACACAGAAGTTTCTGAGAATGCTTCTGTCTAGTTTTTAGGTGAAGATATTTCATTTCCCAGCATACGCCTCAAAGCGTTTCAAATATCCACTTGAAGATTCTACAAAAAGAGTGTTTCAAAACTGCTCTTTCAAAAGGAAGGTTCAAGTCTGTGAGTTGAATGCACTCATTGCAAAGGAGTTTCGGAGAATGCTTCTGTGTAGTTGTTATTTGAGGACATTTCCTTTTCCAACATTGGCCTCAATGAGCTCGAAATAAACACTTGCAGATTCCTACAAAAGGAGTGTTTCAAAACTGTCGTATCAAAAGGAACGTTCATGTCTGTGAGTTGAATGCATTCATCACAAAGAAGTTTCTGAGAATCCTTCTGTCTAGTTTTTAGGTGAAGATAATTCATTTCCCAGCATAGGCCTCACAGCGCTCCAAATATACACTAGCAGATTCTACATAAAGAGTGTTTCAAAATTCCTCTTTCAAAAGAAAGGTTCAAATCTGTGACTTGAATGCACTCCTCCCAAACAAGTTTCTGAGAACGCTTCTGTCTAGTTTTTATGTGAAGATATTTCCTTTTCCAGCATAGGCCTCAAAACGCTCCAAACAAACACTTGCAGATTCTTCAAAAGGAGTGTTTCCAAACTGCTCTATCCAAAGTAATGTTCAAGTCTGTGAGTTGAATGCACTCATCACACAGAAGTTTCCGAGAATGCTTCTGTCTAGGTTTTACGTGAAGATATTCCATTTACCAGCATAGGCCAGAAAGCGTTCTAAATATCCTCTTTCAGATTGTACAAAAAGTGTGTTTCAAAACTGCTCTTTCAGTAGGAACGTTCAAGTCTGTGAATTGAATGCACTCATCGCAAACAAGTTTCTGAGAATGCTTCTGTCTAGTTTTTATGTGAAGATATTTCCTTTTCCAGCATTGGCCTCAATCAGCTACAAATAAGCACTTGCAGATTATACAGAAAGAGAGTTTCAAAACTCTTCTATCAAAAAGAAGGTTCAACTCTGTGAGTAGAATGCACTCATCACAAAGAAGTTTCTGAGAATGCTTCTGTCTAGTTTTTATGTGAAGATATTTCCTTTTCCAGCATAGGCCTCAAAGTGCTCCAAATAAACCATTGCAGATTCTGCAAAAGGAGTGTTTCCAAACTGCTCTATCAAAAGGAATGTTCAAGTCTGTGAGTTGAATGCACTCATCACACAGAAGTTTCTGAGAATGCTTCTGTCTAGTTTTTAGGTGATGATATTTCATTTCCCAGCCTTGGCCGCAAAGCCTTCCAAATATCCACTTGAAGATTCTACAAAAACAGTGTTTCAATACTGCTCTTTCAAAAGGAAGGTTCAAGTCTGTGAGTTGAATGCACTCATTAAAAAGAAGTTTCGGAGAATGCTTCTGTGTAATTGTTATTTGAGGACATTTCCTTTTCCACCATTGGCCTCAATGAGCTCGAAATAAACACTTGCAGATTCTACAAAAGGAGTGTTTCCAAAATGTCCTATCAAAAGGATCGTTCAAGTCTGTGAGTTAAACGCACTCATCACACACAAGTTTCTGAGAAAGCTTCTGTCTAGTTTTTATGTGAAGATATTTCCTTTTCCAGCATTGGCCTCAAAGCGCTCGAAATAAACACTTGCAGATTCTACCAAAGGAGTGTTTCAAAACTGTCCTATCAAAAGGAACGTTCACGTCTGTGAGTTGAATGCATTCATCACACAGAAGTTTCTGAGAATCCTTCTGTCTAGTTTTTAGGGGAAGATATTTCATTTCCCAGCATAGGCCTCACAGCGCTCCAAATATACAATAGCAGATTCTACATAAAGGGTGTTTCAAAACTCCTCTTTCAAAAGAAAGGTTCAAATCTGTGACTTGAATGCACTCCTCCCAAACAAGTTTCTGAGAACGCTTCTGTCTAGTTTTTATGTGAAGATATTTTCTCTTCCATCATTGGCCTCAAACAGCTCCAAATATGCACCTGCAGATTCTACAAAAAGACAGTTTCAAAACTCTTCTATCAAAAAGAAGGTTCAACTCTGTGAGTAGAAGGCACTCATCACAAAGAAGTTTCTGAGAATGCTTCTGTCTAGTTTTTATGTGAAGATATTTCCTTTTCCAGCATAGGCCTCAAAACGCTCCAAACAAACACTTGCAGATTCTTCAAAAGGAGTGTTTCCAAACTGCTCTATCCAAAGTAATGTTCAAGTCTGTGAGTTGAATGCACTCATTGCAAACAAGTTTCTGAGAATGCTTCTGTCTAGTTTTTATGTGAAGATATTTCCTTTTCCAGCATAGGCCTCAAACCGCTCAAAACAAACACTTGCAGATACTTCAAAAGGAGTGTTTCCATACTGCTCTATCCAAAGTAATGTTCAAGTCTGTGAGTTGAATGCACTCATCACACAGAAGTTTCCGAGAATGCTTCTGTCTGGGTTTTAGGTGAAGATATTTCATTTCCCAGCATAAGCCAGAAAGCGTTCTAAATGTCCACTTGCAGATTTTACAAAAAGTGTGTTTCAAAACTGCTCTTTCAAAAGGAACGTTCAATTCTGTGAGTTGAATGCACTCATCGCAAACAAGTTTCTGAGAATGCTTCTGTCTAGTTTTTATGTGAAGATATTTCCTTTTCCAGCATTGGCCTCCAACAGCTCCAAATATGCACTTGCAGATTCTACAGAAAGAGAGTTTCAAAACTCTTCTATCAAAAAGAAGGTTCAACTCTGTGAGTAGAATGCACTCATCACAAAGAAGTTTCTGAGAATGCTTCTGTCTAGTTTTTATGTGAAGATATTTCCTTTTCCAGCATAGGCCTCAAAGTGCTCCAAATGAACCCTTGCAGATTCTGCAAAAGTAGGGTTTCCAAACTTCTCTATCAAAAGGAATGTTCAAGTCTGTGAGTTGAATGCACTCATCACACAGAAGTTTCTAAGAATGCTTCTGTCTAGTTTTTAGGTGAAGATATTTCATTTCCCAGCCTAGGCCTCAAAGCGTTCCAAATATCCACTTGAAGATTCTACAAAAAGAGTGTTTCAAAACTGCTCTTTCAAAAGGAAGTTTCAAGTCTGTGAGTTGAATGCACTCATTGCAAAGAAGTTTCGGAGAATGCTTCTGTGTAGTTGTTATTTGAGGACATTTCCTTTTCCACCATTGGCCTCAATGAGCTCGAAATAAACACTTGCAGATCCTACAAAAGGAATGTTTCCAAACTGACCTATCAAAAGGATCGTTCAAGTCTGTGAGTTGAACGCACTCATCACACACAAGTTTCTGAGAATGCTTCTGTCTAGTTTTTATGTGAAGATATTTCCTTTTCCAGCATTGGCCTCAAAGCGCTCGAAATAAACACTTACAGATTCTACCAAAGGATTGTTTCAAAACTGTCCTATCAAAAGGAACGTTCACGTCTGTGAGTTGAATGCATTCATCACACAGAAGTTTCTGAGAATCCTTCTGTCTAGTTTTTAGGTGAAGATATTTCATTTCCCAGCATAGGCCTCACAGCGCTCCAAATATACACTAGCAGATTCTACAAAAAGAGGGTTTCAAAACTGCTCTTTCAAAAGAAAGGTTCAAATCTGTGACTTAAATGCACGCCTCCCAAACAAGTTTCTGAGAACGCTTCTGTCTAGTTTTTATGTGAAGATATTTCCTTTGCCATCATTGGCCTCAAACAGCTTCGAATATGCACTTGCAGATTCTACAAAAAGACAGTTTCAAAACTCTTCTATCAAAAAGAAGGTTCAACTCTGTGAGTAGAATGCACTCATCACAAAGAAGTTTCTGAGAATGCTTCTGTCTAGTATTTATGTGAAGATATTTCCTTTTCCAGCATAGGCCTCAAAACGCTCCAAACAAACACTTGCAGATTCTTCAAAAGGAGTGTTTCCAAACTGCTCTATCCAAAGTAATGTTCAAGTCTGTGAGTTGAATGCACTCATCACACAGAAGTTTCCGAGAATGCTTCTGTCTAGGTTTTAGGTGAAAATATTCCATTTCCCAGCATAGGCCAGAAAGCGTTCTAAATATCCACTTTCAGATTGTACAAAAAGTGTGTTTCAAAACTGCTCTTTCAGTAGGAAAGTTCAAGTCTGTGAGTTGAATGCACTCATTGCAAACAAGTTTCTGAGAATGCTTCTGTCTAGTTTTTATGTGAAGATATTTCCTTTTCCAGCATTGGCCTCCAACAGCTCCAAATATGCACTTGCAGATTCTACAGAAAGAGAGTTTCAAAACTCTTCTATCAAAAAGAAGGTTCAACTCTGTGAGTAGAATGCACTCATCACAAAGAAGTTTCTGAGAATGCTTCTGTCTAGTTTTTATGTGAAGATATTTCCTTTTCCAGCATAGGCCTCAAAGTGCTCCAAATAAACCCTTGCAGATTCTGCAAAAGGAGTGTTTCCAAACTTCTCTATCAAAAGGAATGTTCAAGTCTGTGACTTGAATGCACTCATCACAAAGAAGTTTCTGAGAATGCTTCTGTCTAGTTTTTAGGTGAAGATATTTCATTTCCCAGCCTAGGCCTCAAAGCGTTCCAAATATCCACTTGAAGATTCTACAAAAAGAGTGTTTCAAAACTGCTCTTTCAAAAGGAAGGTTCAAGTCTGTGAGTTGAATGCACTCATTGCAAAGAAGTTTCGGAGAATGCTTCTGTGTAGTTGTTATTTGAGGACATTTCCTTTTCCAACATTGGCCTCAATGAGCTCGAAATAAACACTTGCAGATTCTACAAAAGGAGTGTTTCAAAACTGTCCTATCAAAAGGATCGTTCAAGTCTGTGAGTTGAACGCACTCATCACACATAAGTTTCTGAGAATGCTTCTGTCTAGTTTTTATGTGAAGATATTTCCTTTTCCAGCATTGGCCTCAAAGCGCTCGAAATAAACACTTGCAGATTCTACCAAAGGAGTGTTTCAAAACTGTCCTATCAAAAGGAACGTTCACGTCTGTGAGTTGAATGCATTCATCACACAGAAGTTTCTGAGAATCCTTCTGTCTAGTTTTTAGGTGAAGATATTTCATTTCCCAGCATAGGACTCACAGCGCTCCAAATATACACTAGCAGATTCTACATAAAGAGTGTTTCAAAACTCCTCTTTCAAAAGAAATGTTCAAATCTGTCACTTGAATGTACTCCTCCCAAACAAGTTTCTGAGAACGCTTCTGTCTAGTTTTTATGTGAAGATATTTCCTTTTCCATCATTGGCCTCAAACAGCTCCAAATATGCACCTGCTGATTCTAAAAAAAGACAGTTTCAAAACTCTTCTATCAAAAAGAAGGTTCAACTCTGTGAGTAGAATGCACTCATCACAAAGAAGTTTCTGAGAATGCTTCTGTCTAGTTTTTATGTGAAGATATTTCCTTTTCCAGCATAGGCCTCAAAACGCTCCAAACAAACACTTGCAGATTCTTCAAAAGGAGTGTTTCCAAACTGCTCTATCCAAAGTAATGTTCAAGTCTGTGAGTTGAATGCACTCATTGCAAACAAGTTTCTGAGAATGCTTCTGTCTAGTTTTTATGTGAAGATATTTCCTTTTCCAGCATTGGCCTCCAACAGCTCCAAATATGCACTTGCAGATTCTACAGAAAGAGAGTTTCAAAACTCTTCTATCAAAAAGAAGGTTCAACTCTGTGAGTAGAATGCACTCATCACAAAGAAGTTTCTGAGAATGCTTCTGTCTAGTTTTTATGTGAAGATATTTCCTTTTCCAGCATAGGCCTCAAAGTGCTCCAAATAAACCCTTGCAGATTCTGCAAAAGGAGTGTTTCCAAACTTCTCTATCAAAAGGAATGTTCAAGTCTGTGAGTTGAATGCACTCATCACACAGAAGTTTCTGAGAATGCTTCTGTCTAGTTTTTAGGTGAAGATATTTCATTTCCCAGCCTAGACCTCAAAGCGTTCCAAATATCCACTTGAAGATTCTACAAAAAGAGTGTTTTCAAACTGCTCTTTCAAAAGGAAGGTTCAAGTCGGTGAGTTGAATGCACTCATTGCAAAGAAGTTTCGGAGAATGCTTCTGTGTAGTTGTTATTTGAGGACATTTCCTTTTCCAACATTGGCATCAATGAGCTCGAAATAAACACTTGCAGTTTCTACAAAAGGAGTGTTTCAAAACTGTCCTATCAAAAGGATCGTTCAAGTCTGTGAGTTGAACGCACTCATCACACATAAGTTTCTGAGAATGCTTCTGTCTAGTTTTTATGTGAAGATATTTCCTTTTCCAGCATTGGCCTCAAAGCGCTCGAAATAAACACTTGCAGATTCTACAAAAGGAGTGTTTCAAAACTGTCCTATCAAAAGGAACGTTCACGTCTGTGAGTTGAATGCATTCATCACACAGAAGTTTCTGAGAATCCTTCTGTCTAGTTTTTAGGTGAAGATATTTCATTTCCCAGCATAGGCCTCACAGCGCTCCAAATATACACTAGCAGATTCTACATAAAGGGTGTTTCAAAACTCCTCTTTCAAAAGAAAGGTTCAAATCTGTGACTTGAATGCACTCCTCCCAAACAAGTTTCTGAGAACGCTTCTGTCTACTTTTTATGTGAAGATATTTCCTTTTCCATCATTGGCCTCAAACAGCTCCAAATATGCACCTGCAGATTCTACAAAAAGACAGTTTCAAAACTCTTCTATCAAAAAGAAGGTTCAACTCTGTGAGTAGAATGCACTCATCACAAAGAAGTTTCTGAGAATGCTTCTGTCTAGTTTTTATGTGAAGATATTTCCTTTTCCAGCATAGGCCTCAAAACGCTCCAAACAGACACTTGCAGATTCTTCAAAAGGAGTGTTTCCAAACTGCTCTATCCAAAGTAATGTTCAAGTCTGTGAGTTGAATGCACTCATCACACAGAAGTTTCCGAGAATGCTTCTGTCTAGGTTTTAGGTGAAGATATTCCATTTCCCAGCATAGGCCAGAAAGCGTTCTAAATATCCACTTGCAGATTGTACAAAAAGTGTGTTTCAAAACTGCTCTTTCAGTAGGAACGTTCAAGTCTGTGAGTTGAATGCACTCATTGCAAACAAATTTCTGAGAATGCTTCTGTCTAGTTTTTATGTGAAGATATTTCCTTTTCCAGCATTGGCCTCCAACAGCTCCAAATATGCACTTGCAGATTCTACAGAAAGAGAGTTTCAAAACTCTTCTATCAAAAAGAAGGTTCAACTCTGTGAGTAGAATGCACTCATCACAAAGAAGTTTCTGAGAATGCTTCTGTCTAGTTTTTATGTGAAGATATTTCCTTTTCCAGCATAGGCCTCAAAGTGGTCCAAATAAACCCTTGCAGATTCTGCAAAAGTAGTGTTTCCAAACTGCTCTATCAAAGGAATGTTCAAGTCTGTGAGTTGAATGCACTCATCACACAGACGTTTCTGAGAATGCTTCTGTCTAGTTTTTAGGTGAAGATATTTCATTTCCCAGCATACGCCTCAAAGCGTTTCAAATATCCACTTGAAGATTCTACAAAAAGAGTGTTTCAAAACTGCTCTTTCAAAAGGAAGGTTCAAGTCTGTGAGTTGAATGCACTCATTGCAAAGGAGTTTCGGAGAATGCTTCTGTGTAGTTGTTATTTGAGGACATTTCCTTTTCCAACATTGGCCTCAATGAGCTCGAAATAAACACTTGCAGATTCCTACAAAAGGAGTGTTTCAAAACTGTCGTATCAAAAGGAACGTTCATGTCTGTGAGTTGAATGCATTCATCACAAAGAAGTTTCTGAGAATACTTCTGTCTAGTTTTTAGGTGAAGATAATTCATTTCCCAGCATAGGCCTCACAGCGCTCCAAATATACACTAGCAGATTCTACATAAAGAGTGTTTCAAAATTCCTCTTTCAAAAGAAAGGTTCAAATCTTTGACTTGAATGCACTCCTCCCAAACAAGTTTCTGAGAACGCTTCTGTCTAGTTTTTATGTGAAGATATTTCCTTTTCCAGCATAGGCCTCAAAACGCTCCAAACAAACACTTGCAGATTCTTCAAAAGGAGTGTTTCCAAACTGCTCTATCCAAAGTAATGTTCAAGTCTGTGAGTTGAATGCACTCATCACACAGAAGTTTCCGAGAATGCTTCTGTCTAGGTTTTACGTGAAGATATTCCATTTAACAGCATAGGCCAGAAAGCGTTCTAAATATCCACTTTCAGATTGTACAAAAGGTGTGTTTCAAAACTGCTCTTTCAGTAGGAACGTTCAAGTCTGTGAATTGAATGCACTCATCGCAAACAAGTTTCTGAGAATGCTTCTGTCTAGTTTTTATGTGAAGATATTTCCTTTTCCAGCATTGGCCTCAATCAGCTACAAATAAGCACTTGCAGATTATACAGAAAGAGAGTTTCAAAACTCTTCTATCAAAAAGAAGGTTCAACTCTGTGAGTAGAATGCACTCATCACAAAGAAGTTTCTGAGAATGCTTCTGTCTAGTTTTTATGTGAAGATATTTCCTTTTCCAGCATAGGCCTCAAAGTGCTCCAAATAAACCATTGCAGATTCTGCAAAAGGAGTGTTTCCAAACTGCTCTATCAAAAGGAATGTTCAAGTCTGTGAGTTGAATGCACTCATCACACAGAAGTTTCTGAGAATGCTTCTGTCTAGTTTTTAGGTGATGATATTTCATTTCCCAGCCTTGGCCGCAAAGCCTTCCAAATATCCACTTGAAGATTCTACAAAAAGAGTGTTTCAATACTGCTCTTTCAAAAGGAAGGTTCAAGTCCGTGAGTTGAATGCACTCATTAAAAAGAAGTTTCGGAGAATGCTTCTGTGTAATTGTTATTTGAGGACATTTCCTTTTCCACCGTTGGCCTCAATGAGCTCGAAATAAACACTTGCAGATTCTACAAAAGGAGTGTTTCCAAAATGTCCTATCAAAAGGATCGTTCAAGTCTGTGAGTTAAACGCACTCATCACACACAAGTTTCTGAGAAAGCTTCTGTCTAGTTTTTATGTGAAGATATTTCCTTTTCCAGCATTGGCCTCAAAGCGCTCGAAATAAACACTTGCAGATTCTACCAAAGGAGTGTTTCAAAACTGTCCTATCAAAAGGAACGTTCACGTCTGTGAGTTGAATGCATTCATCACACAGAAGTTTCTGAGACTCCGTCTGTCTTGTTTTTAGGTGAAGATATTTCATTTCCCAGCATAGGCCTCACAGCGCTCCAAATATACACTAGCAGATTCAACAAAAAGAGTGTTTCAAAACTGCTCTTTCAAAGGAAAGGTTCACATCTTTGACTTGAATGCACTCCTCCCAAACAAGTTTCTGAGAACGCTTCTGTCTAGTTTTTATGTGAAGATATTTCCTTTTCCATCATTGGCCTCAAACAGCTCCAAATATGCACTTGCAGATTCTACAAAAAGACAGTTTCAAAACTCTTCTATCAAAAAGAAGGTTCAACACTGTGAGTAGAATGCACTCATCACAAAGAAGTTTCTGAGAATGCTTCTGTCTAGTTTTTATGTGAAGATATTTCCTTTTCCAGCATAGGCCTCAAAACGCTCCAAGCAAACACTTGCAGATTCTTCAAAAGGAGTGTTTCCAAACTGCTCTATCCAAAGTAATGTTCAAGTCTGTGAGTTGAATGCACTCATCACACAGAAGTTTTGGAGAATGCTTCTGTCTAGGTTTTAGGTGAAGATATTTCATTTCCTAGCATAGGCCAAAAAGCGTTCTATATCCACTTGCAGATTGTACAAAAAGTGTGTTTCCAACTGCTCTATCAAAAGGAATGTTCAAGTCTGTGAGTTGAATGCACTCATCACACAGAAGTTTCTGAGAATGCTTCTGTCTAGTTTTTAGGTGAAGATATTTCATTTCCCAGGCTAGGCCTCAAGGCGTTCCAAATATCCACTTGAAGATCCTACAAAAAGAGTGTTTAAATACTGCTCTTTCAAAAGGAAGGTTCAAGTCTGTGAGTTGAATGCACTTATTGCAAAGAAGTTTCGGAGAATGCTTCTGTGTAGTTGTTATTTGAGGACATTTCCTTTTCCAACATTGGCCTCAATGAGCTCGAAATAAACACTTGCAGTTTCTACAAAAGGAGTGTTTCAAAACTGTCCTATCAAAAGGATCGTTGAAGTCTGTGAGTAGAATGCACTCATCACACACAAGTTTCTGAGAATGCTTCTGTCTAGTTTTTATGTGAAGATATTTCCTTTTCCAGCATTGGCCTCAAAGCGCTCGAAATAAACACTTGCAGATTCTACCAAAGGAGTGTTTCAAAACTGTCCTATCAAAAGGAACGTTCACGTCTGTGAGTTGAATGCATTCATCACACAGAAGTTTCTGAGAATGCTTCTGTCTAGTTTTTAGGTGAAGATATTTCATTTCCCAGCATAGGCCTCACAGCGCTCCAAATATACACTAGCAGATTCTACAAAAAGAGTGTTTCAAAACTGCTCTTTCAAAAGAAAGTTTCACATCTGTGACTTGAATGCACTCCTCCTAAACAAGTTTCTGAGAACGCTTCTGTCTAGTTTTTATGTGAAGATATTTCCTTTTCCAACATTGGCCACAAACAGTTCCAAATATGCACTTGCAGATTCTACAGAAAGACAGTTTCAAAACTCTTCTATCAAAAAGAAGGTTCAACACTGTGAGTAGAATGCACTCGTCACAAAGAAGTTTCTGAGAATGCTTCTGTCTAGTTTTTATGTGAAGATATTTCCTTTTCCAGCATAGGCCTCAAAACGCTCCAAGCAAACACTTGCAGATTCTTCAAAAGGAGTGTTTCCAAACTGCTCTATCCAAAGTAATGTTCAAGTCTGTGAGTTGAATGCACTCATCACACAGAAGTTTCGGAGAATGCTTCTGTCTAGGTTTTAGGTGAAGATATTTCATTTCCCAGCATAGGCCAAAAAGCGTTCTATATCCACTTGCAGATTGTACAAAAAGTGTGTTTCAAAACTGTTCTTTCAGTAGGAACGTTCAAGTCTGTGAGTTGAATGCACTCATCGCAAACAAGTTTCTGAGAATGCTTCTGTCTAGTTTTTATGTGAAGATATTTCCTTTTCCAGCATTGGCCTACAACAGCTCCATATATGCACTTGCAGATTCTACAGAAAGAGAGTTTCAAAACTCTTCTATCAAAAAGAAGGTTCAACTCTGTGAGTAGAATGCACTCATCACAAAGAAGTTTCTGAGAATGCTTCTGTCTAGTTTTTATGTGAAGATATTTCCTTTTCCAGCATAGGCCTCAAAGTGCTCCAAATAAACACTTGCAGATTCTGCAAAAGGAGTGTTTCCAAACTGCTCTATCAAAAGGAATTTTCAAGTCTGTGAGTTGAATGCACTCATCACACAGAAGTTTCTGAGAATGCTTCTGTCTAGTTTTTAGGTGAAGATATTTCATTTCCCAGAATAGGCCTCTAATCGTTCCAAATATCCACTTGAAGATTCTACAAAAAGAGTGTTTCAAAACTGCTCTTTCATAAGAAAGGTTCAAGTCTGTGAGTTGAATGCACTCATTGCAAAGAAGTTTCGGAGAATGCTTCTGTGTAGATGTTATTTGAGGACATTTCCTTTTCCAACACTGGCCTCAATGAGCTCCAAATAAAGACTTGCAGATTCTACAAAAGGAGTGTTTCCAAACTGTCCTATCAAAAGGATCGTTCAAGTCTGTGAGTTGAACGCACTCATCACACATAAGTTTCTGAGAATGCTTCTGTCTAGTTTTTATGTGAAAATATTTCCTTTTCCAGCATTGGCCTCAAAGCGCTCGAAATAAACACTTGCAGATTCTACCAAAGGAGTGTTTCAAAACTGTCCTATCAAATGGAACGTTCACGTCTGTGAGTTGAATGCATTCATCACACAGAAGTTTCTGAGAATCCTTCTGTCTAGTTTTTAGGTGAAGATATTTCATTTCCCAGCATAGGCCTCTCAGCGCACCAAATATACACTAGCAGATTCTACAAAAAGAGTGTTTCAAAACTGCTCTTTCAAAAGAAAGGTTCAAATCTTTGACTTGAATGCACTCCTCCAAAACAAGTTTCTGAGAACGCTTCTGTCTAGTTTTTATGTGAAGATATTTCCTTTTCCATCATTCGCCTCAAACAGCTCCAAATATGCACTTGCAGATTCTACAAAAAGACAGTTTCAAAACTCTTCTATCAAAAAGAAGGTTCAACACTGTGAGTAGATTGCACTCATCACAAAGAAGTTTCTGAGAATGCTTCTGTCTAGTTTTTATGTGAAGATATTTCCTTTTCCAGCATAGGCCTCAAAACGCTCCAAGCAAACACTTGCAGATTTTTCAAAAGGAGTGTTTCCATACTGCTCTATCCAAAGTAATGTTCAAGTCTGTGAGTTGAATGCACTCATCACACAGAAGTTTCCGAGAATGCTTCTGTCTGGGTTTTAGGTGAAGATATTTCATTTCCCAGCATAAGCCAGAAAGCGTTCTAAATATCCACTTGCAGATTTCACAAAAAGTGTGTTTCAAAACTGCTCTTTCAAAAGGAACGTTCAATTCTGTGAGTTGAATGCACTCATCGCAAACAAGTTTCTGAGAATGCTTCTGTCTAGTTTTTATGTGAAGATATTTCCTTTTCCAGCATTGGCCTCAAAGCGCTCGAAATAAACACTTGCAGATTCTACCAAAGGAGTGTTTCAAAACTGTCCTATCAAAAGGAACTTTCACGTCTGTGAGTTGAATGCATTCATCACACAGAAGTTTCTGAGAATCCTTCTGTCTAGTTTTTAGGTGAAGATATTTCATTTCCCAGCATAGGCCTCACAGCGCTCCAAATATACACTAGCAGATTCTACATAAAGAGTCTTTCAAAACTCCTCTTTCAAAAGAAAGTTTCAAATCTGTGACTTGAATGCACTCCTCCCAAACAAGTTTCTGAGAACGCTTCTGTCTAGTTTTTATGTGAAGATATTTCCTTTTCCATCATTGGCCTCAAACAGCTCCAAATATGCACCTGCAGATTCTACAAAAAGACAGTTTCAAAACTCTTCTATCAAAAAGAAGGTTCAACTCTGTGAGTAGAATGCACTCATCACAAAGAAGTTTCTGAGAATGCTTCTGTCTAGTTTTTATGTGAAGATATTTCCTTTTCCAGCATAGGCCTCAAAACGCTCCAAACAAACACTTGCAGATTCTTCAAAAGGAGTGTTTCCAAACTGCTCTATCCAAAGTAATGTTCAAGTCTGTGAGTTGAATGCACTCATCACACAGAAGTTTCCGAGAATGCTTCTGTCTAGGTTTTAGGTGAAGATATTCCATTTCCCAGCATAGGCCAGAAAGCGTTCAAAATAGCCACTTTCAGATTGTACAAAAAGTGTGTTTCAAAACTGCTCTTTCAGTAGGAACGTTCAAGTCTGTGAGTTGAATGAACTCATTGCAAACAAGTTTCTGAGAATGCTTCTGTCTAGTTTTTATGTGAAGATATTTCCTTTTCCAGCATTGGCCTCCAACAGCTCCAAATATGGACTTGCAGATTCTACAGAAAGAGAGTTTCAAAACTCTTCTATCAAAAAGAAGGTTCAACTCTGTGAGTAGAATGCACTCATCACACAGAAGTTTCTGAGAATGCTTCTGTCTAGTTTTTATGTGAAGATATTTCCTTTTCCAGCATAGGCCTCAAAGTGCTCCAAATAAACCCTTGCAGATTCTGCAAAAGGAGTGTTTCCAAACTTCTCTATCAAAAGGAATGTTCAAGTCTGTGACTTGAATGCACTCATCACAAAGAAGTTTCTGAGAATCCTTCTGTCTAGTTTTTAGGTGAAGATATTTCATTTCCCAGCCTAGGCCTCAAAGCGTTCCAAATATCCACTTGAAGATTCTACAAAAAGAGTGTTTCAAAACTGCTCTTTCAAAAGGAAGGTTCAAGTCTGTGAGTTGAATGTACTCATTGCAAAGAAGTTTCGGAGAATGCTTCTGTGTAGTTGTTATTTGAGGACATTTCCTTTTCCAACATTGGCCTCAATGAGCTCGAAATAAACACTTGCAGATTCTACAAAAGGAGTGTTTCAAAACTGTCCTATCAAAAGGATCGTTCAAGTCTGTGAGTTGAACGCACTCATCACACATAAGTTTCTGAGAATGCTTCTGTCTAGTTTTTATGTGAAGATATTTCCTTTTCCAGCATTGGCCTCAAAGCGCTCGAAATAAACACTTGCAGATTCTACCAAAGGAGTGTTTCAAAACTGTCCTATCAAAAGGAACGTTCATGTCTGTGAGTTGAATGCATTCATCACACAGAAGTTTCTGAGAATCCTTCTGTCTAGTTTTTAGGTGAAGATATTTCATTTCCCAACATAGGCCTCACAGCACTCCAAATATACACTAGCAGATTCTACAAAAAGACTGTTTCAAAACTGCTCTTTCAAAAGAAAGTTTCAAATCTGTGACTTGAATGCACTCCTCCAAACAAGTTTCTAAGATCACTTCTGTCTAGTTTTTATGTGAAGATATTTCCTTTTCCATCATTGGCCTCAAACAGCTCCAAATATGCACTTGCAGATTCTACAAAAAGACAGTTTCAAACCTCTTCTATCAAAAACAAGGTTCAACTCTGTGAGTAGAATGCACTCATCACAAAGAAGTTTCTGAGAATGCTTCTGTCTAGTTTTTATGTGAAGATATTTCCTTTTCCAGCATAGGCCTCAAAACGCTCCAAACAAACACTTGCAGATTCTTCAAAAGGAGTGTTTCCAAACTGCTCTATCCAAAGTAATGTTCAAGTCTGTGAGTTGAATGCACTCATCACACAGAAGTTTCCGAGAGTGCTTCTGTCTAGGTTTTAGGTGAAGATATTCCGTTTCCCAGCATAGGCCAGAAAGCGTTCTAAATAGCCACTTTCAGATTGTACAAAAAGTGTGTTTCAAAACTGCTCTTTCAGTAGGAACGTTCAAGTCTGTGAGTTGAATGCACTCATTGCAAACAAGTTTCTGAAAATGCTTCTGTCTAGTTTTTATGTGAAGCTATTTCCTTTCCAAGCATTGGCCTCCATCAGCTCCAAATATGCACTTGCAGATTCTACAGAAAGAGAGTTTCAAAACTCTTCTATCAAAAAGAAGGTTCAACTCTTTGAGTAGAATGCACTCATCACAAAGAAGTTTCTGAGAATGCTTCTGTCTAGTTTTTATGTGAAGATATTTCCTTTTCCAGCATAGGCCTCAAAGTGCTCCAAATAAACCCTTGCAGATTCTGCAAAAGGAGTGTTTCCAAACTTCTCTATCAGAAGGAATGTTCAAGTCTGTGAGTTGAATGCACTCATCACAAAGAAGTTTCTGAGAATGCTTCTGTCTAGTTTTTAGGTGAAGATATTTCATTTCCCAGCCTAGGCCTCAAAGCGTTCCAAATATCCACTTGAAGATTCTACAAAAAGAGTGTTTCAAAACTGCTCTTTCAAAAGGAAGGTTCAAGTCTGTGAGTTGAACGCACTCATTGCAAGGAAGTTTCGGAGAATGCTTCTGTGTAGTTGTTATTTGAGGACATTTCCTTTTCCAACATTGGCCTCAATGAGCTCGAAATAAACACTTGCAGATTCTACAAAAGGAGTGTTTCAAAACTGTCCTATCAAAAGGATCGTTCAAGTCTGTGAGTTGAACGCACTCATCACACATAAGTTTCTGAGAATGCTTCTGTCTAGTTTTTATGTGAAGATATTTCCTTTTCCAGCTTTGGCCCCAAAGCGCTCGAAATAAACACTTGCAGATTCTACCAAAGGAGTGTTTCAAAACTGTCCTATCAAAAGAAACGTTCACGTCTGTGAGTTGAATGCATTCATCACACAGAAGTTTCTGAGAATCCTTCTTTCTAGTTATTAGGTGAAGATATTTCATTTCCCAGCATAGGCCTCACAGCGCTCCAAATATACACTAGCAGATTCTACATAAAGAGTGTTTCAAAACTCCTCTTTCAAAAGAAAGGTTCAAATCTGTGACTTGAATGCACTCCTCCCAAATAAGTTTCTGAGAACGCTTCTGTCTAGTTTTTATGTGAAGATATTTCCTTTTCCATCATTGGCCTCAAACAGCTCCAAATATGCACCTGCAGATTCTACAAAAAGACAGTTTCAAAACTCTTCTATCAAAAAGAAGGTTCAACTCTGTGAGTAGAATGCACTCATCACAAAGAAGTTTCTGAGAATGCTTCTGTCTAGTTTTTATATGAAGATATTTCCTTTTCCAGCATAGGCCTCAAAACGCTCCAAACAAACACTTGCAGATTCTTCAAAAGGAGTGTTTCCAAACTGCTCTATCCAAAGTAATGTTCAAGTCTGTGAGTTGAATGCACTAATCACACAGAAGTTTCCGAGAATGCTTCTGTCTAGGTTTTAGGTGAAGATATTTCATTTCCCAGCATAGGCCAGAAAGCGTTCTAAATATCCACTTTCAGATTGTACAAAAAGTGTGTTTCAAAACTGCTCTTTCAGTAGGAACGTTAAAGTCAGTGAGTTGAATGCACTCATCGCAAACAAGTTTCTGAGAATGCTTCTGTCTAGTTTTTATATGAAGATATTTCCTTTTCCAGCATTGGCTTCCAACAGCTGCAAATATGCACTTCCAGATTCTACAGAAAGAGAGTTTCAAAACTCTTCTATCAAAAAGAAGGTTCAACTCTGTGAGTAGAATGCACTCATCACAAAGAAGTTTCTGAGAATGCTTCTGTCTAGTTTTTATGTGAAGATATTTCCTTTTCCAACATAGGCCTCAAAGTGCTCCAAATAAACCCTTGCAGATTCTGCAAAAGGAATGTTTCCAAACTGTCCTATCAAAAGGATCGTTCAAGTCTGTGAGTTGAACGCACTCATCACACACAAGTTTCTGAGAATGCTTCTGTCTAGTTTTTATGTGAAGATATTTCCTTTTCCAGCATTGGCCTCAAAGCGCTCGAAATAAACACTTGTAGATTCTACCAAAGGAGTGTTTCAAAACTGTCCTATCAAAAGGAACGTTCATGTCTGTGAGTTGAATGCATTCATCACCCAGAAGTTTCTGAGAATCCTTCTGTCTAGTTTTTAGGTGAAGATATTGCATTTCCCAGCGTAGGCCTCACAGCGCTCCAAATATACACTAGCAGATTCTACAAAAAGAGTGTTTCAAAACTGCTCTTTCAAAAGAAAGGTTCACATCTGTCACTTGAGTGCACTCATCCCAAAGAAGTTTCTGAGAACGCTTCTGTCTAGTTTTCATGTGAAGATATTTCCTTTTCCATCATTGGCCTCAAACAGCTCCAAATATGCACTTGCAGATTCTACAAAAAGACAGTTTCAAAACTCTTCTATCAAAAAGAAGGTTCAAATCTGTGAGTAGAATGCACTCATCACAAAGTAGTTTCTGAGAATGCTTCTGTCTAGTTTTTATGTGAAGATATTTCCTTTTCCAGCATAGGCCTCAAAACGCTCCAAACAAACACTTGCAGATTCTTCAAAAGGAGTGTTTCCAAACTGCTCTATCCAAAGTAATGTTGAAGTCTGTGAGTTGAATGTACTCATCACACAGAAGTTTCCGAGAATGCTTCTGTCTAGGTTTTAGGTGAAGTTGTTTCATTTCCCAGCATAGGCCAGAAAGCGTTCTAAATATCCACTTGCAGATTGTACAAAAAGTGTGTTTCAAAACTGCTCCTTCAGTAGGAACGTTGCAGTCTGTGAGTTGAATGCACTCATCGCAAACAAGTTTCTGAGAATGCTTCTGTCTAGTTTTTATGTGAAGATATTTCCTTTTCCAGCATTGGCCTCAATCAGCTACAAATAAGCACCTGCAGATTATACAGAAAGAGAGTTTCAAAACTCTTCTATCAAAAAGAAGGTTCAACTCTGTGAGTAGAATGCACTCATCACAAAGAAGTTTCTGAGAATGCTTCTGTCTAGTTTTTATGTGAAGATATTTCCTTTTCCAGCATAGGCCTCAAAGTGCTCCAAATAAACCATTGCAGATTCTGCAAAAGGAGTGTTTCCAAACTGCTCTATCAAAAGGAATGTTCAAGTCTGTGAGTTGAATGCACTCATCACACAGAAGTTTCTGAGAATGCTTCTGTCTAGTTTTTAGGTGAAGATATTTAATTTCCCAGCCTTGGCCGCAAAGCCTTCCAAATATCCACTTGAAGATTCTACAAAAAGAGTGTTTCAATACTGCTCTTTCAAAAGGAAGGTTCAAGTCTGTGAGTTGAATGCACTCATTAAGAAGAAGTTTCGGAGAATGCTTCTGTGTAGTTGTTATTTGAGGACATTTCCATTTCCACCATTGGCCTCAATGAGCTCGAAATAAACACTTGCAGATTCTACAAAAGGAGTGTTTCCAAACTGTCCTATCAAAAGGATCGTTCAAGTCTGTGAGTTGAACGCACTCATCACACACAAGTTTCTGAGAAAGCTTCTGTGTAGTTTTTATGTGAAGATATTTCCTTTTCCAGCATTGGCCTCAAAGCGCTCGAAATAAACACTTGCAGATTCTACCAAAGGAGTGTTTCAAAACTGTCCTATCAAAAGGAACGTTCACGTCTGTGAGTTGAATGCATTCATCACACAGAAGTTTCTGAGAATCCTTCTGACTAGTTTTTAGGTGAAGATATTTCATTTCCCAGCATAGGCCTCACAGCGCTCGAAATATACACTAGCAGATTCTACAAAAAGAGTGTTTCAAGACTGCTCTTTCAAAAGAAAGGTTCAAATCTGTGACTTGAATGCACTCCTCCCAAAGAAGTTTCTGAGAACGCTTCTGTCTAGTTTTTATGTGAAGATATTTCCTTTTCCATCATTGGCCTCAAACAGCTCCAAATATGCACTTGCAGATTCTACAAAAAGACAGTTTCAAAACTCTTCTATCAAAAAGAAGGTTCAACTCTGTGAGTAGAATGCACTCATCACAAAGAAGTTTCTGAGAATGCTTCTGTCTAGTTTTTATGTGAAGATATTTCCTTTTCCAGCACAGGCCTCAAAACGCTCCAAACAAACACTTGCAGATTCTTCAAAAGGAGTGTTTCCAAACTGCTCTATCCAAAGTAATGTTCAAGTCTGTGAGTTGAATGCACTAATCACACAGAAGTTTCCGAGAATGCTTCTGTCTAGGTTTTAGGTGAAGATATTTCATTTCCCAGCATAGGCCAGAAAGCGTTCTAAATATCCACTTTCAGATTGTACAAAAAGTGTGTTTCAAAACTGCTCTTTCAGTAGGAACGTTAAAGTCAGTGAGTTGAATGCACTCATCGCAAACAAGTTTCTGAGAATGCTTCTGTCTAGTTTTTATATGAAGATATTTCCTTTTCCAGCATTGGCTTCCAACAGCTGCAAATATGCACTTCCAGATTCTACAGAAAGAGAGTTTCAAAACTCTTCTATCAAAAAGAAGGTTCAACTCTGTGAGTAGAATGCACTCATCACAAAGAAGTTTCTGAGAATGCTTCTGTCTAGTTTTTATGTGAAGATATTTCCTTTTCCAACATAGGCCTCAAAGTGCTCCAAATAAACCCTTGCAGATTCTGCAAAAGGAGTGTTTCCAAACTGTCCTATCAAAAGGATCGTTCAAGTCTGTGAGTTGAACGCACTCATCACACACAAGTTTCTGAGAATGCTTCTGTCTAGTTTTTATGTGAAGATATTTCCTTTTCCAGCATTGGCCTCAAAGTGCTCGAAATAAACACTTGTAGATTCTACCAAAGGAGTGTTTCAAAACTGTCCTATCAAAAGGAACGTTCATGTCTGTGAGTTGAATGCATTCATCACACAGAAGTTTCTGAGAATCCTTCTGTCTAGTTTTTAGGTGAAGATATTTCATTTCCCAGCGTAGGCCTCACAGCGCTCCAAATATACACTAGCAGATTCTACAAAAAGAGTGTTTCAAAACTGCTCTTTCAAAAGAAAGGTTCACATCTGTCACTTGAGTGCACTCATCCCAAAGAAGTTTCTGAGAACGCTTCTGTCTAGTTTTCATGTGAAGATATTTCCTTTTCCATCATTGGCCTCAAACAGCTCCAAATATGCACTTGCAGATTCTACAAAAAGACAGTTTCAAAACTCTTCTATCAAAAAGAAGGTTCAAATCTGTGAGTAGAATGCACTCATCACAAAGTAGTTTCTGAGAATGCTTCTGTCTAGTTTTTATGTGAAGATATTTCCTTTTCCAGCATAGGCCTCAAAACGCTCCAAACAAACACTTGCAGATTCTTCAAAAGGAGTGTTTCCAAACTGCTCTATCCAAAGTAATGTTGAAGTCTGTGAGTTGAATGTACTCATCACACAGAAGTTTCCGAGAATGCTTCTGTCTAGGTTTTAGGTGAAGTTGTTTCATTTCCCAGCATAGGCCAGAAAGCGTTCTAAATATCCACTTGCAGATTGTACAAAAAGTGTGTTTCAAAACTGCTCCTTCAGTAGAAACGTTGCAGTCCGTGAGTTGAATGCACTCATCGCAAACAAGTTTCTGAGAATGCTTCTGTCTAGTTTTTATGTGAAGATATTTCCTTTTCCAGCATTGGCCTCAATCAGCTACAAATAAGCACCTGCAGATTATACAGAAAGAGAGTTTCAAAACTCTTCTATCAAAAAGAAGGTTCAACTCTGTGAGTAGAATGCACTCATCACAAAGAAGTTTCTGAGAATGCTTCTGTCTAGTTTTTATGTGAAGATATTTCCTTTTCCAGCATAGGCCTCAAAGTGCTCCAAATAAACCATTGCAGATTCTGCAAAAGGAGTGTTTCCAAACTGCTCTATCAAAAGGAATGTTCAAGTCTGTGAGTTGAATGCACTCATCACACAGAAGTTTCTGAGAATGCTTCTGTCTAGTTTTTAGGTGAAGATATTTAATTTCCCAGCCTTGGCCGCAAAGCCTTCCAAATATCCACTTGAAGATTCTACAAAAAGAGTGTTTCAATACTGCTCTTTCAAAAGGAAGGTTCAAGTCTGTGAGTTGAATGCACTCATTAAGAAGAAGTTTCGGAGAATGCTTCTGTGTAGTTGTTATTTGAGGACATTTCCATTTCCACCATTGGCCTCAATGAGCTCGAAATAAACACTTGCAGATTCTACAAAAGGAGTGTTTCCAAACTGTCCTATCAAAAGGATCGTTCAAGTCTGTGAGTTGAACGCACTCATCACACACAAGTTTCTGAGAAAGCTTCTGTGTAGTTTTTATGTGAAGATATTTCCTTTTCCAGCATTGGCCTCAAAGCGCTCGAAATAAACACTTGCAGATTCTACCAAAGGAGTGTTTCAAAACTGTCCTATCAAAAGGAACGTTCACGTCTGTGAGTTGAATGCATTCATCACACAGAAGTTTCTGAGAATCCTTCTGACTAGTTTTTAGGTGAAGATATTTCATTTCCCAGCATAGGCCTCACAGCGCTCGAAATATACACTAGCAGATTCTACAAAAAGAGTGTTTCAAGACTGCTCTTTCAAAAGAAAGGTTCAAATCTGTGACTTGAATGCACTCCTCCCAAAGAAGTTTCTGAGAACGCTTCTGTCTAGTTTTTATGTGAAGATATTTCCTTTTCCATCATTGGCCTCAAACAGCTCCAAATATGCACTTGCAGATTCTACAAAAAGACAGTTTCAAAACTCTTCTATCAAAAAGAAGGTTCAACTCTGTGAGTAGAATGCACTCATCACAAAGAAGTTTCTGAGAATGCTTCTGTCTAGTTTTTATGTGAAGATATTTCCTTTTCCAGCACAGGCCTCAAAACGCTCCAAACAAACACTTGCAGATTCTTCAAAAGGAGTGTTTCCAAACTGCTCTATCCAAAGTAATGTTCAAGTCCGTGAGCTGAATGCACTCATCACACAGAAGTTTCCGAGAATGCTTCTGTCTAGGTTTTAGGTGAAGATATTCCATTTCCCAGCATAGGCCAGAAAGCGTTCTAAATATCCACTTTCAGATTGTACAAAAAGTGTGTTTCAAAACTGCTCTTTCAGTAGGAACCTTCATGACTGTGAGTTGAATGCACTCATTGCAAACAAGTTTCTGAGAATGCTTCTGTCTAGTTTTTATGTGAAGATATATCCTTTTCCAGCGTTGGCCTCCAACAGCTCCAAATATGCACTTGCAGCTTCTACAGAAAGAGAGTTTCAAAACTCTTCTATCATAAAGAAGGTTCAACTCCGTGAGTAGAATGCACTCATCACAAAGAAGTTTCTGAGAATGCTTCTGTCTAGTTTTTATGTGAAGATATTTCCTTTTCCAGCATAGGCCTCAAAGTGCTCCAAATAAACCCTTGCAGATTCTACAAAAGGAGTGTTTCCAAACTTCTCTATCAAAAGGAATGTTCAAGTCTGTGAGTTGAATGCACTCATCACACAGAAGTTTCTGAGAATGCTTCTGTCTAGTTTTTAGGTGAAGTTATTTCATTTCCCAGCCTAGGTCTCAAAGCGTTCCAAATATCCTCTTGAAGATTCTACAAAAAGAGTATTTCGAAACTGCTCTTTCAAAAGGAAGGTTCAAGTCTGTGGGTTGAATGCACTCATTGCAAAGAAGTTTCGGAGAATGCTTCTGTGTAGTTGTTATTTGAGGACATTTCCTTTTCCAACATTGGCCTCAATGAGCTCGAAATAAACACTTGCAGATTCTACAAACGGAGTGTTTCAAAACTGTCCTATCAAAAGGATCGTTCAAGTCTGTGAGTTGAACGCACTCATCACACATAAGTTTCTGAGAATGCTTCTGTCTAGTTTTTATGTGAAGATATTTCCTTTTCCAGCATTGGCCTCAAAGCGCTCGAAATAAACACTTGCAGATTCTACCAAAGGAGTGTTTCAAAACTGTCCTATCAAAAGGAACTTTCACGTCTGTGAGTTGAATGCATTCATCACACAGAAGTTTCTGAGAATCCTTCTGTCTAGTTTTTAGGTGAAGATATTTCATTTCCCAGCATAGGCCTCACAGCGCTCCAAATATACACTAGCAGATTCTACATAAAGAGTCTTTCAAAACTCCTCTTTCAAAAGAAAGTTTCAAATCTGTGACTTGAATGCACTCCTCCCAAACAAGTTTCTGAGAACGCTTCTGTCTAGTTTTCATGTGAAGATATTTCCTTTTCCATCATTGGCCTCAAACAGCTCCAAATATGCACCTGCAGATTCTACAAAAAGACAGTTTCAAAACTCTTCTATCAAAAAGAAGGTTCAACTCTGTGAGTAGAATGCACTCATCGCAAAGAAGTTTCTGAGAATGCTTCTGTCTAGTTTTTATGTGAAGATATTTCCTTTTCCAGCATAGGCCTCAAAACGCTCCAAACAAACACTTGCAGATTCTTCAAACGGAGTGTTTCCAAACTGCTCTATCCAAAGCAATGTTCAAGTCTGTGAGTTGAATGCACTCATCACACAGAAGTTTCCGAGAATGCTTCTGTCTAGGTTTTAGGTGAAGATATTCCATTTCCCAGCATAGGCCAGAAAGCGTTCAAAATAGCCACTTTCAGATTGTACAAAAAGTGTGTTTCAAAACTGCTCTTTCAGTAGGAACGTTCAAGTCTGTGAGTTGAATGAACTCATTGCAAACAAGTTTCTGAGAATGCTTCTGTCTAGTTTTTATGTGAAGATATTTCCTTTTCCAGCATTGGCCTCCAACAGCTCCAAATATGCACTTGCAGATTCTACAGAAAGAGAGTTTCAAAACTCTTCTATCAAAAAGAAGGTTCAACTCTGTGAGTAGAATGCACTCATCACACAGAAGTTTCTGAGAATGCTTCTGTCTAGTTTTTATGTGAAGATATTTCCTTTTCCAGCATAGGCCTCAAAGTGCTCCAAATAAACCCTTGCAGATTCTTCAAAAGGAGTGTTTCCAAACTTCTCTATCAAAAGGAATGTTCAAGTCTGTGAGTTGAATGCACTCATCACAAAGAAGTTTCTGAGAATCCTTCTGTCTAGTTTTTAGGTGAAGATATTTCATTTCCCAGCCTAGGCCTCAAATCGTTCCAAATATCCACTTGAAGATTCTACAAAAAGAGTGTTTCAAAACTGCTCTTTCAAAAGGAAGGTTCAAGTCTGTGAGTTGAATGCACTCATTGCAAAGAAGTTTCGGAGAATGCTTCTGTGTAGTTGTTATTTGAGGACATTTCCTTTTCCAACATTGGCCTCAATGAGCTCGAAATAAACACTTGCAGATTCTACAAAAGGAGTGTTTCAAAACTGTCCTATCAAAAGGATCGTTCAAGTCTGTGAGTTGAACGCACTCATCACACATAAGTTTCTGAGAATGCTTCTGTCTAGTTTTTATGTGAAGATATTTCCTTTTCCAGCATTGGCCTCAAAGCGCTCGAAATAAACACTTGCAGATTCTACCAAAGGAGTGTTTCAAAACTGTCCTATCAAAAGGAACGTTCATGTCTGTGAGTTGAATGCATTCATCACACAGAAGTTTCTGAGAATCCTTCTGTCTAGTTTTTAGGTGAAGATATTTCATTTCCCAACATAGGCCTCACAGCACTCCAAATATACACTAGCAGATTCTACAAAAAGACTGTTTCAAAACTGCTCTTTCAAAAGAAAGGTTCAAATCTGTGACTTGAATGCACTCCTCCAAACAAGTTTCTAAGATCGCTTCTGTCTAGTTTTTATGTGAAGATATTTCCTTTTCCATCATTGGCCTCAAACAGCTCCAAATATGCACTTGCAGATTCTACAAAAAGACAGTTTCAAACCTCTTCTATCAAAAACAAGGTTCAACTCTGTGAGTAGAATGCACTCATCACAAAGAAGTTTCTGAGAATGCTTCTGTCTAGTTTTTATGTGAAGATATTTCCTTTTCCAGCATAGGCCTCAAAACGCTCCAAACAAACACTTGCAGATTCTTCAAAAGGAGTGTTTCCAAACTGCTCTATCCAAAGTAATGTTCAAGTCTGTGAGTTGAATGCACTCATCACACAGAAGTTTCCGAGAGTGCTTCTGTCTAGGTTTTAGGTGAAGATATTCCATTTCCCAGCATAGGCCAGAAAGCGTTCTAAATATCCACTTTCAGATTGTACAAAAAGTGTGTTTCAAAACTGCTCTTTCAGTAGGAACGTTCAAGACTGTGAGTTGAATGCACTCATTGCAAACAAGTTTCTGAAAATGCTTCTGTCTAGTTTTTATGTGAAGCTATTTCCTTTCCAAGCATTGGCCTCCATCAGCTCCAAATATGCACTTGCAGATTCTACAGAAAGAGAGTTTCAAAACTCTTCTATCAAAAAGAAGGTTCAACTCTGTGAGTAGAATGCACTCATCACAAAGAAGTTTCTGAGAATGCTTCTGTCTAGTTTTTATGTGAAGATATTTCCTTTTCCAGCATAGGCCTCAAAGTGCTCCAAATAAACCCTTGCAGATTCTGCAAAAGGAGTGTTTCCAAACTTCTCTATCAAAAGGAATGTTCAAGTCTGTGAGTTGAATGCACTCATCACAAAGAAGTTTCTGAGAATGCTTCTGTCTAGTTTTTATGTGAAGATATTTCCTTTTCCAGCTTGGGCCTCAAAGCGCTCGAAATAAACACTTGCAGATTCTACCAGAGGAGTGTTTCAAAACTGTCCTATCAAAAGGAACGTTCACGTCTGTGAGTTGAATGCATTCATCACACAGAAGTTTCTGAGAATCCTTCTTTCTAGTTATTAGGTGAAGATATTTCATTTCCCAGCATAGGCCTCACAGCGCTCCAAATATACACTAGCAGATTCTACATAAAGAGTGTTTCAAAACTCCTCTTTCAAAAGAAAGGTTCAAATCTGTGACTTGAATGCACTCCTCCCAAACAGGTTTCTAAGAACGCTTCTGTCTAGTTTTTATGTGAAGATATTTCCTTTTAAATCATTGGCCTCAAACAGCTCCAAATATGCACTTGCAGATTCTACAAAAAGACAGTTTCAAAACTTTTCTATCAAAAAGAAGGTTCAACTCTGTGAGTAGAATGCACTCATCACAAAGAAGTTTCTGAGAATGCTTCTGTCTAGTTTTTATGTGAAGATATTTCCTTTTCCAGCATAGGCCTCAAACCGCTCCAAACAAACACTTACAGATACTACAAAGGGAGTGTTTCCATACTGCTCTATCCAAAGTAATGTTCAAGTCTGTGAGTTGAATGCACTCATCACACAGAAGTTTCCGAGAATGCTTCTGTCTGGGTTTTAGGTGAAGATATTTCATTTCCCAGCATAAGCCAGAAAGCGTTCTAAATATCCACTTGCAGATTATACAAAAAGTGTGTTTCAAAACTGCTCTTTCAAAAGGAACGTTCAATTCTGTGAGTTGAATGCACTCATCGCAAACAAGTTTCTGAGAATGCTTCTGTCTAGTTTTTATGTGAAGATATTTCCTTTTCCAGCATTGGCCTCCAACAGCTCCAAATATGCACTTGCAGATTCTACAGAAACACAGTTTCAAAACTCTTCTATCAAAAAGAAGGTTCAACTCTGTGAGTAGAATGCACTCATCACAAAGAAGTTTCTGAGAATGCTTCTGTCTAGTTTTTATGTGAAGATATTTCCTTTTCCAGCATAGGCCTCAAAGTGCTCCAAATGAACCCTTGCAGATTCTGCAAAAGTAGGGTTTCCAAACTTCTCTATCAAAAGGAATGTTCAAGTCTGTGAGTTGAATGCACTCATCACACAGAAGTTTCTGAGAATGCTTCTGTCTAGTTTTTAGGTGAAGATATTACATTTCCCAGCCTAGGCCTCAAAGCGTTCCAAATATCCACTTGAAGATTCTACAAAAAGAGTGTTTCAAAACTGCTCTTTCAAAAGTAAGGTTCAAGTCTGTGAGTTGAATGCACTCATTGCAAAGAAGTTTCGGAGAATGCTTCTGTGTAGTTGTTATTTGAGGACATTTCCTTTTCCACCATTGGCCTCAATGAGCTCTAAATAAACACTTGCAGATCCTACAAAAGGAATGTTTCCAAACTGACCTATCAAAAGGATCGTTCAAGTCTGTGAGTTGAACGCACTCATCACACACAAGTTTCTGAGAATGCTTCTGTCTAGTTTTTATGTGAAGATATTTCCTTTTACAGCATTGGCCTCAAAGCGCTCGAAATAAACACTTGCAGATTCTACCAAAGGAGTGTTTCAAAACTGTCCTATCAAAAGGAACGTTCACGTCTGTGAGTTGAATGCATTCATTGCACAGAAGTTTCTGAGAATCCTTCTGTCTAGTTTTTAGGTGAAGATATTTCATTTCCCAGCATAGGCCTCACAGCGCTCCAAATATACACTAGCAGATTCTACAAAAAGAGGGTTTCAAAACTGCTCTTTCAAAAGAAAGGTTCAAATCTGTGACTTGAATGCACGCCTCCCAAACAAGTTTCTGAGAACGCTTCTGTCTAGTTTTTATGTGAAGATATTTCCTTTTCCATCATTGGCCTCAAACAGCTCCAAATATGCACTTGCAGATTCTACAAAAAGACAGTTTCAAAACTCTTCTATCAAAAAGAAGGTTCAACTCTGTGAGTAGAATGCACTCATCACAAAGAAGTTTCTGAGAATGCTTCTCTCTAGTATTTATGTGAAGATATTTCTTTTCCAGCATAGGCCTCAAAACGCTCCAAACAAACACTTGCAGATTCTTCAAAAGGAGTGTTTCCAAACTGCTCTATCCAAAGTAATGTTCAAGTCTGTGAGTTGAATGCACTCATCACACAGAAGTTTCCGAGAATGCTTCTGTCTAGGTTTTAGGTGAAGATATTCCATTTCCCAGCATAGGCCAGAAAGCGTTCTAAATATCCACATTCAGATTGTACAAAAAGTGTGTTTCAAAACTGCTCTTTCAGTAGGAACGTTCAAGTCTGTGAGTTGAATGCACTCATTGCAAACAAGTTTCTGAGAATGCTTCTGTCTAGTTTTTATGTGAAGATATTTCCTTTTCCAGCATTGGCCTCCAACAGCTCCAAATATGCACTTGCAGATTCTACAGAAAGAGAGTTTCAAAACTCTTCTATCAAAAAGAAGTTTCAACTCTGTGAGTAGAATGCACTCATCACAAAGAAGTTTCTGAGAATGCTTCTGTCTAGTTTTTATGTGAAGATGTTTCCTTTTCCAGCATAGGCCTCAAAGTGCTCCAAATAAACCCTTGCAGATTCTGCAAAAGGAGTGTTTCCAAACTTCTCTATCAAAAGGAATGTTCAAGTCTGTGACTTGAATGCACTCATCACAAAGAAGTTTCTGAGAATGCTTCTGTCTAGTTTTTAGGTGAAGATATTTCATTTCCCAGCCTAGGCCTCAAAACGTTCCAAATATCCACTTGAAGATTCTACAAAAAGAGTGTTTCAAAACTACTCTTTCAAAAGGAAGGTTCAAGTCTGTGAGTCGAATGCACTCATTGCAAAGAAGTTTCGGAGAATGCTTCTGTGTAGTTGTTATTTGAGGACATTTCCTTTTCCAACATTGGCCTCAATGAGCTCGAAATAAAAACTTGCAGATTCTACAAAAGGAGTGTTTCAAAACTGTCCTATCAAAAGGATCGTTCAAGTCTGTGAGTTGAACGCACTCATCACACATAAGTTTCTGAGAATGCTTCTGTCTAGTTTTTATGTGAAGATATTTCCTTTTCCAGCATTGGCCTCAAAGCGCTCGAAATAAACACTTGCAGATTCTACCAAAGGAGTGTTTCAAAACTGTCCTATCAAAAGGAACGTTCACGTCTGTGAGTTGAATGCATTCATCACACAGAAGTTTCTGAGAATCCTTCTGTCTAGTTTTTAGGGGAAGATATTTCATTTCCCAGCATAGGCCTCACAGCGCTCCAAATATACAATAGCAGATTCTACATAAAGGGTGTTTCAAAACTCCTCTTTCAAAAGAAAGGTTCAAATCTGTGACTTGAATGCACTCCTCCCAAACAAGTTTCTGAGAACGCTTCTGTCTAGTTTTTATGTGAAGATATTTCCTCTTCCATCATTGGCCTCAAACAGCTCCAAATATGCACCTGCAGATTCTACAAAAAGACAGTTTCAAAACTCTTCTATCAAAAAGAAGGTTCAACTCTGCAAGTAGAATGCACTCATCACAAAGAAGTTTCTGAGAATGCTTCTGTCTAGTTTTTATGTGAAGATATTTCCTTTTCCAGCATAGGCCTCAAAACGCTCCAAACAAACACTTGCAGATTCTTCAAAAGGAGTGTTTCCAAACTGCTCTATCCAAAGTAATGTTCAAGTCTGTGAGTTGAATGCACTCATCACACAGAAGTTTCCGAGAATGCTTCTGTCTAGGTTTTAGGTGAAGATATTCCATTTCCCAGCATAGGCCAGAAAGCGTTCAAAATAGCCACTTTCAGATTGTACAAAAAGTGTGTTTCAAAACTGCTCTTTCAGTAGGAACGTTCAAGTCTGTGAGTTGAATGAACTCATTGCAAACAAGTTTCTGAGAATGCTTCTGTCTAGTTTTTATGTGAAGATATTTCCTTTTCCAGCATTGGCCTCCAACAGCTCCAAATATGGACTTGCAGATTCTACAGAAAGAGAGTTTCAAAACTCTTCTATCAAAAAGAAGGTTCAACTCTGTGAGTAGAATGCACTCATCACACAGAAGTTTCTGAGAATGCTTCTGTCTAGTTTTTATGTGAAGATATTTCCTTTTCCAGCATAGGCCTCAAAGTGCTCCAAATAAACCCTTGCAGATTCTGCAAAAGGAGTGTTTCCAAACTTCTCTATCAAAAGGAATGTTCAAGTCTGTGACTTGAATGCACTCATCACAAAGAAGTTTCTGAGAATCCTTCTGTCTAGTTTTTAGGTGAAGATATTTCATTTCCCAGCCTAGGCCTCAAAGCGTTCCAAATATCCACTTGAAGATTCTACAAAAAGAGTGTTTCAAAACTGCTCTTTCAAAAGGAAGGTTCAAGTCTGTGAGTTGAATGTACTCATTGCAAAGAAGTTTCGGAGAATGCTTCTGTGTAGTTGTTATTTGAGGACATTTCCTTTTCCACCATTGGCCTCAATGAGCTCGAAATAAACACTTGCAGATTCTACAAAAGGAGTGTTTCAAAACTGTCCTATCAAAAGGATCGTTCAAGTCTGTGAGTTGAACGCACTCATCACACATAAGTTTCTGAGAATGCTTCTGTCTAGTTTTTATGTGAAGATATTTCCTTTTCCAGCATTGGCCTCAAAGCGCTCGAAATAAACACTTGCAGATTCTACCAAAGGAGTGTTTCAAAACTGTCCTATCAAAAGGAACGTTCATGTCTGTGAGTTGAATGCATTCATCACACAGAAGTTTCTGAGAATCCTTCTGTCTAGTTTTTAGGTGAAGATATTTCATTTCCCAACATAGGCCCCACAGCACTCCAAATATACACTAGCAGATTCTACAAAAAGACTGTTTCAAAACTGCTCTTTCAAAAGAAAGTTTCAAATCTGTGACTTGAATGCACTCCTCCAAACAAGTTTCTAAGATCGCTTCTGTCTAGTTTTTATGTGAAGATATTTCCTTTTCCATCATTGGCCTCAAACAGCTCCAAATATGCACTTGCAGATTCTACAAAAAGACAGTTTCAAACCTCTTCTATCAAAAACAAGGTTCAACTCTGTGAGTAGAATGCACTCATCACAAAGAAGTTTCTGAGAATGCTTCTGTCTAGTTTTTATGTGAAGATATTTCCTTTTCCAGCATAGGCCTCAAAACGCTCCAAACAAACACTTGCAGATTCTTCAAAAGGAGTGTTTCCAAACTGCTCTATCCAAAGTAATGTTCAAGTCTGTGAGTTGAATGCACTCATCACACAGAAGTTTCCGAGAGTGCTTCTGTCTAGGTTTTAGGTGAAGATATTCCGTTTCCCAGCATAGGCCAGAAAGCGTTCTAAATAGCCACTTTCAGATTGTACAAAAAGTGTGTTTCAAAACTGCTCTTTCAGTAGGAACGTTCAAGTCTGTGAGTTGAATGCACTCATTGCAAACAAGTTTCTGAAAATGCTTCTGTCTAGTTTTTATGTGAAGCTATTTCCTTTCCAAGCATTGGCCTCTATCAGCTCCAAATATGCACTTGCAGATTCTACAGAAAGAGAGTTTCAAAACTCTTCTATCAAAAAGAAGGTTCAACTCTTTGAGTAGAATGCACTCATCACAAAGAAGTTTCTGAGAATGCTTCTGTCTAGTTTTTATGTGAAGATATTTCCTTTTCCAGCATAGGCCTCAAAGTGCTCCAAATAAACCCTTGCAGATTCTGCAAAAGGAGTGTTTCCAAACTTCTCTATCAGAAGGAATGTTCAAGTCTGTGAGTTGAATGCACTCATCACAAAGAAGTTTCTGAGAATGCTTCTGTCTAGTTTTTAGGTGAAGATATTTCATTTCCCAGCCTAGGCCTCAAAGCGTTCCAAATATCCACTTGAAGATTCTACAAAAAGAGTGTTTCAAAACTGCTCTTTCAAAAGGAAGGTTCAAGTCTGTGAGTTGAACGCACTCATTGCAAGGAAGTTTCGGAGAATGCTTCTGTGTAGTTGTTATTTGAGGACATTTCCTTTTCCAACATTGGCCTCAATGAGCTCGAAATAAACACTTGCAGTTTCTACAAAAGGAGTGTTTCAAAACTGTCCTATCAAAAGCATCGTTCAAGTCTGTGAGTTGAACGCACTCATCACACATAAGTTTCTGAGAATGCTTCTGTCTAGTTTTTATGTGAAGATATTTCCTTTTCCAGCTTTGGCCTCAAAGCGCTCGAAATAAACACTTGCAGATTCTACCAAAGGAGTGTTTCAAAACTGTCCTATCAAAAGAAACGTTCACGTCTGTGAGTTGAATGCATTCATCACACAGAAGTTTCTGAGAATCCTTCTTTCTAGTTATTAGGTGAAGATATTTCATTTCCCAGCATAGGCCTCACAGCGCTCCAAATATACACTAGCAGATTCTACATAAAGAGTGTTTCAAAACTCCTCTTTCAAAAGAAAGGTTCAAATCTGTGACTTGAATGCACTCCTCCCAAATAAGTTTCTGAGAACGCTTCTGTCTAGTTTTTATGTGAAGATATTTCCTTTTCCATCATTGGCCTCAAACAGCTCCAAATATGCACCTGCAGATTCTACAAAAAGACAGTTTCAAAACTCTTCTATCAAAAAGAAGGTTCAACTCTGTGAGTAGAATGCACTCATCACAAAGAAGTTTCTGAGAATGCTTCTGTCTAGTTTTTATATGAAGATATTTCCTTTTCCAGCATAGGCCTCAAAACGCTCCAAACAAACACTTGCAGATTCTTCAAAAGGAGTGTTTCCAAACTGCTGTATCCAAAGTAATGTTCAAGTCTGTGAGTTGAATGCACTAATCACACAGAAGTTTCCGAGAATGCTTCTGTCTAGGTTTTAGGTGAAGATATTTCATTTCCCAGCATAGGCCAGAAAGCGTTCTAAATATCCACTTTCAGATTGTACAAAAAGTGTGTTTCAAAACTGCTCTTTCAGTAGGAACGTTAAAGTCAGTGAGTTGAATGCACTCATCGCAAACAAGTTTCTGAGAATGCTTCTGTCTAGTTTTTATATGAAGATATTTCCTTTTCCAGCATTGGCTTCCAACAGCTGCAAATATGCACTTCCAGATTCTACAGAAAGAGAGTTTCAAAACTCTTCTATCAAAAAGAAGGTTCAACTCTGTGAGTAGAATGCACTCATCACAAAGAAGTTTCTGAGAATGCTTCTGTCTAGTTTTTATGTGAAGATATTTCCTTTTCCAACATAGGCCTCAAAGTGCTCCAAATAAACCCTTGCAGATTCTGCAAAAGGAGTGTTTCCAAACTGTCCTATCAAAAGGATCGTTCAAGTCTGTGAGTTGAACGCACTCATCACACACAAGTTTCTGAGAATGCTTCTGTCTAGTTTTTATGTGAAGATATTTCCTTTTCCAGCATTGGCCTCAAAGCGCTCGAAATAAACACTTGTAGATTCTACCAAAGGAGTGTTTCAAAACTGTCCTATCAAAAGGAACGTTCATGTCTGTGAGTTGAATGCATTCGTCACACAGAAGTTTCTGAGAATCCTTCTGTCTAGTTTTTAGGTGAAGATATTTCATTTCCCAGCGTAGGCCTCACAGCGCTCCAAATATACACTAGCAGATTCTACAAAAAGAGTGTTTCAAAACTGCTCTTTCAAAAGAAAGGTTCACATCTGTCACTTGAGTGCACTCATCCCAAAGAAGTTTCTGAGAACGCTTCTGTCTAGTTTTCATGTGAAGATATTTCCTTTTCCATCATTGGCCTCAAACAGCTCCAAATATGCACTTGCAGATTCTACAAAAAGACAGTTTCAAAACTCTTCTATCAAAAAGAAGGTTCAAATCTGTGAGTAGAATGCACTCATCACAAAGTAGTTTCTGAGAATGCTTCTGTCTAGTTTTTATGTGAAGATATTTCCTTTTCCAGCATAGGCCTCAAAACGCTCCAAACAAACACTTGCAGATTCTTCAAAAGGAGTGTTTCCAAACTGCTCTATCCAAAGTAATGTTCAAGTCTGTGAGTTGAATGTACTCATCACACAGAAGTTTCCGAGAATGCTTCTGTCTAGGTTTTAGGTGAAGTTGTTTCATTTCCCAGCATAGGCCAGAAAGCGTTCTAAATATCCACTTGCAGATTGTACAAAAAGTGTGTTTCAAAACTGCTCCTTCAGTAGGAACGTTGCAGTCTGTGAGTTGAATGCACTCATCGCAAACAAGTTTCTGAGAATGCTTCTGTCTAGTTTTTATGTGAAGATATTTCCTTTTCCAGCATTGGCCTCAATCAGCTACAAATAAGCACCTGCAGATTATACAGAAAGAGAGTTTCAAAACTCTTCTATCAAAAAGAAGGTTCAACTCTGTGAGTAGAATGCACTCATCACAAAGAAGTTTCTGAGAATGCTTCTGTCTAGTTTTTATGTGAAGATATTTCCTTTTCCAGCATAGGCCTCAAAGTGCTCCAAATAAACCATTGCAGATTCTGCAAAAGGAGTGTTTCCAAACTGCTCTATCAAAAGGAATGTTCAAGTCTGTGAGTTGAATGCACTCATCACACAGAAGTTTCTGAGAATGCTTCTGTCTAGTTTTTAGGTGAAGATATTTAATTTCCCAGCCTTGGCCGCAAAGCCTTCCAAATATCCACTTGAAGATTCTACAAAAAGAGTGTTTCAATACTGCTCTTTCAAAAGGAAGGTTCAAGTCTGTGAGTTGAATGCACTCATTAAGAAGAAGTTTCGGAGAATGCTTCTGTGTAGTTGTTATTTGAGGACATTTCCATTTCCACCATTGGCCTCAATGAGCTCGAAATAAACACTTGCAGATTCTACAAAAGGAGTGTTTCCAAACTGTCCTATCAAAAGGATCGTTCAAGTCTGTGAGTTGAACGCACTCATCACACACAAGTTTCTGAGAAAGCTTCTGTGTAGTTTTTATGTGAAGATATTTCCTTTTCCAGCATTGGCCTCAAAGCGCTCGAAATAAACACTTGCAGATTCTACCAAAGGAGTGTTTCAAAACTGTCCTATCAAAAGGAACGTTCACGTCTGTGAGTTGAATGCATTCATCACACAGAAGTTTCTGAGAATCCTTCTGACTAGTTTTTAGGTGAAGATATTTCATTTCCCAGCATAGGCCTCACAGCGCTCGAAATATACACTAGCAGATTCTACAAAAAGAGTGTTTCAAGACTGCTCTTTCAAAAGAAAGGTTCAAATCTGTGACTTGAATGCACTCCTCCCAAAGAAGTTTCTGAGAACGCTTCTGTCTAGTTTTTATGTGAAGATATTTCCTTTTCCATCATTGGCCTCAAACAGCTCCAAATATGCACTTGCAGATTCTACAAAAAGACAGTTTCAAAACTCTTCTATCAAAAAGAAGGTTCAACTCTGTGAGTAGAATGCACTCATCACAAAGAAGTTTCTGAGAATGCTTCTGTCTAGTTTTTATGTGAAGATATTTCCTTTTCCAGCACAGGCCTCAAAACGCTCCAAACAAACACTTGCAGATTCTTCAAAAGGAGTGTTTCCAAACTGCTCTATCCAAAGTAATGTTCAAGTCCGTGAGCTGAATGCACTCATCACACAGAAGTTTCCGAGAATGCTTCTGTCTAGGTTTTAGGTGAAGATATTCCATTTCCCAGCATAGGCCAGAAAGCGTTCTAAATATCCACTTTCAGATTGTACAAAAAGTGTGTTTCAAAACTGCTCTTTCAGTAGGAACCTTCATGACTGTGAGTTGAATGCACTCATTGCAAACAAGTTTCTGAGAATGCTTCTGTCTAGTTTTTATGTGAAGATATATCCTTTTCCAGCGTTGGCCTCCAACAGCTCCAAATATGCACTTGCAGCTTCTACAGAAAGAGAGTTTCAAAACTCTTCTATCATAAAGAAGGTTCAACTCTGTGAGTAGAATGCACTCATCACAAAGAAGTTTCTGAGAATGCTTCTGTCTAGTTTTTATGTGAAGATATTTCCTTTTCCAGCATAGGCCTCAAAGTGCTCCAAATAAACCCTTGCAGATTCTACAAAAGGAGTGTTTCCAAACTTCTCTATCAAAAGGAATGTTAAAGTCTGTGAGTTGAATGCACTCATCACACAGAAGTTTCTGAGAATGCTTCTGTCTAGTTTTTAGGTGAAGTTATTTCATTTCCCAGCCTAGGCCTCAAAGCGTTCCAAATATCCACTTGAAGATTCTACAAAAAGAGTATTTCGAAACTGCTCTTTCAAAAGGAAGGTTCAAGTCTGTGGGTTGAATGCACTCATTGCAAAGAAGTTTCGGAGAATGCTTCTGTGTAGTTGTTATTTGAGGACATTTCCTTTTCCAACATTGGCCTCAATGAGCTCGAAATAAACACTTGCAGATTCTACAAACGGAGTGTTTCAAAACTGTCCTATCAAAAGGATCGTTCAAGTCTGTGAGTTGAACGCACTCATCACACATAAGTTTCTGAGAATGCTTCTGTCTAGTTTTTATGTGAAGATATTTCCTTTTCCAGCATTGGCCTCAAAGCGCTCGAAATAAACACTTGCAGATTCTACCAAAGGAGTGTTTCAAAACTGTCCTATCAAAAGGAACTTTCACGTCTGTGAGTTGAATGCATTCATCACACAGAAGTTTCTGAGAATCCTTCTGTCTAGTTTTTAGGTGAAGATATTTCATTTCCCAGCATAGGCCTCACAGCGCTCCAAATATACACTAGCAGATTCTACATAAAGAGTCTTTCAAAACTCCTCTTTCAAAAGAAAGTTTCAAATCTGTGACTTGAATGCACTCCTCCCAAACAAGTTTCTGAGAACGCTTCTGTCTAGTTTTTATGTGAAGATATTTCCTTTTCCATCATTGGCCTCAAACAGCTCCAAATATGCACCTGCAGATTCTACAAAAAGACAGTTTCAAAACTCTTCTATCAAAAAGAAGGTTCAACTCTGTGAGTAGAATGCACTCATCGCAAAGAAGTTTCTGAGAATGCTTCTGTCTAGTTTTTATGTGAAGATATTTCCTTTTCCAGCATAGGCCTCAAAACGCTCCAAACAAACACTTGCAGATTCTTCAAACGGAGTGTTTCCAAACTGCTCTATCCAAAGTAATGTTCAAGTCTGTGAGTTGAATGCACTCATCACACAGAAGTTTCCGAGAATGCTTCTGTCTAGGTTTTAGGTGAAGATATTCCATTTCCCAGCATAGGCCAGAAAGCGTTCAAAATAGCCACTTTCAGATTGTACAAAAAGTGTGTTTCAAAACTGCTCTTTCAGTAGGAACGTTCAAGTCTGTGAGTTGAATGAACTCGTTGCAAACAAGTTTCTGAGAATGCTTCTGTCTAGTTTTTATGTGAAGATATTTCCTTTTCCAGCATTGGCCTCCAACAGCTCCAAATATGGACTTGCAGATTCTACAGAAAGAGAGTTTCAAAACTCTTCTATCAAAAAGAAGGTTCAACTCTGTGAGTAGAATGCACTCATCACACAGAAGTTTCTGAGAATGCTTCTGTCTAGTTTTTATGTGAAGATATTTCCTTTTCCAGCATAGGCCTCAAAGTGCTCCAAATAAACCCTTGCAGATTCTGCAAAAGGAGTGTTTCCAAACTTCTCTATCAAAAGGAATGTTCAAGTCTGTGAGCTGAATGCACTCATCACAAAGAAGTTTCTGAGAATCCTTCTGTCTAGTTTTTAGGTGAAGATATTTCATTTCCCAGCCTAGGCCTCAAATCGTTCCAAATATCCACTTGAAGATTCTACAAAAAGAGTGTTTCAAAACTGCTCTTTCAAAAGGAAGGTTCAAGTCTGTGAGTTGAATGCACTCATTGCAAAGAAGTTTCGGAGAATGCTTCTGTGTAGTTGTTATTTGAGGACATTTCCTTTTCCAACATTGGCCTCAATGAGCTCGAAATAAACACTTGCAGATTCTACAAAAGGAGTGTTTCAAAACTGTCCTATCAAAAGGATCGTTCAAGTCTGTGAGTTGAACGCACTCATCACACATAAGTTTCTGAGAATGCTTCTGTCTAGTTTTTATGTGAAGATATTTCCTTTTCCAGCATTGGCCTCAAAGCGCTCGAAATAAACACTTGCAGATTCTACCAAAGGAGTGTTTCAAAACTGTCCTATCAAAAGGAACGTTCATGTCTGTGAGTTGAATGCATTCATCACACAGAAGTTTCTGAGAATCCTTCTGTCTAGTTTTTAGGTGAAGATATTTCATTTCCCAACATAGGCCTCACAGCACTCCAAATATACACTAGCAGATTCTACAAAAAGACTGTTTCAAAACTGCTCTTTCAAAAGAAAGGTTCAAATCTGTGACTTGAATGCACTCCTCCAAACAAGTTTCTAAGATCGCTTCTGTCTAGTTTTTATGTGAAGATATTTCCTTTTCCATCATTGGCCTCAAACAGCTCCAAATATGCACTTGCAGATTCTACAAAAAGACAGTTTCAAACCTCTTCTATCAAAAACAAGGTTCAACTCTGTGAGTAGAATGCACTCATCACAAAGAAGTTTCTGAGAATGCTTCTGTCTAGTTTTTATGTGAAGATATTTCCTTTTCCAGCATAGGCCTCAAAACGCTCCAAACAAACACTTGCAGATTCTTCAAAAGGAGTGTTTCCAAACTGCTCTATCCAAAGTAATGTTCAAGTCTGTGAGTTGAATGCACTCATCACACAGAAGTTTCCGAGAGTGCTTCTGTCTAGGTTTTAGGTGAAGATATTCCATTTCCCAGCATAGGCCAGAAAGCGTTCTAAATATCCACTTTCAGATTGTACAAAAAGTGTGTTTCAAAACTGCTCTTTCAGTAGGAACGTTCAAGTCTGTGAGTTGAATGCACTCATTGCAAACAAGTTTCTGAAAATGCTTCTGTCTAGTTTTTATGTGAAGCTATTTCCTTTCCAAGCATTGGCCTCCATCAGCTCCAAATATGCACTTGCAGATTCTACAGAAAGAGAGTTTCAAAACTCTTCTATCAAAAAGAAGGTTCAACTCTGTGAGTAGAATGCACTCATCACAAAGAAGTTTCTGAGAATGCTTCTGTCTAGTTTTTATGTGAAGATATTTCCTTTTCCAGCATAGGCCTCAAAGTGCTCCAAATAAACCCTTGCAGATTCTGCAAAAGGAGTGTTTCCAAACTTCTCTATCAAAAGGAATGTTCAAGTCTGTGAGTTGAATGCACTCATCACAAAGAAGTTTCTGAGAATGCTTCTGTCTAGTTTTTAGGTGAAGATATTTCATTTCCCAGCCTAGGCCTCAAAGCGTTCCAAATATCCACTTGAAGATTCTACAAAAAGAGTGTTTCAAAACTGCTCTTTCAAAAGGAAGGTTCAAGTCTGTGAGTTGAATGCACTCATTGCAAGGAAGTTTCGGAGAATGCTTCTGTGTAGTTGTTATTTGAGGACATTTCCTTTTCCAACATTGGCCTCAATGAGCTCGAAATAAACACTTGCAGATTCTACAAAAGGAGTGTTTCAAAACTGTCCTATCAAAAGCATCGTTCAAGTCTGTGAGTTGAACGCACTCATCACACATAAGTTTCTGAGAATGCTTCTGTCTAGTTTTTATGTGAAGATATTTCCTTTTCCAGCTTTGGCCTCAAAGCGCTCGAAATAAACACTTGCAGATTCTACCAAAGGAGTGTTTCAAAACTGTCCTATCAAAAGGAACGTTCACGTCTGTGAGTTGAATGCATTCATCACACAGAAGTTTCTGAGAATCCTTCTTTCTAGTTATTAGGTGAAGATATTTCATTTCCCAGCATAGGCCTCACAGCGCTCCAAATATACACTAGCAGATTCTACATAAAGAGTGTTTCAAAACTCCTCTTTCAAAAGAAAGGTTCAAATCTGTGACTTGAATGCACTCCTCCCAAACAAGTTTCTGAGAACGCTTCTGTCTAGTTTTTATGTGAAGATATTTCCTTTTCCATCATTGGCCTCAAACAGCTCCAAATATGCACCTGCAGATTCTACAAAAAGACAGTTTCAAAACTCTTCTATCAAAAAGAAGGTTCAACTCTGTGAGTAGAATGCACTCATCACAAAGAAGTTTCTGAGAATGCTTCTGTCTAGTTTTTATATGAAGATATTTCCTTTTCCAACATAGGCCTCAAAACGCTCCAAACAAACACTTGCAGATTCTTCAAAAGGAGTGTTTCCAAACTGCTCTATCCAAAGTAATGTTCAAGTCTGTGAGTTGAATGCACTCATTGCAAACAAGTTTCTGAGAATGCTTCTGTCTAGTTTTTATGTGAAGATATTTCCTTTTCCAGCATTGGCCTCCAACAGCTCCAAATATGCACTTGCAGATTCTACAGAAAGAGAGTTTCAAAACTCTTCTATCAAAAAGAAGGTTCAACTCTGTGAGTAGAATGCACTCATCACAAAGAAGTTTCTGAGAATGCTTCTGTCTAGTTTTTATGTGAAGATATTTCCTTTTCCAGCATAGGCCTCAAAGTGCTCCAAATAAACCCTTGCAGATTCTGCAAAAGGAGTGTTTCCAAACTTCTCTATCAAAAGGAATGTTCAAGTCTGTGAGTTGAATGCACTCATCACACAGAGGTTTCTGAGAATGCTTCTGTCTAGTTTTTAGGTGAAGATATTTCATTTCCCATCCTAGACCTCAAAGCGTTCCAAATATCCACTTGAAGATTCTACAAAAAGAGTGTTTTCAAACTGCTCTTTCAAAAGGAAGGTTCAAGTCGGTGAGTTGAATGCACTCATTGCAAAGAAGTTTCGGAGAATGCTTCTGTGTAGTTGTTATTTGAGGACATTTCCTTTTCCAACATTGGCCTCAATGAGCTCGAAATAAACACTTGCAGTTTCTACAAAAGGAGTGTTTCAAAACTGTCCTATCAAAAGGATCGTTCAAGTCTGTGAGTTGAACGCACTCATCACACATAAGTTTCTGAGAATGCTTCTGTCTAGTTTTTATGTGAAGATATTTCCTTTTCCAGCATTGGCCTCAAAGCGCTCGAAATAAACACTTGCAGATTCTACCAAAGGAGTGTTTCAAAACTGTCCTATCAAAAGGAACGTTCACGTCTGTGAGTTGAATGCATTCATCACATAGAAGTTTCTGAGAATCCTTCTGTCTAGTTTTTAGGTGAAGATATTTCATTTCCCAGCATAGGCCTCACAGCGGTCCAAATATACACTAGCAGATTCTACATAAAGGGTGTTTCAAAACTCCTCTTTCAAAAGAAAGGTTCAAATCTGTGACTTGAATGCACTCCTCCCAAACAAGTTTCTGAGAACGCTTCTGTCTACTTTTTATGTGAAGATATTTCCTTTTCCATCATTGGCCTCAAACAGCTCCAAATATGCACCTGCAGATTCTACAAAAAGACAGTTTCAAAACTCTTCTATCAAAAAGAAGGTTCAACTCTGTGAGTAGAATGCACTCATCACAAAGAAGTTTCTGAGAATGCTTCTGTCTAGTTTTTATGTGAAGATATTTCCTTTTCCAGCATAGGCCTCAAAACGCTCCAAACAGACACTTGCAGATTCTTCAAAAGGAGTGTTTCCAAACTGCTCTATCCAAAGTAATGTTCAAGTCTGTGAGTTGAATGCACTCATCACACAGAAGTTTCCGAGAATGCTTCTGTCTAGGTTTTAGGTGAAGATATTCCATTTCCCAGCATAGGCCAGAAAGCGTTCTAATTATCCACTTTCAGATTGTACAAAAAGTGTGTTTCAAAACTGCTCTTTCAGTAGGAACGTTCAAGTCTGTGAGTTGAATGCACTCATTGCAAACAAGTTTCTGAGAATGCTTCTGTCTAGTTTTTATGTGAAGATATTTCCTTTTCCAGCATTGGCCTCCAACAGCTCCAAATATGCACTTGCAGATTCTACAGAAAGAGAGTTTCAAAACTCTTCTATCAAAAAGAAGGTTCAACTCTGTGAGTAGAATGCACTCATCTCAAAGAAGTTTCTGAGAATGCTTCTGTCTAGTTTTTATGTGAAGATTCTTCCTTTTCCAGCATAGGCCTCAAAGTGGTCCAAATAAACCCTTGCAGATTCTGCAAAAGTAGTGTTTCCAAACTGCTCTATCAAAGGAATGTTCAAGTCTGTGAGTTGAATGCACTCATCACACAGAAGTTTCTGAGAATGCTTCTGTCTAGTTTTTAGGTGAAGATATTTCATTTCCCAGCATACGCCTCAAAGCGTTTCAAATATCCACTTGAAGATTCTACAAAAAGAGTGTTTCAAAACTGCTCTTTCAAAAGGAAGGTTCAAGTCTGTGAGTTGAATGCACTCATTGCAAAGGAGTTTCGGAGAATGCTTCTGTGTAGTTGTTATTTGAGGACATTTCCTTTTCCAACATTGGCCTCAATGAGCTCGAAATAAACACTTGCAGATTCCTACAAAAGGAGTGTTTCAAAACTGTCGTATCAAAAGGAACGTTCATGTCTGTGAGTTGAATGCATTCATCACAAAGAAGTTTCTGAGAATCCTTCTGTCTAGTTTTTAGGTGAAGATAATTCATTTCCCAGCATAGGCCTCACAGCGCTCCAAATATACACTAGCAGATTCTACATAAAGAGTGTTTCAAAATTCCTCTTTCAAAAGAAAGGTTCAAATCTTTGACTTGAATGCACTCCTCCCAAACAAGTTTCTGAGAACGCTTCTGTCTAGTTTTTATGTGAAGATATTTCCTTTTCCAGCATAGGCCTCAAAACGCTCCAAACAAACACTTGCAGATTCTTCAAAAGGAGTGTTTCCAAACTGCTCTATCCAAAGTAATGTTCAAGTCTGTGAGTTGAATGAACTCATCACACAGAAGTTTCCGAGAATGCTTCTGTCTAGGTTTTACGTGAAGATATTCCATTTACCAGCATAGGCCAGAAAGCGTTCTAAATATCCACTTTCAGATTGTACAAAAAGTGTGTTTCAAAACTGCTCTTTCAGTAGGAACGTTCAAGTCTGTGAATTGAATGCACTCATCGCAAACAAGTTTCTGAGAATGCTTCTGTCTAGTTTTTATGTGAAGATATTTCCTTTTCCAGCATTGGCCTCAATCAGCTACAAATAAGCACTTGCAGATTATACAGAAAGAGAGTTTCAAAACTCTTCTATCAAAAAGAAGGTTCAACTCTGTGAGTAGAATGCACTCATCACAAAGAAGTTTCTGAGAATGCTTCTGTCTAGTTTTTATGTGAAGATATTTCCTTTTCCAGCATAGGCCTCAAAGTGCTCCAAATAAACCCTTGCAGATTCTGCAAAAGGAGTGTTTCCAAACTTCTCTATCAAAAGGAATGTTCAAGTCTGTGAGTTGAATGCACTCATCACAAAGAAGTTTCTGAGAATGCTTCTGTCTAGTTTTTAGGTGAAGATATTTCATTTCCCAGCCTAGGCCTCAAAGCGTTCCAAATATCCACTTGAAGATTCTACAAAAAGAGTGTTTCAAAACTGCTCTTTCAAAAGGAAGGTTCAAGTCTGTGAGTTGAATGCACTCATTGCAAGGAAGTTTCGGAGAATGCTTCTGTGTAGTTGTTATTTGAGGACATTTCCTTTTCCAACATTGGCCTCAATGAGCTCGAAATAAACACTTGCAGATTCTACAAAAGGAGTGTTTCAAAACTGTCCTATCAAAAGCATCGTTCATGTCTGTGAGTTGAACGCACTCATCACACATAAGTTTCTGAGAATGCTTCTGTCTAGTTTTTATGTGAAGATATTTCCTTTTCCAGCTTTGGCCTCAAAGCGCTCGAAATAAACACTTGCAGATTCTACCAAAGGAGTGTTTCAAAACTGTCCTATCAAAAGGAACGTTCACGTCTGTGAGTTGAATGCATTCATCACACAGAAGTTTCTGAGAATCCTTCTTTCTAGTTATTAGGTGAAGATATTTCATTTCCCAGCATAGGCCTCACAGCGCTCCAAATATACAATAGCAGATTCTACATAAAGAGTGTTTCAAAACTCCTCTTTCAAAAGAAAGGTTCAAATCTGTGACTTGAATGCACTCCTCCCAAACAAGTTTCTGAGAACGCTTCTGTCTAGTTTTTATGTGAAGATATTTCCTTTTCCATCATTGGCCTCAAACAGCTCCAAATATGCACCTGCAGATTCTACAAAAAGACAGTTTCAAAACTCTTCTATCAAAAAGAAGGTTCAACTCTGTGAGTAGAATGCACTCATCACAAAGAAGTTTCTGAGAATGCTTCTGTCTAGTTTTTATATGAAGATATTTCCTTTTCCAACATAGGCCTCAAAACGCTCCAAACAAACACTTGCAGATTCTTCAAAAGGAGTGTTTCCAAACTGCTCTATCCAAAGTAATGTTCAAGTCTGTGAGTTGAATGCACTCATTGCAAACAAGTTTCTGAGAATGCTTCTGTCTAGTTTTTATGTGAAGATATTTCCTTTTCCAGCATTGGCCTCCAACAGCTCCAAATATGCACTTGCAGATTCTACAGAAAGAGAGTTTCAAAACTCTTCTATCAAAAAGAAGGTTCAACTCTGTGAGTAGAATGCACTCATCACAAAGAAGTTTCTGAGAATGCTTCTGTCTAGTTTTTATGTGAAGATATTTCCTTTTCCAGCATAGGCCTCAAAGTGCTCCAAATAAACCCTTGCAGATTCTGCAAAAGGAGTGTTTCCAAACTTCTCTATCAAAAGGAATGTTCAAGTCTGTGAGTTGAATGCACTCATCACACAGAGGTTTCTGAGAATGCTTCTGTCTAGTTTTTAGGTGAAGATATTTCATTTCCCATCCTAGACCTCAAAGCGTTCCAAATATCCACTTGAAGATTCTACAAAAAGAGTGTTTTCAAACTGCTCTTTCAAAAGGAAGGTTCAAGTCGGTGAGTTGAATGCACTCATTGCAAAGAAGTTTCGGAGAATGCTTCTGTGTAGTTGTTATTTGAGGACATTTCCTTTTCCAACATTGGCCTCAATGAGCTCGAAATAAACACTTGCAGTTTCTACAAAAGGAGTGTTTCAAAACTGTCCTATCAAAAGGATCGTTCAAGTCTGTGAGTTGAACGCACTCATCACACATAAGTTTCTGAGAATGCTTCTGTCTAGTTTTTATGTGAAGATATTTCCTTTTCCAGCATTGGCCTCAAAGCGCTCGAAATAAACACTTGCAGATTCTACCAAAGGAGTGTTTCAAAACTGTCCTATCAAAAGGAACGTTCACGTCTGTGAGTTGAATGCATTCATCACATAGAAGTTTCTGAGAATCCTTCTGTCTAGTTTTTAGGTGAAGATATTTCATTTCCCAGCATAGGCCTCACAGCGGTCCAAATATACACTAGCAGATTCTACATAAAGGGTGTTTCAAAACTCCTCTTTCAAAAGAAAGGTTCAAATCTGTGACTTGAATGCACTCCTCCCAAACAAGTTTCTGAGAACGCTTCTGTCTACTTTTTATGTGAAGATATTTCCTTTTCCATCATTGGCCTCAAACAGCTCCAAATATGCACCTGCAGATTCTACAAAAAGACAGTTTCAAAACTCTTCTATCAAAAAGAAGGTTCAACTCTGTGAGTAGAATGCACTCATCACAAAGAAGTTTCTGAGAATGCTTCTGTCTAGTTTTTATGTGAAGATATTTCCTTTTCCAGCATAGGCCTCAAAACGCTCCAAACAGACACTTGCAGATTCTTCAAAAGGAGTGTTTCCAAACTGCTCTATCCAAAGTAATGTTCAAGTCTGTGAGTTGAATGCACTCATCACACAGAAGTTTCCGAGAATGCTTCTGTCTAGGTTTTAGGTGAAGATATTCCATTTCCCAGCATAGGCCAGAAAGCGTTCTAATTATCCACTTTCAGATTGTACAAAAAGTGTGTTTCAAAACTGCTCTTTCAGTAGGAACGTTCAAGTCTGTGAGTTGAATGCACTCATTGCAAACAAGTTTCTGAGAATGCTTCTGTCTAGTTTTTATGTGAAGATATTTCCTTTTCCAGCATTGGCCTCCAACAGCTCCAAATATGCACTTGCAGATTCTACAGAAAGAGAGTTTCAAAACTCTTCTATCAAAAAGAAGGTTCAACTCTGTGAGTAGAATGCACTCATCTCAAAGAAGTTTCTGAGAATGCTTCTGTCTAGTTTTTATGTGAAGATTCTTCCTTTTCCAGCATAGGCCTCAAAGTGGTCCAAATAAACCCTTGCAGATTCTGCAAAAGTAGTGTTTCCAAACTGCTCTATCAAAGGAATGTTCAAGTCTGTGAGTTGAATGCACTCATCACACAGAAGTTTCTGAGAATGCTTCTGTCTAGTTTTTAGGTGAAGATATTTCATTTCCCAGCATACGCCTCAAAGCGTTTCAAATATCCACTTGAAGATTCTACAAAAAGAGTGTTTCAAAACTGCTCTTTCAAAAGGAAGGTTCAAGTCTGTGAGTTGAATGCACTCATTGCAAAGGAGTTTCGGAGAATGCTTCTGTGTAGTTGTTATTTGAGGACATTTCCTTTTCCAACATTGGCCTCAATGAGCTCGAAATAAACACTTGCAGATTCCTACAAAAGGAGTGTTTCAAAACTGTCGTATCAAAAGGAACGTTCATGTCTGTGAGTTGAATGCATTCATCACAAAGAAGTTTCTGAGAATCCTTCTGTCTAGTTTTTAGGTGAAGATAATTCATTTCCCAGCCTAGGCCTCACAGCGCTCCAAATATACACTAGCAGATTCTACATAAAGAGTGTTTCAAAATTCCTCTTTCAAAAGAAAGGTTCAAATCTGTGACTTGAATGCACTCCTCCCAAACAAGTTTCTGAGAACGCTTCTGTCTAGTTTTTATGTGAAGATATTTCCTTTTCCAGCATAGGCCTCAAAACGCTCCAAACAAACACTTGCAGATTCTTCAAAAGGAGTGTTTCCAAACTGCTCTATCCAAAGTAATGTTCAAGTCTGTGAGTTGAATGAACTCATCACACAGAAGTTTCCGAGAATGCTTCTGTCTAGGTTTTACGTGAAGATATTCCATTTACCAGCATAGGCCAGAAAGCGTTCTAAATATCCACTTTCAGATTGTACAAAAAGTGTGTTTCAAAACTGCTCTTTCAGTAGGAACGTTCAAGTCTGTGAATTGAATGCACTCATCGCAAACAAGTTTCTGAGAATGCTTCTGTCTAGTTTTTATGTGAAGATATTTCCTTTTCCAGCATTGGCCTCAATCAGCTACAAATAAGCACTTGCAGATTATACAGAAAGAGAGTTTCAAAACTCTTCTATCAAAAAGAAGGTTCAACTCTGTGAGTAGAATGCACTCATCACAAAGAAGTTTCTGAGAATGCTTCTGTCTAGTTTTTATGTGAAGATATTTCCTTTTCCAGCATAGGCCTCAAAGTGCTCCAAATAAACCATTGCAGATTCTGCAAAAGGAGTGTTTCCAAACTGCTCTATCAAAAGGAATGTTCAAGTCGGTGAGTTGAATGCACTCATCACACAGAAGTTTCTGAGAATCCTTCTGTCTAGTTTTTAGGTGATGATATTTCATTTCCCAGCCTTGGCCGCAAAGCCTTCCAAATATCCACTTGAAGATTCTACAAAAACAGTGTTTCAATACTGCTCTTTCAAAAGGAAGGTTCAAGTCTGTGAGTTGAATGCACTCATTAAAAAGAAGTTTCGGAGAATGCTTCTGTGTAATTGTTATTTGAGGACATTTCCTTTTCCACCATTGGCCTCAATGAGCTCGAAATAAACACTTGCAGATTCTACAAAAGGAGTGTTTCCAAAATGTCCTATCAAAAGGATCGTTCAAGTCTGTGAGTTAAACGCACTCATCACACACAAGTTTCTGAGAAAGCTTCTGTCTAGTTTTTATGTGAAGATATTTCCTTTTCCAGCATTGGCCTCAAAGCGCTCGAAATAAACACTTGCAGATTCTACCAAAGGAGTGTTTCAAAACTGTCCTATCAAAAGGAACGTTCACGTCTGTGAGTTGAATGCATTCATCACACAGAAGTTTCTGAGAATCCTTCTGTCTAGTTTTTAGGGGAAGATATTTCATTTCCCAGCATAGGCCTCACAGCGCTCCAAATATACAATAGCAGATTCTACATAAAGATTGTTTCAAAACTCCTCTTTCAAAAGAAAGGTTCAAATCTGTGACTTGAATGCACTCCTCCCAAACAAGTTTCTGAGAACGCTTCTGTCTAGTTTTTATGTGAAGATATTTCCTCTTCCATCATTGGCCTCAAACAGCTCCAAATATGCACCTGCAGATTCTACAAAAAGACAGTTTCAAAACTCTTCTATCAAAAAGAAGGTTCAACTCTGTGAGTAGAAGGCACTCATCACAAAGAAGTTTCTGAGAATGCTTCTGTCTAGTTTTTATGTGAAGATATTTCCTTTTCCAGCATAGGCCTCAAAACGCTCCAAACAAACACTTGCAGATTCTTCAAAAGGAGTGTTTCCAAACTGCTCTATCCAAAGTAATGTTCAAGTCTGTGAGTTGAATGCACTCATTGCAAACAAGTTTCTGAGAATGCTTCTGTCTAGTTTTTATGTGAAGATATTTCCTTTTCCAGCATAGGCCTCAAACCGCTCAAAACAAACACTTGCAGATACTTCAAAAGGAGTGTTTCCATACTGCTCTATCCAAAGTAATGTTCAAGTCTGTGAGTTGAATGCACTCATCACACAGAAGTTTCCGAGAATGCTTCTGTCTGGGTTTTAGGTGAAGATATTTCATTTCCCAGCATAAGCCAGAAAGCGTTCTAAATGTCCACTTGCAGATTTTACAAAAAGTGTGTTTCAAAACTGCTCTTTCAAAAGGAACGTTCAATTCTGTGAGTTGAATGCACTCATCGCAAACAAGTTTCTGAGAATGCTTCTGTCTAGTTTTTATGTGAAGATATTTCCTTTTCCAGCATTGGCCTCCAACAGCTCCAAATATGCACTTGCAGATTCTACAGAAAGAGAGTTTCAAAACTCTTCTATCAAAAAGAAGGTTCAACTCTGTGAGTAGAATGCACTCATCACAAAGAAGTTTCTGAGAATGCTTCTGTCTAGTTTTTATGTGAAGATATTTCCTTTTCCAGCATAGGCCTCAAAGTGCTCCAAATGAACCCTTGCAGATTCTGCAAAAGTAGGGTTTCCAAACTTCTCTATCAAAAGGAATGTTCAAGTCTGTGAGTTGAATGCACTCATCACACAGAAGTTTCTAAGAATGCTTCTGTCTAGTTTTTAGGTGAAGATATTTCATTTCCCAGCCTAGGCCTCAAAGCGTTCCAAATATCCACTTGAAGATTCTACAAAAAGAGTGTTTCAAAACTGCTCTTTCAAAAGGAAGTTTCAAGTCTGTGAGTTGAATGCACTCATTGCAAAGAAGTTTCGGAGAATGCTTCTGTGTAGTTGTTATTTGAGGACATTTCCTTTTCCACCATTGGCCTCAATGAGCTCGAAATAAACACTTGCAGATCCTACAAAAGGAATGTTTCCAAACTGACCTATCAAAAGGATCGTTCAAGTCTGTGAGTTGAACGCACTCATCACACACAAGTTTCTGAGAATGCTTCTGTCTAGTTTTTATGTGAAGATATTTCCTTTTCCAGCATTGGCCTCAAAGCGCTCGAAATAAACACTTGCAGATTCTACCAAAGGATTGTTTCAAAACTGTCCTATCAAAAGGAACGTTCACGTCTGTGAGTTGAATGCATTCATCACACAGAAGTTTCTGAGAATCCTTCTGTCTAGTTTTTAGGTGAAGATATTTCATTTCCCAGCATAGGCCTCACAGCGCTCCAAATATACACTAGCAGATTCTACAAAAAGAGGGTTTCAAAACTGCTCTTTCAAAAGAAAGGTTCAAATCTGTGACTTAAATGCACGCCTCCCAAACAAGTTTCTGAGAACGCTTCTGTCTAGTTTTTATGTGAAGATATTTCCTTTGCCATCATTGGCCTCAAACAGCTTCGAATATGCACTTGCAGATTCTACAAAAAGACAGTTTCAAAACTCTTCTATCAAAAAGAAGGTTCAACTCTGTGAGTAGAATGCACTCATCACAAAGAAGTTTCTGAGAATGCTTCTGTCTAGTATTTATGTGAAGATATTTCCTTTTCCAGCATAGGCCTCAAAACGCTCCAAACAAACACTTGCAGATTCTTCAAAAGGAGTGTTTCCAAACTGCTCTATCCAAAGTAATGTTCAAGTCTGTGAGTTGAATGCACTCATCACACAGAAGTTTCCGAGAATGCTTCTGTCTAGGTTTTAGGTGAAAATATTCCATTTCCCAGCATAGGCCAGAAAGCGTTCTAAATATCCACTTTCAGATTGTACAAAAAGTGTGTTTCAAAACTGCTCTTTCAGTAGGAAAGTTCAAGTCTGTGAGTTGAATGCACTCATTGCAAACAAGTTTCTAAGAATGCTTCTGTCTAGTTTTTATGTGAAGATATTTCCTTTTCCAGCATTGGCCTCCAACAGCTCCAAATATGCACTTGCAGATTCTACAGAAAGAGAGTTTCAAAACTCTTCTATCAAAAAGAAGGTTCAACTCTGTGAGTAGAATGCACTCATCACAAAGAAGTTTCTGAGAATGCTTCTGTCTAGTTTTTATGTGAAGATATTTCCTTTTCCAGCATAGGCCTCAAAGTGCTCCAAATAAACCCTTGCAGATTCTGCAAAAGGAGTGTTTCCAAACTTCTCTATCAAAAGGAATGTTCAAGTCTGTGACTTGAATGCACTCATCACAAAGAAGTTTCTGAGAATGCTTCTGTCTAGTTTTTAGGTGAAGATATTTCATTTCCCAGCCTAGGCCTCAAAGCGTTCCAAATATCCACTTGAAGATTCTACAAAAAGAGTGTTTCAAAACTGCTCTTTCAAAAGGAAGGTTCAAGTCTGTGAGTTGAATGCACTCATTGCAAAGAAGTTTCGGAGAATGCTTCTGTGTAGTTGTTATTTGAGGACATTTCCTTTTCCAACATTGGCCTCAATGAGCTCGAAATAAACACTTGCAGATTCTACAAAAGGAGTGTTTCAAAACTGTCCTATCAAAAGGATCGTTCAAGTCTGTGAGTTGAACGCACTCATCACACATAAGTTTCTGAGAATGCTTCTGTCTAGTTTTTATGTGAAGATATTTCCTTTTCCAGCATTGGCCTCAAAGCGCTCGAAATAAACACTTGCAGATTCTACCAAAGGAGTGTTTCAAAACTGTCCTATCAAAAGGAACGTTCACGTCTGTGAGTTGAATGCATTCATCACACAGAAGTTTCTGAGAATCCTTCTGTCTAGTTTTTAGGTGAAGATATTTCATTTCCCAGCATAGGACTCACAGCGCTCCAAATATACACTAGCAGATTCTACATAAAGAGTGTTTCAAAACTCCTCTTTCAAAAGAAATGTTCAAATCTGTCACTTGAATGTACTCCTCCCAAACAAGTTTCTGAGAACGCTTCTGTCTAGTTTTTATGTGAAGATATTTCCTTTTCCATCATTGGCCTCAAACAGCTCCAAATATGCACCTGCTGATTCTAAAAAAAGACAGTTTCAAAACTCTTCTATCAAAAAGAAGGTTCAACTCTGTGAGTAGAATGCACTCATCACAAAGAAGTTTCTGAGAATGCTTCTGTCTAGTTTTTATGTGAAGATATTTCCTTTTCCAGCATAGGCCTCAAAACGCTCCAAACAAACACTTGCAGATTCTTCAAAAGGAGTGTTTCCAAACTGCTCTATCCAAAGTAATGTTCAAGTCTGTGAGTTGAATGCACTCATTGCAAACAAGTTTCTGAGAATGCTTCTGTCTAGTTTTTATGTGAAGATATTTCCTTTTCCAGCATTGGCCTCCAACAGCTCAAAATATGCACTTGCAGATTCTACAGAAAGAGAGTTTCAAAACTCTTCTATCAAAAAGAAGGTTCAACTCTGTGAGTAGAATGCACTCATCACAAAGAAGTTTCTGAGAATGCTTCTGTCTAGTTTTTATGTGAAGATATTTCCTTTTCCAGCATAGGCCTCAAAGTGCTCCAAATAAACCCTTGCAGATTCTGCAAAAGGAGTGTTTCCAAACTTCTCTATCAAAAGGAATGTTCAAGTCTGTGAGTTGAATGCACTCATCACACAGAAGTTTCTGAGAATGCTTCTGTCTAGTTTTTAGGTGAAGATATTTCATTTCCCAGCCTAGACCTCAAAGCGTTCCAAATATCCACTTGAAGATTCTACAAAAAGAGTGTTTTCAAACTGCTCTTTCAAAAGGAAGGTTCAAGTCGGTGAGTTGAATGCACTCATTGCAAAGAAGTTTCGGAGAATGCTTCTGTGTAGTTGTTATTTGAGGACATTTCCTTTTCCAACATTGGCCTCAATAAGCTCGAAATAAACACTTGCAGTTTCTACAAAAGGAGTGTTTCAAAACTGTCCTATCAAAAGGATCGTTCAAGTCTGTGAGTTGAACGCACTCATCACACATAAGTTTCTGAGAATGCTTCTGTCTAGTTTTTATGTGAAGATATTTCCTTTTCCAGCATTGGCCTCAAAGCGCTCGAAATAAACACTTGCAGATTCTACAAAAGGAGTGTTTCAAAACTGTCCTATCAAAAGGAACGTTCACGTCTGTGAGTTGAATGCATTCATCACACAGAAGTTTCTGAGAATCCTTCTGTCTAGTTTTTAGGTGAAGATATTTCATTTCCCAGCATAGGCCTCACAGCGCTCCAAATATACACTAGCAGATTCTACATAAAGGGTGTTTCAAAACTCCTCTTTCAAAAGAAAGGTTCAAATCTGTGACTTGAATGCACTCCTCCCAAACAAGTTTCTGAGAACGCTTCTGTCTACTTTTTATGTGAAGATATTTCCTTTTCCATCATTGGCCTCAAACAGCTCCAAATATGCACCTGCAGATTCTACAAAAAGACAGTTTCAAAACTCTTCTATCAAAAAGAAGGTTCAACTCTGTGAGTAGAATGCACTCATCACAAAGAAGTTTCTGAGAATGCTTCTGTCTAGTTTTTATGTGAAGATATTTCCTTTTCCAGCATAGGCCTCAAAACGCTCCAAACAGACACTTGCAGATTCTTCAAAAGGAGTGTTTCCAAACTGCTCTATCCAAAGTAATGTTCAAGTCTGTGAGTTGAATGCACTCATCACACAGAAGTTTCCGAGAATGCTTCTGTCTAGGTTTTAGGTGAAGATATTCCATTTCCCAGCATAGGCCAGAAAGCGTTCTAAATATCCACTTTCAGATTGTACAAAAAGTGTGTTTCAAAACTGCTCTTTCAGTAGGAACGTTCAAGTCTGTGAGTTGAATGCACTCATTGCAAACAAGTTTCTGAGAATGCTTCTGTCTAGTTTTTATGTGAAGATATTTCCTTTTCCAGCATTGGCCTCCAACAGCTCCAAATATGCACTTGCAGATTCTACAGAAAGAGAGTTTCAAAACTCTTCTATCAAAAAGAAGGTTCAACTCTGTGAGTAGAATGCACTCATCACAAAGAAGTTTCTGAGAATGCTTCTGTCTAGTTTTTATGTGAAGATATTTCCTTTTCCAGCATAGGCCTCAAAGTGGTCCAAATAAACCCTTGCAGATTCTGCAAAAGTAGTGTTTCCAAACTGCTCTATCAAAGGAATGTTCAAGTCTGTGAGTTGAATGCACTCATCTCACAGACGTTTCTGAGAATGCTTCTGTCTAGTTTTTAGGTGAAGATATTTCATTTCCCAGCATACGCCTCAAAGCGTTTCAAATATCCACTTGAAGATTCTACAAAAAGAGTGTTTCAAAACTGCTCTTTCAAAAGGAAGGTTCAAGTCTGTGAGTTGAATGCACTCATTGCAAAGGAGTTTCGGAGAATGCTTCTGTGTAGTTGTTATTTGAGGACATTTCCTTTTCCAACATTGGCCTCAATGAGCTCGAAATAAACACTTGCAGATTCCTACAAAAGGAGTGTTTCAAAACTGTCGTATCAAAAGGAACGTTCATGTCTGTGAGTTGAATGCATTCATCACAAAGAAGTTTCTGAGAATACTTCTGTCTAGTTTTTAGGTGAAGATAATTCATTTCCCAGCATAGGCCTCACAGCGCTCCAAATATACACTAGCAGATTCTACATAAAGAGTGTTTCAAAATTCCTCTTTCAAAAGAAAGGTTCAAATCTTTGACTTGAATGCACTCCTCCCAAACAAGTTTCTGAGAACGCTTCTGTCTAGTTTTTATGTGAAGATATTTCCTTTTCCAGCATAGGCCTCAAAACGCTCCAAACAAACACTTGCAGATTCTTCAAAAGGAGTGTTTCCAAACTGCTCTATCCAAAGTAATGTTCAAGCCTGTGAGTTGAATGCACTCATCACACAGAAGTTTCCGAGAATGCTTCTGTCTAGGTTTTACGTGAAGATATTCCATTTAACAGCATAGGCCAGAAAGCGTTCTAAATATCCACTTTCAGATTGTACAAAAAGTGTGTTTCAAAACTGCTCTTTCAGTAGGAACGTTCAAGTCTGTGAATTGAATGCACTCATCGCAAACAAGTTTCTGAGAATGCTTCTGTCTAGTTTTTATGTGAAGATATTTCCTTTTCCAGCATTGGCCTCAATCAGCTACAAATAAGCACTTGCAGATTATACAGAAAGAGAGTTTCAAAACTCTTCTATCAAAAAGAAGGTTCAACTCTGTGAGTAGAATGCACTCATCACAAAGAATTTTCTGAGAATGCTTCTGTCTAGTTTTTATGTGAAGATATTTCCTTTTCCAGCATAGGCCTCAAAGTGCTCCAAATAAACCATTGCAGATTCTGCAAAAGGAGTGTTTCCAAACTGCTCTATCAAAAGGAATGTTCAAGTCTGTGAGTTGAATGCACTCATCACACAGAAGTTTCTGAGAATGCTTCTGTCTAGTTTTTAGGTGAATGATATTTCATTTCCCAGCCTTGGCCGCAAAGCCTTCCAAATATCCACTTGAAGATTCTACAAAAAGAGTGTTTCAATACTGCTCTTTCAAAAGGAAGGTTCAAGTCTGTGAGTTGAATGCACTCATTAAAAAGAAGTTTCGGAGAATGCTTCTGTGTAATTGTTATTTGAGGACATTTCCTTTTCCACCATTGGCCTCAATGAGCTCGAAATAAACACTTGCAGATTCTACAAAAGGAGTGTTTCCAAAATGTCCTATCAAAAGGATCGTTCAAGTCTGTGAGTTAAACGCACTCATCACACACAAGTTTCTGAGAAAGCTTCTGTCTAGTTTTTATGTGAAGATATTTCCTTTTCCAGCATTGGCCTCAAAGCGCTCGAAATAAACACTTGCAGATTCTACCAAAGGAGTGTTTCAAAACTGTCCTATCAAAAGGAACGTTCACGTCTGTGAGTTGAATGCATTCATCACACATAAGTTTCTGAGACTCCGTCTGTCTTGTTTTTAGGTGAAGATATTTCATTTCCCAGCATAGGCCTCACAGCGCTCCAAATATACACTAGCAGATTCAACAAAAAGAGTGTTTCAAAACTGCTCTTTCAAAGGAAAGGTTCACATCTTTGACTTGAATGCACTCCTCCCAAACAAGTTTCTGAGAACGCTTCTGTCTAGTTTTTATGTGAAGATATTTCCTTTTCCATCATTGGCCTGAAACAGCTCCAAATATGCACTTGCAGATTCTACAAAAAGACAGTTTCAAAACTCTTCTATCAAAAAGAAGGTTCAACACTGTGAGTAGAATGCACTCATCACAAAGAAGTTTCTGAGAATGCTTCTGTCTAGTTTTTATGTGAAGATATTTCCTTTTCCAGCATAGGCCTCAAAACGCTCCAAGCAAACACTTGCAGATTCTTCAAAAGGAGTGTTTCCAAACTGCTCTATCCAAAGTAATGTTCAAGTCTGTGAGTTGAATGCACTCATCACACAGAAGTTTTGGAGAATGCTTCTGTCTAGGTTTTAGGTGAAGATATTTCATTTCCTAGCATAGGCCAAAAAGCGTTCTATATCCACTTGCAGATTGTACAAAAAGTGTGTTTCCAACTGCTCTATCAAAAGGAATGTTCAAGTCTGTGAGTTGAATGCACTCATCACACAGAAGTTTCTGAGAATGCTTCTGTCTAGTTTTTAGGTGAAGATATTTCATTTCCCAGGCTAGGCCTCAAGGCGTTCCAAATATCCACTTGAAGATCCTACAAAAAGAGTGTTTAAATACTGCTCTTTCAAAAGGAAGGTTCAAGTCTGTGAGTTGAATGCACTCATTGCAAAGAAGTTTCGGAGAATGCTTCTGTGTAGTTGTTATTTGAGGACATTTCCTTTTCCACCATTGGCCTCAATGAGCTCGAAATAAACACTTGCAGATTCAACAAAACGAGTGTTTCCAAACTGTCCTATCAAAAGGATCGTTGAAGTCTGTGAGTAGAATGCACTCATCACACACAAGTTTCTGAGAATGCTTCTGTCTAGTTTCTATGTGAAGATATTTCCTTTTCCAGCATTGGCCTCAAAGCGCTCGAAATAAACACTTGCAGATTCTACCAAAGGAGTGTTTCAAAACTGTCCTATCAAAAGGAACGTTCACGTCTGTGAGTTGAATGCATTCATCACACAGAACTTTCTGAGAATGCTTCTGTCTAGTTTTTAGGTGAAGATATTTCATTTCCCAGCATAGGCCTCACAGCGCTCCAAATATACACTAGCAGATTCTACAAAAAGAGTGTTTCAAAACTGCTCTTTCAAAAGAAAGTTTCACATCTGTGACTTGAATGCACTCCTCCTAAACAAGTTTCTGAGAACGCTTCTGTCTAGTTTTTATGTGAAGATATTTCCTTTTCCAACATTGGCCTCAAACAGTTCCAAATATGCACTTGCAGATTCTACAAAAAGACAGTTTCAAAACTCTTCTATCAAAAAGAAGGTTCAACACTGTGAGTAGAATGCACTCGTCACAAAGAAGTTTCTGAGAATGCTTCTGTCTAGTTTTTATGTGAAGATATTTCCTTTTCCAGCATAGGCCTCAAAACGCTCCAAGCAAACACTTGCAGATTCTTCAAAAGGAGTGTTTCCAAACTGCTCTATCCAAAGTAATGTTCAAGTCTGTGAGTTGAATGCACTCATCACACAGAAGTTTCGGAGAATGCTTCTGTCTAGGTTTTAGGTGAAGATATTTCATTTCCCAGCATAGGCCAAAAAGCGTTCTATATCCACTTGCAGATTGTACAAAAAGTGTGTTTCAAAACTGCTCTTTCAGTAGGAACGTTCAAGTCTGTGAGTTGAATGCACTCATCGCAAACAAGTTTCTGAGAATGCTTCTGTCTACTTTTTATGTGAAGATATTTCCTTTTCCAGCATTGGCCTACAACAGCTCCATATATGCACTTGCAGATTCTACAGAAAGAGAGTTTCAAAACTCTTCTATCAAAAAGAAGGTTCAACTCTGTGAGTAGAATGCACTCATCACAAAGAAGTTTCTGAGAATGCTTCTGTCTAGTTTTTATGTGAAGATATTTCCTTTTCCAGCATAGGCCTCAAAGTGCTCCAAATAAACACTTGCAGATTCTGCAAAAGGAGTGTTTCCAAACTGCTCTATCAAAAGGAATTTTCAAGTCTGTGAGTTGAATGCACTCATCACACAGAAGTTTCTGAGAATGCTTCTGTCTAGTTTTTAGGTGAAGATATTTCACTTCCCAGCCTAGGCCTCTAATCGTTCCAAATATCCACTTGAAGATTCTACAAAAAGAGTGTTTCAAAACTGCTCTTTCATAAGAAAGGTTCAAGTCTGTGAGTTGAATGCACTCATTGCAAAGAAGTTTCGGAGAATGCTTCTGTGTAGATGTTATTTGAGGACATTTCCTTTTCCAACACTGGCCTCAATGAGCTCCAAATAAACACTTGCAGATTCTACAAAAGGAGTGTTTCCAAACTGTCCTATCAAAAGGATCGTTCAAGTCTGTGAGTTGAACGCACTCATCACACATAAGTTTCTGAGAATGCTTCTGTCTAGTTTTTATGTGAAGATATTTCCTTTTCCAGCATTGGCCTCAAAGCGCTCGAAATAAACACTTGCAGATTCTACCAAAGGAGTGTTTCAAAACTGTCCTATCAAATGGAACGTTCACGTCTGTGAGTTGAATGCATTCATCACACAGAAGTTTCTGAGAATCCTTCTGTCTAGTTTTTAGGTGAAGATATTTCATTTCCCAGCATAGGCCTCTCAGCGCACCAAATATACACTAGCAGATTCTACAAAAAGAGTGTTTCAAAACTGCTCTTTCAAAAGAAAGGTTCAAATCTTTGACTTGAATGCACTCCTCCAAAACAAGTTTCTGAGAACGCTTCTGTCTAGTTTTTATGTGAAGATATTTCCTTTTCCATCATTCGCCTCAAACAGCTCCAAATATGCACTTGCAGATTCTACAAAAAGACAGTTTCAAAACTCTTCTATCAAAAAGAAGGTTCAACACTGTGAGTAGAATGCACTCATCACAAAGAAGTTTCTGAGAATGCTTCTGTCTAGTTTTTATGTGAAGATATTTCCTTTTCCAGCATAGGCCTCAAAACGCTCCAAGCAAACACTTGCAGATTTTTCAAAAGGAGTGTTTCCAAACTGCTCTATCCAAAGTAATGTTCAAGTCTGTGATTTGAATGCACTCATCACACAGAAGTTTCTGAGAATGCATCTGTCTAGTTTTTAGGTGAAGATATTTCATTTCCCAGCCTAGGCCTCAAAGCGTTCCAAATATCCACTTGAAGATTCTACAAAAAGAGTGTTTCAAAACTGCTCTTTCATAAGAAAGGTTCAAGTCTGTGAGTTGAATGCACTCATTGCAAAGAAGTTTCGGAGAATGCTTCTGTGTAGTTGTTATTTGAGGACACTTCCTTTTCCACCATTTTCCTCAATGAGTTCGAAATAAACACTTGCAGATTCTATAAAAGGAGTGTTTCCAAACTGTCCTATCAAAAGGATCGTTCAAGTCTGTGGGTTGAATGCACTCATCACACACAAGTTTCTGAGAATGCTTCTGTCTAGTTTTCATGTGAAGATATTTCCTTTTCCAGCATTGGCCTCAAAGCACTCCAAACAAACACTTGCAGATTCTTCAAAAGGAGTGTTTCCAAACTGCTCTATCCAAAGTAATGTTCAAGTCTGTGAGTTGAATGCACTCATCACACAGAAGTTTCGGAGAATGCTTCTGTATAGGTTTCAGTTGAAGATATTTCATTTCCCAGCTTAGGCCAAAAAGCGTTCTAAATATCCACTTGCAGATTGTACAAAAAGTGTGTTTCAAAACTGCTCTTTCAGTAGGAACGTTCAAGTCTGTGAGATGAATGCACTCATTGCAAACAAGTTTCTGAGAATGCTTCTGTCTAGTTTTTATGTGAAGATATTTCCTTTTCCAGCACTGGCCTCCAACAGCTCCAAATATGGACTTGCAGATTCTACAGAAAGAGAGTTTCAAAACTCTTCTACCAAAAAGAAGGTTCAACTCTGTGAGTAGAATGCACTCATCACAAAGAAGTTTCTGAGAATGCTTCTGTCTAGTTTTTATGTGAAGATATTTCCTTTTCCAGCATAGGCCTCAAAGTGCTCCAAATAAACCCTTGCAGATTCTGCAAAAGGAGTGTTTCCAAACTTCTCTATCAAAAGGAATGTTCAAGTCTGTGAGTTGAATGCACTCATCACACAGAAGTTTCTGAGAATGCTTCTGTCTAGTTTTTAGGTGAAGATATTCCATTTCCCAGCCTAGGCCTCAAAGCGTTCCAAATATCCACTTGAAGATTCTACAAAAAGAGTGTTTCAAAACTGCTCTTTCAAAAGGAAGGTTCAAGTCTGTGAGTTGAATGCACTCATTGCAAAGAAGTTTCGGAGAATGCTTCTGTGTAGTTGTTATATGAGGACATTTCCTTTTCCAACATTGGCCTCAATGAGCTCGATATAAACACGTGCAGATCCTACAAAAGGAGTGTTTCAAAACTGTCCTATAAAAAGGATCGTTCAAGTCTGTGAGTTGAACGAACTCATCACACATAAGTTTCTGAGAATGTTTCTGTCTAGTTTTTATGTGAAGATATTTCCTTTTCCAGCATTGGCCTCAAAGCGCTCGAAATAAACACTTGCAGATTCTACCAAAGGAGTGTTTCAAAACTGTCCTATCAAAAGGAACGTTCACGTCTGTGAGTTGAATGCATTCATCACACAGAAGTTTCTGAGAATGCTTCTGTCTAGTTTTTAGGTGAAGATATTTCATTTCCCAGCATAGGCCTCACAGCGCCCCAAATATACACTAGCAGATTCTACAAAAAGAGTGTTTCAAAATAGCTCTTTCAAAAGAAAGGTTCAAATCTGTGACTTGAATGCACTCCTCCCAAACAAGTTTCTAAGAACCCTTCTGTCTAGTTTTTATGTGAAGATATTTCCTTTTCCATCATTGGCCTCAAACAGCTCCAAATATGCACTTGCAGATTCTACAAAAAGACAGTTTCAAAACTCTTCTATCAAAAAGAAGGTTCAACTCTGTGAGTAGAATGCACTCATCACAAAGAAGTTTCTGAGAATGCTTCTGTCTAGTTTTTATGTGAAGATATTTCCTTTTCCAGCATAGTCCTCAAACCGCTCCAAACAAACACTTGCAGATACTTCAAAAGGAGTGTTTCCAAACTGCTCTATCCAAAGTAATGTTCAAGTCTGTGAGTTGAATGCACTAATCACACAGAAGTTTCCGAGAATGCTTCTGTCTAGGTTTTAGGTGAAGATATTTCATTTCCCAGCATAGGACAGAAAGCGTTCTAAATATCCACTTTCAGATTGTACAAAAAGTGTGTTTCAAAACTGCTCTTTCAGTAGGAACGTTAAAGTCAGTGAGTTGAATGCACTCATTGCAAACATGTTTCTGAGAATGCTTCTGTCTAGTTTTTATATGAAGATATTTCCTTTTCCAGCATTGGCTTCCAACAGCTGCAAATATGCACTTCCAGATTCTACAGAAAGAGAGTTTCAAAACTCTTCTATCAAAAAGAAGGTTCAACTCTGTGAGTAGAATGCACTCATCACAAAGAAGTTTCTGAGAATGCTTCTGTCTAGTTTTTATGTGAAGATATTTCCTTTTCCAACATAGGCCTCAAAGTGCTCCAAATAAACCCTTGCAGATTCTGCAAAAGGAGTGTTTCCAAACTGTCCTATCAAAAGGATCGTTCAAGTCTGTGAGTTGAACGCCCTCATCACACACAAGTTTCTGAGAATGCTTCTGTCTAGTTTTTATGTGAAGATATTTCCTTTTCCAGCATTGGCCTCAAAGCGCTCGAAATAAACACTTGTAGATTCTACCAAAGGAGTGTTTCAAAACTGTCCTATCAAAAGGAACGTTCATGTCTGTGAGTTGAATGCATTCATCACACAGAACTTTCTGAGAATCCTTCTGTCTAGTTTTTATGTGAAGATATTTCATTTCCCAGCGTAGGCCTCACAGCGCTCCAAATATACACTAGCAGATTCTACAAAAAGAGTGTTTCAAAGCTGCTCTTTCAAAAGAAAGGTTCACATCTGTGACTTGAGTGCACTCATCCCAAAGAAGTTTCTGAGAACGCTTCTGTCTAGTTTTCATGTGAAGATATTTCCTTTTCCATCATTGGCCTCAAACAGCTCCAAATATGCACTTGCAGATTCTACAAAAAGACAGTTTCAAAACTCTTCTATCAAAAAGAAGGTTCAAATCTGTGAGTAGAATGCACTCATCACAAAGTAGTTTCTGAGAATGCTTCTGTCTAGTTTTTATGTGAAGATATTTCCTTTTCCAGCATAGGCCTCAAAACGCTCCAAACAAACACTTGCAGATTCTTCAAAAGGAGTGTTTCCAAACTGCTCTATCCAAAGTAATGTTGAAGTCTGTGAGTTGAATGCACTCATCACACAGAAGTTTCCGAGAATGCTTCTGTCTAGGTTTTAGGTGAAGTTGTTTCATTTCCCAGCATAGGCCAGAAAGCGTTCTAAATATCCACTTGCAGATTGTACAAAAAGTGTGTTTCAAAACTGCTCTTTCAGTAGGAACGTTCAAGTCTGTGAGTTGAATGCACTCATCGCAAACAAGTTTCTGAGAATGCTTCTGTCTAGTTTTTATGTGAAGATATTTCCTTTTCCAGCATTTGCCTCAATCAGCTACAAATAAGCACTTGCAGATTATACAGAAAGAGAGTTTCAAAACTCTTCTATCAAAAAGAAGGTTCAACTCTGTGAGTAGAATGCACTCATCACAAAGAAGTTTCTGAGAATGCTTCTGTCTAGTTTTTATGTGAAGATATTTCCTTTTCCAGCATAGGCCTCAAAGTGCTCCAAATAAACCATTGCAGATTCTGCAAAAGGAGTGTTTCCAAACTGCTCTATCAAAAGGAATGTTCAAGTCTGTGAGTTGAATGCACACATCACACAGAAGTTTCTGAGAATGCTTCTGTCTAGTTTTTAGGTGAAGATATTTAATTTCCCAGCCTTGGCCGCAAAGCCTTCCAAATATCCACTTGAAGATTCTACAAAAAGAGTGTTTCAATACTGCTCTTTCAAAAGGAAGGTTCAAGTCTGTGAGTTGAATGCACTCATTAAGAAGAAGTTTCGGAGAATGCTTCTGTGTAGTTGTTATTTGAGGACATTTCCATTTCCACCATTGGCCTCAATGAGCTCGAAATAAACACTTGCAGATTCTACAAAAGGAGTGTTTCCAAACTGTCCTATCAAAAGGATCGTTCAAGTCTGTGAGTTGAACGCACTCATCACACACAAGTTTCTGAGAAAGCTTCTGTGTAGTTTTTATGTGAAGATATTTCCTTTTCCAGCATTGGCCTCAAAGCGCTCGAAATAAACACTTGCAGATTCTACCAAAGGAGTGTTTCAAAACTGTCCTATCAAAAGGAACGTTCACGTCTGTGAGTTGAATGCATTCATCACACAGAAGTTTCTGAGAATCCTTCTGACTAGTTTTTAGGTGAAGATATTTCATTTCCCAGCATAGGCCTCACAGCGCTCGAAATATACACTAGCAGATTCTACAAAAAGAGTGTTTCAAGACTGCTCTTTCAAAAGAAAGGTTCAAATCTGTGACTTGAATGCACTCCTCCCAAAGAAGTTTCTGAGAACGCTTCTGTCTAGTTTTTATGTGAAGATATTTCCTTTTCCATCATTGGCCTCAAACAGCTCCAAATATGCACTTGCAGATTCTACAAAAAGACAGTTTCAAAACTCTTCTATCAAAAAGAAGGTTCAACTCTGTGAGTAGAATGCACTCATCACAAAGAAGTTTCTGAGAATGCTTCTGTCTAGTTTTTATGTGAAGATATTTCCTTTTCCAGCATAGGCCTCAAAACGCTCCAAACAAACACTTGCAGATTCTTCAAAAGGAGTGTTTCCAAACTGCTCTATCCAAAGTAATGTTCAAGTCCGTGAGCTGAATGCACTCATCACACAGAAGTTTCCGAGAATGCTTCTGTCTAGGTTTTAGGTGAAGATATTCCATTTCCCAGCATAGGCCAGAAAGCGTTCTAAATATCCACTTTCAGATTGTACAAAAAGTGTGTTTCAAAACTGCTCTTTCAGTAGGAACCTTCATGACTGTGAGTTGAAAGCACTCATTGCAAACAAGTTTCTGAGAATGCTTCTGTCTAGTTTTTATGTGAAGATATATCCTTTTCCAGCGTTGGCCTCCAACAGCTCCAAATATGCACTTGCAGCTTCTACAGAAAGAGAGTTTCAAAACTCTTCTATCATAAAGAAGGTTCAACTCTGTGAGTAGAATGCACTCATCACAAAGAAGTTTCTGAGAATGCTTCTGTCTAGTTTTTATGTGAAGATATTTCCTTTTCCAGCATAGGCCTCAAAGTGCTCCAAATAAACCCTTGCAGATTCTACAAAAGGAGTGTTTCCAAACTTCTCTATCAAAAGGAATGTTCAAGTCTGTGAGTTGAATGCACTCATCACACAGAAGTTTCTGAGAATGCTTCTGTCTAGTTTTTAGGTGAAGTTATTTCATTTCCCAGCCTAGGCCTCAAAGCGTTCCAAATATCCACTTGAAGATTCTACAAAAAGAGTATTTCGAAACTGCTCTTTCAAAAGGAAGGTTCAAGTCTGTGGGTTGAATGCACTCATTGCAAAGAAGTTTCGGAGAATGCTTCTGTGTAGTTGTTATTTGAGGACATTTCCTTTTCCAACATTGGCCTCAATGAGCTCGAAATAAACACTTGCAGATTCTACAAACGGAGCGTTTCAAAACTGTCCTATCAAAAGGATCGTTCAAGTCTGTGAGTTGAACGCACTCATCACACATAAGTTTCTGAGAATGCTTCTGTCTAGTTTTTATGTGAAGATATTTCCTTTTCCAGCATTGGCCTCAAAGCGCTCGAAATAAACACTTGCAGATTCTACCAAAGGAGTGTTTCAAAACTGTCCTATCAAAAGGAACTTTCACGTCTGTGAGTTGAATGCATTCATCACACAGAAGTTTCTGAGAATCCTTCTGTCTAGTTTTTAGGTGAAGATATTTCATTTCCCAGCATAGGCCTCACAGCGCTCCAAATATACACTAGCAGATTCTACATAAAGAGTCTTTCAAAACTCCTCTTTCAAAAGAAAGTTTCAAATCTGTGACTTGAATGCACTCCTCCCAAACAAGTTTCTGAGAACGCTTCTGTCTAGTTTTTATGTGAAGATATTTCCTTTTCCATCATTGGCCTCAAACAGCTCCAAATATGCACCTGCAGATTCTACAAAAAGACAGTTTCAAAACTCTTCTATCAAAAAGAAGGTTCAACTCTGTGAGTAGAATGCACTCATCGCAAAGAAGTTTCTGAGAATGCTTCTGTCTAGTTTTTATGTGAAGATATTTCCTTTTCCAGCATAGGCCTCAAAACGCTCCAAACAAACACTTGCAGATTCTTCAAACGGAGTGTTTCCAAACTGCTCTATCCAAAGTAATGTTCAAGTCTGTGAGTTGAATGCACTCATCACACAGAAGTTTCCGAGAATGCTTCTGTCTAGGTTTTAGGTGAAGATATTCCATTTCCGAGCATAGGCCAGAAAGCGTTCAAAATAGCCACTTTCAGATTGTACAAAAAGTGTGTTTCAAAACTACTCTTTCAGTAGGAACGTTCAAGTCTGTGAGTTGAATGAACTCGTTGCAAACAAGTTTCTGAGAATGCTTCTGTCTAGTTTTTATGTGAAGATATTTCCTTTTCCAGCATTGGCCTCCAACAGCTCCAAATATGGACTTTCAGATTCTACAGAAAGAGAGTTTCAAAACTCTTCTATCAAAAAGAAGGTTCAACTCTGTGAGTAGAATGCACTCATCACACAGAAGTTTCTGAGAATGCTTCTGTCTAGTTTTTATGTGAAGATATTTCCTTTTCCAGCATAGGCCTCAAAGTGCTCCAAATAAACCCTTGCAGATTCTGCAAAAGGAGTGTTTCCAAACTTCTCTATCAAAAGGAATGTTCAAGTCTGTGAGTTGAATGCACTCATCACAAAGAAGTTTCTGAGAATCCTTCTGTCTAGTTTTTAGGTGAAGATATTTCATTTCCCAGCCTAGGCCTCAAATCGTTCCAAATATCCACTTGAAGATTCTACAAAAAGAGTGTTTCAAAACTGCTCTTTCAAAAGGAAGGTTCAAGTCTGTGAGTTGAATGCACTCATTGCAAAGAAGTTTCGGAGAATGCTTCTGTGTAGTTGTTATTTGAGGACATTTCCTTTTCCAACATTGGCCTCAATGAGCTCGAAATAAACACTTGCAGATTCTACAAAAGGAGTGTTTCAAAACTGTCCTATCAAAAGGATCGTTCAAGTCTGTGAGTTGAACGCACTCATCACACATAAGTTTCTGAGAATGCTTCTGTCTAGTTTTTATGTGAAGATATTTCCTTTTCCAGCATTGGCCTCAAAGCGCTCGAAATAAACACTTGCAGATTCTACCAAAGGAGTGTTTCAAAACTGTCCTATCAAAAGGAACGTTCATGTCTGTGAGTTGAATGCATTCATCACACAGAAGTTTCTGAGAATCCTTCTGTCTAGTTTTTAGGTGAAGATATTTCATTTCCCAACATAGGCCTCACAGCACTCCAAATATACACTAGCAGATTCTACAAAAAGACTGTTTCAAAACTGCTCTTTCAAAAGAAAGGTTCAAATCTGTGACTTGAATGCACTCCTCCAAACAAGTTTCTAAGATCGCTTCTGTCTAGTTTTTATGTGAAGATATTTCCTTTTCCATCATTGGCCTCAAACAGCTCCAAATATGCACTTGCAGATTCTACAAAAAGACAGTTTCAAACCTCTTCTATCAAAAACAAGGTTCAACTCTGTGAGTAGAATGCACTCATCACAAAGAAGTTTCTGAGAATGCTTCTGTCTAGTTTTTATGTGAAGATATTTCCTTTTCCAGCATAGGCCTCAAAACGCTCCAAACAAACACTTGCAGATTCTTCAAAAGGAGTGTTTCCAAACTGCTCTATCCAAAGTAATGTTCAAGTCTGTGAGTTGAATGCACTCATCACACAGAAGTTTCCGAGAGTGCTTCTGTCTAGGTTTTAGGTGAAGATATTCCATTTCCCAGCATAGGCCAGAAAGCGTTCTAAATATCCACTTTCAGATTGTACAAAAAGTGTGTTTCAAAACTGCTCTTTCAGTAGGAACGTTCAAGTCTGTGAGTTGAATGCACTCATTGCAAACAAGTTTCTGAAAATGCTTCTGTCTAGTTTTTATGTGAAGCTATTTCCTTTCCAAGCATTGGCCTCCATCAGCTCCAAATATGCACTTGCAGATTCTACAGAAAGAGAGTTTCAAAACTCTTCTATCAAAAAGAAGGTTCAACTCTGTGAGTAGAATGCACTCATCACAAAGAAGTTTCTGAGAATGCTTCTGTCTAGTTTTTATGTGAAGATATTTCCTTTTCCAGCATAGGCCTCAAAGTGCTCCAAATAAACCCTTGCAGATTCTGCAAAAGGAGTGTTTCCAAACTTCTCTATCAAAAGGAATGTTCAAGTCTGTGAGTTGAATGCACTCATCACAAAGAAGTTTCTGAGAATGCTTCTGTCTAGTTTTTAGGTGAAGATATTTCATTTCCCAGCCTAGGCCTCAAAGCGTTCCAAATATCCACTTGAAGATTCTACAAAAAGAGTGTTTCAAAACTGCTCTTTCAAAAGGAAGGTTCAAGTCTGTGAGTTGAATGCACTCATTGCAAGGAAGTTTCGGAGAATGCTTCTGTGTAGTTGTTATTTGAGGACATTTCCTTTTCCAACATTGGCCTCAATGAGCTCGAAATAAACACTTGTAGATTCTACAAAAGGAGTGTTTCAAAACTGTCCTATCAAAAGCATCGTTCAAGTCTGTGAGTTGAACGCACTCATCACACATAAGTTTCTGAGAATGCTTCTGTCTAGTTTTTATGTGAAGATATTTCCTTTTCCAGCTTTGGCCTCAAAGCGCTCGAAATAAACACTTGCAGATTCTACCAAAGGAGTGTTTCAAAACTGTCCTATCAAAAGGAACGTTCACGTCTGTGAGTTGAATGCATTCATCACACAGAAGTTTCTGAGAATCCTTCTTTCTAGTTATTAGGTGAAGATATTTCATTTCCCAGCATAGGCCTCACAGCGCTCCAAATATACACTAGCAGATTCTACATAAAGAGTGTTTCAAAACTCCTCTTTCAAAAGAAAGGTTCAAATCTGTGACTTGAATGCACTCCTCCCAAACAAGTTTCTGAGAACGCTTCTGTCTAGTTTTTATGTGAAGATATTTCCTTTTCCATCATTGGCCTCAAACAGCTCCAAATATGCACCTGCAGATTCTACAAAAAGACAGTTTCAAAACTCTTCTATCAAAAAGAAGGTTCAACTCTGTGAGTAGAATGCACTCATCACAAAGAAGTTTCTGAGAATGCTTCTGTCTAGTTTTTATATGAAGATATTTCCTTTTCCAGCATAGGCCTCAAAACGCTCCAAACAAACACTTGCAGATTCTTCAAAAGGAGTGTTTCCAAACTGCTCTATCCAAAGTAATGTTCAAGTCTGTGAGTTGAATGCACTCATTGCAAACAAGTTTCTGAGAATGCTTCTGTCTAGTTTTTATGTGAAGATATTTCCTTTTCCAGCATTGGCCTCCAACAGCTCCAAATATGCACTTGCAGATTCTACAGAAAGAGAGTTTCAAAACTCTTCTATCAAAAAGAAGGTTCAACTCTGTGAGTAGAATGCACTCATCATAAAGAAGTTTCTGAGAATGCTTCTGTCTAGTTTTTATGTGAAGATATTTCCTTTTCCAGCATAGGCCTCAAAGTGCTCCAAATAAACCCTTGCAGATTCTGCAAAAGGAGTGTTTCCAAACTTCTCTATCAAAAGGAATGTTCAAGTCTGTGAGTTGAATGCACTCATCACACAGAGGTTTCTGAGAATGCTTCTGTCTAGTTTTTAGGTGAAGATATTTCATTTCCCATCCTAGACCTCAAAGCGTTCCAAATATCCACTTGAAGATTCTACAAAAAGAGTGTTTTCAAACTGCTCTTTCAAAAGGAAGGTTCAAGTCGGTGAGTTGAATGCACTCATTGCAAAGAAGTTTCGGAGAATGCTTCTGTGTAGTTGTTATTTGAGGACATTTCCTTTTCCAACATTGGCCTCAATGAGCTCGAAATAAACACTTGCAGTTTCTACAAAAGGAGTGTTTCAAAACTGTCCTATCAAAAGGATCGTTCAAGTCTGTGAGTTGAACGCACTCATCACACATAAGTTTCTGAGAATGCTTCTGTCTAGTTTTTATGTGAAGATATTTCCTTTTCCAGCATTGGCCTCAAAGCGCTCGAAATAAACACTTGCAGATTCTACCAAAGGAGTGTTTCAAAACTGTCCTATCAAAAGGAACGTTCACGTCTGTGAGTTGAATGCATTCATCACACAGAAGTTTCTGAGAATCCTTCTGTCTAGTTTTTAGGTGAAGATATTTCATTTCCCAGCATAGGCCTCACAGCGGTCCAAATATACACTAGCAGATTCTACATAAAGGGTGTTTCAAAACTCCTCTTTCAAAAGAAAGGTTCAAATCTGTGACTTGAATGCACTCCTCCCAAACAAGTTTCTGAGAACGCTTCTGTCTACTTTTTATGTGAAGATATTTCCTTTTCCATCATTGGCCTCAAACAGCTCCAAATATGCACCTGCAGATTCTACAAAAAGACAGTTTCAAAACTCTTCTATCAAAAAGAAGGTTCAACTCTGTGAGTAGAATGCACTCATCACAAAGAAGTTTCTGAGAATGCTTCTGTCTAGTTTTTATGTGAAGATATTTCCTTTTCCAGCATAGGCCTCAAAACGCTCCAAACAGACACTTGCAGATTCTTCAAAAGGAGTGTTTCCAAACTGCTCTATCCAAAGTAATGTTCAAGTCTGTGAGTTGAATGCACTCATCACACAGAAGTTTCCGAGAATGCTTCTGTCTAGGTTTTAGGTGAAGATATTCCATTTCCCAGCATAGGCCAGAAAGCGTTCTAAATATCCACTTTCAGATTGTACAAAAAGTGTGTTTCAAAACTGCTCTTTCAGTAGGAACGTTCAAGTCTGTGAGTTCAATGCACTCATTGCAAACAAGTTTCTGAGAATGCTTCTGTCTAGTTTTTATGTGAAGATATTTCCTTTTCCAGCATTGGCCTCCAACAGCTCCAAATATGCACTTGCAGATCCTACAGAAAGAGAGTTTCAAAACTCTTCTATCAAAAAGAAGGTTCAACTCTGTGAGTAGAATGCACTCATCACAAAGAAGTTTCTGAGAATGCTTCTGTCTAGTTTTTATGTGAAGATACTTCCTTTTCCAGCATAGGCCTCAAAGTGGTCCAAATAAACCCTTGCAGATTCTGCAAAAGTAGTGTTTCCAAACTGCTCTATCAAAGGAATGTTCAAGTCTGTGAGTTGAATGCACTCATCACACAGAAGTTTCTGAGAATGCTTCTGTCTAGTTTTTAGGTGAAGATATTTCATTTCCCAGCATACGCCTCAAAGCGTTTCAAATATCCACTTGAAGATTCTACAAAAAGAGTGTTTCAAAACTGCTCTTTCAAAAGGAAGGTTCAAGTCTGTGAGTTGAATGCACTCATTGCAAAGGAGTTTCGGAGAATGCTTCTGTGTAGTTGTTATTTGAGGACATTTCCTTTTCCAACATTGGCCTCAATGAGCTCGAAATAAACACTTGCAGATTCCTACAAAAGGAGTGTTTCAAAACTGTCGTATCAAAAGGAACGTTCATGTCTGTGAGTTGAATGCATTCATCACAAAGAAGTTTCTGAGAATCCTTCTGTCTAGTGAAGATAATTCATTTCCCAGCATAGGCCTCACAGCGCTCCAAATATACACTAGCAGATTCTACATAAAGAGTGTTTCAAAATTCCTCTTTCAAAAGAAAGGTTCAAATCCGTGACTTGAATGCACTCCTCCCAAACAAGTTTCTGAGAACGCTTCTGTCTAGTTTTTATGTGAAGATATTTCCTTTTCCAGCATAGGCCTCAAAACGCTCCAAACAAACACTTGCAGATTCTTCAAAAGGAGTGTTTCCAAACTGCTCTATCCAAAGTAATGTTCAAGTCTGTGAGTTGAATGCACTCATCACACAGAAGTTTCCGAGAATGCTTCTGTCTAGGTTTTACGTGAAGATATTCCATTTACCAGCATAGGCCAGAAAGCGTTCTAAATATCCACTTTCAGATTGTACAAAAAGTGTGTTTCAAAACTGCTCTTTCAGTAGGAACGTTCAAGTCTGTGAATTGAATGCACTCATCGCAAACAAGTTTCTGAGAATGCTTCTGTCTAGTTTTTATGTGAAGATATTTCCTTTTCCAGCATTGGCCTCAATCAGCTACAAATAAGCACTTGCAGATTATACAGAAAGAGAGTTTCAAAACTCTTCTATCAAAAAGAAGGTTCAACTCTGTGAGTAGAATGCACTCATCACAAAGAAGTTTCTGAGAATGCTTCTGTCTAGTTTTTATGTGAAGATATTTCCTTTTCCAGCATAGGCCTCAAAGTGCTCCAAATAAACCATTGCAGATTCTGCAAAAGGAGTGTTTCCAAACTGCTCTATCAAAAGGAATGTTCAAGTCTGTGAGTTGAATGCACTCATCACACAGAAGTTTCTGAGAATGCTTCTGTCTAGTTTTTAGGTGATGATATTTCATTTCCCAGCCTTGGCCGCAAAGCCTTCCAAATATCCACTTGAAGATTCTACAAAAACAGTGTTTCAATACTGCTCTTTCAAAAGGAAGGTTCAAGTCTGTGAGTTGAATGCACTCATTAAAAAGAAGTTTCGGAGAATGCTTCTGTGTAATTGTTATTTGAGGACATTTCCTTTTCCACCATTGGCCTCAATGAGCTCGAAATAAACACTTGCAGATTCTACAAAAGGAGTGTTTCCAAAATGTCCTATCAAAAGGATCGTTCAAGTCTGTGAGTTAAACGCACTCATCACACACAAGTTTCTGAGAAAGCTTCTGTCTAGTTTTTATGTGAAGATATTTCCTTTTCCAGCATTGGCCTCAAAGCGCTCGAAATAAACACTTGCAGATTCTACCAAAGGAGTGTTTCAAAACTGTCCTATCAAAAGGAACGTTCACGTCTGTGAGTTGAATGCATTCATCACACAGAAGTTTCTGAGAATCCTTCTGTCTAGTTTTTAGGGGAAGATATTTCATTTCCCAGCATAGGCCTCACAGCGCTCCAAATATACAATAGCAGATTCTACATAAAGAGTGTTTCAAAACTCCTCTTTCAAAAGAAAGGTTCAAATCTGTGACTTGAATGCACTCCTCCCAAACAAGTTTCTGAGAACGCTTCTGTCTAGTTTTTATGTGAAGATATTTCCTCTTCCATCATTGGCCTCAAACAGCTCCAAATATGCACCTGCAGATTCTACAAAAAGACAGTTTCAAAACTCTTCTATCAAAAAGAAGGTTCAACTCTGTGAGTAGAAGGCACTCATCACAAAGAAGTTTCTGAGAATGCTTCTGTCTAGTTTTTATGTGAAGATATTTCCTTTTCCAGCATAGGCCTCAAAACGCTCCAAACAAACACTTGCAGATTCTTCAAAAGGAGTGTTTCCAAACTGCTCTATCCAAAGTAATGTTCAAGTCTGTGAGTTGAATGCACTCATTGCAAACAAGTTTCTGAGAATGCTTCTGTCTAGTTTTTATGTGAAGATATTTCCTTTTCCAGCATAGGCCTCAAACCGCTCAAAACAAACACTTGCAGATACTTCAAAAGGAGTGTTTCCATACTGCTCTATCCAAAGTAATGTTCAAGTCTGTGAGTTGAATGCACTCATCACACAGAAGTTTCCGAGAATGCTTCTGTCTGGGTTTTAGGTGAAGATATTTCATTTCCCAGCATAAGCCAGAAAGCGTTCTAAATGTCCACTTGCAGATTTTACAAAAAGTGTGTTTCAAAACTGCTCTTTCAAAAGGAACGTTCAATTCTGTGAGTTGAATGCACTCATCGCAAACAAGTTTCTGAGAATGCTTCTGTCTAGTTTTTATGTGAAGATATTTCCTTTTCCAGCATTGGCCTCCAACAGCTCCAAATATGCACTTGCAGATTCTACAGAAAGAGAGTTTCAAAACTCTTCTATCAAAAAGAAGGTTCAACTCTGTGAGTAGAATGCACTCATCACAAAGAAGTTTCTGAGAATGCTTCTGTCTAGTTTTTATGTGAAGATATTTCCTTTTCCAGCATAGGCCTCAAAGTGCTCCAAATGAACCCTTGCAGATTCTGCAAAAGTAGGGTTTCCAAACTTCTCTATCAAAAGGAATGTTCAAGTCTGTGAGTTGAATGCACTCATCACACAGAAGTTTCTAAGAATGCTTCTGTCTAGTTTTTAGGTGAAGATATTTCATTTCCCAGCCTAGGCCTCAAAGCGTTCCAAATATCCACTTGAAGATTCTACAAAAAGAGTGTTTCAAAACTGCTCTTTCAAAAGGAAGTTTCAAGTCTGTGAGTTGAATGCACTCATTGCAAAGAAGTTTCGGAGAATGCTTCTGTGTAGTTGTTATTTGAGGACATTTCCTTTTCCACCATTGGCCTCAATGAGCTCGAAATAAACACTTGCAGATCCTACAAAAGGAATGTTTCCAAACTGACCTATCAAAAGGATCGTTCAAGTCTGTGAGTTGAACGCACTCATCACACACAAGTTTCTGAGAATGCTTCTGTCTAGTTTTTATGTGAAGATATTTCCTTTTCCAGCATTGGCCTCAAAGCGCTCGAAATAAACACTTGCAGATTCTACCAAAGGATTGTTTCAAAACTGTCCTATCAAAAGGAACGTTCACGTCTGTGAGTTGAATGCATTCATCACACAGAAGTTTCTGAGAATCCTTCTGTCTAGTTTTTAGGTGAAGATATTTCATTTCCCAGCATAGGCCTCACAGCGCTCCAAATATACACTAGCAGATTCTACAAAAAGAGGGTTTCAAAACTGCTCTTTCAAAAGAAAGGTTCAAATCTGTGACTTAAATGCACGCCTCCCAAACAAGTTTCTGAGAACGCTTCTGTCTAGTTTTTATGTGAAGATATTTCCTTTGCCATCATTGGCCTCAAACAGCTTCGAATATGCACTTGCAGATTCTACAAAAAGACAGTTTCAAAACTCTTCTATCAAAAAGAAGGTTCAACTCTGTGAGTAGAATGCACTCATCACAAAGAAGTTTCTGAGAATGCTTCTGTCTAGTATTTATGTGAAGATATTTCCTTTTCCAGCATAGGCCTCAAAACGCTCCAAACAAACACTTGCAGATTCTTCAAAAGGAGTGCTTCCAAACTGCTCTATCCAAAGTAATGTTCAAGTCTGTGAGTTGAATGCACTCATCACACAGAAGTTTCCGAGAATGCTTCTGTCTAGGTTTTAGGTGAAAATATTCCATTTCCCAGCATAGGCCAGAAAGCGTTCTAAATATCCACTTTCAGATTGTACAAAAAGTGTGTTTCAAAACTGCTCTTTCAGTAGGAAAGTTCAAGTCTGTGAGTTGAATGCACTCATTGCAAACAAGTTTCTAAGAATGCTTCTGTCTAGTTTTTATGTGAAGATATTTCCTTTTCCAGCATTGGCCTCCAACAGCTCCAAATATGCACTTGCAGATTCTACAGAAAGAGAGTTTCAAAACTCTTCTATCAAAAAGAAGGTTCAACTCTGTGAGTAGAATGCACTCATCACAAAGAAGTTTCTGAGAATGCTTCTGTCTAGTTTTTATGTGAAGATATTTCCTTTTCCAGCATAGGCCTCAAAGTGCTCCAAATAAACCCTTGCAGATTCTGCAAAAGGAGTGTTTCCAAACTTCTCTATCAAAAGGAATGTTCAAGTCTGTGACTTGAATGCACTCATCACAAAGAAGTTTCTGAGAATGCTTCTGTCTAGTTTTTAGGTGAAGATATTTCATTTCCCAGCCTAGGCCTCAAAGCGTTCCAAATATCCACTTGAAGATTCTACAAAAAGAGTGTTTCAAAACTGCTCTTTCAAAAGGAAGGTTCAAGTCTGTGAGTTGAATGCACTCATTGCAAAGAAGTTTCGGAGAATGCTTCTGTGTAGTTGTTATTTGAGGACATTTCCTTTTCCAACATTGGCCTCAATGAGCTCGAAATAAACACTTGCAGATTCTACAAAAGGAGTGTTTCAAAACTGTCCTATCAAAAGGATCGTTCAAGTCTGTGAGTTGAACGCACTCATCACACATAAGTTTCTGAGAATGCTTCTGTCTAGTTTTTATGTGAAGATATTTCCTTTTCCAGCATTGGCCTCAAAGCGCTCGAAATAAACACTTGCAGATTCTACCAAAGGAGTGTTTCAAAACTGTCCTATCAAAAGGAACGTTCACGTCTGTGAGTTGAATGCATTCATCACACAGAAGTTTCTGAGAATCCTTCTGTCTAGTTTTTAGGTGAAGATATTTCATTTCCCAGCATAGGACTCACAGCGCTCCAAATATACACTAGCAGATTCTACATAAAGAGTGTTTCAAAACTCCTCTTTCAAAAGAAATGTTCAAATCTGTCACTTGAATGTACTCCTCCCAAACAAGTTTCTGAGAACGCTTCTGTCTAGTTTTTATGTGAAGATATTTCCTTTTCCATCATTGGCCTCAAACAGCTCCAAATATGCACCTGCTGATTCTAAAAAAAGACAGTTTCAAAACTCTTCTATCAAAAAGAAGGTTCAACTCCGTGAGTAGAATGCACTCATCACAAAGAAGTTTCTGAGAATGCTTCTGTCTAGTTTTTATGTGAAGATATTTCCTTTTCCAGCATAGGCCTCAAAACGCTCCAAACAAACACTTGCAGATTCTTCAAAAGGAGTGTTTCCAAACTGCTCTATCCAAAGTAATGTTCAAGTCTGTGAGTTGAATGCACTCATTGCAAACAAGTTTCTGAGAATGCTTCTGTCTAGTTTTTATGTGAAGATATTTCCTTTTCCAGCATTGGCCTCCAACAGCTCCAAATATGCACTTGCAGATTCTACAGAAAGAGAGTTTCAAAACTCTTCTATCAAAAAGAAGGTTCAACTCTGTGAGTAGAATGCACTCATCACAAAGAAGTTTCTGAGAATGCTTCTGTCTAGTTTTTATGTGAAGATATTTCCTTTTCCAGCATAGGCCTCAAAGTGCTCCAAATAAACCCTTGCAGATTCTGCAAAAGGAGTGTTTCCAAACTTCTCTATCAAAAGGAATGTTCAAGTCTGTGAGTTGAATGCACTCATCACACAGAAGTTTCTGAGAATGCTTCTGTCTACTTTTTAGGTGAAGATATTTCATTTCCCAGCCAAGACCTCAAAGCGTTCCAAATATCCACTTGAAGATTCTACAAAAAGAGTGTTTTCAAACTGCTCTTTCAAAAGGAAGGTTCAAGTCGGTGAGTTGAATGCACTCATTGCAAAGAAGTTTCGGAGAATGCTTCTGTGTAGTTGTTATTTGAGGACATTTCCTTTTCCAACATTGGCCTCAATGAGCTCGAAATAAACACTTGCAGTTTCTACAAAAGGAGTGTTTCAAAACTGTCCTATCAAAAGGATCGTTCAAGTCTGTGAGTTGAACGCACTCATCACACATAAGTTTCTGAGAATGCTTCTGTCTAGTTTTTATGTGAAGATATTTCCTTTTCCAGCATTGGCCTCAAAGCGCTCGAAATAAACACTTGCAGATTCTACAAAAGGAGTGTTTCAAAACTGTCCTATCAAAAGGAACGTTCACGTCTGTGAGTTGAATGCATTCATCACACAGAAGTTTCTGAGAATCCTTCTGTCTAGTTTTTAGGTGAAGATATTTCATTTCCCAGCATAGGCCTCACAGCGCTCCAAATATACACTAGCAGATTCTACATAAAGGGTGTTTCAAAACTCCTCTTTCAAAAGAAAGGTTCAAATCTGTGACTTGAATGCACTCCTCCCAAACAAGTTTCTGAGAACGCTTCTGTCTACTTTTTATGTGAAGATATTTCCTTTTCCATCATTGGCCTCAAACAGCTCCAAATATGCACCTGCAGATTCTACAAAAAGACAGTTTCAAAACTCTTCTATCAAAAAGAAGGTTCAACTCTGTGAGTAGAATGCACTCATCACAAAGAAGTTTCTGAGAATGCTTCTGTCTAGTTTTTATGTGAAGATATTTCCTTTTCCAGCATAGGCCTCAAAACGCTCCAAACAGACACTTGCAGATTCTTCAAAAGGAGTGTTTCCAAACTGCTCTATCCAAAGTAATGTTCAAGTCTGTGAGTTGAATGCACTCATCACACAGAAGTTTCCGAGAATGCTTCTGTCTAGGTTTTAGGTGAAGATATTCCATTTCCCAGCATAGGCCAGAAAGCGTTCTAAATATCCACTTTCAGATTGTACAAAAAGTGTGTTTCAAAACTGCTCTTTCAGTAGGAACGTTCAAGTCTGTGAGTTGAATGCACTCATTGCAAACAAGTTTCTGAGAATGCTTCTGTCTAGTTTTTATGTGAAGATATTTCCTTTTCCAGCATTGGCCTCCAACAGCTCCAAATATGCACTTGCAGATTCTACAGAAAGAGAGTTTCAAAACTCTTCTATCAAAAAGAAGGTTCAACTCTGTGAGTAGAATGCACTCATCACAAAGAAGTTTCTGAGAATGCTTCTGTCTAGTTTTTATGTGAAGATATTTCCTTTTCCAGCATAGGCCTCAAAGTGGTCCAAATAAACCCTTGCAGATTCTGCAAAAGTAGTGTTTCCAAACTGCTCTATCAAAGGAATGTTCAAGTCTGTGAGTTGAATGCACTCATCACACAGACGTTTCTGAGAATGCTTCTGTCTAGTTTTTAGGTGAAGATATTTCATTTCCCAGCATACGCCTCAAAGCGTTTCAAATATCCACTTGAAGATTCTACAAAAAGAGTGTTTCAAAACTGCTCTTTCAAAAGGAAGGTTCAAGTCTGTGAGTTGAATGCACTCATTGCAAAGGAGTTTCGGAGAATGCTTCTGTGTAGTTGTTATTTGAGGACATTTCCTTTTCCAACATTGGCCTCAATGAGCTCGAAATAAACACTTGCAGATTCCTACAAAAGGAGTGTTTCAAAACTGTCGTATCAAAAGGAACGTTCATGTCTGTGAGTTGAATGCATTCATCACAAAGAAGTTTCTGAGAATACTTCTGTCTAGTTTTTAGGTGAAGATAATTCATTTCCCAGCATAGGCCTCACAGCGCTCCAAATATACACTAGCAGATTCTACATAAAGAGTGTTTCAAAATTCCTCTTTCAAAAGAAAGGTTCAAATCTTTGACTTGAATGCACTCCTCCCAAACAAGTTTCTGAGAACGCTTCTGTCTAGTTTTTATGTGAAGATATTTCCTTTTCCAGCATAGGCCTCAAAACGCTCCAAACAAACACTTGCAGATTCTTCAAAAGGAGTGTTTCCAAACTGCTCTATCCAAAGTAATGTTCAAGTCTGTGAGTTGAATGCACTCATCACACAGAAGTTTCCGAGAATGCTTCTGTCTAGGTTTTACGTGAAGATATTCCATTTAACAGCATAGGCCAGAAAGCGTTCTAAATATCCACTTTCAGATTGTACAAAAAGTGTGTTTCAAAACTGCTCTTTCAGTAGGAACGTTCAAGTCTGTGAATTGAATGCACTCATCGCAAACAAGTTTCTGAGAATGCTTCTGTCTAGTTTTTATGTGAAGATATTTCCTTTTCCAGCATTGGCCTCAATCAGCTACAAATAAGCACTTGCAGATTATACAGAAAGAGAGTTTCAAAACTCTTCTATCAAAAAGAAGGTTCAACTCTGTGAGTAGAATGCACTCATCACAAAGAAGTTTCTGAGAATGCTTCTGTCTAGTTTTTATGTGAAGATATTTCCTTTTCCAGCATAGGCCTCAAAGTGCTCCAAATAAACCATTGCAGATTCTGCAAAAGGAGTGTTTCCAAACTGCTCTATCAAAAGGAATGTTCAAGTCTGTGAGTTGAATGCACTCATCACACAGAAGTTTCTGAGAATGCTTCTGTCTAGTTTTTAGGTGAATGATATTTCATTTCCCAGCCTTGGCCTCAAAGCCTTCCAAATATCCACTTGAAGATTCTACAAAAAGAGTGTTTCAATACTGCTCTTTCAAAAGGAAGGTTCAAGTCTGTGAGTTGAATGCACTCATTAAAAAGAAGTTTCGGAGAATGCTTCTGTGTAATTGTTATTTGAGGACATTTCCTTTTCCACCATTGGCCTCAATGAGCTCGAAATAAACACTTGCAGATTCTACAAAAGGAGTGTTTCCAAAATGTCCTATCAAAAGGATCGTTCAAGTCTGTGAGTTAAACGCACTCATCACACACAAGTTTCTGAGAAAGCTTCTGTCTAGTTTTTATGTGAAGATATTTCCTTTTCCAGCATTGGCCTCAAAGCGCTCGAAATAAACACTTGCAGATTCTACCAAAGGAGTGTTTCAAAACTGTCCTATCAAAAGGAACGTTCACGTCTGTGAGTTGAATGCATTCATCACACAGAAGTTTCTGAGACTCCGTCTGTCTTGTTTTTAGGTGAAGATATTTCATTTCCCAGCATAGGCCTCACAGCGCTCCAAATATACACTAGCAGATTCAACAAAAAGAGTGTTTCAAAACTGCTCTTTCAAAGGAAAGGTTCACATCTTTGACTTGAATGCACTCCTCCCAAACAAGTTTCTGAGAACGCTTCTGTCTAGTTTTTATGTGAAGATATTTCCTTTTCCATCATTGGCCTGAAACAGCTCCAAATATGCACTTGCAGATTCTACAAAAAGACAGTTTCAAAACTCTTCTATCAAAAAGAAGGTTCAACACTGTGAGTAGAATGCACTCATCACAAAGAAGTTTCTGAGAATGCTTCTGTCTAGTTTTTATGTGAAGATATTTCCTTTTCCAGCATAGGCCTCAAAACGCTCCAAGCAAACACTTGCAGATTCTTCAAAAGGAGTGTTTCCAAACTGCTCAATCCAAAGTTATGTTCAAGTCTGTGAGTTGAATGCACTCATCACACAGAAGTTTTGGAGAATGCTTCTGTCTAGGTTTTAGGTGAAGATATTTCATTTCCTAGCATAGGCCAAAAAGCGTTCTATATCCACTTGCAGATTGTACAAAAAGTGTGTTTCCAACTGCTCTATCAAAAGGAATGTTCAAGTCTGTGAGTTGAATGCACTCATCACACAGAAGTTTCTGAGAATGCTTCTGTCTAGTTTTTAGGTGAAGATATTTCATTTCCCAGGCTAGGCCTCAAGGCGTTCCAAATATCCACTTGAAGATCCTACAAAAAGAGTGTTTAAATACTGCTCTTTCAAAAGGAAGGTTCAAGTCTGTGAGTTGAATGCACTCATTGCAAAGAAGTTTCGGAGAATGCTTCTGTGTAGTTGTTATTTGAGGACATTTCCTTTTCCACCATTGGCCTCAATGAGCTCGAAATAAACACTTGCAGATTCAACAAAACGAGTGTTTCCAAACTGTCCTATCAAAAGGATCGTTGAAGTCTGTGAGTAGAATGCACTCATCACACACAAGTTTCTGAGAATGCTTCTGTCTAGTTTTTATGTGAAGATATTTCCTTTTCCAGCATTGGCCTCAAAGCGCTCGAAATAAACACTTGCAGATTCTACCAAAGGAGTGTTTCAAAACTGTCCTATCAAAAGGAACGTTCACGTCTGTGAGTTGAATGCATTCATCACACAGAAGTTTCTGAGAATGCTTCTGTCTAGTTTTTAGGTGAAGATATTTCATTTCCCAGCATAGGCCTCACAGCGCTCCAAATATACACTAGCAGATTCTACAAAAAGAGTGTTTCAAAACTGCTCTTTCAAAAGAAAGTTTCACATCTGTGACTTGAATGCACTCCTCCTAAACAAGTTTCTGAGAACGCTTCTGTCTAGTTTTTATGTGAAGATATTTCCTTTTCCAACATTGGCCTCAAACAGTTCCAAATATGCACTTGCAGATTCTACAAAAAGACAGTTTCAAAACTCTTCTATCAAAAAGAAGGTTCAACACTGTGAGTAGAATGCACTCGTCACAAAGAAGTTTCTGAGAATGCTTCTGTCTAGTTTTTATGTGAAGATATTTCCTTTTCCAGCATAGGCCTCAAAACGCTCCAAGCAAACACTTGCAGATTCTTCAAAAGGAGTGTTTCCAAACTGCTCTATCCAAAGTAATGTTCAAGTCTGTGAGTTGAATGCACTCATCACACAGAAGTTTCGGAGAATGCTTCTGTCTAGGTTTTAGGTGAAGATATTTCATTTCCCAGCATAGGCCAAAAAGCGTTCTATATCCACTTGCAGATTGTACAAAAAGTGTGTTTCAAAACTGCTCTTTCAGTAGGAATGTTCAAGTCTGTGAGTTGAATGCACTCATCGCAAACAAGTTTCTGAGAATGCTTCTGTCTAGTTTTTATGTGAAGATATTTCCTTTTCCAGCATTGGCCTACAACAGCTCCATATATGCACTTGCAGATTCTACAGAAAGAGAGTTTCAAAACTCTTCTATCAAAAAGAAGGTTCAACTCTGTGAGTAGAATGCACTCATCACAAAGAAGTTTCTGAGAATGCTTCTGTCTAGTTTTTATGTGAAGATATTTCCTTTTCCAGCATAGGCCTCAAAGTGCTCCAAATAAACACTTGCAGATTCTGCAAAAGGAGTGTTTCCAAACTGCTCTATCAAAAGGAATTTTCAAGTCTGTGAGTTGAATGCACTCATCACACAGAAGTTTCTGAGAATGCTTCTGTCTAGTTTTTAGGTGAAGATATTTCACTTCCCAGCCTAGGCCTCTAATCGTTCCAAATATCCACTTGAAGATTCTACAAAAAGAGTGTTTCAAAACTGCTCTTTCATAAGAAAGGTTCAAGTCTGTGAGTTGAATGCACTCATTGCAAAGAAGTTTCGGAGAATGCTTCTGTGTAGATGTTATTTGAGGACATTTCCTTTTCCAACACTGGCCTCAATGAGCTCCAAATAAACACTTGCAGATTCTACAAAAGGAGTGTTTCAAAACTGTCCTATCAAAAGGATCGTTCAAGTCTGTGAGTTGAACGCACTCATCACACATACGTTTCTGAGAATGCTTCTGTCTAGTTTTTATGTGAAGATATTTCCTTTTCCAGCATTGGCCTCAAAGCGCTCGAAATAAACACTTGCAGATTCTACCAAAGGAGTGTTTCAAAACTGTCCTATCAAATGGAACGTTCACGTCTGTGAGTTGAATGCATTCATCACACAGAAGTTTCTGAGAATCCTTCTGTCTAGTTTTTAGGTGAAGATATTTCATTTCCCAGCATAGGCCTCTCAGCGCACCAAATATACACTAGCAGATTCTACAAAAAGAGTGTTTCAAAACTGCTCTTTCAAAAGAAAGGTTCAAATCTTTGACTTGAATGCACTCCTCCAAAACAAGTTTCTGAGAACGCTTCTGTCTAGTTTTTATGTGAAGATATTTCCTTTTCCATCATTCGCCTCAAACAGCTCCAAATATGCACTTGCAGATTCTACAAAAAGACAGTTTCAAAACTCTTCTATCAAAAAGAAGGTTCAACACTGTGAGTAGAATGCACTCATCACAAAGAAGTTTCTGAGAATGCTTCTGTCTAGTTTTTATGTGAAGATATTTCCTTTTCCAGCATAGGCCTCAAAACGCTCCAAGCAAACACTTGCAGATTTTTCAAAAGGAGTGTTTCCAAACTGCTCTATCCAAAGTAATGTTCAAGTCTGTGATTTGAATGCACTCATCACACAGAAGTTTCTGAGAATGCATCTGTCTAGTTTTTAGGTGAAGATATTTCATTTCCCAGCCTAGGCCTCAAAGCGTTCCAAATATCCACTTGAAGATTCTACAAAAAGAGTGTTTCAAAACTGCTCTTTCATAAGAAAGGTTCAAGTCTGTGAGTTGAATGCACTCATTGCAAAGAAGTTTCGGAGAATGCTTCTGTGTAGTTGTTATTTGAGGACACTTCCTTTTCCACCATTTTCCTCAATGAGTTCGAAATAAACACTTGCAGATTCTATAAAAGGAGTGTTTCCAAACTGTCCTATCAAAAGGATCGTTCAAGTCTGTGGGTTGAATGCACTCATCACACACAAGTTTCTGAGAATGCTTCTGTCTAGTTTTCATGTGAAGATATTTCCTTTTCCAGCATTGGCCTCAAAGCACTCCAAACAAACACTTGCAGATCCTTCAAAAGGAGTGTTTCCAAACTGCTCTATCCAAAGTAATGTTCAAGTCTGTGAGTTGAATGCACTCATCACACAGAAGTTTCGGAGAATGCTTCTGTATAGGTTTCAGTTGAAGATATTTCATTTCCCAGCTTAGGCCAAAAAGCGTTCTAAATATCCACTTGCAGATTGTACAAAAAGTGTGTTTCAAAACTGCTCTTTCAGTAGGAACGTTCAAGTCTGTGAGATGAATGCACTCATTGCAAACAAGTTTCTGAGAATGCTTCTGTCTAGTTTTTATGTGAAGATATTTCCTTTTCCAGCACTGGCCTCCAACAGCTCCAAATATGGACTTGCAGATTCTACAGAAAGAGAGTCTCAAAACTCTTCTACCAAAAAGAAGGTTCAACTCTGTGAGTAGAATGCACTCATCACAAAGAAGTTTCTGAGAATGCTTCTGTCTAGTTTTTATGTGAAGATATTTCCTTTTCCAGCATAGGCCTCAAAGTGCTCCAAATAAACCCTTGCAGATTCTGCAAAAGGAGTGTTTCCAAACTTCTCTATCAAAAGGAATGTTCAAGTCTGTGAGTTGAATGCACTCATCACACAGAAGTTTCTGAGAATGCTTCTGTCTAGTTTTTAGGTGAAGATATTCCATTTCCCAGCCTAGGCCTCAAAGCGTTCCAAATATCCACTTGAAGATTCTACAAAAAGAGTGTTTCAAAACTGCTCTTTCAAAAGGAAGGTTCAAGTCTGTGAGTTGAATGCACTCATTGCAAAGAAGTTTCGGAGAATGCTTCTGTGTAGTTGTTATATGAGGACATTTCCTTTTCCAACATTGGCCTCAATGAGCTCGATATAAACACGTGCAGATTCTACAAAAGGAGTGTTTCAAAACTGTCCTATAAAAAGGATCGTTCAAGTCTGTGAGTTGAACGAACTCATCACACATAAGTTTCTGAGAATGTTTCTGTCTAGTTTTTATGTGAAGATATTTCCTTTTCCAGCATTGGCCTCAAAGCGCTCGAAATAAACACTTGCAGATTCTACCAAAGGAGTGTTTCAAAACTGTCCTATCAAAAGGAACGTTCACGTCTGTGAGTTGAATGCATTCATCACACAGAAGTTTCTGAGAATGCTTCTGTCTAGTTTTTAGGTGAAGATATTTCATTTCCCAGCATAGGCCTCACAGCGCCCCAAATATACACTAGCAGATTCTACAAAAAGAGTGTTTCAAAATAGCTCTTTCAAAAGAAAGGTTCAAATCTGTGACTTGAATGCACTCCTCCCAAACAAGTTTCTAAGAACCCTTCTGTCTAGTTTTTATGTGAAGATATTTCCTTTTCCATCATTGGCCTCAAACAGCTCCAAATATGCACTTGCAGATTCTACAAAAAGACAGTTTCAAAACTCTTCTATCAAAAAGAAGGTTCAACTCTGTGAGTAGAATGCACTCATCACAAAGAAGTTTCTGAGAATGCTTCTGTCTAGTTTTTATGTGAAGATATTTCCTTTTCCAGCATAGTCCTCAAACCGCTCCAAACAAACACTTGCAGATACTTCAAAAGGAGTGTTTCCAAACTGCTCTATCCAAAGTAATGTTCAAGTCTGTGAGTTGAATGCACTAATCACACAGAAGTTTCCGAGAATGCTTCTGTCTAGGTTTTAGGTGAAGATATTTCATTTCCCAGCATAGGACAGAAAGCGTTCTAAATATCCACTTTCAGATTGTACAAAAAGTGTGTTTCAAAACTGCTCTTTCAGTAGGAACGTTAAAGTCAGTGAGTTGAATGCACTCATCGCAAACAAGTTTCTGAGAATGCTTCTGTCTAGTTTTTATATGAAGATATTTCCTTTTCCAGCATTGGCTTCCAACAGCTGCAAATATGCACTTCCAGATTCTACAGAAAGAGAGTTTCAAAACTCTTCTATCAAAAAGAAGGTTCAACTCTGTGAGTAGAATGCACTCATCACAAAGAAGTTTCTGAGAATGCTTCTGTCTAGTTTTTATGTGAAGATATTTCCTTTTCCAACATAGGCCTCAAAGTGCTCCAAATAAACCCTTGCAGATTCTGCAAAAGGAGTGTTTCCAAACTGTCCTATCAAAAGGATCGTTCAAGTCTGTGAGTTGAACGCCCTCATCACACACAAGTTTCTGAGAATGCTTCTGTCTAGTTTTTATGTGAAGATATTTCCTTTTCCAGCATTGGCCTCAAAGCGCTCGAAATAAACACTTGTAGATTCTACCAAAGGAGTGTTTCAAAACTGTCCTATCAAAAGGAACGTTCATGTCTGTGAGTTGAATGCATTCATCACACAGAACTTTCTGAGAATCCTTCTGTCTAGTTTTTAGGTGAAGATATTTCATTTCCCAGCGTAGGCCTCACAGCGCTCCAAATATACACTAGCAGATTCTACAAAAAGAGTGTTTCAAAACTGCTCTTTCAAAAGAAAGGTTCACATCTGTGACTTGAGTGCACTCATCCCAAAGAAGTTTCTGAGAACGCTTCTGTCTAGTTTTCATGTGAAGATATTTCCTTTTCCATCATTGGCCTCAAACAGCTCCAAATATGCACTTGCAGATTCTACAAAAAGACAGTTTCAAAACTCTTCTATCAAAAAGAAGGTTCAAATCTGTGAGTAAAATGCACTCATCACAAAGTAGTTTCTGAGAATGCTTCTGTCTAGTTTTTATGTGAAGATATTTCCTTTTCCAGCATAGGCCTCAAAACGCTCCAAACAAACACTTGCAGATTCTTCAAAAGGAGTGTTTCCAAACTGCTCTATCCAAAGTAATGTTGAAGTCTGTGAGTTGAATGCACTCATCACACAGAAGTTTCCGAGAATGCTTCTGTCTAGGTTTTAGGTGAAGTTGTTTCATTTCCCAGCATAGGCCAGAAAGCGTTCTAAATATCCACTTGCAGATTGTACAAAAAGTGTGTTTCAAAACTGCTCTTTCAGTAGGAACGTTCAAGTCTGTGAGTTGAATGCACTCATCGCAAACAAGTTTCTGAGAATGCTTCTGTCTAGTTTTTATGTGAAGATATTTCCTTTTCCAGCATTTGCCTCAATCAGCTACAAATAAGCACTTGCAGATTATACAGAAAGAGAGTTTCAAAACTCTTCTATCAAAAAGAAGGTTCAACTCTGTGAGTAGAATGCACTCATCACAAAGAAGTTTCTGAGAATGCTTCTGTCTAGTTTTTATGTGAAGATATTTCCTTTTCCAGCATAGGCCTCAAAGTGCTCCAAATAAACCATTGCAGATTCTGCAAAAGGAGTGTTTCCAAACTGCTCTATCAAAAGGAATGTTCAAGTCTGTGAGTTGAATGCACACATCACACAGAAGTTTCTGAGAATGCTTCTGTCTAGTTTTTAGGTGAAGATATTTCATTTCCCAGCCTTGGCCGCAAAGCCTTCCAAATATCCACTTGAAGATTCTACAAAAAGAGTGTTTCAATACTGCTCTTTCAAAAGGAAGGTTCAAGTCTGTGAGTTGAATGCACTCATTAAAAAGAAGTTTCGGAGAATGCTTCTGTGTAGTTGTTATTTGAGGACATTTCCTTTTCCACCATTGGCCTCAATGAGCTCGAAATAAACACTTGCAGATTCTACAAAAGGAGTGTTTCCAAACTGTCCTATCAAAAGGATCGTTCAAGTCTGTGAGTTGAACGCACTCATCACACACAAGTTTCTGAGAAAGCTTCTGTCTAGTTTTTATGTGAAGATATTTCCTTTTCCAGCATTGGCCTCAAAGCGCTCGAAATAAACACTTGCAGATTCTACCAAAGGAGTGTTTCAAAACTGTCCTAACAAAAGGAACGTTCACGTCTGTGAGTTGAATGCATTCATCACACAGAAGTTTCTGAGAATCCTTCTGACTAGTTTTTAGGTGAAGATATTTCATTTCCCAGCATAGGCCTCACAGCGCTCCAAATATACACTAGCAGATTCTACAAAAAGAGTGTTTCAAGACTGCTCTTTCAAAAGAAAGGTTCAAATCTGTGACTTGAATGCACTCCTCCCAAAGAAGTTTCTGAGAACGCTTCTGTCTAGTTTTTATGTGAAGATATTTCCTTTTCCATCATTGGCCTCAAACAGCTCCAAATATGCACTTGCAGATTCTACAAAAAGACAGTTTCAAAACTCTTCTATCAAAAAGAAGGTTCAACTCTGTGAGTAGAATGCACTCATCACAAAGAAGTTTCTGAGAATGCTTCTGTCTAGTTTTTATGTGAAGATATTTCCTTTTCCAGCACAGGCCTCAAAACGCTCCAAACAAACACTTGCAGATTCTTCAAAAGGAGTGTTTCCAAACTGCTCTATCCAAAGTAATGTTCAAGTCCGTGAGCTGAATGCACTCATCACACAGAAGTTTCCGAGAATGCTTCTGTCTAGGTTTTAGGTGAAGATATTTCATTTCCCAGCATAGGCCAGAAAGCGTTCTAAATATCCACTTGCAGATTGTACAAAAAGTGTGTTTCAAAACTGCTCTTTCAGTAGGAACGTTCAAGTCAGTGAGTTGAATGCACTCATCGCAAACAAGTTTCTGAGAATGCTTCTGTCTAGTTTTTATGTGAAGATATTTCCTTTTCCAGCATTGGCCCCCAACAGCTCCAAATATGCACTTGCAGATTCTACAGAAAGAGAGTTTCAAAACTCTTCTATCAAAAACAAGGTTCAACCCTGTGAGTAGAATGCACTCATCACAAAGAAGTTTCTGAGAATGCTTCTGTCTAGTTTTTATGTGAAGATATTTCCTTTTGCAGCATAGGCCTCAAAGTGCTCCAAATAAACCCTTGCAGATTCTGCAAAAGTAGTGTTTCTAAACTGCTCTATCAAAAGGAATGTTCAAGTCTGTGAGTTGAATGCACTCATCACACAGAAGTTTCTGAGAATGCTTCTGTCTAGTTTTTAGGTGAAGATATTTCATTTCCCAGCCTAGGCCTCAAAGCGTTCCAAATATCCACTTGAAGATTCTACAAAAAGAGTGTTTCAAAACTGCTCTTTCAAAAGGAAGGTTCAAGTCTGTGAGTTGAATGCACTCATTGCAAAGAAGTTTCGGAGAATGCTTCTGTGTAGTTGTTATTTGAGGACATTTCCTTTTCCACCATTGGCCTCAATGAGCTCTAAATAAACACTTGCAGATTCCTACAAAAGGAGTGTTTCAAAACTGTCCTATCAAAAGGATCGTTCAAGTCGGTGAGTTGAACGCACTTATCACACACAAGTTTCTGAGAATGCTTCTGTCTAGTTTTTATGTGAAGATATTTCCTTTTCCAGCATTGGCCTCAAAGCGCTTGAAATAAACACTTGCAGATTCTACCAAAGGAGTGTTTCAAAACTGTCCTATCAAAAGGAACGTTCATGTCTGTGAGTTGAATGCATTCATCACACAGAAGTTTCTGAGAATCCTTCTGTCTAGTTTTTAGGTGAAGATAATTCATTTCCCAGCATAGGCCTCACAGCGCTCCAAATATACACTAGCAGATTCTACATAAAGAGTGTTTCAAAACTGCTCTTTCAAAAGAAAGGTTCAAATCTTTGACTTGAATGCACTCCTCTCAAACAAGTTTCTGAGAACGCTTCTGTCTAGTTTTTATGTGAAGATATTTCCTTTTCCATCTTTGGCCTCAAACAGCTCCAATTATGCACTTGCAGATTCTACAAAAAGACAGTTCCAAACTCTTCTATCAAAAAGAAGGTTCAACTCTGTGAGTAGAATGCACTCATCACAAAGAAGTTTCTGAGAATGCTTCTGTCTAGTTTTTATGTGAAGATATTTCCTTTTCCAGCATAGGCCTCAAAACGCTCCAAACAAACACTTGCGGATTCTTCAAAAGGAGTGTTTCCAAACTGCTCTATCCAAAGTAATGTTCAAGTCTGTGAGTTGAATGCACTCATCGCACAGAAGTTTCCGAGAATGCTTCTGTCTAGGTTTTAGGTGAAGATATTTCATTTCCCAGCATAGGCCAGAAAGCGTTCTAAATATCCACTTTCAGATTGTACAAAAAGTGTGTTTCAAAACTGCTCTTTCAGTAGGAACCTTCAAGTCTGTGAGTTGAATGCACTCATTGCAAACAAGTTTCTGAGAATGCTTCTGTCTAGTTTTTATGTGAAGATATATCCTTTTCCAGCATTGGCCTCCAACAGCTCCAAATATGCACTTGCAGCTTATACAGAAAGAGAGTTTCAAAACTCTTCTATCATAAAGAAGGTTCAACTCTGTGAGTAGAATGCACTCATCACAAAGAAGTTTCTGAGAATGCTTCTGTCTAGTTTTTATGTGAAGATATTTCCTTTTCCAGCATAGGCCTCAAAGTGCTCCAAATAAACCCTTGCAGATTCTGCAAAAGGAGTGTTTCCAAACTTCTCTATCAAAAGGAATGTTCAAGTCTGTGAGTTGAATGCACTCATCACACAGAAGTTTCTGAGAATGCTTCTGTCTAGTTTTTAGGTGAAGATATTACATTTCCCAGCCTAGGCCTCAAAGCGTTCCAAATATCCACTTGAAGATTCTACAAAAAGAGTGTTTCAATACTGCTCTTTCAAAAGGAAGTTTCAAGTCTGTGAGTTGAATGCACTCATTGCAAAGAAGTTTCGGAGAATGCTTCTGTGTAGTTGTTATTTGAGGACATTTCCTTTTCCACCATTGGCCTCAATGAGCTCGAAATAAACACTTGCAGATCCTACAAAAGGAATGTTTCCAAACTGACCTATCAAAAGGATCGTTCAAGTCTGTGAGTTGAACGCACTCATCACACACAAGTTTCTGAGAATGCTTCTGTCTAGTTTTTATGTGAAGATATTTCCTTTTACAGCATTGGCCTCAAAGCGCTCGAAATAAACACTTGCAGATTCTACCAAAGGAGTGTTTCAAAACTGTCCTATCAAAAGGAACGTTCACGTCTGTGAGTTGAATGCATTCATTGCACAGAAGTTTCTGAGAATCCTTCTGTCTAGTTTTTAGGTGAAGATATTTCATTTCCCAGCATAGGCCTCACAGCGCTCCAAATATACACTAGCAGATTCTACAAAAAGAGGGTTTCAAAACTGCTCTTTCAAAAGAAAGGTTCAAATCTGTGACTTGAATGCACGCCTCCCAAACAAGTTTCTGAGAACGCTTCTGTCTAGTTTTTATGTGAAGATATTTCCTTTTCCATCATTGGCCTCAAACAGCTCCAAATATGCACTTGCAGATTCTACAAAAAGACAGTTTCAAAACTCTTCTATCAAAAAGAAGGTTCAACTCTGTGAGTAGAATGCACTCATCACAAAGAAGTTTCTGAGAATTCTTCTCTCTAGTATTTATGTGAAGATATTTCCTTTTCCAGCATAGGCCTCAAAACGCTCCAAACAAACACTTGCAGATTCTTCAAAAGGAGTGTTTCCAAACTGCTCTATCCAAAGTAATGTTCAAGTCTGTGAGTTGAATGCACTCATCACACAGAAGTTTCCGAGAATGCTTCTGTCTAGGTTTTAGGTGAAGATATTCCATTTCCCAGCATAGGCCAGAAAGCGTTCTAAATATCCACATTCAGATTGTACAAAAAGTGTGTTTCAAAACTGCTCTTTCAGTAGGAACGTTCAAGTCTGTGAGTTGAATGCACTCATTGCAAACAAGTTTCTGAGAATGCTTCTGTCTAGTTTTTATGTGAAGATATTTCCTTTTCCAGCATTGGCCTAAAACAGCTCCAAATATGCACTTGCAGATTCTACAGAAAGAGAGTTTCAAAACTCTTCTATCAAAAAGAAGGTTCAACTCTGTGAGTAGAATGCACTCATCACAAAGAAGTTTCTGAGAATGCTTCTGTCTAGTTTTTATGTGAAGATGTTTCCTTTTCCAGCATAGGCCTCAAAGTACTCCAAATAAACCCTTGCAGATTCTGCAAAAGGAGTGTTTCCAAACTTCTCTATCAAAAGGAATGTTCAAGTCTGTGACTTGAATGCACTCATCACAAAGAAGTTTCTGAGAATGCTTCTGTCTAGTTTTTAGGTGAAGATATTTCATTTCCCAGCCTAGGCCTCAAAGCGTTCCAAATATCCACTTGAAGATTCTACAAAAAGAGTGTTTCAAAACTGCTCTTTCAAAAGGAAGGTTCAAGTCTGTGAGTTGAATGCACTCATTGCAAAGAAGTTTCGGAGAATGCTTCTGTGTAGTTGTTATTTGAGGACATTTCCTTTTCCAACATTGGCCTCAATGAGCTCGAAATAAACACTTGCAGATTCTACAAAAGGAGTGTTTCAAAACTGTCCTATCAAAAGGATCGTTCAAGTCTGTGAGTTGAACGCACTCATCACACATAAGTTTCTGAGAATGCTTCTGTCTAGTTTTTATGTGAAGATATTTCCTTTTCCAGCATTGGCCTCAAAGCGCTCGAAATAAACACTTGCAGATTCTAACAAAGGAGTGTTTCAAAACTGTCCTATCAAAAGGAACGTTCACGTCTGTGAGTTGAATGCATTCATCACACAGAAGTTTCTGAGAATCCTTCTGTCTAGTTTTTAGGTGAAGATATTTCATTTCCCAGCATAGGCCTCACAGCGCTCCAAATATACACTAGCAGATTCTACATAAAGAGTGTTTCAAAACTCCTCTTTCAAAAGAAAGGTTCAAATCTGTGACTTGAATGCACTCCTCCCAAACAAGTTTCTGAGAACGCTTCTGTCTAGTTTTTATGTGAAGATATTTCCTTTTCCATCATTGGCCTCAAACAGCTCCAAATATGCACTTGCAGATTCTACAAAAAGACAGTTTCAAAACTCTTCTATCAAAAAGAAGGTTCAACTCTGTGAGTAGAATGCACTCATCACAAAGAAGTTTCTGAGAATGCTTCTGTCTAGTTTTTATGTGAAGATATTTCCTTTTCCAGCATAGGCCTCAAAACGCTCCAAACAAACACTTGTAGATTCTTCAAAAGGAGTGTTTCCAAACTGCTCTATCCAAAGTAATGTTCAAGTCTGTGAGTTGAATGCACTCATTGCAAACAAGTTTCTGAGAATGCTTCTGTCTAGTTTTTATGTGAAGATATTTCCTTTTCCAGCATTTGCCTCCAACAGCTCCAAATATGCACTTGCAGATTCTACAGAAAGAGAGTTTCAAAACTCTTCTGTCAAAAAGAAGGTTCAACTCTGTGAGTAGAATGCACTCATCACAAAGAAGTTTCTGAGAATGCTTCTGTCTAGTTTTTATGTGAAGATATTTCCTTTTCCAGCATAGGCCTCAAAGTGCTCCAAATAAACCCTTGCAGATTCTGCAAAAGGAGTGTTTCCAAACTTCTCTATCAAAAGGAATGTTCAAGTCTGTGAGTTGAATGCACTCATCACACAGAAGTTTCTGAGAATGTTTCTGTCTAGTTTTTAGGTGAAGTTATTTCATTTCCCAGCCTAGACCTCAAAGCGTTCCAAATATCCACTTGAAGATTCTACAAAAAGAGTGTTTCAAAACTGCTCTTTCAAAAGGAAGGTTCAAGTCTGTGAGTTGAATGCACTCATTGCAAAGGAGTTTCGGAGAATGCTTCTGTGTAGTTGTTATTTGAGGACATTTCCTTTTCCAACATTGGCCTCAATGAGCTCGAAATAAACACTTGCAGATTTCTACAAAAGGAGTGTTTCAAAACTGTCGTATCAAAAGGAACGTTCATGTCTGTGAGTTGAATGCATTCATCACAAAGAAGTTTCTGAGAATCCTTCTGTCTAGTTTTTAGTTGAAGATAATTCATTTCCCAGCATAGGCCTCACAGCGCTCCAAATATACACTAGCAGATTCTACATAAAGAGTGTTTCAAAATTCCTCTTTCAAAAGAAAGGTTCAAATCTTTGACTTGAATGCACTCCTCCCAAACAAGTTTCTGAGAACGCTTCTGTCTAGTTTTTATGTGAAGATATTTCCTTTTCCAGCATAGGCCCCAAAACGCTCCAAACAAACACTTGCAGATTCTTCAAAAGGAGTGTTTCCAAACTGCTCTATCCAAAGTAATGTTCAAGTCTGTGAGTTGAATGCACTCATCACACAGAAGTTTCCGAGAATGCTTCTGTCTAGGTTTTACGTGAAGATATTCCATTTCCCAGCATAGGCCAGAAAGCGTTCTAAATATCCACTTTCAGATTGTACAAAAAGTGTGTTTCAAAACTGCTCTTTCAGTAGGAACGTTCAAGTCTGTGAATTGAATGCACTCATTGCAAACAAGTTTCTGAAAATGCTTCTGTCTAGTTTTTATGTGAAGATATTTCCTTTTCGAGCATTTGCCTTCAACAACTCCAAATATGCACTTGCAGATTCTACAGAAAGAGAGTTTCAAAACTCTTCTATCAAAAAGAAGGTTCAACTCTGTGAGTAGAATGCACTCATCACAAAGAAGTTTCTGAGAATGCTTCTGTCTAGTTTTTATGTGAAGATATTTCCTTTTCCAGCATAGGCCTCAAAGTGCTCCAAATAAACCCTTGCAGATTCTGCAAAAGGAGTGTTTCCAAACTTCTCTATCAAAAGGAATGTTCAAGTCTGTGACTTGAATGCACTCATCACAAAGAAGTTTCTGAGAATGCTTCTGTCTAGTTTTTAGGTGAAGATATTTCATTTCCCAGCCTAGGCCTCAAAGCGTTCCAAATATCCACTTGAAGATTCTACAAAAAGAGTGTTTCAAAACTGCTCTTTCAAAAGGAAGGTTCAAGTCTGTGAGTTGAATGCACTCATTGCAAAGAAGTTTCGGAGAATGCTTCTGTGTAGTTGTTACTTGAGGACATTTCCTTTTCCACCATTGGCCTCATTGAGCTCGAAATAACACTTGCAGATTCCTACAAAAGGAGTGTTTCAAAACTGTCCTATCAAAAGGATCGTTCAAGTCTGTGAGTTGAAAGCACTCATCACACACAAGTTTCTGAGAATGCTTCTGTCTAGTTTTTATGTGAAGATATTTCCTTTTCCAGCATTGGCCTCAAAGCGCTCGAAATAAACACTTTCAGATTCTACCAAAGGAGTGTTTCAAAACTGTCCTATCAAAAGGAACGTTCATGTCTGTGAGTTGAATGCATTCATCACACAGAAGTTTCTGAGAATACTTCTGTCTAGTTTTTAGGTGAAGATAATTCATTTCCCAACATAGGCCTCACAGCGCTCCAAATATACACTAGCAGATTCTACATAAAGAGTGTTTCAAAACTCCTCTTTCAAAAGAAAGGTTCAAATCTTTGACTTGAATGCACTCCTCCCAAACAAGTTTCTGAGAACGCTTCTGTCTAGTTTTTATGTGAAGATATTTCCTTTTCCATCATTGGCCCCAAACAGCTCCAAATATGCACTTGCAGATTCTACAAAAAGACAGTTTCAAAACTCTTCTATCAAAAAGAAGGTTCAACTCTGTGAGTAGAATGCACTCATCACAAAGAAGTTTCTGAGAATGCTTCTCTCTAGTATTTATGTGAAGATATTTCCTTTTCCAGCATAGGCCTCAAAACGCTCCAAACAAACACTTGCAGATTCTTCAAAAGGAGTGTTTCCAAACTGCTCTATCCAAAGTAATGTTCAAGTCTGTGAGTTGAATGCACTCATCACACAGAAGTTTCCGAGAATGCTTCTGTCTAGGTTTTAGGTGAAGATATTCCATTTCCCAGCATAGGCCAGAAAGCGTTCTAAATATCCACTTTCAGATTGTACAAAAAGTGTGTTTCAAAACTGCACTTTCAGTAGGAACGTTCAAGTCTGTGAGTTGAATGCACTCATTGCAAACAAGTTTCTGAGAATGCTTCTGTCTAGTTTTTATGTGAAGATATTTCCTTTTCCAGCATTGGCCTCCAAGAGCTCCAAATATGCACTTGCAGATTCTACAGAAAGAGAGTTTCAAAACTCTTCTATCAAAAAGAAGGTTCAACTCTGTGAGTAGAATGCACTCATCACAAAGAAGTTTATGAGAATGCTTCTGTCTAGTTTTTATGTGAAGATGTTTCCTTTTCCAGCATAGGCCTCAAAGTGCTCCAAATAAACCCTTGCAGATTCTGCAAAAGAAGTGTTTCCAAACTTCTCTATCAAAAGGAATGTTCAAGTCTGTGGCTTGAATGCACTCATCACAAAGAAGTTTCTGAGAATGCTTCTGTCTAGTTTTTAGGTGAAGATATTTCATTTCCCAGCCTAGGCCTCAAAGCGTTCCAAATATCCACTTGAAGATTCTACAAAAAGAGTGTTTCAAAACTGCTCTTTCAAAAGGAAGGTTCAAGTCTGTGAGTTGAATGCACTCATTGCAAAGAAGTTTCGGAGAATGCTTCTGTGTAGTTGTTATTTGAGGACATTTCCTTTTCCAACATTGGCCTCAATGAGCTCGAAATAAACACTTGCAGATTCTACAAAAGGAGTGTTTCAAAACTGTCCTACCAAAGGATCGTTCAAGTCTGTGAGTTGAACGCACTCATCACACATAAGTTTCTGAGAATGCTTCTGTCTAGTTTTTATGTGAAGATATTTCCTTTTCCAGCTTGGGCCTCAAAGCGCTCGAAATAAACACTTGCAGATTCTACCAAAGGAGTGTTTCAAAACTGTCCTATCAAAAGGAACGTTCACGTCTGTGAGTTGAATGCATTCATCACACAGAAGTTTCTGAGAATCCTTCTGTCTAGTTTTTAGGTGAAGATATTTCATTTCCCAGCATAGGCCTCACAGCGCTCCAAATATACACTAGCAGATTCTACATAAAGAGTGTTTCAAAACTCCTCTTTGAAAAGAAAGGTTCAAATCTGTGACGTGAATGCACTCCTCCCAAACAAGTTTCTGAGAACGCTTCTGTCTAGTTTTTATGTGAAGATATTTCCTTTTCCATCATTGGCCTCAAACAGCTCCAAATATGCACCTGCAGATTCTACAAAAAGACAGTTTCAAAACTCTTCTATCAAAAAGAAGGTTCAACTCTGTGAGTAGAATGCACTCATCACAAAGAAGTTTCTGAGAATGCTTCTGTCTAGTTTTTATGTGAAGATATTTCCTTTTCCAGCATAGGCCTCAAAACGCTCCAAACAAACACTTGCAGATTCTTCAAAAGGAGTGTTTCCAAACTGCTCTATCCAAAGTAATGTTCAGGTCTGTGAGTTGAATGCACTCATTGCAAACAAGTTTCTGAGAATGCTTCTGTCTAGTTTTTATGTGAAGATATTTCCTTTTCCAGCATAGGCCTCAAACCGCTCCAAACAAACACTTGCAGATACTACAAAGGGAGTGTTTCCATACTGCTCTATCCAAAGTAATGTTCAAGTCTGTGAGTTGAATGCACTCATCACACAGAAGTTTCCGAGAATGCTTCTGTCTGGGTTTTAGGTGAAGATATTTCATTTCCCAGCATAAGCCAGAAAGCGTTCTAAATATCCACTTTCAGATTGTACAAAAAGTGTGTTTCAAAACTGCTCTTTCAAAAGGAACGTTCAATTCTGTGAGTTGAATGCACTCATCGCAAACAAGTTTCTGAGAATGCTTCTGTCTAGTTTTTATGTGAAGATATTTCCTTTTCCAGCATTGGCCTCCAACAGCTCCAAATATGCACTTGCAGATTCTACAGAAAGAGAGTTTCAAAACTCTTCTATCAAAAAGAAGGTTCAACTCTGTGAGTAGAATGCACTCATCACAAAGAAGTTTCTGAGAATGCTTCTGTCTAGTTTTTATGTGAAGATATTTCCTTTTCCAGCATAGGCCTCAAAGTGCTCCAAATGAACCCTTGCAGATTCTGCAAAAGTAGGGTTTCCAAACTTCTCTATCAAAAGGAATGTTCAAGTCTGTGAGTTGAATGCACTCATCACACAGAAGTTTCTGAGAATGCTTCTGTCTAGTTTTTAGGTGAAGATATTTCATTTCCCAGCCTAGGCCTCAAAGCGTTCCAAATATCCACTTGAAGATTCTACAAAAAGAGTGTTTCAATACTGCTCTTTCAAAAGGAAGGTTCAAGTCTGTGAGTTGAATGCACTCGTTGCAAAGAAGTTTCGGAGAATGCTTCTGTGTAGTTGTTATTTGAGGACATTTCTTTTCCAACATTGGCCTCAATGAGCTCGAAGTAAACACTTGCAGATTCTACAAAAGGAGTGTTTCAAAACTGTCCTTTCAAAAGGATCGTTCAAGTCTGTGAGTTCAACGCACTCATCACACATAAGTTTCTGAGAATGCTTCTGTCTAGTTTTTATGTGAAGATATTTCCTTTTCCAGCATTGGCCTCAAAGCGCTCGAAATAAACACTTGCAGATTCTACCAAAGGAGTGTTTCAAAACTGTCCTATCAAAAGGAACGTTCACGTCTGTGAGTTGAATGCATTCATCACACAGAAGTTTCTGAGAATCCTTCTGTCTAGTTTTTAGGTGAAGATATTTCATTTCCCAGCATAGGCCTCACAGCGCTTCAAATATACACTAGCAGATTCTACAAAAAGAGGGTTTCAAAACTGCTCTTTCAAAAGAAAGGTTCAAATCTGTGACTTGAATGCACGCCTCCCAAACAAGTTTCTGAGAACCCTTCTGTCTAGTTTTTATGTGAAGATATTTCCTTTTCCATCATTGGCCTCAAACAGCTCCAAATATGCACTTGCAGATTCTACAAAAAGACAGTTTCAAAACTCTTCTATCAAAAAGAAGGTTCAACTCTGTGAGTAGAATGCACTCATCACAAAGAAGTTTCTGAGAATGCTTCTGTCTAGTATTTATGTGAAGATATTTCCTTTTCCAGCATAGGCCTCAAAACGCTCCAAACAAACACTTGCAGATTCTTCAAAAGGAGTGTTTCCAAACTGCTCTATCCAAAGTAATGTTCAAGTCTGTGAGTTGAATGCACTCATCACACAGAAGTTTCCGAGAATGCTTCTGTCTAGGTTTTAGGTGAAGATATTCCATTTCCCAGCATAGGCCAGAAAGCGTTCTAAATATCCACATTCAGATTGTACAAAAAGTGTGTTTCAAAACTGCTCTTTCAGTAGGAGCGTTCAAGTCTGTGAGTTGAATGCACTCATTGCAAACAAGTTTCTGAGAATGCTTCTGTCTAGTTTTTATGTGAAGATATTTCCTTTTCCAGCATTGGCCTCCAACAGCTCCAAATATGCACTTGCAGATTCTACAGAAAGAGAGTTTCAAAACTCTTCTATCAAAAAGAAGGTTCAACTCTGTGAGTAGAATGCACTCATCACAAAGAAGTTTCTGAGAATGCTTCTGTCTAGTTTTTATGTGAAGATATTTGCTTTTCCAACATAGGCCTCAAAGTGCTCCAAATAAACCCTTGCAGATTCTGCAAAAGGAGTGTTTCCAAACTTCTCTATCAAAAGGAATGTTCAAGTCTGTGAGTTGAATGCACTCATCACAAAGAAGTTTCTGAGAATGCTTCTGTCTAGTTTTTAGGTGAAGATATTTCATTTCCCAGCCTAGGCCTCAAAGCGTTCCAAATATCCACTTGAAGATTCTACAAAAAGAGTGTTTCAAAACTGCTCTTTCAAAAGGAAGGTTCAAGTCTGTGAGTTGAATGCACTCATTGCAAAGAAGTTTCGGAGAATGCTTCTGTGTAGTTGTTATTTGAGGACATTTCCTTTTCCAACATTGGCCTCAATGAGCTCGAAATAAACACTTGCAGATTCTACAAAAGGAGTGTTTCAAAACTGTCCTATCAAAAAGATCGTTCAAGTCTGTGAGTTGAACGCACTCATCACACATAAGTTTCTGAGAATGCTTCTGTCTAGTTTTTATGTGAAGATATTTCCTTTTCCAGCATTGGCCTCAAAGCGCTCGAAATAAACACTTGCAGATTCTACCAAAGGAGTGTTTCAAAACTGTCCTATCAAAAGGAACGTTCACGTCTGTGAGTTGAATGCATTCATCACACAGAAGTTTCTGAGAATCCTTCTGTCTAGTTTTTAGGTGAAGATATTTCATTTCCCAGCATAGGCCTCACAGCGCTCCAAATATACACTAGCAGATTCTACATAAAGAGTGTTTCAAAACTCCTCTTTCAAAAGAAAGGTTCAAATCTGTGACTTGAATGCACTCCTCCCAAACAAGTTTCTGAGAACGCTTCTGTCTAGTTTTTATGTGAAGATATTTCCTTTTCCATCATTGGCCTCAAACAGCTCCAAATATGCACCTGCAGATTCTACAAAAAGACAGTTTCAAAACTCTTCTATCAAAAAGAAGGTTCAACTCTGTGAGTAGAATGCACTCATCACAAAGAAGTTTCTTAGAATGCTTCTGTCTAGTTTTTATGTGAAGATATTTCCTTTTCCAGCATAGGCCTCAAAACGCTCCAAACAAACACTTGCAGATTCTTCAAAAGGAGTGTTTCCAAACTGCTCTATCCAAAGTAATGTTCAAGTCTGTGAGTTGAATGCACTCATTGCAAACAAGTTTCTGAGAATGCTTCTGTCTAGTTTTTATGTGAAGATATTTCTTTTTCCAGCATTGGCCTCCAACAGCTCCAAATATGCACTTGCAGATTCTACAGAAAGAGAGTTTCAAAACTCTTCTATCAAAAAGAAGGTTCAACTCTGTGAGTAGAATGCACTCATCACAAAGAAGTTTCTGAGAATGCTTCTGTCTAGTTTTTATGTGAAGATATTTCCTTTTCCAGCATAGGCCTCAAAGTGCTCCAAATAAACCCTTGCAGATTCTGCAAAAGGAGTGTTTCCAAACTTCTCTATCAAAAGGAATGTTCAAGTCTGTGAGTTGAATGCACTCATCACACAGAAGTTTCTGAGAATGCTTCTGTCTAGTTTTTAGGTGAAGATATTTCATTTCCCAGCCTAGGCCTCAAAGCATTCCAAATATCCACTTGAAGATTCTACAAAAAGAGTGTTTCAAAACTGCTCTTTCAAAAGGAAGGTTCAAGTCGGTGAGTTGAATGCACTCATTGCAAAGAAGTTTCGGAGAATGCTTCTGTGTAGTTGTTATTTGAGGACATTTCCTTTTCCAACATTGGCCTCAATGAGCTCGAAATAAACACTTGCAGATTCTACAAAAGGAGTGTTTCAAAACTGTCCTATCAAAAGGATCGTTCAAGTCTGTGAGTTGAACGCACTCATCACACATAAGTTTCTGAGAATGCTTCTGTCTAGTTTTTATGTGAAGATATTTCCTTTTCCAGCATTGGCCTCAAAGCGCTCGAAATAAACACTTGCAGATTCTACCAAAGGAGTATTTCAAAACTGTCCTATCAAAAGGAACGTTCACGTCTGTGAGTTGAATGCATTCATCACACAGAAGTTTCTGAGAATCTTTCTGTCTAGTTTTTAGGTGAAGTTATTTCATTTCCCAGCATAGGCCTCACAGCGCTCGAAATATACACTAGCAGATTCTACAAAAAGAGTGTTTCAAAACAGCTCTTTCAAAAGAAAGGTTCAAATCTGTGACTTGAATGCACTCCTCCCAAACAGGTTTCTAAGAACGCTTCTGTCTTGTTTTTATGGGAAGATATTTCCTTTTAAATCATTGGCCTCAAACAGCTCCAAATATGCACTTGCAGATTCTACAAAAAGACAGTTTCAAAACTCTTCTATCAAAAAGAAGGTTCAAATCTGTGAGTAGAATGCACTCATCACAAAGAAGTTTCTGAGAATGCTTCTGTCTAGTTTTTATGTGAAGATATTTCCTTTTCCAGCATAGGCCTCAAACCGCTCCAAACAAACACTTGCAGATACTACAAAGGGAGTGTTTCCATACTGCTCTATCCAAAGTAATGTTCAAGTCTGTGAGTTGAATGCACTCATCACACAGAAGTTTCCGAGAATGCTTCTGTCTGGGTTTTAGTTGAAGATATTTCATTTCCCAGCATAAGCCAGAAAGCGTTCTAAATATCCACTTGCAGATTGTACAAAAAGTGTGTTTCAAAACTGCTCTTTCAAAAGGAACGTTCAATTCTGTGAGTTGAATGCACTCATCGCAAACAAGTTTCTGAGAATGCTTCTGTCTAGTTTTTATGTGAAGATATTTCCTTTTCCAGCATTGGCCTCCAACAGCTCCAAATATGCACTTGCAGATTCTACAGAAAGAGAGTTTCAAAACTCTTCTATCAAAAAGAAAGTTCAACTCTGTGAGTAGAATGCACTCATCACAAAGAAGTTTCTGAGAATGCTTCTGTCTAGTTTTTATGTGAAGATATTTCCTTTTCCAGCATAGGCCTCAAAGTGCTCCAAATGAACCCTTGCAGATTCTGCAAAAGTAGGGTTTCCAAACTTCTCTATCAAAAGGAATGTTCAAGTCTGTGAGTTGAATGCACTCATCACACAGAAGTTTCTGAGAATGCTTCTGTCTAGTTTTTAGGTGAAGATATTTCATTTCCCAGCCTAGGCCTCAAAGCGTTCCAAATATCCACTTGAAGATTCTACAAAAAGAGTGTTTCAATACTGCTCTTTCAAAAGGAAGTTTCAAGTCTGTGAGTTGAATGCACTCATTGCAAAGAAGTTTCGGAGAATGCTTCTGTGTAGTTGTTATTTGAGGACATTTCCTTTTCCACCATTGGCCTCCAAGAGCTCTAAATAAACACTTGCAGATCGTACAAAAGGAATGTTTCCAAACTGACCTATCAAAAGGATCGTTCAAGTCTGTGAGTTGAACGCACTCATCACACACAAGTTTCTGAGAATGCTTCTGTCTAGTTTTTATGTGAAGATATTTCCTTTTCCAGCATTGGCCTCAAAGCGCTCGAAATAAACACTTGCAGATTCTACCAAAGGAGTGTTTCAAAACTGTCCTATCAAAAGGAACATTCACGTCTGTGAGTTGAATGCAATCATCGCACAGAAGTTTCTGAGAATCCTTCTGTCTAGTTTTTAGGTGAAGATATTTCATTTCACAGCATAGGCCTCACAGCGCTCCAAATATACACTAGCAGATTCTACAAAAAGAGGGTTTCAAAACTGCTCTTTCAAAAGAAAGGTTCAAATCTGTGACTTGAATGCACGCCTCCCAAACAAGTTTCTGAGAACGCTTCTGTCTAGTTTTTATGTGAAGATATTTCCTTTTCCATCATTGGCCTCAAACAGCTCCAAATATGCACTTGCAGATTCTACAAAAAGACAGTTTCAAAACTCTTCTATCAAAAAGAAGGTTCAACTCTGTGAGTAGAATGCACTCATCACAAAGAAGTTTCTGAGAATGCTTCTGTCTAGTTTTTATGTGAAGATATTTCCTTTTCCAGCATAGGCCTCAAAACGCTCCAAACAAACACTTGCAGATTCTTCAAAACGAGTGTTTCCAAACTGCTCTATCCAAAGTAATGTTCAAGTCTGTGAGTTGAATGCACTCATTGCAAACAAGTTTCTGAGAATGCTTCTGTCTAGTTTTTATGTGAAGATATTTCCTTTTCCAGCATAGGCCTCAAACCGCTCCAAACAAACACTTGCAGATACTTCAAAAGGAGTGTTTCCATACTGCTCTATCCAAAGTAATGTTCAAGTCTGTGAGTTGAATGCACTCATCACACAGAAGTTTCCGAGAATGCTTCTGTCTGGGTTTTAGGTGAAGATATTTCATTTCCCAGCATAAGCCAGAAAGCGTTCTAAATGTCCACTTGCAGATTGTACAAAAAGTGTGTTTCAAAACTGCTCTTTCAAAAGGAACGTTCAATTCTGTGAGTTGAATGCACTCATCGCCAACAAGTTTCTGAGAATGCTTCTGTCTAGTTTTTATGTGAAGATATTTCCTTTTCCAGCATAGGCCTCAAAGTGCTCCAAATGAACCCTTGCAGATTCTCCAAAAGTAGGGTTTCCAAACTTCTCTATCAAAAGGAATGTTCAAGTCTGTGAGTTGAATGCACTCATCACACAGAAGTTTCTGAGAATGCTTCTGTCTAGTTTTTACGTGAAGATATTTCATTTCCCAGCGTAGGCCTCACAGCGCTCCAAATATACACTAGCAGATTCTACAAAAAGAGTGTTTCAAAACTGCTCTTTGAAAGGAAGTGTTCAACTCTGTGAGTTGGATTCATACTACACAAAGCAGTTTCACAGAACTCTTCTGTTTAGTTTTTAATGGAAGATATTCCCGTTTCCAACGAAGGCCTGAAAGGGCTCCAAATATCCACTTGCAGATTCTGCAAAAACACAGTTTCAAAACTGCTCTATCAAAAGGAAGGCTTATCTCTCTGAGTTGAATGCACACATCATAAAGAGCTTTCTGAGAATGCTTCTGCCTTGTTTATATATGAAGATATTTCTTTTTCCACCATAAGCCTCAAATCGCTCCAAATGAACACTTGCAGATTCTACAAAAAGAGTGTTTCATAACTGCTCTAGCAAAGGAAAGGTTCACCTCTGTGAGTTGAACACACACATCACAAAGCAGTTTGTGAGAATGCTTCTGTCCAGTTTTTATGGGAAGATATTCCCGCTTCTAACAAAGGCCTGAAAGAGCTCCAAATATCCACTTGCAGATGCTGCAAAAAGACTCTTTCCAAACTGCTCCATGAAAAGGAAAGTTCAACTCTGTGAGTTGAATGCACACATCATAAAGAAGTTTCAAAGAATGCTTCTGTCTAGGTATTATGAGACGATATTTCCTTTTCCACCATAGGTCTCAAAGCGCTCCAAATGAACACATGTAGATTCTACAAAAAGAGTGTTTCAAAGCTGCTCTTTCAAAAGAAGTGTTCAACTCTGTGAGTTGGATTCATACTTCACAAAGCAGTTTCACAGAACGTTTCTGTTTCGTTTTTATGGGAAGATATTCCCGTTTGCAACGAAGGCCTGAAAGGGCTCCAAGTATCCACTTGCAGATTCTGCCAAAACACAGTTTCAAAACTGCTCTATCAAAAGGAAGGCTTATCTCTCCGAGTTGAAGGCACACATCATAAAGAGGTTTCTGAGAATGCTTCTGCCTGGTTTATATGTGAAGATATTTCCTTTTCCACCATAGGCCTCAAAGCGCTCCAAACGAACATTTGCAGATTCTACAAAAAGAGTGTTTCAAAGCTGCTCTTTCAAAAGAAGTGTTCAACTCTGTGAGTTGGATTCATACTTCACAAAGGAGTTTCACAGAACGCTTCTGTTTAGTTTTTATGGGAAGATATTCCCGTTTCCAACGAAGGCCTGAAAGGGCTCCAAATATCCACTTGCAGATTCTGCAAAAACACAGTTGCAAAACTGCTCTATCAAAAGGAAGGCTTATCTCTCTGAGTTGAATGCACACATCATAAAGAGCTTTCTGAGAATGCTTCTGCCTTGTTTATATATGAAGATATTTCTTTTTCCACCATAGGCCTCAAATCGCTCCAAATGAACACTTGCAGATTATACAAAAAGAGTGTTTCATAACTGCTCTAGCAAAGGAAAGGTTCACCTCTGTGAGTTGAACACACACATCACAAAGCAGTTTGTGAGAATGCTTCTGTCCAGTTTTTATGGGAAGATATTCCCGCTTCTAACAAAGGCCTGAAAGAGCTCCAAATATCCACTTGCAGATGCTGTAAAAAGACTCTTTCCAAACTGCTCCATGAAAAGGAAAGTTCAACTCTGTGAGTTGAATGCACACATCATAAAGAAGTTTCAAAGAATGCTTCTGTCTAGGTATTATGTGACGATATTTCCTTTTCCACCATAGGCCTCAAAGCGCTCCAAATGAACACATGTAGATTCTACAAAAAGAGTGTTTCAAAGCTGCTCTTTCAAAAGAAGTGTTCAACTCTGTGAGTTGGATTCATACTTCACAAAGCAGTTTCACAGAACGTTTCTGTTTCGTTTTTATGGGAAGATATTCCCGTTTGCAACGAAGGCCTGAAAGGGCTCTAAGTAACCACTTGCAGATTCTGCCAAAACACAGTTTCAAAACTGCTCTATCAAAAGGAAGGCTTATCTCTCCGAGTTGAATGCACACATCATAAAGAGGTTTCTGAGAATGCTTCTGCCTGGTTTATATGTGAAGATATTTCCTTTTCCACCATAGGCCTCAAAGCGCTCCCAACGAACACTTGCAGATTCTACAAAAAGAGTGTTTCAAAACTGCTCTTTCAAAGGAAGTGTTCAACTCTGTGAGTTGGATTCATACTACACAAAGCAGTTTCACAGAACTCTTCTGTTTAGTTTTTATGGGAAGATATTCCCGTTTCCAACGAAGGCCTGAAAGGGCTCCAAATATCCACTTGCAGATTCTGCAAAAATACAGTTTCAAAACTGCTCTATCAAAAGGAAGGCTTATCTCTCTGAGTTGAATGCACACATCATAAAGAGCTTTCTGAGAATGCTTCTGCCTTGTTTATATATGAAGATATTTCTTTTTCCACCATAGGCCTCAAATCGCTCCAAATGAACACTTGCAGATTCTACAAAAAGAGTGTTTCATAACTGCTCTAGCAAAGGAAAGGTTCACCTCTGTGAGTTGAACACACACATCACAAAGCAGTTTGTGAGAATGCTTCTGTCCAGTTTTTATGGGAAGATATTCCCGCTTCTAACAAAGGCCTGAAAGAGCTCCAAATATCCACTTGCAGATGCTGCAAAAAGACTCTTTCCAAACTGCTCCATGAAAAGGAAAGTTCAACTCTGTGAGTTGAATGCACACATCATAAAGAAGTTTCAAAGAATGCTTCTGTCTAGGTATTATGTGACGATATTTCCTTTTCCACCATAGGCCTCAAAGCGCTCCAAATGAACACATGTAGATTCTACAAAAAGAGTGTTTCAAAGCTGCTCTTTCAAAAGAAGTGTTCAACTCTGTGAGTTGGATTCATACTTCACAAAACAGTTTCACAGAACGTTTCTGTTTCGTTTTTATGGGAAGATATTCCCGTTTGCAACGAAGGCCTGAAAGGGCTCTAAGTAACCACTTGCAGATTCTGCCAAAACACAGTTTCAAAACTGCTCTATCAAAAGGAAGGCTTATCTCTCCGAGTTGAATGCACACATCATAAAGAGGTTTCTGAGAATGCTTCTGCCTGGTTTATATGTGAAGATATTTCCTTTTCCACCATAGGCCTCAAAGCGTTCCAAACGAACACTTGCAGATTCTACAAAAAGAGTGTTTCAAAACTGCTCTTTCAAAGGAAGTGTTCAACTCTGTGAGTTGGATTCATACTACACAAAGCAGTTTCACAGAACTCTTCTGTTTAGTTTTTATGGGAAGATATTCCCGTTTCCAACGAAGGCCTGAAAGGGCTCCAAATATCCACTTGCAGATTCTGCAAAAATACAGTTGCAAAACTCCTCTATCAAAAGGAAGGCTTATCTCTCTGAGTTGAATGCACACATCATAAAGAGCTTTCTGAGAATGCTTCTGCCTTGTTTATATATGAAGATATTACTTTTTCCACCATAGGCCTCAAATCGCTCCAAATGAACACTTGCAGATTCTACAAAAAGAGTGTTTCATAACTGCTCTAGCAAAGGAAAGGTTCACCTCTGTGAGTTGAACACACACATCTCAAAGCAGTTTGTGAGAATGCTTCTGTCCAGTTTTTATGGGAAGATATTCCCGCTTCTAGCAAAGGCCTGAAAGAGCTCCAAATATCCACTTGCAGATGCTGCAAAAAGACTCTTTCCAAACTGCTCCATGAAAAAGAAGGTTCAACTCTGTGAGTTGAATGCACACATCATAAAGAAGTTTCAAAGAATGCTTCTGTCTAGGTTTTATGTGAAGATATTTCTTTTTCCACCATAGGCCTCAAAGCGCTCCAAATGAACACTTGCAGATTCTACAAAAAGAGTGTTTCATAACTGCTCTAGCAAAGGAAAGGTTCACCTCTGTGAGTTGAACACACACATCACAAAGCAGTTTGTGAGAATGCTTCTGTCCAGTTTTAATGGGAAGATATTCCCGCTTCTAACAAAGGCCTGAAAGAGCTCCAAATATCCACTTGCAGATGCTGCAAAAAGACTCTTTCCAAACTGCTCCATGAAAAGGAATGTTCATCTCTGTGAGCTGAATGCACACATCATAAAGAAGTTTCAAAGAATGCTTCTGTCTAGGTTTTATGTGAAGATATTTCCTTTTCCACCATAGGCCTCAAAGCGCTCCAAATGAACACTTGCAGATTCTACAAAAAGAGTGTTTCAAAGCTGCTCTTTCAAAAGAAGTGTTCAACTCTGTGAGTTGGATTCATACTTCACAAAGGAGTTTCACAGAACGCTTCTGTTTAGTTTTTATGGGAAGATATTCCCGTTTCCAACGAAGGCCTGAAATGGCTCCAAATATACACTTGCAGATTCTGCAAAAACACAGTTGCAAAACTGCTCTATCAAAAGGAAGGCTTATCTCTCCGAGTTGAATGCACACATCATAAAGAGGTTTCTGAGAATGCTTCTGCCTGGATTATATGTGAAGATATTTCCTTTTCCACCATAGGCCTCAAAGCGCTCCAAACGAACACTTGCAGATTCTACAAAAAGAGTGTTTCAAAACTGCTCTTTCAAAGGAAGTGTTCAACTCTGTGAGTTGGATTCATACTACACAAAGCAGTTTCACAGAACTCTTCTGTTTAGTTTTTATGGGAAGATATTCCCGTTTCCAACGAAGGCCTGAAAGGGCTCCAAATATCCACTTGCAGATTCTGCAAAAACACAGTTGCAAAACTGCTCTATCAAAAGGAAGGCTTATCTCTCTGAGTTGAATGCACACATCATAAAGAGCTTTCTGAGAATGCTTCTGCCTTGTTTATATATGAAGATATTTCTTTTTCCACCATAGGCCTCAAATCGCTCCAAATGAACACTTGCAGATTCTACAAAAAGAGTGTTTCATAACTGCTCTAGCAAAGGAAAGGTTCACCTCTGTGAGTTGAACACACACATCACAAAGCAGTTTGTGAGAATGCTTCTGTCCAGTTTTTATGGGAAGATATTCCCGCTTCTAAAAAAGGCCTGAAAGAGCTCCAAATATCCTATTGCAGATGCTGCAAAAAGACTCTTTCCAAACTGCTCCATGAAAAGGAAAGCTCAACTCTGTGAGTTGAATGCACACATCATAAAGAAGTTTCAAAGAATGCTTCTGTCTAGGTGTTATGTGACGATATTTCCTTTTCCACCATAGGCCTCAAAGCGCTCCAAATGAACACATGTAGATTCTACAAAAAGAGTGTTTCAAAGCTGCTCTTTCAAAAGAAGTGTTCAACTCTGTGAGTTGGATTCATACTTCACAAAGCAGTTTCACAGAACGTTTCTGTTTCGTTTTTATCGGAAGATATTCCCGTTTGCAACGAAGGCCTGAAAGGGCTCCAAGTATCCACTTGCAGATTCTGCCAAAACACAGTTTCAAAACTGCTCTATCAAAAGGAAGGCTTATCTCTCCGAGTTGAATGCACACATCATAAAGAGGTTTCTGAGAATGCTTCTGCCTGGTTTATATGTGAAGATATTTCAAGAAGTGTTCAACTCTGTGAGTTGGATTCATACTACACAAAGCAGTTTCACAGAACTCTTCTGTTTAGTTTTTATGGGAAGATATTCCCGTTTCCAACGAAGGCCTGAAAGGGCTCCAAATATCCACTTGCAGATTCTGCAAAAATACAGTTTCAAAACTGCTCTATCAAAAGGAAGGCTTATCTCTCTGAGTTGAATGCACACATCATAAAGAGCTTTCTGAGAATGCTTCTGCCTTGTTTATATATGAAGATATTTCTTTTTCCACCATAGGCCCCAAATCGCTCCAAATGAACACTTGCAGATTCTACAAAAAGAGTGTTTCATAACTGCTCTAGCAAAGGAAAGGTTCACCTCTGTGAGTTGAACACACACATCACAAAGCAGTTTGTGAGAATGCTTCTGTCCAGTTTTTATGGGAAGATATTCCCGCTTCTAACAAAGGCCTGAAAGAGCTCCAAATATCCACTTGCAGATGCTGCAAAAAGACTCTTTCCAAACTGCTCCATGAAAAGGAAAGTTCAACTCTGTGAGTTGAATGCACACATCATAAAGAAGTTTCAAAGAATGCTTCTGTCTAGGTATTATGTGACGATATTTCCTTTTCCACCATAGGCCTCAAAGCGCTCCAAATGAACACATGTAGATTCTACAAAAAGAGTGTTTCAAAGCTGCTCTTTCAAAAGAAGTGTTCAACTCTGTGAGTTGGATTCATACTTCACAAAGCAGTTTCACAGAACGTTTCTGTTTCGTTTTTATGGGAAGATATTCCCGTTTGCAACGAAGGCCTGAAAGGGCTCTAAGTAACCACTTGGAGATTCTGCCAAAACACAGTGTCAAAACTGCTCTATCAAAAGGAAGGCTTATCTCTCCGAGTTGAATGCACACATCATAAAGAGGTTTCTGAGAATGCTTCTGCCTGGTTTATATGTGAAGATATTTCCTTTTCCACCATAGGCCTCAAAGCGTTCCAAACGAACACTTGCAGATTCTACAAAAAGAGTGTTTCAAAACTGCTCTTTCAAAGGAAGTGTTCAACTCTGTGAGTTGGATTCATACTACACAAAGCAGTTTCACAGAACTCTTCTGTTTAGTTTTTATGGGAAGATATTCCCGTTTCCAACGAAGGCCTGAAAGGGCTCCAAATATCCACTTGCAGATTCTGCAAAAATACAGTTGCAAAACTGCTCTATCAAAAGGAAGGCTTATCTCTCTGAGTTGAATGCACACATCATAAAGAGCTTTCTGAGAATGCTTCTGCCTTGTTTATATATGAAGATATTTCTTTTTCCACCATAGGCCTCAAATCGCTCCAAATGAACACTTGCAGATTCTACAAAAAGAGTGTTTCATAACTGCTCTAGCAAAGGAAAGGTTCACCTCTGTGAGTTGAACACACACATCTCAAAGCAGTTTGTGAGAATGCTTCTGTCCAGTTTTTATGGGAAGATACTCCCGCTTCTAGCAAAGGCCTGAAAGAGCTCCAAATATCCACTTGCAGATGCTGCAAAAAGACTCTTTCCAAACTGCTCCATGAAAAAGAAGGTTCAACTCTGTGAGTTGAATGCACACATCATAAAGAAGTTTCAAAGAATGCTTCTGTCTAGGTTTTATGTGAAGATATTTCTTTTTCCACCATAGGCCTCAAAGCGCTCCAAATGAACACTTGCAGATTCTACAAAAAGAGTGTTTCATAACTGCTCTAGCAAAGGAAAGGTTCACCTCTGTGAGTTGAACACACACATCACAAAGCAGTTTGTGAGAATGCTTCTGTCCAGTTTTAATGGGAAGATATTCCCGCTTCTAACAAAGGCCTGAAAGAGCTCCAAATATCCACTTGCAGATGCTGCAAAAAGACTCTTTCCAATCTGCTCCATGAAAAGGAATGTTCAACTCTGTGAGTTGAATGCACACATCATAAAGAAGTTTCAAAGAATGCTTCTGTCTAGGTTTTATGTGAAGATATTTCCTTTTCCACCATAGGCCTCAAAGCGCTCCAAATGAACACTTGCAGATTCTACAAAAAGAGTGTTTCAAAGCTGCTCTTTCAAAAGAAGTGTTCAACTCTGTGAGTTGGATTCATACTTCACAAAGGAGTTTCACAGAACGCTTCTGTTTAGTTTTTATGGGAAGATATTCCCGTTCCCAACGAAGGCCTGAAATGGCTCCAAATATACACTTGCAGATTCTGCAAAAACACAGTTGCAAAACTGCTCTATCAAAAGGAAGGCTTATCTCTCCGAGTTGAATGCACACATCATAAAGAGGTTTCTGAGAATGCTTCTGCCTGGATTATATGTGAAGATATTTCCTTTTCCACCATAGGCCTCAAAGCGCTCCAAACGAACACTTGCAGATTCTACAAAAAGAGTGTTTCAAAACTGCTCTTTGAAAGGAAGTGTTCAACTCTGTGAGTTGGATTCATACTACACAAAGCAGTTTCACAGAACTCTTCTGTTTAGTTTTTAATGGAAGATATTCCCGTTTCCAACGAAGGCCTGAAAGGGCTCCAAATATCCACTTGCAGATTCTGCAAAAACACAGTTTCAAAACTGCTCTATCAAAAGGAAGGCTTATCTCTCTGAGTTGAATGCACACATCAAAAAGAGCTTTCTGAGAATGCTTCTGCCTTGTTTATATATGAAGATATTTCTTTTTCCACCATAGGCCTCAAATCGCTCCAAATGAACACTTGCAGATTCTACAAAAAGAGTGTTTCATAACTGCTCTAGCAAAGGAAAGGTTCACCTCTGTGAGTTGAACACACACATCACAAAGCAGTTTGTGAGAATGCTTCTGTCCAGTTTTTATGGGAAGATATTCCCGCTTCTAAAAAGGGCCTGAAAGAGCTCCAAATATCCTATTGCAGATGCTGCAAAAAGACTCTTTCCAAACTGCTCCATGAAAAGGAAAGCTCAACTCTGTGAGTTGAATGCACACATCATAAAGAAGTTTCAAAGAATGCTTCTGTCTAGGTGTTATGTGACGATATTTCCTTTTCCACCATAGGCCTCAAAGCGCTCCAAATGAACACATGTAGATTCTACAAAAAGAGTGTTTCAAAGCTGCTCTTTCAAAAGAAGTGTTCAACTCTGTGAGTTGGATTCATACTTCACAAAGCAGTTTCACAGAACGTTTCTGTTTCGTTTTTATCGGAAGATATTCCCGTTTGCAACGAAGGCCTGAAAGGGCTCCAAGTATCCACTTGCAGATTCTGCCAAAACACAGTTTCAAAACTGCTCTATCAAAAGGAAGGCTTATCTCTCCGAGTTGAATGCACACATCATAAAGAGGTTTCTGAGAATGCTTCTGCCTGGTTTATATGTGAAGATATTTCCTTTTCCACCATAGGCCTCAAAGCGCTCCAAACGAACACTTGCAGATTCTACAAAAAGAGTGTTTCAAAGCTGCTCTTTCAAAAGAAGTGTTCAACTCTGTGAGTTGGATTCATACTTCACAAAGGAGTTTCACAGAACGCTTCTGTTTAGTTTTTATGGGAAGATATTCCCGTTTCCAAAGAAGGCCTGAAAGGGCTCTAAATATCCACTTGCAGATTCTGCAAAAATACAGTTTCAAAACTGCTCTATCAAAAGGAAGGCTTATCTCTCTGAGTTGAATGCACACATCATAAAGAGCTTTCTGAGAATGCTTCTGCCTTGTTTATATATGAAGATATTTCTTTTTCCACCATAGGCCTCAAATCGCTCCAAATGAACACTTGCAGATTCTACAAAAAGAGTGTTTCATAACTGCTCTAGCAAAGGAAAGGTTCACCTCTGTGAGTTGAACACACACATCTCAAAGCAGTTTGTGAGAATGCTTCTGTCCAGTTTTTATGGGAAGATATTCCCGCTTCTAGCAAAGGCCTGAAAGAGCTCCAAATATCCACTTGCAGATGCTGCAAAAAGACTCTTTCCAAACTGCTCCATGAAAAAGAAGGTTCAACTCTGTGAGTTGAATGCACACATCATAAAGAAGTTTCAAAGAATGCTTCTGTCTAGGTTTTATGTGAAGATATTTCTTTTTCCACCATAGGCCTCAAAGCGCTCCAAATGAACACTTGCAGATTCTACAAAAAGAGTGTTTCATAACTGCTCTAGCAAAGGAAAGGTTCACCTCTGTGAGTTGAACACACACATCACAAAGCAGTTTGTGAGAATGCTTCTGTCCAGTTTTAATGGGAAGATATTCCCGCTTCTAACAAAGGCCTGAAAGAGCTCCAAATATCCACTTGCAGATGCTGCAAAAAGACTCTTTCCAAACTGCTCCATGAAAAGGAATGTTCATCTCTGTGAGCTGAATGCACACATCATAAAGAAGTTTCAAAGAATGCTTCTGTCTAGGTATTATGTGACGATATTTCCTTTTCCACCATAGGCCTCAAAGCGCTCCAAATGAACACATGTAGATTCTACAAAAAGAGTGTTTCAAAGCTGCTCTTTCAAAAGAAGTGTTCAACTCTGTGAGTTGGATTCATACTTCACAAAGCAGTTTCACAGAACGTTTCTGTTTCGTTTTTATGGGAAGATATTCCCGTTTGCAACGAAGGCCTGAAAGGGCTCTAAGTAACCACTTGCAGATTCTGCCAAAACACAGTGTCAAAACTGCTCTATCAAAAGGAAGGCTTATCTCTCCGAGTTGAATGCACACATCATAAAGAGGTTTCTGAGAATGCTTCTGCCTGGTTTATATGTGAAGATATTTCCTTTTCCACCATAGGCCTCAAAGCGCTCCAAACGAACACTTGCAGATTCTACAAAAAGAGTGTTTCAAAACTGCTCTTTCAAAGGAAGTGTTCAACTCTGTGAGTTGGATTCATACTACACAAAGCAGTTTCACAGAACTCTTCTGTTTAGTTTTTATGGGAAGATATTCCCGTTTCCAACGAAGGCCTGAAAGGGCTCCAAATATCCACTTGCAGATTCTGCAAAAATACAGTTTCAAAACTGCTCTATCAAAAGGAAGGCTTATCTCTCTGAGTTGAATGCACACATCATAAAGAGCTTTCTGAGAATGCTTCTGCCTTGTTTATATATGAAGATATTTCTTTTTCCACCATAGGCCTCAAATCGCTCCAAATGAACACTTGCAGATTCTACAAAAAGAGTGTTTCATAACTGCTCTAGCAAAGGAAAGGTTCACCTCTGTGAGTTGAACACACACATCACAAAGCAGTTTTTGAGAATGCTTCTGTCCAGTTTTTATGGGAAGATATTCCCGCTTCTAACAAAGGCCTGAAAGAGCTCCAAATATCCACTTGCAGATGCTGCAAAAAGACTCTTTCCAAACTGCTCCATGAAAAGGAAAGTTCAACTCTGTGAGTTGAATGCACACATCATAAAGAAGTTTCAAAGAATGCTTCTGTCTAGGTATTATGTGACGATATTTCCTTTTCCACCATAGGCCTCAAAGCGCTCCAAATGAACACATGTAGATTCTACAAAAAGAGTGTTTCAAAGCTGCTCTTTCAAAAGAAGTGTTCAACTCTGTGAGTTGGATTCATACTTCACAAAGCAGTTTCACAGAACGTTTCTGTTTCGTTTTTATGGGAAGATATTCCCGTTTGCAACGAAGGCCTGAAAGGGCTCTAAGTAACCACTTGCAGATTCTGCCAAAACACAGTTTCAAAACTGCTCTATCAAAAGGAAGGCTTATCTCTCCGAGTTGAATGCACACATCATAAAGAGGTTTCTGAGAATGCTTCTGCCTGGTTTATAAGTGAAGATATTTCCTTTTCCACCATAGGCCTCAAAGCGTTCCAAACGAACACTTGCAGATTCTACAAAAAGAGTGTTTCAAAACTGCTCTTTCAAAGGAAGTGTTCAACTCTGTGAGTTGGATTCATACTACACAAAGCAGTTTCACAGAACTCTTCTGTTTAGTTTTTATGGGAAGATATTCCCGTTTCCAACGAAGGCCTGAAAGGGCTCCAAATATCCACTTGCAGATTCTGCAAAAACACAGTTGCAAAACTGCTCTATCAAAAGGAAGGCTTATCTCTCTGAGTTGAATGCACACATCATAAAGAGCTTTCTGAGAATGCTTCTGCCTTGTTTATATATGAAGATATTTCTTTTTCCACCATAGGCCTCAAATCGCTCCAAATGAACACTTGCAGATTCTACAAAAAGAGTGTTTCATAACTGCTCTAGCAAAGGAAAGGTTCACCTCTGTGAGTTGAACACACACATCTCAAAGCAGTTTGTGAGAATGCTTCTGTCCAGTTTTTATGGGAAGATATTCCCGCTTCTAGCAAAGGCCTGAAAGAGCTCCAAATATCCACTTGCAGATGCTGCAAAAAGACTCTTTCCAAACTGCTCCATGAAAAGGAAAGTTCAACTCTGTGAGTTGAATGCACACATCATAAAGAAGTTTCAAAGAATGCTTCTGTCTAGGTATTATGTGACGATATTTCCTTTTCCACCATAGGTCTCAAAGCGCTCCAAATGAACACATGTAGATTCTACAAAAAGAGTGTTTCAAAGCTGCTCTTTCAAAAGAAGTGTTCAACTCTGTGAGTTGGATTCATACTTCACAAAGCAGTTTCACAGAACTTTTCTGTTTCGTTTTTATCGGAAGATATTCCCGTTTGCAACGAAGGCCTGAAAGGGCTCCAAGTATCCACTTGCAGATTCTGCCAAAACACAGTTTCAAAACTGCTCTATCAAAAGGAAGGCTTATCTCTCCGAGTTGAAGGCACACATCATAAAGAGGTTTCTGAGAATGCTTCTGCCTGGTTTATATGTGAAGATATTTCCTTTTCCACCATAGGCCTCAAAGCGCTCCAAACGAACATTTGCAGATTCTACAAAAAGAGTGTTTCAAAGCTGCTCTTTCAAAAGAAGTGTTCAACTCTGTGAGTTGGATTCATACTTCACAAAGGAGTTTCACAGAACGCTTCTGTTTAGTTTTTATGGGAAGATATTCCCGTTTCCAACGAAGGCCTGAAAGGGCTCCAAATATCCACTTGCAGATTCTGCAAAAACACAGTTGCAAAACTGCTCTATCAAAAGGAAGGCTTATCTCTCTGAGTTGAATGCACACATCATAAAGAGCTTTCTGAGAATGCTTCTGCCTTGTTTATATATGAAGATATTTCTTTTTCCACCATAGGCCTCAAATCGCTCCAAATGAACACTTGCAGATTCTACAAAAAGAGTGTTTCATAACTGCTCTAGCAAAGGAAAGGTTCACCTCTGTGAGTTGAACACACACATCACAAAGCAGTTTGTGAGAATGCTTCTGTCCAGTTTTTATGGGAAGATATTCCCGCTTCTAACAAAGGCCTGAAAGAGCTCCAAATATCCACTTGCAGATGCTGCAAAAAGACTCTTTCCAAACTGCTCCATGAAAAGGAAAGTTCAACTCTGTGAGTTGAATGCACACATCATAAAGAAGTTTCAAAGAATGCTTCTGTCTAGGTATTATGTGACGATATTTCCTTTTCCACCATAGGCCTCAAAGCGCTCCAAATGAACACATGTAGATTCTACAAAAAGAGTGTTTCAAAGCTGCTCTTTCAAAAGAAGTGTTCAACTCTGTGAGTTGGATTCATACTTCACAAAGCAGTTTCACAGAACGTTTCTGTTTCGTTTTTATGGGAAGATATTCCCGTTTGCAACGAAGGCCTGAAAGGGCTCTAAGTAACCACTTGCAGATTCTGCCAAAACACAGTTTCAAAACTGCTCTATCAAAAGGAAGGCTTATCTCTCCGAGTTGAATGCACACATCATAAAGAGGTTTCTGAGAATGCTTCTGCCTGGTTTATATGTGAAGATATTTCCTTTTCCACCATAGGCCTCAAAGCGCTCCCAACGAACACTTGCAGATTCTACAAAAAGAGTGTTTCAAAACTGCTATTTCAAAGGAAGTGTTCAACTCTGTGTGTTGGATTCATACTACACAAAGCAGTTTCACAGAACTCTTCTGTTTAGTTTTTATGGGAAGATATTCCCGTTTCCAACGAAGGCCTGAAAGGGCTCCAAATATCCACTTGCAGATTCTGCAAAAATACAGTTGCAAAACTGCTCTATCAAAAGGAAGGCTTATCTCTCTGAGTTGAATGCACACATCATAAAGAGCTTTCTGAGAATGCTTCTGCCTTGTTTATATATGAAGATATTTCTTTTTCCACCATAGGCCTCAAATCGCTCCAAATGAACACTTGCAGATTCTACAAAAAGAGTGTTTCATAACTGCTCTAGCAAAGGAAAGGTTCACCTCTGTGAGTTGAACACACACATCTCAAAGCAGTTTGTGAGAATGCTTCTGTCCAGTTTTTATGGGAAGATATTCCCGCTTCTAGCAAAGGCCTGAAAGAGCTCCAAATATCCACTTGCAGATGCTGCAAAAAGACTCTTTCCAAACTGCTCCATGAAAAAGAAGGTTCAACTCTGTGAGTTGAATGCACACATCATAAAGAAGTTTCAAAGAATGCTTCTGTCTAGGTTTTATGTGAAGATATTTCTTTTTCCACCATAGGCCTCAAAGCGCTCCAAATGAACACTTGCAGATTCTACAAAAAGAGTGTTTCATAACTGCTCTAGCAAAGGAAAGGTTCACCTCTGTGAGTTGAACACACACATCACAAAGCAGTTTGTGAGAATGCTTCTGTCCAGTTTTAATGGGAAGATATTCCCGCTTCTAACAAAGGCCTGAAAGAGCTCCAAATATCCACTTGCAGATGCTGCAAAAAGACTCTTTCCAAACTGCTCCATGAAAAGGAATGTTCAACTCTGTGAGTTGAATGCACACATCATAAAGAAGTTTCAAAGAATGCTTCTGTCTAGGTTTTATATGAAGATATTTCCTTTTCCACCATAGGCCTCAAAGCGCTCCAAATGAACACTTGCAGATTCTACAAAAAGAGTGTTTCAAAGCTGCTCTTTCAAAAGAAGTGTTCAACTCTGTGAGTTGGATTCATACTTCACAAAGGAGTTTCACAGAACGCTTCTGTTTAGTTTTTATGGGAAGATATTCCCGTTTCCAACGAAGGCCTGAAAGGGCTCCAAATATACACTTGCAGATTCTGCAAAAACACAGTTGCAAAACTGCTCTATCAAAAGGAAGGCTTATCTCTCCGAGTTGAATTCACACATCATAAAGAGGTTTCTGAGAATGCTTCTGCCTGGATTATATGTGAAGATATTTCCTTTTCCACCATAGGCCTCAAAGCGCTCCAAACGAACACTTGCAGATTCTACAAAAAGAGTGTTTCAAAACTGCTCTTTGAAAGGAAGTGTTCAACTCTGTGAGTTGGATTCATACTACACAAAGCAGTTTCACAGAACTCTTCTGTTTAGTTTTTAATGGAAGATATTCCCGTTTCCAACGAAGGCCTGAAAGGGCTCCAAATATCCACTTGCAGATTCTGCAAAAACACAGTTTCCAAAACTGCTCTATCAAAAGGAAGGCTTATCTCTCTGAGTTGAATGCACACATCATAAAGAGCTTTCTGAGAATGCTTCTGCCTTGTTTATATATGAAGATATTTCTTTTTCCACCATAGGCCTCAAATCGCTCCAAATGAACACTTGCAGATTCTACAAAAAGAGTGTTTCATAACTGCTCTAGCAAAGGAAAGGTTCACCTCTGTGAGTTGAACACACACATCACAAAGCAGTTTGTGAGAATGCTTCTGTCCAGTTTTTATGGGAAGATACTCCCGCTTCTAAAAAAGGCCTGAAAGAGCTCCAAATATCCTATTGCAGATGCTGCAAAAAGACTCTTTCCAAACTGCTCCATGAAAAGGAAAGTTCAACTCTGTGAGTTGAATGCACACATCATAAAGAAGTTTCAAAGAATGCTTCTGTCTAGGTATTATGTGACGATATTTCCTTTTCCACCATAGGCCTCAAAGCGCTCCAAATGAACACATGTAGATTCTACAAAAAGAGTGTTTCAAAGCTGCTCTTTCAAAAGAAGTGTTCAACTCTGTGAGTTGGACTCATACTTCACAAAGCAGTTTCACAGAACATTTCTGTTTCGTTTTTATGGGAAGATATTCCAGTTTGCAACGAAGGCCTGAAAGGGCTCTAAGTAACCACTTGCAGATTCTGCCAAAACACAGTTTCAAAACTGCTCTATCAAAAGGAAGTCTTATCTCTCCGAGTTGAATGCACACATCATAAAGGGGTTTCTGAGAATGCTTCTGCCTGGTTTATATGTGAAGATATTTCCTTTTCCACCATAGGCCTCAAAGCGCTCCAAACGAACACTTGCAGATTCTACAAAAAGAGTGTTTCAAAACTGCTCTTTCAAAGGAAGTGTTCAACTCTGTGAGTTGGATTCATACTACACAAAGCAGTTTCACAGAACTCTTCTGTTTAGTTTTTATGGGAAGATATTCCCGTTTCCAACGAAGGCCTGAAAGGGCTCCAAATATCCACTTGCAGATTCTGCAAAAATACAGTTTCAAAACTGCTCTATCAAAAGGAAGGCTTATCTCTCTGAGTTGAATGCACACATCATAAAGAGCTTTCTGAGAATGCTTCTGCCTTGTTTATATATGAAGATATTTCTTTTTCCACCATAGGCCTCAAATCGCTCCAAATGAACACTTGCAGATTCTACAAAAAGAGTGTTTCATAACTGCTCTAGCAAAGGAAAGGTTCACCTCTGTGAGTTGAACACACACATCACAAAGCAGTTTGTGAGAATGCTTCTGTCCAGTTTTTATGGGAAGATATTCCCGCTTCTAACAAAGGCCTGAAAGAGCTCCAAATATCCACTTGCAGATGCTGCAAAAAGACTCTTTCCAAACTGCTCCATGAAAAGGAAAGTTCAACTCTGTGAGTTGAATGCACACATCATAAAGAAGTTTCAAAGAATGCTTCTGTCTAGGTATTATGTGACGATATTTCCTTTTCCACCATAGGCCTCAAAGCGCTCCAAATGAACACATGTAGATTCTACAAAAAGAGTGTTTCAAAGCTGCTCTTTCAAAAGAAGTGTTCAACTCTGTGAGTTGGATTCATACTTCACAAAGCAGTTTCACAGAACGTTTCTGTTTCGTTTTTATGGGAAGATATTCCCGTTTGCAACGAAGGCCTGAAAGGGCTCTAAGTAACCACTTGCAGATTCTGCCAAAACACAGTTTCAAAACTGCTCTATCAAAAGGAAGGCTTTTCTCTCCGAGTTGAATGCACACATCATAAAGAGGTTTCTGAGAATGCTTCTGCCTGGTTTATATGTGAAGATATTTCCTTTTCCACCATAGGTCTCAAAGCGTTCCAAACGAACACTTGCAGATTCTACAAAAAGAGTGTTTCAAAACTGCTCTTTCAAAGGAAGTGTTCAACTCTGTGAGTTGGATTCATACTACACAAAGCAGTTTCACAGAACTCTTCTGTTTAGTTTTTATGGGAAGATATTCCCGTTTCCAACGAAGGCCTGAAAGGGCTCCAAATATCCACTTGCAGATTCTGCAAAAACACAGTTGCAAAACTGCTCTATCAAAAGGAAGGCTTATCTCTCTCAGTTGAATGCACACATCATAAAGAGCTTTCTGAGAATGCTTCTGCCTTGTTTATATATGAAGATATTTCTTTTTCCACCATAGGCCTCAAATCGCTCCAAATGAACACTTGCAGATTCTACAAAAAGAGTGTTTCATAACTGCTCTAGCAAAGGAAAGGTTCACCTCTGTGAGTTGAACACACACATCTCAAAGCAGTTTGTGAGAATGCTTCTGTCCAGTTTTTATGGGAAGATATTCCCGCTTCTAGCAAAGGCCTGAAAGAGCTCCAAATATCCACTTGCAGATGCTGCAAAAAGACTCTTTCCAAACTGCTCCATGAAAAGGAAAGTTCAACTCTGTGAGTTGAATGCACACATCATAAAGAAGTTTCAAAGAATGCTTCTGACTAGGTATTATGTGACGATATTTCCTTTTCCACCATAGGTCTCAAAGCGCTCCAAATGAACACATGTAGATTCTACAAAAAGAGTGTTTCAAAGCTGCTCTTTCAAAAGAAGTGTTCAACTCTGTGAGTTGGATTCATACTTCACAAAGCAGTTTCACAGAACGTTTCTGTTTCGTTTTTATCGGAAGATATTCCCGTTTGCAACGAAGGCCTGAAAGGGCTCCAAGTATCCACTTGCAGATTCTGCCAAAACACAGTTTCAAAACTGCTCTATCAAAAGGAAGGCTTATCTCTCCGAGTTGAAGGCACACATCATAAAGAGGTTTCTGAGAATGCTTCTGCCTGGTTTATATGTGAAGATATTTCCTTTTCCACCATAGGCCTCAAAGCGCTCCAAACGAACATTTGCAGATTCTACAAAAAGAGTGTTTCAAAGCTGCTCTTTCAAAAGAAGTGTTCAACTCTGTGAGTTGGATTCATACTTCACAAAGGAGTTTCACAGAACGCTTCTGTTTAGTTTTTATGGGAAGACATTCCCGTTTCCAACGAAGGCCTGAAAGGGCTCCAAATATCCACTTGCAGATTCTGCAAAAACACAGTTGCAAAACTGCTCTATCAAAAGGAAGGCTTATCTCTCTGAGTTGAATGCACACATCATAAAGAGCTTTCTGAGAATGCTTCTGCCTTGTTTATATATGAAGATATTTCTTTTTCCACCATAGGCCTCAAATCGCTCCAAATGAACACTTGCAGATTCTACAAAAAGAGTGTTTCATAACTGCTCTAGCAAAGGAAAGGTTCACCTCTGTGAGTTGAACACACACATCACAAAGCAGTTTGTGAGAATGCTTCTGTCCAGTTTTTATGGGAAGATATTCCCGCTTCTAACAAAGGCCTGAAAGAGCTCCAAATATCCACTTGCAGATGCTGCAAAAAGACTCTTTCCAAACTGCTCCATGAAAAGGAAAGTTCAACTCTGTGAGTTGAATGCACACATCATAAAGAAGTTTCAAAGAATGCTTCTGTCTAGGTATTATGTGACGATATTTCCTTTTCCACCATAGGCCTCAAAGCGCTCCAAATGAACACATGTAGATTCTACAAAAAGAGTGTTTCAAAGCTGCTCTTTCAAAAGAAGTGTTCAACTCTGTGAGTTGGATTCATACTTCACAAAGCAGTTTCACAGAACGTTTCTGTTTCGTTTTTATGGGAAGATATTCCCGTTTGCAACGAAGGCCTGAAAGGGCTCTAAGTAACCACTTGCAGATTCTGCCAAAACACAGTTTCAAAACTGCTCTATCAAAAGGAAGGCTTATCTCTCCGAGTTGAATGCACACATCATAAAGAGGTTTCTGAGAATGCTTCTGCCTGGTTTATAAGTGAAGATATTTCCTTTTCCACCATAGGCCTCAAAGCGTTCCAAACGAACACTTGCAGATTCTACAAAAAGAGTGTTTCAAAACTGCTCTTTCAAAGGAAGTGTTCAACTCTGTGAGTTGGATTCATACTACACAAAGCAGTTTCACAGAACTCTTCTGTTTAGTTTTTATGGGAAGATATTCCCGTTTCCAACGAAGGCCTGAAAGGGCTCCAAATATCCACTTGCAGATTCTGCAAAAACACAGTTGCAAAACTGCTCTATCAAAAGGAAGGCTTATCTCTCTGAGTTGAATGCACACATCATAAAGAGCTTTCTGAGAATGCTTCTGCCTTGTTTATATATGAAGATATTTCTTTTTCCACCATAGGCCTCAAATCGCTCCAAATGAACACTTGCAGATTCTACAAAAAGAGTGTTTCATAACTGCTCTAGCAAAGGAAAGGTTCACCTCTGTGAGTTGAACACACACATCTCAAAGCAGTTTGTGAGAATGCTTCTGTCCAGTTTTTATGGGAAGATATTCCCGCTTCTAGCAAAGGCCTGAAAGAGCTCCAAATATCCACTTGCAGATGCTGCAAAAAGACTCTTTCCAAACTGCTCCATGAAAAGGAAAGTTCAACTCTGTGAGTTGAATGCACACATCATAAAGAAGTTTCAAAGAATGCTTCTGTCTAGGTATTATGTGACGATATTTCCTTTTCCACCATAGGCCTCAAAGCGCTCCAAATGAACACATGTAGATTCTACAAAAAGAGTGTTTCAAAGCTGCTCTTTCAAAAGAAGTGTTCAACTCTGTGAGTTGGATTCATACTTCACAAAGCAGTTTCACAGAACGTTTCTGTTTCGTTTTTATGGGAAGATATTCCCGTTTGCAACGAAGGCCTGAAAGGGCTCTAAGTAACCACTTGCAGATTCTGCCAAAACACAGTTTCAAAACTGCTCTATCAAAAGGAAGGCTTATCTCTCCGAGTTGAATGCACACATCATAAAGAGGTTTCTGAGAATGCTTCTGCCTGGTTTATATGTGAAGATATTTCCTTTTCCACCATAGGCCTCAAAGCGCTCCCAACGAACACTTGCAGATTCTACAAAAAGAGTGTTTCAAAACTGCTATTTCAAAGGAAGTGTTCAACTCTGTGTGTTGGATTCATACTACACAAAGCAGTTTCACAGAACTCTTCTGTTTAGTTTTTATGGGAAGATATTCCCGTTTCCAACGAAGGCCTGAAAGGGCTCCAAATATCCACTTGCAGATTCTGCAAAAATACAGTTGCAAAACTGCTCTATCAAAAGGAAGGCTTATCTCTCTGAGTTGAATGCACACATCATAAAGAGCTTTCTGAGAATGCTTCTGCCTTGTTTATATATGAAGATATTTCTTTTTCCACCATAGGCCTCAAATCGCTCCAAATGAACACTTGCAGATTCTACAAAAAGAGTGTTTCATAACTGCTCTAGCAAAGGAAAGGTTCACCTCTGTGAGTTGAACACACACATCTCAAAGCAGTTTGTGAGAATGCTTCTGTCCAGTTTTTATGGGAAGATATTCCCGCTTCTAGCAAAGGCCTGAAAGAGCTCCAAATATCCACTTGCAGATGCTGCAAAAAGACTCTTTCCAAACTGCTCCATGAAAAAGAAGGTTCAACTCTGTGAGTTGAATGCACACATCATAAAGAAGTTTCAAAGAATGCTTCTGTCTAGGTTTTATGTGAAGATATTTCTTTTTCCACCATAGGCCTCAAAGCGCTCCAAATGAACACTTGCAGATTCTACAAAAAGAGTGTTTCATAACTGCTCTAGCAAAGGAAAGGTTCACCTCTGTGAGTTGAACACACACATCACAAAGCAGTTTGTGAGAATGCTTCTGTCCAGTTTTAATGGGAAGATATTCCCGCTTCTAACAAAGGCCTGAAAGAGCTCCAAATATCCACTTGCAGATGCTGCAAAAAGACTCTTTCCAAACTGCTCCATGAAAAGGAATGTTCAACTCTGTGAGTTGAATGCACACATCATAAAGAAGTTTCAAAGAATGCTTCTGTCTAGGTTTTATATGAAGATATTTCCTTTTCCACCATAGGCCTCAAAGCGCTCCAAATGAACACTTGCAGATTCTACAAAAAGAGTGTTTCAAAGCTGCTCTTTCAAAAGAAGTGTTCAACTCTGTGAGTTGGATTCATACTTCACAAAGGAGTTTCACAGAACGCTTCTGTTTAGTTTTTATGGGAAGATATTCCCGTTTCCAACGAAGGCCTGAAAGGGCTCCAAATATACACTTGCAGATTCTGCAAAAACACAGTTGCAAAACTGCTCTATCAAAAGGAAGGCTTATCTCTCCGAGTTGAATTCACACATCATAAAGAGGTTTCTGAGAATGCTTCTGCCTGGATTATATGTGAAGATATTTCCTTTTCCACCATAGGCCTCAAAGCGCTCCAAACGAACACTTGCAGATTCTACAAAAAGAGTGTTTCAAAACTGCTCTTTGAAAGGAAGTGTTCAACTCTGTGAGTTGGATTCATACTACACAAAGCAGTTTCACAGAACTCTTCTGTTTAGTTTTTAATGGAAGATATTCCCGTTTCCAACGAAGGCCTGAAAGGGCTCCAAATATCCACTTGCAGATTCTGCAAAAACACAGTTTCCAAAACTGCTCTATCAAAAGGAAGGCTTATCTCTCTGAGTTGAATGCACACATCATAAAGAGCTTTCTGAGAATGCTTCTGCCTTGTTTATATATGAAGATATTTCTTTTTCCACCATAGGCCTCAAATCGCTCCAAATGAACACTTGCAGATTCTACAAAAAGAGTGTTTCATAACTGCTCTAGCAAAGGAAAGGTTCACCTCTGTGAGTTGAACACACACATCACAAAGCAGTTTGTGAGAATGCTTCTGTCCAGTTTTTATGGGAAGATACTCCCGCTTCTAAAAAAGGCCTGAAAGAGCTCCAAATATCCTATTGCAGATGCTGCAAAAAGACTCTTTCCAAACTGCTCCATGAAAAGGAAAGTTCAACTCTGTGAGTTGAATGCACACATCATAAAGAAGTTTCAAAGAATGCTTCTGTCTAGGTATTATGTGACGATATTTCCTTTTCCACCATAGGCCTCAAAGCGCTCCAAATGAACACATGTAGATTCTACAAAAAGAGTGTTTCAAAGCTGCTCTTTCAAAAGAAGTGTTCAACTCTGTGAGTTGGACTCATACTTCACAAAGCAGTTTCACAGAACATTTCTGTTTCGTTTTTATGGGAAGATATTCCAGTTTGCAACGAAGGCCTGAAAGGGCTCTAAGTAACCACTTGCAGATTCTGCCAAAACACAGTTTCAAAACTGCTCTATCAAAAGGAAGTCTTATCTCTCCGAGTTGAATGCACACATCATAAAGGGGTTTCTGAGAATGCTTCTGCCTGGTTTATATGTGAAGATATTTCCTTTTCCACCATAGGCCTCAAAGCGCTCCAAACGAACACTTGCAGATTCTACAAAAAGAGTGTTTCAAAACTGCTCTTTCAAAGGAAGTGTTCAACTCTGTGAGTTGGATTCATACTACACAAAGCAGTTTCACAGAACTCTTCTGTTTAGTTTTTATGGGAAGATATTCCCGTTTCCAACGAAGGCCTGAAAGGGCTCCAAATATCCACTTGCAGATTCTGCAAAAATACAGTTTCAAAACTGCTCTATCAAAAGGAAGGCTTATCTCTCTGAGTTGAATGCACACATCATAAAGAGCTTTCTGAGAATGCTTCTGCCTTGTTTATATATGAAGATATTTCTTTTTCCACCATAGGCCTCAAATCGCTCCAAATGAACACTTGCAGATTCTACAAAAAGAGTGTTTCATAACTGCTCTAGCAAAGGAAAGGTTCACCTCTGTGAGTTGAACACACACATCACAAAGCAGTTTGTGAGAATGCTTCTGTCCAGTTTTTATGGGAAGATATTCCCGCTTCTAACAAAGGCCTGAAAGAGCTCCAAATATCCACTTGCAGATGCTGCAAAAAGACTCTTTCCAAACTGCTCCATGAAAAGGAAAGTTCAACTCTGTGAGTTGAATGCACACATCATAAAGAAGTTTCAAAGAATGCTTCTGTCTAGGTATTATGTGACGATATTTCCTTTTCCACCATAGGCCTCAAAGCGCTCCAAATGAACACATGTAGATTCTACAAAAAGAGTGTTTCAAAGCTGCTCTTTCAAAAGAAGTGTTCAACTCTGTGAGTTGGATTCATACTTCACAAAGCAGTTTCACAGAACGTTTCTGTTTCGTTTTTATGGGAAGATATTCCCGTTTGCAACGAAGGCCTGAAAGGGCTCTAAGTAACCACTTGCAGATTCTGCCAAAACACAGTTTCAAAACTGCTCTATCAAAAGGAAGGCTTTTCTCTCCGAGTTGAATGCACACATCATAAAGAGGTTTCTGAGAATGCTTCTGCCTGGTTTATATGTGAAGATATTTCCTTTTCCACCATAGGTCTCAAAGCGTTCCAAACGAACACTTGCAGATTCTACAAAAAGAGTGTTTCAAAACTGCTCTTTCAAAGGAAGTGTTCAACTCTGTGAGTTGGATTCATACTACACAAAGCAGTTTCACAGAACTCTTCTGTTTAGTTTTTATGGGAAGATATTCCCGTTTCCAACGAAGGCCTGAAAGGGCTCCAAATATCCACTTGCAGATTCTGCAAAAACACAGTTGCAAAACTGCTCTATCAAAAGGAAGGCTTATCTCTCTGAGTTGAATGCACACATCATAAAGAGCTTTCTGAGAATGCTTCTGCCTTGTTTATATATGAAGATATTTCTTTTTCCACCATAGGCCTCAAATCGCTCCAAATGAACACTTGCAGATTCTACAAAAAGAGTGTTTCATAACTGCTCTAGCAAAGGAAAGGTTCACCTCTGTGAGTTGAACACACACATCTCAAAGCAGTTTGTGAGAATGCTTCTGTCCAGTTTTTATGGGAAGATATTCCCGCTTCTAGCAAAGGCCTGAAAGAGCTCCAAATATCCACTTGCAGATGCTGCAAAAAGACTCTTTCCAAACTGCTCCATGAAAAGGAAAGTTCAACTCTGTGAGTTGAATGCACACATCATAAAGAAGTTTCAAAGAATGCTTCTGTCTAGGTATTATGTGACGATATTTCCTTTTCCACCATAGGCCTCAAAGCGCTCCAAATGAACACATGTAGATTCTACAAAAAGAGTGTTTCAAAGCTGCTCTTTCAAAAGAAGTGTTCAACTCTGTGAGTTGGACTCATACTTCACAAAGCAGTTTCACAGAACATTTCTGTTTCGTTTTTATGGGAAGATATTCCAGTTTGCAACGAAGGCCTGAAAGGGCTCTAAGTAACCACTTGCAGATTCTGCCAAAACACAGTTTCAAAACTGCTCTATCAAAAGGAAGTCTTATCTCTCCGAGTTGAATGCACACATCATAAAGGGGTTTCTGAGAATGCTTCTGCCTGGTTTATATGTGAAGATATTTCCTTTTCCACCATAGGCCTCAAAGCGCTCCAAACGAACACTTGCAGATTCTACAAAAAGAGTGTTTCAAAACTGCTCTTTCAAAGGAAGTGTTCAACTCTGTGAGTTGGATTCATACTACACAAAGCAGTTTCACAGAACTCTTCTGTTTAGTTTTTATGGGAAGATATTCCCGTTTCCAACGAAGGCCTGAAAGGGCTCCAAATATCCACTTGCAGATTCTGCAAAAATACAGTTTCAAAACTGCTCTATCAAAAGGAAGGCTTATCTCTCTGAGTTGAATGCACACATCATAAAGAGCTTTCTGAGAATGCTTCTGCCTTGTTTATATATGAAGATATTTCTTTTTCCACCATAGGCCTCAAATCGCTCCAAATGAACACTTGCAGATTCTACAAAAAGAGTGTTTCATAACTGCTCTAGCAAAGGAAAGGTTCACCTCTGTGAGTTGAACACACACATCACAAAGCAGTTTGTGAGAATGCTTCTGTCCAGTTTTTATGGGAAGATATTCCCGCTTCTAACAAAGGCCTGAAAGAGCTCCAAATATCCACTTGCAGATGCTGCAAAAAGACTCTTTCCAAACTGCTCCATGAAAAGGAAAGTTCAACTCTGTGAGTTGAATGCACACATCATAAAGAAGTTTCAAAGAATGCTTCTGTCTAGGTATTATGTGACGATATTTCCTTTTCCACCATAGGCCTCAAAGCGCTCCAAATGAACACATGTAGATTCTACAAAAAGAGTGTTTCAAAGCTGCTCTTTCAAAAGAAGTGTTCAACTCTGTGAGTTGGATTCATACTTCACAAAGCAGTTTCACAGAACGTTTCTGTTTCGTTTTTATGGGAAGATATTCCCGTTTGCAACGAAGGCCTGAAAGGGCTCTAAGTAACCACTTGCAGATTCTGCCAAAACACAGTTTCAAAACTGCTCTATCAAAAGGAAGGCTTTTCTCTCCGAGTTGAATGCACACATCATAAAGAGGTTTCTGAGAATGCTTCTGCCTGGTTTATATGTGAAGATATTTCCTTTTCCACCATAGGTCTCAAAGCGTTCCAAACGAACACTTGCAGATTCTACAAAAAGAGTGTTTCAAAACTGCTCTTTCAAAGGAAGTGTTCAACTCTGTGAGTTGGATTCATACTACACAAAGCAGTTTCACAGAACTCTTCTGTTTAGTTTTTATGGGAAGATATTCCCGTTTCCAACGAAGGCCTGAAAGGGCTCCAAATATCCACTTGCAGATTCTGCAAAAACACAGTTGCAAAACTGCTCTATCAAAAGGAAGGCTTATCTCTCTGAGTTGAATGCACACATCATAAAGAGCTTTCTGAGAATGCTTCTGCCTTGTTTATATATGAAGATATTTCTTTTTCCACCATAGGCCTCAAATCGCTCCAAATGAACACTTGCAGATTCTACAAAAAGAGTGTTTCATAACTGCTCTAGCAAAGGAAAGGTTCACCTCTGTGAGTTGAACACACACATCTCAAAGCAGTTTGTGAGAATGCTTCTGTCCAGTTTTTATGGGAAGATATTCCCGCTTCTAGCAAAGGCCTGAAAGAGCTCCAAATATCCACTTGCAGATGCTGCAAAAAGACTCTTTCCAAACTGCTCCATGAAAAGGAAAGTTCAACTCTGTGAGTTGAATGCACACATCATAAAGAAGTTTCAAAGAATGCTTCTGACTAGGTATTATGTGACGATATTTCCTTTTCCACCATAGGTCTCAAAGCGCTCCAAATGAACACATGTAGATTCTACAAAAAGAGTGTTTCAAAGCTGCTCTTTCAAAAGAAGTGTTCAACTCTGTGAGTTGGATTCATACTTCACAAAGCAGTTTCACAGAACGTTTCTGTTTCGTTTTTATCGGAAGATATTCCCGTTTGCAACGAAGGCCTGAAAGGGCTCCAAGTATCCACTTGCAGATTCTGCCAAAACACAGTTTCAAAACTGCTCTATCAAAAGGAAGGCTTATCTCTCCGAGTTGAAGGCACACATCATAAAGAGGTTTCTGAGAATGCTTCTGCCTGGTTTATATGTGAAGATATTTCCTTTTCCACCATAGGCCTCAAAGCGCTCCAAACGAACATTTGCAGATTCTACAAAAAGAGTGTTTCAAAGCTGCTCTTTCAAAAGAAGTGTTCAACTCTGTGAGTTGGATTCATACTTCACAAAGGAGTTTCACAGAACGCTTCTGTTTAGTTTTTATGGGAAGACATTCCCGTTTCCAACGAAGGCCTGAAAGGGCTCCAAATATCCACTTGCAGATTCTGCAAAAACACAGTTGCAAAACTGCTCTATCAAAAGGAAGGCTTATCTCTCTGAGTTGAATGCACACATCATAAAGAGCTTTCTGAGAATGCTTCTGCCTTGTTTATATATGAAGATATTTCTTTTTCCACCATAGGCCTCAAATCGCTCCAAATGAACACTTGCAGATTCTACAAAAAGAGTGTTTCATAACTGCTCTAGCAAAGGAAAGGTTCACCTCTGTGAGTTGAACACACACATCACAAAGCAGTTTGTGAGAATGCTTCTGTCCAGTTTTTATGGGAAGATATTCCCGCTTCTAACAAAGGCCTGAAAGAGCTCCAAATATCCACTTGCAGATGCTGCAAAAAGACTCTTTCCAAACTGCTCCATGAAAAGGAAAGTTCAACTCTGTGAGTTGAATGCACACATCATAAAGAAGTTTCAAAGAATGCTTCTGTCTAGGTATTATGTGACGATATTTCCTTTTCCACCATAGGCCTCAAAGCGCTCCAAATGAACACATGTAGATTCTACAAAAAGAGTGTTTCAAAGCTGCTCTTTCAAAAGAAGTGTTCAACTCTGTGAGTTGGATTCATACTTCACAAAGCAGTTTCACAGAACGTTTCTGTTTCGTTTTTATGGGAAGATATTCCCGTTTGCAACGAAGGCCTGAAAGGGCTCTAAGTAACCACTTGCAGATTCTGCCAAAACACAGTTTCAAAACTGCTCTATCAAAAGGAAGGCTTATCTCTCCGAGTTGAATGCACACATCATAAAGAGGTTTCTGAGAATGCTTCTGCCTGGTTTATAAGTGAAGATATTTCCTTTTCCACCATAGGCCTCAAAGCGTTCCAAACGAACACTTGCAGATTCTACAAAAAGAGTGTTTCAAAACTGCTCTTTCAAAGGAAGTGTTCAACTCTGTGAGTTGGATTCATACTACACAAAGCAGTTTCACAGAACTCTTCTGTTTAGTTTTTATGGGAAGATATTCCCGTTTCCAACGAAGGCCTGAAAGGGCTCCAAATATCCACTTGCAGATTCTGCAAAAACACAGTTGCAAAACTGCTCTATCAAAAGGAAGGCTTATCTCTCTGAGTTGAATGCACACATCATAAAGAGCTTTCTGAGAATGCTTCTGCCTTGTTTATATATGAAGATATTTCTTTTTCCACCATAGGCCTCAAATCGCTCCAAATGAACACTTGCAGATTCTACAAAAAGAGTGTTTCATAACTGCTCTAGCAAAGGAAAGGTTCACCTCTGTGAGTTGAACACACACATCTCAAAGCAGTTTGTGAGAATGCTTCTGTCCAGTTTTTATGGGAAGATATTCCCGCTTCTAGCAAAGGCCTGAAAGAGCTCCAAATATCCACTTGCAGATGCTGCAAAAAGACTCTTTCCAAACTGCTCCATGAAAAGGAAAGTTCAACTCTGTGAGTTGAATGCACACATCATAAAGAAGTTTCAAAGAATGCTTCTGTCTAGGTATTATGTGACGATATTTCCTTTTCCACCATAGGTCTCAAAGCGCTCCAAATGAACACATGTAGATTCTACAAAAAGAGTGTTTCAAAGCTGCTCTTTCAAAAGAAGTGTTCAACTCTGTGAGTTGGATTCATACTTCACAAAGCAGTTTCACAGAACTTTTCTGTTTCGTTTTTATCGGAAGATATTCCCGTTTGCAACGAAGGCCTGAAAGGGCTCCAAGTATCCACTTGCAGATTCTGCCAAAACACAGTTTCAAAACTGCTCTATCAAAAGGAAGGCTTATCTCTCCGAGTTGAAGGCACACATCATAAAGAGGTTTCTGAGAATGCTTCTGCCTGGTTTATATGTGAAGATATTTCCTTTTCCACCATAGGCCTCAAAGCGCTCCAAACGAACATTTGCAGATTCTACAAAAAGAGTGTTTCAAAGCTGCTCTTTCAAAAGAAGTGTTCAACTCTGTGAGTTGGATTCATACTTCACAAAGGAGTTTCACAGAACGCTTCTGTTTAGTTTTTATGGGAAGATATTCCCGTTTCCAACGAAGGCCTGAAAGGGCTCCAAATATCCACTTGCAGATTCTGCAAAAACACAGTTGCAAAACTGCTCTATCAAAAGGAAGGCTTATCTCTCTGAGTTGAATGCACACATCATAAAGAGCTTTCTGAGAATGCTTCTGCCTTGTTTATATATGAAGATATTTCTTTTTCCACCATAGGCCTCAAATCGCTCCAAATGAACACTTGCAGATTCTACAAAAAGAGTGTTTCATAACTGCTCTAGCAAAGGAAAGGTTCACCTCTGTGAGTTGAACACACACATCACAAAGCAGTTTGTGAGAATGCTTCTGTCCAGTTTTTATGGGAAGATATTCCCGCTTCTAACAAAGGCCTGAAAGAGCTCCAAATATCCACTTGCAGATGCTGCAAAAAGACTCTTTCCAAACTGCTCCATGAAAAGGAAAGTTCAACTCTGTGAGTTGAATGCACACATCATAAAGAAGTTTCAAAGAATGCTTCTGTCTAGGTATTATGTGACGATATTTCCTTTTCCACCATAGGCCTCAAAGCGCTCCAAATGAACACATGTAGATTCTACAAAAAGAGTGTTTCAAAGCTGCTCTTTCAAAAGAAGTGTTCAACTCTGTGAGTTGGATTCATACTTCACAAAGCAGTTTCACAGAACGTTTCTGTTTCGTTTTTATGGGAAGATATTCCCGTTTGCAACGAAGGCCTGAAAGGGCTCTAAGTAACCACTTGCAGATTCTGCCAAAACACAGTTTCAAAACTGCTCTATCAAAAGGAAGGCTTATCTCTCCGAGTTGAATGCACACATCATAAAGAGGTTTCTGAGAATGCTTCTGCCTGGTTTATATGTGAAGATATTTCCTTTTCCACCATAGGCCTCAAAGCGCTCCCAACGAACACTTGCAGATTCTACAAAAAGAGTGTTTCAAAACTGCTATTTCAAAGGAAGTGTTCAACTCTGTGTGTTGGATTCATACTACACAAAGCAGTTTCACAGAACTCTTCTGTTTAGTTTTTATGGGAAGATATTCCCGTTTCCAACGAAGGCCTGAAAGGGCTCCAAATATCCACTTGCAGATTCTGCAAAAATACAGTTGCAAAACTGCTCTATCAAAAGGAAGGCTTATCTCTCTGAGTTGAATGCACACATCATAAAGAGCTTTCTGAGAATGCTTCTGCCTTGTTTATATATGAAGATATTTCTTTTTCCACCATAGGCCTCAAATCGCTCCAAATGAACACTTGCAGATTCTACAAAAAGAGTGTTTCATAACTGCTCTAGTAAAGGAAAGGTTCACCTCTGTGAGTTGAACACACACATCTCAAAGCAGTTTGTGAGAATGCTTCTGTCCAGTTTTTATGGGAAGATATTCCCGCTTCTAGCAAAGGCCTGAAAGAGCTCCAAATATCCACTTGCAGATGCTGCAAAAAGACTCTTTCCAAACTGCTCCATGAAAAAGAAGGTTCAACTCTGTGAGTTGAATGCACACATCATAAAGAAGTTTCAAAGAATGCTTCTGTCTAGGTTTTATGTGAAGATATTTCTTTTTCCACCATAGGCCTCAAAGCGCTCCAAATGAACACTTGCAGATTCTACAAAAAGAGTGTTTCATAACTGCTCTAGCAAAGGAAAGGTTCACCTCTGTGAGTTGAACACACACATCACAAAGCAGTTTGTGAGAATGCTTCTGTCCAGTTTTAATGGGAAGATATTCCCGCTTCTAACAAAGGCCTGAAAGAGCTCCAAATATCCACTTGCAGATGCTGCAAAAAGACTCTTTCCAAACTGCTCCATGAAAAGGAATGTTCAACTCTGTGAGTTGAATGCACACATCATAAAGAAGTTTCAAAGAATGCTTCTGTCTAGGTTTTATATGAAGATATTTCCTTTTCCACCATAGGCCTCAAAGCGCTCCAAATGAACACTTGCAGATTCTACAAAAAGAGTGTTTCAAAGCTGCTCTTTCAAAAGAAGTGTTCAACTCTGTGAGTTGGATTCATACTTCACAAAGGAGTTTCACAGAACGCTTCTGTTTAGTTTTTATGGGAAGATATTCCCGTTTCCAACGAAGGCCTGAAAGGGCTCCAAATATACACTTGCAGATTCTGCAAAAACACAGTTGCAAAACTGCTCTATCAAAAGGAAGGCTTATCTCTCCGAGTTGAATTCACACATCATAAAGAGGTTTCTGAGAATGCTTCTGCCTGGATTATATGTGAAGATATTTCCTTTTCCACCATAGGCCTCAAAGCGCTCCAAACGAACACTTGCAGATTCTACAAAAAGAGTGTTTCAAAACTGCTCTTTGAAAGGAAGTGTTCAACTCTGTGAGTTGGATTCATACTACACAAAGCAGTTTCACAGAACTCTTCTGTTTAGTTTTTAATGGAAGATATTCCCGTTTCCAACGAAGGCCTGAAAGGGCTCCAAATATCCACTTGCAGATTCTGCAAAAACACAGTTTCCAAAACTGCTCTATCAAAAGGAAGGCTTATCTCTCTGAGTTGAATGCACACATCATAAAGAGCTTTCTGAGAATGCTTCTGCCTTGTTTATATATGAAGATATTTCTTTTTCCACCATAGGCCTCAAATCGCTCCAAATGAACACTTGCAGATTCTACAAAAAGAGTGTTTCATAACTGCTCTAGCAAAGGAAAGGTTCACCTCTGTGAGTTGAACACACACATCACAAAGCAGTTTGTGAGAATGCTTCTGTCCAGTTTTTATGGGAAGATACTCCCGCTTCTAAAAAAGGCCTGAAAGAGCTCCAAATATCCTATTGCAGATGCTGCAAAAAGACTCTTTCCAAACTGCTCCATGAAAAGGAAAGTTCAACTCTGTGAGTTGAATGCACACATCATAAAGAAGTTTCAAAGAATGCTTCTGTCTAGGTATTATGTGACGATATTTCCTTTTCCACCATAGGCCTCAAAGCGCTCCAAATGAACACATGTAGATTCTACAAAAAGAGTGTTTCAAAGCTGCTCTTTCAAAAGAAGTGTTCAACTCTGTGAGTTGGACTCATACTTCACAAAGCAGTTTCACAGAACGTTTCTGTTTCGTTTTTATGGGAAGATATTCCAGTTTGCAACGAAGGCCTGAAAGGGCTCTAAGTAACCACTTGCAGATTCTGCCAAAACACAGTTTCAAAACTGCTCTATCAAAAGGAAGTCTTATCTCTCCGAGTTGAATGCACACATCATAAAGGGGTTTCTGAGAATGCTTCTGCCTGGTTTATATGTGAAGATATTTCCTTTTCCACCATAGGCCTCAAAGCGCTCCAAACGAACACTTGCAGATTCTACAAAAAGAGTGTTTCAAAACTGCTCTTTCAAAGGAAGTGTTCAACTCTGTGAGTTGGATTCATACTACACAAAGCAGTTTCACAGAACTCTTCTGTTTAGTTTTTATGGGAAGATATTCCCGTTTCCAACGAAGGCCTGAAAGGGCTCCAAATATCCACTTGCAGATTCTGCAAAAACACAGTTGCAAAACTGCTCTATCAAAAGGAAGGCTTATCTCTCTGAGTTGAATGCACACATCATAAAGAGCTTTCTGAGAATGCTTCTGCCTTGTTTATATATGAAGATATTTCTTTTTCCACCATAGGCCTCAAATCGCTCCAAATGAACACTTGCAGATTCTACAAAAAGAGTGTTTCATAACTGCTCTAGCAAAGGAAAGGTTCACCTCTGTGAGATGAACACACACATCACAAAGCAGTTTGTGAGAATGCTTCTGTCCAGTTTTTATGGGAAGATATTCCCGCTTCTAACAAAGGCCTGAAAGAGCTCCAAATATCCACTTGCAGATGCTGCAAAAAGACTCTTTCCAAACTGCTCCATGAAAAGGAAAGTTCAACTCTGTGAGTTGAATGCACACATCATAAAGAAGTTTCAAAGAATGCTTCTGTCTAGGTATTATGTGACGATATTTCCTTTTCCACCATAGGCCTCAAAGCGCTCCAAATGAACACATGTAGATTCTACAAAAAGAGTGTTTCAAAGCTGCTCTTTCAAAAGAAGTGTTCAACTCTGTGAGTTGGATTCATACTTCACAAAGCAGTTTCACAGAACGTTTCTGTTTCGTTTTTATGGGAAGATATTCCCGTTTGCAACGAAGGCCTGAAAGGGCTCTAAGTAACCACTTGCAGATTCTGCCAAAACACAGTTTCAAAACTGCTCTATCAAAAGGAAGGCTTATCTCTCCGAGTTGAATGCACACATCATAAAGAGGTTTCTGAGAATGCTTCTGCCTGGTTTATATGTGAAGATATTTCCTTTTCCACCATAGGCCTCAAAGCGCTCCCAACGAACACTTGCAGATTCTACAAAAAGAGTGTTTCAAAACTGCTATTTCAAAGGAAGTGTTCAACTCTGTGTGTTGGATTCATACTACACAAAGCAGTTTCACAGAACTCTTCTGTTTAGTTTTTATGGGAAGATATTCCCGTTTCCAACGAAGGCCTGAAAGGGCTCCAAATATCCACTTGCAGATTCTGCAAAAATACAGTTGCAAAACTGCTCTATCAAAAGGAAGGCTTATCTCTCTGAGTTGAATGCACACATCATAAAGAGCTTTCTGAGAATGCTTCTGCCTTGTTTATATATGAAGATATTTCTTTTTCCACCATAGGCCTCAAATCGCTCCAAATGAACACTTGCAGATTCTACAAAAAGAGTGTTTCATAACTGCTCTAGTAAAGGAAAGGTTCACCTCTGTGAGTTGAACACACACATCTCAAAGCAGTTTGTGAGAATGCTTCTGTCCAGTTTTTATGGGAAGATATTCCCGCTTCTAGCAAAGGCCTGAAAGAGCTCCAAATATCCACTTGCAGATGCTGCAAAAAGACTCTTTCCAAACTGCTCCATGAAAAAGAAGGTTCAACTCTGTGAGTTGAATGCACACATCATAAAGAAGTTTCAAAGAATGCTTCTGTCTAGGTTTTATGTGAAGATATTTCTTTTTCCACCATAGGCCTCAAAGCGCTCCAAATGAACACTTGCAGATTCTACAAAAAGAGTGTTTCATAACTGCTCTAGCAAAGGAAAGGTTCACCTCTGTGAGTTGAACACACACATCACAAAGCAGTTTGTGAGAATGCTTCTGTCCAGTTTTAATGGGAAGATATTCCCGCTTCTAACAAAGGCCTGAAAGAGCTCCAAATATCCACTTGCAGATGCTGCAAAAAGACTCTTTCCAAACTGCTCCATGAAAAGGAATGTTCAACTCTGTGAGTTGAATGCACACATCATAAAGAAGTTTCAAAGAATGCTTCTGTCTAGGTTTTATATGAAGATATTTCCTTTTCCACCATAGGCCTCAAAGCGCTCCAAATGAACACTTGCAGATTCTACAAAAAGAGTGTTTCAAAGCTGCTCTTTCAAAAGAAGTGTTCAACTCTGTGAGTTGGATTCATACTTCACAAAGGAGTTTCACAGAACGCTTCTGTTTAGTTTTTATGGGAAGATATTCCCGTTTCCAACGAAGGCCTGAAAGGGCTCCAAATATACACTTGCAGATTCTGCAAAAACACAGTTGCAAAACTGCTCTATCAAAAGGAAGGCTTATCTCTCCGAGTTGAATTCACACATCATAAAGAGGTTTCTGAGAATGCTTCTGCCTGGATTATATGTGAAGATATTTCCTTTTCCACCATAGGCCTCAAAGCGCTCCAAACGAACACTTGCAGATTCTACAAAAAGAGTGTTTCAAAACTGCTCTTTGAAAGGAAGTGTTCAACTCTGTGAGTTGGATTCATACTACACAAAGCAGTTTCACAGAACTCTTCTGTTTAGTTTTTAATGGAAGATATTCCCGTTTCCAACGAAGGCCTGAAAGGGCTCCAAATATCCACTTGCAGATTCTGCAAAAACACAGTTTCCAAAACTGCTCTATCAAAAGGAAGGCTTATCTCTCTGAGTTGAATGCACACATCATAAAGAGCTTTCTGAGAATGCTTCTGCCTTGTTTATATATGAAGATATTTCTTTTTCCACCATAGGCCTCAAATCGCTCCAAATGAACACTTGCAGATTCTACAAAAAGAGTGTTTCATAACTGCTCTAGCAAAGGAAAGGTTCACCTCTGTGAGTTGAACACACACATCACAAAGCAGTTTGTGAGAATGCTTCTGTCCAGTTTTTATGGGAAGATACTCCCGCTTCTAAAAAAGGCCTGAAAGAGCTCCAAATATCCTATTGCAGATGCTGCAAAAAGACTCTTTCCAAACTGCTCCATGAAAAGGAAAGTTCAACTCTGTGAGTTGAATGCACACATCATAAAGAAGTTTCAAAGAATGCTTCTGTCTAGGTATTATGTGACGATATTTCCTTTTCCACCATAGGCCTCAAAGCGCTCCAAATGAACACATGTAGATTCTACAAAAAGAGTGTTTCAAAGCTGCTCTTTCAAAAGAAGTGTTCAACTCTGTGAGTTGGACTCATACTTCACAAAGCAGTTTCACAGAACGTTTCTGTTTCGTTTTTATGGGAAGATATTCCAGTTTGCAACGAAGGCCTGAAAGGGCTCTAAGTAACCACTTGCAGATTCTGCCAAAACACAGTTTCAAAACTGCTCTATCAAAAGGAAGTCTTATCTCTCCGAGTTGAATGCACACATCATAAAGGGGTTTCTGAGAATGCTTCTGCCTGGTTTATATGTGAAGATATTTCCTTTTCCACCATAGGCCTCAAAGCGCTCCAAACGAACACTTGCAGATTCTACAAAAAGAGTGTTTCAAAACTGCTCTTTCAAAGGAAGTGTTCAACTCTGTGAGTTGGATTCATACTACACAAAGCAGTTTCACAGAACTCTTCTGTTTAGTTTTTATGGGAAGATATTCCCGTTTCCAACGAAGGCCTGAAAGGGCTCCAAATATCCACTTGCAGATTCTGCAAAAATACAGTTTCAAAACTGCTCTATCAAAAGGAAGGCTTATCTCTCTGAGTTGAATGCACACATCATAAAGAGCTTTCTGAGAATGCTTCTGCCTTGTTTATATATGAAGATATTTCTTTTTCCACCATAGGCCTCAAATCGCTCCAAATGAACACTTGCAGATTCTACAAAAAGAGTGTTTCATAACTGCTCTAGCAAAGGAAAGGTTCACCTCTGTGAGTTGAACACACACATCACAAAGCAGTTTGTGAGAATGCTTCTGTCCAGTTTTTATGGGAAGATATTCCCGCTTCTAACAAAGGCCTGAAAGAGCTCCAAATATCCACTTGCAGATGCTGCAAAAAGACTCTTTCCAAACTGCTCCATGAAAAGGAAAGTTCAACTCTGTGAGTTGAATGCACACATCATAAAGAAGTTTCAAAGAATGCTTCTGTCTAGGTATTATGTGACGATATTTCCTTTTCCACCATAGGCCTCAAAGCGCTCCAAATGAACACATGTAGATTCTACAAAAAGAGTGTTTCAAAGCTGCTCTTTCAAAAGAAGTGTTCAACTCTGTGAGTTGGATTCATACTTCACAAAGCAGTTTCACAGAACGTTTCTGTTTCGTTTTTATGGGAAGATATTCCCGTTTGCAACGAAGGCCTGAAAGGGCTCTAAGTAACCACTTGCAGATTCTGCCAAAACACAGTTTCAAAACTGCTCTATCAAAAGGAAGGCTTTTCTCTCCGAGTTGAATGCACACATCATAAAGAGGTTTCTGAGAATGCTTCTGCCTGGTTTATATGTGAAGATATTTCCTTTTCCACCATAGGTCTCAAAGCGTTCCAAACGAACACTTGCAGATTCTACAAAAAGAGTGTTTCAAAACTGCTCTTTCAAAGGAAGTGTTCAACTCTGTGAGTTGGATTCATACTACACAAAGCAGTTTCACAGAACTCTTCTGTTTAGTTTTTATGGGAAGATATTCCCGTTTCCAACGAAGGCCTGAAAGGGCTCCAAATATCCACTTGCAGATTCTGCAAAAACACAGTTGCAAAACTGCTCTATCAAAAGGAAGGCTTATCTCTCTGAGTTGAATGCACACATCATAAAGAGCTTTCTGAGAATGCTTCTGCCTTGTTTATATATGAAGATATTTCTTTTTCCACCATAGGCCTCAAATCGCTCCAAATGAACACTTGCAGATTCTACAAAAAGAGTGTTTCATAACTGCTCTAGCAAAGGAAAGGTTCACCTCTGTGAGTTGAACACACACATCTCAAAGCAGTTTGTGAGAATGCTTCTGTCCAGTTTTTATGGGAAGATATTCCCGCTTCTAGCAAAGGCCTGAAAGAGCTCCAAATATCCACTTGCAGATGCTGCAAAAAGACTCTTTCCAAACTGCTCCATGAAAAGGAAAGTTCAACTCTGTGAGTTGAATGCACACATCATAAAGAAGTTTCAAAGAATGCTTCTGACTAGGTATTATGTGACGATATTTCCTTTTCCACCATAGGTCTCAAAGCGCTCCAAATGAACACATGTAGATTCTACAAAAAGAGTGTTTCAAAGCTGCTCTTTCAAAAGAAGTGTTCAACTCTGTGAGTTGGATTCATACTTCACAAAGCAGTTTCACAGAACGTTTCTGTTTCGTTTTTATCGGAAGATATTCCCGTTTGCAACGAAGGCCTGAAAGGGCTCCAAGTATCCACTTGCAGATTCTGCCAAAACACAGTTTCAAAACTGCTCTATCAAAAGGAAGGCTTATCTCTCCGAGTTGAAGGCACACATCATAAAGAGGTTTCTGAGAATGCTTCTGCCTGGTTTATATGTGAAGATATTTCCTTTTCCACCATAGGCCTCAAAGCGCTCCAAACGAACATTTGCAGATTCTACAAAAAGAGTGTTTCAAAGCTGCTCTTTCAAAAGAAGTGTTCAACTCTGTGAGTTGGATTCATACTTCACAAAGGAGTTTCACAGAACGCTTCTGTTTAGTTTTTATGGGAAGACATTCCCGTTTCCAACGAAGGCCTGAAAGGGCTCCAAATATCCACTTGCAGATTCTGCAAAAACACAGTTGCAAAACTGCTCTATCAAAAGGAAGGCTTATCTCTCTGAGTTGAATGCACACATCATAAAGAGCTTTCTGAGAATGCTTCTGCCTTGTTTATATATGAAGATATTTCTTTTTCCACCATAGGCCTCAAATCGCTCCAAATGAACACTTGCAGATTCTACAAAAAGAGTGTTTCATAACTGCTCTAGCAAAGGAAAGGTTCACCTCTGTGAGTTGAACACACACATCACAAAGCAGTTTGTGAGAATGCTTCTGTCCAGTTTTTATGGGAAGATATTCCCGCTTCTAACAAAGGCCTGAAAGAGCTCCAAATATCCACTTGCAGATGCTGCAAAAAGACTCTTTCCAAACTGCTCCATGAAAAGGAAAGTTCAACTCTGTGAGTTGAATGCACACATCATAAAGAAGTTTCAAAGAATGCTTCTGTCTAGGTATTATGTGACGATATTTCCTTTTCCACCATAGGCCTCAAAGCGCTCCAAATGAACACATGTAGATTCTACAAAAAGAGTGTTTCAAAGCTGCTCTTTCAAAAGAAGTGTTCAACTCTGTGAGTTGGATTCATACTTCACAAAGCAGTTTCACAGAACGTTTCTGTTTCGTTTTTATGGGAAGATATTCCCGTTTGCAACGAAGGCCTGAAAGGGCTCTAAGTAACCACTTGCAGATTCTGCCAAAACACAGTTTCAAAACTGCTCTATCAAAAGGAAGTCTTATCTCTCCGAGTTGAATGCACACATCATAAAGGGGTTTCTGAGAATGCTTCTGCCTGGTTTATATGTGAAGATATTTCCTTTTCCACCATAGGCCTCAAAGCGCTCCAAACGAACACTTGCAGATTCTACAAAAAGAGTGTTTCAAAACTGCTCTTTCAAAGGAAGTGTTCAACTCTGTGAGTTGGATTCATACTACACAAAGCAGTTTCACAGAACTCTTCTGTTTAGTTTTTATGGGAAGATATTCCCGTTTCCAACGAAGGCCTGAAAGGGCTCCAAATATCCACTTGCAGATTCTGCAAAAACACAGTTGCAAAACTGCTCTATCAAAAGGAAGGCTTATCTCTCTGAGTTGAATGCACACATCATAAAGAGCTTTCTGAGAATGCTTCTGCCTTGTTTATATATGAAGATATTTCTTTTTCCACCATAGGCCTCAAATCGCTCCAAATGAACACTTGCAGATTCTACAAAAAGAGTGTTTCATAACTGCTCTAGCAAAGGAAAGGTTCACCTCTGTGAGTTGAACACACACATCACAAAGCAGTTTGTGAGAATGCTTCTGTCCAGTTTTTATGGGAAGATATTCCCGCTTCTAACAAAGGCCTGAAAGAGCTCCAAATATCCACTTGCAGATGCTGCAAAAAGACTCTTTCCAAACTGCTCCATGAAAAGGAAAGTTCAACTCTGTGAGTTGAATGCACACATCATAAAGAAGTTTCAAAGAATGCTTCTGTCTAGGTATTATGTGACGATATTTCCTTTTCCACCATAGGCCTCAAAGCGCTCCAAATGAACACATGTAGATTCTACAAAAAGAGTGTTTCAAAGCTGCTCTTTCAAAAGAAGTGTTCAACTCTGTGAGTTGGATTCATACTTCACAAAGCAGTTTCACAGAACGTTTCTGTTTCGTTTTTATGGGAAGATATTCCCGTTTGCAACGAAGGCCTGAAAGGGCTCTAAGTAACCACTTGCAGATTCTGCCAAAACACAGTTTCAAAACTGCTCTATCAAAAGGAAGGCTTATCTCTCCGAGTTGAATGCACACATCATAAAGAGGTTTCTGAGAATGCTTCTGCCTGGTTTATATGTGAAGATATTTCCTTTTCCACCATAGGCCTCAAAGCGCTCCCAACGAACACTTGCAGATTCTACAAAAAGAGTGTTTCAAAACTGCTATTTCAAAGGAAGTGTTCAACTCTGTGTGTTGGATTCATACTACACAAAGCAGTTTCACAGAACTCTTCTGTTTAGTTTTTATGGGAAGATATTCCCGTTTCCAACGAAGGCCTGAAAGGGCTCCAAATATCCACTTGCAGATTCTGCAAAAATACAGTTGCAAAACTGCTCTATCAAAAGGAAGGCTTATCTCTCTGAGTTGAATGCACACATCATAAAGAGCTTTCTGAGAATGCTTCTGCCTTGTTTATATATGAAGATATTTCTTTTTCCACCATAGGCCTCAAATCGCTCCAAATGAACACTTGCAGATTCTACAAAAAGAGTGTTTCATAACTGCTCTAGTAAAGGAAAGGTTCACCTCTGTGAGTTGAACACACACATCTCAAAGCAGTTTGTGAGAATGCTTCTGTCCAGTTTTTATGGGAAGATATTCCCGCTTCTAGCAAAGGCCTGAAAGAGCTCCAAATATCCACTTGCAGATGCTGCAAAAAGACTCTTTCCAAACTGCTCCATGAAAAAGAAGGTTCAACTCTGTGAGTTGAATGCACACATCATAAAGAAGTTTCAAAGAATGCTTCTGTCTAGGTTTTATGTGAAGATATTTCTTTTTCCACCATAGGCCTCAAAGCGCTCCAAATGAACACTTGCAGATTCTACAAAAAGAGTGTTTCATAACTGCTCTAGCAAAGGAAAGGTTCACCTCTGTGAGTTGAACACACACATCACAAAGCAGTTTGTGAGAATGCTTCTGTCCAGTTTTAATGGGAAGATATTCCCGCTTCTAACAAAGGCCTGAAAGAGCTCCAAATATCCACTTGCAGATGCTGCAAAAAGACTCTTTCCAAACTGCTCCATGAAAAGGAATGTTCAACTCTGTGAGTTGAATGCACACATCATAAAGAAGTTTCAAAGAATGCTTCTGTCTAGGTTTTATATGAAGATATTTCCTTTTCCACCATAGGCCTCAAAGCGCTCCAAATGAACACTTGCAGATTCTACAAAAAGAGTGTTTCAAAGCTGCTCTTTCAAAAGAAGTGTTCAACTCTGTGAGTTGGATTCATACTTCACAAAGGAGTTTCACAGAACGCTTCTGTTTAGTTTTTATGGGAAGATATTCCCGTTTCCAACGAAGGCCTGAAAGGGCTCCAAATATACACTTGCAGATTCTGCAAAAACACAGTTGCAAAACTGCTCTATCAAAAGGAAGGCTTATCTCTCCGAGTTGAATTCACACATCATAAAGAGGTTTCTGAGAATGCTTCTGCCTGGATTATATGTGAAGATATTTCCTTTTCCACCATAGGCCTCAAAGCGCTCCAAACGAACACTTGCAGATTCTACAAAAAGAGTGTTTCAAAACTGCTCTTTGAAAGGAAGTGTTCAACTCTGTGAGTTGGATTCATACTACACAAAGCAGTTTCACAGAACTCTTCTGTTTAGTTTTTAATGGAAGATATTCCCGTTTCCAACGAAGGCCTGAAAGGGCTCCAAATATCCACTTGCAGATTCTGCAAAAACACAGTTTCCAAAACTGCTCTATCAAAAGGAAGGCTTATCTCTCTGAGTTGAATGCACACATCATAAAGAGCTTTCTGAGAATGCTTCTGCCTTGTTTATATATGAAGATATTTCTTTTTCCACCATAGGCCTCAAATCGCTCCAAATGAACACTTGCAGATTCTACAAAAAGAGTGTTTCATAACTGCTCTAGCAAAGGAAAGGTTCACCTCTGTGAGTTGAACACACACATCACAAAGCAGTTTGTGAGAATGCTTCTGTCCAGTTTTTATGGGAAGATACTCCCGCTTCTAAAAAAGGCCTGAAAGAGCTCCAAATATCCTATTGCAGATGCTGCAAAAAGACTCTTTCCAAACTGCTCCATGAAAAGGAAAGTTCAACTCTGTGAGTTGAATGCACACATCATAAAGAAGTTTCAAAGAATGCTTCTGTCTAGGTATTATGTGACGATATTTCCTTTTCCACCATAGGCCTCAAAGCGCTCCAAATGAACACATGTAGATTCTACAAAAAGAGTGTTTCAAAGCTGCTCTTTCAAAAGAAGTGTTCAACTCTGTGAGTTGGACTCATACTTCACAAAGCAGTTTCACAGAACGTTTCTGTTTCGTTTTTATGGGAAGATATTCCAGTTTGCAACGAAGGCCTGAAAGGGCTCTAAGTAACCACTTGCAGATTCTGCCAAAACACAGTTTCAAAACTGCTCTATCAAAAGGAAGTCTTATCTCTCCGAGTTGAATGCACACATCATAAAGGGGTTTCTGAGAATGCTTCTGCCTGGTTTATATGTGAAGATATTTCCTTTTCCACCATAGGCCTCAAAGCGCTCCAAACGAACACTTGCAGATTCTACAAAAAGAGTGTTTCAAAACTGCTCTTTCAAAGGAAGTGTTCAACTCTGTGAGTTGGATTCATACTACACAAAGCAGTTTCACAGAACTCTTCTGTTTAGTTTTTATGGGAAGATATTCCCGTTTCCAACGAAGGCCTGAAAGGGCTCCAAATATCCACTTGCAGATTCTGCAAAAATACAGTTTCAAAACTGCTCTATCAAAAGGAAGGCTTATCTCTCTGAGTTGAATGCACACATCATAAAGAGCTTTCTGAGAATGCTTCTGCCTTGTTTATATATGAAGATATTTCTTTTTCCACCATAGGCCTCAAATCGCTCCAAATGAACACTTGCAGATTCTACAAAAAGAGTGTTTCATAACTGCTCTAGCAAAGGAAAGGTTCACCTCTGTGAGTTGAACACACACATCACAAAGCAGTTTGTGAGAATGCTTCTGTCCAGTTTTTATGGGAAGATATTCCCGCTTCTAGCAAAGGCCTGAAAGAGCTCCAAATATCCACTTGCAGATGCTGCAAAAAGACTCTTTCCAAACTGCTCCATGAAAAGGAAAGTTCAACTCTGTGAGTTGAATGCACACATCATAAAGAAGTTTCAAAGAATGCTTCTGACTAGGTATTATGTGACGATATTTCCTTTTCCACCATAGGTCTCAAAGCGCTCCAAATGAACACATGTAGATTCTACAAAAAGAGTGTTTCAAAGCTGCTCTTTCAAAAGAAGTGTTCAACTCTGTGAGTTGGATTCATACTTCACAAAGCAGTTTCACAGAACGTTTCTGTTTCGTTTTTATCGGAAGATATTCCCGTTTGCAACGAAGGCCTGAAAGGGCTCCAAGTATCCACTTGCAGATTCTGCCAAAACACAGTTTCAAAACTGCTCTATCAAAAGGAAGGCTTATCTCTCCGAGTTGAAGGCACACATCATAAAGAGGTTTCTGAGAATGCTTCTGCCTGGTTTATATGTGAAGATATTTCCTTTTCCACCATAGGCCTCAAAGCGCTCCAAACGAACATTTGCAGATTCTACAAAAAGAGTGTTTCAAAGCTGCTCTTTCAAAAGAAGTGTTCAACTCTGTGAGTTGGATTCATACTTCACAAAGGAGTTTCACAGAACGCTTCTGTTTAGTTTTTATGGGAAGACATTCCCGTTTCCAACGAAGGCCTGAAAGGGCTCCAAATATCCACTTGCAGATTCTGCAAAAACACAGTTGCAAAACTGCTCTATCAAAAGGAAGGCTTATCTCTCTGAGTTGAATGCACACATCATAAAGAGCTTTCTGAGAATGCTTCTGCCTTGTTTATATATGAAGATATTTCTTTTTCCACCATAGGCCTCAAATCGCTCCAAATGAACACTTGCAGATTCTACAAAAAGAGTGTTTCATAACTGCTCTAGCAAAGGAAAGGTTCACCTCTGTGAGTTGAACACACACATCACAAAGCAGTTTGTGAGAATGCTTCTGTCCAGTTTTTATGGGAAGATATTCCCGCTTCTAACAAAGGCCTGAAAGAGCTCCAAATATCCACTTGCAGATGCTGCAAAAAGACTCTTTCCAAACTGCTCCATGAAAAGGAAAGTTCAACTCTGTGAGTTGAATGCACACATCATAAAGAAGTTTCAAAGAATGCTTCTGTCTAGGTATTATGTGACGATATTTCCTTTTCCACCATAGGCCTCAAAGCGCTCCAAATGAACACATGTAGATTCTACAAAAAGAGTGTTTCAAAGCTGCTCTTTCAAAAGAAGTGTTCAACTCTGTGAGTTGGATTCATACTTCACAAAGCAGTTTCACAGAACGTTTCTGTTTCGTTTTTATGGGAAGATATTCCCGTTTGCAACGAAGGCCTGAAAGGGCTCTAAGTAACCACTTGCAGATTCTGCCAAAACACAGTTTCAAAACTGCTCTATCAAAAGGAAGGCTTATCTCTCCGAGTTGAATGCACACATCATAAAGAGGTTTCTGAGAATGCTTCTGCCTGGTTTATATGTGAAGATATTTCCTTTTCCACCAGAGGCCTCAAAGCGCTCCCAACGAACACTTGCAGATTCTACAAAAAGAGTGTTTCAAAACTGCTATTTCAAAGGAAGTGTTCAACTCTGTGAGTTGGATTCATACTACACAAAGCAGTTTCACAGAACTCTTCTGTTTAGTTTTTATGGGAAGATATTCCCGTTTCCAACGAAGGCCTGAAAGGGCTCCAAATATCCACTTGCAGATTCTGCAAAAATACAGTTGCAAAACTGCTCTATCAAAAGGAAGGCTTATCTCTCTGAGTTGAATGCACACATCATAAAGAGCTTTCTGAGAATGCTTCTGCCTTGTTTATATATGAAGATATTTCTTTTTCCACCATAGGCCTCAAATCGCTCCAAATGAACACTTGCAGATTCTACAAAAAGAGTGTTTCATAACTGCTCTAGCAAAGGAAAGGTTCACCTCTGTGAGTTGAACACACACATCTCAAAGCAGTTTGTGAGAATGCTTCTGTCCAGTTTTTATGGGAAGATATTCCCGCTTCTAGCAAAGGCCTGAAAGAGCTCCAAATATCCACTTGCAGATGCTGCAAAAAGACTCTTTCCAAACTGCTCCATGAAAAAGAAGGTTCAACTCTGTGAGTTGAATGCACACATCATAAAGAAGTTTCAAAGAATGCTTCTGTCTAGGTTTTATGTGAAGATATTTCTTTTTCCACCATAGGCCTCAAAGCGCTCCAAATGAACACTTGCAGATTCTACAAAAAGAGTGTTTCATAACTGCTCTAGCAAAGGAAAGGTTCACCTCTGTGAGTTGAACACACACATCACAAAGCAGTTTGTGAGAATGCTTCTGTCCAGTTTTAATGGGAAGATATTCCCGCTTCTAACAAAGGCCTGAAAGAGCTCCAAATATCCACTTGCAGATGCTGCAAAAAGACTCTTTCCAAACTGCTCCATGAAAAGGAATGTTCAACTCTGTGAGTTGAATGCACACATCATAAAGAAGTTTCAAAGAATGCTTCTGTCTAGGTTTTATATGAAGATATTTCCTTTTCCACCATAGGCCTCAAAGCGCTCCAAATGAACACTTGCAGATTCTACAAAAAGAGTGTTTCAAAGCTGCTCTTTCAAAAGAAGTGTTCAACTCTGTGAGTTGGATTAATACTTCACAAAGGAGTTTCACAGAACGCTTCTGTTTAGTTTTTATGGGAAGATATTCCCGTTTCCAACGAAGGCCTGAAAGGGCTCCAAATATACACTTGCAGATTCTGCAAAAACACAGTTGCAAAACTGCTCTATCAAAAGGAAGGCTTATCTCTCCGAGTTGAATGCACACATCATAAAGAGGTTTCTGAGAATGCTTCTGCCTGGATTATATGTGAAGATATTTCCTTTTCCACCATAGGCCTCAAAGCGCTCCAAACGAACACTTGCAGATTCTACAAAAAGAGTGTTTCAAAACTGCTCTTTGAAAGGAAGTGTTCAACTCTGTGAGTTGGATTCATACTACACAAAGCAGTTTCACAGAACTCTTCTGTTTAGTTTTTAATGGAAGATATTCCCGTTTCCAACGAAGGCCTGAAAGGGCTCCAAATATCCACTTGCAGATTCTGCAAAAACACAGTTGCAAAACTGCTCTATCAAAAGGAAGGCTTATCTCTCTGAGTTGAATGCACACATCATAAAGAGCTTTCTGAGAATGCTTCTGCCTTGTTTATATATGAAGATATTTCTTTTTCCACCATAGGCCTCAAATCGCTCCAAATGAACACTTGCAGATTCTACAAAAAGAGTGTTTCATAACTGCTCTAGCAAAGGAAAGGTTCACCTCTGTGAGTTGAACACACACATCACAAAGCAGTTTGTGAGAATGCTTCTGTCCAGTTTTTATGGGAAGATACTCCCGCTTCTAAAAAAGGCCTGAAAGAGCTCCAAATATCCTATTGCAGATGCTGCAAAAAGACTCTTTCCAAACTGCTCCATGAAAAGGAAAGTTCAACTCTGTGAGTTGAATGCACACATCATAAAGAAGTTTCAAAGAATGCTTCTGTCTAGGTATTATGTGACGATATTTCCTTTTCCACCATAGGCCTCAAAGCGCTCCAAATGAACACATGTAGATTCTACAAAAAGAGTGTTTCAAAGCTGCTCTTTCAAAAGAAGTGTTCAACTCTGTGAGTTGGATTCATACTTCACAAAGCAGTTTCACAGAACGTTTCTGTTTCTTTTTTATCGGAAGATATTCCCGTTTGCAACGAAGGCCTGAAAGGGCTCTAAGTAACCACTTGCAGATTCTGCCAAAACACAGTTTCAAAACTGCTCTATCAAAAGGAAGGCTTATCTCTCCGAGTTGAATGCACACATCATAAAGGGGTTTCTGAGAATGCTTCTGCCTGGTTTATATGTGAAGATATTTCCTTTTCCACCATAGGCCTCAAAGCGCTCCAAACGAACACTTGCAGATTCTACAAAAAGAGTGTTTCAAAACTGCTCTTTCAAAGGAAGTGTTCAACTCTTTGAGTTGGATTCATACTACACAAAGCAGTTTCACAGAACTCTTCTGTTTAGTTTTTATGGGAAGATATTCCCGTTTCCAACGAAGGCCTGAAAGGGCTCCAAATATCCACTTGCAGATTCTGCAAAAATACAGTTTCAAAACTGCTCTATAAAAAGGAAGGCTTATCTCTCTGAGTTGAATGCACACATCATAAAGAGCTTTCTGAGAATGCTTCTGCCTTGTTTATATATGAAGATATTTCTTTTTCCACCATAGGCCTCAAATCGCTCCAAATGAACACTTGCAGATTCTACAAAAAGAGTGTTTCATAACTGCTCTAGCAAAGGAAAGGTTCACCTCTGTGAGTTGAACACACACATCACAAAGCAGTTTGTGAGAATGCTTCTGTCCAGTTTTTATGGGAAGATATTCCCGCTTCTAACAAAGGCCTGAAAGAGCTCCAAATATCCACTTGCAGATGCTGCAAAAAGACTCTTTCCAAACTGCTCCATGAAAAGGAAAGTTCAACTCTGTGAGTTGAATGCACACATCATAAAGAAGTTTCAAAGAATGCTTCTGTCTAGGTATTATGTGACGATATTTCCTTTTCCACCATAGGCCTCAAAGCGCTCCAAATGAACACATGTAGATTCTACCAAAAGAGTGTTTCAAAGCTGCTCTTTCAAAAGACGTGTTCAACTCTGTGAGTTGGATTCATACTTCACAAAGCAGTTTCACAGAACGTTTCTGTTTCGTTTTTATGGGAAGATATTCCCGTTTGCAACGAAGGCCTGAAAGGGCTCTAAGTAACCACTTGCAGATTCTGCCAAAACACAGTTTCAAAACTGCTCTATCAAAAGGAAGGCTTATCTCTCCGAGTTGAATGCACACATCATAAAGAGGTTTCTGAGAATGCTTCTGCCTGGTTTATATGTGAAGATATTTCCTTTTCCACCAGAGGCCTCAAAGCGCTCCCAACGAACACTTGCAGATTCTACAAAAAGAGTGTTTCAAAACTGCTATTTCAAAGGAAGTGTTCAACTCTGTGAGTTGGATTCATACTACACAAAGCAGTTTCACAGAACTCTTCTGTTTAGTTTTTATGGGAAGATATTCCCGTTTCCAACGAAGGCCTGAAAGGGCTCCAAATATCCACTTGCAGATTCTGCAAAAATACAGTTGCAAAACTGCTCTATCAAAAGGAAGGCTTATCTCTCTGAGTTGAATGCACACATCATAAAGAGCTTTCTGAGAATGCTTCTGCCTTGTTTATATATGAAGATATTTCTTTTTCCACCATAGGCCTCAAATCGCTCCAAATGAACACTTGCAGATTCTACAAAAAGAGTGTTTCATAACTGCTCTAGCAAAGGAAAGGTTCACCTCTGTGAGTTGAACACACACATCTCAAAGCAGTTTGTGAGAATGCTTCTGTCCAGTTTTTATGGGAAGATATTCCCGCTTCTAGCAAAGGCCTGAAAGAGCTCCAAATATCCACTTGCAGATGCTGCAAAAAGACTCTTTCCAAACTGCTCCATGAAAAAGAAGGTTCAACTCTGTGAGTTGAATGCACACATCATAAAGAAGTTTCAAAGAATGCTTCTGTCTAGGTTTTATGTGAAGATATTTCTTTTTCCACCATAGGCCTCAAAGCGCTCCAAATGAACACTTGCAGATTCTACAAAAAGAGTGTTTCATAACTGCTCTAGCAAAGGAAAGGTTCACCTCTGTGAGTTGAACACACACATCACAAAGCAGTTTGCGAGAATGCTTCTGTCCAGTTTTAATGGGAAGATATTCCCGCTTCTAACAAAGGCCTGAAAGAGCTCCAAATATCCACTTGCAGATGCTGCAAAAAGACTCTTTCCAAACTGCTCCATGAAAAGGAATGTTCAACTCTGTGAGTTGAATGCACACATCATAAAGAAGTTTCAAAGAATGCTTCTGTCTAGGTTTTATATGAAGATATTTCCTTTTCCACCATAGGCCTCAAAGCGCTCCAAATGAACACTTGCAGATTCTACAAAAAGAGTGTTTCAAAGCTGCTCTTTCAAAAGAAGTGTTCAACTCTGTGAGTTGGATTAATACTTCACAAAGGAGTTTCACAGAACGCTTCTGTTTAGTTTTTATGGGAAGATATTCCCGTTTCCAACGAAGGCCTGAAAGGGCTCCAAATATACACTTGCAGATTCTGCAAAAACACAGTTGCAAAACTGCTCTATCAAAAGGAAGGCTTATCTCTCCGAGTTGAATGCACACATCATAAAGAGGTTTCTGAGAATGCTTCTGCCTGGATTATATGTGAAGATATTTCCTTTTCCACCATAGGCCTCAAAGCGCTCCAAACGAACACTTGCAGATTCTACAAAAAGAGTGTTTCAAAACTGCTCTTTGAAAGGAAGTGTTCAACTCTGTGAGTTGGATTCATACTACACAAAGCAGTTTCACAGAACTCTTCTGTTTAGTTTTTAATGGAAGATATTCCCGTTTCCAACGAAGGCCTGAAAGGGCTCCAAATATCCACTTGCAGATTCTGCAAAAACACAGTTGCAAAACTGCTCTATCAAAAGGAAGGCTTATCTCTCTGAGTTGAATGCACACATCATAAAGAGCTTTCTGAGAATGCTTCTGCCTTGTTTATATATGAAGATATTTCTTTTTCCACCATAGGCCTCAAATCGCTCCAAATGAACACTTGCAGATTCTACAAAAAGAGTGTTTCATAACTGCTCTAGCAAAGGAAAGGTTCACCTCTGTGAGTTGAACACACACATCACAAAGCAGTTTGTGAGAATGCTTCTGTCCAGTTTTTATGGGAAGATACTCCCGCTTCTAAAAAAGGCCTGAAAGAGCTCCAAATATCCTATTGCAGATGCTGCAAAAAGACTCTTTCCAAACTGCTCCATGAAAAGGAAAGTTCAACTCTGTGAGTTGAATGCACACATCATAAAGAAGTTTCAAAGAATGCTTCTGTCTAGGTATTATGTGACGATATTTCCTTTTCCACCATAGGCCTCAAAGCGCTCCAAATGAACACATGTAGATTCTACAAAAAGAGTGTTTCAAAGCTGCTCTTTCAAAAGAAGTGTTCAACTCTGTGAGTTGGATTCATACTTCACAAAGCAGTTTCACAGAACGTTTCTGTTTCTTTTTTATCGGAAGATATTCCCGTTTGCAACGAAGGCCTGAAAGGGCTCTAAGTAACCACTTGCAGATTCTGCCAAAACACAGTTTCAAAACTGCTCTATCAAAAGGAAGGCTTATCTCTCCGAGTTGAATGCACACATCATAAAGGGGTTTCTGAGAATGCTTCTGCCTGGTTTATATGTGAAGATATTTCCTTTTCCACCATAGGCCTCAAAGCGCTCCAAACGAACACTTGCAGATTCTACAAAAAGAGTGTTTCAAAACTGCTCTTTCAAAGGAAGTGTTCAACTCTTTGAGTTGGATTCATACTACACAAAGCAGTTTCACAGAACTCTTCTGTTTAGTTTTTATGGGAAGATATTCCCGTTTCCAACGAAGGCCTGAAAGGGCTCCAAATATCCACTTGCAGATTCTGCAAAAATACAGTTTCAAAACTGCTCTATAAAAAGGAAGGCTTATCTCTCTGAGTTGAATGCACACATCATAAAGAGCTTTCTGAGAATGCTTCTGCCTTGTTTATATATGAAGATATTTCTTTTTCCACCATAGGCCTCAAATCGCTCCAAATGAACACTTGCAGATTCTACAAAAAGAGTGTTTCATAACTGCTCTAGCAAAGGAAAGGTTCACCTCTGTGAGTTGAACACACACATCACAAAGCAGTTTGTGAGAATGCTTCTGTCCAGTTTTTATGGGAAGATATTCCCGCTTCTAACAAAGGCCTGAAAGAGCTCCAAATATCCACTTGCAGATGCTGCAAAAAGACTCTTTCCAAACTGCTCCATGAAAAGGAAAGTTCAACTCTGTGAGTTGAATGCACACATCATAAAGAAGTTTCAAAGAATGCTTCTGTCTAGGTATTATGTGACGATATTTCCTTTTCCACCATAGGCCTCAAAGCGCTCCAAATGAACACATGTAGATTCTACCAAAAGAGTGTTTCAAAGCTGCTCTTTCAAAAGACGTGTTCAACTCTGTGAGTTGGATTCATACTTCACAAAGCAGTTTCACAGAACGTTTCTGTTTCGTTTTTATGGGAAGATATTCCCGTTTGCAACGAAGGCCTGAAAGGGCTCTAAGTAACCACTTGCAGATTCTGCCAAAACACAGTTTCAAAACTGCTCTATCAAAAGGAAGGCTTATCTCTCCGAGTTGAATGCACACATCATAAAGAGGTTTCTGAGAATGCTTCTGCCTGGTTTATATGTGAAGATATTTCCTTTTCCACCATAGGCCTCAAAGCGTTCCAAACGAACACTTGCAGATTCTACAAAAAGAGTGTTTCAAAACTGCTCTTTCAAAGGAAGTGTTCAACTCTGTGAGTTGGATTCATACTACACAAAGCAGTTTCACAGAACTCTTCTGTTTAGTTTTTATGGGAAGATATTCCCGTTTCCAACGAAGGCCTGAAAGGGCTCCAAATATCCACTTGCAGATTCTGCAAAAACACAGTTGCAAAACTGCTCTATCAAAAGGAAGGCTTATCTCTCTGAGTTGAATGCACACATCATAAAGAGCTTTCTGAGAATGCTTCTGCCTTGTTTATATATGAAGATATTTCTTTTTCCACCATAGGCCTCAAATCGCTCCAAATGAACACTTGCAGATTCTACAAAAAGAGTGTTTCATAACTGCTCTAGCAAAGGAAAGGTTCACCTCTGTGAGTTGAACACACACATCTCAAAGCAGTTTGTGAGAATGCTTCTGTCCAGTTTTTATGGGAAGATATTCCCGCTTCTAGCAAAGGCCTGAAAGAGCTCCAAATATCCACTTGCAGATGCTGCAAAACGACTCTTTCCAAACTGCTCCATGAAAAGGAAAGTTCAACTCTGTGAGTTGAATGCACACATCATAAAGAAGTTTCAAAGAATGCTTCTGTCTAGGTATTATGTGACGATATTTCCTTTTCCACCATAGGTCTCAAAGCGCTCCAAATGAACACATGTAGATTCTACAAAAAGAGTGTTTCAAAGCTGCTCTTTCAAAAGAAGTGTTCAACTCTGTGAGTTGGATTCATACTTCACAAAGCAGTTTCACAGAACTTTTCTGTTTCGTTTTTATCGGAAGATATTCCCGTTTGCAACGAAGGCCTGAAAGGGCTCCAAGTATCCACTTGCAGATTCTGCCAAAACACAGTTTCAAAACTGCTCTATCAAAAGGAAGGCTTATCTCTCCGAGTTGAAGGCACACATCATAAAGAGGTTTCTGAGAATGCTTCTGCCTGGTTTATATGTGAAGATATTTCCTTTTCCACCATAGGCCTCAAAGCGCTCCAAACGAACATTTGCAGATTCTACAAAAAGAGTGTTTCAAAGCTGCTCTTTCAAAAGAAGTGTTCAACTCTGTGAGTTGGATTCATACTTCACAAAGGAGTTTCACAGAACGCTTCTGTTTAGTTTTTATGGGAAGATATTCCCGTTTCCAACGAAGGCCTGAAAGGGCTCCAAATATCCACTTGCAGATTCTGCAAAAACACAGTTGCAAAACTGCTCTATCAAAAGGAAGGCTTATCTCTCTGAGTTGAATGCACACATCATAAAGAGCTTTCTGAGAATGCTTCTGCCTTGTTTATATATGAAGATATTTCTTTTTCCACCATAGGCCTCAAATCGCTCCAAATGAACACTTGCAGATTCTACAAAAAGAGTGTTTCATAACTGCTCTAGCAAAGGAAAGGTTCACCTCTGTGAGTTGAACACACACATCACAAAGCAGTTTGTGAGAATGCTTCTGTCCAGTTTTTATGGGAAGATATTCCCGCTTCTAACAAAGGCCTGAAAGAGCTCCAAATATCCACTTGCAGATGCTGCAAAAAGACTCTTTCCAAACTGCTCCATGAAAAGGAAAGTTCAACTCTGTGAGTTGAATGCACACATCATAAAGAAGTTTCAAAGAATGCTTCTGTCTAGGTATTATGTGACGATATTTCCTTTTCCACCATAGGCCTCAAAGCGCTCCAAATGAACACATGTAGATTCTACAAAAAGAGTGTTTCAAAGCTGCTCTTTCAAAAGAAGTGTTCAACTCTGTGAGTTGGATTGATACTTCACAAAGCAGTTTCACAGAACGTTTCTGTTTCGTTTTTATGGGAAGATATTCCCGTTTGCAACGAAGGCCTGAAAGGGCTCTAAGTAACCACTTGCAGATTCTGCCAAAACACAGTTTCAAAACTGCTCTATCAAAAGGAAGGCTTATCTCTCCGAGTTGAATGCACACATCATAAAGAGGTTTCTGAGAATGCTTCTGCCTGGTTTATATGTGAAGATATTTCCTTTTCCACCATAGGCCTCAAAGCGCTCCCAACGAACACTTGCAGATTCTACAAAAAGAGTGTTTCAAAACTGCTATTTCAAAGGAAGTGTTCAACTCTGTGAGTTGGATTCATACTACACAAAGCAGTTTCACAGAACTCTTCTGTTTAGTTTTTATGGGAAGATATTCCCGTTTCCAACGAAGGCCTGAAAGGGCTCCAAATATCCACTTGCAGATTCTGCAAAAATACAGTTGCAAAACTGCTCTATCAAAAGGAAGGCTTATCTCTCTGAGTTGAATGCACACATCATAAAGAGCTTTCTGAGAATGCTTCTGCCTTGTTTATATATGAAGATATTTCTTTTTCCACCATAGGCCTCAAATCGCTCCAAATGAACACTTGCAGATTCTACAAAAAGAGTGTTTCATAACTGCTCTAGCAAAGGAAAGGTTCACCTCTGTGAGTTGAACACACACATCTCAAAGCAGTTTGTGAGAATGCTTCTGTCCAGTTTTTATGGGAAGATATTCCCGCTTCTAGCAAAGGCCTGAAAGAGCTCCAAATATCCACTTGCAGATGCTGCAAAAAGACTCTTTCCAAACTGCTCCATGAAAAAGAAGGTTGAACTCTGTGAGTTGAATGCACACATCATAAAGAAGTTTCAAAGAATGCTTCTGTCTAGGTTTTATGTGAAGATATTTCTTTTTCCACCATAGGCCTCAAAGCGCTCCAAATGAACACTTGCAGATTCTACAAAAAGAGTGTTTCATAACTGCTCTAGCAAAGGAAAGGTTCACCTCTGTGAGTTGAACACACACATCACAAAGCAGTTTGTGAGAATGCTTCTGTCCAGTTTTAATGGGAAGATATTCCCGCTTCTAACAAAGGCCTGAAAGAGCTCCAAATATCCACTTGCAGATGCTGCAAAAAGACTCTTTCCAAACTGCTCCATGAAAAGGAATGTTCAACTCTGTGAGTTGAATGCACACATCATAAAGAAGTTTCAAAGAATGCTTCTGTCTAGGTTTTATATGAAGATATTTCCTTTTCCACCATAGGCCTCAAAGCGCTCCAAATGAACACTTGCAGATTCTACAAAAAGAGTGTTTCAAAGCTGCTCTTTCAAAAGAAGTGTTCAACTCTGTGAGTTGGATTCATACTTCACAAAGGAGTTTCACAGAACGCTTCTGTTTAGTTTTTATGGGAAGATATTCCCGTTTCCAACGAAGGCCTGAAAGGGCTCCAAATATCCACTTGCAGATTCTGCAAAAACACAGTTGCAAAACTGCTCTATCAAAAGGAAGGCTTATCTCTCTGAGTTGAATGCACACATCATAAAGAGCTTTCTGAGAATGCTTCTGCCTTGTTTATATATGAAGATATTTCTTTTTCCACCATAGGCCTCAAATCGCTCCAAATGAACACTTGCAGATTCTACAAAAAGAGTGTTTCATAACTGCTCTAGCAAAGGAAAGGTTCACCTCTGTGAGTTGAACACACACATCACAAAGCAGTTTGTGAGAATGCTTCTGTCCAGTTTTTATGGGAAGATACTCCCGCTTCTAAAAAAGGCCTGAAAGAGCTCCAAATATCCTATTGCAGATGCTGCAAAAAGACTCTTTCCAAACTGCTCCATGAAAAGGAAAGTTCAACTCTGTGAGTTGAATGCACACATCATAAAGAAGTTTCAAAGAATGCTTCTGTCTAGGTATTATGTGACGATATTTCCTTTTCCACCATAGGCCTCAAAGCGCTCCAAATGAACAGATGTAGATTCAACAAAAAGAGTGTTTCAAAGCTGCTCTTTCAAAAGAAGTGTTCAACTCTGTGAGTTGGATTCATACTTCACAAAGCAGTTTCACAGAACGTTTCTGTTTCTTTTTTATCGGAAGATATTCCCGTTTGCAACGAAGGCCTGAAAGGGCTCTAAGTAACCACTTGCAGATTCTGCCAAAACACAGTTTCAAAACTGCTCTATCAAAAGGAAGGCTTATCTCTCCGAGTTGAATGCACACATCATAAAGGGGTTTCTGAGAATGCTTCTGCCTGGTTTATATGTGAAGATATTTCCTTTTCCACCATAGGCCTCAAAGCGCTCCCAACGAACACTTGCAGATTCTACAAAAAGAGTGTTTCAAAACTGCTCTTTCAAAGGAAGTGTTCAACTCTGTGAGTTGGATTCATACTACACAAAGCAGTTTCACAGAACTCTTCTGTTTAGTTTTTATGGGAAGATATTCCCGTTTCCAACGAAGGCCTGAAAGGGCTCCAAATATCCACTTGCAGATTCTGCAAAAATACAGTTTCAAAACTGCTCTATAAAAAGGAAGGCTTATCTCTCTGAGTTGAATGCACACATCATAAAGAGCTTTCTGAGAATGCTTCTGCCTTGTTTATATATGAAGATATTTCTTTTTCCACCATAGGCCTCAAATCGCTCCAAATGAACACTTGCAGATTCTACAAAAAGAGTGTTTCATAACTGCTCTAGCAAAGGAAAGGTTCACCTCTGTGAGTTGAACACACACATCTCAAAGCAGTTTGTGAGAATGCTTCTGTCCAGTTTTTATGGGAAGATATTCCCGCTTCTAGCAAAGGCCTGAAAGAGCTCCAAATATCCACTTGCAGATGCTGCAAAAAGACTCTTTCCAAACTGCTCCATGAAAAAGAAGGTTCAACTCTGTGAGTTGAATGCACACATCATAAAGAAGTTTCAAAGAATGCTTCTGTCTAGGTTTTATGTGAAGATATTTCTTTTTCCACCATAGGCCTCAAAGCGCTCCAAATGAACACTTGCAGATTCTACAAAAAGAGTGTTTCATAACTGCTCTAGCAAAGGAAAGGTTCACCTCTGTGAGTTGAACACACACATCACAAAGCAGTTTGTGAGAATGCTTCTGTCCAGTTTTAATGGGAAGATATTCCCGCTTCTAACAAAGGCCTGAAAGAGCTCCAAATATCCACTTGCAGATGCTGCAAAAAGACTCTTTCCAAACTGCTCCATGAAAAGGAATGTTCAACTCTGTGAGTTGAATGCACACATCATAAAGAAGTTTCAAAGAATGCTTCTGTCTAGGTTTTATATGAAGATATTTCCTTTTCCACCATAGGCCTCAAAGCGCTCCAAATGAACACTTGCAGATTCTACAAAAAGAGTGTTTCAAAGCTGCTCTTTCAAAAGAAGTGTTCAACTCTGTGAGTTGGATTCATACTTCACAAAGGAGTTTCACAGAACGCTTCTGTTTAGTTTTTATGGGAAGATATTCCCGTTTCCAACGAAGGCCTGAAAGGGCTCCAAATATACACTTGCAGATTCTGCAAAAACACAGTTGCAAAACTGCTCTATCAAAAGGAAGGCTTATCTCTCCGAGTTGAATGCACACATCATAAAGAGGTTTCTGAGAATGCTTCTGCCTGGATTATATGTGAAGATATTTCCTTTTCCACCATAGGCCTCAAAGCGCTCCAAACGAACACTTGCAGATTCTACAAAAAGAGTGTTTCAAAACTGCTCTTTGAAAGGAAGTGTTCAACTCTGTGAGTTGGATTCATACTACACAAAGCAGTTTCACAGAACTCTTGTGTTTAGTTTTTAATGGAAGATATTCCCGTTTCCAACGAAGGCCTGAAAGGGCTCCAAATATCCACTTGCAGATTCTGCAAAAACACAGTTGCAAAACTGCTCTATCAAAAGGAAGGCTTATCTCTCTGAGTTGAATGCACACATCATAAAGAGCTTTCTGAGAATGCTTCTGCCTTGTTTATATATGAAGATATTTCTTTTTCCACCATAGGCCTCAAATCGCTCCAAATGAACACTTGCAGATTCTACAAAAAGAGTGTTTCATAACTGCTCTAGCAAAGGAAAGGTTCACCTCTGTGAGTTGAACACACACATCACAAAGCAGTTTGTGAGAATGCTTCTGTCCAGTTTTTATGGGAAGATACTCCCGCTTCTAAAAAAGGCCTGAAAGAGCTCCAAATATCCTATTGCAGATGCTGCAAAAAGACTCTTTCCAAACTGCTCCATGAAAAGGAAAGTTCAACTCTGTGAGTTGAATGCACACATCATAAAGAAGTTTCAAAGAATGCTTCTGTCTAGGTATTATGTGACGATATTTCCTTTTCCACCATAGGCCTCAAAGCGCTCCAAATGAACAGATGTAGATTCTACAAAAAGAGTGTTTCAAAGCTGCTCTTTCAAAAGAAGTGTTCAACTCTGTGAGTTGGATTCATACTTCACAAAGCAGTTTCACAGAACGTTTCTGTTTCTTTTTTATCGGAAGATATTCCCGTTTGCAACGAAGGCCTGAAAGGGCTCTAAGTAACCACTTGCAGATTCTGCCAAAACACAGTTTCAAAACTGCTCTATCAAAAGGAAGGCTTATCTCTCCGAGTTGAATGCACACATCATAAAGGGGTTTCTGAGAATGCTTCTGCCTGGTTTATATGTGAAGATATTTCCTTTTCCACCATAGGCCTCAAAGCGCTCCAAACGAACACTTGCAGATTCTACAAAAAGAGTGTTTCAAAACTGCTCTTTCAAAGGAAGTGTTCAACTCTGTGAGTTGGATTCATACTACACAAAGCAGTTTCACAGAACTCTTCTGTTTAGTTTTTATGGGAAGATATTCCCGTTTCCAACGAAGGCCTGAAAGGGCTCCAAATATCCACTTGCAGATTCTGCAAAAATACAGTTTCAAAACTGCTCTATAAAAAGGAAGGCTTATCTCTCTGAGTTGAATGCACACATCATAAAGAGCTTTCTGAGAATGCTTCTGCCTTGTTTATATATGAAGATATTTCTTTTTCCACCATAGGCCTCAAATCGCTCCAAATGAACACTTGCAGATTCTACAAAAAGAGTGTTTCATAACTGCTCTAGCAAAGGAAAGGTTCACCTCTGTGAGTTGAACACACACATCACAAAGCAGTTTGTGAGAATGCTTCTGTCCAGTTTTTATGGGAAGATATTCCCGCTTCTAACAAAGGCCTGAAAGAGCTCCAAATATCCACTTGCAGATGCTGCAAAAAGACTCTTTCCAAACTGCTCCATGAAAAGGAAAGTTCAACTCTGTGAGTTGAATGCACACATCATAAAGAAGTTTCAAAGAATGCTTCTGTCTAGGTATTATGTGACGATATTTCCTTTTCCACCATAGGCCTCAAAGCGCTCCAAATGAACACATGTAGATTCTACCAAAAGAGTGTTTCAAAGCTGCTCTTTCAAAAGACGTGTTCAACTCTGTGAGTTGGATTCATACTTCACAAAGCAGTTTCACAGAACGTTTCTGTTTCGTTTTTATGGGAAGATATTCCCGTTTGCAACGAAGGCCTGAAAGGGCTCTAAGTAACCACTTGCAGATTCTGCCAAAACACAGTTACAAAACTGCTCTATCAAAAGGAAGGCTTATCTCTCCGAGTTGAATGCACACATCATAAAGAGGTTTCTGAGAATGCTTCTGCCTGGTTTATATGTGAAGATATTTCCTTTTCCACCATAGGCCTCAAAGCGCTCCCAACGAACACTTGCAGATTCTACAAAAAGAGTGTTTCAAAACTGCTATTTCAAAGGAAGTGTTCAACTCTGTGAGTTGGATTCATACTACACAAAGCAGTTTCACAGAACTCTTCTGTTTAGTTTTTATGGGAAGATATTCCCGTTTCCAACGAAGGCCTGAAAGGGCTCCAAATATCCACTTGCAGATTCTGCAAAAACACAGTTGCAAAACTGCTCTATCAAAAGGAAGGCTTATCTCTCTGAGTTGAATGCACACATCATAAAGAGCTTTCTGAGAATGCTTCTGCCTTGTTTATATATGAAGATATTTCTTTTTCCACCATAGGCCTCAAATCGCTCCAAATGAACACTTGCAGATTCTACAAAAAGAGTGTTTCATAACTGCTCTAGCAAAGGAAAGGTTCACCTCTGTGAGTTGAACACACACATCTCAAAGCAGTTTGTGAGAATGCTTCTGTCCAGTTTTTATGGGAAGATATTCCCGCTTCTAGCAAAGGCCTGAAAGAGCTCCAAATATCCACTTGCAGATGCTGCAAAACGACTCTTTCCAAACTGCTCCATGAAAAGGAAAGTTCAACTCTGTGAGTTGAATGCACACATCATAAAGAAGTTTCAAAGAATGCTTCTGTCTAGGTATTATGTGACGATATTTCCTTTTCCACCATAGGTCTCAAAGCGCTCCAAATGAACACATGTAGATTCTACAAAAAGAGTGTTTCAAAGCTGCTCTTTCAAAAGAAGTGTTCAACTCTGTGAGTTGGATTCATACTTCACAAAGCAGTTTCACAGAACGTTTCTGTTTCGTTTTTATCGGAAGATATTCCCGTTTGCAACGAAGGCCTGAAAGGGCTCCAAGTATCCACTTGCAGATTCTGCCAAAACACAGTTTCAAAACTGCTCTATCAAAAGGAAGGCTTATCTCTCCGAGTTGAAGGCACACATCATAAAGAGGTTTCTGAGAATGCTTCTGCCTGGTTTATATGTGAAGATATTTCCTTTTCCACCATAGGCCTCAAAGCGCTCCAAACGAACATTTGCAGATTCTACAAAAAGAGTGTTTCAAAGCTGCTCTTTCAAAAGAAGTGTTCAACTCTGTGAGTTGGATTCATACTTCACAAAGGAGTTTCACAGAACGCTTCTGTTTAGTTTTTATGGGAAGATATTCCCGTTTCCAACGAAGGCCTGAAAGGGCTCCAAATATCCACTTGCAGATTCTGCAAAAACACAGTTGCAAAACTGCTCTATCAAAAGGAAGGCTTATCTCTCTGAGTTGAATGCACACATCATAAAGAGCTTTCTGAGAATGCTTCTGCCTTGTTTATATATGAAGATATTTCTTTTTCCACCATAGGCCTCAAATCGCTCCAAATGAACACTTGCAGATTCTACAAAAAGAGTGTTTCATAACTGCTCTAGCAAAGGAAAGGTTCACCTCTGTGAGTTGAACACACACATCACAAAGCAGTTTGTGAGAATGCTTCTGTCCAGTTTTTATGGGAAGATATTCCCGCTTCTAACAAAGGCCTGAAAGAGCTCCAAATATCCACTTGCAGATGCTGCAAAAAGACTCTTTCCAAACTGCTCCATGAAAAGGAAAGTTCAACTCTGTGAGTTGAATGCACACATCATAAAGAAGTTTCAAAGAATGCTTCTGTCTAGGTATTATGTGACGATATTTCCTTTTCCACCATAGGCCTCAAAGCGCTCCAAATGAACACATGTAGATTCTACAAAAAGAGTGTTTCAAAGCTGCTCTTTCAAAAGAAGTGTTCAACTCTGTGAGTTGGATTCATACTTCACAAAGCAGTTTCACAGAACGTTTCTGTTTCGTTTTTATGGGAAGATATTCCCGTTTGCAACGAAGGCCTGAAAGGGCTCTAAGTAACCACTTGCAGATTCTGCCAAAACACAGTTTCAAAACTGCTCTATCAAAAGGAAGGCTTATCTCTCCGAGTTGAATGCACACATCATAAAGAGGTTTCTGAGAATGCTTCTGCCTGGTTTATATGTGAAGATATTTCCTTTTCCACCATAGGCCTCAAAGCGCTCCCAACGAACACTTGCAGATTCTACAAAAAGAGTGTTTCAAAACTGCTATTTCAAAGGAAGTGTTCAACTCTGTGAGTTGGATTCATACTACACAAAGCAGTTTCACAGAACTCTTCTGTTTAGTTTTTATGGGAAGATATTCCCGTTTCCAACGAAGGCCTGAAAGGGCTCCAAATATCCACTTGCAGATTCTGCAAAAATACAGTTGCAAAACTGCTCTATCAAAAGGAAGGCTTATCTCTCTGAGTTGAATGCACACATCATAAAGAGCTTTCTGAGAATGCTTCTGCCTTGTTTATATATGAAGATATTTCTTTTTCCACCATAGGCCTCAAATCGCTCCAAATGAACACTTGCAGATTCTACAAAAAGAGTGTTTCATAACTGCTCTAGCAAAGGAAAGGTTCACCTCTGTGAGTTGAACACACACATCTCAAAGCAGTTTGTGAGAATGCTTCTGTCCAGTTTTTATGGGAAGATATTCCCGCTTCTAGCAAAGGCCTGAAAGAGCTCCAAATATCCACTTGCAGATGCTGCAAAAAGACTCTTTCCAAACTGCTCCATGAAAAAGAAGGTTGAACTCTGTGAGTTGAATGCACACATCATAAAGAAGTTTCAAAGAATGCTTCTGTCTAGGTTTTATGTGAAGATATTTCTTTTTCCACCATAGGCCTCAAAGCGCTCCAAATGAACACTTGCAGATTCTACAAAAAGAGTGTTTCATAACTGCTCTAGCAAAGGAAAGGTTCACCTCTGTGAGTTGAACACACACATCACAAAGCAGTTTGTGAGAATGCTTCTGTCCAGTTTTAATGGGAAGATATTCCCGCTTCTAACAAAGGCCTGAAAGAGCTCCAAATATCCACTTGCAGATGCTGCAAAAAGACTCTTTCCAAACTGCTCCATGAAAAGGAATGTTCAACTCTGTGAGTTGAATGCACACATCATAAAGAAGTTTCAAAGAATGCTTCTGTCTAGGTTTTATATGAAGATATTTCCTTTTCCACCATAGGCCTCAAAGCGCTCCAAATGAACACTTGCAGATTCTACAAAAAGAGTGTTTCAAAGCTGCTCTTTCAAAAGAAGTGTTCAACTCTGTGAGTTGGATTCATACTTCACAAAGGAGTTTCACAGAACGCTTCTGTTTAGTTTTTATGGGAAGATATTCCCGTTTCCAACGAAGGCCTGAAAGGGCTCCAAATATCCACTTGCAGATTCTGCAAAAACACAGTTGCAAAACTGCTCTATCAAAAGGAAGGCTTATCTCTCTGAGTTGAATGCACACATCATAAAGAGCTTTCTGAGAATGCTTCTGCCTTGTTTATATATGAAGATATTTCTTTTTCCACCATAGGCCTCAAGTCGCTCCAAATGAACACTTGCAGATTCTACAAAAAGAGTGTTTCATAACTGCTCTAGCAAAGGAAAGGTTCACCTCTGTGAGTTGAACACACACATCACAAAGCAGTTTGCGAGAATGCTTCTGTCCAGTTTTTATGGGAAGATACTCCCGCTTCTAAAAAAGGCCTGAAAGAGCTCCAAATATCCTATTGCAGATGCTGCAAAAAGACTCTTTCCAAACTGCTCCATGAAAAGGAAAGTTCAACTCTGTGAGTTGAATGCACACATCATAAAGAAGTTTCAAAGAATGCTTCTGTCTAGGTATTATGTGACGATATTTCCTTTTCCACCATAGGCCTCAAAGCGCTCCAAATGAACAGATGTAGATTCAACAAAAAGAGTGTTTCAAAGCTGCTCTTTCAAAAGAAGTGTTCAACTCTGTGAGTTGGATTCATACTTCACAAAGCAGTTTCACAGAACGTTTCTGTTTCTTTTTTATCGGAAGATATTCCCGTTTGCAACGAAGGCCTGAAAGGGCTCTAAGTAACCACTTGCAGATTCTGCCAAAACACAGTTTCAAAACTGCTCTATCAAAAGGAAGGCTTATCTCTCCGAGTTGAATGCACACATCATAAAGGGGTTTCTGAGAATGCTTCTGCCTGGTTTATATGTGAAGATATTTCCTTTTCCACCATAGGCCTCAAAGCGCTCCAAACGAACACTTGCAGATTCTACAAAAAGAGTGTTTCAAAACTGCTCTTTCAAAGGAAGTGTTCAACTCTGTGAGTTGGATTCATACTACACAAAGCAGTTTCACAGAACTCTTCTGTTTAGTTTTTATGGGAAGATATTCCCGTTTCCAACGAAGGCCTGAAAGGGCTCCAAATATCCACTTGCAGATTCTGCAAAAATACAGTTTCAAAACTGCTCTATAAAAAGGAAGGCTTATCTCTCTGAGTTGAATGCACACATAATAAAGAGCTTTCTGAGAATGCTTCTGCCTTGTTTATATATGAAGATATTTCTTTTTCCACCATAGGCCTCAAATCGCTCCAAATGAACACTTGCAGATTCTACAAAAAGAGTGTTTCATAACTGCTCTAGCAAAGGAAAGGTTCACCTCTGTGAGTTGAACACACACATCACAAAGCAGTTTGTGAGAATGCTTCTGTCCAGTTTTTATGGGAAGATATTCCCGCTTCTAACAAAGGCCTGAAAGAGCTCCAAATATCCACTTGCAGATGCTGCAAAAAGACTCTTTCCAAACTGCTCCATGAAAAGGAAAGTTCAACTCTGTGAGTTGAATGCACACATCATAAAGAAGTTTCAAAGAATGCTTCTGTCTAGGTATTATGTGACGATATTTCCTTTTCCACCATAGGCCTCAAAGCGCTCCAAATGAACACATGTAGATTCTACCAAAAGAGTGTTTCAAAGCTGCTCTTTCAAAAGACGTGTTCAACTCTGTGAGTTGGATTCATACTTCACAAAGCAGTTTCACAGAACGTTTCTGTTTCGTTTTTATGGGAAGATATTCCCGTTTGCAACGAAGGCCTGAAAGGGCTCTAAGTAACCACTTGCAGATTCTGCCAAAACACAGTTTCAAAACTGCTCTATCAAAAGGAAGGCTTATCTCTCCGAGTTGAATGCACACATCATAAAGAGGTTTCTGAGAATGCTTCTGCCTGGTTTATATGTGAAGATATTTCCTTTTCCACCATAGGCCTCAAAGCGTTCCAAACGAACACTTGCAGATTCTACAAAAAGAGTGTTTCAAAACTGCTCTTTCAAAGGAAGTGTTCAACTCTGTGAGTTGGATTCATACTACACAAAGCAGTTTCACAGAACTCTTCTGTTTAGTTTTTATGGGAAGATATTCCCGTTTCCAACGAAGGCCTGAAAGGGCTCCAAATATCCACTTGCAGATTCTGCAAAAACACAGTTGCAAAACTGCTCTATCAAAAGGAAGGCTTATCTCTCTGAGTTGAATGCACACATCATAAAGAGCTTTCTGAGAATGCTTCTGCCTTGTTTATATATGAAGATATTTCTTTTTCCACCATAGGCCTCAAATCGCTCCAAATGAACACTTGCAGATTCTACAAAAAGAGTGTTTCATAACTGCTCTAGCAAAGGAAAGGTTCACCTCTGTGAGTTGAACACACACATCTCAAAGCAGTTTGTGAGAATGCTTCTGTCCAGTTTTTATGGGAAGATATTCCCGCTTCTAGCAAAGGCCTGAAAGAGCTCCAAATATCCACTTGCAGATGCTGCAAAAAGACTCTTTCCAAACTGCTCCATGAAAAGGAAAGTTCAACTCTGTGAGTTGAATGCACACATCATAAAGAAGTTTCAAAGAATGCTTCTGTCTAGGTATTATGTGACGATATTTCCTTTTCCACCATAGGTCTCAAAGCGCTCCAAATGAACACATGTAGATTCTACAAAAAGAGTGTTTCAAAGCTGCTCTTTCAAAAGAAGTGTTCAACTCTGTGAGTTGGATTCATACTTCACAAAGCAGTTTCACAGAACGTTTCTGTTTCGTTTTTATCGGAAGATATTCCCGTTTGCAACGAAGGCCTGAAAGGGCTCCAAGTATCCACTTGCAGATTCTGCCAAAACACGGTTTCAAAACTGCTCTATCAAAAGGAAGGCTTATCTCTCCGAGTTGAAGGCACACATCATAAAGAGGTTTCTGAGAATGCTTCTGCCTGGTTTATATGTGAAGATATTTCCTTTTCCACCATAGGCCTCAAAGCGCTCCAAACGAACATTTGCAGATTCTACAAAAAGAGTGTTTCAAAGCTGCTCTTTCAAAAGAAGTGTTCAACTCTGTGAGTTGGATTCATACTTCACAAAGGAGTTTCACAGAACGCTTCTGTTTAGTTTTTATGGGAAGATATTCCCGTTTCCAACGAAGGCCTGAAAGGGCTCCAAATATCCACTTGCAGATTCTGCAAAAACACAGTTGCAAAACTGCTCTATCAAAAGGAAGGCTTATCTCTCTGAGTTGAATGCACACATCATAAAGAGCTTTCTGAGAATGCTTCTGCCTTGTTTATATATGAAGATATTTCTTTTTCCACCATAGGCCTCAAATCGCTCCAAATGAACACTTGCAGATTCTACAAAAAGAGTGTTTCATAACTGCTCTAGCAAAGGAAAGGTTCACCTCTGTGAGTTGAACACACACATCACAAAGCAGTTTGTGAGAATGCTTCTGTCCAGTTTTTATGGGAAGATATTCCCGCTTCTAACAAAGGCCTGAAAGAGCTCCAAATATCCACTTGCAGATGCTGCAAAAAGACTCTTTCCAAACTGCTCCATGAAAAGGAAAGTTCAACTCTGTGAGTTGAATGCACACATCATAAAGAAGTTTCAAAGAATGCTTCTGTCTAGGTATTATGTGACGATATTTCCTTTTCCACCATAGGCCTCAAAGCGCTCCAAATGAACACATGTAGATTCTACAAAAAGAGTGTTTCAAAGCTGCTCTTTCAAAAGAAGTGTTCAACTCTGTGAGTTGGATTCATACTTCACAAAGCAGTTTCACAGAACGTTTCTGTTTCGTTTTTATGGGAAGATATTCCCGTTTGCAACGAAGGCCTGAAAGGGCTCTAAGTAACCACTTGCAGATTCTGCCAAAACACAGTTTCAAAACTGCTCTATCAAAAGGAAGGCTTATCTCTCCGAGTTGAATGCACACATCATAAAGAGGTTTCTGAGAATGCTTCTGCCTGGTTTATATGTGAAGATATTTCCTTTTCCACCATAGGCCTCAAAGCGCTCCCAACGAACACTTGCAGATTCTACAAAAAGAGTGTTTCAAAACTGCTATTTCAAAGGAAGTGTTCAACTCTGTGAGTTGGATTCATACTACACAAAGCAGTTTCACAGAACTCTTCTGTTTAGTTTTTATGGGAAGATATTCCCGTTTCCAACGAAGGCCTGAAAGGGCTCCAAATATCCACTTGCAGATTCTGCAAAAATACAGTTGCAAAACTGCTCTATCAAAAGGAAGGCTTATCTCTCTGAGTTGAATGCACACATCATAAAGAGCTTTCTGAGAATGCTTCTGCCTTGTTTATATATGAAGATATTTCTTTTTCCACCATAGGCCTCAAATCGCTCCAAATGAACACTTGCAGATTCTACAAAAAGAGTGTTTCATAACTGCTCTAGCAAAGGAAAGGTTCACCTCTGTGAGTTGAACACACACATCTCAAAGCAGTTTGTGAGAATGCTTCTGTCCAGTTTTTATGGGAAGATATTCCCGCTTCTAGCAAAGGCCTGAAAGAGCTCCAAATATCCACTTGCAGATGCTGCAAAAAGACTCTTTCCAAACTGCTCCATGAAAAAGAAGGTTCAACTCTGTGAGTTGAATGCACACATCATAAAGAAGTTTCAAAGAATGCTTCTGTCTAGGTTTTATGTGAAGATATTTCTTTTTCCACCATAGGCCTCAAAGCGCTCCAAATGAACACTTGCAGATTCTACAAAAAGAGTGTTTCATAACTGCTCTAGCAAAGGAAAGGTTCACCTCTGTGAGTTGAACACACACATCACAAAGCAGTTTGTGAGAATGCTTCTGTCCAGTTTTAATGGGAAGATATTCCCGCTTCTAACAAAGGCCTGAAAGAGCTCCAAATATCCACTTGCAGATGCTGCAAAAAGACTCTTTCCAAACTGCTCCATGAAAAGGAATGTTCAACTCTGTGAGTTGAATGCACACATCATAAAGAAGTTTCAAAGAATGCTTCTGTCTAGGTTTTATATGAAGATATTTCCTTTTCCACCATAGGCCTCAAAGCGCTCCAAATGAACACTTGCAGATTCTACAAAAAGAGTGTTTCAAAGCTGCTCTTTCAAAAGAAGTGTTCAACTCTGTGAGTTGGATTCATACTTCACAAAGGAGTTTCACAGAACGCTTCTGTTTAGTTTTTATGGGAAGATATTCCCGTTTCCAACGAAGGCCTGAAAGGGCTCCAAATATACACTTGCAGATTCTGCAAAAACACAGTTGCAAAACTGCTCTATCAAAAGGAAGGCTTATCTCTCCGAGTTGAATTCACACATCATAAAGAGGTTTCTGAGAATGCTTCTGCCTGGATTATATGTGAAGATATTTCCTTTTCCACCATGGGCCTCAAAGCGCTCCAAACGAACACTTGCAGATTCTACAAAAAGAGTGTTTCAAAACTGCTCTTTGAAAGGAAGTGTTCAACTCTGTGAGTTGGATTCATACTACACAAAGCAGTTTCACAGAACTCTTCTGTTTAGTTTTTATGGGAAGATATTCCCGTTTCCAACGAAGGCCTGAAAGGGCTCCAAATATCCACTTGCAGATTCTGCAAAAACACAGTTGCAAAACTGCTCTATCAAAAGGAAGGCTTATCTCTCTGAGTTGAATGCACACATCATAAAGAGCTTTCTGAGAATGCTTCTGCCTTGCTTATATATGAAGATATTTCTTTTTCCACCATAGGCCTCAAATCGCTCCAAATGAACACTTGCAGATTCTACAAAAAGAGTGTTTCATAACTGCTCTAGCAAAGGAAAGGTTCACCTCTGTGAGTTGAACACACACATCACAAAGCAGTTTGTGAGAATGCTTCTGTCCAGTTTTTATGGGAAGATACTCCCGCTTCTAAAAAAGGCCTGAAAGAGCTCCAAATATCCTATTGCAGATGCTGCAAAAAGACTCTTTCCAAACTGCTCCATGAAAAGGAAAGTTCAACTCTGTGAGTTGAATGCACACATCATAAAGAAGTTTCAAAGAATGCTTCTGTCTAGGTATTATGTGACGATATTTCCTTTTCCACCATAGGCCTCAAAGCGCTCCAAATGAACACATGTAGATTCTACAAAAAGAGTGTTTCAAAGCTGCTCTTTCAAAAGAAGTGTTCAACTCTGTGAGTTGGATTCATACTTCACAAAGCAGTTTCACAGAACGTTTCTGTTTCGTTTTTATGGGAAGATATTCCCGTTTGCAACGAAGGCCTGAAAGGGCTCTAAGTAACCACTTGCAGATTCTGCCAAAACACAGTTTCAAAACTGCTCTATCAAAAGGAAGGCTTATCTCTCCGAGTTGAATGCACACATCATAAAGGGGTTTCTGAGAATGCTTCTGCCTGGTTTATATGTGAAGATATTTCCTTTTCCACCATAGGCCTCAAAGCGCTCCAAACGAACACTTGCAGATTCTACAAAAAGAGTGTTTCAAAACTGCTCTTTCAAAGGAAGTGTTCAACTCTGTGAGTTGGATTCATACTACACAAAGCAGTTTCACAGAACTCTTCTGTTTAGTTTTTATGGGAAGATATTCCCGTTTCCAACGAAGGCCTGAAAGGGCTCCAAATATCCACTTGCAGATTCTGCAAAAACACAGTTGCAAAACTGCTCTATCAAAAGGAAGGCTTATCTCTCTGAGTTGAATGCACACATCATAAAGAGGTTTCTGAGAATGCTTCTGCCTGGTTTATATGTGAAGATATTTCCTTTTCCACCATAGGTCTCAAAGCGTTCCAAACGAACACTTGCAGATTCTACAAAAAGAGTGTTTCAAAACTGCTCTTTCAAAGGAAGTGTTCAACTCTGTGAGTTGGATTCATACTACACAAAGCAGTTTCACAGAACTCTTCTGTTTAGTTTTTATGGGAAGATATTCCCGTTTCCAACGAAGGCCTGAAAGGGCTCCAAATATCCACTTGCAGATTCTACAAAAACACAGTTGCAAAACTGCTCTATCAAAAGGAAGGCTTATCTCTCTGAGTTGAATGCACACATCATAAAGAGCTTTCTGAGAATGCTTCTGCCTTGTTTATATATGAAGATATTTCTTTTTCCACCATAGGCCTCAAATCGCTCCAAATGAACACTTGCAGATTCTACAAAAAGAGTGTTTCATAACTGCTCTAGCAAAGGAAAGGTTCACCTCTGTGAGTTGAACACACACATCTCAAAGCAGTTTGTGAGAATGCTTCTGTCCAGTTTTTATGGGAAGATATTCCCGCTTCTAGCAAAGGCCTGAAAGAGCTCCAAATATCCACTTGCAGATGCTGCAAAAAGACTCTTTCCAAACTGCTCCATGAAAAAGAAGGTTGAACTCTGTGAGTAGAATGCACACATCATAAAGAAGTTTTAAAGAATGCTTCTGTCTAGGTTTTATGTGAAGATATTTCTTTTTCCACCATAGGCCTCAAAGCGCTCCAAATGAACACTTGCAGATTCTACAAAAAGAGTGTTTCATAACTGCTCTAGCAAAGGAAAGGTTCACCTCTGTGAGTTGAACACACACATCACAAAGCAGTTTGTGAGAATGCTTCTGTCCAGTTTTAATGGGAAGATATTCTCGCTTCTAACAAAGGCCTGAAAGAGCTCCAAATATCCACTTGCAGATGCTGCAAAAAGACTCTTTCCAAACTGCTCCATGAAAAGGAATGTTCAACTCTGTGAGTTGAATGCACACATCATAAAGAAGTTTCAAAGAATGCTTCTGTCTAGGTTTTATATGAAGATATTTCCTTTTCCACCATAGGCCTCAAAGCGCTCCAAATGAACACTTGCAGATTCTACAAAAAGAGTGTTTCAAAGCTGCTCTTTCAAAAGAAGTGTTCAACTCTGTGAGTTGGATTCATACTTCACAAAGGAGTTTCACAGAACGCTTCTGTTTAGTTTTTATGGGAAGATATTCCCGTTTCCAAGGAAGGCCTGAAAGGGCTCCAAATATACACTTGCAGATTCTGCAAAAACACAGTTGCAAAACTGCTCTATCAAAAGGAAGGCTTATCTCTCCGAGTTGAATTCACACATCATAAAGAGGTTTCTGAGAATGCTTCTGCCTGGATTATATGTGAAGATATTTCCTTTTCCACCATAGGCCTCAAAGCGCTCCAAACGAACACTTGCAGATTCTACAAAAAGAGTGTTTCAAAACTGCTCTTTGAAAGGAAGTGTTCAACTCTGTGAGTTGGATTCATACTACACAAAGCAGTTTCACAGAACTCTTCTGTTTAGTTTTTAATGGAAGATATTCCCGTTTCCAACGAAGGCCTGAAAGGGCTCCAAATATCCACTTGCAGATTCTGCAAAAACACAGTTTCCAAAACTGCTCTATCAAAAGGAAGGCTTATCTCTCTGAGTTGAATGCACACATCATAAAGAGCTTTCTGAGAATGCTTCTGCCTTGTTTATATATGAAGATATTTCTTTTTCCACCATAGGCCTCAAATCGCTCCAAATGAACACTTGCAGATTCTACAAAAAGAGTGTTTCATAACTGCTCTAGCAAAGGAAAGGTTCACCTCTGTGAGTTGAACACACACATCACAAAGCAGTTTGTGAGAATGCTTCTGTCCAGTTTTTATGGGAAGATACTCCCGCTTCTAAAAAAGGCCTGAAAGAGCTCCAAATATCCTATTGCAGATGCTGCAAAAAGACTCTTTCCAAACTGCTCCATGAAAAGGAAAGTTCAACTCTGTGAGTTGAATGCACACATCATAAAGAAGTTTCAAAGAATGCTTCTGTCTAGGTATTATGTGACGATATTTCCTTTTCCACCATAGGCCTCAAAGCGCTCCAAATGAACACATGTAGATTCTACAAAAAGAGTGTTTCAAAGCTGCTCTTTCAAAAGAAGTGTTCAACTCTGTGAGTTGGATTCATACTTCACAAAGCAGTTTCACAGAACGTTTCTGTTTCGTTTTTATGGGAAGATATTCCCGTTTGCAACGAAGGCCTGAAAGGGCTCTAAGTAACCACTTGCAGATTCTGCCAAAACACAGTTTCAAAACTGCTCTATCAAAAGGAAGGCTTATCTCTCCGAGTTGAATGCACACATCATAAAGGGGTTTCTGAGAATGCTTCTGCCTGGTTTATATGTGAAGATATTTCCTTTTCCACCATAGGCCTCAAAGCGCTCCAAACGAACACTTGCAGATTCTACAAAAAGAGTGTTTCAAAACTGCTCTTTCAAAGGAAGTGTTCAACTCTGTGAGTTGGATTCATACTACACAAAGCAGTTTCACAGAACTCTTCTGTTTAGTTTTTATGGGAAGATATTCCCGTTTCCAACGAAGGCCTGAAAGGGCTCCAAATATCCACTTGCAGATTCTGCAAAAATACAGTTGCAAAACTGCTCTATCAAAAGGAAGGCTTATCTCTCTGAGTTGAATGCACACATCATAAAGAGCTTTCTGAGAATGCTTCTGCCTTGTTTATATATGAAGATATTTCTTTTTCCACCATAGGCCTCAAATCGCTCCAAATGAACACTTGCAGATTCTACAAAAAGAGTGTTTCATAACTGCTCTAGCAAAGGAAAGGTTCACCTCTGTGAGTTGAACACACACATCACAAAGCAGTTTGTGAGAATGCTTCTGTCCAGTTTTTATGGGAAGATATTCCCGCTTCTAACAAAGGCCTGAAAGAGCTCCAAATATCCACTTGCAGATGCTGCAAAAAGACTCTTTCCAAACTGCTCCATGAAAAGGAAAGTTCAACTCTGTGAGTTGAATGCACACATCATAGAGAAGTTTCAAAGAATGCTTCTGTCTAGGTATTATGTGACGATATTTCCTTTTCCACCATAGGCCTCAAAGCGCTCCAAATGAACACATGTAGATTCTACAAAAAGAGTGTTTCAAAGCTGCTCTTTCAAAAGAAGTGTTCAACTCTGTGAGTTGGATTCATACTTCACAAAGCAGTTTCACAGAACGTTTCTGTTTCGTTTTTATGGGAAGATATTCCCGTTTGCAACGAAGGCCTGAAAGGGCTCTAAGTAACCACTTGCAGATTCTGCCAAAACACAGTTTCAAAACTGCTCTATCAAAAGGAAGGCTTATCTCTCCGAGTTGAATGCACACATCATAAAGAGGTTTCTGAGAATGCTTCTGCCTGGTTTATATGTGAAGATATTTCCTTTTGCACCATAGGTCTCAAAGCGTTCCAAACGAACACTTGCAGATTCTACAAAAAGAGTGTTTCAAAACTGCTCTTTCAAAGGAAGTGTTCAACTCTGTGAGTTGGATTCATACTACACAAAGCAGTTTCACAGAACTCTTCTGTTTAGTTTTTATGGGAAGATATTCCCGTTTCCAACGAAGGCCTGAAAGGGCTCCAAATATCCACTTGCAGATTCTGCAAAAACACAGTTGCAAAACTGCTCTATCAAAAGGAAGGCTTATCTCTCTGAGTTGAATGCACACATCATAAAGAGCTTTCTGAGAATGCTTCTGCCTTGTTTATATATGAAGATATTTCTTTTTCCACCATAGGCCTCAAATCGCTCCAAATGAACACTTGCAGATTCTACAAAAAGAGTGTTTCATAACTGCTCTAGCAAAGGAAAGGTTCACCTCTGTGAGTTGAACACACACATCTCAAAGCAGTTTGTGAGAATGCTTCTGTCCAGTTTTTATGGGAAGATATTCCCGCTTCTAGCAAAGGCCTGAAAGAGCTCCAAATATCCACTTGCAGATGCTGCAAAAAGACTCTTTCCAAACTGCTCCATGAAAAGGAAAGTTCAACTCTGTGAGTTGAATGCACACATCATAAAGAAGTTTCAAAGAATGCTTCTGACTAGGTATTATGTGACGATATTTCCTTTTCCACCATAGGTCTCAAAGCGCTCCAAATGAACACATGTAGATTCTACAAAAAGAGTGTTTCAAAGCTGCTCTTTCAAAAGAAGTGTTCAACTCTGTGAGTTGGATTCATACTTCACAAAGCAGTTTCACAGAACGTTTCTGTTTCGTTTTTATCGGAAGATATTCCCGTTTGCAACGAAGGCCTGAAAGGGCTCCAAGTATCCACTTGCAGATTCTGCCAAAACACAGTTTCAAAACTGCTCTATCAAAAGGAAGGCTTATCTCTCCGAGTTGAAGGCACACATCATAAAGAGGTTTCTGAGAATGCTTCTGCCTGGTTTATATGTGAAGATATTTCCTTTTCCACCATAGGCCTCAAAGCGCTCCAAACGAACATTTGCAGATTCTACAAAAAGAGTGTTTCAAAGCTGCTCTTTCAAAAGAAGTGTTCAACTCTGTGAGTTGGATTCATACTTCACAAAGGAGTTTCACAGAACGCTTCTGTTTAGTTTTTATGGGAAGACATTCCCGTTTCCAACGAAGGCCTGAAAGGGCTCCAAATATCCACTTGCAGATTCTGCAAAAACACAGTTGCAAAACTGCTCTATCAAAAGGAAGGCTTATCTCTCTGAGTTGAATGCACACATCATAAAGAGCTTTCTGAGAATGCTTCTGCCTTGTTTATATATGAAGATATTTCTTTTTCCACCATAGGCCTCAAATCGCTCCAAATGAACACTTGCAGATTCTACAAAAAGAGTGTTTCATAACTGCTCTAGCAAAGGAAAGGTTCACCTCTGTGAGTTGAACACACACATCACAAAGCAGTTTGTGAGAATGCTTCTGTCCAGTCTTTATGGGAAGATATTCCCGCTTCTAACAAAGGCCTGAAAGAGCTCCAAATATCCACTTGCAGATGCTGCAAAAAGACTCTTTCCAAACTGCTCCATGAAAAGGAATGTTCAACTCTGTGAGTTGAATGCACACATCATAAAGAAGTTTCAAAGAATGCTTCTGTCTAGGTATTATGTGACGATATTTCCTTTTCCACCATAGGCCTCAAAGCGCTCCAAATGAACACATGTAGATTCTACAAAAAGAGTGTTTCAAAGCTGCTCTTTCAAAAGAAGTGTTCAACTCTGTGAGTTGGATTCATACTTCACAAAGCAGTTTCACAGAACGTTTCTGTTTCGTTTTTATGGGAAGATATTCCCGTTTGCAACGAAGGCCTGAAAGGGCTCTAAGTAACCACTTGCAGATTCTGCCAAAACACAGTTTCAAAACTGCTCTATCAAAAGGAAGGCTTATCTCTCCGAGTTGAATGCACACATCATAAAGGGGTTTCTGAGAATGCTTCTGCCTGGTTTATATGTGAAGATATTTCCTTTTCCACCATAGGCCTCAAAGCGCTCCAAACGAACACTTGCAGATTCTACAAAAAGAGTGTTTCAAAACTGCTCTTTCAAAGGAAGTGTTCAACTCTGTGAGTTGGATTCATACTACACAAAGCAGTTTCACAGAACTCTTCTGTTTAGTTTTTATGGGAAGATATTCCCGTTTCCAACGAAGGCCTGAAAGGGCTCCAAATATCCACTTGCAGATTCTGCAAAAATACAGTTTCAAAACTGCTCTATCAAAAGGAAGGCTTATCTCTCTGAGTTGAATGCACACATCATAAAGAGCTTTCTGAGAATGCTTCTGCCTTGTTTATATATGAAGATATTTCTTTTTCCACCATAGGCCTCAAATCGCTCCAAATGAACACTTGCAGATTCTACAAAAAGAGTGTTTCATAACTGCTCTAGCAAAGGAAAGGTTCACCTCTGTGAGTTGAACACACACATCACAAAGCAGTTTGTGAGAATGCTTCGGTTTAGTTTTTATGGGAAGATATTCCCGCTTCTAACAAAGGCCTGAAAGAGCTCCAAATATCCACTTGCAGATGCTGCAAAAAGACTCTTTCCAAACTGCTCCATGAAAAGGAAAGTTCAACTCTGTGAGTTGAATGCACACATCATAAAGAAGTTTCAAAGAATGCTTCTGTCTAGGTATTATGTGACGATATTTCCTTTTCCACCATAGGCCTCAAAGCGCTCCAAATGAACACATGTAGATTCTACAAAAAGAGTGTTTCAAAGCTGCTCTTTCAAAAGAAGTGTTCAACTCTGTGAGTTGGATTCATACTTCACAAAGCAGTTTCACAGAACGTTTCTGTTTCGTTTTTATGGGAAGATATTCCCGTTTGCAACGAAGGCCTGAAAGGGCTCTAAGTAACCACTTGCAGATTCTGCCAAAACACAGTTTCAAAACTGCTCTATCAAAAGGAAGGCTTATCTCTCCGAGTTGAATGCACACATCATAAAGAGGTTTCTGAGAATGCTTCTGCCTGGTTTATATGTGAAGATATTTCCTTTTCCACCATAGGTCTCAAAGCGTTCCAAACGAACACTTGCAGATTCTACAAAAAGAGTGTTTCAAAACTGCTCTTTCAAAGGAAGTGTTCAACTCTGTGAGTTGGATTCATACTACACAAAGCAGTTTCACAGAACTCTTCTGTTTAGTTTTTATGGGAAGATATTCCCGTTTCCAACGAAGGCCTGAAAGGGCTCCAAATATCCACTTGCAGATTCTGCAAAAACACAGTTGCAAAACTGCTCTATCAAAAGGAAGGCTTATCTCTCTGAGTTGAATGCACACATCATAAAGAGCTTTCTGAGAATGCTTCTGCCTTGTTTATATATGAAGATATTTCTTTTTCCACCATAGGCCTCAAATCGCTCCAAATGAACACTTGCAGATTCTACAAAAAGAGTGTTTCATAACTGCTCTAGCAAAGGAAAGGTTCACCTCTGTGAGTTGAACACACACATCTCAAAGCAGTTTGTGAGAATGCTTCTGTCCAGTTTTTATGGGAAGATATTCCCGCTTCTAGCAAAGGCCTGAAAGAGCTCCAAATATCCACTTGCAGATGCTGCAAAAAGACTCTTTCCAAACTGCTCCATGAAAAGGAAAGTTCAACTCTGTGAGTTGAATGCACACATCATAAAGAAGTTTCAAAGAATGCTTCTGACTAGGTATTATGTGACGATATTTCCTTTTCCACCATAGGTCTCAAAGCGCTCCAAATGAACACATGTAGATTCTACAAAAAGAGTGTTTCAAAGCTGCTCTTTCAAAAGAAGTGTTCAACTCTGTGAGTTGGATTCATACTTCACAAAGCAGTTTCACAGAACGTTTCTGTTTCGTTTTTATCGGAAGATATTCCCGTTTGCAACGAAGGCCTGAAAGGGCTCCAAGTATCCACTTGCAGATTCTGCCAAAACACAGTTTCAAAACTGCTCTATCAAAAGGAAGGCTTATCTCTCCGAGTTGAAGGCACACATCATAAAGAGGTTTCTGAGAATGCTTCTGCCTGGTTTATATGTGAAGATATTTCCTTTTCCACCATAGGCCTCAAAGCGCTCCAAACGAACATTTGCAGATTCTACAAAAAGAGTGTTTCAAAGCTGCTCTTTCAAAAGAAGTGTTCAACTCTGTGAGTTGGATTCATACTTCACAAAGGAGTTTCACAGAACGCTTCTGTTTAGTTTTTATGGGAAGACATTCCCGTTTCCAACGAAGGCCTGAAAGGGCTCCAAATATCCACTTGCAGATTCTGCAAAAACACAGTTGCAAAACTGCTCTATCAAAAGGAAGGCTTATCTCTCTGAGTTGAATGCACACATCATAAAGAGCTTTCTGAGAATGCTTCTGCCTTGTTTATATATGAAGATATTTCTTTTTCCACCACAGGCCTCAAATCGCTCCAAATGAACACTTGCAGATTCTACAAAAAGAGTGTTTCATAACTGCTCTAGCAAAGGAAAGGTTCACCTCTGTGAGTTGAACACACACATCACAAAGCAGTTTGTGAGAATGCTTCTGTCCAGTTTTTATGGGAAGATATTCCCGCTTCTAATAAAGGCCTGAAAGAGCTCCAAATATCCACTTGCAGATGCTGCAAAAAGACTCTTTCCAAACTGCTCCATGAAAAGGAAAGTTCAACTCTGTGAGTTGAATGCACACATCATAAAGAAGTTTCAAAGAATGCTTCTGTCTAGGTATTATGTGACGATATTTCCTTTTCCACCATAGGCCTCAAAGCGCTCCAAATGAACACATGTAGATTCTACAAAAAGAGTGTTTCAAAGCTGCTCTTTCAAAAGAAGTGTTCAACTCTGTGAGTTGGATTCATACTTCACAAAGCAGTTTCACAGAACGTTTCTGTTTCGTTTTTATGGGAAGATATTCCCGTTTGCAACGAAGGCCTGAAAGGGCTCTAAGTAACCACTTGCAGATTCTGCCAAAACACAGTTTCAAAACTGCTCTATCAAAAGGAAGGCTTATCTCTCCGAGTTGAATGCACACATCATAAAGAGGTTTCTGAGAATGCTTCTGCCTGGTTTATATGTGAAGATATTTCCTTTTCCACCATAGGCCTCAAAGCGCTCCCAACGAACACTTGCAGATTCTACAAAAAGAGTGTTTCAAAACTGCTGTTTCAAAGGAAGTGTTCAACTCTGTGAGTTGGATTCATACTACACAAAGCAGTTTCACAGAACTCTTCTGTTTAGTTTTTATGGGAAGATATTCCCGTTTCCAACGAAGGCCTGAAAGGGCTCCAAATATCCACTTGCAGATTCTGCAAAAATACAGTTGCAAAACTGCTCTATCAAAAGGAAGGCTTATCTCTCTGAGTTGAATGCACACATCATAAAGAGCTTTCTGAGAATGCTTCTGCCTTGTTTATATATGAAGATATTTCTTTTTCCACCATAGGCCTCAAATCGCTCCAAATGAACACTTGCAGATTCTACAAAAAGAGTGTTTCATAACTGCTCTAGCAAAGGAAAGGTTCACCTCTGTGAGTTGAACACACACATCTCAAAGCAGTTTGTGAGAATGCTTCTGCCCAGTTTTTATGGGAAGATATTCCCGCTTCTAGCAAAGGCCTGAAAGAGCTCCAAATATCCACTTGCAGATGCTGCAAAAAGACTCTTTCCAAACTGCTCCATGAAAAAGAAGGTTGAACTCTGTGAGTTGAATGCACACATCATAAAGAAGTTTCAAAGAATGCTTCTGTCTAGGTTTTATGTGAAGATATTTCTTTTTCCACCATAGGCCTCAAAGCGCTCCAAATGAACACTTGCAGATTCTACAAAAAGAGTGTTTCATAACTGCTCTAGCAAAGGAAAGGTTCACCTCTGTGAGTTGAACACACACATCACAAAGCAGTTTGTGAGAATGCTTCTGTCCAGTTTTAATGGGAAGATATTCCCGCTTCTAACAAAGGCCTGAAAGAGCTCCAAATATCCACTTGCAGATGCTGCAAAAAGACTCTTTCCAAACTGCTCCATGAAAAGGAATGTTCAACTCTGTGAGTTGAATGCACACATCATAAAGAAGTTTCAAAGAATGCTTCTGTCTAGGTTTTATATGAAGATATTTCCTTTTCCACCATAGGCCTCAAAGCGCTCCAAATGAACACTTGCAGATTCTACAAAAAGAGTGTTTCAAAGCTGCTCTTTCAAAAGAAGTGTTCAACTCTGTGAGTTGGATTCATACTTCACAAAGGAGTTTCACAGAACGCTTCTGTTTAGTTTTTATGGGAAGATATTCCCGTTTCCAACGAAGGCCTGAAAGGGCTCCAAATATACACTTGCAGATTCTGCAAAAACACAGTTGCAAAACTGCTCTATCAAAAGGAAGGCTTATCTCTCCGAGTTGAATGCACACATCATAAAGAGGTTTCTGAGAATGCTTCTGCCTGGATTATATGTGAAGATATTTCCTTTTCCACCATAGGCCTCAAAGCGCTCCAAACGAACACTTGCAGATTCTACAAAAAGAGTGTTTCAAAACTGCTCTTTGAAAGGAAGTGTTCAACTCTGTGAGTTGGATTCATACTACACAAAGCAGTTTCACAGAACTCTTCTGTTTAGTTTTTAATGGAAGATATTCCCGTTTCCAACGAAGGCCTGAAAGGGCTCCAAATATCCACTTGCAGATTCTGCAAAAACACAGTTTCAAAACTGCTCTATCAAAAGGAAGGCTTATCTCTCTGAGTTGAATGCACACATCATAAAGAGCTTTCTGAGAATGCTTCTGCCTTGTTTATATATGAAGATATTTCTTTTTCCACCATAGGCCTCAAATCGCTCCAAATGAACACTTGCAGATTCTACAAAAAGAGTGTTTCATAACTGCTCTAGCAAAGGAAAGGTTCACCTCTGTGAGTTGAACACACACATCACAAAGCAGTTTGTGAGAATGCTTCTGTCCAGTTTTTATGGGAAGATACTCCCGCTTCTAAAAAATGCCTGAAAGAGCTCCAAATATCCTATTGCAGATGCTGCAAAAAGACTCTTTCCAAACTGCTCCATGAAAAGGAATGTTCAACTCTGTGAGTTGAATGCACACATCATAAAGAAGTTTCAAAGAATGCTTCTGTCTAGGTATTATGTGACGATATTTCCTTTTCCACCATAGGCCTCAAAGCGCTCCAAATGAACAGATGTAGATTCTACAAAAAGAGTGTTTCAAAGCTGCTCTTTCAAAAGAAGTGTTCAACTCTGTGAGTTGGATTCATACTTCACAAAGCAGTTTCACAGAACGTTTCTGTTTCGTTTTTATGGGAAGATATTCCCGTTTGCAACGAAGGCCTGAAAGGGCTCTAAGTAACCACTTGCAGATTCTGCCAAAACACAGTTTCAAAACTGCTCTATCAAAAGGAAGGCTTATCTCTCCGAGTTGAATGCACACATCATAAAGGGGTTTCTGAGAATGCTTCTGCCTGGTTTATATGTGAAGATATTTCCTTTTCCACCATAGGCCTCAAAGCGCTCCAAACGAACACTTGCAGATTCTACAAAAAGAGTGTTTCAAAACTGCTCTTTCAAAGGAAGTGTTCAACTCTGTGAGTTGGATTCATACTACACAAAGCAGTTTCACAGAACTCTTCTGTTTAGTTTTTATGGGAAGATATTCCCGTTTCCAACGAAGGCCTGAAAGGGCTCCAAATATCCACTTGCAGATTCTGCAAAAATACAGTTTCAAAACTGCTCTATCAAAAGGAAGGCTTATCTCTCTGAGTTGAATGCACACATAATAAAGAGCTTTCTGAGAATGCTTCTGCCTTGTTTATATATGAAGATATTTCTTTTTCCACCATAGGCCTCAAATCGCTCCAAATGAACACTTGCAGATTCTACAAAAAGAGTGTTTCATAACTGCTCTAGCAAAGGAAAGGTTCACCTCTGTGAGTTGAACACACACATCACAAAGCAGTTTGTGAGAATGCTTCTGTCCAGTTTTTATGGGAAGATATTCCCGCTTCTAACAAAGGCCTGAAAGATCTCCAAATATCCACTTGCAGATGCTGCAAAAAGACTCTTTCCAAACTGCTCCATGAAAAGGAAAGTTCAACTCTGTGAGTTGAATGCACACATCATAAAGAAGTTTCAAAGAATGCTTCTGTCTAGGTATTATGTGACGATATTTCCTTTTCCACCATAGGCCTCAAAGCGCTCCAAATGAACACATGTAGATTCTACCAAAAGAGTGTTTCAAAGCTGCTCTTTCAAAAGACGTGTTCAACTCTGTGAGTTGGATTCGTACTTCACAAAGCAGTTTCACAGAACGTTTCTGTTTCGTTTTTATGGGAAGATATTCCCGTTTGCAACGAAGGCCTGAAAGGGCTCTAAGTAACCACTTGCAGATTCTGCCAAAACACAGTTTCAAAACTGCTCTATCAAAAGGAAGGCTTATCTCTCCGAGTTGAATGCACACATCATAAAGAGGTTTCTGAGAATGCTTCTGCCTGGTTTATATGTGAAGATATTTCCTTTTCCACCATAGGCCTCAAAGCGTTCCAAACGAACACTTGCAGATTCTACAAAAAGAGTGTTTCAAAACTGCTCTTTCAAAGGAAGTGTTCAACTCTGTGAGTTGGATTCATACTACACAAAGCAGTTTCACAGAACTCTTCTGTTTAGTTTTTATGGGAAGATATTCCCGTTTCCAACGAAGGCCTGAAAGGGCTCCAAATATCCACTTGCAGATTCTGCAAAAACACAGTTGCAAAACTGCTCTATCAAAAGGAAGGTTTATCTCTCTGAGTTGAATGCACACATCATAAAGAGCTTTCTGAGAATGCTTCTGCCTTGTTTATATATGAAGATATTTCTTTTTCCACCATAGGCCTCAAATCGCTCCAAATGAACACTTGCAGATTCTACAAAAAGAGTGTTTCATAACTGCTCTGGCAAAGGAAAGGTTCACCTCTGTGAGTTGAACACACACATCTCAAAGCAGTTTGTGAGAATGCTTCTGTCCAGTTTTTATGGGAAGATATTCCCGCTTCTAGCAAAGGCCTGAAAGAGCTCCAAATATCCACTTGCAGATGCTGCAAAAAGACTCTTTCCAAACTGCTCCATGAAAAGGAAAGTTCAACTCTGTGAGTTGAATGCACACATCATAAAGAAGTTTCAAAGAATGCTTCTGACTAGGTATTATGTGACGATATTTCCTTTTCCACCATAGGTCTCAAAGCGCTCCAAATGAACACATGTAGATTCTACAAAAAGAGTGTTTCAAAGCTGCTCTTTCAAAAGAAGTGTTCAACTCTGTGAGTTGGATTCATACTTCACAAAGCAGTTTCACAGAACGTTTCTGTTTCGTTTTTATCGGAAGATATTCCCGTTTGCAACGAAGGCCTGAAAGGGCTCCAAGTATCCACTTGCAGATTCTGCCAAAACACAGTTTCAAAACTGCTCTATCAAAAGGAAGGCTTATCTCTCCGAGTTGAAGGCACACATCATAAAGAGGTTTCTGAGAATGCTTCTGCCTGGTTTATATGTGAAGATATTTCCTTTTCCACCATAGGCCTCAAAGCGCTCCAAACGAACATTTGCAGATTCTACAAAAAGAGTGTTTCAAAGCTGCTCTTTCAAAAGAAGTGTTCAACTCTGTGAGTTGGATTCATACTTCACAAAGGAGTTTCACAGAACGCTTCTGTTTAGTTTTTATGGGAAGACATTCCCGTTTCCAACGAAGGCCTGAAAGGGCTCCAAATATCCACTTGCAGATTCTGCAAAAACACAGTTGCAAAACTGCTCTATCAAAAGGAAGGCTTATCTCTCTGAGTTGAATGCACACATCATAAAGAGCTTTCTGAGAATGCTTCTGCCTTGTTTATATATGAAGATATTTCTTTTTCCACCATAGGCCTCAAATCGCTCCAAATGAACACTTGCAGATTCTACAAAAAGAGTGTTTCATAACTGCTCTAGCAAAGGAAAGGTTCACCTCTGTGAGTTGAACACACACATCACAAAGCAGTTTGTGAGAATGCTTCTGTCCAGTTTTTATGGGAAGATATTCCCGCTTCTAACAAAGGCCTGAAAGAGCTCCAAATATCCACTTGCAGATGCTGCAAAAAGACTCTTTCCAAACTGCTCCATGAAAAGGAAAGTTCAACTCTGTGAGTTGAATGCACACATCATAAAGAAGTTTCAAAGAATGCTTCTGTCTAGGTATTATGTGACGATATTTCCTTTTCCACCATAGGCCTCAAAGCGCTCCAAATGAACACATGTAGATTCTACAAAAAGAGTGTTTCAAAGCTGCTCTTTCAAAAGAAGTGTTCAACTCTGTGAGTTGGATTCATACTTCACAAAGCAGTTTCACAGAACGTTTCTGTTTCGTTTTTATGGGAAGATATTCCCGTTTGCAACGAAGGCCTGAAAGGGCTCTAAGTAACCACTTGCAGATTCTGCCAAAACACAGTTTCAAAACTGCTCTATCAAAAGGAAGGCTTATCTCTCCGAGTTGAATGCACACATCATAAAGAGGTTTCTGAGAATGCTTCTGCCTGGTTTATATGTGAAGATATTTCCTTTTCCACCATAGGCCTCAAAGCGCTCCCAACGAACACTTGCAGATTCTACAAAAAGAGTGTTTCAAAACTGCTGTTTCAAAGGAAGTGTTCAACTCTGTGAGTTGGATTCATACTACACAAAGCAGTTTCACAGAACTCTTCTGTTTAGTTTTTATGGGAAGATATTCCCGTTTCCAACGAAGGCCTGAAAGGGCTCCAAATATCCACTTGCAGATTCTGCAAAAATACAGTTGCAAAACTGCTCTATCAAAAGGAAGGCTTATCTCTCTGAGTTGAATGCACACATCATAAAGAGCTTTCTGAGAATGCTTCTGCCTTGTTTATATATGAAGATATTTCTTTTTCCACCATAGGCCTCAAATCGCTCCAAATGAACACTTGCAGATTCTACAAAAAGAGTGTTTCATAACTGCTCTAGCAAAGGAAAGGTTCACCTCTGTGAGTTGAACACACACATCTCAAAGCAGTTTGTGAGAATGCTTCTGTCCAGTTTTTATGGGAAGATATTCCCACTTCTAGCAAAGGCCTGAAAGAGCTCCAAATATCCACTTGCAGATGCTGCAAAAAGACTCTTTCCAAACTGCTCCATGAAAAAGAAGGTTCAACTCTGTGAGTTGAATGCACACATCATAAAGAAGTTTCAAAGAATGCTTCTGTCTAGGTTTTATGTGAAGATATTTCTTTTTCCACCATAGGCCTCAAAGCGCTCCAAATGAACACTTGCAGATTCTACAAAAAGAGTGTTTCATAACTGCTCTAGCAAAGGAAAGGTTCACCTCTGTGAGTTGAACACACACATCACAAAGCAGTTTGTGAGAATGCTTCTGTCCAGTTTTAATGGGAAGATATTCCCGCTTCTAACAAAGGCCTGAAAGAGCTCCAAATATCCACTTGCAGATGCTGCAAAAAGACTCTTTCCAAACTACTCCATGAAAAGGAATGTTCAACTCTGTGAGTTGAATGCACACATCATAAAGAAGTTTCAAAGAATGCTTCTGTCTAGGTTTTATATGAAGATATTTCCTTTTCCACCGTAGGCCTCAAAGCGCTCCAAATGAACACTTGCAGATTCTACAAAAAGAGTGTTTCAAAGCTGCTCTTTCAAAAGAAGTGTTCAACTCTGTGAGTTGGATTCATACTTCACAAAGGAGTTTCACAGAACGCTTCTGTTTAGTTTTTATGGGAAGATATTCCCGTTTCCAACGAAGGCCTGAAAGGGCTCCAAATATACACTTGCAGATTCTGCAAAAACACAGTTGCAAAACTGCTCTATCAAAAGGAAGGCTTATCTCTCCGAGTTGAATGCACACATCATAAAGAGGTTTCTGAGAATGCTTCTGCCTGGATTATATGTGAAGATATTTCCTTTTCCACCATAGGCCTCAAAGCGCTCCAAACGAACACTTGCAGATTCTACAAAAAGAGTGTTTCAAAACTGCTCTTGAAAGGAAGTGTTCAACTCTGTGAGTTGGATTCATACTACACAAAGCAGTTTCACAGAACTCTTCTGTTTAGTTTTTAATGGAAGATATTCCCGTTTCCAACGAAGGCCTGAAAGGGCTCCAAATATCCACTTGCAGATTCTGCAAAAACACAGTTTCAAAACTGCTCTATCAAAAGGAAGGCTTATCTCTCTGAGTTGAATGCACACATCATAAAGAGCTTTCTGAGAATGCTTCTGCCTTGTTTATATATGAAGATATTTCTTTTTCCACCATAGGCCTCAAATCGCTCCAAATGAACACTTGCAGATTCTACAAAAAGAGTGTTTCATAACTGCTCTAGCAAAGGAAAGGTTCACCTCTGTGAGTTGAACACACACATCACAAAGCAGTTTGTGAGAATGCTTCTGTCCAGTTTTTATGGGAAGATACTCCCGCTTCTAAAAAATGCCTGAAAGAGCTCCAAATATCCTATTGCAGATGCTGCAAAAAGACTCTTTCCAAACTGCTCCATGAAAAGGAAAGTTCAACTCTGTGAGTTGAATGCACACATCATAAAGAAGTTTCAAAGAATGCTTCTGTCTAGGTATTATGTGACGATATTTCCTTTTCCACCATAGGCCTCAAAGCGCTCCAAATGAACAGATGTAGATTCTACAAAAAGAGTGTTTCAAAGCTGCTCTTTCAAAAGAAGTGTTCAACTCTGTGAGTTGGATTCATACTTCACAAAGCAGTTTCACAGAACGTTTCTGTTTCGTTTTTATGGGAAGATATTCCCGTTTGCAACGAAGGCCTGAAAGGGCTCTAAGTAACCACTTGCAGATTCTGCCAAAACACAGTTTCAAAACTGCTCTATCAAAAGGAAGGCTTATCTCTCCGAGTTGAATGCACACATCATAAAGGGGTTTCTGAGAATGCTTCTGCCTGGTTTATATGTGAAGATATTTCCTTTTCCACCATAGGCCTCAAAGCGCTCCAAACGAACACTTGCAGATTCTACAAAAAGAGTGTTTCAAAACTGCTCTTTCAAAGGAAGTGTTCAACTCTGTGAGTTGGATTCATACTACACAAAGCAGTTTCACAGAACTCTTCTGTTTAGTTTTTATGGGAAGATATTCCCGTTTCCAACGAAGGCCTGAAAGGGCTCCAAATATCCACTTGCAGATTCTGCAAAAATACAGTTTCAAATCTGCTCTATCAAAAGGAAGGCTTATCTCTCTGAGTTGAATGCACACATCATAAAGAGCTTTCTGAGAATGCTTCTGCCTTGTTTATATATGAAGATATTTCTTTTTCCACCATAGGCCTCAAATCGCTCCAAATGAACACTTGCAGATTCTACAAAAAGAGTGTTTCATAACTGCTCTAGCAAAGGAAAGGTTCACCTCTGTGAGTTGAACACACACATCACAAAGCAGTTTGTGAGAATGCTTCTGTCCAGTTTTTATGGGAAGATATTCCCGCTTCTAACAAAGGCCTGAAAGAGCTCCAAATATCCACTTGCAGATGCTGCAAAAAGACTCTTTCCAAACTGCTCCATGAAAAGGAAAGTTCAACTCTGTGAGTTGAATGCACACATCATAAAGAAGTTTCAAAGAATGCTTCTGTCTAGGTATTATGTGACGATATTTCCTTTTCCACCATAGGCCTCAAAGCGCTCCAAATGAACACATGTAGATTCTACAAAAAGAGTGTTTCAAAGCTGCTCTTTCAAAAGAAGTGTTCAACTCTGTGAGTTGGATTCATACTTCACAAAGCAGTTTCACAGAACGTTTCTGTTTCGTTTTTATGGGAAGATACTCCCGTTTGCAACGAAGGCCTGAAAGGGCTCTAAGTAACCACTTGCAGATTCTGCCAAAACACAGTTTCAAAACTGCTCTATCAAAAGGAAGGCTTATCTCTCCGAGTTGAATGCACACATCATAAAGAGGTTTCTGAGAATGCTTCTGCCTATTTTATATGTGAAGATATTTCCTTTTCCACCATAGGCCTCAAAGCGTTCCAAACGAACACTTGCAGATTCTACAAAAAGAGTGTTTCAAAACTGCTCTTTCAAAGGAAGTGTTCAACTCTGTGAGTTGGATTCATACTACACAAAGCAGTTTCACAGAACTCTTCTGTTTAGTTTTTATGGGAAGATATTCCCGTTTCCAACGAAGGCCTGAAAGGGCTCCAAATATCCACTTGCAGATTCTGCAAAAATACAGTTGCAAAACTGCTCTATCAAAAGGAAGGCTTATCTCTCTGAGTTGAATGCACACATCATAAAGAGCTTTCTGAGAATGCTTCTGCCTTGTTTATATATGAAGATATTTCTTTTTCCACCATAGGCCTCAAATCGCTCCAAATGAACACTTGCAGATTCTACAAAAAGAGTGTTTCATAACTGCTCTAGCAAAGGAAAGGTTCACCTCTGTGAGTTGAACACACACATCTCAAAGCAGTTTGTGAGAATGCTTCTGTCCAGTTTTTATGGGAAGATATTCCCGCTTCTAGCAAAGGCCTGAAAGAGCTCCAAATATCCACTTGCAGATGCTGCAAAAAGACTCTTTCCAAACTGCTCCATGAAAAAGACGGTTCAACTCTGTGAGTTGAATGCACACATCATAAAGAAGTTTCAAAGAATGCTTCTGTCTAGGTATTATGTGACGATATTTCCTTTTCCACCATAGGTCTCAAAGCGCTCCAAATGAACACATGTAGATTCTACAAAAAGAGTTTTTCAAAGCTGCTGTTTCAAAAGAAGTGTTCAACTCTGTGAGTTGGATTCATACTTCACAAAGCAGTTTCACAGAACGTTTCTGTTTCGTTTTTATGGGAAGATATTCCCGTTTGCAACGAAGGCCTGAAAGGGCTCTAAGTAACCACTTGCAGATTCTGCCAAAACACAGTTTCAAAACTGCTCTATCAAAAGGAAGGCTTATCTCTCCGAGTTGAATGCACACATCATAAAGAGGTTTCTGAGAATGCTTCTGCCTGGTTTATATGTGAAGATATTTCCTTTTCCACCATAGGCCTCAAAGCGCTCCCAACGAACACTTGCAGATTCTACAAAAAGAGTGTTTCAAAACTGCTATTTCAAAGGAAGTGTTCAACTCTGTGAGTTGGATTCATACTACACAAAGCAGTTTCACAGAACTCTTCTGTTTAGTTTTTATGGGAAGATATTCCCGTTTCCAACGAAGGCCTGAAAGGGCTCCAAATATCCACTTGCAGATTCTGCAAAAATACAGTTGCAAAACTGCTCTATCAAAAGGAAGGCTTAACTCTCTGAGTTGAATGCACACATCATAAAGAGCTTTCTGAGAATGCTTCTGCCTTGTTTATATATGAAGATATTTCTTTTTCCACCATAGGCCTCAAATCGCTCCAAATGAACACTTGCAGATTCTACAAAAAGAGTGTTTCATAACTGCTCTAGCAAAGGAAAGGTTCACCTCTGTGAGTTGAACACACACATCTCAAAGCAGTTTGTGAGAATGCTTCTGTCCAGTTTTTATGGGAAGATATTCCCGCTTCTAGCAAAGGCCTGAAAGAGCTCCAAATATCCACTTGCAGATGCTGCAAAAAGACTCTTTCCAAACTGCTCCATGAAAAGGAAAGTTCAACTCTGTGAGTTGAATGCACACATCATAAAGAAGTTTCAAAGAATGCTTCTGTCTAGGTATTATGTGACGATATTTCCTTTTCCACCATAGGTCTCAAAGCGCTCCAAATGAACACATGTAGATTCTACAAAAAGAGTGTTTCAAAGCTGCTCTTTCAAAAGAAGTGTTCAACTCTGTGAGTTGGATTCATACTTCACAAAGCAGTTTCACAGAACGTTTCTGTTTCGTTTTTATCGGAAGATATTCCCGTTTGCAACGAAGGCCTGAAAGGGCTCCAAGTATCCACTTGCAGATTCTGCCAAAACACAGTTTCAAAACTGCTCTATCAAAAGGAAGGCTTATCTCTCCGAGTTGAAGGCACACATCATAAAGAGGTTTCTGAGAATGCTTCTGCCTGGTTTATATGTGAAGATATTTCCTTTTCCACCATAGGCCTCAAAGCGCTCCAAAAGAACATTTGCAGATTCTACAAAAAGAGTGTTTCAAAGCTGCTCTTTCAAAAGAAGTGTTCAACTCTGTGAGTTGGATTCATACTTCACAAAGGAGTTTCACAGAACGCTTCTGTTTAGTTTTTATGGGAAGATATTCCCGTTTCCAACGAAGGCCTGAAAGGGCTCCAAATATCCACTTGCAGATTCTGCAAAAACACAGTTGCAAAACTGCTCTATCAAAAGGAAGGCTTATCTCTCTGAGTTGAATGCACACATCATAAAGAGCTTTCTGAGAATGCTTCTGCCTTGTTTATATATGAAGATATTTCTTTTTCCACCATAGGCCTCAAATCGCTCCAAATGAACACTTGCAGATTCTACAAAAAGAGTGTTTCATAACTGCTCTAGCAAAGGAAAGGTTCACCTCTGTGAGTTGAACACACACATCACAAAGCAGTTTGTGAGAATGCTTCTGTCCAGTTTTTATGGGAAGATATTCCCGCTTCTAACAAAGGCCTGAAAGAGCTCCAAATATCCACTTGCAGATGCTGCAAAAAGACTCTTTCCAAACTGCTCCATGAAAAGGAAAGTTCAACTCTGTGAGTTGAATGCACACATCATAAAGAAGTTTCAAAGAATGCTTCTGTCTAGGTATTATGTGACGATATTTCCTTTTCCACCATAGGCCTCAAAGCGCTCCAAATGAACACATGTAGATTCTACAAAAAGAGTGTTTCAAAGCTGCTCTTTCAAAAGAAGTGTTCAACTCTGTGAGTTGGATTCATACTTCACAAAGCAGTTTCACAGAACGTTTCTGTTTCGTTTTTATGGGAAGATATTCCCGTTTGCAACGAAGGCCTGAAAGGGCTCTAAGTAACCACTTGCAGATTCTGCCAAAACACAGTTTCAAAACTGCTCTATCAAAAGGAAGGCTTATCTCTCTGAGTTGAATGCACACATCATAAAGAGGTTTCTGAGAATGCTTCTGCCTGGTTTATATGTGAAGATATTTCCTTTTCCACCATAGGCCTCAAAGCGCTCCCAACGAACACTTGCAGATTCTACAAAAAGAGTGTTTCAAAACTGCTATTTCAAAGGAAGTGTTCAACTCTGTGAGTTGGATTCATACTACACAAAGCAGTTTCACAGAACTCTTCTGTTTAGTTTTTATGGGAAGATATTCCCGTTTCCAACGAAGGCCTGAAAGGGCTCCAAATATCCACTTGCAGATTCTGCAAAAATACAGTTGCAAAACTCCTCTATCAAAAGGAAGGCTTATCTCTCTGAGTTGAATGCACACATCATAAAGAGCTTTCTGAGAATGCTTCTGCCTTGTTTATATATGAAGATATTTCTTTTTCCACCATAGGCCTCAAATCGCTCCAAATGAACACTTGCAGATTCTACAAAAAGAGTGTTTCATAACTGCTCTAGCAAAGGAAAGGTTCACCTCTGTGAGTTGAACACACACATCTCAAAGCAGTTTGTGAGAATGCTTCTGTCCAGTTTTTATGGGAAGATATTCCCGCTTCTAGCAAAGGCCTGAAAGAGCTCCAAATATCCACTTGCAGATGCTGCAAAAAGACTCTTTCCAAACTGCTCCATGAAAATGAAGGTTCAACTCTGTGAGTTGAATGCACACATCATAAAGAAGTTTCAAAGAATGCTTCTGTCTAGGTTTTATGTGAAGATATTTCTTTTTCCACCATAGGCCTCAAAGCGCTCCAAATGAACACTTGCAGATTCTACAAAAAGAGTGTTTCATAACTGCTCTAGCAAAGGAAAGGTTCACCTCTGTGAGTTGAACACACACATCACAAAGCAGTTTGTGAGAATGCTTCTGTCCAGTTTTAATGGGAAGATATTCCCGCTTCTAACAAAGGCCTGAAAGAGCTCCAAATATCCACTTGCAGATGCTGCAAAAAGACTCTTTCCAAACTGCTCCATGAAAAGGAATGTTCAACTCTGTGAGTTGAATGCACACATCATAAAGAAGATTCAAAGAATGCTTCTGTCTAGGTTTTATATGAAGATATTTCCTTTTCCACCATAGGCCTCAAAGCGCTCCAAATGAACACTTGCAGATTCTACAAAAAGAGTGTTTCAAAGCTGCTCTTTCAAAAGAAGTGTTCAACTCTGTGAGTTGGATTCATACTTCCCAAAGGAGTTTCACAGAACGCTTCTGTTTAGTTTTTATGGGAAGATATTCCCGTTTCCAACGAAGGCCTGAAAGGGCTCCAAATATACACTTGCAGATTCTGCAAAAACACAGTTGCAAAACTGCTCTATCAAAAGGAAGGCTTATCTCTCCGAGTTGAATGCACACATCATAAAGAGGTTTCTGAGAATGCTTCTGCCTGGATTATATGTGAAGATATTTCCTTTTCCACCATAGGCCTCAAAGCGCTCCAAACGAACACTTGCAGATTCTACAAAAAGAGTGTTTCAAAACTGCTCTTTGAAAGGAAGTGTTCAACTCTGTGAGTTGGATTCATACTACACAAAGCAGTTTCACAGAACTCTTCTGTTTAGTTTTTAATGGAAGATATTCCCGTTTCCAACGAAGGCCTGAAAGGGCTCCAAATATCCACTTGCAGATTCTGCAAAAACACAGTTTCAAAACTGCTCTATCAAAAGGAAGGCTTATCTCTCTGAGTTGAATGCACACATCATAAAGAGCTTTCTGAGAATGCTTCTGCCTTGTTTATATATGAAGATATTTCTTTTTCCACCATAGGCCTCAAATCGCTCCAAATGAACACTTGCAGATTCTACAAAAAGAGTGTTTCATAACTGCTCTAGCAAAGGAAAGGTTCACCTCTGTGAGTTGAACACACACATCACAAAGCAGTTTGTGAGAATGCTTCTGTCCAGTTTTTATGGGAAGATACTCCCGCTTCTAAAAAATGCCTGAAAGAGCTCCAAATATCCTATTGCAGATGCTGCAAAAAGACTCTTTCCAAACTGCTCCATGAAAAGGAAAGTTCAACTCTGTGAGTTGAATGCACACATCATAAAGAAGTTTCAAAGAATGCTTCTGTCTAGGTATTATGTGACGATATTTCCTTTTCCACCATAGGCCTCAAAGCGCTCCAAATGAACAGATGTAGATTCTACAAAAAGAGTGTTTCAAAGCTGCTCTTTCAAAAGAAGTGTTCAACTCTGTGAGTTGGATTCATACTTCACAAAGCAGTTTCACAGAACGTTTGTGTTTCGTTTTTATGGGAAGATATTCCCGTTTGCAACGAAGGCCTGAAAGGGCTCTAAGTAACCACTTGCAGATTCTGCCAAAACACAGTTTCAAAACTGCTCTATCAAAAGGAAGGCTTATCTCTCCGAGTTGAATGCACACATCATAAAGGGGTTTCTGAGAATGCTTCTGCCTGGTTTATATGTGAAGATATTTCCTTTTCCACCATAGGCCTCAAAGCGCTCCAAACGAACACTTGCAGATTCTACAAAAAGAGTGTTTCAAAACTGCTCTTTCAAAGGAAGTGTTCAACTCTGTGAGTTGGATTCATACTACACAAAGCAGTTTCACAGAACTCTTCTGTTTAGTTTTTATGGGAAGATATTCCCGTTTCCAACGAAGGCCTGAAAGGGCTCCAAATATCCACTTGCAGATTCTGCAAAAATACAGTTTCAAAACTGCTCTATCAAAAGGAAGGCTTATCTCTCTGAGTTGAATGCACACATAATAAAGAGCTTTCTGAGAATGCTTCTGCCTTGTTTATATATGAAGATATTTCTTTTTCCACCATAGGCCTCAAATCCCTCCAAATGAACACTTGCAGATTCTACAAAAAGAGTGTTTCATAACTGCTCTAACAAAGGAAAGGTTCACCTCTGTGAGTTGAACACACACATCACAAAGCAGTTTGTGAGAATGCTTCTGTCCAGTTTTTATGGGAAGATATTCCCGCTTCTAACAAAGGCCTGAAAGAGCTCCAAATATCCACTTGCAGATGCTGCAAAAAGACTCTTTCCAAACTGCTCCATGAAAAGGAAAGTTCAACTCTGTGAGTTGAATGCACACATCATAAAGAAGTTTCAAAGAATGCTTCTGTCTAGGTATTATGTGACGATATTTCCTTTTCCACCATAGGCCTCAAAGCGCTCCAAATGAACACATGTAGATTCTACCAAAAGAGTGTTTCAAAGCTGCTCTTTCAAAAGACGTGTTCAACTCTGTGAGTTGGATTCATACTTCACAAAGCAGTTTCACAGAACGTTTCTGTTTCGTTTTTATGGGAAGATATTCCCGTTTGCAACGAAGGCCTGAAAGGGCTCTAAGTAACCACTTGCAGATTCTGCCAAAACACAGTTTCAAAACTGCTCTATCAAAAGGAAGGCTTATCTCTCCGAGTTGAATGCACACATCATAAAGAGGTTTCTGAGAATGCTTCTGCCTGGTTTATATGTGAAGATATTTCCTTTTCCACCATAGGCCTCAAAGCGTTCCAAACGAACACTTGCAGATTCTACAAAAAGAGTGTTTCAAAACTGCTCTTTCAAAGGAAGTGTTCAACTCTGTGAGTTGGATTCATACTACACAAAGCAGTTTCACAGAACTCTTCTGTTTAGTTTTTATGGGAAGATATTCCCGTTTCCAACGAAGGCCTGAAAGGGCTCCAAATATCCACTTGCAGATTCTGCAAAAACACAGTTGCAAAACTGCTCTATCAAAAGGAAGGCTTATCTCTCTGAGTTGAATGCACACATCATAAAGAGCTTTCTGAGAATGCTTCTGCCTTGTTTATATATGAAGATATTTCTTTTTCCACCATAGGCCTCAAATCGCTCCAAATGAACACTTGCAGATTCTACAAAAAGAGTGTTTCATAACTGCTCTGGCAAAGGAAAGGTTCACCTCTGTGAGTTGAACACACACATCTCAAAGCAGTTTGTGAGAATGCTTCTGTCCAGTTTTTATGGGAAGATATTCCCGCTTCTAGCAAAGGCCTGAAAGAGCTCCAAATATCCACTTGCAGATGCTGCAAAAAGACTCTTTCCAAACTGCTCCATGAAAAGGAAAGTTCAACTCTGTGAGTTGAATGCACACATCATAAAGAAGTTTCAAAGAATGCTTCTGACTAGGTATTATGTGACGATATTTCCTTTTCCACCATAGGTCTCAAAGCGCTCCAAATGAACACATGTAGATTCTACAAAAAGAGTGTTTCAAAGCTGCTCTTTCAAAAGAAGTGTTCAACTCTGTGAGTTGGATTCATACTTCACAAAGCAGTTTCACAGAACGTTTCTGTTTCGTTTTTATCGGAAGATATTCCCGTTTGCAACGAAGGCCTGAAAGGGCTCCAAGTATCCACTTGCAGATTCTGCCAAAACACAGTTTCAAAACTGCTCTATCAAAAGGAAGGCTTATCTCTCCGAGTTGAAGGCACACATCATAAAGAGGTTTCTGAGAATGCTTCTGCCTGGTTTATATGTGAAGATATTTCCTTTTCCACCATAGGCCTCAAAGCGCTCCAAACGAACATTTGCAGATTCTACAAAAAGAGTGTTTCAAAGCTGCTCTTTCAAAAGAAGTGTTCAACTCTGTGAGTTGGATTCATACTTCACAAAGGAGTTTCACAGAACGCTTCTGTTTAGTTTTTATGGGAAGACATTCCCGTTTCCAACGAAGGCCTGAAAGGGCTCCAAATATCCACTTGCAGATTCTGCAAAAACACAGTTGCAAAACTGCTCTATCAAAAGGAAGGCTTATCTCTCTGAGTTGAATGCACACATCATAAAGAGCTTTCTGAGAATGCTTCTGCCTTGTTTATATATGAAGATATTTCTTTTTCCACCATAGGCCTCAAATCGCTCCAAATGAACACTTGCAGATTCTACAAAAAGAGTGTTTCATAACTGCTCTAGCAAAGGAAAGGTTCACCTCTGTGAGTTGAACACACACATCACAAAGCAGTTTGTGAGAATGCTTCTGTCCAGTTTTTATGGGAAGATATTCCCGCTTCTAACAAAGGCCTGAAAGAGCTCCAAATATCCACTTGCAGATGCTGCAAAAAGACTCTTTCCAAACTGCTCCATGAAAAGGAAAGTTCAACTCTGTGAGTTGAATGCACACATCATAAAGAAGTTTCAAAGAATGCTTCTGTCTAGGTATTATGTGACGATATTTCCTTTTCCACCATAGGCCTCAAAGCGCTCCAAATGAACACATGTAGATTCTACAAAAAGAGTGTTTCAAAGCTGCTCTTTCAAAAGAAGTGTTCAACTCTGTGAGTTGGATTCATACTTCACAAAGCAGTTTCACAGAACGTTTCTGTTTCGTTTTTATGGGAAGATATTCCCGTTTGCAACGAAGGCCTGAAAGGGCTCTAAGTAACCACTTGCAGATTCTGCCAAAACACAGTTTCAAAACTGCTCTATCAAAAGGAAGGCTTATCTCTCCGAGTTGAATGCACACATCATAAAGAGGTTTCTGAGAATGCTTCTGCCTGGTTTATATGTGAAGATATTTCCTTTTCCACCATAGGCCTCAAAGCGCTCCCAACGAACACTTGCAGATTCTACAAAAAGAGTGTTTCAAAACTGCTGTTTCAAAGGAAGTGTTCAACTCTGTGAGTTGGATTCATACTACACAAAGCAGTTTCACAGAACTCTTCTGTTTAGTTTTTATGGGAAGATATTCCCGTTTCCAACGAAGGCCTGAAAGGGCTCCAAATATCCACTTGCAGATTCTGCAAAAATACAGTTGCAAAACTGCTCTATCAAAAGGAAGGCTTATCTCTCTGAGTTGAATGCACACATCATAAAGAGCTTTCTGAGAATGCTTCTGCCTTGTTTATATATGAAGATATTTCTTTTTCCACCATAGGCCTCAAATCGCTCCAAATGAACACTTGCAGATTCTACAAAAAGAGTGTTTCATAACTGCTCTAGCAAAGGAAAGGTTCACCTCTGTGAGTTGAACACACACATCTCAAAGCAGTTTGTGAGAATGCTTCTGTCCAGTTTTTATGGGAAGATATTCCCACTTCTAGCAAAGGCCTGAAAGAGCTCCAAATATCCACTTGCAGATGCTGCAAAAAGACTCTTTCCAAACTGCTCCATGAAAAAGAAGGTTCAACTCTGTGAGTTGAATGCACACATCATAAAGAAGTTTCAAAGAATGCTTCTGTCTAGGTTTTATGTGAAGATATTTCTTTTTCCACCATAGGCCTCAAAGCGCTCCAAATGAACACTTGCAGATTCTACAAAAAGAGTGTTTCATAACTGCTCTAGCAAAGGAAAGGTTCACCTCTGTGAGTTGAACACACACATCACAAAGCAGTTTGTGAGAATGCTTCTGTCCAGTTTTAATGGGAAGATATTCCCGCTTCTAACAAAGGCCTGAAAGAGCTCCAAATATCCACTTGCAGATGCTGCAAAAAGACTCTTTCCAAACTACTCCATGAAAAGGAATGTTCAACTCTGTGAGTTGAATGCACACATCATAAAGAAGTTTCAAAGAATGCTTCTGTCTAGGTTTTATATGAAGATATTTCCTTTTCCACCGTAGGCCTCAAAGCGCTCCAAATGAACACTTGCAGATTCTACAAAAAGAGTGTTTCAAAGCTGCTCTTTCAAAAGAAGTGTTCAACTCTGTGAGTTGGATTCATACTTCACAAAGGAGTTTCACAGAACGCTTCTGTTTAGTTTTTATGGGAAGATATTCCCGTTTCCAACGAAGGCCTGAAAGGGCTCCAAATATACACTTGCAGATTCTGCAAAAACACAGTTGCAAAACTGCTCTATCAAAAGGAAGGCTTATCTCTCCGAGTTGAATGCACACATCATAAAGAGGTTTCTGAGAATGCTTCTGCCTGGATTATATGTGAAGATATTTCCTTTTCCACCATAGGCCTCAAAGCGCTCCAAACGAACACTTGCAGATTCTACAAAAAGAGTGTTTCAAAACTGCTCTTTGAAAGGAAGTGTTCAACTCTGTGAGTTGGATTCATACTACACAAAGCAGTTTCACAGAACTCTTCTGTTTAGTTTTTAATGGAAGATATTCCCGTTTCCAACGAAGGCCTGAAAGGGCTCCAAATATCCACTTGCAGATTCTGCAAAAACACAGTTTCAAAACTGCTCTATCAAAAGGAAGGCTTATCTCTCTGAGTTGAATGCACACATCATAAAGAGCTTTCTGAGAATGCTTCTGCCTTGTTTATATATGAAGATATTTCTTTTTCCACCATAGGCCTCAAATCGCTCCAAATGAACACTTGCAGATTCTACAAAAAGAGTGTTTCATAACTGCTCTAGCAAAGGAAAGGTTCACCTCTGTGAGTTGAACACACACATCACAAAGCAGTTTGTGAGAATGCTTCTGTCCAGTTTTTATGGGAAGATATTCCCGCTTCTAGCAAAGGCCTGAAAGAGCTCCAAATATCCACTTGCAGATGCTGCAAAAAGACTCTTTCCAAACTGCTCCATGAAAAAGACGGTTCAACTCTGTGAGTTGAATGCACACATCATAAAGAAGTTTCAAAGAATGCTTCTGTCTAGGTATTATGTGACGATATTTCCTTTTCCACCATAGGTCTCAAAGCGCTCCAAATGAACACATGTAGATTCTACAAAAAGAGTTTTTCAAAGCTGCTCTTTCAAAAGAAGTGTTCAACTCTGTGAGTTGGATTCATACTTCACAAAGCAGTTTCACAGAACGTTTCTGTTTCGTTTTTATGGGAAGATATTCCCGTTTGCAACGAAGGCCTGAAAGGGCTCTAAGTAACCACTTGCAGATTCTGCCAAAACACAGTTTCAAAACTGCTCTATCAAAAGGAAGGCTTATCTCTCCGAGTTGAATGCACACATCATAAAGAGGTTTCTGAGAATGCTTCTGCCTGGTTTATATGTGAAGATATTTCCTTTTCCACCATAGGCCTCAAAGCGCTCCCAACGAACACTTGCAGATTCTACAAAAAGAGTGTTTCAAAACTGCTATTTCAAAGGAAGTGTTCAACTCTGTGAGTTGGATTCATACTACACAAAGCAGTTTCACAGAACTCTTCTGTTTAGTTTTTATGGGAAGATATTCCCGTTTCCAACGAAGGCCTGAAAGGGCTCCAAATATCCACTTGCAGATTCTGCAAAAATACAGTTGCAAAACTGCTCTATCAAAAGGAAGGCTTATCTCTCTGAGTTGAATGCACACATCATAAAGAGCTTTCTGAGAATGCTTCTGCCTTGTTTATATATGAAGATATTTCTTTTTCCACCATAGGCCTCAAATCGCTCCAAATGAACACTTGCAGATTCTACAAAAAGAGTGTTTCATAACTGCTCTAGCAAAGGAAAGGTTCACCTCTGTGAGTTGAACACACACATCTCAAAGCAGTTTGTGAGAATGCTTCTGTCCAGTTTTTATGGGAAGATATTCCCGCTTCTAGCAAAGGCCTGAAAGAGCTCCAAATATCCACTTGCAGATGCTGCAAAAAGACTCTTTCCAAACTGCTCCATGAAAAGGAAAGTTCAACTCTGTGAGTTGAATGCACACATCATAAAGAAGTTTCAAAGAATGCTTCTGTCTAGGTATTATGTGACGATATTTCCTTTTCCACCATAGGTCTCAAAGCGCTCCAAATGAACACATGTAGATTCTACAAAAAGAGTGTTTCAAAGCTGCTCTTTCAAAAGAAGTGTTCAACTCTGTGAGTTGGATTCATACTTCACAAAGCAGTTTCACAGAACGTTTCTGTTTCGTTTTTATCGGAAGATATTCCCGTTTGCAACGAAGGCCTGAAAGGGCTCCAAGTATCCACTTGCAGATTCTGCCAAAACACAGTTTCAAAACTGCTCTATCAAAAGGAAGGCTTATCTCTCCGAGTTGAAGGCACACATCATAAAGAGGTTTCTGAGAATGCTTCTGCCTGGTTTATATGTGAAGATATTTCCTTTTCCACCATAGGCCTCAAAGCGCTCCAAAAGAACATTTGCAGATTCTACAAAAAGAGTGTTTCAAAGCTGCTCTTTCAAAAGAAGTGTTCAACTCTGTGAGTTGGATTCATACTTCACAAAGGAGTTTCACAGAACGCTTCTGTTTAGTTTTTATGGGAAGATATTCCCGTTTCCAACGAAGGCCTGAAAGGGCTCCAAATATCCACTTGCAGATTCTGCAAAAACACAGTTGCAAAACTGCTCTATCAAAAGGAAGGCTTATCTCTCTGAGTTGAATGCACACATCATAAAGAGCTTTCTGAGAATGCTTCTGCCTTGTTTATATATGAAGATATTTCTTTTTCCACCATAGGCCTCAAATCGCTCCAAATGAACACTTGCAGATTCTACAAAAAGAGTGTTTCATAACTGCTCTAGCAAAGGAAAGGTTCACCTCTGTGAGTTGAACACACACATCACAAAGCAGTTTGTGAGAATGCTTCTGTCCAGTTTTTATGGGAAGATATTCCCGCTTCTAACAAAGGCCTGAAAGAGCTCCAAATATCCACTTGCAGATGCTGCAAAAAGACTCTTTCCAAACTGCTCCATGAAAAGGAAAGTTCAACTCTGTGAGTTGAATGCACACATCATAAAGAAGTTTCAAAGAATGCTTCTGTCTAGGTATTATGTGACGATATTTCCTTTTCCACCATAGGCCTCAAAGCGCTCCAAATGAACACATGTAGATTCTACAAAAAGAGTGTTTCAAAGCTGCTCTTTCAAAAGAAGTGTTCAACTCTGTGAGTTGGATTCATACATCACAAAGCAGTTTCACAGAACGTTTCTGTTTCGTTTTTATGGGAAGATATTCCCGTTTGCAACGAAGGCCTGAAAGGGCTCTAAGTAACCACTTGCAGATTCTGCCAAAACACAGTTTCAAAACTGCTCTATCAAAAGGAAGGCTTATCTCTCCGAGTTGAATGCACACATCATAAAGAGGTTTCTGAGAATGCTTCTGCCTGGTTTATATGTGAAGATATTTCCTTTTCCACCATAGGCCTCAAAGCGCTCCCAACGAACACTTGCAGATTCTACAAAAAGAGTGTTTCAAAACTGCTATTTCAAAGGAAGTGTTCAACTCTGTGAGTTGGATTCATACTACACAAAGCAGTTTCACAGAACTCTTCTGTTTAGTTTTTATGGGAAGATATTCCCGTTTCCAACGAAGGCCTGAAAGGGCTCCAAATATCCACTTGCAGATTCTGCAAAAATACAGTTGCAAAACTCCTCTATCAAAAGGAAGGCTTATCTCTCTGAGTTGAATGCACACATCATAAAGAGCTTTCTGAGAATGCTTCTGCCTTGTTTATATATGAAGATATTTCTTTTTCCACCATAGGCCTCAAATCGCTCCAAATGAACACTTGCAGATTCTACAAAAAGAGTGTTTCATAACTGCTCTAGCAAAGGAAAGGTTCACCTCTGTGAGTTGAACACACACATCTCAAAGCAGTTTGTGAGAATGCTTCTGTCCAGTTTTTATGGGAAGATATTCCCGCTTCTAGCAAAGGCCTGAAAGAGCTCCAAATATCCACTTGCAGATGCTGCAAAAAGACTCTTTCCAAACTGCTCCATGAAAAAGAAGGTTCAACTCTGTGAGTTGAATGCACACATCATAAAGAAGTTTCAAAGAATGCTTCTGTCTAGGTTTTATGTGAAGATATTTCTTTTTCCACCATAGGCCTCAAAGCGCTCCAAATGAACACTTGCAGATTCTACAAAAAGAGTGTTTCATAACTGCTCTAGCAAAGGAAAGGTTCACCTCTGTGAGTTGAACACACACATCACAAAGCAGTTTGTGAGAATGCTTCTGTCCAGTTTTAATGGGAAGATATTCCCGCTTCTAACAAAGGCCTGAAAGAGCTCCAAATATCCACTTGCAGATGCTGCAAAAAGACTCTTTCCAAACTGCTCCATGAAAAGGAATGTTCAACTCTGTGAGTTGAATGCACACATCATAAAGAAGATTCAAAGAATGCTTCTGTCTAGGTTTTATATGAAGATATTTCCTTTTCCACCATAGGCCTCAAAGCGCTCCAAATGAACACTTGCAGATTCTACAAAAAGAGTGTTTCAAAGCTGCTCTTTCAAAAGAAGTGTTCAACTCTGTGAGTTGGATTCATACTTCCCAAAGGAGTTTCACAGAACGCTTCTGTTTAGTTTTTATGGGAAGATATTCCCGTTTCCAACGAAGGCCTGAAAGGGCTCCAAATATACACTTGCAGATTCTGCAAAAACACAGTTGCAAAACTGCTCTATCAAAAGGAAGGCTTATCTCTCCGAGTTGAATGCACACATCATAAAGGGGTTTCTGAGAATGCTTCTGCCTGGTTTATATGTGAAGATATTTCCTTTTCCACCATAGGCCTCAAAGCGCTCCAAACGAACACTTGCAGATTCTACAAAAAGAGTGTTTCAAAACTGCTCTTTCAAAGGAAGTGTTCAACTCTGTGAGTTGGATTCATACTACACAAAGCAGTTTCACAGAACTCTTCTGTTTAGTTTTTATGGGAAGATATTCCCGTTTCCAACGAAGGCCTGAAAGGGCTCCAAATATCCACTTGCAGATTCTGCAAAAATACAGTTTCAAAACTGCTCTATCAAAAGGAAGGCTTATCTCTCTGAGTTGAATGCACACATCATAAAGAGCTTTCTGAGAATGCTTCTGCCTTGTTTATATATGAAGATATTTCTTTTTCCACCATAGGCCTCAAATCGCTCCAAATGAACACTTGCAGATTCTACAAAAAGAGTGTTTCATAACTGCTCTAGCAAAGGAAAGGTTCACCTCTGTGAGTTGAACACACACATCACAAAGCAGTTTGTGAGAATGCTTCTGTCCAGTTTTTATGGGAAGATATTCCCGCTTCTAACAAAGGCCTGAAAGAGCTCCAAATATCCACTTGCAGATGCTGCAAAAAGACTCTTTCCAAACTGCTCCATGAAAAGGAAAGTTCAACTCTGTGAGTTGAATGCACACATCATAAAGAAGTTTCAAAGAATGCTTCTGTCTAGGTATTATGTGACGATATTTCCTTTTCCACCATAGGCCTCAAAGCGCTCCAAATGAACACATGTAGATTCTACCAAAAGAGTGTTTCAAAGCTGCTCTTTCAAAAGACGTGTTCAACTCTGTGAGTTGGATTCATACTTCACAAAGCAGTTTCACAGAACGTTTCTGTTTCGTTTTTATGGGAAGATATTCCCGTTTGCAACGAAGGCCTGAAAGGGCTCTAAGTAACCACTTGCAGATTCTGCCAAAACACAGTTTCAAAACTGCTCTATCAAAAGGAAGGCTTATCTCTCCGAGTTGAATGCACACATCATAAAGAGGTTTCTGAGAATGCTTCTGCCTGGTTTATATGTGAAGATATTTCCTTTTCCACCATAGGCCTCAAAGCGTTCCAAACGAACACTTGCAGATTCTACAAAAAGAGTGTTTCAAAACTGCTCTTTCAAAGGAAGTGTTCAACTCTGTGAGTTGGATTCATACTACACAAAGCAGTTTCACAGAACTCTTCTGTTTAGTTTTTATGGGAAGATATTCCCGTTTCCAACGAAGGCCTGAAAGGGCTCCAAATATCCACTTGCAGATTCTGCAAAAATACAGTTGCAAAACTGCTCTATCAAAAGGAAGGCTTATCTCTCTGAGTTGAATGCACACATCATAAAGAGCTTTCTGAGAATGCTTCTGCCTTGTTTATATATGAAGATATTTCTTTTTCCACCATAGGCCTCAAATCGCTCCAAATGAACACTTGCAGATTCTACAAAAAGAGTGTTTCATAACTGCTCTAGCAAAGGAAAGGTTCACCTCTGTGAGTTGAACACACACATCTCAAAGCAGTTTGTGAGAATGCTTCTGTCCAGTTTTTATGGGAAGATATTCCCGCTTCTAGCAAAGGCCTGAAAGAGCTCCAAATATCCACTTGCAGATGCTGCAAAAAGTCTCTTTCCAAACTGCTCCATGAAAAAGAAGATTCAACTCTGTGAGTTGAATGCACACATCATAAAGAAGTTTCAAAGAATGCTTCTGTCTAGGTTTTATGTGAAGATATTTCTTTTTCCACCATAGGCCTCAAAGCGCTCCAAATGAACACTTGCAGATTCTACAAAAAGAGTGTTTCATAACTGCTCTAGCAAAGGAAAGGTTCACCTCTGTGAGTTGAACACACACATCACAAAGCAGTTTGTGAGAATGCTTCTGTCCAGTTTTAATGGGAAGATATTCCCGCTTCTAACAAAGGCCTGAAAGAGCTCCAAATATCCACTTGCAGATGCTGCAAAAAGACTCTTTCCAAACTGCTCCATGAAAAGGAATGTTCAACTCTGTGAGTTGAATGCACACATCATAAAGAAGTTTCAAAGAATGCTTCTGTCTAGGTTTTATGTGAAGATATTTCCTTTTCCACCATAGGCCTCAAAGCGCTCCAAATGAACACTTGCAGATTCTACAAAAAGAGTGTTTCAAAGCTGCTCTTTCAAAAGAAGTGTTCAACTCTGTGAGTTGGATTCATACTTCACAAAGGAGTTTCACAGAACGCTTCTGTTTAGTTTTTATGGGAAGATATTCCCGTTTCCAACGAAGGCCTGAAATGGCTCCAAATATACACTTGCAGATTCTGCAAAAACACAGTTGCAAAACTGCTCTATCAAAAGGAAGGCTTATCTCTCCGAGTTGAATGCACACATCATAAAGAGGTTTCTGAGAATGCTTCTGCCTGGATTATATGTGAAGATATTTCCTTTTCCACCATAGGCCTCAAAGCGCTCCAAACGAACACTTGCAGATTCTACAAAAAGAGTGTTTCAAAACTGCTCTTTGAAAGGAAGTGTTCAACTCTGTGAGTTGGATTCATACTACACAAAGCAGTTTCACAGAACTCTTCTGTTTAGTTTTTAATGGAAGATATTCCCGTTTCCAACGAAGGCCTGAAAGGGCTCCAAATATCCACTTGCAGATTCTGCAAAAACACAGTTGCAAAACTGCTCTATCAAAAGGAAGGCTTATCTCTCTGAGTTGAATGCACACATCATAAAGAGCTTTCTGAGAATGCTTCTGCCTTGTTTATATATGAAGATATTTCTTTTTCCACCATAGGCCTCAAGTCGCTCCAAATGAACACTTGCAGATTCTACAAAAAGAGTGTTTCATAACTGCTCTAGCAAAGGAAAGGTTCACCTCTGTGAGTTGAACACACACATCACAAAGCAGTTTGTGAGAATGCTTCTGTCCAGTTTTTATGGGAAGATATTCCCGCTTCTAACAAAGGCCTGAAAGAGCTCCAAATATCCACTTGCAGATGCTGCAAAAAGACTCTTTCCAAACTGCTCCATGAAAAGGAAAGTTCAACTCTGTGAGTTGAATGCACACATCATAAAGAAGTTTCAAAGAATGCTTCTGTCTAGGTATTATGTGACGATATTTCCTTTTCCACCATAGGTCTCAAAGCGCTCCAAATGAGCACATGTAGATTCTACAAAAAGAGTGTTTCAAAGCTGCTCTTTCAAAAGAAGTGTTCAACTCTGTGAGTTGGATTCATACTTCACAAAGCAGTTTCACAGAACGTTTCTGTTTCGTTTTTATCGGAAGATATTCCCGTTTGCAACGAAGGCCTGAAAGGGCTCCAAGTATCCACTTGCAGATTCTGCCAAAACACAGTTTCAAAACTGCTCTATCAAAAGGAAGGCTTATCTCTCCGAGTTGAAGGCACACATCATAAAGAGGTTTCTGAGAATGCTTCTGCCTGGTTTATATGTGAAGATATTTCCTTTTCCACCATAGGCCTCAAAGCGCTCCAAACGAACATTTGCAGATTCTACAAAAAGAGTGTTTCAAAGCTGCTCTTTCAAAAGAAGTGTTCAACTCTGTGAGTTGGATTCATACTTCACAAAGGAGTTTCACAGAACGCTTCTGTTTAGTTTTTATGGGAAGATATTCCCGTTTCCAACGAAGGCCTGAAAGGGCTCCAAATATCCACTTGCAGATTCTGCAAAAACACAGTTGCAAAACTGCTCTATCAAAAAGGAAGGCTTATCTCTCTGAGTTGAATGCACACATCATAAAGAGCTTTCTGAGAATGCTTCTGCCTTGTTTATATATGAAGATATTTCTTTTTCCACCATAGGCCTCAAATCGCTCCAAATGAACACTTGCAGATTCTACAAAAAGAGTGTTTCATAACTGCTCTAGCAAAGGAAAGGTTCACTTCTGTGAGTTGAACACACACATCACAAAGCAGTTTGTGAGAATGCTTCTGTCCAGTTTTTATGGGAAGATATTCCCGCTTCTAACAAAGGCCTGAAAGAGCTCCAAATATCCACTTGCAGATGCTGCAAAAAGACTCTTTCCAAACTGCTCCATGAAAAGGAAAGTTCAACTCTGTGAGTTGAATGCACACATCATAAAGAAGTTTCAAAGAATGCTTCTGTCTAGGTATTATGTGACGATATTTCCTTTTCCACCATAGGCCTCAAAGCGCTCCAAATGAACACATGTAGATTCTACAAAAAGAGTGTTTCAAAGCTGCTCTTTCAAAAGAAGTGTTCAACTCTGTGAGTTGGATTCATACTTCACAAAGCAGTTTCACAGAACGTTTCTGTTTCGTTTTTATGGGAAGATATTCCCGTTTGCAACGAAGGCCTGAAAGGGCTCTAAGTAACCACTTGCAGATTCTGCCAAAACACAGTTTCAAAACTGCTCTATCAAAAGGAAGGCTTATCTCTCCGAGTTGAATGCACACATCATAAAGAGGTTTCTGAGAATGCTTCTGCCTGGTTTATATGTGAAGATATTTCCTTTTCCACCATAGGCCTCAAAGCGCTCCAAACGAACACTTGCAGATTCTACAAAAAGAGTGTTTCAAAACTGCTATTTCAAAGGAAGTGTTCAACTCTGTGAGTTGGATTCATACTACACAAAGCAGTTTCACAGAACTCTTCTGTTTAGTTTTTATGGGAAGATATTCCCGTTTCCAACGAAGGCCTGAAAGGGCTCCAAATATCCACTTGCAGATTCTGCAAAAATACAGTTGCAAAACTGCTCTATCAAAAGGAAGGCTTATCTCTCTGAGTTGAATGCACACATCATAAAGAGCATTCTGAGAATGCTTCTGCCTTGTTTATATATGAAGATATTTCTTTTTCCACCATAGGCCTCAAATCGCTCCAAATGAACACTTGCAGATTCTACAAAAAGAGTGTTTCATAACTGCTCTAGCAAAGGAAAGGTTCACCTCTGTGAGTTGAACACACACATCTCAAAGCAGTTTGTGAGAATGCTTCTGTCCAGTTTTTATGGGAAGATATTCCCGCTTCTAGCAAAGGCCTGAAAGAGCTCCAAATATCCACTTGCAGATGCTGCAAAAAGACTCTTTCCAAACTGCTCCATGAAAAAGAAGGTTCAACTCTGTGAGTTGAATGCACACATCATAAAGAAGTTTCAAAGAATGCTTCTGTCTAGGTTTTATGTGAAGATATTTCTTTTTCCACCATAGGCCTCAAAGCGCTCCAAATGAACACTTGCAGATTCTACAAAAAGAGTGTTTCATAACTGCTCTAGCAAAGGAAAGGTTCACCTCTGTGAGTTGAACACACACATCACAAAGCAGTTTGTGAGAATGCTTCTGTCCAGTTTTAATGGGAAGATATTCCCGCTTCTAACAAAGGCCTGAAAGAGCTCCAAATATCCACTTGCAGATGCTGCAAAAAGACTCTTTCCAAACTGCTCCATGAAAAGGAATGTTCAACTCTGTGAGTTGAATGCACACATCATAAAGAAGTTTCAAAGAATGCTTCTGTCTAGGTTTTATATGAAGATATTTCCTTTTCCACCATAGGCCTCAAAGCGCTCCAAATGAACACTTGCAGATTCTACAAAAAGAGTGTTTCAAAGCTGCTCTTTCAAAAGAAGTGTTCAACTCTGTGAGTTGGATTCATACTTCCCAAAGGAGTTTCACAGAACGCTTCTGTTTAGTTTTTATGGGACGATATTCCCGTTTCCAACGAAGGCCTGAAAGGGCTCCAAATATACACTTGCAGATTCTGCAAAAACACAGTTGCAAAACTGCTCTATCAAAAGGAAGGCTTATCTCTCCGAGTTGAATGCACACATCATAAAGAGGTTTCTGAGAATGCTTCTGCCTGGATTATATGTGAAGATATTTCCTTTTCCACCATAGGCCTCAAAGCGCTCTAAACGAACACTTGCAGATTCTACAAAAAGAGTGTTTCAAAACTGCTCTTTGAAAGGAAGTGTTCAACTCTGTGAGTTGGATTCATACTACACAAAGCAGTTTCACAGAACTCTTCTGTTTAGTTTTTAATGGAAGATATTCCCGTTTCCAACGAAGGCCTGAAAGGGCTCCAAATATCCACTTGCAGATTCTGCAAAAACACAGTTTCAAAACTGCTCTATCAAAAGGAAGGCTTATCTCTCTGAGTTGAATGCACACATCATAAAGAGCTTTCTGAGAATGCTTCTGCCTTGTTTATATATGAAGATATTTCTTTTTCCACCATAGGCCTCAAATCGCTCCAAATGAACACTTGCAGATTCTACAAAAAGAGTGTTTCATAACTGCTCTAGCAAAGGAAAGGTTCACCTCTGTGAGTTGAACACACACATCACAAAGCAGTTTGTGAGAATGCTTCTGTCCAGTTTTTATGGGAAGATACTCCCGCTTCTAAAAAAGGCCTGAAAGAGCTCCAAATATCCTATTGCAGATGCTGCAAAAAGACTCTTTCCAAACTGCTCCATGAAAAGGAAAGTTCAACTCTGTGGGTTGAATGCACACATCATAAAGAAGTTTCAAAGAATGCTTCTGTCTAGGTATTATGTGACGATATTTCCTTTTCCACCATAGGCCTCAAAGCGCTCCAAATGAACAGATGTAGATTCTACAAAAAGAGTGTTTCAAAGCTGCTCTTTCAAAAGAAGTGTTCAACTCCGTGAGTTGGATTCATACTTCACAAAGCAGTTTCACAGAACGTTTCTGTTTCGTTTTTATGGGAAGATATTCCCGTTTGCAACGAAGGCCTGAAAGGGCTCTAAGTAACCACTTGCAGATTCTGCCAAAACACAGTTTCAAAACTGCTCTATCAAAAGGAAGGCTTATCTCTCCGAGTTGAATGCACACATCATAAAGGGGTTTCTGAGAATGCTTCTGCCTGGTTTATGTGTGAAGATATTTCCTTTTCCACCATAGGCCTCAAAGCGCTCCAAACGAACACTTGCAGATTCTACAAAAAGAGTGTTTCAAAACTGCTCTTTCAAAGGAAGTGTTCAACTCTGTGAGTTGGATTCATACTACACAAAGCAGTTTCACAGAACTCTTCTGTTTAGTTTTTATGGGAAGATATTCCCGTTTCCAATGAAGGCCTGAAAGGGCTCCAAATATCCACTTGCAGATTCTGCAAAAATACAGTTTCAAAACTGCTCTATCAAAAGGAAGGCTTATCTCTCTGAGTTGAATGCACACATCATAAAGAGCTTTCTGAGAATGCTTCTGCCTTGTTTATATATGAAGATATTTCTTTTTCCACCATAGGCCTCAAATCGCTCCAAATGAACACTTGCAGATTCTACAAAAAGAGTGTTTCATAACTGCTCTAGCAAAGGAAAGGTTCAGCTCTGTGAGTTGAACACACACATCACAAAGCAGTTTGTGAGAATGCTTCTGTCCAGTTTTTATGGGAAGATATTCCCGCTTCTAACAAAGGCCTGAAAGAGCTCCAAGTATCCACTTGCAGATGCTGCAAAAAGACTCTTTCCAAACTGCTCCATGAAAAGGAAAGTTCAACTCTGTGAGTTGAATGCACACATCATAAAGAAGTTTCAAAGAATGCTTCTGTCTAGGTATTATGTGACGATATTTCCTTTTCCACCATAGGCCTCAAAGCGCTCCAAATGAACACATGTAGATTCTACAAAAAGAGTGTTTCAAAGCTGCTCTTTCAAAAGAAGTGTTCAACTCTGTGAGTTGGATTCATACTTCACAAAGCAGTTTCACAGAACGTTTCTGTTTCGTTTTTATGGGAAGATATTCCCGTTTGCAACGAAGGCCTGAAAGGGCTCTAAGTAACCACTTGCAGATTCTGCCAAAACACAGTTTCAAAACTGCTCTATCAAAAGGAAGGCTTATCTCTCCGAGTTGAATGCACACATCATAAAGAGGTTTCTGAGAATGCTTCTGCCTGGTTTATATGTGAAGATATTTCCTTTTCCACCATAGGCCTCAAAGCGTTCCAAACGAACACTTGCAGATTCTACAAAAAGAGTGTTTCAAAACTGCTCTTTCAAAGGAAGTGTTCAACTCTGTGGGTTGGATTCATACTACACAAAGCAGTTTCACAGAACTCTTCTGTTTAGTTTTTATGGGAAGATATTCCCGTTTCTAACGAAGGCCTGAAAGGGCTCCAAATATCCACTTGCAGATTCTGCAAAAATACAGTTGCAAAACTGCTCTATCAAAAGGAAGGCTTATCTCTCTGAGTTGAATGCACACATCATAAAGAGCTTTCTGAGAATGCTTCTGCCTTGTTTATATATGAAGATATTTCTTTTTCCACCATAGGCCTCAAATCGCTCCAAATGAACACTTGCAGATTCTACAAAAAGAGTGTTTCATAACTGCTCTAGCAAAGGAAAGGTTCACCTCTGTGAGTTGAACACACACATCTCAAAGCAGTTTGTGAGAATGCTTCTGTCCAGTTTTTATGGGAAGATATTCCCGCTTCTAGCAAAGGCCTGAAAGAGCTCCAAATATCCACTTGCAGATGCTGCAAAAAGACTCTTTCCAAACTGCTCCATGAAAAAGAAGGTTCAACTCTGTGAGTTGAATGCACACATCATAAAGAAGTTTCAAAGAATGCTTCTGTCTAGGTTTTATGTGAAGATATTTCTTTTTCCACCATAGGCCTCAAATCGCTCCAAATGAACACTTGCAGATTCTACAAAAAGAGTGTTTCATAACTGCTCTAGCAAAGGAAAGGTTCGCCTCTGTGAGTTGAACACACACATCACAAAGCAGTTTGTGAGAATGCTTCTGTTCAGTTTTTATGGGAAGATATTCCCGCTTCTAACAAAGGCCTGAAAGAGCTCCAAATATCCACTTGCAGATGCTGCAAAAAGACTCTTTCCAAACTGCTCCATGAAAAGGAAAGTTCAACTCTGTGAGTTGAATGCACACATCATAAAGAAGTTTCAAAGAATGCTTCTGTCTAGGTATTATGTGACGATATTTCCTTTTCCACCATAGGCCTCAAAGCGCTCCAAATGAACACATGTAGATTCTACAAAAAGAGTGTTTCAAAGCTGCTCTTTCAAAAGAAGTGTTCAACTCTGTGAGTTGGATTCATACTTCACAAAGCAGTTTCACAGAACGTTTCTGTTTCGTTTTTATGGGAAGATATTCCCGTTTGCAACGAAGGCCTGAAAGGGCTCTAAGTATCCACTTGCAGATTCTGCCAAAACACACTTTCAAAACTGCTCTATCAAAAGGAAGGCTTATCTCTCCGAGTTGAATGCACACATCATAAAGAGGTTTCTGAGAATGCTTCTGCCTGGTTTATATGTGAAGATATTTCCTTTTCCACCATAGGCCTCAAAGCGCTCCAAACGAACACTTGCAGATTCTACAAAAAGAGTGTTTCAAAACTGCTCTTTCAAAGGAAGTGTTCAACTCTGTGTGTTGGATTCATACTACACAAAGCAGTTTCACAGAACTCTTCTGTTTAGTTTTTATGGGAAGATATTCCCGTTTCCAACGAAGGCCTGAAAGGGCTCCAAATATCCACTTGCAGATTCTGCAAAAATACAGTTGCAAAACTGCTCTATCAAAAGGAAGGCTTATCTCTCTGAGTTGAATGCACACATCATAAAGAGCTTTCTGAGAATGCTTCTGCCTTGTTTATATATGAAGATATTTCTTTTTCCACCATAGGCCTCAAATCGCTCCAAATGAACACTTGCAGATTCTACAAAAAGAGTGTTTCATAACTGCTCTAGCAAAGGAAAGGTTCACCTCTGTGAGTTGAACACAAACATCTCAAAGCAGTTTGTGAGAATGCTTCTGTCCAGTTTTTATGGGAAGATATTCCCGCTTCTAGCAAAGGCCTGAAAGAGCTCCAAATATCCACTTGCAGATGCTGCAAAAAGACTCTTTCCAAACTGCTCCATGAAAAAGAAGATTCAACTCTGTGAGTTGAATGCACACATCATAAAGAAGTTTCAAAGAATGCTTCTGTCTAGGTTTTATGTGAAGATATTTCTTTTTCCACCATAGGCCTCAAAGCGCTCCAAATGAACACTTGCAGATTCTACAAAAAGAGTGTTTCATAACTGCTCTAGCAAAGGAAAGGTTCACCTCTGTGAGTTGAACACACACATCACAAAGCAGTTTGTGAGAATGCTTCTGTCCAGTTTTAATGGGAAGATATTCCCGCTTCTAACAAAGGCCTGAAAGAGCTCCAAATATCCACTTGCAGATGCTGCAAAAAGACTCTTTCCAAACTGCTCCATGAAAAGGAATGTTCAACTCTGTGAGTTGAATGCACACATCATAAAGAAGTTTCAAAGAATGCTTCTGTCTAGGTTTTATGTGAAGATATTTCCTTTTCCACCGTAGGCCTCAAAGCGCTCCAAATGAACACTTGCAGATTCTACAAAAAGAGTGTTTCAAAGCTGCTCTTTCAAAAGAAGTGTTCAACTCTGTGAGTTGGATTCATACTTCACAAAGGAGTTTCACAGAACGCTTCTGTTTAGTTTTTATGGGAAGATATTCCCGTTTCCAACGAAGGCCTGAAATGGCTCCAAATATACACTTGCAGATTCTGCAAAAACACAGTTGCAAAACTGCTCTATCAAAAGGAAGGCTTATCTCTCCGAGTTGAATGCACACATCATAAAGAGGTTTCTGAGAATGCTTCTGCCTGGATTATATGTGAAGATATTTCCTTTTCCACCATAGGCCTCAAAGCGCTCCAAACGAACACTTGCAGATTCTACAAAAAGAGTGTTTCAAAACTGCTCTTTGAAAGGAAGTGTTCAACTCTGTGAGTTGGATTCATACTACACAAAGCAGTTTCACAGAACTCTTCTGTTTAGTTTTTAATGGAAGATATTCCCGTTTCCAACGAAGGCCTGAAAGGGCTCCAAATATCCACTTGCAGATTCTGCAAAAACACAGTTTCAAAACTGCTCTATCAAAAGGAAGGCTTATCTCTCTGAGTTGAATGCACACATCATAAAGAGCTTTCTGAGAATGCTTCTGCCTTGTTTATATATGAAGATATTTCTTTTTCCACCATAGGCCTCAAATCGCTCCAAATGAACACTTGCAGATTCTACAAAAAGAGTGTTTCATAACTGCTCTAGCAAAGGAAAGGTTCACCTCTGTGAGTTGAACACACACATCACAAAGCAGTTTGTGAGAATGCTTCTGTCCAGTTTTTATGGGAAGATATTCCCGCTTCTAACAAAGGCCTGAAAGAGCTCCAAATATCCACTTGCAGATGCTGCAAAAAGACTCTTTCCAAACTGCTCCATGAAAAGGAAAGTTCAACTCTGTGAGTTGAATGCACACATCATAAAGAAGTTTCAAAGAATGCTTCTGTCTACGTATTATGTGACGATATTTCCTTTTCCACCATAGGTCTCAAAGCGCTCCAAATGAACACATGTAGATTCTACAAAAAGAGTGTTTCAAAGCTGCTCTTTCAAAAGAAGTGTTCAACTCTGTGAGTTGGATTCATACTTCACAAAGCAGTTTCACAGAACGTTTCTGTTTCGTTTTTATCGGAAGATATTCCCGTTTGCAACGAAGGCCTGAAAGGGCTCCAAGTATCCACTTGCAGATTCTGCCAAAACACAGTTTCAAAACTGCTCTATCAAAAGGAAGGCTTATCTCTCCGAGTTGAAGGCACACATCATAAAGAGGTTTCTGAGAATGCTTCTGCCTGGTTTATATGTGAAGATATTTCCTTTTCCACCATAGGCCTCAAAGCGCTCCAAACGAACATTTGCAGATTCTACAAAAAGAGTGTTTCAAAGCTGCTCTTTCAAAAGAAGTGTTCAACTCTGTGAGTTGGATTCATACTTCACAAAGGAGTTTCACAGAACGCTTCTGTTTAGTTTTTATGGGAAGATATTCCCGTTTCCAACGAAGGCCTGAAAGGGCTCCAAATATCCACTTGCAGATTCTGCAAAAACACAGTTGCAAAACTGCTCTATCAAAAGGAAGGCTTATCTCTCTGAGTTGAATGCACACATCATAAAGAGCTTTCTGAGAATGCTTCTGCCTTGTTTATATATGAAGATATTTCTTTTTCCACCATAGGCCTCAAATCGCTCCAAATGAACACTTGCAGATTCTACAAAAAGAGTGTTTCATAACTGCTCTAGCAAAGGAAAGGTTCAGCTCTGTGAGTTGAACACACACATCACAAAGCAGTTTGTGAGAATGCTTCTGTCCAGTTTTTATGGGAAGATATTCCCGCTTCTAACAAAGGCCTGAAAGAGCTCCAAGTATCCACTTGCAGATGCTGCAAAAAGACTCTTTCCAAACTGCTCCATGAAAAGGAAAGTTCAACTCTGTGAGTTGAATGCACACATCATAAAGAAGTTTCAAAGAATGCTTCTGTCTAGGTATTATGTGACGATATTTCCTTTTCCACCATAGGCCTCAAAGCGCTCCAAATGAACACATGTAGATTCTACAAAAAGAGTGTTTCAAAGCTGCTCTTTCAAAAGAAGTGTTCAACTCTGTGAGTTGGATTCATACTTCACAAAGCAGTTTCACAGAACGTTTCTGTTTCGTTTTTATGGGAAGATATTCCCGTTTGCAACGAAGGCCTGAAAGGGCTCTAAGTAACCACTTGCAGATTCTGCCAAAACACAGTTTCAAAACTGCTCTATCAAAAGGAAGGCTTATCTCTCCGAGTTGAATGCACACATCATAAAGAGGTTTCTGAGAATGCTTCTGCCTGGTTTATATGTGAAGATATTTCCTTTTCCACCATAGGCCTCAAAGCGTTCCAAACGAACACTTGCAGATTCTACAAAAAGAGTGTTTCAAAACTGCTCTTTCAAAGGAAGTGTTCAACTCTGTGGGTTGGATTCATACTACACAAAGCAGTTTCACAGAACTCTTCTGTTTAGTTTTTATGGGAAGATATTCCCGTTTCTAACGAAGGCCTGAAAGGGCTCCAAATATCCACTTGCAGATTCTGCAAAAATACAGTTGCAAAACTGCTCTATCAAAAGGAAGGCTTATCTCTCTGAGTTGAATGCACACATCATAAAGAGCTTTCTGAGAATGCTTCTGCCTTGTTTATATATGAAGATATTTCTTTTTCCACCATAGGCCTCAAATCGCTCCAAATGAACACTTGCAGATTCTACAAAAAGAGTGTTTCATAACTGCTCTAGCAAAGGAAAGGTTCACCTCTGTGAGTTGAACACACACATCTCAAAGCAGTTTGTGAGAATGCTTCTGTCCAGTTTTTATGGGAAGATATTCCCGCTTCTAGCAAAGGCCTGAAAGAGCTCCAAATATCCACTTGCAGATGCTGCAAAAAGACTCTTTCCAAACTGCTCCATGAAAAAGAAGGTTCAACTCTGTGAGTTGAATGCACACATCATAAAGAAGTTTCAAAGAATGCTTCTGTCTAGGTTTTATGTGAAGATATTTCTTTTTCCACCATAGGCCTCAAATCGCTCCAAATGAACACTTGCAGATTCTACAAAAAGAGTGTTTCATAACTGCTCTAGCAAAGGAAAGGTTCACCTCTGTGAGTTGAACACACACATCACAAAGCAGTTTGTGAGAATGCTTCTGTTCAGTTTTTATGGGAAGATATTCCCGCTTCTAACAAAGGCCTGAAAGAGCTCCAAATATCCACTTGCAGATGCTGCAAAAAGACTCTTTCCAAACTGCTCCATGAAAAGGAAAGTTCAACTCTGTGAGTTGAATGCACACATCATAAAGAAGTTTCAAAGAATGCTTCTGTCTAGGTATTATGTGACGATATTTCCTTTTCCACCATAGGCCTCAAAGCGCTCCAAATGAACACATGTAGATTCTACAAAAAGAGTGTTTCAAAGCTGCTCTTTCAAAAGAAGTGTTCAACTCTGTGAGTTGGATTCATACTTCACAAAGCAGTTTCACAGAACGTTTCTGTTTCGTTTTTATGGGAAGATATTCCCGTTTGCAACGAAGGCCTGAAAGGGCTCTAAGTATCCACTTGCAGATTCTGCCAAAACACACTTTCAAAACTGCTCTATCAAAAGGAAGGCTTATCTCTCCGAGTTGAATGCACACATCATAAAGAGGTTTCTGAGAATGCTTCTGCCTGGTTTATATGTGAAGATATTTCCTTTTCCACCATAGGCCTCAAAGCGCTCCAAACGAACACTTGCAGATTCTACAAAAAGAGTGTTTCAAAACTGCTCTTTCAAAGGAAGTGTTCAACTCTGTGAGTTGGATTCGTACTACACAAAGCAGTTTCACAGAACTCTTCTGTTTAGTTTTTATGGGAAGATATTCCCGTTTCCAACGAAGGCCTGAAAGGGCTCCAAATATCCACTTGCAGATTCTGCAAAAATACAGTTTCAAAACTGCTCTATCAAAAGGAAGGCTTATCACTCTGAGTTGAATGCACACATCATAAAGAGCTTTCTGAGAATGCTTCTGCCTTGTTTATATATGAAGATATTTCTTTTTCCACCATAGGCCTCAAATCGCTCCAAATGAACACTTGCAGATTCTACAAAAAGAGTGTTTCATAACTGCTCTAGCTAAGGAAAGGTTCACCTCTGTGAGTTGAACACACACATCTCAAAGCAGTTTGTGAGAATGCTTCTGTCCAGTTTTTATGGGAAGATATTCCCGCTTCTAGCAAAGGCCTGAAAGAGCTCCAAATACCCACTTGCAGATGCTGCTAAAAGACTCTTTCCAAACTACTCCATGAAAAAGAAGGTTCAACTCTGTGAGTTGAATGCACACATCATAAGGAAGTTTCAAAGAATGCTTCTGTCTAGGTTTTATGTGAAGATATTTCTTTTTCCACCATAGGCCTCAAAGCGCTCCAAATGAACACTTGCAGATTCTACAAAAAGAGTGTTTCATAACTGCTTTAGCAAAGGAAAGGTTCACCTCTGTGAGTTGAACACACACATCACAAAGCAGTTTGTGAGAATGCTTCTGTCCAGTTTTAATGGGAAGATATTCCCGCTTCTAACAAAGGCCTGAAAGAGCTCCAAATATCCACTTGCAGATGCTGCAAAAAGACTCTTTCCAAACTGCTCCATGAAAAGGAATGTTCAACTCTGTGAGTTGAATGCACACATCATAAAGAAGTTTCAAAGAATGCTTCTGTCTAGGTTTTATATGAAGATATTTCCTTTTCCACCGTAGGCCTCAAAGCGCTCCAAATGAACACTTGCAGATTCTACAAAAAGTGTGTTTCAAAGCTGCTCTTTCAAAAGAAGTCTTCAACTCTGTGAGTTGGATTCATACTTCACAAAGGAGTTTCACAGAACGCTTCTGTTTAGTTTTTAATGGAAGATATTCCCGTTTCCAACGAAGGCCTGAAAGGGCTCCAAATATACACTTGCAGATTCTGCAAAAACACAGTTGCAAAACTGCTCTATCAAAAGGAAGGCTTATCTCTCCGAGTTGAATGCACACATCATAAAGAGGTTTCTGAGAATGCTTCTGCCTGGATTATATGTGAAGATATTTCCTTTTCCACCATAGGCCTCAAAGCGCTCCAAACGAGCACTTGCAGATTCTACAAAAAGAGTGTTTCAAAACTGCTCTTTCAAAGGAAGTGTTCAACTCTGTGAGTTGGATTCATACTACACAAAGCAGTTTCACAGAACTCTTCTGTTTAGTTTTTATGGGAAGATATTCCCGTTTCCAACGAAGGCCTGAAAGGGCTCCAAATATCCACTTGCAGATTCTGCAAAAATACAGTTGCAAAACTGCTCTATCAAAAGGAAGGCTTATCTCTCTGAGTTGAATGCACACATCATAAAGAGCTTTCTGAGAATGCTTCTGCCTTGTTTATATATGAAGATATTTCTTTTTCCACCATAGGCCTCAAATCGCTCCAAATGAACACTTGCAGATTCTACAAAAAGAGTGTTTCATAACTGCTCTAGCAAAGGAAAGGTTCACCTCTGTGAGTTGAACACAAACATCTCAAAGCAGTTTGTGAGAATGCTTCTGTCCAGTTTTTATGGGAAGATATTCCCGCTTCTAGCAAAGGCCTGAAAGAGCTCCAAATATCCACTTGCAGATGCTGCAAAAAGACTCTTTCCAAACTGCTCCATGAAAAAGAAGATTCAACTCTGTGAGTTGAATGCACACATCATAAAGAAGTTTCAAAGAATGCTTCTGTCTAGGTTTTATGTGAAGATATTTCTTTTTCCACCATAGGCCTCAAAGCGCTCCAAATGAACACTTGCAGATTCTACAAAAAGAGTGTTTCATAACTGCTCTAGCAAAGGAAAGGTTCACCTCTGTGAGTTGAACACACACATCACAAAGCAGTTTGTGAGAATGCTTCTGTCCAGTTTTAATGGGAAGATATTCCCGCTTCTAACAAAGGCCTGAAAGAGCTCCAAATATCCACTTGCAGATGCTGCAAAAAGACTCTTTCCAAACTGCTCCATGAAAAGGAATGTTCAACTCTGTGAGTTGAATGCACACATCATAAAGAAGTTTCAAAGAATGCTTCTGTCTAGGTTTTATGTGAAGATATTTCCTTTTCCACCATAGGCCTCAAAGCGCTCCAAATGAACACTTGCAGATTCTACAAAAAGAGTGTTTCAAAGCTGCTCTTTCAAAAGAAGTGTTCAACTCTGTGAGTTGGATTCATACTTCACAAAGGAGTTTCACAGAACGCTTCTGTTTAGTTTTTATGGGAAGATATTCCCGTTTCCAACGAAGGCCTGAAATGGCTCCAAATATACACTTGCAGATTCTGCAAAAACACAGTTGCAAAACTGCTCTATCAAAAGGAAGGCTTATCTCTCCGAGTTGAATGCACACATCATAAAGAGGTTTCTGAGAATGCTTCTGCCTGGATTATATGTGAAGATATTTCCTTTTCCACCATAGGCCTCAAAGCGCTCCAAACGAACACTTGCAGATTCTACAAAAAGAGTGTTTCAAAACTGCTCTTTGAAAGGAAGTGTTCAACTCTGTGAGTTGGATTCATACTACACAAAGCAGTTTCACAGAACTCTTCTGTTTAGTTTTTAATGGAAGATATTCCCGTTTCCAACGAAGGCCTGAAAGGGCTCCAAATATCCACTTGCAGATTCTGCAAAAACACAGTTTCAAAACTGCTCTATCAAAAGGAAGGCTTATCTCTCTGAGTTGAATGCACACATCATAAAGAGCTTTCTGAGAATGCTTCTGCCTTGTTTATATATGAAGATATTTCTTTTTCCACCATAGGCCTCAAATCGCTCCAAATGAACACTTGCAGATTCTACAAAAAGAGTGTTTCATAACTGCTCTAGCAAAGGAAAGGTTCACCTCTGTGAGTTGAACACACACATCACAAAGCAGTTTGTGAGAATGCTTCTGTCCAGTTTTTATGGGAAGATATTCCCGCTTCTAACAAAGGCCTGAAAGAGCTCCAAATATCCACTTGCAGATGCTGCAAAAAGACTCTTTCCAAACTGCTCCATGAAAAGGAAAGTTCAACTCTGTGAGTTGAATGCACACATCATAAAGAAGTTTCAAAGAATGCTTCTGTCTAGGTATTATGTGACGATATTTCCTTTTCCACCATAGGTCTCAAAGCGCTCCAAATGAACACATGTAGATTCTACAAAAAGAGTGTTTCAAAGCTGCTCTTTCAAAAGAAGTGTTCAACTCTGTGAGTTGGATTCATACTTCACAAAGCAGTTTCACAGAACGTTTCTGTTTCGTTTTTATCGGAAGATATTCCCGTTTGCAACGAAGGCCTGAAAGGGCTCCAAGTATCCACTTGCAGATTCTGCCAAAACACAGTTTCAAAACTGCTCTATCAAAAGGAAGGCTTATCTCTCCGAGTTGAAGGCACACATCATAAAGAGGTTTCTGAGAATGCTTCTGCCTGGTTTATATGTGAAGATATTTCCTTTTCCACCATAGGCCTCAAAGCGCTCCAAACGAACATTTGCAGATTCTACAAAAAGAGTGTTTCAAAGCTGCTCTTTCAAAAGAAGTGTTCAACTCTGTGAGTTGGATTCATACTTCACAAAGGAGTTTCACAGAACGCTTCTGTTTAGTTTTTATGGGAAGATATTCCCGTTTCCAACGAAGGCCTGAAAGGGCTCCAAATATCCACTTGCAGATTCTGCAAAAACACAGTTGCAAAACTGCTCTATCAAAAGGAAGGCTTATCTCTCTGAGTTGAATGCACACATCATAAAGAGCTTTCTGAGAATGCTTCTGCCTTGTTTATATATGAAGATATTTCTTTTTCCACCATAGGCCTCAAATCGCTCCAAATGAACACTTGCAGATTCTACAAAAAGAGTGTTTCATAACTGCTCTAGCAAAGGAAAGGTTCAGCTCTGTGAGTTGAACACACACATCACAAAGCAGTTTGTGAGAATGCTTCTGTCCAGTTTTTATGGGAAGATATTCCCGCTTCTAACAAAGGCCTGAAAGAGCTCCAAATATCCACTTGCAGATGCTGCAAAAAGACTCTTTCCAAACTGCTCCATGAAAAGGAAAGTTCAACTCTGTGAGTTGAATGCACACATCATAAAGAAGTTTCAAAGAATGCTTCTGTCTAGGTATTATGTGACGATATTTCCTTTTCCACCATAGGCCTCAAAGCGCTCCAAATGAACACATGTAGATTCTACAAAAAGAGTGTTTCAAAGCTGCTCTTTCAAAAGAAGTGTTCAACTCTGTGAGTTGGATTCATACTTCACAAAGCAGTTTCACAGAACGTTTCTGTTTCGTTTTTATGGGAAGATATTCCCGTTTGCAACGAAGGCCTGAAAGGGCTCTAAGTAACCACTTGCAGATTCTGCCAAAACACAGTTTCAAAACTGCTCTATCAAAAGGAAGGCTTATCTCTCCGAGTTGAATGCACACATCATAAAGAGGTTTCTGAGAATGCTTCTGCCTGGTTTATATGTGAAGATATTTCCTTTTCCACCATAGGCCTCAAAGCGTTCCAAACGAACACTTGCAGATTCTACAAAAAGAGTGTTTCAAAACTGCTCTTTCAAAGGAAGTGTTCAACTCTGTGGGTTGGATTCATACTACACAAAGCAGTTTCACAGAACTCTTCTGTTTAGTTTTTATGGGAAGATATTCCCGTTTCTAACGAAGGCCTGAAAGGGCTCCAAATATCCACTTGCAGATTCTGCAAAAATACAGTTGCAAAACTGCTCTATCAAAAGGAAGGCTTATCTCTCTGAGTTGAATGCACACATCATAAAGAGCTTTCTGAGAATGCTTCTGCCTTGTTTATATATGAAGATATTTCTTTTTCCACCATAGGCCTCAAATCGCTCCAAATGAACACTTGCAGATTCTACAAAAAGAGTGTTTCATAACTGCTCTAGCAAAGGAAAGGTTCACCTCTGTGAGTTGAACACACACATCTCAAAGCAGTTTGTGAGAATGCTTCTGTCCAGTTTTTATGGGAAGATATTCCCGCTTCTAGCAAAGGCCTGAAAGAGCTCCAAATATCCACTTGCAGATGCTGCAAAAAGACTCTTTCCAAACTGCTCCATGAAAAAGAAGGTTCAACTCTGTGAGTTGAATGCACACATCATAAAGAAGTTTCAAAGAATGCTTCTGTCTAGGTTTTATGTGAAGATATTTCTTTTTCCACCATAGGCCTCAAATCGCTCCAAATGAACACTTGCAGATTCTACAAAAAGAGTGTTTCATAACTGCTCTAGCAAAGGAAAGGTTCACCTCTGTGAGTTGAACACACACATCACAAAGCAGTTTGTGAGAATGCTTCTGTTCAGTTTTTATGGGAAGATATTCCCGCTTCTAACAAAGGCCTGAAAGAGCTCCAAATATCCACTTGCAGATGCTGCAAAAAGACTCTTTCCAAACTGCTCCATGAAAAGGAAAGTTCAACTCTGTGAGTTGAATGCACACATCATAAAGAAGTTTCAAAGAATGCTTCTGTCTAGGTATTATGTGACGATATTTCCTTTTCCACCATAGGCCTCAAAGCGCTCCAAATGAACACATGTAGATTCTACAAAAAGAGTGTTTCAAAGCTGCTCTTTCAAAAGAAGTGTTCAACTCTGTGAGTTGGATTCATACTTCACAAAGCAGTTTCACAGAACGTTTCTGTTTCGTTTTTATGGGAAGATATTCCCGTTTGCAACGAAGGCCTGAAAGGGCTCTAAGTATCCACTTGCAGATTCTGCCAAAACACACTTTCAAAACTGCTCTATCAAAAGGAAGGCTTATCTCTCCGAGTTGAATGCACACATCATAAAGAGGTTTCTGAGAATGCTTCTGCCTGGTTTATATGTGAAGATATTTCCTTTTCCACCATAGGCCTCAAAGCGCTCCAAACGAACACTTGCAGATTCTACAAAAAGAGTGTTTCAAAACTGCTCTTTCAAAGGAAGTGTTCAACTCTGTGAGTTGGATTCATACTACACAAAGCAGTTTCACAGAACTCTTCTGTTTAGTTTTTATGGGAAGATATTCCCGTTTCCAACGAAGGCCTGAAAGGGCTCCAAATATCCACTTGCAGATTCTGCAAAAATACAGTTTCAAAACTGCTCTATCAAAAGGAAGGCTTATCACTCTGAGTTGAATGCACACATCATAAAGAGCTTTCTGAGAATGCTTCTGCCTTGTTTATATATGAAGATATTTCTTTTTCCACCATAGGCCTCAAATCGCTCCAAATGAACACTTGCAGATTCTACAAAAAGAGTGTTTCATAACTGCTCTAGCAAAGGAAAGGTTCACCTCTGTGAGTTGAACACACACATCTCAAAGCAGTTTGTGAGAATGCTTCTGTCCAGTTTTTATGGGAAGATATTCCCGCTTCTAGCAAAGGCCTGAAAGAGCTCCAAATACCCACTTGCAGATGCTGCAAAAAGACTCTTTCCAAACTACTCCATGAAAAAGAAGGTTCAACTCTGTGAGTTGAATGCACACATCATAAGGAAGTTTCAAAGAATGCTTCTGTCTAGGTTTTATGTGAAGATATTTCTTTTTCCACCATAGGCCTCAAAGCGCTCCAAATGAACACTTGCAGATTCTACAAAAAGAGTGTTTCATAACTGCTCTAGCAAAGGAAAGGTTCACCTCTGTGAGTTGAACACACACATCACAAAGCAGTTTGTGAGAATGCTTCTGTCCAGTTTTAATGGGAAGATATTCCCGCTTCTAACAAAGGCCTGAAAGAGCTCCAAATATCCACTTGCAGATGCTGCAAAAAGACTCTTTCCAAACTGCTCCATGAAAAGGAAAGTTCAACTCTGTGAGTTGAATGCACACATCATAAAGAAGTTTCAAAGAATGCTTCTGTCTAGGTATTATGTGACGATATTTCCTTTTCCACCATAGGCCTCAAAGCGCTCCAAATGAACACATGTAGATTCTACAAAAAGAGTGTTTCAAAGCTGCTCTTTCAAAAGAAGTGTTCAACTCTGTGAGTTGGATTCATACTTCACAAAGCAGTTTCACAGAACGTTTCTGTTTCGTTTTTATGGGAAGATATTCCCGTTTGCAACGAAGGCCTGAAAGGGCTCTAAGTAACCACTTGCAGATTCTGCCAAAACACAGTTTCAAAACTGCTCTATCAAAAGGAAGGCTTATCTCTCCGAGTTGAATGCACCCATCATAAAGAGGTTTCTGAGAATGCTTCTGCCTGGTTTATATGTGAAGATATTTCCTTTTCCACCATAGGCCTCAAAGCGCTCCAAACGAACACTTGCAGATTCTACAAAAAGAGTGTTTCAAAACTGCTCTTTCAAAGGAAGTGTTCAACTCTGTGAGTTGGATTCATACTACACAAAGCAGTTTCACAGAACTCTTCTGTTTAGTTTTTATGGGAAGATATTCCCGTTTCCAACGAAGGCCTGAAAGGGCTCCAAATATCCACTTGCAGATTCTGCAAAAATACAGTTTCAAAACTGCTCTATCAAAAGGAAGGCTTATCTCTCTGAGTTGAATGCACACATCATAAAGAGCTTTCTGAGAATGCTTCTGCCTTGTTTATATATGAAGATATTTCTTTTTCCACCATAGGCCTCAAATCGCTCCAAATGAACACTTGCAGATTCTACAAAAAGAGTGTTTCATAACTGCTCTAGCAAAGGAAAGGTTCACCTCTGTGAGTTGAACACACACATCACAAAGCAGTTTGTGAGAATGCTTCTGTCCAGTTTTTATGGGAAGATATTCCCGCTTCTAACAAAGGCCTGAAAGAGCTCCAAATATCCACTTGCAGATGCTGCAAAAAGACTCTTTCCAAACTGCTCCATGAAAAGGAAAGTTCAACTCTGTGAGTTGAATGCACACATCATAAAGAAGTTTCAAAGAATGCTTCTGTCTAGGTATTATGTGACGATATTTCCTTTTCCACCATAGGCCTCAAAGCGCTCCAAATGAACACATGTAGATTCTACAAAAAGAGTGTTTCAAAGCTGCTCTTTCAAAAGAAGTGTTCAACTCTGTGAGTTGGATTCCTACTTCACAAAGCAGTTTCACAGAACGTTTCTGTTTCGTTTTTATGGGAAGATATTCCCGTTTGCAACGAAGGCCTGAAAGGGCTCTAAGTAACCACTTGCAGATTCTGCCAAAACACAGTTTCAAAACTGCTCTATCAAAAGGAAGGCTTATCTCTCCGAGTTGAATGCACACATCATAAAGAGGTTTCTGAGAATGCTTCTGCCTGGTTTATATGTGAAGATATTTCCTTTTCCACCATAGGCCTCAAAGCGTTCCAAACGAACACTTGCAGATTCTACAAAAAGAGTGTTTCAAAACTGCTCTTTCAAAGGAAGTGTTCAACTCTGTGGGTTGGATTCATACTACACAAAGCAGTTTCACAGAACTCTTCTGTTTAGTTTTTATGGGAAGATATTCCCGTTTCCAACGAAGGCCTGAAAGGGCTCCAAATATCCACTTGCAGATTCTGCAAAAATACAGTTGCAAAACTGCTCTATCAAAAGGAAGGCTTATCTCTCTGAGTTGAATGCACACATCATAAAGAGCTTTCTGAGAATGCTTCTGCCTTGTTTATATATGAAGATATTTCTTTTTCCACCATAGGCCTCAAATCGCTCCAAATGAACACTTGCAGATTCTACAAAAAGAGTGTTTCATAACTGCTCTAGCAAAGGAAAGGTTCACCTCTGTGAGTTGAACACACACATCTCAAAGCAGTTTGTGAGAATGCTTCTGTCCAGTTTTTATGGGAAGATATTCCCGCTTCTAGCAAAGGCCTGAAAGAGCTCCAAATATCCACTTGCAGATGCTGCAAAAAGACTCTTTCCAAACTGCCCCATGAAAAAGAAGGTTCAACTCTGTGAGTTGAATGCACACATCATAAAGAAGTTTCAAAGAATGCTTCTGTCTAGGTTTTATGTGAAGATATTTCTTTTTCCACCATAGGCCTCAAAGCGCTCCAAATGAACACTTGCAGATTCTACAAAAAGAGTGTTTCATAACTGCTCTAGCAAAGGAAAGGTTCACCTCTGTGAGTTGAACACACACATCACAAAGCAGTTTGTGAGAATGCTTCTGTCCAGTTTTAATGGGAAGATATTCCCGCTTCTAACAAAGGCCTGAAAGAGCTCCAAATATCCACTTGCAGATGCTGCAAAAAGACTCTTTCCAAACTGCTCCATGAAAAGGAATGTTCAACTCTGTGAGTTGAATGCACACATCATAAAGAAGTTTCAAAGAATGCTTCTGTCTAGGTTTTATGTGAAGATATTTCCTTTTCCACCATAGGCCTCAAAGCGCTCCAAATGAACACTTGCAGATTCTACAAAAAGAGTGTTTCAAAGCTGCTCTTTCAAAAGAAGTGTTCAACTCTGTGAGTTGGATTCATACTTCACAAAGGAGTTTCACAGAACGCTTCTGTTTAGTTTTTATGGGAAGATATTCCCGTTTCCAACGAAGGCCTGAAATGGCTCCAAATATACACTTGCAGATTCTGCAAAAACACAGTTGCAAAACTGCTCTATCAAAAGGAAGGCTTATCTCTCCGAGTTGAATGCACACATCATAAAGAGGTTTCTGAGAATGCTTCTGCCTGGATTATATGTGAAGATATTTCCTTTTCCACCATAGGCCTCAAAGCGCTCCAAACGAACACTTGCAGATTCTACAAAAAGAGTGTTTCAAAACTGCTCTTTGAAAGGAAGTGTTCAACTCTGTGAGTTGGATTCATACTACACAAAGCAGTTTCACAGAACTCTTCTGTTTAGTTTTTAATGGAAGATATTCCCGTTTCCAACGAAGGCCTGAAAGGGCTCCAAATATCCACTTGCAGATTCTGCAAAAACACAGTTTCAAAACTGCTCTATCAAAAGGAAGGCTTATCTCTCTGAGTTGAATGCACACATCATAAAGAGCTTTCTGAGAATGCTTCTGCCTTGTTTATATATGAAGATATTTCTTTTTCCACCATAGGCCTCAAATCGCTCCAAATGAACACTTGCAGATTCTACAAAAAGAGTGTTTCATAACTGCTCTAGCAAAGGAAAGGTTCACCTCTGTGAGTTGAACACACACATCTCAAAGCAGTTTGTGAGAATGCTTCTGTCCAGTTTTTATGGGAAGATATTCCCGCTTCTAGCAAAGGCCTGAAAGAGCTCCAAATATCCACTTGCAGATGCTGCAAAAAGACTCTTTCCAAACTGCTCCATGAAAAAGAAGGTTCAACTCTGTGAGTTGAATGCACACATCATAAAGAAGTTTCAAAGAATGCTTCTGTCTAGGTTTTATGTGAAGATATTTCTTTTTCCACCATAGGCCTCAAATCGCTCCAAATGAACACTTGCAGATTCTACAAAAAGAGTGTTTCATAACTGCTCTAGCAAAGGAAAGGTTCACCTCTGTGAGTTGAACACACACATCACAAAGCAGTTTGTGAGAATGCTTCTGTCCAGTTTTTATGGGAAGATATTCCCGCTTCTAACAAAGGCCTGAAAGAGCTCCAAATATCCACTTGCAGATGCTGCAAAAAGACTCTTTCCAAACTGCTCCATGAAAAGGAAAGTTCAACTCTGTGAGTTGAATGCACACATCATAAAGAAGTTTCAAAGAATGCTTCTGTCTAGGTATTATGTGACGATATTTCCTTTTCCACCATAGGCCTCAAAGCGCTCCAAATGAACACATGTAGATTCTACAAAAAGAATGTTTCAAAGCTGCTCTTTCAAAAGAAGTGTTCAACTCTGTGAGTTGGATTCATACTTCACAAAGCAGTTTCACGGAACGTTTCTGTTTGGTTTTTATGGGAAGATATTCCCGTTTGCAACGAAGGCCTGAAAGGGCTCTAAGTATCCACTTGCAGATTCTGCCAAAACACACTTTCAAAACTGCTCTATCAAAAGGAAGGCTTATCTCTCCGAGTTGAATGCACACATCATAAAGAGGTTTCTGAGAATGCTTCTGCCTGGTTTATATGTGAAGATATTTCCTTTTCCACCATAGGCCTCAAAGCGCTCCAAACGAACACTTGCAGATTCTACAAAAAGAGTGTTTCAAAACTGCTCTTTCAAAGGAAGTGTTCAACTCTGTGAGTTGGATTCATACTACACAAAGCAGTTTCACAGAACTCTTCTGTTTAGTTTTTATGGGAAGATATTCCCGTTTCCAACGAAGGCCTGAAAGGGCTCCAATTATCCACTTGCAGATTCTGCAAAAATACAGCTTCAAAACTGCTCTATCAAAAGGAAGGCTTATCTCTCTGAGTTGAATGCACACATCATAAAGAGCTTTCTGAGAATGCTTCTGCCTTGTTTATATATGAAGATATTTCTTTTTCCACCATAGGCCTCAAATCGCTCCAAATGAACACTTGCAGATTCTACAAAAAGAGTGTTTCATAACTGCTCTAGCAAAGGAAAGGTTCACCTCTGTGAGTTGAACACACACATCTCAAAACAGTTTGAGAGAATGCTTCTGTCCAGTTTTTATGGGAAGATATTCCCGCTTCTAGCAGAGGCCTGAAAGAGCTCCAAATATCCACTTGCAGATGCTGCAAAAAGACTCTTTCCAAACTGCTCCATGAAAAAGAAGGTTCAACTCTGTGAGTTGAATGCACACATCATAAAGAAGTTTCAAAGAATGCTTCTGTCTAGGTTTTATGTGAAGATATTTCCTTTTCCACCATAGGCCTCAAAGCGCTCCAAATGAACACTTGCAGATTCTACAAAAAGAGTGTTTCAAAGCTGCTCTTTCAAAAGAAGTGTTCAACTCTGTGAGTTGGATTCATACTTCACAAAGGAGTTTCACAGAACGCTTCTGTTTAGATTTTATGGGAAGATATTCCCGTTTCCAACGAAGGCCTGAAATGGCTCCAAATATACACTTGCAGATTCTGCAAAAACACAGTTGCAAAACTGCTCTATCAAAAGGAAGGCTTATCTCTCCGAGTTGAATGCACACATCATAAAGAGGTTTCTGAGAATGCTTCTGCCTGGATTATATGTGAAGATATTTCCTTTTCCACCATAGGCCTCAAAGCGCTCCAAACGAACACTTGCAGATTCTACAAAAAGAGTGTTTCAAAACTGCTCTTTGAAAGGAAGTGTTCAAATCTGTGAGTTGGATTCATACTACACAAAGCAGTTTCACAGAACTCTTCTGTTTAGTTTTTAATGGAAGATATTCCCGTTTCCAACGAAGGCCTGAAAGGGCTCCAAATATCCACTTGCAGATTCTGCAAAAACACAGTTGCAAAACTGCTCTATCAAAAGGAAGGCTTATCTCTCTGAGTTGAATGCACACATCATAAAGAGCTTTCTGAGAATGCTTCTGCCTTGTTTATATATGAAGATATTTCTTTTTCCACCATAGGCCTCAAATCGCTCCAAATGAACACTTGCAGATTCTACAAAAAGAGTGTTTCATAACTGCTCTAGCAAAGGAAAGGTTCACCTCTGTGAGTTGAACACACACATCACAAAGCAGTTTGTGAGAATGCTTCTGTCCAGTTTTTATGGGAAGATATTCCCGCTTCTAACAAAGGCCTGAAAGAGCTCCAAATATCCACTTGCAGATGCTGCAAAAAGACTCTTTCCAAACTGCTCCATGAAAAGGAAAGTTCAACTCTGTGAGTTGAATGCACACATCATAAAGAAGTTTCAAAGAATGCTTCTGTCTAGGTATTATGTGACGATATTTCCTTTTCCACCATAGGTCTCAAAGCGCTCCAAATGAACACATGTAGATTCTACAAAAAGAGTGTTTCAAAGCTGCTCTTTCAAAAGAAGTGTTCAACTCTGTGAGTTGGATTCATACTTCACAAAGCAGTTTCACAGAACGTTTCTGTTTCGTTTTTATCGGAAGATATTCCCGTTTGCAACGAAGGCCTGAAAGGGCTCCAAGTATCCACTTGCAGATTCTGCCAAAACACAGTTTCAAAACTGCTCTATCAAAAGGAAGGCTTATCTCTCCGAGTTGAAGGCACACATCATAAAGAGGTTTCTGAGAATGCTTCTGCCTGGTTTATATGTGAAGATATTTCCTTTTCCACCATAGGCCTCAAAGCGCTTCAAACGAACATTTGCAGATTCTACAAAAAGAGTGTTTCAAAGCTGCTCTTTCAAAAGAAGTGTTCAACTCTGTGAGTTGGATTCATACTTCACAAAGGAGTTTCACAGAACGCTTCTGTTTAGTTTTTATGGGAAGATATTCCCGTTTCCAACGAAGGCCTGAAAGGGCTCCAAATATCCACTTGCAGATTCTGCAAAAACACAGTTGCAAAACTGCTCTATCAAAAGGAAGGCTTATCTCTCTGAATTGAATGCACACATCATAAAGAGCTTTCTGAGAATGCTTCTGCCTTGTTTATATATGAAGATATTTCTTTTTCCAAAATAGGCCTCAAATCGCTCCAAATGAACACTTGCAGATCCTACAAAAAGAGTGTTTCATAACTGCTCTAGCAAAGGAAAGGTTCACCTCTGTGAGTTGAACACACACATCACAAAGCAGTTTGTGAGAATCCTTCTGTCCAGTTTTTATGGGAAGATATTCCCGCTTCTAACAAAGGCCTGAAAGAGCTCCAAGTATCCACTTGCAGATGCTGCAAAAAGACTCTTTCCAAACTGCTCCATGAAAAGGAAAGTTCAACTCTGTGAGTTGAATGCACACATCATAAAGAAGTTTCAAAGAATGCTTCTGTCTAGGTATTATGTGACGATATTTCCTTTTCCACCATAGGCCTCAAAGCGCTCCAAATGAACACATGTAGATTCTACAAAAAGAGTGTTTCAAAGCTGCTCTTTCAAAAGAAGTGTTCAACTCTGTGAGTTGGATTCATACTTCACAAAGCAGTTTCACAGAACGCTTCTGTTTCGTTTTTATGGGAAGATATTCCCGTTTGCAACGAAGGCCAGAAAGGGCTCTAAGTAACCACTTGCAGATTCTGCCAAAACACAGTTTCAAAACTGCTCTATCAAAAGGAAGGCTTATCTCTCCGAGTTGAATGCACACATCATAAAGAGGTTTCTGAGAATGCTTCTGCCTGGTTTATATGTGAAGATATTTCCTTTTCCACCATAGGCCTCAAAGCGTTCCAAACGAACACTTGCAGATTCTACAAAAAGAGTGTTTCAAAACTGCTCTTTCAAAGGAAGTGTTCAACTCTGTGGGTTGGATTCATACTACACAAAGCAGTTTCACAGAACTCTTCTGTTTAGTTTTTATGGGAAGATATTCCCGTTTCTAACGAAGGCCTGAAAGGGCTCCAAATATCCACTTGCAGATTCTGCAAAAATACAGTTACAAAACTGCTCTATCAAAAGGAAGGCTTATCTCTCTGAGTTGAATGCACACATCATAAAGAGCTTTCTGAGAATGCTTCTGCCTTGTTTATATATGAAGATATTTCTTTTTCCACCATAGGCCTCAAATCGCTCCAAATGAACACTTGCAGATTCTACAAAAAGAGTGTTTCATAACTGCTCTAGCAAAGGAAAGGTTCACCTCTGTGAGTTGAACACACACATCTCAAAGCAGTTTGTGAGAATGCTTCTGTCCAGTTTTTATGGGAAGATATTCCCGCTTCTAGCAAAGGCCTGAAAGAGCTCCAAATATCCACTTGCAGATGCTGCAAAAAGACTCTTTCCAAACTGCTCCATGAAAAAGAAGGTTCAACTCTGTGAGTTGAATGCACACATCATAAAGAAGTTTCAAAGAATGCTTCTGTCTAGGTTTTATGTGAAGATATTTCCTTTTCCACCATAGGCCTCAAAGCGCTCCAAATGAACACTTGCAGATTCTACAAAAAGAGTGTTTCAAAGCTGCTCTTTCAAAAGAAGTGTTCAACTCTGTGAGTTGGATTCATACTTCACAAAGGAGTTTCACAGAACGCTTCTGTTTAGTTTTTATGGGAAGATATTCCCGTTTCCAACGAAGGCCTGAAAGGGCTCCAAATATCCACTTGCAGATTCTGCAAAAACACAGTTGCAAAACTGCTCTATCAAAAGGAAGGCTTATCTCTCCGAGTTGAATGCACACATCATAAAGAGGTTTCTGAGAATGCTTCTGCCTGGATTATATGTGAAGATATTTCCTTTTCCACCATAGGCCTCAAAGCGCTCCAAACGAACACTTGCAGATTCTACAAAAAGAGTGTTTCAAAACTGCTCTTTGAAAGGAAGTGTTCAACTCTGTGAGTTGGATTCATACTATACAAACCAGTTTCACAGAACTCTTCTGTTTAGTTTTTAATGGAAGATATTCCCGTTTCCAACGAAGGCCTGAAAGGGCTCCAAATATCCACTTGCAAATTCTGCAAAAACACAGTTTCAAAACTGCTCTATCAAAAGGAAGGCTTATCTCTCTGAGTTGAATGCACACATCATAAAGAGCTTTCTGAGAATGCTTCTGCCTTGTTTATATATGAAGATATTTCTTTTTCCACCATAGGCCTCAAATCGCTCCAAATGAACACTTGCAGATTCTACAAAAAGAGTGTTTCATAACTGCTCTAGCAAAGGAAAGGTTCACCTCTGTGAGTTGAACACACACATCACAAAGCAGTTTGTGAGAATGCTTCTGTCCAGTTTTTATGGGAAGATATTCCCGCTTCTAACAAAGGCCTGAAAGAGCTCCAAATATCCTATTGCAGATGCTGCAAAAAGACTCTTTCCAAACTGCTCCATGAAAAGGAAAGTTCAACTCTGTGAGTTGAATGCACACATCATAAAGAAGTTTCAAAGAATGCTTCTGTCTAGGTATTATGTGACGATATTTCCTTTTCCACCATAGGCCTCAAAGCGCTCCAAATGAACACATGTAGATTCTACAAAAAGAGTGTTTCAAAGCTGCTCTTTCAAAAGAAGTGTTCAACTCTGTGAGTTGGATTCATACTTCACAAAGCAGTTTCACAGAACGTTTCTGTTTCGTTTTTATCGGAAGATATTCCCGTTTGCAACGAAGGCCTGAAAGGGCTCTAAGTATCCACTTGCAGATTCTGCCAAAACACAGTTTCAAAACTGCTCTATCAAAAGGAAGGCTTATCTCTCCGAGTTGAATGCACACATCATAAAGAGGTTTCTGAGAATGCTTCTGCCTGGTTTATATGTGAAGATATTTCCTTTTCCACCATAGGCCTCAAAGCGCTCCAAACGAACACTTGCAGATTCTACAAAAAGAGTGTTTCAAAACTGCTCTTTCAAAGGAAGTGTTCAACTCTGTGAGTTGGATTCATACTACACAAAGCAGTTTCACAGAACTCTTCTGTTTAGTTTTTATGGGAAGATATTCCCGTTTCCAACGAAGGCCTGAAAGGGCTCCAAGTATCCACTTGCAGATTCTGCAAAAACACAGTTTCAAAACTGCTCTATCAAAAGGAAGGCTTATCTCTCTGAGTTGAATGCACACATCATAAAGGGGTTTCGGAGAATGCTTCAGCCTTGTTTATATGTGAAGCTATTTCTTTTTCCACCATAGGCCTCAAAGCGCTCCAAATGAACACTTGCAGATTCTACAAAAAGAGTGTTTCATAACTGCTCTAGCAAAGGAAAGGTTCACCTCTGTGAGTTGAACACACACATCGCAAAGCAGTTTGTGAGAATGCTTCTGTTTAGTTTTTATGGGAAGATATTCCCGCTTTTAACAAACGCCTGAAAGAGCTCCAAATATCCACTTGCAGATGCTGCAAAAAGACTCTTTCCAAACTGCTCCATGAAAAGGAATGTTCAACTCTGTGAGTTGAATGCACACATCATAAAGAAGTTTCAAAGAATGCTTCTGTCTAGGTTTTATGTGAAGATATTTCCTATTCCACCATAGGCCTCAAAGCGCTCCAAATGAACACTTGCAGATTCTACAAAACGAGTGTTTCAAAACAGCTCTTTCAAAGGAAGTGTTCATCTCTGTGAGTTGGATTCATACGACACAAAGCAGTTTCACAGAACCTTCTGTTTAGTTTTTTTGGGAGATATTCCCGTTTCCAACAAAGGCCTGAAAGGGCTCCAGATATGCACTTGTAGATTCTGCAAAAACACAGTTTCAAAACTGCTCTATCAAAAGGAAGTCTTATCTCTCCGAGTTGAATGCACACATCATACAGAGGTTTCTGGGAATGCTTCTGCCTGGTTTATAAGTGAAGATATTTCCTTTTCCACCATAGGCCTCAAAGCGCTCCAAATGAACACTTGCAGATTCTACAAAAAGAGTGTTTCAAAACAGCTCTTTCAAAGGAAGTGTCCAACTCTGTGAGTTGGATTGATACTGCACAAAGCAGTTTCACAGAACGCTTCTCTTTAGTTTTTATGGGAAGATATTCCCGCTTCTAACAAAGGCCTGAAAGAGCTCCAAATATCCACTTGCAGATGCTGCAAAAAGACTCTTTCCAAACTGCTCCATGAAAAGGAAAGTTTAACTCTGTGAGTTGAATGCACACATCATAAAGAAGTTTCAAAGAATGCTTCTGTCTAGGTTTTATGTGACGATATTTCCTTTTCCACCATAGGCCTCAAAGCGCACCAAATGAACACTTGTAGATTCTACAAAAAGAGTGTTTCAAAACTGCCCTTTCAAAAGAAGTGTTCAACTCTGTGAGTTGGATTCATACTTCACAAAGCAGTTTCACAGAACGCTTCTGTTTAGTTTTTATGGGAAGATATTCCCGTTTCCAACGAAGGCCTGAAAGGGCTCTAAATATCCACTTGCAGATTCTGCCAAAACACAGTTTCCAATCTGCTCTATCAAAAGGAAGGCTTATCTCTCCAAGTTGAATTCACACATCATAAAGAGGTTTCTGAGAATGCTTCTGCCTGGTTTATATGTGAAGATATTTCCTTTTCCACCATAGGCCTCAAAGCGCTCCAAACGAACACTTGCAGATTCTACAAAAAGAGTGTTTCAAAGCTGCTCTTTGAAAGGAAGTGTTCAACTCTGTGAGTTGGATTCATACTACACAAAGCAGTTTCACGGAACTCTTCTGTTTAGTTTTTATGGGAAGATATTCCCGTTTCCAACGAAGGCCTGAAAGGGCTCCAAATATCCACTTGCAGATTCTGCAAAAATACAGTTTCAAAACTGCTCTATCAAAAGGAAGGCTTATCTGTCTGAGTTGAATGCACACATCATAAAGAGCTTTCTGAGAATGCTTCTGCCTTGTTTATATATGAAGATATTTCTTTTTCCACCATAGGCCTCAAATCGCTCCAAATGAACACTTGCAGATTCTACAAAAAGAGTGTTTCGTAACTGCTCTAGCAAAGGAAAGGTTCACCTCTGTGAGTTGAACACACACATCTCAAAGCAGTTTGTGAGAATGCTTCTGTCCAGTTTTTATGGGAAGATATTCCCGCTTCTAGCAAAGGCTTGAAAGAGCTCCAAATATCCACTTGCAGATGCTGCAAAAAGACTCTTTCCAAACTGCTCCATGAAAAAGAAGGTTCAACTCTGTGAGTTGAATGCACACATCATAAAGAAGTTTCAAAGAATGCTTCTGTCTAGGTTTTATGTGAAGATATTTCTTTTTCCACCATAGGCCCCAAAGCGCTCCAAATGAACACTTGCAGATTCTACAAAAAGAGTGTTTCATAACTGCTCTAGCAAAGGAAAGGTTCACCTCTGTGAGTTGAACACACACATCACAAAGCAGATTGTGAGAATGCTTCTGTCCAGTTTTAATGGGAAGATATTCCCGCTTCTAACAAAGGCCTGAAAGAGCTCCAAATATCCACTTGCAGATGCTGCAAAAAGACTCTTTCCAAACTGCTCCATGAAAAGGAATGTTCAACTCTGTGAGTTGAATGCACACATCATAAAGAAGTTTCAAAGAATGCTTCTGTCTAGGTTTTATGTGAAGATATTTCCTTTTCCACCATAGGCCTCAAAGCGCTCCAAATGAACACTTGCAGATTCTACAAAAAGAGTGTTTCAAAGCTGCTCTTTCAAAAGATGTGTTCAACTCTGTGAGTTGGATTCATACTTCACAAAGGAGTTTCACAGAACGCTTCTGTTTAGTTTTTATGGGAAGATATTCCCGTTTGCAACGAAGGCCTGAAAGGGCTCCAAATATCCACTTGCAGATTCTGCAAAAACACAGTTGCAAAACTGCTCTATCAAAAGGAAGGCTTATCTCTCCGAGTTGAATGCACACATCATAAAGAGGTTTCTGAGAATGCTTCTGCCTGGATTATATGTGAAGATATTTCCTTTTCCACCATAGGCCTCAAAGCGCTCCAAACGAACACTTGCAGATTCTACAAAAAGAGTGTTTCAAAACTGCTCTTTGAAAGGAAGTGTTCAACTCTGTGAGTGGGATTCATACTACACAAAGCAGTTTCACAGAACTCTTCTGTTTAGTTTTTATGGGAAGATATTCCCGTTTCCAACGAAGGCCTGAAAGGGCTCCAAATATCCACTTGCAGATTCTGCAAAAACACAGTTTCAAAACTGCTCTATCAAAAGGAAGGCTTATCTCTCTGAGTTGAATGCACACATCATAAAGGGGTTTCGGAGAATGCTTCTGCCTTGTTTATATATGAAGATATTTCTTTTTCCACCATAGGCCTCAAAGCGCTCCAAATGAACACTTGCAGATTCTACAAAAAGAGTGTTTCATAACTGCTCTAGCAAAGGAAAGGTTCACCTCTGTGAGTTGAACACACACATCTCAAAGCAGTTTGTGAGAATGCTTCTGTCCAGTTTTTATGGGAAGATATTCCCGCTTCTAACAGAGGCCTGAAAGAGCTCCAAATATCCACTTGCAGATGCTGCAAAAAGACTCTTTCCAAACTGCTCCATGAAAAAGAAGGTTCAACTCTGTGAGTTGAACGCACACATCATAAAGAAGTTTCAAAGAATGCTTCTGTCTAGGTTTTATGTGAAGATATTTCTTTTTAAACCATAGGCCTCAAAGCGCTCCAAATGAACACTTGCAGATTCTACAAAAAGAGTGTTTCATAAATGCTCTAGCAAAAGAATAGTTCACCTCTGTGAGTTGAACACACACATCGCAAAGCAGTTTGTGAGAATGCTTCTGTTTAGTTTTTATGGGAAGATATTCCCGCTTTTAACAAACGCCTGAAAGAGCTCCAAATATCCACTTGCAGATGCTGCAAAAAGACTCTTTCCAAACTGCTCCATGAAAAGGAATGTTCAACTCTGTGAGTTGAATGCACACATCATAAAGAAGTTTCAAAGAATGCTTCTGTCTAGGTTTTATGTGAAGATATTTCCTATTCCACCATAGGCCTCAAAGCGCTCCAAATGAACAATTGCAGATTCTACAAAAAGAGTGTTTCAAAGCTGCTCTTTCAAAAGAAGTGTTCAACTCTGTGATTTGGATTCATACTTCACAAAGGAGTTTCACAGAACGCTTCTGTTTAGTTTTTATGGGAAGATATTCCCGTTTCCAACGAAGGCCTGAAAGGGCTCCAAATATCCACTTGCAGATTCTGCAAAAACACAGTTGCAAAACTGCTCTATCAAAAGGAAGGCTTATCTCTCTGAGTTGAATGCACACATCATAAAGAGCTTTCTGAGAATGCTTCTGCCTTGTTTATATATGAAGATATTTCTTTTTCCACCATAGGCTTCAAATCGCTCCAAATGAACACTTGCAAATTCTACAAAAAGAGTGTTTCATAACTGCTCTAGCAAAGGAAAGGTTCACCTCTGTGAATTGAACACACACATCACAAAGCAGTTTGTGAGAATGCTTCTGTTTAGTTTTTATGGGAAGATATTCCCGCTTTTAACAAACGCCTGAAAGAGCTCCAAATATCCACTTGCAGATGCTGCAAAAAGACTCTTTCCAAACTGCTCCATGAAAAGGAAATTTCAACTCTGTGAGTTGAATGCACACATCATAAAGAACTTTCGAAGAATGCTTCTGTCTAGGTTTTATGTGAAGATATTTCCTTTTCCACCATAGGCCTCAAAGCGCTCCAAATGAACACTTGCAGATTCTACAAAACGAGTGTTTCAAAACAGCTCTTTCAAAGGAAGTGTTCAACTCTGTGAGTTGGATTCATACGACACAAAGCAGTTTCACAGAACCTTCTGTTTAGTTTTTTTGGGAAGATATTCCCGTTTCCAACAAAGGCCTGAAAGGGCTCCAGATATGCACTTGTAGATTCTGCAAAAACACAGTTTCAAAACTGCTCTATCAAAAGGAAGTCTTATCTCTCCGAGTTGAATGCACACATCATACAGAGGTTTCTGGGAATGCTTCTGCCTGGTTTATAAGTGAAGATATTTCCTTTTCCACCATAGGCCTCAAAGCGCTCCAAATGAACACTTGCAGATTCTACAAAAAGAGTGTTTCAAAACAGCTCTTTCAAAGGAAGTGTCCAACTCTGTGAGTTGGATTGATACTACACAAAGCAGTTTCACAGAACGCTTCTCTTTAGTTTTTATGGGAAGATATTCCCGCTTCTAACAAAGGCCTGAAAGAGCTCCAAATATCCACTTGCAGATGCTGCAAAAAGACTCTTTCCAAACTGCTCCATGAAAAGGAAAGTTTAACTCTGTGAGTTGAATGCACACATCATAAAGAAGTTTCAAAGAATGCTTCTGTCTAGGTTTTATGTGACGATATTTCCTTTTCCACCATAGGCCTCAAAGCGCACCAAATGAACACTTGTAGATTCTACAAAAAGAGTGTTTCAAAACTGCCCTTTCAAAAGAAGTGTTCAACTCTGTGAGTTGGATTCATACTTCACAAAGCAGTTTCACAGAACGCTTCTGTTTAGTTTTTATGGGAAGATATTCCCGTTTCCAACGAAGGCCTGAAAGGGCTCTAAATATCCACTTGCAGATTCTGCCAAAACACAGTTTCAAAACTGCTCTATCAAAAGGAAGGCTTATCTCTCCAAGTTGAATTCACACATCATAAAGAGGTTTCTGAGAATGCTTCTGCCTGGTTTATAAGTGAAGATATTTCCTTTTCCACCATAGGCCTCAAAGCGCTCCAAATGAACACTTGCAGATTCTACAAAAAGAGTGTTCCAAAACAGCTCTTTCAAAGGAAGTGTCCAACTCTGTGAGTTGGATTCATACTATACAAAGCAGTTTCACAGAACGCTTCTGTTTAGTTTTTTTGGGAAGATATCCCCGTTTCCAACGAAGGCCAGAAAGGGCTCCAAATATCCACTTGCAGATCCTGCAAAAACACAGTTTCAAAACTGCTCTATCAAAAGGAAGGCTTATCTCCCCGAGTTGAATGCACACATCATAAAGAGGTTTCTGAGAATGCTTCTGCCTTGTTTATATATGAAGATATTTCTTTTTCAACCATAGGCCTCAAATCGCTCCAAATGAACACTTGAAGATTCTACAAAAAGAGTGTTTCATAACTGCTCTAGCAAAGGAATAGTTCACCTCTGTGAGTTTGAACACACACATCACAAAGCAGTTTGTGACAATGCTTCTGTCCAGTTTATATGGGAAGATATTCCCGCTTCTAACAAAGGCCTGAAAGAGCTCCAAATATCCACTTGCAGATGCTGCAAAAAGACTCTTTCCAAACTGCTCCATGAAAAAGAAGGTTCAACTCTGTGAGTTGAATGTGCACGTCATAAAGAAGTTTCAAAGAATGCTTCTGTCTAGGTTTAATGTGAAGATATTTCTTTTTCCACCATAGGCCTCAAAGCGCTCCAAATGAACACTTGCAGATTCTACAAAAAGAGTGTTTCAAAGCTGCTCTTTCAAAAGAAGTGTTCAACTCTGTGAGTTGGATTCATACTTCACAAAGGAGTTTCACAGAACGCTTCTGTTTAGTTTTTATGGGAAGATATTCCCGTTTCCAACGAAGGCCTGAAAGGGCTCCAAATATACACTTGCAGATTCTGCAAAAACACAGTTGCAAAACTGCTCTATCAAAAGGAAGGCTTATCTCTCCGAGTTGAATGCACACATCATAAAGAGGTTTCTGAGAATGCTTCTGCCTGGATTATATGTGAAGATATTTCCTTTTCCACCATAGGCCTCAAAGCGCTCCAAACGAACACTTGCAGATTCTACAAAAAGAGTGTTTCAAAACTGCTCTTTGAAAGGAAGTGTTCAACTCTGTGAGTTGGATTCATACTACACAAAGCAGTTTCACAGAACGTTTCTGTTTAGTTTTTAATGGAAGATATTCCCGTTTCCAACGAAGGCCTGAAAGGGCTCCAAATATCCACTTGCAGATTCTGCAAAAACACAGTTTCAAAACTGCTCTATCAAAAGGAAGGCTTATCTCTCTGAGTTGAATGCACACATCATAAAGAGCTTTCTGAGAATGCTTCTGCCTTGTTTATATATGAAGATATTTCTTTTTCCACCATAGGCCTCAAATCGCTCCAAATGAACACTTGCAGATTCTACAAAAAGAGTGTTTCATAACTGCTCTAGCAAAGGAAAGGTTCACCTCTGTGAGTTGAACACACACATCACAAAGCAGTTTGTGAGAATGCTTCTGTCCAGTTTTTATGGGAAGATATTCCCGCTTCTAACAAAGGCCTGAAAGAGCTCCAAATATCCACTTGCAGATGCTGCAAAAAGACTCTTTCCAAACTGCTCCATGAAAAGGAAAGTTCAACTCTGTGAGTTGAATGCACACATCATAAAGAAGTTTCAAAGAATGCTTCTGTCTAGGTATTATGTGACGATATTTCCTTTTCCACCATAGGCCTCAAAGCGCTCCAAATGAACACATGTAGATTCTACAAAAAGAGTGTTTAAAAGCTGCGCTTTCAAAAGAAGCGTTCAACTCTGTGAGTTGGATTCATACTTCACAAAGCAGTTTCACAGAACGTTTCTGTTTCGTTTTTATCGGAAGATATTCCCGTTTGCAACGAAGGCCTGAAAGGGCTCTAAGTATCCACTTGCAGATTCTGCCAAAACACAGTTTCAAAACTGCTCTATCAAAAGGAAGGCTTATCTCTCCGAGTTGAATGCACACATCATAAAGAGGTTTCTGAGAATGCTTCTGCCTGGTTTATATGTGAAGAGATTTCCTTTTCCACCATAGGCCTCAAAGCGCTCCAAACGAACACTTGCAGATTCTACAAAAAGAGTGTTTCAAAACTGCTCTTTCAAAAGAAGTGTTCAACTCTGTGAGTTGGATTCATACTACACAAAGCAGTTTCACAGAACTCTTCTGTTTAGTTTTTATGGGAAGATATTCCCGTTTCCAACGAAGGCCTGAAAGGGCTCCAAATATCCACTTGCAGATTCTGCAAAAACACAGTTTCAAAACTGCTCTATCAAAAGGAAGGCTTATCTCTCTGAGTTGAATGCACACATCATAAAGAGCTTTCTGAGAATGCTTCTGCCTTGTTTATATATGAAGATATTTCTTTTTCCACCATAGGCCTCAAATCGCTCCAAATGAACACTTGCAGATTCTACAAAAAGAGTGTTTCATAACTGCTCTAGCAAAGGAAAGGTTCACCTCTGTGAGTTGAACACACACATCACAAAGCAGTTTGTGAGAATGCTTCTGTCCAGTTTTAATGGGAAGATATTCCCGCTTCTAACAAAGGCCTGAAAGAGCTCCAAATATCCACTTGCAGATGCTGCAAAAAGACTCTTTCCAAACTGCTCCATGAAAAGGAATGTTCAACTCTGTGAGTTGAATGCACACATCATAAAGAAGTTTCAAAGAATGCTTCTGTCTAGGTTTTATGTGAAGATATTTCCTATTCCACCATAGGCCTCAAAGCGCTCCAAATGAACAATTGCAGATTCTACAAAAAGAGTGTTTCAAAGCTGCTCTTTCAAAAGAAGTGTTCAACTCTGTGAGTTGGATTCATACTTCACAAAGGAGTTTCACAGAACGCTTCTGTTTAGTTTTTATGGGAAGATATTCCCGTTTCCAACGAAGGCCTGAAAGGGCTCCAAATATCCACTTGCAGATTCTGCAAAAACACAGTTGCAAAACTGCTCTATCAAAAGGAAGGCTTATCTCTCTGAGTTGAATGCACACATCATAAAGAGCTTTCTGAGAATGCTTCTGCCTTGTTTATATATGAAGATATTTCTTTTTCCACCATAGGCTTCAAATCGCTCCAAATGAACACTTGCAAATTCTACAAAAAGAGTGTTTCATAACTGCTCTAGCAAAGGAAAGGTTCACCTCTGTGAGTTGAACACACACATCACAAAGCAGTTTGTGAGAATGCTTCTGTTTAGTTTTTATGGGAAGATATTCCCGCTTTTAACAAACGCCTGAAAGAGCTCCAAATATCCACTTGCAGATGCTGCAAAAAGACTCTTTCCAAACTGCTCCATGAAAAGGAAATTTCAACTCTGTGAGTTGAATGCACACATCATAAAGAACTTTCGAAGAATGCTTCTGTCTAGGTTTTATGTGAAGATATTTCCTTTTCCACCATAGGCCTCAAAGCGCTCCAAATGAACACTTGCAGATTCTACAAAACGAGTGTTTCAAAACAGCTCTTTCAAAGGAAGTGTTCAACTCTGTGAGTTGGATTCATACGACACAAAGCAGTTTCACAGAACCTTCTGTTTAGTTTTTTTGGGAAGATATTCCCGTTTCCAACAAAGGCCTGAAAGGGCTCCAGATATGCACTTGTAGATTCTGCAAAAACACAGTTTCAAAACTGCTCTATCAAAAGGAAGTCTTATCTCTCCGAGTTGAATGCACACATCATACAGAGGTTTCTGGGAATGCTTCTGCCTGGTTTATAAGTGAAGATATTTCCTTTTCCACCATAGGCCTCAAAGCGCTCCAAATGAACACTTGCAGATTCTACAAAAAGAGTGTTTCAAAACAGCTCTTTCAAAGGAAGTGTCCAACTCTGTGAGTTGGATTGATACTACACAAAGCAGTTTCACAGAACGCTTCTCTTTAGTTTTTATGGGAAGATATTCCCGCTTCTAACAAAGGCCTGAAAGAGCTCCAAATATCCACTTGCAGATGCTGCAAAAAGACTCTTTCCAAACTGCTCCATGAAAAGGAAAGTTTAACTCTGTGAGTTGAATGCACACATCATAAAGAAGTTTCAAAGAATGCTTCTGTCTAGGTTTTATGTGACGATATTTCCTTTTCCACCATAGGCCTCAAAGCGCACCAAATGAACACTTGTAGATTCTACAAAAAGAGTGTTTCAAAACTGCCCTTTCAAAAGAAGTGTTCAACTCTGTGAGTTGGATTCATACTTCACAAAGCAGTTTCACAGAACGCTTCTGTTTAGTTTTTACGGGAAGATATTCCCGTTTCCAACGAAGGCCTGAAAGGGCTCTAAATATCCACTTGCAGATTCTGCCAAAACACAGTTTCAAAACTGCTCTATCAAAAGGAAGGCTTATCTCTCCAAGTTGAATTCACACATCATAAAGAGGTTTCTGAGAATGCTTCTGCCTGGTTTATAAGTGAAGATATTTCCTTTTCCACCATAGGCCTCAAAGCGCTCCAAATGAACACTTGCAGATTCTACAAAAAGAGTGTTCCAAAACAGCTCTTTCAAAGGAAGTGTCCAACTCTGTGAGTTGGATTCATACTATACAAAGCAGTTTCACAGAACGCTTCTGTTTAGTTTTTTTGGGAAGATATCCCCGTTTCCAACGAAGGCCAGAAAGGGCTCCAAATATCCACTTGCAGATCCTGCAAAAACACAGTTTCAAAACTGCTCTATCAAAAGGAAGGCTTATCTCCCCGAGTTGAATGCACACATCATAAAGAGGTTTCTGAGAATGCTTCTGCCTTGTTTATATATGAAGATATTTCTTTTTCAACCATAGGCCTCAAATCGCTCCAAATGAACACTTGAAGATTCTACAAAAAGAGTGTTTCATAACTGCTCTAGCAAAGGAATAGTTCACCTCTGTGAGTTTGAACACACACATCACAAAGCAGTTTGTGACAATGCTTCTGTCCAGTTTATATGGGAAGATATTCCCGCTTCTAACAAAGGCCTGAAAGAGCTCCAAATATCCACTTGCAGATGCTGCAAAAAGACTCTTTCCAAACTGCTCCATGAAAAAGAAGGTTCAACTCTGTGAGTTGAATGTGCACGTCATAAAGAAGTTTCAAAGAATGCTTCTGTCTAGGTTTAATGTGAAGATATTTCTTTTTCCACCATAGGCCTCAAAGCGCTCCAAATGAACACTTGCAGATTCTACAAAAAGAGTGTTTCAAAGCTGCTCTTTCAAAAGAAGTGTTCAACTCTGTGAGTTGGATTCATACTTCACAAAGGAGTTTCACAGAACGCTTCTGTTTAGTTTTTATGGGAAGATATTCCCGTTTCCAACGAAGGCCTGAAAGGGCTCCAAATATACACTTGCAGATTCTGCAAAAACACAGTTGCAAAACTGCTCTATCAAAAGGAAGGCTTACCTCTCCGAGTTGAATGCACACATCATAAAGAGGTTTCTGAGAATGCTTCTGCCTGGATTATATGTGAAGATATTTCCTTTTCCACCATAGGCCTCAAAGCGCTCCAAACGAACACTTGCAGATTCTACAAAAAGAGTGTTTCAAAACTGCTCTTTGAAAGGAAGTGTTCAACTCTGTGAGTTGGATTCATACTACACAAAGCAGTTTCACAGAACGTTTCTTTTTAGTTTTTAATGGAAGATATTCCCGTTTCCAACGAAGGCCTTAAAGGGCTCCAAATATCCACTTGCAGATTCTGCAAAAACACAGTTTCAAAACTGCTCTATCAAAAGGAAGGCTTATCTCTCTGAGTTGAATGCACACATCATAAAGAGCTTTCTGAGAATGCTTCTGCCTTGTTTATATATGAAGATATTTCTTTTTCCACCATAGGCCTCAAATCGCTCCAAATGAACACTTGCAGATTCTACAAAAAGAGTGTTTCATAACTGCTCTAGCAAAGGAAAGGTTCACCTCTGTGAGTTGAACACACACATCACAAAGCAGTTTGTGAGAATGCTTCTGTCCAGTTTTTATGGGAAGATATTCCCGCTTCTAACAAAGGCCTGAAAGAGCTCCAAATATCCACTTGCAGATGCTGCAAAAAGACTCTTTCCAAACTGCTCCATGAAAAGGAAAGTTCAACTCTGTGAGTTGAATGCACACATCATAAAGAAGTTTCAAAGAATGCTTCTGTCTAGGTATTATGTGACGATATTTCCTTTTCCACCATAGGCCTCAAAGCGCTCCAAATGAACACATGTAGATTCTACAAAAAGAGTGTTTAAAAGCTGCGCTTTCAAAAGAAGCATTCAACTCTGTGAGTTGGATTCATACTTCACAAAGCAGTTTCACAGAACGTTTCTGTTTCGTTTTTATCGGAAGATATTCCCGTTTGCAACGAAGGCCTGAAAGGGCTCTAAGTATCCACTTGCAGATTCTGCCAAAACACAGTTTCAAAACTGCTCTATCAAAAGGAAGGCTTATCTCTCCGAGTTGAATGCACACATCATAAAGAGGTTTCTGAGAATGCTTCTGCCTGGTTTATATGTGAAGATATTTCCTTTTCCACCATAGGCCTCAAAGCGCTCCAAACGAACACTTGCAGATTCTACAAAAAGAGTGTTTCAAAACTGCTCTTTCAAAAGAAGTGTTCAACTCTGTGAGTTGGATTCATACTACACAAAGCAGTTTCACAGAACTCTTCTGTTTAGTTTTTATGGGAAGATATTCCCGTTTCCAACGAAGGCCTGAAAGGGCTCCAAATATCCACTTGCAGATTCTGCAAAAACACAGTTTCAAAACTGCTCTATCAAAAGGAAGGCTTATCTCTCTGAGTTGAATGCACACATCATAAAGAGCTTTCTGAGAATGCTTCTGCCTTGTTTATATATGAAGATATTTCTTTTTCCACCATAGGCCTCAAATCGCTCCAAATGAACACTTGCAGATTCTACAAAAAGAGTGTTTCATAACTGCTCTAGCAAAGGAAAGGTTCACCTCTGTGAGTTGAACACACACATCACAAAGCAGTTTGTGAGAATGCTTCTGTCCAGTTTTAATGGGAAGATATTCCCGCTTCTAACAAAGGCCTGAAAGAGCTCCAAATATCCACTTGCAGATGCTGCAAAAAGACTCTTTCCAAACTGCTCCATGAAAAGGAATGTTCAACTCTGTGAGTTGAATGCACACATCATAAAGAAGTTTCAAAGAATGCTTCTGTCTAGGTTTTATGTGAAGATATTTCCTTTTCCACCATAGGCCTCAAAGCGCTCCAAATGAACACTTGCAGATTCTACAAAAAGAGTGTTTCAAAGCTGCTTTTTCAAAAGAAGTGTTCAACTCTGTGAGTTGGATTCATACTTCCCAAAGGAGTTTCACAGAACGCTTCTGTTTAGTTTTTATGGGAAGATATTCCCGTTTCCAACGAAGGCCTGAAAGGGCTCCAAATATCCACTTGCAGATTCTGCAAAAACACAGTTTCAAAACTGCTCTATCAAAAGGAAGGCTTATCTCTCTGAGTTGAATGCACACATCATAAAGGGGTTTCTGAGAATGCTTCTGCCTTGTTTATATATGAAGATATTTCTTTTTCCACCATAGGCCTCAAATCGCTCCAATTGAACACTTGCAGATTCTACAAAAAGAGTGTTTCATAACTGCTCTAGCAAAGGAAAGGTTCACCTCTGTGAGTTGAACACACACATCTCAAAGCAGTTTGTGAGAATGCTTCTGTCCAGTTTTTATGGGAAGATATTCCCGCTTCTAACAAAGGCCTGAAAGAGCTCCAAATATCCACTTGCAGATGCTGCAAAAAGACTCTTTCCAAACTGCTCCATGAAAAGGAAAGTTTAACTCTGTGAGTTGAATGCACACATCATAAAGAAGTTTCAAAGAATGCTTCTGTCTAGGTTTTATGTGACGATATTTCCTTTTCCATCATAGGCCTCAAAGCGCACCAAATGAACACTTGTAGATTCTACAAAAAGAGTGTTTCAAAACTGCCCTTTCAAAAGAAGTGTTCAACTCTGTGAGTTGGATTCATACTTCACAAAGCAGTTTCACAGAACGCTTCTGTTTAGTTTTTATGGGAAGATATTCCCGTTTCCAACGAAGGCCTGAAAGGGCTCTAAATATCCACTTGCAGATTCTGCCAAAACACAGTTTCAAAACTGCTCTATCAAAAGGAAGGCTTATCTCTCCAAGTTGAATTCACACATCATAAAGAGGTTTCTGAGAATGCTTCTGAGTGGTTTATAAGTGAAGATATTTCCTTTTCCACCATAGGCCTCAAAGCGCTCCAAATGAACACTTGCAGATTCTACAAAAAGAGTGTTCCAAAACAGCTCTTTCAAAGGAAGTGTCCAACTCTGTGAGTTGGATTCATACTATACAAAGCAGTTTCACAGAACGCTTCTGTTTAGTTTTTTTGGGAAGATATCCCCGTTTCCAACGAAGGCCAGAAAGGGCTCCAAATATCCACTTGCAGATCCTGCAAAAACACAGTTTCAAAACTGCTCTATCAAAAGGAAGGCTTATCTCCCCGAGTTGAACGCACACATCATAAAGAGGTTTCTGAGAATGCTTCTGCCTTGTTTATATATGAAGATATTTCTTTTTCCACCATAGGCCTCAAATCGCTCCAAATGAACACTTGCAGATTCTACAAAAAGAGTGTTTCATAACTTCTCTAGCAAAGGAATAGTTCACCTCTGTGAGTTTGAACACACACATCACAAAGCAGTTTGTGACAATGCTTCTGTCCAGTTTTTATGGGAAGATATTCCCGCTTCTAACAAAGGCCTGAAAGAGCTCCAAATATCCACTTGCAGATGCTGCAAAAAGACTCTTTCCAAACTGCTCCATGAAAAAGAAGGTTCAACCCTGTGAGTTGAATGTGCACGTCATAAAGAAGTTTCAAAGAATGCTTCTGTCTAGGTTTAATGTGAAGATATTTCTTTTTCCACCATAGGCCTCAAAGCGCTCCAAATGAACACTTGCAGATTCTACAAAAAGAGTGTTTCAAAGCTGCTCTTTCAAAAGAAGTGTTCAACTCTGTGAGTTGGATTCATACTTCACAAAGGAGTTTCACAGAACGCTTCTGTTTAGTTTTTATGGGAAGATATTCCCGTTTCCAACGAAGGCCTGAAAGGGCTCCAAATATCCACTTGCAGATTCTGCAAAAACACAGTTGCAAAAGTGCTCTATCAAAAGGAAGGCTTATCTCTCTGAATTGAATGCACACATCATAAAGAGCTTTCTGAGAATGCTTCTGCCTTGTTTATATATGAAGATATTTCTTTTTCCACCATAGGCCTCAAATCGCTCCAAATGAACACTTGCAGATCCTACAAAAAGAGTGTTTCATAACTGCTCTAGCAAAGGAAAGGTTCACCTCTGTGAGTTGAACACACACATCACAAAGCAGTTTGTGAGAATCCTTCTGTCCAGTTTTTATGGGAAGATATTCCCGCTTCTAACAAAGGCCTGAAAGAGCTCCAAGTATCCACTTGCAGATGCTGCAAAAAGACTCTTTCCAAACTGCTCCATGAAAAGGAAAGTTCAACTCTGTGAGTTGAATGCACACATCATAAAGAAGTTTCAAAGAATGCTTCTGTCTAGGTATTATGTGACGATATTTCCTTTTCCACCATAGGCCTCAAAGCGCTCCAAATGAACACATGTAGATTCTACAAAAAGAGTGTTTCAAAGCTGCTCTTTCAAAAGAAGTGTTCAACTCTGTGAGTTGGATTCATACTTCACAAAGCAGTTTCACAGAACGTTTCTGTTTCGTTTTTATGGGAAGATATTCCCGTTTGCAACGAAGGCCAGAAAGGGCTCTAAGTAACCACTTGCAGATTCTGCCAAAACACAGTTTCAAAACTGCTCTATCAAAAGGAAGGCTTATCTCTCCGAGTTGAATGCACACATCATAAAGAGGTTTCTGAGAATGCTTCTGCCTGGTTTATATGTGAAGATATTTCCTTTTCCACCATAGGCCTCAAAGCGTTCCAAACGAACACTTGCAGATTCTACAAAAAGAGTGTTTCAAAACTGCTCTTTCAAAGGAAGTGTTCAACTCTGTGGGTTGGATTCATACTACACAAAGCAGTTTCACAGAACTCTTCTGTTTAGTTTTTAATGGAAGATATTCCCGTTTCCAACGAAGGCCTGAAAGGGCTCCAAATATACACTTGCAGATTCTGCAAAAACACAGTTGCAAAACTGCTCTATCAAAAGGAAGGCTTATCTCTCCGAGTTGAATGCACACATCATAAAGAGGTTTCTGAGAATGCTTCTGCCTGGATTATATGTGAAGATATTTCCTTTTCCACCATAGGCCTCAAAGCGCTCCAAACGAACACTTGCAGATTCTACAAAAAGAGTGTTTCAAAAGTGCTCTTTGAAAGGAAGTGTTCAACTCTGTGAGTTGGATTCATACTACACAAAGCAGTTTCACAGAACTCTTCTGTTTAGTTTTTAATGGAAGATATTCCCGTTTCCAACGAAGGCCTGAAAGAGCTCCAAATATCCACTTGCAGATTCTGCAAAAACACAGTTTCAAAACTGCTCTATCAAAAGGAAGGCTTATCTCTCTGAGTTGAATGCACACATCATAAAGAGCTTTCTGAGAATGCTTCTGCCTTGTTTATATATGAAGATATTTCTTTTTCCACCATAGGCCTCAAATCGCTCCAAATGAACACTTGCAGATTCTACAAAAAGAGTGTTTCATAACTGCTCTAGCAAAGGAAAGGTTCACCTCTGTGAGTTGAACACACACATCACAAAGCAGTTTGTGAGAATGCTTCTGTCCAGTTTTTATGGGAAGATACTCCCGCTTCTAAAAAAGGCCTGAAAGAGCTCCAAATATCCTATTGCAGATGCTGCAAAAAGACTCTTTCCAAACTGCTCCATGAAAAGGAAAGTTCAACTCTGTGAGTTGAATGCACACATCATAAAGAAGTTTCAAAGAATGCTTCTGTCTAGGTATTATGTGACGATATTTCCTTTTCCACCATAGGCCTCAAAGCGCTCCAAATGAACAGATGTAGATTCTACAAAAAGAGTGTTTCAAAGCTGCTCTTTCAAAAGAAGTGTTCAACTCTGTGAGTTGGATTCATACTTCACAAAGCAGTTTCACAGAACGTTTCTGTTTCTTTTTTATCGGAAGATATTCCCGTTTGCAACGAAGGCCTGAAAGGGCTCCAAGTATCCACTTGCAGATTCTGCCAAAACACAGTTTCAAAACTGCTCTATCAAAAGGAAGGCTTATCTCTCCGAGTTGAATGCACACATCATAAAGAGGTTTCTGAGAATGCTTCTGCCTGGTTTATATGTGAAGATATTTCCTTTTCCACCATAGGCCTCAAAGCGCTCCAAACGAACACTTGCAGATTCTACAAAAAGAGTGTTTCAAAGCTGCTCTTTCAAAAGAAGTGTTCAACTCTGTGAGTTGGATTCATACTTCACAAAGGAGTTTCACAGAACGCTTCTGTTTAGTTTTTATGGGAAGATATTCCCGTTTCCAACGAAGGCCTGAAAGGGCTCCAAATATCCACTTGCAGATTCTGCAAAAACACAGTTTCAAAACTGCTCTATCAAAAGGAAGGCTTATCTCTCTGAGTTGAATGCACACATCATAAAGAGCTTTCTGAGAATGCTTCTGCCTTGTTTATATATGAAGATATTTCTTTTTCCACCATAGGCCTCAAATCGCTCCAAATGAACACTTGCAGATTCTACAAAAAGAGTGTTTCATAACTGCTCTAGCAAAGGAAAGGTTCACCTCTGTGAGTTGAACACACACATCTCAAAGCAGTTTGTGAGAATGCTTCTGTCCAGTTTTAATGGGAAGATATTCCCGCTTCTAACAAAGGCCTGAAAGAGCTCCAAATATCCACTTGCAGATGCTGCAAAAAGACTCTTTCCAAACTGCTCCATGAAAAGGAATGTTCAACTCTGTGAGTTGAATGCACACATCATAAAGAAGTTTCAAAGAATGCTTCTGTCTAGGTTTTATATGAAGATATTTCCTTTTCCACCGTAGGCCTCAAAGCGCTCCAAATGAACACTTGCAGATTCTACAAAAAGTGTGTTTCAAAGCTGCTCTTTCAAAAGAAGTCTTCAACTCTGTGAGTTGGATTCATACTTCACAAAGGAGTTTCACAGAACGCTTCTGTTTAGTTTTTAATGGAAGATATTCCCGTTTCCAACGAAGGCCTGAAAGGGCTCCAAATATACACTTGCAGATTCTGCAAAAACACAGTTGCAAAACTGCTCTATCAAAAGGAAGGCTTATCTCTCCGAGTTGAATGCACACATCATAAAGAGGTTTCTGAGAATGCTTCTGCCTGGATTATATGTGAAGATATTTCCTTTTCCACCATAGGCCTCAAAGCGCTCCAAACGAACACTTGCAGATTCTACAAAAAGAGTGTTTCAAAAGTGCTCTTTGAAAGGAAGTGTTCAACTCTGTGAGTTGGATTCATACTACACAAAGCAGTTTCACAGAACTCTTCTGTTTAGTTTTTAATGGAAGATATTCCCGTTTCCAACGAAGGCCTGAAAGAGCTCCAAATATCCACTTGCAGATTCTGCAAAAACACAGTTTCAAAACTGCTCTATCAAAAGGAAGGCTTATCTCTCTGAGTTGAATGCACACATCATAAAGAGCTTTCTGAGAATGCTTCTGCCTTGTTTATATATGAAGATATTTCTTTTTCCACCATAGGCCTCAAATCGCTCCAAATGAACACTTGCAGATTCTACAAAAAGAGTGTTTCATAACTGCTCTAGCAAAGGAAAGGTTCACCTCTGTGAGTTGAACACACACATCACAAAGCAGTTTGTGAGAATGCTTCTGTCCAGTTTTTATGGGAAGATACTCCCGCTTCTAAAAAAGGCCTGAAAGAGCTCCAAATATCCTATTGCAGATGCTGCAAAAAGACTCTTTCCAAACTGCTCCATGAAAAGGAAAGTTCAACTCTGTGAGTTGAATGCACACATCATAAAGAAGTTTCAAAGAATGCTTCTGTCTAGGTATTATGTGACGATATTTCCTTTTCCACCATAGGCCTCAAAGCGCTCCAAATGAACAGATGTAGATTCTACAAAAAGAGTGTTTCAAAACTGCTCTTTCAAAAGAAGTGTTCAACTCTGTGAGTTGGATTCATACTTCACAAAGCAGTTTCACAGAACGTTTCTGTTTCTTTTTTATCGGAAGATATTCCCGTTTGCAACGAAGGCCTGAAAGGGCTCCAAGTATCCACTTGCAGATTCTGCCAAAACACAGTTTCAAAACTGCTCTACCAAAAGGAAGGCTTATCTCTCCGAGTTGAATGCACACATCATAAAGAGGTTTCTGAGAATGCTTCTGCCTGGTTTATATGTGAAGATATTTCCTTTTCCACCATAGGCCTCAAAGCGCTCCAAACGAACACTTGCAGATTCTACAAAAAGAGTGTTTCAAAGCTGCTCTTTCAAAAGAAGTGTTCAACTCTGTGAGTTGGATTCATACTTCACAAAGGAGTTTCACAGAACGCTTCTGTTTAGTTTTTATGGGAAGATATTCCCGTTTCCAACGAAGGCCTGAAAGGGCTCCAAATATCCACTTGCAGATTCTGCAAAAACACAGTTTCAAAACTGCTCTATCAAAAGGAAGGCTTATCTCTCTGAGTTGAATGCACACATCATAAAGAGCTTTCTGAGAATGCTTCTGCCTTGTTTATATATGAAGATATTTCTTTTTCCACCATAGGCCTCAAATCGCTCCAAATGAACACTTGCAGATTCTACAAAAAGAGTGTTTCATAACTGCTCTAGCAAAGGAAAGGTTCACCTCTGTGAGTTGAACACACACATCACAAAGCAGTTTGTGAGAATGCTTCTGTCCAGTTTTTATGGGAAGATATTCCCGCTTCTAACAAAGGCCTGAAAGAGCTCCAAATATCCACTTGCAGATGCTGCAAAAAGACTCTTTCCAAACTGCTCCATGAAAAGGAAAGTTCAACTCTGTGAGTTGAATGCACACATCATAAAGAAGTTTCAAAGAATGCTTCTGTCTAGGTATTATGTGACGATATTTCCTTTTCCACCATAGGCCTCAAAGCGCTCCAAATGAACACATGTAGATTCTACAAAAAGAGTGTTTCAAAGCTGCTCTTTCAAAAGAAGTGTTCAACTCTGTGAGTTGGATTCATACTTCACAAAGCAGTTTCACAGAACGTTTCTGTTTCGTTTTTATGGGAAGATATTCCCGTTTGCAACGAAGGCCTGAAAGGGCTCTAAGTAACCACTTGCAGATTCTGCCAAAACACAGTTTCAAAACTGCTCTATCAAAAGGAAGGCTTATCTCTCCGAGTTGAATGCACACATCATAAAGAGGTTTCTGAGAATGCTTCTGCCTGGTTTATATGTGAAGATATTTCCTTTTCCACCATAGGCCTCAAAGCGCTCCAAACGAACACTTGCAGATTCTACAAAAAGAGTGTTTCAAAACTGCTCTTTCAAAGGAAGTGTTCAACTCTGTGAGTTGGATTCATACTACACAAAGCAGTTTCACAGAACTCTTCTGTTTAGTTTTTATGGGAAGATATTCCCGTTTCCAACGAAGGCCTGAAAGGGCTCCAAATATCCACTTGCAGATTCTGCAAAAATACAGTTTCAAAACTGCTCTATCAAAAGGAAGGCTTATCTCTCTGAGTTGAATGCACACATCATAAAGAGCTTTCTGAGAATGCTTCTGCCTTGTTTATATATGAAGATATTTCTTTTTCCACCATAGGCCTCAAATCGCTCCAAATGAACACTTGCAGATTCTACAAAAAGAGTGTTTCATAACTGCTCTAGCAAAGGAAAGGTTCACCTCTGTGAGTTGAACACACACATCACAAAGCAGTTTGTGAGAATGCTTCTGTCCAGTTTTTATGGGAAGATATTCCCGCTTCTAACAAAGGCCTGAAAGAGCTCCAAATATCCACTTGCAGATGCTGCAAAAAGACTCTTTCCAAACTGCTCCATGAAAAGGAAAGTTCAACTCTGTGAGTTGAATGCACACATCATAAAGAAGTTTCAAAGAATGCTTCTGTCTAGGTATTATGTGACGATATTTCCTTTTCCACCATAGGCCTCAAAGCGCTCCAAATGAACACATGTAGATTCTACAAAAAGAGTGTTTCAAAGCTGCTCTTTCAAAAGAAGTGTTCAACTCTGTGAGTTGGATTCCTACTTCACAAAGCAGTTTCACAGAACGTTTCTGTTTCGTTTTTATGGGAAGATATTCCCGTTTGCAACGAAGGCCTGAAAGGGCTCTAAGTAACCACTTGCAGATTCTGCCAAAACACAGTTTCAAAACTGCTCTATCAAAAGGAAGGCTTATCTCTCCGAGTTGAATGCACACATCATAAAGAGGTTTCTGAGAATGCTTCTGCCTGGTTTATATGTGAAGATATTTCCTTTTCCACCATAGGCCTCAAAGCGTTCCAAACGAACACTTGCAGATTCTACAAAAAGAGTGTTTCAAAACTGCTCTTTCAAAGGAAGTGTTCAACTCTGTGGGTTGGATTCATACTACACAAAGCAGTTTCACAGAACTCTTCTGTTTAGTTTTTATGGGAAGATATTCCCGTTTCCAACGAAGGCCTGAAAGGGCTCCAAATATCCACTTGCAGATTCTGCAAAAATACAGTTGCAAAACTGCTCTATCAAAAGGAAGGCTTATCTCTCTGAGTTGAATGCACACATCATAAAGAGCTTTCTGAGAATGCTTCTGCCTTGTTTATATATGAAGATATTTCTTTTTCCACCATAGGCCTCAAATCGCTCCAAATGAACACTTGCAGATTCTACAAAAAGAGTGTTTCATAACTGCTCTAGCAAAGGAAAGGTTCACCTCTGTGAGTTGAACACACACATCTCAAAGCAGTTTGTGAGAATGCTTCTGTCCAGTTTTTATGGGAAGATATTCCCGCTTCTAGCAAAGGCCTGAAAGAGCTCCAAATATCCACTTGCAGATGCTGCAAAAAGACTCTTTCCAAACTGCCCCATGAAAAAGAAGGTTCAACTCTGTGAGTTGAATGCACACATCATAAAGAAGTTTCAAAGAATGCTTCTGTCTAGGTTTTATGTGAAGATATTTCTTTTTCCACCATAGGCCTCAAAGCGCTCCAAATGAACACTTGCAGATTCTACAAAAAGAGTGTTTCATAACTGCTCTAGCAAAGGAAAGGTTCACCTCTGTGAGTTGAACACACACATCACAAAGCAGTTTGTGAGAATGCTTCTGTCCAGTTTTAATGGGAAGATATTCCCGCTTCTAACAAAGGCCTGAAAGAGCTCCAAATATCCACTTGCAGATGCTGCAAAAAGACTCTTTCCAAACTGCTCCATGAAAAGGAATGTTCAACTCTGTGAGTTGAATGCACACATCATAAAGAAGTTTCAAAGAATGCTTCTGTCTAGGTTTTATGTGAAGATATTTCCTTTTCCACCATAGGCCTCAAAGCGCTCCAAATGAACACTTGCAGATTCTACAAAAAGAGTGTTTCAAAGCTGCTCTTTCAAAAGAAGTGTTCAACTCTGTGAGTTGGATTCATACTTCACAAAGGAGTTTCACAGAACGCTTCTGTTTAGTTTTTATGGGAAGATATTCCCGTTTCCAACGAAGGCCTGAAATGGCTCCAAATATACACTTGCAGATTCTGCAAAAACACAGTTGCAAAACTGCTCTATCAAAAGGAAGGCTTATCTCTCCGAGTTGAATGCACACATCATAAAGAGGTTTCTGAGAATGCTTCTGCCTGGATTATATGTGAAGATATTTCCTTTTCCACCATAGGCCTCAAAGCGCTCCAAACGAACACTTGCAGATTCTACAAAAAGAGTGTTTCAAAACTGCTCTTTGAAAGGAAGTGTTCAACTCTGTGAGTTGGATTCATACTACACAAAGCAGTTTCACAGAACTCTTCTGTTTAGTTTTTAATGGAAGATATTCCCGTTTCCAAAGAAGGCCTGAAAGGGCTCCAAATATCCACTTGCAGATTCTGCAAAAACACAGTTTCAAAACTGCTCTATCAAAAGGAAGGCTTATCTCTCTGAGTTGAATGCACACATCATAAAGAGCTTTCTGAGAATGCTTCTGCCTTGTTTATATATGAAGATATTTCTTTTTCCACCATAGGCCTCAAATCGCTCCAAATGAACAATTGCAGATTCTACAAAAAGAGTGTTTCATAACTGCTCTAGCAAAGGAAAGGTTCACCTCTGTGAGTTGAACACACACATCTCAAAGCAGTTTGTGAGAATGCTTCTGTCCAGTTTTTATGGGAAGATATTCCCGCTTCTAGCAAAGGCCTGAAAGAGCTCCAAATATCCACTTGCAGATGCTGCAAAAAGACTCTTTCCAAACTGCTCCATGAAAAAGAAGGTTCAACTCTGTGAGTTGAATGCACACATCATAAAGAAGTTTCAAAGAATGCTTCTGTCTAGGTTTTATGTGAAGATATTTCTTTTTCCACCATAGGCCTCAAATCGCTCCAAATGAACACTTGCAGATTCTACAAAAAGAGTGTTTCATAACTGCTCTAGCAAAGGAAAGGTTCACCTCTGTGAGTTGAACACACACATCACAAAGCAGTTTGTGAGAATGCTTCTGTCCAGTTTTTATGGGAAGATATTCCCGCTTCTAACAAAGGCCTGAAAGAGCTCCAAATATCCACTTGCAGATGCTGCAAAAAGACTCTTTCCAAACTGCTCCATGAAAAGGAAAGTTCAACTCTGTGAGTTGAATGCACACATCATAAAGAAGTTTCAAAGAATGCTTCTGTCTAGGTATTATGTGACGATATTTCCTTTTCCACCATAGGCCTCAAAGCGCTCCAAATGAACACATGTAGATTCTACAAAAAGAATGTTTCAAAGCTGCTCTTTCAAAAGAAGTGTTCAACTCTGTGAGTTGGATTCATACTTCACAAAGCAGTTTCACGGAACGTTTCTGTTTGGTTTTTATGGGAAGATATTCCCGTTTGCAACGAAGGCCTGAAAGGGCTCTAAGTATCCACTTGCAGATTCTGCCAAAACACACTTTCAAAACTGCTCTATCAAAAGGAAGGCTTATCTCTCCGAGTTGAATGCACACATCATAAAGAGGTTTCTGAGAATGCTTCTGCCTGGTTTATATGTGAAGATATTTCCTTTTCCACCATAGGCCTCAAAGCGCTCCAAACGAACACTTGCAGATTCTACAAAAAGAGTGTTTCAAAACTGCTCTTTCAAAGGAAGTGTTCAACTCTGTGAGTTGGATTCATACTACACAAAGCAGTTTCACAGAACTCTTCTGTTTAGTTTTTATGGGAAGATATTCCCGTTTCCAACGAAGGCCTGAAAGGGCTCCAATTATCCACTTGCAGATTCTGCAAAAATACAGCTTCAAAACTGCTCTATCAAAAGGAAGGCTTATCTCTCTGAGTTGAATGCACACATCATAAAGAGCTTTCTGAGAATGCTTCTGCCTTGTTTATATATGAAGATATTTCTTTTTCCACCATAGGCCTCAAATCGCTCCAAATGAACACTTGCAGATTCTACAAAAAGAGTGTTTCATAACTGCTCTAGCAAAGGAAAGGTTCACCTCTGTGAGTTGAACACACACATCTCAAAGCAGTTTGAGAGAATGCTTCTGTCCAGTTTTTATGGGAAGATATTCCCGCTTCTAGCAGAGGCCTGAAAGAGCTCCAAATATCCACTTGCAGATGCTGCAAAAAGACTCTTTCCAAACTGCTCCATGAAAAAGAAGGTTCAACTCTGTGAGTTGAATGCACACATCATAAAGAAGTTTCAAAGAATGCTTCTGTCTAGGTTTTATGTGAAGATATTTCCTTTTCCACCATAGGCCTCAAAGCGCTCCAAATGAACACTTGCAGATTCTACAAAAAGAGTGTTTCAAAGCTGCTCTTTCAAAAGAAGTGTTCAACTCTGTGAGTTGGATTCATACTTCACAAAGGAGTTTCACAGAACGCTTCTGTTTAGTTTTTATGGGAAGATATTCCCGTTTCCAACGAAGGCCTGAAATGGCTCCAAATATACACTTGCAGATTCTGCAAAAACACAGTTGCAAAACTGCTCTATCAAAAGGAAGGCTTATCTCTCCGAGTTGAATGCACACATCATAAAGAGGTTTCTGAGAATGCTTCTGCCTGGATTATATGTGAAGATATTTCCTTTTCCACCATAGGCCTCAAAGCGCTCCAAACGAACACTTGCAGATTCTACAAAAAGAGTGTTTCAAAACTGCTCTTTGAAAGGAAGTGTTCAACTCTGTGAGTTGGATTCATACTACACAAAGCAGTTTCACAGAACTCTTCTGTTTAGTTTTTAATGGAAGATATTCCCGTTTCCAACGAAGGCCTGAAAGGGCTCCAAATATCCACTTGCAGATTCTGCAAAAACACAGTTTCAAAACTGCTCTATCAAAAGGAAGGCTTATCTCTCTGAGTTGAATGCACACATCATAAAGAGCTTTCTGAGAATGCTTCTGCCTTGTTTATATATGAAGATATTTCTTTTTCCACCATAGGCCTCAAATCGCTCCAAATGAACACTTGCAGATTCTACAAAAAGAGTGTTTCATAACTGCTCTAGCAAAGGAAAGGTTCACCTCTGTGAGTTGAACACACACATCACAAAGCAGTTTGTGAGAATGCTTCTGTCCAGTTTTTATGGGAAGATATTCCCGCTTCTAACAAAGGCCTGAAAGAGCTCCAAATATCCACTTGCAGATGCTGCAAAAAGACTCTTTCCAAACTGCTCCATGAAAAGGAAAGTTCAACTCTGTGAGTTGAATGCACACATCATAAAGAAGTTTCAAAGAATGCTTCTGTCTAGGTATTATGTGACGATATTTCCTTTTCCACCATAGGCCTCAAAGCGCTCCAAATGAACACATGTAGATTCTACAAAAAGAGTGTTTAAAAGCTGCGCTTTCAAAAGAAGCATTCAACTCTGTGAGTTGGATTCATACTTCACAAAGCAGTTTCACAGAACGTTTCTGTTTCGTTTTTATCGGAAGATATTCCCGTTTGCAACGAAGGCCTGAAAGGGCTCTAAGTATCCACTTGCAGATTCTGCCAAAACACAGTTTCAAAACTGCTCTATCAAAAGGAAGGCTTATCTCTCCGAGTTGAATGCACACATCATAAAGAGGTTTCTGAGAATGCTTCTGCCTGGTTTATATGTGAAGATATTTCCTTTTCCACCATAGGCCTCAAAGCGCTCCAAACGAACACTTGCAGATTCTACAAAAAGAGTGTTTCAAAACTGCTCTTTCAAAAGAAGTGTTCAACTCTGTGAGTTGGATTCATACTACACAAAGCAGTTTCACAGAACTCTTCTGTTTAGTTTTTATGGGAAGATATTCCCGTTTCCAACGAAGGCCTGAAAGGGCTCCAAATATCCACTTGCAGATTCTGCAAAAACACAGTTTCAAAACTGCTCTATCAAAAGGAAGGCTTATCTCTCTGAGTTGAATGCACACATCATAAAGAGCTTTCTGAGAATGCTTCTGCCTTGTTTATATATGAAGATATTTCTTTTTCCACCATAGGCCTCAAATCGCTCCAAATGAACACTTGCAGATTCTACAAAAAGAGTGTTTCATAACTGCTCTAGCAAAGGAAAGGTTCACCTCTGTGAGTTGAACACACACATCACAAAGCAGTTTGTGAGAATGCTTCTGTCCAGTTTTAATGGGAAGATATTCCCGCTTCTAACAAAGGCCTGAAAGAGCTCCAAATATCCACTTGCAGATGCTGCAAAAAGACTCTTTCCAAACTGCTCCATGAAAAGGAATGTTCAACTCTGTGAGTTGAATGCACACATCATAAAGAAGTTTCAAAGAATGCTTCTGTCTAGGTTTTATGTGAAGATATTTCCTTTTCCACCATAGGCCTCAAAGCGCTCCAAATGAACACTTGCAGATTCTACAAAAAGAGTGTTTCAAAGCTGCTTTTTCAAAAGAAGTGTTCAACTCTGTGAGTTGGATTCATACTTCCCAAAGGAGTTTCACAGAACGCTTCTGTTTAGTTTTTATGGGAAGATATTCCCGTTTCCAACGAAGGCCTGAAAGGGCTCCAAATATCCACTTGCAGATTCTGCAAAAACACAGTTTCAAAACTGCTCTATCAAAAGGAAGGCTTATCTCTCTGAGTTGAATGCACACATCATAAAGGGGTTTCTGAGAATGCTTCTGCCTTGTTTATATATGAAGATATTTCTTTTTCCACCATAGGCCTCAAATCGCTCCAATTGAACACTTGCAGATTCTACAAAAAGAGTGTTTCATAACTGCTCTAGCAAAGGAAAGGTTCACCTCTGTGAGTTGAACACACACATCTCAAAGCAGTTTGTGAGAATGCTTCTGTCCAGTTTTTATGGGAAGATATTCCCGCTTCTAACAAAGGCCTGAAAGAGCTCCAAATATCCACTTGCAGATGCTGCAAAAAGACTCTTTCCAAACTGCTCCATGAAAAAGAAGTTTCAACTCTGTGAGTTGAATGCACACATCATAAAGAAGTTTCAAAGAATGCTTCTGTCTAGGTTTTATGTGAAGATATTTCTTTTTCCACCATAGGCCTCAAAGCGCTCCAAATGAACACTTGCAGATTCTACAAAAAGAGTGTTTCATAACTGCTCTAGCAAAGGAATAGTTCACCTCTGTGAGTTGAACACACACATCACAAAGCAGTTTGTGAGAATGCTTCTGTTTAGTTTTTATGGGAAGATATTCCCGCTTTTAACAAACGCCTGAAAGAGCTCCAAATATCCACTTGCAGATGCTGCAAAAAGACTCTTTCCAAACTGCTCCATGATAAGGAAGATTCAACTCTGTGAGTTGAATGCACACATCATAAAGAAGTTTCAAAGAATGCTTCTGTCTAGGTTTTATGTGAAGATATTTCCTTTTCCACCATAGGCCTCAAAGCGCTCCAAATGAACACTTGCAGATTCTACAAAACGAGTGTTTCAAAACTGCTCTTTCAAAAGAAGTGTTCACCTCTGTGATTTTGATTCATACTTCACAAAGCAATTTCACAGAACGCTTCTGTTTAGTTTTTATGGGAAGATATTCCCTTTTCCAACAAAGGCCTGAAAGGGCTCCAAATATACAATTGCAGATTCTGCAAAAACACAGTTGCAAATCTGCTCTATCAAAAGGAAGGCTTATCCCTCCGAGTTGAATGCACACATCATAAAGAGGTTTCTGAGAATGCTTCTGCCTGGTTTATAAGTGAAGATATTTCCTTTTCCACCATAGGCCTCAAAGCGCTCCAAACTAACACTTGCAGATTCTACAAAAAGAGTGTTTCAAAACTGCTCTTTCAAAAGAAGTGTTCATCTCTGTGAGTTGGATTCATACTTCACAAAGGAGTTTCACAGAACGTTTCTGTTTAGTTTTTATGGGAAGATATTCCCGTTTCCAACGGAGGCCTGAAAGGGCTCCAAATATACACTTGCAGATTCTGCAAAAACACAGTTGCAAAACTGCTCTATCAAAAGGAAGGCTTATCTCTCCGAGTTGAATGCACACATCATAAAGAGGTTTCTGAGAATGCTTCTGCCTGGATTATATGTGAAGATATTTCCTTTTCCACCATAGGCCTCAAAGCGCTCCAAACGAACACTTGCAGATTCTACAAAAAGAGTGTTTCAAAACTGCTCTTTGAAAGGAAGTGTTCAACTCTGTGAGTTGGATTCATACTACACAAAGCAGTATCACAGAACACTTCTGTTTAGTTTTTAATGGAAGATATTCCCGTTTCCAACGAAGGCCTTAAAGGGCTCCAAATATCCACTTGCAGATTCTGCAAAAACACAGTTTGAAAACTGCTCTATCAAAAGGAAGGCTTATCTCTCTGAGTTGAATGCACACATCATAAAGAGCTTTCTGAGAATGCTTCTGCCTTCTTTATATATGAAGATATTTCTTTTTCCACCATAGGCCTCAAATCGCTCCAAATGAACACTTGCAGATTCTACAAAAAGAGTGTTTCATAACTGCTCTAGCAAAGGAAAGGTTCACCTCTGTGAGTTGAACACACACATCACAAAGCAGTTTGTGAGAATGCTTCTGTCCAGTTTTTATGGGAGGATATTCCCGCTTCTAACAAAGGCCTGAAAGAGCTCCAAATATCCACTTGGAGATGCTGCAAAAAGACTCTTTCCAAACTGCTCCATGAAAAGGAAAGTTCAACTCTGTGAGTTGAATGCACACATCATAAAGAAGTTTCAAAGAATGCTTCTGTCTAGGTATTATGTGACGATATTTCCTTTTCCACCATAGGCCTCAAAGCGCTCCAAATGAACACATGTAGATTCTACAAAAAGAGTGTTTAAAAGCTGCGCTTTCAAAAGAAGTGTTCAACTCTGTGAGTTGGATTCATACTTCACAAAGCAGTTTCACAGAACGTTTCTGTTTCGTTTTTATCGGAAGATATTCCCGTTTGCAACGAAGGCCTGAAAGGGCTCTAAGTATCCACTTGCAGATTCTGCCAAAACACAGTTTTAAAACTGCTCTATCAAAAGGAAGGCTTATCTCTCCGAGTTGAATGCACACATCATAAAGAGGTTTCTGAGAATGCTTCTGCCTGGTTTATATGTGAAGATATTTCCTTTTCCACCATAGGCCTCAAAGCGCTCCAAACGAACACTTGCAGATTCTACAAAAAGAGTGTTTCAAAACTGCTCTTTCAAAGGAAGTGTTCAACTCTGTGAGTTGGATTCATACTACACAAAGCAGTTTCACAGAACTCTTCTGTTTAGTTTTTATGGGAAGATATCCCGTTTCCAACGAAGGCCTGAAAGGGCTCCAAATATCCACTTGCAGATTCTGCAAAAACACAGTTTCAAAACTGCTCTATCAAAAGGAAGGCTTATCTCTCTGAGTTGAATGCACACATCATAAAGGGGTTTCGGAGAATGCTTCTGCCTTGTTTATATATGAAGATATTTCTTTTTCCACCATAGGCCTCAAAGCGCTCCAAATGAACACTTGCAGATTCTACAAAAAGAGTGTTTCATAACTGCTCTAGCAAAGGAAAGGTTCACCTCTGTGAGTTGAACACACACATCACAAAGCAGTTTGTGAGAATGCTTCTGTTTAGTTTTTATGGGAAGATATTCCCGCTTTTAACAAACGCCTGAAAGAGCTCCAAATATCCACTTGCAGATGCTGCAAAAAGACTCTTTCCAAACTGCTCCATGAAAAGGAATGTTCAACTCTGTGAGTTGAATGCACACATCATAAAGAAGTTTCAAAGAATGCTTCTGTCTAGGTTTTATGTGAAGATATTTCCTATTCCACCATAGGCCTCAAAGCGCTCCAAATGAACAATTGCAGATTCTACAAAAAGAGTGTTTCAAAGCTGCTCTTTCAAAAGAAGTGTTCAACTCTGTGAGTTGGATTCATACTTCACAAAGGAGTTTCACAGAACGCTTCTGTTTAGTTTTCATGGGAAGATATTCCCGTTTCCAACGAAGGCCTGAAAGGGCTCCAAATATCCACTTGCAGATTCTGCAAAAACACAGTTGCAAAACTGCTCTATCAAAAGGAAGGCTTATCTCTCTGAGTTGAATGCACACATCATAAAGAGCTTTCTGAGAATGCTTCTGCCTTGTTTATATATGAAGATATTTCTTTTTCCAACATAGGCTTCAAATCGCTCCAAATGAACACTTGCAAATTCTACAAAAAGAGTGTTTCATAACTGCTCTAGCAAAGGAAAGGTTCACCTCTGTGAGTTGAACACACACATCACAAAGCAGTTTGTGAGAATGCTTCTGTTTAGTTTTTATGGGAAGATATTCCCGCTTTTAACAAACGCCTGAAAGAGCTCCAAATATCCACTTGCAGATGCTGCAAAAAGACTCTTTCCAAACTGCTCCATGAAAAGGAAAGTTCAACTCTGTGAGTTGAATGCACACATCATAAAGAACTTTCGAAGAATGCTTCTGTCTAGGTTTTATGTGAAGATATTTCCTTTTCCACCATAGGCCTCAAAGCGCTCCAAATGAACACTTGCAGATTCTACAAAACGAGTGTTTCAAAACAGCTCTTTCAAAGGAAGTGTTCAACTCTGTGAGTTGGATTCATACGACACAAAGCAGTTTCACAGAACCTTCTGTTTAGTTTTTTTGGGAAGATATTCCCGTTTCCAACAAAGGCCTGAAAGGGCTCCAGATATGCACTTGTAGATTCTGCAAAAACACAGTTTCAAAACTGCTCTATCAAAAGGAAGTCTTATCTCTCCGAGTTGAATGCACACATCATACAGAGGTTTCTGGGAATGCTTCTGCCTGGTTTATAAGTGAAGATATTTCCTTTTCCACCATAGGCCTCAAAGCGCTCCAAATGAACACTTGCAGATTCTACAAAAAGAGTGTTTCAAAACAGCTCTTTCAAAGGAAGTGTCCAACTCTGTGAGTTGGATTGATACTACACAAAGCAGTTTCACAGAACGCTTCTCTTTAGTTTTTATGGGAAGATATTCCCGCTTCTAACAAAGGCCTGAAAGAGCTCCAAATATCCACTTGCAGATGCTGCAAAAAGACTCTTTCCAAACTGCTCCATGAAAAGGAAAGTTTAACTCTGTGAGTTGAATGCACACATCATAAAGAAGTTTCAAAGAATGCTTCTGTCTAGGTTTTATGTGACGATATTTCCTTTTCCATCATAGGCCTCAAAGCGCACCAAATGAACACTTGTAGATTCTACAAAAAGAGTGTTTCAAAACTGCCCTTTCAAAAGAAGTGTTCAACTCTGTGAGTTGGATTCATACTTCACAAAGCAGTTTCACAGAACGCTTCTGTTTAGTTTTTATGGGAAGATATTCCCGTTTCCAACGAAGGCCTGAAAGGGCTCTAAATATCCACTTGCAGATTCTGCCAAAACACACTTTCAAAACTGCTCTATCAAAAGGAAGGCTTATCTCTCCAAGTTGAATTCACACATCATAAAGAGGTTTCTGAGAATGCTTCTGAGTGGTTTATAAGTGAAGATATTTCCTTTTCCACCATAGGCCTCAAAGCGCTCCAAATGAACACTTGCAGATTCTACAAAAAGAGTGTTCCAAAACAGCTCTTTCAAAGGAAGTGTCCAACTCTGTGAGTTGGATTCATACTATACAAAGCAGTTTCACAGAACGCTTCTGTTTAGTTTTTTTGGGAAGATATCCCCGTTTCCAACGAAGGCCAGAAAGGGCTCCAAATATCCACTTGCAGATCCTGCAAAAACACAGTTTCAAAACTGCTCTATCAAAAGGAAGGCTTATCTCCCCGAGTTGAATGCACACATCATAAAGAGGTTTCTGAGAATGCTTCTGCCTTGTTTATATATGAAGATATTTCTTTTTCAACCATATGCCTCAAATCGCTCCAAATGAACACTTGCAGATTCTACAAAAAGAGTGTTTCATAACTTCTCTAGCAAAGGAATAGTTCACCTCTGTGAGTTTGAACACACACATCACAAAGCAGTTTGTGACAATGCTTCTGTCCAGTTTTTATGGGAAGATATTCCCGCTTCTAACAAAGGCCTGAAAGAGCTCCAAATATCCACTTGCAGATGCTGCAAAAAGACTCTTTCCAAACTGCTCCATGAAAAAGAAGGTTCAACCCTGTGAGTTGAATGTGCACGTCATAAAGAAGTTTCAAAGAATGCTTCTGTCTAGGTTTAATGTGAAGATATTTCTTTTTCCACCATAGGCCTCAAAGCGCTCCAAATGAACACTTGCAGATTCTACAAAAAGAGTGTTTCAAAGCTGCTCTTTCAAAAGAAGTGTTCAACTCTGTGAGTTGGATTCATACTTCACAAAGGAGTTTCACAGAACGCTTCTGTTTAGTTTTTATGGGAAGATATTCCCGTTTCCAACGAAGGCCTGAAAGGGCTCCAAATATCCACTTGCAGATTCTGCAAAAACACAGTTGCAAAACTGCTCTATCAAAAGGAAGGCTTATCTCTCTGAATTGAATGCACACATCATAAAGAGCTTTCTGAGAATGCTTCTGCCTTGTTTATATATGAAGATATTTCTTTTTCCACCATAGGCCTCAAATCGCTCCAAATGAACACTTGCAGATCCTACAAAAAGAGTGTTTCATAACTGCTCTAGCAAAGGAAAGGTTCACCTCTGTGAGTTGAACACACACATCACAAAGCAGTTTGTGAGAATCCTTCTGTCCAGTTTTTATGGGAAGATATTCCCGCTTCTAACAAAGGCCTGAAAGAGCTCCAAGTATCCACTTGCAGATGCTGCAAAAAGACTCTTTCCAAACTGCTCCATGAAAAGGAAAGTTCAACTCTGTGAGTTGAATGCACACATCATAAAGAAGTTTCAAAGAATGCTTCTGTCTAGGTATTATGTGACGATATTTCCTTTTCCACCATAGGCCTCAAAGCGCTCCAAATGAACACATGTAGATTCTACAAAAAGAGTGTTTCAAAGCTGCTCTTTCAAAAGAAGTGTTCAACTCTGTGAGTTGGATTCATACTTCACAAAGCAGTTTCACAGAACGTTTCTGTTTCGTTTTTATGGGAAGATATTCCCGTTTGCAACGAAGGCCAGAAAGGGCTCTAAGTAACCACTTGCAGATTCTGCCAAAACACAGTTTCAAAACTGCTCTATCAAAAGGAAGGCTTATCTCTCCGAGTTGAATGCACACATCATAAAGAGGTTTCTGAGAATGCTTCTGCCTGGTTTATATGTGAAGATATTTCCTTTTCCACCATAGGCCTCAAAGCGTTCCAAACGAACACTTGCAGATTCTACAAAAAGAGTGTTTCAAAACTGCTCTTTCAAAGGAAGTGTTCAACTCTGTGGGTTGGATTCATACTACACAAAGCAGTTTCACAGAACTCTTCTGTTTAGTTTTTATGGGAAGATATTCCCGTTTCTAACGAAGGCCTGAAAGGGCTCCAAATATCCACTTGCAGATTCTGCAAAAATACAGTTGCAAAACTGCTCTATCAAAAGGAAGGCTTATCTCTCTGAGTTGAATGCACACATCATAAAGAGCTTTCTGAGAATGCTTCTGCCTTGTTTATATATGAAGATATTTCTTTTTCCACCATAGGCCTCAAATCGCTCCAAATGAACACTTGCAGATTCTACAAAAAGAGTGTTTCATAACTGCTCTAGCAAAGGAAAGGTTCACCTCTGTGAGTTGAACACACACATCTCAAAGCAGTTTGTGAGAATGCTTCTGTCCAGTTTTTATGGGAAGATATTCCCGCTTCTAGCAAAGGCCTGAAAGAGCTCCAAATATCCACTTGCAGATGCTGCAAAAAGACTCTTTCCAAACTGCTCCATGAAAAAGAAGGTTCAACTCTGTGAGTTGAATGCACACATCATAAAGAAGTTTCAAAGAATGCTTCTGTCTAGGTTTTATGTGAAGATATTTCTTTTTCCACCATAGGCCTCAAATCGCTCCAAATGAACACTTGCAGATTCTACAAAAAGAGTGTTTCATAACTGCTCTAGCAAAGGAAAGGTTCACCTCTGTGAGTTGAACACACACATCACAAAGCAGTTTGTGAGAATGCTTCTGTTCAGTTTTTATGGGAAGATATTCCCGCTTCTAACAAAGGCCTGAAAGAGCTCCAAATATCCACTTGCAGATGCTGCAAAAAGACTCTTTCCAAACTGCTCCATGAAAAGGAAAGTTCAACTCTGTGAGTTGAATGCACACATCATAAAGAAGTTTCAAAGAATGCTTCTGTCTAGGTATTATGTGACGATATTTCCTTTTCCACCATAGGCCTCAAAGCGCTCCAAATGAACACATGTAGATTCTACAAAAAGAGTGTTTCAAAGCTGCTCTTTCAAAAGAAGTGTTCAACTCTGTGAGTTGGATTCATACTTCACAAAGCAGTTTCACAGAACGTTTCTGTTTCGTTTTTATGGGAAGATATTCCCGTTTGCAACGAAGGCCTGAAAGGGCTCTAAGTAACCACTTGCAGATTCTGCCAAAACACAGTTTCAAAACTGCTCTATCAAAAGGAAGGCTTATCTCTCCGAGTTGAATGCACACATCATAAAGAGGTTTCTGAGAATGCTTCTGCCTGGTTTATATGTGAAGATATTTCCTTTTCCACCATAGGCCTCAAAGCGTTCCAAACGAACACTTGCAGATTCTACAAAAAGAGTGTTTCAAAACTGCTCTTTCAAAGGAAGTGTTCAACTCTGTGGGTTGGATTCATACTACACAAAGCAGTTTCACAGAACTCTTCTGTTTAGTTTTTATGGGAAGATATTCCCGTTTCTAACGAAGGCCTGAAAGGGCTCCAAATATCCACTTGCAGATTCTGCAAAAATACAGTTGCAAAACTGCTCTATCAAAAGGAAGGCTTATCTCTCTGAGCTGAATGCACACATCATAAAGAGCTTTCTGAGAATGCTTCTGCCTTGTTTATATATGAAGATATTTCTTTTTCCACCATAGGCCTCAAATCGCTCCAAATGAACACTTGCAGATTCTACAAAAAGAGTGTTTCATAACTGCTCTAGCAAAGGAAAGGTTCACCTCTGTGAGTTGAACACACACATCTCAAAGCAGTTTGTGAGAATGCTTCTGTCCAGTTTTTATGGGAAGATATTCCCGCTTCTAGCAAAGGCCTGAAAGAGCTCCAAATATCCACTTGCAGATGCTGCAAAAAGACTCTTTCCAAACTGCTCCATGAAAAAGAAGGTTCAACTCTGTGAGTTGAATGCACACATCATAAAGAAGTTTCAAAGAATGCTTCTGTCTAGGTTTTATGTGAAGATATTTCTTTTTCCACCATAGGCCTCAAATCGCTCCAAATGAACACTTGCAGATTCTACAAAAAGAGTGTTTCATAACTGCTCTAGCAAAGGAAAGGTTCACCTCTGTGAGTTGAACACACACATCACAAAGCAGTTTGTGAGAATGCTTCTGTTCAGTTTTTATGGGAAGATATTCCCGCTTCTAACAAAGGCCTGAAAGAGCTCCAAATATCCACTTGCAGATGCTGCAAAAAGACTCTTTCCAAACTGCTCCATGAAAAGGAAAGTTCAACTCTGTGAGTTGAATGCACACATCATAAAGAAGTTTCAAAGAATGCTTCTGTCTAGGTATTATGTGACGATATTTCCTTTTCCACCATAGGCCTCAAAGCGCTCCAAATGAACACATGTAGATTCTACAAAAAGAGTGTTTCAAAGCTGCTCTTTCAAAAGAAGTGTTCAACTCTGTGAGTTGGATTCATACTTCACAAAGCAGTTTCACAGAACGTTTCTGTTTCGTTTTTATGGGAAGATATTCCCGTTTGCAACGAAGGCCTGAAAGGGCTCTAAGTATCCACTTGCAGATTCTGCCAAAACACACTTTCAAAACTGCTCTATCAAAAGGAAGGCTTATCTCTCCGAGTTGAATGCACACATCATAAAGAGGTTTCTGAGAATGCTTCTGCCTGGTTTATATGTGAAGATATTTCCTTTTCCACCATAGGCCTCAAAGCGCTCCAAACGAACACTTGCAGATTCTACAAAAAGAGTGTTTCAAAACTGCTCTTTCAAAGGAAGTGTTCAACTCTGTGAGTTGGATTCATACTACACAAAGCAGTTTCACAGAACTCTTCTGTTTAGTTTTTATGGGAAGATATTCCCGTTTCCAACGAAGGCCTGAAAGGGCTCCAAATATCCACTTGCAGATTCTGCAAAAATACAGTTTCAAAACTGCTCTATCAAAAGGAAGGCTTATCACTCTGAGTTGAATGCACACATCATAAAGAGCTTTCTGAGAATGCTTCTGCCTTGTTTATATATGAAGATATTTCTTTTTCCACCATAGGCCTCAAATCGCTCCAAATGAACACTTGCAGATTCTACAAAAAGAGTGTTTCATAACTGCTCTAGCAAAGGAAAGGTTCACCTCTGTGAGTTGAACACACACATCTCAAAGCAGTTTGTGAGAAAGCTTCTGTCCAGTTTTTATGGGAAGATATTCCCGCTTCTAGCAAAGGCCTGAAAGAGCTCCAAATACCCACTTGCAGATGCTGCAAAAAGACTCTTTCCAAACTACTCCATGAAAAAGAAGGTTCAACTCTGTGAGTTGAATGCACACATCATAAGGAAGTTTCAAAGAATGCTTCTGTCTAGGTTTTATGTGAAGATATTTCTTTTTCCACCATAGGCCTCAAAGCGCTCCAAATGAACACTTGCAGATTCTACAAAAAGAGTGTTTCATAACTGCTCTAGCAAAGGAAAGGTTCACCTCTGTGAGTTGAACACACACATCACAAAGCAGTTTGTGAGAATGCTTCTGTCCAGTTTTAATGGGAAGATATTCCCGCTTCTAACAAAGGCCTGAAAGAGCTCCAAATATCCACTTGCAGATGCTGCAAAAAGACTCTTTCCAAACTGCTCCATGAAAAGGAATGTTCAACTCTGTGAGTTGAATGCACACATCATAAAGAAGTTTCAAAGAATGCTTCTGTCTAGGTTTTATATGAAGATATTTCCTTTTCCACCGTAGGCCTCAAAGCGCTCCAAATGAACACTTGCAGATTCTACAAAAAGTGTGTTTCAAAGCTGCTCTTTCAAAAGAAGTCTTCAACTCTGTGAGTTGGATTCATACTTCACAAAGGAGTTTCACAGAACGCTTCTGTTTAGTTTTTAATGGAAGATATTCCCGTTTCCAACGAAGGCCTGAAAGGGCTCCAAATATACACTTGCAGATTCTGCAAAAACACAGTTGCAAAACTGCTCTATCAAAAGGAAGGCTTATCTCTCCGAGTTGAATGCACACATCATAAAGAGGTTTCTGAGAATGCTTCTGCCTGGATTATATGTGAAGATATTTCCTTTTCCACCATAGGCCTCAAAGCGCTCCAAACGAACACTTGCAGATTCTACAAAAAGAGTGTTTCAAAAGTGCTCTTTGAAAGGAAGTGTTCAACTCTGTGAGTTGGATTCATACTACACAAAGCAGTTTCACAGAACTCTTCTGTTTAGTTTTTAATGGAAGATATTCCCGTTTCCAACGAAGGCCTGAAAGAGCTCCAAATATCCACTTGCAGATTCTGCAAAAACACAGTTTCAAAACTGCTCTATCAAAAGGAAGGCTTATCTCTCTGAGTTGAATGCACACATCATAAAGAGCTTTCTGAGAATGCTTCTGCCTTGTTTATATATGAAGATATTTCTTTTTCCACCATAGGCCTCAAATCGCTCCAAATGAACACTTGCAGATTCTACAAAAAGAGTGTTTCATAACTGCTCTAGCAAAGGAAAGGTTCACCTCTGTGAGTTGAACACACACATCACAAAGCAGTTTGTGAGAATGCTTCTGTCCAGTTTTTATGGGAAGATACTCCCGCTTCTAAAAAAGGCCTGAAAGAGCTCCAAATATCCTATTGCAGATGCTGCAAAAAGACTCTTTCCAAACTGCTCCATGAAAAGGAAAGTTCAACTCTGTGAGTTGAATGCACACATCATAAAGAAGTTTCAAAGAATGCTTCTGTCTAGGTATTATGTGACGATATTTCCTTTTCCACCATAGGCCTCAAAGCGCTCCAAATGAACAGATGTAGATTCTACAAAAAGAGTGTTTCAAAGCTGCTCTTTCAAAAGAAGTGTTCAACTCTGTGAGTTGGATTCATACTTCACAAAGCAGTTTCACAGAACGTTTCTGTTTCTTTTTTATCGGAAGATATTCCCGTTTGCAACGAAGGCCTGAAAGGGCTCCAAGTATCCACTTGCAGATTCTGCCAAAACACAGTTTCAAAACTGCTCTATCAAAAGGAAGGCTTATCTCTCCGAGTTGAATGCACACATCATAAAGAGGTTTCTGAGAATGCTTCTGCCTGGTTTATATGTGAAGATATTTCCTTTTCCACCATAGGCCTCAAAGCGCTCCAAACGAACACTTGCAGATTCTACAAAAAGAGTGTTTCAAAGCTGCTCTTTCAAAAGAAGTGTTCAACTCTGTGAGTTGGATTCATACTTCACAAAGGAGTTTCACAGAACGCTTCTGTTTAGTTTTTATGGGAAGATATTCCCGTTTCCAACGAAGGCCTGAAAGGGCTCCAAATATCCACTTGCAGATTCTGCAAAAACACAGTTTCAAAACTGCTCTATCAAAAGGAAGGCTTATCTCTCTGAGTTGAATGCACACATCATAAAGAGCTTTCTGAGAATGCTTCTGCCTTGTTTATATATGAAGATATTTCTTTTTCCACCATAGGCCTCAAATCGCTCCAAATGAACACTTGCAGATTCTACAAAAAGAGTGTTTCATAACTGCTCTAGCAAAGGAAAGGTTCACCTCTGTGAGTTGAACACACACATCTCAAAGCAGTTTGTGAGAATGCTTCTGTCCAGTTTTTATGGGAAGATATTCCCGCTTCTAGCAAAGGCCTGAAAGAGCTCCAAATACCCACTTGCAGATGCTGCAAAAAGACTCTTTCCAAACTACTCCATGAAAAAGAAGGTTCAACTCTGTGAGTTGAATGCACACATCATAAGGAAGTTTCAAAGAATGCTTCTGTCTAGGTTTTATGTGAAGATATTTCTTTTTCCACCATAGGCCTCAAAGCGCTCCAAATGAACACTTGCAGATTCTACAAAAAGAGTGTTTCATAACTGCTCTAGCAAAGGAAAGGTTCACCTCTGTGAGTTGAACACACACATCACAAAGCAGTTTGTGAGAATGCTTCTGTCCAGTTTTAATGGGAAGATATTCCCGCTTCTAACAAAGGCCTGAAAGAGCTCCAAATATCCACTTGCAGATGCTGCAAAAAGACTCTTTCCAAACTGCTCCATGAAAAGGAATGTTCAACTCTGTGAGTTGAATGCACACATCATAAAGAAGTTTCAAAGAATGCTTCTGTCTAGGTTTTATATGAAGATATTTCCTTTTCCACCGTAGGCCTCAAAGCGCTCCAAATGAACACTTGCAGATTCTACAAAAAGTGTGTTTCAAAGCTGCTCTTTCAAAAGAAGTGTTCAACTCTGTGAGTTGGATTCATACTTCACAAAGGAGTTTCACAGAACGCTTCTGTTTAGTTTTTAATGGAAGATATTCCCGTTTCCAACGAAGGCCTGAAAGGGCTCCAAATATACACTTGCAGATTCTGCAAAAACACAGTTGCAAAACTGCTCTATCAAAAGGAAGGCTTATCTCTCCGAGTTGAATGCACACATCATAAAGAGGTTTCTGAGAATGCTTCTGCCTGGATTATATGTGAAGATATTTCCTTTTCCACCATAGGCCTCAAAGCGCTCCAAACGAACACTTGCAGATTCTACAAAAAGAGTGTTTCAAAAGTGCTCTTTGAAAGGAAGTGTTCAACTCTGTGAGTTGGATTCATACTACACAAAGCAGTTTCACAGAACTCTTCTGTTTAGTTTTTAATGGAAGATATTCCCGTTTCCAACGAAGGCCTGAAAGAGCTCCAAATATCCACTTGCAGATTCTGCAAAAACACAGTTTCAAAACTGCTCTATCAAAAGGAAGGCTTATCTCTCTGAGTTGAATGCACACATCATAAAGAGCTTTCTGAGAATGCTTCTGCCTTGTTTATATATGAAGATATTTCTTTTTCCACCATAGGCCTCAAATCGCTCCAAATGAACACTTGCAGATTCTACAAAAAGAGTGTTTCATAACTGCTCTAGCAAAGGAAAGGTTCACCTCTGTGAGTTGAACACACACATCACAAAGCAGTTTGTGAGAATGCTTCTGTCCAGTTTTTATGGGAAGATATTCCCGCTTCTAACAAAGGCCTGAAAGAGCTCCAAATATCCACTTGCAGATGCTGCAAAAAGACTCTTTCCAAACTGCTCCATGAAAAGGAAAGTTCAACTCTGTGAGTTGAATGCACACATCATAAAGAAGTTTCAAAGAATGCTTCTGTCTAGGTATTATGTGACGATATTTCCTTTTCCACCATAGGCCTCAAAGCGCTCCAAATGAACACATGTAGATTCTACAAAAAGAGTGTTTCAAAGCTGCTCTTTCAAAAGAAGTGTTCAACTCTGTGAGTTGGATTCATACTTCACAAAGCAGTTTCACAGAACGTTTCTGTTTCGTTTTTATGGGAAGATATTCCCGTTTGCAACGAAGGCCTGAAAGGGCTCTAAGTAACCACTTGCAGATTCTGCCAAAACACAGTTTCAAAACTGCTCTATCAAAAGGAAGGCTTATCTCTCCGAGTTGAATGCACACATCATAAAGAGGTTTCTGAGAATGCTTCTGCCTGGTTTATATGTGAAGATATTTCCTTTTCCACCATAGGCCTCAAAGCGCTCCAAACGAACACTTGCAGATTCTACAAAAAGAGTGTTTCAAAACTGCTCTTTCAAAGGAAGTGTTCAACTCTGTGAGTTGGATTCATACTACACAAAGCAGTTTCACAGAACTCTTCTGTTTAGTTTTTATGGGAAGATATTCCCGTTTCCAACGAAGGCCTGAAAGGGCTCCAAATATCCACTTGCAGATTCTGCAAAAATACAGTTTCAAAACTGCTCTATCAAAAGGAAGGCTTATCTCTCTGAGTTGAATGCACACATCATAAAGAGCTTTCTGAGAATGCTTCTGCCTTGTTTATATATGAAGATATTTCTTTTTCCACCATAGGCCTCAAATCGCTCCAAATGAACACTTGCAGATTCTACAAAAAGAGTGTTTCATAACTGCTCTAGCAAAGGAAAGGTTCACCTCTGTGAGTTGAACACACACATCACAAAGCAGTTTGTGAGAATGCTTCTGTCCAGTTTTTATGGGAAGATATTCCCGCTTCTAACAAAGGCCTGAAAGAGCTCCAAATATCCACTTGCAGATGCTGCAAAAAGACTCTTTCCAAACTGCTCCATGAAAAGGAAAGTTCAACTCTGTGAGTTGAATGCACACATCATAAAGAAGTTTCAAAGAATGCTTCTGTCTAGGTATTATGTGACGATATTTCCTTTTCCACCATAGGCCTCAAAGCGCTCCAAATGAACACATGTAGATTCTACAAAAAGAGTGTTTCAAAGCTGCTCTTTCAAAAGAAGTGTTCAACTCTGTGAGTTGGATTCCTACTTCACAAAGCAGTTTCACAGAACGTTTCTGTTTCGTTTTTATGGGAAGATATTCCCGTTTGCAACGAAGGCCTGAAAGGGCTCTAAGTAACCACTTGCAGATTCTGCCAAAACACAGTTTCAAAACTGCTCTATCAAAAGGAAGGCTTATCTCTCCGAGTTGAATGCACACATCATAAAGAGGTTTCTGAGAATGCTTCTGCCTGGTTTATATGTGAAGATATTTCCTTTTCCACCATAGGCCTCAAAGCGTTCCAAACGAACACTTGCAGATTCTACAAAAAGAGTGTTTCAAAACTGCTCTTTCAAAGGAAGTGTTCAACTCTGTGGGTTGGATTCATACTACACAAAGCAGTTTCACAGAACTCTTCTGTTTAGTTTTTATGGGAAGATATTCCCGTTTCCAACGAAGGCCTGAAAGGGCTCCAAATATCCACTTGCAGATTCTGCAAAAATACAGTTGCAAAACTGCTCTATCAAAAGGAAGGCTTATCTCTCTGAGTTGAATGCACACATCATAAAGAGCTTTCTGAGAATGCTTCTGCCTTGTTTATATATGAAGATATTTCTTTTTCCACCATAGGCCTCAAATCGCTCCAAATGAACACTTGCAGATTCTACAAAAAGAGTGTTTCATAACTGCTCTAGCAAAGGAAAGGTTCACCTCTGTGAGTTGAACACACACATCTCAAAGCAGTTTGTGAGAATGCTTCTGTCCAGTTTTTATGGGAAGATATTCCCGCTTCTAGCAAAGGCCTGAAAGAGCTCCAAATATCCACTTGCAGATGCTGCAAAAAGACTCTTTCCAAACTGCCCCATGAAAAAGAAGGTTCAACTCTGTGAGTTGAATGCACACATCATAAAGAAGTTTCAAAGAATGCTTCTGTCTAGGTTTTATGTGAAGATATTTCTTTTTCCACCATAGGCCTCAAAGCGCTCCAAATGAACACTTGCAGATTCTACAAAAAGAGTGTTTCATAACTGCTCTAGCAAAGGAAAGGTTCACCTCTGTGAGTTGAACACACACATCACAAAGCAGTTTGTGAGAATGCTTCTGTCCAGTTTTAATGGGAAGATATTCCCGCTTCTAACAAAGGCCTGAAAGAGCTCCAAATATCCACTTGCAGATGCTGCAAAAAGACTCTTTCCAAACTGCTCCATGAAAAGGAATGTTCAACTCTGTGAGTTGAATGCACACATCATAAAGAAGTTTCAAAGAATGCTTCTGTCTAGGTTTTATGTGAAGATATTTCCTTTTCCACCATAGGCCTCAAAGCGCTCCAAATGAACACTTGCAGATTCTACAAAAAGAGTGTTTCAAAGCTGCTCTTTCAAAAGAAGTGTTCAACTCTGTGAGTTGGATTCATACTTCACAAAGGAGTTTCACAGAACGCTTCTGTTTAGTTTTTATGGGAAGATATTCCCGTTTCCAACGAAGGCCTGAAATGGCTCCAAATATACACTTGCAGATTCTGCAAAAACACAGTTGCAAAACTGCTCTATCAAAAGGAAGGCTTATCTCTCCGAGTTGAATGCACACATCATAAAGAGGTTTCTGAGAATGCTTCTGCCTGGATTATATGTGAAGATATTTCCTTTTCCACCATAGGCCTCAAAGCGCTCCAAACGAACACTTGCAGATTCTACAAAAAGAGTGTTTCAAAACTGCTCTTTGAAAGGAAGTGTTCAACTCTGTGAGTTGGATTCATACTACACAAAGCAGTTTCACAGAACTCTTCTGTTTAGTTTTTAATGGAAGATATTCCCGTTTCCAACGAAGGCCTGAAAGGGCTCCAAATATCCACTTGCAGATTCTGCAAAAACACAGTTTCAAAACTGCTCTATCAAAAGGAAGGCTTATCTCTCTGAGTTGAATGCACACATCATAAAGAGCTTTCTGAGAATGCTTCTGCCTTGTTTATATATGAAGATATTTCTTTTTCCACCATAGGCCTCAAATCGCTCCAAATGAACACTTGCAGATTCTACAAAAAGAGTGTTTCATAACTGCTCTAGCAAAGGAAAGGTTCACCTCTGTGAGTTGAACACACACATCTCAAAGCAGTTTGTGAGAATGCTTCTGTCCAGTTTTTATGGGAAGATATTCCCGCTTCTAGCAAAGGCCTGAAAGAGCTCCAAATATCCACTTGCAGATGCTGCAAAAAGACTCTTTCCAAACTGCTCCATGAAAAAGAAGGTTCAACTCTGTGAGTTGAATGCACACATCATAAAGAAGTTTCAAAGAATGCTTCTGTCTAGGTTTTATGTGAAGATATTTCTTTTTCCACCATAGGCCTCAAATCGCTCCAAATGAACACTTGCAGATTCTACAAAAAGAGTGTTTCATAACTGCTCTAGCAAAGGAAAGGTTCACCTCTGTGAGTTGAACACACACATCACAAAGCAGTTTGTGAGAATGCTTCTGTCCAGTTTTTATGGGAAGATATTCCCGCTTCTAACAAAGGCCTGAAAGAGCTCCAAATATCCACTTGCAGATGCTGCAAAAAGACTCTTTCCAAACTGCTCCATGAAAAGGAAAGTTCAACTCTGTGAGTTGAATGCACACATCATAAAGAAGTTTCAAAGAATGCTTCTGTCTAGGTATTATGTGACGATATTTCCTTTTCCACCATAGGCCTCAAAGCGCTCCAAATGAACACATGTAGATTCTACAAAAAGAATGTTTCAAAGCTGCTCTTTCAAAAGAAGTGTTCAACTCTGTGAGTTGGATTCATACTTCACAAAGCAGTTTCACGGAAAGTTTCTGTTTGGTTTTTATGGGAAGATATTCCCGTTTGCAACGAAGGCCTGAAAGGGCTCTAAGTATCCACTTGCAGATTCTGCCAAAACACACTTTCAAAACTGCTCTATCAAAAGGAAGGCTTATCTCTCCGAGTTGAATGCACACATCATAAAGAGGTTTCTGAGAATGCTTCTGCCTGGTTTATATGTGAAGATATTTCCTTTTCCACCATAGGCCTCAAAGCGCTCCAAACGAACACTTGCAGATTCTACAAAAAGAGTGTTTCAAAACTGCTCTTTCAAAGGAAGTGTTCAACTCTGTGAGTTGGATTCATACTACACAAAGCAGTTTCACAGAACTCTTCTGTTTAGTTTTTATGGGAAGATATTCCCGTTTCCAACGAAGGCCTGAAAGGGCTCCAATTATCCACTTGCAGATTCTGCAAAAATACAGCTTCAAAACTGCTCTATCAAAAGGAAGGCTTATCTCTCTGAGTTGAATGCACACATCATAAAGAGCTTTCTGAGAATGCTTCTGCCTTGTTTATATATGAAGATATTTCTTTTTCCACCATAGGCCTCAAATCGCTCCAAATGAACACTTGCAGATTCTACAAAAAGAGTGTTTCATAACTGCTCTAGCAAAGGAAAGGTTCACCTCTGTGAGTTGAACACACACATCTCAAAGCAGTTTGAGAGAATGCTTCTGTCCAGTTTTTATGGGAAGATATTCCCGCTTCTAGCAGAGGCCTGAAAGAGCTCCAAATATCCACTTTCAGATGCTGCAAAAAGACTCTTTCCAAACTGCTCCATGAAAAAGAAGGTTCAACTCTGTGAGTTGAATGCACACATCATAAAGAAGTTTCAAAGAATGCTTCTGTCTAGGTTTTATGTGAAGATATTTCCTTTTCCACCATAGGCCTCAAAGCGCTCCAAATGAACACTTGCAGATTCTACAAAAAGAGTGTTTCAAAGCTGCTCTTTCAAAAGAAGTGTTCAACTCTGTGAGTTGGATTCATACTTCACAAAGGAGTTTCACAGAACGCTTCTGTTTAGTTTTTATGGGAAGATATTCCCGTTTCCAACGAAGGCCTGAAATGGCTCCAAATATACACTTGCAGATTCTGCCAAAACACAGTTGCAAAACTGCTCTATCAAAAGGAAGGCTTATCTCTCCGAGTTGAATGCACACATCATAAAGAGGTTTCTGCAATGCTTCTGCCTGGTTTATATGTGAAGATATTTCCTTTTCCACCATAGGCCTCAAAGCGCTCCAAACGAACACTTGCAGATTCTACAAAAAGAGTGTTTCAAAACTGCTCTTTCAAAGGAAGTGTTCAACTCTGTGAGTTGGATTCATACTACACAAAGCAGTTTCACAGAACTCTTCTGTTTAGTTTTTATGGGAAGATATCCCGTTTCCAACGAAGGCCTGAAAGGGCTCCAAATATCCACTTGCAGATTCTGCAAAAACACAGTTTCAAAACTGCTCTATCAAAAGGAAGGCTTATCTCTCTGAGTTGAATGCACACATCATAAAGGGGTTTCGGAGAATGCTTCTGCCTTGTTTATATATGAAGATATTTCTTTTTCCACCATAGGCCTCAAAGCGCTCCAAATGAACACTTGCAGATTCTACAAAAAGAGTGTTTCATAACTGCTCTAGCAAAGGAAAGGTTCACCTCTGTGAGTTGAACACACACATCACAAAGCAGTTTGTGAGAATGCTTCTGTTTAGTTTTTATGGGAAGATATTCCCGCTTTTAACAAACGCCTGAAAGAGCTCCAAATATCCACTTGCAGATGCTGCAAAAAGACTCTTTCCAAACTGCTCCATGAAAAGGAATGTTCAACTCTGTGAGTTGAATGCACACATCATAAAGAAGTTTCAAAGAATGCTTCTGTCTAGGTTTTATGTGAAGATATTTCCTATTCCACCATAGGCCTCAAAGCGCTCCAAATGAACAATTGCAGATTCTACAAAAAGAGTGTTTCAAAGCTGCTCTTTCAAAAGAAGTGTTCAACTCTGTGAGTTGGATTCATACTTCACAAAGGAGTTTCACAGAACGCTTCTGTTTAGTTTTCATGGGAAGATATTCCCGTTTCCAACGAAGGCCTGAAAGGGCTCCAAATATCCACTTGCAGATTCTGCAAAAACACAGTTGCAAAACTGCTCTATCAAAAGGAAGGCTTATCTCTCTGAGTTGAATGCACACATCATAAAGAGCTTTCTGAGAATGCTTCTGCCTTGTTTATATATGAAGATATTTCTTTTTCCAACATAGGCTTCAAATCGCTCCAAATGAACACTTGCAAATTCTACAAAAAGAGTGTTTCATAACTGCTCTAGCAAAGGAAAGGTTCACCTCTGTGAGTTGAACACACACATCACAAAGCAGTTTGTGAGAATGCTTCTGTTTAGTTTTTATGGGAAGATATTCCCGCTTTTAACAAACGCCTGAAAGAGCTCCAAATATCCACTTGCAGATGCTGCAAAAAGACTCTTTCCAAACTGCTCCATGAAAAGGAAAGTTCAACTCTGTGAGTTGAATGCACACATCATAAAGAACTTTCGAAGAATGCTTCTGTCTAGGTTTTATGTGAAGATATTTCCTTTTCCACCATAGGCCTCAAAGCGCTCCAAATGAACACTTGCAGATTCTACAAAACGAGTGTTTCAAAACAGCTCTTTCAAAGGAAGTGTTCACCTCTGTGAGTTGGATTCATACGACACAAAGCAGTTTCACAGAACCTTCTGTTTAGTTTTTTTGGGAAGATATTCCCGTTTCCAACAAAGGCCTGAAAGGGCTCCAGATATGCACTTGTAGATTCTGCAAAAACACACTTTCAAAACTGCTCTATCAAAAGGAAGTCTTATCTCTCCGAGTTGAATGCACACATCATACAGAGGTTTCTGGGAATGCTTCTGCCTGGTTTATAAGTGAAGATATTTCCTTTTCCACCATAGGCCTCAAAGCGCTCCAAATGAACACTTGCAGATTCTACAAAAAGAGTGTTTCAAAACAGCTCTTTCAAAGGAAGTGTCCAACTCTGTGAGTTGGATTGATACTACACAAAGCAGTTTCACAGAACGCTTCTCTTTAGTTTTTATGGGAAGATATTCCCGCTTCTAACAAAGGCCTGAAAGAGCTCCAAATATCCACTTGCAGATGCTGCAAAAAGACTCTTTCCAAACTGCTCCATGAAAAGGAAAGTTTAACTCTGTGAGTTGAATGCACACATCATAAAGAAGTTTCAAAGAATGCTTCTGTCTAGGTTTTATGTGACGATATTTCCTTTTCCATCATAGGCCTCAAAGCGCACCAAATGAACACTTGTAGATTCTACAAAAAGAGTGTTTCAAAACTGCCCTTTCAAAAGAAGTGTTCAACTCTGTGAGTTGGATTCATACTTCACAAAGCAGTTTCACAGAACGCTTCTGTTTAGTTTTTATGGGAAGATATTCCCGTTTCCAACGAAGGCCTGAAAGGGCTCTAAATATCCACTTGCAGATTCTGCCAAAACACAGTTTCAAAACTGCTCTATCAAAAGGAAGGCTTATCTCTCCAAGTTGAATTCACACATCATAAAGAGGTTTCTGAGAATGCTTCTGAGTGGTTTATAAGTGAAGATATTTCCTTTTCCACCATAGGCCTCAAAGCGCTCCAAATGAACACTTGCAGATTCTACAAAAAGAGTGTTCCAAAACAGCTCTTTCAAAGGAAGTGTCCAACTCTGTGAGTTGGATTCATACTATACAAAGCAGTTTCACAGAACGCTTCTGTTTAGTTTTTTTGGGAAGATATCCCCGTTTCCAACGAAGGCCAGAAAGGGCTCCAAATATCCACTTGCAGATCCTGCAAAAACACAGTTTCAAAACTGCTCTATCAAAAGGAAGGCTTATCTCCCCGAGTTGAATGCACACATCATAAAGAGGTTTCTGAGAATGCTTCTGCCTTGTTTATATATGAAGATATTTCTTTTTCAACCATATGCCTCAAATCGCTCCAAATGAACACTTGCAGATTCTACAAAAAGAGTGTTTCATAACTTCTCTAGCAAAGGAATAGTTCACCTCTGTGAGTTTGAACACACACATCACAAAGCAGTTTGTGACAATGCTTCTGTCCAGTTTTTATGGGAAGATATTCCCGCTTCTAACAAAGGCCTGAAAGAGCTCCAAATATCCACTTGCAGATGCTGCAAAAAGACTCTTTCCAAACTGCTCCATGAAAAAGAAGGTTCAACCCTGTGAGTTGAATGTGCACGTCATAAAGAAGTTTCAAAGAATGCTTCTGTCTAGGTTTAATGTGAAGATATTTCTTTTTCCACCATAGGCCTCAAAGCGCTCCAAATGAACACTTGCAGATTCTACAAAAAGAGTGTTTCAAAGCTGCTCTTTCAAAAGAAGTGTTCAACTCTGTGAGTTGGATTCATACTTCACAAAGGAGTTTCACAGAACGCTTCTGTTTAGTTTTTATGGGAAGATATTCCCGTTTCCAACGAAGGCCTGAAAGGGCTCCAAATATCCACTTGCAGATTCTGCAAAAACACAGTTGCAAAACTGCTCTATCAAAAGGAAGGCTTATCTCTCTGAATTGAATGCACACATCATAAAGAGCTTTCTGAGAATGCTTCTGCCTTGTTTATATATGAAGATATTTCTTTTTCCACCATAGGCCTCAAATCGCTCCAAATGAACACTTGCAGATCCTACAAAAAGAGTGTTTCATAACTGCTCTAGCAAAGGAAAGGTTCACCTCTGTGAGTTGAACACACACATCACAAAGCAGTTTGTGAGAATCCTTCTGTCCAGTTTTTATGGGAAGATATTCCCGCTTCTAACAAAGGCCTGAAAGAGCTCCAAGTATCCACTTGCAGATGCTGCAAAAAGACTCTTTCCAAACTGCTCCATGAAAAGGAAAGTTCAACTCTGTGAGTTGAATGCACACATCATAAAGAAGTTTCAAAGAATGCTTCTGTCTAGGTATTATGTGACGATATTTCCTTTTCCACCATAGGCCTCAAAGCGCTCCAAATGAACACATGTAGATTCTACAAAAAGAGTGTTTCAAAGCTGCTCTTTCAAAAGAAGTGTTCAACTCTGTGAGTTGGATTCATACTTCACAAAGCAGTTTCACAGAACGTTTCTGTTTCGTTTTTATGGGAAGATATTCCCGTTTGCAACGAAGGCCAGAAAGGGCTCTAAGTAACCACTTGCAGATTCTGCCAAAACACAGTTTCAAAACTGCTCTATCAAAAGGAAGGCTTATCTCTCCGAGTTGAATGCACACATCATAAAGAGGTTTCTGAGAATGCTTCTGCCTGGTTTATATGTGAAGATATTTCCTTTTCCACCATAGGCCTCAAAGCGTTCCAAACGAACACTTGCAGATTCTACAAAAAGAGTGTTTCAAAACTGCTCTTTCAAAGGAAGTGTTCAACTCTGTGGGTTGGATTCATACTACACAAAGCAGTTTCACAGAACTCTTCTGTTTAGTTTTTATGGGAAGATATTCCCGTTTCTAACGAAGGCCTGAAAGGGCTCCAAATATCCACTTGCAGATTCTGCAAAAATACAGTTGCAAAACTGCTCTATCAAAAGGAAGGCTTATCTCTCTGAGTTGAATGCACACATCATAAAGAGCTTTCTGAGAATGCTTCTGCCTTGTTTATATATGAAGATATTTCTTTTTCCACCATAGGCCTCAAATCGCTCCAAATGAACACTTGCAGATTCTACAAAAAGAGTGTTTCATAACTGCTCTAGCAAAGGAAAGGTTCACCTCTGTGAGTTGAACACACACATCTCAAAGCAGTTTGTGAGAATGCTTCTGTCCAGTTTTTATGGGAAGATATTCCCGCTTCTAGCAAAGGCCTGAAAGAGCTCCAAATATCCACTTGCAGATGCTGCAAAAAGACTCTTTCCAAACTGCTCCATGAAAAAGAAGGTTCAACTCTGTGAGTTGAATGCACACATCATAAAGAAGTTTCAAAGAATGCTTCTGTCTAGGTTTTATGTGAAGATATTTCTTTTTCCACCATAGGCCTCAAATCGCTCCAAATGAACACGTGCAGATTCTACAAAAAGAGTGTTTCATAACTGCTCTAGCAAAGGAAAGGTTCACCTCTGTGAGTTGAACACACACATCACAAAGCAGTTTGTGAGAATGCTTCTGTTCAGTTTTTATGGGAAGATATTCCCGCTTCTAACAAAGGCCTGAAAGAGCTCCAAATATCCACTTGCAGATGCTGCAAAAAGACTCTTTCCAAACTGCTCCATGAAAAGGAAAGTTCAACTCTGTGAGTTGAATGCACACATCATAAAGAAGTTTCAAAGAATGCTTCTGTCTAGGTATTATGTGACGATATTTCCTTTTCCACCATAGGCCTCAAAGCGCTCCAAATGAACACATGTAGATTCTACAAAAAGAGTGTTTCAAAGCTGCTCTTTCAAAAGAAGTGTTCAACTCTGTGAGTTGGATTCATACTTCACAAAGCAGTTTCACAGAACGTTTCTGTTTCGTTTTTATGGGAAGATATTCCCGTTTGCAACGAAGGCCTGAAAGGGCTCTAAGTAACCACTTGCAGATTCTGCCAAAACACAGTTTCAAAACTGCTCTATCAAAAGGAAGGCTTATCTCTCCGAGTTGAATGCACACATCATAAAGAGGTTTCTGAGAATGCTTCTGCCTGGTTTATATGTGAAGATATTTCCTTTTCCACCATAGGCCTCAAAGCGTTCCAAACGAACACTTGCAGATTCTACAAAAAGAGTGTTTCAAAACTGCTCTTTCAAAGGAAGTGTTCAACTCTGTGGGTTGGATTCATACTACACAAAGCAGTTTCACAGAACTCTTCTGTTTAGTTTTTATGGGAAGATATTCCCGTTTCTAACGAAGGCCTGAAAGGGCTCCAAATATCCACTTGCAGATTCTGCAAAAATACAGTTGCAAAACTGCTCTATCAAAAGGAAGGCTTATCTCTCTGAGTTGAATGCACACATCATAAAGAGCTTTCTGAGAATGCTTCTGCCTTGTTTATATATGAAGATATTTCTTTTTCCACCATAGGCCTCAAATCGCTCCAAATGAACACTTGCAGATTCTACAAAAAGAGTGTTTCATAACTGCTCTAGCAAAGGAAAGGTTCACCTCTGTGAGTTGAACACACACATCTCAAAGCAGTTTGTGAGAATGCTTCTGTCCAGTTTTTATGGGAAGATATTCCCGCTTCTAGCAAAGGCCTGAAAGAGCTCCAAATATCCACTTGCAGATGCTGCAAAAAGACTCTTTCCAAACTGCTCCATGAAAAAGAAGGTTCAACTCTGTGAGTTGAATGCACACATCATAAAGAAGTTTCAAAGAATGCTTCTGTCTAGGTTTTATGTGAAGATATTTCTTTTTCCACCATAGGCCTCAAATCGCTCCAAATGAACACTTGCAGATTCTACAAAAAGAGTGTTTCATAACTGCTCTAGCAAAGGAAAGGTTCACCTCTGTGAGTTGAACACACACATCACAAAGCAGTTTGTGAGAATGCTTCTGTTCAGTTTTTATGGGAAGATATTCCCGCTTCTAACAAAGGCCTGAAAGAGCTCCAAATATCCACTTGCAGATGCTGCAAAAAGACTCTTTCCAAACTGCTCCATGAAAAGGAAAGTTCAACTCTGTGAGTTGAATGCACACATCATAAAGAAGTTTCAAAGAATGCTTCTGTCTAGGTATTATGTGACGATATTTCCTTTTCCACCATAGGCCTCAAAGCGCTCCAAATGAACACATGTAGATTCTACCAAAAGAGTGTTTCAAAGCTGCTCTTTCAAAAGAAGTGTTCAACTCTGTGAGTTGGATTCATACTTCACAAAGCAGTTTCACAGAACGTTTCTGTTTCGTTTTTATGGGAAGATATTCCCGTTTGCAACGAAGGCCTGAAAGGGCTCTAAGTATCCACTTGCAGATTCTGCCAAAACACACTTTCAAAACTGCTCTATCAAAAGGAAGGCTTATCTCTCCGAGTTGAATGCACACATCATAAAGAGGTTTCTGAGAATGCTTCTGCCTGGTTTATATGTGAAGATATTTCCTTTTCCACCATAGGCCTCAAAGCGCTCCAAACGAACACTTGCAGATTCTACAAAAAGAGTGTTTCAAAACTGCTCTTTCAAAGGAAGTGTTCAACTCTGTGAGTTGGATTCATACTACACAAAGCAGTTTCACAGAACTCTTCTGTTTAGTTTTTATGGGAAGATATTCCCGTTTCCAACGAAGGCCTGAAAGGGCTCCAAATATCCACTTGCAGATTCTGCAAAAACACAGTTTCAAAACTGCTCTATCAAAAGGAAGGCTTATCTCTCTGAGTTGAATGCACACATCATAAAGAGCTTTCTGAGAATGCTTCTGCCTTGTTTATATATGAAGATATTTCTTTTTCCACCATAGGCCTCAAATCGCTCCAAATGAACACTTGCAGATTCTACAAAAAGAGTGTTTCATAACTGCTCTAGCAAAGGAAAGGTTCACCTCTGTGAGTTGAACACACACATCTCAAAGCAGTTTGTGAGAATGCTTCTGTCCAGTTTTTATGGGAAGATATTCCCGCTTCTAGCAAAGGCCTGAAAGAGCTCCAAATACCCACTTGCAGACGCCGCAAAAAGACTCTTTCCAAACTACTCCATGAAAAAGAAGGTTCAACTCTGTGAGTTGAATGCACACATCATAAGGAAGTTTCAAAGAATGCTTCTGTCTAGGTTTTATGTGAAGATATTTCTTTTTCCACCATAGGCCTCAAAGCGCTCCAAATGAACACTTGCAGATTCTACAAAAAGAGTGTTTCATAACTGCTCTAGCAAAGGAAAGGTTCACCTCTGTGAGTTGAACACACACATCACAAAGCAGTTTGTGAGAATGCTTCTGTCCAGTTTTAATGGGAAGATATTCCCGCTTCTAACAAAGGCCTGAAAGAGCTCCAAATATCCACTTGCAGATGCTGCAAAAAGACTCTTTCCAAACTGCTCCATGAAAAGGAATGTTCAACTCTGTGAGTTGAATGCACACATCATAAAGAAGTTTCAAAGAATGCTTCTGTCTAGGTTTTATATGAAGATATTTCCTTTTCCACCGTAGGCCTCAAAGCGCTCCAAATGAACACTTGCAGATTCTACAAAAAGTGTGTTTCAAAGCTGCTCTTTCAAAAGAAGTCTTCAACTCTGTGAGTTGGATTCATACTTCACAAAGGAGTTTCACAGAACGCTTCTGTTTAGTTTTTAATGGAAGATATTCCCGTTTCCAACGAAGGCCTGAAAGGGCTCCAAATATACACTTGCAGATTCTGCAAAAACACAGTTGCAAAACTGCTCTATCAAAAGGAAGGCTTATCTCTCCGAGTTGAATGCACACATCATAAAGAGGTTTCTGAGAATGCTTCTGCCTGGATTATATGTGAAGATATTTCCTTTTCCACCATAGGCCTCAAAGCGCTCCAAACGAACACTTGCAGATTCTACAAAAAGAGTGTTTCAAAAGTGCTCTTTGAAAGGAAGTGTTCAACTCTGTGAGTTGGATTCATACTACACAAAGCAGTTTCACAGAACTCTTCTGTTTAGTTTTTAATGGAAGATATTCCCGTTTCCAACGAAGGCCTGAAAGAGCTCCAAATATCCACTTGCAGATTCTGCAAAAACACAGTTTCAAAACTGCTCTATCAAAAGGAAGGCTTATCTCTCTGAGTTGAATGCACACATCATAAAGAGCTTTCTGAGAATGCTTCTGCCTTGTTTATATATGAAGATATTTCTTTTTCCACCATAGGCCTCAAATCGCTCCAAATGAACACTTGCAGATTCTACAAAAAGAGTGTTTCATAACTGCTCTAGCAAAGGAAAGGTTCACCTCTGTGAGTTGAACACACACATCACAAAGCAGTTTGTGAGAATGCTTCTGTCCAGTTTTTATGGGAAGATACTCCCGCTTCTAAAAAAGGCCTGAAAGAGCTCCAAATATCCTATTGCAGATGCTGCAAAAAGACTCTTTCCAAACTGCTCCATGAAAAGGAAAGTTCAACTCTGTGAGTTGAATGCACACATCATAAAGAAGTTTCAAAGAATGCTTCTGTCTAGGTATTATGTGACGATATTTCCTTTTCCACCATAGGCCTCAAAGCGCTCCAAATGAACAGATGTAGATTCTACAAAAAGAGTGTTTCAAAACTGCTCTTTCAAAAGAAGTGTTCAACTCTGTGAGTTGGATTCATACTTCACAAAGCAGTTTCACAGAACGTTTCTGTTTCTTTTTTATCGGAAGATATTCCCGTTTGCAACGAAGGCCTGAAAGGGCTCCAAGTATCCACTTGCAGATTCTGCCAAAACACAGTTTCAAAACTGCTCTATCAAAAGGAAGGCTTATCTCTCCGAGTTGAATGCACACATCATAAAGAGGTTTCTGAGAATGCTTCTGCCTGGTTTATATGTGAAGATATTTCCTTTTCCACCATAGGCCTCAAAGCGCTCCAAACGAACACTTGCAGATTCTACAAAAAGAGTGTTTCAAAGCTGCTCTTTCAAAAGAAGTGTTCAACTCTGTGAGTTGGATTCATACTTCACAAAGGAGTTTCACAGAACGCTTCTGTTTAGTTTTTATGGGAAGATATTCCCGTTTCCAACGAAGGCCTGAAAGGGCTCCAAATATCCACTTGCAGATTCTGCAAAAACACAGTTTCAAAACTGCTCTATCAAAAGGAAGGCTTATCTCTCTGAGTTGAATGCACACATCATAAAGAGCTTTCTGAGAATGCTTCTGCCTTGTTTATATATGAAGATATTTCTTTTTCCACCATAGGCCTCAAATCGCTCCAAATGAACACTTGCAGATTCTACAAAAAGAGTGTTTCATAACTGCTCTAGCAAAGGAAAGGTTCACCTCTGTGAGTTGAACACACACATCACAAAGCAGTTTGTGAGAATGCTTCTGTTCAGTTTTTATGGGAAGATATTCCCGCTTCTAACAAAGGCCTGAAAGAGCTCCAAATATCCACTTGCAGATGCTGCAAAAAGACTCTTTCCAAACTGCTCCATGAAAAGGAAAGTTCAACTCTGTGAGTTGAATGCACACATCATAAAGAAGTTTCAAAGAATGCTTCTGTCTAGGTATTATGTGACGATATTTCCTTTTCCACCATAGGCCTCAAAGCGCTCCAAATGAACACATGTAGATTCTACAAAAAGAGTGTTTCAAAGCTGCTCTTTCAAAAGAAGTGTTCAACTCTGTGAGTTGGATTCATACTTCACAAAGCAGTTTCACAGAACGTTTCTGTTTCGTTTTTATGGGAAGATATTCCCGTTTGCAACGAAGGCCTGAAAGGGCTCTAAGTAACCACTTGCAGATTCTGCCAAAACACAGTTTCAAAACTGCTCTATCAAAAGGAAGGCTTATCTCTCCGAGTTGAATGCACACATCATAAAGAGGTTTCTGAGAATGCTTCTGCCTGGTTTATATGTGAAGATATTTCCTTTTCCACCATAGGCCTCAAAGCGCTCCAAACGAACACTTGCAGATTCTACAAAAAGAGTGTTTCAAAACTGCTCTTTCAAAGGAAGTGTTCAACTCTGTGAGTTGGATTCATACTACACAAAGCAGTTTCACAGAACTCTTCTGTTTAGTTTTTATGGGAAGATATTCCCGTTTCCAACGAAGGCCTGAAAGGGCTCCAAATATCCACTTGCAGATTCTGCAAAAATACAGTTTCAAAACTGCTCTATCAAAAGGAAGGCTTATCTCTCTGAGTTGAATGCACACATCATAAAGAGCTTTCTGAGAATGCTTCTGCCTTGTTTATATATGAAGATATTTCTTTTTCCACCATAGGCCTCAAATCGCTCCAAATGAACACTTGCAGATTCTACAAAAAGAGTGTTTCATAACTGCTCTAGCAAAGGAAAGGTTCACCTCTGTGAGTTGAACACACACATCACAAAGCAGTTTGTGAGAATGCTTCTGTCCAGTTTTTATGGGAAGATATTCCCGCTTCTAACAAAGGCCTGAAAGAGCTCCAAATATCCACTTGCAGATGCTGCAAAAAGACTCTTTCCAAACTGCTCCATGAAAAGGAAAGTTCAACTCTGTGAGTTGAATGCACACATCATAAAGAAGTTTCAAAGAATGCTTCTGTCTAGGTATTATGTGACGATATTTCCTTTTCCACCATAGGCCTCAAAGCGCTCCAAATGAACACATGTAGATTCTACAAAAAGAGTGTTTCAAAGCTGCTCTTTCAAAAGAAGTGTTCAACTCTGTGAGTTGGATTCCTACTTCACAAAGCAGTTTCACAGAACGTTTCTGTTTCGTTTTTATGGGAAGATATTCCCGTTTGCAACGAAGGCCTGAAAGGGCTCTAAGTAACCACTTGCAGATTCTGCCAAAACACAGTTTCAAAACTGCTCTATCAAAAGGAAGGCTTATCTCTCCGAGTTGAATGCACACATCATAAAGAGGTTTCTGAGAATGCTTCTGCCTGGTTTATATGTGAAGATATTTCCTTTTCCACCATAGGCCTCAAAGCGTTCCAAACGAACACTTGCAGATTCTACAAAAAGAGTGTTTCAAAACTGCTCTTTCAAAGGAAGTGTTCAACTCTGTGGGTTGGATTCATACTTCACAAAGCAGTTTCACAGAACTCTTCTGTTTAGTTTTTATGGGAAGATATTCCCGTTTCCAACGAAGGCCTGAAAGGGCTCCAAATATCCACTTGCAGATTCTGCAAAAATACAGTTGCAAAACTGCTCTATCAAAAGGAAGGCTTATCTCTCTGAGTTGAATGCACACATCATAAAGAGCTTTCTGAGAATGCTTCTGCCTTGTTTATATATGAAGATATTTCTTTTTCCACCATAGGCCTCAAATCGCTCCAAATGAACACTTGCAGATTCTACAAAAAGAGTGTTTCATAACTGCTCTAGCAAAGGAAAGGTTCACCTCTGTGAGTTGAACACACACATCTCAAAGCAGTTTGTGAGAATGCTTCTGTCCAGTTTTTATGGGAAGATATTCCCGCTTCTAGCAAAGGCCTGAAAGAGCTCCAAATATCCACTTGCAGATGCTGCAAAAAGACTCTTTCCAAACTGCCCCATGAAAAAGAAGGTTCAACTCTGTGAGTTGAATGCACACATCATAAAGAAGTTTCAAAGAATGCTTCTGTCTAGGTTTTATGTGAAGATATTTCTTTTTCCACCATAGGCCTCAAAGCGCTCCAAATGAACACTTGCAGATTCTACAAAAAGAGTGTTTCATAACTGCTCTAGCAAAGGAAAGGTTCACCTCTGTGAGTTGAACACACACATCACAAAGCAGTTTGTGAGAATGCTTCTGTCCAGTTTTAATGGGAAGATATTCCCGCTTCTAACAAAGGCCTGAAAGAGCTCCAAATATCCACTTGCAGATGCTGCAAAAAGACTCTTTCCAAACTGCTCCATGAAAAGGAATGTTCAACTCTGTGAGTTGAATGCACACATCATAAAGAAGTTTCAAAGAATGCTTCTGTCTAGGTTTTATGTGAAGATATTTCCTTTTCCACCATAGGCCTCAAAGCGCTCCAAATGAACACTTGCAGATTCTACAAAAAGAGTGTTTCAAAGCTGCTCTTTCAAAAGAAGTGTTCAACTCTGTGAGTTGGATTCATACTTCACAAAGGAGTTTCACAGAACGCTTCTGTTTAGTTTTTATGGGAAGATATTCCCGTTTCCAACGAAGGCCTGAAATGGCTCCAAATATACACTTGCAGATTCTGCAAAAACACAGTTGCAAAACTGCTCTATCAAAAGGAAGGCTTATCTCTCCGAGTTGAATGCACACATCATAAAGAGGTTTCTGAGAATGCTTCTGCCTGGATTATATGTGAAGATATTTCCTTTTCCACCATAGGCCTCAAAGCGCTCCAAACGAACACTTGCAGATTCTACAAAAAGAGTGTTTCAAAACTGCTCTTTGAAAGGAAGTGTTCAACTCTGTGAGTTGGATTCATACTACACAAAGCAGTTTCACAGAACTCTTCTGTTTAGTTTTTAATGGAAGATATTCCCGTTTCCAACGAAGGCCTTAAAGGGCTCCAAATATCCACTTGCAGATTCTGCAAAAACACAGTTTCAAAACTGCTCTATCAAAAGGAAGGCTTATCTCTCTGAGTTGAATGCACACATCATAAAGAGCTTTCTGAGAATGCTTCTGCCTTGTTTATATATGAAGATATTTCTTTTTCCACCATAGGCCTCAAATCGCTCCAAATGAACACTTGCAGATTCTACAAAAAGAGTGTTTCATAACTGCTCTAGCAAAGGAAAGGTTCACCTCTGTGAGTTGAACACACACATCTCAAAGCAGTTTGTGAGAATGCTTCTGTCCAGTTTTTATGGGAAGATATTCCCGCTTCTAGCAAAGGCCTGAAAGAGCTCCAAATATCCACTTGCAGATGCTGCAAAAAGACTCTTTCCAAACTGCTCCATGAAAAAGAAGGTTCAACTCTGTGAGTTGAATGCACACATCATAAAGAAGTTTCAAAGAATGCTTCTGTCTAGGTTTTATGTGAAGATATTTCTTTTTCCACCATAGGCCTCAAATCGCTCCAAATGAACACTTGCAGATTCTACAAAAAGAGTGTTTCATAACTGCTCTAGCAAAGGAAAGGTTCACCTCTGTGAGTTGAACACACACATCACAAAGCAGTTTGTGAGAATGCTTCTGTCCAGTTTTTATGGGAAGATATTCCCGCTTCTAACAAAGGCCTGAAAGAGCTCCAAATATCCACTTGCAGATGCTGCAAAAAGACTCTTTCCAAACTGCTCCATGAAAAGGAAAGTTCAACTCTGTGAGTTGAATGCACACATCATAAAGAAGTTTCAAAGAATGCTTCTGTCTAGGTATTATGTGACGATATTTCCTTTTCCACCATAGGCCTCAAAGCGCTGCAAATGAACCCATGTAGATTCTACAAAAAGAATGTTTCAAAGCTGCTCTTTCAAAAGAAGTGTTCAACTCTGTGAGTTGGATTCATACTTCACAAAGCAGTTTCACGGAACGTTTCTGTTTGGTTTTTATGGGAAGATATTCCCGTTTGCAACGAAGGCCTGAAAGGGCTCTAAGTATCCACTTGCAGATTCTGCCAAAACACACTTTCAAAACTGCTCTATCAAAAGGAAGGCTTATCTCTCCGAGTTGAATGCACACATCATAAAGAGGTTTCTGAGAATGCTTCTGCCTGGTTTATATGTGAAGATATTTCCTTTTCCACCATAGGCCTCAAAGCGCTCCAAACGAACACTTGCAGATTCTACAAAAAGAGTGTTTCAAAACTGCTCTTTCAAAGGAAGTGTTCAACTCTGTGAGTTGGATTCATACTACACAAAGCAGTTTCACAGAACTCTTCTGTTTAGTTTTTATGGGAAGATATTCCCGTTTCCAACGAAGGCCTGAAAGGGCTCCAATTATCCACTTGCAGATTCTGCAAAAATACAGCTTCAAAACTGCTCTATCAAAAGGAAGGCTTATCTCTCTGAGTTGAATGCACACATCATAAAGAGCTTTCTGAGAATGCTTCTGCCTTGTTTATATATGAAGATATTTCTTTTTCCACCATAGGCCTCAAATCGCTCCAAATGAACACTTGCAGATTCTACAAAAAGAGTGTTTCATAACTGCTCTAGCAAAGGAAAGGTTCACCTCTGTGAGTTGAACACACACATCTCAAAGCAGTTTGAGAGAATGCTTCTGTCCAGTTTTTATGGGAAGATATTCCCGCTTCTAGCAGAGGCCTGAAAGAGCTCCAAATATCCACTTGCAGATGCTGCAAAAAGACTCTTTCCAAACTGCTCCATGAAAAAGAAGGTTCAACTCTGTGAGTTGAATGCACACATCATAAAGAAGTTTCAAAGAATGCTTCTGTCTAGGTTTTATGTGAAGATATTTCCTTTTCCACCATAGGCCTCAAAGCGCTCCAAATGAACACTTGCAGATTCTACAAAAAGAGTGTTTCAAAGCTGCTCTTTCAAAAGAAGTGTTCAACTCTGTGAGTTGGATTCATACTTCACAAAGGAGTTTCACAGAACGCTTCTGTTTAGTTTTTATGGGAAGATATTCCCGTTTCCAACGAAGGCCTGAAATGGCTCCAAATATACACTTGCAGATTCTGCAAAAACACAGTTGCAAAACTGCTCTATCAAAAGGAAGGCTTATCTCTCCGAGTTGAATGCACACATCATAAAGAGGTTTCTGAGAATGCTTCTGCCTGGATTATATGTGAAGATATTTCCTTTTCCACCATAGGCCTCAAAGCGCTCCAAACGAACACTTGCAGATTCTACAAAAAGAGTGTTTCAAAACTGCTCTTTGAAAGGAAGTGTTCAACTCTGTGAGTTGGATTCATACTACACAAAGCAGTTTCACAGAACTCTTCTGTTTAGTTTTTAATGGAAGATATTCCCGTTTCCAACGAAGGCCTGAAAGGGCTCCAAATATCCACTTGCAGATTCTGCAAAAACACAGTTTCAAAACTGCTCTATCAAAAGGAAGGCTTATCTCTCTGAGTTGAATGCACACATCATAAAGAGCTTTCTGAGAATGCTTCTGCCTTGTTTATATATGAAGATATTTCTTTTTCCACCATAGGCCTCAAATCGCTCCAAATGAACACTTGCAGATTCTACAAAAAGAGTGTTTCATAACTGCTCTAGCAAAGGAAAGGTTCACCTCTGTGAGTTGAACACACACATCACAAAGCAGTTTGTGAGAATGCTTCTGTCCAGTTTTTATGGGAAGATATTCCCGCTTCTAACAAAGGCCTGAAAGAGCTCCAAATATCCACTTGCAGATGCTGCAAAAAGACTCTTTCCAAACTGCTCCATGAAAAGGAAAGTTCAACTCTGTGAGTTGAATGCACACATCATAAAGAAGTTTCAAAGAATGCTTCTGTCTAGGTATTATGTGACGATATTTCCTTTTCCACCATAGGTCTCAAAGCGCTCCAAATGAACACATGTAGATTCTACAAAAAGAGTGTTTCAAAGCTGCTCTTTCAAAAGAAGTGTTCAACTCTGTGAGTTGGATTCATACTTCACAAAGCAGTTTCACAGAACGTTTCTGTTTCGTTTTTATCGGAAGATATTCCCGTTTGCAACGAAGGCCTGAAAGGGCTCCAAGTATCCACTTGCAGATTCTGCCAAAACACAGTTTCAAAACTGCTCTATCAAAAGGAAGGCTTATCTCTCCGAGTTGAAGGCACACATCATAAAGAGGTTTCTGAGAATGCTTCTGCCTGGTTTATATGTGAAGATATTTCCTTTTCCACCATAGGCCTCAAAGCGCTTCAAACGAACATTTGCAGATTCTACAAAAAGAGTGTTTCAAAGCTGCTCTTTCAAAAGAAGTGTTCAACTCTGTGAGTTGGATTCATACTTCACAAAGGAGTTTCACAGAACGCTTCTGTTTAGTTTTTATGGGAAGATATTCCCGTTTCCAACGAAGGCCTGAAAGGGCTCCAAATATCCACTTGCAGATTCTGCAAAAACACAGTTGCAAAACTGCTCTATCAAAAGCAAGGCTTATCTCTCTGAATTGAATGCACACATCATAAAGAGCTTTCTGAGAATGCTTCTGCCTTGTTTATATATGAAGATATTTCTTTTTCCACCATAGGCCTCAAATCGCTCCAAATGAACACTTGCAGATCCTACAAAAAGAGTGTTTCATAACTGCTCTAGCAAAGGAAAGGTTCACCTCTGTGAGTTGAACACACACATCACAAAGCAGTTTGTGAGAATCCTTCTGTCCAGTTTTTATGGGAAGATATTCCCGCTTCTAACAAAGGCCTGAAAGAGCTCCAAGTATCCACTTGCAGATGCTGCAAAAAGACTCTTTCCAAACTGCTCCATGAAAAGGAAAGTTCAACTCTGTGAGTTGAATGCACACATCATAAAGAAGTTTCAAAGAATGCTTCTGTCTAGGTATTATGTGACGATATTTCCTTTTCCACCATAGGCCTCAAAGTGCTCCAAATGAACACATGTAGATTCTACAAAAAGAGTGTTTCAAAGCTGCTCTTTCAAAAGAAGTGTTCAACTCTGTGAGTTGGATTCATACTTCACAAAGCAGTTTCACAGAACGTTTCTGTTTCGTTTTTATGGGAAGATATTCCCGTTTGCAACGAAGGCCAGAAAGGGCTCTAAGTAACCACTTGCAGATTCTGCCAAAACACAGTTTCAAAACTGCTCTATCAAAAGGAAGGCTTATCTCTCCGAGTTGAATGCACACATCATAAAGAGGTTTCTGAGAATGCTTCTGCCTGGTTTATATGTGAAGATATTTCCTTTTCCACCATAGGCCTCAAAGCGTTCCAAACGAACACTTGCAGATTCTACAAAAAGAGTGTTTCAAAACTGCTCTTTCAAAGGAAGTGTTCAACTCTGTGGGTTGGATTCATACTACACAAAGCAGTTTCACAGAACTCTTCTGTTTAGTTTTTATGGGAAGATATTCCCGTTTCTAACGAAGGCCTGAAAGGGCTCCAAATATCCACTTGCAGATTCTGCAAAAATACAGTTGCAAAACTGCTCTATCAAAAGGAAGGCTTATCTCTCTGAGTTGAATGCACACATCATAAAGAGCTTTCTGAGAATGCTTCTGCCTTGTTTATATATGAAGATATTTCTTTTTCCACCATAGGCCTCAAATCGCTCCAAATGAACACTTGCAGATTCTACAAAAAGAGTGTTTCATAACTGCTCTAGCAAAGGAAAGGTTCACCTCTGTGAGTTGAACACACACATCTCAAAGCAGTTTGTGAGAATGCTTCTGTCCAGTTTTTATGGGAAGATATTCCCGCTTCTAGCAAAGGCCTGAAAGAGCTCCAAATATCCACTTGCAGATGCTGCAAAAAGACTCTTTCCAAACTGCTCCATGAAAAAGAAGGTTCAACTCTGTGAGTTGAATGCACACATCATAAAGAAGTTTCAAAGAATGCTTCTGTCTAGGTTTTATGTGAAGATATTTCTTTTTCCACCATAGGCCTCAAATCGCTCCAAATGAACACTTGCAGATTCTACAAAAAGAGTGTTTCATAACTGCTCTAGCAATGGAAAGGTTCACCTCTGTGAGTTGAACACACACATCACAAAGCAGTTTGTGAGAATGCTTCTGTTCAGTTTTTATGGGAAGATATTCCCGCTTCTAACAAAGGCCTGAAAGAGCTCCAAATATCCACTTGCAGATGCTGCAAAAAGACTCTTTCCAAACTGCTCCATGAAAAGGAAAGTTCAACTCTGTGAGTTGAATGCACACATCATAAAGAAGTTTCAAAGAATGCTTCTGTCTAGGTATTATGTGACGATATTTCCTTTTCCACCATAGGCAACAAAGCGCTCCAAATGAACACATGTAGATTCTACAAAAAGAGTGTTTCAAAGCTGCTCTTTCAAAAGAAGTGTTCAACTCTGTGAGTTGGATTCATATTTCACAAAGCAGTTTCACAGAACGTTTCTGTTTCGTTTTTATGGGAAGATATTCCCGTTTGCAACGAAGGCCTGAAAGGGCTCTAAGTATCCACTTGCAGATTCTGCCAAAACACACTTTCAAAACTGCTCTATCAAAAGGAAGGCTTATCTCTCCGAGTTGAATGCACACATCATAAAGAGGTTTCTGAGAATGCTTCTGCCTGGTTTATATGTGAAGATATTTCCTTTTCCACCATAGGCCTCAAAGCGCTCCAAACGAACACTTGCAGATTCTACAAAAAGAGTGTTTCAAAACTGCTCTTTCAAAGGAAGTGTTCAACTCTGTGAGTTGGATTCATACTACACAAAGCAGTTTCACAGAACTCTTCTGTTTAGTTTTTATGGGAAGATATTCCCGTTTCCAACGAAGGCCTGAAAGGGCTCCAAATATCCACTTGCAGATTCTGCAAAAATACAGTTTCAAAACTGCTCTATCAAAAGGAAGGCTTATCACTCTGAGTTGAATGCACACATCATAAAGAGCTTTCTGAGAATGCTTCTGCCTTGTTTATATATGAAGATATTTCTTTTTCCACCATAGGCCTCAAATCGCTCCAAATGAACACTTGCAGATTCTACAAAAAGAGTGTTTCATAACTGCTCTAGCAAAGGAAAGGTTCACCTCTGTGAGTTGAACACACACATCTCAAAGCAGTTTGTGAGAATGCTTCTGTCCAGTTTTTATGGGAAGATATTCCCGCTTCTAGCAAAGGCCTGAAAGAGCTCCAAATACCCACTTGCAGATGCTGCAAAAAGACTCTTTCCAAACTACTCCATGAAAAAGAAGGTTCAACTCTGTGAGTTGAATGCACACATCATAAGGAAGTTTCAAAGAATGCTTCTGTCTAGGTTTTATGTGAAGATATTTCTTTTTCCACCATAGGCCTCAAAGCGCTCCAAATGAACACTTGCAGATTCTACAAAAAGAGTGTTTCATAACTGCTCTAGCAAAGGAAAGGTTCACCTCTGTGAGTTGAACACACACATCACAAAGCAGTTTGTGAGAATGCTTCTGTCCAGTTTTAATGGGAAGATATTCCCGCTTCTAACAAAGGCCTGAAAGAGCTCCAAATATCCACTTGCAGATGCTGCAAAAAGACTCTTTCCAAACTGCTCCATGAAAAGGAATGTTCAACTCTGTGAGTTGAATGCACACATCATAAAGAAGTTTCAAAGAATGCTTCTGTCTAGGTTTTATATGAAGATATTTCCTTTTCCACCGTAGGCCTCAAAGCGCTCCAAATGAACACTTGCAGATTCTACAAAAAGAGTGTTTCAAAGCTGCTCTTTCAAAAGAAGTCTTCAACTCTGTGAGTTGGATTCATACTTCACAAAGGAGTTTCACAGAACGCTTCTGTTTAGTTTTTAATGGAAGATATTCCCGTTTCCAACGAAGGCCTGAAAGGGCTCCAAATATACACTTGCAGATTCTGCAAAAACACAGTTGCAAAACTGCTCTATCAAAAGGAAGGCTTATCTCTCCGAGTTGAATGCACACATCATAAAGAGGTTTCTGAGAATGCTTCTGCCTGGATTATATGTGAAGATATTTCCTTTTCCACCATAGGCCTCAAAGCGCTCCAAACGAACACTTGCAGATTCTACAAAAAGAGTGTTTCAAAAGTGCTCTTTGAAAGGAAGTGTTCAACTCTGTGAGTTGGATTCATACTACACAAAGCAGTTTCACAGAACTCTTCTGTTTAGTTTTTAATGGAAGATATTCCCGTTTCCAACGAAGGCCTGAAAGAGCTCCAAATATCCACTTGCAGATTCTGCAAAAACACAGTTTCAAAACTGCTCTATCAAAAGGAAGGCTTATCTCTCTGAGTTGAATGCACACATCATAAAGAGCTTTCTGAGAATGCTTCTGCCTTGTTTATATATGAAGATATTTCTTTTTCCACCATAGGCCTCAAATCGCTCCAAATGAACACTTGCAGATTCTACAAAAAGAGTGTTTCATAACTGCTCTAGCAAAGGAAAGGTTCACCTCTGTGAGTTGAACACACACATCACAAAGCAGTTTGTGAGAATGCTTCTGTCCAGTTTTTATGGGAAGATACTCCCGCTTCTAAAAAAGGCCTGAAAGAGCTCCAAATATCCTATTGCAGATGCTGCAAAAAGACTCTTTCCAAACTGCTCCATGAAAAGGAAAGTTCAACTCTATGAGTTGAATGCACACATCATAAAGAAGTTTCAAAGAATGCTTCTGTCTAGGTATTATGTGACGATATTTCCTTTTCCACCATAGGCCTCAAAGCGCTCCAAATGAACAGATGTAGATTCTACAAAAAGAGTGTTTCAAAGCTGCTCTTTCAAAAGAAGTGTTCAACTCTGTGAGTTGGATTCATACTTCACAAAGCAGTTTCACAGAACGTTTCTGTTTCTTTTTTATCGGAAGATATTCCCGTTTGCAACGAAGGCCTGAAAGGGCTCCAAGTATCCACTTGCAGATTCTGCCAAAACACAGTTTCAAAACTGCTCTATCAAAAGGAAGGCTTATCTCTCCGAGTTGAATGCACACATCATAAAGAGGTTTCTGAGAATGCTTCTGCCTGGTTTATATGTGAAGATATTTCCTTTTCCACCATAGGCCTCAAAGCGCTCCAAACGAACACTTGCAGATTCTACAAAAAGAGTGTTTCAAAGCTGCTCTTTCAAAAGAAGTGTTCAACTCTGTGAGTTGGATTCATACTTCACAAAGGAGTTTCACAGAACGCTTCTGTTTAGTTTTTATGGGAAGATATTCCCGTTTCCAACGAAGGCCTGAAAGGGCTCCAAATATCCACTTGCAGATTCTGCAAAAACACAGTTTCAAAACTGCTCTATTAAAAGGAAGGCTTATCTCTCTGAGTTGAATGCACACATCATAAAGAGCTTTCTGAGAATGCTTCTGCCTTGTTTATATATGAAGATATTTCTTTTTCCACCATAGGCCTCAAATCGCTCCAAATGAACACTTGCAGATTCTACAAAAAGAGTGTTTCATAACTGCTCTAGCAAAGGAAAGGTTCACCTCTGTGAGTTGAACACACACATCTCAAAGCAGTTTGTGAGAATGCTTCTGTCCAGTTTTTATGGGAAGATATTCCCGCTTCTAGCAAAGGCCTGAAAGAGCTCCAAATATCCACTTGCAGATGCTGCAAAAAGACTCTTTCCAAACTGCCCCATGAAAAAGAAGGTTCAACTCTGTGAGTTGAATGCACACATCATAAAGAAGTTTCAAAGAATGCTTCTGTCTAGGTTTTATGTGAAGATATTTCTTTTTCCACCATAGGCCTCAAAGCGCTCCAAATGAACACATGTAGATTCTACAAAAAGAGTGTTTCAAAGCTGCTCTTTCAAAGGAAGTGTTCAACTTTGTGAGTTGGATTCATACTTCACAAAGCAGTTTCACAGAACGTTTCTGTTTCGTTTTTATGGGAAGATATTCCCGTTTGCAACGAAGGCCTGAAAGGGCTCTAAGTAACCACTTGCAGATTCTGCCAAAACACAGTTTCAAAACTGCTCTATCAAAAGGAAGGCTTATCTCTCCGAGTTGAATGCACACATCATAAAGAGGTTTCTGAGAATGCTTCTGCCTGGTTTATATGTGAAGATATTTCCTTTTCCACCATAGGCCTCAAAGCGCTCCAAACGAACACTTGCAGATTCTACAAAAAGAGTGTTTCAAAACTGCTCTTTGAAAGGAAGTGTTCAACTCTGTGAGTTGGATTCATACTACACAAAGCAGTTTCACAGAACTCTTCTGTTTAGTTTTTAATGGAAGATATTCCCGTTTCCAACGAAGGCCTGAAAGGGCTCCAAATATCCACTTGCAGATTCTGCAAAAACACAGTTGCAAAACTGCTCTATCAAAAGGAAGGCTTATCTCTCTGAGTTGAATGCACACATCATAAAGAGCTTTCTGAGAATGCTTCTGCCTTGTTTATATATGAAGATATTTCTTTTTCCACCATAGGCCTCAAATCGCTCCAAATGAACACTTGCAGATTCTACAAAAAGAGTGTTTCATAACTGCTCTAGCAAAGGAAAGGTTCACCTCTGTGAGTTGAACACACACATCACAAAGCAGTTTGTGAGAATGCTTCTGTCCAGTTTTTATGGGAAGATATTCCCGCTTCTAAAAAAGGCCTGAAAGAGCTCCAAATATCCTATTGCAGATGCTGCAAAAAGACTCTTTCCAAACTGCTCCATGAAAAGGAAAGCTCAACTCTGTGAGTTGAATGCACACATCATAAAGAAGTTTCAAAGAATGCTTCTGTCTAGGTGTTATGTGACGATATTTCCTTTTCCACCATAGGCCTCAAAGCGCTCCAAATGAACACATGTAGATTCTACAAAAAGAGTGTTTCAAAGCTGCTCTTTCAAAAGAAGTGTTCAACTCTGTGAGTTGGATTCATACTTCACAAAGCAGTTTCACAGAACGTTTCTGTTTCGTTTTTATCGGAAGATATTCCCGTTTGCAACGAAGACCTGAAAGGGCTCCAAGTATCCACTTGCAGATTCTGCCAAAACACAGTTTCAAAACTGCTCTATCAAAAGGAAGGCTTATCTCTCCGAGTTGAATGCACACATCATAAAGAGGTTTCTGAGAATGCTTCTGCCTGGTTTATATGAGAAGATATTTCCTTTTCCACCATAGGCCTCAAAGCGCTCCAAACGAACACTTGCAGATTCTACAAAAAGAGTGTTTCAAAGCTGCTCTTTCAAAGGAAGTGTTCAACTCTGTGAGTTGGATTCATACTTCACAAAGGAGTTTCACAGAACGCTTCTGTTTAGTTTTTATGGGAAGATATTCCCGTTTCCAACGAAGGCCTGAAAGGGCTCCAAATATCCACTTGCAGATTCTGCAAAAACACAGTTGCAAAACTGCTCTATCAAAAGGAAGGCTTATCTCTCTGAGTTGAATGCACACATCATAAAGAGCTTTCTGATAATGCTTCTGCCTTGTTTATATATGAAGATATTTCTTTTTCCACCATAGGCCTCAAATCGCTCCAAATGAACACTTGCAGATTCTACAAAAAGAGTGTTTCATAACTGCTCTAGCAAAGGAAAGGTTCACCTCTGTGAGTTGAGCACACACATCACAAAGCAGTTTGTGAGAATGCTTCTGTCCAGTTTTTATGGGAAGATATTCCCGCTTCTAACAAAGGCCTGAAAGAGCTCCAAATATCCACTTGCAGATGCTGCAAAAAGACTCTTTCCAAACTGCTCCATGAAAAGGAAAGTTCAACTCTGTGAGTTGAATGCACACATCATAAAGAAGTTTCAAAGAATGCTTCTGTCTAGGTATTATGTGACGATATTTCCTTTTCCACCATAGGCCTCAAAGCGCTCCAAATGAACACATGTAGATTCTACAAAAAGAGTGTTTCAAAGCTGCTCTTTCAAAAGAAGTGTTCAACTTTGTGAGTTGGATTCATACTTCACAAAGCAGTTTCACAGAACGTTTCTGTTTCGTTTTTATGGGAAGATATTCCCGTTTGCAACGAAGGCCTGAAAGGGCTCTAAGTAACCACTTGCAGATTCTGCCAAAACACAGTTTCAAAACTGCTCTATCAAAAGGAAGGCTTATCTCTCCGAGTTGAATGCACACATCATAAAGAGGTTTCTGAGAATGCTTCTGCCTGGTTTATATGTGAAGATATTTCCTTTTCCACCATAGGCCTCAAAGCGCTCCAAACGAACACTTGCAGATTCTACAAAAAGAGTGTTTCAAAACTGCTCTTTCAAAGGAAGTGTTCAACTCTGTGAGTTGGATTCATACTACACAAAGCAGTTTCACAGAACTCTTCTGTTTAGTTTTTATGGGAAGATATTCCCGTTTCCAACGAAGGCCTGAAAGGGCTCCAAATATCCACTTGCAGATTCTGCAAAAATACAGTTTCAAAACTGCTCTATCAAAAGGAAGGCTTATCTGTCTGAGTTGAATGCACACATCATAAAGAGCTTTCTGAGAATGCTTCTGCCTTGTTTATATATGAAGATATTTCTTTTTCCACCATAGGCCTCAAATCGCTCCAAATGAACACTTGCAGATTCTACAAAAAGAGTGTTTCATAACTGCTCTAGCAAAGGAAAGGTTCACCTCTGTGAGTTGAACACACACATCTCAAAGCAGTTTGTGAGAATGCTTCTGTCCAGTTTTTATGGGAAGATATTCCCGCTTCTAGCAAAGGCTTGAAAGAGCTCCAAATATCCACTTGCAGATGCTGCAAAAAGACTCTTTCCAAACTGCTCCATGAAAAAGAAGGTTCAACTCTGTGAGTTGAATGCACACATCATAAAGAAGTTTCAAAGAATGCTTCTGTCTAGGTTTTATGTGAAGATATTTCTTTTTCCACCATAGGCCCCAAAGCGCTCCAAATGAACACTTGCAGATTCTACAAAAAGAGTGTTTCATAACTGCTCTAGCAAAGGAAAGGTTCACCTCTGTGAGTTGAACACACACATCACAAAGCAGTTTGTGAGAATGCTTCTGTCCAGTTTTAATGGGAAGATATTCCCGCTTCTAACAAAGGCCTGAAAGAGCTCCAAATATCCACTTGCAGATGCTGCAAAAAGACTCTTTCCAAACTGCTCCATGAAAAGGAATGTTCAACTCTGTGAGTTGAATGCACACATCATAAAGAAGTTTCAAAGAATGCTTCTGTCTAGGTTTTATGTGAAGATATTTCCTTTTCCACCATAGGCCTCAAAGCGCTCCAAATGAACAATTGCAGATTCTACAAAAAGAGTGTTTCAAAGCTGCTCTTTCAAAAGAAGTGTTCAACTCTGTGAGTTGGATTCATACTTCACAAAGGAGTTTCACAGAACGCTTCTGTTTAGTTTTTATGGGAAGATATTCCCGTTTGCAACGAAGGCCTGAAAGTGCTCCAAATATCCACTTGCAGATTCTGCAAAAACACAGTTGCAAAACTGCTCTATCAAAAGGAAGGCTTATCTCTCCGAGTTGAATGCACACATCATAAAGAGGTTTCTGAGAATGCTTCTGCCTGGATTATATGTGAAGATATTTCCTTTTCCACCATAGGCCTCAAAGCGCTCCAAACGAACACTTGCAGATTCTACAAAAAGAGTGTTTCAAAACTGCTCTTTGAAAGGAAGTGTTCAACTCTGTGAGTTGGATTCATACTACACAAAGCAGTTTCACAGAACTCTTCTGTTTAGTTTTTAATGGAAGATATTCCCGTTTCCAACGAAGGCCTGAAAGGGCTCCAAATATCCACTTGCAGATTCTGCAAAAACACAGTTTCAAAACTGCTCTATCAAAAGGAAGGCTTATCTCTCTGAGTTGAATGCACACATCATAAAGGGGTTTCAGAGAATGCTTCTGCCTTGTTTATATATGAAGATATTTCTTTTTCCACCATAGGCCTCAAATCGCTCCAAATGAACAGTTGCAGATTCTACAAAAAGAGTGTTTCATAACTGCTCTAGCAAAGGAAAGGTTCACCTCTGTGAGTTGAACACACACATCTCAAAGCAGTTTGTGAGAATGCTTCTGTCCAGTTTTTATGGGAAGATATTACCGCTTCTAACAGAGGCCTGAAAGAGCTCCAAATATCCACTTGCAGATGCTGCAAAAAGACTCTTTCCAAACTGCTCCATGAAAAAGAAGGTTCAACTCTGTGAGTTGAATGCACACATCATAAAGAAGTTTCAAAGAATGCTTCTGTCTAGGTTTTATGTGAAGATATTTCTTTTTCCACCATAGGCCTCAAAGCGCTCCAAATGAACACTTGCAGATTCTACAAAAAGAGTGTTTCATAACTGCTCTAGCAAAGCAAAGGTTCACCTCTGTGAGTTGAACACACACATCACAAAGCAGTTTGTGAGAATGCTTCTGTTTAGTTTTTATGGGAAGATATTCCCGCTTTTAACAAACGCCTGAAAGAGCTCCAAATATCCACTTGCAGATGCTGCAAAAAGACTCTTTCCAAACTGCTCCATGATAAGGAAGGTTCAACTCTGTGAGTTGAATGCACACATCATAAAGAAGTTTCAAAGAATGCTTCTGTCTAGGTTTTATGTGAAGATATTTCCTTTTCCACCATAGGCCTCAAAGCGCTCCAAATGAACACTTGCAGATTCTACAAAACGAGTGTTTCAAAACTGCTCTTTCAAAAGAAGTGTTCAACTCTGTGAGTTGGATTCATACTTCACAAAGCAGTTTCACAGAACGCTTCTGTTTAGTTTTTATGGGAAGATATTCCCTTTTCCAACAAAGGCCTGAAAGGGCTCCAAATATACAATTGCAGATTCTGCAAAAACACAGTTGCAAAACTGCTCTATCAAAAGGAAGGCTTATCTCTCCGAGTTGAATGCACACATCATAAAGAGGTTTCTGAGAATGCTTCTGCCTGGTTTATAAGTGAAGATATTTCCTTTTCCACCATAGGCCTCAAAGCGCTCCAAATGAACACTTGCAGATTCTACAAAAAGAGTGTTTCAAAACAGCTCTTTCAAAGGAAGTGTCCAACTCTGTGAGTTGGATTGATACTACACAAAGCAGTTTCACAGAACGCTTCTCTTTAGTTTTTATGGGAAGATATACCCGCTTCTAACAAAGGCCTGAAAGACCTCCAAATATCCACTTGCAGATGCTGCAAAAAGACTCTTTCCAAACTGCTCCATGAAAAGGAAAGTTCAACTCTGTGAGTTGAATGCACACATCATAAAGAAGTTTCAAAGAATGCTTCTGTCTAGGTTTTATGTGACGATATTTCCTTTTCCACCATAGGCCTCAAAGCGCACCAAATGAACACTTGTAGATTCTACAAAAAGAGTGTTTCAAAACTGCTCTTTCAAAAGAAGTGTTCAACTCTGTGAGTTGGATTCATACTTCACAAAGCAGTTTCACAGAACGCTTCTGTTTAGTTTTTATCGGAAGATATTCCCGTTTGCAACGAAGGCCTGAAAGGGCTCTAAATATCCACTTGCAGATTCTGCCAAAACACAGTTTCAAAACTGCTCTATCAAAAGCAAGGCTTATCTCTCCAAGTTGAATTCACACATCATAAAGAGGTTTCTGAGAGTGCTTCTGCCTGGTTTATAAGTGAAGATATTTCCTTTTCCACCATAGGCCTCAAAGCGCTCCAAATGAACACTTGCAGGTTCTACAAAAAGAGTGTTCCAAAACAGCTATTTCAAAGGAAGTGTCCAACTCTGTGAGTTGGATTCATACTATACAAAGCAGTTTCACAGAACGCTTCTGTTTAGTTTTTTTGGGAAGATATCCCCGTTTCCAACGAAGGCCAGAAAGGGCTCCAAATATCCACTTGCAGATCCTGCAAAAACACAGTTTCAAAACTGCTCTATCAAAAGGAAGGCTTATCTCCCGAGTTGAATGCACACATCATAAAGAGGTTTCTGAGAATGCTTCTGCCTGGTTTATATGTGAAGATATTTCCTTTTCCACCATAGGCCTCAAAGCGCTCCAAACGAACACTTGCAGATTCTACAAAAAGAGTGTTTCAAAACTGCTCTTTGAAAGGAAGTGTTCAACTCTGTGAGTTGGATTCATACTACACAAAGCAGTTTCACAGAACTCTTCTGTTTAGTTTTTAATGGAAGATATTCCCGTTTCCAACGAAGGCCTGAAAGGGCTCCAAATATCCACTTGCAGATTCTGCAAAAACACAGTTTCAAAACTGCTCTATCAAAAGGAAGGCTTATCTCTCTGAGTTGAATGCACACATCATAAAGAGCTTTCTGAGAATGCTTCTGCCTTGTTTATATATGAAGATATTTCTTTTTCCACCATAGGCCTCAAATCGCTCCAAATGAACACTTGCAGATTCTACAAAAAGAGTGTTTCATAACTGCTCTAGAAAAGGAAAGGTTCACCTCTGTGAGTTGAACACACACATCACAAAGCAGTTTGTGAGAATGCTTCTGTCCAGTTTTTATGGGAAGATATTCCCGCTTCTAACAAAGGCCTGAAAGAGCTCCAAATATCCACTTGCAGATGCTGCAAAAAGACTCTTTCCAAACTGCTCCATGAAAAGGAAGGTTCAACTCTGTGAGTTGAATGCACACATCATAAAGAAGTTTCAAAGAATGCTTCTGTCTAGGTATTATGTGACGATATTTCCTTTTCCACCATAGGCCTCAAAGCGCTCCAAATGAACACATGTAGATTCAACAAAAAGAGTGTTTCAAAGCTGCTCTTTCAAAAGAAGTGTTCAACTCTGTGAGTTGGATTCATACTTCACAAAGCAGTTTCACAGAACGTTTCTGTTTCGTTTTTATCAGAAGATATTCCCGTTTGCAACGAAGGCCTGAAAGGGCTCCAAGTATCCACTTGCAGATTCTGCCAAAACACAGTTTCAAAACTGCTCTATCAAAAGGAAGGCTTATCTCTCCGAGTTGAATGCACACATCATAAAGAGGTTTCTGAGAATGCTTCTGCCTGGTTTATATGTGAAGATATTTCCTTTTCCACCATAGGCCTCAAAGCGCTCCAAACGAACACTTGCAGATTCTACAAAAAGAGTGTTTCAAAACTGCTCTTTCAAAAGAAGTGTTCAACTCTCTGAGTTGGATTCATACTACACAAAGCAGTTTCACAGAACTCTTCTGTTTAGTTTTTATGGGAAGATATTCCCGTTTCCAACGAAGGCCTGAAATGGCTCCAAATATCCACTTGCAGATTCTGCAAAAACACAGGTTCAAAACTGCTCTAACAAAAGGAAGGCTTATCTCTCTGAGTTGAATGCACATATCATAAAGTGGTTTCTGAGAATGCTTCTGCCTTGTTTATATATGAAGATATTTCTTTTTCCACCATAGGCCTCCAAGCGCTCCAAATGAACACTTGCAGATTCTACAAAAAGAGTGTTTCATAACTGCTCTAGCAAAGGAAAGGTTCACCTCTGTGAGTTGAACACACACATCACAAAGCAGTTTGTGAGAATGCTTCGGTTTAGTTTTTATGGGAAGATATTCCCGCTTCTAACAAAGGCCTGAAAGAGCTCCAAATATCCACTTGCAGATGCTGCAAAAAGACTCTTTCCAAAGTGCTCCATGAAAAAGAAGGTTCAACTCTGTGAGTTGAATGCACACATCATAAAGAAGTTTCAAAGAATGCTTCTGTCTAGGTTTTATGTGAAGATATTTCTTTTTCCACCATAGGCCTCAAAGCGCTCCAAATGAACACTTGCAGATTCTACAAAAAGAGTGTTTCATAACTGCTCTAGCAAAGGAAAGGTTCACCTCTGTGAGTTGAACACACACATCACAAAGCAGTTTGTGAGAATGCTTCTGTCCAGTTTTAATGGGAAGATATTCCCGCTTCTAATAAAGGCCTGAAAGAGCTCCAAATATCCACTTGCAGATGCTGCAAAAAGACTCTTTCCAAACTGCTCCATGAAAAGGAATGTTCATCTCTGTGAGTTGAATGCACACATCATAAAGAAGTTTCAAAGAATGCTTCTGTCTAGGTTTTATGTGAAGATATTTCCCTTTCCACCATAGGCCTCAAAGCGCTCCAAATGAACACTTGCAGATTCTACAAAAAGAGTGTTTCAAAGCTGCTCTTTCAAAAGAAGTGTTCAACTCTGTGAGTTGGATTCATACTTCACAAAGCAGTTTCACAGAACGTTTCTGTTTCGTTTTTATGGGAAGATATTCCCGTTTGCAACCAAAGCCTGAAAGGGCTCTAAGTATCCACTTGCAGATTCTGCCAAAACACACTTTCATAACTGCTCTATCAAAAGGAAGGCTTATCTCTCCGAGTTGAATGCACACATCATAAAGAGGTTTCTGAGAATGCTTCTGCCTTGTTTATATATGAAGATATTTCTTTTTCCACCATAGGCCTCAAATCGCTCCAAATGAACACTTGCAGATTCTACAAAAAGAGTGTTTCATAACTGCTCTAGAAAAGGAAAGGTTCACCTCTGTGAGTTGAACACACACATCACAAAGCAGTTTGTGAGAATGCTTCTGTCCAGTTTTTATGGGAAGATATTCCCGCTTCTAACAAAGGCCTGAAAGAGCTCCAAATATCCACTTGCAGATGCTGCAAAAAGACTCTTTCCAAACTGCTCCATGAAAAGGAAGGTTCAACTCTGTGAGTTGAATGCACACATCATAAAGAAGTTTCAAAGAATGCTTCTGTCTAGGTATTATGTGACGATATTTCCTTTTCCACCATAGGCCTCAAAGCGCTCCAAATGAACACATGTAGATTCAACAAAAAGAGTGTTTCAAAGCTGCTCTTTCAAAAGAAGTGTTCAACTCTGTGAGTTGGATTCATACTTCACAAAGCAGTTTCACAGAACGTTTCTGTTTAGTTTTTATGGGAAGATATTCCCTTTTCCAACAAAGGCCTGAAAGGGCTCCAAATATACAATTGCAGATTCTGCAAAAACACAGTTGCAAAACTGCTCTATCAAAAGGAAGGCTTATCTCTCCGAGTTGAATGCACACATCATAAAGAGGTTTCTGAGAATGCTTCTGCCTGGTTTATAAGTGAAGATATTTCCTTTTCCACCATAGGCCTCAAAGCGCTCCAAATGAACACTTGCAGATTCTACAAAAAGAGTGTTTCAAAACAGCTCTTTCAAAGGAAGTGTCCAACTCTGTGAGTTGGATTGATACTACACAAAGCAGTTTCACAGAACGCTTCTCTTTAGTTTTTATGGGAAGATATTCCCGCTTCTAACAAAGGCCTGAAAGAGCTCCAAATATCCACTTGCAGATGCTGCAAAAAGACTCTTTCCAAACTGCTCCATGAAAAAGAAGGTTCAACTCTGTGAGTTGAATGCACACATCATAAAGAAGTTTCAAAGAATGCTTCTGTCTAGGTTTTATGTGAAGATATTTCTTTTTCCACCATAGGCCTCAAAGCGCTCCAAATGAACACTTGCAGATTCTACAAAAAGAGTGTTTCATAACTGCTCTAGCAAAGGAATAGTTCACCTCTGTGAGTTGAACACACACATCACAAAGCAGTTTGTGAGAATGCTTCTGTTTAGTTTTTATGGGAAGATATTCCCGCTTTTAACAAACGCCTGAAAGAGCTCCAAATATCCACTTGCAGATGCTGCAAAAAGACTCTTTCCAAACTGCTCCATGATAAGGAAGATTCAACTCTGTGAGTTGAATGCACACATAATAAAGAAGTTTCAAAGAATGCTTCTGTCTAGGTTTTATGTGAAGATATTTCCTTTTCCACCATAGGCCTCAAAGCGCTCCAAATGAACACTTGCAGATTCTACAAAACGAGTGTTTCAAAACTGCTCTTTCAAAAGAAGTGTTCACCTCTGTGATTTTGATTCATACTTCACAAAGCAATTTCACAGAACGCTTCTGTTTAGTTTTTATGGGAAGATATTCCCTTTTCCAACAAAGGCCTGAAAGGGCTCCAAATATACAATTGCAGATTCTGCAAAAACACAGTTGCAAATCTGCTCTATCAAAAGGAAGGCTTATCCCTCCGAGTTGAATGCACACATCATAAAGAGGTTTCTGAGAATGCTTCTGCCTGGTTTATAAGTGAAGATATTTCCTTTTCCACCATAGGCCTCAAAGCGCTCCAAACTAACACTTGCAGATTCTACAAAAAGAGTGTTTCAAAACTGCTCTTTCAAAAGAAGTGTTCATCTCTGTAAGTTGGATTCATACTTCACAAAGGAGTTTCACAGAACGTTTCTGTTTAGTTTTTATGGGAAGATATTCCCGTTTCCAACGGAGGCCTGAAAGGGCTCCAAATATACACTTGCAGATTCTGCAAAAACACAGTTGCAAAACTGCTCTATCAAAAGGAAGGCTTATCTCTCCGAGTTGAATGCACACATCATAAAGAGGTTTCTGAGAATGCTTCTGCCTGGATTATATGTGAAGATATTTCCTTTTCCACCATAGGCCTCAAAGCGCTCCAAACGAACACTTGCAGATTCTACAAAAAGAGTGTTTCAAAACTGCTCTTTGAAAGGAAGTGTTCAACTCTGTGAGTTGGATTCATACTACACAAAGCAGTTTCACAGAACTCTTCTGTTTAGTTTTTAATGGAAGATATTCCCGTTTCCAACGAAGGCCTTAAAGGGCTCCAAATATCCACTTGCAGATTCTGCAAAAACACAGTTTGAAAACTGCTCTATCAAAAGGAAGGCTTATCTCTCTGAGTTGAATGCACACATCATAAAGAGCTTTCTGAGAATGCTTCTGCCTTCTTTATATATGAAGATATTTCTTTTTCCACCATAGGCCTCAAATCGCTCCAAATGAACACTTGCAGATTCTACAAAAAGAGTGTTTCATAACTGCTCTAGCAAAGGAAAGGTTCACCTCTGTGAGTTGAACACACACATCACAAAGCAGTTTGTGAGAATGCTTCTGTCCAGTTTTTATGGGAGGATATTCCCGCTTCTAACAAAGGCCTGAAAGAGCTCCAAATATCCACTTGGAGATGCTGCAAAAAGACTCTTTCCAAACTGCTCCATGAAAAGGAAAGTTCAACTCTGTGAGTTGAATGCACACATCATAAAGAAGTTTCAAAGAATGCTTCTGTCTAGGTATTATGTGACGATATTTCCTTTTCCACCATAGGCCTCAAAGCGCTCCAAATGAACACATGTAGATTCTACAAAAAGAGTGTTTAAAAGCTGCGCTTTCAAAAGAAGTGTTCAACTTTGTGAGTTGGATTCATACTTCACAAAGCAGTTTCACAGAACGTTTCTGTTTCGTTTTTATCGGAAGATATTCCCGTTTGCAACGAAGGCCTGAAAGGGCTCTAAGTATCCACTTGCAGATTCTGCCAAAACACAGTTTCAAAACTGCTCTATCAAAAGGAAGGCTTATCTCTCCGAGTTGAATGCACACATCATAAAGAGGTTTCTGAGAATGCTTCTGCCTGGTTTATATGTGAAGATATTTCCTTTTCCACCATAGGCCTCAAAGCGCTCCAAACGAACACTTGCAGATTCTACAAAAAGAGTGTTTCAAAACTGCTCTTTCAAAGGAAGTGTTCAACTCTGTGAGTTGGATTCATACTACACAAAGCAGTTTCACAGAACTCTTCTGTTTAGTTTTTATGGGAAGATATTCCGTTTCCAACGAAGGCCTGAAAGGGCTCCAAATATCCACTTGCAGATTCTGCAAAAACACAGTTTCAAAACTGCTCTATCAAAAGGAAGGCTTATCTCTCTGAGTTGAATGCACACATCATAAAGGGGTTTCGGAGAATGCTTCTGCCTTGTTTATATATGAAGATATTTCTTTTTCCACCATAGGCCTCAAAGCGCTCCAAATGAACACTTGCAGATTCTACAAAAAGAGTGTTTCATAACTGCTCTAGCAAAGGAAAGGTTCACCTCTGTGAGTTGAACACACACATCACAAAGCAGTTTGTGAGAATGCTTCTGTTTAGTTTTTATGGGAAGATATTCCCGCTTTTAACAAACGCCTGAAAGAGCTCCAAATATCCACTTGCAGATGCTGCAAAAAGACTCTTTCCAAACTGCTCCATGAAAAGGAATGTTCAACTCTGTGAGTTGAATGCACACATCATAAAGAAGTTTCAAAGAATGCTTCTGTCTAGGTTTTATGTGAAGATATTTCCTATTCCACCATAGGCCTCAAAGCGCTCCAAATGAACAATTGCAGATTCTACAAAAAGAGTGTTTCAAAGCTGCTCTTTCAAAAGAAGTGTTCAACTCTGTGAGTTGGATTCATACTTCACAAAGGAGTTTCACAGAACGCTTCTGTTTAGTTTTCATGGGAAGATATTCCCGTTTCCAACGAAGGCCTGAAAGGGCTCCAAATATCCACTTGCAGATTCTGCAAAAACACAGTTGCAAAACTGCTCTATCAAAAGGAAGGCTTATCTCTCTGAGTTGAATGCACACATCATAAAGAGGTTTCTGAGAATGCTTCTGCCTGGATTATATGTGAAGATATTTCCTTTTCCACCATAGGCCTCAAAGCGCTCCAAACGAACACTTGCAGATTCTACAAAAAGAGTGTTTCAAAACTGCTCTTTGAAAGGAAGTGTTCAACTCTGTGAGTGGGATTCATACTACACAAAGCAGTTTCACAGAACTCTTCTGTTTAGTTTTTATGGGAAGATATTCCCGTTTCCAACGAAGGCCTGAAAGGGCTCCAAATATCCACTTGCAGATTCTGCAAAAACACAGTTTCAAAACTGCTCTATCAAAAGGAAGGCTTATCTCTCTGAGTTGAATGCACACATCATAAAGGGGTTTCGGAGAATGCTTCTGCCTTGTTTATATATGAAGATATTTCTTTTTCCACCGTAGGCCTCAAAGCGCTCCAAATGAACACTTGCAGATTCTACAAAAAGAGTGTTTCATAACTGCTCTAGCAAAGGAAAGGTTCACCTCTGTGAGTTGAACACACACATCTCAAAGCAGTTTGTGAGAATGCTTCTGTCCAGTTTTTATGGGAAGATATTCCCGCTTCTAACAGAGGCCTGAAAGAGCTCCAAATATCCACTTGCAGATGCTGCAAAAAGACTCTTTCCAAACTGCTCCATGAAAAAGAAGGTTCAACTCTGTGAGTTGAACGCACACATCATAAAGAAGTTTCAAAGAATGCTTCTGTCTAGGTTTTATGTGAAGATATTTCTTTTTCCACCATAGGCCTCAAAGCGCTCCAAATGAACACTTGCAGATTCTACAAAAAGAGTGTTTCATAACTGCTCTAGCAAAGGAAAGGTTCACCTCTGTGAGTTGAACACACACATCACAAAGCAGTTTGTGAGAATGCTTCTGTTTAGTTTTTATGGGAAGATATTCCCGCTTTTAACAAACGCCTGAAAGAGCTCCAAATATCCACTTGCAGATGCCGCAAAAAGACTCTTTCCAAACTGCTCCATGATAAGGAAGGTTCAACTCTGTGAGTTGAATGCACACATCATAAAGAAGTTTCAAAGAATGCTTCTGTCTAGGTTTTATGTGAAGATATTTCCTTTTCCACCATAGGCCTCAAAGCGCTCCAAATGAACACTTGCAGATTCTACAAAACGAGTGTTTCAAAACTGCTCTTTCAAAAGAAGTGTTCAACTCTGTGAGTTGGATTCATACTTCACAAAGCAGTTTCACAGAACGCTTCTGTTTAGTTTTTATGGGAAGATATTCCCTTTTCCAACAAAGGCCTGAAAGGGCTCCAAATATACAATTGCAGATTCTGCAAAAACACAGTTGCAAAACTGCTCTATCAAAAGGAAGGCTTATCTCTCCGAGTTGAATGCACACATCATAAAGAGGTTTCTGAGAATGCTTCTGCCTGGTTTATAAGTGAAGATATTTCCTTTTCCACCATAGGCCTCAAAGCGCTCCAAATGAACACTTGCAGATTCTACAAAAAGAGTGTTTCAAAACAGCTCTTTCAAAGGAAGTGTCCAACTCTGTGAGTTGGATTGATACTACACAAAGCAGTTTCACAGAACGCTTCTCTTTAGTTTTTATGGGAAGATATTCCCGCTTCTAACAAAGGCCTGAAAGACCTCCAAATATCAACTTGCAGATCCTGCAAAAAGACTCTTTCCAAACTGCTCCATGAAAAGGAAAGTTCAACTCTGTGAGTTGAATGCACACATCATAAAGAAGTTTCAAAGAATGCTTCTGTCTAGGTTTTATGTGACGATATTTCCTTTTCCACCATAGGCCTCAAAGCGCACCAAATGAACACTTGTAGATTCTACAAAAAGAGTGTTTCAAAACTGCTCTTTCAAAAGAAGTGTTCAACTCTGTGAGTTGGATTCATACTTCACAAAGCAGTTTCACAGAACGCTTCTGTTTAGTTTTTATCGGAAGATATTCCCGTTTGCAACGAAGGCCTGAAAGGGCTCTAAATATCCACTTGCAGATTCTGCCAAAACACAGTTTCAAAACTGCACTATCACAAGCAAGGCTTATCTCTCCAAGTTGAATTCACACATCATAAAGAGGTTTCTGAGAATGCTTCTGCCTGGTTTATAAGTGAAGATATTTCCTTTTCCACCATAGGCCTCAAAGCGCTCCAAATGAACACTTGCAGATTCTACAAAAAGAGTGTTCCAAAACAGCTATTTCAAAGGAAGTGTCCAACTCTGTGAGTTGGATTCATACTATACAAAGCAGTTTCACAGAACGCTTCTGTTTAGTTTTTTTGGGAAGATATCCCCGTTTCCAACGAAGGCCAGAAAGGGCTCCAAATATCCACTTGCAGATCCTGCAAAAACACAGTTTCAAAACTGCTCTATCAAAAGGAAGGCTTATCTCCCCGAGTTGAACGCACACATCATAAAGAGGTTTCTGAGAATGCTTCTGCCTTGTTTATATATGAAGATATTTCTTTTTCAACCATAGGCCTCAAATCGCTCCAAATGAACACTTGCAGATTCTACAAAAAGAGTGTTTCATAAATGCTCTAGCAAAGGAATAGTTCACCTCTGTGAGTTGAACACACACATCGCAAAGCAGTTTGTGAGAATGCTTCTGTTTAGTTTTTATGGGAAGATATTCCCGCTTTTAACAAACGCCTGAAAGAGCTCCAAATATCCACTTGCAGATGCTGCAAAAAGACTCTTTCCAAACTGCTCCATGAAAAGGAATGTTCAACTCTGTGAGTTGAATGCACACATCATAAAGAAGTTTCAAAGAATGCTTCTGTCTAGGTTTTATGTGAAGATATTTCCTATTCCACCATAGGCCTCAAAGCGCTCCAAATGAACAATTGCAGATTCTACAAAAAGAGTGTTTCAAAGCTGCTCTTTCAAAAGAAGTGTTCAACTCTGTGAGTTGGATTCATACTTCACAAAGGAGTTTCACAGAACGCTTCTGTTTAGTTTTTATGGGAAGATATTCCCGTTTCCAACGAAGGCCTGAAAGGGCTCCAAATATCCACTTGCAGATTCTGCAAAAACACAGTTGCAAAACTGCTCTATCAAAAGGAAGGCTTATCTCTCTGAGTTGAATGCACACATCATAAAGAGCTTTCTGAGAATGCTTCTGCCTTGTTTATATATGAAGATATTTCTTTTTCCACCATAGGCTTCAAATCGCTCCAAATGAACACTTGCAAATTCTACAAAAAGAGTGTTTCATAACTGCTCTAGCAAAGGAAAGGTTCACCTCTGTGAATTGAACACACACATCACAAAGCAGTTTGTGAGAATGCTTCTGTTTAGTTTTTATGGGAAGATATTCCCGCTTTTAACAAACGCCTGAAAGAGCTCCAAATATCCACTTGCAGATGCTGCAAAAAGACTCTTTCCAAACTGCTCCATGAAAAGGAAATTTCAACTCTGTGAGTTGAATGCACACATCATAAAGAACTTTCGAAGAATGCTTCTGTCTAGGTTTTATGTGAAGATATTTCCTTTTCCACCATAGGCCTCAAAGCGCTCCAAATGAACACTTGCAGATTCTACAAAACGAGTGTTTCAAAACAGCTCTTTCAAAGGAAGTGTTCAACTCTGTGAGTTGGATTCATACGACACAAAGCAGTTTCACAGAACCTTCTGTTTAGTTTTTTTGGGAAGATATTCCCGTTTCCAACAAAGGCCTGAAAGGGCTCCAGATATGCACTTGTAGATTCTGCAAAAACACAGTTTCAAAACTGCTCTATCAAAAGGAAGTCTTATCTCTCCGAGTTGAATGCACACATCATACAGAGGTTTCTGGGAATGCTTCTGCCTGGTTTATAAGTGAAGATATTTCCTTTTCCACCATAGGCCTCAAAGCGCTCCAAATGAACACTTGCAGATTCTACAAAAAGAGTGTTTCAAAACAGCTCTTTCAAAGGAAGTGTCCAACTCTGTGAGTTGGATTGATACTACACAAAGCAGTTTCACAGAACGCTTCTCTTTAGTTTTTATGGGAAGATATTCCCGCTTCTAACAAAGGCCTGAAAGAGCTCCAAATATCCACTTGCAGATGCTGCAAAAAGACTCTTTCCAAACTGCTCCATGAAAAGGAAAGTTTAACTCTGTGAGTTGAATGCACACATCATAAAGAAGTTTCAAAGAATGCTTCTGTCTAGGTTTTATGTGACGATATTTCCTTATCCACCATAGGCCTCAAAGCGCACCAAATGAACACTTGTAGATTCTACAAAAAGAGTGTTTCAAAACTGCCCTTTCAAAAGAAGTGTTCAACTCTGTGAGTTGGATTCATACTTCACAAAGCAGTTTCACAGAACGCTTCTGTTTAGTTTTTATGGGAAGATATTCCCGTTTCCAACGAAGGCCTGAAAGGGCTCTAAATATCCACTTGCAGATTCTGCCAAAACACAGTTTCAAAACTGCTCTATCAAAAGGAAGGCTTATCTCTCCAAGTTGAATTCACACATCATAAAGAGGTTTCTGAGAATGCTTCTGCCTGGTTTATAAGTGAAGATATTTCCTTTTCCACCATAGGCCTCAAAGCGCTCCAAATGAACACTTGCAGATTCTACAAAAAGAGTGTTCCAAAACAGCTCTTTCAAAGGAAGTGTCCAACTCTGTGAGTTGGATTCATACTATACAAAGCAGTTTCACAGAACGCTTCTGTTTAGTTTTTTTGGGAAGATATCCCCGTTTCCAACGAAGGCCAGAAAGGGCTCCAAATATCCACTTGCAGATCCTGCAAAAACACAGTTTCAAAACTGCTCTATCAAAAGGAAGGCTTATCTCCCCGAGTTGAATGCACACATCATAAAGAGGTTTCTGAGAATGCTTCTGCCTTGTTTATATATGAAGATATTTCTTTTTCAACCATAGGCCTCAAATCGCTCCAAATGAACACTTGAAGATTCTACAAAAAGAGTGTTTCATAACTGCTCTAGCAAAGGAATAGTTCACCTCTGTGAGTTTGAACACACACATCACAAAGCAGTTTGTGACAATGCTTCTGTCCAGTTTATATGGGAAGATATTCCCGCTTCTAACAAAGGCCTGAAAGAGCTCCAAATATCCACTTGCAGATGCTGCAAAAAGACTCTTTCCAAACTGCTCCATGAAAAAGAAGGTTCAACTCTGTGAGTTGAATGTGCACGTCATAAAGAAGTTTCAAAGAATGCTTCTGTCTAGGTTTAATGTGAAGATATTTCTTTTTCCACCATAGGCCTCAAAGCGCTCCAAATGAACACTTGCAGATTCTACAAAAAGAGTGTTTCAAAGGTGCTCTTTCAAAAGAAGTGTTCAACTCTGTGAGTTGGATTCATACTTCACAAAGGAGTTTCACAGAACGCTTCTGTTTAGTTTTTATGGGAAGATATTCCCGTTTCCAACGAAGGCCTGAAAGGGCTCCAAATATACACTTGCAGATTCTGCAAAAACACAGTTGCAAAACTGCTCTATCAAAAGGAAGGCTTATCTCTCCGAGTTGAATGCACACATCATAAAGAGGTTTCTGAGAATGCTTCTGCCTGGATTATATGTGAAGATATTTCCTTTTCCACCATAGGCCTCAAAGCGCTCCAAACGAACACTTGCAGATTCTACAAAAAGAGTGTTTCAAAACTGCTCTTTGAAAGGAAGTGTTCAACTCTGTGAGTTGGATTCATACTACACAAAGCAGTTTCACAGAACGTTTCTGTTTAGTTTTTAATGGAAGATATTCCCGTTTCCAACGAAGGCCTGAAAGGGCTCCAAATATCCACTTGCAGATTCTGCAAAAACACAGTTTCAAAACTGCTCTATCAAAAGGAAGGCTTATCTCTCTGAGTTGAATGCACACATCATAAAGAGCTTTCTGAGAATGCTTCTGCCTTGTTTATATATGAAGATATTTCTTTTTCCACCATAGGCCTCAAATCGCTCCAAATGAACACTTGCAGATTCTACAAAAAGAGTGTTTCATAACTGCTCTAGCAAAGGAAAGGTTCACCTCTGTGAGTTGAACACACACATCACAAAGCAGTTTGTGAGAATGCTTCTGTCCAGTTTTTATGGGAAGATATTCCCGCTTCTAACAAAGGCCTGAAAGAGCTCCAAATATCCACTTGCAGATGCTGCAAAAAGACTCTTTCCAAACTGCTCCATGAAAACGAAAGTTCAACTCTGTGAGTTGAATGCACACATCATAAAGAAGTTTCAAAGAATGCTTCTGTCTAGGTATTATGTGACGATATTTCCTTTTCCACCATAGGCCTCAAAGCGCTCCAAATGAACACATGTAGATTCTACAAAAAGAGTGTTTAAAAGCTGCGCTTTCAAAAGAAGCGTTCAACTCTGTGAGTTGGATTCATACTTCACAAAGCAGTTTCACAGAACGTTTCTGTTTCGTTTTTATCGGAAGATATTCCCGTTTGCAACGAAGGCCTGAAAGGGCTCTAAGTATCCACTTGCAGATTCTGCCAAAACACAGTTTCAAAACTGCTCTATCAAAAGGAAGGCTTATCTCTCCGAGTTGAATGCACACATCATAAAGAGGTTTCTGAGAATGCTTCTGCCTGGTTTATATGTGAAGAGATTTCCTTTTCCACCATAGGCCTCAAAGCGCTCCAAACGAACACTTGCAGATTCTACAAAAAGAGTGTTTCAAAACTGCTCTTTGAAAGGAAGTGTTCAACTCTGTGAGTTGGATTCATACTACACAAAGCAGTTTCACAGAACTCTTCTGTTTAGTTTTTAATGGAAGATATTCCCGTTTCCAACGAAGGCCTGAAAGGGCTCCAAATATCCACTTGCAGATTCTGCAAAAACACAGTTTCAAAACTGCTCTATCAAAAGGAAGGCTTATCTCTCTGAGTTGAATGCACACATCATAAAGAGCTTTCTGAGAATGCTTCTGCCTTGTTTATATATGAAGATATTTCTTTTTCCACCATAGGCCTCAAATCGCTCCAAATGAACACTTGCAGATTCTACAAAAAGAGTGTTTCATAACTGCTCTAGCAAAGGAAAGGTTCACCTCTGTGAGTTGAACACACACATCACAAAGCAGTTTGTGAGAATGCTTCTGTCCAGTTTTAATGGGAAGATATTCCCGCTTCTAACAAAGGCCTGAAAGAGCTCCAAATATCCACTTGCAGATGCTGCAAAAAGACTCTTTCCAAACTGCTCCATGAAAAGGAATGTTCAACTCTGTGAGTTGAATGCACACATCATAAAGAAGTTTCAAAGAATGCTTCTGTCTAGGTTTTATGTGAAGATATTTCCTATTCCACCATAGGCCTCAAAGCGCTCCAAATGAACAATTGCAGATTCTACAAAAAGAGTGTTTCAAAGCTGCTCTTTCAAAAGAAGTGTTCAACTCTGTGAGTTGGATTCATACTTCACAAAGGAGTTTCACAGAACGCTTCTGTTTAGTTTTTATGGGAAGATATTCCCGTTTGCAACGAAGACCTGAAAGGGCTCCAAGTATCCACTTGCAGATTCTGCCAAAACACAGTTTCAAAACTGCTCTATCAAAAGGAAGGCTTATCTCTCCGAGTTGAATGCACACATCATAAAGAGGTTTCTGAGAATGCTTCTGCCTGGTTTATATGAGAAGATATTTCCTTTTCCACCATAGGCCTCAAAGCGCTCCAAACGAACACTTGCAGATTCTACAAAAAGAGTGTTTCAAAGCTGCTCTTTCAAAGGAAGTGTTCAACTCTGTGAGTTGGATTCATACTTCACAAAGGAGTTTCACAGAACGCTTCTGTTTAGTTTTTATGGGAAGATATTCCCGTTTCCAACGAAGGCCTGAAAGGGCTCCAAATATCCACTTGCAGATTCTGCAAAAACACAGTTGCAAAACTGCTCTATCAAAAGGAAGGCTTATCTCTCTGAGTTGAATGCACACATCATAAAGAGCTTTCTGATAATGCTTCTGCCTTGTTTATATATGAAGATATTTCTTTTTCCACCATAGGCCTCAAATCGCTCCAAATGAACACTTGCAGATTCTACAAAAAGAGTGTTTCATAACTGCTCTAGCAAAGGAAAGGTTCACCTCTGTGAGTTGAACACACACATCACAAAGCAGTTTGTGAGAATGCTTCTGTCCAGTTTTTATGGGAAGATATTCCCGCTTCTAACAAAGGCCTGAAAGAGCTCCAAATATCCACTTGCAGATGCTGCAAAAAGACTCTTTCCAAACTGCTCCATGAAAAGGAAAGTTCAACTCTGTGAGTTGAATGCACACATCATAAAGAAGTTTCAAAGAATGCTTCTGTCTAGGTATTATGTGACGATATTTCCTTTTCCACCATAGGCCTCAAAGCGCTCCAAATGAACACATGTAGATTCTACAAAAAGAGTGTTTCAAAGCTGCTCTTTCAAAAGAAGTGTTCAACTTTGTGAGTTGGATTCATACTTCACAAAGCAGTTTCACAGAACGTTTCTGTTTCGTTTTTATGGGAAGATATTCCCGTTTGCAACGAAGGCCTGAAAGGGCTCTAAGTAACCACTTGCAGATTCTGCCAAAACACAGTTTCAAAACTGCTCTATCAAAAGGAAGGCTTATCTCTCCGAGTTGAATGCACACATCATAAAGAGGTTTCTGAGAATGCTTCTGCCTGGTTTATATGTGAAGATATTTCCTTTTCCACCATAGGCCTCAAAGCGCTCCAAACGAACACTTGCAGATTCTACAAAAAGAGTGTTTCAAAACTGCTCTTTCAAAGGAAGTGTTCAACTCTGTGAGTTGGATTCATACTACACAAAGCAGTTTCACAGAACTCTTCTGTTTAGTTTTTATGGGAAGATATTCCCGTTTCCAACGAAGGCCTGAAAGGGCTCCAAATATCCACTTGCAGATTCTGCAAAAATACAGTTTCAAAACTGCTCTATCAAAAGGAAGGCTTATCTGTCTGAGTTGAATGCACACATCATAAAGAGCTTTCTGAGAATGCTTCTGCCTTGTTTATATATGAAGATATTTCTTTTTCCACCATAGGCCTCAAATCGCTCCAAATGAACACTTGCAGATTCTACAAAAAGAGTGTTTCATAACTGCTCTAGCAAAGGAAAGGTTCACCTCTGTGAGTTGAACACACACATCTCAAAGCAGTTTGTGAGAATGCTTCTGTCCAGTTTTTATGGGAAGATATTCCCGCTTCTAGCAAAGGCTTGAAAGAGCTCCAAATATCCACTTGCAGATGCTGCAAAAAGACTCTTTCCAAACTGCTCCATGAAAAAGAAGGTTCAACTCTGTGAGTTGAATGCACACATCATAAAGAAGTTTCAAAGAATGCTTCTGTCTAGGTTTTATGTGAAGATATTTCTTTTTCCACCATAGGCCCCAAAGCGCTCCAAATGAACACTTGCAGATTCTACAAAAAGAGTGTTTCATAACTGCTCTAGCAAAGGAAAGGTTCACCTCTGTGAGTTGAACACACACATCACAAAGCAGTTTGTGAGAATGCTTCTGTCCAGTTTTAATGGGAAGATATTCCCGCTTCTAACAAAGGCCTGAAAGAGCTCCAAATATCCACTTGCAGATGCTGCAAAAAGACTCTTTCCAAACTGCTCCATGAAAAGGAATGTTCAACTCTGTGAGTTGAATGCACACATCATAAAGAAGTTTCAAAGAATGCTTCTGTCTAGGTTTTATGTGAAGATATTTCCTTTTCCACCATAGGCCTCAAAGCGCTCCAAATGAACAATTGCAGATTCTACAAAAAGAGTGTTTCAAAGCTGCTCTTTCAAAAGAAGTGTTCAACTCTGTGAGTTGGATTCATACTTCACAAAGGAGTTTCACAGAACGCTTCTGTTTAGTTTTTATGGGAAGATATTCCCGTTTGCAACGAAGGCCTGAAAGTGCTCCAAATATCCACTTGCAGATTCTGCAAAAACACAGTTGCAAAACTGCTCTATCAAAAGGAAGGCTTATCTCTCCGAGTTGAATGCACACATCATAAAGAGGTTTCTGAGAATGCTTCTGCCTGGATTATATGTGAAGATATTTCCTTTTCCACCATAGGCCTCAAAGCGCTCCAAACGAACACTTGCAGATTCTACAAAAAGAGTGTTTCAAAACTGCTCTTTGAAAGGAAGTGTTCAACTCTGTGAGTTGGATTCATACTACACAAAGCAGTTTCACAGAACTCTTCTGTTTAGTTTTTAATGGAAGATATTCCCGTTTCCAACGAAGGCCTGAAAGGGCTCCAAATATCCACTTGCAGATTCTGCAAAAACACAGTTTCAAAACTGCTCTATCAAAAGGAAGGCTTATCTCTCTGAGTTGAATGCACACATCATAAAGGGGTTTCAGAGAATGCTTCTGCCTTGTTTATATATGAAGATATTTCTTTTTCCACCATAGGCCTCAAATCGCTCCAAATGAACAGTTGCAGATTCTACAAAAAGAGTGTTTCATAACTGCTCTAGCAAAGGAAAGGTTCACCTCTGTGAGTTGAACACACACATCTCAAAGCAGTTTGTGAGAATGCTTCTGTCCAGTTTTTATGGGAAGATATTACCGCTTCTAACAGAGGCCTGAAAGAGCTCCAAATATCCACTTGCAGATGCTGCAAAAAGACTCTTTCCAAACTGCTCCATGAAAAAGAAGGTTCAACTCTGTGAGTTGAATGCACACATCATAAAGAAGTTTCAAAGAATGCTTCTGTCTAGGTTTTATGTGAAGATATTTCTTTTTCCACCATAGGCCTCAAAGCGCTCCAAATGAACACTTGCAGATTCTACAAAAAGAGTGTTTCATAACTGCTCTAGCAAAGCAAAGGTTCACCTCTGTGAGTTGAACACACACATCACAAAGCAGTTTGTGAGAATGCTTCTGTTTAGTTTTTATGGGAAGATATTCCCGCTTTTAACAAACGCCTGAAAGAGCTCCAAATATCCACTTGCAGATGCTGCAAAAAGACTCTTTCCAAACTGCTCCATGATAAGGAAGGTTCAACTCTGTGAGTTGAATGCACACATCATAAAGAAGTTTCAAAGAATGCTTCTGTCTAGGTTTTATGTGAAGATATTTCCTTTTCCACCATAGGCCTCAAAGCGCTCCAAATGAACACTTGCAGATTCTACAAAACGAGTGTTTCAAAACTGCTCTTTCAAAAGAAGTGTTCAACTCTGTGAGTTGGATTCATACTTCACAAAGCAGTTTCACAGAACGCTTCTGTTTAGTTTTTATGGGAAGATATTCCCTTTTCCAACAAAGGCCTGAAAGGGCTCCAAATATACAATTGCAGATTCTGCAAAAACACAGTTGCAAAACTGCTCTATCAAAAGGAAGGCTTATCTCTCCGAGTTGAATGCACACATCATAAAGAGGTTTCTGAGAATGCTTCTGCCTGGTTTATAAGTGAAGATATTTCCTTTTCCACCATAGGCCTCAAAGCGCTCCAAATGAACACTTGCAGATTCTACAAAAAGAGTGTTTCAAAACAGCTCTTTCAAAGGAAGTGTCCAACTCTGTGAGTTGGATTGATACTACACAAAGCAGTTTCACAGAACGCTTCTCTTTAGTTTTTATGGGAAGATATACCCGCTTCTAACAAAGGCCTGAAAGACCTCCAAATATCCACTTGCAGATGCTGCAAAAAGACTCTTTCCAAACTGCTCCATGAAAAGGAAAGTTCAACTCTGTGAGTTGAATGCACACATCATAAAGAAGTTTCAAAGAATGCTTCTGTCTAGGTTTTATGTGACGATATTTCCTTTTCCACCATAGGCCTCAAAGCGCACCAAATGAACACTTGTAGATTCTACAAAAAGAGTGTTTCAAAACTGCTCTTTCAAAAGAAGTGTTCAACTCTGTGAGTTGGATTCATACTTCACAAAGCAGTTTCACAGAACGCTTCTGTTTAGTTTTTATCGGAAGATATTCCCGTTTGCAACGAAGGCCTGAAAGGGCTCTAAATATCCACTTGCAGATTCTGCCAAAACACAGTTTCAAAACTGCTCTGTCAAAAGCAAGGCTTATCTCTCCAAGTTGAATTCACACATCATAAAGAGGTTTCTGAGAGTGCTTCTGCCTGGTTTATAAGTGAAGATATTTCCTTTTCCACCATAGGCCTCAAAGCGCTCCAAATGAACACTTGCAGGTTCTACAAAAAGAGTGTTCCAAAACAGCTATTTCAAAGGAAGTGTCCAACTCTGTGAGTTGGATTCATACTATACAAAGCAGTTTCACAGAACGCTTCTGTTTAGTTTTTTTGGGAAGATATCCCCGTTTCCAACGAAGGCCAGAAAGGGCTCCAAATATCCACTTGCAGATCCTGCAAAAACACAGTTTCAAAACTGCTCTATCAAAAGGAAGGCTTATCTCCCCGAGTTGAACGCACACATCATAAAGAGGTTTCTGAGAATGCTTCTGCCTTGTTTATATATGAAGATATTTCTTTTTCCACCATAGGCCTCAAATCGCTCCAAATGAACACTTGCAGATTCTACAAAAAGAGTGTTTCATAAATGCTCTAGCAAAGGAATAGTTCACCTCTGTGAGTTGAACACACACATCACAAAGCAGTTTGTGAGAATGCTTCTGTCCAGTTTTTATGGGAAGATATTCCCGCTTCTAACAAAGGCCTGAAAGAGCTCCAAATATCCACTTGCAGATGCTGCAAAAAGACTCTTTCCAAACTGCACCATGATAAGGAAGGTTCAACTCTGTGAGTTGAATGCACACATCATAAAGAAGTTTCAAAGAATGCTTCTGTCTAGGTTTTATGTGAAGATATTTCCTTTTCCACCATAGGCCTCAAAGCGCTCCAAATGAACACTTGCAGATTCTACAAAACGAGGGTTTCAAAACTGCTCTTTCAAAAGAAGTGTTCAACTCTGTGATTTGGATTCATACTTCACAAAGCAATTTCACAGAACGCTTCTGTTTAGTTTTTATGGGAAGATATTCCCTTTTCCAACAAAGGCCTGAAAGGGCTCCAAATATACAATTGCACATTCTGGAAAAACACAGTTGCAAATCTGCTCTATCTAAAGGAAGGCTTATCTCTCCGAGTTGAATGCACACATCATAAAGAGGTTTCTGAGAATGCTTCTGCCTGGTTTATAAGTGAAGATATTTCCTTTTCCACCATAGGCCTCAAAGCGCTCCAAACTAACACTTGCAGATTCTACAAAAAGAGTGTTTCAAAACTGCTCTTTGAAAGGAAGTGTTCAACTCTGTGAGTTGAACACACACATCACAAAGCAGTTTGTGAGAATGCTTCGGTTTAGTTTTTATGGGAAGATATTCCCGCTTCTAACAAAGGCCTGAAAGAGCTCCAAATATCCACTTGCAGATGCTGCAAAAAGACTCTTTCCAAACTGCTCCATGAAAAAGAAGGTTCAACTCTGTGAGTTGAATGCGCACATCATAAAGAAGTTTCAAAGAATGCTTCTGTCTAGGTTTTATGTGAAGATATTTCTTTTTCCACCATAGGCCTCAAAGCGCTCCAAATGAACACTTGCAGATTCTACAAAAAGAGTGTTTCATAACTGCTCTAGCAAAGGAAAGGTTCACCTCTGTGAGTTGAACACACACATCACAAAGCAGTTTGTGAGAATGCTTCTGTCCAGTTTTAATGGGAAGATATTCCCGCTTCTAACAAAGGCCCGAAAGAGCTCCAAATATCCACTTGCAGATGCTGCAAAAAGACTCTTTCCAAACTGCCCCATGAAAAGGAATGTTCAACTCTGTGAGTTGAATGCACACATCATAAAGAAGTTTCAAAGAATGCTTCTGTCTAGGTTTTATGTGAAGATATTTCCTTTTCCACCATAGGCCTCAAAGCGCTCCAAATGAACACTTGCAGATTCTACAAAAAGAGTGTTTCAAAGCTGCTCTTTCAAAAGAAGTGTTCAACTCTGTGAGTTGGATTCATACTTCACAAAGGAGTTTCACAGAACACTTCTGTTTAGTTTTTATGGGAAGATATTCCCGTTTCCAACGAAGGCCTGAAAGGGCTCCAAATATCCACTTGCAGATTCTGCAAAAACACAGTTGCAAAACTGCTCTATCAAAAGGAAGGCTTATCTCTCCGAGTTGAATGCACACATCATAAAGAGGTTTCTGAGAATGCTTCTGCCTGGATTATATGTGAAGATATTTCCTTTTCCACCATAGGCCTCAAAGCGCTCCAAACGAACACTTGCAGATTCTACAAAAAGAGTGTTTCAAAACTGCTCTTTGAAAGGAAGTGTTCAACTCTGTGAGTTGGATTCATACTATACAAACCAGTTTCACAGAACTCTTCTGTTTAGTTTTTAATGGAAGATATTCCCGTTTCCAACGAAGGCCTGAAAGGGCTCCAAATATCCACTTGCAAATTCTGCAAAAACACAGTTTCAAAACTGCTCTATCAAAAGGAAGGCTTATCTCTCTGAGTTGAATGCACACATCATAAAGAGCTTTCTGAGAATGCTTCTGCCTTGTTTATATATGAAGATATTTCTTTTTCCACCATAGGCCTCAAATCGCTCCAAATGAACACTTGCAGATTCTACAAAAAGAGTGTTTCATAACTGCTCTAGCAAAGGAAAGGTTCACCTCTGTGAGTTGAACACACACATCACAAAGCAGTTTGTGAGAATGCTTCTGTCCAGTTTTTATGGGAAGATATTCCCGCTTCTAACAAAGGCCTGAAAGAGCTCCAAATATCCTATTGCAGATGCTGCAAAAAGACTCTTTCCAAACTGCTCCATGAAAAGGAAAGTTCAACTCTGTGAGTTGAATGCACACATCATAAAGAAGTTTCAAAGAATGCTTCTGTCTAGGTATTATGTGACGATATTTCCTTTTCCACCATAGGCCTCAAAGCGCTCCAAATGAACACATGTAGATTCTACAAAAAGAGTGTTTCAAAGCTGCTCTTTCAAAAGAAGTGTTCAACTCTGTGAGTTGGATTCATACTTCACAAAGCAGTTTCACAGAACGTTTCTGTTTCGTTTTTATCGGAAGATATTCCCGTTTGCAACGAAGGCCTGAAAGGGCTCTAAGTATCCACTTGCAGATTCTGCCAAAACACAGTTTCAAAACTGCTCTATCAAAAGGAAGGCTTATCTCTCCGAGTTGAATGCACACATCATAAAGAGGTTTCTGAGAATGCTTCTGCCTGGTTTATATGTGAAGATATTTCCTTTTCCACCATAGGCCTCAAACCGCTCCAAACGAACACTTGCAGATTCTACAAAAAGAGTGTTTCAAAACTGCTCTTTCAAAGGAAGTGTTCAACTCTGTGAGTTGGATTCATACTACACAAAGCAGTTTCACAGAACTCTTCTGTTTAGTTTTTATGGGAAGATATTCCCGTTTCCAACGAAGGCCTGAAAGGGCTCCAAATATCCACTTGCAGATTCTGCAAAAACACAGTTTCAAAACTGCTCTATCAAAAGGAAGGCTTATCTCTCTGAGTTGAATGCACACATCATAAAGGGGTTTCGGAGAATGCTTCTGCCTTGTTTATATGTGAAGCTATTTCTTTTTCCACCATAGGCCTCAAAGCGCTCCAAATGAACACTTGCAGATTCTACAAAAAGAGTGTTTCATAACTGCTCTAGCAAAGGAAAGGTTCACCTCTGTGAGTTGAACACACACATCGCAAAGCAGTTTGTGAGAATGCTTCTGTTTAGTTTTTATGGGAAGATATTCCCGCTTTTAACAAACGCCTGAAAGAGCTCCAAATATCCACTTGCAGATGCTGCAAAAAGACTCTTTCCAAACTGCTCCATGAAAAGGAATGTTCAACTCTGTGAGTTGAATGCACACATCATAAAGAAGTTTCAAAGAATGCTTCTGTCTAGGTTTTATGTGAAGATATTTCCTATTCCACCATAGGCCTCAAAGCGCTCCAAATGAACACTTGCAGATTCTACAAAACGAGTGTTTCAAAACAGCTCTTTCAAAGGAAGTGTTCATCTCTGTGAGTTGGATTCATACGACACAAAGCAGTTTCACAGAACCTTCTGTTTAGTTTTTTTGTGAGATATTCCCGTTTCCAACAAAGGCCTGAAAGGGCTCCAGATATGCACTTGTAGATTCTGCAAAAACACAGTTTCAAAACTGCTCTATCAAAAGGAAGTCTTATCTCTCCGAGTTGAATGCACACATCATACAGAGGTTTCTGGGAATGCTTCTGCCTGGTTTATAAGTGAAGATATTTCCTTTTCCACCATAGGCCTCAAAGCGCTCCAAATGAACACTTGCAGATTCTACAAAAAGAGTGTTTCAAAACAGCTCTTTCAAAGGAAGTGTCCAACTCTGTGAGTTGGATTGATACTACACAAAGCAGTTTCACAGAACGCTTCTCTTTAGTTTTTATGGGAAGATATTCCCGCTTCTAACAAAGGCCTGAAAGAGCTCCAAATATCCACTTGCAGATGCTGCAAAAAGACTCTTTCCAAACTGCTCCATGAAAAGGAAAGTTTAACTCTGTGAGTTGAATGCACACATCATAAAGAAGTTTCAAAGAATGCTTCTGTCTAGGTTTTATGTGACGATATTTCCTTTTCCACCATAGGCCTCAAAGCGCACCAAATGAACACTTGTAGATTCTACAAAAAGAGTGTTTCAAAACTGCCCTTTCAAAAGAAGTGTTCAACTCTGTGAGTTGGATTCATACTTCACAAAGCAGTTTCACAGAACGCTTCTGTTTAGTTTTTATGGGAAGATATTCCCGTTTCCAACGAAGGCCTGAAAGGGCTCTAAATATCCACTTGCAGATTCTGCCAAAACACAGTTTCCAATCTGCTCTATCAAAAGGAAGGCTTATCTCTCCAAGTTGAATTCACACATCATAAAGAGGTTTCTGAGAATGCTTCTGCCTGGTTTATATGTGAAGATATTTCCTTTTCCACCATAGGCCTCAAAGCGCTCCAAACGAACACTTGCAGATTCTACAAAAAGAGTGTTTCAAAGCTGCTCTTTGAAAGGAAGTGTTCAACTCTGTGAGTTGGATTCATACTACAAAAAGCAGTTTCACGGAACTCTTCTGTTTAGTTTTTATGGGAAGATATTCCCGTTTCCAACGAAGGCCTGAAAGGGCTCCAAATATCCACTTGCAGATTCTGCAAAAATACAGTTTCAAAACTGCTCTATCAAAAGGAAGGCTTATCTGTCTGAGTTGAATGCACACATCATAAAGAGCTTTCTGAGAATGCTTCTGCCTTGTTTATATATGAAGATATTTCTTTTTCCACCATAGGCCTCAAATCGCTCCAAATGAACACTTGCAGATTCTACAAAAAGAGTGTTTCGTAACTGCTCTAGCAAAGGAAAGGTTCACCTCTGTGAGTTGAACACACACATCTCAAAGCAGTTTGTGAGAACGCTTCTGTCCAGTTTTTATGGGAAGATATTCCCGCTTCTAGCAAAGGCTTGAAAGAGCTCCAAATATCCACTTGCAGATGCTGCAAAAAGACTCTTTCCAAACTGCTCCATGAAAAAGAAGGTTCAACTCTGTGAGTTGAATGCACACATCATAAAGAAGTTTCAAAGAATGCTTCTGTCTAGGTTTTATGTGAAGATATTTCTTTTTCCACCATAGGCCTCAAAGCGCTCCAAATGAACACTTGCAGATTCTACAAAAAGAGTGTTTCAAAGCTGCTCTTTCAAAAGATGTGTTCAACTCTGTGAGTTGGATTCATACTTCACAAAGGAGTTTCACAGAACGCTTCTGTTTAGTTTTTATGGGAAGATATTCCCGTTTGCAACGAAGGCCTGAAAGGGCTCCAAATATCCACTTGCAGATTCTGCAAAAACACAGTTGCAAAACTGCTCTATCAAAAGGAAGGCTTATCTCTCCGAGTTGAATGCACACATCATAAAGAGGTTTCTGAGAATGCTTCTGCCTGGTTTATATGTGAAGATATTTCCTTTTCCACCATAGGCCTCAAAGCGCTCCAAACGAACACTTGCAGATTCTACAAAAAGAGTGTTTCAAAACTGCTCTTTCAAAAGAAGTGTTCAACTCTCTGAGTTGGATTCATACTACACAAAGCAGTTTCACAGAACTCTTCTGTTTAGTTTTTATGGGAAGATATTCCCGTTTCCAACGAAGGCCTGAAAGGGCTCCAAATATCCACTTGCAGATTCTGCAAAAACACAGGTTCAAAACTGCTCTATCAAAAGGAAGGCTTATCTCTCTGAGTTGAATGCACACATCATAAAGGGGTTTCTGAGAATGCTTCTGCCTTGTTTATATATGAAGATATTTCTTTTTCCACCATAGGCCTCCAAGCGCTCCAAAAGAACACTTGCAGATTCTACAAAAAGAGTGTTTCATAACTGCTCTAGCAAAGGAAAGGTTCACCTCTGTGAGTTGAACACACACATCACAAAGCAGTTTGTGAGAATGCTTTGGTTTAGTTTTTATGGGAAGATATTCCCGCTTCTAACAAAGGCCTGAAAGAGCTCCAAATATCCACTTGCAGATGCTGCAAAAAGACTCTTTCCAAACTGCTCCATGAAAAAGAAGGTTCAACTCTGTGAGTTGAATGCACACATCATAAAGAAGTTTCAAAGAATGCTTCTGTCTAGGTTTTATGTGAAGATATTTCTTTTTCCACCATAGGCCTCAAAGCGCTCCAAATGAACACTTGCAGATTCTACAAAAAGAGTGTTTCATAACTGCTCTAGCAAAGGAAAGGTTCACCTCTGTGAGTTGAACACACACATCACAAAGCAGTTTGTGAGAATGCTTCTGTCCAGTTTTTATGGGAAGATATTCCCGCTTCTAACAAAGGCCTGAAAGAGCTCCAAATATCCACTTGCAGATGCTGCAAAAAGACTCTTTCCAAACTGCTCCATGAAAAGGAATGTTCAACTCTGTGAGTTGAATGCACACATCATAAAGAAGTTTCAAAGAATGCTTCTGTCTAGGTTTTATGTGAAGATATTTCCTTTTCCACCATAGGCCTCAAAGCGCTCCAAATGAACACTTGCAGATTCTACAAAAAGAGTGTTTCAAAACTGCTCTTTCAAAAGAAGTGTTCAACTCTGTGAGTTGGATTCATACTTCACAAAGGAGTTTCACAGAACGCTTCTGTTTAGTTTTTATGGGAAGATATTCCCGTTTCCAACGAAGGCCTGAAAGGGCTCCAAATATACACTTGCAGATTCTGCAAAAACACAGTTGCAAAACTGCTCTATCAAAAGGAAGGCTTATCTCTCCGAGTTGAATGCACACATCATAAAGAGGTTTCTGAGAATGCTTCTGCCTGGTTTATATGTGAAGATATTTCCTTTTCCACCATAGGCCTCAAAGCGCTCCAAACGAACACTTTCAGATTCTACAAAAAGAGTGTTTCAAAACTGCTCTTTGAAAGGAAGTGTTCAACTCTGTGAGTTGGATTCATACTACACAAAGCAGTTTCACAGAACTCTTCTGTTTAGTTTTTAATGGAAGATATTCCCGTTTCCAACGAAGGCCTGAAAGGGCTCCAAATATCCACTTGCAGATTCTGCAAAAACACAGTTTCAAAACTGCTCTATCAAAAGGAAGGCTTATCTCCCGAGTTGAATGCACACATCATAAAGAGGTTTCTGAGAATGCTTCTGCCTGGTTTATTTGTGAAGATATTTCCTTTTCCACCATAGGCCTCAAAGCGCTCCAAACGAACACTTGCAGATTCTACAAAAAGAGTGTTTCAAAACTGCTCTTTGAAAGGAAGTGTTCAACTCTGTGAGTTGGATTCATACTACACAAAGCAGTTTCACAGAACTCTTCTGTTTAGTTTTTAATGGAAGATATTCCCGTTTCCAACGAAGGCCTGAAAGGGCTCCAAATATCCACTTGCAGATTCTGCGAAAACACAGTTTCAAAACTGCTCTATCAAAAGGAAGGCTTATCTCTCTGAGTTGAATGCACACATCATAAAGAGCTTTCTGAGAATGCTTCTGCCTTGTTTATATATGAAGATATTTCTTTTTCCACCATAGGCCTCAAATCGCTCCAAATGAACACTTGCAGATTCTACAAAAAGAGTGTTTCATAACTGCTCTAGAAAAGGAAAGGTTCACCTCTGTGAGTTGAACACACACATCACAAAGCAGTTTGTGAGAATGCTTCTGTCCAGTTTTTATGGGAAGATATTCCCGCTTCTAACAAAGGCCTGAAAGAGCTCCAAATATCCACTTGCAGATGCTGCAAAAAGACTCTTTCCAAACTGCTCCATGAAAAGGAAGGTTCAACTCTGTGAGTTGAATGCACACATCATAAAGAAGTTTCAAAGAATGCTTCTGTCTAGGTATTATGTGACGATATTTCCTTTTCCACCATAGGCCTCAAAGCGCTCCAAATGAACACATGTAGATTCAACAAAAAGAGTGTTTCAAAGCTGCTCTTTCAAAAGAAGTGTTCAACTCTGTGAGTTGGATTCATACTTCACAAAGCAGTTTCACAGAACGTTTCTGTTTCGTTTTTATCAGAAGATATTCCCGTTTGCAACGAAGGCCTGAAAGGGCTCCAAGTATCCACTTGCAGATTCTGCCAAAACACAGTTTCAAAACTGCTCTATCAAAAGGAAGGCTTATCTCTCCGAGTTGAATGCACACATCATAAAGAGGTTTCTGAGAATGCTTCTGCCTGGTTTATATGTGAAGATATTTCCTTTTCCACCATAGGCCTCAAAGCGCTCCAAACGAACACTTGCAGATTCTACAAAAAGAGTGTTTCAAAACTGCTCTTTCAAAAGAAGTGTTCAACTCTGAGTTGGATTCATACTACACAAAGCAGTTTCACAGAAATCTTCTGTTTAGTTTTTATGGGAAGATATTCCCGTTTCCAACGAAGGCCTGAAAGGGCTCCAAATATCCACTTGCAGATTCTGCAAAAACACAGGTTCAAAACTGCTCTATCAAAAGGAAGGCTTATCTCTCTGAGTTGAATGCACACATCATAAAGGGGTTTCTGAGAATGCTTCTGCCTTGTTTATATATGAAGATATTTCTTTTTCCACCATAGGCCTCCAAGCGCTCCAAATGAACACTTGCAGATTTTACAAAAAGAGTGTTTCATAACTGCTCTAGCAAAGGAAAGGTTCACCTCTGTGAGTTGAACACACACATCACAAAGCAGTTTTTGAGAATGCTTCGGTTTAGTTTTTATGGGAAGATATTCCCGCTTCTAACAAAGGCCTGAAAGAGCTCCAAATATCCACTTGCAGATGCTGCAAAAAGACTCTTTCCAAACTGCTCCATGAAAAAGAAGGTTCAACTCTGTGAGTTGAATGCACACATCATAAAGAAGTTTCAAAGAATGCTTCTGTCTAGGTTTTATGTGAAGATATTTCTTTTTCCACCATAGGCCTCAAAGCGCTCCAAATGAACACTTGCAGATTCTACAAAAAGAGTGTTTCATAACTGCTCTAGCAAAGGAAAGGTTCACCTCTGTGAGTTGAACACACACATCACAAAGCAGTTTGTGAGAATGCTTCTGTCCAGTTTTAATGGGAAGATATTCCCGCTTCTAACAAAGGCCTGAAAGAGCTCCAAATATCCACTTGCAGATGCTGCAAAAAGACTCTTTCCAAACTGCTCCATGAAAAGGAATGTTCAACTCTGTGAGTTGAATGCACACATCATAAAGAAGTTTCAAAGAATGCTTCTGTCTAGGTTTTATGTGAAGATATTTCCTTTTCCACCATAGGCCTCAAAGCGCTCCAAATGAACACTTGCAGATTCTACAAAAAGAGTGTTTCAAAGCTGCTCTTTCAAAAGAAGTGTTCAACTCTGTGAGTTGGATTCATACTTCACAAAGGAGTTTCACAGAACGCTTCTGTTTAGTTTTTATGGGAAGATATTCCCGTTTCCAACGAAGGCCTGAAAGGGCTCCAAATATACACTTGCAGATTCTGCAAAAACACAGTTGCAAAACTGCTCTATCAAAAGGAAGGCTTATCTCTCCGAGTTGAATGCACACATCATAAAGAGGTTTCTGAGAATGCTTCTGCCTGGTTTATATGTGAAGATATTTCCTTTTCCACCATAGGCCTCAAAGCGCTCCAAACGAACACTTTCAGATTCTACAAAAAGAGTGTTTCAAAACTGCTCTTTGAAAGGAAGTGTTCAACTCTGTGAGTTGGATTCATACTACACAAAGCAGTTTCACAGAACTCTTCTGTTTAGTTTTTAATGGAAGATATTCCCGTTTCCAACGAAGGCCTGAAAGGGCTCCAAATATCCACTTGCAGATTCTGCAAAAACACAGTTTCAAAACTGCTCTATCAAAAGGAAGGCTTATCTCCCGAGTTGAATGCACACATCATAAAGAGGTTTCTGAGAATGCTTCTGCCTGGTTTATATGTGAAGATATTTCCTTTTCCACCATAGGCCTCAAAGCGCTCCAAACGAACACTTGCAGATTCTACAAAAAGAGTGTTTCAAAACTGCTCTTTGAAAGGAAGTGTTCAACTCTGTGAGTTGGATTCATACTACACAAAGCAGTTTCACAGAACTCTTCTGTTTAGTTTTTAATGGAAGATATTCCCGTTTCCAACGAAGGCCTGAAAGGGCTCCAAATATCCACTTGCAGATTCTGCAAAAACACAGTTTCAAAACTGCTCTATCAAAAGGAAGGCTTATCTCTCTGAGTTGAATGCACACATCATAAAGAGCTTTCTGAGAATGCTTCTGCCTTGTTTATATATGAAGATATTTCTTTTTCCACCATAGGCCTCAAATCGCTCCAAATGAACACTTGCAGATTCTACAAAAAGAGTGTTTCATAACTGCTCTAGAAAAGGAAAGGTTCACCTCTGTGAGTTGAACACACACATCACAAAGCAGTTTGTGAGAATGCTTCTGTCCAGTTTTTATGGGAAGATATTCCCGCTTCTAACAAAGGCCTGAAAGAGCTCCAAATATCCACTTGCAGATGCTGCAAAAAGACTCTTTCCAAACTGCTCCATGAAAAGGAAGGTTCAACTCTGTGAGTTGAATGCACACATCATAAAGAAGTTTCAAAGAATGCTTCTGTCTAGGTATTATGTGACGATATTTCCTTTTCCACCATAGGCCTCAAAGCGCTCCAAATGAACACATGTAGATTCAACAAAAAGAGTGTTTCAAAGCTGCTCTTTCAAAAGAAGTGTTCAACTCTGTGAGTTGGATTCATACTTCACAAAGCAGTTTCACAGAACGTTTCTGTTTCGTTTTTATCAGAAGATATTCCCGTTTGCAACGAAGGCCTGAAAGGGCTCCAAGTATCCACTTGCAGATTCTGCCAAAACACAGTTTCAAAACTGCTCTATCAAAAGGAAGGCTTATCTCTCCGAGTTGAATGCACACATCATAAAGAGGTTTCTGAGAATGCTTCTGCCTGGTTTATATGTGAAGATATTTCCTTTTCCACCATAGGCCTCAAAGCGCTCCAAACGAACACTTGCAGATTCTACAAAAAGAGTGTTTCAAAACTGCTCTTTCAAAAGAAGTGTTCAACTCTCTGAGTTGGATTCATACTACACAAAGCAGTTTCACAGAACTCTTCTGTTTAGTTTTTATGGGAAGATATTCCCGTTTCCAACGAAGGCCTGAAATGGCTCCAAATATCCACTTGCAGATTCTGCAAAAACACAGGTTCAAAACTGCTCTAACAAAAGGAAGGCTTATCTCTCTGAGTTGAATGCACATATCATAAAGTGGTTTCTGAGAATGCTTCTGCCTTGTTTATATATGAAGATATTTCTTTTTCCACCATAGGCCTCCAAGCGCTCCAAATGAACACTTGCAGATTCTACAAAAAGAGTGTTTCATAACTGCTCTAGCAAAGGAAAGGTTCACCTCTGTGAGTTGAACACACACATCACAAAGCAGTTTGTGAGAATGCTTCGGTTTAGTTTTTATGGGAAGATATTCCCGCTTCTAACAAAGGCCTGAAAGAGCTCCAAATATCCACTTGCAGATGCTGCAAAAAGACTCTTTCCAAAGTGCTCCATGAAAAAGAAGGTTCAACTCTGTGAGTTGAATGCACACATCATAAAGAAGTTTCAAAGAATGCTTCTGTCTAGGTTTTATGTGAAGATATTTCTTTTTCCACCATAGGCCTCAAAGCGCTCCAAATGAACACTTGCAGATTCTACAAAAAGAGTGTTTCATAACTGCTCTAGCAAAGGAAAGGTTCACCTCTGTGAGTTGAACACACACATCACAAAGCAGTTTGTGAGAATGCTTCTGTCCAGTTTTAATGGGAAGATATTCCCGCTTCTAATAAAGGCCTGAAAGAGCTCCAAATATCCACTTGCAGATGCTGCAAAAAGACTCTTTCCAAACTGCTCCATGAAAAGGAATGTTCATCTCTGTGAGTTGAATGCACACATCATAAAGAAGTTTCAAAGAATGCTTCTGTCTAGGTTTTATGTGAAGATATTTCCCTTTCCACCATAGGCCTCAAAGCGCTCCAAATGAACACTTGCAGATTCTACAAAAAGAGTGTTTCAAAGCTGCTCTTTCAAAAGAAGTGTTCAACTCTGTGAGTTGGATTCATACTTCACAAAGCAGTTTCACAGAACGTTTCTGTTTCGTTTTTATGGGAAGATATTCCCGTTTGCAACCAAAGCCTGAAAGGGCTCTAAGTATCCACTTGCAGATTCTGCCAAAACACACTTTCATAACTGCTCTATCAAAAGGAAGGCTTATCTCTCCGAGTTGAATGCACACATCATAAAGAGGTTTCTGAGAATGCTTCTGCCTTGTTTATATATGAAGATATTTCTTTTTCCACCATAGGCCTCAAATCGCTCCAAATGAACACTTGCAGATTCTACAAAAAGAGTGTTTCATAACTGCTCTAGAAAAGGAAAGGTTCACCTCTGTGAGTTGAACACACACATCACAAAGCAGTTTGTGAGAATGCTTCTGTCCAGTTTTTATGGGAAGATATTCCCGCTTCTAACAAAGGCCTGAAAGAGCTCCAAATATCCACTTGCAGATGCTGCAAAAAGACTCTTTCCAAACTGCTCCATGAAAAGGAAGGTTCAACTCTGTGAGTTGAATGCACACATCATAAAGAAGTTTCAAAGAATGCTTCTGTCTAGGTATTATGTGACGATATTTCCTTTTCCACCATAGGCCTCAAAGCGCTCCAAATGAACACATGTAGATTCAACAAAAAGAGTGTTTCAAAGCTGCTCTTTCAAAAGAAGTGTTCAACTCTGTGAGTTGGATTCATACTTCACAAAGCAGTTTCACAGAACGTTTCTGTTTAGTTTTTATGGGAAGATATTCCCTTTTCCAACAAAGGCCTGAAAGGGCTCCAAATATACAATTGCAGATTCTGCAAAAACACAGTTGCAAAACTGCTCTATCAAAAGGAAGGCTTATCTCTCCGAGTTGAATGCACACATCATAAAGAGGTTTCTGAGAATGCTTCTGCCTGGTTTATAAGTGAAGATATTTCCTTTTCCACCATAGGCCTCAAAGCGCTCCAAATGAACACTTGCAGATTCTACAAAAAGAGTGTTTCAAAACAGCTCTTTCAAAGGAAGTGTCCAACTCTGTGAGTTGGATTGATACTACACAAAGCAGTTTCACAGAACGCTTCTCTTTAGTTTTTATGGGAAGATATTCCCGCTTCTAACAAAGGCCTGAAAGACCTCCAAATATCAACTTGCAGATCCTGCAAAAAGACTCTTTCCAAACTGCTCCATGAAAAGGAAAGTTCAACTCTGTGAGTTGAATGCACACATCATAAAGAAGTTTCAAAGAATGCTTCTGTCTAGGTTTTATGTGACGATATTTCCTTTTCCACCATAGGCCTCAAAGCGCACCAAATGAACACTTGTAGATTCTACAAAAAGAGTGTTTCAAAACTGCTCTTTCAAAAGAAGTGTTCAACTCTGTGAGTTGGATTCATACTTCACAAAGCAGTTTCACAGAACGCTTCTGTTTAGTTTTTATCGGAAGATATTCCCGTTTGCAACGAAGGCCTGAAAGGGCTCTAAATATCCACTTGCAGATTCTGCCAAAACACAGTTTCAAAACTGCACTATCACAAGCAAGGCTTATCTCTCCAAGTTGAATTCACACATCATAAAGAGGTTTCTGAGAATGCTTCTGCCTGGTTTATAAGTGAAGATATTTCCTTTTCCACCATAGGCCTCAAAGCGCTCCAAATGAACACTTGCAGATTCTACAAAAAGAGTGTTCCAAAACAGCTATTTCAAAGGAAGTGTCCAACTCTGTGAGTTGGATTCATACTATACAAAGCAGTTTCACAGAACGCTTCTGTTTAGTTTTTTTGGGAAGATATCCCCGTTTCCAACGAAGGCCAGAAAGGGCTCCAAATATCCACTTGCAGATCCTGCAAAAACACAGTTTCAAAACTGCTCTATCAAAAGGAAGGCTTATCTCCCCGAGTTGAACGCACACATCATAAAGAGGTTTCTGAGAATGCTTCTGCCTTGTTTATATATGAAGATATTTCTTTTTCAACCATAGGCCTCAAATCGCTCCAAATGAACACTTGCAGATTCTACAAAAAGAGTGTTTCATAAATGCTCTAGCAAAGGAATAGTTCACCTCTGTGAGTTGAACACACACATCGCAAAGCAGTTTGTGAGAATGCTTCTGTTTAGTTTTTATGGGAAGATATTCCCGCTTTTAACAAACGCCTGAAAGAGCTCCAAATATCCACTTGCAGATGCTGCAAAAAGACTCTTTCCAAACTGCTCCATGAAAAGGAATGTTCAACTCTGTGAGTTGAATGCACACATCATAAAGAAGTTTCAAAGAATGCTTCTGTCTAGGTTTTATGTGAAGATATTTCCTATTCCACCATAGGCCTCAAAGCGCTCCAAATGAACAATTGCAGATTCTACAAAAAGAGTGTTTCAAAGCTGCTCTTTCAAAAGAAGTGTTCAACTCTGTGAGTTGGATTCATACTTCACAAAGGAGTTTCACAGAACGCTTCTGTTTAGTTTTTATGGGAAGATATTCCCGTTTCCAACGAAGGCCTGAAAGGGCTCCAAATATCCACTTGCAGATTCTGCAAAAACACAGTTGCAAAACTGCTCTATCAAAAGGAAGGCTTATCTCTCTGAGTTGAATGCACACATCATAAAGAGCTTTCTGAGAATGCTTCTGCCTTGTTTATATATGAAGATATTTCTTTTTCCACCATAGGCTTCAAATCGCTCCAAATGAACACTTGCAAATTCTACAAAAAGAGTGTTTCATAACTGCTCTAGCAAAGGAAAGGTTCACCTCTGTGAGTTGAACACACACATCACAAAGCAGTTTGTGAGAATGCTTCTGTTTAGTTTTTATGGGAAGATATTCCCGCTTTTAACAAACGCCTGAAAGAGCTCCAAATATCCACTTGCAGATGCTGCAAAAAGACTCTTTCCAAACTGCTCCATGAAAAGGAAATTTCAACTCTGTGAGTTGAATGCACACATCATAAAGAACTTTCGAAGAATGCTTCTGTCTAGGTTTTATGTGAAGATATTTCCTTTTCCACCATAGGCCTCAAAGCGCTCCAAATGAACACTTGCAGATTCTACAAAACGAGTGTTTCAAAACAGCTCTTTCAAAGGAAGTGTTCAACTCTGTGAGTTGGATTCATACGACACAAAGCAGTTTCACAGAACCTTCTGTTTAGTTTTTTTGGGAAGATATTCCCGTTTCCAACAAAGGCCTGAAAGGGCTCCAGATATGCACTTGTAGATTCTGCAAAAACACAGTTTCAAAACTGCTCTATCAAAAGGAAGTCTTATCTCTCCGAGTTGAATGCACACATCATACAGAGGTTTCTGGGAATGCTTCTGCCTGGTTTATAAGTGAAGATATTTCCTTTTCCACCATAGGCCTCAAAGCGCTCCAAATGAACACTTGCAGATTCTACAAAAAGAGTGTTTCAAAACAGCTCTTTCAAAGGAAGTGTCCAACTCTGTGAGTTGGATTGATACTACACAAAGCAGTTTCACAGAACGCTTCTCTTTAGTTTTTATGGGAAGATATTCCCGCTTCTAACAAAGGCCTGAAAGAGCTCCAAATATCCACTTGCAGATGCTGCAAAAAGACTCTTTCCAAACTGCTCCATGAAAAGGAAAGTTTAACTCTGTGAGTTGAATGCACACATCATAAAGAAGTTTCAAAGAATGCTTCTGTCTAGGTTTTATGTGACGATATTTCCTTTTCCACCATAGGCCTCAAAGCGCACCAAATGAACACTTGTAGATTCTACAAAAAGAGTGTTTCAAAACTGCCCTTTCAAAAGAAGTGTTCAACTCTGTGAGTTGGATTCATACTTCACAAAGCAGTTTCACAGAACGCTTCTGTTTAGTTTTTACGGGAAGATATTCCCGTTTCCAACGAAGGCCTGAAAGGGCTCTAAATATCCACTTGCAGATTCTGCCAAAACACAGTTTCAAAACTGCTCTATCAAAAGGAAGGCTTATCTCTCCAAGTTGAATTCACACATCATAAAGAGGTTTCTGAGAATGCTTCTGCCTGGTTTATAAGTGAAGATATTTCCTTTTCCACCATAGGCCTCAAAGCGCTCCAAATGAACACTTGCAGATTCTACAAAAAGAGTGTTCCAAAACAGCTCTTTCAAAGGAAGTGTCCAACTCTGTGAGTTGGATTCATACTATACAAAGCAGTTTCACAGAACGCTTCTGTTTAGTTTTTTTGGGAAGATATCCCCGTTTCCAACGAAGGCCAGAAAGGGCTCCAAATATCCACTTGCAGATCCTGCAAAAACACAGTTTCAAAACTGCTCTATCAAAAGGAAGGCTTATCTCCCCGAGTTGAATGCACACATCATAAAGAGGTTTCTGAGAATGCTTCTGCCTTGTTTATATATGAAGATATTTCTTTTTCAACCATAGGCCTCAAATCGCTCCAAATGAACACTTGAAGATTCTACAAAAAGAGTGTTTCATAACTGCTCTAGCAAAGGAATAGTTCACCTCTGTGAGTTTGAACACACACATCACAAAGCAGTTTGTGACAATGCTTCTGTCCAGTTTATATGGGAAGATATTCCCGCTTCTAACAAAGGCCTGAAAGAGCTCCAAATATCCACTTGCAGATGCTGCAAAAAGACTCTTTCCAAACTGCTCCATGAAAAAGAAGGTTCAACTCTGTGAGTTGAATGTGCACGTCATAAAGAAGTTTCAAAGAATGCTTCTGTCTAGGTTTAATGTGAAGATATTTCTTTTTCCACCATAGGCCTCAAAGCGCTCCAAATGAACACTTGCAGATTCTACAAAAAGAGTGTTTCAAAGCTGCTCTTTCAAAAGAAGTGTTCAACTCTGTGAGTTGGATTCATACTTCACAAAGGAGTTTCACAGAACGCTTCTGTTTAGTTTTTATGGGAAGATATTCCCGTTTCCAACGAAGGCCTGAAAGGGCTCCAAATATACACTTGCAGATTCTGCAAAAACACAGTTGCAAAACTGCTCTATCAAAAGGAAGGCTTATCTCTCCGAGTTGAATGCACACATCATAAAGAGGTTTCTGAGAATGCTTCTGCCTGGATTATATGTGAAGATATTTCCTTTTCCACCATAGGCCTCAAAGCGCTCCAAACGAACACTTGCAGATTCTACAAAAAGAGTGTTTCAAAACTGCTCTTTGAAAGGAAGTGTTCAACTCTGTGAGTTGGATTCATACTACACAAAGCAGTTTCACAGAACGTTTCTGTTTAGTTTTTAATGGAAGATATTCCCGTTTCCAACGAAGGCCTTAAAGGGCTCCAAATATCCACTTGCAGATTCTGCAAAAACACAGTTTCAAAACTGCTCTATCAAAAGGAAGGCTTATCTCTCTGAGTTGAATGCACACATCATAAAGAGCTTTCTGAGAATGCTTCTGCCTTGTTTATATATGAAGATATTTCTTTTTCCACCATAGGCCTCAAATCGCTCCAAATGAACACTTGCAGATTCTACAAAAAGAGTGTTTCATAACTGCTCTAGCAAAGGAAAGGTTCACCTCTGTGAGTTGAACACACACATCACAAAGCAGTTTGTGAGAATGCTTCTGTCCAGTTTTTATGGGAAGATATTCCCGCTTCTAACAAAGGCCTGAAAGAGCTCCAAATATCCACTTGCAGATGCTGCAAAAAGACTCTTTCCAAACTGCTCCATGAAAAGGAAAGTTCAACTCTGTGAGTTGAATGCACACATCATAAAGAAGTTTCAAAGAATGCTTCTGTCTAGGTATTATGTGACGATATTTCCTTTTCCACCATAGGCCTCAAAGCGCTCCAAATGAACACATGTAGATTCTACAAAAAGAGTGTTTCAAAGCTGCTCTTTCAAAAGAAGCATTCAACTCTGTGAGTTGGATTCATACTTCACAAAGCAGTTTCACAGAACGTTTCTGTTTCGTTTTTATCGGAAGATATTCCCGTTTGCAACGAAGGCCTGAAAGGGCTCTAAGTATCCACTTGCAGATTCTGCCAAAACACAGTTTCAAAACTGCTCTATCAAAAGGAAGGCTTATCTCTCCGAGTTGAATGCACACATCATAAAGAGGTTTCTGAGAATGCTTCTGCCTGGTTTATATGTGAAGATATTTCCTTTTCCACCATAGGCCTCAAAGCGCTCCAAACGAACACTTGCAGATTCTACAAAAAGAGTGTTTCAAAACTGCTCTTTCAAAAGAAGTGTTCAACTCTGTGAGTTGGATTCATACTACACAAAGCAGTTTCACAGAACTCTTCTGTTTAGTTTTTATGGGAAGATATTCCCGTTTCCAACGAAGGCCTGAAAGGGCTCCAAATATCCACTTGCAGATTCTGCAAAAACACAGTTTCAAAACTGCTCTATCAAAAGGAAGGCTTATCTCTCTGAGTTGAATGCACACATCATAAAGAGCTTTCTGAGAATGCTTCTGCCTTGTTTATATATGAAGATATTTCTTTTTCCACCATAGGCCTCAAATCGCTCCAAATGAACACTTGCAGATTCTACAAAAAGAGTGTTTCATAACTGCTCTAGCAAAGGAAAGGTTCACCTCTGTGAGTTGAACACACACATCACAAAGCAGTTTGTGAGAATGCTTCTGTCCAGTTTTAATGGGAAGATATTCCCGCTTCTAACAAAGGCCTGAAAGAGCTCCAAATATCCACTTGCAGATGCTGCAAAAAGACTCTTTCCAAACTGCTCCATGAAAAGGAATGTTCAACTCTGTGAGTTGAATGCACACATCATAAAGAAGTTTCAAAGAATGCTTCTGTCTAGGTTTTATGTGAAGATATTTCCTTTTCCACCATAGGCCTCAAAGCGCTCCAAATGAACACTTGCAGATTCTACAAAAAGAGTGTTTCAAAGCTGCTTTTTCAAAAGAAGTGTTCAACTCTGTGAGTTGGATTCATACTTCCCAAAGGAGTTTCACAGAACGCTTCTGTTTAGTTTTTATGGGAAGATATTCCCGTTTCCAACGAAGGCCTGAAAGGGCTCCAAATATCCACTTGCAGATTCTGCAAAAACACAGTTTCAAAACTGCTCTATCAAAAGGAAGGCTTATCTCTCTGAGTTGAATGCACACATCATAAAGGGGTTTCTGAGAATGCTTCTGCCTTGTTTATATATGAAGATATTTCTTTTTCCACCATAGGCCTCAAATCGCTCCAATTGAACACTTGCAGATTCTACAAAAAGAGTGTTTCATAACTGCTCTAGCAAAGGAAAGGTTCACCTCTGTGAGTTGAACACACACATCTCAAAGCAGTTTGTGAGAATGCTTCTGTCCAGTTTTTATGGGAAGATATTCCCGCTTCTAACAAAGGCCTGAAAGAGCTCCAAATATCCACTTGCAGATGCTGCAAAAAGACTCTTTCCAAACTGCTCCATGAAAAAGAAGGTTCAACTCTGTGAGTTGAATGCACACATCATAAAGAAGTTTCAAAGAATGCTTCTGTCTAGGTTTTATGTGAAGATATTTCTTTTTCCACCATAGGCCTCAAAGCGCTCCAAATGAACACTTGCAGATTCTACAAAAAGAGTGTTTCATAACTGCTCTAGCAAAGGAATAGTTCACCTCTGTGAGTTGAACACACACATCACAAAGCAGTTTGTGAGAATGCTTCTGTTTAGTTTTTATGGGAAGATATTCCCGCTTTTAACAAACGCCTGAAAGAGCTCCAAATATCCACTTGCAGATGCTGCAAAAAGACTCTTTCCAAACTGCTCCATGATAAGGAAGATTCAACTCTGTGAGTTGAATGCACACATAATAAAGAAGTTTCAAAGAATGCTTCTGTCTAGGTTTTATGTGAAGATATTTCCTTTTCCACCATAGGCCTCAAAGCGCTCCAAATGAACACTTGCAGATTCTACAAAACGAGTGTTTCAAAACTGCTCTTTCAAAAGAAGTGTTCACCTCTGTGATTTTGATTCATACTTCACAAAGCAATTTCACAGAACGCTTCTGTTTAGTTTTTATGGGAAGATATTCCCTTTTCCAACAAAGGCCTGAAAGGGCTCCAAATATACAATTGCAGATTCTGCAAAAACACAGTTGCAAATCTGCTCTATCAAAAGGAAGGCTTATCCCTCCGAGTTGAATGCACACATCATAAAGAGGTTTCTGAGAATGCTTCTGCCTGGTTTATAAGTGAAGATATTTCCTTTTCCACCATAGGCCTCAAAGCGCTCCAAACTAACACTTGCAGATTCTACAAAAAGAGTGTTTCAAAACTGCTCTTTCAAAAGAAGTGTTCATCTCTGTGAGTTGGATTCATACTTCACAAAGGAGTTTCACAGAACGTTTCTGTTTAGTTTTTATGGGAAGATATTCCCGTTTCCAACGGAGGCCTGAAAGGGCTCCAAATATACACTTGCAGATTCTGCAAAAACACAGTTGCAAAACTGCTCTATCAAAAGGAAGGCTTATCTCTCCGAGTTGAATGCACACATCATAAAGAGGTTTCTGAGAATGCTTCTGCCTGGATTATATGTGAAGATATTTCCTTTTCCACCATAGGCCTCAAAGCGCTCCAAACGAACACTTGCAGATTCTACAAAAAGAGTGTTTCAAAACTGCTCTTTGAAAGGAAGTGTTCAACTCTGTGAGTTGGATTCATACTACACAAAGCAGTTTCACAGAACTCTTCTGTTTAGTTTTTAATGGAAGATATTCCCGTTTCCAACGAAGGCCTTAAAGGGCTCCAAATATCCACTTGCAGATTCTGCAAAAACACAGTTTGAAAACTGCTCTATCAAAAGGAAGGCTTATCTCTCTGAGTTGAATGCACACATCATAAAGAGCTTTCTGAGAATGCTTCTGCCTTCTTTATATATGAAGATATTTCTTTTTCCACCATAGGCCTCAAATCGCTCCAAATGAACACTTGCAGATTCTACAAAAAGAGTGTTTCATAACTGCTCTAGCAAAGGAAAGGTTCACCTCTGTGAGTTGAACACACACATCACAAAGCAGTTTGTGAGAATGCTTCTGTCCAGTTTTTATGGGAGGATATTCCCGCTTCTAACAAAGGCCTGAAAGAGCTCCAAATATCCACTTGCAGATGCTGCAAAAAGACTCTTTCCAAACTGCTCCATGAAAAGGAAAGTTCAACTCTGTGAGTTGAATGCACACATCATAAAGAAGTTTCAAAGAATGCTTCTGTCTAGGTATTATGTGACGATATTTCCTTTTCCACCATAGGCCTCAAAGCGCTCCAAATGAACACATGTAGATTCTACAAAAAGAGTGTTTAAAAGCTGCGCTTTCAAAAGAAGTGTTCAACTTTGTGAGTTGGATTCATACTTCACAAAGCAGTTTCACAGAACGTTTCTGTTTCGTTTTTATCGGAAGATATTCCCGTTTGCAACGAAGGCCTGAAAGGGCTCTAAGTATCCACTTGCAGATTCTGCCAAAACACAGTTTCAAAACTGCTCTATCAAAAGGAAGGCTTATCTCTCCGAGTTGAATGCACACATCATAAAGAGGTTTCTGAGAATGCTTCTGCCTGGTTTATATGTGAAGATATTTCCTTTTCCACCATAGGCCTCAAAGCGCTCCAAACGAACACTTGCAGATTCTACAAAAAGAGTGTTTCAAAACTGCTCTTTCAAAGGAAGTGTTCAACTCTGTGAGTTGGATTCATACTACACAAAGCAGTTTCACAGAACTCTTCTGTTTAGTTTTTATGGGAAGATATCCCGTTTCCAACGAAGGCCTGAAAGGGCTCCAAATATCCACTTGCAGATTCTGCAAAAACACAGTTTCAAAACTGCTCTATCAAAAGGAAGGCTTATCTCTCTGAGTTGAATGCACACATCATAAAGGGGTTTCGGAGAATGCTTCTGCCTTGTTTATATATGAAGATATTTCTTTTTCCACCATAGGCCTCAAAGCGCTCCAAATGAACACTTGCAGATTCTACAAAAAGAGTGTTTCATAACTGCTCTAGCAAAGGAAAGGTTCACCTCTGTGAGTTGAACACACACATCACAAAGCAGTTTGTGAGAATGCTTCTGTTTAGTTTTTATGGGAAGATATTCCCGCTTTTAACAAACGCCTGAAAGAGCTCCAAATATCCACTTGCAGATGCTGCAAAAAGACTCTTTCCAAACTGCTCCATGAAAAGGAATGTTCAACTCTGTGAGTTGAATGCACACATCATAAAGAAGTTTCAAAGAATGCTTCTGTCTAGGTTTTATGTGAAGATATTTCCTATTCCACCATAGGCCTCAAAGCGCTCCAAATGAACAATTGCAGATTCTACAAAAAGAGTGTTTCAAAGCTGCTCTTTCAAAAGAAGTGTTCAACTCTGTGAGTTGGATTCATACTTCACAAAGGAGTTTCACAGAACGCTTCTGTTTAGTTTTCATGGGAAGATATTCCCGTTTCCAACGAAGGCCTGAAAGGGCTCCAAATATCCACTTGCAGATTCTGCAAAAACACAGTTGCAAAACTGCTCTATCAAAAGGAAGGCTTATCTCTCTGAGTTGAATGCACACATCATAAAGAGGTTTCTGAGAATGCTTCTGCCTGGATTATATGTGAAGATATTTCCTTTTCCACCATAGGCCTCAAAGCGCTCCAAACGAACACTTGCAGATTCTACAAAAAGAGTGTTTCAAAACTGCTCTTTGAAAGGAAGTGTTCAACTCTGTGAGTGGGATTCATACTACACAAAGCAGTTTCACAGAACTCTTCTGTTTAGTTTTTATGGGAAGATATTCCCGTTTCCAACGAAGGCCTGAAAGGGCTCCAAATATCCACTTGCAGATTCTGCAAAAACACAGTTTCAAAACTGCTCTATCAAAAGGAAGGCTTATCTCTCTGAGTTGAATGCACACATCATAAAGGGGTTTCGGAGAATGCTTCTGCCTTGTTTATATATGAAGATATTTCTTTTTCCACCATAGGCCTCAAAGCGCTCCAAATGAACACTTGCAGATTCTACAAAAAGAGTGTTTCATAACTGCTCTAGCAAAGGAAAGGTTCACCTCTGTGAGTTGAACACACACATCTCAAAGCAGTTTGTGAGAATGCTTCTGTCCAGTTTTTATGGGAAGATATTCCCGCTTCTAACAGAGGCCTGAAAGAGCTCCAAATATCCACTTGCAGATGCTGCAAAAAGACTCTTTCCAAACTGCTCCATGAAAAAGAAGGTTCAACTCTGTGAGTTGAACGCACACATCATAAAGAAGTTTCAAAGAATGCTTCTGTCTAGGTTTTATGTGAAGATATTTCTTTTTCCACCATAGGCCTCAAAGCGCTCCAAATGAACACTTGCAGATTCTACAAAAAGAGTGTTTCATAACTGCTCTAGCAAAGGAAAGGTTCACCTCTGTGAGTTGAACACACACATCACAAAGCAGTTTGTGAGAATGCTTCTGTTTAGTTTTTATGGGAAGATATTCCCGCTTTTAACAAACGCCTGAAAGAGCTCCAAATATCCACTTGCAGATGCCGCAAAAAGACTCTTTCCAAACTGCTCCATGATAAGGAAGGTTCAACTCTGTGAGTTGAATGCACACATCATAAAGAAGTTTCAAAGAATGCTTCTGTCTAGGTTTTATGTGAAGATATTTCCTTTTCCACCACAGGCCTCAAAGCGCTCCAAATGAACACTTGCAGATTCTACAAAACGAGTGTTTCAAAACTGCTCTTTCAAAAGAAGTGTTCAACTCTGTGAGTTGGATTCATACTTCACAAAGCAGTTTCACAGAACGCTTCTGTTTAGTTTTTATGGGAAGATATTCCCTTTTCCAACAAAGGCCTGAAAGGGCTCCAAATATACAATTGCAGATTCTGCAAAAACACAGTTGCAAAACTGCTCTATCAAAAGGAAGGCTTATCTCTCCGAGTTGAATGCACACATCATAAAGAGGTTTCTGAGAATGCTTCTGCCTGGTTTATAAGTGAAGATATTTCCTTTTCCACCATAGGCCTCAAAGCGCTCCAAATGAACACTTGCAGATTCTACAAAAAGAGTGTTTCAAAACAGCTCTTTCAAAGGAAGTGTCCAACTCTGTGAGTTGGATTGATACTACACAAAGCAGTTTCACAGAACGCTTCTCTTTAGTTTTTATGGGAAGATATTCCCGCTTCTAACAAAGGCCTGAAAGACCTCCAAATATCAACTTGCAGATCCTGCAAAAAGACTCTTTCCAAACTGCTCCATGAAAAGGAAAGTTCAACTCTGTGAGTTGAATGCACACATCATAAAGAAGTTTCAAAGAATGCTTCTGTCTAGGTTTTATGTGACGATATTTCCTTTTCCACCATAGGCCTCAAAGCGCACCAAATGAACACTTGTAGATTCTACAAAAAGAGTGTTTCAAAACTGCTCTTTCAAAAGAAGTGTTCAACTCTGTGAGTTGGATTCATACTTCACAAAGCAGTTTCACAGAACGCTTCTGTTTAGTTTTTATCGGAAGATATTCCCGTTTGCAACGAAGGCCTGAAAGGGCTCTAAATATCCACTTGCAGATTCTGCCAAAACACAGTTTCAAAACTGCACTATCACAAGCAAGGCTTATCTCTCCAAGTTGAATTCACACATCATAAAGAGGTTTCTGAGAATGCTTCTGCCTGGTTTATAAGTGAAGATATTTCCTTTTCCACCATAGGCCTCAAAGCGCTCCAAATGAACACTTGCAGATTCTACAAAAAGAGTGTTCCAAAACAGCTATTTCAAAGGAAGTGTCCAACTCTGTGAGTTGGATTCATACTATACAAAGCAGTTTCACAGAACGCTTCTGTTTAGTTTTTTTGGGAAGATATCCCCGTTTCCAACGAAGGCCAGAAAGGGCTCCAAATATCCACTTGCAGATCCTGCAAAAACACAGTTTCAAAACTGCTCTATCAAAAGGAAGGCTTATCTCCCCGAGTTGAACGCACACATCATAAAGAGGTTTCTGAGAATGCTTCTGCCTTGTTTATATATGAAGATATTTCTTTTTCAACCATAGGCCTCAAATCGCTCCAAATGAACACTTGCAGATTCTACAAAAAGAGTGTTTCATAAATGCTCTAGCAAAGGAATAGTTCACCTCTGTGAGTTGAACACACACATCGCAAAGCAGTTTGTGAGAATGCTTCTGTTTAGTTTTTATGGGAAGATATTCCCGCTTTTAACAAACGCCTGAAAGAGCTCCAAATATCCACTTGCAGATGCTGCAAAAAGACTCTTTCCAAACTGCTCCATGAAAAGGAATGTTCAACTCTGTGAGTTGAATGCACACATCATAAAGAAGTTTCAAAGAATGCTTCTGTCTAGGTTTTATGTGAAGATATTTCCTATTCCACCATAGGCCTCAAAGCGCTCCAAATGAACAATTGCAGATTCTACAAAAAGAGTGTTTCAAAGCTGCTCTTTCAAAAGAAGTGTTCAACTCTGTGAGTTGGATTCATACTTCACAAAGGAGTTTCACAGAACGCTTCTGTTTAGTTTTTATGGGAAGATATTCCCGTTTCCAACGAAGGCCTGAAAGGGCTCCAAATATCCACTTGCAGATTCTGCAAAAACACAGTTGCAAAACTGCTCTATCAAAAGGAAGGCTTATCTCTCTGAGTTGAATGCACACATCATAAAGAGCTTTCTGAGAATGCTTCTGCCTTGTTTATATATGAAGATATTTCTTTTTCCACCATAGGCTTCAAATCGCTCCAAATGAACACTTGCAAATTCTACAAAAAGAGTGTTTCATAACTGCTCTAGCAAAGGAAAGGTTCACCTCTGTGAATTGAACACACACATCACAAAGCAGTTTGTGAGAATGCTTCTGTTTAGTTTTTATGGGAAGATATTCCCGCTTTTAACAAACGCCTGAAAGAGCTCCAAATATCCCCTTGCAGATGCTGCAAAAAGAATCTTTCCAAACTGCTCCATGAAAAGGAAATTTCAACTCTGTGAGTTGAATGCACACATCATAAAGAACTTTCGAAGAATGCTTCTGTCTAGGTTTTATGTGAAGATATTTCCTTTTCCACCATAGGCCTCAAAGCGCTCCAAATGAACACTTGCAGATTCTACAAAACGAGTGTTTCAAAACAGCTCTTTCAAAGGAAGTGTTCAACTCTGTGAGTTGGATTCATACGACACAAAGCAGTTTCACAGAACCTTCTGTTTAGTTTTTTTGGGAAGATATTCCCGTTTCCAACAAAGGCCTGAAAGGGCTCCAGATATGCACTTGTAGATTCTGCAAAAACACAGTTTCAAAACTGCTCTATCAAAAGGAAGTCTTATCTCTCCGAGTTGAATGCACACATCATACAGAGGTTTCTGGGAATGCTTCTGCCTGGTTTATAAGTGAAGATATTTCCTTTTCCACCATAGGCCTCAAAGCGCTCCAAATGAACACTTGCAGATTCTACAAAAAGAGTGTTTCAAAACAGCTCTCTCAAAGGAAGTGTCCAACTCTGTGAGTTGGATTGATACTACACAAAGCAGTTTCACAGAACGCTTCTCTTTAGTTTTTATGGGAAGATATTCCCGCTTCTAACAAAGGCCTGAAAGAGCTCCAAATATCCACTTGCAGATGCTGCAAAAAGACTCTTTCCAAACTGCTCCATGAAAAGGAAAGTTTAACTCTGTGAGTTGAATGCACACATCATAAAGAAGTTTCAAAGAATGCTTCTGTCTAGGTTTTATGTGACGATATTTCCTTATCCACCATAGGCCTCAAAGCGCACCAAATGAACACTTGTAGATTCTACAAAAAGAGTGTTTCAAAACTGCCCTTTCAAAAGAAGTGTTCAACTCTGTGAGTTGGATTCATACTTCACAAAGCAGTTTCACAGAACGCTTCTGTTTAGTTTTTATGGGAAGATATTCCCGTTTCCAACGAAGGCCTGAAAGGGCTCTAAATATCCACTTGCAGATTCTGCCAAAACACAGTTTCAAAACTGCTCTATCAAAAGGAAGGCTTATCTCTCCAAGTTGAATTCACACATCATAAAGAGGTTTCTGAGAATGCTTCTGCCTGGTTTATAAGTGAAGATATTTCCTTTTCCACCATAGGCCTCAAAGCGCTCCAAATGAACACTTGCAGATTCTACAAAAAGAGTGTTCCAAAACAGCTCTTTCAAAGGAAGTGTCCAACTCTGTGAGTTGGATTCATACTATACAAAGCAGTTTCACAGAACGCTTCTGTTTAGTTTTTTTGGGAAGATATCCCCGTTTCCAACGAAGGCCAGAAAGGGCTCCAAATATCCACTTGCAGATCCTGCAAAAACACAGTTTCAAAACTGCTCTATCAAAAGGAAGGCTTATCTCCCCGAGTTGAATGCACACATCATAAAGAGGTTTCTGAGAATGCTTCTGCCTTGTTTATATATGAAGATATTTCTTTTTCAACCATAGGCCTCAAATCGCTCCAAATGAACACTTGAAGATTCTACAAAAAGAGTGTTTCATAACTGCTCTAGCAAAGGAATAGTTCACCTCTGTGAGTTTGAACACACACATCACAAAGCAGTTTGTGACAATGCTTCTGTCCAGTTTATATGGGAAGATATTCCCGCTTCTAACAAAGGCCTGAAAGAGCTCCAAATATCCACTTGCAGATGCTGCAAAAAGACTCTTTCCAAACTGCTCCATGAAAAAGAAGGTTCAACTCTGTGAGTTGAATGTGCACGTCATAAAGAAGTTTCAAAGAATGCTTCTGTCTAGGTTTAATGTGAAGATATTTCTTTTTCCACCATAGGCCTCAAAGCGCTCCAAATGAACACTTGCAGATTCTACAAAAAGAGTGTTTCAAAGGTGCTCTTTCAAAAGAAGTGTTCAACTCTGTGAGTTGGATTCATACTTCACAAAGGAGTTTCACAGAACGCTTCTGTTTAGTTTTTATGGGAAGATATTCCCGTTTCCAACGAAGGCCTGAAAGGGCTCCAAATATACACTTGCAGATTCTGCAAAAACACAGTTGCAAAACTGCTCTATCAAAAGGAAGGCTTATCTCTCCGAGTTGAATGCACACATCATAAAGAGGTTTCTGAGAATGCTTCTGCCTGGATTATATGTGAAGATATTTCCTTTTCCACCATAGGCCTCAAAGCGCTCCAAACGAACACTTGCAGATTCTACAAAAAGAGTGTTTCAAAACTGCTCTTTGAAAGGAAGTGTTCAACTCTGTGAGTTGGATTCATACTACACAAAGCAGTTTCACAGAACGTTTCTGTTTAGTTTTTAATGGAAGATATTCCCGTTTCCAACGAAGGCCTGAAAGGGCTCCAAATATCCACTTGCAGATTCTGCAAAAACACAGTTTCAAAACTGCTCTATCAAAAGGAAGGCTTATCTCTCTGAGTTGAATGCACACATCATAAAGAGCTTTCTGAGAATGCTTCTGCCTTGTTTATATATGAAGATATTTCTTTTTCCACCATAGGCCTCAAATCGCTCCAAATGAACACTTGCAGATTCTACAAAAAGAGTGTTTCATAACTGCTCTAGCAAAGGAAAGGTTCACCTCTGTGAGTTGAACACACACATCACAAAGCAGTTTGTGAGAATGCTTCTGTCCAGTTTTTATGGGAAGATATTCCCGCTTCTAACAAAGGCCTGAAAGAGCTCCAAATATCCACTTGCAGATGCTGCAAAAAGACTCTTTCCAAACTGCTCCATGAAAACGAAAGTTCAACTCTGTGAGTTGAATGCACACATCATAAAGAAGTTTCAAAGAATGCTTCTGTCTAGGTATTATGTGACGATATTTCCTTTTCCACCATAGGCCTCAAAGCGCTCCAAATGAACACATGTAGATTCTACAAAAAGAGTGTTTAAAAGCTGCGCTTTCAAAAGAAGCGTTCAACTCTGTGAGTTGGATTCATACTTCACAAAGCAGTTTCACAGAACGTTTCTGTTTCGTTTTTATCGGAAGATATTCCCGTTTGCAACGAAGGCCTGAAAGGGCTCTAAGTATCCACTTGCAGATTCTGCCAAAACACAGTTTCAAAACTGCTCTATCAAAAGGAAGGCTTATCTCTCCGAGTTGAATGCACACATCATAAAGAGGTTTCTGAGAATGCTTCTGCCTGGTTTATATGTGAAGAGATTTCCTTTTCCACCATAGGCCTCAAAGCGCTCCAAACGAACACTTGCAGATTCTACAAAAAGAGTGTTTCAAAACTGCTCTTTCAAAAGAAGTGTTCAACTCTGTGAGTTGGATTCATACTACACAAAGCAGTTTCACAGAACTCTTCTGTTTAGTTTTTATGGGAAGATATTCCCGTTTCCAACGAAGGCCTGAAAGGGCTCCAAATATCCACTTGCAGATTCTGCAAAAACACAGTTTCAAAACTGCTCTATCAAAAGGAAGGCTTATCTCTCTGAGTTGAATGCACACATCATAAAGAGCTTTCTGAGAATGCTTCTGCCTTGTTTATATATGAAGATATTTCTTTTTCCACCATAGGCCTCAAATCGCTCCAAATGAACACTTGCAGATTCTACAAAAAGAGTGTTTCATAACTGCTCTAGCAAAGGAAAGGTTCACCTCTGTGAGTTGAACACACACATCACAAAGCAGTTTGTGAGAATGCTTCTGTCCAGTTTTAATGGGAAGATATTCCCGCTTCTAACAAAGGCCTGAAAGAGCTCCAAATATCCACTTGCAGATGCTGCAAAAAGACTCTTTCCAAACTGCTCCATGAAAAGGAATGTTCAACTCTGTGAGTTGAATGCACACATCATAAAGAAGTTTCAAAGAATGCTTCTGTCTAGGTTTTATGTGAAGATATTTCCTATTCCACCATAGGCCTCAAAGCGCTCCAAATGAACAATTGCAGATTCTACAAAAAGAGTGTTTCAAAGCTGCTCTTTCAAAAGAAGTGTTCAACTCTGTGAGTTGGATTCATACTTCACAAAGGAGTTTCACAGAACGCTTCTGTTTAGTTTTTATGGGAAGATATTCCCGTTTCCAACGAAGGCCTGAAAGGGCTCCAAATATCCACTTGCAGATTCTGCAAAAACACAGTTGCAAAACTGCTCTATCAAAAGGAAGGCTTATCTCTCTGAGTTGAATGCACACATCATAAAGAGCTTTCTGAGAATGCTTCTGCCTTGTTTATATATGAAGATATTTCTTTTTCCACCATAGGCTTCAAATCGCTCCAAATGAACACTTGCAAATTCTACAAAAAGAGTGTTTCATAACTGCTCTAGCAAAGGAAAGGTTCACCTCTGTGAGTTGAACACACACATCACAAAGCAGTTTGTGAGAATGCTTCTGTTTAGTTTTTATGGGAAGATATTCCCGCTTTTAACAAACGCCTGAAAGAGCTCCAAATATCCACTTGCAGATGCTGCAAAAAGACTCTTTCCAAACTGCTCCATGAAAAGGAAATTTCAACTCTGTGAGTTGAATGCACACATCATAAAGAACTTTCGAAGAATGCTTCTGTCTAGGTTTTATGTGAAGATATTTCCTTTTCCACCATAGGCCTCAAAGCGCTCCAAATGAACACTTGCAGATTCTACAAAACGAGTGTTTCAAAACAGCTCTTTCAAAGGAAGTGTTCAACTCTGTGAGTTGGATTCATACGACACAAAGCAGTTTCACAGAACCTTCTGTTTAGTTTTTTTGGGAAGATATTCCCGTTTCCAACAAAGGCCTGAAAGGGCTCCAGATATGCACTTGTAGATTCTGCAAAAACACAGTTTCAAAACTGCTCTATCAAAAGGATGTCTTATCTCTCCGAGTTGAATGCACACATCATACAGAGGTTTCTGGGAATGCTTCTGCCTGGTTTATAAGTGAAGATATTTCCTTTTCCACCATAGGCCTCAAAGCGCTCCAAATGAACACTTGCAGATTCTACAAAAAGAGTGTTTCAAAACAGCTCTTTCAAAGGAAGTGTCCAACTCTGTGAGTTGGATTGATACTACACAAAGCAGTTTCACAGAACGCTTCTCTTTAGTTTTTATGGGAAGATATTCCCGCTTCTAACAAAGGCCTGAAAGAGCTCCAAATATCCACTTGCAGATGCTGCAAAAAGACTCTTTCCAAACTGCTCCATGAAAAGGAAAGTTTAACTCTGTGAGTTGAATGCACACATCATAAAGAAGTTTCAAAGAATGCTTCTGTCTAGGTTTTATGTGACGATATTTCCTTTTCCACCATAGGCCTCAAAGCGCACCAAATGAACACTTGTAGATTCTACAAAAAGAGTGTTTCAAAACTGCCCTTTCAAAAGAAGTGTTCAACTCTGTGAGTTGGATTCATACTTCACAAAGCAGTTTCACAGAACGCTTCTGTTTAGTTTTTACGGGAAGATATTCCCGTTTCCAACGAAGGCCTGAAAGGGCTCTAAATATCCACTTGCAGATTCTGCCAAAACACAGTTTCAAAACTGCTCTATCAAAAGGAAGGCTTATCTCTCCAAGTTGAATTCACACATCATAAAGAGGTTTCTGAGAATGCTTCTGCCTGGTTTATAAGTGAAGATATTTCCTTTTCCACCATAGGCCTCAAAGCGCTCCAAATGAACACTTGCAGATTCTACAAAAAGAGTGTTCCAAAACAGCTCTTTCAAAGGAAGTGTCCAACTCTGTGAGTTGGATTCATACTATACAAAGCAGTTTCACAGAACGCTTCTGTTTAGTTTTTTTGGGAAGATATCCCCGTTTCCAACGAAGGCCAGAAAGGGCTCCAAATATCCACTTGCAGATCCTGCAAAAACACAGTTTCAAAACTGCTCTATCAAAAGGAAGGCTTATCTCCCCGAGTTGAATGCACACATCATAAAGAGGTTTCTGAGAATGCTTCTGCCTTGTTTATATATGAAGATATTTCTTTTTCAACCATAGGCCTCAAATCGCTCCAAATGAACACTTGAAGATTCTACAAAAAGAGTGTTTCATAACTGCTCTAGCAAAGGAATAGTTCACCTCTGTGAGTTTGAACACACACATCACAAAGCAGTTTGTGACAATGCTTCTGTCCAGTTTATATGGGAAGATATTCCCGCTTCTAACAAAGGCCTGAAAGAGCTCCAAATATCCACTTGCAGATGCTGCAAAAAGACTCTTTCCAAACTGCTCCATGAAAAAGAAGGTTCAACTCTGTGAGTTGAATGTGCACGTCATAAAGAAGTTTCAAAGAATGCTTCTGTCTAGGTTTAATGTGAAGATATTTCTTTTTCCACCATAGGCCTCAAAGCGCTCCAAATGAACACTTGCAGATTCTACAAAAAGAGTGTTTCAAAGCTGCTCTTTCAAAAGAAGTGTTCAACTCTGTGAGTTGGATTCATACTTCACAAAGGAGTTTCACAGAACGCTTCTGTTTAGTTTTTATGGGAAGATATTCCCGTTTCCAACGAAGGCCTGAAAGGGCTCCAAATATACACTTGCAGATTCTGCAAAAACACAGTTGCAAAACTGCTCTATCAAAAGGAAGGCTTATCTCTCCGAGTTGAATGCACACATCATAAAGAGGTTTCTGAGAATGCTTCTGCCTGGATTATATGTGAAGATATTTCCTTTTCCACCATAGGCCTCAAAGCGCTCCAAACGAACACTTGCAGATTCTACAAAAAGAGTGTTTCAAAACTGCTCTTTGAAAGGAAGTGTTCAACTCTGTGAGTTGGATTCATACTACACAAAGCAGTTTCACAGAACGTTTCTGTTTAGTTTTTAATGGAAGATATTCCCGTTTCCAACGAAGGCCTTAAAGGGCTCCAAATATCCACTTGCAGATTCTGCAAAAACACAGTTTCAAAACTGCTCTATCAAAAGGAAGGCTTATCTCTCTGAGTTGAATGCACACATCATAAAGAGCTTTCTGAGAATGCTTCTGCCTTGTTTATATATGAAGATATTTCTTTTTCCACCATAGGCCTCAAATCGCTCCAAATGAACACTTGCAGATTCTACAAAAAGAGTGTTTCATAACTGCTCTAGCAAAGGAAAGGTTCACCTCTGTGAGTTGAACACACACATCACAAAGCAGTTTGTGAGAATGCTTCTGTCCAGTTTTTATGGGAAGATATTCCCGCTTCTAACAAAGGCCTGAAAGAGCTCCAAATATCCACTTGCAGATGCTGCAAAAAGACTCTTTCCAAACTGCTCCATGAAAAGGAAAGTTCAACTCTGTGAGTTGAATGCACACATCATAAAGAAGTTTCAAAGAATGCTTCTGTCTAGGTATTATGTGACGATATTTCCTTTTCCACCATAGGCCTCAAAGCGCTCCAAATGAACACATGTAGATTCTACAAAAAGAGTGTTTAAAAGCTGCGCTTTCAAAAGAAGCATTCAACTCTGTGAGTTGGATTCATACTTCACAAAGCAGTTTCACAGAACGTTTCTGTTTCGTTTTTATCGGAAGATATTCCCGTTTGCAACGAAGGCCTGAAAGGGCTCTAAGTATCCACTTGCAGATTCTGCCAAAACACAGTTTCAAAACTGCTCTATCAAAAGGAAGGCTTATCTCTCCGAGTTGAATGCACACATCATAAAGAGGTTTCTGAGAATGCTTCTGCCTGGTTTATATGTGAAGAGATTTCCTTTTCCACCATAGGCCTCAAAGCGCTCCAAACGAACACTTGCAGATTCTACAAAAAGAGTGTTTCAAAACTGCTCTTTCAAAAGAAGTGTTCAACTCTGTGAGTTGGATTCATACTACACAAAGCAGTTTCACAGAACTCTTCTGTTTAGTTTTTATGGGAAGATATTCCCGTTTCCAACGAAGGCCTGAAAGGGCTCCAAATATCCACTTGCAGATTCTGCAAAAACACAGTTTCAAAACTGCTCTATCAAAAGGAAGGCTTATCTCTCTGAGTTGAATGCACACATCATAAAGAGCTTTCTGAGAATGCTTCTGCCTTGTTTATATATGAAGATATTTCTTTTTCCACCATAGGCCTCAAATCGCTCCAAATGAACACTTGCAGATTCTACAAAAAGAGTGTTTCATAACTGCTCTAGCAAAGGAAAGGTTCACCTCTGTGAGTTGAACACACACATCACAAAGCAGTTTGTGAGAATGCTTCTGTCCAGTTTTAATGGGAAGATATTCCCGCTTCTAACAAAGGCCTGAAAGAGCTCCAAATATCCACTTGCAGATGCTGCAAAAAGACTCTTTCCAAACTGCTCCATGAAAAGGAATGTTCAACTCTGTGAGTTGAATGCACACATCATAAAGAAGTTTCAAAGAATGCTTCTGTCTAGGTTTTATGTGAAGATATTTCCTTTTCCACCATAGGCCTCAAAGCGCTCCAAATGAACACTTGCAGATTCTACAAAAAGAGTGTTTCAAAGCTGCTTTTTCAAAAGAAGTGTTCAACTCTGTGAGTTGGATTCATACTTCCCAAAGGAGTTTCACAGAACGCTTCTGTTTAGTTTTTATGGGAAGATATTCCCGTTTCCAACGAAGGCCTGAAAGGGCTCCAAATATCCACTTGCAGATTCTGCAAAAACACAGTTTCAAAACTGCTCTATCAAAAGGAAGGCTTATCTCTCTGAGTTGAATGCACACATCATAAAGGGGTTTCTGAGAATGCTTCTGCCTTGTTTATATATGAAGATATTTCTTTTTCCACCATAGGCCTCAAATCGCTCCAATTGAACACTTGCAGATTCTACAAAAAGAGTGTTTCATAACTGCTCTAGCAAAGGAAAGGTTCACCTCTGTGAGTTGAACACACACATCTCAAAGCAGTTTGTGAGAATGCTTCTGTCCAGTTTTTATGGGAAGATATTCCCGCTTCTAACAAAGGCCTGAAAGAGCTCCAAATATCCACTTGCAGATGCTGCAAAAAGACTCTTTCCAAACTGCTCCATGAAAAAGAAGGTTCAACTCTGTGAGTTGAATGCACACATCATAAAGAAGTTTCAAAGAATGCTTCTGTCTAGGTTTTATGTGAAGATATTTCTTTTTCCACCATAGGCCTCAAAGCGCTCCAAATGAACACTTGCAGATTCTACAAAAAGAGTGTTTCATAACTGCTCTAGCAAAGGAATAGTTCACCTCTGTGAGTTGAACACACACATCACAAAGCAGTTTGTGAGAATGCTTCTGTTTAGTTTTTATGGGAAGATATTCCCGCTTTTAACAAACGCCTGAAAGAGCTCCAAATATCCACTTGCAGATGCTGCAAAAAGACTCTTTCCAAACTGCTCCATGATAAGGAAGATTCAACTCTGTGAGTTGAATGCACACATCATAAAGAAGTTTCAAAGAATGCTTCTGTCTAGGTTTTATGTGAAGATATTTCCTTTTCCACCATAGGCCTCAAAGCGCTCCAAATGAACACTTGCAGATTCTACAAAACGAGTGTTTCAAAACTGCTCTTTCAAAAGAAGTGTTCACCTCTGTGATTTTGATTCATACTTCACAAAGCAATTTCACAGAACGCTTCTGTTTAGTTTTTATGGGAAGATATTCCCTTTTCCAACAAAGGCCTGAAAGGGCTCCAAATATACAATTGCAGATTCTGCAAAAACACAGTTGCAAATCTGCTCTATCAAAAGGAAGGCTTATCCCTCCGAGTTGAATGCACACATCATAAAGAGGTTTCTGAGAATGCTTCTGCCTGGTTTATAAGTGAAGATATTTCCTTTTCCACCATAGGCCTCAAAGCGCTCCAAACTAACACTTGCAGATTCTACAAAAAGAGTGTTTCAAAACTGCTCTTTCAAAAGAAGTGTTCATCTCTGTGAGTTGGATTCATACTTCACAAAGGAGTTTCACAGAACGTTTCTGTTTAGTTTTTATGGGAAGATATTCCCGTTTCCAACGGAGGCCTGAAAGGGCTCCAAATATACACTTGCAGATTCTGCAAAAACACAGTTGCAAAACTGCTCTATCAAAAGGAAGGCTTATCTCTCCGAGTTGAATGCACACATCATAAAGAGGTTTCTGAGAATGCTTCTGCCTGGATTATATGTGAAGATATTTCCTTTTCCACCATAGGCCTCAAAGCGCTCCAAACGAACACTTGCAGATTCTACAAAAAGAGTGTTTCAAAACTGCTCTTTGAAAGGAAGTGTTCAACTCTGTGAGTTGGATTCATACTACACAAAGCAGTTTCACAGAACTCTTCTGTTTAGTTTTTAATGGAAGATATTCCCGTTTCCAACGAAGGCCTTAAAGGGCTCCAAATATCCACTTGCAGATTCTGCAAAAACACAGTTTGAAAACTGCTCTATCAAAAGGAAGGCTTATCTCTCTGAGTTGAATGCACACATCATAAAGAGCTTTCTGAGAATGCTTCTGCCTTCTTTATATATGAAGATATTTCTTTTTCCACCATAGGCCTCAAATCGCTCCAAATGAACACTTGCAGATTCTACAAAAAGAGTGTTTCATAACTGCTCTAGCAAAGGAAAGGTTCACCTCTGTGAGTTGAACACACACATCACAAAGCAGTTTGTGAGAATGCTTCTGTCCAGTTTTTATGGGAGGATATTCCCGCTTCTAACAAAGGCCTGAAAGAGCTCCAAATATCCACTTGGAGATGCTGCAAAAAGACTCTTTCCAAACTGCTCCATGAAAAGGAAAGTTCAACTCTGTGAGTTGAATGCACACATCATAAAGAAGTTTCAAAGAATGCTTCTGTCTAGGTATTATGTGACGATATTTCCTTTTCCACCATAGGCCTCAAAGCGCTCCAAATGAACACATGTAGATTCTACAAAAAGAGTGTTTAAAAGCTGCGCTTTCAAAAGAAGTGTTCAACTCTGTGAGTTGGATTCATACTTCACAAAGCAGTTTCACAGAACGTTTCTGTTTCGTTTTTATCGGAAGATATTCCCGTTTGCAACGAAGGCCTGAAAGGGCTCTAAGTATCCACTTGCAGATTCTGCCAAAACACAGTTTCAAAACTGCTCTATCAAAAGGAAGGCTTATCTCTCCGAGTTGAATGCACACATCATAAAGAGGTTTCTGAGAATGCTTCTGCCTGGTTTATATGTGAAGATATTTCCTTTTCCACCATAGGCCTCAAAGCGCTCCAAACGAACACTTGCAGATTCTACAAAAAGAGTGTTTCAAAACTGCTCTGTCAAAGGAAGTGTTCAACTCTGTGAGTTGGATTCATACTACACAAAGCAGTTTCACAGAACTCTTCTGTTTAGTTTTTATGGGAAGATATCCCGTTTCCAACGAAGGCCTGAAAGGGCTCCAAATATCCACTTGCAGATTCTGCAAAAACACAGTTTCAAAACTGCTCTATCAAAAGGAAGGCTTATCTCTCTGAGTTGAATGCACACATCATAAAGGGGTTTCGGAGAATGCTTCTGCCTTGTTTATATATGAAGATATTTCTTTTTCCACCATAGGCCTCAAAGCGCTCCAAATGAACACTTGCAGATTCTACAAAAAGAGTGTTTCATAACTGCTCTAGCAAAGGAAAGGTTCACCTCTGTGAGTTGAACACACACATCACAAAGCAGTTTGTGAGAATGCTTCTGTTTAGTTTTTATGGGAAGATATTCCCGCTTTTAACAAACGCCTGAAAGAGCTCCAAATATCCACTTGCAGATGCTGCAAAAAGACTCTTTCCAAACTGCTCCATGAAAAGGAATGTTCAACTCTGTGAGTTGAATGCACACATCATAAAGAAGTTTCAAAGAATGCTTCTGTCTAGGTTTTATGTGAAGATATTTCCTATTCCACCATAGGCCTCAAAGCGCTCCAAATGAACAATTGCAGATTCTACAAAAAGAGTGTTTCAAAGCTGCTCTTTCAAAAGAAGTGTTCAACTCTGTGAGTTGGATTCATACTTCACAAAGGAGTTTCACAGAACGCTTCTGTTTAGTTTTCATGGGAAGATATTCCCGTTTCCAACGAAGGCCTGAAAGGGCTCCAAATATCCACTTGCAGATTCTGCAAAAACACAGTTGCAAAACTGCTCTATCAAAAGGAAGGCTTATCTCTCTGAGTTGAATGCACACATCATAAAGAGCTTTCTGAGAATGCTTCTGCCTTGTTTATATATGAAGATATTTCTTTTTCCACCATAGGCTTCAAATCGCTCCAAATGAACACTTGCAAATTCTACAAAAAGAGTGTTTCATAACTGCTCTAGCAAAGGAAAGGTTCACCTCTGTGAGTTGAACACACACATCACAAAGCAGTTTGTGAGAATGCTTCTGTTTAGTTTTTATGGGAAGATATTCCCGCTTTTAACAAACGCCTGAAAGAGCTCCAAATATCCACTTGCAGATGCTGCAAAAAGACTCTTTCCAAACTGCTCCATGAAAAGGAAAGTTCAACTCTGTGAGTTGAATGCACACATCATAAAGAACTTTCGAAGAATGCTTCTGTCTAGGTTTTATGTGAAGATATTTCCTTTTCCACCATAGGCCTCAAAGCGCTCCAAATGAACACTTGCAGATTCTACAAAACGAGTGTTTCAAAACAGCTCTTTCAAAGGAAGTGTTCAACTCTGTGAGTTGGATTCATACGACACAAAGCAGTTTCACAGAACCTTCTGTTTAGTTTTTTTGGGAAGATATTCCCGTTTCCAACAAAGGCCTGAAAGGGCTCCAGATATGCACTTGTAGATTCTGCAAAAACACAGTTTCAAAACTGCTCTATCAAAAGGAAGTCTTATCTCTCCGAGTTGAATGCACACATCATACAGAGGTTTCTGGGAATGCTTCTGCCTGGTTTATAAGTGAAGATATTTCCTTTTCCACCATAGGCCTCAAAGCGCTCCAAATGAACACTTGCAGATTCTACAAAAAGAGTGTTTCAAAACAGCTCTTTCAAAGGAAGTGTCCAACTCTGTGAGTTGGATTGATACTACACAAAGCAGTTTCACAGAACGCTTCTCTTTAGTTTTTATGGGAAGATATTCCCGCTTCTAACAAAGGCCTGAAAGAGCTCCAAATATCCACTTGCAGATGCTGCAAAAAGACTCTTTCCAAACTGCTCCATGAAAAGGAAAGTTTAACTCTGTGAGTTGAATGCACACATCATAAAGAAGTTTCAAAGAATGCTTCTGTCTAGGTTTTATGTGACGATATTTCCTTTTCCATCATAGGCCTCAAAGCGCACCAAATGAACACTTGTAGATTCTACAAAAAGAGTGTTTCAAAACTGCCCTTTCAAAAGAAGTGTTCAACTCTGTGAGTTGGATTCATACTTCACAAAGCAGTTTCACAGAACGCTTCTGTTTAGTTTTTATGGGAAGATATTCCCGTTTCCAACGAAGGCCTGAAAGGGCTCTAAATATCCACTTGCAGATTCTGCCAAAACACAGTTTCAAAACTGCTCTATCAAAAGGAAGGCTTATCTCTCCAAGTTGAATTCACACATCATAAAGAGGTTTCTGAGAATGCTTCTGCCTGGTTTATAAGTGAAGATATTTCCTATTCCACCATAGGCCTCAAAGCGCTCCAAATGAACACTTGCAGATTCTACAAAAAGAGTGTTTCAAAGCTGCTCTTTCAAAAGAAGTGTTCAACTCTGTGAGTTGGATTCATACTTCACAAAGGAGTTTCACAGAACGCTTCTGTTTAGTTTTTATGGGAAGATATTCCCGTTTCCAACGAAGGCCTGAAAGGGCTCCAAATATACACTTGCAGATTCTGCAAAAACACAGTTGCAAAACTGCTCTATCAAAAGGAAGGCTTATCTCTCCGAGTTGAATGCACACATCATAAAGAGGTTTCTGAGAATGCTTCTGCCTGGATTATATGTGAAGATATTTCCTTTTCCACCATAGGCCTCAAAGCGCTCCAAACGAACACTTGCAGATTCTACAAAAAGAGTGTTTCAAAACTGCTCTTTGAAAGGAAGTGTTCAACTCTGTGAGTTGGATTCATACTACACAAAGCAGTTTCACAGAACGTTTCTGTTTAGTTTTTAATGGAAGATATTCCCGTTTCCAACGAAGGCCTTAAAGGGCTCCAAATATCCACTTGCAGATTCTGCAAAAACACAGTTTCAAAACTGCTCTATCAAAAGGAAGGCTTATCTCTCTGAGTTGAATGCACACATCATAAAGAGCTTTCTGAGAATGCTTCTGCCTTGTTTATATATGAAGATATTTCTTTTTCCACCATAGGCCTCAAATCGCTCCAAATGAACACTTGCAGATTCTACAAAAAGAGTGTTTCATAACTGCTCTAGCAAAGGAAAGGTTCACCTCTGTGAGTTGAACACACACATCACAAAGCAGTTTGTGAGAATGCTTCTGTCCAGTTTTTATGGGAAGATATTCCCGCTTCTAACAAAGGCCTGAAAGAGCTCCAAATATCCACTTGCAGATGCTGCAAAAAGACTCTTTCCAAACTGCTCCATGAAAAGGAAAGTTCAACTCTGTGAGTTGAATGCACACATCATAAAGAAGTTTCAAAGAATGCTTCTGTCTAGGTATTATGTGACGATATTTCCTTTTCCACCATAGGCCTCAAAGCGCTCCAAATGAACACATGTAGATTCTACAAAAAGAGTGTTTAAAAGCTGCGCTTTCAAAAGAAGCATTCAACTCTGTGAGTTGGATTCATACTTCACAAAGCAGTTTCACAGAACGTTTCTGTTTCGTTTTTATGGGAAGATATTCCCGTTTGCAACGAAGGCCTGAAAGGGCTCTAAGTATCCACTTGCAGATTCTGCCAAAACACAGTTTCAAAACTGCTCTATCAAAAGGAAGGCTTATCTCTCCGAGTTGAATGCACACATCATAAAGAGGTTTCTGAGAATGCTTCTGCCTGGTTTATATGTGAAGATATTTCCTTTTCCACCATAGGCCTCAAAGCGCTCCAAACGAACACTTGCAGATTCTACAAAAAGAGTGTTTCAAAACTGCTCTTTCAAAAGAAGTGTTCAACTCTGTGAGTTGGATTCATACTACACAAAGCAGTTTCACAGAACTCTTCTGTTTAGTTTTTATGGGAAGATATTCCCGTTTCCAACGAAGGCCTGAAAGGGCTCCAAATATCCACTTGCAGATTCTGCAAAAACACAGTTTCAAAACTGCTCTATCAAAAGGAAGGCTTATCTCTCTGAGTTGAATGCACACATCATAAAGAGCTTTCTGAGAATGCTTCTGCCTTGTTTATATATGAAGATATTTCTTTTTCCACCATAGGCCTCAAATCGCTCCAAATGAACACTTGCAGATTCTACAAAAAGAGTGTTTCATAACTGCTCTAGCAAAGGAAAGGTTCACCTCTGTGAGTTGAACACACACATCACAAAGCAGTTTGTGAGAATGCTTCTGTCCAGTTTTAATGGGAAGATATTCCCGCTTCTAACAAAGGCCTGAAAGAGCTCCAAATATCCACTTGCAGATGCTGCAAAAAGACTCTTTCCAAACTGCTCCATGAAAAGGAATGTTCAACTCTGTGAGTTGAATGCACACATCATAAAGAAGTTTCAAAGAATGCTTCTGTCTAGGTTTTATGTGAAGATATTTCCTTTTCCACCATAGGCCTCAAAGCGCTCCAAATGAACACTTGCAGATTCTACAAAAAGAGTGTTTCAAAGCTGCTTTTTCAAAAGAAGTGTTCAACTCTGTGAGTTGGATTCATACTTCCCAAAGGAGTTTCACAGAACGCTTCTGTTTAGTTTTTATGGGAAGATATTCCCGTTTCCAACGAAGGCCTGAAAGGGCTCCAAATATCCACTTGCAGATTCTGCAAAAACACAGTTTCAAAACTGCTCTATCAAAAGGAAGGCTTATCTCTCTGAGTTGAATGCACACATCATAAAGGGGTTTCTGAGAATGCTTCTGCCTTGTTTATATATGAAGATATTTCTTTTTCCACCATAGGCCTCAAATCGCTCCAATTGAACACTTGCAGATTCTACAAAAAGAGTGTTTCATAACTGCTCTAGCAAAGGAAAGGTTCACCTCTGTGAGTTGAACACACACATCTCAAAGCAGTTTGTGAGAATGCTTCTGTCCAGTTTTTATGGGAAGATATTCCCGCTTCTAACAAAGGCCTGAAAGAGCTCCAAATATCCACTTGCAGATGCTGCAAAAAGACTCTTTCCAAACTGCTCCATGAAAAAGAAGGTTCAACTCTGTGAGTTGAATGCACACATCATAAAGAAGTTTCAAAGAATGCTTCTGTCTAGGTTTTATGTGAAGATATTTCTTTTTCCACCATAGGCCTCAAAGCGCTCCAAATGAACACTTGCAGATTCTACAAAAAGAGTGTTTCATAACTGCTCTAGCAAAGGAATAGTTCACCTCTGTGAGTTGAACACACACATCACAAAGCAGTTTGTGAGAATGCTTCTGTTTAGTTTTTATGGGAAGATATTCCCGCTTTTAACAAACGCCTGAAAGAGCTCCAAATATCCACTTGCAGATGCTGCAAAAAGACTCTTTCCAAACTGCTCCATGATAAGGAAGATTCAACTCTGTGAGTTGAATGCACACATCATAAAGAAGTTTCAAAGAATGCTTCTGTCTAGGTTTTATGTGAAGATATTTCCTTTTCCACCATAGGCCTCAAAGCGCTCCAAATGAACACTTGCAGATTCTACAAAACGAGTGTTTCAAAACTGCTCTTTCAAAAGAAGTGTTCACCTCTGTGATTTTGATTCATACTTCACAAAGCAATTTCACAGAACGCTTCTGTTTAGTTTTTATGGGAAGATATTCCCTTTTCCAACAAAGGCCTGAAAGGGCTCCAAATATACAATTGCAGATTCTGCAAAAACACAGTTGCAAATCTGCTCTATCAAAAGGAAGGCTTATCCCTCCGAGTTGAATGCACACATCATAAAGAGGTTTCTGAGAATGCTTCTGCCTGGTTTATAAGTGAAGATATTTCCTTTTCCACCATAGGCCTCAAAGCGCTCCAAACTAACACTTGCAGATTCTACAAAAAGAGTGTTTCAAAACTGCTCTTTCAAAAGAAGTGTTCATCTCTGTGAGTTGGATTCATACTTCACAAAGGAGTTTCACAGAACGTTTCTGTTTAGTTTTTATGGGAAGATATTCCCGTTTCCAACGGAGGCCTGAAAGGGCTCCAAATATACACTTGCAGATTCTGCAAAAACACAGTTGCAAAACTGCTCTATCAAAAGGAAGGCTTATCTCTCCGAGTTGAATGCACACATCATAAAGAGGTTTCTGAGAATGCTTCTGCCTGGATTATATGTGAAGATATTTCCTTTTCCACCATAGGCCTCAAAGCGCTCCAAACGAACACTTGCAGATTCTACAAAAAGAGTGTTTCAAAACTGCTCTTTGAAAGGAAGTGTTCAACTCTGTGAGTTGGATTCATACTACACAAAGCAGTTTCACAGAACTCTTCTGTTTAGTTTTTAATGGAAGATATTCCCGTTTCCAACGAAGGCCTTAAAGGGCTCCAAATATCCACTTGCAGATTCTGCAAAAACACAGTTTGAAAACTGCTCTATCAAAAGGAAGGCTTATCTCTCTGAGTTGAATGCACACATCATAAAGAGCTTTCTGAGAATGCTTCTGCCTTCTTTATATATGAAGATATTTCTTTTTCCACCATAGGCCTCAAATCGCTCCAAATGAACACTTGCAGATTCTACAAAAAGAGTGTTTCATAACTGCTCTAGCAAAGGAAAGGTTCACCTCTGTGAGTTGAACACACACATCACAAAGCAGTTTGTGAGAATGCTTCTGTCCAGTTTTTATGGGAGGATATTCCCGCTTCTAACAAAGGCCTGAAAGAGCTCCAAATATCCACTTGGAGATGCTGCAAAAAGACTCTTTCCAAACTGCTCCATGAAAAGGAAAGTTCAACTCTGTGAGTTGAATGCACACATCATAAAGAAGTTTCAAAGAATGCTTCTGTCTAGGTATTATGTGACGATATTTCCTTTTCCACCATAGGCCTCAAAGCGCTCCAAATGAACACATGTAGATTCTACAAAAAGAGTGTTTAAAAGCTGCGCTTTCAAAAGAAGTGTTCAACTCTGTGAGTTGGATTCATACTTCACAAAGCAGTTTCACAGAACGTTTCTGTTTCGTTTTTATCGGAAGATATTCCCGTTTGCAACGAAGGCCTGAAAGGGCTCTAAGTATCCACTTGCAGATTCTGCCAAAACACAGTTTCAAAACTGCTCTATCAAAAGGAAGGCTTATCTCTCCGAGTTGAATGCACACATCATAAAGAGGTTTCTGAGAATGCTTCTGCCTGGTTTATATGTGAAGATATTTCCTTTTCCACCATAGGCCTCAAAGCGCTCCAAACGAACACTTGCAGATTCTACAAAAAGAGTGTTTCAAAACTGCTCTTTCAAAGGAAGTGTTCAACTCTGTGAGTTGGATTCATACTACACAAAGCAGTTTCACAGAACTCTTCTGTTTAGTTTTTATGGGAAGATATCCCGTTTCCAACGAAGGCCTGAAAGGGCTCCAAATATCCACTTGCAGATTCTGCAAAAACACAGTTTCAAAACTGCTCTATCAAAAGGAAGGCTTATCTCTCTGAGTTGAATGCACACATCATAAAGGGGTTTCGGAGAGTGCTTCTGCCTTGTTTATATATGAAGATATTTCTTTTTCCACCATAGGCCTCAAAGCGCTCCAAATGAACACTTGCAGATTCTACAAAAAGAGTGTTTCATAACTGCTCTAGCAAAGGAAAGGTTCACCTCTGTGAGTTGAACACACACATCACAAAGCAGTTTGTGAGAATGCTTCTGTTTAGTTTTTATGGGAAGATATTCCCGCTTTTAACAAACGCCTGAAAGAGCTCCAAATATCCACTTGCAGATGCTGCAAAAAGACTCTTTCCAAACTGCTCCATGAAAAGGAATGTTCAACTCTGTGAGTTGAATGCACACATCATAAAGAAGTTTCAAAGAATGCTTCTGTCTAGGTTTTATGTGAAGATATTTCCTATTCCACCATAGGCCTCAAAGCGCTCCAAATGAACAATTGCAGATTCTACAAAAAGAGTGTTTCAAAGCTGCTCTTTCAAAAGAAGTGTTCAACTCTGTGAGTTGGATTCATACTTCACAAAGGAGTTTCACAGAACGCTTCTGTTTAGTTTTCATGGGAAGATATTCCCGTTTCCAACGAAGGCCTGAAAGGGCTCCAAATATCCACTTGCAGATTCTGCAAAAACACAGTTGCAAAACTGCTCTATCAAAAGGAAGGCTTATCTCTCTGAGTTGAATGCACACATCATAAAGAGCTTTCTGAGAATGCTTCTGCCTTGTTTATATATGAAGATATTTCTTTTTCCACCATAGGCTTCAAATCGCTCCAAATGAACACTTGCAAATTCTACAAAAAGAGTGTTTCATAACTGCTCTAGCAAAGGAAAGGTTCACCTCTGTGAGTTGAACACACACATCACAAAGCAGTTTGTGAGAATGCTTCTGTTTAGTTTTTATGGGAAGATATTCCCGCTTTTAACAAACGCCTGAAAGAGCTCCAAATATCCACTTGCAGATGCTGCAAAAAGACTCTTTCCAAACTGCTCCATGAAAAGGAAAGTTCAACTCTGTGAGTTGAATGCACACATCATAAAGAACTTTCGAAGAATGCTTCTGTCTAGGTTTTATGTGAAGATATTTCCTTTTCCACCATAGGCCTCAAAGCGCTCCAAATGAACACTTGCAGATTCTACAAAACGAGTGTTTCAAAACAGCTCTTTCAAAGGAAGTGTTCAACTCTGTGAGTTGGATTCATACGACACAAAGCAGTTTCACAGAACCTTCTGTTTAGTTTTTTTGGGAAGATATTCCCGTTTCCAACAAAGGCCTGAAAGGGCTCCAGATATGCACTTGTAGATTCTGCAAAAACACAGTTTCAAAACTGCTCTATCAAAAGGAAGTCTTATCTCTCCGAGTTGAATGCACACATCATACAGAGGTTTCTGGGAATGCTTCTGCCTGGTTTATAAGTGAAGATATTTCCTTTTCCACCATAGGCCTCAAAGCGCTCCAAATGAACACTTGCAGATTCTACAAAAAGAGTGTTTCAAAACAGCTCTTTCAAAGGAAGTGTCCAACTCTGTGAGTTGGATTGATACTACACAAAGCAGTTTCACAGAACGCTTCTCTTTAGTTTTTATGGGAAGATATTCCCGCTTCTAACAAAGGCCTGAAAGAGCTCCAAATATCCACTTGCAGATGCTGCAAAAAGACTCTTTCCAAACTGCTCCATGAAAAGGAAAGTTTAACTCTGTGAGTTGAATGCACACATCATAAAGAAGTTTCAAAGAATGCTTCTGTCTAGGTTTTATGTGACGATATTTCCTTTTCCATCATAGGCCTCAAAGCGCACCAAATGAACACTTGTAGATTCTACAAAAAGAGTGTTTCAAAACTGCCCTTTCAAAAGAAGTGTTCAACTCTGTGAGTTGGATTCATACTTCACAAAGCAGTTTCACAGAACGCTTCTGTTTAGTTTTTATGGGAAGATATTCCCGTTTCCAACGAAGGCCTGAAAGGGCTCTAAATATCCACTTGCAGATTCTGCCAAAACACAGTTTCAAAACTGCTCTATCAAAAGGAAGGCTTATCTCTCCAAGTTGAATTCACACATCATAAAGAGGTTTCTGAGAATGCTTCTGCCTGGTTTATAAGTGAAGATATTTCCTTTTCCACCATAGGCCTCAAAGCGCTCCAAATGAACACTTGCAGATTCTACAAAAAGAGTGTTCCAAAACAGCTCTTTCAAAGGAAGTGTCCAACTCTGTGAGTTGGATTCATACTATACAAAGCAGTTTCACAGAACGCTTCTGTTTAGTTTTTTTGGGAAGATATCCCCGTTTCCAACGAAGGCCAGAAAGGGCTCCAAATATCCACTTGCAGATCCTGCAAAAACACAGTTTCAAAACTGCTCTATCAAAAGGAGGGCTTATCTCCCCGAGTTGAATGCACACATCATAAAGAGGTTTCTGAGAATGCTTCTGCCTTGTTTATATATGAAGATATTTCTTTTTCAACCATATGCCTCAAATCGCTCCAAATGAACACTTGCAGATTCTACAAAAAGAGTGTTTCATAACTGCTCTAGCAAAGGAATAGTTCACCTCTGTGAGTTTGAACACACACATCACAAAGCAGTTTGTGACAATGCTTCTGTCCAGTTTTTATGGGAAGATATTCCCGCTTCTAACAAAGGCCTGAAAGAGCTCCAAATATCCACTTGCAGATGCTGCAAAAAGACTCTTTCCAAACTGCTCCATGAAAAAGAAGGTTCAACCCTGTGAGTTGAATGTGCACGTCATAAAGAAGTTTCAAAGAATGCTTCTGTCTAGGTTTAATGTGAAGATATTTCTTTTTCCACCATAGGCCTCAAAGCGCTCCAAATGAACACTTGCAGATTCTACAAAAAGAGTGTTTCAAAGCTGCTCTTTCAAAAGAAGTGTTCAACTCTGTGAGTTGGATTCATACTTCACAAAGGAGTTTCACAGAACGCTTCTGTTTAGTTTTTATGGGAAGATATTCCCGTTTCCAACGAAGGCCTGAAAGGGCTCCAAATATACACTTGCAGATTCTGCAAAAACACAGTTGCAAAACTGCTCTATCAAAAGGAAGGCTTATCTCTCCGAGTTGAATGCACACATCATAAAGAGGTTTCTGAGAATGCTTCTGCCTGGATTATATGTGAAGATATTTCCTTTTCCACCATAGGCCTCAAAGGGCTCCAAACGAACACTTGCAGATTCTACAAAAAGAGTGTTTCAAAACTGCTCTTTGAAAGGAAGTGTTCAACTCTGTGAGTTGGATTCATACTACACAAAGCAGTTTCACAGAACTCTTCTGTTTAGTTTTTCATGGAAGATATTCCCGTTTCCAACGAAGGCCTTAAAGGGCTCCAAATATCCACTTGCAGATTCTGCAAAAACACAGTTTCAAAACTGCTCTATCAAAAGGAAGGCTTATCTCTCTGAGTTGAATGCACACATCATAAAGAGCTTTCTGAGAATGCTTCTGCCTTCTTTATATATGAAGATATTTCTTTTTCCACCATAGGCCTCAAATCGCTCCAAATGAACACTTGCAGATTCTACAAAAAGAGTGTTTCATAACTGCTCTAGCAAAGGAAAGGTTCACCTCTGTGAGTTGAACACACACATCACAAAGCAGTTTGTGAGAATGCTTCTGTCCAGTTTTTATGGGAAGATATTCCCGCTTCTAACAAAGGCCTGAAAGAGCTCCAAATATCCTATTGCAGATGCTGCAAAAAGACTCTTTCCAAACTGCTCCATGAAAAGGAAAGTTCAACTCTGTGAGTTGAATGCACACATCATAAAGAAGTTTCAAAGAATGCTTCTGTCTAGGTATTATGTGACGATATTTCCTTTTCCACCATAGGCCTCAAAGCGCTCCAAATGAACACATGTAGATTCTACAAAAAGAGTGTTTAAAAGCTGCGCTTTCAAAAGAAGTGTTCAACTCTGTGAGTTGGATTCATACTTCACAAAGCAGTTTCACAGAACGTTTCTGTTTCGTTTTTATCGGAAGATATTCCCGTTTGCAACGAAGGCCTGAAAGGGCTCCAAGTATCCACTTGCAGATTCTGCCAAAACACAGTTTCAAAACTGCTCTATCAAAAGGAAGGCTTATCTCTCCGAGTTGAATGCACACATCATAAAGAGGTTTCTGAGAATGCTTCTGCCTGGTTTATATGTGAAGATATTTCCTTTTCCACCATAGGCCTCAAAGCGCTCCAAACGAACACTTGCAGATTCTACAAAAAGAGTGTTTCAAAACTGCTCTTTCAAAAGAAGTGTTCAACTCTGTGAGTTGGATTCATACTACACAAAGCAGTTTCACAGAACTCTTCTGTTTAGTTTTTATGGGAAGATATTCCCGTTTCCAACGAAGGCCTGAAAGGGCTCCAAATATCCACTTGCAGATTCTGCAAAAACACAGTTTCAAAACTGCTCTATCAAAAGGAAGGCTTATCTCTCTGAGTTGAATGCACACATCATAAAGAGCTTTCTGAGAATGCTTCTGCCTTGTTTATATATGAAGATATTTCTTTTTCCACCATAGGCCTCAAATCGCTCCAAATGAACACTTGCAGATTCTACAAAAAGAGTGTTTCATAACTGCTCTAGCAAAGGAAAGGTTCACCTCTGTGAGTTGAACACACACATCACAAAGCAGTTTGTGAGAATGCTTCTGTCCAGTTTTAATGGGAAGATATTCCCGCTTCTAACAAAGGCCTGAAAGAGCTCCAAATATCCACTTGCAGATGCTGCAAAAAGACTCTTTCCAAACTGCTCCATGAAAAGGAATGTTCAACTCTGTGAGTTGAATGCACACATCATAAAGAAGTTTCAAAGAATGCTTCTGTCTAGGTTTTATGTGAAGATATTTCCTTTTCCACCATAGGCCTCAAAGCGCTCCAAATGAACACTTGCAGATTCTACAAAAAGAGTGTTTCAAAGCTGCTTTTTCAAAAGAAGTGTTCAACTCTGTGAGTTGGATTCATACTTCCCAAAGGAGTTTCACAGAACGCTTCTGTTTAGTTTTTATGGGAAGATATTCCCGTTTCCAACGAAGGCCTGAAAGGGCTCCAAATATCCACTTGCAGATTCTGCAAAAACACAGTTGCAAAACTGCTCTATCAAAAGGAAGGCTTATCTCTCCGAGTTGAATGCACACATCATAAAGTGGTTTCTGAGAATGCTTCTGCCTGGATTATATGTGAAGATATTTCCTTTTCCACCATAGGCCTCAAAGCGCTCCAAACGAACACTTGCAGATTCTACAAAAAGAGTGTTTCAAAACTGCTCTTTGAAAGGAAGTGTTCAACTCTGTGAGTTGGATTCATACTACACAAAGCAGTTTCACAGGACTCTTCTGTTTAGTTTTTCATGGAAGATATTCCCGTTTCCAACGAAGGCCTGAAAGGGCTCCAAATATCCACTTGCAGATTCTGCAGAAACACAGTTTCAAAACTGCTCTATCAAAAGGAAGGCTTATCTCTCTGACTTGAATGCACACATCATAAAGAGCTTTCTGTGAATGCTTCTGCCTTGTTTATATATGAAGATATCTCTTTTTCCACCATAGGCCTCAAATCGCTCCAAATGAACACTTGCAGATTCTACAAAAAGAGTGTTTCATAACTGCTCTAGCAAAGGAAAGGTTCACCTCTGTGAGTTGAACACACACATCACAAAGCAGTTTGTGAGAATGCTTCTGTCCAGTTTTTATGGGAAGATATTCCCGCTTCTAACAAAGGCCTGAAAGAGCTCCAAATATCCTATTGCAGATGCGGCAAAAAGACTCTTTCCAAACTGCTCCATGAAAAGGAAAGTTCAACTCTGTGAGTTGAATGCACACATCATAAAGAAGTTTCAAAGAATGCTTCTGTCTAGGTATTATGTGACGATATTTCCTTTGCCACCATAGGCCTCAAAGCGCTCCAAATGAACACATGTAGATTCTACAAAAAGAGTGTTTCAAAGCTGCTCTTTCAAAAGAAGTGTTCAACTCTGTGAGTTGGATTCATACTTCACAAAACAGTTTCACAGAACGTTTCTGTTTCGTTTTTATCGGAAGATATTCCCGTTTGCAACGAAGGCCTGAAAGGGCTCTAAGTATCCACTTGCAGATTCTGCCAAAACACAGTTTCAAAACTGCTCTATCAAAAGGAAGTCTTATCTCTCCGAGTTGAATGCACACATCATAAAGAGGTTTCTGAGAATGCTTCTGCCTGGTTTATATGTGAAGATATTTCCTTTTCCACCATAGGCCTCAAAGCGCTCCAAACGAACACTTGCAGATTCTACAAAAAGAGTGTTTCAAAACTGCTCTTTCAAAGGAAGTGTTCAACTCTGTGAGTTGGATTCATACTACACAAAGCAGTTTCACAGAACTCTTCTGTTTAGTTTTTATGGGAAGATATTCCCGTTTCCAACGAAGGCCTGAAAGGGCTCCAAATATCCACTTGCAGATTCTGCAAAAACACAGTTTCAGAACTGCTCTATCAAAAGGAAGGCTTATCTCTCTGAGTTGAATGCACACATCATAAAGGGGTTTCTGAGAATGCTTCTGCCTTGTTTATATATGAAGATATTTCTTTTTCCACCATAGGCCTCAAATCGCTCCAAATGAACACTTGCAGATTCTACAAAAAGAGTGTTTCATAACTGCTCTAGCAAAGGAAAGGTTCACCTCTGTGAGTTGAACACACACATCTCAAAGCAGTTTGTGAGAATGCTTCTGTCCAGTTTTTATGGGAAGATATTCCCGCTTCTAACAAAGGCCTGAAAGAGCTCCAAATATCCACTTGCAGATGCTGCAAAAAGACTCTTTCCAAACTGCTCCATGAAAAAGAAGGTTCAACTCTGTGAGTTGAATGCACACATCATAAAGAAGTTTCAAAGAATGCTTCTGTCTTGGTTTTATGTGAAGATATTTCTTTTTCCACCATAGGCGTCAAAGCGCTCCAAATGAACACTTGCAGATTCTACAAAAAGAGTGTTTCATAACTGCTCTAGCAAAGGAATAGTTCACCTCTGTGAGTTGAACACACACATCACAAAGCAGTTTGTGAGAATGCTTCTGCTTAGTTTTTATGGGAAGATATTCCCGCTTTTAACAAACGCCTGAAAGAGCTCCAAATATCCACTTGCAGATGCTGCAAAAAGACTCTTTCCAAACTGCTCCATGATAAGGAAGGTTCAACTCTGTGAGTTGAATGCACACATCATAAAGAAGTTTCAAAGAATGCTTCTGTCTAGGTTTTATGTGAAGATATTTCCTTTTCCACCATAGGCTTCAAAGCGCTCCAAATGAACACTTGCAGATTCTACAAAACGAGTGTTTCAAAACTGCTCTTTCAAAAGAAGTGTTCACCTCTGTGATTTTGATTCATACTTCACAAAGCAATTTCACAGAACGCTTCTGTTTAGTTTTTATGGGAAGATATTCCCTTTTCCAACAAAGGCCTGAAAGGGCTCCAAATATACAATTGCAGATCCTGCAAAAACACAGTTGCAAATCTGCTCTATCAAAAGGAAGGCTTATCCCTCCGAGTTGAATGCACACATCATAAAGAGGTTTCTGAGAATGCTTCTGCCTGGTTTATAAGTGAAGATATTTCCTTTTCCACCATAGGCCTCAAAGCGCTCCAAACTAACACTTGCAGATTCTACAAAAAGAGTGTTTCAAAACTGCTCTTTCAAAAGAAGTGTTCATCTCTGTGAGTTGGATTCATACTTCACAAAGGAGTTTCACAGAACGCTTCTGTTTAGTTTTTATGGGAAGATATTCCCGTTTCCAACGGAGGCCTGAAAGGGCTCCAAATATACACTTGCAGATTCTGCAAAAACACAGTTGCAAAACTGCTCTATCAAAAGGAAGGCTTATCTCTCCGAGTTGAATGCACACATCATAAAGAGGTTTCTGAGAATGCTTCTGCCTGGATTATATGTGAAGATATTTCCTTTTCCACCATAGGCCTCAAAGCGCTCCAAACGAACACTTGCAGATTCTACAAAAAGAGTGTTTCAAAACTGCTCTTTGAAAGGAAGTGTTCAACTCTGTGAGTTGGATTCATACTACACAAAGCAGTTTCACAGAACTCTTCTGTTTAGTTTTTAATGGAAGGTATTCCCGTTTCCAACGAAGGCCTTAAAGGGCTCCAAATATCCACTTGCAGATTCTGCAAAAACACAGTTTGAAAACTGCTCTATCAAAAGGAAGGCTTATCTCTCTGAGTTGAATGCACACATCATAAAGAGCTTTCTGAGAATGCTTCTGCCTTCTTTATATATGAAGATATTTCTTTTTCCACCATAGGCCTCAAATCGCTCCAAATGAACACTTGCAGATTCTACAAAAAGAGTGTTTCATAACTGCTCTAGCAAAGGAAAGGTTCACCTCTGTGAGTTGAACACACACATCACAAAGCAGTTTGTGAGAATGCTTCTGTCCAGTTTTTATGGGAGGATATTCCCGCTTCTAACAAAGGCCTGAAAGAGCTCCAAATATCCACTTGGAGATGCTGCAAAAAGACTCTTTCCAAACTGCTCCATGAAAAGGAAAGTTCAACTCTGTGAGTTGAATGCACACATCATAAAGAAGTTTCAAAGAATGCTTCTGTCTAGGTATTATGTGACGATATTTCCTTTTCCACCATAGGCCTCAAAGCGCTCCAAATGAACACATGTAGATTCTACAAAAAGAGTGTTTAAAAGCTGCGCTTTCAAAAGAAGTGTTCAACTCTGTGAGTTGGATTCATACTTCACAAAGCAGTTTCACAGAACGTTTCTGTTTCGTTTTTATCGGAAGATATTCCCGTTTTCAACGAAGGCCTGAAAGGGCTCTAAGTATCCACTTGCAGATTCTGCCAAAACACAGTTTCAAAACTGCTCTATCAAAAGGAAGGCTTATCTCTCCGAGTTGAATGCACACATCATAAAGAGGTTTCTGAGAATGCTTCTACCTGGTTTATATGTGAAGATATTTCCTTTTCCACCATAGGCCTCAAAGCGCTCCAAACGAACACTTGCAGATTCTACAAAAAGAGTGTTTCAAAACTGCTCTTTCAAAGGAAGTGTTCAACTCTGTGAGTTGGATTCATACTACACAAAGCAGTTTCACAGAACTCTTCTGTTTAGTTTTTATGGGAAGATATCCCGTTTCCAACGAAGGCCTGAAAGGGCTCCAAATATCCACTTGCAGATTCTGCAAAAACACAGTTTCAAAACTGCTCTATCAAAAGGAAGGCTTATCTCTCTGAGTTGAATGCACACATCATAAAGGGGTTTCGAAGAATGCTTCTGCCTTGTTTATATATGAAGATATTTCTTTTTCCACCATAGGCCTCAAAGCGCTCCAAATGAACACTTGCAGATTCTACAAAAAGAGTGTTTCATAACTGCTCTAGCAAAGGAAAGGTTCACCTCTGTGAGTTGAACACACACATCGCAAAGCAGTTTGTGAGAATGCTTCTGCTGAGTTTCTATGGGAAGATATTCCCGCTTTTAACAAACGCCTGAAAGAGCTCCAAATATCCACTTGCAGATGCTGCAAAAAGACTCTTTCCAAACTGCTCCATGAAAAGGAATGTTCAACTCTGTGAGTTGAATGCACACATCATAAAGAAGTTTCAAAGAATGCTTCTGTCTAGGTTTTATGTGAAGATATTTCCTATTCCACCATAGGCCTCAAAGCGCTCCAAATGAACAATTGCAGATTCTACAAAAAGAGTGTTTCAAAGCTGCTCTTTCAAAAGAAGTGTTCAACTCTGTGAGTTGGATTCATACTTCACAAAGGAGTTTCACAGAACGCTTCTGTTTAGTTTTCATGGGAAGATATTCCCGTTTCCAACGAAGGCCTGAAAGGGCTCCAAATATCCACTTGCAGATTCTGCAAAAACACAGTTGCAAAACTGCTCTATCAAAAGGAAGGCTTATCTCTCTGAGTTGAATGCACACATCATAAAGAGCTTTCTGAGAATGCTTCTGCCTTGTTTATATATGAAGATATTTCTTTTTCCACCATAGGCTTCAAATCGCTCCAAATGAACACTTGCAAATTCTACAAAAAGAGTGTTTCATAACTGCTCTAGCAAAGGAAAGGTTCACCTCTGTGAGTTGAACACACACATCACAAAGCAGTTTGTGAGAATGCTTCTGTTTAGTTTTTATGGGAAGATATTCCCGCTTTTAACAAACGCCTGAAAGAGCTCCAAATATCCACTTGCAGATGCTGCAAAAAGACTCTTTCCAAACTGCTCCATGAAAAGGAAAGTTCAACTCTGTGAGTTGAATGCACACATCATAAAGAACTTTCGAAGAATGCTTCTGTCTAGGTTTTATGTGAAGATATTTCCTTTTCCACCATAGGCCTCAAAGCGCTCCAAATGAACACTTGCAGATTCTACAAAACGAGTGTTTCAAAACAGCTCTTTCAAAGGAAGTGTTCAACTCTGTGAGTTGGATTCATACGACACAAAGCAGTTTCACAGAACCTTCTGTTTAGTTTTTTTGGGAAGATATTCCCGTTTCCAACAAAGGCCTGAAAGGGCTCCAGATATGCACTTGTAGATTCTGCAAAAACACAGTTTCAAAACTGCTCTATCAAAAGGAAGTCTTATCTCTCCGAGTTGAATGCACACATCATACAGAGGTTTCTGGGAATGCTTCTGCCTGGTTTATAAGTGAAGATATTTCCTTTTCCACCATAGGCCTCAAAGCGCTCCAAATGAACACTTGCAGATTCTACAAAAAGAGTGTTTCAAAGCTGCTCTTTCAAAAGAAGTGTTCAACTCTGTGAGTTGGATTCATACTTCCCAAAGGAGTTTCACAGAACGCTACTGTTTAGTTTTTATGGGAAGATATTCCCGTTTCCAACGAAGGCCTGAAAGGGCTCCAAATATACACTTGCAGATTCTGCAAAAACACAGTTGCAAAACTGCTCTATCAAAAGGAAGGCTTATCTCTCCGAGTTGAATGCACACATCATAAAGTGGTTTCTGAGAATGCTTCTGCCTGGATTATATGTGAAGATATTTCCTTTTCCACCATAGGCCTCAAAGCGCTCCAAACGAACACTTGCAGATTCTACAAAAAGAGTGTTTCAAAACTGCTCTTTGAAAGGAAGTGTTCAACTCTGTGAGTTGGATTCATACTACACAAAGCAGTTTCACAGAACTCTTCTGTTTAGTTTTTATGGGAAGATATTCCCGTTTCCAACGAAGGCCTGAAAGGGCTCCAAATATCCACTTGCAGATTCTGCAAAAACACAGTTTCAAAACTGCTCTATCAAAAGGAAGGCTTATCTCTCTGAGTTGAATGCACACATCATAAAGAGCTTTCTGAGAATGCTTCTGCCTTGTTTATATATGAAGATATTTCTTTTTCCACCATAGGCCTCAAATCGCTCCAAATGAACACTTGCAGATTCTACAAAAAGAGTGTTTCATAACTGCTCTAGCAAAGGAAAGGTTCACCTCTGTGAGTTGAACACACACATCACAAAGCAGTTTGTGAGAATGCTTCTGTCCAGTTTTAATGGGAAGATATTCCCGCTTCTAACAAAGGCCTGAAAGAGCTCCAAATATCCACTTGCAGATGCTGCAAAAAGACTCTTTCCGAACTGCTCCATGAAAAGGAATGTTCAACTCTGTGAGTTGAATGCACACATCATAAAGAAGTTTCAAAGAATGCTTCTGTCTAGGTTTTATGTGAAGATATTTCCTTTTCCACCATAGGCCTCAAAGCGCTCCAAATGAACACTTGCAGATTCTACAAAAAGAGTGTTTCAAAGCTGCTTTTTCAAAAGAAGTGTTCAACTCTCTGAGTTGGATTCATACTTCCCAAAGGAGTTTCACAGAACGCTTCTGTTTAGTTTTTATAGGAAGATATTCCCGTTTCCAACGAAGGCCTGAAAGGGCTCCAAATATCCACTTGCAGATTCTGCAAAAACACAGTTGCAAAACTGCTCTATCAAAAGGAAGGCTTATCTCTCCGAGTTGAATGCACACATCATAAAGTGGTTTCTGAGAATGCTTCTGCCTGGATTATATGTGAAGATATTTCCTTTTCCACCATAGGCCTCAAAGCGCTCCAAACGAACACTTGCAGATTCTACAAAAAGAGTGTTTCAAAACTGCTCTTTGAAAGGAAGTGTTCAACTCTGTGAGTTGGATTCATACTACACAAAGCAGTTTCACAGGACTCTTCTGTTTAGTTTTTCATGGAAGATATTCCCGTTTCCAACGAAGGCCTGAAAGGGCTCCAAATATCCACTTGCAGATTCTGCAGAAACACAGTTTCAAAACTGCTCTATCAAAAGGAAGGCTTATCTCTCTGAGTTGAATGCACACATCATAAAGAGCTTTCTGTGAATGCTTCTGCCTTGTTTATATATGAAGATATCTCTTTTTCCACCATAGGCCTCAAATCGCTCCAAATGAACACTTGCAGATTCTACAAAAAGAGTGTTTCATAACTGCTCTAGCAAAGGAAAGGTTCACCTCTGTGAGTTGAACACACACATCACAAAGCAGTTTGTGAGAATGCTTCTGTCCAGTTTTTATTGGAAGATATTCCCGCTTCTAACAATGGCCTGAAAGAGCTCCAAATATCCTATTGCAGATGCTGCAAAAAGACTCTTTCCAAACTGCTCCATGAAAAGGAAAGTTCAACTCTGTGAGTTGAATGCACACATCATAAAGAAGTTTCAAAGAATGCTTCTGTCTAGGTTTTATGTGACAATATTTCCTTTTCCACCATAGGCCTCAAAGCGCACCAAATGAACACTTGTAGATTCTACAAAAAGAGTGTTTCAAAACTGCTCTTTCAAAAGAAGTGTTCAACTCTGTGAGTTGGATTCATACTTCACAAAGCAGTTTCACAGAACGCTTCTGTTTAGTTTTTATGGGAAGATATTCCCGTTTCCAACGAAGGCCTGAAAGGGTTCTAAATATCCACTTGCAGATTCTGCCAAAACACAGTTTCAAAACTGCTCTATCAAAAGGAAGGCTTATCTCTCCACGTTGAATTCACACATCATAAAGAGGTTTCTGAGAATGCTTCTTCCTGGTTTATCAGTGAAGATATTTCCTTTTCCACCATAGGCCTCAAAGCGCTCCAAATGAACACTTGCAGATTCTACAAAAAGAGTGTTCCAAAACAGCTCTTTCAAAGGAAGTGTCCAACTCTGTGAGTTGGATTCATACTATAAAAAGCAGTTTCACAGAACGCTTCTGTTTAGTTTTTTTGGGAAGATATCCCCGTTTCCAACGAAGGCCAGAAAGGGCTCCAAATATCCACTTGCAGATCCTGCAAAAACACAGTTTCAGAACTGCTCTATCAAAAGGAAGGCTTATCTCCCGAGTTGAATGCACACATCATAAAGAGGTTTCTGAGAATGCTTCTGCCTGGTTTATATGTGAAGATATTTCCTTTTCCACCATAGGCCTCAAAGCGCTCCAAACGAACACTTGCAGATTCTACAAAAAGAGTGTTTCAAAACTGCTCTTTGAAAGGAAGTGTTCAACTCTGTGAGTTGGATTCATACTACACAAAGCAGTTTCACAGAACTCTTCTGTTTAGTTTTTAATGGAAGATATTCCCGTTTCCAACGAAGGCCTGAAAGGGCTCCAAATATCCACTTCCAGATTCTGCAAAAACACAGTTTCAAAACTGCTCTATCAAAAGGAAGGCTTATCTCTCTGAGTTGAATGCACACATCATAAAGAGCTTTCTGAGAATGCTTCTGCCTTGTTTATATATGAAGATATTTCTTTTTCCACCATAGGCCTCAAATCGCTCCAAATGAACACTTGCAGATTCTACAAAAAGAGTGTTTCATAACTGCTCTAGCAAAGGAAAGGTTCACCTCTGTGAGTTGAACACACACATCACAAAGCAGTTTGTGAGAATGCTTCTGTCCAGTTTTTATGGGAAGATATTCCCGCTTCTAACAAAGGCCTGAAAGAGCTCCAAATATCCACTTGCAGATGCTGCAAAAAGACTCTTTCCAAACTGCTCCATGAAAAGGAATGTTCAACTCTGTGAGTTGAATGCACACATCATAAAGAAGTTTCAAAGAATGCTTCTGTCTAGGTTTTATGTGAAGATATTTCCTTTTCCGCCATAGGCCTCAAAGCGCTCCAAATGAACACTTGCAGATTCTACAAAAAGAGTGTTTCATAACTGCTCTAGCAAAGGAAAGGTTCACCTCTGTGAGTTGAACACACACATCACAAAGCAGTTTGTGAGAATGCTTCTGTCCAGTTTTTATGGGAAGATATTCCCGCTTTTAACAAACGCCTGAAAGAGCTCCAAATATCCACTTGCAGATGCTGCAAAAAGACTCTTTCCAAACTGCTCCATGATAAGGAAGGTTCAACTCTGTGAGTTGAATGCACACATCATAAAGAAGTTTCAAAGAATGCTTCTGTCTAGGTTTTATGTGAAGATATTTCCTTTTCCACCATAGGCCTCAAAGCGCTCCAAATGAACACTTGCAGATTCTACAAAACGAGTGTTTCAAAACTGCTCTTTCAAAAGAAGTGTTCAACTCTGTGAGTTGGATTCATACTTCACAAAGCAGTTTCACAGAACGCTTCTGTTTAGTTTTTATGGGAAGATATTTCCTTTTCCAACAAAGGCCTGAAATGGCTCCAAATATACAATTGCAGATTCTGCAAAAACACAGTTGCAAAACTGCTCTATCAAAAGGAAGGCTTATCTCTCCGAGTTGAATGCACACATCATAAAGAGGTTTCTGAGAATGCTTCTGCCTGGTTTATAAGTGAAGATATTTCCTTTTCCACCATAGGCCTCAAAGCGCTCCAAATGAACACTTGCAGATTCTACAAAAAGAGGGTTTCAAAACACCTCTTTCAAAGGAAGTGTTCAACTCTGTGAGTTGGATTCATACTACACAAAGCAGTTTCACCGAACCTTCTGTTTAGTTTTTTTGGGAAGATATTCCCGTTTCCAACGAAGGCCTGAAAGGGCTCCAGATATGCACTTGTAGATTCTGCAAAAACACAGTTTCAAAACTGCTCTATCAAAAGGAAGTCTTATCTCTCCGAGTTGAATGCACACATCATACAGAGGTTTCTGGGAATGCTTCTGCCTGGTTTATAAGTGAAGATATTTCCTTTTCCACCATAGGCCTCAAATCGCTCCAAATGAACACTTGCAGATTCTACAAAAAGAGTGTTTCATAACTGCTCTAGCAAAGGAAAGGTTCACCTCTGTGAGTTGAACACACACATCACAAAGCAGTTTGTGAGAATGCTTCTGTCCAGTTTTTATGGGAAGATATTCCCGCTTCTAACAAAGGCCTGAAAGAGCTACAAATATCCACTTGCAGATGCTGCAAAAAGACTCTTTCCAAACTGCTCCATGAAAAAGAAGGTTCAACTCTGTGAGTTGAATGCACACATCATAAAGAAGTTTCAAAGAATGCTTCTGTCTAGGATTTATGTGAAGATATTTCTTTTTCCACCATAGGCCTCAAAGCGCTCCAAATGAACACTTGCAGATTCTACAAAAAGAGTGTTTCATAACTGCTCTAGCAAAGGAAAGGTTCACCTCTGTGAGTTGAACACACACATCACAAAGCAGTTTGTGAGAATGCTTCTGTTTAGTTTTTATGGGAAGATATTCCCGCTTTTAACAAACGCCTGAAAGAGCTCCAAATATCCACTTGCAGATGCTGCAAAAAGACTCTTTCCAAACTGCTCCATGATAAGGAAAGTTCAACTCTGTGAGTTGAATGCACACATCATAAAGAAGTTTCAAAGAATGCTTCTGTCTAGGTTTTATGTGAAGATATTTCCTTTTCCACCATAGGCCTCAAAGCGCTCCAAATGAACACTTGCAGATTCTACAAAACGAGTGTTTCAAAACTGCTCTTTCAAAAGAAGTGTTCAACTCTGTGAGTTGGATTCATAATTCACAAAGCAGTTTCACAGAACGCTTCTGTTTAGTTTTTATGGGAAGATAATCCCTTTTCCAACAAAGGCCTGAAAGGGCTCCAAATATACAATTGCAGATTCTGCAAAAACACAGTTGCAAAACTGCTCTATCAAAAGGAAGGCTTATCTCTCCGAGTTGAATGCACACATCATAAAGAGGTTTCTGAGAATGCTTCTGCCTGGTTTATAAGTGAAGATATTTCCTTTTCCACCATAGGCCTCAAATCGCTCCAAATGAACACTTGCAGATTCTACAAAAAGAGTGTTTCATAACTGCTCTAGCAAAGGAAAGGTTCACCTCTGTGAGTTGAACACACACATCACAAAGCAGTTTGTGAGAATGCTTCTGTCCAGTTTTTATGGGAAGATATTCCCGCTTCTAACAAAGGCCTGAAAGAGCTACAAATATCCACTTGCAGATGCTGCAAAAAGACTCTTTCCAAACTGCTCCATGAAAAAGAAGGTTCAACTCTGTGAGTTGAATGCACACATCATAAAGAAGTTTCAAAGAATGCTTCTGTCTAGGATTTATGTGAAGATATTTCTTTTTCCACCATAGGCCTCAAAGCGCTCCAAATGAACACTTGCAGATTCTACAAAAAGAGTGTTTCATAACTGCTCTAGCAAAGGAAAGGTTCACCTCTGTGAGTTGAACACACACATCACAAAGCAGTTTGTGAGAATGCTTCTGTTTAGTTTTTATGGGAAGATATTCCCGCTTTTAACAAACGCCTGAAAGAGCTCCAAATATCCACTTGCAGATGCTGCAAAAAGACTCTTTCCAAACTGCTCCATGATAAGGAAGGTTCAACTCTGTGAGTTGAATGCACACATCATAAAGAAGTTTCAAAGAATGCTTCTGTCTAGGTTTTATGTGAAGATATTTCCTTTTCCACCATAGGCCTCAAAGCGCTCCAAATGAACACTTGCAGATTCTACAAAACGAGTGTTTCAAAACTGCTCTTTCAAAAGAAGTGTTCAACTCTGTGAGTTGGATTCATAATTCACAAAGCAGTTTCACAGAACGCTTCTGTTTAGTTTTTATGGGAAGATAATCCCTTTTCCAACAAAGGCCTGAAAGGGCTCCAAATATACAATTGCAGATTCTGCAAAAACACAGTTGCAAAACTGCTCTATCAAAAGGAAGGCTTATCTCTCCGAGTTGAATGCACACATCATAAAGAGGTTTCTGAGAATGCTTCTGCCTGGTTTATAAGTGAAGATATTTCCTTTTCCACCATAGGCCTCAAAGCGCTCCAAATGAACACTTGCAGATTCTACAAAAAGAGTGTTTCAAAACAGCTCTTTCAACGGAAGTGTTCAACTCTGTGAGTTGGATTCATACTACACAAAGCAGTTTCACAGAACCTACTGTTTAGTTTTTTTGGGAAGATATTCCCGTTTCCAACGAAGGCCTGAAAGGGCTCAATATATGCACTTGTAGATTCTGCAAAAACACAGTTTCAAAACTGCTCTATCAAAAGGAAGTCTTATCTCTCCGAGTTGAATGCACACATCATACAGAGGTTTCTGGGAATGCTTCTGCCTGGTTTATAAGTGAAGATATTTCCTTTTCCACCATAGGCCTCAAAGCGCTCCAAATGAACACTTGCAGATTCTACAAAAAGAGTGTTTCAAAACAGCTCTTTCAAAGGAAGTGTCCAACTCTGTGAGTTGGATTGATACTACACAAAGCAGTTTCACAGAACGCTTCTCTTTAGTTTTTATGGGAAGATATTCCCGCTTCTAACAAAGGCCTGAAAGAGCTCAAAATATCCACTTGCAGATGCTGCAAAAAGACTCTTTCCAAACTGCTCCATGAAAAGGAATGTTCAACTCTGTGAGTTGAATGCACACATCATTAAGAAGTTTCAAAGAATGCTTCTGTCTAGGTTTTATGTGACAATATTTCCTTTTCCACCATAGGCCTCAAAGCGCACCAAATGAACACTTGTAGATTCTATAAAAAGAGTGTTTCAAAACTGCTCTTTCAAAAGAAGTGTTCAACTCTGTGAGTTGGATTCATACTTCACAAAGCAGTTTCACAGAACGCTTCTGTTTAGTTTTTATGGGAAGATATTCCCGTTTCCAACGAAGGCCTGAAAGGGCTCTAAATATCCACTTGCAGATTCTGCCAAAACACAGTTTCAAAACTGCTCTATCAAAAGGAAGGCTTATCTCTCCACGTTGAATTCACACATCATAAAGAGGTTTCTGAGAATGCTTCTGCCTGGTTTATCAGTGAAGATATTTCCTTTTCCACCATAGGCCTCAAAGCGCTCCAAATGAACACTTGCAGATTCTACAAAAAGAGTGTTCCAAAACAGCTCTTTCAAAGGAAGTGTCCAACTCTGTGAGTTGGATTCATACTATACAAAGCAGTTTCACAGAACGCTTCTGTTTAGTTTTTTTGGGAAGATATACCCGTTTCCAACGAAGGCCAGAAAGGGCTCCAAATATCCACTTGCAGATCCAGCAAAAACACAGTTTCAAAACTGCTCTATCAAAAGGAAGGCTTATCTCCCGAGTTGAATGCACACATCATAAAGAGGTTTCTGAGAATGCTTCTGCCTGGTTTATATGTGAAGATATTTCCTTTTCCACCATAGGCCTCAAAGCGCTCCAAACGAACACTTGCAGATTCTACAAAAAGAGTGTTTCAAAACTGCTCTTTGAAAGGAAGTGTTCAACTCTGTGAGTTGGATTCATACTACACAAAGCAGTTTCACAGAACTCTTCTGTTTAGTTTTTAATGGAAGATATTCCCGTTTCCAACGAAGGCCTGAAAGGGCTCCAAATATCCACTTGCAGATTCTGCAAAAACACAGTTTCAAAACTGCTCTATCAAAAGGAAGGCTTATCTCTCTGAGTTGAATGCACACATCATAAAGAGCTTTCTGAGAATGCTTCTGCCTTGTTTATATATGAAGATATTTCTTTTTCCACCATAGGCCTCAAATCGCTCCAAATGAACACTTGCAGATTCTACAAAAAGAGTGTTTCATAACTGCTCTAGCAAAGGAAAGGTTCACCTCTGTGAGTTGAACACACACATCACAAAGCAGTTTGTGAGAATGCTTCTGTCCAGTTTTTATGGGAAGATATTCCCGCTTCTAACAAAGGCCTGAAAGAGCTCCAAATATCCACTTGCAGATGCTGCAAAAAGACTCTTTCCAAACTGCTCCATGAAAAGGAATGTTCAACTCTGTGAGTTGAATGCACACATCATAAAGAAGTTTCAAAGAATGCTTCTGTCTAGGTTTTATGTGAAGATATTTCCTTTTCCGCCATAGGCCTCAAAGCGCTCCAAATGAACACTTGCAGATTCTACAAAAAGAGTGTTTCAAAGCTGCTCTTTCAAAAGAAGTGTTCAACTCTGTGAGTTGGATTCATACTACACAAAGCAGTTTCACAGAACTCTTCTGTTTAGTTTTTATGGGAAGATATTCCCGTTTCCAACGAAGGCCTGAAAGGGCTCCAAATATCCACTTGCAGATTCTGCAAAAACACAGGTTCAAAACTGCTCTATCAAAAGGAAGGCTTATCTCTCTGAGTTGAATGCACACATCATAAAGGGGTTTCTGAGAATGCTTCTGCCTTGTTTATATATGAAGATATTTCTTTTTCCACCATAGGCCTCAAAGCGCTCCAAATGAACACTTGCAGATTCTACAAAAGGAGTGTTTCATAAGTGCTCTAGCAAAGGAAAGGTTCACCTCTGGGAGTTGAACACACACATCACAAAGCAGTTTGTGAGAATGCTTCGGTTTAGTTTTTATGGGAAGATATTCCCGCTTCTAACAAAGGCCTGAAAGAGCTCCATATATCCACTTGCAGATGCTGCAAAAAGACTCTTTCCAAACTGCTCCATGAAAAAGAAGGTTCAACTCTGTGAGTTGAATGCGCACATCATAAAGAAGTTTCAAAGAATGCTTCTGTCTAGGTTTTATGTGAAGATATTTCTTTTTCCACCATAGGCCTCAAAGCGCTCCAAATGAACACTTGCAGATTCTACAAAAAGAGTGTTTCATAACTGCTCTAGCAAAGGAAAGGTTCACCTCTGTGAGTTGAACACACACATCACAAAGCAGTTTGTGAGAATGCTTCTGTTTAGTTTTTATGGGAAGATATTCCCGCTTTTAACAAACGCCTGAAAGAGCTCCAAATATCCACTTGCAGATGCTGCAAAAAGACTCTTTCCAAACTGCTCCATGATAAGGAAGGTTCAACTCTGTGAGTTGAATGCACACATCATAAAGAAGTTTCAAAGAATGCTTCTGTCTAGGTTTTATGTGAAGATATTTCCTTTTCCACCATAGGCCTCAAAGCGCTCCAAATGAACACTTGCAGATTCTACAAAACGAGTGTTTCAAAACTGCTCTTTCAAAAGAAGTGTTCAACTCTGTGAGTTGGATTCATACTTCACAAAGCAGTTTCACAGAACGCTTCTGTTTAGTTTTTATGGGAAGATATTCCCTTTTCCAACAAAGGCCTGAAATGGCTCCAAATATACAATTGCAGATTCTGCAAAAACACAGTTGCAAAACTGCTCTATCAAAAGGAAGGCTTATCTCTCCGAGTTGAATGCACACATCATAAAGAGGTTTCTGAGAATGCTTCTGCCTGGTTTATAAGTGAAGATATTTCCTTTTCCACCATAGGCCTCAAAGCGCTCCAAATGAACACTTGCAGATTCTACAAAAAGAGTGTTTCAAAACAGCTCTTTCAAAGGAAGTGTTCAACTCTGTGAGTTGGATTCATACTACACAAAGCAGTTTCACCGAACCTTCTGTTTAGTTTTTTTGGGAAGATATTCCCGTTTCCAACGAAGGCCTGAAAGGGCTCCAGATATGCACTTGTAGATTCTGCAAAAACACAGTTTCAAAACTGCTCTATCAAAAGGAAGTCTTATCTCTCCGAGTTGAATGCACACATCATACAGAGGTTTCTGGGAATGCTTCTGCCTGGTTTATAAGTGAAGATATTTCCTTTTCCACCATAGGCCTCAAATCGCTCCAAATGAACACTTGCAGATTCTACAAAAAGAGTGTTTCATAACTGCTCTAGCAAAGGAAAGGTTCACCTCTGTGAGTTGAACACACACATCACAAAGCAGTTTGTGAGAATGCTTCTGTCCAGTTTTTATGGGAAGATATTCCCGCTTCTAACAAAGGCCTGAAAGAGCTACAAATATCCACTTGCAGATGCTGCAAAAAGACTCTTTCCAAACTGCTCCATGAAAAAGAAGGTTCAACTCTGTGAGTTGAATGCACACATCATAAAGAAGTTTCAAAGAATGCTTCTGTCTAGGATTTATGTGAAGATATTTCTTTTTCCACCATAGGCCTCAAAGCGCTCCAAATGAACACTTGCAGATTCTACAAAAAGAGTGTTTCATAACTGCTCTAGCAAAGGAAAGGTTCACCTCTGTGAGTTGAACACACACATCACAAAGCAGTTTGTGAGAATGCTTCTGTTTAGTTTTTATGGGAAGATATTCCCGCTTTTAACAAACGCCTGAAAGAGCTCCAAATATCCACTTGCAGATGCTGCAAAAAGACTCTTTCCAAACTGCTCCATGATAAGGAAGGTTCAACTCTGTGAGTTGAATGCACACATCATAAAGAAGTTTCAAAGAATGCTTCTGTCTAGGTTTTATGTGAAGATATTTCCTTTTCCACCATAGGCCTCAAAGCGCTCCAAATGAACACATGTAGATTCTACAAAAAGAGTGTTTCAAAGCTGCTCTTTCAAAAGAAGTGTTCAACTCTGTGAGTTGGATTCATACTTCACAAAGCAGTTTCACAGAACGTTTCTGTTTCGTTTTTATGGGAAGATATTCCCGTTTGCAACGAAGGCCTGAAAGGGCTCTAAGTAACCACTTGCAGATTCTGCCAAAACACAGTTTCAAAACTGCTCTATCAAAAGGAAGGCTTATCTCTCCGAGTTGAATGCACACATCATAAAGAGGTTTCTGAGAATGCTTCTGCCTGGTTTATATGTGAAGATATTTCCTTTTCCACCATAGGCCTCAAAGCGCTCCCAAAGAACACTTGCAGATTCTACAAAAAGAGTGTTTCAAAACTGCTCTTTCAAAGGAAGTGTTCAACTCTGTGAGTTGGATTCATACTACACAAAGCAGTTTCACAGAACTCTTCTGTTTAGCTTTTATGGGAAGATATTCCCGTTTCCAACGAAGGCCTGAAAGGGCTCCAAATATCCACTTGCAGATTCTGCAAAAATACAGTTTCAAAACTGCTCTATCAAAAGGAAGGCTTATCTCTCTGAGTTGAATGCACACATCATAAAGAGCTTTCTGAGAATGCTTCTGCCTTGTTTATATATGAAGATATTTCTTTTTCCACCATAGGCCTCAAATCGCTCCAAATGAACACTTGCAGATTCTACAAAAAGAGTGTTTCATAACTGCTCTAGCAAAGGAAAGGTTCACCTCTGTGAGTAGAACACACACATCACAAAGCAGTTTGTGAGAATGTTTCTGTCCAGTTTTTATGGGAAGATATTCCCGCTTCTAACAAAGGCCTGAAAGAGCTCCAAATATCCACTTGCAGATGCTGCAAAAAGACTCTTTCCAAACTGCTCCATGAAAAGGAAGGTTCAACTCTGTGAGTTGAATGCACACATCATAAAGAAGTTTCAAAGAATGCTTCTGTCTAGGTATTATGTGACGATATTTCCTTTTCCACCATAGGCCTCAAAGCGCTCCAAATGAACACATGTAGATTCTACAAAAAGAGTGTTTCAAAGCTGCTCTTTCAAAAGAAGTGTTCAACTCTGTGAGTTGGATTCATACTTCACAAAGCAGTTTCAAAGAACGTTTCTGTTTCGTTTTTATCAGAAGATATTCCCGTTTGCAACGAAGGCCTGAAAGGGCTCTAAGTAACCACTTGCAGATTCTGCCAAAACACAGTTTCAAAACTGCTCTATCAAAAGGAAGGCTTATCTCTCCGAGTTGAATGCACACATCATAAAGAGGTTTCTGAGAATGCTTCTGCCTGGTTTATATGTGAAGATATTTCCTTTTCCACCATAGGCCTCAAAGCGCTCCAAACGAACACTTGCAGATTCTACAAAAAGAGTGTTTCAAAACTGCTCTTTCAAAGGAAGTGTTCAACTCTGTGAGTTGGATTCATACTACACAAAGCAGTTTCACAGAACTCTTCTGTTTAGTTTTTATGGGAAGATATTCCCGTTTCCAACGAAGGCCTGAAAGGGCTCCAAATATCCACTTGCAGATTCTGCAAAAATACAGTTTCAAAACTGCTCTATCAAAAGGAAGGCTTATCTCTCTGAGTTGAATGCACACATCATAAAGAGCTTTCTGAGAATGCTTCTGCCTTGTTTATATATGAAGATATTTCTTTTTCCACCATAGGCCTCAAATCGCTCCAAATGAACACTTGCAGATTCTACAAAAAGAGTGTTTCATAACTGCTCTAGCAAAGGAAAGGTTCACCTCTGTGAGTTGAACACACACATCTCAAAGCAGTTTGTGAGAATGCTTCTGTCCAGTTTTTATGGGAAGATATTCCCGCTTCTAGCAAAGGCCTGAAAGAGCTCCAAATATCCACTTGCAGATGCTGCAAAAAGACTCTTTCCAAACTGCTCCATGAAAAAGAAGGTTCAACTCTGTGAGTTGAATGCACACATCATAAAGAAGTTTCAAAGAATGCTTCTGTCTAGGTTTTATGTGAAGATATTTCTTTTTCCACCATAGGCCTCAAAGCACTCCAAATGAACACTTGCAGATTCTACAAAAAGAGTGTTTCATAACTGCTCTAGCAAAGGAAAGGTTCACCTCTGTGAGTTGAACACACACATCACAAAGCAGTTTGTGAGAATGCTTCTGTCCAGTTTTTATGGGAAGATATTCCCGCTTCTAACAAAGGCCTGAAAGAGCTCCAAATATCCACTTGCAGATGCTGCAAAAAGACTCTTTCCAAACTGCTCCATGAAAAGGAAGGTTCAACTCTGTGAGTTGAATGCACACATCATAAAGAAGTTTCAAAGAATGCTTCTGTCTAGGTATTATGTGACGATATTTCCTTTTCCACCATAGGCCTCAAAGCGCTCCAAATGAACACATGTAGATTCTACAAAAAGAGTGTTTCAAAGCTGCTCTTTCAAAAGAAGTGTTCAACTCTGTGAGTTGGATTCATACTTCACAAAGCAGTTTCACAGAACGTTTCTGTTTCGTTTTTATGGGAAGATATTCCCGTTTGCAACGAAGGCCTGAAAGGGCTCTAAGTATCCACTTGCAGATTCTGCCAAAACACACTTTCAAAACTGCTCTATCAAAAGGAAGGCTTATCTCTCCGAGTTGAATGCACACATCATAAAGAGGATTCTGAGAATGCTTCTGCCTGGTTTACATGTGAAGATATTTCCTTTTCCACCATAGGTCTCAAAGCGCTCCAAACGAACACTTGCAGATTCTACAAAAAGAGTGTTTCAAAACTGCTCTTTCAAAGGAAGTGTTCAACTCTGTGAGTTGGATTCATACTACACAAAGCAGTTTCACAGAACTCTTCTGTTTAGTTTTTAATGGAAGATATTCCCGTTTCCAACGAAGGCCTGAAAGGGCTCCAAATATCCACTTGCAGATTCTGCAAAAACACAGTTTCAAAACTGCTCTATTAAAAGGAAGGCTTATCTCTCTGAGTTGAATGCACACATCATAAAGAGCTTTCTGAGAATGCTTCTGCCTTGTTTATATATGAAGATATTTCTTTTTCCACCATAGGCCTCAAATCGCTCCAAATGAACACTTGCAGATTCTACAAAAAGAGTGTTTCATAACTGCTCTAGCAAAGGAAAGGTTCACCTCTGTGAGTTGAACACACACATCACAAAGCAGTTTGTGAGAATGCTTCTGTCCAGTTTTTATGGGAAGATATTCCCGCTTCTAAAAAAGGCCTGAAAGAGCTCCAAATATCCACTTGCAGATGCTGCAAAAAGACTCTTTCCAAACTGCTCCATGAAAAGGAAAGTTCAACTCTGTGAGTTGAATGCACACATCATAAAGAAGTTTCAAAGAATGCTTCTGTCTAGGTATTATGTGACGATATTTCCTTTTCCACCATAGGCTTCAAAGCGCTCCAAATGAACTCATGTAGATTCTACAAAAAGAGTGTTTCAAAGCTGCTCTTTCAAAAGAAGTGTTCAACTCTGTGAGTTGGATTCATACTTCACAAAGCAGTTTCACAGAACGTTTCTGTTTCGTTTTTATGGGAAGATATTCCCGTTTGCAACGAAGGCCTGAAAGGGCTCTAAGTAACCACTTGCAGATTCTGCCAAAACACAGTTTCAAAACTGCTCTATCAAAAGGAAGGCTTATCTCTCCGAGTTGAATGCACACATCATAAAGAGGTTTCTGAGAATGCTTCTGCCTGGTTTATATGTGAAGATATTTCCTTTTCCACCATAGGCCTCAAAGCGCTCCAAACGAACACTTGCAGATTCTACAAAAAGAGTGTTTCAAAACTGCTCTTTCAAAGGAAGTGTTCAACTCTGTGAGTTGGATTCATACTACACAAAGCAGTTTCACAGAACTCTTCTGTTTAGTTTTTAATGGAAGATATTCCCGTTTCCAACGAAGGCCTGAAAGGGCTCCAAATATCCACTTGCAGATTCTGCAAAAATACAGTTGCAAAACTGCTCTATCAAAAGGAAGGCTTATCTCTCTGAGTTGAATGCACACATCATAAAGAGCTTTCTGAGAATGCTTCTGCCTTGTTTATATATGAAGATATTTCTTTTTCCACCATAGGCCTCAAATCGCTCCAAATGAACACTTGCAGATTCTACAAAAAGAGTGTTTCATAACTGCTCTAGCAAAGGAAAGGTTCACCTCTGTGATTTGAACACACACATCTGAAAGCAGTTTGTGAGAATGCTTCTGTCCAGTTTTTATGGGAAGATATTCCCGCTTCTAGCAAAGGCCTGAAAGAGCTCCAAATATCCACTTGCAGATGCTGCAAAAAGACTCTTTCCAAACTGCTCCATGAAAAGGAATGTTCAACTCTGTGAGTTGAATGCACACATCATAAAGAAGTTTCAAAGAATGCTTCTGTCTAGGTTTTATGTGAAGATATTTCCTTTTCCACCATAGGCCTCAAAGCGCTCCAAATGAACACTTGCAGATTCTACAAAAAGAGTGTTTCAAAGCTGCTTTTTCAAAAGAAGTGTTCAACTCTGTGAGTTGGATTCATACTTCCCAAAGAAGTTTCACAGAACGCTTCTGTTTAGTTTTTATGGGAAGATATTCCCGTTTCCAACGAAGGCCTGAAAGGGCTCCAAATATCCACTTGCAGATTCTGCAAAAACACAGTTGCAAAACTGCTCTATCAAAAGGAAGGCTTATCTCTCCGAGTTGAATGCACACATCATAAAGAGGTTTCTGAGAATGCTTCTGCCTGGATTATATGTGAAGATATTTCCTTTTCCACCATAGGCCTCAAAGCGCTCCAAACGAACACTTGCAGATTCTACAAAAAGAGTGTTTCAAAACTGCTCTTTGAAAGAAAGTGTTCAACTCTGTGAGTTGGATTCATACTACACAAAGCAGTTTCACAGAACTCTTCTGTTTAGTTTTTAATGGAAGATATTCCCGTTTCCAACGAAGGCCTGAAAGGGCTCCAAATATCCACTTGCAGATTCTGCAAAAACACAGTTTCAAAACTGCTCTATCAAAAGGAAGGCTTATCTCTCTGAGTTGAATGCACACATCATAAAGAGCTTTCTGAGAATGCTTCTGCCTTGTTTATATATGAAGATATTTCTTTTTCCACCATAGGCCTCAAATCGCTCCAAATGAACACTTGCAGATTCTACAAAAAGAGTGTTTCATAACTGCTCTAGCAAAGGAAAGGTTCACCTCTGTGAGTTGAACACACACATCACAAAGCAGTTTGTGAGAATGCTTCTGTCCAGTTTTTATGGGAAGATATTCCCGCTTCTAAAAAAGGCCTGAAAGAGCTCCAAATATCCACTTGCAGATGCTGCAAAAAGACTCTTTCCAAACTGCTCCATGAAAAGGAAAGTTCAACTCTGTGAGTTGAATGCACACATCATAAAGAAGTTTCAAAGAATGCTTCTGTCTAGGTATTATGTGACGATATTTCCTTTTCCACCATAGGCTTCAAAGCGCTCCAAATGAACACATGTAGATTCTACAAAAAGAGTGTTTCAAAGCTGCTCTTTCAAAAGAAGTGTTCAACTCTGTGAGTTGGATTCATACTTCACAAAGCAGTTTCACAGAACGTTTCTGTTTCGTTTTTATGGGAAGATATTCCCGTTTGCAACGAAGGCCTGAAAGGGCTCTAAGTAACCACTTGCAGATTCTGCCAAAACACAGTTTCAAAACTGCTCTATCAAAAGGAAGGCTTATCTCTCCGAGTTGAATGCACACATCATAAAGAGGTTTCTGAGAATGCTTCTGCCTGGTTTATATGTGAAGATATTTCCTTTTCCACCATAGGCCTCAAAGCGCTCCAAACGAACACTTGCAGATTCTACAAAAAGAGTGTTTCAAAACTGCTCTTTCAAAGGAAGTGTTCAACTCTGTGAGTTGGATTCATACTACACAAAGCAGTTTCACAGAACTCTTCTGTTTAGTTTTTATGGGAAGATATTCCCGTTTCCAACGAAGGCCTGAAAGGGCTCCAAATATCCACTTGCAGATTCTGCAAAAATACAGTTGCAAAACTGCTCTATCAAAAGGAAGGCTTATCTCTCTGAGTTGAATGCACACATCATAAAGAGCTTTCTGAGAATGCTTCTGCCTTGTTTATATATGAAGATATTTCTTTTTCCACCATAGGCCTCAAATCGCTCCAAATGAACACTTGCAGATTCTACAAAAAGAGTGTTTCATAACTGCTCTAGCAAAGGAAAGGTTCACCTCTGTGATTTGAACACACACATCTCAAAGCAGTTTGTGAGAATGCTTCTGTCCAGTTTTTATGGGAAGATATTCCCGCTTCTAGCAAAGGCCTGAAAGAGCTCCAAATATCCACTTGCAGATGCTGCAAAAAGACTCTTTCCAAACTGCTCCATGAAAAAGAAGGTTCAACTCTGTGAGTTGAATGCACACATCATAAAGAAGTTTCAAAGAATGCTTCTGTCTAGGTTTTATGTGAAGATATTTCTTTTTCCACCATAGGCCTCAAAGCGCTCCAAATGAACACTTGCAGATTCTACAAAAAGAGTGTTTCATAACTGCTCTAGCAAAGGAAAGGTTCACCTCTGTGAGTTGAACACACACATCACAAAGCAGTTTGTGAGAATGCTTCTGTCCAGTTTTAATGGGAAGATATTCCCGCTTCTAACAAAGGCCTGAAAGAGCTCCAAATATCCACTGGCAGATGCTGCAAAAAGACTCTTTCCAAACTGCTCCATGAAAAGGAATGTTCAACTCTGTGAGTTGAATGCACACATCATAAAGAAGTTTCAAAGAATGCTTCTGTCTAGGTTTTATGTGAAGACATTTCCTTTTCCACCATAGGCCTCAAAGCGCTCCAAATGAACACTTGCAGATTCTACAAAAAGAGTGTTTCAAAGCTGCTCTTTCAAAAGAAGTGTTCAACTCTGTGAGTTGGATTCATACTTCACAAAGGAGTTTCACAGAACGCTTCTGTTTAGTTTTTATGGGAAGATATTCCCGTTTCCAACGAAGGCCTGAAATGGCTCCAAATATACACTTGCAGATTCTGCAAAAACACAGTTGCAAAACTGCTCTATCAAAAGGAAGGCTTATCTCTCCGAGTTGAATGCACACATCATAAAGAGGTTTCTGAGAATGCTTCTGCCTGGATTATATGTGAAGATATTTCCTTTTCCACCATAGGCCTCAAAGCGCTCCAAACGAACACTTGCAGATTCTACAAAAAGAGTGTTTGAAAACTGCTCTTTGAAAGGAAGTGTTCAACTCTGTGAGTTGGATTCATACTACACAAAGCAGTTTCACAGAACTCTTCTGTTTAGTTTTTAATGGAAGATATTCCCGTTTCCAACGAAGGCCTGAAAGGGCTCCAAATATCCACTTGCAGATTCTGCAAAAACACAGTTGCAAAACTGCTCTATCAAAAGGAAGGCTTATCTCTCTGAGTTGAATGCACACATCATAAAGAGCTTTCTGAGAATGCTTCTGCCTTGTTTATATATGAAGATATTTCTTTTTCAACCTTAGGCCTCAAATCGCTCCAAATGAACACTTGCAGATTCTACAAAAAGAGTGTTTCATAACTGCTCTAGCAAAGGAAAGGTTCACCTCTGTGAGTTGAACACACACATCACAAAGCAGTTTGTGAGAATGCTTCTGTCCAGTTTTTATGGGAAGATATTCCCGCTTCTAAAAAAGGCCTGAAAGAGCTCCAAATATCCTATTGCAGATGCTGCAAAAAGACTCTTTCCAAACTGCTCCATGAAAAGGAAAGCTCAACTCTGTGAGTTGAATGCACACATCATAAAGAAGTTTCAAAGAACGCTTCTGTCTAGGTATTATGTGACGATATTTCCTTTTCCACCATAGGCCTCAAAGCGCTCCAAATGAACACATGTAGATTCTACAAAAACAGTGTTTCAAAACTGCTCTTTCAAAAGAAGTGTTCAACTCTGTGAGTTGGATTCATACTTCACAAAGCAGTTTCACAGAACGTTTCTGTTTCGTTTTTATCGGAAGATATTCCCGTTTGCAACGAAGGCCTGAAAGGGCTCCAAGTATCCACTTGCAGATTCTGCCAAAACACAGTTTCAAAACTGCTCTATCAAAAGGAAGGCTTATCTCTCCGAGTTGAATGCACACATCATAAAGAGGTTTCTGAGAATGCTTCTGCCTGGTTTATATGTGAAGATATTTCCTTTTCCACCATAGGCCTCAAAGCGCTCCAAACGAACACTTGCAGATTCTACAAAAAGAGTGTTTCAAAGCTGCTCTTTCAAAAGAAGTGTTCAACTCTGTGAGTTGGATTCATACTACACAAAGCAGTTTCACAGAACTCTTCTGTTTAGTTTTTATGGGAAGATATTCCCGTTTCCAACGAAGGCCTGAAAGGGCTCCAAATATCCACTTGCAGATTCTGCAAAAACACAGGTTCAAAACTGCTCTATCAAAAGGAAGGCTTATCTCTCTGAGTTGAATGCACACATCATAAAGGGGTTTCTGAGAATGCTTCTGCCTTGTTTATATATGAAGATATTTCTTTTTCCACCATAGGCCTCAAAGCGCTCCAAATGAACACTTGCAGATTCTACAAAAGGAGTGTTTCATAAGTGCTCTAGCAAAGGAAAGGTTCACCTCTGGGAGTTGAACACACACATCACAAAGCAGTTTGTGAGAATGCTTCGGTTTAGTTTTTATGGGAAGATATTCCCGCTTCTAACAAAGGCCTGAAAGAGCTCCATATATCCACTTGCAGATGCTGCAAAAAGACTCTTTCCAAACTGCTCCATGAAAAAGAAGGTTCAACTCTGTGAGTTGAATGCGCACATCATAAAGAAGTTTCAAAGAATGCTTCTGTCTAGGTTTTATGTGAAGATATTTCTTTTTCCACCATAGGCCTCAAAGCGCTCCAAATGAACACTTGCAGATTCTACAAAAAGAGTGTTTCATAACTGCTCTAGCAAAGGAAAGGTTCACCTCTGTGAGTTGAACACACACATCACAAAGCAGTTTGTGAGAATGCTTCTGTTTAGTTTTTATGGGAAGATATTCCCGCTTTTAACAAACGCCTGAAAGAGCTCCAAATATCCACTTGCAGATGCTGCAAAAAGACTCTTTCCAAACTGCTCCATGATAAGGAAGGTTCAACTCTGTGAGTTGAATGCACACATCATAAAGAAGTTTCAAAGAATGCTTCTGTCTAGGTTTTATGTGAAGATATTTCCTTTTCCACCATAGGCCTCAAAGCGCTCCAAATGAACACTTGCAGATTCTACAAAACGAGTGTTTCAAAACTGCTCTTTCAAAAGAAGTGTTCAACTCTGTGAGTTGGATTCATACTTCACAAAGCAGTTTCACAGAACGCTTCTGTTTAGTTTTTATGGGAAGATATTCCCTTTTCCAACAAAGGCCTGAAATGGCTCCAAATATACAATTGCAGATTCTGCAAAAACACAGTTGCAAAACTGCTCTATCAAAAGGAAGGCTTATCTCTCCGAGTTGAATGCACACATCATAAAGAGGTTTCTGAGAATGCTTCTGCCTGGTTTATAAGTGAAGATATTTCCTTTTCCACCATAGGCCTCAAAGCGCTCCAAATGAACACTTGCAGATTCTACAAAAAGAGTGTTTCAAAACAGCTCTTTCAAAGGAAGTGTTCAACTCTGTGAGTTGGATTCATACTACACAAAGCAGTTTCACCGAACCTTCTGTTTAGTTTTTTTGGGAAGATATTCCCGTTTCCAACGAAGGCCTGAAAGGGCTCAATATATGCACTTGTAGATTCTGCAAAAACACAGTTTCAAAACTGCTCTATCAAAAGGAAGTCTTATCTCTCCGAGTTGAATGCACACATCATACAGAGGTTTCTGGGAATGCTTCTGCCTGGTTTATAAGTGAAGATATTTCCTTTTCCACCATAGGCCTCAAATCGCTCCAAATGAACACTTGCAGATTCTACAAAAAGAGTGTTTCATAACTGCTCTAGCAAAGGAAAGGTTCACCTCTGTGAGTTGAACACACACATCACAAAGCAGTTTGTGAGAATGCTTCTGTCCAGTTTTTATGGGAAGATATTCCCGCTTCTAACAAAGGCCTGAAAGAGCTACAAATATCCACTTGCAGATGCTGCAAAAAGACTCTTTCCAAACTGCTCCATGAAAAAGAAGGTTCAACTCTGTGAGTTGAATGCACACATCATAAAGAAGTTTCAAAGAATGCTTCTGTCTAGGATTTATGTGAAGATATTTCTTTTTCCACCATAGGCCTCAAAGCGCTCCAAATGAACACTTGCAGATTCTACAAAAAGAGTGTTTCATAACTGCTCTAGCAAAGGAAAGGTTCACCTCTGTGAGTTGAACACACACATCACAAAGCAGTTTGTGAGAATGCTTCTGTTTAGTTTTTATGGGAAGATATTCCCGCTTTTAACAAACGCCTGAAAGAGCTCCAAATATCCACTTGCAGATGCTGCAAAAAGACTCTTTCCAAACTGCTCCATGATAAGGAAGGTTCAACTCTGTGAGTTGAATGCACACATCATAAAGAAGTTTCAAAGAATGCTTCTGTCTAGGTTTTATGTGAAGATATTTCCTTTTCCACCATAGGCCTCAAAGCGCTCCAAATGAACACTTGCAGATTCTACAAAACGAGTGTTTCAAAACTGCTCTTTCAAAAGAAGTGTTCAACTCTGTGAGTTGGATTCATAATTCACAAAGCAGTTTCACAGAACGCTTCTGTTTAGTTTTTATGGGAAGATAATCCCTTTTCCAACAAAGGCCTGAAAGGGCTCCAAATATACAATTGCAGATTCTGCAAAAACACAGTTGCAAAACTGCTCTATCAAAAGGAAGGCTTATCTCTCCGAGTTGAATGCACACATCATAAAGAGGTTTCTGAGAATGCTTCTGCCTGGTTTATAAGTGAAGATATTTCCTTTTCCACCATAGGCCTCAAAGCGCTCCAAATGAACACTTGCAGATTCTACAAAAAGAGTGTTTCAAAACAGCTCTTTCAAAGGAAGTGTTCAACTCTGTGAGTTGGATTCATACTACACAAAGCAGTTTCACAGAACCTACTGTTTAGTTTTTTTGGGAAGATATTCCCGTTTCCAACGAAGGCCTGAAAGGGCTCAATATATGCACTTGTAGATTCTGCAAAAACACAGTTTCAAAACTGCTCTATCAAAAGGAAGTCTTATCTCTCCGAGTTGAATGCACACATCATACAGAGGTTTCTGGGAATGCTTCTGCCTGGTTTATAAGTGAAGATATTTCCTTTTCCACCATAGGCCTCAAAGCGCTCCAAATGAACACTTGCAGATTCTACAAAAAGAGTGTTTCAAAACAGCTCTTTCAAAGGAAGTGTCCAACTCTGTGAGTTGGATTGATACTACACAAAGCAGTTTCACAGAACGCTTCTCTTTAGTTTTTATGGGAAGATATTCCCGCTTCTAACAAAGGCCTGAAAGAGCTCAAAATATCCACTTGCAGATGCTGCAAAAAGACTCTTTCCAAACTGCTCCATGAAAAGGAATGTTCAACTCTGTGAGTTGAAAGCACACATCATAAAGAAGTTTCAAAGAATGCTTCTGTCTAGGTTTTATGTGACAATATTTCCTTTTCCACCATAGGCCTCAAAGCGCACCAAATGAACACTTGTAGATTCTACAAAAAGAGTGTTTCAAAACGGCTCTTTCAAAAGAAGTGTTCAACTCTGTGAGTTGGATTCATACTTCACAAAGCAGTTTCACAGAACGCTTCTGTTTAGTTTTTATGGGAAGATATTCCCGTTTCCAACGAAGGCCTGAAAGGGCTCTAAATATCCACTTGCAGATTCTGCCAAAACACAGTTTCAAAACTGCTCTATCAAAAGGAAGGCTTATCTCTCCAAGTTGAATTAACACATCATAAAGAGGTTTCTGAGAATGCTTCTGCCTGGTTTATAAGTGAAGATATTTCCTTTTCCACCATAGGCCTCAAAGCGCTCCAAATGAACACTTGCAGATTCTACAAAAAGAGTGTTCCAAAACAGCTCTTTCAAAGGAAGTGTCCAACTCTGTGAGTTGGATTCATACTATACAAAGCAGTTTCACAGAACGCTTCTGTTTAGTTTTTTTGGGAAGATATCCCCGTTTCCAACGAAGGCCAGAAAGGGCTCCAAATATCCACTTGCAGATCCTGCAAAAACACAGTTTCAAAACTGCTCTATCAAAAGGAAGGCTTATCTCCCGAGTTGAATGCACACATCATAAAGAGGTTTCTGAGAATGCTTCTGCCTGGTTTATATGTGAAGATATTTCCTTTTCCACCATAGGCCTCAAAGCGCTCCAAACGAACACTTGCAGATTCTACAAAAAGAGTGTTTCAAAACTGCTCTTTGAAAGGAAGTGTTCAACTCTGTGAGTTGGATTCATACTACACAAAGCAGTTTCACAGAACTCTTCTGTTTAGTTTTTAATGGAAGATATTCCCGTTTCCAACGAAGGCCTGAAAGGGCTCCAAATATCCACTTGCAGATTCTGCAAAAACACAGTTTCAAAACTGCTCTATCAAAAGGAAGGCTTATCTCTCTGAGTTGAATGCACACATCATAAAGAGCTTTCTGAGAATGCTTCTGCCTTGTTTATATATGAAGATATTTCTTTTTCCACCATAGGCCTCAAATCGCTCCAAATGAACACTTGCAGATTCTACAAAAAGAGTGTTTCATAACTGCTCTAGCAAAGGAAAGGTTCACCTCTGTGAGTTGAACACACACATCACAAAGCAGTTTGTGAGAATGCTTCTGTCCAGTTTTTATGGGAAGATATTCCCGCTTCTAACAAAGGCCTGAAAGAGCTCCAAATATCCACTTGCAGATGCTGCAAAAAGACTCTTTCCAAACTGCTCCATGAAAAGGAATGTTCAACTCTGTGAGTTGAATGCACACATCATAAAGAAGTTTCAAAGAATGCTTCTGTCTAGGTTTTATGTGAAGATATTTCCTTTTCCGCCATAGGCCTCAAAGCGCTCCAAATGAACACTTGCAGATTCTACAAAAAGAGTGTTTCAAAGCTGCTCTTTCAAAAGAAGTGTTCAACTCTGTGAGTTGGATTCATACTACACAAAGCAGTTTCACAGAACTCTTCTGTTTAGTTTTTATGGGAAGATATTCCCGTTTCCAACGAAGGCCTGAAAGGGCTCCAAATATCCACTTGCAGATTCTGCAAAAACACAGGTTCAAAACTGCTCTATCAAAAGGAAGGCTTATCTCTCTGAGTTGAATGCACACATCATAAAGGGGTTTCTGAGAATGCTTCTGCCTTGTTTATATATGAAGATATTTCTTTTTCCACCATAGGCCTCAAAGCGCTCCAAATGAACACTTGCAGATTCTACAAAAGGAGTGTTTCATAAGTGCTCTAGCAAAGGAAAGGTTCACCTCTGGGAGTTGAACACACACATCACAAAGCAGTTTGTGAGAATGCTTCGGTTTAGTTTTTATGGGAAGATATTCCCGCTTCTAACAAAGGCCTGAAAGAGCTCCATATATCCACTTGCAGATGCTGCAAAAAGACTCTTTCCAAACTGCTCCATGAAAAAGAAGGTTCAACTCTGTGAGTTGAATGCGCACATCATAAAGAAGTTTCAAAGAATGCTTCTGTCTAGGTTTTATGTGAAGATATTTCTTTTTCCACCATAGGCCTCAAAGCGCTCCAAATGAACACTTGCAGATTCTACAAAAAGAGTGTTTCATAACTGCTCTAGCAAAGGAAAGGTTCACCTCTGTGAGTTGAACACACACATCACAAAGCAGTTTGTGAGAATGCTTCTGTTTAGTTTTTATGGGAAGATATTCCCGCTTTTAACAAACGCCTGAAAGAGCTCCAAATATCCACTTGCAGATGCTGCAAAAAGACTCTTTCCAAACTGCTCCATGATAAGGAAGGTTCAACTCTGTGAGTTGAATGCACACATCATAAAGAAGTTTCAAAGAATGCTTCTGTCTAGGTTTTATGTGAAGATATTTCCTTTTCCACCATAGGCCTCAAAGCGCTCCAAATGAACACTTGCAGATTCTACAAAACGAGTGTTTCAAAACTGCTCTTTCAAAAGAAGTGTTCAACTCTGTGAGTTGGATTCATAATTCACAAAGCAGTTTCACAGAACGCTTCTGTTTAGTTTTTATGGGAAGATAATCCCTTTTCCAACAAAGGCCTGAAAGGGCTCCAAATATACAATTGCAGATTCTGCAAAAACACAGTTGCAAAACTGCTCTATCAAAAGGAAGGCTTATCTCTCCGAGTTGAATGCACACATCATAAAGAGGTTTCTGAGAATGCTTCTGCCTGGTTTATAAGTGAAGATATTTCCTTTTCCACCATAGGCCTCAAAGCGCTCCAAATGAACACTTGCAGATTCTACAAAAAGAGTGTTTCAAAACAGCTCTTTCAAAGGAAGTGTTCAACTCTGTGAGTTGGATTCATACTACACAAAGCAGTTTCACAGAACCTACTGTTTAGTTTTTTTGGGAAGATATTCCCGTTTCCAACGAAGGCCTGAAAGGGCTGAATATATGCACTTGTAGATTCTGCAAAAACACAGTTTCAAAACTGCTCTATCAAAAGGAAGTCTTATCTCTCCGAGTTGAATGCACACATCATACAGAGGTTTCTGGGAATGCTTCTGCCTGGTTTATAAGTGAAGATATTTCCTTTTCCACCATAGGCCTCAAAGCGCTCCAAATGAACACTTGCAGATTCTACAAAAAGAGTGTTTCAAAACAGCTCTTTCAAAGGAAGTGTCCAACTCTGTGAGTTGGATTGATACTACACAAAGCAGTTTCACAGAACGCTTCTCTTTAGTTTTTATGGGAAGATATTCCCGCTTCTAACAAAGGCCTGAAAGAGCTCAAAATATCCACTTGCAGATGCTGCAAAAAGACTCTTTCCAAACTGCTCCATGAAAAGGAATGTTCAACTCTGTGAGTTGAAAGCACACATCATAAAGAAGTTTCAAAGAATGCTTCTGTCTAGGTTTTATGTGACAATATTTCCTTTTCCACCATAGGCCTCAAAGCGCACCAAATGAACACTTGTAGATTCTACAAAAAGAGTGTTTCAAAACGGCTCTTTCAAAAGAAGTGTTCAACTCTGTGAGTTGGATTCATACTTCACAAAGCAGTTTCACAGAACGCTTCTGTTTAGTTTTTATGGGAAGATATTCCCGTTTCCAACGAAGGCCTGAAAGGGCTCTAAATATCCACTTGCAGATTCTGCCAAAACACAGTTTCAAAACTGCTCTATCAAAAGGAAGGCTTATCTCTCCAAGTTGAATTCACACATCATAAAGAGGTTTCTGAGAATGCTTCTGCCTGGTTTATAAGTGAAGATATTTCCTTTTCCACCATAGGCCTCAAAGCGCTCCAAATGAACACTTGCAGATTCTACAAAAAGAGTGTTCCAAAACAGCTCTTTCAAAGGAAGTGTCCAACTCTGTGAGTTGGATTCATACTATACAAAGCAGTTTCACAGAACGCTTCTGTTTAGTTTTTTTGGGAAGATATCCCCGTTTCCAACGAAGGCCAGAAAGGGCTCGAAATATCCACTTGCAGATCCTGCAAAAACACAGTTTCAAAACTGCTCTATCAAAAGGAAGGCTTATCTCCCGAGTTGAATGCACACATCATAAAGAGGTTTCTGAGAATGCTTCTGCCTGGTTTATATGTGAAGATATTTCCTTTTCCACCATAGGCCTCAAAGCGCTCCAAACGAACACTTGCAGATTCTACAAAAAGAGTGTTTCAAAACTGCTCTTTGAAAGGAAGTGTTCAACTCTGTGAGTTGGATTCATACTACACAAAGCAGTTTCACAGAACTCTTCTGTTTAGTTTTTAATGGAAGATATTCCCGTTTCCAACGAAGGCCTGAAAGGGCTCCAAATATCCACTTGCAGATTCTGCAAAAACACAGTTTCAAAACTGCTCTATCAAAAGGAAGGCTTATCTCTCTGAGTTGAATGCACACATCATAAAGAGCTTTCTGAGAATGCTTCTGCCTTGTTTATATATGAAGATATTTCTTTTTCCACCATAGGCCTCAAATCGCTCCAAATGAACACTTGCAGATTCTACAAAAAGAGTGTTTCATAACTGCTCTAGCAAAGGAAAGGTTCACCTCTGTGAGTTGAACACACACATCACAAAGCAGTTTGTGAGAATGCTTCTGTCCAGTTTTTATGGGAAGATATTCCCGCTTCTAACAAAGGCCTGAAAGAGCTCCAAATATCCACTTGCAGATGCTGCAAAAAGACTCTTTCCAAACTGCTCCATGAAAAGGAATGTTCAACTCTGTGAGTTGAATGCACACATCATGCAGCCATAAGAAATGATGAGTTCATGTCCTTTGTAGGGACATGGATGAAATTGGAAATCATCATTCTCAGTAAACTATCGCAAGAACAAAAAACCAAACACCGCATATTCTCACTCATAGGTGGGAATTGAACAATGAGAACACATGGACACAGGAAGGGGAACATCACACTTCAGGGACTGTTGTGGGTTGGGGGGAGGGGGGAGGGATAACATTGGGAGATATACCTAATGCTAGATGACGAGTTGGTGGGTGCAGTGCACCAGCATGGCACATGTATACATATGTAACTAACTGCACATTGCGCACATGTACCATAAAACCTAAAGTATAATAATAATAATAATAATAATTACAATAAAAGAAAAAAAAAAAAAAAAAAAAAAAGAAGTTTCAAAGAATGCTTCTGTCTAGGTTTTATGTGAAGATATTTCCTTTTCCGCCATAGGCCTCAAAGCGCTCCAAATGAACACTTGCAGATTCTACAAAAAGAGTGTTTCAAAGCTGCTCTTTCAAAAGAAGTGTTCAACTCTGTGAGTTGGATTCATACTACACAAAGCAGTTTCACAGAACTCTTCTGTTTAGTTTTTATGGGAAGATATTCCCGTTTCCAACGAAGGCCTGAAAGGGCTCCAAATATCCACTTGCAGATTCTGCAAAAACACAGGTTCAAAACTGCTCTATCAAAAGGAAGGCTTATCTCTCTGAGTTGAATGCACACATCATAAAGGGGTTTCTGAGAATGCTTCTGCCTTGTTTATATATGAAGATATTTCTTTTTCCACCATAGGCCTCAAAGCGCTCCAAATGAACACTTGCAGATTCTACAAAAGGAGTGTTTCATAAGTGCTCTAGCAAAGGAAAGGTTCACCTCTGGGAGTTGAACACACACATCACAAAGCAGTTTGTGAGAATGCTTCGGTTTAGTTTTTATGGGAAGATATTCCCGCTTCTAACAAAGGCCTGAAAGAGCTCCATATATCCACTTGCAGATGCTGCAAAAAGACTCTTTCCAAACTGCTCCATGAAAAAGAAGGTTCAACTCTGTGAGTTGAATGCGCACATCATAAAGAAGTTTCAAAGAATGCTTCTGTCTAGGTTTTATGTGAAGATATTTCTTTTTCCACCATAGGCCTCAAAGCGCTCCAAATGAACACTTGCAGATTCTACAAAAAGAGTGTTTCATAACTGCTCTAGCAAAGGAAAGGTTCACCTCTGTGAGTTGAACACACACATCACAAAGCAGTTTGTGAGAATGCTTCTGTTTAGTTTTTATGGGAAGATATTCCCGCTTTTAACAAACGCCTGAAAGAGCTCCAAATATCCACTTGCAGATGCTGCAAAAAGACTCTTTCCAAACTGCTCCATGATAAGGAAGGTTCAACTCTGTGAGTTGAATGCACACATCATAAAGAAGTTTCAAAGAATGCTTCTGTCTAGGTTTTATGTGAAGATATTTCCTTTTCCACCATAGGCCTCAAAGCGCTCCAAATGAACACTTGCAGATTCTACAAAACGAGTGTTTCAAAACTGCTCTTTCAAAAGAAGTGTTCAACTCTGTGAGTTGGATTCATAATTCACAAAGCAGTTTCACAGAACGCTTCTGTTTAGTTTTTATGGGAAGATAATCCCTTTTCCAACAAAGGCCTGAAAGGGCTCCAAATATACAATTGCAGATTCTGCAAAAACACAGTTGCAAAACTGCTCTATCAAAAGGAAGGCTTATCTCTCCGAGTTGAATGCACACATCATAAAGAGGTTTCTGAGAATGCTTCTGCCTGGTTTATAAGTGAAGATATTTCCTTTTCCACCATAGGCCTCAAAGCGCTCCAAATGAACACTTGCAGATTCTACAAAAAGAGTGTTTCAAAACAGCTCTTTCAAAGGAAGTGTTCAACTCTGTGAGTTGGATTCATACTACACAAAGCAGTTTCACAGAACCTACTGTTTAGTTTTTTTGGGAAGATATTCCCGTTTCCAACGAAGGCCTGAAAGGGCTCAATATATGCACTTGTAGATTCTGCAAAAACACAGTTTCAAAACTGCTCTATCAAAAGGAAGTCTTATCTCTCCGAGTTGAATGCACACATCATACAGAGGTTTCTGGGAATGCTTCTGCCTGGTTTATAAGTGAAGATATTTCCTTTTCCACCATAGGCCTCAAAGCGCTCCAAATGAACACTTGCAGATTCTACAAAAAGAGTGTTTCAAAACAGCTCTTTCAAAGGAAGTGTCCAACTCTGTGAGTTGGATTGATACTACACAAAGCAGTTTCACAGAACGCTTCTCTTTAGTTTTTATGGGAAGATATTCCCGCTTCTAACAAAGGCCTGAAAGAGCTCAAAATATCCACTTGCAGATGCTGCAAAAAGACTCTTTCCAAACTGCTCCATGAAAAGGAATGTTCAACTCTGTGAGTTGAAAGCACACATCATAAAGAAGTTTCAAAGAATGCTTCTGTCTAGGTTTTATGTGACAATATTTCCTTTTCCACCATAGGCCTCAAAGCGCACCAAATGAACACTTGTAGATTCTACAAAAAGAGTGTTTCAAAACGGCTCTTTCAAAAGAAGTGTTCAACTCTGTGAGTTGGATTCATACTTCACAAAGCAGTTTCACAGAACGCTTCTGTTTAGTTTTTATGGGAAGATATTCCCGTTTCCAACGAAGGCCTGAAAGGGCTCTAAATATCCACTTGCAGATTCTGCCAAAACACAGTTTCAAAACTGCTCTATCAAAAGGAAGGCTTATCTCTCCAAGTTGAATTCACACATCATAAAGAGGTTTCTGAGAATGCTTCTGCCTGGTTTATAAGTGAAGATATTTCCTTTTCCACCATAGGCCTCAAAGCGCTCCAAATGAACACTTGCAGATTCTACAAAAAGAGTGTTCCAAAACAGCTCTTTCAAAGGAAGTGTCCAACTCTGTGAGTTGGATTCATACTATACAAAGCAGTTTCACAGAACGCTTCTGTTTAGTTTTTTTGGGAAGATATCCCCGTTTCCAACGAAGGCCAGAAAGGGCTCCAAATATCCACTTGCAGATCCTGCAAAAACACAGTTTCAAAACTGCTCTATCAAAAGGAAGGCTTATCTCCCGAGTTGAATGCACACATCATAAAGAGGTTTCTGAGAATGCTTCTGCCTGGTTTATATGTGAAGATATTTCCTTTTCCACCATAGGCCTCAAAGCGCTCCAAACGAACACTTGCAGATTCTACAAAAAGAGTGTTTCAAAACTGCTCTTTGAAAGGAAGTGTTCAACTCTGTGAGTTGGATTCATACTACACAAAGCAGTTTCACAGAACTCTTCTGTTTAGTTTTTAATGGAAGATATTCCCGTTTCCAACGAAGGCCTGAAAGGGCTCCAAATATCCACTTGCAGATTCTGCAAAAACACAGTTTCAAAACTGCTCTATCAAAAGGAAGGCTTATCTCTCTGAGTTGAATGCACACATCATAAAGAGCTTTCTGAGAATGCTTCTGCCTTGTTTATATATGAAGATATTTCTTTTTCCACCATAGGCCTCAAATCGCTCCAAATGAACACTTGCAGATTCTACAAAAAGAGTGTTTCATAACTGCTCTAGCAAAGGAAAGGTTCACCTCTGTGAGTTGAACACACACATCACAAAGCAGTTTGTGAGAATGCTTCTGTCCAGTTTTTATGGGAAGATATTCCCGCTTCTAACAAAGGCCTGAAAGAGCTCCAAATATCCACTTGCAGATGCTGCAAAAAGACTCTTTCCAAACTGCTCCATGAAAAGGAATGTTCAACTCTGTGAGTTGAATGCACACATCATGCAGCCATAAGAAATGATGAGTTCATGTCCTTTGTAGGGACATGGATGAAATTGGAAATCATCATTCTCAGTAAACTATCGCAAGAACAAAAAACCAAACACCGCATATTCTCACTCATAGGTGGGAATTGAACAATGAGAACACATGGACACAGGAAGGGGAACATCACACTTCAGGGACTGTTGTGGGTTGGGGGGAGGGGGGAGGGATAACATTGGGAGATACACCTAATGCTAGATGACGAGTTGGTGGGTGCAGTGCACCAGCATGGCACATGTATACATATGTAACTAACTGCACATTGCGCACATGTACCATAAAACCTAAAGTATAATAATAATAATAATAATAATTACAATAAAAGAAAAAAAAAAAAAAAAAAAAAAAAAAGAAGTTTCAAAGAATGCTTCTGTCTAGGTTTTATGTGAAGATATTTCCTTTTCCGCCATAGGCCTCAAAGCGCTCCAAATGAACACTTGCAGATTCTACAAAAAGAGTGTTTCAAAGCTGCTCTTTCAAAAGAAGTGTTCAACTCTGTGAGTTGGATTCATACTACACAAAGCAGTTTCACAGAACTCTTCTGTTTAGTTTTTATGGGAAGATATTCCCGTTTCCAACGAAGGCCTGAAAGGGCTCCAAATATCCACTTGCAGATTCTGCAAAAACACAGGTTCAAAACTGCTCTATCAAAAGGAAGGCTTATCTCTCTGAGTTGAATGCACACATCATAAAGGGGTTTCTGAGAATGCTTCTGCCTTGTTTATATATGAAGATATTTCTTTTTCCACCATAGGCCTCAAAGCGCTCCAAATGAACACTTGCAGATTCTACAAAAGGAGTGTTTCATAAGTGCTCTAGCAAAGGAAAGGTTCACCTCTGGGAGTTGAACACACACATCACAAAGCAGTTTGTGAGAATGCTTCGGTTTAGTTTTTATGGGAAGATATTCCCGCTTCTAACAAAGGCCTGAAAGAGCTCCATATATCCACTTGCAGATGCTGCAAAAAGACTCTTTCCAAACTGCTCCATGAAAAAGAAGGTTCAACTCTGTGAGTTGAATGCGCACATCATAAAGAAGTTTCAAAGAATGCTTCTGTCTAGGTTTTATGTGAAGATATTTCTTTTTCCACCATAGGCCTCAAAGCGCTCCAAATGAACACTTGCAGATTCTACAAAAAGAGTGTTTCATAACTGCTCTAGCAAAGGAAAGGTTCACCTCTGTGAGTTGAACACACACATCACAAAGCAGTTTGTGAGAATGCTTCTGTTTAGTTTTTATGGGAAGATATTCCCGCTTTTAACAAACGCCTGAAAGAGCTCCAAATATCCACTTGCAGATGCTGCAAAAAGACTCTTTCCAAACTGCTCCATGATAAGGAAGGTTCAACTCTGTGAGTTGAATGCACACATCATAAAGAAGTTTCAAAGAATGCTTCTGTCTAGGTTTTATGTGAAGATATTTCCTTTTCCACCATAGGCCTCAAAGCGCTCCAAATGAACACTTGCAGATTCTACAAAACGAGTGTTTCAAAACTGCTCTTTCAAAAGAAGTGTTCAACTCTGTGAGTTGGATTCATAATTCACAAAGCAGTTTCACAGAACGCTTCTGTTTAGTTTTTATGGGAAGATAATCCCTTTTCCAACAAAGGCCTGAAAGGGCTCCAAATATACAATTGCAGATTCTGCAAAAACACAGTTGCAAAACTGCTCTATCAAAAGGAAGGCTTATCTCTCCGAGTTGAATGCACACATCATAAAGAGGTTTCTGAGAATGCTTCTGCCTGGTTTATAAGTGAAGATATTTCCTTTTCCACCATAGGCCTCAAAGCGCTCCAAATGAACACTTGCAGATTCTACAAAAAGAGTGTTTCAAAACAGCTCTTTCAAAGGAAGTGTTCAACTCTGTGAGTTGGATTCATACTACACAAAGCAGTTTCACAGAACCTACTGTTTAGTTTTTTTGGGAAGATATTCCCGTTTCCAACGAAGGCCTGAAAGGGCTCAATATATGCACTTGTAGATTCTGCAAAAACACAGTTTCAAAACTGCTCTATCAAAAGGAAGTCTTATCTCTCCGAGTTGAATGCACACATCATACAGAGGTTTCTGGGAATGCTTCTGCCTGGTTTATAAGTGAAGATATTTCCTTTTCCACCATAGGCCTCAAAGCGCTCCAAATGAACACTTGCAGATTCTACAAAAAGAGTGTTTCAAAACAGCTCTTTCAAAGGAAGTGTCCAACTCTGTGAGTTGGATTGATACTACACAAAGCAGTTTCACAGAACGCTTCTCTTTAGTTTTTATGGGAAGATATTCCCGCTTCTAACAAAGGCCTGAAAGAGCTCAAAATATCCACTTGCAGATGCTGCAAAAAGACTCTTTCCAAACTGCTCCATGAAAAGGAATGTTCAACTCTGTGAGTTGAAAGCACACATCATAAAGAAGTTTCAAAGAATGCTTCTGTCTAGGTTTTATGTGACAATATTTCCTTTTCCACCATAGGCCTCAAAGCGCACCAAATGAACACTTGTAGATTCTACAAAAAGAGTGTTTCAAAACGGCTCTTTCAAAAGAAGTGTTCAACTCTGTGAGTTGGATTCATACTTCACAAAGCAGTTTCACAGAACGCTTCTGTTTAGTTTTTATGGGAAGATATTCCCGTTTCCAACGAAGGCCTGAAAGGGCTCTAAATATCCACTTGCAGATTCTGCCAAAACACAGTTTCAAAACTGCTCTATCAAAAGGAAGGCTTATCTCTCCAAGTTGAATTCACACATCATAAAGAGGTTTCTGAGAATGCTTCTGCCTGGTTTATAAGTGAAGATATTTCCTTTTCCACCATAGGCCTCAAAGCGCTCCAAATGAACACTTGCAGATTCTACAAAAAGAGTGTTCCAAAACAGCTCTTTCAAAGGAAGTGTCCAACTCTGTGAGTTGGATTCATACTATACAAAGCAGTTTCACAGAACGCTTCTGTTTAGTTTTTTTGGGAAGATATCCCCGTTTCCAACGAAGGCCAGAAAGGGCTCGAAATATCCACTTGCAGATCCTGCAAAAACACAGTTTCAAAACTGCTCTATCAAAAGGAAGGCTTATCTCCCGAGTTGAATGCACACATCATAAAGAGGTTTCTGAGAATGCTTCTGCCTGGTTTATATGTGAAGATATTTCCTTTTCCACCATAGGCCTCAAAGCGCTCCAAACGAACACTTGCAGATTCTACAAAAAGAGTGTTTCAAAACTGCTCTTTGAAAGGAAGTGTTCAACTCTGTGAGTTGGATTCATACTACACAAAGCAGTTTCACAGAACTCTTCTGTTTAGTTTTTAATGGAAGATATTCCCGTTTCCAACGAAGGCCTGAAAGGGCTCCAAATATCCACTTGCAGATTCTGCAAAAACACAGTTTCAAAACTGCTCTATCAAAAGGAAGGCTTATCTCTCTGAGTTGAATGCACACATCATAAAGAGCTTTCTGAGAATGCTTCTGCCTTGTTTATATATGAAGATATTTCTTTTTCCACCATAGGCCTCAAATCGCTCCAAATGAACACTTGCAGATTCTACAAAAAGAGTGTTTCATAACTGCTCTAGCAAAGGAAAGGTTCACCTCTGTGAGTTGAACACACACATCACAAAGCAGTTTGTGAGAATGCTTCTGTCCAGTTTTTATGGGAAGATATTCCCGCTTCTAACAAAGGCCTGAAAGAGCTCCAAATATCCACTTGCAGATGCTGCAAAAAGACTCTTTCCAAACTGCTCCATGAAAAGGAATGTTCAACTCTGTGAGTTGAATGCACACATCATGCAGCCATAAGAAATGATGAGTTCATGTCCTTTGTAGGGACATGGATGAAATTGGAAATCATCATTCTCAGTAAACTATCGCAAGAACAAAAAACCAAACACCGCATATTCTCACTCATAGGTGGGAATTGAACAATGAGAACACATGGACACAGGAAGGGGAACATCACACTTCAGGGACTGTTGTGGGTTGGGGGGAGGGGGGAGGGATAACATTGGGAGATATACCTAATGCTAGATGACGAGTTGGTGGGTGCAGTGCACCAGCATGGCACATGTATACATATGTAACTAACTGCACATTGCGCACATGTACCATAAAACCTAAAGTATAATAATAATAATAATAATAATTACAATAAAAGAAAAAAAAAAAAAAAAAAAAAAAAAGAAGTTTCAAAGAATGCTTCTGTCTAGGTTTTATGTGAAGATATTTCCTTTTCCGCCATAGGCCTCAAAGCGCTCCAAATGAACACTTGCAGATTCTACAAAAAGAGTGTTTCAAAGCTGCTCTTTCAAAAGAAGTGTTCAACTCTGTGAGTTGGATTCATACTACACAAAGCAGTTTCACAGAACTCTTCTGTTTAGTTTTTATGGGAAGATATTCCCGTTTCCAACGAAGGCCTGAAAGGGCTCCAAATATCCACTTGCAGATTCTGCAAAAACACAGGTTCAAAACTGCTCTATCAAAAGGAAGGCTTATCTCTCTGAGTTGAATGCACACATCATAAAGGGGTTTCTGAGAATGCTTCTGCCTTGTTTATATATGAAGATATTTCTTTTTCCACCATAGGCCTCAAAGCGCTCCAAATGAACACTTGCAGATTCTACAAAAGGAGTGTTTCATAAGTGCTCTAGCAAAGGAAAGGTTCACCTCTGGGAGTTGAACACACACATCACAAAGCAGTTTGTGAGAATGCTTCGGTTTAGTTTTTATGGGAAGATATTCCCGCTTCTAACAAAGGCCTGAAAGAGCTCCATATATCCACTTGCAGATGCTGCAAAAAGACTCTTTCCAAACTGCTCCATGAAAAAGAAGGTTCAACTCTGTGAGTTGAATGCGCACATCATAAAGAAGTTTCAAAGAATGCTTCTGTCTAGGTTTTATGTGAAGATATTTCTTTTTCCACCATAGGCCTCAAAGCGCTCCAAATGAACACTTGCAGATTCTACAAAAAGAGTGTTTCATAACTGCTCTAGCAAAGGAAAGGTTCACCTCTGTGAGTTGAACACACACATCACAAAGCAGTTTGTGAGAATGCTTCTGTTTAGTTTTTATGGGAAGATATTCCCGCTTTTAACAAACGCCTGAAAGAGCTCCAAATATCCACTTGCAGATGCTGCAAAAAGACTCTTTCCAAACTGCTCCATGATAAGGAAGGTTCAACTCTGTGAGTTGAATGCACACATCATAAAGAAGTTTCAAAGAATGCTTCTGTCTAGGTTTTATGTGAAGATATTTCCTTTTCCACCATAGGCCTCAAAGCGCTCCAAATGAACACTTGCAGATTCTACAAAACGAGTGTTTCAAAACTGCTCTTTCAAAAGAAGTGTTCAACTCTGTGAGTTGGATTCATACTTCACAAAGCAGTTTCACAGAACGCTTCTGTTTAGTTTTTATGGGAAGATATTCCCTTTTCCAACAAAGGCCTGAAATGGCTCCAAATATACAATTGCAGATTCTGCAAAAACACAGTTGCAAAACTGCTCTATCAAAAGGAAGGCTTATCTCTCCGAGTTGAATGCACACATCATAAAGAGGTTTCTGAGAATGCTTCTGCCTGGTTTATAAGTGAAGATATTTCCTTTTCCACCATAGGCCTCAAAGCGCTCCAAATGAACACTTGCAGATTCTACAAAAAGAGTGTTTCAAAACAGCTCTTTCAAAGGAAGTGTTCAACTCTGTGAGTTGGATTCATACTACACAAAGCAGTTTCAACGAACCTTCTGTTTAGTTTTTTTGGGAAGATATTCCCGTTTCCAACGAAGGCCTGAAAGGGCTCCAGATATGCACTTGTAGATTCTGCAAAAACACAGTTTCAAAACTGCTCTATCAAAAGGAAGTCTTATCTCTCCGAGTTGAATGCACACATCATACAGAGGTTTCTGGGAATGCTTCTGCCTGGTTTATAAGTGAAGATATTTCCTTTTCCACCATAGGCCTCAAATCGCTCCAAATGAACACTTGCAGACTCTACAAAAAGAGTGTTTCATAACTGCTCTAGCAAAGGAAAGGTTCACCTCTGTGAGTTGAACACACACATCACAAAGCAGTTTGTGAGAATGCTTCTGTCCAGTTTTTATGGGAAGATATTCCCGCTTCTAACAAAGGCCTGAAAGAGCTACAAATATCCACTTGCAGATGCTGCAAAAAGACTCTTTCCAAACTGCTCCATGAAAAAGAACGTTCAACTCTGTGAGTTGAATGCACACATCATAAAGAAGTTTCAAAGAATGCTTCTGTCTAGGATTTATGTGAAGATATTTCTTTTTCCACCATAGGCCTCAAAGCGCTCCAAATGAACACTTGCAGATTCTACAAAAAGAGTGTTTCATAACTGCTCTAGCAAAGGAAAGGTTCACCTCTGTGAGTTGAACACACACATCACAAAGCAGTTTGTGAGAATGCTTCTGTTTAGTTTTTATGGGAAGATATTCCCGCTTTTAACAAACGCCTGAAAGAGCTCCAAATATCCACTTGCAGATGCTGCAAAAAGACTCTTTCCAAACTGCTCCATGATAAGGAAGGTTCAACTCTGTGAGTTGAATGCACACATCATAAAGAAGTTTCAAAGAATGCTTCTGTCTAGGTTTTATGTGAAGATATTTCCTTTTCCACCATAGGCCTCAAAGCGCTCCAAATGAACACTTGCAGATTCTACAAAACGAGTGTTTCAAAACTGCTCTTTCAAAAGAAGTGTTCAACTCTGTGAGTTGGATTCATAATTCACAAAGCAGTTTCACAGAACGCTTCTGTTTAGTTTTTATGGGAAGATAATCCCTTTTCCAACAAAGGCCTGAAAGGGCTCCAAATATACAATTGCAGATTCTGCAAAAACACAGTTGCAAAACTGCTCTATCAAAAGGAAGGCTTATCTCTCCGAGTTGAATGCACACATCATAAAGAGGTTTCTGAGAATGCTTCTGCCTGGTTTATAAGTGAAGATATTTCCTTTTCCACCATAGGCCTCAAAGCGCTCCAAATGAACACTTGCAGATTCTACAAAAGGAGTGTTTCAAAACAGCTCTTTCAAAGGAAGTGTTCAACTCTGTGAGTTGGATTCATACTACACAAAGCAGTTTCACAGAACCTACTGTTTAGTTTTTTTGGGAAGATATTCCCGTTTCCAAAGAAGGCCTGAAAGGGCTCAATATATGCACTTGTAGATTCTGCAAAAACACAGTTTCAAAACTGCTCTATCAAAAGGAAGTCTTATCTCTCCGAGTTGAATGCACACATCATACAGAGGTTTCTGGGAATGCTTCTGCCTGGTTTATAAGTGAAGATATTTCCTTTTCCACCATAGGCCTCAAAGCGCTCCAAATGAACACTTGCAGATTCTACAAACAGAGTGTTTCAAAACAGCTCTTTCAAAGGAAGTGTCCAACTCTGTGAGTTGGATTGATACTACACAAAGCAGTTTCACAGAACGCTTCTCTTTAGTTTTTATGGGAAGATATTCCCGCTTCTAACAAAGGCCTGAAAGAGCTCAAAATATCCACTTGCAGATGCTGCAAAAAGACTCTTTCCAAACTGCTCCATGAAAAGGAATGTTCAACTCTGTGAGTTGAATGCACACATCATAAAGAAGTTTCAAAGAATGCTTCTGTCTAGGTTTTATGTGACAATATTTCCTTTTCCACCATAGGCCTCAAAGCGCACCAAATGAACACTTGTAGATTCTACAAAAAGAGTGTTTCAAAACTGCTCTTTCAAAAGAAGTGTTCAACTCTGTGAGTTGGATTCATACTTCACAAAGCAGTTTCACAGAACGCTTCTGTTTAGTTTTTATGGGAAGATATTCCCGTTTCCAACGAAGGCCTGAAAGGGCTCTAAATATCCACTTGCAGATTCTGCCAAAACACAGTTTCAAAACTGCTCTATCAAAAGGAAGGCTTATCTCTCCAAGTTGAATTCACACATCATAAAGAGGTTTCTGAGAATGCTTCTGCCTGGTTTATATGTGAAGATATTTCCTTTTCCACCATAGGCCTCAAAGCGCTCCAAATGAACACTTGCAGATTCTACAAAAAGAGTGTTCCAAAACAGCTCTTTCAAAGGAAGTGTCCAACTCTGTGAGTTGGATTCATACTATACAAAGCAGTTTCACAGAACGCTTCTGTTTAGTTTTTTTGGGAAGATATCCCCGTTTCCAACGAAGGCCAGAAAGGGCTCCAAATACCCACTTGCAGATCCTGCAAAAACACAGTTTCAAAACTGCTCTATCAAAAGGAAGGCTTATCTCCCGAGTTGAATGCACACATCATAAAGAGGTTTCTGAGAATGCTTCTGCCTGGTTTATATGTGAAGATATTTCCTTTTCCACCATAGGCCTCAAAGCGCTCCAAACGAACACTTGCAGATTCTACAAAAAGAGTGTTTCAAAACTGCTCTTTGAAAGGAAGTGTTCAACTCTGTGAGTTGGATTCATACTACACAAAGCAGTTTCACAGAACTCTTCTGTTTAGTTTTTAATGGAAGATATTCCCGTTTCCAACGAAGGCCTGAAAGGGCTCCAAATATCCACTTGCAGATTCTGCAAAAACACAGTTTCAAAACTGCTCTATCAAAAGGAAGGCTTATCTCTCTGAGTTGAATGCACACATCATAAAGAGCTTTCTGAGAATGCTTCTGCCTTGTTTATATATGAAGATATTTCTTTTTCCACCATAGGCCTCAAATCGCTCCAAATGAACACTTGCAGATTCTACAAAAAGAGTGTTTCATAACTGCTCTAGCAAAGGAAAGGTTCACCTCTGTGAGTTGAACACACACATCACAAAGCAGTTTGTGAGAATGCTTCTGTCCAGTTTTTATGGGAAGATATTCCCGCTTCTAACAAAGGCCTGAAAGAGCTCCAAATATCCACTTGCAGATGCTGCAAAAAGACTCTTTCCAAACTGCTCCATGAAAAGGAAAGTTCAACTCTGTGAGTTGAATGCACACATCATAAAGAAGTTTCAAAGAATGCTTCTGTCTAGGTATTATGTGACGATATTTCCTTTTCCACCATAGGCCTCAAAGCGCTCCAAATGAACACATGTAGATTCTACAAAAAGAGTGTTTCAAAGCTGCTCTTTCAAAAGAAGTGTTCAACTCTGTGAGTTGGATTCATACTTCACAAAGCAGTTTCACAGAACGCTTCTGTTTCGTTTTTATGGGAAGATATTCCCGTTTGCAACGAAGGCCTGAAAGGGCTCTAAGTAACCACTTGCAGATTCTGCAAAAACACAGTTGCAAAACTGCTCTATCAAAAGGAAGGCTTATCTCTCCGAGTTGAATGCACACATCATAAAGAGGTTTCTGAGAATGCTTCTGCCTGGTTTATAAGTGAAGATATTTCCTTTTCCACCATAGGCCTCAAAGCGCTCCAAATGAACACTTGCAGATTCTACAAAAAGAGGGTTTCAAAACAGCTCTTTCAAAGGAAGTGTTCAACTCTGTGAGTTGGATTCATACTACACAAAGCAGTTTCACCGAACCTTCTGTTTAGTTTTTGTGGGAAGATATTCCCGTTTCCAACGAAGGCCTGAAAGGGCTCCAGATATGCACTTGTAGATTCTGCAAAAACACAGTTTCAAAACTGCTCTATCAAAAGGAAGTCTTCTCTCTCCGAGTTGAATGCACACATCATACAGAGGTTTCTGGGAATGCTTCTGCCTGGTTTATAAGTGAAGATATTTCCTTTTCCACCATAGGCCTCAAATCGCTCCAAATGAACACTTGCAGATTCTACAAAAAGAGTGTTTCATAACTGCTCTAGCAAAGGAAAGGTTCACCTCTGTGAGTTGAACACACACATCACAAAGGAGTTTGTGAGAATGCTTCTGTCCAGTTTTTATGGGAAGATATTCCCGCTTCTAACAAAGGCCTGAAAGAGCTACAAATATCCACTTGCAGATGCTGCAAAAAGACTCTTTCCAAACTGCTCCATGAAAAAGAAGGTTCAACTCTGTGAGTTGAATGCACACATCATAAAGAAGTTTCAAAGAATGCTTCTGTCTAGGATTTATGTGAAGATATTTCTTTTTCCACCATAGGCCTCAAAGCGCTCCAAATGAACACTTGCAGATTCTACAAAAAGAGTGTTTCATAACTGCTCTAGCAAAGGAAAGGTTCACCTCTGTGAGTTGAACACACACATCACAAAGCAGTTTGTGAGAATGCTTCTGTTTAGTTTTTATGGGAAGATATTCCCGCTTTTAACAAACGCCTGAAAGAGCTCCAAATATCCACTTGCAGATGCTGCAAAAAGACTCTTTCCAAACTGCTCCATGATAAGGAAGGTTCAACTCTGTGAGTTGAATGCACACATCATAAAGAAGTTTCAAAGAATGCTTCTGTCTAGGTTTTATGTGCAGATATTTCCTTTTCCACCATAGGCCTCAAAGCGCTCCAAATGAACACTTGCAGATTCTACAAAACGAGTGTTTCAAAACTGCTCTTTCAAAAGAAGTGTTCAACTCTGTGAGTTGGATTCATAATTCACAAAGCAGTTTCACAGAACGCTTCTGTTTAGTTTTTATGGGAAGATAATCCCTTTTCCAACAAAGGCCTGAAAGGGCTCCAAATATACAATTGCAGATTCTGCAAAAACACAGTTGCAAAACTGCTCTATCAAAAGGAAGGCTTATCTCTCCGAGTTGAATGCACACATCATAAAGAGGTTTCTGAGAATGCTTCTGCCTGGTTTATAAGTGAAGATATTTCCTTTTCCACCATAGGCCTCAAAGCGCTCCAAATGAACACTTGCAGATTCTACAAAAAGAGTGTTTCAAAACAGCTCTTTCAAAGGAAGTGTTCAACTCTGTGAGTTGGATTCATACTACACAAAGCAGTTTCACAGAACCTACTGTTTAGTTTTTTTGGGAAGATATTCCCGTTTCCAACGAAGGCCTGAAAGGGCTCAATATATGCACTTGTAGATTCTGCAAAAACACAGTTTCAAAACTGCTCTATCAAAAGGAAGTCTTATCTCTCCGAGTTGAATGCACACATCATACAGAGGTTTCTGGGAATGCTTCTGCCTGGTTTATAAGTGAAGATATTTCCTTTTCCACCATAGGCCTCAAAGCGCTCCAAATGAACACTTGCAGATTCTACAAAAAGAGTGTTTCAAAACAGCTCTTTCAAAGGAAGTGTCCAACTCTGTGAGTTGGATTGATACTACACAAAGCAGTTTCACAGAACGCTTCTCTTTAGTTTTTATGGGAAGATATTCCCGCTTCTAACAAAGGCCTGAAAGAGCTCAAAATATCCACTTGCAGATGCTGCAAAAAGACTCTTTCCAAACTGCTCCATGAAAGGAATGTTCAACTCTGTGAGTTGAATGCACACATCATAAAGAAGTTTCAAAGAATGCTTCTGTCTAGGTTTTATGTGACAATATTTCCTTTTCCACCATAGGCCTCAAAGCGCACCAAATGAACACTTGTAGATTCTACAAAAAGAGTGTTTCAAAACTGCTCTTTCAAAAGAAGTGTTCAACTCTGTGAGTTGGATTCATACTTCACAAAGCAGTTTCACAGAACGCTTCTGTTTAGTTTTTATGGGAAGATATTCCCGTTTCCAACGAAGGCCTGAAAGGGCTCTAAATATCCACTTGCAGATTCTGCCAAAACACAGTTTCAAAACTGCTCTATCAAAAGGAAGGCTTATCTCTCCAAGTTGAATTCCCACATCATAAAGAGGTTTCTGAGAATGCTTCTGCCTGGTTTATATGTGAAGATATTTCCTTTTCCACCATAGGCCTCAAAGCGCTCCAAATGAACACTTGCAGATTCTACAAAAAGAGTGTTCCAAAACAGCTCTTTCAAAGGAAGTGTCCAACTCTGTGAGTTGGATTCATACTATACAAAGCAGTTTCACAGAACGCTTCTGTTTAGTTTTTTTGGGAAGATATCCCCGTTTCCAACGAAGGCCAGAAAGGGCTCCAAATATCCACTTGCAGATCCTACAAAAACACACTTTCAAAACTGCTCTATCAAAAGGAAGGCTTATCTCCCGAGTTGAATGCACACATCATAAAGAGGTTTCTGAGAATGCTTCTGCCTGGTTTATATGTGAAGATATTTCCTTTTCCACCATAGGCCTCAAAGCGCTCCAAACGAACACTTGCAGATTCTACAAAAAGAGTGTTTCAAAACTGCTCTTTGAAAGGAAGTGTTCAACTCTGTGAGTTGGATTCATACTACACAAAGCAGTTTCACAGAACTCTTCTGTTTAGTTTTTAATGGAAGATATTCCCGTTTCCAACGAAGGCCTGAAAGGGCTCCAAATATCCACTTGCAGATTCTGCAAAAACACAGTTTCAAAACTGCTCTATCAAAAGGAAGGCTTATCTCTCTGAGTTGAATGCACACATCATAAAGAGCTTTCTGAGAATGCTTCTGCCTTGTTTATATATGAAGATATTTCTTTTTCCACCATAGGCCTCAAATCGCTCCAAATGAACACTTGCAGATTCTACAAAAAGAGTGTTTCATAACTGCTCTAGCAAAGGAAAGGTTCACCTCTGTGAGTTGAACACACACATCACAAAGCAGTTTGTGAGAATGCTTCTGTCCAGTTTTTATGGGAAGATATTCCCGCTTCTAACAAAGGCCTGAAAGAGCTCCAAATATCCACTTGCAGAGGCTGCAAAAAGACTCTTTCCAAACTGCTCCATGAAAAGGAAAGTTCAACTCTGTGAGTTGAATGCACACATCATAAAGAAATTTCAAAGAATGCTTCTGTCTAGGTATTATGTGACGATATTTCCTTTTCCACCATAGGCTTCAAAGCGCTCCAAATGAACACATGTAGATTCTACAAAAAGAGTGTTTCAAAGCTGCTCTTTCAAAAGAAGTGTTCAACTCTGTGAGTTGGATTCATACTTCACAAAGCAGTTTCACAGAACGCTTCTGTTTCGTTTTTATGGGAAGATATTCCCGTTTGCAACGAAGGCCTGAAAGGGCTCTAAGTAACCACTTGCAGATTCTGCAAAAACACAGTTGCAAAACTGCTCTATCAAAAGGAAGGCTTATCTCTCCGAGTTGAATGCACACATCATAAAGAGGTTTCTGAGAATGCTTCTGCCTGGTTTATAAGTGAAGATATTTCCTTTTCCACCATAGGCCTCAAAGCGCTCCAAATGAACACTTGCAGATTCTACAAAAAGAGGGTTTCAAAACAGCTCTTTCAAAGGAAGTGTTCAACTCTGTGAGTTGGATTCATACTACACAAAGCAGTTTCACCGAACCTTCTGTTTAGTTTTTTTGGGAAGATATTCCCGTTTCCAACGAAGGCCTGAAAGGGCTCCAGATATGCACTTGTAGATTCTGCAAAAACACAGTTTCAAAACTGCTCTATCAAAAGGAAGTCTTATCTCTCCGAGTTGAATGCACACATCATACAGAGGTTTCTGGGAATGCTTCTGCCTGGTTTATAAGTGAAGATATTTCCTTTTCCACCATAGGCCTCAAATCGCTCCAAATGAACACTTGCAGATTCTACAAAAAGAGTGTTTCATAACTGCTCTAGCAAAGGAAAGGTTCACCTCTGTGAGTTGAACACACACATCACAAAGGAGTTTGTGAGAATGCTTCTGTCCAGTTTTTATGGGAAGATATTCCCGCTTCTAACAAAGGCCTGAAAGAGCTACAAATATCCACTTGCAGATGCTGCAAAAAGACTCTTTCCAAACTGCTCCATGAAAAAGAAGGTTCAACTCTGTGAGTTGAATGCGCACATCATAAAGAAGTTTCAAAGAATGCTTCTGTCTAGGTTTTATGTGAAGATATTTCTTTTTCCACCATAGGCCTCAAAGCGCTCCAAATGAACACTTGCAGATTCTACAAAAAGAGTGTTTCATAACTGCTCTAGCAAAGGAAAGGTTCACCTCTGTGAGTTGAACACACACATCACAAAGCAGTTTGTGAGAATGCTTCTGTTTAGTTTTTATGGGAAGATATTCCCGCTTTTAACAAACGCCTGAAAGAGCTCCAAATATCCACTTGCAGATGCTGCAAAAAGACTCTTTCCAAACTGCTCCATGATAAGGAAGGTTCAACTCTGTGAGTTGAATGCACACATCATAAAGAAGTTTCAAAGAATGCTTCTGTCTAGGTTTTATGTGAAGATATTTCCTTTTCCACCATAGGCCTCAAAGCGCTCCAAATGAACACTTGCAGATTCTACAAAACGAGTGTTTCAAAACTGCTCTTTCAAAAGAAGTGTTCAACTCTGTGAGTTGGATTCATACTTCACAAAGCAGTTTCACAGAACGCTTCTGTTTAGTTTTTATGGGAAGATATTCCCTTTTCCAACAAAGGCCTGAAATGGCTCCAAATATACAATTGCAGATTCTGCAAAAACACAGTTGCAAAACTGCTCTATCAAAAGGAAGGCTTATCTCTCCGAGTTGAATGCACACATCATAAAGAGGTTTCTGAGAATGCTTCTGCCTGGTTTATAAGTGAAGATATTTCCTTTTCCACCATAGGCCTCAAAGCGCTCCAAATGAACACTTGCAGATTCTACAAAAAGAGTGTTTCAAAACAGCTCTTTCAAAGGAAGTGTTCAACTCTGTGAGTTGGATTCATACTACACAAAGCAGTTTCAACGAACCTTCTGTTTAGTTTTTTTGGGAAGATATTCCCGTTTCCAACGAAGGCCTGAAAGGGCTCCAGATATGCACTTGTAGATTCTGCAAAAACACAGTTTCAAAACTGCTCTATCAAAAGGAAGTCTTATCTCTCCGAGTTGAATGCACACATCATACAGAGGTTTCTGGGAATGCTTCTGCCTGGTTTATAAGTGAAGATATTTCCTTTTCCACCATAGGCCTCAAATCGCTCCAAATGAACACTTGCAGACTCTACAAAAAGAGTGTTTCATAACTGCTCTAGCAAAGGAAAGGTTCACCTCTGTGAGTTGAACACACACATCACAAAGCAGTTTGTGAGAATGCTTCTGTCCAGTTTTTATGGGAAGATATTCCCGCTTCTAACAAAGGCCTGAAAGAGCTACAAATATCCACTTGCAGATGCTGCAAAAAGACTCTTTCCAAACTGTTCCATGAAAAAGAAGGTTCAACTCTGTGAGTTGAATGCACACATCATAAAGAAGTTTCAAAGAATGCTTCTGTCTAGGATTTATGTGAAGATATTTCTTTTTCCACCATAGGCCTCAAAGCGCTCCAAATGAACACTTGCAGATTCTACAAAAAGAGTGTTTCATAACTGCTCTAGCAAAGGAAAGGTTCACCTCTGTGAGTTGAACACACACATCACAAAGCAGTTTGTGAGAATGCTTCTGTTTAGTTTTTATGGGAAGATATTCCCGCTTTTAACAAACGCCTGAAAGAGCTCCAAATATCCACTTGCAGATGCTGCAAAAAGACTCTTTCCAAACTGCTCCATGATAAGGAAGGTTCAACTCTGTGAGTTGAATGCACACATCATAAAGAAGTTTCAAAGAATGCTTCTGTCTAGGTTTTATGTGAAGATATTTCCTTTTCCACCATAGGCCTCAAAGCGCTCCAAATGAACACTTGCAGATTCTACAAAACGAGTGTTTCAAAACTGCTCTTTCAAAAGAAGTGTTCAACTCTGTGAGTTGGATTCATAATTCACAAAGCAGTTTCACAGAACGCTTCTGTTTAGTTTTTATGGGAAGATAATCCCTTTTCCAACAAAGGCCTGAAAGGGCTCCAAATATACAATTGCAGATTCTGCAAAAACACAGTTGCAAAACTGCTCTATCAAAAGGAAGGCTTATCTCTCCGAGTTGAATGCACACATCATAAAGAGGTTTCTGAGAATGCTTCTGCCTGGTTTATAAGTGAAGATATTTCCTTTTCCACCATAGGCCTCAAAGCGCTCCAAATGAACACTTGCAGATTCTACAAAAGGAGTGTTTCAAAACAGCTCTTTCAAAGGAAGTGTTCAACTCTGTGAGTTGGATTCATACTACACAAAGCAGTTTCACAGAACCTACTGTTTAGTTTTTTTGGGAAGATATTCCCGTTTCCAACGAAGGCCTGAAAGGGCTCAATATATGCACTTGTAGATTCTGCAAAAACACAGTTTCAAAACTGCTCTATCAAAAGGAAGTCTTATCTCTCCGAGTTGAATGCACACATCATACAGAGGTTTCTGGGAATGCTTCTGCCTGGTTTATAAGTGAAGATATTTCCTTTTCCACCATAGGCCTCAAAGCGCTCCAAATGAACACTTGCAGATTCTACAAACAGAGTGTTTCAAAACAGCTCTTTCAAAGGAAGTGTCCAACTCTGTGAGTTGGATTGATACTACACAAAGCAGTTTCACAGAACGCTTCTCTTTAGTTTTTATGGGAAGATATTCCCGCTTCTAACAAAGGCCTGAAAGAGCTCAAAATATCCACTTGCAGATGCTGCAAAAAGACTCTTTCCAAACTGCTCCATGAAAAGGAATGTTCAACTCTGTGAGTTGAATGCACACATCATAAAGAAGTTTCAAAGAATGCTTCTGTCTAGGTTTTATGTGACAATATTTCCTTTTCCACCATAGGCCTCAAAGCGCACCAAATGAACACTTGTAGATTCTACAAAAAGAGTGTTTCAAAACTGCTCTTTCAAAAGAAGTGTTCAACTCTGTGAGTTGGATTCATACTTCACAAAGCAGTTTCACAGAACGCTTCTGTTTAGTTTTTATGGGAAGATATTCCCGTTTCCAACGAAGGCCTGAAAGGGCTCTAAATATCCACTTGCAGATTCTGCCAAAACACAGTTTCAAAACTGCTCTATCAAAAGGAAGGCTTATCTCTCCAAGTTGAATTCACACATCATAAAGAGGTTTCTGAGAATGCTTCTGCCTGGTTTATATGTGAAGATATTTCCTTTTCCACCATAGGCCTCAAAGCGCTCCAAATGAACACTTGCAGATTCTACAAAAAGAGTGTTCCAAAACAGCTCTTTCAAAGGAAGTGTCCAACTCTGTGAGTTGGATTCATACTATACAAAGCAGTTTCACAGAACGCTTCTGTTTAGTTTTTTTGGGAAGATATCCCCGTTTCCAACGAAGGCCAGAAAGGGCTCCAAATACCCACTTGCAGATCCTGCAAAAACACAGTTTCAAAACTGCTCTATCAAAAGGAAGGCTTATCTCCCGAGTTGAATGCACACATCATAAAGAGGTTTCTGAGAATGCTTCTGCCTGGTTTATATGTGAAGATATTTCCTTTTCCACCATAGGCCTCAAAGCGCTCCAAACGAACACTTGCAGATTCTACAAAAAGAGTGTTTCAAAACTGCTCTTTGAAAGGAAGTGTTCAACTCTGTGAGTTGGATTCATACTACACAAAGCAGTTTCACAGAACTCTTCTGTTTAGTTTTTAATGGAAGATATTCCCGTTTCCAACGAAGGCCTGAAAGGGCTCCAAATATCCACTTGCAGATTCTGCAAAAACACAGTTTCAAAACTGCTCTATCAAAAGGAAGGCTTATCTCTCTGAGTTGAATGCACACATCATAAAGAGCTTTCTGAGAATGCTTCTGCCTTGTTTATATATGAAGATATTTCTTTTTCCACCATAGGCCTCAAATCGCTCCAAATGAACACTTGCAGATTCTACAAAAAGAGTGTTTCATAACTGCTCTAGCAAAGGAAAGGTTCACCTCTGTGAGTTGAACACACACATCACAAAGCAGTTTGTGAGAATGCTTCTGTCCAGTTTTTATGGGAAGATATTCCCGCTTCTAACAAAGGCCTGAAAGAGCTCCAAATATCCACTTGCAGATGCTGCAAAAAGACTCTTTCCAAACTGCTCCATGAAAAGGAAAGTTCAACTCTGTGAGTTGAATGCACACATCATAAAGAAGTTTCAAAGAATGTTTCTGTCTAGGTATTATGTGACGATATTTCCTTTTCCACCATAGGCTTCAAAGCGCTCCAAATGAACACATGTAGATTCTACAAAAAGAGTGTTTCAAAGCTGCTCTTTCAAAAGAAGTGTTCAACTCTGTGAGTTGGATTCATACTTCACAAAGCAGTTTCACAGAACGCTTCTGTTTCGTTTTTATGGGAAGATATTCCCGTTTGCAACGAAGGCCTGAAAGGGCTCTAAGTAACCACTTGCAGATTCTGCAAAAACACAGTTGCAAAACTGCTCTATCAAAAGGAAGGCTTATCTCTCCGAGTTGAATGCACACATCATAAAGAGGTTTCTGAGAATGCTTCTGCCTGGTTTATAAGTGAAGATATTTCCTTTTCCACCATAGGCCTCAAAGCGCTCCAAATGAACACTTGCAGATTCTACAAAAAGAGGGTTTCAAAACAGCTCTTTCAAAGGAAGTGTTCAACTCTGTGAGTTGGATTCATACTACACAAAGCAGTTTCACCGAACCTTCTGTTTAGTTTTTGTGGGAAGATATTCCCGTTTCCAACGAAGGCCTGAAAGGGCTCCAGATATGCACTTGTAGATTCTGCAAAAACACAGTTTCAAAACTGCTCTATCAAAAGGAAGTCTTATCTCTCCGAGTTGAATGCACACATCATACAGAGGTTTCTGGGAATGCTTCTGCCTGGTTTATAAGTGAAGATATTTCCTTTTCCACCATAGGCCTCAAATCGCTCCAAATGAACACTTGCAGATTCTACAAAAAGAGTGTTTCATAACTGCTCTAGCAAAGGAAAGGTTCACCTCTGTGAGTTGAACACACACATCACAAAGGAGTTTGTGAGAATGCTTCTGTCCAGTTTTTATGGGAAGATATTCCCGCTTCTAACAAAGGCCTGAAAGAGCTACAAATATCCACTTGCAGATGCTGCAAAAAGACTCTTTCCAAACTGCTCCATGAAAAAGAAGGTTCAACTCTGTGAGTTGAATGCACACATCATAAAGAAGTTTCAAAGAATGCTTCTGTCTAGGATTTATGTGAAGATATTTCTTTTTCCACCATAGGCCTCAAAGCGCTCCAAATGAACACTTGCAGATTCTACAAAAAGAGTGTTTCATAACTGCTCTAGCAAAGGAAAGGTTCACCTCTGTGAGTTGAACACACACATCACAAAGCAGTTTGTGAGAATGCTTCTGTTTAGTTTTTATGGGAAGATATTCCCGCTTTTAACAAACGCCTGAAAGAGCTCCAAATATCCACTTGCAGATGCTGCAAAAAGACTCTTTCCAAACTGCTCCATGATAAGGAAGGTTCAACTCTGTGAGTTGAATGCACACATCATAAAGAAGTTTCAAAGAATGCTTCTGTCTAGGTTTTATGTGAAGATATTTCCTTTTCCACCATAGGCCTCAAAGCGCTCCAAATGAACACTTGCAGATTCTACAAAACGAGTGTTTCAAAACTGCTCTTTCAAAAGAAGTGTTCAACTCTGTGAGTTGGATTCATAATTCACAAAGCAGTTTCACAGAACGCTTCTGTTTAGTTTTTATGGGAAGATAATCCCTTTTCCAACAAAGGCCTGAAAGGGCTCCAAATATACAATTGCAGATTCTGCAAAAACACAGTTGCAAAACTGCTCTATCAAAAGGAAGGCTTATCTCTCCGAGTTGAATGCACACATCATAAAGAGGTTTCTGAGAATGCTTCTGCCTGGTTTATAAGTGAAGATATTTCCTTTTCCACCATAGGCCTCAAAGCGCTCCAAATGAACACTTGCAGATTCTACAAAAGGAGTGTTTCAAAACAGCTCTTTCAAAGGAAGTGTTCAACTCTGTGAGTTGGATTCATACTACACAAAGCAGTTTCACAGAACCTACTGTTTAGTTTTTTTGGGAAGATATTCCCGTTTCCAACGAAGGCCTGAAAGGGCTCAATATATGCACTTGTAGATTCTGCAAAAACACAGTTTCAAAACTGCTCTATCAAAAGGAAGTCTTATCTCTCCGAGTTGAATGCACACATCATACAGAGGTTTCTGGGAATGCTTCTGCCTGGTTTATAAGTGAAGATATTTCCTTTTCCACCATAGGCCTCAAAGCGCTCCAAATGAACACTTGCAGATTCTACAAACAGAGTGTTTCAAAACAGCTCTTTCAAAGGAAGTGTCCAACTCTGTGAGTTGGATTGATACTACACAAAGCAGTTTCACAGAACGCTTCTCTTTAGTTTTTATGGGAAGATATTCCCGCTTCTAACAAAGGCCTGAAAGAGCTCAAAATATCCACTTGCAGATGCTGCAAAAAGACTCTTTCCAAACTGCTCCATGAAAAGGAATGTTCAACTCTGTGAGTTGAATGCACACATCATAAAGAAGTTTCAAAGAATGCTTCTGTCTAGGTTTTATGTGACAATATTTCCTTTTCCACCATAGGCCTCAAAGCGCACCAAATGAACACTTGTAGATTCTACAAAAAGAGTGTTTCAAAACTGCTCTTTCAAAAGAAGTGTTCAACTCTGTGAGTTGGATTCATACTTCACAAAGCAGTTTCACAGAACGCTTCTGTTTAGTTTTTATGGGAAGATATTCCCGTTTCCAACGAAGGCCTGAAAGGGCTCTAAATATCCACTTGCAGATTCTGCCAAAACACAGTTTCAAAACTGCTCTATCAAAAGGAAGGCTTATCTCTCCAAGTTGAATTCACACATCATAAAGAGGTTTCTGAGAATGCTTCTGCCTGGTTTATATGTGAAGATATTTCCTTTTCCACCATAGGCCTCAAAGCGCTCCAAATGAACACTTGCAGATTCTACAAAAAGAGTGTTCCAAAACAGCTCTTTCAAAGGAAGTGTCCAACTCTGTGAGTTGGATTCATACTATACAAAGCAGTTTCACAGAACGCTTCTGTTTAGTTTTTTTGGGAAGATATCCCCGTTTCCAACGAAGGCCAGAAAGGGCTCCAAATACCCACTTGCAGATCCTGCAAAAACACAGTTTCAAAACTGCTCTATCAAAAGGAAGGCTTATCTCCCGAGTTGAATGCACACATCATAAAGAGGTTTCTGAGAATGCTTCTGCCTGGTTTATATGTGAAGATATTTCCTTTTCCACCATAGGCCTCAAAGCGCTCCAAACGAACACTTGCAGATTCTACAAAAAGAGTGTTTCAAAACTGCTCTTTGAAAGGAAGTGTTCAACTCTGTGAGTTGGATTCATACTACACAAAGCAGTTTCACAGAACTCTTCTGTTTAGTTTTTAATGGAAGATATTCCCGTTTCCAACGAAGGCCTGAAAGGGCTCCAAATATCCACTTGCAGATTCTGCAAAAACACAGTTTCAAAACTGCTCTATCAAAAGGAAGGCTTATCTCTCTGAGTTGAATGCACACATCATAAAGAGCTTTCTGAGAATGCTTCTGCCTTGTTTATATATGAAGATATTTCTTTTTCCACCATAGGCCTCAAATCGCTCCAAATGAACACTTGCAGATTCTACAAAAAGAGTGTTTCATAACTGCTCTAGCAAAGGAAAGGTTCACCTCTGTGAGTTGAACACACACATCACAAAGCAGTTTGTGAGAATGCTTCTGTCCAGTTTTTATGGGAAGATATTCCCGCTTCTAACAAAGGCCTGAAAGAGCTCCAAATATCCACTTGCAGATGCTGCAAAAAGACTCTTTCCAAACTGCTCCATGAAAAGGAAAGTTCAACTCTGTGAGTTGAATGCACACATCATAAAGAAGTTTCAAAGAATGTTTCTGTCTAGGTATTATGTGACGATATTTCCTTTTCCACCATAGGCTTCAAAGCGCTCCAAATGAACACATGTAGATTCTACAAAAAGAGTGTTTCAAAGCTGCTCTTTCAAAAGAAGTGTTCAACTCTGTGAGTTGGATTCATACTTCACAAAGCAGTTTCACAGAACGCTTCTGTTTCGTTTTTATGGGAAGATATTCCCGTTTGCAACGAAGGCCTGAAAGGGCTCTAAGTAACCACTTGCAGATTCTGCAAAAACACAGTTGCAAAACTGCTCTATCAAAAGGAAGGCTTATCTCTCCGAGTTGAATGCACACATCATAAAGAGGTTTCTGAGAATGCTTCTGCCTGGTTTATAAGTGAAGATATTTCCTTTTCCACCATAGGCCTCAAAGCGCTCCAAATGAACACTTGCAGATTCTACAAAAAGAGGGTTTCAAAACAGCTCTTTCAAAGGAAGTGTTCAACTCTGTGAGTTGGATTCATACTACACAAAGCAGTTTCACCGAACCTTCTGTTTAGTTTTTGTGGGAAGATATTCCCGTTTCCAACGAAGGCCTGAAAGGGCTCCAGATATGCACTTGTAGATTCTGCAAAAACACAGTTTCAAAACTGCTCTATCAAAAGGAAGTCTTATCTCTCCGAGTTGAATGCACACATCATACAGAGGTTTCTGGGAATGCTTCTGCCTGGTTTATAAGTGAAGATATTTCCTTTTCCACCATAGGCCTCAAATCGCTCCAAATGAACACTTGCAGATTCTACAAAAAGAGTGTTTCATAACTGCTCTAGCAAAGGAAAGGTTCACCTCTGTGAGTTGAACACACACATCACAAAGGAGTTTGTGAGAATGCTTCTGTCCAGTTTTTATGGGAAGATATTCCCGCTTCTAACAAAGGCCTGAAAGAGCTACAAATATCCACTTGCAGATGCTGCAAAAAGACTCTTTCCAAACTGCTCCATGAAAAAGAAGGTTCAACTCTGTGAGTTGAATGCACACATCATAAAGAAGTTTCAAAGAATGCTTCTGTCTAGGATTTATGTGAAGATATTTCTTTTTCCACCATAGGCCTCAAAGCGCTCCAAATGAACACTTGCAGATTCTACAAAAAGAGTGTTTCATAACTGCTCTAGCAAAGGAAAGGTTCACCTCTGTGAGTTGAACACACACATCACAAAGCAGTTTGTGAGAATGCTTCTGTTTAGTTTTTATGGGAAGATATTCCCGCTTTTAACAAACGCCTGAAAGAGCTCCAAATATCCACTTGCAGATGCTGCAAAAAGACTCTTTCCAAACTGCTCCATGATAAGGAAGGTTCAACTCTGTGAGTTGAATGCACACATCATAAAGAAGTTTCAAAGAATGCTTCTGTCTAGGTTTTATGTGAAGATATTTCCTTTTCCACCATAGGCCTCAAAGCGCTCCAAATGAACACTTGCAGATTCTACAAAACGAGTGTTTCAAAACTGCTCTTTCAAAAGAAGTGTTCAACTCTGTGAGTTGGATTCATAATTCACAAAGCAGTTTCACAGAACGCTTCTGTTTAGTTTTTATGGGAAGATAATCCCTTTTCCAACAAAGGCCTGAAAGGGCTCCAAATATACAATTGCAGATTCTGCAAAAACACAGTTGCAAAACTGCTCTATCAAAAGGAAGGCTTATCTCTCCGAGTTGAATGCACACATCATAAAGAGGTTTCTGAGAATGCTTCTGCCTGGTTTATAAGTGAAGATATTTCCTTTTCCACCATAGGCCTCAAAGCGCTCCAAATGAACACTTGCAGATTCTACAAAAAGAGTGTTTCAAAACAGCTCTTTCAAAGGAAGTGTTCAACTCTGTGAGTTGGATTCATACTACACAAAGCAGTTTCACAGAACCTACTGTTTAGTTTTTTTGGGAAGATATTCCCGTTTCCAACGAAGGCCTGAAAGGGCTCAATATATGCACTTGTAGATTCTGCAAAAACACAGTTTCAAAACTGCTCTATCAAAAGGAAGTCTTATCTCTCCGAGTTGAATGCACACATCATACAGAGGTTTCTGGGAATGCTTCTGCCTGGTTTATAAGTGAAGATATTTCCTTTTCCACCATAGGCCTCAAAGCGCTCCAAATGAACACTTGCAGATTCTACAAAAAGAGTGTTTCAAAACAGCTCTTTCAAAGGAAGTGTCCAACTCTGTGAGTTGGATTGATACTACACAAAGCAGTTTCACAGAACGCTTCTCTTTAGTTTTTATGGGAAGATATTCCCGCTTCTAACAAAGGCCTGAAAGAGCTCAAAATATCCACTTGCAGATGCTGCAAAAAGACTCTTTCCAAACTGCTCCATGAAAGGAATGTTCAACTCTGTGAGTTGAATGCACACATCATAAAGAAGTTTCAAAGAATGCTTCTGTCTAGGTTTTATGTGACAATATTTCCTTTTCCACCATAGGCCTCAAAGCGCACCAAATGAACACTTGTAGATTCTACAAAAAGAGTGTTTCAAAACTGCTCTTTCAAAAGAAGTGTTCAACTCTGTGAGTTGGATTCATACTTCACAAAGCAGTTTCACAGAACGCTTCTGTTTAGTTTTTATGGGAAGATATTCCCGTTTCCAACGAAGGCCTGAAAGGGCTCTAAATATCCACTTGCAGATTCTGCCAAAACACAGTTTCAAAACTGCTCTATCAAAAGGAAGGCTTATCTCTCCAAGTTGAATTCACACATCATAAAGAGGTTTCTGAGAATGCTTCTGCCTGGTTTATATGTGAAGATATTTCCTTTTCCACCATAGGCCTCAAAGCGCTCCAAATGAACACTTGCAGATTCTACAAAAAGAGTGTTCCAAAACAGCTCTTTCAAAGGAAGTGTCCAACTCTGTGAGTTGGATTCATACTATACAAAGCAGTTTCACAGAACGCTTCTGTTTAGTTTTTTTGGGAAGATATCCCCGTTTCCAACGAAGGCCAGAAAGGGCTCCAAATATCCACTTGCAGATCCTGCAAAAACACACTTTCAAAACTGCTCTATCAAAAGGAAGGCTTATCTCCCGAGTTGAATGCACACATCATAAAGAGGTTTCTGAGAATGCTTCTGCCTGGTTTATATGTGAAGATATTTCCTTTTCCACCATAGGCCTCAAAGCGCTCCAAACGAACACTTGCAGATTCTACAAAAAGAGTGTTTCAAAACTGCTCTTTGAAAGGAAGTGTTCAACTCTGTGAGTTGGATTCATACTACACAAAGCAGTTTCACAGAACTCTTCTGTTTAGTTTTTAATGGAAGATATTCCCGTTTCCAACGAAGGCCTGAAAGGGCTCCAAATATCCACTTGCAGATTCTGCAAAAACACAGTTTCAAAACTGCTCTATCAAAAGGAAGGCTTATCTCTCTGAGTTGAATGCACACATCATAAAGAGCTTTCTGAGAATGCTTCTGCCTTGTTTATATATGAAGATATTTCTTTTTCCACCATAGGCCTCAAATCGCTCCAAATGAACACTTGCAGATTCTACAAAAAGAGTGTTTCATAACTGCTCTAGCAAAGGAAAGGTTCACCTCTGTGAGTTGAACACACACATCACAAAGCAGTTTGTGAGAATGCTTCTGTCCAGTTTTTATGGGAAGATATTCCCGCTTCTAACAAAGGCCTGAAAGAGCTCCAAATATCCACTTGCAGATGCTGCAAAAAGACTCTTTCCAAACTGCTCCATGAAAAGGAAAGTTCAACTCTGTGAGTTGAATGCACACATCATAAAGAAATTTCAAAGAATGCTTCTGTCTAGGTATTATGTGACGATATTTCCTTTTCCACCATAGGCTTCAAAGCGCTCCAAATGAACACATGTAGATTCTACAAAAAGAGTGTTTCAAAGCTGCTCTTTCAAAAGAAGTGTTCAACTCTGTGAGTTGGATTCATACTTCACAAAGCAGTTTCACAGAACGCTTCTGTTTCGTTTTTATGGGAAGATATTCCCGTTTGCAACGAAGGCCTGAAAGGGCTCTAAGTAACCACTTGCAGATTCTGCAAAAACACAGTTGCAAAACTGCTCTATCAAAAGGAAGGCTTATCTCTGCGAGTTGAATGCACACATCATAAAGAGGTTTCTGAGAATGCTTCTGCCTGGTTTATAAGTGAAGATATTTCCTTTTCCACCATAGGCCTCAAAGCGCTCCAAATGAACACTTGCAGATTCTACAAAAAGAGGGTTTCAAAACAGCTCTTTCAAAGGAAGTGTTCAACTCTGTGAGTTGGATTCATACTACACAAAGCAGTTTCACCGAACCTTCTGTTTAGTTTTTTTGGGAAGATATTCCCGTTTCCAACGAAGGCCTGAAAGGGCTCCAGATATGCACTTGTAGATTCTGCAAAAACACAGTTTCAAAACTGCTCTATCAAAAGGAAGTCTTATCTCTCCGAGTTGAATGCACACATCATACAGAGGTTTCTGGGAATGCTTCTGCCTGGTTTATAAGTGAAGATATTTCCTTTTCCACCATAGGCCTCAAATCGCTCCAAATGAACACTTGCAGATTCTACAAAAAGAGTGTTTCATAACTGCTCTAGCAAAGGAAAGGTTCACCTCTGTGAGTTGAACACACACATCACAAAGGAGTTTGTGAGAATGCTTCTGTCCAGTTTTTATGGGAAGATATTCCCGCTTCTAACAAAGGCCTGAAAGAGCTACAAATATCCACTTGCAGATGCTGCAAAAAGACTCTTTCCAAACTGCTCCATGAAAAAGAAGGTTCAACTCTGTGAGTTGAATGCACACATCATAAAGAAGTTTCAAAGAATGCTTCTGTCTAGGATTTATGTGAAGATATTTCTTTTTCCACCATAGGCCTCAAAGCGCTCCAAATGAACACTTGCAGATTCTACAAAAAGAGTGTTTCATAACTGCTCTAGCAAAGGAAAGGTTCACCTCTGTGAGTTGAACACACACATCACAAAGCAGTTTGTGAGAATGCTTCTGTTTAGTTTTTATGGGAAGATATTCCCGCTTTTAACAAACGCCTGAAAGAGCTCCAAATATCCACTTGCAGATGCTGCAAAAAGACTCTTTCCAAACTGCTCCATGATAAGGAAGGTTCAACTCTGTGAGTTGAATGCACACATCATAAAGAAGTTTCAAAGAATGCTTCTGTCTAGGTTTTATGTGAAGATATTTCCTTTTCCACCATAGGCCTCAAAGCGCTCCAAATGAACACTTGCAGATTCTACAAAACGAGTGTTTCAAAACTGCTCTTTCAAAAGAAGTGTTCAACTCTGTGAGTTGGATTCATAATTCACAAAGCAGTTTCACAGAACGCTTCTGTTTAGTTTTTATGGGAAGATAATCCCTTTTCCAACAAAGGCCTGAAAGGGCTCCAAATATACAATTGCAGATTCTGCAAAAACACAGTTGCAAAACTGCTCTATCAAAAGGAAGGCTTATCTCTCCGAGTTGAATGCACACATCATAAAGAGGTTTCTGAGAATGCTTCTGCCTGGTTTATAAGTGAAGATATTTCCTTTTCCACCATAGGCCTCAAAGCGCTCCAAATGAACACTTGCAGATTCTACAAAAAGAGTGTTCCAAAACAGCTCTTTCAAAGGAAGTGTCCAACTCTGTGAGTTGGATTCATACTATACAAAGCAGTTTCACAGAACGCTTCTGTTTAGTTTTTTTGGGAAGATATCCCCGTTTCCAACGAAGGCCAGAAAGGGCTCCAAATATCCACTTGCAGATCCTGCAAAAACACAGTTTCAAAACTGCTCTATCAAAAGGAAGGCTTATCTCCCGAGTTGAATGCACACATCATAAAGAGGTTTCTGAGAATGCTTCTGCCTGGTTTATATGTGAAGATATTTCCTTTTCCACCATAGGCCTCAAAGCGCTCCCAAAGAACACTTGCAGATTCTACAAAAAGAGTATTTCAAAACTGCTCTTTCAAAGGAAGTGTTCAACTCTGTGAGTTGGATTCATACTACACAAAGCAGTTTCACAGAACTCTTCTGTTTAGTTTTTATGGGAAGATATTCCCGTTTCCAACGAAGGCCTGAAAGGGCTCCAAATATCCACTTGCAGATTCTGCAAAAATACAGTTTCAAAACTGCTCTATCAAAAGGAAGGCTTATCTCTCTGAGTTGAATGCACGCATCATAAAGAGCTTTCTGAGAATGCTTCTGCCTTGTTTATATATGAAGATATTTCTTTTTCCACCATAGGCCTCAAATCGCTCCAAATGAACACTTGCAGATTCTACAAAAAGAGTGTTTCATAACTGCTCTAGCAAAGGAAAGGTTCACCTCTGTGAGTAGAACACACACATCACAAAGCAGTTTGTGAGAATGCATCTGTCCAGTTTTTATGGGAAGATATCCCCGCTTCTAACAAAGGCCTGAAAGAGCTCCAAATATCCACTTGCAGATGCTGCAAAAAGACTCTTTCCAAACTGCTCCATGAAAAGGAAGGTTCAACTCTGTGAGTTGAATGCACACATCATAAAGAAGTTTCAAAGAATGCTTCTGTCTAGGTATTATGTGACGATATTTCCTTTTCCACCATAGGCCTCAAAGCGCTCCAAATGAACACATGTAGATTCTACAAAAAGAGTGTTTCAAAGCTGCTCTTTCAAAAGAAGTGTTCAACTCTGTGAGTTGGATTCATACTTCACAAAGCAGTTTCACAGAACGTTTCTGTTTCGTTTTTATGGGAAGATATTCCCGTTTGCAACGAAGGCCTGAAAGGGCTCTAAGTAACCACTTGCAGATTCTGCCAAAACACAGTTTCAAAACTGCTCTATCAAAAGGAAGGCTTATCTCTCCGAGTTGAATGCACACATCATAAAGAGGTTTCTGAGAATGCTTCTGCCTGGTTTATATGTGAAGATATTTCCTTTTCCACCATAGGCCTCAAAGCGCTCCAAACGAACACTTGCAGATTCTACAAAAAGAGAGTTTCAAAACTGCTCTTTCAAAGGAAGTGTTCAACTCTGTGAGTTGGATTCATACTACACAAAGCAGTTTCACAGAACTCTTCTGTTTAGTTTTTATGGGAAGATATTCCCGTTTCCAACGAAGGCCTGAAAGGGCTCCAAATATCCACTTGCAGATTCTGCAAAAATACAGTTTCAAAACTGCTCTATCAAAAGGAAGGCTTATCTCTCTGAGTTGAATGCACACATCATAAAGAGCTTTCTGAGAATGCTTCTGCCTTGTTTATATATGAAGATATTTCTTTTTCCACCATAGGCCTCAAATCGCTCCAAATGAACACTTGCAGATTCTACAAAAAGAGTGTTTCATAACTGCTCTAGCAAAGGAAAGGTTCACCTCTGTGAGTTGAACTCACACATCTCAAAGCAGTTTGTGAGAATGCTTCTGTCCAGTTTTTATGGGAAGATATTCCCGCTTCTAGCAAAGGCCTGAAAGAGCTCCAAATATCCACTTGCAGATGCTGCAAAAAGACTCTTTCCAAACTGCTCCATGAAAAAGAAGGTTCAACTCTGTGAGTTGAATGCACACATCATAAAGAAGTTTCAAAGAATGCTTCTGTCTAGGTTTTATGTGAAGATATTTCTTTTTCCACCATAGGCCTCAAAGCGCTCCAAATGAACACTTGCAGATTCTACAAAAAGAGTGTTTCATAACTGCTCTAGCAAAGGAAAGGTTCACCTCTGTGATTTGAACACACACATCTCAAAGCAGTTTGTGAGAATGCTTCTGTCCAGTTTTTATGGGAAGATATTCCCGCTTCTAGCAAAGGCCTGAAAGAGCTCCAAATATCCACTTGCAGATGCTGCAAAAAGACTCTTTCCAAACTGCTCCATGAAAAGGAATGTTCAACTCTGTGAGTTGAATGCACACATCATAAAGAAGTTTCAAAGAATGCTTCTGTCTAGGTTTTATGTGAAGATATTTCCTTTTCCACCATAGGCCTCAAAGCGCTCCAAATGAACACTTGCAGATTCTACAAAAAGAGTGTTTCAAAGCTGCTTTTTCAAAAGAAGTGTTCAACTCTGTGAGTTGGATTCATACTTCCCAAAGAAGTTTCACAGAACGCTTCTGTTTAGTTTTTATGGGAAGATATTCCCGTTTCCAACGAAGGCCTGAAAGGGCTCCAAATATCCACTTGCAGATTCTGCAAAAACACAGTTGCAAAACTGCTCTATCAAAAGGAAGGCTTATCTCTCCGAGTTGAATGCACACATCATAAAGAGGTTTCTGAGAATGCTTCTGCCTGGATTATATGTGAAGATATTTCCTTTTCCACCATAGGCCTCAAAGCGCCCCAAACGAACACTTGCAGATTCTACAAAAAGAGTGTTTCAAAACTGCTCTTTGAAAGAAAGTGTTCAACTCTGTGAGTTGGATTCATACTACACAAAGCAGTTTCACAGAACTCTTCTGTTTAGTTTTTAATGGAAGATATTCCCGTTTCCAACGAAGGCCTGAAAGGGCTCCAAATATCCACTTGCAGATTCTGCAAAAACACAGTTTCAAAACTGCTCTATCAAAAGGAAGGCTTATCTCTCTGAGTTGAATGCACACATCATAAAGAGCTTTCTGAGAATGCTTCTGCCTTGTTTATATATGAAGATATTTCTTTTTCCACCATAGGCCTCAAATCGCTCCAAATGAACACTTGCAGATTCTACAAAAAGAGTGTTTCATAACTGCTCTAGCAAAGGAAAGGTTCACCTCTGTGAGTTGAACACACACATCACAAAGCAGTTTGTGAGAATGCTTCTGTCCAGTTTTTATGGGAAGATATTCCCGCTTCTAAAAAAGGCCTGAAAGAGCTCCAAATATCCACTTGCAGATGCTGCAAAAAGACTCTTTCCAAACTGCTCCATGAAAAGGAAAGTTCAACTCTGTGAGTTGAATGCACACATCATAAAGAAGTTTCAAAGAATGCTTCTGTCTAGGTATTATGTGACGATACTTCCTTTTCCACCATAGGCTTCAAAGCGCTCCAAATGAACACATGTAGATTCTACAAAAAGAGTGTTTCAAAGCTGCTCTTTCAAAAGAAGTGTTCAACTCTGTGAGTTGGATTCATACTTCACAAAGCAGTTTCACAGAACGTTTCTGTTTCGTTTTTATGGGAAGATATTCCCGTTTCCAACGAAGGCCTGAAAGGGCTCTAAGTAACCACTTGCAGATTCTGCCAAAACACAGTTTCAAAACTGCTCTATCAAAAGGAAGGCTTATCTCTCCGAGTTGAATGCATACATCATAAAGAGGTTTCTGAGAATGCTTCTGCCTGGTTTATATGTGAAGATATTTCCTTTTCCACCATAGGCCTCAAAGCGCTCCAAACGAACACTTGCAGATTCTACAAAAAGAGTGTTTCAAAACTGCTCTTTCAAAGGAAGTGTTCAACTCTGTGAGTTGGATTCATACTACACAAAGCAGTTTCACAGAACTCTTCTGTTTAGTTTTTAATGGAAGATATTCCCGTTTCCAACGAAGGCCTGAAAGGGCTCCAAATATCCACTTGCAGATTCTGCAAAAATACAGTTGCAAAACTGCTCTATCAAAAGGAAGGCTTATCTCTCTGAGTTGAATGCACACATCATAAAGAGCTTTCTGAGAATGCTTCTGCCTTGTTTATATATGAAGATATTTCTTTTTCCACCATAGGCCTCAAATCGCTCCAAATGAACACTTGCAGATTCTACAAAAAGAGTGTTTCATAACTGCTCTAGCAAAGGAAAGGTTCACCTCTGTGATTTGAACACACACATCTCAAAGCAGTTTGTGAGAATGCTTCTGTCCAGTTTTTATGGGAAGATATTCCCGCTTCTAGCAAAGGCCTGAAAGAGCTCCAAATATCCACTTGCAGATGCTGCAAAAAGACTCTTTCCAAACTGCTCCATGAAAAAGAAGGTTCAACTCTGTGAGTTGAATGCACACATCATAAAGAAGTTTCAAAGAATGCTTCTGTCTAGGTTTTATGTGAAGATATTTCTTTTTCCACCATAGGCCTCAAAGCGCTCCAAATGAACACTTGCAGATTCTACAAAAAGAGTGTTTCATAACTGCTCTAGAAAAGGAAAGGTTCACCTCTGTGAGTTGAACACACACATCACAAAGCAGTTTGTGAGAATGCTTCTGTCCAGTTTTAATGGGAAGATATTCCCGCTTCTAACAAAGGCCTGAAAGAGCTCCAAATATCCACTGGCAGATGCTGCAAAAAGACTCTTTCCAAACTGCTCCATGAAAAGGAATGTTCAACTCTGTGAGTTGAATGCACACATCATAAAGAAGTTTCAAAGAATGCTTCTGTCTAGGTTTTATGTGAAGACATTTCCTTTTCCACCATAGGCCTCAAAGCGCTCCAAATGAACACTTGCAGATTCTACAAAAAGAGTGTTTCAAAGCTGCTCTTTCAAAAGAAGTGTTCAACTCTGTGAGTTGGATTCATACTTCACAAAGGAGTTTCACAGAACGCTTCTGTTTAGTTTTTATGGGAAGATATTCCCGTTTCCAAAGAAGGCCTGAAATGGCTCCAAATATACACTTGCAGATTCTGCAAAAACACAGTTGCAAAACTGCTCTATCAAAAGGAAGGCTTATCTCTCCGAGTTGAATGCACACATCATAAAGAGGTTTCTGAGAATGCTTCTGCCTGGATTATATGTGAAGATATTTCCTTTTCCACCATAGGCCTCAAAGCGCTCCAAACGAACACTTGCAGATTCTACAAAAAGAGTGTTTCAAAACTGCTCTTTGAAAGGAAGTGTTCAACTCTGTGAGTTGGATTCATACTACACAAAGCAGTTTCACAGAACTCTTCTGTTTAGTTTTTAATGGAAGATATTCCCGTTTCCAACGAAGGCCTGAAATGGCTCCAAATATCCACTTGCAGATTCTGCAAAAACACAGTTGCAAAACTGCTCTATCAAAAGGAAGGCTTATCTCTCTGAGTTGAATGCACACATCATAAAGAGCTTTCTGAGAATGCTTCTGCCTTGTTTATATATGAAGATATTTCTTTTTCCACCTTAGGCCTCAAATCGCTCCAAATGAACACTTGCAGATTCTACAAAAAGAGTGTTTCATAACTGCTCTAGCAAAGGAAAGGTTCACCTCTGTGAGTTGAACACACACATCACAAAGCAGTTTGTGAGAATGCTTCTGTCCAGTTTTTATGGGAAGATATTCCCGCTTCTAAAAAAGGCCTGAAAGAGCTCCAAATATCCTATTGCAGATGCTGCAAAAAGACTCTTTCCAAACTGCTCCATGAAAAGGAAAGCTCAACTCTGTGAGTTGAATGCACACATCATAAAGAAGTTTCAAAGAATGCTTCTGTCTAGGTATTATGTGACGATATTTCCTTTTCCACCATAGGCCTCAAAGCGCTCCAAATGAACACATGTAGATTCTACAAAAAGAGTGTTTCAAAACTGCTCTTTCAAAAGAAGTGTTCAACTCTGTGAGTTGGATTCATACTTCACAAAGCAGTTTCACAGAACGTTTCTGTTTCGTTTTTATCGGAAGATATTCCCGTTTGCAACGAAGGCCTGAAAGGGCTCCAAGTATCCACTTGCAGATTCTGCCAAAACACAGTTTCAAAACTGCTCTATCAAAAGGAAGGCTTATCTCTCCGAGTTGAATGCACACATCATAAAGAGGTTTCTGAGAATGCTTCTGCCTGGTTTATATGTGAAGATATTTCCATTTCCACCATAGGCCTCAAAGCGCTCCAAACGAACACTTGCAGATTCTACAAAAAGAGTGTTTCAAAGCTGCTCTTTCTAAAGAAGTGTTCAACTCTGTGAGTTGGATTCATACTTCACAAAGGAGTTTCACAGAACGCTTCTCTTTAGTTTTTATGGGAAGATATTCCCGTTTCCAACGAAGGCCTGAAAGGGCTCCAAATATCCACTTGCAGATTCTGCAAAAACACAGTTGCAAAACTGCTCTATCAAAAGGAAGGCTTATCTCTCTGAGTTGAATGCACACATCATAAAGAGCTTTCTGAGAATGCTTCTGCCTTGTTTATATATGAAGATATTTCTTTTTCCACCATAGGCCTCAAATCGCTCCAAATGAACACTTGCAGATTCTACAAAAAGAGTGTTTCATAACTGCTCTAGCAAAGGAAAGGTTCACCTCTGTGAGTTGAACACACACATCACAAAGCAGTTTGTGAGAATGCTTCTGTCCAGTTTTAATGGGAAGATATTCCCGCTTCTAACAAAGGCCTGAAAGAGCTCCAAATATCCACTTGCAGATGCTGCAAAAAGACTCTTTCCAAACTGCTCCATGAAAAGGAATGTTCAACTCTGTGAGTTGAATGCACACATCATAAAGAAGTTTCAAAGAATGCTTCTGTCTAGGTTTTATGTGAAGATATTTCCTTTTCCACCATAGGCCTCAAAGCGCTCCAAATGAACACTTGCAGATTCTACAAAAAGAGTGTTTCAAAGCTGCTTTTTCAAAAGAAGTGTTCAACTCTGTGAGTTGGATTCATACTTCCCAAAGGAGTTTCACAGAACGCTTCTGTTTAGTTTTTATGGGAAGATATTCCCGTTTCCAACGAAGGCCTGAAAGGGCTCCAAATATCCACTTGCAGATTCTGCAAAAACACAGTTGCAAAACTGCTCTATCAAAAGGAAGGCTTATCTCTCCGAGTTGAATGCACACATCATAAAGAGGTTTCTGAGAATGCTTCTGCCTGGATTATATGTGAAGATATTTCCTTTTCCACCATAGGCCTCAAAGCGCTCCAAACAAACACTTGCAGATTCTACAAAAAGAGTGTTTCAAAACTGCTCATTGAAAGGAAGTGTTCAACTCTGTGAGTTGGATTCATACTACACAAAGCAGTTTCACAGAACTCTTCTGTTTAGTTTTTAATGGAAGATATTCCCGTTTCCAACGAAGGCCTGAAAGGGCTCCAAATATCCACTTGCAGATTCTGCAGAAACACAGTTTCAAAACTGCTCTATCAAAAGGAAGGCTTATCTCTCTGAGTTGAATGCACACATCATAAAGAGCTTTCTGAGAATGCTTCTGCCTTGTTTATATATGAAGATATCTCTTTTTCCACCATAGGCCTCAAATCGCTCCAAATGAACACTTGCAGATTCTACAAAAAGAGTGTTTCATAACTGCTCTAGCAAAGGAAACGTTCACCTCTGTGAGTTGAACACACACATCTCAAAGCAGTTTGTGAGAATGCTTCTGTCCAGTTTTTATGGGAAGATATTCCCGCTTCTAACAAAGGCCTGAAAGAGCTCCAAATATCCACTTGCAGATGCTGCAAAAAGACTCTTTCCAAACTGCTCCATGAAAAAGAAGGTTCAACTCTGTGAGTTGAATGCACACATCATAAAGAAGTTTCAAAGAATGCTTCTGTCTAGGTTTTATGTGAAGATATTTCTTTTTCCACCATAGGCCTCAAAGCGCTCCAAATGAACACTTGCAGATTCTACAAAAAGAGTGTTTCATAACTGCTCTAGCAAAGGAATAGTTCACCTCTGTGAGTTGAACACACACATCACAAAGCAGTTTGTGAGAATGCTTCTGTTTAGTTTTTATGGGAAGATATTCCCGCTTTTAACAAACGCCTGAAAGAGCTCCAAGTATCCACTTGCAGATGCTGCAAAAAGACTCTTTCCAAACTGCCCCATGATAAGGAAGGTCCAACTCTGTGAGTTGAATGCACACATCATAAAGAAGTTTCAAAGAATGCTTCTGTCTAGGTTTTATGTGAAGATATTTCCTTTTCCACCATAGGCCTCAAAGCGCTCCAAATGAACACTTGCAGATTCTACAAAACGAGTGTTTCAAAACTGCTCTTTCAAAAGAAGTGTTCAACTCTGTGAGTTGGATTCATACTTCACAAAGCAGTTTCACAGAACGTTTCTGTTTAGTTTTTATGGGAAGATATTCCCTTTTCCAACAAAGGCCTGAAAGGGCTCCAAATATACAATTGCAGATTCTGCAAAAACACAGTTGCAAAACTGCTCTATCAAAAGGAAGGCTTATCTCTCCGAGTTGAATGCACACATCATAAAGAGGTTTCTGAGAATGCTTCTGCCTGGTTTATAAGTGAAGATATTTCCTTTTCCACCATAGGCCTCAAAGCGCTCCAAATGAACACTTGCAGATTCTACAAAAAGAGTGTTTCAAAACAGCTCTTTCAAAGGAAGTGTCCAACTCTGTGTGTTGGATTGATACTACACAAAGCAGTTTCACAGAACGCTTCTCTTTAGTTTTTATGGGAAGATATTCCCGCTTCTAACAAAGGCCTGAAAGACCTCCAAATATCCACTTGCAGATGCTGCAAAAAGACTCTTTCCAAACTGCTCCATGAAAAGGAAAGTTCAACTCTGTGAGTTGAATGCACACATCATAAAGAAGTTTCAAAGAATGTTTCTGTCTAGGTTTTATGTGACGATATTTCCTTTTCCACCATAGGCCTCAAAGCCCACCAAATGAACACTTGTAGATTCTACAAAAAGAGTGTTTCAAAACTGCTCTTTCAAAAGAAGTGTTCAACTCTGTGAGTTGGATTCATACTTCACAAAGCAGTTTCACAGAACGCTTCTGTTTAGTTTTTATGGGAAGATATTCCCGTTTCCAACGAAGGCCTGAAAGGGCTCTAAATATCCACTTGCAGATTCTGCCAAAACACAGTTTCAAAACTGCTCTATCAAAAGGAAGGCTTATCTCTCCAAGTTGAATTCACACATCATAAAGAGGTTTCTGAGAATGCTTCTGCATGGTTTATAAGTGAAGATATTTCCTTTTCCACCATATGCCTCAAAGCGCTCCAAATAAACACTTGCAGATTCTACAAAAAGAGTCTTCCAAAACAGCTCTTTCAAAGGAAGTGTCCAACTCTGTGAGTTGGATTCATACTATACAAAGCAGTTTCACAGTACGATTCTGTTTAGTTTTTTTGGGAAGATATCCCCGTTTCCAACGAAGGCCAGAAAGGGCTCCAAATATCCACTTGCAGATCGTGCAAAAACACAGTTTAAAAACTGCTCTATCAAAAGGAAGGCTTATCTCCCCGAGTTGAATGCACACATCATAAAGAGGTTTCTGAGAATGCTTCTGCCTTGTTTATATATGAAGATATTTCTTTTTCCACAATAGGCCTCATAGGGCTCCAAACGAACACTTGCAGATTCTACAAAAAGAGTGTTTCAAAACTGCTCTTTGAAAGGAAGTGTTCAACTCTGTGAGTTGGATTCATACTACACAAACCAGTTTCACAGAACTCTTCTGTTTAGTTTTTAATGGAAGATATTCCCGTTTCCAACGAAGGCCTTAAAGGGCTCCAAATATCCACTTGCAGATTCTGCAAAGACACAGTTTCAAAACTGCTCTATCAAAAGGAGGCTTATCTCTCTGAGTTGAATGCACACATCATAAAGAGCTTTCTGAGAATGCTTCTGCCTTGTTTATATATGAAGATATTTCTTTTTCCACCATAGGCCTCAAATCGCTCCAAATGAACACTTGCAGATTCTACAAAAAGAGTGTTTCATAACTGCTCTAGCAAAGGAAAGGTTCACCTCTGTGAGTTGAACACACACATCACAAAGCAGTTTGTGAGAATGCTTCTGTCCAGTTTTTATGGGAAGATATTCCCGCTTCGAACAAAGGCCTCAAAGCGCTCCAAACGAACACTTGCAGATTCTACAAAAAGAGTGTTTCAAAACTGCTCTTTCAAAGGAAGTGTTCAACTCTGTGAGTTGGATTCATACTACACAAAGCAGTTTCACAGAACTCTTCTGTTTAGTTTTTATGGGAAGATATTCCCGTTTCCAACGAAGGCCTGAAAGGGCTCCAAATATCCACTTGCAGATTCTGCAAAAACACAGGTTCAAAACTACTCTATCAAAAGGAAGGCTTATCTCTCCGAGTTGAATGCACACATCATAAAGAGGTTTCTGAGAATGCTTCTGCCTGGTTTATAAGTGAAGATATTTCCTTTTCCACCATAGGCCTCAAAGCGCTCCAAATGAACACTTGCAGATTCTACAAAAAGAGTGTTTCAAAACAGCTCTTTCAAAGTAAGTGTTCAACTCTGTGAGTTGGATTCATACTACACAAAGCAGTTTCACCGAACCTTCTGTTTAGTTTTTTTGGGAAGATATTCCCGTTTCCAACGAAGGCCTGAAAGGGCTCCAGATATGCACTTGTAGATTCTGCAAAAACACAGTTTCAAAACTGCTCTATCAAAAGGAAGTCTTATCTCTCCGAGTTGAATGCACACATCATACAGAGGCTTCTGTGAATGCTTCTGCCTGGTTTATAAGTGAAGATATTTCCTTTTCCACCATAGGCCTCAAATCGCTCCAAATGAACACTTGCAGATTCTACAAAAAGAGTGTTTCATAACTGCTCTAGCAAAGGAAAGGTTCACCTCTGTGAGTTGAACACACACATCACAAAGCAGTTTGTGAGAATGCTTCTGTCCAGTTTTTATGGGAAGATATTCCCGCTTCTAACAAAGGCCTGAAAGAGCTCTAAATATCCACTTGCAGATGCTGCAAAAAGACTCTTTCCAAACTGCTCCATGAAAAAGAAGGTTCAACTCTGTGAGTTGAATGCACACATCATAAAGAATTTTCAAAGAATGCTTCTGTCTAGGTTTTATGTGAAGATATTTCCTTTTCCACCATAGGCCTCAAAGCGCACCAAATGAACACTTGTAGATTCTACAAAAAGTGTGTTTCAAAACTGCTCTTTCAAAAGAAGTGTTCAACTCTGTGAGTTGGATTCATACTTCACAAAGCAGTTTCACAGAACGCTTCTGTTTAGTTTTTATGGGAAGATATTCCCGTTTCCAACGAAGGCCTGAAAGGGCTCTAAAAATCCACTTGCAGATTCTGCCAAAACACAGTTTCAAAACTGCTCTATCAAAAGGAAGGCTTATCTCTCCAAGTTGAATTCACACATCATAAAGAGGTTTCTGAGAATGCTTCTGCCTGGTTTATAAGTGAAGAGATTTCCTTTTCCACCATAGGCCTCAAAGCGCTCCAAATGAACACTTGCAGATTCTACAAAAAGAGTGTTCCAAAACAGCTCTTTCAAAGGAAGTGTCCAACTCTGTGAGTTGGATTCATACTATACAAAGCAGTTTCACAGAACGCTTCTGTTTAGTTTTTTTGGGAAGATATCCCCGTTTCCAACGAAGGCCAGAAAGGGCTCCAAATATCCACTTGCAGATCCTGCAAAAACACAGTTTCAAAACTGCTCTATCAAAAGGAAGGCTTGTCTCCCGAGTTGAATGCACACATCATAAAGAGGTTTCTGAGAATGCTTCTGCCTTGTTTATATATGAAGATATTTCTTTTTCAACCATAGGCCTCAAAGCGCTCCAAATGAACACTTGCAGATTCTACAAAAAGAGTGTTTCATAACTGCTCTAGCAAAGGAATAGTTCACCTCTGTGAGTTGAACACACACATCACAAAGCAGTTTGTGAGAATGCTTCTGTCCAGTTTTTATGGGAAGATATTCCCGCTTCTAACAAAGGCCTGAAAGAGCTCCAAATATCCACTTGCAGATGCTGCAAAAAGACTCTTTCCAAACTGCACCATGATAAGGAAGGTTCACCTCTGTGAGTTGAATGCACACATCATAAAGAAGTTTCAAAGAATGCTTCTGTCTAGGTTTTATGTGAAGATATTTCCTTTTCCACCATAGGCCTCAAAGCGCTCCAAATGAACACTTGCAGATTCTACAAAACGAGTGTTTCAAAACTGCTCTTTCAAAAGAAGTGTTCAACTCTGTGATTTGGATTCATACTTCACAAAGCAATTTCACAGAACGCTTCTGTTTAGTTTTTATGGGAAGATATTCCCTTTTCCAACAAAGGCCTGAAAGGGCTCCAAATATACAATTGCAGATTCTGCAAAAACACAGTTGCAAATCTGCTCTATGAAAAGGAAGGCTTATCTCTCCGAGTTGAATGCACACATCATAAAGAGGTTTCTGAGAATGCTTCTGCCTGGTTTATAAGTGAAGATATTTCCTTTTCCACCATAGGCCTCAAAGCGCTCCAAACGAACACTTGCAGATTCTACAAAAAGAGTGTTTCAAAACTGCTCTTTCAAAGGAAGTGTTCAACTCTGTGAGTTGGATTCATACTACACAAAGCAGTTTCACAGAACTCTTCTGTTTAGTTTTTATGGGAAGATATTCCCGTTTCCAACGAAGGCCTGAAAGGGCTCCAAATATCCACTTGCAGATTCTGCAAAAACACAGGTTCAAAACTGCTCTATCGAAAGGAAGGCTTATCTCTCTGAGTTGAATGCACACATCATAAAGGGGTTTCTGAGAATGCTTCTGCCTTGTTTATATATGAAGATATTCTTTTTCCACCATAGGCCTCAAAGCGCTCCAAATGAACACTTGCAGATTCTACAAAAAGAGTGTTTCATAACTGCTCTAGCAAAGGAAAGGTTCACCTCTGTGAGTTGAACACACACATCACAAAGCAGTTTGTGAGAATGCTTCTGTCCAGTTTTTATGGGAAGATATTCCCGCTTCTAGCAAAGGCCTGAAAGAGCTCCAAATGTCCACTTGCAGATGCTGCAAAAAGACTCTTTCCAAACTGCTCCATGAAAAAGAAGGTTCAACTCTGTGAGTTGAATGCACACATCATAAAGAAGTTTCAAAGAATGCTTCTGTCTAGGTTTTATGTGAAGATATTTCCTTTTCCACCATAGGCCTCAAAGCGCTCCAAATGAACACTTGCAGATTCTACAAAAAGAGTGTTTCAAAGCTGCTCTTTCAAAAGAAGTGTTCAACTCTGTGAGTTGGATTCATACTTCACAAAGCAGTTTCACAGAACGTTTCTGTTTCGTTTTTATGGGAAGATATTCCCGTTTGCAACGAAAGCCTGAAAGGGCTCTAAGTATCCACTTGCAGATTCTGCCAAAACACACTTTCAAAACTGCTCTATCAAAAGGAAGGCTTATCTCTCAGAGTTCAATGCACACATCATAAAGAGGTTTCTGAGAATGCTTCTGCCTGGTTTATATGTGAAGATATTTCCTTTTCCACCATAGGCCTCAAAGCGCTCCAAACGAACACTTGCAGATTCTACAAAAAGAGTGTTTCAAAACTGCTCTTTCAAAGGAAGTGTTCAACTCTGTGAGTTGGATTCATACTACACAAAGCAGTTTCACAGAACTCTTCTGTTTAGTTTTTATGGGAAGATATTCCCGTTTCCAACGAAAGCCTGAAAGGGCTCCAAATATCCACTTGCAGATTCTGCAAAACCACAGGTTCAAAACTGCTCTATCAAAAGGAAGGCTTATCTCTCTGAGTTGAATGCACACTTCATAAAGGGGTTTCTGAGAATGCTTCTGCCTTGTTTATATATGAAGATATTTCTTTTTCCACCATAGGCCTCAAAGCGCTCCAAATGAACACTTGCAGATTCTACAAAAAGAGTGTTTCATAACTGCTCTAGCAAAGGAAAGGTTCACCTCTGTGAGTTGAACACACACATCACAAAGCAGTTTGTGAGAATGCTTCGGTTCAGTTTTTATGGGAAGATATTCCCGCTTCTAAAAAAGGCCTGAAAGAGCTCCAAATATCCACTTGCAGATGCTGCAAAAAGACTCTTTCCAAACTGCTCCATGAAAAAGAACGTTCAACTCTGTGAGTTGAATGCACACATCATAAAGAAGTTTCAAAGAGTGCTTCTGTCTAGGTTTTATGTGAAGATATTTCTTTTTCCACCATAGGCCTCAAAGCGCTCCAAATGAACACTTGCAGATTCTACAAAAAGAGTGTTTCATAACTGCTCTAGCAAAGGAAAGGTTCACCTCTGTTAGTTGAACACACACATCACAAAGCAGTTTGTGAGAATGCTTCTGTCCAGTTTTAATGGGAAGATATTCCCGCTTCTAACAAAGGCCTGAAAGAGCTCCAAATATCCACTTGCAGATGCTGCAAAAAGACTCTTTCCAAACTGCTCCATGAAAAGCAATGTTTAACTCTGTGAGTTGAATGCACACATCATAAAGAAGTTTCAAAGAATGCTTCTGTCTAGGTTTTATGTGAAGATATTTCCTTTTCCACCATAGGCCTCAAAGCGCTCCAAATGAACACTTGCAGATTCTACAAAAAGAGTGTTTCAAAGCTGCTCTTTCAAAAGAAGTGTTCAACTCTGTGAGTTGGATTCATACTTCACAAAGGAGTTTCACAGAACGCTTCTGTTTAGTTTTTATGGGAAGATATTCCCGTTTCCAACGAAGGCCTGAAAGGGCTCCAAATATACACTTGCAGATTCTGCAAAAACACAGTTGCAAAACTGCTCTATCAAAAGGAAGGCTTATCTCTCCGAATTGAATGCACACATCATAAAGAGGTTTCTGAGAATGCTTCTGCCTGGATTATATGTGAAGATATTTCCTTTTCCACCGTAGGCCTCAAAGCGCTCCAAACGAACACTTGCAGATTCTACAAAAAGAGTGTTTCAAAACTGCTCTTTGAAAGGAAGTGTTCAACTCTGTGAGTTGGATTCATACTACACAAAGCAGTTTCACAGAACTCTTCTGTTTAGTTTTTAATGGAAGATATTCCCGTTTCCAACGAAGGCCTGAAAGAGCTCCAAATATCCCCTTGCAGATTCTGCAAAAACACAGTTTCAAAACTGCTCTATCAAAAGGAAGGCTTATCTCTCTGAGTTGAATGCACACATCATAAAGAGCTTTCTGAGAATGCTTCTGCCTTGTTTATATATGAAGATATTTCTTTTTCCACCATAGGCCTCAAATCGCTCCAAATGAACACTTGCAGATTCTACAAAAAGAGTGTTTCATAACTGCTCTAGCAAAGGAAAGGTTCACCTCTGTGAGTTGAACACACACATCACAAAGCAGTTTGTGAGAATGCTTCTGTCCAGTTTTAATGGGAAGATATTCCCGCTTCTAACAAAGGCCTGAAAGAGCTCCAAATATCCACTTGCAGATGCTGCAAAAAGACTCTTTCCAAACTGCTCCATGAAAAGGAATGTTCAACTCTGTGAGTTGAATGCACACATCATAAAGAAGTTTCAAAGAATGCTTCTGTCTAGGTTTTATGTGAAGATATTTCCTTTTCCACCATAGGCCTCAAAGCGCTCCAAATGAACACTTGCAGATTCTACAAAAAGAGTGTTTCAAAGCTGCTTTTTCAAAAGAAGTGTTCAACTCTGTGAGTTGGATTCATACTTCCCAAAGGAGTTTCACAGAACGCTTCTGTTTAGTTTTTATGGGAAGATATTCCCGTTTCCAACGAAGGCCTGAAAGGGCTCCAAATATCCACTTGCAGATTCTGCAAAAACACAGTTGCAAAACTGCTCTATCAAAAGGAAGGCTTATCTCTCCGAGTTGAATGCACACATCATAAAGAGGTTTCTGAGAATGCTTCTGCCTGGATTATATGTGAAGATATTTCCTTTTCCACCATAGGCCTCAAAGCGCTCCAAACGAACACTTGCAGATTCTACAAAAAGAGTGTTTCAAAACTGCTCATTGAAAGGAAGTGTTCAACTCTGTGAGTTGGATTCATACTACACAAAGCAGTTTCACAGAACTCTTCTGTTTAGTTTTTAATGGAAGATATTCCCGTTTCCAACGAAGGCCTGAAAGGGCTCCAAATATCCACTTGCAGATTCTGCAGAAACACAGTTTCAAAACTGCTCTATCAAAAGGAAGGCTTATCTCTCTGAGTTGAATGCACACATCATAAAGAGCTTTCTGAGAATGCTTCTGCCTTGTTTATATATGAAGATATCTCTTTTTCCACCATAGGCCTCAAATCGCTCCAAATGAACACTTGCAGATTCTACAAAAAGAGTGTTTCATAACTGCTCTAGCAAAGGAAACGTTCACCTCTGTGAGTTGAACACACACATCTCAAAGCAGTTTGTGAGAATGCTTCTGTCCACTTTTTATGGGAAGATATTCCCGCTTCTAACAAAGGCCTGAAAGAGCTCCAAATATCCACTTGCAGATGCTGCAAAAAGACTCTTTCCAAACTGCTCCATGAAAAAGAAGGTTCAACTCTGTGAGTTGAATGCACACATCATAAAGAAGTTTCAAAGAATGCTTCTGTCTAGGTTTTATGTGAAGATATTTCTTTTTCCACCATAGGCCTCAAAGCGCTCCAAATGAACACTTGCAGATTCTACAAAAAGAGTGTTTCATAACTGCTCTAGCAAAGGAATAGTTCACCTCTGTGAGTTGAACACACACATCACAAAGCAGTTTGTGAGAATGCTTCTGTTTAGTTTTTATGGGAAGATATTCACGCTTTTAACAAACGCCTGAAAGAGCTCCAAATATCCACTTGCAGATGCTGCAAAAAGACTCTTTCCAAACTGCCCCATGATAAGGAAGGTTCAACTCTGTGAGTTGAATGCACACATCATAAAGAAGTTTCAAAGAATGCTTCTGTCTAGGTTTTATGTGAAGATATTTCCTTTTCCACCATAGGCCTCAAAGCGCTCCAAATGAACACTTGCAGATTCTACAAAACGAGTGTTTCAAAACTGCTCTTTCAAAAGAAGTGTTCAACTCTGTGAGTTGGATTCATACTTCACAAAGCAGTTTCACAGAACGCTTCTGTTTAGTTTTTATGGGAAGATATTCCCTTTTCCAACAAAGGCCTGAAAGGGCTCCAAATATACAATTGCAGATTCTGCAAAAACACAGTTGCAAAACTGCTCTATCAAAAGGAAGGCTTATCTCTCCGAGTTGAATGCACACATCATAAAGAGGTTTCTGAGAATGCTTCTGCCTGGTTTATAAGTGAAGATATTTCCTTTTCCACCATAGGCCTCAAAGCGCTCCAAATGAACACTTGCAGATTCTACAAAAAGAGTGTTTCAAAACAGCTCTTTCAAAGGAAGTGTCCAACTCTGTGTGTTGGATTGATACTACACAAAGCAGTTTCACAGAACGCTTCTCTTTAGTTTTTATGGGAAGATATTCCCGCTTCTAACAAAGGCCTGAAAGACCTCCAAATATCCACTTGCAGATGCTGCAAAAAGACTCTTTCCAAACTGCTCCATGAAAAGGAAAGTTCAACTCTGTGAGTTGAATGCACACATCATAAAGAAGTTTCAAAGAATGCTTCTGTCTAGGTTTTATGTGACGATATTTCCTTTTCCACAATAGGCCTCAAAGCGCACCAAATGAACACTTGTAGATTCTACAAAAAGAGTGTTTCAAAACTGCTCTTTCAAAAGAAGTGTTCAACTCTGTGAGTTGGATTCATACTTCACAAAGCAGTTTCACAGAACGCTTCTGTTTAGTTTTTATGGGAAGATATTCCCGTTTCCAACGAAGGCCTGAAAGGGCTCTAAATATCCACTTGCAGATTCTGCCAAAACACAGTTTCAAAACTGCTCTATCAAAAGGAAGGCTTATCTCTCCAAGTTGAATTCACACATCATAAAGAGGTTTCTGAGAATGCTTCTGCCTGGTTTATAAGTGAAGATATTTCGTTTTCCACCATAGGCCTCAAAGCGCTCCAAATAAACACTTGCAGATTCTACAAAAAGAGTCTTCCAAAACAGCTCTTTCAAAGGAAGTGTCCAACTCTGTGAGTTGGATTCATACTATACAAAGCAGTTTCACAGTACGATTCTGTTTAGTTTTTTTGGGAAGATATCCCCGTTTCCAACGAAGGCCAGAAAGGGCTCCAAATATCCACTTGCAGATCCTGCAAAAACACAGTTTAAAAACTGCTCTATCAAAAGGAAGGCTTATCTCCCCGAGTTGAATGCACACATCATAAAGAGGTTTCTGAGAATGCTTCTGCCTTGTTTATATATGAAGATATTTCTTTTTCCACAATAGGCCTCAAAGGGCTCCAAACGAACACTTGCAGATTCTACAAAAAGAGTGTTTCAAAACTGCTCTTTGAAAGGAAGTGTTCAACTCTGTGAGTTGGATTCATACTACACAAACCAGTTTCACAGAACTCTTCTGTTTAGTTTTTAATGGAAGATATTCCCGTTTCCAACGAAGGCCTTAAAGGGCTCCAAATATCCACTTGCAGATTCTGCAAAGACACAGTTTCAAAACTGCTCTATCAAAAGGAGGCTTATCTCTCTGAGTTCAATGCACACATCATAAAGAGCTTTCTGAGAATGCTTCTGCCTTGTTTATATATGAAGATATTTCTTTTTCCACCATAGGCCTCAAATCGCTCCAAATGAACACTTGCAGATTCTACAAAAAGAGTGTTTCATAACTGCTCTAGCAAAGGAAAGGTTCAACTCTGTGAGTTGGATTCATACTACACAAAGCAGTTTCACAGAACTCTTCTGTTTAGTTTTTATGGGAAGATATTCCCGTTTCCAACGAAGGCCTGAAAGGGCTCCAAATATCCACTTGCAGATTCTGCAAAAACACAGGTTCAAAACTACTCTATCAAAAGGAAGGCTTATCTCTCCGAGTTGAATGCACACATCATAAAGAGGTTTCTGAGAATGCTTCTGCCTGGTTTATAAGTGAAGATATTTCCTTTTCCACCATAGGCCTCAAAGCGCTCCAAATGAACACTTGCAGATTCTACAAAAAGAGTGTTTCAAAACAGCTCTTTCAAAGTAAGTGTTCAACTCTGTGAGTTGGATTCATACTACACAAAGCAGTTTCACCGAACCTTCTGTTTAGTTTTTTTGGGAAGATATTCCCGTTTCCAACGAAGGCCTGAAAGGGCTCCAGATATGCACTTGTAGATTCTGCAAAAACACAGTTTCAAAACTGCTCTATCAAAAGGAAGTCTTATCTCTCCGAGTTGAATGCACACATCATACAGAGGCTTCTGTGAATGCTTCTGCCTGGTTTATAAGTGAAGATATTTCCTTTTCCACCATAGGCCTCAAATCGCTCCAAATGAACACTTGCAGATTCTACAAAAAGAGTGTTTCATAACTGCTCTAGCAAAGGAAAGGTTCACCTCTGTGAGTTGAACACACACATCACAAAGCAGTTTGTTAGAATGCTTCTGTCCAGTTTTTATGGGAAGATATTCCCGCTTCTAACAAAGGCCTGAAAGAGCTCTAAATATCCACTTGCAGATGCTGCAAAAAGACTCTTTCCAAACTGCTCCATGAAAAAGAAGGTTCAACTCTGTGAGTTGAATGCACACATCATAAAGAAGTTTCAAAGAATGCTTCTGTCTAGGTTTTATGTGAAGATATTTCCTTTTCCACCATAGGCCTCAAAGCGCACCAAATGAACACTTGTAGATTCTACAAAAAGTGTGTTTCAAAACTGCTCTTTCAAAAGAAGTGTTCAACTCTGTGAGTTGGATTCATACTTCACAAAGCAGTTTCACAGAACGCTTCTGTTTAGTTTTTATGGGAAGATATTCCCGTTTCCAACGAAGGCCTGAAAGGGCTCTAAATATCCACTTGCAGATTCTGCCAAAACACAGTTTCAAAACTGCTCTATCAAAAGGAAGGCTTATCTCTCCAAGTTGAATTCACACATCATAAAGAGGTTTCTGAGAATGCTTCTGCCTGGTTTATAAGTGAAGATATTTCCTTTTCCACCATAGGCCTCAAAGCGCTCCAAATGAACACTTGCAGATTCTACAAAAAGAGTGTTCCAAAACAGCTCTTTCAAAGGAAGTGTCCAACTCTGTGAGTTGGATTCATACTATACAAAGCAGTTTCACAGAACGCTTCTGTTTAGTTTTTTTGGGAAGATATCCCCGTTTCCAACGAAGGCCAGAAAGGGCTCCAAATATCCACTTGCAGATCCTGCAAAAACACAGTTTCAAAACTGCTCTATCAAAAGGAAGGCTTGTCTCCCGAGTTGAATGCACACATCATAAAGAGGTTTCTGAGAATGCTTCTGCCTTTTTTATATATGAAGATATTTCTTTTTCAACCATAGGCCTCAAATCGCTCCAAATGAACACTTGCAGATTCTACAAAAAGAGTGTTTCATAACTGCTCTAGCAAAGGAATACTTCACCTCTGTGAGTTGAACACACACATCACAAAGCAGTTTGTGAGAATGCTTCTGTCCAGTTTTTATGGGAAGATATTCCCGCTTCTAACAAAGGCCTGAAAGAGCTGCAAATATACACTTGCAGATGCTGCAAAAAGACTCTTTCCAAACTGCACCATGATAAGGAAGGTTCAACTCTGTGAGTTGAATGCACACATCATAAAGAAGTTTCAAAGAATGCTTCTGTCTAGGTTTTATGTGAAGATATTTCCTTTTCCACCATAGGCCTCAAAGCGCTCCAAATGAACACTTGCAGATTCTACAAAACGAGTGTTTCAAAACTGCTCTTTCAAAAGAAGTGTTCAACTCTGTGATTTGGATTCATACTTCACAAAGCAATTTCACAGAACGCTTCTGTTTAGTTTTTATGGGAACATATTCCCTTTTCCAACAAAGGCCTGAAAGGGCTCCAAATATACAATTGCAGATTCTGCAAAAACACAGTTGCAAATCTGCTCTATGAAAAGGAAGGCTTATCTCTCCGAGTTGAATGCACACATCATAAAGAGGTTTCTGAGAATGCTTCTGCCTGGTTTATAAGTGAAGATATTTCCTTTTCCACCATAGGCCTCAAAGCGCTCCAAACGAACACTTGCAGATTCTACAAAAAGAGTGTTTCAAAACTGCTCTTTCAAAGGAAGTGTTCAACTCTGTGAGTTGGATTCATACTACACAAAGCAGTTTCACAGAACTCTTCTGTTTAGTTTTTATGGGAAGATATTCCCGTTTCCAACGAAGGCCTGAAAGGGCTCCAAATATCCACTTGCAGATTCTGCAAAAACACAGGTTCAAAACTGCTCTATCGAAAGGAAGGCTTATCTCTCTGAGTTGAATGCACACATCATAAAGGGGTTTCTGAGAATGCTTCTGCCTTGTTTATATATGAAGATATTCTTTTTCCACCATAGGCCTCAAAGCGCTCCAAATGAACACTTGCAGATTCTACAAAAAGAGTGTTTCATAACTGCTCTAGCAAAGGAAAGGTTCACCTCTGTGAGTTGAACACACACATCACAAAGCAGTTTGTGAGAATGCTTCTGTCCAGTTTTTATGGGAAGATATTCCCACTTCTAGCAAAGGCCTGAAAGAGCTCCAAATGTCCACTTGCAGATGCTGCAAAAAGACTCTTTCCAAACTGCTCCATGAAAAAGAAGGTTCAACTCTGTGAGTTGAATGCACACATCATAAAGAAGTTTCAAAGAATGCTTCTGTCTAGGTTTTATGTGAAGATATTTCCTTTTCCACCATAGGCCTCAAAGCGCTCCAAATGAACACTTGCAGATTCTACAAAAAGAGTGTTTCAAAGCTGCTCTTTCAAAAGAAGTGTTCAACTCTGTGAGTTGGATTCATACTTCACAAAGCAGTTTCACAGAACGTTTCTGTTTCGTTTTTATGGGAAGATATTCCCGTTTGCAACGAAAGCCTGAAAGGGCTCTAAGTATCCACTTGCAGATTCTGCCAAAACACACTTTCAAAACTGCTCTATCAAAAGGAAGGCTTATCTCTCAGAGTTGAATGCACACATCATAAAGAGGTTTCTGAGAATGCTTCTGCCTGGTTTATATGTGAAGATATTTCCTTTTCCACCATAGGCCTCAAAGCGCTCCAAACGAACACTTGCAGATTCTACAAAAAGAGTGTTTCAAAACTGCTCTTTCAAAGGAAGTGTTCAACTCTGTGAGTTGGATTCATACTACACAAAGCAGTTTCACAGAACTCTTCTGTTTAGTTTTTATGGGAAGATATTCCCGTTTCCAACGAAGGCCTGAAAGGGCTCCAAATATCCACTTGCAGATTCTGCAAAAACACAGGTTCAAAACTGCTCTATCAAAAGGAAGGCTTATCTCTCTGAGTTGAATGCACACATCATAAAGGGGTTTCTGAGAATGCTTCTGCCTTGTTTATATATGAAGATATTTCTTTTTCCACCATGGGCCTCAAAGCGCTCCAAATGAACACTTGCAGATTCTACAAAAAGAGTGTTTCATAACTGCTCTAGCAAAGGAAAGGTTCACCTCTGTGAGTTGAACACACACATCACAAAGCAGTTTGTGAGAATGCTTCGGTTTAGTTTTTATGGGAAGATATTCCCGCTTCTAACAAAGGCCTGAAAGAGCTCCAAGTATCCACTTGCAGATGCTGCAAAAAGACTCTTTCCAAACTGCTCCATGAAAAAGAAGGTTCAACTCTGTGAGTTGAATGCACACATCATAAAGAAGTTTCAAAGAATGCTTCTGTCTAGGTTTTATGTGAAGATATTTCTTTTTCCACCATAGGCCTCAAAGCGCTCTAAATGAACACTTGCAGATTCTACAAAAAGAGTGTTTCATAACTGCTCTAGCAAAGGAAAGGTTCACCTCTGTGAGTTGAACACACACATCTCAAAGCAGTTTGTGAGAATGCTTCTGTCCAGTTTTTATGGGAAGATATTCCCGCTTCTAGCAAAGGCCTGAAAGAGCTCCAAATATCCACTTGCAGATGCTGCAAAAAGACTCTTTCCAAACTGCTCCATGAAAAAGAAGGTTCAACTCTGTGAGTTGAATGCACACATCATAAAGAAGTTTCAAAGAATGCTTCTGTCTAGGTTTTATGTGAAGATATTTCTTTTTCCACCATAGGCCTCAAAGCGCTCCAAATGAACACTTGCAGATTCTACAAAAAGAGTGTTTCATAACTGCTCTAGCAAAGGAAAGGTTCACCTCTGTGAGTTGAACACACACATCGCAAAGCAGTTTGTGAGAATGCTTCTGTCCAGTTTTAATGGGAAGATATTCCCGCTTCTAACAAAGGCCGGAAAGAGCTCCAAATATCCACTTGCAGATGCTGCAAAAAGACTCTTTCCAAACTGCCCCATGATAAGGAAGGTTCAACTCTGTGAGTTGAATGCACACATCATAAAGAAGTTTCAAAGAATGCTTCTGTCTAGGTATTATGTGACGATATTTCCTTTTCCACCATAGGCCACAAAGCGCTCCAAATGAACACATGCAGATTCTACAAAAAGAGTGTTTCAAAGCTGCTCTTTCAAAAGAAGTGTTCAACTCTGTGAGTTGGATTCATACTTCACAAAGCAGTTTCACAGAACGTTTCTGTTTCGTTTTTATGGGAAGATATTCCCGTTTGCAACGAAGGCCTGAAAGGGCTCTAAGTATCCACTTGCAGATTCTGCCAAAACACAGTTTCAAAACTGCTCTATCAAAAGGAAGGCTTATCTCTCCGAGTTGAATGCACACATCATAAAGAGGTTTCTGAGAATGCTTCTGCCTGGTTTATATGTGAAGATATTTCCTTTTCCACCATAGGCCTCAAAGCGCTCCAAACGAACACTTGCAGATTCTACAAAAAGAGTGTTTCAAAACTGCTCTTTCAAAGGAAGTGTTCAACTCTGTGAGTTGGATTCATACTACACAAAGCAGTTTCACAGAACTCTTCTGTTTAGTTTTTATGGGAAGATATTCCCGTTTCCAACGAAAGCCTGAAAGGGCTCCAAATATCCACTTGCAGATTCTGCAAAAACACAGGTTCAAAACTGCTCTATCAAAAGGAAGGCTTATCTCTCTGAGTTGAATGCACACTTCATAAAGGGGTTTCTGAGAATGCTTCTGCCTTGTTTATATATGAAGATATTTCTTTTTCCACCATAGGCCACAAAGCGCTCCAAATGAACACTTGCAGATTCTACAAAAAGAGTGTTTCATAACTGCTCTAGCAAAGGAAAGGTTCACCTCTGTGAGTTGAACACACACATCACAAAGCAGTTTGTGAGAATGCTTCGGTTCAGTTTTTATGGGAAGATATTCCCGCTTCTAACAAAGGCCTGAAAGAGCTCCAAATATCCACTTGCAGATGCTGCAAAAAGACTCTTTCCAAACTGCTCCATGAAAAAGAACGTTCAACTCTGTGAGTTGAATGCACACATCATAAAGAAGTTTCAAAGAGTGCTTCTGTCTAGGTTTTATGTGAAGATATTTCTTTTTCCACCATAGGCCTCAAAGCGCTCCAAATGAACACTTGCAGATTCTACAAAAAGAGTGTTTCATAACTGCTCTAGCAAAGGAAAGGTTCACCTCTGTTAGTTGAACACACACATCACAAAGCAGTTTGTGAGAATGCTTCTGTCCAGTTTTAATGGGAAGATATTCCCGCTTCTAACAAAGGCCTGAAAGAGCTCCAAATATCCACTTGCAGATGCTGCAAAAAGACTCTTTCCAAACTGCTCCATGAAAAGCAATGTTCAACTCTGTGAGTTGAATGCACACATCATAAAGAAGTTTCAAAGAATGCTTCTGTCTAGGTTTTATGTGAAGATATTTCCTTTTCCACCATAGGCCTCAAAGCGCTCCAAATGAACACTTGCAGATTCTACAAAAAGAGTGTTTCAAAGCTGCTCTTTCAAAAGAAGTGTTCAACTCTGTGAGTTGGATTCATACTTCACAAAGGAGTTTCACAGAACGCTTCTGTTTAGTTTTTATGGGAAGATATTCCCGTTTCCAACGAAGGCCTGAAAGGGCTCCAAATATACACTTGCAGATTCTGCAAAAACACAGTTGCAAAACTGCTCTATCAAAAGGAAGGCTTATCTCTCCGAGTTGAATGCACACATCATAAAGAGGTTTCTGAGAATGCTTCTGCCTGGATTATATGTGAAGATATTTCCTTTTCCACCGTAGGCCTCAAAGCGCTCCAAACGAACACTTGCAGATTCTACAAAAAGAGTGTTTCAAAACTGCTCTTTGAAAGGAAGTGTTCAACTCTGTGAGTTGGATTCATACTACACAAAGCAGTTTCACAGAACTCTTCTGTTTAGTTTTTAATGGAAGATATTCCCGTTTCCAACGAAGGCCTGAAAGAGCTCCAAATATCCCCTTGCAGATTCTGCAAAAACACAGTTTCAAAACTGCTCTATCAAAAGGAAGGCTTATCTCTCTGAGTTGAATGCACACATCATAAAGAGCTTTCTGAGAATGCTTCTGCCTTGTTTATATATGAAGATATTTCTTTTTCCACCATAGGCCTCAAATCGCTCCAAATGAACACTTGCAGATTCTACAAAAAGAGTGTTTCATAACTGCTCTAGCAAAGGAAAGGTTCACCTCTGTGAGTTGAACACACACATCACAAAGCAGTTTGTGAGAATGCTTCTGTCCAGTTTTTATGGGAAGATATTCCCGCTTCTAACAAAGGCCTGAAAGAGCTCCAAATATCCACTTGCAGATGCTGCAAAAAGACTCTTTCCAAACTGCTCCATGAAAAGGAAGGTTCAACTCTGTGAGTTGAATGCACACATCATAAAGAAGTTTCAAAGAATGCTTCTGTCTAGGTATTATGTGACGATATTTCCTTTTCCACCATAGGCCTCAAAGCGCTCCAAATGAACACATGTAGATTCTACAAAAAGAGTGTTTCAAAGCTGCTCTTTCAAAAGAAGTGTTCAACTCTGTGAGTTGGATTCATACTTCACAAAGCAGTTTCACAGAACGTTTCTGTTTCGTTTTTATCGGAAGATATTCCCGTTTGCAACGAAGGCCTGAAAGGGCTCCAAGTATCCACTTGCAGATTCTGCCAAAACACACTTTCAAAACTGCTCTATCAAAAGGAAGGCTTATCTCTCCGAGTTGAATGCACACATCATAAAGAGGTTTCTGAGAATGCTTCTGCCTGGTTTATATGTGAAGATATTTCCTTTTCCACCATAGGCCTCAAAGCGCTCCAAACGAACACTTGCAGATTCTACAAAAAGAGTGTTTCAAAACTGCTCTTTCAAAAGAAGTGTTCAACTCTGTGAGTTGGATTCATACTACACAAAGCAGTTTCACAGAACTCTTCTGTTTAGTTTTTATGGGAAGATATTCCCGTTTCCAACGAAGGCCTGAAAGGGCTCCAAATATCCACTTGCAGATTCTGCAAAAACACAGGTTCAAAACTGCTCTATCAAAAGGAAGGCTTATCTCTCTGAGTTGAATGCACACATCATAAAGGGGTTTCTGAGAATGCTTCTGCCTTGTTTATATATGAAGATATTTCTTTTTCCACCATAGGCCTCAAAGCTCTCCAAATGAACACTTGCAGATTCTACAAAAAGAGTGTTTCATAACTGCTCTAGCAAAGGAAAGGTTCACCTCTGTGAGTTGAACACACACATCACAAAGCAGTTTGTGAGAATGCTTCGGTTCAGTTTTTATGGGAAGATATTCCCGCTTCTAACAAAGGCCTGAAAGAGCTCCAAATATCCACTTGCAGATGCTGCAAAAAGACTCTTTCCAAACTGCTCCATGAAAAAGAAGGTTCAACTCTGTGAGTTGAATGCACACATCATAAAGAAGTTTCAAAGAATGCTTCTGTCTAGGTTTTATGTGAAGATATTTCTTTTTCCACCATAGGCCTCAAAGCGCTCCAAATGAACACTTGCAGATTCTACAAAAAGAGTGTTTCATAACTGCTCTAGCAAAGGAAAGGTTCACCTCTGTGAGTTGAACACACACATCACAAAGCAGTTTGTGAGAATGCTTCTGTCCAGTTTTAATGGGAAGATATTCCCGCTTCTAACAAAGGCCTGAAAGAGCTCCAAATATCCACTTGCAGATGCTGCAAAAGACTCTTTCCAAACTGCTCCATGAAAAGGAATGTTCAACTCTGTGAGTTGAATGCACACATCATAAAGAAGTTTCAAAGAATGCTTCTGTCTAGGTTTTATGTGAAGATATTTCCTTTTCCACCATAGGCCTCAAAGCGCTCCAAATGAACACTTGCAGATTCTACAAAAAGAGTGTTTCAAAGCTGCTCTTTCAAAAGAAGTGTTCAACTCTGTGAGTTGGATTCATACTTCACAAAGAAGTTTCACAGAACGCTTCTGTTTAGTTTTTATGGGAAGATATTCCCGTTTCCAACGAAGGCCTGAAAGGGCTCCAAATATACACTTGCAGATTCTGCAAAAACACAGTTGCACAACTGCTCTATCAAAAGGAAGGCTTATCTCTCCGAGTTGAATGCACACATCATAAAGAGGTTTCTGAGAATGCTTCTGCCTGGTTTATATGTGAAGATATTTCCTTTTCCACCATAGGCCTCAAAGCGCTCCAAATGAACACTTGCAGATTCTACAAAAAGAGTGTTTCAAAACTGCTCTTTCAAACGAAGTGTTCAACTCTGTGAGTTGGATTCATACTACACAAAGCAGTTTCACAGAACTCTTCTGTTTAGTTTTTATGGGAAGATATTCCCGTTTCCAACGAAGGCCTGAAAGGGCTCCAAATATCCACTTGCAGATTCTGCAAAAATACAGTTTCAAAACTGCTCTATCAAAAGGAAGGCTTATCTCTATGAGTTGAATGTACACATCATAAAGAGCTTTCTGAGAATGCTTCTGCCTTGTTTATATATGAAGATATTTCTTTTTCCACCATAGGCCTCAAATCGCTCCAAATGCACACTTGCAGATTCTACAAAAAGAGTGTTTCATAACTGCTCTAGCAAAGGAAAGGTTCACCTCTGTGAGTTGAACACACACATCACAAAGCAGTTTGTGAGAATGCTTCTGTCCAGTTTTTATGGGAAGATATTCCCGCTTCTAACAAAGGCCTGAAAGAGCTCCAAATATCCACTTGCAGATGCTGCAAAAAGTCTCTTTCCAAACTGCTCCATGAAAAGGAAAGTTCAACTCTGTGAGTTGAATGCACACATCATAAAGAAGTTTCAAAGAATGCTTCTGTCTAGGTATTATGTGACGATATTTGCTTTTCCACCATAGGCCTCAAAGCGCTCCAAATGAACACATGTAGATTCTACAAAAAGAGTGTTTCAAAGCTGCTCTTTCAAAAGAAGTGTTCAACTCTGTGAGTTGGATTCATACTTCACAAAGCAGTTTCACAGAACGTTTCTGTTTCGTTTTTATGGGAAGATATTCCCGTTTGCAACGAAGGCCTGAAAGGGCTCTAAGTAACCACTTGCAGATTCTGCCAAAACACAGTTTCAAAACTGCTCTATCAAAAGGAAGGCTTATCTCTCCGAGTTGAATGCACACATCATAAAGAGGTTTCTGAGAATGCTTCTGCCTGGTTTATATGTGAAGATATTTCCATTTCCACCATAGGCCTCAAAGCGCTCCAAACGAACACTTGCAGATTCTACAAAAAGAGTGTTTCAAAGCTGCTCTTTCTAAAGAAGTGTTCATCTCTGTGAGTTGGATTCATACTTCACAAAGGAGTTTCACAGAACGCTTCTGTTTAGTTTTTATGGGAAGATATTCCCGTTTCCAACGAAGGCCTGAAAGGGCTCCAAATATCCACTTGCAGATTCTGCAAAAACACAGTTGCAAAACTGCTCTATCAAAAGGAAGGCTTATCTCTCTGAGTTGAATGCACACATCATAAAGAGCTTTCTGAAAATGCTTCTGCCTTGTTTATATATGAAGATATTTCTTTTTCCACCATAGGCCTCAAATCGCTCCAAATGAACACTTGCAGATTCTACAAAAAGAGTGTTTCATAACTGCTCTAGCAAAGGAAAGGTTCACCTCTGTGAGTTGAACACACACATCACAAAGCAGTTTGTGAGAATGCTTCTGTCCAGTTTTAATGGGAAGATATTCCCGCTTCTAACAAAGGCCTGAAAGAGCTCCAAATATCCACTTGCAGATGCTGCAAAAAGACTCTTTCCAAACTGCTCCATGAAAAGGAATGTTCAACTCTGTGAGTTGAATGCACACATCATAAAGAAGTTTCAAAGAATGCTTCTGTCTAGGTTTTATGTGAAGATATTTCCTTTTCCACATAGGCCTCAAAGCGCTCCAAATGAACACTTGCAGATTCTACAAAAAGAGTGTTTCAAAGCTGCTTTTTCAAAAGAAGTGTTCAACTCTGTGAGTTGGATTCATACTTCCCAAAGGAGTTTCACAGAACGCTTCTGTTTAGTTTTTATGGGAAGATATTCCCGTTTCCAACGAAGGCCTGAAAGGGCTCCAAATATCCACTTGCAGATTCTGCAAAAACACAGTTGCAAAACTGCTCTATCAAAAGGAAGGCTTATCTCTCCGAGTTGAATGCACACATCATAAAGAGGTTTCTGAGAATGCTTCTGCCTGGATTATATGTGAAGATATTTCCTTTTCCACCATAGGCCTCAAAGCGCTCCAAACGAACACTTGCAGATTCTACAAAAAGAGTGTTTCAAAACTGCTCATTGAAAGGAAGTGTTCAACTCTGTGAGTTGGATTCATACTACACAAAGCAGTTTCACAGAACTCTTCTGTTTAGTTTTTAATGGAAGATATTCCCGTTTCCAACGAAGGCCTGAAAGGGCTCCAAATATCCACTTGCAGATTCTGCAGAAACACAGTTTCAAAACTGCTCTATCAAAAGGAAGGCTTATCTCTCTGAGTTGAATGCACACATCATAAAGAGCTTTCTGAGAATGCTTCTGCCTTGTTTATATATGAAGATATCTCTTTTTCCACCATAGGCCTCAAATCGCTCCAAATGAACACTTGCAGATTCTACAAAAAGAGTGTTTCATAACTGCTCTAGCAAAGGAAACGTTCACCTCTGTGAGTTGAACACACACATCTCAAAGCAGTTTGTGAGAATGCTTCTGTCCAGTTTTTATGGGAAGATATTCCCGCTTCTAACAAACGCCTGAAAGAGCTCCAAATATCCACTTGCAGATGCTGCAAAAAGACTCTTTCCAAACTGCCCCATGATAAAGAAGGTTCAACTCTGTGAGTTGAATGCACACATCATAAAGAAGTTTCAAAGAATGCTTCTGTCTAGGTTTTATGTGAAGATATTTCCTTTTCCACCATAGGCCTCAAAGCGCTCCAAATGAACACTTGCAGATTCTACAAAACGAGTGTTTCAAAACTGCTCTTTCCAAAGAAGTGTTCAACTCTGTGAGTTGGATTCATACTTCACAAAGCAGTTTCACAGAACGCTTCTGTTTAGTTTTTATGGGAAGATATTCCCTTTTCCAACAAAGGCCTGAAAGGGCTCCAAATATACAATTGCAGATTCTGCAAAAACACAGTTGCAAAACTGCTCTATCAAAAGGAAGGCTTATCTCTCCGAGTTGAATGCACACATCATAAAGAGGTTTCTGAGAATGCTTCTGCCTGGTTTATAAGTGAAGATATTTCCTTTTCCACCATAGGCCTCAAAGCGCTCCAAATGAACACTTGCAGATTCTACAAAAAGAGTGTTTCAAAACAGCTCTTTCAAAGGAAGTGTCCAACTCTGTGTGTTGGATTGATACTACACAAAGCAGTTTCACAGAACGCTTCTCTTTAGTTTTTATGGGAAGATATTCCCGCTTCTAACAAAGGCCTGAAAGACCTCCAAATATCCACTTGCAGATGCTGCAAAAAGACTCTTTCCAAACTGCTCCATGAAAAGGAAAGTTCAACTCTGTGAGTTGAATGCACACATCATAAAGAAGTTTCAAAGAATGCTTCTGTCTAGGTTTTATGTGACGATATTTCCTTTCCACCATAGGCCTCAAAGCGCACCAAATGAACACTTGTAGATTCTACAAAAAGAGTGTTTCAAAACTGCTCTTTCAAAAGAAGTGTTCAACTCTGTGAGTTGGATTCATACTTCACAAAGCAGTTTCACAGAACGCTTCTGTTTAGTTTTTATGGGAAGATATTCCCGTTTCCAACGAAGGCCTGAAAGGGCTCTAAATATCCACTTGCAGATTCTGCCAAAACACAGTTTCAAAACTGCTCTATCAAAAGGAAGGCTTATCTCTCCAAGTTGAATTCACACATCATAAAGAGGTTTCTGAGAATGCTTCTGCCTGGTTTATAAGTGAAGATATTTCGTTTTCCACCATAGGCCTCAAAGCGCTCCAAATAAACACTTGCAGATTCTACAAAAAGAGTCTTCCAAAACAGCTCTTTCAAAGGAAGTGTCCAACTCTGTGAGTTGGATTCATACTATACAAAGCAGTTTCACAGTACGATTCTGTTTAGTTTTTTTGGGAAGATATCCCCGTTTCCAACGAAGGCCAGAAAGGGCTCCAAATATCCACTTGCAGATCCTGCAAAAACACAGTTTAAAAACTGCTCTATCAAAAGGAAGGCTTATCTCCCCGAGTTGAATGCACACATCATAAAGAGGTTTCTGAGAATGCTTCTGCCTTGTTTATATATGAAGATATTTCTTTTTCCACAATAGGCCTCAAAGCGCTCCAAACGAACACTTGCAGATTCTACAAAAAGAGTGTTTCAAAACTGCTCTTTGAAAGGAAGTGTTCAACTCTGTGAGTTGGATTCATACTACACAAACCAGTTTCACAGAACTCTTCTGTTTAGTTTTTAATGGAAGATATTCCCGTTTCCAACGAAGGCCTTAAAGGGCTCCAAATATCCACTTGCAGATTCTGCAAAGACACAGTTTCAAAACTGCTCTATCAAAAGGAGGCTTATCTCTCTGAGTTCAATGCACACATCATAAAGAGCTTTCTGAGAATGCTTCTGCCTTGTTTATATATGAAGATATTTCTTTTTCCACCATAGGCCTCAAATCGCTCCAAATGAACACTTGCAGATTCTACAAAAAGAGTGTTTCATAACTGCTCTAGCAAAGGAAAGGTTCAACTCTGTGAGTTGGATTCATACTACACAAAGCAGTTTCACAGAACTCTTCTGTTTAGTTTTTATGGGAAGATATTCCCGTTTCCAACGAAGGCCTGAAAGGGCTCCAAATATCCACTTGCAGATTCTGCAAAAACACAGGTTCAAAACTACTCTATCAAAAGGAAGGCTTATCTCTCCGAGTTGAATGCACACATCATAAAGAGGTTTCTGAGAATGCTTCTGCCTGGTTTATAAGTGAAGATATTTCCTTTTCCACCATAGGCCTCAAAGCGCTCCAAATGAACACTTGCAGATTCTACAAAAAGAGTGTTTCAAAACAGCTCTTTCAAAGTAAGTGTTCAACTCTGTGAGTTGGATTCATACTACACAAAGCAGTTTCACCGAACCTTCTGTTTAGTTTTTTTGGGAAGATATTCCCGTTTCCAACGAAGGCCTGAAAGGGCTCCAGATATGCACTTGTAGATTCTGCAAAAACACAGTTTCAAAACTGCTCTATCAAAAGGAAGTCTTATCTCTCCGAGTTGAATGCACACATCATACAGAGGCTTCTGTGAATGCTTCTGCCTGGTTTATAAGTGAAGATATTTCCTTTTCCACCATAGGCCTCAAATCGCTCCAAATGAACACTTGCAGATTCTACAAAAAGAGAGTTTCATAACTGCTCTAGCAAAGGAAAGGTTCACCTCTGTGAGTTGAACACACACATCACAAAGCAGTTTGTGAGAATGCTTCTGTCCAGTTTTTATGGGAAGATATTCCCGCTTCTAACAAAGGCCTGAAAGAGCTCTAAATATCCACTTGCAGATGCTGCAAAAAGACTATTTCCAAACTGCTCCATGAAAAAGAAGGTTCAACTCTGTGAGTTGAATGCACACATCATAAAGAAGTTTCAAAGAATGCTTCTGTCTAGGTTTTATGTGAAGATATTTCCTTTTCCACCATAGGCCTCAAAGCGCACCAAATGAACACTTGTAGATTCTACAAAAAGTGTGTTTCAAAACTGCTCTTTCAAAAGAAGTGTTCAACTCTGTGAGTTGGATTCATACTTCACAAAGCAGTTTCACAGAACGCTTCTGTTTAGTTTTTATGGGAAGATATTCCCGTTTCCAACGAAGGCCTGAAAGGGCTCTAAATATCCACTTGCAGATTCTGCCAAAACACAGTTTCAAAACTGCTCTATCAAAAGGAAGGCTTATCTCTCCGAGTTGAATTCACACATCATAAAGAGGTTTCTGAGAATGCTTCTGCCTGGTTTATAAGTGAAGATATTTCCTTTTCCACCATAGGCCTCAAAGCGCTCCAAATGAACACTTGCAGATTCTACAAAAAGAGTGTTCCAAAACAGCTCTTTCAAAGGAAGTGTCCAACTCTGTGAGTTGGATTCATACTATACAAAGCAGTTTCACAGAACGCTTCTGTTTAGTTTTTTTGGGAAGATATCCCCGTTTCCAACGAAGGCCAGAAAGGGCTCCAAATATCCACTTGCAGATCCTGCAAAAACACTGTTTCAAAACTGCTCTATCAAAAGGAAGGCTTGTCTCCCGAGTTGAATGCACACATCATAAAGAGGTTTCTGAGAATGCTTCTGCCTTGTTTATATATGAAGATATTTCTTTTTCAACCATAGGCCTCAAATCGCTCCAAATGAACACTTGCAGATTCTACAAAAAGAGTGTTTCATAACTGCTCTAGCAAAGGAATAGTTCACCTCTGTGAGTTGAACACACACATCACAAAGCAGTTTGTGAGAATGCTTCTGTCCAGTTTTTATGGGAAGATATTCCCGCTTCTAACAAAGGCCTGAAAGAGCTGCAAATATACACTTGCAGATGCTGCAAAAAGACTCTTTCCAAACTGCACCATGATAAGGAAGGTTCAACTCTGTGAGTTGAATGCACACATCATAAAGAAGTTTCAAAGAATGCTTCTGTCTAGGTTTTATGTGAAGATATTTCCTTTTCCACCATAGGCCTCAAAGCGCTCCAAATGAACACTTGCAGATTCTACAAAACGAGTGTTTCAAAACTGCTCTTTCAAAAGAAGTGTTCAACTCTGTGATTTGGATTCATACTTCACAAAGCAATTTCACAGAACGCTTCTGTTTAGTTTTTATGGGAAGATATTCCCTTTTCCAACAAAGGCCTGAAAGGGCTCCAAATATACAATTGCAGATTCTGCAAAAACACAGTTGCAAATCTGCTCTATGAAAAGGAAGGCTTATCTCTCCGAGTTGAATGCACACATCATAAAGAGGTTTCTGAGAATGCTTCTGCCTGGTTTATAAGTGAAGATATTTCCTTTTCCACCATAGGCCTCAAAGCGCTCCAAACGAACACTTGCAGATTCTACAAAAAGAGTGTTTCAAAACTGCTCTTTCAAAGGAAGTGTTCAACTCTGTGAGTTGGATTCATACTACACAAAGCAGTTTCACAGAACTCTTCTGTTTAGTTTTTATGGGAAGATATTCCCGTTTCCAACGAAGGCCTGAAAGGGCTCCAAATATCCACTTGCAGATTCTGCAAAAACACAGGTTCAAAACTGCTCTATCGAAAGGAAGGCTTATCTCTCTGAGTTGAGTGCACACATCATAAAGGGGTTTCTGAGAATGCTTCTGCCTTGTTTATATATGAAGATATTCTTTTTCCACCATAGGCCTCAAAGCGCTCCAAATGAACACTTGCAGATTCTACAAAAAGAGTGTTTCATAACTGCTCTAGCAAAGGAAAGGTTCACCTCTGTGAGTTGAACACACACATCACAAAGCAGTTTGTGAGAATGCTTCTGTCCAGTTTTTATGGGAAGATATTCCCGCTTCTAGCAAAGGCCTGAAAGAGCTCCAAATGTCCACTTGCAGATGCTGCAAAAAGACTCTTTCCAAACTGCTCCATGAAAAAGAAGGTTCAACTCTGTGAGTTGAATGCACACATCATAAAGAAGTTTCAAAGAATGCTTCTGTCTAGGTTTTATGTGAAGATATTTCCTTTTCCACCATAGGCCTCAAAGCGCTCCAAATGAACACTTGCAGATTCTACAAAAAGAGTGTTTCAAAGCTGCTCTTTCAAAAGAAGTGTTCAACTCTGTGAGTTGGATTCATACTTCACAAAGCAGTTTCACAGAACGTTTCTGTTTCGTTTTTATGGGAAGATATTCCCGTTTACAACGAAAGCCTGAAAGGGCTCTAAGTATCCACTTGCAGATTCTGCCAAAACACACTTTCAAAACTGCTCTATCAAAAGGAAGGCTTATCTCTCAGAGTTGAATGCACACATCATAAAGAGGTTTCTGAGAATGCTTCTGCCTGGTTTATATGTGAAGATATTTCCTTTTCCACCATAGGCCTCAAAGCGCTCCAAACGAACACTTGCAGATTCTACAAAAAGAGTGTTTCAAAACTGCTCTTTCAAAGGAAGTGTTCAACTCTGTGAGTTGGATTCATACTACACAAAGCAGTTTCACAGAACTCTTCTGTTTAGTTTTTATGGGAAGATATTCCCGTTTCCAACGAAGGCCTGAAAGGGCTCCAAATATCCACTTGCAGATTCTGCAAAAACACAGGTTCAAAACTGCTCTATCAAAAGGAAGGCTTATCTCTCTGAGTTGAATGCACACATCATAAAGGGGTTTCTGAGAATGCTTCTGCCTTGTTTATATATGAAGATATTTCTTTTTCCACCATGGGCCTCAAAGCGCTCCAAATGAACACTTGCAGATTCTACAAAAAGAGTGTTTCATAACTGCTCTAGCAAAGGAAAGGTTCACCTCTGTGAGTTGAACACACACATCACAAAGCAGTTTGTGAGAATGCTTCGGTTTAGTTTTTATGGGAAGATATTCCCGCTTCTAACAAAGGCCTGAAAGAGCTCCAAGTATCCACTTGCAGATGCTGCAAAAAGACTCTTTCCAAACTGCTCCATGAAAAAGAAGGTTCAACTCGGTGAGTTGAATGCACACATCATAAAGAAGTTTCAAAGAATGCTTCTGTCTAGGTTTTATGTGAAGATATTTCTTTTTCCACCATAGGCCTCAAAGCGCTCTAAATGAACACTTGCAGATTCTACAAAAAGAGTGTTTCATAACTGCTCTAGCAAAGGAAAGGTTCACCTCTGTGAGTTGAACACACACATCTCAAAGCAGTTTGTGAGAATGCTTCTGTCCAGTTTTTATGGGAAGATATTCCCGCTTCTAGCAAAGGCCTGAAAGAGCTCCAAATATCCACTTGCAGATGCTGCAAAAAGACTCTTTCCAAACTGCTCCATGAAAAAGAAGGTTCAACTCTGTGAGTTGAATGCACACATCATAAAGAAGTTTCAAAGAATGCTTCTGTCTAGGTTTTATGTGAAGATATTTCTTTTTCCACCATAGGCCTCAAAGCGCTCCAAATGAACACTTGCAGATTCTACAAAAAGAGTGTTTCATAACTGCTCTAGCAAAGGAAAGGTTCACCTCTGTGAGTTGAACACACACATCGCAAAGCAGTTTGTGAGAATGCTTCTGTCCAGTTTTAATGGGAAGATATTCCCGCTTCTAACAAAGGCCGGAAAGAGCTCCAAATATCCACTTGCAGATGCTGCAAAAAGACTCTTTCAAAACTGCCCCATGATAAGGAAGGTTCAACTCTGTGAGTTGAATGCACACATCATAAAGAAGTTTCAAAGAATGCTTCTGTCTAGGTATTATGTGACGATATTTCCTTTTCCACCATAGGCCACAAAGCGCTCCAAATGAACACATGCAGATTCTACAAAAAGAGTGTTTCAAAGCTGCTCTTTCAAAAGAAGTGTTCAACTCTGTGAGTTGGATTCATACTTCACAAAGCAGTTTCACAGAACGTTTCTGTTTCGTTTTTATGGGAAGATATTCCCGTTTGCAACGAAGGCCTGAAAGGGCTCTAAGTATCCACTTGCAGATTCTGCCAAAACACAGTTTCAAAACTGCTCTATCAAAAGGAAGGCTTATCTCTCCGAGTTGAATGCACACATCATAAAGAGGTTTCTGAGAATGCTTCTGCCTGGTTTATATGTGAAGATATTTCCTTTTCCACCATAGGCCTCAAAGCGCTCCAAACGAACACTTGCAGATTCTACAAAAAGAGTGTTTCAAAACTGCTCTTTCAAAGGAAGTGTTCAACTCTGTGAGTTGGATTCATACTACACAAAGCAGTTTCACAGAACTCTTCTGTTTAGTTTTTATGGGAAGATATTCCCGTTTCCAACGAAAGCCTGAAAGGGCTCCAAATATCCACTTGCAGATTCTGCAAAAACACAGGTTCAAAACTGCTCTATCAAAAGGAAGGCTTATCTCTCTGAGTTGAATGCACACTTCATAAAGGGGTTTCTGAGAATGCTTCTGCCTTGTTTATATATGAAGATATTTCTTTTTCCACCATAGGCCACAAAGCGCTCCAAATGAACACTTGCAGATTCTACAAAAAGAGTGTTTCATAACTGCTCTAGCAAAGGAAAGGTTCACCTCTGTGAGTTGAACACACACATCACAAAGCAGTTTGTGAGAATGCTTCGGTTCAGTTTTTATGGGAAGATATTCCCGCTTCTAACAAAGGCCTGAAAGAGCTCCAAATATCCACTTGCAGATGCTGCAAAAAGACTCTTTCCAAACTGCTCCATGAAAAAGAAAGTTCAACTCTGTGAGTTGAATGCACACATCATAAAGAAGTTTCAAAGAATGCTTCTGTCTAGGTTTTATGTGAAGATATTTCTTTTTCCACCATAGGCCTCAAAGCGCTCTAAATGAACACTTGCAGATTCTACAAAAAGAGTGTTTCATAACTGCTCTAGCAAAGGAAAGGTTCACCTCTGTGAGTTGAACACACACATCTCAAAGCAGTTTGTGAGAATGCTTCTGTCCAGTTTTTATGGGAAGATATTCCCGCTTCTAGCAAAGGCCTGAAAGAGCTCCAAATATCCACTTGCAGATGCTGCAAAAAGACTCTTTCCAAACTGCTCCATGAAAAAGAAGGTTCAACTCTGTGAGTTGAATGCACACATCATAAAGAAGTTTCAAAGAATGCTTCTGTCTAGGTTTTATGTGAAGATATTTCTTTTTCCACCATAGGCCTCAAAGCGCTCCAAATGAACACTTGCAGATTCTACAAAAAGAGTGTTTCATAACTGCTCTAGCAAAGGAAAGGTTCACCTCTGTGAGTTGAACACACACATCGCAAAGCAGTTTGTGAGAATGCTTCTGTCCAGTTTTAATGGGAAGATATTCCCGCTTCTAACAAAGGCCGGAAAGAGCTCCAAATATCCACTTGCAGATGCTGCAAAAAGACTCTTTCAAAACTGCCCCATGATAAGGAAGGTTCAACTCTGTGAGTTGAATGCACACATCATAAAGAAGTTTCAAAGAATGCTTCTGTCTAGGTATTATGTGACGATATTTCCTTTTCCACCATAGGCCACAAAGCGCTCCAAATGAACACATGCAGATTCTACAAAAAGAGTGTTTCAAAGCTGCTCTTTCAAAAGAAGTGTTCAACTCTGTGAGTTGGATTCATACTTCACAAAGCAGTTTCACAGAACGTTTCTGTTTCGTTTTTATGGGAAGATATTCCCGTTTGCAACGAAGGCCTGAAAGGGCTCTAAGTATCCACTTGCAGATTCTGCCAAAACACAGTTTCAAAACTGCTCTATCAAAAGGAAGGCTTATCTCTCCGAGTTGAATGCACACATCATAAAGAGGTTTCTGAGAATGCTTCTGCCTGGTTTATATGTGAAGATATTTCCTTTTCCACCATAGGCCTCAAAGCGCTCCAAACGAACACTTGCAGATTCTACAAAAAGAGTGTTTCAAAACTGCTCTTTCAAAGGAAGTGTTCAACTCTGTGAGTTGGATTCATACTACACAAAGCAGTTTCACAGAACTCTTCTGTTTAGTTTTTATGGGAAGATATTCCCGTTTCCAACGAAAGCCTGAAAGGGCTCCAAATATCCACTTGCAGATTCTGCAAAAACACAGGTTCAAAACTGCTCTATCAAAAGGAAGGCTTATCTCTCTGAGTTGAATGCACACTTCATAAAGGGGTTTCTGAGAATGCTTCTGCCTTGTTTATATATGAAGATATTTCTTTTTCCACCATAGGCCACAAAGCGCTCCAAATGAACACTTGCAGATTCTACAAAAAGAGTGTTTCATAACTGCTCTAGCAAAGGAAAGGTTCACCTCTGTGAGTTGAACACACACATCACAAAGCAGTTTGTGAGAATGCTTCGGTTCAGTTTTTATGGGAAGATATTCCCGCTTCTAACAAAGGCCTGAAAGAGCTCCAAATATCCACTTGCAGATGCTGCAAAAAGACTCTTTCCAAACTGCTCCATGAAAAAGAAAGTTCAACTCTGTGAGTTGAATGCACACATCATAAAGAAGTTTCAAAGAGTGCTTCTGTCTAGGTTTTATGTGAAGATATTTCTTTTTCCACCATAGGCCTCAAAGCGCTCCAAATGAACACTTGCAGATTCTACAAAAAGAGTGTTTCATAACTGCTCTAGCAAAGGAAAGGTTCACCTCTGTTAGTTGAACACACACATCACAAAGCAGTTTGTGAGAATGCTTCTGTCCAGTTTTAATGGGAAGATATTCCCGCTTCTAACAAAGGCCTGAAAGAGCTCCAAATATCCACTTGCAGATGCTGCAAAAAGACTCTTTCCAAACTGCTCCATGAAAAGCAATGTTCAACTCTGTGAGTTGAATGCACACATCATAAAGAAGTTTCAAAGAATGCTTCTGTCTAGGTTTTATGTGAAGATATTTCCTTTTCCACCATAGGCCTCAAAGCGCTCCAAATGAACACTTGCAGATTCTACAAAAAGAGTGTTTCAAAGCTGCTCTTTCAAAAGAAGTGTTCAACTCTGTGAGTTGGATTCATACTTCACAAAGGAGTTTCACAGAACGCTTCTGTTTAGTTTTTATGGGAAGATATTCCCGTTTCCAACGAAGGCCTGAAAGGGCTCCAAATATACACTTGCAGATTCTGCAAAAACACAGTTGCAAAACTGCTCTATCAAAAGGAAGGCTTATCTCTCCGAGTTGAATGCACACATCATAAAGAGGTTTCTGAGAATGCTTCTGCCTGGATTATATGTGAAGATATTTCCTTTTCCACCGTAGGCCTCAAAGCGCTCCAAACGAACACTTGCAGATTCTACAAAAAGAGTGTTTCAAAACTGCTCTTTGAAAGGAAGTGTTCAACTCTGTGAGTTGGATTCATACTACACAAAGCAGTTTCACAGAACTCTTCTGTTTAGTTTTTAATGGAAGATATTCCCGTTTCCAACGAAGGCCTGAAAGAGCTCCAAATATCCCCTTGCAGATTCTGCAAAAACACAGTTTCAAAACTGCTCTATCAAAAGGAAGGCTTATCTCGCTGAGTTGAATGCACACATCATAAAGAGCTTTCTGAGAATGCTTCTGCCTTGTTTATATATGAAGATATTTCTTTTTCCACCATAGGCCTCAAATCGCTCCAAATGAACACTTGCAGATTCTACAAAAAGAGTGTTTCATAACTGCTCTAGCAAAGGAAAGGTTCACCTCTGTGAGTTGAACACACACATCACAAAGCAGTTTGTGAGAATGCTTCTGTCCAGTTTTTATGGGAAGATATTCCCGCTTCTAACAAAGGCCTGAAAGAGCTCCAAATATCCACTTGCAGATGCTGCAAAAAGACTCTTTCCAAACTGCTCCATGAAAAGGAAGGTTCAACTCTGTGAGTTGAATGAACACATCATAAAGAAGTTTCAAAGAATGCTTCTGTCTAGGTATTATGTGACGATATTTCCTTTTCCACCATAGGCCTCAAAGCGCTCCAAATGAACACATGTAGATTCTACAAAAAGAGTGTTTCAAAGCTGCTCTTTCAAAAGAAGTGTTCAACTCTGTGAGTTGGATTCATACTTCACAAAGCAGTTTCACAGAACGTTTCTGTTTCGTTTTTATCAGAAGATATTCCCATTTGCAACGAAGGCCTGAAAGGGCTCCAAGTATCCACTTGCAGATTCTGCCAAAACACACTTTCAAAACTGCTCTATCAAAAGGAAGGCTTATCTCTCCGAGTTGAATGCACACATCATAAAGAGGTTTCTGAGAATGCTTCTGCCTGGTTTATATGTGAAGATATTTCCTTTTCCACCATAGGCCTCAAAGCGCTCCAAACGAACACTTGCAGATTCTACAAAAAGAGTGTTTCAAAACTGCTCTTTCAAAAGAAGTGTTCAACTCTGTGAGTTGGATTCATACTACACAAAGCAGTTTCACAGAACTCTTCTGTTTAGTTTTTATGGGAAGATATTCCCGTTTCCAACGAAGGCCTGAAAGGGCTCCAAATATCCACTTGCAGATTCTGCAAAAACACAGGTTCAAAACTGCTCTATCAAAAGGAAGGCTTATCTCTCTGAGTTGAATGCACACATCATAAAGGGGTTTCTGAGAATGCTTCTGCCTTGTTTATATATGAAGATATTTCTTTTTCCACCATAGGCCTCAAAGCTCTCCAAATGAACACTTGCAGATTCTACAAAAAGAGTGTTTCATAACTGCTCTAGCAAAGGAAAGGTTCACCTCTGTGAGTTGAACACACACATCACAAAGCAGTTTGTGAGAATGCTTCGGTTCAGTTTTTATGGGAAGATATTCCCGCTTCTAACAAAGGCCTGAAAGAGCTCCAAATATCCACTTGCAGATGCTGCAAAAAGACTCTTTCCAAACTGCTCCATGAAAAAGAAGGTTCAACTCTGTGAGTTGAATGCACACATCATAAAGAAGTTTCAAAGAATGCTTCTGTCTAGGTTTTATGTGAAGATATTTCTTTTTCCACCATAGGCCTCAAAGCGCTCCAAATGAACACTTGCAGATTCTACAAAAAGAGTGTTTCATAACTGCTCTAGCAAAGGAAAGGTTCACCTCTGTGAGTTGAACACACACATCACAAAGCAGTTTGTGAGAATGCTTCTGTCCAGTTTTAATGGGAAGATATTCCCGCTTCTAACAAAGGCCTGAAAGAGCTCCAAATATCCACTTGCAGATGCTGCAAAAAGACTCTTTCCAAACTGCTCCATGAAAAGGAATGTTCAACTCTGTGAGTTGAATGCACACATCATAAAGAAGTTTCAAAGAATGCTTCTGTCTAGGTTTTATGTGAAGATATTTCCTTTTCCACCATAGGCCTCAAAGCGCTCCAAATGAACACTTGCAGATTCTACAAAAAGAGTGTTTCAAAGCTGCTCTTTCAAAAGAAGTGTTCAACTCTGTGAGTTGGATTCATACTTCACAAAGGAGTTTCACAGAACGCTTCTGTTTTGTTTTTATGGGAAGATATTCCCGTTTCCAACGAAGGCCTGAAAGGGCTCCAAATATACACTTGCAGATTCTGCAAAAACACAGTTGCACAACTGCTCTATCAAAAGGAAGGCTTATCTCTCCGAGTTGAATGCACACATCATAAAGAGGTTTCTGAGAATGCTTCTACCTGGTTTATATGTGAAGATATTTCCTTTTCCACCATAGGCCTCAAAGCGCTCCAAACGAACACTTGCAGATTCTACATAAAGAGTGTTTCAAAACTGCTCTTTGAAAGGAAGTGTTCAACTCTGTGAGTTGGATTCATACTACACAAAGCAGTTTCACAGAACTCTTCTGTTTAGTTTTTAATGGAAGATATTCCCGTTTCCAGCGAAGGCCTGAAAGGGCTCCAATTATCCACTTGCAGAATCTGCAAAAACACAGTTTCAAAACTGCTCTATCAAAAGGAAGGCTTATCTCTCTGAGTTGAATGCACACATCATAAAGAGCTTTCTGAGAATGCTTCTGCCTTGTTTATATATGAAGATATTTCTTTTTCCACCATAGGCCTCAAATCGCTCCAAATGAACACTTGCAGATTCTACAAAAAGAGTGTTTCATAACTGCTCTAGCAAAGGAAAGGTTCACCTCTGTGAGTTGAACACACACATCACAAAGCAGTTTGTGAGAATGCTTCTGTCCAGTTTTTATGGGAAGATATTCCCGCTTCTAACAAAGGCCTGAAAGAGCTCCAAATATCCACTTGCAGATGCTGCAAAAAGACTCTTTCCAAACTGCTCCATGAAAAGGAAGGTTCAACTCTCCGAGTTGAATGCACACATCATAAAGAGGTTTCTGAGAATGCTTCTGCCTGGTTTATATGTGAAGATATTTCCTTTTCCACCATAGGCCTCAAAGCGCTCCAAACGAACACTTGCAGATTCTACAAAAAGAGTGTTTCAAAACTGCTCTTTCAAAAGAAGTGTTCAACTCTGTGAGTTGGATTCATACTACACAAAGCAGTTTCACAGAACTCTTCTGTTTAGTTTTTATGGGAAGATATTCCCGTTTCCAACGAAGGCCTGAAAGGGCTCCAAATATCCACTTGCAGATTCTGCAAAAACACAGGTTCAAAACTGCTCTATCAAAAGGAAGGCTTATCTCTCTGAGTTGAATGCACACATCATAAAGGGGTTTCTGAGAATGCTTCTGCCTTGTTTATATATGAAGATATTTCTTTTTCCACCATAGGCCTCAAAGCGCTCCAAATGAACACTTGCAGATTCTACAAAAAGAGTGTTTCATAACTGCTCTAGCAAAGGAAAGGTTCACCTCTGTGAGTTGAACACACACATCACAAAGCAGTTTGTGAGAATGCTTCGGTTCAGTTTTTATGGGAAGATATTCCCGCTTCTAACAAAGGCCTGAAAGAGCTCCAAATATCCACTTGCAGATGCTGCAAAAAGACTCTTTCCAAACTGCTCCATGAAAAAGAAGGTTCAACTCTGAGTTGAATGCACACATCATAAAGAAGTTTCAAAGAATGCTTCTGTCTAGGTTTTATGTGAAGATATTTCTTTTTCCACCGTAGGCCTCAAAGCGCTCCAAATGAACACTTGCAGATTCTACAAAAAGAGTGTTTCATAACTGCTCTAGCAAAGGAAAGGTTCACCTCTGTGAGTTGAACACACACATCACAAAGCAGTTTGTGAGAATGCTTCTGTCCAGTTTTAATGGGAAGATATTCCCGCTTCTAACAAAGGCCTGAAAGAGCTCCAAATATCCACTTGCAGATGCTGCAAAAAGACTCTTTCCAAACTGCTCCATGAAAAGGAATGTTCAACTCTGTGAGTTGAATGCACACATCATAAAGAAGTTTCAAAGAATGCTTCTGTCTAGGTTTTATGTGACGATATTTCCTTTTCCACCATAGGCCTCAAAGCGCTCCAAATGAACACTTGCAGATTCTACAAAAAGAGTGTTTCAAAGCTGCTCTTTCAAAAGAAGTGTTCAACTCTGTGAGTTGGATTCATACTTCACAAAGGAGTTTCACAGAACGCTTCTGTTTAGTTTTTATGGGAAGATATTCCCGTTTCCAACGAAGGCCTGAAAGGGCTCCAAATATACACTTGCAGATTCTGCAAAAACACAGTTGCACAACTGCTCTATCAAAAGGAAGGCTTATCTCTCCGAGTTGAATGCACACATCATAAAGAGGTTTCTGAGAATGCTTCTGCCTGGTTTATATGTGAAGATATTTCCTTTTCCACCGTAGGCCTCAAAGCGCTCCAAACGAACACTTGCAGATTCTACAAAAAGAGTGTTTCAAAACTGCTCTTTGAAAGGAAGTGTTCAACTCTGTGAGTTGGATTCATACTACACAAAGCAGTTTCACAGAACTCTTCTGTTTAGTTTTTAATGGAAGATATTCCCGTTTCCAACGAAGGCCTGAAAGGGCTCCAAATATCCACTTGCAGATTCTGCAAAAACACAGTTTCAAAACTGCTCTATCAAAAGGAAGGCTTATCTCTCTGAGTTGAATGCACACATCATAAAGAGCTTTCTGAGAATGCTTCTGCCTTGTTTATATATGAAGATATTTCTTTTTCCACCATAGGCCTCAAATCGCTCCAAATGAACACTTGCAGATTCTACAAAAAGAGTGTTTCATAACTGCTCTAGCAAAGGAAAGGTTCACCTCTGTGAGTTGAACACACACATCACAAAGCAGTTTGTGAGAATGCTTCTGTCCAGTTTTTATGGGGAGATATTCCCGCTTCTAACAAAGGCCTGAAAGAGCTCCAAATATCCACTTGCAGATGCTGCAAAAAGACTCTTTCCAAACTGCTCCATGAAAAGGAAGGTTCAACTCTGTGAGTTGAATGCACACATCATAAAGAAGTTTCAAAGAATGCTTCTGTCTAGGTATTATGTGACGATATTTCCTTTTCCACCATAGGCCTCAAAGCGCTCCAAATGAACACATGTAGATTCTACAAAAAGAGTGTTTCAAAGCTGCTCTTTCAAAAGAAGTGTTCAACTCTGTGAGTTGGATTCATACTTCACAAAGCAGTTTCACAGAACGTTTCTGTTTCTTTTTTATCAGAAGATATTCCCGTTTGCAACGAAGGCCTCAAAGGGCTCCAAGTATCCACTTGCAGATTCTGCCAAAACACACTTTCAAAACTGCTCTATCAAAAGGAAGGCTTATCTCTCCGAGTTGAATGCACACATCATAAAGTGGTTTCTGAGAATGCTTCTGCCTGGTTTATATGTGAAGATATTTCCTTTTCCACCATAGGCCTCAAAGCGCTCCAAACGAACACTTGCAGATTCTACAAAAAGAGTGTTTCAAAACTGCTCTTTCAAAAGAAGTGTTCAACTCTGTGAGTTGGATTCATACTACACAAAGCAGTTTCACAGAACTCTTCTGTTTAGTTTTTATGGGAAGATATTCCCGTTTCCAACGAAGGCCTGAAAGGGCTCCAAATATCCACTTGCAGATTCTGCAAAAACACAGGTTCAAAACTGCTCTATCAAAAGGAAGGCTTATCTCTCTGAGTTGAATGCACACATCATAAAGGGGTTTCTGAGAATGCTTCTGCCTTGTTTATATATGAAGATATTTCTTTTTCCACCATAGGCCTCAAAGCGCTCCAAATGAACACTTGCAGATTCTACAAAAAGAGTGTTTCATAACTGCTCTAGCAAAGGAAAGGTTCACCTCTGTGAGTTGAACACACACATCACAAAGCAGTTTGTGAGAATGCTTCGGTTCAGTTTTTATGGGAAGATATTCCCGCTTCTAACAAAGGCCTGAAAGAGCTCCAAATATCCACTTGCAGATGCTGCAAAAAGACTCTTTCCAAACTGCTCCATGAAAAAGAAGGTTCAACTCTGTGAGTTGAATGCACACATCATAAAGAAGTTTCAAAGAATGCTTCTGTCTAGGTTTTATGTGAAGTTATTTCTTTTTCCACCATAGGCCTCAAAGCGCTCCAAATGAACACTTGCAGATTCTACAAAAAGAGTGTTTCATAACTGCTCTAGCAAAGGAAAGGTTCACCTCTGTGAGTTGAACACACACATCACAAAGCAGTTTGTGAGAATGCTTCTGTCCAGTTTTAATGGGAAGATGTTCCCGCTTCTAACAAAGGCCTGAAAGAGCTCCAAATATCCACCTGCAGATGCTGCAAAAAGACTCTTTCCAAACTGCTCCATGAAAAGGAAAGTTCAACTCTGTGAGTTGAATGCACACATCATAAAGAAGTTTCAAAGAATGCTTCTGTCTAGGTATTATGTGACGATATTTCCTTTTCCACCATAGGCCTCAAAGCGCTCCAAATGAACACATGTAGATTCTACAAAAAGAGTGTTTCAAAGCTGCTCTTTCAAAGCAAGTGTTCAACTCTGTGAGTTGGATTCATACTTCACAAAGCAGTTTCACAGAACGTTTCTGTTTCGTTTTTATGGGAAGATATTCCCGTTTGCAACGAAGGCCTGAAAGGGCTCTAAGTATCCACTTGCAGATTCTGCCAAAACACACTTTCAAAACTGCTCTATCAAAAGGAAGGCTTATCTCTCCGAGTTGAATGCACACATCATAAAGAGGTTTCTGAGAATGCTTCTGCCTGGTTTATATGTGAAGATATTTCCTTTTCCACCGTAGGCCTCAAAGCGCTCCAAACGAACACTTGCAGATTCTACAAAAAGAGTGTTTCAAAACTGCTCTTTGAAAGGAAGTGTTCAACTCTGTGAGTTGGATTCATACTACACAAAGCAGTTTCACAGAACTCTTCTGTTTAGTTTTTAATGGAAGATATTCCCGTTTCCAGCGAAGGCCTGAAAGGGCTCCAAATATCCACTTGCAGATTCTGCAAAAACACAGTTTCAAAACTGCTCTATCAAAAGGAAGGCTTATCTCTCTGAGTTGAATGCACACATCATAAAGAGCTTTCTGAGAATGCTTCTGCCTTGTTTATATATGAAGATATTTCTTTTTCCACCATAGGCCTCAAATCGCTCCAAATGAACACTTGCAGATTCTACAAAAAGAGTGTTTCATAACTGCTCTAGCAAAGGAAAGGTTCACCTCTGTGAGTTGAACACACACATCACAAAGCAGTTTGTGAGAATGCTTCTGTCCAGTTTTTATGGGAAGATATTCCCGCTTCTAACAAAGGCCTGAAAGAGCTCCAAATATCCACTTGCAGATGCTGCAAAAAGACTCTTTCCAAACTGCTCCATGAAAAGGAACGTTCAATTCTCCGAGTTGAATGCACACATCATAAAGAGGTTTCTGAGAATGCTTCTGCCTGGTTTATATGTGAAGATATTTCCTTTTCCACCATAGGCCTCAAAGCGCTCCAAATGAACACATGTAGATTCTACAAAAAGAGTGTTTCAAAGCTGCTCTTTCAAAAGAAGTGTTCAACTCTGTGAGTTGGATTCATACTTCACAAAGCAGTTTCACAGAACATTTCTGTTTCGTTTTTATGGGAAGATATTCCCGTTTGCAACGAAGGCCTGAAAGGGCTCTAAGTATCCACTTGCAGATTCTGCCAAAACACAGTTTCAAAACTGCTCTATCAAAAGGAAGGCTTATCTCTCCGAGTTGAATGCACACATCATAAAGAGGTTTCTGAGAATGCTTCTGCCTGGTTTATATGTGAAGATATTTCCTTTTCCACCATAGGCCTCAAAGCGCTCCAAACGAACACTTGCAGATTCTACAAAAAGAGTGTTTCAAAACTGCTCTTTCAAAGGAAGTGTTCAACTCTGTGAGTTGGATTCATACTACACAAAGCAGTTTCACAGAACTCTTCTGTTTAGTTTTTATGGGAAGATATTCCCGTTTCCAACGAAGGCCTGAAAGGGCTCCAAATATCCACTTGCAGATTCTGCAAAAATACAGTTTCAAAACTGCTCTATCAAAAGGAAGTCTTATCTCTCTGAGTTGAATGCACACATCCTAAAGAGCTTTCTGAGAATGCTTCTGCCTTGTTTATATATGAAGATATTTCTTTTTCCACCATAGGCCTCAAATCGCTCCAAATGAACACTTGCAGATTCTACAAAAAGAGTGTTTCATAACTGCTCTAGCAAAGGAAAGGTTCACCTCTGTGAGTTGAACACACACATCTCAAAGCAGTTTGTGAGAATGCTTCTGTCCAGTTTTTATGGGAAGATATTCCCGCTTCTAGCAAAGGCCTGAAAGAGCTCCAAATATCCACTTGCAGATGCTGCAAAAAGACTCTTTCCAAACTGCTCCATGAAAAAGAAAGTTCAACTCTGTGAGTTGAATGCACACATCATAAAGAAGTTTCAAAGAATGCTTCTGTCTAGGTTTTATGTGAAGATATTTCTTTTTCCACCATAGGCCTCAAAGCGCTCCAAATGAACACTTGCAGATTCTACAAAAAGAGTGTTTCATAACTGCTCTAGCAAAGGAAAGGTTCACCTCTGTGAGTTGAACACACACATCACAAAGCAGTTTGTGAGAATGCTTCTGTCCAGTTTTAATGGGAAGATGTTCCCGCTTCTAACAAAGGCCTGAAAGAGCTCCAAATATCCACTTGCAGATGCTGCAAAAAGACTCTTTCCAAACTGCTCCATGAAAAGGAAAGTTCAACTCTGTGAGTTGAATGCACACATCATAAAGAAGTTTCAAAGAATGCTTCTGTCTAGGTATTATGTGACGATATTTCCTTTTCCACCATAGGCCTCAAAGCGCTCCAAATGAACACATGTAGATTCTACAAAAAGAGTGTTTCAAAGCTGCTCTTTCAAAGCAAGTGTTCAACTCTGTGAGTTGGATTCATACTTCACAAAGCAGTTTCACAGAACGTTTCTGTTTCGTTTTTATGGGAAGATATTCCCGTTTGCAACGAAGGCCTGAAAGGGCTCTAAGTATCCACTTGCAGATTCTGCCAAAACACACTTTCAAAACTGCTCTATCAAAAGGAAGGCTTATCTCTCCGAGTTGAATGCACACATCATAAAGAGGTTTCTGAGAATGCTTCTGCCTGGTTTATATGTGAAGATATTTCCTTTTCCACCGTAGGCCTCAAAGCGCTCCAAACGAACACTTGCAGATTCTACAAAAAGAGTGTTTCAAAACTGCTCTTTCAAAGGAAGTGTTCAACTCTGTGAGTTGGATTCATACTACACAAAGCAGTTTCACAGAACTCTTCTGTTTAGTTTTTATGGGAAGATATTCCCGTTTCCAACGAAGGCCTGAAAGGGCTCCAAATATCCACTTGCAGATTCTGCAAAAACACAGGTTGAAAACTGCTCTATCAAAAGGAAGGCTTATCTCTCTGAGTTGAATGCACACATCATAAAGGGGTTTCTGAGAATGCTTCTGCCTTGTTTATATATGAAGATATTTCTTTTTCCACCATAGGCCTCAAAGCGCTCCAAATGAACACTTGCAGATTCTACAAAAAGAGTGTTTCATAACTGCTCTAGCAAAGGAAAGGTTCACCTCTGTGAGTTGAACACACACATCACAAAGCAGTTTGTGAGAATGCTTCGGTTTAGTTTTTATGGGAAGATATTCCCGCTTCTAACAAAGGCCTGAAAGAGCTCCAAATATCCACTTGCAGATGCTGCAAAAAGACTTTTTCCAAACTGCTCCATGAAAAAGAAGGTTCAACTCTGTGAGTTGAATGCACACATCATAAAGAAGTTTCAAAGAATGCTTCTGTCTAGGTTTTATGTGAAGATATTTCTTTTTCCACCATAGGCCTCAAAGCGCTCCAAATGAACACTTGCAGATTCTACAAAAAGAGTGTTTCATAACTGCTCTAGCAAAGGAAAGGTTCACCTCTGTGAGTTGAACACACACATCACAAAGCAGTTTGTGAGAATGCTTCTGTCCAGTTTTAATGGGAAGATATTCCCGCTTCTAACAAAGGCCTGAAATAGCTCCAAATATCCACTTGCAGATGCTGCAAAAAGACTCTTTCCAAACTGCTCCATGAAAAGGAAAGTTCAACTCTGTGAGTTGAATGCACACATCATAAAGAAGTTTCAAAGAATGCTTCTGTCTAGGTATTATGTGACGATATTTCCTTTTCCACCATAGGCCTCAAAGCGCTCCAAATGAACACATGTAGATTCTACAAAAAGAGTGTTTCAAAGCTGCTCTTTCAAAGGAAGTGTTCAACTCTGTGAGTTGGATTCATACTTCACAAAGCAGTTTCACAGAACTTTTCTGTTTCGTTTTTATGGGAAGATATTCCCGTTTGCAACGAAGGCCTGAAAGGGCTCTAAGTATCCACTTGCAGATTCTGCCAAAACACACTTTCAAAACTGCTCTATCAAAAGGAAGGCTTATCTCTCCGAGTTGAATGCACACATCATAAAGAGGTTTCTGAGAATGCTTCTGCCTGGTTTATATGTGAAGATATTTCCTTTTCCACCATAGGCCTCAAAGCGCTCCAAACGAACACTTGCAGATTCTACAAAAAGAGTGTTTCAAAACTGCTCTTTCAAAGGAAGTGTTCAACTCTGTGAGTTGGATTCATACTACACAAAGCAGTTTCACAGAACTCTTCTCTTTAGTTTTTAAGGGAAGATATTCCCGTTTCCAACGAAGGCCTGAAAGGGCTCCAAATATCCACTTGCAGATTCTGCAAAAACACAGGTTCAAAACTGCTCTATCAAAAGGAAGGCTTATCTCTCTGAGTTGAATGCACACATCATAAAGGGGTTTCTGAGAATGCTTCTGCCTTTTTTATATATGAAGATATTTCTTTTTCCACCATAGGCCTCAAATCGCTCCAAATGAACACTTGCAGATTCTACAAAAAGAGTGTTTCATAACTGCTCTAGCAAAGGAAAGGTTCACCTCTGTGAGTTGAACACACACATCACAAAGCAGTTTGTGAGAATGCTTCGGTTTAGTTTTTATGGGAAGATATTCCCGCTTCTAACAAAGGCCTGAAAGAGCTCCAAATATCCACTTGCAGATGCTGCAAAAAGACTCTTTCCAAACTGCTCCATGAAAAAGAAGGTTCAACTCTGTGAGTTGAATGCACACATCATAAAGAAGTTTCAAAGAATGCTTCTGTCTAGGTTTTATGTGATGATATTTCTTTTTCCACCATAGGCCTCAAAGCGCTCCAAATGAACACTTGCAGATTCTACAAAAAGAGTGTTTCATAACTGCTCTAGCAAAGGAAAGGTTCACCTCTGTGAGTTGAACACACACATCACAAAGCAGTTTGTGAGAATGCTTCTGTCCAGTTTTAATGGGAAGATATTCCCGCTTCTAACAAAGGCCTGAAAGAGCTCCAAATATCCACTTGCAGATGCTGCAAAAAGACTCTTTCCAAACTGCTCCATGAAAAGGAATGTTCAGCTCTGTGAGTTGAATGCACACATCATAAAGAAGTTTCAAAGAATGCTTCTGTCTAGGTTTTATGTGAAGATATTTCCTTTTCCACCATAGGCCTCAAAGCGCTCCAAATGAACACTTGCAGATTCTACAAAAAGAGTGTTTCAAAGCTGCTCTTTCAAAAGAAGTGTTCAACTCTGTGAGTTGGATTCATACTTCACAAAGCAGTTTCACAGAACATTTCTGTTTCGTTTTTATGGGAAGATATTCCCGTTTGCAACGAAGGCCTGAAAGGGCTCTAAGTATCCACTTGCAGATTCTGCCAAAACACAGTTTCAAAACTGCTCTATCAAAAGGAAGGCTTATCTCTCCGAGTTGAATGCACACATCATAAAGAGGTTTCTGAGAATGCTTCTGCCTGGTTTATATGTGAAGATATTTCCTTTTCCACCATAGGCCTCAAAGCGCTCCAAACGAACACTTGCAGATTCTACAAAAAGAGTGTTTCAAAACTGCTCTTTCAAAGGAAGTGTTCAACTCTGTGAGTTGGATTCATACTACACAAAGCAGTTTCACAGAACTCTTCTGTTTAGTTTTTATGGGAAGATATTCCCGTTTCCAACGAAGGCCTGAAAGGGCTCCAAATATCCACTTGCAGATTCTGCAAAAATACAGTTTCAAAACTGCTCTATCAAAAGGAAGTCTTATCTCTCTGAGTTGAATGCACACATCCTAAAGAGCTTTCTGAGAATGCTTCTGCCTTGTTTATATATGAAGATATTTCTTTTTCCACCATAGGCCTCAAATCGCTCCAAATGAACACTTGCAGATTCTACAAAAAGAGTGTTTCATAACTGCTCTAGCAAAGGAAAGGTTCACCTCTGTGAGTTGAACACACACATCTCAAAGCAGTTTGTGAGAATGCTTCTGTCCAGTTTTTATGGGAAGATATTCCCGCTTCTAGCAAAGGCCTGAAAGAGCTCCAAATATCCACTTGCAGATGCTGCAAAAAGACTCTTTCCAAACTGCTCCATGAAAAAGAAAGTTCAACTCTGTGAGTTGAATGCACACATCATAAAGAAGTTTCAAAGAATGCTTCTGTCTAGGTTTTATGTGAAGATATTTCTTTTTCCACCATAGGCCTCAAAGCGCTCCAAATGAACACTTGCAGATTCTACAAAAAGAGTGTTTCATAACTGCTCTAGCAAAGGAAAGGTTCACCTCTGTGAGTTGAACACACACATCACAAAGCAGTTTGTGAGAATGCTTCTGTCCAGTTTTAATGGGAAGATGTTCCCGCTTCTAACAAAGGCCTGAAAGAGCTCCAAATATCCACTTGCAGATGCTGCAAAAAGACTCTTTCCAAACTGCTCCATGAAAAGGAAAGTTCAACTCTGTGAGTTGAATGCACACATCATAAAGAAGTTTCAAAGAATGCTTCTGTCTAGGTATTATGTGACGATATTTCCTTTTCCACCATAGGCCTCAAAGCGCTCCAAATGAACACATGTAGATTCTACAAAAAGAGTGTTTCAAAGCTGCTCTTTCAAAGCAAGTGTTCAACTCTGTGAGTTGGATTCATACTTCACAAAGCAGTTTCACAGAACGTTTCTGTTTCGTTTTTATGGGAAGATATTCCCGTTTGCAACGAAGGCCTGAAAGGGCTCTAAGTATCCACTTGCAGATTCTGCCAAAACACACTTTCAAAACTGCTCTATCAAAAGGAAGGCTTATCTCTCCGAGTTGAATGCACACATCATAAAGAGGTTTCTGAGAATGCTTCTGCCTGGTTTATATGTGAAGATATTTCCTTTTCCACCGTAGGCCTCAAAGCGCTCCAAACGAACACTTGCAGATTCTACAAAAAGAGTGTTTCAAAACTGCTCTTTCAAAGGAAGTGTTCAACTCTGTGAGTTGGATTCATACTACACAAAGCAGTTTCACAGAACTCTTCTGTTTAGTTTTTATGGGAAGATATTCCCGTTTCCAACGAAGGCCTGAAAGGGCTCCAAATATCCACTTGCAGATTCTGCAAAAACACAGGTTGAAAACTGCTCTATCAAAAGGAAGGCTTATCTCTCTGAGTTGAATGCACACATCATAAAGGGGTTTCTGAGAATGCTTCTGCCTTGTTTATATATGAAGATATTTCTTTTTCCACCATAGGCCTCAAAGCGCTCCAAATGAACACTTGCAGATTCTACAAAAAGAGTGTTTCATAACTGCTCTAGCAAAGGAAAGGTTCACCTCTGTGAGTTGAACACACACATCACAAAGCAGTTTGTGAGAATGCTTCGGTTTAGTTTTTATGGGAAGATATTCCCGCTTCTAACAAAGGCCTGAAAGAGCTCCAAATATCCACTTGCAGATGCTGCAAAAAGACTTTTTCCAAACTGCTCCATGAAAAAGAAGGTTCAACTCTGTGAGTTGAATGCACACATCATAAAGAAGTTTCAAAGAATGCTTCTGTCTAGGTTTTATGTGAAGATATTTCTTTTTCCACCATAGGCCTCAAAGCGCTCCAAATGAACACTTGCAGATTCTACAAAAAGAGTGTTTCATAACTGCTCTAGCAAAGGAAAGGTTCACCTCTGTGAGTTGAACACACACATCACAAAGCAGTTTGTGAGAATGCTTCTGTCCAGTTTTAATGGGAAGATATTCCCGCTTCTAACAAAGGCCTGAAATAGCTCCAAATATCCACTTGCAGATGCTGCAAAAAGACTCTTTCCAAACTGCTCCATGAAAAGGAAAGTTCAACTCTGTGAGTTGAATGCACACATCATAAAGAAGTTTCAAAGAATGCTTCTGTCTAGGTATTATGTGACGATATTTCCTTTTCCACCATAGGCCTCAAAGCGCTCCAAATGAACACATGTAGATTCTACAAAAAGAGTGTTTCAAAGCTGCTCTTTCAAAGGAAGTGTTCAACTCTGTGAGTTGGATTCATACTTCACAAAGCAGTTTCACAGAACTTTTCTGTTTCGTTTTTATGGGAAGATATTCCCGTTTGCAACGAAGGCCTGAAAGGGCTCTAAGTATCCACTTGCAGATTCTGCCAAAACACACTTTCAAAACTGCTCTATCAAAAGGAAGGCTTATCTCTCCGAGTTGAATGCACACATCATAAAGAGGTTTCTGAGAATGCTTCTGCCTGGTTTATATGTGAAGATATTTCCTTTTCCACCATAGGCCTCAAAGCGCTCCAAACGAACACTTGCAGATTCTACAAAAAGAGTGTTTCAAAACTGCTCTTTCAAAGGAAGTGTTCAACTCTGTGAGTTGGATTCATACTACACAAAGCAGTTTCACAGAACTCTTCTCTTTAGTTTTTAAGGGAAGATATTCCCGTTTCCAACGAAGGCCTGAAAGGGCTCCAAATATCCACTTGCAGATTCTGCAAAAACACAGGTTCAAAACTGCTCTATCAAAAGGAAGGCTTATCTCTCTGAGTTGAATGCACACATCATAAAGGGGTTTCTGAGAATGCTTCTGCCTTTTTTATATATGAAGATATTTCTTTTTCCACCATAGGCCTCAAATCGCTCCAAATGAACACTTGCAGATTCTACAAAAAGAGTGTTTCATAACTGCTCTAGCAAAGGAAAGGTTCACCTCTGTGAGTTGAACACACACATCACAAAGCAGTTTGTGAGAATGCTTCGGTTTAGTTTTTATGGGAAGATATTCCCGCTTCTAACAAAGGCCTGAAAGAGCTCCAAATATCCACTTGCAGATGCTGCAAAAAGACTCTTTCCAAACTGCTCCATGAAAAAGAAGGTTCAACTCTGTGAGTTGAATGCACACATCATAAAGAAGTTTCAAAGAATGCTTCTGTCTAGGTTTTATGTGATGATATTTCTTTTTCCACCATAGGCCTCAAAGCGCTCCAAATGAACACTTGCAGATTCTACAAAAAGAGTGTTTCATAACTGCTCTAGCAAAGGAAAGGTTCACCTCTGTGAGTTGAACACACACATCACAAAGCAGTTTGTGAGAATGCTTCTGTCCAGTTTTAATGGGAAGATATTCCCGCTTCTAACAAAGGCCTGAAAGAGCTCCAAATATCCACTTGCAGATGCTGCAAAAAGACTCTTTCCAAACTGCTCCATGAAAAGGAATGTTCAGCTCTGTGAGTTGAATGCACACATCATAAAGAAGTTTCAAAGAATGCTTCTGTCTAGGTTTTATGTGAAGATATTTCCTTTTCCACCATAGGCCTCAAAGCGCTCCAAATGAACACTTGCAGATTCTACAAAAAGAGTGTTTCAAAGCTGCTCTTTCAAAAGAAGTGTTCAACTCTGTGAGTTGGATTCATACTTCACAAAGCAGTTTCACAGAACGTTTCTGTTTCGTTTTTATCGGAAGATATTCCCGTTTGCAACGAAGGCCTGAAAGGGCTCTAAGTATCCACTTGCAGATTCTGCCAAAACACAGTTTCAAAACTGCTCTATCAAAAGGAAGGCTTATCTCTCCGAGTTGAATGCACACATCATAAAGAGTTTTCTGAGAATGCTTCTGCCTGGTTTATATGTGAAGATATTTCCTTTTCCACCATAGGCCTCAAAGCGCTCCAAACGAACACTTGCAGATTCTACAAAAAGAGTGTTTCAAAACTACTCTTTCAAAAGAAGTGTTCAACTCTGTGAGTTGGATTCATACTACACAAAGCAGTTTCACAGAACTCTTCTGTTTAGTTTTTATGGGAAGATATTCCCGTTTCCAACGAAGGCCTGAAAGGGCTCCAAATATCCACTTGCAGATTCTGCAAAAACACAGTTTCAAAACTGCTCTATCAAAAGGAAGGCTTATCTCTCTGAGTTGAATGCACACATCATAAAGAGCTTTGTGAGAATGCTTCTGCCTTGTTTATATATGAAGATATTTCTTTTTCCACCATAGGCCTCAAAGCGCTCCAAATGAACACTTGCAGATTCTACAAAAAGAGTGTTTCATAACTGCTCTAGCAAAGGAAAGGTTCACCTCTGTGAGTTGAACACACACATCACAAAGCAGTTTGTGAGAATGCTTCGGTTTAGTTTTTATGGGAAGATATTTCCGCTTCTAACAAAGGCCTGAAAGAGCTCCAAATATCCACTTGCAGATGCTGCAAAAAGACTTTTTCCAAACTGCTCCATGAAAAAGAAGGTTCAACTCTGTGAGTTGAATGCACACATCATAAAGAAGTTTCAAAGAATGCTTCTGTCTAGGTTTTATGTGAAGATATTTCTTTTTCCACCATAGGCCTCAAAGCGCTCCAAATGAACACTTGCAGATTCTACAAAAAGAGTGTTTCATAACTGCTCTAGCAAAGGAAAGGTTCACCTCTGTGAGTTGAACACACACATCACAAAGCAGTTTGTGAGAATGCTTCTGTCCAGTTTTAATGGGAAGATATTCCCGCTTCTAACAAAGGCCTGAAATAGCTCCAAATATCCACTTGCAGATGCTGCAAAAAGACTCTTTCCAAACTGCTCCATGAAAAGGAAAGTTCAACTCTGTGAGTTGAATGCACACATCATAAAGAAGTTTCAAAGAATGCTTCTGTCTAGGTATTATGTGACGATATTTCCTTTTCCACCATAGGCCTCAAAGCGCTCCAAATGAACACATGTAGATTCTACAAAAAGAGTGTTTCAAAGCTGCTCTTTCAAAGGAAGTGTTCAACTCTGTGAGTTGGATTCATACTTCACAAAGCAGTTTCACAGAACTTTTCTGTTTCGTTTTTATGGGAAGATATTCCCGTTTGCAACGAAGGCCTGAAAGGGCTCTAAGTATCCACTTGCAGATTCTGCCAAAACACACTTTCAAAACTGCTCTATCAAAAGGAAGGCTTATCTCTCCGAGTTGAATGCACACATCATAAAGAGGTTTCTGAGAATGCTTCTGCCTGGTTTATATGTGAAGATATTTCCTTTTCCACCATAGGCCTCAAAGCGCTCCAAACGAACACTTGCAGATTCTACAAAAAGAGTGTTTCAAAACTGCTCTTTCAAAGGAAGTGTTCAACTCTGTGAGTTGGATTCATACTACACAAAGCAGTTTCACAGAACTCTTCTGTTTAGTTTTTATGGGAAGATATTCCCGTTTCCAACAAAGGCCTGAAAGGGCTCCAAATATCCACTTGCAGATTCTGCAAAAACACAGGTTCAAAACTGCTCTATCAAAAGGAAGGCTTATCTCTCTGAGTTGAATGCACACATCATAAAGGGGTTTCTGAGAATGCTTCTGCCTTGTTTATATATGAAGATATTTCTTTTTCCACCATAGGCCTCAAATCGCTCCAAATGAACACTTGCAGATTCTACAAAAAGAGTGTTTCATAACTGCTCTAGCAAAGGAAAGGTTCACCTCTGTGAGTTGAACACACACATCACAAAGCAGTTTGTGAGAATGCTACGGTTTAGTTTTTATGGGAAGATATTCCCGCTTCTAACAAAGGCCTGAAAGAGCTCCAAATATCCACTTGCAGATGCTGCAAAAAGACTCTTTCCAAACTGCTCCATGAAAAAGAAGGTTCAACTCTGTGAGTTGAATGCACACATCATAAAGAAGTTTCAAAGAATGCTTCTGTCTAGGTTTTATGTGATGATATTTCTTTTTCCACCATAGGCCTCAAAGCGCACAAAATGAACACTTGCAGATTCTACAAAAAGAGTGTTTCATAACTGCTCTAGCAAAGGAAAGGTTCACCTCTGTGAGTTGAACACACACATCACAAAGCAGTTTGTGAGAATGCTTCTGTCCAGTTTTAATGGGAAGATATTCCCGCTTCTAACAAAGGCCTGAAAGAGCTCCAAATATCCACTTGCAGATGCTGCAAAAAGACTCTTTCCAAACTGCTCCATGAAAAGGAATGTTCAGCTCTGTGAGTTGAATGCACACATCATAAAGAAGTTTCAAAGAATGCTTCTGTCTAGGTTTTATGTGAAGATATTTCCTTTTCCACCATAGGCCTCAAAGCGCTCCAAATGAACACTTGCAGATTCTACAAAAAGAGTGTTTCAAAGCTGCTCTTTCAAAAGAAGTGTTCAACTCTGTGAGTTGGATTCATACTTCACAAAGCAGTTTCACAGAACGTTTCTGTTTCGTTTTTATCGGAAGATATTCCCGTTTGCAACGAAGGCCTGAAAGGGCTCTAAGTATCCACTTGCAGATTCTGCCAAAACACAGTTTCAAAACTGCTCTATCAAAAGGAAGGCTTATCTCTCCGAGTTGAATGCACACATCATAAAGAGATTTCTGAGAATGCTTCTGCCTGGTTTATATGTGAAGATATTTCCTTTTCCACCATAGGCCTCAAAGCGCTCCAAACGAACACTTGCAGATTCTACAAAAAGAGTGTTTCAAAACTACTCTTTCAAAAGAAGTGTTCAACTCTGTGAGTTGGATTCATACTACACAAAGCACTTTCACAGAACTCTTCTGTTGAGTTTTTATGTTAAGATATTCCCGTTTCCAACGAAGGCCTGAAAGGGCTCCAAATATCCACTTGCAGATTCTGCAAAAACACAGTTTCAAAACTGCTCTATCAAAAGGAAGGCTTATCTCTCTGAGTTGAATGCACACATCATAAAGTGCTTTGTGAGAATGCTTCTGCCTTGTTTATATATGAAGATATTTCTTTTTCCACCATAGGCCTCAAAGCGCTCCAAATGAACACTTGCAGATTCTACAAAAAGAGTGTTTCATAACTGCTCTAGCAAAGGAAAGGTTCACCTCTGTGAGTTGAACACACACATCACAAAGCAGTTTGTGAGAATGCTTCGGTTTAGTTTTTATGGGAAGATATTCCCGCTTCTAACAAAGGCCTGAAAGAGCTCCAAATATCCACTTGCAGATGCTGCAAAAAGACTTTTTCCAAACTGCTCCATGAAAAAGAAGGTTCAACTCTGTGAGTTGAATGCACACATCATAAAGAAGTTTCAAAGAATGCTTCTGTCTAGGTTTTATGTGAAGATATTTCTTTTTCCACCATAGGCCTCAAAGCGCTCCAAATGAACACTTGCAGATTCTACAAAAAGAGTGTTTCTTAACTGCTCTAGCAAAGGAAAGGTTCACCTCTGTGAGTTGAACACACACATCACAAAGCAGTTTGTGAGAATGCTTCTGTCCAGTTTTAATGGGAAGATATTCCCGCTTCTAACAAAGGCCTGAAATAGCTCCAAATATCCACTTGCAGATGCTGCAAAAAGACTCTTTCCAAACTGCTCCATGAAAAGGAAAGTTCAACTCTGTGAGTTGAATGCACACATCATAAAGAAGTTTCAAAGAATGCTTCTGTCTAGGTATTATGTGACGATATTTCCTTTTCCACCATAGGCCTCAAAGCGCTCCAAATGAACACATGTAGATTCTACAAAAAGAGTGTTTCAAAGCTGCTCTTTCAAAGGAAGTGTTCAACTCTGTGAGTTGGATTCATACTTCACAAAGCAGTTTCACAGAACTTTTCTGTTTCGTTTTTATGGGAAGATATTCCCGTTTGCAACGAAGGCCTGAAAGGGCTCTAAGTATCCACTTGCAGATTCTGCCAAAACACACTTTCAAAACTGCTCTATCAAAAGGAAGGCTTATCTCTCCGAGTTGAATGCACACATCATAAAGAGGTTTCTGAGAATGCTTCTGCCTGGTTTATATGTGAAGATATTTCCTTTTCCACCATAGGCCTCAAAGCGCTCCAAACGAACACTTGCAGATTCTACAAAAAGAGTGTTTCAAAACTGCTCTTTCATAGGAAGTGTTCAACTCTGTGAGTTGGATTCATACTACACAAAGCAGTTTCACAGAACTCTTCTGTTTAGTTTTTATGGGAAGATATTCCCGTTTCCAACGAAGGCCTGAAAGGGCTCCAAATATCCACTTGCAGATTCTGCAAAAACACAGGTTCAAAACTGCTCTATCAAAAGGAAGGCTTATCTCTCTGAGTTGAATGCACACATCATAAAGAGCTTTCTGAGAATGCTTCTGCCTTGTTTATATATGAAGATATTTCTTTTTCCACCATAGGCCTCAAATCGCTCCAAATGAACACTTGCAGATTCTACAAAAAGAGTGTTTCATAACTGCTCTAGCAAAGGAAAGGTTCACCTCTGTGAGTTGAACACACACATCACAAAGCAGTTTGTGAGAATGCTTCGGTTTAGTTTTTATGGGAAGTTATTCCCGCTTCTAACAAAGGCCTGAAAGAGCTCCAAATATCCACTTGCAGATGCTGCAAAAAGACTCTTTCCAAACTGCTCCATGAAAAAGAAGGTTCAACTCTGTGAGTTGAATGCACACATCATAAAGAAGTTTCAAAGAATGCTTCTGTCTAGGTTTTATGTGATGATATTTCTTTTTCCACCATAGGCCTCAAAGCGCTCCAAATGAACACTTGCAGATTCTACAAAAAGAGTGTTTCATAACTGCTCTAGCAAAGGAAAGGTTCACCTCTGTGAGTTGAACACACACATCACAAAGCAGTTTGTGAGAATGCTTCTGTCCAGTTTTAATGGGAAGATATTCCCGCTTCTAACAAAGGCCTGAAAGAGCTCCAAATATCCACTTGCAGATGCTGCAAAAAGACTCTTTCCAAACTGCTCCATGAAAAGGAATGTTCAGCTCTGTGAGTTGAATGCACACATCATAAAGAAGTTTCAAAGAATGCTTCTGTCTAGGTTTTATGTGAAGATATTTCCTTTTCCACCATAGGCCTCAAAGCGCTCCAAATGAACACATGTAGATTCTACAAAAAGAGTGTTTCAAAGCTGCTCTTTCAAAAGAAGTGTTCAACTCTGTGAGTTGGATTCATACTTCACAAAGCAGTTTCACAGAACGTTTCTGTTTCGTTTTTATCGGAAGATATTCCCGTTTGCAACGAAGGCCTGAAAGGGCTCTAAGTATCCACTTGCAGATTCTGCCAAAACACACTTTCAAAACTGCTCTATCAAAAGGAAGGCTTATCTCTCCGAGTTGAATGCACACATCATAAAGAGTTTTCTGAGAATGCTTCTGCCTGGTTTATATGTGAAGATATTTCCTTTTCCACCATAGGCCTCAAAGCGCTCCAAACGAACACTTGCAGATTCTACAAAAAGAGTGTTTCAAAACTACTCTTTCAAAAGAAGTGTTCAACTCTGTGAGTTGGATTCATACTACACAAAGCAGTTTCACAGAACTCTTCTGTTTAGTTTTTATGGGAAGATATTCCCGTTTCCAACGAAGGCCTGAAATGGCTCCAAATATCCACTTGCAGATTCTGCAAAAACACAGTTTCAAAACTGCTCTATCAAAAGGAAGGCTTATCTCTCTGAGTTGAATGCACACATCATAAAGAGCTTTGTGAGAATGCTTCTGCCTTGTTTATATATGAAGATATATCTTTTTCCACCATAGGCCTCAAAGCGCTCCAAATGAACACTTGCAGATTCTACAAAAAGAGTGTTTCATAACTGCTCTAGCAAAGGAAAGGTTCACCTCTGTGAGTTGAACACACACATCACAAAGCAGTTTGTGAGAATGCTTCTGTCCAGTTTTAATGGCAAGATATTCCCGCTTCTAACAAAGGCCTGAAAGAGCTCCAAATATCCACTTGCAGATGCTGCAAAAAGACTCTTTCCAAACTGCTCCATGAAAAGGAATGTTCAACTCTGTGAGTTGAATGCACACATCATAAAGAAGTTTCAAAGAATGCTTCTGTCTAGGTTTTATGTGAAGATATTTCCTTTTCCACCATAGGCCTCAAAGCGCTCCAAATGAACACTTGCAGATTCTACAAAAAGAGTGTTTCAAAGCTGCTCTTTCAAAAGAAGTGTTCAACTCTGTGAGTTGGATTCATACTTCACAAAGGAGTTTCACAGAACGCTTCTGTTTAGTTTTTATGGGAAGATATTCCCGTTTCCAACGAAGGCCTGAAAGGGCTCCAAATATACACTTGCAGATTCTGCAAAAACACAGTTGCACAACTGCTCTATCAAAAGGAAGGCTTATCTCTCCGAGTTGAATGCACACATCATAAAGAGGTTTCTGAGAATGCTTCTGCCTGGTTTATATGTGAAGATATTTCCTTTTCCACCGTAGGCCTCAAAGCGCTCCAAACGAACACTTGCAGATTCTACAAAAAGAGTGTTTCAAAACTGCTCTTTCAAAAGAAGTGTCCAACTCTGTGAGTTGGATTCATACTACACAAAGCAGTTTCACAGAACTCTTCTGTTTAGTTTTTATGGGAAGATATTCCCGTTTCCAACGAAGGCCTGAAAGGGCTCCAAATATCCACTTGCAGATTCTGGAAAAACACAGTTTCAAAACTGCTCTATCAAAAGGAAGGCTTATCTCTCTGAGTTGAATGCACACATCATAAAGAGCTTTCTGAGAATGCTTCTGCCTTGTTTATATATGAAGATATTTCTTTTTCCACCATAGGCCTCAAATCGCTCCATATGAACACTTGCAGATTCTACAAAAAGAGTGTTTCATAACTGCTCTAGCAAAGGAAAGGTTCACCTCTGTGAGTTGAACACACACATCACAAAGCAGTTTGTGAGAATGCTTCTGTCCAGTTTTTATGGGAAGATATTCCCGCTTCTAACAAAGGCCTGAAAGAGCTCCAAATATCCACTTGCAGATGCTGCAAAAAGACTCTTTCCAAACTGCTCCATGAAAAGGAAGGTTCAACTCTGTGAGTTGAATGCACACATCATAAAGAAGTTTCAAAGAATGCTTCTGTCTAGGTATTATGTGACGATATTTCCTTTTCCACCATAGGCCTCAAAGCGCTCCAAATGAACACATGTAGATTCTACAAAAAGAGTGTTTCAAAGCTGCTCTTTCAAAAGAAGTGTTCAACTCTGTGAGTTGGATTCATACTTCACAAAGCAGTTTCACAGAACGTTTCTGTTTCGTTTTTATGGGAAGATATTCCCGTTTGCAACGAAGGCCTGAAAGGGCTCTAAGTATCCACTTGCAGATTCTGCCAAAACACAGTTTCAAAACTGCTCTATCAAAAGGAAGGCTTATCTCTCCGAGTTGAATGCACACATCATAAAGAGGTTTCTGAGAATGCTTCTGCCTGGTTTATATGTGAAGATATTTCCTTTTCCACCATAGGCCTCAAAGCGCTCCAAACGAACACTTGCAGATTCTACAAAAAGAGTGTTTCAAAACTGCTCTTTCAAAGGAAGTGTTCAACTCTGTGAGTTGGATTCATACTACACAAAGCAGTTTCACAGAACTTTTCTGTTTAGTTTTTATGGGAAGATATTCCCGTTTCCAACGAAGGCCTGAAAGGGCTCCAAATATCCACTTGCAGATTCTGCAAAAATACAGTTTCAAATCTGCTCTATCAAAAGGAAGTCTTATCTCTCTGAGTTGAATGCACACATCCTAAAGAGCTTTCTGAGAATGCTTCTGCCTTGTTTATATATGAAGATATTTCTTTTTCCACCATAGGCCTCAAATCGCTCCAAATGAACACTTGCAGATTCTACAAAAAGAGTGTTTCATAACTGCTCTAGCAAAGGAAAGGTTCACCTCTGTGAGTTGAACACACACATCTCAAAGCAGTTTGTGAGAATGCTTCTGTCCAGTTTTTATGGGAAGATATTCCCGCTTCTAGCAAAGGCCTGAAAGAGCTCCAAATATCCACTTGCAGATGCTGCAAAAAGACTCTTTCCAAACTGCTCCATGAAAAAGAAAGTTCAACTCTGTGAGTTGAATGCACACATCATAAAGAAGTTTCAAAGAATGCTTCTGTCTAGGTTTTATGTGCAGATATTTCTTTTTCCACCATAGGCCTCAAAGCGCTCCAAATGAACACTTGCAGATTCTACAAAAAGAGTGTTTCATAACTGCTCTAGCAAAGGAAAGGTTCACCTCTGTGAGTTGAACACACACATCACAAAGCAGTTTGTGAGAATGCTTCTGTCCAGTTTTAATGGGAAGATGTTCCCGCTTCTAACAAAGGCCTGAAAGAGCTCCAAATATCCACTTGCAGATGCTGCAAAAAGACTCTTTCCAAACTGCTCCATGAAAAGGAAAGTTCAACTCTGTGAGTTGAATGCACACATCATAAAGAAGTTTCAAAGAATGCTTCTGTCTAGGTATTATGTGACGATATTTCCTTTTCCACCATAGGCCTCAAAGCGCTCCAAATGAACACATGTAGATTCTACAAAAAGAGTGTATCAAAGCTGCTCTTTCAAAGCAAGTGTTCAACTCTGTGAGTTGGATTCATACTTCACAAAGCAGTTTCACAGAACGTTTCTGTTTCGTTTTTATGGGAAGATATTCCCGTTTGCAACGAAGGCCTGAAAGGGCTCTAAGTATCCACTTGCAGATTCTGCCAAAACACACTTTCAAAACTGCTCTATCAAAAGGAAGGCTTATCTCTCCGAGTTGAATGCACACATCATAAAGAGGTTTCTGAGAATGCTTCTGCCTGGTTTATATGTGAAGATATTTCCTTTTCCACCGTAGGCCTCAAAGCGCTCCAAACGAACACTTGCAGATTCTACAAAAAGAGTGTTTCAAAACTGCTCTTTCAAAGGAAGTGTTCAACTCTGTGAGTTGGATTCATACTACACAAAGCAGTTTCACAGAACTCTTCTGTTTAGTTTTTATGGGAAGATATTCCCGTTTCCAACGAAGGCCTGAAAGGGCTCCAAATATCCACTTGCAGATTCTGCAAAAACACAGGTTGAAAACTGCTCTATCAAAAGGAAGGCTTATCTCTCTGAGTTGAATGCACACATCATAAAGTGGTTTCTGAGAATGCTTCTGCCTTGTTTATATATGAAGATATTTCTTTTTCCACCATAGGCCTCAAAGCGCTCCAAATGAACACTTGCAGATTCTACAAAAAGAGTGTTTCATAACTGCTCTAGCAAAGGAAAGGTTCACCTCTGTGAGTTGAACACACACATCACAAAGCAGTTTGTGAGAATGCTTCGGTTTAGTTTTTATGGGAAGATATTCCCGCTTCTAACAAAGGCCTGAAAGAGCTCCAAATATCCACTTGCAGATGCTGCAAAAAGACTTTTTCCAAACTGCTCCATGAAAAAGAAGGTTCAACTCTGTGAGTTGAATGCACACATCATAAAGAAGTTTCAAAGAATGCTTCTGTCTAGGTTTTATGTGAAGATATTTCTTTTTCCACCATAGGCCTCAAAGCGCTCCAAATGAACACTTGCAGATTCTACAAAAAGAGTGTTTCATAACTGCTCTAGCAAAGGAAAGGTTCACCTCTGTGAGTTGAACACACACATCACAAAGCAGTTTGTGAGAATGCTTCTGTCCAGTTTTAATGGGAAGATATTCCCGCTTCTAACAAAGGCCTGAAATAGCTCCAAATATCCACTTGCAGATGCTGCAAAAAGACTCTTTCCAAACTGCTCCATGAAAAGGAAAGTTCAACTCTGTGAGTTGAATGCACACATCATAAAGAAGTTTCAAAGAATGCTTCTGTCTAGGTATTATGTGACGATATTTCCTTTTCCACCATAGGCCTCAAAGCTCTCCAAATGAACACATGTAGATTCTACAAAAAGAGTGTTTCAAAGCTGCTCTTTCAAAGGAAGTGTTCAACTCTGTGAGTTGGATTCATACTTCACAAAGCAGTTTCACAGAACTTTTCTGTTTCGTTTTTATGGGAAGATATTCCCGTTTGCAACGAAGGCCTGAAAGGGCTCTAAGTATCCACTTGCAGATTCTGCCAAAACACACTTTCAAAACTGCTCTATCAAAAGGAAGGCTTATCTCTCCGAGTTGAATGCACACATCATAAAGAGGTTTCTGAGAATGCTTCTGCCTGGTTTATATGTGAAGATATTTCCTTTTCCACCATAGGCCTCAAAGCGCTCCAAACGAACACTTGCAGATTCTACAAAAAGAGTGTTTCAAAACTGCTCTTTCAAAGGAAGTGTTCAACTCTGTGAGTTGGATTCATACTACACAAAGCAGTTTCACAGAACTCTTCTCTTTAGTTTTTATGGGAAGATATTCCCGTTTCCAACGAAGGCCTGAAAGGGCTCCAAATATCCACTTGCAGATTCTGCAAAAACACAGGTTCAAAACTGCTCTATCAAAAGGAAGGCTTATCTCTCTGAGTTGAATGCACACATCATAAAGGGGTTTCTGAGAATGCTTCTGCCTTGTTTATATATGAAGATATTTCTTTTTCCACCATAGGCCTCAAATCGCTCCAAATGAACACTTGCAGATTCTACAAAAAGAGTGTTTCATAACTGCTCTAGCAAAGGAAAGGTTCACCTCTGTGAGTTGAACACACACATCACAAAGCAGTTTGTGAGAATGCTTCGGTTTAGTTTTTATGGGAAGATATTCCCGCTTCTAACAAAGGCCTGAAAGAGCTCCAAATATCCACTTGCAGATGCTGCAAAAAGACTCTTTCCAAACTGCTCCATGAAAAAGAAGGTTCAACTCTGTGAGTTGAATGCACACATCATAAAGAAGTTTCAAAGAATGCTTCTGTCTAGGTTTTATGTGATGATATTTCTTTTTCCACCATAGGCCTCAAAGCGCTCCAAATGAACACTTGCAGATTCTACAAAAAGAGTGTTTCATAACTGCTCTAGCAAAGGAAAGGTTCACCTCTGTGAGTTGAACACACACATCACAAAGCAGTTTGTGAGAATGCTTCTGTCCAGTTTTAATGGGAAGATATTCCCGCTTCTAACAAAGGCCTGAAAGAGCTCCAAATATCCACTTGCAGATGCTGCAAAAAGACTCTTTCCAAACTGCTCCATGAAAAGGAATGTTCAGCTCTGTGAGTTGAATGCACACATCATAAAGAAGTTTCAAAGAATGCTTCTGTCTAGGTTTTATGTGAAGATATTTCCTTTTCCACCATAGGCCTCAAAGCGCTCCAAATGAACACTTGCAGATTCTACAAAAAGAGTGTTTCAAAGCTGCTCTTTCAAAAGAAGTGTTCAACTCTGTGAGTTGGATTCATACTTCACAAAGCAGTTTCACAGAACGTTTCTGTTTCGTTTTTATCGGAAGATATTCCCGTTTGCAACGAAGGCCTGAAAGGGCTCTAAGTATCCACTTGCAGATTCTGCCAAAACACAGTTTCAAAACTGCTCTATCAAAAGGAAGGCTTATCTCTCCGAGTTGAATGCACACATCATAAAGAGTTTTCTGAGAATGCTTCTGCCTGGTTTATATGTGAAGATATTTCCTTTTCCACCATAGGCCTCAAAGCGCTCCAAACGAACACTTGCAGATTCTACAAAAAGAGTGTTTCAAAACTACTCTTTCAAAAGAAGTGTTCAACTCTGTGAGTTGGATTCATACTACACAAAGCAGTTTCACAGAACTCTTCTGTTTAGTTTTTATGGGAAGATATTCCCGTTTCCAACGAAGGCCTGAAAGGGCTCCAAATATCCACTTGCAGATTCTGCAAAAACACAGTTTCAAAACTGCTCTATCAAAAGGAAGGCTTATCTCTCTGAGTTGAATGCACACATCATAAAGAGCTTTGTGAGAATGCTTCTGCCTTGTTTATATATGAAGATATTTCTTTTTCCACCATAGGCCTCAAAGCGCTCCAAATGAACACTTGCAGATTCTACAAAAAGAGTGTTTCATAACTGCTCTAGCAAAGGAAAGGTTCACCTCTGTGAGTTGAACACACACATCACAAAGCAGTTTGTGAGAATGCTTCGGTTTAGTTTTTATGGGAAGATATTTCCGCTTCTAACAAAGGCCTGAAAGAGCTCCAAATATCCACTTGCAGATGCTGCAAAAAGACTTTTTCCAAACTGCTCCATGAAAAAGAAGGTTCAACTCTGTGAGTTGAATGCACACATCATAAAGAAGTTTCAAAGAATGCTTCTGTCTAGGTTTTATGTGAAGATATTTCTTTTTCCACCATAGGCCTCAAAGCGCTCCAAATGAACACTTGCAGATTCTACAAAAAGAGTGTTTCATAACTGCTCTAGCAAAGGAAAGGTTCACCTCTGTGAGTTGAACACACACATCACAAAGCAGTTTGTGAGAATGCTTCTGTCCAGTTTTAATGGGAAGATATTCCCGCTTCTAACAAAGGCCTGAAATAGCTCCAAATATCCACTTGCAGATGCTGCAAAAAGACTCTTTCCAAACTGCTCCATGAAAAGGAAAGTTCAACTCTGTGAGTTGAATGCACACATCATAAAGAAGTTTCAAAGAATGCTTCTGTCTAGGTATTATGTGACGATATTTCCTTTTCCACCATAGGCCTCAAAGCGCTCCAAATGAACACATGTAGATTCTACAAAAAGAGTGTTTCAAAGCTGCTCTTTCAAAGGAAGTGTTCAACTCTGTGAGTTGGATTCATACTTCACAAAGCAGTTTCACAGAACTTTTCTGTTTCGTTTTTATGGGAAGATATTCCCGTTTGCAACGAAGGCCTGAAAGGGCTCTAAGTATCCACTTGCAGATTCTGCCAAAACACACTTTCAAAACTGCTCTATCAAAAGGAAGGCTTATCTCTCCGAGTTGAATGCACACATCATAAAGAGGTTTCTGAGAATGCTTCTGCCTGGTTTATATGTGAAGATATTTCCTTTTCCACCATAGGCCTCAAAGCGCTCCAAACGAACACTTGCAGATTCTACAAAAAGAGTGTTTCAAAACTGCTCTTTCAAAGGAAGTGTTCAACTCTGTGAGTTGGATTCATACTACACAAAGCAGTTTCACAGAACTCTTCTGTTTAGTTTTTATGGGAAGATATTCCCGTTTCCAACGAAGGCCTGAAAGGGCTCCAAATATCCACTTGCAGATTCTGCAAAAACACAGTTTCAAAACTGCTCTATCAAAAGGAAGGCTTATCTCTCTGAGTTGAATGCACACATCATAAAGGGGTTTCTGAGAATGCTTCTGCCTTGTTTATATATGAAGATATTTCTTTTTCCACCATAGGCCTCAAATCGCTCCAAATGAACACTTGCAGATTCTACAAAAAGAGTGTTTCATAACTGCTCTAGCAAAGGAAAGGTTCACCTCTGTGAGTTGAACACACACATCACAAAGCAGTTTGTGAGAATGCTACGGTTTAGTTTTTATGGGAAGATATTCCCGCTTCTAACAAAGGCCTGAAAGAGCTCCAAATATCCACTTGCAGATGCTGCAAAAAGACTCTTTCCAAACTGCTCCATGAAAAAGAAGGTTCAACTCTGTGAGTTGAATGCACACATCATAAAGAAGTTTCAAAGAATGCTTCTGTCTAGGTTTTATGTGATGATATTTCTTTTTCCACCATAGGCCTCAAAGCGCTCCAAATGAACACTTGCAGATTCTACAAAAAGAGTGTTTCATAACTGCTCTAGCAAAGGAAAGGTTCACCTCTGTGAGTTGAACACACACATCACAAAGCAGTTTGTGAGAATGCTTCTGTCCAGTTTTAATGGGAAGATATTCCCGCTTCTAACAAAGGCCTGAAAGAGCTCCAAATATCCACTTGCAGATGCTGCAAAAAGACTCTTTCCAAACTGCTCCATGAAAAGGAATGTTCAGCTCTGTGAGTTGAATGCACACATCATAAAGAAGTTTCAAAGAATGCTTCTGTCTAGGTTTTATGTGAAGATATTTCCTTTTCCACCATAGGCCTCAAAGCGCTCCAAATGAACACTTGCAGATTCTACAAAAAGAGTGTTTCAAAGCTGCTCTTTCAAAAGAAGTGTTCAACTCTGTGAGTTGGATTCATACTTCACAAAGCAGTTTCACAGAACGTTTCTGTTTCCTTTTTATCGGAAGATATTCCCGTTTGCAACGAAGGCCTGAAAGGGCTCTAAGTATCCACTTGCAGATTCTGCCAAAACACACTTTCAAAACTGCTCTATCAAAAGGAAGGCTTATCTCTCCGAGTTGAATGCACACATCATAAAGAGGTTTCTGAGAATGCTTCTGCCTGGTTTATATGTGAAGATATTTCCTTTTCCACCATAGGCCTCAAAGCGCTCCAAACGAACACTTGCAGATTCTACAAAAAGAGTGTTTCAAAACTGCTCTTTCAAAGGAAGTGTTCAACTCTGTGAGTTGGATTCATACTACACAAAGCAGTTTCACAGAACTCTTCTGTTTAGTTTTTATGGGAAGATATTCCCGTTTCCAACGAAGGCCTGAAAGGGCTCCAAATATCCACTTGCAGATTCTGCAAAAACACAGGTTCAAAACTGCTCTATCAAAAGGAAGGCTTATCTCTCTGAGTTGAATGCACACATCATAAAGGGGTTTCTGAGAATGCTTCTGCCTTGTTTATATATGAAGATATTTCTTTTTCCACCATAGGCCTCAAATCGCTCCAAATGAACACTTGCAGATTCTACAAAAAGAGTGTTTCATAACTGCTCTAGCAAAGGAAAGGTTCACCTCTGTGAGTTGAACACACACATCACAAAGCAGTTTGTGAGAATGCTTCGGTTTAGTTTTTATGGGAAGATATTCCCGCTTCTAACAAAGGCCTGAAAGAGCTCCAAATATCCACTTGCAGATGCTGCAAAAAGACTCTTTCCAAACTGCTCCATGAAAAAGAAGGTTCAACTCTGTGAGTTGAATGCACACATCATAAAGAAGTTTCAAAGAATGCTTCTGTCTAGGTTTTATGTGATGATATTTCTTTTTCCACCATAGGCCTCAAAGCGCTCCAAATGAACACTTGCAGATTCTACAAAAAGAGTGTTTCATAACTGCTCTAGCAAAGGAAAGGTTCACCTCTGTGAGTTGAACACACACATCACAAAGCAGTTTGTGAGAATGCTTCTGTCCAGTTTTAATGGGAAGATATTCCCGCTTCTAACAAAGGCCTGAAAGAGCTCCAAATATCCACTTGCAGATGCTGCAAAAAGACTCTTTCCAAACTGCTCCATGAAAAGGAATGTTCAGCTCTGTGAGTTGAATGCACACATCATAAAGAAGTTTCAAAGAATGCTTCTGTCTAGGTTTTATGTGAAGATATTTCCTTTTCCACCATAGGCCTCAAAGCGCTCCAAATGAACACTTGCAGATTCTACAAAAAGAGTGTTTCAAAGCTGCTCTTTCAAAAGAAGTGTTCAACTCTGTGAGTTGGATTCATACTTCACAAAGCAGTTTCACAGAACGTTTCTGTTTCGTTTTTATCGGAAGATATTCCCGTTTGCAACGAAGGCCTGAAAGGGCTCTAAGTATCCACTTGCAGATTCTGCCAAAACACACTTTCAAAACTGCTCTATCAAAAGGAAGGCTTATCTCTCCGAGTTGAATGCACACATCATAAAGAGTTTTCTGAGAATGCTTCTGCCTGGTTTATATGTGAAGATATTTCCTTTTCCACCATAGGCCTCAAAGCACTCCAAACGAACACTTGCAGATTCTACAAAAAGAGTGTTTCAAAACTACTCTTTCAAAAGAAGTGTTCAACTCTGTGAGTTGGATTCATACTACACAAAGCAGTTTCACAGAACTCTTCTGTTTAGTTTTTATGGGAAGATATTCCCGTTTCCAACGAAGGCCTGAAAGGGCTCCAAATATCCACTTGCAGATTCTGCAAAAACACAGTTTCAAAACTGCTCTATCAAAAGGAAGGCTTATCTCTCTGAGTTGAATGCACACATCATAAAGAGCTTTGTGAGAATGCTTCTGCCTTGTTTATATATGAAGATATTTCTTTTTCCACCATAGGCCTCAAAGCGCTCCAAATGAACACTTGCAGATTCTACAAAAAGAGTGTTTCATAACTGCTCTAGCAAAGGAAAGGTTCACTTCTGTGAGTTGAACACACACATCACAAAGCAGTTTGTGAGAATGCTTCGGTTTAGTTTTTATGGGAAGATATTCCCGCTTCTAACAAAGGCCTGAAAGAGCTCCAAATATCCACTTGCAGATGCTGCAAAAAGACTTTTTCCAAACTGCTCCATGAAAAAGAAGGTTCAACTCTGTGAGTTGAATGCACACATCATAAAGAAGTTTCAAAGAATGCTTCTGTCTATGTTTTATGTGAAGATATTTCTTTTTCCACCATAGGCCTCAAAGCGCTCCAAATGAACACTTGCAGATTCTACAAAAAGAGTGTTTCATAACTGCTCTAGCAAAGGAAAGGTTCACCTCTGTGAGTTGAACACACACATCACAAAGCAGTTTGTGAGAATGCTTCTGTCCAGTTTTAATGGGAAGATATTCCCGCTTCTAACAAAGGCCTGAAAGAGCTCCAAATATCCACTTGCAGATGCTGCAAAAAGACTCTTTCCAAACTGCTCCATGAAAAGGAATGTTCAGCTCTGTGAGTTGAATGCACACATCATAAAGAAGTTTCAAAGAATGCTTCTGTCTAGGTTTTATGTGAAGATATTTCCTTTTCCACCATAGGCCTCAAAGCGCTCCAAATGAACACTTGCAGATTCTACAAAAAGAGTGTTTCATAACTGCTCTAGCAAAGGAAAGGTTCACCTCTGTGAGTTGAACACACACATCACAAAGCAGTTTGTGAGAATGCTTCGGTTTAGTTTTTATGGGAAGATATTCCCGCTTCTAACAAAGGCCTGAAAGAGCTCCAAATATCCACTTGCAGATGCTGCAAAAAGACTTTTTCCAAACTGCTCCATGAAAAAGAAGGTTCAACTCTGTGAGTTGAATGCACACATCATAAAGAAGTTTCAAAGAATGCTTCTGTCTAGGTTTTATGTGAAGATATTTCTTTTTCCACCATAGGCCTCAAAGCGCTCCAAATGAACACTTGCAGATTCTACAAAAAGAGTGTTTCTTAACTGCTCTAGCAAAGGAAAGGTTCACCTCTGTGAGTTGAACACACACATCACAAAGCAGTTTGTGAGAATGCTTCTGTCCAGTTTTAATGGGAAGATATTCCCGCTTCTAACAAAGGCCTGAAATAGCTCCAAATATCCACTTGCAGATGCTGCAAAAAGACTCTTTCCAAACTGCTCCATGAAAAGGAAAGTTCAACTCTGTGAGTTGAATGCACACATCATAAAGAAGTTTCAAAGAATGCTTCTGTCTAGGTATTATGTGACGATATTTCCTTTTCCACCATAGGCCTCAAAGCGCTCCAAATGAACACATGTAGATTCTACAAAAAGAGTGTTTCAAAGCTGCTCTTTCAAAGGAAGTGTTCAACTCTGTGAGTTGGATTCATACTTCACAAAGCAGTTTCACAGAACTTTTCTGTTTCGTTTTTTTGGGAAGATATTCCCGTTTGCAACGAAGGCCTGAAAGGGCTCTAAGTATCCACTTGCAGATTCTGCCAAAACACACTTTCAAAACTGCTCTATCAAAAGGAAGGCTTATCTCTCCGAGTTGAATGCACGCATCATAAAGAGGTTTCTGAGAATGCTTCTGCCTGGTTTATATGTGAAGATATTTCCTTTTCCACCATAGGCCTCAAAGCGCTCCAAACGAACACTTGCAGATTCTACAAAAAGAGTGTTTCAAAACTGCTCTTTCAAAGGAAGTGTTCAACTCTGTGAGTTGGATTCATACTACACAAAGCAGTTTCACAGAACTCTTCTGTTTAGTTTTTATGGGAAGATATTCCCGTTTCCAACGAAGGCCTGAAAGGGCTCCAAATATCCACTTGCAGATTCTGCAAAAACACAGTTTCAAAACTGCTCTATCAAAAGGAAGGCTTATCTCTCTGAGTTGAATGCACACATCATAAAGAGCTTTGTGAGAATGCTTCTGCCTTGTTTATATATGAAGATATTCCTTTTTCCACCATAGGCCTCAAAGCGCTCCAAATGAACACTTGCAGATTCTACAAAAAGAGTGTTTCATAACTGCTCTAGCAAAGGAAAGGTTCACCTCTGTGAGTTGAACACACACATCACAAAGCAGTTTGTGAGAATGCTTCGGTTTAGTTTTTATGGGAAGATATTCCCGCTTCTAACAAAGGCCTGAAAGAGCTCCAAATATCCACTTGCAGATGCTGCAAAAAGACTTTTTCCAAACTGCTCCATGAAAAAGAAGGTTCAACTCTGTGAGTTGAATGCACACATCATAAAGAAGTTTCAAAGAATGCTTCTGTCTAGGTTTTATGTGAAGATATTTCTTTTTCCACCATAGGCCTCAAAGCGCTCCAAATGAACACTTGCAGATTCTACAAAAAGAGTGTTTCATAACTGCTCTAGCAAAGGAAAGGTTCACCTCTGTGAGTTGAAAACACACATCACAAAGCAGTTTGTGAGAATGCTTCTGTCCAGTTTTAATGGGAAGATATTCCCGCTTCTAACAAAGGCCTGAAAGAGCTCCAAATATCCACTTGCAGATGCTGCAAAAAGACTCTTTCCAAACTGCTCCATGAAAAGGAATGTTCAGCTCTGTGAGTTGAATGCACACATCATAAAGAAGTTTCAAAGAATGCTTCTGTCTAGGTTTTATGTGAAGATATTTCCTTTTCCACCATAGGCCTCAAAGCGCTCCAAATGAACACTTGCAGATTCTACAAAAAGAGTGTTTCAAAGCTGCTCTTTCAAAAGAAGTGTTCAACTCTGTGAGCTGGATTCATACTTCACAAAGCAGTTTCACAGAACGTTTCTGTTTCGTTTTTATCGGAAGATATTCCCGTTTGCAAAGAAGGCCTGAAAGGGCTCTAAGTATCCACTTGCAGATTCTGCCAAAACACAGTTTCAAAACTGCTCTATCAAAAGGAAGGCTTATCTCTCCGAGTTGAATGCACACATCATAAAGAGTTTTCTGAGAATGCTTCTGCCTGGTTTATATGTGAAGATATTTCCTTTTCCACCATAGGCCTCAAAGCGCTCCAAACGAACACTTGCAGATTCTACAAAAAGAGTGTTTCAAAACTACTCTTTCAAAAGAAGTGTTCAACTCTGTGAGTTGGATTCATACTACACAAAGCAGTTTCACAGAACTCTTCTGTTTAGTTTTTATGGGAAGATATTCCCGTTTCCAACGAAGGCCTGAAAGGGCTCCAAATATCCACTTGCAGATTCTGCAAAAACACAGTTTCAAAACTGCTCTATCAAAAGGAAGGCTTATCTCTCTGAGTTGAATGCACACATCATAAAGAGCTTTGTCAGAATGCTTCTGCCTTGTTTATATATGAAGATATTTCTTTTTCCACCATAGGCCTCAAAGCGCTCCAAATGAACACTTGCAGATTCTACAAAAAGAGTGTTTCATAACTGCTCTAGCAAAGGAAAGGTTCACCTCTGTGAGTTGAACACACACATCACAAAGCAGTTTGTGAGAATGCTTCTGTCCAGTTTTAATGGGAAGATATTCCCGCTTCTAACAAAGGCCTGAAAGAGCTCCAAATATCCACTTGCAGATGCTGCAAAAAGACTCTTTCCAAACTGCTCCATGAAAAGGAATGTTCAGCTCTGTGAGTTGAATGCACACATCATAAAGAAGTTTCAAAGAATGCTTCTGTCTAGGTTTTATGTGAAGATATTTCCTTTTCCACCATAGGCCTCAAAGCGCTCCAAATGAACACTTGCAGATTCTACAAAAAGAGTGTTTCATAACTGCTCTAGCAAAGGAAAGGTTCACCTCTGTGAGTTGAACACACACATCACAAAGCAGTTTGTGAGAATGCTTCGGTTTAGTTTTTATGGGAAGATATTCCCGCTTCTAACAAAGGCCTGAAAGAGCTCCAAATATCCACTTGCAGATGCTGCAAAAAGACTTTTTCCAAACTGCTCCATGAAAAAGAAGGTTCAACTCTGTGAGTTGAATGCACACATCATAAAGAAGTTTCAAAGAATGCTTCTGTCTAGGTTTTATGTGAAGATATTTCTTTTTCCACCATAGGCCTCAAAGCGCTCCAAATGAACACTTGCAGATTCTACAAAAAGAGTGTTTCTTAACTGCTCTAGCAAAGGAAAGGTTCACCTCTGTGAGTTGAACACACACATCACAAAGCAGTTTGTGAGAATGCTTCTGTCCAGTTTTAATGGGAAGATATTCCCGCTTCTAACAAAGGCCTGAAATAGCTCCAAATATCCACTTGCAGATGCTGCAAAAAGACTCTTTCCAAACTGCTCCATGAAAAGGAAAGTTCAACTCTGTGAGTTGAATGCACACATCATAAAGAAGTTTCAAAGAATGCTTCTGTCTAGGTATTATGTGACGATATTTCCTTTTCCACCATAGGCCTCAAAGCGTTCCAAATGAACACATGTAGATTCTACAAAAAGAGTGTTTCAAAGCTGCTCTTTCAAAGGAAGTGTTCAACTCTGTGAGTTGGATTCATACTTCACAAAGCAGTTTCACAGAACTTTTCTGTTTCGTTTTTATGGGAAGATATTCCCGTTTGCAACGAAGGCCTGAAAGGGCTCTAAGTATCCACTTGCAGATTCTGCCAAAACACACTTTCAAAACTGCTCTATCAAAAGGAAGGCTTATCTCTCCGAGTTGAATGCACGCATCATAAAGAGGTTTCTGAGAATGCTTCTGCCTGGTTTATATGTGAAGATATTTCCTTTTCCACCATAGGCCTCAAAGCGCTCCAAACGAACACTTGCAGATTCTACAAAAAGAGTGTTTCAAAACTGCTCTTTCAAAGGAAGTGTTCAACTCTGTGAGTTGGATTCATACTACACAAAGCAGTTTCACAGAACTCTTCTGTTTAGTTTTTATGGGAAGATATTCCCGTTTCCAACGAAGGCCTGAAAGGGCTCCAAATATCCACTTGCAGATTCTGCAAAAACACAGGTTGAAAACTGCTCTATCAAAAGGAAGGCTTATCTCTATGAGTTGAATGCACACATCATAAAGGGGTTTCTGAGAATGCTTCTGCCTTCTTTATATATGAAGATATTTCTTTTTCCACCATAGGCCTCAAATCGCTCCAAATGAACACTTGCAGATTCTACAAAAAGAGTGTTTCATAACTGCTCTAGCAAAGGAAAGGTTCACCTCTGTGAGTTGAACACACACATCACAAAGCAGTTTGTGAGAATGCTTCGGTTTAGTTTTTATGGGAAGATATTCCCGCTTCTAACAAAGGCCTGAAAGAGCTCCAAATATCCACTTGCAGATGCTGCAAAAAGACTCTTTCCAAACTGCTCCATGAAAAAGAAGGTTCAACTCTGTGAGTTGAATGCACACATCATAAAGAAGTTTCAAAGAATGCTTCTGTCTAGGTTTTATGTGATGATATTTCTTTTTCCACCATAGGCCTCAAAGCGCTCCAAATGAACACTTGCAGATTCTACAAAAAGAGTGTTTCATAACTGCTCTAGCAAAGGAAAGGTTCACCTCTGTGAGTTGAACACACACATCACAAAGCAGTTTGTGAGAATGCTTCTGTCCAGTTTTAATGGGAAGATATTCCCGCTTCTAACAAAGGCCTGAAAGAGCTCCAAATATCCACTTGCAGGTGCTGCAAAAAGACTCTTTCCAAACTGCTCCATGAAAAGGAATGTTCAGCTCTGTGAGTTGAATGCACACATCATAAAGAAGTTTCAAAGAATGCTTCTGTCTAGGTTTTATGTGAAGATATTTCCTTTTCCACCATAGGCCTCAAAGCGCTCCAAATGAACACTTGCAGATTCTACAAAAAGAGTGTTTCAAAGCTGCTCTTTCAAAAGAAGTGTTCAACTCTGTGAGCTGGATTCATACTTCACAAAGCAGTTTCACAGAACGTTTCTGTTTCGTTTTTATCGGAAGATATTCCCGTTTGCAAAGAAGGCCTGAAAGGGCTCTAAGTATCCACTTGCAGATTCTGCCAAAACACAGTTTCAAAACTGCTCTATCAAAAGGAAGGCTTATCTCTCCGAGTTGAATGCACACATCATAAAGAGTTTTCTGAGAATGCTTCTGCCTGGTTTATATGTGAAGATATTTCCTTTTCCACCATAGGCCTCAAAGCGCTCCAAACGAACACTTGCAGATTCTACAAAAAGAGTGTTTCAAAACTACTCTTTCAAAAGAAGTGTTCAACTCTGTGAGTTGGATTCATACTACACAAAGCAGTTTCACAGAACTCTTCTGTTTAGTTTTTATGGGAAGATATTCCCGTTTCCAACGAAGGCCTGAAAGGGCTCCAAATATCCACTTGCAGATTCTGCAAAAACACAGTTTCAAAACTGCTCTATCAAAAGGAAGGCTTATCTCTCTGAGTTGAATGCACACATCATAAAGAGCTTTGTCAGAATGCTTCTGCCTTGTTTATATATGAAGATATTTCTTTTTCCACCATAGGCCTCAAAGCGCTCCAAATGAACACTTGCAGATTCTACAAAAAGAGTGTTTCATAACTGCTCTAGCAAAGGAAAGGTTCACCTCTGTGAGTTGAACACACACATCACAAAGCAGTTTGTGAGAATGCTTCTGTCCAGTTTTAATGGGAAGATATTCCCGCTTCTAACAAAGGCCTGAAAGAGCTCCAAATATCCACTTGCAGATGCTGCAAAAAGACTCTTTCCAAACTGCTCCATGAAAAGGAATGTTCAACTCTGTGAGTTGAATGCACACATCATAAAGAAGTTTCAAAGAATGCTTCTGTCTAGGTTTTATGTGAAGATATTTCTTTTTCCACCATAGGCCTCAAAGCGCTCCAAATGAACACTTGCAGATTCTACAAAAAGAGTGTTTCATAACTGCTCTAGCAAAGGAAAGGTTCACCTCTGTGAGTTGAACACACACATCACAAAGCAGTTTGTGAGAATGCTTCTGTCCAGTTTTAATGGGAAGATATTCCCGCTTCTAACAAAGGCCTGAAAGAGCTCCAAATATCCACTTGCAGATGCTGCAAAAGGACTCTTTCCAAACTGCTCCATGAAAAGGAATGTTCAGCTCTGTGAGTTGAATGCACACATCATAAAGAAGTTTCAAAGAATGCTTCTGTCTAGGTTTTATGTGAAGATATTTCCTTTTCCACCATAGGCCTCAAAGCGCTCCAAATGAACACTTGCAGATTCTACAAAAAGAGTGTTTCAAAGCTGCTCTTTCAAAAGAAGTGTTCAACTCTGTGAGTTGGATTCATACTTCACAAAGGAGTTTCACAGAACGCTTCTGTTTAGTTTTTATGGGAAGATACTCCCGTTTCCAACGAAGGACTGAAAGGGCTCCAAATATACACTTGCAGATTTTGCAAAAACACAGTTGCAAAACTGCTCTATCAAAAGGAAGTCTTATCTCTCCGTGTTGAATGCACACATCATAAAGAGGTTTCTGAGAATGCTTCTGCCTGGATTATATGTGAAGATATTTCCTTTTCCACCATAGGCCTCAAAGCGCTCCAAACGAACACTTGCAGATTCTACAAAAAGAGTGTTTCAAAACTACTCTTTCAAAAGAAGTGTTCAACTCTGTGAGTTGGATTCATACTACACAAAGCAGTTTCACAGAACTCTTCTGTTTAGTTTTTATGGGAAGATATTCCCGTTTCCAACGAAGGCCTGAAAGGGCTCCAAATATCCACTTGCAGATTCTGCAAAAACACAGTTTCAAAACTGCTCTATCAAAAGGAAGGCTTATCTCTCTGAGTTGAATGCACACATCATAAAGAGCTTTGTCAGAATGCTTCTGCCTTGTTTATATATGAAGATATTTCTTTTTCCACCATAGGCCTCAAAGCGCTCCAAATGAACACTTGCAGATTCTACAAAAAGAGTGTTTCATAACTGCTCTAGCAAAGGAAAGGTTCACCTCTGTGAGTTGAACACACACATCACAAAGCAGTTTGTGAGAATGCTTCTGTCCAGTTTTAATGGGAAGATATTCCCGCTTCTAACAAAGGCCTGAAAGAGCTCCAAATATCCACTTGCAGATGCTGCAAAAAGACTCTTTCCAAACTGCTCCATGAAAAGGAATGTTCAGCTCTGTGAGTTGAATGCACACATCATAAAGAAGTTTCAAAGAATGCTTCTGTCTAGGTTTTATGTGAAGATATTTCCTTTTCCACCATAGGCCTCAAAGCGCTCCAAATGAACACTTGCAGATTCTACAAAAAGAGTGTTTCATAACTGCTCTAGCAAAGGAAAGGTTCACCTCTGTGAGTTGAACACACACATCACAAAGCAGTTTGTGAGAATGCTTCGGTTTAGTTTTTATGGGAAGATATTCCCGCTTCTAACAAAGGCCTGAAAGAGCTCCAAATATCCACTTGCAGATGCTGCAAAAAGACTTTTTCCAAACTGCTCCATGAAAAAGAAGGTTCAACTCTGTGAGTTGAATGCACACATCATAAAGAAGTTTCAAAGAATGCTTCTGTCTAGGTTTTATGTGAAGATATTTCTTTTTCCACCATAGGCCTCAAAGCGCTCCAAATGAACACTTGCAGATTCTACAAAAAGAGTGTTTCTTAACTGCTCTAGCAAAGGAAAGGTTCACCTCTGTGAGTTGAACACACACATCACAAAGCAGTTTGTGAGAATGCTTCTGTCCAGTTTTAATGGGAAGATATTCCCGCTTCTAACAAAGGCCTGAAATAGCTCCAAATATCCACTTGCAGATGCTGCAAAAAGACTCTTTCCAAACTGCTCCATGAAAAGGAAAGTTCAACTCTGTGAGTTGAATGCACACATCATAAAGAAGTTTCAAAGAATGCTTCTGTCTAGGTATTATGTGACGATATTTCCTTTTCCACCATAGGCCTCAAAGCGCTCCAAATGAACACATGTAGATTCTACAAAAAGAGTGTTTCAAAGCTGCTCTTTCAAAGGAAGTGTTCAACTCTGTGAGTTGGATTCATACTTCACAAAGCAGTTTCACAGAACTTTTCTGTTTCGTTTTTATGGGAAGATATTCCCGTTTGCAACGAAGGCCTGAAAGGGCTCTAAGTATCCACTTGCAGATTCTGCCAAAACACACCTTCAAAACTGCTCTATCAAAAGGAAGGCTTATCTCTCCGAGTTGAATGCACGCATCATAAAGAGGTTTCTGAGAATGCTTCTGCCTGGTTTATATGTGAAGATATTTCCTTTTCCACCATAGGCCTCAAAGCGCTCCAAACGAACACTTGCAGATTCTACAAAAAGAGTGTTTCAAAACTGCTCTTTCAAAGGAAGTGTTCAACTCTGTGAGTTGGATTCATACTACACAAAGCAGTTTCACAGAACTCTTCTGTTTAGTTTTTATGGGAAGATATTCCCGTTTCCAACGAAGGCCTGAAAGGGCTCCAAATATCCACTTGCAGATTCTGCAAAAACACAGGTTGAAAACTGCTCTATCAAAAGGAAGGCTTATCTCTATGAGTTGAATGCACACATCATAAAGGGGTTTCTGAGAATGCTTCTGCCTTCTTTATATATGAAGATATTTCTTTTTCCACCATAGGCCTCAAATCGCTCCAAATGAACACTTGCAGATTCTACAAAAAGAGTGTTTCATAACTGCTCTAGCAAAGGAAAGGTTCACCTCTGTGAGTTGAACACACACATCACAAAGCAGTTTGTGAGAATGCTTCGGTTTAGTTTTTATGGGAAGATATTCCCGCTTCTAACAAAGGCCTGAAAGAGCTCCAAATATCCACTTGCAGATGCTGCAAAAAGACTCTTTCCAAACTGCTCCATGAAAAAGAAGGTTCAACTCTGTGAGTTGAATGCACACATCATAAAGAAGTTTCAAAGAATGCTTCTGTCTAGGTTTTATGTGATGATATTTCTTTTTCCACCATAGGCCTCAAAGCGCTCCAAATGAACACTTGCAGATTCTACAAAAAGAGTGTTTCATAACTGCTCTAGCAAAGGAAAGGTTCACCTCTGTGAGTTGAACACACACATCACAAAGCAGTTTGTGAGAATGCTTCTGTCCAGTTTTAATGGGAAGATATTCCCGCTTCTAACAAAGGCCTGAAAGAGCTCCAAATATCCACTTGCAGGTGCTGCAAAAAGACTCTTTCCAAACTGCTCCATGAAAAGGAATGTTCAGCTCTGTGAGTTGAATGCACACATCATAAAGAAGTTTCAAAGAATGCTTCTGTCTAGGTTTTATGTGAAGATATTTCCTTTTCCACCATAGGCCTCAAAGCGCTCCAAATGAACACTTGCAGATTCTACAAAAAGAGTGTTTCAAAGCTGCTCTTTCAAAAGAAGTGTTCAACTCTGTGAGCTGGATTCATACTTCACAAAGCAGTTTCACAGAACGTTTCTGTTTCGTTTTTATCGGAAGATATTCCCGTTTGCAAAGAAGGCCTGAAAGGGCTCTAAGTATCCACTTGCAGATTCTGCCAAAACACAGTTTCAAAACTGCTCTATCAAAAGGAAGGCTTATCTCTCCGAGTTGAATGCACACATCATAAAGAGTTTTCTGAGAATGCTTCTGCCTGGTTTATATGTGAAGATATTTCCTTTTCCACCATAGGCCTCAAAGCGCTCCAAACGAACACTTGCAGATTCTACAAAAAGAGTGTTTCAAAACTACTCTTTCAAAAGAAGTGTTCAACTCTGTGAGTTGGATTCATACTACACAAAGCAGTTTCACAGAACTCTTCTGTTTAGTTTTTATGGGAAGATATTCCCGTTTCCAACGAAGGCCTGAAAGGGCTCCAAATATCCACTTGCAGATTCTGCAAAAACACAGTTTCAAAACTGCTCTATCAAAAGGAAGGCTTATCTCTCTGAGTTGAATGCACACATCATAAAGAGCTTTGTCAGAATGCTTCTGCCTTGTTTATATATGAAGATATTTCTTTTTCCACCATAGGCCTCAAAGCGCTCCAAATGAACACTTGCAGATTCTACAAAAAGAGTGTTTCATAACTGCTCTAGCAAAGGAAAGGTTCACCTCTGTGAGTTGAACACACACATCACAAAGCAGTTTGTGAGAATGCTTCTGTCCAGTTTTAATGGGAAGATATTCCCGCTTCTAACAAAGGCCTGAAAGAGCTCCAAATATCCACTTGCAGATGCTGCAAAAAGACTCTTTCCAAACTGCTCCATGAAAAGGAATGTTCAACTCTGTGAGTTGAATGCACACATCATAAAGAAGTTTCAAAGAATGCTTCTGTCTAGGTTTTATGTGAAGATATTTCTTTTTCCACCATAGGCCTCAAAGCGCTCCAAATGAACACTTGCAGATTCTACAAAAAGAGTGTTTCATAACTGCTCTAGCAAAGGAAAGGTTCACCTCTGTGAGTTGAACACACACATCACAAAGCAGTTTGTGAGAATGCTTCTGTCCAGTTTTAATGGGAAGATATTCCCGCTTCTAACAAAGGCCTGAAAGAGCTCCAAATATCCACTTGCAGATGCTGCAAAAGGACTCTTTCCAAACTGCTCCATGAAAAGGAATGTTCAGCTCTGTGAGTTGAATGCACACATCATAAAGAAGTTTCAAAGAATGCTTCTGTCTAGGTTTTATGTGAAGATATTTCCTTTTCCACCATAGGCCTCAAAGCGCTCCAAATGAACACTTGCAGATTCTACAAAAAGAGTGTTTCAAAGCTGCTCTTTCAAAAGAAGTGTTCAACTCTGTGAGTTGGATTCATACTTCACAAAGGAGTTTCACAGAACGCTTCTGTTTAGTTTTTATGGGAAGATACTCCCGTTTCCAACGAAGGACTGAAAGGGCTCCAAATATACACTTGCAGATTTTGCAAAAACACAGTTGCAAAACTGCTCTATCAAAAGGAAGTCTTATCTCTCCGTGTTGAATGCACACATCATAAAGAGGTTTCTGAGAATGCTTCTGCCTGGATTATATGTGAAGATATTTCCTTTTCCACCATAGGCCTCAAAGCGCTCCAAACGAACACTTGCAGATTCTACAAAAAGAGTGTTTCAAAACTGCTCTTTGAAAGGAAGTGTTCAACTCTGTGAGTTGGATTCATACTACACAAAGCAGTTTCACAGAACTCTTCTGTTTAGTTTTTAATGGAAGATATTCCCGTTTCCAACGAAGGCCTGAAAGGGCTCCAAATATCCACTTGCAGATTCTGCAAAAACACAGTTTCAAAACTGCTCTATCAAAAGGAAGGCTTATCTCTCTGAGTTGAATGCACACATCATAAAGAGCTTTGTGAGAATGCTTCTGCCTTGTTTATATATGAAGATATTTCTTTTTCCACCATAGGCCTCCAAGCGCTCCAAATGAACACTTGCAGATTCTACAAAAAGAGTGTTTCCTAACTGCTCTAGCAAAGGAAAGGTTCACCTCTGTGAGTTGAACACACACATCACAAAGCAGTTTGTGAGAATGCTTCTCTCCAGTTTTAATGGGAAGATATTCCCGCTTCTAACAAAGGCCTGAAAGAGCTCCAAATATCCACTTGCAGATGCTGCAAAAAGACTCTTTCCAAACTGCTCCATGAAAAGGAATGTTCAACTCTGTGAGTTGAATGCACACATCATAAAGAAGTTTCAAAGAATGCTTCTGTCTAGGTTTTATGTGAAGATATTTCTTTTTCCACCATAGGCCTCAAAGCGCTCCAAATGAACACTTGCAGATTCTACAAAAAGAGTGTTTCATAACTGCTCTAGCAAAGGAAAGGTTCACCTCTGTGAGTTGAACACACACATCACAAAGCAGTTTGTGAGAATGCTTCTGTCCAGTTTTAATGGGAAGATATTCCCGCTTCTAACAAAGGCCTGAAAGAGCTCCAAATATCCACTTGCAGATGCTGCAAAAAGACTCTTTCCAAACTGCTCCATGAAAAGGAATGTTCAACTCTGTGAGTTGAATGCACACATCATAAAGAAGTTTCAAAGAATGCTTCTGTCTAGGTTTTATGTGAAGATATTTCCTTTTCCACCATAGGCCTCAAAGCGCTCCAAATGAACACTTGCAGATTCTACAAAAAGAGTGTTTCAAAGCTGCTCTTTCAAAAGAAGTGTTCAACTCTGTGAGTTGGATTCATACTTCACAAAGGAGTTTCACAGAACGCTTCTGTTTAGTTTTTATGGGAAGATACTCCCGTTTCCAACGAAGGACTGAAAGGGCTCCAAATATACACTTGCAGATTTTGCAAAAACACAGTTGCAAAACTGCTCTATCAAAAGGAAGTCTTATCTCTCCGTGTTGAATGCACACATCATAAAGAGGTTTCTGAGAATGCTTCTGCCTGGATTATATGTGAAGATATTTCCTTTTCCACCATAGGCCTCAAAGCGCTCCAAACGAACACTTGCAGATTCTACAAAAAGAGTGTTTCAAAACTGCTCTTTGAAAGGAAGTGTTCAACTCTGTGAGTTGGATTCATACTACGCAAAGCAGTTTCACAGAACTCTTCTGTTTAGTTTTTAATGGAAGATATTCCCGTTTCCAACGAAGGCCTGAAAGGGCTCCAAATATCCACTTGCAGATTCTGCAAAAACACAGTTTCAAAACTGCTCTATCAAAAGGAAGGCTTATCTCTCTGAGTTGAATGCACACATCATAAAGAGCTTTCTGAGAATCCTTCGGCCTTGTTTATATATGAAGATATTTCTTTTTCCACCATAGGCCTCAAATCGCTCCAAATGAACACTTGCAGATTCTACAAAAAGAGTGTTTCATAACTGCTCTAGCAAAGGAAAGGTTCACCTCTGTGAGTTGAACACACACATCACAAAGCAGTTTGTGAGAATGCTTCTGTCCAGTTTTTATGGGAAGATATTCCCGCTTCTAACAAAGGCCTGAAAGAGCTCCAAATATCCACTTGCAGATGCTGCAAAAAGACTCCTTCCAAACTGCTCCATGAAAAGGAATGTTCAACTCTGTGAGTTGAATGCACACATCATAAAGAAGTTTCAAAGAATGCTTCTGTCTAGGTATTATGTGACGATATTTCCTTTTCCACCATAGGCCTCAAAGCGCTCCAAATGAACACATGTAGATTCTACAAAAAGAGTGTTTAAAAGCTGCGCTTTCAAAAGGAGTGTTCAACTCTGTGAGTTGGATTCATACTTCACAAAGCAGTTTCACAGAACGTTTCTGTTTCGTTTTTATCGGAAGATATTCCCGTTTGCAACGAAGGCCTGAAAGGGCTCTAAGTATCCACTTGCAGATTCTGCCAAAACACAGTTTCAAAACTGCTCTATCAAAAGGAAGGCTTATCTCTCCGAGTTGAATGCACACATCATAAAGAGGTTTCTGAGAATGCTTCTGCCTGGTTTATATGTGAAGATATTTCCTTTTCCACCATAGGCCTCAAAGCGCTCCAAACGAACACTTGCAGATTCTACAAAAAGAGTGTTTCAAAACTGCTCTTTCAAAGGAAGTGTTCAACTCTGTGAGTTGGATTCATACTACACAAAGCAGTTTCACAGAACTCTTCTGTTTAGTTTTTAATGGAAGATATTCCCGTTTCCAACGAAGGCCTGAAAGGGCCCCAAATATCCACTTGCAGATTCTGCAAAAACACAGGTTCAAAACTGCTCTATCAAAAGGAAGGCTTATCTCTCTGAGTTGAATGCACACATCATAAAGGGGTTTCTGAGAATGCTTCTGCCTTGTTTATATATGAAGATATTTCTTTTTCCACCATAGGCCTCCAAGAGCTCCAAATGAACACTTGCAGATTCTACAAAAAGAGTGTTTCATAACTGCTCTAGCAAAGGAAAGGTTCACCTCTGTGAGTTGAACACACACATCACAAAGCAGTTTGTGAGAATGCTTCGGTTTAGTTTTTATGGGAAGATATTCCCGCTTCTAACAAAGGCCTGAAAGAGCTCCAAATATCCACTTGCAGATGCTGCAAAAAGACTCTTTCCAAACTGCTCCATGAAAAAGAAGGTTCAACTCTGTGAGTTGAATGCACACATCATAAAGAAGTTTCAAAGAATGCTTCTGTCTAGGTATTATGTCACGATATTTCCTTTTCCACCATAGGCCTCAAAGCGCTCCAAATGAACACATGTAGATTCAACAAAAAGAGTGTTTCAAAGCTGCTCTTTCAAAAGAAGTGTTCAACTCTGTGAGTTGGATTCATACTTCACAAAGCAGTTTCACAGAACGTTTCTGTTTCGTTTTTATCAGAAGATATTCCCGTTTGCAACGAAGGCCTGAAAGGGCTCCAAGTATCCACTTGCAGATTCTGCCAAAACACAGTTTCAAAACTGCTCTATCAAAAGGAAGGCTTATCTCTCCGAGTTGAATGCACACATCATAAAAAGGTTTCTGAGAATGCTTCTGCCTGGTTTATATGTGAAGATATTTCCTTTTCCACCATAGGCCTCAAAGCGCTCCAAACGAACACTTGCAGATTCTACAAAAAGAGTGTTTCAAAACTGCTCTTTCAAAGGAAGTGTTCAACTCTGTGAGTTGGATTCATACTACACAAAGCAGTTTCACAGAACTCTTCTGTTTAGTTTTTATGGGAAGATATTCCCGTTTCCAACGAAGGCCTGAAAGGGCTCCAAATATCCACTTGCAGATTCTGCAAAAATACAGTTTCAAAACTGCTCTATCAAAAGGAAGGCTTATCTCTCTGAGTTGAATGCACACATCATAAAGAGCTTTCTGAGAATGCTTCTGCCTTGTTTATATATGAAGATATTTCTTTTTCCACCATAGGCCTCAAATCGCTCCAAATGAACACTTTCAGATTCTACAAAAAGAGTGTTTCATAACTGCTCTAGCAAAGGAAAGGTTCACCTCTGTGAGTTGAACACACACATCTCAAAGCAGTTTGTGAGAATGCTTCGGTTTAGTTTTTATGGGAAGATATTCCCGCTTCTAGCAAAGGCCTGAAAGAGCTCCAAATATCCACTTGCAGATGCTGCAAAAAGACTCTTTCCAAACTGCTCCATGAAAAAGAAGGTTCAACTCTGTGAGTTGAATGCACACATCATAAAGAAGTTTCAAAGAATGCTTCTGTCTAGGTTTTATGTGAAGATATTTCTTTTTCCACCATAGGCCTCAAAGCGCTCCAAATGAACACTTGCAGATTCTACAAAAAGAGTGTTTCATAACTGCTCTAGCAAAGGAAAGGTTCACCTCTGTGAGTTGAACACACACATCACAAAGCAGTTTGTGAGAATGCTTCTGTCCAGTTTTAATGGGAAGATATTCCCGCTTCTAACAAAGGCCTGAAAGAGCTCCAAATATCCACTTGCAGATGCTGCAAAAAGACTCTTTCCAAACTGCTCCATGAAAAGGAATGTTCAACTCTGTGAGTTGAATGCACACATCATAAAGAAGTTTCAAAGAATGCTTCTGTCTAGGTTTTATGTGAAGATATTTCCCTTTCCACCATAGGCCTCAAAGCGCTCCAAATGAACACTTGCAGATTCTACAAAACGAGTGTTTCAAAACTGCTCTTTCAAAAGAAGTGTTCAACTCTGTGAGTTGGATTCATACTTCACAAAGCAGTTTCACAGAACGTTTCTGTTTCGTTTTTATGGGAAGATATTCCCGTTTGCAACGAAAGCCTGAAAGGGCTCTAAGTATCCACTTGCAGATTCTGCCAAAACACACTTTCAAAACTGCTCTATCAAAAGGAAGGCTTATCTCTCCGAGTTGAATGCACACATCATAAAGAGGTTTCTGAGAATGCTTCTGCCTGGTTTATATGTGAAGATATTTCCTTTTCCACCATAGGCCTCAAAGCGCTCCAAACGAACACTTGCAGATTCTACAAAAAGAGTGTTTCAAAACTGCTCTTTCAAAGGAAGTGTTCAACTCTGTGAGTTGGATTCATACTACACAAAGCAGTTTCACAGAACTCTTCTGTTTAGTTTTTATGGGAAGATATTCCCGTTTCCAACGAAAGCCTGAAAGGGCTCCAAATATCCACTTGCAGATTCTGCAAAAACACAGGTTCAAAACTGCTCTATCAAAAGGAAGGCTTATCTCTCTGAGTTGAATGCACACATCATAAAGGGGTTTCTGAGAATGCTTCTGCCTTGTTTATATATGAAGATATTTCTTTTTCCACCATAGGCCACAAAGCGCTCCAAATGAACACTTGCAGATTCTACAAAAAGAGTGTTTCATAACTGCTCTAGCAAAGGAAAGGTTCACCTCTGTGAGTTGAACACACACATCACAAAGCAGTTTGTGAGAATGCTTCTGTCCACTTTTTATGGGAAGATATTCCCGCTTCTACCAAAGGCCTGAAAGAGCTCCAAATATCCACTTGCAGATGCTGCAAAAAGACTCTTTCCAAACTGCTCCATGAAAAGGAAGGTTCAACTCTGTGAGTTGAATGCACACATCATAAAGAAGTTTCAAAGAATGCTTCTGTCTAGGTATTATGTGACGATATTTCCTTTTCCACCATAGGCCTCAAAGCGCTCCAAATGAACACATGCAGATTCTACAAAAAGAGTGTTTCAAAGCTGCTCTTTCAAAAGAAGTGTTCAACTCTGTGAGTTGGATTCATACTTCACAAAGCAGTTTCACAGAACGTTTCTGTTTCGTTTTTATGGGAAGATATTCCCGTTTGCAACGAAGGCCTGAAAGGGCTCTAAGTATCCACTTGCAGATTCTGCCAAAACACAGTTTCAAAACTGCTCTATCAAAAGGAAGGCTTATCTCTCCGAGTTGAATGCACACATCATAAAGAGGTTTCTGAGAATGCTTCTGCCTGGTTTATATGTGAAGATATTTCCTTTTCCACCATAGGCCTCAAAGCGCTCCAAACGAACACTTGCAGATTCTACAAAAAGAGTGTTTCAAAACTGCTCTTTCAAAGGAAGTGTTCAACTCTGTGAGTTGCATTCATACTACAAAAAGCAGTTTCACAGAACTCTTCTGTTTAGTTTTTATGGGAAGATATTCCCGTTTCCAACGAAAGCCTGAAAGGGCTCCAAATATCCACTTGCAGATTCTGCAAAAACACAGGTTCAAAACTGCTCTATCAAAAGGAAGGCTTATCTCTCTGAGTTGAATGCACACATCATAAAGAGCTTTCTGAGAATGCTTCTGCCTTGTTTATATATGAAGATATTTCTTTTTCCACCATAGGCCTCAAAGCGCTCCAAATGAACACTTGCAGATTCTACAAAAAGAGTGTTTCATAACTGCTCTAGCAAAGGAAAGGTTCACCTCTGTGAGTTGAACACACACATCACAAAGCAGTTTGTGAGAATGCTTCGGTTTAGTTTTTATGGGAAGATATTCCCGCTTCTAACAAAGGCCTGAAAGAGCTCCAAATATCCACTTGCAGATGCTGCAAAAAGACTCTTTCCAAACTGCTCCATGAAAAAGAAGGTTCAACTCTGTGAGTTGAATGCACACATCATAAAGAAGTTTCAAAGAATGCTTCTGTCTAGGTTTTATGTGAAGATATTTCTTTTTCCACCATAGGCCTCAAAGCGCTCCAAATGAACACTTGCAGATTCTACAAAAAGAGTGTTTCATAACTGCTCTAGCAAAGGAAAGGTTCACCTCTGTGAGTTGAACACACACATCACAAAGCAGTTTGTGAGAATGCTTCTGTCCAGTTTTAATGGGAAGATATTCCCGCTTCTAACAAAGGCCTGAAAGAGCTCCAAATATCCACTTGCAGATGCTGCAAAAAGACTCTTTCTAAACTGCTCCATGAAAAGCAATGTTCAACTCTGTGAGTTGAATGCACACATCATAAAGAAGTTTCAAAGAATGCTTCTGTCTAGGTTTTATGTGAAGATATTTCCTTTTCCACCATAGGCCTCAAAGCGCTCCAAATGAACACATGTAGATTCTACAAAAAGAGTGTTTCAAAGCTGCTCTTTCAAAAGAAGTGTTCAACTCTGTGAGTTGGATTCATACTTCACAAAGCAGTTTCACAGAACGTTTCTGTTTCGTTTTTATCAGAAGATATTCCCATTTGCAACGAAGGCCTGAAAGGGCTCCAAGTATCCACTTGCAGATTCTGCCAAAACACAGTTTCAAAACTGCTCTATCAAAAGGAAGGCTTATCTCTCCGAGTTGAATGCACACATCATAAAGAGGTTTCTGAGAATGCTTCTGCCTGGTTTATATGTGAAGATATTTCCTTTTCCACCATAGGCCTCAAAGCGCTCCAAACGAACACTTGCAGATTCTACAAAAAGAGTGTTTCAAAACTGCTCTTTCAAAAGAAGTGTTCAACTCTGTGAGTTGGATTCATACTACACAAAGCAGTTTCACAGAACTCTTCTGTTTAGTTTTTATGGGAAGATATTCCCGTTTCCAACGAAGGCCTGAAAGGGCTCCAAATATCCACTTGCAGATTCTGCAAAAACACAGGTTCAAAACTGCTCTATCAAAAGGAAGGCTTATCTCTCTGAGTTGAATGCACACATCATAAAGGGGTTTCTGAGAAAGCTTCTGCCTTGTTTATATATGAAGATATTTCTTTTTCCACCATAGGCCTCAAAGCGCTCCAAATGAACACTTGCAAATTCTACAAAAAGAGTGTTTCATAACTGCTCTAGCAAAGGAAAGGTTCACCTCTGTGAGTTGAACACACACATCACAAAGCAGTTTGTGAGAATGCTTCGGTTTAGTTTTTATGGGAAGATATTCCCGCTTCTAACAAAGGCCTGAAAGAGCTCCAAATATCCACTTGCAGATGCTGCAAAAAGACTCTTTCCAAACTGCTCCATGAAAAAGAAGGTTCAACTCTGTGAGTTGAATGCACACATCATAAAGAAGTTTCAAATTATGCTTCTGTCTAGGTTTTATGTGAAGATATTTCTTTTTCCACCATAGGCCTCAAAGCGCTCCAAATGAACACTTGCAGATTCTACAAAAAGAGTGTTTCATAACTGCTCTAGCAAAGGAAAGGTTCACCTCTGTGAGTTGAACACACACATCACAAAGCAGTTTGTGAGAATGCTTCTGTCCAGTTTTAATGGGAAGATATTCCCGCTTCTAACAAAGGCCTGAAAGAGCTCCAAATATCCACTTGCAGATGCTGCTAAAAGACTCTTTCCAAACTGCTCCATGAAAAGGAACGTTCAACTCTGTGAGTTGAATGCACACATCATAAAGAAGTTTCAAAGAATGCTTCTGTCTAGGTTTTATGTGAAGATATTTCCTTTTCCACCATAGGCCTCAAAGCGCTCCAAATGAACACTTGCAGATTCTACAAAAAGAGTGTTTCAAAGCTGCTCTTTCAAAAGAAGTGTTCAACTCTGTGAGTTGGATTCATACTTCACAAAGGAGTTTCACAGAACGCTTCTGTTTAGTTTTTATGGGAAGATACTCCCGTTTCCAACGAAGGCCTGAAAGGGCTCCAAATATACACTTGCAGATTCTGCAAAAACACAGTTGCAAAACTGCTCTATCAAAAGGAAGGCTTATCTCTCCGAGTTGAATGCACACATCATAAAGAGGTTTCTGAGAATGCTTCTGCCTGGATTATATGTGAAGATATTTCCTTTTCCACCATAGGCCTCAAAGCGCTCCAAACGAACACTTGCAGATTCTACAAAAAGAGTGTTTCAAAACTGCTCTTTGAAAGGAAGTGTTCAACTCTGTGAGTTGGATTCATACTACACAAAGCAGTTTCACAGAACTCTTCTGTTTAGTTTTTAATGGAAGATATTCCCGTTTCCAACGAAGGCCTGAAAGGGCTCCAAATATCCACTTGCAGATTCTGCAAAAACACAGTTTCAAAACTGCTCTATCAAAAGGAAGGCTTATCTCTCTGAGTTGAATGCACACATCATAAAGAGCTTTCTGAGAATGCTTCTGCCTTGTTTATATATGAAGATATTTCTTTTTCCACCATAGGCCTCAAATCGCTCCAAATGAACACTTGCAGATTCTACAAAAAGAGTGTTTCATAACTGCTCTAGCAAAGGAAAGGTTCACCTCTGTGAGTTGAACACACACATCACAAAGCAGTTTGTGAGAATGCTTCTGTCCAGTTTTTATGGGAAGATATTCCCGCTTCTAACAAAGGCCTGAAAGAGCTCCAAATATCCACTTGCAGATGCTGCAAAAAGACTCTTTCCAAACTGCTCCATGAAAAGGAAGGTTCAACTCTGTGAGTTGAATGCACACATCATAAAGAAGTTTCAAAGAATGCTTCTGTCTAGGTATTATGTGACGATATTTCCTTTTCCACCATAGGCCTCAAAGCGCTCCAAATGAACACATGTAGATTCTACAAAAAGAGTGTTTCAAAGCTGCTCTTTCAAAAGAAGTGTTCAACTCTGTGAGTTGGATTCATACTTCACAAAGCAGTTTCACAGAACATTTCTGTTTCGTTTTTATGGGAAGATATTCCCGTTTGCAACGAAGGCCTGAAAGGGCTCTAAGTATCTACTTGCAGATTCTGCCAAAACACAGTTTCAAAACTGCTCTATCAAAAGGAAGGCTTATCTCTCCGAGTTGAATGCACACATCATAAAGAGGTTTCTGAGAATGCTTCTGCCTGGTTTATATGTGAAGATATTTCCTTTTCCACCATAGGCCTCAAAGCGCTCCAAACGAACACTTGCAGATTCTACAAAAAGAGTGTTTCAAAACTGCTCTTTCAAAGGAAGTGTTCAACTCTGTGAGTTGGATTCATACTACACAAAGCAGTTTCACAGAACTCTTCTGTTTAGTTTTTATGGGAAGATATTCCCGTTTCCAACGAAAGCCTGAAAGGGCTCCAAATATCCACTTGCAGATTCTGCAAAAACACAGGTTCAAAACTGCTCTATCAAAAGGAAGGCTTATCTCTCTGAGTTGAATGCACCCACCATAAAGGGGTTTCTGAGAATGCTTCTGCCTTGTTTATATATGAAGATATTTCTTTTTCCACCATAGGCCTCAAAGCGCTCCAAATGAACACTTGCAGATTCTACAAAAAGAGTGTTTCATAACTGCTCTAGCAAAGGAAAGGTTCACCTCTGTGAGTTGAACACACACATCACAAAGCAGTTTGTGAGAATGCTTCGGTTTAGTTTTTATGGGAAGATATTCCCGCTTCTAACAAAGGCCTGAAAGAGCTCCAAATATCCACTTGCAGATGCTGCAAAAAGACTCTTTCCAAACTGCTCCATGAAAAGGAAGGTTCAACTCTGTGAGTTGAATGCACACATCATAAAGAAGTTTCAAAGAATGCTTCTGTCTAGGTATTATGTGACGATATTTCCTTTTCCACCATAGGCCTCAAAGCGCTCCAAATGAACACATGTAGATTCTACAAAAAGAGTGTTTCAAAGCTGCTCTTTCAAAAGAAGTTTTCAACTCTGTGAGTTGGATTCATACTTCACAAAGCAGTTTCACAGAACGTTTCTGTTTCGTTTTTATCAGAAGATATTCCCATTTGCAACGAAGGCCTGAAAGGGCTCCAAGTATCCACTTGCAGATTCTGCCAAAACACAGTTTCAAAACTGCTCTATCAAAAGGAAGGCTTATCTCTACGAGTTGAATGCACACATCATAAAGAGGTTTCTGAGAATGCTTCTGCCTGGTTTATATGTGAAGATATTTCCTTTTCCACCATAGGCCTCAAAGCGCTCCAAACGAACACTTGCAGATTCTACAAAAAGAGTGTTTCAAAACTGCTCTTTCAAAAGAAGTGTTCAACTCTGTGAGTTGGATTCATACTACACAAAGCAGTTTCACAGAACTCTTCTGTTTAGTTTTTATGGGAAGATATTCCCGTTTCCAACGAAGGCCTGAAAGGGCTCCAAATATCCACTTGCAGATTCTGCAAAAACACAGGTTCAAAACTGCTCTATCAAAAGGAAGGCTTATCTCTCTGAGTTGAATGCACACATCATAAAGGGGTTTCTGAGAATGCTTCTGCCTTGTTTATATATGAAGATATTTCTTTTTCCACCATAGGCCTCAAAGCGCTCCAAATGAACACTTGCAGATTCTACAAAAAGAGTGTTTCATAACTGCTCTAGCAAAGGAAAGGTTCACCTCTGTGAGTTGAACACACACATCACAAAGCAGTTTGTGAGAATGCTTCGGTTTAGTTTTTATGGGAAGATATTCCCGCTTCTAACAAAGGCCTGAAAGAGCTCCAAATATCCACTTGCAGATGCTGCAAAAAGACTCTTTCCAAACTGCTCCATGAAAAAGAAGGTTCAACTCTGTGAGTTGAATGCACACATCATAAAGAAGTTTCAAAGAATGCTTCTGTCTAGGTTTTATGTGAAGATATTTCTTTTTCCACCATAGGCCTCAAAGCGCTCCAAATGAACACTTGCAGATTCTACAAAAAGAGTGTTTCATAACTGCTCTAGCAAAGGAAAGGTTCACCTCTGTGAGTTGAACACACACATCACAAAGCAGTTTGTGAGAATGCTTCTGTCCAGTTTTAATGGGAAGATATTCCCGCTTCTAACAAAGGCCTGAAAGAGCTCCAAATATCCACTTGCAGATGCTGCAAAAAGACTCTTTCCAAACTGCTCCATGAAAAGGAATGTTCAACTCTGTGAGTTGAATGCACACATCATAAAGAAGTTTCAAAGAATGCTTCTGTCTAGGTTTTATGTGAAGATATTTCCTTTTCCACCATAGGCCTCAAAGCGCTCCAAATGAACACTTGCAGATTCTACAAAAAGAGTGTTTCAAAGCTGCTCTTTCAAAAGAAGTGATCAACTCTGTGAGTTGGATTCATACTTCACAAAGGAGTTTCACAGAACGCTTCTGTTTAGTTTTTATGGGAAGATATTCCCGTTTCCAACGAAGGCCTGAAAGGGCTCTAAGTATCCACTTGCAGATTCTGCAAAAACACAGTTGCAAAACTGCTCTATCAAAAGGAAGGCTTATCTCTCCGAGTTGAATGCACACATCATAAAGAGGTTTCTGAGAATGCTTCTGCCTGGTTTATATGTGAAGATATTTCCTTTTCCACCGTAGGCCTCAAAGCGCTCCAAACGAACACTTGCAGATTCTACAAAAAGAGTGTTTCAAAACTGCTCTTTGAAAGGAAGTGTTCAACTCTGTGAGTTGGATTCATACTATACAAAGCAGTTTCACAGAACTCTTCTGTTTAGTTTTTAATGGAAGATATTCCCGTTTCCAACGAAGGCCTGAAAGGGCTCCAAATATCCACTTGCAGATTCTGCAAAAACACAGTTTCAAAACTGCTCTATCAAAAGGAAGGCTTATCTCTCTGAGTTGAATGCACACATCATAAAGAGCTTTCTGAGAATGCTTCTGCCTTGTTTATATATGAAGATATTTCTTTTTCCACCATAGGCCTCAAATCGCTCCAAATGAACACTTGCAGATTCTACAAAAAGAGTGTTTCATAACTGCTCTAGCAAAGGAAAGGTTCACCTCTGTGAGTTGAACACACACATCACAAAGCAGTTTGTGAGAATGCTTCTGTCCACTTTTTATGGGAAGATATTCCCGCTTCTAACAAAGGCCTGAAAGAGCTCCAAATATCCACTTGCAGATGCTGCAAAAAGACTCTTTCCAAACTGCTCCATGAAAAGGAAGGTTCAACTCTGTGAGTTGAATGCACACATCATAAAGAAGTTTCAAAGAATGCTTCTGTCTAGGTATTATGTGACGATATTTCCTTTTCCACCATAGGCCTCAAAGCGCTCCAAATGAACACATGTAGATTCTACAAAAAGAGTGTTTCAAAGCTGCTCTTTCAAAAGAAGTGTTCAACTCTGTGAGTTGGATTCATACTTCACAAAGCAGTTTCACAGAACGTTTCTGTTTCGTTTTTATCAGAAGATATTCCCGTTTGCAACGAAGGCCTCAAAGGGCTTCAAGTATCCACTTGCAGATTCTGCCAAAACACAGTTTCAAAACTGCTCTATCAAAAGGAAGGCTTATCTCTCCGAGTTGAATGCACACATCATAAAGAGGTTTCTGAGAATGCTTCTGCCTGGTTTATATGTGAAGATATTTCCTTTTCCACCATAGGCCTCAAAGCGCTCCAAACGAACACTTGCAGATTCTACAAAAAGAGTGTTTCAAAACTGCTCTTTCAAAAGAAGTGTTCAACTCTGTGAGTTGGATTCATACTACACAAAGCAGTTTCACAGAACTCTTCTGTTTAGTTTTTATGGGAAGATATTCCCGTTTCCAACGAAGGCCTGAAAGGGCTCCAAATATCCACTTGCAGATTCTGCAAAAACACAGGTTCAAAACTGCTCTATCAAAAGGAAGGCTTATCTCTCTGAGTTGAATGCACACATCATAAAGGGGTTTCTGAGAATGCTTCTGCCTTGTTTATATATGAAGATATTTCTTTTTCCACCATAGGCCTCAAAGCGCTCCAAATGAACACTTGCAGATTCTACAAAAAGAGTGTTTCATAACTGCTCTAGCAAAGGAAAGGTTCACCTCTGTGAGTTGAACACACACATCACAAAGCAGTTTGTGAGAATGCTTCGGTTCAGTTTTTATGGGAAGATATTCCCGCTTCTAACAAAGGCCTGAAAGAGCTCCAAATATCCACTTGCAGATGCTGCAAAAAGACTCTTTCCAAACTGCTCCATGAAAAAGAAGGTTCAACTCTGTGAGTTGAATGCACACATCATAAAGAAGTTTCAAAGAATGCTTCTGTCTAGGTTTTATGTGAAGATATTTCTTTTTCCACCATAGGCCTCAAAGCGCTCCAAATGAACACTTGCAGATTCTACAAAAAGAGTGTTTCATAACTGCTCTAGCAAAGGAAAGGTTCACCTCTGTGAGTTGAACACACACATCACAAAGCAGTTTGTGAGAATGCTTCTGTCCAGTTTTAATGGGAAGATATTCCCGCTTCTAACAAAGGCCTGAAAGAGCTCCAAATATCCACTTGCAGATGCTGCAAAAAGACTCTTTCCAAACTGCTCCATGAAAAGGAATGTTCAACTCTGTGAGTTGAATGCACACATCATAAAGAAGTTTCAAAGAATGCTTCTGTCTAGGTTTTATGTGAAGATATTTCCTTTTCCACCATAGGCCTCAAAGCGCTCCAAATGAACACTGGCAGATTCTACAAAAAGAGTGTTTCAAAGCTGCTCTTTCAAAAGAAGTGTTCAACTCTGTGAGTTGGATTCATACTTCACAAAGGAGTTTCACAGAACGCTTCTGTTTAGTTTTTATGGGAAGATATTCCCGTTTCCAACGAAGGCCTGAAAGGGCTCCAAATATACACTTGCAGATTCTGCAAAAACACAGTTGCACAACTGCTCTATCAAAAGGAAGGCTTATCTCTCCGAGTTGAATGCACACATCATAAAGAGGTTTCTGAGAATGCTTCTGCCTGGTTTATATGTGAAGATATTTCCTTTTCCACCGTAGGCCTCAAAGCGCTCAAAACGAACACTTGCAGATTCTACAAAAAGTGTGTTTCAAAACTGCTCTTTCAAAAGAAGTGTCCAACTCTGTGAGTTGGATTCATACTACACAAAGCAGTTTCACAGAACTCTTCTGTTTAGTTTTTAATGGAAGATATTCCCGTTTCCAACGAAGGCCTGAAAGGGCTCCAAATATCCACTTGCAGATTCTGCAAAAACACAGTTTCAAAACTGCTCTATCAAAAGGAAGGCTTATCTCTCTGAGTTGAATGCACACATCATAAAGAGCTTTCTGAGAATGCTTCTGCCTTGTTTATATATGAAGATATTTCTTTTTCCACCATAGGCCTCAAATCGCTCCAAATGAACACTTGCAGATTCTACAAAAAGAGTGTTTCATAACTGCTCTAGCAAAGGAAAGGTTCACCTCTGTGAGTTGAACACACACATCACAAAGCAGTTTGTGAGAATGCTTCTGTCCAGTTTTTATGGGAAGATAATCCCGCTTCTAACAAAGGCCTGAAAGAGCTCCAAATATCCACTTGCAGATGCTGCAAAAAGACTCTTTCCAAACTGCTCCATGAAAAGGATGGTTCAACTCTGTGAGTTGAATGCACACATCATAAAGAAGTTTCAAAGAATGCTTCTGTCTAGGTATTATGTGACGATATTTCCTTTTCCACCATAGGCCTCAAAGCGCTCCAAATGAACACATGTAGATTCTACAAAAAGAGTGTTTCAAAGCTGCTCTTTCAAAAGAAGTGTTCAACTCTGTGAGTTGGATTCATACTTCACAAAGCAGTTTCACAGAACGTTTCTGTTTCGTTTTTATCAGAAGATATTCCCATTTGCAACGAAGGCCTGAAAGGGCTCCAAGTATCCACTTGCAGATTCTGCCAAAACACAGTTTCAAAACTGCTCTATCAAAAGGAAGGCTTATCTCTACGAGTTGAATGCACACATCATAAAGAGGTTTCTGAGAATGCTTCTGCCTGGTTTATATGTGAAGATATTTCCTTTTCCACCATAGGCCTCAAAGCGCTCCAAACGAACACTTGCAGATTCTACAAAAAGAGTGTTTCAAAACTGCTCTTTCAAAAGAAGTGTTCAACTCTGTGAGTTGGATTCATACTACACAAAGCAGTTTCACAGAACTCTTCTGTTTAGTTTTTATGGGAAGATATTCCCGTTTCCAACGAAGGCCTGAAAGGGCTCCAAATATCCACTTGCAGATTCTGCAAAAACACAGGTTCAAAACTGCTCTATCAAAAGGAAGGCTTATCTCTCTGAGTTGAATGCACACATCATAAAGGGGTTTCTGAGAATGCTTCTGCCTTGTTTATATATGAAGATATTTCTTTTTCCTCCATAGGCCTCAAAGCGCTCCAAATGAACACTTGCAGATTCTACAAAAAGAGTGTTTCATAACTGCTCTAGCAAAGGAAAGGTTCACCTCTGTGAGTTGAACACACACATCACAAAGCAGTTTGTGAGAATGCTTCGGTTTAGTTTTTATGGGAAGATATTCCCGCTTCTAACAAAGGCCTGAAAGAGCTCCAAATATCCACTTGCAGATGCTGCAAAAAGACTCTTTCCAAACTGCTCCATGAAAAAGAAGGTTCAACTCTGTGAGTTGAATGCACACATCATAAAGAAGTTTCAAAGAATGCTTCTGTCTAGGTTTTATGTGAAGATATTTCTTTTTCCACCATAGGCCTCAAAGCGCTCCAAATGAACACTTGCAGATTCTACAAAAAGAGTGTTTCATAACTGCTCTAGCAAAGGAAAGGTTCACCTCTGTGAGTTGAACACACACATCACAAAGCAGTTTGTGAGAATGCTTCTGTCCAGTTTTAATGGGAAGATATTCCCGCTTCTAACAAAGGCCTGAAAGAGCTCCAAATATCCACTTGCAGATGCTGCAAAAAGACTCTTTCCAAACTGCTCCATGAAAAGGAATGTTCAACTCTGTGAGTTGAATGCACACATCATAAAGAAGTTTCAAAGAATGCTTCTGTCTAGGTTTTATGTGAAGATATTTCCTTTTCCACCATAGGCCTCAAAGCGCTCCAAATGAACACTTGCAGATTCTACAAAAAGAGTGTTTCAAAGCTGCTCTTTCAAAAGAAGTGATCAACTCTGTGAGTTGGATTCATACTTCACAAAGGAGTTTCACAGAACGCTTCTGTTTAGTTTTTATGGGAAGATATTCCCGTTTCCAACGAAGGCCTGAAAGGGCTCTAAGTATCCACTTGCAGATTCTGCAAAAACACAGTTGCAAAACTGCTCTATCAAAAGGAAGGCTTATCTCTCCGAGTTGAATGCACACATCATAAAGAGGTTTCTGAGAATGCTTCTGCCTGGTTTATATGTGAAGATATTTCCTTTTCCACCGTAGGCCTCAAAGCGCTCCAAACGAACACTTGCAGATTCTACAAAAAGAGTGTTTCAAAACTGCTCTTTGAAAGGAAGTGTTCAACTCTGTGAGTTGGATTCATACTACACAAAGCAGTTTCACAGAACTCTTCTGTTTAGTTTTTAATGGAAGATATTCCCGTTTCCAACGAAGGCCTGAAAGGGCTCCAAATATCCACTTGCAGATTCTGCAAAAACACAGTTTCAAAACTGCTCTATCAAAAGGAAGGCTTATCTCTCTGAGTTGAATGCACACATCATAAAGAGCTTTCTGAGAATGCTTCTGCCTTGTTTATATATGAAGATATTTCTTTTTCCACCATAGGCCTCAAATCGCTCCAAATGAACACTTGCAGATTCTACAAAAAGAGTGTTTCATAACTGCTCTAGCAAAGGAAAGGTTCACCTCTGTGAGTTGAACACACACATCACAAAGCAGTTTGTGAGAATGCTTCTGTCCAGTTTTTATGGGAAGATATTCCCGCTTCTAACAAAGGCCTGAAAGAGCTCCAAATATCCACTTGCAGATGCTGCAAAAAGACTCTTTCCAAACTGCTCCATGAAAAGGAAGGTTCAACTCTGTGAGTTGAATGCACACATCATAAAGAAGTTTCAAAGAATGCTTCTGTCTAGGTATTATGTGACGATATTTCCTTTTCCACCATAGGCCTCAAAGCGCTCCAAATGAACACATGTAGATTCTACAAAAAGAGTGTTTCAAAGCTGCTCTTTCAAAAGAAGTGTTCAACTCTGTGAGTTGGATTCATACTTCACAAAGCAGTTTCACAGAACGTTTCTGTTTCGTTTTTATCAGAAGATATTCCCGTTTGCAACGAAGGCCTCAAAGGGCTCCAAGTATCCACTTGCAGATTCTGCCAAAACACAGTTTCAAAACTGCTGTATCAAAAGGAAGGCTTATCTCTCCGAGTTGAATGCACACATCATAAAGAGGTTTCTGAGAATGCTTCTGCCTGGTTTATATGTGAAGATATTTCCTTTTCCACCATAGGCCTCAAAGCGCTCCAAACGAACACTTGCAGATTCTACAAAAAGAGTGTTTCAAAACTGCTCTTTCAAAAGAAGTGTTCAACTCTGTGAGTTGGATTCATACTACACAAAGCAGTTTCACAGAACTCTTCTGTTTAGTTTTTATGGGAAGATATTCCCGTTTCCAACGAAGGCCTGAAAGGGCTCCAAATATCCACTTGCAGATTCTGCAAAAACACAGGTTCAAAACTGCTCTATCAAAAGGAAGGCTTATCTCTCTGAGTTGAATGCACACATCATAAAGGGGTTTCTGAGAATGCTTCTGCCTTGTTTATATATGAAGATATTTCTTTTTCCACCATAGGCCTCAAAGCGCTCCAAATGAACACTTGCAGATTCTACAAAAAGAGTGTTTCATAACTGCTCTAGCAAAGGAAAGGTTCACCTCTGTGAGTTGAACACACACATCACAAAGCAGTTTGTGAGAATGCTTCGGTTCAGTTTTTATGGGAAGATATTCCCGCTTCTAACAAAGGCCTGAAAGAGCTCCAAATATCCACTTGCAGATGCTGCAAAAAGACTCTTTCCAAACTGCTCCATGAAAAAGAAGGTTCAACTCTGTGAGTTGAATGCACACATCATAAAGTAGTTTCAAAGAATGCTTCTGTCTAGGTTTTATGTGAAGATATTTCTTTTTCCACCATAGGCCTCAAAGCGCTCCAAATGAACACTTGCAGATTCTACAAAAAGAGTGTTTCATAACTGCTCTAGCAAAGGAAAGGTTCACCTCTGTGAGTTGAACACACACATCACAAAGCAGTTTGTGAGAATGCTTCTGTCCAGTTTTAATGGGAAGATATTCCCGCTTCTAACAAAGGCCTGAAAGAGCTCCAAATATCCACTTGCAGATGCTGCAAAAAGACTCTTTCCAAACTGCTCCATGAAAAGGAATGTTCAACTCTGTGAGTTGAATGCACACATCATAAAGAAGTTTCAAAGAATGCTTCTGTCTAGGTTTTATGTGAAGATATTTCCTTTTCCACCATAGGCCTCAAAGCGCTCCAAATGAACACTTGCAGATTCTACAAAAAGAGTGTTTCAAAGCTGCTCTTTCAAAAGAAGTGTTCAACTCTGTGAGTTGGATTCATACTTCACAAAGGAGTTTCACAGAACGCTTCTGTTTAGTTTTTATGGGAAGATATTCCCGTTTCCAACGAAGGCCTGAAAGGGCTCCAAATATACACTTGCAGATTCTGCAAAAACACAGTTGCACAACTGCTCTATCAAAAGGAAGGCTTATCTCTCCGAGTTGAATGCACACATCATAAAGAGGTTTCTGAGAATGCTTCTGCCTGGTTTATATGTGAAGATATTTCCTTTTCCACCGTAGGCCTCAAAGCGCTCAAAACGAACACTTGCAGATTCTACAAAAAGAGTGTTTCAAAACTGCTCTTTCAAAAGAAGTGTCCAACTCTGTGAGTTGGATTCATACTACACAAAGCAGTTTCACAGAACTCTTCTGTTTAGTTTTTAAGGGAAGATATTCCCGTTTCCAACGAAGGCCTGATAGGGCTCCAAATATCCACTTGCAGATTCTGCAAAAACACAGTTTCAAAACTGCTCTATCAAAAGGAAGGCTTATCTCTCTGAGTTGAATGCACACATCATAAAGAGCTTTCTGAGAATGCTTCTGCCTTGTTTATATATGAAGATATTTCTTTTTCCACCATAGGCCTCAAATCGCTCCAAATGAACACTTGCAGATTCTACAAAAAGAGTGTTTCATAACTGCTCTAGCAAAGGAAAGGTTCACCTCTGTGAGTTGAACACACACATCACAAAGCAGTTTGTGAGAATGCTTCTGTCCAGTTTTTATGGGAAGATAATCCCGCTTCTAACAAAGGCCTGAAAGAGCTCCAAATATCCACTTGCAGATGCTGCAAAAAGACTCTTTCCAAACTGCTCCATGAAAAGGAAGGTTCAACTCTGTGAGTTGAATGCACACATCATAAAGAAGTTTCAAAGAATGCTTCTGTCTAGGTATTATGTGACGATATTTCCTTTTCCACCATAGGCCTCAAAGCGCTCCAAATGAACACATGTAGATTCTACAAAAAGAGTGTTTCAAAGCTGCTCTTTCAAAAGAAGTGTCCAACTCTGTGAGTTGGATTCATACTTCACAAAGCAGTTTCACAGAACGTTTCTGTTTCGTTTTTATGGGAAGATATTCCCGTTTGCAACGAAGGCCTGAAAGGGCTCTAAGTATCCACTTGCAAATTCTGCCAAAACACAGTTTCAAAACTGCACTATCAAAAGGAAGGCTTATCTCTCCGAGTTGAATGCACACATCATAAAGAGGTTTCTGAGAATGCTTCTGCCTGGTTTATATGTGAAGATATTTCCTTTTCCACCATAGGCCTCAAAGCGCTCCAAACGAACACTTGCAGATTCTACAAAAAGAGTGTTTCAAAACTGCTCTTTCAAAGGAAGTGTTCAACTCTGTGAGTTGGATTCATACTACACAAAGCAGTTTCACAGAACTCTTCTGTTTAGTTTTTATGGGAAGATATTCCCGTTTCCAACGAAGGCCTGAAAGGGCTCCAAATATCCACTTGCAGATTCTGCAAAAATACAGTTTCAAAACTGCTCTATCAAAAGGAAGGCTTATGTCTCTGAGTTGAATGCACACATCCTAAAGAGCTTTCTGAGAATGCTTCTGCCTTGTTTATATATGAAGATATTTCTTTTTCCACCATAGGCCTCAAATCGCTCCAAATGAACACTTGCAGATTCTACAAAAAGAGTGTTTCATAACTGCTCTAGCAAAGGAAAGGTTCACCTCTGTGAGTTGAACACACACATCTCAAAGCAGTTTGTGAGAATGCTTCTGTCCAGTTTTTATGGGAAGATATTCCCGTTTCTAGCAAAGGCCTGAAAGAGCTCCAAATATCCACTTGCAAATGCTGCAAAAAGACTCTTTCCAAACTGCTCCATGAAAAAGAAAGTTCAACTCTGTGAGTTGAATGCACACATCATAAAGAAGTTTCAAAGAATGCTTCTGTCTAGGTTTTATGTGCAGATATTTCTTTTTCCACCATAGGCCTCAAAGCGCTCCAAATGAACACTTGCAGATTCTACAAAAAGAGTGTTTCATAACTGCTCTAGCAAAGGAAAGGTTCACCTCTGTGAGTTCAACACACACATCACAAAGCAGTTTGTGAGAATGCTTCTGTCCAGTTTTAATGGGAAGATGTTCCCGCTTCTAACAAAGGCCTGAAAGAGCTCCAAATATGCACTTGCAGATGCTGCAAAAAGACTCTTTCCAAACTGCTCCATGAAAAGGAAAGTTCAACTCTGTTAGTTGAATGCACACATCATAAAGAAGTTTCAAAGAATGCTTCTGTCTAGGTATTATGTGACGATATTTCCTTTTCCACCATAGGCCTCAAAGCGCTCCAAATGAACACATGTAGATTCTACAAAAAGAGTGTTTCAAAGCTGCTCTTTCAAAGGAAGTGTTCAACTCTGTGAGTTGGATTCATACTTCGCAAAGCAGTTTCACGGAACGTTTCTGTTTCGTTTTTATGGGAAGATATTCCCGTTTGCAACGAAGGCCTGAAAGGGCTCTAAGTATCCACTTGCAGATTCTGCCAAAACACACTTTCAATACTGCTCTATCAAAAGGAAGGCTTATCTCTCCGAGTTGAATGCACACATCATAAAGAGGTTTCTGAGAATGCTTCTGCCTGGTTTATATGTGAAGATATTTCCTTTTCCACCATAGGCCTCAAAGCGCTCAAAACGAACACTTGCAGATTCTACAAAAAGAGTGTTTCAAAACTGCTCTTTCAAAAGAAGTGTCCAACTCTGTGAGTTGGATTCATACTACACAAAGCAGTTTCACAGAACTCTTCTGTTTAGTTTTTAAGGGAAGATATTCCCGTTTCCAACGAAGGCCTGAAAGGGCTCCAAATATCCACTTGCAGATTCTGCAAAAACACAGTTTCAAAACTGCTCTATCAAAAGGAAGGCTTATCTCTCTGAGTTGAATGCACACATCATAAAGAGCTTTCTGAGAATGCTTCTGCCTTGTTTATATATGAAGATATTTCTTTTTCCACCATAGGCCTCAAATCGCTCCAAATGAACACTTGCAGATTCTACAAAAAGAGTGTTTCATAACTGCTCTAGCAAAGGAAAGGTTCACCTCTGTGAGTTGAACACACACATCACAAAGCAGTTTGTGAGAATGCTTCTGTCCAGTTTTTATGGGAAGATAATCCCGCTTCTAACAAAGGCCTGAAAGAGCTCCAAATATCCACTTGCAGATGCTGCAAAAAGACTCTTTCCAAACTGCTCCATGAAAAGGAAGGTTCAACTCTGTGAGTTGAATGCACACATCATAAAGAAGTTTCAAAGAATGCTTCTGTCTAGGTATTATGTGACGATATTTCCTTTTCCACCATAGGCCTCAAAGCGCTCCAAATGAACACATGTAGATTCTACAAAAAGAGTGTTTCAAAGCTGCTCTTTCAAAAGAAGTGTTCAACTCTGTGAGTTGGATTCATACTTCACAAAGCAGTTTCACAGAACGTTTCTGTTTCGTTTTTATGGGAAGATATTCCCGTTTGCAACGAAGGCCTGAAAGGGCTCTAAGTATCCACTTGCAAATTCTGCCAAAACACAGTTTCAAAACTGCACTATCAAAAGGAAGGCTTATCTCTCCGAGTTGAATGCACACATCATAAAGAGGTTTCTGAGAATGCTTCTGCCTGGTTTATATGTGAAGATATTTCCTTTTCCACCATAGGCCTCAAAGCGCTCCAAACGAACACTTGCAGATTCTACAAAAAGAGTGTTTCAAAACTGCTCTTTCAAAGGAAGTGTTCAACTCTGTGAGTTGGATTCATACTACACAAAGCAGTTTCACAGAACACTTCTGTTTAGTTTTTATGGGAAGATATTCCCGTTTCCAACGAAGGCCTGAAAGGGCTCCAAATATCCACTTGCAGATTCTGCAAAAATACAGTTTCAAAACTGCTCTATCAAAAGGAAGGCTTATGTCTCTGAGTTGAATGCACACATCCTAAAGAGCTTTCTGAGAATGCTTCTGCCTTGTTTATATATGAAGATATTTCTTTTTCCACCATAGGCCTCAAATCGCTCCAAATGAACACTTGCAGATTCTACAAAAAGAGTGTTTCATAACTGCTCTAGCAAAGGAAAGGTTCACCTCTGTGAGTTGAACACACACATCTCAAAGCAGTTTGTGAGAATGCTTCTGTCCAGTTTTTATGGGAAGATATTCCCGTTTCTAGCAAAGGCCTGAAAGAGCTCCAAATATCCACTTGCAAATGCTGCAAAAAGACTCTTTCCAAACTGCTCCATGAAAAAGAAAGTTCAACTCTGTGAGTTGAATGCACACATCATAAAGAAGTTTCAAAGAATGCTTCTGTCTAGGTTTTATGTGCAGATATTTCTTTTTCCACCATAGGCCTCAAAGCGCTCCAAATGAACACTTGCAGATTCTACAAAAAGAGTGTTTCATAACTGCTCTAGCAAAGGAAAGGTTCACCTCTGTGAGTTCAACACACACATCACAAAGCAGTTTGTGAGAATGCTTCTGTCCAGTTTTAATGGGAAGATGTTCCCGCTTCTAACAAAGGCCTGAAAGAGCTCCAAATATGCACTTGCAGATGCTGCAAAAAGACTCTTTCCAAACTGCTCCATGAAAAGGAAAGTTCAACTCTGTTAGTTGAATGCACACATCATAAAGAAGTTTCAAAGAATGCTTCTGTCTAGGTATTATGTGACGATATTTCCTTTTCCACCATAGGCCTCAAAGCGCTCCAAATGAACACATGTAGATTCTACAAAAAGAGTGTTTCAAAGCTGCTCTTTCAAAGGAAGTGTTCAACTCTGTGAGTTGGATTCATACTTCGCAAAGCAGTTTCACGGAACGTTTCTGTTTCGTTTTTATGGGAAGATATTCCCGTTTGCAACGAAGGCCTGAAAGGGCTCTAAGTATCCACTTGCAGATTCTGCCAAAACACACTTTCAATACTGCTCTATCAAAAGGAAGGCTTATCTCTCCGAGTTGAATGCACACATCATAAAGAGGTTTCTGAGAATCCTTCTGCCTGGTTTATATGTGAAGATATTTCCTTTTCCACCATAGGCCTCAAAGCGCTCCAAACGAACACTTGCAGATTCTACAAAAAGAGTGTTTCAAAACTGCTCTTTCAAAGGAAGTGTTCAACTCTGTGAGTTGGATTCATACTACACAAAGCAGTTTCACAGAACTCTTCTGTTTAGTTTTTATGGGAAGATATTCCCGTTTCCAACGAAGGCCTGAAAGGGCTCCAAATATCCACTTGCAGATTCTGCAAAAACACAGGTTCAAAACTGCTCTATCAAAAGGAAGGCTTATCTCTCTGAGTTGAATGCACACATCATAAAGGGGTTTCTGAGAATGCTTCTGCCTTGTTTATATATGAAGATATTACTTTTTCCACCATAGGCCTCCAAGCGCTCCAAATGAACACTTGCAGATTCTACAAAAAGAGTGTTTCATAACTGCTCTAGCAAAGGAAAGGTTCACCTCTGTGAGTTGAACACACACATCACAAAGCAGTTTGTGAGAATGCTTCGGTTTAGTTTTTATGGGAAGATATTCCCGCTTCTAACAAAGGCCTGAAAGAGCTCCAAATATCCACTTGCAGATGCTGCAAAAAGACTTTTTCCAAACTGCTCCATGAAAAAGAAGGTTCAACTCTGTGAGTTGAATGCACACATCATAAAGAAGTTTCAAAGAATGCTTCTGTCTAGGTTTTATGTGAAGATATTTCTTTTTCCACCATAGGCCTCAAAGCGCTCCAAATGAACACTTGCAGATTCTACAAAAAGAGTGTTTCATAACTGCTCTAGCAAAGGAAAGGTTCACCTCTGTGAGTTGAACACACACATCACAAAGCAGTTTGTGAGAATGCTTCTGTCCAGTTTTAATGGGAAGATATTCCCGCTTCTAACAAAGGCCTGAAAGAGCTCCAAATATCCACTTGCAGATGCTGCAAAAAGACTCTTTCCAAACTGCTCCATGAAAAGGAATGTTCAACTCTGTGAGTTGAATGCACACATCATAAAGAAGTTTCAAAGAATGCTTCTGTCTAGGTTTTATGTGAAGATATTTCCCTTTCCACCATAGGCCTCAAAGCGCTCCAAATGAACACTTGCAGATTCTACAAAAAGAGTGTTTCAAAGCTGCTCTTTCAAAAGAAGTGTTCAACTCTGTGAGTTGGATTCATACTTCACAAAGCAGTTTCACAGAACGTTTCTGTTTCGTTTTTATGGGAAGATATTCCCGTTTGCAACGAAGGCCTGAAAGGGCTCTAAGTATCCACTTGCAGATACTGCCAAAACACACTTTCAAAACTGCTCTATCAAAAGGAAGGCTTACCTCTCCGAGTTGAATGCACACATCATAAAGAGGTTTCTGAGAATGCTTCTGCCTGGTTTATATGTGAAGATATTTCCTTTTCCACCATAGGCCTCAAAGCGCTCCAAACGAACACTTGCAGATTCTACAAAAAGAGTGTTTCAAAACTGCTCTTTCAAAGGAAGTGTTCAACTCTGTGAGTTGGATTCATACTACACAAAGCAGTTTCACAGAACTCTTCTGTTTAGTTTTTATGGGAAGATATTCCCGTTTCCAACGAAGACCTGAAAGGGCTCCAAATATCCACTTGCAGATTCTGCAAAAACACAGGTTCAAAACTGCTCTATCAAAAGGAAGGCTTATCTCTCTGAGTTGAATGCACACATCATAAAGGGGTTTCTGAGAATGCTTCTGCCTTGTTTATATATGAAGATATTTCTTTTTCCACCATAGGCCTCAAAGCGCTCCAAATGAACACTTGCAGATTCTACAAAAAGAGTGTTTCATAACTGCTCTAGCAAAGGAAAGGTTCACCTCTGTGAGTTGAACACACACATCACAAAGCAGTTTGTGAGAATGCTTCGGTTTAGTTTTTATGGGAAGATATTCCCGCTTCTAACAAAGGCCTGAAAGAGCTCCAAATATCCACTTGCAGATGCTGCAAAAAGACTCTTTCCAAACTGCTCCATGAAAAAGAAGGTTCAACTCTGTGAGTTGAATGCACACATCATAAAGAAGTTTCAAAGAATGCTTCTGTCTAGGTTTTATGTGAAGATATTTCTTTTTCCACCATAGGCCTCAAAGCGCTCCAAATGAACACTTGCAGATTCTACAAAAAGAGTGTTTCAAAGCTGCTCTTTCAAAAGTAGTGTTCAACTCTGTGAGTTGGATTCATACTTCACAAAGGAGTTTCACAGAACGCTTCTGTTTAGTTTTTATGGGAAGATATTCCCGTTTCCAACGAAGGCCTGAAAGGGCTCCAAATATACACTTGCAGATTCTGCAAAAACACAGTTGCAAAACTGCTCTATCAAAAGGAAGGCTTATCTCTCCGAGTTGAATGCACACATCATCAAGAGGTTTCTGAGAATGCTTCTGCCTGGATTATATGTGAAGATATTTCCTTTTCCACCATAGGCCTCAAAGCGCTCCAAACGAACACTTGCAGATTCTACAAAAAGAGTGTTTCAAAACTGCTCTTTGAAAGGAAGTGTTCAACTCTGTGAGTTGGATTCACACTACACAAAGCAGTTTCACAGAACTCTTCTGTTTAGTTTTTAATGGAAGATATTCCCGTTTCCAACGAAGGCCTGAAAGGGCTCCAAATATCCACTTGCAGATTCTGCAAAAACACAGGTTCAAAACTGCTCTATCAAAAGGAAGGCTTATCTCTCTGAGTTGAATGCACACATCATAAAGGTGTTTCTGAGAATGCTTCTGCCTTGTTTATATATGAAGATATTTCTTTTTCCACCATAGGCCTCAAAGCGCTCCAAATGAACACTTGCAGATTCTACAAAAAGAGTGTTTCATAACTGCTCTAGCAAAGGAAAGGTTCACCTCTGTGAGTTGAACACACACATCACAAAGCAGTTTGTGAGAATGCTTCGGTTTAGTTTTTATGGGAAGATATTCCCGCTTCTAACAAAGGCCTGAAAGAGCTCCAAATATCCACTTGCAGATGCTGCAAAAAGACTCTTTCCAAACTGCACCATGAAAAAGAAGGTTCAACTCTGTGAGTTGAATGCACACATCATAAAGAAGTTTCAAAGAATGCTTCTGTCTAGGTTTTATGTGAAGATATTTCTTTTTCCACCATAGGCCTCAAAGCGCTCCAAATGAACACTTGCAGATTCTACAAAAAGAGTGTTTCATAACTGCTCTAGCAAAGGAAAGGTTCACCTCTGTGAGTTGAACACACACATCACAAAGCAGTTTGTGAGAATGCTTCTGTCCAGTTTTAATGGGATGATATTCCCGCTTCTAACAAAGGCCTGAAAGAGCTCCAAATATCCACTTGCAGATGCTGCAAAAAGACTCTTTCCAAACTGCTCCATGAAAAGGAATGTTCAACTCTGTGAGTTGAATGCACACATCATAAAGAAGTTTCAAAGAATGCTTCTGTCTAGGTTTTATGTGAAGATATTTCCCTTTCCACCATAGGCCTCAAAGCGCTCCAAATGAACACTTGCAGATTCTACAAAAAGAGTGTTTCAAAGCTGCTCTTTCAAAAGAAGTGTTCAACTCTGTCAGTTGGATTCATACTTCACAAAGCAGTTTCACAGAACTTTTCTGTTTCGTTTTTATGGGAAGATATTCCCGTTTGCAACGAAAGCCTGAAAGGGCTCTAAGTATCCACTTGCAGATTCTGCCAAAACACACTTTCAAAACTGCTCTATCAAAAGGAAGGCTTATCTCTCCGAGTTGAATGCACACATCATAAAGAGGTTTCTGAGAATGCTTCTGCCTGGTTTATATGTGAAGATATTTCCTTTTCCACCATAGGCCTCAAAGCGCTCCAAACGAACACTTGCAGATTCTACAAAAAGAGTGTTTCAACACTGCTCTTTCAAAGGAAGTGTTCAACTCTGTGAGTTGGATTCATACTACACAAAGCAGTTTCACAGAACTCTTCTGTTTAGTTTTTATGGGAAGATATTCCCGTTTCCAACGAAGGCCTGAAAGGGCTCCAAATATCCACTTGCAGATTCTGCAAAAACACAGGTTCAAAACTGCTCTATCAAAAGGAAGGCTTATCTCTCTGAGTTGAATGCACACATCATAAAGGTGTTTCTGAGAATGCTTCTGCCTTGTTTATATATGAAGATATTTCTTTTTCCACCATAGGCCTCAAAGCGCTCCAAATGAACACTTGCAGATTCTACAAAAAGAGTGTTTCATAACTGCTCTAGCAAAGGAAAGGTTCACCTCTGTGAGTTGAACACACACATCACAAAGCAGTTTGTGAGAATGCTTCGGTTTAGTTTTTATGGGAAGATATTCCCGCTTCTAACAAAGGCCTGAAAGAGCTCCAAATATCCACTTGCAGATGCTGCAAAAAGACTCTTTCCAAACTGCTCCATGAAAAAGAAGGTTCAACTCTGTGAGTTGAATGCACACATCATAAAGGAGTTTCAAAGAATGCTTCTGTCTAGGTTTTATGTGAAGATATTTCTTTTTCCACCATAGGCCTCAAAGCGCTCCAAATGAACACTTGCAGATTCTACAAAAAGAGTGTTTCATAACTGCTCTAGCAAAGGAAAGGTTCACCTCTGTGAGTTGAACACACACATCACAAAGCAGTTTGTGAGAATGCTTCTGTCCAGTTTTAATGGGAAGATATTCCCGCTTCTAACAAAGGCCTGAAAGAGCTCCAAATATCCACTTGCAGATGCTGCAAAAAGACTCTTTCCAAACTGCTCCATGAAAAGGAATGTTCAACTCTGTGAGTTGAATGCACACATCATAAAGAAGTTTCAAAGAATGCTTCTGTCTAGGTTTTATGTGAAGATATTTCCTTTTCCACCATAGGCCTCAAAGCGCTCCAAATGAACACTTGCAGATTCTACAAAAAGAGTGTTTCAAAGCTGCTCTTTCAAAAGAAGTGTTCAACTCTGTGAGTTGGATTCATACTTCACAAAGGAGTTTCACAGAACGCTTCTGTTTAGTTTTTATGGGAAGATATTCCCGTTTTCAACGAAGGCCTGAAAGGGCTCCAAATATACACTTGCAGATTCTGCAAAAACACAGTTGCAAAACTGCTCTATCAAAAGGAAGGCTTATCTCTCCGAGTTGAATGCACACATCATAAAGAGGTTTCTGAGAATGCTTCTGCCTGGATTATATGTGAAGATATTTCCTTTTCCACCATAGGCCTCAAAGCGCTCCAAACGAACACTTGCAGATTCTACAAAAAGAGTGTTTCAACACTGCTCTTTGAAAGGAAGTGTTCAACTTTGTGAGTTGGATTCATACTACACAAAGCAGTTTCACAGAACTCTTCTGTTTAGTTTTTAATGGAAGATATTCCCGTTTCCAACGAAGGCCTGAAAGGGCTCCAAATATCCACTTGCAGATTCTGCAAAAACACAGGTTCAAAACTGCTCTATCAAAAGGAAGGCTTATCTCTCTGAGTTGAATGCACACATCATAAAGGGGTTTCTGAGAATGCTTCTGCCTTGTTTATATATGAAGATATTTCTTTTTCCACCATAGGCCTCAAAGCGCTCCAAATGAACACTTGCAAATTCTACAAAAAGAGTGTTTCATAACTGCTCTAGCAAAGGAAAGGTTCACCTCTTTGAGTTGAACACACACATCATAAAGCAGTTTGTGAGAATGCTTCGGTTTAGTTTTTATGGGAAGATATTCCCGCTTCTAACAAAGGCCTGAAAGAGCTCCAAATATCCACTTGCAGATGCTGCAAAAAGACTCTTTCCAAACTGCTCCATGAAAAAGAAGGTTCAACTCTGTGAGTTGAATGCACACATCATAAAGGAGTTTCAAAGAATGCTTCTGTCTAGGTTTTATGTGAAGATATTTCTTTTTCCACCATAGGCCTCAAAGCGCTCCAAATGAACACTTGCAGATTCTACAAAAAGAGTGTTTCATAACTGCTCTAGCAAAGGAAAGGTTCACCTCTGTGAGTTGAACACACACATCACAAAGCAGTTTGTGAGAATGCTTCTGTCCAGTTTTAATGGGAAGATATTCCCGCTTCTAACAAAGGCCTGAAAGAGCTCCAAATATCCACTTGCAGATGCTGCAAAAAGACTCTTTCCAAACTGCTCCATGAAAAGGAATGTTCAACTCTGTGAGTTGAATGCACACATCATAAAGAAGTTTCAAAGAATGCTTCTGTCTAGGTTTTATGTGAAGATATTTCCTTTTCCACCATAGGCCTCAAAGCGCTCCAAATGAACACTTGCAGATTCTACAAAAAGAGTGTTTCAAAGCTGCTCTTTCAAAAGAAGTGTTCAACTCTGTGAGTTGGATTCATACTTCACAAAGGAGTTTCACAGAACGCTTCTGTTTAGTTTTTATGGGAAGATATTCCCGTTTCCAACGAAGGCCTGAAAGGGCTCCAAATATACACTTGCAGATTCTGCAAAAACACAGTTGCAAAACTGCTCTATCAAAAGGAAGGCTTATCTCTCCGAGTTGAATGCACACATCATAAAGAGGTTTCTGAGAATGCTTCTGCCTGGATTATATGTGAAGATATTTCCTTTTCCACCATAGGCCTCAAAGCGCTCCAAACGAACACTTGCAGATTCTACAAAAAGAGTGTTTGAAAACTGCTCTTTGAAAGGAAGTGTTCAACTTTGTGAGTTGGATTCACACTACACAAAGCAGTTTCACAGAACTCTTCTGTTTAGTTTTTAATGGAAGATATTCCCGTTTCCAACGAAGGCCTGAAAGGGCTCCAAATATCCACTTGCAGATTCTGCAAAAACACAGTTTCAAAACTGCTCTATCAAAAGGAAGGCTTATCTCTCTGAGTTGAATGCACACATCATAAAGAGCTTTCTGAGAATGCTTCTGCCTTGTTTATATATGAAGATATTTCTTTTTCCACCATAGGCCTCAAATCGCTCCAAATGAACACTTGCAGATTCTACAAAAAGAGTGTTTCATAACTGCTCTAGCAAAGGAAAGGTTCACCTCTGTGAGTTGAACACACACATCACAAAGCAGTTTGTGAGAATGCTTCTGTCCAGTTTTTATGGGAAGATATTCCCGCTTCTAACAAAGGCCTGAAAGAGCTCCAAATATCCACTTGCAGATGCTGCAAAAAGACTCTTTCCAAACTGCTCCATGAAAAGGAAGGTTCAACTCTGTGAGTTGAATGCACACATCATAAAGAAGTTTCAAAGAATGCTTCTGTCTAGGTATTATGTGACGATATTTCCTTTTCCACCATAGGCCTCAGAGCGCTCCAAATGAACACATGTAGATTCTACAAAAAGAGTGTTTCAAAGCTGCTCTTTCAAAAGAAGTGTTCAACTCTGTGAGTTGGATTCATACTTCACAAAGCAGTTTCACAGAACGTTTCTGTTTCGTTTTTATCAGAAGATATTCCCGTTTGCAACGAAGGCCTCAAAGGGCTCCAAGTATCCACTTGCAGATTCTGCCAAAACACAGTTTCAAAACTGCTCTATCAAAAGGAAGGCTTATCTCTCCGAGTTGAATGCACACATCATAAAGAGGTTTCTGAGAATGCTTCTGCCTGGTTTATATGTGAAGATATTTCCTTTTCCACCATAGGCCTCAAAGCGCTCCAAACGAACACTTGCAGATTCTACAAAAAGAGTGTTTCAAAACTGCTCTTTCAAAAGAAGTGTTCAACTCTGTGAGTTGGATTCATACTACACAAAGCAGTTTCACAGAACTCTTCTGTTTAGTTTTTATGGGAAGATATTCCCGTTTCCAACGAAGGCCTGAAAGGGCTCCAAATATCCACTTGCAGATTCTGCAAAAACACAGGTTCAAAACTGCTCTATCAAAAGGAAGGCTTATCTCTCTGAGTTGAATGCACACATCATAAAGGGGTTTCTGAGAATGCTTCTGCCTTGTTTATATATGAAGATATTTCTTTTTCCACCATAGGCCTCAAAGCGCTCCAAATGAACACTTGCTGATTCTACAAAAAGAGTGTTTCATAACTGCTCTAGCAAAGGAAAGGTTCACCTCTGTGAGTTGAACACACACATCACAAAGCAGTTTGTGAGAATGCTTCGGTTCAGTTTTTATGGGAAGATATTCCCGCTTCTAACAAAGGCCTGAAAGAGCTCCAAATATCCACTTGCAGATGCTGCAAAAAGACTCTTTCCAAACTGCTCCATGAAAAAGAAGGTTCAACTCTGTGAGTTGAATGCACACATCATAAAGAAGTTTCAAAGAATGCTTCTGTCTAGGTTTTATGTGAAGATATTTCTTTTTCCACCATAGGCCTCAAAGCGCTCCAAATGAACACTTGCAGATTCTACAAAAAGAGTGTTTCATAACTGCTCTAGCAAAGGAAAGGTTCACCTCTGTGAGTTGAACACACACATCACAAAGCAGTTTGTGAGAATGCTTCTGTCCAGTTTTAATGGGAAGATATTCCCGCTTCTAACAAAGGCCTGAAAGAGCTCCAAATATCCACTTGCAGATGCTGCAAAAAGACTCTTTCCAAACTGCTCCATGAAAAGGAATGTTCAACTCTGTGAGTTGAATGCACACATCATAAAGAAGTTTCAAAGAATGCTTCTGTCTAGGTTTTATGTGAAGATATTTCCTTTTCCACCATAGGCCTCAAAGCGCTCCAAATGAACACTTGCAGATTCTACAAAAAGAGTGTTTCAAAGCTGCTCTTTCAAAAGAAGTGTTCAACTCTGTGAGTTGGATTCATACTTCACAAAGGAGTTTCACAGAACGCTTCTGTTTAGTTTTTATGGGAAGATATTCCCGTTTCCAACGAAGGCCTGAAAGGGCTCCAAATATACACTTGCAGATTCTGCAAAAACACAGTTGCACAACTGCTCTATCAAAAGGAAGGCTTATCTCTCCGAGTTGAATGCACACATCATAAAGAGGTTTCTGAGAATGCTTCTGCCTGGTTTATATGTGAAGATATTTCCTTTTCCACCGTAGGCCTCAAAGCGCTCCAAACGAACACTTGCAGATTCTACAAAAAGAGTGTTTCAAAACTGCTCTTTCAAAAGAAGTGTCCAACTCTGTGAGTTGGATTCATACTACACAAAGCAGTTTCACAGAACTCTTCTGTTTAGTTTTTAAGGGAAGATATTCCCGTTTCCAACGAAGGCCTGAAAGGGCTCCAAATATCCACTTGCAGATTCTGCAAAAACACAGTTTCAAAACTGCTCTATCAAAAGGAAGGCTTATCTCTCTGAGTTGAATGCACACATCATAAAGAGCTTTCTGAGAATGCTTCTGCCTTGTTTATATATGAAGATATTTCTTTTTCCACCATAGGCCTCAAATCGCTCCAAATGAACACTTGCAGATTCTACAAAAAGAGTGTTTCATAACTGCTCTAGCAAAGGAAAGGTTCACCTCTGTGAGTTGAACACACACATCACAAAGCAGTTTGTGAGAATGCTTCTGTCCAGTTTTTATGGGAAGATATTCCCGCTTCTAACAAAGGCCTGAAAGAGCTCCAAATATCCACTTGCAGATGCTGCAAAAAGACTCTTTCCAAACTGCTCCATGAAAAGGAAGGTTCAACTCTGTGAGTTGAATGCACACATCATAAAGAAGTTTCAAAGAATGCTTCTGTCTAGGTATTATGTGACGATATTTCCTTTTCCACCATAGGCCTCAAAGCGCTCCAAATGAACACATGTAGATTCTACAAAAAGAGTGTTTCAAAGCTGCTCTTTCAAAAGAAGTGTTCAACTCTGTGAGTTGGATTCATACTTCACAAAGCAGTTTCACAGAACGTTTCTGTTTCGTTTTTATGGGAAGATATTCCCGTTTGCAACGAAGGCCTGAAAGGGCTCTAAGTATCCACTTGCAGATTCTGCCAAAACACAGTTTCAAAACTGCTCTATCAAAAGGAAGGCTTATCTCTCCGAGTTGAATGCACACATCATAAAGAGGTTTCTGAGAATGCTTCTGCCTGGTTTATATGTGAAGATATTTCCTTTTCCACCATAGGCCTCAAAGCGCTCCAAACGAACTCTTGCAGATTCTACAAAAAGAGTGTTTCAAAACTGCTCTTTCAAAGGAAGTGTTCAACTCTGTGAGTTGGATTCATACTACACAAAGCAGTTTCACAGAACTCTTCTGTTTAGTTTTTATGGGAAGATATTCCCGTTTCCAACGAAGGCCTGAAAGGGCTCCAAATATCCACTTGCAGATTCTGCAAAAATACAGTTTCAAAACTGCTCTATCAAAAGGAAGGCTTATGTCTCTGAGTTGAATGCACACATCCTAAAGAGCTTTCTGAGAATGCTTCTGCCTTGTTTATATATGAAGATATTTCTTTTTCCACCATAGGCCTCAAATCGCTCCAAATGAACACTTGCAGATTCTACAAAAAGAGTGTTTCATAACTGCTCTAGCAAAGGAAAGGTTCACCTCTGTGAGTTGAACACACACATCTCAAAGCAGTTTGTGAGAATGCTTCTGTCCAGTTTTTATGGGAAGATATTCCCGCTTCTAGCAAAGGCCTGAAAGAGCTCCAAATATCCACTTGCAAATGCTGCAAAAAGACTCTTTCCAAACTGCTCCATGAAAAAGAAAGTTCAACTCTGTGAGTTGAATGCACACATCATAAAGAAGTTTCAAAGAATGCTTCTGTCTAGGTTTTATGTGCAGATATTTCTTTTTCCACCATAGGCCTCAAAGCGCTCCAAATGAACACTTGCAGATTCTACAAAAAGAGTGTTTCATAACTGCTCTAGCAAAGGAAAGGTTCACCTCTGTGAGTTCAACACACACATCACAAAGCAGTTTGTGAGAATGCTTCTGTCCAGTTTTAATGGGAAGATGTTCCCGCTTCTAACAAAGGCCTGAAAGAGCTCCAAATATCCACTTGCAGATGCTGCAAAAAGACTCTTTCCAAACTGCTCCATGAAAAGGAAAGTTCAACTCTGTTCGTTGAATGCACACATCATAAAGAAGTTTCAAAGAATGCTTCTGTCTAGGTATTATGTGACGATATTTCCTTTTCCACCATAGGCCTCAAAGCGCTCCAAATGAACACATGTAGATTCTACAAAAAGAGTGTTTCAAAGCTGCTCTTTCAAAGGAAGTGTTCAACTCTGTGAGTTGGATTCATACTTCGCAAAGCAGTTTCACGGAACGTTTCTGTTTCGTTTTTATGGGAAGATATTCCCGTTTGCAACGAAGGCCTGAAAGGGCTCTAAGTATCCACTTGCAGATTCTGCCAAAACACACTTTCAATACTGCTCTATCAAAAGGAAGGCTTATCTCTCCGAGTTGAATGCACACATCATAAAGAGGTTTCTGAGAATGCTTCTGCCTGGTTTATATGTGAAGATATTTCCTTTTCCACCATAGGCCTCAAAGCGCTCCAAACGAACACTTGCAGATTCTACAAAAAGAGTGTTTCAAAACTGCTCTTTCAAAGGAAGTGTTCAACTCTGTGAGTTGGATTCATACTACACAAAGCAGTTTCACAGAACTCTTCTGTTTAGTTTTTATGGGAAGATATTCCCGTTTCCAACGAAGGCCTGAAAGGGCTCCAAATATCCACTTGCAGATTCTGCAAAAACACAAGTTCAAAACTGCTCTATCAAAAGGAAGGCTTATCTCTCTGAGTTGAATGCACACATCATAAAGGGGTTTCTGAGAATGCTTCTGCCTTGTTTATATATGAAGATATTTCTTTTTCCACCATAGGCCTCCAAGCGCTCCAAATGAACACTTGCAGATTCTACAAAAAGAGTGTTTCATAACTGCTCTAGCAAAGGAAAGGTTCACCTCTGTGAGTTGAACACACACATCACAAAGCAGTTTGTGAGAATGCTTCGGTTTAGTTTTTATGGGAAGATATTCCCGCTTCTAACAAAGGCCTGAAAGAGCTCCAAATATCCACTTGCAGATGCTGCAAAAAGACTTTTTCCAAACTGCTCCATGAAAAAGAAGGTTCAACTCTGTGAGTTGAATGCACACATCATAAAGAAGTTTCAAAGAATGCTTCTGTCTAGGTTTTATGTGAAGATATTTCTTTTTCCACCATAGGCCTCAAAGCGCTCCAAATGAACACTTGCAGATTCTACAAAAAGAGTGTTTCATAACTGCTCTAGCAAAGGAAAGGTTCACCTCTGTGAGTTGAACACACACATCACAAAGCAGTTTGTGAGAATGCTTCTGTCCAGTTTTAATGGGAAGATATTCCCGCTTCTAACAAAGGCCTGAAAGAGCTCCAAATATCCACTTGCAGATGCTGCAAAAAGACTCTTTCCAAACTGCTCCATGAAAAGGAATGTTCAACTCTGTGAGTTGAATGCATACATCATAAAGAAGTTTCAAAGAATGCTTCTGTCTAGGTTTTATGTGAAGATATTTCCCTTTCCACCATAGGCCTCAAAGCGCTCCAAATGAACACTTGCAGATTCTACAAAAAGAGTGTTTCAAAGCTGCTCTTTCAAAAGAAGTGTTCAACTCTGTGAGTTGGATTCATACTTCACAAAGCAGTTTCACAGAACGTTTCTGTTTCGTTTTTATGGGAAGATATTCCCGTTTGCAACGAAGTCCTGAAAGGGCTCTAAGTATCCACTTGCAGATTCTGCCAAAACACACTTTCAAAACTGCTCTATCAAAAGGAAGGCTTATCTCTCCGAGTTGAATGCACACATCATAAAGAGGTTTCTGAGAATGCTTCTGCCTGGTTTATATGTGAAGATATTTCCTTTTCCACCATAGGCCTCAAAGCGCTCCAAACGAACACTTGCAGATTCTACAAAAAGAGTGTTTCAAAACTGCTCTTTCAAAGGAAGTGTTCAACTCTGTGAGTTGGATTCATACTACACAAAGCAGTTTCACAGAACTCTTCTGTTTAGTTTTTATGGGAAGATATTCCCGTTTCCAACGAAGGCCTGAAAGGGCTCCAAATATCCACTTGCAGATTCTGCAAAAACACAGGTTCAAAACTGCTCTATCAAAAGGAAGGCTTATCTCTCTGAGTTGAATGCACACATCATAAAGGGGTTTCTGAGAATGCTTCTGCCTTGTTTATATATGAAGATATTTCTTTTTCCACCATAGGCCTCAGAGCGCTCCAAATGAACACTTACAGATTCTACAAAAAGAGTGTTTCATAACTGCTTTAGCAAAGGAAAGGTTCACCTCTGTGAGTTGAACACACACATCACAAAGCAGTTTGTGAGAATGCTTCTGTCCAGTTTTTATGGGAAGATATTCCCGCTTCTAACAAAGGCCTGAAAGAGCTCCAAATATCCACTTGCAGATGCTGCAAAAAGACTCTTTCCAAACTGCTCCCTGAAAAGGAAGGTTCAACTCTGTGAGTTGAATGCACACATCATAAAGAAGTTTCAAAGAATGCTTCTGTCTAGGTATTATGTGACGATATTTCCTTTTCCACCATAGGCCTCAAAGCGCTCCAAATGAACACATGTAGATTCTACAAAAAGAGTGTTTCAAAGCTGCTCTTTCAAAAGAAGTGTTCAACTCTGTGAGTTGGATTCATACTTCACAAAGCAGTTTCACAGAACGTTTCTGTTTCGTTTTTATCAGAAGATATTCCCGTTTGCAACGAAGGCCTGAAAGGGCTCCAAGTATCCACTTGCAGATTCTGCCAAAACACAGTTTCCAATCTGCTCTATCAAAAGGAAGGCTTATCTCTCCGAGTTGAATGCACACATCATAAAGAGGTTTCTGAGAATGCTTCTGCCTGGTTTATATGTGAAGATATTTCCTTTTCCACCATAGGCCTCAAAGCGCTCCAAACGAACACTTGCAGATTCTACAAAAAGAGTGTTTCAAAACTGCTCTTTCAAAAGAAGTGTTCAACTCTGTGAGTTGGATTCATACTACACAAAGCAGTTTCACAGAACTCTTCTGTTTAGTTTTTATGGGAAGATATTCCCGTTTCAAACGAAGGCCTGAAAGGGCTCCAAATATCCACTTGCAGATTCTGCAAAAACACAGGTTCAAAACTGCTCTATCAAAAGGAAGGCTTATCTCTCTGAGTTGAATGCACACATCATAAAGGGGTTTCTCAGAATGCTTCTGCCTTGTTTATATATGAAGATATTTCTTTTTCCACCATAGGCCTCAAAGCGCTCCAAATGAACAATTGCAGATTCTACAAAAAGAGTGTTTCATAACTGCTCTAGCAAAGGAAAGGTTCACCTCTGTGAGTTGAACACACACATCACAAAGCAGTTTGTGAGAATGCTTCGGTTCAGTTTTTATGGGAAGATATTCCCGCTTCTAACAAAGGCCTGAAAGAGCTCCAAATATCCACTTGCAGATGCTGCAAAAAGACTCTTTCCAAACTGCTCCATGAAAAAGAAGGTTCAACTCTGTGAGTTGAATGCACACATCATAAAGAAGTTTCAAAGAATGCTTCTGTCTAGGTTTTATGTGAAGATATTTCTTTTTCCACCATAGGCCTCAAAGCGCTCCAAATGAACACTTGCAGATTCTACAAAAAGAGTGTTTCATAACTGCTCTAGCAAAGGAAAGGTTCACCTCTGTGAGTTGAACACACACATCACAAAGCAGTTTGTGAGAATGCTTCTGTCCAGTTTTAATGGGAAGATATTCCCGCTTCTAACAAAGGCCTGAAAGAGCTCCAAATATCCACTTGCAGATGCTGCAAAAAGACTCTTTCCAAACTGCTCCATGAAAAGGAATGTTCAACTCTGTGAGTTGAATGCACACATCATAAAGAAGTTTCAAAGAATGCTTCTGTCTAGGTTTTATGTGAAGATATTTCCTTTTCCACCATAGGCCTCAAAGCGCTCCAAATGAACACTTGCAGATTCTACAAAAAGAGTGTTTCAAAGCTGCTCTTTCAAAAGAAGTGTTCAACTCTGTGAGTTGGATTCATACTTCACAAAGGAGTTTCACAGAACGCTTCTGTTTAGTTTTTATGGGAAGATATTCCCGTTTGCAACGAAGGCCTGAAAGGGCTCTAAGTATCCACTTGCAGATTCTGCCAAAACACAGTTTCAAAACTGCTCTATCAAAAGGAAGGCTTATCTCTCCGAGTTGAATGCACACATCATAAAGAGGTTTCTGAGAATGCTTCTGCCTGGTTTATATGTGAAGATATTTCCTTTTCCACCATAGGCCTCAAAGCGCTCCAAACGAACACTTGCAGATTCTACAAAAAGAGTGTTTCAAAACTGCTCTTTCAAAAGAAGTGTTCAACTCTGTGAGTTGGATTCATACTACACAAAGCAGTTTCACAGAACTCTTCTGTTTAGTTTTTATGGGAAGATATTCCCGTTTCCAACGAAGGCCTGAAAGGGCTCCAAATATCCACTTGCAGATTCTGCAAAAACACAGTTTCAAAACTGCTCTATCAAAAGGAAGGCTTATCTCTCTGAGTTGAATGCACACATCATAAAGAGCTTTCTGAGAATGCTTCTGCCTTGTTTATATATGAAGATATTTCTTTTTCCACCATAGGCCTCAAATCGCTCCAAATGAACACTTGCAGATTCTACAAAAAGAGTGTTTCATAACTGCTCTAGCAAAGGAAAGGTTCACCTCTGTGAGTTGAACACACACATCACAAAGCAGTTTGTGAGAATGCTTCTGTCCAGTTTTTATGGGAAGATATTCCCGCTTCTAACAAAGGCCTGAAAGAGCTCCAAATATCCACTTGCAGATGCTGCAAAAAGACTCTTTCCAAACTGCTCCATGAAAAGGAAGGTTCAACTCTGTGAGTTGAATGCACACATCATAAAGAAGTTTCAAAGAATGCTTCTGTCTAGGTATTATGTGACGATATTTCCTTTTCCACCATAGGCCTCAAAGCGCTCCAAATGAACACATGTAGATTCTACAAAAAGAGTGTTTCAAAGCTGCTCTTTCAAAAGAAGTGTTCAACTCTGTGAGTTTGATTCATACTTCACAAAGCAGTTTCACAGAACGTTTCTGTTTCGTTTTTATGGGAAGATATTCCCGTTTGCAACGAAGGCCTGAAAGGGCTCTAAGTATCCACTTGCAGATTCTGCCAAAACACAGTTTCAAAACTGCTCTATCAAAAGGAAGGCTTATCTCTCCGAGTTGAATGCACACATCATAAAGAGGTTTCTGAGAATGCTTCTGCCTGGTTTATATGTGAAGATATTTCCTTTTCCACCATAGGCCTCAAAGCGCTCCAAACGAACACTTGCAGATTCTACAAAAAGAGTGTTTCAAAACTGCTCTTTCAAAGGAAGTGTTCAACTCTGTGAGTTGGATTCATACTACACAAAGCAGTTTCACAGAACTCTTCTGTTTAGTTTTTATGGGAAGATATTCCCGTTTCCAACAAAGGCCTGAAAGGGCTCCAAATATCCACTTGCAGATTCTGCAAAAATACAGTTTCAAAACTGCTCTATCAAAAGGAAGGCTTATCTCTCTGAGTTGAATGCACACATCATAAAGAGCTTTCTGAGAATGCTTCTGCCTTGTTTATATATGAAGATATTTCTTTTTCCACCATAGGCCTCAACTCGCTCCAAATGAACACTTGCAGATTCTACAAAAAGAGTGTTTCATAACTGCTCTAGCAAAGGAAAGGTTCACCTCTGTGAGTTGAACACACACATCTCAAAGCAGTTTGTGAGAATGCTTCTGTCCAGTTTTTATGGGAAGATATTCCCGCTTCTAGCAAAGGCCTGAAAGAGCTCCAAATATCCACTTGCAGATGCTGCAAAAAGACTCTTTCCAAACTGCTCCATGAAAAAGAAGGTTCAACTCTGTGAGTTGAATGCACACATCATAAAGAAGTTTCAAAGAATGCTTCTGTCTAGGTTTTATGTGAAGATATTCCTTTTTCCACCATAGGCCTCAAAGCGCTCCAAATGAACACTTGCAGATTCTACAAAAAGAGTGTTTCATAACTGCTCTAGCAAAGGAAAGGTTCACCTCTGTGAGTTGAACACACACATCACAAAGCAGTTTGTGAGAATGCTTCTGTCCAGTTTTAATGGGAAGATATTCCCGCTTCTAACAAAGGCCTGAAAGAGCTCCAAATATCCACTTGCAGATGCTGCAAAAAGACTCTTTCCAAACTGCTCCATGAAAAGGAATGTTCAACTCTGTGAGTTGAATGCACACATCATAAAGAAGTTTCAAAGAATGCTTCTGTCTAGGTTTTATGTGAAGATATTTCCCTTTCCACCGTAGGCCTCAAAGCGCTCCAAATGAACACTTGCAGATTCTACAAAAAGAGTGTTTCAAAGCTGCTCTTTCAAAAGAAGTGTTCAACTCTGTGAGTTGGATTCATACTTCACAAAGCAGTTTCACAGAACGTTTCTGTTTCGTTTTTATGGGAAGATATTCCCGTTTGCAACGAAAGCCTGAAAGGGCTCTAAGTATCCACTTGCAGATTCTGCCAAAACACACTTTCAAAACTGCTCTATCAAAAGGAAGGCTTATCTCTCCGAGTTGAATGCACACATCATAAAGAGGTTTCTGAGAATGCTTCTGCCTGGTTTATATGTGAAGATATTTCCTTTTCCACCATAGGCCTCAAAGCGCTCCAAACGAACACTTGCAGATTCTACAAAAAGAGTGTTTCAAAACTGCTCTTTGAAAGGAAGTGTTCAACTCTGTGAGTTGGATTCATACTACACAAAGCAGTTTCACAGAACTCTTCTGTTTAGTTTTTAATGGAAGATATTCCCGTTTCCAACGAAGGCCTGAAAGGGCTCCAAATATCCACTTGCAGATTCTGCAAAAACACAGTTTCAAAACTGCTCTATCAAAAGGAAGGCTTATCTCTCTGAGTTGAATGCACACATCATAAAGAGCTTTCTGAGAATGCTTCTGCCTTGTTTATATATGAAGATATTTCTTTTTCCACCATCGGCCTCAAATCGCTCCAAATGAACACTTGCAGATTCTACAAAAAGAGTGTTTCATAACTGCTCTAGCAAAGGAAAGGTTCACCTCTGTGAGTTGAACACACACATCACAAAGCAGTTTGTGAGAATGCTTCTGTCCAGTTTTTATGGGAAGATATTCCCGCTTCTAACAAAGGCCTGAAAGAGCTCCAAATATCCACTTGCAGATGCTGCAAAAAGACTCTTTCCAAACTGCTCCATGAAAAGGAAGGTTCAACTCTGTGAGTTGAAAGCACACATCATAAAGAAGTTTCAAAGAATGCTTCTGTCTAGGTATTATGTGACGATATTTCCTTTTCCACCATAGGCCTCAAAGCGCTCCAAATGAACACATGTAGATTCTACAAAAAGAGTGTTTCAAAGCTGCTCTTTCAAAAGAAGTGTTCAACTCTGTGAGTTGGATTCATACTTCACAAAGCAGTTTCACAGAACGTTTCTGTTTCGTTTTTATCAGAAGATATTCCCGTTTGCAACGAAGGCCTGAAAGGGCTCCAAGTATCCACTTGCAGATTCTGCCAAAACACAGTTTCAAAACTGCTCTATCAAAAGGAAGGCTTATCTCTCCGAGTTGAATGCACACATCATAAAGAGGTTTCTGAGAATGCTTCTGCCTGGTTTATATGTGAAGATATTTCCTTTTCCACCATAGGCCTCAAAGCGCTCCAAACGAACACTTGCAGATTCTACAAAAAGAGTGTTTCAAAACTGCTCTTTCAAAAGAAGTGTTCAACTCTGTGAGTTGGATTCATACTACACAAAGCAGTTTCACAGAACTCTTCTGTTTAGTTTTTATGGGAAGATATTCTCGTTTCCAACGAAGGCCTGAAAGGGCTCCAAATATCCACTTGCAGATTCTGCAAAAACACAGGTTCAAAACTGCTCTATCAAAAGGAAGGCTTATCTCTCTGAGTTGAATGCACACATCATAAAGGGGTTTCTGAGAATGCTTCTGCCTTGTTTATATATGAAGATATTTCTTTTTCCACCATAGGCCTCAAAGCGCTCCAAATGAACACTTGCAGATTCTACAAAAAGAGTGTTTCATAACTGCTCTAGCAAAGGAAAGGTTCACCTCTGTGAGTTGAACACACACATCACAAAGCAGTTTGTGAGAATGCTTCGGTTTAGTTTTTATGGGAAGATATTCCCGCTTCTAACAAAGGCCTGAAAGAGCTCCAAATATCCACTTGCAGATGCTGCAAAAAGACTCTTTCCAAACTGCTCCATGAAAAAGAAGGTTCAACTCTGTGAGTTGAATGCACACATCATAAAGAAGTTTCAAAGAATGCTTCTGTCTAGGTTTTATGTGAAGATATTTCTTTTTCCACCATAGGCCTCAAAGCGCTCCAAATGAACACTTGCAGATTCTACAAAAAGAGTGTTTCATAACTGCTCTAGCAAAGGAAAGGTTCACCTCTGTGAGTTGAACACACACATCACAAAGCAGTTTGTGAGAATGCTTCTGTCCAGTTTTAATGGGAAGATATTCCCGCTTCTAACAAAGGCCTGAAAGAGCTCCAAATATCCACTTGCAGATGCTGCAAAAAGACTCTTTCCAAACTGCTCCATGAAAAGGAATGTTCAACTCTGTGAGTTGAATGCACACATCATAAAGAAGTTTCAAAGAATGCTTCTGTCTAGGTTTTATGTGAAGATATTTCCTTTTCCACCATAGGCCTCAAAGCGCTCCAAATGAACACTTGCAGATTCTACAAAAAGAGTGTTTCAAAGCTGCTCTTTCAAAAGAAGTGTTCAACTCTGTGAGTTGGATTCATACTTCACAAAGGAGTTTCACAGAACGCTTCTGTTTAGTTTTTATGGGAAGATATTCCCGTTTCCAACGAAGGCCTGAAAGGGCTCCAAATATACACTTGCAGATTCTGCAAAAACACAGTTGCAAAACTGCTCAATCAAAAGGAAGGCTTATCTCTCCGAGTTGAATGCACACATCATAAAGAGGTTTCTGAGAATGCTTCTGCCTGGATTATATGTGAAGATATTTCCTTTTCCACCATAGGCCTCAAAGCGCTCCAAACGAACACTTGCAGATTCTACAAGAAGAGTGTTTCAAAACTGCTCTTTGAAAGGAAGTGTTCAACTCTGTGAGTTGGATTCATACTACACAAAGCAGTTTCACAGAACTCTTCTGTTTAGTTTTTAAAGGAAGATATTCCCGTTTCCAACGAAGGCCTGAAAGGGCTCCAAATATCCACTTGCAGATTCTGCAAAAACACAGTTTCAAAACTGCTCTATCAAAAGGAAGGCTTATCTCTCTGAGTTGAATGCACACATCATAAAGAGCTTTCTGAGAATGCTTCTGCCTTGTTTATATGTGAAGATATTTCTTTTTCCACCATAGGCCTCAAATCGCTCCAAATGAACACTTGCAGATTCTACAAAAAGAGTGTTTCATAACTGCTCTAGCAAAGGAAAGGTTCACCTCTGTGAGTTGAACACACACATCACAAAGCAGTTTGTGAGAATGCTTCTGTCCAGTTTTTATGGGAAGATATTCCCGCTTCTAACAAAGGCCTGAAAGAGCTCCAAATATCCACTTGCAGATGCTGCAAAAAGACTCTTTCCAAACTGCTCCATGAAAAGGAAAGTTCAACTCTGTGAGTTGAATGCACACATCATAAAGAAGTTTCAAAGAATGCTTCTGTCTAGGTATTATGTGACGATATTTCCTTTTCCACCATAGGCCTCAAAGCGCTCCAAATGAACACATGTAGATTCTACAAAAAGAGTGTTTAAAAGCTGCGCTTTCAAAAGAAGTGTTCAACTCTGTGAGTTGGATTCATACTTCACAAAGCAGTTTCACAGAACGTTTCTGTTTCGTTTTTATGGGAAGATATTCCCGTTTGCAACGAAGGCCTGAAAGGGCTCTAAGTATCCACTTGCAGATTCTGCCAAAACACAGTTTCAAAACTGCTCTATCAAAAGGAAGGCTTATCTCTCCGAGTTGAATGCACACATCATAAAGAGGTTTCTGAGAATGCTTCTGCCTGGTTTATATGTGAAGATATTTCCTTTTCCACCATCGGCCTCAAAGCGCTCCAAACGAACACTTGCAGATTCTACAAAAAGAGTGTTTCAAAACTGCTCTTTCAAAAGAAGTGTTCAACTCTGTGAGTTGGATTCATACTACACAAAGCAGTTTCACAGAACTCTTCTGTTTAGTTTTTATGGGAAGATATTCCCGTTTCCAACGAAGGCCTGAAAGGGCTCCAAATATCCACTTGCAGATTCTGCAAAAACACAGTTTCAAAACTGCTCTATGAAAAGGAAGGCTTATCTCTCTGAGTTGAATGCACACATCATAAAGAGCTTTCTGAGAATGCTTCTGCCTTGTTTATATATGAAGATATTTCTTTTTCCACCATAGGCCTCAAATCGCTCCAAATGAACACATGCAGATTCTACAAAAAGAGTGTTTCATAACTGCTCTAGCAAAGGAAAGGTTCACCACTGTGAGTTGAACACACACATCACAAAGCAGTTTGTGAGAATGCTTCTGTCCAGTTTTTATGGGAAGATATTCGCGCTTCTAACAAAGGCCTGAAAGAGCTCCAAATATCCACTTGCAGATGCTGCAAAAAGACTCTTTCCAAACTGCTCCGTGAAAAGGAAGGTTCAACTCTGTGAGTTGAATGCACACATCATAAAGAAGTTTCAAAGAATGCTTCTGTCTAGGTATTATGTGACGATATTTCCTTTTCCACCATAGGCCTCAAAGCGCTCCAAATGAACACATGTAGATTCTACAAAAAGAGTGTTTCAAAGCTGCTCTTTCAAAAGAAGTGTTCAACTCTGTGAGTTGGATTCATACTTCACAAAGCAGTTTCACAGAACGTTTCTGTTTCATTTTTATGGGAAGATATTCCCGTTTGCAACGAAGGCCTGAAAGGGCTCTAAGTATCCACTTGCAGATTCTGCCAAAACACAGTTTCAAAACTGCTCTATCAAAAGGAAGGCTTATCTCTCCGAGTTGAATGCACACATCATAAAGAGGTTTCTGAGAATGCTTCTGCCTGGTTTATATGTGAAGATATTTCCTTTTCCACCATAGGCCTCAAAGCGCTCCAAACGAACACTTGCAGATTCTACAAAAAGAGTGTTTCAAAACTGCTCTTTCAAAGGAAGTGTTCAACTCTGTGAGTTGGATTCATACTACACAAAGCAGTTTCACAGAACTCTTCTGTTTAGTTTTTATGGGAAGATATTCCCGTTTCCAACGAAGGCCTGAAAGGGCTCCAAATATCCACTTGCAGATTCTGCAAAAATACAGTTTCAAAACTGCTCTATCAAAAGGAAGGCTTATCTCTCTGAGTTGAATGCACACATCATAAAGAGCTTTCTGAGAATGCTTCTGCCTTGTTTATATATGAAGATATTTCTTTTTCCACCATAGGCCTCAAATCGCTCCAAATGAACACTTGCAGATTCTACAAAAAGAGTGTTTCATAACTGCTCTAGCAAAGGAAAGGTTTACCTCTGTGAGTTGAACACAAACATCTCAAAGCAGTTTGTGAGAATGCTTCTGTCCAGTTTTTATGGGAAGATATTCCCGCTTCTAGCAAAGGCCTGAAAGAGCTCCAAATATCCACTTGCAGATGCTGCAAAAAGACTCTTTCCAAACTGCTCCATGAAAAAGAAGGTTCAACTCTGTGAGTTGAATGCACACATCATAAAGAAGTTTCAAAGAATGCTTCTGTCTAGGTTTTATGTGAAGATATTTCTTTTTCCACCATAGGCCTCAAAGCGCTCCAAATGAACACTTGCAGATTCTACAAAAAGAGTGTTTCATAACTGCTCTAGCAAAGGAAAGGTTCACCTCTGTGAGTTGAACACACACATCACAAAGCAGTTTGTGAGAATGCTTCTGTCCAGTTTTAATGGGAAGATATTCCCGCTTCTAACAAAGGCCTGAAAGAGCTCCAAATATCCACTTGCAGATGCTGCAAAAAGACTCTTTCCAAACTGCTCCATGAAAAGGAATGTTCAACTCTGTGAGTTGAATGCACACATCATAAAGAAGTTTCAAAGAATGCTTCTGTCTAGGTTTTATGTGAAGATATTTCCCTTTCCACCATAGGCCTCAAAGCGCTCCAAATGAACACTTGCAGATTCTACAAAAAGAGTGTTTCAAAGCTGCTCTTTCAAAAGAAGTGTTCAACTCTGTGAGTTGGATTCATACTTCACAAAGCAGTTTCACAGAACGTTTCTGTTTCGTTTTTATGGGAAGATATTCCCGTTTGCAACGAAGGCCTGAAAGGGCTCTAAGTATCCACTTGCAGATTCTGCCAAAACACACTTTCAAAACTGCTCTATCAAAAGGAAGGCTTATCTCTCCGAGTTGAATGCACACATCATAAAGAGGTTTCTGAGAATGCTTCTGCCTGGTTTATATGTGAAGATATTTCCTTTTCCACCATAGGCCTCAAAGCGCTCCAAACGAACACTTGCAGATTCTACAAAAAGAGTGTTTCAAAACTGCTCTTTCAAAGGAAGTGTTCAACTCTGTGAGTTGGATTCATACTACACAAAGCAGTTTCACAGAACTCTTCTGTTTAGTTTTTATGGGAAGATATTCCCGTTTCCAACGAAGGCCTGAAAGGGCTCCAAATATCCACTTGCAGATTCTGCAAAAACACAGGTTCAAAACTGCTCTATCAAAAGGAAGGCTTATCTCTCTGAGTTGAATGCACACATCATAAAGGGGTTTCTGAGAATGCTTCTGCCTTGTTTATATATGAAGATATTTCTTTTTCCACCATACGCCTCCAAGCGCTCCAAATGAACACTTGCAGATTCTACAAAAAGAGTGTTTCATAACTGCTCTAGCAAAGGAAAGGTTCACCTCTGTGAGTTGAACACACACATCACAAAGCAGTTTGTGAGAATGCTTCGGTTTAGTTTTTATGGGAATATATTCCCGCTTCTAACAAAGGCCTGAAAGAGCTCCAAATATCCACTTGCAGATGCTGCAAAAAGACTCTTTCCAAACTGCTCCATGAAAAAGAAGGTTCAACTCTGTGAGTTGAATGCACACATCATAAAGAAGTTTCAAAGAATGCTTCTGTCTAGGTTTTATGTGAAGATATTTCTTTTTCCACCATAGGCCTCAAAGCGCTCCAAATGAACACTTGCAGATTCTACAAAAAGAGTGTTTCATAACTGCTCTAGCAAAGGAAAGGTTCACCTCTGTGAGTTGAACACACACATCACAAAGCAGTTTGTGAGAATGCTTCTGTCCAGTTTTAATGGGAAGATATTCCCGCTTCTAACAAAGGCCTGAAAGAGCTCCAAATATCCACTTGCAGATGCTGCAAAAAGACTCTTTCCAAACTGCTCCATGAAAAGGAATGTTCAACTCTGTGAGTTGAATGCACACATCATAAAGAAGTTTCAAAGAATGCTTCTGTCTAGGTTTTATGTGAAGATATTTCCTTTTCCACCATAGGCCTCAAAGCGCTCCAAATGAACACTTGCAGATTCTACAAAAAGAGTGTTTCAAAGCTGCTCTTTCAAAAGAAGTGTTCAACTCTGTGAGTTGGATTCATACTTCACAAAGGAGTTTCACAGAACGCTTCTGTTTAGTTTTTATGGGAAGATATTCCCGTTTCCAACGAAGGCCTGAAAGGGCTCCAAATATACACTTGCAGATTCTGCAAAAACACAGTTGCAAAACTGCTCTATCAAAAGGAAGGCTTATCTCTCCGAGTTGAATGCACACATCATAAAGAGGTTTCTGAGAATGCTTCTGCCTGGATTATATGTGAAGATATTTCCTTTTCCACCACAGGCCTCAAAGCGCTCCAAACGAACACTTTCAGATTCTACAAAAAGAGTGTTTCAAAACTGCTCTTTGAAAGGAAGTGTTCAACTCTGTGAGTTGGATTCATACTACACAAAGCAGTTTCACAGAACTCTTCTGTTTAGTTTTTAATGGAAGATATTCCCGTTTCCAACGAAGGCCTGAAAGGGCTCCAAATATCCACTTGCAGATTCTGCAAAAACACAGTTTCAAAACTGCTCTATCAAAAGGAAGGCTTATCTCTCTGAGTTGAATGCACACATCATAAAGAGCTTTCTGAGAATGCTTCTGCCTTGTTTATATATGAAGATATTTCTTTTTCCACCATAGGCCTCAAATCGCTCCAAATGAACACTTGCAGATTCTACAAAAAGAGTGTTTCATAACTGCTCTAGAAAAGGAAAGGTTCACCTCTGTGAGTTGAACACACACATCACAAAGCAGTTTGTGAGAATGCTTCTGTCCAGTTTTTATGGGAAGATATTCCCGCTTCTAACAAAGGCCTGAAAGAGCTCCAAATATCCACTTGCAGATGCTGCAAAAAGACTCTTTCCAAACTGCTCCATGAAAAGGAATGTTCAACTCTGTGAGTTGAATGCACACATCATAAAGAAGTTTCAAAGAATGCTTCTGTCTAGGTATTATGTGACGATATTTCCTTTTCCACCATAGGCCTCAAAGCGCTCCAAATGAACACATGTAGATTCTACAAAAAGAGTGTTTCAAAGCTGCTCTTTCAAAAGAAGTGTTCAACTCTGTGAGTTGGATTCATACTTCACAAAGCAGTTTCACAGAACGTTTCTGTTTCGTTTTTATCAGAAGATATTCCCGTTTGCAACGAAGGCCTGAAAGGGCTCCAAGTATCCACTTGCAGATTCTGCCAAAACACAGTTTCAAAACTGCTCTATCAAAAGGAAGGCTTATCTCTCCGAGTTGAATGCACACATCATAAAGAGGTTTCTGAGAATGCTTCTGCCTGGTTTATATGTGAAGATATTTCCTTTTCCACCATAGGCCTCAAAGCGCTCCAAACGAACACTTGCAGATTCTACAAAAAGAGTGTTTCAAAACTGCTCTTTCAAAAGAAGTGTTCAACTCTGTGAGTTGGATTCATACTACACAAAGCAGTTTCACAGAACTCTTCTGTTTAGTTTTTATGGGAAGATATTCTCGTTTCCAACGAAGGCCTGAAAGGGCTCCAAATATCCACTTGCAGATTCTGCAAAAACACAGGTTCAAAACTGCTCTATCAAAAGGAAGGCTTATCTCTCTGAGTTGAATGCACACATCATAAAGGGGTTTCTGAGAATGCTTCTGCCTTGTTTATATATGAAGATATTTCTTTTTCCACCATAGGCCTCCAAGCGCTCCAAATGAACACTTGCAGATTCTACAAAAAGAGTGTTTCATAACTGCTCTAGCAAAGGAAAGGTTCACCTCTGTGAGTTGAACACACACATCACAAAGCAGTTTGTGAGAATGCTTCGGTTTAGTTTTTATGGGAAGATATTCCCGCTTCTAACAAAGGCCTGAAAGAGCTCCAAATATCCACTTGCAGATGCTGCAAAAAGACTCTTTCCAAACTGCTCCATGAAAAAGAAGGTTCAACTCTGTGAGTTGAATGCACACATCATAAAGAAGTTTCAAAGAATGCTTCTGTCTAGGTTTTATGTGAAGATATTTATTTTTCCACCATAGGCCTCAAAGCGCTCCAAATGAACACTTGCAGATTCTACAAAAAGAGTGTTTCATAACTGCTCTAGCAAAGGAAAGGTTCACCTCTGTGAGTTGAACACACACATCACAAAGCAGTTTGTGAGAATGCTTCTGTCCAGTTTTAATGGGAAGATATTCCCGCTTCTAACAAAGGCCTGAAAGAGCTCCAAATATCCACTTGCAGATGCTGCAAAAAGACTCTTTCCAAACTGCTCCATGAAAAGGAATGTTCAACTCTGTGAGTTGAATGCACACATCATAAAGAAGTTTCAAAGAATGCTTCTGTCTAGGTTTTATGTGAAGATATTTCCTTTTCCACCATAGGCCTCAAAGCGCTCCAAATGAACACTTGCAGATTCTACAAAAAGAGTGTTTCAAAGCTGCTCTTTAAAAAGAAGTGTTCAACTCTGTGAGTTGGATTCATACTTCACAAAGGAGTTTCACAGAACGCTTCTGTTTAGTTTTTAATGGGAAGATATTCCCGTTTCCAACGAAGGCCTGAAAGGGCTCCAAATATCCACTTGCAGATTCTGCAAAAACACAGTTTCAAAACTGCTCTATCAAAAGGAAGGCTTATCTCTCTGAGTTGAATGCACACATCATAAAGAGCTTTCTGAGAATGCTTCTGCCTTGTTTATATATGAAGATATTTCTTTTTCCACCATAGGCCTCAAATCGCTCCAAATGAACACTTGCAGATTCTACAAAAAGAGTGTTTCATAACTGCTCTAGCAAAGGAAAGGTTCACCTCTGTGAGTTGAACACACGCATCACAAAGCAGTTTGTGAGAATGCTTCTGTCCAGGTTTTATGGGAAGATATTCCCGCTTCTAACAAAGGCCTGAAAGAGCTCCAAATATCCACTTGCAGATGCTGCAAAAAGACTCTTTCCAAACTGCTCCATGAAAAGGAAGGTTCAACTCTGTGAGTTGAATGCACACATCATAAAGAAGTTTCAAAGAATGCTTCTGTCTAGGTATTATGTGACGATATTTCCTTTTCCACCATAGGCCTCAAAGCGCTCCAAATGAACACATGTAGATTCTACAAAAAGAGTGTTTCAAAGCTGCTCTTTCAAAAGAAGTGTTCAACTCTGTGATTTCGATTCATACTTCACAAAGCAGTTTCACAGAACGTTTCTGTTTCGTTTTTATCAGAAGATATTCCCGTTTGCAACGAAGGCCTCAAAGGGCTCCAAGTATTCACTTGCAGATTCTGCCAAAACACAGTTTCAAAACTGCTCTATCAAAAGGAAGGCTTATCTCTCCGAGTTGAATGCACACATCATAAAGAGGTTTCTGAGAATGCTTCTGCCTGGTTTATATGTGAAGATATTTCCTTTTCCACCATAGGCCTCAAAGCGCTCCAAACGAACACTTGCAGATTCTACAAAAAGAGTGTTTCAAAACTGCTCTTTCAAAAGAAGTGTTCAACTCTGTGAGTTGGATTCAAACTACACAAAGCAGTTTCACAGAACTCTTCTGTTTAGTTTTTATGGGAAGATATTCCCGTTTCCAACGAAGGCCTGAAAGGGCTCCAAATATCCACTTGCAGATTCTGCAAAAACACAGGTTCAAAACTGCTCTATCAAAAGGAAGGCTTATCTCTCTGAGTTGAATGCACACATCATAAAGGGGTTTCTGAGAATGCTTCTGCCTTGTTTATATATGAAGATATTTCTTTTTCCACCATAGGCCTCAAAGCGCTCCAAATGAACACTTGCAGATTCTACAAAAAGAGTGTTTCATAACTGCTCTAGCAAAGGAAAGGTTCACCTCTGTGAGTTGAACACACACATCACAAAGCAGTTTGTGAGAATGCTTCGGTTCAGTTTTTATGGGAAGATATTCCCGCTTCTAACAAAGGCCTGAAAGAGCTCCAAATATCCACTTGCAGATGCTGCAAAAAGACTCTTTCCAAACTGCTCCATGAAAAAGAAGGTTCAACTCTGTGAGTTGAATGCACACATCATAAAGAAGTTTCAAAGAATGCTTCTGTCTAGGTTTTATGTGAAGATATTTCTTTTTCCACCATAGGCCTCAAAGCGCTCCAAATGAACACTTGCAGATTCTACAAAAAGAGTGTTTCATAACTGCTCTAGCAAAGGAAAGGTTCACCTCTGTGAGTTGAACACACACATCACAAAGCAGTTTGTGAGAATGCTTCTGTCCAGTTTTAATGGGAAGATATTCCCGCTTCTAACAAAGGCCTGAAAGAGCTCCAAATATCCACTTGCAGATGCTGCAAAAAGACTCTTTCCAAACTGCTCCATGAAAAGGAATGTTCAACTCTGTGAGTTGAATGCACACATCATAAAGAAGTTTCAAAGAATGCTTCTGTCTAGGTTTTATGTGAAGATATTTCCTTTTCCACCATAGGCCTCAAAGCGCTCCAAATGAACACTTGCAGATTCTACAAAAAGAGTGTTTCAAAGCTGCTCTTTCAAAAGAAGTGTTCAACTCTGTGAGTTGGATTCATACTTCACAAAGGAGTTTCACAGAACGCTTCTGTTTAGTTTTTATGGGAAGATATTCCCGTTTCCAACGAAGGCCTGAAAGGGCTCCAAATATACACTTGCAGATTCTGCAAAAACACAGTTGCACAACTGCTCTATCAAAAGGAAGGCTTATCTCTCCGAGTTGAATGCACACATCATAAAGAGGTTTCTGAGAATGCTTCTGCCTGGTTTATATGTGAAGATATTTCCTTTTCCACCGTAGGCCTCAAAGCGCTCCAAACGAACACTTGCAGATTCTACAAAAAGAGTGTTTCAAAACTGCTCTTTGAAAGGAAGTGTTCAACTCTGTGAGTTGGATTCATACTACACAAAGCAGTTTCACAGAACTCTTCTGTTTAGTTTTTAATGGAAGATATTCCCGTTTCCAACGAAGGCCTGAAAGGGCTCCAAATATCCACTTGCAGATTCTGCAAAAACACAGTTTCAAAACTGCTCTATCAAAAGGAAGGCTTATCTCTCTGAGTTGAATGCACACATCATAAAGAGCTTTCTGAGAATGCTTCTGCCTTGTTTATATATGAAGATATTTCTTTTTCCACCATAGGCCTCAAATCGCTCCAAATGAACACTTGCAGATTCTACAAAAAGAGTGTTTCATAACTGCTCTAGCAAAGGAAAGGTTCACCTCTGTGAGTTGAACACACACATCACAAAGCAGTTTGTGAGAATGCTTCTGTCCAGGTTTTATGGGAAGATATTCCCGCTTCTAACAAAGGCCTGAAAGAGCTCCAAATATCCACTTGCAGATGCTGCAAAAAGACTCTTTCCAAACTGCTCCATGAAAAGGAAGGTTCAACTCTGTGAGTTGAATGCACACATCATAAAGAAGTTTCAAAGAGTGCTTCTGTCTAGGTATTATGTGACGATATTTCCTTTTCCACCATAGGCCTCAAAGCGCTCCAAATGAACACATGTAGATTCTACAAAAAGAGTGTTTCAAAGCTGCTCTTTCAAAAGAAGTGTTCAACTCTGTGAGTTGGATTCATACTTCACAAAGCAGTTTCACAGAACGTTTCTGTTTCGTTTTTATCAGAAGATATTCCCGTTTGCAACGAAGGCCTCAAAGGGCTCCATGTATCCACTTGCAGATTCTGCCAAAACACAGTTTCAAAACTGCTCTATCAAAAGGAAGGCTTATCTCTCCGAGTTGAATGCACACATCATAAAGAGGTTTCTGAGAATGCTTCTGCCTGGTTTATATGTGAAGATATTTCCTTTTCCACCATAGGCCTCAAAGCGCTCCAAACGAACACTTGCAGATTCTACAAAAAGAGTGTTTCAAAACTGCTCTTTCAAAAGAAGTGTTCAACTCTGTGAGTTGGATTCATACTACACAAAGCAGTTTCACAGAACTCTTCTGTTTAGTTTTTATGGGAAGATATTCCCGTTTCCAACGAAGGCCTGAAAGGGCTCCAAATATCCACTTGCAGATTCTGCAAAAACACAGGTTCAAAACTGCTCTATCAAAAGGAAGGCTTATCTCTCTGAGTTGAATGCACACATCATAAAGGGGTTTCTGAGAATGCTTCTGCCTTGTTTATATATGAAGATATTTCTTTTTCCACCATAGGCCTCAAAGCGCTCCAAATGAACACTTGCAGATTCTACAAAAAGAGTGTTTCATAACTGCTCTAGCAAAGGAAAGGTTCACCTCTGTGAGTTGAACACACACATCACAAAGCAGTTTGTGAGAATGCTTCGGTTCAGTTTTTATGGGAAGATATTCCCGCTTCTAACAAAGGCCTGAAAGAGCTCCAAATATCCACTTGCAGATGCTGCAAAAAGACTCTTTCCAAACTGCTCCATGAAAAAGAAGGTTCAACTCTGTGAGTTGAATGCACACATCATAAAGAAGTTTCAAAGAATGCTTCTGTCTAGGTTTTATGTGAAGATATTTCTTTTTCCACCATAGGCCTCAAAGCGCTCCAAATGAACACTTGCAGATTCTACAAAAAGAGTGTTTCATAACTGCTCTAGCAAAGGAAAGGTTCACCTCTGTGAGTTGAACACACACATCACAAAGCAGTTTGTGAGAATGCTTCTGTCCAGTTTTAATGGGAAGATATTCCCGCTTCTAACAAAGGCCTGAAAGAGCTCCAAATATCCACTTGCAGATGCTGCAAAAAGACTCTTTCCAAACTGCTCCATGAAAAGGAATGTTCAACTCTGTGAGTTGAATGCATACATCATAAAGAAGTTTCAAAGAATGCTTCTGTCTAGGTTTTATGTGAAGATATTTCCTTTTCCACCATAGGCCTCAAAGCGCTCCAAATGAACACTTGCAGATTCTACAAAAAGAGTGTTTCAAAGCTGCTCTTTCAAAAGAAGTGTTCAACTCTGTGAGTTGGATTCATACTTCACAAAGGAGTTTCACAGAACGCTTCTGTTTAGTTTTTATGGGAAGATATTCCCGTTTCCAACGAAGGCCTGAAAGGGCTCCAAATATACACTTGCAGATTCTGCAAAAACACAGTTGCACAACTGCTCTATCAAAAGGAAGGCTTATCTCTCCGAGTTGAATGCACACATCATAAAGAGGTTTCTGAGAATGCTTCTGCCTGGTTTATATGTGAAGATATTTCCTTTTCCACCGTAGGCCTCAAAGCGCTCAAAACGAACACTTGCAGATTCTACAAAAAGAGTGTTTCAAAACTGCTCTTTCAAAAGAAGTGTCCAACTCTGTGAGTTGGATTCATACTACACAAAGCAGTTTCACAGAACTCTTCTGTTTAGTTTTTAAGGGAAGATATTCCCGTTTCCAACGAAGGCCTGAAAGGGCTCCAAATATCCACTTGCAGATTCTGCAAAAACACAGTTTCAAAACTGCTCTATCAAAAGGAAGGCTTATCTCTCTGAGTTGAATGCACACATCATAAAGAGCTTTCTGAGAATGCTTCTGCCTTGTTTATATATGAAGATATTTCTTTTTCCACCATAGGCCTCAAATCGCTCCAAATGAACACTTGCAGATTCTACAAAAAGAGTGTTTCATAACTGCTCTAGCAAAGGAAAGGTTCACCTCTGTGAGTTGAACACACACATCACAAAGCAGTTTGTGAGAATGCTTCTGTCCAGTTTTTATGGGAAGATATTCCCGCTTCTAACAAAGGCCTGAAAGAGCTCCAAATATCCACTTGCAGATGCTGCAAAAAGACTCTTTCCAAACTGCTCCATGAAAAGGAAGGTTCAACTCTGTGAGTTGAATGCACACATCATAAAGAAGTTTCAAAGAATGCTTCTGTCTAGGTATTATGTGACGATATTTCCTTTTCCACCATAGGCCTCAAAGCGCTCCAAATGAACACATGTAGATTCTACAAAAAGAGTGTTTCAAAGCTGCTCTTTCAAAAGAAGTGTTCAACTCTGTGAGTTGGATTCATACTTCACAAAGCAGTTTCACAGAACGTTTCTGTTTCGTTTTTATGGGAAGATATTCCCGTTTGCAACGAAGGCCTGAAAGGGCTCTAAGTATCCACTTGCAGATTCTGCCAAAACACAGTTTCAAAACTGCTCTATCAAAAGGAAGGCTTATCTCTCCGAGTTGAATGCACACATCATAAAGAGGTTTCTGAGAATGCTTCTGCCTGGTTTATATGTGAAGATATTTCCTTTTCCACCATAGGCCTCAAAGCGCTCCAAACGAACACTTGCAGATTCTACAAAAAGAGTGTTTCAAAACTGCTCTTTCAAAGGAAGTGTTCAACTCTGTGAGTTGGATTCATACTACACAAAGCAGTTTCACAGAACTCTTCTGTTTAGTTTTTATGGGAAGATATTCCCGTTTCCAACGAAGGCCTGAAAGGGCTCCAAATATCCACTTGCAGATTCTGCAAAAATACAGTTTCAAAACTGCTCTATCAAAAGGAAGGCTTATCTCTCTGAGTTGAATGCACACATCATAAAGAGCTTTCTGAGAATGCTTCTGCCTTGTTTATATATGAAGATATTTCTTTTTCCACCATAGGCCTCAAATCGCTCCAAATGAACACTTGCAGATTCTACAAAAAGAGTGTTTCATAACTGCTCTAGCAAAGGAAAGGTTCACCTCTGTGAGTTGAACACAAACATCTCAAAGCAGTTTGTGAGAATGCTTCTGTCCAGTTTTTATGGGAAGATATTCCCGCTTCTAGCAAAGGCCTGAAAGAGCTCCAAATATCCACTTGCAGATGCTGCAAAAAGACTCTTTCCAAACTGCTCCATGAAAAAGAAGGTTCAACTCTGTGAGTTGAATGCACACATCACAAAGAAGTTTCAAAGAATGCTTCTGTCTAGGTTTTATGTGAAGATATTTCTTTTTCCACCATAGGCCTCAAAGCGCTCCAAATGAACACTTGCAGATTCTACAAAAAGAGTGTTTCATAACTGCTCTAGCAAAGGAAAGGTTCACCTCTGTGAGTTGAACACACACATCACAAAGCAGTTTGTGAGAATGCTTCTGTCCAGTTTTAATGGGAAGATATTCCCGCTTCTAACAAAGGCCTGAAAGAGCTCCAAATATCCACTTGCAGATGCTGCAAAAAGACTCTTTCCAAACTGCTCCATGAAAAGGAATGTTCAACTCTGTGAGTTGAATGCACACATCATAAAGAAGTTTCAAAGAATGCTTCTGTCTAGGTTTTATGTGAAGATATTTCCCTTTCCACCATAGGCCTCAAAGCGCTCCAAATGAACACTTGCAGATTCTAAAAAAAGAGTGTTTCAAAGCTGCTCTTTCAAAAGAAGTGTTCAACTCTGTGAGTTGGATTCATACTTCACAAAGCAGTTTCACAGAAGGTTTCTGTTTCGTTTTTATGGGAAGATATTCCCGTTTGCAACGAAGGCCTGAAAGGGCTCTAAGTATCCACTTGCAGATTCTGCCAAAACACACTTTCAAAACTGCTCTATCAAAAGGAAGGCTTATCTCTCCGAGTTGAATGCACACATCATAAAGAGGTTTCTGAGAATGCTTCTGCCTGGTTTATATGTGAAGATATTTCCTTTTCCACCATAGGCCTCAAAGCGCTCCAAACGAACACTTGCAGATTCTACAAAAAGAGTGTTTCAAAACTGCTCTTTCAAAGGAAGTGTTCAACTCTGTGAGTTGGATTCATACTACACAAAGCAGTTTCACAGAACTCTTCTGTTTAGTTTTTATGGGAAGATATTCCCGTTTCCAACGAAGGCCTGAAAGGGCTCCAAATATCCACTTGCAGATTCTGCAAAAACACAGGTTCAAAACTGCTCTATCAAAAGGAAGGCTTATCTCTCTGAGTTGAATGCACACATCATAAAGGGGTTTCTGAGAATGCTTCTGCCTTGTTTACATATGAAGATATTTCTTTTTCCACCATAGGCCTCCAAGCGCTCCAAATGAACACTTGCAGATTCTACAAAAAGAGTGTTTCATAACTGCTCTAGCAAAGGAAAGGTTCACCTCTGTGAGTTGAACACACACATCACAAAGCAGTTTGTGAGAATGCTTCGGTTTAGTTTTTATGGGAAGATATTCCCGCTTCTAACAAAGGCCTGAAAGAGCTCCAAATATCCACTTGCAGATGCTGCAAAAAGACTCTTTCCAAACTGCTCCATGAAAAAGAAGGTTCAACTCTGTGAGTTGAATGCACACATCATAAAGAAGTTTCAAAGAATGCTTCTGTCTAGGTTTTATGTGAAGATATTTCTTTTTCCACCATAGGCCTCAAAGCGCTCCAAATGAACACTTGCAGATTCTACAAAAAGAGTGTTTCAAAGCTGCTCTTTCAAAAGAAGTGTTCAACTCTGTGAGTTGGATTCATACTTCACAAAGGAGTTTCACAGAACGCTTCTGTTTAGTTTTTATGGGAAGATATTCCCGTTTCCAACGAAGGCCTGAAAGGGCTCCAAATATACACTTGCAGATTCTGCAAAAACACAGTGGCAAAACTGCTCTATTAAAAGGAAGGCTTATCTCTCCGAGTTGAATGCACACATCATAAAGAGGTTTCTGAGAATGCTTCTGCCTGGATTATATGTGAAGATATTTCCTTTTCCACCATAGGCCTCAAAGCGCTCCAAACGAACACTTTCAGATTCTACAAAAAGAGTGTTTCAAAACTGCTCTTTGAAAGGAAGTGTTCAACTCTGTGAGTTGGATTCATACTACACAAAGCAGTTTCACAGAACTCTTCTGTTTAGTTTTTAATGGAAGATATTCCCGTTTCCAACGAAGGCCTGAAAGGGCTCCAAATATCCACTTGCAGATTCTGCAAAAACACAGTTTCAAAACTGCTCTATCAAAAGGAAGGCTTATCTCTCTGAGTTGAATGCACACATCATAAAGAGCTTTCTGAGAATGCTTCTGCCTTGTTTATATATGAAGATATTTCTTTTTCCACCATAGGCCTCAAATCGCTCCAAATGAACACTTGCAGATTCTACAAAAAGAGTGTTTCATAACTGCTCTAGAAAAGGAAAGGTTCACCTCTGTGAGTTGAACACACACATCACAAAGCAGTTTGTGAGAATGCTTCTGTCCAGTTTTTATGGGAAGATATTCCCGCTTCTAACAAAGGCCTGAAAGAGCTCCAAATATCCACTTGCAGATGCTGCAAAAAGACTCTTTCCAAACTGCTCCATGAAAAGGAATGTTCAACTCTGTGAGTTGAATGCACACATCATAAAGAAGTTTCAAAGAATGCTTCTGTCTAGGTATTATGTGACGATATTTCCTTTTCCACCATAGGCCTCAAAGCGCTCCAAATGAACACATGTAGATTCTACAAAAAGAGTGTTTCAAAGCTGCTCTTTCAAAAGAAGTGTTCAACTCTGTGAGTTGGATTCATACTTCACAAAGCAGTTTCACAGAACGTTTCTGTTTCGTTTTTATCAGAAGATATTCCCGTTTGCAACGAAGGCCTGAAAGGGCTCCAAGTATCCACTTGCAGATTCTGCCAAAACACAGTTTCAAAACTGCTCTATCAAAAGGAAGGCTTATCTCTCCGAGTTGAATGCACACATCATAAAGAGGTTTCTGAGAATGCTTCTGCCTGGTTTATATGTGAAGATATTTCCTTTTCCACCATAGGCCTCAAAGCGCTCCAAACGAACACTTGCAGATTCTACAAAAAGAGTGTTTCAAAACTGCTCTTTCAAAAGAAGTGTTCAACTCTGTGAGTTGGATTCATACTACACAAAGCAGTTTCACAGAACTCTTCTGTTTAGTTTTTAAGGGAAGATATTCCCGTTTCCAACGAAGGCCTGAAAGGGCTCCAAATATCCACTTGCAGATTCTGCAAAAACACAGGTTCAAAACTGCTCTATCAAAAGGAAGGCTTATCTCTCTGAGTTGAATGCACACATCATAAAGGGGTTTCTGAGAATGCTTCTGCCTTGTTTATATATGAAGATATTTCTTTTTCCACCATCGGCCTCAAAGCGCTCCAAATGAACACTTGCAGATTCTACAAAAAGAGTGTTTCATAACTGCTCTAGCAAAGGAAAGGTTCACCTCTGTGAGTTGAACACACACATCACAAAGCAGTTTGTGAGAATGCTTCGGTTCAGTTTTTATGGGAAGATATTCCCGCTTCTAACAAAGGCCTGAAAGAGCTCCAAATATCCACTTGCAGATGCTGCAAAAAGACTCTTTCCAAACTGCTCCATGAAAAAGAAGGTTCAACTCTGTGAGTTGAATGCACACATCATAAAGAAGTTTCAAAGAATGCTTCTGTCTAGGTTTTATGTGAAGATATTTCTTTTTCCACCATAGGCCTCAAAGCGCTCCAAATGAACACTTGCAGATTCTACAAAAAGAGTGTTTCATAACTGCTCTAGCAAAGGAAAGGTTCACCTCTGTGAGTTGAACACACACATCACAAAGCAGTTTGTGAGAATGCTTCTGTCCAGTTTTAATGGGAAGATATTCCCGCTTCTAACAAAGGCCTGAAAGAGCTCCAAATATCCACTTGCAGATGCTGCAAAAAGACTCTTTCCAAACTGCTCCATGAAAAGGAATGTTCAACTCTGTGAGTTGAATGCACACATCATAAAGAAGTTTCAAAGAATGCTTCTGTCTAGGTTTTATGTGAAGATATTTCCTTTTCCACCATAGGCCTCAAAGCGCTCCAAATGAACACTTGCAGATTCTACAAAAAGAGTGTTTCAAAGCTGCTCTTTCAAAAGAAGTGTTCAACTCTGTGAGTTGGATTCATACTTCACAAAGGAGTTTCACAGAACGCTTCTGTTTAGTTTTTATGGGAAGATATTCCCGTTTCCAACGAAGGCCTGAAAGGGCTCCAAATATACACTTGCAGATTCTGCAAAAACACAGTTGCACAACTGCTCTATCAAAAGGAAGGCTTATCTCTCCGAGTTGAATGCACACATCATAAAGAGGTTTCTGAGAATGCTTCTGCCTGGTTTATATGTGAAGATATTTCCTTTTCCACCGTAGGCCTCAAAGCGCTCAAAACGAACACTTGCAGATTCTACAAAAAGAGTGTTTCAAAACTGCTCTTTCAAAAGAAGTGTCCAACTCTGTGAGTTGGATTCATACTACACAAAGCAGTTTCACAGAACTCTTCTGTTTAGTTTTTAAGGCAAGATATTCCCGTTTCCAACGATGGCCTGAAAGGGCTCCAAATATCCACTTGCAGATTCTGCAAAAACACAGTTTCAAAACTGCTCTATCAAAAGGAAGGCTTATCTCTCTGAGTTGAATGCACACATCATAAAGAGCTTTCTGAGAATGCTTCTGCCTTGTTTATATATGAAGATATTTCTTTTTCCACCATAGGCCTCAAATCGCTCCAAATGAACACTTGCAGATTCTACAAAAAGAGTGTTTCATAACTGCTCTAGCAAAGGAAAGGTTCACCTCTGTGAGTTGAACACACACATCACAAAGCAGTTTGTGAGAATGCTTCTGTCCAGTTTTTATGGGAAGATATTCCCGCTTCTAACAAAGGCCTGAAAGAGCTCCAAATATCCACTTGCAGATGCTGCAAAAAGACTCTTTCCAAACTGCTCCATGAAAAGGAAGGTTCAACTCTGTGAGTTGAATGCACACATCATAAAGAAGTTTCAAAGAATGCTTCTGTCTAGGTATTATGTGACGATATTTCCTTTTCCACCATAGGCCTCAAAGCGCTCCAAATGAACACATGTAGATTCTACAAAAAGAGTGTTTCAAAGCTGCTCTTTCAAAAGAAGTGTTCAACTCTGTGAGTTGGATTCATACTTCACAAAGCAGTTTCACAGAACGTTTCTGTTTCGTTTTTATGGGAAGATATTCCCGTTTGCAACGAAGGCCTGAAAGGGCTCTAAGTATCCACTTGCAGATTCTGCCAAAACACAGTTTCAAAACTGCTCTATCAAAAGGAAGGCTTATCTCTCCGAGTTGAATGCACACATCATAAAGAGGTTTCTGAGAATGCTTCTGCCTGGTTTATATGTGAAGATATTTCCTTTTCCACCATAGGCCTCAAAGCGCTCCAAACGAACACTTGCAGATTCTACAAAAAGAGTGTTTCAAAACTGCTCTTTCAAAGGAAGTGTTCAACTCTGTGAGTTGGATTCATACTACACAAAGCAGTTTCACAGAACTCTTCTGTTTAGTTTTTATGGGAAGATATTCCCGTTTCCAACGAAGGCCTGAAAGGGCTCCAAATATCCACTTGCAGATTCTGCAAAAATACAGTTTCAAAACTGCTCTATCAAAAGGAAGGCTTATGTCTCTGAGTTGAATGCACACATCCTAAAGAGCTTTCTGAGAATGCTTCTGCCTTGTTTATATATGAAGATATTTCTTTTTCCACCATAGGCCTCAAATCGCTCCAAATGAACACTTGCAGATTCTACAAAAAGAGTGTTTCATAACTGCTCTAGCAAAGGAAAGGTTCACCTCTGTGAGTTGAACACACACATCTCAAAGCAGTTTGTGAGAATGCTTCTGTCCAGTTTTTATGGGAAGATATTCCCGCTTCTAGCAAAGGCCTGAAAGAGCTCCAAATATCCACTTGCAAATGCTGCAAAAAGACTCTTTCCAAACTGCTCCATGAAAAAGAAAGTTCAACTCTGTGAGTTGAATGCACACATCATAAAGAAGTTTCAAAGAATGCTTCTGTCTAGGTTTTATGTGCAGATATTTCTTTTTCCACCATAGGCCTCAAAGCGCTCCAAATGAACACTTGCAGATTCTACAAAAAGAGTGTTTCATAACTGCTCTAGCAAAGGAAAGGTTCACCTCTGTGAGTTCAACACACACATCACAAAGCAGTTTGTGAGAATGCTTCTGTCCAGTTTTAATGGGAAGATGTTCCCGCTTCTAACAAAGGCCTGAAAGAGCTCCAAATATCCACTTGCAGATGCTGCAAAAAGACTCTTTCCAAACTGCTTCATGAAAAGGAAAGTTCAACTCTGTTAGTTGAATGCACACATCATAAAGAAGTTTCAAAGAATGCTTCTGTCTAGGTATTATGTGACGATATTTCCTTTTCCACCATAGGCCTCAAAGCGCTCCAAATGAACACATGTAGATTCTACAAAAAGAGTGTTTCAAAGCTGCTCTTTCAAAGGAAGTGTTCAACTCTGTGAGTTGGATTCATACTTCGCAAAGCAGTTTCACGGAACGTTTCTGTTTCGTTTTTATGGGAAGATATTCCCGTTTGCAACGAAGGCCTGAAAGGGCTCTAAGTATCCACTTGCAGATTCTGCCAAAACACAGTTTCAAAACTGCTCTATCAAAAGGAAGGCTTATCTCTCCGAGTTGAATGCACACATCATAAAGAGGTTTCTGAGAATGCTTCTGCCTGGTTTATATGTGAAGATATTTCCTTTTCCACCATAGGCCTCAAAGCGCTCCAAACGAACACTTGCAGATTCTACAAAAAGAGTGTTTCAAAACTGCTCTTTCAAAAGAAGTGTTCAACTCTGTGAGTTGGATTCATACTACACAAAGCCGTTTCACAGAACTCTTCTGTTTAGTTTTTATGGGAAGATATTCCCGTTTCCAACGAAGACCTGAAAGGGCTCCAAATATCCACTTGCAGATTCTGCAAAAACAGAGTTTCAAAACTGCTCTATCAAAAGGAAGGCTTATCTCTCTGAGTTGAATGCACACATCATAAAGAGCTTTCTGAGAATGCTTCTGCCTTGTTTATATATGAAGATATTTCTTTTTCCACCATAGGCCTCAAATCGCTCCAAATGAACACTTGCAGATTCTACAAAAAGAGTGTTTCATAACTGCTCTAGCAAAGGAAAGGTTCACCTCTGTGAGTTGAACACACACATCACAAAGCAGTTTGTGAGAATGCTTCTGTCCAGTTTTTATGGGAAGATATTCCCGCTTCTAACAAAGGCCTGAAAGAGCTCCAAATATCCACTTGCAGATGCTGCAAAAGACTCTTTCCAAACTGCTCCGTGAAAAGGAAGGTTCAACTCTGTGAGTTGAATGCACACATCATAAAGAAGTTTCAAAGAATGCTTCTGTCTAGGTATTATGTGACGATATTTCCTTTTCCACCATAGGCCTCAAAGCGCTCCAAATGAACACATGTAGATTCTACAAAAAGAGTGTTTCAAAGCTGCTCTTTCAAAAGAAGTGTTCAACTCTGTGAGTTGGATTCATACTTCACAAAGCAGTTTCACAGAACGTTTCTGTTTCGTTTTTATAGGAAGATATTCCCGTTTGCAACGAAGGCCTGAAAGGGCTCTAAGTATCCACTTGCAGATTCTGCCAAAACACAGTTTCAAAACTGCTCTATCAAAAGGAAGGCTTATCTCTCCGAGTTGAATGCACACATCATAAAGAGGTTTCTGAGAATGCTTCTGCCTGGTTTATATGTGAAGATATTTCCTTTTCCACCATAGGCCTCAAAGCGCTCCAAACGAACACTTGCAGATTCTACAAAAAGAGTGTTTCAAAACTGCTCTTTCAAAGGAAGTGTTCAACTCTGTGAGTTGGATTCATACTACACAAAGCCGTTTCACAGAACTCTTCTGTTTAGTTTTTATGGGAAGATATTCCCGTTTCCAACGAAGGCCTGAAAGGGCTCCAAATATCCACTTGCAGATTCTGCAAAAATACAGTTGCAAAACTGCTCTATCAAAAGGAAGGCTTATCTCTCTGAGTTGAATGCACACATCATAAAGAGCTTTCTGAGAATGCTTCTGCCTTGTTTATATATGAAGATATTTCTTTTTCCACCATAGGCCTCAAATCGCTCCAAATGAACACTTGCAGATTCTACAAAAAGAGTGTTTCATAACTGCTCTAGCAAAGGAAAGGTTCACCTCTGTGAGTTGAACACAAACATCTCAAAGCAGTTTGTGAGAATGCTTCTGTCCAGTTTTTATGGGAAGATATTCCCGCTTCTAGCAAAGGCCTGAAAGAGCTCCAAATATCCACTTGCAGATGCTGCAAAAAGACTCTTTCCAAACTGCTCCATGAAAAAGAAGGTTCAACTCTGTGAGTTGAATGCACACATCATAAAGAAGTTTCAAAGAATGCTTCTGTCTAGGTTTTATGTGAAGATATTTCTTTTTCCACCATAGGCCTCAAAGCGCTCCAAATGAACACTTGCAGATTCTACAAAAAGAGTGTTTCATAACTGCTCTAGCAAAGGAAAGGTTCACCTCTGTGAGTTGAACACACACATCACAAAGCAGTTTGTGAGAATGCTTCTGTCCAGTTTTAATGGGAAGATATTCCCGCTTCTAACAAAGGCCTGAAAGAGCTCCAAATATCCACTTGCAGATGCTGCAAAAAGACTCTTTCCAAACTGCTCCATGAAAAGGAAGGTTCAACTCTGTGAGTTGAATGCACACATCATAAAGAAGTTTCAAAGAATGCTTCTGTCTAGGTTTTATGTGAAGATATTTCCCTTTCCACCATAGGCCTCAAAGCGCTCCAAATGAACACTTGCAGATTCTACAAAAAGAGTGTTTCAAAGCTGCTCTTTCAAAAGAAGTGTTCAACTCTGTGAGTTGGATTCATACTTCAAAAAGCAGTTTCACAGAACGTTTCTGTTTCGTTTTTATGGGAAGATATTCCCGTTTGCAACGAAGGCCTGAAAGGGCTCTAAGTATCCACTTGCAGATTCTGCCAAAACACACTTTCAAAACTGCTCTATCAAAAGGAAGGCTTATCTCTCCGAGTTGAATGCACACATCATAAAGAGGTTTCTGAGAATGCTTCTGCCTGGTTTATATGTGAAGATATTTCCTTTTCCACCATAGGCCTCAAAGCGCTCCAAACGAACACTTGCAGATTCTACAAAAAGAGTGTTTCAAAACTGCTCTTTCAAAGGAAGTGTTCAACTCTGTGAGTTGGATTCATACTACACAAAGCAGTTTCACAGAACTCTTCTGTTTAGTTTTTATGGGAAGATATTCCCGTTTCCAACGAAGACCTGAAAGGGCTCAAAATATCCACTTGCAGATTCTGCAAAAACACAGGTTCAAAACTGCTCTATCAAAAGGAAGGCTTATCTCTCTGAGTTGAATGCACACATCATAAAGGGGTTTCTGAGAATGCTTCTGCCTTGTTTATATATGAAGATATTTCTTTTTCCACCATAGGCCTCAAAGCGCTCCAAATGAACACTTGCAGATTCTACAAAAAGAGTGTTTCATAACTGCTCTAGCAAAGGAAAGGTTCACCTCTGTGAGTTGAACACACACATCACAAAGCAGTTTGTGAGAATGCTTCGGTTTAGTTTTTATGGGAAGATATTCCCGCTTCTAACAAAGGCCTGAAAGAGCTCCAAATATCCACTTGCAGATGCTGCAAAAAGACTCTTTCCAAACTGCTCCATGAAAAAGAAGGTTCAACTCTGTGAGTTGAATGCACACATCATAAAGAAGTTTCAAAGAATGCTTCTGTCTAGGTTTTATGTGAAGATATTTCTTTTTCCACCATAGGCCTCAAAGCGCTCCAAATGAACACTTGCAGATTCTACAAAAAGAGTGTTTCAAAGCTGCTCTTTCAAAAGAAGTGTTCAACTCTGTGAGTTGGATTCATACTTCACAAAGGAGTTTCACAGAACGCTTCTGTTTAGTTTTTATGGGAAGATATTCCCGTTTCCAACGAAGGCCTGAAAGGGCTCCAAATATACACTTGCAGATTCTGCAAAAACACAGTTGCAAAACTGCTCTATCAAAAGGAAGGCTTATCTCTCCGAGGTGAATGCACACATCATAAAGAGGTTTCTGAGAATGCTTCTGCCTGGATTATATGTGAAGATATTTCCTTTTCCACCATAGGCCTCAAAGCGCTCCAAACGAACACTTGCAGATTCTACAAAAAGAGTGTTTCAAAACTGCTCTTTGAAAGGAAGTGTTCAACTCTGTGAGTTGGATTCACACTACACAAAGCAGTTTCACAGAACTCTTCTGTTTAGTTTTTAATGGAAGATATTCCCGTTTCCAACGAAGGCCTGAAAGGGCTCCAAATATCCACTTGCAGATTCTGCAAAAACACAGTTTCAAAACTGCTCTATCAAAAGGAAGGCTTATCTCTCTGAGTTGAATGCACACATCATAAAGAGCTTTCTGAGAATGCTTCTGCCTTGTTTATATATGAAGATATTTCTTTTTCCACCATAGGCCTCAAATCGCTCCAAATGAACACTTGCAGATTCTACAAAAAGAGTGTTTCATAACTGCTCTAGCAAAGGAAAGGTTCACCTCTGTGAGTTGAACACACACATCACAAAGCAGTTTGTGAGAATGCTTCTGTCCAGGTTTTATGGGAAGATATTCCCGCTTCTAACAAAGGCCTGAAAGAGCTCCAAATATCCACTTGCAGATGCTGCAAAAAGACTCTTTCCAAACTGCTCCATGAAAAGGAAGGTTCAACTCTGTGAGTTGAATGCACACATCATAAAGAAGTTTCAAAGAATGCTTCTGTCTAGGTATTATGTGACGATATTTCCTTTTCCACCATAGGCCTCAAAGCGCTCCAAATGAACACATGTAGATTCTACAAAAAGAGTGTTTCAAAGCTGCTCTTTCAAAAGAAGTGTTCAACTCTGTGAGTTGGATTCATACTTCACAAAGCAGTTTCACAGAACGTTTCTGTTTCGTTTTTATCAGAAGATATTCCCGTTTGCAACGAAGGCCTGAAAGGGCTCCAAGTATCCACTTGCAGATTCTGCCAAAACACAGTTTCCAATCTGCTCTATCAAAAGGAAGGCTTATCTCTCCGAGTTGAATGCACACATCATAAAGAGGTTTCTGAGAATGCTTCTGCCTGGTTTATATGTGAAGATATTTCCTTTTCCACCATAGGCCTCAAAGCGCTCCAAACGAACACTTGCAGATTCTACAAAAAGAGTGTTTCAAAACTGCTCTTTCAAAAGAAGTGTTCAACTCTGTGAGTTGGATTCATACTACACAAAGCAGTTTCACAGAACTCTTCTGTTTAGTTTTTATGGGAAGATATTCCCGTTTCCAACGAAGGCCTGAAAGGGCTCCAAATATCCACTTGCAGATTCTGCAAAAACACAGGTTCAAAACTGCTCTATCAAAAGGAAGGCTTATCTCTCTGAGTTGAATGCACACATCATAAAGGGGTTTCTGAGAATGCTTCTGCCTTGTTTATATATGAAGATATTTCTTTTTCCACCATAGGCCTCAAAGCGCTCCAAATGAACACTTGCAGATTCTACAAAAAGAGTGTTTCATAACTGCTCTAGCAAAGGAAAGGTTCACCTCTTTGAGTTGAACACACACATCACAAAGCAGTTTGTGAGAATGCTTCGGTTTAGTTTTTATGGGAAGATATTCCCGCTTCTAACAAAGGCCTGAAAGAGCTCCAAATATCCACTTGCAGATGCTGCAAAAAGACTCTTTCCAAACTGCTCCATGAAAAAGAAGGTTCAACTCTGTGAGTTGAATGCACACATCATAAAGAAGTTTCAAAGAATGCTTCTGTCTAGGTTTTATGTGAAGATATTTCTTTTTCCACCATAGGCCTCAAAGCGCTCCAAAAGAACACTTGGAGATTCTACAAAAAGAGTGTTTCAAAGCTGCTCTTTCAAAAGAAGTGTTCAACTCTGTCAGTTGGATTCATACTTCACAAAGCAGTTTCACAGAACGTTTCTGTTTCGTTTTTATGGGAAGATATTCCCGTTTGCAACGAAAGCCTGAAAGGGCTCTAAGTATCCACTTGCAGATTCTGCCAAAACACACTTTCAAAACTGCTCTATCAAAAGGAAGGCTTATCTCTCCGAGTTGAATGCACACATCATAAAGAGGTTTCTGAGAATGCTTCTGCCTGGTTTATATGTGAAGATATTTCCTTTTCCACCATAGGCCTCAAAGCGCTCCAAACGAACACTTGCAGATTCTACAAAAAGAGTGTTTCAAAACTGCTCTTTCAAAGGAAGTGTTCAACTCTGTGAGTTGGATTCATACTACACAAAGCAGTTTCACAGAACTCTTCTGTTTAGTTTTTATGGGAAGATATTCCCGTTTCCAACGAAGGCCTGAAAGGGCTCCAAATATCCACTTGCAGATTCTGCAAAAACACAGGTTCAAAACTGCTCTATCAAAAGGAAGGCTTATCTCTCTGAGTTGAATGCACACATCATAAAGGGGTTTCTGAGAATGCTTCTGCCTTGTTTATATATGAAGATATTTCTTTTTCCACCATAGGCCTCAAAGCGCTCCAAATGAACACTTTCAAATTCTACAAAAAGAGTGTTTCATAACTGCTCTAGCAAAGGAAAGGTTCACCTCTTTGAGTTGAACACACACATCATAAAGCAGTTTGTGAGAATGCTTCGGTTTAGTTTTTATGGGAAGATATTCCCGCTTCTAACAAAGGCCTGAAAGAGCTCCAAATATCCACTTGCAGATGCTGCAAAAAGACTCTTTCCAAACTGCTCCATGAAAAAGAAGGTTCAACTCTGTGAGTTGAATGCACACATCATAAAGGAGTTTCAAAGAATGCTTCTGTCTAGGTTTTATGTGAAGATATTTCTTTTTCCACCATAGGCCTCAAAGCGCTCCAAATGAACACTTGCAGATTCTACAAAAAGAGTGTTTCATAACTGCTCTAGCAAAGGAAAGGTTCACCTCTGTGAGTTGAACACACACATCACAAAGCAGTTTGTGAGAATGCTTCTGTCCAGTTTTAATGGGAAGATATTCCCGCTTCTAACAAAGGCCTGAAAGAGCTCCAAATATCCACTTGCAGATGCTGCAAAAAGACTCTTTCCAAACTGCTCCATGAAAAGGAATGTTCAACTCTGTGAGTTGAATGCACACATCATAAAGAAGTTTCAAAGAATGCTTCTGTCTAGGTTTTATGTGAAGATATTTCCTTTTCCACCATAGGCCTCAAAGCGCTCCAAATGAACACTTGCAGATTCTACAAAAAGAGTGTTTCAAAGCTGCTCTTTCAAAAGAAGTGTTCAACTCTGTGAGTTGGATTCATACTTCACAAAGGAGTTTCACAGAACGCTTCTGTTTAGTTTTTATGGGAAGATATTCCCGTTTCCAACGAAGGCCTGAAAGGGCTCCAAATATACACTTGCAGATTCTGCAAAAACACAGTTGCAAAACTGCTCTATCAAAAGGAAGGCTTATCTCTCCGAGTTGAATGCACACATCATAAAGAGGTTTCTGAGAATGCTTCTGCCTGGATTATATGTGAAGATATTTCCTTTTCCACCATAGGCCTCAAAGCGCTCCAAACGAACACTTGCAGATTCTACAAAAAGAGTGTTTCAAAACTGCTCTTTCAAAGGAAGTGTTCAACTCTGTGAGTTGGATTCATACTACACAAAGCAGTTTCACAGAACTCTTCTGTTTAGTTTTTAATGGAAGATATTCCCGTTTCCAACAAAGGCCTGAAAGGGCTCCAAATATCCACTTGCAGATTCTGCAAAAACACAGTTTCAAAACTGCTCTATCAAAAGGAAGGCTTATCTCTCTGAGTTGAATGCACACATCATAAAGAGCTTTCTGAGAATGCTTCTGCCTTGTTTATATATGAAGATATTTCTTTTTCCACCATAGGCCTCAAATCGCTCCAAATGAACACTTGCAGATTCTACAAAAAGAGTGTTTCATAACTGCTCTAGCAAAGGAAAGGTTCACCTCTGTGAGTTGAACACACACATCACAAAGCAGTTTGTGAGAATGCTTCTGTCCAGTTTTTATGGGAAGATATTCCCGCTTCTAACAAAGGCCTGAAAGAGCTCCAAATATCCACTTGCAGATGCTGCAAAAAGACTCTTTCCAAATTGCTCCATGAAAAGGAAAGTTCAACTCTGTGAGTTGAATGCACACATCCTAAAGAAGTTTCAAAGAATGCTTCTGTCTAGGTATTATGTGACGATATTTCCTTTTCCACCATAGGCCTCAAAGCGCTCCAAATGAACACATGTAGATTCTACAAAAAGAGTGTTTAAAAGCTGCGCTTTCAAAAGAAGTGTTCAACTCTGTGAGTTGGATTCATACTTCACAAAGCAGTTTCACAGAACGTTTCTGTTTCGTTTTTATGGGAAGATATTCCCGTTTGCAACGAAGGCCTGAAAGGGCTCTAAGTATCCACTTGCAGATTCTGCCAAAACACACTTTCAAAACTGCTCTATCAAAAGGAAGGCTTATCTCTCCGAGTTGAATGCACACATCATAAAGAGGTTTCTGAGAATGCTTCTGCCTGGTTTATATGTGAAGATATTTCCTTTTCCACCATAGGCCTCAAAGCGCTCCAAACGAACACTTGCAGATTCTACAAAAAGAGTGTTTCAAAACTGCTCTTTCAAAAGAAGTGTTCAACTCTGTGAGTTGGATTCATACTTCACAAAGGAGTTTCACAGAACGCTTCTGTTTAGTTTTTATGGGAAGATATTCCCGTTTCCAACGAAGGCCTGAAAGGGCTCCAAATATCCACTTGCAGATTCTGCAAAAACACAGTTGCAAAACTGCTCTATCAAAAGGAAGGCTTATCTCTCCGAGTTGAATGCACACATCATAAAGAGGTTTCTGAGAATGCTTCTGCCTGGATTATATGTGAAGATATTTCCTTTTCCACCATAGGCCTCAAAGCGCTCCAAACGAACACTTGCAGATTCTACAAAAAGAGTGTTTCAAAACTGCTCTTTCAAAGGAAGTGTTCAACTCTGTGAGTTGGATTCATACTACACAAAGCAGTTTCACAGAACTCTTCTGTTTAGTTTTTAATGGAAGATATTCCCGTTTCCAACAAAGGCCTGAAAGGGCTCCAAATATCCACTTGCAGATTCTGCAAAAACACAGTTTCAAAACTGCTCTATCAAAAGGAAGGCTTATCTCTCTGAGTTGAATGCACACATCATAAAGAGCTTTCTGAGAATGCTTCTGCCTTGTTTATATATGAAGATATTTCTTTTTCCACCATAGGCCTCAAATCGCTCCAAATGAACACTTGCAGATTCTACAAAAAGAGTGTTTCATAACTGCTCTAGCAAAGGAAAGGTTCACCTCTGTGAGTTGAACACACACATCACAAAGCAGTTTGTGAGAATGCTTCTGTCCAGTTTTTATGGGAAGATATTCCCGCTTCTAACAAAGGCCTGAAAGAGCTCCAAATATCCACTTGCAGATGCTGCAAAAAGACTCTTTCCAAATTGCTCCATGAAAAGGAAAGTTCAACTCTGTGAGTTGAATGCACACATCCTAAAGAAGTTTCAAAGAATGCTTCTGTCTAGGTATTATGTGACGATATTTCCTTTTCCACCATAGGCCTCAAAGCGCTCCAAATGAACACATGTAGATTCTACAAAAAGAGTGTTTAAAAGCTGCGCTTTCAAAAGAAGTGTTCAACTCTGTGAGTTGGATTCATACTTCACAAAGCAGTTTCACAGAACGTTTCTGTTTCGTTTTTATGGGAAGATATTCCCGTTTGCAACGAAGGCCTGAAAGGGCTCTAAGTATCCACTTGCAGATTCTGCCAAAACACACTTTCAAAACTGCTCTATCAAAAGGAAGGCTTATCTCTCCGAGTTGAATGCACACATCATAAAGAGGTTTCTGAGAATGCTTCTGCCTGGTTTATATGTGAAGATATTTCCTTTTCCACCATAGGCCTCAAAGCGCTCCAAACGAACACTTGCAGATTCTACAAAAAGAGTGTTTCAAAACTGCTCTTTCAAAGGAAGTGTTCAACTCTGTGAGTTGGATTCATACTACACAAAGCAGTTTCACAGAACTCTTCTGTTTAGTTTTTATGGGAAGATATTCCCGTTTCCAACAAAGGCCTGAAAGGGCTCCAAATATCCACTTGCAGATTCTGCAAAAATACAGTTTCAAAACTGCTCTATCAAAAGGAAGGCTTATCTCTCTGAGTTGAATGCACACATCATAAAGAGCTTTCTGAGAATGCTTCTGCCTTGTTTATATATGAAGATATTTCTTTTTCCACCATAGGCCTCAAATCGCTCCAAATGAACACTTGCAGATCCTACAAAAAGAGTGTTTCATAACTGCTCTAGCAAAGGAAAGGTTCACCTCTGTGAGTTGAACACACACATCTCAAAGCAGTTTGTGAGAATGCTTCTGTCCAGTTTTTATGGGAAGATATTCCCGCTTCTAACAAAGGCCTGAAAGAGCTCCAAATATCCACTTGCAGATGCTGCAAAAGACTCTTTCCAAACTGCTCCGTGAAAAGGAAGGTTCAACTCTGTGAGTTGAATGCACACATCATAAAGAAGTTTCAAAGAATGCTTCTGTCTAGGTATTATGTGACGATATTTCCTTTTCCACCATAGGCCTCAAAGCGCTCCAAATGAACACTTGCAGATTCTACAAAAAGAGTGTTTCAAAGCTGCTCTTTCAAAAGAAGTGTTCAACTCTATGAGTTGGATTCATACTTCACAAAGCAGTTTCACAGAACGTTTCTGTTTCGTTTTTATAGGAAGATATTCCCGTTTGCAACGAAGGCCTGAAAGGGCTCTAAGTATCCACTTGCAGATTCTGCCAAAACACAGTTTCAAAACTGCTCTATCAAAAGGAAGGCTTATCTCTCCGAGTTGAATGCACACATCATAAAGAGGTTTCTGAGAATGCTTCTGCCTGGTTTATATGTGAAGATATTTCCTTTTCCACCATAGGCCTCAAAGCGCTCCAAACGAACACTTGCAGATTCTACAAAAAGAGTGTTTCAAAACTGCTCTTTCAAAGGAAGTGTTCAACTCTGTGAGTTGGATTCATACTATACAAAGCAGTTTCACAGAACTCTTCTGTTTAGTTTTTATGGGAAGATATTCCCGTTTCCAACGAAGGCCTGAAAGGGCTCCAAATATCCACTTGCAGATTCTGCAAAAATACAGTTTCAAAACTGCTCTATCAAAAGGAAGGCTTATCTCTCTGAGTTGAATGCACACATCATAAAGAGCTTTCTGAGAATGCTTCTGCCTTGTTTATATATGAAGATATTTCTTTTTCCACCATAGGCCTCAAATCGCTCCAAATGAACACTTGCAGATCCTACAAAAAGAGTGTTTCATAACTGCTCTAGCAAAGGAAAGGTTCACCTCTGTGAGTTGAACACACACATCTCAAAGCAGTTTGTGAGAATGCTTCTGTCCAGTTTTTATGGGAAGATATTCCCGCTTCTAACAAAGGCCTGAAAGAGCTCCAAATATCCACTTGCAGATGCTGCAAAAGACTCTTTCCAAACTGCTCCGTGAAAAGGAAGGTTCAACTCTGTGAGTTGAATGCACACATCATAAAGAAGTTTCAAAGAATGCTTCTGTCTAGGTATTATGTGACGATATTTCCTTTTCCACCATAGGCCTCAAAGCGCTCCAAATGAACACTTGCAGATTCTACAAAAAGAGTGTTTCAAAGCTGCTCTTTCAAAAGAAGTGTTCAACTCTGTGAGTTGGATTCATACTTCACAAAGCAGTTTCACAGAACGTTTCTGTTTCGTTTTTATAGGAAGATATTCCCGTTTGCAACGAAGGCCTGAAAGGGCTCTAAGTATCCACTTGCAGATTCTGCCAAAACACAGTTTCAAAACTGCTCTATCAAAAGGAAGGCTTATCTCTCCGAGTTGAATGCACACATCATAAAGAGGTTTCTGAGAATGCTTCTGCCTGGTTTATATGTGAAGATATTTCCTTTTCCACCATAGGCCTCAAAGCGCTCCAAACGAACACTTGCAGATTCTACAAAAAGAGTGTTTCAAAACTGCTCTTTCAAAGGAAGTGTTCAACTCTGTGAGTTGGATTCATACTATACAAAGCAGTTTCACAGAACTCTTCTGTTTAGTTTTTATGGGAAGATATTCCCGTTTCCAACGAAGGCCTGAAAGGGCTCCAAATATCCACTTGCAGATTCTGCAAAAATACAGTTTCAAAACTGCTCTATCAAAAGGAAGGCTTATCTCTCTGAGTTGAATGCACACATCATAAAGAGCTTTCTGAGAATGCTTCTGCCTTGTTTATATATGAAGATATTTCTTTTTCCACCATAGGCCTCAAATCGCTCCAAATGAACACTTGCAGATTCTACAAAAAGAGTGTTTCATAACTGCTCTAGCAAAGGAAAGGTTCACCTCTGTGAGTTGAACACACACATCACAAAGCAGTTTGTGAGAATGCTTCTGTCCAGTTTTTATGGGAAGATATTCCCGCTTCTAACAAAGGCCTGAAAGAGCTCCAAATATCCACTTGCAGATGCTGCAAAAAGACTCTTTCCAAACTGCTCCATGAAAAAGAAGGTTCAACTCTGTGAGTTGAATGCACACATCATAAAGAAGTTTCAAAGAATGCTTCTGTCTAGGTATTATGTGACGATATTTCCTTTTCCACCATAGGCCTCAAAGCGCTCCAAATGAACACATGTAGATTCTACAAAAAGAGTGTTTCAAAGCTGCTCTTTCAAAAGAAGTGTTCAACTCTGTGAGTTGGATTCATACTTCACAAAGCAGTTTCACAGAACGTTTCTGTTTCGTTTTTATGGGAAGATATTCCCGTTTGCAACGAAGGCCTGAAAGGGCTCTAAGTATCCACTTGCAGATTCTGCCAAAACACAGTTTCAAAACTGCTCTATCAAAAGGAAGGCTTATCTCTCCGAGTTGAATGCACACATCATAAAGAGGTTTCTGAGAATGCTTCTGCCTGGTTTATATGTGAAGATATTTCCTTTTCCACCATAGGCCTCAAAGCGCTCCAAACGAACACTTGCAGATTCTACAAAAAGAGTGTTTCAAAACTGCTCTTTCAAAGGAAGTGTTCAACTCTGTGAGTTGGATTCATACTACACAAAGCAGTTTCACAGAACTCTTCTGTTTACTTTTTATGGGAAGATATTCCCGTTTCCAACAAAGGCCTGAAAGGGCTCCAAATATCCACTTGCAGATTCTGCAAAAATACAGTTTCAAAACTGCTCTATCAAAAGGAAGGCTTATCTCTCTGAGTTGAATGCACACATCATAAAGAGCTTTCTGAGAATGCTTCTGCCTTGTTTATATATGAAGATATTTCTTTTTCCACCATAGGCCTCAAATCGCTCCAAATGAACACTTGCAGATTCTACAAAAAGAGTGTTTCATAACTGCTCTAGCAAAGGAAAGGTTCACCTCTGTGAGTTGAGCACACACATCTCAAAGCAGTTTGTGAGAATGCTTCTGTCCAGTTTTTATGGGAAGATATACCCGCTTCTAGCAAAGGACTGAAAGAGCTCCAAATATCCACTTGCAGATGCTGCAAAAAGACTCTTTCCAAACTGCTCCATGAAAAAGAAGGTTCAACTCTGTGAGTTGAATGCACACATCATAAAGAAGTTTCAAAGAATGCTTCTGTCTAGGTTTTATGTGAAGATATTCCTTTTTCCACCATAGGCCCCAAAGCGCTCCAAATGAACACTTGCAGATTCTACAAAAAGAGTGTTTCATAACTGCTCTAGCAAAGGAAAGGTTCACCTCTGTGAGTTGAACACACACATCACAAAGCAGTTTGTGAGAATGCTTCTGTCCAGTTTTAATGGGAAGATATTCCCGCTTCTAACAAAGGCCTGAAAGAGCTCCAAATATCCACTTGCAGATGCTGCAAAAAGACTCTTTCCAAACTGCTCCATGAAAAGGAATGTTCAACTCTGTGAGTTGAATGCACACATCATAAAGAAGTTTCAAAGAATGCTTCTGTCTAGGTTTTATGTGAAGATATTTCCCTTTCCACCATAGGCCTCAAAGCGCTCCAAATGAACACTTGCAGATTCTACAAAAAGAGTGTTTCAAAGCTGCTCTTTCAAAAGAAGTGTTCAACTCTGTGAGTTGGATTCATACTTCACAAAGCAGTTTCACAGAACGTTTCTGTTTCGTTTTTATGGGAAGATATTCCCGTTTGCAACGAAAGCCTGAAAGGGCTCTAAGTATCCACTTGCAGATTCTGCCAAAACACACTTTCAAAACTGCTCTATCAAAAGGAAGGCTTATCTCTCCGAGTTGAATGCACACATCATAAAGAGGTTTCTGAGAATGCTTCTGCCTGGTTTATATGTGAAGATATTTCCTTTTCCACCATAGGCCTCAAAGCGCTCCAAACGAACACTTGCAGATTCTACAAAAAGAGTGTTTCAAAACTGCTCTTTCAAAGGAAGTGTTCAACTCTGTGAGTTGGATTCATACTACACAAAGCAGTTTCACAGAACTCTTCTGTTTAGTTTTTATGGGAAGATATTCCCGTTTCCAACGAAGGCCTGAAAGGGCTCCAAATATCCACTTGCAGATTCTGCAAAAACACAGGTTCAAAACTGCTCTATCAAAAGGAAGGCTTATCTCTCTGAGTTGAATGCACACATCATAAAGGGGTTTCTGAGAATGCTTCTGCCTTGTTTATATATGAAGATATTTCTTTTTCCACCATAGGCCTCAAAGCGCTCCAAATGAACACTTGCAGATTCTACAAAAAGAGTGTTTCATAACTGCTCTAGCAAAGGAAAGGTTCACCTCTGTGAGTTGAACACACACATCACAAAGCAGTTTGTGAGAATGCTTCGGTTTAGTTTTTATGGGAAGATATACCCGCTTCTAACAAAGGCCTGAAAGAGCTCCAAATATCCACTTGCAGATGCTGCAAAAAGACTCTTTCCAAACTGCTCCATGAAAAGGAAAGTTCAACTCTGTGAGTTGAATGCACACATCCTAAAGAAGTTTCAAAGAATGCTTCTGTCTAGGTATTATGTGACGATATTTCCTTTTCCACCATAGGCCTCAAAGCGCTCCAAATGAACACATGTAGATTCTACAAAAAGAGTGTTTAAAAGCTGCGCTTTCAAAAGAAGTGTTCAACTCTGTGAGTTGGATTCATACTTCACAAAGCAGTTTCACAGAACGTTTCTGTTTCGTTTTTATGGGAAGATATTCCCGTTTGCAACGAAGGCCTGAAAGGGCTCTAAGTATCCACTTGCAGATTCTGCCAAAACACACTTTCAAAACTGCTCTATCAAAAGGAAGGCTTATCTCTCCGAGTTGAATGCACACATCATAAAGAGGTTTCTGAGAATGCTTCTGCCTGGTTTATATGTGAAGATATTTCCTTTTCCACCATAGGCCTCAAAGCGCTCCAAACGAACACTTGCAGATTCTACAAAAAGAGTGTTTCAAAACTGCTCTTTCAAAGGAAGTGTTCAACTCTGTGAGTTGGATTCATACTACACAAAGCAGTTTCACAGAACTCTTCTGTTTAGTTTTTATGGGAAGATATTCCCGTTTCCAACAAAGGCCTGAAAGGGCTCCAAATATCCACTTGCAGATTCTGCAAAAATACAGTTTCAAAACTGCTCTATCAAAAGGAAGGCTTATCTCTCTGAGTTGAATGCACACATCATAAAGAGCTTTCTGAGAATGCTTCTGCCTTGTTTATATATGAAGATATTTCTTTTTCCACCATAGGCCTCAAATCGCTCCAAATGAACACTTGCAGATCCTACAAAAAGAGTGTTTCATAACTGCTCTAGCAAAGGAAAGGTTCACCTCTGTGAGTTGAACACACACATCTCAAAGCAGTTTGTGAGAATGCTTCTGTCCAGTTTTTATGGGAAGATATTCCCGCTTCTAACAAAGGCCTGAAAGAGCTCCAAATATCCACTTGCAGATGCTGCAAAAGACTCTTTCCAAACTGCTCCGTGAAAAGGAAGGTTCAACTCTGTGAGTTGAATGCACACATCATAAAGAAGTTTCAAAGAATGCTTCTGTCTAGGTATTATGTGACGATATTTCCTTTTCCACCATAGGCCTCAAAGCGCTCCAAATGAACACTTGCAGATTCTACAAAAAGAGTGTTTCAAAGCTGCTCTTTCAAAAGAAGTGTTCAACTCTATGAGTTGGATTCATACTTCACAAAGCAGTTTCACAGAACGTTTCTGTTTCGTTTTTATAGGAAGATATTCCCGTTTGCAACGAAGGCCTGAAAGGGCTCTAAGTATCCACTTGCAGATTCTGCCAAAACACAGTTTCAAAACTGCTCTATCAAAAGGAAGGCTTATCTCTCCGAGTTGAATGCACACATCATAAAGAGGTTTCTGAGAATGCTTCTGCCTGGTTTATATGTGAAGATATTTCCTTTTCCACCATAGGCCTCAAAGCGCTCCAAACGAACACTTGCAGATTCTACAAAAAGAGTGTTTCAAAACTGCTCTTTCAAAGGAAGTGTTCAACTCTGTGAGTTGGATTCATACTATACAAAGCAGTTTCACAGAACTCTTCTGTTTAGTTTTTATGGGAAGATATTCCCGTTTCCAACGAAGGCCTGAAAGGGCTCCAAATATCCACTTGCAGATTCTGCAAAAATACAGTTTCAAAACTGCTCTATCAAAAGGAAGGCTTATCTCTCTGAGTTGAATGCACACATCATAAAGAGCTTTCTGAGAATGCTTCTGCCTTGTTTATATATGAAGATATTTCTTTTTCCACCATAGGCCTCAAATCGCTCCAAATGAACACTTGCAGATCCTACAAAAAGAGTGTTTCATAACTGCTCTAGCAAAGGAAAGGTTCACCTCTGTGAGTTGAACACACACATCTCAAAGCAGTTTGTGAGAATGCTTCTGTCCAGTTTTTATGGGAAGATATTCCCGCTTCTAACAAAGGCCTGAAAGAGCTCCAAATATCCACTTGCAGATGCTGCAAAAGACTCTTTCCAAACTGCTCCGTGAAAAGGAAGGTTCAACTCTGTGAGTTGAATGCACACATCATAAAGAAGTTTCAAAGAATGCTTCTGTCTAGGTATTATGTGACGATATTTCCTTTTCCACCATAGGCCTCAAAGCGCTCCAAATGAACACTTGCAGATTCTACAAAAAGAGTGTTTCAAAGCTGCTCTTTCAAAAGAAGTGTTCAACTCTGTGAGTTGGATTCATACTTCACAAAGCAGTTTCACAGAACGTTTCTGTTTCGTTTTTATAGGAAGATATTCCCGTTTGCAACGAAGGCCTGAAAGGGCTCTAAGTATCCACTTGCAGATTCTGCCAAAACACAGTTTCAAAACTGCTCTATCAAAAGGAAGGCTTATCTCTCCGAGTTGAATGCACACATCATAAAGAGGTTTCTGAGAATGCTTCTGCCTGGTTTATATGTGAAGATATTTCCTTTTCCACCATAGGCCTCAAAGCGCTCCAAACGAACACTTGCAGATTCTACAAAAAGAGTGTTTCAAAACTGCTCTTTCAAAGGAAGTGTTCAACTCTGTGAGTTGGATTCATACTATACAAAGCAGTTTCACAGAACTCTTCTGTTTAGTTTTTATGGGAAGATATTCCCGTTTCCAACGAAGGCCTGAAAGGGCTCCAAATATCCACTTGCAGATTCTGCAAAAATACAGTTTCAAAACTGCTCTATCAAAAGGAAGGCTTATCTCTCTGAGTTGAATGCACACATCATAAAGAGCTTTCTGAGAATGCTTCTGCCTTGTTTATATATGAAGATATTTCTTTTTCCACCATAGGCCTCAAATCGCTCCAAATGAACACTTGCAGATTCTACAAAAAGAGTGTTTCATAACTGCTCTAGCAAAGGAAAGGTTCACCTCTGTGAGTTGAACACACACATCACAAAGCAGTTTGTGAGAATGCTTCTGTCCAGTTTTTATGGGAAGATATTCCCGCTTCTAACAAAGGCCTGAAAGAGCTCCAAATATCCACTTGCAGATGCTGCAAAAAGACTCTTTCCAAACTGCTCCATGAAAAAGAAGGTTCAACTCTGTGAGTTGAATGCACACATCATAAAGAAGTTTCAAAGAATGCTTCTGTCTAGGTATTATGTGACGATATTTCCTTTTCCACCATAGGCCTCAAAGCGCTCCAAATGAACACATGTAGATTCTACAAAAAGAGTGTTTCAAAGCTGCTCTTTCAAAAGAAGTGTTCAACTCTGTGAGTTGGATTCATACTTCACAAAGCAGTTTCACAGAACGTTTCTGTTTCGTTTTTATGGGAAGATATTCCCGTTTGCAACGAAGGCCTGAAAGGGCTCTAAGTATCCACTTGCAGATTCTGCCAAAACACAGTTTCAAAACTGCTCTATCAAAAGGAAGGCTTATCTCTCCGAGTTGAATGCACACATCATAAAGAGGTTTCTGAGAATGCTTCTGCCTGGTTTATATGTGAAGATATTTCCTTTTCCACCATAGGCCTCAAAGCGCTCCAAACGAACACTTGCAGATTCTACAAAAAGAGTGTTTCAAAACTGCTCTTTCAAAGGAAGTGTTCAACTCTGTGAGTTGGATTCATACTACACAAAGCAGTTTCACAGAACTCTTCTGTTTACTTTTTATGGGAAGATATTCCCGTTTCCAACAAAGGCCTGAAAGGGCTCCAAATATCCACTTGCAGATTCTGCAAAAATACAGTTTCAAAACTGCTCTATCAAAAGGAAGGCTTATCTCTCTGAGTTGAATGCACACATCATAAAGAGCTTTCTGAGAATGCTTCTGCCTTGTTTATATATGAAGATATTTCTTTTTCCACCATAGGCCTCAAATCGCTCCAAATGAACACTTGCAGATTCTACAAAAAGAGTGTTTCATAACTGCTCTAGCAAAGGAAAGGTTCACCTCTGTGAGTTGAGCACACACATCTCAAAGCAGTTTGTGAGAATGCTTCTGTCCAGTTTTTATGGGAAGATATACCCGCTTCTAGCAAAGGACTGAAAGAGCTCCAAATATCCACTTGCAGATGCTGCAAAAAGACTCTTTCCAAACTGCTCCATGAAAAAGAAGGTTCAACTCTGTGAGTTGAATGCACACATCATAAAGAAGTTTCAAAGAATGCTTCTGTCTAGGTTTTATGTGAAGATATTCCTTTTTCCACCATAGGCCCCAAAGCGCTCCAAATGAACACTTGCAGATTCTACAAAAAGAGTGTTTCATAACTGCTCTAGCAAAGGAAAGGTTCACCTCTGTGAGTTGAACACACACATCACAAAGCAGTTTGTGAGAATGCTTCTGTCCAGTTTTAATGGGAAGATATTCCCGCTTCTAACAAAGGCCTGAAAGAGCTCCAAATATCCACTTGCAGATGCTGCAAAAAGACTCTTTCCAAACTGCTCCATGAAAAGGAATGTTCAACTCTGTGAGTTGAATGCACACATCATAAAGAAGTTTCAAAGAATGCTTCTGTCTAGGTTTTATGTGAAGATATTTCCCTTTCCACCATAGGCCTCAAAGCGCTCCAAATGAACACTTGCAGATTCTACAAAAAGAGTGTTTCAAAGCTGCTCTTTCAAAAGAAGTGTTCAACTCTGTGAGTTGGATTCATACTTCACAAAGCAGTTTCACAGAACGTTTCTGTTTCGTTTTTATGGGAAGATATTCCCGTTTGCAACGAAAGCCTGAAAGGGCTCTAAGTATCCACTTGCAGATTCTGCCAAAACACACTTTCAAAACTGCTCTATCAAAAGGAAGGCTTATCTCTCCGAGTTGAATGCACACATCATAAAGAGGTTTCTGAGAATGCTTCTGCCTGGTTTATATGTGAAGATATTTCCTTTTCCACCATAGGCCTCAAAGCGCTCCAAACGAACACTTGCAGATTCTACAAAAAGAGTGTTTCAAAACTGCTCTTTCAAAGGAAGTGTTCAACTCTGTGAGTTGGATTCATACTACACAAAGCAGTTTCACAGAACTCTTCTGTTTAGTTTTTATGGGAAGATATTCCCGTTTCCAACGAAGGCCTGAAAGGGCTCCAAATATCCACTTGCAGATTCTGCAAAAACACAGGTTCAAAACTGCTCTATCAAAAGGAAGGCTTATCTCTCTGAGTTGAATGCACACATCATAAAGGGGTTTCTGAGAATGCTTCTGCCTTGTTTATATATGAAGATATTTCTTTTTCCACCATAGGCCTCAAAGCGCTCCAAATGAACACTTGCAGATTCTACAAAAAGAGTGTTTCATAACTGCTCTAGCAAAGGAAAGGTTCACCTCTGTGAGTTGAACACACACATCACAAAGCAGTTTGTGAGAATGCTTCGGTTTAGTTTTTATGGGAAGATATACCCGCTTCTAACAAAGGCCTGAAAGAGCTCCAAATATCCACTTGCAGATGCTGCAAAAAGACTCTTTCCAAACTGCTCCATGAAAAGGAAAGTTCAACTCTGTGAGTTGAATGCACACATCCTAAAGAAGTTTCAAAGAATGCTTCTGTCTAGGTATTATGTGACGATATTTCCTTTTCCACCATAGGCCTCAAAGCGCTCCAAATGAACACATGTAGATTCTACAAAAAGAGTGTTTAAAAGCTGCGCTTTCAAAAGAAGTGTTCAACTCTGTGAGTTGGATTCATACTTCACAAAGCAGTTTCACAGAACGTTTCTGTTTCGTTTTTATGGGAAGATATTCCCGTTTGCAACGAAGGCCTGAAAGGGCTCTAAGTATCCACTTGCAGATTCTGCCAAAACACACTTTCAAAACTGCTCTATCAAAAGGAAGGCTTATCTCTCCGAGTTGAATGCACACATCATAAAGAGGTTTCTGAGAATGCTTCTGCCTGGTTTATATGTGAAGATATTTCCTTTTCCACCATAGGCCTCAAAGCGCTCCAAACGAACACTTGCAGATTCTACAAAAAGAGTGTTTCAAAACTGCTCTTTCAAAGGAAGTGTTCAACTCTGTGAGTTGGATTCATACTACACAAAGCAGTTTCACAGAACTCTTCTGTTTAGTTTTTATGGGAAGATATTCCCGTTTCCAACAAAGGCCTGAAAGGGCTCCAAATATCCACTTGCAGATTCTGCAAAAATACAGTTTCAAAACTGCTCTATCAAAAGGAAGGCTTATCTCTCTGAGTTGAATGCACACATCATAAAGAGCTTTCTGAGAATGCTTCTGCCTTGTTTATATATGAAGATATTTCTTTTTCCACCATAGGCCTCAAATCGCTCCAAATGAACACTTGCAGATCCTACAAAAAGAGTGTTTCATAACTGCTCTAGCAAAGGAAAGGTTCACCTCTGTGAGTTGAACACACACATCTCAAAGCAGTTTGTGAGAATGCTTCTGTCCAGTTTTTATGGGAAGATATTCCCGCTTCTAACAAAGGCCTGAAAGAGCTCCAAATATCCACTTGCAGATGCTGCAAAAGACTCTTTCCAAACTGCTCCGTGAAAAGGAAGGTTCAACTCTGTGAGTTGAATGCACACATCATAAAGAAGTTTCAAAGAATGCTTCTGTCTAGGTATTATGTGACGATATTTCCTTTTCCACCATAGGCCTCAAAGCGCTCCAAATGAACACTTGCAGATTCTACAAAAAGAGTGTTTCAAAGCTGCTCTTTCAAAAGAAGTGTTCAACTCTGTGAGTTGGATTCATACTTCACAAAGCAGTTTCACAGAACGTTTCTGTTTCGTTTTTATAGGAAGATATTCCCGTTTGCAACGAAGGCCTGAAAGGGCTCTAAGTATCCACTTGCAGATTCTGCCAAAACACAGTTTCAAAACTGCTCTATCAAAAGGAAGGCTTATCTCTCCGAGTTGAATGCACACATCATAAAGAGGTTTCTGAGAATGCTTCTGCCTGGTTTATATGTGAAGATATTTCCTTTTCCACCATAGGCCTCAAAGCGCTCCAAACGAACACTTGCAGATTCTACAAAAAGAGTGTTTCAAAACTGCTCTTTCAAAGGAAGTGTTCAACTCTGTGAGTTGGATTCATACTATACAAAGCAGTTTCACAGAACTCTTCTGTTTAGTTTTTATGGGAAGATATTCCCGTTTCCAACGAAGGCCTGAAAGGGCTCCAAATATCCACTTGCAGATTCTGCAAAAATACAGTTTCAAAACTGCTCTATCAAAAGGAAGGCTTATCTCTCTGAGTTGAATGCACACATCATAAAGAGCTTTCTGAGAATGCTTCTGCCTTGTTTATATATGAAGATATTTCTTTTTCCACCATAGGCCTCAAATCGCTCCAAATGAACACTTGCAGATTCTACAAAAAGAGTGTTTCATAACTGCTCTAGCAAAGGAAAGGTTCACCTCTGTGAGTTGAACACACACATCACAAAGCAGTTTGTGAGAATGCTTCTGTCCAGGTTTTATGGGAAGATATTCCCGCTTCTAACAAAGGCCTGAAAGAGCTCCAAATATCCACTTGCAGATGCTGCAAAAAGACTCTTTCCAAACTGCTCCATGAAAAGGAAGGTTCAACTCTGTGAGTTGAATGCACACATCATAAAGAAGTTTCAAAGAATGCTTCTGTCTAGGTATTATGTGACGATATTTCCTTTTCCACCATAGGCCTCAAAGCGCTCCAAATGAACACATGTAGATTCTACAAAAAGAGTGTTTCAAAGCTGCTCTTTCAAAAGAAGTGTTCAACTCTGTGAGTTGGATTCATACTTCACAAAGCAGTTTCACAGAACGTTTCTGTTTCGTTTTTATCAGAAGATATTCCCGTTTGCAACGAAGGCCTGAAAGGGCTCCAAGTATCCACTTGCAGATTCTGCCAAAACACAGTTTCCAATCTGCTCTATCAAAAGGAAGGCTTATCTCTCCGAGTTGAATGCACACATCATAAAGAGGTTTCTGAGAATGCTTCTGCCTGGTTTATATGTGAAGATATTTCCTTTTCCACCATAGGCCTCAAAGCGCTCCAAACGAACACTTGCAGATTCTACAAAAAGAGTGTTTCAAAACTGCTCTTTCAAAAGAAGTGTTCAACTCTGTGAGTTGGATTCATACTACACAAAGCAGTTTCACAGAACTCTTCTGTTTAGTTTTTATGGGAAGATATTCCCGTTTCCAACGAAGGCCTGAAAGGGCTCCAAATATCCACTTGCAGATTCTGCAAAAACACAGGTTCAAAACTGCTCTATCAAAAGGAAGGCTTATCTCTCTGAGTTGAATGCACACATCATAAAGGGGTTTCTGAGAATGCTTCTGCCTTGTTTATATATGAAGATATTTCTTTTTCCACCATAGGCCTCAAAGCGCTCCAAATGAACACTTGCAGATTCTACAAAAAGAGTGTTTCATAACTGCTCTAGCAAAGGAAAGGTTCACCTCTTTGAGTTGAACACACACATCACAAAGCAGTTTGTGAGAATGCTTCGGTTTAGTTTTTATGGGAAGATATTCCCGCTTCTAACAAAGGCCTGAAAGAGCTCCAAATATCCACTTGCAGATGCTGCAAAAAGACTCTTTCCAAACTGCTCCATGAAAAAGAAGGTTCAACTCTGTGAGTTGAATGCACACATCATAAAGAAGTTTCAAAGAATGCTTCTGTCTAGGTTTTATGTGAAGATATTTCTTTTTCCACCATAGGCCTCAAAGCGCTCCAAAAGAACACTTGCAGATTCTACAAAAAGAGTGTTTCAAAGCTGCTCTTTCAAAAGAAGTGTTCAACTCTGTCAGTTGGATTCATACTTCACAAAGCAGTTTCACAGAACGTTTCTGTTTCGTTTTTATGGGAAGATATTCCCGTTTGCAACGAAAGCCTGAAAGGGCTCTAAGTATCCACTTGCAGATTCTGCCAAAACACACTTTCAAAACTGCTCTATCAAAAGGAAGGCTTATCTCTCCGAGTTGAATGCACACATCATAAAGAGGTTTCTGAGAATGCTTCTGCCTGGTTTATATGTGAAGATATTTCCTTTTCCACCATAGGCCTCAAAGCGCTCCAAACGAACACTTGCAGATTCTACAAAAAGAGTGTTTCAAAACTGCTCTTTCAAAGGAAGTGTTCAACTCTGTGAGTTGGATTCATACTACACAAAGCAGTTTCACAGAACTCTTCTGTTTAGTTTTTATGGGAAGATATTCCCGTTTCCAACGAAGGCCTGAAAGGGCTCCAAATATCCACTTGCAGATTCTGCAAAAACACAGGTTCAAAACTGCTCTATCAAAAGGAAGGCTTATCTCTCTGAGTTGAATGCACACATCATAAAGGGGTTTCTGAGAATGCTTCTGCCTTGTTTATATATGAAGATATTTCTTTTTCCACCATAGGCCTCAAAGCGCTCCAAATGAACACTTTCAAATTCTACAAAAAGAGTGTTTCATAACTGCTCTAGCAAAGGAAAGGTTCACCTCTTTGAGTTGAACACACACATCATAAAGCAGTTTGTGAGAATGCTTCGGTTTAGTTTTTATGGGAAGATATTCCCGCTTCTAACAAAGGCCTGAAAGAGCTCCAAATATCCACTTGCAGATGCTGCAAAAAGACTCTTTCCAAACTGCTCCATGAAAAAGAAGGTTCAACTCTGTGAGTTGAATGCACACATCATAAAGGAGTTTCAAAGAATGCTTCTGTCTAGGTTTTATGTGAAGATATTTCTTTTTCCACCATAGGCCTCAAAGCGCTCCAAATGAACACTTGCAGATTCTACAAAAAGAGTGTTTCATAACTGCTCTAGCAAAGGAAAGGTTCACCTCTGTGAGTTGAACACACACATCACAAAGCAGTTTGTGAGAATGCTTCTGTCCAGTTTTAATGGGAAGATATTCCCGCTTCTAACAAAGGCCTGAAAGAGCTCCAAATATCCACTTGCAGATGCTGCAAAAAGACTCTTTCCAAACTGCTCCATGAAAAGGAATGTTCAACTCTGTGAGTTGAATGCACACATCATAAAGAAGTTTCAAAGAATGCTTCTGTCTAGGTTTTATGTGAAGATATTTCCTTTTCCACCATAGGCCTCAAAGCGCTCCAAATGAACACTTGCAGATTCTACAAAAAGAGTGTTTCAAAGCTGCTCTTTCAAAAGAAGTGTTCAACTCTGTGAGTTGGATTCATACTTCACAAAGGAGTTTCACAGAACGCTTCTGTTTAGTTTTTATGGGAAGATATTCCCGTTTCCAACGAAGGCCTGAAAGGGCTCCAAATATACACTTGCAGATTCTGCAAAAACACAGTTGCAAAACTGCTCTATCAAAAGGAAGGCTTATCTCTCCGAGTTGAATGCACACATCATAAAGAGGTTTCTGAGAATGCTTCTGCCTGGATTATATGTGAAGATATTTCCTTTTCCACCATAGGCCTCAAAGCGCTCCAAACGAACACTTGCAGATTCTACAAAAAGAGTGTTTCAAAACTGCTCTTTCAAAGGAAGTGTTCAACTCTGTGAGTTGGATTCATACTACACAAAGCAGTTTCACAGAACTCTTCTGTTTAGTTTTTAATGGAAGATATTCCCGTTTCCAACAAAGGCCTGAAAGGGCTCCAAATATCCACTTGCAGATTCTGCAAAAACACAGTTTCAAAACTGCTCTATCAAAAGGAAGGCTTATCTCTCTGAGTTGAATGCACACATCATAAAGAGCTTTCTGAGAATGCTTCTGCCTTGTTTATATATGAAGATATTTCTTTTTCCACCATAGGCCTCAAATCGCTCCAAATGAACACTTGCAGATTCTACAAAAAGAGTGTTTCATAACTGCTCTAGCAAAGGAAAGGTTCACCTCTGTGAGTTGAACACACACATCACAAAGCAGTTTGTGAGAATGCTTCTGTCCAGTTTTTATGGGAAGATATTCCCGCTTCTAACAAAGGCCTGAAAGAGCTCCAAATATCCACTTGCAGATGCTGCAAAAAGACTCTTTCCAAACTGCTCCATGAAAAGGAAAGTTCAACTCTGTGAGTTGAATGCACACATCCTAAAGAAGTTTCAAAGAATGCTTCTGTCTAGGTATTATGTGACGATATTTCCTTTTCCACCATAGGCCTCAAAGCGCTCCAAATGAACACATGTAGATTCTACAAAAAGAGTGTTTAAAAGCTGCGCTTTCAAAAGAAGTGTTCAACTCTGTGAGTTGGATTCATACTTCACAAAGCAGTTTCACAGAACGTTTCTGTTTCGTTTTTATGGGAAGATATTCCCGTTTGCAACGAAGGCCTGAAAGGGCTCTAAGTATCCACTTGCAGATTCTGCCAAAACACACTTTCAAAACTGCTCTATCAAAAGGAAGGCTTATCTCTCCGAGTTGAATGCACACATCATAAAGAGGTTTCTGAGAATGCTTCTGCCTGGTTTATATGTGAAGATATTTCCTTTTCCACCATAGGCCTCAAAGCGCTCCAAACGAACACTTGCAGATTCTACAAAAAGAGTGTTTCAAAACTGCTCTTTCAAAGGAAGTGTTCAACTCTGTGAGTTGGATTCATACTACACAAAGCAGTTTCACAGAACTCTTCTGTTTAGTTTTTATGGGAAGATATTCCCGTTTCCAACAAAGGCCTGAAAGGGCTCCAAATATCCACTTGCAGATTCTGCAAAAATACAGTTTCAAAACTGCTCTATCAAAAGGAAGGCTTATCTCTCTGAGTTGAATGCACACATCATAAAGAGCTTTCTGAGAATGCTTCTGCCTTGTTTATATATGAAGATATTTCTTTTTCCACCATAGGCCTCAAATCGCTCCAAATGAACACTTGCAGATCCTACAAAAAGAGTGTTTCATAACTGCTCTAGCAAAGGAAAGGTTCACCTCTGTGAGTTGAACACACACATCTCAAAGCAGTTTGTGAGAATGCTTCTGTCCAGTTTTTATGGGAAGATATTCCCGCTTCTAACAAAGGCCTGAAAGAGCTCCAAATATCCACTTGCAGATGCTGCAAAAGACTCTTTCCAAACTGCTCCGTGAAAAGGAAGGTTCAACTCTGTGAGTTGAATGCACACATCATAAAGAAGTTTCAAAGAATGCTTCTGTCTAGGTATTATGTGACGATATTTCCTTTTCCACCATAGGCCTCAAAGCGCTCCAAATGAACACTTGCAGATTCTACAAAAAGAGTGTTTCAAAGCTGCTCTTTCAAAAGAAGTGTTCAACTCTATGAGTTGGATTCATACTTCACAAAGCAGTTTCACAGAACGTTTCTGTTTCGTTTTTATAGGAAGATATTCCCGTTTGCAACGAAGGCCTGAAAGGGCTCTAAGTATCCACTTGCAGATTCTGCCAAAACACAGTTTCAAAACTGCTCTATCAAAAGGAAGGCTTATCTCTCCGAGTTGAATGCACACATCATAAAGAGGTTTCTGAGAATGCTTCTGCCTGGTTTATATGTGAAGATATTTCCTTTTCCACCATAGGCCTCAAAGCGCTCCAAACGAACACTTGCAGATTCTACAAAAAGAGTGTTTCAAAACTGCTCTTTCAAAGGAAGTGTTCAACTCTGTGAGTTGGATTCATACTATACAAAGCAGTTTCACAGAACTCTTCTGTTTAGTTTTTATGGGAAGATATTCCCGTTTCCAACGAAGGCCTGAAAGGGCTCCAAATATCCACTTGCAGATTCTGCAAAAATACAGTTTCAAAACTGCTCTATCAAAAGGAAGGCTTATCTCTCTGAGTTGAATGCACACATCATAAAGAGCTTTCTGAGAATGCTTCTGCCTTGTTTATATATGAAGATATTTCTTTTTCCACCATAGGCCTCAAATCGCTCCAAATGAACACTTGCAGATCCTACAAAAAGAGTGTTTCATAACTGCTCTAGCAAAGGAAAGGTTCACCTCTGTGAGTTGAACACACACATCTCAAAGCAGTTTGTGAGAATGCTTCTGTCCAGTTTTTATGGGAAGATATTCCCGCTTCTAACAAAGGCCTGAAAGAGCTCCAAATATCCACTTGCAGATGCTGCAAAAGACTCTTTCCAAACTGCTCCGTGAAAAGGAAGGTTCAACTCTGTGAGTTGAATGCACACATCATAAAGAAGTTTCAAAGAATGCTTCTGTCTAGGTATTATGTGACGATATTTCCTTTTCCACCATAGGCCTCAAAGCGCTCCAAATGAACACTTGCAGATTCTACAAAAAGAGTGTTTCAAAGCTGCTCTTTCAAAAGAAGTGTTCAACTCTGTGAGTTGGATTCATACTTCACAAAGCAGTTTCACAGAACGTTTCTGTTTCGTTTTTATAGGAAGATATTCCCGTTTGCAACGAAGGCCTGAAAGGGCTCTAAGTATCCACTTGCAGATTCTGCCAAAACACAGTTTCAAAACTGCTCTATCAAAAGGAAGGCTTATCTCTCCGAGTTGAATGCACACATCATAAAGAGGTTTCTGAGAATGCTTCTGCCTGGTTTATATGTGAAGATATTTCCTTTTCCACCATAGGCCTCAAAGCGCTCCAAACGAACACTTGCAGATTCTACAAAAAGAGTGTTTCAAAACTGCTCTTTCAAAGGAAGTGTTCAACTCTGTGAGTTGGATTCATACTATACAAAGCAGTTTCACAGAACTCTTCTGTTTAGTTTTTATGGGAAGATATTCCCGTTTCCAACGAAGGCCTGAAAGGGCTCCAAATATCCACTTGCAGATTCTGCAAAAATACAGTTTCAAAACTGCTCTATCAAAAGGAAGGCTTATCTCTCTGAGTTGAATGCACACATCATAAAGAGCTTTCTGAGAATGCTTCTGCCTTGTTTATATATGAAGATATTTCTTTTTCCACCATAGGCCTCAAATCGCTCCAAATGAACACTTGCAGATTCTACAAAAAGAGTGTTTCATAACTGCTCTAGCAAAGGAAAGGTTCACCTCTGTGAGTTGAACACACACATCACAAAGCAGTTTGTGAGAATGCTTCTGTCCAGTTTTTATGGGAAGATATTCCCGCTTCTAACAAAGGCCTGAAAGAGCTCCAAATATCCACTTGCAGATGCTGCAAAAAGACTCTTTCCAAACTGCTCCATGAAAAAGAAGGTTCAACTCTGTGAGTTGAATGCACACATCATAAAGAAGTTTCAAAGAATGCTTCTGTCTAGGTATTATGTGACGATATTTCCTTTTCCACCATAGGCCTCAAAGCGCTCCAAATGAACACATGTAGATTCTACAAAAAGAGTGTTTCAAAGCTGCTCTTTCAAAAGAAGTGTTCAACTCTGTGAGTTGGATTCATACTTCACAAAGCAGTTTCACAGAACGTTTCTGTTTCGTTTTTATGGGAAGATATTCCCGTTTGCAACGAAGGCCTGAAAGGGCTCTAAGTATCCACTTGCAGATTCTGCCAAAACACAGTTTCAAAACTGCTCTATCAAAAGGAAGGCTTATCTCTCCGAGTTGAATGCACACATCATAAAGAGGTTTCTGAGAATGCTTCTGCCTGGTTTATATGTGAAGATATTTCCTTTTCCACCATAGGCCTCAAAGCGCTCCAAACGAACACTTGCAGATTCTACAAAAAGAGTGTTTCAAAACTGCTCTTTCAAAGGAAGTGTTCAACTCTGTGAGTTGGATTCATACTACACAAAGCAGTTTCACAGAACTCTTCTGTTTACTTTTTATGGGAAGATATTCCCGTTTCCAACAAAGGCCTGAAAGGGCTCCAAATATCCACTTGCAGATTCTGCAAAAATACAGTTTCAAAACTGCTCTATCAAAAGGAAGGCTTATCTCTCTGAGTTGAATGCACACATCATAAAGAGCTTTCTGAGAATGCTTCTGCCTTGTTTATATATGAAGATATTTCTTTTTCCACCATAGGCCTCAAATCGCTCCAAATGAACACTTGCAGATTCTACAAAAAGAGTGTTTCATAACTGCTCTAGCAAAGGAAAGGTTCACCTCTGTGAGTTGAGCACACACATCTCAAAGCAGTTTGTGAGAATGCTTCTGTCCAGTTTTTATGGGAAGATATACCCGCTTCTAGCAAAGGACTGAAAGAGCTCCAAATATCCACTTGCAGATGCTGCAAAAAGACTCTTTCCAAACTGCTCCATGAAAAAGAAGGTTCAACTCTGTGAGTTGAATGCACACATCATAAAGAAGTTTCAAAGAATGCTTCTGTCTAGGTTTTATGTGAAGATATTCCTTTTTCCACCATAGGCCTCAAAGCGCTCCAAATGAACACTTGCAGATTCTACAAAAAGAGTGTTTCATAACTGCTCTAGCAAAGGAAAGGTTCACCTCTGTGAGTTGAACACACACATCACAAAGCAGTTTGTGAGAATGCTTCTGTCCAGTTTTAATGGGAAGATATTCCCGCTTCTAACAAAGGCCTGAAAGAGCTCCAAATATCCACTTGCAGATGCTGCAAAAAGACTCTTTCCAAACTGCTCCATGAAAAGGAATGTTCAACTCTGTGAGTTGAATGCACACATCATAAAGAAGTTTCAAAGAATGCTTCTGTCTAGGTTTTATGTGAAGATATTTCCCTTTCCACCATAGGCCTCAAAGCGCTCCAAATGAACACTTGCAGATTCTACAAAAAGAGTGTTTCAAAGCTGCTCTTTCAAAAGAAGTGTTCAACTCTGTGAGTTGGATTCATACTTCACAAAGCAGTTTCACAGAACGTTTCTGTTTCGTTTTTATGGGAAGATATTCCCGTTTGCAACGAAAGCCTGAAAGGGCTCTAAGTATCCACTTGCAGATTCTGCCAAAACACACTTTCAAAACTGCTCTATCAAAAGGAAGGCTTATCTCTCCGAGTTGAATGCACACATCATAAAGAGGTTTCTGAGAATGCTTCTGCCTGGTTTATATGTGAAGATATTTCCTTTTCCACCATAGGCCTCAAAGCGCTCCAAACGAACACTTGCAGATTCTACAAAAAGAGTGTTTCAAAACTGCTCTTTCAAAGGAAGTGTTCAACTCTGTGAGTTGGATTCATACTACACAAAGCAGTTTCACAGAACTCTTCTGTTTAGTTTTTATGGGAAGATATTCCCGTTTCCAACGAAGGCCTGAAAGGGCTCCAAATATCCACTTGCAGATTCTGCAAAAACACAGGTTCAAAACTGCTCTATCAAAAGGAAGGCTTATCTCTCTGAGTTGAATGCACACATCATAAAGGGGTTTCTGAGAATGCTTCTGCCTTGTTTATATATGAAGATATTTCTTTTTCCACCATAGGCCTCAAAGCGCTCCAAATGAACACTTGCAGATTCTACAAAAAGAGTGTTTCATAACTGCTCTAGCAAAGGAAAGGTTCACCTCTGTGAGTTGAACACACACATCACAAAGCAGTTTGTGAGAATGCTTCGGTTTAGTTTTTATGGGAAGATATACCCGCTTCTAACAAAGGCCTGAAAGAGCTCCAAATATCCACTTGCAGATGCTGCAAAAAGACTCTTTCCAAACTGCTCCATGAAAAGGAAAGTTCAACTCTGTGAGTTGAATGCACACATCCTAAAGAAGTTTCAAAGAATGCTTCTGTCTAGGTATTATGTGACGATATTTCCTTTTCCACCATAGGCCTCAAAGCGCTCCAAATGAACACATGTAGATTCTACAAAAAGAGTGTTTAAAAGCTGCGCTTTCAAAAGAAGTGTTCAACTCTGTGAGTTGGATTCATACTTCACAAAGCAGTTTCACAGAACGTTTCTGTTTCGTTTTTATGGGAAGATATTCCCGTTTGCAACGAAGGCCTGAAAGGGCTCTAAGTATCCACTTGCAGATTCTGCCAAAACACACTTTCAAAACTGCTCTATCAAAAGGAAGGCTTATCTCTCCGAGTTGAATGCACACATCATAAAGAGGTTTCTGAGAATGCTTCTGCCTGGTTTATATGTGAAGATATTTCCTTTTCCACCATAGGCCTCAAAGCGCTCCAAACGAACACTTGCAGATTCTACAAAAAGAGTGTTTCAAAACTGCTCTTTCAAAGGAAGTGTTCAACTCTGTGAGTTGGATTCATACTACACAAAGCAGTTTCACAGAACTCTTCTGTTTAGTTTTTATGGGAAGATATTCCCGTTTCCAACAAAGGCCTGAAAGGGCTCCAAATATCCACTTGCAGATTCTGCAAAAATACAGTTTCAAAACTGCTCTATCAAAAGGAAGGCTTATCTCTCTGAGTTGAATGCACACATCATAAAGAGCTTTCTGAGAATGCTTCTGCCTTGTTTATATATGAAGATATTTCTTTTTCCACCATAGGCCTCAAATCGCTCCAAATGAACACTTGCAGATCCTACAAAAAGAGTGTTTCATAACTGCTCTAGCAAAGGAAAGGTTCACCTCTGTGAGTTGAACACACACATCTCAAAGCAGTTTGTGAGAATGCTTCTGTCCAGTTTTTATGGGAAGATATTCCCGCTTCTAACAAAGGCCTGAAAGAGCTCCAAATATCCACTTGCAGATGCTGCAAAAGACTCTTTCCAAACTGCTCCGTGAAAAGGAAGGTTCAACTCTGTGAGTTGAATGCACACATCATAAAGAAGTTTCAAAGAATGCTTCTGTCTAGGTATTATGTGACGATATTTCCTTTTCCACCATAGGCCTCAAAGCGCTCCAAATGAACACTTGCAGATTCTACAAAAAGAGTGTTTCAAAGCTGCTCTTTCAAAAGAAGTGTTCAACTCTGTGAGTTGGATTCATACTTCACAAAGCAGTTTCACAGAACGTTTCTGTTTCGTTTTTATAGGAAGATATTCCCGTTTGCAACGAAGGCCTGAAAGGGCTCTAAGTATCCACTTGCAGATTCTGCCAAAACACAGTTTCAAAACTGCTCTATCAAAAGGAAGGCTTATCTCTCCGAGTTGAATGCACACATCATAAAGAGGTTTCTGAGAATGCTTCTGCCTGGTTTATATGTGAAGATATTTCCTTTTCCACCATAGGCCTCAAAGCGCTCCAAACGAACACTTGCAGATTCTACAAAAAGAGTGTTTCAAAACTGCTCTTTCAAAGGAAGTGTTCAACTCTGTGAGTTGGATTCATACTATACAAAGCAGTTTCACAGAACTCTTCTGTTTAGTTTTTATGGGAAGATATTCCCGTTTCCAACGAAGGCCTGAAAGGGCTCCAAATATCCACTTGCAGATTCTGCAAAAATACAGTTTCAAAACTGCTCTATCAAAAGGAAGGCTTATCTCTCTGAGTTGAATGCACACATCATAAAGAGCTTTCTGAGAATGCTTCTGCCTTGTTTATATATGAAGATATTTCTTTTTCCACCATAGGCCTCAAATCGCTCCAAATGAACACTTGCAGATCCTACAAAAAGAGTGTTTCATAACTGCTCTAGCAAAGGAAAGGTTCACCTCTGTGAGTTGAACACACACATCTCAAAGCAGTTTGTGAGAATGCTTCTGTCCAGTTTTTATGGGAAGATATTCCCGCTTCTAACAAAGGCCTGAAAGAGCTCCAAATATCCACTTGCAGATGCTGCAAAAGACTCTTTCCAAACTGCTCCGTGAAAAGGAAGGTTCAACTCTGTGAGTTGAATGCACACATCCTAAAGAAGTTTCAAAGAATGCTTCTGTCTAGGTATTATGTGACGATATTTCCTTTTCCACCATAGGCCTCAAAGCGCTCCAAATGAACACTTGCAGATTCTACAAAAAGAGTGTTTCAAAGCTGCTCTTTCAAAAGAAGTGTTCAACTCTGTGAGTTGGATTCATACTTCACAAAGCAGTTTCACAGAACGTTTCTGTTTCGTTTTTATAGGAAGATATTCCCGTTTGCAACGAAGGCCTGAAAGGGCTCTAAGTATCCACTTGCAGATTCTGCCAAAACACAGTTTCAAAACTGCTCTATCAAAAGGAAGGCTTATCTCTCCGAGTTGAATGCACACATCATAAAGAGGTTTCTGAGAATGCTTCTGCCTGGTTTATATGTGAAGATATTTCCTTTTCCACCATAGGCCTCAAAGCGCTCCAAACGAACACTTGCAGATTCTACAAAAAGAGTGTTTCAAAACTGCTCTTTCAAAGGAAGTGTTCAACTCTGTGAGTTGGATTCATACTATACAAAGCAGTTTCACAGAACTCTTCTGTTTAGTTTTTATGGGAAGATATTCCCGTTTCCAACGAAGGCCTGAAAGGGCTCCAAATATCCACTTGCAGATTCTGCAAAAATACAGTTTCAAAACTGCTCTATCAAAAGGAAGGCTTATCTCTCTGAGTTGAATGCACACATCATAAAGAGCTTTCTGAGAATGCTTCTGCCTTGTTTATATATGAAGATATTTCTTTTTCCACCATAGGCCTCAAATCGCTCCAAATGAACACTTGCAGATTCTACAAAAAGAGTGTTTCATAACTGCTCTAGCAAAGGAAAGGTTCACCTCTGTGAGTTGAACACACACATCACAAAGCAGTTTGTGAGAATGCTTCTGTCCAGTTTTTATGGGAAGATATTCCCGCTTCTAACAAAGGCCTGAAAGAGCTCCAAATATCCACTTGCAGATGCTGCAAAAAGACTCTTTCCAAACTGCTCCATGAAAAAGAAGGTTCAACTCTGTGAGTTGAATGCACACATCATAAAGAAGTTTCAAAGAATGCTTCTGTCTAGGTATTATGTGACGATATTTCCTTTTCCACCATAGGCCTCAAAGCGCTCCAAATGAACACATGTAGATTCTACAAAAAGAGTGTTTCAAAGCTGCTCTTTCAAAAGAAGTGTTCAACTCTGTGAGTTGGATTCATACTTCACAAAGCAGTTTCACAGAACGTTTCTGTTTCGTTTTTATGGGAAGATATTCCCGTTTGCAACGAAGGCCTGAAAGGGCTCTAAGTATCCACTTGCAGATTCTGCCAAAACACAGTTTCAAAACTGCTCTATCAAAAGGAAGGCTTATCTCTCCGAGTTGAATGCACACATCATAAAGAGGTTTCTGAGAATGCTTCTGCCTGGTTTATATGTGAAGATATTTCCTTTTCCACCATAGGCCTCAAAGCGCTCCAAACGAACACTTGCAGATTCTACAAAAAGAGTGTTTCAAAACTGCTCTTTCAAAGGAAGTGTTCAACTCTGTGAGTTGGATTCATACTACACAAAGCAGTTTCACAGAACTCTTCTGTTTACTTTTTATGGGAAGATATTCCCGTTTCCAACAAAGGCCTGAAAGGGCTCCAAATATCCACTTGCAGATTCTGCAAAAATACAGTTTCAAAACTGCTCTATCAAAAGGAAGGCTTATCTCTCTGAGTTGAATGCACACATCATAAAGAGCTTTCTGAGAATGCTTCTGCCTTGTTTATATATGAAGATATTTCTTTTTCCACCATAGGCCTCAAATCGCTCCAAATGAACACTTGCAGATTCTACAAAAAGAGTGTTTCATAACTGCTCTAGCAAAGGAAAGGTTCACCTCTGTGAGTTGAACACACACATCTCAAAGCAGTTTGTGAGAATGCTTCTGTCCAGTTTTTATGGGAAGATATACCCGCTTCTAGCAAAGGACTGAAAGAGCTCCAAATATCCACTTGCAGATGCTGCAAAAAGACTCTTTCCAAACTGCTCCATGAAAAAGAAGGTTCAACTCTGTGAGTTGAATGCACACATCATAAAGAAGTTTCAAAGAATGCTTCTGTCTAGGTTTTATGTGAAGATATTCCTTTTTCCACCATAGGCCTCAAAGCGCTCCAAATGAACACTTGCAGATTCTACAAAAAGAGTGTTTCATAACTGCTCTAGCAAAGGAAAGGTTCACCTCTGTGAGTTGAACACACACATCACAAAGCAGTTTGTGAGAATGCTTCTGTCCAGTTTTAATGGGAAGATATTCCCGCTTCTAACAAAGGCCTGAAAGAGCTCCAAATATCCACTTGCAGATGCTGCAAAAAGACTCTTTCCAAACTGCTCCATGAAAAGGAATGTTCAACTCTGTGAGTTGAATGCACACATCATAAAGAAGTTTCAAAGAATGCTTCTGTCTAGGTTTTATGTGAAGATATTTCCCTTTCCACCATAGGCCTCAAAGCGCTCCAAATGAACACTTGCAGATTCTACAAAAAGAGTGTTTCAAAGCTGCTCTTTCAAAAGAAGTGTTCAACTCTGTGAGTTGGATTCATACTTCACAAAGCAGTTTCACAGAACGTTTCTGTTTCGTTTTTATGGGAAGATATTCCCGTTTGCAACGAAAGCCTGAAAGGGCTCTAAGTATCCACTTGCAGATTCTGCCAAAACACACTTTCAAAACTGCTCTATCAAAAGGAAGGCTTATCTCTCCGAGTTGAATGCACACATCATAAAGAGGTTTCTGAGAATGCTTCTGCCTGGTTTATATGTGAAGATATTTCCTTTTCCACCATAGGCCTCAAAGCGCTCCAAACGAACACTTGCAGATTCTACAAAAAGAGTGTTTCAAAACTGCTCTTTCAAAGGAAGTGTTCAACTCTGTGAGTTGGATTCATACTACACAAAGCAGTTTCACAGAACTCTTCTGTTTACTTTTTATGGGAAGATATTCCCGTTTCCAACGAAGGCCTGAAAGGGCTCCAAATATCCACTTGCAGATTCTGCAAAAACACAGGTTCAAAACTGCTCTATCAAAAGGAAGGCTTATCTCTCTGAGTTGAATGCACACATCATAAAGGGGTTTCTGAGAATGCTTCTGCCTTGTTTATATATGAAGATATTTCTTTTTCCACCATAGGCCTCAAAGCGCTCCAAATGAACACTTGCAGATTCTACAAAAAGAGTGTTTCATAACTGCTCTAGCAAAGGAAAGGTTCACCTCTGTGAGTTGAACACACACATCACAAAGCAGTTTGTGAGAATGCTTCGGTTTAGTTTTTATGGGAAGATATACCCGCTTCTAACAAAGGCCTGAAAGAGCTCCAAATATCCACTTGCAGATGCTGCAAAAAGACTCTTTCCAAACTGCTCCATGAAAAAGAAGGTTCAACTCTGTGAGTTGAATGCACACATCATAAAGAAGTTTCAAAGAATGCTTCTGTCTAGGTTTTATGTGAAGATATTTCTTTTTCCACCATAGGCCTCAAAGCGCTCCAAATCAACACTTGCAGATTCTACAAAAAGAGTGTTTCATAACTGCTCTAGCAAAGGAAAGGTTCACCTCTGTGAGTTGAACACACACATCACAAAGCAGTTTGTGAGAATGCTTCTGTCCAGTTTTAATGGGAAGATATTCCCGCTTCTAACAAAGGCCTGAAAGAGCTCCAAATATCCACTTGCAGATGCTGCAAAAAGACTCTTTCCAAACTGCTCCATGAAAAGCAATGTTCAACTCTGTGAGTTGAATGCACACATCATAAAGAAGTTTCAAAGAATGCTTCTGTCTAGGTTTTATGTGAAGATATTTCCTTTTCCACCATAGGCCGCAAAGCGCTCCAAATGAACACTTGCGGATTCTACAAAAAGAGTGTTTCAAAGCTGCTCTTTCAAAAGAAGTGTTCAACTCTGTGAGTTGGATTCATACTTCACAAAGGAGTTTCACAGAACGCTTCTGTTATAGTTTTTATGGGAAGTTATTCCCGTTTCCAACGAAGGCCTGAAAGGGCTCCAAATATACACTTGCAGATTCTGCAAAAACACAGTTGCAAAACTGCTCTATCAAAAGGAAGGCTTATCTCTCCGAGTTGAATGCACACATCATAAAGAGGTTTCTGAGAATGCTTCTGCCTGGATTATATGTGAAGATATTTCCTTTTCCACCGTAGGCCTCAAAGCGCTCCAAACGAACACTTGCAGATTCTACAAAAAGAGTGTTTCAAAACTGCTCTTTGAAAGGAAGTGTTCAACTCTGTGAGTTGGATTCATACTACACAAAGCAGTTTCACAGAACTCTTCTGTTTAGTTTTTAATGGAAGATATTCCCGTTTCCAACGAAGGCCTGAAAGGGCTCCAAATATCCACTTGCAGATTCTGCAAAAACACAGTTTCAAAACTGCTCTATCAAAAGGAAGGCTTATCTCTCTGAGTTGAATGCACACATCATAAAGAGCTTTCTGAGAATGCTTCTGCCTTGTTTATATATGAAGATATTTCTTTTTCCACCATAGGCCTCAAATCGCTCCAAATGAACACTTGCAGATTCTACAAAAAGAGTGTTTCATAACTGCTCTAGCAAAGGAAAGGTTCACCTCTGTGAGTTGAACACACACATCACAAAGCAGTTTGTGAGAATGCTTCTGTCCAGTTTTTATGGGAAGATATTCCCGCTTCTAACAAAGGCCTGAAAGAGCTCCAAATATCCACTTGCAGATGCTGCAAAAAGACTCTTTCCAAACTGCTCCATGAAAGGAAGGTTCAACTCTGTGAGTTGAATGCACACATCATAAAGAAGTTTCAAAGAATGCTTCTGTCTAGGTATTATGTGACGATATTTCCTTTTCCACCATAGGCCTCAAAGCGCTCCAAATGAACACATGTAGATTCTACAAAAAGAGTGTTTCAAAGCTGCTCTTTCAAAAGAAGTGTTCAACTCTGTGAGTTGGATTCATACTTCACAAAGCAGTTTCACAGAACGTTTCTGTTTCGTTTTTATGGGAAGATATTCCCGTTTGCAACGAAGGCCTGAAAGGGCTCTAAGTATCCACTTGCAGATTCTGCCAAAACACAGTTTCAAAACTGCTCTATCAAAAGGAAGGCTTATCTCTCCGAGTTGAATGCACACATCATAAAGAGGTTTCTGAGAATGCTTCGGCCTGGTTTATATGTGAAGATATTTCCTTTTCCACCATCGGCCTCAAAGCGCTCCAAACGAACACTTGCAGATTCTACAAAAAGAGTGTTTCAAAACTGCTCTTTCAAAAGAAGTGTTCAACTCTGTGAGTTGGATTCATACTACACAAAGCAGTTTCACAGAACTCTTCTGTTTAGTTTTTATGGGAAGATATTCCCGTTTCCAACGAAGGCCTGAAAGGGCTCCAAATATCCACTTGCAGATTCTGCAAAAACACAGTTTCAAAACTGCTCTATGAAAAGGAAGGCTTATCTCTCTGAGTTGAATGCACACATCATAAAGAGCTTTCTGAGAATGCTTCTGCCTTGTTTATATATGAAGATATTTCTTTTTCCACCATAGGCCTCAAATCGCTCCAAATGAACACTTGCAGATTCTACAAAAAGAGTGTTTCATAACTGCTCTAGCAAAGGAAAGGTTCACCTCTGTGAGTTGAACACACACATCACAAAGCAGTTTGTGAGAATGCTTCTGTCCAGTTTTTATGGGAAGATATTCCCGCTTCTAACAAAGGCCTGATAGAGCTCCAAATATCCACTTGCAGATGCTGCAAAAAGACTCTTTCCAAACTGCTCCATGAAAAAGAAGGTTCAACTCTGTGAGTTGAATGCACACATCATAAAGAAGTTTCAAAGAATGCTTCTGTCTAGGTTTTATGTGAAGATATTTCTTTTTCCACCATAGGCCTCAAAGCGCTCCAAATGAACACTTGCAGATTCTACAAAAAGAGTGTTTCATAACTGCTCTAGCAAAGGAAAGGTTCACCTCTGTGAGTTGAACACACACATCACAAAGCAGTTTGTGAGAATGCTTCTGTCAAGTTTTAATGGGAAGATATTCCCGCTTCTAACAAAGGCCTGAAAGAGCTCCAAATATCCACTTGCAGATGCTGCAAAAAGACTCTTTCCAAACTGCTCCATGAAAAGGAATGTTCAACTCTGTGAGTTGAATGCACACATCATAAAGAAGTTTCAAAGAATGCTTCTGTCTAGGTTTTATGTGAAGATATTTCCCTTTCCACCATAGGCCTCAAAGCGCTCCAAATGAACACTTGCAGATTCTAAAAAAAGAGCGTTTCAAAGCTGCTCTTTCAAAAGAAGTGTTCAACTCTGTGAGTTGGATTCATACTTCACAAAGCAGTTTCACAGAACGTTTCTGTTTCGTTTTTATGGGAAGATATTCCCGTTTGCAACGAAGGCCTGAAAGGGCTCTAAGTATCCACTTGCAGATTCTGCCAAAACACACTTTCAAAACTGCTCTATCAAAAGGAAGGCTTATCTCTCCGAGTTGAATGCACACATCATAAAGAGGTTTCTGAGAATGCTTCTGCCTGGTTTATATGTGAAGATATTTCCTTTTCCACCATAGGCCTCAAAGCGCTCCAAACGAACACTTGCAGATTCTACAAAAAGAGTGTTTCAAAACTGCTCTTTCAAAGGAAGTGTTCAACTCTGTGAGTTGGATTCATACTACACAAAGCAGTTTCACAGAACTCTTCTGTTTAGTATTTATGGGAAGATATTCCCGTTTCCAACGAAGGCCTGAAAGGGCAACAAATATCCACTTGCAGATTCTGCAAAAACACAGGTTCAAAACTGCTCTATCAAAAGGAAGGCTTATCTCTCTGAGTTGAATGCACACATCATAAAGGGGTTTCTGAGAATGCTTCTGCCTTGTTTATATATGAAGATATTTCTTTTTCCACCATAGGCCTCCAAGCGCTCCAAATGAACACTTGCAGATTCTACAAAAAGAGTGTTTCATAACTGCTCTAGCAAAGGAAAGGTTCACCTCTGTGAGTTGAACACACACATCACAAAGCAGTTTGTGAGAATGCTTCGGTTTAGTTTTTATGGGAAGATATTCCGGCTTCTAACAAAGGCCTGAAAGAGCTCCAAATATCCACTTGCAGATGCTGCAAAAAGACTCTTTCCAAACTGCTCCATGAAAAAGAAGGTTCAACTCTGTGAGTTGAATGCACACATCATAAAGAAGTTTCAAAGAATGCTTCTGTCTAGGTTTTATGTGAAGATATTTCTTTTTCCACCATAGGCCTCAAAGCGCTCCAAATGAACACTTGCAGATTCTACAAAAAGAGTGTTTCATAACTGCTCTAGCAAAGGAAAGGTTCACCTCTGTGAGTTGAACACACACATCACAAAACAGTTTGTGAGAATGCTTCTGTCCAGTTTTAATGGGAAGATATTCCCGCTTCTAACAAAGGCCTGAAAGAGCTCCAAATATCCACTTGCAGATGCTGCAAAAAGACTCTTTCCAAACTGCTCCATGAAAAGGAATGTTCAACTCTGTGAGTTGAATGGACACATCATAAAGAAGTTTCAAAGAATGCTTCTGTCTAGGTTTTATGTGAAGATATTTCCTTTTCCACCATAGGCCTCAAAGCGCTCCAAATGAACACTTGCAGATTCTACAAAAAGAGTGTTTCAAAGCTGCTCTTTCAAAAGAAGTGTTCAACTCTGTGAGTTGGATTCATACTTCACAAAGGAGTTTCACAGAACGCTTCTGTTTAGTTTTTATGGGAAGATATTCCCGTTTCCAACGAAGGCCTGAAAGGGCTCCAAATATACACTTGCAGATTCTGCAAAAACACAGTTGCAAAACTGCTCAATCAAAAGGAAGGCTTATCTCTCCGAGTTGAATGCACACATCATAAAGAGGTTTCTGAGAATGCTTCTGCCTGGATTATATGTGAAGATATTTCCTTTTCCACCATAGGCCTCAAAGCGCTCCAAACGAACACTTGCAGATTCTACAAGAAGAGTGTTTCAAAACTGCTCTTTGAAAGGAAGTGTTCAACTCTGTGAGTTGGATTCATACTACACAAAGCAGTTTCACAGAACTCTTCTGTTTAGTTTTTAAAGGAAGATATTCCCGTTTCCAACGAAGGCCTGAAAGGGCTCCAAATATCCACTTGCAGATTCTGCAAAAACACAGTTTCAAAACTGCTCTATCAAAAGGAAGGCTTATCTCTCTGAGTTGAATGCACACATCATAAAGAGCTTTCTGAGAATGCTTCTGCCTTGTTTATATGTGAAGATATTTCTTTTTCCACCATAGGCCTCAAATCGCTCCAAATGAACACTTGCAGATTCTACAAAAAGAGTGTTTCATAACTGCTCTAGCAAAGGAAAGGTTCACCTCTGTGAGTTGAACACACACATCACAAAGCAGTTTGTGAGAATGCTTCTGTCCAGTTTTTATGGGAAGATATTCCCGCTTCTAACAAAGGCCTGAAAGAGCTCCAAATATCCACTTGCAGATGCTGCAAAAAGACTCTTTCCAAACCGCTCCATGAAAAGGAAAGTTCAACTCTGTGAGTTGAATGCACACATCATAAAGAAGTTTCAAAGAATGCTTCTGTCTAGGTATTATGTGACGATATTTCCTTTTCCACCATAGGCCTCAAAGCGCTCCAAATGAACACATGTAGATTCTACAAAAAGAGTGTTTAAAAGCTGCGCTTTCAAAAGAAGTGTTCAACTCTGTGAGTTGGATTCATACTTCACAAAGCAGTTTCACAGAACGTTTCTGTTTCGTTTTTATGGGAAGATATTCCCGTTTGCAACGAAGGCCTGAAAGGGCTCTAAGTATCCACTTGCAGATTCTGCCAAAACACAGTTTCAAAACTGCTCTATCAAAAGGAAGGCTTATCTCTCCGAGTTGAATGCACACATCATAAAGAGGTTTCTGAGAATGCTTCTGCCTGGTTTATATGTGAAGATATTTCCTTTTCCACCATCGGGCTCAAAGCGCTCCAAACGAACACTTGCAGATTCTACAAAAAGAGTGTTTCAAAACTGCTCTTTCAAAAGAAGTGTTCAACTCTGTGAGTTGGATTCATACTACACAAAGCAGTTTCACAGAACTCTTCTGTTTAGTTTTTATGGGAAGATATTCCCGTTTCCAACGAAGGCCTGAAAGTGCTCCAAATATCCACTTGCAGATTCTGCAAAAACACAGTTTCAAAACTGCTCTATCAAAAGGAAGGCTTATCTCTCTGAGTTGAATGCACACATCATAAAGAGCTTTCTGAGAATGCTTCTGCCTTGTTTATATATGAAGATATTTCTTTTTCCACCACAGGCCTCAAATCGCTCCAAATGAACACTTGCAGATTCTACAAAAAGAGTGTTTCATAACTGCTCTAGCAAAGGAAAGGTTCACCTCTGTGAGTTGAACACACACATCACAAAGCAGTTTGTGAGAATGCTTCTGTCCAGTTTTTATGGGAAGATATTCCCGCTTCTAACAAAGGCCTGAAAGAGCTCCAAATATCCACTTGCAGATGCTGCAAAAAGACTCTTTCCAAACTGCTCCGTGAAAAGGAAGGTTCAACTCTGTGAGTTGAATGCACACATCATAAAGAAGTTTCAAAGAATGCTTCTGTCTAGGTATTATGTGACGATATTTCCTTTTCCACCATAGGCCTCAAAGCGCTCCAAATGAACACATGTAGATTCTACAAAAAGAGTGTTTCAAAGCTGCTCTTTCAAAAGAAGTGTTCAACTCTGTGAGTTGGATTCATACTTCACAAAGCAGTTTCACAGAACGTTTCTGTTTCGTTTTTATGGGAAGATATTCCCGTTTGCAACGAAGGCCTGAAAGGGCTCTACGTATCCACTTGCAGATTCTGCCAAAACACAGTTTCAAAACTGCTCTATCAAAAGGAAGGCTTATCTCTCCGAGTTGAATGCACACATCATAAAGAGGTTTCTGAGAATGCTTCTGCCTGGTTTATATGTGAAGATATTTCCTTTTCCACCATAGGCCTCAAAGCGCTCCAAACGAACACTTGCAGATTCTACAAAAAGAGTGTTTCAAAACTGCTCTTTCAAAGGAAGTGTTCAACTCTGTGAGTTGGATTCATACTTCACAAAGGAGTTTCACAGAACGCTTCTGTTTAGTTTTTATGGGAAGATATTCCCGTTTCCAACGAAGGCCTGAAAGGGCTCCAAATATCCACTTGCAGATTCTGCAAAAACACAGTTTCAAAACTGCTCTATCAAAAGGAAGGCTTATCTCTCTGAGTTGAATGCACACATCATAAAGAGCTTTCTGAGAATGCTTCTGCCTTGTTTATATATGAAGATATTTCTTTTTCCACCATAGGCCTCAAATCGCTCCAAATGAACACTTGCAGATTCTACAAAAAGAGTGTTTCATAACTGCTCTAGCAAAGGAAAGGTTCACCTCTGTGAGTTGAACACACACATCACAAAGCAGTTTGTGAGAATGCTTCTGTCCAGTTTTTATGGGAAGATATTCGCGCTTCTAACAAAGGCCTGAAAGAGCTCCAAATATCCACTTGCAGATGCTGCAAAAAGACTCTTTCCAAACTGCTCCGTGAAAAGGAAGGTTCAACTCTGTGAGTTGAATGCACACATCATAAAGAAGTTTCAAAGAATGCTTCTGTCTAGGTTTTATGTGAAGATATTTCCTTTTCCACCATAGGCCTCAAAGCGCTCCAAATGAACACTTGCAGATTCTACAAAAAGAGTGTTTCAAAGCTGCTCTTTCAAAAGAAGTGTTCAACTCTGTGAGTTGGATTCATACTTCACAAAGGAGTTTCACAGAACGCTTCTGTTTAGTTTTTATGGGAAGATATTCCCGTTTCCAACGAAGGCCTGAAAGGGCTCCAAATATCCACTTGCAGATTCTGCAAAAACACAGTTTCAAAACTGCTCTATCAAAAGGAAGGCTTATCTCTCTGAGTTGAATGCACACATCATAAAGAGCTTTCTGAGAATGCTTCTGCCTTGTTTATATATGAAGATATTTCTTTTTCCACCATAGGCCTCAAATCGCTCCAAATGAACACTTGCAGATTCTACAAAAAGAGTGTTTCATAACTGCTCTAGCAAAGGAAAGGTTCACCTCTGTGAGTTGAACACACACATCACAAAGCAGTTTGTGAGAATGCTTCTGTCCAGTTTTTATGGGAAGATATTCGCGCTTCTAACAAAGGCCTGAAAGAGCTCCAAATATCCACTTGCAGATGCTGCAAAAAGACTCTTTCCAAACTGCTCCGTGAAAAGGAAGGTTCAACTCTGTGAGTTGAATGCACACATCATAAAGAAGTTTCAAAGAATGCTTCTGTCTAGGTTTTATGTGAAGATATTTCCTTTTCCTCCATAGGCCTCAAAGCGCTCCAAATGAACACTTGCAGATTCTACAAAAAGAGTGTTTCAAAGCTGCTCTTTCAAAAGAAGTGTTCAACTCTGTGAGTTGGATTCATACTTCACAAAGGGGTTTCACAGAACGCTTCTGTTTAGTTTTTATGGGAAGATATTCCCGTTTCCAACGAAGGCCTGAAAGGGCTCCAAATATCCACTTGCAGATTCTGCAAAAACACAGTTGCAAAACTGCTCTATCAAAAGGAAGGCTTATCTCTCCGAGTTGAATGCACACATCATAAAGAGGTTTCTGAGAATGCTTCTGCCTGGATTATATGTGAAGATATTTACTTTTCCACCATAGGCCTCAAAGCGCTCCAAACGAACACTTTCAGATTCTACAAAAAGAGTGTTTCAAAACTGCTCTTTGAAAGGAAGTGTTCAACTCTGTGAGTTGGATTCATACTACACAAAGCAGTTTCACAGAACTCTTCTGTTTAGTTTTTAATGGAAGATATTCCCGTTTCCAACGAAGGCCTGAAAGGGCTCCAAATATCCACTTGCAGATTCTGCAAAAACACAGTTTCAAAACTGCTCTATCAAAAGGAAGGCTTATCTCTCTGAGTTGAATGCACACATCATAAAGAGCTTTCTGAGAATGCTTCTGCCTTGTTTATATATGAAGATATTTCTTTTTCCACCATAGGCCTCAAATCGCTCCAAATGAACACTTGCAGATTCTACAAAAAGAGTGTTTCATAACTGCTCTAGAAAAGCAAAGGTTCACCTCTGTGAGTTGAACACACACATCACAAAGCAGTTTGTGAGAATGCTTCTGTCCAGTTTTTATGGGAAGATATTCCCGCTTCTAACAAAGGCCTGAAAGAGCTCCAAATATCCACTTGCAGATGCTGCAAAAAGACTCTTTCCAAACTGCTCCATTAAAAGGAATGTTCAACTCTGTGAGTTGAATGCACACATCATAAAGAAGTTTCAAAGAATGCTTCTGTCTAGGTATTATGTGACGATATTTCCTTTTCCACCATAGGCCTCAAAGCGCTCCAAATGAACACATGTAGATTCTACAAAAAGAGTGTTTCAAAGCTGCTCTTTCAAAAGAAGTGTTCAACTCTGTGAGTTGGATTCATACTTCACAAAGCAGTTTCACAGAACGTTTCTGTTTCGTTTTTATCAGAAGATATTCCCGTTTGCAACGAAGGCCTGAAAGGGCTCCAAGTATCCACTTGCAGATTCTGCCAAAACACAGTTTCAAAACTGCTCTATCAAAAGGAAGGCTTATCTCTCCGAGTTGAATGCACACATCATAAAGAGGTTTCTGAGAATGCTTCTGCCTGGTTTATATGTGAAGATATTTCCTTTTCCACCATAGGCCTCAAAGCGCTCCAAACGAACACTTGCAGATTCTACAAAAAGAGTGTTTCAAAACTGCTCTTTCAAAAGAAGTGTTCAACTCTGTGAGTTGCATTCATACTACACAAAGCAGTTTCACAGAACTCTTCTGTTTAGTTTTTATGGGAAGATATTCTCGTTTCCAACGAAGGCCTGAAAGGGCTCCAAATATCCACTTGCAGATTCTGCAAAAACACAGGTTCAAAACTGCTCTATCAAAAGGAAGGCTTATCTCTCTGAGTTGAATGCACACATCATAAAGGGGTTTCTGAGAATGCTTCTGCCTTGTTTATATATGAAGATATTTCTTTTTCCACCATAGGCCTCCAAGCGCTCCAAATGAACACTTGCAGATTCTACAAAAAGAGTGTTTCATAACTGCTCTAGCAAAGGAAAGGTTCACCTCTGTGAGTTGAACACACACATCACAAAGCAGTTTGTGAGAATGCTTCGGTTTAGTTTTTATGGGAAGATATTCCGGCTTCTAACAAAGGCCTGAAAGAGCTCCAAATATCCACTTGCAGATGCTGCAAAAAGACTCTTTCCAAACTGCTCCATGAAAAAGAAGGTTCAACTCTGTGAGTTGAATGCACACATCATAAAGAAGTTTCAAAGAATGCTTCTGTCTAGGTTTTATGTGAAGATATTTCTTTTTCCACCATAGGCCTCAAAGCGCTCCAAATGAACACTTGCAGATTCTACAAAAAGAGTGTTTCATAACTGCTCTAGCAAAGGAAAGGTTCACCTCTGTGAGTTGAACACACACATCACAAAACAGTTTGTGAGAATGCTTCTGTCCAGTTTTAATGGGAAGATATTCCCGCTTCTAACAAAGGCCTGAAAGAGCTCCAAATATCCACTTGCAGATGCTGCAAAAAGACTCTTTCCAAACTGCTCCATGAAAAGGAATGTTCAACTCTGTGAGTTGAATGGACACATCATAAAAAGTTTCAAAGAATGCTTCTGTCTAGGTTTTATGTGAAGATATTTCCTTTTCCACCATAGGCCTCAAAGCGCTCCAAATGAACACTTGCAGATTCTACAAAAAGAGTGTTTCAAAGCTGCTCTTTCAAAAGAAGTGTTCAACTCTGTGAGTTGGATTCATACTTCACAAAGGAGTTTCACAGAACGCTTCTGTTTAGTTTTTATGGGAAGATATTCCCGTTTCCAACGAAGGCCTGAAAGGGCTCCAAATATACACTTGCAGATTCTGCAAAAACACAGTTGCAAAACTGCTCAATCAAAAGGAAGGCTTATCTCTCCGAGTTGAATGCACACATCATAAAGAGGTTTCTGAGAATGCTTCTGCCTGGATTATATGTGAAGATATTTCCTTTTCCACCATAGGCCTCAAAGCGCTCCAAACGAACACTTGCAGATTCTACAAGAAGAGTGTTTCAAAACTGCTCTTTGAAAGGAAGTGTTCAACTCTGTGAGTTGGATTCATACTACACAAAGCAGTTTCACAGAACTCTTCTGTTTAGTTTTTAAAGGAAGATATTCCCGTTTCCAACGAAGGCCTGAAAGGGCTCCAAATATCCACTTGCAGATTCTGCAAAAACACAGTTTCAAAACTGCTCTATCAAAAGGAAGGCTTATCTCTCTGAGTTGAATGCACACATCATAAAGAGCTTTCTGAGAATGCTTCTGCCTTGTTTATATGTGAAGATATTTCTTTTTCCACCATAGGCCTCAAATCGCTCCAAATGAACACTTGCAGATTCTACAAAAAGAGTGTTTCATAACTGCTCTAGCAAAGGAAAGGTTCACCTCTGTGAGTTGAACACACACATCACAAAGCAGTTTGTGAGAATGCTTCTGTCCAGTTTTTATGGGAAGATATTCCCGCTTCTAACAAAGGCCTGAAAGAGCTCCAAATATCCACTTGCAGATGCTGCAAAAAGACTCTTTCCAAACCGCTCCATGAAAAGGAAAGTTCAACTCTGTGAGTTGAATGCACACATCATAAAGAAGTTTCAAAGAATGCTTCTGTCTAGGTATTATGTGACGATATTTCCTTTTCCACCATAGGCCTCAAAGCGCTCCAAATGAACACATGTAGATTCTACAAAAAGAGTGTTTAAAAGCTGCGCTTTCAAAAGAAGTGTTCAACTCTGTGAGTTGGATTCATACATCACAAAGCAGTTTCACAGAACGTTTCTGTTTCGTTTTTATGGGAAGATATTCCCGTTTGCAACGAAGGCCTGAAAGGGCTCTAAGTATCCACTTGCAGATTCTGCCAAAACACAGTTTCAAAACTGCTCTATCAAAAGGAAGGCTTATCTCTCCGAGTTGAATGCACACATCATAAAGAGGTTTCTGAGAATGCTTCTGCCTGGTTTATATGTGAAGATATTTCCTTTTCCACCATCGGCCTCAAAGCGCTCCAAACGAACACTTGCAGATTCTACAAAAAGAGTGTTTCAAAACTGCTCTTTCAAAAGAAGTGTTCAACTCTGTGAGTTGGATTCATACTACACAAAGCAGTTTCACAGAACTCTTCTGTTTAGTTTTTATGGGAAGATATTCCCGTTTCCAACGAAGGCCTGAAAGGGCTCCAAATATCCACTTGCAGATTCTGCAAAAACACAGTTTCAAAACTGCTCTATCAAAAGGAAGGCTTATCTCTCTGAGTTGAATGCACACATCATAAAGAGCTTTCTGAGAATGCTTCTGCCTTGTTTATATATGAAGATATTTCTTTTTCCACCATAGGCCTCAAATCGCTCCAAATGAACACTTGCAGATTCTACAAAAAGAGTGTTTCATAACTGCTCTAGCAAAGGAAAGGTTCACCTCTGTGAGTTGAACACACACATCACAAAGCAGTTTGTGAGAATGCTTCTGTCCAGTTTTTATGGGAAGATATTCCCGCTTCTAACAAAGGCCTGAAAGAGCTCCAAATATCCACTTGCAGATGCTGCAAAAAGACTCTTTCCAAACTGCTCCGTGAAAAGGAAGGTTCAACTCTGTGAGTTGAATGCACACATCATAAAGAAGTTTCAAAGAATGCTTCTGTCTAGGTATTATGTGACGATATTTCCTTTTCCACCATAGGCCTCAAAGCGCTCCAAATGAACACATGTAGATTCTACAAAAAGAGTGTTTCAAAGCTGCTCTTTCAAAAGAAGTGTTCAACTCTGTGAGTTGGATTCATACTTCACAAAGCAGTTTCACAGAACGTTTCTGTTTCGTTTTTATGGGAAGATATTCCCGTTTGCAACGAAGGCCTGAAAGGGCTCTACGTATCCACTTGCAGATTCTGCCAAAACACAGTTTCAAAACTGCTCTATCAAAAGGAAGGCTTATCTCTCCGAGTTGAATGCACACATCATAAAGAGGTTTCTGAGAATGCTTCTGCCTGGTTTATATGTGAAGATATTTCCTTTTCCACCATAGGCCTCAAAGCGCTCCAAACGAACACTTGCAGATTCTACAAAAAGAGTGTTTCAAAACTGCTCTTTCAAAGGAAGTGTTCAACTCTGTGAGTTGGATTCATACTACACAAAGCAGTTTCACAGAACTCTTCTGTTTAGTTTTTATGGGAAGATATTCCCGTTTCCAACGAAGGCCTGAAAGGGCTCCAAATATCCACTTGCAGATTCTGCAAAAATACAGTTTCAAAACTGCTCTATCAAAAGGAAGGCTTATCTCTCTGAGTTGAATGCACACATCATAAAGAGCTTTCTGAGAATGCTTCTGCCTTGTTTATATATGAAGATATTTCTTTTTCCACCATAGGCCTCAAAGCGCTCCAAATGAACACTTGCAGATTCTACAAAAAGAGTGTTTCATAACTGCTCTAGCAAAGGAAAGGTTCACCTCTGTGAGTTGAACACACACATCACAAAGCAGTTTGTGAGAATGCTTCTGTCCAGTTTTAATGGGAAGATATTCCCGCTTCTAACAAAGGCCTGAAAGAGCTCCAAATATCCACTTGCAGATGCTGCAAAAAGACTCTTTCCAAACTGCTCCATGAAAAGGAATGTTCAACTCTGTGAGTTGAATGCACACATCATAAAGAAGTTTCAAAGAATGCTTCTGTCTAGGTTTTATGTGAAGATATTTCCTTTTCCACCATAGGCCTCAAAGCGCTCCAAATGAACACTTGCAGATTCTAAAAAAAGAGTGTTTCAAAGCTGCTCTTTCAAAAGAAGTGTTCAACTCTGTGAGTTGGATTCATACTTCACAAAGCAGTTTCACAGAACGTTTCTGTTTCGTTTTTATGGGAAGATATTCCCGTTTGCAACGAAGGCCTGAAAGGGCTCTAAGTATCCACTTGCAGATTCTGCCAAAACACACTTTCAAAACTGCTCTATCAAAAGGAAGGCTTATCTCTCCGAGTTGAATGCACACATCATAAAGAGGTTTCTGAGAATGCTTCTGCCTGGTTTATATGTGAAGATATTTCCTTTTCCACCATAGGCCTCAAAGCGCTCCAAACGAACACTTGCAGATTCTACAAAAAGAGTGTTTCAAAACTGCTCTTTCAAAGGAAGTGTTCAACTCTGTGAGTTGGATTCATACTACACAAAGCAGTTTCACAGAACTCTTCTGTTTAGTTTTTATGGGAAGATATTCCCGTTTCCAACGAAGGCCTGAAAGGGCTCCAAATATCCACTTGCAGATTCTGCAAAAACACAGGTTCAAAACTGCTCTATCAAAAGGAAGGCTTATCTCTCTGAGTTGAATGCACACATCATAAAGGGGTTTCTGAGAATGCTTCTGCCTTGTTTATATATGAAGATATTTCTTTTTCCACCATAGGCCTCCAAGCGCTCCAAATGAACACTTGCAGATTCTACAAAAAGAGTGTTTCATAACTGCTCTAGCAAAGGAAAGGTTCACCTCTGTGAGTTGAACACACACATCACAAAGCAGTTTGTGAGAATGCTTCGGTTTAGTTTTTATGGGAAGATATTCCCGCTTCTAACAAAGGCCTGAAAGAGCTCCAAATATCCACTTGCAGATGCTGCAAAAAGACTCTTTCCAAACTGCTCCATGAAAAAGAAGGTTCAACTCTGTGAGTTGAATGCACACATCATAAAGAAGTTTCAAAGAATGCTTCTGTCTAGGTTTTATGTGAAGATATTTCTTTTTCCACCATAGGCCTCAAAGCGCTCCAAATGAACACTTGCAGATTCTACAAAAAGAGTGTTTCATAACTGCTCTAGCAAAGGAAAGGTTCACCTCTGTGAGTTGAACACACACATCACAAAGCAGTTTGTGAGAATGCTTCTGTCCAGTTTTAATGGGAAGATATTCCCGCTTCTAACAAAGGCCTGAAAGAGCTCCAAATATCCACTTGCAGATGCTGCAAAAAGACTCTTTCCAAACTGCTCCATGAAAAGGAATGTTCAACTCTGTGAGTTGAATGCACACATCATAAAGAAGTTTCAAAGAATGCTTCTGTCTAGGTTTTATGTGAAGATATTTCCTTTTCCACCATAGGCCTCAAAGCGCTCCAAATGAACACTTGCAGATTCTACAAAAAGAGTGTTTCAAAGCTGCTCTTTCAAAAGAAGTGTTCAACTCTGTGAGTTGGATTCATACTTCACAAAGGAGTTTCACAGAACGCTTCTGTTTAGTTTTTATGGGAAGATATTCCCGTTTCCAACGAAGGCCTGAAAGGGCTCCAAATATCCACTTGCAGATTCTGCAAAAACACAGTTTCAAAACTGCTCTATCAAAAGGAAGGCTTATCTCTCTGAGTTGAATGCACACATCATAAAGAGCTTTCTGAGAATGCTTCTGCCTTGTTTATATATGAAGATATTTCTTTTTCCACCATAGGCCTCAAATCGCTCCAAATGAACACTTGCAGATTCTACAAAAAGAGTGTTTCATAACTGCTCTAGCAAAGGAAAGGTTCACCTCTGTGAGTTGAACACACACATCACAAAGCAGTTTGTGAGAATGCTTCTGTCCAGTTTTTATGGGAAGATATTCGCGCTTCTAACAAAGGCCTGAAAGAGCTCCAAATATCCACTTGCAGATGCTGCAAAAAGACTCTTTCCAAACTGCTCCGTGAAAAGGAAGGTTCAACTCTGTGAGTTGAATGCACACATCATAAAGAAGTTTCAAAGAATGCTTCTGTCTAGGTTTTATGTGAAGATATTTCCTTTTCCTCCATAGGCCTCAAAGCGCTCCAAATGAACACTTGCAGATTCTACAAAAAGAGTGTTTCAAAGCTGCTCTTTCAAAAGAAGTGTTCAACTCTGTGAGTTGGATTCATACTTCACAAAGGAGTTTCACAGAACGCTTCTGTTTAGTTTTTATGGGAAGATATTCCCGTTTCCAACGAAGGCCTGAAAGGGCTCCAAATATACACTTGCAGATTCTGCAAAAACACAGTTGCAAAACTGCTCTATCAAAAGGAAGGCTTATCTCTCCGAGTTGAATGCACACATCATAAAGAGGTTTCTGAGAATGCTTCTGCCTGGATTATATGTGAAGATATTTACTTTTCCACCATAGGCCTCAAAGCGCTCCAAACGAACACTTTCAGATTCTACAAAAAGAGTGTTTCAAAACTGCTCTTTGAAAGGAAGTGTTCAACTCTGTGAGTTGGATTCATACTACACAAAGCAGTTTCACAGAACTCTTCTGTTTAGTTTTTAATGGAAGATATTCCCGTTTCCAACGAAGGCCTGAAAGGGCTCCAAATATCCACTTGCAGATTCTGCAAAAACACAGTTTCAAAACTGCTCTATCAAAAGGAAGGCTTATCTCTCTGAGTTGAATGCACACATCATAAAGAGCTTTCTGAGAATGCTTCTGCCTTGTTTATATATGAAGATATTTCTTTTTCCACCATAGGCCTCAAATCGCTCCAAATGAACACTTGCAGATTCTACAAAAAGAGTGTTTCATAACTGCTCTAGAAAAGCAAAGGTTCACCTCTGTGAGTTGAACACACACATCACAAAGCAGTTTGTGAGAATGTTTCTGTCCAGTTTTTATGGGAAGATATTCCCGCTTCTAACAAAGGCCTGAAAGAGCTCCAAATATCCACTTGCAGATGCTGCAAAAAGACTCTTTCCAAACTGCTCCATGAAAAGGAATGTTCAACTCTGTGAGTTGAATGCACACATCATAAAGAAGTTTCAAAGAATGCTTCTGTCTAGGTATTATGTGACGATATTTCCTTTTCCACCATAGGCCTCAAAGCGCTCCAAATGAACACATGTAGATTCTACAAAAAGAGTGTTTCAAAGCTGCTCTTTCAAAAGAAGTGTTCAACTCTGTGAGTTGGATTCATACTTCACAAAGCAGTTTCACAGAACGTTTCTGTTTCGTTTTTATCAGAAGATATTCCCGTTTGCAACGAAGGCCTGAAAGGGCTCCAAGTATCCACTTGCAGATTCTGCCAAAACACAGTTTCAAAACTGCTCTATCAAAAGGAAGGCTTATCTCTCCGAGTTGAATGCACACATCATAAAGAGGTTTCTGAGAATGCTTCTGCCTGGTTTATATGTGAAGATATTTCCTTTTCCACCATAGGCCTCAAAGCGCTCCAAACGAACACTTGCAGATTCTACAAAAAGAGTGTTTCAAAACTGCTCTTTCAAAAGAAGTGTTCAACTCTGTGAGTTGGATTCATACTACACAAAGCAGTTTCACAGAACTCTTCTGTTTAGTTTTTATGGGAAGATATTCTCGTTTCCAACGAAGGCCTGAAAGGGCTCCAAATATCCACTTGCAGATTCTGCAAAAACACAGGTTCAAAACTGCTCTATCAAAAGGAAGGCTTATCTCTCTGAGTTGAATGCACACATCATAAAGGGGTTTCTGAGAATGCTTCTGCCTTGTTTATATATGAAGATATTTCTTTTTCCACCATAGGCCTCAAAGCGCTCCAAATGAACACTTGCAGATTCTACAAAAAGAGTGTTTCATAACTGCTCTAGCAAAGGAAAGGTTCACCTCTGTGAGTTGAACACACACATCACAAAGCAGTTTGTGAGAATGCTTCGGTTTAGTTTTTATGGGAAGATATTCCCGCTTCTAACAAAGGCCTGAAAGAGCTCCAAATATCCACTTGCAGATGCTGCAAAAAGACTCTTTCCAAACTGCTCCATGAAAAAGAAGGTTCAACTCTGTGAGTTGAATGCACACATCATAAAGAAGTTTCAAAGAATGCTTCTGTCTAGGTTTTATGGGAAGATATTTCTTTTTCCACCATAGGCCTCAAAGCGCTCCAAATGAACACTTGCAGATTCTACAAAAAGAGTGTTTCATAACTGCTCTAGCAAAGGAAAGGTTCACCTCTGTGAGTTGAACACACACATCACAAAGCAGTTTGTGAGAATGCTTCTGTCCAGTTTTAATGGGAAGATATTCCCGCTTCTAACAAAGGCCTGAAAGAGCTCCAAATATCCACTTGCAGATGCTGCAAAAAGACTCTTTCCAAACTGCTCCATGAAAAGGAATGTTCAACTCTGTGAGTTGAATGCACACATCATAAAGAAGTTTCAAAGAATGCTTCTGTCTAGGTTTTATGTGAAGATATTTCCTTTTCCACCATAGGCCTCAAAGCGCTCCAAATGAACACTTGCAGATTCTACAAAAAGAGTGTTTCAAAGCTGCTCTTTCAAAAGAAGTGTTCAACTCTGTGAGTTGGATTCATACTTCACAAAGGAGTTTCACAGAACGCTTCCGTTTAGTTTTTATGGGAAGATATTCCCGTTTCCAACGAAGGCCTGAAAGGGCTCCAAATATACACTTGCAGATTCTGCAAAAACACAGTTGCAAAACTGCTCAATCAAAAGGAAGGCTTATCTCTCCGAGTTGAATGCACACATCATAAAGAGGTTTCTGAGAATGCTTCTGCCTGGATTATATGTGAAGATATTTCCTTTTCCACCATAGGCCTCAAAGCGCTCCAAACGAACACTTGCAGATTCTACAAGAAGAGTGTTTCAAAACTGCACTTTGAAAGGAAGTGTTCAACTCTGTGAGTTGGATTCATACTACACAAAGCAGTTTCACAGAACTCTTCTGTTTAGTTTTTAAAGGAAGATATTCCCGTTTCCAACGAAGGCCTGAAAGGGCTCCAAATATCCACTTGCAGATTCTGCAAAAACACAGTTTCAAAACTGCTCTATCAAAAGGAAGGCTTATCTCTCTGAGTTGAATGCACACATCATAAAGAGCTTTCTGAGAATGCTTCTGCCTTGTTTATATGTGAAGATATTTCTTTTTCCACCATAGGCCTCAAATCGCTCCAAATGAACACTTGCAGATTCTACAAAAAGAGTGTTTCATAACTGCTCTAGCAAAGGAAAGGTTCACCTCTGTGAGTTGAACACACACATCACAAAGCAGTTTGTGAGAATGCTTCTGTCCAGTTTTTATGGGAAGATATTCCCGCTTCTAGCAAAGGCCTGAAAGAGCTCCAAATATCCACTTGCAGATGCTGCAAAAAGACTCTTTCCAAACTGCTCCATGAAAAGGAAAGTTCAACTCTGTGAGTTGAATGCACACATCATAAAGAAGTTTCAAAGAATGCTTCTGTCTAGGTATTATGTGACGATATTTCCTTTTCCACCATAGGCCTCAAAGCGCTCCAAATGAACACATGTAGATTCTACAAAAAGAGTGTTTAAATCTGCGCTTTCAAAAGAAGTGTTCAACTCTGTGAGTTGCATTCATACTTCACAAAGGAGTTTCACAGAACGTTTCTGTTTCGTTTTTATGGGAAGATATTCCCGTTTGCAACGAAGGCCTGAAACGGCTCTAAGTATCCACTTGCAGATTCTGCCAAAACACAGTTTCAAAACTGCTCTATCAAAAGGAAGGCTTATCTCTCCGAGTTGAATGCACACATCATAAAGAGGTTTCTGAGAATGCTTCTGCCTGGTTTATATGTGAAGATATTTCCTTTTCCACCATCGGCCTCAAAGCGCTCCAAACGAACACTTGCAGATTCTACAAAAAGAGTGTTTCAAAACTGCTCTTTCAAAAGAAGTGTTCAACTCTGTGAGTTGGATTCATACTACACAAAGCAGTTTCACAGAACTCTTCTGTTTAGTTTTTATGGGAAGATATTCCCGTTTCCAACGAAGGCCTGAAAGGGCTCCAAATATCCACTTGCAGATTCTGCAAAAACACAGTTTCAAAACTGCTCTATCAAAAGGAAGGCTTATCTCTCTGAGTTGAATGCACACATCATAAAGAGCTTTCTGAGAATGCTTCTGCCTTGTTTATATATGAAGATATTTCTTTTTCCACCATAGGCCTCAAATCGCTCCAAATGAACACTTGCAGATTCTACAAAAAGAGTGTTTCATAACTGCTCTAGCAAAGGAAAGGTTCACCTCTGTGAGTTGAACACACACATCACAAAGCAGTTTGTGAGAATGCTTCGGTTTAGTTTTTATGGGAAGATATTCCCGCTTCTAACAAAGGCCTGAAAGAGCTCCAAATATCCACTTGCAGATGCTGCAAAAAGACTCTTTCCAAACTGCTCCATGAAAAAGAAGGTTCAACTCTGTGAGTTGAATGCACACATCATAAAGAAGTTTCAAAGAATGCTTCTGTCTAGGTTTTATGTGAAGATATTTCTTTTTCCACCATAGGCCTCAAAGCGCTCCAAATGAACACTTGCAGATTCTACAAAAAGAGTGTTTCATAACTGCTCTAGCAAAGGAAAGGTTCACCTCTGTGAGTTGAACACACACATCACAAAGCAGTTTGTGAGAATGCTTCTGTCCAGTTTTAATGGGAAGATATTCCCGCTTCTAACAAAGGCCTGAAAGAGCTCCAAATATCCACTTGCAGATGCTGCAAAAAGACTCTTTCCAAACTGCTCCGTGAAAAGGAAGGTTCAACTCTGTGAGTTGAATGCACACATCATAAAGAAGTTTCAAAGAATGCTTCTGTCTAGGTATTATGTGACGATATTTCCTTTTCCACCATAGGCCTCAAAGCGCTCCAAATGAACACATGTAGATTCTACAAAAAGAGTGTTTCAAAGCTGCTCTTTCAAAAGAAGTGTTCAACTCTGTGAGTTGGATTCATACTTCACAAAGCAGTTTCACAGAACGTTTCTGTTTCATTTTTATGGGAAGATATTCCCGTTTGCAACGAAGGCCTGAAAGGGCTCTAAGTATCCACTTGCAGATTCTGCCAAAACACAGTTTCAAAGCTGCTCTATCAAAAGGAAGGCTTATCTCTCCGAGTTGAATGCACACATCATAAAGAGGTTTCTGAGAATGCTTCTGCCTGGTTTATATGTGAAGATATTTCCTTTTCCACCATAGGCCTCAAAGCGCTCCAAACGAACACTTGCAGATTCTATAAAAAGAGTGTTTCAAAACTGCTCTTTCAAAGGAAGTGTTCAACTCTGTGAGTTGGATTCATACTACACAAAGCAGTTTCACAGAACTCTTCTGTTTAGTTTTTATGGGAAGATATTCCCGTTTCCAACGAAGGCCTGAAAGGGCTCCAAATATCCACTTGCAGATTCTGCAAAAATACAGTTTCAAAACTGCTCTATCAAAAGGAAGGCTTATCTCTCTGAGTTGAATGCACACATCATAAAGAGCTTTCTGAGAATGCTTCTGCCTTGTTTATATATGAAGATATTTCTTTTTCCACCATAGGCCTCAAATCGCTCCAAATGAACACTTGCAGATTCTACAAAAAGAGTGTTTCATAACTGCTCTAGCAAAGGAAAGGTTCACCTCTGTGAGTTGAACACAAACATCTCAAAGCAGTTTGTGAGAATGCTTCTGTCCAGTTTTTATGGGAAGATATTCCCGCTTCTAGCAAAGGCCTGAAAGAGCTCCAAATATCCACTTGCAGATGCTGCAAAAAGACTCTTTCCAAACTGCTCCATGAAAAAGAAGGTTCAACTCTGTGAGTTGAATGCACACATCATAAAGAAGTTTCAAAGAATGCTTCTGTCTAGGTTTTATGTGAAGATATTTCTTTTTCCACCATAGGCCTCAAAGCGCTCCAAATGAACACTTGCAGATTCTACAAAAAGAGTGTTTCATAACTGCTCTAGCAAAGGAAAGGTTCACCTCTGTGAGTTGAACACACACATCACAAAGCAGTTTGTGAGAATGCTTCTGTCCAGTTTTAATGGGAAGATATTCCCGCTTCTAACAAAGGCCTGAAAGAGCTCCAAATATCCACTTGCAGATGCTGCAAAAAGACTCTTTCCAAACTGCTCCATGAAAAGGAATGTTCAACTCTGTGAGTTGAATGCACACATCATAAAGAAGTTTCAAAGAATGCTTCTGTCTAGGTTTTATGTGAAGATATTTCCTTTTCCACCATAGGCCTCAAAGCGCTCCAAATGAACACTTGCAGATTCTACAAAAAGAGTGTTTCAAAGCTGCTCTTTCAAAAGAAGTGTTCAACTCTGTGAGTTGGATTCATACTTCACAAAGGAGTTTCACAGAACGCTTCTGTTTAGTTTTTATGGGAAGATATTCCCGTTTCCAACGAAGGCCTGAAAGGGCTCCAAATATACACTTGCAGATTCTGCAAAAACACAGTTGCAAAACTGCTCTATCAAAAGGAAGGCTTATCTCTCCGAGTTGAATGCACACATCATAAAGAGGTTTCTGAGAATGCTTCTGCCTGGTTTATATGTGAAGATATTTCCTTTTCCACCATAGGCCTCAAAGCGCTCCAAACGAACACTTTCAGATTCTACAAAAAGAGTGTTTCGAAACTGCTCTTTGAAAGGAAGTGTTCAACTCTGTGAGTTGGATTCATACTACACAAAGCAGTTTCACAGAACTCTTCTGTTTAGTTTTTAATGGAAGATATTCCCGTTTCCAACGAAGGCCTGAAAGGGCTCCAAATATCCACTTGCAGATTCTGCAAAAACACAGTTTCAAAACTGCTCTATCAAAAGGAAGGCTTATCTCCCGAGTTGAATGCACACATCATAAAGAGGTTTCTGAGAATGCTTCTGCCTGGTTTATATGTGAAGATATTTCCTTTTCCACCATAGGCCTCAAAGCGCTCCAAACGAACACTTGCAGATTCTACAAAAAGAGTGTTTCAAAACTGCTCTTTGAAAGGAAGTGTTCAACTCTGTGAGTTGGATTCATACTACACAAAGCAGTTTCACAGAACTCTTCTGTTTAGTTTTTAATGGAAGATATTCCCGTTTCCAACGAAGGCCTGAAAGGGCTCCAAATATCCACTTGCAGATTCTGCAAAAACACAGTTTCAAAACTGCTCTATCAAAAGGAAGGCTTATCTCTCTGAGTTGAATGCACACATCATAAAGAGCTTTCTGAGAATGCTTCTGCCTTGTTTATATATGAAGATATTTCTTTTTCCACCATAGGCCTCAAATCGCTCCAAATGAACACTTGCAGATTCTACAAAAAGAGTGTTTCATAACTGCTCTAGCAAAGGAAAGGTTCACCTCTGTGAGTTGAACACACACATCACAAAGCAGTTTGTGAGAATGCTTCTGTCCAGTTTTAATGGGAAGATATTCCCGCTTCTAACAAAGGCCTGAAAGAGCTCCAAATATCCACTTGCAGATGCTGCAAAAAGACTCTTTCCAAACTGCTCCATGAAAAAGAAGGTTCAACTCTGTGAGTTGAATGCACACATCATAAAGAAGTTTCAAAGAATGCTTCTGTCTAGGTTTTATGTGAAGATATTTCTTTTTCCACCATAGGCCTCAAAGCGCTCCAAATGAACACTTGCAGATTCTACAAAAAGAGTGTTTCATAACTGCTCTAGCAAAGGAAAGGTTCACCTCTGTGAGTTGAACACACACATCACAAAGCAGTTTGTGAGAATGCTTCTGTCCAGTTTTAATGGGAAGATATTCCCGCTTCTAACAAAGGCCTGAAAGAGCTCCAAATATCCACTTGCAGATGCTGCAAAAAGACTCTTTCCAAACTGCTCCGTGAAAAGGAAGGTTCAACTCTGTGAGTTGAATGCACACATCATAAAGAAGTTTCAAAGAATGCTTGTGTCTAGGTATTATGTGACGATATTTCCTTTTCCACCATAGGCCTCAAAGCGCTCCAAATGAACACATGTAGATTCTACAAAAAGAGTGTTTCAAAGCTGCTCTTTCAAAAGAAGTGTTCAACTCTGTGAGTTGGATTCATACTTCACAAAGCAGTTTCACAGAACGTTTCTGTTTCATTTTTATGGGAAGATATTCCCGTTTGCAACGAAGGCCTGAAAGGGCTCTAAGTATCCACTTGCAGATTCTGCCAAAACACAGTTTCAAAGCTGCTCTATCAAAAGGAAGGCTTATCTCTCCGAGTTGAATGCACACATCATAAAGAGGTTTCTGAGAATGCTTCTGCCTGGTTTATATGTGAAGATATTTCCTTTTCCACCATAGGCCTCAAAGCGCTCCAAACGAACACTTGCAGATTCTATAAAAAGAGTGTTTCAAAACTGCTCTTTCAAAGGAAGTGTTCAACTCTGTGAGTTGGATTCATACTACACAAAGCAGTTTCACAGAACTCTTCTGTTTAGTTTTTATGGGAAGATATTCCCGTTTCCAACGAAGGCCTGAAAGGGCTCCAAATATCCACTTGCAGATTCTGCAAAAATACAGTTTCAAAACTGCTCTATCAAAAGGAAGGCTTATCTCTCTGAGTTGAATGCACACATCATAAAGAGCTTTCTGAGAATGCTTCTGCCTTGTTTATATATGAAGATATTTCTTTTTCCACCATAGGCCTCAAAGCGCTCCAAATGAACACTTGCAGATTCTACAAAAAGAGTGTTTCATAACTGCTCTAGCAAAGGAAAGGTTCACCTCTGTGAGTTGAACACACACATCACAAAGCAGTTTGTGAGAATGCTTCTGTCCAGTTTTAATGGGAAGATATTCCCGCTTCTAACAAAGGCCTGAAAGAGCTCCAAATATCCACTTGCAGATGCTGCAAAAAGACTCTTTCCAAACTGCTCCATGAAAAGGAATGTTCAACTCTGTGAGTTGAATGCACACATCATAAAGAAGTTTCAAAGAATGCTTCTGTCTAGGTTTTATGTGAAGATACTTCCCTTTCCACCATAGGCCTCAAAGCGCTCCAAATGAACACTTGCAGATTCTAAAAAAAGAGTGTTTCAAAGCTGCTCTTTCAAAAGAATTGTTCAACTCTGTGAGTTGGATTCATACTTCACAAAGCAGTTTCACAGAACGTTTCTGTTTCGTTTTTATGGGAAGATATTCCCGTTTGCAACGATGGCCTGAAAGGGCTCTAAGTATCCACTTGCAGATTCTGCCAAAACACACTTTCAAAACTGCTCTATCAAAAGGAAGGCTTATCTCTCCGAGTTGAATGCACACATCATAAAGAGGTTTCTGAGAATGCTTCTGCCTGGTTTATATGTGAAGATATTTCCTTTTCCACCATAGGCCTCAAAGCGCTCCAAACGAACACTTGCAGATTCTACAAAAAGAGTGTTTCAAAACTGCTCTTTCAAAGGAAGTGTTCAACTCTGTGAGTTGGATTCATACTACACAAAGCAGTTTCACAGAACTCTTCTGTTTAGTTTTTATGGGAAGATATTCCCGTTTCCAACGAAGGCCTGAAAGGGCTCCAAATATCCACTTGCAGATTCTGCAAAAACACAGGTTCAAAACTGCTCTATCAAAAGGAAGGCTTATCTCTCTGAGTTGAATGCACACATCATAAAGGGGTTTCTGAGAATGCTTCTGCCTTGTTTATATATGAAGATATTTCTTTTTCCACCATAGGCCTCCAAGCGCTCCAAATGAACACTTGCAGATTCTACAAAAAGAGTGTTTCATAACTGCTCTAGCAAAGGAAAGGTTCACCTCTGTGAGTTGAACACACACATCACAAAGCAGTTTGTGAGAATGCTTCGGTTTAGTTTTTATGGGAAGATATTCCCGCTTCTAACAAAGGCCTGAAAGAGCTCCAAATATCCACTTGCAGATGCTGCAAAAAGACTCTTTCCAAACTGCTCCATGAAAAAGAAGGTTCAACTCTGTGAGTTGAATGCACACATCATAAAGAAGTTTCAAAGAATGCTTCTGTCTAGGTTTTATGTGAAGATATTTCTTTTTCCACCATAGGCCTCAAAGCGCTCCAAATGAACACTTGCAGATTCTACAAAAAGAGTGTTTCATAACTGCTCTAGCAAAGGAAAGGTTCACCTCTGTGAGTTGAACACACACATCACAAAGCAGTTTGTGAGAATGCTTCTGTCCAGTTTTAATGGGAAGATATTCCCGCTTCTAACAAAGGCCTGAAAGAGCTCCAAATATCCACTTGCAGATGCTGCAAAAAGACTCTTTCCAAACTGCTCCATGAAAAGGAATGTTCAACTCTGTGAGTTGAATGCACACATCATAAAGAAGTTTCAAAGAATGCTTCTGTCTAGGTTTTATGTGAAGATATTTCCTTTTCCACCATAGGCCTCAAAGCGCTCCAAATGAACACTTGCAGATTCTACAAAAAGAGTGTTTCAAAGCTGCTCTTTCAAAAGAAGTGTTCAACTCTGTGAGTTGGATTCATACTTCACAAAGGAGTTTCACAGAACGCTTCTGTTTAGTTTTTATGGGAAGATATTCCCGTTTCCAACGAAGGCCTGAAAGGGCTCCAAATATCCACTTGCAGATTCTGCAAAAACACAGTTTCAAAACTGCTCTATCAAAAGGAAGGCTTATCTCTCTGAGTTGAATGCACACATCATAAAGAGCTTTCTGAGAATGCTTCTGCCTTGTTTATATATGAAGATATTTCTTTTTCCACCATAGGCCTCAAATCGCTCCAAATGAACACTTGCAGATTCTACAAAAAGAGTGTTTCATAACTGCTCTAGCAAAGGAAAGGTTCACCTCTGTGAGTTGAACACACACATCACAAAGCAGTTTGTGAGAATGCTTCTGTCCAGTTTTTATGGGAAGATATTCGCGCTTCTAACAAAGGCCTGAAAGAGCTCCAAATATCCACTTGCAGATGCTGCAAAAAGACTCTTTCCAAACTGCTCCGTGAAAAGGAAGGTTCAACTCTGTGAGTTGAATGCACACATCATAAAGAAGTTTCAAAGAATGCTTCTGTCTAGGTTTTATGTGAAGATATTTCCTTTTCCTCCATAGGCCTCAAAGCGCTCCAAATGAACACTTGCAGATTCTACAAAAAGAGTGTTTCAAAGCTCCTCTTTCAAAAGAAGTGTTCAACTCTGTGAGTTGGATTCATACTTCACAAAGGAGTTTCACAGAACGCTTCTGTTTAGTTTTTATGGGAAGATATTCCCGTTTCCAACGAAGGCCTGAAAGGGCTCCAAATATACACTTGCAGATTCTGCAAAAACACAGTTGCAAAACTGCTCTATCAAAAGGAAGGCTTATCTCTCCGAGTTGAATGCACACATCATAAAGAGGTTTCTGAGAATGCTTCTGCCTGGATTATATGTGAAGATATTTACTTTTCCACCATAGGCCTCAAAGCGCTCCAAACGAACACTTTCAGATTCTACAAAAAGAGTGTTTCAAAACTGCTCTTTGAAAGGAAGTGTTCAACTCTGTGAGTTGGATTCATACTACACAAAGCAGTTTCACAGAACTCTTCTGTTTAGTTTTTAATGGAAGATATTCCCGTTTCCAACGAAGGCCTGAAAGGGCTCCAAATATCCACTTGCAGATTCTGCAAAAACACAGTTTCAAAACTGCTCTATCAAAAGGAAGGCTTATCTCTCTGAGTTGAATGCACACATCATAAAGAGCTTTCTGAGAATGCTTCTGCCTTGTTTATATATGAAGATATTTCTTTTTCCACCATAGGCCTCAAATCGCTCCAAATGAACACTTGCAGATTCTACAAAAAGAGTGTTTCATAACTGCTCTAGAAAAGCAAAGGTTCACCTCTGTGAGTTGAACACACACATCACAAAGCAGTTTGTGAGAATGCTTCTGTCCAGTTTTTATGGGAAGATATTCCCGCTTCTAACAAAGGCCTGAAAGAGCTCCAAATATCCACTTGCAGATGCTGCAAAAAGACTCTTTCCAAACTGCTCCATGAAAAGGAATGTTCAACTCTGTGAGTTGAATGCACACATCATAAAGAAGTTTCAAAGAATGCTTCTGTCTAGGTATTATGTGACGATATTTCCTTTTCCACCATAGGCCTCAAAGCGCTCCAAATGAACACATGTAGATTCTACAAAAAGAGTGTTTCAAAGCTGCTCTTTCAAAAGAAGTGTTCAACTCTGTGAGTTGGATTCATACTTCACAAAGCAGTTTCACAGAACGTTTCTGTTTCGTTTTTATCAGAAGATATTCCCGTTTGCAACGAAGGCCTGAAAGGGCTCCAAGTATCCACTTGCAGATTCTGCCAAAACACAGTTTCAAAACTGCTCTATCAAAAGGAAGGCTTATCTCTCCGAGTTGAATGCACACATCATAAAGAGGTTTCTGAGAATGCTTCTGCCTGGTTTATATGTGAAGATATTTCCTTTTCCACCATAGGCCTCAAAGCGCTCCAAACGAACACTTGCAGATTCTACAAAAAGAGTGTTTCAAAACTGCTCTTTCAAAAGAAGTGTTCAACTCTGTGAGTTGGATTCATACTACACAAAGCAGTTTCACAGAACTCTTCTGTTTAGTTTTTATGGGAAGATATTCTCGTTTCCAACGAAGGCCTGAAAGGGCTCCAAATATCCACTTGCAGATTCTGCAAAAACACAGGTTCAAAACTGCTCTATCAAAAGGAAGGCTTATCTCTCTGAGTTGAATGCACACATCATAAAGGGGTTTCTGAGAATGCTTCTGCCTTGTTTATATATGAAGATATTTCTTTTTCCACCATAGGCCTCAAAGCGCTCCAAATGAACACTTGCAGATTCTACAAAAAGAGTGTTTCATAACTGCTCTAGCAAAGGAAAGGTTCACCTCTGTGAGTTGAACACACACATCACAAAGCAGTTTGTGAGAATGCTTCGGTTTAGTTTTTATGGGAAGATATTCCCGCTTCTAACAAAGGCCTGAAAGAGCTCCAAATATCCACTTGCAGATGCTGCAAAAAGACTCTTTCCAAACTGCTCCATGAAAAAGAAGGTTCAACTCTGTGAGTTGAATGCACACATCATAAAGAAGTTTCAAAGAATGCTTCTGTCTAGGTTTTATGGGAAGATATTTCTTTTTCCACCATAGGCCTCAAAGCGCTCCAAATGAACACTTGCAGATTCTACAAAAAGAGTGTTTCATAACTGCTCTAGCAAAGGAAAGGTTCACCTCTGTGAGTTGAACACACACATCACAAAGCAGTTTGTGAGAATGCTTCTGTCCAGTTTTAATGGGAAGATATTCCCGCTTCTAACAAAGGCCTGAAAGAGCTCCAAATATCCACTTGCAGATGCTGCAAAAAGACTCTTTCCAAACTGCTCCATGAAAAGGAATGTTCAACTCTGTGAGTTGAATGCACACATCATAAAGAAGTTTCAAAGAATGCTTCTGTCTAGGTTTTATGTGAAGATATTTCCTTTTCCACCATAGGCCTCAAAGCGCTCCAAATGAACACTTGCAGATTCTACAAAAAGAGTGTTTCAAAGCTGCTCTTTCAAAAGAAGTGTTCAACTCTGTGAGTTGGATTCATACTTCACAAAGGAGTTTCACAGAACGCTTCCGTTTAGTTTTTATGGGAAGATATTCCCGTTTCCAACGAAGGCCTGAAAGGGCTCCAAATATACACTTGCAGATTCTGCAAAAACACAGTTGCAAAACTGCTCAATCAAAAGGAAGGCTTATCTCTCCGAGTTGAATGCACACATCATAAAGAGGTTTCTGAGAATGCTTCTGCCTGGATTATATGTGAAGATATTTCCTTTTCCACCATAGGCCTCAAAGCGCTCCAAACGAACACTTGCAGATTCTACAAGAAGAGTGTTTCAAAACTGCACTTTGAAAGGAAGTGTTCAACTCTGTGAGTTGGATTCATACTACACAAAGCAGTTTCACAGAACTCTTCTGTTTAGTTTTTAAAGGAAGATATTCCCGTTTCCAACGAAGGCCTGAAAGGGCTCCAAATATCCACTTGCAGATTCTGCAAAAACACAGTTTCAAAACTGCTCTATCAAAAGGAAGGCTTATCTCTCTGAGTTGAATGCACACATCATAAAGAGCTTTCTGAGAATGCTTCTGCCTTGTTTATATGTGAAGATATTTCTTTTTCCACCATAGGCCTCAAATCGCTCCAAATGAACACTTGCAGATTCTACAAAAAGAGTGTTTCATAACTGCTCTAGCAAAGGAAAGGTTCACCTCTGTGAGTTGAACACACACATCACAAAGCAGTTTGTGAGAATGCTTCTGTCCAGTTTTTATGGGAAGATATTCCCGCTTCTAGCAAAGGCCTGAAAGAGCTCCAAATATCCACTTGCAGATGCTGCAAAAAGACTCTTTCCAAACTGCTCCATGAAAAGGAAAGTTCAACTCTGTGAGTTGAATGCACACATCATAAAGAAGTTTCAAAGAATGCTTCTGTCTAGGTATTATGTGACGATATTTCCTTTTCCACCATAGGCCTCAAAGCGCTCCAAATGAACACATGTAGATTCTACAAAAAGAGTGTTTAAATCTGCGCTTTCAAAAGAAGTGTTCAACTCTGTGAGTTGCATTCATACTTCACAAAGGAGTTTCACAGAACGTTTCTGTTTCGTTTTTATGGGAAGATATTCCCGTTTGCAACGAAGGCCTGAAACGGCTCTAAGTATCCACTTGCAGATTCTGCCAAAACACAGTTTCAAAACTGCTCTATCAAAAGGAAGGCTTATCTCTCCGAGTTGAATGCACACATCATAAAGAGGTTTCTGAGAATGCTTCTGCCTGGTTTATATGTGAAGATATTTCCTTTTCCACCATCGGCCTCAAAGCGCTCCAAACGAACACTTGCAGATTCTACAAAAAGAGTGTTTCAAAACTGCTCTTTCAAAAGAAGTGTTCAACTCTGTGAGTTGGATTCATACTACACAAAGCAGTTTCACAGAACTCTTCTGTTTAGTTTTTATGGGAAGATATTCCCGTTTCCAACGAAGGCCTGAAAGGGCTCCAAATATCCACTTGCAGATTCTGCAAAAACACAGTTTCAAAACTGCTCTATCAAAAGGAAGGCTTATCTCTCTGAGTTGAATGCACACATCATAAAGAGCTTTCTGAGAATGCTTCTGCCTTGTTTATATATGAAGATATTTCTTTTTCCACCATAGGCCTCAAATCGCTCCAAATGAACACTTGCAGATTCTACAAAAAGAGTGTTTCATAACTGCTCTAGCAAAGGAAAGGTTCACCTCTGTGAGTTGAACACACACATCACAAAGCAGTTTGTGAGAATGCTTCGGTTTAGTTTTTATGGGAAGATATTCCCGCTTCTAACAAAGGCCTGAAAGAGCTCCAAATATCCACTTGCAGATGCTGCAAAAAGACTCTTTCCAAACTGCTCCATGAAAAAGAAGGTTCAACTCTGTGAGTTGAATGCACACATCATAAAGAAGTTTCAAAGAATGCTTCTGTCTAGGTTTTATGTGAAGATATTTCTTTTTCCACCATAGGCCTCAAAGCGCTCCAAATGAACACTTGCAGATTCTACAAAAAGAGTGTTTCATAACTGCTCTAGCAAAGGAAAGGTTCACCTCTGTGAGTTGAACACACACATCACAAAGCAGTTTGTGAGAATGCTTCTGTCCAGTTTTAATGGGAAGATATTCCCGCTTCTAACAAAGGCCTGAAAGAGCTCCAAATATCCACTTGCAGATGCTGCAAAAAGACTCTTTCCAAACTGCTCCGTGAAAAGGAAGGTTCAACTCTGTGAGTTGAATGCACACATCATAAAGAAGTTTCAAAGAATGCTTCTGTCTAGGTATTATGTGACGATATTTCCTTTTCCACCATAGGCCTCAAAGCGCTCCAAATGAACACATGTAGATTCTACAAAAAGAGTGTTTCAAAGCTGCTCTTTCAAAAGAAGTGTTCAACTCTGTGAGTTGGATTCATACTTCACAAAGCAGTTTCACAGAACGTTTCTGTTTCATTTTTATGGGAAGATATTCCCGTTTGCAACGAAGGCCTGAAAGGGCTCTAAGTATCCACTTGCAGATTCTGCCAAAACACAGTTTCAAAGCTGCTCTATCAAAAGGAAGGCTTATCTCTCCGAGTTGAATGCACACATCATAAAGAGGTTTCTGAGAATGCTTCTGCCTGGTTTATATGTGAAGATATTTCCTTTTCCACCATAGGCCTCAAAGCGCTCCAAACGAACACTTGCAGATTCTATAAAAAGAGTGTTTCAAAACTGCTCTTTCAAAGGAAGTGTTCAACTCTGTGAGTTGGATTCATACTACACAAAGCAGTTTCACAGAACTCTTCTGTTTAGTTTTTATGGGAAGATATTCCCGTTTCCAACGAAGGCCTGAAAGGGCTCCAAATATCCACTTGCAGATTCTGCAAAAATACAGTTTCAAAACTGCTCTATCAAAAGGAAGGCTTATCTCTCTGAGTTGAATGCACACATCATAAAGAGCTTTCTGAGAATGCTTCTGCCTTGTTTATATATGAAGATATTTCTTTTTCCACCATAGGCCTCAAATCGCTCCAAATGAACACTTGCAGATTCTACAAAAAGAGTGTTTCATAACTGCTCTAGCAAAGGAAAGGTTCACCTCTGTGAGTTGAACACAAACATCTCAAAGCAGTTTGTGAGAATGCTTCTGTCCAGTTTTTATGGGAAGATATTCCCGCTTCTAGCAAAGGCCTGAAAGAGCTCCAAATATCCACTTGCAGATGCTGCAAAAAGACTCTTTCCAAACTGCTCCATGAAAAAGAAGGTTCAACTCTGTGAGTTGAATGCACACATCATAAAGAAGTTTCAAAGAATGCTTCTGTCTAGGTTTTATGTGAAGATATTTCTTTTTCCACCATAGGCCTCAAAGCGCTCCAAATGAACACTTGCAGATTCTACAAAAAGAGTGTTTCATAACTGCTCTAGCAAAGGAAAGGTTCACCTCTGTGAGTTGAACACACACATCACAAAGCAGTTTGTGAGAATGCTTCTGTCCAGTTTTAATGGGAAGATATTCCCGCTTCTAACAAAGGCCTGAAAGAGCTCCAAATATCCACTTGCAGATGCTGCAAAAAGACTCTTTCCAAACTGCTCCATGAAAAGGAATGTTCAACTCTGTGAGTTGAATGCACACATCATAAAGAAGTTTCAAAGAATGCTTCTGTCTAGGTTTTATGTGAAGATATTTCCTTTTCCACCATAGGCCTCAAAGCGCTCCAAATGAACACTTGCAGATTCTACAAAAAGAGTGTTTCAAAGCTGCTCTTTCAAAAGAAGTGTTCAACTCTGTGAGTTGGATTCATACTTCACAAAGGAGTTTCACAGAACGCTTCTGTTTAGTTTTTATGGGAAGATATTCCCGTTTCCAACGAAGGCCTGAAAGGGCTCCAAATATACACTTGCAGATTCTGCAAAAACACAGTTGCAAAACTGCTCTATCAAAAGGAAGGCTTATCTCTCCGAGTTGAATGCACACATCATAAAGAGGTTTCTGAGAATGCTTCTGCCTGGTTTATATGTGAAGATATTTCCTTTTCCACCATAGGCCTCAAAGCGCTCCAAACGAACACTTTCAGATTCTACAAAAAGAGTGTTTCGAAACTGCTCTTTGAAAGGAAGTGTTCAACTCTGTGAGTTGGATTCATACTACACAAAGCAGTTTCACAGAACTCTTCTGTTTAGTTTTTAATGGAAGATATTCCCGTTTCCAACGAAGGCCTGAAAGGGCTCCAAATATCCACTTGCAGATTCTGCAAAAACACAGTTTCAAAACTGCTCTATCAAAAGGAAGGCTTATCTCCCGAGTTGAATGCACACATCATAAAGAGGTTTCTGAGAATGCTTCTGCCTGGTTTATATGTGAAGATATTTCCTTTTCCACCATAGGCCTCAAAGCGCTCCAAACGAACACTTGCAGATTCTACAAAAAGAGTGTTTCAAAACTGCTCTTTGAAAGGAAGTGTTCAACTCTGTGAGTTGGATTCATACTACACAAAGCAGTTTCACAGAACTCTTCTGTTTAGTTTTTAATGGAAGATATTCCCGTTTCCAACGAAGGCCTGAAAGGGCTCCAAATATCCACTTGCAGATTCTGCAAAAACACAGTTTCAAAACTGCTCTATCAAAAGGAAGGCTTATCTCTCTGAGTTGAATGCACACATCATAAAGAGCTTTCTGAGAATGCTTCTGCCTTGTTTATATATGAAGATATTTCTTTTTCCACCATAGGCCTCAAATCGCTCCAAATGAACACTTGCAGATTCTACAAAAAGAGTGTTTCATAACTGCTCTAGCAAAGGAAAGGTTCACCTCTGTGAGTTGAACACACACATCACAAAGCAGTTTGTGAGAATGCTTCTGTCCAGTTTTAATGGGAAGATATTCCCGCTTCTAACAAAGGCCTGAAAGAGCTCCAAATATCCACTTGCAGATGCTGCAAAAAGACTCTTTCCAAACTGCTCCATGAAAAAGAAGGTTCAACTCTGTGAGTTGAATGCACACATCATAAAGAAGTTTCAAAGAATGCTTCTGTCTAGGTTTTATGTGAAGATATTTCTTTTTCCACCATAGGCCTCAAAGCGCTCCAAATGAACACTTGCAGATTCTACAAAAAGAGTGTTTCATAACTGCTCTAGCAAAGGAAAGGTTCACCTCTGTGAGTTGAACACACACATCACAAAGCAGTTTGTGAGAATGCTTCTGTCCAGTTTTAATGGGAAGATATTCCCGCTTCTAACAAAGGCCTGAAAGAGCTCCAAATATCCACTTGCAGATGCTGCAAAAAGACTCTTTCCAAACTGCTCCGTGAAAAGGAAGGTTCAACTCTGTGAGTTGAATGCACACATCATAAAGAAGTTTCAAAGAATGCTTGTGTCTAGGTATTATGTGACGATATTTCCTTTTCCACCATAGGCCTCAAAGCGCTCCAAATGAACACATGTAGATTCTACAAAAAGAGTGTTTCAAAGCTGCTCTTTCAAAAGAAGTGTTCAACTCTGTGAGTTGGATTCATACTTCACAAAGCAGTTTCACAGAACGTTTCTGTTTCATTTTTATGGGAAGATATTCCCGTTTGCAACGAAGGCCTGAAAGGGCTCTAAGTATCCACTTGCAGATTCTGCCAAAACACAGTTTCAAAGCTGCTCTATCAAAAGGAAGGCTTATCTCTCCGAGTTGAATGCACACATCATAAAGAGGTTTCTGAGAATGCTTCTGCCTGGTTTATATGTGAAGATATTTCCTTTTCCACCATAGGCCTCAAAGCGCTCCAAACGAACACTTGCAGATTCTATAAAAAGAGTGTTTCAAAACTGCTCTTTCAAAGGAAGTGTTCAACTCTGTGAGTTGGATTCATACTACACAAAGCAGTTTCACAGAACTCTTCTGTTTAGTTTTTATGGGAAGATATTCCCGTTTCCAACGAAGGCCTGAAAGGGCTCCAAATATCCACTTGCAGATTCTGCAAAAATACAGTTTCAAAACTGCTCTATCAAAAGGAAGGCTTATCTCTCTGAGTTGAATGCACACATCATAAAGAGCTTTCTGAGAATGCTTCTGCCTTGTTTATATATGAAGATATTTCTTTTTCCACCATAGGCCTCAAAGCGCTCCAAATGAACACTTGCAGATTCTACAAAAAGAGTGTTTCATAACTGCTCTAGCAAAGGAAAGGTTCACCTCTGTGAGTTGAACACACACATCACAAAGCAGTTTGTGAGAATGCTTCTGTCCAGTTTTAATGGGAAGATATTCCCGCTTCTAACAAAGGCCTGAAAGAGCTCCAAATATCCACTTGCAGATGCTGCAAAAAGACTCTTTCCAAACTGCTCCATGAAAAGGAATGTTCAACTCTGTGAGTTGAATGCACACATCATAAAGAAGTTTCAAAGAATGCTTCTGTCTAGGTTTTATGTGAAGATACTTCCCTTTCCACCATAGGCCTCAAAGCGCTCCAAATGAACACTTGCAGATTCTAAAAAAAGAGTGTTTCAAAGCTGCTCTTTCAAAAGAATTGTTCAACTCTGTGAGTTGGATTCATACTTCACAAAGCAGTTTCACAGAACGTTTCTGTTTCGTTTTTATGGGAAGATATTCCCGTTTGCAACGATGGCCTGAAAGGGCTCTAAGTATCCACTTGCAGATTCTGCCAAAACACACTTTCAAAACTGCTCTATCAAAAGGAAGGCTTATCTCTCCGAGTTGAATGCACACATCATAAAGAGGTTTCTGAGAATGCTTCTGCCTGGTTTATATGTGAAGATATTTCCTTTTCCACCATAGGCCTCAAAGCGCTCCAAACGAACACTTGCAGATTCTACAAAAAGAGTGTTTCAAAACTGCTCTTTCAAAGGAAGTGTTCAACTCTGTGAGTTGGATTCATACTACACAAAGCAGTTTCACAGAACTCTTCTGTTTAGTTTTTATGGGAAGATATTCCCGTTTCCAACGAAGGCCTGAAAGGGCTCCAAATATCCACTTGCAGATTCTGCAAAAACACAGGTTCAAAACTGCTCTATCAAAAGGAAGGCTTATCTCTCTGAGTTGAATGCACACATCATAAAGGGGTTTCTGAGAATGCTTCTGCCTTGTTTATATATGAAGATATTTCTTTTTCCACCATAGGCCTCCAAGCGCTCCAAATGAACACTTGCAGATTCTACAAAAAGAGTGTTTCATAACTGCTCTAGCAAAGGAAAGGTTCACCTCTGTGAGTTGAACACACACATCACAAAGCAGTTTGTGAGAATGCTTCGGTTTAGTTTTTATGGGAAGATATTCCCGCTTCTAACAAAGGCCTGAAAGAGCTCCAAATATCCACTTGCAGATGCTGCAAAAAGACTCTTTCCAAACTGCTCCATGAAAAAGAAGGTTCAACTCTGTGAGTTGAATGCACACATCATAAAGAAGTTTCAAAGAATGCTTCTGTCTAGGTTTTATGTGAAGATATTTCTTTTTCCACCATAGGCCTCAAAGCGCTCCAAATGAACACTTGCAGATTCTACAAAAAGAGTGTTTCATAACTGCTCTAGCAAAGGAAAGGTTCACCTCTGTGAGTTGAACACACACATCACAAAGCAGTTTGTGAGAATGCTTCTGTCCAGTTTTAATGGGAAGATATTCCCGCTTCTAACAAAGGCCTGAAAGAGCTCCAAATATCCACTTGCAGATGCTGCAAAAAGACTCTTTCCAAACTGCTCCATGAAAAGGAATGTTCAACTCTGTGAGTTGAATGCACACATCATAAAGAAGTTTCAAAGAATGCTTCTGTCTAGGTTTTATGTGAAGATATTTCCTTTTCCACCATAGGCCTCAAAGCGCTCCAAATGAACACTTGCAGATTCTACCAAAAGAGTGTTTCAAAGCTGCTCTTTCAAAAGAAGTGTTCAACTCTGTGAGTTGGATTCATACTTCACAAAGGAGTTTCACAGAACGCTTCTGTTTAGTTTTTATGGGAAGATATTCCCGTTTCCAACGAAGGCCTGAAAGGGCTCCAAATATACACTTGCAGATTCTGCAAAAACACAGTTGCAAAACTGCTCTATCAAAAGGAAGGCTTATCTCTCCGAGTTGAATGCACACATCATAAAGAGGTTTCTGAGAATGCTTCTGCCTGGTTTATATGTGAAGATATTTCCTTTTCCACCATAGGCCTCAAAGCGCTCCAAACGAACACTTTCAGATTCTACAAAAAGAGTGTTTCGAAACTGCTCTTTGAAAGGAAGTGTTCAACTCTGTGAGTTGGATTCATACTACACAAAGCAGTTTCACAGAACTCTTCTGTTTAGTTTTTAATGGAAGATATTCCCGTTTCCAACGAAGGCCTGAAAGGGCTCCAAATATCCACTTGCAGATTCTGCAAAAACACAGTTTCAAAACTGCTCTATCAAAAGGAAGGCTTATCTCCCGAGTTGAATGCACACATCATAAAGAGGTTTCTGAGAATGCTTCTGCCTGGTTTATATGTGAAGATATTTCCTTTTCCACCATAGGCCTCAAAGCGCTCCAAACGAACACTTGCAGATTCTACAAAAAGAGTGTTTCAAAACTGCTCTTTGAAAGGAAGTGTTCAACTCTGTGAGTTGGATTCATACTACACAAAGCAGTTTCACAGAACTCTTCTGTTTAGTTTTTAATGGAAGATATTCCCGTTTCCAACGAAGGCCTGAAAGGGCTCCAAATATCCACTTGCAGATTCTGCAAAAACACAGTTTCAAAACTGCTCTATCAAAAGGAAGGCTTATCTCTCTGAGTTGAATGCACACATCATAAAGAGCTTTCTGAGAATGCTTCTGCCTTGTTTATATATGAAGATATTTCTTTTTCCACCATAGGCCTCAAATCGCTCCAAATGAACACTTGCAGATTCTACAAAAAGAGTGTTTCATAACTGCTCTAGAAAAGGAAAGGTTCACCTCTGTGAGTTGAACACACACATCACAAAGCAGTTTGTGAGAATGCTTCTGTCCAGTTTTTATGGGAAGATATTCCCGCTTCTAACAAAGGCCTGAAAGAGCTCCAAATATCCACTTGCAGATGCTGCAAAAAGACTCTTTCCAAACTGCTCCATGAAAAGGAAGGTTCAACTCTGTGAGTTGAATGCACACATCATAAAGAAGTTTCAAAGAATGCTTCTGTCTAGGTATTATGTGACGATATTTCCTTTTCCACCATAGGCCTCAAAGCGCTCCAAATGAACACATGTAGATTCAACAAAAAGAGTGTTTCAAAGCTGCTCTTTCAAAAGAAGTGTTCAACTCTGTGAGTTGGATTCATACTTCACAAAGCAGTTTCACAGAACGTTTCTGTTTCGTTTTTATCAGAAGATATTCCCGTTTGCAACGAAGGCCTGAAAGGGCTCCAAGTATCCACTTGCAGATTCTGCCAAAACACAGTTTCAAAACTGCTCTATCAAAAGGAAGGCTTATCTCTCCGAGTTGAATGCACACATCATAAAGAGGTTTCTGAGAATGCTTCTGCCTGGTTTATATGTGAAGATATTTCCTTTTCCACCATAGGCCTCAAAGCGCTCCAAACGAACACTTGCAGATTCTACAAAAAGAGTGTTTCAAAACTGCTCTTTCAAAAGAAGTGTTCAACTCTCTGAGTTGGATTCATACTACACAAAGCAGTTTCACAGAACTCTTCTGTTTAGTTTTTATGGGAAGATATTCCCGTTTCCAACGAAGGCCTGAAAGGGCTCCAAATATCCACTTGCAGATTCTGCAAAAACACAGGTTCAAAACTGCTCTATCAAAAGGAAGGCTTATCTCTCTGAGTTGAATGCACACATCATAAAGGGGTTTCTGAGAATGCTTCTGCCTTGTTTATATATGAAGATATTTCTTTTTCCACCATAGGCCTCCAAGCGCTCCAAATGAACACTTGCAGATTCTACAAAAAGAGTGTTTCATAACTGCTCTAGCAAAGGAAAGGTTCACCTCTGTGAGTTGAACACACACATCACAAAGCAGTTTGTGAGAATGCTTCGGTTTAGTTTTTATGGGAAGATATTCCCGCTTCTAACAAAGGCCTGAAAGAGCTCCAAATATCCACTTGCAGATGCTGCAAAAAGACTCTTTCCAAACTGCTCCATGAAAAAGAAGGTTCAACTCTGTGAGTTGAATGCACACATCATAAAGAAGTTTCAAAGAATGCTTCTGTCTAGGTTTTATGTGAAGATATTTCTTTTTCCACCATAGGCCTCAAAGCGCTCCAAATGAACACTTGCAGATTCTACAAAAAGAGTGTTTCATAACTGCTCTAGCAAAGGAAAGGTTCACCTCTGTGAGTTGAACACACACATCACAAAGCAGTTTGTGAGAATGCTTCTGTCCAGTTTTAATGGGAAGATATTCCCGCTTCTAACAAAGGCCTGAAAGAGCTCCAAATATCCACTTGCAGATGCTGCAAAAAGACTCTTTCCAAACTGCTCCATGAAAAGGAATGTTCAACTCTGTGAGTTGAATGCACACATCATAAAGAAGTTTCAAAGAATGCTTCTGTCTAGGTTTTATGTGAAGATATTTCCTTTTCCACCATAGGCCTCAAAGCGCTCCAAATGAACACTTGCAGATTCTACAAAAAGAGTGTTTCAAAACTGCTCTTTCAAAAGAAGTGTTCAACTCTGTGAGTTGGATTCATACTTCACAAAGGAGTTTCACAGAACGCTTCTGTTTAGTTTTTATGGGAAGATATTCCCGTTTCCAACGAAGGCCTGAAAGGGCTCCAAATATACACTTGCAGATTCTGCAAAAACACAGTTGCAAAACTGCTCTATCAAAAGGAAGGCTTATCTCTCCGAGTTGAATGCACACATCATAAAGAGGTTTCTGAGAATGCTTCTGCCTGGTTTATATGTGAAGATATTTCCTTTTCCACCATAGGCCTCAAAGCGCTCCAAACGAACACTTTCAGATTCTACAAAAAGAGTGTTTCAAAACTGCTCTTTGAAAGGAAGTGTTCAACTCTGTGAGTTGGATTCATACTACACAAAGCAGTTTCACAGAACTCTTCTGTTTAGTTTTTAATGGAAGATATTCCCGTTTCCAACGAAGGCCTGAAAGGGCTCCAAATATCCACTTGCAGATTCTGCAAAAACACAGTTTCAAAACTGCTCTATCAAAAGGAAGGCTTATCTCCCGAGTTGAATGCACACATCATAAAGAGGTTTCTGAGAATGCTTCTGCCTGGTTTATATGTGAAGATATTTCCTTTTCCACCATAGGCCTCAAAGCGCTCCAAACGAACACTTGCAGATTCTACAAAAAGAGTGTTTCAAAACTGCTCTTTGAAAGGAAGTGTTCAACTCTGTGAGTTGGATTCATACTACACAAAGCAGTTTCACAGAACTCTTCTGTTTAGTTTTTAATGGAAGATATTCCCGTTTCCAACGAAGGCCTGAAAGGGCTCCAAATATCCACTTGCAGATTCTGCGAAAACACAGTTTCAAAACTGCTCTATCAAAAGGAAGGCTTATCTCTCTGAGTTGAATGCACACATCATAAAGAGCTTTCTGAGAATGCTTCTGCCTTGTTTATATATGAAGATATTTCTTTTTCCACCATAGGCCTCAAATCGCTCCAAATGAACACTTGCAGATTCTACAAAAAGAGTGTTTCATAACTGCTCTAGAAAAGGAAAGGTTCACCTCTGTGAGTTGAACACACACATCACAAAGCAGTTTGTGAGAATGCTTCTGTCCAGTTTTTATGGGAAGATATTCCCGCTTCTAACAAAGGCCTGAAAGAGCTCCAAATATCCACTTGCAGATGCTGCAAAAAGACTCTTTCCAAACTGCTCCATGAAAAGGAAGGTTCAACTCTGTGAGTTGAATGCACACATCATAAAGAAGTTTCAAAGAATGCTTCTGTCTAGGTATTATGTGACGATATTTCCTTTTCCACCATAGGCCTCAAAGCGCTCCAAATGAACACATGTAGATTCAACAAAAAGAGTGTTTCAAAGCTGCTCTTTCAAAAGAAGTGTTCAACTCTGTGAGTTGGATTCATACTTCACAAAGCAGTTTCACAGAACGTTTCTGTTTCGTTTTTATCAGAAGATATTCCCGTTTGCAACGAAGGCCTGAAAGGGCTCCAAGTATCCACTTGCAGATTCTGCCAAAACACAGTTTCAAAACTGCTCTATCAAAAGGAAGGCTTATCTCTCCGAGTTGAATGCACACATCATAAAGAGGTTTCTGAGAATGCTTCTGCCTGGTTTATATGTGAAGATATTTCCTTTTCCACCATAGGCCTCAAAGCGCTCCAAACGAACACTTGCAGATTCTACAAAAAGAGTGTTTCAAAACTGCTCTTTCAAAAGAAGTGTTCAACTCTGAGTTGGATTCATACTACACAAAGCAGTTTCACAGAACTCTTCTGTTTAGTTTTTATGGGAAGATATTCCCGTTTCCAACGAAGGCCTGAAAGGGCTCCAAATATCCACTTGCAGATTCTGCAAAAACACAGGTTCAAAACTGCTCTATCAAAAGGAAGGCTTATCTCTCTGAGTTGAATGCACACATCATAAAGGGGTTTCTGAGAATGCTTCTGCCTTGTTTATATATGAAGATATTTCTTTTTCCACCATAGGCCTCCAAGCGCTCCAAATGAACACTTGCAGATTTTACAAAAAGAGTGTTTCATAACTGCTCTAGCAAAGGAAAGGTTCACCTCTGTGAGTTGAACACACACATCACAAAGCAGTTTTTGAGAATGCTTCGGTTTAGTTTTTATGGGAAGATATTCCCGCTTCTAACAAAGGCCTGAAAGAGCTCCAAATATCCACTTGCAGATGCTGCAAAAAGACTCTTTCCAAACTGCTCCATGAAAAAGAAGGTTCAACTCTGTGAGTTGAATGCACACATCATAAAGAAGTTTCAAAGAATGCTTCTGTCTAGGTTTTATGTGAAGATATTTCTTTTTCCACCATAGGCCTCAAAGCGCTCCAAATGAACACTTGCAGATTCTACAAAAAGAGTGTTTCATAACTGCTCTAGCAAAGGAAAGGTTCACCTCTGTGAGTTGAACACACACATCACAAAGCAGTTTGTGAGAATGCTTCTGTCCAGTTTTAATGGGAAGATATTCCCGCTTCTAACAAAGGCCTGAAAGAGCTCCAAATATCCACTTGCAGATGCTGCAAAAAGACTCTTTCCAAACTGCTCCATGAAAAGGAATGTTCAACTCTGTGAGTTGAATGCACACATCATAAAGAAGTTTCAAAGAATGCTTCTGTCTAGGTTTTATGTGAAGATATTTCCTTTTCCACCATAGGCCTCAAAGCGCTCCAAATGAACACTTGCAGATTCTACAAAAAGAGTGTTTCAAAGCTGCTCTTTCAAAAGAAGTGTTCAACTCTGTGAGTTGGATTCATACTTCACAAAGGAGTTTCACAGAACGCTTCTGTTTAGTTTTTATGGGAAGATATTCCCGTTTCCAACGAAGGCCTGAAAGGGCTCCAAATATACACTTGCAGATTCTGCAAAAACACAGTTGCAAAACTGCTCTATCAAAAGGAAGGCTTATCTCTCCGAGTTGAATGCACACATCATAAAGAGGTTTCTGAGAATGCTTCTGCCTGGTTTATATGTGAAGATATTTCCTTTTCCACCATAGGCCTCAAAGCGCTCCAAACGAACACTTTCAGATTCTACAAAAAGAGTGTTTCAAAACTGCTCTTTGAAAGGAAGTGTTCAACTCTGTGAGTTGGATTCATACTACACAAAGCAGTTTCACAGAACTCTTCTGTTTAGTTTTTAATGGAAGATATTCCCGTTTCCAACGAAGGCCTGAAAGGGCTCCAAATATCCACTTGCAGATTCTGCAAAAACACAGTTTCAAAACTGCTCTATCAAAAGGAAGGCTTATCTCCCGAGTTGAATGCACACATCATAAAGAGGTTTCTGAGAATGCTTCTGCCTGGTTTATATGTGAAGATATTTCCTTTTCCACCATAGGCCTCAAAGCGCTCCAAACGAACACTTGCAGATTCTACAAAAAGAGTGTTTCAAAACTGCTCTTTGAAAGGAAGTGTTCAACTCTGTGAGTTGGATTCATACTACACAAAGCAGTTTCACAGAACTCTTCTGTTTAGTTTTTAATGGAAGATATTCCCGTTTCCAACGAAGGCCTGAAAGGGCTCCAAATATCCACTTGCAGATTCTGCAAAAACACAGTTTCAAAACTGCTCTATCAAAAGGAAGGCTTATCTCTCTGAGTTGAATGCACACATCATAAAGAGCTTTCTGAGAATGCTTCTGCCTTGTTTATATATGAAGATATTTCTTTTTCCACCATAGGCCTCAAATCGCTCCAAATGAACACTTGCAGATTCTACAAAAAGAGTGTTTCATAACTGCTCTAGAAAAGGAAAGGTTCACCTCTGTGAGTTGAACACACACATCACAAAGCAGTTTGTGAGAATGCTTCTGTCCAGTTTTTATGGGAAGATATTCCCGCTTCTAACAAAGGCCTGAAAGAGCTCCAAATATCCACTTGCAGATGCTGCAAAAAGACTCTTTCCAAACTGCTCCATGAAAAGGAAGGTTCAACTCTGTGAGTTGAATGCACACATCATAAAGAAGTTTCAAAGAATGCTTCTGTCTAGGTATTATGTGACGATATTTCCTTTTCCACCATAGGCCTCAAAGCGCTCCAAATGAACACATGTAGATTCAACAAAAAGAGTGTTTCAAAGCTGCTCTTTCAAAAGAAGTGTTCAACTCTGTGAGTTGGATTCATACTTCACAAAGCAGTTTCACAGAACGTTTCTGTTTCGTTTTTATCAGAAGATATTCCCGTTTGCAACGAAGGCCTGAAAGGGCTCCAAGTATCCACTTGCAGATTCTGCCAAAACACAGTTTCAAAACTGCTCTATCAAAAGGAAGGCTTATCTCTCCGAGTTGAATGCACACATCATAAAGAGGTTTCTGAGAATGCTTCTGCCTGGTTTATATGTGAAGATATTTCCTTTTCCACCATAGGCCTCAAAGCGCTCCAAACGAACACTTGCAGATTCTACAAAAAGAGTGTTTCAAAACTGCTCTTTCAAAAGAAGTGTTCAACTCTCTGAGTTGGATTCATACTACACAAAGCAGTTTCACAGAACTCTTCTGTTTAGTTTTTATGGGAAGATATTCCCGTTTCCAACGAAGGCCTGAAATGGCTCCAAATATCCACTTGCAGATTCTGCAAAAACACAGGTTCAAAACTGCTCTAACAAAAGGAAGGCTTATCTCTCTGAGTTGAATGCACATATCATAAAGTGGTTTCTGAGAATGCTTCTGCCTTGTTTATATATGAAGATATTTCTTTTTCCACCATAGGCCTCCAAGCGCTCCAAATGAACACTTGCAGATTCTACAAAAAGAGTGTTTCATAACTGCTCTAGCAAAGGAAAGGTTCACCTCTGTGAGTTGAACACACACATCACAAAGCAGTTTGTGAGAATGCTTCGGTTTAGTTTTTATGGGAAGATATTCCCGCTTCTAACAAAGGCCTGAAAGAGCTCCAAATATCCACTTGCAGATGCTGCAAAAAGACTCTTTCCAAAGTGCTCCATGAAAAAGAAGGTTCAACTCTGTGAGTTGAATGCACACATCATAAAGAAGTTTCAAAGAATGCTTCTGTCTAGGTTTTATGTGAAGATATTTCTTTTTCCACCATAGGCCTCAAAGCGCTCCAAATGAACACTTGCAGATTCTACAAAAAGAGTGTTTCATAACTGCTCTAGCAAAGGAAAGGTTCACCTCTGTGAGTTGAACACACACATCACAAAGCAGTTTGTGAGAATGCTTCTGTCCAGTTTTAATGGGAAGATATTCCCGCTTCTAATAAAGGCCTGAAAGAGCTCCAAATATCCACTTGCAGATGCTGCAAAAAGACTCTTTCCAAACTGCTCCATGAAAAGGAATGTTCATCTCTGTGAGTTGAATGCGCACATCATAAAGAAGTTTCAAAGAATGCTTCTGTCTAGGTTTTATGTGAAGATATTTCCCTTTCCACCATAGGCCTCAAAGCGCTCCAAATGAACACTTGCAGATTCTACAAAAAGAGTGTTTCAAAGCTGCTCTTTCAAAAGAAGTGTTCAACTCTGTGAGTTGGATTCATACTTCACAAAGCAGTTTCACAGAACGTTTCTGTTTCGTTTTTATGGGAAGATATTCCCGTTTGCAACCAAAGCCTGAAAGGGCTCTAAGTATCCACTTGCAGATTCTGCCAAAACACACTTTCATAACTGCTCTATCAAAAGGAAGGCTTATCTCTCCGAGTTGAATGCACACATCATAAAGAGGTTTCTGAGAATGCTTCTGCCTTGTTTATATATGAAGATATTTCTTTTTCCACCATAGGCCTCAAATCGCTCCAAATGAACACTTGCAGATTCTACAAAAAGAGTGTTTCATAACTGCTCTAGAAAAGGAAAGGTTCACCTCTGTGAGTTGAACACACACATCACAAAGCAGTTTGTGAGAATGCTTCTGTCCAGTTTTTATGGGAAGATATTCCCGCTTCTAACAAAGGCCTGAAAGAGCTCCAAATATCCACTTGCAGATGCTGCAAAAAGACTCTTTCCAAACTGCTCCATGAAAAGGAAGGTTCAACTCTGTGAGTTGAATGCACACATCATAAAGAAGTTTCAAAGAATGCTTCTGTCTAGGTATTATGTGACGATATTTCCTTTTCCACCATAGGCCTCAAAGCGCTCCAAATGAACACATGTAGATTCAACAAAAAGAGTGTTTCAAAGCTGCTCTTTCAAAAGAAGTGTTCAACTCTGTGAGTTGGATTCATACTTCACAAAGCAGTTTCACAGAACGTTTCTGTTTCGTTTTTATGGGAAGATATTCCCGTTTGCAACGAAGGCCTGAAAGGGCTCCAAGTATCCACTTGCAGATTCTGCCAAAACACAGTTTCAAAACTGCTCTATCAAAAGGAAGGCTTATCTCTCCGAGTTGAATGCACACATCATAAAGAGGTTTCTGAGAATGCTTCTGCCTGGTTTATATGTGAAGATATTTCCTTTTCCACCATAGGCCTCAAAGCGCTCCAAACGAACACTTGCAGATTCTACAAAAAGAGTGTTTCAAAACTGCTCTTTCAAAAGAAGTGTTCAACTCTCTGAGTTGGATTCATACTACACAAAGCAGTTTCACAGAACTCTTCTGTTTAGTTTTTATGGGAAGATATTCCCGTTTCCAACGAAGGCCTGAAATGGCTCCAAATATCCACTTGCAGATTCTGCAAAAACAGAGGTTCAAAACTGCTCTATCAAAAGGATGGCTTATCTCTCTGAGTTGAATGCACATATCATAAAGGGGTTTCTGAGAATGCTTCTGCCTTGTTTATATATGAAGATATTTCTTTTTCCACCATAGGCCTCAAAGCGCTCCAAATGAACACTTGCAGATTCTACAAAAAGAGTGTTTCATAACTGCTCTAGCAAAGGAAAGGTTCACCTCTGTGAGTTGAACACACACATCACAAAGCAGTTTGTGAGAATGCTTCGGTTTAGTTTTTATGGGAAGATATTCCCGCTTCTAACAAAGGCCTGAAAGAGCTCCAAATATCCACTTGCAGATGCTGCAAAAAGACTCTTTCCAAAGTGCTCCATGAAAAAGAAGGTTCAACTCTGTGAGTTGAATGCACACATCATAAAGAAGTTTCAAAGAATGCTTCTGTCTAGGTTTTATGTGAAGATATTTCTTTTTCCACCATAGGCCTCAAAGCGCTCCAAATGAACACTTGCAGATTCTACAAAAAGAGTGTTTCATAACTGCTCTAGCAAAGGAAAGGTTCACCTCTGTGAGTTGAACACACACATCACAAAGCAGTTTGTGAGAATGCTTCTGTTCAGTTTTAATGGGAAGATATTCCCGCTTCTAACAAAGGCCTGAAAGAGCTCCAAATATCCACTTGCAGATGCTGCAAAAAGACTCTTTCCAAACTGCTCCATGAAAAGGAATGTTCATCTCTGTGAGTTGAATGCACACATCATAAAGAAGTTTCAAAGAATGCTTCTGTCTAGGTTTTATGTGAAGATATTTCCCTTTCCACCATAGGCCTCAAAGCGCTCCAAATGAACACTTGCAGATTCTACAAAAAGAGTGTTTCAAAGCTGCTCTTTCAAAAGAAGTGTTCAACTCTGTGAGTTGGATTCATACTTCACAAAGCAGTTTCACAGAACGTTTCTGTTTCGTTTTTATGGGAAGATATTCCCGTTTGCAACCAAAGCCTGAAAGGGCTCTAAGTATCCACTTGCAGATTCTGCCAAAACACACTTTCATAACTGCTCTATCAAAAGGAAGGCTTATCTCTCCGAGTTGAATGCACACATCATAAAGAGGTTTCTGAGAATGCTTCTGCCTGGTTTATATGTGAAGATATTTCCTTTTCCACCATAGGCCTCAAAGCGCTCCAAACGAACACTTGCAGATTCTACAAAAAGAGTGTTTCAAAACTGCTCTTTCAAAGGAAGTGTTCAACTCTGTGAGTTGGATTCATACTACACAAAGCAGTTTCACAGAACTCTTCTGTTTAGTTTTTATGGGAAGATATTCCCGTTTCCAACGAAGGCCTGAAAGGGCTCCAAATATCCACTTGCAGATTCTGCAAAAACACAGGTTCAAAACTGCTCTATCAAAAGGAAGGCTTATCTCTCTGAGTTGAATGCACACATCATAAAGGGGTTTCTAAGAAAGCTTCTGCCTTGTTTATATATGAAGATATTTCTTTTTCCACCATAGGCCTCAAAGCGCTCCAAATGAACACTTGCAAATTCTACAAAAAGAGTGTTTCATAACTGCTCTAGCAAAGGAAAGGTTCACCTCTGTGAGTTGAACACACACATCACAAAGCAGTTTGTGAGAATGCTTCGGTTTAGTTTTTATGGGAAGATATTCCCGCTTCTAACAAAGGCCTGAAAGAGCTCCAAATATCCACTTGCAGATGCTGCAAAAAGACTCTTTCCAAACTGCTCCATGAAAAAGAAGGTTCAACTCTGTGAGTTGAATGCACACATCATAAAGAAGTTTCAAAGAATGCTTCTGTCTAGGTTTTATGTGAAGATATTTCTTTTTCCACCATAGGCCTCAAAGCGCTCCAAATGAACACTTGCAGATTCTACAAAAAGAGTGTTTCATAACTGCTCTAGCAAAGGAAAGGTTCACCTCTGTGAGTTGAACACACACATCACAAAGCAGTTTGTGAGAATGCTTCTGTCCAGTTTTAATGGGAAGATATTCCCGCTTCTAACAAAGGCCTGAAAGAGCTCCAAATATCCACTTGCAGATGCTGCAAAAAGACTCTTTCCAAACTGCTCCATGAAAAGGAATGTTCACCTCTGTGAGTTGAATGCACACATCATAAAGAAGTTTCAAAGAATGCTTCTGTCTAGGTTTTATGTGAAGATACTTCCCTTTCCACCATAGGCCTCAAAGCGCTCCAAATGAACACTTGCAGATTCTAAAAAAAGAGTGTTTCAAAGCTGCTCTTTCAAAAGAAGTGTTCAACTCTGTGTGTTGGATTCATACTTCACAAAGGAGTTTCACAGAACGCTTCTGTTTAGTTTTTATGGGAAGATATTCCCGTTTCCAACGAAGGCCTGAAAGGGCTCCAAATATACACTTGCAGATTCTGCAAAAACACAGTTGCAAAACTGCTCTATCAAAAGGAAGGCTTATCTCTCCGAGTTGAATGCACACATCATAAAGAGGTTTCTGAGAATGCTTCTGCCTGGATTATATGTGAAGATATTTCCTTTTCCACCATAGGCCTCAAAGCGCTCCAAACGAACACTTGCAGATTCTACAAAAAGAGTGTTTCAAAACTGCTCTTTCAAAAGAAGTGTTCAACTCTGTGAGTTGGATTCATACTACACAAAGCAGTTTCACAGAACTCTTCTGTTTAGTTTTTATGGGAAGATATTCCCGTTTCCAACGAAGGCCTGAAAGGGCTCCAAATATCCACTTGCAGATTCTGCAAAAACACAGTTTCAAAACTGCTCTATCAAAAGGAAGGCTTATCTCTCTGAGTTGAATGCACACATCATAAAGAGCTTTCTGAGAATGCTTCTGCCTTGTTTATATATGAAGATATTTCTTTTTCCACCATAGGCCTCAAATCGCTCCAAATGAACACTTGCAGATTCTACAAAAAGAGTGTTTCATAACTGCTCTAGCAAAGGAAAGGTTCACCTCTGTGAGTTGAACACACACATCACAAAGCAGTTTGTGAGAATGCTTCTGTCCAGTTTTTATGGGAAGATATTCCCGCTTCTAACAAAGGCCTGAAAGAGCTCCAAATATCCACTTGCAGATGCTGCAAAAAGACTCTTTCCAAACTGCTCCATGAAAAGGAAGGTTCAACTCTGTGAGTTGAATGCACACATCATAAAGAAGTTTCAAAGAATGCTTCTGTCTAGGTATTATGTGACGATATTTCTTTTTCCACCATAGGCCTCAAAGCGCTCCAAATGAACACATGTAGATTCTACAAAAAGAGTGTTTCAAAGCTGCTCTTTCAAAAGAAGTGTTCAACTCTGTGAGTTGGATTCATACTTCACAAAGCAGTTTCACAGAACGTTTCTGTTTCGTTTTTATGGGAAGATATTCCCGTTTGCAACGAAGGCCTGAAAGGGCTCTAAGTATCCACTTGCAGATTCTGCCAAAACACAGTTTCAAAACTGCTCTATCAAAAGGAAGGCTTATCTCTCCGAGTTGAATGCACACATCATAAATAGGTTTCTGAGAATGCTTCTGCCTGGTTTATATGTGAAGATATTTCCTTTTCCACCATAGGCCTCAAAGCGCTCCAAACGAACACTTGCAGATTCTACAAAAAGAGTGTTTCAAAACTGCTCTTTCAAAGGAAGTGTTCAACTCTGTGAGTTGGATTCATACTACACAAAGCAGTTTCACAGAACTCTTCTGTTTAGTTTTTATGGGAAGATATTCCCGTTTCCAACGAAGGCCTGAAAGGGCTCCAAATATCCACTTGCAGATTCTGCAAAAATACAGTTTCAAAACTGCTCTATCAAAAGGAAGGCTTATCTCTCTGAGTTGAATGCACACATCATAAAGAGCTTTCTGAGAATGCTTCTGCCTTGTTTATATATGAAGATATTTCTTTTTCCACCATAGGCCTCAAATCGCTCCAAATGAACACTTGCAGATTCTACAAAAAGAGTGTTTCATAACTGCTCTAGCAAAGGAAAGGTTCACCTCTGTGAGTTGAACACACACATCTCAAAGCAGTTTGTGAGAATGCTTCGGTTTAGTTTTTATGGGAAGATATTCCCGCTTCTAGCAAAGGCCTGAAAGAGCTCCAAATATCCACTTGCAGATGCTGCAAAAAGACTCTTTCCAAACTGCTCCATGAAAAAGAAGGTTCAACTCTGTGAGTTGAATGCACACATCATAAAGAAGTTTCAAAGAATGCTTCTGTCTAGGTTTTATGTGAAGATATTTCTTTTTCCACCATAGGCCTCAAAGCGCTCCAAATGAACACTTGCAGATTCTACAAAAAGAGTGTTTCATAACTGCTCTAGCAAAGGAAAGTTTCACCTCTGTGAGTTGAACACACACATCACAAAGCAGTTTGTGAGAATGCTTCTGTCCAGTTTTAATGGGAAGATATTCCCGCTTCTAACAAAGGCCTGAAAGAGCTCCAAATATCCACTTACAGATGCTGCAAAAAGACTCTTTCCAAGCTGCTCCATGAAAAGGAATGTTCAACTCTGTGAGTTGAATGCACACATCATAAAGAAGTTTCAAAGAATGCTTCTGTCTAGGTTTTATGTGAAGATATTTCCCTTTCCACCATAGGCCTCAAAGCGCTCCAAATGAACACTTGCAGATTCTACAAAAAGAGTGTTTCAAAGCTGCTCTTTCAAAAGAAGTGTTCAACTCTGTGAGTTGGATTCATACTTCACAAAGCAGTTTCACAGAACTTTTCTGTTTCGTTTTTATGGGAAGATATTCCCGTTTGCAACGAAAGCCTGAAAGAGCTCCAAATATCCACTTGCAGATGCTGCAAAAAGACTCTTTCCAAACTGCTCCATGAAAAGCAATGTTCAACTCTGTGAGTTGAATGCACACATCATAAAGAAGTTTCAAAGAATGCTTCTGTCTAGGTTTTATGTGAAGATATTTCCTTTTCCACCATAGGCCTCAAAGCGCTCCAAATGAACACTGGCAGATTCTACAAAAAGAGTGTTTCAAAGCTGCTCTTTCAAAAGAAGTGTTCAACTCTGTGAGTTGGATTCATACTTCACAAAGGAGTTTCACAGAACGCTTCTGTTTAGTTTTTATGGGAAGATATTCCCGTTTCCAACGAAGGCCTGAAAGGGCTCCAAATATACACTTGCAGATTCTGCAAAAACACAGTTGCAAAACTGCTCTATCAAAAGGAAGGCTTATCTCTCCGAGTTGAATGCACACATCATAAAGAGGTTTCTGAGAATGCTTCTGCCTGGATTATATGTGAAGATATTTCCTTTTCCACCGTAGGCCTCAAAGCGCTCCAAACGAACACTTGCAGATTCTACAAAAAGAGTGTTTCAAAACTGCTCTTTGAAAGGAAGTGTTCAACTCTGTGAGTTGGATTCATACTACACAAAGCAGTTTCACAGAACTCTTCTGTTTAGTTTTTAATGGAAGATATTCCCGTTTCCAACGAAGGCCTGAAAGGGCTCCAAATATCCACTTGCAGATTCTGCAAAAACACAGTTTCAAAACTGCTCTATCAAAAGGAAGGCTTATCTCTCTGAGTTGAATGCACACATCATAAAGAGCTTTCTGAGAATGCTTCTGCCTTGTTTATATATGAAGATATTTCTTTTTCCACCATAGGCCTCAAATCGCTCCAAATGAACACTTGCAGATTCTACAAAAAGAGTGTTTCATAACTGCTCTAGCAAAGGAAAGGTTCACCTCTGTGAGTTGAACACACACATCACAAAGCAGTTTGTGAGAATGCTTCTGTCCACTTTTTATGGGAAGATATTCCCGCTTTTAACAAAGGCCTGAAAGAGCTCCAAATATCCACTTGCAGATGCTGCAAAAAGACTCTTTCCAAACTGCTCCATGAAAAGGAAGGTTCAACTCTCCGAGTTGAATGCACACATCATAAAGAGGTTTCTGAGAATGCTTCTGCCTGGTTTATATGTGAAGATATTTCCTTTTCCACCATAGGCCTCAAAGCGCTCCAAACGAACACTTGCAGATTCTACAAAAAGAGTGTTTCAAAACTGCTCTTTCAAAAGAAGTGTTCAACTCTGTGAGTTGGATTCATACTACACAAAGCAGTTTCACAGAACTCTTCTCTTTAGTTTTTATGGGAAGATATTCCCGTTTCCAACGAAGGCCTGAAAGGGCTCCAAATATCCACTTGCAGATTCTGCAAAAACACAGGTTCAAAACTGCTCTATCAAAAGGAAGGCTTATCTCTCTGAGTTGAATGCACACATCATAAAGGGGTTTCTGAGAATGCTTCTGCCTTGTTTATATATGAAGATATTTCTTTTTCCACCATAGGCCTCAAAGCGCTCCAAATGAACACTTGCAGATTCTACAAAAAGAGTGTTTCATAACTGCTCTAGCAAAGGAAAGGTTCACCTCTCTGAGTTGAACACACACATCACAAAGCAGTTTGTGAGAATGCTTCGGTTCAGTTTTTATGGGAAGATATTCCCGCTTCTAACAAAGGCCTGAAAGAGCTCCAAATATCCACTTGCAGATGCTGCAAAAAGACTCTTTCCAAACTGCTCCATGAAAAAGAAGGTTCAACTCTGTGAGTTGAATGCACACATCATAAAGAAGTTTCAAAGAATGCTTCTGTCTAGGTTTTATGTGAAGATATTTCTTTTTCCACCATAGGCCTCAAAGCGCTCCAAATGAACACTTGCAGATTCTACAAAAAGAGTGTTTCATAACTGCTCTAGCAAAGGAAAGGTTCACCTCTGTGAGTTGAACACACACATCACAAAGCAGTTTGTGAGAATGCTTCGGTTCAGTTTTTATGGGAAGATATTCCCGCTTCTAACAAAGGCCTGAAAGAGCTCCAAATATCCACTTGCAGATGCTGCAAAAAGACTCTTTCCAAACTGCTCCATGAAAAAGAAGGTTCAACTCTGTGAGTTGAATGCACACATCATAAAGAAGTTTCAAAGAATGCTTCTGTCTAGGTTTTATGTGAAGATATTTCTTTTTCCACCATAGGCCTCAAAGCGCTCCAAATGAACACTTGCAGATTCTACAAAAAGAGTGTTTCATAACTGCTCTAGCAAAGGAAAGGTTCACCTCTGTGAGTTGAACACACACATCACAAAGCAGTTTGTGAGAATGCTTCTGTCCAGTTTTAATGGGAAGATATTCCCTCTTCTAACAAAGGCCTGAAAGAGCTCCAAATATCCACTTGCAGATGCTGCAAAAAGACTCTTTCCAAACTGCTCCATGAAAAGGAATGTTCAACTCTGTGAGTTGAATGCACACATCATAAAGAAGTTTCAAAGAATGCTTCTGTCTAGGTTTTATGTGAAGATATTTCCTTTTCCACCATAGGCCTCAAAGCGCTCCAAATGAACACTTGCAGATTCTACAAAAAGAGTGTTTCAAAGCTGCTCTTTCAAAAGAAGTGTTCAACTCTGTGAGTTGGATTCATACTTCACAAAGGAGTTTCACAGAACGCTTCTGTTTAGTTTTTATGGGAAGATAATCCCGTTTCCAACGAAGGACTGAAAGGGCTCCAAATATACACTTGCAGATTCTGCAAAAACACAGTTGCACAACTGCTCTATTAAAAGGAAGGCTTATCTCTCCGAGTTGAATGCACACATCATAAAGAGGTTTCTGAGAATGCTTCTGCCTGGTTTATATGTGAAGATATTTCCTTTTCCACCGTAGGCCTCAAAGGGCTCCAAACGAACACTTGCAGATTCTACAAAAAGAGTGTTTCAAAACTGCTCTTTGAAAGGAAGTGTTCAACTCTGTGAGTTGGATTCATACTACACAAAGCAGTTTCACAGAACTCTTCTGTTTAGTTTTTAATGGAAGATATTCCCGTTTCCAACGAAGGCCTGAAAGGGCTCCAAATATCCACTTGCAGATTCTGCAAAAACACAGTTTCAAAACTGCTCTATCAAAAGGAAGGCTTATCTCTCTGAGTTGAATGCACACATCATAAAGAGCTTTCTGAGAATGCTTCTGCCTTGTTTATATATGAAGATATTTCTTTTTCCACCATAGGCCTCAAATCGCTCCAAATGAACACTTGCAGATTCTACAAAAAGAGTGTTTCATAACTGCTCTAGCAAAGGAAAGGTTCACCTCTGTGAGTTGAACACACACATCACAAAGCAGTTTGTGAGAATGCTTCTGTCCAGGTTTTATGGGAAGATATTCCCGCTTCTAACAAAGGCCTGAAAGAGCTCCAAATATCCACTTGCAGATGCTGCAAAAAGACTCTTTCCAAACTGCTCCATGAAAAGGAAGGTTCAACTCTGTGAGTTGAATGCACACATCATAAAGAAGTTTCAAAGAATGCTTCTGTCTAGGTATTATGTGACGATATTTCCTTTTCCACCATAGGCCTCAAAGCGCTCCAAATGAACACATGTAGATTCTACAAAAAGAGTGTTTCAAAGCTGCTCTTTCAAAAGAAGTGTTCAACTCTGTGAGTTGGATTCATACTTCACAAAGCAGTTTCACAGAACGTTTCTGTTTCGTTTTTATCAGAAGATATTCCCGTTTGCAACGAAGGCCTGAAAGGGCTCCAAGTATCCACTTGCAGATTCTGCCAAAACACAGTTTCAAAACTGCTCTATCAAAAGGAAGGCTTATCTCTCCGAGTTGAATGCACACATCATAAAGAGGTTTCTGAGAATGCTTCTGCCTGGTTTATATGTGAAGATATTTCCTTTTCCACCATAGGCCTCAAAGCGCTCCAAACGAACACTTGCAGATTCTACAAAAAGAGTGTTTCAAAACTGCTCTTTCAAAAGAAGTGTTCAACTCTCTGAGTTGGATTCATACTACAAAAAGCAGTTTCACAGAACTCTTCTGTTTAGTTTTTATGGGAAGATATTCCCGTTTCCAACGAAGGCCTGAAAGGGCTCCAAATATCCACTTGCAGATTCTGCAAAAACACAGGTTCAAAACTGCTCTATCAAAAGGAAGGCTTATCTCTCTGAGTTGAATGCACACATCATAAAGGGGTTTCTGAGAATGCTTCTGCCTTGTTTATATATGAAGATATTTCTTTTTCCACCATAGGCCTCAAAGCGCTCCAAATGAACACTTGCAGATTCTACAAAAAGAGTGTTTCATAACTGCTCTAGCAAAGGAAAGGTTCACCTCTGTGAGTTGAACACACACATCACAATGCAGTTTGTGAGAATGCTTCGGTTTAGTTTTTATGGGAAGATATTCCCGCTTCTAACAAAGGCCTGAAAGAGCTCCAAATATCCACTTGCAGATGCTGCAAAAAGACTCTTTCCAAACTGCTCCATGAAAAAGAAGGTTCAACTCTGTGAGTTGAATGCACACATCATAAAGAAGTTTCAAAGAATGCTTCTGTCTAGGATTTATGTGAAGATATTTCTTTTTCCACCATAGGCCTCAAAGCGCTCCAAATGAACACTTGCAGATTCTACAAAAAGAGTGTTTCATAACTGCTCTAGCAAAGGAAAGGTTCACCTCTGTGAGTTGAACACACACATCACAAAGCAGTTTGTGAGAATGCTTCTGTCCAGTTTTAATGGGAAGATATTCCCGCTTCTAACAAAGGCCTGAAAGAGCTCCAAATATCCACTTGCAGATGCTGCAAAAAGACTCTTTCCAAACTGCTCCATGAAAAGGAATGTTCAACTCTGTGAGTTGAATGCACACATCATAAAGAAGTTTCAAAGAATGCTTCTGTCTAGGTTTTATGTGAAGATATTTCCTTTTCAACCATAGGCCTCAAAGCGCTCCAAATGAACACTTGCAGATTCTACAAAAAGAGTGTTTCAAAGCTGCTCTTTCAAAAGAAGTGTTCAACTCTGTGAGTTGGATTCATACTTCACAAAGGAGTTTCACAGAACGCTTCTGTTTAGTTTTTATGGGAAGATATTCCCGTTTCCAACGAAGGCCTGAAAGGGCTCCAAATATACACTTGCAGATTCTGTAAAAACACAGTTGCACAACTGCTCTATCAAAAGGAAGGCTTATCTCTCCGAGTTGAATGCACACATCATAAAGAGGTTTCTGAGAATGCTTCTGCCTGGTTTATATGTGAAGATATTTCCTTTTCCACCGTAGGCCTCAAAGCGCTCCAAACGAACACTTGCAGATTCTACAAAAAGAGTGTTTCAAAACTGCTCTTTGAAAGGAAGTGTTCAACTCTGTGAGTTGGATTCATACTATACAAAGCAGTTTCACAGAACTCTTCTGTTTAGTTTTTAATGGAAGATATTCCCGTTTCCAACGAAGGCCTGAAAGGGCTCCAAATATCCACTTGCAGATTCTGCAAAAACACAGTTTCAAAACTGCTCTATCAAAAGGAAGGCTTATCTCTCTGAGTTGAATGCACACATCATAAAGAGCTTTCTGAGAATGCTTCTGCCTTGTTTATATATGAAGATATTTCTTTTTCCACCATAGGCCTCAAATCGCTCCAAATGAACACTTGCAGATTCTACAAAAAGAGTGTTTCATAACTGCTCTAGCAAAGGAAAGGTTCACCTCTGTGAGTTGAACACACACATCACAAAGCAGTTTGTGAGAATGCTTCTGTCCAGGTTTTATGGGAAGATATTCCCGCTTCTAACAAAGGCCTGAAAGAGCTCCAAATATCCACTTGCAGATGCTGCAAAAAGACTCTTTCCAAACTGCTCCATGAAAAGCAATGTTCAACTCTGTGAGTTGAATGCACACATCATAAAGAAGTTTCAAAGAATGCTTCTGTCTAGGTTTTATGTGAAGATATTTCCTTTTCCACCATAGGCCTCAAAGCGCTCCAAATGAACACTGGCAGATTCTACAAAAAGAGTGTTTCAAAGCTGCTCTTTCAAAAGAAGTGTTCAACTCTGTGAGTTGGATTCATACTTCACAAAGGAGTTTCACAGAACGCTTCTGCTTAGTTTTTATGGGAAGATATTCCCGTTTCCAACGAAGGCCTGAAAGGGCTCCAAATATACACTTGCAGATTCTGCAAAAACACAGTTGCAAAACTGCTCTATCAAAAGGAAGGCTTATCTCTCCGAGTTGAATGCACACATCATAAAGAGGTTTCTGAGAATGCTTCTGCCTGGATTATATGTGAAGATATTTCCTTTTCCACCGTAGGCCTCAAAGCGCTCCAAACGAACACTTGCAGATTCTACAAAAAGAGTGTTTCAAAACTGCTCTTTGAAAGGAAGTGTTCAACTCTGTGAGTTGGATTCATACTACACAAAGCAGTTTCACAGAACTCTTCTGTTTAGTTTTTAATGGAAGATATTCCCGTTTCCAACGAAGGCCTGAAAGGGCTCCAAATATCCACTTGCAGATTCTGCAAAAACACAGTTTCAAAACTGCTCTATCAAAAGGAAGGCTTATCTCTCTGAGTTGAATGCACACATCATAAAGAGCTTTCTGAGAATGCTTCTGCCTTGTTTATATATGAAGATATTTCTTTTTCCACCATAGGCCTCAAATCGCTCCAAATGAACACTTGCAGATTCTACAAAATGAGTGTTTCATAACTGCTCTAGCAAAGGAAAGGTTCACCTCTGTGAGTTGAACACACACATCACAAAGCAGTTTGTGAGAATGCTTCTGTCCACTTTTTATGGGAAGATATTCCCGCTTCTAACAAAGGCCTGAAAGAGCTCCAAATATCCACTTGCAGATGCTGCAAAAAGACTCTTTCCAAACTGCTCCATGAAAAGGAAGGTTCAACTCTCCGAGTTGAATGCACACATCATAAAGAGGTTTCTGAGAATGCTTCTGCCTGGTTTATATGTGAAGATATTTCCTTTTCCACCATAGGCCTCAAAGCGCTCCAAACGAACACTTGCAGATTCTACAAAAAGAGTGTTTCAAAACTGCTCTTTCAAAAGAAGTGTTCAACTCTGTGAGTTGGATTCATACTACACAAAGCAGTTTCACAGAACTCTTCTCTTTAGTTTTTATGGGAAGATATTCCCGTTTCCAACGAAGGCCTGAAAGGGCTCCAAATATCCACTTGCAGATTCTGCAAAAACACAGGTTCAAAACTGCTCTATCAAAAGGAAGGCTTATCTCTCTGAGTTGAATGCACACATCATAAAGGGGTTTCTGAGAATGCTTCTGCCTTGTTTATATATGAAGATATTTCTTTTTCCACCATAGGCCTCAAAGCGCTCCAAATGAACACTTGCAGATTCTACAAAAAGAGTGTTTCATAACTGCTCTAGCAAAGGAAAGGTTCACCTCTCTGAGTTGAACACACACATCACAAAGCAGTTTGTGAGAATGCTTCTGTCCAGTTTTAATGGGAAGATATTCCCGCTTCTAACAAAGGCCTGAAAGAGCTCCAAATATCCACTTGCAGATGCTGCAAAAAGACTCTTTCCAAACTGCTCCATGAAAAGGAATGTTCAACTCTGTGAGTTGAATGCACACATCATAAAGAAGTTTCAAAGAATGCTTCTGTCTAGGTTTTATGTGAAGATATTTCCTTTTCCACCATAGGCCTCAAAGCGCTCCAAATGAACACTTGCAGATTCTACAAAAAGAGTGTTTCAAAGCTGCTCTTTCAAAAGAAGTGTTCAACTCTGTGAGTTGGATTCATACTTCACAAAGGAGTTTCACAGAACGCTTCTGTTTAGTTTTTATGGGAAGATATTCCCGTTTCCAACGAAGGCCTGAAAGGGCTCCAAATATACACTTGCAGATTCTGCAAAAACACAGTTGCAAAACTGCTCTATCAAAAGGAAGGCTTATCTCTCCGAGTTGAATGCACACATCATAAAGAGGTTTCTGAGAATGCTTCTGCCTGGTTTATATGTGAAGATATTTCCTTTTCCACCATAGGCCTCAAAGCGCTCCAAACGAACACTTTCAGATTCTACAAAAAGAGTGTTTCGAAACTGCTCTTTGAAAGGAAGTGTTCAACTCTGTGAGTTGGATTCATACTACACAAAGCAGTTTCACAGAACTCTTCTGTTTAGTTTTTAATGGAAGATATTCCCGTTTCCAACGAAGGCCTGAAAGGGCTCCAAATATCCACTTGCAGATTCTGCAAAAACACAGTTTCAAAACTGCTCTATCAAAAGGAAGGCTTATCTCCCGAGTTGAATGCACACATCATAAAGAGGTTTCTGAGAATGCTTCTGCCTGGTTTATATGTGAAGATATTTCCTTTTCCACCATAGGCCTCAAAGCGCTCCAAACGAACACTTGCAGATTCTACAAAAAGAGTGTTTCAAAACTGCTCTTTGAAAGGAAGTGTTCAACTCTGTGAGTTGGATTCATACTACACAAAGCAGTTTCACAGAACTCTTCTGTTTAGTTTTTAATGGAAGATATTCCCGTTTCCAACGAAGGCCTGAAAGGGCTCCAAATATCCACTTGCAGATTCTGCAAAAACACAGTTTCAAAACTGCTCTATCAAAAGGAAGGCTTATCTCTCTGAGTTGAATGCACACATCATAAAGAGCTTTCTGAGAATGCTTCTGCCTTGTTTATATATGAAGATATTTCTTTTTCCACCATAGGCCTCAAATCGCTCCAAATGAACACTTGCAGATTCTACAAAAAGAGTGTTTCATAACTGCTCTAGAAAAGGAAAGGTTCACCTCTGTGAGTTGAACACACACATCACAAAGCAGTTTGTGAGAATGCTTCTGTCCAGTTTTAATGGGAAGATATTCCCGCTTCTAACAAAGGCCTGAAAGAGCTCCAAATATCCACTTGCAGATGCTGCAAAAAGACTCTTTCCAAACTGCTCCATGAAAAGGAATGTTCAACTCTGTGAGTTGAATGCACACATCATAAAGAAGTTTCAAAGAATGCTTCTGTCTAGGTTTTATGTGAAGATACTTCCCTTTCCACCATAGGCCTCAAAGCGCTCCAAATGAACACTTGCAGATTCTAAAAAAAGAGTGTTTCAAAGCTGCTCTTTCAAAAGAAGTGTTCAACTCTGTGAGTTGGATTCATACTTCACAAAGCAGTTTCACAGAACGTTTCTGTTTCGTTTTTATGGGAAGATATTCCCGTTTGCAACGAAGGCCTGAAAGGGCTCTAAGTATCCACTTGCAGATTCTGCCAAAACACACTTTCAAAACTGCTCTATCAAAAGGAAGGCTTATCTCTCCGAGTTGAATGCACACATCATAAAGAGGTTTCTGAGAATGCTTCTGCCTGGTTTATATGTGAAGATATTTCCTTTTCCACCATAGGCCTCAAAGCGCTAAAAACGAACACTTGCAGATTCTACAAAAAGAGTGTTTCAAAACTGCTCTTTCAAAGGAAGTGTTCAACTCTGTGAGTTGGATTCATACTACACAAAGCAGTTTCACAGAACTCTTCTGTTTAGTTTTTATGGGAAGATATTCCCGTTTCCAACGAAGGCCTGAAAGGGCTCCAAATATCCACTTGCAGATTCTGCAAAAACACAGGTTCAAAACTGCTCTATCAAAAGGAAGGCTTATCTCTCTGAGTTGAATGCACACATCATAAAGGGGTTTCTGAGAATGCTTCTGCCTTGTTTATATATGAAGATATTTCTTTTTCCACCATAGGCCTCCAAGCGCTCCAAATGAACACTTGCAGATTCTACAAAAAGAGTGTTTCATAACTGCTCTAGCAAAGGAAAGGTTCACCTCTGTGAGTTGAACACACACATCACAAAGCAGTTTGTGAGAATGCTTCGGTTTAGTTTTTATGGGAAGATATTCCCGCTTCTAACAAAGGCCTGAAAGAGCTCCAAATATCCACTTGCAGATGCTGCAAAAAGACTCTTTCCAAACTGCTCCATGAAAAAGAAGGTTCAACTCTGTGAGTTGAATGCACACATCATAAAGAAGTTTCAAAGAATGCTTCTGTCTAGGTTTTATGTGAAGATATTTCTTTTTCCACCATAGGCCTCAAAGCGCTCCAAATGAACACTTGCAGATTCTACAAAAAGAGTGTTTCATAACTGCTCTAGCAAAGGAAAGGTTCACCTCTGTGAGTTGAACACACACATCACAAAGCAGTTTGTGAGAATGCTTCTGTCCAGTTTTAATGGGAAGATATTCCCGCTTCTAACAAAGGCCTGAAAGAGCTCCAAATATCCACTTGCAGATGCTGCAAAAAGACTCTTTCCAAACTGCTCCATGAAAAGGAATGTTCAACTCTGTGAGTTGAATGCACACATCATAAAGAAGTTTCAAAGAATGCTTCTGTCTAGGTTTTATGTGAAGATATTTCCTTTTCCACCATAGGCCTCAAAGCGCTCCAAATGAACACTTGCAGATTCTACAAAAAGAGTGTTTCAAAGCTGCTCTTTCAAAAGAAGTGTTCAACTCTGTGAGTTGGATTCATACTTCACAAAGGAGTTTCACAGAACGCTTCTGTTTAGTTTTTATGGGAAGATATTCCCGTTTCCAACGAAGGCCTGAAAGGGCTCCAAATATACACTTGCAGATTCTGCAAAAACACAGTTGCAAAACTGCTCTATCAAAAGGAAGGCTTATCTCTCCGAGTTGAATGCACACATCATAAAGAGGTTTCTGAGAATGCTTCTGCCTGGTTTATATGTGAAGATATTTCCTTTTCCACCATAGGCCTCAAAGCGCTCCAAACGAACACTTTCAGATTCTACAAAAAGAGTGTTTCAAAACTGCTCTTTGAAAGGAAGTGTTCAACTCTGTGAGTTGGATTCATACTACACAAAGCAGTTTCACAGAACTCTTCTGTTTAGTTTTTAATGGAAGATATTCCCGTTTCCAACGAAGGCCTGAAAGGGCTCCAAATATCCACTTGCAGATTCTGCAAAAACACAGTTTCAAAACTGCTCTATCAAAAGGAAGGCTTATCTCCCGAGTTGAATGCACACATCATAAAGAGGTTTCTGAGAATGCTTCTGCCTGGTTTATATGTGAAGATATTTCCTTTTCCACCATAGGCCTCAAAGCGCTCCAAACGAACACTTGCAGATTCTACAAAAAGAGTGTTTCAAAACTGCTCTTTGAAAGGAAGTGTTCAACTCTGTGAGTTGGATTCATACTACACAAAGCAGTTTCACAGAACTCTTCTGTTTAGTTTTTAATGGAAGATATTCCCGTTTCCAACGAAGGCCTGAAAGGGCTCCAAATATCCACTTGCAGATTCTGCAAAAACACAGTTTCAAAACTGCTCAATCAAAAGGAAGGCTTATCTCTCTGAGTTGAATGCACACATCATAAAGAGCTTTCTGAGAATGCTTCTGCCTTGTTTATATATGAAGATATTTCTTTTTCCACCATAGGCCTCAAATCGCTCCAAATGAACACTTGCAGATTCTACAAAAAGAGTGTTTCATAACTGCTCTAGAAAAGGAAAGGTTCACCTCTGTGAGTTGAACACACACATCACAAAGCAGTTTGTGAGAATGCTTCTGTCCAGTTTTTATGGGAAGATATTCCCGCTTCTAACAAAGGCCTGAAAGAGCTCCAAATATCCACTTGCAGATGCTGCAAAAAGACTCTTTCCAAACTGCTCCATGAAAAGGAAGGTTCAACTCTGTGAGTTGAATGCACACATCATAAAGAAGTTTCAAAGAATGCTTCTGTCTAGGTATTATGTGACGATATTTCCTTTTCCACCATAGGCCTCAAAGCGCTCCAAATGAACACATGTAGATTCAACAAAAAGAGTGTTTCAAAGCTGCTCTTTCAAAAGAAGTGTTCAACTCTGTGAGTTGGATTCATACTTCACAAAGCAGTTTCACAGAACGTTTCTGTTTCGTTTTTATCAGAAGATATTCCCGTTTGCAACGAAGGCCTGAAAGGGCTCCAAGTATCCACTTGCAGATTCTGCCAAAACACAGTTTCAAAACTGCTCTATCAAAAGGAAGGCTTATCTCTCCGAGTTGAATGCACACATCATAAAGAGGTTTCTGAGAATGCTTCTGCCTGGTTTATATGTGAAGATATTTCCTTTTCCACCATAGGCCTCAAAGCGCTCCAAACGAACACTTGCAGATTCTACAAAAAGAGTGTTTCAAAACTGCTCTTTCAAAAGAAGTGTTCAACTCTCTGAGTTGGATTCATACTACACAAAGCAGTTTCACAGAACTCTTCTGTTTAGTTTTTATGGGAAGATATTCCCGTTTCCAACGAAGGCCTGAAAGGGCTCCAAATATCCACTTGCAGATTCTGCAAAAACACAGGTTCAAAACTGCTCTATCAAAAGGAAGGCTTATGTCTCTGAGTTGAATGCACACATCATAAAGGGGTTTCTGAGAATGCTTCTGCCTTGTTTATATATGAAGATATTTCTTTTTCCACCATAGGCCTCCAAGCGCTCCAAATGAACACTTGCAGATTCTACAAAAAGAGTGTTTCATAACTGCTCTAGCAAAGGAAAGGTTCACCTCTGTGAGTTGAACACACACATCACAAAGCAGTTTGTGAGAATGCTTCGGTTTAGTTTTTATGGGAAGATATTCCCGCTTCTAACAAAGGCCTGAAAGAGCTCCAAATATCCACTTGCAGATGCTGCAAAAAGACTCTTTCCAAACTGCTCCATGAAAAAGAAGGTTCAACTCTGTGAGTTGAATGCACACATCATAAAGAAGTTTCAAAGAATGCTTCTGTCTAGGTTTTATGTGAAGATATTTCTTTTTCCACCATAGGCCTCAAAGCGCTCCAAATGAACACTTGCAGATTCTACAAAAAGAGTGTTTCATAACTGCTCTAGCAAAGGAAAGGTTCACCTCTGTGAGTTGAACACACACATCACAAAGCAGTTTGTGAGAATGCTTCTGTCCAGTTTTAATGGGAAGATATTCCCGCTTCTAACAAAGGCCTGAAAGAGCTCCAAATATCCACTTGCAGATGCTGCAAAAAGACTCTTTCCAAACTGCTCCATGAAAAGGAATGTTCAACTCTGTGAGTTGAATGCACACATCATAAAGAAGTTTCAAAGAATGCTTCTGTCTAGGTTTTATGTGAAGATATTTCCTTTTCCACCATAGGCCTCAAAGCGCTCCAAATGAACACTTGCAGATTCTACAAAAAGAGTGTTTCAAAACTGCTCTTTCAAAAGAAGTGTTCAACTCTGTGAGTTGGATTCATACTTCACAAAGGAGTTTCACAGAACGCTTCTGTTTAGTTTTTATGGGAAGATATTCCCGTTTCCAACGAAGGCCTGAAAGGGCTCCAAATATACACTTGCAGATTCTGCAAAAACACAGTTGCAAAACTGCTCTATCAAAAGGAAGGCTTATCTCTCCGAGTTGAATGCACACATCATAAAGAGGTTTCTGAGAATGCTTCTGCCTGGTTTATATGTGAAGATATTTCCTTTTCCACCATAGGCCTCAAAGCGCTCCAAACGAACACTTTCAGATTCTACAAAAAGAGTGTTTCAAAACTGCTCTTTGAAAGGAAGTGTTCAACTCTGTGAGTTGGATTCATACTACACAAAGCAGTTTCACAGAACTCTTCTGTTTAGTTTTTAATGGAAGATATTCCCGTTTCCAACGAAGGCCTGAAAGGGCTCCAAATATCCACTTGCAGATTCTGCAAAAACACAGTTTCAAAACTGCTCTATCAAAAGGAAGGCTTATCTCCCGAGTTGAATGCACACATCATAAAGAGGTTTCTGAGAATGCTTCTGCCTGGTTTATATGTGAAGATATTTCCTTTTCCACCATAGGCCTCAAAGCGCTCCAAACGAACACTTGCAGATTCTACAAAAAGAGTGTTTCAAAACTGCTCTTTGAAAGGAAGTGTTCAACTCTGTGAGTTGGATTCATACTACACAAAGCAGTTTCACAGAACTCTTCTGTTTAGTTTTTAATGGAAGATATTCCCGTTTCCAACGAAGGCCTGAAAGGGCTCCAAATATCCACTTGCAGATTCTGCGAAAACACAGTTTCAAAACTGCTCTATCAAAAGGAAGGCTTATCTCTCTGAGTTGAATGCACACATCATAAAGAGCTTTCTGAGAATGCTTCTGCCTTGTTTATATATGAAGATATTTCTTTTTCCACCATAGGCCTCAAATCGCTCCAAATGAACACTTGCAGATTCTACAAAAAGAGTGTTTCATAACTGCTCTAGAAAAGGAAAGGTTCACCTCTGTGAGTTGAACACACACATCACAAAGCAGTTTGTGAGAATGCTTCTGTCCAGTTTTTATGGGAAGATATTCCCGCTTCTAACAAAGGCCTGAAAGAGCTCCAAATATCCACTTGCAGATGCTGCAAAAAGACTCTTTCCAAACTGCTCCATGAAAAGGAAGGTTCAACTCTGTGAGTTGAATGCACACATCATAAAGAAGTTTCAAAGAATGCTTCTGTCTAGGTATTATGTGACGATATTTCCTTTTCCACCATAGGCCTCAAAGCGCTCCAAATGAACACATGTAGATTCAACAAAAAGAGTGTTTCAAAGCTGCTCTTTCAAAAGAAGTGTTCAACTCTGTGAGTTGGATTCATACTTCACAAAGCAGTTTCACAGAACGTTTCTGTTTCGTTTTTATCAGAAGATATTCCCGTTTGCAACGAAGGCCTGAAAGGGCTCCAAGTATCCACTTGCAGATTCTGCCAAAACACAGTTTCAAAACTGCTCTATCAAAAGGAAGGCTTATCTCTCCGAGTTGAATGCACACATCATAAAGAGGTTTCTGAGAATGCTTCTGCCTGGTTTATATGTGAAGATATTTCCTTTTCCACCATAGGCCTCAAAGCGCTCCAAACGAACACTTGCAGATTCTACAAAAAGAGTGTTTCAAAACTGCTCTTTCAAAAGAAGTGTTCAACTCTGAGTTGGATTCATACTACACAAAGCAGTTTCACAGAACTCTTCTGTTTAGTTTTTATGGGAAGATATTCCCGTTTCCAACGAAGGCCTGAAAGGGCTCCAAATATCCACTTGCAGATTCTGCAAAAACACAGGTTCAAAACTGCTCTATCAAAAGGAAGGCTTATCTCTCTGAGTTGAATGCACACATCATAAAGGGGTTTCTGAGAATGCTTCTGCCTTGTTTATATATGAAGATATTTCTTTTTCCACCATAGGCCTCCAAGCGCTCCAAATGAACACTTGCAGATTTTACAAAAAGAGTGTTTCATAACTGCTCTAGCAAAGGAAAGGTTCACCTCTGTGAGTTGAACACACACATCACAAAGCAGTTTTTGAGAATGCTTCGGTTTAGTTTTTATGGGAAGATATTCCCGCTTCTAACAAAGGCCTGAAAGAGCTCCAAATATCCACTTGCAGATGCTGCAAAAAGACTCTTTCCAAACTGCTCCATGAAAAGGAATGTTCAACTCTGTGAGTTGAATGCACACATCATAAAGAAGTTTCAAAGAATGCTTCTGTCTAGGTTTTATGTGAAGATACTTCCCTTTCCACCATAGGCCTCAAAGCGCTCCAAATGAACACTTGCAGATTCTAAAAAAAGAGTGTTTCAAAGCTGCTCTTTCAAAAGAAGTGTTCAACTCTGTGAGTTGGATTCATACTTCACAAAGCAGTTTCACAGAACGTTTCTGTTTCGTTTTTATGGGAAGATATTCCCGTTTGCAACGAAGGCCTGAAAGGGCTCTAAGTATCCACTTGCAGATTCTGCCAAAACACACTTTCAAAACTGCTCTATCAAAAGGAAGGCTTATCTCTCCGAGTTGAATGCACACATCATAAAGAGGTTTCTGAGAATGCTTCTGCCTGGTTTATATGTGAAGATATTTCCTTTTCCACCATAGGCCTCAAAGCGCTAAAAACGAACACTTGCAGATTCTACAAAAAGAGTGTTTCAAAACTGCTCTTTCAAAGGAAGTGTTCAACTCTGTGAGTTGGATTCATACTACACAAAGCAGTTTCACAGAACTCTTCTGTTTAGTTTTTATGGGAAGATATTCCCGTTTCCAACGAAGGCCTGAAAGGGCTCCAAATATCCACTTGCAGATTCTGCAAAAACACAGGTTCAAAACTGCTCTATCAAAAGGAAGGCTTATCTCTCTGAGTTGAATGCACACATCATAAAGGGGTTTCTGAGAATGCTTCTGCCTTGTTTATATATGAAGATATTTCTTTTTCCACCATAGGCCTCCAAGCGCTCCAAATGAACACTTGCAGATTCTACAAAAAGAGTGTTTCATAACTGCTCTAGCAAAGGAAAGGTTCACCTCTGTGAGTTGAACACACACATCACAAAGCAGTTTGTGAGAATGCTTCGGTTTAGTTTTTATGGGAAGATATTCCCGCTTCTAACAAAGGCCTGAAAGAGCTCCAAATATCCACTTGCAGATGCTGCAAAAAGACTCTTTCCAAACTGCTCCATGAAAAAGAAGGTTCAACTCTGTGAGTTGAATGCACACATCATAAAGAAGTTTCAAAGAATGCTTCTGTCTAGGTTTTATGTGAAGATATTTCTTTTTCCACCATAGGCCTCAAAGCGCTCCAAATGAACACTTGCAGATTCTACAAAAAGAGTGTTTCATAACTGCTCTAGCAAAGGAAAGGTTCACCTCTGTGAGTTGAACACACACATCACAAAGCAGTTTGTGAGAATGCTTCTGTCCAGTTTTAATGGGAAGATATTCCCGCTTCTAACAAAGGCCTGAAAGAGCTCCAAATATCCACTTGCAGATGCTGCAAAAAGACTCTTTCCAAACTGCTCCATGAAAAGGAATGTTCAACTCTGTGAGTTGAATGCACACATCATAAAGAAGTTTCAAAGAATGCTTCTGTCTAGGTTTTATGTGAAGATATTTCCTTTTCCACCATAGGCCTCAAAGCGCTCCAAATGAACACTTGCAGATTCTACAAAAAGAGTGTTTCAAAGCTGCTCTTTCAAAAGAAGTGTTCAACTCTGTGAGTTGGATTCATACTTCACAAAGGAGTTTCACAGAACGCTTCTGTTTAGTTTTTATGGGAAGATATTCCCGTTTCCAACGAAGGCCTGAAAGGGCTCCAAATATACACTTGCAGATTCTGCAAAAACACAGTTGCAAAACTGCTCTATCAAAAGGAAGGCTTATCTCTCCGAGTTGAATGCACACATCATAAAGAGGTTTCTGAGAATGCTTCTGCCTGGTTTATATGTGAAGATATTTCCTTTTCCACCATAGGCCTCAAAGCGCTCCAAACGAACACTTTCAGATTCTACAAAAAGAGTGTTTCAAAACTGCTCTTTGAAAGGAAGTGTTCAACTCTGTGAGTTGGATTCATACTACACAAAGCAGTTTCACAGAACTCTTCTGTTTAGTTTTTAATGGAAGATATTCCCGTTTCCAACGAAGGCCTGAAAGGGCTCCAAATATCCACTTGCAGATTCTGCAAAAACACAGTTTCAAAACTGCTCTATCAAAAGGAAGGCTTATCTCCCGAGTTGAATGCACACATCATAAAGAGGTTTCTGAGAATGCTTCTGCCTGGTTTATATGTGAAGATATTTCCTTTTCCACCATAGGCCTCAAAGCGCTCCAAACGAACACTTGCAGATTCTACAAAAAGAGTGTTTCAAAACTGCTCTTTGAAAGGAAGTGTTCAACTCTGTGAGTTGGATTCATACTACACAAAGCAGTTTCACAGAACTCTTCTGTTTAGTTTTTAATGGAAGATATTCCCGTTTCCAACGAAGGCCTGAAAGGGCTCCAAATATCCACTTGCAGATTCTGCAAAAACACAGTTTCAAAACTGCTCAATCAAAAGGAAGGCTTATCTCTCTGAGTTGAATGCACACATCATAAAGAGCTTTCTGAGAATGCTTCTGCCTTGTTTATATATGAAGATATTTCTTTTTCCACCATAGGCCTCAAATCGCTCCAAATGAACACTTGCAGATTCTACAAAAAGAGTGTTTCATAACTGCTCTAGAAAAGGAAAGGTTCACCTCTGTGAGTTGAACACACACATCACAAAGCAGTTTGTGAGAATGCTTCTGTCCAGTTTTTATGGGAAGATATTCCCGCTTCTAACAAAGGCCTGAAAGAGCTCCAAATATCCACTTGCAGATGCTGCAAAAAGACTCTTTCCAAACTGCTCCATGAAAAGGAAGGTTCAACTCTGTGAGTTGAATGCACACATCATAAAGAAGTTTCAAAGAATGCTTCTGTCTAGGTATTATGTGACGATATTTCCTTTTCCACCATAGGCCTCAAAGCGCTCCAAATGAACACATGTAGATTCAACAAAAAGAGTGTTTCAAAGCTGCTCTTTCAAAAGAAGTGTTCAACTCTGTGAGTTGGATTCATACTTCACAAAGCAGTTTCACAGAACGTTTCTGTTTCGTTTTTATCAGAAGATATTCCCGTTTGCAACGAAGGCCTGAAAGGGCTCCAAGTATCCACTTGCAGATTCTGCCAAAACACAGTTTCAAAACTGCTCTATCAAAAGGAAGGCTTATCTCTCCGAGTTGAATGCACACATCATAAAGAGGTTTCTGAGAATGCTTCTGCCTGGTTTATATGTGAAGATATTTCCTTTTCCACCATAGGCCTCAAAGCGCTCCAAACGAACACTTGCAGATTCTACAAAAAGAGTGTTTCAAAACTGCTCTTTCAAAAGAAGTGTTCAACTCTCTGAGTTGGATTCATACTACACAAAGCAGTTTCACAGAACTCTTCTGTTTAGTTTTTATGGGAAGATATTCCCGTTTCCAACGAAGGCCTGAAAGGGCTCCAAATATCCACTTGCAGATTCTGCAAAAACACAGGTTCAAAACTGCTCTATCAAAAGGAAGGCTTATCTCTCTGAGTTGAATGCACACATCATAAAGGGGTTTCTGAGAATGCTTCTGCCTTGTTTATATATGAAGATATTTCTTTTTCCACCATAGGCCTCCAAGCGCTCCAAATGAACACTTGCAGATTCTACAAAAAGAGTGTTTCATAACTGCTCTAGCAAAGGAAAGGTTCACCTCTGTGAGTTGAACACACACATCACAAAGCAGTTTGTGAGAATGCTTCGGTTTAGTTTTTATGGGAAGATATTCCCGCTTCTAACAAAGGCCTGAAAGAGCTCCAAATATCCACTTGCAGATGCTGCAAAAAGACTCTTTCCAAACTGCTCCATGAAAAAGAAGTTTCAACTCTGTGAGTTGAATGCACACATCATAAAGAAGTTTCAAAGAATGCTTCTGTCTAGGTTTTATGTGAAGATATTTCTTTTTCCACCATAGGCCTCAAAGCGCTCCAAATGAACACTTGCAGATTCTACAAAAAGAGTGTTTCATAACTGCTCTAGCAAAGGAAAGGTTCACCTCTGTGAGTTGAACACACACATCACAAAGCAGTTTGTGAGAATGCTTCTGTCCAGTTTTAATGGGAAGATATTCCCGCTTCTAACAAAGGCCTGAAAGAGCTCCAAATATCCACTTGCAGATGCTGCAAAAAGACTCTTTCCAAACTGCTCCATGAAAAGGAATGTTCAACTCTGTGAGTTGAATGCACACATCATAAAGAAGTTTCAAAGAATGCTTCTGTCTAGGTTTTATGTGAAGATATTTCCTTTTCCACCATAGGCCTCAAAGCGCTCCAAATGAACACTTGCAGATTCTACAAAAAGAGTGTTTCAAAACTGCTCTTTCAAAAGAAGTGTTCAACTCTGTGAGTTGGATTCATACTTCACAAAGGAGTTTCACAGAACGCTTCTGTTTAGTTTTTATGGGAAGATATTCCCGTTTCCAACGAAGGCCTGAAAGGGCTCCAAATATACACTTGCAGATTCTGCAAAAACACAGTTGCAAAACTGCTCTATCAAAAGGAAGGCTTATCTCTCCGAGTTGAATGCACACATCATAAAGAGGTTTCTGAGAATGCTTCTGCCTGGTTTATATGTGAAGATATTTCCTTTTCCACCATAGGCCTCAAAGCGCTCCAAACGAACACTTTCAGATTCTACAAAAAGAGTGTTTCAAAACTGCTCTTTGAAAGGAAGTGTTCAACTCTGTGAGTTGGATTCATACTACACAAAGCAGTTTCACAGAACTCTTCTGTTTAGTTTTTAATGGAAGATATTCCCGTTTCCAACGAAGGCCTGAAAGGGCTCCAAATATCCACTTGCAGATTCTGCAAAAACACAGTTTCAAAACTGCTCTATCAAAAGGAAGGCTTATCTCCCGAGTTGAATGCACACATCATAAAGAGGTTTCTGAGAATGCTTCTGCCTGGTTTATATGTGAAGATATTTCCTTTTCCACCATAGGCCTCAAAGCGCTCCAAACGAACACTTGCAGATTCTACAAAAAGAGTGTTTCAAAACTGCTCTTTGAAAGGAAGTGTTCAACTCTGTGAGTTGGATTCATACTACACAAAGCAGTTTCACAGAACTCTTCTGTTTAGTTTTTAATGGAAGATATTCCCGTTTCCAACGAAGGCCTGAAAGGGCTCCAAATATCCACTTGCAGATTCTGCGAAAACACAGTTTCAAAACTGCTCTATCAAAAGGAAGGCTTATCTCTCTGAGTTGAATGCACACATCATAAAGAGCTTTCTGAGAATGCTTCTGCCTTGTTTATATATGAAGATATTTCTTTTTCCACCATAGGCCTCAAATCGCTCCAAATGAACACTTGCAGATTCTACAAAAAGAGTGTTTCATAACTGCTCTAGAAAAGGAAAGGTTCACCTCTGTGAGTTGAACACACACATCACAAAGCAGTTTGTGAGAATGCTTCTGTCCAGTTTTTATGGGAAGATATTCCCGCTTCTAACAAAGGCCTGAAAGAGCTCCAAATATCCACTTGCAGATGCTGCAAAAAGACTCTTTCCAAACTGCTCCATGAAAAGGAAGGTTCAACTCTGTGAGTTGAATGCACACATCATAAAGAAGTTTCAAAGAATGCTTCTGTCTAGGTATTATGTGACGATATTTCCTTTTCCACCATAGGCCTCAAAGCGCTCCAAATGAACACATGTAGATTCAACAAAAAGAGTGTTTCAAAGCTGCTCTTTCAAAAGAAGTGTTCAACTCTGTGAGTTGGATTCATACTTCACAAAGCAGTTTCACAGAACGTTTCTGTTTCGTTTTTATCAGAAGATATTCCCGTTTGCAACGAAGGCCTGAAAGGGCTCCAAGTATCCACTTGCAGATTCTGCCAAAACACAGTTTCAAAACTGCTCTATCAAAAGGAAGGCTTATCTCTCCGAGTTGAATGCACACATCATAAAGAGGTTTCTGAGAATGCTTCTGCCTGGTTTATATGTGAAGATATTTCCTTTTCCACCATAGGCCTCAAAGCGCTCCAAACGAACACTTGCAGATTCTACAAAAAGAGTGTTTCAAAACTGCTCTTTCAAAAGAAGTGTTCAACTCTGAGTTGGATTCATACTACACAAAGCAGTTTCACAGAACTCTTCTGTTTAGTTTTTATGGGAAGATATTCCCGTTTCCAACGAAGGCCTGAAAGGGCTCCAAATATCCACTTGCAGATTCTGCAAAAACACAGGTTCAAAACTGCTCTATCAAAAGGAAGGCTTATCTCTCTGAGTTGAATGCACACATCATAAAGGGGTTTCTGAGAATGCTTCTGCCTTGTTTATATATGAAGATATTTCTTTTTCCACCATAGGCCTCCAAGCGCTCCAAATGAACACTTGCAGATTTTACAAAAAGAGTGTTTCATAACTGCTCTAGCAAAGGAAAGGTTCACCTCTGTGAGTTGAACACACACATCACAAAGCAGTTTTTGAGAATGCTTCGGTTTAGTTTTTATGGGAAGATATTCCCGCTTCTAACAAAGGCCTGAAAGAGCTCCAAATATCCACTTGCAGATGCTGCAAAAAGACTCTTTCCAAACTGCTCCATGAAAAAGAAGGTTCAACTCTGTGAGTTGAATGCACACATCATAAAGAAGTTTCAAAGAATGCTTCTGTCTAGGTTTTATGTGAAGATATTTCTTTTTCCACCATAGGCCTCAAAGCGCTCCAAATGAACACTTGCAGATTCTACAAAAAGAGTGTTTCATAACTGCTCTAGCAAAGGAAAGGTTCACCTCTGTGAGTTGAACACACACATCACAAAGCAGTTTGTGAGAATGCTTCTGTCCAGTTTTAATGGGAAGATATTCCCGCTTCTAACAAAGGCCTGAAAGAGCTCCAAATATCCACTTGCAGATGCTGCAAAAAGACTCTTTCCAAACTGCTCCATGAAAAGGAATGTTCAACTCTGTGAGTTGAATGCACACATCATAAAGAAGTTTCAAAGAATGCTTCTGTCTAGGTTTTATGTGAAGATATTTCCTTTTCCACCATAGGCCTCAAAGCGCTCCAAATGAACACTTGCAGATTCTACAAAAAGAGTGTTTCAAAGCTGCTCTTTCAAAAGAAGTGTTCAACTCTGTGAGTTGGATTCATACTTCACAAAGGAGTTTCACAGAACGCTTCTGTTTAGTTTTTATGGGAAGATATTCCCGTTTCCAACGAAGGCCTGAAAGGGCTCCAAATATACACTTGCAGATTCTGCAAAAACACAGTTGCAAAACTGCTCTATCAAAAGGAAGGCTTATCTCTCCGAGTTGAATGCACACATCATAAAGAGGTTTCTGAGAATGCTTCTGCCTGGTTTATATGTGAAGATATTTCCTTTTCCACCATAGGCCTCAAAGCGCTCCAAACGAACACTTTCAGATTCTACAAAAAGAGTGTTTCAAAACTGCTCTTTGAAAGGAAGTGTTCAACTCTGTGAGTTGGATTCATACTACACAAAGCAGTTTCACAGAACTCTTCTGTTTAGTTTTTAATGGAAGATATTCCCGTTTCCAACGAAGGCCTGAAAGGGCTCCAAATATCCACTTGCAGATTCTGCAAAAACACAGTTTCAAAACTGCTCTATCAAAAGGAAGGCTTATCTCCCGAGTTGAATGCACACATCATAAAGAGGTTTCTGAGAATGCTTCTGCCTGGTTTATATGTGAAGATATTTCCTTTTCCACCATAGGCCTCAAAGCGCTCCAAACGAACACTTGCAGATTCTACAAAAAGAGTGTTTCAAAACTGCTCTTTGAAAGGAAGTGTTCAACTCTGTGAGTTGGATTCATACTACACAAAGCAGTTTCACAGAACTCTTCTGTTTAGTTTTTAATGGAAGATATTCCCGTTTCCAACGAAGGCCTGAAAGGGCTCCAAATATCCACTTGCAGATTCTGCAAAAACACAGTTTCAAAACTGCTCTATCAAAAGGAAGGCTTATCTCTCTGAGTTGAATGCACACATCATAAAGAGCTTTCTGAGAATGCTTCTGCCTTGTTTATATATGAAGATATTTCTTTTTCCACCATAGGCCTCAAATCGCTCCAAATGAACACTTGCAGATTCTACAAAAAGAGTGTTTCATAACTGCTCTAGAAAAGGAAAGGTTCACCTCTGTGAGTTGAACACACACATCACAAAGCAGTTTGTGAGAATGCTTCTGTCCAGTTTTTATGGGAAGATATTCCCGCTTCTAACAAAGGCCTGAAAGAGCTCCAAATATCCACTTGCAGATGCTGCAAAAAGACTCTTTCCAAACTGCTCCATGAAAAGGAAGGTTCAACTCTGTGAGTTGAATGCACACATCATAAAGAAGTTTCAAAGAATGCTTCTGTCTAGGTATTATGTGACGATATTTCCTTTTCCACCATAGGCCTCAAAGCGCTCCAAATGAACACATGTAGATTCAACAAAAAGAGTGTTTCAAAGCTGCTCTTTCAAAAGAAGTGTTCAACTCCGTGAGTTGGATTCATACTTCACAAAGCAGTTTCACAGAACGTTTCTGTTTCGTTTTTATCAGAAGATATTCCCGTTTGCAACGAAGGCCTGAAAGGGCTCCAAGTATCCACTTGCAGATTCTGCCAAAACACAGTTTCAAAACTGCTCTATCAAAAGGAAGGCTTATCTCTCCGAGTTGAATGCACACATCATAAAGAGGTTTCTGAGAATGCTTCTGCCTGGTTTATATGTGAAGATATTTCCTTTTCCACCATAGGCCTCAAAGCGCTCCAAACGAACACTTGCAGATTCTACAAAAAGAGTGTTTCAAAACTGCTCTTTCAAAAGAAGTGTTCAACTCTCTGAGTTGGATTCATACTACACAAAGCAGTTTCACAGAACTCTTCTGTTTAGTTTTTATGGGAAGATATTCCCGTTTCCAACGAAGGCCTGAAATGGCTCCAAATATCCACTTGCAGATTCTGCAAAAACACAGGTTCAAAACTGCTCTAACAAAAGGAAGGCTTATCTCTCTGAGTTGAATGCACATATCATAAAGTGGTTTCTGAGAATGCTTCTGCCTTGTTTATATATGAAGATATTTCTTTTTCCACCATAGGCCTCCAAGCGCTCCAAATGAACACTTGCAGATTCTACAAAAAGAGTGTTTCATAACTGCTCTAGCAAAGGAAAGGTTCACCTCTGTGAGTTGAACACACACATCACAAAGCAGTTTGTGAGAATGCTTCGGTTTAGTTTTTATGGGAAGATATTCCCGCTTCTAACAAAGGCCTGAAAGAGCTCCAAATATCCACTTGCAGATGCTGCAAAAAGACTCTTTCCAAAGTGCTCCATGAAAAAGAAGGTTCAACTCTGTGAGTTGAATGCACACATCATAAAGAAGTTTCAAAGAATGCTTCTGTCTAGGTTTTATGTGAAGATATTTCTTTTTCCACCATAGGCCTCAAAGCGCTCCAAATGAACACTTGCAGATTCTACAAAAAGAGTGTTTCATAACTGCTCTAGCAAAGGAAAGGTTCACCTCTGTGAGTTGAACACACACATCACAAAGCAGTTTGTGAGAATGCTTCTGTCCAGTTTTAATGGGAAGATATTCCCGCTTCTAATAAAGGCCTGAAAGAGCTCCAAATATCCACTTGCAGATGCTGCAAAAAGACTCTTTCCAAACTGCTCCATGAAAAGGAATGTTCATCTCTGTGAGTTGAATGCGCACATCATAAAGAAGTTTCAAAGAATGCTTCTGTCTAGGTTTTATGTGAAGATATTTCCCTTTCCACCATAGGCCTCAAAGCGCTCCAAATGAACACTTGCAGATTCTACAAAAAGAGTGTTTCAAAGCTGCTCTTTCAAAAGAAGTGTTCAACTCTGTGAGTTGGATTCATACTTCACAAAGCAGTTTCACAGAACGTTTCTGTTTCGTTTTTATGGGAAGATATTCCCGTTTGCAACCAAAGCCTGAAAGGGCTCTAAGTATCCACTTGCAGATTCTGCCAAAACACACTTTCATAACTGCTCTATCAAAAGGAAGGCTTATCTCTCCGAGTTGAATGCACACATCATAAAGAGGTTTCTGAGAATGCTTCTGCCTTGTTTATATATGAAGATATTTCTTTTTCCACCATAGGCCTCAAATCGCTCCAAATGAACACTTGCAGATTCTACAAAAAGAGTGTTTCATAACTGCTCTAGAAAAGGAAAGGTTCACCTCTGTGAGTTGAACACACACATCACAAAGCAGTTTGTGAGAATGCTTCTGTCCAGTTTTTATGGGAAGATATTCCCGCTTCTAACAAAGGCCTGAAAGAGCTCCAAATATCCACTTGCAGATGCTGCAAAAAGACTCTTTCCAAACTGCTCCATGAAAAGGAAGGTTCAACTCTGTGAGTTGAATGCACACATCATAAAGAAGTTTCAAAGAATGCTTCTGTCTAGGTATTATGTGACGATATTTCCTTTTCCACCATAGGCCTCAAAGCGCTCCAAATGAACACATGTAGATTCAACAAAAAGAGTGTTTCAAAGCTGCTCTTTCAAAAGAAGTGTTCAACTCTGTGAGTTGGATTCATACTTCACAAAGCAGTTTCACAGAACGTTTCTGTTTCGTTTTTATGGGAAGATATTCCCGTTTGCAACGAAGGCCTGAAAGGGCTCCAAGTATCCACTTGCAGATTCTGCCAAAACACAGTTTCAAAACTGCTCTATCAAAAGGAAGGCTTATCTCTCCGAGTTGAATGCACACATCATAAAGAGGTTTCTGAGAATGCTTCTGCCTGGTTTATATGTGAAGATATTTCCTTTTCCACCATAGGCCTCAAAGCGCTCCAAACGAACACTTGCAGATTCTACAAAAAGAGTGTTTCAAAACTGCTCTTTCAAAAGAAGTGTTCAACTCTCTGAGTTGGATTCATACTACACAAAGCAGTTTCACAGAACTCTTCTGTTTAGTTTTTATGGGAAGATATTCCCGTTTCCAACGAAGGCCTGAAATGGCTCCAAATATCCACTTGCAGATTCTGCAAAAACAGAGGTTCAAAACTGCTCTATCAAAAGGATGGCTTATCTCTCTGAGTTGAATGCACATATCATAAAGGGGTTTCTGAGAATGCTTCTGCCTTGTTTATATATGAAGATATTTCTTTTTCCACCATAGGCCTCAAAGCGCTCCAAATGAACACTTGCAGATTCTACAAAAAGAGTGTTTCATAACTGCTCTAGCAAAGGAAAGGTTCACCTCTGTGAGTTGAACACACACATCACAAAGCAGTTTGTGAGAATGCTTCGGTTTAGTTTTTATGGGAAGATATTCCCGCTTCTAACAAAGGCCTGAAAGAGCTCCAAATATCCACTTGCAGATGCTGCAAAAAGACTCTTTCCAAAGTGCTCCATGAAAAAGAAGGTTCAACTCTGTGAGTTGAATGCACACATCATAAAGAAGTTTCAAAGAATGCTTCTGTCTAGGTTTTATGTGAAGATATTTCTTTTTCCACCATAGGCCTCAAAGCGCTCCAAATGAACACTTGCAGATTCTACAAAAAGAGTGTTTCATAACTGCTCTAGCAAAGGAAAGGTTCACCTCTGTGAGTTGAACACACACATCACAAAGCAGTTTGTGAGAATGCTTCGGTTTAGTTTTTATGGGAAGATATTCCCGCTTCTAACAAAGGCCTGAAAGAGCTCCAAATATCCACTTGCAGATGCTGCAAAAAGACTCTTTCCAAACTGCTCCATGAAAAAGAAGGTTCAACTCTGTGAGTTGAATGCACACATCATAAAGAAGTTTCAAAGAATGCTTCTGTCTAGGTTTTATGTGAAGATATTTCTTTTTCCACCATAGGCCTCGAAGCGCTCCAAATGAACACTTGCAGATTCTACAAAAAGAGTGTTTCATAACTGCTCTAGCAAAGGAAAGGTTCACCTCTGTGAGTTGAACACACACATCACAAAGCAGTTTGTGAGAATGCTTCTGTCCAGTTTTAATGGGAAGATATTCCCGCTTCTAACAAAGGCCTGAAAGAGCTCCAAATATCCACTTGCAGATGCTGCAAAAAGACTCTTTCCAAACTGCTCCATGAAAAGGAATGTTCAACTCTGTGAGTTGAATGCACACATCATAAAGAAGTTTCAAAGAATGCTTCTGTCTAGGTTTTATGTGAAGATATTTCCTTTTCCACCATAGGCCTCAAAGCGCTCCAAATGAACACTTGCAGATTCTACAAAAAGAGTGTTTCAAAGCTGCTCTTTCAAAAGAAGTGTTCAACTCTGTGAGTTGGATTCATACTTCACAAAGGAGTTTCACAGAACGCTTCTGTTTAGTTTTTATGGGAAGATATTCCCGTTTCCAACGAAGGCCTGAAAGGGCTCCAAATATACACTTGCAGATTCTGCAAAAACACAGTTGCAAAACTGCTCTATCAAAAGGAAGGCTTATCTCTCCGAGTTGAATGCACACATCATAAAGAGGTTTCTGAGAATGCTTCTGCCTGGTTTATATGTGAAGATATTTCCTTTTCCACCATAGGCCTCAAAGCGCTCCAAACGAACACTTTCAGATTCTACAAAAAGAGTGTTTCAAAACTGCTCTTTGAAAGGAAGTGTTCAACTCTGTGAGTTGGATTCATACTACACAAAGCAGTTTCACAGAACTCTTCTGTTTAGTTTTTAATGGAAGATATTCCCGTTTCCAACGAAGGCCTGAAAGGGCTCCAAATATCCACTTGCAGATTCTGCAAAAACACAGTTTCAAAACTGCTCTATCAAAAGGAAGGCTTATCTCCCGAGTTGAATGCACACATCATAAAGAGGTTTCTGAGAATGCTTCTGCCTGGTTTATATGTGAAGATATTTCCTTTTCCACCATAGGCCTCAAAGCGCTCCAAACGAACACTTGCAGATTCTACAAAAAGAGTGTTTCAAAACTGCTCTTTGAAAGGAAGTGTTCAACTCTGTGAGTTGGATTCATACTACACAAAGCAGTTTCACAGAACTCTTCTGTTTAGTTTTTAATGGAAGATATTCCCGTTTCCAACGAAGGCCTGAAAGGGCTCCAAATATCCACTTGCAGATTCTGCAAAAACACAGTTTCAAAACTGCTCAATCAAAAGGAAGGCTTATCTCTCTGAGTTGAATGCACACATCATAAAGAGCTTTCTGAGAATGCTTCTGCCTTGTTTATATATGAAGATATTTCTTTTTCCACCATAGGCCTCAAATCGCTCCAAATGAACACTTGCAGATTCTACAAAAAGAGTGTTTCATAACTGCTCTAGAAAAGGAAAGGTTCACCTCTGTGAGTTGAACACACACATCACAAAGCAGTTTGTGAGAATGCTTCTGTCCAGTTTTTATGGGAAGATATTCCCGCTTCTAACAAAGGCCTGAAAGAGCTCCAAATATCCACTTGCAGATGCTGCAAAAAGACTCTTTCCAAACTGCTCCATGAAAAGGAAGGTTCAACTCTGTGAGTTGAATGCACACATCATAAAGAAGTTTCAAAGAATGCTTCTGTCTAGGTATTATGTGACGATATTTCCTTTTCCACCATAGGCCTCAAAGCGCTCCAAATGAACACATGTAGATTCAACAAAAAGAGTGTTTCAAAGCTGCTCTTTCAAAAGAAGTGTTCAACTCTGTGAGTTGGATTCATACTTCACAAAGCAGTTTCACAGAACGTTTCTGTTTCGTTTTTATCAGAAGATATTCCCGTTTGCAACGAAGGCCTGAAAGGGCTCCAAGTATCCACTTGCAGATTCTGCCAAAACACAGTTTCAAAACTGCTCTATCAAAAGGAAGGCTTATCTCTCCGAGTTGAATGCACACATCATAAAGAGGTTTCTGAGAATGCTTCTGCCTGGTTTATATGTGAAGATATTTCCTTTTCCACCATAGGCCTCAAAGCGCTCCAAACGAACACTTGCAGATTCTACAAAAAGAGTGTTTCAAAACTGCTCTTTCAAAAGAAGTGTTCAACTCTCTGAGTTGGATTCATACTACACAAAGCAGTTTCACAGAACTCTTCTGTTTAGTTTTTATGGGAAGATATTCCCGTTTCCAACGAAGGCCTGAAAGGGCTCCAAATATCCACTTGCAGATTCTGCAAAAACACAGGTTCAAAACTGCTCTATCAAAAGGAAGGCTTATCTCTCTGAGTTGAATGCACACATCATAAAGGGGTTTCTGAGAATGCTTCTGCCTTGTTTATATATGAAGATATTTCTTTTTCCACCATAGGCCTCCAAGCGCTCCAAATGAACACTTGCAGATTCTACAAAAAGAGTGTTTCATAACTGCTCTAGCAAAGGAAAGGTTCACCTCTGTGAGTTGAACACACACATCACAAAGCAGTTTGTGAGAATGCTTCGGTTTAGTTTTTATGGGAAGATATTCCCGCTTCTAACAAAGGCCTGAAAGAGCTCCAAATATCCACTTGCAGATGCTGCAAAAAGACTCTTTCCAAACTGCTCCATGAAAAAGAAGGTTCAACTCTGTGAGTTGAATGCACACATCATAAAGAAGTTTCAAAGAATGCTTCTGTCTAGGTTTTATGTGAAGATATTTCTTTTTCCACCATAGGCCTCAAAGCGCTCCAAATGAACACTTGCAGATTCTACAAAAAGAGTGTTTCATAACTGCTCTAGCAAAGGAAAGGTTCACCTCTGTGAGTTGAACACACACATCACAAAGCAGTTTGTGAGAATGCTTCTGTCCAGTTTTAATGGGAAGATATTCCCGCTTCTAACAAAGGCCTGAAAGAGCTCCAAATATCCACTTGCAGATGCTGCAAAAAGACTCTTTCCAAACTGCTCCATGAAAAGGAATGTTCAACTCTGTGAGTTGAATGCACACATCATAAAGAAGTTTCAAAGAATGCTTCTGTCTAGGTTTTATGTGAAGATATTTCCTTTTCCACCATAGGCCTCAAAGCGCTCCAAATGAACACTTGCAGATTCTACAAAAAGAGTGTTTCAAAGCTGCTCTTTCAAAAGAAGTGTTCAACTCTGTGAGTTGGATTCATACTTCACAAAGGAGTTTCACAGAACGCTTCTGTTTAGTTTTTATGGGAAGATATTCCCGTTTCCAACGAAGGCCTGAAAGGGCTCCAAATATACACTTGCAGATTCTGCAAAAACACAGTTGCAAAACTGCTCTATCAAAAGGAAGGCTTATCTCTCCGAGTTGAATGCACACATCATAAAGAGGTTTCTGAGAATGCTTCTGCCTGGTTTATATGTGAAGATATTTCCTTTTCCACCATAGGCCTCAAAGCGCTCCAAACGAACACTTTCAGATTCTACAAAAAGAGTGTTTCAAAACTGCTCTTTGAAAGGAAGTGTTCAACTCTGTGAGTTGGATTCATACTACACAAAGCAGTTTCACAGAACTCTTCTGTTTAGTTTTTAATGGAAGATATTCCCGTTTCCAACGAAGGCCTGAAAGGGCTCCAAATATCCACTTGCAGATTCTGCAAAAACACAGTTTCAAAACTGCTCTATCAAAAGGAAGGCTTATCTCCCGAGTTGAATGCACACATCATAAAGAGGTTTCTGAGAATGCTTCTGCCTGGTTTATATGTGAAGATATTTCCTTTTCCACCATAGGCCTCAAAGCGCTCCAAACGAACACTTGCAGATTCTACAAAAAGAGTGTTTCAAAACTGCTCTTTGAAAGGAAGTGTTCAACTCTGTGAGTTGGATTCATACTACACAAAGCAGTTTCACAGAACTCTTCTGTTTAGTTTTTAATGGAAGATATTCCCGTTTCCAACGAAGGCCTGAAAGGGCTCCAAATATCCACTTGCAGATTCTGCAAAAACACAGTTTCAAAACTGCTCAATCAAAAGGAAGGCTTATCTCTCTGAGTTGAATGCACACATCATAAAGAGCTTTCTGAGAATGCTTCTGCCTTGTTTATATATGAAGATATTTCTTTTTCCACCATAGGCCTCAAATCGCTCCAAATGAACACTTGCAGATTCTACAAAAAGAGTGTTTCATAACTGCTCTAGAAAAGGAAAGGTTCACCTCTGTGAGTTGAACACACACATCACAAAGCAGTTTGTGAGAATGCTTCTGTCCAGTTTTTATGGGAAGATATTCCCGCTTCTAACAAAGGCCTGAAAGAGCTCCAAATATCCACTTGCAGATGCTGCAAAAAGACTCTTTCCAAACTGCTCCATGAAAAGGAAGGTTCAACTCTGTGAGTTGAATGCACACATCATAAAGAAGTTTCAAAGAATGCTTCTGTCTAGGTATTATGTGACGATATTTCCTTTTCCACCATAGGCCTCAAAGCGCTCCAAATGAACACATGTAGATTCAACAAAAAGAGTGTTTCAAAGCTGCTCTTTCAAAAGAAGTGTTCAACTCTGTGAGTTGGATTCATACTTCACAAAGCAGTTTCACAGAACGTTTCTGTTTCGTTTTTATCAGAAGATATTCCCGTTTGCAACGAAGGCCTGAAAGGGCTCCAAGTATCCACTTGCAGATTCTGCCAAAACACAGTTTCAAAACTGCTCTATCAAAAGGAAGGCTTATCTCTCCGAGTTGAATGCACACATCATAAAGAGGTTTCTGAGAATGCTTCTGCCTGGTTTATATGTGAAGATATTTCCTTTTCCACCATAGGCCTCAAAGCGCTCCAAACGAACACTTGCAGATTCTACAAAAAGAGTGTTTCAAAACTGCTCTTTCAAAAGAAGTGTTCAACTCTCTGAGTTGGATTCATACTACACAAAGCAGTTTCACAGAACTCTTCTGTTTAGTTTTTATGGGAAGATATTCCCGTTTCCAACGAAGGCCTGAAAGGGCTCCAAATATCCACTTGCAGATTCTGCAAAAACACAGGTTCAAAACTGCTCTATCAAAAGGAAGGCTTATCTCTCTGAGTTGAATGCACACATCATAAAGGGGTTTCTGAGAATGCTTCTGCCTTGTTTATATATGAAGATATTTCTTTTTCCACCATAGGCCTCCAAGCGCTCCAAATGAACACTTGCAGATTCTACAAAAAGAGTGTTTCATAACTGCTCTAGCAAAGGAAAGGTTCACCTCTGTGAGTTGAACACACACATCACAAAGCAGTTTGTGAGAATGCTTCGGTTTAGTTTTTATGGGAAGATATTCCCGCTTCTAACAAAGGCCTGAAAGAGCTCCAAATATCCACTTGCAGATGCTGCAAAAAGACTCTTTCCAAACTGCTCCATGAAAAAGAAGGTTCAACTCTGTGAGTTGAATGCACACATCATAAAGAAGTTTCAAAGAATGCTTCTGTCTAGGTTTTATGTGAAGATATTTCTTTTTCCACCATAGGCCTCAAAGCGCTCCAAATGAACACTTGCAGATTCTACAAAAAGAGTGTTTCATAACTGCTCTAGCAAAGGAAAGGTTCACCTCTGTGAGTTGAACACACACATCACAAAGCAGTTTGTGAGAATGCTTCTGTCCAGTTTTAATGGGAAGATATTCCCGCTTCTAACAAAGGCCTGAAAGAGCTCCAAATATCCACTTGCAGATGCTGCAAAAAGACTCTTTCCAAACTGCTCCATGAAAAGGAATGTTCAACTCTGTGAGTTGAATGCACACATCATAAAGAAGTTTCAAAGAATGCTTCTGTCTAGGTTTTATGTGAAGATATTTCCTTTTCCACCATAGGCCTCAAAGCGCTCCAAATGAACACTTGCAGATTCTACAAAAAGAGTGTTTCAAAACTGCTCTTTCAAAAGAAGTGTTCAACTCTGTGAGTTGGATTCATACTTCACAAAGGAGTTTCACAGAACGCTTCTGTTTAGTTTTTATGGGAAGATATTCCCGTTTCCAACGAAGGCCTGAAAGGGCTCCAAATATACACTTGCAGATTCTGCAAAAACACAGTTGCAAAACTGCTCTATCAAAAGGAAGGCTTATCTCTCCGAGTTGAATGCACACATCATAAAGAGGTTTCTGAGAATGCTTCTGCCTGGTTTATATGTGAAGATATTTCCTTTTCCACCATAGGCCTCAAAGCGCTCCAAACGAACACTTTCAGATTCTACAAAAAGAGTGTTTCAAAACTGCTCTTTGAAAGGAAGTGTTCAACTCTGTGAGTTGGATTCATACTACACAAAGCAGTTTCACAGAACTCTTCTGTTTAGTTTTTAATGGAAGATATTCCCGTTTCCAACGAAGGCCTGAAAGGGCTCCAAATATCCACTTGCAGATTCTGCAAAAACACAGTTTCAAAACTGCTCTATCAAAAGGAAGGCTTATCTCCCGAGTTGAATGCACACATCATAAAGAGGTTTCTGAGAATGCTTCTGCCTGGTTTATATGTGAAGATATTTCCTTTTCCACCATAGGCCTCAAAGCGCTCCAAACGAACACTTGCAGATTCTACAAAAAGAGTGTTTCAAAACTGCTCTTTGAAAGGAAGTGTTCAACTCTGTGAGTTGGATTCATACTACACAAAGCAGTTTCACAGAACTCTTCTGTTTAGTTTTTAATGGAAGATATTCCCGTTTCCAACGAAGGCCTGAAAGGGCTCCAAATATCCACTTGCAGATTCTGCGAAAACACAGTTTCAAAACTGCTCTATCAAAAGGAAGGCTTATCTCTCTGAGTTGAATGCACACATCATAAAGAGCTTTCTGAGAATGCTTCTGCCTTGTTTATATATGAAGATATTTCTTTTTCCACCATAGGCCTCAAATCGCTCCAAATGAACACTTGCAGATTCTACAAAAAGAGTGTTTCATAACTGCTCTAGAAAAGGAAAGGTTCACCTCTGTGAGTTGAACACACACATCACAAAGCAGTTTGTGAGAATGCTTCTGTCCAGTTTTTATGGGAAGATATTCCCGCTTCTAACAAAGGCCTGAAAGAGCTCCAAATATCCACTTGCAGATGCTGCAAAAAGACTCTTTCCAAACTGCTCCATGAAAAGGAAGGTTCAACTCTGTGAGTTGAATGCACACATCATAAAGAAGTTTCAAAGAATGCTTCTGTCTAGGTATTATGTGACGATATTTCCTTTTCCACCGTAGGCCTCAAAGCGCTCCAAATGAACACATGTAGATTCAACAAAAAGAGTGTTTCAAAGCTGCTCTTTCAAAAGAAGTGTTCAACTCTGTGAGTTGGATTCATACTTCACAAAGCAGTTTCACAGAACGTTTCTGTTTCGTTTTTATCAGAAGATATTCCCGTTTGCAACGAAGGCCTGAAAGGGCTCCAAGTATCCACTTGCAGATTCTGCCAAAACACAGTTTCAAAACTGCTCTATCAAAAGGAAGGCTTATCTCTCCGAGTTGAATGCACACATCATAAAGAGGTTTCTGAGAATGCTTCTGCCTGGTTTATATGTGAAGATATTTCCTTTTCCACCATAGGCCTCAAAGCGCTCCAAACGAACACTTGCAGATTCTACAAAAAGAGTGTTTCAAAACTGCTCTTTCAAAAGAAGTGTTCAACTCTGAGTTGGATTCATACTACACAAAGCAGTTTCACAGAACTCTTCTGTTTAGTTTTTATGGGAAGATATTCCCGTTTCCAACGAAGGCCTGAAAGGGCTCCAAATATCCACTTGCAGATTCTGCAAAAACACAGGTTCAAAACTGCTCTATCAAAAGGAAGGCTTATCTCTCTGAGTTGAATGCACACATCATAAAGGGGTTTCTGAGAATGCTTCTGCCTTGTTTATATATGAAGATATTTCTTTTTCCACCATAGGCCTCCAAGCGCTCCAAATGAACACTTGCAGATTTTACAAAAAGAGTGTTTCATAACTGCTCTAGCAAAGGAAAGGTTCACCTCTGTGAGTTGAACACACACATCACAAAGCAGTTTTTGAGAATGCTTCGGTTTAGTTTTTATGGGAAGATATTCCCGCTTCTAACAAAGGCCTGAAAGAGCTCCAAATATCCACTTGCAGATGCTGCAAAAAGACTCTTTCCAAACTGCTCCATGAAAAAGAAGGTTCAACTCTGTGAGTTGAATGCACACATCATAAAGAAGTTTCAAAGAATGCTTCTGTCTAGGTTTTATGTGAAGATATTTCTTTTTCCACCATAGGCCTCAAAGCGCTCCAAATGAACACTTGCAGATTCTACAAAAAGAGTGTTTCATAACTGCTCTAGCAAAGGAAAGGTTCACCTCTGTGAGTTGAACACACACATCACAAAGCAGTTTGTGAGAATGCTTCTGTCCAGTTTTAATGGGAAGATATTCCCGCTTCTAACAAAGGCCTGAAAGAGCTCCAAATATCCACTTGCAGATGCTGCAAAAAGACTCTTTCCAAACTGCTCCATGAAAAGGAATGTTCAACTCTGTGAGTTGAATGCACACATCATAAAGAAGTTTCAAAGAATGCTTCTGTCTAGGTTTTATGTGAAGATATTTCCTTTTCCACCATAGGCCTCAAAGCGCTCCAAATGAACACTTGCAGATTCTACAAAAAGAGTGTTTCAAAGCTGCTCTTTCAAAAGAAGTGTTCAACTCTGTGAGTTGGATTCATACTTCACAAAGGAGTTTCACAGAACGCTTCTGTTTAGTTTTTATGGGAAGATATTCCCGTTTCCAACGAAGGCCTGAAAGGGCTCCAAATATACACTTGCAGATTCTGCAAAAACACAGTTGCAAAACTGCTCTATCAAAAGGAAGGCTTATCTCTCCGAGTTGAATGCACACATCATAAAGAGGTTTCTGAGAATGCTTCTGCCTGGTTTATATGTGAAGATATTTCCTTTTCCACCATAGGCCTCAAAGCGCTCCAAACGAACACTTTCAGATTCTACAAAAAGAGTGTTTCAAAACTGCTCTTTGAAAGGAAGTGTTCAACTCTGTGAGTTGGATTCATACTACACAAAGCAGTTTCACAGAACTCTTCTGTTTAGTTTTTAATGGAAGATATTCCCGTTTCCAACGAAGGCCTGAAAGGGCTCCAAATATCCACTTGCAGATTCTGCAAAAACACAGTTTCAAAACTGCTCTATCAAAAGGAAGGCTTATCTCCCGAGTTGAATGCACACATCATAAAGAGGTTTCTGAGAATGCTTCTGCCTGGTTTATATGTGAAGATATTTCCTTTTCCACCATAGGCCTCAAAGCGCTCCAAACGAACACTTGCAGATTCTACAAAAAGAGTGTTTCAAAACTGCTCTTTGAAAGGAAGTGTTCAACTCTGTGAGTTGGATTCATACTACACAAAGCAGTTTCACAGAACTCTTCTGTTTAGTTTTTAATGGAAGATATTCCCGTTTCCAACGAAGGCCTGAAAGGGCTCCAAATATCCACTTGCAGATTCTGCAAAAACACAGTTTCAAAACTGCTCTATCAAAAGGAAGGCTTATCTCTCTGAGTTGAATGCACACATCATAAAGAGCTTTCTGAGAATGCTTCTGCCTTGTTTATATATGAAGATATTTCTTTTTCCACCATAGGCCTCAAATCGCTCCAAATGAACACTTGCAGATTCTACAAAAAGAGTGTTTCATAACTGCTCTAGAAAAGGAAAGGTTCACCTCTGTGAGTTGAACACACACATCACAAAGCAGTTTGTGAGAATGCTTCTGTCCAGTTTTTATGGGAAGATATTCCCGCTTCTAACAAAGGCCTGAAAGAGCTCCAAATATCCACTTGCAGATGCTGCAAAAAGACTCTTTCCAAACTGCTCCATGAAAAGGAAGGTTCAACTCTGTGAGTTGAATGCACACATCATAAAGAAGTTTCAAAGAATGCTTCTGTCTAGGTATTATGTGACGATATTTCCTTTTCCACCATAGGCCTCAAACCGCTCCAAATGAACACATGTAGATTCAACAAAAAGAGTGTTTCAAAGCTGCTCTTTCAAAAGAAGTGTTCAACTCTGTGAGTTGGATTCATACTTCACAAAGCAGTTTCACAGAACGTTTCTGTTTCGTTTTTATCAGAAGATATTCCCGTTTGCAACGAAGGCCTGAAAGGGCTCCAAGTATCCACTTGCAGATTCTGCCAAAACACAGTTTCAAAACTGCTCTATCAAAAGGAAGGCTTATCTCTCCGAGTTGAATGCACACATCATAAAGAGGTTTCTGAGAATGCTTCTGCCTGGTTTATATGTGAAGATATTTCCTTTTCCACCATAGGCCTCAAAGCGCTCCAAACGAACACTTGCAGATTCTACAAAAAGAGTGTTTCAAAACTGCTCTTTCAAAAGAAGTGTTCAACTCTCTGAGTTGGATTCATACTACACAAAGCAGTTTCACAGAACTCTTCTGTTTAGTTTTTATGGGAAGATATTCCCGTTTCCAACGAAGGCCTGAAATGGCTCCAAATATCCACTTGCAGATTCTGCAAAAACACAGGTTCAAAACTGCTCTAACAAAAGGAAGGCTTATCTCTCTGAGTTGAATGCACATATCATAAAGTGGTTTCTGAGAATGCTTCTGCCTTGTTTATATATGAAGATATTTCTTTTTCCACCATAGGCCTCCAAGCGCTCCAAATGAACACTTGCAGATTCTACAAAAAGAGTGTTTCATAACTGCTCTAGCAAAGGAAAGGTTCACCTCTGTGAGTTGAACACACACATCACAAAGCAGTTTGTGAGAATGCTTCGGTTTAGTTTTTATGGGAAGATATTCCCGCTTCTAACAAAGGCCTGAAAGAGCTCCAAATATCCACTTGCAGATGCTGCAAAAAGACTCTTTCCAAAGTGCTCCATGAAAAAGAAGGTTCAACTCTGTGAGTTGAATGCACACATCATAAAGAAGTTTCAAAGAATGCTTCTGTCTAGGTTTTATGTGAAGATATTTCTTTTTCCACCATAGGCCTCAAAGCGCTCCAAATGAACACTTGCAGATTCTACAAAAAGAGTGTTTCATAACTGCTCTAGCAAAGGAAAGGTTCACCTCTGTGAGTTGAACACACACATCACAAAGCAGTTTGTGAGAATGCTTCTGTCCAGTTTTAATGGGAAGATATTCCCGCTTCTAATAAAGGCCTGAAAGAGCTCCAAATATCCACTTGCAGATGCTGCAAAAAGACTCTTTCCAAACTGCTCCATGAAAAGGAATGTTCATCTCTGTGAGTTGAATGCGCACATCATAAAGAAGTTTCAAAGAATGCTTCTGTCTAGGTTTTATGTGAAGATATTTCCCTTTCCACCATAGGCCTCAAAGCGCTCCAAATGAACACTTGCAGATTCTACAAAAAGAGTGTTTCAAAGCTGCTCTTTCAAAAGAAGTGTTCAACTCTGTGAGTTGGATTCATACTTCACAAAGCAGTTTCACAGAACGTTTCTGTTTCGTTTTTATGGGAAGATATTCCCGTTTGCAACCAAAGCCTGAAAGGGCTCTAAGTATCCACTTGCAGATTCTGCCAAAACACACTTTCATAACTGCTCTATCAAAAGGAAGGCTTATCTCTCCGAGTTGAATGCACACATCATAAAGAGGTTTCTGAGAATGCTTCTGCCTTGTTTATATATGAAGATATTTCTTTTTCCACCATAGGCCTCAAATCGCTCCAAATGAACACTTGCAGATTCTACAAAAAGAGTGTTTCATAACTGCTCTAGAAAAGGAAAGGTTCACCTCTGTGAGTTGAACACACACATCACAAAGCAGTTTGTGAGAATGCTTCTGTCCAGTTTTTATGGGAAGATATTCCCGCTTCTAACAAAGGCCTGAAAGAGCTCCAAATATCCACTTGCAGATGCTGCAAAAAGACTCTTTCCAAACTGCTCCATGAAAAGGAAGGTTCAACTCTGTGAGTTGAATGCACACATCATAAAGAAGTTTCAAAGAATGCTTCTGTCTAGGTATTATGTGACGATATTTCCTTTTCCACCATAGGCCTCAAAGCGCTCCAAATGAACACATGTAGATTCAACAAAAAGAGTGTTTCAAAGCTGCTCTTTCAAAAGAAGTGTTCAACTCTGTGAGTTGGATTCATACTTCACAAAGCAGTTTCACAGAACGTTTCTGTTTCGTTTTTATGGGAAGATATTCCCGTTTGCAACGAAGGCCTGAAAGGGCTCCAAGTATCCACTTGCAGATTCTGCCAAAACACAGTTTCAAAACTGCTCTATCAAAAGGAAGGCTTATCTCTCCGAGTTGAATGCACACATCATAAAGAGGTTTCTGAGAATGCTTCTGCCTGGTTTATATGTGAAGATATTTCCTTTTCCACCATAGGCCTCAAAGCGCTCCAAACGAACACTTGCAGATTCTACAAAAAGAGTGTTTCAAAACTGCTCTTTCAAAAGAAGTGTTCAACTCTCTGAGTTGGATTCATACTACACAAAGCAGTTTCACAGAACTCTTCTGTTTAGTTTTTATGGGAAGATATTCCCGTTTCCAACGAAGGCCTGAAATGGCTCCAAATATCCACTTGCAGATTCTGCAAAAACAGAGGTTCAAAACTGCTCTATCAAAAGGATGGCTTATCTCTCTGAGTTGAATGCACATATCATAAAGGGGTTTCTGAGAATGCTTCTGCCTTGTTTATATATGAAGATATTTCTTTTTCCACCATAGGCCTCAAAGCGCTCCAAATGAACACTTGCAGATTCTACAAAAAGAGTGTTTCATAACTGCTCTAGCAAAGGAAAGGTTCACCTCTGTGAGTTGAACACACACATCACAAAGCAGTTTGTGAGAATGCTTCGGTTTAGTTTTTATGGGAAGATATTCCCGCTTCTAACAAAGGCCTGAAAGAGCTCCAAATATCCACTTGCAGATGCTGCAAAAAGACTCTTTCCAAAGTGCTCCATGAAAAAGAAGGTTCAACTCTGTGAGTTGAATGCACACATCATAAAGAAGTTTCAAAGAATGCTTCTGTCTAGGTTTTATGTGAAGATATTTCTTTTTCCACCATAGGCCTCAAAGCGCTCCAAATGAACACTTGCAGATTCTACAAAAAGAGTGTTTCATAACTGCTCTAGCAAAGGAAAGGTTCACCTCTGTGAGTTGAACACACACATCACAAAGCAGTTTGTGAGAATGCTTCTGTTCAGTTTTAATGGGAAGATATTCCCGCTTCTAACAAAGGCCTGAAAGAGCTCCAAATATCCACTTGCAGATGCTGCAAAAAGACTCTTTCCAAACTGCTCCATGAAAAGGAATGTTCATCTCTGTGAGTTGAATGCACACATCATAAAGAAGTTTCAAAGAATGCTTCTGTCTAGGTTTTATGTGAAGATATTTCCCTTTCCACCATAGGCCTCAAAGCGCTCCAAATGAACACTTGCAGATTCTACAAAAAGAGTGTTTCAAAGCTGCTCTTTCAAAAGAAGTGTTCAACTCTGTGAGTTGGATTCATACTTCACAAAGCAGTTTCACAGAACGTTTCTGTTTCGTTTTTATGGGAAGATATTCCCGTTTGCAACCAAAGCCTGAAAGGGCTCTAAGTATCCACTTGCAGATTCTGCCAAAACACACTTTCATAACTGCTCTATCAAAAGGAAGGCTTATCTCTCCGAGTTGAATGCACACATCATAAAGAGGTTTCTGAGAATGCTTCTGCCTGGTTTATATGTGAAGATATTTCCTTTTCCACCATAGGCCTCAAAGCGCTCCAAACGAACACTTGCAGATTCTACAAAAAGAGTGTTTCAAAACTGCTCTTTCAAAGGAAGTGTTCAACTCTGTGAGTTGGATTCATACTACACAAAGCAGTTTCACAGAACTCTTCTGTTTAGTTTTTATGGGAAGATATTCCCGTTTCCAACGAAGGCCTGAAAGGGCTCCAAATATCCACTTGCAGATTCTGCAAAAACACAGGTTCAAAACTGCTCTATCAAAAGGAAGGCTTATCTCTCTGAGTTGAATGCACACATCATAAAGGGGTTTCTAAGAAAGCTTCTGCCTTGTTTATATATGAAGATATTTCTTTTTCCACCATAGGCCTCAAAGCGCTCCAAATGAACACTTGCAAATTCTACAAAAAGAGTGTTTCATAACTGCTCTAGCAAAGGAAAGGTTCACCTCTGTGAGTTGAACACACACATCACAAAGCAGTTTGTGAGAATGCTTCGGTTTAGTTTTTATGGGAAGATATTCCCGCTTCTAACAAAGGCCTGAAAGAGCTCCAAATATCCACTTGCAGATGCTGCAAAAAGACTCTTTCCAAACTGCTCCATGAAAAAGAAGGTTCAACTCTGTGAGTTGAATGCACACATCATAAAGAAGTTTCAAAGAATGCTTCTGTCTAGGTTTTATGTGAAGATATTTCTTTTTCCACCATAGGCCTCAAAGCGCTCCAAATGAACACTTGCAGATTCTACAAAAAGAGTGTTTCATAACTGCTCTAGCAAAGGAAAGGTTCACCTCTGTGAGTTGAACACACACATCACAAAGCAGTTTGTGGGAATGCTTCTGTCCAGTTTTAATGGGAAGATATTCCCGCTTCTAACAAAGGCCTGAAAGAGCTCCAAATATCCACTTGCAGATGCTGCAAAAAGACTCTTTCCAAACTGCTCCATGAAAAGGAATGTTCACCTCTGTGAGTTGAATGCACACATCATAAAGAAGTTTCAAAGAATGCTTCTGCCTAGGTTTTATGTGAAGATACTTCCCTTTCCACCATAGGCCTCAAAGCGCTCCAAATGAACACTTGCAGATTCTAAAAAAAGAGTGTTTCAAAGCTGCTCTTTCAAAAGAAGTGTTCAACTCTGTGTGTTGGATTCATACTTCACAAAGGAGTTTCACAGAACGCTTCTGTTTAGTTTTTATGGGAAGATATTCCCGTTTCCAACGAAGGCCTGAAAGGGCTCCAAATATACACTTGCAGATTCTGCAAAAACACAGTTGCAAAACTGCTCTATCAAAAGGAAGGCTTATCTCTCCGAGTTGAATGCACACATCATAAAGAGGTTTCTGAGAATGCTTCTGCCTGGATTATATGTGAAGATATTTCCTTTTCCACCATAGGCCTCAAAGCGCTCCAAACGAACACTTGCAGATTCTACAAAAAGAGTGTTTCAAAACTGCTCTTTCAAAAGAAGTGTTCAACTCTGTGAGTTGGATTCATACTACACAAAGCAGTTTCACAGAACTCTTCTGTTTAGTTTTTATGGGAAGATATTCCCGTTTCCAACGAAGGCCTGAAAGGGCTCCAAATATCCACTTGCAGATTCTGCAAAAACACAGTTTCAAAACTGCTCTATCAAAAGGAAGGCTTATCTCTCTGAGTTGAATGCACACATCATAAAGAGCTTTCTGAGAATGCTTCTGCCTTGTTTATATATGAAGATATTTCTTTTTCCACCATAGGCCTCAAATCGCTCCAAATGAACACTTGCAGATTCTACAAAAAGAGTGTTTCATAACTGCTCTAGCAAAGGAAAGGTTCACCTCTGTGAGTTGAACACACACATCACAAAGCAGTTTGTGAGAATGCTTCTGTCCAGTTTTTATGGGAAGATATTCCCGCTTCTAACAAAGGCCTGAAAGAGCTCCAAATATCCACTTGCAGATGCTGCAAAAAGACTCTTTCCAAACTGCTCCATGAAAAGGAAGGTTCAACTCTGTGAGTTGAATGCACACATCATAAAGAAGTTTCAAAGAATGCTTCTGTCTAGGTATTATGTGACGATATTTCTTTTTCCACCATAGGCCTCAAAGCGCTCCAAATGAACACATGTAGATTCTACAAAAAGAGTGTTTCAAAGCTGCTCTTTCAAAAGAAGTGTTCAACTCTGTGAGTTGGATTCATACTTCACAAAGCAGTTTCACAGAACGTTTCTGTTTCGTTTTTATGGGAAGATATTCCCGTTTGCAACGAAGGCCTGAAAGGGCTCTAAGTATCCACTTGCAGATTCTGCCAAAACACAGTTTCAAAACTGCTCTATCAAAAGGAAGGCTTATCTCTCCGAGTTGAATGCACACATCATAAAGAGGTTTCTGAGAATGCTTCTGCCTGGTTTATATGTGAAGATATTTCCTTTTCCACCATAGGCCTCAAAGCGCTCCAAACGAACACTTGCAGATTCTACAAAAAGAGTGTTTCAAAACTGCTCTTTCAAAGGAAGTGTTCAACTCTGTGAGTTGGATTCATACTACACAAAGCAGTTTCACAGAACTCTTCTGTTTAGTTTTTATGGGAAGATATTCCCGTTTCCAACGAAGGCCTGAAAGGGCTCCAAATATCCACTTGCAGATTCTGCAAAAATACAGTTTCAAAACTGCTCTATCAAAAGGAAGGCTTATCTCTCTGAGTTGAATGCACACATCATAAAGAGCTTTCTGAGAATGCTTCTGCCTTGTTTATATATGAAGATATTTCTTTTTCCACCATAGGCCTCAAATCGCTCCAAATGAACACTTGCAGATTCTACAAAAAGAGTGTTTCATAACTGCTCTAGCAAAGGAAAGGTTCACCTCTGTGAGTTGAACACACACATCTCAAAGCAGTTTGTGAGAATGCTTCGGTTTAGTTTTTATGGGAAGATATTCCCGCTTCTAGCAAAGGCCTGAAAGAGCTCCAAATATCCACTTGCAGATGCTGCAAAAAGACTCTTTCCAAACTGCTCCATGAAAAAGAAGGTTCAACTCTGTGAGTTGAATGCACACATCATAAAGAAGTTTCAAAGAATGCTTCTGTCTAGGTTTTATGTGAAGATATTTCTTTTTCCACCATAGGCCTCAAAGCGCTCCAAATGAACACTTGCAGATTCTACAAAAAGAGTGTTTCATAACTGCTCTAGCAAAGGAAAGTTTCACCTCTGTGAGTTGAACACACACATCACAAAGCAGTTTGTGAGAATGCTTCTGTCCAGTTTTAATGGGAAGATATTCCCGCTTCTAACAAAGGCCTGAAAGAGCTCCAAATATCCACTTACAGATGCTGCAAAAAGACTCTTTCCAAGCTGCTCCATGAAAAGGAATGTTCAACTCTGTGAGTTGAATGCACACATCATAAAGAAGTTTCAAAGAATGCTTCTGTCTAGGTTTTATGTGAAGATATTTCCCTTTCCACCATAGGCCTCAAAGCGCTCCAAATGAACACTTGCAGATTCTACAAAAAGAGTGTTTCAAAGCTGCTCTTTCAAAAGAAGTGTTCAACTCTGTGAGTTGGATTCATACTTCACAAAGCAGTTTCACAGAACTTTTCTGTTTCGTTTTTATGGGAAGATATTCCCGTTTGCAACGAAAGCCTGAAAGAGCTCCAAATATCCACTTGCAGATGCTGCAAAAAGACTCTTTCCAAACTGCTCCATGAAAAGCAATGTTCAACTCTGTGAGTTGAATGCACACATCATAAAGAAGTTTCAAAGAATGCTTCTGTCTAGGTTTTATGTGAAGATATTTCCTTTTCCACCATAGGCCTCAAAGCGCTCCAAATGAACACTGGCAGATTCTACAAAAAGAGTGTTTCAAAGCTGCTCTTTCAAAAGAAGTGTTCAACTCTGTGAGTTGGATTCATACTTCACAAAGGAGTTTCACAGAACGCTTCTGTTTAGTTTTTATGGGAAGATATTCCCGTTTCCAACGAAGGCCTGAAAGGGCTCCAAATATACACTTGCAGATTCTGCAAAAACACAGTTGCAAAACTGCTCTATCAAAAGGAAGGCTTATCTCTCCGAGTTGAATGCACACATCATAAAGAGGTTTCTGAGAATGCTTCTGCCTGGATTATATGTGAAGATATTTCCTTTTCCACCGTAGGCCTCAAAGCGCTCCAAACGAACACTTGCAGATTCTACAAAAAGAGTGTTTCAAAACTGCTCTTTGAAAGGAAGTGTTCAACTCTGTGAGTTGGATTCATACTACACAAAGCAGTTTCACAGAACTCTTCTGTTTAGTTTTTAATGGAAGATATTCCCGTTTCCAACGAAGGCCTGAAAGGGCTCCAAATATCCACTTGCAGATTCTGCAAAAACACAGTTTCAAAACTGCTCTATCAAAAGGAAGGCTTATCTCTCTGAGTTGAATGCACACATCATAAAGAGCTTTCTGAGAATGCTTCTGCCTTGTTTATATATGAAGATATTTCTTTTTCCACCATAGGCCTCAAATCGCTCCAAATGAACACTTGCAGATTCTACAAAAAGAGTGTTTCATAACTGCTCTAGCAAAGGAAAGGTTCACCTCTGTGAGTTGAACACACACATCACAAAGCAGTTTGTGAGAATGCTTCTGTCCACTTTTTATGGGAAGATATTCCCGCTTCTAACAAAGGCCTGAAAGAGCTCCAAATATCCACTTGCAGATGCTGCAAAAAGACTCTTTCCAAACTGCTCCATGAAAAGGAAGGTTCAACTCTCCGAGTTGAATGCACACATCATAAAGAGGTTTCTGAGAATGCTTCTGCCTGGTTTATATGTGAAGATATTTCCTTTTCCACCATAGGCCTCAAAGCGCTCCAAACGAACACTTGCAGATTCTACAAAAAGAGTGTTTCAAAACTGCTCTTTCAAAAGAAGTGTTCAACTCTGTGAGTTGGATTCATACTACACAAAGCAGTTTCACAGAACTCTTCTCTTTAGTTTTTATGGGAAGATATTCCCGTTTCCAACGAAGGCCTGAAAGGGCTCCAAATATCCACTTGCAGATTCTGCAAAAACACAGGTTCAAAACTGCTCTATCAAAAGGAAGGCTTATCTCTCTGAGTTGAATGCACACATCATAAAGGGGTTTCTGAGAATGCTTCTGCCTTGTTTATATATGAAGATATTTCTTTTTCCACCATAGGCCTCAAAGCGCTCCAAATGAACACTTGCAGATTCTACAAAAAGAGTGTTTCATAACTGCTCTAGCAAAGGAAAGGTTCACCTCTCTGAGTTGAACACACACATCACAAAGCAGTTTGTGAGAATGCTTCGGTTCAGTTTTTATGGGAAGATATTCCCGCTTCTAACAAAGGCCTGAAAGAGCTCCAAATATCCACTTGCAGATGCTGCAAAAAGACTCTTTCCAAACTGCTCCATGAAAAAGAAGGTTCAACTCTGTGAGTTGAATGCACACATCATAAAGAAGTTTCAAAGAATGCTTCTGTCTAGGTTTTATGTGAAGATATTTCTTTTTCCACCATAGGCCTCAAAGCGCTCCAAATGAACACTTGCAGATTCTACAAAAAGAGTGTTTCATAACTGCTCTAGCAAAGGAAAGGTTCACCTCTGTGAGTTGAACACACACATCACAAAGCAGTTTGTGAGAATGCTTCGGTTCAGTTTTTATGGGAAGATATTCCCGCTTCTAACAAAGGCCTGAAAGAGCTCCAAATATCCACTTGCAGATGCTGCAAAAAGACTCTTTCCAAACTGCTCCATGAAAAAGAAGGTTCAACTCTGTGAGTTGAATGCACACATCATAAAGAAGTTTCAAAGAATGCTTCTGTCTAGGTTTTATGTGAAGATATTTCTTTTTCCACCATAGGCCTCAAACGCTCCAAATGAACACTTGCAGATTCTACAAAAAGAGTGTTTCATAACTGCTCTAGCAAAGGAAAGGTTCACCTCTGTGAGTTGAACACACACATCACAAAGCAGTTTGTGAGAATGCTTCTGTCCAGTTTTAATGGGAAGATATTCCCTCTTCTAACAAAGGCCTGAAAGAGCTCCAAATATCCACTTGCAGATGCTGCAAAAAGACTCTTTCCAAACTGCTCCATGAAAAGGAATGTTCAACTCTGTGAGTTGAATGCACACATCATAAAGAAGTTTCAAAGAATGCTTCTGTCTAGGTTTTATGTGAAGATATTTCCTTTTCCACCATAGGCCTCAAAGCGCTCCAAATGAACACTTGCAGATTCTACAAAAAGAGTGTTTCAAAGCTGCTCTTTCAAAAGAAGTGTTCAACTCTGTGAGTTGGATTCATACTTCACAAAGGAGTTTCACAGAACGCTTCTGTTTAGTTTTTATGGGAAGATAATCCCGTTTCCAACGAAGGACTGAAAGGGCTCCAAATATACACTTGCAGATTCTGCAAAAACACAGTTGCACAACTGCTCTATTAAAAGGAAGGCTTATCTCTCCGAGTTGAATGCACACATCATAAAGAGGTTTCTGAGAATGCTTCTGCCTGGTTTATATGTGAAGATATTTCCTTTTCCACCGTAGGCCTCAAAGGGCTCCAAACGAACACTTGCAGATTCTACAAAAAGAGTGTTTCAAAACTGCTCTTTGAAAGGAAGTGTTCAACTCTGTGAGTTGGATTCATACTACACAAAGCAGTTTCACAGAACTCTTCTGTTTAGTTTTTAATGGAAGATATTCCCGTTTCCAACGAAGGCCTGAAAGGGCTCCAAATATCCACTTGCAGATTCTGCAAAAACACAGTTTCAAAACTGCTCTATCAAAAGGAAGGCTTATCTCTCTGAGTTGAATGCACACATCATAAAGAGCTTTCTGAGAATGCTTCTGCCTTGTTTATATATGAAGATATTTCTTTTTCCACCATAGGCCTCAAATCGCTCCAAATGAACACTTGCAGATTCTACAAAAAGAGTGTTTCATAACTGCTCTAGCAAAGGAAAGGTTCACCTCTGTGAGTTGAACACACACATCACAAAGCAGTTTGTGAGAATGCTTCTGTCCAGGTTTTATGGGAAGATATTCCCGCTTCTAACAAAGGCCTGAAAGAGCTCCAAATATCCACTTGCAGATGCTGCAAAAAGACTCTTTCCAAACTGCTCCATGAAAAGGAAGGTTCAACTCTGTGAGTTGAATGCACACATCATAAAGAAGTTTCAAAGAATGCTTCTGTCTAGGTATTATGTGACGATATTTCCTTTTCCACCATAGGCCTCAAAGCGCTCCAAATGAACACATGTAGATTCTACAAAAAGAGTGTTTCAAAGCTGCTCTTTCAAAAGAAGTGTTCAACTCTGTGAGTTGGATTCATACTTCACAAAGCAGTTTCACAGAACGTTTCTGTTTCGTTTTTATCAGAAGATATTCCCGTTTGCAACGAAGGCCTGAAAGGGCTCCAAGTATCCACTTGCAGATTCTGCCAAAACACAGTTTCAAAACTGCTCTATCAAAAGGAAGGCTTATCTCTCCGAGTTGAATGCACACATCATAAAGAGGTTTCTGAGAATGCTTCTGCCTGGTTTATATGTGAAGATATTTCCTTTTCCACCATAGGCCTCAAAGCGCTCCAAACGAACACTTGCAGATTCTACAAAAAGAGTGTTTCAAAACTGCTCTTTCAAAAGAAGTGTTCAACTCTCTGAGTTGGATTCATACTACAAAAAGCAGTTTCACAGAACTCTTCTGTTTAGTTTTTATGGGAAGATATTCCCGTTTCCAACGAAGGCCTGAAAGGGCTCCAAATATCCACTTGCAGATTCTGCAAAAACACAGGTTCAAAACTGCTCTATCAAAAGGAAGGCTTATCTCTCTGAGTTGAATGCACACATCATAAAGGGGTTTCTGAGAATGCTTCTGCCTTGTTTATATATGAAGATATTTCTTTTTCCACCATAGGCCTCAAAGCGCTCCAAATGAACACTTGCAGATTCTACAAAAAGAGTGTTTCATAACTGCTCTAGCAAAGGAAAGGTTCACCTCTGTGAGTTGAACACACACATCACAATGCAGTTTGTGAGAATGCTTCGGTTTAGTTTTTATGGGAAGATATTCCCGCTTCTAACAAAGGCCTGAAAGAGCTCCAAATATCCACTTGCAGATGCTGCAAAAAGACTCTTTCCAAACTGCTCCATGAAAAAGAAGGTTCAACTCTGTGAGTTGAATGCACACATCATAAAGAAGTTTCAAAGAATGCTTCTGTCTAGGATTTATGTGAAGATATTTCTTTTTCCACCATAGGCCTCAAAGCGCTCCAAATGAACACTTGCAGATTCTACAAAAAGAGTGTTTCATAACTGCTCTAGCAAAGGAAAGGTTCACCTCTGTGAGTTGAACACACACATCACAAAGCAGTTTGTGAGAATGCTTCTGTCCAGTTTTAATGGGAAGATATTCCCGCTTCTAACAAAGGCCTGAAAGAGCTCCAAATATCCACTTGCAGATGCTGCAAAAAGACTCTTTCCAAACTGCTCCATGAAAAGGAATGTTCAACTCTGTGAGTTGAATGCACACATCATAAAGAAGTTTCAAAGAATGCTTCTGTCTAGGTTTTATGTGAAGATATTTCCTTTTCCACCATAGGCCTCAAAGCGCTCCAAATGAACACTTGCAGATTCTACAAAAAGAGTGTTTCAAAGCTGCTCTTTCAAAAGAAGTGTTCAACTCTGTGAGTTGGATTCATACTTCACAAAGGAGTTTCACAGAACGCTTCTGTTTAGTTTTTATGGGAAGATATTCCCGTTTCCAACGAAGGCCTGAAAGGGCTCCAAATATACACTTGCAGATTCTGTAAAAACACAGTTGCACAACTGCTCTATCAAAAGGAAGGCTTATCTCTCCGAGTTGAATGCACACATCATAAAGAGGTTTCTGAGAATGCTTCTGCCTGGTTTATATGTGAAGATATTTCCTTTTCCACCGTAGGCCTCAAAGCGCTCCAAACGAACACTTGCAGATTCTACAAAAAGAGTGTTTCAAAACTGCTCTTTGAAAGGAAGTGTTCAACTCTGTGAGTTGGATTCATACTATACAAAGCAGTTTCACAGAACTCTTCTGTTTAGTTTTTAATGGAAGATATTCCCGTTTCCAACGAAGGCCTGAAAGGGCTCCAAATATCCACTTGCAGATTCTGCAAAAACACAGTTTCAAAACTGCTCTATCAAAAGGAAGGCTTATCTCTCTGAGTTGAATGCACACATCATAAAGAGCTTTCTGAGAATGCTTCTGCCTTGTTTATATATGAAGATATTTCTTTTTCCACCATAGGCCTCAAATCGCTCCAAATGAACACTTGCAGATTCTACAAAAAGAGTGTTTCATAACTGCTCTAGCAAAGGAAAGGTTCACCTCTGTGAGTTGAACACACACATCACAAAGCAGTTTGTGAGAATGCTTCTGTCCAGGTTTTATGGGAAGATATTCCCGCTTCTAACAAAGGCCTGAAAGAGCTCCAAATATCCACTTGCAGATGCTGCAAAAAGACTCTTTCCAAACTGCTCCATGAAAAGCAATGTTCAACTCTGTGAGTTGAATGCACACATCATAAAGAAGTTTCAAAGAATGCTTCTGTCTAGGTTTTATGTGAAGATATTTCCTTTTCCACCATAGGCCTCAAAGCGCTCCAAATGAACACTGGCAGATTCTACAAAAAGAGTGTTTCAAAGCTGCTCTTTCAAAAGAAGTGTTCAACTCTGTGAGTTGGATTCATACTTCACAAAGGAGTTTCACAGAACGCTTCTGCTTAGTTTTTATGGGAAGATATTCCCGTTTCCAACGAAGGCCTGAAAGGGCTCCAAATATACACTTGCAGATTCTGCAAAAACACAGTTGCAAAACTGCTCTATCAAAAGGAAGGCTTATCTCTCCGAGTTGAATGCACACATCATAAAGAGGTTTCTGAGAATGCTTCTGCCTGGATTATATGTGAAGATATTTCCTTTTCCACCGTAGGCCTCAAAGCGCTCCAAACGAACACTTGCAGATTCTACAAAAAGAGTGTTTCAAAACTGCTCTTTGAAAGGAAGTGTTCAACTCTGTGAGTTGGATTCATACTACACAAAGCAGTTTCACAGAACTCTTCTGTTTAGTTTTTAATGGAAGATATTCCCGTTTCCAACGAAGGCCTGAAAGGGCTCCAAATATCCACTTGCAGATTCTGCAAAAACACAGTTTCAAAACTGCTCTATCAAAAGGAAGGCTTATCTCTCTGAGTTGAATGCACACATCATAAAGAGCTTTCTGAGAATGCTTCTGCCTTGTTTATATATGAAGATATTTCTTTTTCCACCATAGGCCTCAAATCGCTCCAAATGAACACTTGCAGATTCTACAAAATGAGTGTTTCATAACTGCTCTAGCAAAGGAAAGGTTCACCTCTGTGAGTTGAACACACACATCACAAAGCAGTTTGTGAGAATGCTTCTGTCCACTTTTTATGGGAAGATATTCCCGCTTCTAACAAAGGCCTGAAAGAGCTCCAAATATCCACTTGCAGATGCTGCAAAAAGACTCTTTCCAAACTGCTCCATGAAAAGGAAGGTTCAACTCTCCGAGTTGAATGCACACATCATAAAGAGGTTTCTGAGAATGCTTCTGCCTGGTTTATATGTGAAGATATTTCCTTTTCCACCATAGGCCTCAAAGCGCTCCAAACGAACACTTGCAGATTCTACAAAAAGAGTGTTTCAAAACTGCTCTTTCAAAAGAAGTGTTCAACTCTGTGAGTTGGATTCATACTACACAAAGCAGTTTCACAGAACTCTTCTCTTTAGTTTTTATGGGAAGATATTCCCGTTTCCAACGAAGGCCTGAAAGGGCTCCAAATATCCACTTGCAGATTCTGCAAAAACACAGGTTCAAAACTGCTCTATCAAAAGGAAGGCTTATCTCTCTGAGTTGAATGCACACATCATAAAGGGGTTTCTGAGAATGCTTCTGCCTTGTTTATATATGAAGATATTTCTTTTTCCACCATAGGCCTCAAAGCGCTCCAAATGAACACTTGCAGATTCTACAAAAAGAGTGTTTCATAACTGCTCTAGCAAAGGAAAGGTTCACCTCTCTGAGTTGAACACACACATCACAAAGCAGTTTGTGAGAATGCTTCTGTCCAGTTTTAATGGGAAGATATTCCCGCTTCTAACAAAGGCCTGAAAGAGCTCCAAATATCCACTTGCAGATGCTGCAAAAAGACTCTTTCCAAACTGCTCCATGAAAAGGAATGTTCAACTCTGTGAGTTGAATGCACACATCATAAAGAAGTTTCAAAGAATGCTTCTGTCTAGGTTTTATGTGAAGATATTTCCTTTTCCACCATAGGCCTCAAAGTGCTCCAAATGAACACTTGCAGATTCTACAAAAAGAGTGTTTCAAAGCTGCTCTTTCAAAAGAAGTGTTCAACTCTGTGAGTTGGATTCATACTTCACAAAGGAGTTTCACAGAACGCTTCTGTTTAGTTTTTATGGGAAGATATTCCCGTTTCCAACGAAGGCCTGAAAGGGCTCCAAATATACACTTGCAGATTCTGCAAAAACACAGTTGCACAACTGCTCTATCAAAAGGAAGGCTTATCTCTCCGAGTTGAATGCACACATCATAAAGAGGTTTCTGAGAATGCTTCTGCCTGGTTTATATGTGAAGATATTTCCTTTTCCACCGTAGGCCTCAAAGCGCTCCAAACGAACACTTGCAGATTCTACAAAAAGAGTGTTTCAAAACTGCTCTTTGAAAGGAAGTGTTCAACTCTGTTAGTTGGATTCATACTACACAAAGCAGTTTCACAGAACTCTTCTGTTTAGTTTTTAATGGAAGATATTCCCGTTTCCAACGAAGGCCTGAAAGGGCTCCAAATATCCACTTGCAGATTCTGCAAAAACACAGTTTCAAAACTGCTCTATCAAAAGGAAGCCTTATCTCTCTGAGTTGAATGCACACATCATAAAGAGCTTTCTGAGAATGCTTCTGCCTTGTTTATATATGAAGATATTTCTTTTTCCACCATAGGCCTCAAATCGCTCCAAATGAACACTTGCAGATTCTAAAAAAAGAGTGTTTCATAACTGCTCTAGCAAAGGAAAGGTTCACCTCTGTGAGTTGAACACACACATCACAAAGCAGTTTGTGAGAATGCTTCTGTCCAGGTTTTATGGGAAGATATTCCCGCTTCTAACAAAGGCCTGAAAGAGCTCCAAATATCCACTTGCAGATGCTGCAAAAAGACTCTTTCCAAACTGCTCCATGAAAAGGAAGGTTCAACTCTGTGAGTTGAATGCACACATCATAAAGAAGTTTCAAAGAATGCTTCTGTCTAGGTATTATGTGACGATATTTCCTTTTCCACCATAGGCCTCAAAGCGCTCCAAATGAACACATGTAGATTCTACAAAAAGAGTGTTTCAAAGCTGCTCTTTCAAAAGAAGTGTTCAACTCTGTGAGTTGGATTCATACTTCACAAAGCAGTTTCACAGAACGTTTCTGTTTCGTTTTTATCAGAAGATATTCCCGTTTGCAACGAAGGCCTCAAAGGGCTCCAAGTATCCACTTGCAGATTCTGCCAAAACACAGTTTCAAAACTGCTCTATCAAAAGGAAGGCTTATCTCTCCGAGTTGAATGCACACATCATAAAGAGGTTTCTGAGAATGCTTCTGCCTGGTTTATATGTGAAGATATTTCCTTTTCCATCATAGGCCTCAAAGCGCTCCAAACGAACACTTGCAGATTCTACAAAAAGAGTGTTTCAAAACTGCTCTTTCAAAAGAAGTGTTCAACTCTGTGAGTTGGATTCATACTACACAAAGCAGTTTCACAGAACTCTTCTGTTTAGTTTTTATGGGAAGATATTCCCGTTTCCAACGAAGGCCTGAAAGGGCTCCAAATATCCACTTGCAGATTCTGCAAAAACACAGGTTCAAAACTGCTCTATCAAAAGGAAGGCTTATCTCTCTGAGTTGAATGCACACATCATAAAGGGGTTTCTGAGAATGCTTCTGCCTTGTTTATATATGAAGATATTTCTTTTTCTACCATAGGCCTCAAAGCGCTCCAAATGAACACTTGCAGATTCTACAAAAAGAGTGTTTCATAACTGCTCTAGCAAAGGAAAGGTTCACCTCTGTGAGTTGAACACACACATCGCAAAACAGTTTGTGAGAATGCTTCTGTCCAGTTTTAATGGGAAGATATTCCCGCTTCTAACAAAGGCCTGAAAGAGCTCCAAATATCCACTTGCAGATGCTGCAAAAAGACTCTTTCCAAACTGCTCCATGAAAAGGAATGTTCAACTCTGTGAGTTGAATGCACACATCATAAAGAAGTTTCAAAGAATGCTTCTGTCTAGGTTTTATGTGATGATATTTCCTTTTCAACCATAGGCCTCAAAGCGCTCCAAATGAACACTTGCAGATTCTACAAAAAGAGTGTTTCAAAGCTGCTCTTTCAAAAGAAGTGTTCAACTCTGTGAGTTGGATTCATACTTCACAAAGGAGTTTCACAGAACGCTTCTGTTTAGTTTTTATGGGAAGATATTCCCGTTTCCAACGAAGGCCTGAAAGGGCTCCAAATATACACTTGCAGATTCTGCAAAAACACAGTTGCACAACTGCTCTATCAAAAGGAAGGCTTATCTCTCCGAGTTGAATGCACACATCATAAAGAGGTTTCTGAGAATGCTTCTGCCTGGTTTATATGTGAAGATATTTCCTTTTCCACCGTAGGCCTCAAAGCGCTCCAAACGAACACTTGCAGATTCTACAAAAAGAGTGTTTCAAAACTGCTCTTTGAAAGGAAGTGTTCAACTCTGTGAGTTGGATTCATACTACACAAAGCAGTTTCACAGAACTCTTCTGTTTAGTTTTTAATGGAAGATATTCCCGTTTCCAACGAAGGCCTGAAAGGGCTCCAAATATCCACTTGCAGATTCTGCAAAAACACAGTTTCAAAACTGCTCTATCAAAAGGAAGGCTTATCTCTCTGAGTTGAATGCACACATCATAAAGAGCTTTCTGAGAATGCTTCTGCCTTGTTTATATATGAAGATATTTCTTTTTCCACCATAGGCCTCAAATCGCTCCAAATGAACACTTGCAGATTCTACAAAAAGAGTGTTTCATAACTGCTCTAGCAAAGGAAAGGTTCACCTCTGTGAGTTGAACACACACATCACAAAGCAGTTTGTGAGAATGCTTCTGTCCAGTTTTAATGGGAAGATATTCCCGCTTCTAACAAAGGCCTGAAAGAGCTCCAAATATCCACTTGCAGATGCTGCAAAAAGACTCTTTCCAAACTGCTCCATGAAAAAGAAGGTTCAACTCTGTGAGTTGAATGCACACATCATAAAGAAGTTTCAAAGAATGCTTCTGTCTAGGTTTTATGTGAAGATATTTCTTTTTCCACCATAGGCCTCAAAGCGCTCCAAATGAACACTTGCAGATTCTACAAAAAGAGTGTTTCATAACTGCTCTAGCAAAGGAAAGGTTCACCTCTGTGAGTTGAACACACACATCACAAAGCAGTTTGTGAGAATGCTTCTGTCCAGTTTTAATGGGAAGATATTCCCGCTTCTAACAAAGGCCTGAAAGAGCTCCAAATATCCACTTGAAGATGCTGCAAAAAGACTCTTTCCAAACTGCTCCGTGAAAAGGAAGGTTCAACTCTGTGAGTTGAATGCACACATCATAAAGAAGTTTCAAAGAATGCTTCTGTCTAGGTATTATGTGACGATATTTCCTTTTCCACCATAGGCCTCAAAGCGCTCCAAATGAACACATGTAGATTCTACAAAAAGAGTGTTTCAAAGCTGCTCTTTCAAAAGAAGTGTTCAACTCTGTGAGTTGGATTCATACTTCACAAAGCAGTTTCACAGAACGTTTCTGTTTCATTTTTATGGGAAGATATTCCCGTTTGCAACGAAGGCCTGAAAGGGCTCTAAGTATCCACTTGCAGATTCTGCCAAAACACAGTTTCAAAGCTGCTCTATCAAAAGTAAGGCTTATCTCTCCGAGTTGAATGCACACATCATAAAGAGGTTTCTGAGAATGCTTCTGCCTGGTTTATATGTGAAGATATTTCCTTTTCCACCATAGGCCTCAAAGCGCTCCAAACGAACACTTGCAGATTCTATAAAAAGAGTGTTTCAAAACTGCTCTTTCAAAGGAAGTGTTCAACTCTGTGAGTTGGATTCATACTACACAAAGCAGTTTCACAGAACTCTTCTGTTTAGTTTTTATGGGAAGATATTCCCGTTTCCAACGAAGGCCTGAAAGGGCTCCAAATATCCACTTGCAGATTCTGCAAAAATACAGTTTCAAAACTGCTCTATCAAAAGGAAGGCTTATCTCTCTGAGTTGAATGCACACATCATAAAGAGCTTTCTGAGAATGCTTCTGCCTTGTTTATATATGAAGATATTTCTTTTTCCACCATAGGCCTCAAATCGCTCCAAATGAACACTTGCAGATTCTACAAAAAGAGTGTTTCATAACTGCTCTAGCAAAGGAAAGGTTCACCTCTGTGAGTTGAACACAAACATCTCAAAGCAGTTTGTGAGAATGCTTCTGTCCAGTTTTTATGGGAAGATATTCCCGCTTCTAGCAAAGGCCTGAAAGAGCTCCAAATATCCACTTGCAGATGCTGCAAAAAGACTCTTTCCAAACTGCTCCATGAAAAAGAAGGTTCAACTCTGTGAGTTGAATGCACACATCATAAAGAAGTTTCAAAGAATGCTTCTGTCTAGGTTTTATGTGAAGATATTTCTTTTTCCACCATAGGCCTCAAAGCGCTCCAAATGAACACTTGCAGATTCTACAAAAAGAGTGTTTCATAACTGCTCTAGCAAAGGAAAGGTTCACCTCTGTGAGTTGAACACACACATCACAAAGCAGTTTGTGAGAATGCTTCTGTCCAGTTTTAATGGGAAGATATTCCCGCTTCTAACAAAGGCCTGAAAGAGCTCCAAATATCCACTTGCAGATGCTGCAAAAAGACTCTTTCCAAACTGCTCCATGAAAAGGAATGTTCAACTCTGTGAGTTGAATGCACACATCATAAAGAAGTTTCAAAGAATGCTTCTGTCTAGGTTTTATGTGAAGATACTTCCCTTTCCACCATAGGCCTCAAAGCGCTCCAAATGAACACTTGCAGATTCTAAAAAAAGAGTGTTTCAAAGCTGCTCTTTCAAAAGAAGTGTTCAACTCTGTGAGTTGGATTCATACTTCACAAAGCAGTTTCACAGAACGTTTCTGTTTCGTTTTTATGGGAAGATATTCCCGTTTGCAACGAAGGCCTGAAAGGGCTCTAAGTATCCACTTGCAGATTCTGCCAAAACACACTTTCAAAACTGCTCTATCAAAAGGAAGGCTTATCTCTCCGAGTTGAATGCACACATCATAAAGAGGTTTCTGAGAATGCTTCTGCCTGGTTTATATGTGAAGATATTTCCTTTTCCACCATAGGCCTCAAAGCGCTAAAAACGAACACTTGCAGATTCTACAAAAAGAGTGTTTCAAAACTGCTCTTTCAAAGGAAGTGTTCAACTCTGTGAGTTGGATTCATACTACACAAAGCAGTTTCACAGAACTCTTCTGTTTAGTTTTTATGGGAAGATATTCCCGTTTCCAACGAAGGCCTGAAAGGGCTCCAAATATCCACTTGCAGATTCTGCAAAAACACAGGTTCAAAACTGCTCTATCAAAAGGAAGGCTTATCTCTCTGAGTTGAATGCACACATCATAAAGTGGTTTCTGAGAATGCTTCTGCCTTGTTTATATATGAAGATATTTCTTTTTCCACCATAGGCCTCCAAGCGCTCCAAATGAACACTTGCAGATTCTACAAAAAGAGTGTTTCATAACTGCTCTAGCAAAGGAAAGGTTCACCTCTGTGAGTTGAACACACACATCACAAAGCAGTTTGTGAGAATGCTTCGGTTTAGTTTTTATGGGAAGATATTCCCGCTTCTAACAAAGGCCTGAAAGAGCTCCAAATATCCACTTGCAGATGCTGCAAAAAGACTCTTTCCAAACTGCTCCATGAAAAAGAAGGTTCAACTCTGTGAGTTGAATGCACACATCATAAAGAAGTTTCAAAGAATGCTTCTGTCTAGGTTTTATGTGAAGATATTTCTTTTTCCACCATAGGCCTCAAAGCGCTCCAAATGAACACTTGCAGATTCTACAAAAAGAGTGTTTCATAACTGCTCTAGCAAAGGAAAGGTTCACCTCTGTGAGTTGAACACACACATCACAAAGCAGTTTGTGAGAATGCTTCTGTCCAGTTTTAATGGGAAGATATTCCCGCTTCTAACAAAGGCCTGAAAGAGCTCCAAATATCCACTTGCAGATGCTGCAAAAAGACTCTTTCCAAACTGCTCCATGAAAAGGAATGTTCAACTCTGTGAGTTGAATGCACACATCATAAAGAAGTTTCAAAGAATGCTTCTGTCTAGGTTTTATGTGAAGATATTTCCTTTTCCACCATAGGCCTCAAAGCGCTCCAAATGAACACTTGCAGATTCTACAAAAAGAGTGTTTCAAAGCTGCTCTTTCAAAAGAAGTGTTCAACTCTGTGAGTTGGATTCATACTTCACAAAGGAGTTTCACAGAACGCTTCTGTTTAGTTTTTATGGGAAGATATTCCCGTTTGCAACGAAGGCCTGAAAGGGCTCCAAATATACACTTGCAGATTCTGCAAAAACACAGTTGCAAAACTGCTCTATCAAAAGGAAGGCTTATCTCTCCGAGTTGAATGCACACATCATAAAGAGGTTTCTGAGAATGCTTCTGCCTGGTTTATATGTGAAGATATTTCCTTTTCCACCATAGGCCTCAAAGCGCTCCAAACGAACACTTTCAGATTCTACAAAAAGAGTGTTTCAAAACTGCTCTTTGAAAGGAAGTGTTCAACTCTGTGAGTTGGATTCATACTACACAAAGCAGTTTCACAGAACTCTTCTGTTTAGTTTTTAATGGAAGATATTCCCGTTTCCAACGAAGGCCTGAAAGGGCTCCAAATATCCACTTGCAGATTCTGCAAAAACACAGTTTCAAAACTGCTCTATCAAAAGGAAGGCTTATCTCCCGAGTTGAATGCACACATCATAAAGAGGTTTCTGAGAATGCTTCTGCCTGGTTTATATGTGAAGATATTTCCTTTTCCACCATAGGCCTCAAAGCGCTCCAAACGAACACTTGCAGATTCTACAAAAAGAGTGTTTCAAAACTGCTCTTTGAAAGGAAGTGTTCAACTCTGTGAGTTGGATTCATACTACACAAAGCAGTTTCACAGAACTCTTCTGTTTAGTTTTTAATGGAAGATATTCCCGTTTCCAACGAAGGCCTGAAAGGGCTCCAAATATCCACTTGCAGATTCTGCAAAAACACAGTTTCAAAACTGCTCAATCAAAAGGAAGGCTTATCTCTCTGAGTTGAATGCACACATCATAAAGAGCTTTCTGAGAATGCTTCTGCCTTGTTTATATATGAAGATATTTCTTTTTCCACCATAGGCCTCAAATCGCTCCAAATGAACACTTGCAGATTCTACAAAAAGAGTGTTTCATAACTGCTCTAGAAAAGGAAAGGTTCACCTCTGTGAGTTGAACACACACATCACAAAGCAGTTTGTGAGAATGCTTCTGTCCAGTTTTTATGGGAAGATATTCCCGCTTCTAACAAAGGCCTGAAAGAGCTCCAAATATCCACTTGCAGATGCTGCAAAAAGACTCTTTCCAAACTGCTCCATGAAAAGGAAGGTTCAACTCTGTGAGTTGAATGCACACATCATAAAGAAGTTTCAAAGAATGCTTCTGTCTAGGTATTATGTGACGATATTTCCTTTTCCACCATAGGCCTCAAAGCGCTCCAAATGAACACATGTAGATTCAACAAAAAGAGTGTTTCAAAGCTGCTCTTTCAAAAGAAGTGTTCAACTCTGTGAGTTGGATTCATACTTCACAAAGCAGTTTCACAGAACGTTTCTGTTTCGTTTTTATCAGAAGATATTCCCGTTTGCAACGAAGGCCTGAAAGGGCTCCAAGTATCCACTTGCAGATTCTGCCAAAACACAGTTTCAAAACTGCTCTATCAAAAGGAAGGCTTATCTCTCCGAGTTGAATGCACACATCATAAAGAGGTTTCTGAGAATGCTTCTGCCTGGTTTATATGTGAAGATATTTCCTTTTCCACCATAGGCCTCAAAGCGCTCCAAACGAACACTTGCAGATTCTACAAAAAGAGTGTTTCAAAACTGCTCTTTCAAAAGAAGTGTTCAACTCTCTGAGTTGGATTCATACTACACAAAGCAGTTTCACAGAACTCTTCTGTTTAGTTTTTATGGGAAGATATTCCCGTTTCCAACGAAGGCCTGAAAGGGCTCCAAATATCCACTTGCAGATTCTGCAAAAACACAGGTTCAAAACTGCTCTATCAAAAGGAAGGCTTATGTCTCTGAGTTGAATGCACACATCATAAAGGGGTTTCTGAGAATGCTTCTGCCTTGTTTATATATGAAGATATTTCTTTTTCCACCATAGGCCTCCAAGCGCTCCAAATGAACACTTGCAGATTCTACAAAAAGAGTGTTTCATAACTGCTCTAGCAAAGGAAAGGTTCACCTCTGTGAGTTGAACACACACATCACAAAGCAGTTTGTGAGAATGCTTCGGTTTAGTTTTTATGGGAAGATATTCCCGCTTCTAACAAAGGCCTGAAAGAGCTCCAAATATCCACTTGCAGATGCTGCAAAAAGACTCTTTCCAAACTGCTCCATGAAAAAGAAGGTTCAACTCTGTGAGTTGAATGCACACATCATAAAGAAGTTTCAAAGAATGCTTCTGTCTAGGTTTTATGTGAAGATATTTCTTTTTCCACCATAGGCCTCAAAGCGCTCCAAATGAACACTTGCAGATTCTACAAAAAGAGTGTTTCATAACTGCTCTAGCAAAGGAAAGGTTCACCTCTGTGAGTTGAACACACACATCACAAAGCAGTTTGTGAGAATGCTTCTGTCCAGTTTTAATGGGAAGATATTCCCGCTTCTAACAAAGGCCTGAAAGAGCTCCAAATATCCACTTGCAGATGCTGCAAAAAGACTCTTTCCAAACTGCTCCATGAAAAGGAATGTTCAACTCTGTGAGTTGAATGCACACATCATAAAGAAGTTTCAAAGAATGCTTCTGTCTAGGTTTTATGTGAAGATATTTCCTTTTCCACCATAGGCCTCAAAGCGCTCCAAATGAACACTTGCAGATTCTACAAAAAGAGTGTTTCAAAGCTGCTCTTTCAAAAGAAGTGTTCAACTCTGTGAGTTGGATTCATACTTCACAAAGGAGTTTCACAGAACGCTTCTGTTTAGTTTTTATGGGAAGATATTCCCGTTTCCAACGAAGGCCTGAAAGGGCTCCAAATATACACTTGCAGATTCTGCAAAAACACAGTTGCAAAACTGCTCTATCAAAAGGAAGGCTTATCTCTCCGAGTTGAATGCACACATCATAAAGAGGTTTCTGAGAATGCTTCTGCCTGGTTTATATGTGAAGATATTTCCTTTTCCACCATAGGCCTCAAAGCGCTCCAAACGAACACTTTCAGATTCTACAAAAAGAGTGTTTCAAAACTGCTCTTTGAAAGGAAGTGTTCAACTCTGTGAGTTGGATTCATACTACACAAAGCAGTTTCACAGAACTCTTCTGTTTAGTTTTTAATGGAAGATATTCCCGTTTCCAACGAAGGCCTGAAAGGGCTCCAAATATCCACTTGCAGATTCTGCAAAAACACAGTTTCAAAACTGCTCTATCAAAAGGAAGGCTTATCTCCCGAGTTGAATGCACACATCATAAAGAGGTTTCTGAGAATGCTTCTGCCTGGTTTATATGTGAAGATATTTCCTTTTCCACCATAGGCCTCAAAGCGCTCCAAACGAACACTTGCAGATTCTACAAAAAGAGTGTTTCAAAACTGCTCTTTGAAAGGAAGTGTTCAACTCTGTGAGTTGGATTCATACTACACAAAGCAGTTTCACAGAACTCTTCTGTTTAGTTTTTAATGGAAGATATTCCCGTTTCCAACGAAGGCCTGAAAGTGCTCCAAATATCCACTTGCAGATTCTGCAAAAACACAGTTTCAAAACTGCTCTATCAAAAGGAAGGCTTATCTCTCTGAGTTGAATGCACACATCATAAAGAGCTTTCTGAGAATGCTTCTGCCTTGTTTATATATGAAGATATTTCTTTTTCCACCATAGGCCTCAAATCGCTCCAAATGAACACTTGCAGATTCTACAAAAAGAGTGTTTCATAACTGCTCTAGCAAAGGAAAGGTTCACCTCTGTGAGTTGAACACACACATCACAAAGCAGTTTGTGAGAATGCTTCTGTCCACTTTTTATGGGAAGATATTCCGGCTTCTAACAAAGGCCTGAAAGAGCTCCAAATATCCACTTGCAGATGCTGCAAAAAGACTCTTTCCAAACTGCTCCATGAAAAGGAAGGTTCAACTCTCCGAGTTGAATGCACACATCATAAAGAGGTTTCTGAGAATGCTTCTGCCTGGTTTATATGTGAAGATATTTCCTTTTCCACCATAGGCCTCAAAGCGCTCCAAACGAACACTTGCAGATTCTACAAAAAGAGTGTTTCAAAACTGCTCTTTCAAAAGAAGTGTTCAACTCTGTGAGTTGGATTCATACTACACAAAGCAGTTTCACAGAACTCTTCTCTTTAGTTTTTATGGGAAGATATTCCCATTTCCAACGAAGGCCTGAAAGGGCTCCAAATATCCACTTGCAGATTCTGCAAAAACACAGGTTCAAAACTGCTCTATCAAAAGGAAGGCTTATCTCTCTGAGTTGAATGCACACATCATAAAGGGGTTTCTGAGAATGCTTCTGCCTTGTTTATATATGAAGATATTTCTTTTTCCACCATAGGCCTCAAAGCGCTCCAAATGAACACTTGCAGATTCTACAAAAAGAGTGTTTCATAACTGCTCTAGCAAAGGAAAGGTTCACCTCTCTGAGTTGAACACACACATCACAAAGCAGTTTGTGAGAATGCTTCTGTCCAGTTTTAATGGGAAGATATTCCCGCTTCTAACAAAGGCCTGAAAGAGCTCCAAATATCCACTTGCAGATGCTGCAAAAAGACTCTTTCCAAACTGCTCCATGAAAAGGAATGTTCAACTCTGTGAGTTGAATGCACACATCATAAAGAAGTTTCAAAGAATGCTTCTGTCTAGGTTTTATGTGAAGATATTTCCTTTTCCACCATAGGCCTCAAAGCGCTCCAAATGAACACTTGCAGATTCTACAAAAAGAGTGTTTCAAAGCTGCTCTTTCAAAAGAAGTGTTCAACTCTGTGAGTTGGATTCATACTTCACAAAGGAGTTTCACAGAACGCTTCTGTTTAGTTTTTATGGGAAGATATTCCCGTTTCCAACGAAGGCCTGAAAGGGCTCCAAATATACACTTGCAGATTCTGCAAAAACACAGTTGCACAACTGCTCTATCAAAAGGAAGGCTTATCTCTCCGAGTTGAATGCACACATCATAAAGAGGTTTCTGAGAATGCTTCTGCCTGGTTTATATGTGAAGATATTTCCTTTTCCACCGTAGGCCTCAAAGCGCTCCAAACGAACACTTGCAGATTCTACAAAAAGAGTGTTTCAAAACTGCTCTTTGAAAGGAAGTGTTCAACTCTGTTAGTTGGATTCATACTACACAAAGCAGTTTCACAGAACTCTTCTGTTTAGTTTTTAACGGAAGATATTCCCGTTTCCAACGAAGGCCTGAAAGGGCTCCAAATATCCACTTGCAGATTCTGCAAAAACACAGTTTCAAAACTGCTCTATCAAAAGGAAGCCTTATCTCTCTGAGTTGAATGCACACATCATAAAGAGCTTTCTGAGAATGCTTCTGCCTTGTTTATATATGAAGATATTTCTTTTTCCACCATAGGCCTCAAATCGCTCCAAATGAACACTTGCAGATTCTAAAAAAAGAGTGTTTCATAACTGCTCTAGCAAAGGAAAGGTTCACCTCTGTGAGTTGAACACACACATCACAAAGCAGTTTGTGAGAATGCTTCTGTCCAGGTTTTATGGGAAGATATTCCCGCTTCTAACAAAGGCCTGAAAGAGCTCCAAATATCCACTTGCAGATGCTGCAAAAAGACTCTTTCCAAACTGCTCCATGAAAAGGAAGGTTCAACTCTGTGAGTTGAATGCACACATCATAAAGAAGTTTCAAAGAATGCTTCTGTCTAGGTATTATGTGACGATATTTCCTTTTCCACCATAGGCCTCAAAGCGCTCCAAATGAACACATGTAGATTCTACAAAAAGTGTTTCAAAGCTGCTCTTTCAAAAGAAGTGTTCAACTCTGTGAGTTGGATTCATACTTCACAAAGCAGTTTCACAGAACGTTTCTGTTTCGTTTTTATCAGAAGATATTCCCGTTTGCAACGAAGGCCTCAAAGGGCTCCAAGTATCCACTTGCAGATTCTGCCAAAACACAGTTTCAAAACTGCTCTATCAAAAGGAAGGCTTATCTCTCCGAGTTGAATGCACACATCATAAAGAGGTTTCTGAGAATGCTTCTGCCTGGTTTATATGTGAAGATATTTCCTTTTCCATCATAGGCCTCAAAGCGCTCCAAACGAACACTTGCAGATTCTACAAAAAGAGTGTTTCAAAACTGCTCTTTCAAAAGAAGTGTTCAACTCTGTGAGTTGGATTCATACTACACAAAGCAGTTTCACAGAACTCTTCTGTTTAGTTTTTATGGGAAGATATTCCCGTTTCCAACGAAGGCCTGAAAGGGCTCCAAATATCCACTTGCAGATTCTGCAAAAACACAGGTTCAAAACTGCTCTATCAAAAGGAAGGCTTATCTCTCTGAGTTGAATGCACACATCATAAAGGGGTTTCTGAGAATGCTTCTGCCTTGTTTATATATGAAGATATTTCTTTTTCCACCATAGGCCTCAAAGCGCTCCAAATGAACACTTGCAGATTCTACAAAAAGAGTGTTTCATAACTGCTCTAGCAAAGGAAAGGTTCACCTCTGTGAGTTGAACACACACATCACAAAGCAGTTTGTGAGAATGCTTCTGTCCAGTTTTAATGGGAAGATATTCCCGCTTCTAACAAAGGCCTGAAAGAGCTCCAAATATCCACTTGCAGATGCTGCAAAAAGACTCTTTCCAAACTGCTCCATGAAAAGGAATGTTCAACTCTGTGAGTTGAATGCACACATCATAAAGAAGTTTCAAAGAATGCTTCTGTCTAGGTTTTATGTGATGATATTTCCTTTTCAACCATAGGCCTCAAAGCGCTCCAAATGAACACTTGCAGATTCTACAAAAAGAGTGTTTCAAAGCTGCTCTTTCAAAAGAAGTGTTCAACTCTGTGAGTTGGATTCATACTTCACAAAGGAGTTTCACAGAACGCTTCTGTTTAGTTTTTATGGGAAGATATTCCCGTTTCCAACGAAGGCCTGAAAGGGCTCCAAATATACACTTGCAGATTCTGCAAAAACACAGTTGCACAACTGCTCTATCAAAAGGAAGGCTTATCTCTCCGAGTTGAATGCACACATCATAAAGAGGTTTCTGAGAATGCTTCTGCCTGGTTTATATGTGAAGATATTTCCTTTTCCACCGTAGGCCTCAAAGCGCTCCAAACGAACACTTGCAGATTCTACAAAAAGAGTGTTTCAAAACTGCTCTTTGAAAGGAAGTGTTCAACTCTGTGAGTTGGATTCATACTACACAAAGCAGTTTCACAGAACGCTTCTGTTTAGTTTTTAATGGAAGATATACCCGTTTCCAACGAAGGCCTGAAAGGGCTCCAAATATCCACTTGCAGATTCTGCAAAAACACAGTTTCAAAACTGCTCTATCAAAAGGAAGGCTTATCTCTCTGAGTTGAATGCACACATCATAAAGAGCTTTCTGAGAATGCTTCTGCCTTGTTTATATATGAAGATATTTCTTTTTCCACCATAGGCCTCAAATCGCTCCAAATGAACACTTGCAGATTCTACAAAAAGAGTGTTTCATAACTGCTCTAGCAAAGGAAAGGTTCACCTCTGTGAGTTGAACACACACATCACAAAGCAGTTTGTGAGAATGCTTCTGTCCAGGTTTTATGGGAAGATATTCCCGCTTCTAACAAAGGCCTGAAAGAGCTCCAAATATCCACTTGCAGATGCTGCAAAAAGACTCTTTCCAAACTGCTCCATGAAAAGGAAGGTTCAACTCTGTGAGTTGAATGCACACATCATAAAGAACTTTCAAAGAATGCTTCTGTCTAGGTATTATGTGACGATATTTCCTTTTCCACCATAGGCCTCAAAGCGCTCCAAATGAACACATGTAGATTCTACAAAAAGAGTGTTTCAAAGCTGCTCTTTCAAAAGAAGTGTTCAACTCTGTGAGTTGGATTCATACTTCACAAAGGAGTTTCACAGAACGCTTCTGTTTAGTTTTTATGGGAAGATATTCCCGTTTCCAACGAAGGCCTGAAAGGGGTCCAAATATACACCTGCAGATTCTGCAAAAACACAGTTGCACAACTGCTCTATCAAAAGGAAGGCTTATCTCTCCGAGTTGAATGCACACATCATAAAGAGGTTTCTGAGAATGCTTCTGCCTGGTTTATATGTGAAGATATTTCCTTTTCCACCGTAGGCCTCAAAGCGCTCCAAACGAACACTTGCAGATTCTACAAAAAGAGTGTTTCAAAACTGCTCTTTGAAAGGAAGTGTTCAACTCTGTGAGTTGGATTCATACTACACAAAGCAGTTTCACAGAACTCTTCTGTTTAGTTTTTAATGGAAGATATTCCCGTTTCCAACGATGGCCTGAAAGGGCTCCAAATATCCACTTGCAGATTCTGCAAAAACACAGTTTCAAAACTGCTCTATCAAAAGGAAGGCTTATCTCTCTGAGTTGAATGCACACATCATAAAGAGCTTTCTGAGAATGCTTCTGCCTTGTTTATATATGAAGATATTTCTTTTTCCACCATAGGCCTCAAATCGCTCCAAATGAACACTTGCAGATTCTACAAAAAGAGTGTTTCATAACTGCTCTAGCAAAGGAAAGGTTCACCTCTGTGAGTTGAACACACACATCACAAAGCAGTTTGTGAGAATGCTTCTGTCCAGGTTTTATGGGAAGATATTCCCGCTTCTAACAAAGGCCTGAAAGAGCTCCAAATATCCACTTGCAGATGCTGCAAAAAGACTCTTTCCAAACTGCTCCATGAAAAGGAAGGTTCAACTCTGTGAGTTGAATGCACACATCATAAAGAACTTTCAAAGAATGCTTCTGTCTAGGTATTATGTGACGATATTTCCTTTTCCACCATAGGCCTCAAAGCGCTCCAAATGAACACATGTAGATTCTACAAAAAGAGTGTTTCAAAGCTGCTCTTTCAAAAGAAGTGTTCAACTCTGTGAGTTGGATTCATACTTCACAAAGCAGTTTCACAGAACGTTTCTGTTTCGTTTTTATCAGAAGATATTCCCGTTTGCAACGAAGGCCTGAAAGGGCTCCAAGTATCCACTTGCAGATTCTGCCAAAACACAGTTTCAAAACTGCTCTATCAAAAGGAAGGCTTATCTCTCCGAGTTGAATGCACACATCATAAAGAGGTTTCTGAGAATGCTTCTGCCTGGTTTATATGTGAAGATATTTCCTTTTCCACCGTAGGCCTCAAAGCGCTCCAAACGAACACTTGCAGATTCTACAAAAAGAGTGTTTCAAAACTGCTCTTTCAAAAGAAGTGTTCAACTCTGTGAGTTGGATTCATACTACACAAAGCAGTTTCACAGAACTCTTCTGTTTAGTTTTTATGGGAAGATATTCCCGTTTCCAACGAAGGCCTGAAAGGGCTCCAAATATCCACTTGCAGATTCTGCAAAAACACAGGTTCAAAACTGCTCTATCAAAAGGAAGGCTTATCTCTCTGAGTTGAATGCACACATCATAAAGGGGTTTCTGAGAATGCTTCTGCCTTGTTTATATATGAAGATATTTCTTTTTCCACCATAGGCCTCAAAGCGCTCCAAATGAACACTTGCAGATTCTACAAAAAGAGTGTTTCATAACTGCTCTAGCAAAGGAAAGGTTCACCTCTGTGAGTTGAACACACACATCACAAAGCAGTTTGTGAGAATGCTTCGGTTCAGTTTTTATGGGAAGATATTGCCGCTTCTAACAAAGGCCTGAAAGAGCTCCAAATATCCACTTGCAGATGCTGCAAAAAGACTCTTTCCAAACTGCTCCATGAAAAAGAAGGTTCAACTCTGTGAGTTGAATGCACACATCATAAAGAAGTTTCAAAGAATGCTTCTGTCTAGGTTTTATGTGAAGATATTTCTTTTTCCACCATAGGCCTCAAAGCGCTCCAAATGAACACTTGCAGATTCTACAAAAAGAGTGTTTCATAACTGCTCTAGCAAAGGAAAGGTTCACCTCTGTGAGTTGAACACACACATCACAAAGCAGTTTGTGAGAATGCTTCTGGCCAGTTTTAATCGGAAGATATTCCCGCTTCTAACAAAGGCCTGAAAGAGCTCCAAATATCCACTTGCAGATGCTGCAAAAAGACTCTTTCCAAACTGCTCCATGAAAAGGAATGTTCAACTCTGTGAGTTGAATGCACACATCATAAAGAAGTTTCAAAGAATGCTTCTGTCTAGGTTTTATGTGAAGATATTTCCTTTTCCACCATAGGCCTCAAAGCGCTCCAAATGAACACTTGCAGATTCTACAAAAAGAGTGTTTCAAAGCTGCTCTTTCAAAAGAAGTGTTCAACTCTGTGAGTTGGATTCATACTTCACAAAGGAGTTTCACAGAACGTTTCTGTTTCGTTTTTATGGGAAGATATTCCCGTTTGCAACGAAAGCCTGAAAGGGCTCTAAGTATCCACTTGCAGATTCTGCCAAAACACAGTTTCAAAACTGCTCTATCAAAAGGAAGGCTTATCTCTCCGAGTTGAATGCACACATCATAAAGAGGTTTCTGAGAATGCTTCTGCCTGGTTTATATGTGAAGAAATTTCCTTTTCCACCATAGGCCTCAAAGCGCTCCAAACGAACACTTGCAGATTCTACAAAAAGAGTGTTTCAAAACTGCTCTTTCAAAGGAAGTGTTCAACTCTGTGAGTTGGATTCATACTACACAAAGCAGTTTCACAGAACTCTTCTGTTTAGTTTTCATGGGAAGATATTCCCGTTTCCAACGAAGGCCTGAAAGGGCTCCAAATATCCACTTGCAGATTCTGCAAAAATACAGTTTCAAAACTGCTCTATCAAAAGGAAGGCTTATCTCTCTGAGTTGAATGCACACATCCTAAAGAGCTTTCTGAGAATGCTTCTGCCTTGTTTATATATGAAGATATTTCTTTTTCCACCATAGGCCTCAAATCGCTCCAAATGAACACTTGCAGATTCTACAAAAAGAGTGTTTCATAACTGCTCTAGCAAAGGAAAGGTTCACCTCTGTGAGTTGAACACACACATCTCAAAGCAGTTTGTGAGAATGCTTCTGTCCAGTTTTTATGGGAAGATATTCCCGCTTCTAGCAAAGGCCTGAAAGAGCTCCAAATATCCACTTGCAGATGCTGCAAAAAGACTCTTTCCAAACTGCTCCATGAAAAAGAAAGTTCAACTCTGTGAGTTGAATGCACACATCATAAAGAAATTTCAAAGAATGCTTCTGTCTAGGTTTTATGTGCAGATAATTCTTTTTCCACCATAGGCCTCAAAGCGCTCCAAATGAACACTTGCATATTCTACAAAAAGAGTGTTTCATAACTGCTCTAGCAAAGGAAAGGTTCACCTCTGTGAGTTGAACACACACATCACAAAGCAGTTTGTGAGAATGCTTCTGTCCAGTTTTAATGGGAAGATGTTCCCGCTTCTAACAAAGGCCTGAAAGAGCTCCAAATATCCACTTGCAGATGCTGCAAAAAGACTCTTTCCAAACTGCTCCATGAAAAGGAAAGTTCAACTCTGTTAGTTGAATGCACACATCATAAAGAAGTTTCAAAGAATGCTTCTGTCTAGGTATTATGTGACGATATTTCCTTTTCCACCATAGGCCTCAAAGCGCTCCAAATGAACACATGTAGATTCTACAAAAAGAGTGTTTCAAAGCTGCTCTTTCAAAGGAAGTGTTCAACTCTGTGAGTTGGATTCATACTTCACAAAGCAGTTTCACAGAACTTTTCTGTTTCGTTTTTATGGGAAGATATTCCCGTTTGCAACGAAGGCCTGAAAGGGCTCTAAGTATCCACTTGCAGATTCTGCCAAAACACACTTTCAAAACTGCTCTATCAAAAGGAAGGCTTATCTCTCCGAGTTGAATGCACACATCATAAAGAGGTTTCTGAGAATGCTTCTGCCTGGTTTATATGTGAAGATATTTCCTTTTCCACCATAGGCCTCAAAGCGCTCCAAACGAACACTTGCAGATTCTACAGAAAGAGTGTTTCAAAACTGCTCTTTCAAAGGAAGTGTTCAACTCTGTGAGTTGGATTCATACTACACAAAGCAGTTTCACAGAACTCTTCTGTTTAGTTTTTATGGGAAGATATTCCCGTTTCCAACGAAGGCCTGAAAGGGCTCCAAATATCCACTTGCAGATTCTGCAAAAACACAGGTTCAAAACTGCTCTATCAAAAGGAAGGCTTATCTCTCTGAGTTGAATGCACACATCATAAAGGGGTTTCTGAGAATGCTTCTGCCTTGTTTATATATGAAGATATTTCTTTTTCCACCATAGGCCTCAAAGCGCTCCAAATGAACACTTGCAGATTCTACAAAAAGAGTGTTTCAAAGCTGCTCTTTCAAAAGAAGTGTTCAACTCTGTGAGCTGGATTCATACTTCACAAAGGAGTTTCACAGAACGCTTCTGTTTAGTTTTTATGGGAAGTTATTCCCGTTTCCAACGAAGGCCTGAAAGGGCTCCAAATATACACTTGCAGATTCTGCAAAAACACAGTTGCAAAACTGCTCTATCAAAAGGAAGGCTTATCTCTCCGAGTTGAATGCACACATCATAAAGAGGTTTCTGAGAATGCTTCTGCCTGGATTATATGTGAAGATATTTCCTTTTCCACCATAGGCCTCAAAGCGCTCCAAACGAACACTTGCAGATTCTACAAAAAGAGTGTTTCAAAACTGCTCTTTGAAAGGAAGTGTTCAACTCTGTGAGTTGGATTCACACTACACAAAGCAGTTTCACAGAACTCTTCTGTTTAGTTTTTAATGGAAGATATTCCCGTTTCCAACGAAGGCCTGAAAGGGCTCCAAATATCCACTTGCAGATTCTGCAAAAACACAGTTTCAAAACTGCTCTATCAAAAGGAAGGCTTATCTCTCTGAGTTGAATGCACACATCATAAAGAGCTTTCTGAGAATGCTTCTGCCTTGTTTATATATGAAGATATTTCTTTTTCCACCATAGGCCTCAAATCGCTCCAAATGAACACTTGCAGATTCTACAAAAAGAGTGTTTCATAACTGCTCTAGCAAAGGAAAGGTTCACCTCTGTGAGTTGAACACACACATCACAAAGCAGTTTGTGAGAATGCTTCTGTCCAGTTTTTATGGGAAGATATTCCCGCTTCTAACAAAGGCCTGAAAGAGCTCCAAATATCCACTTGCAGATGCTGCAAAAAGACTCTTTCCAAACTGCTCCATGAAAAGGAAGGTTCAACTCTGTGAGTTGAATGCACACATCATAAAGAAGTTTCAAAGAATGCTTCTGTCTAGGTATTATGTGACGATATTTCCTTTTCCACCATAGGCCTCAAAGCGCTCCAAATGAACACATGTAGATTCTACAAAAAGAGTGTTTCAAAGCTGCTCTTTCAAAGGAAGTGTTCAACTCTGTGAGTTGGATTCATACTTCACAAAGCAGTTTCACAGAACGTTTCTGTTTCGTTTTTATGGGAAGATATTCCCGTTTGCAACGAAGGCCTGAAAGGGCTCTAAGTATCCACTTGCAGATTCTGCCAAAACACACTTTCAAAACTGCTCTATCAAAAGGAAGGCTTATCTCTCCGAGTTGAATGCACACATCATAAAGAGGTTTCTGAGAATGCTTCTGCCTGGTTTATATGTGAAGATATTTCCTTTTCCACCATAGGCCTCAAAGCGCTCCAAACGAACACTTGCAGATTCTACAAAAAGAGTGTTTCAAAACTGCTCTTTCAAAGGAAGTGTTCAACTCTGTGAGTTGGATTCATACTACACAAAGCAGTTTCACAGAACTCTTCTGTTTAGTTTTTATGGGAAGATATTCCCGTTTCCAACGAAGGCCTGAAAGGGCTCCAAATATCCACTTGCAGATTCTGCAAAAACACAGGTTCAAAACTGCTCTATCAAAAGGAAGGCTTATCTCTCTGAGTTGAATGCACACATCATAAAGGGGTTTCTGAGAATGCTTCTGCCTTGTTTATATATGAAGATATTTCTTTTTCCACCATAGGCCTCAAAGCGCTCCAAATGAACACTTGCAGATTCTACAAAAAGAGTGTTTCATAACTGCTCTAGCAAAGGAAAGGTTCACCTCTGTGAGTTGAACACACACATCACAAAGCAGTTTGTGAGAATGCTTCGGTTTAGTTTTTATGGGAAGATATTCCCGCTTCTAACAAAGGCCTGAAAGAGCTCCAAATATCCACTTGCAGATGCTGCAAAAAGACTTTTTCCAAACTGCTCCATGAAAAAGAAGGTTCAACTCTGTGAGTTGAATGCACACATCATAAAGAAGTTTCAAAGAATGCTTCTGTCTAGGTTTTATGTGAAGATATTTCTTTTTCCACCATAGGCCTCAAAGCGCTCCAAATCAACACTTGCAGATTCTACAAAAAGAGTGTTTCATAACTGCTCTAGCAAAGGAAAGGTTCACCTCTGTGAGTTGAACACACACATCACAAAGCAGTTTGTGAGAATGCTTCTGTCCAGTTTTAATGGGAAGATATTCCCGCTTCTAACAAAGGCCTGAAAGAGCTCCAAATATCCACTTGCAGATGCTGCAAAAAGACTCTTTCCAAACTGCTCCATGAAAAGGAATGTTCAACTCTGTGAGTTGAATGCACACATCATAAAGAAGTTTCAAAGAATGCTTCTGTCTAGGTTTTATGTGAAGATATTTCCCTTTCCACCATAGGCCTCAAAGCGCTCCAAATGAACACTTGCAGATTCTACAAAAAGAGTGTTTCAAAGCTGCTCTTTCAAAAGAAGTGTTCAACTCTGTGAGTTGGATTCATAGTTCACAAAGCAGTTTCACAAAACGTTTCTGTTTCGTTTTTATGGGAAGATATTCCCGTTTGCAACGAAGGCCTGAAAGGGCTCTAACTATCCACTTGCAGATTCTGCCAAAACACACTTTCAAAACTGCTCTATCAAAAGGAAGGCTTATCTCTCCGAGTTGAATGCACACATCATAAAGAGGTTTCTGAGAATGCTTCTGCCTGGTTTATATGTGAAGATATTTCCTTTTCCACCATAGGCCTCAAAGCGCTCCAAACGAACACTTGCAGATTCTACAAAAAGAGTGTTTCAAAACTGCTCTTTCAAAGGAAGTGTTCAACTCTGTGAGTTGGATTCATACTACACAAAGCAGTTTCACAGAACTCTTCTGTTTAGTTTTTATGGGAAGATATTCCCGTTTCCAACGAAGGCCTGAAAGGGCTCCAAATATCCACTTGCAGATTCTGCAAAAACACAGGTTCAAAACTGCTCTATCAAAAGGAAGGCTTATCTCTCTGAGTTGAATGCACACATCATAAAGGGGTTTCTGAGAATGCTTCTGCCTTGTTTATATATGAAAATGTTTCTTTTTCCACCATAGGCCTCAAAGCGCTCCAAATGAACACTTACAGATTCTACAAAAAGAGTGTTTCATAACTGCTCTAGCAAAGGAAAGGTTCACCTCTGTGAGTTGAACACACACATCACAAAGCAGTTTGTGAGAATGCTTCGGTTTAGTTTTTATGGGAAGATATTCCCGCTTCTAACAAAGGCCTGAAAGAGCTCCAATTATCCACTTGCAGATGCTGCAAAAAGACTCTTTCCAAACTGCTCCACGAAAAAGAAGGTTCAACTCTGTGAGTTGAATGCACACATCATAAAGAAGTTTCAAAGAATGCTTCTGTCTAGGTTTTATGTGAAGATATTTCTTTTTCCACCATAGGCCTCAAAGCGCTCCAAATCAACACTTGCAGATTCTACAAAAAGAGTGTTTCATAACTGCTCTAGCAAAGGAAAGGTTCACCTCTGTGAGTTGAACACACACATCACAAAGCAGTTTGTGAGAATGCTTCTGTCCAGTTTTAATGGGAAGATATTCCCGCTTCTAACAAAGGCCTGAAAGAGCTCCAAATATCCACTTGCAGATGCTGCAAAAAGACTCTTTCCAAACTGCTCCATGAAAAGGAATGTTCAACTCTGTGAGTTGAATGCACACATCATAAAGAAGTTTCAAAGAATGCTTCTGTCTAGGTTTTATGTGAAGATATTTCCTTTTCCACCATAGGCCGCAAAGCGCTCCAAATGAACACTTGCAGATTCTACAAAAAGAGTGTTTCAAAGCTGCTCTTTCAAAAGAAGTGTTCAACTCTGTGAGTTGGATTCATACTTCACAAAGGAGTTTCACAGAACGCTTCTGTTTAGTTTTTATGGGAAGATATTCCCGTTTACAACGAAGGCCTGAAAGGGCTCCAAATATACACTTGCAGATTCTGCAAAAACACAGTTGCAAAACTGCTCTATCAAAAGGAAGGCTTATCTCTCCGAGTTGAATGCACACATCATAAAGAGGTTTCTGAGAATGCTTCTGCCTGGATTATATGTGAAGATATTTCCTTTTCCACCATAGGCCTCAAAGCGCTCCAAACGAACACTTGCAGATTCTACAAGAAGAGTGTTTCAAAACTGCTCTTTGAAAGGAAGTGTTCAACTCTGTGAGTTGGATTCATACTACACAAAGCAGTTTCACAGAACTCTTCTGTTTAGTTTTTAAAGGAAGATATTCCCGTTTCCAACGAAGGCCTGAAAGGGCTCCAAATATCCACTTGCAGATTCTGCAAAAACACAGTTTCAAAACTGCTCTATCAAAAGGAAGGCTTATCTCTCTGAGTTGAATGCACACATCATAAAGAGCTTTCTGAGAATGCTTCTGCCTTGTTTATATATGAAGATATTTCTTTTTCCACCATAGGCCTCAAATCGCTCCAAATGAACACTTGCAGATTCTACAAAAAGAGTGTTTCATAACTGCTCTAGCAAAGGAAAGGTTCACCACTGTGAGTTGAACACACACATCACAAAGCAGTTTGTGAGAATGCTTCTGTCCAGTTTTTATGGGAAGATATTCCCGCTTCTAACAAAGGCCTGAAAGAGCTCCAAATATCCACTTGCAGATGCTGCAAAAAGACTCTTTCCAAACTGCTCCATGAAAAGGAAAGTTCAACTCTGTGAGTTGAATGCACACATCATAAAGAAGTTTCAAAGAATGCTTCTGTCTAGGTATTATGTGACGATATTTCCTTTTCCACCATAGGCCTCAAAGCGCTCCAAATGAACACATGTGGATTCTACAGAAAGAGTGTTTAAAAGCTGCGCTTTCAAAAGAAGTGTTCAACTCTGTGAGTTGGATTCATACTTCACAAAGCAGTTTCACAGAACGTTTCTATTTCGTTTTTATGGGAAGATATTCCCGTTTGCAACGAAGGCCTGAAAGGGCTCTAAGTATCCACATGCAGATTCTGCCAAAACACAGTTTCAAAACTGCTCTATCAAAAGGAAGGCTTATCTCTCCGAGTTGAATGCACACATCATAAAGAGGTTTCTGAGAATGCTTCTGCCTGGTTTATATGTGAAGATATTTCCTTTTCCACCATAGGCCTCAAAGCACTCCAAACGAACACTTGCAGATTCTACAAAAAGAGTGTTTCAAAACTGCTCTTTCAAAAGAAGTGTTCAACTCTGTGAGTTGGATTCATACTACACAAAGCAGTTTCACAGAACTCTTCTGTTTAGTTTTTATGGGAAGATATTCCCGTTTCCAACGAAGACCTGAAAGGGCTCCAAATATCCACTTGCAGATTCTGCAAAAACACAGTTTCAAAACTGCTCTATCAAAAGGAAGGCTTATCTCTCTGAGTTGAATGCACACATCATAAAGAGCTTTCTGAGAATGCTTCTGCCTTGTTTATATATGAAGATATTTCTTTTTCCACCATAGGCCTCAAATCGCTCCAAATGAACACTTGCAGATTCTACAAAAAGAGTGTTTCATAACTGCTCTAGCAAAGGAAAGGTTCACCTCTGTGAGTTGAACACACACATCACAAAGCAGTTTGTGAGAATGCTTCTGTCCAGTTTTTATGGGAAGATATTCCCGCTTCTAACAAAGGCCTGAAAGAGCTCCAAATATCCACTTGCAGATGCTGCAAAAGACTCTTTCCAAACTGCTCCGTGAAAAGGAAGGTTCAACTCTGTGAGTTGAATGCACACATCATAAAGAAGTTTCAAAGAATGCTTCTGTCTAGGTATTATGTGACGATATTTCCTTTTCCACCATAGGCCTCAAAGCGCTCCAAATGAACACATGTAGATTCTACAAAAAGAGTGTTTCAAAGCTGCTCTTTCAAAAGAAGTGTTCAACTCTGTGAGTTGGATTCATACTTCACAAAGCAGTTTCACAGAACGTTTCTGTTTCGTTTTTATAGGAAGATATTCCCGTTTGCAACGAAGGCCTGAAAGGGCTCTAAGTATCCACTTGCAGATTCTGCCAAAACACAGTTTCAAAACTGCTCTATCAAAAGGAAGGCTTATCTCTCCGAGTTGAATACACACATCATAAAGAGGTTTCTGAGAATGCTTCTGCCTGGTTTATATGTGAAGATATTTCCTTTTCCACCATAGGCCTCAAAGCGCTCCAAACGAACACTTGCAGATTCTACAAAAAGAGTGTTTCAAAACTGCTCTTTCAAAGGAAGTGTTCAACTCTGTGAGTTGGATTCATACTACACAAAGCAGTTTCACAGAACTCTTCTGTTTAGTTTTTATGGGAAGATATTCCCGTTTCCAACGAAGGCCTGAAAGGGCTCCAAATATCCACTTGCAGATTCTGCAAAAATACAGTTTCAAAACTGCTCTATCAAAAGGAAGGCTTATCTCTCTGAGTTGAATGCACACATCATAAAGAGCTTTCTGAGAATGCTTCTGCCTTGTTTATATATGAAGATATTTCTTTTTCCACCATAGGCCTCAAATCGCTCCAAATGAACACTTGCAGATTCTACAAAAAGAGTGTTTCATAACTGCTCTAGCAAAGGAAAGGTTCACCTCTGTGAGTTGAACACAAACATCTCAAAGCAGTTTGTGAGAATGCTTCTGTCCAGTTTTTATGGGAAGATATTCCCGCTTCTAGCAAAGGCCTGAAAGAGCTCCAAATATCCACTTGCAGATGCTGCAAAAAGACTCTTTCCAAACTGCTCCATGAAAAAGAAGGTTCAACTCTGTGAGTTGAATGCACACATCATAAAGAAGTTTCAAAGAATGCTTCTGTCTAGGTTTTATGTGAAGATATTTCTTTTTCCACCATAGGCCTCAAAGCGCTCCAAATGAACACTTGCAGATTCTACAAAAAGAGTGTTTCAAAGCTGCTCTTTCAAAAGAAGTGTTCAACTCTGTGAGTTGGATTCATACTTCACAAAGGAGTTTCACAGAACGCTTCTGTTTAGTTTTTATGGGAAGATATTCCCGTTTCCAACGAAGGCCTGAAAGGGCTCCAAATATACACTTGCAGATTCTGCAAAAACACAGTTGCAAAACTGCTCTATCAAAAGGAAGGCTTATCTCTCCGAGTTGAATGCACACATCATAAAGAGGTTTCTGAGAATGCTTCTGCCTGGATTATATGTGAAGATATTTCCTTTTCCACCATAGGCCTCAAAGCGCTCCAAACGAACACTTGCAGATTCTACAAAAAGAGTGTTTCAAAACTGCTCTTTGAAAGGAAGTGTTCAACTCTGTGAGTTGGATTCACACTACACAAAGCAGTTTCACAGAACTCTTCTGTTTAGTTTTTAATGGAAGATATTCCCGTTTCCAACGAAGGCCTGAAAGGGCTCCAAATATCCACTTGCAGATTCTGCAAAAACACAGTTTCAAAACTGCTCTATCAAAAGGAAGGCTTATCTCTCTGAGTTGAATGCACACATCATAAAGAGCTTTCTGAGAATGCTTCTGCCTTGTTTATATATGAAGATATTTCTTTTTCCACCATAGGCCTCAAATCGCTCCAAATGAACACTTGCAGATTCTACAAAAAGAGTGTTTCATAACTGCTCTAGCAAAGGAAAGGTTCACCTCTGTGAGTTGAACACACACATCACAAAGCAGTTTGTGAGAATGCTTCTGTCCAGTTTTTATGGGAAGATATTCCCGCTTCTAACAAAGGCCTGAAAGAGCTCCAAATATCCACTTGCAGATGCTGCAAAAAGACTCTTTCCAAACTGCTCCATGAAAAGGAAGGTTCAACTCTGTGAGTTGAATGCACACATCATAAAGAAGTTTCAAAGAATGCTTCTGTCTAGGTATTATGTGACGATATTTCCTTTTCCACCATAGGCCTCAAAGCGCTCCAAATGAACACATGTAGATTCTACAAAAAGAGTGTTTCAAAGCTGCTCTTTCAAAGGAAGTGTTCAACTCTGTGAGTTGGATTCATACTTCACAAAGCAGTTTCACAGAACGTTTCTGTTTCGTTTTTATGGGAAGATATTCCCGTTTGCAACGAAGGCCTGAAAGGGCTCTAAGTATCCACTTGCAGATTCTGCCAAAACACACTTTCAAAACTGCTCTATCAAAAGGAAGGCTTATCTCTCCGAGTTGAATGCACACATCATAAAGAGGTTTCTGAGAATGCTTCTGCCTGGTTTATATGTGAAGATATTTCCTTTTCCACCATAGGCCTCAAAGCGCTCCAAACGAACACTTGCAGATTCTACAAAAAGAGTGTTTCAAAACTGCTCTTTCAAAGGAAGTGTTCAACTCTGTGAGTTGGATTCATACTACACAAAGCAGTTTCACAGAACTCTTCTGTTTAGTTTTTATGGGAAGATATTCCCGTTTCCAACGAAGGCCTGAAAGGGCTCCAAATATCCACTTGCAGATTCTGCAAAAACACAGGTTCAAAACTGCTCTATCAAAAGGAAGGCTTATCTCTCTGAGTTGAATGCACACATCATAAAGGGGTTTCTGAGAATGCTTCTGCCTTGTTTATATATGAAGATATTTCTTTTTCCACCATAGGCCTCAAAGCGCTCCAAATGAACACCTGCAGATTCTACAAAAAGAGTGTTTCATAACTGCTCTAGCAAAGGAAAGGTTCACCTCTGTGAGTTGAACACACACATCACAAAGCAGTTTGTGAGAATGCTTCGGTTTAGTTTTTATGGGAAGATATTCCCGCTTCTAACAAAGGCCTGAAAGAGCTCCAAATATCCACTTGCAGATGCTGCAAAAAGACTTTTTCCAAACTGCTCCATGAAAAAGAAGGTTCAACTCTGTGAGTTGAATGCACACATCATAAAGAAGTTTCAAAGAATGCTTCTGTCTAGGTTTTATGTGAAGATATTTCTTTTTCCACCATAGGCCTCAAAGCGCTCCAAATGAACACTTGCAGATTCTACAAAAAGAGTGTTTCATAACTGCTCTAGCAAAGGAAAGGTTCACCTCTGTGAGTTGAACACACACATCACAAAGCAGTTTGTGAGAATGCTTCTGTCCAGTTTTAATGGGAAGATATTCCCGCTTCTAACAAAGGCCTGAAAGAGCTCCAAATATCCACTTGCAGATGCTGCAAAAAGACTCTTTCCAAACTGCTCCATGAAAAGGAATGTTCAACTCTGTGAGTTGAATGCACACATCATAAAGTAGTTTCAAAGAATGCTTCTGTCTAGGTTTTATGTGAAGATATTTCACTTTCCACCATAGGCCTCAAAGCGCTCCAAATGAACACTTGCAGATTCTACAAAAAGAGTGTTTCAAAGCTGCTCTTTCAAAAGAAGTGTTCAACTCTGTGAGTTGGATTCATACTTCACAAAGCAGTTTCACAGAACGTTTCTGTTTCGTTTTTATGGGAAGATATTCCCGTTTGCAACGAAGGCCTGAAAGGGCTCTAAGTATCCACTTGCAGATTCTGCCAAAACACACTTTCAAAACTGCTCTATCAAAAGGAAGGCTTATCTCTCCGAGTTGAATGCACACATCATAAAGAGGTTTCTGAGAATGCTTCTGCCTGGTTTATATGTGAAGATATTTCCTTTTCCACCATAGGCCTCAAAGCGCTCCAAACGAACACTTGCAGATTCTACAAAAAGAGTGTTTCAAAACTGCTCTTTCAAAAGAAGTGTTCAACTCTGTGAGTTGGATTCATACTACACAAAGCAGTTTCACAGAACTCTTCTGTTTAGTTTTTATGGGAAGATATTCCCGTTTCCAACGAAGGCCTGAAAGGGCTCCAAATATCCACTTGCAGATTCTGCAAAAACACAGGTTCAAAACTGCTCTATCAAAAGGAAGGCTTATCTCTCTGAGTTGAATGCACACATCATAAAGGGGTTTCTGAGAATGCTTCTGCCTTGTTTATATATGAAGATATTTCTTTTTCCACCATAGGCCTCAAAGCGCTCCAAATGAACACTTGCAGATTCTACAAAAAGAGTGTTTCATAACTGCTCTAGCAAAGGAAAGGTTCACCTCTGTGAGTTGAACACACACATCACAAAGCAGTTTGTGAGAATGCTTCTGTCCAGTTTTAATGGGAAGATATTCCCGCTTCTAACAAAGGCCTGAAAGAGCTCCAAATATCCACTTGCAGATGCTGCAAAAAGACTCTTTCCAAACTGCTCCATGAAAAGGAATGTTCAACTCTGTGAGTTGAATGCACACATCATAAAGAAGTTTCAAAGAATGCTTCTGTCTAGGTTTTATGTGAAGATATTTCCTTTTCAACCATAGGCCTCAAAGCGCTCCAAATGAACACTTGCAGATTCTACAAAAAGAGTGTTTCAAAGCTGCTCTTTCAAAAGAAGTGTTCAACTCTGTGAGTTGGATTCATACTTCACAAAGGAGTTTCACAGAACGCTTCTGTTTAGTTTTTATGGGAAGATATTCCCGTTTCCAACGAAGGCCTGAAAGGGCTCCAAATATACACTTGCAGATTCTGCAAAAACACAGTTGCACAACTGCTCTATCAAAAGGAAGGCTTATCTCTCCGAGTTGAATGCACACATCATAAAGAGGTTTCTGAGAATGCTTCTGCCTGGTTTATATGTGAAGATATTTCCTTTTCCACCGTAGACCTCAAAGCGCTCCAAACGAACACTTGCAGATTCTACAAAAAGAGTGTTTCAAAACTGCTCTTTGAAAGGAAGTGTTCAACTCTGTGAGTTGGATTCATACTACACAAAGCAGTTTCACAGAACTCTTCTGTTTAGTTTTTAATGGAAGATATTCCCGTTTCCAACGAAGGCCTGAAAGGGCTCCAAATATCCACTTGCAGATTCTGCAAAAACACAGTTTCAAAACTGCTCTATCAAAAGGAAGGCTTATCTCTCTGAGTTGAATGCACACATCATAAAGAGCTTTGTGAGAATGCTTCTGCCTTTTTTATATATGAAGATAATTCTTTTTCCACCATAGGCCTCAAATCGCTCCAAATGAACACTTGCAGAATCTACAAAAAGAGTGTTTCATAACTGCTCTAGCAAAGGAAAGGTTCACCTCTGTGAGTTGAACACACACATCACAAAGCAGTTTGTGAGAATGCTTCTGTCCACTTTTTATGGGAAGATATTCCCGCTTCTAACAAAGGCCTGAAAGAGCTCCAAATATCCACTTGCAGATGCTGCAAAAAGACTCTTTCCAAACTGCTCCATGAAAAGGAAGGTTCAACTCTCCGAGTTGAATGCACACATCATAAAGAGGTTTCTGAGAATGCTTCTGCCTGGTTTATATGTGAAGATATTTCCTTTTCCACCATAGGCCTCAAAGCGCTCCAAACGAACACTTGCAGATTCTACAAAAAGAGTGTTTCAAAGCTGCTCTTTCAAAAGAAGTGTTCAACTCTGTGAGTTGGATTCATACTACACAAAGCAGTTTCACAGAACTCTTCTGTTTAGTTTTTATGGGAAGATATTCCCGTTTCCAACGAAGGCCTGAAAGGGCTCCAAATATCCACTTGCAGATTCTGCAAAAACACAGGTTCAAAACTGCTCTATCAAAAGGAAGGCTTATCTCTCTGAGTTGAATGCACACATCATAAAGGGGTTTCTGAGAATGCTTCTGCCTTGTTTATATATGAAGATATTTCTTTTTCCACCATAGGCCTCAAAGCGCTCCAAATGAACACTTGCAGCTTCTACAAAAAGAGTGTTTCATAACTGCTCTAGCAAAGGAAAGGTTCACCTCTGTGAGTTGAACACACACATCACAAAGCAGTTTGTGAGAATGCTTCGGTTCAGGTTTTATGGGAAGATATTCCCACTTCTAACAAAGGCCTGAAAGAGCTCCATATATCCACTTGCAGATGCTGCAAAAAGACTCTTTCCAAACTGCTCCATGAAAAAGAAGGTTCAACTCTGTGAGTTGAATGCACACATCATAAAGAAGTTTCAAAGAATGCTTCTGTCTAGGTTTTATGTGAAGATATTTCTTTTTCCACCATAGGCCTCAAAGCGCTCCAAATGAACACTTGCAGATTCTACAAAAAGAGTGTTTCATAACTGCTCTAGCAAAGGAAAGGTTCACCTCTGTGAGTTGAACACACACATCACAAAGCAGTTTGTGAGAATGCTTCTGTCCAGTTTTAATGGGAAGATATTCCCGCTTCTAACAAAGGCCTGAAAGAGCTCCAAATATCCACTTGCAGATGCTGCAAAAAGACTCTTTCCAAACTGCTCCATGAAAAGGAATGTTCAACTCTGTGAGTTGAATGCACACATCATAAAGAAGTTTCAAAGAATGCTTCTGTCTAGGTTTTATGTGAAGATATTTCCTTTTCCACCATAGGCCTCAAAGCGCTCCAAATGAACACTTGCAGATTCTACAAAAAGAGTGTTTAAAAGCTGCTCTTTCAAAAGAAGTGTTCAACTCTGTGAGTTGGATTCATACTTCACAAAGGAGTTTCACAGAACGCTTCTGTTTAGTTTTTATGGGAAGATATTCCCGTTTCCAACGAAGGCCTGAAAGGGCTCCAAATATACACTTGCAGATTCTGCAAAAACACAGTTGCACAACTGCTCTATCAAAAGGAAGGCTTATCTCTCCGAGTTGAATGCACACATCATAAAGAGGTTTCTGAGAATGCTTCTGCCTGGTTTATATGTGAAGATATTTCCTTTTCCACCGTAGGCCTCAAAGCGCTCCAAACGAACACTTGCAGATTCTACAAAAAGAGTGTTTCAAAACTGCTCTTTGAAAGGAAGTGTTCAACTCTGTGAGTTGGATTCATACTACACAAAGCAGTTTCACAGAACTCTTCTGTTTAGTTTTTAATGGAAGATATTCCCGTTTCCAACGAAGGCCTGAAAGGGCTCCAAATATCCACTTGCAGATTCTGCAAAAACACAGTTTCAAAACTGCTCTATCAAAAGGAAGGCTTATCTCTCTGAGTTGAATACACACATCATAAAGAGCTTTCTGAGAATGCTTCTGCCTTGTTTATATATGAAGATATTTCTTTTTCCACCATAGGCCTCAAATCGCTCCAAATGAACACTTGCAGATTCTACAAAAAGAGTGTTTCATAACTGCTCTAGCAAAGGAAAGGTTCACCTCTGTGAGTTGAACAAACACATCACAAAGCAGTTTGTGAGAATGCTTCTGTCCAGGTTTTATGGGAAGATATTCCCGCTTCTAACAAAGGCCTGAAAGAGCTCCAAATATCCACTTGCAGATGCTGCAAAAAGACTCTTTCCAAACTGCTCCATGAAAAGGAAGGTTCAACTCTGTGAGTTGAATGCACACATCATAAAGAAGTTTCAAAGAATGCTTCTGTCTAGGTATTATGTGACGATATTTCCTTTTCCACCATAGGCCTCAAAGCGCTCCAAATGAACACATGTAGATTCTACAAAAAGAGTGTTTCAAAGCTGCTCTTTCAAAAGAAGTGTTCAACTCTGTGAGTTGGATTCATACTTCACAAAGCAGTTTCACAGAACGTTTCTGTTTCGTTTTTATCAGAAGATATTCCCGTTTGCAACGAAGGCCTGAAAGGGCTCCAAGTATCCACTTGCAGATTCTGCCAAAACACAGTTTCAAAACTGCTCTATCAAAAGGAAGGCTTATCTCTCCGAGTTGAATGCACACATCATAAAGAGGTTTCTGAGAATGCTTCTGCCTGGTTTATATGTGGAGATATTTCCTTTTCCACCATAGGCCTCAAAGCGCTCCAAACGAACACTTGCAGATTCTACAAAAAGAGTGTTTCAAAACTGCTCTTTCAAAAGAAGTGTTCAACTCTGTGAGTTGGATTCATACTACACAAAGCAGTTTCACAGAACTCTTCTGTTTAGTTTTTATGGGAAGATATTCCCGTTTCCAACGAAGGCCTGAAAGGGCTCCAAATATCCACTTGCAGATTCTGCAAAAACACAGGTTCAAAACTGCTCTATCAAAAGGAAGGCTTATCTCTCTGAGTTGAATGCACACATCATAAAGGGGTTTCTGAGAATGCTTCTGCCTTGTTTATATATGAAGATATTTCTTTTTCCACCATAGGCCTCAAAGCGCTCCAAATGAACACTTGCAGATTCTACAAAAAGAGTGTTTCATAACTGCTCTAGCAAAGGAAAGGTTCACCTCTGTGAGTTGAACACACACATCACAAAGCAGTTTGTGAGAATGCTTCGGTTCAGTTTTTATGGGAAGATATTCCCGCTTCTAACAAAGGCCTGAAAGAGCTCCAAATATCCACTTGCAGATGCTGCAAAAAGACTCTTTCCAAACTGCTCCATGAAAAAGAAGGTTCAACTCTGTGAGTTGAATGCACACAACATAAAGAAGTTTCAAAGAATGCTTCTGTCTAGGTTTTATGTGAAGATATTTCTTTTTCCACCATAGGCCTCAAAGCGCTCCAAATGAACACTTGCAGATTCTACAAAAAGAGTGTTTCATAACTGCTCTAGCAAAGGAAAGGTTCACCTCTGTGAGTTGAACACACACATCACAAAGCAGTTTGTGAGAATGCTTCTGTCCAGTTTTAATGGGAAGATATTCCCGCTTCTAACAAAGGCCTGAAAGAGCTCCAAATATCCACTTGCAGATGCTGCAAAAAGACTCTTTCCAAACTGCTCCATGAAAAGGAATGTTCAACTCTGTGAGTTGAATGCACACATCATAAAGAAGTTTCAAAGAATGCTTCTGTCTAGGTTTTATGTGAAGATATTTCCTTTTCCACCGTAGGCCTCAAAGCGCTCCAAATGAACACTTGCAGATTCTACAAAAAGAGTGTTTCAAAGCTGCTCTTTCAAAAGAAGTGTTCAACTCTGTGAGTTGGATTCATACTTCACAAAGGAGTTTCACAGAACGCTTCTGTTTAGTTTTTATGGGAAGATATTCCCGTTTCCAACGAAGGCCTGAAAGGGCTCCAAATATACACTTGCAGATTCTGCAAAAACACAGTTGCACAACTGCTCTATCAAAAGGAAGGCTTATCTCTCCGAGTTGAATGCACACATCATAAAGAGGTTTCTGAGAATGCTTCTGCCTGGTTTATATGTGAAGATATTTCCTTTTCCACCATAGGCCTCAAAGCGCTCCAAACGAACACTTGCAGATTCTACAAAAAGAGTGTTTCAAAACTGCTCTTTGAAAGGAAGTGTTCAACTCTGTGAGTTGGATTCATACTACACAAAGCAGTTTCACAGAACTCTTCTGTTTAGTTTTTAATGGAAGATATTCCCGTTTCCAACGAAGGCCTGAAAGGGCTCCAAATATCCACTTGCAGATTCTGCAAAAACACAGTTTCAAAACTGCTCTATCAAAAGGAAGGCTTATCTCTATGAGTTGAATGCACACATCATAAAGAGCTTTCTGAGAATGCTTCTGCCTTGTTTATATATGAAGATATTTCTTTTTCCACCATAGGCCTCAAATCGCTCCAAATGAACACTTGCAGATTCTACAAAAAGAGTGTTTCATAACTGCTCTAGCAAAGGAAAGGTTCACCTCTGTGAGTTGAACACACACATCACAAAGCAGTTTGTGAGAATGCTTCTGTCCAGGTTTTATGGGAAGATATTCCCGCTTCTAACAAAGGCCTGAAAGAGCTCCAAATATCCACTTGCAGATGCTGCAAAAAGACTCTTTCCAAACTGCTCCATGAAAAGGAAGGTTCAACTCTGTGAGTTGAATGCACACATCATAAAGAAGTTTCAAAGAATGCTTCTGTCTAGGTATTATGTGACGATATTTCCTTTTCCACCATAGGCCTCAAAGCGCTCCAAATGAACACATGTAGATTCTACAAAAAGAGTGTTTCAAAGCTGCTCTTTCAAAAGAAGTGTTCAACTCTGTGAGTTGGATTCATACTTCACAAAGCAGTTTCACAGAACGTTTCTGTTTCGTTTTTATCAGAAGATATTCCCGTTTGCAACGAAGGCCTCAAAGGGCTCCAAGTATCCACTTGCAGATTCTGCCAAAACACAGTTTCAAAACTGCTCTATCAAAAGGAAGGCTTATCTCTCCGAGTTGAATGCACACATCATAAAGAGGTTTCTGAGAATGCTTCTGCCTGGTTTATATGTGAAGATATTTCCTTTTCCACCATAGGCCTCAAAGCGCTCCAAACGAACACTTGCAGATTCTACAAAAAGAGTGTTTCAAAACTGCTCTTTCAAAAGAAGTGTTCAACTCTGTGAGTTGGATTCATACTACACAAAGCAGTTTCACAGAACTCTTCTGTTTAGTTTTTATGGGAAGATATTCCCGTTTCCAACGAAGGCCTGAAAGGGCTCCAAATATCCACTTGCAGATTCTGCAAAAACACAGTTTCAAAACTGCTCTATCAAAAGGAAGGCTTATCTCTCTGAGTTGAATGCACACATCATAAAGAGCTTTCTGAGAATGCTTCTGCCTTGTTTATATATGAAGATATTTCTTTTTCCACCATAGGCCTCAAATCGCTCCAAATGAACACTTGCAGATTCTACAAAAAGAGTGTTTCATAACTGCTCTAGCAAAGGAAAGGTTCACCTCTGTGAGTTGAACACACACATCACAAAGCAGTTTGTGAGAATGCTTCTGTCCAGTTTTTATGGGAAGATATTCCCGCTTCTAACAAAGGCCTGAAAGAGCTCCAAATATCCACTTGCAGATGCTGCAAAAAGACTCTTTCCAAACTGCTCCATGAAAAGGAAGGTTCAACTCTGTGAGTTGAATGCACACATCATAAAGAAGTTTCAAAGAATTCTTCTGTCTAGGTATTATGTGACGATATTTCCTTTTCCACCATAGGCCTCAAAGCGCTCCAAATGAACACATGTAGATTCTACAAAAAGAGTGTTTCAAAGCTGCTCTTTCAAAAGAAGTGTTCAACTCTGTGAGTTGGATTCATACTTCACAAAGCAGTTTCACAGAACGTTTCTGTTTCGTTTTTATGGGAAGATATTACCGTTTGCAACGAAGGCCTGAAAGGGCTCTAAGTATCCACTTGCAGATTCTGCCAAAACACAGTTTCAAAACTGCTCTATCAAAAGGAAGGCTTATCTCTCCGAGTTGAATGCACACATCATAAAGAGGTTTCTGAGAATGCTTCTGCCTGGTTTATATGTGAAGAAATTTCCTTTTCCACCATAGGCCTCAAAGCGCTCCAAACGAACACTTGCAGATTCTACAAAAAGAGTGTTTCAAAACTGCTCTTTCAAAGGAAGTGTTCAACTCTGTGAGTTGGATTCATACTACACAAAGCAGTTTCACAGAACTCTTCTGTTTAGTTTTTATGGGAAGATATTCCCGTTTCCAACGAAGGCCTGAAAGGGCTCCAAATATCCACTTGCAGATTCTGCAAAAATACAGTTTCAAAACTGCTCTATCAAAAGGAAGGCTTATCTCTCTGAGTTGAATGCACACATCCTAAAGAGCTTTCTGAGAATGCTTCTGCCTTGTTTATATATGAAGATATTTCTTTTTCCACCATGGGCCTCAAATCGCTCCAAATGAACACTTGCAGATTCTACAAAAAGAGTGTTTCATAACTGCTCTAGCAAAGGAAAGGTTCACCTCTGTGAGTTGAACACAAACATCTCAAAGCAGTTTGTGAGAATGCTTCTGTCCAGTTTTTATGGGAAGATATTCCCGCTTCTAGCAAAGGCCTGAAAGAGCTCCAAATATCCACTTGCAGATGCTGCAAAAAGACTCTTTCCAAACTGCTCCATGAAAAAGAAGGTTCAACTCTGTGAGTTGAATGCACACATCATAAAGAAGTTTCAAAGAATGCTTCTGTCTAGGTTTTATGTGAAGATATTTCTTTTTCCACCATAGGCCTCAAAGCGCTCCAAATGAACACTTGCAGATTCTACAAAAAGAGTGTTTCATAACTGCTCTAGCAAAGGAAAGGTTCACCTCTGTGAGTTGAGCACACACATCACAAAGCAGTTTGTGAGAATGCTTCTGTCCAGTTTTAATGGGAAGATATTCCCGCTTCTAACAAAGGCCTGAAAGAGCTCCAAATATCCACTTGCAGATGCTGCAAAAAGACTCTTTCCAAACTGCTCCATGAAAAGGAATGTTCAACTCTGTGAGTTGAATGCACACATCATAAAGAAGTTTCAAAGAATGCTTCTGTCTAGGTTTTATGTGAAGATATTTCCCTTTCCACCATAGGCCTCAAAGCGCTCCAAATGAACACTTGCAGATTCTACAAAAAGAGTGTTTCAAAGCTGCTCTTTCAAAAGAAGTGTTCAACTCTGTGAGTTGGATTCATACTTCACAAAGCAGTTTCACAGAACGTTTCTGTTTCGTTTTTATGGGAAGATATTCCCGTTTGCAACGAAGGCCTGAAAGGGCTCTAAGTATCCACTTGCAGATTCTGCCAAAACACACTTTCAAAACTGCTCTATCAAAAGGAAGGCTTATCTCTCCGAGTTGAATGCACACATCATAAAGAGGTTTCTGAGAATGCTTCTGCCTGGTTTATATGTGAAGATATTTCCTTTTCCACCATAGGCCTCAAAGCGCTCCAAACGAACACTTGCAGATTCTACAAAAAGAGTGTTTCAAAACTGCTCTTTCAAAGGAAGTGTTCAACTCTGTGAGTTGGATTCATACTACACAAAGCAGTTTCACAGAACTCTTCTGTTTAGTTTTTATGGGAAGATATTCCCGTTTCCAACGAAGGCCTGAAAGGGCTCCAAATATCCACTTGCAGATTCTGCAAAAACACAGGTTCAAAACTGCTCTATCAAAAGGAAGGCTTATCTCTCTGAGTTGAATGCACACATCATAAAGGGGTTTCTGAGAATGCTTCTGCCTTGTTTATATATGAAGATATTTCTTTTTCCACCATAGGCCTCAAAGCGCTCCAAATGAACACTTGCAGATTCTACAAAAAGAGTGTTTCAAAGCTGCTCTTTCAAAAGAAGTGTTCAACTCTGTGAGTTGGATTCATACTTCACAAAGGAGTTTCACAGAACGCTTCTGTTTAGTTTTTATGGGAAGATATTCCCGTTTCCAACGAAGGCCTGAAAGGGCTCCAAATATACACTTGCAGATTCTGCAAAAACACAGTTGCAAAACTGCTCTATCAAAAGGAAGGCTTATCTCTCCGAGTTGAATGCACACATCATAAAGAGGTTTCTGAGAATGCTTCTGCCTGGATTATATGTGAACATATTTCCTTTTCCACCATAGGCCTCAAAGCGCTCCAAACGAACACTTGCAGATTCTACAAAAAGAGTGTTTCAAAACTGCTCTTTGAAAGGAAGTGTTCAACTCTGTGAGTTGGATTCACACTACACAAAGCAGTTTCACAGAACTCTTCTGTTTAGTTTTTAATGGAAGATATTCCCGTTTCCAACGAAGGCCTGAAAGGGCTCCAAATATCCACTTGCAGATTCTGCAAAAACACAGTTTCAAAACTGCTCTATCCAAAGGAAGGCTTATCTCTCTGAGTTGAATGCACACATCATAAAGAGCTTTCTGAGAATGCTTCTGCCTTGTTTATATATGAAGATATTTCTTTTTCCACCATAGGCCTCAAATCGCTCCAAATGAACACTTGCAGATTCTACAAAAAGAGTGTTTCATAACTGCTCTAGCAAAGGAAAGGTTCACCTCTGTGAGTTGAACACACACATCACAAAGCAGTTTGTGAGAATGCTTCTGTCCAGTTTTTATGGGAAGATATTCCCGCTTCTAACAAAGGCCTGAAAGAGCTCCAAATATCCACTTGCAGATGCTGCAAAAAGACTCTTTCCAAACTGCTCCATGAAAAGGAAGGTTCAACTCTGTGAGTTGAATGCACACATCATAAAGAAGTTTCAAAGAATGCTTCTGTCTAGGTATTATGTGACGATATTTCCTTTTCCACCATAGGCCTCAAAGCGCTCCAAATGAACACATGTAGATTCTACAAAAAGAGTGTTTCAAAGCTGCTCTTTCAAAGGAAGTGTTCAACTCTGTGAGTTGGATTCATACTTCACAAAGCAGTTTCACAGAACGTTTCTGTTTCGTTTTTATGGGAAGATATTCCCGTTTGCAACGAAGGCCTGAAAGGGCTCTAAGTATCCACTTGCAGATTCTGCCAAAACACACTTTCAAAACTGCTCTATCAAAAGGAAGGCTTATCTCTCCGAGTTGAATGCACACATCATAAAGAGGTTTCTGAGAATGCTTCTGCCTGGTTTATATGTGAAGATATTTCCTTTTCCACCATAGGCCTCAAAGCGCTCCAAACGAACACTTGCAGATTCTACAAAAAGAGTGTTTCAAAACTGCTCTTTCAAAGGAAGTGTTCAACTCTGTGAGTTGGATTCATACTACACAAAGCAGTTTCACAGAACTCTTCTGTTTAGTTTTTATGGGAAGATATTCCCGTTTCCAACGAAGGCCTGAAAGGGCTCCAAATATCCACTTGCAGATTCTGCAAAAACACAGGTTCAAAACTGCTCTATCAAAAGGAAGGCTTATCTCTCTGAGTTGAATGCACACATCATAAAGGGGTTTCTGAGAATGCTTCTGCCTTGTTTATATATGAAGATATTTCTTTTTCCACCATAGGCCTCAAAGCGCTCCAAATGAACACTTGCAGATTCTACAAAAAGAGTGTTTCATAACTGCTCTAGCAAAGGAAAGGTTCACCTCTGTGAGTTGAACACACACATCACAAAGCAGTTTGTGAGAATGCTTCGGTTTAGTTTTTATGGGAAGATATTCCCGCTTCTAACAAAGGCCTGAAAGAGCTCCAAATATCCACTTGCAGATGCTGCAAAAAGACTTTTTCCAAACTGCTCCATGAAAAAGAAGGTTCAACTCTGTGAGTTGAATGCACACATCATAAAGAAGTTTCAAAGAATGCTTCTGTCTAGGTTTTATGTGAAGATATTTCTTTTTCCACCATAGGCCTCAAAGCGCTCCAAATGAACACTTGCAGATTCTACAAAAAGAGTGTTTCATAACTGCTCTAGCAAAGGAAAGGTTCACCTCTGTGAGTTGAACACACACATCACAAAGCAGTTTGTGAGAATGCTTCTGTCCAGTTTTAATGGGAAGATATTCCCGCTTCTAACAAAGGCCTGAAAGAGCTCCAAATATCCACTTGCAGATGCTGCAAAAAGACTCTTTCCAAACTGCTCCATGAAAAGGAATGTTCAACTCTGTGAGTTGAATGCACACATCATAAAGAAGTTTCAAAGAATGCTTCTGTCTAGGTTTTATGTGAAGATATTTCCCTTTCCACCATAGGCCTCAAAGCGCTCCAAATGAACACTTGCAGATTCTACAAAAAGAGTGTTTCAAAGCTGCTCTTTCAAAAGAAGTGTTCAACTCTGTGAGTTGGATTCATACTTCACAAAGCAGTTTCACAGAACGTTTCTGTTTCGTTTTTATGGGAAGATATTCCCGTTTGCAACGAAGGCCTGAAAGGGCTCTAACTATCCACTTGCAGATTCTGCCAAAACACACTTTCAAAACTGCTCTATCAAAAGGAAGGCTTATCTCTCCGAGTTGAATGCACACATCATAAAGAGGTTTCTGAGAATGCTTCTGCCTGGTTTATATGTGAAGATATTTCCTTTTCCACCATAGGCCTCAAAGCGCTCCAAACGAACACTTGCAGATTCTACAAAAAGAGTGTTTCAAAACTGCTCTTTCAAAGGAAGTGTTCAACTCTGTGAGTTGGATTCATACTACACAAAGCAGTTTCACAGAACTCTTCTGTTTAGTTTTTATGGGAAGATATTCCCGTTTCCAACGTAGGCCTGAAAGGGTTCCAAATATCCACTTGCAGATTCTGCAAAAACACAGGTTCAAAACTGCTCTATCAAAAGGAAGGCTTATCTCTCTGAGTTGAATGCACACATCATAAAGGGGTTTCTGAGAATGCTTCTGCCTTGTTTATATATGAAGATGTTTCTTTTTCCACCATAGGCCTCAAAGCGCTCCAAATGAACACTTACAGATTCTACAAAAAGAGTGTTTCATAACTGCTCTAGCAAAGGAAAGGTTCACCTCTGTGAGTTGAACACACACATCACAAAGCAGTTTGTGAGAATGCTTCGGTTTAATTTTTATGGGAAGATATTCCCGCTTCTAACAAAGGCCTGAAAGAGCTCCAATTATCCACTTGCAGATGCTGCAAAAAGACTCTTTCCAAACTGCTCCATGAAAAAGAAGGTTCAACTCTGTGAGTTGAATGCACACATCATAAAGAAGTTTCAAAGAATGCTTCTGTCTAGGTTTTATGTGAAGATATTTCTTTTTCCACCATAGGCCTCAAAGCGCTCCAAATCAACACTTGCAGATTCTACAAAAAGAGTGTTTCATAACTGCTCTAGCAAAGGAAAGGTTCACCTCTGTGAGTTGAACACACACATCACAAAGCAGTTTGTGAGAATGCTTCTGTCCAGTTTTAATGGGAAGATATTCCCGCTTCTAACAAAGGCCTGAAAGAGCTCCAAATATCCACTTGCAGATGCTGCAAAAAGACTCTTTCCAAACTGCTCCATGAAAAGGAATGTTCAACTCTGTGAGTTGAATGCACACATCATAAAGAAGTTTCAAAGAATGCTTCTGTCTAGGTTTTATGTGAAGATATTTCCTTTTCCACCATAGGCCGCAAAGCGCTCCAAATGAACACTTGCAGATTCTACAAAAAGAGTGTTTCAAAGCTGCTCTTTCAAAAGAAGTGTTCAACTCTGTGAGTTGGATTCATACTTCACAAAGGAGTTTCACAGAACGCTTCTGTTTAGTTTTTATGGGAAGATATTCCCGTTTACAACGAAGGCCTGAAAGGGCTCCAAATATACACTTGCAGATTCTGCAAAAACACAGTTGCAAAACTGCTCTATCAAAAGGAAGGCTTATCTCTCCGAGTTGAATGCACACATCATAAAGAGGTTTCTGAGAATGCTTCTGCCTGGATTATATGTGAAGATATTTCCTTTTCCACCATAGGCCTCAAAGCGCTCCAAACGAACACTTGCAGATTCTACAAGAAGAGTGTTTCAAAACTGCTCTTTGAAAGGAAGTGTTCAACTCTGTGAGTTGGATTCATACTACACAAAGCAGTTTCACAGAACTCTTCTGTTTAGTTTTTAAAGGAAGATATTCCCGTTTCCAACGAAGGCCTGAAAGGGCTCCAAATATCCACTTGCAGATTCTGCAAAAACACAGTTTCAAAACTGCTCTATCAAAAGGAAGGCTTATCTCTCTGAGTTGAATGCACACATCATAAAGAGCTTTCTGAGAATGCTTCTGCCTTGTTTATATATGAAGATATTTCTTTTTCCACCATAGGCCTCAAATCGCTCCAAATGAACACTTGCAGATTCTACAAAAAGAGTGTTTCATAACTGCTCTAGCAAAGGAAAGGTTCACCTCTGTGAGTTGAACACACACATCACAAAGCAGTTTGTGAGAATGCTTCTGTCCAGTTTTTATGGGAAGATATTCCCGCTTCTAACAAAGGCCTGAAAGAGCTCCAAATATCCACTTGCAGATGCTGCAAAAAGACTCTTTCCAAACTGCTCCATGAAAAGGAAAGTTCAACTCTGTGAGTTGAATGCACACATCATAAAGAAGTTTCAAAGAATGCTTCTGTCTAGGTATTATGTGACGATATTTCCTTTTCCACCATAGGCCTCAAAGCGCTCCAAATGAACACATGTAGATTCTACAGAAAGAGTGTTTAAAAGCTGCTCTTTCAAAAGAAGTGTTCAACTCTGTGAGTTGGATTCATACTTCACAAAGCAGTTTCACAGAACGTTTCTGTTTCGTTTTTATGGGAAGATATTCCCGTTTGCAACGAAGGCCTGAAAGGGCTCTAAGTATCCACTTGCAGATTCTGCCAAAACACAGTTTCAAAACTGCTCTATCAAAAGGAAAGCTTATCTCTCCGAGTTGAATGCACACATCATAAAGAGGTTTCTGAGAATGCTTCTGCCTGGTTTATATGTGAAGATATTTCCTTTTCCACCATAGGCCTCAAAGCACTCCAAACGAACACTTGCAGATTCTACAAAAAGAGTGTTTCCAAACTGCTCTTTCAAAAGAAGTGTTCAACTCTGTGAGTTGGATTCATACTACACAAAGCCGTTTCACAGAACTCTTCTGTTTAGTTTTTATGGGAAGATATTCCCGTTTCCAACGAAGGCCTGAAAGGGCTCCAAATATCCACTTGCAGATTCTGCAAAAACACAGTTTCAAAACTGCTCTATCAAAAGGAAGGCTTATCTCTCTGAGTTGAATGCACACATCATAAAGAGCTTTCTGAGAATGCTTCTGCCTTGTTTATATATGAAGATATTTCTTTTTCCACCATAGGCCTCAAATCGCTCCAAATGAACACTTGCAGATTCTACAAAAAGAGTGTTTCATAACTGCTCTAGCAAAGGAAAGGTTCACCTCTGTGAGTTGAACACACACATCACAAAGCAGTTTGTGAGAATGCTTCTGTCCAGTTTTTATGGGAAGATATTCCCGCTTCTAACAAAGGCCTGAAAGAGCTCCAAATATCCACTTGCAGATGCTGCAAAAGACTCTTTCCAAACTGCTCCGTGAAAAGGAAGGTTCAACTCTGTGGGTTGAATGCACGCATCATAAAGAAGTTTCAAAGAGTGCTTCTGTCTAGGTATTATGTGACGATATTTCCTTTTCCACCATAGGCCTCAAAGCGCTCCAAATGAACACATGTAGATTCTACGAAAAGAGTGTTTCAAAGCTGCTCTTTCAAAAGAAGTGTTCAACTCTGTGAGTTGGATTCATACTTCACAAAGCAGTTTCACAGAACGTTTCTGTTTCGTTTTTATAGGAAGATATTCCCGTTTGCAACGAAGGCCTGAAAGGGCTCCAAGTATCCACTTGCAGATTCTGCCAAAACACAGTTTCAAAACTGCTCTATCAAAAGGAAGGCTTATCTCTCCGAGTTGAATACACACATCATAAAGAGGTTTCTGAGAATGCTTCTGCCTGGTTTATATGTGAAGATATTTCCTTTTCCACCATAGGCCTCAAAGCGCTCCAAACGAACACTTGCAGATTCTACAAAAAGAGTGTTTCAAAACTGCTCTTTCTAAGGAAGTGTTCAACTCTGTGAGTTGGATTCATACTACACAAAGCAGTTTCACAGAACTCTTCTGTTTAGTTTTTATGGGAAGATATTCCCGTTTCCAACGAAGGCCTGAAAGGGCTCCAAATATCCACTTGCAGATTCTGCAAAAATACAGTTTCAAAACTGCTCTATCAAAAGGAAGGCTTATCTCTCTGAGTTGAATGCACACATCATAAAGAGCTTTCTGAGAATGCTTCTGCCTTGTTTATATATGAAGATATTTCTTTTTCCACCATAGGCCTCAAATCGCTCCAAATGAACACTTGCAGATTCTACAAAAAGAGTGTTTCATAACTGCTCTAGCAAAGGAAATGTTCACCTCTGTGAGTTGAACACAAACATCTCAAAGCAGTTTGTGAGAATGCTTCTGTCCAGTTTTTATGGGAAGATATTCCCGCTTCTAGCAAAGGCCTGAAAGAGCTCCAAATATCCACTTGCAGATGCTGCAAAAAGACTCTTTCCAAACTGCTCCATGAAAAAGAAGGTTCAACTCTGTGAGTTGAATGCACACATCATAAAGAAGTTTCAAAGAATGCTTCTGTCTAGGTTTTATGTGAAGATATTTCTTTTTCCACCATAGGCCTCAAAGCGCTCCAAATGAACACTTGCAGATTCTACAAAAAGAGTGTTTCATAACTGCTCTAGCAAAGGAAAGGTTCACCTCTGTGAGTTGAACACACGCATCACAAAGCAGTTTGTGAGAATGCTTCTGTCCAGTTTTAATGGGAAGATATTCCCGCTTCTAACAAAGGCCTGAAAGAGCTCCAAATATCCACTTGCAGATGCTGCAAAAAGACTCTTTCCAAACTGCTCCATGAAAAGGAATGTTCAACTCTGTGAGTTGAATGCACACATCATAAAGAAGTTTCAAAGAATGCTTCTGTCTAGGTTTTATGTGAAGATATTTCCCTTTCCACCATAGGCCTCAAAGCGCTCCAAATGAACACTTGCAGATTCTACAAAAAGAGTGTTTCAAAGCTGCTCTTTCAAAAGAAGTGTTCAACTCTGTGAGTTGGATTCATACTTCACAAAGCAGTTTCACAGAACGTTTCTGTTTCGTTTTTATGGGAAGATATTCCCGTTTGCAACGAAGGCCTGAAAGGGCTCTAACTATCCACTTGCAGATTCTGCCAAAACACACTTTCAAAACTGCTCTATCAAAAGGAAGGCTTATCTCTCCGAGTTGAATGCACACATCATAAAGAGGTTTCTGAGAATGCTTCTGCCTGGTTTATATGTGAAGATATTTCCTTTTCCACCATAGGCCTCAAAGCGCTCCAAACGAACACTTGCAGATTCTACAAAAAGAGTGTTTCAAAACTGCTCTTTCAAAGGAAGTGTTCAACTCTGTGAGTTGGATTCATACTACACAAAGCAGTTTCACAGAACTCTTCTGTTTAGTTTTTATGGGAAGATATTCCCGTTTCCAACGAAGGCCTGAAAGGGCTCCAAATATCCACTTGCAGATTCTGCAAAAACACAGGTTCAAAACTGCTCTATCAAAAGGAAGGCTTATCTCTCTGAGTTGAATGCACACATCATAAAGGGGTTTCTGAGAATGCTTCTGCCTTGTTTATATATGAAGATATTTCTTTTTCCACCATAGGCCTCCAAGCGCTCCAAATGAACACTTGCAGATTCTACAAAAAGAGTGTTTCATAACTGCTCTAGCAAAGGAAAGGTTCACCTCTGTGAGTTGAACACACACATCACAAAGCAGTTTGTGAGAATGCTTCGGTTTAGTTTTTATGGGAAGATATTCCCGCTTCTAACAAAGGCCTGAAAGAGCTCCAAATATCCACTTGCAGATGCTGCAAAAAGACTCTTTCCAAACTGCTCCATGAAAAAGAAGGTTCAACTCTGTGAGTTGAATGCACACATCATAAAGAAGTTTCAAAGAATGCTTCTGTCTAGGTTTTATGTGAAGATATTTCTTTTTCCACCATAGGCCTCAAAGCGCTCCAAATGAACACTTGCAGATTCTACAAAAAGAGTGTTTCAAAGCTGCTCTTTCAAAAGAAGTGTTCAACTCTGTGAGTTGGATTCATACTTCACAAAGGAGTTTCACAGAACGCTTCTGTTTAGTTTTTATGGGAAGATATTCCCGTTTGCAACGAAGGCCTGAAAGGGCTCCAAATATACACTTGCAGATTCTGCAAAAACACAGTTGCAAAACTGCTCTATCAAAAGGAAGGCTTATCTCTCCGAGTTGAATGCACACATCATAAAGAGGTTTCTGAGAATGCTTCTGCCTGGATTATATGTGAAGATATTTCCTTTTCCACCATAGGCCTCAAAGCGCTCCAAACGAACACTTGCAGATTCTACAAAAAGAGTGTTTCAAACCTGCTCTTTGAAAGGAAGTGTTCAACTCTGTGAGTTGGATTCACACTACACAAAGCAGTTTCACAGAACTCTTCTGTTTAGTTTTTAATGGAAGATATTCCCGTTTCCAACGAAGGCCTGAAAGGGCTCCAAATATCCACTTGCAGATTCTGCAAAAACACAGTTTCAAAACTGCTCTATCAAAAGGAAGGCTTATCTCTCTGAGTTGAATGCACACATCATAAAGAGCTTTCTGAGAATGCTTCTGCCTTGTTTATATATGAAGATATTTCTTTTTCCACCATAGGCCTCAAATCGCTCCAAATGAACACTTGCAGATTCTACAAAAAGAGGGTTTCATAACTGCTCTAGCAAAGGAAAGGTTCACCTCTGTGAGTTGAACACACACATCACAAAGCAGTTTGTGAGAATGCTTCTGTCCAGTTTTTATGGGAAGATATTCCCGCTTCTAACAAAGGCCTGAAAGAGCTCCAAATATCCACTTGCAGATGCTGCAAAAAGACTCTTTCCAAACTGCTCCATGAAAAGGAAGGTTCAACTCTGTGAGTTGAATGCACACATCATAAAGAAGTTTCAAAGAATGCTTCTGTCTAGGTATTATGTGACGATATTTCCTTTTCCACCATAGGCCTCAAAGCGCTCCAAATGAACACATGTAGATTCTACAAAAAGAGTGTTTCAAAGCTGCTCTTTCAAAAGAAGTGTTCAACTCTGTGAGTTGGATTCATACTTCACAAAGCAGTTTCACAGAACGTTTCTGTTTCGTTTTTATCAGAAGATATTCCCGTTTGCAACGAAGGCCTGAAAGGGCTCCAAGTATCCACTTGCAGATTCTGCCAAAACACAGTTTCCAATCTGCTCTATCAAAAGGAAGGCTTATCTCTCCGAGTTGAATGCACACATCATAAAGAGGTTTCTGAGAATGCTTCTGCCTGGTTTATATGTGAAGATATTTCCTTTTCCACCATAGGCCTCAAAGCACTCCAAACGAACACTTGCAGATTCTACAAAAAGAGTGTTTCAAAACTGCTCTTTCAAAAGAAGTGTTCAACTCTGTGAGTTGGATTCATACTACACAAAGCAGTTTCACAGAACTCTTCTGTTTAGTTTTTATGGGAAGATATTCCCGTTTCCAACGAAGGCCTGAAAGGGCTCCAAATATCCACTTGCAGATTCTGCAAAAACACAGGTTCAAAACTGCTCTATCAAAAGGAAGGCTTATCTCTCTGAGTTGAATGCACACATCATAAAGGGGTTTCTGAGAATGCTTCTGCCTTGTTTATATATGAAGATATTTCTTTTTCCACCATAGGCCTCAAAGCGCTCCAAATGAACACTTGCAGATTCTACAAAAAGAGTGTTTCATAACTGCTCTAGCAAAGGAAAGGTTCACCTCTGTGAGTTGAACACACACATCACAAAGCAGTTTGTGAGAATGCTTCGGTTTAGTTTTTATGGGAAGATATTCCCGCTTCTAACAAAGGCCTGAAAGAGCTCCAAATATCCACTTGCAGATGCTGCAAAAAGACTCTTTCCAAACTGCTCCATGAAAAAGAAGGTTCAACTCTGTGAGTTGAATGCACACATCATAAAGAAGTTTCAAAGAATGCTTCTGTCTAGGTTTTATGTGAAGATATTTCTTTTTCCACCATAGGCCTCAAAGCGCTCCAAATGAACACTTGCAGATTCTACAAAAAGAGTGTTTCAAAGCTGCTCTTTCAAAAGAAGTGTTCAACTCTGTGAGTTGGATTCATACTTCACAAAGCAGTTTCACAGAACGCTTCTGTTTAGTTTTTATGGGAAGATATTCCCGTTTCCAACGAAGGCCTGAAAGGGCTCCAAATATACACTTGCAGATTCTGCAAAAACACAGTTGCAAAACTGCTCTATCAAAAGGAAGGCTTATCTCTCCGTGTTGAATGCACACAGCATAAAGAGGTTTCTGAGAATGCTTCTGCCTGGATTATATGTGAAGATATTTCCTTTTCCACCATAGGCCTCAAAGCGCTCCAAACGAACACTTGCAGATTCTACAAAAAGAGTGTTTCAAAACTGCTCTTTGAAAGGAAGTGTTCAACTCTGTGAGTTGGATTCACACTACACAAAGCAGTTTCACAGAACTCTTCTGTTTAGTTTTTAATGGAAGATATTCCCGTTTCCAACGAAGGCCTGAAAGGGCTCCAAATATCCACTTGCAGATTCTGCAAAAACACAGTTTCAAAACTGCTCTATCAAAAGGAAGGCTTATCTCTCTGAGTTGAATGCACACATCATAAAGAGCTTTCTGAGAATGCTTCTGCCTTGTTTATATATGAAGATATTTCTTTTTCCACCATAGGCCTCAAATCGCTCCAAATGAACACTTGCAGATTCTACAAAAAGAGTGTTTCATAACTGCTCTAGCAAAGGAAAGGTTCACCTCTGTGAGTTGAACACACACATCACAAAGCAGTTTGTGAGAATGCTTCTGTCCAGTTTTTATGGGAAGATATTCCCGCTTCTAACAAAGGCCTGAAAGAGCTCCAAATATCCACTTGCAGATGCTGCAAAAAGACTCTTTCCAAACTGCTCCATGAAAAGGAAGGTTCAACTCTGTGAGTTGAATGCACACATCATAAAGAAGTTTCAAAGAATGCTTCTGTCTAGGTATTATGTGACGATATTTCCTTTTCCACCATAGGCCTCAAAGCGCTCCAAATGAACACATGTAGATTCTACAAAAAGAGTGTTTCAAAGCTGCTCTTTCAAAAGAAGTGTTCAACTCTGTGAGTTGGATTCATACTTCACAAAGCAGTTTCACAGAACGTTTCTGTTTCGTTTTTATCAGAAGATATTCCCGTTTGCAACGAAGGCCTGAAAGGGCTCCAAGTATCCACTTGCAGATTCTGCCAAAACACAGTTTCCAATCTGCTCTATCAAAAGGAAGGCTTATCTCTCCGAGTTGAATGCACACATCATAAAGAGGTTTCTGAGAATGCTTCTGCCTGGTTTATATGTGAAGATATTTCCTTTTCCACCATAGGCCTCAAAGCACTCCAAACGAACACTTGCAGATTCTACAAAAAGAGTGTTTCAAAACTGCTCTTTCAAAAGAAGTGTTCAACTCTGTGAGTTGGATTCATACTACACAAAGCAGTTTCACAGAACTCTTCTGTTTAGTTTTTATGGGAAGATATTCCCGTTTCCAACGAAGGCCTGAAAGGGCTCCAAATACCCACTTGCAGATTCTGCAAAAACACAGGTTCAAAACTGCTCTATCAAAAGGAAGGCTTATCTCTCTGAGTTGAATGCACACATCATAAAGGGGTTTCTGAGAATGCTTCTGCCTTGTTTATATATGAAGATATTTCTTTTTCCACCATAGGCCTCAAAGCGCTCCAAATGAACACTTGCAGATTCTACAAAAAGAGTGTTTCGTAACTGCTCTAGCAAAGGAAAGGTTCACCTCTGTGAGTTGAACACACACATCACAAAGCAGTTTGTGAGAATGCTTCGGTTTAGTTTTTATGGGAAGATATTCCCGCTTCTAACAAAGGCCTGAAAGAGCTCCAAATATCCACTTGCAGATGCTGCAAAAAGACTCTTTCCAAACTGCTCCATGAAAAAGAAGGTTCAACTCTGTGAGTTGAATGCACACATCATAAAGAAGTTTCAAAGAATGCTTCTGTCTAGGTTTTATGTGAAGATATTTCTTTTTCCACCATAGGCCTCAAAGCGCTCCAAATGAACACTTGCAGATTCTACAAAAAGAGTGTTTCAAAGCTGCTCTTTCAAAAGAAGTGTTCAACTCTGTGAGTTGGATTCATACTTCACAAAGCAGTTTCACAGAACGCTTCTGTTTAGTTTTTATGGGAAGATATTCCCGTTTCCAACGAAGGCCTGAAAGGGCTCCAAATATACACTTGCAGATTCTGCAAAAACACAGTTGCAAAACTGCTCTATCAAAAGGAAGGCTTATCTCTCCGTGTTGAATGCACACATCATAAAGAGGTTTCTGAGAATGCTTCTGCCTGGATTATATGTGAAGATATTTCCTTTTCCACCATAGGCCTCAAAGCGCTCCAAACGAACACTTGCAGATTCTACAAAAAGAGTGTTTCAAAACTGCTCTTTGAAAGGAAGTGTTCAACTCTGTGAGTTGGATTCACACTACACAAAGCAGTTTCACAGAACTCTTCTGTTTAGTTTTTAATGGAAGATATTCCCGTTTCCAACGAAGGCCTGAAAGGGCTCCAAATATCCACTTGCAGATTCTTCAAAAACACAGTTTCAAAACTGCTCTATCAAAAGGAAGGCTTATCTCTCTGAGTTGAATGCACACATCATAAAGAGCTTTCTGAGAATGCTTCTGCCTTGTTTATATATGAAGATATTTCTTTTTCCACCATAGGCCTCAAATCGCTCCAAATGAACACTTGCAGATTCTACAAAAAGAGTGTTTCATAACTGCTCTAGCAAAGGAAAGGTTCACCTCTGTGAGTTGAACACACACATCACAAAGCAGTTTGTGAGAATGCTTCTGTCCAGTTTTTATGGGAAGATATTCCCGCTTCTAACAAAGGCCTGAAAGAGCTCCAAATATCCACTTGCAGATGCTGCAAAAAGACTCTTTCCAAACTGCTCCATGAAAAGGAAGGTTCAACTCTGTGAGTTGAATGCACACATCATAAAGAAGTTTCAAAGAATGCTTCTGTCTAGGTATTATGTGACGATATTTCCTTTTCCACCATAGGCCTCAAAGCGCTCCAAATGAACACATGTAGATTCTACAAAAAGAGTGTTTCAAAGCTGCTCTTTCAAAAGAAGTGTTCAACTCTGTGAGTTGGATTCATACTTCGCAAAGCAGTTTCACAGAACGCTTCTGTTTCGTTTTTATCAGAAGATATTCCCGTTTGCAACGAAGGCCTGAAAGGGCTCCAAGTATCCACTTGCAGATTCTGCCAAAACACAGTTTCCAATCTGCTCTATCAAAAGGAAGGCTTATCTCTCCGAGTTGAATGCACACATCATAAAGAGGTTTCTGAGAATGCTTCTGCCTGGTTTATATGTGAAGATATTTCCTTTTCCACCATAGGCCTCAAAGCACTCCAAACGAACACTTGCAGATTCTACAAAAAGAGTGTTTCAAAACTGCTCTTTCAAAAGAAGTGTTCAACTCTGTGAGTTGGATTCATACTACACAAAGCAGTTTCACAGAACTCTTCTGTTTAGTTTTTATGGGAAGATATTCCCGTTTCCAACGAAGGCCTGAAAGGGCTCCAAATATCCACTTGCAGATTCTGCAAAAACACAGGTTCAAAACTGCTCTATCAAAAGGAAGGCTTATCTCTCTGAGTTGAATGCACACATCATAAAGGGGTTTCTGAGAATGCTTCTGCCTTGTTTATATATGAAGATATTTCTTTTTCCACCATAGGCCTCAAAGCGCTCCAAATGAACACTTGCAGATTCTACAAAAAGAGTGTTTCGTAACTGCTCTAGCAAAGGAAAGGTTCACCTCTGTGAGTTGAACACACACATCACAAAGCAGTTTGTGAGAATGCTTCGGTTTAGTTTTTATGGGAAGATATTCCCGCTTCTAACAAAGGCCTGAAAGAGCTCCAAATATCCACTTGCAGATGCTGCAAAAAGACTCTTTCCAAACTGCTCCATGAAAAAGAAGGTTCAACTCTGTGAGTTGAATGCACACTTCATAAAGAAGTTTCAAAGAATGCTTCTGTCTAGGTTTTATGTGAAGATATTTCTTTTTCCACCATAGGCCTCAAAGCGCTCCAAATGAACACTTGCAGATTCTACAAAAAGAGTGTTTCAAAGCTGCTCTTTCAAAAGAAGTGTTCAACTCTGTGAGTTGGATTCATACTTCACAAAGCAGTTTCACAGAACGCTTCTGTTTAGTTTTTATGGGAAGATATTCCCGTTTCCAACGAAGGCCTGAAAGGGCTCCAAATATACACTTGCAGATTCTGCAAAAACACAGTTGCAAAACTGCTCTATCAAAAGGAAGGCTTATCTCTCCGTGTTGAATGCACACATCATAAAGCGGTTTCTGAGAATGCTTCTGCCTGGATTATATGTGAAGATATTTCCTTTTCCACCATAGGCCTCAAAGCGCTCCAAACGAACACTTGCAGATTCTACAAAAAGAGTGTTTCAAAACTGCTCTTTGAAAGGAAGTGTTCAACTCTGTGAGTTGGATTCACACTACACAAAGCAGTTTCACAGAACTCTTCTGTTTAGTTTTTAATGGAAGATATTCCCGTTTCCAACGAAGGCCTGAAAGGGCTCCAAATATCCACTTGCAGATTCTGCAAAAACACAGTTTCAAAACTGCTCTATCAAAAGGAAGGCTTATCTCTCTGAGTTGAATGCACACATCATAAAGAGCTTTCTGAGAATGCTTCTGCCTTGTTTATATATGAAGATATTTCTTTTTCCACCATAGGCCTCAAATCGCTCCAAATGAACACTTGCAGATTCTACAAAAAGAGGGTTTCATAACTGCTCTAGCAAAGGAAAGGTTCACCTCTGTGAGTTGAACACACACATCACAAAGCAGTTTGTGAGAATGCTTCTGTCCAGTTTTTATGGGAAGATATTCCCGCTTCTAACAAAGGCCTGAAAGAGCTCCAAATATCCACTTGCAGATGCTGCAAAAAGACTCTTTCCAAACTGCTCCATGAAAAGGAAGGTTCAACTCTGTGAGTTGAATGCACACATCATAAAGAAGTTTCAAAGAATGCTTCTGTCTAGGTATTATGTGACGATATTTCCTTTTCCACCATAGGCCTCAAAGCGCTCCAAATGAACACATGTAGATTCTACAAAAAGAGTGTTTCAAAGCTGCTCTTTCAAAAGAAGTGTTCAACTCTGTGAGTTGGATTCATACTTCACAAAGCAGTTTCACAGAACGTTTCTGTTTCGTTTTTATCAGAAGATATTCCCGTTTGCAACGAAGGCCTGAAAGGGCTCCAAGTATCCACTTGCAGATTCTGCCAAAACACAGTTTCCAATCTGCTCTATCAAAAGGAAGGCTTATCTCTCCGAGTTGAATGCACACATCATAAAGAGGTTTCTGAGAATGCTTCTGCCTGGTTTATATGTGAAGATATTTCCTTTTCCACCATAGGCCTCAAAGCGCTCCAAACGAACACTTGCAGATTCTACAAAAAGAGTGTTTCAAAACTGCTCTTTCAAAAGAAGTGTTCATCTCTGTGAGTTGGATTCATACTACACAAAGCAGTTTCACAGAACTCTTCTGTTTAGTTTTTATGGGAAGATATTCCCGTTTCCAACGAAGGCCTGAAAGGGCTCCAATATCCACTTGCAGATTCTGCAAAAACACAGGTTCAAAACTGCTCTATCAAAAGGAAGGCTTATCTCTCCGAGTTGAATGCACACATCATAAAGAGGTTTCTGAGAATGCTTCTGCCTGGATTATATGTGAAGATATTTCCTTTTCCACCATAGGCCTCAAAGCGCTCCAAACGAACACTTGCAGATTCTACAAGAAGAGTGTTTCAAAACTGCTCTTTGAAAGGAAGTGTTCAACTCTGTGAGTTGGATTCATACTACACAAAGCAGTTTCACAGAACTCTTCTGTTTAGTTTTTAAAGGAAGATATTCCCGTTTCCAACGAAGGCCTGAAAGGGCTCCAAATATCCACTTGCAGATTCTGCAAAAACACAGTTTCAAAACTGCTCTATCAAAAGGAAGGCTTATCTCTCTGAGTTGAATGCACACATCATAAAGAGCTTTCTGAGAATGCTTCTGCCTTGTTTATATATGAAGATATTTCTTTTTCCACCATAGGCCTCAAATCGCTCCAAATGAACACTTGCAGATTCTACAAAAAGAGTGTTTCATAACTGCTCTAGCAAAGGAAAGGTTCACCTCTGTGAGTTGAACACAAACATCTCAAAGCAGTTTGTGAGAATGCTTCTGTCCAGTTTTTATGGGAAGATATTCCCGCTTCTAGCAAAGGCCTGAAAGAGCTCCAAATATCCACTTGCAGATGCTGCAAAAAGACTCTTTCCAAACTGCTCCATGAAAAAGAAGGTTCAACTCTGTGAGTTGAATGCACACATCATAAAGAAGTTTCAAAGAATGCTTCTGTCTAGGTTTTATGTGAAGATATTTCTTTTTCCACCATAGGCCTCAAAGCGCTCCAAATGAACACTTGCAGATTCTACAAAAAGAGTGTTTCATAACTGCTCTAGCAAAGGAAAGGTTCACCTCTGTGAGTTGAACACACACATCACAAAGCAGTTTGTGAGAATGCTTCTGTCCAGTTTTAATGGGAAGATATTCCCGCTTCTAACAAAGGCCTGAAAGAGCTCCAAATATCCACTTGCAGATGCTGCAAAAAGACTCTTTCCAAACTGCTCCATGAAAAGGAATGTTCAACTCTGTGAGTTGAATGCACACATCATAAAGAAGTTTCAAAGAATGCTTCTGTCTAGGTTTTATGTGAAGATATTTCCCTTTCCACCATAGGCCTCAAAGCGCTCCAAATGAACACTTGCAGATTCTACAAAAAGAGTGTTTCAAAGCTGCTCTTTCAAAAGAAGTGTTCAACTCTGTGAGTTGGATTCATACTTCACAAAGCAGTTTCACAGAACGTTTCTGTTTCGTTTTTATGGGAAGATATTCCCGTTTGCAACGAAGGCCTGAAAGGGCTCTAACTATCCACTTGCAGATTCTGCCAAAACACACTTTCAAAACTGCTCTATCAAAAGGAAGGCTTATCTCTCCGAGTTGAATGCACACATCATAAAGAGGTTTCTGAGAATGCTTCTGCCTGGTTTATATGTGAAGATATTTCCTTTTCCACCATAGGCCTCAAAGCGCTCCAAACGAACACTTGCAAATTCTACAAAAAGAGTGTTTCAAAACTGCTCTTTCAAAGGAAGTGTTCAACTCTGTGAGTTGGATTCATACTACACAAAGCAGTTTCACAGAACTCTTCTGTTTAGTTTTTATGGGAAGATATTCCCGTTTCCAACGAAGGCCTGAAAGGGCTCCAAATATCCACTTGCAGATTCTGCAAAAACACAGGTTCAAAACTGCTCTATCAAAAGGAAGGCTTATCTCTCTGAGTTGAATGCACACATCATAAAGGGGTTTCTGAGAATGCTTCTGCCTTGTTTATATATGAAGATATTTCTTTTTCCACCATAGGCCTCCAAGCGCTCCAAATGAACACTTGCAGATTCTACAAAAAGAGTGTTTCATAACTGCTCTAGCAAAGGAAAGGTTCACCTCTGTGAGTTGAACACACACATCACAAAGCAGTTTGTGAGAATGCTTCGGTTTAGTTTTTATGGGAAGATATTCCCGCTTCTAACAAAGGCCTGAAAGAGCTCCAAATATCCACTTGCAGATGCTGCAAAAAGACTCTTTCCAAACTGCTCCATGAAAAAGAAGGTTCAACTCTGTGAGTTGAATGCACACATCATAAAGAAGTTTCAAAGAATGCTTCTGTCTAGGTTTTATGTGAAGATATTTCTTTTTCCACCATAGGCCTCAAAGCGCTCCAAATGAACACTTGCAGATTCTACAAAAAGAGTGTTTCAAAGCTGCTCTTTCAAAAGAAGTGTTCAACTCTGTGAGTTGGATTCATACTTCACAAAGGAGTTTCACAGAACGCTTCTGTTTAGTTTTTATGGGAAGATATTCCCGTTTGCAACGAAGGCCTGAAAGGGCTCCAAATATACACTTGCAGATTCTGCAAAAACACAGTTGCAAAACTGCTCTATCAAAAGGAAGGCTTATCTCTCCGAGTTGAATGCACACATCATAAAGAGGTTTCTGAGAATGCTTCTGCCTGGATTATATGTGAAGATATTTCCTTTTCCACCATAGGCCTCAAAGCGCTCCAAACGAACACTTGCAGATTCTACAAAAAGAGTGTTTCAAAACTGCTCTTTGAAAGGAAGTGTTCAACTCTGTGAGTTGGATTCACACTACACAAAGCAGTTTCACAGAACTCTTCTGTTTAGTTTTTAATGGAAGATATTCCCGTTTCCAACGAAGGCCTGAAAGGGCTCCAAATATCCACTTGCAGATTCTGCAAAAACACAGTTTCAAAACTGCTCTATCAAAAGGAAGGCTTATCTCTCTGAGTTGAATGCACACATCATAAAGAGCTTTCTGAGAATGCTTCTGCCTTGTTTATATATGAAGATATTTCTTTTTCCACCATAGGCCTCAAATCGCTCCAAATGAACACTTGCAGATTCTACAAAAAGAGTGTTTCATAACTGCTCTAGCAAAGGAAAGGTTCACCTCTGTGAGTTGAACACACACATCACAAAGCAGTTTGTGAGAATGCTTCTGTCCAGTTTTTATGGGAAGATATTCCCGCTTCTAACAAAGGCCTGAAAGAGCTCCAAATATCCACTTGCAGATGCTGCAAAAAGACTCTTTCCAAACTGCTCCATGAAAAGGAAGGTTCAACTCTGTGAGTTGAATGCACACATCATAAAGAAGTTTCAAAGAATGCTTCTGTCTAGGTATTATGTGACGATATTTCCTTTTCCACCATAGGCCTCAAAGCGCTCCAAATGAACACATGTAGATTCTACAAAAAGAGTGTTTCAAAGCTGCTCTTTCAAAAGAAGTGTTCAACTCTGTGAGTTGGATTCATACTTCACAAAGCAGTTTCACAGAACGTTTCTGTTTCGTTTTTATCAGAAGATATTCCCGTTTGCAACGAAGGCCTGAAAGGGCTCCAAGTATCCACTTGCAGATTCTGCCAAAACACAGTTTCCAATCTGCTCTATCAAAAGGAAGGCTTATCTCTCCGAGTTGAATGCACACATCATAAAGAGGTTTCTGAGAATGCTTCTGCCTGGTTTATATGTGAAGATATTTCCTTTTCCACCATAGGCCTCAAAGCACTCCAAACGAACACTTGCAGATTCTACAAAAAGAGTGTTTCAAAACTGCTCTTTCAAAAGAAGTGTTCAACTCTGTGAGTTGGATTCATACTACACAAAGCAGTTTCACAGAACTCTTCTGTTTAGTTTTTATGGGAAGATATTCCCGTTTCCAACGAAGGCCTGAAAGGGCTCCAAATATCCACTTGCAGATTCTGCAAAAACACAGGTTCAAAACTGCTCTATCAAAAGGAAGGCTTATCTCTCTGAGTTGAATGCACACATCATAAAGGGGTTTCTGAGAATGCTTCTGCCTTGTTTATATATGAAGATATTTCTTTTTCCACCATAGGCCTCAAAGCGCTCCAAATGAACACTTGCAGATTCTACAAAAAGAGTGTTTCATAACTGCTCTAGCAAAGGAAAGGTTCACCTCTGTGAGTTGAACACACACATCACAAAGCAGTTTGTGAGAATGCTTCGGTTTAGTTTTTATGGGAAGATATTCCCGCTTCTAACAAAGGCCTGAAAGAGCTCCAAATATCCACTTGCAGATGCTGCAAAAAGACTCTTTCCAAACTGCTCCATGAAAAAGAAGGTTCAACTCTGTGAGTTGAATGCACACATCATAAAGAAGTTTCAAAGAATGCTTCTGTCTAGGTTTTATGTGAAGATATTTCTTTTTCCACCATAGGCCTCAAAGCGCTCCAAATGAACACTTGCAGATTCTACAAAAAGAGTGTTTCAAAGCTGCTCTTTCAAAAGAAGTGTTCAACTCTGTGAGTTGGATTCATACTTCACAAAGCAGTTTCACAGAACGCTTCTGTTTAGTTTTTATGGGAAGATATTCCCGTTTCCAACGAAGGCCTGAAAGGGCTCCAAATATACACTTGCAGATTCTGCAAAAACACAGTTGCAAAACTGCTATATCAAAAGGAAGGCTTATCTCTCCGTGTTGAATGCACACATCATAAAGAGGTTTCTGAGAATGCTTCTGCCTGGATTATATGTGAAGATATTTCCTTTTCCACCATAGGCCTCAAAGCGCTCCAAACGAACACTTGCAGATTCTACAAAAAGAGTGTTTCAAAACTGCTCTTTGAAAGGAAGTGTTCAACTCTGTGAGTTGGATTCACACTACACAAAGCAGTTTCACAGAACTCTTCTGTTTAGTTTTTAATGGAAGATATTCCCGTTTCCAACGAAGGCCTGAAAGGGCTCCAAATATCCACTTGCAGATTCTGCAAAAACACAGTTTCAAAACTGCTCTATCAAAAGGAAGGCTTATCTCTCTGAGTTGAATGCACACATCATAAAGAGCTTTCTGAGAATGCTTCTGCCTTGTTTATATATGAAGATATTTCTTTTTCCACCATAGGCCTCAAATCGCTCCAAATGAACACTTGCAGATTCTACAAAAAGAGGGTTTCATAACTGCTCTAGCAAAGGAAAGGTTCACCTCTGTGAGTTGAACACACACATCACAAAGCAGTTTGTGAGAATGCTTCTGTCCAGTTTTTATGGGAAGATATTCCCGCTTCTAACAAAGGCCTGAAAGAGCTCCAAATATCCACTTGCAGATGCTGCAAAAAGACTCTTTCCAAACTGCTCCATGAAAAGGAAGGTTCAACTCTGTGAGTTGAATGCACACATCATAAAGAAGTTTCAAAGAATGCTTCTGTCTAGGTATTATGTGACGATATTTCCTTTTCCACCATAGGCCTCAAAGCGCTCCAAATGAACACATGTAGATTCTACAAAAAGAGTGTTTCAAAGCTGCTCTTTCAAAAGAAGTGTTCAACTCTGTGAGTTGGATTCATACTTCACAAAGCAGTTTCACAGAACGTTTCTGTTTCGTTTTTATCAGAAGATATTCCCGTTTGCAACGAAGGCCTGAAAGGGCTCCAAGTATCCACTTGCAGATTCTGCCAAAACACAGTTTCCAATCTGCTCTATCAAAAGGAAGGCTTATCTCTCCGAGTTGAATGCACACATCATAAAGAGGTTTCTGAGAATGCTTCTGCCTGGTTTATATGTGAAGATATTTCCTTTTCCACCATAGGCCTCAAAGCGCTCCAAACGAACACTTGCAGATTCTACAAAAAGAGTGTTTCAAAACTGCTCTTTCAAAAGAAGTGTTCATCTCTGTGAGTTGGATTCATACTACACAAAGCAGTTTCACAGAACTCTTCTGTTTAGTTTTTATGGGAAGATATTCCCGTTTCCAACGAAGGCCTGAAAGGGCTCCAATATCCACTTGCAGATTCTGCAAAAACACAGGTTCAAAACTGCTCTATCAAAAGAAAGGCTTATCTCTCCGAGTTGAATGCACACATCATAAAGAGGTTTCTGAGAATGCTTCTGCCTGGATTATATGTGAAGATATTTCCTTTTCCACCATAGGCCTCAAAGCGCTCCAAACGAACACTTGCAGATTCTACAAGAAGAGTGTTTCAAAACTGCTCTTTGAAAGGAAGTGTTCAACTCTGTGAGTTGGATTCATACTTCACAAAGCAGTTTCACAGAACGTTTCTGTTTCGTTTTTATGGGAAGATATTCCCGTTTGCAACGAAGGCCTGAAAGGGCTCTAAGTATCCACTTGCAGATTCTGCCAAAACACAGTTTCAAAACTGCTCTATCAAAAGGAAGGCTTATCTCTCCGAGTTGAATGCACACATCATAAAGAGGTTTCTGAGAATGCTTCTGCCTGGTTTATATGTGAAGATATTTCCTTTTCCACCATAGGCCTCAAAGCACTCCAAACGAACACTTGCAGATTCTACAAAAAGAGTGTTTCCAAACTGCTCTTTCAAAAGAAGTGTTCAACTCTGTGAGTTGGATTCATACTACACAAAGCCGTTTCACAGAACTCTTCTGTTTAGTTTTTATGGGAAGATATTCCCGTTTCCAACGAAGGCCTGAAAGGGCTCCAAATATCCACTTGCAGATTCTGCAAAAACACAGTTTCAAAACTGCTCTATCAAAAGGAAGGCTTATCTCTCTGAGTTGAATGCACACATCATAAAGAGCTTTCTGAGAATGCTTCTGCCTTGTTTATATATGAAGATATTTCTTTTTCCACCATAGGCCTCAAATCGCTCCAAATGAACACTTGCAGATTCTACAAAAAGAGTGTTTCATAACTGCTCTAGCAAAGGAAAGGTTCACCTCTGTGAGTTGAACACACACATCACAAAGCAGTTTGTGAGAATGCTTCTGTCCAGTTTTTATGGGAAGATATTCCCGCTTCTAACAAAGGCCTGAAAGAGCTCCAAATATCCACTTGCAGATGCTGCAAAAGACTCTTTCCAAACTGCTCCGTGAAAAGGAAGGTTCAACTCTGTGAGTTGAATGCACACATCATAAAGAAGTTTCAAAGAATGCTTCTGTCTAGGTATTATGTGACGATATTTCCTTTTCCACCATAGGCCTCAAAGCGCTCCAAATGAACACATGTAGATTCTACGAAAAGAGTGTTTCAAAGCTGCTCTTTCAAAAGAAGTGTTCAACTCTGTGAGTTGGATTCATACTTCACAAAGCAGTTTCACAGAACGTTTCTGTTTCGTTTTTATAGGAAGATATTCCCGTTTGCAACGAAGGCCTGAAAGGGCTCTAAGTATCCACTTGCAGATTCTGCCAAAACACAGTTTCAAAACTGCTCTATCAAAAGGAAGGCTTATCTCTCCGAGTTGAATACACACATCATAAAGAGGTTTCTGAGAATGCTTCTGCCTGGTTTATATGTGAAGATATTTCCTTTTCCACCATAGGCCTCAAAGCGCTCCAAACGAACACTTGCAGATTCTACAAAAAGAGTGTTTCAAAACTGCTCTTTCTAAGGAAGTGTTCAACTCTGTGAGTTGGATTCATACTACACAAAGCAGTTTCACAGAACTCTTCTGTTTAGTTTTTATGGGAAGATATTCCCGTTTCCAACGAAGGCCTGAAAGGGCTCCAAATATCCACTTGCAGATTCTGCAAAAATACAGTTTCAAAACTGCTCTATCAAAAGGAAGGCTTATCTCTCTGAGTTGAATGCACACATCATAAAGAGCTTTCTGAGAATGCTTCTGCCTTGTTTATATATGAAGATATTTCTTTTTCCACCATAGGCCTCAAATCGCTCCAAATGAACACTTGCAGATTCTACAAAAAGAGTGTTTCATAACTGCTCTAGCAAAGGAAAGGTTCACCTCTGTGAGTTGAACACAAACATCTCAAAGCAGTTTGTGAGAATGCTTCTGTCCAGTTTTTATGGGAAGATATTCCCGCTTCTAGCAAAGGCCTGAAAGAGCTCCAAATATCCACTTGCAGATGCTGCAAAAAGACTCTTTCCAAACTGCTCCATGAAAAAGAAGGTTCAACTCTGTGAGTTGAATGCACACATCATAAAGAAGTTTCAAAGAATGCTTCTGTCTAGGTTTTATGTGAAGATATTTCTTTTTCCACCATAGGCCTCAAAGCGCTCCAAATGAACACTTGCAGATTCTACAAAAAGAGTGTTTCATAACTGCTCTAGCAAAGGAAAGGTTCACCTCTGTGAGTTGAACACACACATCACAAAGCAGTTTGTGAGAATGCTTCTGTCCAGTTTTAATGGGAAGATATTCCCGCTTCTAACAAAGGCCTGAAAGAGCTCCAAATATCCACTTGCAGATGCTGCAAAAAGACTCTTTCCAAACTGCTCCATGAAAAGGAATGTTCAACTCTGTGAGTTGAATGCACACATCATAAAGAAGTTTCAAAGAATGCTTCTGTCTAGGTTTTATGTGAAGATATTTCTTTTTCCACCATAGGCCTCAAAGCGCTCCAAATGAACACTTGCAGATTCTACAAAAAGAGTGTTTCAAAGCTGCTCTTTCAAAAGAAGTGTTCAACTCTGTGAGTTGGATTCATACTTCACAAAGCAGTTTCACAGAACGCTTCTGTTTAGTTTTTATGGGAAGATATTCCCGTTTCCAACGAAGGCCTGAAAGGGCTCCAAATATACACTTGCAGATTCTGCAAAAACACAGTTGCAAAACTGCTCTATCAAAAGGAAGGCTTATCTCTCCGTGTTGAATGCACACATCATAAAGAGGTTTCTGAGAATGCTTCTGCCTGGATTATATGTGAAGATATTTCCTTTTCCACCATAGGCCTCAAAGCGCTCCAAACGAACACTTGCAGATTCTACAAAAAGAGTGTTTCAAAACTGCTCTTTGAAAGGAAGTGTTCAACTCTGTGAGTTGGATTCACACTACACAAAGCAGTTTCACAGAACTCTTCTGTTTAGTTTTTAATGGAAGATATTCCCGTTTCCAACGAAGGCCTGAAAGGGCTCCAAATATCCACTTGCAGATTCTGCAAAAACACAGTTTCAAAACTGCTCTATCAAAAGGAAGGCTTATCTCTCTGAGTTGAATGCACACATCATAAAGAGCTTTCTGAGAATGCTTCTGCCTTGTTTATATATGAAGATATTTCTTTTTCCACCATAGGCCTCAAATCGCTCCAAATGAACACTTGCAGATTCTACAAAAAGAGTGTTTCATAACTGCTCTAGCAAAGGAAAGGTTCACCTCTGTGAGTTGAACACACACATCACAAAGCAGTTTGTGAGAATGCTTCTGTCCAGTTTTTATGGGAAGATATTCCCGCTTCTAACAAAGGCCTGAAAGAGCTCCAAATATCCACTTGCAGATGCTGCAAAAAGACTCTTTCCAAACTGCTCCATGAAAAGGAAGGTTCAACTCTGTGAGTTGAATGCACACATCATAAAGAAGTTTCAAAGAATGCTTCTGTCTAGGTATTATGTGACGATATTTCCTTTTCCACCATAGGCCTCAAAGCGCTCCAAATGAACACATGTAGATTCTACAAAAAGAGTGTTTCAAAGCTGCTCTTTCAAAAGAAGTGTTCAACTCTGTGAGTTGGATTCATACTTCACAAAGCAGTTTCACAGAACGCTTCTGTTTCGTTTTTATCAGAAGATATTCCCGTTTGCAACGAAGGCCTGAAAGGGCTCCAAGTATCCACTTGCAGATTCTGCCAAAACACAGTTTCCAATCTGCTCTATCAAAAGGAAGGCTTATCTCTCCGAGTTGAATGCACACATCATAAAGAGGTTTCTGAGAATGCTTCTGCCTGGTTTATATGTGAAGATATTTCCTTTTCCACCATAGGCCTCAAAGCACTCCAAACGAACACTTGCAGATTCTACAAAAAGAGTGTTTCAAAACTGCTCTTTCAAAAGAAGTGTTCAACTCTGTGAGTTGGATTCATACTACACAAAGCAGTTTCACAGAACTCTTCTGTTTAGTTTTTATGGGAAGATATTCCCGTTTCCAACGAAGGCCTGAAAGGGCTCCAAATATCCACTTGCAGATTCTGCAAAAACACAGGTTCAAAACTGCTCTATCAAAAGGAAGGCTTATCTCTCTGAGTTGAATGCACACATCATAAAGGGGTTTCTGAGAATGCTTCTGCCTTGTTTATATATGAAGATATTTCTTTTTCCACCATAGGCCTCAAAGCGCTCCAAATGAACACTTGCAGATTCTACAAAAAGAGTGTTTCGTAACTGCTCTAGCAAAGGAAAGGTTCACCTCTGTGAGTTGAACACACACATCACAAAGCAGTTTGTGAGAATGCTTCGGTTTAGTTTTTATGGGAAGATATTCCCGCTTCTAACAAAGGCCTGAAAGAGCTCCAAATATCCACTTGCAGATGCTGCAAAAAGACTCTTTCCAAACTGCTCCATGAAAAAGAAGGTTCAACTCTGTGAGTTGAATGCACACATCATAAAGAAGTTTCAAAGAATGCTTCTGTCTAGGTTTTATGTGAAGATATTTCTTTTTCCACCATAGGCCTCAAAGCGCTCCAAATGAACACTTGCAGATTCTACAAAAAGAGTGTTTCAAAGCTGCTCTTTCAAAAGAAGTGTTCAACTCTGTGAGTTGGATTCATACTTCACAAAGCAGTTTCACAGAACGCTTCTGTTTAGTTTTTATGGGAAGATATTCCCGTTTCCAACGAAGGCCTGAAAGGGCTCCAAATATACACTTGCAGATTCTGCAAAAACACAGTTGCAAAACTGCTCTATCAAAAGGAAGGCTTATCTCTCCGTGTTGAATGCACACATCATAAAGAGGTTTCTGAGAATGCTTCTGCCTGGATTATATGTGAAGATATTTCCTTTTCCACCATAGGCCTCAAAGCGCTCCAAACGAACACTTGCAGATTCTACAAAAAGAGTGTTTCAAAACTGCTCTTTGAAAGGAAGTGTTCAACTCTGTGAGTTGGATTCACACTACACAAAGCAGTTTCACAGAACTCTTCTGTTTAGTTTTTAATGGAAGATATTCCCGTTTCCAACGAAGGCCTGAAAGGGCTCCAAATATCCACTTGCAGATTCTGCAAAAACACAGTTTCAAAACTGCTCTATCAAAAGGAAGGCTTATCTCTCTGAGTTGAATGCACACATCATAAAGAGCTTTCTGAGAATGCTTCTGCCTTGTTTATATATGAAGATATTTCTTTTTCCACCATAGGCCTCAAATCGCTCCAAATGAACACTTGCAGATTCTACAAAAAGAGGGTTTCATAACTGCTCTAGCAAAGGAAAGGTTCACCTCTGTGAGTTGAACACACACATCACAAAGCAGTTTGTGAGAATGCTTCTGTCCAGTTTTTATGGGAAGATATTCCCGCTTCTAACAAAGGCCTGAAAGAGCTCCAAATATCCACTTGCAGATGCTGCAAAAAGACTCTTTCCAAACTGCTCCATGAAAAGGAAGGTTCAACTCTGTGAGTTGAATGCACACATCATAAAGAAGTTTCAAAGAATGCTTCTGTCTAGGTATTATGTGACGATATTTCCTTTTCCACCATAGGCCTCAAAGCGCTCCAAATGAACACATGTAGATTCTACAAAAAGAGTGTTTCAAAGCTGCTCTTTCAAAAGAAGTGTTCAACTCTGTGAGTTGGATTCATACTTCACAAAGCAGTTTCACAGAACGTTTCTGTTTCGTTTTTATCAGAAGATATTCCCGTTTGCAACGAAGGCCTGAAAGGGCTCCAAGTATCCACTTGCAGATTCTGCCAAAACACAGTTTCCAATCTGCTCTATCAAAAGGAAGGCTTATCTCTCCGAGTTGAATGCACACATCATAAAGAGGTTTCTGAGAATGCTTCTGCCTGGTTTATATGTGAAGATATTTCCTTTTCCACCATAGGCCTCAAAGCGCTCCAAACGAACACTTGCAGATTCTACAAAAAGAGTGTTTCAAAACTGCTCTTTCAAAAGAAGTGTTCATCTCTGTGAGTTGGATTCATACTACACAAAGCAGTTTCACAGAACTCTTCTGTTTAGTTTTTATGGGAAGATATTCCCGTTTCCAACGAAGGCCTGAAAGGGCTCCAATATCCACTTGCAGATTCTGCAAAAACACAGGTTCAAAACTGCTCTATCAAAAGGAAGGCTTATCTCTCCGAGTTGAATGCACACATCATAAAGAGGTTTCTGAGAATGCTTCTGCCTGGATTATATGTGAAGATATTTCCTTTTCCACCATAGGCCTCAAAGCGCTCCAAACGAACACTTGCAGATTCTACAAGAAGAGTGTTTCAAAACTGCTCTTTGAAAGGAAGTGTTCAACTCTGTGAGTTGGATTCATACTACACAAAGCAGTTTCACAGAACTCTTCTGTTTAGTTTTTAAAGGAAGATATTCCCGTTTCCAACGAAGGCCTGAAAGGGCTCCAAATATCCACTTGCAGATTCTGCAAAAACACAGTTTCAAAACTGCTCTATCAAAAGGAAGGCTTATCTCTCTGAGTTGAATGCACACATCATAAAGAGCTTTCTGAGAATGCTTCTGCCTTGTTTATATATGAAGATATTTCTTTTTCCACCATAGGCCTCAAATCGCTCCAAATGAACACTTGCAGATTCTACAAAAAGAGTGTTTCATAACTGCTCTAGCAAAGGAAAGGTTCACCTCTGTGAGTTGAACACAAACATCTCAAAGCAGTTTGTGAGAATGCTTCTGTCCAGTTTTTATGGGAAGATATTCCCGCTTCTAGCAAAGGCCTGAAAGAGCTCCAAATATCCACTTGCAGATGCTGCAAAAAGACTCTTTCCAAACTGCTCCATGAAAAAGAAGGTTCAACTCTGTGAGTTGAATGCACACATCATAAAGAAGTTTCAAAGAATGCTTCTGTCTAGGTTTTATGTGAAGATATTTCTTTTTCCACCATAGGCCTCAAAGCGCTCCAAATGAACACTTGCAGATTCTACAAAAAGAGTGTTTCATAACTGCTCTAGCAAAGGAAAGGTTCACCTCTGTGAGTTGAACACACACATCACAAAGCAGTTTGTGAGAATGCTTCTGTCCAGTTTTAATGGGAAGATATTCCCGCTTCTAACAAAGGCCTGAAAGAGCTCCAAATATCCACTTGCAGATGCTGCAAAAAGACTCTTTCCAAACTGCTCCATGAAAAGGAATGTTCAACTCTGTGAGTTGAATGCACACATCATAAAGAAGTTTCAAAGAATGCTTCTGTCTAGGTTTTATGTGAAGATATTTCCCTTTCCACCATAGGCCTCAAAGCGCTCCAAATGAACACTTGCAGATTCTACAAAAAGTGTGTTTCAAAGCTGCTCTTTCAAAAGAAGTGTTCAACTCTGTGAGTTGGATTCATACTTCACAAAGCAGTTTCACAGAACGTTTCTGTTTCGTTTTTATGGGAAGATATTCCCGTTTGCAACGAAGGCCTGAAAGGGCTCTAACTATCCACTTGCAGATTCTGCCAAAACACACTTTCAAAACTGCTCTATCAAAAGGAAGGCTTATCTCTCCGAGTTGAATGCACACATCATAAAGAGGTTTCTGAGAATGCTTCTGCCTGGTTTATATGTGAAGATATTTCCTTTTCCACCATAGGCCTCAAAGCGCTCCAAACGAACACTTGCAGATTCTACAAAAAGAGTGTTTCAAAACTGCTCTTTCAAAGGAAGTGTTCAACTCTGTGAGTTGGATTCATACTACACAAAGCAGTTTCACAGAACTCTTCTGTTTAGTTTTTATGGGAAGATATTCCCGTTTCCAACGAAGGCCTGAAAGGGCTCCAAATATCCACTTGCAGATTCTGCAAAAACACAGGTTCAAAACTGCTCTATCAAAAGGAAGGCTTATCTCTCTGAGTTGAATGCACACATCATAAAGGGGTTTCTGAGAATGCTTCTGCCTTGTTTATATATGAAGATATTTCTTTTTCCACCATAGGCCTCCAAGCGCTCCAAATGAACACTTGCAGATTCTACAAAAAGAGTGTTTCATAACTGCTCTAGCAAAGGAAAGGTTCACCTCTGTGAGTTGAACACACACATCACAAAGCAGTTTGTGAGAATGCTTCGGTTTAGTTTTTATGGGAAGATATTCCCGCTTCTAACAAAGGCCTGAAAGAGCTCCAAATATCCACTTGCAGATGCTGCAAAAAGACTCTTTCCAAACTGCTCCATGAAAAAGAAGGTTCAACTCTGTGAGTTGAATGCACACATCATAAAGAAGTTTCAAAGAATGCTTCTGTCTAGGTTTTATGTGAAGATATTTCTTTTTCCACCATAGGCCTCAAAGCGCTCCAAATGAACACTTGCAGATTCTACAAAAAGAGTGTTTCAAAGCTGCTCTTTCAAAAGAAGTGTTCAACTCTGTGAGTTGGATTCATACTTCACAAAGGAGTTTCACAGAACGCTTCTGTTTAGTTTTTATGGGAAGATATTCCCGTTTGCAACGAAGGCCTGAAAGGGCTCCAAATATACACTTGCAGATTCTGCAAAAACACAGTTGCAAAACTGCTCTATCAAAAGGAAGGCTTATCTCTCCGAGTTGAATGCACACATCATAAAGAGGTTTCTGAGAATGCTTCTGCCTGGATTATATGTGAAGATATTTCCTTTTCCACCATAGGCCTCAAAGCGCTCCAAACGAACACTTGCAGATTCTACAAAAAGAGTGTTTCAAAACTGCTCTTTGAAAGGAAGTGTTCAACTCTGTGAGTTGGATTCACACTACACAAAGCAGTTTCACAGAACTCTTCTGTTTAGTTTTTAATGGAAGATATTCCCGTTTCCAACGAAGGCCTGAAAGGGCTCCAAATATCCACTTGCAGATTCTGCAAAAACACAGTTTCAAAACTGCTCTATCAAAAGGAAGGCTTATCTCTCTGAGTTGAATGCACACATCATAAAGAGCTTTCTGAGAATGCTTCTGCCTTGTTTATATATGAAGATATTTCTTTTTCCACCATAGGCCTCAAATCGCTCCAAATGAACACTTGCAGATTCTACAAAAAGAGTGTTTCATAACTGCTCTAGCAAAGGAAAGGTTCACCTCTGTGAGTTGAACACACACATCACAAAGCAGTTTGTGAGAATGCTTCTGTCCAGTTTTTATGGGAAGATATTCCCGCTTCTAACAAAGGCCTGAAAGAGCTCCAAATATCCACTTGCAGATGCTGCAAAAAGACTCTTTCCAAACTGCTCCATGAAAAGGAAGGTTCAACTCTGTGAGTTGAATGCACACATCATAAAGAAGTTTCAAAGAATGCTTCTGTCTAGGTATTATGTGACGATATTTCCTTTTCCACCATAGGCCTCAAAGCGCTCCAAATGAACACATGTAGATTCTACAAAAAGAGTGTTTCAAAGCTGCTCTTTCAAAAGAAGTGTTCAACTCTGTGAGTTGGATTCATACTTCACAAAGCAGTTTCACAGAACGCTTCTGTTTCGTTTTTATCAGAAGATATTCCCGTTTGCAACGAAGGCCTGAAAGGGCTCCAAGTATCCACTTGCAGATTCTGCCAAAACACAGTTTCCAATCTGCTCTATCAAAAGGAAGGCTTATCTCTCCGAGTTGAATGCACACATCATAAAGAGGTTTCTGAGAATGCTTCTGCCTGGTTTATATGTGAAGATATTTCCTTTTCCACCATAGGCCTCAAAGCACTCCAAACGAACACTTGCAGATTCTACAAAAAGAGTGTTTCAAAACTGCTCTTTCAAAAGAAGTGTTCAACTCTGTGAGTTGGATTCATACTACACAAAGCAGTTTCACAGAACTCTTCTGTTTAGTTTTTATGGGAAGATATTCCCGTTTCCAACGAAGGCCTGAAAGGGCTCCAAATATCCACTTGCAGATTCTGCAAAAACACAGGTTCAAAACTGCTCTATCAAAAGGAAGGCTTATCTCTCTGAGTTGAATGCACACATCATAAAGGGGTTTCTGAGAATGCTTCTGCCTTGTTTATATATGAAGATATTTCTTTTTCCACCATAGGCCTCAAAGCGCTCCAAATGAACACTTGCAGATTCTACAAAAAGAGTGTTTCGTAACTGCTCTAGCAAAGGAAAGGTTCACCTCTGTGAGTTGAACACACACATCACAAAGCAGTTTGTGAGAATGCTTCGGTTTAGTTTTTATGGGAAGATATTCCCGCTTCTAACAAAGGCCTGAAAGAGCTCCAAATATCCACTTGCAGATGCTGCAAAAAGACTCTTTCCAAACTGCTCCATGAAAAAGAAGGTTCAACTCTGTGAGTTGAATGCACACATCATAAAGAAGTTTCAAAGAATGCTTCTGTCTAGGTTTTATGTGAAGATATTTCTTTTTCCACCATAGGCCTCAAAGCGCTCCAAATGAACACTTGCAGATTCTACAAAAAGAGTGTTTCAAAGCTGCTCTTTCAAAAGAAGTGTTCAACTCTGTGAGTTGGATTCATACTTCACAAAGCAGTTTCACAGAACGCTTCTGTTTAGTTTTTATGGGAAGATATTCCCGTTTCCAACGAAGGCCTGAAAGGGCTCCAAATATACACTTGCAGATTCTGCAAAAACACAGTTGCAAAACTGCTCTATCAAAAGGAAGGCTTATCTCTCCGTGTTGAATGCACACATCATAAAGAGGTTTCTGAGAATGCTTCTGCCTGGATTATATGTGAAGATATTTCCTTTTCCACCATAGGCCTCAAAGCGCTCCAAACGAACACTTGCAGATTCTACAAGAAGAGTGTTTCAAAACTGCTCTTTGAAAGGAAGTGTTCAACTCTGTGAGTTGGATTCATACTACACAAAGCAGTTTCACAGAACTCTTCTGTTTAGTTTTTAAAGGAAGATATTCCCGTTTCCAACGAAGGCCTGAAAGGGCTCCAAATATCCACTTGCAGATTCTGCAAAAACACAGTTTCAAAACTGCTCTATCAAAAGGAAGGCTTATCTCTCTGAGTTGAATGCACACATCATAAAGAGCTTTCTGAGAATGCTTCTGCCTTGTTTATATATGAAGATATTTCTTTTTCCACCATAGGCCTCAAATCGCTCCAAATGAACACTTGCAGATTCTACAAAAAGAGTGTTTCATAACTGCTCTAGCAAAGGAAAGGTTCACCTCTGTGAGTTGAACACAAACATCTCAAAGCAGTTTGTGAGAATGCTTCTGTCCAGTTTTTATGGGAAGATATTCCCGCTTCTAGCAAAGGCCTGAAAGAGCTCCAAATATCCACTTGCAGATGCTGCAAAAAGACTCTTTCCAAACTGCTCCATGAAAAAGAAGGTTCAACTCTGTGAGTTGAATGCACACATCATAAAGAAGTTTCAAAGAATGCTTCTGTCTAGGTTTTATGTGAAGATATTTCTTTTTCCACCATAGGCCTCAAAGCGCTCCAAATGAACACTTGCAGATTCTACAAAAAGAGTGTTTCATAACTGCTCTAGCAAAGGAAAGGTTCACCTCTGTGAGTTGAACACACACATCACAAAGCAGTTTGTGAGAATGCTTCTGTCCAGTTTTAATGGGAAGATATTCCCGCTTCTAACAAAGGCCTGAAAGAGCTCCAAATATCCACTTGCAGATGCTGCAAAAAGACTCTTTCCAAACTGCTCCATGAAAAGGAATGTTCAACTCTGTGAGTTGAATGCACACATCATAAAGAAGTTTCAAAGAATGCTTCTGTCTAGGTTTTATGTGAAGATATTTCCCTTTCCACCATAGGCCTCAAAGCGCTCCAAATGAACACTTGCAGATTCTACAAAAAGTGTGTTTCAAAGCTGCTCTTTCAAAAGAAGTGTTCAACTCTGTGAGTTGGATTCATACTTCACAAAGCAGTTTCACAGAACGTTTCTGTTTCGTTTTTATGGGAAGATATTCCCGTTTGCAACGAAGGCCTGAAAGGGCTCTAACTATCCACTTGCAGATTCTGCCAAAACACACTTTCAAAACTGCTCTATCAAAAGGAAGGCTTATCTCTCCGAGTTGAATGCACACATCATAAAGAGGTTTCTGAGAATGCTTCTGCCTGGTTTATATGTGAAGATATTTCCTTTTCCACCATAGGCCTCAAAGCGCTCCAAACGAACACTTGCAGATTCTACAAAAAGAGTGTTTCAAAACTGCTCTTTCAAAGGAAGTGTTCAACTCTGTGAGTTGGATTCATACTACACAAAGCAGTTTCACAGAACTCTTCTGTTTAGTTTTTATGGGAAGATATTCCCGTTTCCAACGAAGGCCTGAAAGGGCTCCAAATATCCACTTGCAGATTCTGCAAAAACACAGGTTCAAAACTGCTCTATCAAAAGGAAGGCTTATCTCTCTGAGTTGAATGCACACATCATAAAGGGGTTTCTGAGAATGCTTCTGCCTTGTTTATATATGAAGATATTTCTTTTTCCACCATAGGCCTCCAAGCGCTCCAAATGAACACTTGCAGATTCTACAAAAAGAGTGTTTCATAACTGCTCTAGCAAAGGAAAGGTTCACCTCTGTGAGTTGAACACACACATCACAAAGCAGTTTGTGAGAATGCTTCGGTTTAGTTTTTATGGGAAGATATTCCCGCTTCTAACAAAGGCCTGAAAGAGCTCCAAATATCCACTTGCAGATGCTGCAAAAAGACTCTTTCCAAACTGCTCCATGAAAAAGAAGGTTCAACTCTGTGAGTTGAATGCACACATCATAAAGAAGTTTCAAAGAATGCTTCTGTCTAGGTTTTATGTGAAGATATTTCTTTTTCCACCATAGGCCTCAAAGCGCTCCAAATGAACACTTGCAGATTCTACAAAAAGAGTGTTTCAAAGCTGCTCTTTCAAAAGAAGTGTTCAACTCTGTGAGTTGGATTCATACTTCACAAAGGAGTTTCACAGAACGCTTCTGTTTAGTTTTTATGGGAAGATATTCCCGTTTGCAACGAAGGCCTGAAAGGGCTCCAAATATACACTTGCAGATTCTGCAAAAACACAGTTGCAAAACTGCTCTATCAAAAGGAAGGCTTATCTCTCCGAGTTGAATGCACACATCATAAAGAGGTTTCTGAGAATGCTTCTGCCTGGATTATATGTGAAGATATTTCCTTTTCCACCATAGGCCTCAAAGCGCTCCAAACGAACACTTGCAGATTCTACAAAAAGAGTGTTTCAAAACTGCTCTTTGAAAGGAAGTGTTCAACTCTGTGAGTTGGATTCACACTACACAAAGCAGTTTCACAGAACTCTTCTGTTTAGTTTTTAATGGAAGATATTCCCGTTTCCAACGAAGGCCTGAAAGGGCTCCAAATATCCACTTGCAGATTCTGCAAAAACACAGTTTCAAAACTGCTCTATCAAAAGGAAGGCTTATCTCTCTGAGTTGAATGCACACATCATAAAGAGCTTTCTGAGAATGCTTCTGCCTTGTTTATATATGAAGATATTTCTTTTTCCACCATAGGCCTCAAATCGCTCCAAATGAACACTTGCAGATTCTACAAAAAGAGTGTTTCATAACTGCTCTAGCAAAGGAAAGGTTCACCTCTGTGAGTTGAACACACACATCACAAAGCAGTTTGTGAGAATGCTTCTGTCCAGTTTTTATGGGAAGATATTCCCGCTTCTAACAAAGGCCTGAAAGAGCTCCAAATATCCACTTGCAGATGCTGCAAAAAGACTCTTTCCAAACTGCTCCATGAAAAGGAAGGTTCAACTCTGTGAGTTGAATGCACACATCATAAAGAAGTTTCAAAGAATGCTTCTGTCTAGGTATTATGTGACGATATTTCCTTTTCCACCATAGGCCTCAAAGCGCTCCAAATGAACACATGTAGATTCTACAAAAAGAGTGTTTCAAAGCTGCTCTTTCAAAAGAAGTGTTCAACTCTGTGAGTTGGATTCATACTTCACAAAGCAGTTTCACAGAACGCTTCTGTTTCGTTTTTATCAGAAGATATTCCCGTTTGCAACGAAGGCCTGAAAGGGCTCCAAGTATCCACTTGCAGATTCTGCCAAAACACAGTTTCCAATCTGCTCTATCAAAAGGAAGGCTTATCTCTCCGAGTTGAATGCACACATCATAAAGAGGTTTCTGAGAATGCTTCTGCCTGGTTTATATGTGAAGATATTTCCTTTTCCACCATAGGCCTCAAAGCACTCCAAACGAACACTTGCAGATTCTACAAAAAGAGTGTTTCAAAACTGCTCTTTCAAAAGAAGTGTTCAACTCTGTGAGTTGGATTCATACTACACAAAGCAGTTTCACAGAACTCTTCTGTTTAGTTTTTATGGGAAGATATTCCCGTTTCCAACGAAGGCCTGAAAGGGCTCCAAATATCCACTTGCAGATTCTGCAAAAACACAGGTTCAAAACTGCTCTATCAAAAGGAAGGCTTATCTCTCTGAGTTGAATGCACACATCATAAAGGGGTTTCTGAGAATGCTTCTGCCTTGTTTATATATGAAGATATTTCTTTTTCCACCATAGGCCTCAAAGCGCTCCAAATGAACACTTGCAGATTCTACAAAAAGAGTGTTTCGTAACTGCTCTAGCAAAGGAAAGGTTCACCTCTGTGAGTTGAACACACACATCACAAAGCAGTTTGTGAGAATGCTTCGGTTTAGTTTTTATGGGAAGATATTCCCGCTTCTAACAAAGGCCTGAAAGAGCTCCAAATATCCACTTGCAGATGCTGCAAAAAGACTCTTTCCAAACTGCTCCATGAAAAAGAAGGTTCAACTCTGTGAGTTGAATGCACACATCATAAAGAAGTTTCAAAGAATGCTTCTGTCTAGGTTTTATGTGAAGATATTTCTTTTTCCACCATAGGCCTCAAAGCGCTCCAAATGAACACTTGCAGATTCTACAAAAAGAGTGTTTCAAAGCTGCTCTTTCAAAAGAAGTGTTCAACTCTGTGAGTTGGATTCATACTTCACAAAGCAGTTTCACAGAACGCTTCTGTTTAGTTTTTATGGGAAGATATTCCCGTTTCCAACGAAGGCCTGAAAGGGCTCCAAATATACACTTGCAGATTCTGCAAAAACACAGTTGCAAAACTGCTCTATCAAAAGGAAGGCTTATCTCTCCGTGTTGAATGCACACATCATAAAGAGGTTTCTGAGAATGCTTCTGCCTGGATTATATGTGAAGATATTTCCTTTTCCACCATAGGCCTCAAAGCGCTCCAAACGAACACTTGCAGATTCTACAAAAAGAGTGTTTCAAAACTGCTCTTTGAAAGGAAGTGTTCAACTCTGTGAGTTGGATTCACACTACACAAAGCAGTTTCACAGAACTCTTCTGTTTAGTTTTTAATGGAAGATATTCCCGTTTCCAACGAAGGCCTGAAAGGGCTCCAAATATCCACTTGCAGATTCTGCAAAAACACAGTTTCAAAACTGCTCTATCAAAAGGAAGGCTTATCTCTCTGAGTTGAATGCACACATCATAAAGAGCTTTCTGAGAATGCTTCTGCCTTGTTTATATATGAAGATATTTCTTTTTCCACCATAGGCCTCAAATCGCTCCAAATGAACACTTGCAGATTCTACAAAAAGAGGGTTTCATAACTGCTCTAGCAAAGGAAAGGTTCACCTCTGTGAGTTGAACACACACATCACAAAGCAGTTTGTGAGAATGCTTCTGTCCAGTTTTTATGGGAAGATATTCCCGCTTCTAACAAAGGCCTGAAAGAGCTCCAAATATCCACTTGCAGATGCTGCAAAAAGACTCTTTCCAAACTGCTCCATGAAAAGGAAGGTTCAACTCTGTGAGTTGAATGCACACATCATAAAGAAGTTTCAAAGAATGCTTCTGTCTAGGTATTATGTGACGATATTTCCTTTTCCACCATAGGCCTCAAAGCGCTCCAAATGAACACATGTAGATTCTACAAAAAGAGTGTTTCAAAGCTGCTCTTTCAAAAGAAGTGTTCAACTCTGTGAGTTGGATTCATACTTCACAAAGCAGTTTCACAGAACGTTTCTGTTTCGTTTTTATCAGAAGATATTCCCGTTTGCAACGAAGGCCTGAAAGGGCTCCAAGTATCCACTTGCAGATTCTGCCAAAACACAGTTTCCAATCTGCTCTATCAAAAGGAAGGCTTATCTCTCCGAGTTGAATGCACACATCATAAAGAGGTTTCTGAGAATGCTTCTGCCTGGTTTATATGTGAAGATATTTCCTTTTCCACCATAGGCCTCAAAGCGCTCCAAACGAACACTTGCAGATTCTACAAAAAGAGTGTTTCAAAACTGCTCTTTCAAAAGAAGTGTTCATCTCTGTGAGTTGGATTCATACTACACAAAGCAGTTTCACAGAACTCTTCTGTTTAGTTTTTATGGGAAGATATTCCCGTTTCCAACGAAGGCCTGAAAGGGCTCCAATATCCACTTGCAGATTCTGCAAAAACACAGGTTCAAAACTGCTCTATCAAAAGGAAGGCTTATCTCTCCGAGTTGAATGCACACATCATAAAGAGGTTTCTGAGAATGCTTCTGCCTGGATTATATGTGAAGATATTTCCTTTTCCACCATAGGCCTCAAAGCGCTCCAAACGAACACTTGCAGATTCTACAAGAAGAGTGTTTCAAAACTGCTCTTTGAAAGGAAGTGTTCAACTCTGTGAGTTGGATTCATACTACACAAAGCAGTTTCACAGAACTCTTCTGTTTAGTTTTTAAAGGAAGATATTCCCGTTTCCAACGAAGGCCTGAAAGGGCTCCAAATATCCACTTGCAGATTCTGCAAAAACACAGTTTCAAAACTGCTCTATCAAAAGGAAGGCTTATCTCTCTGAGTTGAATGCACACATCATAAAGAGCTTTCTGAGAATGCTTCTGCCTTGTTTATATATGAAGATATTTCTTTTTCCACCATAGGCCTCAAATCGCTCCAAATGAACACTTGCAGATTCTACAAAAAGAGTGTTTCATAACTGCTCTAGCAAAGGAAAGGTTCACCTCTGTGAGTTGAACACAAACATCTCAAAGCAGTTTGTGAGAATGCTTCTGTCCAGTTTTTATGGGAAGATATTCCCGCTTCTAGCAAAGGCCTGAAAGAGCTCCAAATATCCACTTGCAGATGCTGCAAAAAGACTCTTTCCAAACTGCTCCATGAAAAAGAAGGTTCAACTCTGTGAGTTGAATGCACACATCATAAAGAAGTTTCAAAGAATGCTTCTGTCTAGGTTTTATGTGAAGATATTTCTTTTTCCACCATAGGCCTCAAAGCGCTCCAAATGAACACTTGCAGATTCTACAAAAAGAGTGTTTCATAACTGCTCTAGCAAAGGAAAGGTTCACCTCTGTGAGTTGAACACACACATCACAAAGCAGTTTGTGAGAATGCTTCTGTCCAGTTTTAATGGGAAGATATTCCCGCTTCTAACAAAGGCCTGAAAGAGCTCCAAATATCCACTTGCAGATGCTGCAAAAAGACTCTTTCCAAACTGCTCCATGAAAAGGAATGTTCAACTCTGTGAGTTGAATGCACACATCATAAAGAAGTTTCAAAGAATGCTTCTGTCTAGGTTTTATGTGAAGATATTTCCCTTTCCACCATAGGCCTCAAAGCGCTCCAAATGAACACTTGCAGATTCTACAAAAAGTGTGTTTCAAAGCTGCTCTTTCAAAAGAAGTGTTCAACTCTGTGAGTTGGATTCATACTTCACAAAGCAGTTTCACAGAACGTTTCTGTTTCGTTTTTATGGGAAGATATTCCCGTTTGCAACGAAGGCCTGAAAGGGCTCTAACTATCCACTTGCAGATTCTGCCAAAACACACTTTCAAAACTGCTCTATCAAAAGGAAGGCTTATCTCTCCGAGTTGAATGCACACATCATAAAGAGGTTTCTGAGAATGCTTCTGCCTGGTTTATATGTGAAGATATTTCCTTTTCCACCATAGGCCTCAAAGCGCTCCAAACGAACACTTGCAGATTCTACAAAAAGAGTGTTTCAAAACTGCTCTTTCAAAGGAAGTGTTCAACTCTGTGAGTTGGATTCATACTACACAAAGCAGTTTCACAGAACTCTTCTGTTTAGTTTTTATGGGAAGATATTCCCGTTTCCAACGAAGGCCTGAAAGGGCTCCAAATATCCACTTGCAGATTCTGCAAAAACACAGGTTCAAAACTGCTCTATCAAAAGGAAGGCTTATCTCTCTGAGTTGAATGCACACATCATAAAGGGGTTTCTGAGAATGCTTCTGCCTTGTTTATATATGAAGATATTTCTTTTTCCACCATAGGCCTCCAAGCGCTCCAAATGAACACTTGCAGATTCTACAAAAAGAGTGTTTCATAACTGCTCTAGCAAAGGAAAGGTTCACCTCTGTGAGTTGAACACACACATCACAAAGCAGTTTGTGAGAATGCTTCGGTTTAGTTTTTATGGGAAGATATTCCCGCTTCTAACAAAGGCCTGAAAGAGCTCCAAATATCCACTTGCAGATGCTGCAAAAAGACTCTTTCCAAACTGCTCCATGAAAAAGAAGGTTCAACTCTGTGAGTTGAATGCACACATCATAAAGAAGTTTCAAAGAATGCTTCTGTCTAGGTTTTATGTGAAGATATTTCTTTTTCCACCATAGGCCTCAAAGCGCTCCAAATGAACACTTGCAGATTCTACAAAAAGAGTGTTTCAAAGCTGCTCTTTCAAAAGAAGTGTTCAACTCTGTGAGTTGGATTCATACTTCACAAAGCAGTTTCACAGAACGCTTCTGTTTAGTTTTTATGGGAAGATATTCCCGTTTGCAACGAAGGCCTGAAAGGGCTCCAAATATACACTTGCAGATTCTGCAAAAACACAGTTGCAAAACTGCTCTATCAAAAGGAAGGCTTATCTCTCCGAGTTGAATGCACACATCATAAAGAGGTTTCTGAGAATGCTTCTGCCTGGATTATATGTGAAGATATTTCCTTTTCCACCATAGGCCTCAAAGCGCTCCAAACGAACACTTGCAGATTCTACAAAAAGAGTGTTTCAAAACTGCTCTTTGAAAGGAAGTGTTCAACTCTGTGAGTTGGATTCACACTACACAAAGCAGTTTCACAGAACTCTTCTGTTTAGTTTTTAATGGAAGATATTCCCGTTTCCAACGAAGGCCTGAAAGGGCTCCAAATATCCACTTGCAGATTCTGCAAAAACACAGTTTCAAAACTGCTCTATCAAAAGGAAGGCTTATCTCTCTGAGTTGAATGCACACATCATAAAGAGCTTTCTGAGAATGCTTCTGCCTTGTTTATATATGAAGATATTTCTTTTTCCACCATAGGCCTCAAATCGCTCCAAATGAACACTTGCAGATTCTACAAAAAGAGTGTTTCATAACTGCTCTAGCAAAGGAAAGGTTCACCTCTGTGAGTTGAACACACACATCACAAAGCAGTTTGTGAGAATGCTTCTGTCCAGTTTTTATGGGAAGATATTCCCGCTTCTAACAAAGGCCTGAAAGAGCTCCAAATATCCACTTGCAGATGCTGCAAAAAGACTCTTTCCAAACTGCTCCATGAAAAGGAAGGTTCAACTCTGTGAGTTGAATGCACACATCATAAAGAAGTTTCAAAGAATGCTTCTGTCTAGGTATTATGTGACGATATTTCCTTTTCCACCATAGGCCTCAAAGCGCTCCAAATGAACACATGTAGATTCTACAAAAAGAGTGTTTCAAAGCTGCTCTTTCAAAAGAAGTGTTCAACTCTGTGAGTTGGATTCATACTTCACAAAGCAGTTTCACAGAACGTTTCTGTTTCGTTTTTATCAGAAGATATTCCCGTTTGCAACGAAGGCCTGAAAGGGCTCCAAGTATCCACTTGCAGATTCTGCCAAAACACAGTTTCCAATCTGCTCTATAAAAAGGAAGGCTTATCTCTCCGAGTTGAATGCACACATCATAAAGAGGTTTCTGAGAATGCTTCTGCCTGGTTTATATGTGAAGATATTTCCTTTTCCACCATAGGCCTCAAAGCACTCCAAACGAACACTTGCAGATTCTACAAAAAGAGTGTTTCAAAACTGCTCTTTCAAAAGAAGTGTTCAACTCTGTGAGTTGGATTCATACTACACAAAGCAGTTTCACAGAACTCTTCTGTTTAGTTTTTATGGGAAGATATTCCCGTTTCCAACGAAGGCCTGAAATGGCTCCAAATATCCACTTGCAGATTCTGCAAAAACACAGGTTCAAAACTGCTCTATCAAAAGGAAGGCTTATCTCTCTGAGTTGAATGCACACATCATAAAGGGGTTTCTGAGAATGCTTCTGCCTTGTTTATATATGAAGATATTTCTTTTTCCACCATAGGCCTCAAAGCGCTCCAAATGAACACTTGCAGATTCTACAAAAAGAGTGTTTCATAACTGCTCTAGCAAAGGAAAGGTTCACCTCTGTGAGTTGAACACACACATCACAAAGCAGTTTGTGAGAATGCTTCGGTTTAGTTTTTATGGGAAGATATTCCCGCTTCTAACAAAGGCCTGAAAGAGCTCCAAATATCCACTTGCAGATGCTGCAAAAAGACTCTTTCCAAACTGCTCCATGAAAAAGAAGGTTCAACTCTGTGAGTTGAATGCACACATCATAAAGAAGTTTCAAAGAATGCTTCTGTCTAGGTTTTATGTGAAGATATTTCTTTTTCCACCATAGGCCTCAAAGCGCTCCAAATGAACACTTGCAGATTCTACAAAAAGAGTGTTTCAAAGCTGCTCTTTCAAAAGAAGTGTTCAACTCTGTGAGTTGGATTCATACTTCACAAAGCAGTTTCACAGAACGCTTCTGTTTAGTTTTTATGGGAAGATATTCCCGTTTCCAACGAAGGCCTGAAAGGGCTCCAAATATACACTTGCAGATTCTGCAAAAACACAGTTGCAAAACTGCTCTATCAAAAGGAAGGCTTATCTCTCCGTGTTGAATGCACACATCATAAAGAGGTTTCTGAGAATGCTTCTGCCTGGATTATATGTGAAGATATTTCCTTTTCCACCATAGGCCTCAAAGCGCTCCAAACGAACACTTGCAGATTCTACAAAAAGAGTATTTCAAAACTGCTCTTTGAAAGGAAGTGTTCAACTCTGTGAGTTGGATTCACACTACACAAAGCAGTTTCACAGAACTCTTCTGTTTAGTTTTTAATGGAAGATATTCCCGTTTCCAACGAAGGCCTGAAAGGGCTCCAAATATCCACTTGCAGATTCTGCAAAAACACAGTTTCAAAACTGCTCTATCAAAAGGAAGGCTTATCTCTCTGAGTTGAATGCACACATCATAAAGAGCTTTCTGAGAATGCTTCTGCCTTGTTTATATATGAAGATATTTCTTTTTCCACCATAGGCCTCAAATCGCTCCAAATGAACACTTGCAGATTCTACAAAAAGAGTGTTTCATAACTGCTCTAGCAAAGGAAAGGTTCACCTCTGTGAGTTGAACACACACATCACAAAGCAGTTTGTGAGAATGCTTCTGTCCAGTTTTTATGGGAAGATATTCCCGCTTCTAACAAAGGCCTGAAAGAGCTCCAAATATCCACTTGCAGATGCTGCAAAAAGACTCTTTCCAAACTGCTCCATGAAAAGGAAGGTTCAACTCTGTGAGTTGAATGCACACATCATAAAGAAGTTTCAAAGAATGCTTCTGTCTAGGTATTATGTGACGATATTTCCTTTTCCACCATAGGCCTCAAAGCGCTCCAAATGAACACATGTAGATTCTACAAAAAGAGTGTTTCAAAGCTGCTCTTTCAAAAGAAGTGTTCAACTCTGTGAGTTGGATTCATACTTCACAAAGCAGTTTCACAGAACGTTTCTGTTTCGTTTTTATCAGAAGATATTCCCGTTTGCAACGAAGGCCTGAAAGGGCTCCAAGTATCCACTTGCAGATTCTGCCAAAACACAGTTTCCAATCTGCTCTATCAAAAGGAAGGCTTATCTCTCCGAGTTGAATGCACACATCATAAAGAGGTTTCTGAGAATGCTTCTGCCTGGTTTATATGTGAAGATATTTCCTTTTCCACCATAGGCCTCAAAGCACTCCAAACGAACACTTGCAGATTCTACAAAAAGAGTGTTTCAAAACTGCTCTTTCAAAAGAAGTGTTCAACTCTGTGAGTTGGATTCATACTACACAAAGCAGTTTCACAGAACTCTTCTGTTTAGTTTTTATGGGAAGATATTCCCGTTTCCAACGAAGGCCTGAAAGGGCTCCAAATATCCACTTGTAGATTCTGCAAAAACACAGTTTCAAAACTGCTCTATCAAAAGGAAGGCTTATCTCTCTGAGTTGAATGCACACATCATAAAGGGGTTTCTGAGAATGCTTCTGCCTTGTTTATATATGAAGATATTTCTTTTTCCACCATAGGCCTCAAAGCGCTCCAAATGAACACTTGCAGATTCTACAAAAAGAGTGTTTCGTAACTGCTCTAGCAAAGGAAAGGTTCACCTCTGTGAGTTGAACACACACATCACAAAGCAGTTTGTGAGAATGCTTCGGTTTAGTTTTTATGGGAAGATATTCCCGCTTCTAACAAAGGCCTGAAAGAGCTCCAAATATCCACTTGCAGATGCTGCAAAAAGACTCTTTCCAAACTGCTCCATGAAAAAGAAGGTTCAACTCTGTGAGTTGAATGCACACATCATAAAGAAGTTTCAAAGAATGCTTCTGTCTAGGTTTTATGTGAAGATATTTCTTTTTCCACCATAGGCCTCAAAGCGCTCCAAATGAACACTTGCAGATTCTACAAAAAGAGTGTTTCAAAGCTGCTCTTTCAAAAGAAGTGTTCAACTCTGTGAGTTGGATTCATACTTCACAAAGCAGTTTCACAGAACGCTTCTGTTTAGTTTTTATGGGAAGATATTCCCGTTTCCAACGAAGGCCTGAAAGGGCTCCAAATATACACTTGCAGATTCTGCAAAAACACAGTTGCAAAACTGCTCTATCAAAAGGAAGGCTTATCTCTCCGTGTTGAATGCACACATCATAAAGAGGTTTCTGAGAATGCTTCTGCCTGGATTATATGTGAAGATATTTCCTTTTCCACCATAGGCCTCAAAGCGCTCCAAACGAACACTTGCAGATTCTACAAAAAGAGTGTTTCAAAACTGCTCTTTGAAAGGAAGTGTTCAACTCTGTGAGTTGGATTCACACTACACAAAGCAGTTTCACAGAACTCTTCTGTTTAGTTTTTAATGGAAGATATTCCCGTTTCCAACGAAGGCCTGAAAGGGCTCCAAATATCCACTTGCAGATTCTGCAAAAACACAGTTTCAAAACTGCTCTATCAAAAGGAAGGCTTATCTCTCTGAGTTGAATGCACACATCATAAAGAGCTTTCTGAGAATGCTTCTGCCTTGTTTATATATGAAGATATTTCTTTTTCCACCATAGGCCTCAAATCGCTCCAAATGAACACTTGCAGATTCTACAAAAAGAGGGTTTCATAACTGCTCTAGCAAAGGAAAGGTTCACCTCTGTGAGTTGAACACACACATCACAAAGCAGTTTGTGAGAATGCTTCTGTCCAGTTTTTATGGGAAGATATTCCCGCTTCTAACAAAGGCCTGAAAGAGCTCCAAATATCCACTTGCAGATGCTGCAAAAAGACTCTTTCCAAACTGCTCCATGAAAAGGAAGGTTCAACTCTGTGAGTTGAATGCACACATCATAAAGAAGTTTCAAAGAATGCTTCTGTCTAGGTATTATGTGACGATATTTCCTTTTCCACCATAGGCCTCAAAGCGCTCCAAATGAACACATGTAGATTCTACAAAAAGAGTGTTTCAAAGCTGCTCTTTCAAAAGAAGTGTTCAACTCTGTGAGTTGGATTCATACTTCACAAAGCAGTTTCACAGAACGTTTCTGTTTCGTTTTTATCAGAAGATATTCCCGTTTGCAACGAAGGCCTGAAAGGGCTCCAAGTATCCACTTGCAGATTCTGCCAAAACACAGTTTCCAATCTGCTCTATCAAAAGGAAGGCTTATCTCTCCGAGTTGAATGCACACATCATAAAGAGGTTTCTGAGAATGCTTCTGCCTGGTTTATATGTGAAGATATTTCCTTTTCCACCATAGGCCTCAAAGCGCTCCAAACGAACACTTGCAGATTCTACAAAAAGAGTGTTTCAAAACTGCTCTTTCAAAAGAAGTGTTCATCTCTGTGAGTTGGATTCATACTACACAAAGCAGTTTCACAGAACTCTTCTGTTTAGTTTTTATGGGAAGATATTCCCGTTTCCAACGAAGGCCTGAAAGGGCTCCAATATCCACTTGCAGATTCTGCAAAAACACAGGTTCAAAACTGCTCTATCAAAAGGAAGGCTTATCTCTCTGAGTTGAATGCACACATCATAAAGAGCTTTCTGAGAATGCTTCTGCCTTGTTTATATATGAAGATATTTCTTTTTCCACCATAGGCCTCAAATCGCTCCAAATGAACACTTGCAGATTCTACAAAAAGAGTGTTTCATAACTGCTCTAGCAAAGGAAAGGTTCACCTCTGTGAGTTGAACACACACATCACAAAGCAGTTTGTGAGAATGCTTCTGTCCAGTTTTTATGGGAAGATATTCCCGCTTCTAACAAAGGCCTGAAAGAGCTCCAAATATCCACTTGCAGATGCTGCAAAAGACTCTTTCCAAACTGCTCCGTGAAAAGGAAGGTTCAACTCTGTGAGTTGAATGCACACATCATAAAGAAGTTTCAAAGAATGCTTCTGTCTAGGCATTATGTGACGATATTCCCTTTTCCACCATAGGCCTCAAAGCGCTCCAAATGAACACATGTAGATTCTACAAAAAGAGTGTTTCAAAGCTGCTCTTTCAAAAGAAGTGTTCAACTCTGTGAGTTGGATTCATACTTCACAAAGCAGTTTCACAGAACGTTTCTGTTTCGTTTTTATAGGAAGATATTCCCGTTTGCAACGAAGGCCTGTAAGGGCTCTAAGTATCCACTTGCAGATTCTGCCAAAACACAGTTTCAAAACTGCTCTATCAAAAGGAAGGCTTATCTCTCCGAGTTGAATACACACATCATAAAGAGGTTTCTGAGAATGCTTCTGCCTGGTTTATATGTGAAGATATTTCCTTTTCCACCATAGGCCTCAAAGCGCTCCAAACGAACACTTGCAGATTCTACAAAAAGAGTGTTTCAAAACTGCTCTTTCTAAGGAAGTGTTCAACTCTGTGAGTTGGATTCATACTACACAAAGCAGTATCACAGAACTCTTCTGTTTAGTTTTTATGGGAAGATATTCCCGTTTCCAACGAAGGCCTGAAAGGGCTCCAAATATCCACTTGCAGATTCTGCAAAAATACAGTTTCAAAACTGCTCTATCAAAAGGAAGGCTTATCTCTCTGAGTTGAATGCACACATCATAAAGAGCTTTCTGAGAATGCTTCTGCCTTGTTTATATATGAAGATATTTCTTTTTCCACCATAGGCCTCAAATCGCTCCAAATGAACACTTGCAGATTCTACAAAAAGAGTGTTTCATAACTGCTCTAGCAAAGGAAAGGTTCACCTCTGTGAGTTGAACACAAACATCTCAAAGCAGTTTGTGAGAATGCTTCTGTCCAGTTTTTATGGGAAGATATTCCCGCTTCTAGCAAAGGCCTGAAAGAGCTCCAAATATCCACTTGCAGATGCTGCAAAAAGACTCTTTCCAAACTGCTCCATGAAAAAGAAGGTTCAACTCTGTGAGTTGAATGCACACATCATAAAGAAGTTTCAAAGAATGCTTCTGTCTAGGTTTTATGTGAAGATATTTCTTTTTCCACCATAGGCCTCAAAGCGCTCCAAATGAACACTTGCAGATTCTACAAAAAGAGTGTTTCATAACTGCTCTAGCAAAGGAAAGGTTCACCTCTGTGAGTTGAACACACACATCACAAAGCAGTTTGTGAGAATGCTTCTGTCCAGTTTTAATGGGAAGATATTCCCGCTTCTAACAAAGGCCTGAAAGAGCTCCAAATATCCACTTCCAGATGCTGCAAAAAGACTCTTTCCAAACTGCTCCATGAAAAGGAATGTTCAACTCTGTGAGTTGAATGCACACATCATAAAGAAGTTTCAAAGAATGCTTCTGTCTAGGTTTTATGTGAAGATATTTCCCTTTCCACCATAGGCCTCAAAGCGCTCCAAATGAACACTTGCAGATTCTACAAAAAGAGTGTTTCAAAGCTGCTCTTTCAAAAGAAGTGTTCAACTCTGTGAGTTGGATTCATACTTCACAAAGCAGTTTCACAGAACGTTTCTGTTTCGTTTTTATGGGAAGATATTCCCGTTTGCAACGAAGGCCTGAAAGGGCTCTAAGTATCCACTTGCAGATTCTGCCAAAACACACTTTCAAAACTGCTCTATCAAAAGGAAGGCTTATCTCTCCGAGTTGAATGCACACATCATAAAGAGGTTTCTGAGAATGCTTCTGCCTGGTTTATATGTGAAGATATTTCCTTTTCCACCATAGGCCTCAAAGCGCTCCAAACGAACACTTGCAGATTCTACAAAAAGAGTGTTTCAAAACTGCTCTTTGAAAGGAAGTGTTCAACTCTGTGAGTTGGATTCACACTACACAAAGCAGTTTCACAGAACTCTTCTGTTTAGTTTTTAATGGAAGATATTCCCGTTTCCAACGAAGGCCTGAAAGGGCTCCAAATATCCACTTGCAGATTCTGCAAAAACACAGTTTCAAAACTGCTCTATCAAAAGGAAGGCTTATCTCTCTGAGTTGAATGCACACATCATAAAGAGCTTTCTGAGAATGCTTCTGCCTTGTTTATATATGAAGATATTTCTTTTTCCACCATAGGCCTCAAATCGCTCCAAATGAACACTTGCAGATTCTACAAAAAGAGTGTTTCATAACTGCTCTAGCAAAGGAAAGGTTCACCTCTGTGAGTTGAACACACACATCACAAAGCAGTTTGTGAGAATGCTTCTGTCCAGTTTTTATGGGAAGATATTCCCGCTTCTAACAAAGGCCTGAAAGAGCTCCAAATATCCACTTGCAGATGCTGCAAAAAGACTCTTTCCAAACTGCTCCATGAAAAGGAAGGTTCAACTCTGTGAGTTGAATGCACACATCATAAAGAAGTTTCAAAGAATGCTTCTGTCTAGGTATTATGTGACGATATTTCCTTTTCCACCATAGGCCTCAAAGCGCTCCAAATGAACACATGTAGATTCTACAAAAAGAGTGTTTCAAAGCTGCTCTTTCAAAAGAAGTGTTCAACTCTGTGAGTTGGATTCATACTTCACAAAGCAGTTTCACAGAACGTTTCTGTTTCGTTTTTATCAGAAGATATTCCCGTTTGCAACGAAGGCCTGAAAGGGCTCCAAGTATCCACTTGCAGATTCTGCCAAAACACAGTTTCCAATCTGCTCTATAAAAAGGAAGGCTTATCTCTCCGAGTTGAATGCACACATCATAAAGAGGTTTCTGAGAATGCTTCTGCCTGGTTTATATGTGAAGATATTTCCTTTTCCACCATAGGCCTCAAAGCACTCCAAACGAACACTTGCAGATTCTACAAAAAGAGTGTTTCAAAACTGCTCTTTCAAAAGAAGTGTTCAACTCTGTGAGTTGGATTCATACTACACAAAGCAGTTTCACAGAACTCTTCTGTTTAGTTTTTATGGGAAGATATTCCCGTTTCCAACGAAGGCCTGAAATGGCTCCAAATATCCACTTGCAGATTCTGCAAAAACACAGGTTCAAAACTGCTCTATCAAAAGGAAGGCTTATCTCTCTGAGTTGAATGCACACATCATAAAGGGGTTTCTGAGAATGCTTCTGCCTTGTTTATATATGAAGATATTTCTTTTTCCACCATAGGCCTCAAAGCGCTCCAAATGAACACTTGCAGATTCTACAAAAAGAGTGTTTCATAACTGCTCTAGCAAAGGAAAGGTTCACCTCTGTGAGTTGAACACACACATCACAAAGCAGTTTGTGAGAATGCTTCGGTTTAGTTTTTATGGGAAGATATTCCCGCTTCTAACAAAGGCCTGAAAGAGCTCCAAATATCCACTTGCAGATGCTGCAAAAAGACTCTTTCCAAACTGCTCCATGAAAAAGAAGGTTCAACTCTGTGAGTTGAATGCACACATCATAAAGAAGTTTCAAAGAATGCTTCTGTCTAGGTTTTATGTGAAGATATTTCTTTTTCCACCATAGGCCTCAAAGCGCTCCAAATGAACACTTGCAGATTCTACAAAAAGAGTGTTTCAAAGCTGCTCTTTCAAAAGAAGTGTTCAACTCTGTGAGTTGGATTCATACTTCACAAAGCAGTTTCACAGAACGCTTCTGTTTAGTTTTTATGGGAAGATATTCCCGTTTCCAACGAAGGCCTGAAAGGGCTCCAAATATACACTTGCAGATTCTGCAAAAACACAGTTGCAAAACTGCTCTATCAAAAGGAAGGCTTATCTCTCCGTGTTGAATGCACACATCATAAAGAGGTTTCTGAGAATGCTTCTGCCTGGATTATATGTGAAGATATTTCCTTTTCCACCATAGGCCTCAAAGCGCTCCAAACGAACACTTGCAGATTCTACAAAAAGAGTATTTCAAAACTGCTCTTTGAAAGGAAGTGTTCAACTCTGTGAGTTGGATTCACACTACACAAAGCAGTTTCACAGAACTCTTCTGTTTAGTTTTTAATGGAAGATATTCCCGTTTCCAACGAAGGCCTGAAAGGGCTCCAAATATCCACTTGCAGATTCTGCAAAAACACAGTTTCAAAACTGCTCTATCAAAAGGAAGGCTTATCTCTCTGAGTTGAATGCACACATCATAAAGAGCTTTCTGAGAATGCTTCTGCCTTGTTTATATATGAAGATATTTCTTTTTCCACCATAGGCCTCAAATCGCTCCAAATGAACACTTGCAGATTCTACAAAAAGAGTGTTTCATAACTGCTCTAGCAAAGGAAAGGTTCACCTCTGTGAGTTGAACACACACATCACAAAGCAGTTTGTGAGAATGCTTCTGTCCAGTTTTTATGGGAAGATATTCCCGCTTCTAACAAAGGCCTGAAAGAGCTCCAAATATCCACTTGCAGATGCTGCAAAAAGACTCTTTCCAAACTGCTCCATGAAAAGGAAGGTTCAACTCTGTGAGTTGAATGCACACATCATAAAGAAGTTTCAAAGAATGCTTCTGTCTAGGTATTATGTGACGATATTTCCTTTTCCACCATAGGCCTCAAAGCGCTCCAAATGAACACATGTAGATTCTACAAAAAGAGTGTTTCAAAGCTGCTCTTTCAAAAGAAGTGTTCAACTCTGTGAGTTGGATTCATACTTCACAAAGCAGTTTCACAGAACGTTTCTGTTTCGTTTTTATCAGAAGATATTCCCGTTTGCAACGAAGGCCTGAAAGGGCTCCAAGTATCCACTTGCAGATTCTGCCAAAACACAGTTTCCAATCTGCTCTATCAAAAGGAAGGCTTATCTCTCCGAGTTGAATGCACACATCATAAAGAGGTTTCTGAGAATGCTTCTGCCTGGTTTATATGTGAAGATATTTCCTTTTCCACCATAGGCCTCAAAGCACTCCAAACGAACACTTGCAGATTCTACAAAAAGAGTGTTTCAAAACTGCTCTTTCAAAAGAAGTGTTCAACTCTGTGAGTTGGATTCATACTACACAAAGCAGTTTCACAGAACTCTTCTGTTTAGTTTTTATGGGAAGATATTCCCGTTTCCAACGAAGGCCTGAAAGGGCTCCAAATATCCACTTGTAGATTCTGCAAAAACACAGTTTCAAAACTGCTCTATCAAAAGGAAGGCTTATCTCTCTGAGTTGAATGCACACATCATAAAGGGGTTTCTGAGAATGCTTCTGCCTTGTTTATATATGAAGATATTTCTTTTTCCACCATAGGCCTCAAAGCGCTCCAAATGAACACTTGCAGATTCTACAAAAAGAGTGTTTCGTAACTGCTCTAGCAAAGGAAAGGTTCACCTCTGTGAGTTGAACACACACATCACAAAGCAGTTTGTGAGAATGCTTCGGTTTAGTTTTTATGGGAAGATATTCCCGCTTCTAACAAAGGCCTGAAAGAGCTCCAAATATCCACTTGCAGATGCTGCAAAAAGACTCTTTCCAAACTGCTCCATGAAAAAGAAGGTTCAACTCTGTGAGTTGAATGCACACATCATAAAGAAGTTTCAAAGAATGCTTCTGTCTAGGTTTTATGTGAAGATATTTCTTTTTCCACCATAGGCCTCAAAGCGCTCCAAATGAACACTTGCAGATTCTACAAAAAGAGTGTTTCAAAGCTGCTCTTTCAAAAGAAGTGTTCAACTCTGTGAGTTGGATTCATACTTCACAAAGCAGTTTCACAGAACGCTTCTGTTTAGTTTTTATGGGAAGATATTCCCGTTTCCAACGAAGGCCTGAAAGGGCTCCAAATATACACTTGCAGATTCTGCAAAAACACAGTTGCAAAACTGCTCTATCAAAAGGAAGGCTTATCTCTCCGTGTTGAATGCACACATCATAAAGAGGTTTCTGAGAATGCTTCTGCCTGGATTATATGTGAAGATATTTCCTTTTCCACCATAGGCCTCAAAGCGCTCCAAACGAACACTTGCAGATTCTACAAAAAGAGTGTTTCAAAACTGCTCTTTGAAAGGAAGTGTTCAACTCTGTGAGTTGGATTCACACTACACAAAGCAGTTTCACAGAACTCTTCTGTTTAGTTTTTAATGGAAGATATTCCCGTTTCCAACGAAGGCCTGAAAGGGCTCCAAATATCCACTTGCAGATTCTGCAAAAACACAGTTTCAAAACTGCTCTATCAAAAGGAAGGCTTATCTCTCTGAGTTGAATGCACACATCATAAAGAGCTTTCTGAGAATGCTTCTGCCTTGTTTATATATGAAGATATTTCTTTTTCCACCATAGGCCTCAAATCGCTCCAAATGAACACTTGCAGATTCTACAAAAAGAGGGTTTCATAACTGCTCTAGCAAAGGAAAGGTTCACCTCTGTGAGTTGAACACACACATCACAAAGCAGTTTGTGAGAATGCTTCTGTCCAGTTTTTATGGGAAGATATTCCCGCTTCTAACAAAGGCCTGAAAGAGCTCCAAATATCCACTTGCAGATGCTGCAAAAAGACTCTTTCCAAACTGCTCCATGAAAAGGAAGGTTCAACTCTGTGAGTTGAATGCACACATCATAAAGAAGTTTCAAAGAATGCTTCTGTCTAGGTATTATGTGACGATATTTCCTTTTCCACCATAGGCCTCAAAGCGCTCCAAATGAACACATGTAGATTCTACAAAAAGAGTGTTTCAAAGCTGCTCTTTCAAAAGAAGTGTTCAACTCTGTGAGTTGGATTCATACTTCACAAAGCAGTTTCACAGAACGTTTCTGTTTCGTTTTTATCAGAAGATATTCCCGTTTGCAACGAAGGCCTGAAAGGGCTCCAAGTATCCACTTGCAGATTCTGCCAAAACACAGTTTCCAATCTGCTCTATCAAAAGGAAGGCTTATCTCTCCGAGTTGAATGCACACATCATAAAGAGGTTTCTGAGAATGCTTCTGCCTGGTTTATATGTGAAGATATTTCCTTTTCCACCATAGGCCTCAAAGCGCTCCAAACGAACACTTGCAGATTCTACAAAAAGAGTGTTTCAAAACTGCTCTTTCAAAAGAAGTGTTCATCTCTGTGAGTTGGATTCATACTACACAAAGCAGTTTCACAGAACTCTTCTGTTTAGTTTTTATGGGAAGATATTCCCGTTTCCAACGAAGGCCTGAAAGGGCTCCAATATCCACTTGCAGATTCTGCAAAAACACAGGTTCAAAACTGCTCTATCAAAAGGAAGGCTTATCTCTCTGAGTTGAATGCACACATCATAAAGAGCTTTCTGAGAATGCTTCTGCCTTGTTTATATATGAAGATATTTCTTTTTCCACCATAGGCCTCAAATCGCTCCAAATGAACACTTGCAGATTCTACAAAAAGAGTGTTTCATAACTGCTCTAGCAAAGGAAAGGTTCACCTCTGTGAGTTGAACACACACATCACAAAGCAGTTTGTGAGAATGCTTCTGTCCAGTTTTTATGGGAAGATATTCCCGCTTCTAACAAAGGCCTGAAAGAGCTCCAAATATCCACTTGCAGATGCTGCAAAAGACTCTTTCCAAACTGCTCCGTGAAAAGGAAGGTTCAACTCTGTGAGTTGAATGCACACATCATAAAGAAGTTTCAAAGAATGCTTCTGTCTAGGCATTATGTGACGATATTCCCTTTTCCACCATAGGCCTCAAAGCGCTCCAAATGAACACATGTAGATTCTACAAAAAGAGTGTTTCAAAGCTGCTCTTTCAAAAGAAGTGTTCAACTCTGTGAGTTGGATTCATACTTCACAAAGCAGTTTCACAGAACGTTTCTGTTTCGTTTTTATAGGAAGATATTCCCGTTTGCAACGAAGGCCTGTAAGGGCTCTAAGTATCCACTTGCAGATTCTGCCAAAACACAGTTTCAAAACTGCTCTATCAAAAGGAAGGCTTATCTCTCCGAGTTGAATACACACATCATAAAGAGGTTTCTGAGAATGCTTCTGCCTGGTTTATATGTGAAGATATTTCCTTTTCCACCATAGGCCTCAAAGCGCTCCAAACGAACACTTGCAGATTCTACAAAAAGAGTGTTTCAAAACTGCTCTTTCTAAGGAAGTGTTCAACTCTGTGAGTTGGATTCATACTACACAAAGCAGTATCACAGAACTCTTCTGTTTAGTTTTTATGGGAAGATATTCCCGTTTCCAACGAAGGCCTGAAAGGGCTCCAAATATCCACTTGCAGATTCTGCAAAAATACAGTTTCAAAACTGCTCTATCAAAAGGAAGGCTTATCTCTCTGAGTTGAATGCACACATCATAAAGAGCTTTCTGAGAATGCTTCTGCCTTGTTTATATATGAAGATATTTCTTTTTCCACCATAGGCCTCAAATCGCTCCAAATGAACACTTGCAGATTCTACAAAAAGAGTGTTTCATAACTGCTCTAGCAAAGGAAAGGTTCACCTCTGTGAGTTGAACACAAACATCTCAAAGCAGTTTGTGAGAATGCTTCTGTCCAGTTTTTATGGGAAGATATTCCCGCTTCTAGCAAAGGCCTGAAAGAGCTCCAAATATCCACTTGCAGATGCTGCAAAAAGACTCTTTCCAAACTGCTCCATGAAAAAGAAGGTTCAACTCTGTGAGTTGAATGCACACATCATAAAGAAGTTTCAAAGAATGCTTCTGTCTAGGTTTTATGTGAAGATATTTCTTTTTCCACCATAGGCCTCAAAGCGCTCCAAATGAACACTTGCAGATTCTACAAAAAGAGTGTTTCATAACTGCTCTAGCAAAGGAAAGGTTCACCTCTGTGAGTTGAACACACACATCACAAAGCAGTTTGTGAGAATGCTTCTGTCCAGTTTTAATGGGAAGATATTCCCGCTTCTAACAAAGGCCTGAAAGAGCTCCAAATATCCACTTCCAGATGCTGCAAAAAGACTCTTTCCAAACTGCTCCATGAAAAGGAATGTTCAACTCTGTGAGTTGAATGCACACATCATAAAGAAGTTTCAAAGAATGCTTCTGTCTAGGTTTTATGTGAAGATATTTCCCTTTCCACCATAGGCCTCAAAGCGCTCCAAATGAACACTTGCAGATTCTACAAAAAGAGTGTTTCAAAGCTGCTCTTTCAAAAGAAGTGTTCAACTCTGTGAGTTGGATTCATACTTCACAAAGCAGTTTCACAGAACGTTTCTGTTTCGTTTTTATGGGAAGATATTCCCGTTTGCAACGAAGGCCTGAAAGGGCTCTAAGTATCCACTTGCAGATTCTGCCAAAACACACTTTCAAAACTGCTCTATCAAAAGGAAGGCTTATCTCTCCGAGTTGAATGCACACATCATAAAGAGGTTTCTGAGAATGCTTCTGCCTGGTTTATATGTGAAGATATTTCCTTTTCCACCATAGGCCTCAAAGCGCTCCAAACGAACACTTGCAGATTCTACAAAAAGAGTGTTTCAAAACTGCTCTTTCAAAGGAAGTGTTCAACTCTGTGAGTTGGATTCATACTACACAAAGCAGTTTCACAGAACTCTTCTGTTTAGTTTTTATGGGAAGATATTCCCGTTTCCAACGAAGGCCTGAAAGGGCTCCAAATATCCACTTGCAGATTCTGCAAAAACACAGGTTCAAAACTGCTCTATCAAAAGGAAGGCTTATCTCTCTGAGTTGAATGCACACATCATAAAGGGGTTTCTGAGAATGCTTCTGCCTTGTTTATATATGAAGATATTTCTTTTTCCACCATAGGCCTCCAAGCGCTCCAAATGAACACTTGCAGATTCTACAAAAAGAGTGTTTCATAACTGCTCTAGCAAAGGAAAGGTTCACCTCTGTGAGTTGAACACACACATCACAAAGCAGTTTGTGAGAATGCTTCGGTTTAGTTTTTATGGGAAGATATTCCCGCTTCTAACAAAGGCCTGAAAGAGCTCCAAATATCCACTTGCAGATGCTGCAAAAAGACTCTTTCCAAACTGCTCCATGAAAAAGAAGGTTCAACTCTGTGAGTTGAATGCACACATCATAAAGAAGTTTCAAAGAATGCTTCTGTCTAGGTTTTATGTGAAGATATTTCTTTTTCCACCATAGGCCTCAAAGCGCTCCAAATGAACACTTGCAGATTCTACAAAAAGAGTGTTTCAAAGCTGCTCTTTCAAAAGAAGTGTTCAACTCTGTGAGTTGGATTCATACTTCACAAAGGAGTTTCACAGAACGCTTCTGTTTAGTTTTTATGGGAAGATATTCCCGTTTCCAACGAAGGCCTGAAAGGGCTCCAAATATACACTTGCAGATTCTGCAAAAACACAGTTGCAAAACTGCTCTATCAAAAGGAAGGCTTATCTCTCCGTGTTGAATGCACACATCATAAAGAGGTTTCTGAGAATGCTTCTGCCTGGATTATATGTGAAGATATTTCCTTTTCCACCATAGGCCTCAAAGCGCTCCAAACGAACACTTGCAGATTCTACAAAAAGAGTGTTTCAAAACTGCTCTTTGAAAGGAAGTGTTCAACTCTGTGAGTTGGATTCACACTACACAAAGCAGTTTCACAGAACTCTTCTGTTTAGTTTTTAATGGAAGATATTCCCGTTTCCAACGAAGGCCTGAAAGGGCTCCAAATATCCACTTGCAGATTCTGCAAAAACACAGTTTCAAAACTGCTCTATCAAAAGGAAGGCTTATCTCTCTGAGTTGAATGCACACATCATAAAGAGCTTTCTGAGAATGCTTCTGCCTTGTTTATATATGAAGATATTTCTTTTTCCACCATAGGCCTCAAATCGCTCCAAATGAACACTTGCAGATTCTACAAAAAGAGGGTTTCATAACTGCTCTAGCAAAGGAAAGGTTCACCTCTGTGAGTTGAACACACACATCACAAAGCAGTTTGTGAGAATGCTTCTGTCCAGTTTTTATGGGAAGATATTCCCGCTTCTAACAAAGGCCTGAAAGAGCTCCAAATATCCACTTGCAGATGCTGCAAAAAGACTCTTTCCAAACTGCTCCATGAAAAGGAAGGTTCAACTCTGTGAGTTGAATGCACACATCATAAAGAAGTTTCAAAGAATGCTTCTGTCTAGGTATTATGTGACGATATTTCCTTTTCCACAATAGGCCTCAAAGCGCTCCAAATGAACACATGTAGATTCTACAAAAAGAGTGTTTCAAAGCTGCTCTTTCAAAAGAAGTGTTCAACTCTGTGAGTTGGATTCATACTTCACAAAGCAGTTTCACAGAACGTTTCTGTTTCGTTTTTATCAGAAGATATTCCCGTTTGCAACGAAGGCCTGAAAGGGCTCCAAGTATCCACTTGCAGATTCTGCCAAAACACAGTTTCCAATCTGCTCTATCAAAAGGAAGGCTTATCTCTCCGAGTTGAATGCACACATCATAAAGAGGTTTCTGAGAATGCTTCTGCCTGGTTTATATGTGAAGATATTTCCTTTTCCACCATAGGCCTCAAAGCGCTCCAAACGAACACTTGCAGATTCTACAAAAAGAGTGTTTCAAAACTGCTCTTTCAAAAGAAGTGTTCATCTCTGTGAGTTGGATTCATACTACACAAAGCAGTTTCACAGAACTCTTCTGTTTAGTTTTTATGGGAAGATATTCCCGTTTCCAACGAAGGCCTGAAAGGGCTCCAAATATCCACTTGCAGATTCTGCAAAAACACAGTTTCAAAACTGCTCTATCAAAAGGAAGGCTTATCTCTCTGAGTTGAATGCACACATCATAAAGAGCTTTCTGAGAATGCTTCTGCCTTGTTTATATATGAAGATATTTCTTTTTCCACCATAGGCCTCAAATCGCTCCAAATGAACACTTGCAGATTCTACAAAAAGAGTGTTTCATAACTGCTCTAGCAAAGGAAAGGTTCACCTCTGTGAGTTGAACACACACATCACAAAGCAGTTTGTGAGAATGCTTCTGTCCAGTTTTTATGGGAAGATATTCCCGCTTCTAACAAAGGCCTGAAAGAGCTCCAAATATCCACTTGCAGATGCTGCAAAAGACTCTTTCCAAACTGCTCCGTGAAAAGGAAGGTTCAACTCTGTGAGTTGAATGCACACATCATAAAGAAGTTTCAAAGAATGCTTCTGTCTAGGCATTATGTGACGATATTCCCTTTTCCACCATAGGCCTCAAAGCGCTCCAAATGAACACATGTAGATTCTACAAAAAGAGTGTTTCAAAGCTGCTCTTTCAAAAGAAGTGTTCAACTCTGTGAGTTGGATTCATACTTCACAAAGCAGTTTCACAGAACGTTTCTGTTTCGTTTTTATAGGAAGATATTCCCGTTTGCAACGAAGGCCTGTAAGGGCTCTAAGTATCCACTTGCAGATTCTGCCAAAACACAGTTTCAAAACTGCTCTATCAAAAGGAAGGCTTATCTCTCCGAGTTGAATACACACATCATAAAGAGGTTTCTGAGAATGCTTCTGCCTGGTTTATATGTGAAGATATTTCCTTTTCCACCATAGGCCTCAAAGCGCTCCAAACGAACACTTGCAGATTCTACAAAAAGAGTGTTTCAAAACTGCTCTTTCTAAGGAAGTGTTCAACTCTGTGAGTTGGATTCATACTACACAAAGCAGTATCACAGAACTCTTCTGTTTAGTTTTTATGGGAAGATATTCCCGTTTCCAACGAAGGCCTGAAAGGGCTCCAAATATCCACTTGCAGATTCTGCAAAAATACAGTTTCAAAACTGCTCTATCAAAAGGAAGGCTTATCTCTCTGAGTTGAATGCACACATCATAAAGAGCTTTCTGAGAATGCTTCTGCCTTGTTTATATATGAAGATATTTCTTTTTCCACCATAGGCCTCAAATCGCTCCAAATGAACACTTGCAGATTCTACAAAAAGAGTGTTTCATAACTGCTCTAGCAAAGGAAAGGTTCACCTCTGTGAGTTGAACACACACATCACAAAGCAGTTTGTGAGAATGCTTCTGTCCAGTTTTAATGGGAAGATATTCCCGCTTCTAACAAAGGCCTGAAAGAGCTCCAAATATCCACTTGCAGATGCTGCAAAAAGACTCTTTCCAAACTGCTCCATGAAAAGGAATGTTCAACTCTGTGAGTTGAATGCACACATCATAAAGAAGTTTCAAAGAATGCTTCTGTCTAGGTTTTATGTGAAGATATTTCCCTTTCCACCATAGGCCTCAAAGCGCTCCAAATGAACACTTGCAGATTCTACAAAAAGAGTGTTTCAAAGCTGCTCTTTCAAAAGAAGTGTTCAACTCTGTGAGTTGGATTCATACTTCACAAAGCAGTTTCACAGAACGTTTCTGTTTCGTTTTTATGGGAAGATATTCCCGTTTGCAACGAAGGCCTGAAAGGGCTCTAAGTATCCACTTGCAGATTCTGCCAAAACACACTTTCAAAACTGCTCTATCAAAAGGAAGGCTTATCTCTCCGAGTTGAATGCACACATCATAAAGAGGTTTCTGAGAATGCTTCTGCCTGGTTTATATGTGAAGATATTTCCTTTTCCACCATAGGCCTCAAAGCGCTCCAAACGAACACTTGCAGATTCTACAAAAAGAGTGTTTCAAAACTGCTCTTTCAAAGGAAGTGTTCAACTCTGTGAGTTGGATTCATACTACACAAAGCAGTTTCACAGAACTCTTCTGTTTAGTTTTTATGGGAAGATATTCCCGTTTCCAACGAAGGCCTGAAAGGGCTCCAAATATCCACTTGCAGATTCTGCAAAAACACAGGTTCAAAACTGCTCTATCAAAAGGAAGGCTTATCTCTCTGAGTTGAATGCACACATCATAAAGGGGTTTCTGAGAATGCTTCTGCCTTGTTTATATATGAAGATATTTCTTTTTCCACCATAGGCCTCCAAGCGCTCCAAATGAACACTTGCAGATTCTACAAAAAGAGTGTTTCATAACTGCTCTAGCAAAGGAAAGGTTCACCTCTGTGAGTTGAACACACACATCACAAAGCAGTTTGTGAGAATGCTTCGGTTTAGTTTTTATGGGAAGATATTCCCGCTTCTAACAAAGGCCTGAAAGAGCTCCAAATATCCACTTGCAGATGCTGCAAAAAGACTCTTTCCAAACTGCTCCATGAAAAAGAAGGTTCAACTCTGTGAGTTGAATGCACACATCATAAAGAAGTTTCAAAGAATGCTTCTGTCTAGGTTTTATGTGAAGATATTTCTTTTTCCACCATAGGCCTCAAAGCGCTCCAAATGAACACTTGCAGATTCTACAAAAAGAGTGTTTCAAAGCTGCTCTTTCAAAAGAAGTGTTCAACTCTGTGAGTTGGATTCATACTTCACAAAGGAGTTTCACAGAACGCTTCTGTTTAGTTTTTATGGGAAGATATTCCCGTTTCCAACGAAGGCCTGAAAGGGCTCCAAATATACACTTGCAGATACTGCAAAAACACAGTTGCAAAACTGCTCTATCAAAAGGAAGGCTTATCTCTCCGAGTTGAATGCACACATCATAAAGAGGTTTCTGAGAATGCTTCTGCCTGGATTATATGTGAAGATATTTCCTTTTCCACCATAGGCCTCAAAGCGCTCCAAACGAACACTTGCAGATTCTACAAAAAGAGTGTTTCAAAACTGCTCTTTGAAAGGAAGTGTTCAACTCTGTGAGTTGGATTCACACTACACAAAGCAGTTTCACAGAACTCTTCTGTTTAGTTTTTAATGGAAGATATTCCCGTTTCCAACGAAGGCCTGAAAGGGCTCCAAATATCCACTTGCAGATGCTGCAAAAACACAGTTTCAAAACTGCTCTATCAAAAGGAAGGCTTATCTCTCTGAGTTGAATGCACACATCATAAAGAGCTTTCTGAGAATGCTTCTGCCTTGTTTATATATGAAGATATTTCTTTTTCCACCATAGGCCTCAAATCGCTCCAAATGAACACTTGCAGATTCTACAAAAAGAGTGTTTCATAACTGCTCTAGCAAAGGAAAGGTTCACCTCTGTGAGTTGAACACACACATCACAAAGCAGTTTGTGAGAATGCTTCTGTCCAGTTTTTATGGGAAGATATTCCCGCTTCTAACAAAGGCCTGAAAGAGCTCCAAATATCCACTTGCAGATGCTGCAAAAAGACTCTTTCCAAACTGCTCCATGAAAAGGAAGGTTCAACTCTTTGAGTTGAATGCACACATCATAAAGAAGTTTCAAAGAATGCTTCTGTCTAGGTATTATGTGACGATATTTCCTTTTCCACCATAGGCCTCAAAGCGCTCCAAATGAACACATGTAGATTCTACAAAAAGAGTGTTTCAAAGCTGCTCTTTCAAAAGAAGTGTTCAACTCTGTGAGTTGGATTCATACTTCACAAAGCAGTTTCACAGAACGTTTCTGTTTCGTTTTTATCAGAAGATATTCCCGTTTGCAACGAAGGCCTGAAAGGGCTCCAAGTATCCACTTGCAGATTCTGCCAAAACACAGTTTCCAATCTGCTCTATCAAAAGGAAGGCTTATCTCTCCGAGTTGAATGCACACATCATAAAGAGGTTTCTGAGAATGCTTCTGCCTGGTTTATATGTGAAGATATTTCCTTTTCCACCATAGGCCTCAAAGCGCTCCAAACGAACACTTGCAGATACTACAAAAAGAGTGTTTCAAAACTGCTCTTTCAAAAGAAGTGTTCAACTCTGTGAGTTGGATTCATACTACACAAAGCAGTTTCACAGAACTCTTCTGTTTAGTTTTTATGGGAAGATATTCCCGTTTCCAACGAAGGCCTGAAAGGGCTCCAAATATCCACTTGCAGATTCTGCAAAAACACAGGTTCAAAACTGCTCTATCAAAAGGAAGGCTTATCTCTCTGAGTTGAATGCACACATCATAAAGGGGTTTCTGAGAATGCTTCTGCCTTGTTTATATATGAAGATATTTCTTTTTCCACCATAGGCCTCAAAGCGCTCCAAATGAACACTTGCAGATTCTACAAAAAGAGTGTTTCATAACTGCTCTAGCAAAGGAAAGGTTCACCTCTGTGAGTTGAACACACACATCACAAAGCAGTTTGTGAGAATGCTTCGGTTTAGTTTTTATGGGAAGATATTCCCGCTTCTCACAAAGGCCTGAAAGAGCTCCAAATATCCACTTGCAGATGCTGCAAAAAGACTCTTTCCAAACTGCTCCATGAAAAAGAAGGTTCAACTCTGTGAGTTGAATGCACACATCATAAAGAAGTTTCAAAGAATGCTTCTGTCTAGGTTTTATGTGAAGATATTTCTTTTTCCACCATAGGCCTCAAAGCGCTCCAAATGAACACTTGCAGATTCTACAAAAAGAGTGTTTCAAAGCTGCTCTTTCAAAAGAAGTGTTCAACTCTGTGAGTTGGATTCATACTTCACAAAGCAGTTTCACAAAACGCTTCTGTTTAGTTTTTATGGGAAGATATTCCCGTTTCCAACGAAGGCCTGAAAGGGCTCCAAATATACACTTGCAGATTCTGCAAAAACACAGTTCCAAAACTGCTCTATCAAAAGGAAGGCTTATCTCTCCGTGTTGAATGCACACATCATAAAGAGGTTTCTGAGAATGCTTCTGCCTGGATTATATGTGAAGATATTTCCTTTTCCACCATAGGCCTCAAAGCGCTCCAAACGAACTCTTGCAGATTCTACAAAAAGAGTGTTTCAAAACTGCTCTTTGAAAGGAAGTGTTCAACTCTGTGAGTTGGATTCACACTACACAAAGCAGTTTCACAGAACTCTTCTGTTTAGTTTTTAATGGAAGATATTCCCGTTTCCAACGAAGGCCTGAAAGGGCTCCAAATATCCACTTGCAGATTCTGCAAAAACACAGTTTCAAAACTGCTCTATCAAAAGGAAGGCTTATCTTTCTGAGTTGAATGCACACATCATAAAGAGCTTTCTGAGAATGCTTCTGCCTTGTTTATATATGAAGATATTTCTTTTTCCACCATAGGCCTCAAATCGCTCCAAATGAACACTTGCAGATTCTACAAAAAGAGGGTTTCATAACTGCTCTAGCAAAGGAAAGGTTCACCTCTGTGAGTTGAGCACACACATCACAAAGCAGTTTGTGAGAATGCTTCTGTCCAGTTTTTATGGGAAGATATTCCCGCTTCTAACAAAGGCCTGAAAGAGCTCCAAATATCCACTTGCAGATGCTGCAAAAAGACTCTTTCCAAACTGCTCCATGAAAAGGAAGGTTCAACTCTGTGAGTTGAATGCACACATCATAAAGAAGTTTCAAAGAATGCTTCTGTCTAGGTATTATGTGACGATATTTCCTTTTCCACCATAGGCCTCAAAGCGCTCCAAATGAACACATGTAGATTCTACAAAAAGAGTGTTTCAAAGCTGCTCTTTCAAAAGAAGTGTTCAACTCTGTGAGTTGGATTCATACTTCACAAAGCAGTTTCACAGAACGTTTCTGTTTCGTTTTTATCAGAAGATATTCCCGTTTGCAACGAAGGCCTGAAAGGGCTCCAAGTATCCACTTGCAGATTCTGCCAAAACACAGTTTCCAATCTGCTCTATCAAAAGGAAGGCTTATCTCTCCGAGTTGAATGCACACATCATAAAGAGGTTTCTGAGAATGCTTCTGCCTGGTTTATATGTGAAGATATTTCCTTTTCCACCATAGGCCTCAAAGCGCTCCAAACGAACACTTGCAGATTCTACAAAAAGAGTGTTTCAAAACTGCTCTTTCAAAAGGAGTGTTCATCTCTGTGAGTTGGATTCATACTACACAAAGCAGTTTCACAGAACTCTTCTGTTTAGTTTTTATGGGAAGATATTCCCGTTTCCAACGAAGGCCTGAAAGGGCTCCAATATCCACTTGCAGATTCTGCAAAAACACAGGTTCAAAACTGCTCTATCAAAAGGAAGGCTTATCTCTCCGAGTTGAATGCACACATCATAAAGAGGTTTCTGAGAATGCTTCTGCCTGGATTATATGTGAAGATATTTCCTTTTCCACCATAGGCCTCAAAGCGCTCCAAACGAACACTTGCAGATTCTACAAGAAGAGTGTTTCAAAACTGCTCTTTGAAAGGAAGTGTTCAACTCTGTGAGTTGGATTCATACTACACAAAGCAGTTTCACAGAACTCTTCTGTTTAGTTTTTAAAGGAAGATATTCCCGTTTCCAACGAAGGCCTGAAAGGGCTCCAAATATCCACTTGCAGATTCTGCAAAAACACAGTTTCAAAACTGCTCTATCAAAAGGAAGGCTTATCTCTCTGAGTTGAATGCACACATCATAAAGAGCTTTCTGAGAATGCTTCTGCCTTGTTTATATATGAAGATATTTCTTTTTCCACCATAGGCCTCAAATCGCTCCAAATGAACACTTGCAGATTCTACAAAAAGAGTGTTTCATAACTGCTCTAGCAAAGGAAAGGTTCACCTCTGTGAGTTGAACACAAACATCTCAAAGCAGTTTGTGAGAATGCTTCTGTCCAGTTTTTATGGGAAGATATTCCCGCTTCTAGCAAAGGCCTGAAAGAGCTCCAAATATCCACTTGCAGATGCTGCAAAAAGACTCTTTCCAAACTGCTCCATGAAAAAGAAGGTTCAACTCTGTGAGTTGAATGCACACATCATAAAGAAGTTTCAAAGAATGCTTCTGTCTAGGTTTTATGTGAAGATATTTCTTTTTCCACCATAGGCCTCAAAGCGCTCCAAATGAACACTTGCAGATTCTACAAAAAGAGTGTTTCATAACTGCTCTAGCAAAGGAAAGGTTCACCTCTGTGAGTTGAACACACACATCACAAAGCAGTTTGTGAGAATGCTTCTGTCCAGTTTTAATGGGAAGATATTCCCGCTTCTAACAAAGGCCTGAAAGAGCTCCAAATATCCACTTGCAGATGCTGCAAAAAGACTCTTTCCAAACTGCTCCATGAAAAGGAATGTTCAACTCTGTGAGTTGAATGCACACATCATAAAGAAGTTTCAAAGAATGCTTCTGTCTAGGTTTTATGTGAAGATATTTCCCTTTCCACCATAGGCCTCAAAGCGCTCCAAATGAACACTTGCAGATTCTACAAAAAGAGTGTTTCAAAGCTGCTCTTTCAAAAGAAGTGTTCAACTCTGTGAGTTGGATTCATACTTCACAAAGCAGTTTCACAGAACGTTTCTGTTTCGTTTTTATGGGAAGATATTCCCGTTTGCAACGAAGGCCTGAAAGGGCTCTAACTATCCACTTGCAGATTCTGCCAAAACACACTTTCAAAACTGCTCTATCAAAAGGAAGGCTTATCTCTCCGAGTTGAATGCACACATCATAAAGAGGTTTCTGAGAATGCTTCTGCCTGGTTTATATGTGAAGATATTTCCTTTTCCACCATAGGCCTCAAAGCGCTCCAAACGAACACTTGCAGATTCTACAAAAAGAGTGTTTCAAAACTGCTCTTTCAAAGGAAGTGTTCAACTCTGTGAGTTGGATTCATACTACACAAAGCAGTTTCACAGAACTCTTCTGTTTAGTTTTTATGGGAAGATATTCCCGTTTCCAACGAAGGCCTGAAAGGGCTCCAAATATCCACTTGCAGATTCTGCAAAAACACAGGTTCAAAACTGCTCTATCAAAAGGAAGGCTTATCTCTCTGAGTTGAATGCACACATCATAAAGGGGTTTCTGAGAATGCTTCTGCCTTGTTTATATATGAAGATATTTCTTTTTCCACCATAGGCCTCCAAGCGCTCCAAATGAACACTTGCAGATTCTACAAAAAGAGTGTTTCATAACTGCTCTAGCAAAGGAAAGGTTCACCTCTGTGAGTTGAACACACACATCACAAAGCAGTTTGTGAGAATGCTTCGGTTTAGTTTTTATGGGAAGATATTCCCGCTTCTAACAAAGGCCTGAAAGAGCTCCAAATATCCACTTGCAGATGCTGCAAAAAGACTCTTTCCAAACTGCTCCATGAAAAAGAAGGTTCAACTCTGTGAGTTGAATGCACACATCATAAAGAAGTTTCAAAGAATGCTTCTGTCTAGGTTTTATGTGAAGATATTTCTTTTTCCACCATAGGCCTCAAAGCGCTCCAAATGAACACTTGCAGATTCTACAAAAAGAGTGTTTCAAAGCTGCTCTTTCAAAAGAAGTGTTCAACTCTGTGAGTTGGATTCATACTTCACAAAGGAGTTTCACAGAACGCTTCTGTTTAGTTTTTATGGGAAGATATTCCCGTTTGCAACGAAGGCCTGAAAGGGCTCCAAATAAACACTTGCAGATTCTGCAAAAACACAGTTGCAAAACTGCTCTATCAAAAGGAAGGCTTATCTCTCCGAGTTGAATGCACACATCATAAAGAGGTTTCTGAGAATGCTTCTGCCTGGATTATATGTGAAGATATTTCCTTTTCCACCATAGGCCTCAAAGCGCTCCAAACGAACACTTGCAGATTCTACAAAAAGAGTGTTTCAAAACTGCTCTTTGAAAGGAAGTGTTCAACTCTGTGAGTTGGATTCACACTACACAAAGCAGTTTCACAGAACTCTTCTGTTTAGTTTTTAATGGAAGATATTCCCGTTTCCAACGAAGGCCTGAAAGGGCTCCAAATATCCACTTGCAGATTCTGCAAAAACACAGTTTCAAAACTGCTCTATCAAAAGGAAGGCTTATCTCTCTGAGTTGAATGCACACATCATAAAGAGCTTTCTGAGAATGCTTCTGCCTTGTTTATATATGAAGATATTTCTTTTTCCACCATAGGCCTCAAATCGCTCCAAATGAACACTTGCAGATTCTACAAAAAGAGTGTTTCATAACTGCTCTAGCAAAGGAAAGGTTCACCTCTGTGAGTTGAACACACACATCACAAAGCAGTTTGTGAGAATGCTTCTGTCCAGTTTTTATGGGAAGATATTCCCGCTTCTAACAAAGGCCTGAAAGAGCTCCAAATATCCACTTGCAGATGCTGCAAAAAGACTCTTTCCAAACTGCTCCATGAAAAGGAAGGTTCAACTCTGTGAGTTGAATGCACACATCATAAAGAAGTTTCAAAGAATGCTTCTGTCTAGGTATTATGTGACGATATTTCCTTTTCCACCATAGGCCTCAAAGCGCTCCAAATGAACACATGTAGATTCTACAAAAAGAGTGTTTCAAAGCTGCTCTTTCAAAAGAAGTGTTCAACTCTGTGAGTTGGATTCATACTTCACAAAGCAGTTTCACAGAACGTTTCTGTTTCGTTTTTATCAGAAGATATTCCCGTTTGCAACGAAGGCCTGAAAGGGCTCCAAGTATCCACTTGCAGATTCTGCCAAAACACAGTTTCCAATCTGCTCTATCAAAAGGAAGGCTTATCTCTCCGAGTTGAATGCACACATCATAAAGAGGTTTCTGAGAATGCTTCTGCCTGGTTTATATGTGAAGATATTTCCTTTTCCACCATAGGCCTCAAAGCACTCCAAACGAACACTTGCAGATTCTACAAAAAGAGTGTTTCAAAACTGCTCTTTCAAAAGAAGTGTTCAACTCTGTGAGTTGGATTCATACTACACAAAGCAGTTTCACAGAACTCTTCTGTTTAGTTTTTATGGGAAGATATTCCCGTTTCCAACGAAGGCCCGAAAGGGCTCCAAATATCCACTTGCAGATTCTGCAAAAACACAGGTTCAAAACTGCTCTATCAAAAGGAAGGCTTATCTCTCTGAGTTGAATGCACACATCATAAAGGGGTTTCTGAGAATGCTTCTGCCTTGTTTATATATGAAGATATTTCTTTTTCCACCATAGGCCTCAAAGCGCTCCAAATGAACACTTGCAGATTCTACAAAAAGAGTGTTTCATAACTGCTCTAGCAAAGGAAAGGTTCACCTCTGTGAGTTGAACACACACATCACAAAGCAGTTTGTGAGAATGCTTCGGTTTAGTTTTTATGGGAAGATATTCCCGCTTCTAACAAAGGCCTGAAAGAGCTCCAAATATCCACTTGCAGATGCTGCAAAAAGACTCTTTCCAAACTGCTCCATGAAAAAGAAGGTTCAACTCTGTGAGTTGAATGCACACATCATAAAGAAGTTTCAAAGAATGCTTCTGTCTAGGTTTTATGTGAAGATATTTCTTTTTCCACCATAGGCCTCAAAGCGCTCCAAATGAACACTTGCAGATTCTACAAAAAGAGTGTTTCAAAGCTGCTCTTTCAAAAGAAGTGTTCAACTCTGTGAGTTGGATTCATACTTCACAAAGCAGTTTCACAGAACGCTTCTGTTTAGTTTTTATGGGAAGATATTCCCGTTTCCAACGAAGGCCTGAAAGGGCTCCAAATATACACTTGCAGATTCTGCAAAAACACAGTTGCAAAACTGCTCTATCAAAAGGAAGGCTTATCTCTCCGTGTTGAATGCACACATCATAAAGAGGTTTCTGAGAATGCTTCTGCCTGGATTATATGTGAAGATATTTCCTTTTCCACCATAGGCCTCAAAGCGCTCCAAACGAACACTTGCAGATTCTACAAAAAGAGAGTTTCAAAACTGCTCTTTGAAAGGAAGTGTTCAACTCTGTGAGTTGGATTCACACTACACAAAGCAGTTTCACAGAACTCTTCTGTTTAGTTTTTAATGGAAGATATTCCCGTTTCCAACGAAGGCCTGAAAGGGCTCCAAATATCCACTTGCAGATTCTGCAAAAACACAGTTTCAAAACTGCTCTATCAAAAGGAAGGCTTATCTCTCTGAGTTGAATGCACACATCATAAAGAGCTTTCTGAGAATGCTTCTGCCTTGTTTATATATGAAGATATTTCTTTTTCCACCATAGGCCTCAAATCGCTCCAAATGAACACTTGCAGATTCTACAAAAAGAGTGTTTCATAACTGCTCTAGCAAAGGAAAGGTTCACCTCTGTGAGTTGAACACACACATCACAAAGCAGTTTGTGAGAATGCTTCTGTCCAGTTTTTATGGGAAGATATTCCCGCTTCTAACAAAGGCCTGAAAGAGCTCCAAATATCCACTTGCAGATGCTGCAAAAAGACTCTTTCCAAACTGCTCCATGAAAAGGAAGGTTCAACTCTGTGAGTTGAATGCACACATCATAAAGAAGTTTCAAAGAATGCTTCTGTCTAGGTATTATGTGACGATATTTCCTTTTCCACCATAGGCCTCAAAGCGCTCCAAATGAACACATGTAGATTCTACAAAAAGAGTGTTTCAAAGCTGCTCTTTCAAAAGAAGTGTTCAACTCTGTGAGTTGGATTCATACTTCACAAAGCAGTTTCACAGAACGTTTCTGTTTCGTTTTTATCAGAAGATATTCCCGTTTGCAACGAAGGCCTGAAAGGGCTCCAAGTATCCACTTGCAGATTCTGCCAAAACACAGTTTCCAATCTGCTCTATCAAAAGGAAGGCTTATCTCTCCGAGTTGAATGCACACATCATAAAGAGGTTTCTGAGAATGCTTCTGCCTGGTTTATATGTGAAGATATTTCCTTTTCCACCATAGGCCTCAAAACACTCCAAACGAACACTTGCAGATTCTACAAAAAGAGTGTTTCAAAATTGCTCTTTCAAAAGAAGTGTTCAACTCTGTGAGTTGGATTCATACTACACAAAGCAGTTTCACAGAACTCTTCTGTTTAGTTTTTATGGGAAGATATTCCCGTTTCCAACGAAGGCCTGAAAGGGCTCCAAATATCCACTTGTAGATTCTGCAAAAACACAGTTTCAAAACTGCTCTATCAAAAGGAAGGCTTATCTCTCTGAGTTGAATGCACACATCATAAAGGGGTTTCTGAGAATGCTTCTGCCTTGTTTATATATGAAGATATTTCTTTTTCCACCATAGGCCTCAAAGCGCTCCAAATGAACACTTGCAGATTCTACAAAAAGAGTGTTTCGTAACTGCTCTAGCAAAGGAAAGGTTCACCTCTGTGAGTTGAACACACACATCACAAAGCAGTTTGTGAGAATGCTTCGGTTTAGTTTTTATGGGAAGATATTCCCGCTTCTAACAAAGGCCTGAAAGAGCTCCAAATATCCACTTGCAGATGCTGCAAAAAGACTCTTTCCAAACTGCTCCATGAAAAAGAAGGTTCAACTCTGTGAGTTGAATGCACACATCATAAAGAAGTTTCAAAGAATGCTTCTGTCTAGGTTTTATGTGAAGATATTTCTTTTTCCACCATAGGCCTCAAAGCGCTCCAAATGAACACTTGCAGATTCTACAAAAAGAGTGTTTCAAAGCTGCTCTTTCAAAAGAAGTGTTCAACTCTGTGAGTTGGATTCATACTTCACAAAGCAGTTTCACAGAACGCTTCTGTTTAGTTTTTATGGGAAGATATTCCCGTTTCCAACGAAGGCCTGAAAGGGCTCCAAATATACACTTGCAGATTCTGCAAAAACACAGTTGCAAAACTGCTCTATCAAAAGGAAGGCTTATCTCTCCGTGTTGAATGCACACATCATAAAGAGGTTTCTGAGAATGCTTCTGCCTGGATTATATGTGAAGATATTTCCTTTTCCACCATAGGCCTCAAAGCGCTCCAAACGAACACTTGCAGATTCTACAAAAAGAGTGTTTCAAAACTGCTCTTTGAAAGGAAGTGTTCAACTCTGTGAGTTGGATTCACACTACACAAAGCAGTTTCACAGAACTCTTCTGTTTAGTTTTTAATGGAAGATATTCCCGTTTCCAACGAAGGCCTGAAAGGGCTCCAAATATCCACTTGCAGATTCTGCAAAAACACAGTTTCAAAACTGCTCTATCAAAAGGAAGGCTTATCTCTCTGAGTTGAATGCACACATCATAAAGAGCTTTCTGAGAATGCTTCTGCCTTGTTTATATATGAAGATATTTCTTTTTCCACCATAGGCCTCAAATCGCTCCAAATGAACACTTGCAGATTCTACAAAAAGAGGGTTTCATAACTGCTCTAGCAAAGGAAAGGTTCACCTCTGTGAGTTGAACACACACATCACAAAGCAGTTTGTGAGAATGCTTCTGTCCAGTTTTTATGGGAAGATATTCCCGCTTCTAACAAAGGCCTGAAAGAGCTCCAAATATCCACTTGCAGATGCTGCAAAAAGACTCTTTCCAAACTGCTCCATGAAAAGGAAGGTTCAACTCTGTGAGTTGAATGCACACATCATAAAGAAGTTTCAAAGAATGCTTCTGTCTAGGTATTATGTGACGATATTTCCTTTTCCACCATAGGCCTCAAAGCGCTCCAAATGAACACATGTAGATTCTACAAAAAGAGTGTTTCAAAGCTGCTCTTTCAAAAGAAGTGTTCAACTCTGTGAGTTGGATTCATACTTCACAAAGCAGTTTCACAGAACGTTTCTGTTTCGTTTTTATCAGAAGATATTCCCGTTTGCAACGAAGGCCTGAAAGGGCTCCAAGTATCCACTTGCAGATTCTGCCAAAACACAGTTTCCAATCTGCTCTATCAAAAGGAAGGCTTATCTCTCCGAGTTGAATGCACACATCATAAAGAGGTTTCTGAGAATGCTTCTGCCTGGTTTATATGTGAAGATATTTCCTTTTCCACCATAGGCCTCAAAGCGCTCCAAACGAACACTTGCAGATTCTACAAAAAGAGTGTTTCAAAACTGCTCTTTCAAAAGAAGTGTTCATCTCTGTGAGTTGGATTCATACTACACAAAGCAGTTTCACAGAACTCTTCTGTTTAGTTTTTATGGGAAGATATTCCCGTTTCCAACGAAGGCCTGAAAGGGCTCCAATATCCACTTGCAGATTCTGCAAAAACACAGGTTCAAAACTGCTCTATCAAAAGGAAGGCTTATCTCTCCGAGTTGAATGCACACATCATAAAGAGGTTTCTGAGAATGCTTCTGCCTGGATTATATGTGAAGATATTTCCTTTTCCACCATAGGCCTCAAAGCGCTCCAAACGAACACTTGCAGATTCTACAAGAAGAGTGTTTCAAAACTGCTCTTTGAAAGGAAGTGTTCAACTCTGTGAGTTGGATTCATACTACACAAAGCAGTTTCACAGAACTCTTCTGTTTAGTTTTTAAAGGAAGATATTCCCGTTTCCAACGAAGGCCTGAAAGGGCTCCAAATATCCACTTGCAGATTCTGCAAAAACACAGTTTCAAAACTGCTCTATCAAAAGGAAGGCTTATCTCTCTGAGTTGAATGCACACATCATAAAGAGCTTTCTGAGAATGCTTCTGCCTTGTTTATATATGAAGATATTTCTTTTTCCACCATAGGCCTCAAATCGCTCCAAATGAACACTTGCAGATTCTACAAAAAGAGTGTTTCATAACTGCTCTATCAAAGGAAAGGTTCACCACTGTGAGTTGAACACACACATCACAAAGCAGTTTGTGAGAATGCTTCTGTCCAGTTTTTATGGGAAGATATTCCCGCTTCTAACAAAGGCCTGAAAGAGCTCCAAATATCCACTTGCAGATGCTGCAAAAAGACTCTTTCCAAACTGCTCCATGAAAAGGAAAGTTCAACTCTGTGAGTTGAATGCACACATCATAAAGAAGTTTCAAAGAATGCTTCTGTCTAGGTATTATGTGACGATATTTCCTTTTCCACCATAGGCCTCAAAGCGCTCCAAATGAACACATGTAGATTCTACAGAAAGAGTGTTTAAAAGCTGCGCTTTCAAAAGAAGTGTTCAACTCTGTGAGTTGGATTCATACTTCACAAAGCAGTTTCACAGAACGTTTCTGTTTCGTTTTTATGGGAAGATATTCCCGTTTGCAACGAAGGCCTGAAAGGGCTCTAAGTATCCACTTGCAGATTCTGCCAAAACACAGTTTCAAAACTGCTCTATCAAAAGGAAGGCTTATCTCTCCGAGTTGAATGCACACATCATAAAGAGGTTTCTGAGAATGCTTCTGCCTGGTTTATATGTGAAGATATTTCCTTTTCCACCATAGGCCTCAAAGCACTCCAAACGAACACTTGCAGATTCTACAAAAAGAGTGTTTCCAAACTGCTCTTTCAAAAGAAGTGTTCAACTCTGTGAGTTGGATTCATACTACACAAAGCCGTTTCACAGAACTCTTCTGTTTAGTTTTTATGGGAAGATATTCCCGTTTCCAACGAAGGCCTGAAAGGGCTCCAAATATCCACTTGCAGATTCTGCAAAAACACAGTTTCAAAACTGCTCTATCAAAAGGAAGGCTTATCTCTCTGAGTTGAATGCACACATCATAAAGAGCTTTCTGAGAATGCTTCTGCCTTGTTTATATATGAAGATATTTCTTTTTCCACCATAGGCCTCAAATCGCTCCAAATGAACACTTGCAGATTCTACAAAAAGAGTGTTTCATAACTGCTCTAGCAAAGGAAAGGTTCACCTCTGTGAGTTGAACACACACATCACAAAGCAGTTTGTGAGAATGCTTCTGTCCAGTTTTTATGGGAAGATATTCCCGCTTCTAACAAAGGCCTGAAAGAGCTCCAAATATCCACTTGCAGATGCTGCAAAAGACTCTTTCCAAACTGCTCCGTGAAAAGGAAGGTTCAACTCTGTGAGTTGAATGCACACATCATAAAGAAGTTTCAAAGAATGCTTCTGTCTAGGTATTATGTGACGATATTTCCTTTTCCACCATAGGCCTCAAAGCGCTCCAAATGAACACATGTAGATTCTACGAAAAGAGTGTTTCAAAGCTGCTCTTTCAAAAGAAGTGTTCAACTCTGTGAGTTGGATTCATACTTCACAAAGCAGTTTCACAGAACGTTTCTGTTTCGTTTTTATAGGAAGATATTCCCGTTTGCAACGAAGGCCTGAAAGGGCTCTAAGTATCCACTTGCAGATTCTGCCAAAACACAGTTTCAAAACTGCTCTATCAAAAGGAAGGCTTATCTCTCCGAGTTGAATACACACATCATAAAGAGGTTTCTGAGAATGCTTCTGCCTGGTTTATATGTGAAGATATTTCCTTTTCCACCATAGGCCTCAAAGCGCTCCAAACGAACACTTGCAGATTCTACAAAAAGAGTGTTTCAAAACTGCTCTTTCTAAGGAAGTGTTCAACTCTGTGAGTTGGATTCATACTACACAAAGCAGTTTCACAGAACTCTTCTGTTTAGTTTTTATGGGAAGATATTCCCGTTTCCAACGAAGGCCTGAAAGGGCTCCAAATATCCACTTGCAGATTCTGCAAAAATACAGTTTCAAAACTGCTCTATCAAAAGGAAGGCTTATCTCTCTGAGTTGAATGCACACATCATAAAGAGCTTTCTGAGAATGCTTCTGCCTTGTTTATATATGAAGATATTTCTTTTTCCACCATAGGCCTCAAATCGCTGCAAATGAACACTTGCAGATTCTACAAAAAGAGTGTTTCATAACTGCTCTAGCAAAGGAAAGGTTCACCTCTGTGAGTTGAACACAAACATCTCAAAGCAGTTTGTGAGAATGCTTCTGTCCAGTTTTTATGGGAAGATATTCCCGCTTCTAGCAAAGGCCTGAAAGAGCTCCAAATATCCACTTGCAGATGCTGCAAAAAGACTCTTTCCAAACTGCTCCATGAAAAAGAAGGTTCAACTCTGTGAGATGAATGCACACATCATAAAGAAGTTTCAAAGAATGCTTCTGTCTAGGTTTTATGTGAAGATATTTCTTTTTCCACCATAGGCCTCAAAGCGCTCCAAATGAACACTTGCAGATTCTACAAAAAGAGTGTTTCAAAGCTGCTCTTTCAAAAGAAGTGTTCAACTCTGTGAGTTGGATTCATACTTCACAAAGGAGTTTCACAGAACGCTTCTGTTTAGTTTTTATGGGAAGATATTCCCGTTTGCAACGAAGGCCTGAAAGGGCTCCAAATATACACTTGCAGATTCTGCAAAAACACAGTTGCAAAACTGCTCTATCAAAAGGAAGGCTTATCTCTCCGAGTTGAATGCACACATCATAAAGAGGTTTCTGAGAATGCTTCTGCCTGGATTATATGTGAAGATATTTCCTTTTCCACCATAGGCCACAAAGCGCTCCAAACGAACACTTGCAGATTCTACAAAAAGAGTGTTTCAAAACTGCTCTTTGAAAGGAAGTGTTCAACTCTGTGAGTTGGATTCACACTACACAAAGCAGTTTCACAGAACTCTTCTGTTTAGTTTTTAATGGAAGATATTCCCGTTTCCAACGAAGGCCTGAAAGGGCTCCAAATATCCACTTGCAGATTCTGCAAAAACACAGTTTCAAAACTGCTCTATCAAAAGGAAGGCTTATCTCTCTGAGTTGAATGCACACATCATAAAGAGCTTTCTGAGAATGCTTCTGCCTTGTTTATATATGAAGATATTTCTTTTTCCACCATAGGCCTCAAATCGCTCCAAATGAACACTTGCAGATTCTACAAAAAGAGTGTTTCATAACTGCTCTAGCAAAGGAAAGGTTCACCTCTGTGAGTTGAACACACACATCACAAAGCAGTTTGTGAGAATGCTTCTGTCCAGTTTTTATGGTAAGATATTCCCGCTTCTAACAAAGGCCTGAAAGAGCTCCAAATATCCACTTGCAGATGCTGCAAAAAGACTCTTTCCAAACTGCTCCATGAAAAGGAAGGTTCAACTCTGTGAGTTGAATGCACACATCATAAAGAAGTTTCAAAGAATGCTTCTGTCTAGGTATTATGTGACGATATTTCCTTTTCCACCATAGGCCTCAAAGCGCTCCAAATGAACACATGTAGATTCTACAAAAAGAGTGTTTCAAAGCTGCTCTTTCAAAAGAAGTGTTCAACTCTGTGAGTTGGATTCATACTTCACAAAGCAGTTTCACAGAACGTTTCTGTTTCGTTTTTATCAGAAGATATTCCCGTTTGCAACGAAGGCCTGAAAGGGCTCCAAGTATCCACTTGCAGATTCTGCCAAAACACAGTTTCCAATCTGCTCTATCAAAAGGAAGGCTTATCTCTCCGAGTTGAATGCACACATCATAAAGAGGTTTCTGAGAATGCTTCTGCCTGGTTTATATGTGAAGATATTTCCTTTTCCACCATAGGCCTCAAAGCACTCCAAACGAACACTTGCAGATTCTACAAAAAGAGTGTTTCAAAACTGCTCTTTCAAAAGAAGTGTTCAACTCTGTGAGTTGGATTCATACTACACAAAGCAGTTTCACAGAACTCTTCTGTTTAGTTTTTATGGGAAGATATTCCCGTTTCCAACGAAGGCCTGAAAGGGCTCCAAATATCCACTTGCAGATTCTGCAAAAACACAGGTTCAAAACTGCTCTATCAAAAGGAAGGCTTATCTCTCTGAGTTGAATGCACACATCATAAAGGGGTTTCTGAGAATGCTTCTGCCTTGTTTATATATGAAGATATTTCTTTTTCCACCATAGGCCTCAAAGCGCTCCAAATGAACACTTGCAGATTCTACAAAAAGAGTGTTTCATAACTGCTCTAGCAAAGGAAAGGTTCACCTCTGTGAGTTGAACACACACATCACAAAGCAGTTTGTGAGAATGCTTCGGTTTAGTTTTTATGGGAAGATATTCCCGCTTCTAACAAAGGCCTGAAAGAGCTCCAAATATCCACTTGCAGATGCTGCAAAAAGACTCTTTCCAAACTGCTCCATGAAAAAGAAGGTTCAACTCTGTGAGTTGAATGCACACATCATAAAGAAGTTTCAAAGAATGCTTCTGTCTAGGTTTTATGTGAAGATATTTCTTTTTCCACCATAGGCCTCAAAGCGCTCCAAATGAACACTTGCAGATTCTACAAAAAGAGTGTTTAAAAGCTGCGCTTTCAAAAGAAGTGTTCAACTCTGTGAGTTGGATTCATACTTCACAAAGCAGTTTCACAGAACGCTTCTGTTTAGTTTTTATGGGAAGATATTCCCGTTTCCAACGAAGGCCTGAAAGGGCTCCAAATATACACTTGCAGATTCTGCAAAAACACAGTTGCAAAACTGCTCTATCAAAAGGAAGGCTTATCTCTCCGTGTTGAATGCACACATCATAAAGAGGTTTCTGAGAATGCTTCTGCCTGGATTATATGTGAAGATATTTCCTTTTCCACCATAGGCCTCAAAGCGCTCCAAACGAACACTTGCAGATTCTACAAAAAGAGTGTTTCAAAACTGCTCTTTGAAAGGAAGTGTTCAACTCTGTGAGTTGGATTCACACTACACAAAGCAGTTTCACAGAACTCTTCTGTTTAGTTTTTAATGGAAGATATTCCCGTTTCCAACGAAGGCCTGAAAGGGCTCCAAATATCCACTTGCAGATTCTGCAAAAACACAGTTTCAAAACTGCTCTATCAAAAGGAAGGCTTATCTCTCTGAGTTGAATGCACACATCATAAAGAGCTTTCTGAGAATGCTTCTGCCTTGTTTATATATGAAGATATTTCTTTTTCCACCATAGGCCTCAAATCGCTCCAAATGAACACTTGCAGATTCTACAAAAAGAGGGTTTCATAACTGCTCTAGCAAAGGAAAGGTTCACCTCTGTGAGTTGAACACACACATCACAAAGCAGTTTGTGAGAATGCTTCTGTCCAGTTTTTATGGGAAGATATTCCCGCTTCTAACAAAGGCCTGAAAGAGCTCCAAATATCCACTTGCAGATGCTGCAAAAAGACTCTTTCCAAACTGCTCCATGAAAAGGAAGGTTCAACTCTGTGAGTTGAATGCACACATCATAAAGAAGTTTCAAAGAATGCTTCTGTCTAGGTATTATGTGACGATATTTCCTTTTCCACCATAGGCCTCAAAGCGCTCCAAATGAACACATGTAGATTCTACAAAAAGAGTGTTTCAAAGCTGCTCTTTCAAAAGAAGTGTTCAACTCTGTGAGTTGGATTCATACTTCACAAAGCAGTTTCACAGAACGTTTCTGTTTCGTTTTTATCAGAAGATATTCCCGTTTGCAACGAAGGCCTGAAAGGGCTCCAAGTATCCACTTGCAGATTCTGCCAAAACACAGTTTCCAATCTGCTCTATCAAAAGGAAGGCTTATCTCTCCGAGTTGAATGCACACATCATAAAGAGGTTTCTGAGAATGCTTCTGCCTGGTTTATATGTGAAGATATTTCCTTTTCCACCATAGGCCTCAAAGCGCTCCAAACGAACACTTGCAGATTCTACAAAAAGAGTGTTTCAAAACTGCTCTTTCAAAAGAAGTGTTCATCTCTGTGAGTTGGATTCATACTACACAAAGCAGTTTCACAGAACTCTTCTGTTTAGTTTTTATGGGAAGATATTCCCGTTTCCAACGAAGGCCTGAAAGGGCTCCAAATATCCACTTGCAGATTCTGCAAAAACACAGTTTCAAAACTGCTCTATCAAAAGGAAGGCTTATCTCTCTGAGTTGAATGCACACATCATAAAGAGCTTTCTGAGAATGCTTCTGCCTTGTTTATATATGAAGATATTTCTTTTTCCACCATAGGCCTCAAATCGCTCCAAATGAACACTTGCAGATTCTACAAAAAGAGTGTTTCATAACTGCTCAAGCAAAGGAAAGGTTCACGTCTGTGAGTTGAACACACACATCACAAAGCAGTTTGTGAGAATGCTTCTGTCCAGTTTTTATGGGAAGATATTCCCGCTTCTAACAAAGGCCTGAAAGAGCTCCAAATATCCACTTGCAGATGCTGCAAAAGACTCTTTCCAAACTGCTCCGTGAAAAGGAAGGTTCAACTCTGTGAGTTGAATGCACACATCATAAAGAAGTTTCAAAGAATGCTTCTGTCTAGGCATTATGTGACGATATTCCCTTTTCCACCATAGGCCTCAAAGCGCTCCAAATGAACACATGTAGATTCTACAAAAAGAGTGTTTCAAAGCTGCTCTTTCAAAAGAAGTGTTCAACTCTGTGAGTTGGATTCATACTTCACAAAGCAGTTTCACAGAACGTTTCTGTTTCGTTTTTATAGGAAGATATTCCCGTTTGCAACGAAGGCCTGTAAGGGCTCTAAGTATCCACTTGCAGATTCTGCCAAAACACAGTTTCAAAACTGCTCTATCAAAAGGAAGGCTTATCTCTCCGAGTTGAATACACACATCATAAAGAGGTTTCTGAGAATGCTTCTGCCTGGTTTATATGTGAAGATATTTCCTTTTCCACCATAGGCCTCAAAGCGCTCCAAACGAACACTTGCAGATTCTACAAAAAGAGTGTTTCAAAACTGCTCTTTCTAAGGAAGTGTTCAACTCTGTGAGTTGGATTCATACTACACAAAGCAGTATCACAGAACTCTTCTGTTTAGTTTTTATGGGAAGATATTCCCGTTTCCAACGAAGGCCTGAAAGGGCTCCAAATATCCACTTGCAGATTCTGCAAAAATACAGTTTCAAAACTGCTCTATCAAAAGGAAGGCTTATCTCTCTGAGTTGAATGCACACATCATAAAGAGCTTTCTGAGAATGCTTCTGCCTTGTTTATATATGAAGATATTTCTTTTTCCACCATAGGCCTCAAATCGCTCCAAATGAACACTTGCAGATTCTACAAAAAGAGTGTTTCATAACTGCTCTAGCAAAGGAAAGGTTCACCTCTGTGAGTTGAACACAAACATCCCAAAGCAGTTTGTGAGAATGCTTCTGTCCAGTTTTTATGGGAAGATATTCCCGCTTCTAACAAAGGCCTGAAAGAGCTCCAAATATCCACTTGCAGATGCTGCAAAAAGACTCTTTCCAAACTGCTCCATGAAAAAGAAGGTTCAACTCTGTGAGTTGAATGCACACATCATAAAGAAGTTTCAAAGAATGCTTCTGTCTAGGTTTTATGAGAAGATATTTCTTTTTCCACCATAGGCCTCAAAGCGCTCCAAATGAACACTTGCAGATTCTACAAAAAGAGTGTTTCATAACTGCTCTAGCAAAGGAAAGGTTCACCTCTGTGAGTTGAACACACACATCACAAAGCAGTTTGTGAGAATGCTTCTGTCCAGTTTTAATGGGAAGATATTCCCGCTTCTAACAAAGGCCTGAAAGAGCTCCAAATATCCACTTCCAGATGCTGCAAAAAGACTCTTTCCAAACTGCTCCATGAAAAGGAATGTTCAACTCTGTGAGTTGAATGCACACATCATAAAGAAGTTTCAAAGAATGCTTCTGTCTAGGTTTTATGTGAAGATATTTCCCTTTCCACCATAGGCCTCAAAGCGCTCCAAATGAACACTTGCAGATTCTACAAAAAGAGTGTTTCAAAGCTGCTCTTTCAAAAGAAGTGTTCAACTCTGTGAGTTGGATTCATACTTCACAAAGCAGTTTCACAGAACGTTTCTGTTTCGTTTTTATGGGAAGATATTCCCGTTTGCAACGAAGGCCTGAAAGGGCTCTAAGTATCCACTTGCAGATTCTGCCAAAACACACTTTCAAAACTGCTCTATCAAAAGGAAGGCTTATCTCTCCGAGTTGAATGCACACATCATAAAGAGGTTTCTGAGAATGCTTCTGCCTGGTTTATATGTGAAGATATTTCCTTTTCCACCATAGGCCTCAAAGCGCTCCAAACGAACACTTGCAGATTCTACAAAAAGAGTGTTTCAAAACTGCTCTTTCAAAGGAAGTGTTCAACTCTGTGAGTTGGATTCATACTACACAAAGCAGTTTCACAGAACTCTTCTGTTTAGTTTTTATGGGAAGATATTCCCGTTTCCAACGAAGGCCTGAAAGGGCTCCAAATATCCACTTGCAGATTCTGCAAAAACACAGGTTCAAAACTGCTCTATCAAAAGGAAGGCTTATCTCTCTGAGTTGAATGCACACATCATAAAGGGGTTTCTGAGAATGCTTCTGCCTTGTTTATATATGAAGATATTTCTTTTTCCACCATAGGCCTCCAAGCGCTCCAAATGAACACTTGCAGATTCTACAAAAAGAGTGTTTCATAACTGCTCTAGCAAAGGAAAGGTTCACCTCTGTGAGTTGAACACACACATCACAAAGCAGTTTGTGAGAATGCTTCGGTTTAGTTTTTATGGGAAGATATTCCCGCTTCTAACAAAGGCCTGAAAGAGCTCCAAATATCCACTTGCAGATGCTGCAAAAAGACTCTTTCCAAACTGCTCCATGAAAAAGAAGGTTCAACTCTGTGAGTTGAATGCACACATCATAAAGAAGTTTCAAAGAATGCTTCTGTCTAGGTTTTATGTGAAGATATTTCTTTTTCCACCATAGGCCTCAAAGCGCTCCAAATGAACACTTGCAGATTCTACAAAAAGAGTGTTTCAAAGCTGCTCTTTCAAAAGAAGTGTTCAACTCTGTGAGTTGGATTCATACTTCACAAAGGAGTTTCACAGAACGCTTCTGTTTAGTTTTTATGGGAAGATATTCCCGTTTCCAACGAAGGCCTGAAAGGGCTCCAAATATACACTTGCAGATTCTGCAAAAACACAGTTGCAAAACTGCTCTATCAAAAGGAAGGCTTATCTCTCCGAGTTGAATGCACACATCATAAAGAGGTTTCTGAGAATGCTTCTGCCTGGATTATATGTGAAGATATTTCCTTTTCCACCATAGGCCTCAAAGCGCTCCAAACGAACTCTTGCAGATTCTACAAAAAGAGTGTTTCAAAACTGCTCTTTGAAAGGAAGTGTTCAACTCTGTGAGTTGGATTCACACTACACAAAGCAGTTTCACAGAACTCTTCTGTTTAGTTTTTAATGGAAGATATTCCCGTTTCCAACGAAGGCCTGAAAGGGCTCCAAATATCCACTTGCAGATTCTGCAAAAACACAGTTTCAAAACTGCTCTATCAAAAGGAAGGCTTATCTCTCTGAGTTGAATGCACACATCATAAAGAGCTTTCTGAGAATGCTTCTGCCTTGTTTATATATGAAGATATTTCTTTTTCCACCATAGGCCTCAAATCGCTCCAAATGAACACTTGCAGATTCTACAAAAAGAGTGTTTCATAACTGCTCTAGCAAAGGAAAGGTTCACCTCTGTGAGTTGAACACACACATCACAAAGCAGTTTGTGAGAATGCTTCTGTCCAGTTTTTATGGGAAGATATTCCCGCTTCTAACAAAGGCCTGAAAGAGCTCCAAATATCCACTTGCAGATGCTGCAAAAAGACTCTTTCCAAACTGCTCCATGAAAAGGAAGGTTCAACTCTGTGAGTTGAATGCACACATCATAAAGAAGTTTCAAAGAATGCTTCTGTCTAGGTATTATGTGACGATATTTCCTTTTCCACCATAGGCCTCAAAGCGCTCCAAACGAACACTTGCAGATACTACAAAAAGAGTGTTTCAAAACTGCTCTTTCAAAAGAAGTGTTCAACTCTGTGAGTTGGATTCATACTACACAAAGCAGTTTCACAGAACTCTTCTGTTTAGTTTTTATGGGAAGATATTCCCGTTTCCAACGAAGGCCTGAAATGGCTCCAAATATCCACTTGCAGATTCTGCAAAAACACAGGTTCAAAACTGCTCTATCAAAAGGAAGGCTTATCTCTCTGAGTTGAATGCACACATCATAAAGGGGTTTCTGAGAATGCTTCTGCCTTGTTTATATATGAAGATATTTCTTTTTCCACCATAGGCCTCAAAGCGCTCCAAATGAACACTTGCAGATTCTACAAAAAGAGTGTTTCATAACTGCTCTAGCAAAGGAAAGGTTCACCTCTGTGAGTTGAACACACACATCACAAAGCAGTTTGTGAGAATGCTTCGGTTTAGTTTTTATGGGAAGATATTCCCGCTTCTCACAAAGGCCTGAAAGAGCTCCAAATATCCACTTGCAGATGCTGCAAAAAGACTCTTTCCAAACTGCTCCATGAAAAAGAAGGTTCAACTCTGTGAGTTGAATGCACACATCATAAAGAAGTTTCAAAGAATGCTTCTGTCTAGGTTTTATGTGAAGATATTTCTTTTTCCACCATAGGCCTCAAAGCGCTCCAAATGAACACTTGCAGATTCTACAAAAAGAGTGTTTCAAAGCTGCTCTTTCAAAAGAAGTGTTCAACTCTGTGAGTTGGATTCATACTTCACAAAGCAGTTTCACAGAACGCTTCTGTTTAGTTTTTATGGGAAGATATTCCCGTTTCCAACGAAGGCCTGAAAGGGCTCCAAATATACACTTGCAGATTCTGCAAAAACACAGTTGCAAAACTGCTCTATCAAAAGGAAGGCTTATCTCTCCGTGTTGAATGCACACATCATAAAGAGGTTTCTGAGAATGCTTCTGCCTGGATTATATGTGAAGATATTTCCTTTTCCACCATAGGCCTCAAAGCGCTCCAAACGAACTGTTGCAGATTCTACAAAAAGAGTGTTTCAAAACTGCTCTTTGAAAGGAAGTGTTCAACTCTGTGAGTTGGATTCACACTACACAAAGCAGTTTCACAGAACTCTTCTGTTTAGTTTTTAATGGAAGATATTCCCGTTTCCAACGAAGGCCTGAAAGGGCTCCAAATATCCACTTGCAGATTCTGCAAAAACACAGTTTCAAAACTGCTCTATCAAAAGGAAGGCTTATCTTTCTGAGTTGAATGCACACATCATAAAGAGCTTTCTGAGAATGCTTCTGCCTTGTTTATATATGAAGATATTTCTTTTTCCACCATAGGCCTCAAATCGCTCCAAATGAACACTTGCAGATTCTACAAAAAGAGGGTTTCATAACTGCTCTAGCAAAGGAAAGGTTCACCTCTGTGAGTTGAACACACACATCACAAAGCAGTTTGTGAGAATGCTTCTGTCCAGTTTTTATGGGAAGATATTCCCGCTTCTAACAAAGGCCTGAAAGAGCTCCAAATATCCACTTGCAGATGCTGCAAAAAGACTCTTTCCAAACTGCTCCATGAAAAGGAAGGTTCAACTCTGTGAGTTGAATGCACACATCATAAAGAAGTTTCAAAGAATGCTTCTGTCTAGGTATTATGTGACGATATTTCCTTTTCCACCATAGGCCTCAAAGCGCTCCAAATGAACACATGTAGATTCTACAAAAAGAGTGTTTCAAAGCTGCTCTTTCAAAAGAAGTGTTCAACTCTGTGAGTTGGATTCATACTTCACAAAGCAGTTTCACAGAACGTTTCTGTTTCGTTTTTATCAGAAGATATTCCCGTTTGCAACGAAGGCCTGAAAGGGCTCCAAGTATCCACTTGCAGATTCTGCCAAAACACAGTTTCCAATCTGCTCTATCAAAAGGAAGGCTTATCTCTCCGAGTTGAATGCACACATCATAAAGAGGTTTCTGAGAATGCTTCTGCCTGGTTTATATGTGAAGATATTTCCTTTTCCACCATAGGCCTCAAAGCGCTCCAAACGAACACTTGCAGATTCTACAAAAAGAGTGTTTCAAAACTGCTCTTTCAAAAGAAGTGTTCATCTCTGTGAGTTGGATTCATACTACACAAAGCAGTTTCACAGAACTCTTCTGTTTAGTTTTTATGGGAAGATATTCCCGTTTCCAACGAAGGCCTGAAAGGGCTCCAATATCCACTTGCAGATTCTGCAAAAACACAGGTTCAAAACTGCTCTATCAAAAGGAAGGCTTATCTCTCCGAGTTGAATGCACACATCATATAGAGGTTTCTGAGAATGCTTCTGCCTGGATTATATGTGAAGATATTTCCTTTTCCACCATAGGCCTCAAAGCGCTCCAAACGAACACTTGCAGATTCTACAAGAAGAGTGTTTCAAAACTGCTCTTTGAAAGGAAGTGTTCAACTCTGTGAGTTGGATTCATACTACACAAAGCAGTTTCACAGAACTCTTCTGTTTAGTTTTTAAAGGAAGATATTCCCGTTTCCAACGAAGGCCTGAAAGGGCTCCAAATATCCACTTGCAGATTCTGCAAAAACACAGTTTCAAAACTGCTCTATCAAAAGGAAGGCTTATCTCTCTGAGTTGAATGCACACATCATAAAGAGCTTTCTGAGAATGCTTCTGCCTTGTTTATATATGAAGATATTTCTTTTTCCACCATAGGCCTCAAATCGCTCCAAATGAACACTTGCAGATTCTACAAAAAGAGTGTTTCATAACTGCTCTAGCAAAGGAAAGGTTCACCTCTGTGAGTTGAACACAAACATCTCAAAGCAGTTTGTGAGAATGCTTCTGTCCAGTTTTTATGGGAAGATATTCCCGCTTCTAGCAAAGGCCTGAAAGAGCTCCAAATATCCACTTGCAGATGCTGCAAAAAGACTCTTTCCAAACTGCTCCATGAAAAAGAAGGTTCAACTCTGTGAGTTGAATGCACACATCATAAAGAAGTTTCAAAGAATGCTTCTGTCTAGGTTTTATGTGAAGATATTTCTTTTTCCACCATAGGCCTCAAAGCGCTCCAAATGAACACTTGCAGATTCTACAAAAAGAGTGTTTCATAACTGCTCTAGCAAAGGAAAGGTTCACCTCTGTGAGTTGAACACACACATCACAAAGCAGTTTGTGAGAATGCTTCTGTCCAGTTTTAATGGGAAGATATTCCCGCTTCTAACAAAGGCCTGAAAGAGCTCCAAATATCCACTTGCAGATGCTGCAAAAAGACTCTTTCCAAACTGCTCCATGAAAAGGAATGTTCAACTCTGTGAGTTGAATGCACACATCATAAAGAAGTTTCAAAGAATGCTTCTGTCTAGGTTTTATGTGAAGATATTTCCCTTTCCACCATAGGCCTCAAAGCGCTCCAAATGAACACTTGCAGATTCTACAAAAAGAGTGTTTCAAAGCTGCTCTTTCAAAAGAAGTGTTCAACTCTGTGAGTTGGATTCATACTTCACAAAGCAGTTTCACAGAACGTTTCTGTTTCGTTTTTATGGGAAGATATTCCCGTTTGCAACGAAGGCCTGAAAGGGCTCTAACTATCCACTTGCAGATTCTGCCAAAACACACTTTCAAAACTGCTCTATCAAAAGGAAGGCTTATCTCTCCGAGTTGAATGCACACATCATAAAGAGGTTTCTGAGAATGCTTCTGCCTGGTTTATATGTGAAGATATTTCCTTTTCCACCATAGGCCTCAAAGCGCTCCAAACGAACACTTGCAGATTCTACAAAAAGAGTGTTTCAAAACTGCTCTTTCAAAGGAATTGTTCAACTCTGTGAGTTGGATTCATACTACACAAAGCAGTTTCACAGAACTCTTCTGTTTAGTTTTTATGGGAAGATATTCCCGTTTCCAACGAAGGCCTGAAAGGGCTCCAAATATCCACTTGCAGATTCTGCAAAAACACAGGTTCAAAACTGCTCTATCAAAAGGAAGGCTTATCTCTCTGAGTTGAATGCACACATCATAAAGGGGTTTCTGAGAATGCTTCTGCCTTGTTTATATATGAAGATATTTCTTTTTCCACCATAGGCCTCCAAGCGCTCCAAATGAACACTTGCAGATTCTACAAAAAGAGTGTTTCATAACTGCTCTAGCAAAGGAAAGGTTCACCTCTGTGAGTTGAACACACACATCACAAAGCAGTTTGTGAGAATGCTTCGGTTTAGTTTTTATGGGAAGATATTCCCGCTTCTAACAAAGGCCTGAAAGAGCTCCAAATATCCACTTGCAGATGCTGCAAAAAGACTCTTTCCAAACTGCTCCATGAAAAAGAAGGTTCAACTCTGTGAGTTGAATGCACACATCATAAAGAAGTTTCAAAGAATGCTTCTGTCTAGGTTTTATGTGAAGATATTTCTTTTTCCACCATAGGCCTCAAAGCGCTCCAAATGAACACTTGCAGATTCTACAAAAAGAGTGTTTCAAAGCTGCTCTTTCAAAAGAAGTGTTCAACTCTGTGAGTTGGATTCATACTTCACAAAGGAGTTTCACAGAACGCTTCTGTTTAGTTTTTATGGGAAGATATTCCCGTTTGCAACGAAGGCCTGAAAGGGCTCCAAATATACACTTGCAGATTCTGCAAAAACACAGTTGCAAAACTGCTCTATCAAAAGGAAGGCTTATCTCTCCGAGTTGAATGCACACATCATAAAGAGGTTTCTGAGAATGCTTCTGCCTGGATTATATGTGAAGATATTTCCTTTTCCACCATAGGCCTCAAAGCGCTCCAAACGAACACTTGCAGATTCTACAAAAAGAGTGTTTCAAAACTGCTCTTTGAAAGGAAGTGTTCAACTCTGTGAGTTGGATTCACACTACACAAAGCAGTTTCACAGAACTCTTCTGTTTAGTTTTTAATGGAAGATATTCCCGTTTCCAACGAAGGCCTGAAAGGGCTCCAAATATCCACTTGCAGATTCTGCAAAAACACAGTTTCAAAACTGCTCTATCAAAAGGAAGGCTTATCTCTCTGAGTTGAATGCACACATCATAAAGAGCTTTCTGAGAATGCTTCTGCCTTGTTTATATATGAAGATATTTCTTTTTCCACCATAGGCCTCAAATCGCTCCAAATGAACACTTGCAGATTCTACAAAAAGAGTGTTTCATAACTGCTCTAGCAAAGGAAAGGTTCACCTCTGTGAGTTGAACACACACATCACAAAGCAGTTTGTGAGAATGCTTCTGTCCAGTTTTTATGGGAAGATATTCCCGCTTCTAACAAAGGCCTGAAAGAGCTCCAAATATCCACTTGCAGATGCTGCAAAAAGACTCTTTCCAAACTGCTCCATGAAAAGGAAGGTTCAACTCTGTGAGTTGAATGCACACATCATAAAGAAGTTTCAAAGAATGCTTCTGTCTAGGTATTATGTGACGATATTTCCTTTTCCACCATAGGCCTCAAAGCGCTCCAAATGAACACATGTAGATTCTACAAAAAGAGTGTTTCAAAGCTGCTCTTTCAAAAGAAGTGTTCAACTCTGTGAGTTGGATTCATACTTCACAAAGCAGTTTCACAGAACGTTTCTGTTTCGTTTTTATCAGAAGATATTCCCGTTTGCAACGAAGGCCTGAAAGGGCTCCAAGTATCCACTTGCAGATTCTGCCAAAACACAGTTTCCAATCTGCTCTATCAAAAGGAAGGCTTATCTCTCCGAGTTGAATGCACACATCATAAAGAGGTTTCTGAGAATGCTTCTGCCTGGTTTATATGTGAAGATATTTCCTTTTCCACCATAGGCCTCAAAGCACTCCAAACGAACACTTGCAGATTCTACAAAAAGAGTGTTTCAAAACTGCTCTTTCAAAAGAAGTGTTCAACTCTGTGAGTTGGATTCATACTACACAAAGCAGTTTCACAGAACTCTTCTGTTTAGTTTTTATGGGAAGATATTCCCGTTTCCAACGAAGGCCTGAAAGGGCTCCAAATATCCACTTGCAGATTCTGCAAAAACACAGGTTCAAAACTGCTCTATCAAAAGGAAGGCTTATCTCTCTGAGTTGAATGCACACATCATAAAGGGGTTTCTGAGAATGCTTCTGCCTTGTTTATATATGAAGATATTTCTTTTTCCACCATAGGCCTCAAAGCGCTCCAAATGAACACTTGCAGATTCTACAAAAAGAGTGTTTCGTAACTGCTCTAGCAAAGGAAAGGTTCACCTCTGTGAGTTGAACACACACATCACAAAGCAGTTTGTGAGAATGCTTCGGTTTAGTTTTTATGGGAAGATATTCCCGCTTCTAACAAAGGCCTGAAAGAGCTCCAAATATCCACTTGCAGATGCTGCAAAAAGACTCTTTCCAAACTGCTCCATGAAAAAGAAGGTTCAACTCTGTGAGTTGAATGCACACATCATAAAGAAGTTTCAAAGAATGCTTCTGTCTAGGTTTTATGTGAAGATATTTCTTTTTCCACCATAGGCCTCAAAGCGCTCCAAATGAACACTTGCAGATTCTACAAAAAGAGTGTTTCAAAGCTGCTCTTTCAAAAGAAGTGTTCAACTCTGTGAGTTGGATTCATACTTCACAAAGCAGTTTCACAGAACGCTTCTGTTTAGTTTTTATGGGAAGATATTCCCGTTTCCAACGAAGGCCTGAAAGGGCTCCAAATATACACTTGCAGATTCTGCAAAAACACAGTTGCAAAACTGCTCTATCAAAAGGAAGGCTTATCTCTCTTGTTGAATGCACACATCATAAAGAGGTTTCTGAGAATGCTTCTGCCTGGATTATATGTGAAGATATTTCCTTTTCCACCATAGGCCTCAAAGCGCTCCAAACGAACACTTGCAGATTCTACAAAAAGAGTGTTTCAAAACTGCTCTTTGAAAGGAAGTGTTCAACTCTGTGAGTTGGATTCACACTACACAAAGCAGTTTCACAGAACTCTTCTGTTTAGTTTTTAATGGAAGATATTCCCGTTTCCAACGAAGGCCTGAAAGGGCTCCAAATATCCACTTGCAGATTCTGCAAAAACACAGTTTAAAAACTGCTCTATCAAAAGGAAGGCTTATCTCTCTGAGTTGAATGCACACATCATAAAGAGCTTTCTGAGAATGCTTCTGCCTTGTTTATATATGAAGATATTTCTTTTTCCACCATAGGCCTCAAATCGCTCCAAATGAACACTTGCAGATTCTACAAAAAGAGTGTTTCATAACTGCTCTAGCAAAGGAAAGGTTAACCTCTGTGAGTTGAACACAAACATCCCAAAGCAGTTTGTGAGAATGCTTCTGTCCAGTTTTTATGGGAAGATATTCCCGCTTCTAGCAAAGGCCTGAAAGAGCTCCAAATATCCACTTGCAGATGCTGCAAAAAGACTCTTTCCAAACTGCTCCATGAAAAAGAAGGTTCAACTCTGTGAGTTGAATGCACACATCATAAAGAAGTTTCAAAGAATGCTTCTGTCTAGGTTTTATGTGAAGATATTTCTTTTTCCACCATAGGCCTCAAAGCGCTCCAAATGAACACTTGCAGATTCTACAAAAAGAGTGTTTCATAACTGCTCTAGCAAAGGAAAGGTTCACCTCTGTGAGTTGAACACACACATCACAAAGCAGTTTGTGAGAATGCTTCTGTCCAGTTTTAATGGGAAGATATTCCCGCTTCTAACAAAGGCCTGAAAGAGCTCCAAATATCCACTTCCAGATGCTGCAAAAAGACTCTTTCCAAACTGCTCCATGAAAAGGAATGTTCAACTCTGTGAGTTGAATGCACACATCATAAAGAAGTTTCAAAGAATGCTTCTGTCTAGGTTTTATGTGAAGATATTTCCCTTTCCACCATAGGCCTCAAAGCGCTCCAAATGAACACTTGCAGATTCTACAAAAAGAGTGTTTCAAAGCTGCTCTTTCAAAAGAAGTGTTCAACTCTGTGAGTTGGATTCATACTTCACAAAGCAGTTTCACAGAACGTTTCTGTTTCGTTTTTATGGGAAGATATTCCCGTTTGCAACGAAGGCCTGAAAGGGCTCTAAGTATCCACTTGCAGATTCTGCCAAAACACACTTTCAAAACTGCTCTATCAAAAGGAAGGCTTATCTCTCCGAGTTGAATGCACACATCATAAAGAGGTTTCTGAGAATGCTTCTGCCTGGTTTATATGTGAAGATATTTCCTTTTCCACCATAGGCCTCAAAGCGCTCCAAACGAACACTTGCAGATTCTACAAAAAGAGTGTTTCAAAACTGCTCTTTCAAAGGAAGTGTTCAACTCTGTGAGTTGGATTCATACTACACAAAGCAGTTTCACAGAACTCTTCTGTTTAGTTTTTATGGGAAGATATTCCCGTTTCCAACGAAGGCCTGAAAGGGCTCCAAATATCCACTTGCAGATTCTGCAAAAACACAGGTTCAAAACTGCTCTATCAAAAGGAAGGCTTATCTCTCTGAGTTGAATGCACACATCATAAAGGGGTTTCTGAGAATGCTTCTGCCTTGTTTATATATGAAGATATTTCTTTTTCCACCATAGGCCTCCAAGCGCTCCAAATGAACACTTGCAGATTCTACAAAAAGAGTGTTTCATAACTGCTCTAGCAAAGGAAAGGTTCACCTCTGTGAGTTGAACACACACATCACAAAGCAGTTTGTGAGAATGCTTCGGTTTAGTTTTTATGGGAAGATATTCCCGCTTCTAACAAAGGCCTGAAAGAGCTCCAAATATCCACTTGCAGATGCTGCAAAAAGACTCTTTCCAAACTGCTCCATGAAAAAGAAGGTTCAACTCTGTGAGTTGAATGCACACATCATAAAGAAGTTTCAAAGAATGCTTCTGTCTAGGTTTTATGTGAAGATATTTCTTTTTCCACCATAGGCCTCAAAGCGCTCCAAATGAACACTTGCAGATTCTACAAAAAGAGTGTTTCAAAGCTGCTCTTTCAAAAGAAGTGTTCAACTCTGTGAGTTGGATTCATACTTCACAAAGGAGTTTCACAGAACGCTTCTGTTTAGTTTTTATGGGAAGATATTCCCGTTTCCAACGAAGGCCTGAAAGGGCTCCAAATATACACTTGCAGATTCTGCAAAAACACAGTTGCAAAACTGCTCTATCAAAAGGAAGGCTTATCTCTCCGAGTTGAATGCACACATCATAAAGAGGTTTCTGAGAATGCTTCTGCCTGGATTATATGTGAAGATATTTCCTTTTCCACCATAGGCCTCAAAGCGCTCCAAACGAACACTTGCAGATTCTACAAAAAGAGTGTTTCAAAACTGCTCTTTGAAAGGAAGTGTTCAACTCTGTGAGTTGGATTCACACTACACAAAGCAGTTTCACAGAACTCTTCTGTTTAGTTTTTAATGGAAGATATTCCCGTTTCCAACGAAGGCCTGAAAGGGCTCCAAATATCCACTTGCAGATTCTGCAAAAACACAGTTTCAAAACTGCTCTATCAAAAGGAAGGCTTATCTCTCTGAGTTGAATGCACACATCATAAAGAGCTTTCTGAGAATGCTTCTGCCTTGTTTATATATGAAGATATTTCTTTTTCCACCATAGGCCTCAAATCGCTCCAAATGAACACTTGCAGATTCTACAAAAAGAGTGTTTCATAACTGCTCTAGCAAAGGAAAGGTTCACCTCTGTGAGTTGAACACACACATCACAAAGCAGTTTGTGAGAATGCTTCTGTCCAGTTTTTATGGGAAGATATTCCCGCTTCTAACAAAGGCCTGAAAGAGCTCCAAATATCCACTTGCAGATGCTGCAAAAAGACTCTTTCCAAACTGCTCCATGAAAAGGAAGGTTCAACTCTGTGAGTTGAATGCACACATCATAAAGAAGTTTCAAAGAATGCTTCTGTCTAGGTATTATGTGACGATATTTCCTTTTCCACCATAGGCCTCAAAGCGCTCCAAACGAACACTTGCAGATACTACAAAAAGAGTGTTTCAAAACTGCTCTTTCAAAAGAAGTGTTCAACTCTGTGAGTTGGATTCATACTACACAAAGCAGTTTCACAGAACTCTTCTGTTTAGTTTTTATGGGAAGATATTCCCGTTTCCAACGAAGGCCTGAAATGGCTCCAAATATCCACTTGCAGATTCTGCAAAAACACAGGTTCAAAACTGCTCTATCAAAAGGAAGGCTTATCTCTCTGAGTTGAATGCACACATCATAAAGGGGTTTCTGAGAATGCTTCTGCCTTGTTTATATATGAAGATATTTCTTTTTCCACCATAGGCCTCAAAGCGCTCCAAATGAACACTTGCAGATTCTACAAAAAGAGTGTTTCATAACTGCTCTAGCAAAGGAAAGGTTCACCTCTGTGAGTTGAACACACACATCACAAAGCAGTTTGTGAGAATGCTTCGGTTTAGTTTTTATGGGAAGATATTCCCGCTTCTCACAAAGGCCTGAAAGAGCTCCAAATATCCACTTGCAGATGCTGCAAAAAGACTCTTTCCAAACTGCTCCATGAAAAAGAAGGTTCAACTCTGTGAGTTGAATGCACACATCATAAAGAAGTTTCAAAGAATGCTTCTGTCTAGGTTTTATGTGAAGATATTTCTTTTTCCACCATAGGCCTCAAAGCGCTCCAAATGAACACTTGCAGATTCTACAAAAAGAGTGTTTCAAAGCTGCTCTTTCAAAAGAAGTGTTCAACTCTGTGAGTTGGATTCATACTTCACAAAGCAGTTTCACAGAACGCTTCTGTTTAGTTTTTATGGGAAGATATTCCCGTTTCCAACGAAGGCCTGAAAGGGCTCCAAATATACACTTGCAGATTCTGCAAAAACACAGTTGCAAAACTGCTCTATCAAAAGGAAGGCTTATCTCTCCGTGTTGAATGCACACATCATAAAGAGGTTTCTGAGAATGCTTCTGCCTGGATTATATGTGAAGATATTTCCTTTTCCACCATAGGCCTCAAAGCGCTCCAAACGAACTCTTGCAGATTCTACAAAAAGAGTGTTTCAAAACTGCTCTTTGAAAGGAAGTGTTCAACTCTGTGAGTTGGATTCACACTACACAAAGCAGTTTCACAGAACTCTTCTGTTTAGTTTTTAATGGAAGATATTCCCGTTTCCAACGAAGGCCTGAAAGGGCTCCAAATATCCACTTGCAGATTCTGCAAAAACACAGTTTCAAAACTGCTCTATCAAAAGGAAGGCTTATCTTTCTGAGTTGAATGCACACATCATAAAGAGCTTTCTGAGAATGCTTCTGCCTTGTTTCTATATGAAGATATTTCTTTTTCCACCATAGGCCTCAAATCGCTCCAAATGAACACTTGCAGATTCTACAAAAAGAGGGTTTCATAACTGCTCTAGCAAAGGAAAGGTTCACCTCTGTGAGTTGAACACACACATCACAAAGCAGTTTGTGAGAATGCTTCTGTCCAGTTTTTATGGGAAGATATTCCCGCTTCTAACAAAGGCCTGAAAGAGCTCCAAATATCCACTTGCAGATGCTGCAAAAAGACTCTTTCCAAACTGCTCCATGAAAAGGAAGGTTCAACTCTGTGAGTTGAATGCACACATCATAAAGAAGTTTCAAAGAATGCTTCTGTCTAGGTATTATGTGACGATATTTCCTTTTCCACCATAGGCCTCAAAGCGCTCCAAATGAACACATGTAGATTCTACAAAAAGAGTGTTTCAAAGCTGCTCTTTCAAAAGAAGTGTTCAACTCTGTGAGTTGGATTCATACTTCACAAAGCAGTTTCACAGAACGTTTCTGTTTCGTTTTTATCAGAAGATATTCCCGTTTGCAACGAAGGCCTGAAAGGGCTCCAAGTATCCACTTGCAGATTCTGCCAAAACACAGTTTCCAATCTGCTCTATCAAAAGGAAGGCTTATCTCTCCGAGTTGAATGCACACATCATAAAGAGGTTTCTGAGAATGCTTCTGCCTGGTTTATATGTGAAGATATTTCCTTTTCCACCATAGGCCTCAAAGCGCTCCAAACGAACACTTGCAGATTCTACAAAAAGAGTGTTTCAAAACTGCTCTTTCAAAAGAAGTGTTCATCTCTGTGAGTTGGATTCATACTACACAAAGCAGTTTCACAGAACTCTTCTGTTTAGTTTTTATGGGAAGATATTCCCGTTTCCAACGAAGGCCTGAAAGGGCTCCAATATCCACTTGCAGATTCTGCAAAAACACAGGTTCAAAACTGCTCTATCAAAAGGAAGGCTTATCTCTCCGAGTTGAATGCACACATCATATAGAGGTTTCTGAGAATGCTTCTGCCTGGATTATATGTGAAGATATTTCCTTTTCCACCATAGGCCTCAAAGCGCTCCAAACGAACACTTGCAGATTCTACAAGAAGAGTGTTTCAAAACTGCTCTTTGAAAGGAAGTGTTCAACTCTGTGAGTTGGATTCATACTACACAAAGCAGTTTCACAGAACTCTTCTGTTTAGTTTTTAAAGGAAGATATTCCCGTTTCCAACGAAGGCCTGAAAGGGCTCCAAATATCCACTTGCAGATTCTGCAAAAACACAGTTTCAAAACTGCTCTATCAAAAGGAAGGCTTATCTCTCTGAGTTGAATGCACACATCATAAAGAGCTTTCTGAGAATGCTTCTGCCTTGTTTATATATGAAGATATTTCTTTTTCCACCATAGGCCTCAAATCGCTCCAAATGAACACTTGCAGATTCTACAAAAAGAGTGTTTCATAACTGCTCTAGCAAAGGAAAGGTTCACCTCTGTGAGTTGAACACAAACATCTCAAAGCAGTTTGTGAGAATGCTTCTGTCCAGTTTTTATGGGAAGATATTCCCGCTTCTAGCAAAGGCCTGAAAGAGCTCCAAATATCCACTTGCAGATGCTGCAAAAAGACTCTTTCCAAACTGCTCCATGAAAAAGAAGGTTCAACTCTGTGAGTTGAATGCACACATCATAAAGAAGTTTCAAAGAATGCTTCTGTCTAGGTTTTATGTGAAGATATTTCTTTTTCCACCATAGGCCTCAAAGCGCTCCAAATGAACACTTGCAGATTCTACAAAAAGAGTGTTTCATAACTGCTCTAGCAAAGGAAAGGTTCACCTCTGTGAGTTGAACACACACATCACAAAGCAGTTTGTGAGAATGCTTCTGTCCAGTTTTAATGGGAAGATATTCCCGCTTCTAACAAAGGCCTGAAAGAGCTCCAAATATCCACTTGCAGATGCTGCAAAAAGACTCTTTCCAAACTGCTCCATGAAAAGGAATGTTCAACTCTGTGAGTTGAATGCACACATCATAAAGAAGTTTCAAAGAATGCTTCTGTCTAGGTTTTATGTGAAGATATTTCCCTTTCCACCATAGGCCTCAAAGCGCTCCAAATGAACACTTGCAGATTCTACAAAAAGAGTGTTTCAAAGCTGCTCTTTCAAAAGAAGTGTTCAACTCTGTGAGTTGGATTCATACTTCACAAAGCAGTTTCACAGAACGTTTCTGTTTCGTTTTTATGGGAAGATATTCCCGTTTGCAACGAAGGCCTGAAAGGGCTCTAACTATCCACTTGCAGATTCTGCCAAAACACACTTTCAAAACTGCTCTATCAAAAGGAAGGCTTATCTCTCCGAGTTGAATGCACACATCATAAAGAGGTTTCTGAGAATGCTTCTGCCTGGTTTATATGTGAAGATATTTCCTTTTCCACCATAGGCCTCAAAGCGCTCCAAACGAACACTTGCAGATTCTACAAAAAGAGTGTTTCAAAACTGCTCTTTCAAAGGAATTGTTCAACTCTGTGAGTTGGATTCATACTACACAAAGCAGTTTCACAGAACTCTTCTGTTTAGTTTTTATGGGAAGATATTCCCGTTTCCAACGAAGGCCTGAAAGGGCTCCAAATATCCACTTGCAGATTCTGCAAAAACACAGGTTCAAAACTGCTCTATCAAAAGGAAGGCTTATCTCTCTGAGTTGAATGCACACATCATAAAGGGGTTTCTGAGAATGCTTCTGCCTTGTTTATATATGAAGATATTTCTTTTTCCACCATAGGCCTCCAAGCGCTCCAAATGAACACTTGCAGATTCTACAAAAAGAGTGTTTCATAACTGCTCTAGCAAAGGAAAGGTTCACCTCTGTGAGTTGAACACACACATCACAAAGCAGTTTGTGAGAATGCTTCGGTTTAGTTTTTATGGGAAGATATTCCCGCTTCTAACAAAGGCCTGAAAGAGCTCCAAATATCCACTTGCAGATGCTGCAAAAAGACTCTTTCCAAACTGCTCCATGAAAAAGAAGGTTCAACTCTGTGAGTTGAATGCACACATCATAAAGAAGTTTCAAAGAATGCTTCTGTCTAGGTTTTATGTGAAGATATTTCTTTTTCCACCATAGGCCTCAAAGCGCTCCAAATGAACACTTGCAGATTCTACAAAAAGAGTGTTTCAAAGCTGCTCTTTCAAAAGAAGTGTTCAACTCTGTGAGTTGGATTCATACTTCACAAAGGAGTTTCACAGAACGCTTCTGTTTAGTTTTTATGGGAAGATATTCCCGTTTGCAACGAAGGCCTGAAAGGGCTCCAAATATACACTTGCAGATTCTGCAAAAACACAGTTGCAAAACTGCTCTATCAAAAGGAAGGCTTATCTCTCCGAGTTGAATGCACACATCATAAAGAGGTTTCTGAGAATGCTTCTGCCTGGATTATATGTGAAGATATTTCCTTTTCCACCATAGGCCTCAAAGCGCTCCAAACGAACACTTGCAGATTCTACAAAAAGAGTGTTTCAAAACTGCTCTTTGAAAGGAAGTGTTCAACTCTGTGAGTTGGATTCACACTACACAAAGCAGTTTCACAGAACTCTTCTGTTTAGTTTTTAATGGAAGATATTCCCGTTTCCAACGAAGGCCTGAAAGGGCTCCAAATATCCACTTGCAGATTCTGCAAAAACACAGTTTCAAAACTGCTCTATCAAAAGGAAGGCTTATCTCTCTGAGTTGAATGCACACATCATAAAGAGCTTTCTGAGAATGCTTCTGCCTTGTTTATATATGAAGATATTTCTTTTTCCACCATAGGCCTCAAATCGCTCCAAATGAACACTTGCAGATTCTACAAAAAGAGTGTTTCATAACTGCTCTAGCAAAGGAAAGGTTCACCTCTGTGAGTTGAACACACACATCACAAAGCAGTTTGTGAGAATGCTTCTGTCCAGTTTTTATGGGAAGATATTCCCGCTTCTAACAAAGGCCTGAAAGAGCTCCAAATATCCACTTGCAGATGCTGCAAAAAGACTCTTTCCAAACTGCTCCATGAAAAGGAAGGTTCAACTCTGTGAGTTGAATGCACACATCATAAAGAAGTTTCAAAGAATGCTTCTGTCTAGGTATTATGTGACGATATTTCCTTTTCCACCATAGGCCTCAAAGCGCTCCAAATGAACACATGTAGATTCTACAAAAAGAGTGTTTCAAAGCTGCTCTTTCAAAAGAAGTGTTCAACTCTGTGAGTTGGATTCATACTTCACAAAGCAGTTTCACAGAACGTTTCTGTTTCGTTTTTATCAGAAGATATTCCCGTTTGCAACGAAGGCCTGAAAGGGCTCCAAGTATCCACTTGCAGATTCTGCCAAAACACAGTTTCCAATCTGCTCTATCAAAAGGAAGGCTTATCTCTCCGAGTTGAATGCACACATCATAAAGAGGTTTCTGAGAATGCTTCTGCCTGGTTTATATGTGAAGATATTTCCTTTTCCACCATAGGCCTCAAAGCACTCCAAACGAACACTTGCAGATTCTACAAAAAGAGTGTTTCAAAACTGCTCTTTCAAAAGAAGTGTTCAACTCTGTGAGTTGGATTCATACTACACAAAGCAGTTTCACAGAACTCTTCTGTTTAGTTTTTATGGGAAGATATTCCCGTTTCCAACGAAGGCCTGAAAGGGCTCCAAATATCCACTTGCAGATTCTGCAAAAACACAGGTTCAAAACTGCTCTATCAAAAGGAAGGCTTATCTCTCTGAGTTGAATGCACACATCATAAAGGGGTTTCTGAGAATGCTTCTGCCTTGTTTATATATGAAGATATTTCTTTTTCCACCATAGGCCTCAAAGCGCTCCAAATGAACACTTGCAGATTCTACAAAAAGAGTGTTTCATAACTGCTCTAGCAAAGGAAAGGTTCACCTCTGTGAGTTGAACACACACATCACAAAGCAGTTTGTGAGAATGCTTCGGTTTAGTTTTTATGGGAAGATATTCCCGCTTCTAACAAAGGCCTGAAAGAGCTCCAAATATCCACTTGCAGATGCTGCAAAAAGACTCTTTCCAAACTGCTCCATGAAAAAGAAGGTTCAACTCTGTGAGCTGAATGCACACATCATAAAGAAGTTTCAAAGAATGCTTCTGTCTAGGTTTTATGTGAAGATATTTCTTTTTCCACCATAGGCCTCAAAGCGCTCCAAATGAACACTTGCAGATTCTACAAAAAGAGTGTTTCAAAGCTGCTCTTTCAAAAGAAGTGTTCAACTCTGTGAGTTGGATTCATACTTCACAAAGCAGTTTCACAGAACGCTTCTGTTTAGTTTTTATGGGAAGATATTCCCGTTTCCAACGAAGGCCTGAAAGGGCTCCAAATATACACTTGCAGATTCTGCAAAAACACAGTTGCAAAACTGCTCTATCAAAAGGAAGGCTTATCTCTCCGTGTTGAATGCACACATCATAAAGAGGTTTCTGAGAATGCTTCTGCCTGGATTATATGTGAAGATATTTCCTTTTCCACCATAGGCCTCAAAGCGCTCCAAACGAACACTTGCAGATTCTACAAAAAGAGTGTTTCAAAACTGCTCTTTGAAAGGAAGTGTTCAACTCTGTGAGTTGGATTCACACTACACAAAGCAGTTTCACAGAACTCTTCTGTATAGTTTTTAATGGAAGATATTCCCGTTTCCAACGAAGGCCTGAAAGGGCTCCAAATATCCACTTGCAGATTCTGCAAAAACACAGTTTCAAAACTGCTCTATCAAAAGGAAGGCTTATCTCTCTGAGTTGAATGCACACATCATAAAGAGCTTTCTGAGAATGCTTCTGCCTTGTTTATATATGAAGATATTTCTTTTTCCACCATAGGCCTCAAATCGCTCCAAATGAACACTTGCAGATTCTACAAAAAGAGTGTTTCATAACTGCTCTAGCAAAGGAAAGGTTCACCTCTGTGAGTTGAACACACACATCACAAAGCAGTTTGTGAGAATGCTTCTGTCCAGTATTTATGGGAAGATATTCCCGCTTCTAACAAAGGCCTGAAAGAGCTCCAAATATCCACTTGCAGATGCTGCAAAAAGACTCTTTCCAAACTGCTCCATGAAAAGGAAGGTTCAACTCTGTGAGTTGAATGCACACATCATAAAGAAGTTTCAAAGAATGCTTCTGTCTAGGTATTATGTGACGATATTTCCTTTTCCACCATAGGCCTCAAAGCGCTCCAAATGAACACATGTAGATTCTACAAAAAGAGTGTTTCAAAGCTGCTCTTTCAAAAGAAGTGTTCAACTCTGTGAGTTGGATTCATACTTCACAAAGCAGTTTCACAGAACGTTTCTGTTTCGTTTTTATCAGAAGATATTCCCGTTTGCAACGAAGGCCTGAAAGGGCTCCAAGTATCCACTTGCAGATTCTGCCAAAACACAGTTTCCAATCTGCTCTATCAAAAGGAAGGCTTATCTCTCCGAGTTGAATGCACACATCATAAAGAGGTTTCTGAGAATGCTTCTGCCTGGTTTATATGTGAAGATATTTCCTTTTCCACCATAGGCCTCAAAGCACTCCAAACGAACACTTGCAGATTCTACAAAAAGAGTGTTTCAAAACTGCTCTTTCAAAAGAAGTGTTCAACTCTGTGAGTTGGATTCATACTACACAAAGCAGTTTCACAGAACTCTTCTGTTTAGTTTTTATGGGAAGATATTCCCGTTTCCAACGAAGGCCTGAAAGGGCTCCAAATATCCACTTGTAGATTCTGCAAAAACACAGTTTCAAAACTGCTCTATCAAAAGGAAGGCTTATCTCTCTGAGTTGAATGCACACATCATAAAGGGGTTTCTGAGAATGCTTCTGCCTTGTTTATATATGAAGATATTTCTTTTTCCACCATAGGCCTCAAAGCGCTCCAAATGAACACTTGCAGATTCTACAAAAAGAGTGTTTCGTAACTGCTCTAGCAAAGGAAAGGTTCACCTCTGTGAGTTGAACACACACATCACAAAGCAGTTTGTGAGAATGCTTCGGTTTAGTTTTTATGGGAAGATATTCCCGCTTCTAACAAAGGCCTGAAAGAGCTCCAAATATCCACTTGCAGATGCTGCAAAAAGACTCTTTCCAAACTGCTCCATGAAAAAGAAGGTTCAACTCTGTGAGTTGAATGCACACATCATAAAGAAGTTTCAAAGAATGCTTCTGTCTAGGTTTTATGTGAAGATATTTCTTTTTCCACCATAGGCCTCAAAGCGCTCCAAATGAACACTTGCAGATTCTACAAAAAGAGTGTTTCAAAGCTGCTCTTTCAAAAGAAGTGTTCAACTCTGTGAGTTGGATTCATACTTCACAAAGCAGTTTCACAGAACGCTTCTGTTTAGTTTTTATGGGAAGATATTCCCGTTTCCAACGAAGGCCTGAAAGGGCTCCAAATATACACTTGCAGATTCTGCAAAAACACAGTTGCAAAACTGCTCTATCAAAAGGAAGGCTTATCTCTCTTGTTGAATGCACACATCATAAAGAGGTTTCTGAGAATGCTTCTGCCTGGATTATATGTGAAGATATTTCCTTTTCCACCATAGGCCTCAAAGCGCTCCAAACGAACACTTGCAGATTCTACAAAAAGAGTGTTTCAAAACTGCTCTTTGAAAGGAAGTGTTCAACTCTGTGAGTTGGATTCACACTACACAAAGCAGTTTCACAGAACTCTTCTGTTTAGTTTTTAATGGAAGATATTCCCGTTTCCAACGAAGGCCTGAAAGGGCTCCAAATATCCACTTGCAGATTCTGCAAAAACACAGTTTAAAAACTGCTCTATCAAAAGGAAGGCTTATCTCTCTGAGTTGAATGCACACATCATAAAGAGCTTTCTGAGAATGCTTCTGCCTTGTTTATATATGAAGATATTTCTTTTTCCACCATAGGCCTCAAATCGCTCCAAATGAACACTTGCAGATTCTACAAAAAGAGGGTTTCATAACTGCTCTAGCAAAGGAAAGGTTCACCTCTGTGAGTTGAACACACACATCACAAAGCAGTTTGTGAGAATGCTTCTGTCCAGTTTTTATGGGAAGATATTCCCGCTTCTAACAAAGGCCTGAAAGAGCTCCAAATATCCACTTGCAGATGCTGCAAAAAGACTCTTTCCAAACTGCTCCATGAAAAGGAAGGTTCAACTCTGTGAGTTGAATGCACACATCATAAAGAAGTTTCAAAGAATGCTTCTGTCTAGGTATTATGTGACGATATTTCCTTTTCCACCATAGGCCTCAAAGCGCTCCAAATGAACACATGTAGATTCTACAAAAAGAGTGTTTCAAAGCTGCTCTTTCAAAAGAAGTGTTCAACTCTGTGAGTTGGATTCATACTTCACAAAGCAGTTTCACAGAACGTTTCTGTTTCGTTTTTATCAGAAGATATTCCCGTTTGCAACGAAGGCCTGAAAGGGCTCCAAGTATCCACTTGCAGATTCTGCCAAAACACAGTTTCCAATCTGCTCTATCAAAAGGAAGGCTTATCTCTCCGAGTTGAATGCACACATCATAAAGAGGTTTCTGAGAATGCTTCTGCCTGGTTTATATGTGAAGATATTTCCTTTTCCACCATAGGCCTCAAAGCGCTCCAAACGAACACTTGCAGATTCTACAAAAAGAGTGTTTCAAAACTGCTCTTTCAAAAGAAGTGTTCATCTCTGTGAGTTGGATTCATACTACACAAAGCAGTTTCACAGAACTCTTCTGTTTAGTTTTTATGGGAAGATATTCCCGTTTCCAACGAAGGCCTGAAAGGGCTCCAATATCCACTTGCAGATTCTGCAAAAACACAGGTTCAAAACTGCTCTATCAAAAGGAAGGCTTATCTCTCCGAGTTGAATGCACACATCATAAAGAGGTTTCTGACAATGCTTCTGCCTGGATTATATGTGAAGATATTTCCTTTTCCACCATAGGCCTCAAAGCGCTCCAAACGAACACTTGCAGATTCTACAAGAAGAGTGTTTCAAAACTGCTCTTTGAAAGGAAGTGTTCAACTCTGTGAGTTGGATTCATACTACACAAAGCAGTTTCACAGAACTCTTCTGTTTAGTTTTTAAAGGAAGATATTCCCGTTTCCAACGAAGGCCTGAAAGGGCTCCAAATATCCACTTGCAGATTCTGCAAAAACACAGTTTCAAAACTGCTCTATCAAAAGGAAGGCTTATCTCTCTGAGTTGAATGCACACATCATAAAGAGCTTTCTGAGAATGCTTCTGCCTTGTTTATATATGAAGATATTTCTTTTTCCACCATAGGCCTCAAATCGCTCCAAATGAACACTTGCAGATTCTACAAAAAGAGTGTTTCATAACTGCTCTAGCAAAGGAAAGGTTCACCACTGTGAGTTGAACACACACATCACAAAGCAGTTTGTGAGAATGCCTCTGTCCAGTTTTTATGGGAAGATATTCCCGCTTCTAACAAAGGCCTGAAAGAGCTCCAAATATCCACTTGCAGATGCTGCAAAAAGACTCTTTTCAAACTGCTCCATGAAAAGGAAAGTTCAACTCTGTGAGTTGAATGCACACATCATAAAGAAGTTTCAAAGAATGCTTCTGTCTAGGTATTATGTGACGATATTTCCTTTTCCACCATAGGCCTCAAAGCGCTCCAAATGAACACATGTAGATTCTACAGAAAGAGTGTTTAAAAGCTGCGCTTTCAAAAGAAGTGTTCAACTCTGTGAGTTGGATTCATACTTCACAAAGCAGTTTCACAGAACGTTTCTGTTTCGTTTTTATGGGAAGATATTCCCGTTTGCAACGAAGGCCTGAAAGGGCTCTAAGTATCCACTTGCAGATTCTGCCAAAACACAGTTTCAAAACTGCTCTATCAAAAGGAAGGCTTATCTCTCCGAGTTGAATGCACACATCATAAAGAGGTTTCTGAGAATGCTTCTGCCTGGTTTATATGTGAAGATATTTCCTTTTCCACCATAGGCCTCAAAGCACTCCAAACGAACACTTGCAGATTCTACAAAAAGAGTGTTTCCAAACTGCTCTTTCAAAAGAAGTGTTCAACTCTGTGAGTTGGATTCATACTACACAAAGCCGTTTCACAGAACTCTTCTGTTTAGTTTTTATGGGAAGATATTCCCGTTTCCAACGAAGGCCTGAAAGGGCTCCAAATATCCACTTGCAGATTCTGCAAAAACACAGTTTCAAAACTGCTCTATCAAAAGGAAGGCTTATCTCTCTGAGTTGAATGCACACATCATAAAGAGCTTTCTGAGAATGCTTCTGCCTTGTTTATATATGAAGATATTTCTTTTTCCACCATAGGCCTCAAATCGCTCCAAATGAACACTTGCAGATTCTACAAAAAGAGTGTTTCATAACTGCTCTAGCAAAGGAAAGGTTCACCTCTGTGAGTTGAACACACACATCACAAAGCAGTTTGTGAGAATGCTTCTGTCCAGTTTTTATGGGAAGATATTCCCGCTTCTAACAAAGGCCTGAAAGAGCTCCAAATATCCACTTGCAGATGCCGCAAAAGACTCTTTCCAAACTGCTCCGTGAAAAGGAAGGTTCAACTCTGTGAGTTGAATGCACACATCATAAAGAAGTTTCAAAGAATGCTTCTGTCTAGGTATTATGTGACGATATTTCCTTTTCCACCATAGGCCTCAAAGCGCTCCAAATGAACACATGTAGATTCTACGAAAAGAGTGTTTCAAAGCTGCTCTTTCAAAAGAAGTGTTCAACTCTGTGAGTTGGATTCATACTTCACAAAGCAGTTTCACAGAACTTTTCTGTTTCGTTTTTATAGGAAGATATTGCCGTTTGCAACGAAGGCCTGAAAGGGCTCTAAGTATCCACTTGCAGATTCTGCCAAAACACAGTTTCAAAACTGCTCTATCAAAAGGAAGGCTTATCTCTCCGAGTTGAATACACACATCATAAAGAGGTTTCTGAGAATGCTTCTGCCTGGTTTATATGTGAAGATATTTCCTTTTCCACCATAGGCCTCAAAGCGCTCCAAACGAACACTTGCAGATTCTACAAAAAGAGTGTTTCAAAACTGCTCTTTCTAAGGAAGTGTTCAACTCTGTGAGTTGGATTCATACTACACAAAGCAGTTTCACAGAACTCTTCTGTTTAGTTTTTATGGGAAGATATTCCCGTTTCCAACGAAGGCCTGAAAGGGCTCCAAATATCCACTTGCAGATTCTGCAAAAATACAGTTTCAAAACTGCTCTATCAAAAGGAAGGCTTATCTCTCTGAGTTGAATGCACACATCATAAAGAGCTTTCTGAGAATGCTTCTGCCTTGTTTATATATGAAGATATTTCTTTTTCCACCATAGGCCTCAAATCGCTGCAAATGAACACTTGCAGATTCTACAGAAAGAGTGTTTCATAACTGCTCTAGCAAAGGAAAGGTTCACCTCTGTGAGTTGAACACAAACATCTCAAAGCAGTTTGTGAGAATGCTTCTGTCCAGTTTTTATGGGAAGATATTCCCGCTTCTAGCAAAGGCCTGAAAGAGCTCCAAATATCCACTTGCAGATGCTGCAAAAAGACTCTTTCCAAACTGCTCCATGAAAAAGAAGGTTCAACTCTGTGAGTTGAATGCACACATCATAAAGAAGTTTCAAAGAATGCTTCTGTCTAGGTTTTATGTGAAGATATTTCTTTTTCCACCATAGGCCTCAAAGCGCTCCAAATGAACACTTGCAGATTCTACAAAAAGAGTGTTTCATAACTGCTCTAGCAAAGGAAAGGTTCACCTCTGTGAGTTGAACACACACATCACAAAGCAGTTTGTGAGAATGCTTCTGTCCAGTTTTAATGGGAAGATATTCCCGCTTCTAACAAAGGCCTGAAAGAGCTCCAAATATCCACTTGCAGATGCTGCAAAAAGACTCTTTCCAAACTGCTCCATGAAAAGGAATGTTCAACTCTGTGAGTTGAATGCACACATCATAAAGAAGTTTCAAAGAATGCTTCTGTCTAGGTTTTATGTGAAGATATTTCCCTTTCCACCATAGGCCTCAAAGCGCTCCAAATGAACACTTGCAGATTCTACAAAAAGAGTGTTTCAAAGCTGCTCTTTCAAAAGAAGTGTTCAACTCTGTGAGTTGGATTCATACTTCACAAAGCAGTTTCACAGAACGTTTCTGTTTCGTTTTTATGGGAAGATATTCCCGTTTGCAACGAAGGCCTGAAAGGGCTCTAAGTATCCACTTGCAGATTCTGCCAAAACACACTTTCAAAACTGCTCTATCAAAAGGAAGGCTTATCTCTCCGAGTTGAATGCACACATCATAAAGAGGTTTCTGAGAATGCTTCTGCCTGGTTTATATGTGAAGATATTTCCTTTTCCACCATAGGCCTCAAAGCGCTCCAAACGAACACTTGCAGATTCTACAAAAAGAGTGTTTCAAAACTGCTCTTTCAAAGGAAGTGTTCAACTCTGTGAGTTGGATTCATACTACACAAAGCAGTTTCACAGAACTCTTCTGTTTAGTTTTTATGGGAAGATATTCCCGTTTCCAACGAAGGCCTGAAAGGGCTCCAAATATCCACTTGCAGATTCTGCAAAAACACAGGTTCAAAACTGCTCTATCAAAAGGAAGGCTTATCTCTCTGAGTTGAATGCACACATCATAAAGGGGTTTCTGAGAATGCTTCTGCCTTGTTTATATATGAAGATATTTCTTTTTCCACCATAGGCCTCAAAGCGCTCCAAATGAACACTTGCAGATTCTACAAAAAGAGTGTTTCATAACTGCTCTAGCAAAGGAAAGGTTCACCTCTGTGAGTTGAACACACACATCACAAAGCAGTTTGTGAGAATGCTTCGGTTTAGTTTTTATGGGAAGATATTCCCGCTTCTAACAAAGGCCTGAAAGAGCTCCAAATATCCACTTGCAGATGCTGCAAAAAGACTCTTTCCAAACTGCTCCATGAAAAAGAAGGTTCAACTCTGTGAGTTGAATGCACACATCATAAAGAAGTTTCAAAGAATGCTTCTGTCTAGGTTTTATGTGAAGATATTTCTTTTTCCACCATAGGCCTCAAAGCGCTCCAAATGAACACTTGCAGATTCTACAAAAAGAGTGTTTAAAAGCTGCGCTTTCAAAAGAAGTGTTCAACTCTGTGAGTTGGATTCATACTTCACAAAGCAGTTTCACAGAACGCTTCTGTTTAGTTTTTATGGGAAGATATTCCCGTTTCCAACGAAGGCCTGAAAGGGCTCCAAATATACACTTGCAGATTCTGCAAAAACACAGTTGCAAAACTGCTCTATCAAAAGGAAGGCTTATCTCTCCGTGTTGAATGCACACATCATAAAGAGGTTTCTGAGAATGCTTCTGCCTGGATTATATGTGAAGATATTTCCTTTTCCACCATAGGCCTCAAAGCGCTCCAAACGAACACTTGCAGATTCTACAAAAAGAGTGTTTCAAAACTGCTCTTTGAAAGGAAGTGTTCAACTCTGTGAGTTGGATTCACACTACACAAAGCAGTTTCACAGAACTCTTCTGTTTAGTTTTTAATGGAAGATATTCCCGTTTCCAACGAAGGCCTGAAAGGGCTCCAAATATCCACTTGCAGATTCTGCAAAAACACAGTTTCAAAACTGCTCTATCAAAAGGAAGGCTTATCTCTCTGAGTTGAATGCACACATCATAAAGAGCTTTCTGAGAATGCTTCTGCCTTGTTTATATATGAAGATATTTCTTTTTCCACCATAGGCCTCAAATCGCTCCAAATGAACACTTGCAGATTCTACAAAAAGAGGGTTTCATAACTGCTCTAGCAAAGGAAAGGTTCACCTCTGTGAGTTGAACACACACATCACAAAGCAGTTTGTGAGAATGCTTCTGTCCAGTTTTTATGGGAAGATATTCCCGCTTCTAACAAAGGCCTGAAAGAGCTCCAAATATCCACTTGCAGATGCTGCAAAAAGACTCTTTCCAAACTGCTCCATGAAAAGGAAGGTTCAACTCTGTGAGTTGAATGCACACATCATAAAGAAGTTTCAAAGAATGCTTCTGTCTAGGTATTATGTGACGATATTTCCTTTTCCACCATAGGCCTCAAAGCGCTCCAAATGAACACATGTAGATTCTACAAAAAGAGTGTTTCAAAGCTGCTCTTTCAAAAGAAGTGTTCAACTCTGTGAGTTGGATTCATACTTCACAAAGCAGTTTCACAGAACGTTTCTGTTTCGTTTTTATCAGAAGATATTCCCGTTTGCAACGAAGGCCTGAAAGGGCTCCAAGTATCCACTTGCAGATTCTGCCAAAACACAGTTTCCAATCTGCTCTATCAAAAGGAAGGCTTATCTCTCCGAGTTGAATGCACACATCATAAAGAGGTTTCTGAGAATGCTTCTGCCTGGTTTATATGTGAAGATATTTCCTTTTCCACCATAGGCCTCAAAGCGCTCCAAACGAACACTTGCAGATTCTACAAAAAGAGTGTTTCAAAACTGCTCTTTCAAAAGAAGTGTTCATCTCTGTGAGTTGGATTCATACTACACAAAGCAGTTTCACAGAACTCTTCTGTTTAGTTTTTATGGGAAGATATTCCCGTTTCCAACGAAGGCCTGAAAGGGCTCCAAATATCCACTTGCAGATTCTGCAAAAACACAGTTTCAAAACTGCTCTATCAAAAGGAAGGCTTATCTCTCTGAGTTGAATGCACACATCATAAAGAGCTTTCTGAGAATGCTTCTGCCTTGTTTATATATGAAGATATTTCTTTTTCCACCATAGGCCTCAAATCGCTCCAAATGAACACTTGCAGTTTCTACAAAAAGAGTGTTTCATAACTGCTCAAGCAAAGGAAAGGTTCACCTCTGTGAGTTGAACACACACATCACAAAGCAGTTTGTGAGAATGCTTCTGTCCAGTTTTTATGGGAAGATATTCCCGCTTCTAACAAAGGCCTGAAAGAGCTCCAAATATCCACTTGCAGATGCTGCAAAAGACTCTTTCCAAACTGCTCCGTGAAAAGGAAGGTTCAACTCTGTGAGTTGAATGCACACATCATAAAGAAGTTTCAAAGAATGCTTCTGTCTAGGCATTATGTGACGATATTCCCTTTTCCACCATAGGCCTCAAAGCGCTCCAAATGAACACATGTAGATTCTACAAAAAGAGTGTTTCAAAGCTGCTCTTTCAAAAGAAGTGTTCAACTCTGTGAGTTGGATTCATACTTCACAAAGCAGTTTCACAGAACGTTTCTGTTTCGTTTTTATCAGAAGATATTCCCGTTTGCAACGAAGGCCTGTAAGGGCTCTAAGTATCCACTTGCAGATTCTGCCAAAACACAGTTTCAAAACTGCTCTATCAAAAGGAAGGCTTATCTCTCCGAGTTGAATACACACATCATAAAGAGGTTTCTGAGAATGCTTCTGCCTGGTTTATATGTGAAGATATTTCCTTTTCCACCATAGGCCTCAAAGCGCTCCAAACGAACACTTGCAGATTCTACAAAAAGAGTGTTTCAAAACTGCTCTTTCTAAGGAAGTGTTCAACTCTGTGAGTTGGATTCATACTACACAAAGCAGTATCACAGAACTCTTCTGTTTAGTTTTTATGGGAAGATATTCCCGTTTCAAACGAAGGCCTGAAAGGGCTCCAAATATCCACTTGCAGATTCTGCAAAAATACAGTTTCAAAACTGCTCTATCAAAAGGAAGGCTTATCTCTCTGAGTTGAATGCACACATCATAAAGAGCTTTCTGAGAATGCTTCTGCCTTGTTTATATATGAAGATATTTCTTTTTCCACCATAGGCCTCAAATCGCTCCAAATGAACACTTGCAGATTCTACAAAAAGAGTGTTTCATAACTGCTCTAGCAAAGGAAAGGTTCACCTCTGTGAGTTGAACACAAACATCTCAAAGCAGTTTGTGAGAATGCTTCTGTCCAGTTTTTATGGGAAGATATTCCCGCTTCTAACAAAGGCCTGAAAGAGCTCCAAATATCCACTTGCAGATGCTGCAAAAAGACTCTTTCCAAACTGCTCCATGAAAAAGAAGGTTCAACTCTGTGAGTTGAATGCACACATCATAAAGAAGTTTCAAAGAATGCTTCTGTCTAGGTTTTATGTGAAGATATTTCTTTTTCCACCATAGGCCTCAAAGCGCTCCAAATGAACACTTGCAGATTCTACAAAAAGAGTGTTTCATAACTGCTCTAGCAAAGGAAAGGTTCACCTCTGTGAGTTGAACACACACATCACAAAGCAGTTTGTGAGAATGCTTCTGTCCAGTTTTAATGGGAAGATATTCCCGCTTCTAACAAAGGCCTGAAAGAGCTCCAAATATCCACTTCCAGATGCTGCAAAAAGACTCTTTCCAAACTGCTCCATGAAAAGGAATGTTCAACTCTGTGAGTTGAATGCACACATCATAAAGAAGTTTCAAAGAATGCTTCTGTCTAGGTTTTATGTGAAGATATTTCCCTTTCCACCATAGGCCTCAAAGCGCTCCAAATGAACACTTGCAGATTCTACAAAAAGAGTGTTTCAAAGCTGCTCTTTCAAAAGAAGTGTTCAACTCTGTGAGTTGGATTCATACTTCACAAAGCAGTTTCACAGAACGTTTCTGTTTCGTTTTTATGGGAAGATATTCCCGTTTGCAACGAAGGCCTGAAAGGGCTCTAAGTATCCACTTGCAGATTCTGCCAAAACACACTTTCAAAACTGCTCTATCAAAAGGAAGGCTTATCTCTCCGAGTTGAATGCACACATCATAAAGAGGTTTCTGAGAATGCTTCTGCCTGGTTTATATGTGAAGATATTTCCTTTTCCACCATAGGCCTCAAAGCGCTCCAAACGAACACTTGCAGATTCTACAAAAAGAGTGTTTCAAAACTGCTCTTTCAAAGGAAGTGTTCAACTCTGTGAGTTGGATTCATACTACACAAAGCAGTTTCACAGAACTCTTCTGTTTAGTTTTTATGGGAAGATATTCCCGTTTCCAACGAAGGCCTGAAAGGGCTCCAAATATCCACTTGCAGATTCTGCAAAAACACAGGTTCAAAACTGCTCTATCAAAAGGAAGGCTTATCTCTCTGAGTTGAATGCACACATCATAAAGGGGTTTCTGAGAATGCTTCTGCCTTGTTTATATATGAAGATATTTCTTTTTCCACCATAGGCCTCCAAGCGCTCCAAATGAACACTTGCAGATTCTACAAAAAGAGTGTTTCATAACTGCTCTAGCAAAGGAAAGGTTCACCTCTGTGAGTTGAACACACACATCACAAAGCAGTTTGTGAGAATGCTTCGGTTTAGTTTTTATGGGAAGATATTCCCTCTTCTAACAAAGGCCTGAAAGAGCTCCAAATATCCACTTGCAGATGCTGCAAAAAGACTCTTTCCAAACTGCTCCATGAAAAAGAAGGTTCAACTCTGTGAGTTGAATGCACACATCATAAAGAAGTTTCAAAGAATGCTTCTGTCTAGGTTTTATGTGAAGATATTTCTTTTTCCACCATAGGCCTCAAAGCGCTCCAAATGAACACTTGCAGATTCTACAAAAAGAGTGTTTCAAAGCTGCTCTTTCAAAAGAAGTGTTCAACTCTGTGAGTTGGATTCATACTTCACAAAGGAGTTTCACAGAACGCTTCTGTTTAGTTTTTATGGGAAGATATTCCCGTTTCCAACGAAGGCCTGAAAGGGCTCCAAATATACACTTGCAGATTCTGCAAAAACACAGTTGCAAAACTGCTCTATCAAAAGGAAGGCTTATCTCTCCGAGTTGAATGCACACATCATAAAGAGGTTTCTGAGAATGCTTCTGCCTGGATTATATGTGAAGATATTTCCTTTTCCACCATAGGCCTCAAAGCGCTCCAAACGAACACTTGCAGATTCTACAAAAAGAGTGTTTCAAAACTGCTCTTTGAAAGGAAGTGTTCAACTCTGTGAGTTGGATTCACACTACACAAAGCAGTTTCACAGAACTCTTCTGTTTAGTTTTTAATGGAAGATATTCCCGTTTCCAACGAAGGCCTGAAAGGGCTCCAAATATCCACTTGCAGATTCTGCAAAAACACAGTTTCAAAACTGCTCTATCAAAAGGAAGGCTTATCTCTCTGAGTTGAATGCACACATCATAAAGAGCTTTCTGAGAATGCTTCTGCCTTGTTTATATATGAAGATATTTCTTTTTCCACCATAGGCCTCAAATCGCTCCAAATGAACACTTGCAGATTCTACAAAAAGAGTGTTTCATAACTGCTCTAGCAAAGGAAAGGTTCACCTCTGTGAGTTGAACACACACATCACAAAGCAGTTTGTGAGAATGCTTCTGTCCAGTTTTTATGGGAAGATATTCCCGCTTCTAACAAAGGCCTGAAAGAGCTCCAAATATCCACTTGCAGATGCTGCAAAAAGACTCTTTCCAAACTGCTCCATGAAAAGGAAGGTTCAACTCTGTGAGTTGAATGCACACATCATAAAGAAGTTTCAAAGAATGCTTCTGTCTAGGTATTATGTGACGATATTTCCTTTTCCACCATAGGCCTCAAAGCGCTCCAAATGAACACATGTAGATTCTACAAAAAGAGTGTTTCAAAGCTGCTCTTTCAAAAGAAGTGTTCAACTCTGTGAGTTGGATTCATACTTCACAAAGCAGTTTCACAGAACTTTTCTGTTTCGTTTTTATCAGAAGATATTCCCGTTTGCAAAGAAGGCCTGAAAGGGCTCCAAGTATCCACTTGCAGATTCTGCCAAAACACAGTTTCCAATCTGCTCTATCAAAAGGAAGGCTTATCTCTCCGAGTTGAATGCACACATCATAAAGAGGTTTCTGAGAATGCTTCTTCCTGGTTTATATGTGAAGATATTTCCTTTTCCACCATAGGCCTCAAAGCGCTCCAAACGAACACTTGCAGATACTACAAAAAGAGTGTTTCAAAACTGCTCTTTCAAAAGAAGTGTTCAACTCTGTGAGTTGGATTCATACTACACAAAGCAGTTTCACAGAACTCTTCTGTTTAGTTTTTATGGGAAGATATTCCCGTTTCCAACGAAGGCCTGAAAGGGCTCCAAATATCCACTTGCAGATTCTGCAAAAACACAGGTTCAAAACTGCTCTATCAAAAGGAAGGCTTATCTCTCTGAGTTGAATGCACACATCATAAAGGGGTTTCTGAGAATGCTTCTGCCTTGTTTATATATGAAGATATTTCTTTTTCCACCATAGGCCTCAAAGCGCTCCAAATGAACACTTGCAGATTCTACAAAAAGAGTGTTTCATAACTGCTCTAGCAAAGGAAAGGTTCACCTCTGTGAGTTGAACACACACATCACAAAGCAGTTTGTGAGAATGCTTCGGTTTAGTTTTTATGGGAAGATATTCCCGCTTCTCACAAAGGCCTGAAAGAGCTCCAAATATCCACTTGCAGATGCTGCAAAAAGACTCTTTCCAAACTGCTCCATGAAAAAGAAGGTTCAACTCTGTGAGTTGAATGCACACATCATAAAGAAGTTTCAAAGAATGCTTCTGTCTAGGTTTTATGTGAAGATATTTCTTTTTCCACCATAGGCCTCAAAGCGCTCCAAATGAACACTTGCAGATTCTACAAAAAGAGTGTTTCAAAGCTGCTCTTTCAAAAGAAGTGTTCAACTCTGTGAGTTGGATTCATACTTCACAAAGCAGTTTCACAGAACGCTTCTGTTTCGTTTTTATGGGAAGATATTCCCGTTTCCAACGAAGGCCTGAAAGGGCTCCAAATATACACTTGCAGATTCTGCAAAAACACAGTTGCAAAACTGCTCTATCAAAAGGAAGGCTTATCTCTCCGTGTTGAATGCACACATCATAAAGAGGTTTCTGAGAATGCTTCTGCCTGGATTATATGTGAAGATATTTCCTTTTCCACCATAGGCCTCAAAGCGCTCCAAACGAACTCTTGCAGATTCTACAAAAAGAGTGTTTCAAAACTGCTCTTTGAAAGGAAGTGTTCAACTCTGTGAGTTGGATTCACACTACACAAAGCAGTTTCACAGAACTCTTCTGTTTAGTTTTTAATGGAAGATATTCCCGTTTCCAACGAAGGCCTGAAAGGGCTCCAAATATCCACTTGCAGATTCTGCAAAAACACAGTTTCAAAACTGCTCTATCAAAAGGAAGGCTTATCTTTCTGAGTTGAATGCACACATCATAAAGAGCTTTCTGAGAATGCTTCTGCCTTGTTTATATATGAAGATATTTCTTTTTCCACCATAGGCCTCAAATCGCTCCAAATGAACACTTGCAGATTCTACAAAAAGAGGGTTTCATAACTGCTCTAGCAAAGGAAAGGTTCACCTCTGTGAGTTGAACACACACATCACAAAGCAGTTTGTGAGAATGCTTCTGTCCAGTTTTTATGGGAAGATATTCCCGCTTCTAACAAAGGCCTGAAAGAGCTCCAAATTTCCACTTGCAGATGCTGCAAAAAGACTCTTTCCAAACTGCTCCATGAAAAGGAAGGTTCAACTCTGTGAGTTGAATGCACACATCATAAAGAAGTTTCAAAGAATGCTTCTGTCTAGGTATTATGTGACGATATTTCCTTTTCCACCATAGGCCTCAAAGCGCTCCAAATGAACACATGTAGATTCTACAAAAAGAGTGTTTCAAAGCTGCTCTTTCAAAAGAAGTGTTCAACTCTGTGAGTTGGATTCATACTTCACAAAGCAGTTTCACAGAACGTTTCTGTTTCGTTTTTATCAGAAGATATTCCCGTTTGCAACGAAGGCCTGAAAGGGCTCCAAGTTTCCACTTGCAGATTCTGCCAAAACACAGTTTCCAATCTGCTCTATCAAAAGGAAGGCTTATCTCTCCGAGTTGAATGCACACATCATAAAGAGGTTTCTGAGAATGCTTCTGCCTGGTTTATATGTGAAGATATTTCCTTTTCCACCATAGGCCTCAAAGCGCTCCAAACGAACACTTGCAGATTCTACAAAAAGAGTGTTTCAAAACTGCTCTTTCAAAAGAAGTGTTCATCTCTGTGAGTTGGATTCATACTACACAAAGCAGTTTCACAGAACTCTTCTGTTTAGTTTTTATGGGAAGATATTCCCGTTTCCAACGAAGGCCTGAAAGGGCTCCAAATATCCACTTGCAGATTCTGCAAAAACACAGGTTCAAAACTGCTCTATCAAAAGGAAGGCTTATCTCTCTGAGTTGAATGCACACATCATAAAGGGGTTTCTGAGAATGCTTCTGCCTTGTTTATATATGAAGATATTTCTTTTTCCACCATAGGCCTCAAAGCGCTCCAAATGAACACTTGCAGATTCTACAAAAAGAGTGTTTCATAACTGCTCTAGCAAAGGAAAGGTTCACCTCTGTGAGTTGAACACACACATCACAAAGCAGTTTGTGAGAATGCTTCGGTTTAGTTTTTATGGGAAGATATTCCCGCTTCTAACAAAGGCCTGAAAGAGCTCCAAATATCCACTTGCAGATGCTGCAAAAAGACTCTTTCCAAACTGCTCCATGAAAAAGAAGGTTCAACTCTGTGAGTTGAATGCACACATCATAAAGAAGTTTCAAAGAATGCTTCTGTCTAGGTATTATGTGACGATATTTCCTTTTCCACCATAGGCCTCAAAGCGCTCCAAATGAACACATGTAGTTTCTACAAAAAGAGTGTTTCAAAGCTGCTCTTTCAAAAGAAGTGTTCAACTCTGTGAGTTGGATTCATACTTCACAAAGCAGTTTCACAGAACGTTTCTGTTTCGTTTTTATCAGAAGATATTCCCGTTTGCAACGAAGGCCTGAAAGGGCTCCAAGTATCCACTTGCAGATTCTGCCAAAACACAGGTTCCAATCTGCTCTATCAAAAGGAAGGCTTATCTCTCCGAGTTGAATGCACACATCATAAAGAGGTTTCTGAGAATGCTTCTGCCTGGTTTATATGTGAAGATATTTCCTTTTCCACCATAGGCCTCAAAGCGCTCCGAACACTTGCAGATTCTACAAAAAGAGTGTTTCAAAACTGCTCTTTCAAAAGAAGTGTTCATCTCTGTGAGTTGGATTCATACTACACAAAGCAGTTTCACAGAACTCTTCTGTTTAGTTTTTATGGGAAGATATTCCCGTTTCCAACGAAGGCCTGAAAGGGCTCCAAATATCCACTTGCAGATTCTGCAAAAACACAGGTTCAAAACTGCTCTATCAAAAGGAAGGCTTATCTCTCTGAGTTGAATGCACACATCATAAAGGGGTTTCTGAGAATGCTTCTGCCTTGTTTATATATGAAGATATTTCTTTTTCCACCATAGGCCTCAAAGCGCTCCAAATGAACACTTGCAGATTCTACAAAAAGAGTGTTTCATAACTGCTCTAGCAAAGGAAAGGTTCACCTCTGTGAGTTGAACACACACATCACAAAGCAGTTTGTGAGAATGCTTCGGTTTAGTTTTTATGGGAAGATATTCCCGCTTCTAACAAAGGCCTGAAAGAGCTCCAAATATCCACTTGCAGATGCTGCAAAAAGACTCTTTCCAAACTGCTCCATGAAAAAGAAGGTTCAACTCTGTGAGTTGAATGCACACATCATAAAGAAGTTTCAAAGAATGCTTCTGTCTAGGTTTTATGTGAAGATATTTCTTTTTCCACCATAGGCCTCAAAGCGCTCCAAATGAACACTTGCAGATTCTACAAAAAGAGTGTTTCATAACTGCTCTAGCAAAGGAAAGGTTCACCTCTGTGAGTTGAACACACACATCACAAAGCAGTTTGTGAGAATGCTTCTGTCCAGTTTTAATGGGAAGATATTCCCGCTTCTAACAAAGGCCTGAAAGAGCTCCAAATATCCACTTGCAGATGCTGCAAAAAGACTCTTTCCAAACTGCTCCATGAAAAGGAATGTTCAACTCTGTGAGTTGAATGCACACATCATAAAGAAGTTTCAAAGAATGCTTCTGTCTAGGTTTTATGTGAAGATATTTCCCTTTCCACCATAGGCCTCAAAGCGCTCCAAATGAACACTTGCAGATTCTACAAAAAGAGTGTTTCAAAGCTGCTCTTTCAAAAGAAGTGTTCAACTCTGTCAGTTGGATTCATACTTCACAAAGCAGTTTCACAGAACGTTTCTGTTTCGTTTTTATGGGAAGATATTCCCGTTTGCAACGAAAGCCTGAAAGGGCTCTAAGTATCCACTTGCAGATTCTGCCAAAACACACTTTCAAAACTGCTCTATCAAAAGGAAGGCTTATCTCTCCGAGTTGAATGCACACATCATAAAGAGGTTTCTGAGAATGCTTCTGCCTGGTTTATATGTGAAGATATTTCCTTTTCCACCATAGGCCTCAAAGCGCTCCAAACGAACACTTGCAGATTCTACAAAAAGAGTGTTTCAAACTGCTCTTTTAAAGGAAGTGTTCAACTCTGTGAGTTGGATTCATACTACACAAAGCAGTTTCACAGAACTCTTCTGTTTAGTTTTTATGGGAAGATATTCCCGTTTCCAACGAAGGCCTGAAAGGGCTCCAAATATCCACTTGCAGATTCTGCAAAAACACAGGTTCAAAACTGCTCTATCAAAAGGAAGGCTTATCTCTCTGAGTTGAATGCACACATCATAAAGGGGTTTCTGAGAATGCTTCTGCCTTGTTTATATATGAAGATATTTCTTTTTCCACCATAGGCCTCAAAGCGCTCCAAATGAACACTTGCACATTCTACAAAAAGAGTGTTTCATAACTGCTCTAGCAAAGGAAAGGTTCACCTCTTTGAGTTGAACACACACATCACAAAGCAGTTTGTGAGAATGCTTCGGTTTAGTTTTTATGGGAAGATATTCCCGCTTCTAACAAAGGCCTGAAAGAGCTCCAAATATCCACTTGCAGATGCTGCAAAAAGACTCTTTCCAAACTGCTCCATGAAAAAGAAGGTTCAACTCTGTGAGTTGAATGCACACATCATAAAGGAGTTTCAAAGAATGCTTCTGTCTAGGTTTTATGTGAAGATATTTCTTTTTCCACCATAGGCCTCAAAGCGCTCCAAATGAACACTTGCAGATTCTACAAAAAGAGTGTTTCATAACTGCTCTAGCAAAGGAAAGGTTCACCTCTGTGAGTTGAACACACACATCACAAAGCAGTTTGTGAGAATGCTTCTGTCCAGTATTAATGGGAAGATATTCCCGCTTCTAACAAAGGCCTGAAAGAGCTCCAAATATCCACTTGCAGATGCTGCAAAAAGACTCTTTCCAAACTGCTCCATGAAAAGGAATGTTCAACTCTGTGAGTTGAATGCACACATCATAAAGAAGTTTCAAAGAATGCTTCTGTCTAGGTTTTATGTGAAGATATTTCCCTTTCCACCATAGGCCTCAAAGCGCTCCAAATGAACACTTGCAGATTCTACAAAAAGAGTGTTTCAAAGCTGCTCTTTCAAAAGAAGTGTTCAACTCTGTGAGTTGGATTCATACTTCACAAAGCAGTTTCACAGAACGTTTCTGTTTCGTTTTTATGGGAAGATATTCCCGTTTGCAACGAAGGCCTGAAAGGGCTCTAAGTATCCACTTGCAGATTCTGCCAAAACACACTTTCAAAACTGCTCTATCAAAAGGAAGGCTTATCTCTCCGAGTTGAATGCACACATCATAAAGAGGTTTCTGAGAATGCTTCTGCCTGGTTTATATGTGAAGATATTTCCTTTTCCACCATAGGCCTCAAAGCGCTCCAAACGAACACTTGCAGATTCTACAAAAAGAGTGTTTCAAAACTGCTCTTTCTAAGGAAGTGTTCAACTCTGTGAGTTGGATTCATACTACACAAAGCAGTTTCACAGAACTCTTCTGTTTAGTTTTTATGGGAAGATATTCCCGTTTCCAACGAAGGCCTGAAAGGGCTCCAAATATCCACTTGCAGATTCTGCAAAAACACAGGTTCAAAACTGCTCTATCAAAAGGAAGGCTTATCTCTCTGAGTTGAATGCACACATCATAAAGGGGTTTCTGAGAATGCTTCTGCCTTGTTTATATATGAAGATATTTCTTTTTCCACCATAGGCCTCCAAGCGCTCCAAATGAACACTTGCAGATTCTACAAAAAGAGTGTTTCATAACTGCTCTAGCAAAGGAAAGGTTCACCTCTGTGAGTTGAACACACACATCACAAAGCAGTTTGTGAGAATGCTTCGGTTTAGTTTTTATGGGAAGATATTCCCGCTTCTAACAAAGGCCTGAAAGAGCTCCAAATATCCACTTGCAGATGCTGCAAAAAGACTCTTTCCAAACTGCTCCATGAAAAAGAAGGTTCAACTCTGTGAGTTGAATGCACACATCATAAAGAAGTTTCAAAGAATGCTTCTGTCTAGGTTTTATGTGAAGATATTTCTTTTTCCACCATAGGCCTCAAAGCGCTCCAAATGAACACTTGCAGATTCTACAAAAAGAGTGTTTCAAAGCTGCTCTTTCAAAAGAAGTGTTCAACTCTGTGAGTTGGATTCATACTTCACAAAGCAGTTTCACAGAACGCTTCTGTTTAGTTTTTATGGGAAGATATTCCCGTTTCCAACGAAGGCCTGAAAGGGCTCCAAATATACACTTGCAGATTCTTCAAAAACACAGTTGCAAAACTGCTCTATCAAAAGGAAGGCTTATCTCTCCGTGTTGAATGCACACATCATAAAGAGGTTTCTGAGAATGCTTCTGCCTCGATTATATGTGAAGATATTTCCTTTTCCACCATAGGCCTCAAAGCGCTCCAAACGAACACTTGCAGATTCTACAAAAAGAGTGTTTCAAAACTGCTCTTTGAAAGGAAGTGTTCAACTCTGTGAGTTGGATTCACACTACACAAAGCAGTTTCACAGAACTCTTCTGTTTAGTTTTTAATGGAAGATATTCCCGTTTCCAACGAAGGCCTGAAAGGGCTCCAAATATCCACTTGCAGATTCTGCAAAAACACAGTTTCAAAACTGCTCTATCAAAAGGAAGGCTTATCTCTCTGAGTTGAATGCACACATCATAAAGAGCTTTCTGAGAATGCTTCTGCCTTGTTTATATATGAAGATATTTCTTTTTCCACCATAGGCCTCAAATCGCTCCAAATGAACACTTGCAGATTCTACAAAAAGAGGGTTTCATAACTGCTCTAGCAAAGGAAAGGTTCACCTCTGTGAGTTGAACACACACATCACAAAGCAGTTTGTGAGAATGCTTCTGTCCAGTTTTTATGGGAAGATATTCCCGCTTCTAACAAAGGCCTGAAAGAGCTCCAAATATCCACTTGCAGATGCTGCAAAAAGACTCTTTCCAAACTGCTCCATGAAAAGGAAGGTTCAACTCTGTGAGTTGAATGCACACATCATAAAGAAGTTTCAAAGAATGCTTCTGTCTAGGTATTATGTGACGATATTTCCTTTTCCACCATAGGCCTCAAAGCGCTCCAAATGAACACATGTAGATTCTACAAAAAGAGTGTTTCAAAGCTGCTCTTTCAAAAGAAGTGTTCAACTCTGTGAGTTGGATTCATACTTCACAAAGCAGTTTCACAGAACGTTTCTGTTTCGTTTTTATCAGAAGATATTCCCGTTTGCAACGAAGGCCTGAAAGGGCTCCAAGTATCCACTTGCAGATTCTGCCAAAACACAGTTTCCAATCTGCTCTATCAAAAGGAAGGCTTATCTCTCCGAGTTGAATGCACACATCATAAAGAGGTTTCTGAGAATGCTTCTGCCTGGTTTATATGTGAAGATATTTCCTTTTCCACCATAGGCCTCAAAGCGCTCCAAACGAACACTTGCAGATTCTACAAAAAGAGTGTTTCAAAACTGCTCTTTCAAAAGAAGTGTTCATCTCTGTGAGTTGGATTCATACTACACAAAGCAGTTTCACAGAACTCTTCTGTTTAGTTTTTATGGGAAGATATTCCCGTTTCCAACGAAGGCCTGAAAGGGCTCCAAATATCCACTTGCAGATTCTGCAAAAACACAGTTTCAAAACTGCTCTATCAAAAGGAAGGCTTATCTCTCTGAGTTGAATGCACACATCATAAAGAGCTTTCTGAGAATGCTTCTGCCTTGTTTATATATGAAGATATTTCTTTTTCCACCATAGGCCTCAAATCGCTCCAAATGAACACTTGCAGATTCTACAAAAAGAGTGTTTCATAACTGCTCTAGCAAAGGAAAGGTTCACCTCTGTGAGTTGAACACACACATCACAAAGCAGTTTGTGAGAATGCTTCTGTCCAGTTTTTATGGGAAGATATTCCCGCTTCTAACAAAGGCCTGAAAGAGCTCCAAATATCCACTTGCAGATGCTGCAAAAGACTCTTTCCAAACTGCTCCGTGAAAAGGAAGGTTCAACTCTGTGAGTTGAATGCACACATCATAAAGAAGTTTCAAAGAATGCTTCTGTCTAGGTATTATGTGACGATATTCCCTTTTCCACCATAGGCCTCAAAGCGCTCCAAATGAACACATGTAGATTCTACAAAAAGAGTGTTTCAAAGCTGCTCTTTCAAAAGAAGTGTTCAACTCTGTGAGTTGGATTCATACTTCACAAAGCAGTTTCACAGAACGTTTCTGTTTCGTTTTTATAGGAAGATATTCCCGTTTGCAACGAAGGCCTGTAAGGGCTCTAAGTATCCACTTGCAGATTCTGCCAAAACACAGTTTCAAAACTGCTCTATCAAAAGGAAGGCTTATCTCTCCGAGTTGAATACACACATCATAAAGAGGTTTCTGAGAATGCTTCTGCCTGGTTTATATGTGAAGATATTTCCTTTTCCACCATAGGCCTCAAAGCGCTCCAAACGAACACTTGCAGATTCTACAAAAAGAGTGTTTCAAAACTGCTCTTTCTAAGGAAGTGTTCAACTCTGTGAGTTGGATTCATACTACACAAAGCAGTATCACAGAACTCTTCTGTTTAGTTTTTATGGGAAGATATTCCCGTTTCCAACGAAGGCCTGAAAGGGCTCCAAATATCCACTTGCAGATTCTGCAAAAATACAGTTTCAAAACTGCTCTATCAAAAGGAAGGCTTATCTCTCTGAGTTGAATGCACACATCATAAAGAGCTTTCTGAGAATGCTTCTGCCTTGTTTATATATGAAGATATTTCTTTTTCCACCATAGGCCTCAAATCGCTCCAAATGAACACTTGCAGATTCTACAAAAAGAGTGTTTCATAACTGCTCTAGCAAAGGAAAGGTTCACCTCTGTGAGTTGAACACAAACATCTCAAAGCAGTTTGTGAGAATGCTTCTGTCCAGTTTTTATGGGAAGATATTCCCGCTTCTAGCAAAGGCCTGAAAGAGCTCCAAATATCCACTTGCAGATGCTGCAAAAAGACTCTTTCCAAACTGCTCCATGAAAAAGAAGGTTCAACTCTGTGAGTTGAATGCACACATCATAAAGAAGTTTCAAAGAATGCTTCTGTCTAGGTTTTATGTGAAGATATTTCTTTTTCCACCATAGGCCTCAAAGCGCTCCAAATGAACACTTGCAGATTCTACAAAAAGAGTGTTTCATAACTGCTCTAGCAAAGGAAAGGTTCACCTCTGTGAGTTGAACACACACATCACAAAGCAGTTTGTGAGAATGCTTCTGTCCAGTTTTAATGGGAAGATATTCCCGCTTCTAACAAAGGCCTGAAAGAGCTCCAAATATCCACTTCCAGATGCTGCAAAAAGACTCTTTCCAAACTGCTCCATGAAAACGAATGTTCAACTCTGTGAGTTGAATGCACACATCATAAAGAAGTTTCAAAGAATGCTTCTGTCTAGGTTTTATGTGAAGATATTTCCCTTTCCACCATAGGCCTCAAAGCGCTCCAAATGAACACTTGCAGATTCTACAAAAAGAGTGTTTCAAAGCTGCTCTTTCAAAAGAAGTGTTCAACTCTGTGAGTTGGATTCATACTTCACAAAGCAGTTTCACAGAACGTTTCTGTTTGGTTTTATGGGAAGATATTCCCGTTTGCAACGAAGGCCTGAAAGGGCTCTAAGTATCCACTTGCAGATTCTGCCAAAACACACTTTCAAAACTGCTCTATCAAAAGGAAGGCTTATCTCTCCGAGTTGAATGCACACATCATAAAGAGGTTTCTGAGAATGCTTCTGCCTGGTTTATATGTGAAGATATTTCCTTTTCCACCATAGGCCTCAAAGCGCTCCAAACGAACACTTGCAGATTCTACAAAAAGAGTGTTTCAAAACTGCTCTTTCAAAGGAAGTGTTCAACTCTGTGAGTTGGATTCATACTACACAAAGCAGTTTCACAGAACTCTTCTGTTTAGTTTTTATGGGAAGATATTCCCGTTTCCAACGAAGGCCTGAAAGGGCTCCAAATATCCACTTGCAGATTCTGCAAAAACACAGGTTCAAAACTGCTCTATCAAAAGGAAGGCTTATCTCTCTGAGTTGAATGCACACATCATAAAGGGGTTTCTGAGAATGCTTCTGCCTTGTTTATATATGAAGATATTTCTTTTTCCACCATAGGCCTCCAAGCGCTCCAAATGAACACTTGCAGATTCTACAAAAAGAGTGTTTCATAACTGCTCTAGCAAAGGAAAGGTTCACCTCTGTGAGTTGAACACACACATCACAAAGCAGTTTGTGAGAATGCTTCGGTTTAGTTTTTATGGGAAGATATTCCCGCTTCTAACAAAGGCCTGAAAGAGCTCCAAATATCCACTTGCAGATGCTGCAAAAAGACTCTTTCCAAACTGCTCCATGAAAAAGAAGGTTCAACTCTGTGAGTTGAATGCACACATCATAAAGAAGTTTCAAAGAATGCTTCTGTCTAGGTTTTATGTGAAGATATTTCTTTTTCCACCATAGGCCTCAAAGCGCTCCAAATGAACACTTGCAGATTCTACAAAAAGAGTGTTTCAAAGCTGCTCTTTCAAAAGAAGTGTTCAACTCTGTGAGTTGGATTCATACTTCACAAAGGAGTTTCACAGAACGCTTCTGTTTAGTTTTTATGGGAAGATATTCCCGTTTCCAACGAAGGCCTGAAAGGGCTCCAAATATACACTTGCAGATTCTGCAAAAACACAGTTGCAAAACTGCTCTATCAAAAGGAAGGCTTATCTCTCCGAGTTGAATGCACACATCATAAAGAGGTTTCTGAGAATGCTTCTGCCTGGATTATATGTGAAGATATTTCCTTTTCCACCATAGGCCTCAAAGCGCTCCAAACGAACACTTGCAGATTCTACAAAAAGAGTGTTTCAAAACTGCTCTTTGAAAGGAAGTGTTCAACTCTGTGAGTTGGATTCACACTACACAAAGCAGTTTCACAGAACTCTTCTGTTTAGTTTTTAATGGAAGATATTCCCGTTTCCAACGAAGGCCTGAAAGGGCTCCAAATATCCACTTGCAGATTCTGCAAAAACACAGTTTCAAAACTGCTCTATCAAAAGGAAGGCTTATCTCTCTGAGTTGAATGCACACATCATAAAGAGCTTTCTGAGAATGCTTCTGCCTTGTTTATATATGAAGATATTTCTTTTTCCACCATAGGCCTCAAATCGCTCCAAATGAACACTTGCAGATTCTACAAAAAGAGTGTTTCATAACTGCTCTAGCAAAGGAAAGGTTCACCTCTGTGAGTTGAACACACACATCACAAAGCAGTTTGTGAGAATGCTTCTGTCCAGTTTTTATGGGAAGATATTCCCGCTTCTAACAAAGGCCTGAAAGAGCTCCAAATATCCACTTGCAGATGCTGCAAAAAGACTCTTTCCAAACTGCTCCATGAAAAGGAAGGTTCAACTCTGTGAGTTGAATGCACACATCATAAAGAAGTTTCAAAGAATGCTTCTGTCTAGGTATTATGTGACGATATTTCCTTTTCCACCATAGGCCTCAAAGCGCTCCAAATGAACACATGTAGATTCTACAAAAAGAGTGTTTCAAAGCTGCTCTTTCAAAAGAAGTGTTCAACTCTGTGAGTTGGATTCATACTTCACAAAGCAGTTTCACAGAACGTTTCTGTTTCGTTTTTATCAGAAGATATTCCCGTTTGCAACGAAGGCCTGAAAGGGCTCCAAGTATCCACTTGCAGATTCTGCCAAAACACAGTTGCAAAACTGCTCTATCAAAAGGAAGGCTTATCTCTCCGAGTTGAATGCACACATCATAAAGAGGTTTCTGAGAATGCTTCTGCCTGGTTTATATGTGAAGATATTTCCTTTTCCACCATAGGCCTCAAAGCGCTCCAAACGAACACTTGCAGATTCTACAAAAAGAGTGTTTCAAAACTGCTCTTTGAAAGGAAGTGTTCAACTCTGTGAGTTGGATTCACACTACACAAAGCAGTTTCACAGAACTCTTCTGTTTAGTTTTTAATGGAAGATATTCCCGTTTCCAACGAAGGCCTGAAAGGGCTCCAAATATCCACTTGCAGATTCTGCAAAAACACAGTTTCAAAACTGCTCTATCAAAAGGAAGGCTTATCTCTCTGAGTTGAATGCACACATCATAAAGAGCTTTCTGAGAATGCTTCTGCCTTGTTTATATATGAAGATATTTCTTTTTCCACCATAGGCCTCAAATCGCTCCAAATGAACACTTGCAGATTCTACAAAAAGAGGGTTTCATAACTGCTCTAGCAAAGGAAAGGTTCACCTCTGTGAGTTGAACACACACATCACAAAGCAGTTTGTGAGAATGCTTCTGTCCAGTTTTTATGGGAAGATATTCCCGCCTCTAACAAAGGCCTGAAAGAGCTCCAAATATCCACTTGCAGATGCTGCAAAAAGACTCTTTCCAAACTGCTCCATGAAAAGGAAGGTTCAACTCTGTGAGTTGAATGCACACATCATAAAGAAGTTTCAAAGAATGCTTCTGTCTAGGTATTATGTGACGATATTTCCTTTTCCACCATAGGCCTCAAAGCGCTCCAAATGAACACATGTAGATTCTACAAAAAGAGTGTTTCAAAGCTGCTCTTTCAAAAGAAGTGTTCAACTCTGTGAGTTGGATTCATACTTCACAAAGCAGTTTCACAGAACGTTTCTGTTTCGTTTTTATCAGAAGATATTCCCGTTTGCAACGAAGGCCTGAAAGGGCTCCAAGTATCCACTTGCAGATTCTGCCAAAACACAGTTTCCAATCTGCTCTATCAAAAGGAAGGCTTATCTCTCCGAGTTGAATGCACACATCATAAAGAGGTTTCTGAGAATGCTTCTGCCTGGTTTATATGTGAAGATATTTCCTTTTCCACCATAGGCCTCAAAGCGCTCCAAACGAACACTTGCAGATTCTACAAAAAGAGTGTTTCAAAACTGCTCTTTCAAAAGAAGTGTTCATCTCTGTGAGTTGGATTCATACTACACAAAGCAGTTTCACAGAACTCTTCTGTTTAGTTTTTATGGGAAGATATTCCCGTTTCCAACGAAGGCCTGAAAGGGCTCCAAATATCCACTTGCAGATTCTGCAAAAACACAGGTTCAAAACTGCTCTATCAAAAGGAAGGCTTATCTCTCTGAGTTGAATGCACACATCATAAAGGGGTTTCTGAGAATGCTTCTGCCTTGTTTATATATGAAGATATTTCTTTTTCCACCATAGGCCTCAAAGCGCTCCAAATGAACACTTGCAGATTCTACAAAAAGAGTGTTTCATAACTGCTCTAGCAAAGGAAAGGTTCACCTCTGTGAGTTGAACACACACATCACAAAGCAGTTTGTGAGAATGCTTCGGTTTAGTTTTTATGGGAAGATATTCCCGCTTCTAACAAAGGCCTGAAAGAGCTCCAAATATCCACTTGCAGATGCTGCAAAAAGACTCTTTCCAAACTGCTCCATGAAAAAGAAGGTTCAACTCTGTGAGTTGAATGCACACATCATAAAGAAGTTTCAAAGAATGCTTCTGTCTAGGTATTATGTGACGATATTTCCTTTTCCACCATAGGCCTCAAAGCGCTCCAAATGAACACATGTAGATTCTACAAAAAGAGTGTTTCAAAGCTGCTCTTTCAAAAGAAGTGTTCAACTCTGTGAGTTGGATTCATACTTCACAAAGCAGTTTCACAGAACGTTTCTGTTTCGTTTTTATCAGAAGATATTCCCGTTTGCAACGAAGGCCTGAAAGGGCTCCAAGTATCCACTTGCAGATTCTGCCAAAACACAGTTTCCAATCTGCTCTATCAAAAGGAAGGCTTATCTCTCCGAGTTGAATGCACACATCATAAAGAGGTTTCTGAGAATGCTTCTGCCTGGTTTATATGTGAAGATATTTCCTTTTCCACCATAGGCCTCAAAGCGCTCCAAACGAACACTTGCAGATTCTACAAAAAGAGTGTTTCAAAACTGCTCTTTCAAAAGAAGTGTTCATCTCTGTGAGTTGGATTCATACTACACAAAGCAGTTTCACAGAACTCTTCTGTTTAGCTTTTATGGGAAGATATTCCCGTTTCCAACGAAGGCCTGAAAGGGCTCCAAATATCCACTTGCAGATTCTGCAAAAACACAGGTTCAAAACTGCTCTATCAAAAGGAAGGCTTATCTCTCTGAGTTGAATGCACACATCATAAAGGGGTTTCTGAGAATGCTTCTGCCTTGTTTATATATGAAGATATTTCTTTTTCCACCATAGGCCTCAAAGCGCTCCAAATGAACACTTGCAGATTCTACAAAAAGAGTGTTTCATAACTGCTCTAGCAAAGGAAAGGTTCACCTCTGTGAGTTGAACACACACATCACAAAGCAGTTTGTGAGAATGCTTCGGTTTAGTTTTTATGGGAAGGTATTCCCGCTTCTCACAAAGGCCTGAAAGAGCTCCAAATATCCACTTGCAGATGCTGCAAAAAGACTCTTTCCAAACTGCTCCATGAAAAAGAAGGTTCAACTCTGTGAGTTGAATGCACACATCATAAAGAAGTTTCAAAGAATGCTTCTGTCTAGGTTTTATGTGAAGATATTTCTTTTTCCACCATAGGCCTCAAAGCGCTCCAAATGAACACTTGCAGATTCTACAAAAAGAGTGTTTCATAACTGCTCTAGCAAAGGAAAGGTTCACCTCTGTGAGTTGAACACACACATCACAAAGCAGTTTGTGAGAATGCTTCTGTCCAGTTTTAATGGGAAGATATTCCCGCTTCTAACAAAGGCCTGAAAGAGCTCCAAATATCCACTTGCAGATGCTGCAAAAAGACTCTTTCCAAACTGCTCCATGAAAAGGAATGTTCAACTCTGTGAGTTGAATGCACACATCATAAAGAAGTTTCAAAGAATGCTTCTGTCTAGGTTTTATGTGAAGATATTTCCCTTTCCACCATAGGCCTCAAAGCGCTCCAAATGAACACTTGCAGATTCTACAAAAAGAGTGTTTCAAAGCTGCTCTTTCAAAAGAAGTGTTCAACTCTGTGAGTTGGATTCATACTTCACAAAGCAGTTTCACAGAACGCTTCTGTTTAGTTTTTATGGGAAGATATTCCCGTTTCCAACGAAGGCCTGAAAGGGCTCCAAATATACACTTGCAGATTCTGCAAAAACACAGTTGCAAAACTGCTCTATCAAAAGGAAGGCTTATCTCTCCGTGTTGAATGCACACATCATAAAGAGGTTTCTGAGAATGCTTCTGCCTCGATTATATGTGAAGATATTTCCTTTTCCACCATAGGCCTCAAAGCGCTCCAAACGAACACTTGCAGATTCTACAAAAAGAGTGTTTCAAAACTGCTCTTTGAAAGGAAGTGTTCAACTCTGTGAGTTGGATTCACACTACACAAAGCAGTTTCACAGAACTCTTCTGTTTAGTTTTTAATGGAAGATATTCCCGTTTCCAACGAAGACCTGAAAGGGCTCCAAATATCCACTTGCAGATTCTGCAAAAACACAGTTTCAAAACTGCTCTATCAAAAGGAAGGCTTATCTCTCTGAGTTGAATGCACACATCATAAAGAGCTTTCTGAGAATGCTTCTGCCTTGTTTATATATGAAGATATTTCTTTTTCCACCATAGGCCTCAAATCGCTCCAAATGAACACTTGCAGATTCTACAAAAAGAGGGTTTCATAACTGCTCTAGCAAAGGAAAGGTTCACCTCTGTGAGTTGAACACACACATCACAAAGCAGTTTGTGAGAATGCTTCTGTCCAGTTTTTATGGGAAGATATTCCCGCTTCTAACAAAGGCCTGAAAGAGCTCCAAATATCCACTTGCAGATGCTGCAAAAAGACTCTTTCCAAACTGCTCCATGAAAAGGAAGGTTCAACTCTGTGAGTTGAATGCACACATCATAAAGAAGTTTCAAAGAATGCTTCTGTCTAGGTATTATGTGACGATATTTCCTTTTCCACCATAGGCCTCAAAGCGCTCCAAATGAACACATGTAGATTCTACAAAAAGAGTGTTTCAAAGCTGCTCTTTCAAAAGAAGTGTTCAACTCTGTGAGTTGGATTCATACTACACAAAGCAGTTTCACAGAACTCTTCTGTTTAGTTTTTATGGGAAGATATTCCCGTTTCCAACGAAGGCCTGAAAGGGCTCCAAATATCCACTTGCAGATTCTGCAAAAACACAGGTTCAAAACTGCTCTATCAAAAGGAAGGCTTATCTCTCTGAGTTGAATGCACACATCATAAAGGGGTTTCTGAGAATGCTTCTGCCTTGTTTATATATGAAGATATTTCTTTTTCCACCATAGGCCTCAAAGCGCTCCAAATGAACACTTGCAGATTCTACAAAAAGAGTGTTTCATAACTGCTCTAGCAAAGGAAAGGTTCACCTCTGTGAGTTGAACACACACATCACAAAGCAGTTTGTGAGAATGCTTCGGTTTAGTTTTTATGGGAAGATATTCCCGCTTCTAACAAAGGCCTGAAAGAGCTCCAAATATCCACTTGCAGATGCTGCAAAAAGACTCTTTCCAAACTGCTCCATGAAAAAGAAGGTTCAACTCTGTGAGTTGAATGCACACATCATAAAGAAGTTTCAAAGAATGCTTCTGTCTAGGTATTATGTGACGATATTTCCTTTTCCACCATAGGCCTCAAAGCGCTCCAAATGAACACATGTAGATTCTACAAAAAGAGTGTTTCAAAGCTGCTCTTTCAAAAGAAGTGTTCAACTCTGTGAGTTGGATTCATACTTCACAAAGCAGTTTCACAGAACGTTTCTGTTTCGTTTTTATCAGAAGATATTCCCGTTTGCAACGAAGGCCTGAAAGGGCTCCAAGTATCCACTTGCAGATTCTGCCAAAACACAGTTTCCAATCTGCTCTATCAAAAGGAAGGCTTATCTCTCCGAGTTGAATGCACACATCATAAAGAGGTTTCTGAGAATGCTTCTGCCTGGTTTATATGTGAAGATATTTCCTTTTCCACCATAGGCCTCAAAGCGCTCCAAACGAACACTTGCAGATTCTACAAAAAGAGTGTTTCAAAACTGCTCTTTCAAAAGAAGTGTTCATCTCTGTGAGTTGGATTCATACTACACAAAGCAGTTTCACAGAACTCTTCTGTTTAGTTTTTATGGGAAGATATTCCCGTTTCCAACGAAGGCCTGAAAGGGCTCCAAATATCCACTTGCAGATTCTGCAAAAACACAGGTTCAAAACTGCTCTATCAAAAGGAAGGCTTATCTCTCTGAGTTGAATGCACACATCATAAAGGGGTTTCTGAGAATGCTTCTGCCTTGTTTATATATGAAGATATTTCTTTTTCCACCATAGGCCTCAAAGCGCTCCAAATGAACACTTGCAGATTCTACAAAAAGAGTGTTTCATAACTGCTCTAGCAAAGGAAAGGTTCACCTCTGTGAGTTGAACACACACATCACAAAGCAGTTTGTGAGAATGCTTCGGTTTAGTTTTTATGGGAAGATATTCCCGCTTCTCACAAAGGCCTGAAAGAGCTCCAAATATCCACTTGCAGATGCTGCAAAAAGACTCTTTCCAAACTGCTCCATGAAAAAGAAGGTTCAACTCTGTGAGTTGAATGCACACATCATAAAGAAGTTTCAAAGAATGCTTCTGTCTAGGTTTTATGTGAAGATATTTCTTTTTCCACCATAGGCCTCAAAGCGCTCCAAATGAACACTTGCAGATTCTACAAAAAGAGTGTTTCATAACTGCTCTAGCAAAGGAAAGGTTCACCTCTGTGAGTTGAACACACACATCACAAAGCAGTTTCTGAGAATGCTTCTGTCCAGTTTTAATGGGAAGATATTCCCGCTTCTAACAAAGGCCTGAAAGAGCTCCAAATATCCACTTGCAGATGCTGCAAAAAGACTCTTTCCAAACTGCTCCATGAAAAGGAATGTTCAACTCTGTGAGTTGAATGCACACATCATAAAGAAGTTTCAAAGAATGCTTCTGTCTAGGTTTTATGTGAAGATATTTCCCTTTCCACCATAGGCCTCAAAGCGCTCCAAATGAACACTTGCAGATTCTACAAAAAGAGTGTTTCAAAGCTGCTCTTTCAAAAGAAGTGTTCAACTCTGTGAGTTGGATTCATACTTCACAAAGCAGTTTCACAGAACGTTTCTGTTTCGTTTTTATGGGAAGATATTCCCGTTTGCAACGAAAGCCTGAAAGGGCTCTAAGTATCCACTTGCAGATTCTGCCAAAACACACTTTCAAAACTGCTCTATCAAAAGGAAGGCTTATCTCTCCGAGTTGAATGCACACATCATAAAGAGGTTTCTGAGAATGCTTCTGCCTGGTTTATATGTGAAGATATTTCCTTTTCCACCATAGGCCTCAAAGCGCTCCAAACGAACACTTGCAGATTCTACAAAAAGAGTGTTTCAAAACTGCTCTTTCAAAGGAAGTGTTCAACTCTGTGAGTTGGATTCATACTACACAAAGCAGTTTCACTGAACTCTTCTGTTTAGTTTTTATGGGAAGATATTCCCGTTTCCAACGAAGGCCTGAAAGGGCTCCAAATATCCACTTGCAGATTCTGCAAAAACACAGGTTCAAAACTGCTCTATCAAAAGGAAGGCTTATCTCTCTGAGTTGAATGCACACATCATAAAGGGGTTTCTGAGAATGCTTCTGCCTTGTTTATATATGAAGATATTTCTTTTTCCACCATAGGCCTCAAAGCGCTCCAAATGAACACTTGCAAATTCTACAAAAAGAGTGTTTCATAACTGCTCTAGCAAAGGAAAGGTTCACCTCTTTGAGTTGAACACACACATCACAAAGCAGTTTGTGAGAATGCTTCGGTTTAGTTTTTATGGGAAGATATTCCCGCTTCTAACAAAGGCCTGAAAGAGCTCCAAATATCCACTTGCAGATGCTGCAAAAAGACTCTTTCCAAACTGCTCCATGAAAAAGAAGGTTCAACTCTGTGAGTTGAATGCACACATCATAAAGGAGTTTCAAAGAATGCTTCTGTCTAGGTTTTATGTGAAGATATTTCTTTTTCCACCATAGGCCTCAAAGCGCTCCAAATGAACACTTGCAGATTCTACAAAAAGAGTGTTTCATAACTGCTCTAGCAAAGGAAAGGTTCACCTCTGTGAGTTGAACACACACATCACAAAGCAGTTTGTGAGAATGCTTCTGTCCAGTTTTAATGGGAAGATATTCCCGCTTCTAACAAAGGCCTGAAAGAGCTCCAAATATCCACTTGCAGATGCTGCAAAAAGACTCTTTCCAAACTGCTCCATGAAAAGGAATGTTCAACTCTGTGAGTTGAATGCACACATCATAAAGAAGTTTCAAAGAATGCTTCTGTCTAGGTTTTATGTGAAGATATTTCCTTTTCCACCATAGGCCTCAAAGCGCTCCAAATGAACACTTGCAGATTCTACAAAAAGAGTGTTTCAAAGCTCCTCTTTCAAAAGAAGTGTTCAACTCTGTGAGTTGGATTCATACTTCACAAAGGAGTTTCACAGAACGCTTCTGTTTAGTTTTTATGGGAAGATATTCCCGTTTCCAACGAAGGCCTGAAAGGGCTCCAAATATACACTTGCAGATTCTGCAAAAACACAGTTGCAAAACTGCTCTATCAAAAGGAAGGCTTATCTCTCCGAGTTGAATGCACACATCATAAAGAGGTTTCTGAGAATGCTTCTGCCTGGATTATATGTGAAGATATTTCCTTTTCCACCATAGGCCTCAAAGCGCTCCAAACGAACACTTGCAGATTCTACAAAAAGAGTGTTTCAAAACTGCTCTTTGAAAGGAAGTGTTCAACTCTGTGAGTTGGATTCATACTACACAAAGCAGTTTCACAGAACTCTTCTGTTTAGTTTTTAATGGAAGATATTCCCGTTTCCAACGAAGGCCTGAAAGGGCTCCAAATATCCACTTGCAGATTCTGCAAAAACACAGTTTCAAAACTGCTCTATCAAAAGGAAGGCTTATCTCTCTGAGTTGAATGCACACATCATAAAGAGCTTTCTGAGAATGCTTCTGCCTTGTTTATATATGAAGATATTTCTTTTTCCACCATAGGCCTCAAATCGCTCCAAATGAACACTTGCAGATTCTACAAAAAGAGTGTTTCATAACTGCTCTAGCAAAGGAAAGGTTCACCTCTGTCAGTTGAACACACACATCACAAAGCAGTTTGTGAGAATGCTTCTGTCCAGTTTTTATGGGAAGATATTCCCGCTTCTAACAAAGGCCTGAAAGAGCTCCAAATATCCACTTGCAGATGCTGCAAAAAGACTCTTTCCAAACTGCTCCATGAAAAGGAAAGTTCAACTCTGTGAGTTGAATGCACACATCATAAAGAAGTTTCAAAGAATGCTTCTGTCTAGGTATTATGTGACGATGTTTCCTTTTCCACCATAGGCCTCAAAGCGCTCCAAATGAACACATGTAGATTCTACAAAAAGAGTGTTTAAAAGCTGCGCTTTCAAAAGAAGTGTTCAACTCTGTGAGTTGGATTCATACTTCACAAAGCAGTTTCACAGAACGTTTCTGTTTCGTTTTTATCGGAAGATATTCCCGTTTGCAACGAAGGCCTGAAAGGGCTCTAAGTATCCACTTGCAGATTCTGCCAAAACACAGTTTCAAAACTGCTCTATCAAAAGGAAGGCTTATCTCTCCGAGTTGAATGCACACATCATAAAGAGGTTTCTGAGAATGCTTCTGCCTGGTTTATATGTGAAGATATTTCCTTTTCCACCATAGGCCTCAAAGCGCTCCAAACGAACACTTGCAGATTCTACAAAAAGAGTGTTTCAAAACTGCTCTTTCAAAAGAAGTGTTCAACTCTGTGAGTTGGATTCATACTACACAAAGCAGTTTCACAGAACTCTTCTGTTTAGTTTTTATGGGAAGATATTCCCGTTTCCAACGAAGGCCTGAAAGGGCTCCAAATATCCACTTGCAGATTCTGCAAAAACACAGTTTCAAAACTGCTCTATCAAAAGGAAGGCTTATCTCTCTGAGTTGAATGCACACATCATAAAGAGCTTTCTGAGAATGCTTCTGCCTTGTTTATATATGAAGATATTTCTTTTTCCACCATAGGCCTCAAATCGCTCCAAATGAACACTTGCAGATTCTACAAAAAGAGTGTTTCATAACTGCTCTAGGAAAGGAAAGGTTCACCTCTGTGAGTTGAACACACACATCACAAAGCAGTTTGTGAGAATGCTTCTGTCCAGTTTTTATGGGAACATATTCCCGCTTCTAACAAAGGCCTGAAAGAGCTCCAAATATCCACTTGCAGATGCTGCAAAAAGACTCTTTCCAAACTGCTCCATGAAAAAGAAGGTTCAACTCTGTGAGTTGAATGCACACATCATAAAGAAGTTTCAAAGAATGCTTCTGTCTAGGTTTTATGTGAAGATATTTCTTTTTCCACCATAGGCCTCAAAGCGCTCCAAATGAACACTTGCAGATTCTACAAAAAGAGTGTTTCATAACTGCTCTAGCAAAGGAAAGGTTCACCTCTGTGAGTTGAACACACACATCACAAAGCAGTTTGTGAGAATGCTTCTGTCCAGTTTTAATGGGAAGATATTCCCGCTTCTAACAAAGGCCTGAAAGAGCTCCAAATATCCACTTGCAGATGCTGCAAAAAGACTCTTTCCAAACTGCTCCATGAAAAGGAATGTTCAACTCTGTGAGTTGAATGCACACATCATAAAGAAGTTTCAAATAATGCTTCTGTCTAGGTTTTATGTGAAGATATTTCCTTTTCCACCATAGGCCTCAAAGCGCTCCAAATGAACACTTGCAGATTCTACAAAAAGAGTGTTTCAAAGCTGCTCTTTCAAAAGAAGTGTTCAACTCTGTGAGTTGGATTCATACTTCACAAAGGAGTTTCACAGAACGCTTCTGTTTAGTTTTTATGGGAAGATATTCCCGTTTCCAACGAAGGCCTGAAAGGGCTCCAAATATACACTTGCAGATTCTGCAAAAACACAGTTGCAAAACTGCTCTATCAAAAGGAAGGCTTATCTCTCCGAGTTGAATGCACACATCATAAAGAGGTTTCTGAGAATGCTTCTGCCTGGTTTATATGTGAAGATATTTCCTTTTCCACCATAGGCCTCAAAGCGCTCCAAACGAACACTTGCAGATTCTACAAAAAGAGTGTTTCAAAACTGCTCTTTCAAAGGAAGTGTTCAACTCTGTGAGTTGGATTCATACTACACAAAGCAGTTTCACAGAACTCTTCTGTTTAGTTTTAATGGGAAGATATTCCCGTTTCCAACGAAGGCCTGAAAGGGCTCCAAATATCCACTTGCAGATTCTGCAAAAATACAGTTTCAAAACCGCTCTATCAAAAGGAAGGCTTATCTCTCTGAGTTGAATGCACACATCATAAAGAGCTTTCTGAGAATGCTTCTGCCTTGTTTATATATGAAGATATTTCTTTTTCCACCATAGGCCTCAAATCGCTCCAAATGAACACTTGCAGATTCTACAAAAAGAGTGTTTCATAACTGCTCTAGCAAAGGAAAGGTTCACCTCGGTGAGTTGAACACACACATCTCAAAGCAGTTTGTGAGAATGCTTCTGTCCAGTTTTTATGGGAAGATATTCCCGCTTCTAGCAAAGGCCTGAAAGAGCTCCAAATATCCACTTGCAGATGCTGCAAAAAGACTCTTTCCAAACTGCATCATGAAAAAGAAGGTTCAACTCTGTGAGTTGAATGCACACATCATAAAGAAGTTTCAAAGAATGCTTCTGTCTAGGTTTTATGTGAAGATATTTCCTTTTCCACCATAGGCCTCAAAGCGCTCCAAATGAACACTTGCAGATTCTACAAAAAGAGTGTTTCAAAGCTGCTCTTTCAAAAGAAGTGTTCAACTCTGTGAGTTGGATTCATACTTCACAAAGCAGTTTCACAGAACGCTTCTGTTTAGTTTTTATGGGAAGATATTCCCGTTTCCAAAGAAGGCCTGAAAGGGCTCCAAATATACACTTGCAGATTCTGCAAAAACACAGTTGCAAAACTGCTCTATCAAAAGGAAGGCTTATCTCTCCGAGTTGAATGCACACATCATAAAGAGGTTTCTGAGAATGCTTCTGCCTGGATTATATGTGAAGATATTTCCTTTTCCACCATAGGCCTCAAAGCGCTCCAAACGAACACTTGCAGATTCTACATAAAGAGTGTTTCAAAACTGCTCTTTGAAAGGAAGTGTTCAACTCTGTGAGTTGGATTCATACTACACAAAGCAGTTTCACAGAACTCTTCTGTTTAGTTTTTATGGGAAGATATTCCCGTTTCCAACGAAGGCCTGAAAGGGCTCCAAATATCCACTTGCAGATTCTGCAAAAACACAGGTTCAAAACTGCTCTATCAAAAGGAAGGCTTATCTCTCTGAGTTGAATGCACACATCATAAAGGGGTTTCTGAGAATGCTTCTGCCTTGTTTACATATGAAGATATTTCTTTTTCCACCATAGGCCTCAAAGCGCTCCAAATGAACACTTGCAGATTCTACAAAAAGAGTGTTTCATAACTGCTCTAGCAAAGGAAAGGTTCACCTCTGTGAGTTGAACACACACATCACAAAGCAGTTTGTGAGAATGCTTCGGTTTAGTTTTTATGGGAAGATATTCCCGCTTCTAACAAAGGCCTGAAAGAGCTCCAAATATCCACTTGCAGATGCTGCAAAAAGACTCTTTCCAAACTGCTCCATGAAAAAGAAGGTTCAACTCTGTGAGTTGAATGCACACATCATAAAGAAGTTTCAAAGAATGCTTCTGTCTAGGTTTTATGTGAAGATATTTCTTTTTCCACCATAGGCCTCAAAGCGCTCCAAATGAACACTTGCAGATTCTACAAAAAGAGTGTTTCATAACTGCTCTAGCAAAGGAAAGGTTCACCTCTGTGAGTTGAACACACACATCACAAAGCAGTTTGTGAGAATGCTTCTGTCCAGTTTTAATGGGAAGATATTCCCGCTTCTAACAAAGGCCTGAAAGAGCTCCAAATATCCACTTGCAGATGCTGCAAAAGACTCTTTCCAAACTGCTCCATGAAAAGGAATGTTCAACTCTGTGAGTTGAATGCACACATCATAAAAAAGTTTGAAAGAATGCTTCTGTCTAGGTTTTATGTGAAGATATTTCCTTTTCCACCATAGGCCTCAAAGCGCTCCAAATGAACACTTGCAGATTCTACAAAAAGAGTGTTTCAAAGCTGCTCTTTCAAAAGAAGTGTTCAACTCTGTGAGTTGGATTCATACTTCACAAAGGAGTTTCACAGAACTCTTCTGTTTAGTTTTTATGGGAAGATATTCCCGTTTCCAACGAAGGCCTGAAAGGGCTCCAAATATACACTTGCAGATTCTGCAAAAACACAGTTGCAAAACTGCTCTATCAAAAGGAAGGCTTATCTCTCCGAGTTGAATGCACACATCATAAAGAGGTTTCTGAGAATGCTTCTGCCTGGATTATATGTGAAGATATTTCCTTTTCCACCATAGGCCTCAAAGCGCTCCAAACGAACACTTGCAGATTCTACAAAAAGAGTGTTTCAAAACTGCTCTTTGAAAGGAAGTGTTCAACTCTGTGAGTTGGATTCATACTACACAAAGCAGTTTCACAGAACTCTTCTGTTTAGTTTTTAATGGAAGATATTCCCGTTTCCAACGAAGGCCTGAAAGGGCTCCAAATATCCACTTGCAGATTCTGCAAAAACACAGTTTCAAAACTGCTCTATCAAAAGGAAGGCTTATCTCTCTGAGTTGAATGCACACATCATAAAGAGCTTTCTGAGAATGCTTCTGCCTTGTTTATATATGAAGATATTTCTTTTTCCACCATAGGCCTCAAATCGCTCCAAATGAACACTTGCAGATTCTACAAAAAGAGTGTTTCATAACTGCTCTAGCAAAGGAAAGGTTCACCTCTGTGAGTTGAACACACACATCACAAAGCAGTTTGTGAGAATGCTTCTGTCCAGTTTTTATGGGAAGATATTCCCGCTTCTAACAAAGGCCTGAAAGAGCTCCAAATATCCACTTGCAGATGCTGCAAAAAGACTCTTTCCAAACTGCTCCATGAAAAGGAAAGTTCAACTCTGTGAGTTGAATGCACACATCATAAAGAAGTTTCAAAGAATGCTTCTGTCTAGGTATTATGTGACGATATTTCCTTTTCCACCATAGGCCTCAAAGCGCTCCAAATGAACACATGTAGATTCTACAAAAAGAGTGTTTAAAAGCTGCGCTTTCAAAAGAAGTGTTCAACTCTGTGAGTTGGATTCATACTTCACAAAGCAGTTTCACAGAACGTTTCTGTTTCGTTTTTATGGGAAGATATTCCCGTTTGCAACGAAGGCCTGAAAGGGCTCTAAGTATCCACTTGCAGATTCTGCCAAAACACAGTTTCAAAACTGCACTATCAAAAGGAAGGCTTATCTCTCCGAGTTGAATGCACACATCATAAAGAGGTTTCTGAGAATGCTTCTGCCTGGTTTATATGTGAAGATATTTCCTTTTCCACCATAGGCCTCAAAGCGCTCCAAACGAACACTTGCAGATTCTACAAAAAGAGTGTTTCAAAACTGCTCTTTCAAAAGAAGTGTTCAACTCTGTGAGTTGGATTCATACTACACAAAGCAGTTTCACAGAACTCTTCTGTTTAGTTTTTATGGGAAGATATTCCCGTTTCCAACGAAGGCCTGAAAGGGCTCCAAATATCCACTTGCAGATTCTGCAAAAACACAGTTTCAAAACTGCTCTATCAAAAGGAAGGCTTATCTCTCTGAGTTGAATGCACACATCATAAAGAGCTTTCTGAGAATGCTTCTGCCTTGTTTATATATGAAGATATTTCTTTTTCCACCATAGGCCTCAAATCGCTCCAAATGAACACTTGCAGATTCTACAAAAAGAGTGTTTCATAACTGCTCTAGCAAAGGAAAGGTTCACCTCTGTGAGTTGAACACACACATCACAAAGCAGTTTGTGAGAATGCTTCTGTCCAGTTTTTATGGGAAGATATTCCCGCTTCTAACAAAGGCCTGAAAGAGCTCCAAATATCCACTTGCAGATGCTGCAAAAAGACTCTTTCCAAACTGCTCCATGAAAAAGAAGGTTCAACTCTGTGAGTTGAATGCACACATCATAAAGAAGTTTCAAAGAATGCTTTTGTCTAGGTTTTATGTGAAGATATTTCTTTTTCCACCATAGGCCTCAAAGCGCTCCAAATGAACACTTGCAGATTCTACAAAAAGAGTGTTTCATAACTGCTCTAGCAAAGGAAACGTTCACATCTGTGAGTTGAACACACACATCACAAAGCAGTTTGTGAGAATGCTTCTGTCCAGTTTTAATGGGAAGATATTCCCGCTTCTAACAAAGGCCTGAAAGAGCTCCAAATATCCACTTGCAGATGCTGCAAAAAGACTCTTTCCAAACTGCTCCATGAAAAGCAATGTTCAACTCTGTGAGTTGAATGCACACATCATAAAGAAGTTTCAAAGAATGCTTCTGTCTAGGTTTTATGTGAAGATATTTCCTTTTCCACCATAGGCCTCAAAGCGCCCCAAATGAACACTTGCAGATTCTACAAAAAGAGTGTTTCAAAGCTGCTCTTTCAAAAGAAGTGTTCAACTCTGTGAGTTGGATTCATACTTCACAAAGGAGTTTCACAGAACGCTTCTGTTTAGTTTTTATGGGAAGATATTCCCGTTTCCAACGAAGGCCTGAAAGGGCTCCAAATATACACTTGCAGATTCTGCAAAAACACAGTTGCAAAACTGCTCTATCACAAGGAAGGCTTATCTCTCGGAGTTGAATGCACACATCATAAAGAGGTTTCTGAGAATGCTTCTGCCTGGATTATATGTGAAGATATTTCCTTTTCCACCATAGGCCTCAAAGCGCTCCAAACGAACACTTGCAGATTCTACAAAAAGAGTGTTTCAAAACTGCTCTTTCAAAGGAAGTGTTCAACTCTGTGAGTTGGATTCATACTACACAAAGCAGTTTCACAGAACTCTTCTGTTTAGTTTTTATGGGAAGATATTCCCGTTTCCAACGAAGGCCTGAAAGGGCTCCAAGTATCCACTTGCAGATTCTGCAAAAACACAGTTTCAAAACTGCTCTATCAAAAGGAAGGCTTATCTCTCTGAGTTGAATGCACACATCATAAAGAGCTTTCTGAGAATGCTTCTGCCTTGTTTATATATGAAGATATTTCTTTTTCCACCATAGGCCTCAAATCGCTCCAAATGAACACTTGCAGATTCTACAAAAAGTGTGTTTCATAACTGCTCTAGCAAAGGAAAGGTTCACCTCTGTGAGTTGAACACACACATCTCAAAGCAGTTTGTGAGAATGCTTCTGTCCAGTTTTTATGGGAAGATATTCCCGCTTCTAGCAAAGGCCTGAAAGAGCTCCAAATATCCACTTGCAGATGCTGCAAAAAGACTCTTTCCAAACTGCTCCATGAAAAAGAAAGTTCAACTCTGTGAGTTGAATGCACACATCATAAAGAAGTTTCAAAGAATGCTTCTGTCTAGGTTTTATGTGAAGATATTTCTTTTTCCACCATAGGCCTCAAAGCGCTCCAAATGAACACATGTAGATTCTACAAAAAGAGTGTTTCAAAGCTGCTCTTTCAAAAGAAGTGTTCAACTCTGTGAGTTGGATTCATACTTCACAAAGCAGTTTCACAGAACGCTTCTGTTTCGTTTTTATGGGAAGATATTCCCGTTTGCAACGAAGGCCTGAAAGGGCTCTAAGTATCCACTTGCAGATTCTGCCAAAACACACTTTCAAAACTGCTCTATCAAAAGGAAGGCTTATCTCTCCGAGTTGAATGCACACATCATAAAGAGGTTTCTGAGAATGCTTCTGCCTGGTTTATATGTGAAGATATTTCCTTTTCCACCATAGGCCTCAAAGCGCTCCAAACGAACACTTGCAGATTCTACAAAAAGAGTGTTTCAAAACTGCTCTTTCAAAGGAAGTGTTCAACTCTGTGAGTTGGATTCATACTACACAAAGCAGTTTCACAGAACTCTTCTGTTTAGTTTTTATGGTAAGATATTCCCGTTTCCAACGAAGGCCTGAAAGGGCTCCAAATATCCACTTGCAGATTCTGCAAAAATACAGTTTCAAAACTGCTCTATCAAAAGGAAGGCTTATCTCTCTGAGTTGAATGCACACATCATAAAGAGCTTTCTGAGAATGCTTCTGCCTTGTTTATATATGAAGATATTTCTTTTTCCACCATAGGCCTCAAATCGCTCCAAATGAACACTTGCAGATTCTACAAAAAGAGTGTTTCATAACTGCTCTAGCAAAGGAAAGGTTCACCTCTGTGAGTTGAACACACACATCTCAAAGCAGTTTGTGAGAATGCTTCTGTCCAGTTTTTATGGGAAGATATTCCCGCTTCTAGCAAAGGCCTGAAAGAGCTCCAAATATCCACTTGCAGATGCTGCAAAAAGACTCTTTCCAAACTGCTCCATGAAAAAGAAGGTTCAACTCTGTGAGTTGAATGCACACATCATAAAGAAGTTTCAAAGAATGCTTCTGTCTAGGTTTTATGTGAAGATATTTCTTTTTCCACCATAGGCCTCAAAGCGCTCCAAATGAACACTTGCAGATTCTACAAAAAGAGTGTTTCATAACTGCTCTAGCAAAGGAAAGGTTCACCTCTGTGAGTTGAACACACACATCACAAAGCAGTTTGTGAGAATGCTTCTGTCCAGTTTTAATGGGAAGATATTCCCGCTTCTAACAAAGGCCTGAAAGAGCTCCAAATATCCACTTGCAGATGCTGCAAAAAGACTCTTTCCAAACTGCTCCATGAAAAGGAATGTTCAACTCTGTGAGTTGAATGCACACATCATAAAGAAGTTTCAAAGAATGCTTCTGTCTAGGTTTTATGTGAAGATATTTCCCTTTCCACCATAGGCCTCAAAGCGCTCCAAATGACCACTTGCAGATTCTACAAAAAGAGTGTTTCAAAGCTGCTCTTTCAAAAGAAGAGTTCAACTCTGTGAGTTGGATTCATACTACACAAAGCAGTTTCACAGAACTCTTGTTTAGTTTTTATGGGAAGATATTCCCGTTTCCAACGAAGGCCTGAAAGGGCTCCAAATATCCACTTGCAGATTCTGCAAAAACACAGGTTCAAAACTGCTCTATCAAAAGGAAGGCTTATCTCTCTGAGTTGAATGCACACATCATAAAGGGGTTTCTGAGAATGCTTCTGCCTTGTTTATATATGAAGATATTTCTTTTTCCACCATAGGCCTCAAAGCGCTCCAAATGAACACTTGCAGATTCTACAAAAAGAGTGTTTCATAACTGCTCTAGCAAAGGAAAGGTTCACCTCTGTGAGTTGAACACACACATCACAAAGCAGTTTGTGAGAATGCTTCGGTTTAGTTTTTATGGGAAGATATTCCCGCTTCCAACAAAGGCCTGAAAGAGCTCCAAATATCCACTTGCAGATGCTGCAAAAAGACTCTTTCCAAACTGCTCCATGAAAAAGAAAGTTCAACTCTGTGAGTTGAATGCACACATCATAAAGAAGTTTCAAAGAATGCTTCTGTCTAGGTTTTATGTGAAGATATTTCTTTTTCCACCATAGGCCTCAAAGCGCTCCAAATGAACACTTGCAGATTCTACAAAAAGAGTGTTTCATAACTGCTCTAGCAAAGGAAAGGTTCACCTCTGTGAGTTGAACACACACATCACAAAGCAGTTTGTGAGAATGCTTCTGTCCAGTTTTAATGGGAAGATATTCCCGCTTCTAACAAAGGCCTGAAAGAGCTCCAAATATCCACTTGCAGATGCTGCAAAAAGACTCTTTCCAAACTGCTCCATGAAAAGGAATGTTCAACTCTGTGAGTTGAATGCACACATCATAAAGAAGTTTCAAAGAATGCTTCTGTCTAGGTTTTATGTGAAGATATTTCCTTTTCCACCATAGGCCTCAAAGCGCTCCAAATGAACACTTGCAGATTCTACAAAAAGAGTGTTTCAAAGCTGCTCTTTCAAAAGAAGTGTTCAACTCTGTGAGTTGGATTCATACTTCACAAAGGAGTTTCACAGAACGCTTCTGTTTAGTTTTTATGGGAAGATATTCCCGTTTCCAACGAAGGCCTGAAAGGGCTCCAAATATACACTTGCAGATTCTGCAAAAACACAGTTGCAAAACTGCTCTATCAAAAGGAAGGCTTATCTCTCCGAGTTGAATGCACACATCATAAAGAGGTTTCTGAGAATGCTTCGGCCTGGATTATATGTGAAGATATTTCCTTTTCCACCATAGGCCTCAAAGCGCTCCAAACGAACACTTACAGATTCTACAAAAAGAGTGTTTCAAAACTGCTCTTTGAAAGGAAGTGTTCAACTCTGTGAGTTGGACTCATACTACACAAAGCAGTTTCACAGAACTCTTCTGTTTAGTTTTTAATGGACGATATTCCCGTTTCCAACGAAGGCCTGAAAGGGCTCCAAATATCCACTTGCAGATTCTGCAAAAACACAGTTTCAAAACTGCTCTATCAAAAGGAAGGCTTATCTCTCTGAGTTGAATGCACACATCATAAAGAGCTTTCTGAGAATGCTTCTGCCTTGTTTATATATGAAGATATTTCTTTTTCCACCATAGGCCTCAAATCGCTCCAAATGAACACTTGCAGATTCTACAAAAAGAGTGTTTCATAACTGCTCTAGCAAAGGAAAGGTTCACCTCTGTGAGTTGAACACACACATCACAAAGCAGTTTGTGAGAATGCTTCTGTCCAGTTTTTATGGGAAGATATTCCCGCTTCTAACAAAGGCCTGAAAGAGCTCCAAATATCCACTTGCAGATGCTGCAAAAAGACTCTTTCCAAACTGCTCCATGAAAAGGAAGGTTCAACTCTGTGAGTTGAATGCACACATCATAAAGAAGTTTCAAAGAATGCTTCTGTCTAGGTATTATGTGACGATATTTCCTTTTCCACCATAGGCCTCAAAGCGCTCCAAATGAACACATGTAGATTCTACAAAAAGAGTGTTTCTAAGCTGCTCTTTCAAAAGAAGTGTTCAACTCTGTGAGTTGGATTCATACTTCACAAAGCAGTTTCACAGAACGTTTCTGTTTCGTTTTTATCAGAAGATATTCCCGTTTGCAACGAAGGCCTGAAAGGGCTCCAAGTATCCACTTGCAGATTCTGCCAAAACACAGTTTCAAAACTGCTCTATCAAAAGGAAGGCTTATCTCTCCGAGTTGAATGCACACATCATAAAGAGGTTTCTGAGAATGCTTCTGCCTGGTTTATATGTGAAGATATTTCGTTTTCCACCATAGGCCTCAAAGCGCTCCAAACGAACACTTGCAGATTCTACAAAAAGAGTGTTTCAAAACTGCTCTTTCAAAGGAAGTGTTCAACTCTGTGAGTTGGATTCATACTACACAAAGCAGTTTCACAGAACTCTTCTGTTTAGTTTTTATGGGAAGATATTCCCGTTTCCAACGAAGGCCTGAAAGGGCTCCAAATATCCACTTGCAGATTCTGCAAAAACACAGGTTCAAAACTGCTCTATCAAAAGGAAGGCTTATCTCTCTGAGTTGAATGCACACATCATAAAGGGGTTTCTGAGAATGCTTCTGCCTTGTTTATATATGAAGATATTTCTTTTTCCACCATAGGCCTCAAAGCGCTCCAAATGAACACTTGCAGATTCTACAAAAAGAGTGTTTCATAACTGCTCTAGCAAAGGAAAGGTTCACCTCTGTGAGTTGAACACACACATCACAAAGCAGTTTGTGAGAATGCTTCGGTTTAGTTTTTATGGGAAGATATTCCCGCTTCTAACAAAGGCCTGAAAGAGCTCCAAATATCCACTTGCAGATGCTGCAAAAAGACTCTTTCCAAACTGCTCCATGAAAAAGAAGGTTCAACTCTGTGAGTTGAATGCACACATCATAAAGAAGTTTCAAAGAATGCTTCTGTCTAGGTTTTATGTGAAGATATTTCTTTTTCCACCATAGGCCTCAAAGCGCTCCAAATGAACACTTGCAGATTCTACAAAAAGAGTGTTTCATAACTGCTCTAGCAAAGGAAAGGTTCACCTCTGTGAGTTGAACACACACATCACAAAGCAGTTTGTGAGAATGCTTCTGTCCAGTTTTAATGGGAAGATATTCCCGCTTCTAACAAAGGCCTGAAAGAGCTCCAAATATCCACTTGCAGATGCTGCAAAAAGACTCTTTCCAAACTGCTCCATGAAAAGGAATGTTCAACTCTGTGAGTTGAATGCACACATCATAAAGAAGTTTCAAAGAATGCTTCTGTCTAGGTTTTATGTGAAGATATTTCCTTTTCCACCATAGGCCTCAAAGCGATCCAAATGAACACTTGCAGATTCTACAAAAAGAGTGTTTCAAAGCTGCGCTTTCAAAAGAAGTGTTCAACTCTGTGAGTTGGATTCATACTTCACAAAGGAGTTTCACAGAACGCTTCTGTTTCGTTTTTATGGGAAGATATTCCCGTTTGCAATGAAGGCCTGAAAGGGCTCTAAGTATCCACTTGCAGATTCTGCCAAAACACACTTTCAAAACTGCTCTATCAAAAGGAAGGCTTATCTCTCCGAGTTGAATGCACACATCATAAAGAGGTTTCTGAGAATGCTTCTGCCTGGTTTATATGTGAAGATATTTCCTTTTCCACCATAGGCCTCAAAGCGCTCCAAACGAACACTTGCAGATTCTACAAAAAGAGTGTTTCAAAACTGCTCTTTCAAAGGAAGTGTTCAACTCTGTGAGTTGGATTCATACTACACAAAGCAGTTTCACAGAACTCTTGTTTAGTTTTTATGGGAAGATATTCCCGTTTCCAACGAAGGCCTGAAAGGGCTCCAAATATCCACTTGCAGATTCTGCAAAAACACAGGTTCAAAACTGCTCTATCAAAAGGAAGGCTTATCTCTCTGAGTTGAATGCACACATCATAAAGGGGTTTCTGAGAATGCTTCTGCCTTGTTTATATATGAAGATATTTCTTTTTCCACCATAGGCCTCAAAGCGCTCCAAATGAACACTTGCAGATTCTACAAAAAGAGTGTTTCATAACTGCTCTAGCAAAGGAAAGGTTCACCTCGGTGAGTTGAACACACACATCACAAAGCAGTTTGTGAGAATGCTTCGGTTTAGTTTTTATGGGAAGATATTCCCGCTTCTAACAAAGGCCTGAAAGAGCTCCAAATATCCACTTGCAGTTGCTGCAAAAAGACTCTTTCCAAACTGCTCCATGAAAAAGAAAGTTCAACTCTGTGAGTTGAATGCACACATCATAAAGAAGTTTCAAAGAATGCTTCTGTCTAGGTTTTATGTGAAGATATTTCTTTTTCCACCATAGGCCTCAAAGCGCTCCAAATGAACACTTGCAGATTCTACAAAAAGAGTGTTTCATAACTGCTCTAGCAAAGGAAAGGTTCACCTCTGTGAGTTGAACACACACATCACAAAGCAGTTTGTGAGAATGCTTCTGTCCAGTTTTAATGGGAAGATATTCCCGCTTCTAACAAAGGCCTGAAAGAGCTCCAAATATCCACTTGCAGATGCTGCAAAAAGACTCTTTCCAAACTGCTCCATGAAAAGGAATGTTCAACTCTGTGAGTTGAATGCACACATCATAAAGAAGTTTCAAAGAATGCTTCTGTCTAGGTTTTATGTGAAGATATTTCCTTTTCCACCATAGGCCTCAAAGCGCTCCAAATGAACACCTGCAGATTCTACAAAAAGAGTGTTTCAAAGCTGCTCTTTCAAAAGAAGTGTTCAACTCTGTGAGTTGGATTCATACTTCACAAAGGAGTTTCACAGAACGCTTCTGTTTAGTTTTTATGGGAAGATATTCCCGTTTCCAACGAAGGCCTGAAAGGGCTCCAAATATACACTTGCAGATTCTGCAAAAACACAGTTGCAAAACTGCTCTATCAAAAGGAAGGCTTATCTCTCCGAGTTGAATGCACACATCATAAAGAGGTTTCTGAGAATGCTTCTGCCTGGATTATATGTGAAGATATTTCCTTTTCCACCATAGGCCTCAAAGCGCTCCAAACGAACACTTGCAGATTCTACAAAAAGAGTGTTTCAAAACTGCTCTTTGAAAGGAAGTGTTCAACTCTGTGAGTTGGACTCATACTACACAAAGCAGTTTCACAGAACTCTTCTGTTTAGTTTTTAATGGAAGATATTCCCGTTTCCAACGAAGGCCTGAAAGGGCTCCAAATATCCACTTGCAGATTCTGCAAAAACACAGTTTCAAAACTGCTCTATCAAAAGGAAGGCTTATCTCTCTGAGTTGAATGCACACATCATAAAGAGCTTTCTGAGAATGCTTCTGCCTTGTTTATATATGAAGATATTTCTTTTTCCACCATAGGCCTCAAATCGCTCCAAATGAACACTTGCAGATTCTACAAAAAGAGTGTTTCATAACTGCTCTAGCAAAGGAAAGGTTCACCTCTGTGAGTTGAACACACACATCACAAAGCAGTTTGTGAGAATGCTTCTGTCCAGTTTTTATGGGAAGATATTCCCGCTTCTAACAAAGGCCTGAAAGAGCTCCAAATATCCACTTGCAGATGCTGCAAAAAGACTCTTTCCAAACTGCTCCATGAAAAGGAAGGTTCAACTCTGTGAGTTGAATGCACACATCATAAAGAAGTTTCAAAGAATGCTTCTGTCTAGGTATTATGTGACGATATTTCCTTTTCCACCATAGGCCTCAAAGCGCTCCAAATGAACACATGTAGATTCTACAAAAAGAGTGTTTCAAAGCTGCTCTTTCAAAAGAAGTGTTCAACTCTGTGAGTTGGATTCATACTTCACAAAGCAGTTTCACAGAACGTTTCTGTTTCGTTTTTATCAGAAGATATTCCCGTTTGCAACGAAGGCCTGAAAGGGCTCCAAGTATCCACTTGCAGATTCTGCCAAAACACAGTTTCAAAACTGCTCTATCAAAAGGAAGGCTTATCTCTCCGAGTTGAATGCACACATCATAAAGAGGTTTCTGAGAATGCTTCTGCCTGGTTTATATGTGAAGATATTTCCTTTTCCACCATAGGCCTCAAAGCGCTCCAAACGAACACTTGCAGATTCTACAAAAAGAGTGTTTCAAAACTGCTCTTTCAAAAGAAGTGTTCAACTCTGTGAGTTGGATTCATACTACACAAAGCAGTTTCACAGAACTCTTCTGTTTAGTTTTTATGGGAAGATATTCTCGTTTCCAACGAAGGCCTGAAAGGGCTCCAAATATTCACTTGCAGATTCTGCAAAAACACAGGTTCAAAACTGCTCTATCAAAAGGAAGGCTTATCTCTCTGAGTTGAATGCACACATCATAAAGGGGTTTCTGAGAATGCTTCTGCCTTGTTTATATATGAAGATATTTCTTTTTCCACCATAGGCCTCAAAGCGCTCCAAATGAACACTTGCAGATTCTACAAAAAGAGTGTTTCATAACTGCTCTAGCAAAGGAAAGGTTCACCTCTGTGAGTTGAACACACACATCACAAAGCAGTTTGTGAGAATGCTTCGGTTTAGTTTTTATGGGAAGCTATTCCCGCTTCTAACAAAGGCCTGAAAGAGCTCCAAATATCCACTTGCAGATGCTGCAAAAAGACTCTTTCCAAACTGCTCCATGAAAAAGAAGGTTCAACTCTGTGAGTTGAATGCACACATCATAAAGAAGTTTCAAAGAATGCTTCTGTCTAGGTTTTATGTGAAGATATTTCTTTTTCCACCATAGGCCTCAAAGCGCTCCAAATGAACACTTGCAGATTCTACAAAAAGAGTGTTTCATAACTGCTCTAGCAAAGGAAAGGTTCACCTCTGTGAGTTGAACACACACATCACAAAGCAGTTTGTGAGAATGCTTCTGTCCAGTTTTAATGGGAAGATATTCCCGCTTCTAACAAAGGCCTGAAAGAGCTCCAAATATCCACTTGCAGATGCTGCAAAAAGACTCTTTCCAAACTGCTCCATGAAAAGGAATGTTCAACTCTGTGAGTTGAATGCACACATCATAAAGAGGTTTCTGAGAATGCTTCTGCCTGGATTATATGTGAAGATATTTCCTTTTCCACCATAGGCCTCAAAGCGCTCCAAACGAACACTTGCAGATTCTACAAAAAGAGTGTTTCAAAACTGCTCTTTGAAAGGAAGTGTTCAACTCTGTGAGTTGGATTCATACTACACAAAGCAGTTTCACAGAACTCTTTTGTTTAGTTTTTAATGGAAGATATTCCCGTTTCCAACGAAGGCCTGAAAGGGCTCCAAATATCCACTTGCAGATTCTGCAAAAACACAGTTTCAAAACTGCTCTATCAAAAGGAAGGCTGATCTCTCTGAGTTGAATGCACACATCATAAAGAACTTTCTGAGAATGCTTCTGCCTTGTTTATATATGAAGATATTTCTTTTTCCACCATAGGCCTCAAAGCGCTCCAAATGAACACTTGCAGATTCTACAAAAAGAGTGTTTCATAACTGCTCTAGCAAAGGAAAGGTTCACCTCTGTCAGTTGAACACACACATCACAAAGCAGTTTGTGAGAATGCTTCTGTCCAGTTTTTATGGGAAGATATTCCCGCTTCTAACAAAGGCCTGAAAGAGCTCCAAATATCCACTTGCAGATGCTGCAAAAAGACTCTTTCCAAACTGCTCCATGAAAAGGAAAGTTCAACTCTGTGAGTTGAATGCACACATCATAAAGAAGTTTCAAAGAATGCTTCTGTCTAGGTATTATGTGACGATATTTCCTTTTCCACCATAGGCCTCAAAGCGCTCCAAATGAACACATGTAGATTCTACAAAAAGAGTGTTTAAAAGCTGCGCTTTCAAAAGAAGTGTTCAACTCTGTGAGTTGGATTCATACTTCACAAAGCAGTTTCACAGAACGTTTCTGTTTCGTTTTTATCGGAAGATATTCCCGTTTGCAACGAAGGCCTGAAAGGGCTCTAAGTATCCACTTGCAGATTCTGCCAAAACACAGTTTCAAAACTGCTCTATCAAAAGGAAGGCTTATCTCTCCGAGTTGAATGCACACATCATAAAGAGGTTTCTGAGAATGCTTCTGCCTGGTTTATATGTGAAGATATTTCCTTTTCCACCATAGGCCTCAAAGCGCTCCAAACGAACACTTGCAGATTCTACAAAAAGAGTGTTTCAAAACTGCTCTTTCAAAGGAAGTGTTCAACTCTGTGAGTTGGATTCATACTACACAAAGCAGTTTCACAGAACTCTTCTGTTTAGTTTTTATGGGAAGATATTCCCGTTTCCAACGAAGGCCTGAAAGGGCTCCAAATATCCACTTGCAGATTCTGCAAAAATACAGTTTCAAAACTGCTCTATCAAAAGGAAGGCTTATCTCTCTGAGTTGAATGCACACATCATAAAGAGCTTTCTGAGAATGCTTCTGCCTTGTTTATATATGAAGATATTTCTTTTTCCACCATAGGCCTCAAATCGCTCCAAATGAACACTTGCAGATTCTACAAAAAGAGTGTTTCATAACTGCTCTAGCAAAGGAAAGGTTCACCTCTGTGAGTTGAACACACACATCTCAAAGCAGTTTGTGAGAATGCTTCTGTCCAGTTTTTATGGGAAGATATTCCCGCTTCTAGCAAAGGCCTGAAAGAGCTCCAAATATCCACTTGCAGATGCTGCAAAAAGACTCTTTCCAAACTGCTCCATGAAAAAGAAGGTTCAACTCTGTGAGTTGAATGCACACATCATAAAGAAGTTTCAAAGAATGCTTCTGTCTAGGTTTTATGTGAAGATATTTCTTTTTCCACCATAGGCCTCAAAGCGCTCCAAATGAACACTTGCAGATTCTACAAAAAGAGTGATTCATAACTGCTCTAGCAAAGGAAAGGTTCACCTCTGTGAGTTGAACACACACATCACAAAGCAGTTTGTGAGAATGCTTCTGTCCAGTTTTAATGGGAAGATATTCCCGTTTCTAACAAAGGCCTGAAAGAGCTCCAAATATCCACTTGCAGATGCTGCAAAAAGACTCTTTCCAAACTGCTCCATGAAAAGGAATGTTCAACTCTGTGAGTTGAATGCACACATCATAAAGAAGTTTCAAAGAATGCTTCTGTCTAGGTTTTATGTGAAGATATTTCCCTTTCCACCATAGGCCTCAAAGCGCTCCAAATGAACACTTGCAGATTCTACAAAAAGAGTGTTTCAAAGCTGCTCTTTCAAAAGAAGTGTTCAACTCTGTGAGTTGGATTCATACTTCACAAAGCAGTTTCACAGAACGTTTCTGTTTCGTTTTTATGGGAAGATATTCCCGTTTGCAACGAAGGCCTGAAAGGGCTCTAAGTATCCACTTGCAGATTCTGCCAAAACACACTTTCAAAACTGCTCTATCAAAAGGAAGGCTTATCTCTCCGAGTTGAATGCACACATCATAAAGAGGTTTCTGAGAATGCTTCTGCCTGGTTTATATGTGAAGATATTTCCTTTTCCACCATAGGCCTCAAAGCGCTCCAAACGAACACTTGCAGATTCTACAAAAAGAGTGTTTCAAAACTGCTCTTTCAAAGGAAGTGTTCAACTCTGTGAGTTGGATTCATACTACACAAAGCAGTTTCACAGAACTCTTCTGTTTAGTTTTTATGGGAAGATATTCCCGTTTCCAACGAAGGCCTGAAAGGGCTCCAAATATCCACTTGCAGATTCTGCAAAAACACAGGTTCAAAACTGCTCTATCAAAAGGAAGGCTTATCTCTCTGAGTTGAATGCACACATCATAAAGGGGTTTCTGAGAATGCTTCTGCCTTGTTTATATATGAAGATATTTCTTTTTCCACCATAGGCCTCCAAGCGCTCCAAATGAACACTTGCAGATTCTACAAAAAGAGTGTTTCATAACTGCTCTAGCAAAGGAAAGGTTCACCTCTGTGAGTTGAACACACACATCACAAAGCAGTTTGTGAGAATGCTTCGGTTTAGCTTTTATGGGAAGATATTCCCGCTTCTAACAAAGGCCTGAAAGAGCTCCAAATATCCACTTGCAGATGCTGCAAAAAGACGCTTTCCAAACTGCTCCATGAAAAAGAAGGTTCAACTCTGTGAGTTGAATGCACACATCATAAAGAAGTTTCAAAGAATGCTTCTGTCTAGGTTTTATGTGAAGATATTTCTTTTTCCACCATAGGCCTCAAATCGCTCCAAATGAACACTTGCCGATTCTACAAAAAGAGTGTTTCATAACTGCTCTAGCAAAGGAAAGGTTCACCTCTGTGAGTTGAACACACACATCACAAAGCAGTTTGTGAGAATGCTTCTGTCCAGTTTTTATGGGAAGATATTCCCGCTTCTAACAAAGGCCTGAAAGAGCTCCAAATATCCACTTGCAGATGCTGCAAAAAGACTCTTTCCAAACTGCTCCATGAAAAGGAATGTTCAACTATGTGAGTTGAATGCACACATCATAAAGAAGTTTCAAAGAATGCTTCTGTCTAGGTTTTATGTGAAGATATTTCCCTTTCCACCATAGGCCTCAAAGCGCTCCAAATGAACACTTGCAGATTCTACAAAAAGAGTGTTTCAAAGCTGCTCTTTCAAAAGAAGTGTTCAACTCTGTGAGTTGGATTCATACTTCACAAAGCAGTTTCACAGAACGTTTCTGTTTCGTTTTTATGGGAAGATATTCCCGTTTGCAACGAAGGCCTGAAAGGGCTCTAAGTATCCACTTGCAGATTCTGCCAAAACACACTTTCAAAACTGCTCTATCAAAAGGAAGGCTTATCTCTCCGAGTTGAATGCACACATCATAAAGAGGTTTCTGAGAATGCTTCTGCCTGGTTTATATGTGAAGATATTTCCTTTTCCACCGTAGGCCTCAATGCGCTCCAAACGAACACTTGCAGATTCTACAAAAAGAGTGTTTCAAAACTGCTCTTTCAAAGGAAGTGTTCAACTCTGTGAGTTGGATTCATACTACACAAAGCAGTTTCACAGAACTCTTGTTTAGTTTTTATGGGAAGATATTCCCGTTTCCAACGAAGGCCTGAAAGGGCTCCAAATATCCACTTGCAGATTCTGCAAAAACACAGGTTCAAAACTGCTCTATCAAAAGGAAGGCTTATCTCTCTGAGTTGAATGCACACATCATAAAGGGGTTTCTGAGAATGCTTCTGCCTTGTTTATATATGAAGATATTTCTTTTTCCACCATAGGCCTCAAAGCGCTCCAAATGAACACTTGCAGATTCTACAAAAAGAGTGTTTCATAACTGCTCTAGCAAAGGAAAGGTTCACCTCTGTGAGTTGAACACACACATCACAAAGCAGTTTGTGAGAATGCTTCGGTTTAGTTTTTATGGGAAGATATTCCCGCTTCTAACAAAGGCCTGAAAGAGCTCCAAATATCCACTTGCAGATGCTGCAAAAAGACTCTTTCCAAACTGCTCCATGAAAAACAAGGTTCAACTCTGTGAGTTGAATGCACACATCATAAAGAAGTTTCAAAGAATGCTTCTGTCTAGGTTTTATGTGAAGATATTTCTTTTTCCACCATAGGCCTCAAAGCGCTCCAAATGAACACTTGCAGATTCTACAAAAAGAGTGTTTCATAACTGCTCTAGCAAAGGAAAGGTTCACCTCTGTGAGTTGAACACACACATCACAAAGCAGTTTGTGAGAATGCTTCTGTCCAGTTTTAATGGGAAGATATTCCCGCTTCTAACAAAGGCCTGAAAGAGCTCCAAATATCCACTTGCAGATGCTGCAAAAGACTCTTTCCAAACTGCTCCATGAAAAGGAATGTTCAACTCTGTGAGTTGAATGCACACATCATAAAAAAGTTTGAAAGAATGCTTCTGTCTAGGTTTTATGTGAAGATATTTCCTTTTCCACCATAGGCCTCAAAGCGCTCCAAATGAACACTTGCAGATTCTACAAAAAGAGTGTTTCAAAGCTGCTCTTTCAAAAGAAGTGTTCAACTCTGTGAGTTGGATTCATACTTCACAAAGGAGTTTCACAGAACGCTTCTGTTTAGTTTTTATGGGAAGATATTCCCGTTTCCAACGAAGGCCTGAAAGGGCTCCAAATATACACTTGCAGATTCTGCAAAAACACAGTTGCAAAACTGCTCTATCAAAAGGAAGGCTTATCTCTCCGAGTTGAATGCACACATCATAAAGAGGTTTCTGAGAATGCTTCTGCCTGGATTATATGTGAAGATATTTCCTTTTCCACCATAGGCCTCAAAGCGCTCCAAACGAACACTTGCAGATTCTACAAAAAGAGTGTTTCAAAACTGCTCTTTGAAAGGAAGTGTTCAACTCTGTGAGTTGGATTCATACTACACAAAGCAGTTTCACAGAACTCTTCTGTTTAGTTTTTAATGGAAGATATTCCCGTTTCCAACGAAGGCCTGAAAGGGCTCCAAATATCCACTTGCAGATTCTGCAAAAACACAGTTTCAAAACTGCTCTATCAAAAGGAAGGCTTATCTCTCTGAGTTGAATGCACACATCATAAAGAGCTTTCTGAGAATGCTTCTGCCTTGTTTATATATGAAGATATTTCTTTTTCCACCATAGGCCTCAAATCGCTCCAAATGAACACTTGCAGATTCTACAAAAAGAGTGTTTCATAACTGCTCTAGCAAAGGAAAGGTTCACCTCTGTGAGTTGAACACACACATCACAAAGCAGTTTGTGAGAATGCTTCTGTCCAGTTTTTATGGGAAGATATTCCCGCTTCTAACAAAGGCCTGAAAGAGCTCCAAATATCCACTTGCAGATGCTGCAAAAAGACTCTTTCCAAACTGCTCCATGAAAAGGAAAGTTCAACTCTGTGAGTTGAATGCACACATCATAAAGAAGTTTCAAAGAATGCTTCTGTCTAGGTATTATGTGACGATATTTCCTTTTCCACCATAGGCCTCAAAGCGCTCCAAATGAACACATGTAGATTCTACAAAAAGAGTGTTTAAAAGCTGCGCTTTCAAAAGAAGTGTTCAACTCTGTGAGTTGGATTCATACTTCACAAAGCAGTTTCACAGAACGTTTCTGTTTCGTTTTTATGGGAAGATATTCCCGTTTGCAACGAAGGCCTGAAAGGGCTCTAAGTATCCACTTGCAGATTCTGCCAAAACACAGTTTCAAAACTGCACTATCAAAAGGAAGGCTTATCTCTCCGAGTTGAATGCACACATCATAAAGAGGTTTCTGAGAATGCTTCTGCCTGGTTTATATGTGAAGATATTTCCTTTTCCACCATAGGCCTCAAAGCGCTCCAAACGAACACTTGCAGATTCTACAAAAAGAGTGTTTCAAAACTGCTCTTTCAAAAGAAGTGTTCAACTCTGTGAGTTGGATTCATACTACACAAAGCAGTTTCACAGAACTCTTCTGTTTAGTTTTTATGGGAAGATATTCCCGTTTCCAACGAAGGCCTGAAAGGGCTCCAAATATCCACTTGCAGATTCTGCAAAAACACAGTTTCAAAACTGCTCTATCAAAAGGAAGGCTTATCTCTCTGAGTTGAATGCACACATCATAAAGAGCTTTCTGAGAATGCTTCTGCCTTGTTTATATATGAAGATATTTCTTTTTCCACCATAGGCCTCAAATCGCTCCAAATGAACACTTGCAGATTCTACAAAAAGAGTGTTTCATAACTGCTCTAGCAAAGGAAAGGTTCACCTCTGTGAGTTGAACACACACATCACAAAGCAGTTTGTGAGAATGCTTCTGTCCAGTTTTTATGGGAAGATATTCCCGCTTCTAACAAAGGCCTGAAAGAGCTCCAAATATCCACTTGCAGATGCTGCAAAAAGACTCTTTCCAAACTGCTCCATGAAAAAGAAGGTTCAACTCTGTGAGTTGAATGCACACATCATAAAGAAGTTTCAAAGAATGCTTTTGTCTAGGTTTTATGTGAAGATATTTCTTTTTCCACCATAGGCCTCAAAGCGCTCCAAATGAACACTTGCAGATTCTACAAAAAGAGTGTTTCATAACTGCTCTAGCAAAGGAAACGTTCACATCTGTGAGTTGAACACACACATCACAAAGCAGTTTGTGAGAATGCTTCTGTCCAGTTTTAATGGGAAGATATTCCCGCTTCTAACAAAGGCCTGAAAGAGCTCCAAATATCCACTTGCAGATGCTGCAAAAAGACTCTTTCCAAACTGCTCCATGAAAAGCAATGTTCAACTCTGTGAGTTGAATGCACACATCATAAAGAAGTTTCAAAGAATGCTTCTGTCTAGGTTTTATGTGAAGATATTTCCTTTTCCACCATAGGCCTCAAAGCGCCCCAAATGAACACTTGCAGATTCTACAAAAAGAGTGTTTCAAAGCTGCTCTTTCAAAAGAAGTGTTCAACTCTGTGAGTTGGATTCATACTTCACAAAGGAGTTTCACAGAACGCTTCTGTTTAGTTTTTATGGGAAGATATTCCCGTTTCCAACGAAGGCCTGAAAGGGCTCCAAATATACACTTGCAGATTCTGCAAAAACACAGTTGCAAAACTGCTCTATCACAAGGAAGGCTTATCTCTCGGAGTTGAATGCACACATCATAAAGAGGTTTCTGAGAATGCTTCTGCCTGGATTATATGTGAAGATATTTCCTTTTCCACCATAGGCCTCAAAGCGCTCCAAACGAACACTTGCAGATTCTACAAAAAGAGTGTTTCAAAACTGCTCTTTCAAAGGAAGTGTTCAACTCTGTGAGTTGGATTCATACTACACAAAGCAGTTTCACAGAACTCTTCTGTTTAGTTTTTATGGGAAGATATTCCCGTTTCCAACGAAGGCCTGAAAGGGCTCCAAGTATCCACTTGCAGATTCTGCAAAAACACAGTTTCAAAACTGCTCTATCAAAAGGAAGGCTTATCTCTCTGAGTTGAATGCACACATCATAAAGAGCTTTCTGAGAATGCTTCTGCCTTGTTTATATATGAAGATATTTCTTTTTCCACCATAGGCCTCAAATCGCTCCAAATGAACACTTGCAGATTCTACAAAAAGAGTGTTTCATAACTGCTCTAGCAAAGGAAAGGTTCACCTCTGTGAGTTGAACACACACATCTCAAAGCAGTTTGTGAGAATGCTTCTGTCCAGTTTTTATGGGAAGATATTCCCGCTTCTAGCAAAGGCCTGAAAGAGCTCCAAATATCCACTTGCAGATGCTGCAAAAAGACTCTTTCCAAACTGCTCCATGAAAAAGAAAGTTCAACTCTGTGAGTTGAATGCACACATCATAAAGAAGTTTCAAAGAATGCTTCTGTCTAGGTTTTATGTGAAGATATTTCTTTTTCCACCATAGGCCTCAAAGCGCTCCAAATGAACACATGTAGATTCTACAAAAAGAGTGTTTCAAAGCTGCTCTTTCAAAAGAAGTGTTCAACTCTGTGAGTTGGATTCATACTTCACAAAGCAGTTTCACAGAACGCTTCTGTTTCGTTTTTATGGGAAGATATTCCCGTTTGCAACGAAGGCCTGAAAGGGCTCTAAGTATCCACTTGCAGATTCTGCCAAAACACACTTTCAAAACTGCTCTATCAAAAGGAAGGCTTATCTCTCCGAGTTGAATGCACACATCATAAAGAGGTTTCTGAGAATGCTTCTGCCTGGTTTATATGTGAAGATATTTCCTTTTCCACCATAGGCCTCAAAGCGCTCCAAACGAACACTTGCAGATTCTACAAAAAGAGTGTTTCAAAACTGCTCTTTCAAAGGAAGTGTTCAACTCTGTGAGTTGGATTCATACTACACAAAGCAGTTTCACAGAACTCTTCTGTTTAGTTTTTATGGTAAGATATTCCCGTTTCCAACGAAGGCCTGAAAGGGCTCCAAATATCCACTTGCAGATTCTGCAAAAATACAGTTTCAAAACTGCTCTATCAAAAGGAAGGCTTATCTCTCTGAGTTGAATGCACACATCATAAAGAGCTTTCTGAGAATGCTTCTGCCTTGTTTATATATGAAGATATTTCTTTTTCCACCATAGGCCTCAAATCGCTCCAAATGAACACTTGCAGATTCTACAAAAAGAGTGTTTCATAACTGCTCTAGCAAAGGAAAGGTTCACCTCTGTGAGTTGAACACACACATCTCAAAGCAGTTTGTGAGAATGCTTCTGTCCAGTTTTTATGGGAAGATATTCCCGCTTCTAGCAAAGGCCTGAAAGAGCTCCAAATATCCACTTGCAGATGCTGCAAAAAGACTCTTTCCAAACTGCTCCATGAAAAAGAAGGTTCAACTCTGTGAGTTGAATGCACACATCATAAAGAAGTTTCAAAGAATGCTTCTGTCTAGGTTTTATGTGAAGATATTTCTTTTTCCACCATAGGCCTCAAAGCGCTCCAAATGAACACTTGCAGATTCTACAAAAAGAGTGTTTCATAACTGCTCTAGCAAAGGAAAGGTTCACCTCTGTGAGTTGAACACACACATCACAAAGCAGTTTGTGAGAATGCTTCTGTCCAGTTTTAATGGGAAGATATTCCCGCTTCTAACAAAGGCCTGAAAGAGCTCCAAATATCCACTTGCAGATGCTGCAAAAAGACTCTTTCCAAACTGCTCCATGAAAAGGAATGTTCAACTCTGTGAGTTGAATGCACACATCATAAAGAAGTTTCAAAGAATGCTTCTGTCTAGGTTTTATGTGAAGATATTTCCCTTTCCACCATAGGCCTCAAAGCGCTCCAAATGACCACTTGCAGATTCTACAAAAAGAGTGTTTCAAAGCTGCTCTTTCAAAAGAAGTGTTCAACTCTGTGAGTTGGATTCATACTACACAAAGCAGTTTCACAGAACTCTTGTTTAGTTTTTATGGGAAGATATTCCCGTTTCCAACGAAGGCCTGAAAGGGCTCCAAATATCCACTTGCAGATTCTGCAAAAACACAGGTTCAAAACTGCTCTATCAAAAGGAAGGCTTATCTCTCTGAGTTGAATGCACACATCATAAAGGGGTTTCTGAGAATGCTTCTGCCTTGTTTATATATGAAGATATTTCTTTTTCCACCATAGGCCTCAAAGCGCTCCAAATGAACACTTGCAGATTCTACAAAAAGAGTGTTTCATAACTGCTCTAGCAAAGGAAAGGTTCACCTCTGTGAGTTGAACACACACATCACAAAGCAGTTTGTGAGAATGCTTCGGTTTAGTTTTTATGGGAAGATATTCCCGCTTCTAACAAAGGCCTGAAAGAGCTCCAAATATCCACTTGCAGATGCTGCAAAAAGACTCTTTCCAAACTGCTCCATGAAAAAGAAGGTTCAACTCTGTGAGTTGAATGCACACATCATAAAGAAGTTTCAAAGAATGCTTCTGTCTAGGTTTTATGTGAAGATATTTCTTTTTCCACCATAGGCCTCAAAGCGCTCCAAATGAACACTTGCAGATTCTACAAAAAGAGTGTTTCATAACTGCTCTAGCAAAGGAAAGGTTCACCTCTGTGAGTTGAACACACACATCACAAAGCAGTTTGTGAGAATGCTTCTGTCCAGTTTTAATGGGAAGATATTCCCGCTTCTAACAAAGGCCTGAAAGAGCTCCAAATATCCACTTGCAGATGCTGCAAAAAGACTCTTTCCAAACTGCTCCATGAAAAGGAATGTTCAACTCTGTGAGTTGAATGCACACATCATAAAGAAGTTTCAAAGAATGCTTCTGTCTAGGTTTTATGTGAAGATATTTCCTTTTCCACCATAGGCCTCAAAGCGATCCAAATGAACACTTGCAGATTCTACAAAAAGAGTGTTTCAAAGCTGCGCTTTCAAAAGAAGTGTTCAACTCTGTGAGTTGGATTCATACTTCACAAAGGAGTTTCACAGAACGCTTCTGTTTCGTTTTTATGGGAAGATATTCCCGTTTGCAATGAAGGCCTGAAAGGGCTCTAAGTATCCACTTGCAGATTCTGCCAAAACACACTTTCAAAACTGCTCTATCAAAAGGAAGGCTTATCTCTCCGAGTTGAATGCACACATCATAAAGAGGTTTCTGAGAATGCTTCTGCCTGGTTTATATGTGAAGATATTTCCTTTTCCACCATAGGCCTCAAAGCGCTCCAAACGAACACTTGCAGATTCTACAAAAAGAGTGTTTCAAAACTGCTCTTTCAAAGGAAGTGTTCAACTCTGTGAGTTGGATTCATACTACACAAAGCAGTTTCACAGAACTCTTGTTTAGTTTTTATGGGAAGATATTCCCGTTTCCAACGAAGGCCTGAAAGGGCTCCAAATATCCACTTGCAGATTCTGCAAAAACACAGGTTCAAAACTGCTCTATCAAAAGGAAGGCTTATCTCTCTGAGTTGAATGCACACATCATAAAGGGGTTTCTGAGAATGCTTCTGCCTTGTTTATATATGAAGATATTTCTTTTTCCACCATAGGCCTCAAAGCGCTCCAAATGAACACTTGCAGATTCTACAAAAAGAGTGTTTCATAACTGCTCTAGCAAAGGAAAGGTTCACCTCGGTGAGTTGAACACACACATCACAAAGCAGTTTGTGAGAATGCTTCGGTTTAGTTTTTATGGGAAGATATTCCCGCTTCTAACAAAGGCCTGAAAGAGCTCCAAATATCCACTTGCAGATGCTGCAAAAAGACTCTTTCCAAACTGCTCCATGAAAAAGAAAGTTCAACTCTGTGAGTTGAATGCACACATCATAAAGAAGTTTCAAAGAATGCTTCTGTCTAGGTTTTATGTGAAGATATTTCTTTTTCCACCATAGGCCTCAAAGCGCTCCAAATGAACACTTGCAGATTCTACAAAAAGAGTGTTTCATAACTGCTCTAGCAAAGGAAAGGTTCACCTCTGTGAGTTGAACACACACATCACAAAGCAGTTTGTGAGAATGCTTCTGTCCAGTTTTAATGGGAAGATATTCCCGCTTCTAACAAAGGCCTGAAAGAGCTCCAAATATCCACTTGCAGATGCTGCAAAAAGACTCTTTCCAAACTGCTCCATGAAAAGGAATGTTCAACTCTGTGAGTTGAATGCACACATCATAAAGAAGTTTCAAAGAATGCTTCTGTCTAGGTTTTATGTGAAGATATTTCCTTTTCCACCATAGGCCTCAAAGCGCTCCAAATGAACACCTGCAGATTCTACAAAAAGAGTGTTTCAAAGCTGCTCTTTCAAAAGAAGTGTTCAACTCTGTGAGTTGGATTCATACTTCACAAAGGAGTTTCACAGAACGCTTCTGTTTAGTTTTTATGGGAAGATATTCCCGTTTCCAACGAAGGCCTGAAAGGGCTCCAAATATACACTTGCAGATTCTGCAAAAACACAGTTGCAAAACTGCTCTATCAAAAGGAAGGCTTATCTCTCCGAGTTGAATGCACACATCATAAAGAGGTTTCTGAGAATGCTTCTGCCTGGATTATATGTGAAGATATTTCCTTTTCCACCATAGGCCTCAAAGCGCTCCAAACGAACACTTGCAGATTCTACAAAAAGAGTGTTTCAAAACTGCTCTTTGAAAGGAAGTGTTCAACTCTGTGAGTTGGACTCATACTACACAAAGCAGTTTCACAGAACTCTTCTGTTTAGTTTTTAATGGAAGATATTCCCGTTTCCAACGAAGGCCTGAAAGGGCTCCAAATATCCACTTGCAGATTCTGCAAAAACACAGTTTCAAAACTGCTCTATCAAAAGGAAGGCTTATCTCTCTGAGTTGAATGCACACATCATAAAGAGCTTTCTGAGAATGCTTCTGCCTTGTTTATATATGAAGATATTTCTTTTTCCACCATAGGCCTCAAATCGCTCCAAATGAACACTTGCAGATTCTACAAAAAGAGTGTTTCATAACTGCTCTAGCAAAGGAAAGGTTCACCTCTGTGAGTTGAACACACACATCACAAAGCAGTTTGTGAGAATGCTTCTGTCCAGTTTTTATGGGAAGATATTCCCGCTTCTAACAAAGGCCTGAAAGAGCTCCAAATATCCACTTGCAGATGCTGCAAAAAGACTCTTTCCAAACTGCTCCATGAAAAGGAAGGTTCAACTCTGTGAGTTGAATGCACACATCATAAAGAAGTTTCAAAGAATGCTTCTGTCTAGGTATTATGTGACGATATTTCCTTTTCCACCATAGGCCTCAAAGCGCTCCAAATGAACACATGTAGATTCTACAAAAAGAGTGTTTCAAAGCTGCTCTTTCAAAAGAAGTGTTCAACTCTGTGAGTTGGATTCATACTTCACAAAGCAGTTTCACAGAACGTTTCTGTTTCGTTTTTATCAGAAGATATTCCCGTTTGCAACGAAGGCCTGAAAGGGCTCCAAGTATCCACTTGCAGATTCTGCCAAAACACAGTTTCAAAACTGCTCTATCAAAAGGAAGGCTTATCTCTCCGAGTTGAATGCACACATCATAAAGAGGTTTCTGAGAATGCTTCTGCCTGGTTTATATGTGAAGATATTTCCTTTTCCACCATAGGCCTCAAAGCGCTCCAAACGAACACTTGCAGATTCTACAAAAAGAGTGTTTCAAAACTGCTCTTTCAAAAGAAGTGTTCAACTCTGTGAGTTGGATTCATACTACACAAAGCAGTTTCACAGAACTCTTCTGTTTAGTTTTTATGGGAAGATATTCTCGTTTCCAACGAAGGCCTGAAAGGGCTCCAAATATTCACTTGCAGATTCTGCAAAAACACAGGTTCAAAACTGCTCTATCAAAAGGAAGGCTTATCTCTCTGAGTTGAATGCACACATCATAAAGGGGTTTCTGAGAATGCTTCTGCCTTGTTTATATATGAAGATATTTCTTTTTCCACCATAGGCCTCAAAGCGCTCCAAATGAACACTTGCAGATTCTACAAAAAGAGTGTTTCATAACTGCTCTAGCAAAGGAAAGGTTCACCTCTGTGAGTTGAACACACACATCACAAAGCAGTTTGTGAGAATGCTTCGGTTTAGTTTTTATGGGAAGCTATTCCCGCTTCTAACAAAGGCCTGAAAGAGCTCCAAATATCCACTTGCAGATGCTGCAAAAAGACTCTTTCCAAACTGCTCCATGAAAAAGAAGGTTCAACTCTGTGAGTTGAATGCACACATCATAAAGAAGTTTCAAAGAATGCTTCTGTCTAGGTTTTATGTGAAGATATTTCTTTTTCCACCATAGGCCTCAAAGCGCTCCAAATGAACACTTGCAGATTCTACAAAAAGAGTGTTTCATAACTGCTCTAGCAAAGGAAAGGTTCACCTCTGTGAGTTGAACACACACATCACAAAGCAGTTTGTGAGAATGCTTCTGTCCAGTTTTAATGGGAAGATATTCCCGCTTCTAACAAAGGCCTGAAAGAGCTCCAAATATCCACTTGCAGATGCTGCAAAAAGACTCTTTCCAAACTGCTCCATGAAAAGGAATGTTCAACTCTGGGAGTTGAATGCACACATCATAAAGAGGTTTCTGAGAATGCTTCTGCCTGGATTATATGTGAAGATATTTCCTTTTCCACCATAGGCCTCAAAGCGCTCCAAACGAACACTTGCAGATTCTACAAAAAGAGTGTTTCAAAACTGCTCTTTGAAAGGAAGTGTTCAACTCTGTGAGTTGGATTCATACTACACAAAGCAGTTTCACAGAACTCTTTTGTTTAGTTTTTAATGGAAGATATTCCCGTTTCCAACGAAGGCCTGAAAGGGCTCCAAATATCCACTTGCAGATTCTGCAAAAACACAGTTTCAAAACTGCTCTATCAAAAGGAAGGCTGATCTCTCTGAGTTGAATGCACACATCATAAAGAACTTTCTGAGAATGCTTCTGCCTTGTTTATATATGAAGATATTTCTTTTTCCACCATAGGCCTCAAAGCGCTCCAAATGAACACTTGCAGATTCTACAAAAAGAGTGTTTCATAACTGCTCTAGCAAAGGAAAGGTTCACCTCTGTCAGTTGAACACACACATCACAAAGCAGTTTGTGAGAATGCTTCTGTCCAGTTTTTATGGGAAGATATTCCCGCTTCTAACAAAGGCCTGAAAGAGCTCCAAATATCCACTTGCAGATGCTGCAAAAAGACTCTTTCCAAACTGCTCCATGAAAAGGAAAGTTCAACCCTGTGAGTTGAATGCACACATCATAAAGAAGTTTCAAAGAATGCTTCTGTCTAGGTATTATGTGACGATATTTCCTTTTCCACCATAGGCCTCAAAGCGCTCCAAATGAACACATGTAGATTCTACAAAAAGAGTGTTTAAAAGCTGCGCTTTCAAAAGAAGTGTTCAACTCTGTGAGTTGGATTCATACTTCACAAAGCAGTTTCACAGAACGTTTCTGTTTCGTTTTTATCGGAAGATATTCCCGTTTGCAACGAAGGCCTGAAAGGGCTCTAAGTATCCACTTGCAGATTCTGCCAAAACACAGTTTCAAAACTGCTCTATCAAAAGGAAGGCTTATCTCTCCGAGTTGAATGCACACATCATAAAGAGGTTTCTGAGAATGCTTCTGCCTGGTTTATATGTGAAGATATTTCCTTTTCCACCATAGGCCTCAAAGCGCTCCAAACGAACACTTGCAGATTCTACAAAAAGAGTGTTTCAAAACTGCTCTTTCAAAGGAAGTGTTCAACTCTGTGAGTTGGATTCATACTACACAAAGCAGTTTCACAGAACTCTTCTGTTTAGTTTTTATGGGAAGATATTCCCGTTTCCAACGAAGGCCTGAAAGGGCTCCAAATATCCACTTGCAGATTCTGCAAAAATACAGTTTCAAAACTGCTCTATCAAAAGGAAGGCTTATCTCTCTGAGTTGAATGCACACATCATAAAGAGCTTTCTGAGAATGCTTCTGCCTTGTTTATATATGAAGATATTTCTTTTTCCACCATAGGCCTCAAATCGCTCCAAATGAACACTTGCAGATTCTACAAAAAGAGTGTTTCACAACTGCTCTAGCAAAGGAAAGGTTCACCTCTGTGAGTTGAACACACACATCTCAAAGCAGTTTGTGAGAATGCTTCTGTCCAGTTTTTATGGGAAGATATTCCCGCTTCTAGCAAAGGCCTGAAAGAGCTCCAAATATCCACTTGCAGATGCTGCAAAAAGACTCTTTCCAAACTGCTCCATGAAAAAGAAGGTTCAACTCTGTGAGTTGAATGCACACATCATAAAGAAGTTTCAAAGAATGCTTCTGTCTAGGTTTTATGTGAAGATATTTCTTTTTCCACCATAGGCCTCAAAGCGCTCCAAATGAACACTTGCAGATTCTACAAAAAGAGTGATTCATAACTGCTCTAGCAAAGGAAAGGTTCACCTCTGTGAGTTGAACACACACATCACAAAGCAGTTTGTGAGAATGCTTCTGTCCAGTTTTAATGGGAAGATATTCCCGTTTCTAACAAAGGCCTGAAAGAGCTCCAAATATCCACTTGCAGATGCTGCAAAAAGACTCTTTCCAAACTGCTCCATGAAAAGGAATGTTCAACTCTGTGAGTTGAATGCACACATCATAAAGAAGTTTCAAAGAATGCTTCTGTCTAGGTTTTATGTGAAGATATTTCCCTTTCCACCATAGGCCTCAAAGCGCTCCAAATGAACACTTGCAGATTCTACAAAAAGAGTGTTTCAAAGCTGCTCTTTCAAAAGAAGTGTTCAACTCTGTGAGTTGGATTCATACTTCACAAAGCAGTTTCACAGAACGTTTCTGTTTCGTTTTTATGGGAAGATATTCCCGTTTGCAACGAAGGCCTGAAAGGGCTCTAAGTATCCACTTGCAGATTCTGCCAAAACACACTTTCAAAACTGCTCTATCAAAAGGAAGGCTTATCTCTCCGAGTTGAATGCACACATCATAAAGAGGTTTCTGAGAATGCTTCTGCCTGGTTTATATGTGAAGATATTTCCTTTTCCACCATAGGCCTCAAAGCGCTCCAAACGAACACTTGCAGATTCTACAAAAAGAGTGTTTCAAAACTGCTCTTTCAAAGGAAGTGTTCAACTCTGTGAGTTGGATTCATACTACACAAAGCAGTTTCACAGAACTCTTCTGTTTAGTTTTTATGGGAAGATATTCCCGTTTCCAACGAAGGCCTGAAAGGGCTCCAAATATCCACTTGCAGATTCTGCAAAAACACAGGTTCAAAACTGCTCTATCAAAAGGAAGGCTTATCTCTCTGAGTTGAATGCACACATCATAAAGGGGTTTCTGAGAATGCTTCTGCCTTGTTTATATATGAAGATATTTCTTTTTCCACCATAGGCCTCCAAGCGCTCCAAATGAACACTTGCAGATTCTACAAAAAGAGTGTTTCATAACTGCTCTAGCAAAGGAAAGGTTCACCTCTGTGAGTTGAACACACACATCACAAAGCAGTTTGTGAGAATGCTTCGGTTTAGCTTTTATGGGAAGATATTCCCGCTTCTAACAAAGGCCTGAAAGAGCTCCAAATATCCACTTGCAGATGCTGCAAAAAGACGCTTTCCAAACTGCTCCATGAAAAAGAAGGTTCAACTCTGTGAGTTGAATGCACACATCATAAAGAAGTTTTAAAGAATGCTTCTGTCTAGGTTTTATGTGAAGATATTTCTTTTTCCACCATAGGCCTCAAATCGCTCCAAATGAACACTTGCCGATTCTACAAAAAGAGTGTTTCATAACTGCTCTAGCAAAGGAAAGGTTCACCTCTGTGAGTTGAACACACACATCACAAAGCAGTTTGTGAGAATGCTTCTGTCCAGTTTTTATGGGAAGATATTCCCGCTTCTAACAAAGGCCTGAAAGAGCTCCAAATATCCACTTGCAGATGCTGCAAAAAGACTCTTTCCAAACTGCTCCATGAAAAGGAATGTTCAACTATGTGAGTTGAATGCACACATCATAAAGAAGTTTCAAAGAATGCTTCTGTCTAGGTTTTATGTGAAGATATTTCCCTTTCCACCATAGGCCTCAAAGCGCTCCAAATGAACACTTGCAGATTCTACAAAAAGAGTGTTTCAAAGCTGCTCTTTCAAAAGAAGTGTTCAACTCTGTGAGTTGGATTCATACTTCACAAAGCAGTTTCACAGAACGTTTCTGTTTCGTTTTTATGGGAAGATATTCCCGTTTGCAACGAAGGCCTGAAAGGGCTCTAAGTATCCACTTGCAGATTCTGCCAAAACACACTTTCAAAACTGCTCTATCAAAAGGAAGGCTTATCTCTCCGAGTTGAATGCACACATCATAAAGAGGTTTCTGAGAATGCTTCTGCCTGGTTTATATGTGAAGATATTTCCTTTTCCACCGTAGGCCTCAATGCGCTCCAAACGAACACTTGCAGATTCTACAAAAAGAGTGTTTCAAAACTGCTCTTTCAAAGGAAGTGTTCAACTCTGTGAGTTGGATTCATACTACACAAAGCAGTTTCACAGAACTCTTGTTTAGTTTTTATGGGAAGATATTCCCGTTTCCAACGAAGGCCTGAAAGGGCTCCAAATATCCACTTGCAGATTCTGCAAAAACACAGGTTCAAAACTGCTCTATCAAAAGGAAGGCTTATCTCTCTGAGTTGAATGCACACATCATAAAGGGGTTTCTGAGAATGCTTCTGCCTTGTTTATATATGAAGATATTTCTTTTTCCACCATAGGCCTCAAAGCGCTCCAAATGAACACTTGCAGATTCTACAAAAAGAGTGTTTCATAACTGCTCTAGCAAAGGAAAGGTTCACCTCTGTGAGTTGAACACACACATCACAAAGCAGTTTGTGAGAATGCTTCGGTTTAGTTTTTATGGGAAGATATTCCCGCTTCTAACAAAGGCCTGAAAGAGCTCCAAATATCCACTTGCAGATGCTGCAAAAAGACTCTTTCCAAACTGCTCCATGAAAAACAAGGTTCAACTCTGTGAGTTGAATGCACACATCATAAAGAAGTTTCAAAGAATGCTTCTGTCTAGGTTTTATGTGAAGATATTTCTTTTTCCACCATAGGCCTCAAAGCGCTCCAAATGAACACTTGCAGATTCTACAAAAAGAGTGTTTCATAACTGCTCTAGCAAAGGAAAGGTTCACCTCTGTGAGTTGAACACACACATCACAAAGCAGTTTGTGAGAATGCTTCTGTCCAGTTTTAATGGGAAGATATTCCCGCTTCTAACAAAGGCCTGAAAGAGCTCCAAATATCCACTTGCAGATGCTGCAAAAAGACTCTTTCCAAACTGCTCCATGAAAAGGAATGTTCAACTCTGTGAGTTGAATGCACACATCATAAAGAAGTTTCAAAGAATGCTTCTGTCTAGGTTTTATGTGAAGATATTTCCTTTTCCACCATAGGCCTCAAAGCGCTCCAAATGAACACTTGCAGATTCTACAAAAAGAGTGTTTCAAAGCTGCTCTTTCAAAAGAAGTGTTCAACTCTGTGAGTTGGATTCATACTTCACAAAGGAGTTTCACAGAACGCTTCTGTTTAGTTTTTATGGGAAGATATTCCCGTTTCCAACGAAGGCCTGAAAGGGCTCCAAATATACACTTGCAGATTCTGCAAAAACACAGTTGCAAAACTGCTCTATCAAAAGGAAGGCTTATCTCTCTGAGTTGAATGCACACATCATAAAGAGCTTTCTGAGAATGCTTCTGCCTTGTTTATATATGAAGATATTTCTTTTTCCACCATAGGCCTCAAATCGCTCCAAATGAACACTTGCAGATTCTACAAAAAGAGTGTTTCATAACTGCTCTAGCAAAGGAAAGGTTCACCTCTGTGAGTTGAACACACACATCACAAAGCAGTTTGTGAGAATGCTTCTGTCCAGTTTTTATGGGAAGATATTCCCGCTTCTAACAAAGGCCTGAAAGAGCTCCAAATATCCACTTGCAGATGCTGCAAAAAGACTCTTTCCAAACTGCTCCATGAAAAGGAAGGTTCAACTCTGTGAGTTGAATGCACACATCATAAAGAAGTTTCAAAGAATGCTTCTGTCTAGGTATTATGTGACGATATTTCCTTTTCCACCATAGGCCTCAAAGCGCTCCAAATGAACACATGTAGATTCTACAAAAAGAGTGTTTCAAAGCTGCTCTTTCAAAAGAAGTGTTCAACTCTGTGAGTTGGATTCATACTTCACAAAGCAGTTTCACAGAACGTTTCTGTTTCGTTTTTATCAGAAGATATTCCCGTTTGCAACGAAGGCCTGAAAGGGCTCCAAGTATCCACTTGCAGATTCTGCCAAAACACAGTTTCAAAACTGCTCTATCAAAAGGAAGGCTTATCTCTCCGAGTTGAATGCACACATCATAAAGAGGTTTCTGAGAATGCTTCTGCCTGGTTTATATGTGAAGATATTTCCTTTTCCACCATAGGCCTCAAAGCGCTCCAAACGAACACTTGCAGATTCTACAAAAAGAGTGTTTCAAAACTGCTCTTTCAAAAGAAGTGTTCAACTCTGTGAGTTGGATTCATACTACACAAAGCAGTTTCACAGAGCTCTTCTGTTTAGTTTTTATGGGAAGATATTCTCGTTTCCAACGAAGGCCTGAAAGGGCTCCAAATATCCACTTGCAGATTCTGCAAAAACACAGGTTCAAAACTGCTCTATCAAAAGGAAGGCTTATCTCTCTGAGTTGAATGCACACATCATAAAGGGGTTTCTGAGAATGCTTCTGCCTTGTTTATATATGAAGATATTTCTTTTTCCACCATAGGCCTCAAAGCGCTCCAAATGAACACTTGCAGATTCTACAAAAAGAGTGTTTCATAACTGCTCTAGCAAAGGAAAGGTTCACCTCTGTGAGTTGAACACACACATCACAAAGCAGTTTGTGAGAATGCTTCGGTTTAGTTTTTATGGGAAGATATTCCCGCTTCTAACAAAGGCCTGAAAGAGCTCCAAATATCCACTTGCAGATGCTGCAAAAAGACTCTTTCCAAACTGCTCCATGAAAAAGAAGGTTCAACTCTGTGAGTTGAATGCTCACATCATAAAGAAGTTTCAAAGAATGCTTCTGTCTAGGTTTTATGTGAAGATATTTCTTTTTCCACCATAGGCCTCAAAGCGCTCCAAATGAACACTTGCAGATTCTACAAAAAGAGTGTTTCATAACTGCTCTAGCAAAGGAAAGGTTCACCTCTGTGAGTTGAACACACACATCACAAAGCAGTTTGTGAGAATGCTTCTGTCCAGTTTTAATGGGAAGATATTCCCGCTTCTAACAAAGGCCTGAAAGAGCTCCAAATATCCACTTGCAGATGCTGCAAAAAGACTCTTTCCAAACTGCTCCATGAAAAGGAATGTTCAACTCTGTGAGTTGAATGCACACATCATAAAGAAGTTTCAAAGAATGATTCTGTCTAGGTATTATGTGACGATATTCCCTTTTCCACCATAGGCCTCAAAGCGCTCCAAATGAACACATGTAGATTCTACAAAAAGAGTGTTTCAAAGCTGCTCTTTCAAAAGAAGTGTTGAACTCTGTGAGTTGGATTCATACTTCACAAAGCAGTTTCACAGAACGTTTCTGTTTCGTTTTTATCAGAAGATATTCCCGTTTGCAACGAAGGCCTGAAAGGGCTCCAAGTATCCACTTGCAGATTCTGCCAAAACACAGTTTCAAAACTGCTCTATCAAAAGGAAGGCTTATCTCTACGAGTTGAATGCACACATCATAAAGAGGTTTCTGAGAATGCTTCTGCCTGGTTTATATGTGAAGATATTTCCTTTTCCACCATAGGCCTCAAAGCGCTCCAAACGAACACTTGCAGATTCTACAAAAAGAGTGTTTCAAAACTGCTCTTTCAAAAGAAGTGTTCAACTCTGTGAGTTGGATTCATACTACACAAAGCAGTTTCACAGAACTCTTCTGTTTAGTTTTTATGGGAAGATATTCTCGTTTCCAACGAAGGCCTGAAAGGGCTCCAAATATCCACTTGCAGATTCTGCAAAAACACAGGTTCAAAACTGCTCTATCAAAAGGAAGGCTTATCTCTCTGAGTTGAATGCACACATCATAAAGGGGTTTCTGAGAATGCTTCTGCCTTGTTTATATATGAAGATATTTCTTTTTCCACCATAGGCCTCAAAGCGCTCCAAATGAACACTTGCAGATTCTACAAAAAGAGTGTTTCATAACTGCTCTAGCAAAGGAAAGGTTCAACTCTGTGAGTTGAACACACACATCACAAAGCAGTTTGTGAGAATGCTTCGGTTTAGTTTTTATGGGAAGATATTCCCGCTTCTAACAAAGGCCTGAAAGAGCTCCAAATATCCACTTGCAGATGCTGCAAAAAGACTCTTTCCAAACTGCTCCATGAAAAAGAAGGTTCAACTCTGTGAGTTGAATGCACACATCATAAAGAAGTTTCAAAGAATGCTTCTGTCTAGGTTTTATGTGAAGATATTTCTTTTTCCACCATAGGCCTCAAAGCGCTCCAAATGAACACTTGCAGATTCTACAAAAAGAGTGTTTCATAACTGCTCTAGCAAAGGAAAGGTTCACCTCTGTGAGTTGAACACACACATCACAAAGCAGTTTGTGAGAATGCTTCTGTCCAGTTTTAATGGGAAGATATTCTCGCTTCTAACAAAGGCCTGAAAGAGCTCCAAATATCCACTTGCAGATGCTGCAAAAAGACTCTTTCCAAACTGCTCCATGAAAAGGAATGTTCAACTCTGTGAGTTGAATGCACACATCATAAAGAAGTTTCAAAGAATGCTTCTGTCTAGGTTTTATGTGAAGATATTTCCCTTTCCACCATAGGCCTCAAAGCGCTCCAAATGAACACTTGCAGATTCTACAAAAAGAGTGTTTCAAAGCTGCTCTTTCAAAAGAAGTGTTCAACTCTGTGAGTTGGATTCATACTTCACAAAGGAGTTTCACAGAACGCTTCTGTTTAGTTTTTATGGGAAGATATTCCCGTTTCCAACGAAGGCCTGAAAGGTCTCCAAATATACACTTGCAGATTCTGCAAAAACACAGTTGCAAAACTGCTCTATCAAAAGGAAGGCTTATCTCTCCGAGTTGAATGCACACATCATAAAGAGGTTTCTGAGAATGCTTCTGCCTGGATTATATGTGAAGATATTTCCTTTTCCACCATAGGCCTCAAAGCGCTCCAAATGAACACTTGCAGATTCTACAAAAAGAGTGTTTCAAAACTGCTCTTTCAAAGGAAGTGTTCAACTCTGTGAGTTGGATTCATACTACACAAAGCAGTTTCACAGAACTCTTCTGTTTAGTTTTTAATGGAAGATATTCCCGTTTCCAACGAAGGCCTGAAAGGGCTCCAAATATCCACTTTCAGATTCTGCAAAAACACAGTTTCAAAACTGCTCTATCAAAAGGAAGGCTTATCTCTCTGAGTTGAATGCACACATCATAAAGAGCTTTCTGAGAATGCTTCTGCCTTGTTTATATATGAAGATATTTCTTTTTCCACCATAGGCCTCAAATCGCTCCAAATGAACACTTGCAGATTCTACAAAAAGAGTGTTTCATAACTGCTCTAGCAAAGGAAAGGTTCACCTCTGTGAGTTGAACACACACATCACAAAGCAGTTTGTGAGAATGCTTCTGTCCAGTTTTTATGGGAAGATATTCCCGCTTCTAACAAAGGCCTGAAAGAGCTCCAAATATCCACTTGCAGATGCTGCAAAAAGACTCTTTCCAAACTGCTCCATGAAAAGGAAGGTTCAACTCTGTGAGTTGAATGCACACATCATAAAGAAGTTTCAAAGAATGCTTCTGTCTAGGTATTATGTGACGATATTTCCTTTTCCACCATAGGCCTCAAAGCGCTCCAAATGAACACATGTAGATTCTAAAAAAAGAGTGTTTCAAAGCTGCTCTTTCAAAAGAAGTGTTCAACTCTGTGAGTTGGATTCATACTTCACAAAGCAGTTTCACAGAACGTTTCTGTTTCGTTTTTATCAGAAGATATTCCCGTTTGCAACGAAGGCCTGAAAGGGCTCCAAGTATCCACTTGCAGATTCTGCCAAAACACAGTTTCAAAACTGCTCTATCAAAAGGAAGGCTTATCTCTACGAGGTGAATGCACACATCATAAAGAGGTTTCTGAGAATGCTTCTGCCTGGTTTATATGTGAAGATATTTCCTTTTCCACCATAGGCCTCAAAGCGCTCCAAACGAACACTTGCAGATTCTACAAAAAGAGTGTTTCAAAACTGCTCTTTCAAAAGAAGTGTTCAACTCTGTGAGTTGGATTCATACTACACAAAGCAGTTTCACAGAACTCTTCTGTTTAGTTTTTATGGGAAGATATTCTCGTTTCCAACGAAGGCCTGAAAGGGCTCCAAATATCCACTTGCAGATTCTGCAAAAACACAGGTTTAAAACTGCTCTATCAAAAGGAAGGCTTATCTCTCTGAGTTGAATGCACACATCATAAAGGGGTTTCTGAGAATGCTTCTGCCTTGTTTATATATGAAGATATTTCTTTTTCCACCATAGGCCTCAAAGCGCTCCAACTGAACACTTGCAGATTCTACAAAAAGAGTGTTTCATAACTGCTCTAGCAAAGGAAAGGTTCACCTCTGTGAGTTGAACACACACATCACAAAGCAGTTTGTGAGAATGCTTCGGTTTAGTTTTTATGGGAAGATATTCCCGCTTCTAACAAAGGCCTGAAAGAGCTCCAAATATCCACTTGCAGATGCTGCAAAAAGACTCTTTCCAAACTGCTCCATGAAAAAGAAGGTTCAACTCTGTGAGTTGAATGCACACATCATAAAGAAGTTTCAAAGAATGCTTCTGTCTAGGTTTTATGTGAAGATATTTCTTTTTCCACCATAGGCCTCAAAGCGCTCCAAATGAACACTTGCAGATTCTACAAAAAGAGTGTTTCATAACTGCTCTAGCAAAGGAAAGGTTCACCTCTGTGAGTTGAACACACACATCTCAAAGCAGTTTGTGAGAATGCTTCTGTCCAGTTTTTATGGGAAGATATTCCCGCTTCTAGCAAAGGCCTGAAAGAGCTCCAAATATCCACTTGCAGATGCTGCAAAAAGACTCTTTCCAAACTGCTCCATGAAAAAGAAGGTTCAACTCTGTGAGTTGAATGCACACATCATAAAGAAGTTTCAAAGAATGCTTCTGTCTAGGTTTTATGTGAAGATATTTCTTTTTCCACCATAGGCCTCAAAGCGCTCCAAATGAACACTTGGAGATTCTACAAAAAGAGTGTTTCATAACTGCTCTAGCAAAGGAAAGGTTCACCTCTGTGAGTTGAACACACACATCACAAAGCAGTTTGTGAGAATGCTTCTGTCCAGTTTTTATGGGAAGATATTCCCGCTTCTAACAAAGGCCTGAAAGAACTCCAAATATCCACTTGCAGATGCTGCAAAAAGACTCTTTCCAAACTGCTCCATGAAAAGGAATGTTCAACTCTGTGAGTTGAATGCACACATCATAAAGAAGTTTCAAAGAATGCTTCTGTCTAGGTTTTATGTGAAGATATTTCCCTTTCCACCATAGGCCTCAAAGCGCTCCAAATGAACACTTGCAGATTCTACAAAAAGAGTGTTTCAAAGCTGCTCTTTCAAAAGAAGTGTTCAACTCTGTGAGTTGGATTCATACTTCACAAAGCAGTTTCACAGAACGTTTCTGTTTCGTTTTTATGGGAAGATATTCCCGTTTGCAACGAAGGCCTGAAAGGGCTCTAAGTATCCACTTGCAGATTCTGCCAAAACACACTTTCAAAACTGCTCTATCAAAAGGAAGGCTTATCTCTCCGAGTTGAATGCACACATCATAAAGAGGTTTCTGAGAATGCTTCTGCCTGGTTTATATGTGAAGATATTTCCTTTTCCACCATAGGCCTCAATGCGCTCCAAACGAACACTTGCAGATTCTACAAAAAGAGTGTTTCAAAACTGCTCTTTCAAAGGAAGTGTTCAACTCTGTGAGTTGGATTCATACTACACAAAGCAGTTTCACAGAACTCTTGTTTAGTTTTTATGGGAAGATATTCCCGTTTCCAACGAAGGCCTGAAAGGGCTCCAAATATCCACTTGCAGATTCTGCAAAAACACAGGTTCAAAACTGCTCTATCAAAAGGAAGGCTTATCTCTCTGAGTTGAATGCACACATCATAAAGGGGTTTCTGAGAATGCTTCTGCCTTGTTTATATATGAAGATATTTCTTTTTCCACCATAGGCCTCAAAGCGCTCCAAATGAACACTTGCAGATTCTACAAAAAGAGTGTTTCATAACTGCTCTAGCAAAGGAAAGGTTCACCTCTGTGAGTTGAACACACACATCACAAAGCAGTTTGTGAGAATGCTTCGGTTTAGTTTTTATGGGAAGATATTCCCGCTTCTAACAAAGGCCTGAAAGAGCTCCAAATATCCACTTGCAGATGCTGCAAAAAGACTCTTTCCAAACTGCTCCATGAAAAAGAAGGTTCAACTCTGTGAGTTGAATGCACACATCATAAAGAAGTTTCAAAGAATGCTTCTGTCTAGGTTTTATGTGAAGATATTTCTTTTTCCACCATAGGCCTCAAAGCGCTCCAAATGAACACTTGCAGATTCTACAAAAAGAGTGTTTCATAACTGCTCTAGCAAAGGAAAGGTTCACCTCTGTGAGTTGAACACACACATCACAAAGCAGTTTGTGAGAATGCTTCTGTCCAGTTTTAATGGGAAGATATTCCCGCTTCTAACAAAGGCCTGAAAGAGCTCCAAATATCCACTTGCAGATGCTGCAAAAAGACTCTTTCCAAACTGCTCCATGAAAAGGAATGTTCAACTCTGTGAGTTGAATGCACACATCATAAAGAAGTTTCAAAGAATGCTTCTGTCTAGGTTTTATGTGAAGATATTTCCTTTTCCACCATAGGCCTCAAAGCGCTCCAAATGAACACTTGCAGATTCTACAAAAAGAGTGTTTCAAAGCTGCTCTTTCAAAAGAAGTGTTCAACTCTGTGAGTTGGATTCATACTTCACAAAGGAGTTTCACAGAACGCTTCTGTTTAGTTTTTATGGGAAGATATTCCCGTTTCCAACGAAGGCCTGAAAGGGCTCCAAATATACACTTGCAGATTCTGCAAAAACACAGTTGCAAAACTGCTCTATCAAAAGGAAGGCTTATCTCTCCGAGTTGAATGCACACATCATAAAGAGGTTTCTGAGAATGCTTCTGCCTGGATTATATGTGAAGATATTTCCTTTTCCACCATAGGCCTCAAAGCGCTCCAAACGAACACTTGCAGATTCTACAAAAAGAGTGTTTCAAAACTGCTCTTTGAAAGGAAGTGTTCAACTCTGTGAGTTGGATTCATACTACACAAAGCAGTTTCACAGAACTCTTCTGTTTAGTTTTTAATGGAAGATATTCCCGTTTCCAACGAAGGCCTGAAAGGGCTCCAAATATCCACTTGCAGATTCTGCAAAAACACAGTTTCAAAACTGCTCTATCAAAAGGAAGGCTTATCTCTCTGAGTTGAATGCACACATCATAAAGAGCTTTCTGAGAATGCTTCTGCCTTGTTTATATATGAAGATATTTCTTTTTCCACCATAGGCCTCAAATCGCTCCAAATGAACACTTGCAGATTCTACAAAAAGAGTGTTTCATAACTGCTCTATCAAAGGAAAGGTTCACCTCTGTGAGTTGAACACACACATCACAAAGCAGTTTGTGAGAATGCTTCTGTCCAGTTTTTATGGGAAGATATTCCCGCTTCTAACAAAGGCCTGAAAGGGCTCCAAATATCCACTTGCAGATGCTGCAAAAAGACTCTTTCCAAACTGCTCCATGAAAAGGAAGGTTCAACTCTGTGAGTTGAATGCACACATCATAAAGAAGTTTCAAAGAATGCTTCTGTCTAGGTATTATGTGACGATATTTCCTTTTCCACCATAGGCCTCAAAGCGCTCCAAATGAACACATGTAGATTCTACAAAAAGAGTGTTTCAAAGCTGCTCTTTCAAAAGAAGTGTTCAACTCTGTGAGTTGGATTCATACTTCACAAAGCAGTTTCACAGAACGTTTCTGTTTCGTTTTTATCAGAAGATATTCCCGTTTGCAACGAAGGCCTGAAAGGGCTCCAAGTATCCACTTGCAGATTCTGCCAAAACACAGTTTCAAAACTGCTCTATCAAAAGGAAGGCTTATCTCTCCGAGTTGAATGCACACATCATAAAGAGGTTTCTGAGAATGCTTCTGCCTGGTTTATATGTGAAGATATTTCCTTTTCCACCATAGGCCTCAAAGCGCTCCAAACGAACACTTGCAGATTCTACAAAAAGAGTGTTTCAAAACTGCTCTTTCAAAAGAAGTGTTCAACTCTGTGAGTTGGATTCATACTACACAAAGCAGTTTCACAGAACTCTTCTGTTTAGTTTTTATGGGAAGATATTCTCGTTTCCAACGAAGGCCTGAAAGGGCTCCAAATATCCACTTGCAGATTCTGCAAAAACACAGGTTCAAAACTGCTCTATCAAAAGGAAGGCTTATCTCTCTGAGTTGAATGCACACATCATAAAGGGGTTTCTGAGAATGCTTCTGCCTTGTTTATATATGAAGATATTTCTTTTTCCACCATAGGCCTCAAAGCGCTCCAAATGAACACTTGCAGATTCTACAAAAAGAGTGTTTCATAACTGCTCTAGCAAAGGAAAGGTTCACCTCTGTGAGTTGAACACACACATCACAAAGCAGTTTGTGAGAATGCTTCGGTATAGTTTTTATGGGAAGATATTCCCGCTTCTAACAAAGGCCTGAAAGAGCTCCAAATATCCACTTGCAGATGCTGCAAAAAGACTCTTTCCAAACTGCTCCATGAAAAAGAAGGTTCAACTCTGTGAGTTGAATGCACACATCATAAAGAAGTTTCAAAGAATGCTTCTGTCTAGGTTTTATGTGAAGATATTTCTTTTTCCACCATAGGCCTCAAAGCGCTCCAAATGAACACTTGCAGATTCTACAAAAAGAGTGTTTCATAACTGCTCTAGCAAAGGAAAGGTTCACTCTGTGAGTTGAACACACACATCACAAAGCAGTTTGTGAGAATGCTTCTGTCCAGTTTTAATGGGAAGATATTCCCGCTTCTAACAAAGGCCTGAAAGAGCTCCAAATATCCACTTGCAGATGCTGCAAAAAGACTCTTTCCAAACTGCTCCATGAAAAGGAATGTTCAACTCTGTGAGTTGAATGCACACATCATAAAGAAGTTTCAAAGAATGCTTCTGTCTAGGTTTTATGTGAAGATATTTCCCTTTCCACCATACGCCTCAAAGCGCTCCAAATGAACACTTGCAGATTCTACAAAAAGAGTGTTTCAAAGCTGCTCTTTCAAAAGAAGTGTTCAACTCTGTGAGTTGGATTCATACTTCACAAAGCAGTTTCACAGAACGTTTCTGTTTCCTTTTTTATGGGAAGATATTCCCGTTTCCAACGAAGGCCTGAAAGGGCTCTAAGTATCCACTTGCAGATTCTGCCAAAACACAGTTGCAAAACTGCTCTATCAAAAGGAAGGCTTATCTCTCCGAGTTGAATGCACACATCATAAAGAGGTTTCTGAGAATGCTTCTGCCTGGTTTATATGTGAAGATATTTCCTTTTCCACCATAGGCCTCAAAGCGCTCCAAACGAACACTTGCAGATTCTACAAAAAGAGTGTTTCAAAACTGCTCTTTCAAAAGAAGTGTTCTACTCTGTGAGTTGGATTCATACTACACAAACCAGTTTCACAGAACTCTTCTGTTTAGTTTTTAATGGAAGATATTCCCGTTTCCAACGAAGGCCTGAAAGGGCTCCAAATATCCACTTGCAGATTCTGCAAAAACACAGGTTCAAAACTGCTCTATCAAAAGGAAGGCTTATCTCTCTGAGTTGAATGCACACATCATAAAGAGCTTTCTGAGAATGCTTCTGCCTTGTTTATATATGAAGATATTTCTTTTTCCACCATAGGCTTCAAAGCGCTCCAAATGAACACTTGCAGATTCTACAGAAAGAGTGTTTCATAACTGCTCTAGGAAAGGAAAGTTTCACCTCTGTGAGTTGAACACACACATCACAAAGCAGTTTGTGAGAATGCTTCTGTCCAGTTTTTATGGGAAGATATTCCCGCTTCTAACAAAGGCCTGAAAGAGCTCCAAATATCCACTTGCAGATGCTGCAAAAAGACTCTTTCCAAACTGCTCCATGAAAAAGAATGTTCAACTCTGTGAGTTGAATGCACACATCATAAAGAAGTTTCAAAGAATGCTTCTGTCTAGGTATTATGTGACGATATTTCCCTTTCCACAATAGGCCTCAAAGCGCTCCAAATGAACAAATGTAGATTCTACAAAAAGAGTGTTTAAAAGCTACGCTTTCAAAAGAAGTGTTCAACTCTGTGAGTTGGATTCATACTGCACAAAGCAGTTTCACAGAACGTTTCTGTTTCGTTTTTATCGGAAGATATTCCCGTTTGCAACGAAGGCCTGAAAGGGCTCTAAGTATCCACTTGCAGATTCTGCCAAAACACAGTTTCAAAACTGCTCTATCAAAAGGAAGGCTTATCTCTCCGAGTTGAATGCACACATCATAAAGAGGTTTCTGAGAATGCTTCTGCCTGGTTTATATGTGAAGATATTTCCTTTTCCACCGTAGGCCTCAAAGCGCTCCAAACGAACACTTGCAGATTCTACAAAAAGAGTGTTTCAAAACTGCTCTTTCAAAGGAAGTGTTCAACTCTGTGAGTTGGATTCATACTACACAAAGCAGTTTCACAGAACTCTTCTGTTTAGTTTTTATGGGAAGATATTCCCGTTTCCAACGAAGGCCTGAAAGGGCTCCAAATATCCACTTGCAGATTCTGCAAAAACACAGTTTCAAAGCTGCTCTATCAAAAGGAAGGCTTATCTCTCTGAGTTGAATGCACACATCATAAAGAGCTTTCTGAGAATGCTTCTGCCTTGTTTATATATGAAGATATTTCTTTTTCCACCATAGGCCTCAAATCGCTCCAAATGAACACTTGCAGATTCTACAGAAAGAGTGTTTCATAACTGCTCTAGCAAAGGAAAGGTTCACCTCTGTGAGTTGAACACACACATCACAAAGCAGTTTGTGAGAATGCTTCTGTCCAGTTTTTATGGGAAGATATTCCCGCTTCTAACAAAGGCCTGAAAGAGCTCCAAATATCCACTTGCAGATGCTGCAAAAAGACTCTTTCCAAACTGCTCCATGAAAAGGAAGGTTCAACTCTGTGAGTTGAATGCACACATCATAAAGAAGTTTCAAAGAATGCTTCTGTCTAGGTATTATGTGACGATATTTCCTTTTCCACCATAGGCCTCAAAGCGCTCCAAATGAACACATGTAGATTCTACAAAAAGAGTGTTTCAAAGCTGCTCTTTCAAAAGAAGTGTTCAACTCTGTGAGTTGGATTCATACTTCACAAAGCAGTTTCACAGAACGTTTCTGTTTCGTTTTTATGGGAAGATATTCCCGTTTGCAACGAAGGCCTGAAAGGGCTCTAAGTATCCACTTGCAGATTCTGCCAAAACACACTTTCAAAACTGCTCTATCAAAAGGAAGGCTTATCTCTCCGAGTTGAATGCACACATCATAAAGGGGTTTCTGAGAATGCTTCTGCCTGGTTTATATGTGAAGATATTTCCTTTTCCACCATAGGCCTCAAAGCGCTCCAAACGAACACTTGCAGATTCTACAAAAAGAGTGTTTCAAAACTGCTCTTTCAAAGGAAGTGTTCAACTCTGTGAGTTGGATTCATACTACACAAAGCAGTTTCACAGAACTCTTCTGTTTAGTTTTTATGGGAAGATATTCCCGTTTCCAACGAAGGCCTGAAAGCGCTCCAAATATCCACTTGCAGATTCTGCAAAAATACAGTTTCAAAACTGCTCTATCAAAAGGAAGGCTTATCTCTCTGAGTTGAATGCACACATCATAAAGAGCTTTCTGAGAATGCTTCTGCCTTGTTTATATATGAAGATATTTCTTTTTCCACCTTAGGCCTCAAATCGCTCCAAATGAACACTTGCAGATTCTACAAAAAGAGTGTTTCATAACTGCTCTAGCAAAGGAAAGGTTCACCTCTGTGAGTTGAACACACACATCACAAAGCAGTTTGTCAGAATGCTTCGGTTTAGTTTTTATGGGAAGATATTCCCGGTTCTAACAAAGGCCTGAAAGAGCTCCAAATATCCACTTGCAGATGCTGCAAAAAGACTCTTTCCAAACTGCTCCATGAAAAAGAAGGTTCAACTCTGTGAGTTGAATGCACACATCATAAAGAAGTTTCAAAGAATGCTTCTGTCTAGGTTTATGTGAAGATATTTCTTTTTCCACCATAGGCCTCAAAGCGCTCTAAATGAACACTTGCAGATTCTACAAAAAGAGTGTTTCATAACTGCTCTAGCAAAGGAAAGGTTCACCTCTGTGAGTTGAACACACACATCGCAAAGCAGTTTGTGAGAATGCTTCTGTCCAGTTTTAATGGGAAGATATTCCCGCTTCTAACAAAGGCCTGAAAGAGCTCCAAATATCCACTTGCAGATGCTGCAAAAAGACTCTTTCCAAACTGCTCCATGAAAAGGAAAGTTCAACTCTGTGAGTTGAATGCACACATCATAAAGAAGTTTCAAAGAATGCTTCTGTCTAGGTATTATGTGACGATATTTCCTTTTCCACCATAGGCCTCAAAGCGCTCCAAATGAACACATGTAGATTCTACAAAAAGAGTGTTTCAAAGCTGCTCTTTCAAAAGAAGTGTTCAACTCTGTGAGTTGGATTCATACTTCACAAAGCAGTTTCACAGAACGTTTCTGTTTCGTTTTTATGGGAAGATATTCCCGTTTGCAACGAAGGCCTGAAAGGGCTCTAAGTATCCACTTGCAGATTCTGCCAAAACACACTTTCAAAACTGCTCTATCAAAAGGAAGGCTTATCTCTCCGAGTTGAATGCACACATCATAAAGAGGTTTCTGAGAATGCTTCTGCCTGGTTTATATGTGAAGATATTTCCTTTTCCACCATAGGCCTCAAAGCGCTCCAAACGAACACTTGCAGATTCTACAAAAAGAGTGTTTCAAAACTGCTCTTTCAAAGGAAGTGTTCAACTCTGTGAGTTGGATTCATACTACACAAAGCAGTTTCACAGAACTCTTTTGTTTAGTTTTTATGGGAAGATATTCCCGTTTCCAAAGAAGGCCTGAAAGGGCTCCAAATATCCACTTGCAGATTCTGCAAAAACACAGGTTCAAAACTGCTCTATCAAAAGGAAGGCTTATCTCTCTGAGTTGAATGCACACATCATAAAGGGGTTTCTGAGAATGCTTCTGCCTTGTTTATATATGAAGATATTTCTTTTTCCACCATAGGCCTCAAAGCGCTCCAAATGAACACTTGCAGATTCTACAAAAAGAGTGTTTCATAACTGCTCTAGCAAAGGAAAGGTTCACCTCTGTGAGTTGAACACACACATCACAAAGCAGTTTGTGAGAATGCTTCTGTCCAGTTTTTATGGGAAGATATTCCCGCTTCTAACAAAGGCCTGAAAGAGCTCCAAATATCCACTTGCAGATGCTGCAAAAAGACTCTTTCCAAACTGCTCCATGAAAAAGAAGGTTCAACTCTGGGAGTTGAATGCACACATCATAAAGAAGTTTCAAAGAATGCTTCTGTCTAGGTTTTATGTGAAGATATTTCTTTTTCCACCATAGGCCTCAAAGCGCTCCAAATGAACACTTGCAGATTCTACAAAAAGAGTGTTTCATAACTGCTCCAGCAAAGGAAAGGTTCACCTCTGTGAGTTGAACACACACATCACAAAGCAGTTTGTGAGAATGCTTCTGTCCAGTTTTAATGGGAAGATATTCCCGCTTCTAACAAAGGCTTGAAAGAGCTCCAAATATCCACTTGCAGATGCTGCAAAAAGACTCTTTCCAAACTGCTCCATGAAAAGGAATGTTCAACTCTGTGAGTTGAATGCACACATCATAAAGAAGTTTCAAAGAATGCTTCTGTCTAGGTTTTATGTGAAGATATTTCCCTTTCCACCATAGGCCTCAAAGCGCTCCAAATGAACACTTGCAGATTCTACAAAAAGAGTGTTTCAAAGCTGCTCTTTCAAAAGAAGTGTTGAACTCTGTGAGTTGGATTCATACTTCACAAAGCAGTTTCACAGAACGTTTCTGTTTCGTTTTTATGGGAAGATATTCCCGTTTGCAAGGAAAGCCTGAAAGGGCTCTAAGTATCCACTTGCAGATTCTGCCAAAACACACTTTCAAAACTGCTCTATCAAAAGGAAGGCTTATCTCTCCGAGTTGAATGCACACATCATAAAGAGGTTTCTGAGAATGCTTCTGCCTGGTTTATATGTGAAGATATTTCCTTTTCCACCATAGGCCTCAAAGCGCTCCAAACGAACACTTGCAGATTCTACAAAAAGAGTGTTTCAAAACTGCTCTTTCAAAGGAAGTGTTCAACTCTGTGAGTTGGATTCATACTACACAAAGCAGTTTCACAGAACTCTTCTGTTTAGTTTTTATGGGAAGATATTCCCGTTTCCAACGAAGGCCTGAAAGGGCTCCAAATATCCACTTGCAGATTCTGCAAAAACACAGGTTCAAAACTGCTCTATCAAAAGGAAGGCTTATCTCTCTGAGTTGAATGCACACATCATAAAGGGGTTTCTGAGAATGCTTCTGCCTTGTTTATATATGAAGATATTTCTTTTTCCACCATAGGCCTCAAAGCGCTCCAAATGAACACTTGCAGATTCTACAAAAAGAGTGTTTCATAACTGCTCTAGCAAAGGAAAGGTTCACCTCTGTGAGTTGAACACACACATCACAAAGCAGTTTGTGAGAATGCTTCGGTTTAGTTTTTATGGGAAGATATTCTCGCTTCTAACAAAGGCCTGAAAGAGCTCCAAATATCCACTTGCAGATGCTGCAAAAAGACTCTTTCCAAACTGCTCCATGAAAAAGAAGGTTCAACTCTGTGAGTTGAATGCACACATCATAAAGAAGTTTCAAAGAATGCTTCTGTCTAGGTTTTATGTGAAGATATTTCTTTTTCCACCATAGGCCTCAAAGCGCTCCAAATGAACACTTGCAGATTCTACAAAAAGAGTGTTTCATAACTGCTCTAGCAAAGGAAAGGTTCACCTCTGTGAGTTGAACACAGACATCACAAAGCAGTTTGTGAGAATGCTTCTGTCCAGTTTTAATGGGAAGATATTCCCGCTTCTAACAAAGGCCTGAAAGAGCTCCAAATATCCACTTGCAGATGCTGCAAAAAGACTCTTTCCAAACTGCTCCATGAAAAGGAAAGTTCAACTCTGTGAGTTGAATGCACACATCATAAAGAAGTTTCAAAGAATGCTTCTGTCTAGGTATTATGTGACGATATTTCCTTTTCCACCATAGGCCTCAAAGCGCTCCAAATGAACACATGTAGGTTCTACAAAAAGAGTGTTTCAAAGCTGCTCTTTCAAAGGAAGTGTTCAACTCTGTGAGTTGGATTCATACTTCACAAAGCAGTTTCACAGAACGTTTCTGTTTCGTTTTTATGGGAAGATATTCCCGTTTGCAACGAAGGCCTGAAAGGGCTCTAAGTATCCACTTGCAGATTCTGCCAAAACACACTTTCAAAACTGCTCTATCAAAAGGAAGGCTTATCTCTCCGAGTTGAATGCACACATCATAAAGAGGTTTCTGAGAATGCTTCTGCCTGGTTTATATGTGAAGATATTTCCTTTTCCACCATAGGCCTCAAAGCGCTCCAAACGAACACTTGCAGATTCTACAAAAAGAGTGTTTCAAAACTGCTCTTTCAAAAGAAGTGTTCAACTCTGTGAGTTGGATTCATACTACACAAACCAGTTTCACAGAACTCTTCGGTTTAGTTTTTAATGGAAGATATTCCCGTTTCCAACGAAGGCCTGAAAGGGCTCCAAATATCCACTTGCAGATTCTGCAAAAACACAGTTTCAAAACTGCTCTATCAAAAGAAAGGCTTATCTCTCTGAGTTGAATGCACACATCATAAAGAGCTTTCTGAAAATGCTTCTGCCTTGTTTATATATGAAGATATTTCTTTTTCCACCATAGGCCTCAAAGCGCTCCAAATGAACACTTGCAGATTCTACAGAAAGAGTGTTTCATAACTGCTCTAGGAAAGGAAAGGTTCACCTCTGTGTGTTGAACACACACATCACAAAGCAGTTTGTGAGAATGCTTCTGTCCAGTTTTAATGGGAAGATATTCCCGCTTCTAACAAAGGCCTGAAAGAGCTCCAAATATCCACTTGCAAATGCTGCAAAAAGACTCTTTCCAAACTGCTCCATGAAAAAGAAGGTTCAACTCTGTGAGTTGAATGCACACATCATAAAGAAGTTTCAAAGAATGCTTCTGTCTAGGTATTATGTGACGATATTTACCTTTCCACAATAGGCCTCAAAGCGCTCCAAATGAACACATGTAGATTCTACAAAAAGAGTGTTTAAAAGCTGCGCTTTCAAAAGAAGTGTTCAACTCTGTGAGTTGGATTCATACTTCACAAAGCAGTTTCACAGAACGTTTCTGTTTCGTTTTTATCGGAAGATATTCCCGTTTGCAACGAAGGCCTGAAAGGGCTCTAAGTATCCACTTGCAGATTCTGCCAAAACACAGTTTCAAAACTGCTCTATCAAAAGGAAGGCTTATCTCTCCGAGTTGAATGCACACATCATAAAGAGGTTTCTGAGAATGCTTCTGCCTGGTTTATATGTGAAGATATTTCCTTTTCCACCATAGGCCTCAAAGCGCTCCAAACGAACACTTGCAGATTCTACAAAAAGAGTGTTTCAAAACTGCTCTTTCAAAGGAAGTGTTCAACTCTGTGAGTTGGATTCATACTACACAAAGCAGTTTCACAGAACTCTTCTGTTTAGTTTTTATGGGAAGATATTCCCGTTTCCAACGAAGGCCTGAAAGGGCTCCAAATATCCACTTGCAGATTCTGCAAAAACACAGTTTCAAAGCTGCTCTATCAAAAGGAAGGCTTATCTCTCTGAGTTGAATGCACACATCATAAAGAGCCTTCTGAGAATGCTTCTGCCTTGTTTAAATATGAAGATATTTCTTTTTCCACCATAGGCCTCAAATCGCTCCAAATGAACACTTGCAGATTCTACAAAAAGAGTGTTTCATAACTGCTCTAGCAAAGGAAAGGTTCACCTCTGTGAGTTGAACACACACATCACAAAGCAGTTTGTGAGAATGCTTCTGTCCAGTTTTTATGGGAAGATATTCCCGCTTCTAACAAAGGCCTGAAAGAGCTCCAAATATCCACTTGCAGATGCTGCAAAAAGACTCTTTCCAAACTGCTCCATGAAAAGGAAGGTTCAACTCTGTGAGTTGAATGCACACATCATAAAGAAGTTTCAAAGAATGCTTCTGTCTAGGAATTATGTGACGATATTTCCTTTTCCACCATAGGCCTCAAAGCGCTCCAAATGAACACATGTAGATTCTACAAAAAGAGTGTTTCAAAGCTGCTCTTTCAAAAGAAGTGTTCAACTCTGTGAGTTGGATTCATACTTCACAAAGCAGTTTCACAGAACGTTTCTGTTTCGTTTTTATGGGAAGATATTCCCGTTTGCAACGAAGGCCTGAAAGGGCTCTAAGTATCCACTTGCAGATTCTGCCAAAACACAGTTTCAAAACTGCTCTATCAAAAGGAAGGCTTATCTCTCCGAGTTGAATGCACTCATCATAAAGGGGTTTCTGAGAATGCTTCTGCCTGGTTTATATGTGAAGATATTTCCTTTTCCACCATAGGCCTCAAAGCGCTCCAAACGAACACTTGCAGATTCTACAAAAAGAGTGTTTCAAAACTGCTCTTTCAAAGGAAGTGTTCAACTCTGTGAGTTGGATTCATACTACACAAAGCAGTTTCACAGAACTCTTCTGTTTAGTTTTTATGGGAAGATATTCCCGTTTCCAACGAAGGCCTGAAAGGGCTCCAAATATCCACTTGCAGATTCTGCAAAAATACAGTTTCAAAACTGCCCTATCAAAAGGAAGGCTTATCTCTCTGAGTTGAATGCACACATCATAAAGAGCTTTCTGAGAATGCTTCTGCCTTGTTTATATATGAAGATATTTCTTTTTCCACCTTAGGCCTCAAATCGCTCCAAATGAACACTTGCAGATTCTACAAAAAGAGTGTTTCATAACTGCTCTAGCAAAGGAAAGGTTCACCTCTGTGAGTTGAACACACACATCACAAAGCAGTTTGTGAGAATGCTTCGGTTTAGTTTTTATGGGAAGATATTCCCGCTTCTAACAAAGGCCTGAAAGAGCTCCAAATATCCACTTGCAGATGCTGCAAAAAGACTCTTTCCAAACTGCTCCATGAAAAAGAAGGTTCAACTCTGTGAGTTGAATGCACACATCATAAAGAAGTTTCAAAGAATGCTTCTGTCTAGGTTTTATGTGAAGATATTTCTTTTTCCACCATAGGCCTCAAAGCGCTCTAAATGAACACTTGCAGATTCTACAAAAAGAGTGTTTCATAACTGCTCTAGCAAAGGAAAGGTTCACCTCTGTGAGTTGAACACACACATCTCAAAGCAGTTTGTGAGAATGCTTCTGTCCAGTTTTTATGGGAAGATATTCCCGCTTCTAGCAAAGGCCTGAAAGAGCTCAAAATATCCACTTGCAGATGCTGCAAAAAGACTCTTTCCAAACTGCTCCATGAAAAAGAAGGTTCAACTCTGTGAGTTGAATGCACACATCATAAAGAAGTTTCAAAGAATGCTTCTGTCTAGGTTTTATGTGAAGATATTTTTTTTCCACCATAGGCCTCAAAGCGCTCCAAATGAACACTTGCAGATTCTACAAAAAGAGTGTTTCATAACTGCTCTAGCAAAGGAAAGGTTCACCTCTGTGAGTTGAACACACACATCGCAAAGCAGTTTGTGAGAATGCTTCTGTCCAGTTTTAATGGGAAGATATTCCCGCTTCTAACAAAGGCCTGAAAGAGCTCCAAATATCCACTTGCAGATGCTGCAAAAAGACTCTTTCCAAACTGCTCCATGAAAAGGAAAGTTCAACTCTGTGAGTTGAATGCACACATCATAAAGAAGTTTCAAAGAATGCTTCTGTCTAGGTATTATGTGACGATATTTCCTTTTCCACCATAGGCCTCAAAGCGCTCCAAATGAACACATGTAGATTCTACAAAAAGAGTGTTTCAAAGCTGCTCTTTCAAAAGAAGTGTTCAACTCTGTGGGTTGGATTCATACTTCACAAAGCAGTTTCACAGAACGTTTCTGTTTCGTTTTTATGGGAAGATATTCCCGTTTGCAACGAAGGCCTGAAAGGGCTCTAAGTATCCACTTGCAGATTCTGCCAAAACACACTTTCAAAACTGCTCTATCAAAAGGAAGGCTTATCTCTCCGAGTTGAATGCACACATCATAAAGAGGTTTCTGAGAATGCTTCTGCCTGGTTTATATGTGAAGATATTTCCTTTTCCACCATAGGCCTCAAAGCGCTCCAAACGAACACTTGCAGATTCTACAAAAAGAGTGTTTCAAAACTGCTCTTTCAAAGGAAGTGTTCAACTCTGTGAGTTGGATTCATACTACACAAAGCAGTTTCACAGAACTCTTCTGTTTAGTTTTTATGTGAAGATATTCCCGTTTCCAAAGAAGGCCTGAAAGGGCTCCAAATATCCACTTGCAGATTCTGCAAAAACACAGGTTCAAAACTGCTCTATCAAAAGGAAGGCTTATCTCTCTGAGTTGAATGCACACATCATAAAGGGGTTTCTGAGAATGCTTCTGCCTTGTTTATATATGAAGATATTTCTTTTTCCACCATAGGCCTCAAAGCGCTCCAAATGAACACTTGCAGATTCTACAAAAAGAGTGTTTCATAACTGCTCTAGCAAAGGGAAGGTTCACCTCTGTGAGTTGAACACACACATCACAAAGCAGTTTGTGAGAATGCTTCTGTCCAGTTTTTATGGGAAGATATTCCCGCTTCTAACAAAGGCCTGAAAGAGCTCCAAATATCCACTTGCAGATGCTGCAAAAAGACTCTTTCCAAACTGCTCCATGAAAAAGAAGGTTCAACTCTGTGAGTTGAATGCACACATCATAAAGAAGTTTCAAAGAATGCTTCTGTCTAGGTTTTATGTGAAGATATTTCCTTTTCCACCATAGGCCTCAAAGCGCTCCAAATGAACACTTGCAGATTCTACAAAAAGAGTGTTTCAAAGCTGCTCTTTCAAAAGAAGTGTTCAACTCTGTGAGTTGGATTCATACTTCACAAAGGAGTTTCACAGAACGCTTCTGTTTAGTTTTTATGGGAAGATATTCCCGTTTCCAACGAAGGCCTGAAAGGGCTCCAAATATACACTTGCAGATTCTGCAAAAACACAGTTGCAAAACTGCTCTATCAAAAGGAAGGCTTATCTCTCCGAGTTGAATGCACACATCATAAAGAGGTTTCTGAGAATGCTTCTGCCTGGATTATATGTGAAGATATTTCCTTTTCCACCATAGGCCTCAAAGCGCTCCAAACGAACACTTGCAGATTCTACAAGAAGAGTGTTTCAAAACTGCTCTTTGAAAGGAAGTGTTCAACTCTGTGAGTTGGATTCATACTACACAAAGCAGTTTCACAGAACTCTTCTGTTTAGTTTTTAAAGGAAGATATTCCCGTTTCCAACGAAGGCCTGAAAGGGCTCCAAATATCCACTTGCAGATTCTGCAAAAACACAGTTTCAAAACTGCTCTATCAAAAGGAAGGCTTATCTCTCTGAGTTGAATGCACACATCATAAAGAGCTTTCTGAGAATGCTTCTGCCTTGTTTATATATGAAGATATTTCTTTTTCCACCGTAGGCCTCAAATCACTCCAAATGAACACTTGCAGATTCTACAAAAAGAGTGTTTCATAACTGCTCTAGCAAAGGAAAGGTTCACCTCTGTGAGTTGAACACACACATCACAAAGCAGTTTGTGAGAATGCTTCTGTCCAGTTTTTATGGGAAGATATTCCAGCTTCTAACAAAGGCCTGAAAGAGCTCCAAATATCCACTTGCAGATGCTGCAAAAAGACTCTTTCCAAACTGCTCCATGAAAAGGAAAGTTCAACTCTGTGAGTTGAATGCACACATCATAAAGAAGTTTCAAAGAATGCTTCTGTCTAGGTATTATGTGACGATATTTCCTTTTCCACCATAGGCCTCAAAGCGCTCCAAATGAACACATGTAGATTCTACAAAAAGAGTGTTTAAAAGCTGCGCTTTCAAAAGAAGTGTTCAACTCTGTGAGTTGGATTCATACTTCACAAAGCAGTTTCACAGAACGTTTCTGTTTCGTTTTTATGGGAAGATATTCCCGTTTGCAACGAAGGCCTGAAAGGGCTCTAAGTATCCACTTGCAGATTCTGCCAAAACACAGTTTCAAAACTGCTCTATCAAAAGGAAGGCTTATCTCTCCGAGTTGAATGCACACATCATAAAGAGGTTTCTGAGAATGCTTCTGCCTGGTTTATATGTGAAGATATTTCCTTTTCCACCATCGGCCTCAAAGCGCTCCAAACGAACACTTGCAGATTCTACAAAAAGAGTGTTTCAAAACTGCTCTTTCAAAAGAAGTGTTCAACTCTGTGAGTTGGATTCATACTACACAAAGCAGTTTCACAGAACTCTTCTGTTTAGTTTTTATGGGAAGATATTCCCGTTTCCAACGAAGGCCTGAAAGGGCTCCAAATATCCACTTGCAGATTCTGCAAAAACACAGTTTCAAAACTGCTCTATCAAAAGGAAGGCTTATCTCTCTGAGTTGAATGCACACATCATAAAGAGCTTTCTGAGAATGCTTCTGCCTTGTTTATATATGAAGATATTTCTTTTTCCACCATAGGCCTCAAATCGCTCCAAATGAACACTTGCAGATTCTACAAAAAGAGTGTTTCATAACTGCTCTAGCAAAGGAAAGGTTCACCTCTGTGAGTTGAACACACACATCACAAAGCAGTTTGTGAGAATGCTTCTGTCCAGTTTTTATGGGAAGATATTCCCGCTTCTAACAAAGGCCTGAAAGAGCTCCAAATATCCACTTGCAGATGCTGCAAAAAGACTCTTTCCAAACTGCTCCGTGAAAAGGAAGGTTCAACTCTGTGAGTTGAATGCACACATCATAAAGAAGTTTCAAAGAATGCTTCTGTCTAGGTATTATGTGACGATATTTCCTTTTCCACCATAGGCCTCAAAGCGCTCCAAATGAACACATGTAGATTCTACAAAAAGAGTGTTTCAAAGCTGCTCTTTCAAAAGAAGTGTTCAACTCTGTGAGTTGGATTCATACTTCACAAAGCAGTTTCACAGAACGTTTCTGTTTCGTTTTTATGGGAAGATATTCCCGTTTGCAACGAAGGCCTGAAAGGGCTCTAAGTATCCACTTGCAGATTCTGCCAAAACACAGTTTCAAAACTGCTCTATCAAAAGGAAGGCTTATCTCTCCGAGTTGAATGCACACATCATAAACAGGTTTCTGAGAATGCTTCTGCCTGGTTTATATGTGAAGATATTTCCTTTTCCACCATAGGCCTCAAAGCGCTCCAAACGAACACTTGCAGATTCTACAAAAAGAGTGTTTCAAAACTGCTCTTTCAAAGGAAGTGTTCAACTCTGTGAGTTGGATTCATACTACACAAAGCAGTTTCACAGAACTCTTCTGTTTAGTTTTTATGGGAAGATATTCCCGTTTCCAACGAAGGCCTGAAAGGGCTCCAAATATCCACTTGCAGATTCTGCAAAAATACAGTTTCAAAACTGCTCTATCAAAAGGAAGGCTTATCTCTCTGAGTTGAATGCACACATCATAAAGAGCTTTCTGAGAATGCTTCTGCCTTGTTTATATATGAAGATATTTCTTTTTCCACCATAGGCCTCAAATCGCTCCAAATGAACACTTGCAGATTCTACAAAAAGAGTGTTTCATAACTGCTATAGCAAAGGAAAGGTTCACTTCTGTGAGTTGAACACAAACATCTCAAAGCAGTTTGTGAGAATGCTTCTGTCCAGTTTTTATGGGAAGATATTCCCGCTTCTAGCAAAGGCCTGAAAGAGCTCCAAATATCCACTTGCAGATGCTGCAAAAAGACTCTTTCCAAACTGCTCCATGAAAAAGAAGGTTCAACTCTGTGAGTTGAATGCACACATCATAAAGAAGTTTCAAAGAATGCTTCTGTCTAGGTTTTATGTGAAGATATTTCTTTTTCCACCATAGGCCTCAAAGCGCTCCAAATGAACACTTGCAGATTCTACAAAAAGAGTGTTTCATAACTGCTCTAGCAAAGGAAAGGTTCACCTCTGTGAGTTGAACACACACATCACAAAGCAGTTTGTGAGAATGCTTCTGTCCAGTTTTAATGGGAAGATATTCCCGCTTCTAACAAAGGCCTGAAAGAGCTCCAAATATCCACTTGCAGATGCTGCAAAAAGACTCTTTCCAAACTGCTCCATGAAAAGGAATGTTCAACTCTGTGAGTTGAATGCACACATCATAAAGAAGTTTCAAAGAATGCTTCTGTCTAGGTTTTATGTGAAGATATTTCCCTTTCCACCATAGGCCTCAAAGCGCTCCAAATGAACACTTGCAGATTCTAAAAAAAGAGTGTTTCAAAGCTGCTCTTTCAAAAGAAGTGTTCAACTCTGTGAGTTGGATTCATACTTCACAAAGCAGTTTCACAGAACGTTTCTGTTTCGTTTTTATGGGAAGATATTCCCGTTTGCAACGAAGGCCTGAAAGGGCTCTAAGTATCCACTTGCAGATTCTGCCAAAACACAGTTTCAAAACTGCTCTATCAAAAGGAAGGCTTATCTCTCCGAGTTGAATGCACACATCATAAAGAGGTTTCTGAGAATGCTTCTGCCTGGTTTATATGTGAAGATATTTCCTTTTCCACCATAGGCCTCAAAGCGCTCCAAACGAACACTTGCAGATTCTACAAAAAGAGTGTTTCAAAACTGCTCTTTCAAAGGAAGTGTTCAACTCTGTGAGTTGGATTCATACTACACAAAGCAGTTTCACAGAACTCTTCTGTTTAGTTTCTATGGGAAGATATTCCCGTTTCCAACGAAGGCCTGAAAGGGCTCCAAATATCCACTTGCAGATTCTGCAAAAACACAGGTTCAAAACTGCTCTATCAAAAGGAAGGCTTATCTCTCTGAGTTGAATGCACACATCATAAAGGGGTTTCTGAGAATGCTTCTGCCTTGTTTATATATGAAGATATTTCTTTTTCCACCATAGGCCTCCAAGCGCTCCAAATGAACACTTGCAGATTCTACAAAAAGAGTGTTTCATAACTGCTCTAGCAAAGGAAAGGTTCACCTCTGTGAGTTGAACACACACATCACAAAGCAGTTTGTGAGAATGCTTCTGTCCAGTTTTAATGGGAAGATATTCCCGCTTCTAACAAAGGCCTGAAAGAGCTCCAAATATCCACTTGCAGATGCTGCAAAAAGACTCTTTCCAAACTGCTCCATGAAAAGGAATGTTCAACTCTGTGAGTTGAATGCACACATCATAAAGAAGTTTCAAAGAATGCTTCTGTCTAGGTTTTATGTGAAGATATTTCCTTTTCCACCATAGGCCTCAAAGCGCTCCAAATGAACACTTGCAGATCCTACAAAAAGAGTGTTTCAAAGCTGCTCTTTCAAAAGAAGTGTTCAACTCTGTGAGTTGGATTCATACTTCACAAAGGAGTTTCACAGAACGCTTCTGTTTAGTTTTTATGGGAAGATATTCCCGTTTCCAACGAAGGCCTGAAAGGGCTCCAAGTATACACTTGCAGATTCTGCCAAAACACACTTTCAAAACTGCTCTATCAAAAGGAAGGCTTATCTCTCCGAGTTGAATGCACACATCATAAAGAGGTTTCTGAGAATGCTTCTGCCTGGATTATATGTGAAGATATTTCCTTTTCCACCATAGGCCTCAAAGCGCTCCAAATGAACACTTGCAGATTCTACAAAAAGAGTGTTTCATAACTGCTCTAGCAAAGGAAAGGTTCACCTCTGTGAGTTGAACACAGACATCACAAAGCAGTTTGTGAGAATGCTTCTGTCCAGTTTTAATGGGAAGATATTCCCGCTTCTAACAAAGGCCTGAAAGAGCTCCAAATATCCACTTGCAGATGCTGCAAAAAGACTCTTTCCAAACTGCTCCATGAAAAGGAATGTTCAACTCTGTGAGTTGAATGCACACATCATAAAGAAGTTTCAAAGAATGCTTCTGTCTAGGTTTTATGTGAAGATATTTCCTTTTCCACCATAGGCCTCAAAGCGCTCCAAATGAACACTTGCAGATTCTACAAAAAGAGTGTTTCAAAGCTGCTCTTTCAAAAGAAGTGTTCAACTCTGTGAGTTGGATTCATACTTCACAAAGGAGTTTCACAGAACGCTTCTGTTTAGTTTTTATGGGAAGATATTCCCGTTTCCAACGAAGGCCTGAAAGGGCTCCAAATATACACTTGCAGATTCTGCAAAAACACAGTTGCAAAACTGCTCTATCAAAAGGAAGGCTTATCTCTCCGAGTTGAATGCACACATCATAAAGAGGTTTCTGAGAATGCTTCTGCCTGGATTATATGTGAAGATATTTCCTTTTCCACCATAGGCCTCAAAGCGCTCCAAACGAACACTTGCAGATTCTACAAGAAGAGTGTTTCAAAACTGCTCTTTGAAAGGAAGTGTTCAACTCTGTGAGTTGGATTCATACTACACAAAGCAGTTTCACAGAACTCTTCTGTTTAGTTTTTAAAGGAAGATATTCCCGTTTCCAACGAAGGCCTGAAAGGGCTCCAAATATCCACTTGCAGATTCTGCAAAAACACAGTTTCAAAACTGCTCTATCAAAAGGAAGGCTTATCTCTCCGAGTTGAATGCACACATCATAAAGAGGTTTCTGAGAATGCTTCTGCCTGGTTTATATGTGAAGATATTTCCTTTTCCACCATCGGCCTCAAAGCGCTCCAAACGAACACTTGCAGATTCTACAAAAAGAGTGTTTCAAAACTGCTCTTTCAAAAGAAGTGTTCAACTCTGTGAGTTGGATTCATACTACACAAAGCAGTTTCACAGAACTCTTCTGTTTAGTTTTTATGGGAAGATATTCCCGTTTCCAACGAAGGCCTGAAAGGGCTCCAAATATCCACTTGCAGATTCTGCAAAAACACAGTTTCAAAACTGCTCTATCAAAAGGAAGGCTTATCTCTCTGAGTTGAATGCACACATCATAAAGAGCTTTCTGAGAATGCTTCTGCCTTGTTTATATATGAAGATATTTCTTTTTCCACCATAGGCCTCAAATCGCTCCAAATGAACACTTGCAGATTCTACAAAAAGAGTGTTTCATAACTGCTCTAGCAAAGGAAAGGTTCACCTCTGTGAGTTGAACACACACATCACAAAGCAGTTTGTGAGAATGCTTCTGTCCAGTTTTTATGGGAAGATATTCCCGCTTCTAACAAAGGCCTGAAAGAGCTCCAAATATCCACTTGCAGATGCTGCAAAAAGACTCTTTCCAAACTGCTCCGTGAAAAGGAAGGTTCAACTCTGTGAGTTGAATGCACACATCATAAAGAAGTTTCAAAGAATGCTTCTGTCTAGGTATTATGTGACGATATTTCCTTTTCCACAATAGGCCTCAAAGCGCTCCAAATGAACACATGTAGATTCTACAAAAAGAGTGTTTCAAAGCTGCTCTTTCAAAAGAAGTGTTCAACTCTGTGAGTTGGATTCATACTTCACAAAGCAGTTTCACAGAACGTTTCTGTTTCGTTTTTATGGGAAGATATTCCCGTTTGCAACGAAGGCCTGAAAGGGCTCTAAGTATCCACTTGCAGATTCTGCCAAAACACAGTTTCAAAACTGCTCTATCAAAAGGAAGGCTTATCTCTCCGAGTTGAATGCACACATCATAAAGAGGTTTCTGAGAATGCTTCTGCCTGGTTTATATGTGAAGATATTTCCTTTTCCACCATAGGCCTCAAAGCGCTCCAAACGAACACTTGCAGATTCTACAAAAAGAGTGTTTCAAAACTGCTCTTTCAAAGGAAGTGTTCAACTCTGTGAGTTGGATTCATACTACACAAAGCAGTTTCACAGAACTCTTCTGTTTAGTTTTTATGGGAAGATATTCCCGTTTCCAACGAAGGCCTGAAAGGGCTCCAAATATCCACTTGCAGATTCTGCAAAAATACAGTTTCAAAACTGCTCTATCAAAAGGAAGGCTTATCTCTCTGAGTTGAATGCACACATCATAAAGAGCTTTCTGAGAATGCTTCTGCCTTGTTTATATATGAAGATATTTCTTTTTCCACCATAGGCCTCAAATCGCTCCAAATGAACACTTGCAGATTCTACAAAAAGAGTGTTTCATAACTGCTATAGCAAAGGAAAGGTTCACTTCTGTGAGTTGAACACAAACATCTCAAAGCAGTTTGTGAGAATGCTTCTGTCCAGTTTTTATGGGAAGATATTCCCGCTTCTAGCAAAGGCCTGAAAGAGCTCCAAATATCCACTTGCAGATGCTGCAAAAAGACTCTTTCCAAACTGCTCCATGAAAAAGAAGGTTCAACTCTGTGAGTTGAATGCACACATCATAAAGAAGTTTCAAAGAATGCTTCTGTCTAGGTTTTATGTGAAGATATTTCTTTTTCCACCATAGGCCTCAAAGCGCTCCAAATGAACACTTGCAGATTCTACAAAAAGAGTGTTTCATAACTGCTCTAGCAAAGGAAAGGTTCACCTCTGTGAGTTGAACACACACATCACAAAGCAGTTTGTGAGAATGCTTCTGTCCAGTTTTAATGGGAAGATATTCCCGCTTCTAACAAAGGCCTGAAAGAGCTCCAAATATCCACTTGCAGATGCTGCAAAAAGACTCTTTCCAAACTGCTCCATGAAAAGGAATGTTCAACTCTGTGAGTTGAATGCACACATCATAAAGAAGTTTCAAAGAATGCTTCTGTCTAGGTTTTATGTGAAGATATTTCCCTTTCCACCATAGGCCTCAAAGCGCTCCAAATGAACACTTGCAGATTCTAAAAAAAGAGTGTTTCAAAGCTGCTCTTTCAAAAGAAGTGTTCAACTCTGTGAGTTGGATTCATACTTCACAAAGCAGTTTCACAGAACGTTTCTGTTTCGTTTTTATGGGAAGATATTCCCGTTTGCAACGAAGGCCTGAAAGGGCTCTAAGTATCCACTTGCAGATTCTGCCAAAACACAGTTTCAAAACTGCTCTATCAAAAGGAAGGCTTATCTCTCCGAGTTGAATGCACACATCATAAAGAGGTTTCTGAGAATGCTTCTGCCTGGTTTATATGTGAAGATATTTCCTTTTCCACCATAGGCCTCAAAGCGCTCCAAACGAACACTTGCAGATTCTACAAAAAGAGTGTTTCAAAACTGCTCTTTCAAAGGAAGTGTTCAACTCTGTGAGTTGGATTCATACTACACAAAGCAGTTTCACAGAACTCTTCTGTTTAGTTTCTATGGGAAGATATTCCCGTTTCCAACGAAGGCCTGAAAGGGCTCCAAATATCCACTTGCAGATTCTGCAAAAACACAGGTTCAAAACTGCTCTATCAAAAGGAAGGCTTATCTCTCTGAGTTGAATGCACACATCATAAAGGGGTTTCTGAGAATGCTTCTGCCTTGTTTATATATGAAGATATTTCTTTTTCCACCATAGGCCTCCAAGCGCTCCAAATGAACACTTGCAGATTCTACAAAAAGAGTGTTTCATAACTGCTCTAGCAAAGGAAAGGTTCACCTCTGTGAGTTGAACACACACATCACAAAGCAGTTTGTGAGAATGCTTCTGTCCAGTTTTAATGGGAAGATATTCCCGCTTCTAACAAAGGCCTGAAAGAGCTCCAAATATCCACTTGCAGATGCTGCAAAAAGACTCTTTCCAAACTGCTCCATGAAAAGGAATGTTCAACTCTGTGAGTTGAATGCACACATCATAAAGAAGTTTCAAAGAATGCTTCTGTCTAGGTTTTATGTGAAGATATTTCCTTTTCCACCATAGGCCTCAAAGCGCTCCAAATGAACACTTGCAGATTCTACAAAAAGAGTGTTTCAAAGCTGCTCTTTCAAAAGAAGTGTTCAACTCTGTGAGTTGGATTCATACTTCACAAAGGAGTTTCACAGAACGCTTCTGTTTAGTTTTTATGGGAAGATATTCCCGTTTCCAACGAAGGCCTGAAAGGGCTCCAAGTATACACTTGCAGATTCTGCCAAAACACACTTTCCAAACTGCTCTATCAAAAGGAAGGCTTATCTCTCCGAGTTGAATGCACACATCATAAAGAGGTTTCTGAGAATGCTTCTGCCTGGATTATATGTGAAGATATTTCCTTTTCCACCATATGCCTCAAAGCGCTCCAAACGAACACTTTCAGATTCTACAAAAAGAGTGTTTCAAACTGCTCTTTGAAAGGAAGTGTTCAACTCTGTGAGTTGGATTCATACTACACAAAGCAGTTTCACAGAACTCTTCTGTTTAGTTTTTAATGGAAGATATTCCCGTTTCCAACGAAGGCCTGAAAGGGCTCCAAATATCCACTTGCAGATTCTGCAAAAACACAGTTTCAAAACTGCTCTATCAAAAGGAAGGCTTATCTCTCTGAGTTGAATGCACACATCATAAAGAGCTTTCTGAGAATGCTTCTGCCTTGTTTATATATGAAGATATTTCTTTTTCCACCGTAGGCCTCAAATCGCTCCAAATGAACACTTGCAGATTCTACAAAAAGAGTGTTTCATAACTGCTCTAGCAAAGGAAAGGTTCACCTCTGTGAGTTGAACACACACATCACAAAGCAGTTTGTGAGAATGCTTCTGTCCAGTTTTTATGGGAAGATATTCCCGCTTCTAACAAAGGCCTGAAAGAGCTCCAAATATCCACTTGCAGATGCTGCAAAAAGACTCTTTCCAAACTGCTCCATGAAAAGGAAGGTTCAACTCTGTGAGTTGAATGCACACATCATAAAGAAGTTTCAAAGAATGCTTCTGTCTAGGTATTATGTGACGATATTTCCTTTTCCACCATAGGCCTCAAAGCGCTCCAAATGAACACATGTAGATTCTACAAAAAGAGTGTTTCATAACTGCTCTAGCAAAGGAAAGGTTCACCTCTGTGAGTTGAACACACACATCACAAAGCAGTTTGTGAGAATGCTTCGGTTTAGTTTTTATGGGAAGATATTCCCGCTTCTAACAAAGGCCTGAAAGAACTCCAAATATCCACTTGCAGATGCTGCAAAAAGACTCTTTCCAAACTGCTCCATGAAAAAGAAGGTTCAACTCTGTGAGTTGAATGCACACATCATAAAGAAGTTTCAAAGAATGCTTCTGTCTAGGTTTTATGTGAAGATATTTCTTTTTCCACCATAGGCCTCAAAGCGCTCCAAATGAACACTTGCAGATTCTACAAAAAGAGTGTTTCATAACTGCTCTAGCAAAGGAAAGGTTCACCTCTGTGAGTTGAACACAGACATCACAAAGCAGTTTGTGAGAATGCTTCTGTCCAGTTTTAATGGGAAGATATTCCCGCTTCTAACAAAGGCCTGAAAGAGCTCCAAATATCCACTTGCAGATGCTGCAAAAAGACTCTTTCCAAACTGCTCCATGAAAAGGAATGTTCAACTCTGTGAGTTGAATGCACACATCATAAAGAAGTTTCAAAGAATGCTTCTGTCTAGGTTTTATGTGAAGATATTTCCTTTTCCACCATAGGCCTCAAAGCGCTCCAAATGAACACTTGCAGATTCTACAAAAAGAGTGTTTCAAAGCTGCTCTTTCAAAAGAAGTGTTCAACTCTGTGAGTTGGATTCATACTTCACAAAGGAGTTTCACAGAACGCTTCTGTTTAGTTTTTATGGGAAGATATTCCCGTTTCCAACGAAGGCCTGAAAGGGCTCCAAATATACACTTGCAGATTCTGCAAAAACACAGTTGCAAAACTGCTCTATCAAAAGGAAGGCTTATCTCTCCGAGTTGAATGCACACATCATAAAGATGTTTCTGAGAATGCTTCTGCCTGGATTATATGTGAAGATATTTCCTTTTCCACCATAGGCCTCAAAGCGCTCCAAACGAACACTTGCAGATTCTACAAGAAGAGTGTTTCAAAACTGCTCTTTGAAAGGAAGTGTTCAACTCTGTGAGTTGGATTCATACTACACAAAGCAGTTTCACAGAACTCTTCTGTTTAGTTTTTAAAGGAAGATATTCCCGTTTCCAACGAAGGCCTGAAAGGGCTCCAAATATCCACTTGCAGATTCTGCAAAAACACAGTTTCAAAACTGCTCTATCAAAAGGAAGGCTTATCTCTCCGAGTTGAATGCACACATCATAAAGAGGTTTCTGAGAATGCTTCTGCCTGGTTTATATGTGAAGATATTTCCTTTTCCACCATAGGCCTCAAAGCGCTCCAAACGAACACTTGCAGATTCTACAAAAAGAGTGTTTCAAAACTGCTCTTTCAAAAGAAGTGTTCAACTCTGTGAGTTGGATTCATACTACACAAAGCAGTTTCACAGAACTCTTCTGTTTAGTTTTTATGGGAAGATATTCCCGTTTCCAACGAAGGCCTGAAAGGGCTCCAAATATCCACTTGCAGATTCTGCAAAAACACAGTTTCAAAACTGCTCTATCAAAAGGAAGGCTTATCTCTCTGAGTTGAATGCACACATCATAAAGAGCTTTCTGAGAATGCTTCTGCCTTGTTTATATATGAAGATATTTCTTTTTCCACCATAGGCCTCAAATCGCTCCAAATGAACACTTGCAGATTCTACAAAAAGAGTGTTTCATAACTGCTCTAGCAAAGGAAAGGTTCACCTCTGTGAGTTGAACACACACATCACAAAGCAGTTTGTGAGAATGCTTCTGTCCAGTTTTTATGGGAAGATATTCCCGCTTCTAACAAAGGCCTGAAAGAGCTCCAAATATCCACTTGCAGATGCTGCAAAAAGACTCTTTCCAAACTGCTCCGTGAAAAGGAAGGTTCAACTCTGTGAGTTGAATGCACACATCATAAAGAAGTTTCAAAGAATGCTTCTGTCTAGGTATTATGTGACGATATTTCCTTTTCCACCATAGGCCTCAAAGCGCTCCAAATGAACACATGTAGATTCTACAAAAAGAGTGTTTCAAAGCTGCTCTTTCAAAAGAAGTGTTCAACTCTGTGAGTTGGATTCATACTTCACAAAGCAGTTTCACAGAACGTTTCTGTTTCGTTTTTATGGGAAGATATTCCCGTTTGCAACGAAGGCCTGAAAGGGCTCTAAGTATCCACTTGCAGATTCTGCCAAAACACAGTTTCAAAACTGCTCTATCAAAAGGAAGGCTTATCTCTCCGAGTTGAATGCACACATCATAAAGAGGTTTCTGAGAATGCTTCTGCCTGGTTTATATGTGAAGATATTTCCTTTTCCACCATAGGCCTCAAAGCGCTCCAAACGAACACTTGCAGATTCTACAAAAAGAGTGTTTCAAAACTGCTCTTTCAAAGGAAGTGTTCAACTCTGTGAGTTGGATTCATACTACACAAAGCAGTTTCACAGAACTCTTCTGTTTAGTTTTTATGGGAAGATATTCCCGTTTCCAACGAAGGCCTGAAAGGGCTCCAAATATCCACTTGCAGATTCTGCAAAAATACAGTTTCAAAACTGCTCTATCAAAAGGAAGGCTTATCTCTCTGAGTTGAATGCACACATCATAAAGAGCTTTCTGAGAATGCTTCTGCCTTGTTTATATATGAAGATATTTCTTTTTCCACCATAGGCCTCAAATCGCTCCAAATGAACACTTGCAGATTCTACAAAAAGAGTGTTTCATAACTGCTATAGCAAAGGAAAGGTTCACTTCTGTGAGTTGAACACAAACATCTCAAAGCAGTTTGTGAGAATGCTTCTGTCCAGTTTTTATGGGAAGATATTCCCGCTTCTAGCAAAGGCCTGAAAGAGCTCCAAATATCCACTTGCAGATGCTGCAAAAAGACTCTTTCCAAACTGCTCCATGAAAAAGAAGGTTCAACTCTGTGAGTTGAATGCACACATCATAAAGAAGTTTCAAAGAATGCTTCTGTCTAGGTTTTATGTGAAGATATTTCTTTTTCCACCATAGGCCTCAAAGCGCTCTAAATGAACACTTGCAGATTCTACAAAAAGAGTGTTTCATAACTGCTCTAGCAAAGGAAAGGTTCACCTCTGTGAGTTGAACACACACATCACAAAGCAGTTTGTGAGAATGCTTCTGTCCAGTTTTAATGGGAAGATATTCCCGCTTCTAACAAAGGCCTGAAAGAGCTCCAAATATCCACTTGCAGATGCTGCAAAAAGACTCTTTCCAAACTGCTCCATGAAAAGGAATGTTCAACTCTGTGAGTTGAATGCACACATCATAAAGAAGTTTCAAAGAATGCTTCTGTCTAGGTTTTATGTGAAGATATTTCCCTTTCCACCATAGGCCTCAAAGCGCTCCAAATGAACACTTGCAGATTCTAAAAAAAGAGTGTTTCAAAGCTGCTCTTTCAAAAGAAGTGTTCAACTCTGTGAGTTGGATTCATACTTCACAAAGCAGTTTCACAGAACGTTTCTGTTTCGTTTTTATGGGAAGATATTCCCGTTTGCAACGAAGGCCTGAAAGGGCTCTAAGTATCCACTTGCAGATTCTGCCAAAACACACTTTCAAAACTGCTCTATCAAAAGGAAGGCTTATCTCTCCGAGTTGAATGCACACATCATAAAGAGGTTTCTGAGAATGCTTCTGCCTGGTTTATATGTGAAGATATTTCCTTTTCCACCATAGGCCTCAAAGCGCTCCAAACGAACACTTGCAGATTCTACAAAAAGAGTGTTTCAAAACTGCTCTTTCAAAGGAAGTGTTCAACTCTGTGAGTTGGATTCATACTACACAAAGCAGTTTCACAGAACTCTTCTGTTTAGTTTCTATGGGAAGATATTCCCGTTTCCAACGAAGGCCTGAAAGGGCTCCAAATATCCACTTGCAGATTCTGCAAAAACACAGGTTCAAAACTGCTCTATCAAAAGGAAGGCTTATCTCTCTGAGTTGAATGCACACATCATAAAGGGGTTTCTGAGAATGCTTCTGCCTTGTTTATATATGAAGATATTTCTTTTTCCACCATAGGCCTCCAAGCGCTCCAAATGAACACTTGCAGACTCTACAAAAAGAGTGTTTCATAACTGCTCTAGCAAAGGAAAGGTTCACCTCTGTGAGTTGAACACACACATCACAAAGCAGTTTGTGAGAATGCTTCTGTCCAGTTTTTATGGGAAGATATTCCCGCTTCTAACAAAGGCCTGAAAGAGCTCCAAATATCCACTTGCAGATGCTGCAAAAAGACTCTTTCCAAACTGCTCCGTGAAAAGGAAGGTTCAACTCTGTGAGTTGAATGCACACATCATAAAGAAGTTTCAAAGAATGCTTCTGTCTAGGTATTATGTGACGATATTTCCTTTTCCACCATAGGCCTCAAAGCGCTCCAAATGAACACATGTAGATTCTACAAAAAGAGTGTTTCAAAGCTGCTCTTTCAAAAGAAGTGTTCAACTCTGTGAGTTGGATTCATACTTCACAAAGCAGTTTCACAGAACGTTTCTGTTTCGTTTTTATGGGAAGATATTCCCGTTTGCAACGAAGGCCTGAAAGGGCTCTAAGTATCCACTTGCAGATTCTGCCAAAACACAGTTTCAAAACTGCTCTATCAAAAGGAAGGCTTATCTCTCCGAGTTGAATGCACACATCATAAAGAGGTTTCTGAGAATGCTTCTGCCTGGTTTATATGTGAAGATATTTCCTTTTCCACCATAGGCCTCAAAGCGCTCCAAACGAACACTTGCAGATTCTACAAAAAGAGTGTTTCAAAACTGCTCTTTCAAAGGAAGTGTTCAACTCTGTGAGTTGGATTCATACTACACAAAGCAGTTTCACAGAACTCTTCTGTTTAGTTTTTATGGGAAGATATTCCCGTTTCCAACGAAGGCCTGAAAGGGCTCCAAATATCCACTTGCAGATTCTGCAAAAATACAGTTTCAAAACTGCTCTATCAAAAGGAAGGCTTATCTCTCTGAGTTGAATGCACACATCATAAAGAGCTTTCTGAGAATGCTTCTGCCTTGTTTATATATGAAGATATTTCTTTTTCCACCATAGGCCTCAAATCGCTCCAAATGAACACTTGCAGATTCTACAAAAAGAGTGTTTCATAACTGCTATAGCAAAGGAAAGGTTCACTTCTGTGAGTTGAACACAAACATCTCAAAGCAGTTTGTGAGAATGCTTCTGTCCAGTTTTTATGGGAAGATATTCCCGCTTCTAGCAAAGGCCTGAAAGAGCTCCAAATATCCACTTGCAGATGCTGCAAAAAGACTCTTTCCAAACTGCTCCATGAAAAAGAAGGTTCAACTCTGTGAGTTGAATGCACACATCATAAAGAAGTTTCAAAGAATGCTTCTGTCTAGGTTTTATGTGAAGATATTTCTTTTTCCACCATAGGCCTCAAAGCGCTCTAAATGAACACTTGCAGATTCTACAAAAAGAGTGTTTCATAACTGCTCTAGCAAAGGAAAGGTTCACCTCTGTGAGTTGAACACACACATCACAAAGCAGTTTGTGAGAATGCTTCTGTCCAGTTTTAATGGGAAGATATTCCCGCTTCTAACAAAGGCCTGAAAGAGCTCCAAATATCCACTTGCAGATGCTGCAAAAAGACTCTTTCCAAACTGCTCCATGAAAAGGAATGTTCAACTCTGTGAGTTGAATGCACACATCATAAAGAAGTTTCAAAGAATGCTTCTGTCTAGGTTTTATGTGAAGATATTTCCCTTTCCACCATAGGCCTCAAAGCGCTCCAAATGAACACTTGCAGATTCTAAAAAAAGAGTGTTTCAAAGCTGCTCTTTCAAAAGAAGTGTTCAACTCTGTGAGTTGGATTCATACTTCACAAAGCAGTTTCACAGAACGTTTCTGTTTCGTTTTTATGGGAAGATATTCCCGTTTGCAACGAAGGCCTGAAAGGGCTCTAAGTATCCACTTGCAGATTCTGCCAAAACACACTTTCAAAACTGCTCTATCAAAAGGAAGGCTTATCTCTCCGAGTTGAATGCACACATCATAAAGAGGTTTCTGAGAATGCTTCTGCCTGGTTTATATGTGAAGATATTTCCTTTTCCACCATAGGCCTCAAAGCGCTCCAAACGAACACTTGCAGATTCTACAAAAAGAGTGTTTCAAAACTGCTCTTTCAAAGGAAGTGTTCAACTCTGTGAGTTGGATTCATACTACACAAAGCAGTTTCACAGAACTCTTCTGTTTAGTTTCTATGGGAAGATATTCCCGTTTCCAACGAAGGCCTGAAAGGGCTCCAAATATCCACTTGCAGATTCTGCAAAAACACAGGTTCAAAACTGCTCTATCAAAAGGAAGGCTTATCTCTCTGAGTTGAATGCACACATCATAAAGGGGTTTCTGAGAATGCTTCTGCCTTGTTTATATATGAAGATATTTCTTTTTCCACCATAGGCCTCCAAGCGCTCCAAATGAACACTTGCAGATTCTACAAAAAGAGTGTTTCATAACTGCTCTAGCAAAGGAAAGGTTCACCTCTGTGAGTTGAACACACACATCACAAAGCAGTTTGTGAGAATGCTTCTGTCCAGTTTTAATGGGAAGATATTCCCGCTTCTAACAAAGGCCTGAAAGAGCTCCAAATATCCACTTGCAGATGCTGCAAAAAGACTCTTTCCAAACTGCTCCATGAAAAGGAATGTTCAACTCTGTGAGTTGAATGCACACATCATAAAGAAGTTTCAAAGAATGCTTCTGTCTAGGTTTTATGTGAAGATATTTCCTTTTCCACCATAGGCCTCAAAGCGCTCCAAATGAACACTTGCAGATTCTACAAAAAGAGTGTTTCAAAGCTGCTCTTTCAAAAGAAGTGTTCAACTCTGTGAGTTGGATTCATACTTCACAAAGGAGTTTCACAGAACGCTTCTGTTTAGTTTTTATGGGAAGATATTCCCGTTTCCAACGAAGGCCTGAAAGGGCTCCAAGTATACACTTGCAGATTCTGCCAAAACACACTTTCAAAACTGCTCTATCAAAAGGAAGGCTTATCTCTCCGAGTTGAATGCACACATCATAAAGAGGTTTCTGAGAATGCTTCTGCCTGGATTATATGTGAAGATATTTCCTTTTCCACCATAGGCCTCAAAGCGCTCCAAACGAACACTTGCAGATTCTACAAAAAGAGTGTTTCAAACTGCTCTTTGAAAGGAAGTGTTCAACTCTGTGAGTTGGATTCATACTACACAAAGCAGTTTCACAGAACTCTTCTGTTTAGTTTTTAATGGAAGATATTCCCGTTTCCAACGAAGGCCTGAAAGGGCTCCAAATATCCACTTGCAGATTCTGCAAAAACACAGTTTCAAAACTGCTCTATCAAAAGGAAGGCTTATCTCTCTGAGTTGAATGCACACATCATAAAGAGCTTTCTGAGAATGCTTCTGCCTTGTTTATATATGAAGATATTTCTTTTTCCACCATAGGCCTCAAATCGCTCCAAATGAACACTTGCAGATTCTACAAAAAGAGTGTTTCATAACTGCTCTAGCAAAGGAAAGGTTCACCTCTGTGAGTTGAACACACACATCACAAAGCAGTTTGTGAGAATGCTTCTGTCCAGTTTTTATGGGAAGATATTCCCGCTTCTAACAAAGGCCTGAAAGAGCTCCAAATATCCACTTGCAGATGCTGCAAAAAGACTCTTTCCAAACTGCTCCATGAAAAGGAAGGTTCAACTCTGTGAGTTGAATGCACACATCATAAAGAAGTTTCAAAGAATGCTTCTGTCTAGGTATTATGTGACGATATTTCCTTTTCCACCATAGGCCTCAAAGCGCTCCAAATGAACACATGTAGATTCTACAAAAAGAGTGTTTCAAAGCTGCTCTTTCAAAAGAAGTGTTCAACTCTGTGAGTTGGATTCATACTTCACAAAGCAGTTTCACAGAACGTTTCTGTTTCGTTTTTATGGGAAGATATTCCCGTTTGCAACGAAAGCCTGAAAGGGCTCTAAGTATCCACTTGCAGATTCTGCCAAAACACACTTTCAAAACTGCTCTATCAAAAGGAAGGCTTATCTCTCCGAGTTGAATGCACACATCATAAAGAGGTTTCTGAGAATGCTTCTGCCTGGTTTATATGTGAAGATATTTCCTTTTCCACCATAGGCCTCAAAGCGCTCCAAACGAACACTTGCAGATTCTACAAAAAGAGTGTTTCAAAACTGCTCTTTCAAAGGAAGTGTTCAACTCTGTGAGTTGGATTCATACTACACAAAGCAGTTTCACAGAACTCTTCTGTTTAGTTTTTATGGGAAGATATTCCCGTTTCCAACGAAGGCCTGAAAGGGCTCCAAATATCCACTTGCAGATTCTGCAAAAACACAGGTTCAAAACTGCTCTATCAAAAGGAAGGCTTATCTCTCTGAGTTGAATGCACACATCATAAAGGGGTTTCTGAGAATGCTTCTGCCTTGTTTATATATGAAGATATTTCTTTTTCCACCATAGGCCTCAAAGCGCTCCAAATGAACACTTGCAAATTCTACAAAAAGAGTGTTTCATAACTGCTCTAGCAAAGGAAAGGTTCACCTCTGTGAGTTGAACACACACATCACAAAGCAGTTTGTGAGAATGCTTCGGTTTAGTTTTTATGGGAAGATATTCCCGCTTCTAACAAAGGCCTGAAAGAGCTCCAAATATCCACTTGCAGATGCTGCAAAAAGACTCTTTCCAAACTGCTCCAGGAAAAAGAAGGTTCAACTCTGTGAGTTGAATGCACACATCATAAGGAAGTTTCAAAGAATGCTTCTGTCTAGGTTTTATGTGAAGATATTTCTTTTTCCACCATAGGCCTCAAAGCGCTCCAAATGAACACTTGCAGATTCTACAAAAAGAGTGTTTCATAACTGCTCTAGCAAAGGAAAGGTTCACCTCTGTGAGTTGAACACACACATCACAAAGCAGTTTGTGAGAATGCTTCTGTCCAGTTTTAATGGGAAGATATTCCCGCTTCTAACAAAGGCCTGAAAGAGGTCCAAATATCCACTTGCATATGCTGCAAAAAGACTCTTTCCAAACTGCTCCATGAAAAGGAATGTTCAACTCTGTGAGTTGAATGCTCACATCATAAAGAAGTTTCAAAGAATGCTTCTGTCTAGGTTTTATGTGAAGATATTTCCTTTTCCACCATAGGCCTCAAAGCGCTCCAAATGAACACTTGCAGATTCTACAAAAAGAGTGTTTCAAAGCTGCTCTTTCAAAAGAAGTGTTCAACTCTGTGAGTTGGATTCATACTTCACAAAGGAGTTTCACAGAACGCTTCTGTTTCGTTTTTATGGGAAGATATTCCCGTTTCCAACGAAGGCCTGAAAGGGCTCCAAATATACACTTGCAGATTCTGCAAAAACACAGTTGCAAAACTGCTCTATCAAAAGGAAGACTTATCTCTCCGAGTTGAATGCACACATCATAAAGAGGTTTCTGAGAATGCTTCTGCCTGGATTATATGTGAAGATATTTCCTCTTCCACCGTAGGCCTCAAAGCGCTCCAAACGAACACTTGCAGATTCTACAAAAAGAGTGTTTCAAAACTGCTCTTTCAAAAGAAGTGTTCAACTCTGTGAGTTGGATTCATACTACACAAAGCAGTTTCACAGAACTCTTCTGTTTAGTTTTTATGGGAAGATATTCCCGTTTCCAACGAAGGCCTGAAAGGGCTCCAAATATCCACTTGCAGATTCTGCAAAAACACAGGTTCAAAACTGCTCTATCAAAAGGAAGGCTTATCTCTCTGAGTTGAATGCACACATCATAAAGGGGTTTCTGAGAATGCTTCTGCCTTGTTTATATATGAAGATATTTCTTTTTCCACCATAGGCCTCCAAGCGCTCCAAATGAACACTTGCAGATTCTACAAAAAGAGTGTTTCATAACTGCTCTAGCAAAGGAAAGGTTCACCTCTGTGAGTTGAACACACACATCACAAAGCAGTTTGTGAGAATGCTTCTGTCCAGTTTTTATGGGAAGATATTCCCGCTTCTAACAAAGGCCTGAAAGAGCTCCAAATATCCACTTGCAGATGCTGCAAAAAGACTCTTTCCAAACTGCTCCATGAAAAAGAAGGTTCAACTCTGTGAGTTGAATGCACACATCATAAAGAAGTTTCAAAGAATGCTTCTGTCTAGGTTTTATGTGAAGATATTTCTTTTTCCACCATAGGCCTCAAAGCGCTCCAAATGAACACTTGCAGATTCTACAAAAAGAGTGTTTCATAACTGCTCTAGCAAAGGAAAGGTTCACCTCTGTGAGTTGAACACACACATCACAAAGCAGTTTGTGAGAATGTTTCTGTCCAGTTTTAATGGGAAGATATTCCCGCTTCTAACAAAGGCCTGAAAGAGCTCCAAATATCCACTTGCAGATGCTGCAAAAAGACTCTTTCCAAACTGCTCCATGAAAAGGAATGTTCAACTCTGTGAGTTGAATGCACACATCATAAAGAAGTTTCAAAGAATGCTTCTGTCTAGGTTTTATGTGAAGATATTTCCCTTTCCACCATAGGCCTCAAAGCGCTCCAAATGAACACTTGCAGATTCTAAAAAAAGAGTGTTTCAAAGCTGCTCTTTCAAAAGAAGTGTTCAACTCTGTGAGTTGGATTCATACTTCACAAAGCAGTTTCACAGAACGTTTCTGTTTCGTTTTTATGGGAAGATATTCCCGTTTGCAACGAAGGCCTGAAAGGGATCTAAGTATCCACTTGCAGATTCTGCCAAAACACACTTTCAAAACTGCTCTATCAAAAGGAAGGCTTATCTCTCCGAGTTGAATGCACACATCATAAAGAGGTTTCTGAGAATGCTTCTGCCTGGTTTATATGTGAAGATATTTCCTTTTCCACCATAGGCCTCAAAGCGCTCCAAACGAACACTTGCAGATTCTACAAAAAGAGTGTTTCAAAACTGCTCTTTCAAAGGAAGTGTTCAACTCTGTGAGTTGGATTCATACTACACAAAGCAGTTTCACAGAACTCTTCTGTTTAGTTTTTATGGGAAGATATTCCCGTTTCCAACGAAGGCCTGAAAGGGCTCCAAATATCCACTTGCAGATTCTGCAAAAACACAGGTTCAAAACTGCTCTATCAAAAGGAAGGCTTATCTCTCTGAGTTGAATGCACACATCATAAAGGGGTTTCTGAGAATGCTTCTGCCTTGTTTATATATGAAGATATTTCTTTTTCCACCATAGGCCTCCAAGCGCTCCAAATGAACACTTGCAGATTCTACAAAAAGAGTGTTTCATAACTGCTCTAGCAAAGGAAAGGTTCACCTCTGTGAGTTGAACACACACATCACAAAGCAGTTTGTGAGAATGCTTCGGTTTAGTTTTTATGGGAAGATATTCCCGCTTCTAACAAAGGCCTGAAAGAGCTCCAAATATCCACTTGCAGATGCTGCAAAAAGACTCTTTCCAAACTGCTCCATGAAAAAGAAGGTTCAACTCTGTGAGTTGAATGCACACATCATAAAGAAGTTTCAAAGAATGCTTCTGTCTAGGTTTTATGTGAAGATATTTCTTTTTCCACCATAGGCCTCAAAGCGCTCCAAATGAACACTTGCAGATTCTACAAAAAGAGTGTTTCATAACTGCTCTAGCAAAGGAAAGGTTCACCTCTGTGAGTTGAACACACACATCACAAAGCAGTTTGTGAGAATGCTTCTGTCCAGTTTTAATGGGAAGATATTCCCGCTTCTAACAAAGGCCTGAAAGAGCTCCAAATATCCACTTGCAGATGCTGCAAAAAGACTCTTTCCAAACTGCTCCATGAAAAGGAAGGTTCAACTCTGTGAGTTGAATGCACACATCATAAAGAAGTTTCAAAGAATGCTTCTGTCTAGGTATTATGTGACGATATTTCCTTTTCCACCATAGGCCTCAAAGCGCTCCAAATGAACACATGTAGATTCTACAAAAAGAGTGTTTCAAAGCTGCGCTTTCAAAAGAAGTGTTCAACTCTGTGAGTTGGATTCATACTTCACAAAGCAGTTTCACAGAACGTTTCTGTTTCGTTTTTATGGGAAGATATTCCCGTTTGCAACGAAGGCCTGAAAGGGCTCTAAGTATCCACTTGCAGATTCTGCCAAAACACAGTTTCAAAACTGCTCTATCAAAAGGAAGGCTTATCTCTCCGAGTTGAATGCACACATCATAAAGAGGTTTCTGAGAATGCTTCTGCCTGGTTTATATGTGAAGATATTTCCTTTTCCACCATAGGCCTCAAAGCGCTCCAAACGAACACTTGCAGATTCTACAAAAAGAGTGTTTCAAAACTGCTCTTTCAAAGGAAGTGTTCAACTCTGTGAGTTGGATTCATACTACACAAAGCAGTTTCACAGAACTCTTCTGTTTAGTTTTTATGGGAAGATATTCCCGTTTCCAACGAAGGCCTGAAAGGGCTCCAAATATCCACTTGCAGATTCTGCAAAAATACAGTTTCAAAACTGCTCTATCAAAAGGAAGGCTTATCTCTCTGAGTTGAATGCACACATCATAAAGAGCTTTCTGAGAATGCTTCTGCCTTGTTTATATATGAAGATATTTCTTTTTCCACCATAGGCCTCAAATCGCTCCAAATGAACACTTGCAGATTCTACAAAAAGAGTGTTTCATAACTGCTATAGCAAAGGAAAGGTTCACTTCTGTGAGTTGAACACAAACATCTCAAAGCAGTTTGTGAGAATGCTTCTGTCCAGTTTTTATGGGAAGATATTCCCGCTTCTAGCAAAGGCCTGAAAGAGCTCCAAATATCCACTTGCAGATGCTGCAAAAAGACTCTTTCCAAACTGCTCCATGAAAAAGAAGGTTCAACTCTGTGAGTTGAATGCACACATCATAAAGAAGTTTCAAAGAATGCTTCTGTCTAGGTTTTATGTGAAGATATTTCTTTTTCCACCATAGGCCTCAAAGCGCTCCAAATGAACACTTGCAGATTCTACAAAAAGAGTGTTTCATAACTGCTCTAGCAAAGGAAAGGTTCACCTCTGTGAGTTGAACACACACATCACAAAGCAGTTTGTGAGAATGCTTCTGTCCAGTTTTAATGGGAAGATATTCCCGCTTCTAACAAAGGCCTGAAAGAGCTCCAAATATCCACTTGCAGATGCTGCAAAAAGACTCTTTCCAAACTGCTCCATGAAAAGGAATGTTCAACTCTGTGAGTTGAATGCACACATCATAAAGAAGTTTCAAAGAATGCTTCTGTCTAGGTTTTATGTGAAGATATTTCCCTTTCCACCATAGGCCTCAAAGCGCTCCAAATGAACACTTGCAGATTCTAAAAAAAGAGTGTTTCAAAGCTGCTCTTTCAAAAGAAGTGTTCAACTCTGTGAGTTGGATTCATACTTCACAAAGCAGTTTCACAGAACGTTTCTGTTTCGTTTTTATGGGAAGATATTCCCGTTTGCAACGAAGGCCTGAAAGGGCTCTAAGTATCCACTTGCAGATTCTGCCAAAACACACTTTCAAAACTGCTCTATCAAAAGGAAGGCTTATCTCTCCGAGTTGAATGCACACATCATAAAGAGGTTTCTGAGAATGCTTCTGCCTGGTTTATATGTGAAGATATTTCCTTTTCCACCATAGGCCTCAAAGCGCTCCAAACGAACACTTGCAGATTCTACAAAAAGAGTGTTTCAAAACTGCTCTTTCAAAGGAAGTGTTCAACTCTGTGAGTTGGATTCATACTACACAAAGCAGTTTCACAGAACTCTTCTGTTTAGTTTCTATGGGAAGATATTCCCGTTTCCAACGAAGGCCTGAAAGGGCTCCAAATATCCACTTGCAGATTCTGCAAAAACACAGGTTCAAAACTGCTCTATCAAAAGGAAGGCTTATCTCTCTGAGTTGAATGCACACATCATAAAGGGGTTTCTGAGAATGCTTCTGCCTTGTTTATATATGAAGATATTTCTTTTTCCACCATAGGCCTCCAAGCGCTCCAAATGAACACTTGCAGATTCTACAAAAAGAGTGTTTCATAACTGCTCTAGCAAAGGAAAGGTTCACCTCTGTGAGTTGAACACACACATCACAAAGCAGTTTGTGAGAATGCTTCTGTCCAGTTTTAATGGGAAGATATTCCCGCTTCTAACAAAGGCCTGAAAGAGCTCCAAATATCCACTTGCAGATGCTGCAAAAAGACTCTTTCCAAACTGCTCCATGAAAAGGAATGTTCAACTCTGTGAGTTGAATGCACACATCATAAAGAAGTTTCAAAGAATGCTTCTGTCTAGGTTTTATGTGAAGATATTTCCTTTTCCACCATAGGCCTCAAAGCGCTCCAAATGAACACTTGCAGATTCTACAAAAAGAGTGTTTCAAAGCTGCTCTTTCAAAAGAAGTGTTCAACTCTGTGAGTTGGATTCATACTTCACAAAGGAGTTTCACAGAACGCTTCTGTTTAGTTTTTATGGGAAGATATTCCCGTTTCCAACGAAGGCCTGAAAGGGCTCCAAGTATACACTTGCAGATTCTGCCAAAACACACTTTCAAAACTGCTCTATCAAAAGGAAGGCTTATCTCTCCGAGTTGAATGCACACATCATAAAGAGGTTTCTGAGAATGCTTCTGCCTGGATTATATGTGAAGATATTTCCTTTTCCACCATAGGCCTCAAAGCGCTCCAAACGAACACTTTCAGATTCTACAAAAAGAGTGTTTCAAACTGCTCTTTGAAAGGAAGTGTTCAACTCTGTGAGTTGGATTCATACTACACAAAGCAGTTTCACAGAACTCTTCTGTTTAGTTTTTAATGGAAGATATTCCCGTTTCCAACGAAGGCCTGAAAGGGCTCCAAATATCCACTTGCAGATTCTGCAAAAACACAGTTTCAAAACTGCTCTATCAAAAGGAAGGCTTATCTCTCTGAGTTGAATGCACACATCATAAAGAGCTTTCTGAGAATGCTTCTGCCTTGTTTATATATGAAGATATTTCTTTTTCCACCATAGGCCTCAAATCGCTCCAAATGAACACTTGCAGATTCTACAAAAAGAGTGTTTCATAACTGCTCTAGCAAAGGAAAGGTTCACCTCTGTGAGTTGAACACACACATCACAAAGCAGTTTGTGAGAATGCTTCTGTCCAGTTTTTATGGGAAGATATTCCCGCTTCTAACAAAGGCCTGAAAGAGTTCCAAATATCCACTTGCAGATGCTGCAAAAAGACTCTTTCCAAACTGCTCCATGAAAAGGAAGGTTCAACTCTGTGAGTTGAATGCACACATCATAAAGAAGTTTCAAAGAATGCTTCTGTCTAGGTATTATGTGACGATATTTCCTTTTCCACCATAGGCCTCAAAGCGCTCCAAATGAACACATGTAGATTCTACAAAAAGAGTGTTTCATAACTGCTCTAGCAAAGGAAAGGTTCACCTCTGTGAGTTGAACACACACATCACAAAGCAGTTTGTGAGAATGCTTCGGTTTAGTTTTTATGGGAAGATATTCCCGCTTCTAACAAAGGCCTGAAAGAACTCCAAATATCCACTTGCAGATGCTGCAAAAAGACTCTTTCCAAACTGCTCCATGAAAAAGAAGGTTCAACTCTGTGAGTTGAATGCACACATCATAAAGAAGTTTCAAAGAATGCTTCTGTCTAGGTTTTATGTGAAGATATTTCTTTTTCCACCATAGGCCTCAAAGCGCTCCAAATGAACACTTGCAGATTCTACAAAAAGAGTGTTTCATAACTGCTCTAGCAAAGGAAAGGTTCACCTCTGTGAGTTGAACACAGACATCACAAAGCAGTTTGTGAGAATGCTTCTGTCCAGTTTTAATGGGAAGATATTCCCGCTTCTAACAAAGGCCTGAAAGAGCTCCAAATATCCACTTGCAGATGCTGCAAAAAGACTCTTTCCAAACTGCTCCATGAAAAGGAATGTTCAACTCTGTGAGTTGAATGCACACATCATAAAGAAGTTTCAAAGAATGCTTCTGTCTAGGTTTTATGTGAAGATATTTCCTTTTCCACCATAGGCCTCAAAGCGCTCCAAATGAACACTTGCAGATTCTACAAAAAGAGTGTTTCAAAGCTGCTCTTTCAAAAGAAGTGTTCAACTCTGTGAGTTGGATTCATACTTCACAAAGGAGTTTCACAGAACGCTTCTGTTTAGTTTTTATGGGAAGATATTCCCGTTTCCAACGAAGGCCTGAAAGGGCTCCAAATATACACTTGCAGATTCTGCAAAAACACAGTTGCAAAACTGCTCTATCAAAAGGAAGGCTTATCTCTCCGAGTTGAATGCACACATCATAAAGAGGTTTCTGAGAATGCTTCTGCCTGGATTATATGTGAAGATATTTCCTTTTCCACCATAGGCCTCAAAGCGCTCCAAACGAACACTTGCAGATTCTACAAGAAGAGTGTTTCAAAACGGCTCTTTGAAAGGAAGTGTTCAACTCTGTGAGTTGGATTCATACTACACAAAGCAGTTTCACAGAACTCTTCTGTTTAGTTTTTAAAGGAAGATATTCCCGTTTCCAACGAAGGCCTGAAAGGGCTCCAAATATCCACTTGCAGATTCTGCAAAAACACAGTTTCAAAACTGCTCTATCAAAAGGAAGGCTTATCTCTCCGAGTTGAATGCACACATCATAAAGAGGTTTCTGAGAATGCTTCTGCCTGGTTTATATGTGAAGATATTTCCTTTTCCACCATAGGCCTCAAAGCGCTCCAAACGAACACTTGCAGATTCTACAAAAAGAGTGTTTCAAAACTGCTCTTTCAAAAGAAGTGTTCAACTCTGTGAGTTGGATTCATACTACACAAAGCAGTTTCACAGAACTCTTCTGTTTAGTTTTTATGGGAAGATATTCCCGTTTCCAACGAAGGCCTGAAAGGGCTCCAAATATCCACTTGCAGATTCTGCAAAAACACAGTTTCAAAACTGCTCTATCAAAAGGAAGGCTTATCTCTCTGAGTTGAATGCACACATCATAAAGAGCTTTCTGAGAATGCTTCTGCCTTGTTTATATATGAAGATATTTCTTTTTCCACCATAGGCCTCAAATCGCTCCAAATGAACACTTGCAGATTCTACAAAAAGAGTGTTTCATAACTGCTCTAGCAAAGGAAAGGTTCACCTCTGTGAGTTGAACACACACATCACAAAGCAGTTTGTGAGAATGCTTCTGTCCAGTTTTTATGGGAAGATATTCCCGCTTCTAACAAAGGCCTGAAAGAGCTCCAAATATCCACTTGCAGATGCTGCAAAAAGACTCTTTCCAAACTGCTCCGTGAAAAGGAAGGTTCAACTCTGTGAGTTGAATGCACACATCATAAAGAAGTTTCAAAGAATGCTTCTGTCTAGGTATTATGTGACGATATTTCCTTTTCCACCATAGGCCTCAAAGCGCTCCAAATGAACACATGTAGATTCTACAAAAAGAGTGTTTCAAAGCTGCTCTTTCAAAAGAAGTGTTCAACTCTGTGAGTTGGATTCATACTTCACAAAGCAGTTTCACAGAACGTTTCTGTTTCGTTTTTATGGGAAGATATTCCCGTTTGCAACGAAGGCCTGAAAGGGCTCTAAGTATCCACTTGCAGATTCTGCCAAAACACAGTTTCAAAACTGCTCTATCAAAAGGAAGGCTTATCTCTCCGAGTTGAATGCACACATCATAAAGAGGTTTCTGAGAATGCTTCTGCCTGGTTTATATGTGAAGATATTTCCTTTTCCACCATAGGCCTCAAAGCGCTCCAAACGAACACTTGCAGATTCTACAAAAAGAGTGTTTCAAAACTGCTCTTTCAAAGGAAGTGTTCAACTCTGTGAGTTGGATTCATACTACACAAAGCAGTTTCACAGAACTCTTCTGTTTAGTTTTTATGGGAAGATATTCCCGTTTCCAACGAAGGCCTGAAAGGGCTCCAAATATCCACTTGCAGATTCTGCAAAAATACAGTTTCAAAACTGCTCTATCAAAAGGAAGGCTTATCTCTCTGAGTTGAATGCACACATCATAAAGAGCTTTCTGAGAATGCTTCTGCCTTGTTTATATATGAAGATATTTCTTTTTCCACCATAGGCCTCAAATCGCTCCAAATGAACACTTGCAGATTCTACAAAAAGAGTGTTTCATAACTGCTATAGCAAAGGAAAGGTTCCCTTCTGTGAGTTGAACACAAACATCTCAAAGCAGTTTGTGAGAATGCTTCTGTCCAGTTTTTATGGGAAGATATTCCCGCTTCTAGCAAAGGCCTGAAAGAGCTCCAAATATCCACTTGCAGATGCTGCAAAAAGACTCTTTCCAAACTGCTCCATGAAAAAGAAGGTTCAACTCTGTGAGTTGAATGCACACATCATAAAGAAGTTTCAAAGAATGCTTCTGTCTAGGTTTTATGTGAAGATATTTCTTTTTCCACCATAGGCCTCAAAGCGCTCCAAATGAACACTTGCAGATTCTACAAAAAGAGTGTTTCATAGCTGCTCTAGCAAAGGAAAGGTTCACCTCTGTGAGTTGAACACACACATCACAAAGCAGTTTGTGAGAATGCTTCTGTCCAGTTTTAATGGGAAGATATTCCCGCTTCTAACAAAGGCCTGAAAGAGCTCCAAATATCCACTTGCAGATGCTGCAAAAAGACTCTTTCCAAACTGCTCCATGAAAAGGAATGTTCAACTCTGTGAGTTGAATGCACACATCATAAAGAAGTTTCAAAGAATGCTTCTGTCTAGGTTTTATGTGAAGATATTTCCCTTTCCACCATAGGCCTCAAAGCGCTCCAAATGAACACTTGCAGATTCTAAAAAAAGAGTGTTTCAAAGCTGCTCTTTCAAAAGAAGTGTTCAACTCTGTGAGTTGGATTCATACTTCACAAAGCAGTTTCACAGAACGTTTCTGTTTCGTTTTTATGGGAAGATATTCCCGTTTGCAACGAAGGCCTGAAAGGGCTCTAAGTATCCACTTGCAGATTCTGCCAAAACACACTTTCAAAACTGCTCTATCAAAAGGAAGGCTTATCTCTCCGAGTTGAATGCACACATCATAAAGAGGTTTCTGAGAATGCTTCTGCCTGGTTTATATGTGAAGATATTTCCTTTTCCACCATAGGCCTCAAAGCGCTCCAAACGAACACTTGCAGATTCTACAAAAAGAGTGTTTCAAAACTGCTCTTTCAAAGGAAGTGTTCAACTCTGTGAGTTGGATTCATACTACACAAAGCAGTTTCACAGAACTCTTCTGTTTAGTTTCTATGGGAAGATATTCCCGTTTCCAACGAAGGCCTGAAAGGGCTCCAAATATCCACTTGCAGATTCTGCAAAAACACAGGTTCAAAACTGCTCTATCAAAAGGAAGGCTTATCTCTCTGAGTTGAATGCACACATCATAAAGGGGTTTCTGAGAATGCTTCTGCCTTGTTTATATATGAAGATATTTCTTTTTCCACCATAGGCCTCCAAGCGCTCCAAATGAACACTTGCAGATTCTACAAAAAGAGTGTTTCATAACTGCTCTAGCAAAGGAAAGGTTCACCTCTGTGAGTTGAACACACACATCACAAAGCAGTTTGTGAGAATGCTTCTGTCCAGTTTTAATGGGAAGATATTCCCGCTTCTAACAAAGGCCTGAAAGAGCTCCAAATATCCACTTGCAGATGCTGCAAAAAGACTCTTTCCAAACTGCTCCATGAAAAGGAATGTTCAACTCTGTGAGTTGAATGCACACATCATAAAGAAGTTTCAAAGAATGCTTCTGTCTAGGTTTTATGTGAAGATATTTCCTTTTCCACCATAGGCCTCAAAGCGCTCCAAATGAACACTTGCAGATTCTACAAAAAGAGTGTTTCAAAGCTGCTCTTTCAAAAGAAGTGTTCAACTCTGTGAGTTGGATTCATACTTCACAAAGGAGTTTCACAGAACGCTTCTGTTTAGTTTTTATGGGAAGATATTCCCGTTTCCAACGAAGGCCTGAAAGGGCTCCAAGTATACACTTGCAGATTCTGCCAAAACACACTTTCAAAACTGCTCTATCAAAAGGAAGGCTTATCTCTCCGAGTTGAATGCACACATCATAAAGAGGTTTCTGAGAATGCTTCTGCCTGGATTATATGTGAAGATATTTCCTTTTCCACCATAGGCCTCAAAGCGCTCCAAACGAACACTTGCAGATTCTACAAAAAGAGTGTTTCAAACTGCTCTTTGAAAGGAAGTGTTCAACTCTGTGAGTTGGATTCATACTACACAAAGCAGTTTCACAGAACTCTTCTGTTTAGTTTTTAATGGAAGATATTCCCGTTTCCAACGAAGGCCTGAAAGGGCTCCAAATATCCACTTGCAGATTCTGCAAAAACACAGTTTCAAAACTGCTCTATCAAAAGGAAGGCTTATCTCTCTGAGTTGAATGCACACATCATAAAGAGCTTTCTGAGAATGCTTCTGCCTTGTTTATATATGAAGATATTTCTTTTTCCACCATAGGCCTCAAATCGCTCCAAATGAACACTTGCAGATTCTACAAAAAGAGTGTTTCATAACTGCTCTAGCAAAGGAAAGGTTCACCTCTGTGAGTTGAACACACACATCACAAAGCAGTTTGTGAGAATTCTTCTGTCCAGTTTTTATGGGAAGATATTCCCGCTTCTAACAAAGGCCTGAAAGAGCTCCAAATATCCACTTGCAGATGCTGCAAAAAGACTCTTTCCAAACTGCTCCATGAAAAGGAAGGTTCAACTCTGTGAGTTGAATGCACACATCATAAAGAAGTTTCAAAGAATGCTTCTGTCTAGGTATTATGTGACGATATTTCCTTTTCCACCATAGGCCTCAAAGCGCTCCAAATGAACACATGTAGATTCTACAAAAAGAGTGTTTCAAAGCTGCTCTTTCAAAAGAAGTGTTCAACTCTGTGAGTTGGATTCATACTTCACAAAGCAGTTTCACAGAACGTTTCTGTTTCGTTTTTATGGGAAGATATTCCCGTTTGCAACGAAAGCCTGAAAGGGCTCTAAGTATCCACTTGCAGATTCTGCCAAAACACACTTTCAAAACTGCTCTATCAAAAGGAAGGCTTATCTCTCCGAGTTGAATGCACACATCATAAAGAGGTTTCTGAGAATGCTTCTGCCTGGTTTATATGTGAAGATATTTCCTTTTCCACCATAGGCCTCAAAGCGCTCCAAACGAACACTTGCAGATTCTACAAAAAGAGTGTTTCAAAACTGCTCTTTCAAAGGAAGTGTTCAACTCTGTGAGTTGGATTCATACTACACAAAGCAGTTTCACAGAACTCTTCTGTTTAGTTTTTATGGGAAGATATTCCCGTTTCCAACGAAGGCCTGAAAGGGCTCCAAATATCCACTTGCAGATTCTGCAAAAACACAGGTTCAAAACTGCTCTATCAAAAGGAAGGCTTATCTCTCTGAGTTGAATGCACACATCATAAAGGGGTTTCTGAGAATGCTTCTGCCTTGTTTATATATGAAGATATTTCTTTTTCCACCATAGGCCTCAAAGCGCTCCAAATGAACACTTGCAAATTCTACAAAAAGAGTGTTTCATAACTGCTCTAGCAAAGGAAAGGTTCACCTCTGTGAGTTGAACACACACATCACAAAGCAGTTTGTGAGAATGCTTCGGTTTAGTTTTTATGGGAAGATATTCCCGCTTCTAACAAAGGCCTGAAAGAGCTCCAAATATCCACTTGCAGATGCTGCAAAAAGACTCTTTCCAAACTGCTCCAGGAAAAAGAAGGTTCAACTCTGTGAGTTGAATGCACACATCATAAGGAAGTTTCAAAGAATGCTTCTGTCTAGGTTTTATGTGAAGATATTTCTTTTTCCACCATAGGCCTCAAAGCGCTCCAAATGAACACTTGCAGATTCTACAAAAAGAGTGTTTCATAACTGCTCTAGCAAAGGAAAGGTTCATCTCTGTGAGTTGAACACACACATCACAAAGCAGTTTGTGAGAATGCTTCTGTCCAGTTTTAATGGGAAGATATTCCCGCTTCTAACAAAGGCCTGAAAGAGGTCCAAATATCCACTTGCAGATGCTGCAAAAAGACTCTTTCCAAACTGCTCCATGAAAAGGAATGTTCAACTCTGTGAGTTGAATGCTCACATCATAAAGAAGTTTCAAAGAATGCTTCTGTCTAGGTTTTATGTGAAGATATTTCCTTTTCCAACATAGGCCTCAAAGCGCTCCAAATGAACACTTGCAGATTCTACAAAAAGAGTGTTTCAAAGCTGCTCTTTCAAAAGAAGTGTTCAACTCTGTGAGTTGGATTCATACTTCACAAAGGAGTTTCACAGAACGCTTCTGTTTAGTTTTTATGGGAAGATATTCCCGTTTCCAACGAAGGCCTGAAAGGGCTCCAAATATACACTTGCAGATTCTGCAAAAACACAGTTGCAAAACTGCTCTATCAAAAGGAAGGCTTATCTCTCCGAGTTGAATGCACACATCATAAAGAGGTTTCTGAGAATGCTTCTGCCTGGATTATATGTGAAGATATTTCCTCTTCCACCGTAGGCCTCAAAGCGCTCCAAACGAACACTTGCAGATTCTACAAAAAGAGTGTTTCAAAACTGCTCTTTCAAAAGAAGTGTTCAACTCTGTGAGTTGGATTCATACTACACAAAGCAGTTTCACAGAACTCTTCTGTTTAGTTTTTATGGGAAGATATTCCCGTTTCCAACGAAGGCCTGAAAGGGCTCCAAATATCCACTTGCAGATTCTGCAAAAACACAGGTTCAAAACTGCTCTATCAAAAGGAAGGCTTATCTCTCTGAGTTGAATGCACACATCATAAAGGGGTTTCTGAGAATGCTTCTGCCTTGTTTATATATGAAGATATTTCTTTTTCCACCATAGGCCTCCAAGCGCTCCAAATGAACACTTGCAGATTCTACAAAAAGAGTGTTTCATAACTGCTCTAGCAAAGGAAAGGTTCACCTCTGTGAGTTGAACACACACATCACAAAGCAGTTTGTGAGAATGCTTCTGTCCAGTTTTTATGGGAAGATATTCCCGCTTCTAACAAAGGCCTGAAAGAGCTCCAAATATCCACTTGCAGATGCTGCAAAAAGACTCTTTCCAAACTGCTCCATGAAAAAGAAGGTTCAACTCTGTGAGTTGAATGCACACATCATAAAGAAGTTTCAAAGAATGCTTCTGTCTAGGTTTTATGTGAAGATATTTCTTTTTCCACCATAGGCCTCAAAGTGCTCCAAATGAACACTTGCAGATTCTACAAAAAGAGTGTTTCATAACTGCTCTAGCAAAGGAAAGGTTCACCTCTGTGAGTTGAACACACACATCACAAAGCAGTTTGTGAGAATGCTTCTGTCCAGTTTTAATGGGAAGATATTCCCGCTTCTAACAAAGGCCTGAAAGAGCTCCAAATATCCACTTGCAGATGCTGCAAAAAGACTCTTTCCAAACTGCTCCATGAAAAGGAATGTTCAACTCTGTGAGTTGAATGCACACATCATAAAGAAGTTTCAAAGAATGCTTCTGTCTAGGTTTTATGTGAAGATATTTCCCTTTCCACCATAGGCCTCAAAGCGCTCCAAATGAACACTTGCAGATTCTAAAAAAAGAGTGTTTCAAAGCTGCTCTTTCAAAAGAAGTGTTCAACTCTGTGAGTTGGATTCATACTTCACAAAGCAGTTTCACAGAACGTTTCTGTTTCGTTTTTATGGGAAGATATTCCCGTTTGCAACGAAGGCCTGAAAGGGCTCTAAGTATCCACTTGCAGATTCTGCCAAAACACACTTTCAAAACTGCTCTATCAAAAGGAAGGCTTATCTCTCCGAGTTGAATGCACACATCATAAAGAGGTTTCTGAGAATGCTTCTGCCTGGATTATATGTGAAGATATTTCCTTTTCCACCATAGGCCTCAAAGCGCTCCAAACGAACACTTGCAGATTCTACAAAAAGAGTGTTTCAAACTGCTCTTTGAAAGGAAGTGTTCAACTCTGTGAGTTGGATTCATACTACACAAAGCAGTTTCACAGAACTCTTCTGTTTAGTTTTTAATGGAAGATATTCCCGTTTCCAACGAAGGCCTGAAAGGGCTCCAAATATCCACTTGCAGATTCTGCAAAAACACAGTTTCAAAACTGCTCTATAAAAAGGAAGGCTTATCTCTCTGAGTTGAATGCACACATCATAAAGGGCTTTCTGAGAATGCTTCTGCCTTGTTTATATATGAAGATATTTCTTTTTCCACCATAGGCCTCAAATCGCTCCAAATGAACACTTGCAGATTCTACAAAAAGAGTGTTTCATAACTGCTCTAGCAAAGGAAAGGTTCACCTCTGTGAGTTGAACACACACATCACAAAGCAGTTTGTGAGAATGCTTCTGTCCAGTTTTTATGGGAAGATATTCCCGCTTCTAACAAAGGCCTGAAAGAGCTCCAAATATCCACTTGCAGATGCTGCAAAAAGACTCTTTCCAAACTGCTCCATGAAAAGGAAGGTTCAACTCTGTGAGTTGAATGCACACATCATAAAGAAGTTTCAAAGAATGCTTCTGTCTAGGTATTATGTGACGATATTTCCTTTTCCACCATAGGCCTCAAAGCGCTCCAAATGAACACATGTAGATTCTACAAAAAGAGTGTTTCAAAGCTGCTCTTTCAAAAGAAGTGTTCAACTCTGTGAGTTGGATTCATACTTCACAAAGCAGTTTCACAGAACGTTTCTGTTTCGTTTTTATGGGAAGATATTCCCGTTTGCAACGAAAGCCTGAAAGGGCTCTAAGTATCCACTTGCAGATTCTGCCAAAACACACTTTCAAAACTGCTCTATCAAAAGGAAGGCTTATCTCTCCGAGTTGAATGCACACATCATAAAGAGGTTTCTGAGAATGCTTCTGCCTGGTTTATATGTGAAGATATTTCCTTTTCCACCATAGGCCTCAAAGCGCTCCAAACGAACACTTGCAGATTCTACAAAAAGAGTGTTTCAAAACTGCTCTTTCAAAGGAAGTGTTCAACTCTGTGAGTTGGATTCATACTACACAAAGCAGTTTCACAGAACTCTTCTGTTTAGTTTTTATGGGAAGATATTCCCGTTTCCAACGAAGGCCTGAAAGGGCTCCAAATATCCACTTGCAGATTCTGCAAAAACACAGGTTCAAAACTGCTCTATCAAAAGGAAGGCTTATCTCTCTGAGTTGAATGCACACATCATAAAGGGGTTTCTGAGAATGCTTCTGCCTTGTTTATATATGAAGATATTTCTTTTTCCACCATAGGCCTCAAAGCGCTCCAAATGAACACTTGCAAATTCTACAAAAAGAGTGTTTCATAACTGCTCTAGCAAAGGAAAGGTTCACCTCTGTGAGTTGAACACACACATCACAAAGCAGTTTGTGAGAATGCTTCGGTTTAGTTTTTATGGGAAGATATTCCCGCTTCTAACAAAGGCCTGAAAGAGCTCCAAATATCCACTTGCAGATGCTGCAAAAAGACTCTTTCCAAACTGCTCCAGGAAAAAGAAGGTTCAACTCTGTGAGTTGAATGCACACATCATAAAGAAGTTTCAAAGAATGCTTCTGTCTAGGTTTTATGTGAAGATATTTCTTTTTCCACCATAGGCCTCAAAGCGCTCCAAATGAACACTTGCAGATTCTACAAAAAGAGTGTTTCATAACTGCTCTAGCAAAGGAAAGGTTCACCTCTGTGAGTTGAACACACACATCACAAAGCAGTTTGTGAGAATGCTTCTGTCCAGTTTTAATGGGAAGATATTCCCGCTTCTAACAAAGGCCTGAAAGAGGTCCAAATATCCACTTGCAGATGCTGCAAAAAGACTCTTTCCAAACTGCTCCATGAAAAGGAATGTTCAACTCTGTGAGTTGAATGCACACATCATAAAGAAGCTTCAAAGAATGCTTCTGTCTAGGTTTTATGTGAAGATATTTCCTTTTCCACCATAGGCCTCAAAGCGCTCCAAATGAACACTTGCAGATTCTACAAAAAGAGTGTTTCAAAGCTGCTCTTTCAAAAGAAGTGTTCAACTCTGTGAGTTGGATTCATACTTCACAAAGGAGTTTCACAGAACGCTTCTGTTTAGTTTTTATGGGAAGATATTCCCGTTTCCAACGAAGGCCTGAAAGGGCTCCAAATATACACTTGCAGATTCTGCAAAAACACAGTTGCAAAACTGCTCTATCAAAAGGAAGGCTTATCTCTCCGAGTTGAATGCACACATCATAAAGAGGTTTCTGAGAATGCTTCTGCCTGGATTATATGTGAAGATATTTCCTCTTCCACCATAGGCCTCAAAGCGCTCCAAACGAACACTTGCAGATTCTACAAAAAGAGTGTTTCAAAACTGCTCTTTCAAAAGAAGTGTTCAACTCTGTGAGTTGGATTCATACTACACAAAGCAGTTTCACAGAACTCTTCTGTTTAGTTTTTATGGGAAGATATTCCCGTTTCCAACGAAGGCCTGAAAGGGCTCCAAATATCCACTTGCAGATTCTGCAAAAACACAGTTTCAAAACTGCTCTATCAAAAGGAAGGCTTATCTCTCTGAGTTGAATGCACACATCATAAAGAGCTTTCTGAGAATGCTTCTGCCTTGTTTATATATGAAGATATTTCTTTTTCCACCATAGGCCTCAAATCGCTCCAAATGAACACTTGCAGATTCTACAAAAAGAGTGTTTCATAACTGCTCTAGCAAAGGAAAGGTTCACCTCTGTGAGTTGAACACACACATCACAAAGCAGTTTGTGAGAATGCTTCTGTCCAGTTTTTATGGGAAGATATTCCCGCTTCTAACAAAGGCCTGAAAGAGCTCCAAATATCCACTTGCAGATGCTGCAAAAAGACTCTTTCCAAACTGCTCCATGAAAAGGAAGGTTCAACTCTGTGAGTTGAATGCACACATCATAAAGAAGTTTCAAAGAATGCTTCTGTCTAGGTATTATGTGACGATATTTCCTTTTCCACCATAGGCCTCAAAGCGCTCCAAATGAACACATGTAGATTCTACAAAAAGAGTGTTTCAAAGCTGCTCTTTCAAAAGAAGTGTTCAACTCTGTGAGTTGGATTCATACTTCACAAAGCAGTTTCACAGAACGTTTCTGTTTCGTTTTTATCGGAAGATATTCCCGTTTGCAACGAAAGCCTGAAAGGGCTCTAAGTATCCACTTGCAGATTCTGCCAAAACACACTTTCAAAACTGCTCTATCAAAAGGAAGGCTTATCTCTCCGAGTTGAATGCACACATCATAAAGAGGTTTCTGAGAATGCTTCTGCCTGGTTTTTATGTGAAGATATTTCCTTTTCCACCATAGGCCTCAAAGCGCTCCAAACGAACACTTGCAGATTCTACAAAAAGAGTGTTTCAAAACTGCTCTTTCAAAGGAAGTGTTCAACTCTGTGAGTTGGATTCATACTACACAAAGCAGTTTCACAGAACTCTTCTGTTTAGTTTTTATGGGAAGATATTCCCGTTTCCAACGAAGGCCTGAAAGGGCTCCAAATATCCACTTGCAGATTCTGCAAAAACACAGGTTCAAAACTGCTCTATCAAAAGGAAGGCTTATCTCTCTGAGTTGAATGCACACATCATAAAGGGGTTTCTGAGAATGCTTCTGCCTTGTTTATATATGAAGATATTTCTTTTTCCACCATAGGCCTCAAAGCGCTCCAAATGAACACTTGCAAATTCTACAAAAAGAGTGTTTCATAACTGCTCTAGCAAAGGAAAGGTTCACCTCTGTGAGTTGAACACACACATCACAAAGCAGTTTGTGAGAATGCTTCGGTTTAGTTTTTATGGGAAGATATTCCCGCTTCTAACAAAGGCCTGAAAGAGCTCCAAATATCCACTTGCAGATGCTGCAAAAAGACTCTTTCCAAACTGCTCCATGAAAAAGAAGGTTCAACTCTGTGAGTTGAATGCACACATCATAAAGAAGTTTCAAAGAATGCTTCTGTCTAGGTTTTATGTGAAGATATTTCTTTTTCCACCATAGGCCTCAAAGCGCTCCAAATGAACACTTGCAGATTCTACAAAAAGAGTGTTTCATAACTGCTCTAGCAAAGGAAAGGTTCACCTCTGTGAGTTGAACACACACATCACAAAGCAGTTTGTGAGAATGCTTCTGTCCAGTTTTAATGGGAAGATATTCCCGCTTCTAACAAAGGCCTGAAAGAGGTCCAAATATCCACTTGCAGATGCTGCAAAAAGACTCTTTCCAAACTGCTCCATGAAAAGGAATGTTCAACTCTGTGAGTTGAATGCACACATCATAAAGAAGTTTCAAAGAATGCTTCTGTCTAGGTTTTATGTGAAGATATTTCCTTTTCCACCATAGGCCTCAAAGCGCTCCAAATGAACACTTGCAGATTCTACAAAAAGAGTGTTTCAAAGCTGCTCTTTCAAAAGAAGTGTTCAACGCTGTGAGTTGGATTCATACTTCGCAAAGGAGTTTCACAGAACGCTTCTGTTTAGTTTTTATGGGAAGATATTCCCGTTTCCAACGAAGGCCTGAAAGGGCTCCAAATATACACTTGCAGATTCTGCAAAAACACAGTTGCAAAACTGCTCTATCAAAAGGAAGGCTTATCTCTCCGAGTTGAATGCACACATCATAAAGAGGTTTCTGAGAATGCTTCTGCCTGGATTATATGTGAAGATATTTCCTCTTCCACCTTAGGCCTCAAAGCGCTCCAAACGAACACTTGCAGATTCTACAAAAAGAGTGTTTCAAAACTGCTCTTTCAAAAGAAGTGTTCAACTCTGTGAGTTGGATTCATACTACACAAAGCAGTTTCACAGAACTCTTCTGTTTAGTTTTTATGGGAAGATATTCCCGTTTCCAACGAAGGCCTGAAAGGGCTCCAAATATCCACTTGCAGATTCTGCAAAAATACAGTTTCAAAACTGCTCTATCAAAAGGAAGGCTTATCTCTCTGAGTTGAATGCACACATCATAAAGAGCTTTCTGAGAATGCTTCTGCCTTGTTTATATATGAAGATATTTCTTTTTCCACCATAGGCCTCAAATCGCTCCAAATGAACACTTGCAGATTCTACAAAAAGAGTGTTTCATAACTGCTCTAGCAAAGGAAAGGTTCACCTCTGTGAGTTGAACACACACATCACAAAGCAGTTTGTGAGAATGCTTCTGTCCAGTTTTTATGGGAAGATATTCCCGCTTCTAACAAAGGCCTGAAAGAGCTCCAAATATCCACTTGCAGATGCTGCAAAAAGACTCTTTCCAAACAGCTCCATGAAAAGGAAGGTTCAACTCTGTGAGTTGAATGCACACATCATAAAGAAGTTTCAAAGAATGCTTCTGTCTAGGTATTATGTGACGATATTTCCTTTTCCACCATAGGCCTCAAAGCGCTCCAAATGAACACATGTAGATTCTACAAAAAGAGTGTTTCAAAGCTGCTCTTTCAAAAGAAGTGTTCAACTCTGTGAGTTGGATTCATACTTCACAAAGCAGTTTCACAGAACGTTTCTGTTTCGTTTTTATGGGAAGATATTCCCGTTTGCAACGAAGGCCTGAAAGGGCTCTAAGTATCCACTTGCAGATTCTGCCAAAACACACTTTCAAAACTGCTCTATCAAAAGGAAGGCTTATCTCTCCGAGTTGAATGCACACATCATAAAGAGGTTTCTGAGAATGCTTCTGCCTGGTTTTTATGTGAAGATATTTCCTTTTCCACCATAGGCCTCAAAGCGCTCCAAACGAACACTTGCAGATTCTACAAAAAGAGTGTTTCAAAACTGCTCTTTCAAAGGAAGTGTTCAACTCTGTGAGTTGGATTCATACTACAAAAAGCAGTTTCACAGAACTCTTCTGTTTAGTTTTTATGGGAAGATATTCCCGTTTCCAACGAAGGCCTGAAAGGGCTCCAAATATCCACTTGCAGATTCTGCAAAAACACAGGTTCAAAACTGCTCTATCAAAAGGAAGGCTTATCTCTCTGAGTTGAATGCACACATCATAAAGGGGTTTCTGAGAATGCTTCTGCCTTGTTTATATATGAAGATATTTCTTTTTCCACCATAGGCCTCAAAGCGCTCCAAATGAACACTTGCAAATTCTACAAACAGAGTGTTTCATAACTGCTCTAGCAAAGGAAAGGTTCACCTCTGTGAGTTGAACACACACATCACAAAGCAGTTTGTGAGAATGCTTCGGTTTAGTTTTTATGGGAAGATATTCCCGCTTCTAACAAAGGCCTGAAAGAGCTCCAAATATCCACTTGCAGATGCTGCAAAAAGACTCTTTCCAAACTGCTCCATGAAAAAGAAGGTTCAACTCTGTGAGTTGAATGCACACATCATAAAGAAGTTTCAAAGAATGCTTCTGTCTAGGTTTTATGTGAAGATATTTCTTTTTCCACCATAGGCCTCAAAGCGCTCCAAATGAACACTTGCAGATTCTACAAAAAGAGTGTTTCATAACTGCTCTAGCAAAGGAAAGGTTCACCTCTGTGAGTTGAACACACACATCACAAAGCAGTTTGTGAGAATGCTTCTGTCCAGTTTTAATGGGAAGATATTCCCGCTTCTAACAAAGGCCTGAAAGAGGTCCAAATATCCACTTGCAGATGCTGCAAAAAGACTCTTTCCAAACTGCTCCATGAAAAGGAATGTTCAACTCTGTGAGTTGAATGCACACATCATAAAGAAGTTTCAAAGAATGCTTCTGTCTAGGTTTTATGTGAAGATATTTCCTTTTCCACCATAGGCCTCAAAGCGCTCCAAATGAACACTTGCAGATTCTACAAAAAGAGTGTTTCAAAGCTGCTCTTTCAAAAGAAGTGTTCAACGCTGTGAGTTGGATTCATACTTCGCAAAGGAGTTTCACAGAACGCTTCTGTTTAGTTTTTATGGGAAGATATTCCCGTTTCCAACGAAGGCCTGAAAGGGCTCCAAATATACACTTGCAGATTCTGCAAAAACACAGTTGCAAAACTGCTCTATCAAAAGGAAGGCTTATCTCTCCGAGTTGAATGCACACATCATAAAGAGGTTTCTGAGAATGCTTCTGCCTGGATTATATGTGAAGATATTTCCTCTTCCACCATAGGCCTCAAAGCGCTCCAAACGAACACTTGCAGATTCTACCAAAAGAGTGTTTCAAAACTGCTCTTTCAAAAGAAGTGTTCAACTCTGTGAGTTGGATTCATACTTCACAAAGCAGTTTCACAGAACGTTTCTGTTTCGTTTTTATGGGAAGATATTCCCGTTTGCAACGAAGGCCTGAAAGGGCTCTAAGTATCCACTTGCAGATTCTGCCAAAACACACTTTCAAAACTGCTCTATCAAAAGGAAGGCTTATCTCTGCGAGTTGAATGCACACATCATAAAGAGGTTTCTGAGAATGCTTCTGCCTGGTTTATATGTGAAGATATTTCCTTTTCCACCATAGGCCTCAAAGCGCTCCAAACGAACACTTGCAGATTCTACAAAAAGAGTGTTTCAAAACTGCTCTTTCAAAGGAAGTGTTCAACTCTGTGAGTTGGATTCATACTACACAAAGCAGTTTCACAGAACTCTTCTGTTTAGTTTTTATGGGAAGATATTCCCGTTTCCAACGAAGGCCTGAAAGGGCTCCAAATATCCACTTGCAGATTCTGCAAAAACACAGGTTCAAAACTGCTCTATCAAAAGGAAGGCTTATCTCTCTGAGTTGAATGCACACATCATAAAGTGGTTTCTGAGAATGCTTCTGCCTTGTTTATATATGAAGATATTTCTTTTTCCACCATAGGCCTCCAAGCGCTCCAAATGAACACTTGCAGATTCTACAAAAAGAGTGTTTCATAACTGCTCTAGCAAAGGAAAGGTTCACCTCTGTGAGTTGAACACACACATCACAAAGCAGTTTGTGAGAATGCTTCGGTTTAGTTTTTATGGGAAGATATTCCCGCTTCTAACAAAGGCCTGAAAGAGCTCCAAATATCCACTTGCAGATGCTGCAAAAAGACTCTTTCCAAACTGCTCCATGAAAAAGAAGGTTCAACTCTGTGAGTTGAATGCACACATCATAAAGAAGTTTCAAAAAATGCTTCTGTCTAGGTTTTATGTGAAGATATTTCTTTTTCCACCATAGGCCTCAAAGCGCTCCAAATGAACACTTGCAGATTCTACAAAAAGAGTGTTTCATAACTGCTCTAGCAAAGGAAAGGTTCACCTCTGTGAGTTGAACACACACATCACAAAGCAGTTTGTGAGAATGCTTCTGTCCAGTTTTAATGGGAAGATATTCCCGCTTCTAACAAAGGCCTGAAAGAGCTCCAAATATCCACTTGCAGATGCTGCAAAAAGACTCTTTCCAAACTGCTCCATGAAAAGGAATGTTCAACTCTGTGAGTTGAATGCACACATCATAAAGAAGTTTCAAAGAATGCTTCTGTCTAGGTTTTATGTGAAGATATTTCCTTTTCCACCATAGGCCTCAAAGCGCTCCAAATGAACACTTGCAGATTCTACAAAAAGAGTGTTTCAAAGCTGCTCTTTCAAAAGAAGTGTTCAACTCTGTGAGTTGGATTCATACTTCACAAAGGAGTTTCACAGAACGCTTCTGTTTAGTTTTTATGGGAAGATATTCCCGTTTCCAACGAAGGCCTGAAAGGGCTCCAAGTATACACTTGCAGATTCTGCCAAAACACACGTTCAAAACTGCTCTATCAAAAGGAAGGCTTATCTCTCCGAGTTGAATGCACACATCATAAAGAGGTTTCTGAGAATGCTTCTGCCTGGATTATATGTGAAGATATTTCCTTTTCCACCATAGGCCTCAAAGCGCTCCAAACGAACACTTGCAGATTCTACAAAAAGAGTGTTTCAAAACTGCTCTTTGAAAGGAAGTGTTCAACTCTGTGAGTTGGATTCATACTACACAAAGCAGTTTCACAGAACTCTTCTGTTTAGTTTTTAATGGAAGATATTCCCGTTTCCAACGAAGGCCTGAAAGGGCTCCAAATATCCACTTGCAGATTCTGCAAAAACACAGTTTCAAAACTGCTCTATCAAAAGGAAGGCTTATCTCTCTGAGTTGAATGCACACATCATAAAGGGCTTTCTGAGAATGCTTCTGCCTTGTTTATATATGAAGATATTTCTTTTTCCACCATAGGCCTCAAATCGCTCCAAATGAACACTTGCAGATTCTACAAAAAGAGTGTTTCATAACTGCTCTAGCAAAGGAAAGGTTCACCTCTGTGAGTTGAACACACACATCACAAAGCAGTTTGTGAGAATGCTTCTGTCCAGTTTTTATGGGAAGATATTCCCGCTTCTAACAAAGGCCTGAAAGAGCTCCAAATATCCACTTGCAGATGCTGCAAAAAGACTCTTTCCAAACTGCTCCATGAAAAGGAAGGTTCAACTCTGTGAGTTGAATGCACACATCATAAAGAAGTTTCAAAGAATGCTTCTGTCTAGGTATTATGTGACGATATTTCCTTTTCCACCATAGGCCTCAAAGCGCTCCAAATGAACACATGTAGATTCTACAAAAAGAGTGTTTCAAAGCTGCTCTTTCAAAAGAAGTGTTCAACTCTGTGAGTTGGATTCATACTTCACAAAGCAGTTTCACAGAACGTTTCTGTTTCGTTTTTATGGGAAGATATTCCCGTTTGCAACGAAAGCCTGAAAGGGCTCTAAGTATCCACTTGCAGATTCTGCCAAAACACAGTTTCAAAACTGCTCTATCAAAAGGAAGGCTTATCTCTCCGAGTTGAATGCACACATCATAAAGAGGTTTCTGAGAATGCTTCTGCCTGGTTTATATGTGAAGATATTTCCTTTTCCACCATAGGCCTCAAAGCGCTCCAAACGAACACTTGCAGATTCTACAAAAAGAGTGTTTCAAAACTGCTCTTTCAAAGGAAGTGTTCAACTCTGTGAGTTGGATTCATACTACACAAAGCAGTTTCACAGAACTCTTCTGTTTAGTTTTTATGGGAAGATATTCCCGTTTCCAACGAAGGCCTGAAAGGGCTCCAAATATCCACTTGCAGATTCTGCAAAAACACAGGTTCAAAACTGCTCTATCAAAAGGAAGGCTTATCTCTCTGAGTTGAATGCACACATCATAAAGGGGTTTCTGAGAATGCTTCTGCCTTGTTTATATATGAAGATATTTCTTTTTCCACCATAGGCTTCAAGGCGCTCCAAATGAACACTTGCAAATTCTACAGAAAGAGTGTTTCATAACTGCTCTAACAAAGGAAAGGTTCACCTCTGTGAGTTGAACACACACATCACAAAGCAGTTTGTGAGAATGCTTCGGTTTAGTTTTTATGGGAGGATATTCCCGCTTCTAACAAAGGCCTGAAAGAGCTCCAAATATCCACTTGCAGATGCTGCAAAAAGACTCTTTCCAAACTGCTCCATGAAAAAGAAGGTTCAACTCTGTGAGTTGAATGCACACATCATAAAGAAGTTTCAAAGAATGCTTCTGTCTAGGTTTTATGTGAAGATATTTCTTTTTCCACCATAGGCCTCAAAGCGCTCCAAATGAACACTTGCAGATTCTACAAAAAGAGTGTTTCATAACTGCTCTAGCAAAGGAAAGGTTCACCTCTGTGAGTTGAACACACACATCACAAAGCAGTTTGTGAGAATGCTTCTGTCCAGTTTTAATGGGAAGATATTCCCGCTTCTAACAAAGGCCTGAAAAAGGTCCAAATATCCACTTGCAGATGCTGCAAAAAGACTCTTTCCAAACTGCTCCATGAAAAGGAATGTTCAACTCTGTGAGTTGAATGCACACATCATAAAGAAGTTTCAAAGAATGCTTCTGTCTAGGTTTTATGTGAAGATATTTCCTTTTCCACCATAGGCCTCAAAGCGCTCCAAATGAACACTTGCAGATTCTACAAAAAGAGTGTTTCAAAGCTGCTCTTTCAAAAGAAGTGTTCAACTCTGTGAGTTGGATTCATACTTCACAAAGGAGTTTCACAGAACGCTTCTGTTTAGTTTTTATGGGAAGATATTCCCGTTTCCAACGAAGGCCTGAAAGGGCTCCAAATATACACTTGCAGATTCTGCAAAAACACAGTTGCAAAACTGCTCTATCAAAAGGAAGGCTTATCTCTCCGAGTTGAATGCACACATCATAAAGAGGTTTCTGAGAATGCTTCTGCCTGGATTATATGTGAAGATATTTCCTGTTCCACCATAGGCCTCAAAGCGCTCCAAACGAACACTTGCAGATTCTACAAAAAGAGTGTTTCAAAACTGCTCTTTCAAAAGAAGTGTTCAACTCTGTGAGTTGGATTCATACTACACAAAGCAGTTTCACAGAACTCTTCTGTTTAGTTTTTATGGGAAGATATTCCCGTTTCCAACGAAGGCCTGAAAGGGCTCCAAATATCCACTTGCAGATTCTGCAAAAACACAGGTTCAAAACTGCTCTATCAAAAGGAAGGCTTATCTCTCTGAGGTGAATGCACACATCATAAAGGGGTTTCTGAGAATGCTTCTGCCTTGTTTATATATGAAGATATTTCTTTTTCCACCATAGGCCTCAAAGCGCTCCAAATGAACACTTGCAGATTCTACAAAAAGAGTGTTTCATAACTGCTCTAGCAAAGGAAAGGTTCACCTCTGTGAGTTGAACACACACATCACAAAGCAGTTTGTGAGAATGCTTCGGTTTAGTTTTTATGGGAAGATATTCCCGCTTCTAACAAAGGCCTGAAAGAGCTCCAAATATCCACTTGCAGATGCTGCAAAAAGACTCTTTCCAAACTGCTCCATGAAAAAGAAGGTTCAACTCTGTGAGTTGAATGCACACATCATAAAGAAGTTTCAAAGAATGCTTCTGTCTAGGTTTTATGTGAAGATATTTCTTTTTCCACCATAGGCCTCAAAGCGCTCCAAATGAACACTTGCAGATTCTACAAAAAGAGTGTTTCATAACTGCTCTAGCAAAGGAAAGGTTCACCTCTGTGAGTTGAACACACACATCACAAAGCAGTTTGTGAGAATGCTTCGGTTTAGTTTTTATGGGAAGATATTCCCGCTTCTAGCAAAGGCCTGAAAGAGCTCCAAATATCCACTTGCAGATGCTGCAAAAAGACTCTTTCCAAACTGCTCCATGAAAAAGAAGGTTCAACTCTGTGAGTTGAATGCACACATCATAAAGAAGTTTCAAAGAATGCTTCTGTCTAGGATTTATGTGAAGATATTTCTTTTTCCACCATAGGCCTCAAAGCGCTCCAAATGAACACTTGCAGATTCTACAAAAAGAGTGTTTCATAACTGCTCTAGCAAAGGAAAGGTTCACCTCTGTGAGTTGAACACACACATCACAAAGCAGTTTGTGAGAATGCTTCTGTCCAGTTTTAATGGGAAGATATTCCCGCTTCTAACAAAGGCCTGAAAGAGCTCCAAATATCCACTTGCAGATGCTGCAAAAAGACTCTTTCCAAACTGCTCCATGAAAAGGAATGTTCAACTCTGTGAGTTGAATGCACACATCATAAAGAAGTTTCAAAGAATGCTTCTGTCTAGGTTTTATGTGAAGTTATTTCCCTTTCCACCATAGTCCTCAAAGCGCTCCAAATGAACACTTGCAGATTCTAAAAAAAGAGTGTTTCAAAGCTGCTCTTTCAAAAGAAGTGTTCAACTCTGTGAGTTGGATTCATACTTCACAAAGCAGTTTCAGAGAACGTTTCTGTTTCGTTTTTATGGGAAGATATTCCCGTTTGCAACGAAGGCCTGAAAGGGCTCTAAGTATCCACTTGCAGATTCTGCCAAAACACAATTTCAAAACTGCTCTATCAAAAGGAAGGCTTATCTCTCCGAGTTGAATGCACACATCATAAAGAGGTTTCTGAGAATGCTTCTGCCTGGTTTATATGTGAAGATATTTCCTTTTCCACCATAGGCCTCAAAGCGCTCCAAACGAACACTTGCAGATTGTACAAAAAGAGTGTTTCAAAACTGCTCTTCCAAAAGAAGTGTTCAACTCTGTGAGTTGGATTCATACTACACAAACCAGTTTCACAGAACTCTTCTGTTTAGTTTTTAATGGAAGATATTCCCGTTTCCAACGAAGGCCTGAAAGGGCTCCAAATATCCACTTGCAGATTCTGCAAAAACACAGTTTCAAAACTGCTCTATCAAAAGGAAGGCTTATCTCTCTGAGTTGAATGCACACATCATAAAGAGCTTTCTGAGAATGCTTCTGCCTTGTTTATATATGAAGATATTTCTTTTTCCACCATAGGCCTCAAAGCGCTCCAAATGAACACTTGCAGATTCTACAGAAAGAGTGTTTCATAACTGCTCTAGGAAAGGAAAGTTTCACCTCTGTGAGTTGAACACACACATCACAAAGCAGTTTGTGAGAATGCTTCTGTCCAGTTTTTATGGGAAGATATTCCCGCTTCTAACAAAGGCCTGAAAGAGCTCCAAATATCCACTTGCAGATGCTGCAAAAAGACTCTTTCCAAACTGCTCCATGAAAAAGAAGGTTCAACTCTGTGAGTTGAATGCACACATCATAAAGAAGTTTCAAAGAATGCTTCTGTCTAGGTATTATGTGACGATATTTCCCTTTCCACAATAGGCCTCAAAGCGCTCCAAATGAACACATGTAGATTCTACAAAAAGAGTGTTTAAAAGCTGCGCTTTCAAAAGAAGTGTTCAACTCTGTGAGTTGGATTCATACTTCACAAAGCAGTTTCACAGAACGTTTCTGTTTCGTTTTTATCGGAAGATATTCCCGTTTGCAACGAAGGCCTGAAAGGGCTCTAAGTATCCACTTGCAGATTCTGCCAAAACACAGTTTCAAAACTGCTCTATCAAAAGGAAGGCTTATCTCTCCGAGTTGAATGCACACATCATAAAGAGGTTTCTGAGAATGCTTCTGCCTGGTTTATATGTGAAGATATTTCCTTTTCCACCGTAGGCCTCAAAGCGCTCCAAACGAACACTTGCAGATTCTACAAAAAGAGTGTTTCAAAACTGCTCTTTCAAAGGAAGTGTTCAACTCTGTGAGTTGGATTCATACTACACAAAGCAGTTTCACAGAACTCTTCTGTTTAGTTTTTATGGGAAGATATTCCCGTTTCCAACGAAGGCCTGAAAGGGCTCCAAATATCCACTTGCAGATTCTGCAAAAACACAGTTTCAAAGCTGCTCTATCAAAAGGAAGGCTTATCTCTCTGAGTTGAATGCACACATCATAAAGAGCTTTCTGAGAATGCTTCTGCCTTGTTTATATATGAAGATATTTCTTTTTCCACCATAGGCCTCAAATCGCTCCAAATGAACACTTGCCGATTCTACAAAAAGAGTGTTTCATAACTGCTCTAGCAAAGGAAAGGTTCACCTCTGTGAGTTGAACACACACATCACAAAGCAGTTTGTGAGAATGCTTCTGTCCAGGTTTTATGGGAAGATATTCCCGCTTATAACAAAGGCCTGAAAGAGCTCCAAATATCCACTTGCAGATGCTGCAAAAAGACTCTTTCCAAACTGCTCCATGAAAAGGAAGGTTCAACTCTGTGAGTTGAATGCACACATCATAAAGAAGTTTCAAAGAATGCTTCTGTCTAGGTATTATGTGACGATATTTCCTTTTCCACCATAGGCCTCAAAGCGCTCCAAATGAACACATGTAGATTCTACAAAAAGAGTGTTTCAAAGCTGCTCTTTCAAAAGAAGTGTTCAACTCTGTGAGTTGGATTCATACTTCACAAAGCAGTTTCACAGAACGTTTCTGTTTCGTTTTTATGGGAAGATATTCCCGTTTGCAACGAAGGCCTGAAAGGGCTCTAAGTATCCACTTGCAGATTCTGCCAAAACACAGTTTCAAAACTGCTCTATCAAAAGGAAGGCTTATCTCTCCGAGTTGAATGCACACATCATAAAGGGGTTTCTGAGAATGCTTCTACCTGGTTTATATGTGAAGATATTTCCTTTTCCACCATAGGCCTCAAAGCGCTCCAAACGAACACTTGCAGATTCTACAAAAAGAGTGTTTCAAAACTGCTCTTTCAAAGGAAGTGTTCAACTCTGTGAGTTGGATTCATACTACACAAAGCAGTTTCACAGAACTCTTCTGTTTAGTTTTTATGGGAAGATATTCCCGTTTCCAACGAAGGCCTGAAAGGGCTCCAAATATCCACTTGCAGATTCTGCAAAAATACAGTTTCAAAACTGCTCTATCAAAAGGAAGGCTTATCTCTCTGAGTTGAATGCACACATCATAAAGAGCTTTCTGAGAATGCTTCTGCCTTGTTTATATATGAAGATATTTCTTTTTCCACCTTAGGCCTCAAATCGCTCCAAATGAACACTTGCAGATTCTACAAAAAGAGTGTTTCATAACTGCTCTAGCAAAGGAAAGGTTCACGTCTGTGAGTTGAACACACACATCTCAAAGCAGTTTGTGAGAATGCTTCTGTCCAGTTTTTATGGGAAGTTATTCCCGCTTCTAGCAAAGGCCTGAAAGAGCTCCAAATATCCACTTGCAGATGCTGCAAAAAGACTCTTTCCAAACTGCTCCATGAAAAAGAAGGTTCAACTCTGTGAGTTGAATGCACACATCATAAAGAAGTTTCAAAGAATGCTTCTGTCTTGGTTTTATGTGAAGATATTTCTTTTTCCACCATAGGCCTGAAAGCGCTCCAAATGAACACTTGCAGATTCTACAAAAAGAGTGTTTCATAACTGCTCTAGCAAAGGAAAGGTTCACCTCTGTGAGTTGAACACACACATCACAAAGCAGTTTGTGAGAATGCTTCTGTCCAGTTTTAATGGGAAGATATTCCCGCTTCTAACAAAGGCCTGAAAGAGCTCCAAATATCCACTTGCAGATGCTGCCAAAAGACTCTTTCCAAACTGCTCCATGAAAAGGAAAGTTCAACTCTGTGAGTTGAATGCACACATCATAAAGAAGTTTCAAAGAATGCTTCTGTCTAGGTATTATGTGACGATATTTCCTTTTCCACCATAGGCCTCAAAGCGCTCCAAATGAACACATGTAGATTCTACAAAAAGAGTGTTTCAAAGCTGCTCTTTCAAAGGAAGTGTTCAACTCTTTGAGTTGGATTCATACTTCACAAAGCAGTTTCACAGAACGTTTCTGTTTCGTTTTTATCGGAAGATATTCCCGTTTGCAACGAAGGCCTGAAAGGGCTCTAAGTATCCACTTGCAGATTCTGCCAAAACACAGTTTCAAAACTGCTCCATCAAAAGGAAGGCTTATCTCTCCGAGTTGAATGCACACATCATAAAGAGGTTTCTGAGAATGCTTCTGCCTGGTTTATATGTGAAGATATTTCCTTTTCCACCATAGGCCTCAAAGCGCTCCAAACGAACACTTGCAGATTCTACAAAAAGAGTGTTTCAAAACTGGTCTTTCAAAGGAAGTGTTCAACTCTGTGAGTTGGATTCATACTACACAAAGCAGTTTCACAGAACTCTTCTGTTTAGTTTTTATGGGAAGATATTCCCGTTTCCAACGAAGGCCTGAAAGGGCTCCAATTATCCACTTGCAGATTCTGCAAAAACACAGTTTCAAAGCTGCTCTATCAAAAGGAAGGCTTATCTCTCTGAGTTGAATGCACACATCATAAAGAGCTTTCTGAGAATGCTTCTGCCTTGTTTATATATGAAGATATTTCTTTTTCCACCATAGGCCTCAAATCGCTCCAAATGAACACTTGCAGATTCTACAAAAAGAGTGTTTCATAACTGCTCTAGCAAAGGAAAGGTTCACCTCTGTGAGTTGAACACACACATCACAAAGCAGTTTGTGAGAATGCTTCTGTCCAGTTTTTATGGGAAGATATTCCCGCTTCTAACAAAGGCCTGAAAGAGCTCCAAATATCCACTTGCAGATGCTGCAAAAAGACTCTTTCCAAACTGCTCCATGAAAAGGAAGGTTCAACTCTGTGAGTTGAATGCACACATCATAAAGAAGTTTCAAAGAATGCTTCTGTCTAGGTATTATGTGACGATATTTCCTTTTCCACCATAGGCCTCAAAGCGCTCCAAATGAACACATGTAGATTCTACAAAAAGAGTGTTTCAAAGCTGCTCTTTCAAAAGAAGTGTTCAACTCTGTGAGTTGGATTCATACTTCACAAAGCAGTTTCACAGAACGTTTCTGTTTCGTTTTTATGGGAAGATATTCCCGTTTGCAACGAAGGCCTGAAAGGGCTCTAAGTATCCACTTGCAGATTCTGCCAAAACACAGTTTCAAAACTGCTCTATCAAAAGGAAGGCTTATTTCTCCGAGTTGAATGCACACATCATAAAGGGGTTTCTGAGAATGCTTCTGCCTGGTTTATATGGGAAGATATTTCCTTTTCCACCATAGGCCTCAAAGCGCTCCAAACGAACACTTGCAGATTCTACAAAAAGAGTGTTTCAAAACTGCTCTTTCAAAGGAAGTGTTCAACTCTGTGAGTTGGATTCATACTACACAAAGCAGTTTCACAGAACTCTTCTGTTTAGTTTTTATGGGAAGATATTCCCGTTTCCAACGAAGGCCTGAAAGGGCTCCAAATATCCACTTGCAGATTCTGCAAAAATACAGTTTCAAAACTGCTCTATCAAAAGGAAGGCTTATCTCTCTGAGTTGAATGCACACATCATAAAGAGCTTTCTGAGAATGCTTCTGCCTTGTTTATATATGAAGATATTTCTTTTTCCACCTTAGGCGTCAAATCGCTCCAAATGAACACTTGCAGATTCTACAAAAAGAGTGTTTCATAACTGCTCTAGCAAAGGAAAGGTTCACCTCTGTGAGTTGAACACACACATCTCAAAGCAGTTTGTGAGAATGCTTCTGTCCAGTTTTTATGGGAAGATATTCCCGCTTCTAGGAAAGGCCTGAAAGAGCTCCAAATATCCACTTGCAGATGCTGCAAAAAGACTCTTTCCAAACTGCTCCATGAAAAAGAAGGTTCAACTCTGTGAGTTGAATGCACACATCATAAAGAAGTTTCAAAGAATGCTTCTGTCTAGGTTTTATGTGAAGATATTTCTTTTTCCACCATAGGCCTCAAAGCGCTCCAAATGAACACTTGCAGATTCTACAAAAAGAGTGTTTCATAACTGCTCTAGCAAAGGAAAGGTTCACCTCTGTGAGTTGAACACACACATCGCAAAGCAGTTTGTGAGAATGCTTCTGTCCAGTTTTAATGGGAAGATATTCCCGCTTCTAACAAAGGCCTGAAAGAGCTCCAAATATCCACTTGCAGATGCTGCAAAAAGACTCTTTCCAAACTGCTCCATGAAAAGGAAAGTTCAACTCTGTGAGTTGAATGCACACATCATAAAGAAGTTTCAAAGAATGCTTCTGTCTAGGTATTATGTGACGATATTTCCTTTTCCACCATAGGCCTCAAAGCGCTCCAAATGAACACATGTAGATTCTACAAAAAGAGTGTTTCAAAGCTGCTCTTTCAAAAGAAGTGTTCAACTCTGTGAGTTGGATTCATACTTCACAAAGCAGTTTCACAGAACGTTTCTGTTTCGTTTTTATGGGAAGATATTCCCGTTTGCAACGAAGGCCTGAAAGGGCTCTAAGTATCCACTTGCAGATTCTGCCAAAACACAGTTTCAAAACTGCTCTATCAAAAGGAAGGCTTATCTCTCCGAGTTGAATGCACACATCATAAAGAGGTTTCTGAGAATGCTTCTGCCTGGTTTATATGTGAAGATATTTCCTTTTCCACCATAGGCCTCAAAGCGCTCCAAACGAACACTTGCAGATTCTACAAAAAGAGTGTTTCAAAACTGCTCTTTCAAAGGAAGTGTTCAACTCTGTGAGTTGGATTCATACTACACAAAGCAGTTTCACAGAACTCTTCTGTTTAGTTTTTATGGGAAGATATTCCCGTTTCCAACGAAGGCCTGAAAGGGCTCCAAATATCCACTTGCAGATTCTGCAAAAATACAGTTTCAAAGCTGCTCTATCAAAAGGAAGGCTTATCTCTCTGAGTTGAATGCACACATCATAAAGAGCTTTCTGAGAATGCTTCTGCCTTTTTTATATATGAAGATATTTCTTTTTCCACCATAGGCCTCCAAGCGCTCCAAATGAACACTTGCAGATTCTACAAAAAGAGTGTTTCATAACTGCTCTAGCAAAGGAAAGGTTCACCTCTGTGAGTTGAACACACACATCACAAAGCAGTTTGTGAGAATGCTTCGGTTTAGTTTTTATGGGAAGATATTCCCGCTTCTAACAAAGGCCTGAAAGAGCTCCAAATATCCACTTGCAGATGCTGCAAAAAGACTCTTTCCAAACTGCTCCATGAAAAAGAAGGTTCAACTCTGTGAGTTGAATGCACACATCATAAAGAAGTTTCAAAGAATGCTTCTGTCTAGGTTTTATGTGAAGATATTTCTTTTTCCACCATAGGCCTCAAAGCGCTCCAAATGAACACTTGCAGATTCTGCAAAAAGAGTGTTTCATAACTGCTCTAGCAAAGGAAAGGTTCACCTCTGTGAGTTGAACACACACATCACAAAGCAGTTTGTGAGAATGCTTCTGTCCAGTTTTAATGGGAAGATATTCCCGCTTCTAACAAAGGCCTGAAAGAGCTCCAAATATCCACTTGCAGATGCTGCAAAAAGACTCTTTCCAAACTGCTCCATGAAAAGGAATGTTCAACTCTGTGAGTTGAATGCACACATCAAAAAGAAGTTTCAAAGAATGCTTCTGTCTAGGTTTTATGTGAAGATATTTCCTTTTCCACCATAGGCCTCAAAGCGCTCCAAATGAACACTTGCAGATTCTACAAAAAGAGTGTTTCAAAGCTGCTCTTTCAAAAGAAGTGTTCAACTCTGTGAGTTGGATTCATACTTCACAAAGGAGTTTCACAGAACGCTTCTCTTTAGTTTTTATGGGAAGATATTCCCGTTTCCAACGAACGCCTGAAAGGGCTCCAAATATACACTTGCAGATTCTGCAAAAACACAGTTGCAAAACTGCTCTATCAAAAGGAAGGCTTATCTCTCCGAGTTGAATGCACACATCATAAAGAGGTTTCTGAGAATGCTTCTGCCTGGATTATATGTGAAGATATTTCCTTTTCCACCATAGGCCTCAAAGCGCTCCAAACGAACACTTGCAGATTCTACAAAAAGAGTGTTTCAAAACTGCTCTTTGAAAGGAAGTGTTCAACTCTGTGAGTTGGATTCATACTACACAAAGCAGTTTCACAGAACTCTTCTGTTTAGTTTTTAATGGAAGATATTCCCGTTTCCAACGAAGGCCTGAAAGGGCTCCAAATATCCACTTGCAGATTCTGCAAAAACACAGTTTCAAAACTGCTCTATCAAAAGGAAGGCTTATCTCTCTGAGTTGAATGCACACATCATAAAGAGCTTTCTGAGAATGCTTCTGCCTTGTTTATATATGAAGATATTTCTTTTTCCACCATAGGCCTCAAATCGCTCCAAATGAACACTTGCAGATTCTACAAAAAGAGTGTTTCATAACTGCTCTAGCAAAGGAAAGGTTCACCTCTGTGAGTTGAACACACACATCACAAAGCAGTTTGTGAGAATGCTTCTGTCCAGTTTTTATGGGAAGATATTCCCGCTTCTAACAAAGGCCTGAAAGAGCTCCAAATATCCACTTGCAGATGCTGCAAAAAGACTCTTTCCAAACTGCTCCATGAAAAGGAAGGTTCAACTCTGTGAGTTGAATGCACACATCATAAAGAAGTTTCAAAGAATGCTTCTGTCTAGGTATTATGTGACGATATTTCCTTTTCCACCATAGGCCTCAAAGCGCTCCAAATGAACACATGTAGATTCTACAAAAAGAGTGTTTCAAAGCTGCTCTTTCAAAAGAAGTGTTCAACTCTGTGAGTTGGATTCATACTTCACAAAGCAGTTTCACAGAACGTTTCTGTTTCGTTTTTATGGGAAGATATTCCCGTTTGCAACGAAAGCCTGAAAGGGCTCTAAGTATCCACTTGCAGATTCTGCCAAAACACACTTTCAAAACTGCTCTATCAAAAGGAAGGCTTATCTCTCCGAGTTGAATGCACACATCATAAAGAGGTTTCTGAGAATGCTTCTGCCTGGTTTTTATGTGAAGATATTTCCTTTTCCACCATAGGCCTCAAAGCGCTCCAAACGAACACTTGCAGATTCTACAAAAAGAGTGTTTCAAAACTGCTCTTTCAAAGGAAGTGTTCAACTCTGTGAGTTGGATTCATACTACACAAAGCAGTTTCACAGAACTCTTCTGTTTAGTTTTTATGGGAAGATATTGCCGTTTCCAACGAAGGCCTGAAAGGGCTCCAAATATCCACTTGCAGATTCTGCAAAAACACAGGTTCAAAACTGCTCTATCAAAAGGAAGGCTTATCTCTCTGAGTTGAATGCACACATCATAAAGGGGTTTCTGAGAATGCTTCTGCCTTGTTTATATATGAAGATATTTCTTTTTCCACCATAGGCCTCAAAGCGCTCCAAATGAACACTTGCAAATTCTACAAACAGAGTGTTTCATAACTGCTCTAGCAAAGGAAAGGTTCACCTCTGTGAGTTGAACACACACATCACAAAGCAGTTTGTGAGAATGCTTCGGTTTAGTTTTTATGGGAAGATATTCCCGCTTCTAACAAAGGCCTGAAAGAGCTCCAAATATCCACTTGCAGATGCTGCAAAAAGACTCTTTCCAAACTGCTCCATGAAAAAGAAGGTTCAACTCTGTGAGTTGAATGCACACATCATAAAGAAGTTTCAAAGAATGCTTCTGTCTAGGTTTTATGTGAAGATATTTCTTTTTCCACCATAGGCCTCAAAGCGCTCCAAATGAACACTTGCAGATTCTACAAAAAGAGTGTTTCATAACTGCTCTAGCAAAGGAAAGGTTCACCTCTGTGAGTTGAACACACACATCACAAAGCAGTTTGTGAGAATGCTTCTGTCCAGTTTTAATGGGAAGATATTCCCGCTTCTAACAAAGGCCTGAAAGAGCTCCAAATATCCACTTGCAGATGCTGCAAAAAGACTCTTTCCAAACTGCTCCATGAAAAGGAATGTTCAACTCTGTGAGTTGAATGCACACATCATAAAGAAGTTTCAAAGAATGCTTCTGTCTAGGTTTTATGTGAAGATATTTCCTTTTCCACCATAGGCCTCAAAGCGCTCCAAATGAACACTTGCAGATTCTACAAAAAGAGTGTTTCAAAGCTGCTCTTTCAAAAGAAGTGTTCAACTCTGTGAGATGGATTCATACTTCACAAAGGAGTTTCACAGAACGCTTCTGTTTACTTTTTATGGGAAGATATTCCCGTTTCCAACGAAGGCCTGAATGGGCTCCAAGTATACACTTGCAGATTCTGCCAAAACACACTTTCAAAACTGCTCTATCAAAAGGAAGGCTTATCTCTCCGAGTTGAATGCACACATCATAAAGAGGTTTCTGAGAATGCTTCTGCCTGGATTATATGTGAAGATATTTCCTTTTCCACCATAGGCCTCAAAGCGCTCCAAACGAACACTTTCAGATTCTACAAAAAGAGTGTTTCAAAACTGCTCTTTGAAAGGAAGTGTTCAACTCTGTGAGTTGGATTCATACTACACAAAGCAGTTTCACAGAACTCTTCTGTTTAGTTTTTAATGGAAGATATTCCCGTTTCCAACGAAGGCCTGAAAGGGCTCCAAATATCCACTTGCAGATTCTGCAAAAACACAGTTTCAAAACTGCTCTATCAAAAGGAAGGCTTATCTCTCTGAGTTGAATGCACACATCATAAAGGGCTTTCTGAGAATGCTTCTGCCTTGTTTATATATGAAGATATTTCTTTTTCCACCATAGGCCTCAAATCGCTCCAAATGAACACTTGCAGATTCTACAAAAAGAGTGTTTCATAACTGCTCTAGCAAAGGAAAGGTTCACCTCTGTGAGTTGAACACACACATCACAAAGCAGTTTGTGAGAATGCTTCTGTCCAGTTTTTATAGGAAGATATTCCCGCTTCTAACAAAGGCCTGAAAGAGCTCCAAATATCCACTTGCAGATGCTGCAAAAAGACTCTTTCCAAACTGCTCCATGAAAAGGAAGGTTCAACTCTGTGAGTTGAATGCACACATCATAAAGAAGTTTCAAAGAATGCTTCTGTCTAGGTATTATGTGACGATATTTCCTTTTCCACCATAGGCCTCAAAGCGCTCCAAATGAACACATGTAGATTCTACAAAAAGAGTGTTTCAAAGCTGCTCTTTCAAAAGAAGTGTTCAACTCTGTGAGTTGGATTCATACTTCACAAAGCAGTTTCACAGAACGTTTCTGTTTCGTTTTTATGGGAAGATATTCCCGTTTGCAACGAAAGCCTGAAAGGGCTCTAAGTATCCACTTGCAGATTCTGCCAAAACACACTTTCAAAACTGCTCTATCAAAAGGAAGGCTTATCTCTCCGAGTTGAATGCACACATCATAAAGAGGTTTCTGAGAATGCTTCTGCCTGGTTTATATGTGAAGATATTTCCTTTTCCACCATAGGCCTCAAAGCGCTCCAAACGAACACTTGCAGATTCTACAAAAAGAGTGTTTCAAAACTGCTCTTTCAAAGGAAGTGTTCAACTCTGTGAGTTGGATTCATACTACACAAAGCAGTTTCACAGAACTCTTCTGTTTAGTTTTTATGGGAAGATATTCCCGTTTCCAACGAAGGCCTGAAAGGGCTCCAAATATCCACTTGCAGATTCTGCAAAAACACAGGTTCAAAACTGCTCTATCAAAAGGAAGGCTTATCTCTCTGAGTTGAATGCTCACATCATAAAGGGGTTTCTGAGAATGCTTCTGCCTTGTTTATATATGAAGATATTTCTTTTTCCACCATAGGCCTCAAAGCGCTCCAAATGAACACTTGCAAATTCTACAAAAAGAGTGTTTCATAACTGCTCTAGCAAAGGAAAGGTTCACCTCTGTGAGTTGAACACACACATCACAAAGCAGTTTGTGAGAATGCTTCGGTTTAGTTTTTATGGGAAGATATTCCCGCTTCTAACAAAGGCCTGAAAGAGCTCCAAATATCCACTTGCAGATGCTGCAAAAAGACTCTTTCCAAACTGCTCCATGAAAAGGAAGGTTCAACTCTGTGAGTTGAATGCACACATCATAAAGAAGTTTCAAAGAATGCTTCTGTCTAGGTTTTATGTGAAGATATTTCTTTTTCCACCATAGGCCTCAAAGCGCTCCAAATGAACACTTGCAGATTCTACAAAAAGAGTGTTTCATAACTGCTCTAGCAAAGGAAAGGTTCACCTCTGTGAGTTGAACACACACATCACAAAGCAGTTTGTGAGAATGCTTCTGTCCAGTTTTAATGGGAAGATATTCCCGCTTCTAACAAAGGCCTGAAAGAGGTCCAAATATCCACTTGCATGTGCTGCAAAAAGACTCTTTCCAAACTGCTCCATGAAAAGGAATGTTCAACTCTGTGAGTTGAATGCACACATCATAAAGAAGTTTCAAAGAATGCTTCTGTCTAGGTTTTATGTGAAGATATTTCCTTTTCCACCATAGGCCTCAAAGCGCTCCAAATGAACACTTGCAGATTCTACAAAAAGAGTGTTTCAAAGCTGCTCTTTCAAAAGAAGTGTTCAACTCTGTGAGTTGGATTCATACTTCACAAAGGAGTTTCACAGAACGCTTCTGTTTAGTTTTTATGGGAAGATATTCCCGTTTCCAACGAAGGCCTGAAAGGGCTCCAAATATACACTTGCAGATTCTGCAAAAACACAGTTGCAAAACTGCTCTATCAAAAGGAAGGCTTATCTCTCCGAGTTGAATGCACACATCATAAAGAGGTTTCTGAGAATGCTTCTGCCTGGATTATATGTGAAGATATTTCCTCTTCCACCATAGGCCTCAAAGCGCTCCAAACGAACACTTGCAGATTCTACAAAAAGAGTGTTTCAAAACTGCTCTTTCAAAAGAAGTGTTCAACTCTGTGAGTTGGATTCATACTACACAAAGCAGTTTCACAGAACTCTTCTGTTTAGTTTTTATGGGAAGATATTCCCGTTTCCAACGAAGGCCTGAAAGGGCTCCAAATATCCACTTGCAGATTCTGCAAAAATACAGTTTCAAAACTGCTCTATCAAAAGGAAGGCTTATCTCTCTGAGTTGAATGCACACATCATAAAGAGCTTTCTGAGAATGCTTCTGCCTTGTTTATATATGAAGATATTTCTTTTTCCACCATAGGCCTCAAATCGCTCCAAATGAACACTTGCAGATTCTACAAAAAGAGTGTTTCATAACTGCTCTAGCAAAGGAAAGGTTCACCTCTGTGAGTTGAACACAAACATCTCAAAGCAGTTTGTGAGAATGCTTCTGTCCAGTTTTTATGGGAAGATATTCCCGCTTCTAGCAAAGGCCTGAAAGAGCTCCAAATATCCACTTGCAGATGCTGCAAAAAGACTCTTTCCAAACTGCTCCATGAAAAAGAAGGTTCAACTCTGTGAGTTGAATGCACACATCATAAAGAAGTTTCAAAGAATGCTTCTGTCTAGGTTTTATGTGAAGATATTTCTTTTTCCACCATAGGCCTCAAAGCGCTCCAAATGAACACTTGCAGATTCTACAAAAAGAGTGTTTCATAACTGCTCTAGCAAAGGAAAGGTTCACCTCTGTGAGTTGAACACACACATCACAAAGCAGTTTGTGAGAATGCTTCTGTCCAGTTTTAATGGGAAGATATTCCCGCTTCTAACAAAGGCCTGAAAGAGCTCCAAATATCCACTTGCAGATGCTGCAAAAAGACTCTTTCCAAACTGCTCCATGAAAAGGAATGTTCAACTCTGTGAGTTGAATGCACACATCATAAAGAAGTTTCAAAGAATGCTTCTGTCTAGGTTTTATGTGAAGATATTTCCCTTTCCACCATAGGCCTCAAAGCGCTCCAAATGAACACTTGCAGATTCTAAAAAAAGAGTGTTTCAAAGCTGCTCTTTCAAAAGAAGTGTTCAACTCTGTGAGTTGGATTCATACTTCACAAAGCAGTTTCACAGAACGTTTCTGTTTCGTTTTTATGGGAAGATATTCCCGTTTGCAACGAAGGCCTGAAAGGGCTCTAAGTATCCACTTGCAGATTCTGCCAAAACACACTTTCAAAACTGCTCTATCAAAAGGAAGGCTTATCTCTCCGAGTTGAATGCACACATCATAAAGAGGTTTCTGAGAATGCTTCTGCCTGGTTTATATGTGAAGATATTTCCTTTTCCACCATAGGCCTCAAAGCGCTCCAAACGAACACTTGCAGATTCTACAAAAAGAGTGTTTCAAAACTGCTCTTTCAAAGGAAGTGTTCAACTCTGTGAGTTGGATTCATACTACACAAAGCAGTTTCACAGAACTCTTCTGTTTAGTTTTTATGGGAAGATATTCCCGTTTCCAACGAAGGCCTGAAAGGGCTCCAAATATCCACTTGCAGATTCTGCAAAAACACAGGTTCAAAACTGCTCTATCAAAAGGAAGGCTTATCTCTCTGAGTTGAATGCACACATCATAAAGGGGTTTCTGAGAATGCTTCTGCCTTGTTTATATATGAAGATATTTCTTTTTCCACCATAGGCCTCCAAGCGCTCCAAATGAACACTTGCAGATTCTACAAAAAGAGTGTTTCATAACTGCTCTAGCAAAGGAAAGGTTCACCTCTGTGAGTTGAACACACACATCACAAAGCAGTTTGTGAGAATGCTTCGGTTTAGTTTTTATGGGAAGATATTCCCGCTTCTAACAAAGGCCTGAAAGAGCTCCAAATATCCACTTGCAGATGCTGCAAAAAGACTCTTTCCAAACTGCTCCATGAAAAAGAAGGTTCAACTCTGTGAGTTGAATGCACACATCATAAAGAAGTTTCAAAGAATGCTTCTGTCTAGGTTTTATGTGAAGATATTTCTTTTTCCACCATAGGCCTCAAAGCGCTCCAAATGAACACTTGCAGATTCTACAAAAAGAGTGTTTCATAACTGCTCTAGCAAAGGAAAGGTTCACCTCTGTGAGTTGAACACACACATCACAAAGCAGTTTGTGAGAATGCTTCTGTCCAGTTTTAATGGGAAGATATTCCCGCTTCTAACAAAGGCCTGAAAGAGGTCCAAATATCCACTTGCAGATGCTGCAAAAAGACTCTTTCCAAACTGCTCCATGAAAAGGAATGTTCAACTCTGTGAGTTGAATGCACACATCATAAAGAAGTTTCAAAGAATGCTTCTGTCTAGGTTTTATGTGAAGATATTTCCTTTTCCACCACAGGCCTCAAAGCGCTCCAAACGAACACTTGCAGATTCTACAAAAAGAGTGTTTCAAAACTGCTCTTTGAAAGGAAGTGTTCAACTCTGTGAGTTGGATTCATACTACACAAAGCAGTTTCACAGAACTCTTCTGTTTAGTTTTTAATGGAAGATATTCCCGTTTCCAACGAAGGCCTGAAAGGGCTCCAAATATCCACTTGCAGATTCTGCAAAAACACAGTTTCAAAACTGCTCTATCAAAAGGAAGGCTTATCTCTCTGAGTTGAATGCACACATCATAAAGAGCTTTCTGAGAATGCTTCTGCCTTGTTTATATATGAAGATATTTCTTTTTCCACCATAGGCCTCAAATCGCTCCAAATGAACACTTGCAGATTCTACAAAAAGAGTGTTTCATAACTGCTCTAGCAAAGGAAAGGTTCACCTCTGTGAGTTGAACACACACATCACAAAGCAGTTTGTGAGAATGCTTCTGTCCAGTTTTTATGGGAAGATATTCCCGCTTCTAACAAAGGCCTGAAAGAGCTCCAAATATCCACTTGCAGATGCTGCAAAAAGACTCTTTCCAAACTGCTCCATGAAAAGGAAGGTTCAACTCTGTGAGTTGAATGCACACATCATAAAGAAGTTTCAAAGAATGCTTCTGTCTAGGTATTATGTGACGATATTTCTTTTTCCACCATAGGCCTCAAAGCGCTCCAAATGAACACATGTAGATTCTACAAAAAGAGTGTTTCAAAGCTGCTCTTTCAAAAGAAGTGTTCAACTCTGTGAGTTGGATTCATACTTCACAAAGCAGTTTCACAGAACGTTTCTGTTTCGTTTTTATGGGAAGATATTCCCGTTTGCAACGAAAGCCTGAAAGGGCTCTAAGTATCCACTTGCAGATTCTGCCAAAACACACTTTCAAAACTGCTCTATCAAAAGGAAGGCTTATCTCTCCGAGTTGAATGCACACATCATAAAGAGGTTTCTGAGAATGCTTCTGCCTGGTTTATATGTGAAGATATTTCCTTTTCCACCATAGGCCTCAAAGCGCTCCAAACGAACACTTGCAGATTCTACAAAAAGAGTGTTTCAAAACTGCTCTTTCAAAGGAAGTGTTCAACTCTGTGAGTTGGATTCATACTACACAAAGCAGTTTCACAGAACTCTTCTCTTTAGTTTTTATGGGAAGATATTCCCGTTTCCAACGAAGGCCTGAAAGGGCTCCAAATATCCACTTGCAGATTCTGCAAAAACACAGGTTCAAAACTGCTCTATCAAAAGGAAGGCTTATCTCTCTGAGTTGAATGCACACAACCTAAAGGGGTTTCTGAGAATGCTTCTGCCTTGTTTATATATGAAGATATTTCTTTTTCCACCATAGGCCTCAAAGCGCTCCAAATGAACACTTGCAAATTCTACAAAAAGAGTGTTTCATAACTGCTCTAGCAAAGGAAAGGTTCACCTCTGTGAGTTGAACACACACATCACAAAGCAGTTTGTGAGAATGCTTCGGTTTAGTTTTTATGGGAAGATATTCCCGCTTCTAACAAAGGCCTGAAAGAGCTCCAAATATCCACTTGCAGATGCTGCAAAAAGACTCTTTCCAAACTGCTCCATGAAAAAGAAGGTTCAACTCTGTGAGTTGAATGCACACATCATAAAGAAGTTTCAAAGAATGCTTCTGTCTAGGTTTTATGTGAAGATATTTCTTTTTCCACCATAGGCCTCAAAGCGCTCCAAATGAACACTTGCAGATTCTACAAAAAGAGTGTTTCATAACTGCTCTAGCAAAGGAAAGGTTCACCTCTGTGAGTTGAACACACACATCACAAAGCAGTTTGTGAGAATGCTTCTGTCCAGTTTTAATGGGAAGATATTCCCGCTTCTAACAAAGGCCTGAAAGAGGTCCAAATATCCACTTGCAGATGCTGCAAAAAGACTCTTTCCAAACTGCTCCATGAAAAGGAATGTTCAACTCTGTGAGTTGAATGCACACATCATAAAGAAGTTTCAAAGAATGCTTCTGTCTAGGTTTTATGTGAAGATATTTCCTTTTCCACCATAGGCCTCAAAGCGCTCCAAATCAACACTTGCAGATTCTACAAAAAGAGTGTTTCAAAGCTGCTCTTTCAAAAGAAGTGTTCAACTCTGTGAGTTGGATTCATACTTCACAAAGGAGTTTCACAGAACGCTTCTGTTTAGTTTTTATGGGAAGATATTCCCGTTTCCAACGAAGGCCTGAAAGGGCTCCAAATATACACTTGCAGATTCTGCAAAAACACAGTTGCAAAACTGCTCTATCAAAAGGAAGGCTTATCTCTCCGAGTTGAATGCACACATCATAAAGAGGTTTCTGAGAATGCTTCTGCCTGGATTATATGTGAAGATATTTCCTGTTCCACCATAGGCCTCAAAGCGCTCCAAACGAACACTTGCAGATTCTACAAAAAGAGTGTTTCAAAACTGCTCTTTCAAAAGAAGTGTTCAACTCTGTGAGTTGGATTCATACTACACAAAGCAGTTTCACAGAACTCTTCTGTTTAGTTTTTATGGGAAGATATTCCCGTTTCCAACGAAGGCCTGAAAGGGCTCCAAATATCCACTTGCAGATTCTGCAAAAACACAGGTTCAAAACTGCTCTATCAAAAGGAAGGCTTATCTCTCTGAGGTGAATGCACACATCATAAAGGGGTTTCTGAGAATGCTTCTGCCTTGTTTATATATGAAGATATTTCTTTTTCCACCATAGGCCTCAAAGCGCTCCAAATGAACACTTGCAGATTCTACAAAAAGAGTGTTTCATAACTGCTCTAGCAAAGGAAAGGTTCACCTCTGTGAGTTGAACACACACATCACAAAGCAGTTTGTGAGAATGCTTCGGTTTAGTTTTTATGGGAAGATATTCCCGCTTCTAACAAAGGCCTGAAAGAGCTCCAAATATCCACTTGCAGATGCTGCAAAAAGACTCTTTCCAAACTGCTCCATGAAAAAGAAGGTTCAACTCTGTGAGTTGAATGCACACATCATAAAGAAGTTTCAAAGAATGCTTCTGTCTAGGTTTTATGTGAAGATATTTCTTTTTCCACCATAGGCCTCAAAGCGCTCCAAATGAACACTTGCAGATTCTACAAAAAGAGTGTTTCATAACTGCTCTAGCAAAGGAAAGGTTCACCTCTGTGAGTTGAACACACACATCACAAAGCAGTTTGTGAGAATGCTTCGGTTTAGTTTTTATGGGAAGATATTCCCGCTTCTAGCAAAGGCCTGAAAGAGCTCCAAATATCCACTTGCAGATGCTGCAAAAAGACTCTTTCCAAACTGCTCCATGAAAAAGAAGGTTCAACTCTGTGAGTTGAATGCACACATCATAAAGAAGTTTCAAAGAATGCTTCTGTCTAGGTTTTATGTGAAGATATTTCTTTTTCCACCATAGGCCTCAAAGCGCTCCAAATGAACACTTGCAGATTCTACAAAAAGAGTGTTTCATAACTGCTCTAGCAAAGGAAAGGTTCACCTCTGTGAGTTGAACACACACATCACAAAGCAGTTTGTGAGAATGCTTCTGTCCAGTTTTAATGGGAAGATATTCCCGCTTCTAACAAAGGCCTGAAAGAGCTCCAAATATCCACTTGCAGATGCTGCAAAAAGACTCTTTCCAAACTGCTCCATGAAAAGGAATGTTCAACTCTGTGAGTTGAATGCACACATCATAAAGAAGTTTCAAAGAATGCTTCTGTCTAGGTTTTATGTGAAGATATTTCCCTTTCCACCATAGGCCTCAAAGCGCTCCAAATGAACACTTGCAGATTCTAAAAAAAGAGTGTTTCAAAGCTGCTCTTTCAAAAGAAGTGTTCAACTCTGTGAGTTGGATTCATACTTCACAAAGCAGTTTCACAGAACGTTTCTGTTTCGTTTTTATGGGAAGATATTCCCGTTTGCAACGAAGGCCTGAAAGGGCTCTAAGTATCCACTTGCAGATTCTGCCAAAACACACTTTCAAAACTGCTCTATCAAAAGGAAGGCTTATCTCTCCGAGTTGAATGCACACATCATAAAGAGGTTTCTGAGAATGCTTCTGCCTGGTTTATATGTGAAGATATTTCCTTTTCCACCATAGGCCTCAAAGCGCTCCAAACGAACACTTGCAGATTCTACAAAAAGAGTGTTTCAAAACTGCTCTTTCAAAGGAAGTGTTCAACTCTGTGAGTTGGATTCATACTACACAAAGCAGTTTCACAGAACTCTTCTGTTTAGTTTCTATGGGAAGATATTCCCGTTTCCAACGAAGGCCTGAAAGGGCTCCAAATATCCACTTGCAGATTCTGCAAAAACACAGGTTCAAAACTGCTCTATCAAAAGGAAGGCTTATCTCTCTGAGTTGAATGCACACATCATAAAGGGGTTTCTGAGAATGCTTCTGCCTTGTTTATATATGAAGATATTTCTTTTTCCACCATAGGCCTCCAAGCGCTCCAAATGAACACTTGCAGATTCTACAAAAAGAGTGTTTCATAACTGCTCTAGCAAAGGAAAGGTTCACCTCTGTGAGTTGAACACACACATCACAAAGCAGTTTGTGAGAATGCTTCGGTTTAGTTTTTATGGGAAGATATTCCCGCTTCTAACAAAGGCCTGAAAGAGCTCCAAATATCCACTTGCAGATGCTGCAAAAAGACTCTTTCCAAACTGCTCCATGAAAAAGAAGGTTCAACTCTGTGAGTTGAATGCACACATCATAAAGAAGTTTCAAAGAATGCTTCTGTCTAGGTTTTATGTGAAGATATTTCTTTTTCCACCATAGGCCTCAAAGCGCTCCAAATGAACACTTGCAGATTCTACAAAAAGAGTGTTTCATAACTGCTCTAGCAAAGGAAAGGTTCACCTCTGTGAGTTGAACACACACATCACAAAGCAGTTTGTGAGAATGCTTCTGTCCAGTTTTAATGGGAAGATATTCCCGCTTCTAACAAAGGCCTGAAAGAGCTCCAAATATCCACTTGCAGATGCTGCAAAAAGACTCTTTCCAAACTGCTCCATGAAAAGGAAGGTTCAACTCTGTGAGTTGAATGCACACATCATAAAGAAGTTTCAAAGAATGCTTCTGTCTAGGTATTATGTGACGATATTTCCTTTTCCACCATAGGCCTCAAAGCGCTCCAAATGAACACATGTAGATTCTACAAAAAGAGTGTTTCAAAGCTGCGCTTTCAAAAGAAGTGTTCAACTCTGTGAGTTGGATTCATACTTCACAAAGCAGTTTCACAGAACGTTTCTGTTTCGTTTTTATGGGAAGATATTCCCGTTTGCAACGAAGGCCTGAAAGGGCTCTAAGTATCCACTTGCAGATTCTGCCAAAACACAGTTTCAAAACTGCTCTATCAAAAGGAAGGCTTATCTCTCCGAGTTGAATGCACACATCATAAAGAGGTTTCTGAGAATGCTTCTGCCTGGTTTATATGTGAAGATATTTCCTTTTCCACCATAGGCCTCAAAGCGCTCCAAACGAACACTTGCAGATTCTACAAAAAGAGTGTTTCAAAACTGCTCTTTCAAAGGAAGTGTTCAACTCTGTGAGTTGGATTCATACTACACAAAGCAGTTTCACAGAACTCTTCTGTTTAGTTTTTATGGGAAGATATTCCCGTTTCCAACGAAGGCCTGAAAGGGCTCCAAATATCCACTTGCAGATTCTGCAAAAATACAGTTTCAAAACTGCTCTATCAAAAGGAAGGCTTATCTCTCTGAGTTGAATGCACACATCATAAAGAGCTTTCTGAGAATGCTTCTGCCTTGTTTATATATGAAGATATTTCTTTTTCCACCATAGGCCTCAAATCGCTCCAAATGAACACTTGCAGATTCTACAAAAAGAGTGTTTCATAACTGCTATAGCAAAGGAAAGGTTCACTTCTGTGAGTTGAACACAAACATCTCAAAGCAGTTTGTGAGAATGCTTCTGTCCAGTTTTTATGGGAAGATATTCCCGCTTCTAGCAAAGGCCTGAAAGAGCTCCAAATATCCACTTGCAGATGCTGCAAAAAGACTCTTTCCAAACTGCTCCATGAAAAAGAAGGTTCAACTCTGTGAGTTGAATGCACACATCATAAAGAAGTTTCAAAGAATGCTTCTGTCTAGGTTTTATGTGAAGATATTTCTTTTTCCACCATAGGCCTCAAAGCGCTCCAAATGAACACTTGCAGATTCTACAAAAAGAGTGTTTCATAACTGCTCTAGCAAAGGAAAGGTTCACCTCTGTGAGTTGAACACACACATCACAAAGCAGTTTGTGAGAATGCTTCTGTCCAGTTTTAATGGGAAGATATTCCCGCTTCTAACAAAGGCCTGAAAGAGCTCCAAATATCCACTTGCAGATGCTGCAAAAAGACTCTTTCCAAACTGCTCCATGAAAAGGAATGTTCAACTCTGTGAGTTGAATGCACACATCATAAAGAAGTTTCAAAGAATGCTTCTGTCTAGGTTTTATGTGAAGATATTTCCCTTTCCACCATAGGCCTCAAAGCGCTCCAAATGAACACTTGCAGATTCTAAAAAAAGAGTGTTTCAAAGCTGCTCTTTCAAAAGAAGTGTTCAACTCTGTGAGTTGGATTCATACTTCACAAAGCAGTTTCACAGAACGTTTCTGTTTCGTTTTTATGGGAAGATATTCCCGTTTGCAACGAAGGCCTGAAAGGGCTCTAAGTATCCACTTGCAGATTCTGCCAAAACACACTTTCAAAACTGCTCTATCAAAAGGAAGGCTTATCTCTCCGAGTTGAATGCACACATCATAAAGAGGTTTCTGAGAATGCTTCTGCCTGGTTTATATGTGAAGATATTTCCTTTTCCACCATAGGCCTCAAAGCGCTCCAAACGAACACTTGCAGATTCTACAAAAAGAGTGTTTCAAAACTGCTCTTTCAAAGGAAGTGTTCAACTCTGTGAGTTGGATTCATACTACACAAAGCAGTTTCACAGAACTCTTCTGTTTAGTTTCTATGGGAAGATATTCCCGTTTCCAACGAAGGCCTGAAAGGGCTCCAAATATCCACTTGCAGATTCTGCAAAAACACAGGTTCAAAACTGCTCTATCAAAAGAAAGGCTTATCTCTCTGAGTTGAATGCACACATCATAAAGGGGTTTCTGAGAATGCTTCTGCCTTGTTTATATATGAAGATATTTCTTTTTCCACCATAGGCCTCCAAGCGCTCCAAATGAACACTTGCAGATTCTACAAAAAGAGTGTTTCATAACTGCTCTAGCAAAGGAAAGGTTCACCTCTGTGAGTTGAACACACACATCACAAAGCAGTTTGTGAGAATGCTTCTGTCCAGTTTTAATGGGAAGATATTCCCGCTTCTAACAAAGGCCTGAAAGAGCTCCAAATATCCACTTGCAGATGCTGCAAAAAGACTCTTTCCAAACTGCTCCATGAAAAGGAATGTTCAACTCTGTGAGTTGAATGCACACATCATAAAGAAGTTTCAAAGAATGCTTCTGTCTAGGTTTTATGTGAAGATATTTCCTTTTCCACCATAGGCCTCAAAGCGCTCCAAATGAACACTTGCAGATTCTACAAAAAGAGTGTTTCAAAGCTGCTCTTTCAAAAGAAGTGTTCAACTCTGTGAGTTGGATTCATACTTCACAAAGGAGTTTCACAGAACGCTTCTGTTTAGTTTTTATGGGAAGATATTCCCGTTTCCAACGAAGGCCTGAAAGGGCTCCAAGTATACACTTGCAGATTCTGCCAAAACACACTTTCAAAACTGCTCTATCAAAAGGAAGGCTTATCTCTCCGAGTTGAATGCACACATCATAAAGAGGTTTCTGAGAATGCTTCTGCCTGGATTATATGTGAAGATATTTCCTTTTCCACCATAGGCCTCAAAGCGCTCCAAACGAACACTTTCAGATTCTACAAAAAGAGTGTTTCAAACTGCTCTTTGAAAGGAAGTGTTCAACTCTGTGAGTTGGATTCATACTACACAAAGCAGTTTCACAGAACTCTTCTGTTTAGTTTTTAATGGAAGATATTCCCGTTTCCAACGAAGGCCTGAAAGGGCTCCAAATATCCACTTGCAGATTCTGCAAAAACACAGTTTCAAAACTGCTCTATCAAAAGGAAGGCTTATCTCTCTGAGTTGAATGCACACATCATAAAGAGCTTTCTGAGAATGCTTCTGCCTTGTTTATATATGAAGATATTTCTTTTTCCACCATAGGCCTCAAATCGCTCCAAATGAAAACTTGCAGATTCTACAAAAAGAGTGTTTCATAACTGCTCTAGCAAAGGAAAGGTTCACCTCTGTGAGTTGAACACACACATCACAAAGCAGTTTGTGAGAATGCTTCTGTCCAGTTTTTATGGGAAGATATTCCCGCTTCTAACAAAGGCCTGAAAGAGCTCCAAATATCCACTTGCAGATGCTGCAAAAAGACTCTTTCCAAACTGCTCCATGAAAAGGAAGGTTCAACTCTGTGAGTTGAATGCACACATCATAAAGAAGTTTCAAAGAATGCTTCTGTCTAGGTATTATGTGACGATATTTCCTTTTCCACCATAGGCCTCAAAGCGCTCCAAATGAACACATGTAGATTCTACAAAAAGAGTGTTTCATAACTGCTCTAGCAAAGGAAAGGTTCACCTCTGTGAGTTGAACACACACATCACAAAGCAGTTTGTGAGAATGCTTCGGTTTAGTTTTTATGGGAAGATATTCCCGCTTCTAACAAAGGCCTGAAAGAACTCCAAATATCCACTTGCAGATGCTGCAAAAAGACTCTTTCCAAACTGCTCCATGAAAAAGAAGGTTCAACTCTGTGAGTTGAATGCACACATCATAAAGAAGTTTCAAAGAATGCTTCTGTCTAGGTTTTATGTGAAGATATTTCTTTTTCCACCATAGGCCTCAAAGCGCTCCAAATGAACACTTGCAGATTCTACAAAAAGAGTGTTTCATAACTGCTCTAGCAAAGGAAAGGTTCACCTCTGTGAGTTGAACACAGACATCACAAAGCAGTTTGTGAGAATGCTTCTGTCCAGTTTTAATGGGAAGATATTCCCGCTTCTAACAAAGGCCTGAAAGAGCTCCGAATATCCACTTGCAGATGCTGCAAAAAGACTCTTTCCAAACTGCTCCATGAAAAGGAATGTTCAACTCTGTGAGTTGAATGCACACATCATAAAGAAGTTTCAAAGAATGCTTCTGTCTAGGTTTTATGTGAAGATATTTCCTTTTCCACCATAGGCCTCAAAGCGCTCCAAATGAACACTTGCAGATTCTACAAAAAGAGTGTTTCAAAGCTGCTCTTTCAAAAGAAGTGTTCAACTCTGTGAGTTGGATTCATACTTCACAAAGGAGTTTCACAGAACGCTTCTGTTTAGTTTTTATGGGAAGATATTCCCGTTTCCAACGAAGGCCTGAAAGGGCTCCAAATATACACTTGCAGATTCTGCAAAAACACAGTTGCAAAACTGCTCTATCAAAAGGAAGGCTTATCTCTCCGAGTTGAATGCACACATCATAAAGAGGTTTCTGAGAATGCTTCTGCCTGGATTATATGTGAAGATATTTCCTTTTCCACCATAGGCCTCAAAGCGCTCCAAACGAACACTTGCAGATTCTACAAGAAGAGTGTTTCAAAACTGCTCTTTGAAAGGAAGTGTTCAACTCTGTGAGTTGGATTCATACTACACAAAGCAGTTTCACAGAACTCTTCTGTTTAGTTTTTAAAGGAAGATATTCCCGTTTCCAACGAAGGCCTGAAAGGGCTCCAAATATCCACTTGCAGATTCTGCAAAAACACAGTTTCCAAACTGCTCTATCAAAAGGAAGGCTTATCTCTCCGAGTTGAATGCACACATCATAAAGAGGTTTCTGAGAATGCTTCTGCCTGGTTTATATGTGAAGATATTTCCTTTTCCACCATAGGCCTCAAAGCGCTCCAAACGAACACTTGCAGATTCTACAAAAAGAGTGTTTCAAAACTGCTCTTTCAAAAGAAGTGTTCAACTCTGTGAGTTGGATTCATTCTACACAAAGCAGTTTCACAGAACTCTTCTGTTTAGTTTTTATGGGAAGATATTCCCGTTTCCAACGAAGGCCTGAAAGGGCTCCAAATATCCACTTGCAGATTCTGCAAAAACACAGTTTCAAAACTGCTCTATCAAAAGGAAGGCTTATCTCTCTGAGTTGAATGCACACATCATAAAGAGCTTTCTGAGAATGCTTCTGCCTTGTTTATATATGAAGATATTTCTTTTTCCACCATAGGCCTCAAATCGCTCCAAATGAACACTTGCAGATTCTACAAAAAGAGTGTTTCATAACTGCTCTAGCAAAGGAAAGGTTCACCTCTGTGAGTTGAACACACACATCACAAAGCAGTTTGTGAGAATGCTTCTGTCCAGTTTTTATGGGAAGATATTCCCGCTTCTAACAAAGGCCTGAAAGAGCTCCAAATATCCACTTGCAGATGCTGCAAAAAGACTCTTTCCAAACTGCTCCGTGAAAAGGAAGGTTCAACTCTGTGAGTTGAATGCACACATCATAAAGAAGTTTCAAAGAATGCTTCTGTCTAGGTATTATGTGACGATATTTCCTTTTCCACCATAGGCCTCAAAGCGCTCCAAATGAACACATGTAGATTCTACAAAAAGAGTGTTTCAAAGCTGCTCTTTCAAAAGAAGTGTTCAACTCTGTGAGTTGGATTCATACTTCACAAAGCAGTTTCACAGAACGTTTCTGTTTCGTTTTTATGGGAAGATATTCCCGTTTGCAACGAAGGCCTGAAAGGGCTCTAAGTATCCACTTGCAGATTCTGCCAAAACACAGTTTCAAAACTGCTCTATCAAAAGGAAGGCTTATCTCTCCGAGTTGAATGCACACATCATAAAGAGGTTTCTGAGAATGCTTCTGCCTGGTTTATATGTGAAGATATTTCCTTTTCCACCATAGGCCTCAAAGCGCTCCAAACGAACACTTGCAGATTCTACAAAAAGAGTGTTTCAAAACTGCTCTTTCAAAGGAAGTGTTCAACTCTGTGAGTTGGATTCATACTACACAAAGCAGTTTCACAGAACTCTTCTGTTTAGTTTTTATGGGAAGATATTCCCGTTTCCAACGAAGGCCTGAAAGGGCTCCAAATATCCACTTGCAGATTCTGCAAAAATACAGTTTCAAAACTGCTCTATCAAAAGGAAGGCTTATCTCTCTGAGTTGAATGCACACATCATAAAGAGCTTTCTGAGAATGCTTCTGCCTTGTTTATATATGAAGATATTTCTTTTTCCACCATAGGCCTCAAATCGCTCCAAATGAACACTTGCAGATTCTACAAAAAGAGTGTTTCATAACTGCTATAGCAAAGGAAAGGTTCACTTCTGTGAGTTGAACACAAACATCTCAAAGCAGTTTGTGAGAATGCTTCTGTCCAGTTTTTATGGGAAGATATTCCCGCTTCTAGCAAAGGCCTGAAAGAGCTCCAAATATCCACTTGCAGATGCTGCAAAAAGACTCTTTCCAAACTGCTCCATGAAAAAGAAGGTTCAACTCTGTGAGTTGAATGCACACATCATAAAGAAGTTTCAAAGAATGCTTCTGTCTAGGTTTTATGTGAAGATATTTCTTTTTCCACCATAGGCCTCAAAGCGCTCCAAATGAACACTTGCAGATTCTACAAAAAGAGTGTTTCATAGCTGCTCTAGCAAAGGAAAGGTTCACCTCTGTGAGTTGAACACACACATCACAAAGCAGTTTGTGAGAATGCTTCTGTCCAGTTTTAATGGGAAGATATTCCCGCTTCTAACAAAGGCCTGAAAGAGCTCCAAATATCCACTTGCAGATGCTGCAAAAAGACTCTTTCCAAACTGCTCCATGAAAAGGAATGTTCACCTCTGTGAGTTGAATGCACACATCATAAAGAAGTTTCAAAGAATGCTTCTGTCTAGGTTTTATGTGAAGATATTTCCCTTTCCACCATAGGCCTCAAAGCGCTCCAAATGAACACTTGCAGATTCTAAAAAAAGAGTGTTTCAAAGCTGCTCTTTCAAAAGAAGTGTTCAACTCTGTGAGTTGGATTCATACTTCACAAAGCAGTTTCACAGAACGTTTCTGTTTCGTTTTTATGGGAAGATATTCCCGTTTGCAACGAAGGCCTGAAAGGGCTCTAAGTATCCACTTGCAGATTCTGCCAAAACACACTTTCAAAACTGCTCTATCAAAAGGAAGGCTTATCTCTCCGAGTTGAATGCACACATCATAAAGAGGTTTCTGAGAATGCTTCTGCCTGGTTTATATGTGAAGATATTTCCTTTTCCACCATAGGCCTCAAAGCGCTCCAAACGAACACTTGCAGATTCTACAAAAAGAGTGTTTCAAAACTGCTCTTTCAAAGGAAGTGTTCAACTCTGTGAGTTGGATTCATACTACACAAAGCAGTTTCACAGAACTCTTCTGTTTAGTTTCTATGGGAAGATATTCCCGTTTCCAACGAAGGCCTGAAAGGGCTCCAAATATCCACTTGCAGATTCTGCAAAAACACAGGTTCAAAACTGCTCTATCAAAAGGAAGGCTTATCTCTCTGAGTTGAATGCACACATCATAAAGGGGTTTCTGAGAATGCTTCTGCCTTGTTTATATATGAAGATATTTCTTTTTCCACCATAGGCCTCCAAGCGCTCCAAATGAACACTTGCAGATTCTACAAAAAGAGTGTTTCATAACTGCTCTAGCAAAGGAAAGGTTCACCTCTGTGAGTTGAACACACACATCACAAAGCAGTTTGTGAGAATGCTTCTGTCCAGTTTTAATGGGAAGATATTCCCGCTTCTAACAAAGGCCTGAAAGAGCTCCAAATATCCACTTGCAGATGCTGCAAAAAGACTCTTTCCAAACTGCTCCATGAAAAGGAATGTTCAACTCTGTGAGTTGAATGCACACATCATAAAGAAGTTTCAAAGAATGCTTCTGTCTAGGTTTTATGTGAAGATATTTCCTTTTCCACCATAGGCCTCAAAGCGCTCCAAATGAACACTTGCAGATTCTACAAAAAGAGTGTTTCAAAGCTGCTCTTTCAAAAGAAGTGTTCAACTCTGTGAGTTGGATTCATACTTCACAAAGGAGTTTCACAGAACGGTTCTGTTTAGTTTTTATGGGAAGATATTCCCGTTTCCAACGAAGGCCTGAAAGGGCTCCAAGTATACACTTGCAGATTCTGCCAAAACACACTTTCAAAACTGCTCTATCAAAAGGAAGGCTTATCTCTCCGAGTTGAATGCACACATCATAAAGAGGTTTCTGAGAATGCTTCTGCCTGGATTATATGTGAAGATATTTCCTTTTCCACCATAGGCCTCAAAGCGCTCCAAACGAACACTTGCAGATTCTACAAAAAGAGTGTTTCAAACTGCTCTTTGAAAGGAAGTGTTCAACTCTGTGAGTTGGATTCATACTACACAAAGCAGTTTCACAGAACTCTTCTGTTTAGTTTTTAATGGAAGATATTCCCGTTTCCAACGAAGGCCTGAAAGGGCTCCAAATATCCACTTGCAGATTCTGCAAAAACACAGTTTCAAAACTGCTCTATCAAAAGGAAGGCTTATCTCTCTGAGTTGAATGCACACATCATAAAGAGCTTTCTGAGAATGCTTCTGCCTTGTTTATATATGAAGATATTTCTTTTTCCACCATAGGCCTCAAATCGCTCCAAATGAACACTTGCAGATTCTACAAAAAGAGTGTTTCATAACTGCTCTAGCAAAGGAAAGGTTCACCTCTGTGAGTTGAACACACACATCACAAAGCAGTTTGTGAGAATGCTTCTGTCCAGTTTTTATGGGAAGATATTCCCGCTTCTAACAAAGGCCTGAAAGAGCTCCAAATATCCACTTGCAGATGCTGCAAAAAGACTCTTTCCAAACTGCTCCATGAAAAGGAAGGTTCAACTCTGTGAGTTGAATGCACACATCATAAAGAAGTTTCAAAGAATGCTTCTGTCTAGGTATTATGTGACGATATTTCCTTTTCCACCATAGGCCTCAAAGCGCTCCAAATGAACACATGTAGATTCTACAAAAAGAGTGTTTCAAAGCTGCTCTTTCAAAAGAAGTGTTCAACTCTGTGAGTTGGATTCATACTTCACAAAGCAGTTTCACAGAACGTTTCTGTTTCGTTTTTATGGGAAGATATTCCCGTTTGCAACGAAAGCCTGAAAGGGCTCTAAGTATCCACTTGCAGATTCTGCCAAAACACACTTTCAAAACTGCTCTATCAAAAGGAAGGCTTATCTCTCCGAGTTGAATGCACACATCATAAAGAGGTTTCTGAGAATGCTTCTGCCTGGTTTATATGTGAAGATATTTCCTTTTCCACCATAGGCCTCAAAGCGCTCCAAACGAACACTTGCAGATTCTACAAAAAGAGTGTTTCAAAACTGCTCTTTCAAAGGAAGTGTTCAACTCTGTGAGTTGGATTCATACTACACAAAGCAGTTTCACAGAACTCTTCTGTTTAGTTTTTATGGGAAGATATTCCCGTTTCCAACGAAGGCCTGAAAGGGCTCCAAATATCCACTTGCAGATTCTGCAAAAACACAGGTTCAAAACTGCTCTATCAAAAGGAAGGCTTATCTCTCTGAGTTGAATGCACACATCATAAAGGGGTTTCTGAGAATGCTTCTGCCTTGTTTATATATGAAGATATTTCTTTTTCCACCATAGGCCTCAAAGCGCTCCAAATGAACACTTGCAAATTCTACAAAAAGAGTGTTTCATAACTGCTCTAGCAAAGGAAAGGTTCACCTCTGTGAGTTGAACACACACATCACAAAGCAGTTTGTGAGAATGCTTCGGTTTAGTTTTTATGGGAAGATATTCCCGCTTCTAACAAAGGCCTGAAAGAGCTCCAAATATCCACTTGCAGATGCTGCAAAAAGACTCTTTCCAAACTGCTCCAGGAAAAAGAAGGTTCAACTCTGTGAGTTGAATGCACACATCATAAGGAAGTTTCAAAGAATGCTTCTGTCTAGGTTTTATGTGAAGATATTTCTTTTTCCACCATAGGCCTCAAAGCGCTCCAAATGAACACTTGCAGATTCTACAAAAAGAGTGTTTCATAACTGCTCTAGCAAAGGAAAGGTTCACCTCTGTGAGTTGAACACACACATCACAAAGCAGTTTGTGAGAATGCTTCTGTCCAGTTTTAATGGGAAGATATTCCCGCTTCTAACAAAGGCCTGAAAGAGGTCCAAATATCCACTTGCAGATGCTGCAAAAAGACTCTTTCCAAACTGCTCCATGAAAAGGAATGTTCAACTCTGTGAGTTGAATGCTCACATCATAAAGAAGTTTCAAAGAATGCTTCTGTCTAGGTTTTATGTGAAGATATTTCCTTTTCCAACATAGGCCTCAAAGCGCTCCAAATGAACACTTGCAGATTCTACAAAAAGAGTGTTTCAAAGCTGCTCTTTCAAAAGAAGTGTTCAACTCTGTGAGTTGGATTCATACTTCACAAAGGAGTTTCACAGAACGCTTCTGTTTAGTTTTTATGGGAAGATATTCCCGTTTCCAACGAAGGCCTGAAAGGGCTCCAAATATACACTTGCAGATTCTGCAAAAACACAGTTGCAAAACTGCTCTATCAAAAGGAAGGCTTATCTCTCCGAGTTGAATGCACACATCATAAAGAGGTTTCTGAGAATGCTTCTGCCTGGATTATATGTGAAGATATTTCCTCTTCCACCGTAGGCCTCAAAGCGCTCCAAACGAACACTTGCAGATTCTACAAAAAGAGTGTTTCAAAACTGCTCTTTCAAAAGAAGTGTTCAACTCTGTGAGTTGGATTCATACTACACAAAGCAGTTTCACAGAACTCTTCTGTTTAGTTTTTATGGGAAGATATTCCCGTTTCCAACGAAGGCCTGAAAGGGCTCCAAATATCCACTTGCAGATTCTGCAAAAACACAGGTTCAAAACTGCTCTATCAAAAGGAAGGCTTATCTCTCTGAGTTGAATGCACACATCATAAAGGGGTTTCTGAGAATGCTTCTGCCTTGTTTATATATGAAGATATTTCTTTTTCCACCATAGGCCTCCAAGCGCTCCAAATGAACACTTGCAGATTCTACAAAAAGAGTGTTTCATAACTGCTCTAGCAAAGGAAAGGTTCACCTCTGTGAGTTGAACACACACATCACAAAGCAGTTTGTGAGAATGCTTCTGTCCAGTTTTTATGGGAAGATATTCCCGCTTCTAACAAAGGCCTGAAAGAGCTCCAAATATCCACTTGCAGATGCTGCAAAAAGACTCTTTCCAAACTGCTCCATGAAAAAGAAGGTTCAACTCTGTGAGTTGAATGCACACATCATAAAGAAGTTTCAAAGAATGCTTCTGTCTAGGTTTTATGTGAAGATATTTCTTTTTCCACCATAGGCCTCAAAGTGCTCCAAATGAACACTTGCAGATTCTACAAAAAGAGTGTTTCATAACTGCTCTAGCAAAGGAAAGGTTCACCTCTGTGAGTTGAACACACACATCACAAAGCAGTTTGTGAGAATGCTTCTGTCCAGTTTTAATGGGAAGATATTCCCGCTTCTAACAAAGGCCTGAAAGAGCTCCAAATATCCACTTGCAGATGCTGCAAAAAGACTCTTTCCAAACTGCTCCATGAAAAGGAATGTTCAACTCTGTGAGTTGAATGCACACATCATAAAGAAGTTTCAAAGAATGCTTCTGTCTAGGTTTTATGTGAAGATATTTCCCTTTCCACCATAGGCCTCAAAGCGCTCCAAATGAACACTTGCAGATTCTAAAAAAAGAGTGTTTCAAAGCTGCTCTTTCAAAAGAAGTGTTCAACTCTGTGAGTTGGATTCATACTTCACAAAGCAGTTTCACAGAACGTTTCTGTTTCGTTTTTATGGGAAGATATTCCCGTTTGCAACGAAGGCCTGAAAGGGCTCTAAGTATCCACTTGCAGATTCTGCCAAAACACACTTTCAAAACTGCTCTATCAAAAGGAAGGCTTATCTCTCCGAGTTGAATGCACACATCATAAAGAGGTTTCTGAGAATGCTTCTGCCTGGATTATATGTGAAGATATTTCCTTTTCCACCATAGGCCTCAAAGCGCTCCAAACGAACACTTGCAGATTCTACAAAAAGAGTGTTTCAAACTGCTCTTTGAAAGGAAGTGTTCAACTCTGTGAGTTGGATTCATACTACACAAAGCAGTTTCACAGAACTCTTCTGTTTAGTTTTTAATGGAAGATATTCCCGTTTCCAACGAAGGCCTGAAAGGGCTCCAAATATCCACTTGCAGATTCTGCAAAAACACAGTTTCAAAACTGCTCTATAAAAAGGAAGGCTTATCTCTCTGAGTTGAATGCACACATCATAAAGGGCTTTCTGAGAATGCTTCTGCCTTGTTTATATATGAAGATATTTCTTTTTCCACCATAGGCCTCAAATCGCTCCAAATGAACACTTGCAGATTCTACAAAAAGAGTGTTTCATAACTGCTCTAGCAAAGGAAAGGTTCACCTCTGTGAGTTGAACACACACATCACAAAGCAGTTTGTGAGAATGCTTCTGTCCAGTTTTTATGGGAAGATATTCCCGCTTCTAACAAAGGCCTGAAAGAGCTCCAAATATCCACTTGCAGATGCTGCAAAAAGACTCTTTCCAAACTGCTCCATGAAAAGGAAGGTTCAACTCTGTGAGTTGAATGCACACATCATAAAGAAGTTTCAAAGAATGCTTCTGTCTAGGTATTATGTGACGATATTTCCTTTTCCACCATAGGCCTCAAAGCGCTCCAAATGAACACATGTAGATTCTACAAAAAGAGTGTTTCAAAGCTGCTCTTTCAAAAGAAGTGTTCAACTCTGTGAGTTGGATTCATACTTCACAAAGCAGTTTCACAGAACGTTTCTGTTTCGTTTTTATGGGAAGATATTCCCGTTTGCAACGAAAGCCTGAAAGGGCTCTAAGTATCCACTTGCAGATTCTGCCAAAACACACTTTCAAAACTGCTCTATCAAAAGGAAGGCTTATCTCTCCGAGTTGAATGCACACATCATAAAGAGGTTTCTGAGAATGCTTCTGCCTGGTTTATATGTGAAGATATTTCCTTTTCCACCATAGGCCTCAAAGCGCTCCAAACGAACACTTGCAGATTCTACAAAAAGAGTGTTTCAAAACTGCTCTTTCAAAGGAAGTGTTCAACTCTGTGAGTTGGATTCATACTACACAAAGCAGTTTCACAGAACTCTTCTGTTTAGTTTTTATGGGAAGATATTCCCGTTTCCAACGAAGGCCTGAAAGGGCTCCAAATATCCACTTGCAGATTCTGCAAAAACACAGGTTCAAAACTGCTCTATCAAAAGGAAGGCTTATCTCTCTGAGTTGAATGCACACATCATAAAGGGGTTTCTGAGAATGCTTCTGCCTTGTTTATATATGAAGATATTTCTTTTTCCACCATAGGCCTCAAAGCGCTCCAAATGAACACTTGCAAATTCTACAAAAAGAGTGTTTCATAACTGCTCTAGCAAAGGAAAGGTTCACCTCTGTGAGTTGAACACACACATCACAAAGCAGTTTGTGAGAATGCTTCGGTTTAGTTTTTATGGGAAGATATTCCCGCTTCTAACAAAGGCCTGAAAGAGCTCCAAATATCCACTTGCAGATGCTGCAAAAAGACTCTTTCCAAACTGCTCCAGGAAAAAGAAGGTTCAACTCTGTGAGTTGAATGCACACATCATAAAGAAGTTTCAAAGAATGCTTCTGTCTAGGTTTTATGTGAAGATATTTCTTTTTCCACCATAGGCCTCAAAGCGCTCCAAATGAACACTTGCAGATTCTACAAAAAGAGTGTTTCATAACTGCTGTAGCAAAGGAAAGGTTCACCTCTGTGAGTTGAACACACACATCACAAAGCAGTTTGTGAGAATGCTTCTGTCCAGTTTTAATGGGAAGATATTCCCGCTTCTAACAAAGGCCTGAAAGAGGTCCAAATATCCACTTGCAGATGCTGCAAAAAGACTCTTTCCAAACTGCTCCATGAAAAGGAATGTTCAACTCTGTGAGTTGAATGCACACATCATAAAGAAGCTTCAAAGAATGCTTCTGTCTAGGTTTTATGTGAAGATATTTCCTTTTCCACCATAGGCCTCAAAGCGCTCCAAATGAACACTTGCAGATTCTACAAAAAGAGTGTTTCAAAGCTGCTCTTTCAAAAGAAGTGTTCAACTCTGTGAGTTGGATTCATACTTCACAAAGGAGTTTCACAGAACGCTTCTGTTTAGTTTTTATGGGAAGATATTCCCGTTTCCAACGAAGGCCTGAAAGGGCTCCAAATATACACTTGCAGATTCTGCAAAAACACAGTTGCAAAACTGCTCTATCAAAAGGAAGGCTTATCTCTCCGAGTTGAATGCACACATCATAAAGAGGTTTCTGAGAATGCTTCTGCCTGGATTATATGTGAAGATATTTCCTCTTCCACCATAGGCCTCAAAGCGCTCCAAACGAACACTTGCAGATTCTACAAAAAGAGTGTTTCAAAACTGCTCTTTCAAAAGAAGTGTTCAACTCTGTGAGTTGGATTCATACTACACAAAGCAGTTTCACAGAACTCTTCTGTTTAGTTTTTATGGGAAGATATTCCCGTTTCCAACGAAGGCCTGAAAGGGCTCCAAATATCCACTTGCAGATTCTGCAAAAACACAGTTTCAAAACTGCTCTATCAAAAGGAAGGCTTATCTCTCTGAGTTGAATGCACACATCATAAAGAGCTTTCTGAGAATGCTTCTGCCTTGTTTATATATGAAGATATTTCTTTTTCCACCATAGGCCTCCAAGCGCTCCAAATGAACACTTGCAGATTCTACAAAAAGAGTGTTTCATAACTGCTCTAGCAAAGGAAAGGTTCACCTCTGTGAGTTGAACACACACATCACAAAGCAGTTTGTGAGAATGCTTCTGTCCAGTTTTAATGGGAAGATATTCCCGCTTCTAACAAAGGCCTGAAAGAGCTCCAAATATCCACTTGCAGATGCTGCAAAAAGACTCTTTCCAAACTGCTCCATGAAAAGGAAGGTTCAACTCTGTGAGTTGAATGCACACATCATAAAGAAGTTTCAAAGAATGCTTCTGTCTAGGTATTATGTGACGATATTTCCTTTTCCACCATAGGCCTCAAAGCGCTCCAAATGAACACATGTAGATTCTACAAAAAGAGTGTTTCAAAGCTGCTCTTTCAAAAGAAGTGTTCAACTCTGTGAGTTGGATTCATACTTCACAAAGCAGTTTCACAGAACGTTTCTGTTTCGTTTTTATCGGAAGATATTCCCGTTTGCAACGAAAGCCTGAAAGGGCTCTAAGTATCCACTTGCAGATTCTGCCAAAACACACTTTCAAAACTGCTCTATCAAAAGGAAGGCTTATCTCTCCGAGTTGAATGCACACATCATAAAGAGGTTTCTGAGAATGCTTCTGCCTGGTTTTTATGTGAAGATATTTCCTTTTCCACCATAGGCCTCAAAGCGCTCCAAACGAACACTTGCAGATTCTACAAAAAGAGTGTTTCAAAACTGCTCTTTCAAAGGAAGTGTTCAACTCTGTGAGTTGGATTCATACTACACAAAGCAGTTTCACAGAACTCTTCTGTTTAGTTTTTATGGGAAGATATTCCCGTTTCCAACGAAGGCCTGAAAGGGCTCCAAATATCCACTTGCAGATTCTGCAAAAACACAGGTTCAAAACTGCTCTATCAAAAGGAAGGCTTATCTCTCTGAGTTGAATGCACACATCATAAAGGGGTTTCTGAGAATGCTTCTGCCTTGTTTATATATGAAGATATTTCTTTTTCCACCATAGGCCTCAAAGCGCTCCAAATGAACACTTGCAAATTCTACAAAAAGAGTGTTTCATAACTGCTCTAGCAAAGGAAAGGTTCACCTCTGTGAGTTGAACACACACATCACAAAGCAGTTTGTGAGAATGCTTCGGTTTAGTTTTTATGGGAAGATATTCCCGCTTCTAACAAAGGCCTGAAAGAGCTCCAAATATCCACTTGCAGATGCTGCAAAAAGACTCTTTCCAAACTGCTCCATGAAAAAGAAGGTTCAACTCTGTGAGTTGAATGCACACATCATAAAGAAGTTTCAAAGAATGCTTCTGTCTAGGTTTTATGTGAAGATATTTCTTTTTCCACCATAGGCCTCAAAGCGCTCCAAATGAACACTTGCAGATTCTACAAAAAGAGTGTTTCATAACTGCTCTAGCAAAGGAAAGGTTCACCTCTGTGAGTTGAACACACACATCACAAAGCAGTTTGTGAGAATGCTTCTGTCCAGTTTTAATGGGAAGATATTCCCGCTTCTAACAAAGGCCTGAAAGAGGTCCAAATATCCACTTGCAGATGCTGCAAAAAGACTCTTTCCAAACTGCTCCATGAAAAGGAATGTTCAACTCTGTGAGTTGAATGCACACATCATAAAGAAGTTTCAAAGAATGCTTCTGTCTAGGTTTTATGTGAAGATATTTCCTTTTCCACCATAGGCCTCAAAGCGCTCCAAATGAACACTTGCAGATTCTACAAAAAGAGTGTTTCAAAGCTGCTCTTTCAAAAGAAGTGTTCAACGCTGTGAGTTGTATTCATACTTCGCAAAGGAGTTTCACAGAACGCTTCTGTTTAGTTTTTATGGGAAGATATTCCCGTTTCCAACGAAGGCCTGAAAGGGCTCCAAATATACACTTGCAGATTCTGCAAAAACACAGTTGCAAAACTGCTCTATCAAAAGGAAGGCTTATCTCTCCGAGTTGAATGCACACATCATAAAGAGGTTTCTGAGAATGCTTCTGCCTGGATTATATGTGAAGATATTTCCTCTTCCACCTTAGGCCTCAAAGCGCTCCAAACGAACACTTGCAGATTCTACAAAAAGAGTGTTTCAAAACTGCTCTTTCAAAAGAAGTGTTCAACTCTGTGAGTTGGATTCATACTACACAAAGCAGTTTCACAGAACTCTTCTGTTTAGTTTTTATGGGAAGATATTCCCGTTTCCAACGAAGGCCTGAAAGGGCTCCAAATATCCACTTGCAGATTCTGCAAAAATACAGTTTCAAAACTGCTCTATCAAAAGGAAGGCTTATCTCTCTGAGTTGAATGCACACATCATAAAGAGCTTTCTGAGAATGCTTCTGCCTTGTTTATATATGAAGATATTTCTTTTTCCACCATAGGCCTCAAATCGCTCCAAATGAACACTTGCAGATTCTACAAAAAGAGTGTTTCATAACTGCTCTAGCAAAGGAAAGGTTCACCTCTGTGAGTTGAACACACACATCACAAAGCAGTTTGTGAGAATGCTTCTGTCCAGTTTTTATGGGAAGATATTCCCGCTTCTAACAAAGGCCTGAAAGAGCTCCAAATATCCACTTGCAGATGCTGCAAAAAGACTCTTTCCAAACAGCTCCATGAAAAGGAAGGTTCAACTCTGTGAGTTGAATGCACACATCATAAAGAAGTTTCAAAGAATGCTTCTGTCTAGGTATTATGTGACGATATTTCCTTTTCCACCATAGGCCTCAAAGCGCTCCAAATGAACACATGTAGATTCTACAAAAAGAGTGTTTCAAAGCTGCTCTTTCAAAAGAAGTGTTCAACTCTGTGAGTTGGATTCATACTTCACAAAGCAGTTTCACAGAACGTTTCTGTTTCGTTTTTATGGGAAGATATTCCCGTTTGCAACGAAGGCCTGAAAGGGCTCTAAGTATCCACTTGCAGATTCTGCCAAAACACACTTTCAAAACTGCTCTATCAAAAGGAAGGCTTATCTCTCCGAGTTGAATGCACACATCATAAAGAGGTTTCTGAGAATGCTTCTGCCTGGTTTTTATGTGAAGATATTTCCTTTTCCACCATAGGCCTCAAAGCGCTCCAAATGAACACTTGCAGATTCTACAAAAAGAGTGTTTCAAAGCTGCTCTTTCAAAAGAAGTGTTCAACGCTGTGAGTTGGATTCATACTTCGCAAAGGAGTTTCACAGAACGCTTCTGTTTAGTTTTTATGGGAAGATATTCCCGTTTCCAACGAAGGCCTGAAAGGGCTCCAAATATACACTTGCAGATTCTGCAAAAACACAGTTGCAAAACTGCTCTATCAAAAGGAAGGCTTATCTCTCCGAGTTGAATGCACACATCATAAAGAGGTTTCTGAGAATGCTTCTGCCTGGATTATATGTGAAGATATTTCCTCTTCCACCATAGGCCTCAAAGCGCTCCAAACGAACACTTGCAGATTCTACCAAAAGAGTGTTTCAAAACTGCTCTTTCAAAAGAAGTGTTCAACTCTGTGAGTTGGATTCATACTTCACAAAGCAGTTTCACAGAACGTTTCTGTTTCGTTTTTATGGGAAGATATTCCCGTTTGCAACGAAGGCCTGAAAGGGCTCTAAGTATCCACTTGCAGATTCTGCCAAAACACACTTTCAAAACTGCTCTATCAAAAGGAAGGCTTATCTCTGCGAGTTGAATGCACACATCATAAAGAGGTTTCTGAGAATGCTTCTGCCTGGTTTATATGTGAAGATATTTCCTTTTCCACCATAGGCCTCAAAGCGCTCCAAACGAACACTTGCAGATTCTACAAAAAGAGTGTTTCAAAACTGCTCTTTCAAAGGAAGTGTTCAACTCTGTGAGTTGGATTCATACTACACAAAGCAGTTTCACAGAACTCTTCTGTTTAGTTTTTATGGGAAGATATTCCCGTTTCCAACGAAGGCCTGAAAGGGCTCCAAATATCCACTTGCAGATTCTGCAAAAACACAGGTTCAAAACTGCTCTATCAAAAGGAAGGCTTATCTCTCTGAGTTGAATGCACACATCATAAAGTGGTTTCTGAGAATGCTTCTGCCTTGTTTATATATGAAGATATTTCTTTTTCCACCATAGGCCTCCAAGCGCTCCAAATGAACACTTGCAGATTCTACAAAAAGAGTGTTTCATAACTGCTCTAGCAAAGGAAAGGTTCACCTCTGTGAGTTGAACACACACATCACAAAGCAGTTTGTGAGAATGCTTCGGTTTAGTTTTTATGGGAAGATATTCCCGCTTCTAACAAAGGCCTGAAAGAGCTCCAAATATCCACTTGCAGATGCTGCAAAAAGACTCTTTCCAAACTGCTCCATGAAAAAGAAGGTTCAACTCTGTGAGTTGAATGCACACATCATAAAGAAGTTTCAAAGAATGCTTCTGTCTAGGTTTTATGTGAAGATATTTCTTTTTCCACCATAGGCCTCAAAGCGCTCCAAATGAACACTTGCAGATTCTACAAAAAGAGTGTTTCATAACTGCTCTAGCAAAGGAAAGGTTCACCTCTGTGAGTTGAACACACACATCACAAAGCAGTTTGTGAGAATGCTTCTGTCCAGTTTTAATGGGAAGATATTCCCGCTTCTAACAAAGGCCTGAAAGAGCTCCAAATATCCACTTGCAGATGCTGCAAAAAGACTCTTTCCAAACTGCTCCATGAAAAGGAATGTTCAACTCTGTGAGTTGAATGCACACATCATAAAGAAGTTTCAAAGAATGCTTCTGTCTAGGTTTTATGTGAAGATATTTCCTTTTCCACCATAGGCCTCAAAGCGCTCCAAATGAACACTTGCAGATTCTACAAAAAGAGTGTTTCAAAGCTGCTCTTTCAAAAGAAGTGTTCAACTCTGTGAGTTGGATTCATACTTCACAAAGGAGTTTCACAGAACGCTTCTGTTTAGTTTTTATGGGAAGATATTCCCGTTTCCAACGAAGGCCTGAAAGGGCTCCAAGTATACACTTGCAGATTCTGCCAAAACACACGTTCAAAACTGCTCTATCAAAAGGAAGGCTTATCTCTCCGAGTTGAATGCACACATCATAAAGAGGTTTCTGAGAATGCTTCTGCCTGGATTATATGTGAAGATATTTCCTTTTCCACCATAGGCCTCAAAGCGCTCCAAACGAACACTTGCAGATTCTGCAAAAAGAGTGTTTCAAAACTGCTCTTTGAAAGGAAGTGTTCAACTCTGTGAGTTGGATTCATACTACACAAAGCAGTTTCACAGAACTCTTCTGTTTAGTTTTTAATGGAAGATATTCCCGTTTCCAACGAAGGCCTGAAAGGGCTCCAAATATCCACTTGCAGATTCTGCAAAAACACAGTTTCAAAACTGCTCTATCAAAAGGAAGGCTTATCTCTCTGAGTTGAATGCACACATCATAAAGGGCTTTCTGAGAATGCTTCTGCCTTGTTTATATATGAAGATATTTCTTTTTCCACCATAGGCCTCAAATCGCTCCAAATGAACACTTGCAGATTCTACAAAAAGAGTGTTTCATAACTGCTCTAGCAAAGGAAAGGTTCACCTCTGTGAGTTGAACACACACATCACAAAGCAGTTTGTGAGAATGCTTCTGTCCAGTTTTTATGGGAAGATATTCCCGCTTCTAACAAAGGCCTGAAAGAGCTCCAAATATCCACTTGCAGATTCTGCAAAAAGACTCTTTCCAAACTGCTCCATGAAAAGGAAGGTTCAACTCTGTGAGTTGAATGCACACATCATAAAGAAGTTTCAAAGAATGCTTCTGTCTAGGTATTATGTGACGATATTTCCTTTTCCACCATAGGCCTCAAAGCGCTCCAAATGAACACATGTAGATTCTACAAAAAGAGTGTTTCAAAGCTGCTCTTTCAAAAGAAGTGTTCAACTCTGTGAGTTGGATTCATACTTCACAAAGCAGTTTCACAGAACGTTTCTGTTTCGTTTTTATGGGAAGATATTCCCGTTTGCAACGAAAGCCTGAAAGGGCTCTAAGTATCCACTTGCAGATTCTGCCAAAACACACTTTCAAAACTGCTCTATCAAAAGGAAGGCTTATCTCTCCGAGTTGAATGCACACATCATAAAGAGGTTTCTGAGAATGCTTCTGCCTGGTTTATATGTGAAGATATTTCCTTTTCCACCATAGGCCTCAAAGCGCTCCAAACGAACACTTGCAGATTCTACAAAAAGAGTGTTTCAAAACTGCTCTTTCAAAGGAAGTGTTCAACTCTGTGAGTTGGATTCATACTACACAAAGCAGTTTCACAGAACTCTTCTGTTTAGTTTTTATGGGAAGATATTCCCGTTTCCAACGAAGGCCTGAAAGGGCTCCAAATATCCACTTGCAGATTCTGCAAAAACACAGGTTCAAAACTGCTCTATCAAAAGGAAGGCTTATCTCTCTGAGTTGAATGCACACATCATAAAGGGGTTTCTGAGAATGCTTCTGCCTTGTTTATATATGAAGATATTTCTTTTTCCACCATAGGCCTCAAAGCGCTCCAAATGAACACTTGCAAATTCTACAGAAAGAGTGTTTCATAACTGCTCTAACAAAGGAAAGGTTCACCTCTGTGAGTTGAACACACACATCACAAAGCAGTTTGTGAGAATGCTTCGGTTTAGTTTTTATGGGAGGATATTCCCGCTTCTAACAAAGGCCTGAAAGAGCTCCAAATATCCACTTGCAGATGCTGCAAAAAGACTCTTTCCAAACTGCTCCATGAAAAAGAAGGTTCAACTCTGTGAGTTGAATGCACACATCATAAAGAAGTTTCAAAGAATGCTTCTGTCTAGGTTTTATGTGAAGATATTTCTTTTTCCACCATAGGCCTCAAAGCGCTCCAAATGAACACTTGCAGATTCTACAAAAAGAGTGTTTCATAACTGCTCTAGCAAAGGAAAGGTTCACCTCTGTGAGTTGAACACACACATCACAAAGCAGTTTGTGAGAATGCTTCTGTCCAGTTTTAATGGGAAGATATTCCCGCTTCTAACAAAGGCCTGAAAAAGGTCCAAATATCCACTTGCAGATGCTGCAAAAAGACTCTTTCCAAACTGCTCCATGAAAAGGAATGTTCAACTCTGTGAGTTGAATGCACACATCATAAAGAAGTTTCAAAGAATGCTTCTGTCTAGGTTTTATGTGAAGATATTTCCTTTTCCACCATAGGCCTCAAAGCGCTCCAAATGAACACTTGCAGATTCTACAAAAAGAGTGTTTCAAAGCTGCTCTTTCAAAAGAAGTGTTCAACTCTGTGAGTTGGATTCATACTTCACAAAGGAGTTTCACAGAACGCTTCTGTTTAGTTTTTATGGGAAGATATTCCCGTTTCCAACGAAGGCCTGAAAGGGCTCCAAATATACACTTGCAGATTCTGCAAAAACACAGTTGCAAAACTGCTCTATCAAAAGGAAGGCTTATCTCTCCGAGTTGAATGCACACATCATAAAGAGGTTTCTGAGAATGCTTCTGCCTGGATTATATGTGAAGATATTTCCTGTTCCACCATAGGCCTCAAAGCGCTCCAAACGAACACTTGCAGATTCTACAAAAAGAGTGTTTCAAAACTGCTCTTTCAAAAGAAGTGTTCAACTCTGTGAGTTGGATTCATACTACACAAAGCAGTTTCACAGAACTCTTCTGTTTAGTTTTTATGGGAAGATATTCCCGTTTCCAACGAAGGCCTGAAAGGGCTCCAAATATCCACTTGCAGATTCTGCAAAAACACAGGTTCAAAACTGCTCTATCAAAAGGAAGGCTTATCTCTCTGAGGTGAATGCACACATCATAAAGGGGTTTCTGAGAATGCTTCTGCCTTGTTTATATATGAAGATATTTCTTTTTCCACCATAGGCCTCAAAGCGCTCCAAATGAACACTTGCAGATTCTACAAAAAGAGTGTTTCATAACTGCTCTAGCAAAGGAAAGGTTCACCTCTGTGAGTTGAACACACACATCACAAAGCAGTTTGTGAGAATGCTTCGGTTTAGTTTTTATGGGAAGATATTCCCGCTTCTAACAAAGGCCTGAAAGAGCTCCAAATATCCACTTGCAGATGCTGCAAAAAGACTCTTTCCAAACTGCTCCATGAAAAAGAAGGTTCAACTCTGTGAGTTGAATGCACACATCATAAAGAAGTTTCAAAGAATGCTTCTGTCTAGGTTTTATGTGAAGATATTTCTTTTTCCACCATAGGCCTCAAAGCGCTCCAAATGAACACTTGCAGATTCTACAAAAAGAGTGTTTCATAACTGCTCTAGCAAAGGAAAGGTTCACCTCTGTGAGTTGAACACACACATCACAAAGCAGTTTGTGAGAATGCTTCGGTTTAGTTTTTATGGGAAGATATTCCCGCTTCTAGCAAAGGCCTGAAAGAGCTCCAAATATCCACTTGCAGATGCTGCAAAAAGACTCTTTCCAAACTGCTCCATGAAAAAGAAGGTTCAACTCTGTGAGTTGAATGCACACATCATAAAGAAGTTTCAAAGAATGCTTCTGTCTAGGTTTTATGTGAAGATATTTCTTTTTCCACCATAGGCCTCAAAGCGCTCCAAATGAACACTTGCAGATTCTACAAAAAGAGTGTTTCATAACTGCTCTAGCAAAGGAAAGGTTCACCTCTGTGAGTTGAACACACACATCACAAAGCAGTTTGTGAGAATGCTTCTGTCCAGTTTTAATGGGAAGATATTCCCGCTTCTAACAAAGGCCTGAAAGAGCTCCAAATATCCACTTGCAGATGCTGCAAAAAGACTCTTTCCAAACTGCTCCATGAAAAGGAATGTTCAACTCTGTGAGTTGAATGCACACATCATAAAGAAGTTTCAAAGAATGCTTCTGTCTAGGTTTTATGTGAAGTTATTTCCCTTTCCACCATAGTCCTCAAAGCGCTCCAAATGAACACTTGCAGATTCTAAAAAAAGAGTGTTTCAAAGCTGCTCTTTCAAAAGAAGTGTTCAACTCTGTGAGTTGGATTCATACTTCACAAAGCAGTTTCAGAGAACGTTTCTGTTTCGTTTTTATGGGAAGATATTCCCGTTTGCAACGAAGGCCTGAAAGGGCTCTAAGTATCCACTTGCAGATTCTGCCAAAACACAATTTCAAAACTGCTCTATCAAAAGGAAGGCTTATCTCTCCGAGTTGAATGCACACATCATAAAGAGGTTTCTGAGAATGCTTCTGCCTGGTTTATATGTGAAGATATTTCCTTTTCCACCATAGGCCTCAAAGCGCTCCAAACGAACACTTGCAGATTGTACAAAAAGAGTGTTTCAAAACTGCTCTTCCAAAAGAAGTGTTCAACTCTGTGAGTTGGATTCATACTACACAAACCAGTTTCACAGAACTCTTCTGTTTAGTTTTTAATGGAAGATATTCCCGTTTCCAACGAAGGCCTGAAAGGGCTCCAAATATCCACTTGCAGATTCTGCAAAAACACAGTTTCAAAACTGCTCTATCAAAAGGAAGGCTTATCTCTCTGAGTTGAATGCACACATCATAAAGAGCTTTCTGAGAATGCTTCTGCCTTGTTTATATATGAAGATATTTCTTTTTCCACCATAGGCCTCAAAGCGCTCCAAATGAACACTTGCAGATTCTACAGAAAGAGTGTTTCATAACTGCTCTAGGAAAGGAAAGTTTCACCTCTGTGAGTTGAACACACACATCACAAAGCAGTTTGTGAGAATGCTTCTGTCCAGTTTTTATGGGAAGATATTCCCGCTTCTAACAAAGGCCTGAAAGAGCTCCAAATATCCACTTGCAGATGCTGCAAAAAGACTCTTTCCAAACTGCTCCATGAAAAAGAAGGTTCAACTCTGTGAGTTGAATGCACACATCATAAAGAAGTTTCAAAGAATGCTTCTGTCTAGGTATTATGTGACGATATTTCCCTTTCCACAATAGGCCTCAAAGCGCTCCAAATGAACACATGTAGATTCTACAAAAAGAGTGTTTAAAAGCTGCGCTTTCAAAAGAAGTGTTCAACTATGTGAGTTGGATTCATACTTCACAAAGCAGTTTCACAGAACGTTTCTGTTTCGTTTTTATCGGAAGATATTCCCGTTTGCAACGAAGGCCTGAAAGGGCTCTAAGTATCCACTTGCAGATTCTGCCAAAACACAGTTTCAAAACTGCTCTATCAAAAGGAAGGCTTATCTCTCCGAGTTGAATGCACACATCATAAAGAGGTTTCTGAGAATGCTTCTGCCTGGTTTATATGTGAAGATATTTCCTTTTCCACCGTAGGCCTCAAAGCGCTCCAAACGAACACTTGCAGATTCTACAAAAAGAGTGTTTCAAAACTGCTCTTTCAAAGGAAGTGTTCAACTCTGTGAGTTGGATTCATACTACACAAAGCAGTTTCACAGAACTCTTCTGTTTAGTTTTTATGGGAAGATATTCCCGTTTCCAACGAAGGCCTGAAAGGGCTCCAAATATCCACTTGCAGATTCTGCAAAAACACAGTTTCAAAGCTGCTCTATCAAAAGGAAGGCTTATCTCTCTGAGTTGAATGCACACATCATAAAGAGCTTTCTGAGAATGCTTCTGCCTTGTTTATATATGAAGATATTTCTTTTTCCACCATAGGCCTCAAATCGCTCCAAATGAACACTTGCCGATTCTACAAAAAGAGTGTTTCATAACTGCTCTAGCAAAGGAAAGGTTCACCTCTGTGAGTTGAACACACACATCACAAAGCAGTTTGTGAGAATGCTTCTGTCCAGGTTTTATGGGAAGATATTCCCGCTTCTAACAAAGGCCTGAAAGAGCTCCAAATATCCACTTGCAGATGCTGCAAAAAGACTCTTTCCAAACTGCTCCATGAAAAGGAAGGTTCAACTCTGTGAGTTGAATGCACACATCATAAAGAAGTTTCAAAGAATGCTTCTGTCTAGGTATTATGTGACGATATTTCCTTTTCCACCATAGGCCTCAAAGCGCTCCAAATGAACACATGTAGATTCTACAAAAAGAGTGTTTCAAAGCTGCTCTTTCAAAAGAAGTGTTCAACTCTGTGAGTTGGATTCATACTTCACAAAGCAGTTTCACAGAACGTTTCTGTTTCGTTTTTATGGGAAGATATTCCCGTTTGCAACGAAGGCCTGAAAGGGCTCTAAGTATCCACTTGCAGATTCTGCCAAAACACAGTTTCAAAACTGCTCTATCAAAAGGAAGGCTTATCTCTCCGAGTTGAATGCACACATCATAAAGGGGTTTCTGAGAATGCTTCTACCTGGTTTATATGTGAAGATATTTCCTTTTCCACCATAGGCCTCAAAGCGCTCCAAACGAACACTTGCAGATTCTACAAAAAGAGTGTTTCAAAACTGCTCTTTCAAAGGAAGTGTTCAACTCTGTGAGTTGGATTCATACTACACAAAGCAGTTTCACAGAACTCTTCTGTTTAGTTTTTATGGGAAGATATTCCCGTTTCCAACGAAGGCCTGAAAGGGCTCCAAATATCCACTTGCAGATTCTGCAAAAATACAGTTTCAAAACTGCTCTATCAAAAGGAAGGCTTATCTCTCTGAGTTGAATGCACACATCATAAAGAGCTTTCTGAGAATGCTTCTGCCTTGTTTATATATGAAGATATTTCTTTTTCCACCTTAGGCCTCAAATCGCTCCAAATGAACACTTGCAGATTCTACAAAAAGAGTGTTTCATAACTGCTCTAGCAAAGGAAAGGTTCACGTCTGTGAGTTGAACACACACATCTCAAAGCAGTTTGTGAGAATGCTTCTGTCCAGTTTTTATGGGAAGTTATTCCCGCTTCTAGCAAAGGCCTGAAAGAGCTCCAAATATCCACTTGCAGATGCTGCAAAAAGACTCTTTCCAAACTGCTCCATGAAAAAGAAGGTTCAACTCTGTGAGTTGAATGCACACATCATAAAGAAGTTTCAAAGAATGCTTCTGTCTTGGTTTTATGTGAAGATATTTCTTTTTCCACCATAGGCCTGAAAGCGCTCCAAATGAACACTTGCAGATTCTACAAAAAGAGTGTTTCATAACTGCTCTAGCAAAGGAAAGGTTCACCTCTGTGAGTTGAACACACACATCACAAAGCAGTTTGTGAGAATGCTTCTGTCCAGTTATAATGGGAAGATATTCCCGCTTCTAACAAAGGCCTGAAAGAGCTCCAAATATCCACTTGCAGATGCTGCAAAAAGACTCTTTCCAAACTGCTCCATGAAAAGGAAAGTTCAACTCTGTGAGTTGAATGCACACATCATAAAGAAGTTTCAAAGAATGCTTCTGTCTAGGTATTATGTGACGATATTTCCTTTTCCACCATAGGCCTCAAAGCGCTCCAAATGAACACATGTAGATTCTACAAAAAGAGTGTTTCAAAGCTGCTCTTTCAAAGGAAGTGTTCAACTCTTTGAGTTGGATTCATACTTCACAAAGCAGTTTCACAGAACGTTTCTGTTTCGTTTTTATCGGAAGATATTCCCGTTTGCAACGAAGGCCTGAAAGGGCTCTAAGTATCCACTTGCAGATTCTGCCAAAACACAGTTTCAAAACTGCTCCATCAAAAGGAAGGCTTATCTCTCCGAGTTGAATGCACACATCATAAAGAGGTTTCTGAGAATGCTTCTGCCTGGTTTATATGTGAAGATATTTCCTTTTCCACCATAGGCCTCAAAGCGCTCCAAACGAACACTTGCAGATTCTACAAAAAGAGTGTTTCAAAACTGGTCTTTCAAAGGAAGTGTTCAACTCTGTGAGTTGGATTCATACTACACAAAGCAGTTTCACAGAACTCTTCTGTTTAGTTTTTATGGGAAGATATTCCCGTTTCCAACGAAGGCCTGAAAGGGCTCCAATTATCCACTTGCAGATTCTGCAAAAACACAGTTTCAAAGCTGCTCTATCAAAAGGAAGGCTTATCTCTCTGAGTTGAATGCACACATCATAAAGAGCTTTCTGAGAATGCTTCTGCCTTGTTTATATATGAAGATATTTCTTTTTCCACCATAGGCCTCAAATCGCTCCAAATGAACACTTGCAGATTCTACAAAAAGAGTGTTTCATAACTGCTCTAGCAAAGGAAAGGTTCACCTCTGTGAGTTGAACACACACATCACAAAGCAGTTTGTGAGAATGCTTCTGTCCAGTTTTTATGGGAAGATATTCCCGCTTCTAACAAAGGCCTGAAAGAGCTCCAAATATCCACTTGCAGATGCTGCAAAAAGACTCTTTCCAAACTGCTCCATGAAAAGGAAGGTTCAACTCTGTGAGTTGAATGCACACATCATAAAGAAGTTTCAAAGAATGCTTCTGTCTAGGTATTATGTGACGATATTTCCTTTTCCACCATAGGCCTCAAAGCGCTCCAAATGAACACATGTAGATTCTACAAAAAGAGTGTTTCAAAGCTGCTCTTTCAAAAGAAGTGTTCAACTCTGTGAGTTGGATTCATACTTCACAAAGCAGTTTCACAGAACGTTTCTGTTTCGTTTTTATGGGAAGATATTCCCGTTTGCAACGAAGGCCTGAAAGGGCTCTAAGTATCCACTTGCAGATTCTGCCAAAACACAGTTTCAAAACTGCTCTATCAAAAGGAAGGCATATTTCTCCGAGTTGAATGCACACATCATAAAGGGGTTTCTGAGAATGCTTCTGCCTGGTTTATATGGGAAGATATTTCCTTTTCCACCATAGGCCTCAAAGCGCTCCAAACGAACACTTGCAGATTCTACAAAAAGAGTGTTTCAAAACTGCTCTTTCAAAGGAAGTGTTCAACTCTGTGAGTTGGATTCATACTACACAAAGCAGTTTCACAGAACTCTTCTGTTTAGTTTTTATGGGAAGATATTCCCGTTTCCAACGAAGGCCTGAAAGGGCTCCACATATCCACTTGCAGATTCTGCAAAAATACAGTTTCAAAACTGCTCTATCAAAAGGAAGGCTTATCTCTCTGAGTTGAATGCACACATCATAAAGAGCTTTCTGAGAATGCTTCTGCCTTGTTTATATATGAAGATATTTCTTTTTCCACCTTAGGCGTCAAATCGCTCCAAATGAACACTTGCAGATTCTACAAAAAGAGTGTTTCATAACTGCTCTAGCAAAGGAAAGGTTCACCTCTGTGAGTTGAACACACACATCTCAAAGCAGTTTGTGAGAATGCTTCTGTCCAGTTTTTATGGGAAGATATTCCCGCTTCTAGGAAAGGCCTGAAAGAGCTCCAAATATCCACTTGCAGATGCTGCAAAAAGACTCTTTCCAAACTGCTCCATGAAAAAGAAGGTTCAACTCTGTGAGTTGAATGCACACATCATAAAGAAGTTTCAAAGAATGCTTCTGTCTAGGTTTTATGTGAAGATATTTCTTTTTCCACCATAGGCCTCAAAGCGCTCCAAATGAACACTTGCAGATTCTACAAAAAGAGTGTTTCATAACTGCTCTAGCAAAGGAAAGGTTCACCTCTGTGAGTTGAACACACACATCGCAAAGCAGTTTGTGAGAATGCTTCTGTCCAGTTTTAATGGGAAGATATTCCCGCTTCTAACAAAGGCCTGAAAGAGCTCCAAATATCCACTTGCAGATGCTGCAAAAAGACTCTTTCCAAACTGCTCCATGAAAAGGAAAGTTCAACTCTGTGAGTTGAATGCACACATCATAAAGAAGTTTCAAAGAATGCTTCTGTCTAGGTATTATGTGACGATATTTCCTTTTCCACCATAGGCCTCAAAGCGCTCCAAATGAACACATGTAGATTCTACAAAAAGAGTGTTTCAAAGCTGCTCTTTCAAAAGAAGTGTTCAACTCTGTGAGTTGGATTCATACTTCACAAAGCAGTTTCACAGAACGTTTCTGTTTCGTTTTTATGGGAAGATATTCCCGTTTGCAACGAAGGCCTGAAAGGGCTCTAAGTATCCACTTGCAGATTCTGCCAAAACACAGTTTCAAAACTGCTCTATCAAAAGGAAGGCTTATCTCTCCGAGTTGAATGCACACATCATAAAGAGGTTTCTGAGAATGCTTCTGCCTGGTTTATATGTGAAGATATTTCCTTTTCCACCATAGGCCTCAAAGCGCTCCAAACGAACACTTGCAGATTCTACAAAAAGAGTGTTTCAAAACTGCTCTTTCAAAGGAAGTGTTCAACTCTGTGAGTTGGATTCATACTACACAAAGCAGTTTCACAGAACTCTTCTGTTTAGTTTTTATGGGAAGATATTCCCGTTTCCAACGAAGGCCTGAAAGGGCTCCAAATATCCACTTGCAGATTCTGCAAAAATACAGTTTCAAAGCTGCTCTATCAAAAGGAAGGCCTATCTCTCTGAGTTGAATGCACACATCATAAAGAGCTTTCTGAGAATGCTTCTGCCTTTTTTATATATGAAGATATTTCTTTTTCCACCATAGGCCTCCAAGCGCTCCAAATGAACACTTGCAGATTCTACAAAAAGAGTGTTTCATAACTGCTCTAGCAAAGGAAAGGTTCACCTCTGTGAGTTGAACACACACATCACAAAGCAGTTTGTGAGAATGCTTCGGTTTAGTTTTTATGGGAAGATATTCCCGCTTCTAACAAAGGCCTGAAAGAGCTCCAAATATCCACTTGCAGATGCTGCAAAAAGACTCTTTCCAAACTGCTCCATGAAAAAGAAGGTTCAACTCTGTGAGTTGAATGCACACATCATAAAGAAGTTTCAAAGAATGCTTCTGTCTAGGTTTTATGTGAAGATATTTCTTTTTCCACCATAGGCCTCAAAGCGCTCCAAATGAACACTTGCAGATTCTGCAAAAAGAGTGTTTCATAACTGCTCTAGCAAAGGAAAGGTTCACCTCTGTGAGTTGAACACACACATCACAAAGCAGTTTGTGAGAATGCTTCTGTCCAGTTTTAATGGGAAGATATTCCCGCTTCTAACAAAGGCCTGAAAGAGCTCCAAATATCCACTTGCAGATGCTGCAAAAAGACTCTTTCCAAACTGCTCCATGAAAAGGAATGTTCAACTCTGTGAGTTGAATGCACACATCAAAAAGAAGTTTCAAAGAATGCTTCTGTCTAGGTTTTATGTGAAGATATTTCCTTTTCCACCATAGGCCTCAAAGCGCTCCAAATGAACACTTGCAGATTCTACAAAAAGAGTGTTTCAAAGCTGCTCTTTCAAAAGAAGTGTTCAACTCTGTGAGTTGGATTCATACTTCACAAAGGAGTTTCACAGAACGCTTCTCTTTAGTTTTTATGGGAAGATATTCCCGTTTCCAACGAACGCCTGAAAGGGCTCCAAATATACACTTGCAGATTCTGCAAAAACACAGTTGCAAAACTGCTCTATCAAAAGGAAGGCTTATCTCTCCGAGTTGAATGCACACATCATAAAGAGGTTTCTGAGAATGCTTCTGCCTGGATTATATGTGAAGATATTTCCTTTTCCACCATAGGCCTCAAAGCGCTCCAAACGAACACTTGCAGATTCTACAAAAAGAGTGTTTCAAAACTGCTCTTTGAAAGGAAGTGTTCAACTCTGTGAGTTGGATTCATACTACACAAAGCAGTTTCACAGAACTCTTCTGTTTAGTTTTTAATGGAAGATATTCCCGTTTCCAACGAAGGCCTGAAAGGGCTCCAAATATCCACTTGCAGATTCTGCAAAAACACAGTTTCAAAACTGCTCTATCAAAAGGAAGGCTTATCTCTCTGAGTTGAATGCACACATCATAAAGAGCTTTCTGAGAATGCTTCTGCCTTGTTTATATATGAAGATATTTCTTTTTCCACCATAGGCCTCAAATCGCTCCAAATGAACACTTGCAGATTCTACAAAAAGAGTGTTTCATAACTGCTCTAGCAAAGGAAAGGTTCACCTCTGTGAGTTGAACACACACATCACAAAGCAGTTTGTGAGAATGCTTCTGTCCAGTTTTTATGGGAAGATATTCCCGCTTCTAACAAAGGCCTGAAAGAGCTCCAAATATCCACTTGCAGATGCTGCAAAAAGACTCTTTCCAAACTGCTCCATGAAAAGGAAGGTTCAACTCTGTGAGTTGAATGCACACATCATAAAGAAGTTTCAAAGAATGCTTCTGTCTAGGTATTATGTGACGATATTTCCTTTTCCACCATAGGCCTCAAAGCGCTCCAAATGAACACATGTAGATTCTACAAAAAGAGTGTTTCAAAGCTGCTCTTTCAAAAGAAGTGTTCAACTCTGTGAGTTGGATTCATACTTCACAAAGCAGTTTCACAGAACGTTTCTGTTTCGTTTTTATGGGAAGATATTCCCGTTTGCAACGAAAGCCTGAAAGGGCTCTAAGTATCCACTTGCAGATTCTGCCAAAACACACTTTCAAAACTGCTCTATCAAAAGGAAGGCTTATCTCTCCGAGTTGAATGCACACATCATAAAGAGGTTTCTGAGAATGCTTCTGCCTGGTTTTTATGTGAAGATATTTCCTTTTCCACCATAGGCCTCAAAGCGCTCCAAACGAACACTTGCAGATTCTACAAAAAGAGTGTTTCAAAACTGCTCTTTCAAAGGAAGTGTTCAACTCTGTGAGTTGGATTCATACTACACAAAGCAGTTTCACAGAACTCTTCTGTTTAGTTTTTATGGGAAGATATTGCCGTTTCCAACGAAGGCCTGAAAGGGCTCCAAATATCCACTTGCAGATTCTGCAAAAACACAGGTTCAAAACTGCTCTATCAAAAGGAAGGCTTATCTCTCTGAGTTGAATGCACACATCATAAAGGGGTTTCTGAGAATGCTTCTGCCTTGTTTATATATGAAGATATTTCTTTTTCCACCATAGGCCTCAAAGCGCTCCAAATGAACACTTGCAAATTCTACAAACAGAGTGTTTCATAACTGCTCTAGCAAAGGAAAGGTTCACCTCTGTGAGTTGAACACACACATCACAAAGCAGTTTGTGAGAATGCTTCGGTTTAGTTTTTATGGGAAGATATTCCCGCTTCTAACAAAGGCCTGAAAGAGCTCCAAATATCCACTTGCAGATGCTGCAAAAAGACTCTTTCCAAACTGCTCCATGAAAAAGAAGGTTCAACTCTGTGAGTTGAATGCACACATCATAAAGAAGTTTCAAAGAATGCTTCTGTCTAGGTTTTATGTGAAGATATTTCTTTTTCCACCATAGGCCTCAAAGCGCTCCAAATGAACACTTGCAGATTCTACAAAAAGAGTGTTTCATAACTGCTCTAGCAAAGGAAAGGTTCACCTCTGTGAGTTGAACACACACATCACAAAGCAGTTTGTGAGAATGCTTCTGTCCAGTTTTAATGGGAAGATATTCCCGCTTCTAACAAAGGCCTGAAAGAGCTCCAAATATCCACTTGCAGATGCTGCAAAAAGACTCTTTCCAAACTGCTCCATGAAAAGGAATGTTCAACTCTGTGAGTTGAATGCACACATCATAAAGAAGTTTCAAAGAATGCTTCTGTCTAGGTTTTATGTGAAGATATTTCCTTTTCCACCATAGGCCTCAAAGCGCTCCAAATGAACACTTGCAGATTCTACAAAAAGAGTGTTTCAAAGCTGCTCTTTCAAAAGAAGTGTTCAACTCTGTGAGATGGATTCATACTTCACAAAGGAGTTTCACAGAACGCTTCTGTTTACTTTTTATGGGAAGATATTCCCGTTTCCAACGAAGGCCTGAAAGGGCTCCAAGTATACACTTGCAGATTCTGCCAAAACACACTTTCAAAACTGCTCTATCAAAAGGAAGGCTTATCTCTCCGAGTTGAATGCACACATCATAAAGAGGTTTCTGAGAATGCTTCTGCCTGGTTTATATGTGAAGATATTTCCTTTTCCACCATAGGCCTCAAAGCGCTCCAAACGAACACTTTCAGATTCTACAAAAAGAGTGTTTCAAAACTGCTCTTTGAAAGGAAGTGTTCAACTCTGTGAGTTGGATTCATACTACACAAAGCAGTTTCACAGAACTCTTCTGTTTAGTTTTTAATGGAAGATATTCCCGTTTCCAACGAAGGCCTGAAAGGGCTCCAAATATCCACTTGCAGATTCTGCAAAAACACAGTTTCAAAACTGCTCTATCAAAAGGAAGGCTTATCTCTCTGAGTTGAATGCACACATCATAAAGGGCTTTCTGAGAATGCTTCTGCCTTGTTTATATATGAAGATATTTCTTTTTCCACCATAGGCCTCAAATCGCTCCAAATGAACACTTGCAGATTCTACAAAAAGAGTGTTTCATAACTGCTCTAGCAAAGGAAAGGTTCACCTCTGTGAGTTGAACACACACATCACAAAGCAGTTTGTGAGAATGCTTCTGTCCAGTTTTTATAGGAAGATATTCCCGCTTCTAACAAAGGCCTGAAAGAGCTCCAAATATCCACTTGCAGATGCTGCAAAAAGACTCTTTCCAAACTGCTCCATGAAAAGGAAGGTTCAACTCTGTGAGTTGAATGCACACATCATAAAGAAGTTTCAAAGAATGCTTCTGTCTAGGTATTATGTGACGATATTTCCTTTTCCACCATAGGCCTCAAAGCGCTCCAAATGAACACATGTAGATTCTACAAAAAGAGTGTTTCAAAGCTGCTCTTTCAAAAGAAGTGTTCAACTCTGTGAGTTGGATTCATACTTCACAAAGCAGTTTCACAGAACGTTTCTGTTTCGTTTTTATGGGAAGATATTCCCGTTTGCAACGAAAGCCTGAAAGGGCTCTAAGTATCCACTTGCAGATTCTGCCAAAACACACTTTCAAAACTGCTCTATCAAAAGGAAGGCTTATCTCTCCGAGTTGAATGCACACATCATAAAGAGGTTTCTGAGAATGCTTCTGCCTGGTTTATATGTGAAGATATTTCCTTTTCCACCATAGGCCTCAAAGCGCTCCAAACGAACACTTGCAGATTCTACAAAAAGAGTGTTTCAAAACTGCTCTTTCAAAGGAAGTGTTCAACTCTGTGAGTTGGATTCATACTACACAAAGCAGTTTCACAGAACTCTTCTGTTTAGTTTTTATGGGAAGATATTCCCGTTTCCAACGAAGGCCTGAAAGGGCTCCAAATATCCACTTGCAGATTCTGCAAAAACACAGGTTCAAAACTGCTCTATCAAAAGGAAGGCTTATCTCTCTGAGTTGAATGCTCACATCATAAAGGGGTTTCTGAGAATGCTTCTGCCTTGTTTATATATGAAGATATTTCTTTTTCCACCATAGGCCTCAAAGCGCTCCAAATGAACACTTGCAAATTCTACAAAAAGAGTGTTTCATAACTGCTCTAGCAAAGGAAAGGTTCACCTCTGTGAGTTGAACACACACATCACAAAGCAGTTTGTGAGAATGCTTCGGTTTAGTTTTTATGGGAAGATATTCCCGCTTCTAACAAAGGCCTGAAAGAGCTCCAAATATCCACTTGCAGATGCTGCAAAAAGACTCTTTCCAAACTGCTCCATGAAAAGGAAGGTTCAACTCTGTGAGTTGAATGCACACATCATAAAGAAGTTTCAAAGAATGCTTCTGTCTAGGTTTTATGTGAAGATATTTCTTTTTCCACCATAGGCCTCAAAGCGCTCCAAATGAACACTTGCAGATTCTACAAAAAGAGTGTTTCATAACTGCTCTAGCAAAGGAAAGGTTCACCTCTGTGAGTTGAACACACACATCACAAAGCAGTTTGTGAGAATGCTTCTGTCCAGTTTTAATGGGAAGATATTCCCGCTTCTAACAAAGGCCTGAAAGAGGTCCAAATATCCACTTGCATATGCTGCAAAAAGACTCTTTCCAAACTGCTCCATGAAAAGGAATGTTCAACTCTGTGAGTTGAATGCACACATCATAAAGAAGTTTCAAAGAATGCTTCTGTCTAGGTTTTATGTGAAGATATTTCCTTTTCCACCATAGGCCTCAAAGCGCTCCAAATGAACACTTGCAGATTCTACAAAAAGAGTGTTTCAAAGCTGCTCTTTCAAAAGAAGTGTTCAACTCTGTGAGTTGGATTCATACTTCACAAAGGAGTTTCACAGAACGCTTCTGTTTAGTTTTTATGGGAAGATATTCCCGTTTCCAACGAAGGCCTGAAAGGGCTCCAAATATACACTTGCAGATTCTGCAAAAACACAGTTGCAAAACTGCTCTATCAAAAGGAAGGCTTATCTCTCCGAGTTGAATGCACACATCATAAAGAGGTTTCTGAGAATGCTTCTGCCTGGATTATATGTGAAGATATTTCCTCTTCCACCATAGGCCTCAAAGCGCTCCAAACGAACACTTGCAGATTCTACAAAAAGAGTGTTTCAAAACTGCTCTTTCAAAAGAAGTGTTCAACTCTGTGAGTTGGATTCATACTACACAAAGCAGTTTCACAGAACTCTTCTGTTTAGTTTTTATGGGAAGATATTCCCGTTTCCAACGAAGGCCTGAAAGGGCTCCAAATATCCACTTGCAGATTCTGCAAAAATACAGTTTCAAAACTGCTCTATCAAAAGGAAGGCTTATCTCTCTGAGTTGAATGCACACATCATAAAGAGCTTTCTGAGAATGCTTCTGCCTTGTTTATATATGAAGATATTTCTTTTTCCACCATAGGCCTCAAATCGCTCCAAATGAACACTTGCAGATTCTACAAAAAGAGTGTTTCATAACTGCTCTAGCAAAGGAAAGGTTCACCTCTGTGAGTTGAACACAAACATCTCAAAGCAGTTTGTGAGAATGCTTCTGTCCAGTTTTTATGGGAAGATATTCCCGCTTCTAGCAAAGGCCTGAAAGAGCTCCAAATATCCACTTGCAGATGCTGCAAAAAGACTCTTTCCAAACTGCTCCATGAAAAAGAAGGTTCAACTCTGTGAGTTGAATGCACACATCATAAAGAAGTTTCAAAGAATGCTTCTGTCTAGGTTTTATGTGAAGATATTTCTTTTTCCACCATAGGCCTCAAAGCGCTCCAAATGAACACTTGCAGATTCTACAAAAAGAGTGTTTCATAACTGCTCTAGCAAAGGAAAGGTTCACCTCTGTGAGTTGAACACACACATCACAAAGCAGTTTGTGAGAATGCTTCTGTCCAGTTTTAATGGGAAGATATTCCCGCTTCTAACAAAGGCCTGAAAGAGCTCCAAATATCCACTTGCAGATGCTGCAAAAAGACTCTTTCCAAACTGCTCCATGAAAAGGAATGTTCAACTCTGTGAGTTGAATGCACACATCATAAAGAAGTTTCAAAGAATGCTTCTGTCTAGGTTTTATGTGAAGATATTTCCCTTTCCACCATAGGCCTCAAAGCGCTCCAAATGAACACTTGCAGATTCTAAAAAAAGAGTGTTTCAAAGCTGCTCTTTCAAAAGAAGTGTTCAACTCTGTGAGTTGGATTCATACTTCACAAAGCAGTTTCACAGAACGTTTCTGTTTCGTTTTTATGGGAAGATATTCCCGTTTGCAACGAAGGCCTGAAAGGGCTCTAAGTATCCACTTGCAGATTCTGCCAAAACACACTTTCAAAACTGCTCTATCAAAAGGAAGGCTTATCTCTCCGAGTTGAATGCACACATCATAAAGAGGTTTCTGAGAATGCTTCTGCCTGGTTTATATGTGAAGATATTTCCTTTTCCACCATAGGCCTCAAAGCGCTCCAAACGAACACTTGCAGATTCTACAAAAAGAGTGTTTCAAAACTGCTCTTTCAAAGGAAGTGTTCAACTCTGTGAGTTGGATTCATACTACACAAAGCAGTTTCACAGAACTCTTCTGTTTAGTTTTTATGGGAAGATATTCCCGTTTCCAACGAAGGCCTGAAAGGGCTCCAAATATCCACTTGCAGATTCTGCAAAAACACAGGTTCAAAACTGCTCTATCAAAAGGAAGGCTTATCTCTCTGAGTTGAATGCACACATCATAAAGGGGTTTCTGAGAATGCTTCTGCCTTGTTTATATATGAAGATATTTCTTTTTCCACCATAGGCCTCCAAGCGCTCCAAATGAACACTTGCAGATTCTACAAAAAGAGTGTTTCATAACTGCTCTAGCAAAGGAAAGGTTCACCTCTGTGAGTTGAACACACACATCACAAAGCAGTTTGTGAGAATGCTTCGGTTTAGTTTTTATGGGAAGATATTCCCGCTTCTAACAAAGGCCTGAAAGAGCTCCAAATATCCACTTGCAGATGCTGCAAAAAGACTCTTTCCAAACTGCTCCATGAAAAAGAAGGTTCAACTCTGTGAGTTGAATGCACACATCATAAAGAAGTTTCAAAGAATGCTTCTGTCTAGGTTTTATGTGAAGATATTTCTTTTTCCACCATAGGCCTCAAAGCGCTCCAAATGAACACTTGCAGATTCTACAAAAAGAGTGTTTCATAACTGCTCTAGCAAAGGAAAGGTTCACCTCTGTGAGTTGAACACACACATCACAAAGCAGTTTGTGAGAATGCTTCTGTCCAGTTTTAATGGGAAGATATTCCCGCTTCTAACAAAGGCCTGAAAGAGGTCCAAATATCCACTTGCAGATGCTGCAAAAAGACTCTTTCCAAACTGCTCCATGAAAAGGAATGTTCAACTCTGTGAGTTGAATGCACACATCATAAAGAAGTTTCAAAGAATGCTTCTGTCTAGGTTTTATGTGAAGATATTTCCTTTTCCACCACAGGCCTCAAAGCGCTCCAAACGAACACTTGCAGATTCTACAAAAAGAGTGTTTCAAAACTGCTCTTTGAAAGGAAGTGTTCAACTCTGTGAGTTGGATTCATACTACACAAAGCAGTTTCACAGAACTCTTCTGTTTAGTTTTTAATGGAAGATATTCCCGTTTCCAACGAAGGCCTGAAAGGGCTCCAAATATCCACTTGCAGATTCTGCAAAAACACAGTTTCAAAACTGCTCTATCAAAAGGAAGGCTTATCTCTCTGAGTTGAATGCACACATCATAAAGAGCTTTCTGAGAATGCTTCTGCCTTGTTTATATATGAAGATATTTCTTTTTCCACCATAGGCCTCAAATCGCTCCAAATGAACACTTGCAGATTCTACAAAAAGAGTGTTTCATAACTGCTCTAGCAAAGGAAAGGTTCACCTCTGTGAGTTGAACACACACATCACAAAGCAGTTTGTGAGAATGCTTCTGTCCAGTTTTTATGGGAAGATATTCCCGCTTCTAACAAAGGCCTGAAAGAGCTCCAAATATCCACTTGCAGATGCTGCAAAAAGACTCTTTCCAAACTGCTCCATGAAAAGGAAGGTTCAACTCTGTGAGTTGAATGCACACATCATAAAGAAGTTTCAAAGAATGCTTCTGTCTAGGTATTATGTGACGATATTTCTTTTTCCACCATAGGCCTCAAAGCGCTCCAAATGAACACATGTAGATTCTACAAAAAGAGTGTTTCAAAGCTGCTCTTTCAAAAGAAGTGTTCAACTCTGTGAGTTGGATTCATACTTCACAAAGCAGTTTCACAGAACGTTTCTGTTTCGTTTTTATGGGAAGATATTCCCGTTTGCAACGAAAGCCTGAAAGGGCTCTAAGTATCCACTTGCAGATTCTGCCAAAACACACTTTCAAAACTGCTCTATCAAAAGGAAGGCTTATCTCTCCGAGTTGAATGCACACATCATAAAGAGGTTTCTGAGAATGCTTCTGCCTGGTTTATATGTGAAGATATTTCCTTTTCCACCATAGGCCTCAAAGCGCTCCAAACGAACACTTGCAGATTCTACAAAAAGAGTGTTTCAAAACTGCTCTTTCAAAGGAAGTGTTCAACTCTGTGAGTTGGATTCATACTACACAAAGCAGTTTCACAGAACTCTTCTCTTTAGTTTTTATGGGAAGATATTCCCGTTTCCAACGAAGGCCTGAAAGGGCTCCAAATATCCACTTGCAGATTCTGCAAAAACACAGGTTCAAAACTGCTCTATCAAAAGGAAGGCTTATCTCTCTGAGTTGAATGCACACAACCTAAAGGGGTTTCTGAGAATGCTTCTGCCTTGTTTATATATGAAGATATTTCTTTTTCCACCATAGGCCTCAAAGCGCTCCAAATGAACACTTGCAAATTCTACAAAAAGAGTGTTTCATAACTGCTCTAGCAAAGGAAAGGTTCACCTCTGTGAGTTGAACACACACATCACAAAGCAGTTTGTGAGAATGCTTCGGTTTAGTTTTTATGGGAAGATATTCCCGCTTCTAAGAAAGGCCTGAAAGAGCTCCAAATATCCACTTGCAGATGCTGCAAAAAGACTCTTTCCAAACTGCTCCATGAAAAAGAAGGTTCAACTCTGTGAGTTGAATGCACACATCATAAAGAAGTTTCAAAGAATGCTTCTGTCTAGGTTTTATGTGAAGATATTTCTTTTTCCACCATAGGCCTCAAAGCGCTCCAAATGAACACTTGCAGATTCTACAAAAAGAGTGTTTCATAACTGCTCTAGCAAAGGAAAGGTTCACCTCTGTGAGTTGAACACACACATCACAAAGCAGTTTGTGAGAATGCTTCTGTCCAGTTTTAATGGGAAGATATTCCCGCTTCTAACAAAGGCCTGAAAGAGGTCCAAATATCCACTTGCAGATGCTGCAAAAAGACTCTTTCCAAACTGCTCCATGAAAAGGAATGTTCAACTCTGTGAGTTGAATGCACACATCATAAAGAAGTTTCAAAGAATGCTTCTGTCTAGGTTTTATGTGAAGATATTTCCTTTTCCACCATAGGCCTCAAAGCGCTCCAAATCAACACTTGCAGATTCTACAAAAAGAGTGTTTCAAAGCTGCTCTTTCAAAAGAAGTGTTCAACTCTGTGAGTTGGATTCATACTTCACAAAGGAGTTTCACAGAACGCTTCTGTTTAGTTTTTATGGGAAGATATTCCCGTTTCCAACGAAGGCCTGAAAGGGCTCCAAATATACACTTGCAGATTCTGCAAAAACACAGTTGCAAAACTGCTCTATCAAAAGGAAGGCTTATCTCTCCGAGTTGAATGCACACATCATAAAGAGGTTTCTGAGAATGCTTCTGCCTGGATTATATGTGAAGATATTTCCTGTTCCACCATAGGCCTCAAAGCGCTCCAAACGAACACTTGCAGATTCTACAAAAAGAGTGTTTCAAAACTGCTCTTTCAAAAGAAGTGTTCAACTCTGTGAGTTGGATTCATACTACACAAAGCAGTTTCACAGAACTCTTCTGTTTAGTTTTTATGGGAAGATATTCCCGTTTCCAACGAAGGCCTGAAAGGGCTCCAAATATCCACTTGCAGATTCTGCAAAAACACAGGTTCAAAACTGCTCTATCAAAAGGAAGGCTTATCTCTCTGAGGTGAATGCACACATCATAAAGGGGTTTCTGAGAATGCTTCTGCCTTGTTTATATATGAAGATATTTCTTTTTCCACCATAGGCCTCAAAGCGCTCCAAATGAACACTTGCAGATTCTACAAGAAGAGTGTTTCATAACTGCTCTAGCAAAGGAAAGGTTCACCTCTGTGAGTTGAACACACACATCACAAAGCAGTTTGTGAGAATGCTTCGGTTTAGTTTTTATGGGAAGATATTCCCGCTTCTAACAAAGGCCTGAAAGAGCTCCAAATATCCACTTGCAGATGCTGCAAAAAGACTCTTTCCAAACTGCTCCATGAAAAAGAAGGTTCAACTCTGTGAGTTGAATGCACACATCATAAAGAAGTTTCAAAGAATGCTTCTGTCTAGGTTTTATGTGAAGATATTTCTTTTTCCACCATAGGCCTCAAAGCGCTCCAAATGAACACTTGCAGATTCTACAAAAAGAGTGTTTCATAACTGCTCTAGCAAAGGAAAGGTTCACCTCTGTGAGTTGAACACACACATCACAAAGCAGTTTGTGAGAATGCTTCGGTTTAGTTTTTATGGGAAGATATTCCCGCTTCTAGCAAAGGCCTGAAAGAGCTCCAAATATCCACTTGCAGATGCTGCAAAAAGACTCTTTCCAAACTGCTCCATGAAAAAGAAGGTTCAACTCTGTGAGTTGAATGCACACATCATAAAGAAGTTTCAAAGAATGCTTCTGTCTAGGTTTTATGTGAAGATATTTCTTTTTCCACCATAGGCCTCAAAGCGCTCCAAATGAACACTTGCAGATTCTACAAAAAGAGTGTTTCATAACTGCTCTAGCAAAGGAAAGGTTCACCTCTGTGAGTTGAACACACACATCACAAAGCAGTTTGTGAGAATGCTTCTGTCCAGTTTTTATGGGAAGATATTCCCGCTTCTAACAAAGGCCTGAAAGAGCTCCAAATATCCACTTGCAGATGCTGCAAAAAGACTCTTTCCAAACTGCTCCATGAAAAGGAAGGTTCAACTCTGTGAGTTGAATGCACACATCATAAAGAAGTTTCAAAGAATGCTTCTGTCTAGGTATTATGTGACGATATTTCCTTTTCCACCATAGGCCTCAAAGCGCTCCAAATGAACACATGTAGATTCTACAAAAAGAGTGTTTCAAAGCTGCTCTTTCAAAAGAAGTGTTCAACTCTGTGAGTTGGATTCATACTTCACAAAGCAGTTTCACAGAACGTTTCTGTTTCGTTTTTATGGGAAGATATTCCCGTTTGCAACGAAGGCCTGAAAGGGCTCTAAGTATCCACTTGCAGATTCTGCCAAAACACAGTTTCAAAACTGCTCAATCAAAAGGAAGGCTTATCTCTCCGAGTTGAATGCACACATCATAAAGGGGTTTCTGAGAATGCTTCTGCCTGGTTTATATGGGAAGACATTTCCTTTTCCACCATAGGCCTCAAAGCGCTCCAAACGAACACTTGCAGATTCTACAAAAAGAGTGTTTCAAAACTGCTCTTTCAAAGGAAGTGTTCAACTCTGTGAGTTGGATTCATACTACACAAAGCAGTTTCACAGAACTCTTCTGTTTAGTTTTTATGGGAAGATATTCCCGTTTCCAACGAAGGCCTGAAAGGGCTCCAAATATCCACTTGCAGATTCTGCAAAAATACAGTTTCAAAACTGCTCTATCAAAAGGAAGGCTTATCTCTCTGAGTTGAATGCACACATCATAAAGAGCTTTCTGAGAATGCTTCTGCCTTGTTTATATATGAAGATATTTCTTTTTCCACCTTAGGCGTCAAATCGCTCCAAATGAACACTTGCAGATTCTACAAAAAGAGTGTTTCATAACTGCTCTAGCAAAGGAAAGGTTCACCTCTGTGAGTTGAACACACACATCACAAAGCAGTTTGTGAGAATGCTTCTGTCCAGTTTTTATGGGAAGATATTCCCGCTTCTAGGAAAGGCCTGAAAGAGCTCCAAATATCCACTTGCAGATGCTGCAAAAAGACTCTTTCCAAACTGCTCCGTGAAAAGGAAGGTTCAACTCTGTGAGTTGAATGCACACATCATAAAGAAGTTTCAAAGAATGCTTCTGTCTAGGTATTATGTGACGATATTTCCTTTTCCACCATAGGCCTCAAAGCGCTCCAAATGAACACATGTAGATTCTACAAAAAGAGTGTTTCAAAGCTGCTCTTTCAAAAGAAGTGTTCAACTCTGTGAGTTGGATTCATACTTCACAAAGCAGTTTCACAGAACGTTTCTGTTTCGTTTTTATGGGAAGATATTCCCGTTTGCAACGAAGGCCTGAAAGGGCTCTAAGTATCCACTTGCAGATTCTGCCAAAACACACTTTCAAAACTGCTCTATCAAAAGGAAGGCTTATCTCTCCGAGTTGAATGCACACATCATAAAGAGGTTTCTGAGAATGCTTCTGCCTGGTTTATATGTGAAGATATTTCCTTTTCCACCATAGGCCTCAAAGCGCTCCAAACGAACACTTGCAGATTCTACAAAAAGAGTGTTTCAAAACTGCTCTTTCAAAGGAAGTGTTCAACTCTGTGAGTTGGATTCATACTACACAAAGCAGTTTCACAGAACTCTTCTGTTTAGTTTTTATGGGAAGATATTCCCGTTTCCAACGAAGGCCTGAAAGGGCTCCAAATATCCACTTGCAGATTCTGCAAAAATACAGTCAAAGCTGCTCTATCAAAAGGAAGGCTTATCTCTCTGAGTTGAATGCACCCATCATAAAGAGCTTTCTGAGAATGCTTCTGCCTTGTTTATATATGAAGATATTTCTTTTTCCACCATAGGCCTCCAAGCGCTCCAAATGAACACTTGCAGATTCTACAAAAAGAGTGTTTCATAACTGCTCTAGCAAAGGAAAGGTTCACCTCTGTGAGTTGAACACACACATCACAAAGCAGTTTGTGAGAATGCTTCGGTTTAGTTTTTATGGGAAGATATTCCCGCTTCTAACAAAGGCCTGAAAGAGCTCCAAATATCCACTTGCAGATGCTGCAAAAAGACTCTTTCCAAACTGCTCCATGAAAAAGAAGGTTCAACTCTGTGAGTTGAATGCACACATCATAAAGAAGTTTCAAAGAATGCTTCTGTCTAGGTTTTATGTGAAGATATTTCTTTTTCCACCATAGGCCTCAAAGCGCTCCAAATGAACACTTGCAGATTCTACAAAAAGAGTGTTTCATAACTGCTCTAGCAAAGGAAAGGTTCACCTCTGTGAGTTGAACACACACATCACAAAGCAGTTTGTGAGAATGCTTCTGTCCAGTTTTAATGGGAAGATATTCCCGCTTCTAACAAAGGCCTGAAAGAGCTCCAAATATCCACTTGCAGATGCTGCAAAAAGACTCTTTCCAAACTGCTCCATGAAAAGGAATGTTCATCTCTGTGAGTTGAATGCACACATCATAAAGAAGTTTCAAAGAATGCTTCTGTCTAGGTTTTATGTGAAGATATTTCCCTTTCCACCATAGGCCTCAAAGCGCTCCAAATGAACACTTGCAGATTCTACAAAAAGAGTGTTTCAAAGCTGCTCTTTCAAAAGAAGTGTTCAACTCTGTGAGTTGGATTCATACTTCACAAAGCAGTTTCACAGAACGTTTCTGTTTCGTTTTTATGGGAAGATATTCCCGTTTGCAACCAAAGCCTGAAAGGGCTCTAAGTATCCACTTGCAGATTCTGCCAAAACACACTTTCATAACTGCTCTATCAAAAGGAAGGCTTATCTCTCCGAGTTGAATGCACACATCATAAAGAGGTTTCTGAGAATGCTTCTGCCTGGTTTATATGTGAAGATATTTCCTTTTCCACCATAGGCCTCAAAGCGCTCCAAACGAACACTTGCAGATTCTACAAAAAGAGTGTTTCAAAACTGCTCTTTCAAAGGAAGTGTTCAACTCTGTGAGTTGGATTCATACTACACAAAGTAGTTTCACAGAACACTTCTGTTTAGTTTTTATGGGAAGATATTCCCGTTTCCAACGAAGGCCTGAAAGGGCTCCAAATATCCACTTGCAGATTCTGCAAAAACACAGGTTCAAAACTGCTCTATCAAAAGGAAGGCTTATCTCTCTGAGTTGAATGCACACATCATAAAGGGGTTTCTGAGAATGCTTCTGCCTTGTTTATATATGAAGATATTTCTTTTTCCACCATAGGCCTCAAAGCGCTCCAAATGAACACTTGCAAATTCTACAAAAAGAGTGTTTCATAACTGCTCTAGCAAAGGAAAGGTTCACCTCTGTGAGTTGAACACACACATCACAAAGCAGTTTGTGAGAATGCTTCGGTTTAGTTTTTATGGGAAGATATTCCCGCTTCTAACAAAGGCCTGAAAGAGCTCCAAATATCCACTTGCAGATGCTGCAAAAAGACTCTTTCCAAACTGCTCCATGAAAAAGAAGGTTCAACTCTGTGAGTTGAATGCACACATCATAAAGAAGTTTCAAAGAATGCTTCTGTCTAGGTTTTATGTGAAGATATTTCTTTTTCCACCATAGGCCTCAAAGCGCTCCAAATGAACACTTGCAGATTCTACAAAAAGAGTGTTTCATAACTGCTCTAGCAAAGGAAAGGTTCACCTCTGTGAGTTGAACACACACATCACAAAGCAGTTTGTGAGAATGCTTCTGTCCAGTTTTAATGGGAAGATATTCCCGCTTCTAACAAAGGCCTGAAAGAGCTCCAAATATCCACTTGCAGATGCTGCAAAAAGACTCTTTCCAAACTGCTCCATGAAAAGGAATGTTCAACTCTGTGAGTTGAATGCACACATCATAAAGAAGTTTCAAAGAATGCTTCTGTCTAGGTTTTATGTGAAGATATTTCCTTTTCCACCATAGGCCTCAAAGCGCTCCAAATGAACACTTGCAGATTCTACAAAAAGAGTGTTTCAAAGCTGCTCTTTCAAAAGAAGTGTTCAACTCTGTGAGTTGGATTCATACTTCACAAAGGAGTTTCACAGAACGCTTCTGTTTAGTTTTTATGGGAAGATATTCCCGTTTCCAACGAAGGCCTGAAAGGGCTCCAAATATACACTTGCAGATTCTGCAAAAACACAGTTGCAAAACTGCTCTATCAAAAGGAAGGCTTATCTCTCCGAGTTGAATGCACACATCATAAAGAGGTTTCTGAGAATGCTTCTGCCTGGATTATATGTGAAGATATTTCCTTTTCCACCATAGTCCTCAAAGCGCTCCAAACGAACACTTTCAGATTCTACAAAAAGAGTGTTTCAAAACTGCTCTTTGAAAGGAAGTGTTCAACTCTGTGAGTTGGATTCATACTACACAAAGCAGTTTCACAGAACTCTTCTGTTTAGTTTTTAATGGAAGATATTCCCGTTTCCAACGAAGGCCTGAAAGGGCTCCAAATATCCACTTGCAGATTCTGCAAAAACACAGTTTCAAAACTGCTCTATCAAAAGGAAGGCATATCTCTCTGAGTTGAATGCACACATCATAAAGAGCTTTCTGAGAATGCTTCTGCCTTGTTTATATATGCAGATATTTCTTTTTCCACCATAGGCCTCAAATCGCTCCAAATGAACACTTGCAGATTCTACAAAAAGGGTGTTTCATAACTGCTCTAGCAAAGGAAAGGTTCACCTCTGTGAGTTGAACACACACATCACAAAGCAGTTTGTGAGAATGCTTCTGTCCAGTTTTTATGGGAAGATATTCCCGCTTCTAACAAAGGCCTGAAAGAGCTCCAAATATCCACTTGCAGATGCTGCAAAAAGACTCTTTCCAAACTGCTCCATGAAAAGGAAGGTTCAACTCTGTGAGTTGAATGCACACATCATAAAGAAGTTTCAAAGAATGCTTCTGTCTAGGTATTATGTGACGATATTTCCTTTTCCACCATAGGCCTCAAAGCGCTCCAAATGAACACATGTAGATTCTACAAAAAGAGTGTTTCAAAGCTGCTCTTTCAAAAGAAGTGTTCAACTCTGTGAGTTGGATTCATACTTCACAAAGCAGTTTCACAGAACGTTTCTGTTTCGTTTTTATCAGAAGATATTCCCGTTTGCAACGAAGGCCTGAAAGGGCTCCAAGTATCCACTTGCAGATTCTGCCAAAACACGGTTTCAAAACTGCTCTATCAAAAGGAAGGCTTATCTCTCCGAGTTGAATGCACACATCATAAAGAGGTTTCTGAGAATGCTTCTGCCTGGTTTATATGTGAAGATATTTCCTTTTCCACCATAGGCCTCAAAGCGCTCCAAACGAACACTTGCAGATTCTACAAAAAGAGTGTTTCAAAACTGCTCTTTCAAAAGAAGTGTTCAACTCTGTGAGTTGGATTCATACTACACAAAGCAGTTTCACAGAACTCTTCTGTTTAGTTTTTATGGGAAGATATTCCCGTTTCCAACGAAGGCCTGAAAGGGCTCCAAATATCCACTTGCAGATTCTGCAAAAACACAGGTTCAAAACTGCTCTATCAAAAGGAAGGCTTATCTCTCTGAGTTGAATGCACATATCATAAAGGGGTTTCTGAGAATGCTTCTGCCTTGTTTATATATGAAGATATTTCTTTTTCCACCATAGGCCTCAAAGCGCTCCAAATGAACACTTGCAGATTCTACAAAAAGAGTGTTTCATAACTGCTCTAGCAAAGGAAAGGTTCACCTCTGTGAGTTGAACACACACATCACAAAGCAGTTTGTGAGAATGCTTCGGTTTAGTTTTTATGGGAAGATATTCCCGCTTCTAACAAAGGCCTGAAAGAGCTCCAAATATCCACTTGCAGATGCTGCAAAAAGACTCTTTCCAAACTGCTCCATGAAAAAGAAGGTTCAACTCTGTGAGTTGAATGCACACATCATAAAGAAGTTTCAAAGAATGCTTCTGTCTAGGTTTTATGTGAAGATATTTCTTTTTCCACCATAGGCCTCAAAGCGCTCCAAATGAACACTTGCAGATTCTACAAAAAGAGTGTTTAATAACTGCTCTAGCAAAGGAAAGGTTCACCTCTGTGAGTTGAACACACACATCACAAAGCAGTTTGAGAGAATGCTTCTGTCCAGTTTTAATGGGAAGATATTCCCGCTTCTAACAAAGGCCTGAAAGAGCTCCAAATATCCACTTGCAGATGCTGCAAAAAGACTCTTTCCAAACTGCTCCATGAAAAGGAATGTTCATCTCTGTGAGTTGAATGCACACATCATAAAGAAGTTTCAAAGAATGCTTCTGTCTAGGTTTTATGTGAAGATATTTCCCTTTCCACCATAGGCCTCAAAGCGCTCCAAATGAACACTTGCAGATTCTACAAAAAGAGTGTTTCAAAGCTGCTCTTTCAAAAGAAGTGTTCAACTCTGTGAGTTGGATTCATACTTCACAAAGCAGTTTCACAGAACGTTTCTGTTTCGTTTTTATGGGAAGATATTCCCGTTTGCAACGAAAGCCTGAAAGGGCTCTTAGTATCCACTTGCAGATTCTGCCAAAACACACTTTCATAACTGCTCTATCAAAAGGAAGGCTTATCTCTCCGAGTTGAATGCACACATCATAAAGAGGTTTCTGAGAATGCTTCTGCCTGGTTTATATGTGAAGATATTTCCTTTTCCACCATAGGCCTCAAAGCGCTCCAAACGAACACTTGCAGATTCTACAAAAAGAGTGTTTCAAAACTGCTCTTTCAAAGGAAGTGTTCAACTCTGTGAGTTGGATTCATACTACACAAAGCAGTTTCACAGAACTCTTCTGTTTAGTTTTTATGGGAAGATATTCCCGTTTCCAACGAAGGCCTGAAAGGGCTCCAAATATCCACTTGCAGATTCTGCAAAAACACAGGTTCAAAACTGCTCTATCAAAAGGAAGGCTTATCTCTCTGAGTTGAATGCACACATCATAAAGGGGTTTCTGAGAATGCTTCTGCCTTGTTTATATATGAAGATATTTCTTTTTCCACCATAGGCCTCAAAGCGCTCCAAATGAACACTTGCAAATTCTACAAAAAGAGTGTTTCATAACTGCTCTAGCAAAGGAAAGGTTCACCTCTGTGAGTTGAACACACACATCACAAAGCAGTTTGTGAGAATGCTTCGGTTTAGTTTTTATGGGAAGATATTCCCGCTTCTAACAAAGGCCTGAAAGAGCTCCAAATATCCACTTGCAGATGCTGCAAAAAGACTCTTTCCAAACTGCTCCATGAAAAAGAAGGTTCAACTCTGTGAGTTGAATGCACACATCATAAAGAAGTTTCAAAGAATGCTTCTGTCTAGGTTTTATGTGAAGATATTTCTTTTTCCACCATAGGCCTCAAAGCGCTCCAAATGAACACTTGCAGATTCTACAAAAAGAGTGTTTCATAACTGCTCTAGCAAAGGAAAGGTTCACCTCTGTGAGTTGAACACACACATCACAAAGCAGTTTGTGAGAATGCTTCTGTCCAGTTTTAATGGGAAGATATTCCCGCTTCTAACAAAGGCCTGAAAGAGCTCCAAATATCCACTTGCAGATGCTGCAAAAAGACTCTTTCCAAACTGCTCCATGAAAAGCAATGTTCAATTCTGTGAGTTGAATGCACACATCATAAAGAAGTTTCAAAGAATTCTTCTGTCTAGGTTTTATGTGAAGATATTTCCCTTTCCACCATAGGCCTCAAAGCGCTCCAAATGAACACTTGCAGATTCTACAAAAAGAGTGTTTCAAAGCTGCTCTTTCAAAAGAAGTGTTCAACTCTGTGAGTTGGATTCATACTTCACAAAGGAGTTTCACAGAACGCTTCTGTTTAGTTTTTATGGGAAGATATTCCCGTTTCCAACGAAGGCCTGAAAGGGCTCCAAATATACACTTGCAGATTCTGCAAAAACACAGTTGCAAAACTGCTCTATCAAAAGGAAGGCTTATCTCTCCGAGTTGAATGCACACATCATAAAGAGGTTTCTGAGAATGCTTCTGCCTGGATTATATGTGAAGATATTTCCTTTTCCACCATAGTCCTCAAAGCGCTCCAAACGAACACTTTCAGATTCTACAAAAAGAGTGTTTCAAAACTGCTCTTTGAAAGGAAGTGTTCAACTCTGTGAGTTGGATTCATACTACACAAAGCAGTTTCACAGAACTCTTCTGTTTAGTTTTTAATGGAAGATATTCCCGTTTCCAACGAAGGCCTGAAAGGGCTCCAAATATCCACTTGCAGATTCTGCAAAAACACAGTTTCAAAACTGCTCTATCAAAAGGAAGGCTTATCTCTCTGAGTTGAATGCACACATCATAAAGAGCTTTCTGAGAATGCTTCTGCCTTGTTTATATATGCAGATATTTCTTTTTCCACCATAGGCCTCAAATCGCTCCAAATGAACACTTGCAGATTCTACAAAAAGGGTGTTTCATAACTGCTCTAGCAAAGGAAAGGTTCACCTCTGTGAGTTGAACACACACATCACAAAGCAGTTTGTGAGAATGCTTCTGTCCAGTTTTTATGGGAAGATATTCCCGCTTCTAACAAAGGCCTGAAAGAGCTCCAAATATCCACTTGCAGATGCTGCAAAAAGACTCTTTCCAAACTGCTCCATGAAAAGGAAGGTTCAACTCTGTGAGTTGAATGCACACATCATAAAGAAGTTTCAAAGAATGCTTCTGTCTAGGTTTTATGTGAAGATATTTCCTTTTCCACCATAGGCCTCAAAGCGCTCCAAATGAACACTTGCAGATTCTACAAAAAGAGTGTTTCAAAGCTGCTCTTTCAAAAGAAGTGTTCAACTCTGTGAGTTGGATTCATACTTCACAAAGGAGTTTCACAGAACGCTTCTGTTTAGTTTTTATGGGAAGATATTCCCGTTTCCAACGAAGGCCTGAAAGGGCTCCAAATATACACTTGCAGATTCTGCAAAAACACAGTTGCAAAACTGCTCTATCAAAAGGAAGGCTTATCTCTCCGAGTTGAATGCACACATCATAAAGAGGTTTCTGAGAATGCTTCTGCCTGGATTATATGTGAAGATATTTCCTTTTCCACCATAGTCCTCAAAGCGCTCCAAACGAACACTTTCAGATTCTACAAAAAGAGTGTTTCAAAACTGCTCTTTGAAAGGAAGTGTTCAACTCTGTGAGTTGGATTCATACTACACAAAGCAGTTTCACAGAACTCTTCTGTTTAGTTTTTAATGGAAGATATTCCCGTTTCCAACGAAGGCCTGAAAGGGCTCCAAATATCCACTTGCAGATTCTGCAAAAACACAGTTTCAAAACTGCTCTATCAAAAGGAAGGCTTATCTCTCTGAGTTGAATGCACACATCATAAAGAGCTTTCTGAGAATGCTTCTGCCTTGTTTATATATGCAGATATTTCTTTTTCCACCATAGGCCTCAAATCGCTCCAAATGAACACTTGCAGATTCTACAAAAAGGGTGTTTCATAACTGCTCTAGCAAAGGAAAGGTTCACCTCTGTGAGTTGAACACACACATCACAAAGCAGTTTGTGAGAATGCTTCTGTCCAGTTTTTATGGGAAGATATTCCCGCTTCTAACAAAGGCCTGAAAGAGCTCCAAATATCCACTTGCAGATGCTGCAAAAAGACTCTTTCCAAACTGCTCCATGAAAAGGAAGGTTCAACTCTGTGAGTTGAATGCACACATCATAAAGAAGTTTCAAAGAATGCTTCTGTCTAGGTATTATGTGACGATATTTCCTTTTCCACCATAGGCCTCAAAGCGCTCCAAATGAACACATGTAGATTCTACAAAAAGAGTGTTTCAAAGCTGCGCTTTCAAAAGAAGTGTTCAACTCTGTGAGTTGGATTCATACTTCACAAAGCAGTTTCACAGAACGTTTCTGTTTCGTTTTTATGGGAAGATATTCCCGTTTGCAACGAAGGCCTGAAAGGGCTCTAAGTATCCACTTGCAGATTCTGCCAAAACACAGTTTCAAAACTGCTCTATCAAAAGGAAGGCTTATCTCTCCGAGTTGAATGCACACATCATAAAGAGGTTTCTGAGAATGCTTCTGCCTGGTTTATATGTGAAGATATTTCCTTTTCCACCATAGGCCTCAAAGCGCTCCAAACGAACACTTGCAGATTCTACAAAAAGAGTGTTTCAAAACTGCTCTTTCAAAGGAAGTGTTCAACTCTGTGAGTTGGATTCATACTACACAAAGCAGTTTCACAGAACTCTTCTGTTTAGTTTTTATGGGAAGATATTCCCGTTTCCAACGAAGGCCTGAAAGGGCTCCAAATATCCACTTGCAGATTCTGCAAAAATACAGTTTCAAAACTGCTCTATCAAAAGGAAGGCTTATCTCTCTGAGTTGAATGCACACATCATAAAGAGCTTTCTGAGAATGCTTCTGCCTTGTTTATATATGAAGATATTTCTTTTTCCACCATAGGCCTCAAATCACTCCAAATGAACACTTGCAGATTCTACAAAAAGAGTGTTTCATAACTGCTCTAGCAAAGGAAAGGTTCACCTCTGTGAGTTGAACACACACATCTCAAAGCAGTTTGTGAGAATGCTTCGGTTTAGTTTTTATGGGAAGATATTCCCGCTTCTAGCAAAGGCCTGAAAGAGCTCCAAATATCCACTTGCAGATGCTGCAAAAAGACTCTTTCCAAACTGCTCCATGAAAAAGAAGGTTCAACTCTGTGAGTTGAATGCACACATCATAAAGAAGTTTCAAAGAATGCTTCTGTCTAGGTTTTATGTGAAGATATTTCTTTTTCCAACATAGGCCTCAAAGCGCTCCAAATGAACACTTGCAGATTCTACAAAAAGAGTGTTTCATAACTGCTCTAGCAAAGGAAAGGTTCACCTCTGTGAGTTGAACACACACATCACAAAGCAGTTTGTGAGAATGCTTCTGTCCAGTTTTAATGGGAAGATATTCCCGCTTCTAACAAAGGCCTGAAAGAGCTCCAAATATCCACTTGCAGATGCTGCAAAAAGACTCTTTCCAAACTGCTCCATGAAAAGGAATGTTCAACTCTGTGAGTTGAATGCACACATCATAAAGAAGTTTCAAAGAATGCTTCTGTCTAGGTTTTATGTGAAGATATTTCCCTTTCCACCATAGGCCTCAAAGCGCTCCAAATGAACACTTGCAGATTCTACAAAAAGAGTGTTTCAAAGCTGCTCTTTCAAAAGAAGTGTTCAACTCTGTGAGTTGGATTCATACTTCACAAAGCAGTTTCACAGAACGTTTCTGTTTCGTTTTTATGGGAAGATATTCCCGTTTGCAACCAAAGCCTGAAAGGGCTCTAAGTATCCACTTGCAGATTCTGCCAAAGCACACTTTCAAAACTGCTCTATCAAAAGGAAGGCTTATCTCTCAGAGTTGAATGCACACATCATAAAGAGGTTTCTGAGAATGCTTCTGCCTGGTTTATATGTGAAGATATTTCCTTTTCCACCATAGGCCTCAAAGCGCTCCAAACGAACACTTGCAGATTCTACAAAAAGAGTGTTTCAAAACTGCTCTTTCAAAGGAAGTGTTCAACTCTGTGAGTTGGATTCATACTACACAAAGCAGTTTCACAGAACTCTTCTGTTTAGTTTTTATGGGAAGATATTCCCGTTTCCAACGAAGGCCTGAAAGGGCTCCAAATATCCACTTGCAGATTCTGCAAAAACACAGGTTCAAAACTGCTCTATCAAAAGGAAGGCTTATCTCTCTGAGTTGAATGCACACATCATAAAGGGGTTTCTGAGAATGCTTCTGCCTTGTTTATATATGAAGATATTTCTTTTTCCACCATAGGCCTCAAAGCGCTCCAAATGAACACTTGCAGATTCTACAAAAAGAGTGTTTCATAACTGCTCTAGCAAAGGAAAGGTTCACCTCTGTGAGTTGAACACACACATCACAAAGCAGTTTGTGAGAATGCTTCTGTCCAGTTTTTATGGGAAGATATTCCCGCTTCTAGGAAAGGCCTGAAAGAGCTCCAAATATCCACTTGCAGATGCTGCAAAAAGACTCTTTCCAAACTGCTCCGTGAAAAGGAAGGTTCAACTCTGTGAGTTGAATGCACACATCATAAAGAAGTTTCAAAGAATGCTTCTGTCTAGGTATTATGTGACGATATTTCCTTTTCCACCATAGGCCTCAAAGCGCTCCAAATGAACACATGTAGATTCTACAAAAAGAGTGTTTCAAAGCTGCTCTTTCAAAAGAAGTGTTCAACTCTGTGAGTTGGATTCATACTTCACAAAGCAGTTTCACAGAACGTTTCTGTTTCGTTTTTATGGGAAGATATTCCCGTTTGCAACGAAGGCCTGAAAGGGCTCTAAGTATCCACTTGCAGATTCTGCCAAAACACAGTTTCAAAACTGCTCTATCAAAAGGAAGGCTTATCTCTCCGAGTTGAATGCACACATCATAAAGAGGTTTCTGAGAATGCTTCTGCCTGGTTTATATGTGAAGACATTTCCTTTTCCACCATAGGCCTCAAAGCGCTCCAAACGAACACTTGCAGATTCTACAAAAAGAGTGTTTCAAAACTGCTCTTTCAAAGGAAGTGTTCAACTCTGTGAGTTGGATTCATACTACACAAAGCAGTTTCACAGAACTCTTCTGTTTAGTTTTTATGGGAAGATATTCCCGTTTCCAACGAAGGCCTGAAAGGGCTCCAAATATCCACTTGCAGATTCTGCAAAAATACAGTCAAAGCTGCTCTATCAAAAGGAAGGCTTATCTCTCTGAGTTGAATGCACCCATCATAAAGAGCTTTCTGAGAATGCTTCTGCCTTGTTTATATATGAAGATATTTCTTTTTCCACCATAGGCCTCCAAGCGCTCCAAATGAACACTTGCAGATTCTACAAAAAGAGTGTTTCATAACTGCTCTAGCAAAGGAAAGGTTCACCTCTGTGAGTTGAACACACACATCACAAAGCAGTTTGTGAGAATGCTTCGGTTTAGTTTTTATGGGAAGATATTCCCGCTTCTAACAAAGGCCTGAAAGAGCTCCAAATATCCACTTGCAGATGCTGCAAAAAGACTCTTTCCAAACTGCTCCATGAAAAAGAAGGTTCAACTCTGTGAGTTGAATGCACACATCATAAAGAAGTTTCAAAGAATGCTTCTGTCTAGGTTTTATGTGAAGATATTTCTTTTTCCACCATAGGCCTCAAAGCGCTCCAAATGAACACTTGCAGATTCTACAAAAAGAGTGTTTCATAACTGCTCTAGCAAAGGAAAGGTTCACCTCTGTGAGTTGAACACACACATCACAAAGCAGTTTGTGAGAATGCTTCTGTCCAGTTTTAATGGGAAGATATTCCCGCTTCTAACAAAGGCCTGAAAGAGCTCCAAATATCCACTTGCAGATGCTGCAAAAAGACTCTTTCCAAACTGCTCCATGAAAAGGAATGTTCATCTCTGTGAGTTGAATGCACACATCATAAAGAAGTTTCAAAGAATGCTTCTGTCTAGGTTTTATGTGAAGATATTTCCCTTTCCACCATAGGCCTCAAAGCGCTCCAAATGAACACTTGCAGATTCTACAAAAAGAGTGTTTCAAAGCTGCTCTTTCAAAAGAAGTGTTCAACTCTGTGAGTTGGATTCATACTTCACAAAGCAGTTTCACAGAACGTTTCTGTTTCGTTTTTATGGGAAGATATTCCCGTTTGCAACCAAAGCCTGAAAGGGCTCTAAGTATCCACTTGCAGATTCTGCCAAAACACACTTTCATAACTGCTCTATCAAAAGGAAGGCTTATCTCTCCGAGTTGAATGCACACATCATAAAGAGGTTTCTGAGAATGCTTCTGCCTGGTTTATATGTGAAGATATTTCCTTTTCCACCATAGGCCTCAAAGCGCTCCAAACGAACACTTGCAGATTCTACAAAAAGAGTGTTTCAAAACTGCTCTTTCAAAGGAAGTGTTCAACTCTGTGAGTTGGATTCATACTACACAAAGTAGTTTCACAGAACACTTCTGTTTAGTTTTTATGGGAAGATATTCCCGTTTCCAACGAAGGCCTGAAAGGGCTCCAAATATCCACTTGCAGATTCTGCAAAAACACAGGTTCAAAACTGCTCTATCAAACGGAAGGCTTATCTCTCTGAGTTGAATGCACACATCATAAAGGGGTTTCTGAGAATGCTTCTGCCTTGTTTATATATGAAGATATTTCTTTTTCCACCATAGGCCTCAAAGCGCTCCAAATGAACACTTGCAAATTCTACAAAAAGAGTGTTTCATAACTGCTCTAGCAAAGGAAAGGTTCACCTCTGTGAGTTGAACACACACATCACAAAGCAGTTTGTGAGAATGCTTCGGTTTAGTTTTTATGGGAAGATATTCCCGCTTCTAACAAAGGCCTGAAAGAGCTCCAAATATCCACTTGCAGATGCTGCAAAAAGACTCTTTCCAAACTGCTCCATGAAAAAGAAGGTTCAACTCTGTGAGTTGAATGCACACATCATAAAGAAGTTTCAAAGAATGCTTCTGTCTAGGTTTTATGTGAAGATATTTCTTTTTCCACCATAGGCCTCAAAGCGCTCCAAATGAACACTTGCAGATTCTACAAAAAGAGTGTTTCATAACTGCTCTAGCAAAGGAAAGGTTCACCTCTGTGAGTTGAACACACACATCACAAAGCAGTTTGTGAGAATGCTTCTGTCCAGTTTTAATGGGAAGATATTCCCGCTTCTAACAAAGGCCTGAAAGAGCTCCAAATATCCACTTGCAGATGCTGCAAAAAGACTCTTTCCAAACTGCTCCATGAAAAGGAATGTTCAACTCTGTGAGTTGAATGCACACATCATAAAGAAGTTTCAAAGAATGCTTCTGTCTAGGTTTTATGTGAAGATATTTCCTTTTCCACCATAGGCCTCAAAGCGCTCCAAATGAACACTTGCAGATTCTACAAAAAGAGTGTTTCAAAGCTGCTCTTTCAAAAGAAGTGTTCAACTCTGTGAGTTGGATTCATACTTCACAAAGGAGTTTCACAGAACGCTTCTGTTTAGTTTTTATGGGAAGATATTCCCGTTTCCAACGAAGGCCTGAAAGGGCTCCAAATATACACTTGCAGATTCTGCAAAAACACAGTTGCAAAACTGCTCTATCAAAAGGAAGGCTTATCTCTCCGAGTTGAATGCACACATCATAAAGAGGTTTCTGAGAATGCTTCTGCCTGGATTATATGTGAAGATATTTCCTTTTCCACCATAGTCCTCAAAGCGCTCCAAACGAACACTTTCAGATTCTACAAAAAGAGTGTTTCAAAACTGCTCTTTGAAAGGAAGTGTTCAACTCTGTGAGTTGGATTCATACTACACAAAGCAGTTTCACAGAACTCTTCTGTTTAGTTTTTAATGGAAGATATTCCCGTTTCCAACGAAGGCCTGAAAGGGCTCCAAATATCCACTTGCAGATTCTGCAAAAACACAGTTTCAAAACTGCTCTATCAAAAGGAAGGCTTATCTCTCTGAGTTGAATGCACACATCATAAAGAGCTTTCTGAGAATGCTTCTGCCTTGTTTATATATGCAGATATTTCTTTTTCCACCATAGGCCTCAAATCGCTCCAAATGAACACTTGCAGATTCTACAAAAAGGGTGTTTCATAACTGCTCTAGCAAAGGAAAGGTTCACCTCTGTGAGTTGAACACACACATCACAAAGCAGTTTGTGAGAATGCTTCTGTCCAGTTTTTATGGGAAGATATTCCCGCTTCTAACAAAGGCCTGAAAGAGCTCCAAATATCCACTTGCAGATGCTGCAAAAAGACTCTTTCCAAACTGCTCCATGAAAAGGAAGGTTCAACTCTGTGAGTTGAATGCACACATCATAAAGAAGTTTCAAAGAATGCTTCTGTCTAGGTTTTATGTGAAGATATTTCCTTTTCCACCATAGGCCTCAAAGCGCTCCAAATGAACACTTGCAGATTCTACAAAAAGAGTGTTTCAAAGCTGCTCTTTCAAAAGAAGTGTTCAACTCTGTGAGTTGGATTCATACTTCACAAAGGAGTTTCACAGAACGCTTCTGTTTAGTTTTTATGGGAAGATATTCCCGTTTCCAACGAAGGCCTGAAAGGGCTCCAAATATACACTTGCAGATTCTGCAAAAACACAGTTGCAAAACTGCTCTATCAAAAGGAAGGCTTATCTCTCCGAGTTGAATGCACACATCATAAAGAGGTTTCTGAGAATGCTTCTGCCTGGATTATATGTGAAGATATTTCCTTTTCCACCATAGTCCTCAAAGCGCTCCAAACGAACACTTTCAGATTCTACAAAAAGAGTGTTTCAAAACTGCTCTTTGAAAGGAAGTGTTCAACTCTGTGAGTTGGATTCATACTACACAAAGCAGTTTCACAGAACTCTTCTGTTTAGTTTTTAATGGAAGATATTCCCGTTTCCAACGAAGGCCTGAAAGGGCTCCAAATATCCACTTGCAGATTCTGCAAAAACACAGTTTCAAAACTGCTCTATCAAAAGGAAGGCTTATCTCTCTGAGTTGAATGCACACATCATAAAGAGCTTTCTGAGAATGCTTCTGCCTTGTTTATATATGCAGATATTTCTTTTTCCACCATAGGCCTCAAATCGCTCCAAATGAACACTTGCAGATTCTACAAAAAGGGTGTTTCATAACTGCTCTAGCAAAGGAAAGGTTCACCTCTGTGAGTTGAACACACACATCACAAAGCAGTTTGTGAGAATGCTTCTGTCCAGTTTTTATGGGAAGATATTCCCGCTTCTAACAAAGGCCTGAAAGAGCTCCAAATATCCACTTGCAGATGCTGCAAAAAGACTCTTTCCAAACTGCTCCATGAAAAGGAAGGTTCAACTCTGTGAGTTGAATGCACACATCATAAAGAAGTTTCAAAGAATGCTTCTGTCTAGGTATTATGTGACGATATTTCCTTTTCCACCATAGGCCTCAAAGCGCTCCAAATGAACACATGTAGATTCTACAAAAAGAGTGTTTCAAAGCTGCTCTTTCAAAAGAAGTGTTCAACTCTGTGAGTTGGATTCATACTTCACAAAGCAGTTTCACAGAACGTTTCTGTTTCGTTTTTATCAGAAGATATTCCCGTTTGCAACGAAGGCCTGAAAGGGCTCCAAGTATCCACTTGCAGATTCTGCCAAAACACGGTTTCAAAACTGCTCTATCAAAAGGAAGGCTTATCTCTCCGAGTTGAATGCACACATCATAAAGAGGTTTCTGAGAATGCTTCTGCCTGGTTTATATGTGAAGATATTTCCTTTTCCACCATAGGCCTCAAAGCGCTCCAAACGAACACTTGCAGATTCTACAAAAAGAGTGTTTCAAAACTGCTCTTTCAAAAGAAGTGTTCAACTCTGTGAGTTGGATTCATACTACACAAAGCAGTTTCACAGAACTCTTCTGTTTAGTTTTTATGGGAAGATATTCCCGTTTCCAACGAAGGCCTGAAAGGGCTCCAAATATCCACTTGCAGATTCTGCAAAAACACAGGTTCAAAACTGCTCTATCAAAAGGAAGGCTTATCTCTCTGAGTTGAATGCACATATCATAAAGGGGTTTCTGAGAATGCTTCTGCCTTGTTTATATATGAAGATATTTCTTTTTCCACCATAGGCCTCAAAGCCCTCCAAATGAACACTTGCAGATTCTACAAAAAGAGTGTTTCATAACTGCTCTAGCAAAGGAAAGGTTCACCTCTGTGAGTTGAACACACACATCACAAAGCAGTTTGTGAGAATGCTTCGGTTTAGTTTTTATGGGAAGATATTCCCGCTTCTAACAATGGCCTGAAAGAGCTCCAAATATCCACTTGCAGATGCTGCAAAAAGACTCTTTCCAAACTGCTCCATGAAAAAGAAGGTTCAACTCTGTGAGTTGAATGCACACATCATAAAGAAGTTTCAAAGAATGCTTCTGTCTAGGTTTTATGTGAAGATATTTCTTTTTCCACCATAGGCCTCAAAGCGCTCCAAATGAACACTTGCAGATTCTACAAAAAGAGTGTTTCATAACTGCTCTAGCAAAGGAAAGGTTCACCTCTGTGAGTTGAACACACACATCACAAAGCAGTTTGTGAGAATGCTTCTGTCCAGTTTTAATGGGAAGATATTCCCGCTTCTAACAAAGGCCTGAAAGAGCTCCAAATATCCACTTGCAGATGCTGCAAAAAGACTCTTTCCAAACTGCTCCATGAAAAGGAATGTTCATCTCTGTGAGTTGAATGCACACATCATAAAGAAGTTTCAAAGAATGCTTCTGTCTAGGTTTTATGTGAAGATATTTCCCTTTCCACCATAGGCCTCAAAGCGCTCCAAATGAACACTTGCAGATTCTACAAAAAGAGTGTTTCAAAGCTGCTCTTTCAAAAGAAGTGTTCAACTCTGTGAGTTGGATTCATACTTCACAAAGCAGTTTCACAGAACGTTTCTGTTTCGTTTTTATGGGAAGACATTCCCGTTTGCAACGAAAGCCTGAAAGGGCTCTAAGTATCCACTTGCAGATTCTGCCAAAACACACTTTCATAACTGCTCTATCAAAAGGAAGGCTTATCTCTCCGAGTTGAATGCACACATCATAAAGAGGTTTCTGAGAATGCTTCTGCCTGGTTTATATGTGAAGATATTTCCTTTTCCACCATAGGCCTCAAAGCGCTCCAAACGAACACTTGCAGATTCTACAAAAAGAGTGTTTCAAAACTGCTCTTTCAAAGGAAGTGTTCAACTCTGTGAGTTGGATTCATACTACACAAAGCAGTTTCACAGAACTCTTCTGTTTAGTTTTTATGGGAAGATATTCCCGTTTCCAACGAAGGCCTGAAAGGGCTCCAAATATCCACTTGCAGATTCTGCAAAAACACAGGTTCAAAACTGCTCTATCAAAAGGAAGGCTTATCTCTCTGAGTTGAATGCACACATCATAAAGGGGTTTCTGAGAATGCTTCTGCCTTGTTTATATATGAAGATATTTCTTTTTCCACCATAGGCCTCAAAGCGCTCCAAATGAACACTTGCAAATTCTACAAAAAGAGTGTTTCATAACTGCTCTAGCAAAGGAAAGGTTCACCTCTGTGAGTTGAACACACACATCACAAAGCAGTTTGTGAGAATGCTTCGGTTTAGTTTTTATGGGAAGATATTCCCGCTTCTAACAAAGGCCTGAAAGAGCTCCAAATATCCACTTGCAGATGCTGCAAAAAGACTCTTTCCAAACTGCTCCATGAAAAAGAAGGTTCAACTCTGTGAGTTGAATGCACACATCATAAAGAAGTTTCAAAGAATGCTTCTGTCTAGGTTTTATGTGAAGATATTTCTTTTTCCACCATAGGCCTCAAAGCGCTCCAAATGAACACTTGCAGATTCTACAAAAAGAGTGTTTCATAACTGCTCTAGCAAAGGAAAGGTTCACCTCTGTGAGTTGAACACACACATCACAAAGCAGTTTGTGAGAATGCTTCTGTCCAGTTTTAATGGGAAGATATTCCCGCTTCTAACAAAGGCCTGAAAGAGCTCCAAATATCCACTTGCAGATGCTGCAAAAAGACTCTTTCCAAACTGCTCCATGAAAAGCAATGTTCAACTCTGTGAGTTGAATGCACACATCATAAAGAAGTTTCAAAGAATTCTTCTATCTAGGTTTTATGTGAAGATATTTCCTTTTCCACCATAGGCCTCAAAGCGCTCCAAACGAACACTTGCAGATTCTACAAAAAGAGTGTTTCAAAACTGCTCTTTGAAAGGAAGTGTTCAACTCTGTGAGTTGGATTCATACTACACAAAGCAGATTCACAGAACTCTTCTGTTTAGTTTTTAATGGAAGATATTCCCGTTTCCAACGAAGGCCTGAAAGGGCTCCAAATATCCACTTGCAGATTCTGCAAAAACACAGTTTCAAAATTGCTCTATCAAAAGGAAGGCTTATCTCTCTGAGTTGAATGCACACATCATAAAGAGCTTTCTGAGAATGCTTCTGCCTTGTTTATATATGAAGATATTTCTTTTTCCACCATAGGCCTCAAATCGTTCCAAATGAACACTTGCAGATTCTACAAAAAGAGTGTTTCATAACTGCTCTAGCAAAGGAAAGGTTCACCTCTGTGAGTTGAACACACACATCACAAAGCAGTTTGTGAGAATGCTTCTGTCCAGTTTTTATGGGAAGATATTCCCGCTTCTAACAAAGGCCTGAAAGAGCTCCAAATATCCACTTGCAGATGCTGCAAAAAGACTCTTTCCAAACTGCTCCATGAAAAGGAAAGTTCAACTCTGTGAGTTGAATGCACACATCATAAAGAAGTTTCAAAGAATGCTTCTGTCTAGGTATTATGTGACGATATTTCCTTTTCCACCATAGGCCTCAAAGCGCTCCAAATGAACACATGTAGATTCTACAAAAAGAGTGTTTCAAAGCTGCGCTTTCAAAAGAAGTGTTCAACTCTGTGAGTTGGATTCATACTTCACAAAGCAGTTTCACAGAACGTTTCTGTTTCGTTTTTATGGGAAGATATTCCCGTTTGCAACGAAGGCCTGAAAGGGCTCTAAGTATCCACTTGCAGATTCTGCCAAAACACAGTTTCAAAACTGCTCTATCAAAAGGAAGGCTTATCTCTCCGAGTTGAATGCACACATCATAAAGAGGTTTCTGAGAATGCTTCTGCCTGGTTTATATGTGAAGATATTTCCTTTTCCACCATAGGCCTCAAAGCGCTCCAAACGAACACTTGCAGATTCTACAAAAAGAGTGTTTCAAAACTGCTCTTTCAAAAGAAGTGTTCAACTCTGTGAGTTGGATTCATACTACACAAAGCAGTTTCACAGAACTCTTCTGTTTAGTTTTTATGGGAAGATATTCCCGTTTCCAACGAAGGCCTGAAAGGGCTCCAAATATCCACTTGCAGATTCTGCAAAAACACAGTTTCAAAACTGCTCTATCAAAAGGAAGGCTTATCTCTCTGAGTTGAATGCACACATCATAAAGAGCTTTCTGAGAATGCTTCTGCCTTGTTTATATATGAAGATATTTCTTTTTCCACCATAGGCCTCAAATCGCTCCAAATGAACACTTGCAGATTCTACAAAAAGAGTGTTTCATAACTGCTCTAGCAAAGGAAAGGTTCACCTCTGTGAGTTGAACACACACATCACAAAGCAGTTTGTGAGAATGCTTCTGTCCAGTTTTTATGGGAAGATATTCCCGCTTCTAACAAAGGCCTGAAAGAGCTCCAAATATCCACTTGCAGATGCTGCAAAAAGACTCTTTCCAAACTGCTCCATGAAAAGGAAGGTTCAACTCTGTGAGTTGAATGCACACATCATAAAGAAGTTTCAAAGAATGCTTCTGTCTAGGTATTATGTGACGATATTTCCTTTTCCACCATAGGCCTCAAAGCGCTCCAAATGAACACATGTAGATTCTACAAAAAGAGTGTTTCAAAGCTGCGCTTTCAAAAGAAGTGTTCAACTCTGTGAGTTGGATTCATACTTCACAAAGCAGTTTCACAGAACGTTTCTGTTTCGTTTTTATGGGAAGATATTCCCGTTTGCAACGAAGGCCTGAAAGGGCTCTAAGTATCCACTTGCAGATTCTGCCAAAACACAGTTTCAAAACTGCTCTATCAAAAGGAAGGCTTATCTCTCCGAGTTGAATGCACACATCATAAAGAGGTTTCTGAGAATGCTTCTGCCTGGTTTATATGTGAAGATATTTCCTTTTCCACCATAGGCCTCAAAGCGCTCCAAACGAACACTTGCAGATTCTACAAAAAGAGTGTTTCAAAACTGCTCTTTCAAAGGAAGTGTTCAACTCTGTGAGTTGGATTCATACTACACAAAGCAGTTTCACAGAACTCTTCTGTTTAGTTTTTATGGGAAGATATTCCCGTTTCCAACGAAGGCCTGAAAGGGCTCCAAATATCCACTTGCAGATTCTGCAAAAATACAGTTTCAAAACTGCTCTATCAAAAGGAAGGCTTATCTCTCTGAGTTGAATGCACACATCATAAAGAGCTTTCTGAGAATGCTTCTGCCTTGTTTATATATGAAGATATTTCTTTTTCCACCATAGGCCTCAAATCGCTCCAAATGAACACTTGCAGATTCTACAAAAAGAGTGTTTCATAACTGCTCTAGCAAAGGAAAGGTTCACCTCTGTGAGTTGAACACACACATCTCAAAGCAGTTTGTGAGAATGCTTCGGTTTAGTTTTTATGGGAAGATATTCCCGCTTCTAGCAAAGGCCTGAAAGAGCTGCAAATATCCACTTGCAGATTCTGCAAAAACACAGTTTCAAAACTGCTCTATCAAAAGGAAGGCTTATCTCTCTGAGTTGAATGCACACATCATAAAGAGCTTTCTGAGAATGCTTCTGCCTTGTTTATATATGAAGATATTTCTTTTTCCACCATAGGCCTCAAATCGCTCCAAATGAACACTTGCAGATTCTACAAAAAGAGTGTTTCATAACTGCTCTAGCAAAGGAAAGGTTCACCTCTGTGAGTTGAATACACACATCACAAAGCAGTTTGTGAGAATGCTTCTGTCCAGTTTTTATGGGAAGATATTCCCGCTTCTAACAAAGGCCTGAAAGAGCTCCAAATATCCACTTGCAGATGCTGCCAAAAGACTCTTTCCAAACTGCTCCATGAAAAGGAAGGTTCAACTCTGTGAGTTGAATGCACACATCATAAAGAAGTTTCAAAGAATGCTTCTGTCTAGGTATTATGTGACGATATTTCCTTTTCCACCATAGGCCTCAAAGCGCTCCAAATGAACACATGTAGATTCTACAAAAAGAGTGTTTCAAAGCTGCTCTTTCAAAAGAAGTGTTCAACTCTGTGAGTTGGATTCATACTTCACAAAGCAGTTTCACAGAACGTTTCTGTTTCGTTTTTATGGGAAGATATTCCCGTTTGCAACGAAGGCCTGAAAGGGCTCTAAGTATCCACTTGCAGATTCTGCCAAAACACAGTTTCAAAACTGCTCTATCAAAAGGAAGGCTTATCTCTCCGAGTTGAATGCACACATCATAAAGAGGTTTCTGAGAATGCTTCTGCCTGGTTTATATGTGAAGATATTTCCTTTTCCACCATCGGCCTCAAAGCGCTCCAAACGAACACTTGCAGATTCTACAAAAAGAGTGTTTCAAAACTGCTCTTTCAAAGGAAGTGTTCAACTCTGTGAGTTGGATTCATACTACACAAAGCAGTTTCACAGAACTCTTCTGTTTAGTTTTTATGGGAAGATATTCCCGTTTCCAACGAAGGCCTGAAAGGGCTCCAAATATCCACTTGCAGATTCTGCAAAAATACAGTTTCAAAACTGCTCTATCAAAAGGAAGGCTTATCTCTCTGAGTTGAATGCACACATCATAAAGAGCTTTCTGAGAATGCTTCTGCCTTGTTTATATATGAAGATATTTCTTTTTCCACCATAGGCCTCAAATCGCTCCAAATGAACACTTGCAGATTCTACAAAAAGAGTGTTTCATAACTGCTCTAGCAAAGGAAAGGTTCACCTCTGTGAGTTGAACACACACATCTCAAAGCAGTTTGTGAGAATGCTTCGGTTTAGTTTTTATGGGAAGATATTCCCGCTTCTAGCAAAGGCCTGAAAGAGCTCCAAATATCCACTTGCAGATGCTGCAAAAAGACTCTTTCCAAACTGCTCCATGAAAAAGAAGGTTCAACTCTGTGAGTTGAATGCACACATCATAAAGAAGTTTCAAAGAATGCTTCTGTCTAGGTTTTATGTGAAGATATTTCTTTTTCCAACAAAGGCCTCAAAGCGCTCCAAATGAACACTTGCAGATTCTACAAAAAGAGTGTTTCATAACTGCTCTACCAAAGGAAAGGTTCACCTCTGTGAGTTGAACACACACATCACAAAGCAGTTTGTGAGAATGCTTCTGTCCAGTTTTAATGGGAAGATATTCCCGCTTCTAACAAAGGCCTGAAAGAGCTCCAAATATCCACTTGCAGATGCTGCAAAAAGACTCTTTCCAAACTGCTCCATGAAAAGGAATGTTCAACTCTGTGAGTTGAATGCACACATCATAAAGAAGTTTCAAAGAATGCTTCTGTCTAGGTTTTATGTGAAGATATTTCCCTTTCCACCATAGGCCTCAAAGCGCTCCAAATGAACACATGTAGATTCTACAAAAAGAGTGTTTCAAAGCTGCTCTTTCAAAAGAAGTGTTCAACTCTGTGAGTTGGATTCATACTTCACAAAGCAGTTTCACAGAACGTTTCTGTTTCGTTTTTATGGGAAGATATTCCCGTTTACAACGAAGGCCTGAAAGGGCTCTAAGTATCCACTTGCAGATTCTGCCAAAACACAGTTTCAAAACTGCTCTATCAAAAGGAAGGCTTATCTCTCCGAGTTGAATGCACACATCATAAAGAGGTTTCTGAGAATGCTTCTGCCTGGTTTATATGTGAAGATATTTCCTTTTCCACCATAGGCCTCAAAGCGCTCCAAACGAACACTTGCAGATTCTACAAAAAGAGTGTTTCAAAACTGCTCTTTCAAAGGAAGTGTTCAACTCTGTGAGTTGGATTCATACTACACAAAGCAGTTTCACAGAACTCTTCTGTTTAGTTTTTATGGGAAGATATTCCCGTTTCCAACGAAGGCCTGAAAGGGCTCCAAATATCCACTTGCAGATTCTGCAAAAATACAGTTTCAAAACTGCTCTATCAAAAGGAAGGCTTATCTCTCTGAGTTGAATGCACACATCATAAAGAGCTTTCTGAGAATGCTTCTGCCTTGTTTATATATGAAGATATTTCTTTTTCCACCATAGGCCTCAAATCGCTCCAAATGAACACTTGCAGATTCTACAAAAAGAGTGTTTCATAACTGCTCTAGCAAAGGAAAGGTTCACCTCTGTGAGTTGAACACACACATCTCAAAGCAGTTTGTGAGAATGCTTCGGTTTAGTTTTTATGGGAAGATATTCCCGCTTCTAGCAAAGGCCTGAAAGAGCTCCAAATATCCACTTGCAGATGCTGCAAAAAGACTCTTTCCAAACTGCTCCATGAAAAAGAAGGTTCAACTCTGTGAGTTGAATGCACACATCATAAAGAAGTTTCAAAGAATGCTTCTGTCTAGGTTTTATGTGAAGATATTTCTTTTTCCACCATAGGCCTCAAAGCGCTCCAAATGAACACTTGCAGATTCTACAAAAAGAGTGTTTCATAACTGCTCTAGCAAAGGAAAGGTTCACCTCTGTGAGTTGAACACACACATCACAAAGCAGTTTGTGAGAATGCTTCTGTCCAGTTTTAATGGGAAGATATTCCCGCTTCTAACAAAGGCCTGAAAGAGCTCCAAATATCCACTTGCAGATGCTGCAAAAAGACTCTTTCCAAACTGCTCCATGAAAAGGAATGTTCAACTCTGTGAGTTGAATGCACACATCATAAAGAAGTTTCAAAGAATGCTTCTGTCTAGGTTTTATGTGAAGATATTTCCCTTTCCACCGTAGGCCTCAAAGCGCTCCAAATGAACACTTGCAGATTCTACAAAAAGAGTGTTTCAAAGCTGCTCTTTCAAAAGAAGTGTTCAACTCTGTGAGTTGGATTCATACTTCACAAAGCAGTTTCACAGAACGTTTCTGTTTCGTTTTTATGGGAAGATATTCCCGTTTGCAACGAAAGCCTGAAAGGGCTCTAAGTATCCACTTGCAGATTCTGCCAAAACACACTTTCAAAACTGCTCTATCAAAAGGAAGGCTTATCTCTCAGAGTTGAATGCACACATCATAAAGAGGTTTCTGAGAATGCTTCTGCCTGGTTTATATGTGAAGATATTTCCTTTTCCACCATAGGCCTCAAAGCGCTCCAAACGAACACTTGCAGATTCTACAAAAAGAGTGTTTCAAAACTGCTCTTTGAAAGGAAGTGTTCAACTCTGTGAGTTGGATTCATACTACACAAAGCAGTTTCACAGAACTCTTCTGTTTAGTTTTTAATGGAAGATATTCCCGTTTCCAACGAAGGCCTGAAAGGGCTCCAAATATCCACTTGCAGATTCTGCAAAAACACAGTTTCAAAACTGCTCTATCAAAAGGAAGGCTTATCTCTCTGAGTTGAATGCACACATCATAAAGAGCTTTCTGAGAATGCTTCTGCCTTGTTTATATATGAAGATATTTCTTTTTCCACCATAGGCCTCAAATCGCTCCAAATGAACACTTGCAGATTCTCCAAAATGGTGTTTCATAACTGCTCTAGCAAAGGAAAGGTTCACCTCTGTGAGTTGAACACACACATCACAAAGCAGTTTGTGAGAATGCTTCTGTCCAGTTTTTATGGGAAGATATTCCCGCTTCTAACAAAGGCCTGAAAGAGCTCCAAATATCCACTTGCAGATGCTGCAAAAAGACTCTTTCCAAACTTCTCCATGAAAAGGAAGGTTCAACTCTGTGAGTTGAATGCACACATCATAAAGAAGTTTCAAAGAATGCTTCTGTCTAGGTATTATGTGACGATATTTCCTTTTCCACCATAGGCCTCAAAGCGCTCCAAATGAACACATGTAGATTCTACAAAAAGAGTGTTTCAAAGCTGCTCTTTCAAAAGAAGTGTTCAACTCTGTGAGTTGGATTCATACTTCACAAAGCAGTTTCACAGAACGTTTCTGTTTCGTTTTTATCAGAAGATATTCCCGTTTGCAACGAAGGCCTGAAAGGGCTCCAAGTATCCACTTGCAGATTCTGCCAAAACACAGTTTCAAAACTGCTCTATCAAAAGGAAGGCTTATCGCTCCGAGTTGAATGCACACATCATAAAGAGGTTTCTGAGAATGCTTCTGCCTGGTTTATATGTGAAGATATTTCCTTTTCCACCATAGGCCTCAAAGCGCTCCAAACGAACACTTGCAGATTCTACAAAAAGAGTGTTTCAAAACTGCTCTTTCAAAAGAAGTGTTCAACTCTGTGAGTTGGATTCATACTACACAAAGCAGTTTCACAGAACTCTTCTGTTTAGTTTTTATGGGAAGATATTCCCGTTTCCAACGAAGGCCTGAAAGGGCTCCAAATATCCACTTGCAGATTCTGCAAAAACACAGGTTCAAAACTGCTCTATCAAAAGGAAGGCTTATCTCTCTGAGTTGAATGCACATATCATAAAGGGGTTTCTGAGAATGCTTCTGCCTTGTTTATATATGAAGATATTTCTTTTTCCACCATAGGCCTCAAAGCGCTCCAAATGAACACTTGCAGATTCTACAAAAAGAGTGTTTCATAACTGCTCTAGCAAAGGAAAGGTTCACCTCTGTGAGTTGAACACACACATCACAAAGCAGTTTGTGAGAATGCTTCGGTTTAGTTTTTATGGGAAGATATTCCCGCTTCTAACAAAGGCCTGAAAGAGCTCCAAATATCCACTTGCAGATGCTGCAAAAAGACTCTTTCCAAACTGCTCCATGAAAAAGAAGGTTCAACTCTGTGAGTTGAATGCACACATCATAAAGAAGTTTCAAAGAATGCTTCTGTCTAGGTTTTATGTGAAGATATTTCTTTTTCCACCATAGGCCTCAAAGCGCTCCAAATGAACACTTGCAGATTCTACAAAAAGAGTGTTTCATAACTGCTCTAGCAAAGGAAAGGTTCACCTCTGTGAGTTGAACACACACATCACAAAGCAGTTTGTGAGAATGCTTCTGTCCAGTTTTAATGGGAAGATATTCCCGCTTCTAACAAAGGCCTGAAAGAGCTCCAAATATGCACTTGCAGATGCTGCAAAAAGACTCTTTCCAAACTGCTCCATGAAAAGGAATGTTCATCTCTGTGAGTTGAATGCACACATCATAAAGAAGTTTCAAAGAATGCTTCTGTCTAGGTTTTATGTGAAGATATTTCCCTTTCCACCATAGGCCTCAAAGCGCTCCAAATGAACACTTGCAGATTCTACAAAAAGAGTGTTTCAAAGCTGCTCTTTCAAAAGAAGTGTTCAACTCTGTGAGTTGGATTCATACTTCACAAAGCAGTTTCACAGAACGTTTCTGTTTCGTTTTTATGGGAAGATATTCCCGTTTGCAACGAAAGCCTGAAAGGGCTCTAAGTATCCACTTGCAGATTCTGCCAAAACACACTTTCATAACTGCTCTATCAAAAGGAAGGCTTATCTCTCCGAGTTGAATGCACACATCATAAAGAGGTTTCTGAGAATGCTTCTGCCTGGTTTATATGTGAAGATATTTCCTTTTCCACCATAGGCCTCAAAGCGCTCCAAACGAACACTTGCAGATTCTACAAAAAGAGTGTTTCAAAACTGCTCTTTCAAAGGAAGTGTTCAACTCTGTGAGTTGGATTCATACTACACAAAGCAGTTTCACAGAACTCTTCTGTTTAGTTTTTATGGGAAGATATTCCCGTTTCCAACGAAGGCCTGAAAGGGCTCCAAATATCCACTTGCAGATTCTGCAAAAACACAGGTTCAAAACTGCTCTATCAAAAGGAAGGCTTATCTCTCTGAGTTGAATGCACACATCATAATGGGGTTTCTGAGAATGCTTCTGCCTTGTTTATATATGAAGATATTTCTTTTTCCACCATAGGCCTCAAAGCGCTCCAAATGAACACTTGCACATTCTACAAAAAGAGTGTTTCATAACTGCTCTAGCAAAGGAAAGGTTCACCTCTGTGAGTTGAACACACACATCACAAAGCAGTTTGTGAGAATGCTTCGGTTTAGTTTTTATGGGAAGATATTCCCGCTTCTAACAAAGGCCTGAAAGAGCTCCAAATATCCACTTGCAGATGCTGCAAAAAGACTCTTTCCAAACTGCTCCATGAAAAAGAAGGTTCAACTCTGTGAGTTGAATGCACACATCATAAAGAAGTTTCAAAGAATGCTTCTGTCTAGGTTTTATGTGAAGATATTTCTTTTTCCACCATAGGCCTCAAAGCGCTCCAAATGAACACTTGCAGATTCTACAAAAAGAGTGTTTCATAACTGCTCTAGCAAAGGAAAGGTTCACCTCTGTGAGTTGAACACACACATCACAAAGCAGTTTGTGAGAATGCTTCTGTCCAGTTTTAATGGGAAGATATTCCCGCTTCTAACAAAGGCCTGAAAGAGCTCCAAATATCCACTTGCAGATGCTGCAAAAAGACTCTTTCCAAACTGCTCCATGAAAAGCAATGTTCAACTCTGTGAGTTGAATGCACACATCATAAAGAAGTTTCAAAGAATGCTTCTGTCTAGGTTTTATGTGAAGATATTTCCTTTTCCACCATAGGCCTCAAAGCGCTCCAAACGAACACTTGCAGATTCTACAAAAAGAGTGTTTCAAAACTGCTCTTTGAAAGGAAGTGTTCAACTCTGTGAGTTGGATTCATACTACACAAAGCAGTTTCACAGAACTCTTCTGTTTAGTTTTTAATGGAAGATATTCCCGTTTCCAACGAAGGCCTGAAAGGGCTCCAAATATCCACTTGCAGATTCTGCAAAAACACAGTTTCAAAACTGCTCTATCAAAAGGAAGGCTTATCTCTCTGAGTTGAATGCACACATCATAAGGAGCTTTCTGAGAATGCTTCTGCCTTGTTTATATATGAAGATATTTCTTTTTCCACCATAGGCCTCAAATCGCTCCAAATGAACACTTGCAGATTCTACAAAAAGAGTGTTTCATAACTGCTCTAGCAAAGGAAAGGTTCACCTCTGTGAGTTGAACACACACATCACAAAGCAGTTTGTGAGAATGCTTCTGTCCAGTTTTAATGGGAAGATATTCCCGCTTCTAACAAAGGCCTGAAAGAGCTCCAAATATCCACTTGCAGATGCTGCAAAAAGACTCTTTCCAAACTGCTCCATGAAAAGGAAAGTTCAACTCTGTGAGTTGAATGCACACATCATAAAGAAGTTTCAAAGAATGCTTCTGTCTAGGTATTATGTGACGATATTTCCTTTTCCACCATAGGCCTCAAAGCGCTCCAAATGAACACATGTAGATTCTACAAAAAGAGTGTTTAAAAGCTGCGCTTTCAAAAGAAGTGTTCAACTCTGTGAGTTGGATTCATACTTCACAAAGCAGTTTCACAGAACGTTTCTGTTTCGTTTTTATGGGAAGATATTCCCGTTTGCAACGAAGGCCTGAAAGGGCTCTAAGTATCCACTTGCAGATTCTGCCAAAACACAGTTTCAAAACTGCTCTATCAAAAGGAAGGCTTATCTCTCCGAGTTGAATGCACACATCATAAAGAGGTTTCTGAGAATGCTTCTGCCTGGTTTATATGTGAAGATATTTCCTTTTCCACCATAGGCCTCAAAGCGCTCCAAACGAACACTTGCAGATTCTACAAAAAGAGTGTTTCAAAACTGCTCTTTCAAAAGAAGTGTTCAACTCTGTGAGTTGGATTCATACTACACAAAGCAGTTTCACAGAACTCTTCTGTTTAGTTTTTATGGGAAGATATTCCCGTTTCCAACGAAGGCCTGAAAGGGCTCCAAATATCCACTTGCAGATTCTGCAAAAACACAGGTTCAAAACTGCTCTATCAAAAGGAAGGCTTATCTCTCTGAGTTGAATGCACATATCATAAAGGGGTTTCTGAGAATGCTTCTGCCTTGTTTATATATGAAGATATTTCTTTTTCCACCATAGGCCTCAAAGCGCTCCAAATGAACACTTGCAGATTCTACAAAAAGAGTGTTTCATAACTGCTCTAGCAAAGGAAAGGTTCACCTCTGTGAGTTGAACACACACATCACAAAGCAGTTTGTGAGAATGCTTCGGTTTAGTTTTTATGGGAAGATATTCCCGCTTCTAACAAAGGCCTGAAAGAGCTCCAAATATCCACTTGCAGATGCTGCAAAAAGACTCTTTCCAAACTGCTCCATGAAAAAGAAGGTTCAACTCTGTGAGTTGAATGCACACATCATAAAGAAGTTTCAAAGAATGCTTCTGTCTAGGTTTTATGTGAAGATATTTCTTTTTCCACCATAGGCCTCAAAGCGCTCCAAATGAACACTTGCAGATTCTACAAAAAGAGTGTTTCATAACTGCTCTAGCAAAGGAAAGGTTCACCTCTGTGAGTTGAACACACACATCACAAAGCAGTTTGTGAGAATGCTTCGGTTTAGTTTTTATGGGAAGATATTCCCGCTTCTAACAAAGGCCTGAAAGAGCTCCAAATATCCACTTGCAGATGCTGCAAAAAGACTCTTTCCAAACTGCTCCATGAAAAAGAAGGTTCAACTCTGTGAGTTGAATGCACGCATCATAAAGAAGTTTCAAAGAATGCTTCTGTCTAGGTTTTATGTGAAGATATTTCTTTTTCCACCATAGGCCTCAAAGCGCTCCAAATGAACACTTGCAGATTCTACAAAAAGAGTGTTTCATAACTGCTCTAGCAAAGGAAAGGTTCACCTCTGTGAGTTGAACACACACATCACAAAGCAGTTTGTGAGAATGCTTCTGTCCAGTTTTTATGGGAAGATATTCTCGCTTCTAACAAAGGCCTGAAAGAGCTCCAAATATCCACTTGCAGATGCTGCCAAAAGACTCTTTCCAAACTGCTCCATGAAAAGGAAGGTTCAACTCTGTGAGTTGAATGCACACATCATAAAGAAGTTTCAAAGAATGCTTCTGTCTAGGTATTATGTGACGATATTTCCTTTTCCACCATAGGCCTCAAAGCGCTCCAAATGAACACATGTAGATTCTACAAAAAGAGTGTTTCAAAGCTGCTCTTTCAAAAGAAGTGTTCAACTCTGTGAGTTGGATTCATACTTCACAAAGCAGTTTCACAGAACGTTTCTGTTTCGTTTTTATCGGAAGATATTCCCGTTTGCAACGAAGGCCTGAAAGGGCTCTAAGTATCCACTTGCAGATTCTGCCAAAACACAGTTTCAAAACTGCTCTATCAAAAGGAAGGCTTATCTCTCCGAGTTGAATGCACACATCATAAAGAGGTTTCTGAGAATGCTTCTGCCTGGTTTATATGTGAAGATATTTCCTTTTCCACCATAGGCCTCAAAGCGCTCCAAACGAACACTTGCAGATTCTACAAAAAGAGTGTTTCAAAACTGCTCTTTCAAAGGAAGTGTTCAACTCTGTGAGTTGGATTCATACTACACAAAGCAGTTTCACAGAACTCTTCTGTTTAGTTTTTATGGGAAGATATTCCCGTTTCCAACGAAGGCCTGAAAGGGCTCCAAATATCCACTTGCAGATTCTGCAAAAATACAGTTTCAAAACTGCTCTATCAAAAGGAAGGCTTATCTCTCTGAGTTGAATGCACACATCATAAAGAGCTTTCTGAGAATGCTTCTGCCTTGTTTATATATGAAGATATTTCTTTTTCCACCATAGGCCTCAAATCGCTCCAAATGAACACTTGCAGATTCTACAAAAAGAGTGTTTCATAACTGCTCTAGCAAAGGAAAGGTTCACTTCTGTGAGTTGAACACACACATCTCAAAGCAGTTTGTGAGAATGCTTCGGTTTAGTTTTTATGGGAAGATATTCCCGCTTCTAGCAAAGGCCTGAAAGAGCTCCAAATATCCACTTGCAGATGCTGCAAAAAGACTCTTTCCAAACTGCTCCATGAAAAAGAAGGTTCAACTCTGTGAGTTGAATGCACACATCATAAAGAAGTTTCAAAGAATGCTTCTGTCTAGGTTTTATGTGAAGATATTTCTTTTTCCAACATAGGCCTCAAAGCGCTCCAAATGAACACTTGCAGATTCTACAAAAAGAGTGTTTCATAACTGCTCTAGCAAAGGAAAGGTTCACCTCTGTGAGTTGAACACACACATCACAAAGCAGTTTGTGAGAATGCTTCTGTCCAGTTTTAATGGGAAGATATTCCCGCTTCTAACAAAGGCCTGAAAGAGCTCCAAATATCCACTTGCAGATGCTGCAAAAAGACTCTTTCCAAACTGCTCCATGAAAAGGAATGTTCAACTCTGTGAGTTGAATGCACACATCATAAAGAAGTTTCAAAGAATGCTTCTGTCTATGTTTTATGTGAAGATATTTCCCTTTCCACCATAGGCCTCAAAGCGCTCCAAATGAACACTTGCAGATTCTACAAAAAGAGTGTTTCAAAGCTGCTCTTTCAAAAGAAGTGTTCAACTCTTTGAGTTGGATTCATACTTCACAAAGCAGTTTCACAGAACGTTTCTGTTTCGTTTTTATGGGAAGATATTCCCGTTTGCAACGAAAGCCTGAAAGGGCTCTAAGTATCCACTTGCAGATTCTGCCAAAACACACTTTCAAAACTGCTCTATCAAAAGGAAGGCTTATCTCTCAGAGTTGAATGCACACATCATAAAGAGGTTTCTGAGAATGCTTCTGCCTGGTTTATATGTGAAGATATTTCCTTTTCCACCATAGGCCTCAAAGCGCTCCAAACGAACACTTGCAGATTCTACAAAAAGAGTGTTTCAAAACTGCTCTTTCAAAGGAAGTGTTCAACTCTGTGAGTTGGATTCATACTACACAAAGCAGTTTCACAGAACTCTTCTGTTTAGTTTTTATGGGAAGATATTCCCGTTTCCAACGAAAGCCTGAAAGGGCTCCAAATATCCACTTGCAGATTCTGCAAAAACACAGGTTCAAAACTGCTCTATCAAAAGGAAGGCTTATCTCTCTGAGTTGAATGCACACATCATAAAGGGGTTTCTGAGAATGCTTCTGCCTTGTTTATATATGAAGATATTTCTTTTTCCACCATAGGCCTCAAAGCGCTCCAAATGAACACTTGCAGATTCTACAAAAAGAGTGTTTCATAACTGCTCTAGCAAAGGAAAGGTTCACCTCTGTGAGTTGAACACACACATCACACAGCAGTTTGTGAGAATGCTTCTGTCCAGTTTTAATGGGAAGATATTCCCGCTTCTAACAAAGGCCTGAAAGAGCTCCAAATATCCACTTGCAGATGCTGCAAAAAGACTCTTTCCAAACTGCTCCATGAAAAGGAAAGTTCAACTCTGTGAGTTGAATGCACACATCATAAAGAAGTTTCAAAGAATGCTTCTCTCTAGGTATTATGTGACGATATTTCCTTTTCCACCATAGGCCTCAAAGCGCTCCAAATGAACACATGTAGATTCTACAAAAAGAGTGTTTAAAAGCTGCGCTTTCAAAAGAAGTGTTCAACTCTGTGAGTTGGATTCATACTTCACAAAGCAGTTTCACAGAACGTTTCTGTTTCGTTTTTATGGGAAGATATTCCCGTTTGCAACGAAGGCCTGAAAGGGCTCTAAGTATCCACTTGCAGATTCTGCCAAAACACAGTTTCAAAACTGCTCTATCAAAAGGAAGGCTTATCTCTCCGAGTTGAATGCACACATCATAAAGAGGTTTCTGAGAATGCTTCTGCCTGGTTTATATGTGAAGATATTTCCGTTTCCACCATAGGCCTCAAAGCGCTCCAAACGAACACTTGCAGATTCTACAAAAAGAGTGTTTCAAAACTGCTCTTTCAAAAGAAGTGTTCAACTCTGTGAGTTGGATTCATACTACACAAAGCAGTTTCACAGAACTCTTCTGTTTAGTTTTTATGGGAAGATATTCCCGCTTCTAACAAAGGCCTGAAAGAGCTCCAAATATCCACTTGCAGATGCTGCAAAAAGACTCTTTCCAAACTGCTCCATGAAAAAGAAGGTTCAACTCTGTGAGTTGAATGCACACATCATAAAGAAGTTTCAAAGAATGCTTCTGTCTAGGTTTTATGTGAAGATATTTCTTTTTCCACCATAGGCCTCAAAGCGCTCCAAATGAACACTTGCAGATTCTGCAAAAAGAGTGTTTCATAACTGCTCTAGCAAAGGAAAGGTTCACCTCTGTGAGTTGAACACACACATCACAAAGCAGTTTGTGAGAATGCTTCTGTCCAGTTTTAATGGGAAGATATTCCCGCTTCTAACAAAGGCCTGAAAGAGCTCCAAATATCCACTTGCAGATGCTGCAAAAAGACTCTTTCCAAACTGCTCCATGAAAAGGAATGTTCAACTCTGTGAGTTGAATGCACACATCATAAAGAAGTTTCAAAGAATGCTTCTGTCTAGGGTTTATGTGAAGATATTTCCTTTTCCACCATAGGCCTCAAAGCGCTCCAAATGAACACTTGCAGATTCTACAAAAAGAGTGTTTCAAAGCTGCTCTTTCAAAAGAAGTGTTCAACTCTGTGAGTTGGATTCATACTTCACAAAGGAGTTTCACAGAACGCTTCTGTTTAGTTTTTATGGGAAGATATTCCCGTTTCCAACGAACGCCTGAAAGGGCTCCAAATATACACGTGCAGATTCTGCAAAAACACAGTTGCAAAACTGCTCTATCAAAAGGAAGGCTTATCTCTCCGAGTTGAATGCACACATCATAAAGAGGTTTCTGAGAATGCTTCTGCCTGGATTATATGTGAAGATATTTCCTTTTCCACCGTAGGCCTCAAAGCGCTCCAAACGAACACTTGCAGATTCTACAAAAAGAGTGTTTCAAAACTGCTCTTTGAAAGGAAGTGTTCAACTCCGTGAGTTGGATTCATACTACACAAAGCAGTTTCACAGAACTCTTCTGTTTAGTTTTTAATGGAAGATATTCCCGTTTCCAACGAAGGCCTGAAAGGGCTCCAAATATCCACTTGCAGATTCTGCAAAAACACAGTTTCAAAACTGCTCTATCAAAAGGAAGGCTTATCTCTCTGAGTTGAATGCACACATCATAAAGAGCTTTCTGAGAATGCTTCTGCCTTGTTTATATATGAAGATATTTCTTTTTCCACCATAGGCCTCAAATCGCTCCAAATGAACACTTGCAGATTCTACAAAAAGAGTGTTTCATAACTGCTCTAGCAAAGGAAAGGTTCACCTCTGTGAGTTGAACACACACATCACAAAGCAGTTTGTGAGAATGCTTCTGTCCAGTTTTTATGGGAAGATATTCCCGCTTCTAACAAAGGCCTGAAAGAGCTCCAAATATCCACTTGCAGATGCTGCAAAAAGACTCTTTCCAAACTGCTCCATGAAAAGGAAGGTTCAACTCTGTGAGTTGAATGCACACATCATAAAGAAGTTTCAAAGAATGCTTCTGTCTAGGTATTATGTGACGATATTTCCTTTTCCACCATAGGCCTCAAAGCGCTCCAAATGAACACATGTAGATTCTACAAAAAGAGTGTTTCAAAGCTGCTCTTTCAAAAGAAGTGTTCAACTCTGTGAGTTGGATTCATACTTCACAAAGCAGTTTCACAGAACGTTTCTGTTTCGTTTTTATCAGAAGATATTCCCGTTTGCAACGAAGGCCTGAAAGGGCTCCAAGTATCCACTTGCAGATTCTGCCAAAACACAGTTTCAAAACTGCTCTATCAAAAGGAAGGCTTATCTCTCCGAGTTGAATGCACACATCATAAAGAGGTTTCTGAGAATGCTTCTGCCTGGTTTATATGTGAAGATATTTCCTTTTCCACCATAGGCCTCAAAGCGCTCCAAACGAACACTTGCAGATTCTACAAAAAGAGTGTTTCAAAACTGCTCTTTCAAAAGAAGTGTTCAACTCTGTGAGTTGGATTCATACTACACAAAGCAGTTTCACAGAACTCTTCTGTTTAGTTTTTATGGGAAGATATTCCCGTTTCCAACGAAGGCCTGAAAGGGCTCCAAATATCCACTTGCAGATTCTGCAAAAACACAGGTTCAACACTGCTCTATCAAAAGGAAGGCTTATCTCTCTGAGTTGAATGCACATATCATAAAGGGGTTTCTGAGAATGCTTCTGCCTTGTTTATATATGAAGATATTTTTTTTTCCACCATAGGCCTCAAAGCGCTCCAAATGAACACTTGCAGATTCTACAAAAAGAGTGTTTCATAACTGCTCTAGCAAAGGAAAGGTTCACCTCTGTGAGTTGAACACACACATCACAAAGCAGTTTGTGAGAATGCTTCGGTTTAGTTTTTATGGGAAGATATTCCCGCTTCTAACAAAGGCCTGAAAGAGCTCCAAATATCCACTTGCAGATGCTGCAAAAAGACTCTTTCCAAACTGCTCCATGAAAAAGAAGGTTCAACTCTGTGAGTTGAATGCACACATCATAAAGAAGTTTCAAAGAATGCTTCTGTCTAGGTTTTATGTGAAGATATTTCTTTTTCCACCATAGGCCTCAAAGCGCTCCAAATGAACACTTGCAGATTCTACAAAAAGAGTGTTTCATAACTGCTCTAGCAAAGGAAAGGTTCACCTCTGTGAGTTGAACACACACATCACAAAGCAGTTTGTGAGAATGCTTCTGTCCAGTTTTAATGGGAAGATATTCCCGCTTCTAACAAAGGCCTGAAAGAGCTCCAAATATCCACTTGCAGATGCTGCAAAAAGACTCTTTCCAAACTGCTCCATGAAAAGGAATGTTCATCTCTGTGAGTTGAATGCACACATCATAAAGAAGTTTCAAAGAATGCTTCTGTCTAGGTTTTATGTGAAGATATTTCCCTTTCCACCATAGGCCTCAAAGCGCTCCAAATGAACACTTGCAGATTCTACAAAAAGAGTGTTTCAAAGCTGCTCTTTCAAAAGAAGTGTTCAACTCTGTGAGTTGGATTCATACTTCACAAAGCAGTTTCACAGAACGTTTCTGTTTCGTTTTTATGGGAAGATATTCCCGTTTGCAACCAAAGCCTGAAAGGGCTCTAAGTATCCACTTGCAGATTCTGCCAAAACACATTTTCATAACTGCTCTATCAAAAGGAAGGCTTATCTCTCCGAGTTGAATGCACACATCATAAAGAGGTTTCTGAGAATGCTTCTGCCTGGTTTATATGTGAAGATATTTCCTTTTCCACCATAGGCCTCAAAGCGCTCCAAACGAACACTTGCAGATTCTACAAAAAGAGTGTTTCAAAACTGCTCTTTCAAAGGAAGTGTTCAACTCTGTGAGTTGGATTCATACTACACAAAGTAGTTTCACAGAACTCTTCTGTTTAGTTTTTATGGGAAGATATTCCCGTTTCCAACGAAGGCCTGAAAGGGCTCCAAATATCCACTTGCAGATTCTGCAAAAACACAGGTTCAAAACTGCTCTATCAAAAGGAAGGCTTATCTCTCTGAGTTGAATGCACACATCATAAAGGGGTTTCTGAGAATGCTTCTGCCTTGTTTATATATGAAGATATTTCTTTTTCCACCATAGGCCTCAAAGCGCTCCAAATGAACACTTGCAGATTCTACAAAAAGAGTGTTTCATAACTGCTCTAGCAAAGGAAAGGTTCACCTCTGTGAGTTGAACACACACATCACAAAGCAGTTTGTGAGAATGCTTCGGTTTAGTTTTTATGGGAAGATATTCCCGCTTCTAACAAAGGCCTGAAAGAGCTCCAAATATCCACTTGCAGATGCTGCAAAAAGACTCTTTCCAAACTGCTCCATGAAAAAGAAGGTTCAACTCTGTGAGTTGAATGCACACATCATAAAGAAGTTTCAAAGAATGCTTCTGTCTAGGTTTTATGTGAAGATATTTCTTTTTCCACCATAGGCCTCAAATCGCTCCAAATGAACACTTGCAGATTCTACAAAAAGAGTGTTTCATAACTGCTCTAGCAAAGGAAAGGTTCACCTCTGTGAGTTGAACACACACATCACAAAGCAGTTTGTGAGAATGCTTCTGTCCAGTTTTAATGGGAAGATATTCCCGCTTCTAACAAAGGCCTGAAAGAGCTCCAAATATCCACTTGCAGATGCTGCAAAAAGACTCTTTCCAAACTGCTCCATGAAAAGGAATGTTCAACTCTGTGAGTTGAATGCACACATCATAAAGAAGTTTCAAAGAATGCTTCTGTCTAGGTTTTATGTGAAGATATTTCCTTTTCCACCATAGGCCTCAAAGCGCTCCAAATGAACACTTGCAGATTCTACAAAAAGTGTGTTTCAAAGCTGCTCTTTCAAAAGAAGTGTTCAACTCTGTGAGTTGGATTCATACTTCACAAAGGAGTTTCACAGAACGCTTCTGTTTAGTTTTTATGGGAAGATATTCCCGTTTCCAACGAAGGCCTGAAAGGGCTCCAAATATACACTTGCAGATTCTGCAAAAACACAGTTGCAAAACTGCTCTATCAAAAGGAAGGCTTATCTCTCCGAGTTGAATGCACACATCATAAAGGGGTTTCTGAGAATGCTTCTGCCTGGATTATATGTGAAGATATTTCCTTTTCCACCATAGGCCTCAAAGCGCTCCAAACGAACACTTGCAGATTCTACAAAAAGAGTGTTTCAAAACTGCTCTTTGAAAGGAAGTGTTCAACTCTGTGAGTTGGATTCATACTACACAAAGCAGTTTCACAGAACTCTTCTGTTTAGTTTTTATGGGAAGATATTCCCGTTTCCAACAAAGGCCTGAAAGGGCTCCAAATATCCACTTGCAGATTCTGCAAAAACACAGTTTCAAAACTGCTCTATCAAAAGGAAGGCTTATCTCTCTGAGTTGAATGCACACATCATAAAGAGCTTTCTGAGAATGCTTCTGCCTTGTTTATATATGAAGATATTTCTTTTTCCACCATAGGCCTCAAATCGCTCCAAATGAACACTTGCAGATTCTACAAAAAGGGTGTTTCATAACTGCTCTAGCAAAGGAAAGGTTCACCTCTGTGAGTTGAACACACACATCACAAAGCAGTTTGTGAGAATGCTTCTGTCCAGTTTTTATGGGAAGATATTCCCGCTTCTAACAAAGGCCTGAAAAAGCTCCAAATATCCACTTGCAGATGCTGCAAAAAGACTCTTTCCAAACTGCTCCATGAAAAGGAAGGTTCAACTCTGTGAGTTGAATGCACACATCATAAAGAAGTTTCAAAGAATGCTTCTGTCTAGGTATTATGTGACGATATTTCCTTTTCCACCATAGGCCTCAAAGCGCTCCAAATGAACACATGTAGATTCTACAAAAAGAGTGTTTCAAAGCTGCTCTTTCAAAAGAAGTGTTCAACTCTGTGAGTTGGATTCATACTTCACAAAGGAGTTTCACAGAACGCTTCTGTTTAGTTTTTATGGGAAGATATTCCCGTTTGCAACGAAGGCCTGAAAGGGCTCCAAGTATCCACTTGCAGATTCTGCCAAAACACAGTTTCAAAACTGCTCTATCAAAAGGAAGGCTTATCTCTCCGAGTTGAATGCACACATCATAAAGAGGTTTCTGAGAATGCTTCTGCCTGGATTATATGTGAAGATATTTCCTTTTCCACCATAGGCCTCAAAGCGCTCCAAACGAACACTTGCAGATTCTACAAAAAGAGTGTTTCAAAACTGCTCTTTGAAAGGAAGTGTTCAACTCTGTGAGTTGGATTCATACTACACAAAGCAGTTTCACAGAACTCTTCTGTTTAGTTTTTAATGGAAGATATTCCCGTTTCCAACGAAGGCCTGAAAGGGCTCCAAATATCCACTTGCAGATTCTGCAAAAACACAGTTTCAAAACTGCTCTATCAAAAGGAAAGCTTATCTCTCTGAGTTGAATGCACACATCATAAAGAGCTTTCTGAGAATGCTTCTGCCTTGTTTATATATGAAGATATTTCTTTTTCCACCATAGGCCTCAAATCGCTCCAAATGAACACTTGCAGATTCTACAAAAAGAGTGTTTCATAACTGCTCTAGCAAAGGAAAGGTTCACCTCTGTGAGTTGAACACACACATCACAAAGCAGTTTATGAGAATGCTTCTGTCCAGTTTTTATGGGAAGATATTCCCGCTTCTAACAAAGGCCTGAAAGAGCTCCAAATATCCACTTGCAGATGCTGCAAAAAGACTCTTTCCAAACTGCTCCATGAAAACGAAGGTTCAACTCTGTGAGTTGAATGCACACATCATAAAGAAGTTTCAAAGAATGCTTCTGTCTAGGTATTATGTGACGATATTTCCTTTTCCACCATAGACCTCAAAGCGCTCCAAATGAACACATGTAGATTCTACAAAAAGAGTGTTTCAAAGCTGCTCTTTCAAAAGAAGTGTTCAACTCTGTGAGTTGGATTCATACTTCACAAAGCAGTTTCACAGAACGTTTCTGTTTCGTTTTTATGGGAAGATATTCCCGTTTGCAACGAAAGCCTGAAAGGGCTCTAAGTATCCACTTGCAGATTCTGCCAAAACACACTTTCAAAACTGCTCTATCAAAAGGAAGGCTTATCTCTCCGAGTTGAATGCACACATCATAAAGAGGTTTCTGAGAATGCTTCTGCCTGGTTTATATGTGAAGATATTTCCTTTTCCACCATAGGCCTCAAAGCGCTCCAAACGAACACTTGCAGATTCTACAAAAAGAGTGTTTCAAAACTGCTCTTTCAAAGGAAGTGTTCAACTCTGTGAGTTGGATTCATACTACACAAAGCAGTTTCACAGAACCCTTCTGTTTAGTTTTTATGGGAAGATATTCCCGTTTCCAACGAAGGCCTGAAAGGGCTCCAAATATCCACTTGCAGATTCTGCAAAAACACAGGTTCAAAACTGCTCTATCAAAAGGAAGGCTTATCTCTCTGAGTTGAATGCACACATCATAAAGGGGTTTCTGAGAATGCTTCTGCCTTGTTTATATATGAAGATATTTCTTTTTCCACCATAGGCCTCAAAGCGCTCCAAATGAACACTTGCAAATTCTACAAAAAGAGTGTTTCATAACTGCTCTAGCAAAGGAAAGGTTCACCTCTGTGAGTTGAACACACACATCACAAAGCAGTTTGTGAGAATGCTTCGGTTTAGTTTTTATGGGAAGATATTCCCGCTTCTAACAAAGGCCTGAAAGAGCTCCAAATATCCACTTGCAGATGCTGCAAAAAGACTCTTTCCAAACTGCTCCATGAAAAAGAAGGTTCAACTCTGTGAGTTGAATGCACACATCATAAAGAAGTTTCAAAGAATGCCTCTGTCTAGGTTTTATGTGAAGATATTTCTTTTTCCACCATAGGCCTCAAAGCGCTCCAAATGAACACTTGCAGATTCTACAAAAAGAGTGTATCATAACTGCTCTAGCAAAGGAAAGGTTCACCTCTGTGAGTTGAACACACACATCACAAAGCAGTTTGTGAGAATGCTTCTGTCCAGTTTTAATGGGAAGATATTCCCGCTTCTAACAAAGGCCTGAAAGAGGTCCAAATATCCACTTGCAGATGCTGCAAAAAGACTCTTTCCAAACTGCTCCATGAAAAGGAATGTTCAACTCTGTGAGTTGAATGCACACATCATAAAGAAGTTTCAAAGAATGCTTCTGTCTAGGTTTTATGTGAAGATATTTCCTTTTCCACCATAGGCCTCAAAGCGCTCCAAATGAACACTTGCAGATTCTACAAAAAGAGTGTTTCAAAGCTGCTCTTTCAAAAGAAGTGTTCAACTCTGTGAGTTGGATTCATACTTCACAAAGGAGTTTCACAGAACGCTTCTGTTTAGTTTTTATGGGAAGATATTCCCGTTTCCAACGAAGGCCTGAAAGGGCTCCAAATATACACTTGCAGATTCTGCAAAAACACAGTTGCAAAACTGCTCTATCAAAAGGAAGGCTTATCTCTCCGAGTTGAATGCACACATCATAAAGAGGTTTCTGAGAATGCTTCTGCCTGGATTATATGTGAAGATATTTCCTGTTCCACCATAGGCCTCAAAGCGCTCCAAACGAACACTTGCAGATTCTACAAAAAGAGTGTTTCAAAACTGCTCTTTCAAAAGAAGTGTTCAACTCTGTGAGTTGGATTCATACTACAGAAAGCAGTTTCACAGAACTCTTCTGTTTAGTTTTTATGGGAAGATATTCCCGTTTCCAACGAAGGCCTGAAAGGGCTCCAAATATCCACTTGCAGATTCTGCAAAAACACAGGTTCAAAACTGCTCTATCAAAAGGAAGGCTTATCTCTCTGAGGTGAATGCACACATCATAAAGGGGTTTCTGAGAATGCTTCTGCCTTGTTTATATATGAAGATATTTCTTTTTCCACCATAGGCCTCAAAGCGCTCCAAATGAACACTTGCAGATTCTACAAAAAGAGTGTTTCATAACTGCTCTAGCAAAGGAAAGGTTCACCTCTGTGAGTTGAACACACACATCACAAAGCAGTTTGTGAGAATGCTTCGGTTTAGTTTTTATGGGAAGATATTCCCGCTTCTAACAAAGGCCTGAAAGAGCTCCAAATATCCACTTGCAGATGCTGCAAAAAGACTCTTTCCAAACTGCTCCATGAAAAAGAAGGTTCAACTCTGTGAGTTGAATGCACACATCATAAAGAAGTTTCAAAGAATGCTTCTGTCTAGGTTTTATGTGAAGATATTTCTTTTTCCACCATAGGCCTCAAAGCGCTCCAAATGAACACTTGCAGATTCTACAAAAAGAGTGTTTCATAACTGCTCTAGCAAAGGAAAGGTTCACCTCTGTGAGTTGAACACACACATCACAAAGCAGTTTGTGAGAATGCTTCGGTTTAGTTTTTATGGGAAGATATTCCCGCTTCTAGCAAAGGCCTGAAAGAGCTCCAAATATCCACTTGCAGATGCTGCAAAAAGACTCTTTCCAAACTGCTCCATGAAAAAGAAGGTTCAACTCTGTGAGTTGAATGCACACATCATAAAGAAGTTTCAAAGAATGCTTCTGTCTAGGTTTTATGTGAAGATATTTCTTTTTCCACCATAGGCCTCAAAGCGCTCCAAATGAACACTTGCAGATTCTACAAAAAGAGTGTTTCATAACTGCTCTAGCAAAGGAAAGGTTCACCTCTGTGAGTTGAACACACACATCACAAAGCAGTTTGTGAGAATGCTTCTGTCCAGTTTTAATGGGAAGATATTCCCGCTTCTAACAAAGGCCTGAAAGAGCTCCAAATATCCACTTGCAGATGCTGCAAAAAGACTCTTTCCAAACTGCTCCATGAAAAGGAATGTTCAACTCTGTGAGTTGAATGCACACATCATAAAGAAGTTTCAAAGAATGCTTCTGTCTAGGTTTTATGTGATGTTATTTCCCTTTCCACCATAGTCCTCAAAGCGCTCCAAATGAACACTTGCAGATTCTAAAAAAAGAGTGTTTCAAAGCTGCTCTTTCAAAAGAAGTGTTCAACTCTGTGAGTTGGATTCATACTTCACAAAGCAGTTTCACAGAACGTTTCTGTTTCGTTTTTATGGGAAGATATTCCCGTTTGCAACGAAGGCCTGAAAGGGCTCTAAGTATCCACTTGCAGATTCTGCCAAAACACAATTTCAAAACTGCTCTATCAAAAGGAAGGCTTATCTCTCCGAGTTGAATGCACACATCATAAAGAGGTTTCTGAGAATGCTTCTGCCTGGTTTATATGTGAAGATATTTCCTTTTCCACCATAGGCCTCAAAGCGCTCCAAACGAACACTTGCAGATTGTACAAAAAGAGTGTTTCAAAACTGCTCTTTCAAAAGAAGTGTTCAACTCTGTGAGTTGGATTCATACTACACAAACCAGTTTCACAGAACTCTTCTGTTTAGTTTTTAATGGAAGATATTCCCGTTTCCAACGAAGGCCTGAAAGGGCTCCAAATATCCACTTGCAGATTCTGCAAAAACACAGTTTCAAAACTGCTCTATCAAAAGGAAGGCTTATCTCTCTGAGTTGAATGCACACATCATAAAGAGCTTTCTGAGAATGCTTCTGCCTTGTTTATATATGAAGATATTTCTTTTTCCACCATAGGCCTCAAATCGCTCCAAATGAACACTTGCCGATTCTACAAAAAGAGTGTTTCATAACTGCTCTAGCAAAGGAAAGGTTCACCTCTGTGAGTTGAACACACACATCACAAAGCAGTTTGTGAGAATGCTTCTGTCCAGGTTTTATGGGAAGATATTCCCGCTTCTAACAAAGGCCTGAAAGAGGTCCAAATATCCACTTGCAGATGCTGCAAAAAGACTCTTTCCAAACTGCTCCATGAAAAGGAAGGTTCAACTCTGTGAGTTGAATGCACACATCATAAAGAAGTTTCAAAGAATGCTTCTGTCTAGGTATTATGTGACGATATTTCCTTTTCCACCATAGGCCTCAAAGCGCTCCAAATGAACACATGTAGATTCTACAAAAAGAGTGTTTCAAAGCTGCTCTTTCAAAAGAAGTGTTCAACTCTGTGAGTTGGATTCATACTTCACAAAGCAGTTTCACAGAACGTTTCTGTTTCGTTTTTATGGGAAGATATTCCCGTTTGCAACGAAGGCCTGAAAGGGCTCTAAGTATCCACTTGCAGATTCTGCCAAAACACAGTTTCAAAACTGCTCTATCAAAAGGAAGGCTTATCTCTCCGAGTTGAATGCACACATCATAAAGGGGTTTCTGAGAATGCTTCTACCTAGTTTATATGTGAAGATATTTCCTTTTCCACCATAGGCCTCAAAGTGCTCCAAACGAACACTTGCAGATTCTACAAAAAGAGTGTTTCAAAACTGCTCTTTCAAAGGAAGTGTTCAACTCTGTGAGTTGGATTCATACTACACAAAGCAGTTTCACAGAACTCTTCTGTTTAGTTTTTATGGGAAGATATTCCCGTTTCCAACGAAGGCCTGAAAGGGCTCCAAATATCCACTTGCAGATTCTGCAAAAATACAGTTTCAAAACTGCTCTATCAAAAGGAAGGCTTATCTCTCTGAGTTGAATGCACACATCATAAAGAGCTTTCTGAGAATGCTTCTGCTTTGTTTATATATGAAGATATTTCTTTTTCCACCTTAGGCCCCAAATCGCTCCAAATGAACACTTGCAGATTCTACAAAAAGAGTGTTTCATAACTGCTCTAGCAAAGGAAAGGTTCACCTCTGTGAGTTGAACACACACATCTCAAAGCAGTTTGTGAGAATGCTTCTGTCCAGTTTTTATGGGAAGATATTCCCGCTTCTAGCAAAGGCCTGAAAGAGCTCCAAATATCCACTTGCAGATGCTGCAAAAAGACTCTTTCCAAACTGCTCCATGAAAAAGAAGGTTCAACTCTGTGAGTTGAATGCACACATCATAAAGAGCTTTCTGAGAATGCTTCTGCCTTGTTTATATATGAACATATTTCTTTTTCCACCATAGGCCTCAAATCGCTCCAAATGAACACTTGCAGATTCTACAAAAAGAGTGTTTCATAACTGCTCTAGCAAAGGAAAGGTTCACCTCTGTGAGTTGAACACACACATCACAAAGCAGTTTGTGAGAATGCTTCTGTCCAGTTTTTATGGGAAGATATTCCCGCTTCTAACAAAGGCCTGAAAGAGCTCCAAATATCCACTTGCAGATGCTGCAAAAAGACTCTTTCCAAACTGCTCCATGAAAAGGAAGGTTCAACTCTGTGAGTTGAATGCACACATCATAAAGAAGTTTCAAAGAATGCTTCTGTCTAGGTATTATGTGACGATATTTCCTTTTCCACCATAGGCCTCAAAGCGCTCCAAATGAACACATGTAGATTCTACAAAAAGAGTGTTTCAAAGCTGCTCTTTCAAAAGAAGTGTTCAACTCTGTGAGTTGGATTCATACTTCACAAAGCAGTTTCACAGAACGTTTCTGTTTCGTTTTTATCAGAAGATATTCCCGTTTGCAACGAAGGCCTGAAAGGGCTCCAAGTATCCACTTGCAGATTCTGCCAAAACACAGTTTCAAAACTGCTCTATCAAAAGGAAGGCTTATCTCTCCGAGTTGAATGCACACATCATAAAGAGGTTTCTGAGAATGCTTCTGCCTGGTTTATATGTGAAGATATTTCCTTTTCCACCATAGGCCTCAAAGCGCTCCAAACGAACACTTGCAGATTCTACAAAAAGAGTGTTTCAAAACTGCTCTTTCAAAAGAAGTGTTCAACTCTGTGAGTTGGATTCATACTACACAAAGCAGTTTCACAGAACTCTTCTGTTTAGTTTTTATGGGAAGATATTCCCGTTTCCAACGAAGGCCTGAAAGGGCTCCAAATATCCACTTGCAGATTCTGCAAAAACACAGGTTCAACACTGCTCTATCAAAAGGAAGGCTTATCTCTCTGAGTTGAATGCACATATCATAAAGGGGTTTCTGAGAATGCTTCTGCCTTGTTTATATATGAAGATATTTTTTTTTCCACCATAGGCCTCAAAGCGCTCCAAATGAACACTTGCAGATTCTACAAAAAGAGTGTTTCATAACTGCTCTAGCAAAGGAAAGGTTCACCTCTGTGAGTTGAACACACACATCACAAAGCAGTTTGTGAGAATGCTTCGGTTTAGTTTTTATGGGAAGATATTCCCGCTTCTAACAAAGGCCTGAAAGAGCTCCAAATATCCACTTGCAGATGCTGCAAAAAGACTCTTTCCAAACTGCTCCATGAAAAAGAAGGTTCAACTCTGTGAGTTGAATGCACACATCATAAAGAAGTTTCAAAGAATGCTTCTGTCTAGGTTTTATGTGAAGATATTTCTTTTTCCACCATAGGCCTCCAAGCGCTCCAAATGAACACTTGCAGATTCTACAAAAAGAGTGTTTCATAACTGCTCTAGCAAAGGAAAGGTTCACCTCTGTGAGTTGAACACACACATCACAAAGCAGTTTGTGAGAATGCTTCTGTCCAGTTTTAATGGGAAGATATTCCCGCTTCTAACAAAGGCCTGAAAGAGCTCCAAATATCCACTTGCAGATGCTGCAAAAAGACTCTTTCCAAACTGCTCCATGAAAAGGAATGTTCATCTCTGTGAGTTGAATGCACACATCATAAAGAAGTTTCAAAGAATGCTTCTGTCTAGGTTTTATGTGAAGATATTTCCCTTTCCACCATAGGCCTCAAAGCGCTCCAAATGAACACTTGCAGATTCTACAAAAAGAGTGTTTCAAAGCTGCTCTTTCAAAAGAAGTGTTCAACTCTGTGAGTTGGATTCATACTTCACAAAGCAGTTTCACAGAACGTTTCTGTTTCGTTTTTATGGGAAGATATTCCCGTTTGCAACCAAAGCCTGAAAGGGCTCTAAGTATCCACTTGCAGATTCTGCCAAAACACATTTTCATAACTGCTCTATCAAAAGGAAGGCTTATCTCTCCGAGTTGAATGCACACATCATAAAGAGGTTTCTGAGAATGCTTCTGCCTGGTTTATATGTGAAGATATTTCCTTTTCCACCATAGGCCTCAAAGCGCTCCAAACGAACACTTGCAGATTCTACAAAAAGAGTGTTTCAAAACTGCTCTTTCAAAGGAAGTGTTCAACTCTGTGAGTTGGATTCATACTACACAAAGTAGTTTCACAGAACTCTTCTGTTTAGTTTTTATGGGAAGATATTCCCGTTTCCAACGAAGGCCTGAAAGGGCTCCAAATATCCACTTGCAGATTCTGCAAAAACACAGGTTCAAAACTGCTCTATCAAAAGGAAGGCTTATCTCTCTGAGTTGAATGCACACATCATAAAGGGGTTTCTGAGAATGCTTCTGCCTTGTTTATATATGAAGATATTTCTTTTTCCACCATAGGCCTCAAAGCGCTCCAAATGAACACTTGCAGATTCTACAAAAAGAGTGTTTCATAACTGCTCTAGCAAAGGAAAGGTTCACCTCTGTGAGTTGAACACACACATCACAAAGCAGTTTGTGAGAATGCTTCGGTTTAGTTTTTATGGGAAGATATTCCCGCTTCTAACAAAGGCCTGAAAGAGCTCCAAATATCCACTTGCAGATGCTGCAAAAAGACTCTTTCCAAACTGCTCCATGAAAAAGAAGGTTCAACTCTGTGAGTTGAATGCACACATCATAAAGAAGTTTCAAAGAATGCTTCTGTCTAGGTTTTATGTGAAGATATTTCTTTTTCCACCATAGGCCTCAAAGCGCTCCAAATGAACACTTGCAGATTCTACAAAAAGAGTGTTTCATAACTGCTCTAGCAAAGGAAAGGTTCACCTCTGTGAGTTGAACACACACATCACAAAGCAGTTTGTGAGAATGCTTCTGTCCAGTTTTAATGGGAAGATATTCCCGCTTCTAACAAAGGCCTGAAAGAGCTCCAAATATCCACTTGCAGATGCTGCAAAAAGACTCTTTCCAAACTGCTCCATGAAAAGGAATGTTCAACTCTGTGAGTTGAATGCACACATCATAAAGAAGTTTCAAAGAATGCTTCTGTCTAGGTTTTATGTGAAGATATTTCCTTTTCCACCATAGGCCTCAAAGCGCTCCAAATGAACACTTGCAGATTCTACAAAAAGTGTGTTTCAAAGCTGCTCTTTCAAAAGAAGTGTTCAACTCTGTGAGTTGGATTCATACTTCACAAAGGAGTTTCACAGAACTCTTCTGTTTAGTTTTTATGGGAAGATATTCCCGTTTCCAACGAAGGCCTGAAAGGGCTCCAAATATACACTTGCAGATTCTGCAAAAACACAGTTGCAAAACTGCTCTATCAAAAGGAAGGCTTATCTCTCCGAGTTGAATGCACACATCATAAAGGGGTTTCTGAGAATGCTTCTGCCTGGATTATATGTGAAGATATTTCCTTTTCCACCATAGGCCTCAAAGCGCTCCAAACGAACACTTGCAGATTCTACAAAAAGAGTGTTTCAAAACTGCTCTTTGAAAGGAAGTGTTCATCTCTGTGAGTTGGATTCATACTACACAAAGCAGTTTCACAGAACTCTTCTGTTTAGTTTTTATGGGAAGATATTCCCGTTTCCAACAAAGGCCTGAAAGGGCTCCAAATATCCACTTGCAGATTCTGCAAAAACACAGTTTCAAAACTGCTCTATCAAAAGGAAGGCTTATCTCTCTGAGTTGAATGCACACATCATAAAGAGCTTTCTGAGAATGCTTCTGCCTTGTTTATATATGAAGATATTTCTTTTTCCACCATAGGCCTCAAATCGCTCCAAATGAACACTTGCAGATTCTACAAAAAGGGTGTTTCATAACTGCTCTAGCAAAGGAAAGGTTCACCTCTGTGAGTTGAACACACACATCACAAAGCAGTTTGTGAGAATGCTTCTGTCCAGTTTTTATGGGAAGATATTCCCGCTTCTAACAAAGGCCTGAAAAAGCTCCAAATATCCACTTGCAGATGCTGCAAAAAGACTCTTTCCAAACTGCTCCATGAAAAGGAAGGTTCAACTCTGTGAGTTGAATGCACACATCATAAAGAAGTTTCAAAGAATGCTTCTGTCTAGGTATTATGTGACGATATTTCCTTTTCCACCATAGGCCTCAAAGCGCTCCAAATGAACACATGTAGATTCTACAAAAAGAGTGTTTCAAAGCTGCTCTTTCAAAAGAAGTGTTCAACTCTGTGAGTTGGATTCATACTTCACAAAGGAGTTTCACAGAACGCTTCTGTTTAGTTTTTATGGGAAGATATTCCCGTTTGCAACGAAGGCCTGAAAGGGCTCCAAGTATCCACTTGCAGATTCTGCCAAAACACAGTTTCAAAACTGCTCTATCAAAAGGAAGGCTTATCTCTCCGAGTTGAATGCACACATCATAAAGAGGTTTCTGAGAATGCTTCTGCCTGGATTATATGTGAAGATATTTCCTTTTCCACCATAGGCCTCAAAGCGCTCCAAACGAACACTTGCAGATTCTACAAAAAGAGTGTTTCAAAACTGCTCTTTGAAAGGAAGTGTTCAACTCTGTGAGTTGGATTCATACTACACAAAGCAGTTTCACAGAACTCTTCTGTTTAGTTTTTAATGGAAGATATTCCCGTTTCCAACGAAGGCCTGAAAGGGCTCCAAATATCCACTTGCAGATTCTGCAAAAACACAGTTTCAAAACTGCTCTATCAAAAGGAAAGCTTATCTCTCTGAGTTGAATGCACACATCATAAAGAGCTTTCTGAGAATGCTTCTGCCTTGTTTATATATGAAGATATTTCTTTTTCCACCATAGGCCTCAAATCGCTCCAAATGAACACTTGCAGATTCTACAAAAAGAGTGTTTCATAACTGCTCTAGCAAAGGAAAGGTTCACCTCTGTGAGTTGAACACACACATCACAAAGCAGTTTATGAGAATGCTTCTGTCCAGTTTTTATGGGAAGATATTCCCGCTTCTAACAAAGGCCTGAAAGAGCTCCAAATATCCACTTGCAGATGCTGCAAAAAGACTCTTTCCAAACTGCTCCATGAAAACGAAGGTTCAACTCTGTGAGTTGAATGCACACATCATAAAGAAGTTTCAAAGAATGCTTCTGTCTAGGTATTATGTGACGATATTTCCTTTTCCACCATAGGCCTCAAAGCGCTCCAAATGAACACATGTAGATTCTACAAAAAGAGTGTTTCAAAGCTGCTCTTTCAAAAGAAGTGTTCAACTCTGTGAGTTGGATTCATACTTCACAAAGCAGTTTCACAGAACGTTTCTGTTTCGTTTTTGTGGGAAGATATTCCCGTTTGCAACGAAAGCCTGAAAGGGCTCTAAGTATCCACTTGCAGATTCTGCCAAAACACACTTTCAAAACTGCTCTATCAAAAGGAAGGCTTATCTCTCCGAGTTGAATGCACACATCATAAAGAGGTTTCTGAGAATGCTTCTGCCTGGTTTATATGTGAAGATATTTCCTTTTCCACCATAGGCCTCAAAGCGCTCCAAACGAACACTTGCAGATTCTACAAAAAGAGTGTTTCAAAACTGCTCTTTCAAAGGAAGTGTTCAACTCTGTGAGTTGGATTCATACTACACAAAGCAGTTTCACAGAACCCTTCTGTTTAGTTTTTATGGGAAGATATTCCCGTTTCCAACGAAGGCCTGAAAGGGCTCCAAATATCCACTTGCAGATTCTGCAAAAACACAGGTTCAACACTGCTCTATCAAAAGGAAGGCTTATCTCTCTGAGTTGAATGCACACATCATAAAGGGGTTTCTGAGAATGCTTCTGCCTTGTTTATATATGAAGATATTTCTTTTTCCACCATAGGCCTCAAAGCGCTCCAAATGAACACTTGCAAATTCTACAAAAAGAGTGTTTCATAACTGCTCTAGCAAAGGAAAGGTTCACCTCTGTGAGTTGAACACACACATCACAAAGCAGTTTGTGAGAATGCTTCGGTTTAGTTTTTATGGGAAGATATTCCCGCTTCTAACAAAGGCCTGAAAGAGCTCCAAATATCCACTTGCAGATGCTGCAAAAAGACTCTTTCCAAACTGCTCCATGAAAAAGAAGGTTCAACTCTGTGAGTTGAATGCACACATCATAAAGAAGTTTCAAAGAATGCTTCTGTCTAGGTTTTATGTGAAGATATTTCTTTTTCCACCATAGGCCTCCAAGCGCTCCAAATGAACACTTGCAGATTCTACAAAAAGAGTGTTTCATAACTGCTCTAGCAAAGGAAAGGTTCACCTCTGTGAGTTGAACACACACATCACAAAGCAGTTTGTGAGAATGCTTCTGTCCAGTTTTAATGGGAAGATATTCCCGCTTCTAACAAAGGCCTGAAAGAGGTCCAAATATCCACTTGCAGATGCTGCAAAAAGACTCTTTCCAAACTGCTCCATGAAAAGGAATGTTCAACTCTGTGAGTTGAATGCACACATCATAAAGAAGTTTCAAAGAATGCTTCTGTCTAGGTTTTATGTGAAGATATTTCCTTTTCCACCATAGGCCTCAAAGCGCTCCAAATCAACACTTGCAGATTCTACAAAAAGAGTGTTTCAAAGCTGCTCTTTCAAAAGAAGTGTTCAACTCTGTGAGTTGGATTCATACTTCACAAAGGAGTTTCACAGAACGCTTCTGTTTCGTTTTTATGGGAAGATATTCCCGTTTCCAACGAAGGCCTGAAAGGGCTCCAAATATACACTTGCAGATTCTGCAAAAACACAGTTGCAAAACTGCTCTATCAAAAGGAAGGCTTATCTCTCCGAGTTGAATGCACACATCATAAAGAGGTTTCTGAGAATGCTTCTGCCTGGATTATATGTGAAGATATTTCCTGTTCCACCATAGGCCTCAAAGCGCTCCAAACGAACACTTGCAGATTCTACAAAAAGAGTGTTTCAAAACTGCTCTTTCAAAAGAAGTGTTCAACTCTGTGAGTTGGATTCATACTACACAAAGCAGTTTCACAGAACTCTTCTGTTTAGTTTTTATGGGAAGATATTCCCGTTTCCAACGAAGGCCTGAAAGGGCTCCAAATATCCACTTGCAGATTCTGCAAAAACACAGGTTCAAAACTGCTCTATCAAAAGGAAGGCTTATCTCTCTGAGGTGAATGCACACATCATAAAGGGGTTTCTGAGAATGCTTCTGCCTTGTTTATATATGAAGATATTTCTTTTTCCACCATAGGCCTCAAAGCGCTCCAAATGAACACTTGCAGATTCTACAAAAAGAGTGTTTCATAACTGCTCTAGCAAAGGAAAGGTTCACCTCTGTGAGTTGAACACACACATCACAAAGCAGTTTGTGAGAATGCTTCGGTTTAGTTTTTATGGGAAGATATTCCCGCTTCTAACAAAGGCCTGAAAGAGCTCCAAATATCCACTTGCAGATGCTGCAAAAAGACTCTTTCCAAACTGCTCCATGAAAAAGAAGGTTCAACTCTGTGAGTTGAATGCACACATCATAAAGAAGTTTCAAAGAATGCTTCTGTCTAGGTTTTATGTGAAGATATTTCTTTTTCCACCATAGGCCTCAAAGCGCTCCAAATGAACACTTGCAGATTCTACAAAAAGAGTGTTTCATAACTGCTCTAGCAAAGGAAAGGTTCACCTCTGTGAGTTGAACACACACATCACAAAGCAGTTTGTGAGAATGCTTCGGTTTAGTTTTTATGGGAAGATATTCCCGCTTCTAGCAAAGGCCTGAAAGAGCTCCAAATATCCACTTGCAGATGCTGCAAAAAGACTCTTTCCAAACTGCTCCATGAAAAAGAAGGTTCAACTCTGTGAGTTGAATGCACACATCATAAAGAAGTTTCAAAGAATGCTTCTGTCTAGGTTTTATGTGAAGATATTTCTTTTTCCACCATAGGCCTCAAAGCGCTCCAAATGAACACTTGCAGATTCTACAAAAAGAGTGTTTCATAACTGCTCTAGCAAAGGAAAGGTTCACCTCTGTGAGTTGAACACACACATCACAAAGCAGTTTGTGAGAATGCTTCTGTCCAGTTTTAATGGGAAGATATTCCCGCTTCTAACAAAGGCCTGAAAGAGCTCCAAATATCCACTTGCAGATGCTGCAAAAAGACTCTTTCCAAACTGCTCCATGAAAAGGAATGTTCAACTCTGTGAGTTGAATGCACACATCATAAAGAAGTTTCAAAGAATGCTTCTGTCTAGGTTTTATGTGATGTTATTTCCCTTTCCACCATAGTCCTCAAAGCGCTCCAAATGAACACTTGCAGATTCTAAAAAAAGAGTGTTTCAAAGCTGCTCTTTCAAAAGAAGTGTTCAACTCTGTGAGTTGGATTCATACTTCACAAAGCAGTTTCACAGAACGTTTCTGTTTCGTTTTTATGGGAAGATATTCCCGTTTGCAACGAAGGCCTGAAAGGGCTCTAAGTATCCACTTGCAGATTCTGCCAAAACACAATTTCAAAACTGCTCTATCAAAAGGAAGGCTTATCTCTCCGAGTTGAATGCACACATCATAAAGAGGTTTCTGAGAATGCTTCTGCCTGGTTTATATGTGAAGATATTTCCTTTTCCACCATAGGCCTCAAAGCGCTCCAAACGAACACTTGCAGATTGTACAAAAAGAGTGTTTCAAAACTGCTCTTTCAAAAGAAGTGTTCAACTCTGTGAGTTGGATTCATACTACACAAACCAGTTTCACAGAACTCTTCTGTTTAGTTTTTAATGGAAGATATTCCCGTTTCCAACGAAGGCCTGAAAGGGCTCCAAATATCCACTTGCAGATTCTGCAAAAACACAGTTTCAAAACTGCTCTATCAAAAGGAAGGCTTATCTCTCTGAGTTGAATGCACACATCATAAAGAGCTTTCTGAGAATGCTTCTGCCTTGTTTATATATGAAGATATTTCTTTTTCCACCATAGGCCTCAAATCGCTCCAAATGAACACTTGCCGATTCTACAAAAAGAGTGTTTCATAACTGCTCTAGCAAAGGAAAGGTTCACCTCTGTGAGTTGAACACACACATCACAAAGCAGTTTGTGAGAATGCTTCTGTCCAGGTTTTATGGGAAGATATTCCCGCTTCTAACAAAGGCCTGAAAGAGCTCCAAATATCCACTTGCAGATGCTGCAAAAAGACTCTTTCCAAACTGCTCCATGAAAAGGAAGGTTCAACTCTGTGAGTTGAATGCACACATCATAAAGAAGTTTCAAAGAATGCTTCTGTCTAGGTATTATGTGACGATATTTCCTTTTCCACCATAGGCCTCAAAGCGCTCCAAATGAACACATGTAGATTCTACAAAAAGAGTGTTTCAAAGCTGCTCTTTCAAAAGAAGTGTTCAACTCTGTGAGTTGGATTCATACTTCACAAAGCAGTTTCACAGAACGTTTCTGTTTCGTTTTTATGGGAAGATATTCCCGTTTGCAACGAAGGCCTGAAAGGGCTCTAAGTATCCACTTGCAGATTCTGCCAAAACACAGTTTCAAAACTGCTCTATCAAAAGGAAGGCTTATCTCTCCGAGTTGAATGCACACATCATAAAGGGGTTTCTGAGAATGCTTCTACCTAGTTTATATGTGAAGATATTTCCTTTTCCACCATAGGCCTCAAAGTGCTCCAAACGAACACTTGCAGATTCTACAAAAAGAGTGTTTCAAAACTGCTCTTTCAAAGGAAGTGTTCAACTCTGTGAGTTGGATTCATACTACACAAAGCAGTTTCACAGAACTCTTCTGTTTAGTTTTTATGGGAAGATATTCCCGTTTCCAACGAAGGCCTGAAAGGGCTCCAAATATCCACTTGCAGATTCTGCAAAAATACAGTTTCAAAACTGCTCTATCAAAAGGAAGGCTTATCTCTCTGAGTTGAATGCACACATCATAAAGAGCTTTCTGAGAATGCTTCTGCCTTGTTTATATATGAAGATATTTCTTTTTCCACCTTAGGCCTCAAATCGCTCCAAATGAACACTTGCAGATTCTACAAAAAGAGTGTTTCATAACTGCTCTAGCAAAGGAAAGGTTCACCTCTGTGAGTTGAACACACACATCTCAAAGCAGTTTGTGAGAATGCTTCTGTCCAGTTTTTATGGGAAGATATTCCCGCTTCTAGCAAAGGCCTGAAAGAGCTCCAAATATCCACTTGCAGATGCTGCAAAAAGACTCTTTCCAAACTGCTCCATGAAAAAGAAGGTTCAACTCTGTGAGTTGAATGCACACATCATAAAGAAGTTTCAAAGAATGCTTCTGTCTTGGTTTTATGTGAAGATATTTCTTTTTCCACCATAGGCCTCAAAGCGCTCCAAATGAACACTTGCAGATTCTACAAAAAGAGTGTTTCATAACTGCTCTAGCAAAGGAAAGGTTCACCTCTGTGAGTTGAACACACACATCACAAAGCAGTTTGTGAGAATGCTTCTGTCCAGTTTTAATGGGAAGATATTCCCGCTTCTAACAAAGGCCTGAAAGAGCTCCAAATATCCACTTGCAGATGCTGCAAAAAGACTCTTTCCAAACTGCTCCATGAAAAGGAAAGTTCAACTCTGTGAGTTGAATGCACACATCATAAAGAAGTTTCAAAGAATGCTTCTGTCTAGGTATTATGTGACGATATTTCCTTTTCCACCATAGGCCTCAAAGCGCTCCAAATGAACACATGTAGATTCTACAAAAAGAGTGTTTCAAAGCTGCTCTTTCAAAGGAAGTGTTCAACTCTTTGTGTTGGATTCATACTTCACAAAGCAGTTTCACAGAACGTTTCTGTTTCGTTTTTATCGGAAGATATTCCCGTTTGCAACGAAGGCCTGAAAGGGCTCTAAGTATCCACTTGCAGATTCTGCCAAAACACAGTTTCAAAACTGCTCTATCAAAAGGAAGGCTTATCTCTCCGAGTTGAATGCACACATCATAAAGAGGTTTCTGAGAATGCTTCTGCCTGGTTTATATGTGAAGATATTTCCTTTTCCACCATAGGCCTCAAAGCGCTCCAAACGAACACTTGCAGATTCTACAAAAAGAGTGTTTCAAAACTGGTCTTTCAAAGGAAGTGTTCAACTCTGTGAGTTGGATTCATACTACACAAAGCAGTTTCACAGAACTCTTCTGTTTAGTTTTTATGGGAAGATATTCCCGTTTCCAACGAAGGCCTGAAAGGGCTCCAAATATCCACTTGCAGATTCTGCAAAAACACAGTTTCAAAGCTGCTCTATCAAAAGGAAGGCTTATCTCTCTGAGTTGAATGCACACATCATAAAGAGCTTTCTGAGAATGCTTCTGCCTTGTTTATATATGAAGATATTTCTTTTTCCACCATAGGCCTCAAATCGCTCCAAATGAACACTTGCAGATTCTACAAAAAGAGTGTTTCATAACTGCTCTAGCAAAGGAAAGGTTCACCTCTGTGAGTTGAACACACACATCACAAAGCAGTTTGTGAGAATGCTTCTGTCCAGTTTTTATGGGAAGATATTCCCGCTTCTAACAAAGGCCTGAAAGAGCTCCAAATATCCACTTGCAGATGCTGCAAAAAGACTCTTTCCAAACTGCTCCATGAAAAGGAAGGTTCAACTCTGTGAGTTGAATGCACACATCATAAAGAAGTTTCAAAGAATGCTTCTGTCTAGGTATTATGTGACGATATTTCCTTTTCCACCATAGGCCTCAAAGCGCTCCAAATGAACACATGTAGATTCTACAAAGAGAGTGTTTCAAAGCTGCTCTTTCAAAAGAAGTGTTCAACTCTGTGAGTTGGATTCATACTTCACAAAGCAGTTTCACAGAACGTTTCTGTTTCCTTTTTATGGGAAGATATTCCCGTTTGCAACGAAGGCCTGAAAGGGCTCTAAGTATCCACTTGCAGATTCTGCCAAAACACAGTTTCAAAACTGCTCTATCAAAAGGAAGGCTTATCTCTCCGAGTTGAATGCACACATCATAAAGGGGTTTCTGAGAATGCTTCTGCCTGGTTTATATGGGAAGATATTTCCTTTTCCACCATAGGCCTCAAAGCGCTCCAAACGAACACTTGCAGATTCTACAAAAAGAGTGTTTCAAAACTGCTCTTTCAAAGGAAGTGTTCAACTCTGTGAGTTGGATTCATACTACACAAAGCAGTTTCACAGAACTCTTCTGTTTAGTTTTTATGGGAAGATATTCCCGTTTCCAACGAAGGCCTGAAAGGGCTCCAAATATCCACTTGCAGATTCTGCAAAAATACAGTTTCAAAACTGCTCTATCAAAAGGAAGGCTTATCTCTCTGAGTTGAATGCACACATCATAAAGAGCTTTCTGAGAATGCTTCTGCCTTGTTTATATATGAAGATATTTCTTTTTCCACCTTAGGCGTCAAATCGCTCCAAATGAACACTTTCAGATTCTACAAAAAGAGTGTTTCATAACTGCTCTAGCAAAGGAAAGGTTCACCTCTGTGAGTTGAACACACACATCTCAAAGCAGTTTGTGAGAATGCTTCTGTCCAGTTTTTATGGGAAGATATTCCCGCTTCTAGGAAAGGCCTGAAAGAGCTCAAAATATCCACTTGCAGATGCTGCAAAAAGACTCTTTCCAAACTGCTCCATGAAAAAGAAGGTTCAACTCTGTGAGTTGAATGCACACATCATAAAGAAGTTTCAAAGAATGCTTCTGTCTAGGTTTTATGTGAAGATATTTCTTTTTCCACCATAGGCCTCAAAGCGCTCCAAATGAACACTTGCAGATTCTACAAAAAGAGTGTTTCATAACTGCTCTAGCAAAGGAAAGGTTCACCTCTGTGAGTTGAACACACACATCGCAAAGCAGTTTGTGAGAATGCTTCTGTCCAGTTTTAATGGGAAGATATTCCCGCTTCTAACAAAGGCCTGAAAGAGCTCCAAATATCCACTTGCAGATGCTGCAAAAAGACTCTTTCCAAACTGCTCCATGAAAAGGAAAGTTCAACTCTGTGAGTTGAATGCACACATCATAAAGAACTTTCAAAGAATGCTTCTGTCTAGGTATTATGTGACGATATTTCCTTTTCCACCATAGGCCTCAAAGCGCTCCAAATGAACACATGTAGATTCTACAAAAAGAGTGTTTCAAAGCTGCTCTTTCAAAAGAAGTGTTCAACTCTGTGAGTTGGATTCATACTTCACAAAGCAGTTTCACAGAACGTTTCTGTTTCGTTTTTATGGGAAGATATTCCCGTTTGCAACGAAGGCCTGAAAGGGCTCTAAGTATCCACTTGCAGATTCTGCCAAAACACACTTTCAAAACTGCTCTATCAAAAGGAAGGCTTATCTCTCCGAGTTGAATGCACACATCATAAAGAGGTTTCTGAGAATGCTTCTGCCTGGTTTATATGTGAAGATATTTCCTTTTCCACCATAGGCCTCAAAGCGCTCCAAACGAACACTTGCAGATTCTACAAAAAGAGTGTTTCAAAACTGCTCTTTCAAAGGAAGTGTTCAACTCTGTGAGTTGGATTCATTCTACACAAAGCAGTTTCACAGAACTCTTCTGTTTAGTTTTTATGTGAAGATATTCCCGTTTCCAAAGAAGGCCTGAAAGGGCTCCAAATATCCACTTGCAGATTCTGCAAAAACACAGGTTCAAAACTGCTCTATCAAAAGGAAGGCTTATCTCTCTGAGTTGAATGCACACATCATAAAGGGGTTTCTGAGAATGCTTCTGCCTTGTTTATATATGAAGATATTTCTTTTTCCACCATAGGCCTCAAAGCGCTCCAAATGAACACTTGCAGATTCTACAAAAAGAGTGTTTCATAACTGCTCTAGCAAAGGAAAGGTTCACCTCTGTGAGTTGAACACACACATCACAAAGCAGTTTGTGAGAATGCTTCTGTCCAGTTTTTATGGGAAGATATTCCCGCTTCTAACAAAGGCCTGAAAGAGCTCCAAATATCCACTTGCAGATGCTGCAAAAAGACTCTTTCCAAACTGCTCCATGAAAAAGAAGGTTCAACTCTGTGAGTTGAATGCACACATCATAAAGAAGTTTCAAAGAATGCTTCTGTCTAGGTTTTATGTGAAGATATTTCTTTTTCCACCATAGGCCTCAAAGCGCTCCAAATGAACACTTGCAGATTCTACAAAAAGAGTGTTTCATAACTGCTCTAGCAAAGGAAAGGTTCACCTCTGTGAGTTGAACACACACATCACAAAGCAGTTTGTGAGAATGCTTCTGTCCAGTTTTAATGGGAAGATATTCCCGCTTCTAACAAAGGCCTGAAAGAGCTCCAAATATCCACTTGCAGATGCTGCAAAAAGACTCTTTCCAAACTGCTCCATGAAAAGGAATGTTCAACTCTGTGAGTTGAATGCACACATCATAAAGAAGTTTCAAAGAATGCTTCTGTCTAGGTTTTATGTGAAGATATTTCCTTTTCCACCATAGGCCTCAAAGCGCTCCAAATGAACACTTGCAGATTCTACAAAAAGAGTGTTTCAAAGCTGCTCTTTCAAAAGAAGTGTTCAACTCGGTGAGTTGGATTCATACTTCACAAAGGAGTTTCACAGAACGCTTCTGTTTAGTTTTTATGGGAAGATATTCCCGTTTCCAACGAACGCCTGAAAGGGCTCCAAATATACACTTGCAGATTCTGCAAAAACACAGTTTCAAAACTGCTCTATCAAAAGGAAGGCTTATCTCTCCGAGTTGAATGCACACATCATAAAGAGGTTTCTGAGAATGCTTCTGCCTGGATTATATGTGAAGATATTTCCTTTTCCACCATAGGCCTCAAAGCGCTCCAAATGAACACATGTAGATTCTACAAAAAGAGTGTTTAAAAGCTGCGCTTTCAAAAGAAGTGTTCAACTCTGTGAGTTGGATTCATACTTCACAAAGCAGTTTCACAGAACGTTTCTGTTTCGTTTTTATGGGAAGATATTCCCGTTTGCAACGAAGGCCTGAAAGGGCTCTAAGTATCCACTTGCAGATTCTGCCAAAACACACTTTCAAAACTGCTCTATCAAAAGGAAGGCTTATCTCTCCGAGTTGAATGCACACATCATAAAGAGGTTTCTGAGAATGCTTCTGCCTGGTTTATATGTGAAGATATTTCCTTTTCCACCATAGGCCTCAAAGCGCTCCAAACGAACACTTGCAGATTCTACAAAAAGAGTGTTTCAAAACTGCTCTTTCAAAAGAAGTGTTCAACTCTGTGAGTTGGATTCATACTACACAAAGCAGTTTCACAGAACTCTTCTGTTTAGTTTTTATGGGAAGATATTCCCGTTTCCAACGAAGGCCTGAAAGGGCTCCAAATATCCACTTGCAGATTCTGCAAAAACACAGTTTCAAAACTGCTCTATCAAAAGGAAGGCTTATCTCTCTGAGTTGAATGCACACATCATAAAGAGCTTTCTGAGAATGCTTCTGCCTTGTTTATATATGAAGATATTTCTTTTTCCACCATAGGCCTCAAATCGCTCCAAATGAACACTTGCAGATTCTACAAAAAGAGTGTTTCATAACTGCTCTAGCAAAGGAAAGGTTCACCTCTGTGAGTTGAACACACACATCACAAAGCAGTTTGTGAGAATGCTTCTGTCCAGTTTTTATGGGAAGATATTCCCGCTTCTAACAAAGGCCTGAAAGAGCTCCAAATATCCACTTGCAGATGCTGCAAAAAGACTCTTTCCAAACTGCTCCGTGAAAAGGAAGGTTCAACTCTGTGAGTTGAATGCACACATCATAAAGAAGTTTCAAAGAATGCTTCTGTCTAGGTATTATGTGACGATATTTCCTTTTCCACCATAGGCCTCAAAGCGCTCCAAATGAACACATGTAGATTCTACAAAAAGAGTGTTTCAAAGCTGCTCTTTCAAAAGAAGTGTTCAACTCTGTGAGTTGGATTCATACTTCACAAAGCAGTTTCACAGAACGTTTCTGTTTCGTTTTTATGGGAAGATATTCCCGTTTGCAACGAAGGCCTGAAAGGGCTCTAAGTATCCACTTGCAGATTCTGCCAAAACACAGTTTCAAAACTGCTCTATCAAAAGGAAGGCTTATCTCTCCGAGTTGAATGCACACATCATAAAGAGGTTTCTGAGAATGCTTCTGCCTGGTTTATATGTGAAGATATTTCCTTTTCCACCATAGGCCTCAAAGCGCTCCAAACGAACACTTGCAGATTCTACAAAAAGAGTGTTTCAAAACTGCTCTTTCAAAGGAAGTGTTCAACTCTGTGAGTTGGATTCATACTACACAAAGCAGTTTCACAGAACTCTTCTGTTTAGTTTTTATGGGAAGATATTCCCGTTTCCAACGAAGGCCTGAAAGGGCTCCAAATATCCACTTGCAGATTCTGCAAAAATACAGTTTCAAAGCTGCTCTATCAAAAGGAAGGCTTATCTCTCTGAGTTGAATGCACACATCATAAAGAGCTTTCTGAGAATGCTTCTGCCTTGTTTATATATGAAGATATTTCTTTTTCCACCATAGGCCTCCAAGCGCTCCAAATGAACACTTGCAGATTCTACAAAAAGAGTGTTTCATAACTGCTCTAGCAAAGGAAAGGTTCACCTCTGTGAGTTGAACACACACATCACAAAGCAGTTTGTGAGAATGCTTCGGTTTAGTTTTTATGGGAAGATATTCCCGCTTCTAACAAAGGCCTGAAAGAGCTCCAAATATCCACTTGCAGATGCTGCAAAAAGACTCTTTCCAAACTGCTCCATGAAAAAGAAGGTTCAACTCTGTGAGTTGAATGCACACATCATAAAGAAGTTTCAAAGAATGCTTCTGTCTAGGTTTTATGTGAAGATATTTCTTTTTCCACCATAGGCCTCAAAGCGCTCCAAATGAACACTTGCAGATTCTGCAAAAAGAGTGTTTCATAACTGCTCTAGCAAAGGAAAGGTTCACCACTGTGAGTTGAACACACACATCACAAAGCAGTTTGTGAGAATGCTTCTGTCCAGTTTTAATGGGAAGATATTCCCGCTTCTAACAAAGGCCTGAAAGAGCTCCAAATATCCACTTGCAGATGCTGCAAAAAGACTCTTTCCAAACTGCTCCATGAAAAGGAATGTTCAACTCTGTGAGTTGAATGCACACATCATAAAGAAGTTTCAAAGAATGCTTCTGTCTAGGTTTTATGTGAAGATATTTCCTTTTCCACCATAGGCCTCAAAGCGCTCCAAATGAACACTTGCAGATTCTACAAAAAGAGTGTTTCAAAACTGCTCTTTGAAAGGAAGTGTTCAACTCTGTGAGTTGGATTCATACTACACAAAGCAGTTTCACAGAACTCTTCTGTTTAGTTTTTATGGGAAGATATTCCCGTTTCCAACGAAGGCCTGAAAGGGCTCCAAATATCCACTTGCAGATTCTGCAAAAACACAGTTTCAAAACTGCTCTATCAAAAGGAAGGCTTATCTCTCTGAGTTGAATGCACACATCATAAAGAGCTTTCTGAGAATGCTTCTGCCTTGTTTATATATGAAGATATTTCTTTTTCCACCATAGGCCTCAAATCGCTCCAAATGAACACTTGCAGATTCTACAAAAAGAGTGTTTCATAACTGCTCTAGCAAAGGAAAGGTTCACCTCTGTGAGTTGAACACACACATCACAAAGCAGTTTGTGAGAATGCTTCTGTCCAGTTTTTATGGGAAGATATTCCCGCTTCTAACAAAGGCCTGAAAGAGCTCCAAATATCCACTTGCAGATGCTGCAAAAAGACTCTTTCCAAACTGCTCCGTGAAAAGGAAGGTTCAACTCTGTGAGTTGAATGCACACATCATAAAGAAGTTTCAAAGAATGCTTCTGTCTAGGTATTATGTGACGATATTTCCTTTTCCACCATAGGCCTCAAAGCGCTCCAAATGAACACATGTAGATTCTACAAAAAGAGTGTTTCAAAGCTGCTCTTTCAAAAGAAGTGTTCAACTCTGTGAGTTGGATTCATACTTCACAAAGCAGTTTCACAGAACGTTTCTGTTTCGTTTTTATGGGAAGATATTCCCGTTTGCAACGAAGGCCTGAAAGGGCTCTAAGTATCCACTTGCAGATTCTGCCAAAACACAGTTTCAAAACTGCTCTATCAAAAGGAAGGCTTATCTCTCCGAGTTGAATGCACACATCATAAAGAGGTTTCTGAGAATGCTTCTGCCTGGTTTATATGTGAAGATATTTCCTTTTCCACCATAGGCCTCAAAGCGCTCCAAACGAACACTTGCAGATTCTACAAAAAGAGTGTTTCAAAACTGCTCTTTCAAAGGAAGTGTTCAACTCTGTGAGTTGGATTCATACTACACAAAGCAGTTTCACAGAACTCTTCTGTTTAGTTTTTATGGGAAGATATTCCCGTTTCCAACGAAGGCCTGAAAGGGCTCCAAATATCCACTTGCAGATTCTGCAAAAATACAGTTTCAAAGCTGCTCTATCAAAAGGAAGGCTTATCTCTCTGAGTTGAATGCACACATCATAAAGAGCTTTCTGAGAATGCTTCTGCCTTGTTTATATATGAAGATATTTCTTTTTCCACCATAGGCCTCCAAGCGCTCCAAATGAACACTTGCAGATTCTACAAAAAGAGTGTTTCATAACTGCTCTAGCAAAGGAAAGGTTCACCTCTGTGAGTTGAACACACACATCACAAAGCAGTTTGTGAGAATGCTTCTGTCCAGTTTTTATGGGAAGATATTCCCGCTTCTAACAAAGGCCTGAAAGAGCTCCAAATATCCACTTGCAGATGCTGCAAAAAGACTCTTTCCAAACTGCTCCATGAAAAGGAAGGTTCAACTCTGTGAGTTGAATGCACACATCATAAAGAAGTTTCAAAGAATGCTTCTGTCTAGGTATTATGTGACGATATTTCCTTTTCCACCATAGGCCTCAAAGCGCTCCAAATGAACACATGTAGATTCTACAAATAGAGTGTTTCAAAGCTGCTCTTTCAAAAGAAGTGTTCAACTCTGTGAGTTGGATTCATACTTCACAAAGCAGTTTCACAGAACGTTTCTGTTTCGTTTTTATGGGAAGATATTCCCGTTTGCAACGAAGGCCTGAAAGGGCTCTAAGTATCCACTTGCAGATTCTGCCAAAACACAGTTTCAAAACTGCTCTATCAAAAGGAAGGCTTATCTCTCCGAGTTGAATGCACACATCATAAAGGGGTTTCTGAGAATGCTTCTGCCTGGTTTATATGGGAAGATATTTCCTTTTCCACCATAGGCCTCAAAGCGCTCCAAACGAACACTTGCAGATTCTACAAAAAGAGTGTTTCAAAACTGCTCTTTCAAAGGAAGTGTTCAACTCTGTGAGTTGGATTCATACTACACAAAGCAGTTTCACAGAACTCTTCTGTTTAGTTTTTATGGGAAGATATTCCCGTTTCCAACGAAGGCCTGAAAGGGCTCCAAATATCCACTTGCAGATTCTGCAAAAACACAGTTTCAAAACTGCTCTATCAAAAGGAAGGCTTATCTCTCTGAGTTGAATGCACACATCATAAAGAGCTTTCTGAGAATGCTTCTGCCTTGTTTATATATGAAGATATTTCTTTTTCCACCTTAGGCGTCAAATCGCTCCAAATGAACACTTGCAGATTCTACAAAAAGAGTGTTTCATAACTGCTCTAGCAAAGGAAAGGTTCACCTCTGTGAGTTGAACACACACATCTCAAAGCAGTTTGTGAGAATGCTTCTGTCCAGTTTTTATGGGAAGATATTCCCGCTTCTAGGAAAGGCCTGAAAGAGCTCCAAATATCCACTTGCAGATGCTGCAAAAAGACTCTTTCCAAACTGCTCCATGAAAAAGAAGGTTCAACTCTGTGAGTTGAATGCACACATCATAAAGAAGTTTCAAAGAATGCTTCTGTCTAGGTTTTATGTGAAGATATTTCTTTTTCCACCATAGGCCTCAAAGCGCTCCAAATGAACACTTGCAGATTCTACAAAAAGAGTGTTTCATAACTGCTCTAGCAAAGGAAAGGTTCACCTCTGTGAGTTGAACACACACATCGCAAAGCAGTTTGTGAGAATGCTTCTGTCCAGTTTTAATGGGAAGATATTCCCGCTTCTAACAAAGGCCTGAAAGAGCTCCAAATATCCACTTGCAGATGCTGCAAAAAGACTCTTTCCAAACTGCTCCATGAAAAGGAAAGTTCAACTCTGTGAGTTGAATGCACACATCATAAAGAAGTTTCAAAGAATGCTTCTGTCTAGGTATTATGTGACGATATTTCCTTTTCCACCATAGGCCTCAAAGCGCTCCAAATGAACACATGTAGATTCTACAAAAAGAGTGTTTCAAAGCTGCTCTTTCAAAAGAAGTGTTCAACTCTGTGAGTTGGATTCATACTTCACAAAGCAGTTTCACAGAACGTTTCTGTTTCGTTTTTATGGGAAGATATTCCCGTTTGCAACGAAGGCCTGAAAGGGCTCTAAGTATCCACTTGCAGATTCTGCCAAAACACACTTTCAAAACTGCTCTATCAAAAGGAAGGCTTATCTCTCCGAGTTGAATGCACACATCATAAAGAGGTTTCTGAGAATGCTTCTGCCTGGTTTATATGTGAAGATATTTCCTTTTCCACCATAGGCCTCAAAGCGCTCCAAACGAACACTTGCAGATTCTACAAAAAGAGTGTTTCAAAACTGCTCTTTCAAAGGAAGTGTTCAACTCTGTGAGTTGGATTCATACTACACAAAGCAGTTTCACAGAACTCTTCTGTTTAGTTTTTATGGGAAGATATTCCCGTTTCCAAAGAAGGCCTGAAAGGGCTCCAAATATCCACTTGCAGATTCTGCAAAAACACAGGTTCAAAACTGCTCTATCAAAAGGAAGGCTTATCTCTCTGAGTTGAATGCACACATCATAAAGGGGTTTCTGAGAATGCTTCTGCCTTGTTTATATATGAAGATATTTCTTTTTCCACCATAGGCCTCAAATCGCTCCAAATGAACACTTGCAGATTCTACAAAAAGAGTGTTTCATAACTGCTCTAGCAAAGGAAAGGTTCACCTCTGTGAGTTGAACACACACATCACAAAGCAGTTTGTGAGAATGCTTCTGTCCAGTTTTTATGGGAAGATATTCCCGCTTCTAACAAAGGCCTGAAAGAGCTCCAAATATCCACTTGCAGATGCTGCAAAAAGACTCTTTCCAAACTGCTCCATGAAAAAGAAGGTTCAACTCCGTGAGTTGAATGCACACATCATAAAGAAGTTTCAAAGAATGCTTCTGTCTAGGTTTTATGTGAAGATATTTCTTTTTCCACCATAGGCCTCAAAGCGCTCCAAATGAACACTTGCAGATTCTACAAAAAGAGTGTTTCATAACTGCTCTAGCAAAGGAAAGGTTCACCTCTGTGAGTTGAACACACACATCACAAAGCAGTTTGTGAGAATGCTTCTGTCCAGTTTTAATGGGAAGATATTCCCGCTTCTAACAAAGGCCTGAAAGAGCTCCAAATATCCACTTGCAGATGCTGCAAAAAGACTCTTTCCAAACTGCTCCATGAAAAGGAATGTTCAACTCTGTGAGTTGAATGCACACATCATAAAGAAGTTTCAAAGAATGCTTCTGTCTAGGTTTTATGTGAAGATATTTCCTTTTCCACCATAGGCCTCAAAGCGCTCCAAATGAACACTTGCAGATTCTACAAAAAGAGTGTTTCAAAGCTGCTCTTTCAAAAGAAGTGTTCAACTCTGTGAGTTGGATTCATACTTCACAAAGGAGTTTCACAGAACGCTTCTGTTTAGTTTTTATGGGAAGATATTCCCGTTTCCAACGAAGGCCTGAAAGGGCTCCAAATATACACTTGCAGATTCTGCAAAAACACAGTTGCAAAACTGCTCTATCAAAAGGAAGGCTTATCTCTCCGAGTTGAATGCACACATCATAAAGAGGTTTCTGAGAATGCTTCTGCCTGGATTATATGTGAAGATATTTCCTTTTCCACCATAGGCCTCAAAGCGCTCCAAACGAACACTTGCAGATTCTACAAGAAGAGTGTTTCAAAACTGCTCTTTGAAAGGAAGTGTTCAACTCTGTGAGTTGGATTCATACTACACAAAGCAGTTTCACAGAACTCTTCTGTTTAGTTTTTAAAGGAAGATATTCCCGTTTCCAACGAAGGCCTGAAAGGGCTCCAAATATCCACTTGCAGATTCTGCAAAAACACAGTTTCAAAACTGCTCTATCAAAAGGAAGGCTTATCTCTCTGAGTTGAATGCACACATCATAAAGAGCTTTCTGAGAATGCTTCTGCCTTGTTTATATATGAAGATATTTCTTTTTCCACCATAGGCCTCAAATCGCTCCAAATGAACACTTGCAGATTCTACAAAAAGAGTGTTTCATAACTGCTCTAGCAAAGGAAAGGTTCACCTCTGTGAGTTGAACACACACATCTCAAAGCAGTTTGTGAGAATGCTTCTGTCCAGTTTTTATGGGAAGATATTCCCGCTTCTAACAAAGGCCTGAAAGAGCTCCAAATATCCACTTGCAGATGCTGCAAAAAGACTCTTTCCAAACTGCTCCATGAAAAGGAAAGTTCAACTCTGTGAGTTGAATGCACACATCATAAAGAAGTTTCAAAGAACGCTTCTGTCTAGGTATTATGTGACGATATTTCCTTTTCCACCCTAGGCCTCAAAGCGCTCCAAATGAACACATGTAGATTCTACAAAAAGAGTGTTTAAAAGCTGCGCTTTCAAAAGAAGTGTTCAACTCTGTGAGTTGGATTCATACTTCACAAAGCAGTTTCACAGAACGTTTCTGTTCCGTTTTTATGGGAAGATATTCCCGTTTGCAACGAAGGCCTGAAAGGGCTCTAAGTATCCACTTGCAGATTCTGCCAAAACACACTTTCAAAACTGCTCTATCAAAAGGAAGGCTTATCTCTCCGAGTTGAATGCACACATCATAAAGAGGTTTCTGAGAATGCTTCTGCCTGGTTTATATGTGAAGATATTTCCTTTTCCACCATCGGCCTCAAAGCGCTCCACACGAACACTTGCAGATTCTACAAAAAGACTGTTTCAAAACTGCTCTTTCAAAAGAAGTGTTCAACTCTGTGAGTTGGATTCATACTACATAAAGCAGTTTCACAGAACTCTTCTGTTTAGTTTTTATGGGAAGATATTCCCGTTTCCAACGAAGGCCTGAAAGGGCTCCAAATATCCACTTGCAGATTCTGCAAAAACACAGTTTCAAAACTGCTCTATCAAAAGGAAGGCTTATCTCTCTGAGTTGAATGCACACATCATAAAGAGCTTTCTGAGAATGCTTCTGCCTTGTTTATATATGAAGATATTTCTTTTTCCACCATAGGCCTCAAATCGCTCCAAATGAACACTTGCAGATTCTACAAAAAGAGTGTTTCATAACTGCTCTAGCAAAGGAAAGGTTCACCTCTGTGAGTTGAACACACACATCACAAAGCAGTTTGTGAGAATGCTTCTGTCCAGTTTTTATGGGAAGATATTCCCGCTTCTAACAAAGGCCTGAAAGAGCTCCAAATATCCACTTGCAGATGCTGCAAAAAGACTCTTTCCAAACTGCTCCGTGAAAAGGAAGGTTCAACTCTGTGAGTTGAATGCACACATCATAAAGAAGTTTCAAAGAATGCTTCTGTCTAGGTATTATGTGACGATATTTCCTTTTCCACCATAGGCCTCAAAGCGCTCCAAATGAACACATGTAGATTCTACAAAAAGAGTGTTTCAAAGCTGCTCTTTCAAAAGAAGTGTTCAACTCTGTGAGTTGGATTCATACTTCACAAAGCAGTTTCACAGAACGTTTCTGTTTCGTTTTTATGGGAAGATATTCCCGTTTGCAACGAAGGCCTGAAAGGGCTCTAAGTATCCACTTGCAGATTCTGCCAAAACACACTTTCAAAACTGCTCTATCAAAAGGAAGGCTTATCTCTCCGAGTTGAATGCACACATCATAAAGAGGTTTCTGAGAATGCTTCTGCCTGGTTTATATGTGAAGATATTTCCTTTTCCACCATAGGCCTCAAAGCGCTCCAAACGAACACTTGCAGATTCTACAAAAAGAGTGTTTCAAAACTGCTCTTTCAAAGGAAGTGTTCAACTCTGTGAGTTGGATTCATACTACACAAAGCAGTTTCACAGAACTCTTCTGTTTAGTTTTTATGGGAAGATATTCCCGTTTCCAACGAAGGCCTGAAAGGGCTCCAAATATCCACTTGCAGATTCTGCAAAAATACAGTTTCAAAGCTGCTCTATCAAAAGGAAGGCTTATCTCTCTGAGTTGAATGCACACATCATAAAGAGCTTTCTGAGAATGCTTCTGCCTTGTTTATATATGAAGATATTTCTTTTTCCACCATAGGCCTCCAAGCGCTCCAAATGAACACTTGCAGATTCTACAAAAAGAGTGTTTCATAACTGCTCTAGCAAAGGAAAGGTTCACCTCTGTGAGTTGAACACACACATCACAAAGCAGTTTGTGAGAATGCTTCGGTTTAGTTTTTATGGGAAGATATTCCCGCTTCTAACAAAGGCCTGAAAGAGCTCCAAATATCCACTTGCAGATGCTGCAAAAAGACTCTTTCCAAACTGCTCCATGAAAAAGAAGGTTCAACTCTGTGAGTTGAATGCACACATCATAAAGAAGTTTCAAAGAATGCTTCTGTCTAGGTTTTATGTGAAGATATTTCTTTTTCCACCATAGGCCTCAAAGCGCTCCAAATGAACACTTGCAGATTCTGCAAAAAGAGTGTTTCATAACTGCTCTAGCAAAGGAAAGGTTCACCTCTGTGAGTTGAACACACACATCACAAAGCAGTTTGTGAGAATGCTTCTGTCCAGTTTTAATGGGAAGATATTCCCGCTTCTAACAAAGGCCTGAAAGAGCTCCAAATATCCACTTGCAGATGCTGCAAAAAGACTCTTTCCAAACTGCTCCATGAAAAGGAATGTTCAACTCTGTGAGTTGAATGCACACATCATAAAGAAGTTTCAAAGAATGCTTCTGTCTAGGTTTTATGTGAAGATATTTCCTTTTCCACCATAGGCCTCAAAGCGCTCCAAATGAACACTTGCAGATTCTACAAAACGAGTGTTTCAAAGCTGCTCTTTCAAAAGAAGTGTTCAACTCTGTGAGTTGGATTCATACTTCACAAAGGAGTTTCACAGAACGCTTCTGTTTAGTTTTTATGGGAAGATATTCCCGTTTCCAACGAACGCCTGAAAGGGCTCCAAATATACACTTGCAGATTCTGCAAAAACACAGTTGCAAAACTGCTCTATCAAAAGGAAGGCTTATCTCTCCGAGTTGAATGCACACATCATAAAGAGGTTTCTGAGAATGCTTCTGCCTGGATTATATGTGAAGATATTTCCTTTTCCACCATAGGCCTCAAAGCGCTCCAAACGAACACTTGCAGATTCTACAAAAAGAGTGTTTCAAAACTGCTCTTTGAAAGGAAGTGTTCAACTCTGTGAGTTGGATTCATACTACACAAAGCAGTTTCACAGAACTCTTCTGTTTAGTTTTTAATGGAAGATATTCCCGTTTCCAACGAAGGCCTGAAAGGGCTCCAAATATCCACTTGCAGATTCTGCAAAAACACAGTTTCAAAACTGCTCTATCAAAAGGAAGGCTTATCCCTCTGAGTTGAATGCACACATCATAAAGAGCTTTCTGAGAATGCTTCTGCCTTGTTTATATATGAAGATATTTCTTTTTCCACCATAGGCCTCAAATCGCTCCAAATGAACACTTGCAGATTCTACAAAAAGAGTGTTTCATAACTGCTCTAGCAAAGGAAAGGTTCACCTCTGTGAGGTGAACACACACATCACAAAGCAGTTTGTGAGAATGCTTCTGTCCAGTTTTTATGGGAAGATATTCCCGCTTCTAACAAAGGCCTGAAAGAGCTCCAAATATCCACTTGCAGATGCTGCAAAAAGACTCTTTCCAAACTGCTCCATGAAAAGGAAGGTTCAACTCTGTGAGTTGAATGCACACATCATAAAGAAGTTTCAAAGAATGCTTCTGTCTAGGTATTATGTGACGATATTTCCTTTTCCACCATAGGCCTCAAAGCGCTCCAAATGAACACATGTAGATTCTACAAAAAGAGTGTTTCAAAGCTGCTCTTTCAAAAGAAGTGTTCAACTCTGTGAGTTGGATTCATACTTCACAAAGCAGTTTCACAGAACGTTTCTGTTTCGTTTTTATGGGAAGATATTCCCGTTTGCAACGAAGGCCTGAAAGGGCTCTAAGTATCCACTTGCAGATTCTGCCAAAACACAGTTTCAAAACTGCTCTATCAAAAGGAAGGCTTATCTCTCCGAGTTGAATGCACACATCATAAAGAGGTTTCTGAGAATGCTTCTGCCTGGTTTATATGTGAAGATATTTCCTTTTCCACCATTGGCCTCAAAGCGCTCCAAACGAACACTTGCAGATTCTACAAAAAGAGTGTTTCAAAACTGCTCTTTCAAAGGAAGTGTTCAACTCTGTGAGTTGGATTCATACTACACAAAGCAGTTTCACAGAACTCTTCTGTTTAGTTTTTATGGGAAGATATTCCCGTTTCCAACGAAGGCCTGAAAGGGCTCCAAATATCCACTTGCAGATTCTGCAAAAATACAGTTTCAAAGCTGCTCTATCAAAAGGAAGGCTTATCTCTCTGAGTTGAATGCACACATCATAAAGAGCTTTCTGAGAATGCTTCTGCCTTGTTTATATATGAAGATATTTCTTTTTCCACCATAGGCCTCCAAGCGCTCCAAATGAACACTTGCAGATTCTACAAAAAGAGTGTTTCATAACTGCTCTAGCAAAGGAAAGGTTCACCTCTGTGAGTTGAACACACACATCACAAAGCAGTTTGTGAGAATGCTTCGGTTTAGTTTTTATGGGAAGATATTCCCGCTTCTAACAAAGGCCTGAAAGAGCTCCAAATATCCACTTGCAGATGCTGCAAAAAGACTCTTTCCAAACTGCTCCATGAAAAAGAAGGTTCAACTCTGTGAGTTGAATGCACACATCATAAAGAAGTTTCAAAGAATGCTTCTGTCTAGGTTTTATGTGAAGATATTTCTTTTTCCACCATAGGCCTCAAAGCGCTCCAAATGAACACTTGCAGATTCTGCAAAAAGAGTGTTTCATAACTGCTCTAGCAAAGGAAAGGTTCACCTCTGTGAGTTGAACACACACATCACAAAGCAGTTTGTGAGAATGCTTCTGTCCAGTTTTAATGGGAAGATATTCCCGCTTCTAACAAAGGCCTGAAAGAGCTCCAAATATCCACTTGCAGATGCTGCAAAAAGACTCTTTCCAAACTGCTCCATGAAAAGGAATGTTCAACTCTGTGAGTTGAATGCACACATCATAAAGAAGTTTCAAAGAATGCTTCTGTCTAGGTTTTATGTGAAGATATTTCCTTTTCCACCATAGGCCTCAAAGCGCTCCAAATGAACACTTGCAGATTCTACAAAAAGAGTGTTTCAAAGCTGCTCTTTCAAAAGAAGTGTTCAACTCTGTGAGTTGGATTCATACTTCACAAAGGAGTTTCACAGAACGCTTCTGTTTAGTTTTTATGGGAAGATATTCCCGTTTAAAACGAACGCCTGAAAGGGCTCCAAATATACACTTGCAGATTCTGCAAAAACACAGTTGCAAAACTGCTCTATCAAAAGGAAGGCTTATCTCTCCGAGTTGAATGCACACATCATAAAGAGGTTTCTGAGAATGCTTCTGCCTGGATTATATGTGAAGATATTTCCTTTTCCACCATAGGCCTCAAAGCGCTCCAAACGAACACTTGCAGATTCTACAAAAAGAGTGTTTCAAAACTGCTCTTTGAAAGGAAGTGTTCAACTCTGTGAGTTGGATTCATACTACACAAAGCAGTTTCACAGAACTCTTCTGTTTAGTTTTTAATGGAAGATATTCCCGTTTCCAACGAAGGCCTGAAAGGGCTCCAAATATCCACTTGCAGATTCTGCAAAAACACAGTTTCAAAACTGCTCTATCAAAAGGAAGGCTTATCTCTCTGAGTTGAATGCACACATCATAAAGAGCTTTATGAGAATGCTTCTGCCTTGTTTATATATGAAGATATTTCTTTTTCCACCATAGGCCTCAAATCGCTCCAAATGAACACTTGCAGATTCTACAAAAAGAGTGTTTCATAACTGCTCTAGCAAAGGAAAGGTTCACCTCTGTGAGTTGAACACACACATCACAAAGCAGTTTGTGAGAATGCTTCTGTCCAGTTTTTATGGGAAGATATTCCCGCTTCTAACAAAGGCCTGAAAGAGCTCCAAATATCCACTTGCAGATGCTGCAAAAAGACTCTTTCCAAACTGCTCCATGAAAAGGAAGGTTCAACTCTGTGAGTTGAATGCACACATCATAAAGAAGTTTCAAAGAATGCTTCTGTCTAGGTATTATGTGACGATATTTCCTTTTCCACCATAGGCCTCAAAGCGCTCCAAATGAACACATGTAGATTCTACAAAAAGAGTGTTTCAAAGCTGCTCTTTCAAAAGAAGTGTTCAACTCTGTGAGTTGGATTCATACTTCACAAAGCAGTTTCACAGAACGTTTCTGTTTCGTTTTTATGGGAAGATATTCCCGTTTGCAACGAAAGCCTGAAAGGGCTCTAAGTATCCACTTGCAGATTCTGCCAAAACACACTTTCAAAACTGCTCTATCAAAAGGAAGGCTTATCTCTCCGAGTTGAATGCACACATCATAAAGAGGTTTCTGAGAATGCTTCTGCCTGGTTTTTATGTGAAGATATTTCCTTTTCCACCATAGGCCTCAAAGCGCTCCAAACGAACACTTGCAGATTCTACAAAAAGAGTGTTTCAAAACTGCTCTTTCAAAGGAAGTGTTCAACTCTGTGAGTTGGATTCATACTACACAAAGCAGTTTCACAGAACTCTTCTGTTTAGTTTTTATGGGAAGATATTCCCGTTTCCAACGAAGGCCTGAAAGGGCTCCAAATATCCACTTGCAGATTCTGCAAAAACACAGGTTCAAAACTGCTCTATCAAAAGGAAGGCTTATCTCTCTGAGTTGAATGCACACATCATAAAGGGGTTTCTGAGAATGCTTCTGCCTTGTTTATATATGAAGATATTTCTTTTTCCACCATAGGCCTCAAAGCGCTCCAAATGAACACTTGCAAATTCTACAAACAGAGTGTTTCATAACTGCTCTAGCAAAGGAAAGGTTCACCTCTGTGAGTTGAACACACACATCACAAAGCAGTTTGTGAGAATGCTTCGGTTTAGTTTTTATGGGAAGATATTCCCGCTTCTAACAAAGGCCTGAAAGAGCTCCAAATATCCACTTGCAGATGCTGCAAAAAGACTCTTTCCAAACTGCTCCATGAAAAAGAAGGTTCAACTCTGTGAGTTGAATGCACACATCATAAAGAAGTTTCAAAGAATGCTTCTGTCTAGGTTTTATGTGAAGATATTTTTTTTCCACCATAGGCCTCAAACCACTCTAAATGAACACTTGCAGATTCTACAAAAAGAGTGTTTCATAACTGCTCTAGCAAAGGAAAGGTTCACCTCTGTGAGTTGAACACACACATCACAAAGCAGTTTGTGAGAATGCTTCTGTCCAGTTTAATGGGAAGATATTCCCGCTTCTAACAAAGGCCTGAAAGAGGTCCAAATATCCACTTGCAGATGCTGCAAAAAGACTCTTTCCAAACTGCTCCATGAAAAGGAATATTCAACTCTGTGAGTTGAATGCACACATCATAAAGAAGTTTCAAAGAATGCTTCTGTCTAGGTTTTATGTGAAGATATTTCCTTTTCCACCATAGGCCTCAAAGCGCTCCAAATGAACACTTGCAGATTCTACAAAAAGAGTGTTTCAAAGCTGCTCTTTCAAAAGAAGTGTTCAACGCTGTGAGTTGGATTCATACTTCGCAAAGGAGTTTCACAGAACGCTTCTGTTTAGTTTTTATGGGAAGATATTCCCGTTTCCAACGAAGGCCTGAAAGGGCTCCAAATATACACTTGCAGATTCTGCAAAAACACAGTTGCAAAACTGCTCTATCAAAAGGAAGGCTTATCTCTCCGAGTTGAATGCACACATCATAAAGAGGTTTCTGAGAATGCTTCTGCCTGGATTATATGTGAAGATATTTCCTCTTCCACCATAGGCCTCAAAGCGCTCCAAACGAACACTTGCAGATTCTACAAAAAGAGTGTTTCAAAACTGCTCTTTCAAAAGAAGTGTTCAACTCTGTGAGTTGGATTCATACTACACAAAGCAGTTTCACAGAACTCTTCTGTTTAGTTTTTATGGGAAGATATTCCCGTTTCCAACGAAGGCCTGAAAGGGCTCCAAATATCCACTTGCAGATTCTGCCAAAACACAGTTTCAAAACTGCTCTATCAAAAGGAAGGCTTATCTCTCAGAGTTGAATGCACACATCATAAAGAGGTTTCTGAGAATGCTTCTGCCTGGTTTATATGTGAAGATATTTCCTTTTCCACCATAGGCCTCAAAGCGCTCCAAACGAACACTTGCAGATTCTACAAAAAGAGTGTTTCAAAACTGCTCTTTGAAAGGAAGTGTTCAACTCTGTGAGTTGGATTCATACTACACAAAGCAGTTTCACAGAACTCTTCTGTTTAGTTTTTAATGGAAGATATTCCCGTTTCCAACGAAGGCCTGAAAGGGCTCCAAATATCCACTTGCAGATTCTGCAAAAACACAGTTTCAAAACTGCTCTATCAAAAGGAAGGCTTATCTCTCTGAGTTGAATGCACACATCATAAAGAGCTTTCTGAGAATGCTTCTGCCTTGTTTATATATGAAGATATTTCTTTTTCCACCATAGGCCTCAAATCGCTCCAAATGAACACTTGCAGATTCTCCAAAATGGTGTTTCATAACTGCTCTAGCAAAGGAAAGGTTCACCTCTGTGAGTTGAACACACACATCACAAAGCAGTTTGTGAGAATGCTTCTGTCCAGTTTTTATGGGAAGATATTCCCGCTTCTAACAAAGGCCTGAAAGAGCTCCAAATATCCACTTGCAGATGCTGCAAAAAGACTCTTTCCAAACTTCTCCATGAAAAGGAAGGTTCAACTCTGTGAGTTGAATGCACACATCATAAAGAAGTTTCAAAGAATGCTTCTGTCTAGGTATTATGTGACGATATTTCCTTTTCCACCATAGGCCTCAAAGCGCTCCAAATGAACACATGTAGATTCTACAAAAAGAGTGTTTCAAAGCTGCTCTTTCAAAAGAAGTGTTCAACTCTGTGAGTTGGATTCATACTTCACAAAGCAGTTTCACAGAACGTTTCTGTTTCGTTTTTATCAGAAGATATTCCCGTTTGCAACGAAGGCCTGAAAGGGCTCCAAGTATCCACTTGCAGATTCTGCCAAAACACAGTTTCAAAACTGCTCTATCAAAAGGAAGGCTTATCGCTCCGAGTTGAATGCACACATCATAAAGAGGTTTCTGAGAATGCTTCTGCCTGGTTTATATGTGAAGATATTTCCTTTTCCACCATAGGCCTCAAAGCGCTCCAAACGAACACTTGCAGATTCTACAAAAAGAGTGTTTCAAAACTGCTCTTTCAAAAGAAGTGTTCAACTCTGTGAGTTGGATTCATACTACACAAAGCAGTTTCACAGAACTCTTCTGTTTAGTTTTTATGGGAAGATATTCCCGTTTCCAACGAAGGCCTGAAAGGGCTCCAAATATCCACTTGCAGATTCTGCAAAAACACAGGTTCAAAACTGCTCTATCAAAAGGAAGGCTTATCTCTCTGAGTTGAATGCACATATCATAAAGGGGTTTCTGAGAATGCTTCTGCCTTGTTTATATATGAAGATATTTCTTTTTCCACCATAGGCCTCAAAGCGCTCCAAATGAACACTTGCAGATTCTACAAAAAGAGTGTTTCATAACTGCTCTAGCAAAGGAAAGGTTCACCTCTGTGAGTTGAACACACACATCACAAAGCAGTTTGTGAGAATGCTTCGGTTTAGTTTTTATGGGAAGATATTCCCGCTTCTAACAAAGGCCTGAAAGAGCTCCAAATATCCACTTGCAGATGCTGCAAAAAGACTCTTTCCAAACTGCTCCATGAAAAAGAAGGTTCAACTCTGTGAGTTGAATGCACACATCATAAAGAAGTTTCAAAGAATGCTTCTGTCTAGGTTTTATGTGAAGATATTTCTTTTTCCACCATAGGCCTCAAAGCGCTCCAAATGAACACTTGCAGATTCTACAAAAAGAGTGTTTCATAACTGCTCTAGCAAAGGAAAGGTTCACCTCTGTGAGTTGAACACACACATCACAAAGCAGTTTGTGAGAATGCTTCTGTCCAGTTTTAATGGGAAGATATTCCCGCTTCTAACAAAGGCCTGAAAGAGCTCCAAATATGCACTTGCAGATGCTGCAAAAAGACTCTTTCCAAACTGCTCCATGAAAAGGAATGTTCATCTCTGTGAGTTGAATGCACACATCATAAAGAAGTTTCAAAGAATGCTTCTGTCTAGGTTTTATGTGAAGATATTTCCCTTTCCACCATAGGCCTCAAAGCGCTCCAAATGAACACTTGCAGATTCTACAAAAAGAGTGTTTCAAAGCTGCTCTTTCAAAAGAAGTGTTCAACTCTGTGAGTTGGATTCATACTTCACAAAGCAGTTTCACAGAACGTTTCTGTTTCGTTTTTATGGGAAGATATTCCCGTTTGCAACGAAAGCCTGAAAGGGCTCTAAGTATCCACTTGCAGATTCTGCCAAAACACACTTTCATAACTGCTCTATCAAAAGGAAGGCTTATCTCTCCGTGTTGAATGCACACATCATAAAGAGGTTTCTGAGAATGCTTCTGCCTGGTTTATATGTGAAGATATTTCCTTTTCCACCATAGGCCTCAAAGCGCTCCAAACGAACACTTGCAGATTCTACAAAAAGAGTGTTTCAAAACTGCTCTTTCAAAGGAAGTGTTCAACTCTGTGAGTTGGATTCATACTACACAAAGCAGTTTCACAGAACTCTTCTGTTTAGTTTTTATGGGAAGATATTCCCGTTTCCAACGAAGGCCTGAAAGGGCTCCAAATATCCACTTGCAGATTCTGCAAAAACACAGGTTCAAAACTGCTCTATCAAAAGGAAGGCTTATCTCTCTGAGTTGAATGCACACATCATAATGGGGTTTCTGAGAATGCTTCTGCCTTGTTTATATATGAAGATATTTCTTTTTCCACCATAGGCCTCAAAGCGCTCCAAATGAACACTTGCACATTCTACAAAAAGAGTGTTTCATAACTGCTCTAGCAAAGGAAAGGTTCACCTCTGTGAGTTGAACACACACATCACAAAGCAGTTTGTGAAAATGCTTCGGTTTAGTTTTTATGGGAAGATATTCCCGCTTCTAACAAAGGCCTGAAAGAGCTCCAAATATCCACTTGCAGATGCTGCAAAAAGACTCTTTCCAAACTGCTCCATGAAAAAGAAGGTTCAACTCTGTGAGTTGAATGCACACATCATAAAGAAGTTTCAAAGAATGCTTCTGTCTAGGTTTTATGTGAAGATATTTCTTTTTCCACCATAGGCCTCAAAGCGCTCCAAATGAACACTTGCAGATTCTACAAAAAGAGTGTTTCATAACTGCTCTAGCAAAGGAAAGGTTCACCTCTGTGAGTTGAACACACACATCACAAAGCAGTTTGTGAGAATGCTTCTGTCCAGTTTTAATGGGAAGATATTCCCGCTTCTAACAAAGGCCTGAAAGAGCTCCAAATATCCACTTGCAGATGCTGCAAAAAGACTCTTTCCAAACTGCTCCATGAAAAGCAATGTTCAACTCTGTGAGTTGAATGCACACATCATAAAGAAGTTTCAAAGAATGCTTCTGTCTAGGTTTTATGTGAAGATATTTCCTTTTCCACCATAGGCCTCAAAGCGCTCCAAACGAACACTTGCAGATTCTACAAAAAGAGTGTTTCAAAACTGCTCTTTGAAAGGAAGTGTTCAACTCTGTGAGTTGGATTCATACTACACAAAGCAGTTTCACAGAACTCTTCTGTTTAGTTTTTAATGGAAGATATTCCCGTTTCCAACGAAGGCCTGAAAGGGCTCCAAATATCCACTTGCAGATTCTGCAAAAACACAGTTTCAAAACTGCTCTATCAAAAGGAAGGCTTATCTCTCTGAGTTGAATGCACACATCATAAGGAGCTTTCTGGGAATGCTTCTGCCTTGTTTATATATGAAGATATTTCTTTTTCCACCATAGGCCTCAAATCGCTCCAAATGAACACTTGCAGATTCTACAAAAAGAGTGTTTCATAACTGCTCTAGCAAAGGAAAGGTTCACCTCTGTGAGTTGAACACACACATCACAAAGCAGTTTGTGAGAATGCTTCTGTCCAGTTTTAATGGGAAGATATTCCCGCTTCTAACAAAGGCCTGAAAGAGCTCCAAATATCCACTTGCAGATGCTGCAAAAAGACTCTTTCCAAAGTGCTCCATGAAAAGGAAAGTTCAACTCTGTGAGTTGAATGCACACATCATAAAGAAGTTTCAAAGAATGCTTCTGTCTAGGTATTATGTGACGATATTTCCTTTTCCACCATAGGCCTCAAAGCGCTCCAAATGAACACATGTAGATTCTACAAAAAGAGTGTTTAAAAGCTGCGCTTTCAAAAGAAGTGTTCAACTCTGTGAGTTGGATTCATACTTCACAAAGCAGTTTCACAGAACGTTTCTGTTTCGTTTTTATGGGAAGATATTCCCGTTTGCAACGAAGGCCTGAAAGGGCTCTAAGTATCCACTTGCAGATTCTGCCAAAACACAGTTTCAAAACTGCTCTATCAAAAGGAAGGCTTATCTCTCCGAGTTGAATGCACACATCATAAAGAGGTTTCTGAGAATGCTTCTGCCTGGTTTATATGTGAAGATATTTCCTTTTCCACCATAGGCCTCAAAGCGCTCCAAACGAACACTTGCAGATTCTACAAAAAGAGTGTTTCAAAACTGCTCTTTCAAAAGAAGTGTTCAACTCTGTGAGTTGGATTCATACTACACAAAGCAGTTTCACAGAACTCTTCTGTTTAGTTTTTATGGGAAGATATTCCCGTTTCCAACGAAGGCCTGAAAGGGCTCCAAATATCCACTTGCAGATTCTGCAAAAACACAGGTTCAAAACTGCTCTATCAAAAGGAAGGCTTATCTCTCTGAGTTGAATGCACATATCATAAAGGGGTTTCTGAGAATGCTTCTGCCTTGTTTATATATGAAGATATTTCTTTTTCCACCATAGGCCTCAAAGCGCTCCAAATGAACACTTGCAGATTCTACAAAAAGAGTGTTTCATAACTGCTCTAGCAAAGGAAAGGTTCACCTCTGTGAGTTGAACACACACATCACAAAGCAGTTTGTGAGAATGCTTCGGTTTAGTTTTTATGGGAAGATATTCCCGCTTCTAACAAAGGCCTGAAAGAGCTCCAAATATCCACTTGCAGATGCTGCAAAAAGACTCTTTCCAAACTGCTCCATGAAAAAGAAGGTTCAACTCTGTGAGTTGAATGCACACATCATAAAGAAGTTTCAAAGAATGCTTCTGTCTAGGTTTTATGTGAAGATATTTCTTTTTCCACCATAGGCCTCAAAGCGCTCCAAATGAACACTTGCAGATTCTACAAAAAGAGTGTTTCATAACTGCTCTAGCAAAGGAAAGGTTCACCTCTGTGAGTTGAACACACACATCACAAAGCAGTTTGTGAGAATGCTTCTGTCCAGTTTTAATGGGAAGATATTCCCGCTTCTAACAAAGGCCTGAAAGAGCTCCAAATATCCACTTGCAGATGCTGCAAAAAGACTCTTTCCAAACTGCTCCATGAAAAGGAATGTTCATCTCTGTGAGTTGAATGCACACATCATAAAGAAGTTTCAAAGAATGCTTCTGTCTAGGTTTTATGTGAAGATATTTCCCTTTCCACCATAGGCCTCAAAGCGCTCCAAATGAACACTTGCAGATTCTACAAAAAGAGTGTTTCAAAGCTGCTCTTTCAAAAGAAGTGTTCAACTCTGTGAGTTGGATTCATACTTCACAAAGCAGTTTCACAGAACGTTTCTGTTTCGTTTTTATGGGAAGATATTCCCGTTTGCAACCAAAGCCTGAAAGGGCTCTAAGTATCCACTTGCAGATTCTGCCAAAACACACTTTCATAACTGCTCTATCAAAAGGAAGGCTTATCTCTCCGAGTTGAATGCACACATCATAAAGAGGTTTCTGAGAATGCTTCTGCCTGGTTTATATGTGAAGATATTTCCTTTTCCACCATAGGCCTCAAAGCGCTCCAAACGAACACTTGCAGATTCTACAAAAAGAGTGTTTCAAAACTGCTCTTTCAAAGGAAGTGTTCAACTCTGTGAGTTGGATTCATACTACACAAAGCAGTTTCACAGAACTCTTCTGTTTAGTTTTTATGGGAAGATATTCCCGTTTCCAACGAAGGCCTGAAAGGGCTCCAAATATCCACTTGCAGATTCTGCAAAAACACAGGTTCAAAACTGCTCTATCAAAAGGAAGGCTTATCTCTCTGAGTTGAATGCACACATCATAAAGGGGTTTCTGAGAATGCTTCTGCCTTGTTTATATATGAAGATATTTCTTTTTCCACCATAGGCCTCAAAGCGCTCCAAATGAACACTTGCAAATTCTACAAAAAGAGTGTTTCATAACTGCTCTAGCAAAGGAAAGGTTCACCTCTGTGAGTTGAACACACACATCACAAAGCAGTTTGTGAGAATGCTTCGGTTTAGTTTTTATGGGAAGATATTCCCGCTTCTAACAAAGGCCTGAAAGAGCTCCAAATATCCACTTGCAGATGCTGCAAAAAGACTCTTTCCAAACTGCTCCATGAAAAAGAAGGTTCAACTCTGTGAGTTGAATGCACACATCATAAAGAAGTTTCAAAGAATGCTTCTGTCTAGGTTTTATGTGAAGATATTTCTTTTTCCACCATAGGCCTCAAAGCGCTCCAAATGAACACTTGCAGATTCTACAAAAAGAGTGTTTCATAACTGCTCTAGCAAAGGAAAGGTTCACCTCTGTGAGTTGAACACACACATCACAAAGCAGTTTGTGAGAATGCTTCTGTCCAGTTTTTATGGGAAGATATTCTCGCTTCTAACAAAGGCCTGAAAGAGCTCCAAATATCCACTTGCAGATGCTGCCAAAAGACTCTTTCCAAACTGCTCCATGAAAAGGAAGGTTCAACTCTGTGAGTTGAATGCACACATCATAAAGAAGTTTCAAAGAATGCTTCTGTCTAGGTATTATGTGACGATATTTCCTTTTCCACCATAGGCCTCAAAGCGCTCCAAATGAACACATGTAGATTCTACAAAAAGAGTGTTTCAAAGCTGCTCTTTCAAAAGAAGTGTTCAACTCTGTGAGTTGGATTCATACTTCACAAAGCAGTTTCACAGAACGTTTCTGTTTCGTTTTTATCGGAAGATATTCCCGTTTGCAACGAAGGCCTGAAAGGGCTCTAAGTATCCACTTGCAGATTCTGCCAAAACACAGTTTCAAAACTGCTCTATCAAAAGGAAGGCTTATCTCTCCGAGTTGAATGCACACATCATAAAGAGGTTTCTGAGAATGCTTCTGCCTGGTTTATATGTGAAGATATTTCCTTTTCCACCATAGGCCTCAAAGCGCTCCAAACGAACACTTGCAGATTCTACAAAAAGAGTGTTTCAAAACTGCTCTTTCAAAGGAAGTGTTCAACTCTGTGAGTTGGATTCATACTACACAAAGCAGTTTCACAGAACTCTTCTGTTTAGTTTTTATGGGAAGATATTCCCGTTTCCAACGAAGGCCTGAAAGGGCTCCAAATATCCACTTGCAGATTCTGCAAAAATACAGTTTCAAAACTGCTCTATCAAAAGGAAGGCTTATCTCTCTGAGTTGAATGCACACATCATAAAGAGCTTTCTGAGAATGCTTCTGCCTTGTTTATATATGAAGATATTTCTTTTTCCACCATAGGCCTCAAATCGCTCCAAATGAACACTTGCAGATTCTACAAAAAGAGTGTTTCATAACTGCTCTAGCAAAGGAAAGGTTCACTTCTGTGAGTTGAACACACACATCTCAAAGCAGTTTGTGAGAATGCTTCGGTTTAGTTTTTATGGGAAGATATTCCCGCTTCTAGCAAAGGCCTGAAAGAGCTCCAAATATCCACTTGCAGATGCTGCAAAAAGACTCTTTCCAAACTGCTCCATGAAAAAGAAGGTTCAACTCTGTGAGTTGAATGCACACATCATAAAGAAGTTTCAAAGAATGCTTCTGTCTAGGTTTTATGTGAAGATATTTCTTTTTCCAACATAGGCCTCAAAGCGCTCCAAATGAACACTTGCAGATTCTACAAAAAGAGTGTTTCATAACTGCTCTAGCAAAGGAAAGGTTCACCTCTGTGAGTTGAACACACACATCACAAAGCAGTTTGTGAGAATGCTTCTGTCCAGTTTTAATGGGAAGATATTCCCGCTTCTAACAAAGGCCTGAAAGAGCTCCAAATATCCACTTGCAGATGCTGCAAAAAGACTCTTTCCAAACTGCTCCATGAAAAGGAATGTTCAACTCTGTGAGTTGAATGCACACATCATAAAGAAGTTTCAAAGAATGCTTCTGTCTAGGTTTTATGTGAAGATATTTCCCTTTCCACCATAGGCCTCAAAGCGCTCCAAATGAACACTTGCAGATTCTACAAAAAGAGTGTTTCAAAGCTGCTCTTTCAAAAGAAGTGTTCAACTCTTTGAGTTGGATTCATACTTCACAAAGCAGTTTCACAGAACGTTTCTGTTTCGTTTTTATGGGAAGATATTCCCGTTTGCAACGAAAGCCTGAAAGGGCTCTAAGTATCCACTTGCAGATTCTGCCAAAACACAGTTTCAAAACTGCTCTATCAAAAGGAAGGCTTATCTCTCCGAGTTGAATGCACACATCATAAAGAGGTTTCTGAGAATGCTTCTGCCTGGTTTATATGTGAAGATATTTCCTTTTCCACCATAGGCCTCAAAGCGCTCCAAACGAACACTTGCAGATTCTACAAAAAGAGTGTTTCAAAACTGGTCTTTCAAAGGAAGTGTTCAACTCTGTGAGTTGGATTCATACTACACAAAGCAGTTTCACAGAACTCTTCTGTTTAGTTTTTATGGGAAGATATTCCCGTTTCCAACGAAGGCCTGAAAGGGCTCCAAATATCCACTTGCAGATTCTGCAAAAACACAGTTTCAAAGCTGCTCTATCAAAAGGAAGGCTTATCTCTCTGAGTTGAATGCACACATCATAAAGAGCTTTCTGAGAATGCTTCTGCCTTGTTTATATATGAAGATATTTCTTTTTCCACCATAGGCCTCAAATCGCTCCAAATGAACACTTGCAGATTCTACAAAAAGAGTGTTTCATAACTGCTCTAGCAAAGGAAAGGTTCACCTCTGTGAGTTGAACACACACATCACAAAGCAGTTTGTGAGAATGCTTCTGTCCAGTTTTTATGGGAAGATATTCCCGCTTCTAACAAAGGCCTGAAAGAGCTCCAAATATCCACTTGCAGATGCTGCAAAAAGACTCTTTCCAAACTGCTCCATGAAAAGGAAGGTTCAACTCTGTGAGTTGAATGCACACATCATAAAGAAGTTTCAAAGAATGCTTCTGTCTAGGTATTATGTGACGATATTTCCTTTTCCACCATAGGCCTCAAAGCGCTCCAAATGAACACATGTAGATTCTACAAAGAGAGTGTTTCAAAGCTGCTCTTTCAAAAGAAGTGTTCAACTCTGTGAGTTGGATTCATACTTCACAAAGCAGTTTCACAGAACGTTTCTGTTTCCTTTTTATGGGAAGATATTCCCGTTTGCAACGAAGGCCTGAAAGGGCTCTAAGTATCCACTTGCAGATTCTGCCAAAACACAGTTTCAAAACTGCTCTATCAAAAGGAAGGCTTATCTCTCCGAGTTGAATGCACACATCATAAAGGGGTTTCTGAGAATGCTTCTGCCTGGTTTATATGGGAAGATATTTCCTTTTCCACCATAGGCCTCAAAGCGCTCCAAACGAACACTTGCAGATTCTACAAAAAGAGTGTTTCAAAACTGCTCTTTCAAAGGAAGTGTTCAACTCTGTGAGTTGGATTCATACTACACAAAGCAGTTTCACAGAACTCTTCTGTTTAGTTTTTATGGGAAGATATTCCCGTTTCCAACGAAGGCCTGAAAGGGCTCCAAATATCCACTTGCAGATTCTGCAAAAATACAGTTTCAAAACTGCTCTATCAAAAGGAAGGCTTATCTCTCTGAGTTGAATGCACACATCATAAAGAGCTTTCTGAGAATGCTTCTGCCTTGTTTATATATGAAGATATTTCTTTTTCCACCTTAGGCGTCAAATCGCTCCAAATGAACACTTTCAGATTCTACAAAAAGAGTGTTTCATAACTGCTCTAGCAAAGGAAAGGTTCACCTCTGTGAGTTGAACACACACATCTCAAAGCAGTTTGTGAGAATGCTTCTGTCCAGTTTTTATGGGAAGATATTCCCGCTTCTAGGAAAGGCCTGAAAGAGCTCAAAATATCCACTTGCAGATGCTGCAAAAAGACTCTTTCCAAACTGCTCCATGAAAAAGAAGGTTCAACTCTGTGAGTTGAATGCACACATCATAAAGAAGTTTCAAAGAATGCTTCTGTCTAGGTTTTATGTGAAGATATTTCTTTTTCCACCATAGGCCTCAAAGCGCTCCAAATGAACACTTGCAGATTCTACAAAAAGAGTGTTTCATAACTGCTCTAGCAAAGGAAAGGTTCACCTCTGTGAGTTGAACACACACATCGCAAAGCAGTTTGTGAGAATGCTTCTGTCCAGTTTTAATGGGAAGATATTCCCGCTTCTAACAAAGGCCTGAAAGAGCTCCAAATATCCACTTGCAGATGCTGCAAAAAGACTCTTTCCAAACTGCTCCATGAAAAGGAAAGTTCAACTCTGTGAGTTGAATGCACACATCATAAAGAAGTTTCAAAGAATGCTTCTGTCTAGGTATTATGTGACGATATTTCCTTTTCCACCATAGGCCTCAAAGCGCTCCAAATGAACACATGTAGATTCTACAAAAAGAGTGTTTCAAAGCTGCTCTTTCAAAAGAAGTGTTCAACTCTGTGAGTTGGATTCATACTTCACAAAGCAGTTTCACAGAACGTTTCTGTTTCGTTTTTATGGGAAGATATTCCCGTTTGCAACGAAGGCCTGAAAGGGCTCTAAGTATCCACTTGCAGATTCTGCCAAAACACACTTTCAAAACTGCTCTATCAAAAGGAAGGCTTATCTCTCCGAGTTGAATGCACACATCATAAAGAGGTTTCTGAGAATGCTTCTGCCTGGTTTATATGTGAAGATATTTCCTTTTCCACCATAGGCCTCAAAGCGCTCCAAACGAACACTTGCAGATTCTACAAAAAGAGTGTTTCAAAACTGCTCTTTCAAAGGAAGTGTTCAACTCTGTGAGTTGGATTCATTCTACACAAAGCAGTTTCACAGAACTCTTCTGTTTAGTTTTTATGTGAAGATATTCCCGTTTCCAAAGAAGGCCTGAAAGGGCTCCAAATATCCACTTGCAGATTCTGCAAAAACACAGGTTCAAAACTGCTCTATCAAAAGGAAGGCTTATCTCTCTGAGTTGAATGCACACATCATAAAGGGGTTTCTGAGAATGCTTCTGCCTTGTTTATATATGAAGATATTTCTTTTTCCACCATAGGCCTCAAAGCGCTCCAAATGAACACTTGCAGATTCTACAAAAAGAGTGTTTCATAACTGCTCTAGCAAAGGAAAGGTTCACCTCTGTGAGTTGAACACACACATCACAAAGCAGTTTGTGAGAATGCTTCTGTCCAGTTTTTATGGGAAGATATTCCCGCTTCTAACAAAGGCCTGAAAGAGCTCCAAATATCCACTTGCAGATGCTGCAAAAAGACTCTTTCCAAACTGCTCCATGAAAAAGAAGGTTCAACTCTGTGAGTTGAATGCACACATCATAAAGAAGTTTCAAAGAATGCTTCTGTCTAGGTTTTATGTGAAGATATTTCTTTTTCCACCATAGGCCTCAAAGCGCTCCAAATGAACACTTGCAGATTCTACAAAAAGAGTGTTTCATAACTGCTCTAGCAAAGGAAAGGTTCACCTCTGTGAGTTGAACACACACATCACAAAGCAGTTTGTGAGAATGCTTCTGTCCAGTTTTAATGGGAAGATATTCCCGCTTCTAACAAAGGCCTGAAAGAGCTCCAAATATCCACTTGCAGATGCTGCAAAAAGACTCTTTCCAAACTGCTCCATGAAAAGGAATGTTCAACTCTGTGAGTTGAATGCACACATCATAAAGAAGTTTCAAAGAATGCTTCTGTCTAGGTTTTATGTGAAGATATTTCCTTTTCCACCATAGGCCTCAAAGCGCTCCAAATGAACACTTGCAGATTCTACAAAAAGAGTGTTTCAAAGCTGCTCTTTCAAAAGAAGTGTTCAACTCGGTGAGTTGGATTCATACTTCACAAAGGAGTTTCACAGAACGCTTCTGTTTAGTTTTTATGGGAAGATATTCCCGTTTCCAACGAACGCCTGAAAGGGCTCCAAATATACACTTGCAGATTCTGCAAAAACACAGTTTCAAAACTGCTCTATCAAAAGGAAGGCTTATCTCTCCGAGTTGAATGCACACATCATAAAGAGGTTTCTGAGAATGCTTCTGCCTGGATTATATGTGAAGATATTTCCTTTTCCACCATAGGCCTCAAAGCGCTCCAAATGAACACATGTAGATTCTACAAAAAGAGTGTTTAAAAGCTGCGCTTTCAAAAGAAGTGTTCAACTCTGTGAGTTGGATTCATACTTCACAAAGCAGTTTCACAGAACGTTTCTGTTTCGTTTTTATGGGAAGATATTCCCGTTTGCAACGAAGGCCTGAAAGGGCTCTAAGTATCCACTTGCAGATTCTGCCAAAACACACTTTCAAAACTGCTCTATCAAAAGGAAGGCTTATCTCTCCGAGTTGAATGCACACATCATAAAGAGGTTTCTGAGAATGCTTCTGCCTGGTTTATATGTGAAGATATTTCCTTTTCCACCATAGGCCTCAAAGCGCTCCAAACGAACACTTGCAGATTCTACAAAAAGAGTGTTTCAAAACTGCTCTTTCAAAAGAAGTGTTCAACTCTGTGAGTTGGATTCATACTACACAAAGCAGTTTCACAGAACTCTTCTGTTTAGTTTTTATGGGAAGATATTCCCGTTTCCAACGAAGGCCTGAAAGGGCTCCAAATATCCACTTGCAGATTCTGCAAAAACACAGTTTCAAAACTGCTCTATCAAAAGGAAGGCTTATCTCTCTGAGTTGAATGCACACATCATAAAGAGCTTTCTGAGAATGCTTCTGCCTTGTTTATATATGAAGATATTTCTTTTTCCACCATAGGCCTCAAATCGCTCCAAATGAACACTTGCAGATTCTACAAAAAGAGTGTTTCATAACTGCTCTAGCAAAGGAAAGGTTCACCTCTGTGAGTTGAACACACACATCACAAAGCAGTTTGTGAGAATGCTTCTGTCCAGTTTTTATGGGAAGATATTCCCGCTTCTAACAAAGGCCTGAAAGAGCTCCAAATATCCACTTGCAGATGCTGCAAAAAGACTCTTTCCAAACTGCTCCGTGAAAAGGAAGGTTCAACTCTGTGAGTTGAATGCACACATCATAAAGAAGTTTCAAAGAATGCTTCTGTCTAGGTATTATGTGACGATATTTCCTTTTCCACCATAGGCCTCAAAGCGCTCCAAATGAACACATGTAGATTCTACAAAAAGAGTGTTTCAAAGCTGCTCTTTCAAAAGAAGTGTTCAACTCTGTGAGTTGGATTCATACTTCACAAAGCAGTTTCACAGAACGTTTCTGTTTCGTTTTTATGGGAAGATATTCCCGTTTGCAACGAAGGCCTGAAAGGGCTCTAAGTATCCACTTGCAGATTCTGCCAAAACACAGTTTCAAAACTGCTCTATCAAAAGGAAGGCTTATCTCTCCGAGTTGAATGCACACATCATAAAGAGGTTTCTGAGAATGCTTCTGCCTGGTTTATATGTGAAGATATTTCCTTTTCCACCATAGGCCTCAAAGCGCTCCAAACGAACACTTGCAGATTCTACAAAAAGAGTGTTTCAAAACTGCTCTTTCAAAGGAAGTGTTCAACTCTGTGAGTTGGATTCATACTACACAAAGCAGTTTCACAGAACTCTTCTGTTTAGTTTTTATGGGAAGATATTCCCGTTTCCAACGAAGGCCTGAAAGGGCTCCAAATATCCACTTGCAGATTCTGCAAAAATACAGTTTCAAAGCTGCTCTATCAAAAGGAAGGCTTATCTCTCTGAGTTGAATGCACACATCATAAAGAGCTTTCTGAGAATGCTTCTGCCTTGTTTATATATGAAGATATTTCTTTTTCCACCATAGGCCTCCAAGCGCTCCAAATGAACACTTGCAGATTCTACAAAAAGAGTGTTTCATAACTGCTCTAGCAAAGGAAAGGTTCACCTCTGTGAGTTGAACACACACATCACAAAGCAGTTTGTGAGAATGCTTCGGTTTAGTTTTTATGGGAAGATATTCCCGCTTCTAACAAAGGCCTGAAAGAGCTCCAAATATCCACTTGCAGATGCTGCAAAAAGACTCTTTCCAAACTGCTCCATGAAAAAGAAGGTTCAACTCTGTGAGTTGAATGCACACATCATAAAGAAGTTTCAAAGAATGCTTCTGTCTAGGTTTTATGTGAAGATATTTCTTTTTCCACCATAGGCCTCAAAGCGCTCCAAATGAACACTTGCAGATTCTGCAAAAAGAGTGTTTCATAACTGCTCTAGCAAAGGAAAGGTTCACCTCTGTGAGTTGAACACACACATCACAAAGCAGTTTGTGAGAATGCTTCTGTCCAGTTTTAATGGGAAGATATTCCCGCTTCTAACAAAGGCCTGAAAGAGCTCCAAATATCCACTTGCAGATGCTGCAAAAAGACTCTTTCCAAACTGCTCCATGAAAAGGAATGTTCAACTCTGTGAGTTGAATGCACACATCATAAAGAAGTTTCAAAGAATGCTTCTGTCTAGGTTTTATGTGAAGATATTTCCTTTTCCACCATAGGCCTCAAAGCGCTCCAAATGAACACTTGCAGATTCTACAAAAAGAGTGTTTCAAAACTGCTCTTTGAAAGGAAGTGTTCAACTCTGTGAGTTGGATTCATACTACACAAAGCAGTTTCACAGAACTCTTCTGTTTAGTTTTTATGGGAAGATATTCCCGTTTCCAACGAAGGCCTGAAAGGGCTCCAAATATCCACTTGCAGATTCTGCAAAAACACAGTTTCAAAACTGCTCTATCAAAAGGAAGGCTTATCTCTCTGAGTTGAATGCACACATCATAAAGAGCTTTCTGAGAATGCTTCTGCCTTGTTTATATATGAAGATATTTCTTTTTCCACCATAGGCCTCAAATCGCTCCAAATGAACACTTGCAGATTCTACAAAAAGAGTGTTTCATAACTGCTCTAGCAAAGGAAAGGTTCACCTCTGTGAGTTGAACACACACATCACAAAGCAGTTTGTGAGAATGCTTCTGTCCAGTTTTTATGGGAAGATATTCCCGCTTCTAACAAAGGCCTGAAAGAGCTCCAAATATCCACTTGCAGATGCTGCAAAAAGACTCTTTCCAAACTGCTCCGTGAAAAGGAAGGTTCAACTCTGTGAGTTGAATGCACACATCATAAAGAAGTTTCAAAGAATGCTTCTGTCTAGGTATTATGTGACGATATTTCCTTTTCCACCATAGGCCTCAAAGCGCTCCAAATGAACACATGTAGATTCTACAAAAAGAGTGTTTCAAAGCTGCTCTTTCAAAAGAAGTGTTCAACTCTGTGAGTTGGATTCATACTTCACAAAGCAGTTTCACAGAACGTTTCTGTTTCGTTTTTATGGGAAGATATTCCCGTTTGCAACGAAGGCCTGAAAGGGCTCTAAGTATCCACTTGCAGATTCTGCCAAAACACAGTTTCAAAACTGCTCTATCAAAAGGAAGGCTTATCTCTCCGAGTTGAATGCACACATCATAAAGAGGTTTCTGAGAATGCTTCTGCCTGGTTTATATGTGAAGATATTTCCTTTTCCACCATAGGCCTCAAAGCGCTCCAAACGAACACTTGCAGATTCTACAAAAAGAGTGTTTCAAAACTGCTCTTTCAAAGGAAGTGTTCAACTCTGTGAGTTGGATTCATACTACACAAAGCAGTTTCACAGAACTCTTCTGTTTAGTTTTTATGGGAAGATATTCCCGTTTCCAACGAAGGCCTGAAAGGGCTCCAAATATCCACTTGCAGATTCTGCAAAAATACAGTTTCAAAGCTGCTCTATCAAAAGGAAGGCTTATCTCTCTGAGTTGAATGCACACATCATAAAGAGCTTTCTGAGAATGCTTCTGCCTTGTTTATATATGAAGATATTTCTTTTTCCACCATAGGCCTCCAAGCGCTCCAAATGAACACTTGCAGATTCTACAAAAAGAGTGTTTCATAACTGCTCTAGCAAAGGAAAGGTTCACCTCTGTGAGTTGAACACACACATCACAAAGCAGTTTGTGAGAATGCTTCTGTCCAGTTTTTATGGGAAGATATTCCCGCTTCTAACAAAGGCCTGAAAGAGCTCCAAATATCCACTTGCAGATGCTGCAAAAAGACTCTTTCCAAACTGCTCCATGAAAAGGAAGGTTCAACTCTGTGAGTTGAATGCACACATCATAAAGAAGTTTCAAAGAATGCTTCTGTCTAGGTATTATGTGACGATATTTCCTTTTCCACCATAGGCCTCAAAGCGCTCCAAATGAACACATGTAGATTCTACAAATAGAGTGTTTCAAAGCTGCTCTTTCAAAAGAAGTGTTCAACTCTGTGAGTTGGATTCATACTTCACAAAGCAGTTTCACAGAACGTTTCTGTTTCGTTTTTATGGGAAGATATTCCCGTTTGCAACGAAGGCCTGAAAGGGCTCTAAGTATCCACTTGCAGATTCTGCCAAAACACAGTTTCAAAACTGCTCTATCAAAAGGAAGGCTTATCTCTCCGAGTTGAATGCACACATCATAAAGGGGTTTCTGAGAATGCTTCTGCCTGGTTTATATGGGAAGATATTTCCTTTTCCACCATAGGCCTCAAAGCGCTCCAAACGAACACTTGCAGATTCTACAAAAAGAGTGTTTCAAAACTGCTCTTTCAAAGGAAGTGTTCAACTCTGTGAGTTGGATTCATACTACACAAAGCAGTTTCACAGAACTCTTCTGTTTAGTTTTTATGGGAAGATATTCCCGTTTCCAACGAAGGCCTGAAAGGGCTCCAAATATCCACTTGCAGATTCTGCAAAAACACAGTTTCAAAACTGCTCTATCAAAAGGAAGGCTTATCTCTCTGAGTTGAATGCACACATCATAAAGAGCTTTCTGAGAATGCTTCTGCCTTGTTTATATATGAAGATATTTCTTTTTCCACCTTAGGCGTCAAATCGCTCCAAATGAACACTTGCAGATTCTACAAAAAGAGTGTTTCATAACTGCTCTAGCAAAGGAAAGGTTCACCTCTGTGAGTTGAACACACACATCTCAAAGCAGTTTGTGAGAATGCTTCTGTCCAGTTTTTATGGGAAGATATTCCCGCTTCTAGGAAAGGCCTGAAAGAGCTCCAAATATCCACTTGCAGATGCTGCAAAAAGACTCTTTCCAAACTGCTCCATGAAAAAGAAGGTTCAACTCTGTGAGTTGAATGCACACATCATAAAGAAGTTTCAAAGAATGCTTCTGTCTAGGTTTTATGTGAAGATATTTCTTTTTCCACCATAGGCCTCAAAGCGCTCCAAATGAACACTTGCAGATTCTACAAAAAGAGTGTTTCATAACTGCTCTAGCAAAGGAAAGGTTCACCTCTGTGAGTTGAACACACACATCGCAAAGCAGTTTGTGAGAATGCTTCTGTCCAGTTTTAATGGGAAGATATTCCCGCTTCTAACAAAGGCCTGAAAGAGCTCCAAATATCCACTTGCAGATGCTGCAAAAAGACTCTTTCCAAACTGCTCCATGAAAAGGAAAGTTCAACTCTGTGAGTTGAATGCACACATCATAAAGAAGTTTCAAAGAATGCTTCTGTCTAGGTATTATGTGACGATATTTCCTTTTCCACCATAGGCCTCAAAGCGCTCCAAATGAACACATGTAGATTCTACAAAAAGAGTGTTTCAAAGCTGCTCTTTCAAAAGAAGTGTTCAACTCTGTGAGTTGGATTCATACTTCACAAAGCAGTTTCACAGAACGTTTCTGTTTCGTTTTTATGGGAAGATATTCCCGTTTGCAACGAAGGCCTGAAAGGGCTCTAAGTATCCACTTGCAGATTCTGCCAAAACACACTTTCAAAACTGCTCTATCAAAAGGAAGGCTTATCTCTCCGAGTTGAATGCACACATCATAAAGAGGTTTCTGAGAATGCTTCTGCCTGGTTTATATGTGAAGATATTTCCTTTTCCACCATAGGCCTCAAAGCGCTCCAAACGAACACTTGCAGATTCTACAAAAAGAGTGTTTCAAAACTGCTCTTTCAAAGGAAGTGTTCAACTCTGTGAGTTGGATTCATACTACACAAAGCAGTTTCACAGAACTCTTCTGTTTAGTTTTTATGGGAAGATATTCCCGTTTCCAAAGAAGGCCTGAAAGGGCTCCAAATATCCACTTGCAGATTCTGCAAAAACACAGGTTCAAAACTGCTCTATCAAAAGGAAGGCTTATCTCTCTGAGTTGAATGCACACATCATAAAGGGGTTTCTGAGAATGCTTCTGCCTTGTTTATATATGAAGATATTTCTTTTTCCACCATAGGCCTCAAATCGCTCCAAATGAACACTTGCAGATTCTACAAAAAGAGTGTTTCATAACTGCTCTAGCAAAGGAAAGGTTCACCTCTGTGAGTTGAACACACACATCACAAAGCAGTTTGTGAGAATGCTTCTGTCCAGTTTTTATGGGAAGATATTCCCGCTTCTAACAAAGGCCTGAAAGAGCTCCAAATATCCACTTGCAGATGCTGCAAAAAGACTCTTTCCAAACTGCTCCATGAAAAAGAAGGTTCAACTCCGTGAGTTGAATGCACACATCATAAAGAAGTTTCAAAGAATGCTTCTGTCTAGGTTTTATGTGAAGATATTTCTTTTTCCACCATAGGCCTCAAAGCGCTCCAAATGAACACTTGCAGATTCTACAAAAAGAGTGTTTCATAACTGCTCTAGCAAAGGAAAGGTTCACCTCTGTGAGTTGAACACACACATCACAAAGCAGTTTGTGAGAATGCTTCTGTCCAGTTTTAATGGGAAGATATTCCCGCTTCTAACAAAGGCCTGAAAGAGCTCCAAATATCCACTTGCAGATGCTGCAAAAAGACTCTTTCCAAACTGCTCCATGAAAAGGAATGTTCAACTCTGTGAGTTGAATGCACACATCATAAAGAAGTTTCAAAGAATGCTTCTGTCTAGGTTTTATGTGAAGATATTTCCTTTTCCACCATAGGCCTCAAAGCGCTCCAAATGAACACTTGCAGATTCTACAAAAAGAGTGTTTCAAAGCTGCTCTTTCAAAAGAAGTGTTCAACTCTGTGAGTTGGATTCATACTTCACAAAGGAGTTTCACAGAACGCTTCTGTTTAGTTTTTATGGGAAGATATTCCCGTTTCCAACGAAGGCCTGAAAGGGCTCCAAATATACACTTGCAGATTCTGCAAAAACACAGTTGCAAAACTGCTCTATCAAAAGGAAGGCTTATCTCTCCGAGTTGAATGCACACATCATAAAGAGGTTTCTGAGAATGCTTCTGCCTGGATTATATGTGAAGATATTTCCTTTTCCACCATAGGCCTCAAAGCGCTCCAAACGAACACTTGCAGATTCTACAAGAAGAGTGTTTCAAAACTGCTCTTTGAAAGGAAGTGTTCAACTCTGTGAGTTGGATTCATACTACACAAAGCAGTTTCACAGAACTCTTCTGTTTAGTTTTTAAAGGAAGATATTCCCGTTTCCAACGAAGGCCTGAAAGGGCTCCAAATATCCACTTGCAGATTCTGCAAAAACACAGTTTCAAAACTGCTCTATCAAAAGGAAGGCTTATCTCTCTGAGTTGAATGCACACATCATAAAGAGCTTTCTGAGAATGCTTCTGCCTTGTTTATATATGAAGATATTTCTTTTTCCACCATAGGCCTCAAATCGCTCCAAATGAACACTTGCAGATTCTACAAAAAGAGTGTTTCATAACTGCTCTAGCAAAGGAAAGGTTCACCTCTGTGAGTTGAACACACACATCTCAAAGCAGTTTGTGAGAATGCTTCTGTCCAGTTTTTATGGGAAGATATTCCCGCTTCTAACAAAGGCCTGAAAGAGCTCCAAATATCCACTTGCAGATGCTGCAAAAAGACTCTTTCCAAACTGCTCCATGAAAAGGAAAGTTCAACTCTGTGAGTTGAATGCACACATCATAAAGAAGTTTCAAAGAACGCTTCTGTCTAGGTATTATGTGACGATATTTCCTTTTCCACCCTAGGCCTCAAAGCGCTCCAAATGAACACATGTAGATTCTACAAAAAGAGTGTTTAAAAGCTGCGCTTTCAAAAGAAGTGTTCAACTCTGTGAGTTGGATTCATACTTCACAAAGCAGTTTCACAGAACGTTTCTGTTCCGTTTTTATGGGAAGATATTCCCGTTTGCAACGAAGGCCTGAAAGGGCTCTAAGTATCCACTTGCAGATTCTGCCAAAACACACTTTCAAAACTGCTCTATCAAAAGGAAGGCTTATCTCTCCGAGTTGAATGCACACATCATAAAGAGGTTTCTGAGAATGCTTCTGCCTGGTTTATATGTGAAGATATTTCCTTTTCCACCATCGGCCTCAAAGCGCTCCAAACGAACACTTGCAGATTCTACAAAAAGACTGTTTCAAAACTGCTCTTTCAAAAGAAGTGTTCAACTCTGTGAGTTGGATTCATACTACACAAAGCAGTTTCACAGAACTCTTCTGTTTAGTTTTTATGGGAAGATATTCCCGTTTCCAACGAAGGCCTGAAAGGGCTCCAAATATCCACTTGCAGATTCTGCAAAAACACAGTTTCAAAACTGCTCTATCAAAAGGAAGGCTTATCTCTCTGAGTTGAATGCACACATCATAAAGAGCTTTCTGAGAATGCTTCTGCCTTGTTTATATATGAAGATATTTCTTTTTCCACCATAGGCCTCAAATCGCTCCAAATGAACACTTGCAGATTCTACAAAAAGAGTGTTTCATAACTGCTCTAGCAAAGGAAAGGTTCACCTCTGTGAGTTGAACACACACATCACAAAGCAGTTTGTGAGAATGCTTCTGTCCAGTTTTTATGGGAAGATATTCCCGCTTCTAACAAAGGCCTGAAAGAGCTCCAAATATCCACTTGCAGATGCTGCAAAAAGACTCTTTCCAAACTGCTCCGTGAAAAGGAAGGTTCAACTCTGTGAGTTGAATGCACACATCATAAAGAAGTTTCAAAGAATGCTTCTGTCTAGGTATTATGTGACGATATTTCCTTTTCCACCATAGGCCTCAAAGCGCTCCAAATGAACACATGTAGATTCTACAAAAAGAGTGTTTCAAAGCTGCTCTTTCAAAAGAAGTGTTCAACTCTGTGAGTTGGATTCATACTTCACAAAGCAGTTTCACAGAACGTTTCTGTTTCGTTTTTATGGGAAGATATTCCCGTTTGCAACGAAGGCCTGAAAGGGCTCTAAGTATCCACTTGCAGATTCTGCCAAAACACACTTTCAAAACTGCTCTATCAAAAGGAAGGCTTATCTCTCCGAGTTGAATGCACACATCATAAAGAGGTTTCTGAGAATGCTTCTGCCTGGTTTATATGTGAAGATATTTCCTTTTCCACCATAGGCCTCAAAGCGCTCCAAACGAACACTTGCAGATTCTACAAAAAGAGTGTTTCAAAACTGCTCTTTCAAAGGAAGTGTTCAACTCTGTGAGTTGGATTCATACTACACAAAGCAGTTTCACAGAACTCTTCTGTTTAGTTTTTATGGGAAGATATTCCCGTTTCCAACGAAGGCCTGAAAGGGCTCCAAATATCCACTTGCAGATTCTGCAAAAATACAGTTTCAAAGCTGCTCTATCAAAAGGAAGGCTTATCTCTCTGAGTTGAATGCACACATCATAAAGAGCTTTCTGAGAATGCTTCTGCCTTGTTTATATATGAAGATATTTCTTTTTCCACCATAGGCCTCCAAGCGCTCCAAATGAACACTTGCAGATTCTACAAAAAGAGTGTTTCATAACTGCTCTAGCAAAGGAAAGGTTCACCTCTGTGAGTTGAACACACACATCACAAAGCAGTTTGTGAGAATGCTTCGGTTTAGTTTTTATGGGAAGATATTCCCGCTTCTAACAAAGGCCTGAAAGAGCTCCAAATATCCACTTGCAGATGCTGCAAAAAGACTCTTTCCAAACTGCTCCATGAAAAAGAAGGTTCAACTCTGTGAGTTGAATGCACACATCATAAAGAAGTTTCAAAGAATGCTTCTGTCTAGGTTTTATGTGAAGATATTTCTTTTTCCACCATAGGCCTCAAAGCGCTCCAAATGAACACTTGCAGATTCTGCAAAAAGAGTGTTTCATAACTGCTCTAGCAAAGGAAAGGTTCACCTCTGTGAGTTGAACACACACATCACAAAGCAGTTTGTGAGAATGCTTCTGTCCAGTTTTAATGGGAAGATATTCCCGCTTCTAACAAAGGCCTGAAAGAGCTCCAAATATCCACTTGCAGATGCTGCAAAAAGACTCTTTCCAAACTGCTCCATGAAAAGGAATGTTCAACTCTGTGAGTTGAATGCACACATCATAAAGAAGTTTCAAAGAATGCTTCTGTCTAGGTTTTATGTGAAGATATTTCCTTTTCCACCATAGGCCTCAAAGCGCTCCAAATGAACACTTGCAGATTCTACAAAACGAGTGTTTCAAAGCTGCTCTTTCAAAAGAAGTGTTCAACTCTGTGAGTTGGATTCATACTTCACAAAGGAGTTTCACAGAACGCTTCTGTTTAGTTTTTATGGGAAGATATTCCCGTTTCCAACGAACGCCTGAAAGGGCTCCAAATATACACTTGCAGATTCTGCAAAAACACAGTTGCAAAACTGCTCTATCAAAAGGAAGGCTTATCTCTCCGAGTTGAATGCACACATCATAAAGAGGTTTCTGAGAATGCTTCTGCCTGGATTATATGTGAAGATATTTCCTTTTCCACCATAGGCCTCAAAGCGCTCCAAACGAACACTTGCAGATTCTACAAAAAGAGTGTTTCAAAACTGCTCTTTGAAAGGAAGTGTTCAACTCTGTGAGTTGGATTCATACTACACAAAGCAGTTTCACAGAACTCTTCTGTTTAGTTTTTAATGGAAGATATTCCCGTTTCCAACGAAGGCCTGAAAGGGCTCCAAATATCCACTTGCAGATTCTGCAAAAACACAGTTTCAAAACTGCTCTATCAAAAGGAAGGCTTATCCCTCTGAGTTGAATGCACACATCATAAAGAGCTTTCTGAGAATGCTTCTGCCTTGTTTATATATGAAGATATTTCTTTTTCCACCATAGGCCTCAAATCGCTCCAAATGAACACTTGCAGATTCTACAAAAAGAGTGTTTCATAACTGCTCTAGCAAAGGAAAGGTTCACCTCTGTGAGGTGAACACACACATCACAAAGCAGTTTGTGAGAATGCTTCTGTCCAGTTTTTATGGGAAGATATTCCCGCTTCTAACAAAGGCCTGAAAGAGCTCCAAATATCCACTTGCAGATGCTGCAAAAAGACTCTTTCCAAACTGCTCCATGAAAAGGAAGGTTCAACTCTGTGAGTTGAATGCACACATCATAAAGAAGTTTCAAAGAATGCTTCTGTCTAGGTATTATGTGACGATATTTCCTTTTCCACCATAGGCCTCAAAGCGCTCCAAATGAACACATGTAGATTCTACAAAAAGAGTGTTTCAAAGCTGCTCTTTCAAAAGAAGTGTTCAACTCTGTGAGTTGGATTCATACTTCACAAAGCAGTTTCACAGAACGTTTCTGTTTCGTTTTTATGGGAAGATATTCCCGTTTGCAACGAAGGCCTGAAAGGGCTCTAAGTATCCACTTGCAGATTCTGCCAAAACACAGTTTCAAAACTGCTCTATCAAAAGGAAGGCTTATCTCTCCGAGTTGAATGCACACATCATAAAGAGGTTTCTGAGAATGCTTCTGCCTGGTTTATATGTGAAGATATTTCCTTTTCCACCATTGGCCTCAAAGCGCTCCAAACGAACACTTGCAGATTCTACAAAAAGAGTGTTTCAAAACTGCTCTTTCAAAGGAAGTGTTCAACTCTGTGAGTTGGATTCATACTACACAAAGCAGTTTCACAGAACTCTTCTGTTTAGTTTTTATGGGAAGATATTCCCGTTTCCAACGAAGGCCTGAAAGGGCTCCAAATATCCACTTGCAGATTCTGCAAAAATACAGTTTCAAAGCTGCTCTATCAAAAGGAAGGCTTATCTCTCTGAGTTGAATGCACACATCATAAAGAGCTTTCTGAGAATGCTTCTGCCTTGTTTATATATGAAGATATTTCTTTTTCCACCATAGGCCTCCAAGCGCTCCAAATGAACACTTGCAGATTCTACAAAAAGAGTGTTTCATAACTGCTCTAGCAAAGGAAAGGTTCACCTCTGTGAGTTGAACACACACATCACAAAGCAGTTTGTGAGAATGCTTCGGTTTAGTTTTTATGGGAAGATATTCCCGCTTCTAACAAAGGCCTGAAAGAGCTCCAAATATCCACTTGCAGATGCTGCAAAAAGACTCTTTCCAAACTGCTCCATGAAAAAGAAGGTTCAACTCTGTGAGTTGAATGCACACATCATAAAGAAGTTTCAAAGAATGCTTCTGTCTAGGTTTTATGTGAAGATATTTCTTTTTCCACCATAGGCCTCAAAGCGCTCCAAATGAACACTTGCAGATTCTGCAAAAAGAGTGTTTCATAACTGCTCTAGCAAAGGAAAGGTTCACCTCTGTGAGTTGAACACACACATCACAAAGCAGTTTGTGAGAATGCTTCTGTCCAGTTTTAATGGGAAGATATTCCCGCTTCTAACAAAGGCCTGAAAGAGCTCCAAATATCCACTTGCAGATGCTGCAAAAAGACTCTTTCCAAACTGCTCCATGAAAAGGAATGTTCAACTCTGTGAGTTGAATGCACACATCATAAAGAAGTTTCAAAGAATGCTTCTGTCTAGGTTTTATGTGAAGATATTTCCTTTTCCACCATAGGCCTCAAAGCGCTCCAAATGAACACTTGCAGATTCTACAAAAAGAGTGTTTCAAAGCTGCTCTTTCAAAAGAAGTGTTCAACTCTGTGAGTTGGATTCATACTTCACAAAGGAGTTTCACAGAACGCTTCTGTTTAGTTTTTATGGGAAGATATTCCCGTTTAAAACGAACGCCTGAAAGGGCTCCAAATATACACTTGCAGATTCTGCAAAAACACAGTTGCAAAACTGCTCTATCAAAAGGAAGGCTTATCTCTCCGAGTTGAATGCACACATCATAAAGAGGTTTCTGAGAATGCTTCTGCCTGGATTATATGTGAAGATATTTCCTTTTCCACCATAGGCCTCAAAGCGCTCCAAACGAACACTTGCAGATTCTACAAAAAGAGTGTTTCAAAACTGCTCTTTGAAAGGAAGTGTTCAACTCTGTGAGTTGGATTCATACTACACAAAGCAGTTTCACAGAACTCTTCTGTTTAGTTTTTAATGGAAGATATTCCCGTTTCCAACGAAGGCCTGAAAGGGCTCCAAATATCCACTTGCAGATTCTGCAAAAACACAGTTTCAAAACTGCTCTATCAAAAGGAAGGCTTATCTCTCTGAGTTGAATGCACACATCATAAAGAGCTTTATGAGAATGCTTCTGCCTTGTTTATATATGAAGATATTTCTTTTTCCACCATAGGCCTCAAATCGCTCCAAATGAACACTTGCAGATTCTACAAAAAGAGTGTTTCATAACTGCTCTAGCAAAGGAAAGGTTCACCTCTGTGAGTTGAACACACACATCACAAAGCAGTTTGTGAGAATGCTTCTGTCCAGTTTTTATGGGAAGATATTCCCGCTTCTAACAAAGGCCTGAAAGAGCTCCAAATATCCACTTGCAGATGCTGCAAAAAGACTCTTTCCAAACTGCTCCATGAAAAGGAAGGTTCAACTCTGTGAGTTGAATGCACACATCATAAAGAAGTTTCAAAGAATGCTTCTGTCTAGGTATTATGTGACGATATTTCCTTTTCCACCATAGGCCTCAAAGCGCTCCAAATGAACACATGTAGATTCTACAAAAAGAGTGTTTCAAAGCTGCTCTTTCAAAAGAAGTGTTCAACTCTGTGAGTTGGATTCATACTTCACAAAGCAGTTTCACAGAACGTTTCTGTTTCGTTTTTATGGGAAGATATTCCCGTTTGCAACGAAAGCCTGAAAGGGCTCTAAGTATCCACTTGCAGATTCTGCCAAAACACACTTTCAAAACTGCTCTATCAAAAGGAAGGCTTATCTCTCCGAGTTGAATGCACACATCATAAAGAGGTTTCTGAGAATGCTTCTGCCTGGTTTTTATGTGAAGATATTTCCTTTTCCACCATAGGCCTCAAAGCGCTCCAAACGAACACTTGCAGATTCTACAAAAAGAGTGTTTCAAAACTGCTCTTTCAAAGGAAGTGTTCAACTCTGTGAGTTGGATTCATACTACACAAAGCAGTTTCACAGAACTCTTCTGTTTAGTTTTTATGGGAAGATATTCCCGTTTCCAACGAAGGCCTGAAAGGGCTCCAAATATCCACTTGCAGATTCTGCAAAAACACAGGTTCAAAACTGCTCTATCAAAAGGAAGGCTTATCTCTCTGAGTTGAATGCACACATCATAAAGGGGTTTCTGAGAATGCTTCTGCCTTGTTTATATATGAAGATATTTCTTTTTCCACCATAGGCCTCAAAGCGCTCCAAATGAACACTTGCAAATTCTACAAACAGAGTGTTTCATAACTGCTCTAGCAAAGGAAAGGTTCACCTCTGTGAGTTGAACACACACATCACAAAGCAGTTTGTGAGAATGCTTCGGTTTAGTTTTTATGGGAAGATATTCCCGCTTCTAACAAAGGCCTGAAAGAGCTCCAAATATCCACTTGCAGATGCTGCAAAAAGACTCTTTCCAAACTGCTCCATGAAAAAGAAGGTTCAACTCTGTGAGTTGAATGCACACATCATAAAGAAGTTTCAAAGAATGCTTCTGTCTAGGTTTTATGTGAAGATATTTTTTTTCCACCATAGGCCTCAAAGCACTCTAAATGAACACTTGCAGATTCTACAAAAAGAGTGTTTCATAACTGCTCTAGCAAAGGAAAGGTTCACCTCTGTGAGTTGAACACACACATCACAAAGCAGTTTGTGAGAATGCTTCTGTCCAGTTTAATGGGAAGATATTCCCGCTTCTAACAAAGGCCTGAAAGAGGTCCAAATATCCACTTGCAGATGCTGCAAAAAGACTCTTTCCAAACTGCTCCATGAAAAGGAATATTCAACTCTGTGAGTTGAATGCACACATCATAAAGAAGTTTCAAAGAATGCTTCTGTCTAGGTTTTATGTGAAGATATTTCCTTTTCCACCATAGGCCTCAAAGCGCTCCAAATGAACACTTGCAGATTCTACAAAAAGAGTGTTTCAAAGCTGCTCTTTCAAAAGAAGTGTTCAACGCTGTGAGTTGGATTCATACTTCGCAAAGGAGTTTCACAGAACGCTTCTGTTTAGTTTTTATGGGAAGATATTCCCGTTTCCAACGAAGGCCTGAAAGGGCTCCAAATATACACTTGCAGATTCTGCAAAAACACAGTTGCAAAACTGCTCTATCAAAAGGAAGGCTTATCTCTCCGAGTTGAATGCACACATCATAAAGAGGTTTCTGAGAATGCTTCTGCCTGGATTATATGTGAAGATATTTCCTCTTCCACCATAGGCCTCAAAGCGCTCCAAACGAACACTTGCAGATTCTACAAAAAGAGTGTTTCAAAACTGCTCTTTCAAAAGAAGTGTTCAACTCTGTGAGTTGGATTCATACTACACAAAGCAGTTTCACAGAACTCTTCTGTTTAGTTTTTATGGGAAGATATTCCCGTTTCCAACGAAGGCCTGAAAGGGCTCCAAATATCCACTTGCAGATTCTGCCAAAACACAGTTTCAAAACTGCTCTATCAAAAGGAAGGCTTATCTCTCAGAGTTGAATGCACACATCATAAAGAGGTTTCTGAGAATGCTTCTGCCTGGTTTATATGTGAAGATATTTCCTTTTCCACCATAGGCCTCAAAGCGCTCCAAACGAACACTTGCAGATTCTACAAAAAGAGTGTTTCAAAACTGCTCTTTGAAAGGAAGTGTTCAACTCTGTGAGTTGGATTCATACTACACAAAGCAGTTTCACAGAACTCTTCTGTTTAGTTTTTAATGGAAGATATTCCCGTTTCCAACGAAGGCCTGAAAGGGCTCCAAATATCCACTTGCAGATTCTGCAAAAACACAGTTTCAAAACTGCTCTATCAAAAGGAAGGCTTATCTCTCTGAGTTGAATGCACACATCATAAAGAGCTTTCTGAGAATGCTTCTGCCTTGTTTATATATGAAGATATTTCTTTTTCCACCATAGGCCTCAAATCGCTCCAAATGAACACTTGCAGATTCTCCAAAATGGTGTTTCATAACTGCTCTAGCAAAGGAAAGGTTCACCTCTGTGAGTTGAACACACACATCACAAAGCAGTTTGTGAGAATGCTTCTGTCCAGTTTTTATGGGAAGATATTCCCGCTTCTAACAAAGGCCTGAAAGAGCTCCAAATATCCACTTGCAGATGCTGCAAAAAGACTCTTTCCAAACTTCTCCATGAAAAGGAAGGTTCAACTCTGTGAGTTGAATGCACACATCATAAAGAAGTTTCAAAGAATGCTTCTGTCTAGGTATTATGTGACGATATTTCCTTTTCCACCATAGGCCTCAAAGCGCTCCAAATGAACACATGTAGATTCTACAAAAAGAGTGTTTCAAAGCTGCTCTTTCAAAAGAAGTGTTCAACTCTGTGAGTTGGATTCATACTTCACAAAGCAGTTTCACAGAACGTTTCTGTTTCGTTTTTATCAGAAGATATTCCCGTTTGCAACGAAGGCCTGAAAGGGCTCCAAGTATCCACTTGCAGATTCTGCCAAAACACAGTTTCAAAACTGCTCTATCAAAAGGAAGGCTTATCGCTCCGAGTTGAATGCACACATCATAAAGAGGTTTCTGAGAATGCTTCTGCCTGGTTTATATGTGAAGATATTTCCTTTTCCACCATAGGCCTCAAAGCGCTCCAAACGAACACTTGCAGATTCTACAAAAAGAGTGTTTCAAAACTGCTCTTTCAAAAGAAGTGTTCAACTCTGTGAGTTGGATTCATACTACACAAAGCAGTTTCACAGAACTCTTCTGTTTAGTTTTTATGGGAAGATATTCCCGTTTCCAACGAAGGCCTGAAAGGGCTCCAAATATCCACTTGCAGATTCTGCAAAAACACAGGTTCAAAACTGCTCTATCAAAAGGAAGGCTTATCTCTCTGAGTTGAATGCACATATCATAAAGGGGTTTCTGAGAATGCTTCTGCCTTGTTTATATATGAAGATATTTCTTTTTCCACCATAGGCCTCAAAGCGCTCCAAATGAACACTTGCAGATTCTACAAAAAGAGTGTTTCATAACTGCTCTAGCAAAGGAAAGGTTCACCTCTGTGAGTTGAACACACACATCACAAAGCAGTTTGTGAGAATGCTTCGGTTTAGTTTTTATGGGAAGATATTCCCGCTTCTAACAAAGGCCTGAAAGAGCTCCAAATATCCACTTGCAGATGCTGCAAAAAGACTCTTTCCAAACTGCTCCATGAAAAAGAAGGTTCAACTCTGTGAGTTGAATGCACACATCATAAAGAAGTTTCAAAGAATGCTTCTGTCTAGGTTTTATGTGAAGATATTTCTTTTTCCACCATAGGCCTCAAAGCGCTCCAAATGAACACTTGCAGATTCTACAAAAAGAGTGTTTCATAACTGCTCTAGCAAAGGAAAGGTTCACCTCTGTGAGTTGAACACACACATCACAAAGCAGTTTGTGAGAATGCTTCTGTCCAGTTTTAATGGGAAGATATTCCCGCTTCTAACAAAGGCCTGAAAGAGCTCCAAATATGCACTTGCAGATGCTGCAAAAAGACTCTTTCCAAACTGCTCCATGAAAAGGAATGTTCATCTCTGTGAGTTGAATGCACACATCATAAAGAAGTTTCAAAGAATGCTTCTGTCTAGGTTTTATGTGAAGATATTTCCCTTTCCACCATAGGCCTCAAAGCGCTCCAAATGAACACTTGCAGATTCTACAAAAAGAGTGTTTCAAAGCTGCTCTTTCAAAAGAAGTGTTCAACTCTGTGAGTTGGATTCATACTTCACAAAGCAGTTTCACAGAACGTTTCTGTTTCGTTTTTATGGGAAGATATTCCCGTTTGCAACGAAAGCCTGAAAGGGCTCTAAGTATCCACTTGCAGATTCTGCCAAAACACACTTTCATAACTGCTCTATCAAAAGGAAGGCTTATCTCTCCGAGTTGAATGCACACATCATAAAGAGGTTTCTGAGAATGCTTCTGCCTGGTTTATATGTGAAGATATTTCCTTTTCCACCATAGGCCTCAAAGCGCTCCAAACGAACACTTGCAGATTCTACAAAAAGAGTGTTTCAAAACTGCTCTTTCAAAGGAAGTGTTCAACTCTGTGAGTTGGATTCATACTACACAAAGCAGTTTCACAGAACTCTTCTGTTTAGTTTTTATGGGAAGATATTCCCGTTTCCAACGAAGGCCTGAAAGGGCTCCAAATATCCACTTGCAGATTCTGCAAAAACACAGGTTCAAAACTGCTCTATCAAAAGGAAGGCTTATCTCTCTGAGTTGAATGCACACATCATAATGGGGTTTCTGAGAATGCTTCTGCCTTGTTTATATATGAAGATATTTCTTTTTCCACCATAGGCCTCAAAGCGCTCCAAATGAACACTTGCACATTCTACAAAAAGAGTGTTTCATAACTGCTCTAGCAAAGGAAAGGTTCACCTCTGTGAGTTGAACACACACATCACAAAGCAGTTTGTGAAAATGCTTCGGTTTAGTTTTTATGGGAAGATATTCCCGCTTCTAACAAAGGCCTGAAAGAGCTCCAAATATCCACTTGCAGATGCTGCAAAAAGACTCTTTCCAAACTGCTCCATGAAAAAGAAGGTTCAACTCTGTGAGTTGAATGCACACATCATAAAGAAGTTTCAAAGAATGCTTCTGTCTAGGTTTTATGTGAAGATATTTCTTTTTCCACCATAGGCCTCAAAGCGCTCCAAATGAACACTTGCAGATTCTACAAAAAGAGTGTTTCATAACTGCTCTAGCAAAGGAAAGGTTCACCTCTGTGAGTTGAACACACACATCACAAAGCAGTTTGTGAGAATGCTTCTGTCCAGTTTTAATGGGAAGATATTCCCGCTTCTAACAAAGGCCTGAAAGAGCTCCAAATATCCACTTGCAGATGCTGCAAAAAGACTCTTTCCAAACTGCTCCATGAAAAGCAATGTTCAACTCTGTGAGTTGAATGCACACATCATAAAGAAGTTTCAAAGAATGCTTCTGTCTAGGTTTTATGTGAAGATATTTCCTTTTCCACCATAGGCCTCAAAGCGCTCCAAACGAACACTTGCAGATTCTACAAAAAGAGTGTTTCAAAACTGCTCTTTGAAAGGAAGTGTTCAACTCTGTGAGTTGGATTCATACTACACAAAGCAGTTTCACAGAACTCTTCTGTTTAGTTTTTAATGGAAGATATTCCCGTTTCCAACGAAGGCCTGAAAGGGCTCCAAATATCCACTTGCAGATTCTGCAAAAACACAGTTTCAAAACTGCTCTATCAAAAGGAAGGCTTATCTCTCTGAGTTGAATGCACACATCATAAGGAGCTTTCTGGGAATGCTTCTGCCTTGTTTATATATGAAGATATTTCTTTTTCCACCATAGGCCTCAAATCGCTCCAAATGAACACTTGCAGATTCTACAAAAAGAGTGTTTCATAACTGCTCTAGCAAAGGAAAGGTTCACCTCTGTGAGTTGAACACACACATCACAAAGCAGTTTGTGAGAATGCTTCTGTCCAGTTTTAATGGGAAGATATTCCCGCTTCTAACAAAGGCCTGAAAGAGCTCCAAATATCCACTTGCAGATGCTGCAAAAAGACTCTTTCCAAAGTGCTCCATGAAAAGGAAAGTTCAACTCTGTGAGTTGAATGCACACATCATAAAGAAGTTTCAAAGAATGCTTCTGTCTAGGTATTATGTGACGATATTTCCTTTTCCACCATAGGCCTCAAAGCGCTCCAAATGAACACATGTAGATTCTACAAAAAGAGTGTTTAAAAGCTGCGCTTTCAAAAGAAGTGTTCAACTCTGTGAGTTGGATTCATACTTCACAAAGCAGTTTCACAGAACGTTTCTGTTTCGTTTTTATGGGAAGATATTCCCGTTTGCAACGAAGGCCTGAAAGGGCTCTAAGTATCCACTTGCAGATTCTGCCAAAACACAGTTTCAAAACTGCTCTATCAAAAGGAAGGCTTATCTCTCCGAGTTGAATGCACACATCATAAAGAGGTTTCTGAGAATGCTTCTGCCTGGTTTATATGTGAAGATATTTCCTTTTCCACCATAGGCCTCAAAGCGCTCCAAACGAACACTTGCAGATTCTACAAAAAGAGTGTTTCAAAACTGCTCTTTCAAAAGAAGTGTTCAACTCTGTGAGTTGGATTCATACTACACAAAGCAGTTTCACAGAACTCTTCTGTTTAGTTTTTATGGGAAGATATTCCCGTTTCCAACGAAGGCCTGAAAGGGCTCCAAATATCCACTTGCAGATTCTGCAAAAACACAGGTTCAAAACTGCTCTATCAAAAGGAAGGCTTATCTCTCTGAGTTGAATGCACATATCATAAAGGGGTTTCTGAGAATGCTTCTGCCTTGTTTATATATGAAGATATTTCTTTTTCCACCATAGGCCTCAAAGCGCTCCAAATGAACACTTGCAGATTCTACAAAAAGAGTGTTTCATAACTGCTCTAGCAAAGGAAAGGTTCACCTCTGTGAGTTGAACACACACATCACAAAGCAGTTTGTGAGAATGCTTCGGTTTAGTTTTTATGGGAAGATATTCCCGCTTCTAACAAAGGCCTGAAAGAGCTCCAAATATCCACTTGCAGATGCTGCAAAAAGACTCTTTCCAAACTGCTCCATGAAAAAGAAGGTTCAACTCTGTGAGTTGAATGCACACATCATAAAGAAGTTTCAAAGAATGCTTCTGTCTAGGTTTTATGTGAAGATATTTCTTTTTCCACCATAGGCCTCAAAGCGCTCCAAATGAACACTTGCAGATTCTACAAAAAGAGTGTTTCATAACTGCTCTAGCAAAGGAAAGGTTCACCTCTGTGAGTTGAACACACACATCACAAAGCAGTTTGTGAGAATGCTTCTGTCCAGTTTTAATGGGAAGATATTCCCGCTTCTAACAAAGGCCTGAAAGAGCTCCAAATATCCACTTGCAGATGCTGCAAAAAGACTCTTTCCAAACTGCTCCATGAAAAGGAATGTTCATCTCTGTGAGTTGAATGCACACATCATAAAGAAGTTTCAAAGAATGCTTCTGTCTAGGTTTTATGTGAAGATATTTCCCTTTCCACCATAGGCCTCAAAGCGCTCCAAATGAACACTTGCAGATTCTACAAAAAGAGTGTTTCAAAGCTGCTCTTTCAAAAGAAGTGTTCAACTCTGTGAGTTGGATTCATACTTCACAAAGCAGTTTCACAGAACGTTTCTGTTTCGTTTTTATGGGAAGATATTCCCGTTTGCAACCAAAGCCTGAAAGGGCTCTAAGTATCCACTTGCAGATTCTGCCAAAACACACTTTCATAACTGCTCTATCAAAAGGAAGGCTTATCTCTCCGAGTTGAATGCACACATCATAAAGAGGTTTCTGAGAATGCTTCTGCCTGGTTTATATGTGAAGATATTTCCTTTTCCACCATAGGCCTCAAAGCGCTCCAAACGAACACTTGCAGATTCTACAAAAAGAGTGTTTCAAAACTGCTCTTTCAAAGGAAGTGTTCAACTCTGTGAGTTGGATTCATACTACACAAAGCAGTTTCACAGAACTCTTCTGTTTAGTTTTTATGGGAAGATATTCCCGTTTCCAACGAAGGCCTGAAAGGGCTCCAAATATCCACTTGCAGATTCTGCAAAAACACAGGTTCAAAACTGCTCTATCAAAAGGAAGGCTTATCTCTCTGAGTTGAATGCACACATCATAAAGGGGTTTCTGAGAATGCTTCTGCCTTGTTTATATATGAAGATATTTCTTTTTCCACCATAGGCCTCAAAGCGCTCCAAATGAACACTTGCAAATTCTACAAAAAGAGTGTTTCATAACTGCTCTAGCAAAGGAAAGGTTCACCTCTGTGAGTTGAACACACACATCACAAAGCAGTTTGTGAGAATGCTTCGGTTTAGTTTTTATGGGAAGATATTCCCGCTTCTAACAAAGGCCTGAAAGAGCTCCAAATATCCACTTGCAGATGCTGCAAAAAGACTCTTTCCAAACTGCTCCATGAAAAAGAAGGTTCAACTCTGTGAGTTGAATGCACACATCATAAAGAAGTTTCAAAGAATGCTTCTGTCTAGGTTTTATGTGAAGATATTTCTTTTTCCACCATAGGCCTCAAAGCGCTCCAAATGAACACTTGCAGATTCTACAAAAAGAGTGTTTCATAACTGCTCTAGCAAAGGAAAGGTTCACCTCTGTGAGTTGAACACACACATCACAAAGCAGTTTGTGAGAATGCTTCTGTCCAGTTTTTATGGGAAGATATTCTCGCTTCTAACAAAGGCCTGAAAGAGCTCCAAATATCCACTTGCAGATGCTGCCAAAAGACTCTTTCCAAACTGCTCCATGAAAAGGAAGGTTCAACTCTGTGAGTTGAATGCACACATCATAAAGAAGTTTCAAAGAATGCTTCTGTCTAGGTATTATGTGACGATATTTCCTTTTCCACCATAGGCCTCAAAGCGCTCCAAATGAACACATGTAGATTCTACAAAAAGAGTGTTTCAAAGCTGCTCTTTCAAAAGAAGTGTTCAACTCTGTGAGTTGGATTCATACTTCACAAAGCAGTTTCACAGAACGTTTCTGTTTCGTTTTTATCGGAAGATATTCCCGTTTGCAACGAAGGCCTGAAAGGGCTCTAAGTATCCACTTGCAGATTCTGCCAAAACACAGTTTCAAAACTGCTCTATCAAAAGGAAGGCTTATCTCTCCGAGTTGAATGCACACATCATAAAGAGGTTTCTGAGAATGCTTCTGCCTGGTTTATATGTGAAGATATTTCCTTTTCCACCATAGGCCTCAAAGCGCTCCAAACGAACACTTGCAGATTCTACAAAAAGAGTGTTTCAAAACTGCTCTTTCAAAGGAAGTGTTCAACTCTGTGAGTTGGATTCATACTACACAAAGCAGTTTCACAGAACTCTTCTGTTTAGTTTTTATGGGAAGATATTCCCGTTTCCAACGAAGGCCTGAAAGGGCTCCAAATATCCACTTGCAGATTCTGCAAAAATACAGTTTCAAAACTGCTCTATCAAAAGGAAGGCTTATCTCTCTGAGTTGAATGCACACATCATAAAGAGCTTTCTGAGAATGCTTCTGCCTTGTTTATATATGAAGATATTTCTTTTTCCACCATAGGCCTCAAATCGCTCCAAATGAACACTTGCAGATTCTACAAAAAGAGTGTTTCATAACTGCTCTAGCAAAGGAAAGGTTCACTTCTGTGAGTTGAACACACACATCTCAAAGCAGTTTGTGAGAATGCTTCGGTTTAGTTTTTATGGGAAGATATTCCCGCTTCTAGCAAAGGCCTGAAAGAGCTCCAAATATCCACTTGCAGATGCTGCAAAAAGACTCTTTCCAAACTGCTCCATGAAAAAGAAGGTTCAACTCTGTGAGTTGAATGCACACATCATAAAGAAGTTTCAAAGAATGCTTCTGTCTAGGTTTTATGTGAAGATATTTCTTTTTCCAACATAGGCCTCAAAGCGCTCCAAATGAACACTTGCAGATTCTACAAAAAGAGTGTTTCATAACTGCTCTAGCAAAGGAAAGGTTCACCTCTGTGAGTTGAACACACACATCACAAAGCAGTTTGTGAGAATGCTTCTGTCCAGTTTTAATGGGAAGATATTCCCGCTTCTAACAAAGGCCTGAAAGAGCTCCAAATATCCACTTGCAGATGCTGCAAAAAGACTCTTTCCAAACTGCTCCATGAAAAGGAATGTTCAACTCTGTGAGTTGAATGCACACATCATAAAGAAGTTTCAAAGAATGCTTCTGTCTAGGTTTTATGTGAAGATATTTCCCTTTCCACCATAGGCCTCAAAGCGCTCCAAATGAACACTTGCAGATTCTACAAAAAGAGTGTTTCAAAGCTGCTCTTTCAAAAGAAGTGTTCAACTCTTTGAGTTGGATTCATACTTCACAAAGCAGTTTCACAGAACGTTTCTGTTTCGTTTTTATGGGAAGATATTCCCGTTTGCAACGAAAGCCTGAAAGGGCTCTAAGTATCCACTTGCAGATTCTGCCAAAACACACTTTCAAAACTGCTCTATCAAAAGGAAGGCTTATCTCTCAGAGTTGAATGCACACATCATAAAGAGGTTTCTGAGAATGCTTCTGCCTGGTTTATATGTGAAGATATTTCCTTTTCCACCATAGGCCTCAAAGCGCTCCAAACGAACACTTGCAGATTCTACAAAAAGAGTGTTTCAAAACTGCTCTTTCAAAGGAAGTGTTCAACTCTGTGAGTTGGATTCATACTACACAAAGCAGTTTCACAGAACTCTTCTGTTTAGTTTTTATGGGAAGATATTCCCGTTTCCAACGAAAGCCTGAAAGGGCTCCAAATATCCACTTGCAGATTCTGCAAAAACACAGGTTCAAAACTGCTCTATCAAAAGGAAGGCTTATCTCTCTGAGTTGAATGCACACATCATAAAGGGGTTTCTGAGAATGCTTCTGCCTTGTTTATATATGAAGATATTTCTTTTTCCACCATAGGCCTCAAAGCGCTCCAAATGAACACTTGCAGATTCTACAAAAAGAGTGTTTCATAACTGCTCTAGCAAAGGAAAGGTTCACCTCTGTGAGTTGAACACACACATCACACAGCAGTTTGTGAGAATGCTTCTGTCCAGTTTTAATGGGAAGATATTCCCGCTTCTAACAAAGGCCTGAAAGAGCTCCAAATATCCACTTGCAGATGCTGCAAAAAGACTCTTTCCAAACTGCTCCATGAAAAGGAAAGTTCAACTCTGTGAGTTGAATGCACACATCATAAAGAAGTTTCAAAGAATGCTTCTCTCTAGGTATTATGTGACGATATTTCCTTTTCCACCATAGGCCTCAAAGCGCTCCAAATGAACACATGTAGATTCTACAAAAAGAGTGTTTAAAAGCTGCGCTTTCAAAAGAAGTGTTCAACTCTGTGAGTTGGATTCATACTTCACAAAGCAGTTTCACAGAACGTTTCTGTTTCGTTTTTATGGGAAGATATTCCCGTTTGCAACGAAGGCCTGAAAGGGCTCTAAGTATCCACTTGCAGATTCTGCCAAAACACAGTTTCAAAACTGCTCTATCAAAAGGAAGGCTTATCTCTCCGAGTTGAATGCACACATCATAAAGAGGTTTCTGAGAATGCTTCTGCCTGGTTTATATGTGAAGATATTTCCGTTTCCACCATAGGCCTCAAAGCGCTCCAAACGAACACTTGCAGATTCTACAAAAAGAGTGTTTCAAAACTGCTCTTTCAAAAGAAGTGTTCAACTCTGTGAGTTGGATTCATACTACACAAAGCAGTTTCACAGAACTCTTCTGTTTAGTTTTTATGGGAAGATATTCCCGCTTCTAACAAAGGCCTGAAAGAGCTCCAAATATCCACTTGCAGATGCTGCAAAAAGACTCTTTCCAAACTGCTCCATGAAAAAGAAGGTTCAACTCTGTGAGTTGAATGCACACATCATAAAGAAGTTTCAAAGAATGCTTCTGTCTAGGTTTTATGTGAAGATATTTCTTTTTCCACCATAGGCCTCAAAGCGCTCCAAATGAACACTTGCAGATTCTGCAAAAAGAGTGTTTCATAACTGCTCTAGCAAAGGAAAGGTTCACCTCTGTGAGTTGAACACACACATCACAAAGCAGTTTGTGAGAATGCTTCTGTCCAGTTTTAATGGGAAGATATTCCCGCTTCTAACAAAGGCCTGAAAGAGCTCCAAATATCCACTTGCAGATGCTGCAAAAAGACTCTTTCCAAACTGCTCCATGAAAAGGAATGTTCAACTCTGTGAGTTGAATGCACACATCATAAAGAAGTTTCAAAGAATGCTTCTGTCTAGGGTTTATGTGAAGATATTTCCTTTTCCACCATAGGCCTCAAAGCGCTCCAAATGAACACTTGCAGATTCTACAAAAAGAGTGTTTCAAAGCTGCTCTTTCAAAAGAAGTGTTCAACTCTGTGAGTTGGATTCATACTTCACAAAGGAGTTTCACAGAACGCTTCTGTTTAGTTTTTATGGGAAGATATTCCCGTTTCCAACGAACGCCTGAAAGGGCTCCAAATATACACGTGCAGATTCTGCAAAAACACAGTTGCAAAACTGCTCTATCAAAAGGAAGGCTTATCTCTCCGAGTTGAATGCACACATCATAAAGAGGTTTCTGAGAATGCTTCTGCCTGGATTATATGTGAAGATATTTCCTTTTCCACCGTAGGCCTCAAAGCGCTCCAAACGAACACTTGCAGATTCTACAAAAAGAGTGTTTCAAAACTGCTCTTTGAAAGGAAGTGTTCAACTCTGTGAGTTGGATTCATACTACACAAAGCAGTTTCACAGAACTCTTCTGTTTAGTTTTTAATGGAAGATATTCCCGTTTCCAACGAAGGCCTGAAAGGGCTCCAAATATCCACTTGCAGATTCTGCAAAAACACAGTTTCAAAACTGCTCTATCAAAAGGAAGGCTTATCTCTCTGAGTTGAATGCACACATCATAAAGAGCTTTCTGAGAATGCTTCTGCCTTGTTTATATATGAAGATATTTCTTTTTCCACCATAGGCCTCAAATCGCTCCAAATGAACACTTGCAGATTCTACAAAAAGAGTGTTTCATAACTGCTCTAGCAAAGGAAAGGTTCACCTCTGTGAGTTGAACACACACATCACAAAGCAGTTTGTGAGAATGCTTCTGTCCAGTTTTTATGGGAAGATATTCCCGCTTCTAACAAAGGCCTGAAAGAGCTCCAAATATCCACTTGTAGATGCTGCAAAAAGACTCTTTCCAAACTGCTCCATGAAAAGGAAGGTTCAACTCTGTGAGTTGAATGCACACATCATAAAGAAGTTTCAAAGAATGCTTCTGTCTAGGTATTATGTGACGATATTTCCTTTTCCACCATAGGCCTCAAAGCGCTCCAAATGAACACATGTAGATTCTACAAAAAGAGTGTTTCAAAGCTGCTCTTTCAAAAGAAGTGTTCAACTCTGTGAGTTGGATTCATACTTCACAAAGCAGTTTCACAGAACGTTTCTGTTTCGTTTTTATCAGAAGATATTCCCGTTTGCAACGAAGGCCTGAAAGGGCTCCAAGTATCCACTTGCAGATTCTGCCAAAACACAGTTTCAAAACTGCTCTATCAAAAGGAAGGCTTATCTCTCCGAGTTGAATGCACACATCATAAAGAGGTTTCTGAGAATGCTTCTGCCTGGTTTATATGTGAAGATATTTCCTTTTCCACCATAGGCCTCAAAGCGCTCCAAACGAACACTTGCAGATTCTACAAAAAGAGTGTTTCAAAACTGCTCTTTCAAAAGAAGTGTTCAACTCTGTGAGTTGGATTCATACTACACAAAGCAGTTTCACAGAACTCTTCTGTTTAGTTTTTATGGGAAGATATTCCCGTTTCCAACGAAGGCCTGAAAGGGCTCCAAATATCCACTTGCAGATTCTGCAAAAACACAGGTTCAAAACTGCTCTATCAAAAGGAAGGCTTATCTCTCTGAGTTGAATGCACACATCATAAAGGGGTTTCTGAGAATGCTTCTGCCTTGTTTATATATGAAGATATTTCTTTTTCCACCATAGGCCTCAAAGCGCTCCAAATGAACACTTGCAGATTCTACAAAAAGAGTGTTTCATAACTGCTCTAGCAAAGGAAAGGTTCACCTCTGTGAGTTGAACACACACATCACAAAGCAGTTTGTGAGAATGCTTCGGTTTAGTTTTTATGGGAAGATATTCCCGCTTCTAACAAAGGCCTGAAAGAGCTCCAAATATCCACTTGCAGATGCTGCAAAAAGACTCTTTCCAAACTGCTCCATGAAAAAGAAGGTTCAACTCTGTGAGTTGAATGCACACATCATAAAGAAGTTTCAAAGAATGCTTCTGTCTAGGTTTTATGTGAAGATATTTCTTTTTCCACCATAGGCCTCAAAGCGCTCCAAATGAACACTTGCAGATTCTACAAAAAGAGTGTTTCATAACTGCTCTAGCAAAGGAAAGGTTCACCTCTGTGAGTTGAACACACACATCACAAAGCAGTTTGTGAGAATGCTTCTGTCCAGTTTTAATGGGAAGATATTCCCGCTTCTAACAAAGGCCTGAAAGAGCTCCAAATATCCACTTGCAGATGCTGCAAAAAGACTCTTTCCAAACTGCTCCATGAAAAGGAATGTTCAACTCTGTGAGTTGAATGCACACATCATAAAGAAGTTTCAAAGAATGCTTCTGTCTAGGTTTTATGTGAAGATATTTCCTTTTCCACCATAGGCCTCAAAGCGCTCCAAATGAACACTTGCAGATTCTACAAAAAGTGTGTTTCAAAGCTGCTCTTTCAAAAGAAGTGTTCAACTCTGTGAGTTGGATTCATACTTCACAAAGGAGTTTCACAGAACGCTTCTGTTTAGTTTTTATGGGAAGATATTCCCGTTTCCAACGAAGGCCTGAAAGGGCTCCAAATATACACTTGCAGATTCTGCAAAAACACAGTTGCAAAACTGCTCTATCAAAAGGAAGGCTTATCTCTCCGAGTTGAATGCACACATCATAAAGGGGTTTCTGAGAATGCTTCTGCCTGGATTATATGTGAAGATATTTCCTTTTCCACCATAGGCCTCAAAGCGCTCCAAACGAACACTTGCAGATTCTACAAAAAGAGTGTTTCAAAACTGCTCTTTGAAAGGAAGTGTTCAACTCTGTGAGTTGGATTCATACTACACAAAGCAGTTTCACAGAACTCTTCTGTTTAGTTTTTATGGGAAGATATTCCCGTTTCCAACAAAGGCCTGAAAGGGCTCCAAATATCCACTTGCAGATTCTGCAAAAACACAGTTTCAAAACTGCTCTATCAAAAGGAAGGCTTATCTCTCTGAGTTGAATGCACACATCATAAAGAGCTTTCTGAGAATGCTTCTGCCTTGTTTATATATGAAGATATTTCTTTTTCCACCATAGGCCTCAAATCGCTCCAAATGAACACTTGCAGATTCTACAAAAAGGGTGTTTCATAACTGCTCTAGCAAAGGAAAGGTTCACCTCTGTGAGTTGAACACACACATCACAAAGCAGTTTGTGAGAATGCTTCTGTCCAGTTTTTATGGGAAGATATTCCCGCTTCTAACAAAGGCCTGAAAAAGCTCCAAATATCCACTTGCAGATGCTGCAAAAAGACTCTTTCCAAACTGCTCCATGAAAAGGAAGGTTCAACTCTGTGAGTTGAATGCACACATCATAAAGAAGTTTCAAAGAATGCTTCTGTCTAGGTATTATGTGACGATATTTCCTTTTCCACCATAGGCCTCAAAGCGCTCCAAATGAACACATGTAGATTCTACAAAAAGAGTGTTTCAAAGCTGCTCTTTCAAAAGAAGTGTTCAACTCTGTGAGTTGGATTCATACTTCACAAAGGAGTTTCACAGAACGCTTCTGTTTAGTTTTTATGGGAAGATATTCCCGTTTGCAACGAAGGCCTGAAAGGGCTCCAAGTATCCACTTGCAGATTCTGCCAAAACACAGTTTCAAAACTGCTCTATCAAAAGGAAGGCTTATCTCTCCGAGTTGAATGCACACATCATAAAGAGGTTTCTGAGAATGCTTCTGCCTGGATTATATGTGAAGATATTTCCTTTTCCACCATAGGCCTCAAAGCGCTCCAAACGAACACTTGCAGATTCTACAAAAAGAGTGTTTCAAAACTGCTCTTTGAAAGGAAGTGTTCAACTCTGTGAGTTGGATTCATACTACACAAAGCAGTTTCACAGAACTCTTCTGTTTAGTTTTTAATGGAAGATATTCCCGTTTCCAACGAAGGCCTGAAAGGGCTCCAAATATCCACTTGCAGATTCTGCAAAAACACAGTTTCAAAACTGCTCTATCAAAAGGAAAGCTTATCTCTCTGAGTTGAATGCACACATCATAAAGAGCTTTCTGAGAATGCTTCTGCCTTGTTTATATATGAAGATATTTCTTTTTCCACCATAGGCCTCAAATCGCTCCAAATGAACACTTGCAGATTCTACAAAAAGAGTGTTTCATAACTGCTCTAGCAAAGGAAAGGTTCACCTCTGTGAGTTGAACACACACATCACAAAGCAGTTTATGAGAATGCTTCTGTCCAGTTTTTATGGGAAGATATTCCCGCTTCTAACAAAGGCCTGAAAGAGCTCCAAATATCCACTTGCAGATGCTGCAAAAAGACTCTTTCCAAACTGCTCCATGAAAACGAAGGTTCAACTCTGTGAGTTGAATGCACACATCATAAAGAAGTTTCAAAGAATGCTTCTGTCTAGGTATTATGTGACGATATTTCCTTTTCCACCATAGGCCTCAAAGCGCTCCAAATGAACACATGTAGATTCTACAAAAAGAGTGTTTCAAAGCTGCTCTTTCAAAAGAAGTGTTCAACTCTGTGAGTTGGATTCATACTTCACAAAGCAGTTTCACAGAACGTTTCTGTTTCGTTTTTATGGGAAGATATTCCCGTTTGCAACGAAAGCCTGAAAGGGCTCTAAGTATCCACTTGCAGATTCTGCCAAAACACACTTTCAAAACTGCTCTATCAAAAGGAAGGCTTATCTCTCCGAGTTGAATGCACACATCATAAAGAGGTTTCTGAGAATGCTTCTGCCTGGTTTATATGTGAAGATATTTCCTTTTCCACCATAGGCCTCAAAGCGCTCCAAACGAACACTTGCAGATTCTACAAAAAGAGTGTTTCAAAACTGCTCTTTCAAAGGAAGTGTTCAACTCTGTGAGTTGGATTCATACTACACAAAGCAGTTTCACAGAACCCTTCTGTTTAGTTTTTATGGGAAGATATTCCCGTTTCCAACGAAGGCCTGAAAGGGCTCCAAATATCCACTTGCAGATTCTGCAAAAACACAGGTTCAAAACTGCTCTATCAAAAGGAAGGCTTATCTCTCTGAGTTGAATGCACACATCATAAAGGGGTTTCTGAGAATGCTTCTGCCTTGTTTATATATGAAGATATTTCTTTTTCCACCATAGGCCTCAAAGCGCTCCAAATGAACACTTGCAAATTCTACAAAAAGAGTGTTTCATAACTGCTCTAGCAAAGGAAAGGTTCACCTCTGTGAGTTGAACACACACATCACAAAGCAGTTTGTGAGAATGCTTCGGTTTAGTTTTTATGGGAAGATATTCCCGCTTCTAACAAAGGCCTGAAAGAGCTCCAAATATCCACTTGCAGATGCTGCAAAAAGACTCTTTCCAAACTGCTCCATGAAAAAGAAGGTTCAACTCTGTGAGTTGAATGCACACATCATAAAGAAGTTTCAAAGAATGCTTCTGTCTAGGTTTTATGTGAAGATATTTCTTTTTCCACCATAGGCCTCAAAGCGCTCCAAATGAACACTTGCAGATTCTACAAAAAGAGTGTTTCATAACTGCTCTAGCAAAGGAAAGGTTCACCTCTGTGAGTTGAACACACACATCACAAAGCAGTTTGTGAGAATGCTTCTGTCCAGTTTTAATGGGAAGATATTCCCGCTTCTAACAAAGGCCTGAAAGAGGTCCAAATATCCACTTGCAGATGCTGCAAAAAGACTCTTTCCAAACTGCTCCATGAAAAGGAATGTTCAACTCTGTGAGTTGAATGCACACATCATAAAGAAGTTTCAAAGAATGCTTCTGTCTAGGTTTTATGTGAAGATATTTCCTTTTCCACCATAGGCCTCAAAGCGCTCCAAATGAACACTTGCAGATTCTACAAAAAGAGTGTTTCAAAGCTGCTCTTTCAAAAGAAGTGTTCAACTCTGTGAGTTGGATTCATACTTCACAAAGGAGTTTCACAGAACGCTTCTGTTTAGTTTTTATGGGAAGATATTCCCGTTTCCAACGAAGGCCTGAAAGGGCTCCAAATATACACTTGCAGATTCTGCAAAAACACAGTTGCAAAACTGCTCTATCAAAAGGAAGGCTTATCTCTCCGAGTTGAATGCACACATCATAAAGAGGTTTCTGAGAATGCTTCTGCCTGGATTATATGTGAAGATATTTCCTGTTCCACCATAGGCCTCAAAGCGCTCCAAACGAACACTTGCAGATTCTACAAAAAGAGTGTTTCAAAACTGCTCTTTCAAAAGAAGTGTTCAACTCTGTGAGTTGGATTCATACTACACAAAGCAGTTTCACAGAACTCTTCTGTTTAGTTTTTATGGGAAGATATTCCCGTTTCCAACGAAGGCCTGAAAGGGCTCCAAATATCCACTTGCAGATTCTGCAAAAACACAGGTTCAAAACTGCTCTATCAAAAGGAAGGCTTATCTCTCTGAGGTGAATGCACACATCATAAAGGGGTTTCTGAGAATGCTTCTGCCTTGTTTATATATGAAGATATTTCTTTTTCCACCATAGGCCTCAAAGCGCTCCAAATGAACACTTGCAGATTCTACAAAAAGAGTGTTTCATAACTGCTCTAGCAAAGGAAAGGTTCACCTCTGTGAGTTGAACACACACATCACAAAGCAGTTTGTGAGAATGCTTCGGTTTAGTTTTTATGGGAAGATATTCCCGCTTCTAACAAAGGCCTGAAAGAGCTCCAAATATCCACTTGCAGATGCTGCAAAAAGACTCTTTCCAAACTGCTCCATGAAAAAGAAGGTTCAACTCTGTGAGTTGAATGCACACATCATAAAGAAGTTTCAAAGAATGCTTCTGTCTAGGTTTTATGTGAAGATATTTCTTTTTCCACCATAGGCCTCAAAGCGCTCCAAATGAACACTTGCAGATTCTACAAAAAGAGTGTTTCATAACTGCTCTAGCAAAGGAAAGGTTCACCTCTGTGAGTTGAACACACACATCACAAAGCAGTTTGTGAGAATGCTTCGGTTTAGTTTTTATGGGAAGATATTCCCGCTTCTAGCAAAGGCCTGAAAGAGCTCCAAATATCCACTTGCAGATGCTGCAAAAAGACTCTTTCCAAACTGCTCCATGAAAAAGAAGGTTCAACTCTGTGAGTTGAATGCACACATCATAAAGAAGTTTCAAAGAATGCTTCTGTCTAGGTTTTATGTGAAGATATTTCTTTTTCCACCATAGGCCTCAAAGCGCTCCAAATGAACACTTGCAGATTCTACAAAAAGAGTGTTTCATAACTGCTCTAGCAAAGGAAAGGTTCACCTCTGTGAGTTGAACACACACATCACAAAGCAGTTTGTGAGAATGCTTCTGTCCAGTTTTAATGGGAAGATATTCCCGCTTCTAACAAAGGCCTGAAAGAGCTCCAAATATCCACTTGCAGATGCTGCAAAAAGACTCTTTCCAAACTGCTCCATGAAAAGGAATGTTCAACTCTGTGAGTTGAATGCACACATCATAAAGAAGTTTCAAAGAATGCTTCTGTCTAGGTTTTATGTGATGTTATTTCCCTTTCCACCATAGTCCTCAAAGCGCTCCAAATGAACACTTGCAGATTCTAAAAAAAGAGTGTTTCAAAGCTGCTCTTTCAAAAGAAGTGTTCAACTCTGTGAGTTGGATTCATACTTCACAAAGCAGTTTCACAGAACGTTTCTGTTTCGTTTTTATGGGAAGATATTCCCGTTTGCAACGAAGGCCTGAAAGGGCTCTAAGTATCCACTTGCAGATTCTGCCAAAACACAATTTCAAAACTGCTCTATCAAAAGGAAGGCTTATCTCTCCGAGTTGAATGCACACATCATAAAGAGGTTTCTGAGAATGCTTCTGCCTGGTTTATATGTGAAGATATTTCCTTTTCCACCATAGGCCTCAAAGCGCTCCAAACGAACACTTGCAGATTGTACAAAAAGAGTGTTTCAAAACTGCTCTTTCAAAAGAAGTGTTCAACTCTGTGAGTTGGATTCATACTACACAAACCAGTTTCACAGAACTCTTCTGTTTAGTTTTTAATGGAAGATATTCCCGTTTCCAACGAAGGCCTGAAAGGGCTCCAAATATCCACTTGCAGATTCTGCAAAAACACAGTTTCAAAACTGCTCTATCAAAAGGAAGGCTTATCTCTCTGAGTTGAATGCACACATCATAAAGAGCTTTCTGAGAATGCTTCTGCCTTGTTTATATATGAAGATATTTCTTTTTCCACCATAGGCCTCAAATCGCTCCAAATGAACACTTGCCGATTCTACAAAAAGAGTGTTTCATAACTGCTCTAGCAAAGGAAAGGTTCACCTCTGTGAGTTGAACACACACATCACAAAGCAGTTTGTGAGAATGCTTCTGTCCAGGTTTTATGGGAAGATATTCCCGCTTCTAACAAAGGCCTGAAAGAGCTCCAAATATCCACTTGCAGATGCTGCAAAAAGACTCTTTCCAAACTGCTCCATGAAAAGGAAGGTTCAACTCTGTGAGTTGAATGCACACATCATAAAGAAGTTTCAAAGAATGCTTCTGTCTAGGTATTATGTGACGATATTTCCTTTTCCACCATAGGCCTCAAAGCGCTCCAAATGAACACATGTAGATTCTACAAAAAGAGTGTTTCAAAGCTGCTCTTTCAAAAGAAGTGTTCAACTCTGTGAGTTGGATTCATACTTCACAAAGCAGTTTCACAGAACGTTTCTGTTTCGTTTTTATGGGAAGATATTCCCGTTTGCAACGAAGGCCTGAAAGGGCTCTAAGTATCCACTTGCAGATTCTGCCAAAACACAGTTTCAAAACTGCTCTATCAAAAGGAAGGCTTATCTCTCCGAGTTGAATGCACACATCATAAAGGGGTTTCTGAGAATGCTTCTACCTAGTTTATATGTGAAGATATTTCCTTTTCCACCATAGGCCTCAAAGTGCTCCAAACGAACACTTGCAGATTCTACAAAAAGAGTGTTTCAAAACTGCTCTTTCAAAGGAAGTGTTCAACTCTGTGAGTTGGATTCATACTACACAAAGCAGTTTCACAGAACTCTTCTGTTTAGTTTTTATGGGAAGATATTCCCGTTTCCAACGAAGGCCTGAAAGGGCTCCAAATATCCACTTGCAGATTCTGCAAAAATACAGTTTCAAAACTGCTCTATCAAAAGGAAGGCTTATCTCTCTGAGTTGAATGCACACATCATAAAGAGCTTTCTGAGAATGCTTCTGCCTTGTTTATATATGAAGATATTTCTTTTTCCACCTTAGGCCTCAAATCGCTCCAAATGAACACTTGCAGATTCTACAAAAAGAGTGTTTCATAACTGCTCTAGCAAAGGAAAGGTTCACCTCTGTGAGTTGAACACACACATCTCAAAGCAGTTTGTGAGAATGCTTCTGTCCAGTTTTTATGGGAAGATATTCCCGCTTCTAGCAAAGGCCTGAAAGAGCTCCAAATATCCACTTGCAGATGCTGCAAAAAGACTCTTTCCAAACTGCTCCATGAAAAAGAAGGTTCAACTCTGTGAGTTGAATGCACACATCATAAAGAAGTTTCAAAGAATGCTTCTGTCTTGGTTTTATGTGAAGATATTTCTTTTTCCACCATAGGCCTCAAAGCGCTCCAAATGAACACTTGCAGATTCTACAAAAAGAGTGTTTCATAACTGCTCTAGCAAAGGAAAGGTTCACCTCTGTGAGTTGAACACACACATCACAAAGCAGTTTGTGAGAATGCTTCTGTCCAGTTTTAATGGGAAGATATTCCCGCTTCTAACAAAGGCCTGAAAGAGCTCCAAATATCCACTTGCAGATGCTGCAAAAAGACTCTTTCCAAACTGCTCCATGAAAAGGAAAGTTCAACTCTGTGAGTTGAATGCACACATCATAAAGAAGTTTCAAAGAATGCTTCTGTCTAGGTATTATGTGACGATATTTCCTTTTCCACCATAGGCCTCAAAGCGCTCCAAATGAACACATGTAGATTCTACAAAAAGAGTGTTTCAAAGCTGCTCTTTCAAAGGAAGTGTTCAACTCTTTGTGTTGGATTCATACTTCACAAAGCAGTTTCACAGAACGTTTCTGTTTCGTTTTTATGGGAAGATATTCCCGTTTGCAACGAAGGCCTGAAAGGGCTCTAAGTATCCACTTGCAGATTCTGCCAAAACACAGTTTCAAAACTGCTCTATCAAAAGGAAGGCTTATCTCTCCGAGTTGAATGCACACATCATAAAGAGGTTTCTGAGAATGCTTCTGCCTGGTTTATATGTGAAGATATTTCCTTTTCCACCATAGGCCTCAAAGCGCTCCAAACGAACACTTGCAGATTCTACAAAAAGAGTGTTTCAAAACTGGTCTTTCAAAGGAAGTGTTCAACTCTGTGAGTTGGATTCATACTACACAAAGCAGTTTCACAGAACTCTTCTGTTTAGTTTTTATGGGAAGATATTCCCGTTTCCAACGAAGGCCTGAAAGGGCTCCAAATATCCACTTGCAGATTCTGCAAAAACACAGTTTCAAAGCTGCTCTATCAAAAGGAAGGCTTATCTCTCTGAGTTGAATGCACACATCAGAAAGAGCTTTCTGAGAATGCTTCTGCCTTGTTTATATATGAAGATATTTCTTTTTCCACCATAGGCCTCAAATCGCTCCAAATGAACACTTGCAGATTCTACAAAAAGAGTGTTTCATAACTGCTCTAGCAAAGGAAAGGTTCACCTCTGTGAGTTGAACACACACATCACAAAGCAGTTTGTGAGAATGCTTCTGTCCAGTTTTTATGGGAAGATATTCCCGCTTCTAACAAAGGCCTGAAAGAGCTCCAAATATCCACTTGCAGATGCTGCAAAAAGACTCTTTCCAAACTGCTCCATGAAAAGGAAGGTTCAACTCTGTGAGTTGAATGCACACATCATAAAGAAGTTTCAAAGAATGCTTCTGTCTAGGTATTATGTGACGATATTTCCTTTTCCACCATAGGCCTCAAAGCGCTCCAAATGAACACATGTAGATTCTACAAAGAGAGTGTTTCAAAGCTGCTCTTTCAAAAGAAGTGTTCAACTCTGTGAGTTGGATTCATACTTCACAAAGCAGTTTCACAGAACGTTTCTGTTTCCTTTTTATGGGAAGATATTCCCGTTTGCAACGAAGGCCTGAAAGGGCTCTAAGTATCCACTTGCAGATTCTGCCAAAACACAGTTTCAAAACTGCTCTATCAAAAGGAAGGCTTATCTCTCCGAGTTGAATGCACACATCATAAAGGGGTTTCTGAGAATGCTTCTGCCTGGTTTATATGGGAAGATATTTCCTTTTCCACCATAGGCCTCAAAGCGCTCCAAACGAACACTTGCAGATTCTACAAAAAGAGTGTTTCAAAACTGCTCTTTCAAAGGAAGTGTTCAACTCTGTGAGTTGGATTCATACTACACAAAGCAGTTTCACAGAACTCTTCTGTTTAGTTTTTATGGGAAGATATTCCCGTTTCCAACGAAGGCCTGAAAGGGCTCCAAATATCCACTTGCAGATTCTGCAAAAATACAGTTTCAAAACTGCTCTATCAAAAGGAAGGCTTATCTCTCTGAGTTGAATGCACACATCATAAAGAGCTTTCTGAGAATGCTTCTGCCTTGTTTATATATGAAGATATTTCTTTTTCCACCTTAGGCGTCAAATCGCTCCAAATGAACACTTTCAGATTCTACAAAAAGAGTGTTTCATAACTGCTCTAGCAAAGGAAAGGTTCACCTCTGTGAGTTGAACACACACATCTCAAAGCAGTTTGTGAGAATGCTTCTGTCCAGTTTTTATGGGAAGATATTCCCGCTTCTAGGAAAGGCCTGAAAGAGCTCAAAATATCCACTTGCAGATGCTGCAAAAAGACTCTTTCCAAACTGCTCCATGAAAAAGAAGGTTCAACTCTGTGAGTTGAATGCACACATCATAAAGAAGTTTCAAAGAATGCTTCTGTCTAGGTTTTATGTGAAGATATTTCTTTTTCCACCATAGGCCTCAAAGCGCTCCAAATGAACACTTGCAGATTCTACAAAAAGAGTGTTTCATAACTGCTCTAGCAAAGGAAAGGTTCACCTCTGTGAGTTGAACACACACATCGCAAAGCAGTTTGTGAGAATGCTTCTGTCCAGTTTTAATGGGAAGATATTCCCGCTTCTAACAAAGGCCTGAAAGAGCTCCAAATATCCACTTGCAGATGCTGCAAAAAGACTCTTTCCAAACTGCTCCATGAAAAGGAAAGTTCAACTCTGTGAGTTGAATGCACACATCATAAAGAAGTTTCAAAGAATGCTTCTGTCTAGGTATTATGTGACGATATTTCCTTTTCCACCATAGGCCTCAAAGCGCTCCAAATGAACACATGTAGATTCTACAAAAAGAGTGTTTCAAAGCTGCTCTTTCAAAAGAAGTGTTCAACTCTGTGAGTTGGATTCATACTTCACAAAGCAGTTTCACAGAACGTTTCTGTTTCGTTTTTATGGGAAGATATTCCCGTTTGCAACGAAGGCCTGAAAGGGCTCTAAGTATCCACTTGCAGATTCTGCCAAAACACACTTTCAAAACTGCTCTATCAAAAGGAAGGCTTATCTCTCCGAGTTGAATGCACACATCATAAAGAGGTTTCTGAGAATGCTTCTGCCTGGTTTATATGTGAAGATATTTCCTTTTCCACCATAGGCCTCAAAGCGCTCCAAACGAACACTTGCAGATTCTACAAAAAGAGTGTTTCAAAACTGCTCTTTCAAAGGAAGTGTTCAACTCTGTGAGTTGGATTCATTCTACACAAAGCAGTTTCACAGAACTCTTCTGTTTAGTTTTTATGTGAAGATATTCCCGTTTCCAAAGAAGGCCTGAAAGGGCTCCAAATATCCACTTGCAGATTCTGCAAAAACACAGGTTCAAAACTGCTCTATCAAAAGGAAGGCTTATCTCTCTGAGTTGAATGCACACATCATAAAGGGGTTTCTGAGAATGCTTCTGCCTTGTTTATATATGAAGATATTTCTTTTTCCACCATAGGCCTCAAAGCGCTCCAAATGAACACTTGCAGATTCTACAAAAAGAGTGTTTCATAACTGCTCTAGCAAAGGAAAGGTTCACCTCTGTGAGTTGAACACACACATCACAAAGCAGTTTGTGAGAATGCTTCTGTCCAGTTTTTATGGGAAGATATTCCCGCTTCTAACAAAGGCCTGAAAGAGCTCCAAATATCCACTTGCAGATGCTGCAAAAAGACTCTTTCCAAACTGCTCCATGAAAAAGAAGGTTCAACTCTGTGAGTTGAATGCACACATCATAAAGAAGTTTCAAAGAATGCTTCTGTCTAGGTTTTATGTGAAGATATTTCTTTTTCCACCATAGGCCTCAAAGCGCTCCAAATGAACACTTGCAGATTCTACAAAAAGAGTGTTTCATAACTGCTCTAGCAAAGGAAAGGTTCACCTCTGTGAGTTGAACACACACATCACAAAGCAGTTTGTGAGAATGCTTCTGTCCAGTTTTAATGGGAAGATATTCCCGCTTCTAACAAAGGCCTGAAAGAGCTCCAAATATCCACTTGCAGATGCTGCAAAAAGACTCTTTCCAAACTGCTCCATGAAAAGGAATGTTCAACTCTGTGAGTTGAATGCACACATCATAAAGAAGTTTCAAAGAATGCTTCTGTCTAGGTTTTATGTGAAGATATTTCCTTTTCCACCATAGGCCTCAAAGCGCTCCAAATGAACACTTGCAGATTCTACAAAAAGAGTGTTTCAAAGCTGCTCTTTCAAAAGAAGTGTTCAACTCGGTGAGTTGGATTCATACTTCACAAAGGAGTTTCACAGAACGCTTCTGTTTAGTTTTTATGGGAAGATATTCCCGTTTCCAACGAAGGCCTGAAAGGGCTCCAAATATCCACTTGCAGATTCTGCAAAAACACAGTTTCAAAACTGCTCTATCAAAAGGAAGGCTTATCTCTCTGAGTTGAATGCACACATCATAAAGAGCTTTCTGAGAATGCTTCTGCCTTGTTTATATATGAAGATATTTCTTTTTCCACCATAGGCCTCAAATCGCTCCAAATGAACACTTGCAGATTCTACAAAAAGAGTGTTTCATAACTGCTCTAGCAAAGGAAAGGTTCACCTCTGTGAGTTGAACACACACATCACAAAGCAGTTTGTGAGAATGCTTCTGTCCAGTTTTTATGGGAAGATATTCCCGCTTCTAACAAAGGCCTGAAAGAGCTCCAAATATCCACTTGCAGATGCTGCAAAAAGACTCTTTCCAAACTGCTCCGTGAAAAGGAAGGTTCAACTCTGTGAGTTGAATGCACACATCATAAAGAAGTTTCAAAGAATGCTTCTGTCTAGGTATTATGTGACGATATTTCCTTTTCCACCATAGGCCTCAAAGCGCTCCAAATGAACACATGTAGATTCTACAAAAAGAGTGTTTAAAAGCTGCTCTTTCAAAAGAAGTGTTCAACTCTGTGAGTTGGATTCATACTTCACAAAGCAGTTTCACAGAACGTTTCTGTTTCGTTTTTATGGGAAGATATTCCCGTTTGCAACGAAGGCCTGAAAGGGCTCTAAGTATCCACTTGCAGATTCTGCCAAAACACACTTTCAAAACTGCTCTATCAAAAGGAAGGCTTATCTCTCCGAGTTGAATGCACACATCATAAAGAGGTTTCTGAGAATGCTTCTGCCTGGTTTATATGTGAAGATATTTCCTTTTCCACCATAGGCCTCAAAGCGCTCCAAACGAACACTTGCAGATTCTACAAAAAGAGTGTTTCAAAACTGCTCTTTCAAAGGAAGTGTTCAACTCTGTGAGTTGGATTCATACTACAAAAAGCAGTTTCACAGAACTCTTCTGTTTAGTTTTTATGGGAAGATATTCCCGTCTCCAACGAAGGCCTGAAAGGGCTCCAAATATCCACTTGCAGATTCTGCAAAAATACAGTTTCAAAGCTGCTCTATCAAAAGGAAGGCTTATCTCTCTGAGTTGAATGCACACATCATAAAGAGCTTTCTGAGAATGCTTCTGCCTTGTTTATATATGAAGATATTTCTTTTTCCACCATAGGCCTCCAAGCGCTCCAAATGAACACTTGCAGATTCTACAAAAAGAGTGTTTCATAACTGCTCTAGCAAAGGAAAGGTTCACCTCTGTGAGTTGAACACACACATCACAAAGCAGTTTGTGAGAATGCTTCGGTTTAGTTTTTATGGGAAGATATTCCCGCTTCTAACAAAGGCCTGAAAGAGCTCCAAATATCCACTTGCAGATGCTGCAAAAAGACTCTTTCCAAACTGCTCCATGAAAAAGAAGGTTCAACTCTGTGAGTTGAATGCACACATCATAAAGAAGTTTCAAAGAATGCTTCTGTCTAGGTTTTATGTGAAGATATTTCTTTTTCCACCATAGGCCTCAAAGCGCTCCAAATGAACACTTGCAGATTCTGCAAAAAGAGTGTTTCATAACTGCTCTAGCAAAGGAAAGGTTCACCTCTGTGAGTTGAACACACACATCACAAAGCAGTTTGTGAGAATGCTTCTGTCCAGTTTTAATGGGAAGATATTCCCGCTTCTAACAAAGGCCTGAAAGAGCTCCAAATATCCACTTGCAGATGCTGCAAAAAGACTCTTTCCAAACTGCTCCATGAAAAGGAATGTTCAACTCTGTGAGTTGAATGCACACATCATAAAGAAGTTTCAAAGAATGCTTCTGTCTAGGTTTTATGTGAAGATATTTCCTTTTCCACCATAGGCCTCAAAGCGCTCCAAATGAACACTTGCAGATTCTACAAAAAGAGTGTTTCAAAACTGCTCTTTGAAAGTAAGTGTTCAACTCTGTGAGTTGGATTCATACTACACAAAGCAGTTTCACAGAACTCTTCTGTTTAGTTTTTAATGGAAGATATTCCCGTTTCCAACGAAGGCCTGAAAGGGCTCCAAATATCCACTTGCAGATTCTGCAAAAACACAGTTTCAAAACTGCTCTATCAAAAGGAAGGCTTATCTCTCTGAGTTGAATGCACACATCATAAAGAGCTTTCTGAGAATGCTTCTGCCTTGTTTATATATGAAGATATTTCTTTTTCCACCATAGGCCTCAAATCGCTCCAAATGAACACTTGCAGATTCTACAAAAAGAGTGTTTCATAACTGCTCTAGCAAAGGAAAGGTTCACCTCTGTGAGTTGAACACACACATCACAAAGCAGTTTGTGAGAATGCTTCTGTCCAGTTTTTATGGGAAGATATTCCCGCTTCTAACAAAGGCCTGAAAGAGCTCCAAATATCCACTTGCAGATGCTGCAAAAAGACTCTTTCCAAACTGCTCCGTGAAAAGGAAGGTTCAACTCTGTGAGTTGAATGCACACATCATAAAGAAGTTTCAAAGAATGCTTCTGTCTAGGTATTATGTGACGATATTTCCTTTTCCACCATAGGCCTCAAAGCGCTCCAAATGAACACATGTAGATTCTACAAAAAGAGTGTTTCAAAGCTGCTCTTTCAAAAGAAGTGTTCAACTCTGTGAGTTGGATTCATACTTCACAAAGCAGTTTCACAGAACGTTTCTGTTTCGTTTTTATGGGAAGATATTCCCGTTTGCAACGAAGGCCTGAAAGGGCTCTAAGTATCCACTTGCAGATTCTGCCAAAACACAGTTTCAAAACTGCTCTATCAAAAGGAAGGCTTATCTCTCCGAGTTGAATGCACACATCATAAAGAGGTTTCTGAGAATGCTTCTGCCTGGTTTATATGTGAAGATATTTCCTTTTCCACCATAGGCCTCAAAGCGCTCCAAACGAACACTTGCAGATTCTACAAAAAGAGTGTTTCAAAACTGCTCTTTCAAAGGAAGTGTTCAACTCTGTGAGTTGGATTCATACTACACAAAGCAGTTTCACAGAACTCTTCTGTTTAGTTTTTATGGGAAGATATTCCCGTCTCCAACGAAGGCCTGAAAGGGCTCCAAATATCCACTTGCAGATTCTGCAAAAATACAGTTTCAAAGCTGCTCTATCAAAAGGAAGGCTTATCTCTCTGAGTTGAATGCACACATCATAAAGAGCTTTCTGAGAATGCTTCTGCCTTGTTTATATATGAAGATATTTCTTTTTCCACCATAGGCCTCCAAGCGCTCCAAATGAACACTTGCAGATTCTACAAAAAGAGTGTTTCATAACTGCTCTAGCAAAGGAAAGGTTCACCTCTGTGAGTTGAACACACACATCACAAAGCAGTTTGTGAGAATGCTTCGGTTTAGTTTTTATGGGAAGATATTCCCGCTTCTAACAAAGGCCTGAAAGAGCTCCAAATATCCACTTGCAGATGCTGCAAAAAGACTCTTTCCAAACTGCTCCATGAAAAAGAAGGTTCAACTCTGTGAGTTGAATGCACACATCATAAAGAAGTTTCAAAGAATGCTTCTGTCTAGGTTTTATGTGAAGATATTTCTTTTTCCACCATAGGCCTCAAAGCGCTCCAAATGAACACTTGCAGATTCTGCAAAAAGAGTGTTTCATAACTGCTCTAGCAAAGGAAAGGTTCACCTCTGTGAGTTGAACACACACATCACAAAGCAGTTTGTGAGAATGCTTCTGTCCAGTTTTAATGGGAAGATATTCCCGCTTCTAACAAAGGCCTGAAAGAGCTCCAAATATCCACTTGCAGATGCTGCAAAAAGACTCTTTCCAAACTGCTCCATGAAAAGGAATGTTCAACTCTGTGAGTTGAATGCACACATCATAAAGAAGTTTCAAAGAATGCTTCTGTCTAGGTTTTATGTGAAGATATTTCCTTTTCCACCATAGGCCTCAAAGCGCTCCAAATGAACACTTGCAGATTCTACAAAAAGAGTGTTTCAAAACTGCTCTTTGAAAGTAAGTGTTCAACTCTGTGAGTTGGATTCATACTACACAAAGCAGTTTCACAGAACTCTTCTGTTTAGTTTTTAATGGAAGATATTCCCGTTTCCAACGAAGGCCTGAAAGGGCTCCAAATATCCACTTGCAGATTCTGCAAAAACACAGTTTCAAAACTGCTCTATCAAAAGGAAGGCTTATCTCTCTGAGTTGAATGCACACATCATAAAGAGCTTTCTGAGAATGCTTCTGCCTTGTTTATATATGAAGATATTTCTTTTTCCACCATAGGCCTCAAATCGCTCCAAATGAACACTTGCAGATTCTACAAAAAGAGTGTTTCATAACTGCTCTAGCAAAGGAAAGGTTCACCTCTGTGAGTTGAACACACACATCACAAAGCAGTTTGTGAGAATGCTTCTGTCCAGTTTTTATGGGAAGATATTCCCGCTTCTAACAAAGGCCTGAAAGAGCTCCAAATATCCACTTGCAGATGCTGCAAAAAGACTCTTTCCAAACTGCTCCGTGAAAAGGAAGGTTCAACTCTGTGAGTTGAATGCACACATCATAAAGAAGTTTCAAAGAATGCTTCTGTCTAGGTATTATGTGACGATATTTCCTTTTCCACCATAGGCCTCAAAGCGCTCCAAATGAACACATGTAGATTCTACAAAAAGAGTGTTTCAAAGCTGCTCTTTCAAAAGAAGTGTTCAACTCTGTGAGTTGGATTCATACTTCACAAAGCAGTTTCACAGAACGTTTCTGTTTCGTTTTTATGGGAAGATATTCCCGTTTGCAACGAAGGCCTGAAAGGGCTCTAAGTATCCACTTGCAGATTCTGCCAAAACACAGTTTCAAAACTGCTCTATCAAAAGGAAGGCTTATCTCTCCGAGTTGAATGCACACATCATAAAGAGGTTTCTGAGAATGCTTCTGCCTGGTTTATATGTGAAGATATTTCCTTTTCCACCATAGGCCTCAAAGCGCTCCAAACGAACACTTGCAGATTCTACAAAAAGAGTGTTTCAAAACTGCTCTTTCAAAGGAAGTGTTCAACTCTGTGAGTTGGATTCATACTACACAAAGCAGTTTCACAGAACTCTTCTGTTTAGTTTTTATGGGAAGATATTCCCGTTTCCAACGAAGGCCTGAAAGGGCTCCAAATATCCACTTGCAGATTCTGCAAATATACAGTTTCAAAGCTGCTCTATCAAAAGGAAGGCTTATCTCTCTGAGTTGAATGCACACATCATAAAGAGCTTTCTGAGAATGCTTCTGCCTTGTTTATATATGAAGATATTTCTTTTTCCACCATAGGCCTCCAAGCGCTCCAAATGAACACTTGCAGATTCTACAAAAAGAGTGTTTCATAACTGCTCTAGCAAAGGAAAGGTTCACCTCTGTGAGTTGAACACACACATCACAAAGCAGTTTGTGAGAATGCTTCTGTCCAGTTTTTATGGGAAGATATTCCCACTTCTAACAAAGGCCTGAAAGAGCTCCAAATATCCACTTGCAGATGCTGCAAAAAGACTCTTTCCAAACTGCTCCATGAAAAGGAAGGTTCAACTCTGTGAGTTGAATGCACACATCATAAAGAAGTTTCAAAGAATGCTTCTGTCTAGGTATTATGTGACGATATTTCCTTTTCCACCATAGGCCTCAAAGCGCTCCAAATGAACACATGTAGATTCTACAAAAAGAGTGTTTCAAAGCTGCTCTTTCAAAAGAAGTGTTCAACTCTGTGAGTTGGATTCATACTTCACAAAGCAGTTTCACAGAACGTTTCTGTTTCGTTTTTATGGGAAGATATTCCCGTTTGCAACGAAGGCCTGAAAGGGCTCTAAGTATCCACTTGCAGATTCTGCCAAAACACAGTTTCAAAACTGCTCTATCAAAAGGAAGGCTTATCTCTCCGAGTTGAATGCACACATCATAAAGGGGTTTCTGAGAATGCTTCTGCCTGGTTTATATGGGAAGATATTTCCTTTTCCACCATAGGCCTCAAAGCGCTCCAAACGAACACTTGCAGATTCTACAAAAAGAGTGTTTCAAAACTGCTCTTTCAAAGGAAGTGTTCAACTCTGTGAGTTGGATTCATACTACACAAAGCAGTTTCACAGAACTCTTCTGTTTAGTTTTTATGGGAAGATATTCCCGTTTCCAACGAAGGCCTGAAAGGGCTCCAAATATCCACTTGCAGATTCTGCAAAAACACAGTTTCAAAACTGCTCTATCAAAAGGAAGGCTTATCTCTCTGAGTTGAATGCACACATCATAAAGAGCTTTCTGAGAATGCTTCTGCCTTGTTTATATATGAAGATATTTCTTTTTCCACCTTAGGCGTCAAATCGCTCCAAATGAACACTTGCAGATTCTACAAAAAGAGTGTTTCATAACTGCTCTAGCAAAGGAAAGGTTCACCTCTGTGAGTTGAACACACACATCTCAAAGCAGTTTGTGAGAATGCTTCTGTCCAGTTTTTATGGGAAGATATTCCCGCTTCTAGGAAAGGCCTGAAAGAGCTCCAAATATCCACTTGCAGATGCTGCAAAAAGACTCTTTCCAAACTGCTCCATGAAAAAGAAGGTTCAACTCTGTGAGTTGAATGCACACATCATAAAGAAGTTTCAAAGAATGCTTCTGTCTAGGTTTTATGTGAAGATATTTCTTTTTCCACCATAGGCCTCAAAGCGCTCCAAATGAACACTTGCAGATTCTACAAAAAGAGTGTTTCATAACTGCTCTAGCAAAGGAAAGGTTCACCTCTGTGAGTTGAACACACACATCGCAAAGCAGTTTGTGAGAATGCTTCTGTCCTGTTTTAATGGGAAGATATTCCCGCTTCTAACAAAGGCCTGAAAGAGCTCCAAATATCCACTTGCAGATGCTGCAAAAAGACTCTTTCCAAACTGCTCCATGAAAAGGAAAGTTCAACTCTGTGAGTTGAATGCACACATCATAAAGAAGTTTCAAAGAATGCTTCTGTCTAGGTATTATGTGACGATATTTCCTTTTCCACCATAGGCCTCAAAGCGCTCCAAATGAACACATGTAGATTCTACAAAAAGAGTGTTTCAAAGCTGCTCTTTCAAAAGAAGTGTTCAACTCTGTGAGTTGGATTCATACTTCACAAAGCAGTTTCACAGAACGTTTCTGTTTCGTTTTTATGGGAAGATATTCCCGTTTGCAACGAAGGCCTGAAAGGGCTCTAAGTATACACTTGCAGATTCTGCAAAAACACAGTTGCAAAACTGCTCTATCAAAAGGAAGGCTTATCTCTCCGAGTTGAATGCACACATCATAAAGAGGTTTCTGAGAATGCTTCTGCCTGGATTATATGTGAAGATATTTCCTTTTCCACCATAGGCCTCAAAGCGCTCCAAACGAACACTTGCAGATTCTACAAGAAGAGTGTTTCAAAACTGCTCTTTGAAAGGAAGTGTTCAACTCTGTGAGTTGGATTCATACTACACAAAGCAGTTTCACAGAACTCTTCTGTTTAGTTTTTAAAGGAAGATATTCCCGTTTCCAACGAAGGCCTGAAAGGGCTCCAAATATCCACTTGCAGATTCTGCAAAAACACAGTTTCAAAACTGCTCTATCAAAAGGAAGGCTTATCTCTCTGAGTTGAATGCACACATCATAAAGAGCTTTCTGAGAATGCTTCTGCCTTGTTTATATATGAAGATATTTCTTTTTCCACCATAGGCCTCAAATCGCTCCAAATGAACACTTGCAGATTCTACAAAAAGAGTGTTTCATAACTGCTCTAGCAAAGGAAAGGTTCACCTCTGTGAGTTGAACACACACATCTCAAAGCAGTTTGTGAGAATGCTTCTGTCCAGTTTTTATGGGAAGATATTCCCGCTTCTAACAAAGGCCTGAAAGAGCTCCAAATATCCACTTGCAGATGCTGCAAAAAGACTCTTTCCAAACTGCTCCATGAAAAGGAAAGTTCAACTCTGTGAGTTGAATGCACACATCATAAAGAAGTTTCAAAGAACGCTTCTGTCTAGGTATTATGTGACGATATTTCCTTTTCCACCCTAGGCCTCAAAGCGCTCCAAATGAACACATGTAGATTCTACAAAAAGAGTGTTTAAAAGCTGCGCTTTCAAAAGAAGTGTTCAACTCTGTGAGTTGGATTCATACTTCACAAAGCAGTTTCACAGAACGTTTCTGTTTCGTTTTTATGGGAAGATATTCCCGTTTGCAACGAAGGCCTGAAAGGGCTCTAAGTATCCACTTGCAGATTCTGCCAAAACACACTTTCAAAACTGCTCTATCAAAAGGAAGGCTTATCTCTCCGAGTTGAATGCACACATCATAAAGAGGTTTCTGAGAATGCTTCTGCCTGGTTTATATGTGAAGATATTTCCTTTTCCACCATCGGCCTCAAAGCGCTCCAAACGAACACTTGCAGATTCTACAAAAAGACTGTTTCAAAACTGCTCTTTCAAAAGAAGTGTTCAACTCTGTGAGTTGGATTCATACTACACAAAGCAGTTTCACAGAACTCTTCTGTTTAGTTTTTATGGGAAGATATTCCCGTTTCCAACGAAGGCCTGAAAGGGCTCCAAATATCCACTTGCAGATTCTGCAAAAACACAGTTTCAAAACTGCTCTATCAAAAGGAAGGCTTATCTCTCTGAGTTGAATGCACACATCATAAAGAGCTTTCTGAGAATGCTTCTGCCTTGTTTATATATGAAGATATTTCTTTTTCCACCATAGGCCTCAAATCGCTCCAAATGAACACTTGCAGATTCTACAAAAAGAGTGTTTCATAACTGCTCTAGCAAAGGAAAGGTTCACCTCTGTGAGTTGAACACACACATCACAAAGCAGTTTGTGAGAATGCTTCTGTCCAGTTTTTATGGGAAGATATTCCCGCTTCTAACAAAGGCCTGAAAGAGCTCCAAATATCCACTTGCAGATGCTGCAAAAAGACTCTTTCCAAACTGCTCCGTGAAAAGGAAGGTTCAACTCTGTGAGTTGAATGCACACATCATAAAGAAGTTTCAAAGAATGCTTCTGTCTAGGTATTATGTGACGATATTTCCTTTTCCACCATAGGCCTCAAAGCGCTCCAAATGAACACATGTAGATTCTACAAAAAGAGTGTTTCAAAGCTGCTCTTTCAAAAGAAGTGTTCAACTCTGTGAGTTGGATTCATACTTCACAAAGCAGTTTCACAGAACGTTTCTGTTTCGTTTTTATGGGAAGATATTCCCGTTTGCAACGAAGGCCTGAAAGGGCTCTAAGTATCCACTTGCAGATTCTGCCAAAACACACTTTCAAAACTGCTCTATCAAAAGGAAGGCTTATCTCTCCGAGTTGAATGCACACATCATAAAGAGGTTTCTGAGAATGCTTCTGCCTGGTTTATATGTGAAGATATTTCCTTTTCCACCATAGGCCTCAAAGCGCTCCAAACGAACACTTGCAGATTCTACAAAAAGAGTGTTTCAAAACTGCTCTTTCAAAGGAAGTGTTCAACTCTGTGAGTTGGATTCATACTACACAAAGCAGTTTCACAGAACTCTTCTGTTTAGTTTTTATGGGAAGATATTCCCGTTTCCAACGAAGGCCTGAAAGGGCTCCAAATATCCACTTGCAGATTCTGCAAAAATACAGTTTCAAAGCTGCTCTATCAAAAGGAAGGCTTATCTCTCTGAGTTGAATGCACACATAATAAAGAGCTTTCTGAGAATGCTTCTGCCTTGTTTATATATGAAGATATTTCTTTTTCCACCATAGGCCTCCAAGCGCTCCAAATGAACACTTGCAGATTCTACAAAAAGAGTGTTTCATAACTGCTCTAGCAAAGGAAAGGTTCACCTCTGTGAGTTGAACACACACATCACAAAGCAGTTTGTGAGAATGCTTCGGTTTAGTTTTTATGGGAAGATATTCCCGCTTCTAACAAAGGCCTGAAAGAGCTCCAAATATCCACTTGCAGATGCTGCAAAAAGACTCTTTCCAAACTGCTCCATGAAAAAGAAGGTTCAACTCTGTGAGTTGAATGCACACATCATAAAGAAGTTTCAAAGAATGCTTCTGTCTAGGTTTTATGTGAAGATATTTCTTTTTCCACCATAGGCCTCAAAGCGCTCCAAATGAACACTTGCAGATTCTGCAAAAAGAGTGTTTCATAACTGCTCTAGCAAAGGAAAGGTTCACCTCTGTGAGTTGAACACACACATCACAAAGCAGTTTGTGAGAATGCTTCTGTCCAGTTTTAATGGGAAGATATTCCCGCTTCTAACAAAGGCCTGAAAGAGCTCCAAATATCCACTTGCAGATGCTGCAAAAAGACTCTTTCCAAACTGCTCCATGAAAAGGAATGTTCAACTCTGTGAGTTGAATGCACACATCATAAAGAAGTTTCAAAGAATGCTTCTGTCTAGGTTTTATGTGAAGATATTTCCTTTTCCACCATAGGCCTCAAAGCGCTCCAAATGAACACTTGCAGATTCTACAAAAAGAGTGTTTCAAAGCTGCTCTTTCAAAAGAAGTGTTCAACTCTGTGAGTTGGATTCATACTTCACAAAGGAGTTTCACAGAACGCTTCTGTTTAGTTTTTATGGGAAGATATTCCCGTTTAAAACGAACGCCTGAAAGGGCTCCAAATATACACTTGCAGATTCTGCAAAAACACAGTTGCAAAACTGCTCTATCAAAAGGAAGGCTTATCTCTCCGAGTTGAATGCACACATCATAAAGAGGTTTCTGAGAATGCTTCTGCCTGGATTATATGTGAAGATATTTCCTTTTCCACCATAGGCCTCAAAGCGCTCCAAACGAACACTTGCAGATTCTACAAAAAGAGTGTTTCAAAACTGCTCTTTGAAAGGAAGTGTTCAACTCTGTGAGTTGGATTCATACTACACAAAGCAGTTTCACAGAACTCTTCTGTTTAGTTTTTAATGGAAGATATTCCCGTTTCCAACGAAGGCCTGAAAGGGCTCCAAATATCCACTTGCAGATTCTGCAAAAACACAGTTTCAAAACTGCTCTATCAAAAGGAAGGCTTATCCCTCTGAGTTGAATGCACACATCATAAAGAGCTTTCTGAGAATGCTTCTGCCTTGTTTATATATGAAGATATTTCTTTTTCCACCATAGGCCTCAAATCGCTCCAAATGAACACTTGCAGATTCTACAAAAAGAGTGTTTCATAACTGCTCTAGCAAAGGAAAGGTTCACCTCTGTGAGTTGAACACACACATCACAAAGCAGTTTGTGAGAATGCTTCTGTCCAGTTTTTATGGGAAGATATTCCCGCTTCTAACAAAGGCCTGAAAGAGCTCCAAATATCCACTTGCAGATGCTGCAAAAAGACTCTTTCCAAACTGCTCCATGAAAAGGAAGGTTCAACTCTGTGAGTTGAATGCACACATCATAAAGAAGTTTCAAAGAATGCTTCTGTCTAGGTATTATGTGACGATATTTCCTTTTCCACCATAGGCCTCAAAGCGCTCCAAATGAACACATGTAGATTCTACAAAAAGAGTGTTTCAAAGCTGCTCTTTCAAAAGAAGTGTTCAACTCTGTGAGTTGGATTCATACTTCACAAAGCAGTTTCACAGAACGTTTCTGTTTCGTTTTTATGGGAAGATATTCCCGTTTGCAACGAAGGCCTGAAAGGGCTCTAAGTATCCACTTGCAGATTCTGCCAAAACACAGTTTCAAAACTGCTCTATCAAAAGGAAGGCTTATCTCTCCGAGTTGAATGCACACATCATAAAGAGGTTTCTGAGAATGCTTCTGCCTGGTTTATATGTGAAGATATTTCCTTTTCCACCATTGGCCTCAAAGCGCTCCAAACGAACACTTGCAGATTCTACAAAAAGAGTGTTTCAAAACTGCTCTTTCAAAGGAAGTGTTCAACTCTGTGAGTTGGATTCATACTACACAAAGCAGTTTCACAGAACTCTTCTGTTTAGTTTTTATGGGAAGATATTCCCGTTTCCAACGAAGGCCTGAAAGGGCTCCAAATATCCACTTGCAGATTCTGCAAAAATACAGTTTCAAAGCTGCTCTATCAAAAGGAAGGCTTATCTCTCTGAGTTGAATGCACACATCATACAGAGCTTTCTGAGAATGCTTCTGCCTTGTTTATATATGAAGATATTTCTTTTTCCACCATAGGCCTCCAAGCGCTCCAAATGAACACTTGCAGATTCTACAAAAAGAGTGTTTCATAACTGCTCTAGCAAAGGAAAGGTTCACCTCTGTGAGTTGAACACACACATCACAAAGCAGTTTGTGAGAATGCTTCGGTTTAGTTTTTATGGGAAGATATTCCCGCTTCTAACAAAGGCCTGAAAGAGCTCCAAATATCCACTTGCAGATGCTGCAAAAAGACTCTTTCCAAACTGCTCCATGAAAAAGAAGGTTCAACTCTGTGAGTTGAATGCACACATCATAAAGAAGTTTCAAAGAATGCTTCTGTCTAGGTTTTATGTGAAGATATTTCTTTTTCCACCATAGGCCTCAAAGCGCTCCAAATGAACACTTGCAGATTCTGCAAAAAGAGTGTTTCATAACTGCTCTAGCAAAGGAAAGGTTCACCTCTGTGAGTTGAACACACACATCACAAAGCAGTTTGTGAGAATGCTTCTGTCCAGTTTTAATGGGAAGATATTCCCGCTTCTAACAAAGGCCTGAAAGAGCTCCAAATATCCACTTGCAGATGCTGCAAAAAGACTCTTTCCAAACTGCTCCATGAAAAGGAATGTTCAACTCTGTGAGTTGAATGCACACATCATAAAGAAGTTTCAAAGAATGCTTCTGTCTAGGTTTTATGTGAAGATATTTCCTTTTCCACCATAGGCCTCAAAGCGCTCCAAATGAACACTTGCAGATTCTACAAAAAGAGTGTTTCAAAGCTGCTCTTTCAAAAGAAGTGTTCAACTCTGTGAGTTGGATTCATACTTCACAAAGGAGTTTCACAGAACGCTTCTGTTTAGTTTTTATGGGAAGATATTCCCGTTTAAAACGAACGCCTGAAAGGGCTCCAAATATACACTTGCAGATTCTGCAAAAACACAGTTGCAAAACTGCTCTATCAAAAGGAAGGCTTATCTCTCCGAGTTGAATGCACACATCATAAAGAGGTTTCTGAGAATGCTTCTGCCTGGATTATATGTGAAGATATTTCCTTTTCCACCATAGGCCTCAAAGCGCTCCAAACGAACACTTGCAGATTCTACAAAAAGAGTGTTTCAAAACTGCTCTTTGAAAGGAAGTGTTCAACTCTGTGAGTTGGATTCATACTACACAAAGCAGTTTCACAGAACTCTTCTGTTTAGTTTTTAATGGAAGATATTCCCGTTTCCAACGAAGGCCTGAAAGGGCTCCAAATATCCACTTGCAGATTCTGCAAAAACACAGTTTCAAAACTGCTCTATCAAAAGGAAGGCTTATCTCTCTGAGTTGAATGCACACATCATAAAGAGCTTTATGAGAATGCTTCTGCCTTGTTTATATATGAAGATATTTCTTTTTCCACCATAGGCCTCAAATCGCTCCAAATGAACACTTGCAGATTCTACAAAAAGAGTGTTTCATAACTGCTCTAGCAAAGGAAAGGTTCACCTCTGTGAGTTGAACACACACATCACAAAGCAGTTTGTGAGAATGCTTCTGTCCAGTTTTTATGGGAAGATATTCCCGCTTCTAACAAAGGCCTGAAAGAGCTCCAAATATCCACTTGCAGATGCTGCAAAAAGACTCTTTCCAAACTGCTCCATGAAAAGGAAGGTTCAACTCTGTGAGTTGAATGCACACATCATAAAGAAGTTTCAAAGAATGCTTCTGTCTAGGTATTATGTGACGATATTTCCTTTTCCACCATAGGCCTCAAAGCGCTCCAAATGAACACATGTAGATTCTACAAAAAGAGTGTTTCAAAGCTGCTCTTTCAAAAGAAGTGTTCAACTCTGTGAGTTGGATTCATACTTCACAAAGCAGTTTCACAGAACGTTTCTGTTTCGTTTTTATGGGAAGATATTCCCGTTTGCAACGAAAGCCTGAAAGGGCTCTAAGTATCCACTTGCAGATTCTGCCAAAACACACTTTCAAAACTGCTCTATCAAAAGGAAGGCTTATCTCTCCGAGTTGAATGCACACATCATAAAGAGGTTTCTGAGAATGCTTCTGCCTGGTTTTTATGTGAAGATATTTCCTTTTCCACCATAGGCCTCAAAGCGCTCCAAACGAACACTTGCAGATTCTACAAAAAGAGTGTTTCAAAACTGCTCTTTCAAAGGAAGTGTTCAACTCTGTGAGTTGGATTCATACTACACAAAGCAGTTTCACAGAACTCTTCTGTTTAGTTTTTATGGGAAGATATTCCCGTTTCCAACGAAGGCCTGAAAGGGCTCCAAATATCCACTTGCAGATTCTGCAAAAACACAGGTTCAAAACTGCTCTATCAAAAGGAAGGCTTATCTCTCTGAGTTGAATGCACACATCATAAAGGGGTTTCTGAGAATGCTTCTGCCTTGTTTATATATGAAGATATTTCTTTTTCCACCATAGGCCTCAAAGCGCTCCAAATGAACACTTGCAAATTCTACAAACAGAGTGTTTCATAACTGCTCTAGCAAAGGAAAGGTTCACCTCTGTGAGTTGAACACACACATCACAAAGCAGTTTGTGAGAATGCTTCGGTTTAGTTTTTATGGGAAGATATTCCCGCTTCTAACAAAGGCCTGAAAGAGCTCCAAATATCCACTTGCAGATGCTGCAAAAAGACTCTTTCCAAACTGCTCCATGAAAAAGAAGGTTCAACTCTGTGAGTTGAATGCACACATCATAAAGAAGTTTCAAAGAATGCTTCTGTCTAGGTTTTATGTGAAGATATTTTTTTTCCACCATAGGCCTCAAAGCACTCTAAATGAACACTTGCAGATTCTACAAAAAGAGTGTTTCATAACTGCTCTAGCAAAGGAAAGGTTCACCTCTGTGAGTTGAACACACACATCACAAAGCAGTTTGTGAGAATGCTTCTGTCCAGTTTAATGGGAAGATATTCCCGCTTCTAACAAAGGCCTGAAAGAGGTCCAAATATCCACTTGCAGATGCTGCAAAAAGACTCTTTCCAAACTGCTCCATGAAAAGGAATATTCAACTCTGTGAGTTGAATGCACACATCATAAAGAAGTTTCAAAGAATGCTTCTGTCTAGGTTTTATGTGAAGATATTTCCTTTTCCACCATAGGCCTCAAAGCGCTCCAAATGAACACTTGCAGATTCTACAAAAAGAGTGTTTCAAAGCTGCTCTTTCAAAAGAAGTGTTCAACGCTGTGAGTTGGATTCATACTTCGCAAAGGAGTTTCACAGAACGCTTCTGTTTAGTTTTTATGGGAAGATATTCCCGTTTCCAACGAAGGCCTGAAAGGGCTCCAAATATACACTTGCAGATTCTGCAAAAACACAGTTGCAAAACTGCTCTATCAAAAGGAAGGCTTATCTCTCCGAGTTGAATGCACACATCATAAAGAGGTTTCTGAGAATGCTTCTGCCTGGATTATATGTGAAGATATTTCCTCTTCCACCATAGGCCTCAAAGCGCTCCAAACGAACACTTGCAGATTCTACAAAAAGAGTGTTTCAAAACTGCTCTTTCAAAAGAAGTGTTCAACTCTGTGAGTTGGATTCATACTACACAAAGCAGTTTCACAGAACTCTTCTGTTTAGTTTTTATGGGAAGATATTCCCGTTTCCAACGAAGGCCTGAAAGGGCTCCAAATATCCACTTGCAGATTCTGCAAAAATACAGTTTCAAAACTGCTCTATCAAAAGGAAGGCTTATCTCTCTGAGTTGAATGCACACATCATAAAGAGCTTTCTGAGAATGCTTCTGCCTTGTTTATATATGAAGATATTTCTTTTTCCACCATAGGCCTCAAATCGCTCCAAATGAACACTTGCAGATTCTACAAAAAGAGTGTTTCATAACTGCTCTAGCAAAGGAAAGGTTCACCTCTGTGAGTTGAACACAAACATCTCAAAGCAGTTTGTGAGAATGCTTCTGTCCAGTTTTTATGGGAAGATATTCCCGCTTCTAGCAAAGGCCTGAAAGAGCTCCAAATATCCACTTGCAGATGCTGCAAAAAGACTCTTTCCAAACTGCTCCATGAAAAAGAAGGTTCAACTCTGTGAGTTGAATGCACACATCATAAAGAAGTTTCAAAGAATGCTTCTGTCTAGGTTTTATGTGAAGATATTTCTTTTTCCACCATAGGCCTCAAAGCGCTCCAAATGAACACTTGCAGATTCTACAAAAAGAGTGTTTCATAACTGCTCTAGCAAAGGAAAGGTTCACATCTGTGAGTTGAACACACACATCACAAAGCCGTTTGTGAGAATGCTTCTGTCCAGTTTTAATGGGAAGATATTCCCGCTTCTAACAAAGGCCTGAAAGAGCTCCAAATATCCACTTGCAGATGCTGCAAAAAGACTCTTTCCAAACTGCTCCATGAAAAGGAATGTTCAACTCTGTGAGTTGAATGCACACATCATAAAGAAGTTTCAAAGAATGCTTCTGTCTAGGTTTTATGTGAAGATATTTCCTTTTCCACCATAGGCCTCAAAGCGCTCCAAATGAACACTTGCAGATTCTACAAAACGAGTGTTTCAAAGCTGCTCTTTCAAAAGAAGTGTTCAACTCTGTGAGTTGGATTCATACTTCACAAAGGAGTTTCACAGAACGCTTCTGTTTAGTTTTTATGGGAAGATATTCCCGTTTCCAACGAACGCCTGAAAGGGCTCCAAATATACACTTGCAGATTCTGCAAAAACACAGTTGCAAAACTGCTCTATCAAAAGGAAGGCTTATCTCTCCGAGTTGAATGCACACATCATAAAGAGGTTTCTGAGAATGCTTCTGCCTGGATTATATGTGAAGATATTTCCTTTTCCACCATAGGCCTCAAAGCGCTCCAAACGAACACTTGCAGATTCTACAAAAAGAGTGTTTCAAAACTGCTCTTTGAAAGGAAGTGTTCAACTCTGTGAGTTGGATTCATACTACACAAAGCAGTTTCACAGAACTCTTCTGTTTAGTTTTTAATGGAAGATATTCCCGTTTCCAACGAAGGCCTGAAAGGGCTCCAAATATCCACTTGCAGATTCTGCAAAAACACAGTTTCAAAACTGCTCTATCAAAAGGAAGGCTTATCCCTCTGAGTTGAATGCACACATCATAAAGAGCTTTCTGAGAATGCTTCTGCCTTGTTTATATATGAAGATATTTCTTTTTCCACCATAGGCCTCAAATCGCTCCAAATGAACACTTGCAGATTCTACAAAAAGAGTGTTTCATAACTGCTCTAGCAAAGGAAAGGTTCACCTCTGTGAGTTGAACACACACATCACAAAGCAGTTTGTGAGAATGCTTCTGTCCAGTTTTTATGGGAAGATATTCCCGCTTCTAACAAAGGCCTGAAAGAGCTCCAAATATCCACTTGCAGATGCTGCAAAAAGACTCTTTCCAAACTGCTCCGTGAAAAGGAAGGTTCAACTCTGTGAGTTGAATGCACACATCATAAAGAAGTTTCAAAGAATGCTTCTGTCTAGGTATTATGTGACGATATTTCCTTTTCCACCATAGGCCTCAAAGCGCTCCAAATGAACACATGTAGATTCTACAAAAAGAGTGTTTCAAAGCTGCTCTTTCAAAAGAAGTGTTCAACTCTGTGAGTTGGATTCATACTTCACAAAGCAGTTTCACAGAACGTTTCTGTTTCGTTTTTATGGGAAGATATTCCCGTTTGCAACGAAGGCCTGAAAGGGCTCTAAGTATCCACTTGCAGATTCTGCCAAAACACAGTTTCAAAACTGCTCTATCAAAAGGAAGGCTTATCTCTCCGAGTTGAATGCACACATCATAAAGAGGTTTCTGAGAATGCTTCTGCCTGGTTTATATGTGAAGATATTTCCTTTTCCACCATTGGCCTCAAAGCGCTCCAAACGAACACTTGCAGATTCTACAAAAAGAGTGTTTCAAAACTGCTCTTTCAAAGGAAGTGTTCAACTCTGTGAGTTGGATTCATACTACACAAAGCAGTTTCACAGAACTCTTCTGTTTAGTTTTTATGGGAAGATATTCCCGTTTCCAACGAAGGCCTGAAAGGGCTCCAAATATCCACTTGCAGATTCTGCAAAAATACAGTTTCAAAGCTGCTCTATCAAAAGGAAGGCTTATCTCTCTGAGTTGAATGCACACATCATAAAGAGCTTTCTGAGAATGCTTCTGCCTTGTTTATATATGAAGATATTTCTTTTTCCACCATAGGCCTCCAAGCGCTCCAAATGAACACTTGCAGATTCTACAAAAAGAGTGTTTCATAACTGCTCTAGCAAAGGAAAGGTTCACCTCTGTGAGTTGAACACACACATCACAAAGCAGTTTGTGAGAATGCTTCGGTTTAGTTTTTATGGGAAGATATTCCCGCTTCTAACAAAGGCCTGAAAGAGCTCCAAATATCCACTTGCAGATGCTGCAAAAAGACTCTTTCCAAACTGCTCCATGAAAAAGAAGGTTCAACTCTGTGAGTTGAATGCACACATCATAAAGAAGTTTCAAAGAATGCTTCTGTCTAGGTTTTATGTGAAGATATTTCTTTTTCCACCATAGGCCTCAAAGCGCTCCAAATGAACACTTGCAGATTCTGCAAAAAGAGTGTTTCATAACTGCTCTAGCAAAGGAAAGGTTCACCTCTGTGAGTTGAACACACACATCACAAAGCAGTTTGTGAGAATGCTTCTGTCCAGTTTTAATGGGAAGATATTCCCGCTTCTAACAAAGGCCTGAAAGAGCTCCAAATATCCACTTGCAGATGCTGCAAAAAGACTCTTTCCAAACTGCTCCATGAAAAGGAATGTTCAACTCTGTGAGTTGAATGCACACATCATAAAGAAGTTTCAAAGAATGCTTCTGTCTAGGTTTTATGTGAAGATATTTCCTTTTCCACCATAGGCCTCAAAGCGCTCCAAATGAACACTTGCAGATTCTACAAAAAGAGTGTTTCAAAGCTGCTCTTTCAAAAGAAGTGTTCAACTCTGTGAGTTGGATTCATACTTCACAAAGGAGTTTCACAGAACGCTTCTGTTTAGTTTTTATGGGAAGATATTCCCGTTTAAAACGAACGCCTGAAAGGGCTCCAAATATACACTTGCAGATTCTGCAAAAACACAGTTGCAAAACTGCTCTATCAAAAGGAAGGCTTATCTCTCCGAGTTGAATGCACACATCATAAAGAGGTTTCTGAGAATGCTTCTGCCTGGATTATATGTGAAGATATTTCCTTTTCCACCATAGGCCTCAAAGCGCTCCAAACGAACACTTGCAGATTCTACAAAAAGAGTGTTTCAAAACTGCTCTTTGAAAGGAAGTGTTCAACTCTGTGAGTTGGATTCATACTACACAAAGCAGTTTCACAGAACTCTTCTGTTTAGTTTTTAATGGAAGATATTCCCGTTTCCAACGAAGGCCTGAAAGGGCTCCAAATATCCACTTGCAGATTCTGCAAAAACACAGTTTCAAAACTGCTCTATCAAAAGGAAGGCTTATCTCACTGAGTTGAATGCACACATCATAAAGAGCTTTATGAGAATGCTTCTGCCTTGTTTATATATGAAGATATTTCTTTTTCCACCATAGGCCTCAAATCGCTCCAAATGAACACTTGCAGATTCTACAAAAAGAGTGTTTCATAACTGCTCTAGCAAAGGAAAGGTTCACCTCTGTGAGTTGAACACACACATCACAAAGCAGTTTGTGAGAATGCTTCTGTCCAGTTTTTATGGGAAGATATTCCCGCTTCTAACAAAGGCCTGAAAGAGCTCCAAATATCCACTTGCAGATGCTGCAAAAAGACTCTTTCCAAACTGCTCCATGAAAAGGAAGGTTCAACTCTGTGAGTTGAATGCACACATCATAAAGAAGTTTCAAAGAATGCTTCTGTCTAGGTATTATGTGACGATATTTCCTTTTCCACCATAGGCCTCAAAGCGCTCCAAATGAACACATGTAGATTCTACAAAAAGAGTGTTTCAAAGCTGCTCTTTCAAAAGAAGTGTTCAACTCTGTGAGTTGGATTCATACTTCACAAAGCAGTTTCACAGAACGTTTCTGTTTCGTTTTTATGGGAAGATATTCCCGTTTGCAACGAAAGCCTGAAAGGGCTCTAAGTATCCACTTGCAGATTCTGCCAAAACACACTTTCAAAACTGCTCTATCAAAAGGAAGGCTTATCTCTCCGAGTTGAATGCACACATCATAAAGAGGTTTCTGAGAATGCTTCTGCCTGGTTTTTATGTGAAGATATTTCCTTTTCCACCATAGGCCTCAAAGCGCTCCAAACGAACACTTGCAGATTCTACAAAAAGAGTGTTTCAAAACTGCTCTTTCAAAGGAAGTGTTCAACTCTGTGAGTTGGATTCATACTACACAAAGCAGTTTCACAGAACTCTTCTGTTTAGTTTTTATGGGAAGATATTCCCGTTTCCAACGAAGGCCTGAAAGGGCTCCAAATATCCACTTGCAGATTCTGCAAAAACACAGGTTCAAAACTGCTCTATCAAAAGGAAGGCTTATCTCTCTGAGTTGAATGCACACATCATAAAGGGGTTTCTGAGAATGCTTCTGCCTTGTTTATATATGAAGATATTTCTTTTTCCACCATAGGCCTCAAAGCGCTCCAAATGAACACTTGCAAATTCTACAAACAGAGTGTTTCATAACTGCTCTAGCAAAGGAAAGGTTCACCTCTGTGAGTTGAACACACACATCACAAAGCAGTTTGTGAGAATGCTTCGGTTTAGTTTTTATGGGAAGATATTCCCGCTTCTAACAAAGGCCTGAAAGAGCTCCAAATATCCACTTGCAGATGCTGCAAAAAGACTCTTTCCAAACTGCTCCATGAAAAAGAAGGTTCAACTCTGTGAGTTGAATGCACACATCATAAAGAAGTTTCAAAGAATGCTTCTGTCTAGGTTTTATGTGAAGATATTTTTTTTCCACCATAGGCCTCAAAGCACTCTAAATGAACACTTGCAGATTCTACAAAAAGAGTGTTTCATAACTGCTCTAGCAAAGGAAAGGTTCACCTCTGTGAGTTGAACACACACATCACAAAGCAGTTTGTGAGAATGCTTCTGTCCAGTTTTAATGGGAAGATATTCCCGCTTCTAACAAAGGCCTGAAAGAGGTCCAAATATCCACTTGCAGATGCTGCAAAAAGACTCTTTCCAAACTGCTCCATGAAAAGGAATGTTCAACTCTGTGAGTTGAATGCACACATCATAAAGAAGTTTCAAAGAATGCTTCTGTCTAGGTTTTATGTGAAGATATTTCCTTTTCCACCATAGGCCTCAAAGCGCTCCAAATGAACACTTGCAGATTCTACAAAAAGAGTGTTTCAAAGCTGCTCTTTCAAAAGAAGTGTTCAACGCTGTGAGTTGGATTCATACTTCGCAAAGGAGTTTCACAGAACGCTTCTGTTTAGTTTTTATGGGAAGATATTCCCGTTTCCAACGAAGGCCTGAAAGGGCTCCAAATATACACTTGCAGATTCTGCAAAAACACAGTTGCAAAACTGCTCTATCAAAAGGAAGGCTTATCTCTCCGAGTTGAATGCACACATCATAAAGAGGTTTCTGAGAATGCTTCTGCCTGGATTATATGTGAAGATATTTCCTCTTCCACCATAGGCCTCAAAGCGCTCCAAACGAACACTTGCAGATTCTACAAAAAGAGTGTTTCAAAACTGCTCTTTCAAAAGAAGTGTTCAACTCTGTGAGTTGGATTCATACTACACAAAGCAGTTTCACAGAACTCTTCTGTTTAGTTTTTATGGGAAGATATTCCCGTTTCCAACGAAGGCCTGAAAGGGCTCCAAATATCCACTTGCAGATTCTGCAAAAATACAGTTTCAAAACTGCTCTATCAAAAGGAAGGCTTATCTCTCTGAGTTGAATGCACACATCATAAAGAGCTTTCTGAGAATGCTTCTGCCTTGTTTATATATGAAGATATTTCTTTTTCCACCATAGGCCTCAAATCGCTCCAAATGAACACTTGCAGATTCTACAAAAAGAGTGTTTCATAACTGCTCTAGCAAAGGAAAGGTTCACCTCTGTGAGTTGAACACAAACATCTCAAAGCAGTTTGTGAGAATGCTTCTGTCCAGTTTTTATGGGAAGATATTCCCGCTTCTAGCAAAGGCCTGAAAGAGCTCCAAATATCCACTTGCAGATGCTGCAAAAAGACTCTTTCCAAACTGCTCCATGAAAAAGAAGGTTCAACTCTGTGAGTTGAATGCACACATCATAAAGAAGTTTCAAAGAATGCTTCTGTCTAGGTTTTATGTGAAGATATTTCTTTTTCCACCATAGGCCTCAAAGCGCTCCAAATGAACACTTGCAGATTCTACAAAAAGAGTGTTTCATAACTGCTCTAGCAAAGGAAAGGTTCACCTCTGTGAGTTGAACACACACATCACAAAGCAGTTTGTGAGAATGCTTCTGTCCAGTTTTAATGGGAAGATATTCCCGCTTCTAACAAAGGCCTGAAAGAGCTCCAAATATCCACTTGCAGATGCTGCAAAAAGACTCTTTCCAAACTGCTCCATGAAAAGGAATGTTCAACTCTGTGAGTTGAATGCACACATCATAAAGAAGTTTCAAAGAATGCTTCTGTCTAGGTTTTATGTGAAGATATTTCCCTTTCCACCATAGGCCTCAAAGCGCTCCAAATGAACACTTGCAGATTCTAAAAAAAGAGTGTTTCAAAGCTGCTCTTTCAAAAGAAGTGTTCAACTCTGTGAGTTGGATTCATACTTCACAAAGCAGTTTCACAGAACGTTTCTGTTTCGTTTTTATGGGAAGATATTCCCGTTTGCAACGAAGGCCTGAAAGGGCTCTAAGTATCCACTTGCAGATTCTGCCAAAACACACTTTCAAAACTGCTCTATCAAAAGGAAGGCTTATCTCTCCGAGTTGAATGCACACATCATAAAGAGGTTTCTGAGAATGCTTCTGCCTGGTTTATATGTGAAGATATTTCCTTTTCCACCATAGGCCTCAAAGCGCTCCAAACGAACACTTGCAGATTCTACAAAAAGAGTGTTTCAAAACTGCTCTTTCAAAGGAAGTGTTCAACTCTGTGAGTTGGATTCATACTACACAAAGCAGTTTCACAGAACTCTTCTGTTTAGTTTTTATGGGAAGATATTCCCGTTTCCAACGAAGGCCTGAAAGGGCTCCAAATATCCACTTGCAGATTCTGCAAAAACACAGGTTCAAAACTGCTCTATCAAAAGGAAGGCTTATCTCTCTGAGTTGAATGCACACATCATAAAGGGGTTTCTGAGAATGCTTCTGCCTTGTTTATATATGAAGATATTTCTTTTTCCACCATAGGCCTCCAAGCGCTCCAAATGAACACTTGCAGATTCTACAAAAAGAGTGTTTCATAACTGCTCTAGCAAAGGAAAGGTTCACCTCTGTGAGTTGAACACACACATCACAAAGCAGTTTGTGAGAATGCTTCGGTTTAGTTTTTATGGGAAGATATTCCCGCTTCTAACAAAGGCCTGAAAGAGCTCCAAATATCCACTTGCAGATGCTGCAAAAAGACTCTTTCCAAACTGCTCCATGAAAAAGAAGGTTCAACTCTGTGAGTTGAATGCACACATCATAAAGAAGTTTCAAAGAATGCTTCTGTCTAGGTTTTATGTGAAGATATTTCTTTTTCCACCATAGGCCTCAAAGCGCTCCAAATGAACACTTGCAGATTCTACAAAAAGAGTGTTTCATAACTGCTCTAGCAAAGGAAAGGTTCACCTCTGTGAGTTGAACACACACATCACAAAGCAGTTTGTGAGAATGCTTCTGTCCAGTTTTAATGGGAAGATATTCCCGCTTCTAACAAAGGCCTGAAAGAGCTCCAAATATCCACTTGCAGATGCTGCAAAAAGACTCTTTCCAAACTGCTCCATGAAAAGGAATGTTCAACTCTGTGAGTTGAATGCACAAATCATAAAGAAGTTTCAAAGAATGCTTCTGTCTAGGTTTTATGTGAAGATATTTCCTTTTCCACCATAGGCCTCAAAGCGCTCCAAATGAACACTTGCAGATTCTACAAAAAGAGTGTTTCAAAGCTGCTCTTTCAAAAGAAGTGTTCAACTCTGTGAGTTGGATTCATACTTCACAAAGGAGTTTCACAGAACGCTTCTGTTTACTTTTTATGGGAAGATATTCCCGTTTCCAACGAAGGCCTGAAAGGGCTCCAAGTATACACTTGCAGATTCTGCCAAAACACACTTTCAAAACTGCTCTATCAAAAGGAAGGCTTATCTCTCCGAGTTGAATGCACACATCATAAAGAGGTTTCTGAGAATGCTTCTGCCTGGATTATATGTGAAGATATTTCCTTTTCCACCATAGGCCTCAAAGCGCTCCAAACGAACACTTTCAGATTCTACAAAAAGAGTGTTTCAAAACTGCTCTTTGAAAGGAAGTGTTCAACTCTGTGAGTTGGATTCATACTACACAAAGCAGTTTCACAGAACTCTTCTGTTTAGTTTTTAATGGAAGATATTCCCGTTTCCAACGAAGGCCTGAAAGGGCTCCAAATATCCACTTGCAGATTCTGCAAAAACACAGTTTCAAAACTGCTCTATCAAAAGGAAGGCTTATCTCTCTGAGTTGAATGCACACATCATAAAGGGCTTTCTGAGAATGCTTCTGCCTTGTTTATATATGAAGATATTTCTTTTTCCACCATAGGCCTCAAATCGCTCCAAATGAACACTTGCAGATTCTACAAAAAGAGTGTTTCATAACTGCTCTAGCAAAGGAAAGGTTCACCTCTGTGAGTTGAACACACACATCACAAAGCAGTTTGTGAGAATGCTTCTGTCCAGTTTTTATGGGAAGATATTCCCGCTTCTAACAAAGGCCTGAAAGAGCTCCAAATATCCACTTGCAGATGCTGCAAAAAGACTCTTTCCAAACTGCTCCATGAAAAGGAAGGTTCAACTCTGTGAGTTGAATGCACACATCATAAAGAAGTTTCAAAGAATGCTTCTGTCTAGGTATTATGTGACGATATTTCCTTTTCCACCATAGGCCTCAAAGCGCTCCAAATGAACACATGTAGATTCTACAAAAAGAGTGTTTCAAAGCTGCTCTTTCAAAAGAAGTGTTCAACTCTGTGAGTTGGATTCATACTTCACAAAGCAGTTTCACAGAACGTTTCTGTTTCGTTTTTATGGGAAGATATTCCCGTTTGCAACGAAAGCCTGAAAGGGCTCTAAGTATCCACTTGCAGATTCTGCCAAAACACACTTTCAAAACTGCTCTATCAAAAGGAAGGCTTATCTCTCCGAGTTGAATGCACACATCATAAAGAGGTTTCTGAGAATGCTTCTGCCTGGTTTATATGTGAAGATATTTCCTTTTCCACCATAGGCCTCAAAGCGCTCCAAACGAACACTTGCAGATTCTACAAAAAGAGTGTTTCAAAACTGCTCTTTCAAAGAAAGTGTTCAACTCTGTGAGTTGGATTCATACTACACAAAGCAGTTTCACAGAACTCTTCTGTTTAGTTTTTATGGGAAGATATTCCCGTTTCCAACGAAGGCCTGAAAGGGCTCCAAATATCCACTTGCAGATTCTGCAAAAACACAGGTTCAAAACTGCTCTATCAAAAGGAAGGCTTATCTCTCTGAGTTGAATGCACACATCATAAAGGGGTTTCTGAGAATGCTTCTGCCTTGTTTATATATGAAGATATTTCTTTTTCCACCATAGGCCTCAAAGCGCTCCAAATGAACACTTGCAAATTCTACAAAAAGAGTGTTTCATAACTGCTCTAGCAAAGGAAAGGTTCACCTCTGTGAGTTGAACACACACATCACAAAGCAGTTTGTGAGAATGCTTCGGTTTAGTTTTTATGGGAAGATATTCCCGCTTCTAACAAAGGCCTGAAAGAGCTCCAAATATCCACTTGCAGATGCTGCAAAAAGACTCTTTCCAAACTGCTCCATGAAAAGGAAGGTTCAACTCTGTGAGTTGAATGCACACATCATAAAGAAGTTTCAAAGAATGCTTCTGTCTAGGTTTTATGTGAAGATATTTCTTTTTCCACCATAGGCCTCAAAGCGCTCCAAATGAACACTTGCAGATTCTACAAAAAGAGTGTTTCATAACTGCTCTAGCAAAGGAAAGGTTCACCTCTGTGAGTTGAACACACACATCACAAAGCAGTTTGTGAGAATGCTTCTGTCCAGTTTTAATGGGAAGATATTCCCGCTTCTAACAAAGGCCTGAAAGAGGTCCAAATATCCACTTGCAGATGCTGCAAAAAGACTCTTTCCAAACTGCTCCATGAAAAGGAATGTTCAACTCTGTGAGTTGAATGCACACATCATAAAGAAGTTTCAAAGAATGCTTCTGTCTAGGTTTTATGTGAAGATATTTCCTTTTCCACCATAGGCCTCAAAGCGCTCCAAATGAACACTTGCAGATTCTACAAAAAGAGTGTTTCAAAGCTGCTCTTTCAAAAGAAGTGTTCAACTCTGTGAGTTGGATTCATACTTCACAAAGGAGTTTCACAGAACGCTTCTGTTTAGTTTTTATGGGAAGATATTCCCGTTTCCAACGAAGGCCTGAAAGGGCTCCAAATATACACTTGCAGATTCTGCAAAAACACAGTTGCAAAACTGCTCTATCAAAAGGAAGGCTTATCTCTCCGAGTTGAATGCACACATCATAAAGAGGTTTCTGAGAATGCTTCTGCCTGGATTATATGTGAAGATATTTCCTCTTCCACCATAGGCCTCAAAGCGCTCCAAACGAACACTTGCAGATTCTACAAAAAGAGTGTTTCAAAACTGCTCTTTCAAAAGAAGTGTTCAACTCTGTGAGTTGGATTCATACTACACCAAGCAGTTTCACAGAACTCTTCTGTTTAGTTTTTATGGGAAGATATTCCCGTTTCCAACGAAGGCCTGAAAGGGCTCCAAATATCCACTTGCAGATTCTGCAAAAATACAGTTTCAAAACTGCTCTATCAAAAGGAAGGCTTATCTCTCTGAGTTGAATGCACACATCATAAAGAGCTTTCTGAGAATGCTTCTGCCTTGTTTATATATGAAGATATTTCTTTTTCCACCGTAGGCCTCAAATCGCTCCAAATGAACACTTGCAGATTCTACAAAAAGAGTGTTTCATAACTGCTCTAGCAAAGGAAAGGTTCACCTCTGTGAGTTGAACACAAACATCTCAAAGCAGTTTGTGAGAATGCTTCTGTCCAGTTTTTATGGGAAGATATTCCCGCTTCTAGCAAAGGCCTGAAAGAGCTCCAAATATCCACTTGCAGATGCTGCAAAAAGACTCTTTCCAAACTGCTCAATGAAAAAGAAGGTTCAACTCTGTGAGTTGAATGCACACATCATAAAGAAGTTTCAAAGAATGCTTCTGTCTAGGTTTTATGTGAAGATATTTCTTTTTCCACCATAGGCCTCAAAGCGCTCGAAATGAACACTTGCAGATTCTACAAAAAGAGTGTTTCATAACTGCTCTAGCAAAGGAAAGGTTCACCTCTGTGAGTTGAACACACACATCACAAAGCAGTTTGTGAGAATGCTTCTGTCCAGTTTTAATGGGAAGATATTCCCGCTTCTAACAAAGGCCTGAAAGAGCTCCAAATATCCACTTGCAGATGCTGCAAAAAGACTCTTTCCAAACTGCTCCATGAAAAGGAATGTTCAACTCTGTGAGTTGAATGCACACATCATAAAGAAGTTTCAAAGAATGCTTCTGTCTAGGTTTTATGTGAAGATATTTCCCTTTCCACCATAGGCCTCAAAGCGCTCCAAATGAACACTTGCAGATTCTAAAAAAAGAGTGTTTCAAAGCTGCTCTTTCAAAAGAAGTGTTCAACTCTGTGAGTTGGATTCATACTTCACAAAGCAGTTTCACAGAACGTTTCTGTTTCGTTTTTATGGGAAGATATTCCCGTTTGCAACGAAGGCCTGAAAGGGCTCTAAGTATCCACTTGCAGATTCTGCCAAAACACACTTTCAAAACTGCTCTATCAAAAGGAAGGCTTATCTCTCCGAGTTGAATGCACACATCATAAAGAGGTTTCTGAGAATGCTTCTGCCTGGTTTATATGTGAAGATATTTCCTTTTCCACCATAGGCCTCAAAGCGCTCCAAACGAACACTTGCAGATTCTACAAAAAGAGTGTTTCAAAACTGCTCTTTCAAAGGAAGTGTTCAACTCTGTGAGTTGGATTCATACTACACAAAGCAGTTTCACAGAACTCTTCTGTTTAGTTTTTATGGGAAGATATTCCCGTTTCCAACGAAGGCCTGAAAGGGCTCCAAATATCCACTTGCAGATTCTGCAAAAACACAGGTTCAAAACTGCTCTATCAAAAGGAAGGCTTATCTCTCTGAGTTGAATGCACACATCATAAAGGGGTTTCTGAGAATGCTTCTGCCTTGTTTATATATGAAGATATTTCTTTTTCCACCATAGGCCTCCAAGCGCTCCAAATGAACACTTGCAGATTCTACAAAAAGAGTGTTTCATAACTGCTCTAGCAAAGGAAAGGTTCACCTCTGTGAGTTGAACACACACATCACAAAGCAGTTTGTGAGAATGCTTCGGTTTAGTTTTTATGGGAAGATATTCCCGCTTCTAACAAAGGCCTGAAAGAGCTCCAAATATCCACTTGCAGATGCTGCAAAAAGACTCTTTCCAAACTGCTCCATGAAAAAGAAGGTTCAACTCTGTGAGTTGAATGCACACATCATAAAGAAGTTTCAAAGAATGCTTCTGTCTAGGTTTTATGTGAAGATATTTCTTTTTCCACCATAGGCCTCAAAGCGCTCCAAATGAACACTTGCAGATTCTACAAAAAGAGTGTTTCATAACTGCTCTAGCAAAGGAAAGGTTCACCTCTGTGAGTTGAACACACACATCACAAAGCAGTTTGTGAGAATGCTTCTGTCCAGTTTTAATGGGAAGATATTCCCGCTTCTAACAAAGGCCTGAAAGAGCTCCAAATATCCACTTGCAGATGCTGCAAAAAGACTCTTTCCAAACTGCTCCATGAAAAGGAATGTTCAACTCTGTGAGTTGAATGCACACATCATAAAGAAGTTTCAAAGAATGCTTCTGTCTAGGTTTTATGTGAAGATATTTCCTTTTCCACCATAGGCCTCAAAGCGCTCCAAATGAACACTTGCAGATTCTACAAAAAGAGTGTTTCAAAGCTGCTCTTTCAAAAGAAGTGTTCAACTCTGTGAGTTGGATTCATACTTCACAAAGGAGTTTCACAGAACGCTTCTGTTTACTTTTTATGGGAAGATATTCCCGTTTCCAACGAAGGCCTGAAAGGGCTCCAAGTATACACTTGCAGATTCTGCCAAAACACACTTTCAAAACTGCTCTATCAAAAGGAAGGCTTATCTCTCCGAGTTGAATGCACACATCATAAAGAGGTTTCTGAGAATGCTTCTGCCTGGATTATATGTGAAGATATTTCCTTTTCCACCATAGGCCTCAAAGCGCTCCAAACGAACACTTTCAGATTCTACAAAAAGAGTGTTTCAAAACTGCTCTTTGAAAGGAAGTGTTCAACTCTGTGAGTTGGATTCATACTACACAATGCAGTTTCACAGAACTCTTCTGTTTAGTTTTTAATGGAAGATATTCCCGTTTCCAACGAAGGCCTGAAAGGGCTCCAAATATCCACTTGCAGATTCTGCAAAAACACAGTTTCAAAACTGCTCTATCAAAAGGAAGGCTTATCTCTCTGAGTTGAATGCACACATCATAAAGGGCTTTCTGAGAATGCTTCTGCCTTGTTTATATATGAAGATATTTCTTTTTCCACCATAGGCCTCAAATCGCTCCAAATGAACACTTGCAGATTCTACAAAAAGAGTGTTTCATAACTGCTCTAGCAAAGGAAAGGTTCACCTCTGTGAGTTGAACACACACATCACAAAGCAGTTTGTGAGAATGCTTCTGTCCAGTTTTTATGGGAAGATATTCCCGCTTCTAACAAAGGCCTGAAAGAGCTCCAAATATCCACTTGCAGATGCTGCAAAAAGACTCTTTCCAAACTGCTCCATGAAAAGGAAGGTTCAACTCTGTGAGTTGAATGCACACATCATAAAGAAGTTTCAAAGAATGCTTCTGTCTAGGTATTATGTGACGATATTTCCTTTTCCACCATAGGCCTCAAAGCGCTCCAAATGAACACATGTAGATTCTACAAAAAGAGTGTTTCAAAGCTGCTCTTTCAAAAGAAGTGTTCAACTCTGTGAGTTGGATTCATACTTCACAAAGCAGTTTCACAGAACGTTTCTGTTTCGTTTTTATGGGAAGATATTCCCGTTTGCAACGAAAGCCTGAAAGGGCTCTAAGTATCCACTTGCAGATTCTGCCAAAACACACTTTCAAAACTGCTCTATCAAAAGGAAGGCTTATCTCTCCGAGTTGAATGCACACATCATAAAGAGGTTTCTGAGAATGCTTCTGCCTGGTTTATATGTGAAGATATTTCCTTTTCCACCATAGGCCTCAAAGCGCTCCAAACGAACACTTGCAGATTCTACAAAAAGAGTGTTTCAAAACTGCTCTTTCAAAGAAAGTGTTCAACTCTGTGAGTTGGATTCATACTACACAAAGCAGTTTCACAGAACTCTTCTGTTTAGTTTTTATGGGAAGATATTCCCGTTTCCAACGAAGGCCTGAAAGGGCTCCAAATATCCACTTGCAGATTCTGCAAAAACACAGGTTCAAAACTGCTCTATCAAAAGGAAGGCTTATCTCTCTGAGTTGAATGCACACATCATAAAGGGGTTTCTGAGAATGCTTCTGCCTTGTTTATATATGAAGATATTTCTTTTTCCACCATAGGCCTCAAAGCGCTCCAAATGAACACTTGCAAATTCTACAAAAAGAGTGTTTCATAACTGCTCTAGCAAAGGAAAGGTTCACCTCTGTGAGTTGAACACACACATCACAAAGCAGTTTGTGAGAATGCTTCGGTTTAGTTTTTATGGGAAGATATTCCCGCTTCTAACAAAGGCCTGAAAGAGCTCCAAATATCCACTTGCAGATGCTGCAAAAAGACTCTTTCCAAACTGCTCCATGAAAAGGAAGGTTCAACTCTGTGAGTTGAATGCACACATCATAAAGAAGTTTCAAAGAATGCTTCTGTCTAGGTTTTATGTGAAGATATTTCTTTTTCCACCATAGGCCTCAAAGCGCTCCAAATGAACACTTGCAGATTCTACAAAAAGAGTGTTTCATAACTGCTCTAGCAAAGGAAAGGTTCACCTCTGTGAGTTGAACACACACATCACAAAGCAGTTTGTGAGAATGCTTCTGTCCAGTTTTAATGGGAAGATATTCCCGCTTCTAACAAAGGCCTGAAAGAGGTCCAAATATCCACTTGCAGATGCTGCAAAAAGACTCTTTCCAAACTGCTCCATGAAAAGGAATGTTCAACTCTGTGAGTTGAATGCACACATCATAAAGAAGTTTCAAAGAATGCTTCTGTCTAGGTTTTATGTGAAGATATTTCCTTTTCCACCATAGGCCTCAAAGCGCTCCAAATGAACACTTGCAGATTCTACAAAAAGAGTGTTTCAAAGCTGCTCTTTCAAAAGAAGTGTTCAACTCTGTGAGTTGGATTCATACTTCACAAAGGAGTTTCACAGAACGCTTCTGTTTAGTTTTTATGGGAAGATATTCCCGTTTCCAACGAAGGCCTGAAAGGGCTCCAAATATACACTTGCAGATTCTGCAAAAACACAGTTGCAAAACTGCTCTATCAAAAGGAAGGCTTATCTCTCCGAGTTGAATGCACACATCATAAAGAGGTTTCTGAGAATGCTTCTGCCTGGATTATATGTGAAGATATTTCCTCTTCCACCATAGGCCTCAAAGCGCTCCAAACGAACACTTGCAGATTCTACAAAAAGAGTGTTTCAAAACTGCTCTTTCAAAAGAAGTGTTCAACTCTGTGAGTTGGATTCATACTACACCAAGCAGTTTCACAGAACTCTTCTGTTTAGTTTTTATGGGAAGATATTCCCGTTTCCAACGAAGGCCTGAAAGGGCTCCAAATATCCACTTGCAGATTCTGCAAAAATACAGTTTCAAAACTGCTCTATCAAAAGGAAGGCTTATCTCTCTGAGTTGAATGCACACATCATAAAGAGCTTTCTGAGAATGCTTCTGCCTTGTTTATATATGAAGATATTTCTTTTTCCACCGTAGGCCTCAAATCGCTCCAAATGAACACTTGCAGATTCTACAAAAAGAGTGTTTCATAACTGCTCTAGCAAAGGAAAGGTTCACCTCTGTGAGTTGAACACAAACATCTCAAAGCAGTTTGTGAGAATGCTTCTGTCCAGTTTTTATGGGAAGATATTCCCGCTTCTAGCAAAGGCCTGAAAGAGCTCCAAATATCCACTTGCAGATGCTGCAAAAAGACTCTTTCCAAACTGCTCAATGAAAAAGAAGGTTCAACTCTGTGAGTTGAATGCACACATCATAAAGAAGTTTCAAAGAATGCTTCTGTCTAGGTTTTATGTGAAGATATTTCTTTTTCCACCATAGGCCTCAAAGCGCTCGAAATGAACACTTGCAGATTCTACAAAAAGAGTGTTTCATAACTGCTCTAGCAAAGGAAAGGTTCACCTCTGTGAGTTGAACACACACATCACAAAGCAGTTTGTGAGAATGCTTCTGTCCAGTTTTAATGGGAAGATATTCCCGCTTCTAACAAAGGCCTGAAAGAGCTCCAAATATCCACTTGCAGATGCTGCAAAAAGACTCTTTCCAAACTGCTCCATGAAAAGGAATGTTCAACTCTGTGAGTTGAATGCACACATCATAAAGAAGTTTCAAAGAATGCTTCTGTCTAGGTTTTATGTGAAGATATTTCCCTTTCCACCATAGGCCTCAAAGCGCTCCAAATGAACACTTGCAGATTCTAAAAAAAGAGTGTTTCAAAGCTGCTCTTTCAAAAGAAGTGTTCAACTCTGTGAGTTGGATTCATACTTCACAAAGCAGTTTCACAGAACGTTTCTGTTTCGTTTTTATGGGAAGATATTCCCGTTTGCAACGAAGGCCTGAAAGGGCTCTAAGTATCCACTTGCAGATTCTGCCAAAACACACTTTCAAAACTGCTCTATCAAAAGGAAGGCTTATCTCTCCGAGTTGAATGCACACATCATAAAGAGGTTTCTGAGAATGCTTCTGCCTGGTTTATATGTGAAGATATTTCCTTTTCCACCATAGGCCTCAAAGCGCTCCAAACGAACACTTGCAGATTCTACAAAAAGAGTGTTTCAAAACTGCTCTTTCAAAGGAAGTGTTCAACTCTGTGAGTTGGATTCATACTACACAAAGCAGTTTCACAGAACTCTTCTGTTTCGTTTTTATGGGAAGATATTCCCGTTTCCAACGAAGGCCTGAAAGGGCTCCAAATATCCACTTGCAGATTCTGCAAAAACACAGGTTCAAAACTGCTCTATCAAAAGGAAGGCTTATCTCTCTGAGTTGAATGCACACATCATAAAGGGGTTTCTGAGAATGCTTCTGCCTTGTTTATATATGAAGATATTTCTTTTTCCACCATAGGCCTCCAAGCGCTCCAAATGAACACTTGCAGATTCTACAAAAAGAGTGTTTCATAACTGCTCTAGCAAAGGAAAGGTTCACCTCTGTGAGTTGAACACACACATCACAAAGCAGTTTGTGAGAATGCTTCGGTTTAGTTTTTATGGGAAGATATTCCCGCTTCTAACAAAGGCCTGAAAGAGCTCCAAATATCCACTTGCAGATGCTGCAAAAAGACTCTTTCCAAACTGCTCCATGAAAAAGAAGGTTCAACTCTGTGAGTTGAATGCACACATCATAAAGAAGTTTCAAAGAATGCTTCTGTCTAGGTTTTATGTGAAGATATTTCTTTTTCCACCATAGGCCTCAAAGCGCTCCAAATGAACACTTGCAGATTCTACAAAAAGAGTGTTTCATAACTGCTCTAGCAAAGGAAAGGTTCACCTCTGTGAGTTGAACACACACATCACAAAGCAGTTTGTGAGAATGCTTCTGTCCAGTTTTAATGGGAAGATATTCCCGCTTCTAACAAAGGCCTGAAAGAGCTCCAAATATCCACTTGCAGATGCTGCAAAAAGACTCTTTCCAAACTGCTCCATGAAAAGGAATGTTCAACTCTGTGAGTTGAATGCACACATCATAAAGAAGTTTCAAAGAATGCTTCTGTCTAGGTTTTATGTGAAGATATTTCCTTTTCCACCATAGGCCTCAAAGCGCTCCAAATGAACACTTGCAGATTCTACAAAAAGAGTGTTTCAAAGCTGCTCTTTCAAAAGAAGTGTTCAACTCTGTGAGTTGGATTCATACTTCACAAAGGAGTTTCACAGAACGCTTCTGTTTACTTTTTATGGGAAGATATTCCCGTTTCCAACGAAGGCCTGAAAGGGCTCCAAGTATACACTTGCAGATTCTGCCAAAACACACTTTCAAAACTGCTCTATCAAAAGGAAGGCTTATCTCTCCGAGTTGAATGCACACATCATAAAGAGGTTTCTGAGAATGCTTCTGCCTGGATTATATGTGAAGATATTTCCTTTTCCACCATAGGCCTCAAAGCGCTCCAAACGAACACTTTCAGATTCTACAAAAAGAGTGTTTCAAAACTGCTCTTTGAAAGGAAGTGTTCAACTCTGTGAGTTGGATTCATACTACACAAAGCAGTTTCACAGAACTCTTCTGTTTAGTTTTTAATGGAAGATATTCCCGTTTCCAACGAAGGCCTGAAAGGGCTCCAAATATCCACTTGCAGATTCTGCAAAAACACAGTTTCAAAACTGCTCTATCAAAAGGAAGGCTTATCTCTCTGAGTTGAATGCACACATCATAAAGGGCTTTCTGAGAATGCTTCTGCCTTGTTTATATATGAAGATATTTCTTTTTCCACCATAGGCCTCAAATCGCTCCAAATGAACACTTGCAGATTCTACAAAAAGAGTGTTTCATAACTGCTCTAGCAAAGGAAAGGTTCACCTCTGTGAGTTGAACACACACATCACAAAGCAGTTTGTGAGAATGCTTCTGTCCAGTTTTTATGGGAAGATATTCCCGCTTCTAACAAAGGCCTGAAAGAGCTCCAAATATCCACTTGCAGATGCTGCAAAAAGACTCTTTCCAAAGTGCTCCATGAAAAGGAAGGTTCAACTCTGTGAGTTGAATGCACACATCATAAAGAAGTTTCAAAGAATGCTTCTGTCTAGGTATTATGTGACGATATTTCCTTTTCCACCATAGGCCTCAAAGCGCTCCAAATGAACACATGTAGATTCTACAAAAAGAGTGTTTCAAAGCTGCTCTTTCAAAAGAAGTGTTCAACTCTGTGAGTTGGATTCATACTTCACAAAGCAGTTTCACAGAACGTTTCTGTTTCGTTTTTATGGGAAGATATTCCCGTTTGCAACGAAAGCCTGAAAGGGCTCTAAGTATCCACTTGCAGATTCTGCCAAAACACACTTTCAAAACTGCTCTATCAAAAGGAAGGCTTATCTCTCCGAGTTGAATGCACACATCATAAAGAGGTTTCTGAGAATGCTTCTGCCTGGTTTATATGTGAAGATATTTCCTTTTCCACCATAGGCCTCAAAGCGCTCCAAACGAACACTTGCAGATTCTACAAAAAGAGTGTTTCAAAACTGCTCTTTCAAAGGAAGTGTTCAACTCTGTGAGTTGGATTCATACTACACAAAGCAGTTTCACAGAACTCTTCTGTTTAGTTTTTATGGGAAGATATTCCCGTTTCCAACGAAGGCCTGAAAGGGCTCCAAATATCCACTTGCAGATTCTGCAAAAACACAGGTTCAAAACTGCTCTATCAAAAGGAAGGCTTATCTCTCTGAGTTGAATGCACACATCATAAAGGGGTTTCTGAGAATGCTTCTGCCTTGTTTATATATGAAGATATTTCTTTTTCCACCATAGGCCTCAAAGCGCTCCAAATGAACACTTGCAAATTCTACAAAAAGAGTGTTTCATAACTGCTCTAGCAAAGGAAAGGTTCACCTCTGTGAGTTGAACACACACATCACAAAGCAGTTTGTGAGAATGCTTCGGTTTAGTTTTTATGGGAAGATATTCCCGCTTCTAACAAAGGCCTGAAAGAGCTCCAAATATCCACTTGCAGATGCTGCAAAAAGACTCTTTCCAAACTGCTCCATGAAAAGGAAGGTTCAACTCTGTGAGTTGAATGCACACATCATAAAGAAGTTTCAAAGAATGCTTCTGTCTAGGTTTTATGTGAAGATATTTCTTTTTCCACCATAGGCCTCAAAGCGCTCCAAATGAACACTTGCAGATTCTACAAAAAGAGTGTTTCATAACTGCTCTAGCAAAGGAAAGGTTCACCTCTGTGAGTTGAACACACACATCACAAAGCAGTTTGTGAGAATGCTTCTGTCCAGTTTTAATGGGAAGATATTCCCGCTTCTAACAAAGGCCTGAAAGAGGTCCAAATATCCACTTGCAGATGCTGCAAAAAGACTCTTTCCAAACTGCTCCATGAAAAGGAATGTTCAACTCTGTGAGTTGAATGCACACATCATAAAGAAGTTTCAAAGAATGCTTCTGTCTAGGTTTTATGTGAAGATATTTCCTTTTCCACCATAGGCCTCAAAGCGCTCCAAATGAACACTTGCAGATTCTACAAAAAGAGTGTTTCAAAGCTGCTCTTTCAAAAGAAGTGTTCAACTCTGTGAGTTGGATTCATACTGCACAAAGGAGTTTCACAGAACGCTTCTGTTTAGTTTTTATGGGAAGATATTCCCGTTTCCAACGAAGGCCTGAAAGGGCTCCAAATATACACTTGCAGATTCTGCAAAAACACAGTTGCAAAACTGCTCTATCAAAAGGAAGGCTTATCTCTCCGAGTTGAATGCACACATCATAAAGAGGTTTCTGAGAATGCTTCTGCCTGGATTATATGTGAAGATATTTCCTCTTCCACCATAGGCCTCAAAGCGCTCCAAACGAACACTTGCAGATTCTACAAAAAGAGTGTTTCAAAACTGCTCTTTCAAAAGAAGTGTTCAACTCTGTGAGTTGGATTCATACTACACAAAGCAGTTTCACAGAACTCTTCTGTTTAGTTTTTATGGGAAGATATTCCCGTTTCCAACGAAGGCCTGAAAGGGCTCCAAATATCCACTTGCAGATTCTGCAAAAATACAGTTTCAAAACTGCTCTATCAAAAGGAAGGCTTATCTCTCTGAGTTGAATGCACACATCATAAAGAGCTTTCTGAGAATGCTTCTGCCTTGTTTATATATGAAGATATTTCTTTTTCCACCATAGGCCTCAAATCGCTCCAAATGAACACTTGCAGATTCTACAAAAAGAGTGTTTCATAACTGCTCTAGCAAAGGAAAGGTTCACCTCTGTGAGTTGAACACACACATCTCAAAGCAGTTTGTGAGAATGCTTCGGTTTAGTTTTTATGGGAAGATATTCCCGCTTCTAGCAAAGGCCTGAAAGAGCTCCAAATATCCACTTGCAGATGCTGCAAAAAGACTCTTTCCAAACTGCTCCATGAAAAAGAAGGTTCAACTCTGTGAGTTGAATGCACACATCATAAAGAAGTTTCAAAGAATGCTTCTGTCTAGGTTTTATGTGAAGATATTTCTTTTTCCAACATAGGCCTCAAAGCGCTCCAAATGAACACTTGCAGATTCTACAAAAAGAGTGTTTCATAACTGCTCTAGCAAAGGAAAGGTTCACCTCTGTGAGTTGAACACACACATCACAAAGCAGTTTGTGAGAATGCTTCTGTCCAGTTTTAATGGGAAGATATTCCCGCTTCTAACAAAGGCCTGAAAGAGCTCCAAATATCCACTTGCAGATGCTGCAAAAAGACTCTTTCCAAACTGCTCCATGAAAAGGAATGTTCAACTCTGTGAGTTGAATGCACACATCATAAAGAAGTTTCAAAGAATGCTTCTGTCTAGGTTTTATGTGAAGATATTTCCCTTTCCACCATAGGCCTCAAAGCGCTCCAAATGAACACTTGCAGATTCTACAAAAAGAGTGTTTCAAAGCTGCTCTTTCAAAAGAAGTGTTCAACTCTGTGAGTTGGATTCATACTTCACAAAGCAGTTTCACAGAACGTTTCTGTTTCGTTTTTATGGGAAGATATTCCCGTTTGCAACGAAGGCCTGAAAGGGCTCTAAGTATCCACTTGCAGATTCTGCCAAAACACACTTTCAAAACTGCTCTATCAAAAGGAAGGCTTATCTCTCCGAGTTGAATGCACACATCATAAAGGGGTTTCTGAGAATGCTTCTGCCTGGTTTATATGTGAAGATATTTCCTTTTCCACCATAGGCCTCAAAGCGCTCCAAACGAACACTTGCAGATTCTACAAAAAGAGTGTTTCAAAACTGCTCTTTCAAAGGAAGTGTTCAACTCTGTGAGTTGGATTCATACTACACAAAGCAGTTTCACAGAACTCTTCTGTTTAGTTTTTATGGGAAGATATTCCCGTTTCCAACGAAGGCCTGAAAGGGCTCCAAATATCCACTTGCAGATTCTGCAAAAACACAGGTTCAAAACTGCTCTATCAAAAGGAAGGCTTATCTCTCTGAGTTGAATGCACACATCATAAAGGGGTTTCTGAGAATGCTTCTGCCTTGTTTATATATGAAGATATTTCTTTTTCCACCATAGGCCTCCAAGCGCTCCAAATGAACACTTGCAGATTCTACAAAAAGAGTGTTTCATAACTGCTCTAGCAAAGGAAAGGTTCACCTCTGTGAGTTGAACACACACATCACAAAGCAGTTTGTGAGAATGCTTCGGTTTAGTTTTTATGGGAAGATATTCCCGCTTCTAACAAAGGCCTGAAAGAGCTCCAAATATCCACTTGCAGATGCTGCAAAAAGACTCTTTCCAAACTGCTCCATGAAAAAGAAGGTTCAACTCTGTGAGTTGAATGCACACATCATAAAGAAGTTTCAAAGAATGCTTCTGTCTAGGTTTTATGTGAAGATATTTCTTTTTCCACCATAGGCCTCAAAGCGCTCCAAATGAACACTTGCAGATTCTACAAAAAGAGTGTTTCATAACTGCTCTAGCAAAGGAAAGGTTCACCTCTGTGAGTTGAACACACACATCACAAAGCAGTTTGTGAGAATGCTTCTGTCCAGTTTTAATGGGAAGATATTCCCGCTTCTAACAAAGGCCTGAAAGAGCTCCAAATATCCACTTGCAGATGCTGCAAAAAGACTCTTTCCAAACTGCTCCATGAAAAGGAATGTTCAACTCTGTGAGTTGAATGCACACATCATAAAGAAGTTTCAAAGAATGCTTCTGTCTAGGTTTTATGTGAAGATATTTCCTTTTCCACCACAGGCCTCAAAGCGCTCCAAATGAACACTTGCAGATTCTACAAAAAGAGTGTTTCAAAGCTGCTCTTTCAAAAGAAGTGTTCAACTCTGTGAGTTGGATTCATACTTCACAAAGGAGTTTCACAGAACGCTTCTGTTTAGTTTTTATGGGAAGATATTCCCGTTTGCAACGAAGGCCTGAAAGGGCTCCAAGTATACACTTGCAGATTCTGCCAAAACACACTTTCAAAACTGCTCTATCAAAAGGAAGGCTTATCTCTCCGAGTTGAATGCACACATCATAAAGAGGTTTCTGAGAATGCTTCTGCCTGCATTATATGTGAAGATATTTCCTTTTCCACCATAGGCCTCAAAGCGCTCCAAACGAACACTTTCAGATTCTACAAAAAGAGTGTTTCAAAACTGCTCTTTGAAAGGAAGTGTTCAACTCTGTGAGTTGGATTCATACTACACAAAGCAGTTTCACAGAACTCTTCTGTTTAGTTTTTAATGGAAGATATTCCCGTTTCCAACGAAGGCCTGAAAGGGCTCCAAATATCCACTTGCAGATTCTGCAAAAACACAGTTTCAAAACTGCTCTATCAAAAGGAAGGCTTATCTCTCTGAGTTGAATGCACACATCATAAAGAGCTTTCTGAGAATGCTTCTGCCTTGTTTATATATGAAGATATTTCTTTTTCCACCATAGGCCTCAAATCGCTCCAAATGAACACTTGCAGATTCTACAAAAAGAGTGTTTCATAACTGCTCTAGCAAAGGAAAGGTTCACCTCTGTGAGTTGAACACACACATCACAAAGCAGTTTGTGAGAATGCTTCTGTCCAGTTTTTATGGGAAGATATTCCCGCTTCTAACAAAGGCCTGAAAGAGCTCCAAATATCCACTTGCAGATGCTGCAAAAAGACTCTTTCCAAACTGCTCCATGAAAAGGAAGGTTCAACTCTGTGAGTTGAATGCACACATCATAAAGAAGTTTCAAAGAATGCTTCTGTCTAGGTATTATGTGACGATATTTCCTTTTCCACCATAGGCCTCAAAGCGCTCCAAATGAACACATGTAGATTCTACAAAAAGAGTGTTTCAAAGCTGCTCTTTCAAAAGAAGTGTTCAACTCTGTGAGTTGGATTCATACTTCACAAAGCAGTTTCACAGAACGTTTCTGTTTCGTTTTTATGGGAAGATATTCCCGTTTGCAACGAAAGCCTGAAAGGGCTCTAAGTATCCACTTGCAGATTCTGCCAAAACACACTTTCAAAACTGCTCTATCAAAAGGAAGGCTTATCTCTCCGAGTTGAATGCACACATCATAAAGAGGTTTCTGAGAATGCTTCTGCCTGGTTTATATGTGAAGATATTTCCTTTTCCACCATAGGCCTCAAAGCGCTCCAAACGAACACTTGCAGATTCTACAAAAAGAGTGTTTCAAAACTGCTCTTTCAAAGGAAGTGTTCAACTCTGTGAGTTGGATTCATACTACACAAAGCAGTTTCACAGAACTCTTCTGTTTAGTTTTTATGGGAAGATATTCCCGTTTCCAACGAAGGCCTGAAAGGGCTCCAAATATCCACTTGCAGATTCTGCAAAAACACAGGTTCAAAACTGCTCTATCAAAAGGAAGGCTTATCTCTCTGAGTTGAATGCACACATCATAAAGGGGTTTCTGAGAATGCTTCTGCCTTGTTTATATATGAAGATATTTCTTTTTCCACCATAGGCCTCAAAGCGCTCCAAATGAACACTTGCAAATTCTACAAAAAGAGTGTTTCATAACTGCTCTAGCAAAGGAAAGGTTCACCTCTGTGAGTTGAACACACACATCACAAAGCAGTTTGTGAGAATGCTTCGGTTTAGTTTTTATGGGAAGATATTCCCGCTTCTAACAAAGGCCTGAAAGAGCTCCAAATATCCACTTGCAGATGCTGCAAAAAGACTCTTTCCAAACTGCTCCATGAAAAAGAAGGTTCAACTCTGTGAGTTGAATGCACACATCATAAAGAAGTTTCAAAGAATGGTTCTGTCTATGTTTTATGTGAAGATATTTCTTTTTCCACCATAGGCCTCAAAGCGCTCCAAATGAACACTTGCAGATTCTACAAAAAGAGTGTTTCATAACTGCTCTAGCAAAGGAAAGGTTCACCTCTGTGAGTTGAACACACACATCACAAAGCAGTTTGTGAGAATGCTTCTGTCCAGTTTTAATGGGAAGATATTCCCGCTTCTAACAAAGGCCTGAAAGAGGTCCAAATATCCACTTGCAGATGCTGCAAAAAGACTCTTTCCAAACTGCTCCATGAAAAGGAATGTTCAACTCTGTGAGTTGAATGCACACATCATAAAGAAGTTTCAAAGAATGCTTCTGTCTAGGTTTTATGTGAAGATATTTCCTTTTCCACCATAGGCCTCAAAGCGCTCCAAATCAACACTTGCAGATTCTACAAAAAGAGTGTTTCAAAGCTGCTCTTTCAAAAGAAGTGTTCAACTCTGTGAGTTGGATTCATACTTCACAAAGGAGTTTCACAGAACGCTTCTGTTTAGTTTTTATGGGAAGATATTCCCGTTTCCAACGAAGGCCTGAAAGGGCTCCAAATATACACTTGCAGATTCTGCAAAAACACAGTTGCAAAACTGCTCTACCAAAAGGAAGGCTTATCTCTCCGAGTTGAATGCACACATCATAAAGAGGTTTCTGAGAATGCTTCTGCCTGGATTATATGTGAAGATATTTCCTGTTCCACCATAGGCCTCAAAGCGCTCCAAACGAACACTTGCAGATTCTACAAAAAGAGTGTTTCAAAACTGCTCTTTCAAAAGAAGTGTTCAACTCTGTGAGTTGGATTCATACTACACAAAGCAGTTTCACAGAACTCTTCTGTTTAGTTTTTATGGGAAGATATTCCCGTTTCCAACGAAGGCCTGAAAGGGCTCCAAATATCCACTTGCAGATTCTGCAAAAACACAGGTTCAAAACTGCTCTATCAAAAGGAAGGCTTATCTCTCTGAGGTGAATGCACACATCATAAAGGGGTTTCTGAGAATGCTTCTGCCTTGTTTATATATGAAGATATTTCTTTTTCCACCATAGGCCTCAAAGCGCTCCAAATGAACACTTGCAGATTCTACAAAAAGAGTGTTTCATAACTGCTCTAGCAAAGGAAAGGTTCACCTCTGTGAGTTGAACACACACATCACAAAGCAGTTTGTGAGAATGCTTCGGTTTAGTTTTTATGGGAAGATATTCCCGCTTCTAACAAAGGCCTGAAAGAGCTCCAAATATCCACTTGCAGATGCTGCAAAAAGACTCTTTCCAAACTGCTCCATGAAAAAGAAGGTTCAACTCTGTGAGTTGAATGCACACATCATAAAGAAGTTTCAAAGAATGCTTCTGTCTAGGTTTTATGTGAAGATATTTCTTTTTCCACCATAGGCCTCAAAGCGCTCCAAATGAACACTTGCAGATTCTACAAAAAGAGTGTTTCATAACTGCTCTAGCAAAGGAAAGGTTCACCTCTGTGAGTTGAACACACACATCACAAAGCAGTTTGTGAGAATGCTTCGGTTTAGTTTTTATGGGAAGATATTCCCGCTTCTAGCAAAGGCCTGAAAGAGCTCCAAATATCCACTTGCAGATGCTGCAAAAAGACTCTTTCCAAACTGCTCCATGAAAAAGAAGGTTCAACTCTGTGAGTTGAATGCACACATCATAAAGAAGTTTCAAAGAATGCTTCTGTCTAGGTTTTATGTGAAGATATTTCTTTTTCCACCATAGGCCTCAAAGCGCTCCAAATGAACACTTGCAGATTCTACAAAAAGAGTGTTTCATAACTGCTCTAGCAAAGGAAAGGTTCACCTCTGTGAGTTGAACACACACATCACAAAGCAGTTTGTGAGAATGCTTCTGTCCAGTTTTAATGGGAAGATATTCCCGCTTCTAACAAAGGCCTGAAAGAGCTCCAAATATCCACTTGCAGATGCTGCAAAAAGACTCTTTCCAAACTGCTCCATGAAAAGGAATGTTCAACTCTGTGAGTTGAATGCACACATCATAAAGAAGTTTCAAAGAATGCTTCTGTCTAGGTTTTATGTGAAGTTATTTCCCTTTCCACCATAGTCCTCAAAGCGCTCCAAATGAACACTTGCAGATTCTAAAAAAAGAGTGTTTCAAAGCTGCTCTTTCAAAAGAAGTGTTCAACTCTGTGAGTTGGATTCATACTTCACAAAGCAGTTTCACAGAACGTTTCTGTTTCGTTTTTATGGGAAGATATTCCCGTTTGCAACGAAGGCCTGAAAGGGCTCTAAGTATCCACTTGCAGATTCTGCCAAAACACAATTTCAAAACTGCTCTATCAAAAGGAAGGCTTATCTCTCCGAGTTGAATGCACACATCATAAAGAGGTTTCTGAGAATGCTTCTGCCTGATTTATATGTGAAGATATTTCCTTTTCCACCATAGGCCTCAAAGCGCTCCAAACGAACACTTGCAGATTGTACAAAAAGAGTGTTTCAAAACTGCTCTTTCAAAAGAAGTGTTCAACTCTGTGAGTTGGATTCATACTACACAAACCAGTTTCACAGAACTCTTCTGTTTAGTTTTTAATGGAAGATATTCCCGTTTCCAACGAAGGCCTGAAAGGGCTCCAAATATCCACTTGCAGATTCTGCAAAAACACAGTTTCAAAGCTGCTCTATCAAAAGGAAGGCTTATCTCTCTGAGTTGAATGCACACATCATAAAGAGCTTTCTGAGAATGCTTCTGCCTTGTTTATATATGAAGATATTTCTTTTTCCACCATAGGCCTCAAATCGCTCCAAATGAACACTTGCCGATTCTACAAAAAGAGTGTTTCATAACTGCTCTAGCAAAGGAAAGGTTCACCTCTGTGAGTTGAACACACACATCTCAAAGCAGTTTGTGAGAATGCTTCGGTTTAGTTTTTATGGGAAGATATTCCCGCTTCTAGCAAAGGCCTGAAAGAGCTCCAAATATCCACTTGCAGATGCTGCAAAAAGACTCTTTCCAAACTGCTCCGTGAAAAAGAAGGTTCAACTCTGTGAGTTGAATGCACACATCATAAAGAAGTTTCAAAGAATGCTTCTGTCTAGGTTTTATGTGAAGATATTTCTTTTTCCACCATAGGCCTCAAAGCGCTCCAAATGAACACTTGCAGATTCTACAAAAAGAGTGTTTCATAACTGCTCTAGCAAAGGAAAGGTTCACCTCTGTGAGTTGAACACACACATCACAAAGCAGTTTGTGAGAATGCTTCTGTCCAGTTTTAATGGGAAGATATTCCCGCTTCTAACAAAGGCCTGAAAGAGCTCCAAATATCCACTTGCAGATGCTGCAAAAAGACTCTTTCCAAACTGCTCCATGAAAAGGAAAGTTCAACTCTGTGAGTTGAATGCACACATCATAAAGAAGTTTCAAAGAATGCTTCTGTCTAGGTATTATGTGACGATATTTCCTTTTCCACCATAGGCCTCAAAGCGCTCCAAATGAACACATGTAGATTCTACAAAAAGAGTGTTTCAAAGCTGCTCTTTCAAAGGAAGTGTTCAACTCTTTGAGTTGGATTCATACTTCACAAAGCAGTTTCACAGAACGTTTCTGTTTCGTTTTTATCGGAAGATATTCCCGTTTGCAACGAAGGCCTGAAAGGGCTCTAAGTATCCACTTGCAGATTCTGCCAAAACAGTTTCAAAACTGCTCTATCAAAAGGAAGGCTTATCTCTCCGAGTTGAATGCACACATCATAAAGAGGTTTCTGAGAATGCTTCTGCCTGGTTTATATGTGAAGATATTTCCTTTTCCACCATAGGCCTCAAAGCGCTCCAAACGAACACTTGCAGATTCTACAAAAAGAGTGTTTCAAAACTGCTCTTTCAAAGGAAGTGTTCAACTCTGTGAGTTGGATTCATACTACACAAAGCAGTTTCACAGAACTCTTCTGTTTAGTTTTTATGGGAAGATATTCCCGTTTCCAACGAAGGCCTGAAAGGGCTCCAAATATCCACTTGCAGATTCTGCAAAAACACAGTTTCAAAGCTGCTCTATCAAAAGGAAGGCTTATCTCTCTGAGTTGAATGCACACATCATAAAGAGCTTTCTGAGAATGCTTCTGCCTTGTTTATATATGAAGATATTTCTTTTTCCACCATAGGCCTCAAATCGCTCCAAATGAACACTTGCAGATTCTACAAAAAGAGTGTTTCATAACTGCTCTAGCAAAGGAAAGGTTCACCTCTGTGAGTTGAACACACACATCACAAAGCAGTTTGTGAGAATGCTTCTGTCCAGTTTTTATGGGAAGATATTCCCGCTTCTAACAAAGGCCTGAAAGAGCTCCAAATATCCACTTGCAGATGCTGCAAAAAGACTCTTTCCAAACTGCTCCATGAAAAGGAAGGTTCAACTCTGTGAGTTGAATGCACACATCATAAAGAAGTTTCAAAGAATGCTTCTGTCTAGGTATTATGTGACGATATTTCCTTTTCCACCATAGGCCTCAAAGCGCTCCAAATGAACACATGTAGATTCTACAAAAAGAGTGTTTCAAAGCTGCTCTTTCAAAAGAAGTGTTCAACTCTGTGAGTTGGATTCATACTTCACAAAGCAGTTTCACAGAACGTTTCTGTTTCGTTTTTATGGGAAGATATTCCCGTTTGCAACGAAGGCCTGAAAGGGCTCTAAGTATCCACTTGCAGATTCTGCCAAAACACAGTTTCAAAACTGCTCTATCAAAAGGAAGGCTTATCTCTCCGAGTTGAATGCACACATCATAAAGGGGTTTCTGAGAATGCTTCTGCCTGGTTTATATGGGAAGATATTTCCTTTTCCACCATAGGCCTCAAAGCGCTCCAAACGAACACTTGCAGATTCTACAAAAAGAGTGTTTCAAAACTGCTCTTTCAAAGGAAGTGTTCAACTCTGTGAGTTGGATTCATACTACACAAAGCAGTTTCACAGAACTCTTCTGTTTAGTTTTTATGGGAAGATATTCCCGTTTCCAACGAAGGCCTGAAAGGGCTCCAAATATCCACTTGCAGATTCTGCAAAAATACAGTTTCAAAACTGCTCTATCAAAAGGAAGGCTTATCTCTCTGAGTTGAATGCACACATCATAAAGAGCTTTCTGAGAATGCTTCTGCCTTGTTTATATATGAAGATATTTCTTTTTCCACCTTAGGCGTCAAATCGCTCCAAATGAACACTTGCAGATTCTACAAAAAGAGTGTTTCATAACTGCTCTAGCAAAGGAAAGGTTCACCTCTGTGAGTTGAACACACACATCTCAAAGCAGTTTGTGAGAATGCTTCTGTCCAATTTTTATGGGAAGATATTCCCGCTTCTAGGAAAGGCCTGAAAGAGCTCCAAATATCCACTTGCAGATGCTGCAAAAAGACTCTTTCCAAACTGCTCCGTGAAAAGGAAGGTTCAACTCTGTGAGTTGAATGCACACATCATAAAGAAGTTTCAAAGAATGCTTCTGTCTAGGTATTATGTGACGATATTTCCTTTTCCACCATAGGCCTCAAAGCGCTCCAAATGAACACATGTAGATTCTACAAAAAGAGTGTTTCAAAGCTGCTCTTTCAAAAGAAGTGTTCAACTCTGTGAGTTGGATTCATACTTCACAAAGCAGTTTCACAGAACGTTTCTGTTTCGTTTTTATGGGAAGATATTCCCGTTTGCAACGAAGGCCTGAAAGGGCTCTAAGTATCCACTTGCAGATTCTGCCAAAACACAGTTTCAAAACTGCTCTATCAAAAGGAAGGCTTATCTCTCCGAGTTGAATGCACACATCATAAAGAGGTTTCTGAGAATGCTTCTGCCTGGTTTATATGTGAAGATATTTCCTTTTCCACCATAGGCCTCAAAGCGCTCCAAACGAACACTTGCAGATTCTACAAAAAGAGTGTTTCAAAACTGCTCTTTCAAAGGAAGTGTTCAACTCTGTGAGTTGGATTCATACTACACAAAGCAGTTTCACAGAACTCTTCTGTTTAGTTTTTATGGGAAGATATTCCCGTTTCCAACGAAGGCCTGAAAGGGCTCCAAATATCCACTTGCAGATTCTGCAAAAATACAGTTTCAAAGCTGCTCTATCAAAAGGAAGGCTTATCTCTCTGAGTTGAATGCACACATCATAAAGGGGTTTCTGAGAATGCTTCTGCCTTGTTTATATATGAAGATATTTCTTTTTCCACCATAGGCCTCAAAGCGCTCCAAATGAACACTTGCAAATTCTACAAAAAGAGTGTTTCATAACTGCTCTAGCAAAGGAAAGGTTCACCTCTGTGAGTTGAACACACACATCACAAAGCAGTTTGTGAGAATGCTTCGGTTTAGTTTTTATGGGAAGATATTCCCGCTTCTAACAAAGGCCTGAAAGAGCTCCAAATATCCACTTGCAGATGCTGCAAAAAGACTCTTTCCAAACTGCTCCATGAAAAAGAAGGTTCAACTCTGTGAGTTGAATGCACACATCATAAAGAAGTTTCAAAGAATGCTTCTGTCTATGTTTTATGTGAAGATATTTCTTTTTCCACCATAGGCCTCAAAGCGCTCCAAATGAACACTTGCAGATTCTACAGAAAGAGTGTGTCATAACTGCTCTAGGAAAGGAAAGTTTCACCTCTGTGAGATGAACACACACATCACAAAGCAGTTTGTGAGAATGCTTCTGTCCAGTTTTTATGGGAAGATATTCCCGCTTCTAACAAAGGCCTGAAAGAGCTCCAAATATCCACTTGCAGATGCCGCAAAAAGACTCTTTCCAAACTGCTCCATGAAAAAGAAGGTTCAACTCTGTGAGTTGAATGCACACATCATAAAGAAGTTTCAAAGAATGCTTCTGTCTAGGTATTATGTGACGATATTTCCCTTTCCACAATAGGCCTCAAAGCGCTCCAAATGAACACATGTAGATTCTACAAAAAGAGTGTTTAAAAGCTGCGCTTTCAAAAGAAGTGTTCAACTCTGTGAGTTGGATTCATACTTCACAAAGCAGTTTCACAGAACGTTTCTGTTTCGTTTTTATCGGAAGATATTCCCGTTTGCAACGAAGGCCTGAAAGGGCTCTAAGTATCCACTTGCAGATTCTGCCAAAACACAGTTTCAAAACTGCTCTATCAAAAGGAAGGCTTATCTCTCCGAGTTGAATGCACACATCATAAAGAGGTTTCTGAGAATGCTTCTGCCTGGTTTATATGTGAAGATATTTCCTTTTCCACCGTAGGCCTCAAAGCGCTCCAAACGAACACTTGCAGATTCTACAAAAAGAGTGTTTCAAAACTGCTCTTTCAAAGGAAGTGTTCAACTCTGTGAGTTGGATTCATACTACACAAAGCAGTGTCACAGAACTCTTCTGTTTAGTTTTTATGGGAAGATATTCCCGTTTCCAACGAAGGCCTGAAAGGGCTCCAAATATCCACTTGCAGATTCTGCAAAAACACAGTTTCAAAGCTGCTCTATCAAAAGGAAGGCTTATCTCTCTGAGTTGAATGCACACATCATAAAGAGCTTTCTGAGAATGCTTCTGCCTTGTTTATATATGAAGATATTTCTTTTTCCACCATAGGCCTCAAATCGCTCCAAATGAACACTTGCCGATTCTACAAAAAGAGTGTTTCATAACTGCTCTAGCAAAGGAAAGGTTCACCTCTGTGAGTTGAACACACACATCTCAAAGCAGTTTGTGAGAATGCTTCTGTCCAGTTTTTATGGGAAGATATTCCCGCTTCTAGCAAAGGCCTGAAAGAGCTCCAAATATCCACTTGCAGATGCTGCAAAAAGACTCTTTCCAAACTGCTCCATGAAAAAGAAGGTTCAACTCTGTGAGTTGAATGCACACATCATAAAGAAGTTTCAAAGAATGCTTCTGTCTAGGTTTTATGTGAAGATATTTCTTTTTCCACCATAGGCCTCAAAGCGCTCCAAATGAACACTTGCAGATTCTACAAAAAGAGTGTTTCATAACTGCTCTAGCAAAGGAAAGGTTCACCTCTGTGAGTTGAACACACACATCACAAAGCAGTTTGTGAGAATGCTTCTGTCCAGTTTTAATGGGAAGATATTCCCGCTTCTAACAAAGGCGTGAAAGAGCTCCAAATATCCACTTGCAGATGCTGCAAAAAGACTCTTTCCAAACTGCTCCATGAAAAGGAAAGTTCAACTCTGTGAGTTGAATGCACACATCATAAAGAAGTTTCAAAGAATGCTTCTGTCTAGGTATTATGTGACGATATTTCCTTTTCCACCATAGGCCTCAAAGCGCTCCAAATGAACACATGTAGATTCTACAAAAAGAGTGTTTCAAAGCTGCTCTTTCAAAAGAAGTGTTCAACTCTGTGAGTTGGATTCATACTTCACAAAGGAGTTTCACAGAACGCTTCTGTTTAGTTTTTATGGGAAGATATTCCCGTTTCCAACGAAGGCCTGAAAGGGCTCCAAATATACACTTGCAGATTCTGCAAAAACACAGTTGCAAAACTGCTCTATCAAAAGGAAGGCTTATCTCTCCGAGTTGAATGCACACATCATAAAGAGGTTTCTGAGAATGCTTCTGCCTGGATTATATGTGAAGATATTTCCTCTTCCACCATAGGCCTCAAAGCGCTCCAAACGAACACTTGCAGATTCTACAAAAAGAGTGTTTCAAAACTGCTCTTTCAAAAGAAGTGTTCAACTCTGTGAGTTGGATTCATACTACACAAAGCAGTTTCACAGAACTCTTCTGTTTAGTTTTTATGGGAAGATATTCCCGTTTCCAACGAAGGCCTGAAAGGGCTCCAAATATCCACTTGCAGATTCTGCAAAAATACAGTTTCAAAACTGCTCTATCAAAAGGAAGGCTTATCTCTCTGAGTTGAATGCACACATCATAAAGAGCTTTCTGAGAATGCTTCTGCCTTGTTTATATATAAAGATATTTCTTTTTCCACCATAGGCCTCAAATCGCTCCAAATGAACACTTGCAGATTCTACAAAAAGAGTGTTTCATAACTGCTCTAGCAAAGGAAAGGTTCACCTCTGTGAGTTGAACACAAACATCTCAAAGCAGTTTGTGAGAATGCTTCTGTCCAGTTTTTATGGGAAGATATTCCCGCTTCTAGCAAAGGCCTGAAAGAGCTCCAAATATCCACTTGCAGATGCTGCAAAAAGACTCTTTCCAATCTGCTCCATGAAAAAGAAGGTTCAACTCTGTGAGTTGAATGCACACATCATAAAGAAGTTTCAAAGAATGCTTCTGTCTAGGTTTTATGTGAAGATATTTCTTTTTCCACCATAGGCCTCAAAGCGCTCCAAATGAACACTTGCAGATTCTACAAAAAGAGTGTTTCATAACTGCTCTAGCAAAGGAAAGGTTCACCTCTGTGAGTTGAACACACACATCACAAAGCAGTTTGTGAGAATGCTTCTGTCCAGTTTTAATGGGAAGATATTCCCGCTTCTAACAAAGGCCTGAAAGAGCTCCAAATATCCACTTGCAGATGCTGCAAAAAGACTCTTTCCAAACTGCTCCATGAAAAGGAATGTTCAACTCTGTGAGTTGAATGCACACATCATAAAGAAGTTTCAAAGAATGCTTCTGTCTAGGTTTTATGTGAAGATATTTCCCTTTCCACCATAGGCCTCAAAGCGCTCCAAATGAACACTTGCAGATTCTAAAAAAAGAGTGTTTCAAAGCTGCTCTTTCAAAAGAAGTGTTCAACTCTGTGAGTTGGATTCATACTTCACAAAGCAGTTTCACAGAACGTTTCTGTTTCGTTTTTATGGGAAGATATTCCCGTTTGCAACGAAGGCCTGAAAGGGCTCTAAGTATCCACTTGCAGATTCTGCCAAAACACACTTTCAAAACTGCTCTATCAAAAGGAAGGCTTATCTCTCCGAGTTGAATGCACACATCATAAAGAGGTTTCTGAGAATGCTTCTGCCTGGTTTATATGTGAAGATATTTCCTTTTCCACCATAGGCCTCAAAGCGCTCCAAACGAACACTTGCAGATTCTACAAAAAGAGTGTTTCAAAACTGCTCTTTCAAAGGAAGTGTTCAACTCTGTGAGTTGGATTCATACTACACAAAGCAGTTTCACAGAACTCTTCTGTTTAGTTTTTATGGGAAGATATTCCCGTTTCCAACGAAGGCCTGAAAGGGCTCCAAATATCCACTTGCAGATTCTGCAAAAACACAGGTTCAAAACTGCTCTATCAAAAGGAAGGCTTATCTCTCTGAGTTGAATGCACACATCATAAAGGGGTTTCTGAGAATGCTTCTGCCTTGTTTATATATGAAGATATTTCTTTTTCCACCATAGGCCTCCAAGCGCTCCAAATGAACACTTGCAGATTCTACAAAAAGAGTGTTTCATAACTGCTCTAGCAAAGGAAAGGTTCACCTCTGTGAGTTGAACACACACATCACAAAGCAGTTTGTGAGAATGCTTCGGTTTAGTTTTTATGGGAAGATATTCCCGCTTCTAACAAAGGCCTGAAAGAGCTCCAAATATCCACTTGCAGATGCTGCAAAAAGACTCTTTCCAAACTGCTCCATGAAAAAGAAGGTTCAACTCTGTGAGTTGAATGCACACATCATAAAGAAGTTTCAAAGAATGCTTCTGTCTAGGTTTTATGTGAAGATATTTCTTTTTCCACCATAGGCCTCAAAGCGCTCCAAATGAACACTTGCAGATTCTACAAAAAGAGTGTTTCATAACTGCTCTAGCAAAGGAAAGGTTCACCTCTGTGAGTTGAACACACACATCACAAAGCAGTTTGTGAGAATGCTTCTGTCCAGTTTTAATGGGAAGATATTCCCGCTTCTAACAAAGGCCTGAAAGAGCTCCAAATATCCACTTGCAGATGCTGCAAAAAGACTCTTTCCAAACTGCTCCATGAAAAGGAATGTTCAACTCTGTGAGTTGAATGCACACATCATAAAGAAGTTTCAAAGAATGCTTCTGTCTAGGTTTTATGTGAAGATATTTCCTTTTCCACCACAGGCCTCAAAGCGCTCCAAATGAACACTTGCAGATTCTACAAAAAGAGTGTTTCAAAGCTGCTCTTTCAAAAGAAGTGTTCAACTCTGTGAGTTGGATTCATACTTCACAAAGGAGTTTCACAGAACGCTTCTGTTTAGTTTTTATGGGAAGATATTCCCGTTTGCAACGAAGGCCTGAAAGGGCTCCAAGTATACACTTGCAGATTCTGCCAAAACACACTTTCAAAACTGCTCTATCAAAAGGAAGGCTTATCTCTCCGAGTTGAATGCACACATCATAAAGAGGTTTCTGAGAATGCTTCTGCCTGCATTATATGTGAAGATATTTCCTTTTCCACCATAGGCCTCAAAGCGCTCCAAACGAACACTTTCAGATTCTACAAAAAGAGTGTTTCAAAACTGCTCTTTGAAAGGAAGTGTTCAACTCTGTGAGTTGGATTCATACTACACAAAGCAGTTTCACAGAACTCTTCTGTTTAGTTTTTAATGGAAGATATTCCCGTTTCCAACGAAGGCCTGAAAGGGCTCCAAATATCCACTTGCAGATTCTGCAAAAACACAGTTTCAAAACTGCTCTATCAAAAGGAAGGCTTATCTCTCTGAGTTGAATGCACACATCATAAAGAGCTTTCTGAGAATGCTTCTGCCTTGTTTATATATGAAGATATTTCTTTTTCCACCATAGGCCTCAAATCGCTCCAAATGAACACTTGCAGATTCTACAAAAAGAGTGTTTCATAACTGCTCTAGCAAAGGAAAGGTTCACCTCTGTGAGTTGAACACACACATCACAAAGCAGTTTGTGAGAATGCTTCTGTCCAGTTTTTATGGGAAGATATTCCCGCTTCTAACAAAGGCCTGAAAGAGCTCCAAATATCCACTTGCAGATGCTGCAAAAAGACTCTTTCCAAACTGCTCCATGAAAAGGAAAGTTCAACTCTGTGAGTTGAATGCACACATCATAAAGAAGTTTCAAAGAATGCTTCTGTCTAGGTATTATGTGACGATATTTCCTTTTCCACCATAGGCCTCAAAGCGCTCCAAATGAACACATGTAGATTCTACAAAAAGAGTGTTTCAAAGCTGCTCTTTCAAAAGAAGTGTTCAACTCTGTGAGTTGGATTCATACTTCACAAAGCAGTTTCACAGAACGTTTCTGTTTCGTTTTTATGGGAAGATATTCCCGTTTGCAACGAAAGCCTGAAAGGGCTCTAAGTATCCACTTGCAGATTCTGCCAAAACACACTTTCAAAACTGCTCTATCAAAAGGAAGGCTTATCTCTCCGAGTTGAATGCACACATCATAAAGAGGTTTCTGAGAATGCTTCTGCCTGGTTTATATGTGAAGATATTTCCTTTTCCACCATAGGCCTCAAAGCGCTCCAAACGAACACTTGCAGATTCTACAAAAAGAGTGTTTCAAAACTGCTCTTTCAAAGGAAGTGTTCAACTCTGTGAGTTGGATTCATACTACACAAAGCAGTTTCACAGAACTCTTCTCTTTAGTTTTTATGGGAAGATATTCCCGTTTCCAACGAAGGCCTGAAAGGGCTCCAAATATCCACTTGCAGATTCTGCAAAAACACAGGTTCAAAACTGCTCTATCAAAAGGAAGGCTTATCTCTCTGAGTTGAATGCACACATCATAAAGGGGTTTCTGAGAATGCTTCTGCCTTGTTTATATATGAAGATATTTCTTTTTCCACCATAGGCCTCAAAGCGCTCCAAATGAACACTTGCAAATTCTACAAAAAGAGTGTTTCATAACTGCTCTAGCAAAGGAAAGGTTCACCTCTGTGAGTTGAACACACACATCACAAAGCAGTTTGTGAGAATGCTTCGGTTTAGTTTTTATGGGAAGATATTCCCGCTTCTAACAAAGGCCTGAAAGAGCTCCAAATATCCACTTGCAGATGCTGCAAAAAGACTCTTTCCAAACTGCTCCATGAAAAAGAAGGTTCAACTCTGTGAGTTGAATGCACACATCATAAAGAAGTTTCAAAGAATGCTTCTGTCTAGGTTTTATGTGAAGATATTTCTTTTTCCACCATAGGCCTCAAAGCGCTCCAAATGAACACTTGCAGATTCTACAAAAAGAGTGTTTCATAACTGCTCTAGCAAAGGAAAGGTTCACCTCTGTGAGTTGAACACACACATCACAAAGCAGTTTGTGAGAATGCTTCTGTCCAGTTTTAATGGGAAGATATTCCCGCTTCTAACAAAGGCCTGAAAGAGGTCCAAATATCCACTTGCAGATGCTGCAAAAAGACTCTTTCCAAACTGCTCCATGAAAAGGAATGTTCAACTCTGTGAGTTGAATGCACACATCATAAAGAAGTTTCAAAGAATGCTTCTGTCTAGGTTTTATGTGAAGATATTTCCTTTTCCACCATAGGCCTCAAAGCGCTCCAAATCAACACTTGCAGATTCTACAAAAAGAGTGTTTCAAAGCTGCTCTTTCAAAAGAAGTGTTCAACTCTGTGAGTTGGATTCATACTTCACAAAGGAGTTTCACAGAACGCTTCTGTTTAGTTTTTATGGGAAGATATTCCCGTTTCCAACGAAGGCCTGAAAGGGCTCCAAATATACACTTGCAGATTCTGCAAAAACACAGTTGCAAAACTGCTCTACCAAAAGGAAGGCTTATCTCTCCGAGTTGAATGCACACATCATAAAGAGGTTTCTGAGAATGCTTCTGCCTGGATTATATGTGAAGATATTTCCTGTTCCACCATAGGCCTCAAAGCGCTCCAAACGAACACTTGCAGATTCTACAAAAAGAGTGTTTCAAAACTGCTCTTTCAAAAGAAGTGTTCAACTCTGTGAGTTGGATTCATACTACACAAAGCAGTTTCACAGAACTCTTCTGTTTAGTTTTTATGGGAAGATATTCCCGTTTCCAACGAAGGCCTGAAAGGGCTCCAAATATCCACTTGCAGATTCTGCAAAAACACAGGTTCAAAACTGCTCTATCAAAAGGAAGGCTTATCTCTCTGAGGTGAATGCACACATCATAAAGGGGTTTCTGAGAATGCTTCTGCCTTGTTTATATATGAAGATATTTCTTTTTCCACCATAGGCCTCAAAGCGCTCCAAATGAACACTTGCAGATTCTACAAAAAGAGTGTTTCATAACTGCTCTAGCAAAGGAAAGGTTCACCTCTGTGAGTTGAACACACACATCACAAAGCAGTTTGTGAGAATGCTTCGGTTTAGTTTTTATGGGAAGATATTCCCGCTTCTAACAAAGGCCTGAAAGAGCTCCAAATATCCACTTGCAGATGCTGCAAAAAGACTCTTTCCAAACTGCTCCATGAAAAAGAAGGTTCAACTCTGTGAGTTGAATGCACACATCATAAAGAAGTTTCAAAGAATGCTTCTGTCTAGGTTTTATGTGAAGATATTTCTTTTTCCACCATAGGCCTCAAAGCGCTCCAAATGAACACTTGCAGATTCTACAAAAAGAGTGTTTCATAACTGCTCTAGCAAAGGAAAGGTTCACCTCTGTGAGTTGAACACACACATCACAAAGCAGTTTGTGAGAATGCTTCGGTTTAGTTTTTATGGGAAGATATTCCCGCTTCTAGCAAAGGCCTGAAAGAGCTCCAAATATCCACTTGCAGATGCTGCAAAAAGACTCTTTCCAAACTGCTCCATGAAAAAGAAGGTTCAACTCTGTGAGTTGAATGCACACATCATAAAGAAGTTTCAAAGAATGCTTCTGTCTAGGTTTTATGTGAAGATATTTCTTTTTCCACCATAGGCCTCAAAGCGCTCCAAATGAACACTTGCAGATTCTACAAAAAGAGTGTTTCATAACTGCTCTAGCAAAGGAAAGGTTCACCTCTGTGAGTTGAACACACACATCACAAAGCAGTTTGTGAGAATGCTTCTGTCCAGTTTTAATGGGAAGATATTCCCGCTTCTAACAAAGGCCTGAAAGAGCTCCAAATATCCACTTGCAGATGCTGCAAAAAGACTCTTTCCAAACTGCTCCATGAAAAGGAATGTTCAACTCTGTGAGTTGAATGCACACATCATAAAGAAGTTTCAAAGAATGCTTCTGTCTAGGTTTTATGTGAAGTTATTTCCCTTTCCACCATAGTCCTCAAAGCGCTCCAAATGAACACTTGCAGATTCTAAAAAAAGAGTGTTTCAAAGCTGCTCTTTCAAAAGAAGTGTTCAACTCTGTGAGTTGGATTCATACTTCACAAAGCAGTTTCACAGAACGTTTCTGTTTCGTTTTTATGGGAAGATATTCCCGTTTGCAACGAAGGCCTGAAAGGGCTCTAAGTATCCACTTGCAGATTCTGCCAAAACACAATTTCAAAACTGCTCTATCAAAAGGAAGGCTTATCTCTCCGAGTTGAATGCACACATCATAAAGAGGTTTCTGAGAATGCTTCTGCCTGATTTATATGTGAAGATATTTCCTTTTCCACCATAGGCCTCAAAGCGCTCCAAACGAACACTTGCAGATTGTACAAAAAGAGTGTTTCAAAACTGCTCTTTCAAAAGAAGTGTTCAACTCTGTGAGTTGGATTCATACTACACAAACCAGTTTCACAGAACTCTTCTGTTTAGTTTTTAATGGAAGATATTCCCGTTTCCAACGAAGGCCTGAAAGGGCTCCAAATATCCACTTGCAGATTCTGCAAAAACACAGTTTCAAAGCTGCTCTATCAAAAGGAAGGCTTATCTCTCTGAGTTGAATGCACACATCATAAAGAGCTTTCTGAGAATGCTTCTGCCTTGTTTATATATGAAGATATTTCTTTTTCCACCATAGGCCTCAAATCGCTCCAAATGAACACTTGCCGATTCTACAAAAAGAGTGTTTCATAACTGCTCTAGCAAAGGAAAGGTTCACCTCTGTGAGTTGAACACACACATCTCAAAGCAGTTTGTGAGAATGCTTCGGTTTAGTTTTTATGGGAAGATATTCCCGCTTCTAGCAAAGGCCTGAAAGAGCTCCAAATATCCACTTGCAGATGCTGCAAAAAGACTCTTTCCAAACTGCTCCGTGAAAAAGAAGGTTCAACTCTGTGAGTTGAATGCACACATCATAAAGAAGTTTCAAAGAATGCTTCTGTCTAGGTTTTATGTGAAGATATTTCTTTTTCCACCATAGGCCTCAAAGCGCTCCAAATGAACACTTGCAGATTCTACAAAAAGAGTGTTTCATAACTGCTCTAGCAAAGGAAAGGTTCACCTCTGTGAGTTGAACACACACATCACAAAGCAGTTTGTGAGAATGCTTCTGTCCAGTTTTAATGGGAAGATATTCCCGCTTCTAACAAAGGCCTGAAAGAGCTCCAAATATCCACTTGCAGATGCTGCAAAAAGACTCTTTCCAAACTGCTCCATGAAAAGGAAAGTTCAACTCTGTGAGTTGAATGCACACATCATAAAGAAGTTTCAAAGAATGCTTCTGTCTAGGTATTATGTGACGATATTTCCTTTTCCACCATAGGCCTCAAAGCGCTCCAAATGAACACATGTAGATTCTACAAAAAGAGTGTTTCAAAGCTGCTCTTTCAAAGGAAGTGTTCAACTCTTTGAGTTGGATTCATACTTCACAAAGCAGTTTCACAGAACGTTTCTGTTTCGTTTTTATCGGAAGATATTCCCGTTTGCAACGAAGGCCTGAAAGGGCTCTAAGTATCCACTTGCAGATTCTGCCAAAACAGTTTCAAAACTGCTCTATCAAAAGGAAGGCTTATCTCTCCGAGTTGAATGCACACATCATAAAGAGGTTTCTGAGAATGCTTCTGCCTGGTTTATATGTGAAGATATTTCCTTTTCCACCATAGGCCTCAAAGCGCTCCAAACGAACACTTGCAGATTCTACAAAAAGAGTGTTTCAAAACTGCTCTTTCAAAGGAAGTGTTCAACTCTGTGAGTTGGATTCATACTACACAAAGCAGTTTCACAGAACTCTTCTGTTTAGTTTTTATGGGAAGATATTCCCGTTTCCAACGAAGGCCTGAAAGGGCTCCAAATATCCACTTGCAGATTCTGCAAAAACACAGTTTCAAAGCTGCTCTATCAAAAGGAAGGCTTATCTCTCTGAGTTGAATGCACACATCATAAAGAGCTTTCTGAGAATGCTTCTGCCTTGTTTATATATGAAGATATTTCTTTTTCCACCATAGGCCTCAAATCGCTCCAAATGAACACTTGCAGATTCTACAAAAAGAGTGTTTCATAACTGCTCTAGCAAAGGAAAGGTTCACCTCTGTGAGTTGAACACACACATCACAAAGCAGTTTGTGAGAATGCTTCTGTCCAGTTTTTATGGGAAGATATTCCCGCTTCTAACAAAGGCCTGAAAGAGCTCCAAATATCCACTTGCAGATGCTGCAAAAAGACTCTTTCCAAACTGCTCCATGAAAAGGAAGGTTCAACTCTGTGAGTTGAATGCACACATCATAAAGAAGTTTCAAAGAATGCTTCTGTCTAGGTATTATGTGACGATATTTCCTTTTCCACCATAGGCCTCAAAGCGCTCCAAATGAACACATGTAGATTCTACAAAAAGAGTGTTTCAAAGCTGCTCTTTCAAAAGAAGTGTTCAACTCTGTGAGTTGGATTCATACTTCACAAAGCAGTTTCACAGAACGTTTCTGTTTCGTTTTTATGGGAAGATATTCCCGTTTGCAACGAAGGCCTGAAAGGGCTCTAAGTATCCACTTGCAGATTCTGCCAAAACACAGTTTCAAAACTGCTCTATCAAAAGGAAGGCTTATCTCTCCGAGTTGAATGCACACATCATAAAGGGGTTTCTGAGAATGCTTCTGCCTGGTTTATATGGGAAGATATTTCCTTTTCCACCATAGGCCTCAAAGCGCTCCAAACGAACACTTGCAGATTCTACAAAAAGAGTGTTTCAAAACTGCTCTTTCAAAGGAAGTGTTCAACTCTGTGAGTTGGATTCATACTACACAAAGCAGTTTCACAGAACTCTTCTGTTTAGTTTTTATGGGAAGATATTCCCGTTTCCAACGAAGGCCTGAAAGGGCTCCAAATATCCACTTGCAGATTCTGCAAAAATACAGTTTCAAAACTGCTCTATCAAAAGGAAGGCTTATCTCTCTGAGTTGAATGCACACATCATAAAGAGCTTTCTGAGAATGCTTCTGCCTTGTTTATATATGAAGATATTTCTTTTTCCACCTTAGGCGTCAAATCGCTCCAAATGAACACTTGCAGATTCTACAAAAAGAGTGTTTCATAACTGCTCTAGCAAAGGAAAGGTTCACCTCTGTGAGTTGAACACACACATCTCAAAGCAGTTTGTGAGAATGCTTCTGTCCAATTTTTATGGGAAGATATTCCCGCTTCTAGGAAAGGCCTGAAAGAGCTCCAAATATCCACTTGCAGATGCTGCAAAAAGACTCTTTCCAAACTGCTCCGTGAAAAGGAAGGTTCAACTCTGTGAGTTGAATGCACACATCATAAAGAAGTTTCAAAGAATGCTTCTGTCTAGGTATTATGTGACGATATTTCCTTTTCCACCATAGGCCTCAAAGCGCTCCAAATGAACACATGTAGATTCTACAAAAAGAGTGTTTCAAAGCTGCTCTTTCAAAAGAAGTGTTCAACTCTGTGAGTTGGATTCATACTTCACAAAGCAGTTTCACAGAACGTTTCTGTTTCGTTTTTATGGGAAGATATTCCCGTTTGCAACGAAGGCCTGAAAGGGCTCTAAGTATCCACTTGCAGATTCTGCCAAAACACAGTTTCAAAACTGCTCTATCAAAAGGAAGGCTTATCTCTCCGAGTTGAATGCACACATCATAAAGAGGTTTCTGAGAATGCTTCTGCCTGGTTTATATGTGAAGATATTTCCTTTTCCACCATAGGCCTCAAAGCGCTCCAAACGAACACTTGCAGATTCTACAAAAAGAGTGTTTCAAAACTGCTCTTTCAAAGGAAGTGTTCAACTCTGTGAGTTGGATTCATACTACACAAAGCAGTTTCACAGAACTCTTCTGTTTAGTTTTTATGGGAAGATATTCCCGTTTCCAACGAAGGCCTGAAAGGGCTCCAAATATCCACTTGCAGATTCTGCAAAAATACAGTTTCAAAGCTGCTCTATCAAAAGGAAGGCTTATCTCTCTGAGTTGAATGCACACATCATAAAGGGGTTTCTGAGAATGCTTCTGCCTTGTTTATATATGAAGATATTTCTTTTTCCACCATAGGCCTCAAAGCGCTCCAAATGAACACTTGCAAATTCTACAAAAAGAGTGTTTCATAACTGCTCTAGCAAAGGAAAGGTTCACCTCTGTGAGTTGAACACACACATCACAAAGCAGTTTGTGAGAATGCTTCGGTTTAGTTTTTATGGGAAGATATTCCCGCTTCTAACAAAGGCCTGAAAGAGCTCCAAATATCCACTTGCAGATGCTGCAAAAAGACTCTTTCCAAACTGCTCCATGAAAAAGAAGGTTCAACTCTGTGAGTTGAATGCACACATCATAAAGAAGTTTCAAAGAATGCTTCTGTCTATGTTTTATGTGAAGATATTTCTTTTTCCACCATAGGCCTCAAAGCGCTCCAAATGAACACTTGCAGATTCTACAGAAAGAGTGTGTCATAACTGCTCTAGGAAAGGAAAGTTTCACCTCTGTGAGATGAACACACACATCACAAAGCAGTTTGTGAGAATGCTTCTGTCCAGTTTTTATGGGAAGATATTCCCGCTTCTAACAAAGGCCTGAAAGAGCTCCAAATATCCACTTGCAGATGCCGCAAAAAGACTCTTTCCAAACTGCTCCATGAAAAAGAAGGTTCAACTCTGTGAGTTGAATGCACACATCATAAAGAAGTTTCAAAGAATGCTTCTGTCTAGGTATTATGTGACGATATTTCCCTTTCCACAATAGGCCTCAAAGCGCTCCAAATGAACACATGTAGATTCTACAAAAAGAGTGTTTAAAAGCTGCGCTTTCAAAAGAAGTGTTCAACTCTGTGAGTTGGATTCATACTTCACAAAGCAGTTTCACAGAACGTTTCTGTTTCGTTTTTATCGGAAGATATTCCCGTTTGCAACGAAGGCCTGAAAGGGCTCTAAGTATCCACTTGCAGATTCTGCCAAAACACAGTTTCAAAACTGCTCTATCAAAAGGAAGGCTTATCTCTCCGAGTTGAATGCACACATCATAAAGAGGTTTCTGAGAATGCTTCTGCCTGGTTTATATGTGAAGATATTTCCTTTTCCACCGTAGGCCTCAAAGCGCTCCAAACGAACACTTGCAGATTCTACAAAAAGAGTGTTTCAAAACTGCTCTTTCAAAGGAAGTGTTCAACTCTGTGAGTTGGATTCATACTACACAAAGCAGTGTCACAGAACTCTTCTGTTTAGTTTTTATGGGAAGATATTCCCGTTTCCAACGAAGGCCTGAAAGGGCTCCAAATATCCACTTGCAGATTCTGCAAAAACACAGTTTCAAAGCTGCTCTATCAAAAGGAAGGCTTATCTCTCTGAGTTGAATGCACACATCATAAAGAGCTTTCTGAGAATGCTTCTGCCTTGTTTATATATGAAGATATTTCTTTTTCCACCATAGGCCTCAAATCGCTCCAAATGAACACTTGCCGATTCTACAAAAAGAGTGTTTCATAACTGCTCTAGCAAAGGAAAGGTTCACCTCTGTGAGTTGAACACACACATCTCAAAGCAGTTTGTGAGAATGCTTCTGTCCAGTTTTTATGGGAAGATATTCCCGCTTCTAGCAAAGGCCTGAAAGAGCTCCAAATATCCACTTGCAGATGCTGCAAAAAGACTCTTTCCAAACTGCTCCATGAAAAAGAAGGTTCAACTCTGTGAGTTGAATGCACACATCATAAAGAAGTTTCAAAGAATGCTTCTGTCTAGGTTTTATGTGAAGATATTTCTTTTTCCACCATAGGCCTCAAAGCGCTCCAAATGAACACTTGCAGATTCTACAAAAAGAGTGTTTCATAACTGCTCTAGCAAAGGAAAGGTTCACCTCTGTGAGTTGAACACACACATCACAAAGCAGTTTGTGAGAATGCTTCTGTCCAGTTTTAATGGGAAGATATTCCCGCTTCTAACAAAGGCGTGAAAGAGCTCCAAATATCCACTTGCAGATGCTGCAAAAAGACTCTTTCCAAACTGCTCCATGAAAAGGAAAGTTCAACTCTGTGAGTTGAATGCACACATCATAAAGAAGTTTCAAAGAATGCTTCTGTCTAGGTATTATGTGACGATATTTCCTTTTCCACCATAGGCCTCAAAGCGCTCCAAATGAACACATGTAGATTCTACAAAAAGAGTGTTTCAAAGCTGCTCTTTCAAAAGAAGTGTTCAACTCTGTGAGTTGGATTCATACTTCACAAAGGAGTTTCACAGAACGCTTCTGTTTAGTTTTTATGGGAAGATATTCCCGTTTCCAACGAAGGCCTGAAAGGGCTCCAAATATACACTTGCAGATTCTGCAAAAACACAGTTGCAAAACTGCTCTATCAAAAGGAAGGCTTATCTCTCCGAGTTGAATGCACACATCATAAAGAGGTTTCTGAGAATGCTTCTGCCTGGATTATATGTGAAGATATTTCCTCTTCCACCATAGGCCTCAAAGCGCTCCAAACGAACACTTGCAGATTCTACAAAAAGAGTGTTTCAAAACTGCTCTTTCAAAAGAAGTGTTCAACTCTGTGAGTTGGATTCATACTACACAAAGCAGTTTCACAGAACTCTTCTGTTTAGTTTTTATGGGAAGATATTCCCGTTTCCAACGAAGGCCTGAAAGGGCTCCAAATATCCACTTGCAGATTCTGCAAAAATACAGTTTCAAAACTGCTCTATCAAAAGGAAGGCTTATCTCTCTGAGTTGAATGCACACATCATAAAGAGCTTTCTGAGAATGCTTCTGCCTTGTTTATATATAAAGATATTTCTTTTTCCACCATAGGCCTCAAATCGCTCCAAATGAACACTTGCAGATTCTACAAAAAGAGTGTTTCATAACTGCTCTAGCAAAGGAAAGGTTCACCTCTGTGAGTTGAACACAAACATCTCAAAGCAGTTTGTGAGAATGCTTCTGTCCAGTTTTTATGGGAAGATATTCCCGCTTCTAGCAAAGGCCTGAAAGAGCTCCAAATATCCACTTGCAGATGCTGCAAAAAGACTCTTTCCAATCTGCTCCATGAAAAAGAAGGTTCAACTCTGTGAGTTGAATGCACACATCATAAAGAAGTTTCAAAGAATGCTTCTGTCTAGGTTTTATGTGAAGATATTTCTTTTTCCACCATAGGCCTCAAAGCGCTCCAAATGAACACTTGCAGATTCTACAAAAAGAGTGTTTCATAACTGCTCTAGCAAAGGAAAGGTTCACCTCTGTGAGTTGAACACACACATCACAAAGCAGTTTGTGAGAATGCTTCTGTCCAGTTTTAATGGGAAGATATTCCCGCTTCTAACAAAGGCCTGAAAGAGCTCCAAATATCCACTTGCAGATGCTGCAAAAAGACTCTTTCCAAACTGCTCCATGAAAAGGAATGTTCAACTCTGTGAGTTGAATGCACACATCATAAAGAAGTTTCAAAGAATGCTTCTGTCTAGGTTTTATGTGAAGATATTTCCCTTTCCACCATAGGCCTCAAAGCGCTCCAAATGAACACTTGCAGATTCTAAAAAAAGAGTGTTTCAAAGCTGCTCTTTCAAAAGAAGTGTTCAACTCTGTGAGTTGGATTCATACTTCACAAAGCAGTTTCACAGAACGTTTCTGTTTCGTTTTTATGGGAAGATATTCCCGTTTGCAACGAAGGCCTGAAAGGGCTCTAAGTATCCACTTGCAGATTCTGCCAAAACACACTTTCAAAACTGCTCTATCAAAAGGAAGGCTTATCTCTCCGAGTTGAATGCACACATCATAAAGAGGTTTCTGAGAATGCTTCTGCCTGGTTTATATGTGAAGATATTTCCTTTTCCACCATAGGCCTCAAAGCGCTCCAAACGAACACTTGCAGATTCTACAAAAAGAGTGTTTCAAAACTGCTCTTTCAAAGGAAGTGTTCAACTCTGTGAGTTGGATTCATACTACACAAAGCAGTTTCACAGAACTCTTCTGTTTAGTTTTTATGGGAAGATATTCCCGTTTCCAACGAAGGCCTGAAAGGGCTCCAAATATCCACTTGCAGATTCTGCAAAAACACAGGTTCAAAACTGCTCTATCAAAAGGAAGGCTTATCTCTCTGAGTTGAATGCACACATCATAAAGGGGTTTCTGAGAATGCTTCTGCCTTGTTTATATATGAAGATATTTCTTTTTCCACCATAGGCCTCCAAGCGCTCCAAATGAACACTTGCAGATTCTACAAAAAGAGTGTTTCATAACTGCTCTAGCAAAGGAAAGGTTCACCTCTGTGAGTTGAACACACACATCACAAAGCAGTTTGTGAGAATGCTTCGGTTTAGTTTTTATGGGAAGATATTCCCGCTTCTAACAAAGGCCTGAAAGAGCTCCAAATATCCACTTGCAGATGCTGCAAAAAGACTCTTTCCAAACTGCTCCATGAAAAAGAAGGTTCAACTCTGTGAGTTGAATGCACACATCATAAAGAAGTTTCAAAGAATGCTTCTGTCTAGGTTTTATGTGAAGATATTTCTTTTTCCACCATAGGCCTCAAAGCGCTCCAAATGAACACTTGCAGATTCTACAAAAAGAGTGTTTCATAACTGCTCTAGCAAAGGAAAGGTTCACCTCTGTGAGTTGAACACACACATCACAAAGCAGTTTGTGAGAATGCTTCTGTCCAGTTTTAATGGGAAGATATTCCCGCTTCTAACAAAGGCCTGAAAGAGCTCCAAATATCCACTTGCAGATGCTGCAAAAAGACTCTTTCCAAACTGCTCCATGAAAAGGAATGTTCAACTCTGTGAGTTGAATGCACACATCATAAAGAAGTTTCAAAGAATGCTTCTGTCTAGGTTTTATGTGAAGATATTTCCTTTTCCACCACAGGCCTCAAAGCGCTCCAAATGAACACTTGCAGATTCTACAAAAAGAGTGTTTCAAAGCTGCTCTTTCAAAAGAAGTGTTCAACTCTGTGAGTTGGATTCATACTTCACAAAGGAGTTTCACAGAACGCTTCTGTTTAGTTTTTATGGGAAGATATTCCCGTTTGCAACGAAGGCCTGAAAGGGCTCCAAGTATACACTTGCAGATTCTGCCAAAACACACTTTCAAAACTGCTCTATCAAAAGGAAGGCTTATCTCTCCGAGTTGAATGCACACATCATAAAGAGGTTTCTGAGAATGCTTCTGCCTGCATTATATGTGAAGATATTTCCTTTTCCACCATAGGCCTCAAAGCGCTCCAAACGAACACTTTCAGATTCTACAAAAAGAGTGTTTCAAAACTGCTCTTTGAAAGGAAGTGTTCAACTCTGTGAGTTGGATTCATACTACACAAAGCAGTTTCACAGAACTCTTCTGTTTAGTTTTTAATGGAAGATATTCCCGTTTCCAACGAAGGCCTGAAAGGGCTCCAAATATCCACTTGCAGATTCTGCAAAAACACAGTTTCAAAACTGCTCTATCAAAAGGAAGGCTTATCTCTCTGAGTTGAATGCACACATCATAAAGAGCTTTCTGAGAATGCTTCTGCCTTGTTTATATATGAAGATATTTCTTTTTCCACCATAGGCCTCAAATCGCTCCAAATGAACACTTGCAGATTCTACAAAAAGAGTGTTTCATAACTGCTCTAGCAAAGGAAAGGTTCACCTCTGTGAGTTGAACACACACATCACAAAGCAGTTTGTGAGAATGCTTCTGTCCAGTTTTTATGGGAAGATATTCCCGCTTCTAACAAAGGCCTGAAAGAGCTCCAAATATCCACTTGCAGATGCTGCAAAAAGACTCTTTCCAAACTGCTCCATGAAAAGGAAAGTTCAACTCTGTGAGTTGAATGCACACATCATAAAGAAGTTTCAAAGAATGCTTCTGTCTAGGTATTATGTGACGATATTTCCTTTTCCACCATAGGCCTCAAAGCGCTCCAAATGAACACATGTAGATTCTACAAAAAGAGTGTTTCAAAGCTGCTCTTTCAAAAGAAGTGTTCAACTCTGTGAGTTGGATTCATACTTCACAAAGCAGTTTCACAGAACGTTTCTGTTTCGTTTTTATGGGAAGATATTCCCGTTTGCAACGAAAGCCTGAAAGGGCTCTAAGTATCCACTTGCAGATTCTGCCAAAACACACTTTCAAAACTGCTCTATCAAAAGGAAGGCTTATCTCTCCGAGTTGAATGCACACATCATAAAGAGGTTTCTGAGAATGCTTCTGCCTGGTTTATATGTGAAGATATTTCCTTTTCCACCATAGGCCTCAAAGCGCTCCAAACGAACACTTGCAGATTCTACAAAAAGAGTGTTTCAAAACTGCTCTTTCAAAGGAAGTGTTCAACTCTGTGAGTTGGATTCATACTACACAAAGCAGTTTCACAGAACTCTTCTCTTTAGTTTTTATGGGAAGATATTCCCGTTTCCAACGAAGGCCTGAAAGGGCTCCAAATATCCACTTGCAGATTCTGCAAAAACACAGGTTCAAAACTGCTCTATCAAAAGGAAGGCTTATCTCTCTGAGTTGAATGCACACATCATAAAGGGGTTTCTGAGAATGCTTCTGCCTTGTTTATATATGAAGATATTTCTTTTTCCACCATAGGCCTCAAAGCGCTCCAAATGAACACTTGCAAATTCTACAAAAAGAGTGTTTCATAACTGCTCTAGCAAAGGAAAGGTTCACCTCTGTGAGTTGAACACACACATCACAAAGCAGTTTGTGAGAATGCTTCGGTTTAGTTTTTATGGGAAGATATTCCCGCTTCTAACAAAGGCCTGAAAGAGCTCCAAATATCCACTTGCAGATGCTGCAAAAAGACTCTTTCCAAACTGCTCCATGAAAAAGAAGGTTCAACTCTGTGAGTTGAATGCACACATCATAAAGAAGTTTCAAAGAATGCTTCTGTCTAGGTTTTATGTGAAGATATTTCTTTTTCCACCATAGGCCTCAAAGCGCTCCAAATGAACACTTGCAGATTCTACAAAAAGAGTGTTTCATAACTGCTCTAGCAAAGGAAAGGTTCACCTCTGTGAGTTGAACACACACATCACAAAGCAGTTTGTGAGAATGCTTCTGTCCAGTTTTAATGGGAAGATATTCCCGCTTCTAACAAAGGCCTGAAAGAGGTCCAAATATCCACTTGCAGATGCTGCAAAAAGACTCTTTCCAAACTGCTCCATGAAAAGGAATGTTCAACTCTGTGAGTTGAATGCACACATCATAAAGAAGTTTCAAAGAATGCTTCTGTCTAGGTTTTATGTGAAGATATTTCCTTTTCCACCATAGGCCTCAAAGCGCTCCAAATCAACACTTGCAGATTCTACAAAAAGAGTGTTTCAAAGCTGCTCTTTCAAAAGAAGTGTTCAACTCTGTGAGTTGGATTCATACTTCACAAAGGAGTTTCACAGAACGCTTCTGTTTAGTTTTTATGGGAAGATATTCCCGTTTCCAACGAAGGCCTGAAAGGGCTCCAAATATACACTTGCAGATTCTGCAAAAACACAGTTGCAAAACTGCTCTATCAAAAGGAAGGCTTATCTCTCCGAGTTGAATGCACACATCATAAAGAGGTTTCTGAGAATGCTTCTGCCTGGATTATATGTGAAGATATTTCCTGTTCCACCATAGGCCTCAAAGCGCTCCAAACGAACACTTGCAGATTCTACAAAAAGAGTGTTTCAAAACTGCTCTTTCAAAAGAAGTGTTCAACTCTGTGAGTTGGATTCATACTACACAAAGCAGTTTCACAGAACTCTTCTGTTTAGTTTTTATGGGAAGATATTCCCGTTTCCAACGAAGGCCTGAAAGGGCTCCAAATATCCACTTGCAGATTCTGCAAAAACACAGGTTCAAAACTGCTCTATCAAAAGGAAGGCTTATCTCTCTGAGGTGAATGCACACATCATAAAGGGGTTTCTGAGAATGCTTCTGCCTTGTTTATATATGAAGATATTTCTTTTTCCACCATAGGCCTCAAAGCGCTCCAAATGAACACTTGCAGATTCTACAAAAAGAGTGTTTCATAACTGCTCTAGCAAAGGAAAGGTTCACCTCTGTGAGTTGAACACACACATCACAAAGCAGTTTGTGAGAATGCTTCGGTTTAGTTTTTATGGGAAGATATTCCCGCTTCTAACAAAGGCCTGAAAGAGCTCCAAATATCCACTTGCAGATGCTGCAAAAAGACTCTTTCCAAACTGCTCCATGAAAAAGAAGGTTCAACTCTGTGAGTTGAATGCACACATCATAAAGAAGTTTCAAAGAATGCTTCTGTCTAGGTTTTATGTGAAGATATTTCTTTTTCCACCATAGGCCTCAAAGCGCTCCAAATGAACACTTGCAGATTCTACAAAAAGAGTGTTTCATAACTGCTCTAGCAAAGGAAAGGTTCACCTCTGTGAGTTGAACACACACATCACAAACCAGTTTGTGAGAATGCTTCGGTTTAGTTTTTATGGGAAGATATTCCCGCTTCTAGCAAAGGCCTGAAAGAGCTCCAAATATCCACTTGCAGATGCTGCAAAAAGACTCTTTCCAAACTGCTCCATGAAAAAGAAGGTTCAACTCTGTGAGTTGAATGCACACATCATAAAGAAGTTTCAAAGAATGCTTCTGTCTAGGTTTTATGTGAAGATATTTCTTTTTCCACCATAGGCCTCAAAGCGCTCCAAATGAACACTTGCAGATTCTACAAAAAGAGTGTTTCATAACTGCTCTAGCAAAGGAAAGGTTCACCTCTGTGAGTTGAACACACACATCACAAAGCAGTTTGTGAGAATGCTTCTGTCCAGTTTTTATGGGAAGATATTCCCGCTTCTAACAAAGGCCTGAAAGAGCTCCAAATATCCACTTGCAGATGCTGCAAAAAGACTCTTTCCAAACTGCTCCATGAAAAGGAAGGTTCAACTCTGTGAGTTGAATGCACACATCATAAAGAAGTTTCAAAGAATGCTTCTGTCTAGGTATTATGTGACGATATTTCCTTTTCCACCATAGGCCTCAAAGCGCTCCAAATGAACACATGTAGATTCTACAAAAAGAGTGTTTCAAAGCTGCTCTTTCAAAAGAAGTGTTCAACTCTGTGAGTTGGATTCATACTTCACAAAGCAGTTTCACAGAACGTTTCTGTTTCGTTTTTATGGGAAGATATTCCCGTTTGCAACGAAGGCCTGAAAGGGCTCTAAGTATCCACTTGCAGATTCTGCCAAAACACAGTTTCAAAACTGCTCTATCAAAAGGAAGGCTTATCTCTCCGAGTTGAATGCACACATCATAAAGGGGTTTCTGAGAATGCTTCTGCCTGGTTTATATGGGAAGACATTTCCTTTTCCACCATAGGCCTCAAAGCGCTCCAAACGAACACTTGCAGATTCTACAAAAAGAGTGTTTCAAAACTGCTCTTTCAAAGGAAGTGTTCAACTCTGTGAGTTGGATTCATACTACACAAAGCAGTTTCACAGAACTCTTCTGTTTAGTTTTTATGGGAAGATATTCCCGTTTCCAACGAAGGCCTGAAAGGGCTCCAAATATCCACTTGCAGATTCTGCAAAAATACAGTTTCAAAACTGCTCTATCAAAAGGAAGGCTTATCTCTCTGAGTTGAATGCACACATCATAAAGAGCTTTCTGAGAATGCTTCTGCCTTGTTTATATATGAAGATATTTCTTTTTCCACCTTAGGCGTCAAATCGCTCCAAATGAACACTTGCAGATTCTACAAAAAGAGTGTTTCATAACTGCTCTAGCAAAGGAAAGGTTCACCTCTGTGAGTTGAACACACACATCACAAAGCAGTTTGTGAGAATGCTTCTGTCCAGTTTTTATGGGAAGATATTCCCGCTTCTAGGAAAGGCCTGAAAGAGCTCCAAATATCCACTTGCAGATGCTGCAAAAAGACTCTTTCCAAACTGCTCCGTGAAAAGGAAGGTTCAACTCTGTGAGTTGAATGCACACATCATAAAGAAGTTTCAAAGAATGCTTCTGTCTAGGTATTATGTGACGATATTTCCTTTTCCACCATAGGCCTCAAAGCGCTCCAAATGAACACATGTAGATTCTACAAAAAGAGTGTTTCAAAGCTGCTCTTTCAAAAGAAGTGTTCAACTCTGTGAGTTGGATTCATACTTCACAAAGCAGTTTCACAGAACGTTTCTGTTTCGTTTTTATGGGAAGATATTCCCGTTTGCAACGAAGGCCTGAAAGGGCTCTAAGTATCCACTTGCAGATTCTGCCAAAACACAGTTTCAAAACTGCTCTATCAAAAGGAAGGCTTATCTCTCCGAGTTGAATGCACACATCATAAAGAGGTTTCTGAGAATGCTTCTGCCTGGTTTATATGTGAAGATATTTCCTTTTCCACCATAGGCCTCAAAGCGCTCCAAACGAACACTTGCAGATTCTACAAAAAGAGTGTTTCAAAACTGCTCTTTCAAAGGAAGTGTTCAACTCTGTGAGTTGGATTCATACTACACAAAGCAGTTTCACAGAACTCTTCTGTTTAGTTTTTATGGGAAGATATTCCCGTTTCCAACGAAGGCCTGAAAGGGCTCCAAATATCCACTTGCAGATTCTGCAAAAATACAGTCAAAGCTGCTCTATCAAAAGGAAGGCTTATCTCTCTGAGTTGAATGCACCCATCATAAAGAGCTTTCTGAGAATGCTTCTGCCTTGTTTATATATGAAGATATTTCTTTTTCCACCATAGGCCTCCAAGCGCTCCAAATGAACACTTGCAGATTCTACAAAAAGAGTGTTTCATAACTGCTCTAGCAAAGGAAAGGTTCACCTCTGTGAGTTGAACACACACATCACAAAGCAGTTTGTGAGAATGCTTCGGTTTAGTTTTTATGGGAAGATATTCCCGCTTCTAACAAAGGCCTGAAAGAGCTCCAAATATCCACTTGCAGATGCTGCAAAAAGACTCTTTCCAAACTGCTCCATGAAAAAGAAGGTTCAACTCTGTGAGTTGAATGCACACATCATAAAGAAGTTTCAAAGAATGCTTCTGTCTAGGTTTTATGTGAAGATATTTCTTTTTCCACCATAGGCCTCAAAGCGCTCCAAATGAACACTTGCAGATTCTACAAAAAGAGTGTTTCATAACTGCTCTAGCAAAGGAAAGGTTCACCTCTGTGAGTTGAACACACACATCACAAAGCAGTTTGTGAGAATGCTTCTGTCCAGTTTTAATGGGAAGATATTCCCGCTTCTAACAAAGGCCTGAAAGAGCTCCAAATATCCACTTGCAGATGCTGCAAAAAGACTCTTTCCAAACTGCTCCATGAAAAGGAATGTTCATCTCTGTGAGTTGAATGCACACATCATAAAGAAGTTTCAAAGAATGCTTCTTTCTAGGTTTTATGTGAAGATATTTCCCTTTCCACCATAGGCCTCAAAGCGCTCCAAATGAACACTTGCAGATTCTACAAAAAGAGTGTTTCAAAGCTGCTCTTTCAAAAGAAGTGTTCAACTCTGTGAGTTGGATTCATACTTCACAAAGCAGTTTCACAGAACGTTTCTGTTTCGTTTTTATGGGAAGATATTCCCGTTTGCAACCAAAGCCTGAAAGGGCTCTAAGTATCCACTTGCAGATTCTGCCAAAACACACTTTCATAACTGCTCTATCAAAAGGAAGGCTTATCTCTCCGAGTTGAATGCACACATCATAAAGAGGTTTCTGAGAATGCTTCTGCCTGGTTTATATGTGAAGATATTTCCTTTTCCACCGTAGGCCTCAAAGCGCTCCAAACGAACAATTGCAGATTCTACAAAAAGAGTGTTTCAAAACTGCTCTTTCAAAGGAAGTGTTCAACTCTGTGAGTTGGATTCATACTACACAAAGCAGTTTCACAGAACTCTTCTGTTTAGTTTTTATGGGAAGATATTCCCGTTTCCAACGAAGGCCTGAAAGGGCTCCAAATATCCACTTGCAGATTCTGCAAAAACACAGTTTCAAAGCTGCTCTATCAAAAGGAAGGCTTATCTCTCTGAGTTGAATGCACACATCATAAAGAGCTTTCTGAGAATGCTTCTGCCTTGTTTATATATGAAGATATTTCTTTTTCCACCATAGGCCTCAAATCGCTCCAAATGAACACTTGCCGATTCTACAAAAAGAGTGTTTCATAACTGCTCTAGCAAAGGAAAGGTTCACCTCTGTGAGTTGAACACACACATCTCAAAGCAGTTTGTGAGAATGCTTCGGTTTAGTTTTTATGGGAAGATATTCCCGCTTCTAGCAAAGGCCTGAAAGAGCTCCAAATATCCACTTGCAGATGCTGCAAAAAGACTCTTTCCAAACTGCTCCATGAAAAAGAAGGTTCAACTCTGTGAGTTGAATGCACACATCATAAAGAAGTTTCAAAGAATGCTTCTGTCTAGGTTTTATGTGAAGATATTTCTTTTTCCACCATAGGCCTCAAAGCGCTCCAAATGAACACTTGCAGATTCTACAAAAAGAGTGTTTCATAACTGCTCTAGCAAAGGAAAGGTTCACCTCTGTGAGTTGAACACACACATCACAAAGCAGTTTGTGAGAATGCTTCTGTCCAGTTTTAATGGGAAGATATTCCCGCTTCTAACAAAGGCCTGAAAGAGCTCCAAATATCCACTTGCAGATGCTGCAAAAAGACTCTTTCCAAACTGCTCCATGAAAAGGAAAGTTCAACTCTGTGAGTTGAATGCACACATCATAAAGAAGTTTCAAAGAATGCTTCTGTCTAGGTATTATGTGACGATATTTCCTTTTCCACCATAGGCCTCAAAGCGCTCCAAATGAACACATGTAGATTCTACAAAAAGAGTGTTTCAAAGCTGCTCTTTCAAAGGAAGTGTTCAACTCTTTGAGTTGGATTCATACTTCACAAAGCAGTTTCACAGAACGTTTCTGTTTCGTTTTTATCGGAAGATATTCCCGTTTGCAACGAAGGCCTGAAAGGGCTCTAAGTATCCACTTGCAGATTCTGCCAAAACACAGTTTCAAAACTGCTCTATCAAAAGGAAGGCTTATCTCTCCGAGTTGAATGCACACATCATAAAGAGGTTTCTGAGAATGCTTCTGCCTGGTTTATATGTGAAGATATTTCCTTTTCCACCATAGGCCTCAAAGCGCTCCAAACGAACACTTGCAGATTCTACAAAAAGAGTGTTTCAAAACTGCTCTTTCAAAGGAAGTGTTCAACTCTGTGACTTGGATTCATACTACACAAAGCAGTTTCACAGAACTCTTCTGTTTAGTTTTTATGGGAAGATATTCCCGTTTCCAACGAAGGCCTGAAAGGGCTCCAAATATCCACTTGCAGATTCTGCAAAAACACAGTTTCAAAGCTGCTCTATCAAAAGGAAGGCTTATCTCTCTGAGTTGAATGCACACATCATAAAGAGCTTTCTGAGAATGCTTCTGCCTTGTTTATATATGAAGATATTTCTTTTTCCACCATAGGCCTCAAATCGCTCCAAATGAACACTTGCAGATTCTACAAAAAGAGTGTTTCATAACTGCTCTAGCAAAGGAAAGGTTCACCTCTGTGAGTTGAACACACACATCACAAAGCAGTTTGTGAGAATGCTTCTGTCCAGTTTTTATGGGAAGATATTCCCGCTTCTAACAAAGGCCTGAAAGAGCTCCAAATATCCACTTGCAGATGCTGCAAAAAGACTCTTTCCAAACTGCTCCATGAAAAGGAAGGTTCAACTCTGTGAGTTGAATGCACACATCAGAAAGAAGTTTCAAAGAATGCTTCTGTCTAGGTATTATGTGACGATATTTCCTTTTCCACCATAGGCCTCAAAGCGCTCCAAATGAACACATGTAGATTCTACAAAAAGAGTGTTTCAAAGCTGCTCTTTCAAAAGAAGTGTTCAACTCTGTGAGTTGGATTCATACTTCACAAAGCAGTTTCACAGAACGTTTCTGTTTCGTTTTTATGGGAAGATATTCCCGTTTGCAACGAAGGCCTGAAAGGGCTCTAAGTATCCACTTGCAGATTCTGCCAAAACACAGTTTCAAAACTGCTCTATCAAAAGGAAGGCTTATCTCTCCGAGTTGAATGCACACATCATAAAGGGGTTTCTGAGAATGCTTCTGCCTGGTTTATATGGGAAGATATTTCCTTTTCCACCATAGGCCTCAAAGCGCTCCAAACGAACACTTGCAGATTCTACAAAAAGAGTGTTTCAAAACTGCTCTTTCAAAGGAAGTGTTCAACTCTGTGAGTTGGATTCATACTACACAAAGCAGTTTCACAGAACTCTTCTGTTTAGTTTTTATGGGAAGATATTCCCGTTTCCAACGAAGGCCTGAAAGGGCTCCAAATATCCACTTGCAGATTCTGCAAAAATACAGTTTCAAAACTGCTCTATCAAAAGTAAGGCTTATCTCTCTGAGTTGAATGCACACATCATAAAGAGCTTTCTGAGAATGCTTCTGCCTTGTTTATATATGAAGATATTTCTTTTTCCACATTAGGCGTCAAATCGCTCCAAATGAACACTTGCAGATTCTACAAAAAGAGTGTTTCATAACTGCTCTAGCAAAGGAAAGGTTCACCTCTGTGAGTTGAACACACACATCTCAAAGCAGTTTGTGAGAATGCTTCTGTCCAGTTTTTATGGGAAGATATTCCCGCTTCTAGGAAAGGCCTGAAAGAGCTCCAAATATCCACTTGCAGATGCTGCAAAAAGACTCTTTCCAAACTGCTCCGTGAAAAGGAAGGTTCAACTCTGTGAGTTGAATGCACACATCATAAAGAAGTTTCAAAGAATGCTTCTGTCTAGGTATTATGTGACGATATTTCCTTTTCCACCATAGGCCTCAAAGCGCTCCAAATGAACACATGTAGATTCTACAAAAAGAGTGTTTCAAAGCTGCTCTTTCAAAAGAAGTGTTCAACTCTGTGAGTTGGATTCATACTTCACAAAGCAGTTTCACAGAACGTTTCTGTTTCGTTTTTATGGGAAGATATTCCCGTTTGCAACGAAGGCCTGAAAGGGCTCTAAGTATCCACTTGCAGATTCTGCCAAAACACAGTTTCAAAACTGCTCTATCAAAAGGAAGGCTTATCTCTCCGAGTTGAATGCACACATCATAAAGAGGTTTCTGAGAATGCTTCTGCCTGGTTTATATGTGAAGATATTTCCTTTTCCACCATAGGCCTCAAAGCGCTCCAAACGAACACTTGCAGATTCTACAAAAAGAGTGTTTCAAAACTGCTCTTTCAAAGGAAGTGTTCAACTCTGTGAGTTGGATTCATACTACACAAAGCAGTTTCACAGAACTCTTCTGTTTAGTTTTTATGGGAAGATATTCCCGTTTCCAACGAAGGCCTGAAAGGGCTCCAAATATCCACTTGCAGATTCTGCAAAAATACAGTTTCAAAGCTGCTCTATCAAAAGGAAGGCTTATCTCTCTGAGTTGAATGCACACATCATAAAGAGCTTTCTGAGAATGCTTCTGCCTTGTTTATATATGAAGATATTTCTTTTTCCACCATAGGCCTCCAAGCGCTCCAAATGAACACTTGCAGATTCTACAAAAAGAGTGTTTCATAACTGCTCTAGCAAAGGAAAGGTTCACCTCTGTGAGTTGAACACACACATCACAAAGCAGTTTGTGAGAATGCTTCGGTTTAGTTTTTATGGGAAGATATTCCCGCTTCTAACAAAGGCCTGAAAGAGCTCCAAATATCCACTTGCAGATGCTGCAAAAAGACTCTTTCCAAACTGCTCCATGAAAAAGAAGGTTCAACTCTGTGAGTTGAATGCACACATCATAAAGAAGTTTCAAAGAATGCTTCTGTCTAGGTTTTATGTGAAGATATTTCTTTTTCCACCATAGGCCTCAAAGCGCTCCAAATGAACACTTGCAGATTCTGCAAAAAGAGTGTTTCATAACTGCTCTAGCAAAGGAAAGGTTCACCTCTGTGAGTTGAACACACACATCACAAAGCAGTTTGTGAGAATGCTTCTGTCCAGTTTTAATGGGAAGATATTCCCGCTTCCAACAAAGGCCTGAAAGAGCTCCAAATATCCACTTGCAGATGCTGCAAAAAGACTCTTTCCAAACTGCTCCATGAAAAGGAATGTTCAACTCTGTGAGTTGAATGCACACATCATAAAGAAGTTTCAAAGAATGCTTCTGTCTAGCTTTTATGTGAAGATATTTCCTTTTCCACCATAGGCCTCAAAGCGCTCCAAATGAACACTTGCAGATTCTACAAAAAGAGTGTTTCAAAGCTGCTCTTTCAAAAGAAGTGTTCAACTCTGTGAGTTGGATTCATACTTCACAAAGGAGTTTCACAGAACGCTTCTGTTTAGTTTTTATGGGAAGATACTCCCGTTTCCAACGAAGGCCTGAAAGGGCTCCAAATATACACTTGCAGATTCTGCAAAAACACAGTTGCAAAACTGCTCTATCAAAAGGAAGGCTTATCTCTCCGAGTTGAATGCACACTTCATAAAGAGGCTTCTGAGAATGCTTCTGCCTGGATTATATGTGAAGATATTTCCTTTTCCACCATAGGCCTCAAAGCGCTCCAAACGAACACTTTCAGATTCTACAAAAAGAGTGTTTCAAAACTGCTCTTTGAAAGGAAGTGTTCAACTCTGTGAGTTGGATTCATACTACACAAAGCAGTTTCACAGAACTCTTCTGTTTAGTTTTTAATGGAAGATATTCCCGTTTCCAACGAAGGCCTGAAAGGGCTCCAAATATCCACTTGCAGATTCTGCAAAAACACAGTTTCAAAACTGCTCTATCAAAAGGAAGGCTTATCTCTCTGAGTTGAATGCACACATCATAAAGAGCTTTCTGAGAATGCTTCTGCCTTGTTTATATATGAAGATATTTCTTTTTCCACCATAGGCCTCAAATCGCTCCAAATGAACACTTGCAGATTCTACAAAAAGAGTGTTTCATAACTGCTCTAGCAAAGGAAAGGTTCACCTCTGTGAGTTGAACACACACATCACAAAGCAGTTTGTGAGAATGCTTCTGTCCAGTTTTTATGGGAAGATATTCCCGCTTCTAACAAAGGCCTGAAAGAGCTCCAAATATCCACTTGCAGATGCTGCAAAAAGACTCTTTCCAAACTGCTCCATGAAAAGGAAGGTTCAACTCTGTGAGTTGAATGCACACATCATAAAGAAGTTTCAAAGAATGCTTCTGTCTAGGTATTATGTGACGATATTTCCTTTTCCACCATAGGCCTCAAAGCGCTCCAAATGAACACATGTAGATTCTACAAAAAGAGTGTTTCAAAGCTGCTCTTTCAAAGGAAGTGTTCAACTCTTTGAGTTGGATTCATACTTCACAAAGCAGTTTCACAGAACGTTTCTGTTTCGTTTTTATCGGAAGATATTCCCGTTTGCAACGAAGGCCTGAAAGGGCTCTAAGTATCCACTTGCAGATTCTGCCAAAACACAGTTTCAAAACTGCTCTATCAAAAGGAAGGCTTATCTCTCCGAGTTGAATGCACACATCATAAAGAGGTTTCTGAGAATGCTTCTGCCTGGTTTATATGTGAAGATATTTCCTTTTCCACCATAGGCCTCAAAGCGCTCCAAACGAACACTTGCAGATTCTACAAAAAGAGTGTTTCAAAACTGCTCTAGCAAAGGAAAGGTTCACCTCTGTGAGTTGAACACACACATCACAAAGCAGTTTGTGAGAATGCTTCTGTCCAGTTTTTATGGGAAGATATTCCCGCTTCTAACAAAGGCCTGAAAGAGCTCCAAATATCCACTTGCAGATGCTGCAAAAAGACTCTTTCCAAACTGCTCCATGAAAAGGAAGGTTCAACTCTGTGAGTTGAATGCACACATCATAAAGAAGTTTCAAAGAATGCTTCTGTCTAGGTATTATGTGACGATATTTCCTTTTCCACCATAGGCCTCAAAGCGCTCCAAATGAACACATGTAGATTCTACAAAAAGAGTGTTTCAAAGCTGCTCTTTCAAAAGAAGTGTTCAACTCTGTGAGTTGGATTCATACTTCACAAAGCAGTTTCACAGAACGTTTCTGTTTCGTTTTTATGGGAAGATATTCCCGTTTGCAACGAAGGCCTGAAAGGGCTCTAAGTATCCACTTGCAGATTCTGCCAAAACACAGTTTCAAAACTGCTCTATCAAAAGGAAGGCTTATCTCTCCGAGTTGAATGCACACATCATAAAGGGGTTTCTGAGAATGCTTCTGCCTGGTTTATATGGGAAGATATTTCCTTTTCCACCATAGGCCTCAAAGCGCTCCAAACGAACACTTGCAGATTCTACAAAAAGAGTGTTTCAAAACTGCTCTTTCAAAGGAAGTGTTCAACTCTGTGAGTTGGATTCATACTACACAAAGCAGTTTCACAGAACTCTTCTGTTTAGTTTTTATGGGAAGATATTCCCGTTTCCAACGAAGGCCTGAAAGGGCTCCAAATATCCACTTGCAGATTCTGCAAAAATACAGTTTCAAAACTGCTCTATCAAAAGGAAGGCTTATCTCTCTGAGTTGAATGCACACATCATAAAGAGCTTTCTGAGAATGCTTCTGCCTTGTTTATATATGAAGATATTTCTTTTTCCACCTTAGGCGTCAAATCGCTCCAAATGAACACTTGCAGATTCTACAAAAAGAGTGTTTCATAACTGCTCTAGCAAAGGAAAGGTTCACCTCTGTGAGTTGAACACACACATCTCAAAGCAGTTTGTGAGAATGCTTCTGTCCAGTTTTTATGGGAAGATATTCCCGCTTCTAGGAAAGGCCTGAAAGAGCTCCAAATATCCACTTGCAGATGCTGCAAAAAGACTCTTTCCAAACTGCTCCGTGAAAAGGAAGGTTCAACTCTGTGAGTTGAATGCACACATCATAAAGAAGTTTCAAAGAATGCTTCTGTCTAGGTATTATGTGACGATATTTCCTTTTCCACCATGGGCCTCAAAGCGCTCCAAATGAACACATGTAGATTCTACAAAAAGAGTGTTTCAAAGCTGCTCTTTCAAAAGAAGTGTTCAACTCTGTGAGTTGGATTCATACTTCACAAAGCAGTTTCACAGAACGTTTCTGTTTCGTTTTTATGGGAAGATATTCCCGTTTGCAACGAAGGCCTGAAAGGGCTCTAAGTATCCACTTGCAGATTCTGCCAAAACACAGTTTCAAAACTGCTCTATCAAAAGGAAGGCTTATCTCTCCGAGTTGAATGCACACATCATAAAGAGGTTTCTGAGAATGCTTCTGCCTGGTTTATATGTGAAGATATTTCCTTTTCCACCATAGGCCTCAAAGCGCTCCAAACGAACACTTGCAGATTCTACAAAAAGAGTGTTTCAAAACTGCTCTTTCAAAGGAAGTGTTCAACTCTGTGAGTTGGATTCATACTACACAAAGCAGTTTCACAGAACTCTTCTGTTTAGTTTTTATGGGAAGATATTCCCGTTTCCAACGAAGGCCTGAAAGGGCTCCAAATATCCACTTGCAGATTCTGCAAAAATACAGTTTCAAAGCTGCTCTATCAAAAGGAAGGCTTATCTCTCTGAGTTGAATGCACACATCATAAAGAGCTTTCTGAGAATGCTTCTGCCTTGTTTATATATGAAGATATTTCTTTTTCCACCATAGGCCTCCAAGCGCTCCAAATGAACACTTGCAGATTCTACAAAAAGAGTGTTTCATAACTGCTCTAGCAAAGGAAAGGTTCACCTCTGTGAGTTGAACACACACATCACAAAGCAGTTTGTGAGAATGCTTCGGTTTAGTTTTTATGGGAAGATATTCCCGCTTCTAACAAAGGCCTGAAAGAGCTCCAAATATCCACTTGCAGATGCTGCAAAAAGACTCTTTCCAAACTGCTCCATGAAAAAGAAGGTTCAACTCTGTGAGTTGAATGCACACATCATAAAGAAGTTTCAAAGAATGCTTCTGTCTAGGTTTTATGTGAAGATATTTCTTTTTCCACCATAGGCCTCAAAGCGCTCCAAATGAACACTTGCAGATTCTGCAAAAAGAGTGTTTCATAACTGCTCTAGCAAAGGAAAGGTTCACCTCTGTGAGTTGAACACACACATCACAAAGCAGTTTGTGAGAATGCTTCTGTCCAGTTTTAATGGGAAGATATTCCCGCTTCTAACAAAGGCCTGAAAGAGCTCCAAATATCCACTTGCAGATGCTGCAAAAAGACTCTTTCCAAACTGCTCCATGAAAAGGAATGTTCAACTCTGTGAGTTGAATGCACACATCATAAAGAAGTTTCAAAGAATGCTTCTGTCTAGCTTTTATGTGAAGATATTTCCTTTTCCACCATAGGCCTCAAAGCGCTCCAAATGAACACTTGCAGATTCTACAAAAAGAGTGTTTCAAAGCTGCTCTTTCAAAAGAAGTGTTCAACTCTGTGAGTTGGATTCATACTTCACAAAGGAGTTTCACAGAACGCTTCTGTTTAGTTTTTATGGGAAGATATTCCCGTTTCCAACGAAGGCCTGAAAGGGCTCCAAATATACACTTGCAGATTCTGCAAAAACACAGTTGCAAAACTGCTCTATCAAAAGGAAGGCTTATCTCTCCGAGTTGAATGCACACTTCATAAAGAGGCTTCTGAGAATGCTTCTGCCTGGATTATATGTGAAGATATTTCCTTTTCCACCATAGGCCTCAAAGCGCTCCAAACGAACACTTTCAGATTCTACAAAAAGAGTGTTTCAAAACTGCTCTTTGAAAGGAAGTGTTCAACTCTGTGAGTTGGATTCATACTACACAAAGCAGTTTCACAGAACTCTTCTGTTTAGTTTTTAATGGAAGATATTCCCGTTTCCAACGAAGGCCTGAAAGGGCTCCAAATATCCACTTGCAGATTCTGCAAAAACACAGTTTCAAAACTGCTCTATCAAAAGGAAGGCTTATCTCTCTGAGTTGAATGCACACATCATAAAGAGCTTTCTGAGAATGCTTCTGCCTTGTTTATATATGAAGATATTTCTTTTTCCACCATAGGCCTCAAATCGCTCCAAATGAACACTTGCAGATTCTACAAAAAGAGTGTTTCATAACTGCTCTAGCAAAGGAAAGGTTCACCTCTGTGAGTTGAACACACACATCACAAAGCAGTTTGTGAGAATGCTTCTGTCCAGTTTTTATGGGAAGATATTCCCGCTTCTAACAAAGGCCTGAAAGAGCTCCAAATATCCACTTGCAGATGCTGCAAAAAGACTCTTTCCAAACTGCTCCATGAAAAGGAAGGTTCAACTCTGTGAGTTGAATGCACACATCATAAAGAAGTTTCAAAGAATGCTTCTGTCTAGGTATTATGTGACGATATTTCCTTTTCCACCATAGGCCTCAAAGCGCTCCAAATGAACACATGTAGATTCTACAAAAAGAGTGTTTCAAAGCTGCTCTTTCAAAAGAAGTGTTCAACTCTGTGAGTTGGATTCATACTTCACAAAGCAGTTTCACAGAACGTTTCTGTTTCGTTTTTATCAGAAGATATTCCCGTTTGCAACGAAGGCCTGAAAGGGCTCCAAGTATCCACTTGCAGATTCTGCCAAAACACAGTTTCAAAACTGCTCTATCAAAAGGAAGGCTTATCTCTCCGAGTTGAATGCACACATCATAAAGAGGTTTCTGAGAATGCTTCTGCCTGGTTTATATGTGAAGATATTTCCTTTTCCACCATAGGCCTCAAAGCGCTCCAAACGAACACTTGCAGATTCTACAAAAAGAGTGTTTCAAAACTGCTCTTTCAAAAGAAGTGTTCAACTCTGTGAGTTGGATTCATACTACACAAAGCAGTTTCACAGAACTCTTCTGTTTAGTTTTTATGGGAAGATATTCCCGTTTCCAACGAAGGCCTGAAAGGGCTCCAAATATCCACTTGCAGATTCTGCAAAAACACAGGTTCAAAACTGCTCTATCAAAAGGAAGGCTTATCTCTCTGAGTTGAATGCACATATCATAAAGGGGTTTCTGAGAATGCTTCTGCCTTGTTTATATATGAAGATATTTCTTTTTCCACCATAGGCCTCAAAGTGCTCCAAATGAACACTTGCAGATTCTACAAAAAGAGTGTTTCATAACTGCTCTAGCAAAGGAAAGGTTCACCTCTGTGAGTTGAACACACACATCACAAAGCAGTTTGTGAGAATGCTTCGGTTTAGTTTTTATGGGAAGATATTCCCGCTTCTAACAAAGGCCTGAAAGAGCTCCAAATATCCACTTGCAGATGCTGCAAAAAGACTCTTTCCAAACTGCTCCATGAAAAAGAAGGTTCAACTCTGTGAGTTGAATGCACACATCATAAAGAAGTTTCAAAGAATGCTTCTGTCTAGGTTTTATGTGAAGATATTTCTTTTTCCAACATAGGCCTCAAAGCGCTCCAAATGAACACTTGCAGATTCTACAAAAAGAGTGTTTCATAACTGCTCTAGCAAAGGAAAGGTTCACCTCTGTGAGTTGAACACACACATCACAAAGCAGTTTGTGAGAATGCTTCTGTCCAGTTTTAAAGGGAAGATATTCCCGCTTCTAACAAAGGCCTGAAAGAGCTCCAAATATCCACTTGCAGATGCTGCAAAAAGACTCTTTCCAAACTGCTCCATGAAAAGGAATGTTCATCTCTGTGAGTTGAATGCACACATCATAAAGAAGTTTCAAAGAATGCTTCTGTCTAGGTTTTATGTGAAGATATTTCCCTTTCCACCATAGGCCTCAAAGCGCTCCAAATGAACACTTGCAGATTCTACAAAAAGAGTGTTTCAAAGCTGCTCTTTCAAAAGAAGTGTTCAACTCTGTGAGTTGGATTCATACTTCACAAAGCAGTTTCACAGAACGTTTCTGTTTCGTTTTTATGGGAAGATATTCCCGTTTGCAACCAAAGCCTGAAAGGGCTCTAAGTATCCACTTGCAGATTCTGCCAAAACACACTTTCATAACTGCTCTATCAAAAGGAAGGCTTATCTCTCCGAGTTGAATGCACACATCATAAAGAGGTTTCTGAGAATGCTTCTGCCTGGTTTATATGTGAAGATATTTCCTTTTCCACCATAGGCCTCAAAGCGCTCCAAACGAACACTTGCAGATTCTACAAAAAGAGTGTTTCAAAACTGCTCTTTCAAAGGAAGTGTTCAACTCTGTGAGTTGGATTCATACTACACAAAGCAGTTTCACAGAACTCTTCTGTTTAGTTTTTATGGGAAGATATTCCCGTTTCCAACGAAGGCCTGAAAGGGCTCCAAATATCCACTTGCAGATTCTGCAAAAACACAGGTTCAAAACTGCTCTATCAAAAGGAAGGCTTATCTCTCTGAGTTGAATGCACACATCATAAAGGGGTTTCTGAGAATGCTTCTGCCTTGTTTATATATGAAGATATTTCTTTTTCCACCATAGGCCTCAAAGCGCTCCAAATGAACACTTGCAAATTCTACAAAAAGAGTGTTTCATAACTGCTCTAGCAAAGGAAAGGTTCACCTCTGTGAGTTGAACACACACATCACAAAGCAGTTTGTGAGAATGCTTCGGTTTAGTTTTTATGGGAAGATATTCCCGCTTCTAACAAAGGCCTGAAAGAGCTCCAAATATCCACTTGCAGATGCTGCAAAAAGACTCTTTCCAAACTGCTCCATGAAAAAGAAGGTTCAACTCTGTGAGTTGAATGCACACATCATAAAGAAGTTTCAAAGAATGCTTCTGTCTAGGTTTTATGTGAAGATATTTCTTTTTCCACCATAGGCCTCAAAGCGCTCCAAATGAACACTTGCAGATTCTACAAAAAGAGTGTTTCATAACTGCTCTAGCAAAGGAAAGGTTCACCTCTGTGAGTTGAACACACACATCACAAAGCAGTTTGTGAGAATGCTTCTGTCCAGTTTTAATGGGAAGATATTCCCGCTTCTAACAAAGGCCTGAAAGAGCTCCAAATATCCACTTGCAGATGCTGCAAAAAGACTCTTTCCAAACTGCTCCATGAAAAGCAATGTTCAACTCTGTGAGTTGAATGCACACATCATAAAGAAGTTTCAAAGAATGCTTCTGTCTAGGTTTTATGTGAAGATATTTCCTTTTCCACCATAGGCCTCAAAGCGCTCCAAACGAACACTTGCAGATTCTACAAAAAGAGTGTTTCAAAACTGCTCTTTGAAAGGAAGTGTTGAACTCTGTGAGTTGGATTCATACTACACAAAGCAGTTTCACAGAACTCTTCTGTTTAGTTTTTAATGGAAGATATTCCCGTTTCCAACGAAGGCCTGAAAGGGCTCCAAATATCCACTTGCAGATTCTGCAAAAACACAGTTTCAAAATTGCTCTATCAAAAGGAAGGCTTATCTCTCTGAGTTGAATGCACACATCATAAAGAGCTTTCTGAGAATGCTTCTGCCTTGTTTATATATGAAGATATTTCTTTTTCCACCATAGGCCTCAAATCGCTCCAAATGAACACTTGCAGATTCTACAAAAAGAGTGTTTCATAACTGCTCTAGCAAAGGAAAGGTTCACCTCTGTGAGTTGAACACACACATCACAAAGCAGTTTGTGAGAATGCTTCTGTCCAATTTTTATGGGAAGATATTCCCGCTTCTAACAAAGGCCTGAAAGAGCTCCAAATATCCACTTGCAGATGCTGCAAAAAGACTCTTTCCAAACTGCTCCATGAAAAGGAAAGTTCAACTCTGTGAGTTGAATGCACACATCATAAAGAAGTTTCAAAGAATGCTTCTGTCTAGGTATTATGTGACGATATTTCCTTTTCCACCATAGGCCTCAAAGCGCTCCAAATGAACACATGTAGATTCTACAAAAAGAGTGTTTCAAAGCTGCGCTTTCAAAAGAAGTGTTCAACTCTGTGAGTTGGATTCATACTTCACAAAGCAGTTTCACAGAACGTTTCTGTTTCGTTTTTATGGGAAGATATTCCCGTTTGCAACGAAGGCCTGAAAGGGCTCTAAGTATCCACTTGCAGATTCTGCCAAAACACAGTTTCAAAACTGCTCTATCAAAAGGAAGGCTTATCTCTCCGAGTTGAATGCACACATCATAAAGAGGTTTCTGAGAATGCTTCTGCCTGGTTTATATGTGAAGATATTTCCTTTTCCACCATAGGCCTCAAAGCGCTCCAAACGAACACTTGCAGATTCTACAAAAAGAGTGTTTCAAAACTGCTCTTTCAAAAGAAGTGTTCAACTCTGTGAGTTGGATTCATACTACACAAAGCAGTTTCACAGAACTCTTCTGTTTAGTTTTTATGGGAAGATATTCCCGTTTCCAACGAAGGCCTGAAAGGGCTCCAAATATCCACTTGCAGATTCTGCAAAAACACAGTTTCAAAACTGCTCTATCAAAAGGAAGGCTTATCTCTCTGAGTTGAATGCACACATCATAAAGAGCTTTCTGAGAATGCTTCTGCCTTGTTTATATATGAAGATATTTCTTTTTCCACCATAGGCCTCAAATCGCTCCAAATGAACACTTGCAGATTCTACAAAAAGAGTGTTTCATAACTGCTCTAGCAAAGGAAAGGTTCACCTCTGTGAGTTGAACACACACATCACAAAGCAGTTTGTGAGAATGCTTCTGTCCAGTTTTTATGGGAAGATATTCCCGCTTCTAACAAAGGCCTGAAAGAGCTCCAAATATCCACTTGCAGATGCTGCCAAAAGACTCTTTCCAAACTGCTCCATGAAAAGGAAGGTTCAACTCTGTGAGTTGAATGCACACATCATAAAGAAGTTTCAAAGAATGCTTCTGTCTAGGTATTATGTGACGATATTTCCTTTTCCACCATAGGCCTCAAAGCGCTCCAAATGAACACATGTAGATTCTACAAAAAGAGTGTTTCAAAGCTGCTCTTTCAAAAGAAGTGTTCAACTCTGTGAGTTGGATTCATACTTCACAAAGCAGTTTCACAGAACGTTTCTGTTTCGTTTTTATCAGAAGATATTCCCGTTTGCAACGAAGGCCTGAAAGGGCTCCAAGTATCCACTTGCAGATTCTGCCAAAACACAGTTTCAAAACTGCTCTATCAAAAGGAAGGCTTATCTCTCCGAGTTGAATGCACACATCATAAAGAGGTTTCTGAGAATGCTTCTGCCTGGTTTATATGTGAAGATATTTCCTTTTCCACCATAGGCCTCAAAGCGCTCCAAACGAACACTTGCAGATTCTACAAAAAGAGTGTTTCAAAACTGCTCTTTCAAAAGAAGTGTTCAACTCTGTGAGTTGGATTCATACTACACAAAGCAGTTTCACAGAACTCTTCTGTTTAGTTTTTATGGGAAGATATTCCCGTTTCCAACGAAGGCCTGAAAGGGCTCCAAATATCCACTTGCAGATTCTGCAAAAACACAGGTTCAAAACTGCTCTATCAAAAGGAAGGCTTATCTCTCTGAGTTGAATGCACATATCATAAAGGGGTTTCTGAGAATGCTTCTGCCTTGTTTATATATGAAGATATTTCTTTTTCCACCATAGGCCTCAAAGCGCTCCAAATGAACACTTGCAGATTCTACAAAAAGAGTGTTTCATAACTGCTCTAGCAAAGGAAAGGTTCACCTCTGTGAGTTGAACACACACATCACAAAGCAGTTTGTGAGAATGCTTCGGTTTAGTTTTTATGGGAAGATATTCCCGCTTCTAACAAAGGCCTGAAAGAGCTCCAAATATCCACTTGCAGATGCTGCAAAAAGACTCTTTCCAAACTGCTCCATGAAAAAGAAGGTTCAACTCTGTGAGTTGAATGCACACATCATAAAGAAGTTTCAAAGAATGCTTCTGTCTAGGTTTTATGTGAAGATATTTCTTTTTCCAACATAGGCCTCAAAGCGCTCCAAATGAACACTTGCAGATTCTACAAAAAGAGTGTTTCATAACTGCTCTAGCAAAGGAAAGGTTCACCTCTGTGAGTTGAACACACACATCACAAAGCAGTTTGTGAGAATGCTTCTGTCCAGTTTTAATGGGAAGATATTCCCGCTTCTAACAAAGGCCTGAAAGAGCTCCAAATATCCACTTGCAGATGCTGCAAAAAGACTCTTTCCAAACTGCTCCATGAAAAGGAATGTTCATCTCTGTGAGTTGAATGCACACATCATAAAGAAGTTTCAAAGAATGCTTCTGTCTAGGTTTTATGTGAAGATATTTCCCTTTCCACCATAGGCCTCAAAGCGCTCCAAATGAACACTTGCAGATTCTACAAAAAGAGTGTTTCAAAGCTGCTCTTTCAAAAGAAGTGTTCAACTCTGTGAGTTGGATTCATACTTCACAAAGCAGTTTCACAGAACGTTTCTGTTTCGTTTTTATGGGAAGATATTCCCGTTTGCAACCAAAGCCTGAAAGGGCTCTAAGTATCCACTTGCAGATTCTGCCAAAACACACTTTCATAACTGCTCTATCAAAAGGAAGGCTTATCTCTCCGAGTTGAATGCACACATCATAAAGAGGTTTCTGAGAATGCTTCTGCCTGGTTTATATGTGAAGATATTTCCTTTTCCACCATAGGCCTCAAAGCGCTCCAAACGAACACTTGCAGATTCTACAAAAAGAGTGTTTCAAAACTGCTCTTTCAAAGGAAGTGTTCAACTCTGTGAGTTGGATTCATACTACACAAAGCAGTTTCACAGAACTCTTCTGTTTAGTTTTTATGGGAAGATATTCCCGTTTCCAACGAAGGCCTGAAAGGGCTCCAAATATCCACTTGCAGATTCTGCAAAAACACAGGTTCAAAACTGCTCTATCAAAAGGAAGGCTTATCTCTCTGAGTTGAATGCACACATCATAAAGGGGTTTCTGAGAATGCTTCTGCCTTGTTTATATATGAAGATATTTCTTTTTCCACCATAGGCCTCAAAGCGCTCCAAATGAACACTTGCAAATTCTACAAAAAGAGTGTTTCATAACTGCTCTAGCAAAGGAAAGGTTCACCTCTGTGAGTTGAACACACACATCACAAAGCAGTTTGTGAGAATGCTTCGGTTTAGTTTTTATGGGAAGATATTCCCGCTTCTAACAAAGGCCTGAAAGAGCTCCAAATATCCACTTGCAGATGCTGCAAAAAGACTCTTTCCAAACTGCTCCATGAAAAAGAAGGTTCAACTCTGTGAGTTGAATGCACACATCATAAAGAAGTTTCAAAGAATGCTTCTGTCTAGGTTTTATGTGAAGATATTTCTTTTTCCACCATAGGCCTCAAAGCGCTCCAAATGAACACTTGCAGATTCTACAAAAAGAGTGTTTCATAACTGCTCTAGCAAAGGAAAGGTTCACCTCTGTGAGTTGAACACACACATCACAAAGCAGTTTGTGAGAATGTTTCTGTCCAGTTTTAATGGGAAGATATTCCCGCATCTAACAAAGGCCTGAAAGAGCTCCAAATATCCACTTGCAGATGCTGCAAAAAGACTCTTTCCAAACTGCTCCATGAAAAGCAATGTTCAACTCTGTGAGTTGAATGCACACATCATAAAGAAGTTTCAAAGAATGCTTCTGTCTAGGTTTTATGTGAAGATATTTCCTTTTCCACCATAGGCCTCAAAGCGCTCCAAACGAACACTTGCAGATTCTACAAAAAGAGTGTTTCAAAACTGCTCTTTGAAAGGAAGTGTTGAACTCTGTGAGTTGGATTCATACTACACAAAGCAGTTTCACAGAACTCTTCTGTTTAGTTTTTAATGGAAGATATTCCCGTTTCCAACGAAGGCCTGAAAGGGCTCCAAATATCCACTTGCAGATTCTGCAAAAACACAGTTTCAAAATTGCTCTATCAAAAGGAAGGCTTATCTCTCTGAGTTGAATGCACACATCATAAAGAGCTTTCTGAGAATGCTTCTGCCTTGTTTATATATGAAGATATTTCTTTTTCCACCATAGGCCTCAAATCGCTCCAAATGAACACTTGCATATTCTACAAAAAGAGTGTTTCCTAACTGCTCTAGCAAAGGAAAGGTTCACCTCTGTGAGTTGAACACACACATCACAAAGCAGTTTGTGAGAATGCTTCTGTCCAGTTTTTATGGGAAGATATTCCCGCTTCTAACAAAGGCCTGAAAGAGCTCCAAATATCCACTTGCAGATGCTGCAAAAAGACTCTTTCCAAACTGCTCCATGAAAAGGAAAGTTCAACTCTGTGAGTTGAATGCACACATCATAAAGAAGTTTCAAAGAATGCTTCTGTCTAGGTATTATGTGACGATATTTCCTTTTCCACCATAGGCCTCAAAGCGCTCCAAATGAACACATGTAGATTCTACAAAAAGAGTGTTTCAAAGCTGCGCTTTCAAAAGAAGTGTTCAACTCTGTGAGTTGGATTCATACTTCACAAAGCAGTTTCACAGAACGTTTCTGTTTCGTTTTTATGGGAAGATATTCCCGTTTGCAACGAAGGCCTGAAAGGGCTCTAAGTATCCACTTGCAGATTCTGCCAAAACACAGTTTCAAAACTGCTCTATCAAAAGGAAGGCTTATCTCTCCGAGTTGAATGCACACATCATAAAGAGGTTTCTGAGAATGCTTCTGCCTGGTTTATATGTGAAGATATTTCCTTTTCCACCATAGGCCTCAAAGCGCTCCAAACGAACACTTGCAGATTCTACAAAAAGAGTGTTTCAAAACTGCTCTTTCAAAAGAAGTGTTCAACTCTGTGAGTTGGATTCATACTACACAAAGCAGTTTCACAGAACTCTTCTGTTTAGTTTTTATGGGAAGATATTCCCGTTTCCAACGAAGGCCTGAAAGGGCTCCAAATATCCACTTGCAGATTCTGCAAAAACACAGTTTCAAAACTGCTCTATCAAAAGGAAGGCTTATCTCTCTGAGTTGAATGCACACATCATAAAGAGCTTTCTGAGAATGCTTCTGCCTTGTTTATATATGAAGATATTTCTTTTTCCACCATAGGCCTCAAATCGCTCCAAATGAACACTTGCAGATTCTACAAAAAGAGTGTTTCATAACTGCTCTAGCAAAGGAAAGGTTCACCTCTGTGAGTTGAACACACACATCACAAAGCAGTTTGTGAGAATGCTTCTGTCCAGTTTTTATGGGAAGATATTCCCGCTTCTAACAAAGGCCTGAAAGAGCTCCAAATATCCACTTGCAGATGCTGCCAAAAGACTCTTTCCAAACTGCTCCATGAAAAGGAAGGTTCAACTCTGTGAGTTGAATGCACACATCATAAAGAAGTTTCAAAGAATGCTTCTGTCTAGGTATTATGTGACGATATTTCCTTTTCCACCATAGGCCTCAAAGCGCTCCAAATGAACACATGTAGATTCTACAAAAAGAGTGTTTCAAAGCTGCTCTTTCAAAAGAAGTGTTCAACTCTGTGAGTTGGATTCATACTTCACAAAGCAGTTTCACAGAACGTTTCTGTTTCGTTTTTATCAGAAGATATTCCCGTTTGCAACGAAGGCCTGAAAGGGCTCCAAGTATCCACTTGCAGATTCTGCCAAAACACAGTTTCAAAACTGCTCTATCAAAAGGAAGGCTTATCTCTCCGAGTTGAATGCACACATCATAAAGAGGTTTCTGAGAATGCTTCTGCCTGGTTTATATGTGAAGATATTTCCTTTTCCACCATAGGCCTCAAAGCGCTCCAAAGGAACACTTGCAGATTCTACAAAAAGAGTGTTTCAAAACTGCTCTTTCAAAAGAAGTGTTCAACTCTGTGAGTTGGATTCATACTACACAAAGCAGTTTCACAGAACTCTTCTGTTTAGTTTTTATGGGAAGATATTCCCGTTTCCAACGAAGGCCTGAAAGGGCTCCAAATATCCACTTGCAGATTCTGCAAAAACACAGGTTCAAAACTGCTCTATCAAAAGGAAGGCTTATCTCTCTGAGTTGAATGCACATATCATAAAGGGGTTTCTGAGAATGCTTCTGCCTTGTTTATATATGAAGATATTTCTTTTTCCACCATAGGCCTCAAAGCGCTCCAAATGAACACTTGCAGATTCTACAAAAAGAGTGTTTCATAACTGCTCTAGCAAAGGAAAGGTTCACCTCTGTGAGTTGAACACACACATCACAAAGCAGTTTGTGAGAATGCTTCGGTTTAGTTTTTATGGGAAGATATTCCCGCTTCTAACAAAGGCCTGAAAGAGCTCCAAATATCCACTTGCAGATGCTGCAAAAAGACTCTTTCCAAACTGCTCCATGAAAAAGAAGGTTCAACTCTGTGAGTTGAATGCACACATCATAAAGAAGTTTCAAAGAATGCTTCTGTCTAGGTTTTATGTGAAGATATTTCTCTTTCCAACATAGGCCTCAAAGCGCTCCAAATGAACACTTGCAGATTCTACAAAAAGAGTGTTTCATAACTGCTCTAGCAAAGGAAAGGTTCACCTCTGTGAGTTGAACACACACATCACAAAGCAGTTTGTGAGAATGCTTCTGTCCAGTTTTAATGGGAAGATATTCCCGCTTCTAACAAAGGCCTGAAAGAGCTCCAAATATCCACTTGCAGATGCTGCCAAAAGACTCTTTCCAAACTGCTCCATGAAAAGGAAAGTTCAACTCTGTGAGTTGAATGCACACATCATAAAGAAGTTTCAAAGAATGCTTCTGTCTAGGTATTATGTGACGATATTTCCTTTTCCACCATAGGCCTCAAAGCGCTCCAAATGAACACATGTAGATTCTACAAAAAGAGTGTTTCAAAGCTGCGCTTTCAAAAGAAGTGTTCAACTCTGTGAGTTGGATTCATACTTCACAAAGCAGTTTCACAGAACGTTTCTGTTTCGTTTTTATGGGAAGATATTCCCGTTTGCAACGAAGGCCTGAAAGGGCTCTAAGTATCCACTTGCAGATTCTGCCAAAACACAGTTTCAAAACTGCTCTATCAAAAGGAAGGCTTATCTCTCCGAGTTGAATGCACACATCATAAAGAGGTTTCTGAGAATGCTTCTGCCTGGATTATATGTGAAGATATTTCCTTTTCCACCATAGGCCTCAAAGCGCTCCAAACGAACACTTGCAGATTCTACAAAAAGAGTGTTTCAAAACTGCTCTTTGAAAGGAAGTGTTCAACTCTGTGAGTTGGATTCATACTACACAAAGCAGTTTCACAGAACTCTTCTGTTTAGTTTTTATGGGAAGATATTCCCGTTTCCAACGAAGGCCTGAAAGGGCTCCAAATATCCACTTGCAGATTCTGCAAAAACACAGTTTCAAAACTGCTCTATCAAAAGGAAGGCTTATCTCTCTGAGTTGAATGCACACATCATAAAGAGCTTTCTGAGAATGCTTCTGCCTTGTTTATATATGAAGATATTTCTTTTTCCACCATAGGCCTCAAATCGCTCCAAATGAACACTTGCAGATTCTACAAAAAGAGTGTTTCATAACTGCTCTAGCAAAGGAAAGGTTCACCTCTGTGAGTTGAACACACACATCACAAAGCAGTTTGTGAGAATGCTTCTGTCCAGTTTTTATGGGAAGATATTCCCGCTTCTAACAAAGGCCTGAAAGAGCTCCAAATATCCACTTGCAGATGCTGCAAAAAGACTCTTTCCAAACTGCTCCATGAAAAGGAAGGTTCAACTCTGTGAGTTGAATGCACACATCATAAAGAAGTTTCAAAGAATGCTTCTGTCTAGGTATTATGTGACGATATTTCCTTTTCCACCATAGGCCTCAAAGCGCTCCAAATGAACACATGTAGATTCTACAAAAAGAGTGTTTCAAAGCTGCTCTTTCAAAAGAAGTGTTCAACTCTGTGAGTTGGATTCATACTTCACAAAGCAGTTTCACAGAACGTTTCTGTTTCGTTTTTATGGGAAGATATTCCCGTTTGCAACGAAAGCCTGAAAGGGCTCTAAGTATCCACTTGCAGATTCTGCCAAAACACACTTTCAAAACTGCTCTATCAAAAGGAAGGCTTATCTCTCCGAGTTGAATGCACACATCATAAAGAGGTTTCTGAGAATGCTTCTGCCTGGTTTTTATGTGAAGATATTTCCTTTTCCACCATAGGCCTCAAAGCGCTCCAAACGAACACTTGCAGATTCTACAAAAAGAGTGTTTCAAAACTGCTCTTTCAAAGGAAGTGTTCAACTCTGTGAGTTGGATTCATACTACACAAAGCAGTTTCACAGAACTCTTCTGTTTAGTTTTTATGGGAAGATATTCCCGTTTCCAACGAAGGCCTGAAAGGGCTCCAAATATCCACTTGCAGATTCTGCAAAAACACAGGTTCAAAACTGCTCTATCAAAAGGAAGGCTTATCTCTCTGAGTTGAATGCACACATCATAAAGGGGTTTCTGAGAATGCTTCTGCCTTGTTTATATATGAAGATATTTCTTTTTCCACCATAGGCCTCAAAGCGCTCCAAATGAACACTTGCAAATTCTACAAACAGAGTGTTTCATAACTGCTCTAGCAAAGGAAAGGTTCACCTCTGTGAGTTGAACACACACATCACAAAGCAGTTTGTGAGAATGTTTCGGTTTAGTTTTTATGGGAAGATATTCCCGCTTCTAACAAAGGCCTGAAAGAGCTCCAAATATCCACTTGCAGATGCTGCAAAAAGACTCTTTCCAAACTGCTCCATGAAAAAGAAGGTTCAACTCTGTGAGTTGAATGCACACATCATAAAGAAGTTTCAAAGAATGCTTCTGTCTAGGTTTTATGTGAAGATATTTCTTTTTCCACCATAGGCCTCAAAGCACTCCAAATGAACACTTGCCGATTCTACAAAAAGAGTGTTTCATAACTACTCTAGCAAAGGAAAGGTTCACCTCTGTGAGTTGAACACACACATCACAAAGCAGTTTGTGAGAATGCTTCTGTCCAGTTTTAATGGGAAGATATTCCCGCTTCTAACAAAGGCCTGAAAGAGGTCCAAATATCCACTTGCAGATGCTGCAAAAAGACTCTTTCCAAACTGCTCCATGAAAAGGAATGTTCAACTCTGTGAGTTGAATGCACACATCATAAAGAAGTTTCAAAGAATGCTTCTGTCTAGGTTTTATGTGAAGATATTTCCTTTTCCACCATAGGCCTCAAAGCGCTCCAAATGAACACTTGCAGATTCTACAAAAAGAGTGTTTCAAAGCTGCTCTTTCCAAAGAAGTGTTCAACGCTGTGAGTTGGATTCATACTTCGCAAAGGAGTTTCACAGAACGCTTCTGTTTAGTTTTTATGGGAAGATATTCCCGTTTCCAACGAAGGCCTGAAAGGGCTCCAAATATACACTTGCAGATTCTGCAAAAACACAGTTGCAAAACTGCTCTATCAAAAGGAAGGCTTATCTCTCCGAGTTGAATGCACACATCATAAAGAGGTTTCTGAGAATGCTTCTGCCTGGATTATATGTGAAGATATTTCCTCTTCCACCATAGGCCTCAAAGCGCTCCAAACGAACACTTGCAGATTCTACAAAAAGAGTGTTTCAAAACTGCTCTTTCAAAAGAAGTGTTCAACTCTGTGAGTTGGATTCATACTACACAAAGCAGTTTCACAGAACTCTTCTGTTTAGTTTTTATGGGAAGATATTCCCGTTTCCAACGAAGGCCTGAAAGGGCTCCAAATATCCACTTGCAGATTCTGCAAAAATACAGTTTCAAAACTGCTCTATCAAAAGGAAGGCTTATCTCTCTGAGTTGAATGCATACATCATAAAGAGCTTTCTGAGAATGCTTCTGCCTTGTTTATATATGAAGATATTTCTTTTTCCACCATAGGCCTCAAATCGCTCCAAATGAACACTTGCAGATTCTACAAGAAGAGTGTTTCATAACTGCTCTAGCAAAGGAAAGGTTCACCTCTGTGAGTTGAACACAAACATCTCAAAGCAGTTTGTGAGAATGCTTCTGTCCAGTTTTTATGGGAAGATATTCCCGCTTCTAGCAAAGGCCTGAAAGAGCTCCAAATATCCACTTGCAGATGCTGCAAAAAGACTCTTTCCAAACTGCTCCATGAAAAAGAAGGTTCAACTCTGTGAGTTGAATGCACACATCATAAAGAAGTTTCAAAGAATGCTTCTGTCTAGGTTTTATGTGAAGATATTTCTTTTTCCACCATAGGCCTCAAAGCGCTCCAAATGAACACTTGCAGATTCTACAAAAAGAGTGTTTCATAACTGCTCTAGCAAAGGAAAGGTTCACCTCTGTGAGTTGAACACACACATCACAAAGCAGTTTGTGAGAATGCTTCTGTCCAGTTTTAATGGGAAGATATTCCCGCTTCTAACAAAGGCCTGAAAGAGCTCCAAATATCCACTTGCAGATGCTGCAAAAAGACTCTTTCCAAACTGCTCCATGAAAAGGAATGTTCAACTCTGTGAGTTGAATGCACACATCATAAAGAAGTTTCAAAGAATGCTTCTGTCTAGGTTTTATGTGAAGATATTTCCCTTTCCACCATAGGCCTCAAAGCGCTCCAAATGAACACTTGCAGATTCTAAAAAAAGAGTGTTTCAAAGCTGCTCTTTCAAAAGAAGTGTTCAACTCTGTGAGTTGGATTCATACTTCACAAAGCAGTTTCACAGAACGTTTCTGTTTCGTTTTTATGGGAAGATATTCCCGTTTGCAACGAAGGCCTGAAAGGGCTCTAAGTATCCACTTGCAGATTCTGCCAAAACACACTTTCAAAACTGCTCTATCAAAAGGAAGGCTTATCTCTCCGAGTTGAATGCACACATCATAAAGAGGTTTCTGAGAATGCTTCTGCCTGGTTTATATGTGAAGATATTTCCTTTTCCACCATAGGCCTCAAAGCGCTCCAAACGAACACTTGCAGATTCTACAAAAAGAGTGTTTCAAAACTGCTCTTTCAAAGGAAGTGTTCAACTCTGTGAGTTGGATTCATACTACACAAAGCAGTTTCACAGAACTCTTCTGTTTAGTTTTTATGGGAAGATATTCCCGTTTCCAACGAAGGCCTGAAAGGGCTCCAAATATCCACTTGCAGATTCTGCAAAAACACAGGTTCAAAACTGCTCTATCAAAAGGAAGGCTTATCTCTCTGAGTTGAATGCACACATCATAAAGGGGTTTCTGAGAATGCTTCTGCCTTGTTTATATATGAAGATATTTCTTTTTCCACCATAGGCCTCCAAGCGCTCCAAATGAACACTTGCAGATTCTACAAAAAGAGTGTTTCATAACTGCTCTAGCAAAGGAAAGGTTCACCTCTGTGAGTTGAACACACACATCACAAAGCAGTTTGTGAGAATGCTTCGGTTTAGTTTTTATGGGAAGATATTCCCGCTTCTAACAAAGGCCTGAAAGAGCTCCAAATATCCACTTGCAGATGCTGCAAAAAGACTCTTTCCAAACTGCTCCATGAAAAAGAAGGTTCAACTCTGTGAGTTGAATGCACACATCATAAAGAAGTTTCAAAGAATGCTTCTGTCTAGGTTTTATGTGAAGATATTTCTTTTTCCACCATAGGCCTCAAAGCGCTCCAAATGAACACTTGCAGATTCTACAAAAAGAGTGTTTCATAACTGCTCTAGCAAAGGAAAGGTTCACCTCTGTGAGTTGAACACACACATCACAAAGCAGTTTGTGAGAATGCTTCTGTCCAGTTTTAATGGGAAGATATTCCCGCTTCTAACAAAGGCCTGAAAGAGCTCCAAATATCCACTTGCAGATGCTGCAAAAAGACTCTTTCCAAACTGCTCCATGAAAAGGAATGTTCAACTCTGTGAGTTGAATGCACACATCATAAAGAAGTTTCAAAGAATGCTTCTGTCTAGGTTTTATGTGAAGATATTTCCTTTTCCACCATAGGCCTCAAAGCGCTCCAAATGAACACTTGCAGATTCTACAAAAAGAGTGTTTCAAAGCTGCTCTTTCAAAAGAAGTGTTCAACTCTGTGAGTTGGATTCATACTTCACAAAGGAGTTTCACAGAACGCTTCTGTTTACTTTTTATGGGAAGATATTCCCGTTTCCAACGAAGGCCTGAAAGGGCTCCAAGTATACACTTGCAGATTCTGCCAAAACACACTTTCAAAACTGCTCTATCAAAAGGAAGGCTTATCTCTCCGAGTTGAATGCACACATCATAAAGAGGTTTCTGAGAATGCTTCTGCCTGGATTATATGTGAAGATATTTCCTTTTCCACCATAGGCCTCAAAGCGCTCCAAACGAACACTTGCAGATTCTACAAAAAGAGTGTTTCAAAACTGCTCTTTGAAAGGAAGTGTTCAACTCTGTGAGTTGGATTCATACTACACAAAGCAGTTTCACAGAACTCTTCTGTTTAGTTTTTAATGGAAGATATTCCCGTTTCCAACGAAGGCCTGAAAGGGCTCCAAATATCCACTTGCAGATTCTGCAAAAACACAGTTTCAAAACTGCTCTATCAAAAGGAAGGCTTATCTCTCTGAGTTGAATGCACACATCATAAAGGGCTTTCTGAGAATGCTTCTGCCTTGTTTATATATGAAGATATTTCTTTTTCCACCATAGGCCTCAAATCGCTCCAAATGAACACTTGCAGATTCTACAAAAAGAGTGTTTCATAACTGCTCTAGCAAAGGAAAGGTTCACCTCTGTGAGTTGAACACACACATCACAAAGCAGTTTGTGAGAATGCTTCTGTCCAGTTTTTATGGGAAGATATTCCCGCTTCTAACAAAGGCCTGAAAGAGCTCCAAATATCCACTTGCAGATGCTGCAAAAAGACTCTTTCCAAACTGCTCCATGAAAAGGAAGGTTCAACTCTGTGAGTTGAATGCACACATCATAAAGAAGTTTCAAAGAATGCTTCTGTCTAGGTATTATGTGACGATATTTCCTTTTCCACCATAGGCCTCAAAGCGCTCCAAATGAACACATGTAGATTCTACAAAAAGAGTGTTTCAAAGCTGCTCTTTCAAAAGAAGTGTTCAACTCTGTGAGTTGGATTCATACTTCACAAAGCAGTTTCACAGAACGTTTCTATTTCGTTTTTATGGGAAGATATTCCCGTTTGCAACGAAAGCCTGAAAGGGCTCTAAGTATCCACTTGCAGATTCTGCCAAAACACACTTTCAAAACTGCTCTATCAAAAGGAAGGCTTATCTCTCCGAGTTGAATGCACACATCATAAAGAGGTTTCTGAGAATGCTTCTGCCTGGTTTATATGTGAAGATATTTCCTTTTCCACCATAGGCCTCAAAGCGCTCCAAACGAACACTTGCAGATTCTACAAAAAGAGTGTTTCAAAACTGCTCTTTCAAAGAAAGTGTTCAACTCTGTGAGTTGGATTCATACTACACAAAGCAGTTTCACAGAACTCTTCTGTTTAGTTTTTATGGGAAGATATTCCCGTTTCCAACGAAGGCCTGAAAGGGCTCCAAATATCCACTTGCAGATTCTGCAAAAACACAGGTTCAAAACTGCTCTATCAAAAGGAAGGCTTATCTCTCTGAGTTGAATGCACACATCATAAAGGGGTTTCTGAGAATGCTTCTGCCTTGTTTATATATGAAGATATTTCTTTTTCCACCATAGGCCTCAAAGCGCTCCAAATGAACACTTGCAAATTCTACAAAAAGAGTGTTTCATAACTGCTCTAGCAAAGGAAAGGTTCACCTCTGTGAGTTGAACACACACATCACAAAGCAGTTTGTGAGAATGCTTCGGTTTAGTTTTTATGGGAAGATATTCCCGCTTCTAACAAAGGCCTGAAAGAGCTCCAAATATCCACTTGCAGATGCTGCAAAAAGACTCTTTCCAAACTGCTCCATGAAAAGGAAGGTTCAACTCTGTGAGTTGAATGCACACATCATAAAGAAGTTTCAAAGAATGCTTCTGTCTAGGTTTTATGTGAAGATATTTCTTTTTCCACCATAGGCCTCAAAGCGCTCCAAATGAACACTTGCAGATTCTACAAAAAGAGTGTTTCATAACTGCTCTAGCAAAGGAAAGGTTCACCTCTGTGAGTTGAACACACACATCACAAAGCAGTTTGTGAGAATGCTTCTGTCCAGTTTTAATGGGAAGATATTCCCGCTTCTAACAAAGGCCTGAAAGAGGTCCAAATATCCACTTGCAGATGCTGCAAAAAGACTCTTTCCAAACTGCTCCATGAAAAGGAATGTTCAACTCTGTGAGTTGAATGCACACATCATAAAGAAGTTTCAAAGAATGCTTCTGTCTAGGTTTTATGTGAAGATATTTCCTTTTCCACCATAGGCCTCAAAGCGCTCCAAATGAACACTTGCAGATTCTACAAAAAGAGTGTTTCAAAGCTGCTCTTTCAAAAGAAGTGTTCAACTCTGTGAGTTGGATTCATACTTCACAAAGGAGTTTCACAGAACGCTTCTGTTTAGTTTTTATGGGAAGATATTCCCGTTTCCAACGAAGGCCTGAAAGGGCTCCAAATATACACTTGCAGATTCTGCAAAAACACAGTTGCAAAACTGCTCTATCAAAAGGAAGGCTTATCTCTCCGAGTTGAATGCACACATCATAAAGAGGTTTCTGAGAATGCTTCTGCCTGGATTATATGTGAAGATATTTCCTCTTCCACCATAGGCCTCAAAGCGCTCCAAACGAACACTTGCAGATTCTACAAAAAGAGTGTTTCAAAACTGCTCTTTCAAAAGAAGTGTTCAACTCTGTGAGTTGGATTCATACTACACAAAGCAGTTTCACAGAACTCTTCTGTTTAGTTTTTATGGGAAGATATTCCCGTTTCCAACGAAGGCCTGAAAGGGCTCCAAATATCCACTTGCAGATTCTGCAAAAATACAGTTTCAAAACTGCTCTATCAAAAGGAAGGCTTATCTCTCTGAGTTGAATGCACACATCATAAAGAGCTTTCTGAGAATGCTTCTGCCTTGTTTATATATGAAGATATTTCTTTTTCCACCATAGGCCTCAAATCGCTCCAAATGAACACTTGCAGATTCTACAAAAAGAGTGTTTCATAACTGCTCTAGCAAAGGAAAGGTTCACCTCTGTGAGTTGAACACAAACATCTCAAAGCAGTTTGTGAGAATGCTTCTGTCCAGTTTTTATGGGAAGATATTCCCGCTTCTAGCAAAGGCCTGAAAGAGCTCCAAATATCCACTTGCAGATGCTGCAAAAAGACTCTTTCCAAACTGCTCCATGAAAAAGAAGGTTCAACTCTGTGAGTTGAATGCACACATCATAAAGAAGTTTCAAAGAATGCTTCTGTCTAGGTTTTATGTGAAGATATTTCTTTTTCCACCATAGGCCTCAAAGCGCTCCAAATGAACACTTGCAGATTCTACAAAAAGAGTGTTTCATAACTGCTCTAGCAAAGGAAAGGTTCACCTCTGTGAGTTGAACACACACATCACAAAGCAGTTTGTGAGAATGCTTCTGTCCAGTTTTAATGGGAAGATATTCCCGCTTCTAACAAAGGCCTGAAAGAGCTCCAAATATCCACTTGCAGATGCTGCAAAAAGACTCTTTCCAAACTGCTCCATGAAAAGGAATGTTCAACTCTGTGAGTTGAATGCACACATCATAAAGAAGTTTCAAAGAATGCTTCTGTCTAGGTTTTATGTGAAGATATTTCCCTTTCCACCATAGGCCTCAAAGCGCTCCAAATGAACATTTGCAGATTCTAAAAAAAGAGTGTTTCAAAGCTGCTCTTTCAAAAGAAGTGTTCAACTCTGTGAGTTGGATTCATACTTCACAAAGCAGTTTCACAGAACGTTTCTGTTTCGTTTTTATGGGAAGATATTCCCGTTTGCAACGAAGGCCTGAAAGGGCTCTAAGTATCCACTTGCAGATTCTGCCAAAACACACTTTCAAAACTGCTCTATCAAAAGGAAGGCTTATCTCTCCGAGTTGAATGCACACATCATAAAGAGGTTTCTGAGAATGCTTCTGCCTGGTTTATATGTGAAGATATTTCCTTTTCCACCATAGGCCTCAAAGCGCTCCAAACGAACACTTGCAGATTCTACAAAAAGAGTGTTTCAAAACTGCTCTTTCAAAGGAAGTGTTCAACTCTGTGAGTTGGATTCATACTACACAAAGCAGTTTCACAGAACTCTTCTGTTTAGTTTTTATGGGAAGATATTCCCGTTTCCAACGAAGGCCTGAAAGGGCTCCAAATATCCACTTGCAGATTCTGCAAAAACACAGGTTCAAAACTGCTCTATCAAAAGGAAGGCTTATCTCTCTGAGTTGAATGCACACATCATAAAGGGGTTTCTGAGAATGCTTCTGCCTTGTTTATATATGAAGATATTTCTTTTTCCACCATAGGCCTCCAAGCGCTCCAAATGAACACTTGCAGATTCTACAAAAAGAGTGTTTCATAACTGCTCTAGCAAAGGAAAGGTTCACCTCTGTGAGTTGAACACACACATCACAAAGCAGTTTGTGAGAATGCTTCGGTTTAGTTTTTATGGGAAGATATTCCCGCTTCTAACAAAGGCCTGAAAGAGCTCCAAATATCCACTTGCAGATGCTGCAAAAAGACTCTTTCCAAACTGCTCCATGAAAAAGAAGGTTCAACTCTGTGAGTTGAATGCACACATCATAAAGAAGTTTCAAAGAATGCTTCTGTCTAGGTTTTATGTGAAGATATTTCTTTTTCCACCATAGGCCTCAAAGCGCTCCAAATGAACACTTGCAGATTCTACAAAAAGAGTGTTTCATAACTGCTCTAGCAAAGGAAAGGTTCACCTCTGTGAGTTGAACACACACATCACAAAGCAGTTTGTGAGAATGCTTCTGTCCAGTTTTAATGGGAAGATATTCCCGCTTCTAACAAAGGCCTGAAAGAGCTCCAAATATCCACTTGCAGATGCTGCAAAAAGACTCTTTCCAAACTGCTCCATGAAAAGGAATGTTCAACTCTGTGAGTTGAATGCACACATCATAAAGAAGTTTCAAAGAATGCTTCTGTCTAGGTTTTATGTGAAGATATTTCCTTTTCCACCATAGGCCTCAAAGCGCTCCAAATGAACACTTGCAGATTCTACAAAAAGAGTGTTTCAAAGCTGCTCTTTCAAAAGAAGTGTTCAACTCTGTGAGTTGGATTCATACTTCACAAAGGAGTTTCACAGAACGCTTCTGTTTACTTTTTATGGGAAGATATTCCCGTTTCCAACGAAGGCCTGAAAGGGCTCCAAGTATACACTTGCAGATTCTGCCAAAACACACTTTCAAAACTGCTCTATCAAAAGGAAGGCTTATCTCTCCGAGTTGAATGCACACATCATAAAGAGGTTTCTGAGAATGCTTCTGCCTGGATTATATGTGAAGATATTTCCTTTTCCACCATAGGCCTCAAAGCGCTCCAAACGAACACTTGCAGATTCTACAAAAAGAGTGTTTCAAAACTGCTCTTTGAAAGGAAGTGTTCAACTCTGTGAGTTGGATTCATACTACACAAAGCAGTTTCACAGAACTCTTCTGTTTAGTTTTTAATGGAAGATATTCGCGTTTCCAACGAAGGCCTGAAAGGGCTCCAAATATCCACTTGCAGATTCTGCAAAAACACAGTTTCAAAACTGCTCTATCAAAAGGAAGGCTTATCTCTCTGAGTTGAATGCACACATCATAAAGGGCTTTCTGAGAATGCTTCTGCCTTGTTTATATATGAAGATATTTCTTTTTCCACCATAGGCCTCAAATCGCTCCAAATGAACACTTGCAGATTCTACAAAAAGAGTGTTTCATAACTGCTCTAGCAAAGGAAAGGTTCACCTCTGTGAGTTGAACACACACATCACAAAGCAGTTTGTGAGAATGCTTCTGTCCAGTTTTTATAGGAAGATATTCCCGCTTCTAACAAAGGCCTGAAAGAGCTCCAAATATCCACTTGCAGATGCTGCAAAAAGACTCTTTCCAAACTGCTCCATGAAAAGGAAGGTTCAACTCTGTGAGTTGAATGCACACATCATAAAGAAGTTTCAAAGAATGCTTCTGTCTAGGTATTATGTGACGATATTTCCTTTTCCACCATAGGCCTCAAAGCGCTCCAAATGAACACATGTAGATTCTACAAAAAGAGTGTTTCAAAGCTGCTCTTTCAAAAGAAGTGTTCAACTCTGTGAGTTGGATTCATACTTCACAAAGCAGTTTCACAGAACGTTTCTGTTTCGTTTTTATGGGAAGATATTCCCGTTTGCAACGAAAGCCTGAAAGGGCTCTAAGTATCCACTTGCAGATTCTGCCAAAACACACTTTCAAAACTGCTCTATCAAAAGGAAGGCTTATCTCTCCGAGTTGAATGCACACATCATAAAGAGGTTTCTGAGAATGCTTCTGCCTGGTTTATATGTGAAGATATTTCCTTTTCCACCATAGGCCTCAAAGCGCTCCAAACGAACACTTGCAGATTCTACAAAAAGAGTGTTTCAAAACTGCTCTTTCAAAGGAAGTGTTCAACTCTGTGAGTTGGATTCATACTACACAAAGCAGTTTCACAGAACTCTTCTGTTTAGTTTTTATGGGAAGATATTCCCGTTTCCAACGAAGGCCTGAAAGGGCTCCAAATATCCACTTGCAGATTCTGCAAAAACACAGGTTCAAAACTGCTCTATCAAAAGGAAGGCTTATCTCTCTGAGTTGAATGCACACATCATAAAGGGGTTTCTGAGAATGCTTCTGCCTTGTTTATATATGAAGATATTTCTTTTTCCACCATAGGCCTCAAAGCGCTCCAAATGAACACTTGCAAATTCTACAAAAAGAGTGTTTCATAACTGCTCTAGCAAAGGAAAGGTTCACCTCTGTGAGTTGAACACACACATCACAAAGCAGTTTGTGAGAATGCTTCGGTTTAGTTTTTATGGGAAGATATTCCCGCTTCTAACAAAGGCCTGAAAGAGCTCCAAATATCCACTTGCAGATGCTGCAAAAAGACTCTTTCCAAACTGCTCCATGAAAAGGAAGGTTCAACTCTGTGAGTTGAATGCACACATCATAAAGAAGTTTCAAAGAATGCTTCTGTCTAGGTTTTATGTGAAGATATTTCTTTTTCCACCATAGGCCTCAAAGCGCTCCAAATGAACACTTGCAGATTCTACAAAAAGAGTGTTTCATAACTGCTCTAGCAAAGGAAAGGTTCACCTCTGTGAGTTGAACACACACATCACAAAGCAGTTTGTGAGAATGCTTCTGTCCAGTTTTAATGGGAAGATATTCCCGCTTCTAACAAAGGCCTGAAAGAGGTCCAAATATCCACTTGCAGATGCTGCAAAAAGACTCTTTCCAAACTGCTCCATGAAAAGGAATGTTCAACTCTGTGAGTTGAATGCACACATCATAAAGAAGTTTCAAAGAATGCTTCTGTCTAGGTTTTATGTGAAGATATTTCCTTTTCCACCATAGGCCTCAAAGCGCTCCAAATGAACACTTGCAGATTCTACAAAAAGAGTGTTTCAAAGCTGCTCTTTCAAAAGAAGTGTTCAACGCTGTGAGTTGGATTCATACTTCGCAAAGGAGTTTCACAGAACGCTTCTGTTTAGTTTTTATGGGAAGATATTCCCGTTTCCAACGAAGGCCTGAAAGGGCTCCAAATATACACTTGCAGATTCTGCAAAAACACAGTTGCAAAACTGCTCTATCAAAAGGAAGGCTTATCTCTCCGAGTTGAATGCACACATCATAAAGAGGTTTCTGAGAATGCTTCTGCCTGGATTATATGTGAAGATATTTCCTCTTCCACCATAGGCCTCAAAGCGCTCCAAACGAACACTTGCAGATTCTACAAAAAGAGTGTTTCAAAACTGCTCTTTCAAAAGAAGTGTTCAACTCTGTGAGTTGGATTCATACTACACAAAGCAGTTTCACAGAACTCTTCTGTTTAGTTTTTATGGGAAGATATTCCCGTTTCCAACGAAGGCCTGAAAGGGCTCCAAATATCCACTTGCAGATTCTGCAAAAATACAGTTTCAAAACTGCTCTATCAAAAGGAAGGCTTATCTCTCTGAGTTGAATGCACACATCATAAAGAGCTTTCTGAGAATGCTTCTGCCTTGTTTATATATGAAGATATTTCTTTTTCCACCATAGGCCTCAAATCGCTCCAAATGAACACTTGCAGATTCTACAAAAAGAGTGTTTCATAACTGCTCTAGCAAAGGAAAGGTTCACCTCTGTGAGTTGAACACAAACATCTCAAAGCAGTTTGTGAGAATGCTTCTGTCCAGTTTTTATGGGAAGATATTCCCGCTTCTAGCAAAGGCCTGAAAGAGCTCCAAATATCCACTTGCAGATGCTGCAAAAAGACTCTTTCCAAACTGCTCCATGAAAAAGAAGGTTCAACTCTGTGAGTTGAATGCACACATCATAAAGAAGTTTCAAAGAATGCTTCTGTCTAGGTTTTATGTGAAGATATTTCTTTTTCCACCATAGGCCTCAAAGCGCTCCAAATGAACACTTGCAGATTCTACAAAAAGAGTGTTTCATAACTGCTCTAGCAAAGGAAAGGTTCACCTCTGTGAGTTGAACACACACATCACAAAGCAGTTTGTGAGAATGCTTCTGTCCAGTTTTAATGGGAAGATATTCCCGCTTCTAACAAAGGCCTGAAAGAGCTCCAAATATCCACTTGCAGATGCTGCAAAAAGACTCTTTCCAAACTGCTCCATGAAAAGGAATGTTCAACTCTGTGAGTTGAATGCACACATCATAAAGAAGTTTCAAAGAATGCTTCTGTCTAGGTTTTATGTGAAGATATTTCCCTTTCCACCATAGGCCTCAAAGCGCTCCAAATGAACACTTGCAGATTCTAAAAAAAGAGTGTTTCAAAGCTGCTCTTTCAAAAGAAGTGTTCAACTCTGTGAGTTGGATTCATACTTCACAAAGCAGTTTCACAGAACGTTTCTGTTTCGTTTTTATGGGAAGATATTCCCGTTTGCAACGAAGGCCTGAAAGGGCTCTAAGTATCCACTTGCAGATTCTGCCAAAACACACTTTCAAAACTGCTCTATCAAAAGGAAGGCTTATCTCTCCGAGTTGAATGCACACATCATAAAGAGGTTTCTGAGAATGCTTCTGCCTGGTTTATATGTGAAGATATTTCCTTTTCCACCATAGGCCTCAAAGCGCTCCAAACGAACACTTGCAGATTCTACAAAAAGAGTGTTTCATAACTGCTCTTTCAAAGGAAGTGTTCAACTCTGTGAGTTGGATTCATACTACACAAAGCAGTTTCACAGAACTCTTCTGTTTAGTTTTTATGGGAAGATATTCCCGTTTCCAACGAAGGCCTGAAAGGGCTCCAAATATCCACTTGCAGATTCTGCAAAAACACAGGTTCAAAACTGCTCTATCAAAAGGAAGGCTTATCTCTCTGAGTTGAATGCACACATCATAAAGGGGTTTCTGAGAATGCTTCTGCCTTGTTTATATATGAAGATATTTCTTTTTCCACCATAGGCCTCCAAGCGCTCCAAATGAACACTTGCAGATTCTACAAAAAGAGTGTTTCATAACTGCTCTAGCAAAGGAAAGGTTCACCTCTGTGAGTTGAACACACACATCACAAAGCAGTTTGTGAGAATGCTTCGGTTTAGTTTTTATGGGAAGATATTCCCGCTTCTAACAAAGGCCTGAAAGAGCTCCAAATATCCACTTGCAGATGCTGCAAAAAGACTCTTTCCAAACTGCTCCATGAAAAAGAAGGTTCAACTCTGTGAGTTGAATGCACACATCATAAAGAAGTTTCAAAGAATGCTTCTGTCTAGGTTTTATGTGAAGATATTTCTCTTTCCAACATAGGCCTCAAAGCGCTCCAAATGAACACTTGCAGATTCTACAAAAAGAGTGTTTCATAACTGCTCTAGCAAAGGAAAGGTTCACCTCTGTGAGTTGAACACACACATCACAAAGCAGTTTGTGAGAATGCTTCTGTCCAGTTTTAATGGGAAGATATTCCCGCTTCTAACAAAGGCCTGAAAGAGCTCCAAATATCCACTTGCAGATGCTGCCAAAAGACTCTTTCCAAACTGCTCCATGAAAAGGAAAGTTCAACTCTGTGAGTTGAATGCACACATCATAAAGAAGTTTCAAAGAATGCTTCTGTCTAGGTATTATGTGACGATATTTCCTTTTCCACCATAGGCCTCAAAGCGCTCCAAATGAACACATGTAGATTCTACAAAAAGAGTGTTTCAAAGCTGCGCTTTCAAAAGAAGTGTTCAACTCTGTGAGTTGGATTCATACTTCACAAAGCAGTTTCACAGAACGTTTCTGTTTCGTTTTTATGGGAAGATATTCCCGTTTGCAACGAAGGCCTGAAAGGGCTCTAAGTATCCACTTGCAGATTCTGCCAAAACACAGTTTCAAAACTGCTCTATCAAAAGGAAGGCTTATCTCTCCGAGTTGAATGCACACATCATAAAGAGGTTTCTGAGAATGCTTCTGCCTGGATTATATGTGAAGATATTTCCTTTTCCACCATAGGCCTCAAAGCGCTCCAAACGAACACTTGCAGATTCTACAAAAAGAGTGTTTCAAAACTGCTCTTTGAAAGGAAGTGTTCAACTCTGTGAGTTGGATTCATACTACACAAAGCAGTTTCACAGAACTCTTCTGTTTAGTTTTTATGGGAAGATATTCCCGTTTCCAACGAAGGCCTGAAAGGGCTCCAAATATCCACTTGCAGATTCTGCAAAAACACAGTTTCAAAACTGCTCTATCAAAAGGAAGGCTTATCTCTCTGAGTTGAATGCACACATCATAAAGAGCTTTCTGAGAATGCTTCTGCCTTGTTTATATATGAAGATATTTCTTTTTCCACCATAGGCCTCAAATCGCTCCAAATGAACACTTGCAGATTCTACAAAAAGAGTGTTTCATAACTGCTCTAGCAAAGGAAAGGTTCACCTCTGTGAGTTGAACACACACATCACAAAGCAGTTTGTGAGAATGCTTCTGTCCAGTTTTTATGGGAAGATATTCCCGCTTCTAACAAAGGCCTGAAAGAGCTCCAAATATCCACTTGCAGATGCTGCAAAAAGACTCTTTCCAAACTGCTCCATGAAAAGGAAGGTTCAACTCTGTGAGTTGAATGCACACATCATAAAGAAGTTTCAAAGAATGCTTCTGTCTAGGTATTATGTGACGATATTTCCTTTTCCACCATAGGCCTCAAAGCACTCCAAATGAACACATGTAGATTCTACAAAAAGAGTGTTTCAAAGCTGCTCTTTCAAAAGAAGTGTTCAACTCTGTGAGTTGGATTCATACTTCACAAAGCAGTTTCACAGAACGTTTCTGTTTCGTTTTTATGGGAAGATATTCCCGTTTGCAACGAAAGCCTGAAAGGGCTCTAAGTATCCACTTGCAGATTCTGCCAAAACACACTTTCAAAACTGCTCTATCAAAAGGAAGGCTTATCTCTCCGAGTTGAATGCACACATCATAAAGAGGTTTCTGAGAATGCTTCTGCCTGGTTTTTATGTGAAGATATTTCCTTTTCCACCATAGGCCTCAAAGCGCTCCAAACGAACACTTGCAGATTCTACAAAAAGAGTGTTTCAAAACTGCTCTTTCAAAGGAAGTGTTCAACTCTGTGAGTTGGATTCATACTACACAAAGCAGTTTCACAGAACTCTTCTGTTTAGTTTTTATGGGAAGATATTCCCGTTTCCAACGAAGGCCTGAAAGGGCTCCAAATATCCACTTGCAGATTCTGCAAAAACACAGGTTCAAAACTGCTCTATCAAAAGGAAGGCTTATCTCTCTGAGTTGAATGCACACATCATAAAGGGGTTTCTGAGAATGCTTCTGCCTTGTTTATATATGAAGATATTTCTTTTTCCACCATAGGCCTCAAAGCGCTCCAAATGAACACTTGCAAATTCTACAAACAGAGTGTTTCATAACTGCTCTAGCAAAGGAAAGGTTCACCTCTGTGAGTTGAACACACACATCACAAAGCAGTTTGTGAGAATGTTTCGGTTTAGTTTTTATGGGAAGATATTCCCGCTTCTAACAAAGGCCTGAAAGAGCTCCAAATATCCACTTGCAGATGCTGCAAAAAGACTCTTTCCAAACTGCTCCATGAAAAAGAAGGTTCAACTCTGTGAGTTGAATGCACACATCATAAAGAAGTTTCAAAGAATGCTTCTGTCTAGGTTTTATGTGAAGATATTTCTTTTTCCACCATAGGCCTCAAAGCACTCCAAATGAACACTTGCCGATTCTACAAAAAGAGTGTTTCATAACTACTCTAGCAAAGGAAAGGTTCACCTCTGTGAGTTGAACACACACATCACAAAGCAGTTTGTGAGAATGCTTCTGTCCAGTTTTAATGGGAAGATATTCCCGCTTCTAACAAAGGCCTGAAAGAGGTCCAAATATCCACTTGCAGATGCTGCAAAAAGACTCTTTCCAAACTGCTCCATGAAAAGGAATGTTCAACTCTGTGAGTTGAATGCACACATCATAAAGAAGTTTCAAAGAATGCTTCTGTCTAGGTTTTATGTGAAGATATTTCCTTTTCCACCATAGGCCTCAAAGCGCTCCAAATGAACACTTGCAGATTCTACAAAAAGAGTGTTTCAAAGCTGCTCTTTCCAAAGAAGTGTTCAACGCTGTGAGTTGGATTCATACTTCGCAAAGGAGTTTCACAGAACGCTTCTGTTTAGTTTTTATGGGAAGATATTCCCGTTTCCAACGAAGGCCTGAAAGGGCTCCAAATATACACTTGCAGATTCTGCAAAAACACAGTTGCAAAACTGCTCTATCAAAAGGAAGGCTTATCTCTCCGAGTTGAATGCACACATCATAAAGAGGTTTCTGAGAATGCTTCTGCCTGGATTATATGTGAAGATATTTCCTCTTCCACCATAGGCCTCAAAGCGCTCCAAACGAACACTTGCAGATTCTACAAAAAGAGTGTTTCAAAACTGCTCTTTCAAAAGAAGTGTTCAACTCTGTGAGTTGGATTCATACTACACAAAGCAGTTTCACAGAACTCTTCTGTTTAGTTTTTATGGGAAGATATTCCCGTTTCCAACGAAGGCCTGAAAGGGCTCCAAATATCCACTTGCAGATTCTGCAAAAATACAGTTTCAAAACTGCTCTATCAAAAGGAAGGCTTATCTCTCTGAGTTGAATGCATACATCATAAAGAGCTTTCTGAGAATGCTTCTGCCTTGTTTATATATGAAGATATTTCTTTTTCCACCATAGGCCTCAAATCGCTCCAAATGAACACTTGCAGATTCTACAAAAAGAGTGTTTCATAACTGCTCTAGCAAAGGAAAGGTTCACCTCTGTGAGTTGAACACAAACATCTCAAAGCAGTTTGTGAGAATGCTTCTGTCCAGTTTTTATGGGAAGATATTCCCGCTTCTAGCAAAGGCCTGAAAGAGCTCCAAATATCCACTTGCAGATGCTGCAAAAAGACTCTTTCCAAACTGCTCCATGAAAAAGAAGGTTCAACTCTGTGAGTTGAATGCACACATCATAAAGAAGTTTCAAAGAATGCTTCTGTCTAGGTTTTATGTGAAGATATTTCTTTTTCCACCATAGGCCTCAAAGCGCTCCAAATGAACACTTGCAGATTCTACAAAAAGAGTGTTTCATAACTGCTCTAGCAAAGGAAAGGTTCACCTCTGTGAGTTGAACACACACATCACAAAGCAGTTTGTGAGAATGCTTCTGTCCAGTTTTAATGGGAAGATATTCCCGCTTCTAACAAAGGCCTGAAAGAGCTCCAAATATCCACTTGCAGATGCTGCAAAAAGACTCTTTCCAAACTGCTCCATGAAAAGGAATGTTCAACTCTGTGAGTTGAATGCACACATCATAAAGAAGTTTCAAAGAATGCTTCTGTCTAGGTTTTATGTGAAGATATTTCCCTTTCCACCATAGGCCTCAAAGCGCTCCAAATGAACACTTGCAGATTCTAAAAAAAGAGTGTTTCAAAGCTGCTCTTTCAAAAGAAGTGTTCAACTCTGTGAGTTGGATTCATACTTCACAAAGCAGTTTCACAGAACGTTTCTGTTTCGTTTTTATGGGAAGATATTCCCGTTTGCAACGAAGGCCTGAAAGGGCTCTAAGTATCCACTTGCAGATTCTGCCAAAACACACTTTCAAAACTGCTCTATCAAAAGGAAGGCTTATCTCTCCGAGTTGAATGCACACATCATAAAGAGGTTTCTGAGAATGCTTCTGCCTGGTTTATATGTGAAGATATTTCCTTTTCCACCATAGGCCTCAAAGCGCTCCAAACGAACACTTGCAGATTCTACAAAAAGAGTGTTTCAAAACTGCTCTTTCAAAGGAAGTGTTCAACTCTGTGAGTTGGATTCATACTACACAAAGCAGTTTCACAGAACTCTTCTGTTTAGTTTTTATGGGAAGATATTCCCGTTTCCAACGAAGGCCTGAAAGGGCTCCAAATATCCACTTGCAGATTCTGCAAAAACACAGGTTCAAAACTGCTCTATCAAAAGGAAGGCTTATCTCTCTGAGTTGAATGCACACATCATAAAGGGGTTTCTGAGAATGCTTCTGCCTTGTTTATATATGAAGATATTTCTTTTTCCACCATAGGCCTCCAAGCGCTCCAAATGAACACTTGCAGATTCTACAAAAAGAGTGTTTCATAACTGCTCTAGCAAAGGAAAGGTTCACCTCTGTGAGTTGAACACACACATCACAAAGCAGTTTGTGAGAATGCTTCGGTTTAGTTTTTATGGGAAGATATTCCCGCTTCTAACAAAGGCCTGAAAGAGCTCCAAATATCCACTTGCAGATGCTGCAAAAAGACTCTTTCCAAACTGCTCCATGAAAAAGAAGGTTCAACTCTGTGAGTTGAATGCACACATCATAAAGAAGTTTCAAAGAATGCTTCTGTCTAGGTTTTATGTGAAGATATTTCTTTTTCCACCATAGGCCTCAAAGCGCTCCAAATGAACACTTGCAGATTCTACAAAAAGAGTGTTTCATAACTGCTCTAGCAAAGGAAAGGTTCACCTCTGTGAGTTGAACACACACATCACAAAGCAGTTTGTGAGAATGCTTCTGTCCAGTTTTAATGGGAAGATATTCCCGCTTCTAACAAAGGCCTGAAAGAGCTCCAAATATCCACTTGCAGATGCTGCAAAAAGACTCTTTCCAAACTGCTCCATGAAAAGGAATGTTCAACTCTGTGAGTTGAATGCACACATCATAAAGAAGTTTCAAAGAATGCTTCTGTCTAGGTTTTATGTGAAGATATTTCCTTTTCCACCATAGGCCTCAAAGCGCTCCAAATGAACACTTGCAGATTCTACAAAAAGAGTGTTTCAAAGCTGCTCTTTCAAAAGAAGTGTTCAACTCTGTGAGTTGGATTCATACTTCACAAAGGAGTTTCACAGAACGCTTCTGTTTACTTTTTATGGGAAGATATTCCCGTTTCCAACGAAGGCCTGAAAGGGCTCCAAGTATACACTTGCAGATTCTGCCAAAACACACTTTCAAAACTGCTCTATCAAAAGGAAGGCTTATCTCTCCGAGTTGAATGCACACATCATAAAGAGGTTTCTGAGAATGCTTCTGCCTGGATTATATGTGAAGATATTTCCTTTTCCACCATAGGCCTCAAAGCGCTCCAAACGAACACTTTCAGATTCTACAAAAAGAGTGTTTCAAAACTGCTCTTTGAAAGGAAGTGTTCAACTCTGTGAGTTGGATTCATACTACACAAAGCAGTTTCACAGAACTCTTCTGTTTAGTTTTTAATGGAAGATATTCCCGTTTCCAACGAAGGCCTGAAAGGGCTCCAAATATCCACTTGCAGATTCTGCAAAAACACAGTTTCAAAACTGCTCTATCAAAAGGAAGGCTTATCTCTCTGAGTTGAATGCACACATCATAAAGGGCTTTCTGAGAATGCTTCTGCCTTGTTTATATATGAAGATATTTCTTTTTCCACCATAGGCCTCAAATCGCTCCAAATGAACACTTGCAGATTCTACAAAAAGAGTGTTTCATAACTGCTCTAGCAAAGGAAAGGTTCACCTCTGTGAGTTGAACACACACATCACAAAGCAGTTTGTGAGAATGCTTCTGTCCAGTTTTTATGGGAAGATATTCCCGCTTCTAACAAAGGCCTGAAAGAGCTCCAAATATCCACTTGCAGATGCTGCAAAAAGACTCTTTCCAAACTGCTCCATGAAAAGGAAGGTTCAACTCTGTGAGTTGAATGCACACATCATAAAGAAGTTTCAAAGAATGCTTCTGTCTAGGTATTATGTGACGATATTTCCTTTTCCACCATAGGCCTCAAAGCGCTCCAAATGAACACATGTAGATTCTACAAAAAGAGTGTTTCAAAGCTGCTCTTTCAAAAGAAGTGTTCAACTCTGTGAGTTGGATTCATACTTCACAAAGCAGTTTCACAGAACGTTTCTATTTCGTTTTTATGGGAAGATATTCCCGTTTGCAACGAAAGCCTGAAAGGGCTCTAAGTATCCACTTGCAGATTCTGCCAAAACACACTTTCAAAACTGCTCTATCAAAAGGAAGGCTTATCTCTCCGAGTTGAATGCACACATCATAAAGAGGTTTCTGAGAATGCTTCTGCCTGGTTTATATGTGAAGATATTTCCTTTTCCACCATAGGCCTCAAAGCGCTCCAAACGAACACTTGCAGATTCTACAAAAAGAGTGTTTCAAAACTGCTCTTTCAAAGAAAGTGTTCAACTCTGTGAGTTGGATTCATACTACACAAAGCAGTTTCACAGAACTCTTCTGTTTAGTTTTTATGGGAAGATATTCCCGTTTCCAACGAAGGCCTGAAAGGGCTCCAAATATCCACTTGCAGATTCTGCAAAAACACAGGTTCAAAACTGCTCTATCAAAAGGAAGGCTTATCTCTCTGAGTTGAATGCACACATCATAAAGGGGTTTCTGAGAATGCTTCTGCCTTGTTTATATATGAAGATATTTCTTTTTCCACCATAGGCCTCAAAGCGCTCCAAATGAACACTTGCAAATTCTACAAAAAGAGTGTTTCATAACTGCTCTAGCAAAGGAAAGGTTCACCTCTGTGAGTTGAACACACACATCACAAAGCAGTTTGTGAGAATGCTTCGGTTTAGTTTTTATGGGAAGATATTCCCGCTTCTAACAAAGGCCTGAAAGAGCTCCAAATATCCACTTGCAGATGCTGCAAAAAGACTCTTTCCAAACTGCTCCATGAAAAGGAAGGTTCAACTCTGTGAGTTGAATGCACACATCATAAAGAAGTTTCAAAGAATGCTTCTGTCTAGGTTTTATGTGAAGATATTTCTTTTTCCACCATAGGCCTCAAAGCGCTCCAAATGAACACTTGCAGATTCTACAAAAAGAGTGTTTCATAACTGCTCTAGCAAAGGAAAGGTTCACCTCTGTGAGTTGAACACACACATCACAAAGCAGTTTGTGAGAATGCTTCTGTCCAGTTTTAATGGGAAGATATTCCCGCTTCTAACAAAGGCCTGAAAGAGGTCCAAATATCCACTTGCAGATGCTGCAAAAAGACTCTTTCCAAACTGCTCCATGAAAAGGAATGTTCAACTCTGTGAGTTGAATGCACACATCATAAAGAAGTTTCAAAGAATGCTTCTGTCTAGGTTTTATGTGAAGATATTTCCTTTTCCACCATAGGCCTCAAAGCGCTCCAAATGAACACTTGCAGATTCTACAAAAAGAGTGTTTCAAAGCTGCTCTTTCAAAAGAAGTGTTCAACTCTGTGAGTTGGATTCATACTGCACAAAGGAGTTTCACAGAACGCTTCTGTTTAGTTTTTATGGGAAGATATTCCCGTTTCCAACGAAGGCCTGAAAGGGCTCCAAATATACACTTGCAGATTCTGCAAAAACACAGTTGCAAAACTGCTCTATCAAAAGGAAGGCTTATCTCTCCGAGTTGAATGCACACATCATAAAGAGGTTTCTGAGAATGCTTCTGCCTGGATTATATGTGAAGATATTTCCTCTTCCACCATAGGCCTCAAAGCGCTCCAAACGAACACTTGCAGATTCTACAAAAAGAGTGTTTCAAAACTGCTCTTTCAAAAGAAGTGTTCAACTCTGTGAGTTGGATTCATACTACACAAAGCAGTTTCACAGAACTCTTCTGTTTAGTTTTTATGGGAAGATATTCCCGTTTCCAACGAAGGCCTGAAAGGGCTCCAAATATCCACTTGCAGATTCTGCAAAAATACAGTTTCAAAACTGCTCTATCAAAAGGAAGGCTTATCTCTCTGAGTTGAATGCACACATCATAAAGAGCTTTCTGAGAATGCTTCTGCCTTGTTTATATATGAAGATATTTCTTTTTCCACCATAGGCCTCAAATCGCTCCAAATGAACACTTGCAGATTCTACAAAAAGAGTGTTTCATAACTGCTCTAGCAAAGGAAAGGTTCACCTCTGTGAGTTGAACACAAACATCTCAAAGCAGTTTGTGAGAATGCTTCTGTCCAGTTTTTATGGGAAGATATTCCCGCTTCTAGCAAAGGCCTGAAAGAGCTCCAAATATCCACTTGCAGATGCTGCAAAAAGACTCTTTCCAAACTGCTCCATGAAAAAGAAGGTTCAACTCTGTGAGTTGAATGCACACATCATAAAGAAGTTTCAAAGAATGCTTCTGTCTAGGTTTTATGTGAAGATATTTCTTTTTCCACCATAGGCCTCAAAGCGCTCCAAATGAACACTTGCAGATTCTACAAAAAGAGTGTTTCATAACTGCTCTAGCAAAGGAAAGGTTCACCTCTGTGAGTTGAACACACACATCACAAAGCAGTTTGTGAGAATGCTTCTGTCCAGTTTTAATGGGAAGATATTCCCGCTTCTAACAAAGGCCTGAAAGAGCTCCAAATATCCACTTGCAGATGCTGCAAAAAGACTCTTTCCAAACTGCTCCATGAAAAGGAATGTTCAACTCTGTGAGTTGAATGCACACATCATAAAGAAGTTTCAAAGAATGCTTCTGTCTAGGTTTTATGTGAAGATATTTCCCTTTCCACCATAGGCCTCAAAGCGCTCCAAATGAACACTTGCAGATTCTAAAAAAAGAGTGTTTCAAAGCTGCTCTTTCAAAAGAAGTGTTCAACTCTGTGAGTTGGATTCATACTTCACAAAGCAGTTTCACAGAACGTTTCTGTTTCGTTTTTATGGGAAGATATTCCCGTTTGCAACGAAGGCCTGAAAGGGCTCTAAGTATCCACTTGCAGATTCTGCCAAAACACACTTTCAAAACTGCTCTATCAAAAGGAAGGCTTATCTCTCCGAGTTGAATGCACACATCATAAAGAGGTTTCTGAGAATGCTTCTGCCTGGTTTATATGTGAAGATATTTCCTTTTCCACCATAGGCCTCAAAGCGCTCCAAACGAACACTTGCAGATTCTACAAAAAGAGTGTTTCAAAACTGCTCTTTCAAAGGAAGTGTTCAACTCTGTGAGTTGGATTCATACTACACAAAGCAGTTTCACAGAACTCTTCTGTTTAGTTTTTATGGGAAGATATTCCCGTTTCCAACGAAGGCCTGAAAGGGCTCCAAATATCCACTTGCAGATTCTGCAAAAACACAGGTTCAAAACTGCTCTATCAAAAGGAAGGCTTATCTCTCTGAGTTGAATGCACACATCATAAAGGGGTTTCTGAGAATGCTTCTGCCTTGTTTATATATGAAGATATTTCTTTTTCCACCATAGGCCTCCAAGCGCTCCAAATGAACACTTGCAGATTCTACAAAAAGAGTGTTTCATAACTGCTCTAGCAAAGGAAAGGTTCACCTCTGTGAGTTGAACACACACATCACAAAGCAGTTTGTGAGAATGCTTCGGTTTAGTTTTTATGGGAAGATATTCCCGCTTCTAACAAAGGCCTGAAAGAGCTCCAAATATCCACTTGCAGATGCTGCAAAAAGACTCTTTCCAAACTGCTCCATGAAAAAGAAGGTTCAACTCTGTGAGTTGAATGCACACATCATAAAGAAGTTTCAAAGAATGCTTCTGTCTAGGTTTTATGTGAAGATATTTCTTTTTCCACCATAGGCCTCAAAGCGCTCCAAATGAACACTTGCAGATTCTACAAAAAGAGTGTTTCATAACTGCTCTAGCAAAGGAAAGGTTCACCTCTGTGAGTTGAACACACACATCACAAAGCAGTTTGTGAGAATGCTTCTGTCCAGTTTTAATGGGAAGATATTCCCGCTTCTAACAAAGGCCTGAAAGAGCTCCAAATATCCACTTGCAGATGCTGCAAAAAGACTCTTTCCAAACTGCTCCATGAAAAGGAATGTTCAACTCTGTGAGTTGAATGCACACATCATAAAGAAGTTTCAAAGAATGCTTCTGTCTAGGTTTTATGTGAAGATATTTCCTTTTCCACCATAGGCCTCAAAGCGCTCCAAATGAACACTTGCAGATTCTACAAAAAGAGTGTTTCAAAGCTGCTCTTTCAAAAGAAGTGTTCAACTCTGTGAGTTGGATTCATACTTCACAAAGGAGTTTCACAGAACGCTTCTGTTTACTTTTTATGGGAAGATATTCCCGTTTCCAACGAAGGCCTGAAAGGGCTCCAAGTATACACTTGCAGATTCTGCCAAAACACACTTTCAAAACTGCTCTATCAAAAGGAAGGCTTATCTCTCCGAGTTGAATGCACACATCATAAAGAGGTTTCTGAGAATGCTTCTGCCTGGATTATATGTGAAGATATTTCCTTTTCCACCATAGGCCTCAAAGCGCTCCAAACGAACACTTGCAGATTCTACAAAAAGAGTGTTTCAAAACTGCTCTTTGAAAGGAAGTGTTCAACTCTGTGAGTTGGATTCATACTACACAAAGCAGTTTCACAGAACTCTTCTGTTTAGTTTTTAATGGAAGATATTCGCGTTTCCAACGAAGGCCTGAAAGGGCTCCAAATATCCACTTGCAGATTCTGCAAAAACACAGTTTCAAAACTGCTCTATCAAAAGGAAGGCTTATCTCTCTGAGTTGAATGCACACATCATAAAGGGCTTTCTGAGAATGCTTCTGCCTTGTTTATATATGAAGATATTTCTTTTTCCACCATAGGCCTCAAATCGCTCCAAATGAACACTTGCAGATTCTACAAAAAGAGTGTTTCATAACTGCTCTAGCAAAGGAAAGGTTCACCTCTGTGAGTTGAACACACACATCACAAAGCAGTTTGTGAGAATGCTTCTGTCCAGTTTTTATAGGAAGATATTCCCGCTTCTAACAAAGGCCTGAAAGAGCTCCAAATATCCACTTGCAGATGCTGCAAAAAGACTCTTTCCAAACTGCTCCATGAAAAGGAAGGTTCAACTCTGTGAGTTGAATGCACACATCATAAAGAAGTTTCAAAGAATGCTTCTGTCTAGGTATTATGTGACGATATTTCCTTTTCCACCATAGGCCTCAAAGCGCTCCAAATGAACACATGTAGATTCTACAAAAAGAGTGTTTCAAAGCTGCTCTTTCAAAAGAAGTGTTCAACTCTGTGAGTTGGATTCATACTTCACAAAGCAGTTTCACAGAACGTTTCTGTTTCGTTTTTATGGGAAGATATTCCCGTTTGCAACGAAAGCCTGAAAGGGCTCTAAGTATCCACTTGCAGATTCTGCCAAAACACACTTTCAAAACTGCTCTATCAAAAGGAAGGCTTATCTCTCCGAGTTGAATGCACACATCATAAAGAGGTTTCTGAGAATGCTTCTGCCTGGTTTATATGTGAAGATATTTCCTTTTCCACCATAGGCCTCAAAGCGCTCCAAACGAACACTTGCAGATTCTACAAAAAGAGTGTTTCAAAACTGCTCTTTCAAAGGAAGTGTTCAACTCTGTGAGTTGGATTCATACTACACAAAGCAGTTTCACAGAACTCTTCTGTTTAGTTTTTATGGGAAGATATTCCCGTTTCCAACGAAGGCCTGAAAGGGCTCCAAATATCCACTTGCAGATTCTGCAAAAACACAGGTTCAAAACTGCTCTATCAAAAGGAAGGCTTATCTCTCTGAGTTGAATGCACACATCATAAAGGGGTTTCTGAGAATGCTTCTGCCTTGTTTATATATGAAGATATTTCTTTTTCCACCATAGGCCTCAAAGCGCTCCAAATGAACACTTGCAAATTCTACAAAAAGAGTGTTTCATAACTGCTCTAGCAAAGGAAAGGTTCACCTCTGTGAGTTGAACACACACATCACAAAGCAGTTTGTGAGAATGCTTCGGTTTAGTTTTTATGGGAAGATATTCCCGCTTCTAACAAAGGCCTGAAAGAGCTCCAAATATCCACTTGCAGATGCTGCAAAAAGACTCTTTCCAAACTGCTCCATGAAAAGGAAGGTTCAACTCTGTGAGTTGAATGCACACATCATAAAGAAGTTTCAAAGAATGCTTCTGTCTAGGTTTTATGTGAAGATATTTCTTTTTCCACCATAGGCCTCAAAGCGCTCCAAATGAACACTTGCAGATTCTACAAAAAGAGTGTTTCATAACTGCTCTAGCAAAGGAAAGGTTCACCTCTGTGAGTTGAACACACACATCACAAAGCAGTTTGTGAGAATGCTTCTGTCCAGTTTTAATGGGAAGATATTCCCGCTTCTAACAAAGGCCTGAAAGAGGTCCAAATATCCACTTGCAGATGCTGCAAAAAGACTCTTTCCAAACTGCTCCATGAAAAGGAATGTTCAACTCTGTGAGTTGAATGCACACATCATAAAGAAGTTTCAAAGAATGCTTCTGTCTAGGTTTTATGTGAAGATATTTCCTTTTCCACCATAGGCCTCAAAGCGCTCCAAATGAACACTTGCAGATTCTACAAAAAGAGTGTTTCAAAGCTGCTCTTTCAAAAGAAGTGTTCAACGCTGTGAGTTGGATTCATACTTCGCAAAGGAGTTTCACAGAACGCTTCTGTTTAGTTTTTATGGGAAGATATTCCCGTTTCCAACGAAGGCCTGAAAGGGCTCCAAATATACACTTGCAGATTCTGCAAAAACACAGTTGCAAAACTGCTCTATCAAAAGGAAGGCTTATCTCTCCGAGTTGAATGCACACATCATAAAGAGGTTTCTGAGAATGCTTCTGCCTGGATTATATGTGAAGATATTTCCTCTTCCACCATAGGCCTCAAAGCGCTCCAAACGAACACTTGCAGATTCTACAAAAAGAGTGTTTCAAAACTGCTCTTTCAAAAGAAGTGTTCAACTCTGTGAGTTGGATTCATACTACACAAAGCAGTTTCACAGAACTCTTCTGTTTAGTTTTTATGGGAAGATATTCCCGTTTCCAACGAAGGCCTGAAAGGGCTCCAAATATCCACTTGCAGATTCTGCAAAAATACAGTTTCAAAACTGCTCTATCAAAAGGAAGGCTTATCTCTCTGAGTTGAATGCACACATCATAAAGAGCTTTCTGAGAATGCTTCTGCCTTGTTTATATATGAAGATATTTCTTTTTCCACCATAGGCCTCAAATCGCTCCAAATGAACACTTGCAGATTCTACAAAAAGAGTGTTTCATAACTGCTCTAGCAAAGGAAAGGTTCACCTCTGTGAGTTGAACACAAACATCTCAAAGCAGTTTGTGAGAATGCTTCTGTCCAGTTTTTATGGGAAGATATTCCCGCTTCTAGCAAAGGCCTGAAAGAGCTCCAAATATCCACTTGCAGATGCTGCAAAAAGACTCTTTCCAAACTGCTCCATGAAAAAGAAGGTTCAACTCTGTGAGTTGAATGCACACATCATAAAGAAGTTTCAAAGAATGCTTCTGTCTAGGTTTTATGTGAAGATATTTCTTTTTCCACCATAGGCCTCAAAGCGCTCCAAATGAACACTTGCAGATTCTACAAAAAGAGTGTTTCATAACTGCTCTAGCAAAGGAAAGGTTCACCTCTGTGAGTTGAACACACACATCACAAAGCAGTTTGTGAGAATGCTTCTGTCCAGTTTTAATGGGAAGATATTCCCGCTTCTAACAAAGGCCTGAAAGAGCTCCAAATATCCACTTGCAGATGCTGCAAAAAGACTCTTTCCAAACTGCTCCATGAAAAGGAATGTTCAACTCTGTGAGTTGAATGCACACATCATAAAGAAGTTTCAAAGAATGCTTCTGTCTAGGTTTTATGTGAAGATATTTCCCTTTCCACCATAGGCCTCAAAGCGCTCCAAATGAACACTTGCAGATTCTAAAAAAAGAGTGTTTCAAAGCTGCTCTTTCAAAAGAAGTGTTCAACTCTGTGAGTTGGATTCATACTTCACAAAGCAGTTTCACAGAACGTTTCTGTTTCGTTTTTATGGGAAGATATTCCCGTTTGCAACGAAGGCCTGAAAGGGCTCTAAGTATCCACTTGCAGATTCTGCCAAAACACACTTTCAAAACTGCTCTATCAAAAGGAAGGCTTATCTCTCCGAGTTGAATGCACACATCATAAAGAGGTTTCTGAGAATGCTTCTGCCTGGTTTATATGTGAAGATATTTCCTTTTCCACCATAGGCCTCAAAGCGCTCCAAACGAACACTTGCAGATTCTACAAAAAGAGTGTTTCATAACTGCTCTTTCAAAGGAAGTGTTCAACTCTGTGAGTTGGATTCATACTACACAAAGCAGTTTCACAGAACTCTTCTGTTTAGTTTTTATGGGAAGATATTCCCGTTTCCAACGAAGGCCTGAAAGGGCTCCAAATATCCACTTGCAGATTCTGCAAAAACACAGGTTCAAAACTGCTCTATCAAAAGGAAGGCTTATCTCTCTGAGTTGAATGCACACATCATAAAGGGGTTTCTGAGAATGCTTCTGCCTTGTTTATATATGAAGATATTTCTTTTTCCACCATAGGCCTCCAAGCGCTCCAAATGAACACTTGCAGATTCTACAAAAAGAGTGTTTCATAACTGCTCTAGCAAAGGAAAGGTTCACCTCTGTGAGTTGAACACACACATCACAAAGCAGTTTGTGAGAATGCTTCGGTTTAGTTTTTATGGGAAGATATTCCCGCTTCTAACAAAGGCCTGAAAGAGCTCCAAATATCCACTTGCAGATGCTGCAAAAAGACTCTTTCCAAACTGCTCCATGAAAAAGAAGGTTCAACTCTGTGAGTTGAATGCACACATCATAAAGAAGTTTCAAAGAATGCTTCTGTCTAGGTTTTATGTGAAGATATTTCTTTTTCCACCATAGGCCTCAAAGCGCTCCAAATGAACACTTGCAGATTCTACAAAAAGAGTGTTTCATAACTGCTCTAGCAAAGGAAAGGTTCACCTCTGTGAGTTGAACACACACATCACAAAGCAGTTTGTGAGAATGCTTCTGTCCAGTTTTAATGGGAAGATATTCCCGCTTCTAACAAAGGCCTGAAAGAGGTCCAAATATCCACTTGCAGATGCTGCAAAAAGACTCTTTCCAAACTGCTCCATGAAAAGGAATGTTCAACTCTGTGAGTTGAATGCACACATCATAAAGAAGTTTCAAAGAATGCTTCTGTCTAGGTTTTATGTGAAGATATTTCCTTTTCCACCATAGGCCTCAAAGCGCTCCAAATGAACACTTGCAGATTCTACAAAAAGAGTGTTTCAAAGCTGCTCTTTCAAAAGAAGTGTTCAACTCTGTGAGTTGGATTCATACTTCACAAAGGAGTTTCACAGAACGCTTCTGTTTACTTTTTATGGGAAGATATTCCCGTTTCCAACGAAGGCCTGAAAGGGCTCCAAGTATACACTTGCAGATTCTGCCAAAACACACTTTCAAAACTGCTCTATCAAAAGGAAGGCTTATCTCTCCGAGTTGAATGCACACATCATAAAGAGGTTTCTGAGAATGCTTCTGCCTGGATTATATGTGAAGATATTTCCTCTTCCACCATAGGCCTCAAAGCGCTCCAAACGAACACTTGCAGATTCTACAAAAAGAGTGTTTCAAAACTGCTCTTTCAAAAGAAGTGTTCAACTCTGTGTGTTGGATTCATACTACACAAAGCAGTTTCACAGAACTCTTCTGTTTAGTTTTTATGGGAAGATATTCCCGTTTCCAACGAAGGCCTGAAAGGGCTCCAAATATCCACTTGCAGATTCTGCAAAAATACAGTTTCAAAACTGCTCTATCAAAAGGAAGGCTTATCTCTCTGAGTTGAATGCACACATCATAAAGAGCTTTCTGAGAATGCTTCTGCCTTGTTTATATATGAAGATATTTCTTTTTCCACCATAGGCCTCAAATCGCTCCAAATGAACACTTGCAGATTCTACAAAAAGAGTGTTTCATAACTGCTCTAGCAAAGGAAAGGTTCACCTCTGTGAGTTGAACACAAGCATCTCAAAGCAGTTTGTGAGAATGCTTCTGTCCAGTTTTTATGGGAAGATATTCCCGCTTCTAGCAAAGGCCTGAAAGAGCTCCAAATATCCACTTGCAGATGCTGCAAAAAGACTCTTTCCAAACTGCTCCATGAAAAAGAAGGTTCAACTCTGTGAGTTGAATGCACACATCATAAAGAAGTTTCAAAGAATGCTTCTGTCTAGGTTTTATGTGAAGATATTTCTTTTTCCACCATAGGCCTCAAAGCGCTCCAAATGAACACTTGCAGATTCTACAAAAAGAGTGTTTCATAACTGCTCTAGCAAAGGAAAGGTTCACCTCTGTGAGTTGAACACACACATCACAAAGCAGTTTGTGAGAATGCTTCTGTCCAGTTTTAATGGGAAGATATTCCCGCTTCTAACAAAGGCCTGAAAGAGCTCCAAATATCCACTTGCAGATGCTGCAAAAAGACTCTTTCCAAACTGCTCCATGAAAAGGAATGTTCAACTCTGTGAGTTGAATGCACACATCATAAAGAAGTTTCAAAGAATGCTTCTGTCTAGGTTTTATGTGAAGATATTTCCCTTTCCACCATAGGCCTTAAAGCGCTCCAAATGAACACTTGCAGATTCTAAAAAAAGAGTGTTTCAAAGCTGCTCTTTCAAAAGAAGTGTTCAACTCTGTGAGTTGGATTCATACTTCACAAAGCAGTTTCACAGAACGTTTCTGTTTCGTTTTTATGGGAAGATATTCCCGTTTGCAACGAAGGCCTGAAAGGGCTCTAAGTATCCACTTGCAGATTCTGCCAAAACACACTTTCAAAACTGCTCTATCAAAAGGAAGGCTTATCTCTCCGAGTTGAATGCACACATCATAAAGAGGTTTCTGAGAATGCTTCTGCCTGGTTTATATGTGAAGATATTTCCTTTTCCACCATAGGCCTCAAAGCGCTCCAAACGAACACTTGCAGATTCTACAAAAAGAGTGTTTCAAAACTGCTCTTTCAAAGGAAGTGTTCAACTCTGTGAGTTGGATTCATACTACACAAAGCAGTTTCACAGAACTCTTCTGTTTAGTTTTTATGGGAAGATATTCCCGTTTCCAACGAAGGCCTGAAAGGGCTCCAAATATCCACTTGCAGATTCTGCAAAAACACAGGTTCAAAACTGCTCTATCAAAAGGAAGGCTTATCTCTCTGAGTTGAATGCACACATCATAAAGGGGTTTCTGAGAATGCTTCTGCCTTGTTTATATATGAAGATATTTCTTTTTCCACCATAGGCCTCCAAGCGCTCCAAATGAACACTTGCAGATTCTACAAAAAGAGTGTTTCATAACTGCTCTAGCAAAGGAAAGGTTCACCTCTGTGAGTTGAACACACACATCACAAAGCAGTTTGTGAGAATGCTTCGGTTTAGTTTTTATGGGAAGATATTCCCGCTTCTAACAAAGGCCTGAAAGAGCTCCAAATATCCACTTGCAGATGCTGCAAAAAGACTCTTTCCAAACTGCTCCATGAAAAAGAAGGTTCAACTCTGTGAGTTGAATGCACACATCATAAAGAAGTTTCAAAGAATGCTTCTGTCTAGGTTTTATGTGAAGATATTTCTTTTTCCACCATAGGCCTCAAAGCGCTCCAAATGAACACTTGCAGATTCTACAAAAAGAGTGTTTCATAACTGCTCTAGCAAAGGAAAGGTTCACCTCTGTGAGTTGAACACACACATCACAAAGCAGTTTGTGAGAATGCTTCTGTCCAGTTTTAATGGGAAGATATTCCCGCTTCTAACAAAGGCCTGAAAGAGGTCCAAATATCCACTTGCAGATGCTGCAAAAAGACTCTTTCCAAACTGCTCCATGAAAAGGAATGTTCAACTCTGTGAGTTGAATGCACACATCATAAAGAAGTTTCAAAGAATGCTTCTGTCTAGGTTTTATGTGAAGATATTTCCTTTTCCACCATAGGCCTCAAAGCGCTCCAAATGAACACTTGCAGATTCTACAAAAAGAGTGTTTCAAAGCTGCTCTTTCAAAAGAAGTGTTCAACTCTGTGAGTTGGATTCATACTTCCCAAAGGAGTTTCACAGAACGCTTCTGTTTACTTTTTATGGGAAGATATTCCCGTTTCCAACGAAGGCCTGAAAGGGCTCCAAGTATACACTTGCAGATTCTGCCAAAACACACTTTCAAAACTGCTCTATCAAAAGGAAGGCTTATCTCTCCGAGTTGAATGCACACATCATAAAGAGGTTTCTGAGAATGCTTCTGCCTGGATTATATGTGAAGATATTTCCTTTTCCACCATAGGCCTCAAAGCGCTCCAAACGAACACTTTCAGATTCTACAAAAAGAGTGTTTCAAAACTGCTCTTTGAAAGGAAGTGTTCAACTCTGTGAGTTGGATTCATACTACACAAAGCAGTTTCACAGAACTCTTCTGTTTAGTTTTTAATGGAAGATATTCCCGTTTCCAACGAAGGCCTGAAAGGGCTCCAAATATCCACTTGCAGATTCTGCAAAAACACAGTTTCAAAACTGCTCTATCAAAAGGAAGGCTTATCTCTCTGAGTTGAATGCACACATCATAAAGGGCTTTCTGAGAATGCTTCTGCCTTGTTTATATATGAAGATATTTCTTTTTCCACCATAGGCCTCAAATCGCTCCAAATGAACACTTGCAGATTCTACAAAAAGAGTGTTTCATAACTGCTCTAGGAAAGGAAAGGTTCACCTCTGTGAGTTGAACACACACATCACAAAGCAGTTTGTGAGAATGCTTCTGTCCAGTTTTTATATGAAGATATTCCCGCTTCTAACAAAGGCCTGAAAGAGCTCCAAATATCCACTTGCAGATGCTGCAAAAAGACTCTTTCCAAACTGCTCCATGAAAAGGAAGGTTCAACTCTGTGAGTTGAATGCACACATCATAAAGAAGTTTCAAAGAATGCTTCTGTCTAGGTATTATGTGACGATATTCCCTTTTCCACCATAGGCCTCAAAGCGCTCCAAATGAACACATGTAGATTCTACAAAAAGAGTGTTTCAAAGCTGCTCTTTCAAAAGAAGTGTTCAACTCTGTGAGTTGGATTCATACTTCACAAAGCAGTTTCACAGAACGTTTCTGTTTCGTTTTTATGGGAAGATATTCCCGTTTGCAACGAAAGCCTGAAAGGGCTCTAAGTATCCACTTGCAGATTCTGCCAAAACACACTTTCAAAACTGCTCTATCAAAAGGAAGGCTTATCTCTCCGAGTTGAATGCACACATCATAAAGAGGTTTCTGAGAATGCTTCTGCCTGGTTTATATGTGAAGATATTTCCTTTTCCACCATAGGACTCAAAGCGCTCCAAACGAACACTTGCAGATTCTACAAAAAGAGTGTTTCAAAACTGCTCTTTCAAAGGAAGTGTTCAACTCTGTGAGTTGGATTCATACTACACAAAGCAGTTTCACAGAACTCTTCTGTTTAGTTTTTATGGGAAGATATTCCCGTTTCCAACGAAGGCCTGAAAGGGCTCCAAATATCCACTTGCAGATTCTGCAAAAACACAGGTTCAAAACTGCTCTATCAAAAGGAAGGCTTATCTCTCTGAGTTGAATGCACACATCATAAAGGGGTTTCTGAGAATGCTTCTGCCTTGTTTATATATGAAGATATTTCTTTTTCCACCATAGGCCTCAAAGCGCTCCAAATGAACACTTGCAAATTCTACAAAAAGAGTGTTTCATAACTGCTCTAGCAAAGGAAAGGTTCACCTCTGTGAGTTGAACACACACATCACAAAGCAGTTTGTGAGAATGCTTCGGTTTAGTTTTTATGGGAAGATATTCCCGCTTCTAACAAAGGCCTGAAAGAGCTCCAAATATCCACTTGCAGATGCTGCAAAAAGACTCTTTCCAAACTGCTCCATGAAAAGGAAGGTTCAACTCTGTGAGTTGAATGCACACATCATAAAGAAGTTTCAAAGAATGCTTCTGTCTAGGTTTTATGTGAAGATATTTCTTTTTCCACCATAGGCCTCAAAGCGCTCCAAATGAACACTTGCAGATTCTACAAAAAGAGTGTTTCATAACTGCTCTAGCAAAGGAAAGGTTCACCTCTGTGAGTTGAACACACACATCACAAAGCAGTTTGTGAGAATGCTTCTGTCCAGTTTTAATGGGAAGATATTCCCGCTTCTAACAAAGGCCTGAAAGAGCTCCAAATATCCACTTGCAGATGCTGCAAAAAGACTCTTTCCAAACTGCTCCATGAAAAGGAAAGTTCAACTCTGTGAGTTGAATGCACACATCATAAAGAAGTTTCAAAGAATGCTTCTGTCTAGGTATTATGTGACGATATTTCCTTTTCCACCATAGGCCTCAAAGCGCTCCAAATGAACACATGTAGATTCTACAAAAAGAGTGTTTCAAAGCTGCTCTTTCAAAGGAAGTGTTCAACTCTTTGAGTTGGATTCATACTTCACAAAGCAGTTTCACAGAACGTTTCTGTTTCGTTTTTATCGGAAGATATTCCCGTTTGCAACGAAGGCCTGAAAGGGCTCCAAGTATCCACTTGCAGATTCTGCCAAAACACAGTTTCAAAACTGCTCTATCAAAAGGAAGGCTTATCTCTCCGAGTTGAATGCACACATCATAAAGAGGTTTCTGAGAATGCTTCTGCCTGGTTTATATGTGAAGATATTTCCTTTTCCACCATAGGCCTCAAAGCGCTCCAAACGAACAATTGCAGATTCTACAAAAAGAGTGTTTCAAAACTGCTCTTTCAAAGGAAGTGTTCAACTCTGTGAGTTGGATTCATACTACACAAAGCAGTTTCACAGAACTCTTCTGTTTAGTTTTTATGGGAAGATATTCCCGTTTCCAACGAAGGCCTGAAAGGGCTCCAAATATCCACTTGCAGATTCTGCAAAAACACAGTTTCAAAGCTGCTCTATCAAAAGGAAGGCTTATCTCTCTGAGTTGAATGCACACATCATAAAGAGCTTTCTGAGAATGCTTCTGCCTTGTTTATATATGAAGATATTTCTTTTTCCACCATAGGCCTCAAATCGCTCCAAATGAACACTTGCAGATTCTACAAAAAGAGTGTTTCATAACTGCTCTAGCAAAGGAAAGGTTCACCTCTGTGAGTTGAACACACACATCACAAAGCAGTTTGTGAGAATGCTTCTGTCCAGTTTTTATGGGAAGATATTCCCGCTTCTAACAAAGGCCTGAAAGAGCTCCAAATATCCACTTGCAGATGCTGCAAAAAGACTCTTTCCAAACTGCTCCATGAAAAGGAAGGTTCAACTCTGTGAGTTGAATGCACACATCATAAAGAAGTTTCAAAGAATGCTTCTGTCTAGGTATTATGTGACGATATTTCCTTTTCCACCATAGGCCTCAAAGCGCTCCAAATGAACACATGTAGATTCTACAAAAAGAGTGTTTCAAAGCTGCTCTTTCAAAAGAAGTGTTCAACTCTGTGAGTTGGATTCATACTTCACAAAGCAGTTTCACAGAACGTTTCTGTTTCGTTTTTATGGGAAGATATTCCCGTTTGCAACGAAGGCCTGAAAGGGCTCTAAGTATCCACTTGCAGATTCTGCCAAAACACAGTTTCAAAACTGCTCTATCAAAAGGAAGGCTTATCTCTCCGAGTTGAATGCACACATCATAAAGGGGTTTCTGAGAATGCTTCTGCCTGGTTTATATGGGAAGATATTTCCTTTTCCACCATAGGCCTCAAGGCGCTCCAAACGAACACTTGCAGATTCTACAAAAAGAGTGTTTCAAAACTGCTCTTTCAAAGGAAGTGTTCAACTCTGTGAGTTGGATTCATACTACACAAAGCAGTTTCACAGAACTCTTCTGTTTAGTTTTTATGGGAAGATATTCCCGTTTCCAACGAAGGCCTGAAAGGGCTCCAAATATCCACTTGCAGATTCTGCAAAAATACAGTTTCAAAACTGCTCTATCAAAAGGAAGGCTTATCTCTCTGAGTTGAATGCACACATCATAAAGAGCTTTCTGAGAATGCTTCTGCCTTGTTTATATATGAAGATATTTCTTTTTCCACCTTAGGCGTCAAATCGCTCCAAATGAACACTTGCAGATTCTACAAAAAGAGTGTTTCATAACTGCTCTAGCAAAGGAAAGGTTCACCTCTGTGAGTTGAACACACACATCTCAAAGCAGTTTGTGAGAATGCTTCTGTCCAGTTTTTATGGGAAGATATTCCCGCTTCTAGGAAAGGCCTGAAAGAGCTCCAAATATCCACTTGCAGATGCTGCAAAAAGACTCTTTCCAAACTGCTCCGTGAAAAGGAAGGTTCAACTCTGTGAGTTGAATGCACACATCATAAAGAAGTTTCAAAGAATGCTTCTGTCTAGGTATTATGTGACGATATTTCCTTTTCCACCATAGGCCTCAAAGCGCTCCAAATGAACACATGTAGATTCTACAAAAAGAGTGTTTCAAAGCTGCTCTTTCAAAAGAAGTGTTCAACTCTGTGAGTTGGATTCATACTTCACAAAGCAGTTTCACAGAACGTTTCTGTTTCGTTTTTATCAGAAGATATTCCCGTTTGCAACGAAGGCCTGAAAGGGCTCTAAGTATCCACTTGCAGATTCTGCCAAAACACAGTTTCAAAACTGCTCTATCAAAAGGAAGGCTTATCTCTCCGAGTTGAATGCACACATCATAAAGAGGTTTCTGAGAATGCTTCTGCCTGGTTTATATGTGAAGATATTTCCTTTTCCACCATAGGCCTCAAAGCGCTCCAAACGAACACTTGCAGATTCTACAAAAAGAGTGTTTCAAAACTGCTCTTTGAAAGGAAGTGTTCAACTCTGTGAGTTGGATTCATACTACACAAAGCAGTTTCACAGAACTCTTCTGTTTAGTTTTTAATGGAAGATATTCCCGTTTCCAACGAAGGCCTGAAAGGGCTCCAAATATCCACTTGCAGATTCTGCAAAAACACAGTTTCAAAACTGCTCTATCAAAAGGAAGGCTTATCTCTCTGAGTTGAATGCACACATCATAAAGAGCTTTCTGAGAATGCTTCTGCCTTGTTTATATATGAAGATATTTCTTTTTCCACCATAGGCCTCAAATCGCTCCAAATGAACACTTGCAGATTCTACAAAAAGAGTGTTTCATAACTGCTCTAGCAAAGGAAAGGTTCACCTCTGTGAGTTGAACACACACATCACAAAGCAGTTTGTGAGAATGCTTCTGTCCAGTTTTTATGGGAAGATATTCCCGCTTCTAACAAAGGCCTGAAAGAGCTCCAAATATCCACTTGCAGATGCTGCAAAAAGACTCTTTCCAAACTGCTCCATGAAAAGGAAGGTTCAACTCTGTGAGTTGAATGCACACATCATAAAGAAGTTTCAAAGAATGCTTCTGTCTAGGTATTATGTGACGATATTTCCTTTTCCACCATAGGCCTCAAAGCGCTCCAAATGAACACATGTAGATTCTACAAAAAGAGTGTTTCAAAGCTGCTCTTTCAAAAGAAGTGTTCAACTCTGTGAGTTGGATTCATACTTCACAAAGCAGTTTCACAGAACGTTTCTGTTTCGTTTTTATCAGAAGATATTCCCGTTTGCAACGAAGGCCTGAAAGGGCTCCAAGTATCCACTTGCAGATTCTGCCAAAACACAGTTTCAAAACTGCTCTATCAAAAGGAAGGCTTATCTCTCCGAGTTGAATGCACACATCATAAAGAGGTTTCTGAGAATGCTTCTGCCTGGTTTATATGTGAAGATATTTCCTTTTCCAACATAGGCCTCAAAGCGCTCCAAACGAACACTTACAGATTCTACAAAAAGAGTGTTTCAAAACTGCTCTTTCAAAAGAAGTGTTCAACTCTGTGAGTTGGATTCATACTACACAAAGCAGTTTCACAGAACTCTTCTGTTTAGTTTTTATGGGAAGATATTCCCGTTTCCAACGAAGGCCTGAAAGGGCTCCAAATATCCACTTGCAGATTCTGCAAAAACACAGGTTCAAAACTGCTCTATCAAAAGGAAGGCTTATCTCTCTGAGTTGAATGCACATATCATAAAGGGGTTTCTGAGAATGCTTCTGCCTTGTTTATATATGAAGATATTTCTTTTTCCACCATAGGCCTCAAAGCGCTCCAAATGAACACTTGCAGATTCTACAAAAAGAGTGTTTCATAACTGCTCTAGCAAAGGAAAGGTTCACCTCTGTGAGTTGAACACACACATCACAAAGCAGTTTGTGAGAATGCTTCGGTTTAGTTTTTATGGGAAGATATTCCCGCTTCTAACAAAGGCCTGAAAGAGCTCCAAATATCCACTTGCAGATGCTGCAAAAAGACTCTTTCCAAACTGCTCCATGAAAAAGAAGGTTCAACTCTGTGAGTTGAATGCACACATCATAAAGAAGTTTCAAAGAATGCTTCTGTCTAGGTTTTATGTGAAGATATTTCTTTTTCCACCATAGGCCTCAAAGCGCTCCAAATGAACACTTGCAGATTCTACAAAAAGAGTGTTTCATAACTGCTCTAGCAAAGGAAAGGTTCACCTCTGTGAGTTGAACACACACATCACAAAGCAGTTTGTGAGAATGCTTCTGTCCAGTTTTAATGGGAAGATATTCACGCTTCTAACAAAGGCCTGAAAGAGCTCCAAATATCCACTTGCAGATGCTGCAAAAAGACTCTTTCCAAACTGCTCCATGAAAAGGAATGTTCATCTCTGTGAGTTGAATGCACACATCATAAAGAAGTTTCAAAGAATGCTTCTGTCTAGGTTTTATGTGAAGATATTTCCCTTTCCACCATAGGCCTCAAAGCGCTCCAAATGAACACTTGCAGATTCTACAAAAAGAGTGTTTCAAAGCTGCTCTTTCAAAAGAAGTGTTCAACTCTGTGAGTTGGATTCATACTTCACAAAGCAGTTTCACAGAACGTTTCTGTTTCGTTTTTATGGGAAGATATTCCCGTTTGCAACCAAAGCCTGAAAGGGCTCTAAGTATCCACTTGCAGATTCTGCCAAAACACACTTTCATAACTGCTCTATCAAAAGGAAGGCTTATCTCTCCGAGTTGAATGCACACATCATAAAGAGGTTTCTGAGAATGCTTCTGCCTGGTTTATATGTGAAGATATTTCCTTTTCCACCATAGGCCTCAAAGCGCTCCAAACGAACACTTGCAGATTCTACAAAAAGAGTGTTTCAAAACTGCTCTTTCAAAGGAAGTGTTCAACTCTGTGAGTTGGATTCATACTACACAAAGTAGTTTCACAGAACACTTCTGTTTAGTTTTTATGGGAAGATATTCCCGTTTCCAACGAAGGCCTGAAAGGGCTCCAAATATCCACTTGCAGATTCTGCAAAAACACAGGTTCAAAACTGCTCTATCAAAAGGAAGGCTTATCTCTCTGAGTTGAATGCACACATCATAAAGGGGTTTCTGAGAATGCTTCTGCCTTGTTTATATATGAAGATATTTCTTTTTCCACCATAGGCCTCAAAGCGCTCCAAATGAACACTTGCAAATTCTACAAAAAGAGTGTTTCATAACTGCTCTAGCAAAGGAAAGGTTCACCTCTGTGAGTTGAACACACACATCACAAAGCAGTTTGTGAGAATGCTTCGGTTTAGTTTTTATGGGAAGATATTCCCGCTTCTAACAAAGGCCTGAAAGAGCTCCAAATATCCACTTGCAGATGCTGCAAAAAGACTCTTTCCAAACTGCTCCATGAAAAAGAAGGTTCAACTCTGTGAGTTGAATGCACACATCATAAAGAAGTTTCAAAGAATGCTTCTGTCTAGGTTTTATGTGAAGATATTTCTTTTTCCACCATAGGCCTCAAAGCGCTCCAAATGAACACTTGCAGATTCTACAAAAAGAGTGTTTCATAACTGCTCTAGCAAAGGAAAGGTTCACCTCTGTGAGTTGAACACACACATCACAAAGCAGTTTGTGAGAATGCTTCTGTCCAGTTTTAATGGGAAGATATTCCCGCTTCTAACAAAGGCCTGAAAGAGCTCCAAATATCCACTTGCAGATGCTGCAAAAAGACTCTTTCCAAACTGCTCCATGAAAAGGAATGTTCAACTCTGTGAGTTGAATGCACACATCATAAAGAAGTTTCAAAGAATGCTTCTGTCTAGGTTTTATGTGAAGATATTTCCTTTTCCACCATAGGCCTCAAAGCGCTCCAAATGAACACTTGCAGATTCTACAAAAAGAGTGTTTCAAAGCTGCTCTTTCAAAAGAAGTGTTCAACTCTGTGAGTTGGATTCATACTTCACAAAGGAGTTTCACAGAACGCTTCTGTTTAGTTTTTATGGGAAGATATTCCCGTTTCCAACGAAGGCCTGAAAGGGCTCCAAATATACACTTGCAGATTCTGCAAAAACACAGTTGCAAAACTGCTCTATCAAAAGGAAGGCTTATCTCTCCGAGTTGAATGCACACATCATAAAGAGGTTTCTGAGAATGCTTCTGCCTGGATTATATGTGAAGATATTTCCTTTTCCACCATAGTCCTCAAAGCGCTCCAAACGAACACTTTCAGATTCTACAAAAAGAGTGTTTCAAAACTGCTCTTTGAAAGGAAGTGTTCAACTCTGTGAGTTGGATTCATACTACACAAAGCAGTTTCACAGAACTCTTCTGTTTAGTTTTTAATGGAAGATATTCCCGTTTCCAACGAAGGCCTGAAAGGGCTCCAAATATCCACTTGCAGATTCTGCAAAAACACAGTTTCAAAACTGCTCTATCAAAAGGAAGGCATATCTCTCTGAGTTGAATGCACACATCATAAAGGGGTTTCTGAGAATGCTTCTGCCTTGTTTATATATGCAGATATTTCTTTTTCCACCATAGGCCTCAAATCGCTCCAAATGAACACTTGCAGATTCTACAAAAAGGGTGTTTCATAACTGCTCTAGCAAAGGAAAGGTTCACCTCTGTGAGTTGAACACACACATCACAAAGCAGTTTGTGAGAATGCTTCTGTCCAGTTTTTATGGGAAGATATTCCCGCTTCTAACAAAGGCCTGAAAGAGCTCCAAATATCCACTTGCAGATGCTGCAAAAAGACTCTTTCCAAACTGCTCCATGAAAAGGAAGGTTCAACTCTGTGAGTTGAATGCACACATCATAAAGAAGTTTCAAAGAATGCTTCTGTCTAGGTATTATGTGACGATATTTCCTTTTCCACCATAGGCCTCAAAGCGCTCCAAATGAACACATGTAGATTCTACAAAAAGAGTGTTTCAAAGCTGCTCTTTCAAAAGAAGTGTTCAACTCTGTGAGTTGGATTCATACTTCACAAAGCAGTTTCACAGAACGTTTCTGTTTCGTTTTTATCAGAAGATATTCCCGTTTGCAACGAAGGCCTGAAAGGGCTCCAAGTATCCACTTGCAGATTCTGCCAAAACACACTTTCAAAACTGCTCTATCAAAAGGAAGGCTTATCTCTCCGAGTTGAATGCACACATCATAAAGAGGTTTCTGAGAATGCTTCTGCCTGGTTTATATGTGAAGATATTTCCTTTTCCAACATAGGCCTCAAAGCGCTCCAAACGAACACTTACAGATTCTACACAAAGAGTGTTTCAAAACTGCTCTTTCAAAAGAAGTGTTCAACTCTGTGAGTTGGATTCATACTACACAAAGCAGTTTCACAGAACTCTTCTGTTTAGTTTTTATGGGAAGATATTCCCGTTTCCAACGAAGGCCTGAAAGGGCTCCAAATATCCACTTGCAGATTCTGCAAAAACACAGGTTCAAAACTGCTCTATCAAAAGGAAGGCTTATCTCTCTGAGTTGAATGCACATATCATAAAGGGGTTTCTGAGAATGCTTCTGCCTTGTTTATATATGAAGATATTTCTTTTTCCACCATAGGCCTCAAAGCGCTCCAAATGAACACTTGCCGATTCTACAAAAAGAGTGTTTCATAACTGCTCTAGCAAAGGAAAGGTTCACCTCTGTGAGTTGAACACACACATCACAAAGCAGTTTGTGAGAATGCTTCTGTCCAGGTTTTATGGGAAGATATTCCCGCTTCTAACAAAGGCCTGAAAGAGCTCCAAATATCCACTTGCAGATGCTGCAAAAAGACTCTTTCCAAACTGCTCCATGAAAAGGAAGGTTCAACTCTGTGAGTTGAATGCACACATCATAAAGAAGTTTCAAAGAATGCTTCTGTCTAGGTATTATGTGACGATATTTCCTTTTCCACCATAGGCCTCAAAGCGCTCCAAATGAACACATGTAGATTCTACAAAAAGAGTGTTTCAAAGCTGCTCTTTCAAAAGAAGTGTTCAACTCTGTGAGTTGGATTCATACTTCACAAAGCAGTTTCACAGAACGTTTCTGTTTCGTTTTTATGGGAAGATATTCCCGTTTGCAACGAAGGCCTGAAAGGGCTCTAAGTATCCACTTGCAGATTCTGCCAAAACACAGTTTCAAAACTGCTCTATCAAAAGGAAGGCTTATCTCTCCGAGTTGAATGCACACATCATAAAGGGGTTTCTGAGAATGCTTCTACCTGGTTTATATGTGAAGATATTTCCTTTTCCACCATAGGCCTCAAAGCGCTCCAAACGAACACTTGCAGATTCTACAAAAAGAGTGTTTCAAAACTGCTCTTTCAAAGGAAGTGTTCAACTCTGTGAGTTGGATTCATACTACACAAAGCAGTTTCACAGAACTCTTCTGTTTAGTTTTTATGGGAAGATATTCCCGTTTCCAACGAAGGCCTGAAAGGGCTCCAAATATCCACTTGCAGATTCTGCAAAAACACAGTTTCAAAGCTGCTCTATCAAAAGGAAGGCTTATCTCTCTGAGTTGAATGCACACATCATAAAGAGCTTTCTGAGAATGCTTCTGCCTTGTTTATATATGAAGATATTTCTTTTTCCACCATAGGCCTCAAATCGCTCCAAATGAACACTTGCAGATTCTACAAAAAGAGTGTTTCATAACTGCTCTAGCAAAGGAAAGGTTCACCTCCGTGAGTTGAACACACACATCACAAAGCAGTTTGTGAGAATGCTTCTGTCCAGTTTTTATGGGAAGATATTCCCGCTTCTAACAAAGGCCTGAAAGAGCTCCAAATATCCACTTGCAGATGCTGCAAAAAGACTCTTTCCAAACTGCTCCATGAAAAGGAAGGTTCAACTCTGTGAGTTGAATGCACACATCAAAAAGAAGTTTCAAAGAATGCTTCTGTCTAGGTATTATGTGACGATATTTCCTTTTCCACCATAGGCCTCAAAGCGCTCCAAATGAACACATGTAGATTCTACAAAAAGAGTGTTTCAAAGCTGCTCTTTCAAAAGAAGTGTTCAACTCTGTGAGTTGGATTCATACTTCACAAAGCAGTTTCACAGAACGTTTCTGTTTCGTTTTTATGGGAAGATATTCCCGTTTGCAACGAAGGCCTGAAAGGGCTCTAAGTATCCACTTGCAGATTCTGCCAAAACACAGTTTCAAAACTGCTCTATCAAAAGGAAGGCTTATCTCTCCGAGTTGAATGCACACATCATAAAGGGGTTTCTGAGAATGCTTCTGCCTGGTTTATATGGGAAGATATTTCCTTTTCCACCATAGGCCTCAAAGCGCTCCAAACGAACACTTGCAGATTCTACAAAAAGAGTGTTTCAAAACTGCTCTTTCAAAGGAAGTGTTCAACTCTGTGAGTTGGATTCATACTACACAAAGCAGTTTCACAGAACTCTTCTGTTTAGTTTTTATGGGAAGATATTCCCGTTTCCAACGAAGGCCTGAAAGGGCTCCAAATATCCACTTGCAGATTCTGCAAAAATACAGCTTCAAAACTGCTCTATCAAAAGGAAGGCTTATCTCTCTGAGTTGAATGCACACATCATAAAGAGCTTTCTGAGAATGCTTCTGCCTTGTTTATATATGAAGATATTTCTTTTTCCACCTTAGGCGTCAAATCGCTCCAAATGAACACTTGCAGATTCTACAAAAAGAGTGTTTCATAACTGCTCTAGCAAAGGAAAGGTTCACCTCTGTGAGTTGAACACACACATCTCAAAGCAGTTTGTGAGAATGCTTCTGTCCAGTTTTTATGGGAAGATATTCCCGCTTCTAGGAAAGGCCTGAAAGAGCTCCAAATATCCACTTGCAGATGCTGCAAAAAGACTCTTTCCAAACTGCTCCGTGAAAAGGAAGGTTCAACTCTGTGAGTTGAATGCACACATCATAAAGAAGTTTCAAAGAATGCTTCTGTCTAGGTATTATGTGACGATATTTCCTTTTCCACCATAGGCCTCAAAGCGCTCCAAATGAACACATGTAGATTCTACAAAAAGAGTGTTTCAAAGCTGCTCTTTCAAAAGAAGTGTTCAACTCTGTGAGTTGGATTCATACTTCACAAAGCAGTTTCACAGAACGTTTCTGTTTCGTTTTTATGGGAAGATATTCCCGTTTGCAACGAAGGCCTGAAAGGGCTCTAAGTATCCACTTGCAGATTCTGCCAAAACACAGTTTCAAAACTGCTCTATCAAAAGGAAGGCTTATCTCTCCGAGTTGAATGCACACATCATAAAGAGGTTTCTGAGAATGCTTCTGCCTGGTTTATATGTGAAGATATTTCCTTTTCCACCATAGGCCTCAAAGCGCTCCAAACGAACACTTGCAGATTCTACAAAAAGAGTGTTTCGTAACTGCTCTTTCAAAGGAAGTGTTCAACTCTGTGAGTTGGATTCATACTACACAAAGCAGTTTCACAGAACTCTTCTGTTTAGTTTTTAATGGAAGATATTCCCGTTTCCAACGAAGGCCTGAAAGGGCTCCAAATATCCACTTGCAGATTCTGCAAAAACACAGTTTCAAAACTGCTCTATCAAAAGGAAGGCTTATCTCTCTGAGTTGAATGCACACATCATAAAGAGCTTTCTGAGAATGCTTCTGCCTTGTTTATATATGAAGATATTTCTTTTTCCACCATAGGCCTCAAATCGCTCCAAATGAACACTTGCAGATTCTACAAAAAGAGTGTTTCATAACTGCTCTAGCAAAGGAAAGGTTCACCTCTGTGAGTTGAACACACACATCACAAAGCAGTTTGTGAGAATGCTTCTGTCCAGTTTTTATGGGAAGATATTCCCGCTTCTAACAAAGGCCTGAAAGAGCTCCAAATATCCACTTGCAGATGCTGCAAAAAGACTCTTTCCAAACTGCTCCATGAAAAGGAAGGTTCAACTCTGTGAGTTGAATGCACACATCATAAAGAAGTTTCAAAGAATGCTTCTGTCTAGGTATTATGTGACGATATTTCCTTTTCCACCATAGGCCTCAAAGCGCTCCAAATGAACACATGTAGATTCTACAAAAAGAGTGTTTCAAAGCTGCTCTTTCAAAAGAAGTGTTCAACTCTGTGAGTTGGATTCATACTTCACAAAGCAGTTTCACAGAACGTTTCTGTTTCGTTTTTATCAGAAGATATTCCCGTTTGCAACGAAGGCCTGAAAGGGCTCCAAGTATCCACTTGCAGATTCTGCCAAAACACAGTTTCAAAACTGCTCTATCAAAAGGAAGGCTTATCTCTCCGAGTTGAATGCACACATCATAAAGAGGTTTCTGAGAATGCTTCTGCCTGGTTTATATGTGAAGATATTTCCTTTTCCAACATAGGCCTCAAAGCGCTCCAAACGAACACTTACAGATTCTACAAAAAGAGTGTTTCAAAACTGCTCTTTCAAAAGAAGTGTTCAACTCTGTGAGTTGGATTCATACTACACAAAGCAGTTTCACAGAACTCTTCTGTTTAGTTTTTATGGGAAGATATTCCCGTTTCCAACGAAGGCCTGAAAGGGCTCCAAATATCCACTTGCAGATTCTGCAAAAACACAGGTTCAAAACTGCTCTATCAAAAGGAAGGCTTATCTCTCTGAGTTGAATGCACATATCATAAAGGGGTTTCTGAGAATGCTTCTGCCTTGTTTATATATGAAGATATTTCTTTTTCCACCATAGGCCTCAAAGCGCTCCAAATGAACACTTGCAGATTCTACAAAAAGAGTGTTTCATAACTGCTCTAGCAAAGGAAAGGTTCACCTCTGTGAGTTGAACACACACATCACAAAGCAGTTTGTGAGAATGCTTCGGTTTAGTTTTTATGGGAAGATATTCCCGCTTCTAACAAAGGCCTGAAAGAGCTCCAAATATCCACTTGCAGATGCTGCAAAAAGACTCTTTCCAAACTGCTCCATGAAAAAGAAGGTTCAACTCTGTGAGTTGAATGCACACATCATAAAGAAGTTTCAAAGAATGCTTCTGTCTAGGTTTTATGTGAAGATATTTCTTTTTCCACCATAGGCCTCAAAGCGCTCCAAATGAACACTTGCAGATTCTACAAAAAGAGTGTTTCATAACTGCTCTAGCAAAGGAAAGGTTCACCTCTGTGAGTTGAACACACACATCACAAAGCAGTTTGTGAGAATGCTTCTGTCCAGTTTTAATGGGAAGATATTCACGCTTCTAACAAAGGCCTGAAAGAGCTCCAAATATCCACTTGCAGATGCTGCAAAAAGACTCTTTCCAAACTGCTCCATGAAAAGGAATGTTCATCTCTGTGAGTTGAATGCACACATCATAAAGAAGTTTCAAAGAATGCTTCTGTCTAGGTTTTATGTGAAGATATTTCCCTTTCCACCATAGGCCTCAAAGCGCTCCAAATGAACACTTGCAGATTCTACAAAAAGAGTGTTTCAAAGCTGCTCTTTCAAAAGAAGTGTTCAACTCTGTGAGTTGGATTCATACTTCACAAAGCAGTTTCACAGAACGTTTCTGTTTCGTTTTTATGGGAAGATATTCCCGTTTGCAACCAAAGCCTGAAAGGGCTCTAAGTATCCACTTGCAGATTCTGCCAAAACACACTTTCATAACTGCTCTATCAAAAGGAAGGCTTATCTCTCCGAGTTGAATGCACACATCATAAAGAGGTTTCTGAGAATGCTTCTGCCTGGTTTATATGTGAAGATATTTCCTTTTCCACCATAGGCCTCAAAGCGCTCCAAACGAACACTTGCAGATTCTACAAAAAGAGTGTTTCAAAACTGCTCTTTCAAAGGAAGTGTTCAACTCTGTGAGTTGGATTCATACTACACAAAGTAGTTTCACAGAACACTTCTGTTTAGTTTTTATGGGAAGATATTCCCGTTTCCAACGAAGGCCTGAAAGGGCTCCAAATATCCACTTGCAGATTCTGCAAAAACACAGGTTCAAAACTGCTCTATCAAAAGGAAGGCTTATCTCTCTGAGTTGAATGCACACATCATAAAGGGGTTTCTGAGAATGCTTCTGCCTTGTTTATATATGAAGATATTTCTTTTTCCACCATAGGCCTCAAAGCGCTCCAAATGAACACTTGCAAATTCTACAAAAAGAGTGTTTCATAACTGCTCTAGCAAAGGAAAGGTTCACCTCTGTGAGTTGAACACACACATCACAAAGCAGTTTGTGAGAATGCTTCGGTTTAGTTTTTATGGGAAGATATTCCCGCTTCTAACAAAGGCCTGAAAGAGCTCCAAATATCCACTTGCAGATGCTGCAAAAAGACTCTTTCCAAACTGCTCCATGAAAAAGAAGGTTCAACTCTGTGAGTTGAATGCACACATCATAAAGAAGTTTCAAAGAATGCTTCTGTCTAGGTTTTATGTGAAGATATTTCTTTTTCCACCATAGGCCTCAAAGCGCTCCAAATGAACACTTGCAGATTCTACAAAAAGAGTGTTTCATAACTGCTCTAGCAAAGGAAAGGTTCACCTCTGTGAGTTGAACACACACATCACAAAGCAGTTTGTGAGAATGCTTCTGTCCAGTTTTAATGGGAAGATATTCCCGCTTCTAACAAAGGCCTGAAAGAGCTCCAAATATCCACTTGCAGATGCTGCAAAAAGACTCTTTCCAAACTGCTCCATGAAAAGGAATGTTCAACTCTGTGAGTTGAATGCACACATCATAAAGAAGTTTCAAAGAATGCTTCTGTCTAGGTTTTATGTGAAGATATTTCCTTTTCCACCATAGGCCTCAAAGCGCTCCAAATGAACACTTGCAGATTCTACAAAAAGAGTGTTTCAAAGCTGCTCTTTCAAAAGAAGTGTTCAACTCTGTGAGTTGGATTCATACTTCACAAAGGAGTTTCACAGAACGCTTCTGTTTAGTTTTTATGGGAAGATATTCCCGTTTCCAACGAAGGCCTGAAAGGGCTCCAAATATACACTTGCAGATTCTGCAAAAACACAGTTGCAAAACTGCTCTATCAAAAGGAAGGCTTATCTCTCCGAGTTGAATGCACACATCATAAAGAGGTTTCTGAGAATGCTTCTGCCTGGATTATATGTGAAGATATTTCCTTTTCCACCATAGTCCTCAAAGCGCTCCAAACGAACACTTTCAGATTCTACAAAAAGAGTGTTTCAAAACTGCTCTTTGAAAGGAAGTGTTCAACTCTGTGAGTTGGATTCATACTACACAAAGCAGTTTCACAGAACTCTTCTGTTTAGTTTTTAATGGAAGATATTCCCGTTTCCAACGAAGGCCTGAAAGGGCTCCAAATATCCACTTGCAGATTCTGCAAAAACACAGTTTCAAAACTGCTCTATCAAAAGGAAGGCATATCTCTCTGAGTTGAATGCACACATCATAAAGGGGTTTCTGAGAATGCTTCTGCCTTGTTTATATATGCAGATATTTCTTTTTCCACCATAGGCCTCAAATCGCTCCAAATGAACACTTGCAGATTCTACAAAAAGGGTGTTTCATAACTGCTCTAGCAAAGGAAAGGTTCACCTCTGTGAGTTGAACACACACATCACAAAGCAGTTTGTGAGAATGCTTCTGTCCAGTTTTTATGGGAAGATATTCCCGCTTCTAACAAAGGCCTGAAAGAGCTCCAAATATCCACTTGCAGATGCTGCAAAAAGACTCTTTCCAAACTGCTCCATGAAAAGGAAGGTTCAACTCTGTGAGTTGAATGCACACATCATAAAGAAGTTTCAAAGAATGCTTCTGTCTAGGTATTATGTGACGATATTTCCTTTTCCACCATAGGCCTCAAAGCGCTCCAAATGAACACATGTAGATTCTACAAAAAGAGTGTTTCAAAGCTGCTCTTTCAAAAGAAGTGTTCAACTCTGTGAGTTGGATTCATACTTCACAAAGCAGTTTCACAGAACGTTTCTGTTTCGTTTTTATCAGAAGATATTCCCGTTTGCAACGAAGGCCTGAAAGGGCTCCAAGTATCCACTTGCAGATTCTGCCAAAACACACTTTCAAAACTGCTCTATCAAAAGGAAGGCTTATCTCTCCGAGTTGAATGCACACATCATAAAGAGGTTTCTGAGAATGCTTCTGCCTGGTTTATATGTGAAGATATTTCCTTTTCCAACATAGGCCTCAAAGCGCTCCAAACGAACACTTACAGATTCTACACAAAGAGTGTTTCAAAACTGCTCTTTCAAAAGAAGTGTTCAACTCTGTGAGTTGGATTCATACTACACAAAGCAGTTTCACAGAACTCTTCTGTTTAGTTTTTATGGGAAGATATTCCCGTTTCCAACGAAGGCCTGAAAGGGCTCCAAATATCCACTTGCAGATTCTGCAAAAACACAGGTTCAAAACTGCTCTATCAAAAGGAAGGCTTATCTCTCTGAGTTGAATGCACATATCATAAAGGGGTTTCTGAGAATGCTTCTGCCTTGTTTATATATGAAGATATTTCTTTTTCCACCATAGGCCTCAAAGCGCTCCAAATGAACACTTGCAGATTCTACAAAAAGAGTGTTTCATAACTGCTCTAGCAAAGGAAAGGTTCACCTCTGTGAGTTGAACACACACATCACAAAGCAGTTTGTGAGAATGCTTCGGTTTAGTTTTTATGGGAAGATATTCCCGCTTCTAACAAAGGCCTGAAAGAGCTCCAAATATCCACTTGCAGATGCTGCAAAAAGACTCTTTCCAAACTGCTCCATGAAAAAGAAGGTACAACTCTGTGAGTTGAATGCACACATCATAAAGAAGTTTCAAAGAATGCTTCTGTCTAGGTTTTATGTGAAGATATTTCTTTTTCCACCATAGGCCTCAAAGCGCTCCAAATGAACACTTGCAGATTCTACAAAAAGAGTGTTTCATAACTGCTCTAGCAAAGGAAAGGTTCACCTCTGTGAGTTGAACACACACATCACAAAGCAGTTTGTGAGAATGCTTCTGTCCAGTTTTAATGGGAAGATATTCCCGCTTCTAACAAAGGCCTGAAAGAGCTCCAAATATCCACTTGCAGATGCTGCAAAAAGACTCTTTCCAAACTGCTCCATGAAAAGCAATGTTCAACTCTGTGAGTTGAATGCACACATCATAAAGAAGTTTCAAAGAATGCTTCTGTCTAGGTTTTATGTGAAGATATTTCCTTTTCCACCATAGGCCTCAAAGCGCTCCAAACGAACACTTGCAGATTCTACAAAAAGAGTGTTTCAAAACTGCTCTTTGAAAGGAAGTGTTCAACTCTGTGAGTTGGATTCATACTACACAAAGCAGTTTCACAGAACTCTTCTGTTTAGTTTTTAATGGAAGATATTCCCGTTTCCAACGAAGGCCTGAAAGGGCTCCAAATATCCACTTGCAGATTCTGCAAAAACACAGTTTCAAAATTGCTCTATCAAAAGGAAGACTTATCTCTCTGAGTTGAATGCACACATCATAAAGAGCTTTCTGAGAATGCTTCTGCCTTGTTTATATATGAAGATATTTTTTTTTCCACCATAGGCCTCAAATCGCTCCAAATGAACACTTGCAGATTCTACAAAAAGAGTGTTTCATAACTGCTCTAGCAAAGGAAAGGTTCACCTCTGTGAGTTGAACACACACATCACAAAGCAGTTTGTGAGAATGCTTCTGTCCAGTTTTTATGGGAAGATATTCCCGCTTCTAACAAAGGCCTGAAAGAGCTCCAAATATCCACTTGCAGATGCTGCAAAAAGACTCTTTCCAAACTGCTCCATGAAAAAGAAGGTTCAACTCTGTGAGTTGAATGCACACATCATAAAGAAGTTTCAAAGAATGCTTCTGTCTAGGTATTATGTGACGATATTTCCCTTTGCACAATAGGCCTCAAAGCGCTCCAAATGAACACATGTAGATTCTACAAAAAGAGTGTTTAAAAGCTGTGCTTTCAAAAGAAGTGTTCAACTCTGTGAGTTGGATTCATACTTCACAAAGCAGTTTCACAGAACGTTTCTGTTTCGTTTTTATCGGAAGATATTCCCGTTTGCAACGAAGGCCTGAAAGGGCTCTAAGTATCCACTTGCAGATTCTGCCAAAACACAGTTTCAAAACTGCTCTATCAAAAGGAAGGCTTATCTCTCCGAGTTGAATGCACACATCATAAAGAGGTTTCTGAGAATGCTTCTGCCTGGTTTATATGTGAAGATATTTCCTTTTCCACCGTAGGCCTCAAAGCGCTCCAAACGAACACTTGCAGATTCTACAAAAAGAGTGTTTCAAAACTGCTCTTTCAAAGGAAGTGTTCAACTCTGTGAGTTGGATTCATACTACACAAAGCAGTTTCACAGAACTCTTCTGTTTAGTTTTTATGGGAAGATATTCCCGTTTCCAACGAAGGCCTGAAAGGGCTCCAAATATCCACTTGCAGATTCTGCAAAAACACAGTTTCAAAGCTGCTCTATCAAAAGGAAGGCTTATCTCTCTGAGTTGAATGCACACATCATAAAGAGCTTTCTGAGAATGCTTCTGCCTTGTTTATATATGAAGATATTTCTTTTTCCACCATAGGCCTCAAATCGCTCCAAATGAACACTTGCCGATTCTACAAAAAGAGTGTTTCATAACTGCTCTAGCAAAGGAAAGGTTCACCTCTGTGAGTTGAACACACACATCACAAAGCAGTTTGTGAGAATGCTTCTGTCCAGGTTTTATGGGAAGATATTCCCGCTTCTAACAAAGGCCTGAAAGAGCTCCAAATATCCACTTGCAGATGCTGCAAAAAGACTCTTTCCAAACTGCTCCATGAAAAGGAAGGTTCAACTCTGTGAGTTGAATGCACACATCATAAAGAAGTTTCAAAGAATGCTTCTGTCTAGGTATTATGTGACGATATTTCCTTTTCCACCATAGGCCTCAAAGCGCTCCAAATGAACACATGTAGATTCTACAAAAAGAGTGTTTCAAAGCTGCTCTTTCAAAAGAAGTGTTCAACTCTGTGAGTTGGATTCATACTTCACAAAGCAGTTTCACAGAACGTTTCTGTTTCGTTTTTATGGGAAGATATTCCCGTTTGCAACGAAGGCCTGAAAGGGCTCTAAGTATCCACTTGCAGATTCTGCCAAAACACAGTTTCAAAACTGCTCTATCAAAAGGAAGGCTTATCTCTCCGAGTTGAATGCACACATCATAAAGGGGTTTCTGAGAATGCTTCTACCTGGTTTATATGTGAAGATATTTCCTTTTCCACCATAGGCCTCAAAGCGCTCCAAACGAACACTTGCAGATTCTACAAAAAGAGTGTTTCAAAACTGCTCTTTCAAAGGAAGTGTTCAACTCTGTGAGTTGGATTCATACTACACAAAGCAGTTTCACAGAACTCTTCTGTTTAGTTTTTATGGGAAGATATTCCCGTTTCCAACGAAGGCCTGAAAGGGCTCCAAATATCCACTTGCAGATTCTGCAAAAACACAGTTTCAAAGCTGCTCTATCAAAAGGAAGGCTTATCTCTCTGAGTTGAATGCACACATCATAAAGAGCTTTCTGAGAATGCTTCTGCCTTGTTTATATATGAAGATATTTCTTTTTCCACCATAGGCCTCAAATCGCTCCAAATGAACACTTGCAGATTCTACAAAAAGAGTGTTTCATAACTGCTCTAGCAAAGGAAAGGTTCACCTCCGTGAGTTGAACACACACATCACAAAGCAGTTTGTGAGAATGCTTCTGTCCAGTTTTTATGGGAAGATATTCCCGCTTCTAACAAAGGCCTGAAAGAGCTCCAAATATCCACTTGCAGATGCTGCAAAAAGACTCTTTCCAAACTGCTCCATGAAAAGGAAGGTTCAACTCTGTGAGTTGAATGCACACATCAAAAAGAAGTTTCAAAGAATGCTTCTGTCTAGGTATTATGTGACGATATTTCCTTTTCCACCATAGGCCTCAAAGCGCTCCAAATGAACACATGTAGATTCTACAAAAAGAGTGTTTCAAAGCTGCTCTTTCAAAAGAAGTGTTCAACTCTGTGAGTTGGATTCATACTTCACAAAGCAGTTTCACAGAACGTTTCTGTTTCGTTTTTATGGGAAGATATTCCCGTTTGCAACGAAGGCCTGAAAGGGCTCTAAGTATCCACTTGCAGATTCTGCCAAAACACAGTTTCAAAACTGCTCTATCAAAAGGAAGGCTTATCTCTCCGAGTTGAATGCACACATCATAAAGGGGTTTCTGAGAATGCTTCTGCCTGGTTTATATGGGAAGATATTTCCTTTTCCACCATAGGCCTCAAAGCGCTCCAAACGAACACTTGCAGATTCTACAAAAAGAGTGTTTCAAAACTGCTCTTTCAAAGGAAGTGTTCAACTCTGTGAGTTGGATTCATACTACACAAAGCAGTTTCACAGAACTCTTCTGTTTAGTTTTTATGGGAAGATATTCCCGTTTCCAACGAAGGCCTGAAAGGGCTCCAAATATCCACTTGCAGATTCTGCAAAAATACAGCTTCAAAACTGCTCTATCAAAAGGAAGGCTTATCTCTCTGAGTTGAATGCACACATCATAAAGAGCTTTCTGAGAATGCTTCTGCCTTGTTTATATATGAAGATATTTCTTTTTCCACCTTAGGCGTCAAATCGCTCCAAATGAACACTTGCAGATTCTACAAAAAGAGTGTTTCATAACTGCTCTAGCAAAGGAAAGGTTCACCTCTGTGAGTTGAACACACACATCTCAAAGCAGTTTGTGAGAATGCTTCTGTCCAGTTTTTATGGGAAGATATTCCCGCTTCTAGGAAAGGCCTGAAAGAGCTCCAAATATCCACTTGCAGATGCTGCAAAAAGACTCTTTCCAAACTGCTCCGTGAAAAGGAAGGTTCAACTCTGTGAGTTGAATGCACACATCATAAAGAAGTTTCAAAGAATGCTTCTGTCTAGGTATTATGTGACGATATTTCCTTTTCCACCATAGGCCTCAAAGCGCTCCAAATGAACACATGTAGATTCTACAAAAAGAGTGTTTCAAAGCTGCTCTTTCAAAAGAAGTGTTCAACTCTGTGAGTTGGATTCATACTTCACAAAGCAGTTTCACAGAACGTTTCTGTTTCGTTTTTATGGGAAGATATTCCCGTTTGCAACGAAGGCCTGAAAGGGCTCTAAGTATCCACTTGCAGATTCTGCCAAAACACAGTTTCAAAACTGCTCTATCAAAAGGAAGGCTTATCTCTCCGAGTTGAATGCACACATCATAAAGAGGTTTCTGAGAATGCTTCTGCCTGGTTTATATGTGAAGATATTTCCTTTTCCACCATAGGCCTCAAAGCGCTCCAAACGAACACTTGCAGATTCTACAAAAAGAGTGTTTCAAAACTGCTCTTTCAAAGGAAGTGTTCAACTCTGTGAGTTGGATTCATACTACACAAAGCAGTTTCACAGAACTCTTCTGTTTAGTTTTTATGGGAAGATATTCCCGTTTCCAACGAAGGCCTGAAAGGGCTCCAAATATCCACTTGCAGATTCTGCAAAAATACAGTTTCAAAGCTGCTCTATCAAAAGGAAGGCTTATCTCTCTGAGTTGAATGCACACATCATAAAGAGCTTTCTGAGAATGCTTCTGCCTTGTTTATATATGAAGATATTTCTTTTTCCACCATAGGCCTCCAAGCGCTCCAAATGAACACTTGCAGATTCTACAAAAAGAGTGTTTCATAACTGCTCTAGCAAAGGAAAGGTTCACCTCTGTGAGTTGAACACACACATCACAAAGCAGTTTGTGAGAATGCTTCGGTTTAGTTTTTATGGGAAGATATTCCCGCTTCTAACAAAGGCCTGAAAGAGCTCCAAATATCCACTTGCAGATGCTGCAAAAAGACTCTTTCCAAACTGCTCCATGAAAAAGAAGGTTCAACTCTGTGAGTTGAATGCACACATCATAAAGAAGTTTCAAAGAATGCTTCTGTCTAGGTTTTATGTGAAGATATTTCTTTTTCCACCATAGGCCTCAAAGCGCTCCAAATGAACACTTGCAGATTCTGCAAAAAGAGTGTTTCATAACTGCTCTAGCAAAGGAAAGGTTCACCTCTGTGAGTTGAACACACACATCACAAAGCAGTTTGTGAGAATGCTTCTGTCCAGTTTTAATGGGAAGATATTCCCGCTTCTAACAAAGGCCTGAAAGAGCTCCAAATATCCACTTGCAGATGCTGCAAAAAGACTCTTTCCAAACTGCTCCATGAAAAGGAATGTTCAACTCTGTGAGTTGAATGCACACATCATAAAGAAGTTTCAAAGAATGCTTCTGTCTAGGTTTTATATGAAGATATTTCCTTTTCCACCATAGGCCTCAAAGCGCTCCAAATGAACACTTGCAGATTCTACAAAAAGAGTGTTTGAAAGCTGCTCTTTCAAAAGAAGTGTTCAACTCTGTGAGTTGGATTCATACTTCACAAAGGAGTTTCACAGAACGCTTCTGTTTAGTTTTTATGGGAAGATATTCCCGTTTCCAACGAACGCCTGAAAGGGCTCCAAATATACACTTGCAGATTCTGCAAAAACACAGTTGCAAAACTGCTCTATCAAAAGGAAGGCTTATCTCTCCGAGTTGAATGCACACTTCATAAAGAGGTTTCTGAGAATGCTTCTGCCTGGATTATATGTGAAGATATTTCCTTTTCCACCATAGGCCTCAAAGCGCTCCAAACGAACACTTGCAGATTCTACAAAAAGAGTGTTTCAAAACTGCTCTTTGAAAGGAAGTGTTCAACTCTGTGAGTTGGATTCATACTACACAAAGCAGTTTCACAGAACTCTTCTGTTTAGTTTTTAATGGAAGATATTCCCGTTTCCAACGAAGGCCTGAAAGGGCTCCAAATATCCACTTGCAGATTCTGCAAAAACACAGTTTCAAAACTGCTCTATCAAAAGGAAGGCTTATCTCTCTGAGTTGAATGCACACATCATAAAGAGCTTTCTGAGAATGCTTCTGCCTTGTTTATATATGAAGATATTTCTTTTTCCACCATAGGCCTCAAATCGCTCCAAATGAACACTTGCAGATTCTACAAAAAGAGTGTTTCATAACTGCTCTAGCAAAGGAAAGGTTCACCTCTGTGAGTTGAACACACACATCACAAAGCAGTTTGTGAGAATGCTTCTGTCCAGTTTTTATGGGAAGATATTCCCGCTTCTAACAAAGGCCTGAAAGAGCTCCAAATATCCACTTGCAGATGCTGCCAAAAGACTCTTTCCAAACTGCTCCATGAAAAGGAAGGTTCAACTCTGTGAGTTGAATGCACACATCATAAAGAAGTTTCAAAGAATGCTTCTGTCTAGGTATTATGTGACGATATTTCCTTTTCCACCATAGGCCTCAAAGCGCTCCAAATGAACACATGTAGATTCTACAAAAAGAGTGTTTCAAAGCTGCTCTTTCAAAAGAAGTGTTCAACTCTGTGAGTTGGATTCATACTTCACAAAGCAGTTTCACAGAACGTTTCTGTTTCGTTTTTATGGGAAGATATTCCCGTTTGCAACGAAGGCCTGAAAGGGCTCTAAGTATCCACTTGCAGATTCTGCCAAAACACAGTTTCAAAACTGCTCTATCAAAAGGAAGGCTTATCTCTCCGAGTTGAATGCACACATCATAAAGAGGTTTCTGAGAATGCTTCTGCCTGGTTTATATGTGAAGATATTTCCTTTTCCACCATAGGCCTCAAAGCGCTCCAAACGAACACTTGCAGATTCTACAAAAAGAGTGTTTCAAAACTGCTCTTTCAAAGGAAGTGTTCAACTCTGTGAGTTGGATTCATACTACACAAAGCAGTTTCACAGAACTCTTCTGTTTAGTTTTTATGGGAAGATATTCCCGTTTCCAACGAAGGCCTGAAAGGGCTCCAAATATCCACTTGCAGATTCTGCAAAAATACAGTTTCAAAACTGCTCTATCAAAAGGAAGGCTTATCTCTCTGAGTTGAATGCACACATCATAAAGAGCTTTCTGAGAATGCTTCTGCCTTGTTTATATATGAAGATATTTCTTTTTCCACCATAGGCCTCAAATCGCTCCAAATGAACACTTGCAGATTCTACAAAAAGAGTGTTTCATAACTGCTCTAGCAAAGGAAAGGTTCACCTCTGTGAGTTGAACACACACATCTCAAAGCAGTTTGTGAGAATGCTTCGGTTTAGTTTTTATGGGAAGATATTCCCGCTTCTAGCAAAGGCCTGAAAGAGCTCCAAATATCCACTTGCAGATGCTGCAAAAAGACTCTTTCCAAACTGCTCCATGAAAAAGAAGGTTCAACTCTGTGAGTTGAATGCACACATCATAAAGAAGTTTCAAAGAATGCTTCTGTCTAGGTTTTATGTGAAGATATTTCTTTTTCCAACATAGGCCTCAAAGCGCTCCAAATGAACACTTGCAGATTCTACAAAAAGAGTGTTTCATAACTGCTCTAGCAAAGGAAAGGTTCACCTCTGTGAGTTGAACACACACATCACAAAGCAGTTTGTGAGAATGCTTCTGTCCAGTTTTAATGGGAAGATATTCCCGCTTCTAACAAAGGCCTGAAAGAGCTCCAAATATCCACTTGCAGATGCTGCAAAAAGACTCTTTCCAAACTGCTCCATGAAAAGGAATGTTCAACTCTGTGAGTTGAATGCACACATCATAAAGAAGTTTCAAAGAATGCTTCTGTCTAGGTTTTATGTGAAGATAATTCCCTTTCCACCATAGGCCTCAAAGCGCTCCAAATGAACACTTGCAGATTCTACAAAAAGAGTGTTTCAAAGCTGCTCTTTCAAAAGAAGTGTTCAACTCTGTGAGTTGGATTCATACTTCACAAAGCAGTTTCACAGAACGTTTCTGTTTCGTTTTTATGGGAAGATATTCCCGTTTGCAACGAAAGCCTGAAAGGGCTCTAAGTATCCACTTGCAGATTCTGCCAAAACACACTTTCAAAACTCCTGTATCAAAAGGAAGGCTTATCTCTCAGAGTTGAATGCACACATCATAAAGAGGTTTCTGAGAATGCTTCTGCCTGGTTTATATGTGAAGATATTTCCTTTTCCACCATAGGCCTCAAAGCGCTCCAAACGAACACTTGCAGATTCTACAAAAAGAGTGTTTCAAAACTGCTCTTTCAAAGGAAGTGTTCAACTCTGTGAGTTGGATTCATACTACACAAAGCAGTTTCACAGAACTCTTCTGTTTAGTTTTTATGGGAAGATATTCCCGTTTCCAACGAAAGCCTGAAAGGGCTCCAAATATCCAGTTGCAGATTCTGCAAAAACACAGGTTCAAAACTGCTCTATCAAAAGGAAGGCTTATCTCTCTGAGTTGAATGCACACATCATAAAGGGGTTTCTGAGAATGCTTCTGCCTTGTTTATATATGAAGATATTTCTTTTTCCACCATAGGCCTCAAAGCGCTCCAAATGAACACTTGCAGATTCTACAAAAAGAGTGTTTCATAACTGCTCTAGCAAAGGAAAGGTTCACCTCTGTGAGTTGAACACACACATCACAAAGCAGTTTGTGAGAATGCTTCGGTTTAGTTTTTATGGGAAGATATTCCCGCTTCTAACAAAGGCCTGAAAGAGCTCCAAATATCCACTTGCAGATGCTGCAAAAAGACTCTTTCCAAACTGCTCCATGAAAAAGAAGGTTCAACTCTGTGAGTTGAATGCACACATCATAAAGAAGTTTCAAAGAATGCTTCTGTCTAGGTTTTATGTGAAGATATTTCTTTTTCCACCATAGGCCTCAAAGCGCTCCAAATGAACACTTGCAGATTCTACAAAAAGAGTGTTTCATAACTGCTCTAGCAAAGGAAAGGTTCACCTCTGTGAGTTGAACACACACATCACAAAGCAGTTTGTGAGAATGCTTCTGTCCAGTTTTAATGGGAAGATATTCCCGCTTCTAACAAAGGCCTGAAAGAGCTCCAAATATCCACTTGCAGATGCTGCAAAAAGACTCTTTCCAAACTGCTCCATGAAAAGGAAAGTTCAACTCTGTGAGTTGAATGCACACATCATAAAGAAGTTTCAAAGAATGCTTCTGTCTAGGTATTATGTGACGATATTTCCTTTTCCACCATAGGCCTCAAAGCGCTCCAAATGAACACATGTAGATTCTACAAAAAGAGTGTTTCAAAGCTGCTCTTTCAAAGGAAGTGTTCAACTCTTTGAGTTGGATTCATACTTCACAAAGCAGTTTCACAGAACGTTTCTGTTTCGTTTTTATCGGAAGATATTCCCGTTTGCAACGAAGGCCTGAAAGGGCTCTAAGTATCCACTTGCAGATTCTGCCAAAACACAGTTTCAAAACTGCTCTATCAAAAGGAAGGCTTATCTCTCCGAGTTGAATGCACACATCATAAAGAGGTTTCTGAGAATGCTTCTGCCTGGTTTATATGTGAAGATATTTCCTTTTCCACCATAGGCCTCAAAGCGCTCCAAACGAACAATTGCAGATTCTACAAAAAGAGTGTTTCAAAACTGCTCTTTCAAAGGAAGTGTTCAACTCTGTGAGTTGGATTCATACTACACAAAGCAGTTTCACAGAACTCTTCTGTTTAGTTTTTATGGGAAGATATTCCCGTTTCCAACGAAGGCCTGAAAGGGCTCCAAATATCCACTTGCAGATTCTGCAAAAACACAGTTTCAAAGCTGCTCTATCAAAAGGAAGGCTTATCTCTCTGAGTTGAATGCACACATCATAAAGAGCTTTCTGAGAATGCTTCTGCCTTGTTTATATATGAAGATATTTCTTTTTCCACCATAGGCCTCAAATCGCTCCAAATGAACACTTGCAGATTCTACAAAAAGAGTGTTTCATAACTGCTCTAGCAAAGGAAAGGTTCACCTCCGTGAGTTGAACACACACATCACAAAGCAGTTTGTGAGAATGCTTCTGTCCAGTTTTTATGGGAAGATATTCCCGCTTCTAACAAAGGCCTGAAAGAGCTCCAAATATCCACTTGCAGATGCTGCAAAAAGACTCTTTCCAAACTGCTCCATGAAAAGGAAGGTTCAACTCTGTGAGTTGAATGCACACATCATAAAGAAGTTTCAAAGAATGCTTCTGTCTAGGTATTATGTGACGATATTTCCTTTTCCACCATAGGCCTCAAAGCGCTCCAAATGAACACATGTAGATTCTACAAAAAGAGTGTTTCAAAGCTGCTCTTTCAAAAGAAGTGTTCAACTCTGTGAGTTGGATTCATACTTCACAAAGCAGTTTCACAGAACGTTTCTGTTTCGTTTTTATGGGAAGATATTCCCGTTTGCAACGAAGGCCTGAAAGGGCTCTAAGTATCCACTTGCAGATTCTGCCAAAACACAGTTTCAAAACTGCTCTATCAAAAGGAAGGCTTATCTCTCCGAGTTGAATGCACACATCATAAAGGGGTTTCTGAGAATGCTTCTGCCTGGTTTATATGGGAAGATATTTCCTTTTCCACCATAGGCCTCAAAGCGCTCCAAACGAACACTTGCAGATTCTACAAAAAGAGTGTTTCAAAACTGCTCTTTCAAAGGAAGTGTTCAACTCTGTGAGTTGGATTCATACTACACAAAGCAGTTTCACAGAACTCTTCTGTTTAGTTTTTATGGGAAGATATTCCCGTTTCCAACGAAGGCCTGAAAGGGCTCCAAATATCCACTTGCAGATTCTGCAAAAATACAGTTTCAAAACTGCTCTATCAAAAGGAAGGCTTATCTCTCTGAGTTGAATGCACACATCATAAAGAGCTTTCTGAGAATGCTTCTGCCTTGTTTATATATGAAGATATTTCTTTTTCCACCTTAGGCGTCAAATCGCTCCAAATGAACACTTGCAGATTCTACAAAAAGAGTGTTTCATAACTGCTCTAGCAAAGGAAAGGTTCACCTCTGTGAGTTGAACACACACATCTCAAAGCAGTTTGTGAGAATGCTTCTGTCCAGTTTTTATGGGAAGATATTCCCGCTTCTAGGAAAGGCCTGAAAGAGCTCCAAATATCCACTTGCAGATGCTGCAAAAAGACTCTTTCCAAACTGCTCCGTGAAAAGGAAAGTTCAACTCTGTGAGTTGAATGCACACATCATAAAGAAGTTTCAAAGAATGCTTCTGTCTAGGTATTATGTGACGATATTTCCTTTTCCACCATAGGCCTCAAAGCGCTCCAAATGAACACATGTAGATTCTACAAAAAGAGTGTTTCAAAGCTGCTCTTTCAAAAGAAGCGTTCAACTCTGTGAGTTGGATTCATACTTCACAAAGCAGTTTCACAGAACGTTTCTGTTTCGTTTTTATGGGAAGATATTCCCGTTTGCAACGAAGGCCTGAAAGGGCTCTAAGTATCCACTTGCAGATTCTGCCAAAACACAGTTTCAAAACTGCTCTATCAAAAGGAAGGCTTATCTCTCCGAGTTGAATGCACACATCATAAAGAGGTTTCTGAGAATGCTTCTGCCTGGTTTATATGTGAAGATATTTCCTTTTCCACCATAGGCCTCAAAGCGCTCCAAACGAACACTTGCAGATTCTACAAAAAGAGTGTTTCAAAACTGCTCTTTCAAAGGAAGTGTTCAACTCTGTGAGTTGGATTCATACTACACAAAGCAGTTTCACAGAACTCTTCTGTTTAGTTTTTATGGGAAGATATTCCCGTTTCCAACGAAGGCCTGAAAGGGCTCCAAATATCCACTTGCAGATTCTGCAAAAATACAGTTTCAAAGCTGCTCTATCAAAAGGAAGGCTTATCTCTCTGAGTTGAATGCACACATCATAAAGAGCTTTCTGAGAATGCTTCTGCCTTGTTTATATATGAAGATATTTCTTTTTCCACCATAGGCCTCCAAGCGCTCCAAATGAACACTTGCAGATTCTACAAAAAGAGTGTTTCATAACTGCTCTAGCAAAGGAAAGGTTCACCTCTGTGAGTTGAACACACACATCACAAAGCAGTTTGTGAGAATGCTTCGGTTTAGTTTTTATGGGAAGATATTCCCGCTTCTAACAAAGGCCTGAAAGAGCTCCAAATATCCACTTGCAGATGCTGCAAAAAGACTCTTTCCAAACTGCTCCATGAAAAAGAAGGTTCAACTCTGTGAGTTGAATGCACACATCATAAAGAAGTTTCAAAGAATGCTTCTGTCTAGGTTTTATGTGAAGATATTTCTTTTTCCACCATAGGCCTCAAAGCGCTCCAAATGAACACTTGCAGATTCTGCAAAAAGAGTGTTTCATAACTGCTCTAGCAAAGGAAAGGTTCACCTCTGTGAGTTGAACACACACATCACAAAGCAGTTTGTGAGAATGCTTCTGTCCAGTTTTAATGGGAAGATATTCCCGCTTCTAACAAAGGCCTGAAAGAGCTCCAAATATCCACTTGCAGATGCTGCAAAAAGACTCTTTCCAAACTGCTCCATGAAAAGGAATGTTCAACTCTGTGAGTTGAATGCACACATCATAAAGAAGTTTCAAAGAATGCTTCTGTCTAGGTTTTATATGAAGATATTTCCTTTTCCACCATAGGCCTCAAAGCGCTCCAAATGAACACTTGCAGATTCTACAAAAAGAGTGTTTGAAAGCTGCTCTTTCAAAAGAAGTGTTCAACTCTGTGAGTTGGATTCATACTTCACAAAGGAGTTTCACAGAACGCTTCTGTTTAGTTTTTATGGGAAGATATTCCCGTTTCCAACGAACGCCTGAAAGGGCTCCAAATATACACTTGCAGATTCTGCAAAAACACAGTTGCAAAACTGCTCTATCAAAAGGAAGGCTTATCTCTCCGAGTTGAATGCACACTTCATAAAGAGGTTTCTGAGAATGCTTCTGCCTGGATTATATGTGAAGATATTTCCTTTTCCACCATAGGCCTCAAAGCGCTCCAAACGAACACTTGCAGATTCTACAAAAAGAGTGTTTCAAAACTGCTCTTTGAAAGGAAGTGTTCAACTCTGTGAGTTGGATTCATACTACACAAAGCAGTTTCACAGAACTCTTCTGTTTAGTTTTTAATGGAAGATATTCCCGTTTCCAACGAAGGCCTGAAAGGGCTCCAAATATCCACTTGCAGATTCTGCAAAAACACAGTTTCAAAACTGCTCTATCAAAAGGAAGGCTTATCTCTCTGAGTTGAATGCACACATCATAAAGAGCTTTCTGAGAATGCTTCTGCCTTGTTTATATATGAAGATATTTCTTTTTCCACCATAGGCCTCAAATCGCTCCAAATGAACACTTGCAGATTCTACAAAAAGAGTGTTTCATAACTGCTCTAGCAAAGGAAAGGTTCACCTCTGTGAGTTGAACACACACATCACAAAGCAGTTTGTGAGAATGCTTCTGTCCAGTTTTTATGGGAAGATATTCCCGCTTCTAACAAAGGCCTGAAAGAGCTCCAAATATCCACTTGCAGATGCTGCAAAAAGACTCTTTCCAAACTGCTCCATGAAAAGGAAGGTTCAACTCTGTGAGTTGAATGCACACATCATAAAGAAGTTTCAAAGAATGCTTCTGTCTAGGTATTATGTGACGATATTTCCTTTTCCACCATAGGCCTCAAAGCGCTCCAAATGAACACATGTAGATTCTACAAAAAGAGTGTTTCAAAGCTGCTCTTTCAAAAGAAGTGTTCAACTCTGTGAGTTGGATTCATACTTCACAAAGCAGTTTCACAGAACGTTTCTGTTTCGTTTTTATGGGAAGATATTCCCGTTTGCAACGAAGGCCTGAAAGGGCTCTAAGTATCCACTTGCAGATTCTGCCAAAACACAGTTTCAAAACTGCTCTATCAAAAGGAAGGCTTATCTCTCCGAGTTGAATGCACACATCATAAAGAGGTTTCTGAGAATGCTTCTGCCTGGTTTATATGTGAAGATATTTCCTTTTCCACCATAGGCCTCAAAGCGCTCCAAACGAACACTTGCAGATTCTACAAAAAGAGTGTTTCAAAACTGCTCTTTCAAAGGAAGTGTTCAACTCTGTGAGTTGGATTCATACTACACAAAGCAGTTTCACAGAACTCTTCTGTTTAGTTTTTATGGGAAGATATTCCCGTTTCCAACGAAGGCCTGAAAGGGCTCCAAATATCCACTTGCAGATTCTGCAAAAATACAGTTTCAAAACTGCTCTATCAAAAGGAAGGCTTATCTCTCTGAGTTGAATGCACACATCATAAAGAGCTTTCTGAGAATGCTTCTGCCTTGTTTATATATGAAGATATTTCTTTTTCCACCATAGGCCTCAAATCGCTCCAAATGAACACTTGCAGATTCTACAAAAAGAGTGTTTCATAACTGCTCTAGCAAAGGAAAGGTTCACCTCTGTGAGTTGAACACACACATCTCAAAGCAGTTTGTGAGAATGCTTCGGTTTAGTTTTTATGGGAAGATATTCCCGCTTCTAGCAAAGGCCTGAAAGAGCTCCAAATATCCACTTGCAGATGCTGCAAAAAGACTCTTTCCAAACTGCTCCATGAAAAAGAAGGTTCAACTCTGTGAGTTGAATGCACACATCATAAAGAAGTTTCAAAGAATGCTTCTGTCTAGGTTTTATGTGAAGATATTTCTTTTTCCAACATAGGCCTCAAAGCGCTCCAAATGAACACTTGCAGATTCTACAAAAAGAGTGTTTCATAACTGCTCTAGCAAAGGAAAGGTTCACCTCTGTGAGTTGAACACACACATCACAAAGCAGTTTGTGAGAATGCTTCTGTCCAGTTTTAATGGGAAGATATTCCCGCTTCTAACAAAGGCCTGAAAGAGCTCCAAATATCCACTTGCAGATGCTGCAAAAAGACTCTTTCCAAACTGCTCCATGAAAAGGAATGTTCAACTCTGTGAGTTGAATGCACACATCATAAAGAAGTTTCAAAGAATGCTTCTGTCTAGGTTTTATGTGAAGATAATTCCCTTTCCACCATAGGCCTCAAAGCGCTCCAAATGAACACTTGCAGATTCTACAAAAAGAGTGTTTCAAAGCTGCTCTTTCAAAAGAAGTGTTCAACTCTGTGAGTTGGATTCATACTTCACAAAGCAGTTTCACAGAACGTTTCTGTTTCGTTTTTATGGGAAGATATTCCCGTTTGCAACGAAAGCCTGAAAGGGCTCTAAGTATCCACTTGCAGATTCTGCCAAAACACACTTTCAAAACTCCTGTATCAAAAGGAAGGCTTATCTCTCAGAGTTGAATGCACACATCATAAAGAGGTTTCTGAGAATGCTTCTGCCTGGTTTATATGTGAAGATATTTCCTTTTCCACCATAGGCCTCAAAGCGCTCCAAACGAACACTTGCAGATTCTACAAAAAGAGTGTTTCAAAACTGCTCTTTCAAAGGAAGTGTTCAACTCTGTGAGTTGGATTCATACTACACAAAGCAGTTTCACAGAACTCTTCTGTTTAGTTTTTATGGGAAGATATTCCCGTTTCCAACGAAAGCCTGAAAGGGCTCCAAATATCCAGTTGCAGATTCTGCAAAAACACAGGTTCAAAACTGCTCTATCAAAAGGAAGGCTTATCTCTCTGAGTTGAATGCACACATCATAAAGGGGTTTCTGAGAATGCTTCTGCCTTGTTTATATATGAAGATATTTCTTTTTCCACCATAGGCCTCAAAGCGCTCCAAATGAACACTTGCAGATTCTACAAAAAGAGTGTTTCATAACTGCTCTAGCAAAGGAAAGGTTCACCTCTGTGAGTTGAACACACACATCACAAAGCAGTTTGTGAGAATGCTTCGGTTTAGTTTTTATGGGAAGATATTCCCGCTTCTAACAAAGGCCTGAAAGAGCTCCAAATATCCACTTGCAGATGCTGCAAAAAGACTCTTTCCAAACTGCTCCATGAAAAAGAAGGTTCAACTCTGTGAGTTGAATGCACACATCATAAAGAAGTTTCAAAGAATGCTTCTGTCTAGGTTTTATGTGAAGATATTTCTTTTTCCACCATAGGCCTCAAAGCGCTCCAAATGAACACTTGCAGATTCTACAAAAAGAGTGTTTCATAACTGCTCTAGCAAAGGAAAGGTTCACCTCTGTGAGTTGAACACACACATCACAAAGCAGTTTGTGAGAATGCTTCTGTCCAGTTTTAATGGGAAGATATTCCCGCTTCTAACAAAGGCCTGAAAGAGCTCCAAATATCCACTTGCAGATGCTGCAAAAAGACTCTTTCCAAACTGCTCCATGAAAAGGAAAGTTCAACTCTGTGAGTTGAATGCACACATCATAAAGAAGTTTCAAAGAATGCTTCTGTCTAGGTATTATGTGACGATATTTCCTTTTCCACCATAGGCCTCAAAGCGCTCCAAATGAACACATGTAGATTCTACAAAAAGAGTGTTTCAAAGCTGCTCTTTCAAAGGAAGTGTTCAACTCTTTGAGTTGGATTCATACTTCACAAAGCAGTTTCACAGAACGTTTCTGTTTCGTTTTTATCGGAAGATATTCCCGTTTGCAACGAAGGCCTGAAAGGGCTCTAAGTATCCACTTGCAGATTCTGCCAAAACACAGTTTCAAAACTGCTCTATCAAAAGGAAGGCTTATCTCTCCGAGTTGAATGCACACATCATAAAGAGGTTTCTGAGAATGCTTCTGCCTGGTTTATATGTGAAGATATTTCCTTTTCCACCATAGGCCTCAAAGCGCTCCAAACGAACAATTGCAGATTCTACAAAAAGAGTGTTTCAAAACTGCTCTTTCAAAGGAAGTGTTCAACTCTGTGAGTTGGATTCATACTACACAAAGCAGTTTCACAGAACTCTTCTGTTTAGTTTTTATGGGAAGATATTCCCGTTTCCAACGAAGGCCTGAAAGGGCTCCAAATATCCACTTGCAGATTCTGCAAAAACACAGTTTCAAAGCTGCTCTATCAAAAGGAAGGCTTATCTCTCTGAGTTGAATGCACACATCATAAAGAGCTTTCTGAGAATGCTTCTGCCTTGTTTATATATGAAGATATTTCTTTTTCCACCATAGGCCTCAAATCGCTCCAAATGAACACTTGCAGATTCTACAAAAAGAGTGTTTCATAACTGCTCTAGCAAAGGAAAGGTTCACCTCCGTGAGTTGAACACACACATCACAAAGCAGTTTGTGAGAATGCTTCTGTCCAGTTTTTATGGGAAGATATTCCCGCTTCTAACAAAGGCCTGAAAGAGCTCCAAATATCCACTTGCAGATGCTGCAAAAAGACTCTTTCCAAACTGCTCCATGAAAAGGAAGGTTCAACTCTGTGAGTTGAATGCACACATCATAAAGAAGTTTCAAAGAATGCTTCTGTCTAGGTATTATGTGACGATATTTCCTTTTCCACCATAGGCCTCAAAGCGCTCCAAATGAACACATGTAGATTCTACAAAAAGAGTGTTTCAAAGCTGCTCTTTCAAAAGAAGTGTTCAACTCTGTGAGTTGGATTCATACTTCACAAAGCAGTTTCACAGAACGTTTCTGTTTCGTTTTTATGGGAAGATATTCCCGTTTGCAACGAAGGCCTGAAAGGGCTCTAAGTATCCACTTGCAGATTCTGCCAAAACACAGTTTCAAAACTGCTCTATCAAAAGGAAGGCTTATCTCTCCGAGTTGAATGCACACATCATAAAGGGGTTTCTGAGAATGCTTCTGCCTGGTTTATATGGGAAGATATTTCCTTTTCCACCATAGGCCTCAAAGCGCTCCAAACGAACACTTGCAGATTCTACAAAAAGAGTGTTTCAAAACTGCTCTTTCAAAGGAAGTGTTCAACTCTGTGAGTTGGATTCATACTACACAAAGCAGTTTCACAGAACTCTTCTGTTTAGTTTTTATGGGAAGATATTCCCGTTTCCAACGAAGGCCTGAAAGGGCTCCAAATATCCACTTGCAGATTCTGCAAAAATACAGTTTCAAAACTGCTCTATCAAAAGGAAGGCTTATCTCTCTGAGTTGAATGCACACATCATAAAGAGCTTTCTGAGAATGCTTCTGCCTTGTTTATATATGAAGATATTTCTTTTTCCACCTTAGGCGTCAAATCGCTCCAAATGAACACTTGCAGATTCTACAAAAAGAGTGTTTCATAACTGCTCTAGCAAAGGAAAGGTTCACCTCTGTGAGTTGAACACACACATCTCAAAGCAGTTTGTGAGAATGCTTCTGTCCAGTTTTTATGGGAAGATATTCCCGCTTCTAGGAAAGGCCTGAAAGAGCTCCAAATATCCACTTGCAGATGCTGCAAAAAGACTCTTTCCAAACTGCTCCGTGAAAAGGAAAGTTCAACTCTGTGAGTTGAATGCACACATCATAAAGAAGTTTCAAAGAATGCTTCTGTCTAGGTATTATGTGACGATATTTCCTTTTCCACCATAGGCCTCAAAGCGCTCCAAATGAACACATGTAGATTCTACAAAAAGAGTGTTTCAAAGCTGCTCTTTCAAAAGAAGCGTTCAACTCTGTGAGTTGGATTCATACTTCACAAAGCAGTTTCACAGAACGTTTCTGTTTCGTTTTTATGGGAAGATATTCCCGTTTGCAACGAAGGCCTGAAAGGGCTCTAAGTATCCACTTGCAGATTCTGCCAAAACACAGTTTCAAAACTGCTCTATCAAAAGGAAGGCTTATCTCTCCGAGTTGAATGCACACATCATAAAGAGGTTTCTGAGAATGCTTCTGCCTGGTTTATATGTGAAGATATTTCCTTTTCCACCATAGGCCTCAAAGCGCTCCAAACGAACACTTGCAGATTCTACAAAAAGAGTGTTTCAAAACTGCTCTTTCAAAGGAAGTGTTCAACTCTGTGAGTTGGATTCATACTACACAAAGCAGTTTCACAGAACTCTTCTGTTTAGTTTTTATGGGAAGATATTCCCGTTTCCAACGAAGGCCTGAAAGGGCTCCAAATATCCACTTGCAGATTCTGCAAAAATACAGTTTCAAAGCTGCTCTATCAAAAGGAAGGCTTATCTCTCTGAGTTGAATGCACACATCATAAAGAGCTTTCTGAGAATGCTTCTGCCTTTTTTATATATGAAGATATTTCTTTTTCCACCATAGGCCTCCAAGCGCTCCAAATGAACACTTGCAGATTCTACAAAAAGAGTGTTTCATAACTGCTCTAGCAAAGGAAAGGTTCACCTCTGTGAGTTGAACACACACATCACAAAGCAGTTTGTGAGAATGCTTCGGTTTAGTTTTTATGGGAAGATATTCCCGCTTCTAACAAAGGCCTGAAAGAGCTCCAAATATCCACTTGCAGATGCTGCAAAAAGACTCTTTCCAAACTGCTCCATGAAAAAGAAGGTTCAACTCTGTGAGTTGAATGCACACATCATAAAGAAGTTTCAAAGAATGCTTCTGTCTAGGTTTTATGTGAAGATATTTCTTTTTCCACCATAGGCCTCAAAGCGCTCCAAATGAACACTTGCAGATTCTGCAAAAAGAGTGTTTCATAACTGCTCTAGCAAAGGAAAGGTTCACCTCTGTGAGTTGAACACACACATCACAAAGCAGTTTGTGAGAATGCTTCTGTCCAGTTTTAATGGGAAGATATTCCCGCTTCTAACAAAGGCCTGAAAGAGCTCCAAATATCCACTTGCAGATGCTGCAAAAAGACTCTTTCCAAACTGCTCCATGAAAAGGAATGTTCAACTCTGTGAGTTGAATGCACACATCATAAAGAAGTTTCAAAGAATGCTTCTGTCTAGGTTTTATATGAAGATATTTCCTTTTCCACCATAGGCCTCAAAGCGCTCCAAATGAACACTTGCAGATTCTACAAAAAGAGTGTTTGAAAGCTGCTCTTTCAAAAGAAGTGTTCAACTCTGTGAGTTGGATTCATACTTCACAAAGGAGTTTCACAGAACGCTTCTGTTTAGTTTTTATGGGAAGATATTCCCGTTTCCAACGAACGCCTGAAAGGGCTCCAAATATACACTTGCAGATTCTGCAAAAACACAGTTGCAAAACTGCTCTATCAAAAGGAAGGCTTATCTCTCCGAGTTGAATGCACACTTCATAAAGAGGTTTCTGAGAATGCTTCTGCCTGGATTATATGTGAAGATATTTCCTTTTCCACCATAGGCCTCAAAGCGCTCCAAACGAACACTTGCAGATTCTACAAAAAGAGTGTTTCAAAACTGCTCTTTGAAAGGAAGTGTTCAACTCTGTGAGTTGGATTCATACTACACAAAGCAGTTTCACAGAACTCTTCTGTTTAGTTTTTAATGGAAGATATTCCCGTTTCCAACGAAGGCCTGAAAGGGCTCCAAATATCCACTTGCAGATTCTGCAAAAACACAGTTTCAAAACTGCTCTATCAAAAGGAAGGCTTATCTCTCTGAGTTGAATGCACACATCATAAAGAGCTTTCTGAGAATGCTTCTGCCTTGTTTATATATGAAGATATTTCTTTTTCCACCATAGGCCTCAAATCGCTCCAAATGAACACTTGCAGATTCTACAAAAAGAGTGTTTCATAACTGCTCTAGCAAAGGAAAGGTTCACCTCTGTGAGTTGAACACACACATCACAAAGCAGTTTGTGAGAATGCTTCTGTCCAGTTTTTATGGGAAGATATTCCCGCTTCTAACAAAGGCCTGAAAGAGCTCCAAATATCCACTTGCAGATGCTGCAAAAAGACTCTTTCCAAACTGCTCCATGAAAAGGAAGGTTCAACTCTGTGAGTTGAATGCACACATCATAAAGAAGTTTCAAAGAATGCTTCTGTCTAGGTATTATGTGACGATATTTCCTTTTCCACCATAGGCCTCAAAGCGCTCCAAATGAACACATGTAGATTCTACAAAAAGAGTTTTTCAAAGCTGCTCTTTCAAAAGAAGTGTTCAACTCTGTGAGTTGGATTCATACTTCACAAAGCAGTTTCACAGAACGTTTCTGTTTCGTTTTTATCAGAAGATATTCCCGTTTGCAACGAAGGCCTGAAAGGGCTCCAAGTATCCACTTGCAGATTCTGCCAAAACACAGTTTCAAAACTGCTCTATCAAAAGGAAGGCTTATCTCTCCGAGTTGAATGCACACATCATAAAGAGGTTTCTGAGAATGCTTCTGCCTGGTTTATATGTGAAGATATTTCCTTTTCCAACATAGGCCTCAAAGCGCTCCAAACGAACACTTACAGATTCTACAAAAAGAGTGTTTCAAAACTGCTCTTTCAAAAGAAGTGTTCAACTCTGTGAGTTGGATTCATACTACACAAAGCAGTTTCACAGAACTCTTCTGTTTAGTTTTTATGGGAAGATATTCCCGTTTCCAACGAAGGCCTGAAAGGGCTCCAAATATCCACTTGCAGATTCTGCAAAAACACAGGTTCAAAACTGCTCTATCAAAAGGAAGGCTTATCTCTCTGAGTTGAATGCACATATCATAAAGGGGTTTCTGAGAATGCTTCTGCCTTGTTTATATATGAAGATATTTCTTTTTCCACCATAGGCCTCAAAGCGCTCCAAATGAACACTTGCAGATTCTACAAAAAGAGTGTTTCATAACTGCTCTAGCAAAGGAAAGGTTCACCTCTGTGAGTTGAACACACACATCACAAAGCAGTTTGTGAGAATGCTTCGGTTTAGTTTTTATGGGAAGATATTCCCGCTTCTAACAAAGGCCTGAAAGAGCTCCAAATATCCACTTGCAGATGCTGCAAAAAGACTCTTTCCAAACTGCTCCATGAAAAAGAAGGTTCAACTCTGTGAGTTGAATGCACACATCATAAAGAAGTTTCAAAGAATGCTTCTGTCTAGGTTTTATGTGAAGATATTTCTTTTTCCACCATAGGCCTCAAAGCGCTCCAAATGAACACTTGCAGATTCTACAAAAAGAGTGTTTCATAACTGCTCTAGCAAAGGAAAGGTTCACCTCTGTGAGTTGAACACACACATCACAAAGCAGTTTGTGAGAATGCTTCTGTCCAGTTTTAATGGGAAGATATTCCCGCTTCTAACAAAGGCCTGAAAGAGCTCCAAATATCCACTTGCAGATGCTGCAAAAAGACTCTTTCCAAACTGCTCCATGAAAAGGAATGTTCATCTCTGTGAGTTGAATGCACACATCATAAAGAAGTTTCAAAGAATGCTTCTGTCTAGGTTTTATGTGAAGATATTTCCCTTTCCACCATAGGCCTCAAAGCGCTCCAAATGAACACTTGCAGATTCTACAAAAAGAGTGTTTCAAAGCTGCTCTTTCAAAAGAAGTGTTCAACTCTGTGAGTTGGATTCATACTACACAAAGTAGTTTCACAGAACACTTCTGTTTAGTTTTTATGGGAAGATATTCCCGTTTCCAACGAAGGCCTGAAAGGGCTCCAAATATCCACTTGCAGATTCTGCAAAAACACAGGTTCAAAACTGCTCTATCAAAAGGAAGGCTTATCTCTCTGAGTTGAATGCACACATCATAAAGGGGTTTCTGAGAATGCTTCTGCCTGGTTTATATATGAAGATATTTCTTTTTCCACCATAGGCCTCAAAGCGCTCCAAATGAACACTTGCAAATTCTACAAAAAGAGTGTTTCATAACTGCTCTAGCAAAGGAAAGGTTCACCTCTGTGAGTTGAACACACACATCACAAAGCAGTTTGTGAGAATGCTTCGGTTTAGTTTTTATGGGAAGATATTCCCGCTTCTAACAAAGGCCTGAAAGAGCTCCAAATATCCACTTGCAGATGCTGCAAAAAGACTCTTTCCAAACTGCTCCATGAAAAAGAAGGTTCAACTCTGTGAGTTGAATGCACACATCATAAAGAAGTTTCAAAGAATGCTTCTGTCTAGGTTTTATGTGAAGATATTTCTTTTTCCACCATAGGCCTCAAAGCGCTCCAAATGAACACTTGCAGATTCTACAAAAAGAGTGTTTCATAACTGCTCTAGCAAAGGAAAGGTTCACCTCTGTGAGTTGAACACACACATCACAAAGCAGTTTGTGAGAATGCTTCTGTCCAGTTTTAATGGGAAGTTATTCCCGCTTCTAACAAAGGCCTGAAAGAGCTCCAAATATCCACTTGCAGATGCTGCAAAAAGACTCTTTCCAAACTGCTCCATGAAAAGGAATGTTCAACTCTGTGAGTTGAATGCACACATCATAAAGAAGTTTCAAAGAATGCTTCTGTCTAGGTTTTATGTGAAGATATTTCCTTTTCCACCATAGGCCTCAAAGCGCTCCAAATGAACACTTGCAGATTCTACAAAAAGAGTGTTTCAAAGCTGCTCTTTCAAAAGAAGTGTTCAACTCTGTGAGTTGGATTCATACTTCACAAAGGAGTTTCACAGAACGCTTCTGTTTAGTTTTTATGGGAAGATATTCCCGTTTCCAACGAAGGCCTGAAAGGGCTCCAAATATACACTTGCAGATTCTGCAAAAACACAGTTGCAAAACTGCTCTATCAAAAGGAAGGCTTATCTCTCCGAGTTGAATGCACACATCATAAAGAGGTTTCTGAGAATGCTTCTGCCTGGATTATATGTGAAGATATTTCCTTTTCCACCATAGTCCTCAAAGCGCTCCAAACGAACACTTTCAGATTCTACAAAAAGAGTGTTTCAAAACTGCTCTTTGAAAGGAAGTGTTCAACTCTGTGAGTTGGATTCATACTACACAAAGCAGTTTCACAGAACTCTTCTGTTTAGTTTTTAATGGAAGATATTCCCGTTTCCAACGAAGGCCTGAAAGGGCTCCAAATATCCACTTGCAGATTCTGCAAAAACACAGTTTCAAAACTGCTCTATCAAAAGGAAGGCATATCTCTCTGAGTTGAATGCACACATCATAAAGAGCTTTCTGAGAATGCTTCTGCCTTGTTTATATATGCAGATATTTCTTTTTCCACCATAGGCCTCAAATCGCTCCAAATGAACACTTGCAGATTCTACAAAAAGGGTGTTTCATAACTGCTCTAGCAAAGGAAAGGTTCACCTCTGTGAGTTGAACACACACATCACAAAGCAGTTTGTGAGAATGCTTCTGTCCAGTTTTTATGGGAAGATATTCCCGCTTCTAACAAAGGCCTGAAAGAGCTCCAAATATCCACTTGCAGATGCTGCAAAAAGACTCTTTCCAAACTGCTCCATGAAAAGGAAGGTTCAACTCTGTGAGTTGAATGCACACATCATAAAGAAGTTTCAAAGAATGCTTCTGTCTAGGTATTATGTGACGATATTTCCTTTTCCACCATAGGCCTCAAAGCGCTCCAAATGAACACATGTAGATTCTACAAAAAGAGTGTTTCAAAGCTGCTCTTTCAAAAGAAGTGTTCAACTCTGTGAGTTGGATTCATACTTCACAAAGCAGTTTCACAGAACGTTTCTGTTTCGTTTTTATCAGAAGATATTCCCGTTTGCAACGAAGGCCTGAAAGGGCTCCAAGTATCCACTTGCAGATTCTGCCAAAACACAGTTTCAAAACTGCTCTATCAAAAGGAAGGCTTATCTCTCCGAGTTGAATGCACACATCATAAAGAGGTTTCTGAGAATGCTTCTGCCTGGTTTATATGTGAAGATATTTCCTTTTCCAACATAGGCCTCAAAGCGCTCCAAACGAACACTTACAGATTCTACAAAAAGAGTGTTTCAAAACTGCTCTTTCAAAAGAAGTGTTCAACTCTGTGAGTTGGATTCATACTACACAAAGCAGTTTCACAGAACTCTTCTGTTTAGTTTTTATGGGAAGATATTCCCGTTTCCAACGAAGGCCTGAAAGGGCTCCAAATATCCACTTGCAGATTCTGCAAAAACACAGGTTCAAAACTGCTCTATCAAAAGGAAGGCTTATCTCTCTGAGTTGAATGCACATATCATAAAGGGGTTTCTGAGAATGCTTCTGCCTTGTTTATATATGAAGATATTTCTTTTTCCACCATAGGCCTCAAAGCGCTCCAAATGAACACTTGCAGATTCTACAAAAAGAGTGTTTCATAACTGCTCTAGCAAAGGAAAGGTTCACCTCTGTGAGTTGAACACACACATCACAAAGCAGTTTGTGAGAATGCTTCGGTTTAGTTTTTATGGGAAGATATTCCCGCTTCTAACAAAGGCCTGAAAAAGCTCCAAATATCCACTTGCAGATGCTGCAAAAAGACTCTTTCCAAACTGCTCCATGAAAAAGAAGGTTCAACTCTGTGAGTTGAATGCACACATCATAAAGAAGTTTCAAAGAATGCTTCTGTCTAGGTTTTATGTGAAGATATTTCTTTTTCCACCATAGGCCTCAAAGCGCTCCAAATGAACACTTGCAGATTCTACAAAAAGAGTGTTTCATAACTGCTCTAGCAAAGGAAAGGTTCACCTCTGTGAGTTGAACACACACATCACAAAGCAGTTTGTGAGAATGCTTCTGTCCAGTTTTAATGGGAAGATATTCCCGCTTCTAACAAAGGCCTGAAAGAGCTCCAAATATCCACTTGCAGATGCTGCAAAAAGACTCTTTCCAAACTGCTCCATGAAAAGGAATGTTCATCTCTGTGAGTTGAATGCACACATCATAAAGAAGTTTCAAAGAATGCTTCTGTCTAGGTTTTATGTGAAGATATTTCCCTTTCCACCATAGGCCTCAAAGCGCTCCAAATGAACACTTGCAGATTCTACAAAAAGAGTGTTTCAAAGCTGCTCTTTCAAAAGAAGTGTTCAACTCTGTGAGTTGGATTCATACTTCACAAAGCAGTTTCACAGAACGTTTCTGTTTCGTTTTTATGGGAAGATATTCCCGTTTGCAACCAAAGCCTGAAAGGGCTCTAAGTATCCACTTGCAGATTCTGCCAAAACACACTTTCATAACTGCTCTATCAAAAGGAAGGCTTATCTCTCCGAGTTGAATGCACACATCATAAAGAGGTTTCTGAGAATGCTTCTGCCTGGTTTATATGTGAAGATATTTCCTTTTCCACCATAGGCCTCAAAGCGCTCCAAACGAACACTTGCAGATTCTACAAAAAGAGTGTTTCAAAACTGCTCTTTCAAAGGAAGTGTTCAACTCTGTGAGTTGGATTCATACTTCACAAAGCAGTTTCACAGAACGTTTCTGTTTCGTTTTTATGGGAAGATATTCCCGTTTGCAACGAAAGCCTGAAAGGGCTCTAAGTATCCACTTGCAGATTCTGCCAAAACACACTTTCAAAACTGCTCTATCAAAAGGAAGGCTTATCTCTCTGAGTTGAATGCACACATCATAAAGGGGTTTCTGAGAATGCTTCTGCCTTGTTTATATATGAAGATATTTCTTTTTCCACCATAGGCCTCAAAGCGCTCCAAATGAACACTTGCAAATTCTACAAAAAGAGTGTTTCATAACTGCTCTAGCAAAGGAAAGGTTCACCTCTGTGAGTTGAATACACACATCACAAAGCAGTTTGTGAGAATGCTTCGGTTTAGTTTTTATGGGAAGATATTCCCGCTTCTAACAAAGGCCTGAAAGAGCTCCAAATATCCACTTGCAGATGCTGCAAAAAGACTCTTTCCAAACTGCTCCATGAAAAAGAAGGTTCAACTCTGTGAGTTGAATGCACACATCATAAAGAAGTTTCAAAGAATGCTTCTGTCTAGGTTTTATGTGAAGATATTTCTTTTTCCACCATAGGCCTCAAAGCGCTCCAAATGAACACTTGCAGATTCTACAAAAAGAGTGTTTCATAACTGCTCTAGCAAAGGAAAGGTTCACCTCTGTGAGTTGAACACACACATCACAAAGCAGTTTGTGAGAATGCTTCTGTCCAGTTTTAATGGGAAGATATTCCCGCTTCTAACAAAGGCCTGAAAGAGCTCCAAATATCCACTTGCAGATGCTGCAAAAAGACTCTTTCCAAACTGCTCCATGAAAAGCAATGTTCAACTCTGTGAGTTGAATGCACACATCATAAAGAAGTTTCAAAGAATGCTTCTGTCTAGGTTTTATGTGAAGATATTTCCTTTTCCACCATAGGCCTCAAAGCGCTCCAAACGAACACTTGCAGATTCTACAAAAAGAGTGTTTCAAAACTGCTCTTTGAAAGGAAGTGTTCAACTCTGTGAGTTGGATTCATACTACACAAAGCAGTTTCACAGAACTCTTCTGTTTAGTTTTTAATGGAAGATATTCCCGTTTCCAACGAAGGCCTGAAAGGGCTCCAAATATCCACTTGCAGATTCTGCAAAAACACAGTTTCAAAATTGCTCTATCAAAAGGAAGGCTTATCTCTCTGAGTTGAATGCACACATCATAAAGAGCTTTCTGAGAATGCTTCTGCCTTGTTTATATATGAAGATATCTCTTTTTCCACCATAGGCCTCAAATCGCTCCAAATGAACACTTGCAGATTCTACAAAAAGAGTGTTTCATAACTGCTCTAGCAAAGGAAAGGTTCACCTCTGTGAGTTGAACACACACATCACAAAGCAGTTTGTGAGAATGCTTCTGTCCAGTTTTTATGGGAAGATATTCCCGCTTCTAACAAAGGCCTGAAAGAGCTCCAAATATCCACTTGCAGATGCTGCAAAAAGACTCTTTCCAAACTGCTCCATGAAAAGGAAAGTTCAACTCTGTGAGTTGAATGCACACATCATAAAGAAGTTTCAAAGAATGCTTCTGTCTAGGTATTATGTGACGATATTTCCTTTTCCACCATAGGCCTCAAAGCGCTCCAAATGAACACATGTAGATTCTACAAAAAGAGTGTTTCAAAGCTGCGCTTTCAAAAGAAGTGTTCAACTCTGTGAGTTGGATTCATACTTCACAAAGCAGTTTCACAGAACGTTTCTGTTTCGTTTTTATGGGAAGATATTCCCGTTTGCAACGAAGGCCTGAAAGGGCTCTAAGTATACACTTGCAGATTCTGCCAAAACACAGTTTCAAAACTGCTCTATCAAAAGGAAGGCTTATCTCTCCGAGTTGAATGCACACATCATAAAGAGGTTTCTGAGAATGCTTCTGCCTGGTTTATATGTGAAGATATTTCCTTTTCCACCATAGGCCTCAAAGCGCTCCAAACGAACACTTGCAGATTCTACAAAAAGAGTGTTTCAAAACTGCTCTTTGAAAGGAAGTGTTCAACTCTGTGAGTTGGATTCATACTACACAAAGCAGTTTCACAGAACTCTTCTGTTTAGTTTTTAATGGAAGATATTCCCGTTTCCAACGAAGGCCTGAAAGGGCTCCAAATATCCACTTGCAGATTCTGCAAAAACACAGGTTCAAAACTGCTCTATCAAAAGGAAGGCTTATCTCTCTGAGTTGAATGCACATATCATAAAGGGGTTTCTGAGAATGCTTCTGCCTTGTTTATATATGAAGATATTTCTTTTTCCACCATAGGCCTCAAAGCGCTCCAAATGAACACTTGCAGATTCTACAAAAAGAGTGTTTCATAACTGCTCTAGCAAAGGAAAGGTTCACCTCTGTGAGTTGAACACACACATCACAAAGCAGTTTGTGAGAATGCTTCGGTTTAGTTTTTATGGGAAGATATTCCCGCTTCTAACAAAGGCCTGAAAGAGCTCCAAATATCCACTTGCAGATGCTGCAAAAAGACTCTTTCCAAACTGCTCCATGAAAAAGAAGGTTCAACTCTGTGAGTTGAATGCACACATCATAAAGAAGTTTCAAAGAATGCTTCTGTCTAGGTTTTATGTGAAGATATTTCTTTTTCCACCATAGGCCTCAAAGCGCTCCAAATGAACACTTGCAGATTCTACAAAAAGAGTGTTTCATAACTGCTCTAGCAAAGGAAAGGTTCACCTCTGTGAGTTGAACACACACATCACAAAGCAGTTTGTGAGAATGCTTCTGTCCAGTTTTAATGGGAAGATATTCCCGCTTCTAACAAAGGCCTGAAAGAGCTCCAAATATCCACTTGCAGATGCTGCAAAAAGACTCTTTCCAAACTGCTCCATGAAAAGGAATGTTCATCTCTGTGAGTTGAATGCACACATCATAAAGAAGTTTCAAAGAATGCTTCTGTCTAGGTTTTATGTGAAGATATTTCCCTTTCCACCATAGGCCTCAAAGCGCTCCAAATGAACACTTGCAGATTCTACAAAAAGAGTGTTTCAAAGCTGCTCTTTCAAAAGAAGTGTTCAACTCTGTGAGTTGGATTCATACTTCACAAAGCAGTTTCACAGAACGTTTCTGTTTCGTTTTTATGGGAAGATATTCCCGTTTGCAACCAAAGCCTGAAAGGGCTCTAAGTATCCACTTGCAGATTCTGCCAAAACACACTTTCATAACTGCTCTATCAAAAGGAAGGCTTATCTCTCCGAGTTGAATGCACACATCATAAAGAGGTTTCTGAGAATGCTTCTGCCTGGTTTATATGTGAAGATATTTCCTTTTCCACCATAGGCCTCAAAGCGCTCCAAACGAACACTTGCAGATTCTACAAAAAGAGTGTTTCAAAACTGCTCTTTCAAAGGAAGTGTTCAACTCTGTGAGTTGGATTCATACTACACAAAGTAGTTTCACAGAACACTTCTGTTTAGTTTTTATGGGAAGATATTCCCGTTTCCAACGAAGGCCTGAAAGGGCTCCAAATATCCACTTGCAGATTCTGCAAAAACACAGGTTCAAAACTGCTCTATCAAAAGGAAGGCTTATCTCTCTGAGTTGAATGCACACATCATAAAGGGGTTTCTGAGAATGCTTCTGCCTTGTTTATATATGAAGATATTTCTTTTTCCACCATAGGCCTCAAAGCGCTCCAAATGAACACTTGCAAATTCTACAAAAAGAGTGTTTCATAACTGCTCTAGCAAAGGAAAGGTTCACCTCTGTGAGTTGAACACACACATCACAAAGCAGTTTGTGAGAATGCTTCGGTTTAGTTTTTATGGGAAGATATTCCCGCTTCTAACAAAGGCCTGAAAGAGCTCCAAATATCCACTTGCAGATGCTGCGAAAAGACTCTTTCCAAACTGCTCCATGAAAAAGAAGGTTCAACTCTGTGAGTTGAATGCACACATCATAAAGAAGTTTCAAAGAATGCTTCTGTCTAGGTTTTATGTGAAGATATTTCTTTTTCCACCATAGGCCTCAAAGCGCTCCAAATGAACACTTGCAGATTCTACAAAAAGAGTGTTTCATAACTGCTCTAGCAAAGGAAAGGTTCACCTCTGTGAGTTGAACACACACATCACAAAGCAGTTTGTGAGAATGCTTCTGTCCAGTTTTTATGGGAAGATATTCCCGCTTCTAACAAAGGCCTGAAAGAGCTCCAAATATCCACTTGCAGATGCTGCAAAAAGACTCTTTCCAAACTGCTCCATGAAAAGCAATGTTCAACTCTGTGAGTTGAATGCACACATCATAAAGAAGTTTCAAAGAATGCTTCTGTCTAGGTTTTATGTGAAGATATTTCCTTTTCCACCATAGGCCTCAAAGCGCTCCAAATGAACACTTGCAGATTCTACAAAAAGAGTGTTTCAAAGCTGCTCTTTCAAAAGAAGTGTTCAACTCTGTGAGTTGGATTCATACTTCACAAAGGAGTTTCACAGAACGCTTCTGTTTAGTTTTTATGGGAAGATATTCCCGTTTCCAACGAAGGCCTGAAAGGGCTCCAAATATACACTTGCAGATTCTGCAAAAACACAGTTGCAAAACTGCTCTATCAAAAGGAAGGCTTATCTCTCCGAGTTGAATGCACACATCATAAAGAGGTTTCTGAGAATGCTTCTGCCTGGATTATATGTGAAGATATTTCCTTTTCCACCGTAGGCCTCAAAGCGCTCCAAACGAACACTTGCAGATTCTACAAAAAGAGTGTTTCAAAACTGCTCTTTGAAAGGAAGTGTTCAACTCTGTGAGTTGGATTCATACTACACAAAGCAGTTTCACAGAACTCTTCTGTTTAGTTTTTATGGGAAGATATTCCCGTTTCCAACGAAGGCCTGAAAGGGCTCCAAATATCCACTTGCAGATTCTGCAAAAACACAGTTTCAAAACTGCTCTATCAAAAGGAAGGCTTATCTCTCTGAGTTGAATGCACACATCATAAAGAGCTTTCTGAGAATGCTTCTGCCTTGTTTATATATGCAGATATTTCTTTTTCCACCATAGGCCTCAAATCGCTCCAAATGAACACTTGCAGATTCTACAAAAAGGGTGTTTCATAACTGCTCTAGCAAAGGAAAGGTTCACCTCTGTGAGTTGAACACACACATCACAAAGCAGTTTGTGAGAATGCTTCTGTCCAGTTTTTATGGGAAGATATTCCCGCTTCTAACAAAGGCCTGAAAGAGCTCCAAATATCCACTTGCAGATGCTGCAAAAAGACTCTTTCCAAACTGCTCCATGAAAAGGAAGGTTCAACTCTGTGAGTTGAATGCACACATCATAAAGAAGTTTCAAAGAATGCTTCTGTCTAGGTATTATGTGACGATATTTCCTTTTCCACCATAGGCCTCAAAGCGCTCCAAATGAACACATGTAGATTCTACAAAAAGAGTGTTTCAAAGCTGCTCTTTCAAAAGAAGTGTTCAACTCTGTGAGTTGGATTCATACTTCACAAAGCAGTTTCACAGAACGTTTCTGTTTCGTTTTTATCAGAAGATATTCCCGTTTGCAACGAAGGCCTGAAAGGGCTCCAAGTATCCACTTGCAGATTCTGCCAAAACACAGTTTCAAAACTGCTCTATCAAAAGGAAGGCTTATCTCTCCGAGTTGAATGCACACATCATAAAGAGGTTTCTGAGAATGCTTCTGCCTGGTTTATATGTGAAGATATTTCCTTTTCCAACATAGGCCTCAAAGCGCTCCAAACGAACACTTACAGATTCTACAAAAAGAGTGTTTCAAAACTGCTCTTTCAAAAGAAGTGTTCAACTCTGTGAGTTGGATTCATACTACACAAAGCAGTTTCACAGAACTCTTCTGTTTAGTTTTTATGGGAAGATATTCCCGTTTCCAACGAAGGCCTGAAAGGGCTCCAAATATCCACTTGCAGATTCTGCAAAAACACAGGTTCAAAACTGCTCTATCAAAAGGAAGGCTTATCTCTCTGAGTTGAATGCACATATCATAAAGGGGTTTCTGAGAATGCTTCTGCCTTGTTTATATATGAAGATATTTCTTTTTCCACCATAGGCCTCAAAGCGCTCCAAATGAACACTTGCAGATTCTACAAAAAGAGTGTTTCATAACTGCTCTAGCAAAGGAAAGGTTCACCTCTGTGAGTTGAACACACACATCACAAAGCAGTTTGTGAGAATGCTTCGGTTTAGTTTTTATGGGAAGATATTCCCGCTTCTAACAAAGGCCTGAAAGAGCTCCAAATATCCACTTGCAGATGCTGCAAAAAGACTCTTTCCAAACTGCTCCATGAAAAAGAAGGTTCAACTCTGTGAGTTGAATGCACACATCATAAAGAAGTTTCAAAGAATGCTTCTGTCTAGGTTTTATGTGAAGATATTTCTTTTTCCACCATAGGCCTCAAAGCGCTCCAAATGAACACTTGCAGATTCTACAAAAAGAGTGTTTCATAACTGCTCTAGCAAAGGAAAGGTTCACCTCTGTGAGTTGAACACACACATCACAAAGCAGTTTGTGAGAATGCTTCTGTCCAGTTTTAATGGGAAGATATTCCCGCTTCTAACAAAGGCCTGAAAGAGCTCCAAATATCCACTTGCAGATGCTGCAAAAAGACTCTTTCCAAACTGCTCCATGAAAAGGAATGTTCATCTCTGTGAGTTGAATGCACACATCATAAAGAAGTTTCAAAGAATGCTTCTGTCTAGGTTTTATGTGAAGATATTTCCCTTTCCACCATAGGCCTCAAAGCGCTCCAAATGAACACTTGCAGATTCTACAAAAAGAGTGTTTCAAAGCTGCTCTTTCAAAAGAAGTGTTCAACTCTGTGAGTTGGATTCATACTTCACAAAGCAGTTTCACAGAACGTTTCTGTTTCGTTTTTATGGGAAGATATTCCCGTTTGCAACCAAAGCCTGAAAGGGCTCTAAGTATCCACTTGCAGATTCTGCCAAAACACACTTTCATAACTGCTCTATCAAAAGGAAGGCTTACCTCTCCGAGTTGAATGCACACATCATAAAGAGGTTTCTGAGAATGCTTCTGCCTGGTTTATATGTGAAGATATTTCCTTTTCCACCATAGGCCTCAAAGCGCTCCAAACGAACACTTGCAGATTCTACAAAAAGAGTGTTTCAAAACTGCTCTTTCAAAGGAAGTGTTCAACTCTGTGAGTTGGATTCATACTACACAAAGCAGTTTCACAGAACTCTTCTGTTTAGTTTTTATGGGAAGATATTCCCGTTTCCAACGAAGGCCTGAAAGGGCTCCAAATATCCACTTGCAGATTCTGCAAAAACACAGGTTCAAAACTGCTCTATCAAAAGGAAGGCTTATCTCTCTGAGTTGAATGCACACATCATAAAGGGGTTTCTGAGAATGCTTCTGCCTTGTTTATATATGAAGATATTTCTTTTTCCACCATAGGCCTCAAAGCGCTCCAAATGAACACTTGCAAATTCTACAAAAAGAGTGTTTCATAACTGCTCTAGCAAAGGAAAGGTTCACCTCTGTGAGTTGAACACACACATCACAAAGCAGTTTGTGAGAATGCTTCGGTTTAGTTTTTATGGGAAGATATTCCCGCTTCTAACAAAGGCCTGAAAGAGCTCCAAATATCCACTTGCAGATGCTGCAAAAAGACTCTTTCCAAACTGCTCCATGAAAAAGAAGGTTCAACTCTGTGAGTTGAATGCACACATCATAAAGAAGTTTCAAAGAATGCTTCTGTCTAGGTTTTATGTGAAGATATTTCTTTTTCCACCATAGGCCTCAAAGCGCTCCAAATGAACACTTGCAGATTCTACAAAAAGAGTGTTTCATAACTGCTCTAGCAAAGGAAAGGTTCACCTCTGTGAGTTGAACACACACATCACAAAGCAGTTTGTGAGAATGCTTCTGTCCAGTTTTAATGGGAAGATATTCCCGCTTCTAACAAAGGCCTGAAAGAGCTCCAAATATCCACTTGCAGATGCTGCAAAAAGACTCTTTCCAAACTGCTCCATGAAAAGCAATGTTCAACTCTGTGAGTTGAATGCACACATCATAAAGAAGTTTCAAAGAATGCTTCTGTCTAGGTTTTATGTGAAGATATTTCCTTTTCCACCATAGGCCTCAAAGCGCTCCAAACGAACACTTGCAGATTCTACAAAAAGAGTGTTTCAAAACTGCTCTTTGAAAGGAAGTGTTCAACTCTGTGAGTTGGATTCATACTACACAAAGCAGTTTCACAGAACTCTTCTGTTTAGTTTTTAATGGAAGATATTCCCGTTTCCAACGAAGGCCTGAAAGGGCTCCAAATATCCACTTGCAGATTCTGCAAAAACACAGTTTCAAAATTGCTCTATCAAAAGGAAGGCTTATCTCTCTGAGTTGAATGCACACATCATAAAGAGCTTTCTGAGAATGCTTCTGCCTTGTTTATATATGAAGATATCTCTTTTTCCACCATAGGCCTCAAATCGCTCCAAATGAACACTTGCAGATTCTACAAAAAGAGTGTTTCATAACTGCTCTAGCAAAGGAAAGGTTCACCTCTGTGAGTTGAACACACACATCACAAAGCAGTTTGTGAGAATGCTTCTGTCCAGTTTTTATGGGAAGATATTCCCGCTTCTAACAAAGGCCTGAAAGAGCTCCAAATATCCACTTGCAGATGCTGCAAAAAGACTCTTTCCAAACTGCTCCATGAAAAGGAAAGTTCAACTCTGTGAGTTGAATGCACACATCATAAAGAAGTTTCAAAGAATGCTTCTGTCTAGGTATTATGTGACGATATTTCCTTTTCCACCATAGGCCTCAAAGCGCTCCAAATGAACACATGTAGATTCTACAAAAAGAGTGTTTCAAAGCTGCGCTTTCAAAAGAAGTGTTCAACTCTGTGAGTTGGATTCATACTTCACAAAGCAGTTTCACAGAACGTTTCTGTTTCGTTTTTATGGGAAGATATTCCCGTTTGCAACGAAGGCCTGAAAGGGCTCTAAGTATACACTTGCAGATTCTGCCAAAACACAGTTTCAAAACTGCTCTATCAAAAGGAAGGCTTATCTCTCCGAGTTGAATGCACACATCATAAAGAGGTTTCTGAGAATGCTTCTGCCTGGTTTATATGTGAAGATATTTCCTTTTCCACCATAGGCCTCAAAGCGCTCCAAACGAACACTTGCAGATTCTACAAAAAGAGTGTTTCAAAACTGCTCTTTGAAAGGAAGTGTTCAACTCTGTGAGTTGGATTCATACTACACAAAGCAGTTTCACAGAACTCTTCTGTTTAGTTTTTAATGGAAGATATTCCCGTTTCCAACGAAGGCCTGAAAGGGCTCCAAATATCCACTTGCAGATTCTGCAAAAACACAGTTTCAAAACTGCTCTATCAAAAGGAAGGCTTATCTCTCTGAGTTGAATGCACACATCATAAAGAGCTTTCTGAGAATGCTTCTGCCTTGTTTATATATGAAGATATTTCTTTTTCCACCATAGGCCTCAAATCGCTCCAAATGAACACTTGCAGATTCTACAAAAAGAGTGTTTCATAACTGCTCTAGCAAAGGAAAGGTTCACCTCTGTGAGTTGAACACACACATCACAAAGCAGTTTGTGAGAATGCTTCTGTCCAGTTTTTATGGGAAGATATTCCCGCTTCTAACAAAGGCCTGAAAGAGCTCCATATATCCACTTGCAGATGCTGCAAAAAGACTCTTTCCAAACTGCTCCATGAAAAGGAAGGTTCAACTCTGTGAGTTGAATGCACACATCATAAAGAAGTTTCAAAGAATGCTTCTGTCTAGGTATTATGTGACGATATTTCCTTTTCCACCATAGGCCTCAAAGCGCTCCAAATGAACACATGTAGATTCTACAAAAAGAGTGTTTCAAAGCTGCTCTTTCAAAAGAAGTGTTCAACTCTGTGAGTTGGATTCATACTTCACAAAGCAGTTTCACAGAACGTTTCTGTTTCGTTTTTATCAGAAGATATTCCCGTTTGCAACGAAGGCCTGAAAGGGCTCCAAGTATCCACTTGCAGATTCTGCCAAAACACAGTTTCAAAACTGCTCTATCAAAAGGAAGGCTTATCTCTCCGAGTTGAATGCACACATCATAAAGAGGTTTCTGAGAATGCTTCTGCCTGGTTTATATGTGAAGATATTTCCTTTTCCAACATAGGCCTCAAAGCGCTCCAAACGAACACTTACAGATTCTACAAAAAGAGTGTTTCAAAACTGCTCTTTCAAAAGAAGTGTTCAACTCTGTGAGTTGGATTCATACTACACAAAGCAGTTTCACAGAACTCTTCTGTTTAGTTTTTATGGGAAGATATTCCCGTTTCCAACGAAGGCCTGAAAGGGCTCCAAATATCCACTTGCAGATTCTGCAAAAACACAGGTTCAAAACTGCTCTATCAAAAGGAAGGCTTATCTCTCTGAGTTGAATGCACATATCATAAAGGGGTTTCTGAGAATGCTTCTGCCTTGTTTATATATGAAGATATTTCTTTTTCCACCATAGGCCTCAAAGCGCTCCAAATGAACACTTGCAGATTCTACAAAAAGAGTGTTTCATAACTGCTCTAGCAAAGGAAAGGTTCACCTCTGTGAGTTGAACACACACATCACAAAGCAGTTTGTGAGAATGCTTCGGTTTAGTTTTTATGGGAAGATATTCCCGCTTCTAACAAAGGCCTGAAAGAGCTCCAAATATCCACTTGCAGATGCTGCAAAAAGACTCTTTCCAAACTGCTCCATGAAAAAGAAGGTTCAACTCTGTGAGTTGAATGCACACATCATAAAGAAGTTTCAAAGAATGCTTCTGTCTAGGTTTTATGTGAAGATATTTCTTTTTCCACCATAGGCCTCAAAGCGCTCCAAATGAACACTTGCAGATTCTACAAAAAGAGTGTTTCATAACTGCTCTAGCAAAGGAAAGGTTCACCTCTGTGAGTTGAACACACACATCACAAAGCAGTTTGTGAGAATGCTTCTGTCCAGTTTTAATGGGAAGATATTCCCGCTTCTAACAAAGGCCTGAAAGAGCTCCAAATATCCACTTGCAGATGCTGCAAAAAGACTCTTTCCAAACTGCTCCATGAAAAGGAATGTTCATCTCTGTGAGTTGAATGCACACATCATAAAGAAGTTTCAAAGAATGCTTCTGTCTAGGTTTTATGTGAAGATATTTCCCTTTCCACCATAGGCCTCAAAGCGCTCCAAATGAACACTTGCAGATTCTACAAAAAGAGTGTTTCAAAGCTGCTCTTTCAAAAGAAGTGTTCAACTCTGTGAGTTGGATTCATACTTCACAAAGCAGTTTCACAGAACGTTTCTGTTTCGTTTTTATGGGAAGATATTCCCGTTTGCAACCAAAGCCTGAAAGGGCTCTAAGTATCCACTTGCAGATTCTGCCAAAACACACTTTCATAACTGCTCTATCAAAAGGAAGGCTTATCTCTCCGAGTTGAATGCACACATCATAAAGAGGTTTCTGAGAATGCTTCTGCCTGGTTTATATGTGAAGATATTTCCTTTTCCACCATAGGCCTCAAAGCGCTCCAAACGAACACTTGCAGATTCTACAAAAAGAGTGTTTCAAAACTGCTCTTTCAAAGGAAGTGTTCAACTCTGTGAGTTGGATTCATACTACACAAAGTAGTTTCACAGAACACTTCTGTTTAGTTTTTATGGGAAGATATTCCCGTTTCCAACGAAGGCCTGAAAGGGCTCCAAATATCCACTTGCAGATTCTGCAAAAACACAGGTTCAAAACTGCTCTATCAAAAGGAAGGCTTATCTCTCTGAGTTGAATGCACACATCATAAAGGGGTTTCTGAGAATGCTTCTGCCTTGTTTATATATGAAGATATTTCTTTTTCCACCATAGGCCTCAAAGCGCTCCAAATGAACACTTGCAAATTCTACAAAAAGAGTGTTTCATAACTGCTCTAGCAAAGGAAAGGTTCACCTCTGTGAGTTGAACACACACATCACAAAGCAGTTTGTGAGAATGCTTCGGTTTAGTTTTTATGGGAAGATATTCCCGCTTCTAACAAAGGCCTGAAAGAGCTCCAAATATCCACTTGCAGATGCTGCGAAAAGACTCTTTCCAAACTGCTCCATGAAAAAGAAGGTTCAACTCTGTGAGTTGAATGCACACATCATAAAGAAGTTTCAAAGAATGCTTCTGTCTAGGTTTTATGTGAAGATATTTCTTTTTCCACCATAGGCCTCAAAGCGCTCCAAATGAACACTTGCAGATTCTACAAAAAGAGTGTTTCATAACTGCTCTAGCAAAGGAAAGGTTCACCTCTGTGAGTTGAACACACACATCACAAAGCAGTTTGTGAGAATGCTTCTGTCCAGTTTTTATGGGAAGATATTCCCGCTTCTAACAAAGGCCTGAAAGAGCTCCAAATATCCACTTGCAGATGCTGCAAAAAGACTCTTTCCAAACTGCTCCATGAAAAGCAATGTTCAACTCTGTGAGTTGAATGCACACATCATAAAGAAGTTTCAAAGAATGCTTCTGTCTAGGTTTTATGTGAAGATATTTCCTTTTCCACCATAGGCCTCAAAGCGCTCCAAATGAACACTTGCAGATTCTACAAAAAGAGTGTTTCAAAGCTGCTCTTTCAAAAGAAGTGTTCAACTCTGTGAGTTGGATTCATACTTCACAAAGGAGTTTCACAGAACGCTTCTGTTTAGTTTTTATGGGAAGATATTCCCGTTTCCAACGAAGGCCTGAAAGGGCTCCAAATATACACTTGCAGATTCTGCAAAAACACAGTTGCAAAACTGCTCTATCAAAAGGAAGGCTTATCTCTCCGAGTTGAATGCACACATCATAAAGAGGTTTCTGAGAATGCTTCTGCCTGGATTATATGTGAAGATATTTCCTTTTCCACCGTAGGCCTCAAAGCGCTCCAAACGAACACTTGCAGATTCTACAAAAAGAGTGTTTCAAAACTGCTCTTTGAAAGGAAGTGTTCAACTCTGTGAGTTGGATTCATACTACACAAAGCAGTTTCACAGAACTCTTCTGTTTAGTTTTTATGGGAAGATATTCCCGTTTCCAACGAAGGCCTGAAAGGGCTCCAAATATCCACTTGCAGATTCTGCAAAAACACAGTTTCAAAACTGCTCTATCAAAAGGAAGGCTTATCTCTCTGAGTTGAATGCACACATCATAAAGAGCTTTCTGAGAATGCTTCTGCCTTGTTTATATATGCAGATATTTCTTTTTCCACCATAGGCCTCAAATCGCTCCAAATGAACACTTGCAGATTCTACAAAAAGGGTGTTTCATAACTGCTCTAGCAAAGGAAAGGTTCACCTCTGTGAGTTGAACACACACATCACAAAGCAGTTTGTGAGAATGCTTCTGTCCAGTTTTTATGGGAAGATATTCCCGCTTCTAACAAAGGCCTGAAAGAGCTCCAAATATCCACTTGCAGATGCTGCAAAAAGACTCTTTCCAAACTGCTCCATGAAAAGGAAGGTTCAACTCTGTGAGTTGAATGCACACATCATAAAGAAGTTTCAAAGAATGCTTCTGTCTAGGTATTATGTGACGATATTTCCTTTTCCACCATAGGCCTCAAAGCGCTCCAAATGAACACATGTAGATTCTACAAAAAGAGTGTTTCAAAGCTGCTCTTTCAAAAGAAGTGTTCAACTCTGTGAGTTGGATTCATACTTCACAAAGCAGTTTCACAGAACGTTTCTGTTTCGTTTTTATCAGAAGATATTCCCGTTTGCAACGAAGGCCTGAAAGGGCTCCAAGTATCCACTTGCAGATTCTGCCAAAACACAGTTTCAAAACTGCTCTATCAAAAGGAAGGCTTATCTCTCCGAGTTGAATGCACACATCATAAAGAGGTTTCTGAGAATGCTTCTGCCTGGTTTATATGTGAAGATATTTCCTTTTCCAACATAGGCCTCAAAGCGCTCCAAACGAACACTTACAGATTCTACAAAAAGAGTGTTTCAAAACTGCTCTTTCAAAAGAAGTGTTCAACTCTGTGAGTTGGATTCATACTACACAAAGCAGTTTCACAGAACTCTTCTGTTTAGTTTTTATGGGAAGATATTCCCGTTTCCAACGAAGGCCTGAAAGGGCTCCAAATATCCACTTGCAGATTCTGCAAAAACACAGGTTCAAAACTGCTCTATCAAAAGGAAGGCTTATCTCTCTGAGTTGAATGCACATATCATAAAGGGGTTTCTGAGAATGCTTCTGCCTTGTTTATATATGAAGATATTTCTTTTTCCACCATAGGCCTCAAAGCGCTCCAAATGAACACTTGCAGATTCTACAAAAAGAGTGTTTCATAACTGCTCTAGCAAAGGAAAGGTTCACCTCTGTGAGTTGAACACACACATCACAAAGCAGTTTGTGAGAATGCTTCGGTTTAGTTTTTATGGGAAGATATTCCCGCTTCTAACAAAGGCCTGAAAGAGCTCCAAATATCCACTTGCAGATGCTGCAAAAAGACTCTTTCCAAACTGCTCCATGAAAAAGAAGGTTCAACTCTGTGAGTTGAATGCACACATCATAAAGAAGTTTCAAAGAATGCTTCTGTCTAGGTTTTATGTGAAGATATTTCTTTTTCCACCATAGGCCTCAAAGCGCTCCAAATGAACACTTGCAGATTCTACAAAAAGAGTGTTTCATAACTGCTCTAGCAAAGGAAAGGTTCACCTCTGTGAGTTGAACACACACATCACAAAGCAGTTTGTGAGAATGCTTCTGTCCAGTTTTAATGGGAAGATATTCCCGCTTCTAACAAAGGCCTGAAAGAGCTCCAAATATCCACTTGCAGATGCTGCAAAAAGACTCTTTCCAAACTGCTCCATGAAAAGGAATGTTCATCTCTGTGAGTTGAATGCACACATCATAAAGAAGTTTCAAAGAATGCTTCTGTCTAGGTTTTATGTGAAGATATTTCCCTTTCCACCATAGGCCTCAAAGCGCTCCAAATGAACACTTGCAGATTCTACAAAAAGAGTGTTTCAAAGCTGCTCTTTCAAAAGAAGTGTTCAACTCTGTGAGTTGGATTCATACTTCACAAAGCAGTTTCACAGAACGTTTCTGTTTCGTTTTTATGGGAAGATATTCCCGTTTGCAACCAAAGCCTGAAAGGGCTCTAAGTATCCACTTGCAGATTCTGCCAAAACACACTTTCATAACTGCTCTATCAAAAGGAAGGCTTACCTCTCCGAGTTGAATGCACACATCATAAAGAGGTTTCTGAGAATGCTTCTGCCTGGTTTATATGTGAAGATATTTCCTTTTCCACCATAGGCCTCAAAGCGCTCCAAACGAACACTTGCAGATTCTACAAAAAGAGTGTTTCAAAACTGCTCTTTCAAAGGAAGTGTTCAACTCTGTGAGTTGGATTCATACTACACAAAGCAGTTTCACAGAACTCTTCTGTTTAGTTTTTATGGGAAGATATTCCCGTTTCCAACGAAGGCCTGAAAGGGCTCCAAATATCCACTTGCAGATTCTGCAAAAACACAGGTTCAAAACTGCTCTATCAAAAGGAAGGCTTATCTCTCTGAGTTGAATGCACACATCATAAAGGGGTTTCTGAGAATGCTTCTGCCTTGTTTATATATGAAGATATTTCTTTTTCCACCATAGGCCTCAAAGCGCTCCAAATGAACACTTGCAAATTCTACAAAAAGAGTGTTTCATAACTGCTCTAGCAAAGGAAAGGTTCACCTCTGTGAGTTGAACACACACATCACAAAGCAGTTTGTGAGAATGCTTCGGTTTAGTTTTTATGGGAAGATATTCCCGCTTCTAACAAAGGCCTGAAAGAGCTCCAAATATCCACTTGCAGATGCTGCAAAAAGACTCTTTCCAAACTGCTCCATGAAAAAGAAGGTTCAACTCTGTGAGTTGAATGCACACATCATAAAGAAGTTTCAAAGAATGCTTCTGTCTAGGTTTTATGTGAAGATATTTCTTTTTCCACCATAGGCCTCAAAGCGCTCCAAATGAACACTTGCAGATTCTACAAAAAGAGTGTTTCATAACTGCTCTAGCAAAGGAAAGGTTCACCTCTGTGAGTTGAACACACACATCACAAAGCAGTTTGTGAGAATGCTTCTGTCCAGTTTTAATGGGAAGATATTCCCGCTTCTAACAAAGGCCTGAAAGAGCTCCAAATATCCACTTGCAGATGCTGCAAAAAGACTCTTTCCAAACTGCTCCATGAAAAGCAATGTTCAACTCTGTGAGTTGAATGCACACATCATAAAGAAGTTTCAAAGAATGCTTCTGTCTAGGTTTTATGTGAAGATATTTCCTTTTCCACCATAGGCCTCAAAGCGCTCCAAACGAACACTTGCAGATTCTACAAAAAGAGTGTTTCAAAACTGCTCTTTGAAAGGAAGTGTTCAACTCTGTGAGTTGGATTCATACTACACAAAGCAGTTTCACAGAACTCTTCTGTTTAGTTTTTAATGGAAGATATTCCCGTTTCCAACGAAGGCCTGAAAGGGCTCCAAATATCCACTTGCAGATTCTGCAAAAACACAGTTTCAAAATTGCTCTATCAAAAGGAAGGCTTATCTCTCTGAGTTGAATGCACACATCATAAAGAGCTTTCTGAGAATGCTTCTGCCTTGTTTATATATGAAGATATCTCTTTTTCCACCATAGGCCTCAAATCGCTCCAAATGAACACTTGCAGATTCTACAAAAAGAGTGTTTCATAACTGCTCTAGCAAAGGAAAGGTTCACCTCTGTGAGTTGAACACACACATCACAAAGCAGTTTGTGAGAATGCTTCTGTCCAGTTTTTATGGGAAGATATTCCCGCTTCTAACAAAGGCCTGAAAGAGCTCCAAATATCCACTTGCAGATGCTGCAAAAAGACTCTTTCCAAACTGCTCCATGAAAAGGAAAGTTCAACTCTGTGAGTTGAATGCACACATCATAAAGAAGTTTCAAAGAATGCTTCTGTCTAGGTATTATGTGACGATATTTCCTTTTCCACCATAGGCCTCAAAGCGCTCCAAATGAACACATGTAGATTCTACAAAAAGAGTGTTTCAAAGCTGCGCTTTCAAAAGAAGTGTTCAACTCTGTGAGTTGGATTCATACTTCACAAAGCAGTTTCACAGAACGTTTCTGTTTCGTTTTTATGGGAAGATATTCCCGTTTGCAACGAAGGCCTGAAAGGGCTCTAAGTATCCACTTGCAGATTCTGCCAAAACACAGTTTCAAAACTGCTCTATCAAAAGGAAGGCTTATCTCTCCGAGTTGAATGCACACATCATAAAGAGGTTTCTGAGAATGCTTCTGCCTGGTTTATATGTGAAGATATTTCCTTTTCCACCATAGGCCTCAAAGCGCTCCAAACGAACACTTGCAGATTCTACAAAAAGAGTGTTTCAAAACTGCTCTTTCAAAAGAAGTGTTCAACTCTGTGAGTTGGATTCATACTACACAAAGCAGTTTCACAGAACTCTTCTGTTTAGTTTTTATGGGAAGATATTCCCGTTTCCAACGAAGGCCTGAAAGGGCTCCAAACATCCACTTGCAGATTCTGCAAAAACACAGTTTCAAAACTGCTCTATCAAAAGGAAGGCTTATCTCTCTGAGTTGAATGCACACATCATAAAGAGCTTTCTGAGAATGCTTCTGCCTTGTTTATATATGAAGATATTTCTTTTTCCACCATAGGCCTCAAATCGCTCCAAATGAACACTTGCCGATTCTACAAAAAGAGTGTTTCATAACTGCTCTAGCAAAGGAAAGGTTCACCTCTGTGAGTTGAACACACACATCACAAAGCAGTTTGTGAGAATGCTTCTGTCCAGGTTTTATGGGAAGATATTCCCGCTTCTAACAAAGGCCTGAAAGAGCTCCAAATATCCACTTGCAGATGCTGCAAAAAGACTCTTTCCAAACTGCTCCATGAAAAGGAAGGTTCAACTCTGTGAGTTGAATGCACACATCATAAAGAAGTTTCAAAGAATGCTTCTGTCTAGGTATTATGTGACGATATTTCCTTTTCCACCATAGGCCTCAAAGCGCTCCAAATGAACACATGTAGATTCTACAAAAAGAGTGTTTCAAAGCTGCTCTTTCAAAAGAAGTGTTCAACTCTGTGAGTTGGATTCATACTTCACAAAGCAGTTTCACAGAACGTTTCTGTTTCGTTTTTATGGGAAGATATTCCCGTTTGCAACGAAGGCCTGAAAGGGCTCTAAGTATCCACTTGCAGATTCTGCCAAAACACAGTTTCAAAACTGCTCTATCAAAAGGAAGGCTTATCTCTCCGAGTTGAATGCACACATCATAAAGGGGTTTCTGAGAATGCTTCTACCTGGTTTATATGTGAAGATATTTCCTTTTCCACCATAGGCCTCAAAGCGCTCCAAACGAACACTTGCAGATTCTACAAAAAGAGTGTTTCAAAACTGCTCTTTCAAAGGAAGTGTTCAACTCTGTGAGTTGGATTCATACTACACAAAGCAGTTTCACAGAACTCTTCTGTTTAGTTTTTATGGGAAGATATTCCCGTTTCCAACGAAGGCCTGAAAGGGCTCCAAATATCCACTTGCAGATTCTGCAAAAATACAGTTTCAAAACTGCTCTATCAAAAGGAAGGCTTATCTCTCTGAGTTGAATGCACACATCATAAAGAGCTTTCTGAGAATGCTTCTGCCTTGTTTATATATGAAGATATTACTTTTTCCACCTTAGGCCTCAAATCGCTCCAAATGAACACTTGCAGATTCTACAAAAAGAGTGTTTCATAACTGCTCTAGCAAAGGAAAGGTTCACCTCTGTGAGTTGAACACACACATCTCAAAGCAGTTTGTGAGAATGCTTCTGTCCAGTTTTTATGGGAAGATATTCCCGCTTCTAGCAAAGGCCTGAAAGAGCTCCAAATATCCACTTGCAGATGCTGCAAAAGACTCTTTCCAAACTGCTCCATGAAAAAGAAGGTTCAACTCTGTGAGTTGAATGCACACATCATAAAGAAGTTTCAAAGAATGCTTCTGTCTAGGTTTTATGTGAAGATATTTCTTTTTCCACCATAGGCCTCAAAGCGCTCCAAATGAACACTTGCAGATTCTACAAAAAGAGTGTTTCATAACTGCTCTAGCAAAGGAAAGGTTCACCTCTGTGAGTTGAACACACACATCACAAAGCAGTTTGTGAGAATGCTTCTGTCCAGTTTTAATGGGAAGATATTCCCGCTTCTAACAAAGGCCTGAAAGAGCTCCAAATATCCACTTGCAGATGCTGCAAAAAGACTCTTTCCAAACTGCTCCATGAAAAGGAAAGTTCAACTCTGTGAGTTGAATGCACACATCATAAAGAAGTTTCAAAGAATGCTTCTGTCTAGGTATTATGTGACGATATTTCCTTTTCCACCATAGGCCTCAAAGCGCTCCAAATGAACACATGTAGATTCTACAAAAAGAGTGTTTCAAAGCTGCTCTTTCAAAGGAAGTGTTCAACTCTTTGAGTTGGATTCATACTTCACAAAGGAGTTTCACAGAACGTTTCTGTTTCGTTTTTATCGGAAGATATTCCCGTTTGCAACGAAGGCCTGAAAGGGCTCTAAGTATCCACTTGCAGATTCTGCCAAAACACAGTTTCAAAACTGCTCTATCAAAAGGAAGGCTTATCTCTCCGAGTTGAATGCACACATCATAAAGAGGTTTCTGAGAATGCTTCTGCCTGGTTTATATGTGAAGATATTTCCTTTTCCACCATAGGCCTCAAAGCGCTCCAAACGAACAATTGCAGATTCTACAAAAAGAGTGTTTCAAAACTGCTCTTTCAAAGGAAGTGTTCAACTCTGTGAGTTGGATTCATACTACACAAAGCAGTTTCACAGAACTCTTCTGTTTAGTTTTTATGGGAAGATATTCCCGTTTCCAACGAAGGCCTGAAAGGGCTCCAAATATCCACTTGCAGATTCTGCAAAAACACAGTTTCAAAGCTGCTCTATCAAAAGGAAGGCTTATCTCTCTGAGTTGAATGCACACATCATAAAGAGCTTTCTGAGAATGCTTCTGCCTTGTTTATATATGAAGATATTTCTTTTTCCACCATAGGCCTCAAATCGCTCCAAATGAACACTTGCAGATTCTACAAAAAGAGTGTTTCATAACTGCTCTAGCAAAGGAAAGGTTCACCTCCGTGAGTTGAACACACACATCACAAAGCAGTTTGTGAGAATGCTTCTGTCCAGTTTTTATGGGAAGATATTCCCGCTTCTAACAAAGGCCTGAAAGAGCTCCAAATATCCACTTGCAGATGCTGCAAAAAGACTCTTTCCAAACTGCTCCATGAAAAGGAAGGTTCAACTCTGTGAGTTGAATGCACACATCATAAAGAAGTTTCAAAGAATGCTTCTGTCTAGGTATTATGTGACGATATTTCCTTTTCCACCATAGGCCTCAAAGCGCTCCAAATGAACACATGTAGATTCTACAAAAAGAGTGTTTCAAAGCTGCTCTTTCAAAAGAAGTGTTCAACTCTGTGAGTTGGATTCATACTTCACAAAGCAGTTTCACAGAACGTTTCTGTTTCGTTTTTATGGGAAGATATTCCCGTTTGCAACGAAGGCCTGAAAGGGCTCTAAGTATCCACTTGCAGATTCTGCCAAAACACAGTTTCAAAACTGCTCTATCAAAAGGAAGGCTTATCTCTCCGAGTTGAATGCACACATCATAAAGGGGTTTCTGAGAATGCTTCTGCCTGGTTTATATGGGAAGATATTTCCTTTTCCACCATAGGCCTCAAAGCGCTCCAAACGAACACTTGCAGATTCTACAAAAAGAGTGTTTCAAAACTGCTCTTTCAAAGGAAGTGTTCAACTCTGTGAGTTGGATTCATACTACACAAAGCAGTTTCACAGAACTCTTCTGTTTAGTTTTTATGGGAAGATATTCCCGTTTCCAACGAAGGCCTGAAAGGGCTCCAAATATCCACTTGCAGATTCTGCAAAAATACAGTTTCAAAACTGCTCTATCAAAAGGAAGGCTTATCTCTCTGAGTTGAATGCACACATCATAAAGAGCTTTCTGAGAATGCTTCTGCCTTGTTTATATATGAAGATATTTCTTTTTCCACCTTAGGCGTCAAATCGCTCCAAATGAACACTTGCAGATTCTACAAAAAGAGTGTTTCATAACTGCTCTAGCAAAGGAAAGGTTCACCTCTGTGAGTTGAACACACACATCTCAAAGCAGTTTGTGAGAATGCTTCTGTCCAGTTTTTATGGGAAGATATTCCCGCTTCTAGGAAAGGCCTGAAAGAGCTCCAAATATCCACTTGCAGATGCTGCAAAAAGACTCTTTCCAAACTGCTCCGTGAAAAGGAAGGTTCAACTCTGTGAGTTGAATGCACACATCATAAAGAAGTTTCAAAGAATGCTTCTGTCTAGGTATTATGTGACGATATTTCCTTTTCCACCATAGGCCTCAAAGCGCTCCAAATGAACACATGTAGATTCTACAAAAAGAGTGTTTCAAAGCTGCTCTTTCAAAAGAAGTGTTCAACTCTGTGAGTTGGATTCATACTTCACAAAGCAGTTTCACAGAACGTTTCTGTTTCGTTTTTATGGGAAGATATTCCCGTTTGCAACGAAGGCCTGAAAGGGCTCTAAGTATCCACTTGCAGATTCTGCCAAAACACAGTTTCAAAACTGCTCTATCAAAAGGAAGGCTTATCTCTCCGAGTTGAATGCACACATCATAAAGAGGTTTCTGAGAATGCTTCTGCCTGGTTTATATGTGAAGATATTTCCTTTTCCACCATAGGCCTCAAAGCGCTCCAAACGAACACTTGCAGATTCTACAAAAAGAGTGTTTCAAAACTGCTCTTTCAAAGGAAGTGTTCAACTCTGTGAGTTGGATTCATACTACACAAAGCAGTTTCACAGAACTCTTCTGTTTAGTTTTTATGGGAAGATATTCCCGTTTCCAACGAAGGCCTGAAAGGGCTCCAAATATCCACTTGCAGATTCTGCAAAAATACAGTTTCAAAGCTGCTCTATCAAAAGGAAGGCTTATCTCTCTGAGTTGAATGCACACATCATAAAGAGCTTTCTGAGAATGCTTCTGCCTTGTTTATATATGAAGATATTTCTTTTTCCACCATAGGCCTCCAAGCGCTCCAAATGAACACTTGCAGATTCTACAAAAAGAGTGTTTCATAACTGCTCTAGCAAAGGAAAGGTTCACCTCTGTGAGTTGAACACACACATCACAAAGCAGTTTGTGAGAATGCTTCGGTTTAGTTTTTATGGGAAGATATTCCCGCTTCTAACAAAGGCCTGAAAGAGCTCCAAATATCCACTTGCAGATGCTGCAAAAAGACTCTTTCCAAACTGCTCCATGAAAAAGAAGGTTCAACTCTGTGAGTTGAATGCACACATCATAAAGAAGTTTCAAAGAATGCTTCTGTCTAGGTTTTATGTGAAGATATTTCTTTTTCCACCATAGGCCTCAAAGCGCTCCAAATGAACACTTGCAGATTCTACAAAAAGAGTGTTTCATAACTGCTCTAGCAAAGGAAAGGTTCACCTCTGTGAGTTGAACACACACATCACAAAGCAGTTTGTGAGAATGCTTCTGTCCAGTTTTAATGGGAAGATATTCCCGCTTCTAACAAAGGCCTGAAAGAGCTCCAAATATCCACTTGCAGATGCTGCAAAAAGACTCTTTCCAAACTGCTCCATGAAAAGGAATGTTCATCTCTGTGAGTTGAATGCACACATCATAAAGAAGTTTCAAAGAATGCTTCTGTCTAGGTTTTATGTGAAGATATTTCCCTTTCCACCATAGGCCTCAAAGCGCTCCAAATGAACACTTGCAGATTCTACAAAAAGAGTGTTTCAAAGCTGCTCTTTCAAAAGAAGTGTTCAACTCTGTGAGTTGGATTCATACTTCACAAAGCAGTTTCACAGAACGTTTCTGTTTCGTTTTTATGGGAAGATATTCCCGTTTGCAACCAAAGCCTGAAAGGGCTCTAAGTATCCACTTGCAGATTCTGCCAAAACACACTTTCATAACTGCTCTATCAAAAGGAAGGCTTATCTCTCCGAGTTGAATGCACACATCATAAAGAGGTTTCTGAGAATGCTTCTGCCTGGTTTATATGTGAAGATATTTCCTTTTCCACCATAGGCCTCAAAGCGCTCCAAACGAACACTTGCAGATTCTACAAAAAGAGTGTTTCAAAACTGCTCTTTCAAAGGAAGTGTTCAACTCTGTGAGTTGGATTCATACTACACAAAGTAGTTTCACAGAACACTTCTGTTTAGTTTTTATGGGAAGATATTCCCGTTTCCAACGAAGGCCTGAAAGGGCTCCAAATATCCACTTGCAGATTCTGCAAAAACACAGGTTCAAAACTGCTCTATCAAAAGGAAGGCTTATCTCTCTGAGTTGAATGCACACATCATAAAGGGGTTTCTGAGAATGCTTCTGCCTTGTTTATATATGAAGATATTTCTTTTTCCACCATAGGCCTCAAAGCGCTCCAAATGAACACTTGCAAATTCTACAAAAAGAGTGTTTCATAACTGCTCTAGCAAAGGAAAGGTTCACCTCTGTGAGTTGAACACACACATCACAAAGCAGTTTGTGAGAATGCTTCGGTTTAGTTTTTATGGGAAGATATTCCCGCTTCTAACAAAGGCCTGAAAGAGCTCCAAATATCCACTTGCAGATGCTGCGAAAAGACTCTTTCCAAACTGCTCCATGAAAAAGAAGGTTCAACTCTGTGAGTTGAATGCACACATCATAAAGAAGTTTCAAAGAATGCTTCTGTCTAGGTTTTATGTGAAGATATTTCTTTTTCCACCATAGGCCTCAAAGCGCTCCAAATGAACACTTGCAGATTCTACAAAAAGAGTGTTTCATAACTGCTCTAGCAAAGGAAAGGTTCACCTCTGTGAGTTGAACACACACATCACAAAGCAGTTTGTGAGAATGCTTCTGTCCAGTTTTAATGGGAAGATATTCCCGCTTCTAACAAAGGCCTGAAAGAGCTCCAAATATCCACTTGCAGATGCTGCAAAAAGACTCTTTCCAAACTGCTCCATGAAAAGGAATGTTCAACTCTGTGAGTTGAATGCACACATCATAAAGAAGTTTCAAAGAATGCTTCTGTCTAGGTTTTATGTGAAGATATTTCCTTTTCCACCATAGGCCTCAAAGCGCTCCAAATGAACACTTGCAGATTCTACAAAAAGAGTGTTTCAAAGCTGCTCTTTCAAAAGAAGTGTTCAACTCTGTGAGTTGGATTCATACTTCACAAAGGAGTTTCACAGAACGCTTCTGTTTAGTTTTTATGGGAAGATATTCCCGTTTCCAACGAAGGCCTGAAAGGGCTCCAAATATACACTTGCAGATTCTGCAAAAACACAGTTGCAAAACTGCTCTATCAAAAGGAAGGCTTATCTCTCCGAGTTGAATGCACACATCATAAAGAGGTTTCTGAGAATGCTTCTGCCTGGATTATATGTGAAGATATTTCCTTTTCCACCATAGTCCTCAAAGCGCTCCAAACGAACACTTTCAGATTCTACAAAAAGAGTGTTTCAAAACTGCTCTTTGAAAGGAAGTGTTCAACTCTGTGAGTTGGATTCATACTACACAAAGCAGTTTCACAGAACTCTTCTGTTTAGTTTTTAATGGAAGATATTCCCGTTTCCAACGAAGGCCTGAAAGGGCTCCAAATATCCACTTGCAGATTCTGCAAAAACACAGTTTCAAAACTGCTCTATCAAAAGGAAGGCATATCTCTCTGAGTTGAATGCACACATCATAAAGAGCTTTCTGAGAATGCTTCTGCCTTGTTTATATATGCAGATATTTCTTTTTCCACCATAGGCCTCAAATCGCTCCAAATGAACACTTGCAGATTCTACAAAAAGGGTGTTTCATAACTGCTCTAGCAAAGGAAAGGTTCACCTCTGTGAGTTGAACACACACATCACAAAGCAGTTTGTGAGAATGCTTCTGTCCAGTTTTTATGGGAAGATATTCCCGCTTCTAACAAAGGCCTGAAAGAGCTCCAAATATCCACTTGCAGATGCTGCAAAAAGACTCTTTCCAAACTGCTCCATGAAAAGGAAGGTTCAACTCTGTGAGTTGAATGCACACATCATAAAGAAGTTTCAAAGAATGCTTCTGTCTAGGTATTATGTGACGATATTTCCTTTTCCACCATAGGCCTCAAAGCGCTCCAAATGAACACATGTAGATTCTACAAAAAGAGTGTTTCAAAGCTGCTCTTTCAAAAGAAGTGTTCAACTCTGTGAGTTGGATTCATACTTCACAAAGCAGTTTCACAGAACGTTTCTGTTTCGTTTTTATCAGAAGATATTCCCGTTTGCAACGAAGGCCTGAAAGGGCTCCAAGTATCCACTTGCAGATTCTGCCAAAACACAGTTTCAAAACTGCTCTATCAAAAGGAAGGCTTATCTCTCCGAGTTGAATGCACACATCATAAAGAGGTTTCTGAGAATGCTTCTGCCTGGTTTATATGTGAAGATATTTCCTTTTCCAACATAGGCCTCAAAGCGCTCCAAACGAACACTTACAGATTCTACAAAAAGAGTGTTTCAAAACTGCTCTTTCAAAAGAAGTGTTCAACTCTGTGAGTTGGATTCATACTACACAAAGCAGTTTCACAGAACTCTTCTGTTTAGTTTTTATGGGAAGATATTCCCGTTTCCAACGAAGGCCTGAAAGGGCTCCAAATATCCACTTGCAGATTCTGCAAAAACACAGGTTCAAAACTGCTCTATCAAAAGGAAGGCTTATCTCTCTGAGTTGAATGCACATATCATAAAGGGGTTTCTGAGAATGCTTCTGCCTTGTTTATATATGAAGATATTTCTTTTTCCACCATAGGCCTCAAAGCGCTCCAAATGAACACTTGCAGATTCTACAAAAAGAGTGTTTCATAACTGCTCTAGCAAAGGAAAGGTTCACCTCTGTGAGTTGAACACACACATCACAAAGCAGTTTGTGAGAATGCTTCGGTTTAGTTTTTATGGGAAGATATTCCCGCTTCTAACAAAGGCCTGAAAGAGCTCCAAATATCCACTTGCAGATGCTGCAAAAAGACTCTTTCCAAACTGCTCCATGAAAAAGAAGGTTCAACTCTGTGAGTTGAATGCACACATCATAAAGAAGTTTCAAAGAATGCTTCTGTCTAGGTTTTATGTGAAGATATTTCTTTTTCCACCATAGGCCTCAAAGCGCTCCAAATGAACACTTGCAGATTCTACAAAAAGAGTGTTTCATAACTGCTCTAGCAAAGGAAAGGTTCACCTCTGTGAGTTGAACACACACATCACAAAGCAGTTTGTGAGAATGCTTCTGTCCAGTTTTAATGGGAAGATATTCCCGCTTCTAACAAAGGCCTGAAAGAGCTCCAAATATCCACTTGCAGATGCTGCAAAAAGACTCTTTCCAAACTGCTCCATGAAAAGGAATGTTCATCTCTGTGAGTTGAATGCACACATCATAAAGAAGTTTCAAAGAATGCTTCTGTCTAGGTTTTATGTGAAGATATTTCCCTTTCCACCATAGGCCTCAAAGCGCTCCAAATGAACACTTGCAGATTCTACAAAAAGAGTGTTTCAAAGCTGCTCTTTCAAAAGAAGTGTTCAACTCTGTGAGTTGGATTCATACTTCACAAAGCAGTTTCACAGAACGTTTCTGTTTCGTTTTTATGGGAAGATATTCCCGTTTGCAACCAAAGCCTGAAAGGGCTCTAAGTATCCACTTGCAGATTCTGCCAAAACACACTTTCATAACTGCTCTATCAAAAGGAAGGCTTACCTCTCCGAGTTGAATGCACACATCATAAAGAGGTTTCTGAGAATGCTTCTGCCTGGTTTATATGTGAAGATATTTCCTTTTCCACCATAGGCCTCAAAGCGCTCCAAACGAACACTTGCAGATTCTACAAAAAGAGTGTTTCAAAACTGCTCTTTCAAAGGAAGTGTTCAACTCTGTGAGTTGGATTCATACTACACAAAGCAGTTTCACAGAACTCTTCTGTTTAGTTTTTATGGGAAGATATTCCCGTTTCCAACGAAGGCCTGAAAGGGCTCCAAATATCCACTTGCAGATTCTGCAAAAACACAGGTTCAAAACTGCTCTATCAAAAGGAAGGCTTATCTCTCTGAGTTGAATGCACACATCATAAAGGGGTTTCTGAGAATGCTTCTGCCTTGTTTATATATGAAGATATTTCTTTTTCCACCATAGGCCTCAAAGCGCTCCAAATGAACACTTGCAAATTCTACAAAAAGAGTGTTTCATAACTGCTCTAGCAAAGGAAAGGTTCACCTCTGTGAGTTGAACACACACATCACAAAGCAGTTTGTGAGAATGCTTCGGTTTAGTTTTTATGGGAAGATATTCCCGCTTCTAACAAAGGCCTGAAAGAGCTCCAAATATCCACTTGCAGATGCTGCAAAAAGACTCTTTCCAAACTGCTCCATGAAAAAGAAGGTTCAACTCTGTGAGTTGAATGCACACATCATAAAGAAGTTTCAAAGAATGCTTCTGTCTAGGTTTTATGTGAAGATATTTCTTTTTCCACCATAGGCCTCAAAGCGCTCCAAATGAACACTTGCAGATTCTACAAAAAGAGTGTTTCATAACTGCTCTAGCAAAGGAAAGGTTCACCTCTGTGAGTTGAACACACACATCACAAAGCAGTTTGTGAGAATGCTTCTGTCCAGTTTTAATGGGAAGATATTCCCGCTTCTAACAAAGGCCTGAAAGAGCTCCAAATATCCACTTGCAGATGCTGCAAAAAGACTCTTTCCAAACTGCTCCATGAAAAGCAATGTTCAACTCTGTGAGTTGAATGCACACATCATAAAGAAGTTTCAAAGAATGCTTCTGTCTAGGTTTTATGTGAAGATATTTCCTTTTCCACCATAGGCCTCAAAGCGCTCCAAACGAACACTTGCAGATTCTACAAAAAGAGTGTTTCAAAACTGCTCTTTGAAAGGAAGTGTTCAACTCTGTGAGTTGGATTCATACTACACAAAGCAGTTTCACAGAACTCTTCTGTTTAGTTTTTAATGGAAGATATTCCCGTTTCCAACGAAGGCCTGAAAGGGCTCCAAATATCCACTTGCAGATTCTGCAAAAACACAGTTTCAAAATTGCTCTATCAAAAGGAAGGCTTATCTCTCTGAGTTGAATGCACACATCATAAAGAGCTTTCTGAGAATGCTTCTGCCTTGTTTATATATGAAGATATTTCTTTTTCCACCATAGGCCTCAAATCGCTCCAAATGAACACTTGCAGATTCTACAAAAAGAGTGTTTCATAACTGCTCTAGCAAAGGAAAGGTTCACCTCTGTGAGTTGAACACACACATCACAAAGCAGTTTGTGAGAATGCTTCTGTCCAGTTTTTATGGGAAGATATTCCCGCTTCTAACAAAGGCCTGAAAGAGCTCCAAATATCCACTTGCAGATGCTGCAAAAAGACTCTTTCCAAACTGCTCCATGAAAAGGAAAGTTCAACTCTGTGAGTTGAATGCACACATCATAAAGAAGTTTCAAAGAATGCTTCTGTCTAGGTATTATGTGACGATATTTCCTTTTCCACCATAGGCCTCAAAGCGCTCCAAATGAACACATGTAGATTCTACAAAAAGAGTGTTTCAAAGCTGCGCTTTCAAAAGAAGTGTTCAACTCTGTGAGTTGGATTCATACTTCACAAAGCAGTTTCACAGAACGTTTCTGTTTCGTTTTTATGGGAAGATATTCCCGTTTGCAACGAAGGCCTGAAAGGGCTCTAAGTATCCACTTGCAGATTCTGCCAAAACACAGTTTCAAAACTGCTCTATCAAAAGGAAGGCTTATCTCTCCGAGTTGAATGCACACATCATAAAGAGGTTTCTGAGAATGCTTCTGCCTGGTTTATATGTGAAGATATTTCCTTTTCCACCATAGGCCTCAAAGCGCTCCAAACGAACACTTGCAGATTCTACAAAAAGAGTGTTTCAAAACTGCTCTTTCAAAAGAAGTGTTCAACTCTGTGAGTTGGATTCATACTACACAAAGCAGTTTCACAGAACTCTTCTGTTTAGTTTTTATGGGAAGATATTCCCGTTTCCAACGAAGGCCTGAAAGGGCTCCAAACATCCACTTGCAGATTCTGCAAAAACACAGTTTCAAAACTGCTCTATCAAAAGGAAGGCTTATCTCTCTGAGTTGAATGCACACATCATAAAGAGCTTTCTGAGAATGCTTCTGCCTTGTTTATATATGAAGATATTTCTTTTTCCACCATAGGCCTCAAATCGCTCCAAATGAACACTTGCAGATTCTACAAAAAGAGTGTTTCATAACTGCTCTAGCAAAGGAAAGGTTCACCTCTGTGAGTTGAACACACACATCACAAAGCAGTTTGTGAGAATGCTTCTGTCCAGTTTTTATGGGAAGATATTCCCGCTTCTAACAAAGGCCTGAAAGAGCTCCAAATATCCACTTGCAGATGCTGCCAAAAGACTCTTTCCAAACTGCTCCATGAAAAGGAAGGTTCAACTCTGTGAGTTGAATGCACACATCATAAAGAAGTTTCAAAGAATGCTTCTGTCTAGGTATTATGTGACGATATTTCCTTTTCCACCATAGGCCTCAAAGCGCTCCAAATGAACATATGTAGATTCTACAAAAAGAGTGTTTCAAAGCTGCTCTTTCAAAAGAAGTGTTCAACTCTGTGAGTTGGATTCATACTTCACAAAGCAGTTTCACAGAACGTTTCTGTTTCGTTTTTATGGGAAGATATTCCCGTTTGCAACGAAGGCCTGAAAGGGCTCTAAGTATCCACTTGCAGATTCTGCCAAAACACAGTTTCAAAACTGCTCTATCAAAAGGAAGGCTTATCTCTCCGAGTTGAATGCACACATCATAAAGAGGTTTCTGAGAATGCTTCTGCCTGGTTTATATGTGAAGATATTTCCTTTTCCACCATAGGCCTCAAAGCGCTCCAAACGAACACTTGCAGATTCTACAAAAAGAGTGTTTCAAAACTGCTCTTTCAAAGGAAGTGTTCAACTCTGTGAGTTGGATTCATACTACACAAAGCAGTTTCACAGAACTCTTCTGTTTAGTTTTTATGGGAAGATATTCCCGTTTCCAACGAAGGCCTGAAAGGGCTCCAAATATCCACTTGCAGATTCTGCAAAAATACAGTTTCAAAACTGCTCTATCAAAAGGAAGGCTTATCTCTCTGAGTTGAATGCACACATCATAAAGAGCTTTCTGAGAATGCTTCTGCCTTGTTTATATATGAAGATATTTCTTTTTCCACCATAGGCCTCAAATCGCTCCAAATGAACACTTGCAGATTCTACAAAAAGAGTGTTTCATAACTGCTCTAGCAAAGGAAAGGTTCACCTCTGTGAGTTGAACACACACATCTCAAAGCAGTTTGTGAGAATGCTTCGGTTTAGTTTTTATGGGAAGATATTCCCGCTTCTAGCAAAGGCCTGAAAGAGCTCCAAATATCCACTTGCAGATGCTGCAAAAAGACTCTTTCCAAACTGCTCCATGAAAAAGAAGGTTCAACTCTGTGAGTTGAATGCACACATCATAAAGAAGTTTCAAAGAATGCTTCTGTCTAGGTTTTATGTGAAGATATTTCTTTTTCCAACATAGGCCTCAAAGCGCTCCAAATGAACACTTGCAGATTCTACAAAAAGAGTGTTTCATAACTGCTCTAGCAAAGGAAAGGTTCACCTCTGTGAGTTGAACACACACATCACAAAGCAGTTTGTGAGAATGCTTCTGTCCAGTTTTAATGGGAAGATATTCCCGCTTCTAACAAAGGCCTGAAAGAGCTCCAAATATCCACTTGCAGATGCTGCAAAAAGACTCTTTCCAAACTGCTCCATGAAAAGGAATGTTCAACTCTGTGAGTTGAATGCACACATCATAAAGAAGTTTCAAAGAATGCTTCTGTCTAGGTTTTATGTGAAGATATTTCCCTTTCCACCATAGGCCTCAAAGCGCTCCAAATGAACACTTGCAGATTCTACAAAAAGAGTGTTTCAAAGCTGCTCTTTCAAAAGAAGTGTTCAACTCTGTGAGTTGGATTCATACTTCACAAAGCAGTTTCACAGAACGTTTCTGTTTCGTTTTTATGGGAAGATATTCCCGTTTGCAACGAAAGCCTGAAAGGGCTCTAAGTATCCACTTGCAGATTCTGCCGAAACACACTTTCAAAACTCCTCTATCAAAAGGAAGGCTTATCTCTCCGAGTTGAATGCACACATCATAAAGAGGTTTCTGAGAATGCTTCTGCCTGGTTTATATGTGAAGATATTTCCTTTTCCACCATAGGCCTCAAAGCGCTCCAAACGAACACTTGCAGATTCTACAAAAAGAGTGTTTCAAAACTGCTCTTTCAAAGGAAGTGTTCAACTCTGTGAGTTGGATTCATACTACACAAAGCAGTTTCACAGAACTCTTCTGTTTAGTTTTTATGGGAAGATATTCCCGTTTCCAACGAAAGCCTGAAAGGGCTCCAAATATCCACTTGCAGATTCTGCAAAAACACAGGTTCAAAACTGCTCTATCAAAAGGAAGGCTTATCTCTCTGAGTTGAATGCACACATCATAAAGGGGTTTCTGAGAATGCTTCTGCCTTGTTTATATATGAAGATATTTCTTTTTCCACCATAGGCCTCAAAGCGCTCCAAATGAACACTTGCAGATTCTACAAAAAGAGTGTTTCATAACTGCTCTAGCAAAGGAAAGGTTCACCTCTGTGAGTTGAACACACACATCACAAAGCAGTTTGTGAGAATGCTTCGGTTTAGTTTTTATGGGAAGATATTCCCGCTTCTAACAAAGGCCTGAAAGAGCTCCAAATATCCACTTGCAGATGCTGCAAAAAGACTCTTTCCAAACTGCTCCATGAAAAAGAAGGTTCAACTCTGTGAGTTGAATGCACACATCATAAAGAAGTTTCAAAGAATGCTTCTGTCTAGGTTTTATGTGAAGATATTTCTTTTTCCACCATAGGCCTCAAAGCGCTCCAAATGAACACTTGCAGATTCTACAAAAAGAGTGTTTCATAACTGCTCTAGCAAAGGAAAGGTTCACCTCTGTGAGTTGAACACACACATCACAAAGCAGTTTGTGAGAATGCTTCTGTCCAGTTTTAATGGGAAGATATTCCCGCTTCTAACAAAGGCCTGAAAGAGCTCCAAATATCCACTTGCAGATGCTGCAAAAAGACTCTTTCCAAACTGCTCCATGAAAAGGAATGTTCAACTCTGTGAGTTGAATGCACACATCATAAAGAAGTTTCAAAGAATGCTTCTGTCTAGGTATTATGTGACGATATTTCCTTTTCCACCATAGGCCTCAAAGCGCTCCAAATGAACACATGTAGATTCTACAAAAAGAGTGTTTAAAAGCTGCGCTTTCAAAAGAAGTGTTCAACTCTGTGAGTTGGATTCATACTTCACAAAGCAGTTTCACAGAACGTTTCTGTTTCGTTTTTATGGGAAGATATTCCCGTTTGCAACGAAGGCCTGAAAGGGCTCTAACTATCCACTTGCAGATTCTGCCAAAACACAGTTTCAAAACTGCTCTATCAAAAGGAAGGCTTATCTCTCCGAGTTGAATGCACACATCATAAAGAGGTTTCTGAGAATGCTTCTGCCTGGTTTATATGTGAAGATATTTCCTTTTCCACCATAGGCCTCAAAGCGCTCCAAACGAACACTTGCAGATTCTACAAAAAGAGTGTTTCAAAACTGCTCTTTCAAAAGAAGTGTTCAACTCTGTGAGTTGGATTCATACTACACAAAGCAGTTTCACAGAACTCTTCTGTTTAGTTTTTATGGGAAGATATTCCCGTTTCCAACGAAGGCCTGAAAGGGCTCCAAATATCCACTTGCAGATTCTGCAAAAACACAGTTTCAAAACTGCTCTATCAAAAGGAAGGCTTATCTCTCTGAGTTGAATGCACACATCATAAAGAGCTTTCTGAGAATGCTTCTGCCTTGTTTATATATGAAGATATTTCTTTTTCCACCATAGGCCTCAAATCGCTCCAAATGAACACTTGCAGATTCTACAAAAAGAGTGTTTCATAACTGCTCTAGCAAAGGAAAGGTTCACCTCTGTGAGTTGAACACACACATCACAAAGCAGTTTGTGAGAATGCTTCTGTCCAGTTTTTATGGGAAGATATTCCCGCTTCTAACAAAGGCCTGAAAGAGCTCCAAATATCCACTAGCAGATGCTGCCAAAAGACTCTTTCCAAACGGCTCCATGAAAAGGAAGGTTCAACTCTGTGAGTTGAATGCACACATCATAAAGAAGTTTCAAAGAATGCTTCTGTCTAGGTATTATGTGACGATATTTCCTTTTCCACCATAGGCCTCAAAGCGCTCCAAATGAACACATGTAGATTCTACAAAAAGAGTGTTTCAAAGCTGCTCTTTCAAAAGAAGTGTTCAACTCTGTGAGTTGGATTCATACTTCACAAAGCAGTTTCACAGAACGTTTCTGTTTCGTTTTTATGGGAAGATATTCCCGTTTGCAACGAAGGCCTGAAAGGGCTCTAAGTATCCACTTGCAGATTCTGCCAAAACACAGTTTCAAAACTGCTCTATCAAAAGGAAGGCTTATCTCTCCGAGTTGAATGCACACATCATAAAGAGGTTTCTGAGAATGCTTCTGCCTGGTTTATATGTGAAGATATTTCCTTTTCCACCATAGGCCTCAAAGCGCTCCAAACGAACACTTGCAGATTCTACAAAAAGAGTGTTTCAAAACTGCTCTTTCAAAGGAAGTGTTCAACTCTGTGAGTTGGATTCATACTACACAAAGCAGTTTCACAGAACTCTTCTGTTTAGTTTTTATGGGAAGATATTCCCGTTTCCAACGAAGGCCTGAAAGGGCTCCAAATATCCACTTGCAGATTCTGCAAAAATACAGTTTCAAAACTGCTCTATCAAAAGGAAGGCTTATCTCTCTGAGTTGAATGCACACATCATAAAGAGCTTTCTGAGAATGCTTCTGCCTTGTTTATATATGAAGATATTTCTTTTTCCACCATAGGCCTCAAATCGCTCCAAATGAACACTTGCAGATTCTACAAAAAGAGTGTTTCATAACTGCTCTAGCAAAGGAAAGGTTCACCTCTGTGAGTTGAACACACACATCTCAAAGCAGTTTGTGAGAATGCTTCGGTTTAGTTTTTATGGGAAGATATTCCCGCTTCTAGCAAAGGCCTGAAAGAGCTCCAAATATCCACTTGCAGATGCTGCAAAAAGACTCTTTCCAAACTGCTCCATGAAAAAGAAGGTTCAACTCTGTGAGTTGAATGCACACATCATAAAGAAGTTTCAAAGAATGCTTCTGTCTAGGTTTTATGTGAAGATATTTCTTTTTCCACCATAGGCCTCAAAGCGCTCCAAATGAACACTTGCAGATTCTACAAAAAGAGTGTTTCATAACTGCTCTAGCAAAGGAAAGGTTCACCTCTGTGAGTTGAACACACACATCACAAAGCAGTTTGTGAGAATGCTTCTGTCCAGTTTTTATGGGAAGATATTCCCGCTTCTAACAAAGGCCTGAAAGAGCTCCAAATATCCACTTGCAGATGCTGCAAAAAGACTCTTTCCAAACTGCTCCATGAAAAGCAATGTTCAACTCTGTGAGTTGAATGCACACATCATAAAGAAGTTTCAAAGAATGCTTCTGTCTAGGTTTTATGTGAAGATATTTCCTTTTCCACCATAGGCCTCAAAGCGCTCCAAATGAACACTTGCAGATTCTACAAAAAGAGTGTTTCAAAGCTGCTCTTTCAAAAGAAGTGTTCAACTCTGTGAGTTGGATTCATACTTCACAAAGGAGTTTCACAGAACGCTTCTGTTTAGTTTTTATGGGAAGATATTCCCGTTTCCAACGAAGGCCTGAAAGGGCTCCAAATATACACTTGCAGATTCTGCAAAAACACAGTTGCAAAACTGCTCTATCAAAAGGAAGGCTTATCTCTCCGAGTTGAATGCACACATCATAAAGAGGTTTCTGAGAATGCTTCTGCCTGGATTATATGTGAAGATATTTCCTTTTCCACCGTAGGCCTCAAAGCGCTCCAAACGAACACTTGCAGATTCTACAAAAAGAGTGTTTCAAAACTGCTCTTTGAAAGGAAGTGTTCAACTCTGTGAGTTGGATTCATACTACACAAAGCAGTTTCACAGAACTCTTCTGTTTAGTTTTTAATGGAAGATATTCCCGTTTCCAACGAAGGCCTGAAAGGGCTCCAAATATCCACTTGCAGATTCTGCAAAAACACAGTTTCAAAACTGCTCTATCAAAAGGAAGGCTTATCTCTCTGAGTTGAATGCACACATCATAAAGAGCTTTCTGAGAATGCTTCTGCCTTGTTTATATATGAAGATATTTCTTTTTCCACCATAGGCCTCAAATCGCTCCAAATGAACACTTGCAGATTCTCCAAAATGGTGTTTCATAACTGCTCTAGCAAAGGAAAGGTTCACCTCTGTGAGTTGAACACACACATCACAAAGCAGTTTGTGAGAATGCTTCTGTCCAGTTTTTATGGGAAGATATTCCCGCTTCTAACAAAGGCCTGAAAGAGCTCCAAATATCCACTTGCAGATGCTGCAAAAAGACTCTTTCCAAACTGCTCCATGAAAAGGAAGGTTCAACTCTGTGAGTTGAATGCACACATCATAAAGAAGTTTCAAAGAATGCTTCTGTCTAGGTATTATGTGACGATATTTCCTTTTCCACCATAGGCCTCAAAGCGCTCCAAATGAACACATGTAGATTCTACAAAAAGAGTGTTTCAAAGCTGCTCTTTCAAAAGAAGTGTTCAACTCTGTGAGTTGGATTCATACTTCACAAAGCAGTTTCACAGAACGTTTCTGTTTCGTTTTTATCAGAAGATATTCCCGTTTGCAACGAAGGCCTGAAAGGGCTCTAAATATCCACTTGCAGATTCTGCCAAAACACAGTTTCAAAACTGCTCTATCAAAAGGAAGGCTTATCGCTCCGAGTTGAATGCACACATCATAAAGAGGTTTCTGAGAATGCTTCTGCCTGGTTTATATGTGAAGATATTTCCTTTTTCACCATAGGCCTCAAAGCGCTCCAAACGAACACTTGCAGATTCTACAAAAAGAGTGTTTCAAAACTGCTCTTTCAAAAGAAGTGTTCAACTCTGTGAGTTGGATTCATACTACACAAAGCAGTTTCACAGAACTCTTCTGTTTAGTTTTTATGGGAAGATATTCCCGTTTCCAACGAAGGCCTGAAAGGGCTCCAAATATCCACTTGCAGATTCTGCAAAAACACAGGTTCAAAACTGCTCTATCAAAAGGAAGGCTTATCTCTCTGAGTTGAATGCACATATCATAAAGGGGTTTCTGAGAATGCTTCTGCCTTGTTTATATATGAAGATATTTCTTTTTCCACCATAGGCCTCAAAGCGCTCCAAATGAACACTTGCAGATTCTACAAAAAGAGTGTTTCATAACTGCTCTAGCAAAGGAAAGGTTCACCTCTGTGAGTTGAACACACACATCACAAAGCAGTTTGTGAGAATGCTTCGGTTTAGTTTTTATGGGAAGATATTCCCGCTTCTAACAAAGGCCTGAAAGAGCTCCAAATATCCACTTGCAGATGCTGCAAAAAGACTCTTTCCAAACTGCTCCATGAAAAAGAAGGTTCAACTCTGTGAGTTGAATGCACACATCATAAAGAAGTTTCAAAGAATGCTTCTGTCTAGGTTTTATGTGAAGATATTTCTTTTTCCACCATAGGCCTCAAAGCGCTCCAAATGAACACTTGCAGATTCTACAAAAAGAGTGTTTCATAACTGCTCTAGCAAAGGAAAGGTTCACCTCTGTGAGTTGAACACACACATCACAAAGCAGTTTGTGAGAATGCTTCTGTCCAGTTTTAATGGGAAGATATTCCCGCTTCTAACAAAGGCCTGAAAGAGCTCCAAATATCCACTTGCAGATGCTGCAAAAAGACTCTTTCCAAACTGCTCCATGAAAAGGAATGTTCATCTCTGTGAGTTGAATGCACACATCATAAAGAAGTTTCAAAGAATGCTTCTGTCTAGGTTTTATGTGAAGATATTTCCCTTTCCACCATAGGCCTCAAAGCGCTCCAAATGAACACTTGCAGATTCTACAAAAAGAGTGTTTCAAAGCTGCTCTTTCAAAAGAAGTGTTCAACTCTGTGAGTTGGATTCATACTTCACAAAGCAGTTTCACAGAACGTTTCTGTTTCGTTTTTATGGGAAGATATTCCCGTTTGCAACCAAAGCCTGAAAGGGCTCTAAGTATCCACTTGCAGATTCTGCCAAAACACACTTTCATAACTGCTCTATCAAAAGGAAGGCTTATCTCTCCGAGTTGAATGCACACATCATAAAGAGGTTTCTGAGAATGCTTCTGCCTGGTTTATATGTGAAGATATTTCCTTTTCCACCATAGGCCTCAAAGCGCTCCAAACGAACACTTGCAGATTCTACAAAAAGAGTGTTTCAAAACTGCTCTTTCAAAGGAAGTGTTCAACTCTGTGAGTTGGATTCATACTACACAAAGCAGTTTCACAGAACTCTTCTGTTTAGTTTTTATGGGAAGATATTCCCGTTTCCAACGAAGGCCTGAAAGGGCTCCAAATATCCACTTGCAGATTCTGCAAAAACACAGGTTCAAAACTGCTCTATCAAAAGGAAGGCTTATCTCTCTGAGTTGAATGCACACATCATAAAGGGGTTTCTGAGAATGCTTCTGCCTTGTTTATATATGAAGATATTTCTTTTTCCACCATAGGCCTCAAAGCGCTCCAAATGAACACTTGCAAATTCTACAAAAAGAGTGTTTCATAACTGCTCTAGCAAAGGAAAGGTTCACCTCTGTGAGTTGAACACACACATCACAAAGCAGTTTGTGAGAATGCTTCGGTTTAGTTTTTATGGGAAGATATTCCCGCTTCTAACAAAGGCCTGAAAGAGCTCCAAATATCCACTTGCAGATGCTGCAAAAAGACTCTTTCCAAACTGCTCCATGAAAAAGAAGGTTCAACTCTGTGAGTTGAATGCACACATCATAAAGAAGTTTCAAAGAATGCTTCTGTCTAGGTTTTATGTGAAGATATTTCTTTTTCCACCATAGGCCTCAAAGCGCTCCAAATGAACACTTGCAGATTCTACAAAAAGAGTGTTTCATAACTGCTCTAGCAAAGGAAAGGTTCACCTCTGTGAGTTGAACACACACATCACAAAGCAGTTTGTGAGAATGCTTCTGTCCAGTTTTAATGGGAAGATATTCCCGCTTCTAACAAAGGCCTGAAAGAGCTCCAAATATCCACTTGCAGATGCTGCAAAAAGACTCTTTCCAAACTGCTCCATGAAAAGCAATGTTCAACTCTGTGAGTTGAATGCACACATCATAAAGAAGTTTCAAAGAATGCTTCTGTCTAGGTTTTATGTGAAGATATTTCCTTTTCCACCATAGGCCTCAAAGCGCTCCAAACGAACACTTGCAGATTCTACAAAAAGAGTGTTTCAAAACTGCTCTTTGAAAGGAAGTGTTCAACTCTGTGAGTTGGATTCATACTACACAAAGCAGTTTCACAGAACTCTTCTGTTTAGTTTTTAATGGAAGATATTCCCGTTTCCAACGAAGGCCTGAAAGGGCTCCAAATATCCACTTGCAGATTCTGCAAAAACACAGTTTCAAAACTGCTCTATCAAAAGGAAGGCTTATCTCTCTGAGTTGAATGCACACATCATAAAGAGCTTTCTGAGAATGCTTCTGCCTTGTTTATATATGAAGATATTTCTTTTTCCACCATAGGCCTCAAATCGCTCCAAATGAACACTTGCAGATTCTACAAAAAGAGTGTTTCATAACTGCTCTAGCAAAGGAAAGGTTCACCTCTGTGAGTTGAACACACACATCACACAGCAGTTTGTGAGAATGCTTCTGTCCAGTTTTAATGGGAAGATATTCCCGCTTCTAACAAAGGCCTGAAAGAGCTCCAAATATCCACTTGCAGATGCTGCAAAAAGACTCTTTCCAAACTGCTCCATGAAAAGGAAAGTTCAACTCTGTGAGTTGAATGCACACATCATAAAGAAGTTTCAAAGAATGCTTCTGTCTAGGTTTTATGTGAAGATATTTCCTTTTCCACCATAGGCCTCAAAGCGCTCCAAATGAACACATGTAGATTCTACAAAAAGAGTGTTTAAAAGCTGCGCTTTCAAAAGAAGTGTTCAACTCTGTGAGTTGGATTCATACTTCACAAAGCAGTTTCACAGAACGTTTCTGTTTCGTTTTTATGGGAAGATATTCCCGTTTGCAACGAAGGCCTGAAAGGGCTCTAAGTATCCACTTGCAGATTCTGCCAAAACACAGTTTCAAAACTGCTCTATCAAAAGGAAGGCTTATCTCTCCGAGTTGAATGCACACATCATAAAGAGGTTTCTGAGAATGCTTCTGCCTGGTTTATATGTGAAGATATTTCCTTTTCCACCATAGGCCTCAAAGCGCTCCAAACGAACACTTGCAGATTCTACAAAAAGAGTGTTTCAAAACTGCTCTTTCAAAAGAAGTGTTCAACTCTGTGAGTTGGATTCATACTACACAAAGCAGTTTCACAGAACTCTTCTGTTTAGTTTTTATGGGAAGATATTCCCGTTTCCAACGAAGGCCTGAAAGGGCTCCAAATATCCACTTGCAGATTCTGCAAAAACACAGGTTCAAAACTGCTCTATCAAAAGGAAGGCTTATCTCTCTGAGTTGAATGCACATATCATAAAGGGGTTTCTGAGAATGCTTCTGCCTTGTTTATATATGAAGATATTTCTTTTTCCACCATAGGCCTCAAAGCGCTCCAAATGAACACTTGCAGATTCTACAAAAAGAGTGTTTCATAACTGCTCTAGCAAAGGAAAGGTTCACCTCTGTGAGTTGAACACACACATCACAAAGCAGTTTGTGAGAATGCTTCGGTTTAGTTTTTATGGGAAGATATTCCCGCTTCTAACAAAGGCCTGAAAGAGCTCCAAATATCCACTTGCAGATGCTGCAAAAAGACTCTTTCCAAACTGCTCCATGAAAAAGAAGGTTCAACTCTGTGAGTTGAATGCACACATCATAAAGAAGTTTCAAAGAATGCTTCTGTCTAGGTTTTATGTGAAGATATTTCTTTTTCCACCATAGGCCTCAAAGCGCTCCAAATGAACACTTGCAGATTCTACAAAAAGAGTGTTTCATAACTGCTCTAGCAAAGGAAAGGTTCACCTCTGTGAGTTGAACACACACATCACAAAGCAGTTTGTGAGAATGCTTCTGTCCAGTTTTAATGGGAAGATATTCCCGCTTCTAACAAAGGCCTGAAAGAGCTCCAAATATCCACTTGCAGATGCTGCAAAAAGACTCTTTCCAAACTGCTCCATGAAAAGGAATGTTCATCTCTGTGAGTTGAATGCACACATCATAAAGAAGTTTCAAAGAATGCTTCTGTCTAGGTTTTATGTGAAGATATTTCCCTTTCCACCATAGGCCTCAAAGCGCTCCAAATGAACACTTGCAGATTCTACAAAAAGAGTGTTTCAAAGCTGCTCTTTCAAAAGAAGTGTTCAACTCTGTGAGTTGGATTCATACTTCACAAAGCAGTTTCACAGAACGTTTCTGTTTCGTTTTTATGGGAAGATATTCCCGTTTGCAACCAAAGCCTGAAAGGGCTCTAAGTATCCACTTGCAGATTCTGCCAAAACACACTTTCATAACTGCTCTATCAAAAGGAAGGCTTATCTCTCCGAGTTGAATGCACACATCATAAAGAGGTTTCTGAGAATGCTTCTGCCTGGTTTATATGTGAAGATATTTCCTTTTCCACCATAGGCCTCAAAGCGCTCCAAACGAACACTTGCAGATTCTACAAAAAGAGTGTTTCAAAACTGCTCTTTCAAAGGAAGTGTTCAACTCTGTGAGTTGGATTCATACTACACAAAGCAGTTTCACAGAACTCTTCTGTTTAGTTTTTATTGGAAGATATTCCCGTTTCCAACGAAGGCCTGAAAGGGCTCCAAATATCCACTTGCAGATTCTGCAAAAACACAGGTTCAAAACTGCTCTATCAAAAGGAAGGCTTATCTCTCTGAGTTGAATGCACACATCATAAAGGGGTTTCTGAGAATGCTTCTGCCTTGTTTATATATGAAGATATTTCTTTTTCCACCATAGGCCTCAAAGCGCTCCAAATGAACACTTGCAAATTCTACAAAAAGAGTGTTTCATAACTGCTCTAGCAAAGGAAAGGTTCACCTCTGTGAGTTGAACACACACATCACAAAGCAGTTTGTGAGAATGCTTCGGTTTAGTTTTTATGGGAAGATATTCCCGCTTCTAACAAAGGCCTGAAAGAGCTCCAAATATCCACTTGCAGATGCTGCAAAAAGACTCTTTCCAAACTGCTCCATGAAAAAGAAGGTTCAACTCTGTGAGTTGAATGCACACATCATAAAGAAGTTTCAAAGAATGCTTCTGTCTAGGTTTTATGTGAAGATATTTCTTTTTCCACCATAGGCCTCAAAGCGCTCCAAATGAACACTTGCAGATTCTACAAAAAGAGTGTTTCATAACTGCTCTAGCAAAGGAAAGGTTCACCTCTGTGAGTTGAACACACACATCACAAAGCAGTTTGTGAGAATGCTTCTGTCCAGTTTTAATGGGAAGATATTCCCGCTTCTAACAAAGGCCTGAAAGAGCTCCAAATATCCACTTGCAGATGCTGCAAAAAGACTCTTTCCAAACTGCTCCATGAAAAGCAATGTTCAACTCTGTGAGTTGAATGCACACATCATAAAGAAGTTTCAAAGAATGCTTCTGTCTAGGTATTATGTGACGATATTTCCTTTTCCACCATAGGCCTCAAAGCGCTCCAAATGAACACATGTAGATTCTACAAAAAGAGTGTTTCAAAGCTGCTCTTTCAAAAGAAGTGTTCAACTCTGTGAGTTGGATTCATACTTCACAAAGCAGTTTCACAGAACGTTTCTGTTTCGTTTTTATGGGAAGATATTCCCGTTTGCAACGAAGGCCTGAAAGGGCTCTAAGTATCCACTTGCAGATTCTGCCAAAACACAGTTTCAAAACTGCTCTATCAAAAGGAAGGCTTATCTCTCCGAGTTGAATGCACACATCATAAAGAGGTTTCTGAGAATGCTTCTGCCTGGTTTATATGTGAAGATATTTCCTTTTCCACCATAGGCCTCAAAGCGCTCCAAACGAACACTTGCAGATTCTACAAAAAGAGTGTTTCAAAACTGCTCTTTCAAAGGAAGTGTTCAACTCTGTGAGTTGGATTCATACTACACAAAGCAGTTTCACAGAACTCTTCTGTTTAGTTTTTATGGGAAGATATTCCCGTTTCCAACGAAGGCCTGAAAGGGCTCCAAATATCCACTTGCAGATTCTGCAAAAATACAGTTTCAAAACTGCTCTATCAAAAGGAAGGCTTATCTCTCTGAGTTGAATGCACACATCATAAAGAGCTTTCTGAGAATGCTTCTGCCTTGTTTATATATGAAGATATTTCTTTTTCCACCATAGGCCTCAAATCGCTCCAAATGAACACTTGCAGATTCTACAAAAAGAGTGTTTCATAACTGCTCTAGCAAAGGAAAGGTTCACCTCTGTGAGTTGAACACACACATCTCAAAGCAGTTTGTGAGAATGCTTCGGTTTAGTTTTTATGGGAAGATATTCCCGCTTCTAGCAAAGGCCTGAAAGAGCTCCAAATATCCACTTGCAGATGCTGCAAAAAGACTCTTTCCAAACTGCTCCATGAAAAAGAAGGTTCAACTCTGTGAGTTGAATGCACACATCATAAAGAAGTTTCAAAGAATGCTTCTGTCTAGGTTTTATGTGAAGATATTTCTTTTTCCAACATAGGCCTCAAATCGCTCCAAATGAACACTTGCAGATTCTACAAAAAGAGTGTTTCATAACTGCTCTAGCAAAGGAAAGGTTCACCTCTGTGAGTTGAACACACACATCACAAAGCAGTTTGTGAGAATGCTTCTGTCCAGTTTTAATGGGAAGATATTCCCGCTTCTAACAAAGGCCTGAAAGAGCTCCAAATATCCACTTGCAGATGCTGCAAAAAGACTCTTTCCAAACTGCTCCATGAAAAAGAAGGTTCAACTCTGTGAGTTGAATGCACACATCATAAAGAAGTTTCAAAGAATGCTTCTGTCTAGGTTTTATGTGAAGATATTTCCTTTTCCACCATAGGCCTCAAAGCGCTCCAAATGAACACTTGCAGATTCTACAAAAAGAGTGTTTCAAAGCTGCTCTTTCAAAAGAAGTGTTCAACTCTGTGAGTTGGATTCATACTTCACAAAGCAGTTTCACAGAACGCTTCTGTTTAGTTTTTATGGGAAGATATTCCCGTTTCCAACGAAGGCCTGAAAGGGCTCCAAATATACACTTGCAGATTCTGCAACAACACAGTTGCAAAACTGCTCTATCAAAAGGAAGGCTTATCTCTCCGAGTTGAATGCACACATCATAAAGAGGTTTCTGAGAATGCTTCTGCCTGGATTATATGTGAAGATATTTCCTTTTCCACCGTAGGCCTCAAAGCGCTCCAAACGAACACTTGCAGATTCTACAAAAAGAGTGTTTCAAAACTGCTCTTTGAAAGGAAGTGTTCAACTCTGTGAGTTGGATTCATACTACACAAAGCAGTTTCACAGAACTCTTCTGTTTAGTTTTTAATGGAAGATATTCCCGTTTCCAACGAAGGCCTGAAAGGGCTCCAAATACCCACTTGCAGATTCTGCAAAAACACAGTTTCAAAACTGCTCTATCAAAAGGAAGGCTTATCTCTCTGAGTTGAATGCACACATCATAAAGAGCTTTCTGAGAATGCTTCTGCCTTGTTTATATATGAAGATATTTCTTTTTCCACCATAGGCCTCAAATCGCTCCAAATGAACACTTGCAGATTCTACAAAAAGGGTGTTTCATAACTGCTCTAGCAAAGGAAAGGTTCACCTCTGTGAGTTGAACACACACATCACAAAGCAGTTTGTGAGAATGCTTCTGTCCAGTTTTTATGGGAAGATATTCCCGCTTCTAACAAAGGCCTGAAAGAGCTCCAAATATCCACTTGCAGATGCTGCAAAAAGACTCTTTCCAAACTGCTCCATGAAAAGGAAGGTTCAACTCTGTGAGCTGAATGCACACATCATAAAGAAGTTTCAAAGAATGCTTCTGTCTAGGTATTATGTGACGATATTTCCTTTTCCACCATAGGCCTCAAAGCGCTCCAAATGAACACATGTAGATTCTACAAAAAGAGTGTTTCAAAGCTGCTCTTTCAAAAGAAGTGTTCAACTCTGTGAGTTGGATTCATACTTCACAAAGCAGTTTCACAGAACGTTTCTGTTTCGTTTTTATCAGAAGATATTCCCGTTTGCAACGAAGGCCTGAAAGGGCTCCAAGTATCCACTTGCAGATTCTGCCAAAACACAGTTTCAAAACTGCTCTATCAAAAGGAAGGCTTATCTCTCCGAGTTGAATGCACACATCATAAAGAGGTTTCTGAGAATGCTTCTGCCTGGTTTATATGTGAAGATATTTCCTTTTCCACCATAGGCCTCAAAGCGCTCCAAACGAACACTTGCAGATTCTACAAAAAGAGTGTTTCAAAACTGCTCTTTCAAAAGAAGTGTTCAACTCTGTGAGTTGGATTCATACTACACAAAGCAGTTTCACAGAACTCTTCTGTTTAGTTTTTATGGGAAGATATTCCCGTTTCCAACGAAGGCCTGAAAGGGCTCCAAATATCCACTTGCAGATTCTGCAAAAACACAGGTTCAAAACTGCTCTATCAAAAGGAAGGCTTATCTCTCTGAGTTGAATGCACATATCATAAAGGGGTTTCTGAGAATGCTTCTGCCTTGTTTATATATGAAGATATTTCTTTTTCCACCATAGGCCTCAAAGCGCTCCAAATGAACACTTGCAGATTCTACAAAAAGAGTGTTTCATAACTGCTCTAGCAAAGGAAAGGTTCACCTCTGTGAGTTGAACACACACATCACAAAGCAGTTTGTGAGAATGCTTCGGTTTAGTTTTTATGGGAAGATATTCCCGCTTCTAACAAAGGCCTGAAAGAGCTCCAAATATCCACTTGCAGATGCTGCAAAAAGACTCTTTCCAAACTGCTCCATGAAAAAGAAGGTTCAACTCTGTGAGTTGAATGCACACATCATAAAGAAGTTTCAAAGAATGCTTCTGTCTAGGTTTTATGTGAAGATATTTCTTTTTCCACCATAGGCCTCAAAGCGCTCCAAATGAACACTTGCAGATTCTACAAAAAGAGTGTTTCATAACTGCTCTAGCAAAGGAAAGGTTCACCTCTGTGAGTTGAACACACACATCACAAAGCAGTTTGTGAGAATGCTTCTGTCCAGTTTTAATGGGAAGATATTCCCGCTTCTAACAAAGGCCTGAAAGAGCTCCAAATATCCACTTGCAGATGCTGCAAAAAGACTCTTTCCAAACTGCTCCATGAAAAGGAATGTTCATCTCTGTGAGTTGAATGCACACATCATAAAGAAGTTTCAAAGAATGCTTCTGTCTAGGTTTTATGTGAAGATATTTCCCTTTCCACCATAGGCCTCAAAGCGCTCCAAATGAACACTTGCAGATTCTACAAAAAGAGTGTTTCAAAGCTGCTCTTTGAAAAGAAGTGTTCAACTCTGTGAGTTGGATTCATACTTCACAAAGCAGTTTCACAGAACGTTTCTGTTTCGTTTTTATTTGAAGATATTCCCGTTTGCAACCAAAGCCTGAAAGGGCTCTAAGTATCCACTTGCAGATTCTGCCAAAACACACTTTCATAACTGCTCTATCAAAAGGAAGGCTTATCTCTCCGAGTTGAATGCACACATCATAAAGAGGTTTCTGAGAATGCTTCTGCCTGGTTTATATGTGAAGATATTTCCTTTTCCACCATAGGCCTCAAAGCGCTCCAAACGAACACTTGCAGATTCTACAAAAAGAGTGTTTCAAAACTGCTCTTTCAAAGGAAGTGTTCAACTCTGTGAGTTGGATTCATACTACACAAAGCAGTTTCACAGAACTCTTCTGTTTAGTTTTTATGGGAAGATATTCCCGTTTCCAACGAAGGCCTGAAAGGGCTCCAAATATCCACTTGCAGATTCTGCAAAAACACAGGTTCAAAACTGCTCTATCAAAAGGAAGGCTTATCTCTCTGAGTTGAATGCACACATCATAAAGGGGTTTCTGAGAATGCTTCTGCCTTGTTTATATATGAAGATATTTCTTTTTCCACCATAGGCCTCAAAGCGCTCCAAATGAACACTTGCAAATTCTACAAAAAGAGTGTTTCATAACTGCTCTAGCAAAGGAAAGGTTCACCTCTGTGAGTTGAACACACACATCACAAAGCAGTTTGTGAGAATGCTTCGGTTTAGTTTTTATGGGAAGATATTCCCGCTTCTAACAAAGGCCTGAAAGAGCTCCAAATATCCACTTGCAGATGCTGCAAAAAGACTCTTTCCAAACTGCTCCATGAAAAAGAAGGTTCAACTCTGTGAGTTGAATGCACACATCATAAAGAAGTTTCAAAGAATGCTTCTGTCTAGGTTTTATGTGAAGATATTTCTTTTCCACCGTAGGCCTCAAAGCGCTCCAAATGAACACTTGCAGATTCTACAAAAAGAGTGTTTCATAACTGCTGTAGCAAAGGAAAGGTTCACCTCTGTGAGTTGAACACACACATCACAAAGCAGTTTGTGAGAATGCTTCTGTCCAGTTTTAATGGGAAGATATTCCCGCTTCTAACAAAGGCCTGAAAGAGCTCCAAATATCCACTTGCAGATGCTGAAAAAGACTCTTTCCAAACTGCTCCATGAAAAGCAATGTTCAACTCTGTGAGTTGAATGCACACATCATAAAGAAGTTTCAAAGAATGCTTCTGTCTAGGTTTTATGTGAAGATATTTCCTTTTCCACCATAGGCCTCAAAGCGCTCCAAACGAACACTTGCAGATTGTACAAAAAGAGTGTTTCAAAACTGCTCTTTCAAAAGAAGAGTTCAACTCTGTGAGTTGGATTCATACTACACAAAGCAGTTTCACAGAACTCTTCTGTTTAGTTTTTATGGGAAGATATTCCCGTTTCCAACGAAGGCCTGAAAGGGCTCCAAATATCCACTTGCAGATTCTGCCAAAACACAGTTTCAAAACTGCTCTATCAAAAGGAAGGCTTATCTCTCTGAGTTGAATGCACACATCATAAAGAGCTTTCTGAGAATGCTTCTGCCTTGTTTATATATGAAGATATTTCTTTTTCCACCATAGGCCTCAAATCGCTCCAAATGAACACTTGCAGATTCTACAAAAAGAGTGTTTCATAACTGCTCTAGCAAAGGAAAGGTTCACCTCTGTGAGTTGAACACACACATCACAAAGCAGTTTGTGAGAATGCTTCTGTCCAGTTTTTATGGGAAGATATTCCCGCTTCTAACAAAGGCCTGAAAGAGCTCCAAATATCCACTTGCAGATGCTGCAAAAAGACTCTTTCCAAACTGCTCCATGAAAAGGAAGGTTCAACTCTGTGAGTTGAATGCACACATCATAAAGAAGTTTCAAAGAATGCTTCTGTCTAGGTATTATGTGACGATATTTCCTTTTCCACCATAGGCCTCAAAGCGCTCCAAATGAACACATGTAGATTCTACAAAAAGAGTGTTTCAAAGCTGCTCTTTCAAAAGAAGTGTTCAACTCTGTGAGTTGGATTCATACTTCACAAAGCAGTTTCACAGAACGTTTCTGTTTCGTTTTTATGGGAAGATATTCCCGTTTGCAACGAAGGCCTGAAAGGGCTCTAATTATCCACTTGCAGATTCTGCCAAAACACAGTTTCAAAACTGCTCTATCAAAAGGAAGGCTTATCTCTCCGAGTTGAATGCACACATCATAAAGAGGTTTCTGAGAATGCTTCTGCCTGGTTTATATGTGAAGATATTTCCTTTTCCACCATAGGCCTCAAAGCGCTCCAAACGAACACTTGCAGATTCTACAAAAAGAGTGTTTCAAAACTGCACTTTCAAAGGAAGTGTTCAACTCTGTGAGTTGGATTCATACTACACAAAGCAGTTTCACAGAACTCTTCTGTTTAGTTTTTATGGGAAGATATTCCCGTTTCCAACGAAGGCCTGAAAGGGCTCCAAATATCCACTTGCAGATTCTGCAAAAATACAGTTTCAAAACTGCTCTATCAAAAGGAAGGCTTATCTCTCTGAGTTGAATGCACACATCATAAAGAGCTTTCTGAGAATGCTTCTGCCTTGTTTATATATGAAGATATTTCTTTTTCCACCATAGGCCTCAAATCGCTCCAAATGAACACTTGCAGATTCTACAAAAAGAGTGTTTCATAACTGCTCTAGCAAAGGAAAGGTTCACCTCTGTGAGTTGAACACACACATCTCAAAGCAGTTTGTGAGAATGCTTCGGTTTAGTTTTTATGGGAAGATATTCCCGCTTCTAGCAAAGGCCTGAAAGAGCTCCAAATATCCACTTGCAGATGCTGCAAAAAGACTCTTTCCAAACTGCTCCATGAAAAAGAAGGTTCAACTCTGTGAGTTGAATGCACACATCATAAAGAAGTTTCAAAGAATGCTTCTGTCTAGGTTTTATGTGAAGATATTTCTTTTTCCAACAGAGGCCTCAAAGCGCTCCAAATGAACACTTGCAGATTCTACAAAAAGAGTGTTTCATAACTGCTCTAGCAAAGGAAAGGTTCACCTCTGTGAGTTGAACACACACATCACAAAGCAGTTTGTGAGAATGCTTCTGTCCAGTTTTAATGGGAAGATATTCCCGCTTCTAACAAAGGCCTGAAAGAGCTCCAAATATCCACTTGCAGATGCTGCAAAAAGACTCTTTCCAAACTGCTCCATGAAAACGAATGTTCAACTCTGTGAGTTGAATGCACACATCATAAAGAAGTTTCAAAGAATGCTTCTGTCTAGGTTTTATGTGAAGATATTTCCCTTTCCACCATAGGCCTCAAAGCGCTCCAAATGAACACTTGCAGATTCTACAAAAAGAGTGTTTCAAAGCTGCTCTTTCAAAAGAAGTGTTCAACTCTGTGAGTTGGATTCATACTTCACAAAGCAGTTTCACAGAACGTTTCTGTTTCGTTTTTATGGGAAGATATTCCCGTTTGCAACCAAAGCCTGAAAGGGCTCTAAGTATCCACTTGCAGATTCTGCCAAAACACACTTTCAAAACTGCTCTATCAAAAGGAAGGCTTATCTCTCAGAGTTGAATGCACACATCATAAAGAGGTTTCTGAGAATGCTTCTGCCTGGTTTATATGTGAAGATATTTCCTTTTCCACCATAGGCCTCAAAGCGCTCCAAACGAACACTTGCAGATTGTACAAAAAGAGTGTTTCAAAACTGCTCTTTCAAAGGAAGTGTTCAACTCTGTGAGTTGGATTCATACTACACAAAGCAGTTTCACAGAACTCTTCTGTTTAGTTTTTATGGGAAGATATTCCCGTTTCCAACGAAAGCCTGAAAGGGCTCCAAATATCCACTTGCAGATTCTGCAAAAACACAGGTTCAAAACTGCTCTATCAAAAGGAAGGCTTATCTCTCTGAGTTGAATGCACACATCATAAAGGGGTTTCTGAGAATGCTTCTGCCTTGTTTATATATGAAGATATTTCTTTTTCCACCATAGGCCTCAAATCGCTCCAAATGAACACTTGCAGATTCTACAAAAAGAGTGTTTCATAACTGCTCTAGCAAAGGAAAGGTTCACCTCTGTGAGTTGAACACACACATCACAAAGCAGTTTGTGAGAATGCTTCGGTTTAGTTTTTATGGGAAGATATTCCCGCTTCTAACAAAGGCCTGAAAGAGCTCCAAATATCCACTTGCAGATGCTGCAAAAAGACTCTTTCCAAACTGCTCCATGAAAAAGAAGGTTCAACTCTGTGAGTTGAATGCACACATCATAAAGAAGTTTCAAAGAATGCTTCTGTCTAGGTTTTATGTGAAGATATTTCTTTTTCCACCATAGGCCTCAAAGCGCTCCAAATGAACACTTGCAGATTCTACAAAAAGAGTGTTTCATAACTGCTCTAGCAAAGGAAAGGTTCACCTCTGTGAGTTGAACACACACATCACAAAGCAGTTTGTGAGAATGCTTCTGTCCAGTTTTAATGGGAAGATATTCCCGCTTCTAACAAAGGCCTGAAAGAGCTCCAAATATCCACTTGCAGATGCTGCAAAAAGACTCTTTCCAAACTGCTCCATGAAAAGGAAAGTTCAACTCTGTGAGTTGAATGCACACATCATAAAGAAGTTTCAAAGAATGCTTCTGTCTAGGTTTTATGTGACGATATTTCCTTTTCCACCATAGGCCTCAAAGCGCTCCAAATGAACACATGTAGATTCTACAAAAAGAGTGTTTAAAAGCTGCGCTTTCAAAAGAAGTGTTCAACTCTGTGAGTTGGATTCATACTTCACAAAGCAGTTTCACAGAACGTTTCTGTTTCGTTTTTATGGGAAGATATTCCCGTTTGCAACGAAGGCCTGAAAGGGCTCTAAGTATCCACTTGCAGATTCTGCCAAAACACAGTTTCAAAACTGCTCTATCAAAAGGAAGGCTTATCTCTCCGAGTTGAATGCACACATCATAAAGAGGTTTCTGAGAATGCTTCTGCCTGGTTTATATGTGAAGATATTTCCTTTTCCACCATAGGCCTCAAAGCGCTCCAAACGAACACTTGCAGATTCTACAAAAAGAGTGTTTCAAAACTGCTCTTTCAAAAGAAGTGTTCAACTCTGTGAGTTGGATTCATACTACACAAAGCAGTTTCACAGAACTCTTCTGTTTAGTTTTTATGGGAAGATATTCCCGTTTCCAACGAAGGCCTGAAAGGGCTCCAAATATCCACTTGCAGATTCTGCAAAAACACAGTTTCAAAACTGCTCTATCAAAAGGAAGGCTTATCTCTCTGAGTTGAATGCACACATCATAAAGAGCTTTCTGAGAATGCTTCTGCCTTGTTTATATATGAAGATATTTCTTTTTCCACCATTGGCCTCAAATCGCTCCAAATGAACACTTGCAGATTCTACAAAAAGAGTGTTTCATAACTGCTCTAGCAAAGGAAAGGTTCACCTCTGTGAGTTGAACACACACATCACAAAGCAGTTTGTGAGAATGCTTCTGTTCAGTTTTTATGGGAAGATATTCCCGCTTCTAACAAAGGCCTGAAAGAGCTCCAAATATCCACTTGCAGATGCTGCAAAAAGACTCTTTCCAAACTGCTCCATGAAAAGGAAGGTTCAACTCTGTGAGTTGAATGCACACATCATAAAGAAGTTTCAAAGAATGCTTCTGTCTAGGTATTATGTGACGATATTTCCTTTTCCACCATAGGCCTCAAAGCGCTCCAAATGAACACATGTAGATTCTACAAAAAGAGTGTTTCAAAGCTGCTCTTTCAAAAGAAGTGTTCAACTCTGTGAGTTGGATTCATACTTCACAAAGCAGTTTCACAGAACGTTTCTGTTTCGTTTTTATGGGAAGATATTCCCGTTTGCAACGAAGGCCTGAAAGGGCTCTAAGTATCCACTTGCAGATTCTGCCAAAACACAGTTTCAAAACTGCTCTATCAAAAGGAAGGCTTATCTCTCCGAGTTGAATGCACACATCATAAAGAGGTTTCTGAGAATGCTTCTGCCTGGTTTATATGTGAAGATATTTCCTTTTCCACCATAGGCCTCAAAGCGCTCCAAACGAACACTTGCAGATTCTACAAAAAGAGTGTTTCAAAACTGCACTTTCAAAGGAAGTGTTCAACTCTGTGAGTTGGATTCATACTACACAAAGCAGTTTCACAGAACTCTTCTGTTTAGTTTTTATGGGAAGATATTCCCGTTTCCAACGAAGGCCTGAAAGGGCTCCAAATATCCACTTGCAGATTCTGCAAAAATACAGTTTCAAAACTGCTCTATCAAAAGGAAGGCTTATCTCTCTGATTTGAATGCACACATCATAAAGAGCTTTCTGAGAATGCTTCTGCCTTGTTTATATATGAAGATATTTCTTTTTCCACCATAGGCCTCAAATCGCTCCAAATGAACACTTGCAGATTCTACAAAAAGAGTGTTTCATAACTGCTCTAGCAAAGGAAAGGTTCACCTCTGTGAGTTGAACACACACATCTCAAAGCAGTTTGTGAGAATGCTTCGGTTTAGTTTTTATGGGAAGATATTCCCGCTTCTAGCAAAGGCCTGAAAGAGCTCCAAATATCCACTTGCAGATGCTGCAAAAAGACTCTTTCCAAACTGCTCCATGAAAAAGAAGGTTCAACTCTGTGAGTTGAATGCACACATCATAAAGAAGTTTCAAAGAATGCTTCTGTCTAGGTTTTATGTGAAGATATTTCTTTTTCCAACATAGGCCTCAAAGCGCTCCAAATGAACACTTGCAGATTCTACAAAAAGAGTGTTTCATAACTGCTCTAGCAAAGGAAAGGTTCACCTCTGTGAGTTGAACACACACATCACAAAGCAGTTTGTGAGAATGCTTCTGTCCAGTTTTAATGGGAAGATATTCCCGCTTCTAACAAAGGCCTGAAAGAGCTCCAAATATCCACTTGCAGATGCTGCAAAAAGACTCTTTCCAAACTGCTCCATGAAAAGGAATGTTCAACTCTGTGAGTTGAATGCACACATCATAAAGAAGTTTCAAAGAATGCTTCTGTCTAGGTTTTATGTGAAGATATTTCCCTTTCCACCATAGGCCTCAAAGCGCTCCAAATGAACACTTGCAGATTCTACAAAAAGAGTGTTTCAAAGCTGCTCTTTCAAAAGAAGTGTTCAACTCTGTGAGTTGGATTCATACTTCACAAAGCAGTTTCACAGAACGTTTCTGTTTCGTTTTTATGGGAAGATATTCCCGTTTGCAACCAAAGCCTGAAAGGGCTCTAAGTATCCACTTGCAGATTCTGCCAAAACACAGTTTCAAAACTGCTCTATCAAAAGGAAGGCTTATCTCTCCGAGTTGAATGCACACATCATAAAGAGGTTTCTGAGAATGCTTCTGCCTGGTTTATATGTGAAGATATTTCCTTTTCCACCATAGGCCTCAAAGCGCTCCAAACGAACACTTGCAGATTCTACAAAAAGAGTGTTTCAAAACTGCTCTTTCAAAGGAAGTGTTCAACTCTGTGAGTTGGATTCATACTACACAAAGCAGTTTCACAGAACTCTTCTGTTTAGTTTTTATGGGAAGATATTCCCGTTTCCAACAAAGGCCTGAAAGGGCTCCAAATATCCACTTGCAGATTCTGCAAAAACACAGTTTCAAAACTGCTCTATCAAAAGGAAGGCTTATCTCTCTGAGTTGAATGCACACATCATAAAGAGCTTTCTGAGAATGCTTCTGCCTTGTTTATATATGAAGATATTTCTTTTTCCACCATAGGCCTCAAATCGCTCCAAATGAACACTTGCAGATTCTACAAAAAGAGTGTTTCATAACTGCTCTAGCAAAGGAAAGGTTCACCTCTGTGAGTTGAACACACACATCACAAAGCAGTTTGTGAGAATGCTTCGGTTTAGTTTTTATGGGAAGATATTCCCGCTTCTAACAAAGGCCTGAAAGAGCTCCAAATATCCACTTGCAGATGCTGCGAAAAGACTCTTTCCAAACTGCTCCATGAAAAAGAAGGTTCAACTCTGTGAGTTGAATGCACACATCATAAAGAAGTTTCAAAGAATGCTTCTGTCTAGGTTTTATGTGAAGATATTTCTTTTTCCAACATAGGCCTCAAAGCGCTCCAAATGAACACTTGCAGATTCTACAAAAAGAGTGTTTCAAAGCTGCTCTTTCAAAAGAAGTGTTCAACTCTGTGAGTTGGATTCATACTTCACAAAGCAGTTTCACAGAACGTTTCTGTTTCGTTTTTATGGGAAGATATTCCCGTTTGCAACGAAAGCCTGAAAGGGCTCTAAGTATCCACTTGCAGATTCTGCCAAAACACACTTTCAAAACTGCTCTATCAAAAGGAAGGCTTATCTCTCAGAGTTGAATGCACACATCATAAAGAGGTTTCTGAGAATGCTTCTGCCTGGTTTATATGTGAAGATATTTCCTTTTCCACCATAGGCCTCAAAGCGCTCCAAACGAACACTTGCAGATTCTACAAAAAGAGTGTTTCAAAACTGCTCTTTCAAAGGAAGTGTTCAACTCTGTGAGTTGGATTCATACTACACAAAGCAGTTTCACAGAACTCTTCTGTTTAGTTTTTATGGGAAGATATTCCCGTTTCCAACGAAAGCCTGAAAGGGCTCCAAATATCCACTTGCAGATTCTGCAAAAACACAGGTTCAAAACTGCTCTATCAAAAGGAAGGCTTATATCTCTGAGTTGAATGCACACATCATAAAGGGGTTTCTGAGAATGCTTCTGCCTTGTTTATATATGAAGATATTTCTTTTTCCACCATAGGCCTCAAAGCGCTCCAAATGAACACTTGCAGATTCTACAAAAAGAGTGTTTCATAACTGCTCTAGCAAAGGAAAGGTTCACCTCTGTGAGTTGAACACACACATCTCAAAGCAGTTTGTGAGAATGCTTCTGTCCAGTTTTTATGGGAAGATATTCCCGCTTCTAACAAAGGCCTGAAAGAGCTCCAAATATCCACTTGCAGATGCTGCAAAAAGACTCTTTCCAAACTGCTCCATGAAAAAGAAGGTTCAACTCTGTGAGTTGAATGCACACATCATAAAGAAGTTTCAAAGAATGCTTCTGTCTAGGTTTTATGTGAAGATATTTCTTTTTCCACCATAGGCCTCAAAGCGCTCCAAATGAACACTTGCAGATTCTACAAAAAGAGTGTTTCATAACTGCTCTAGCAAAGGAAAGGTTCACCTCTGTGAGTTGAACACACACATCACAAAGCAGTTTGTGAGAATGCTTCTGTCCAGTTTTAATGGGAAGATATTCCCGCTTCTAACAAAGGCCTGAAAGAGCTCCAAATATCCACTTGCAGATGCTGCAAAAAGACTCTTTCCAAACTGCTCCATGAAAAGGAATGTTCAACTCTGTGAGTTGAATGCACACATCATAAAGAAGTTTCAAAGAATGCTTCTGTCTAGGTTTTATGTGACGATATTTCCTTTTCCACCATAGGCCTCAAAGCGCTCCAAATGAACACATGTAGATTCTACAAAAAGAGTGTTTAAAAGCTGCGCTTTCAAAAGAAGTGTTCAACTCTGTGAGTTGGATTCATACTTCACAAAGCAGTTTCACAGAACGTTTCTGTTTCGTTTTTATGGGAAGATATTCCCGTTTGCAACGAAGGCCTGAAAGGGCTCTAAGTATCCACTTGCAGATTCTGCCAAAACACAGTTTCAAAACTGCTCTATCAAAAGGAAGGCTTATCTCTCCGAGTTGAATGCACACATCATAAAGAGGTTTCTGAGAATGCTTCTGCCTGGTTTATATGTGAAGATATTTCCTTTTCCACCATAGGCCTCAAAGCGCTCCAAACGAACACTTGCAGATTCTACAAAAAGAGTGTTTCAAAACTGCTCTTTCAAAAGAAGTGTTCAACTCTGTGAGTTGGATTCATACTACACAAAGCAGTTTCACAGAACTCTTCTGTTTAGTTTTTATGGGAAGATATTCCCGTTTCCAACGAAGGCCTGAAAGGGCTCCAAATATCCACTTGCAGATTCTGCAAAAACACAGTTTCAAAACTGCTCTATCAAAAGGAAGGCTTATCTCTCTGAGTTGAATGCACACATCATAAAGAGCTTTCTGAGAATGCTTCTGCCTTGTTTATATATGAAGATATTTCTTTTTCCACCATAGGCCTCAAATCGCTCCAAATGAACACTTGCAGATTCTACAAAAAGAGTGTTTCATAACTGCTCTAGCAAAGGAAAGGTTCACCTCTGTGAGTTGAACACACACATCACAAAGCAGTTTGTGAGAATGCTTCTGTCCAGTTTTTATGGGAAGATATTCCCGCTTCTAACAAAGGCCTGAAAGAGCTCCAAATATCCACTTGCAGATGCTGCAAAAAGACTCTTTCCAAACTGCTCCATGAAAAGGAAGGTTCAACTCTGTGAGTTGAATGCACACATCATAAAGAAGTTTCAAAGAATGCTTCTGTCTAGGTATTATGTGACGATATTTCCTTTTCCACCATAGGCCTCAAAGCGCTCCAAATGAACACATGTAGATTCTACAAAAAGAGTGTTTAAAAGCTGCGCTTTCAAAAGAAGTGTTCAACTCTGTGAGTTGGATTCATACTTCACAAAGCAGTTTCACAGAACGTTTCTGTTTCGTTTTTATGGGAAGATATTCCCGTTTGCAACGAAGGCCTGAAAGGGCTCTAACTATCCACTTGCAGATTCTGCCAAAACACAGTTTCAAAACTGCTCTATCAAAAGGAAGGCTTATCTCTCCGAGTTGAATGCACACATCATAAAGAGGTTTCTGAGAATGCTTCTGCCTGGTTTATATGTGAAGATATTTCCTTTTCCACCATAGGCCTCAAAGCGCTCCAAACGAACACTTGCAGATTCTACAAAAAGAGTGTTTCAAAACTGCTCTTTCAAAAGAAGTGTTCAACTCTGTGAGTTGGATTCATACTACACAAAGCAGTTTCACAGAACTCTTCTGTTTAGTTTTTATGGGAAGATATTCCCGTTTCCAACGAAGGCCTGAAAGGGCTCCAAATATCCACTTGCAGATTCTGAAAAAGCACAGTTTCAAAACTGCTCTATCAAAAGGAAGGCTTATCTCTCTGAGTTGAATGCACACATCATAAAGAGCTTTCTGAGAATGCTTCTGCCTTGCTTATATATGAAGATATTTCTTTTTCCACCATAGGCCTCAAATCGCTCCAAATGAACACTTGCAGATTCTACAAAAAGAGTGTTTCATAACTGCTCTAGCAAAGGAAAGGTTCACCTCTGTGAGTTGAACACACACATCACAAAGCAGTTTGTGAGAATGCTTCTGTCCAGTTTTTATGGGAAGATATTCCCGCTTCTAACAAAGGCCTGAAAGAGCTCCAAATATCCACTTGCAGATGCTGCAAAAAGACTCTTTCCAAACTGCTCCATGAAAAGGAAGGTTCAACTCTGTGAGTTGAATGCACACATCATAAAGAAGTTTCAAAGAATGCTTCTGTCTAGGTATTATGTGACGATATTTCCTTTTCCACCATAGGCCTCAAAGCGCTCCAAATGAACACATGTAGATTCTACAAAAAGAGTGTTTCAAAGCTGCTCTTTCAAAAGAAGTGTTCAACTCTGTGAGTTGGATTCATACTTCACAAAGCAGTTTCACAGAACGTTTCTGTTTCGTTTTTATGGGAAGATATTCCCGTTTGCAACGAAGGCCTGAAAGGGCTCTAAGTATCCACTTGCAGATTCTGCCAAAACACAGTTTCAAAACTGCTCTATCAAAAGGAAGGCTTATCTCTCCGAGTTGAATGCACACATCATAAAGAGGTTTCTGAGAATGCTTCTGCCTGGTTTATATGTGAAGATATTTCCTTTTCCACCATAGGCCTCAAAGCGCTCCAAACGAACACTTGCAGATTCTACAAAAAGAGTGTTTCAAAACTGCTCTTTCAAAGGAAGTGTTCAACTCTGTGAGTTGGATTCATACTACACAAAGCAGTTTCACAGAACTCTTCTGTTTAGTTTTTATGGGAAGATATTCCCGTTTCCAACGAAGGCCTGAAAGGGCTCCAAATATCCACTTGCAGATTCTGCAAAAATACAGTTTCAAAACTGCTCTATCAAAAGGAAGGCTTATCTCTCTGAGTTGAATGCACACATCATAAAGAGCTTTCTGAGAATGCTTCTGCCTTGTTTATATATGAAGATATTTCTTTTTCCACCATAGGCCTCAAATCGCTCCAAATGAACACTTGCAGATTCTACAAAAAGAGTGTTTCATAACTGCTCTAGCAAAGGAAAGGTTCACCTCTGTGAGTTGAACACACACATCTCAAAGCAGTTTGTGAGAATGCTTCGGTTTAGTTTTTATGGGAAGATATTCCCGCTTCTAGCAAAGGCCTGAAAGAGCTCCAAATATCCACTTGCAGATGCTGCAAAAAGACTCTTTCCAAACTGCTCCATGAAAAAGAAGGTTCAACTCTGTGAGTTGAATGCACACATCATAAAGAAGTTTCAAAGAATGCTTCTGTCTAGGTTTTATGTGAAGATATTTCTTTTTCCAACATAGGCCTCAAATCGCTCCAAATGAACACTTGCAGATTCTACAAAAAGAGTGTTTCATAACTGCTCTAGCAAAGGAAAGGTTCACCTCTGTGAGTTGAACACACACATCACAAAGCAGTTTGTGAGAATGCTTCTGTCCAGTTTTAATGGGAAGATATTCCCGCTTCTAACAAAGGCCTGAAAGAGCTCCAAATATCCACTTGCAGATGCTGCAAAAAGACTCTTTCCAAACTGCTCCATGAAAAAGAAGGTTCAACTCTGTGAGTTGAATGCACACATCATAAAGAAGTTTCAAAGAATGCTTCTGTCTAGGTTTTATGTGAAGATATTTCCTTTTCCACCATAGGCCTCAAAGCGCTCCAAATGAACACTTGCAGATTCTACAAAAAGAGTGTTTCAAAGCTGCTCTTTCAAAAGAAGTGTTCAACTCTGTGAGTTGGATTCATACTTCACAAAGCAGTTTCACAGAACGCTTCTGTTTAGTTTTTATGGGAAGATATTCCCGTTTCCAACGAAGGCCTGAAAGGGCTCCAAATATACACTTGCAGATTCTGCAACAACACAGTTGCAAAACTGCTCTATCAAAAGGAAGGCTTATCTCTCCGAGTTGAATGCACACATCATAAAGAGGTTTCTGAGAATGCTTCTGCCTGGATTATATGTGAAGATATTTCCTTTTCCACCGTAGGCCTCAAAGCGCTCCAAACGAACACTTGCAGATTCTACAAAAAGAGTGTTTCAAAACTGCTCTTTGAAAGGAAGTGTTCAACTCTGTGAGTTGGATTCATACTACACAAAGCAGTTTCACAGAACTCTTCTGTTTAGTTTTTAATGGAAGATATTCCCGTTTCCAACGAAGGCCTGAAAGGGCTCCAAATACCCACTTGCAGATTCTGCAAAAACACAGTTTCAAAACTGCTCTATCAAAAGGAAGGCTTATCTCTCTGAGTTGAATGCACACATCATAAAGAGCTTTCTGAGAATGCTTCTGCCTTGTTTATATATGAAGATATTTCTTTTTCCACCATAGGCCTCAAATCGCTCCAAATGAACACTTGCAGATTCTACAAAAAGGGTGTTTCATAACTGCTCTAGCAAAGGAAAGGTTCACCTCTGTGAGTTGAACACACACATCACAAAGCAGTTTGTGAGAATGCTTCTGTCCAGTTTTTATGGGAAGATATTCCCGCTTCTAACAAAGGCCTGAAAGAGCTCCAAATATCCACTTGCAGATGCTGCAAAAAGACTCTTTCCAAACTGCTCCATGAAAAGGAAGGTTCAACTCTGTGAGCTGAATGCACACATCATAAAGAAGTTTCAAAGAATGCTTCTGTCTAGGTATTATGTGACGATATTTCCTTTTCCACCATAGGCCTCAAAGCGCTCCAAATGAACACATGTAGATTCTACAAAAAGAGTGTTTCAAAGCTGCTCTTTCAAAAGAAGTGTTCAACTCTGTGAGTTGGATTCATACTTCACAAAGCAGTTTCACAGAACGTTTCTGTTTCGTTTTTATCAGAAGATATTCCCGTTTGCAACGAAGGCCTGAAAGGGCTCCAAGTATCCACTTGCAGATTCTGCCAAAACACAGTTTCAAAACTGCTCTATCAAAAGGAAGGCTTATCTCTCCGAGTTGAATGCACACATCATAAAGAGGTTTCTGAGAATGCTTCTGCCTGGTTTATATGTGAAGATATTTCCTTTTCCACCATAGGCCTCAAAGCGCTCCAAACGAACACTTGCAGATTCTACAAAAAGAGTGTTTCAAAACTGCTCTTTCAAAAGAAGTGTTCAACTCTGTGAGTTGGATTCATACTACACAAAGCAGTTTCACAGAACTCTTCTGTTTAGTTTTTATGGGAAGATATTCCCGTTTCCAACGAAGGCCTGAAAGGGCTCCAAATATCCACTTGCAGATTCTGCAAAAACACAGGTTCAAAACTGCTCTATCAAAAGGAAGGCTTATCTCTCTGAGTTGAATGCACATATCATAAAGGGGTTTCTGAGAATGCTTCTGCCTTGTTTATATATGAAGATATTTCTTTTTCCACCATAGGCCTCAAAGCGCTCCAAATGAACACTTGCAGATTCTACAAAAAGAGTGTTTCATAACTGCTCTAGCAAAGGAAAGGTTCACCTCTGTGAGTTGAACACACACATCACAAAGCAGTTTGTGAGAATGCTTCGGTTTAGTTTTTATGGGAAGATATTCCCGCTTCTAACAAAGGCCTGAAAGAGCTCCAAATATCCACTTGCAGATGCTGCAAAAAGACTCTTTCCAAACTGCTCCATGAAAAAGAAGGTTCAACTCTGTGAGTTGAATGCACACATCATAAAGAAGTTTCAAAGAATGCTTCTGTCTAGGTTTTATGTGAAGATATTTCTTTTTCCACCATAGGCCTCAAAGCGCTCCAAATGAACACTTGCAGATTCTACAAAAAGAGTGTTTCATAACTGCTCTAGCAAAGGAAAGGTTCACCTCTGTGAGTTGAACACACACATCACAAAGCAGTTTGTGAGAATGCTTCTGTCCAGTTTTAATGGGAAGATATTCCCGCTTCTAACAAAGGCCTGAAAGAGCTCCAAATATCCACTTGCAGATGCTGCAAAAAGACTCTTTCCAAACTGCTCCATGAAAAGGAATGTTCATCTCTGTGAGTTGAATGCACACATCATAAAGAAGTTTCAAAGAATGCTTCTGTCTAGGTTTTATGTGAAGATATTTCCCTTTCCACCATAGGCCTCAAAGCGCTCCAAATGAACACTTGCAGATTCTACAAAAAGAGTGTTTCAAAGCTGCTCTTTCAAAAGAAGTGTTCAACTCTGTGAGTTGGATTCATACTTCACAAAGCAGTTTCACAGAACGTTTCTGTTTCGTTTTTATGGGAAGATATTCCCGTTTGCAACCAAAGCCTGAAAGGGCTCTAAGTATCCACTTGTAGAATCTGCCAAAACACACTTTCATAACTGCTCTATCAAAAGGAAGGCTTATCTCTCCGAGTTGAATGCACACATCATAAAGAGGTTTCTGAGAATGCTTCTGCCTGGTTTATATGTGAAGATATTACCTTTTCCACCATAGGCCTCAAAGCGCTCCAAACGAACACTTGCAGATTCTACAAAAAGAGTGTTTCAAAACTGCTCTTTCAAAGGAAGTGTTCAACTCTGTGAGTTGGATTCATACTACACAAAGCAGTTTCACAGAACTCTTCTGTTTAGTTTTTATGGGAAGATATTCCCGTTTCCAACGAAGGCCTGAAAGGGCTCCAAATATCCACTTGCAGATTCTGCAAAAACACAGGTTCAAAACTGCTCTATCAAAAGGAAGGGTTATCTCTCTGAGTTGAATGCACACATCATAAAGGGGTTTCTGAGAATGCTTCTGCCTTGTTTATATATGAAGATATTTCTTTTTCCACCATAGGCCTCAAAGCGCTCCAAATGAACACTTGCAAATTCTACAAAAAGAGTGTTTCATAACTGCTCTAGCAAAGGAAAGGTTCACCTCTGTGAGTTGAACACACACATCACAAAGCAGTTTGTGAGAATGCTTCGGTTTAGTTTTTATGGGAAGATATTCCCGCTTCTAACAAAGGCCTGAAAGAGCTCCAAATATCCACTTGCAGATGCTGCAAAAAGACTCTTTCCAAACTGCTCCATGAAAAAGAAGGTTCAACTCTGTGAGTTGAATGCACACATCATAAAGAAGTTTCAAAGAATGCTTCTGTCTAGGTTTTATGTGAAGATATTTCTTTTTCCACCATAGGCCTCAAAGCGCTCCAAATGAACACTTGCAGATTCTACAAAAAGAGTGTTTCATAACTGCTGTAGCAAAGGAAAGGTTCACCTCTGTGAGTTGAACACACACATCACAAAGCAGTTTGTGAGAATGCTTCTGTCCAGTTTTAATGGGAAGATATTCCCGCTTCTAACAAAGGCCTGAAAGAGCTCCAAATATCCACTTGCAGATGCTGAAAAAGACTCTTTCCAAACTGCTCCATGAAAAGCAATGTTCAACTCTGTGAGTTGAATGCACACATCATAAAGAAGTTTCAAAGAATGCTTCTGTCTAGGTTTTATGTGAAGATATTTCCTTTTCCACCATAGGCCTCAAAGCGCTCCAAACGAACACTTGCAGATTGTACAAAAAGAGTGTTTCAAAACTGCTCTTTCAAAAGAAGTGTTCAACTCTGTGAGTTGGATTCATACTACACAAAGCAGTTTCACAGAACTCTTCTGTTTAGTTTTTATGGGAAGATATTCCCGTTTCCAACGAAGGCCTGAAAGGGCTCCAAATATCCACTTGCAGATTCTGCCAAAACACAGTTTCAAAACTGCTCTATCAAAAGGAAGGCTTATCTCTCTGAGTTGAATGCACACATCATAAAGAGCTTTCTGAGAATGCTTCTGCCTTGTTTATATATGAAGATATTTCTTTTTCCACCATAGGCCTCAAATCGCTCCAAATGAACACTTGCAGATTCTACAAAAAGAGTGTTTCATAACTGCTCTAGCAAAGGAAAGGTTCACCTCTGTGAGTTGAACACACACATCACAAAGCAGTTTGTGAGAATGCTTCTGTCCAGTTTTTATGGGAAGATATTCCCGCTTCTAACAAAGGCCTGAAAGAGCTCCAAATATCCACTTGCAGATGCTGCAAAAAGACTCTTTCCAAACTGCTCCATGAAAAGGAAGGTTCAACTCTGTGAGTTGAATGCACACATCATAAAGAAGTTTCAAAGAATGCTTCTGTCTAGGTATTATGTGACGATATTTCCTTTTCCACCATAGGCCTCAAAGCGCTCCAAATGAACACATGTAGATTCTACAAAAAGAGTGTTTCAAAGCTGCTCTTTCAAAAGAAGTGTTCAACTCTGTGAGTTGGATTCATACTTCACAAAGCAGTTTCACAGAACGTTTCTGTTTCGTTTTTATGGGAAGATATTCCCGTTTGCAACGAAGGCCTGAAAGGGCTCTAAGTATCCACTTGCAGATTCTGCCAAAACACAGTTTCAAAACTGCTCTATCAAAAGGAAGGCTTATCTCTCCGAGTTGAATGCACACATCATAAAGAGGTTTCTGAGAATGCTTCTGCCTGGTTTATATGTGAAGATATTTCCTTTTCCACCATAGGCCTCAAAGCGCTCCAAACGAACACTTGCAGATTCTACAAAAAGAGTGTTTCAAAACTGCACTTTCAAAGGAAGTGTTCAACTCTGTGAGTTGGATTCATACTACACAAAGCAGTTTCACAGAACTCTTCTGTTTAGTTTTTATGGGAAGATATTCCCGTTTCCAACGAAGGCCTGAAAGGGCTCCAAATATCCACTTGCAGATTCTGCAAAAATACAGTTTCAAAACTGCTCTATCAAAAGGAAGGCTTATCTCTCTGAGTTGAATGCACACATCATAAAGAGCTTTCTGAGAATGCTTCTGCCTTGTTTATATATGAAGATATTTCTTTTTCCACCATAGGCCTCAAATCGCTCCAAATGAACACTTGCAGATTCTACAAAAAGAGTGTTTCATAACTGCTCTAGCAAAGGAAAGGTTCACCTCTGTGAGTTGAACACACACATCTCAAAGCAGTTTGTGAGAATGCTTCGGTTTAGTTTTTATGGGAAGATATTCCCGCTTCTAGCAAAGGCCTGAAAGAGCTCCAAATATCCACTTGCAGATGCTGCAAAAAGACTCTTTCCAAACTGCTCCATGAAAAAGAAGGTTCAACTCTGTGAGTTGAATGCACACATCATAAAGAAGTTTCAAAGAATGCTTCTGTCTAGGTTTTATGTGAAGATATTTCTTTTTCCAACAGAGGCCTCAAAGCGCTCCAAATGAACACTTGCAGATTCTACAAAAAGAGTGTTTCATAACTGCTCTAGCAAAGGAAAGGTTCACCTCTGTGAGTTGAACACACACATCACAAAGCAGTTTGTGAGAATGCTTCTGTCCAGTTTTAATGGGAAGATATTCCCGCTTCTAACAAAGGCCTGAAAGAGCTCCAAATATCCACTTGCAGATGCTGCAAAAAGACTCTTTCCAAACTGCTCCATGAAAAGGAATGTTCAACTCTGTGAGTTGAATGCACACATCATAAAGAAGTTTCAAAGAATGCTTCTGTCTAGGTTTTATGTGAAGATATTTCCCTTTCCACCATAGGCCTCAAAGCGCTCCAAATGAACACTTGCAGATTCTACAAAAAGAGTGTTTCAAAGCTGCTCTTTCAAAAGAAGTGTTCAACTCTGTGAGTTGGATTCATACTTCACAAAGCAGTTTCACAGAACGTTTCTGTTTCGTTTTTATGGGAAGATATTCCCGTTTGCAACGAAAGCCTGAAAGGGCTCTAAGTATCCACTTGCAGATTCTGCCAAAACACACTTTCAAAACTGCTCTATCAAAAGGAAGGCTTATCTCTCAGAGTTGAATGCACACATCATAAAGAGGTTTCTGAGAATGCTTCTGCCTGGTTTATATGTGAAGATATTTCCTTTTCCACCATAGGCCTCAAAGCGCTCCAAACGAACACTTGCAGATTCTACAAAAAGAGTGTTTCAAAACTGCTCTTTCAAAGGAAGTGTTCAACTCTGTGAGTTGGATTCATACTACACAAAGCAGTTTCACAGAACTCTTCTGTTTAGTTTTTATGGGAAGATATTCCCGTTTCCAACGAAAGCCTGAAAGGGCTCCAAATATCCACTTGCAGATTCTGCAAAAACACAGGTTCAAAACTGCTCTATCAAAAGGAAGGCTTATCTCTCTGAGTTGAATGCACACATCATAAAGGGGTTTCTGAGAATGCTTCTGCCTTGTTTATATATGAAGATATTTCTTTTTCCACCATAGGCCTCAAATCGCTCCAAATGAACACTTGCAGATTCTACAAAAAGAGTGTTTCATAACTGCTCTAGCAAAGGAAAGGTTCACCTCTGTGAGTTGAACACACACATCACAAAGCAGTTTGTGAGAATGCTTCGGTTTAGTTTTTATGGGAAGATATTCCCGCTTCTAACAAAGGCCTGAAAGAGCTCCAAATATCCACTTGCAGATGCTGCAAAAAGACTCTTTCCAAACTGCTCCATGAAAAAGAAGGTTCAACTCTGTGAGTTGAATGCACACATCATAAAGAAGTTTCAAAGAATGCTTCTGTCTAGGTTTTATGTGAAGATATTTCTTTTTCCACCATAGGCCTCAAAGCGCTCCAAATGAACACTTGCAGATTCTACAAAAAGAGTGTTTCATAACTGCTCTAGCAAAGGAAAGGTTCACCTCTGTGAGTTGAACACACACATCACAAAGCAGTTTGTGAGAATGCTTCTGTCCAGTTTTAATGGGAAGATATTCCCGCTTCTAACAAAGGCCTGAAAGAGCTCCAAATATCCACTTGCAGATGCTGCAAAAAGACTCTTTCCAAACTGCTCCATGAAAAGGAAAGTTCAACTCTGTGAGTTGAATGCACACATCATAAAGAAGTTTCAAAGAATGCTTCTGTCTAGGTTTTATGTGACGATATTTCCTTTTCCACCATAGGCCTCAAAGCGCTCCAAATGAACACATGTAGATTCTACAAAAAGAGTGTTTAAAAGCTGCGCTTTCAAAAGAAGTGTTCAACTCTGTGAGTTGGATTCATACTTCACAAAGCAGTTTCACAGAACGTTTCTGTTTCGTTTTTATGGGAAGATATTCCCGTTTGCAACGAAGGCCTGAAAGGGCTCTAAGTATCCACTTGCAGATTCTGCCAAAACACAGTTTCAAAACTGCTCTATCAAAAGGAAGGCTTATCTCTCCGAGTTGAATGCACACATCATAAAGAGGTTTCTGAGAATGCTTCTGCCTGGTTTATATGTGAAGATATTTCCTTTTCCACCATAGGCCTCAAAGCGCTCCAAACGAACACTTGCAGATTCTACAAAAAGAGTGTTTCAAAACTGCTCTTTCAAAAGAAGTGTTCAACTCTGTGAGTTGGATTCATACTACACAAAGCAGTTTCACAGAACTCTTCTGTTTAGTTTTTATGGGAAGATATTCCCGTTTCCAACGAAGGCCTGAAAGGGCTCCAAATATCCACTTGCAGATTCTGCAAAAACACAGTTTCAAAACTGCTCTATCAAAAGGAAGGCTTATCTCTCTGAGTTGAATGCACACATCTTAAAGAGCTTTCTGAGAATGCTTCTGCCTTGTTTATATATGAAGATATTTCTTTTTCCACCATAGGCCTCAAATCGCTCCAAATGAACACTTGCAGATTCTACAAAAAGAGTGTTTCATAACTGCTCTAGCAAAGGAAAGGTTCACCTCTGTGAGTTGAACACACACATCACAAAGCAGTTTGTGAGAATGCTTCTGTCCAGTTTTTATGGGAAGATATTCCCGCTTCTAACAAAGGCCTGAAAGAGCTCCAAATATCCACTTGCAGATGCTGCAAAAAGACTCTTTCCAAACTGCTCCATGAAAAGGAAGGTTCAACTCTGTGAGTTGAATGCACACATCATAAAGAAGTTTCAAAGAATGCTTCTGTCTAGGTTTTATGTGAAGATATTTCCCTTTCCACCATAGCCCTCAAAGCGCTCCAAATGAACACATGTAGATTCTACAAAAAGAGTGTTTCAAAGCTGCTCTTTCAAAGGAAGTGTTCAACTCTGTGAGTTGGATTCATACTTCACAAAGCAGTTTCACAGAACGTTTCTGTTTCGTTTTTATGGGAAGATATTCCCGTTTGCAACGAAGGCCTGAAAGGGCTCTAAGTATCCACTTGCAGATTCTGCCAAAACACAGTTTCAAAACTGCTCTATCAAAAGGAAGGCTTATCTCTCCGAGTTGAATGCACACATCATAAAGAGGTTTCTGAGAATGCTTCTGCCTGGTTTATATGTGAAGATATTTCCTTTTCCACCATAGGCCTCAAAGCGCTCCAAACGAACACTTGCAGATTCTACAAAAAGAGTGTTTCAAAACTGCTCTTTCAAAGGAAGTGTTCAACTCTGTGAGTTGGATTCATACTACACAAAGCAGTTTCACAGAACTCTTCTGTTTAGTTTTTATGGGAAGATATTCCCGTTTCCAACGAAGGCCTGAAAGGGCTCCAAATATCCACTTGCAGATTCTGCAAAAACACAGGTTCAAAACTGCTCTATCAAAAGGAAGGCTTATCTCTCTGAGTTGAATGCACACATCATAAAGGGGTTTCTGAGAATGCTTCTGCCTTGTTTATATATGAAGATATTTCTTTTTCCACCATAGGCCTCAAAGCGCTCCAAATGAACACTTGCAGATTCTACAAAAAGAGTGTTTCATAAGTGCTCTAGCAAAGGAAAGGTTCACCTCTGTGAGTTGAACACACACATCTCAAAGCAGTTTGTGAGAATGCTTCGGTTTAGTTTTTATGGGAAGATATTCCCGCTTCTAGCAAAGGCCTGAAAGAGCTCCAAATATCCACTTGCAGATGCTGCAAAAAGACTCTTTCCAAACTGCTCCATGAAAAAGAAGGTTCAACTCTGTGAGTTGAATGCACACATCATAAAGAAGTTTCAAAGAATGCTTCTGTCTAGGTTTTATGTGAAGATATTTCTTTTTCCAACATAGGCCTCAAAGCGCTCCAAATGAACACTTGCAGATTCTACAAAAAGAGTGTTTCATAACTGCTCTAGCAAAGGAAAGGTTCACCTCTGTGAGTTGAACACACACATCACAAAGCAGTTTGTGAGAATGCTTCTGTCCAGTTTTAATGGGAAGATATTCCCGCTTCTAACAAAGGCCTGAAAGAGCTCCAAATATCCACTTGCAGATGCTGCAAAAAGACTCTTTCCAAACTGCTCCATGAAAAGGAATGTTCAACTCTGTGAGTTGAATGCACACATCATAAAGAAGTTTCAAAGAATGCTTCTGTCTAGGTTTTATGTGAAGATATTTCCCTTTCCACCATAGGCCTCAAAGCGCTCCAAATGAACACTTGCAGATTCTACAAAAAGAGTGTTTCAAAGCTGCTCTTTCAAAAGAAGTGTTCAACTCTGTGAGTTGGATTCATACTTCACAAAGCAGTTTCACAGAACGTTTCTGTTTCGTTTTTATGGGAAGATATTCCCGTTTGCAACCAAAGCCTGAAAGGGCTCTAAGTATCCACTTGCAGATTCTGCCAAAACACAGTTTCAAAACTGCTCTATCAAAAGGAAGGCTTATCTCTCCGAGTTGAATGCACACATCATAAAGAGGTTTCTGAGAATGCTTCTGCCTGGTTTATATGTGAAGATATTTCCTTTTCCACCATAGGCCTCAAAGCGCTCCAAACGAACACTTGCAGATTCTACAAAAAGAGTGTTTCAAAACTGCTCTTTCAAAGGAAGTGTTCAACTCTGTGAGTTGGATTCATACTACACAAAGCAGTTTCACAGAACTCTTCTGTTTAGTTTTTATGGGAAGATATTCCCGTTTCCAACGAAGGCCTGAAAGGGCTCCAAATATCCACTTGCAGATTCTGCAAAAACACAGTTTCAAAACTGCTCTATCAAAAGGAAGGCTTATCTCTCTGAGTTGAATGCACACATCATAAAGAGCTTTCTGAGAATGCTTCTGCCTTGTTTATATATGAAGATATTTCTTTTTCCACCATAGGCCTCAAATCGCTCCAAATGAACACTTGCAGATTCTACAAAAAGAGTGTTTCATAACTGCTCTAGCAAAGGAAAGGTTCACCTCTGTGAGTTGAACACACACATCACAAAGCAGTTTGTGAGAATGCTTCGGTTTAGTTTTTATGGGAAGATATTCCCGCTTCTAACAAAGGCCTGAAAGAGCTCCAAATATCCACTTGCAGATGCTGCAAAAAGACTCTTTCCAAACTGCTCCATGAAAAAGAAGGTTCAACTCTGTGAGTTGAATGCACACATCATAAAGAAGTTTCAAAGAATGCTTCTGTCTAGGTTTTATGTGAAGATATTTCTTTTTCCAACATAGGCCTCAAAGCGCTCCAAATGAACACTTGCAGATTCTACAAAAAGAGTGTTTCAAAGCTGCTCTTTCAAAAGAAGTGTTCAACTCTGTGAGTTGGATTCATACTTCACAAAGCAGTTTCACAGAACGTTTCTGTTTCGTTTTTATGGGAAGATATTCCCGTTTGCAACGAAAGCCTGAAAGGGCTCTAAGTATCCACTTGCAGATTCTGCCAAAACACACTTTCAAAACTGCTCTATCAAAAGGAAGGCTTATCTCTCAGAGTTGAATGCACACATCATAAAGAGGTTTCTGAGAATGCTTCTGCCTGGTTTATATGTGAAGATATTTCCTTTTCCACCATAGGCCTCAAAGCGCTCCAAACGAACACTTGCAGATTCTACAAAAAGAGTGTTTCAAAACTGCTCTTTCAAAGGAAGTGTTCAACTCTGTGAGTTGGATTCATACTACACAAAGCAGTTTCACAGAACTCTTCTGTTTAGTTTTTATGGGAAGATATTCCCGTTTCCAACGAAAGCCTGAAAGGGCTCCAAATATCCACTTGCAGATTCTGCAAAAACACAGGTTCAAAACTGCTCTATCAAAAGGAAGGCTTATCTCTCTGAGTTGAATGCACACATCATAAAGGGGTTTCTGAGAATGCTTCTGCCTTGTTTATATATGAAGATATTTCTTTTTCCACCATAGGCCTCAAAGCGCTCCAAATGAACACTTGCAGATTCTACAAAAAGAGTGTTTCATAACTGCTCTAGCAAAGGAAAGGTTCACCTCTGTGAGTTGAACACACACATCACAAAGCAGTTTGTGAGAATGCTTCGGTTTAGTTTTTATGGGAAGATATTCCCGCTTCTAACAAAGGCCTGAAAGAGCTCCAAATATCCACTTGCAGATGCTGCAAAAAGACTCTTTCCAAACTGCTCCATGAAAAAGAAGGTTCAACTCTGTGAGTTGAATGCACACATCATAAAGAAGTTTCAAAGAATGCTTCTGTCTAGGTTTTATGTGAAGATATTTCTTTTTCCACCATAGGCCTCAAAGCGCTCCAAATGAACACTTGCAGATTCTACAAAAAGAGTGTTTCATAACTGCTCTAGCAAAGGAAAGGTTCACCTCTGTGAGTTGAACACACACATCACAAAGCAGTTTGTGAGAATGCTTCTGTCCAGTTTTAATGGGAAGATATTCCCGCTTCTAACAAAGGCCTGAAAGAGCTCCAAATATCCACTTGCAGATGCTGAAAAAGACTCTTTCCAAACTGCTCCATGAAAAGCAATGTTCAACTCTGTGAGTTGAATGCACACATCATAAAGAAGTTTCAAAGAATGCTTCTGTCTAGGTTTTATGTGACGATATTTCCTTTTCCACCATAGGCCTCAAAGCGCTCCAAATGAACACATGTAGATTCTACAAAAAGAGTGTTTAAAAGCTGCGCTTTCAAAAGAAGTGTTCAACTCTGTGAGTTGGATTCATACTTCACAAAGCAGTTTCACAGAACGTTTCTGTTTCGTTTTTATGGGAAGATATTCCCGTTTGCAACGAAGGCCTGAAAGGGCTCTAAGTATCCACTTGCAGATTCTGCCAAAACACAGTTTCAAAACTGCTCTATCAAAAGGAAGGCTTATCTCTCCGAGTTGAATGCACACATCATAAAGAGGTTTCTGAGAATGCTTCTGCCTGGTTTATATGTGAAGATATTTCCTTTTCCACCATAGGCCTCAAAGCGCTCCAAACGAACACTTGCAGATTCTACAAAAAGAGTGTTTCAAAACTTCTCTTTCAAAAGAAGTGTTCAACTCTGTGAGTTGGATTCATACTACACAAAGCAGTTTCACAGAACTCTTCTGTTTAGTTTTTATGGGAAGATATTCCCGTTTCCAACGAAGGCCTGAAAGGGCTCCAAATATCCACTTGCAGATTCTGCAAAAACACAGTTTCAAAACTGCTCTATCAAAAGGAAGGCTTATCTCTCTGAGTTGAATGCACACATCATAAAGAGCTTTCTGAGAATGCTTCTGCCTTGTTTATATATGAAGATATTTCTTTTTCCACCATAGGCCTCAAATCGCTCCAAATGAACACTTGCAGATTCTACAAAAAGAGTGTTTCATAACTGCTCTAGCAAAGGAAAGGTTCACCTCTGTGAGTTGAACACACACATCACAAAGCAGTTTGTGAGAATGCTTCTGTCCAGTTTTTATGGGAAGATATTCCCGCTTCTAACAAAGGCCTGAAAGAGCTCCAAATATCCACTTGCAGATGCTGCAAAAAGACTCTTTCCAAACTGCTCCATGAAAAGGAAGGTTCAACTCTGTGAGTTGAATGCACACATCATAAAGAAGTTTCAAAGAATGCTTCTGTCTAGGTATTATGTGACGATATTTTCTTTTCCACCATAGGCCTCAAAGCGCTCCAAATGAACACATGTAGATTCTACAAAAAGAGTGTTTCAAAGCTGCTCTTTCAAAAGAAGTGTTCAACTCTGTGAGTTGGATTCATACTTCACAAAGCAGTTTCACAGAACGTTTCTGTTTCGTTTTTATGGGAAGATATTCCCGTTTGCAACGAAGGCCTGAAAGGGCTCTAAGTATCCACTTGCAGATTCTGCCAAAACACAGTTTCAAAACTGCTCTATCAAAAGGAAGGCTTATCTCTCCGAGTTGAATGCACACATCATAAAGAGGTTTCTGAGAATGCTTCTGCCTGGTTTATATGTGAAGATATTTCCTTTTCCACCATAGGCCTCAAAGCGCTCCAAACGAACACTTGCAGATTCTACAAAAAGAGTGTTTCAAAACTGCTCTTTCAAAGGAAGTGTTCAACTCTGTGAGTTGGATTCATACTACACAAAGCAGTTTCACAGAACTCTTCTGTTTAGTTTTTATGGGAAGATATTCCCGTTTCCAACGAAGGCCTGAAAGGGCTCCAAATATCCACTTGCAGATTCTGCAAAAATACAGTTTCAAAACTGCTCTATCAAAAGGAAGGCTTATCTCTCTGAGTTGAATGCACACATCATAAAGAGCTTTCTGAGAATGCTTCTGCCTTGTTTATATATGAAGATATTTCTTTTTCCACCATAGGCCTCAAATCGCTCCAAATGAACACTTGCAGATTCTACAAAAAGAGTGTTTCATAACTGCTCTAGCAAAGGAAAGGTTCACCTCTGTGAGTTGAACACACACATCTCAAAGCAGTTTGTGAGAATGCTTCGGTTTAGTTTTTATGGGAATATATTCCCGCTTCTAGCAAAGGCCTGAAAGAGCTCCAAATATCCACTTGCAGATGCTGCAAAAAGACTCTTTCCAAACTGCTCCATGAAAAAGAAGGTTCAACTCTGTGAGTTGAATGCACACATCATAAAGAAGTTTCAAAGAATGCTTCTGTCTAGGTTTTATGTGAAGATATTTCTTTTTCCAACATAGGCCTCAAAGCGCTCCAAATGAACACTTGCAGATTCTACAAAAAGAGTGTTTCATAACTGCTCTAGCAAAGGAAAGGTTCACCTCTGTGAGTTGAACACACACATCACAAAGCAGTTTGTGAGAATGCTTCTGTCCAGTTTTAATGGGAAGATATTCCCGCTTCTAACAAAGGCCTGAAAGAGCTCCAAATATCCACTTGCAGATGCTGCAAAAAGACTCTTTCCAAACTGCTCCATGAAAAGGAATGTTCAACTCTGTGAGTTGAATGCACACATCATAAAGAAGTTTCAAAGAATGCTTCTGTCTAGGTTTTATGTGAAGATATTTCCCTTTCCACCATAGGCCTCAAAGCGCTCCAAATGAACACATGTAGATTCTACAAAAAGAGTGTTTCAAAGCTGCTCTTTCAAAGGAGGTGTTCAACTCTGTGAGTTGGATTCATACTTCACAAAGCAGTTTCACAGAACGTTTCTGTTTCGTTTTTATGGGAAGATATTCCCGTTTGCAACGAAGGCCTGAAAGGGCTCTAAGTATCCACTTGCAGATTCTGCCAAAACACAGTTTCAAAACTGCTCTATCAAAAGGAAGGCTTATCTCTCCGAGTTGAATGCACACATCATAAAGAGGTTTCTGAGAATGCTTCTGCCTGGTTTATATGTGAAGATATTTCCTTTTCCACCATAGGCCTCAAAGCGCTCCAAACGAACACTTGCAGATTCTACAAAAAGAGTGTTTCAAAACTGCTCTTTCAAAGGAAGTGTTCAACTCTGTGAGTTGGATTCATACTACACAAAGCAGTTTCACAGAACTCTTCTGTTTAGTTTTTATGGGAAGATATTCCCGTTTCCAACGAAGGCCTGAAAGGGCTCCAAATATCCACTTGCAGATTCTGCAAAAACACAGGTTCAAAACTGCTCTATCAAAAGGAAGGCTTATCTCTCTGAGTTGAATGCACACATCATAAAGGGGTTTCTGAGAATGCTTCTGCCTTGTTTATATATGAAGATATTTCTTTTTCCACCATAGGCCTCAAAGCGCTCCAAATGAACACTTGCAGATTCTACAAAAAGAGTGTTTCATAACTGCTCTAGCAAAGGAAAGGTTCACCTCTGTGAGTTGAACACACACATCACAAAGCAGTTTGTGAGAATGCTTCGGTTTAGTTTTTATGGGAAGATATTCCCGCTTCTAACAAAGGCCTGAAAGAGCTCCAAATATCCACTTGCAGATGCTGCAAAAAGACTCTTTCCAAACTGCTCCATGAAAAAGAAGGTTCAACTCTGTGAGTTGAATGCACACATCATAAAGAAGTTTCAAAGAATGCTTCTGTCTAGGTTTTATGTGAAGATATTTCTTTTTCCACCATAGGCCTCAAAGCGCTCCAAATGAACACTTGCAGATTCTACAAAAAGAGTGTTTCATAACTGCTCTAGCAAAGGAAAGGTTCACCTCTGTGAGTTGAACACACACATCACAAAGCAGTTTGTGAGAATGCTTCTGTCCAGTTTTAATGGGAAGATATTCCCGCTTCTAACAAAGGCCTGAAAGAGCTCCAAATATCCACTTGCAGATGCTGCAAAAAGACTCTTTCCAAACTGCTCCATGAAAAGGAAAGTTCAACTCTGTGAGTTGAATGCACACATCATAAAGAAGTTTCAAAGAATGCTTCTGTCTAGGTTTTATGTGACGATGTTTCCTTTTCCACCATAGGCCTCAAAGCGCTCCAAATGAACACATGTAGATTCTACAAAAAGAGTGTTTAAAAGCTGCGCTTTCAAAAGAAGTGTTCAACTCTGTGAGTTGGATTCATACTTCACAAAGCAGTTTCACAGAACGTTTCTGTTTCGTTTTTATGGGAAGATATTCCCGTTTGCAACGAAGGCCTGAAAGGGCTCTAAGTATCCACTTGCAGATTCTGCCAAAACACAGTTTCAAAACTGCTCTATCAAAAGGAAGGCTTATCTCTCCGAGTTGAATGCACACATCATAAAGAGGTTTCTGAGAATGCTTCTGCCTGGTTTATATGTGAAGATATTTCCTTTTCCACCATAGGCCTCAAAGCGCTCCAAACGAACACTTGCAGATTCTACAAAAAGAGTGTTTCAAAACTTCTCTTTCAAAAGAAGTGTTCAACTCTGTGAGTTGGATTCATACTACACAAAGCAGTTTCACAGAACTCTTCTGTTTAGTTTTTATGGGAAGATATTCCCGTTTCCAACGAAGGCCTGAAAGGGCTCCAAATATCCACTTGCAGATTCTGCAAAAACACAGTTTCAAAACTGCTCTATCAAAAGGAAGGCTTATCTCTCTGAGTTGAATGCACACATCATAAAGAGCTTTCTGAGAATGCTTCTGCCTTGTTTATATATGAAGATATTTCTTTTTCCACCATAGGCCTCAAATCGCTCCAAATGAACACTTGCAGATTCTACAAAAAGAGTGTTTCATAACTGCTCTAGCAAAGGAAAGGTTCACCTCTGTGAGTTGAACACACACATCACAAAGCAGTTTGTGAGAATGCTTCTGTCCAGTTTTTATGGGAAGATATTCCCGCTTCTAACAAAGGCCTGAAAGAGCTCCAAATATCCACTTGCAGATGCTGCAAAAAGACTCTTTCCAAACTGCTCCATGAAAAGGAAGGTTCAACTCTGTGAGTTGAATGCACACATCATAAAGAAGTTTCAAAGAATGCTTCTGTCTAGGTATTATGTGACGATATTTCCTTTTCCACCATAGGCCTCAAAGCGCTCCAAATGAACACATGTAGATTCTACAAAAAGAGTGTTTCAAAGCTGCTCTTTCAAAAGAAGTGTTCAACTCTGTGAGTTGGATTCATACTTCACAAAGCAGTTTCACAGAACGTTTCTGTTTCGTTTTTATGGGAAGATATTCCCGTTTGCAACGAAGGCCTGAAAGGGCTCTAAGTATCCACTTGCAGATTCTGCCAAAACACAGTTTCAAAACTGCTCTATCAAAAGGAAGGCTTATCTCTCCGAGTTGAATGCACACATCATAAAGAGGTTTCTGAGAATGCTTCTGCCTGGTTTATATGTGAAGATATTTCCTTTTCCACCATAGGCCTCAAAGCGCTCCAAACGAACACTTGCAGATTCTACAAAAAGAGTGTTTCAAAACTGCTCTTTCAAAGGAAGTGTTCAACTCTGTGAGTTGGATTCATACTACACAAAGCAGTTTCACAGAACTCTTCTGTTTAGTTTTTATGGGAAGATATTCCCGTTTCCAACGAAGGCCTGAAAGGGCTCCAAATATCCACTTGCAGATTCTGCAAAAATACAGTTTCAAAACTGCTCTATCAAAAGGAAGGCTTATCTCTCTGAGTTGAATGCACACATCATAAAGAGCTTTCTGAGAATGCTTCTGCCTTGTTTATATATGAAGATATTTCTTTTTCCACCATAGGCCTCAAATCGCTCCAAATGAACACTTGCAGATTCTACAAAAAGAGTGTTTCATAACTGCTCTAGCAAAGGAAAGGTTCACCTCTGTGAGTTGAACACACACATCTCAAAGCAGTTTGTGAGAATGCTTCGGTTTAGTTTTTATGGGAAGATATTCCCGCTTCTAGCAAAGGCCTGAAAGAGCTCCAAATATCCACTTGCAGATGCTGCAAAAAGACTCTTTCCAAACTGCTCCATGAAAAAGAAGGTTCAACTCTGTGAGTTGAATGCACACATCATAAAGAAGTTTCAAAGAATGCTTCTGTCTAGGTTTTATGTGAAGATATTTCTTTTTCCAACATAGGCCTCAAAGCGCTCCAAATGAACACTTGCAGATTCTACAAAAAGAGTGTTTCATAACTGCTCTAGCAAAGGAAAGGTTCACCTCTGTGAGTTGAACACACACATCACAAAGCAGTTTGTGAGAATGCTTCTGTCCAGTTTTAATGGGAAGATATTCCCGCTTCTAACAAAGGCCTGAAAGAGCTCCAAATATCCACTTGCAGATGCTGCAAAAAGACTCTTTCCAAACTGCTCCATGAAAAGGAAGGTTCAACTCTGTGAGTTGAATGCACACATCATAAAGAAGTTTCAAAGAATGCTTCTGTCTAGGTATTATGTGACGATATTTCCTTTTCCACCATAGGCCTCAAAGCGCTCCAAATGAACACATGTAGATTCTACAAAAAGAGTGTTTCAAAGCTGCTCTTTCAAAAGAAGTGTTCAACTCTGTGAGTTGGATTCATACTTCACAAAGCAGTTTCACAGAACGTTTCTGTTTCGTTTTTATGGGAAGATATTCCCGTTTGCAACGAAGGCCTGAAAGGGCTCTAAGTATCCACTTGCAGATTCTGCCAAAACACAGTTTCAAAACTGCTCTATCAAAAGGAAGGCTTATCTCTCCGAGTTGAATGCACACATCATAAAGAGGTTTCTGAGAATGCTTCTGCCTGGTTTATATGTGAAGATATTTCCTTTTCCACCATAGGCCTCAAAGCGCTCCAAACGAACACTTGCAGATTCTACAAAAAGAGTGTTTCAAAACTGCTCTTTCAAAGGAAGTGTTCAACTCTGTGAGTTGGATTCATACTACACAAAGCAGTTTCACAGAACTCTTCTGTTTAGTTTTTATGGGAAGATATTCCCGTTTCCAACGAAGGCCTGAAAGGGCTCCAAATATCCACTTGCAGATTCTGCAAAAATACAGTTTCAAAACTGCTCTATCAAAAGGAAGGCTTATCTCTCTGAGTTGAATGCACACATCATAAAGAGCTTTCTGAGAATGCTTCTGCCTTGTTTATATATGAAGATATTTCTTTTTCCACCATAGGCCTCAAATCGCTCCAAATGAACACTTGCAGATTCTACAAAAAGAGTGTTTCATAACTGCTCTAGCAAAGGAAAGGTTCACCTCTGTGAGTTGAACACACACATCTCAAAGCAGTTTGTGAGAATGCTTCGGTTTAGTTTTTATGGGAAGATATTCCCGCTTCTAGCAAAGGCCTGAAAGAGCTCCAAATATCCACTTGCAGATGCTGCAAAAAGACTCTTTCCAAACTGCTCCATGAAAAAGAAGGTTCAACTCTGTGAGTTGAATGCACACATCATAAAGAAGTTTCAAAGAATGCTTCTGTCTAGGTTTTATGTGAAGATATTTCTTTTTCCAACATAGGCCTCAAAGCGCTCCAAATGAACACTTGCAGATTCTACAAAAAGAGTGTTTCATAACTGCTCTAGCAAAGGAAAGGTTCACCTCTGTGAGTTGAACACACACATCACAAAGCAGTTTGTGAGAATGCTTCTGTCCAGTTTTAATGGGAAGATATTCCCGCTTCTAACAAAGGCCTGAAAGAGCTCCAAATATCCACTTGCAGATGCTGCAAAAAGACTCTTTCCAAACTGCTCCATGAAAAGGAATGTTCAACTCTGTGAGTTGAATGCACACATCATAAAGAAGTTTCAAAGAATGCTTCTGTCTAGGTTTTATGTGAAGATATTTCCCTTTCCACCATAGGCCTCAAAGCGCTCCAAATGAACACATGTAGATTCTACAAAAAGAGTGTTTCAAAGCTGCTCTTTCAAAGGAAGTGTTCAACTCTGTGAGTTGGATTCATACTTCACAAAGCAGTTTCACAGAACGTTTCTGTTTCGTTTTTATGGGAAGATATTCCCGTTTGCAACGAAGGCCTGAAAGGGCTCTAAGTATCCACTTGCGGATTCTGCCAAAACACAGTTTCAAAACTGCTCTATCAAAAGGAAGGCTTATCTCTCCGAGTTGAATGCACACATCATAAAGAGGTTTCTGAGAATGCTTCTGCCTGGTTTATATGTGAAGATATTTCCTTTTCCACCATAGGCCTCAAAGCGCTCCAAACGAACACTTGCAGATTCTACAAAAAGAGTGTTTCAAAACTGCTCTTTCAAAGGAAGTGTTCAACTCTCTGAGTTGGATTCATACTACACAAAGCAGTTTCACAGAACTCTTCTGTTTAGTTTTTATGGGAAGATATTCCCGTTTCCAACGAAGGCCTGAAAGGGCTCCAAATATCCACTTGCAGATTCTGCAAAAACACAGGTTCAAAACTACTCTATCAAAAGGAAGGCTTATCTCTCTAAGTTGAATGCACACATCATAAAGGGGTTTCTGAGAATGCTTCTGCCTTGTTTATATATGAAGATATTTCTTTTTCCACCATAGGCCTCAAAGCGCTCCAAATGAACACTTGCAGATTCTACAAAAAGAGTGTTTCATAACTGCTCTAGCAAAGGAAAGGTTCACCTCTGTGAGTTGAACACACACATCTCAAAGCAGTTTGTGAGAATGCTTCGGTTTAGTTTTTATGGGAAGATATTCCCGCTTCTAACAAAGGCCTGAAAGAGCTCCAAATATCCACTTGCAGATGCTGCAAAAAGACTCTTTCCAAACTGCTCCATGAAAAAGAAGGTTCAACTCTGTGAGTTGAATGCACACATCATAAAGAAGTTTCAAAGAATGCTTCTGTCTAGGTTTTATGTGAAGATATTTCTTTTTCCACCATAGGCCTCAAAGCGCTCCAAATGAACACTTGCAGATTCTACAAAAAGAGTGTTTCATAACTGCTCTAGCAAAGGAAAGGTTCACCTCTGTGAGTTGAACACACACATCACAAAGCAGTTTGTGAGAATGCTTCTGTCCAGTTTTAATGGGAAGATATTCCCGCTTCTAACAAAGGCCTGAAAGAGCTCCAAATATCCACTTGCAGATGCTGCAAAAAGACTCTTTCCAAACTGCTCCATGAAAAGGAAAGTTCAACTCTGTGAGTTGAATGCACACATCATAAAGAAGTTTCAAAGAATGCTTCTGTCTAGGTTTTATGTGACGATATTTCCTTTTCCACCATAGGCCTCAAAGCGCTCCAAATGAACACATGTAGATTCTACAAAAAGAGTGTTTAAAAGCTGCGCTTTCAAAAGAAGTGTTCAACTCTGTGAGTTGGATTCATACTTCACAAAGCAGTTTCACAGAACGTTTCTGTTTCGTTTTTATGGGAAGATATTCCCGTTTGCAACGAAGGCCTGAAAGGGCTCTAAGTATCCACTTGCAGATTCTGCCAAAACACAGTTTCAAAACTGCTCTATCAAAAGGAAGGCTTATCTCTCCGAGTTGAATGCACACATCATAAAGAGGTTTCTGAGAATGCTTCTGCCTGGTTTATATGTGAAGATATTTCCTTTTCCACCATAGGCCTCAAAGCGCTCCAAACGAACACTTGCAGATTCTACAAAAAGAGTGTTTCAAAACTGCTCTTTCAAAAGAAGTGTTCAACTCTGTGAGTTGGATTCATACTACACAAAGCAGTTTCACAGAACTCTTCTGTTTAGTTTTTATGGGAAGATATTCCCGTTTCCAACGAAGGCCTGAAAGGGCTCCAAATATCCACTTGCAGATTCTGCAAAAACACAGTTTCAAAACTGCTCTATCAAAAGGAAGGCTTATCTCTCTGAGTTGAATGCACACATCATAAAGAGCTTTCTGAGAATGCTTCTGCCTTGTTTATATATGAAGATATTTCTTTTTCCACCATAGGCCTCAAATCGCTCCAAATGAACACTTGCAGATTCTACAAAAAGAGTGTTTCATAACTGCTCTAGCAAAGGAAAGGTTCACCTCTGTGAGTTGAACACACACATCACAAAGCAGTTTGTGAGAATGCTTCTGTCCAGTTTTTATGGGAAGATATTCCCGCTTCTAACAAAGGCCTGAAAGAGCTCCAAATATCCACTTGCAGATGCTGCAAAAAGACTCTTTCCAAACTGCTCCATGAAAAGGAAGGTTCAACTCTGTGAGTTGAATGCACACATCATAAAGAAGTTTCAAAGAATGCTTCTGTCTAGGTATTATGTGACGATATTTCCTTTTCCACCATAGGCCTCAAAGCGCTCCAAATGAACACATGTAGATTCTACAAAAAGAGTGTTTCAAAGCTGCTCTTTCAAAAGAAGTGTTCAACTCTGTGAGTTGGATTCATACTTCACAAAGCAGTTTCACAGAACGTTTCTGTTTCGTTTTTATGGGAAGATATTCCCGTTTGCAACGAAGGCCTGAAAGGGCTCTAAGTATCCACTTGCAGATTCTGCCAAAACACAGTTTCAAAACTGCTCTATCAAAAGGAAGGCTTATCTCTCCGAGTTGAATGCACACATCATAAAGAGGTTTCTGAGAATGCTTCTGCCTGGTTTATATGTGAAGATATTTCCTTTTCCACCATAGGCCTCAAAGCGCTCCAAACGAACACTTGCAGATTCTACAAAAAGAGTGTTTCAAAACTCCTCTTTCAAAGGAAGTGTTCAACTCTGTGAGTTGGATTCATACTACACAAAGCAGTTTCACAGAACTCTTCTGTTTAGTTTTTATGGGAAGATATTCCCGTTTCCAACGAAGGCCTGAAAGGGCTCCAAATATCCACTTGCAGATTCTGCAAAAATACAGTTTCAAAACTGCTCTATCAAAAGGAAGGCTTATCTCTCTGAGTTGAATGCACACATCATAAAGAGCTTTCTGAGAATGCTTCTGCCTTGTTTATATATGAAGATATTTCTTTTTCCACCATAGGCCTCAAATCGCTCCAAATGAACACTTGCAGATTCTACAAAAAGAGTGTTTCATAACTGCTCTAGCAAAGGAAAGGTTCACCTCTGTGAGTTGAACACACACATCTCAAAGCAGTTTGTGAGAATGCTTCGGTTTAGTTTTTATGGGAAGATATTCCCGCTTCTAGCAAAGGCCTGAAAGAGCTCCAAATATCCACTTGCAGATGCTGCAAAAAGACTCTTTCCAAAACTGCTCCATGAAAAAGAAGGTTCAACTCTGTGAGTTGAATGCACACATCATAAAGAAGTTTCAAAGAATGCTTCTGTCTAGGTTTTATGTGAAGATATTTCTTTTTCCAACATAGGCCTCAAAGCGCTCCAAATGAACACTTGCAGATTCTACAAAAAGAGTGTTTCATAACTGCTCTAGCAAAGGAAAGGTTCACCTCTGTGAGTTGAACACACACATCTCAAAGCAGTTTGTGAGAATGCTTCGGTTTAGTTTTTATGGGAAGATATTCCCGCTTCTAGCAAAGGCCTGAAAGAGCTCCAAATATCCACTTGCAGATGCTGCAAAAAGACTCTTTCCAAACTGCTCCATGAAAAAGAAGGTTCAACTCTGTGAGTTGAATGCACACATCATAAAGAAGTTTCAAAGAATGCTTCTGTCTAGGTTTTATGTGAAGATATTTCTTTTTCCACCATAGGCCTCAAAGCGCTCCAAATGAACACTTGCAGATTCTACAAAAAGAGTGTTTCATAACTGCTCTAGCAAAGGAAAGGTTCACCTCTGTGAGTTGAACACACACATCACAAAGCAGTTTGTGAGAATGCTTCTGTCCAGTTTTAATGGGAAGATATTCCCGCTTCTAACAAAGGCCTGAAAGAGCTCCAAATATCCACTTGCAGATGCTGCAAAAAGACTCTTTCCAAACTGCTCCATGAAAAGGAATGTTCAACTCTGTGAGTTGAATGCACACATCATAAAGAAGTTTCAAAGAATGCTTCTGTCTAGGTTTTATGTGAAGATATTTCCCTTTCCACCATAGGCCTCAAAGCGCTCCAAATGAACACTTGCAGATTCTACAAAAAGAGTGTTTCAAAGCTGCTCTTTCAAAAGAAGTGTTCAACTCTGTGAGTTGGATTCATACTTCACAAAGCAGTTTCACAGAACGTTTCTGTTTCGTTTTTATGGGAAGATATTCCCGTTTGCAGCGAAAGCCTGAAAGGGCTCTAAGTATCCACTTGCAGATTCTGCCAAAACACACTTTCAAAACTGCTCTATCAAAAGGAAGGCTTATCTCTCAGAGTTGAATGCACACATCATAAAGAGGTTTCTGAGAATGCTTCTGCCTGGTTTATATGTGAAGATATTTCCTTTTCCACCATAGGCCTCAAAGCGCTCCAAACGAACACTTGCAGATTCTACAAAAAGAGTGTTTCAAAACTGCTCTTTCAAAGGAAGTGTTCAACTCTGTGATTTGGATTCATACTACACAAAGCAGTTTCACAGAACTCTTCTGTTTAGTTTTAATGGGAAGATATTCCCGTTTCCAACGAAAGCCTGAAAGGGCTCCAAATATCCACTTGCAGATTCTGCAAAAACACAGGTTCAAAACTGCTCTATCAAAAGGAAGGCTTATCTCTCTGAGTTGAATGCACACATCATAAAGGGGTTTCTGAGAATGCTTCTGCCTTGTTTATATATGAAGACATTTCTTTTTCCACCATAGGCCTCAAAGCGCTCCAAATGAACACTTGCAGATTCTACAAAAAGAGTGTTTCATAACTGCTCTAGCAAAGGAAAGGTTCACCTCTGTGAGTTGAACACACACATCACAAAGCAGTTTGTGAGAATGCTTCGGTTTAGTTTTTATGGGAAGATATTCCCGCTTCTAACAAAGGCCTGAAAGAGCTCCAAATATCCACTTGCAGATGCTGCAAAAAGACTCTTTCCAAACTGCTCCATGAAAAAGAAGGTTCAACCCTGTGAGTTGAATGCACACATCATAAAGAAGTTTCAAAGAATGCTTCTGTCTAGGTTTTATGTGAAGATATTTCTTTTTCCACCATAGGCCTCAAAGCGCTCCAAATGAACACTTGCAGATTCTACAAAAAGAGTGTTTCATAACTGCTCTAGCAAAGGAAAGGTTCACCTCTGTGAGTTGAACACACACATCACAAAGCAGTTTGTGAGAATGCTTCTGTCCAGTTTTAATGGGAAGATATTCCCGCTTCTAACAAAGGCCTGAAAGAGCTCCAAATATCCACTTGCAGATGCTGCAAAAAGACTCTTTCCAAACTGCTCCATGAAAAGCAATGTTCAACTCTGTGAGTTGAATGCACACATCATAAAGAAGTTTCAAAGAATGCTTCTGTCTAGGTTTTATGTGAAGATATTTCCTTTTCCACCAAAGGCCTCAAAGCGCTCCAAATGAACACTTGCAGATTCTACAAAAAGAGTGTTTCAAAGCTGCTCTTTCAAAAGAAGTGTTCAACTCTGTGAGTTGGATTCATACTTCACAAAGGAGTTTCACAGAACGCTTCTGTTTAGTTTTTATGGGAAGATATTCCCGTTTCCAACGAAGGCCTGAAAGGGCTCCAAATATACACTTGCAGATTCTGCAAAAACACAGTTGCAAAACTGCTCTATCAAAAGGAAGGCTTATCTCTCCGAGTTGAATGCACACATCATAAAGAGGTTTCTGAGAATGCTTCTGCCTGGATTATATGTGAAGATATTTCCTTTTCCACCGTAGGCCTCAAAGCGCTCCAAACGAACACTTGCAGATTCTACAAAAAGAGTGTTTCAAAACTGCTCTTTGAAAGGAAGTGTTCAACTCTGTGAGTTGGATTCATACTACACAAAGCAGTTTCACAGAACTCTTCTGTTTAGTTTTTAATGGAAGATATTCCCGTTTCCAACGAAGGCCTGAAAGGGCTCCAAATATCCACTTGCAGATTCTGCAAAAACACAGGTTCAAAACTGCTCTATCAAAAGGAAGGCTTATCTCTCTGAGTTGAATGCACACATCATAAAGAGCTTTCTGAGAATGCTTCTGCCTTGTTTATATATGAAGATATTTCTTTTTCCACCATAGGCCTCAAATCGCTCCAAATGAACACTTGCAGATTCTACAAAAAGAGTGTTTCATAACTGCTCTAGCAAAGGAAAGGTTCACCTCTGTGAGTTGAACACACACATCACAAAGCAGTTTGTGAGAATGCTTCTGTCCAGTTTTTATGGGAAGATATTCCCGCTTCTAACAAAGGCCTGAAAGAGCTCCAAATATCCACTTGCAGATGCTGCAAAAAGACTCTTTCCAAACTGCTCCATGAAAAGGAATTTTCAACTCTGTGAGTTGAATGCACACATCATAAAGAAGTTTCAAAGAATGCTTCTGTCTAGGTATTATGTAACGATATTTCCTTTTCCACCATAGGCCTCAAAGCGCTCCAAATGAACACATGTAGATTCTACAAAAAGAGTGTTTCAAAGCTGCTCTTTCAAAAGAAGTGTTCAACTCTGTGAGTTGGATTCATACTTCACAAAGCAGTTTCACAGAACGTTTCTGTTTCGTTTTTATGGGAAGATATTCCCGTTTGCAACGAAGGCCTGAAAGGGCTCTAAGTATCCACTTGCAGATTCTGCCAAAACACAGTTTCAAAACTGCTCTATCAAAAGGAAGGCTTATCTCTCCGAGTTGAATGCACACATCATAAAGAGGTTTCTGAGAATGCTTCTGCCTGGTTTATATGTGAAGATATTTCCTTTTCCACCATAGGCCTCAAAGCGCTCCAAACGAACACTTGCAGATTCTACAAAAAGAGTGTTTCAAAACTGCTCTTTCAAAGGAAGTGTTCAACTCTGTGAGTTGGATTCATACTACACAAAGCAGTTTCACAGAACTCTTCTGTTTAGTTTTTATGGGAAGATATTCCCGTTTCCAACGAAGGCCTGAAAGGGCTCCAAATATCCACTTGCAGATTCTGCAAAAATACAGTTTCAAAACTGCTCTATCAAAAGGAAGGCTTATCTCTCTGAGTTGAATGCACACATCATAAAGAGCTTTCTGAGAATGCTTCTGCCTTGTTTATATATGAAGATATTTCTTTTTCCACCATAGGCCTCAAATCGCTCCAAATGAACACTTGCAGATTCTACAAAAAGAGTGTTTCATAACTGCTCTAGCAAAGGAAAGGTTCACCTCTGTGAGTTGAACACACACATCTCAAAGCAGTTTGTGAGAATGCTTCGGTTTAGTTTTTATGGGAAGATATTCCCGCTTCTAGCAAAGGCCTGAAAGAGCTCCAAATATCCACTTGCAGATGCTGCAAAAAGACTCTTTCCAAACTGCTCCATGAAAAAGAAGGTTCAACTCTGTGAGTTGAATGCACACATCATAAAGAAGTTTCAAAGAATGCTTCTGTCTAGGTTTTATGTGAAGATATTTCTTTTTCCAACATAGGCCTCAAAGCGCTCCAAATGAACACTTGCAGATTCTACAAAAAGAGTGTTTCATAACTGCTCTAGCAAAGGAAAGGTTCACCTCTGTGAGTTGAACACACACATCACAAAGCAGTTTGTGAGAATGCTTCTGTCCAGTTTTAATGGGAAGATATTCCCGCTTCTAACAAAGGCCTGAAAGAGCTCCAAATATCCACTTGCAGATGCTGCAAAAAGACTCTTTCCAAACTGCTCCATGAAAAGGAATGTTCAACTCTGTGAGTTGAATGCACACATCATAAAGAAGTTTCAAAGAATGCTTCTGTCTAGGTTTTATGTGAAGATATTTCCCTTTCCACCATAGGCCTCAAAGCGCTCCAAATGAACACATGTAGATTCTACAAAAAGAGTGTTTCAAAGCTGCTCTTTCAAAGGAAGTGTTCAACTCTGTGAGTTGGATTCATACTTCACAAAGCAGTTTCACAGAACGTTTCTGTTTCGTTTTTATGGGAAGATATTCCCGTTTGCAACGAAGGCCTGAAAGGGCTCTAAGTATCCACTTGCAGATTCTGCCAAAACACAGTTTCAAAACTGCTCTATCAAAAGGAAGGCTTATCTCTCCGAGTTGAATGCACACATCATAAAGAGGTTTCTGAGAATGCTTCTGCCTGATTTATATGTGAAGATATTTCCTTTTCCACCATAGGCCTCAAAGCGCTCCAAACGAACACTTGCAGATTCTACAAAAAGAGTGTTTCAAAACTGCTCTTTCAAAGGAAGTGTTCAACTCTGTGAGTTGGATTCATACTACACAAAGCAGTTTCACAGAACTCTTCTGTTTAGTTTTTATGGGAAGATATTCCCGTTTCCAACGAAGGCCTGAAAGGGCTCCAAATATCCACTTGCAGATTCTGCAAAAATACAGTTTCAAAACTGCTCTATCGAAAGGAAGGCTTATCTCTCTGAGTTGAATGCACACATCATAAAGAGCTTTCTGAGAATGCTTCTGCCTTGTTTATATATGAAGATATTTCTTTTTCCACCATAGTCCTCAAATCGCTCCAAATGAACACTTGCAGATTCTACAAAAAGAGTGTTTCAGAACTGCTCTAGCAAAGGAAAGGTTCACCTCTGTGAGTTGAACACACACATCTCAAAGCAGTTTTTGAGAATGCTTCGGTTTAGTTTTTATGGGAAGATATTCCCGCTTCTAGCAAAGGCCTGAAAGAGCTCCAAATATCCACTTGCAGATGCTGCAAAAAGACTCTTTCCAAACTGCTCCATGAAAAAGAAGGTTCAACTCTGTGAGTTGAATGCACACATCATAAAGAAGTTTCAAAGAATGCTTCTGTCTAGGTTTTATGTGAAGATATTTCTTTTTCCACCATAGGCCTCAAAGCGCTCCAAATGAACACTTGCAGATTCTACAAAAAGAGTGTTTCATAACTGCTCTAGCAAAGGAAAGGTTCACCTCTGTGAGTTGAACACACACATCACAAAGCAGTTTGTGAGAATGCTTCTGTCCAGTTTTAATGGGAAGATATTCCCGCTTCTAACAAAGGCCTGAAAGAGCTCCAAATATCCACTTGCAGATGCTGCAAAAAGACTCTTTCCAAACTGCTCCATGAAAAGGAATGTTCAACTCTGTGAGTTGAATGCACACATCATAAAGAAGTTTCAAAGAATGCTTCTGTCTAGGTTTTATGTGAAGATATTTCCCTTTCCACCATAGGCGTCAAAGCGCTCCAAATGAACACTTGCAGATTCTACAAAAAGAGTGTTTCAAAGCTGCTCTTTCAAAACAAGTGTTCAACTCTGTGAGTTGGATTCATACTTCACAAAGCAGTTTCACAGAACGTTTCTGTTTCGTTTTTATGGGAAGATATTCCCGTTTGCAACGAAAGCCTGAAAGGGCTCTAAGTATCCACTTGCAGATTCTGCCAAAACACACTTTCAAAACTGCTCTATCAAAAGGAAGGCTTATCTCTCCGAGTTGAATGCACACATCATAAAGAGGTTTCTGAGAATGCTTCTGCCTGGTTTATATGTGAAGATATTTCCTTTTCCACCATAGGCCTCAAAGCGCTCCAAACGAACACTTGCAGATTCTACAAAAAGAGTGTTTCAAAACTGCTCTTTCAAAGGAAGTGTTCAACTCTGTGAGTTGGATTCATACTACACAAAGCAGTTTCACAGAACTCTTCTGTTTAGTTTTTATGGGAAGATATTCCCGTTTCCAACGAAAGCCTGAAAGGGCTCCAAATATCCACTTGCAGATTCTGCAAAAACACAGGTTCAAAACTGCTCTATCAAAAGGAAGGCTTATCTCTCTGAGTTGAATGCACACATCATAAAGGGGTTTCTGAGAATGCTTCTGCCTTGTTTATATATGAAGACATTTCTTTTTCCACCATAGGCCTCAAAGCGCTCCAAATGAACACTTGCAGATTCTACAAAAAGAGTGTTTCATAACTGCTCTAGCAAAGGAAAGGTTCACCTCTGTGAGTTGAACACACACATCTCAAAGCAGTTTGTGAGAATGCTTCTGTCCAGTTTTTATGGGAAGATATTCCCGCTTCTAGCAAAGGCCTGAAAGAGCTCCAAATATCCACTTGCAGATGCTGCAAAAAGACTCTTTCCAAACTGCTCCATGAAAAAGAAGGTTCAACTCTGTGAGTTGAATGCACACATCATAAAGAAGTTTCAAAGAATGCTTCTGTCTAGGTTTTATGTGAAGATATTTCTTTTTCCAACATAGGCCTCAAAGCGCTCCAAATGAACACTTGCAGATTCTACAAAAAGAGTGTTTCATAACTGCTCTAGCAAAGGAAAGGTTCACCTCTGTGAGTTGAACACACACATCACAAAGCAGTTTGTGAGAATGCTTCTGTCCAGTTTTAATGGGAAGATATTCCCGCTTCTAACAAAGGCCTGAAAGAGCTCCAAATATCCACTTGCAGATGCTGCAAAAAGACTCTTTCCAAACTGCTCCATGAAAAGGAATGTTCAACTCTGTGAGTTGAATGCACACATCATAAAGAAGTTTCAAAGAATGCTTCTGTCTAGGTTTTATGTGAAGATATTTCCCTTTCCACCATAGGCCTCAAAGCGCTCCAAATGAACACATGTAGATTCTACAAAAAGAGTGTTTCAAAGCTGCTCTTTCAAAGGAAGTGTTCAACTCTGTGAGTTGGATTCATACTTCACAAAGCAGTTTCACAGAACGTTTCTGTTTCGTTTTTATGGGAAGATATTCCCGTTTGCAACGAAGGCCTGAAAGGGCTCTAAGTATCCACTTGCAGATTCTGCCAAAACACAGTTTCAAAACTGCTCTATCAAAAGGAAGGCTTATCTCTCCGAGTTGAATGCACACATCATAAAGAGGTTTCTGAGAATGCTTCTGCCTGATTTATATGTGAAGATATTTCCTTTTCCACCATAGGCCTCAAAGCGCTCCAAACGAACACTTGCAGATTCTACAAAAAGAGTGTTTCAAAACTGCTCTTTCAAAGGAAGTGTTCAACTCTGTGAGTTGGATTCATACTACACAAAGCAGTTTCACAGAACTCTTCTGTTTAGTTTTTATGGGAAGATATTCCCGTTTCCAACGAAGGCCTGAAAGGGCTCCAAATATCCACTTGCAGATTCTGCAAAAATACAGTTTCAAAACTGCTCTATCGAAAGGAAGGCTTATCTCTCTGAGTTGAATGCACACATCATAAAGAGCTTTCTGAGAATGCTTCTGCCTTGTTTATATATGAAGATATTTCTTTTTCCACCATAGTCCTCAAATCGCTCCAAATGAACACTTGCAGATTCTACAAAAAGAGTGTTTCAGAACTGCTCTAGCAAAGGAAAGGTTCACCTCTGTGAGTTGAACACACACATCTCAAAGCAGTTTTTGAGAATGCTTCGGTTTAGTTTTTATGGGAAGATATTCCCGCTTCTAGCAAAGGCCTGAAAGAGCTCCAAATATCCACTTGCAGATGCTGCAAAAAGACTCTTTCCAAACTGCTCCATGAAAAAGAAGGTTCAACTCTGTGAGTTGAATGCACACATCATAAAGAAGTTTCAAAGAATGCTTCTGTCTAGGTTTTATGTGAAGATATTTCTTTTTCCACCATAGGCCTCAAAGCGCTCCAAATGAACACTTGCAGATTCTACAAAAAGAGTGTTTCATAACTGCTCTAGCAAAGGAAAGGTTCACCTCTGTGAGTTGAACACACACATCACAAAGCAGTTTGTGAGAATGCTTCTGTCCAGTTTTAATGGGAAGATATTCCCGCTTCTAACAAAGGCCTGAAAGAGCTCCAAATATCCACTTGCAGATGCTGCAAAAAGACTCTTTCCAAACTGCTCCATGAAAAGGAATGTTCAACTCTGTGAGTTGAATGCACACATCATAAAGAAGTTTCAAAGAATGCTTCTGTCTAGGTTTTATGTGAAGATATTTCCCTTTCCACCATAGGCCTCAAAGCGCTCCAAATGAACACTTGCAGATTCTACAAAAAGAGTGTTTCAAAGCTGCTCTTTCAAAACAAGTGTTCAACTCTGTGAGTTGGATTCATACTTCACAAAGCAGTTTCACAGAACGTTTCTGTTTCGTTTTTATGGGAAGATATTCCCGTTTGCAACGAAAGCCTGAAAGGGCTCTAAGTATCCACTTGCAGATTCTGCCAAAACACACTTTCAAAACTGCTCTATCAAAAGGAAGGCTTATCTCTCCGAGTTGAATGCACACATCATAAAGAGGTTTCTGAGAATGCTTCTGCCTGGTTTATATGTGAAGATATTTCCTTTTCCACCATAGGCCTCAAAGCGCTCCAAACGAACACTTGCAGATTCTACAAAAAGAGTGTTTCAAAACTGCTCTTTCAAAGGAAGTGTTCAACTCTGTGAGTTGGATTCATACTACACAAAGCAGTTTCACAGAACTCTTCTGTTTAGTTTTTATGGGAAGATATTCCCGTTTCCAACGAAAGCCTGAAAGGGCTCCAAATATCCACTTGCAGATTCTGCAAAAACACAGGTTCAAAACTGCTCTATCAAAAGGAAGGCTTATCTCTCTGAGTTGAATGCACACATCATAAAGGGGTTTCTGAGAATGCTTCTGCCTTGTTTATATATGAAGACATTTCTTTTTCCACCATAGGCCTCAAAGCGCTCCAAATGAACACTTGCAGATTCTACAAAAAGAGTGTTTCATAACTGCTCTAGCAAAGGAAAGGTTCACCTCTGTGAGTTGAACACACACATCACAAAGCAGTTTGTGAGAATGCTTCGGTTTAGTTTTTATGGGAAGATATTCCCGCTTCTAACAAAGGCCTGAAAGAGCTCCAAATATCCACTTGCAGATGCTGCAAAAAGACTCTTTCCAAACTGCTCCATGAAAAAGAAGGTTCAACCCTGTGAGTTGAATGCACACATCATAAAGAAGTTTCAAAGAATGCTTCTGTCTAGGTTTTATGTGAAGATATTTCTTTTTCCACCATAGGCCTCAAAGCGCTCCAAATGAACACTTGCAGATTCTACAAAAAGAGTGTTTCATAACTGCTCTAGCAAAGGAAAGGTTCACCTCTGTGAGTTGAACACACACATCACAAAGCAGTTTGTGAGAATGCTTCTGTCCAGTTTTAATGGGAAGATATTCCCGCTTCTAACAAAGGCCTGAAAGAGCTCCAAATATCCACTTGCAGATGCTGCAAAAAGACTCTTTCCAAACTGCTCCATGAAAAGCAATGTTCAACTCTGTGAGTTGAATGCACACATCATAAAGAAGTTTCAAAGAATGCTTCTGTCTAGGTTTTATGTGAAGATATTTCCTTTTCCACCAAAGGCCTCAAAGCGCTCCAAATGAACACTTGCAGATTCTACAAAAAGAGTGTTTCAAAGCTGCTCTTTCAAAAGAAGTGTTCAACTCTGTGAGTTGGATTCATACTTCACAAAGGAGTTTCACAGAACGCTTCTGTTTAGTTTTTATGGGAAGATATTCCCGTTTCCAACGAAGGCCTGAAAGGGCTCGAAATATACACTTGCAGATTCTGCAAAAACACAGTTGCAAAACTGCTCTATCAAAGGAAGGCTTATCTCTCCGAGTTGAATGCACACATCATAAAGAGGTTTCTGAGAATGCTTCTGCCTGGATTATATGTGAAGATATTTCCTTTTCCACCGTAGGACTCAAAGCGCTCCAAACGAACACTTGCAGATTCTACAAAAAGAGTGTTTCAAAACTGCTCTTTGAAAGGAAGTGTTCAACTCTGTGAGTTGGATTCATACTACACAAAGCAGTTTCACAGAACTCTTCTGTTTAGTTTTTAATGGAAGATATTCCCGTTTCCAACGAAGGCCTGAAAGGGCTCCAAATATCCACTTGCAGATTCTGCAAAAACACAGGTTCAAAACTGCTCTATCAAAAGGAAGGCTTATCTCTCTGAGTTGAATGCACACATCATAAAGAGCTTTCTGAGAATGCTTCTGCCTTGTTTATATATGAAGATATTTCTTTTTCCACCATAGGCCTCAAATCGCTCCAAATGAACACTTGCAGATTCTACAAAAAGAGTGTTTCATAACTGCTCTAGCAAAGGAAAGGTTCACCTCTGTGAGTTGAGCACACACATCACAAAGCAGTTTGTGAGAATGCTTCTGTCCAGTTTTTATGGGAAGATATTCCCGCTTCTAACAAAGGCCTGAAAGAGCTCCAAATATCCACTTGCAGATGCTGCAAAAAGACTCTTTCCAAACTGCTCCATGAAAAGGAAGGTTCAACTCTGTGAGTTGAATGCACACATCATAAAGAAGTTTCAAAGAATGCTTCTGTCTAGGTATTATGTGACGATATTTCCTTTTCCACCATAGGCCTCAAAGCGCTCCAAATGAACACATGTAGATTCTACAAAAAGAGTGTTTCAAAGCTGCTCTTTCAAAAGAAGTGTTCAACTCTGTGAGTTGGATTCATACTTCTCAAAGCAGTTTCACAGAACGTTTCTGTTTCGTTTTTATCAGAAGATATTCCCATTTGCAACGAAGGCCTGAAAGGGCTCCAAGTATCCACTTGCAGATTCTGCCAAAACACAGTTTCAAAACTGCTCTATCAAAAGGAAGGCTTATCTCTCCGAGTTGAATGCACACATCATAAAGAGGTTTCTGAGAATGCTTCTGCCTGGTTTATATGTGAAGATATTTCCTTTTCCACCATAGGCCTCAAAGCGCTCCAAACGAACACTTGCAGATTCTACAAAAAGAGTGTTTCAAAACTGCTCTTTCAAAAGAAGTGTTCAACTCTGTGAGTTGGATTCATACTACACAAAGCAGTTTCACAGAACTCTTCTGTTTAGTTTTTATGGGAAGATATTCCCGTTTCCAACGAAGGCCTGAAAGGGCTCCAAATATCCACTTGCAGATTCTGCAAAAACACAGGTTCAAAACTGCTCTATCAAAAGGAAGGCTTATCTCTCTGAGTTGAATGCACACATCATAAAGGGGTTTCTGAGAATGCTTCTGCCTTGTTTATGTATGAAGATATTTCTTTTTCCACCATAGGCCTCAAAGCGCTCCAAATGAACACTTGCAGATTCTACAAAAAGAGTGTTTCATAACTGCCCTAGCAAAGGAAATGTTCACCTCTGTGAGTTGAACACACACATCACAAAGCAGTTTGTGAGAATGCTTCGGTTTAGTTTTTATGGGAAGATATTCCCGCTTCTAACAAAGGCCTGAAAGAGCTCCAAATATCCGCTTGCAGATGCTGCAAAAAGACTCTTTCCAAACTGCTCCATGAAAAAGAAGGTTCAACCCTGTGAGTTGAATGCACACATCATAAAGAAGTTTCAAAGAATGCTTCTGTCTAGGTTTTATGTGAAGATATTTCTTTTTCCACCATAGGCCTCAAAGCGCTCCAAATCAACACTTGCAGATTCTACAAAAAGAGTGTTTCATAACTGCTCTAGCAAAGGAAAGGTTCACCTCTGTGAGTTGAACACACACATCACAAAGCAGTTTGTGAGAATGCTTCTGTCCAGTTTTAATGGGAAGATATTCCCGCTTCTAACAAAGGCCTGAAAGAGCTCCAAATATCCACTTGCAGATGCTGCAAAAAGACTCTTTCCAAACTGCTCCATGAAAAGGAATGTTCAACTCTGTGAGTTGAATGCACACATCATAAAGAAGTTTCAAAGAATGCTTCTGTCTAGGTTTTATGTGAAGATATTTCCCTTTCCACCATAGGCCTCAAAGCGCTCCAAATGAACACATGTAGATTCTACAAAAAGAGTGTTTCAAAGCTGCTCTTTCAAAGGAAGTGTTCAACTCTGTGAGTTGGATTCATACTTCACAAAGCAGTTTCACAGAACGTTTCTGTTTCGTTTTTATGGGAAGATATTCCCGTTTGCAACGAAGGCCTGAAAGGGCTCTAAGTATCCACTTGCAGATTCTGCCAAAACACAGTTTCAAAACTGCTCTATCAAAAGGAAGGCTTATCTCTCCGAGTTGAATGCACACATCATAAAGAGGTTTCTGAGAATGCTTCTGCCTGGTTTATATGTGAAGATATTTCCTTTTCCACCATAGGCCTCAAAGCGCTCCAAACGAACACTTGCAGATTCTACAAAAAGAGTGTTTCAAAACTGCTCTTTCAAAGGAAGTGTTCAACTCTGTGAGTTGGATTCATACTACACAAAGCAGTTTCACAGAACTCTTCTGTTTAGTTTTTATGGGAAGATATTCCCGTTTCCAACGAAGGCCTGAAAGGGCTCCAAATATCCACTTGCAGATTCTGCAAAAATACAGTTTCAAAACTGCTCTATCGAAAGGAAGGCTTATCTCTCTGAGTTGAATGCACACATCATAAAGAGCTTTCTGAGAATGCTTCTGCCTTGTTTATATATGAAGATATTTCTTTTTCCACCATAGTCCTCAAATCGCTCCAAATGAACACTTGCAGATTCTACAAAAAGAGTGTTTCAGAACTGCTCTAGCAAAGGAAAGGTTCACCTCTGTGAGTTGAACACACACATCTCAAAGCAGTTTTTGAGAATGCTTCGGTTTAGTTTTTATGGGAAGATATTCCCGCTTCTAGCAAAGGCCTGAAAGAGCTCCAAATATCCACTTGCAGATGCTGCAAAAAGACTCTTTCCAAACTGCTCCATGAAAAAGAAGGTTCAACTCTGTGAGTTGAATGCACACATCATAAAGAAGTTTCAAAGAATGCTTCTGTCTAGGTTTTATGTGAAGATATTTCTTTTTCCACCATAGGCCTCAAAGCGCTCCAAATGAACACTTGCAGATTCTACAAAAAGAGTGTTTCATAACTGCTCTAGCAAAGGAAAGGTTCACCTCTGTGAGTTGAACACACACATCACAAAGCAGTTTGTGAGAATGCTTCTGTCCAGTTTTAATGGGAAGATATTCCCGCTTCTAACAAAGGCCTGAAAGAGCTCCAAATATCCACTTGCAGATGCTGCAAAAAGACTCTTTCCAAACTGCTCCATGAAAAGGAATGTTCAACTCTGTGAGTTGAATGCACACATCATAAAGAAGTTTCAAAGAATGCTTCTGTCTAGGTTTTATGTGAAGATATTTCCCTTTCCACCATAGGCCTCAAAGCGCTCCAAATGAACACTTGCAGATTCTACAAAAAGAGTGTTTCAAAGCTGCTCTTTCAAAAGAAGTGTTCAACTCTGTGAGTTGGATTCATACTTCACAAGGCAGTTTCACAGAACGTTTCTGTTTCGTTTTTATGGGAAGATATTCCCGTTTGCAACGAAAGCCTGAAAGGGCTCTAAGTATCCACTTGCAGATTCTGCCAAAACACACTTTCAAAACTGCTCTATCAAAAGGAAGGCTTATCTCTCCGAGTTGAATGCACACATCATAAAGAGGTTTCTGAGAATGCTTCTGCCTGGTTTATATGTGAAGATATTTCCTTTTCCACCATAGGCCTCAAAGCGCTCCAAACGAACACTTGCAGATTCTACAAAAAGAGTGTTTCAAAACTGCTCTTTCAAAGGAAGTGTTCAACTCTGTGAGTTGGATTCATACTACACAAAGCAGTTTCACAGAACTCTTCTGTTTAGTTTTTATGGGAAGATATTCCCGTTTCCAACGAAAGCCTGAAAGGGCTCCAAATATCCACTTGCAGATTCTGCAAAAACACAGGTTCAAAACTGCTCTATCAAAAGGAAGGCTTATCTCTCTGAGTTGAATGCACACATCATAAAGGGGTTTCTGAGAATGCTTCTGCCTTGTTTATATATGAAGACATTTCTTTTTCCACCATAGGCCTCAAAGCGCTCCAAATGAACACTTGCAGATTCTACAAAAAGAGTGTTTCATAACTGCTCTAGCAAAGGAAAGGTTCACCTCTGTGAGTTGAACACACACATCACAAAGCAGTTTGTGAGAATGCTTCGGTTTAGTTTTTATGGGAAGATATTCCCGCTTCTAACAAAGGCCTGAAAGAGCTCCAAATATCCACTTGCAGATGCTGCAAAAAGACTCTTTCCAAACTGCTCCATGAAAAGGAAGGTTCAACTCTCCGAGTTGAATGCACACATCATAAAGAGGTTTCTGAGAATGCTTCTGCCTGGTTTATATGTGAAGATATTTCCTTTTCCACCATAGGCCTCAAAGCGCTCCAAACGAACACTTGCAGATTCTACAAAAAGAGTGTTTCAAAACTGCTCTTTCAAAAGAAGTGTTCAACTCTGTGAGTTGGATTCATACTACACAAAGCAGTTTCACAGAACTCTTCTGTTTAGTTTTTATGGGAAGATATTCCCGTTTCCAACGAAGGCCTGAAAGGGCTCCAAATATCCACTTGCAGATTCTGCAAAAACACAGGTTCAAAACTGCTCTATCAAAAGGAAGGCTTATCTCTCTGAGTTGAATGCACACATCATAAAGGGGTTTCTGAGAATGCTTCTGCCTTGTTTATATATGAAGATATTTCTTTTTCCACCATAGGCCTCAAAGCGCTCCAAATGAACACTTGCAGATTCTACAAAAAGAGTGTTTCATAACTGCTCTAGCAAAGGAAAGGTTCACCTCTGTGAGTTGAACACACACATCACAAAGCAGTTTGTGAGAATGCTTCGGTTCAGTTTTTATGGGAAGATATTCCCGCTTCTAACAAAGGCCTGAAAGAGCTCCAAATATCCACTTGCAGATGCTGCAAAAAGACTCTTTCCAAACTGCTCCATGAAAAAGAAGGTTCAACTCTGTGAGTTGAATGCACACATCATAAATAAGTTTCAAAGAATGCTTCTGTCTAGGTTTTATGTGAAGATATTTCTTTTTCCACCATAGGCCTCAAAGCGCTCCAAATGAACACTTGCAGATTCTACAAAAAGAGTGTTTCATAACTGCTCTAGCAAAGGAAAGGTTCACCTCTGTGAGTTGAACACACACATCACAAAGCAGTTTGTGAGAATGCTTCTGTCCAGTTTTAATGGGAAGATATTCCCGCTTCTAACAAAGGCCTGAAAGAGCTCCAAATATCCACTTGCAGATGCTGCAAAAAGACTCTTTCCAAACTGCTCCATGAAAAGGAATGTTCAACTCTGTGAGTTGAATGCACACATCATAAAGAAGTTTCAAAGAATGCTTCTGTCTAGGTTTTATGTGAAGATATTTCCTTTTCCACCATAGGCCTCAAAGCGCTCCAAATGAACACTTGCAGATTCTACAAAAAGAGTGTTTCAAAGCTGCTCTTTCAAAAGAAGTGTTCAACTCTGTGAGTTGGATTCATACTTCACAAAGGAGTTTCACAGAACGCTTCTGTTTAGTTTTTATGGGAAGATATTCCCGTTTCCAACGAAGGCCTGAAAGGGCTCCAAATATACACTTGCAGATTCTGCAAAAACACAGTTGCACAACTGCTCTATCAAAAGGAAGGCTTATCTCTCCGAGTTGAATGCACACATCATAAAGTGGTTTCTGAGAATGCTTCTGCCTGGTTTATATGTGAAGATATTTCCTTTTCCACCGTAGGCCTCAAAGCGCTCCAAACGAACACTTGCAGATTCTACAAAAAGAGTGTTTCAAAACTGCTCTTTGAAAGGAAGTGTTCAACTCTGTGAGTTGGATTCATACTACACAAAGCAGTTTCACAGAACTCTTCTGTTTAGTTTTTAATGGAAGATATTCCCGTTTCCAACGAAGGCCTGAAAGGGCTCCAAATATCCACTTGCAGATTCTGCAAAAACACAGTTTCAAAACTGCTCTATCAAAAGGAAGGCTTATCTCTGTGAGTTGAATGCACACATCATAAAGAGCTTTCTGAGAATGCTTCTGCCTTGTTTATATATGAAGATATTTCTTTTTCCACCATAGGCCTCAAATCGCTCCAAATGAACACTTGCAGATTCTACAAAAAGAGTGTTTCATAACTGCTCTAGCAAAGGAAAGGTTCACCTCTGTGAGTTGAACACACACATCACAAAGCAGTTTGTGAGAATGCTTCTGTCCAGTTTTTATGGGAAGATATTCCCGCTTCTAACAAAGGCCTGAAAGAGCTCCAAATATCCACTTGCAGATGCTGCAAAAAGACTCTTTCCAAACTGCTCCATGAAAAGGAAGGTTCAACTCTGTGAGTTGAATGCACACATCATAAAGAAGTTTCAAAGAATGCTTCTGTCTAGGTATTATGTGACGATATTTCCTTTTCCACCATAGGCCTCAAAGCGCTCCAAATGAACACATGTAGATTCTACAAAAAGAGTGTTTCAAAGCTGCTCTTTCAAAAGAAGTGTTCAACTCTGTGAGTTGGATTCATACTTCACAAAGCAGTTTCACAGAACCTTTCTGTTTCGTTTTTATGGGAAGATATTCCCGTTTGCAACGAAGGCCTGAAAGGGCTCTAAGTATCCACTTGCAGATTCTGCCAAAACACAGTTTCAAAACTGCTCTATCAAAAGGAAGGCTTATCTCTCCGAGTTGAATGCACACATCATAAAGAGGTTTCTGAGAATGCTTCTGCCTGGTTTATATGTGAAGATATTTCCTTTTCCACCATAGGCCTCAAAGCGCTCCAAACGAACACTTGCAGATTCTACAAAAAGAGTGTTTCAAAACTGCTCTTTCAAAGGAAGTGTTCAACTCTGTGAGTTGGATTCATACTACACAAAGCAGTTTCACAGAACTCTTCTGTTTAGTTTTTATGGGAAGATATTCCCGTTTCCAACGAAGGCCTGAAAGGGCTCCAAATATCCACTTGCAGATTCTGCAAAAATACAGTTTCAAAACTGCTCTATCAAAAGGAAGGCTTATCTCTCTGAGTTGAATGCACACATCCTAAAGAGCTTTCTGAGAATGCTTCTGCCTTGTTTATATATGAAGATATTTCTTTTTCCACCATAGGCCTCAAATCGCTCCAAATGAACACTTGCAGATTCTAAAAAAAGAGTGTTTCATAACTGCTCTAGCAAAGGAAAGGTTCACCTCTGTGAGTTGAACACACACATCTCAAAGCAGTTTGTGAGAATGCTTCTGTCCAGTTTTTATGGGAAGATATTCCCGCTTCTAGCAAAGGCCTGAAAGAGCTCCAAATATCCACTTGCAGATGCTGCAAAAAGACTCTTTCCAAACTGCTCCATGAAAAAGAAAGTTCAACTCTGTGAGTTGAATGCACACATCATAAAGAAGTTTCAAAGAATGCTTCTGTCTAGGTTTTATGTGCAGATATTTCTTTTTCCACCATAGGCCTCAAAGCGCTCCAAATGAACACTTGCAGATTCTACAAAAAGAGTGTTTCATAACTGCTCTAGCAAAGGAAAGGTTCACCTCTGTGAGTTGAACACACACATCACAAAGCAGTTTGTGAGAATGCTTCTGTCCAGTTTTAATGGGAAGATGTTCCCGCTTCTAACAAAGGCCTGAAAGAGCTCCAAATATCCACTTGCAGATGCTGCAAAAAGACTCTTTCCAAACTGCTCCATGAAAAGGAAAGTTCAACTCTGTGAGTTGAATGCACACATCATAAAGAAGTTTCAAAGAATGCTTCTGTCTAGGTATTATGTGACGATATTTCCTTTTCCACCATAGGCCTCAAAGCGCTCCAAATGAACACATGTAGATTCTACAAAAAGAGTGTTTCAAAGCTGCTCTTTCAAAGGAATGTTCAACTCTGTGAGTTGGATTCATACTTCACAAAGCAGTTTCACAGAACGTTTCTGTTTCGTTTTTATGGGAAGATATTCCCGTTTGCAACGAAGGCCTGAAAGGGCTCTAAGTATCCACTTGCAGATTCTGCCAAAACACAGTTTCAAAACTGCTCTATCAAAAGGAAGGCTTATCTCTCCGAGTTGAATGCACACATCATAAAGAGGTTTCTGAGAATGCTTCTGCCTGGTTTATATGTGAAGATATTTCCTTTTCCACCATAGGCCTCAAAGCGCTCCAAACGAACACTTGCAGATTCTACAAAAAGAGTGTTTCAAAACTGCTCTTTCAAAGGAAGTGTTCAACTCTGTGAGTTGGATTCATACTACACAAAGCAGTTTCACAGAACTCTTCTGTTTAGTTTTTATGGGAAGATATTCCCGTTTCCAACGAAGGCCTGAAAGGGCTCCAAATATCCACTTGCAGATTCTGCAAAAACACAGGTTCAAAACTGCTCTATCAAAAGGAAGGCTTATCTCTCTGAGTTGAATGCACACATCATAAAGGGGTTTCTGAGAATGCTTCTGCCTTGTTTATATATGAAGATATTTCTTTTTCCACCATAGGCCTCAAAGCGCTCCAAATGAACACTTGCAGATTCTACAAAAAGAGTGTTTCATAACTGCTCTAGCAAAGGAAAGGTACACCTCTGTGAGTTGAACACACACATCACAAAGCAGTTTGTGAGAATGCTTCGGTTTAGTTTTTATGGGAAGATATTCCCGCTTCTAACAAAGGCCTGAAAGAGCTCCAAATATCCACTTGCAGATGCTGCAAAAAGACTTTTTCCAAACTGCTCCATGAAAAAGAAGGTTCAACTCTGTGAGTTGAATGCACACATCATAAAGAAGTTTCAAAGAATGCTTCTGTCTAGGTTTTATGTGAAGATATTTCTTTTTCCACCATAGGCCTCAAAGCGCTCCAAATGAACACTTGCAGATTCTACAAAAAGAGTGTTTCATAACTGCTCTAGCAAAGGAAAGGTTCACCTCTGTGAGTTGAACACACACATCACAAAGCAGTTTGTGAGAATGCTTCGGTTTAGTTTTTATGGGAAGATATTCCCGCTTCTAACAAAGGCCTGAAAGAGCTCCAAATATCCACTTGCAGATGCTGCAAAAAGACTCTTTCCAAACTGCTCCATGAAAAAGAAGGTTCAACTCTGTGAGTTGAATGCACACATCATAAAGAAGTTTCAAAGAATGCTTCTGTCTAGGTTTTATGTGAAGATATTTCTTTTTCCACCATAGGCCTCAAAGCGCTCCAAATGAACACTTGCAGATTCTACAAAAAGAGTGTTTCATAACTGCTCTAGCAAAGGAAAGGTTCACCTCTGTGAGTTGAACACACACATCACAAAGCAGTTTGTGAGAATGCTTCGGTTTAGTTTTTATGGGAAGATATTCCCGCTTCTAGCAAAGGCCTGAAAGAGCTCCAAATATCCACTTGCAGATGCTGCAAAAAGACTCTTTCCAAACTGTTCCATGAAAAAGAAGGTTCAACTCTGTGAGTTGAATGCACACATCATAAAGAAGTTTCAAAGAATGCTTCTGTCTAGGTTTTATGTGAAGATATTTCTTTTTCCACCATAGGCCTCAAAGCGCTCCAAATGAACACTTGCAGATTCTACAAAAAGAGTGTTTCATAACTGCTCTAGCAAAGGAAAGGTTCACCTCTGTGAGTTGAACACACACATCACAAAGCAGTTTGTGAGAATGCTTCTGTCCAGTTTTAATGGGAAGATATTCCCGCTTCTAACAAAGGCCTGAAAGAGCTCCAAATATCCACTTGCAGATGCTGCAAAAAGACTCTTTCCAAACTGCTCCATGAAAAGGAATGTTCAACTCTGTGAGTTGAATGCACACATCATAAAGAAGTTTCAAAGAATGCTTCTGTCTAGGTTTTATGTGAAGTTATTTCCCTTTCCACCATAGTCCTCAAAGCGCTCCAAATGAACACTTGCAGATTCTAAAAAAAGAGTGTTTCAAAGCTGCTCTTTCAAAAGAAGTGTTCAACTCTGTGAGTTGGATTCATACTTCACAAAGCAGTTTCACAGAACGTTTCTGTTTCGTTTTTATGGGAAGATATTCCCGTTTGCAACGAAGGCCTGAAAGGGCTCTAAGTATCCACTTGCAGATTCTGCCAAAACACAATTTCAAAACTGCTCTATCAAAAGGAAGGCTTATCTCTCCGAGTTGAATGCACACATCATAAAGAGGTTTCTGAGAATGCTTCTGCCTGATTTATATGTGAAGATATTTCCTTTTCCACCATAGGCCTCAAAGCGCTCCAAACGAACACTTGCAGATTGTACAAAAAGAGTGTTTCAAAACTGCTCTTTCAAAAGAAGTGTTCAACTCTGTGAGTTGGATTCATACTACACAAACCAGTTTCACAGAACTCTTCTGTTTAGTTTTTAATGGAAGATATTCCCGTTTCCAACGAAGGCCTGAAAGGGCTCCAAATATCCACTTGCAGATTCTGCCAAAACACAGTTTCAAAACTGCTCTATCAAAAGGAAGGCTTATCTCTCTGAGTTGAATGCACACATCATAAAGAGCTTTCTGAGAATGCTTCTGCCTTGTTTATATATGAAGATATTTCTTTTTCCACCATAGGCCTCAAAGCGCTCCAAATGAACACTTGCAGATTCTACAGAAAGAGTGTTTCATAACTGCTCTAGGAAAGGAAAGTTTCACCTCTGTGAGTTGAACACACACATCACAAAGCAGTTTGTGAGAATGCTTCTGTCCAGTTTTTATGGGAAGATATTCCCGCTTCTAACAAAGGCCTGAAAGAGCTCCAAATATCCACTTGCAGATGCCGCAAAAAGACTCTTTCCTAACTGCTCCATGAAAAAGAAGGTTCAACTCTGTGAGTTGAATGCACACATCATAAAGAAGTTTCAAAGAATGCTTCTGTCTATGTATTATGTGACGATATTTCCCTTTCCACAATAGGCCTCAAAGCGCTCCAAATGAACACATGTAGATTCTACAAAAAGAGTGTTTAAAAGCTGCGCTTTCAAAAGAAGTGTTCAACTCTGTGAGTTGGATTCATACTTCACAAAGCAGTTTCACAGAACGTTTCTGTTTCGTTTTTATCGGAAGATATTCCCGTTTGCAACGAAGGCCTGAAAGGGCTCTAAGTATCCACTTGCAGATTCTGCCAAAACACAGTTTCAAAACTGCTCTATCAAAAGGAAGGCTTATCTCTCCGAGTTGAATGCACACATCATAAAGAGGTTTCTGAGAATGCTTCTGCCTGGTTTATATGTGAAGATATTTCCTTTTCCACCGTAGGCCTCAAAGCGCTCCAAACGAACACTTGCAGATTCTACAAAAAGAGTGTTTCAAAACTGCTCTTTCAAAGGAAGTGTTCAACTCTGTGAGTTGGATTCATACTACACAAAGCAGTTTCACAGAACTCTTCTGTTTAGTTTTTATGGGAAGATATTCCCGTTTCCAACGAAGGCCTGAAAGGGCTCCAAATATCCACTTGCAGATTCTGCAAAAACACAGGTTCAAAACTGCTCTATCAAAAGGAAGGCTTATCTCTCTGAGTTGAATGCACACATCATAAAGGGGTTTCTGAGAATGCTTCTGCCTTGTTTATATATGAAGATATTTCTTTTTCCACCATAGGCCTCAAAGCGCTCCAAATGAACACTTGCAGATTCTACAAAAAGAGTGTTTCATAACTGCTCTAGCAAAGGAAAGGTACACCTCTGTGAGTTGAACACACACATCACAAAGCAGTTTGTGAGAATGCTTCGGTTTAGTTTTTATGGGAAGATATTCCCGCTTCTAACAAAGGCCTGAAAGAGCTCCAAATATCCACTTGCAGATGCTGCAAAAAGACTTTTTCCAAACTGCTCCATGAAAAAGAAGGTTCAACTCTGTGAGTTGAATGCACACATCATAAAGAAGTTTCAAAGAATGCTTCTGTCTAGGTTTTATGTGAAGATATTTCTTTTTCCACCATAGGCCTCAAAGCGCTCCAAATGAACACTTGCAGATTCTACAAAAAGAGTGTTTCATAACTGCTCTAGCAAAGGAAAGGTTCACCTCTGTGAGTTGAACACACACATCACAAAGCAGTTTGTGAGAATGCTTCGGTTTAGTTTTTATGGGAAGATATTCCCGCTTCTAACAAAGGCCTGAAAGAGCTCCAAATATCCACTTGCAGATGCTGCAAAAAGACTCTTTCCAAACTGCTCCATGAAAAAGAAGGTTCAACTCTGTGAGTTGAATGCACACATCATAAAGAAGTTTCAAAGAATGCTTCTGTCTAGGTTTTATGTGATGATATTTCTTTTTCCACCATAGGCCTCAAAGCGCTCCAAATGAACACTTGCAGATTCTACAAAAAGAGTGTTTCATAACTGCTCTAGCAAAGGAAAGGTTCACCTCTGTGAGTTGAACACACACATCACAAAGCAGTTTGTGAGAATGCTTCTGTCCAGTTTTAATGGGAAGATATTCCCGCTTCTAACAAAGGCCTGAAAGAGCTCCAAATATCCACTTGCAGATGCTGCAAAAAGACTCTTTCCAAACTGCTCCATGAAAAGGAATGTTCAACTCTGTGAGTTGAATGCACACATCATAAAGAAGTTTCAAAGAATGCTTCTGTCTAGGTTTTATATGAAGATATTTCTTTTTCCACCATAGGCCTCAAAGCGCTCCAAATGAACACTTGCAGATTCTACAAAAAGAGTGTTTCATAACTGCTCTAGCAAAGGAAAGGTTCACCTCTGTGAGTTGAACACACACATCACAAAGCAGTTTGTGAGAATGCTTCTGTCCAGTTTTAATGGGAAGATATTCCCGCTTCTAACAAAGGCCTGAAAGAGCTCCAAATATCCACTTGCAGATGCTGCAAAAAGACTCTTTCCAAACTGCTCCATGAAAAGGAATGTTCAACTCTGTGAGTTGAATGCACACATCATAAAGAAGTTTCAAAGAATGCTTCTGTCTAGGTTTTATGTGAAGATATTTCCTTTTCCACCATAGGCCTCAAAGCGCTCCAAATGAACACTTGCAGATTCTACAAAAAGAGTGTTTCAAAGCTGCTCTTTCAAAAGAAGTGTTCAACTCTGTGAGTTGGATTCATACTACACAAAGCAGTTTCACAGAACTCTTCTGTTTAGTTTTTATGGGAAGATATTCCCGTTTCCAACGAAGGCCTGAAAGGGCTCCAAATATCCACTTGCAGATTCTGCAAAAACACAGTTGCACAACTGCTCTATCAAAAGGAAGGCTTATCTCTCTGAGTTGAATGCACACATCATAAAGTGGTTTCTGAGAATGCTTCTGCCTTGTTTATATATGAAGATATTTCTTTTTCCACCATAGGCCTCAAAGCGCTCCAAATGAACACTTGCAGATTCTACAAAAAGAGTGTTTCATAACTGCTCTAGCAAAGGAAAGGTTCACCTCTGTGAGTTGAACACACACATCCCAAAGCAGTTTGTGAGAATGCTTCGGTTCAGTTTTTATGGGAAGATATTCCCGCTTCTAACAAAGGCCTGAAAGAGCTCCAAATATCCACTTGCAGATGCTGCAAAAAGACTCTTTCCAAACTGCTCCATGAAAAAGAAGGTTCAACTCTGTGAGTTGAATGCACACATCATAAAGAAGTTTCAAAGAATGCTTCTGTCTAGGTTTTATGTGAAGATATTTCTTTTTCCACCATAGGCCTCAAAGCGCTCCAAATGAACACTTGCAGATTCTACAAAAAGAGTGTTTCATAACTGCTCTAGCAAAGGAAAGGTTCACCTCTGTGAGTTGAACACACACATCACAAAGCAGTTTGTGAGAATGCTTCTGTCCAGTTTTAATGGGAAGATATTCCCGCTTCTAACAAAGGCCTGAAAGAGCTCCAAATATCCACTTGCAGATGCTGCAAAAAGACTCTTTCCAAACTGCTCCATGAAAAGGAATGTTCAACTCTGTGAGTTGAATGCACACATCATAAAGAAGTTTCAAAGAATGCTTCTGTCTAGGTTTTATGTGAAGATATTTCCTTTTCCACCATAGGCCTCAAAGCGCTCCAAATGAACACTTGCAGATTCTACAAAAAGAGTGTTTCAAAGCTGCTCTTTCAAAAGAAGTGTTCAACTCTGTGAGTTGGATTCATACTTCACAAAGGAGTTTCACAGAACGCTTCTGTTTAGTTTTTATGGGAAGATATTCCCGTTTCCAACGAAGGCCTGAAAGGGCTCCAAATATACACTTGCAGATTCTGCAAAAACACAGTTGCACAACTGCTCTATCAAAAGGAAGGCTTATCTCTCCGAGTTGAATGCACACATCATAAAGTGGTTTCTGAGAATGCTTCTGCCTGGTTTATATGTGAAGATATTTCCTTTTCCACCGTAGGCCTCAAAGCGCTCCAAACGAACACTTGCAGATTCTACAAAAAGAGTGTTTCAAAACTGCTCTTTGAAAGGAAGTGTTCAACTCTGTGAGTTGGATTCATACTACACAAAGCAGTTTCACAGAACTCTTCTGTTTAGTTTTTAATGGAAGATATTCCCGTTTCCAACGAAGGCCTGAAAGGGCTCCAAATATCCACTTGCAGATTCTGCAAAAATACAGTTTCAAAACTGCTCTATCAAAAGGAAGGCTTATCTCTCTGAGTTGAATGCACACATCCTAAAGAGCTTTCTGAGAATGCTTCTGCCTTGTTTATATATGAAGATATTTCTTTTTCCACCATAGGCCTCAAATCGCTCCAAATGAACACTTGCAGATTCTACAAAAAGAGTGTTTCATAACTGCTCTAGCAAAGGAAAGGTTCACCTCTGTGAGTTGAACACACACATCTCAAAGCAGTTTGTGAGAATGCTTCTGTCCAGTTTTTATGGGAAGATATTCCCGCTTCTAGCAAAGGCCTGAAAGAGCTCCAAATATCCACTTGCAGATGCTGCAAAAAGACTCTTTCCAAACTGCTCCATGAAAAAGAAAGTTCAACTCTGTGAGTTGAATGCACACATCATAAAGAAGTTTCAAAGAATGCTTCTGTCTAGGTTTTATGTGCAGATATTTCTTTTTCCACCATAGGCCTCAAAGCGCTCCAAATGAACACTTGCAGATTCTACAAAAAGAGTGTTTCATAACTGCTCTAGCAAAGGAAAGGTTCACCTCTGTGAGTTGAACACACACATCACAAAGCAGTTTGTGAGAATGCTTCTGTCCAGTTTTTATGGGAAGATATTCCCGCTTCTAACAAAGGCCTGAAAGAGCTCCAAATATCCACTTGCAGATGCTGCAAAAAGACTCTTTCCAAACTGCTCCATGAAAAGGAAGGTTCAACTCTGTGAGTTGAATGCACACATCATAAAGAAGTTTCAAAGAATGCTTCTGTCTAGGTATTATGTGACGATATTTCCTTTTCCACCATAGGCCTCAAAGCGCTCCAAATGAACACATGTAGATTCTACAAAAAGAGTGTTTCAAAGCTGCTCTTTCAAAAGAAGTGTTCAACTCTGTGAGTTGGATTCATACTTCACAAAGCAGTTTCACAGAACGTTTCTGTTTCGTTTTTATGGGAAGATATTCCCGTTTGCAACGAAGGCCTGAAAGGGCTCTAAGTATCCACTTGCAGATTCTGCCAAAACACAGTTTCAAAACTGCTCTATCAAAAGGAAGGCTTATCTCTCCGAGTTGAATGCACACATCATAAAGAGGTTTCTGAGAATGCTTCTGCCTGGTTTATATGTGAAGATATTTCCTTTTCCACCATAGGCCTCAAAGCGCTCCAAACGAACACTTGCAGATTCTACAAAAAGAGTGTTTCAAAACTGCTCTTTCAAAGGAAGTGTTCAACTCTGTGAGTTGGATTCATACTACACAAAGCAGTTTCACAGAACTCTTCTGTTTAGTTTTTATGGGAAGATATTCCCGTTTCCAACGAAGGCCTGAAAGGGCTCCAAATATCCACTTGCAGATTCTGCAAAAACACAGTTTCAAAACTGCTCTATCAAAAGGAAGGCTTATCTCTCTGAGTTGAATGCACACATCATAAAGAGCTTTCTGAGAATGCTTCTGCCTTGTTTATATATGAAGATATTTCTTTTTCCACCATAGGCCTCAAAGCGCTCCAAATGAACACTTGCAGATTCTACAAAAAGAGTGTTTCATAACTGCTCTAGCAAAGGAAAGGTTCACCTCTGTGAGTTGAACACACACATCTCAAAGCAGTTTGTGAGAATGCTTCTGTCCAGTTTTAATGGGAAGATATTCCCGCTTCTATCAAAGGCCTGAAAGAGCTCCAAATATCCACTTGCAGATGCTGCAAAAAGACTCTTTCCAAACTGCTCCATGAAAAAGAAGGTTCAACTCTGTGAGTTGAATGCACACATCATAAAGAAGTTTCAAAGAATGCTTCTGTCTAGGTTTTATGTGAAGATATTTCTTTTTCCACCATAGGCCTCAAAGCGCTCCAAATCAACACTTGCAGATTCTACAAAAAGAGTGTTTCATAACTGCTCTAGCAAAGGAAAGGTTCACCTCTGTGAGTTGAACACACACATCACAAAGCAGTTTGTGAGAATGCTTCTGTCCAGTTTTAATGGGAAGATATTCCCGCTTCTAACAAAGGCCTGAAAGAGCTCCAAATATCCACTTGCAGATGCTGCAAAAAGACTCTTTCCAAACTGCTCCATGAAAAGGAATGTTCAACTCTGTGAGTTGAATGCACACATCATAAAGAAGTTTCAAAGAATGCTTCTGTCTAGGTTTTATGTGACGATATTTCCCTTTCCACCATAGGCCTCAAAGCGCTCCAAATGAACACTTGCAGATTCTACAAAAAGAGTGTTTCAAAGCTGCTCTTTCAAAAGAAGTGTTCAACTCTGTGAGTTGGATTCATACTTCACAAAGCAGTTTCACAGAACGTTTCTGTTTCGTTTTTATGGGAAGATATTCCCGTTTGCAACGAAGGCCTGAAAGGGCTCTAAGTATCCACTTGCAGATTCTGCCAAAACACAGTTTCAAAACTGCTCTATCAAAAGGAAGGCTTATCTCTCCGAGTTGAATGCACACATCATAAAGAGGTTTCTGAGAATGCTTCTGCCTGGTTTATATGTGAAGATATTTCCTTTTCCACCATAGGCCTCAAAGCGCTCCAAACGAACACTTGCAGATTCTACAAAAAGAGTGTTTCAAAACTGCTCTTTCAAAGGAAGTGTTCAACTCTGTGAGTTGGATTCATACTACACAAAGCAGTTTCACAGAACTCTTCTGTTTAGTTTTTATGGGAAGATATTCCCGTTTCCAACGAAGGCCTGAAAGGGCTCCAAATATCCACTTGCAGATTCTGCAAAAACACAGTTTCAAAACTGCTCTATCAAAAGGAAGGCTTATCTCTCTGAGTTGAATGCACACATCATAAAGAGCTTTCTGAGAATGCTTCTGCCTTGTTTATATATGAAGATATTTCTTTTTCCACCATAGGCCTCAAATCGCTCCAAATGAACACTTGCAGATTCTACAAAAAGAGTGTTTCATAACTGCTCTAGCAAAGGAAAGGTTCACCTCTGTGAGTTGAACACACACATCTCAAAGCAGTTTGTGAGAATGCTTCTGTCCAGTTTTTATGGGAAGATATTCCCGCTTCTAGCAAAGGCCTGAAAGAGCTCCAAATATCCACTTGCAGATGCTGCAAAAAGACTCTTTCCAAACTGCTCCATGAAAAAGAAGGTTCAACTCTGTGAGTTGAATGCACACATCATAAAGAAGTTTCAAAGAATGCTTCTGTCTAGGTTTTATGTGAAAATATTTCTTTTTCCACCATAGGCCTCAAAGCGCTCCAAATCAACACTTGCAGATTCTACAAAAAGAGTGTTTCATAACTGCTCTAGCAAAGGAAAGGTTCACCTCTGTGAGTTGAACACACACATCACAAAGCAGTTTGTGAGAATGCTTCTGTCCAGTTTTAATGGGAAGATATTCCCGCTTCTAACAAAGGCCTGAAAGAGCTCCAAATATCCACTTGCAGATGCTGCAAAAAGACTCTTTCCAAACTGCTCCATGAAAAGGAATGTTCAACTCTGTGAGTTGAATGCACACATCATAAAGAAGTTTCAAAGAATGCTTCTGTCTAGGTTTTATGTGACGATATTTCCCTTTCCACCATAGGCCTCAAAGCGCTCCAAATGAACACTTGCAGATTCTACAAAAAGAGTGTTTCAAAGCTGCTCTTTCAAAAGAAGTGTTCAACTCTGTGAGTTGGATTCATACTTCACAAAGCAGTTTCACAGAACGTTTCTGTTTCGTTTTTATGGGAAGATATTCCCGTTTGCAACGAAAGCCTGAAAGGGCTCTAAGTATCCACTTGCAGATTCTGCCAAAACACACTTTCAAAACTGCTCTATCAAAAGGAAGGCTTATCTCTCCGAGTTGAATGCACACATCATAAAGAGGTTTCTGAGAATGCTTCTGCCTGGTTTATATGTGAAGATATTTCCTTTTCCACCATAGGCCTCAAAGCGCTCCAAACGAACAATTGCAGATTCTACAAAAAGAGTGTTTCAAAACTGCTCTTTCAAAGGAAGTGTTCAACTCTGTGATTTGGATTCATACTACACAAAGCAGTTTCACAGAACTCTTCTGTTTAGTTTTTATGGGAAGATATTCCCGTTTCCAACGAAGGCCTGAAAGGGCTCCAAATATCCACTTGCAGATTCTGCAAAAACACAGGTTCAAAACTGCTCTATCAAAAGGAAGGCTTATCTCTCTGAGTTGAATGCACACATCATAAAGGGGTTTCTGAGAATGCTTCTGCCTTGTTTATATATGAAGATATTTCTTTTTCCACCATAGGCCTCAAATCGCTCCAAATGAACACTTGCAGATTCTACAAAAAGAGTGTTTCATAACTGCTCTAGCAAAGGAAAGGTTCACCTCTGTGAGTTGAACACACACATCACAAAGCAGTTTGTGAGAATGCCTCGGTTTAGTTTTTATGGGAAGATATTCCCGCTTCTAACAAAGGCCTGAAAGAGCTCCAAATATCCACTTGCAGATGCTGCAAAAAGACTCTTTCCAAACTGCTCCATGAAAAGGAAAGTTCAACTCTGTGAGTTGAATGCACACATCATAAAGAAGTTTCAAAGAATGCTTCTGTCTAGGTATTATGTGACGATATTTCCTTTTCCACCATAGGCCTCAAAGCGCTCCAAATGAACACATGTAGATTCTACAAAAAGAGTGTTTAAAAGCTGCGCTTTCAAAAGAAGTGTTCAACTCTGTGAGTTGGATTCATACTTCACAAAGCAGTTTCACAGAACGTTTCTGTTTCGTTTTTATCGGAAGATATTCCCGTTTGCAACGAAGGCCTGAAAGGGCTCTAAGTATCCAATTGCAGATTCTGCCAAAACACAGTTTCAAAACTGCTCTATCAAAAGGAAGGCTTATCTCTCCGAGTTGAATGCACACATCATAAAGAGGTTTCTGAGAATGCTTCTGCCTGGTTTATATGTGAAGATATTTCCTTTTCCACCATAGGCCTCAAAGCGCTCCAAACGAACACTTGCAGATTCTACAAAAAGAGTGTTTCAAAACTGCTCTTTCAAAAGAAGTGTTCAACTCTGTGAGTTGGATTCATACTACACAAAGCCGTTTCACAGAACTCTTCTGTTTAGTTTTTATGGGAAGATATTCCCGTTTCCAACGAAGGCCTGAAAGGGCTCCAAATATCCACTTGCAGATTCTGCAAAAACACAGTTTCAAAACTGCTCTATCAAAAGGAAGGCTTATCTCTCTGAGTTGAATGCACACATCATAAAGAGCTTTCTGAGAATGCTTCTGCCTTGTTTATATATGAAGATATTTCTTTTTCCACCATAGGCCTCAAATCGCTCCAAATGAACACTTGCAGATTCTACAAAATGAGTGTTTCATAACTGCTCTAGCAAAGGAAAGGTTCACCTCTGTGAGTTGAACACACACATCACAAAGTAGTTTGTGAGAATGCTTCTGTCCAGTTTTTATGGGAAGATATTCCCGCTTCTAACAAAGGCCTGAAAGAGCTCCAAATATCCACTTGCAGATGCTGCAAAAAAACTCTTTCCAAACTGCTCCATGAAAAGGAAAGTTCAACTCTGTGAGTTGAATGCACACATCATAAAGAAGTTTCAAAGAATGCTTCTGTCTAGGTATTATGTGACGATATTTCCTTTTCCACCATAGGCCTCAAAGCGCTCCAAATGAACACATGTAGATTCTACAAAAAGAGTGTTTCAAAGCTGCTCTTTCAAAAGAAGTGTTCAACTCTGTGAGTTGGATTCATACTTCACAAAGCAGTTTCACAGAACGTTTCTGTTTCGTTTTTATGGGAAGATATTCCCGTTTGCAACGAAGGCCTGAAAGGGCTCTAAGTATCCACTTGCAGATTCTGCCAAAACACAGTTTCAAAACTGCTCTATCAAAAGGAAGGCTTATCTCTCCGAGTTGAATGCACACATCATAAAGAGGTTTCTGAGAATGCTTCTGCCTGGTTTATATGTGAAGATATTTCCTTTTCCACCATAGGCCTCAAAGCGCTCCAAACGAACACTTGCAGATTCTACAAAAAGAGTGTTTCAAAACTGCTCTTTCAAAGGAAGTGTTCAACTCTGTGAGTTGGATTCATACTACACAAAGCAGTTTCACAGAACTCTTCTGTTTAGTTTTTATGGGAAGATATTCCCGTTTCCAACGAAGGCCTGAAAGGGCTCCAAATATCCACTTGCAGATTCTGCAAAAACACAGTTTCAAAACTGCTCTATCAAAAGGAAGGCTTATCTCTCTGAGTTGAATGCACACATCATAAAGAGCTTTCTGAGAATGCTTCTGCCTTGTTTATATATGAAGATATTTCTTTTTCCACCATAGGCCTCAAATCGCTCCAAATGAACACTTGCAGATTCTACAAAAAGAGTGTTTCATAACTGCTCTAGCAAAGGAAAGGTTCACCTCTGTGAGTTGAACACACACATCTCAAAGCAGTTTGTGAGAATGCTTCTGTCCAGTTTTTATGGGAAGATATTCCCGCTTCTAGCAAAGGCCTGAAAGAGCTCCAAATATCCACTTGCAGATGCTGCAAAAAGACTCTTTCCAAACTGCTCCATGAAAAAGAAGGTTCAACTCTGTGAGTTGAATGCACACATCATAAAGAAGTTTCAAAGAATGCTTCTGTCTAGGTTTTATGTGAAGATATTTCTTTTTCCACCATAGGCCTCAAAGCGCTCCAAATGAACACTTGCAGATTCTACAAAAAGAGTGTTTCATAACTGCTCTAGCAAAGGAAAGGTTCACCTCTGTGAGTTGAACACACACATCACAAAGCAGTTTGTGAGAATGCTTCGGTTTAGTTTTTATGGGAAGATATTCCCGCTTCTAACAAAGGCCTGAAAGAGCTCCAAATATCCACTTGCAGATGCTGCAAAAAGACTCTTTCCAAACTGCTCCATGAAAAGGAAAGTTCAACTCTGTGAGTTGAATGCACACATCATAAAGAAGTTTCAAAGAATGCTTCTGTCTAGGTATTATGTGACGATATTTCCTTTTCCACCATAGGCCTCAAAGCGCTCCAAATGAACACATGTAGATTCTACAAAAAGAGTGTTTCAAAGCTGCTCTTTCAAAAGAAGTGTTCAACTCTGTGAGTTGGATTCATACTTCACAAAGCAGTTTCACAGAACGTTTCTGTTTCGTTTTTATGGGAAGATATTCCCGTTTGCAACGAAGGCCTGAAAGGGCTCTAAGTATCCACTTGCAGATTCTGCCAAAACACAGTTTCAAAACTGCTCTATCAAAAGGAAGGCTTATCTCTCCGAGTTGAATGCACACATCATAAAGAGGTTTCTGAGAATGCTTCTGCCTGGTTTATATGTGAAGATATTTCCTTTTCCACCATAGGCCTCAAAGCGCTCCAAACGAACACTTGCAGATTCTACAAAAAGAGTGTTTCAAAACTGCTCTTTCAAAGGAAGTGTTCAACTCCGTGAGTTGGATTCATACTACACAAAGCAGTTTCACAGAACTCTTCTGTTTAGTTTTTATGGGAAGATATTCCCGTTTCCAACGAAGGCCTGAAAGGGCTCCAAATATCCACTTGCAGATTCTGCAAAAACACAGTTTCAAAACTGCTCTATCAAAAGGAAGGCTTATCTCTCTGAGTTGAATGCACACATCATAAAGAGCTTTCTGAGAATGCTTCTGCCTTGTTTATATATGAAGATATTTCTTTTTCCACCATAGGCCTCAAATCGCTCCAAATGAACACTTGCAGATTCTACAAAAAGAGTGTTTCATAACTGCTCTAGCAAAGGAAAGGTTCACCTCTGTGAGTTGAACACACACATCTCAAAGCAGTTTGTGAGAATGCTTCTGTCCAGTTTTTATGGGAAGATATTCCCGCTTCTAGCAAAGGCCTGAAAGAGCTCCAAATATCCACTTGCAGATGCTGCAAAAAGACTCTTTCCAAACTGCTCCATGAAAAAGAAGGTTCAACTCTGTGAGTTGAATGCACACATCATAAAGAAGTTTCAAAGAATGCTTCTGTCTAGGTTTTATGTGAAGATATTTCTTTTTCCACCATAGGCCTCAAAGCGCTCCAAATCAACACTTGCAGATTCTACAAAAAGAGTGTTTCATAACTGCTCTAGCAAAGGAAAGGTTCACCTCTGTGAGTTGAACACACACATCACAAAGCAGTTTGTGAGAATGCTTCTGTCCAGTTTTAATGGGAAGATATTCCCGCTTCTAACAAAGGCCTGAAAGAGCTCCAAATATCCACTTGCAGATGCTGCCAAAAGACTCTTTCCAAACTGCTCCATGAAAAGGAATGTTCAACTCTGTGAGTTGAATGCACACATCATAAAGAAGTTTCAAAGAATGCTTCTGTCTAGGTTTTATGTGACGATATTTCCCTTTCCACCATAGGCCTCAAAGCGCTCCAAATGAACACTTGCAGATTCTACAAAAAGAGTGTTTCAAAGCTGCTCTTTCAAAAGAAGTGTTCAACTCTGTGAGTTGGATTCATACTTCACAAAGCAGTTTCACAGAACGTTTCTGTTTCGTTTTTATGGGAAGATATTCCCGTTTGCAACGAAAGCCTGAAAGGGCTCTAAGTATCCACTTGCAGATTCTGCCAAAACACACTTTCAAAACTGCTCTATCAAAAGGAAGGCTTATCTCTCCGAGTTGAATGCACACATCATAAAGAGGTTTCTGAGAATGCTTCTGCCTGGTTTATATGTGAAGATATTTCCTTTTCCACCATAGGCCTCAAAGCGCTCCAAACGAACACTTGCAGATTCTACAAAAAGAGTGTTTCAAAACTGCTCTTTCAAAGGAAGTGTTCAACTCTGTGATTTGGATTCATACTACACAAAGCAGTTTCACAGAACTCTTCTGTTTAGTTTTTATGGGAAGATATTCCCGTTTCCAACGAAGGCCTGAAAGGGCTCCAAATATCCACTTGCAGATTCTGCAAAAACACAGGTTCAAAACTGCTCTATCAAAAGGAAGGCTTATCTCTCTGAGTTGAATGCACACATCATAAAGGGGTTTCTGAGAATGCTTCTGCCTTGTTTATATATGAAGATATTTCTTTTTCCACCATAGGCCTCAAATCGCTCCAAATGAACACTTGCAGATTCTACAAAAAGAGTGTTTCATAACTGCTCTAGCAAAGGAAAGGTTCACCTCTGTGAGTTGAACACACACATCACAAAGCAGTTTGTGAGAATGCTTCGGTTTAGTTTTTATGGGAAGATATTCCCGCTTCTAACAAAGGCCTGAAAGAGCTCCAAATATCCACTTGCAGATGCTGCAAAAAGACTCTTTCCAAACTGCTCCATGAAAAGGAAAGTTCAACTCTGTGAGTTGAATGCACACATCATAAAGAAGTTTCAAAGAATGCTTCTGTCTAGGTATTATGTGACGATATTTCCTTTTCCACCATAGGCCTCAAAGCGCTCCAAATGAACACATGTAGATTCTACAAAAAGAGTGTTTAAAAGCTGCGCTTTCAAAAGAAGTGTTCAACTCTGTGAGTTGGATTCATACTTCACAAAGCAGTTTCACAGAACGTTTCTGTTTCGTTTTTATCGGAAGATATTCCCGTTTGCAACGAAGGCCTGAAAGGGCTCTAAGTATCCACTTGCAGATTCTGCCAAAACACAGTTTCAAAACTGCTCTATCAAAAGGAAGGCTTATCTCTCCGAGTTGAATGCACACATCATAAAGAGGTTTCTGAGAATGCTTCTGCCTGGTTTATATGTGAAGATATTTCCTTTTCCACCATAGGCCTCAAAGCGCTCCAAACGAACACTTGCAGATTCTACAAAAAGAGTGTTTCAAAACTGCTCTTTCAAAAGAAGTGTTCAACTCTGTGAGTTGGATTCATACTACACAAAGCCGTTTCACAGAACTCTTCTGTTTAGTTTTTATGGGAAGATATTCCCGTTTCCAACGAAGGCCTGAAAGGGCTCCAAATATCCACTTGCAGATTCTGCAAAAACACAGGTTCAAAACTGCTCTATCAAAAGGAAGGCTTATCTCTCTGAGTTGAATGCACACATCATAAAGAGCTTTCTGAGAATGCTTCTGCCTTGTTTATATATGAAGATATTTCTTTTTCCACCATAGGCCTCAAATCGCTCCAAATGAACACTTGCAGATTCTACAAAAAGAGTGTTTCATAACTGCTCTAGCAAAGGAAAGGTTCACCTCTGTGAGTTGAACACACACATCACAAAGCAGTTTGTGAGAATGCTTCGGTTTAGTTTTTATGGGAAGATATTCCCGCTTCTAACAAAGGCCTGAAAGAGCTCCAAATATCCACTTGCAGATGCTGCAAAAAGACTCTTTCCAAACTGCTCCATGAAAAGGAAAGTTCAACTCTGTGAGTTGAATGCACACATCATAAAGAAGTTTCAAAGAATGCTTCTGTCTAGGTATTATGTGACGATATTTCCTTTTCCACCATAGGCCTCAAAGCGCTCCAAATGAACACATGTAGATTCTACAAAAAGAGTGTTTAAAAGCTGCGCTTTCAAAAGAAGTGTTCAACTCTGTGAGTTGGATTCATACTTCACAAAGCAGTTTCACAGAACGTTTCTGTTTCGTTTTTATCGGAAGATATTCCCGTTTGCAACGAAGGCCTGAAAGGGCTCTAAGTATCCACTTGCAGATTCTGCCAAAACACAGTTTCAAAACTGCTCTATCAAAAGGAAGGCTTATCTCTCCGAGTTGAATGCACACATCATAAAGAGGTTTCTGAGAATGCTTCTGCCTGGTTTATATGTGAAGATATTTCCTTCTCCACCATAGGCCTCAAAGCGCTCCAAACGAACACTTGCAGATTCTACAAAAAGAGTGTTTCAAAACTGCTCTTTCAAAAGAAGTGTTCAACTCTGTGAGTTGGATTCATACTACACAAAGCCGTTTCACAGAACTCTTCTGTTTAGTTTTTATGGGAAGATATTCCCGTTTCCAACGAAGGCCTGAAAGGGCTCCAAATATCCACTTGCAGATTCTGCAAAAACACAGTTTCAAAACTGCTCTATCAAAAGGAAGGCTTATCTCTCTGAGTTGAATGCACACATCATAAAGAGCTTTCTGAGAATGCTTCTGCCTTGTTTATATATGAAGATATTTCTTTTTCCACCATAGGCCTCAAATCGCTCCAAATGAACACTTGCAGATTCTACAAAAAGAGTGTTTCATAACTGCTCTAGCAAAGGAAAGGTTCACCTCTGTGAGTTGAACACACACATCACAAAGCAGTTTGTGAGAATGCTTCGGTTTAGTTTTTATGGGAAGATATTCCCGCTTCTAACAAAGGCCTGAAAGAGCTCCAAATATCCACTTGCAGATGCTGCAAAAAGACTCTTTCCAAACTGCTCCATGAAAAAGAAGGTTCAACTCTGTGAGTTGAATGCACACATCATAAAGAAGTTTCAAAGAATGCTTCTGTCTAGGTTTTATGTGAAGATATTTCTTTTTCCACCATAGGCCTCAAAGCGCTCCAAATGAACACTTGCAGATTCTACAAAAAGAGTGTTTCATAACTGCTCTAGCAAAGGAAAGGTTCACCTCTGTGAGTTGAACACACACATCACAAAGCAGTTTGTGAGAATGCTTCTGTCCAGTTTTAATGGGAAGATATTCCCGCTTCTAACAAAGGCCTGAAACAGCTCCAAATATCCACTTGCAGATGCTGCAAAAAGACTCTTTCCAAACTGCTCCATGAAAAGGAATGTTCATCTCTGTGAGTTGAATGCACACATCATAAAGAAGTTTCAAAGAATGCTTCTGTCTAGGTTTTATGTGAAGATATTTCCCTTTCCACCATAGGCCTCAAAGCGCTCCAAATGAACACTTGCAGATTCTACAAAAAGAGTGTTTCAAAGCTGCTCTTTCAAAAGAAGGGTTCAACTCTGTGAGTTGGATTCATACTTCACAAAGCAGTTTCACAGAACGTTTCTGTTTCGTTTTTATGGGAAGATATTCCCGTTTGCAACCAAAGCCTGAAAGGGCTCTAAGTATCCACTTGCAGATACTGCCAAAACACACTTTCATAACTGCTCTATCAAAAGGAAGGCTTATCTCTCCGAGTTGAATGCACACATCATAAAGAGGTTTCTGAGAATGCTTCTGCCTGGTTTATATGTGAAGATATTTCCTTTTCCACCATAGGCCTCAAAGCGCTCCAAACGAACACTTGCAGATTCTACAAAAAGAGTGTTTCAAAACTGCTCTTTCAAAGGAAGTGTTCACCTCTGTGAGTTGGAGTCATACTACACAAAGCAGTTTCACAGAACTCTTCTGTTTAGTTTTTATGGGAAGATATTCCCGTTTCCAAAGAAGGCCTGAAAGGGCTCCAAATATCCACTTGCAGATTCTGCAAAAACACAGGTTCAAAACTGCTCTATCAAAAGGAAGGCTTATCTCTCTGAGTTGAATGCACACATCATAAAGGGGTTTCTGAGAATGCTTCTGCCTTGTTTATATATGAAGATATTTCTTTTTCCACCATAGGCCTCAAAGCGCTCCAAATGAACACTTGCAGATTCTACAAAAAGAGTGTTTCATAACTGCTCTAGCAAAGGAAAGGTTCACCTCTGTGAGTTGAACACACACATCACAAAGCAGTTTGTGAGAATGCTTCTGTCCAGTTTTTATGGGAAGATATTCCCGCTTCTAACAAAGGCCTGAAAGAGCTCCAAATATCCACTTGCAGATGCTGCAAAAAGACTCTTTCCAAACTGCTCCATGAAAAAGAAGGTTCAACTCTGTGAGTTGAATGCACACATCATAAAGAAGTTTCAAAGAATGCTTCTGTCTAGGTTTTATGTGAAGATATTTCTTTTTCCACCATAGGCCTCAAAGCGCTCCAAATGAACACTTGCAGATTCTACAAAAAGAGTGTTTCATAACTGCTCTAGCAAAGGAAAGGTTCACCTCTGTGAGTTGAACACACACATCACAAAGCAGTTTGTGAGAATGCTTCTGTCCAGTTTTTATGGGAAGATATTCCCGCTTCTAACAAAGGCCTGAAAGAGCTCCAAATATCCACTTGCAGATGCTGCAAAAAGACTCTTTCCAAACTGCTCCATGAAAAGGAATGTTCAACTCTGTGAGTTGAATGCACACATCAGAAAGAAGTTTCAAAGAATGCTTCTGTCTAGGTTTTATGTGAAGATATTTCCTTTTCCACCATAGGCCTCAAAGCGCTCCAAATGAACACTTGCAGATTCTACAAAAAGAGTGTTTCAAAACTGCTCTTTCAAAAGAAGTGTTCAACTCTGTGAGTTGGATTCATACTTCACAAAGCAGTTTCACAGAACGTTTCTGTTTCGTTTTTATGGGAAGATATTCCCGTTTGCAACGAAGGCCTGAAAGGGCTCTAAGTATCCACTTGCAGATTCTGCCAAAACACAGTTTCAAAACTGCTCTATCAAAAGGAAGGCTTATCTCTCCGAGTTGAATGCACACATCATAAAGAGGTTTCTGAGAATGCTTCTGCCTGGTTTATATGTGAAGATATTTCCTTTTCCACCATAGGCCTCAAAGCGCTCCAAACGAACACTTGCAGATTCTACAAAAAGAGTGTTTCAAAACTGCTCTTTCAAAGGAAGTGTTCAACTCTGTGAGTTGGATTCATACTACACAAAGCAGTTTCACAGAACTCTTCTGTTTAGTTTTTATGGGAAGATATTCCCGTTTCCAACGAAGGCCTGAAAGGGCTCCAAATATCCACTTGCAGATTCTGCAAAAATACAGTTTCAAAACTGCTCTATCAAAAGGAAGGCTTATCTCTCTGAGTTGAATGCACACATCATAAAGAGCTTTCTGAGAATGCTTCTGCCTTGTTTATATATGAAGATATTTCTTTTTCCACCATAGGCCTCAAATCGCTCCAAATGAACACTTGCAGATTCTACAAAAAGAGTGTTTCATAACTGCTCTAGCAAAGGAAAGGTTCACCTCTGTGAGTTGAACACACACATCACAAAGCAGTTTGTGAGAATGCTTCGGTTTAGTTTTTATGGGAAGATATTCCCGCTTCTAACAAAGGCCTGAAAGAGCTCCAAATATCCACTTGCAGATGCTGCAAAAAGACTCTTTCCAAACTGCTCCATGAAAAAGAAGGTTCAACTCTGTGAGTTGAATGCACACATCATAAAGAAGTTTCAAAGAATGCTTCTGTCTAGGTTTTATGTGAAGATATTTCTTTTTCCACCATAGGCCTCAAAGCGCTCCAAATGAACACTTGCAGATTCTGCAAAAAGAGTGTTTCATAACTGCTCTAGCAAAGGAAAGGTTCACCTCTGTGAGTTGAACACACACATCACAAAGAAGTTTGTGAGAATGCTTCTGTCCAGTTTTAATGGGAAGATATTCCCGCTTCTAACAAAGGCCTGAAAGAGCTCCAAATATCCACTTGCAGATGCTGCAAAAAGACTCTTTCCAAACTGCTCCATGAAAAGGAATGTTCAACTCTGTGAGTTGAATGCACACATCATAAAGAAGTTTCAAAGAATGCTTCTGTCTAGGTTTTATGTGAAGATATTTCCTTTTCCACCATAGGCCTCAAAGCGCTCCAAATGAACACTTGCAGATTCTACAAAAAGAGTGTTTCAAAGCGGCTCTTTCAAAAGAAGTGTTCAACTCTGTGAGTTGGATTCATACTTCACAAAGGAGTTTCACAGAACGCTTCTGTTTAGTTTTTATGGGAAGATATTCCCGTTTCCAACGAACGCCTGAAAGGGCTCCAAATATACACTTGCAGATTCTGCAAAAACACAGTTGCAAAACTGCTCTATCAAAAGGAAGGCTTATCTCTCCGAGTTGAATGCACACATCATAAAGAGGTTTCTGAGAATGCTTCTGCCTGGATTATATGTGAAGATATTTCCTTTTCCACCATAGGCCTCAAAGCGCTCCAAACGAACACTTGCAGATTCTACAAAAAGAGTGTTTCAAAACTGCTCTTTGAAAGGAAGTGTTCAACTCTGTGAGTTGGATTCATACTACACAAAGCAGTTTCACAGAACTCTTCTGTTTAGTTTTTAATGGAAGATATTCCCGTTTCCAACGAAGGCCTGAAAGGGCTCCAAATATCCACTTGCAGATTCTGCAAAAACACAGTTTCAAAACTGCTCTATCAAAAGGAAGGCTTATCTCTCTGAGTTGAATGCACACATCATAAAGAGCTTTCTGAGAATGCTTCTGCCTTGTTTATATATGAAGATATTTCTTTTTCCACCATAGGCCTCAAATCGCTCCAAATGAACACTTGCAGATTCTACAAAAAGAGTGTTTCATAACTGCTCTAGCAAAGGAAAGGTTCACCTCTGTGAGTTGAACACACACATCACAAAGCAGTTTGTGAGAATGCTTCTGTCCAGTTTTTATGGGAAGATATTCCCGCTTCTAACAAAGGCCTGAAAGAGCTCCAAATATCCACTTGCAGATGCTGCAAAAAGACTCTTTCTAAACTGCTCCATGAAAAGGAAGGTTCAACTCTGTGAGTTGAATGCACACATCATAAAGAAGTTTCAAAGAATGCTTCTGTCTAGGTATTATGTGACGATATTTCCTTTTCCACCATAGGCCTCAAAGCGCTCCAAATGAACACATGTAGATTCTACAAAAAGAGTGTTTCAAAGCTGCTCTTTCAAAAGAAGTGTTCAACTCTGTGAGTTGGATTCATACTTCACAAAGCAGTTTCACAGAACGTTTCTGTTTCGTTTTTATCAGAAGATATTCCCGTTTGCAACGAAGGCCTGAAAGGGCTCCAAGTATCCACTTGCAGATTCTGCCAAAACACAGTTTCAAAACTGCTCTATCAAAAGGAAGGCTTATCTCTCCGAGTTGAATGCACACATCATAAAGAGGTTTCTGAGAATGCTTCTGCCTGGTTTATATGTGAAGATATTTCCTTTTCCACCATAGGCCTCAAAGCGCTCCAAACGAACACTTGCAGATTCTACAAAAAGAGTGTTTCAAAACTGCTCTTTCAAAAGAAGTGTTCATCTCTGTGAGTTGGATTCATACTACACAAAGCAGTTTCACAGAACTCTTCTGTTTAGTTTTTATGGGAAGATATTCCCGTTTCCAACGAAGGCCTGAAAGGTCTCCAAATATCCACTTGCAGATTCTGCAAAAACACAGGTTCAAAACTGCTCTATCAAAAGGAAGGCTTATCTCTCTGAGTTGAATGCACATATCATAAAGGGGTTTCTGAGAATGCTTGTGCCTTGTTTATATATGAAGATATTTCTTTTTCCACCGTAGGCCTCAAATCGCTCCAAATGAACACTTGCAGATTCTACAAAAAGAGTGTTTCATAACTGCTCTAGCAAAGGAAAGGTTCACCTCTGTGAGTTGAACACACACATCACAAAGCAGTTTGTGAGAATGCTTCGGTTTAGTTTTTATGGGAAGATATTCCCGCTTCTAACAAAGGCCTGAAAGAGCTCCAAATATCCACTTGCAGATGCTGCAAAAAGACTCTTTCCAAACTGCTCCATGAAAAAGAAGGTTCAACTCTGTGAGTTGAATGCACACATCATAAAGAAGTTTCAAAGAATGCTTCTGTCTAGGTTTTATGTGAAGATATTTCTTTTTCCACCATAGGCCTCAAAGCGCTCCAAATGAACACTTGCAGATTCTACAAAAAGAGTGTTTCATAACTGCTCTAGCAAAGGAAAGGTTCACCTCTGTGAGTTGAACACACACATCACAAAGCAGTTTGTGAGAATGCTTCTGTCCAGTTTTAATGGGAAGATATTCCCGCTTCTAACAAAGGCCTGAAAGAGCTCCAAATATCCACTTGCAGATGCGGCAAAAAGACTCTTTCCAAACTGCTCCATGAAAAGGAATGTTCATCTCTGTGAGTTGAATGCACACATCATAAAGAAGTTTCAAAGAATGCTTCTGTCTAGGTTTTATGTGAAGATATTTCCCTTTCCACCATAGGCCTCAAAGCGCTCCAAATGAACACTTGCAGATTCTACAAAAAGAGTGTTTCAAAGCTGCTCTTTCAAAAGAAGTGTTCAACTCTGTGAGTTGGATTCATACTTCACAAAGCAGTTTCACAGAACGTTTCTGTTTCGTTTTTATGGGAAGATATTCCCGTTTGCAACGAAGGCCTGAAAGGGCTCTAAGTATCCACTTGCAGATTCTGCCAAAACACAGTTTCAAAACTGCTCTATCAAAAGGAAGGCTTATCTCTCCGAGTTGAATGCACACATCATAAAGAGGTTTCTGAGAATGCTTCTGCCTGGTTTATATGTGAAGATATTTCCTTTTCCACCATAGGCCTCAAAGCGCTCCAAACGAACACTTGCAGATTCTACAAAAAGAGTGTTTCAAAACTGCTCTTTCAAAGGAAGTGTTCAACTCTGTGAGTTGGATTCATACTACACAAAGCAGTTTCACAGAACTCTTCTGTTTAGTTTTTATGGGAAGATATTCCCGTTTCCAACGAAGGCCTGAAAGGGCTCCAAATATCCACTTGCAGATTCTGCAAAAACACAGTTTCAAAACTGCTCTATCAAAAGGAAGGCTTATCTCTCTGAGTTGAATGCACACATCATAAAGAGCTTTCTGAGAATGCTTCTGCCTTGTTTATATATGAAGATATTTCTTTTTCCACCATAGGCCTCAAATCGCTCCAAATGAACACTTGCAGATTCTACAAAAAGAGTGTTTCATAACTGCTCTAGCAAAGGAAAGGTTCACCTCTGTGAGTTGAACACACACATCTCAAAGCAGTTTGTGAGAATGCTTCTGTCCAGTTTTTATGGGAAGATATTCCCGCTTCTAGCAAAGGCCTGAAAGAGCTCCAAATATCCACTTGCAGATGCTGCAAAAAGACTCTTTCCAAACTGCTCCATGAAAAAAAGGTTCAACTCTGTGAGTTGAATGCACACATCATAAAGAAGTTTCAAAGAATGCTTCTGTCTAGGTTTTATGTGAAGATATTTCTTTTTCCACCATAGGCCTCAAAGCGCTCCAAATCAACACTTGCAGATTCTACAAAAAGAGTGTTTCATAACTGCTCTAGCAAAGGAAAGGTTCACCTCTGTGAGTTGAACACACACATCACAAAGCAGTTTGTGAGAATGCTTCTGTCCAGTTTTAATGGGAAGATATTCCCGCTTCTAACAAAGGCCTGAAAGAGCTCCAAATATCCACTTGCAGATGCTGCAAAAAGACTCTTTCCAAACTGCTCCATGAAAAGGAATGTTCAACTCTGTGAGTTGAATGCACACATCATAAAGAAGTTTCAAAGAATGCTTCTGTCTAGGTTTTATGTGACGATATTTCCCTTTCCACCATAGGCCTCAAAGCGCTCCAAATGAACACTTGCAGATTCTACAAAAAGAGTGTTTCAAAGCTGCTCTTTCAAAAGAAGTGTTCAACTCTGTGAGTTGGATTCATACTTCACAAAGCAGTTTCACAGAACGTTTCTGTTTCGTTTTTATGGGAAGATATTCCCGTTTGCAACGAAAGCCTGAAAGGGCTCTAAGTATCCACTTGCAGATTCTGCCAAAACACACTTTCAAAACTGCTCTATCAAAAGGAAGGCTTATCTCTCCGAGTTGAATGCACACATCATAAAGAGGTTTCTGAGAATGCTTCTGCCTGGTTTATATGTGAAGATATTTCCTTTTCCACCATAGGCCTCAAAGCGCTCCAAACGAACACTTGCAGATTCTACAAAAAGAGTGTTTCAAAACTGCTCTTTCAAAGGAAGTGTTCAACTCTGTGACTTGGATTCATACTACACAAAGCAGTTTCACAGAACTCTTCTGTTTAGTTTTTATGGGAAGATATTCCCGTTTCCAAAGAAGGCCTGAAAGGGCTCCAAATATCCACTTGCAGATTCTGCAAAAACACAGGTTCAAAACTGCTCTATCAAAAGGAAGGCTTATCTCTCTGAGTTGAATGCACACATCATAAAGGGGTTTCTGAGAATGCTTCTGCCTTGTTTATATATGAAGATATTTCTTTTTCCACCATAGGCCTCAAATCGCTCCAAATGAACACTTGCAGATTCTACAAAAAGAGTGTTTCATAACTGCTCTAGCAAAGGAAAGGTTCACCTCTGTGAGTTGAACACACACATCACAAAGCAGTTTGTGAGAATGCCTCGGTTTAGTATTTATGGGAAGATATTCCCGCTTCTAACAAAGGCCTGAAAGAGCTCCAAATATCCACTTGCAGATGCTGCAAAAAGACTCTTTCCAAACTGCTCCATGAAAAGGAAAGTTCAACTCTGTGAGTTGAATGCACACATCATAAAGAAGTTTCAAAGAATGCTTCTGTCTAGGTATTATGTGACGATATTTCCTTTTCCACCATAGGCCTCAAAGCGCTCCAAATGAACACATGTAGATTCTACAAAAAGAGTGTTTAAAAGCTGCGCTTTCAAAAGAAGTGTTCAACTCTGTGAGTTGGATTCATACTTCACAAAGCAGTTTCACAGAACGTTTCTGTTTCGTTTTTATCGGAAGATATTCCCGTTTGCAACGAAGGCCTGAAAGGACTCTAAGTATCCAATTGCAGATTCTACCAAAACACAGTTTCAAAACTGCTCTATCAAAAGGAAGGCTTATCTCTCCGAGTTGAATGCACACATCATAAAGAGCTTTCTGAGAATGCTTCTGCCTTGTTTATATATGAAGATATTTCTTTTTCCACCATAGGCCTCAAATCGCTCCAAATGAACACTTGCAGATTCTACAAAAAGAGTGTTTCATAACTGCTCTAGCAAAGGAAAGGTTCACCTCTGTGAGTTGAACACACACATCACAAAGCAGTTTGTGAGAATGCTTCTGTCCAGTTTTTATGGGAAGATATTCCCGCTTCTAACAAAGGCCTGAAAGAGCTCCAAATATCCACTTGCAGATACTGCAAAAAGACTCTTTCCAAACTGCTCCATGAAAAGGAAAGTTCAACTCTGTGAGTTGAATGCACACATCATAAAGAAGTTTCAAAGAATGCTTCTGTCTAGGTATTATGTGACGATATTTCCTTTTCCACCATAGGCCTCAAAGCGCTCCAAATGAACACATGTAGATTCTACAAAAAGAGTGTTTCAAAGCTGCTCTTTCAAAAGAAGTGTTCAACTCTGTGAGTTGGATTCATACTTCACAAAGCAGTTTCACAGAACGTTTCTGTTTCGTTTTTATGGGAAGATATTCCCGTTTGCAACGAAGGCCTGAAAGGGCTCTAAGTATCCACTTGCAGATTCTGCCAAAACACAGTTTCAAAACTGCTCTATCAAAAGGAAGGCTTATCTCTCCGAGTTGAATGCACACATCATAAAGAGGTTTCTGAGAATGCTTCTGCCTGGTTTATATGTGAAGATATTTCCTTTTCCACCATAGGCCTCAAAGCGCTCCAAACGAACACTTGCAGATTCTACAAAAAGAGTGTTTCAAAACTGCTCTTTCAAAGGAAGTGTTCAACTCTGTGAGTTGGATTCATACTACACAAAGCAGTTTCACAGAACTCTTCTGTTTAGTTTTTATGGGAAGATATTCCCGTTTCCAACGAAGGCCTGAAAGGGCTCCAAATATCCACTTGCAGATTCTGCAAAAACACAGTTTCAAAACTGCTCTATCAAAAGGAAGGCTTATCTCTCTGAGTTGAATGCACACATCATAAAGAGCTTTCTGAGAATGCTTCTGCCTTGTTTATATATGAAGATATTTCTTTTTCCACCATAGGCCTCAAATCGCTCCAAATGAACACTTGCAGATTCTACAAAAAGAGTGTTTCATAACTGCTCTAGCAAAGGAAAGGTTCACCTCTGTGAGTTGAACACACACATCTCAAAGCAGTTTGTGAGAATGCTTCTGTCCAGTTTTTATGGGAAGATATTCCCGCTTCTAGCAAAGGCCTGAAAGAGCTCCAAATATCCACTTGCAGATGCTGCAAAAAGACTCTTTCCAAACTGCTCCATGAAAAAGAAGGTTCAACTCTGTGAGTTGAATGCACACATCATAAAGAAGTTTCAAAGAATGCTTCTGTCTAGGTTTTATGTGAAGATATTTCTTTTTCCACCATAGGCCTCAAAGCGCTCCAAATCAACACTTGCAGATTCTACAAAAAGAGTGTTTCATAACTGCTCTAGCAAAGGAAAGGTTCACCTCTGTGAGTTGAACACACACATCACAAAGCAGTTTGTGAGAATGCTTCTGTCCAGTTTTAATGGGAAGATATTCCCGCTTCTAACAAAGGCCTGAAAGAGCTCCAAATATCCACTTGCAGATGCTGCAAAAAGACTCTTTCCAAACTGCTCCATGAAAAGGAATGTTCAACTCTGTGAGCTGAATGCACACATCATAAAGAAGTTTCAAAGAATGCTTCTGTCTAGGTTTTATGTGACGATATTTCCCTTTCCACCATAGGCCTCAAAGCGCTCCAAATGAACACTTGCAGATTCTACAAAAAGAGTGTTTCAAAGCTGCTCTTTCAAAAGAAGTGTTCAACTCTGTGAGTTGGATTCATACTTCACAAAGCAGTTTCACAGAACGTTTCTGTTTCGTTTTTATGGGAAGATATTCCCGTTTGCAACGAAGGCCTGAAAGGGCTCTAAGTATCCACTTGCAGATTCTGCCAAAACACAGTTTCAAAACTGCTCTATCAAAAGGAAGGCTTATCTCTCCGAGTTGAATGCACACATCATAAAGAGGTTTCTGAGAATGCTTCTGCCTGGTTTATATGTGAAGATATTTCCTTTTCCACCATAGGCCTCAAAGCGCTCCAAACGAACACTTGCAGATTCTACAAAAAGAGTGTTTCAAAACTGCTCTTTCAAAGGAAGTGTTCAACTCTGTGAGTTGGATTCATACTACACAAAGCAGTTTCACAGAACTCTTCTGTTTAGTTTTTATGGGAAGATATTCCCGTTTCCAACGAAGGCCTGAAAGGGCTCCAAATATCCACTTGCAGATTCTGCAAAAACACAGTTTCAAAACTGCTCTATCAAAAGGAAGGCTTATCTCTCTGAGTTGAATGCACACATCATAAAGAGCTTTCTGAGAATGCTTCTGCCTTGTTTATATATGAAGATATTTCTTTTTCCACCATAGGCCTCAAATCGCTCCAAATGAACACTTGCAGATTCTACAAAAAGAGTGTTTCATAACTGCTCTAGCAAAGGAAAGGTTCACCTCTGTGAGTTGAACACACACATCTCAAAGCAGTTTGTGAGAATGCTTCTGTCCAGTTTTTATGGGAAGATATTCCCGCTTCTAGCAAAGGCCTGAAAGAGCTCCAAATATCCACTTGCAGATGCTGCAAAAAGACTCTTTCCAAACTGCTCCATGAAAAAGAAGGTTCAACTCTGTGAGTTGAATGCACACATCATAAAGAAGTTTCAAAGAATGCTTCTGTCTAGGTTTTATGTGAAGATATTTCTTTTTCCACCATAGGCCTCAAAGCGCTCCAAATCAACACTTGCAGATTCTACAAAAAGAGTGTTTCATAACTGCTCTAGCAAAGGAAAGGTTCACCTCTGTGAGTTGAACACACACATCACAAAGCAGTTTGTGAGAATGCTTCTGTCCAGTTTTAATGGGAAGATATTCCCGCTTCTAACAAAGGCCTGAAAGAGCTCCAAATATCCACTTGCAGATGCTGCCAAAAGACTCTTTCCAAACTGCTCCATGAAAAGGAATGTTCAACTCTGTGAGTTGAATGCACACATCATAAAGAAGTTTCAAAGAATGCTTCTGTCTAGGTTTTATGTGACGATATTTCCCTTTCCACCATAGGCCTCAAAGCGCTCCAAATGAACACTTGCAGATTCTACAAAAAGAGTGTTTCAAAGCTGCTCTTTCAAAAGAAGTGTTCAACTCTGTGAGTTGGATTCATACTTCACAAAGCAGTTTCACAGAACGTTTCTGTTTCGTTTTTATGGGAAGATATTCCCGTTTGCAACGAAAGCCTGAAAGGGCTCTAAGTATCCACTTGCAGATTCTGCCAAAACACACTTTCAAAACTGCTCTATCAAAAGGAAGGCTTATCTCTCCGAGTTGAATGCACACATCATAAAGAGGTTTCTGAGAATGCTTCTGCCTGGTTTATATGTGAAGATATTTCCTTTTCCACCATAGGCCTCAAAGCGCTCCAAACGAACACTTGCAGATTCTACAAAAAGAGTGTTTCAAAACTGCTCTTTCAAAGGAAGTGTTCAACTCTGTGAGTTGGATTCATACTACACAAAGCAGTTTCACAGAACTCTTCTGTTTAGTTTTTATGGGAAGATATTCCCGTTTCCAACGAAGGCCTGAAAGGGCTCCAAATATCCACTTGCAGATTCTGCAAAAACACAGTTTCAAAACTGCTCTATCAAAAGGAAGGCTTATCTCTCTGAGTTGAATGCACACATCATAAAGAGCTTTCTGAGAATGCTTCTGCCTTGTTTATATATGAAGATATTTCTTTTTCCACCATAGGCCTCAAATCGCTCCAAATGAACACTTGCAGATTCTACAAAAAGAGTGTTTCATAACTGCTCTAGCAAAGGAAAGGTTCACCTCTGTGAGTTGAACACACACATCTCAAAGCAGTTTGTGAGAATGCTTCTGTCCAGTTTTTATGGGAAGATATTCCCGCTTCTAGCAAAGGCCTGAAAGAGCTCCAAATATCCACTTGCAGATGCTGCAAAAAGACTCTTTCCAAACTGCTCCATGAAAAAGAAGGTTCAACTCTGTGAGTTGAATGCACACATCATAAAGAAGTTTCAAAGAATGCTTCTGTCTAGGTTTTATGTGAAGATATTTCTTTTTCCACCATAGGCCTCAAAGCGCTCCAAATCAACACTTGCAGATTCTACAAAAAGAGTGTTTCATAACTGCTCTAGCAAAGGAAAGGTTCACCTCTGTGAGTTGAACACACACATCACAAAGCAGTTTGTGAGAATGCTTCTGTCCAGTTTTAATGGGAAGATATTCCCGCTTCTAACAAAGGCCTGAAAGAGCTCCAAATATCCACTTGCAGATGCTGCAAAAAGACTCTTTCCAAACTGCTCCATGAAAAGGAATGTTCAACTCTGTGAGTTGAATGCACACATCATAAAGAAGTTTCAAAGAATGCTTCTGTCTAGGTTTTATGTGACGATATTTCCCTTTCCACCATAGGCCTCAAAGCACTCCAAATGAACACTTGCAGATTCTACAAAAAGAGTGTTTCAAAGCTGCTCTTTCAAAAGAAGTGTTCAACTCTGTGAGTTGGATTCATACTTCACAAAGCAGTTTCACAGAACGTTTCTGTTTCGTTTTTATGGGAAGATATTCCCGTTTGCAACGAAAGCCTGAAAGGGCTCTAAGTATCCACTTGCAGATTCTGCCAAAACACACTTTCAAAACTGCTCTATCAAAAGGAAGGCTTATCTCTCCGAGTTGAATGCACACATCATAAAGAGGTTTCTGAGAATGCTTCTGCCTGGTTTATATGTGAAGATATTTCCTTTTCCACCATAGGCCTCAAAGCGCTCCAAACGAACACTTGCAGATTCTACAAAAAGAGTGTTTCAAAACTGCTCTTTCAAAGGAAGTGTTCAACTCTGTGATTTGGATTCATACTACACAAAGCAGTTTCACAGAACTCTTCTGTTTAGTTTTTATGGGAAGATATTCCCGTTTCCAACGAAGGCCTGAAAGGGCTCCAAATATCCACTTGCAGATTCTGCAAAAACACAGGTTCAAAACTGCTCTATCAAAAGGAAGGCTTATCTCTCTGAGTTGAATGCACACATCATAAAGGGGTTTCTGAGAATGCTTCTGCCTTGTTTATATATGAAGATATTTCTTTTTCCACCATAGGCCTCAAATCGCTCCAAATGAACACTTGCAGATTCTACAAAAAGAGTGTTTCATAACTGCTCTAGCAAAGGAAAGGTTCACCTCTGTGAGTTGAACACACACATCACAAAGCAGTTTGTGAGAATGCTTCTGTCCAGTTTTTATGGGAAGATATTCCCGCTTCTAACAAAGGCCTGAAAGAGCTCCAAATATCCACTTGCAGATGCTGCAAAAAGACTCTTTCCAAACTGCTCCATGAAAAAGAAGGTTCAACTCTGTGAGTTGAATGCACACATCATAAAGAAGTTTCAAAGAATGCTTCTGTCTAGGTTTTATGTGAAGATATTTCTTTTTCCACCATAGGCCTCAAAGCGCTCCAAATCAACACTTGCAGATTCTACAAAAAGAGTGTTTCATAACTGCTCTAGCAAAGGAAAGGTTCACCTCTGTGAGTTGAACACACACATCACAAAGCAGTTTGTGAGAATGCTTCTGTCCAGTTTTAATGGGAAGATATTCCCGCTTCTAACAAAGGCCTGAAAGAGCTCCAAATATCCACTTGCAGATGCTGCAAAAAGACTCTTTCCAAACTGCTCCATGAAAAGGAATGTTCAACTCTGTGAGCTGAATGCACACATCATAAAGAAGTTTCAAAGAATGCTTCTGTCTAGGTTTTATGTGACGATATTTCCCTTTCCACCATAGGCCTCAAAGCGCTCCAAATGAACACTTGCAGATTCTACAAAAAGAGTGTTTCAAAGCTGCTCTTTCAAAAGAAGTGTTCAACTCTGTGAGTTGGATTCATACTTCACAAAGCAGTTTCACAGAACGTTTCTGTTTCGTTTTTATGGGAAGATATTCCCGTTTGCAACGAAGGCCTGAAAGGGCTCTAAGTATCCACTTGCAGATTCTGCCAAAACACAGTTTCAAAACTGCTCTATCAAAAGGAAGGCTTATCTCTCCGAGTTGAATGCACACATCATAAAGAGGTTTCTGAGAATGCTTCTGCCTGGTTTATATGTGAAGATATTTCCTTTTCCACCATAGGCCTCAAAGCGCTCCAAACGAACACTTGCAGATTCTACAAAAAGAGTGTTTCAAAACTGCTCTTTCAAAGGAAGTGTTCAACTCTGTGAGTTGGATTCATACTACACAAAGCAGTTTCACAGAACTCTTCTGTTTAGTTTTTATGGGAAGATATTCCCGTTTCCAACGAAGGCCTGAAAGGGCTCCAAATATCCACTTGCAGATTCTGCAAAAACACAGTTTCAAAACTGCTCTATCAAAAGGAAGGCTTATCTCTCTGAGTTGAATGCACACATCATAAAGAGCTTTCTGAGAATGCTTCTGCCTTGTTTATATATGAAGATATTTCTTTTTCCACCATAGGCCTCAAATCGCTCCAAATGAACACTTGCAGATTCTACAAAAAGAGTGTTTCATAACTGCTCTAGCAAAGGAAAGGTTCACCTCTGTGAGTTGAACACACACATCTCAAAGCAGTTTGTGAGAATGCTTCTGTCCAGTTTTTATGGGAAGATATTCCCGCTTCTAGCAAAGGCCTGAAAGAGCTCCAAATATCCACTTGCAGATGCTGCAAAAAGACTCTTTCCAAACTGCTCCATGAAAAAGAAGGTTCAACTCTGTGAGTTGAATGCACACATCATAAAGAAGTTTCAAAGAATGCTTCTGTCTAGGTTTTATGTGAAGATATTTCTTTTTCCACCATAGGCCTCAAAGCGCTCCAAATCAACACTTGCAGATTCTACAAAAAGAGTGTTTCATAACTGCTCTAGCAAAGGAAAGGTTCACCTCTGTGAGTTGAACACACACATCACAAAGCAGTTTGTGAGAATGCTTCTGTCCAGTTTTAATGGGAAGATATTCCCGCTTCTAACAAAGGCCTGAAAGAGCTCCAAATATCCACTTGCAGATGCTGCAAAAAGACTCTTTCCAAACTGCTCCATGAAAAGGAATGTTCAACTCTGTGAGTTGAATGCACACATCATAAAGAAGTTTCAAAGAATGCTTCTGTCTAGGTTTTATGTGACGATATTTCCCTTTCCACCATAGGCCTCAAAGCGCTCCAAATGAACACTTGCAGATTCTACAAAAAGAGTGTTTCAAAGCTGCTCTTTCAAAAGAAGTGTTCAACTCTGTGAGTTGGATTCATACTTCACAAAGCAGTTTCACAGAACGTTTCTGTTTCGTTTTTATGGGAAGATATTCCCGTTTGCAACGAAGGCCTGAAAGGGCTCTAAGTATCCACTTGCAGATTCTGCCAAAACACAGTTTCAAAACTGCTCTATCAAAAGGAAGGCTTATCTCTCCGAGTTGAATGCACACATCATAAAGAGGTTTCTGAGAATGCTTCTGCCTGGTTTATATGTGAAGATATTTCCTTTTCCACCATAGGCCTCAAAGCGCTCCAAACGAACACTTGCAGATTCTACAAAAAGAGGGTTTCAAAACTGCTCTTTCAAAGGAAGTGTTCAACTCTGTGAGTTGGATTCATACTACACAAAGCAGTTTCACAGAACTCTTCTGTTTAGTTTTTATGGGAAGATATTCCCGTTTCCAACGAAGGCCTGAAAGGGCTCCAAATATCCACTTGCAGATTCTGCAAAAATACAGTTTCAAAACTGCTCTATCAAAAGGAAGGCTTATCTCTCTGAGTTGAATGCACACATCATAAAGAGCTTTCTGAGAATGCTTCTGCCTTGTTTATATATGAAGATATTTCTTTTTCCACCATAGGCCTCCAAGCGCTCCAAATGAACACTTGCAGATTCTACAAAAAGAGTGTTTCATAACTGCTCTAGCAAAGGAAAGGTTCACCTCTGTGAGTTGAACACACACATCACAAAGCAGTTTGTGAGAATGCTTCGGTTTAGTTTTTATGGGAAGATATTCCCGCTTCTAACAAAGGCCTGAAAGAGCTCCAAATATCCACTTGCAGATGCTGCAAAAAGACTCTTTCCAAACTGCTCCATGAAAAAGAAGGTTCAACTCTGTGAGTTGAATGCACACATCATAAAGAAGTTTCAAAGAATGCTTCTGTCTAGGTTTTATGTGAAGATATTTCTTTTTCCACCATAGGCCTCAAAGCGCTCCAAATGAACACTTGCAGATTCTGCAAAAAGAGTGTTTCATAACTGCTCTAGCAAAGGAAAGGTTCACCTCTGTGAGTTGAACACACACATCACAAAGCAGTTTGTGAGAATGCTTCTGTCCAGTTTTAATGGGAAGATATTCCCGCTTCTAACAAAGGCCTGAAAGAGCTCCAAATATCCACTTGCAGATGCTGCAAAAAGACTCTTTCCAAACTGCTCCATGAAAAGGAATGTTCAACTCTGTGAGTTGAATGCACACATCATAAAGAAGTTTCAAAGAATGCTTCTGTCTAGGTTTTATGTGAAGATATTTCCTTTTCCACCATAGGCCTCAAAGCGCTCCAAATGAACACTTGCAGATTCTACAAAAAGAGTGTTTCAAAGCGGCTCTTTCAAAAGAAGTGTTCAACTCTGTGAGTTGGATTCATACTTCACAAAGGAGTTTCACAGAACGCTTCTGTTTAGTTTTTATGGGAAGATATTCCCGTTTCCAACGAACGCCTGAAAGGGCTCCAAATATACACTTGCAGATTCTGCAAAAACACAGTTGCAAAACTGCTCTATCAAAAGGAAGGCTTATCTCTCCGAGTTGAATGCACACATCATAAAGAGGTTTCTGAGAATGCTTCTGCCTGGATTATATGTGAAGATATTTCCTTTTCCACCATAGGCCTCAAAGCGCTCCAAACGAACACTTGCAGATTCTACAAAAAGAGTGTTTCAAAACTGCTCTTTGAAAGGAAGTGTTCAACTCTGTGAGTTGGATTCATACTACACAAAGCAGTTTCACAGAACTCTTCTGTTTAGTTTTTAATGGAAGATATTCCCGTTTCCAACGAAGGCCTGAAAGGGCTCCAAATATCCACTTGCAGATTCTGCAAAAACACAGTTTCAAAACTGCTCTATCAAAAGGAAGGCTTATCTCTCTGAGTTGAATGCACACATCATAAAGAGCTTTCTGAGAATGCTTCTGCCTTGTTTATATATGAAGATATTTCTTTTTCCACCATAGGCCTCAAATCGCTCCAAATGAACACTTGCAGATTCTACAAAAAGAGTGTTTCATAACTGCTCTAGCAAAGGAAAGGTTCACCTCTGTGAGTTGAACACACACATCACAAAGCAGTTTGTGAGAATGCTTCTGTCCAGTTTTTATGGGAAGATATTCCCGCTTCTAACAAAGGCCTGAAAGAGCTCCAAATATCCACTTGCAGATGCTGCAAAAAGACTCTTTCCAAACTGCTCCATGAAAAGGAAGGTTCAACTCTGTGAGTTGAATGCACACATCATAAAGAAGTTTCAAAGAATGCTTCTGTCTAGGTATTATGTGACGATATTTCCTTTTCCACCATAGGCCTCAAAGCGCTCCAAATGAACACATGTAGATTCTACAAAAAGAGTGTTTCAAAGCTGCTCTTTCAAAAGAAGTGTTCAACTCTGTGAGTTGGATTCATACTTCACAAAGCAGTTTCACAGAACGTTTCTGTTTCGTTTTTATGGGAAGATATTCCCGTTTGCAACGAAGGCCTGAAAGGGCTCTAAGTATCCACTTGCAGATTCTGCCAAAACACAGTTTCAAAACTGCTCTATCAAAAGGAAGGCTTATCTCTCCGAGTTGAATGCACACATCATAAAGAGGTTTCTGAGAATGCTTCTGCCTGGTTTATATGTGAAGATATTTCCTTTTCCACCATAGGCCTCAAAGCGCTCCAAACGAACACTTGCAGATTCTACAAAAAGAGTGTTTCAAAACTGCTCTTTCAAAGGAAGTGTTCAACTCTGTGAGTTGGATTCATACTACACAAAGCAGTTTCACAGAACTCTTCTGTTTAGTTTTTATGGGAAGATATTCCCGTTTCCAACGAAGGCCTGAAAGGGCTCCAAATATCCACTTGCAGATTCTGCAAAAACACAGTTTCAAAACTGCTCTATCAAAAGGAAGGCTTATCTCTCTGAGTTGAATGCACACATCATAAAGAGCTTTCTGAGAATGCTTCTGCCTTGTTTATATATGAAGATATTTCTTTTTCCACCATAGGCCTCAAATCGCTCCAAATGAACACTTGCAGATTCTACAAAAAGAGTGTTTCATAACTGCTCTAGCAAAGGAAAGGTTCACCTCTGTGAGTTGAACACACACATCTCAAAGCAGTTTGTGAGAATGCTTCTGTCCAGTTTTTATGGGAAGATATTCCCGCTTCTAGCAAAGGCCTGAAAGAGCTCCAAATATCCACTTGCAGATGCTGCAAAAAGACTCTTTCCAAACTGCTCCATGAAAAAAAGGTTCAACTCTGTGAGTTGAATGCACACATCATAAAGAAGTTTCAAAGAATGCTTCTGTCTAGGTTTTATGTGAAGATATTTCTTTTTCCACCATAGGCCTCAAAGCGCTCCAAATCAACACTTGCAGATTCTACAAAAAGAGTGTTTCATAACTGCTCTAGCAAAGGAAAGGTTCACCTCTGTGAGTTGAACACACACATCACAAAGCAGTTTGTGAGAATGCTTCTGTCCAGTTTTAATGGGAAGATATTCCCGCTTCTAACAAAGGCCTGAAAGAGCTCCAAATATCCACTTGCAGATGCTGCAAAAAGACTCTTTCCAAACTGCTCCATGAAAAGGAATGTTCAACTCTGTGAGTTGAATGCACACATCATAAAGAAGTTTCAAAGAATGCTTCTGTCTAGGTTTTATGTGACGATATTTCCCTTTCCACCATAGGCCTCAAAGCGCTCCAAATGAACACTTGCAGATTCTACAAAAAGAGTGTTTCAAAGCTGCTCTTTCAAAAGAAGTGTTCAACTCTGTGAGTTGGATTCATACTTCACAAAGCAGTTTCACAGAACGTTTCTGTTTCGTTTTTATGGGAAGATATTCCCGTTTGCAACGAAAGCCTGAAAGGGCTCTAAGTATCCACTTGCAGATTCTGCCAAAACACACTTTCAAAACTGCTCTATCAAAAGGAAGGCTTATCTCTCCGAGTTGAATGCACACATCATAAAGAGGTTTCTGAGAATGCTTCTGCCTGGTTTATATGTGAAGATATTTCCTTTTCCACCATAGGCCTCAAAGCGCTCCAAACGAACACTTGCAGATTCTACAAAAAGAGTGTTTCAAAACTGCTCTTTCAAAGGAAGTGTTCAACTCTGTGATTTGGATTCATACTACACAAAGCAGTTTCACAGAACTCTTCTGTTTAGTTTTTATGGGAAGATATTCCCGTTTCCAACGAAGGCCTGAAAGGGCTCCAAATATCCACTTGCAGATTCTGCAAAAACACAGGTTCAAAACTGCTCTATCAAAAGGAAGGCTTATCTCTCTGAGTTGAATGCACACATCATAAAGGGGTTTCTGAGAATGCTTCTGCCTTGTTTATATATGAAGATATTTCTTTTTCCACCATAGGCCTCAAATCGCTCCAAATGAACACTTGCAGATTCTACAAAAAGAGTGTTTCATAACTGCTCTAGCAAAGGAAAGGTTCACCTCTGTGAGTTGAACACACACATCACAAAGCAGTTTGTGAGAATGCCTCGGTTTAGTATTTATGGGAAGATATTCCCGCTTCTAACAAAGGCCTGAAAGAGCTCCAAATATCCACTTGCAGATGCTGCAAAAAGACTCTTTCCAAACTGCTCCATGAAAAGGAAAGTTCAACTCTGTGAGTTGAATGCACACATCATAAAGAAGTTTCAAAGAATGCTTCTGTCTAGGTATTATGTGACGATATTTCCTTTTCCACCATAGGCCTCAAAGCGCTCCAAATGAACACATGTAGATTCTACAAAAAGAGTGTTTAAAAGCTGCGCTTTCAAAAGAAGTGTTCAACTCTGTGAGTTGGATTCATACTTCACAAAGCAGTTTCACAGAACGTTTCTGTTTCGTTTTTATCGGAAGATATTCCCGTTTGCAACGAAGGCCTGAAAGGACTCTAAGTATCCAATTGCAGATTCTACCAAAACACAGTTTCAAAACTGCTCTATCAAAAGGAAGGCTTATCTCTCCGAGTTGAATGCACACATCATAAAGAGCTTTCTGAGAATGCTTCTGCCTTGTTTATATATGAAGATATTTCTTTTTCCACCATAGGCCTCAAATCGCTCCAAATGAACACTTGCAGATTCTACAAAAAGAGTGTTTCATAACTGCTCTAGCAAAGGAAAGGTTCACCTCTGTGAGTTGAACACACACATCACAAAGCAGTTTGTGAGAATGCTTCTGTCCAGTTTTTATGGGAAGATATTCCCGCTTCTAACAAAGGCCTGAAAGAGCTCCAAATATCCACTTGCAGATACTGCAAAAAGACTCTTTCCAAACTGCTCCATGAAAAGGAAAGTTCAACTCTGTGAGTTGAATGCACACATCATAAAGAAGTTTCAAAGAATGCTTCTGTCTAGGTATTATGTGACGATATTTCCTTTTCCACCATAGGCCTCAAAGCGCTTCAAATGAACACATGTAGATTCTACAAAAAGAGTGTTTCAAAGCTGCTCTTTCAAAAGAAGTGTTCAACTCTGTGAGTTGGATTCATACTTCACAAAGCAGTTTCACAGAACGTTTCTGTTTCGTTTTTATGGGAAGATATTCCCGTTTGCAACGAAGGCCTGAAAGGGCTCTAAGTATCCACTTGCAGATTCTGCCAAAACACAGTTTCAAAACTGCTCTATCAAAAGGAAGGCTTATCTCTCCGAGTTGAATGCACACATCATAAAGAGGTTTCTGAGAATGCTTCTGCCTGGTTTATATGTGAAGATATTTCCTTTTCCACCATAGGCCTCAAAGCGCTCCAAACGAACACTTGCAGATTCTACAAAAAGAGTGTTTCAAAACTGCTCTTTCAAAGGAAGTGTTCAACTCTGTGAGTTGGATTCATACTACACAAAGCAGTTTCACAGAACTCTTCTGTTTAGTTTTTATGGGAAGATATTCCCGTTTCCAACGAAGGCCTGAAAGGGCTCCAAATATCCACTTGCAGATTCTGCAAAAACACAGTTTCAAAACTGCTCTATCAAAAGGAAGGCTTATCTCTCTGAGTTGAATGCACACATCATAAAGAGCTTTCTGAGAATGCTTCTGCCTTGTTTATATATGAAGATATTTCTTTTTCCACCATAGGCCTCAAATCGCTCCAAATGAACACTTGCAGATTCTACAAAAAGAGTGTTTCATAACTGCTCTAGCAAAGGAAAGGTTCACCTCTGTGAGTTGAACACACACATCTCAAAGCAGTTTGTGAGAATGCTTCTGTCCAGTTTTTATGGGAAGATATTCCCGCTTCTAGCAAAGGCCTGAAAGAGCTCCAAATATCCACTTGCAGATGCTGCAAAAAGACTCTTTCCAAACTGCTCCATGAAAAAGAAGGTTCAACTCTGTGAGTTGAATGCACACATCATAAAGAAGTTTCAAAGAATGCTTCTGTCTAGGTTTTATGTGAAGATATTTCTTTTTCCACCATAGGCCTCAAAGCGCTCCAAATGAACACTTGCAGATTCTACAAAAAGAGTGTTTCATAACTGCTCTAGCAAAGGAAAGGTTCACCTCTGTGAGTTGAACACACACATCACAAAGCAGTTTGTGAGAATGCTTCTGTCCAGTTTTAATGGGAAGATATTCCCGCTTCTAACAAAGGCCTGAAAGAGCTCCAAATATCCACTTGCAGATGCTGCAAAAAGACTCTTTCCAAACTGCTCCATGAAAAGGAATGTTCAACTCTGTGAGCTGAATGCACACATCATAAAGAAGTTTCAAAGAATGCTTCTGTCTAGGTTTTATGTGACGATATTTCCCTTTCCACCATAGGCCTCAAAGCGCTCCAAATGAACACTTGCAGATTCTACAAAAAGAGTGTTTCAAAGCTGCTCTTTCAAAAGAAGTGTTCAACTCTGTGAGTTGGATTCATACTTCACAAAGCAGTTTCACAGAACGTTTCTGTTTCGTTTTTATGGGAAGATATTCCCGTTTGCAACGAAAGCCTGAAAGGGCTCTAAGTATCCACTTGCAGATTCTGCCAAAACACACTTTCAAAACTGCTCTATCAAAAGGAAGGCTTATCTCTCCGAGTTGAATGCACACATCATAAAGAGGTTTCTGAGAATGCTTCTGCCTGGTTTATATGTGAAGATATTTCCTTTTCCACCATAGGCCTCAAAGCGCTCCAAACGAACACTTGCAGATTCTACAAAAAGAGTGTTTCAAAACTGCTCTTTCAAAGGAAGTGTTCAACTCTGTGATTTGGATTCATACTACACAAAGCAGTTTCACAGAACTCTTCTGTTTAGTTTTTATGGGAAGATATTCCCGTTTCCAACGAAGGCCTGAAAGGGCTCCAAATATCCACTTGCAGATTCTGCAAAAACACAGGTTCAAAACTGCTCTATCAAAAGGAAGGCTTATCTCTCTGAGTTGAATGCACACATCATAAAGGGGTTTCTGAGAATGCTTCTGCCTTGTTTATATATGAAGATATTTCTTTTTCCACCATAGGCCTCAAATCGCTCCAAATGAACACTTGCAGATTCTACAAAAAGAGTGTTTCATAACTGCTCTAGCAAAGGAAAGGTTCACCTCTGTGAGTTGAACACACACATCACAAAGCAGTTTGTGAGAATGCTTCGGTTTAGTTTTTATGGGAAGATATTCCCGCTTCTAACAAAGGCCTGAAAGAGCTCCAAATATCCACTTGCAGATGCTGCAAAAAGACTCTTTCCAAACTGCTCCATGAAAAGGAAAGTTCAACTCTGTGAGTTGAATGCACACATCATAAAGAAGTTTCAAAGAATGCTTCTGTCTAGGTATTATGTGACGATATTTCCTTTTCCACCATAGGCCTCAAAGCGCTCCAAATGAACACATGTAGATTCTACAAAAAGAGTGTTTAAAAGCTGCGCTTTCAAAAGAAGTGTTCAACTCTGTGAGTTGGATTCATACTTCACAAAGCAGTTTCACAGAACGTTTCTGTTTCGTTTTTATCGGAAGATATTCCCGTTTGCAACGAAGGCCTGAAAGGGCTCTAAGTATCCACTTGCAGATTCTGCCAAAACACAGTTTCAAAACTGCTCTATCAAAAGGAAGGCTTATCTCTCCGAGTTGAATGCACACATCATAAAGAGGTTTCTGAGAATGCTTCTGCCTGGTTTATATGTGAAGATATTTCCTTTTCCACCATAGGCCTCAAAGCGCTCCAAACGAACACTTGCAGATTCTACAAAAAGAGTGATTCAAAACTGCTCTTTCAAAGGAAGTGTTCACCTCTGTTGGAGTCATACTACACAAAGCAGTTTCACAGAACTCTTCTGTTTAGTTTTTATGGGAAGATATTCCCGTTTCCAAAGAAGGCCTGAAAGGGCTCCAAATATCCACTTGCAGATTCTGCAAAAACACAGGTTCAAAACTGCTCTATCAAAAGGAAGGCTTATCTCTCTGAGTTGAATGCACACATCATAAAGGGGTTTCTGAGAATGCTTCTGCCTTGTTTATGTATGAAGATATTTCTTTTTCCACCATAGGCCTCAAAGCGCTCCAAATGAACACTTGCAGATTCTACAAAAAGAGTGTTTCATAACTGCTCTAGCAAAGGAAAGGTTCACCTCTGTGAGTTGAACACACACATCACAAAGCAGTTTGTGAGAATGCTTCTGTCCAGTTTTTATGGGAAGATATTCCCGCTTCTAACAAAGGCCTGAAAGAGCTCCAAATATCCACTTGCAGATGCTGCAAAAAGACTCTTTCCAAACTGCTCCATGAAAAAGAAGGTTCAACTCTGTGAGTTGAATGCACACATCATAAAGAAGTTTCAAAGAATGCTTCTGTCTAGGTTTTATGTGAAGATATTTCTTTTTCCACCATAGGCCTCAAAGCGCTCCAAATGAACACTTGCAGATTCTACAAAAAGAGTGTTTCATAACTGCTCTAGCAAAGGAAAGGTTCACCTCTGTGAGTTGAACACACACATCACAAAGCAGTTTGTGAGAATGCTTCTGTCCAGTTTTTATGGGAAGATATTCCCGCTTCTAACAAAGGCCTGAAAGAGCTCCAAATATCCACTTGCAGATGCTGCAAAAAGACTCTTTCCAAACTGCTCCATGAAAAGGAATGTTCAACTCTGTGAGTTGAATGCACACATCAGAAAGAAGTTTCAAAGAATGCTTCTGTCTAGGTTTTATGTGAAGATATTTCCTTTTCCACCATAGGCCTCAAAGCGCTCCAAATGAACACTTGCAGATTCTACAAAAAGAGTGTTTCAAAACTGCTCTTTCAAAAGAAGTGTTCAACTCTGTGAGTTGGATTCATACTTCACAAAGCAGTTTCACAGAACGTTTCTGTTTCGTTTTTATGGGAAGATATTCCCGTTTGCAACGAAGGCCTGAAAGGGCTCTAAGTATCCACTTGCAGATTCTGCCAAAACACAGTTTCAAAACTGCTCTATCAAAAGGAAGGCTTATCTCTCCGAGTTGAATGCACACATCATAAAGAGGTTTCTGAGAATGCTTCTGCCTGGTTTATATGTGAAGATATTTCCTTTTCCACCATAGGCCTCAAAGCGCTCCAAACGAACACTTGCAGATTCTACAAAAAGAGTGTTTCAAAACTGCTCTTTCAAAGGAAGTGTTCAACTCTGTGAGTTGGATTCATACTACACAAAGCAGTTTCACAGAACTCTTCTGTTTAGTTTTTATGGGAAGATATTCCCGTTTACAACGAAGGCCTGAAAGGGCTCCAAATATCCACTTGCAGATTCTGCAAAAATACAGTTTCAAAACTGCTCTATCAAAAGGAAGGCTTATCTCTCTGAGTTGAATGCACACATCATAAAGAGCTTTCTGAGAATGCTTCTGCCTTGTTTATATATGAAGATATTTCTTTTTCCACCATAGGCCTCCAAGCGCTCCAAATGAACACTTGCAGATTCTACAAAAAGAGTGTTTCATAACTGCTCTAGCAAAGGAAAGGTTCACCTCTGTGAGTTGAACACACACATCACAAAGCAGTTTGTGAGAATGCTTCGGTTTAGTTTTTATGGGAAGATATTCCCGCTTCTAACAAAGGCCTGAAAGAGCTCCAAATATCCACTTGCAGATGCTGCAAAAAGACTCTTTCCAAACTGCTCCATGAAAAAGAAGGTTCAACTCTGTGAGTTGAATGCACACATCATAAAGAAGTTTCAAAGAATGCTTCTGTCTAGGTTTTATGTGAAGATATTTCTTTTTCCACCATAGGCCTCAAAGCGCTCCAAATGAACACTTGCAGATTCTGCAAAAAGAGTGTTTCATAACTGCTCTAGCAAAGGAAAGGTTCACCTCTGTGAGTTGAACACACACATCACAAAGCAGTTTGTGAGAATGCTTCTGTCCAGTTTTAATGGGAAGATATTCCCGCTTCTAACAAAGGCCTGAAAGAGCTCCAAATATCCACTTGCAGATGCTGCAAAAAGACTCTTTCCAAACTGCTCCATGAAAAGGAATGTTCAACTCTGTGAGTTGAATGCACACATCATAAAGAAGTTTCAAAGAATGCTTCTGTCTAGGTTTTATGTGAAGATATTTCCTTTTCCACCATAGGCCTCAAAGCGCTCCAAATGAACACTTGCAGATTCTACAAAAAGAGTGTTTCAAAGCGGCTCTTTCAAAAGAAGTGTTCAACTCTGTGAGTTGGATTCATACTTCACAAAGGAGTTTCACAGAACGCTTCTGTTTAGTTTTTATGGGAAGATATTCCCGTTTCCAACGAACGCCTGAAAGGGCTCCAAATATACACTTGCAGATTCTGCAAAAACACAGTTGCAAAACTGCTCTATCAAAAGGAAGGCTTATCTCTCCGAGTTGAATGCACACATCATAAAGAGGTTTCTGAGAATGCTTCTGCCTGGTTTATATGTGAAGATATGTCCTTTTCCACCATAGGCCTCAAAGCGCTCCAAACGAACACTTGCAGATTCTACAAAAAGAGTGTTTCAAAACTGCTCTTTGAAAGGAAGTGTTCAACTCTGTGAGTTGGATTCATACTACACAAAGCAGTTTCACAGAACTCTTCTGTTTAGTTTTTATGGGAAGATATTCCCGTTTCCAACGAAGGCCTGAAAGGGCTCCAAATATCCACTTGCAGATTCTGCAAAAACACAGTTTCAAAACTGCTCTATCAAAAGGAAGGCTTATCTCTCTGAGTTGAATGCACACATCATAAAGAGCTTTCTGAGAATGCTTCTGCCTTGTTTATATATGCAGATATTTCTTTTTCCACCATAGGCCTCAAATCGCTCCAAATGAACACTTGCAGATTCTACAAAAAGGGTGTTTCATAACTGCTCTAGCAAAGGAAAGGTTCACCTCTGTGAGTTGAACACACACATCACAAAGCAGTTTGTGAGAATGCTTCTGTCCAGTTTTTATGGGAAGATATTCCCGCTTCTAACAAAGGCCTGAAAGAGCTCCAAATATCCACTTGCAGATGCTGCAAAAAGACTCTTTCCAAACTGCTCCATGAAAAGGAAGGTTCAACTCTGTGAGTTGAATGCACACATCATAAAGAAGTTTCAAAGAATGCTTCTGTCTAGGTATTATGTGACGATATTTCCTTTTCCACCATAGGCCTCAAAGCGCTCCAAATGAACACATGTAGATTCTACAAAAAGAGTGTTTCAAAGCTGCTCTTTCAAAAGAAGTGTTCAACTCTGTGAGTTGGATTCATACTTCACAAAGCAGTTTCACAGAACGTTTCTGTTTCGTTTTTATCAGAAGATATTCCCGTTTGCAACGAAGGCCTGAAAGGGCTCCAAGTATCCACTTGCAGATTCTGCCAAAACACACTTTCAAAACTGCTCTATCAAAAGGAAGGCTTATCTCTCCGAGTTGAATGCACACATCATAAAGAGGTTTCTGAGAATGCTTCTGCCTGGTTTATATGTGAAGATATTTCCTTTTCCACCATAGGCCTCAAAGCGCTCCAAACGAACACTTGCAGATTCTACAAAAAGAGTGTTTCAAAACTGCCCTTTCAAAAGAAGTGTTCAACTCTGTGAGTTGGATTCATACTACACAAAGCAGTTTCACAGAACTCTTCTGTTTAGGTTTTATGGGAAGATATTCCCGTTTCCAACGAAGGCCTGAAAGGGCTCCAAATATCCACTTGCAGATTCTGCAAAAACACAGCTTCAAAACTGCTCTATCAAAAGGAAGGCTTATCTCTCTGAGTTGAATGCACACATCATAAAGAGCTTTCTGAGAATGCTTCTGCCTTGTTTATATATGAAGATATTTCTTTTTCCACCATAGGCCTCAAATCGCTCCAAATGAACACTTGCAGATTCTACAAAAAGAGTGTTTCATAACTGCTCTAGCAAAGGAAAGGTTCACCTCTGTGAGTTGAACACACACATCACAAAGCAGTTTGTGAGAATGCTTCGGTTTAGTTTTTATGGGAAGATATTCCCGCTTCTAACAAAGGCCTGAAAGAGCTCCAAATATCCACTTGCAGATGCTGCAAAAAGACTCTTTCCAAACTGCTCCATGAAAAAGAAGGTTCAACTCTGTGAGTTGAATGCACACATCATAAAGAAGTTTCAAAGAATGCTTCTGTCTAGGTTTTATGTGAAGATATTTCTTTTTCCACCATAGGCCTCAAAGCGCTCCAAATGAACACTTGCAGATTCTACAAAAAGAGTGTTTCATAACTGCTCTAGCAAAGGAAAGGTTCACCTCTGTGAGTTGAACACACACATCACAAAGCAGTTTGTGAGAATGCTTCTGTCCAGTTTTAATGGGAAGATATTCCCGCTTCTAACAAAGGCCTGAAACAGCTCCAAATATCCACTTGCAGATGCTGCAAAAAGACTCTTTCCAAACTGCTCCATGAAAAGGAATGTTCATCTCTGTGAGTTGAATGCACACATCATAAAGAAGTTTCAAAGAATGCTTCTGTCTAGGTTTTATGTGAAGATATTTCCCTTTCCACCATAGGCCTCAAAGCGCTCCAAATGAACACTTGCAGATTCTACAAAAAGAGTGTTTCATAACTGCTCTAGCAAAGGAAAGGTTCACCTCTGTGAGTTGAACACACACATCACAAAGCAGTTTGTGAGAATGCTTCGGTTTAGTTTTTATGGGAAGATATTCCCGCTTCTAACAAAGGCCTGAAAGAGCTCCAAATATCCACTTGCATATGCTGCAAAAAGACTCTTTCCAAACTGCTCCATGAAAAAGAAGGTTCAACTCTGTGAGTTGAATGCACACATCATAAAGAAGTTTCAAAGAATGCTTCTGTCTAGGTTTTATGTGAAGATATTTCTTTTTCCACCATAGGCCTCAAAGCGCTCCAAATGAACACTTGCAGATTCTGCAAAAAGAGTGTTTCATAACTGCTCTAGCAAAGGAAAGGTTCACCTCTGTGAGTTGAACACACACATCACAAAGCAGTTTGTGAGAATGCTTCTGTCCAGTTTTAATGGGAAGATATTCCCGCTTCTAACAAAGGCCTGAAAGAGCTCCAAATATCCACTTGCAGATGCTGCAAAAAGACTCTTTCCAAACTGCTCCATGAAAAGGAATGTTCAACTCTGTGAGTTGAATGCACACATCATAAAGAAGTTTCAAAGAATGCTTCTGTCTAGGTTTTATGTGAAGATATTTCCTTTTCCACCATAGGCCTCAAAGCGCTCCAAATGAACACTTGCAGATTCTACAAAAAGAGTGTTTCAAAGCGGCTCTTTCAAAAGAAGTGTTCAACTCTGTGAGTTGGATTCATACTTCACAAAGGAGTTTCACAGAACGCTTCTGTTTAGTTTTTATGGGAAGATATTCCCGTTTCCAACGAACGCCTGAAAGGGCTCCAAATATACACTTGCAGATTCTGCAAAAACACAGTTGCAAAACTGCTCTATCAAAAGGAAGGCTTATCTCTCCGAGTTGAATGCACACATCATAAAGAGGTTTCTGAGAATGCTTCTGCCTGGATTATATGTGAAGATATTTCCTTTTCCACCATAGGCCTCAAAGCGCTCCAAACGAACACTTGCAGATTCTACAAAAAGAGTGTTTCAAAACTGCTCTTTGAAAGGAAGTGTTCAACTCTGTGAGTTGGATTCATACTACACAAAGCAGTTTCACAGAACTCTTCTGTTTAGTTTTTAATGGAAGATATTCCCGTTTCCAACGAAGGCCTGAAAGGGCTCCAAATATCCACTTGCAGATTCTGCAAAAACACAGTTTCAAAACTGCTCTATCAAAAGGAAGGCTTATCTCTCTGAGTTGAATGCACACATCATAAAGAGCTTTCTGAGAATGCTTCTGCCTTGTTTATATATGAAGATATTTCTTTTTCCACCATAGGCCTCAAATCGCTCCAAATGAACACTTGCAGATTCTACAAAAAGAGTGTTTCATAACTGCTCTAGCAAAGGAAAGGTTCACCTCTGTGAGTTGAACACACACATCACAAAGCAGTTTGTGAGAATGCTTCTGTCCAGTTTTTATGGGAAGATATTCCCGCTTCTAACAGAGGCCTGAAAGAGCTCCAAATATCCACTTGCAGATGCTGCAAAAAGACTCTTTCCAAACTGCTCCATGAAAAGGAAAGTTCAACTCTGTGAGTTGAATGCACACATCATAAAGAAGTTTCAAAGAATGCTTCTGTCTAGGTATTATGTGACGATATTTCCTTTTCCACCATAGGCCTCAAAGCGCTCCAAATGAACACATGTAGATTCTACAAAAAGAGTGTTTCAAAGCTGCTCTTTCAAAAGAAGTGTTCAACTCTGTGAGTTGGATTCATACTTCACAAAGCAGTTTCACAGAACGTTTCTGTTTCGTTTTTATCAGAAGATATTCCCGTTTGCAACGAAGGCCTGAAAGGGCTCCAAGTATCCACTTGCAGATTCTGCCAAAACACAGTTTCAAAACTGCTCTATCAAAAGGAAGGCTTATCTCTCCGAGTTGAATGCACACATCATAAAGAGGTTTCTGAGAATGCTTCTGCCTGGTTTATATGTGAAGATATTTCCTTTTCCACCATAGGCCTCAAAGCGCTCCAAACGAACACTTGCAGATTCTACAAAAAGAGTGTTTCAAAACTGCTCTTTCAAAGGAAGTGTTCAACTCTGTGATTTGGATTCATACTACACAAAGCAGTTTCACAGAACTCTTCTGTTTAGTTTTTATGGGAAGATATTCCCGTTTCCAACGAAGGCCTGAAAGGGCTCCAAATATCCACTTGCAGATTCTGCAAAAACACAGGTTCAAAACTGCTCTATCAAAAGGAAGGCTTATCTCTCTGAGTTGAATGCACACATCATAAAGGGGTTTCTGAGAATGCTTCTGCCTTGTTTATATATGAAGATATTTCTTTTTCCACCATAGGCCTCAAATCGCTCCAAATGAACACTTGCAGATTCTACAAAAAGAGTGTTTCATAACTGCTCTAGCAAAGGAAAGGTTCACCTCTGTGAGTTGAACACACACATCACAAAGCAGTTTGTGAGAATGCCTCGGTTTAGTATTTATGGGAAGATATTCCCGCTTCTAACAAAGGCCTGAAAGAGCTCCAAATATCCACTTGCAGATGCTGCAAAAAGACTCTTTCCAAACTGCTCCATGAAAAGGAAAGTTCAACTCTGTGAGTTGAATGCACACATCATAAAGAAGTTTCAAAGAATGCTTCTGTCTAGGTATTATGTGACGATATTTCCTTTTCCACCATAGGCCTCAAAGCGCTCCAAATGAACACATGTAGATTCTACAAAAAGAGTGTTTAAAAGCTGCGCTTTCAAAAGAAGTGTTCAACTCTGTGAGTTGGATTCATACTTCACAAAGCAGTTTCACAGAACGTTTCTGTTTCGTTTTTATCGGAAGATATTCCCGTTTGCAACGAAGGCCTGAAAGGACTCTAAGTATCCAATTGCAGATTCTACCAAAACACAGTTTCAAAACTGCTCTATCAAAAGGAAGGCTTATCTCTCCGAGTTGAATGCACACATCATAAAGAGCTTTCTGAGAATGCTTCTGCCTTGTTTATATATGAAGATATTTCTTTTTCCACCATAGGCCTCAAATCGCTCCAAATGAACACTTGCAGATTCTACAAAAAGAGTGTTTCATAACTGCTCTAGCAAAGGAAAGGTTCACCTCTGTGAGTTGAACACACACATCACAAAGCAGTTTGTGAGAATGCTTCTGTCCAGTTTTTATGGGAAGATATTCCCGCTTCTAACAAAGGCCTGAAAGAGCTCCAAATATCCACTTGCAGATACTGCAAAAAGACTCTTTCCAAACTGCTCCATGAAAAGGAAAGTTCAACTCTGTGAGTTGAATGCACACATCATAAAGAAGTTTCAAAGAATGCTTCTGTCTAGGTATTATGTGACGATATTTCCTTTTCCACCATAGGCCTCAAAGCGCTCCAAATGAACACATGTAGATTCTACAAAAAGAGTGTTTCAAAGCTGCTCTTTCAAAAGAAGTGTTCAACTCTGTGAGTTGGATTCATACTTCACAAAGCAGTTTCACAGAACGTTTCTGTTTCGTTTTTATGGGAAGATATTCCCGTTTGCAACGAAGGCCTGAAAGGGCTCTAAGTATCCACTTGCAGATTCTGCCAAAACACAGTTTCAAAACTGCTCTATCAAAAGGAAGGCTTATCTCTCCGAGTTGAATGCACACATCATAAAGAGGTTTCTGAGAATGCTTCTGCCTGGTTTATATGTGAAGATATTTCCTTTTCCACCATAGGCCTCAAAGCGCTCCAAACGAACACTTGCAGATTCTACAAAAAGAGTGTTTCAAAACTGCTCTTTCAAAGGAAGTGTTCAACTCTGTGAGTTGGATTCATACTACACAAAGCAGTTTCACAGAACTCTTCTGTTTAGTTTTTATGGGAAGATATTCCCGTTTCCAACGAAGGCCTGAAAGGGCTCCAAATATCCACTTGCAGATTCTGCAAAAACACAGTTTCAAAACTGCTCTATCAAAAGGAAGGCTTATCTCTCTGAGTTGAATGCACACATCATAAAGAGCTTTCTGAGAATGCTTCTGCCTTGTTTATATATGAAGATATTTCTTTTTCCACCATAGGCCTCAAATCGCTCCAAATGAACACTTGCAGATTCTACAAAAAGAGTGTTTCATAACTGCTCTAGCAAAGGAAAGGTTCACCTCTGTGAGTTGAACACACACATCTCAAAGCAGTTTGTGAGAATGCTTCTGTCCAGTTTTTATGGGAAGATATTCCCGCTTCTAGCAAAGGCCTGAAAGAGCTCCAAATATCCACTTGCAGATGCTGCAAAAAGACTCTTTCCAAACTGCTCCATGAAAAAGAAGGTTCAACTCTGTGAGTTGAATGCACACATCATAAAGAAGTTTCAAAGAATGCTTCTGTCTAGGTTTTATGTGAAGATATTTCTTTTTCCACCATAGGCCTCAAAGCGCTCCAAATCAACACTTGCAGATTCTACAAAAAGAGTGTTTCATAACTGCTCTAGCAAAGGAAAGGTTCACCTCTGTGAGTTGAACACACACATCACAAAGCAGTTTGTGAGAATGCTTCTGTCCAGTTTTAATGGGAAGATATTCCCGCTTCTAACAAAGGCCTGAAAGAGCTCCAAATATCCACTTGCAGATGCTGCAAAAAGACTCTTTCCAAACTGCTCCATGAAAAGGAATGTTCAACTCTGTGAGCTGAATGCACACATCATAAAGAAGTTTCAAAGAATGCTTCTGTCTAGGTTTTATGTGACGATATTTCCCTTTCCACCATAGGCCTCAAAGCGCTCCAAATGAACACTTGCAGATTCTACAAAAAGAGTGTTTCAAAGCTGCTCTTTCAAAAGAAGTGTTCAACTCTGTGAGTTGGATTCATACTTCACAAAGCAGTTTCACAGAACGTTTCTGTTTCGTTTTTATCAGAAGATATTCCCGTTTGCAACGAAGGCCTGAAAGGGCTCCAAGTATCCACTTGCAGATTCTGCCAAAACACAGTTTCAAAACTGCTCTATCAAAAGGAAGGCTTATCTCTCCGAGTTGAATGCACACATCATAAAGAGGTTTCTGAGAATGCTTCTGCCTGGTTTATATGTGAAGATATTTCCTTTTCCACCATAGGCCTCAAAGCGCTCCAAACGAACACTTGCAGATTCTACAAAAAGAGTGTTTCAAAACTGCTCTTTCAAAAGAAGTGTTCATCTCTGTGAGTTGGATTCATACTACACAAAGCAGTTTCACAGAACTCTTCTGTTTAGTTTTTATGGGAAGATATTCCCGTTTCCAACGAAGGCCTGAAAGGGCTCCAAATATCCACTTGCAGATTCTGCAAAAACACAGGTTCAAAACTGCTCTATCAAAAGGAAGGCTTATCTCTCTGAGTTGAATGCACATATCATAAAGGGGTTTCTGAGAATGCTTCTGCCTTGTTTATATATGAAGATATTTCTTTTTCCACCATAGGCCTCAAATCGCTCCAAATGAACACTTGCAGATTCTACAAAAAGAGTGTTTCATAACTGCTCTAGCAAAGGAAAGGTTCACCTCTGTGAGTTGAACACACACATCTCAAAGCAGTTTGTGAGAATGCTTCTGTCCAGTTTTTATGGGAAGATATTCCCGCTTCTAGCAAAGGCCTGAAAGAGCTCCAAATATCCACTTGCAGATGCTGCAAAAAGACTCTTTCCAAACTGCTCCATGAAAAAAAGGTTCAACTCTGTGAGTTGAATGCACACATCATAAAGAAGTTTCAAAGAATGCTTCTGTCTAGGTTTTATGTGAAGATATTTCTTTTTCCACCATAGGCCTCAAAGCGCTCCAAATCAACACTTGCAGATTCTACAAAAAGAGTGTTTCATAACTGCTCTAGCAAAGGAAAGGTTCACCTCTGTGAGTTGAACACACACATCACAAAGCAGTTTGTGAGAATGCTTCTGTCCAGTTTTAATGGGAAGATATTCCCGCTTCTAACAAAGGCCTGAAAGAGCTCCAAATATCCACTTGCAGATGCTGCAAAAAGACTCTTTCCAAACTGCTCCATGAAAAGGAATGTTCAACTCTGTGAGTTGAATGCACACATCATAAAGAAGTTTCAAAGAATGCTTCTGTCTAGGTTTTATGTGACGATATTTCCCTTTCCACCATAGGCCTCAAAGCGCTCCAAATGAACACTTGCAGATTCTACAAAAAGAGTGTTTCAAAGCTGCTCTTTCAAAAGAAGTGTTCAACTCTGTGAGTTGGATTCATACTTCACAAAGCAGTTTCACAGAACGTTTCTGTTTCGTTTTTATGGGAAGATATTCCCGTTTGCAACGAAAGCCTGAAAGGGCTCTAAGTATCCACTTGGAGATTCTGCCAAAACACACTTTCAAAACTGCTCTATCAAAAGGAAGGCTTATCTCTCCGAGTTGAATGCACACATCATAAAGAGGTTTCTGAGAATGCTTCTGCCTGGTTTATATGTGAAGATATTTCCTTTTCCACCATAGGCCTCAAAGCGCTCCAAACGAACACTTGCAGATTCTACAAAAAGAGTGTTTCAAAACTGCTCTTTCAAAGGAAGTGTTCAACTCTGTGATTTGGATTCATACTACACAAAGCAGTTTCACAGAACTCTTCTGTTTAGTTTTTATGGGAAGATATTCCCGTTTCCAACGAAGGCCTGAAAGGGCTCCAAATATCCACTTGCAGATTCTGCAAAAACACAGGTTCAAAACTGCTCTATCAAAAGGAAGGCTTATCTCTCTGAGTTGAATGCACACATCATAAAGGGGTTTCTGAGAATGCTTCTGCCTTGTTTATATATGAAGATATTTCTTTTTCCACCATAGGCCTCAAATCGCTCCAAATGAACACTTGCAGATTCTACAAAAAGAGTGTTTCATAACTGCTCTAGCAAAGGAAAGGTTCACCTCTGTGAGTTGAACACACACATCACAAAGCAGTTTGTGAGAATGCCTCGGTTTAGTATTTATGGGAAGATATTCCCGCTTCTAACAAAGGCCTGAAAGAGCTCCAAATATCCACTTGCAGATGCTGCAAAAAGACTCTTTCCAAACTGCTCCATGAAAAGGAAAGTTCAACTCTGTGAGTTGAATGCACACATCATAAAGAAGTTTCAAAGAATGCTTCTGTCTAGGTATTATGTGACGATATTTCCTTTTCCACCATAGGCCTCAAAGCGCTCCAAATGAACACATGTAGATTCTACAAAAAGAGTGTTTAAAAGCTGCGCTTTCAAAAGAAGTGTTCAACTCTGTGAGTTGGATTCATACTTCACAAAGCAGTTTCACAGAACGTTTCTGTTTCGTTTTTATCGGAAGATATTCCCGTTTGCAACGAAGGCCTGAAAGGACTCTAAGTATCCAATTGCAGATTCTACCAAAACACAGTTTCAAAACTGCTCTATCAAAAGGAAGGCTTATCTCTCCGAGTTGAATGCACACATCATAAAGAGCTTTCTGAGAATGCTTCTGCCTTGTTTATATATGAAGATATTTCTTTTTCCACCATAGGCCTCAAATCGCTCCAAATGAACACTTGCAGATTCTACAAAAAGAGTGTTTCATAACTGCTCTAGCAAAGGAAAGGTTCACCTCTGTGAGTTGAACACACACATCACAAAGCAGTTTGTGAGAATGCTTCTGTCCAGTTTTTATGGGAAGATATTCCCGCTTCTAACAAAGGCCTGAAAGAGCTCCAAATATCCACTTGCAGATACTGCAAAAAGACTCTTTCCAAACTGCTCCATGAAAAGGAAAGTTCAACTCTGTGAGTTGAATGCACACATCATAAAGAAGTTTCAAAGAATGCTTCTGTCTAGGTATTATGTGACGATATTTCCTTTTCCACCATAGGCCTCAAAGCGCTCCAAATGAACACATGTAGATTCTACAAAAAGAGTGTTTCAAAGCTGCTCTTTCAAAAGAAGTGTTCAACTCTGTGAGTTGGATTCATACTTCACAAAGCAGTTTCACAGAACGTTTCTGTTTCGTTTTTATGGGAAGATATTCCCGTTTGCAACGAAGGCCTGAAAGGGCTCTAAGTATCCACTTGCAGATTCTGCCAAAACACAGTTTCAAAACTGCTCTATCAAAAGGAAGGCTTATCTCTCCGAGTTGAATGCACACATCATAAAGAGGTTTCTGAGAATGCTTCTGCCTGGTTTATATGTGAAGATATTTCCTTTTCCACCATAGGCCTCAAAGCGCTCCAAACGAACACTTGCAGATTCTACAAAAAGAGTGTTTCAAAACTGCTCTTTCAAAGGAAGTGTTCAACTCTGTGAGTTGGATTCATACTACACAAAGCAGTTTCACAGAACTCTTCTGTTTAGTTTTTATGGGAAGATATTCCCGTTTCCAACGAAGGCCTGAAAGGGCTCCAAATATCCACTTGCAGATTCTGCAAAAACACAGTTTCAAAACTGCTCTATCAAAAGGAAGGCTTATCTCTCTGAGTTGAATGCACACATCATAAAGAGCTTTCTGAGAATGCTTCTGCCTTGTTTATATATGAAGATATTTCTTTTTCCACCATAGGCCTCAAATCGCTCCAAATGAACACTTGCAGATTCTACAAAAAGAGTGTTTCATAACTGCTCTAGCAAAGGAAAGGTTCACCTCTGTGAGTTGAACACACACATCTCAAAGCAGTTTGTGAGAATGCTTCTGTCCAGTTTTTATGGGAAGATATTCCCGCTTCTAGCAAAGGCCTGAAAGAGCTCCAAATATCCACTTGCAGATGCTGCAAAAAGACTCTTTCCAAACTGCTCCATGAAAAAGAAGGTTCAACTCTGTGAGTTGAATGCACACATCATAAAGAAGTTTCAAAGAATGCTTCTGTCTAGGTTTTATGTGAAGATATTTCTTTTTCCACCATAGGCCTCAAAGCGCTCCAAATCAACACTTGCAGATTCTACAAAAAGAGTGTTTCATAACTGCTCTAGCAAAGGAAAGGTTCACCTCTGTGAGTTGAACACACACATCACAAAGCAGTTTGTGAGAATGCTTCTGTCCAGTTTTAATGGGAAGATATTCCCGCTTCTAACAAAGGCCTGAAAGAGCTCCAAATATCCACTTGCAGATGCTGCAAAAAGACTCTTTCCAAACTGCTCCATGAAAAGGAATGTTCAACTCTGTGAGCTGAATGCACACATCATAAAGAAGTTTCAAAGAATGCTTCTGTCTAGGTTTTATGTGACGATATTTCCCTTTCCACCATAGGCCTCAAAGCGCTCCAAATGAACACTTGCAGATTCTACAAAAAGAGTGTTTCAAAGCTGCTCTTTCAAAAGAAGTGTTCAACTCTGTGAGTTGGATTCATACTTCACAAAGCAGTTTCACAGAACGTTTCTGTTTCGTTTTTATGGGAAGATATTCCCGTTTGCAACGAAGGCCTGAAAGGGCTCTAAGTATCCACTTGCAGATTCTGCCAAAACACAGTTTCAAAACTGCTCTATCAAAAGGAAGGCTTATCTCTCCGAGTTGAATGCACACATCATAAAGAGGTTTCTGAGAATGCTTCTGCCTGGTTTATATGTGAAGATATTTCCTTTTCCACCATAGGCCTCAAAGCGCTCCAAACGAACACTTCCAGATTCTACAAAAAGAGTGTTTCAAAACTGCTCTTTCAAAGGAAGTGTTCAACTCTGTGAGTTGGATTCATACTACACAAAGCAGTTTCACAGAACTCTTCTGTTTAGTTTTTATGGGAAGATATTCCCGTTTCCAACGAAGGCCTGAAAGGGCTCCAAATATCCACTTGCAGATTCTGCAAAAACACAGTTTCAAAACTGCTCTATCAAAAGGAAGGCTTATCTCTCTGAGTTGAATGCACACATCATAAAGAGCTTTCTGAGAATGCTTCTGCCTTGTTTATATATGAAGATATTTCTTATTCCACCATAGGCCTCAAATCGCTCCAAATGAACACTTGCAGATTCTACAAAAAGAGTGTTTCATAACTGCTCTAGCAAAGGAAAGGTTCACCTCTGTGAGTTGAACACACACATCTCAAAGCAGTTTGTGAGAATGCTTCTGTCCAGTTTTTATGGGAAGATATTCCCGCTTCTAGCAAAGGCCTGAAAGAGCTCCAAATATCCACTTGCAGATGCTGCAAAAAGACTCTTTCCAAACTGCTCCATGAAAAAGAAGGTTCAACTCTGTGAGTTGAATGCACACATCATAAAGAAGTTTCAAAGAATGCTTCTGTCTAGGTTTTATGTGAAGATATTTCTTTTTCCACCATAGGCCTCAAAGCGCTCCAAATCAACACTTGCAGATTCTACAAAAAGAGTGTTTCATAACTGCTCTAGCAAAGGAAAGGTTCACCTCTGTGAGTTGAACACACACATCACAAAGCAGTTTGTGAGAATGCTTCTGTCCAGTTTTAATGGGAAGATATTCCCGCTTCTAACAAAGGCCTGAAAGAGCTCCAAATATCCACTTGCAGATGCTGCAAAAAGACTCTTTCCAAACTGCTCCATGAAAAGGAATGTTCAACTCTGTGAGTTGAATGCACACATCATAAAGAAGTTTCAAAGAATGCTTCTGTCTAGGTTTTATGTGACGATATTTCCCTTTCCACCATAGGCCTCAAAGCGCTCCAAATGAACACTTGCAGATTCTACAAAAAGAGTGTTTCAAAGCTGCTCTTTCAAAAGAAGTGTTCAACTCTGTGAGTTGGATTCATACTTCACAAAGCAGTTTCACAGAACGTTTCTGTTTCGTTTTTATGGGAAGATATTCCCGTTTGCAACGAAAGCCTGAAAGGGCTCTAAGTATCCACTTGCAGATTCTGCCAAAACACACTTTCAAAACTGCTCTATCAAAAGGAAGGCTTATCTCTCCGAGTTGAATGCACACATCATAAAGAGGTTTCTGAGAATGCTTCTGCCTGGTTTATATGTGAAGATATTTCCTTTTCCACCATAGGCCTCAAAGCGCTCCAAACGAACACTTGCAGATTCTACAAAAAGAGTGTTTCAAAACTGCTCTTTCAAAGGAAGTGTTCAACTCTGTGAGTTGGATTCATACTACACAAAGCAGTTTCACAGAACTCTTCTGTTTAGTTTTTATGGGAAGATATTCCCGTTTCCAACGAAGGCCTGAAAGGGCTCCAAATATCCACTTGCAGATTCTGCAAAAACACAGTTTCAAAACTGCTCTATCAAAAGGAAGGCTTATCTCTCTGAGTTGAATGCACACATCATAAAGAGCTTTCTGAGAATGCTTCTGCCTTGTTTATATATGAAGATATTTCTTTTTCCACCATAGGCCTCAAATCGCTCCAAATGAACACTTGCAGATTCTACAAAAAGAGTGTTTCATAACTGCTCTAGCAAAGGAAAGGTTCACCTCTGTGAGTTGAACACACACATCACAAAGCAGTTTGTGAGAATGCTTCGGTTTAGTTTTTATGGGAAGATATTCCCGCTTCTAACAAAGGCCTGAAAGAGCTCCAAATATCCACTTGCATATGCTGCAAAAAGACTCTTTCCAAACTGCTCCATGAAAAAGAAGGTTCAACTCTGTGAGTTGAATGCACACATCATAAAGAAGTTTCAAAGAATGCTTCTGTCTAGGTTTTATGTGAAGATATTTCTTTTTCCACCATAGGCCTCAAAGCGCTCCAAATGAACACTTGCAGATTCTGCAAAAAGAGTGTTTCATAACTGCTCTAGCAAAGGAAAGGTTCACCTCTGTGAGTTGAACACACACATCACAAAGCAGTTTGTGAGAATGCTTCTGTCCAGTTTTAATGGGAAGATATTCCCGCTTCTAACAAAGGCCTGAAAGAGCTCCAAATATCCACTTGCAGATGCTGCAAAAAGACTCTTTCCAAACTGCTCCATGAAAAGGAATGTTCAACTCTGTGAGTTGAATGCACACATCATAAAGAAGTTTCAAAGAATGCTTCTGTCTAGGTTTTATGTGAAGATATTTCCTTTTCCACCATAGGCCTCAAAGCGCTCCAAATGAACACTTGCAGATTCTACAAAAAGAGTGTTTCAAAGCGGCTCTTTCAAAAGAAGTGTTCAACTCTGTGAGTTGGATTCATACTTCACAAAGGAGTTTCACAGAACGCTTCTGTTTAGTTTTTATGGGAAGATATTCCCGTTTCCAACGAACGCCTGAAAGGGCTCCAAATATACACTTGCAGATTCTGCAAAAACACAGTTGCAAAACTGCTCTATCAAAAGGAAGGCTTATCTCTCCGAGTTGAATGCACACATCATAAAGAGGTTTCTGAGAATGCTTCTGCCTGGATTATATGTGAAGATATTTCCTTTTCCACCATAGGCCTCAAAGCGCTCCAAACGAACACTTGCAGATTCTACAAAAAGAGTGTTTCAAAACTGCTCTTTGAAAGGAAGTGTTCAACTCTGTGAGTTGGATTCATACTACACAAAGCAGTTTCACAGAACTCTTCTGTTTAGTTTTTAATGGAAGATATTCCCGTTTCCAACGAAGGCCTGAAAGGGCTCCAAATATCCACTTGCAGATTCTGCAAAAACACAGTTTCAAAACTGCTCTATCAAAAGGAAGGCTTATCTCTCTGAGTTGAATGCACACATCATAAAGAGCTTTCTGAGAATGCTTCTGCCTTGTTTATATATGAAGATATTTCTTTTTCCACCATAGGCCTCAAATCGCTCCAAATGAACACTTGCAGATTCTACAAAAAGAGTGTTTCATAACTGCTCTAGCAAAGGAAAGGTTCACCTCTGTGAGTTGAACACACACATCACAAAGCAGTTTGTGAGAATGCTTCTGTCCAGTTTTTATGGGAAGATATTCCCGCTTCTAACAGAGGCCTGAAAGAGCTCCAAATATCCACTTGCAGATGCTGCAAAAAGACTCTTTCCAAACTGCTCCATGAAAAGGAAAGTTCAACTCTGTGAGTTGAATGCACACATCATAAAGAAGTTTCAAAGAATGCTTCTGTCTAGGTATTATGTGACGATATTTCCTTTTCCACCATAGGCCTCAAAGCGCTCCAAATGAACACATGTAGATTCTACAAAAAGAGTGTTTCAAAGCTGCTCTTTCAAAAGAAGTGTTCAACTCTGTGAGTTGGATTCATACTTCACAAAGCAGTTTCACAGAACGTTTCTGTTTCGTTTTTATCAGAAGATATTCCCGTTTGCAACGAAGGCCTGAAAGGGCTCCAAGTATCCACTTGCAGATTCTGCCAAAACACAGTTTCAAAACTGCTCTATCAAAAGGAAGGCTTATCTCTCCGAGTTGAATGCACACATCATAAAGAGGTTTCTGAGAATGCTTCTGCCTGGTTTATATGTGAAGATATTTCCTTTTCCACCATAGGCCTCAAAGCGCTCCAAACGAACACTTGCAGATTCTACAAAAAGAGTGTTTCAAAACTGCTCTTTCAAAAGAAGTGTTCATCTCTGTGAGTTGGATTCATACTACACAAAGCAGTTTCACAGAACTCTTCTGTTTAGTTTTTATGGGAAGATATTCCCGTTTCCAACGAAGGCCTGAAAGGGCTCCAAATATCCACTTGCAGATTCTGCAAAAACACAGGTTCAAAACTGCTCTATCAAAAGGAAGGCTTATCTCTCTGAGTTGAATGCACATATCATAAAGGGGTTTCTGAGAATGCTTCTGCCTTGTTTATATATGAAGATATTTCTTTTTCCACCATAGGCCTCAAATCGCTCCAAATGAACACTTGCAGATTCTACAAAAAGAGTGTTTCATAACTGCTCTAGCAAAGGAAAGGTTCACCTCTGTGAGTTGAACACACACATCTCAAAGCAGTTTGTGAGAATGCTTCTGTCCAGTTTTTATGGGAAGATATTCCCGCTTCTAGCAAAGGCCTGAAAGAGCTCCAAATATCCACTTGCAGATGCTGCAAAAAGACTCTTTCCAAACTGCTCCATGAAAAAAAGGTTCAACTCTGTGAGTTGAATGCACACATCATAAAGAAGTTTCAAAGAATGCTTCTGTCTAGGTTTTATGTGAAGATATTTCTTTTTCCACCATAGGCCTCAAAGCGCTCCAAATCAACACTTGCAGATTCTACAAAAAGAGTGTTTCATAACTGCTCTAGCAAAGGAAAGGTTCACCTCTGTGAGTTGAACACACACATCACAAAGCAGTTTGTGAGAATGCTTCTGTCCAGTTTTAATGGGAAGATATTCCCGCTTCTAACAAAGGCCTGAAAGAGCTCCAAATATCCACTTGCAGATGCTGCAAAAAGACTCTTTCCAAACTGCTCCATGAAAAGGAATGTTCAACTCTGTGAGTTGAATGCACACATCATAAAGAAGTTTCAAAGAATGCTTCTGTCTAGGTTTTATGTGACGATATTTCCCTTTCCACCATAGGCCTCAAAGCGCTCCAAATGAACACTTGCAGATTCTACAAAAAGAGTGTTTCAAAGCTGCTCTTTCAAAAGAAGTGTTCAACTCTGTGAGTTGGATTCATACTTCACAAAGCAGTTTCACAGAACGTTTCTGTTTCGTTTTTATGGGAAGATATTCCCGTTTGCAACGAAAGCCTGAAAGGGCTCTAAGTATCCACTTGGAGATTCTGCCAAAACACACTTTCAAAACTGCTCTATCAAAAGGAAGGCTTATCTCTCCGAGTTGAATGCTCACATCATAAAGAGGTTTCTGAGAATGCTTCTGCCTGGTTTATATGTGAAGATATTTCCTTTTCCACCATAGGCCTCAAAGCGCTCCAAACGAACACTTGCAGATTCTACAAAAAGAGTGTTTCAAAACTGCTCTTTCAAAGGAAGTGTTCAACTCTGTGATTTGGATTCATACTACACAAAGCAGTTTCACAGAACTCTTCTGTTTAGTTTTTATGGGAAGATATTCCCGTTTCCAACGAAGGCCTGAAAGGGCTCCAAATATCCACTTGCAGATTCTGCAAAAACACAGGTTCAAAACTGCTCTATCAAAAGGAAGGCTTATCTCTCTGAGTTGAATGCACACATCATAAAGGGGTTTCTGAGAATGCTTCTGCCTTGTTTATATATGAAGATATTTCTTTTTCCACCATAGGCCTCAAATCGCTCCAAATGAACACTTGCAGATTCTACAAAAAGAGTGTTTCATAACTGCTCTAGCAAAGGAAAGGTTCACCTCTGTGAGTTGAACACACACATCACAAAGCAGTTTGTGAGAATGCCTCGGTTTAGTATTTATGGGAAGATATTCCCGCTTCTAACAAAGGCCTGAAAGAGCTCCAAATATCCACTTGCAGATGCTGCAAAAAGACTCTTTCCAAACTGCTCCATGAAAAGGAAAGTTCAACTCTGTGAGTTGAATGCACACATCATAAAGAAGTTTCAAAGAATGCTTCTGTCTAGGTATTATGTGACGATATTTCCTTTTCCACCATAGGCCTCAAAGCGCTCCAAATGAACACATGTAGATTCTACAAAAAGAGTGTTTAAAAGCTGCGCTTTCAAAAGAAGTGTTCAACTCTGTGAGTTGGATTCATACTTCACAAAGCAGTTTCACAGAACGTTTCTGTTTCGTTTTTATCGGAAGATATTCCCGTTTGCAACGAAGGCCTGAAAGGACTCTAAGTATCCAATTGCAGATTCTACCAAAACACAGTTTCAAAACTGCTCTATCAAAAGGAAGGCTTATCTCTCCGAGTTGAATGCACACATCATAAAGAGCTTTCTGAGAATGCTTCTGCCTTGTTTATATATGAAGATATTTCTTTTTCCACCATAGGCCTCAAATCGCTCCAAATGAACACTTGCAGATTCTACAAAAAGAGTGTTTCATAACTGCTCTAGCAAAGGAAAGGTTCACCTCTGTGAGTTGAACACACACATCACAAAGCAGTTTGTGAGAATGCTTCTGTCCAGTTTTTATGGGAAGATATTCCCGCTTCTAACAAAGGCCTGAAAGAGCTCCAAATATCCACTTGCAGATACTGCAAAAAGACTCTTTCCAAACTGCTCCATGAAAAGGAAAGTTCAACTCTGTGAGTTGAATGCACACATCATAAAGAAGTTTCAAAGAATGCTTCTGTCTAGGTATTATGTGACGATATTTCCTTTTCCACCATAGGCCTCAAAGCGCTCCAAATGAACACATGTAGATTCTACAAAAAGAGTGTTTCAAAGCTGCTCTTTCAAAAGAAGTGTTCAACTCTGTGAGTTGGATTCATACTTCACAAAGCAGTTTCACAGAACGTTTCTGTTTCGTTTTTATGGGAAGATATTCCCGTTTGCAACGAAGGCCTGAAAGGGCTCTAAGTATCCACTTGCAGATTCTGCCAAAACACAGTTTCAAAACTGCTCTATCAAAAGGAAGGCTTATCTCTCCGAGTTGAATGCACACATCATAAAGAGGTTTCTGAGAATGCTTCTGCCTGGTTTATATGTGAAGATATTTCCTTTTCCACCATAGGCCTCAAAGCGCTCCAAACGAACACTTGCAGATTCTACAAAAAGAGTGTTTCAAAACTGCTCTTTCAAAGGAAGTGTTCAACTCTGTGAGTTGGATTCATACTACACAAAGCAGTTTCACAGAACTCTTCTGTTTAGTTTTTATGGGAAGATATTCCCGTTTCCAACGAAGGCCTGAAAGGGCTCCAAATATCCACTTGCAGATTCTGCAAAAACACAGTTTCAAAACTGCTCTATCAAAAGGAAGGCTTATCTCTCTGAGTTGAATGCACACATCATAAAGAGCTTTCTGAGAATGCTTCTGCCTTGTTTATATATGAAGATATTTCTTTTTCCACCATAGGCCTCAAATCGCTCCAAATGAACACTTGCAGATTCTACAAAAAGAGTGTTTCATAACTGCTCTAGCAAAGGAAAGGTTCACCTCTGTGAGTTGAACACACACATCTCAAAGCAGTTTGTGAGAATGCTTCTGTCCAGTTTTTATGGGAAGATATTCCCGCTTCTAGCAAAGGCCTGAAAGAGCTCCAAATATCCACTTGCAGATGCTGCAAAAAGACTCTTTCCAAACTGCTCCATGAAAAAGAAGGTTCAACTCTGTGAGTTGAATGCACACATCATAAAGAAGTTTCAAAGAATGCTTCTGTCTAGGTTTTATGTGAAGATATTTCTTTTTCCACCATAGGCCTCAAAGCGCTCCAAATCAACACTTGCAGATTCTACAAAAAGAGTGTTTCATAACTGCTCTAGCAAAGGAAAGGTTCACCTCTGTGAGTTGAACACACACATCACAAAGCAGTTTGTGAGAATGCTTCTGTCCAGTTTTAATGGGAAGATATTCCCGCTTCTAACAAAGGCCTGAAAGAGCTCCAAATATCCACTTGCAGATGCTGCAAAAAGACGCTTTCCAAACTGCTCCATGAAAAGGAATGTTCAACTCTGTGAGCTGAATGCACACATCATAAAGAAGTTTCAAAGAATGCTTCTGTCTAGGTTTTATGTGACGATATTTCCCTTTCCACCATAGGCCTCAAAGCGCTCCAAATGAACACTTGCAGATTCTACAAAAAGAGTGTTTCAAAGCTGCTCTTTCAAAAGAAGTGTTCAACTCTGTGAGTTGGATTCATACTTCACAAAGCAGTTTCACAGAACGTTTCTGTTTCGTTTTTATGGGAAGATATTCCCGTTTGCAACGAAGGCCTGAAAGGGCTCTAAGTATCCACTTGCAGATTCTGCCAAAACACAGTTTCAAAACTGCTCTATCAAAAGGAAGGCTTATCTCTCCGAGTTGAATGCACACATCATAAAGAGGTTTCTGAGAATGCTTCTGCCTGGTTTATATGTGAAGATATTTCCTTTTCCACCATAGGCCTCAAAGCGCTCCAAACGAACACTTCCAGATTCTACAAAAAGAGTGTTTCAAAACTGCTCTTTCAAAGGAAGTGTTCAACTCTGTGAGTTGGATTCATACTACACAAAGCAGTTTCACAGAACTCTTCTGTTTAGTTTTTATGGGAAGATATTCCCGTTTCCAACGAAGGCCTGAAAGGGCTCCAAATATCCACTTGCAGATTCTGCAAAAACACAGTTTCAAAACTGCTCTATCAAAAGGAAGGCTTATCTCTCTGAGTTGAATGCACACATCATAAAGAGCTTTCTGAGAATGCTTCTGCCTTGTTTATATATGAAGATATTTCTTTTTCCACCATAGGCCTCAAATCGCTCCAAATGAACACTTGCAGATTCTACAAAAAGAGTGTTTCATAACTGCTCTAGCAAAGGAAAGGTTCACCTCTGTGAGTTGAACACACACATCTCAAAGCAGTTTGTGAGAATGCTTCTGTCCAGTTTTTATGGGAAGATATTCCCGCTTCTAGCAAAGGCCTGAAAGAGCTCCAAATATCCACTTGCAGATGCTGCAAAAAGACTCTTTCCAAACTGCTCCATGAAAAAGAAGGTTCAACTCTGTGAGTTGAATGCACACATCATAAAGAAGTTTCAAAGAATGCTTCTGTCTAGGTTTTATGTGAAGATATTTCTTTTTCCACCATAGGCCTCAAAGCGCTCCAAATCAACACTTGCAGATTCTACAAAAAGAGTGTTTCATAACTGCTCTAGCAAAGGAAAGGTTCACCTCTGTGAGTTGAACACACACATCACAAAGCAGTTTGTGAGAATGCTTCTGTCCAGTTTTAATGGGAAGATATTCCCGCTTCTAACAAAGGCCTGAAAGAGCTCCAAATATCCACTTGCAGATGCTGCAAAAAGACTCTTTCCAAACTGCTCCATGAAAAGGAATGTTCAACTCTGTGAGTTGAATGCACACATCATAAAGAAGTTTCAAAGAATGCTTCTGTCTAGGTTTTATGTGACGATATTTCCCTTTCCACCATAGGCCTCAAAGCGCTCCAAATGAACACTTGCAGATTCTACAAAAAGAGTGTTTCAAAGCTGCTCTTTCAAAAGAAGTGTTCAACTCTGTGAGTTGGATTCATACTTCACAAAGCAGTTTCACAGAACGTTTCTGTTTCGTTTTTATGGGAAGATATTCCCGTTTGCAACGAAAGCCTGAAAGGGCTCTAAGTATCCACTTGCAGATTCTGCCAAAACACACTTTCAAAACTGCTCTATCAAAAGGAAGGCTTATCTCTCCGAGTTGAATGCACACATCATAAAGAGGTTTCTGAGAATGCTTCTGCCTGGTTTATATGTGAAGATATTTCCTTTTCCACCATAGGCCTCAAAGCGCTCCAAACGAACACTTGCAGATTCTACAAAAAGAGTGTTTCAAAACTGCTCTTTCAAAGGAAGTGTTCAACTCTGTGATTTGGATTCATACTACACAAAGCAGTTTCACAGAACTCTTCTGTTTAGTTTTTATGGGAAGATATTCCCGTTTCCAACGAAGGCCTGAAAGGGCTCCAAATATCCACTTGCAGATTCTGCAAAAACACAGGTTCAAAACTGCTCTATCAAAAGGAAGGCTTATCTCTCTGAGTTGAATGCACACATCATAAAGGGGTTTCTGAGAATGCTTCTGCCTTGTTTATATATGAAGATATTTCTTTTTCCACCATAGGCCTCAAATCGCTCCAAATGAACACTTGCAGATTCTACAAAAAGAGTGTTTCATAACTGCTCTAGCAAAGGAAAGGTTCACCTCTGTGAGTTGAACACACACATCACAAAGCAGTTTGTGAGAATGCTTCTGTCCAGTTTTTATGGGAAGATATTCCCGCTTCTAACAAAGGCCTGAAAGAGCTCCAAATATCCACTTGCAGATACTGCAAAAAGACTCTTTCCAAACTGCTCCATGAAAAGGAAAGTTCAACTCTGTGAGTTGAATGCACACATCATAAAGAAGTTTCAAAGAATGCTTCTGTCTAGGTATTATGTGACGATATTTCCTTTTCCACCATAGGCCTCAAAGCGCTCCAAATGAACACATGTAGATTCTACAAAAAGAGTGTTTCAAAGCTGCTCTTTCAAAAGAAGTGTTCAACTCTGTGAGTTGGATTCATACTTCACAAAGCAGTTTCACAGAACGTTTCTGTTTCGTTTTTATGGGAAGATATTCCCGTTTGCAACGAAGGCCTGAAAGGGCTCTAAGTATCCACTTGCAGATTCTGCCAAAACACAGTTTCAAAACTGCTCTATCAAAAGGAAGGCTTATCTCTCCGAGTTGAATGCACACATCATAAAGAGGTTTCTGAGAATGCTTCTGCCTGGTTTATATGTGAAGATATTTCCTTTTCCACCATAGGCCTCAAAGCGCTCCAAACGAACACTTGCAGATTCTACAAAAAGAGTGTTTCAAAACTGCTCTTTCAAAGGAAGTGTTCAACTCTGTGAGTTGGATTCATACTACACAAAGCAGTTTCACAGAACTCTTCTGTTTAGTTTTTATGGGAAGATATTCCCGTTTCCAACGAAGGCCTGAAAGGGCTCCAAATATCCACTTGCAGATTCTGCAAAAACACAGTTTCAAAACTGCTCTATCAAAAGGAAGGCTTATCTCTCTGAGTTGAATGCACACATCATAAAGAGCTTTCTGAGAATGCTTCTGCCTTGTTTATATATGAAGATATTTCTTTTTCCACCATAGGCCTCAAATCGCTCCAAATGAACACTTGCAGATTCTACAAAAAGAGTGTTTCATAACTGCTCTAGCAAAGGAAAGGTTCACCTCTGTGAGTTGAACACACACATCTCAAAGCAGTTTGTGAGAATGCTTCTGTCCAGTTTTTATGGGAAGATATTCCCGCTTCTAGCAAAGGCCTGAAAGAGCTCCAAATATCCACTTGCAGATGCTGCAAAAAGACTCTTTCCAAACTGCTCCATGAAAAAGAAGGTTCAACTCTGTGAGTTGAATGCACACATCATAAAGAAGTTTCAAAGAATGCTTCTGTCTAGGTTTTATGTGAAGATATTTCTTTTTCCACCATAGGCCTCAAAGCGCTCCAAATCAACACTTGCAGATTCTACAAAAAGAGTGTTTCATAACTGCTCTAGCAAAGGAAAGGTTCACCTCTGTGAGTTGAACACACACATCACAAAGCAGTTTGTGAGAATGCTTCTGTCCAGTTTTAATGGGAAGATATTCCCGCTTCTAACAAAGGCCTGAAAGAGCTCCAAATATCCACTTGCAGATGCTGCAAAAAGACTCTTTCCAAACTGCTCCATGAAAAGGAATGTTCAACTCTGTGAGCTGAATGCACACATCATAAAGAAGTTTCAAAGAATGCTTCTGTCTAGGTTTTATGTGACGATATTTCCCTTTCCACCATAGGCCTCAAAGCGCTCCAAATGAACACTTGCAGATTCTACAAAAAGAGTGTTTCAAAGCTGCTCTTTCAAAAGAAGTGTTCAACTCTGTGAGTTGGATTCATACTTCACAAAGCAGTTTCACAGAACGTTTCTGTTTCGTTTTTATGGGAAGATATTCCCGTTTGCAACGAAGGCCTGAAAGGGCTCTAAGTATCCACTTGCAGATTCTGCCAAAACACAGTTTCAAAACTGCTCTATCAAAAGGAAGGCTTATCTCTCCGAGTTGAATGCACACATCATAAAGAGGTTTCTGAGAATGCTTCTGCCTGGTTTATATGTGAAGATATTTCCTTTTCCACCATAGGCCTCAAAGCGCTCCAAACGAACACTTGCAGATTCTACAAAAAGAGTGTTTCAAAACTGCTCTTTCAAAGGAAGTGTTCAACTCTGTGAGTTGGATTCATACTACACAAAGCAGTTTCACAGAACTCTTCTGTTTAGTTTTTATGGGAAGATATTCCCGTTTCCAACGAAGGCCTGAAAGGGCTCCAAATATCCACTTGCAGATTCTGCAAAAACACAGTTTCAAAACTGCTCTATCAAAAGGAAGGCTTATCTCTCTGAGTTGAATGCACACATCATAAAGAGCTTTCTGAGAATGCTTCTGCCTTGTTTATATATGAAGATATTTCTTTTTCCACCATAGGCCTCAAATCGCTCCAAATGAACACTTGCAGATTCTACAAAAAGAGTGTTTCATAACTGCTCTAGCAAAGGAAAGGTTCACCTCTGTGAGTTGAACACACACATCTCAAAGCAGTTTGTGAGAATGCTTCTGTCCAGTTTTTATGGGAAGATATTCCCGCTTCTAGCAAAGGCCTGAAAGAGCTCCAAATATCCACTTGCAGATGCTGCAAAAAGACTCTTTCCAAACTGCTCCATGAAAAAGAAGGTTCAACTCTGTGAGTTGAATGCACACATCATAAAGAAGTTTCAAAGAATGCTTCTGTCTAGGTTTTATGTGAAGATATTTCTTTTTCCACCATAGGCCTCAAAGCGCTCCAAATCAACACTTGCAGATTCTACAAAAAGAGTGTTTCATAACTGCTCTAGCAAAGGAAAGGTTCACCTCTGTGAGTTGAACACACACATCACAAAGCAGTTTGTGAGAATGCTTCTGTCCAGTTTTAATGGGAAGATATTCCCGCTTCTAACAAAGGCCTGAAAGAGCTCCAAATATCCACTTGCAGATGCTGCAAAAAGACTCTTTCCAAACTGCTCCATGAAAAGGAATGTTCAACTCTGTGAGTTGAATGCACACATCATAAAGAAGTTTCAAAGAATGCTTCTGTCTAGGTTTTATGTGACGATATTTCCCTTTCCACCATAGGCCTCAAAGCGCTCCAAATGAACACTTGCAGATTCTACAAAAAGAGTGTTTCAAAGCTGCTCTTTCAAAAGAAGTGTTCAACTCTGTGAGTTGGATTCATACTTCACAAAGGAGTTTCACAGAACGCTTCTGTTTAGTTTTTATGGGAAGATATTCCCGTTTCCAACGAACGCCTGAAAGGGCTCCAAATATACACTTGCAGATTCTGCAAAAACACAGTTGCAAAACTGCTCTATCAAAAGGAAGGCTTATCTCTCCGAGTTGAATGCACACATCATAAAGAGGTTTCTGAGAATGCTTCTGCCTGGATTATATGTGAAGATATTTCCTTTTCCACCATAGGCCTCAAAGCGCTCCAAACGAACACTTGCAGATTCTACAAAAAGAGTGTTTCAAAACTGCTCTTTGAAAGGAAGTGTTCAACTCTGTGAGTTGGATTCATACTACACAAAGCAGTTTCACAGAACTCTTCTGTTTAGTTTTTAATGGAAGATATTCCCGTTTCCAACGAAGGCCTGAAAGGGCTCCAAATATCCACTTGCAGATTCTGCAAAAACACAGTTTCAAAACTGCTCTATCAAAAGGAAGGCTTATCTCTCTGAGTTGAATGCACACATCATAAAGAGCTTTCTGAGAATGCTTCTGCCTTGTTTATATATGAAGATATTTCTTTTTCCACCATAGGCCTCAAATCGCTCCAAATGAACACTTGCAGATTCTACAAAAAGAGTGTTTCATAACTGCTCTAGCAAAGGAAAGGTTCACCTCTGTGAGTTGAACACACACATCACAAAGCAGTTTGTGAGAATGCTTCTGTCCAGTTTTTATGGGAAGATATTCCCGCTTCTAACAAAGGCCTGAAAGAGCTCCAAATATCCACTTGCAGATGCTGCAAAAAGACTCTTTCCAAACTGCTCCATGAAAAGGAAGGTTCAACTCTGTGAGTTGAATGCACACATCATAAAGAAGTTTCAAAGAATGCTTCTGTCTAGGTATTATGTGACGATATTTCCTTTTCCACCATAGGCCTCAAAGCGCTCCAAATGAACACATGTAGATTCTACAAAAAGAGTGTTTCAAAGCTGCTCTTTCAAAAGAAGTGTTCAACTCTGTGAGTTGGATTCATACTTCACAAAGCAGTTTCACAGAACGTTTCTGTTTCGTTTTTATCAGAAGATATTCCCGTTTGCAACGAAGGCCTGAAAGGGCTCCAAGTATCCACTTGCAGATTCTGCCAAAACACACTTTCAAAACTGCTCTATCAAAAGGAAGGCTTATCTCTCCGAGTTGAATGCACACATCATAAAGAGGTTTCTGAGAATGCTTCTGCCTGGTTTATATGTGAAGATATTTCCTTTTCCACCATAGGCCTCAAAGCGCTCCAAACGAACACTTGCAGATTCTACAAAAAGAGTGTTTCAAAACTGCTCTTTCAAAGGAAGTGTTCAACTCTGTGATTTGGATTCATACTACACAAAGCAGTTTCACAGAACTCTTCTGTTTAGTTTTTATGGGAAGATATTCCCGTTTCCAACGAAGGCCTGAAAGGGCTCCAAATATCCACTTGCAGATTCTGCAAAAACACAGGTTCAAAACTGCTCTATCAAAAGGAAGGCTTATCTCTCTGAGTTGAATGCACACATCATAAAGAGCTTTCTGAGAATGCTTCTGCCTTGTTTATATATGAAGATATTTCTTTTTCCACCATAGGCCTCCAAGCGCTCCAAATGAACACTTGCAGATTCTACAAAAAGAGTGTTTCATAACTGCTCTAGCAAAGGAAAGGTTCACCTCTGTGAGTTGAACACACACATCACAAAGCAGTTTGTGAGAATGCTTCGGTTTAGTTTTTATGGGAAGATATTCCCGCTTCTAACAAAGGCCTGAAAGAGCTCCAAATATCCACTTGCAGATGCTGCAAAAAGACTCTTTCCAAACTGCTCCATGAAAAAGAAGGTTCAACTCTGTGAGTTGAATGCACACATCATAAAGAAGTTTCAAAGAATGCTTCTGTCTAGGTTTTATGTGAAGATATTTCTTTTTCCACCATAGGCCTCAAAGCGCTCCAAATGAACACTTGCAGATTCTGCAAAAAGAGTGTTTCATAACTGCTCTAGCAAAGGAAAGGTTCACCTCTGTGAGTTGAACACACACATCACAAAGCAGTTTGTGAGAATGCTTCTGTCCAGTTTTAATGGGAAGATATTCCCGCTTCTAACAAAGGCCTGAAAGAGCTCCAAATATCCACTTGCAGATGCTGCAAAAAGACTCTTTCCAAACTGCTCCATGAAAAGGAATGTTCAACTCTGTGAGTTGAATGCACACATCATAAAGAAGTTTCAAAGAATGCTTCTGTCTAGGTTTTATGTGAAGATATTTCCTTTTCCACCATAGGCCTCAAAGCGCTCCAAATGAACACTTGCAGATTCTACAAAAAGAGTGTTTCAAAGCGGCTCTTTCAAAAGAAGTGTTCAACTCTGTGAGTTGGATTCATACTTCACAAAGGAGTTTCACAGAACGCTTCTGTTTAGTTTTTATGGGAAGATATTCCCGTTTCCAACGAACGCCTGAAAGGGCTCCAAATATACACTTGCAGATTCTGCAAAAACACAGTTGCAAAACTGCTCTATCAAAAGGAAGGCTTATCTCTCCGAGTTGAATGCACACATCATAAAGAGGTTTCTGAGAATGCTTCTGCCTGGATTATATGTGAAGATATTTCCTTTTCCACCATAGGCCTCAAAGCGCTCCAAACGAACACTTGCAGATTCTACAAAAAGAGTGTTTCAAAACTGCTCTTTGAAAGGAAGTGTTCAACTCTGTGAGTTGGATTCATACTACACAAAGCAGTTTCACAGAACTCTTCTGTTTAGTTTTTATGGGAAGATATTCCCGTTTCCAACGAAGGCCTGAAAGGGCTCCAAATATCCACTTGCAGATTCTGCAAAAACACAGTTTCAAAACTGCTCTATCAAAAGGAAGGCTTATCTCTCTGAGTTGAATGCACACATCATAAAGAGCTTTCTGAGAATGCTTCTGCCTTGTTTATATATGAAGATATTTCTTTTTCCACCATAGGCCTCAAATCGCTCCAAATGAACACTTGCAGATTCTACAAAAAGAGTGTTTCATAACTGCTCTAGCAAAGGAAAGGTTCACCTCTGTGAGTTGAACACACACATCACAAAGCAGTTTGTGAGAATGCTTCTGTCCAGTTTTTATGGGAAGATATTCCCGCTTCTAACAAAGGCCTGAAAGAGCTCCAAATATCCACTTGCAGATGCTGCAAAAAGACTCTTTCCAAACTGCTCCATGAAAAGGAAAGTTCAACTCTGTGAGTTGAATGCACACATCATAAAGAAGTTTCAAAGAATGCTTCTGTCTAGGTATTATGTGACGATATTTCCTTTTCCACCATAGGCCTCAAAGCGCTCCAAATGAACACATGTAGATTCTACAAAAAGAGTGTTTCAAAGCTGCTCTTTCAAAAGAAGTGTTCAACTCTGTGAGTTGGATTCATACTTCACAAAGCAGTTTCACAGAACGTTTCTGTTTCGTTTTTATCAGAAGATATTCCCGTTTGCAACGAAGGCCTGAAAGGGCTCCAAGTATCCACTTGCAGATTCTGCCAAAACACAGTTTCAAAACTGCTCTATCAAAAGGAAGGCTTATCTCTCCGAGTTGAATGCACACATCATAAAGAGGTTTCTGAGAATGCTTCTGCCTGGTTTATATGTGAAGATATTTCCTTTTCCACCATAGGCCTCAAAGCGCTCCAAACGAACACTTGCAGATTCTACAAAAAGAGTGTTTCAAAACTGCTCTTTCAAAAGAAGTGTTCATCTCTGTGAGTTGGATTCATACTACACAAAGCAGTTTCACAGAACTCTTCTGTTTAGTTTTTATGGGAAGATATTCCCGTTTCCAACGAAGGCCTGAAAGGGCTCCAAATATCCACTTGCAGATTCTGCAAAAACACAGGTTCAAAACTGCTCTATCAAAAGGAAGGCTTATCTCTCTGAGTTGAATGCACATATCATAAAGGGGTTTCTGAGAATGCTTCTGCCTTGTTTATATATGAAGATATTTCTTTTTCCACCATAGGCCTCAAATCGCTCCAAATGAACACTTGCAGATTCTACAAAAAGAGTGTTTCATAACTGCTCTAGCAAAGGAAAGGTTCACCTCTGTGAGTTGAACACACACATCACAAAGCAGTTTGTGAGAATGCTTCGGTTTAGTTTTTATGGGAAGATATTCCCGCTTCTAACAAAGGCCTGAAAGAGCTCCAAATATCCACTTGCAGATGCTGCAAAAAGACTCTTTCCAAACTGCTCCATGAAAAAGAAGGTTCAACTCTGTGAGTTGAATGCACACATCATAAAGAAGTTTCAAAGAATGCTTCTGTCTAGGTTTTATGTGAAGATATTTCTTTTTCCACCATAGGCCTCAAAGCGCTCCAAATGAACACTTGCAGATTCTACAAAAAGAGTGTTTCATAACTGCTCTAGCAAAGGAAAGGTTCACCTCTGTGAGTTGAACACACACATCACAAAGCAGTTTGTGAGAATGCTTCTGTCCAGTTTTAATGGGAAGATATTCCCGCTTCTAACAAAGGCCTGAAAGAGCTCCAAATATCCACTTGCAGATGCGGCAAAAAGACTCTTTCCAAACTGCTCCATGAAAAGGAATGTTCATCTCTGTGAGTTGAATGCACACATCATAAAGAAGTTTCAAAGAATGCTTCTGTCTAGGTTTTATGTGAAGATATTTCCCTTTCCACCATAGGCCTCAAAGCGCTCCAAATGAACACTTGCAGATTCTACAAAAAGAGTGTTTCAAAGCTGCTCTTTCAAAAGAAGTGTTCAACTCTGTGAGTTGGATTCATACTTCACAAAGGAGTTTCACAGAACGTTTCTGTTTAGTTTTTATGGGAAGATATTCCCGTTTGCAACCAAAGCCTGAAAGGGCTCTAAGTATCCACTTGCAGATTCTGCAAAAACACAGTTGCAAAACTGCTCTATCAAAAGGAAGGCTTATCTCTCCGAGTTGAATGCACACATCATAAAGAGGTTTCTGAGAATGCTTCTGCCTGGTTTATATGTGAAGATATGTCCTTTTCCACCATAGGCCTCAAAGCGCTCCAAACGAACACTTGCAGATTCTACAAAAAGAGTGTTTCAAAACTGCTCTTTGAAAGGAAGTGTTCAACTCTGTGAGTTGGATTCATACTACACAAAGCAGTTTCACAGAACTCTTCTGTTTAGTTTTTATGGGAAGATATTCCCGTTTCCAACGAAGGCCTGAAAGGGCTCCAAATATCCACTTGCAGATTCTGCAAAAACACAGTTTCAAAACTGCTCTATCAAAAGGAAGGCTTATCTCTCTGAGTTGAATGCACACATCATAAAGAGCTTTCTGAGAATGCTTCTGCCTTGTTTATATATGCAGATATTTCTTTTTCCACCATAGGCCTCAAATCGCTCCAAATGAACACTTGCAGATTCTACAAAAAGGGTGTTTCATAACTGCTCTAGCAAAGGAAAGGTTCACCTCTGTGAGTTGAACACACACATCACAAAGCAGTTTGTGAGAATGCTTCTGTCCAGTTTTTATGGGAAGATATTCCCGCTTCTAACAAAGGCCTGAAAGAGCTCCAAATATCCACTTGCAGATGCTGCAAAAAGACTCTTTCCAAACTGCTCCATGAAAAGGAAGGTTCAACTCTGTGAGTTGAATGCACACATCATAAAGAAGTTTCAAAGAATGCTTCTATCTAGGTATTATGTGACGATATTTCCTTTTCCACCATAGGCCTCAAAGCGCTCCAAATGAACACATGTAGATTCTACAAAAAGAGTGTTTCAAAGCTGCTCTTTCAAAAGAAGTGTTCAACTCTGTGAGTTGGATTCATACTTCACAAAGCAGTTTCACAGAACGTTTCTCTTTCGTTTTTATCAGAAGATATTCCCGTTTGCAACGAAGGCCTGAAAGGGCTCCAAGTATCCACTTGCAGATTCTGCCAAAACACAGTTTCAAAACTGCTCTATCAAAAGGAAGGCTTATCTCTCCGAGTTGAATGCACACATCATAAAGAGGTTTCTGAGAATGCTTCTGCCTGGTTTATATGTGAAGATATTTCCTTTCCACCATAGGCCTCAAAGCGCTCCAAACGAACACTTGCAGATTCTACAAAAAGAGTGTTTCAAAACTGCTCTTTCAAAAGAAGTGTTCAACTCTGTGAGTTGGATTCATACTACACAAAGCAGTTTCACAGAACTCTTCTGTTTAGTTTTTATGGGAAGATATTCCCGTTTCCAACGAAGGCCTGAAAGGGCTCCAAATATCCACTTGCAGATTCTGCAAAAACACAGGTTCAAAACTGCTCTATCAAAAGGAAGGCTTATCTCTCTGAGTTGAATGCACATATCATAAAGGGGTTTCTGAGAATGCTTCTGCCTTGTTTATATATGAAGATATTTCTTTTTCCACCATAGGCCTCAAATCGCTCCAAATGAACACTTGCAGATTCTACAAAAAGAGTGTTTCATAACTGCTCTAGCAAAGGAAAGGTTCACCTCTGTGAGTTGAACACACACATCTCAAAGCAGTTTGTGAGAATGCTTCTGTCCAGTTTTTATGGGAAGATATTCCCGCTTCTAGCAAAGGCCTGAAAGAGCTCCAAATATCCACTTGCAGATGCTGCAAAAAGACTCTTTCCAAACTGCTCCATGAAAAAAAGGTTCAACTCTGTGAGTTGAATGCACACATCATAAAGAAGTTTCAAAGAATGCTTCTGTCTAGGTTTTATGTGAAGATATTTCTTTTTCCACCATAGGCCTCAAAGCGCTCCAAATCAACACTTGCAGATTCTACAAAAAGAGTGTTTCATAACTGCTCTAGCAAAGGAAAGGTTCACCTCTGTGAGTTGAACACACACATCACAAAGCAGTTTGTGAGAATGCTTCTGTCCAGTTTTAATGGGAAGATATTCCCGCTTCTAACAAAGGCCTGAAAGAGCTCCAAATATCCACTTGCAGATGCTGCAAAAAGACTCTTTCCAAACTGCTCCATGAAAAGGAATGTTCAACTCTGTGAGTTGAATGCACACATCATAAAGAAGTTTCAAAGAATGCTTCTGTCTAGGTTTTATGTGACGATATTTCCCTTTCCACCATAGGCCTCAAAGCGCTCCAAATGAACACTTGCAGATTCTACAAAAAGAGTGTTTCAAAGCTGCTCTTTCAAAAGAAGTGTTCAACTCTGTGAGTTGGATTCATACTTCACAAAGCAGTTTCACAGAACGTTTCTGTTTCGTTTTTATGGGAAGATATTCCCGTTTGCAACGAAAGCCTGAAAGGGCTCTAAGTATCCACTTGGAGATTCTGCCAAAACACACTTTCAAAACTGCTCTATCAAAAGGAAGGCTTATCTCTCCGAGTTGAATGCACACATCATAAAGAGGTTTCTGAGAATGCTTCTGCCTGGTTTATATGTGAAGATATTTCCTTTTCCACCATAGGCCTCAAAGCGCTCCAAACGAACACTTGCAGATTCTACAAAAAGAGTGTTTCAAAACTGCTCTTTCAAAGGAAGTGTTCAACTCTGTGATTTGGATTCATACTACACAAAGCAGTTTCACAGAACTCTTCTGTTTAGTTTTTATGGGAAGATATTCCCGTTTCCAACGAAGGCCTGAAAGGGCTCCAAATATCCACTTGCAGATTCTGCAAAAACACAGGTTCAAAACTGCTCTATCAAAAGGAAGGCTTATCTCTCTGAGTTGAATGCACACATCATAAAGGGGTTTCTGAGAATGCTTCTGCCTTGTTTATATATGAAGATATTTCTTTTTCCACCATAGGCCTCAAATCGCTCCAAATGAACACTTGCAGATTCTACAAAAAGAGTGTTTCATAACTGCTCTAGCAAAGGAAAGGTTCACCTCTGTGAGTTGAACACACACATCACAAAGCAGTTTGTGAGAATGCCTCGGTTTAGTATTTATGGGAAGATATTCCCGCTTCTAACAAAGGCCTGAAAGAGCTCCAAATATCCACTTGCAGATGCTGCAAAAAGACTCTTTCCAAACTGCTCCATGAAAAGGAAAGTTCAACTCTGTGAGTTGAATGCACACATCATAAAGAAGTTTCAAAGAATGCTTCTGTCTAGGTATTATGTGACGATATTTCCTTTTCCACCATAGGCCTCAAAGCGCTCCAAATGAACACATGTAGATTCTACAAAAAGAGTGTTTAAAAGCTGCGCTTTCAAAAGAAGTGTTCAACTCTGTGAGTTGGATTCATACTTCACAAAGCAGTTTCACAGAACGTTTCTGTTTCGTTTTTATCGGAAGATATTCCCGTTTGCAACGAAGGCCTGAAAGGACTCTAAGTATCCAATTGCAGATTCTACCAAAACACAGTTTCAAAACTGCTCTATCAAAAGGAAGGCTTATCTCTCCGAGTTGAATGCACACATCATAAAGAGCTTTCTGAGAATGCTTCTGCCTTGTTTATATATGAAGATATTTCTTTTTCCACCATAGGCCTCAAATCGCTCCAAATGAACACTTGCAGATTCTACAAAAAGAGTGTTTCATAACTGCTCTAGCAAAGGAAAGGTTCACCTCTGTGAGTTGAACACACACATCACAAAGCAGTTTGTGAGAATGCTTCTGTCCAGTTTTTATGGGAAGATATTCCCGCTTCTAACAAAGGCCTGAAAGAGCTCCAAATATCCACTTGCAGATACTGCAAAAAGACTCTTTCCAAACTGCTCCATGAAAAGGAAAGTTCAACTCTGTGAGTTGAATGCACACATCATAAAGAAGTTTCAAAGAATGCTTCTGTCTAGGTATTATGTGACGATAATTCCTTTTCCACCATAGGCCTCAAAGCGCTCCAAATGAACACATGTAGATTCTACAAAAAGAGTGTTTCAAAGCTGCTCTTTCAAAAGAAGTGTTCAACTCTGTGAGTTGGATTCATACTTCACAAAGCAGTTTCACAGAACGTTTCTGTTTCGTTTTTATGGGAAGATATTCCCGTTTGCAACGAAGGCCTGAAAGGGCTCTAAGTATCCACTTGCAGATTCTGCCAAAACACAGTTTCAAAACTGCTCTATCAAAAGGAAGGCTTATCTCTCCGAGTTGAATGCACACATCATAAAGAGGTTTCTGAGAATGCTTCTGCCTGGTTTATATGTGAAGATATTTCCTTTTCCACCATAGGCCTCAAAGCGCTCCAAACGAACACTTGCAGATTCTACAAAAAGAGTGTTTCAAAACTGCTCTTTCAAAGGAAGTGTTCAACTCTGTGAGTTGGATTCATACTACACAAAGCAGTTTCACAGAACTCTTCTGTTTAGTTTTTATGGGAAGATATTCCCGTTTCCAACGAAGGCCTGAAAGGGCTCCAAATATCCACTTGCAGATTCTGCAAAAACACAGTTTCAAAACTGCTCTATCAAAAGGAAGGCTTATCTCTCTGAGTTGAATGCACACATCATAAAGAGCTTTCTGAGAATGCTTCTGCCTTGTTTATATATGAAGATATTTCTTTTTCCACCATAGGCCTCAAATCGCTCCAAATGAACACTTGCAGATTCTACAAAAAGAGTGTTTCATAACTGCTCTAGCAAAGGAAAGGTTCACCTCTGTGAGTTGAACACACACATCTCAAAGCAGTTTGTGAGAATGCTTCTGTCCAGTTTTTATGGGAAGATATTCCCGCTTCTAGCAAAGGCCTGAAAGAGCTCCAAATATCCACTTGCAGATGCTGCAAAAAGACTCTTTCCAAACTGCTCCATGAAAAAGAAGGTTCAACTCTGTGAGTTGAATGCACACATCATAAAGAAGTTTCAAAGAATGCTTCTGTCTAGGTTTTATGTGAAGATATTTCTTTTTCCACCATAGGCCTCAAAGCGCTCCAAATCAACACTTGCAGATTCTACAAAAAGAGTGTTTCATAACTGCTCTAGCAAAGGAAAGGTTCACCTCTGTGAGTTGAACACACACATCACAAAGCAGTTTGTGAGAATGCTTCTGTCCAGTTTTAATGGGAAGATATTCCCGCTTCTAACAAAGGCCTGAAAGAGCTCCAAATATCCACTTGCAGATGCTGCAAAAAGACTCTTTCCAAACTGCTCCATGAAAAGGAATGTTCAACTCTGTGAGCTGAATGCACACATCATAAAGAAGTTTCAAAGAATGCTTCTGTCTAGGTTTTATGTGACGATATTTCCCTTTCCACCATAGGCCTCAAAGCGCTCCAAATGAACACTTGCAGATTCTACAAAAAGAGTGTTTCAAAGCTGCTCTTTCAAAAGAAGTGTTCAACTCTGTGAGTTGGATTCATACTTCACAAAGCAGTTTCACAGAACGTTTCTGTTTCGTTTTTATGGGAAGATATTCCCGTTTGCAACGAAGGCCTGAAAGGGCTCTAAGTATCCACTTGCAGATTCTGCCAAAACACAGTTTCAAAACTGCTCTATCAAAAGGAAGGCTTATCTCTCCGAGTTGAATGCACACATCATAAAGAGGTTTCTGAGAATGCTTCTGCCTGGTTTATATGTGAAGATATTTCCTTTTCCACCATAGGCCTCAAAGCGCTCCAAACGAACACTTCCAGATTCTACAAAAAGAGTGTTTCAAAACTGCTCTTTCAAAGGAAGTGTTCAACTCTGTGAGTTGGATTCATACTACACAAAGCAGTTTCACAGAACTCTTCTGTTTAGTTTTTATGGGAAGATATTCCCGTTTCCAACGAAGGCCTGAAAGGGCTCCAAATATCCACTTGCAGATTCTGCAAAAACACAGTTTCAAAACTGCTCTATCAAAAGGAAGGCTTATCTCTCTGAGTTGAATGCACACATCATAAAGAGCTTTCTGAGAATGCTTCTGCCTTGTTTATATATGAAGATATTTCTTTTTCCACCATAGGCCTCAAATCGCTCCAAATGAACACTTGCAGATTCTACAAAAAGAGTGTTTCATAACTGCTCTAGCAAAGGAAAGGTTCACCTCTGTGAGTTGAACACACACATCTCAAAGCAGTTTGTGAGAATGCTTCTGTCCAGTTTTTATGGGAAGATATTCCCGCTTCTAGCAAAGGCCTGAAAGAGCTCCAAATATCCACTTGCAGATGCTGCAAAAAGACTCTTTCCAAACTGCTCCATGAAAAAGAAGGTTCAACTCTGTGAGTTGAATGCACACATCATAAAGAAGTTTCAAAGAATGCTTCTGTCTAGGTTTTATGTGAAGATATTTCTTTTTCCACCATAGGCCTCAAAGCGCTCCAAATCAACACTTGCAGATTCTACAAAAAGAGTGTTTCATAACTGCTCTAGCAAAGGAAAGGTTCACCTCTGTGAGTTGAACACACACATCACAAAGCAGTTTGTGAGAATGCTTCTGTCCAGTTTTAATGGGAAGATATTCCCGCTTCTAACAAAGGCCTGAAAGAGCTCCAAATATCCACTTGCAGATGCTGCAAAAAGACTCTTTCCAAACTGCTCCATGAAAAGGAATGTTCAACTCTGTGAGTTGAATGCACACATCATAAAGAAGTTTCAAAGAATGCTTCTGTCTAGGTTTTATGTGACGATATTTCCCTTTCCACCATAGGCCTCAAAGCGCTCCAAATGAACACTTGCAGATTCTACAAAAAGAGTGTTTCAAAGCTGCTCTTTCAAAAGAAGTGTTCAACTCTGTGAGTTGGATTCATACTTCACAAAGCAGTTTCACAGAACGTTTCTGTTTCGTTTTTATGGGAAGATATTCCCGTTTGCAACGAAAGCCTGAAAGGGCTCTAAGTATCCACTTGCAGATTCTGCCAAAACACACTTTCAAAACTGCTCTATCAAAAGGAAGGCTTATCTCTCCGAGTTGAATGCACACATCATAAAGAGGTTTCTGAGAATGCTTCTGCCTGGTTTATATGTGAAGATATTTCCTTTTCCACCATAGGCCTCAAAGCGCTCCAAACGAACACTTGCAGATTCTACAAAAAGAGTGTTTCAAAACTGCTCTTTCAAAGGAAGTGTTCAACTCTGTGAGTTGGATTCATACTACACAAAGCAGTTTCACAGAACTCTTCTGTTTAGTTTTTATGGGAAGATATTCCCGTTTCCAACGAAGGCCTGAAAGGGCTCCAAATATCCACTTGCAGATTCTGCAAAAACACAGTTTCAAAACTGCTCTATCAAAAGGAAGGCTTATCTCTCTGAGTTGAATGCACACATCATAAAGAGCTTTCTGAGAATGCTTCTGCCTTGTTTATATATGAAGATATTTCTTTTTCCACCATAGGCCTCAAATCGCTCCAAATGAACACTTGCAGATTCTACAAAAAGAGTGTTTCATAACTGCTCTAGCAAAGGAAAGGTTCACCTCTGTGAGTTGAACACACACATCTCAAAGCAGTTTGTGAGAATGCTTCTGTCCAGTTTTTATGGGAAGATATTCCCGCTTCTAGCAAAGGCCTGAAAGAGCTCCAAATATCCACTTGCAGATGCTGCAAAAAGACTCTTTCCAAACTGCTCCATGAAAAAGAAGGTTCAACTCTGTGAGTTGAATGCACACATCATAAAGAAGTTTCAAAGAATGCTTCTGTCTAGGTTTTATGTGAAGATATTTCTTTTTCCACCATAGGCCTCAAAGCGCTCCAAATCAACACTTGCAGATTCTACAAAAAGAGTGTTTCATAACTGCTCTAGCAAAGGAAAGGTTCACCTCTGTGAGTTGAACACACACATCACAAAGCAGTTTGTGAGAATGCTTCTGTCCAGTTTTAATGGGAAGATATTCCCGCTTCTAACAAAGGCCTGAAAGAGCTCCAAATATCCACTTGCAGATGCTGCAAAAAGACTCTTTCCAAACTGCTCCATGAAAAGGAATGTTCAACTCTGTGAGTTGAATGCACACATCATAAAGAAGTTTCAAAGAATGCTTCTGTCTAGGTTTTATGTGACGATATTTCCCTTTCCACCATAGGCCTCAAAGCGCTCCAAATGAACACTTGCAGATTCTACAAAAAGAGTGTTTCAAAGCTGCTCTTTCAAAAGAAGTGTTCAACTCTGTGAGTTGGATTCATACTTCACAAAGCAGTTTCACAGAACGTTTCTGTTTCGTTTTTATGGGAAGATATTCCCGTTTGCAACGAAAGCCTGAAAGGGCTCTAAGTATCCACTTGCAGATTCTGCCAAAACACACTTTCAAAACTGCTCTATCAAAAGGAAGGCTTATCTCTCCGAGTTGAATGCACACATCATAAAGAGGTTTCTGAGAATGCTTCTGCCTGGTTTATATGTGAAGATATTTCCTTTTCCACCATAGGCCTCAAAGCGCTCCAAACGAACACTTGCAGATTCTACAAAAAGAGTGTTTCAAAACTGCTCTTTCAAAGGAAGTGTTCAACTCTGTGATTTGGATTCATACTACACAAAGCAGTTTCACAGAACTCTTCTGTTTAGTTTTTATGGGAAGATATTCCCGTTTCCAACGAAGGCCTGAAAGGGCTCCAAATATCCACTTGCAGATTCTGCAAAAACACAGGTTCAAAACTGCTCTATCAAAAGGAAGGCTTATCTCTCTGAGTTGAATGCACACATCATAAAGGGGTTTCTGAGAATGCTTCTGCCTTGTTTATATATGAAGATATTTCTTTTTCCACCATAGGCCTCAAATCGCTCCAAATGAACACTTGCAGATTCTACAAAAAGAGTGTTTCATAACTGCTCTAGCAAAGGAAAGGTTCACCTCTGTGAGTTGAACACACACATCACAAAGCAGTTTGTGAGAATGCTTCTGTCCAGTTTTTATGGGAAGATATTCCCGCTTCTAACAAAGGCCTGAAAGAGCTCCAAATATCCACTTGCAGATGCTGCAAAAAGACTCTTTCCAAACTGCTCCATGAAAAAGAAGGTTCAACTCTGTGAGTTGAATGCACACATCATAAAGAAGTTTCAAAGAATGCTTCTGTCTAGGTTTTATGTGAAGATATTTCTTTTTCCACCATAGGCCTCAAAGCGCTCCAAATCAACACTTGCAGATTCTACAAAAAGAGTGTTTCATAACTGCTCTAGCAAAGGAAAGGTTCACCTCTGTGAGTTGAACACACACATCACAAAGCAGTTTGTGAGAATGCTTCTGTCCAGTTTTAATGGGAAGATATTCCCGCTTCTAACAAAGGCCTGAAAGAGCTCCAAATATCCACTTGCAGATGCTGCAAAAAGACTCTTTCCAAACTGCTCCATGAAAAGGAATGTTCAACTCTGTGAGCTGAATGCACACATCATAAAGAAGTTTCAAAGAATGCTTCTGTCTAGGTTTTATGTGACGATATTTCCCTTTCCACCATAGGCCTCAAAGCGCTCCAAATGAACACTTGCAGATTCTACAAAAAGAGTGTTTCAAAGCTGCTCTTTCAAAAGAAGTGTTCAACTCTGTGAGTTGGATTCATACTTCACAAAGCAGTTTCACAGAACGTTTCTGTTTCGTTTTTATGGGAAGATATTCCCGTTTGCAACGAAGGCCTGAAAGGGCTCTAAGTATCCACTTGCAGATTCTGCCAAAACACAGTTTCAAAACTGCTCTATCAAAAGGAAGGCTTATCTCTCCGAGTTGAATGCACACATCATAAAGAGGTTTCTGAGAATGCTTCTGCCTGGTTTATATGTGAAGATATTTCCTTTTCCACCATAGGCCTCAAAGCGCTCCAAACGAACACTTGCAGATTCTACAAAAAGAGTGTTTCAAAACTGCTCTTTCAAAGGAAGTGTTCAACTCTGTGAGTTGGATTCATACTACACAAAGCAGTTTCACAGAACTCTTCTGTTTAGTTTTTATGGGAAGATATTCCCGTTTCCAACGAAGGCCTGAAAGGGCTCCAAATATCCACTTGCAGATTCTGCAAAAACACAGTTTCAAAACTGCTCTATCAAAAGGAAGGCTTATCTCTCTGAGTTGAATGCACACATCATAAAGAGCTTTCTGAGAATGCTTCTGCCTTGTTTATATATGAAGATATTTCTTTTTCCACCATAGGCCTCAAATCGCTCCAAATGAACACTTGCAGATTCTACAAAAAGAGTGTTTCATAACTGCTCTAGCAAAGGAAAGGTTCACCTCTGTGAGTTGAACACACACATCTCAAAGCAGTTTGTGAGAATGCTTCTGTCCAGTTTTTATGGGAAGATATTCCCGCTTCTAGCAAAGGCCTGAAAGAGCTCCAAATATCCACTTGCAGATGCTGCAAAAAGACTCTTTCCAAACTGCTCCATGAAAAAGAAGGTTCAACTCTGTGAGTTGAATGCACACATCATAAAGAAGTTTCAAAGAATGCTTCTGTCTAGGTTTTATGTGAAGATATTTCTTTTTCCACCATAGGCCTCAAAGCGCTCCAAATCAACACTTGCAGATTCTACAAAAAGAGTGTTTCATAACTGCTCTAGCAAAGGAAAGGTTCACCTCTGTGAGTTGAACACACACATCACAAAGCAGTTTGTGAGAATGCTTCTGTCCAGTTTTAATGGGAAGATATTCCCGCTTCTAACAAAGGCCTGAAAGAGCTCCAAATATCCACTTGCAGATGCTGCAAAAAGACTCTTTCCAAACTGCTCCATGAAAAGGAATGTTCAACTCTGTGAGTTGAATGCACACATCATAAAGAAGTTTCAAAGAATGCTTCTGTCTAGGTTTTATGTGACGATATTTCCCTTTCCACCATAGGCCTCAAAGCGCTCCAAATGAACACTTGCAGATTCTACAAAAAGAGTGTTTCAAAGCTGCTCTTTCAAAAGAAGTGTTCAACTCTGTGAGTTGGATTCATACTTCACAAAGCAGTTTCACAGAACGTTTCTGTTTCGTTTTTATGGGAAGATATTCCCGTTTGCAACGAAAGCCTGAAAGGGCTCTAAGTATCCACTTGCAGATTCTGCCAAAACACACTTTCAAAACTGCTCTATCAAAAGGAAGGCTTATCTCTCCGAGTTGAATGCACACATCATAAAGAGGTTTCTGAGAATGCTTCTGCCTGGTTTATATGTGAAGATATTTCCTTTTCCACCATAGGCCTCAAAGCGCTCCAAACGAACACTTGCAGATTCTACAAAAAGAGTGTTTCAAAACTGCTCTTTCAAAGGAAGTGTTCAACTCTGTGAGTTGGATTCATACTACACAAAGCAGTTTCACAGAACTCTTCTGTTTAGTTTTTATGGGAAGATATTCCCGTTTCCAACGAAGGCCTGAAAGGGCTCCAAATATCCACTTGCAGATTCTGCAAAAACACAGTTTCAAAACTGCTCTATCAAAAGGAAGGCTTATCTCTCTGAGTTGAATGCACACATCATAAAGAGCTTTCTGAGAATGCTTCTGCCTTGTTTATATATGAAGATATTTCTTTTTCCACCATAGGCCTCAAATCGCTCCAAATGAACACTTGCAGATTCTACAAAAAGAGTGTTTCATAACTGCTCTAGCAAAGGAAAGGTTCACCTCTGTGAGTTGAACACACACATCTCAAAGCAGTTTGTGAGAATGCTTCTGTCCAGTTTTTATGGGAAGATATTCCCGCTTCTAGCAAAGGCCTGAAAGAGCTCCAAATATCCACTTGCAGATGCTGCAAAAAGACTCTTTCCAAACTGCTCCATGAAAAAGAAGGTTCAACTCTGTGAGTTGAATGCACACATCATAAAGAAGTTTCAAAGAATGCTTCTGTCTAGGTTTTATGTGAAGATATTTCTTTTTCCACCATAGGCCTCAAAGCGCTCCAAATCAACACTTGCAGATTCTACAAAAAGAGTGTTTCATAACTGCTCTAGCAAAGGAAAGGTTCACCTCTGTGAGTTGAACACACACATCACAAAGCAGTTTGTGAGAATGCTTCTGTCCAGTTTTAATGGGAAGATATTCCCGCTTCTAACAAAGGCCTGAAAGAGCTCCAAATATCCACTTGCAGATGCTGCAAAAAGACTCTTTCCAAACTGCTCCATGAAAAGGAATGTTCAACTCTGTGAGTTGAATGCACACATCATAAAGAAGTTTCAAAGAATGCTTCTGTCTAGGTTTTATGTGACGATATTTCCCTTTCCACCATAGGCCTCAAAGCGCTCCAAATGAACACTTGCAGATTCTACAAAAAGAGTGTTTCAAAGCTGCTCTTTCAAAAGAAGTGTTCAACTCTGTGAGTTGGATTCATACTTCACAAAGCAGTTTCACAGAACGTTTCTGTTTCGTTTTTATGGGAAGATATTCCCGTTTGCAACGAAAGCCTGAAAGGGCTCTAAGTATCCACTTGCAGATTCTGCCAAAACACACTTTCAAAACTGCTCTATCAAAAGGAAGGCTTATCTCTCCGAGTTGAATGCACACATCATAAAGAGGTTTCTGAGAATGCTTCTGCCTGGTTTATATGTGAAGATATTTCCTTTTCCACCATAGGCCTCAAAGCGCTCCAAACGAACACTTGCAGATTCTACAAAAAGAGTGTTTCAAAACTGCTCTTTCAAAGGAAGTGTTCAACTCTGTGATTTGGATTCATACTACACAAAGCAGTTTCACAGAACTCTTCTGTTTAGTTTTTATGGGAAGATATTCCCGTTTCCAACGAAGGCCTGAAAGGGCTCCAAATATCCACTTGCAGATTCTGCAAAAACACAGGTTCAAAACTGCTCTATCAAAAGGAAGGCTTATCTCTCTGAGTTGAATGCACACATCATAAAGGGGTTTCTGAGAATGCTTCTGCCTTGTTTATATATGAAGATATTTCTTTTTCCACCATAGGCCTCAAATCGCTCCAAATGAACACTTGCAGATTCTACAAAAAGAGTGTTTCATAACTGCTCTAGCAAAGGAAAGGTTCACCTCTGTGAGTTGAACACACACATCACAAAGCAGTTTGTGAGAATGCTTCTGTCCAGTTTTTATGGGAAGATATTCCCGCTTCTAACAAAGGCCTGAAAGAGCTCCAAATATCCACTTGCAGATGCTGCAAAAAGACTCTTTCCAAACTGCTCCATGAAAAAGAAGGTTCAACTCTGTGAGTTGAATGCACACATCATAAAGAAGTTTCAAAGAATGCTTCTGTCTAGGTTTTATGTGAAGATATTTCTTTTTCCACCATAGGCCTCAAAGCGCTCCAAATCAACACTTGCAGATTCTACAAAAAGAGTGTTTCATAACTGCTCTAGCAAAGGAAAGGTTCACCTCTGTGAGTTGAACACACACATCACAAAGCAGTTTGTGAGAATGCTTCTGTCCAGTTTTAATGGGAAGATATTCCCGCTTCTAACAAAGGCCTGAAAGAGCTCCAAATATCCACTTGCAGATGCTGCAAAAAGACTCTTTCCAAACTGCTCCATGAAAAGGAATGTTCAACTCTGTGAGCTGAATGCACACATCATAAAGAAGTTTCAAAGAATGCTTCTGTCTAGGTTTTATGTGACGATATTTCCCTTTCCACCATAGGCCTCAAAGCGCTCCAAATGAACACTTGCAGATTCTACAAAAAGAGTGTTTCAAAGCTGCTCTTTCAAAAGAAGTGTTCAACTCTGTGAGTTGGATTCATACTTCACAAAGCAGTTTCACAGAACGTTTCTGTTTCGTTTTTATGGGAAGATATTCCCGTTTGCAACGAAGGCCTGAAAGGGCTCTAAGTATCCACTTGCAGATTCTGCCAAAACACAGTTTCAAAACTGCTCTATCAAAAGGAAGGCTTATCTCTCCGAGTTGAATGCACACATCATAAAGAGGTTTCTGAGAATGCTTCTGCCTGGTTTATATGTGAAGATATTTCCTTTTCCACCATAGGCCTCAAAGCGCTCCAAACGAACACTTGCAGATTCTACAAAAAGAGTGTTTCAAAACTGCTCTTTCAAAGGAAGTGTTCAACTCTGTGAGTTGGATTCATACTACACAAAGCAGTTTCACAGAACTCTTCTGTTTAGTTTTTATGGGAAGATATTCCCGTTTCCAACGAAGGCCTGAAAGGGCTCCAAATATCCACTTGCAGATTCTGCAAAAACACAGTTTCAAAACTGCTCTATCAAAAGGAAGGCTTATCTCTCTGAGTTGAATGCACACATCATAAAGAGCTTTCTGAGAATGCTTCTGCCTTGTTTATATATGAAGATATTTCTTTTTCCACCATAGGCCTCAAATCGCTCCAAATGAACACTTGCAGATTCTACAAAAAGAGTGTTTCATAACTGCTCTAGCAAAGGAAAGGTTCACCTCTGTGAGTTGAACACACACATCTCAAAGCAGTTTGTGAGAATGCTTCTGTCCAGTTTTTATGGGAAGATATTCCCGCTTCTAGCAAAGGCCTGAAAGAGCTCCAAATATCCACTTGCAGATGCTGCAAAAAGACTCTTTCCAAACTGCTCCATGAAAAAGAAGGTTCAACTCTGTGAGTTGAATGCACACATCATAAAGAAGTTTCAAAGAATGCTTCTGTCTAGGTTTTATGTGAAGATATTTCTTTTTCCACCATAGGCCTCAAAGCGCTCCAAATCAACACTTGCAGATTCTACAAAAAGAGTGTTTCATAACTGCTCTAGCAAAGGAAAGGTTCACCTCTGTGAGTTGAACACACACATCACAAAGCAGTTTGTGAGAATGCTTCTGTCCAGTTTTAATGGGAAGATATTCCCGCTTCTAACAAAGGCCTGAAAGAGCTCCAAATATCCACTTGCAGATGCTGCAAAAAGACTCTTTCCAAACTGCTCCATGAAAAGGAATGTTCAACTCTGTGAGTTGAATGCACACATCATAAAGAAGTTTCAAAGAATGCTTCTGTCTAGGTTTTATGTGACGATATTTCCCTTTCCACCATAGGCCTCAAAGCGCTCCAAATGAACACTTGCAGATTCTACAAAAAGAGTGTTTCAAAGCTGCTCTTTCAAAAGAAGTGTTCAACTCTGTGAGTTGGATTCATACTTCACAAAGCAGTTTCACAGAACGTTTCTGTTTCGTTTTTATGGGAAGATATTCCCGTTTGCAACGAAAGCCTGAAAGGGCTCTAAGTATCCACTTGCAGATTCTGCCAAAACACACTTTCAAAACTGCTCTATCAAAAGGAAGGCTTATCTCTCCGAGTTGAATGCACACATCATAAAGAGGTTTCTGAGAATGCTTCTGCCTGGTTTATATGTGAAGATATTTCCTTTTCCACCATAGGCCTCAAAGCGCTCCAAACGAACACTTGCAGATTCTACAAAAAGAGTGTTTCAAAACTGCTCTTTCAAAGGAAGTGTTCAACTCTGTGAGTTGGATTCATACTACACAAAGCAGTTTCACAGAACTCTTCTGTTTAGTTTTTATGGGAAGATATTCCCGTTTCCAACGAAGTCCTGAAAGGGCTCCAAATATCCACTTGCAGATTCTGCAAAAACACAGTTTCAAAACTGCTCTATCAAAAGGAAGGCTTATCTCTCTGAGTTGAATGCACACATCATAAAGAGCTTTCTGAGAATGCTTCTGCCTTGTTTATATATGAAGATATTTCTTTTTCCACCATAGGCCTCAAATCGCTCCAAATGAACACTTGCAGATTCTACAAAAAGAGTGTTTCATAACTGCTCTAGCAAAGGAAAGGTTCACCTCTGTGAGTTGAACACACACATCTCAAAGCAGTTTGTGAGAATGCTTCTGTCCAGTTTTTATGGGAAGATATTCCCGCTTCTAGCAAAGGCCTGAAAGAGCTCCAAATATCCACTTGCAGATGCTGCAAAAAGACTCTTTCCAAACTGCTCCATGAAAAAGAAGGTTCAACTCTGTGAGTTGAATGCACACATCATAAAGAAGTTTCAAAGAATGCTTCTGTCTAGGTTTTATGTGAAGATATTTCTTTTTCCACCATAGGCCTCAAAGCGCTCCAAATCAACACTTGCAGATTCTACAAAAAGAGTGTTTCATAACTGCTCTAGCAAAGGAAAGGTTCACCTCTGTGAGTTGAACACACACATCACAAAGCAGTTTGTGAGAATGCTTCTGTCCAGTTTTAATGGGAAGATATTCCCGCTTCTAACAAAGGCCTGAAAGAGCTCCAAATATCCACTTGCAGATGCTGCAAAAAGACTCTTTCCAAACTGCTCCATGAAAAGGAATGTTCAACTCTGTGAGTTGAATGCACACATCATAAAGAAGTTTCAAAGAATGCTTCTGTCTAGGTTTTATGTGACGATATTTCCCTTTCCACCATAGGCCTCAAAGCGCTCCAAATGAACACTTGCAGATTCTACAAAAAGAGTGTTTCAAAACTGCTCTTTCAAAAGAAGTGTTCAACTCTGTGAGTTGGATTCATACTACACAAAGCCGTTTCACAGAACTCTTCTGTTTAGTTTTTATGGGAAGATATTCCCGTTTCCAACGAAGGCCTGAAAGGGCTCCAAATATCCACTTGCAGATTCTGCAAAAACACAGGTTCAAAACTGCTCTATCAAAAGGAAGGCTTATCTCTCTGAGTTGAATGCACACATCATAAAGAGCTTTCTGAGAATGCTTCTGCCTTGTTTATATATGAAGATATTTCTTTTTCCACCATAGGCCTCAAATCGCTCCAAATGAACACTTGCAGATTCTACAAAAAGAGTGTTTCATAACTGCTCTAGCAAAGGAAAGGTTCACCTCTGTGAGTTGAACACACACATCACAAAGCAGTTTGTGAGAATGCTTCGGTTTAGTTTTTATGGGAAGATATTCCCGCTTCTAACAAAGGCCTGAAAGAGCTCCAAATATCCACTTGCAGATGCTGCAAAAAGACTCTTTCCAAACTGCTCCATGAAAAGGAAAGTTCAACTCTGTGAGTTGAATGCACACATCATAAAGAAGTTTCAAAGAATGCTTCTGTCTAGGTATTATGTGACGATATTTCCTTTTCCACCATAGGCCTCAAAGCGCTCCAAATGAACACATGTAGATTCTACAAAAAGAGTGTTTCAAAGCTGCGCTTTCAAAAGAAGTGTTCAACTCTGTGAGTTGGATTCATACTTCACAAAGCAGTTTCACAGAACGTTTCTGTTTCGTTTTTATCGGAAGATATTCCCGTTTGCAACGAAGGCCTGAAAGGGCTCTAAGTATCCACTTGCAGATTCTGCCAAAACACAGTTTCAAAACTGCTCTATCAAAAGGAAGGCTTATCTCTCCGAGTTGAATGCACACATCATAAAGAGGTTTCTGAGAATGCTTCTGCCTGGTTTATATGTGAAGATATTTCCTTCTCCACCATAGGCCTCAAAGCGCTCCAAACGAACACTTGCAGATTCTACAAAAAGAGTGTTTCAAAACTGCTCTTTCAAAAGAAGTGTTCAACTCTGTGAGTTGGATTCATACTACACAAAGCCGTTTCACAGAACTCTTCTGTTTAGTTTTTATGGGAAGATATTCCCGTTTCCAACGAAGGCCTGAAAGGGCTCCAAATATCCACTTGCAGATTCTGCAAAAACACAGTTTCAAAACTGCTCTATCAAAAGGAAGGCTTATCTCTCTGAGTTGAATGCACACATCATAAAGAGCTTTCTGAGAATGCTTCTGCCTTGTTTATATATGAAGATATTTCTTTTTCCACCATAGGCCTCAAATCGCTCCAAATGAACACTTGCAGATTCTACAAAAAGAGTGTTTCATAACTGCTCTAGCAAAGGAAAGGTTCACCTCTGTGAGTTGAACACACACATCACAAAGCAGTTTGTGAGAATGCTTCGGTTTAGTTTTTATGGGAAGATATTCCCGCTTCTAACAAAGGCCTGAAAGAGCTCCAAATATCCACTTGCAGATGCTGCAAAAAGACTCTTTCCAAACTGCTCCATGAAAAAGAAGGTTCAACTCTGTGAGTTGAATGCACACATCATAAAGAAGTTTCAAAGAATGCTTCTGTCTAGGTTTTATGTGAAGATATTTCTTTTTCCACCATAGGCCTCAAAGCGCTCCAAATGAACACTTGCAGATTCTACAAAAAGAGTGTTTCATAACTGCTCTAGCAAAGGAAAGGTTCACCTCTGTGAGTTGAACACACACATCACAAAGCAGTTTGTGAGAATGCTTCTGTCCAGTTTTAATGGGAAGATATTCCCGCTTCTAACAAAGGCCTGAAACAGCTCCAAATATCCACTTGCAGATGCTGCAAAAAGACTCTTTCCAAACTGCTCCATGAAAAGGAATGTTCATCTCTGTGAGTTGAATGCACACATCATAAAGAAGTTTCAAAGAATGCTTCTGTCTAGGTTTTATGTGAAGATATTTCCCTTTCCACCATAGGCCTCAAAGCGCTCCAAATGAACACTTGCAGATTCTACAAAAAGAGTGTTTCAAAGCTGCTCTTTCAAAAGAAGGGTTCAACTCTGTGAGTTGGATTCATACTTCACAAAGCAGTTTCACAGAACGTTTCTGTTTCGTTTTTATGGGAAGATATTCCCGTTTGCAACCAAAGCCTGAAAGGGCTCTAAGTATCCACTTGCAGATACTGCCAAAACACACTTTCATAACTGCTCTATCAAAAGGAAGGCTTATCTCTCCGAGTTGAATGCACACATCATAAAGAGGTTTCTGAGAATGCTTCTGCCTGGTTTATATGTGAAGATATTTCCTTTTCCACCATAGGCCTCAAAGCGCTCCAAACGAACACTTGCAGATTCTACAAAAAGAGTGATTCAAAACTGCTCTTTCAAAGGAAGTGTTCACCTCTGTGAGTTGGAGTCATACTACACAAAGCAGTTTCACAGAACTCTTCTGTTTAGTTTTTATGGGAAGATATTCCCGTTTCCAAAGAAGGCCTGAAAGGGCTCCAAATATCCACTTGCAGATTCTGCAAAAACACAGGTTCAAAACTGCTCTATCAAAAGGAAGGCTTATCTCTCTGAGTTGAATGCACACATCATAAAGGGGTTTCTGAGAATGCTTCTGCCTTGTTTATGTATGAAGATATTTCTTTTTCCACCATAGGCCTCAAAGCGCTCCAAATGAACACTTGCAGATTCTACAAAAAGAGTGTTTCATAACTGCTCTAGCAAAGGAAAGGTTCACCTCTGTGAGTTGAACACACACATCACAAAGCAGTTTGTGAGAATGCTTCTGTCCAGTTTTTATGGGAAGATATTCCCGCTTCTAACAAAGGCCTGAAAGAGCTCCAAATATCCACTTGCAGATGCTGCAAAAAGACTCTTTCCAAACTGCTCCATGAAAAAGAAGGTTCAACTCTGTGAGTTGAATGCACACATCATAAAGAAGTTTCAAAGAATGCTTCTGTCTAGGTTTTATGTGAAGATATTTCTTTTTCCACCATAGGCCTCAAAGCGCTCCAAATGAACACTTGCAGATTCTACAAAAAGAGTGTTTCATAACTGCTCTAGCAAAGGAAAGGTTCACCTCTGTGAGTTGAACACACACATCACAAAGCAGTTTGTGAGAATGCTTCTGTCCAGTTTTTATGGGAAGATATTCCCGCTTCTAACAAAGGCCTGAAAGAGCTCCAAATATCCACTTGCAGATGCTGCAAAAAGACTCTTTCCAAACTGCTCCATGAAAAGGAATGTTCAACTCTGTGAGTTGAATGCACACATCAGAAAGAAGTTTCAAAGAATGCTTCTGTCTAGGTTTTATGTGAAGATATTTCCTTTTCCACCATAGGCCTCAAAGCGCTCCAAATGAACACTTGCAGATTCTACAAAAAGAGTGTTTCAAAACTGCTCTTTCAAAAGAAGTGTTCAACTCTGTGAGTTGGATTCATACTTCACAAAGCAGTTTCACAGAACGTTTCTGTTTCGTTTTTATGGGAAGATATTCCCGTTTGCAACGAAGGCCTGAAAGGGCTCTAAGTATCCACTTGCAGATTCTGCCAAAACACAGTTTCAAAACTGCTCTATCAAAAGGAAGGCTTATCTCTCCGAGTTGAATGCACACATCATAAAGAGGTTTCTGAGAATGCTTCTGCCTGGTTTATATGTGAAGATATTTCCTTTTCCACCATAGGCCTCAAAGCGCTCCAAACGAACACTTGCAGATTCTACAAAAAGAGTGTTTCAAAACTGCTCTTTCAAAGGAAGTGTTCAACTCTGTGAGTTGGATTCATACTACACAAAGCAGTTTCACAGAACTCTTCTGTTTAGTTTTTATGGGAAGATATTCCCGTTTCCAACGAAGGCCTGAAAGGGCTCCAAATATCCACTTGCAGATTCTGCAAAAATACAGTTTCAAAACTGCTCTATCAAAAGGAAGGCTTATCTCTCTGAGTTGAATGCACACATCATAAAGAGCTTTCTGAGAATGCTTCTGCCTTGTTTATATATGAAGATATTTCTTTTTCCACCATAGGCCTCCAAGCGCTCCAAATGAACACTTGCAGATTCTACAAAAAGAGTGTTTCATAACTGCTCTAGCAAAGGAAAGGTTCACCTCTGTGAGTTGAACACACACATCACAAAGCAGTTTGTGAGAATGCTTCGGTTTAGTTTTTATGGGAAGATATTCCCGCTTCTAACAAAGGCCTGAAAGAGCTCCAAATATCCACTTGCAGATGCTGCAAAAAGACTCTTTCCAAACTGCTCCATGAAAAAGAAGGTTCAACTCTGTGAGTTGAATGCACACATCATAAAGAAGTTTCAAAGAATGCTTCTGTCTAGGTTTTATGTGAAGATATTTCTTTTTCCACCATAGGCCTCAAAGCGCTCCAAATGAACACTTGCAGATTCTGCAAAAAGAGTGTTTCATAACTGCTCTAGCAAAGGAAAGGTTCACCTCTGTGAGTTGAACACACACATCACAAAGCAGTTTGTGAGAATGCTTCTGTCCAGTTTTAATGGGAAGATATTCCCGCTTCTAACAAAGGCCTGAAAGAGCTCCAAATATCCACTTGCAGATGCTGCAAAAAGACTCTTTCCAAACTGCTCCATGAAAAGGAATGTTCAACTCTGTGAGTTGAATGCACACATCATAAAGAAGTTTCAAAGAATGCTTCTGTCTAGGTTTTATGTGAAGATATTTCCTTTTCCACCATAGGCCTCAAAGCGCTCCAAATGAACACTTGCAGATTCTACAAAAAGAGTGTTTCAAAGCGGCTCTTTCAAAAGAAGTGTTCAACTCTGTGAGTTGGATTCATACTTCACAAAGGAGTTTCACAGAACGCTTCTGTTTAGTTTTTATGGGAAGATATTCCCGTTTCCAACGAACGCCTGAAAGGGCTCCAAATATACACTTGCAGATTCTGCAAAAACACAGTTGCAAAACTGCTCTATCAAAACGAAGGCTTATCTCTCCGAGTTGAATGCACACATCATAAAGAGGTTTCTGAGAATGCTTCTGCCTGGATTATATGTGAAGATATTTCCTTTTCCACCATAGGCCTCAAAGCGCTCCAAACGAACACTTGCAGATTCTACAAAAAGAGTGTTTCAAAACTGCTCTTTGAAAGGAAGTGTTCAACTCTGTGAGTTGGATTCATACTACACAAAGCAGTTTCACAGAACTCTTCTGTTTAGTTTTTAATGGAAGATATTCCCGTTTCCAACGAAGGCCTGAAAGGGCTCCAAATATCCACTTGCAGATTCTGCAAAAACACAGTTTCAAAACTGCTCTATCAAAAGGAAGGCTTATCTCTCTGAGTTGAATGCACACACCATAAAGAGCTTTCTGAGAATGCTTCTGCCTTGTTTATATATGAAGATATTTCTTTTTCCACCATAGGCCTCAAATCGCTCCAAATGAACACTTGCAGATTCTACAAAAAGAGTGTTTCATAACTGCTCTAGCAAAGGAAAGGTTCACCTCTGTGAGTTGAACACACACATCACAAAGCAGTTTGTGAGAATGCTTCTGTCCAGTTTTTATGGGAAGATATTCCCGCTTCTAACAAAGGCCTGAAAGAGCTCCAAATATCCACTTGCAGATGCTGCAAAAAGACTCTTTCCAAACTGCTCCATGAAAAGGAAGGTTCAACTCTGTGAGTTGAATGCACACATCATAAAGAAGTTTCAAAGAATGCTTCTGTCTAGGTATTATGTGACGATATTTCCTTTTCCACCATAGGCCTCAAAGCGCTCCAAATGAACACATGTAGATTCTACAAAAAGAGTGTTTCAAAGCTGCTCTTTCAAAAGAAGTGTTCAACTCTGTGAGTTGGATTCATACTTCACAAAGCAGTTTCACAGAACGTTTCTGTTTCGTTTTTATCAGAAGATATTCCCGTTTGCAACGAAGGCCTGAAAGGGCTCCAAGTATCCACTTGCAGATTCTGCCAAAACACAGTTTCAAAACTGCTCTATCAAAAGGAAGGCTTATCTCTCCGAGTTGAATGCACACATCATAAAGAGGTTTCTGAGAATGCTTCTGCCTGGTTTATATGTGAAGATATTTCCTTTTCCACCATAGGCCTCAAAGCGCTCCAAACGAACACTTGCAGATTCTACAAAAAGAGTGTTTCAAAACTGCTCTTTCAAAAGAAGTGTTCATCTCTGTGAGTTGGATTCATACTACACAAAGCAGTTTCACAGAACTCTTCTGTTTAGTTTTTATGGGAAGATATTCCCGTTTCCAACGAAGGCCTGAAAGGTCTCCAAATATCCACTTGCAGATTCTGCAAAAACACAGGTTCAAAACTGCTCTATCAAAAGGAAGGCTTATCTCTCTGAGTTGAATGCTCATATCATAAAGGGGTTTCTGAGAATGCTTCTGCCTTGTTTATATATGAAGATATTTCTTTTTCCACCGTAGGCCTCAAATCGCTCCAAATGAACACTTGCAGATTCTACAAAAAGAGTGTTTCATAACTGCTCTAGCAAAGGAAAGGTTCACCTCTGTGAGTTGAACACACACATCACAAAGCAGTTTGTGAGAATGCTTCGGTTTAGTTTTTATGGGAAGATATTCCCGCTTCTAACAAAGGCCTGAAAGAGCTCCAAATATCCACTTGCAGATGCTGCAAAAAGACTCTTTCCAAACTGCTCCATGAAAAAGAAGGTTCAACTCTGTGAGTTGAATGCACACATCATAAAGAAGTTTCAAAGAATGCTTCTGTCTAGGTTTTATGTGAAGATATTTCTTTTTCCACCATAGGCCTCAAAGCGCTCCAAATGAACACTTGCAGATTCTACAAAAAGAGTGTTTCATAACTGCTCTAGCAAAGGAAAGGTTCACCTCTGTGAGTTGAACACACACATCACAAAGCAGTTTGTGAGAATGCTTCTGTCCAGTTTTAATGGGAAGATATTCCCGCTTCTAACAAAGGCCTGAAAGAGCTCCAAATATCCACTTGCAGATGCGGCAAAAAGACTCTTTCCAAACTGCTCCATGAAAAGGAATGTTCATCTCTGTGAGTTGAATGCACACATCATAAAGAAGTTTCAAAGAATGCTTCTGTCTAGGTTTTATGTGAAGATATTTCCCTTTCCACCATAGGCCTCAAAGCGCTCCAAATGAACACTTGCAGATTCTACAAAAAGAGTGTTTCAAAGCTGCTCTTTCAAAAGAAGTGTTCAACTCTGTGAGTTGGATTCATACTTCACAAAGGAGTTTCACAGAACGTTTCTGTTTAGTTTTTATGGGAAGATATTCCCGTTTGCAACCAAAGCCTGAAAGGGCTCTAAGTATCCACTTGCAGATTCTGCAAAAACACAGTTGCAAAACTGCTCTATCAAAAGGAAGGCTTATCTCTCCGAGTTGAATGCACACATCATAAAGAGGTTTCTGAGAATGCTTCTGCCTGGTTTATATGTGAAGATATGTCCTTTTCCACCATAGGCCTCAAAGCGCTCCAAACGAACACTTGCAGATTCTACAAAAAGAGTGTTTCAAAACTGCTCTTTGAAAGGAAGTGTTCAACTCTGTGAGTTGGATTCATACTACACAAAGCAGTTTCACAGAACTCTTCTGTTTAGTTTTTATGGGAAGATATTCCCGTTTCCAACGAAGGCCTGAAAGGGCTCCAAATATCCACTTGCAGATTCTGCAAAAACACAGTTTCAAAACTGCTCTATCAAAAGGAAGGCTTATCTCTCTGAGTTGAATGCACACATCATAAAGAGCTTTCTGAGAATGCTTCTGCCTTGTTTATATATGCAGATATTTCTTTTTCCACCATAGGCCTCAAATCGCTCCAAATGAACACTTGCAGATTCTACAAAAAGGGTGTTTCATAACTGCTCTAGCAAAGGAAAGGTTCACCTCTGTGAGTTGAACACACACATCACAAAGCAGTTTGTGAGAATGCTTCTGTCCAGTTTTTATGGGAAGATATTCCCGCTTCTAACAAAGGCCTGAAAGAGCTCCAAATATCCACTTGCAGATGCTGCAAAAAGACTCTTTCCAAACTGCTCCATGAAAAGGAAGGTTCAACTCTGTGAGTTGAATGCACACATCATAAAGAAGTTTCAAAGAATGCTTCTGTCTAGGTATTATGTGACGATATTTCCTTTTCCACCATAGGCCTCAAAGCGCTCCAAATGAACACATGTAGATTCTACAAAAAGAGTGTTTCAAAGCTGCTCTTTCAAAAGAAGTGTTCAACTCTGTGAGTTGGATTCATACTTCACAAAGCAGTTTCACAGAACGTTTCTGTTTCGTTTTTATCAGAAGATATTCCCGTTTGCAACGAAGGCCTGAAAGGGCTCCAAGTATCCACTTGCAGATTCTGCCAAAACACACTTTCAAAACTGCTCTATCAAAAGGAAGGCTTATCTCTCCGAGTTGAATGCACACATCATAAAGAGGTTTCTGAGAATGCTTCTGCCTGGTTTATATGTGAAGATATTTCCTTTTCCACCATAGGCCTCAAAGCGCTCCAAACGAACACTTGCAGATTCTACAAAAAGAGTGTTTCAAAACTGCCCTTTCAAAAGAAGTGTTCAACTCTGTGAGTTGGATTCATACTACACAAAGCAGTTTCACAGAACTCTTCTGTTTAGTTTTTATGGGAAGATATTCCCGTTTCCAACGAAGGCCTGAAAGGGCTCCAAATATCCACTTGCAGATTCTGCAAAAACACAGTTTCAAAACTGCTCTATCAAAAGGAAGGCTTATCTCTCTGAGTTGAATGCACACATCATAAAGAGCTTTCTGAGAATGCTTCTGCCTTGTTTATATATGAAGATATTTCTTTTTCCACCATAGGCCTCAAATCGCTCCAAATGAACACTTGCAGATTCTACAAAAAGAGTGTTTCATAACTGCTCTAGCAAAGGAAAGGTTCACCTCTGTGAGTTGAACACACACATCACAAAGCAGTTTGTGAGAATGCTTCGGTTTAGTTTTTATGGGAAGATATTCCCGCTTCTAACAAAGGCCTGAAAGAGCTCCAAATATCCACTTGCAGATGCTGCAAAAAGACTCTTTCCAAACTGCTCCATGAAAAAGAAGGTTCAACTCTGTGAGTTGAATGCACACATCATAAAGAAGTTTCAAAGAATGCTTCTGTCTAGGTTTTATGTGAAGATATTTCTTTTTCCACCATAGGCCTCAAAGCGCTCCAAATGAACACTTGCAGATTCTACAAAAAGAGTGTTTCATAACTGCTCTAGCAAAGGAAAGGTTCACCTCTGTGAGTTGAACACACACATCACAAAGCAGTTTGTGAGAATGCTTCTGTCCAGTTTTAATGGGAAGATATTCCCGCTTCTAACAAAGGCCTGAAACAGCTCCAAATATCCACTTGCAGATGCTGCAAAAAGACTCTTTCCAAACTGCTCCATGAAAAGGAATGTTCATCTCTGTGAGTTGAATGCACACATCATAAAGAAGTTTCAAAGAATGCTTCTGTCTAGGTTTTATGTGAAGATATTTCCCTTTCCACCATAGGCCTCAAAGCGCTCCAAATGAACACTTGCAGATTCTACAAAAAGAGTGTTTCAAAGCTGCTCTTTCAAAAGAAGTGTTCAACTCTGTGAGTTGGATTCATACTTCACAAAGCAGTTTCACAGAACGTTTCTGTTTCGTTTTTATGGGAAGATATTCCCGTTTGCAACGAAAGCCTGAAAGGGCTCTAAGTATCCACTTGCAGATTCTGCCAAAACACACTTTCATAACTGCTCTATCAAAAGGAAGGCTTATCTCTCCGAGTTGAATGCACACATCATAAAGAGGTTTCTGAGAATGCTTCTGCCTGGTTTATATGTGAAGATATTTCCTTTTCCACCATAGGCCTCAAAGCGCTCCAAACGAACACTTGCAGATTCTACAAAAAGAGTGTTTCAAAACTGCTCTTTCAAAGGAAGTGTTCACCTCTGTGAGTTGGAGTCATACTACACAAAGCAGTTTCACAGAACTCTTCTGTTTAGTTTTTATGGGAAGATATTCCCGTTTCCAAAGAAGGCCTGAAAGGGCTCCAAATATCCACTTGCAGATTCTGCAAAAACACAGGTTCAAAACTGCTCTATCAAAAGGAAGGCTTATCTCTCTGAGTTGAATGCACACATCATAAAGGGGTTTCTGAGAATGCTTCTGCCTTGTTTATATATGAAGATATTTCTTTTTCCACCATAGGCCTCAAAGCGCTCCAAATGAACACTTGCAGATTCTACAAAAAGAGTGTTTCATAACTGCTCTAGCAAAGGAAAGGTTCACCTCTGTGAGTTGAACACACACATCACAAAGCAGTTTGTGAGAATGCTTCTGTCCAGTTTTTATGGGAAGATATTCCCGCTTCTAACAAAGGCCTGAAAGAGCTCCAAATATCCACTTGCAGATGCTGCAAAAAGACTCTTTCCAAACTGCTCCATGAAAAAGAAGGTTCAACTCTGTGAGTTGAATGCACACATCATAAAGAAGTTTCAAAGAATGCTTCTGTCTAGGTTTTATGTGAAGATATTTCTTTTTCCACCATAGGCCTCAAAGCGCTCCAAATGAACACTTGCAGATTCTACAAAAAGAGTGTTTCATAACTGCTCTAGCAAAGGAAAGGTTCACCTCTGTGAGTTGAACACACACATCACAAAGCAGTTTGTGAGAATGCTTCTGTCCAGTTTTTATGGGAAGATATTCCCGCTTCTAACAAAGGCCTGAAAGAGCTCCAAATATCCACTTGCAGATGCTGCAAAAAGACTCTTTCCAAACTGCTCCATGAAAAGGAATGTTCAACTCTGTGAGTTGAATGCACACATCAGAAAGAAGTTTCAAAGAATGCTTCTGTCTAGGTTTTATGTGAAGATATTTCCTTTTCCACCATAGGCCTCAAAGCGCTCCAAATGAACACTTGCAGATTCTACAAAAAGAGTGTTCCAAAACTGCTCTTTCAAAAGAAGTGTTCAACTCTGTGAGTTGGATTCATACTTCACAAAGCAGTTTCACAGAACGTTTCTGTTTCGTTTTTATGGGAAGATATTCCCGTTTGCAACGAAGGCCTGAAAGGGCTCTAAGTATCCACTTGCAGATTCTGCCAAAACACAGTTTCAAAACTGCTCTATCAAAAGGAAGGCTTATCTCTCCGAGTTGAATGCACACATCATAAAGAGGTTTCTGAGAATGCTTCTGCCTGGTTTATATGTGAAGATATTTCCTTTTCCACCATAGGCCTCAAAGCGCTCCAAACGAACACTTGCAGATTCTACAAAAAGAGTGTTTCAAAACTGCTCTTTCAAAGGAAGTGTTCAACTCTGTGAGTTGGATTCATACTACACAAAGCAGTTTCACAGAACTCTTCTGTTTAGTTTTTATGGGAAGATATTCCCGTTTCCAACGAAGGCCTGAAAGGGCTCCAAATATCCACTTGCAGATTCTGCAAAAATACAGTTTCAAAACTGCTCTATCAAAAGGAAGGCTTATCTCTCTGAGTTGAATGCACACATCATAAAGAGCTTTCTGAGAATGCTTCTGCCTTGTTTATATATGAAGATATTTCTTTTTCCACCATAGGCCTCCAAGCGCTCCAAATGAACACTTGCAGATTCTACAAAAAGAGTGTTTCATAACTGCTCTAGCAAAGGAAAGGTTCACCTCTGTGAGTTGAACACACACATCACAAAGCAGTTTGTGAGAATGCTTCGGTTTAGTTTTTATGGGAAGATATTCCCGCTTCTAACAAAGGCCTGAAAGAGCTCCAAATATCCACTTGCAGATGCTGCAAAAAGACTCTTTCCAAACTGCTCCATGAAAAAGAAGGTTCAACTCTGTGAGTTGAATGCACACATCATAAAGAAGTTTCAAAGAATGCTTCTGTCTAGGTTTTATGTGAAGATATTTCTTTTTCCACCATAGGCCTCAAAGCGCTCCAAATGAACACTTGCAGATTCTGCAAAAAGAGTGTTTCATAACTGCTCTAGCAAAGGAAAGGTTCACCTCTGTGAGTTGAACACACACATCACAAAGCAGTTTGTGAGAATGCTTCTGTCCAGTTTTAATGGGAAGATATTCCCGCTTCTAACAAAGGCCTGAAAGAGCTCCAAATATCCACTTGCAGATGCTGCAAAAAGACTCTTTCCAAACTGCTCCATGAAAAGGAATGTTCAACTCTGTGAGTTGAATGCACACATCATAAAGAAGTTTCAAAGAATGCTTCTGTCTAGGTTTTATGTGAAGATATTTCCTTTTCCACCATAGGCCTCACAGCGCTCCAAATGAACACTTGCAGATTCTACAAAAAGAGTGTTTCAAAGCTGCTCTTTCAAAAGAAGTGTTCAACTCTGTGAGTTGGATTCATACTTCACAAAGGAGTTTCACAGAACGCTTCTGTTTAGTTTTTATGGGAAGATATTCCCGTTTCCAACGAACGCCTGAAAGGGCTCCAAATATACACTTGCAGATTCTGCAAAAACACAGTTGCAAAACTGCTCTATCAAAAGGAAGGCTTATCTCTCCGAGTTGAATGCACACATCATAAAGAGGTTTCTGAGAATGCTTCTGCCTGGATTATATGTGAAGATATTTCCTTTTCCACCATAGGCCTCAAAGCGCTCCAAACGAACACTTGCAGATTCTACAAAAAGAGTGTTTCAAAACTGCTCTTTGAAAGGAAGTGTTCAACTCTGTGAGTTGGATTCATACTACACAAAGCAGTTTCACAGAACTCTTCTGTTTAGTTTTTAATGGAAGATATTCCCGTTTCCAACGAAGGCCTGAAAGGGCTCCAAATATCCACTTGCAGATTCTGCAAAAACACAGTTTCAAAACTGCTCTATCAAAAGGAAGGCTTATCTCTCTGAGTTGAATGCACACATCATAAAGAGCTTTCTGAGAATGCTTCTGCCTTGTTTATATATGAAGATATTTCTTTTTCCACCATAGGCCTCAAATCGCTCCAAATGAACACTTGCAGATTCTACAAAAAGAGTGTTTCATAACTGCTCTAGCAAAGGAAAGGTTCACCTCTGTGAGTTGAACACACACATCACAAAGCAGTTTGTGAGAATGCTTCTGTCCAGTTTTTATGGGAAGATATTCCCGCTTCTAACAAAGGCCTGAAAGAGCTCCAAATATCCACTTGCAGATGCTGCAAAAAGACTCTTTCCAAACTGCTCCATGAAAAGGAAGGTTCAACTCTGTGAGTTGAATGCACACATCATAAAGAAGTTTCAAAGAATGCTTCTGTCTAGGTATTATGTGACGATATTTCCTTTTCCACCATAGGCCTCAAAGCGCTCCAAATGAACACATGTAGATTCTACAAAAAGAGTGTTTCAAAGCTGCTCTTTCAAAAGAAGTGTTCAACTCTGTGAGTTGGATTCATACTTCACAAAGCAGTTTCACAGAACGTTTCTGTTTCGTTTTTATCAGAAGATATTCCCGTTTGCAACGAAGGCCTGAAAGGGCTCCAAGTATCCACTTGCAGATTCTGCCAAAACACACTTTCAAAACTGCTCTATCAAAAGGAAGGCTTATCTCTCCGAGTTGAATGCACACATCATAAAGAGGTTTCTGAGAATGCTTCTGCCTGGTTTATATGTGAAGATATTTCCTTTTCCACCATAGGCCTCAAAGCGCTCCAAACGAACACTTGCAGATTCTACAAAAAGAGTGTTTCAAAACTGCTCTTTCAAAGGAAGTGTTCAACTCTGTGATTTGGATTCATACTACACAAAGCAGTTTCACAGAACTCTTCTGTTTAGTTTTTATGGGAAGATATTCCCGTTTCCAACGAAGGCCTGAAAGGGCTCCAAATATCCACTTGCAGATTCTGCAAAAACACAGGTTCAAAACTGCTCTATCAAAAGGAAGGCTTATCTCTCTGAGTTGAATGCACACATCATAAAGAGCTTTCTGAGAATGCTTCTGCCTTGTTTATATATGAAGATATTTCTTTTTCCACCATAGGCCTCCAAGCGCTCCAAATGAACACTTGCAGATTCTACAAAAAGAGTGTTTCATAACTGCTCTAGCAAAGGAAAGGTTCACCTCTGTGAGTTGAACACACACATCACAAAGCAGTTTGTGAGAATGCTTCGGTTTAGTTTTTATGGGAAGATATTCCCGCTTCTAACAAAGGCCTGAAAGAGCTCCAAATATCCACTTGCAGATGCTGCAAAAAGACTCTTTCCAAACTGCTCCATGAAAAAGAAGGTTCAACTCTGTGAGTTGAATGCACACATCATAAAGAAGTTTCAAAGAATGCTTCTGTCTAGGTTTTATGTGAAGATATTTCTTTTTCCACCATAGGCCTCAAAGCGCTCCAAATGAACACTTGCAGATTCTGCAAAAAGAGTGTTTCATAACTGCTCTAGCAAAGGAAAGGTTCACCTCTGTGAGTTGAACACACACATCACAAAGCAGTTTGTGAGAATGCTTCTGTCCAGTTTTAATGGGAAGATATTCCCGCTTCTAACAAAGGCCTGAAAGAGCTCCAAATATCCACTTGCAGATGCTGCAAAAAGACTCTTTCCAAACTGCTCCATGAAAAGGAATGTTCAACTCTGTGAGTTGAATGCACACATCATAAAGAAGTTTCAAAGAATGCTTCTGTCTAGGTTTTATGTGAAGATATTTCCTTTTCCACCATAGGCCTCAAAGCGCTCCAAATGAACACTTGCAGATTCTACAAAAAGAGTGTTTCAAAGCGGCTCTTTCAAAAGAAGTGTTCAACTCTGTGAGTTGGATTCATACTTCACAAAGGAGTTTCACAGAACGCTTCTGTTTAGTTTTTATGGGAAGATATTCCCGTTTCCAACGAACGCCTGAAAGGGCTCCAAATATACACTTGCAGATTCTGCAAAAACACAGTTGCAAAACTGCTCTATCAAAAGGAAGGCTTATCTCTCCGAGTTGAATGCACACATCATAAAGAGGTTTCTGAGAATGCTTCTGCCTGGATTATATGTGAAGATATTTCCTTTTCCACCATAGGCCTCAAAGCGCTCCAAACGAACACTTGCAGATTCTACAAAAAGAGTGTTTCAAAACTGCTCTTTGAAAGGAAGTGTTCAACTCTGTGAGTTGGATTCATACTACACAAAGCAGTTTCACAGAACTCTTCTGTTTAGTTTTTAATGGAAGATATTCCCGTTTCCAACGAAGGCCTGAAAGGGCTCCAAATATCCACTTGCAGATTCTGCAAAAACACAGTTTCAAAACTGCTCTATCAAAAGGAAGGCTTATCTCTCTGAGTTGAATGCACACATCATAAAGAGCTTTCTGAGAATGCTTCTGCCTTGTTTATATATGAAGATATTTCTTTTTCCACCATAGGCCTCAAATCGCTCCAAATGAACACTTGCAGATTCTACAAAAAGAGTGTTTCATAACTGCTCTAGCAAAGGAAAGGTTCACCTCTGTGAGTTGAACACACACATCACAAAGCAGTTTGTGAGAATGCTTCTGTCCAGTTTTTATGGGAAGATATTCCCGCTTCTAACAAAGGCCTGAAAGAGCTCCAAATATCCACTTGCAGATGCTGCAAAAAGACTCTTTCCAAACTGCTCCATGAAAAGGAAAGTTCAACTCTGTGAGTTGAATGCACACATCATAAAGAAGTTTCAAAGAATGCTTCTGTCTAGGTATTATGTGACGATATTTCCTTTTCCACCATAGGCCTCAAAGCGCTCCAAATGAACACATGTAGATTTTACAAAAAGAGTGTTTCAAAGCTGCTCTTTCAAAAGAAGTGTTCAACTCTGTGAGTTGGATTCATACTTCACAAAGCAGTTTCACAGAACGTTTCTGTTTCGTTTTTATCAGAAGATATTCCCGTTTGCAACGAAGGCCTGAAAGGGCTCCAAGTATCCACTTGCAGATTCTGCCAAAACACAGTTTCTAAACTGCTCTATCAAAAGGAAGGCTTATCTCTCCGAGTTGAATGCACACATCATAAAGAGGTTTCTGAGAATGCTTCTGCCTGGTTTATATGTGAAGATATTTCCTTTTCCAACATAGGCCTCAAAGCGCTCCAAACGAACACTTGCAGATTCTACAAAAAGAGTGTTTCAAAACTGCTCTTTCAAAAGAAGTGTTCATCTCTGTGAGTTGGATTCATACTACACAAAGCAGTTTCACAGAACTCTTCTGTTTAGTTTTTATGGGAAGATATTCCCGTTTCCAACGAAGGCCTGAAAGGGCTCCAAATATCCACTTGCAGATTCTGCAAAAACACAGGTTCAAAACTGCTCTATCAAAAGGAAGGCTTATCTCTCTGAGTTGAATGCACATATCATAAAGGGGTTTCTGAGAATGCTTCTGCCTTGTTTATATATGAAGATATTTCTTTTTCCACCATAGGCCTCAAATCGCTCCAAATGAACACTTGCAGATTCTACAAAAAGAGTGTTTCATAACTGCTCTAGCAAAGGAAAGGTTCACCTCTGTGAGTTGAACACACACATCACAAAGCAGTTTGTGAGAATGCTTCGGTTTAGTTTTTATGGGAAGATATTCCCGCTTCTAACAAAGGCCTGAAAGAGCTCCAAATATCCACTTGCAGATGCTGCAAAAAGACTCTTTCCAAACTGCTCCATGAAAAAGAAGGTTCAACTCTGTGAGTTGAATGCACACATCATAAAGAAGTTTCAAAGAATGCTTCTGTCTAGGTTTTATGTGAAGATATTTCTTTTTCCACCATAGGCCTCAAAGCGCTCCAAATGAACACTTGCAGATTCTACAAAAAGAGTGTTTCATAACTGCTCTAGCAAAGGAAAGGTTCACCTCTGTGAGTTGAACACACACATCACAAAGCAGTTTGTGAGAATGCTTCTGTCCAGTTTTAATGGGAAGATATTCCCGCTTCTAACAAAGGCCTGAAAGAGCTCCAAATATCCACTTGCAGATGCGGCAAAAAGACTCTTTCCAAACTGCTCCATGAAAAGGAATGTTCATCTCTGTGAGTTGAATGCACACATCATAAAGAAGTTTCAAAGAATGCTTCTGTCTAGGTTTTATGTGAAGATATTTCCCTTTCCACCATAGGCCTCAAAGCGCTCCAAATGAACACTTGCAGATTCTACAAAAAGAGTGTTTCAAAGCTGCTCTTTCAAAAGAAGTGTTCAACTCTGTGAGTTGGATTCATACTTCACAAAGGAGTTTCACAGAACGTTTCTGTTTAGTTTTTATGGGAAGATATTCCCGTTTGCAACCAAAGCCTGAAAGGGCTCTAAGTATCCACTTGCAGATTCTGCAAAAACACAGTTGCAAAACTGCTCTATCAAAAGGAAGGCTTATCTCTCCGAGTTGAATGCACACATCATAAAGAGGTTTCTGAGAATGCTTCTGCCTGGTTTATATGTGAAGATATGTCCTTTTCCACCATAGGCCTCAAAGCGCTCCAAACGAACACTTGCAGATTCTACAAAAAGAGTGTTTCAAAACTGCTCTTTGAAAGGAAGTGTTCAACTCTGTGAGTTGGATTCATACTACACAAAGCAGTTTCACAGAACTCTTCTGTTTAGTTTTTATGGGAAGATATTCCCGTTTCCAACGAAGGCCTGAAAGGGCTCCAAATATCCACTTGCAGATTCTGCAAAAACACAGTTTCAAAACTGCTCTATCAAAAGGAAGGCTTATCTCTCTGAGTTGAATGCACACATCATAAAGAGCTTTCTGAGAATGCTTCTGCCTTGTTTATATATGCAGATATTTCTTTTTCCACCATAGGCCTCAAATCGCTCCAAATGAACACTTGCAGATTCTACAAAAAGGGTGTTTCATAACTGCTCTAGCAAAGGAAAGGTTCACCTCTGTGAGTTGAACACACACATCACAAAGCAGTTTGTGAGAATGCTTCTGTCCAGTTTTTATGGGAAGATATTCCCGCTTCTAACAAAGGCCTGAAAGAGCTCCAAATATCCACTTGCAGATGCTGCAAAAAGACTCTTTCCAAACTGCTCCATGAAAAGGAATGTTCAACTCTGTGAGTTGAATGCACACATCATAAAGAAGTTTCAAAGAATGCTTCTGTCTAGGTTTTATGTGAAGATATTTCCTTTTCCACCATAGGCCTCAAAGCGCTCCAAATGAACACTTGCAGATTCTACAAAAAGAGTGTTTCAAAGCTGCTCTTTCAAAAGAAGTGTTCAACTCTGTGAGTTGGATTCATACTTCACAAAGGAGTTTCACAGAACGCTTCTGTTTAGTTTTTATGGGAAGATATTCCCGTTTCCAACGAACGCCTGAAAGGGCTCCAAATATACACTTGCAGATTCTGCAAAAACACAGTTGCAAAACTGCTCTATCAAAAGGAAGGCTTATCTCTCCGAGTTCAATGCACACATCATAAAGAGGTTTCTGAGAATGCTTCTGCCTGGATTATATGTGAAGATATTTCCTTTTCCACCATAGGCCTCAAAGCGCTCCAAACGAACACTTGCAGATTCTACAAAAAGAGTGTTTCAAAACTGCTCTTTGAAAGGAAGTGTTCAACTCTGTGAGTTGGATTCATACTACACAAAGCAGTTTCACAGAACTCTTCTGTTTAGTTTTTAATGGAAGATATTCCCGTTTCCAACGAAGGCCTGAAAGGGCTCCAAATATCCACTTGCAGATTCTGCAAAAACACAGTTTCAAAACTGCTCTATCAAAAGGAAGGCTTATCTCTCTGAGTTGAATGCACACATCATAAAGAGCTTTCTGAGAATGCTTCTGCCTTGTTTATATATGAAGATATTTCTTTTTCCACCATAGGCCTCAAATCGCTCCAAATGAACACTTGCAGATTCTACAAAAAGAGTGTTTCATAACTGCTCTAGCAAAGGAAAGGTTCACCTCTGTGAGTTGAACACACACATCACAAAGCAGTTTGTGAGAATGCTTCTGTCCAGTTTTTATGGGAAGATATTCCCGCTTCTAACAAAGGCCTGAAAGAGCTCCAAATATCCACTTGCAGATGCTGCAAAAAGACTCTTTCCAAACTGCTCCATGAAAAGGAAGGTTCAACTCTGTGAGTTGAATGCACACATCATAAAGAAGTTTCAAAGAATGCTTCTGTCTAGGTATTATGTGACGATATTTCCTTTTCCACCATAGGCCTCAAAGCGCTCCAAATGAACACATGTAGATTCTACAAAAAGAGTGTTTCAAAGCTGCTCTTTCAAAAGAAGTGTTCAACTCTGTGAGTTGGATTCATACTTCACAAAGCAGTTTCACAGAACGTTTCTGTTTCGTTTTTATCAGAAGATATTCCCGTTTGCAACGAAGGCCTGAAAGGGCTCCAAGTATCCACTTGCAGATTCTGCCAAAACACACTTTCAAAACTGCTCTATCAAAAGGAAGGCTTATCTCTCCGAGTTGAATGCACACATCATAAAGAGGTTTCTGAGAATGCTTCTGCCTGGTTTATATGTGAAGATATTTCCTTTTCCACCATAGGCCTCAAAGCGCTCCAAACGAACACTTGCAGATTCTACAAAAAGAGTGTTTCAAAACTGCTCTTTCAAAGGAAGTGTTCAACTCTGTGATTTGGATTCATACTACACAAAGCAGTTTCACAGAACTCTTCTGTTTAGTTTTTATGGGAAGATATTCCCGTTTCCAACGAAGGCCTGAAAGGGCTCCAAATATCCACTTGCAGATTCTGCAAAAACACAGGTTCAAAACTGCTCTATCAAAAGGAAGGCTTATCTCTCTGAGTTGAATGCACACATCATAAAGAGCTTTCTGAGAATGCTTCTGCCTTGTTTATATATGAAGATATTTCTTTTTCCACCATAGGCCTCCAAGCGCTCCAAATGAACACTTGCAGATTCTACAAAAAGAGTGTTTCATAACTGCTCTAGCAAAGGAAAGGTTCACCTCTGTGAGTTGAACACACACATCACAAAGCAGTTTGTGAGAATGCTTCGGTTTAGTTTTTATGGGAAGATATTCCCGCTTCTAACAAAGGCCTGAAAGAGCTCCAAATATCCACTTGCAGATGCTGCAAAAAGACTCTTTCCAAACTGCTCCATGAAAAAGAAGGTTCAACTCTGTGAGTTGAATGCACACATCATAAAGAAGTTTCAAAGAATGCTTCTGTCTAGGTTTTATGTGAAGATATTTCTTTTTCCACCATAGGCCTCAAAGCGCTCCAAATGAACACTTGCAGATTCTGCAAAAAGAGTGTTTCATAACTGCTCTAGCAAAGGAAAGGTTCACCTCTGTGAGTTGAACACACACATCACAAAGCAGTTTGTGAGAATGCTTCTGTCCAGTTTTAATGGGAAGATATTCCCGCTTCTAACAAAGGCCTGAAAGAGCTCCAAATATCCACTTGCAGATGCTGCAAAAAGACTCTTTCCAAACTGCTCCATGAAAAGGAATGTTCAACTCTGTGAGTTGAATGCACACATCATAAAGAAGTTTCAAAGAATGCTTCTGTCTAGGTTTTATGTGAAGATATTTCCTTTTCCACCATAGGCCTCAAAGCGCTCCAAATGAACACTTGCAGATTCTACAAAAAGAGTGTTTCAAAGCGGCTCTTTCAAAAGAAGTGTTCAACTCTGTGAGTTGGATTCATACTTCACAAAGGAGTTTCACAGAACGCTTCTGTTTAGTTTTTATGGGAAGATATTCCCGTTTCCAACGAACGCCTGAAAGGGCTCCAAATATACACTTGCAGATTCTGCAAAAACACAGTTGCAAAACTGCTCTATCAAAAGGAAGGCTTATCTCTCCGAGTTGAATGCACACATCATAAAGAGGTTTCTGAGAATGCTTCTGCCTGGATTATATGTGAAGATATTTCCTTTTCCACCATAGGCCTCAAAGCGCTCCAAACGAACACTTGCAGATTCTACAAAAAGAGTGTTTCAAAACTGCTCTTTGAAAGGAAGTGTTCAACTCTGTGAGTTGGATTCATACTACACAAAGCAGTTTCACAGAACTCTTCTGTTTAGTTTTTAATGGAAGATATTCCCGTTTCCAACGAAGGCCTGAAAGGGCTCCAAATATCCACTTGCAGATTCTGCAAAAACACAGTTTCAAAACTGCTCTATCAAAAGGAAGGCTTATCTCTCTGAGTTGAATGCACACATCATAAAGAGCTTTCTGAGAATGCTTCTGCCTTGTTTATATATGAAGATATTTCTTTTTCCACCATAGGCCTCAAATCGCTCCAAATGAACACTTGCAGATTCTACAAAAAGAGTGTTTCATAACTGCTCTAGCAAAGGAAAGGTTCACCTCTGTGAGTTGAACACACACATCACAAAGCAGTTTGTGAGAATGCTTCTGTCCAGTTTTTATGGGAAGATATTCCCGCTTCTAACAAAGGCCTGAAAGAGCTCCAAATATCCACTTGCAGATGCTGAAAAAAGACTCTTTCCAAACTGCTCCATGAAAAGGAAAGTTCAACTCTGTGAGTTGAATGCACACATCATAAAGAAGTTTCAAAGAATGCTTCTGTCTAGGTATTATGTGACGATATTTCCTTTTCCACCATAGGCCTCAAAGCGCTCCAAATGAACACATGTAGATTCTACAAAAAGAGTGTTTCAAAGCTGCTCTTTCAAAAGAAGTGTTCAACTCTGTGAGTTGGATTCATACTTCACAAAGCAGTTTCACAGAACGTTTCTGTTTCGTTTTTATCAGAAGATATTCCCGTTTGCAACGAAGGCCTGAAAGGGCTCCAAGTATCCACTTGCAGATTCTGCCAAAACACATTTTCAAAACTGCTCTATCAAAAGGAAGGCTTATCTCTCCGAGTTGAATGCACACATCATAAAGAGGTTTCTGAGAATGCTTCTGCCTGGTTTATATGTGAAGATATTTCCTTTTCCACCATAGGCCTCAAAGCGCTCCAAACGAACACTTGCAGATTCTACAAAAAGAGTGTTTCAAAACTGCTCTTTCAAAAGAAGTGTTCATCTCTGTGAGTTGGATTCATACTACACAAAGCAGTTTCACAGAACTCTTCTGTTTAGTTTTTATGGGAAGATATTCCCGTTTCCAACGAAGGCCTGAAAGGGCTCCAAATATCCACTTGCAGATTCTGCAAAAACACAGGTTCAAAACTGCTCTATCAAAAGGAAGGCTTATCTCTCTGAGTTGAATGCACATATCATAAAGGGGTTTCTGAGAATGCTTCTGCCTTGTTTATATATGAAGATATTTCTTTTTCCACCATAGGCCTCAAATCGCTCCAAATGAACACTTGCAGATTCTACAAAAAGAGTGTTTCATAACTGCTCTAGCAAAGGAAAGGTTCACCTCTGTGAGTTGAACACACACATCACAAAGCAGTTTGTGAGAATGCTTCGGTTTAGTTTTTATGGGAAGATATTCCCGCTTCTAACAAAGGCCTGAAAGAGCTCCAAATATCCACTTGCAGATGCTGCAAAAAGACTCTTTCCAAACTGCTCCATGAAAAAGAAGGTTCAACTCTGTGAGTTGAATGCACACATCATAAAGAAGTTTCAAAGAATGCTTCTGTCTAGGTTTTATGTGAAGATATTTCTTTTTCCACCATAGGCCTCAAAGCGCTCCAAATGAACACTTGCAGATTCTACAAAAAGAGTGTTTCATAACTGCTCTAGGAAAGGAAAGGTTCACCTCTGTGAGTTGAACACACACATCACAAAGCAGTTTGTGAGAATGCTTCTGTCCAGTTTTAATGGGAAGATATTCCCGCTTCTAACAAAGGCCTGAAAGAGCTCCAAATATCCACTTGCAGATGCGGCAAAAAGACTCTTTCCAAACTGCTCCATGAAAAGGAATGTTCATCTCTGTGAGTTGAATGCACACATCATAAAGAAGTTTCAAAGAATGCTTCTGTCTAGGTTTTATGTGAAGATATTTCCCTTTCCACCATAGGCCTCAAAGCGCTCCAAATGAACACTTGCAGATTCTACAAAAAGAGTGTTTCAAAGCTGCTCTTTCAAAAGAAGTGTTCAACTCTGTGAGTTGGATTCATACTTCACAAAGGAGTTTCACAGAACGTTTCTGTTTAGTTTTTATGGGAAGATATTCCCGTTTGCAACCAAAGCCTGAAAGGGCTCTAAGTATCCACTTGCAGATTCTGCAAAAACACAGTTGCAAAACTGCTCTATCAAAAGGAAGGCTTATCTCTCCGAGTTGAATGCACACATCATAAAGAGGTTTCTGAGAATGCTTCTGCCTGGTTTATATGTGAAGATATGTCCTTTTCCACCATAGGCCTCAAAGCGCTCCAAACGAACACTTGCAGATTCTACAAAAAGAGTGTTTCAAAACTGCTCTTTGAAAGGAAGTGTTCAACTCTGTGAGTTGGATTCATACTACACAAAGCAGTTTCACAGAACTCTTCTGTTTAGTTTTTATGGGAAGATATTCCCGTTTCCAACGAAGGCCTGAAAGGGCTCCAAATATCCACTTGCAGATTCTGCAAAAACACAGTTTCAAAACTGCTCTATCAAAAGGAAGGCTTATCTCTCTGAGTTGAATGCACACATCATAAAGAGCTTTCTGAGAATGCTTCTGCCTTGTTTATATATGCAGATATTTCTTTTTCCACCATAGGCCTCAAATCGCTCCAAATGAACACTTGCAGATTCTACAAAAAGGGTGTTTCATAACTGCTCTAGCAAAGGAAAGGTTCACCTCTGTGAGTTGAACACACACATCACAAAGCAGTTTGTGAGAATGCTTCTGTCCAGTTTTTATGGGAAGATATTCCCGCTTCTAACAAAGGCCTGAAAGAGCTCCAAATATCCACTTGCAGATGCTGCAAAAAGACTCTTTCCAAACTGCTCCATGAAAAGGAAGGTTCAACTCTGTGAGTTGAATGCACACATCATAAAGAAGTTTCAAAGAATGCTTCTATCTAGGTATTATGTGACGATATTTCCTTTTCCACCATAGGCCTCAAAGCGCTCCAAATGAACACATGTAGATTCTACAAAAAGAGTGTTTCAAAGCTGCTCTTTCAAAAGAAGTGTTCAACTCTGTGAGTTGGATTCATACTTCACAAAGCAGTTTCACAGAACGTTTCTGTTTCGTTTTTATCAGAAGATATTCCCGTTTGCAACGAAGGCCTGAAAGGGCTCCAAGTATCCACTTGCAGATTCTGCCAAAACACAGTTTCAAAACTGCTCTATCAAAAGGAAGGCTTATCTCTCCGAGTTGAATGCACACATCATAAAGAGGTTTCTGAGAATGCTTCTGCCTGGTTTATATGTGAAGATATTTCCTTTCCACCATAGGCCTCAAAGCGCTCCAAACGAACACTTGCAGATTCTACAAAAAGAGTGTTTCAAAACTGCTCTTTCAAAAGAAGTGTTCAACTCTGTGAGTTGGATTCATACTACACAAAGCAGTTTCACAGAACTCTTCTGTTTAGTTTTTATGGGAAGATATTCCCGTTTCCAACGAAGGCCTGAAAGGGCTCCAAATATCCACTTGCAGATTCTGCAAAAACACAGGTTCAAAACTGCTCTATCAAAAGGAAGGCTTATCTCTCTGAGTTGAATGCACATATCATAAAGGGGTTTCTGAGAATGCTTCTGCCTTGTTTATATATGAAGATATTTCTTTTTCCACCATAGGCCTCAAAGCGCTCCAAATGAACACTTGCAGATTCTACAAAAAGAGTGTTTCATAACTGCTCTAGCAAAGGAAAGGTTCACCTCTGTGAGTTGAACACACACATCACAAAGCAGTTTGTGAGAATGCTTCGGTTTAGTTTTTATGGGAAGATATTCCCGCTTCTAACAAAGGCCTGAAAGAGCTCCAAATATCCACTTGCAGATGCTGCAAAAAGACTCTTTCCAAACTGCTCCATGAAAAGGAAGGTTCAACTCTGTGAGTTGAATGCACACATCATAAAGAAGTTTCAAAGAATGCTTCTGTCTAGGTTTTATGTGAAGATATTTCTTTTTCCACCATAGGCCTCAAAGCGCTCCAAATGAACACTTGCAGATTCTACAAAAAGAGTGTTTCATAACTGCTCTAGCAAAGGAAAGGTTCACCTCTGTGAGTTGAACACACACATCACAAAGCAGTTTGTGAGAATGCTTCTGTCCAGTTTTAATGGGAAGATATTCCCGCTTCTAACAAAGGCCTGAAAGAGCTCCAAATATCCACTTGCAGATGCTGCAAAAAGACTCTTTCCAAACTGCTCCATGAAAAGGAATGTTCATCTCTGTGAGTTGAATGCACACATCATAAAGAAGTTTCAAAGAATGCTTCTGTCTAGGTTTTATGTGAAGATATTTCCCTTTCCACCATAGGCCTCAAAGCGCTCCAAATGAACACTTGCAGATTCTACAAAAAGAGTGTTTCAAAGCTGCTCTTTCAAAAGAAGTGTTCAACTCTGTGAGTTGGATTCATACTTCACAAAGCAGTTTCACAGAACGTTTCTGTTTCGTTTTTATGGGAAGATATTCCCGTTTGCAACCAAAGCCTGAAAGGGCTCTAAGTATCCACTTGCAGATTCTGCCAAAACACACTTTCATAACTGCTCTATCAAAAGGAAGGCTTATCTCTCCGAGTTGAATGCACACATCATAAAGAGGTTTCTGAGAATGCTTCTGCCTGGTTTATATGTGAAGATATTTCCTTTTCCACCATAGGCCTCAAAGCGCTCCAAACGAACACTTGCAGATTCTACAAAAAGAGTGTTTCAAAACTGCTCTTTCAAAGGAAGTGTTCAACTCTGTGAGTTGGATTCATACTACACAAAGCAGTTTCACAGAACTCTTCTGTTTAGTTTTTATGGGAAGATATTCCCGTTTCCAACGAAGGCCTGAAAGGGCTCCAAATATCCACTTGCAGATTCTGCAAAAACACAGGTTCAAAACTGCTCTATCAAAAGGAAGGCTTATCTCTCTGAGTTGAATGCACACATCATAAAGGGGTTTCTGAGAATGCTTCTGCCTTGTTTATATATGAAGATATTTCTTTTTCCACCATAGGCCTCAAAGCGCTCCAAATGAACACTTGCAAATTCTACAAAAAGAGTGTTTCATAACTGCTCTAGCAAAGGAAAGGTTCACCTCTGTGAGTTGAACACACACATCACAAAGCAGTTTGTGAGAATGCTTCGGTTTAGTTTTTATGGGAAGATATTCCCGCTTCTAACAAAGGCCTGAAAGAGCTCCAAATATCCACTTGCAGATGCTGCAAAAAGACTCTTTCCAAACTGCTCCATGAAAAAGAAGGTTCAACTCTGTGAGTTGAATGCACACATCATAAAGAAGTTTCAAAGAATGCTTCTGTCTAGGTTTTATGTGACGATATTTCCTTTTCCACCATAGGCCTCAAAGCGCTCCAAATGAACACATGTAGATTCTACAAAAAGAGTGTTTAAAAGCTGCGCTTTCAAAAGAAGTGTTCAACTCTGTGAGTTGGATTCATACTTCACAAAGCAGTTTCACAGAACGTTTCTGTTTCGTTTTTATCAGAAGATATTCCCGTTTGCAACGAAGGCCTGAAAGGGCTCCAAGTATCCACTTGCAGATTCTGCCAAAACACAGTTTCAAAACTGCTCTATCAAAAGGAAGGCTTATCTCTCCGAGTTGAATGCACACATCATAAAGAGGTTTCTGAGAATGCTTCTGCCTGGTTTATATGTGAAGATATTTCCTTTCCACCATAGGCCTCAAAGCGCTCCAAACGAACACTTGCAGATTCTACAAAAAGAGTGTTTCAAAACTGCTCTTTCAAAAGAAGTGTTCAACTCTGTGAGTTGGATTCATACTACACAAAGCAGTTTCACAGAACTCTTCTGTTTAGTTTTTATGGGAAGATATTCCCGTTTCCAACGAAGGCCTGAAAGGGCTCCAAATATCCACTTGCAGATTCTGCAAAAACACAGGTTCAAAACTGCTCTATCAAAAGGAAGGCTTATCTCTCTGAGTTGAATGCACATATCATAAAGGGGTTTCTGAGAATGCTTCTGCCTTGTTTATATATGAAGATATTTCTTTTTCCACCATAGGCCTCAAAGCGCTCCAAATGAACACTTGCAGATTCTACAAAAAGAGTGTTTCATAACTGCTCTAGCAAAGGAAAGGTTCACCTCTGTGAGTTGAACACACACATCACAAAGCAGTTTGTGAGAATGCTTCGGTTTAGTTTTTATGGGAAGATATTCCCGCTTCTAACAAAGGCCTGAAAGAGCTCCAAATATCCACTTGCAGATGCTGCAAAAAGACTCTTTCCAAACTGCTCCATGAAAAGGAAGGTTCAACTCTGTGAGTTGAATGCACACATCATAAAGAAGTTTCAAAGAATGCTTCTGTCTAGGTTTTATGTGAAGATATTTCTTTTTCCACCATAGGCCTCAAAGCGCTCCAAATGAACACTTGCAGATTCTACAAAAAGAGTGTTTCATAACTGCTCTAGCAAAGGAAAGGTTCACCTCTGTGAGTTGAACACACACATCACAAAGCAGTTTGTGAGAATGCTTCTGTCCAGTTTTAATGGGAAGATATTCCCGCTTCTAACAAAGGCCTGAAAGAGCTCCAAATATCCACTTGCAGATGCTGCAAAAAGACTCTTTCCAAACTGCTCCATGAAAAGGAATGTTCATCTCTGTGAGTTGAATGCACACATCATAAAGAAGTTTCAAAGAATGCTTCTGTCTAGGTTTTATGTGAAGATATTTCCCTTTCCACCATAGGCCTCAAAGCGCTCCAAATGAACACTTGCAGATTCTACAAAAAGAGTGTTTCAAAGCTGCTCTTTCAAAAGAAGTGTTCAACTCTGTGAGTTGGATTCATACTTCACAAAGCAGTTTCACAGAACGTTTCTGTTTCGTTTTTATGGGAAGATATTCCCGTTTGCAACCAAAGCCTGAAAGGGCTCTAAGTATCCACTTGCAGATTCTGCCAAAACACACTTTCATAACTGCTCTATCAAAAGGAAGGCTTATCTCTCCGAGTTGAATGCACACATCATAAAGAGGTTTCTGAGAATGCTTCTGCCTGGTTTATATGTGAAGATATTTCCTTTTCCACCATAGGCCTCAAAGCGCTCCAAACGAACACTTGCAGATTCTACAAAAAGAGTGTTTCAAAACTGCTCTTTCAAAGGAAGTGTTCAACTCTGTGAGTTGGATTCATACTACACAAAGCAGTTTCACAGAACTCTTCTGTTTAGTTTTTATGGGAAGATATTCCCGTTTCCAACGAAGGCCTGAAAGGGCTCCAAATATCCACTTGCAGATTCTGCAAAAACACAGGTTCAAAACTGCTCTATCAAAAGGAAGGCTTATCTCTCTGAGTTGAATGCACACATCATAAAGGGGTTTCTGAGAATGCTTCTGCCTTGTTTATATATGAAGATATTTCTTTTTCCACCATAGGCCTCAAAGCGCTCCAAATGAACACTTGCAAATTCTACAAAAAGAGTGTTTCATAACTGCTCTAGCAAAGGAAAGGTTCACCTCTGTGAGTTGAACACACACATCACAAAGCAGTTTGTGAGAATGCTTCGGTTTAGTTTTTATGGGAAGATATTCCCGCTTCTAACAAAGGCCTGAAAGAGCTCCAAATATCCACTTGCAGATGCTGCAAAAAGACTCTTTCCAAACTGCTCCATGAAAAAGAAGGTTCAACTCTGTGAGTTGAATGCACACATCATAAAGAAGTTTCAAAGAATGCTTCTGTCTAGGTTTTATGTGACGATATTTCCTTTTCCACCATAGGCCTCAAAGCGCTCCAAATGAACACATGTAGATTCTACAAAAAGAGTGTTTAAAAGCTGCGCTTTCAAAAGAAGTGTTCAACTCTGTGAGTTGGATTCATACTTCACAAAGGAGTTTCACAGAACGTTTCTGTTTCGTTTTTATGGGAAGATATTCCCGTTTGCAACGAAGGCCTGAAAGGGCTCTAAGTATCCACTTGCAGATTCTGCCAAAACACAGTTTCAAAACTGCTCTATCAAAAGGAAGGCTTATCTCTCCGAGTTGAATGCACACATCATAAAGAGGTTTCTGAGAATGCTTCTGCCTGGTTTATATGTGAAGATATTTCCTTTTCCACCATAGGCCTCAAAGCGCTCCAAACGAACACTTGCAGATTCTACAAAAAGAGTGTTTCAAAACTGCTCTTTCAAAAGAAGTGTTCAACTCTGTGAGTTGGATTCATACTACACAAAGCAGTTTCACAGAACTCTTCTGTTTAGTTTTTATGGGAAGATATTCCCGTTTCCAACGAAGGCCTGAAAGGGCTCCAAATATCCACTTGCAGATTCTGCAAAAACACAGTTTCAAAACTGCTCTATCAAAAGGAAGGCTTATCTCTCTGAGTTGAATGCACACATCATAAAGAGCTTTCTGAGAATGCTTCTGCCTTGTTTATATATGAAGATATTTCTTTTTCCACCATAGGCCTCAAATCGCTCCAAATGAACACTTGCAGATTCTACAAAAAGAGTGTTTCATAACTGCTCTAGCAAAGGAAAGGTTCACCTCTGTGAGTTGAACACACACATCACAAAGCAGTTTGTGAGAATGCTTCTGTCCAGTTTTTATGGGAAGATATTCCCGCTTCTAACAAAGGCCTGAAAGAGCTCCAAATATCCACTTGCAGATGCTGCAAAAAGACTCTTTCCAAACTGCTCCATGAAAAGGAAGGTTCAACTCTGTGAGTTGAATGCACACATCATAAAGAAGTTTCAAAGAATGCTTCTGTCTAGGTATTATGTGACGATATTTCCTTTTCCACCATAGGCCTCAAAGCGCTCCAAATGAACACATGTAGATTCTACAAAAAGAGTGTTTCAAAGCTGCTCTTTCAAAAGAAGTGTTCAACTCTGTGAGTTGGATTCATACTTCACAAAGCAGTTTCACAGAACGTTTCTGTTTCGTTTTTATGGGAAGATATTCCCGTTTGCAACGAAGGCCTGAAAGGGCTCTAAGTATCCACTTGCAGATTCTGCCAAAACACAGTTTCAAAACTGCTCTATCAAAAGGAAGGCTTATCTCTCCGAGTTGAATGCACACATCATAAAGAGGTTTCTGAGAATGCTTCTGCCTGGTTTATATGTGAAGATATTTCCTTTTCCACCATAGGCCTCAAAGCGCTCCAAACGAACACTTGCAGATTCTACAAAAAGAGTGTTTCAAAACTGCTCTTTCAAAGGAAGTGTTCAACTCTGTGAGTTGGATTCATACTACACAAAGCAGTTTCACAGAACTCTTCTGTTTAGTTTTTATGGGAAGATATTCCCGTTTCCAACGAAGGCCTGAAAGGGCTCCAAATATCCACTTGCAGATTCTGCAAAAACACAGGTTCAAAACTGCTCTATCAAAAGGAAGGCTTATCTCTCTGAGTTGAATGCACACATCATAAAGGGGTTTCTGAGAATGCTTCTGCCTTGTTTATATATGAAGATATTTCTTTTTCCACCATAGGCCTCAAAGCGCTCCAAATGAACACTTGCAGATTCTACAAAAAGAGTGTTTCATAACTGCTCTAGCAAAGGAAAGGTTCACCTCTGTGAGTTGAACACACACATCACAAAGCAGTTTGTGAGAATGCTTCGGTTTAGTTTTTATGGGAAGATATTCCCGCTTCTAACAAAGGCCTGAAAGAGCTCCAAATATCCACTTGCAGATGCTGCAAAAAGACTCTTTCCAAACTGCTCCATGAAAAAGAAGGTTCAACTCTGTGAGTTGAATGCACACATCATAAAGAAGTTTCAAAGAATGCTTCTGTCTAGGTTTTATGTGAAGATATTTCTTTTTCCACCATAGGCCTCAAAGCGCTCCAAATGAACACTTGCAGATTCTACAAAAAGAGTGTTTCATAACTGCTCTAGGAAAGGAAAGGTTCACCTCTGTGAGTTGAACACACACATCACAAAGCAGTTTGTGAGAATGCTTCTGTCCAGTTTTAATGGGAAGATATTCCCGCTTCTAACAAAGGCCTGAAAGAGCTCCAAATATCCACTTGCAGATGCGGCAAAAAGACTCTTTCCAAACTGCTCCATGAAAAGGAATGTTCATCTCTGTGAGTTGAATGCACACATCATAAAGAAGTTTCAAAGAATGCTTCTGTCTAGGTTTTATGTGAAGATATTTCCCTTTCCACCATAGGCCTCAAAGCGCTCCAAATGAACACTTGCAGATTCTACAAAAAGAGTGTTTCAAAGCTGCTCTTTCAAAAGAAGTGTTCAACTCTGTGAGTTGGATTCATACTTCACAAAGGAGTTTCACAGAACGTTTCTGTTTAGTTTTTATGGGAAGATATTCCCGTTTGCAACCAAAGCCTGAAAGGGCTCTAAGTATCCACTTGCAGATTCTGCAAAAACACAGTTGCAAAACTGCTCTATCAAAAGGAAGGCTTATCTCTCCGAGTTGAATGCACACATCATAAAGAGGTTTCTGAGAATGCTTCTGCCTGGTTTATATGTGAAGATATGTCCTTTTCCACCATAGGCCTCAAAGCGCTCCAAACGAACACTTGCAGATTCTACAAAAAGAGTGTTTCAAAACTGCTCTTTGAAAGGAAGTGTTCAACTCTGTGAGTTGGATTCATACTACACAAAGCAGTTTCACAGAACTCTTCTGTTTAGTTTTTATGGGAAGATATTCCCGTTTCCAACGAAGGCCTGAAAGGGCTCCAAATATCCACTTGCAGATTCTGCAAAAACACAGTTTCAAAACTGCTCTATCAAAAGGAAGGCTTATCTCTCTGAGTTGAATGCACACATCATAAAGAGCTTTCTGAGAATGCTTCTGCCTTGTTTATATATGCAGATATTTCTTTTTCCACCATAGGCCTCAAATCGCTCCAAATGAACACTTGCAGATTCTACAAAAAGGGTGTTTCATAACTGCTCTAGCAAAGGAAAGGTTCACCTCTGTGAGTTGAACACACACATCACAAAGCAGTTTGTGAGAATGCTTCTGTCCAGTTTTTATGGGAAGATATTCCCGCTTCTAACAAAGGCCTGAAAGAGCTCCAAATATCCACTTGCAGATGCTGCAAAAAGACTCTTTCCAAACTGCTCCATGAAAAGGAAGGTTCAACTCTGTGAGTTGAATGCACACATCATAAAGAAGTTTCAAAGAATGCTTCTATCTAGGTATTATGTGACGATATTTCCTTTTCCACCATAGGCCTCAAAGCGCTCCAAATGAACACATGTAGATTCTACAAAAAGAGTGTTTCAAAGCTGCTCTTTCAAAAGAAGTGTTCAACTCTGTGAGTTGGATTCATACTTCACAAAGCAGTTTCACAGAACGTTTCTGTTTCGTTTTTATCAGAAGATATTCCCGTTTGCAACGAAGGCCTGAAAGGGCTCCAAGTATCCACTTGCAGATTCTGCCAAAACACAGTTTCAAAACTGCTCTATCAAAAGGAAGGCTTATCTCTCCGAGTTGAATGCACACATCATAAAGAGGTTTCTGAGAATGCTTCTGCCTGGTTTATATGTGAAGATATTTCCTTTCCACCATAGGCCTCAAAGCGCTCCAAACGAACACTTGCAGATTCTACAAAAAGAGTGTTTCAAAACTGCTCTTTCAAAAGAAGTGTTCAACTCTGTGAGTTGGATTCATACTACACAAAGCAGTTTCACAGAACTCTTCTGTTTAGTTTTTATGGGAAGATATTCCCGTTTCCAACGAAGGCCTGAAAGGGCTCCAAATATCCACTTGCAGATTCTGCAAAAACACAGGTTCAAAACTGCTCTATCAAAAGGAAGGCTTATCTCTCTGAGTTGAATGCACATATCATAAAGGGGTTTCTGAGAATGCTTCTGCCTTGTTTATATATGAAGATATTTCTTTTTCCACCATAGGCCTCAAAGCGCTCCAAATGAACACTTGCAGATTCTACAAAAAGAGTGTTTCATAACTGCTCTAGCAAAGGAAAGGTTCACCTCTGTGAGTTGAACACACACATCACAAAGCAGTTTGTGAGAATGCTTCGGTTTAGTTTTTATGGGAAGATATTCCCGCTTCTAACAAAGGCCTGAAAGAGCTCCAAATATCCACTTGCAGATGCTGCAAAAAGACTCTTTCCAAACTGCTCCATGAAAAGGAAGGTTCAACTCTGTGAGTTGAATGCACACATCATAAAGAAGTTTCAAAGAATGCTTCTGTCTAGGTTTTATGTGAAGATATTTCTTTTTCCACCATAGGCCTCAAAGCGCTCCAAATGAACACTTGCAGATTCTACAAAAAGAGTGTTTCATAACTGCTCTAGCAAAGGAAAGGTTCACCTCTGTGAGTTGAACACACACATCACAAAGCAGTTTGTGAGAATGCTTCTGTCCAGTTTTAATGGGAAGATATTCCCGCTTCTAACAAAGGCCTGAAAGAGCTCCAAATATCCACTTGCAGATGCTGCAAAAAGACTCTTTCCAAACTGCTCCATGAAAAGGAATGTTCATCTCTGTGAGTTGAATGCACACATCATAAAGAAGTTTCAAAGAATGCTTCTGTCTAGGTTTTATGTGAAGATATTTCCCTTTCCACCATAGGCCTCAAAGCGCTCCAAATGAACACTTGCAGATTCTACAAAAAGAGTGTTTCAAAGCTGCTCTTTCAAAAGAAGTGTTCAACTCTGTGAGTTGGATTCATACTTCACAAAGCAGTTTCACAGAACGTTTCTGTTTCGTTTTTATGGGAAGATATTCCCGTTTGCAACCAAAGCCTGAAAGGGCTCTAAGTATCCACTTGCAGATTCTGCCAAAACACACTTTCATAACTGCTCTATCAAAAGGAAGGCTTATCTCTCCGAGTTGAATGCACACATCATAAAGAGGTTTCTGAGAATGCTTCTGCCTGGTTTATATGTGAAGATATTTCCTTTTCCACCATAGGCCTCAAAGCGCTCCAAACGAACACTTGCAGATTCTACAAAAAGAGTGTTTCAAAACTGCTCTTTCAAAGGAAGTGTTCAACTCTGTGAGTTGGATTCATACTACACAAAGCAGTTTCACAGAACTCTTCTGTTTAGTTTTTATGGGAAGATATTCCCGTTTCCAACGAAGGCCTGAAAGGGCTCCAAATATCCACTTGCAGATTCTGCAAAAACACAGGTTCAAAACTGCTCTATCAAAAGGAAGGCTTATCTCTCTGAGTTGAATGCACACATCATAAAGGGGTTTCTGAGAATGCTTCTGCCTTGTTTATATATGAAGATATTTCTTTTTCCACCATAGGCCTCAAAGCGCTCCAAATGAACACTTGCAAATTCTACAAAAAGAGTGTTTCATAACTGCTCTAGCAAAGGAAAGGTTCACCTCTGTGAGTTGAACACACACATCACAAAGCAGTTTGTGAGAATGCTTCTGTCCAGTTTTTATGGGAAGATATTCCCGCTTCTAACAAAGGCCTGAAAGAGCTCCAAATATCCACTTGCAGATGCTGCAAAAAGACTCTTTCCAAACTGCTCCATGAAAAGGAAGGTTCAACTCTGTGAGTTGAATGCACACATCATAAAGAAGTTTCAAAGAATGCTTCTGTCTAGGTATTATGTGACGATATTTCCTTTTCCACCATAGGCCTCAAAGCGCTCCAAATGAACACATGTAGATTCTACAAAAAGAGTGTTTCAAAGCTGCTCTTTCAAAAGAAGTGTTCAACTCTGTGAGTTGGATTCATACTTCACAAAGCAGTTTCACAGAACGTTTCTGTTTCGTTTTTATGGGAAGATATTCCCGTTTGCAACGAAGGCCTGAAAGGGCTCTAAGTATCCACTTGCAGATTCTGCCAAAACACAGTTTCAAAACTGCTCTATCAAAAGGAAGGCTTATCTCTCCGAGTTGAATGCACACATCATAAAGAGGTTTCTGAGAATGCTTCTGCCTGGTTTATATGTGAAGATATTTCCTTTTCCACCATAGGCCTCAAAGCGCTCCAAACGAACACTTGCAGATTCTACAAAAAGAGTGTTTCAAAACTGCTCTTTCAAAGGAAGTGTTCAACTCTGTGAGTTGGATTCATACTACACAAAGCAGTTTCACAGAACTCTTCTGTTTAGTTTTTATGGGAAGATATTCCCGTTTCCAACGAAGGCCTGAAAGGGCTCCAAATATCCACTTGCAGATTCTGCAAAAACACAGGTTCAAAACTGCTCTATCAAAAGGAAGGCTTATCTCTCTGAGTTGAATGCACACATCATAAAGGGGTTTCTGAGAATGCTTCTGCCTTGTTTATATATGAAGATATTTCTTTTTCCACCATAGGCCTCAAAGCGCTCCAAATGAACACTTGCAGATTCTACAAAAAGAGTGTTTCATAACTGCTCTAGCAAAGGAAAGGTTCACCTCTGTGAGTTGAACACACACATCACAAAGCAGTTTGTGAGAATGCTTCGGTTTAGTTTTTATGGGAAGATATTCCCGCTTCTAACAAAGGCCTGAAAGAGCTCCAAATATCCACTTGCAGATGCTGCAAAAAGACTCTTTCCAAACTGCTCCATGAAAAAGAAGGTTCAACTCTGTGAGTTGAATGCACACATCATAAAGAAGTTTCAAAGAATGCTTCTGTCTAGGTTTTATGTGAAGATATTTCTTTTTCCACCATAGGCCTCAAAGCGCTCCAAATGAACACTTGCAGATTCTACAAAAAGAGTGTTTCATAACTGCTCTAGGAAAGGAAAGGTTCACCTCTGTGAGTTGAACACACACATCACAAAGCAGTTTGTGAGAATGCTTCTGTCCAGTTTTAATGGGAAGATATTCCCGCTTCTAACAAAGGCCTGAAAGAGCTCCAAATATCCACTTGCAGATGCGGCAAAAAGACTCTTTCCAAACTGCTCCATGAAAAGGAATGTTCATCTCTGTGAGTTGAATGCACACATCATAAAGAAGTTTCAAAGAATGCTTCTGTCTAGGTTTTATGTGAAGATATTTCCCTTTCCACCATAGGCCTCAAAGCGCTCCAAATGAACACTTGCAGATTCTACAAAAAGAGTGTTTCAAAGCTGCTCTTTCAAAAGAAGTGTTCAACTCTGTGAGTTGGATTCATACTTCACAAAGGAGTTTCACAGAACGTTTCTGTTTAGTTTTTATGGGAAGATATTCCCGTTTGCAACCAAAGCCTGAAAGGGCTCTAAGTATCCACTTGCAGATTCTGCAAAAACACAGTTGCAAAACTGCTCTATCAAAAGGAAGGCTTATCTCTCCGAGTTGAATGCACACATCATAAAGAGGTTTCTGAGAATGCTTCTGCCTGGTTTATATGTGAAGATATGTCCTTTTCCACCATAGGCCTCAAAGCGCTCCAAACGAACACTTGCAGATTCTACAAAAAGAGTGTTTCAAAACTGCTCTTTGAAAGGAAGTGTTCAACTCTGTGAGTTGGATTCATACTACACAAAGCAGTTTCACAGAACTCTTCTGTTTAGTTTTTATGGGAAGATATTCCCGTTTCCAACGAAGGCCTGAAAGGGCTCCAAATATCCACTTGCAGATTCTGCAAAAACACAGTTTCAAAACTGCTCTATCAAAAGGAAGGCTTATCTCTCTGAGTTGAATGCACACATCATAAAGAGCTTTCTGAGAATGCTTCTGCCTTGTTTATATATGCAGATATTTCTTTTTCCACCATAGGCCTCAAATCGCTCCAAATGAACACTTGCAGATTCTACAAAAAGGGTGTTTCATAACTGCTCTAGCAAAGGAAAGGTTCACCTCTGTGAGTTGAACACACACATCACAAAGCAGTTTGTGAGAATGCTTCTGTCCAGTTTTTATGGGAAGATATTCCCGCTTCTAACAAAGGCCTGAAAGAGCTCCAAATATCCACTTGCAGATGCTGCAAAAAGACTCTTTCCAAACTGCTCCATGAAAAGGAAGGTTCAACTCTGTGAGTTGAATGCACACATCATAAAGAAGTTTCAAAGAATGCTTCTATCTAGGTATTATGTGACGATATTTCCTTTTCCACCATAGGCCTCAAAGCGCTCCAAATGAACACATGTAGATTCTACAAAAAGAGTGTTTCAAAGCTGCTCTTTCAAAAGAAGTGTTCAACTCTGTGAGTTGGATTCATACTTCACAAAGCAGTTTCACAGAACGTTTCTGTTTCGTTTTTATCAGAAGATATTCCCGTTTGCAACGAAGGCCTGAAAGGGCTCCAAGTATCCACTTGCAGATTCTGCCAAAACACAGTTTCAAAACTGCTCTATCAAAAGGAAGGCTTATCTCTCCGAGTTGAATGCACACATCATAAAGAGGTTTCTGAGAATGCTTCTGCCTGGTTTATATGTGAAGATATTTCCTTTCCACCATAGGCCTCAAAGCGCTCCAAACGAACACTTGCAGATTCTACAAAAAGAGTGTTTCAAAACTGCTCTTTCAAAAGAAGTGTTCAACTCTGTGAGTTGGATTCATACTACACAAAGCAGTTTCACAGAACTCTTCTGTTTAGTTTTTATGGGAAGATATTCCCGTTTCCAACGAAGGCCTGAAAGGGCTCCAAATATCCACTTGCAGATTCTGCAAAAACACAGGTTCAAAACTGCTCTATCAAAAGGAAGGCTTATCTCTCTGAGTTGAATGCACATATCATAAAGGGGTTTCTGAGAATGCTTCTGCCTTGTTTATATATGAAGATATTTCTTTTTCCACCATAGGCCTCAAAGCGCTCCAAATGAACACTTGCAGATTCTACAAAAAGAGTGTTTCATAACTGCTCTAGCAAAGGAAAGGTTCACCTCTGTGAGTTGAACACACACATCACAAAGCAGTTTGTGAGAATGCTTCGGTTTAGTTTTTATGGGAAGATATTCCCGCTTCTAACAAAGGCCTGAAAGAGCTCCAAATATCCACTTGCAGATGCTGCAAAAAGACTCTTTCCAAACTGCTCCATGAAAAGGAAGGTTCAACTCTGTGAGTTGAATGCACACATCATAAAGAAGTTTCAAAGAATGCTTCTGTCTAGGTTTTATGTGAAGATATTTCTTTTTCCACCATAGGCCTCAAAGCGCTCCAAATGAACACTTGCAGATTCTACAAAAAGAGTGTTTCATAACTGCTCTAGCAAAGGAAAGGTTCACCTCTGTGAGTTGAACACACACATCACAAAGCAGTTTGTGAGAATGCTTCTGTCCAGTTTTAATGGGAAGATATTCCCGCTTCTAACAAAGGCCTGAAAGAGCTCCAAATATCCACTTGCAGATGCTGCAAAAAGACTCTTTCCAAACTGCTCCATGAAAAGGAATGTTCATCTCTGTGAGTTGAATGCACACATCATAAAGAAGTTTCAAAGAATGCTTCTGTCTAGGTTTTATGTGAAGATATTTCCCTTTCCACCATAGGCCTCAAAGCGCTCCAAATGAACACTTGCAGATTCTACAAAAAGAGTGTTTCAAAGCTGCTCTTTCAAAAGAAGTGTTCAACTCTGTGAGTTGGATTCATACTTCACAAAGCAGTTTCACAGAACGTTTCTGTTTCGTTTTTATGGGAAGATATTCCCGTTTGCAACCAAAGCCTGAAAGGGCTCTAAGTATCCACTTGCAGATTCTGCCAAAACACACTTTCATAACTGCTCTATCAAAAGGAAGGCTTATCTCTCCGAGTTGAATGCACACATCATAAAGAGGTTTCTGAGAATGCTTCTGCCTGGTTTATATGTGAAGATATTTCCTTTTCCACCATAGGCCTCAAAGCGCTCCAAACGAACACTTGCAGATTCTACAAAAAGAGTGTTTCAAAACTGCTCTTTCAAAGGAAGTGTTCAACTCTGTGAGTTGGATTCATACTACACAAAGCAGTTTCACAGAACTCTTCTGTTTAGTTTTTATGGGAAGATATTCCCGTTTCCAACGAAGGCCTGAAAGGGCTCCAAATATCCACTTGCAGATTCTGCAAAAACACAGGTTCAAAACTGCTCTATCAAAAGGAAGGCTTATCTCTCTGAGTTGAATGCACACATCATAAAGGGGTTTCTGAGAATGCTTCTGCCTTGTTTATATATGAAGATATTTCTTTTTCCACCATAGGCCTCAAAGCGCTCCAAATGAACACTTGCAAATTCTACAAAAAGAGTGTTTCATAACTGCTCTAGCAAAGGAAAGGTTCACCTCTGTGAGTTGAACACACACATCACAAAGCAGTTTGTGAGAATGCTTCGGTTTAGTTTTTATGGGAAGATATTCCCGCTTCTAACAAAGGCCTGAAAGAGCTCCAAATATCCACTTGCAGATGCTGCAAAAAGACTCTTTCCAAACTGCTCCATGAAAAAGAAGGTTCAACTCTGTGAGTTGAATGCACACATCATAAAGAAGTTTCAAAGAATGCTTCTGTCTAGGTTTTATGTGACGATATTTCCTTTTCCACCATAGGCCTCAAAGCGCTCCAAATGAACACATGTAGATTCTACAAAAAGAGTGTTTAAAAGCTGCGCTTTCAAAAGAAGTGTTCAACTCTGTGAGTTGGATTCATACTTCACAAAGCAGTTTCACAGAACGTTTCTGTTTCGTTTTTATCAGAAGATATTCCCGTTTGCAACGAAGGCCTGAAAGGGCTCCAAGTATCCACTTGCAGATTCTGCCAAAACACAGTTTCAAAACTGCTCTATCAAAAGGAAGGCTTATCTCTCCGAGTTGAATGCACACATCATAAAGAGGTTTCTGAGAATGCTTCTGCCTGGTTTATATGTGAAGATATTTCCTTTCCACCATAGGCCTCAAAGCGCTCCAAACGAACACTTGCAGATTCTACAAAAAGAGTGTTTCAAAACTGCTCTTTCAAAAGAAGTGTTCAACTCTGTGAGTTGGATTCATACTACACAAAGCAGTTTCACAGAACTCTTCTGTTTAGTTTTTATGGGAAGATATTCCCGTTTCCAACGAAGGCCTGAAAGGGCTCCAAATATCCACTTGCAGATTCTGCAAAAACACAGGTTCAAAACTGCTCTATCAAAAGGAAGGCTTATCTCTCTGAGTTGAATGCACATATCATAAAGGGGTTTCTGAGAATGCTTCTGCCTTGTTTATATATGAAGATATTTCTTTTTCCACCATAGGCCTCAAAGCGCTCCAAATGAACACTTGCAGATTCTACAAAAAGAGTGTTTCATAACTGCTCTAGCAAAGGAAAGGTTCACCTCTGTGAGTTGAACACACACATCACAAAGCAGTTTGTGAGAATGCTTCGGTTTAGTTTTTATGGGAAGATATTCCCGCTTCTAACAAAGGCCTGAAAGAGCTCCAAATATCCACTTGCAGATGCTGCAAAAAGACTCTTTCCAAACTGCTCCATGAAAAGGAAGGTTCAACTCTGTGAGTTGAATGCACACATCATAAAGAAGTTTCAAAGAATGCTTCTGTCTAGGTTTTATGTGAAGATATTTCTTTTTCCACCATAGGCCTCAAAGCGCTCCAAATGAACACTTGCAGATTCTACAAAAAGAGTGTTTCATAACTGCTCTAGCAAAGGAAAGGTTCACCTCTGTGAGTTGAACACACACATCACAAAGCAGTTTGTGAGAATGCTTCTGTCCAGTTTTAATGGGAAGATATTCCCGCTTCTAACAAAGGCCTGAAAGAGCTCCAAATATCCACTTGCAGATGCTGCAAAAAGACTCTTTCCAAACTGCTCCATGAAAAGGAATGTTCATCTCTGTGAGTTGAATGCACACATCATAAAGAAGTTTCAAAGAATGCTTCTGTCTAGGTTTTATGTGAAGATATTTCCCTTTCCACCATAGGCCTCAAAGCGCTCCAAATGAACACTTGCAGATTCTACAAAAAGAGTGTTTCAAAGCTGCTCTTTCAAAAGAAGTGTTCAACTCTGTGAGTTGGATTCATACTTCACAAAGCAGTTTCACAGAACGTTTCTGTTTCGTTTTTATGGGAAGATATTCCCGTTTGCAACCAAAGCCTGAAAGGGCTCTAAGTATCCACTTGCAGATTCTGCCAAAACACACTTTCATAACTGCTCTATCAAAAGGAAGGCTTATCTCTCCGAGTTGAATGCACACATCATAAAGAGGTTTCTGAGAATGCTTCTGCCTGGTTTATATGTGAAGATATTTCCTTTTCCACCATAGGCCTCAAAGCGCTCCAAACGAACACTTGCAGATTCTACAAAAAGAGTGTTTCAAAACTGCTCTTTCAAAGGAAGTGTTCAACTCTGTGAGTTGGATTCATACTACACAAAGCAGTTTCACAGAACTCTTCTGTTTAGTTTTTATGGGAAGATATTCCCGTTTCCAACGAAGGCCTGAAAGGGCTCCAAATATCCACTTGCAGATTCTGCAAAAACACAGGTTCAAAACTGCTCTATCAAAAGGAAGGCTTATCTCTCTGAGTTAAATGCACACATCATAAAGGGGTTTCTGAGAATGCTTCTGCCTTGTTTATATATGAAGATATTTCTTTTTCCACCATAGGCCTCAAAGCGCTCCAAATGAACACTTGCAAATTCTACAAAAAGAGTGTTTCATAACTGCTCTAGCAAAGGAAAGGTTCACCTCTGTGAGTTGAACACACACATCACAAAGCAGTTTGTGAGAATGCTTCGGTTTAGTTTTTATGGGAAGATATTCCCGCTTCTAACAAAGGCCTGAAAGAGCTCCAAATATCCACTTGCAGATGCTGCAAAAAGACTCTTTCCAAACTGCTCCATGAAAAAGAAGGTTCAACTCTGTGAGTTGAATGCACACATCATAAAGAAGTTTCAAAGAATGCTTCTGTCTAGGTTTTATGTGACGATATTTCCTTTTCCACCATAGGCCTCAAAGCGCTCCAAATGAACACATGTAGATTCTACAAAAAGAGTGTTTAAAAGCTGCGCTTTCAAAAGAAGTGTTCAACTCTGTGAGTTGGATTCATACTTCACAAAGCAGTTTCACAGAACGTTTCTGTTTCGTTTTTATGGGAAGATATTCCCGTTTGCAACGAAGGCCTGAAAGGGCTCTAAGTATCCACTTGCAGATTCTGCCAAAACACAGTTTCAAAACTGCTCTATCAAAAGGAAGGCTTATCTCTCCGAGTTGAATGCACACATCATAAAGAGGTTTCTGAGAATGCTTCTGCCTGGTTTATATGTGAAGATATTTCCTTTTCCACCATAGGCCTCAAAGCGCTCCAAACGAACACTTGCAGATTCTACAAAAAGAGTGTTTCAAAACTGCTCTTTCAAAAGAAGTGTTCAACTCTGTGAGTTGGATTCATACTACACAAAGCAGTTTCACAGAACTCTTCTGTTTAGTTTTTATGGGAAGATATTCCCGTTTCCAACGAAGGCCTGAAAGGGCTCCAAATATCCACTTGCAGATTCTGCAAAAACACAGTTTCAAAACTGCTCTATCAAAAGGAAGGCTTATCTCTCTGAGTTGAATGCACACATCATAAAGAGCTTTCTGAGAATGCTTCTGCCTTGTTTATATATGAAGATATTTCTTTTTCCACCATAGGCCTCAAATCGCTCCAAATGAACACTTGCAGATTCTACAAAAAGAGTGTTTCATAACTGCTCTAGCAAAGGAAAGGTTCACCTCTGTGAGTTGAACACACACATCACAAAGCAGTTTGTGAGAATGCTTCTGTCCAGTTTTTATGGGAAGATATTCCCGCTTCTAACAAAGGCCTGAAAGAGCTCCAAATATCCACTTGCAGATGCTGCAAAAAGACTCTTTCCAAACTGCTCCATGAAAAGGAAGGTTCAACTCTGTGAGTTGAATGCACACATCATAAAGAAGTTTCAAAGAATGCTTCTGTCTAGGTATTATGTGACGATATTTCCTTTTCCACCATAGGCCTCAAAGCGCTCCAAATGAACACATGTAGATTCTACAAAAAGAGTGTTTCAAAGCTGCTCTTTCAAAAGAAGTGTTCAACTCTGTGAGTTGGATTCATACTTCACAAAGCAGTTTCACAGAACGTTTCTGTTTCGTTTTTATGGGAAGATATTCCCGTTTGCAACGAAGGCCTGAAAGGGCTCTAAGTATCCACTTGCAGATTCTGCCAAAACACAGTTTCAAAACTGCTCTATCAAAAGGAAGGCTTATCTCTCCGAGTTGAATGCACACATCATAAAGAGGTTTCTGAGAATGCTTCTGCCTGGTTTATATGTGAAGATATTTCCTTTTCCACCATAGGCCTCAAAGCGCTCCAAACGAACACTTGCAGATTCTACAAAAAGAGTGTTTCAAAACTGCTCTTTCAAAGGAAGTGTTCAACTCTGTGAGTTGGATTCATACTACACAAAGCAGTTTCACAGAACTCTTCTGTTTAGGTTTTATGGGAAGATATTCCCGTTTCCAACGAAGGCCTGAAAGGGCTCCAAATATCCACTTGCAGATTCTGCAAAAATACAGTTTCAAAACTGCTCTATCAAAAGGAAGGCTTATCTCTCTGAGTTGAATGCACACATCATAAAGAGCTTTCTGAGAATGCTTCTGCCTTGTTTATATATGAAGATATTTCTTTTTCCACCATAGGCCTCAAATCGCTCCAAATGAACACTTGCAGATTCTACAAAAAGAGTGTTTCATAACTGCTCTAGCAAAGGAAAGGTTCACCTCTGTGAGTTGAACACACACATCTCAAAGCAGTTTGTGAGAATGCTTCGGTTTAGTTTTTATGGGAAGATATTCCCGCTTCTAGCAAAGGCCTGAAAGAGCTCCAAATATCCACTTGCAGATGCTGCAAAAAGACTCTTTCCAAACTGCTCCATGAAAAGGAAGGTTCAACTCTGTGAGTTGAATGCACACATCATAAAGAAGTTTCAAAGAATGCTTCTGTCTAGGTTTTATGTGAAGATATTTCTTTTTCCACCATAGGCCTCAAAGCGCTCCAAATGAACACTTGCAGATTCTACAAAAAGAGTGTTTCATAACTGCTCTAGCAAAGGAAAGGTTCACCTCTGTGAGTTGAAAACACACATCACAAAGCAGTTTGTGAGAATGCTTCTGTCCAGTTTTAATGGGAAGATATTCCCGCTTCTAACAAAGGCCTGAAAGAGCTCCAAATATCCACTTGCAGATGCTGCAAAAAGACTCTTTCCAAACTGCTCCATGAAAAGGAATGTTCATCTCTGTGAGTTGAATGCACACATCATAAAGAAGTTTCAAAGAATGCTTCTGTCTAGGTTTTATGTGAAGATATTTCCCTTTCCACCATAGGCCTCAAAGCGCTCCAAATGAACACTTGCAGATTCTACAAAAAGAGTGTTTCAAAGCTGCTCTTTCAAAAGAAGTGTTCAACTCTGTGAGTTGGATTCATACTTCACAAAGCAGTTTCACAGAACGTTTCAGTTTCGTTTTTATGGGAAGATATTCCCGTTTGCAACCAAAGCCTGAAAGGGCTCTAAGTATCCACTTGCAGATTCTGCCAAAACACACTTTCATAACTGCTCTATCAAAAGGAAGGCTTATCTCTCCGAGTTGAATGCACACATCATAAAGAGGTTTCTGAGAATGCTTCTGCCTGGTTTATATGTGAAGATATTTCCTTTTCCACCATAGGCCTCAAAGCGCTCCAAACGAACACTTGCAGATTCTACAAAAAGAGTGTTTCAAAACTGCTCTTTCAAAGGAAGTGTTCAACTCTGTGAGTTGGATTCATACTACACAAAGCAGTTTCACAGAACTCTTCTGTTTAGTTTTTATGGGAAGATATTCCCGTTTCCAACGAAGGCCTGAAAGGGCTCCAAATATCCACTTGCAGATTCTGCAAAAACACAGGTTCAAAACTGCTCTATCAAAAGGAAGGCTTATCTCTCTGAGTTGAATGCACACATCATAAAGGGGTTTCTGAGAATGCTTCTGCCTTGTTTATATATGAAGATATTTCTTTTTCCACCATAGGCCTCAAAGCGCTCCAAATGAACACTTGCAGATTCTACAAAAAGAGTGTTTCATAACTGCTCTAGCAAAGGAAAGGTTCACCTCTGTGAGTTGAACACACACATCACAAAGCAGTTTGTGAGAATGCTTCGGTTTAGTTTTTATGGGAAGATATTCCCGCTTCTAACAAAGGCCTGAAAGAGCTCCAAATATCCACTTGCAGATGCTGCAAAAAGACTCTTTCCAAACTGCTCCATGAAAAAGAAGGTTCAACTCTGTGAGTTGAATGCACACATCATAAAGAAGTTTCAAAGAATGCTTCTGTCTAGGTTTTATGTGAAGATATTTCTTTTTCCACCATAGGCCTCAAAGCGCTCCAAATGAACACTTGCAGATTCTACAAAAAGAGTGTTTCATAACTGCTCTAGCAAAGGAAAGGTTCACCTCTGTGAGTTGAACACACACATCACAAAGCAGTTTGTGAGAATGCTTCTGTCCAGTTTTAATGGGAAGATATTCCCGCTTCTAACAAATTCCTGAAAGAGCTCCAAATATCCACTTGCAGATGCTGCAAAAAGACTCTTTCCAAACTGCTCCATGAAAAGCAATGTTCAACTCTGTGAGTTGAATGCACACATCATAAAGAAGTTTCAAAGAATGCTTCTGTCTAGGTTTTATGTGAAGATATTTCCTTTTCCACCATAGGCCTCAAAGCGCTCCAAACGAACACTTGCAGATTCTACAAAAAGAGTGTTTCAAAACTGCTCTTTGAAAGGAAGTGTTCAACTCTGTGAGTTGGATTCATACTACACAAAGCAGTTTCACAGAACTCTTCTGTTTAGTTTTTAATGGAAGATATTCCCGTTTCCAACGAAGGCCTGAAAGGGCTCCAAATATCCACTTGCAGATTCTGCAAAAACACAGTTTCAAAACTGCTCTATCAAAAGGAAGGCTTATCTCTCTGAGTTGAATGCACACATCATAAAGAGCTTTCTGAGAATGCTTCTGCCTTGTTTATATATGAAGATATTTCTTTTTCCACCATAGGCCTCAAATCGCTCCAAATGAACACTTGCAGATTCTACAAAAAGAGTGTTTCATAGCTGCTCTAGCAAAGGAAAGGTTCACCTCTGTGAGTTGAACACACACATCACAAAGCAGTTTGTGAAAATGCTTCTGTCCAGTTTTTATGGGAAGATATTCCCGCTTCTAACAAAGGCCTGAAAGAGCTCCAAATATCCACTTGCAGATGCTGCAAAAAGACTCTTTCCAAACTGCTCCATGAAAAGGAAGGTTCAACTCTGTGAGTTGAATGCACACATCATAAAGAAGTTTCAAAGAATGCTTCTGTCTAGGTATTATGTGACGATATTTCCTTTTCCACCATAGGCCTCAAAGCGCTCCAAATGAACACATGTAGATTCTACAAAAAGAGTGTTTCAAAGCTGCTCTTTCAAAAGAAGTGTTCAACTCTGTGAGTTGGATTCATACTTCACAAAGCAGTTTCACAGAACGTTTCTGTTTCGTTTTTATGGGAAGATATTCCCGTTTGCAACGAAGGCCTGAAAGGGCTCTAAGTATCCACTTGCAGATTCTGCCAAAACACAGTTTCAAAACTGCTCTATCAAAAGGAAGGCTTATCTCTCCGAGTTGAATGCACACATCATAAAGAGGTTTCTGAGAATGCTTCTGCCTGGTTTATATGTGAAGATATTTCCTTTTCCACCATAGGCCTCAAAGCGCTCCAAACGAACACTTGCAGATTCTACAAAAAGAGTGTATCAAAACTGCTCTTTCAAAGGAAGTGTTCAACTCTGTGAGTTGGATTCATACTACACAAAGCAGTTTCACAGAACTCTTCTGTTTAGGTTTTATGGGAAGATATTCCCGTTTCCAACGAAGGCCTGAAAGGGCTCCAAATATCCACTTGCAGATTCTGCAAAAATACAGTTTCAAAACTGCTCTATCAAAAGGAAGGCTTATCTCTCTGAGTTGAATGCACACATCATAAAGAGCTTTCTGAGAATGCTTCTGCCTTGTTTATATATGAAGATATTTCTTTTTCCACCATAGGCCTCAAATCGCTCCAAATGAACACTTGCAGATTCTACAAAAAGAGTGTTTCATAACTGCTCTAGCAAAGGAAAGGTTCACCTCTGTGAGTTGAACACACACATCTCAAAGCAGTTTGTGAGAATGCTTCGGTTTAGTTTTTATGGTAAGATATTCCCGCTTCTAGCAAAGGCCTGAAAGATCTCCAAATATCCACTTGCAGATGCTGCAAAAAGACTCTTTCCAAACTGCTCCATGAAAAAGAAGGTTCAACTCTGTGAGTTGAATGCACACATCATAAAGAAGTTTCAAAGAATGCTTCTGTCTAGGTTTTATGTGAAGGTATTTCTTTTTCCAACATAGGCCTCAAAGCGCTCCAAATGAACACTTGCAGATTCTACAAAAAGAGTGTTTCATAACTGCTCTAGCAAAGGAAAGGTTCACCTCTGTGAGTTGAACACACACATCACAAAGCAGTTTGTGAGAATGCTTCTGTCCAGTTTTAATGGGAAGATATTCCCGCTTCTAACAAAGGCCTGAAAGAGCTCCAAATATCCACTTGCAGATGCTGCAAAAAGACTCTTTCCAAACTGCTCCATGAAAAGGAATGTTCAACTCTGTGAGTTGAATGCACACATCATAAAGAAGTTTCAAAGAATGCTTCTGTCTAGGTTTTATGTGAAGATATTTCCCTTTCCACCATAGGCCTCAAAGCGCTCCAAATGAACACTTGCAGATTCTACAAAAAGAGTGTTTCAAAGCTGCTCTTTCAAAAGAAGTGTTCAACTCTGTGAGTTGGATTCATACTTCACAAAGCAATTTCACAGAACGTTTCTGTTTCGTTTTTATGGGAAGATATTCCCGTTTGCAACGAAAGCCTGAAAGGGCTCTAAGTATCCACTTGCAGATTCTGCCAAAACACACTTTCAAAACTGCTCTATCAAAAGGAAGGCTTATCTCTCCGAGTTGAATGCACACATCATAAAGAGGTTTCTGGGAATGCTTTTGCCTGGTTTATATGTGACGATATTTCCTTTTCCACCATAGGCCTCAAAGCGCTCCAAACGAACACTTGCAGATTCTACAAAAAGAGTGTTTCAAAACTGCTCTTTCAAAGGAAGTGTTCAACTCTGTGAGTTGGATTCATACTACACAAAGCAGTTTCACAGAACTCTTCTGTTTAGTTTTTATGGGAAGATATTCCCGTTTCCAACGAAAGCCTGAAAGGGCTCCAAATATCCACTTGCAGATTCTGCAAAAACACAGGTTCAAAACTGCTCTATCAAAAGGAAGGCTTATCTCTCTGAGTTGAATGCACACATCATAAAGGGGTTTCTGAGAATGCTTCTGCCTTGTTTATATATGAAGATATTTCTTTTTCCACCATAGGCCTCAAAGCGCTCCAAATGAACACTTGCAGATTCTACAAAAAGAGTGTTTCATAACTGCTCTAGCAAAGGAAAGGTTCACCTCTGTGAGTTGAACACACACATCACAAAGCAGTTTGTGAGAATGCTTCGGTTTAGTTTTTATGGGAAGATATTCCCGCTTCTAACAAAGGCCTGAAAGAGCTCCAAATATCCACTTGCAGATGCTGCAAAAAGACTCTTTCCAAACTGCTCCATGAAAAAGAAGGTTCAACTCTGTGAGTTGAATGCACACATCATAAAGAAGTTTCAAAGAATGCTTCTGTCTAGGTTTTATGTGAAGATATTTCTTTTTCCACCATAGGCCTCAAAGCGCTCCAAATGAACACTTGCAGATTCTACAAAAAGAGTGTTTCATAACTGCTCTAGCAAAGGAAAGGTTCACCTCTGTGAGTTGAACACACACATCACAAAGCAGTTTGTGAGAATGCTTCTGTCCAGTTTTAATGGGAAGATATTCCCGCTTCTAACAAAGGCCTGAAAGAGCTCCAAATATCCACTTGCAGATGCTGCAAAAAGACTCTTTCCAAACTGCTCCATGAAAAGGAAAGTTCAACTCTGTGAGTTGAATGCACACATCATAAAGAAGTTTCAAAGAATGCTTCTGTCTAGGTATTATGTGACGATATTTCCTTTTCCACCATAGGCCTCAAAGCGCTCCAAATGAACACATGTAGATTCTACAAAAAGAGTGTTTAAAAGCTGCGCTTTCAAAAGAAGTGTTCAACTCTGTGAGTTGGATTCATACTTCACAAAGCAGTTTCACAGAACGTTTCTGTTTCGTTTTTATGGGAAGATATTCCCGTTTGCAACGAAGGCCTGAAAGGGCTCTAAGTATCCACTTGCAGATTCTGCCAAAACACAGTTTCAAAACTGCTCTATCAAAAGGAAGGCTTATCTCTCCGAGTTGAATGCACACATCATAAAGAGGTTTCTGAGAATGCTTCTGCCTGGTTTATATGTGAAGATATTTCCTTTTCCACCATAGGCCTCAAAGCGCTCCAAACGAACACTTGCAGATTCTACAAAAAGAGTGTTTCAAAACTGCTCTTTCAAAAGAAGTGTTCAACTCTGTGAGTTGGATTCATACTACACAAAGCAGTTTCACAGAACTCTTCTGTTTAGTTTTTATGGGAAGATATTCCCGTTTCCAACGAAGGCCTGAAAGGGCTCCAAATATCCACTTGCAGATTCTGCAAAAACACAGTTTCAAAACTGCTCTATCAAAAGGAAGGCTTATCTCTCTGAGTTGAATGCACACATCATAAAGAGCTTTCTGAGAATGCTTCTGCCTTGTTTATATATGAAGATATTTCTTTTTCCACCATAGGCCTCAAATCGCTCCAAATGAACACTTGCAGATTCTACAAAAAGAGTGTTTCATAACTGCTCTAGCAAAGGAAAGGTTCACCTCTGTGAGTTGAACACACACATCACAAAGCAGTTTGTGAGAATGCTTCTGTCCAGTTTTTATGGGAAGATATTCCCGCTTCTAACAAAGGCCTGAAAGAGCTCCAAATATCCACTTGCAGATGCTGCAAAAAGACTCTTTCCAAACTGCTCCATGAAAAGGAAGGTTCAACTCTGTGAGTTGAATGCACACATCATAAAGAAGTTTCAAAGAATGCTTCTGTCTAGGTATTATGTGACGATATTTCCTTTTCCACCATAGGCCTCAAAGCGCTCCAAATGAACACATGTAGATTCTACAAAAAGAGTGTTTCAAAGCTGCTCTTTCAAAAGAAGTGTTCAACTCTGTGAGTTGGATTCATACTTCACAAAGCAGTTTCACAGAACGTTTCTGTTTCGTTTTTATCAGAAGATATTCCCGTTTGCAACGAAGGCCTGAAAGGGCTCCAAGTATCCACTTGCAGATTCTGCCAAAACACACTTTCAAAACTGCTCTATCAAAAGGAAGGCTTATCTCTCCGAGTTGAATGCACACATCATAAAGAGGTTTCTGAGAATGCTTCTGCCTGGTTTATATGTGAAGATATTTCCTTTTCCACCATAGGCCTCAAAGCGCTCCAAACGAACACTTGCAGATTCTACAAAAAGAGTGTTTCAAAACTGCTCTTTCAAAGGAAGTGTTCAACTCTGTGAGTTGGATTCATACTACACAAAGCAGTTTCACAGAACTCTTCTGTTTAGTTTTTATGGGAAGATATTCCCGTTTCCAACGAAGGCCTGAAAGGGCTCCAAATATCCACTTGCAGATTCTGCAAAAACACAGTTTCAAAACTGCTCTATCAAAAGGAAGGCTTATCTCTCTGAGTTGAATGCACACATCATAAAGAGCTTCCTGAGAATGCTTCTGCCTTGTTTATATATGAAGATATTTCTTTTTCCACCATAGGCCTCAAATCGCTCCAAATGAACACTTGCAGATTCTACAAAAAGAGTGTTTCATAACTGCTCTAGCAAAGGAAAGGTTCACCTCTGTGAGTTGAACACACACATCTCAAAGCAGTTTGTGAGAATGCTTCTGTCCAGTTTTTATGGGAAGATATTCCCGCTTCTAGCAAAGGCCTGAAAGAGCTCCAAATATCCACTTGCAGATGCTGCAAAAAGACTCTTTCCAAACTGCTCCATGAAAAAGAAGGTTCAACTCTGTGAGTTGAATGCACACATCATAAAGAAGTTTCAAAGAATGCTTCTGTCTAGGTTTTATGTGAAGATATTTCTTTTTCCACCATAGGCCTCAAAGCGCTCCAAATCAACACTTGCAGATTCTACAAAAAGAGTGTTTCATAACTGCTCTAGCAAAGGAAAGGTTCACTTCTGTGAGTTGAACACACACATCACAAAGCAGTTTGTGAGAATTCTTCTGTCCAGTTTTAATGGGAAGATATTCCCGCTTCTAACAAAGGCCTGAAAGAGCTCCAAATATCCACTTGCAGATGCTGCAAAAAGACTCTTTCCAAACTGCTCCATGAAAAGGAATGTTCAACTCTGTGAGTTGAATGCACACATCATAAAGAAGTTTCAAAGAATGCTTCTGTCTAGGTTTTATGTGAAGATATTTCCCTTTCCACCATAGGCCTCAAAGCGCTCCAAATGAACACTTGCAGATTCTACAAAAAGAGTGTTTCAAAGCTGCTCTTTCAAAAGAAGTGTTCAACTCTGTGAGTTGGATTCATACTTCACAAAGCAGTTTCACAGAACGTTTCTGTTTCGTTTTTATGGGAAGATATTCCCGTTTGCAACGAAAGCCTGAAAGGGCTCTAAGTATCCACTTGCAGATTCTGCCAAAACACACTTTCAAAACTGCTCTATCAAAAGGAAAGCTTATCTCTCCGAGTTGAATGCACACATCATAAAGGGGTTTCTGAGAATCCTTCTGCCTGGATTATATGTGAAGATATTTCCTTTTCCACCATAGGCCTCAAAGCGCTCCAAACGAACACTTGCAGATTCTACAAAAAGAGTGTTTCAAAACTGCTCTTTGAAAGGAAGTGTTCAACTCTGTGAGTTGGATTCATACTACACAAAGCAGTTTCACAGAACTCTTCTGTTTAGTTTTTAATGGAAGATATTCCCGTTTCCAACGAAGGCATGAAAGGGCTCCAAATATCCACTTGCAGATTCTGCAAAAACACAGTTTCAAAACTGCTCTATCAAAAGGAAGGCTTATCTCTCTGAGTTGAATGCACACATCATAAAGAGCTTTCTGAGAATGCTTCTGCCTTGTTTATATATGAAGATATTTCTTTTTCCACCATAGGCCTCAAATCGCTCCAAATGAACACTTGCAGATTCTACAAAAAGAGTGTTTCATAACTGCTCTAGCAAAGGAAAGGTTCACCTCTGTGAGTTGAACACACACATCACAAAGCAGTTTGTGAGAATGCTTCTGTCCAGTTTTTATGGGAAGATATTCCCGCTTCTAACAAAGGCCTGAAAGAGCTCCAAATATCCACTTGCAGATGCTGCAAAAAGACTCTTTCCAAACTGCTCCATGAAAAGGAAAGTTCAACTCTGTGAGTTGAATGCACACATCATAAAGAAGTTTCAAAGAATGCTTCTGTCTAGGTATTATGTGACGATATTTCCTTTTCCACCATAGGCCTCAAAGCGCTCCAAATGAACACATGTAGATTCTACAAAAAGAGTGTTTAAAAGCTGCGCTTTCAAAAGAAGTGTTCAACTCTGTGAGTTGGATTCATACTTCACAAAGCAGTTTCACAGAACGTTTCTGTTTCGTTTTTATGGGAAGATATTCCCGTTTGCAACGAAGGCCTGAAAGGGCTCTAAGTATCCACTTGCAGATTCTGCCAAAACACAGTTTCAAAACTGCTCTATCAAAAGGAAGGCTTATCTCTCCGAGTTGAATGCACACATCATAAAGAGGTTTCTGAGAATGCTTCTGCCTGGTTTATATGTGAAGATATTTCCTTTTCCACCATAGGCCTCAAAGCGCTCCAAACGAACACTTGCAGATTCTACAAAAAGAGTGTTTCAAAACTGCTCTTTCAAAAGAAGTGTTCAACTCTGTGAGTTGGATTCATACTACACAAAGCAGTTTCACAGAACTCTTCTGTTTAGTTTTTATGGGAAGATATTCCCGTTTCCAACGAAGGCCTGAAAGGGCTCCAAATATCCACTTGCAGATTCTGCAAAAACACAGTTTCAAAACTGCTCTATCAAAAGGAAGGCTTATCTCTCTGAGTTGAATGCACACATCATAAAGAGCTTTCTGAGAATGCTTCTGCCTTGTTTATATATGAAGATATTTCTTTTTCCACCATAGGCCTCAAATCGCTCCAAATGAACACTTGCAGATTCTACAAAAAGAGTGTTTCATAACTGCTCTAGCAAAGGAAAGGTTCACCTCTGTGAGTTGAACACACACATCACAAAGCAGTTTGTGAGAATGCTTCGGTTTAGTTTTTATGGGAAGATATTCCCGCTTCTAACAAAGGCCTGAAAGAGCTCCAAATATCCACTTGCAGATGCTGCAAAAAGACTCTTTCCAAACTGCTCCATGAAAAAGAAGGTTCAACTCTGTGAGTTGAATGCACACATCATAAAGAAGTTTCAAAGAATGCTTCTGTCTAGGTTTTATGTGAAGATATTTCTTTTTCCACCATAGGCCTCAAAGCGCTCCAAATGAACACTTGCAGATTCTACAAAAAGAGTGTTTCATAACTGCTCTAGCAAAGGAAAGGTTCACCTCTGTGAGTTGAACACACACATCACAAAGCAGTTTGTGAGAATGCTTCTGTCCAGTTTTAATGGGAAGATATTCCCGCTTCTAACAAAGGCCTGAAACAGCTCCAAATATCCACTTGCAGATGCTGCAAAAAGACTCTTTCCAAACTGCTCCATGAAAAGGAATGTTCATCTCTGTGAGTTGAATGCACACATCATAAAGAAGTTTCAAAGAATGCTTCTGTCTAGGTTTTATGTGAAGATATTTCCCTTTCCACCATAGGCCTCAAAGCGCTCCAAATGAACACTTGCAGATTCTACAAAAAGAGTGTTTCAAAGCTGCTCTTTCAAAAGAAGTGTTCAACTCTGTGAGTTGGATTCATACTTCACAAAGCAGTTTCACAGAACGTTTCTGTTTCGTTTTTATGGGAAGATATTCCCGTTTGCAACCAAAGCCTGAAAGGGCTCTAAGTATCCACTTGCAGATTCTGCCAAAACACACTTTCATAACTGCTCTATCAAAAGGAAGGCTTATCTCTCCGAGTTGAATGCACACATCATAAAGAGGTTTCTGAGAATGCTTCTGCCTGGTTTATATGTGAAGATATTTCCTTTTCCACCATAGGCCTCAAAGCGCTCCAAACGAACACTTGCAGATTCTACAAAAAGAGTGTTTCAAAACTGCTCTTTCAAAGGAAGTGTTCACCTCTGTTAGTTGGAGTCATACTACACAAAGCAGTTTCACAGAACTCTTCTGTTTAGTTTTTATGGGAAGATATTCCCGTTTCCAAAGAAGGCCTGAAAGGGCTCCAAATATCCACTTGCAGATTCTGCAAAAACACAGGTTCAAAACTGCTCTATCAAAAGGAAGGCTTATCTCTCTGAGTTGAATGCACACATCATAAAGGGGTTTCTGAGAATGCTTCTGCCTTGTTTATATATGAAGATATTTCTTTTTCCACCATAGGCCTCAAAGCGCTCCAAATGAACACTTGCAGATTCTACAAAAAGAGTGTTTCATAACTGCTCTAGCAAAGGAAAGGTTCACCTCTGTGAGTTGAACACACACATCACAAAGCAGTTTGTGAGAATGCTTCTGTCCAGTTTTTATGGGAAGATATTCCCGCTTCTAACAAAGGCCTGAAAGAGCTCCAAATATCCACTTGCAGATGCTGCAAAAAGACTCTTTCCAAACTGCTCCATGAAAAAGAAGGTTCAACTCTGTGAGTTGAATGCACACATCATAAAGAAGTTTCAAAGAATGCTTCTGTCTAGGTTTTATGTGAAGATATTTCTTTTTCCACCATAGGCCTCAAAGCGCTCCAAATGAACACTTGCAGATTCTACAAAAAGAGTGTTTCATAACTGCTCTAGCAAAGGAAAGGTTCACCTCTGTGAGTTGAACACACACATCACAAAGCAGTTTGTGAGAATGCTTCTGTCCAGTTTTTATGGGAAGATATTCCCGCTTCTAACAAAGGCCTGAAAGAGCTCCAAATATCCACTTGCAGATGCTGCAAAAAGACTCTTTCCAAACTGCTCCATGAAAAGGAATGTTCAACTCTGTGAGTTGAATGCACACATCATAAAGAAGTTTCAAAGAATGCTTCTGTCTAGGTTTTATGTGAAGATATTTCCTTTTCCACCATAGGCCTCAAAGCGCTCCAAATGAACACTTGCAGATTCTACAAAAAGAGTGTTTCAAAGCTGCTCTTTCAAAAGAAGTGTTCAACTCTGTGAGTTGGATTCATACTTCACAAAGGAGTTTCACAGAACGCTTCTGTTTAGTTTTTATGGGAAGATATTCCCGTTTGCAACGAAGGCCTGAAAGGGCTCTAAGTATCCACTTGCAGATTCTGCCAAAACACAGTTTCAAAACTGCTCTATCAAAAGGAAGGCTTATCTCTCCGAGTTGAATGCACACATCATAAAGAGGTTTCTGAGAATGCTTCTGCCTGGTTTATATGTGAAGATATTTCCTTTTCCACCATAGGCCTCAAAGCGCTCCAAACGAACACTTGCAGATTCTACAAAAAGAGTGTTTCAAAACTGCTCTTTCAAAAGAAGTGTTCAACTCTGTGAGTTGGATTCATACTACACAAAGCAGTTTCACAGAACTCTTCTGTTTAGTTTTTATGGGAACATATTCCCGTTTCCAACGAAGGCCTGAAAGGGCTCCAAATATCCACTTGCAGATTCTGCAAAAACACAGTTTCAAAACTGCTCTATCAAAAGGAAGGCTTATCTCTCTGAGTTGAATGCACACATCATAAAGAGCTTTCTGAGAATGCTTCTGCCTTGTTTATATATGAAGATATTTCTTTTTCCACCATAGGCCTCAAATCGCTCCAAATGAACACTTGCAGATTCTACAAAAAGAGTGTTTCATAACTGCTCTAGCAAAGGAAAGGTTCACCTCTGTGAGTTGAACACACACATCACAAAGCAGTTTGTGAGAATGCTTCTGTCCAGTTTTTATGGGAAGATATTCCCGCTTCTAACAAAGGCCTGAAAGAGCTCCAAATATCCACTTGCAGATGCTGCAAAAAGACTCTTTCCAAACTGCTCCATGAAAAGGAAGGTTCAACTCTGTGAGTTGAATGCACACATCATAAAGAAGTTTCAAAGAATGCTTCTGTCTAGGTATTATGTGACGATATTTCCTTTTCCACCATAGGCCTCAAAGCGCTCCAAATGAACACATGTAGATTCTACAAAAAGAGTGTTTCAAAGCTGCTCTTTCAAAAGAAGTGTTCAACTCTGTGAGTTGGATTCATACTTCACAAAGCAGTTTCACAGAACGTTTCTGTTTCGTTTTTATCAGAAGATATTCCCGTTTGCAACGAAGGCCTGAAAGGGCTCCAAGTATCCACTTGCAGATTCTGCCAAAACACACTTTCAAAACTGCTCTATCAAAAGGAAGGCTTATCTCTCCGAGTTGAATGCACACATCATAAAGAGGTTTCTGAGAATGCTTCTGCCTGGTTTATATGTGAAGATATTTCCTTTTCCACCATAGGCCTCAAAGCGCTCCAAACGAACACTTGCAGATTCTACAAAAAGAGTGTTTCAAAACTGCTCTTTCAAAGGAAGTGTTCAACTCTGTGATTTGGATTCATACTACACAAAGCAGTTTCACAGAACTCTTCTGTTTAGTTTTTATGGGAAGATATTCCCGTTTCCAACGAAGGCCTGAAAGGGCTCCAAATATCCACTTGCAGATTCTGCAAAAACACAGTTTCAAAACTGCTCTATCAAAAGGAAGGCTTATCTCTCTGAGTTGAATGCACACATCATAAAGAGCTTTCTGAGAATGCTTCTGCCTTGTTTATATATGAAGATATTTCTTTTTCCACCATAGGCCTCAAATCGCTCCAAATGAACACTTGCAGATTCTACAAAAAGAGTGTTTCATAACTGCTCTAGCAAAGGAAAGGTTCACCTCTGTGAGTTGAACACACACATCACAAAGCAGTTTGTGAGAATGCTTCGGTTTAGTTTTTATGGGAAGATATTCCCGCTTCTAACAAAGGCCTGAAAGAGCTCCAAATATCCACTTGCAGATGCTGCAAAAAGACTCTTTCCAAACTGCTCCATGAAAAGGAAAGTTCAACTCTGTGAGTTGAATGCACACATCATAAAGAAGTTTCAAAGAATGCTTCTGTCTAGGTATTATGTGACGATATTTCCTTTTCCACCATAGGCCTCAAAGCGCTCCAAATGAACACATGTAGATTCTACAAAAAGAGTGTTTAAAAGCTGCGCTTTCAAAAGAAGTGTTCAACTCTGTGAGTTGGATTCATACTTCACAAAGCAGTTTCACAGAACGTTTCTGTTTCGTTTTTATCGGAAGATATTCCCGTTTGCAACGAAGGCCTGAAAGGGCTCTAAGTATCCACTTGCAGATTCTGCCAAAACACAGTTTCAAAACTGCTCTATCAAAAGGAAGGCTTATCTCTCCGAGTTGAATGCACACATCATAAAGAGGTTTCTGAGAATGCTTCTGCCTGGTTTATATGTGAAGATATTTCCTTCTCCACCATAGGCCTCAAAGCGCTCCAAACGAACACTTGCAGATTCTACAAAAAGAGTGTTTCAAAACTGCTCTTTCAAAAGAAGTGTTCAACTCTGTGAGTTGGATTCATACTACACAAAGCCGTTTCACAGAACTCTTCTGTTTAGTTTTTATGGGAAGATATTCCCGTTTCCAACGAAGGCCTGAAAGGGCTCCAAATATCCACTTGCAGATTCTGCAAAAACACAGTTTCAAAACTGCTCTATCAAAAGGAAGGCTTATCTCTCTGAGTTGAATGCACACATCATAAAGAGCTTTCTGAGAATGCTTCTGCCTTGTTTATATATGAAGATATTTCTTTTTCCACCATAGGCCTCAAATCGCTCCAAATGAACACTTGCAGATTCTACAAAAAGAGTGTTTCATAACTGCTCTAGCAAAGGAAAGGTTCACCTCTGTGAGTTGAACACACACATCACAAAGCAGTTTGTGAGAATGCTTCTGTCCAGTTTTTATGGGAAGATATTCCCGCTTCTAACAAAGGCCTGAAAGAGCTCCAAATATCCACTTGCAGATGCTGCAAAAAGACTCTTTCCAAACTGCTCCATGAAAAGGAAAGTTCAACTCTGTGAGTTGAATGCACACATCATAAAGAAGTTTCAAAGAATGCTTCTGTCTAGGTATTATGTGACGATATTTCCTTTTCCACCATAGGCCTCAAAGCGCTCCAAATGAACACATGTAGATTCTACAAAAAGAGTGTTTAAAAGCTGCGCTTTCAAAAGAAGTGTTCAACTCTGTGAGTTGGATTCATACTTCACAAAGCAGTTTCACAGAACGTTTCTGTTTCGTTTTTATGGGAAGATATTCCCGTTTGCAACGAAGGCCTGAAAGGGCTCTAAGTATCCACTTGCAGATTCTGCCAAAACACAGTTTCAAAACTGCTCTATCAAAAGGAAGGCTTATCTCTCCGAGTTGAATGCACACATCATAAAGAGGTTTCTGAGAATGCTTCTGCCTGGTTTATATGTGAAGATATTTCCTTTTCCACCATAGGCCTCAAAGCGCTCCAAACGAACACTTGCAGATTCTACAAAAAGAGTGTTTCAAAACTGCTCTTTCAAAAGAAGTGTTCAACTCTGTGAGTTGGATTCATACTACACAAAGCAGTTTCACAGAACTCTTCTGTTTAGTTTTTATGGGAAGATATTCCCGTTTCCAACGAAGGCCTGAAAGGGCTCCAAATATCCACTTGCAGATTCTGCAAAAACACAGTTTCAAAACTGCTCTATCAAAAGGAAGGCTTATCTCTCTGAGTTGAATGCACACATCATAAAGAGCTTTCTGAGAATGCTTCTGCCTTGTTTATATATGAAGATATTTCTTTTTCCACCATAGGCCTCAAATCGCTCCAAATGAACACTTGCAGATTCTACAAAAAGAGTGTTTCATAACTGCTCTAGCAAAGGAAAGGTTCACCTCTGTGAGTTGAACACACACATCACAAAGCAGTTTGTGAGAATGCTTCGGTTTAGTTTTTATGGGAAGATATTCCCGCTTCTAACAAAGGCCTGAAAGAGCTCCAAATATCCACTTGCAGATGCTGCAAAAAGACTCTTTCCAAACTGCTCCATGAAAAAGAAGGTTCAACTCTGTGAGTTGAATGCACACATCATAAAGAAGTTTCAAAGAATGCTTCTGTCTAGGTTTTATGTGAAGATATTTCTTTTTCCACCATAGGCCTCAAAGCGCTCCAAATGAACACTTGCAGATTCTACAAAAAGAGTGTTTCATAACTGCTCTAGCAAAGGAAAGGTTCACCTCTGTGAGTTGAACACACACATCACAAAGCAGTTTGTGAGAATGCTTCTGTCCAGTTTTAATGGGAAGATATTCCCGCTTCTAACAAAGGCCTGAAACAGCTCCAAATATCCACTTGCAGATGCTGCAAAAAGACTCTTTCCAAACTGCTCCATGAAAAGGAATGTTCATCTCTGTGAGTTGAATGCACACATCATAAAGAAGTTTCAAAGAATGCTTCTGTCTAGGTTTTATGTGAAGATATTTCCCTTTCCACCATAGGCCTCAAAGCGCTCCAAATGAACACTTGCAGATTCTACAAAAAGAGTGTTTCAAAGCTGCTCTTTCAAAAGAAGTGTTCAACTCTGTGAGTTGGATTCATACTTCACAAAGCAGTTTCACAGAACGTTTCTGTTTCGTTTTTATGGGAAGATATTCCCGTTTGCAACCAAAGCCTGAAAGGGCTCTAAGTATCCACTTGCAGATTCTGCCAAAACACACTTTCAAAACTGCTCTATCAAAAGGAAGGCTTATCTCTCCGAGTTGAATGCACACATCATAAAGAGGTTTCTGAGAATGCTTCTGCCTGGTTTATATGTGAAGATATTTCCTTTTCCACCATAGGCCTCAAAGCGCTCCAAACGAACACTTGCAGATTCTACAAAAAGAGTGTTTCAAAACTGCTCTTTCAAAGGAAGTGTTCACCTCTGTTAGTTGGAGTCATACTACACAAAGCAGTTTCACAGAACTCTTCTGTTTAGTTTTTATGGGAAGATATTCCCGTTTCCAACGAAGGCCTGAAAGGGCTCCAAATATCCACTTGCAGATTCTGCAAAAACACAGTTTCAAAACTGCTCTATCAAAAGGAAGGCTTATCTCTCTGAGTTGAATGCACACATCATAAAGAGCTTTCTGAGAATGCTTCTGCCTTGTTTATATATGCAGATATTTCTTTTTCCACCATAGGCCTCAAATCGCTCCAAATGAACACTTGCAGATTCTACAAAAAGGGTGTTTCATAACTGCTCTAGCAAAGGAAAGGTTCACCTCTGTGAGTTGAACACACACATCACAAAGCAGTTTGTGAGAATGCTTCTGTCCAGTTTTTATGGGAAGATATTCCCGCTTCTAACAAAGGCCTGAAAGAGCTCCAAATATCCACTTGCAGATGCTGCAAAAAGACTCTTTCCAAACTGCTCCATGAAAAGGAAGGTTCAACTCTGTGAGTTGAATGCACACATCATAAAGAAGTTTCAAAGAATGCTTCTGTCTAGGTATTATGTGACGATATTTCCTTTTCCACCATAGGCCTCAAAGCGCTCCAAATGAACACATGTAGATTCTACAAAAAGAGTGTTTCAAAGCTGCTCTTTCAAAAGAAGTGTTCAACTCTGTGAGTTGGATTCATACTTCACAAAGCAGTTTCACAGAACGTTTCTGTTTCGTTTTTATCAGAAGATATTCCCGTTTGCAACGAAGGCCTGAAAGGGCTCCAAGTATCCACTTGCAGATTCTGCCAAAACACAGTTTCAAAACTGCTCTATCAAAAGGAAGGCTTATCTCTCCGAGTTGAATGCACACATCATAAAGAGGTTTCTGAGAATGCTTCTGCCTGGTTTATATGTGAAGATATTTCCTTTCCACCATAGGCCTCAAAGCGCTCCAAACGAACCCTTGCAGATTCTACAAAAAGAGTGTTTCAAAACTGCTCTTTCAAAAGAAGTGTTCAACTCTGTGAGTTGGATTCATACTACACAAAGCAGTTTCACAGAACTCTTCTGTTTAGTTTTTATGGGAAGATATTCCCGTTTCCAACGAAGGCCTGAAAGGGCTCCAAATATCCACTTGCAGATTCTGCAAAAACACAGGTTCAAAACTGCTCTATCAAAAGGAAGGCTTATCTCTCTGAGTTGAATGCACATATCATAAAGGGGTTTCTGAGAATGCTTCTGCCTTGTTTATATATGAAGATATTTCTTTTTCCACCATAGGCCTCAAAGCGCTCCAAATGAACACTTGCAGATTCTACAAAAAGAGTGTTTCATAACTGCTCTAGCAAAGGAAAGGTTCACCTCTGTGAGTTGAACACACACATCACAAAGCAGTTTGTGAGAATGCTTCGGTTTAGTTTTTATGGGAAGATATTCCCGCTTCTAACAAAGGCCTGAAAGAGCTCCAAATATCCACTTGCAGATGCTGCAAAAAGACTCTTTCCAAACTGCTCCATGAAAAAGAAGGTTCAACTCTGTGAGTTGAATGCACACATCATAAAGAAGTTTCAAAGAATGCTTCTGTCTAGGTTTTATGTGAAGATATTTCTTTTTCCACCATAGGCCTCAAAGCGCTCCAAATGAACACTTGCAGATTCTACAAAAAGAGTGTTTCATAACTGCTCTAGCAAAGGAAAGGTTCACCTCTGTGAGTTGAACGCACACATCACAAAGCAGTTTGAGAGAATGCTTCTGTCCAGTTTTAATGGGAAGATATTCCCGCTTCTAACAAAGGCCTGAAAGAGCTCCAAATATCCACTTGCAGATGCTGCAAAAAGACTCTTTCCAAATCTGCTCCATGAAAAGGAATGTTCATCTCTGTGAGTTGAATGCACACATCATAAAGAAGTTTCAAAGAATGCTTCTGTCTAGGTTTTATGTGAAGATATTTCCCTTTCCACCATAGGCCTCAAAGCGCTCCAAATGAACACTTGCAGATTCTACAAAAAGAGTGTTTCAAAGCTGCTCTTTCAAAAGAAGTGTTCAACTCTGTGAGTTGGATTCATACTTCACAAAGCAGTTTCACAGAACGTTTCTGTTTCGTTTTTATGGGAAGATATTCCCGTTTGCAACCAAAGCCTGAAAGGGCTCTAAGTATCCACTTGCAGATTCTGCCAAAACACACTTTCATAACTGCTCTATCAAAAGGAAGGCTTATCTCTCCGAGTTGAATGCACACATCATAAAGAGGTTTCTGAGAATGCTTCTGCCTGGTTTATATGTGAAGATATTTCCTTTTCCACCATAGGCCTCAAAGCGCTCCAAACGAACACTTGCAGATTCTACAAAAAGAGTGTTTCAAAACTGCTCTTTCAAAGGAAGTGTTCAACTCTGTGAGTTGGATTCATACTACACAAAGCAGTTTCACAGAACTCTTCTGTTTAGTTTTTATGGGAAGATATTCCCGTTTCCAACGAAGGCCTGAAAGGGCTCCAAATATCCACTTGCAGATTCTGCAAAAACACAGGTTCAAAACTGCTCTATCAAAAGGAAGGCTTATCTCTCTGAGTTGAATGCACACATCATAAAGGGGTTTCTGAGAATGCTTCTGCCTTGTTTATATATGAAGATATTTCTTTTTCCACCATAGGCCTCAAAGCGCTCCAAATGAACACTTGCAAATTCTACAAAAAGAGTGTTTCATAACTGCTCTAGCAAAGGAAAGGTTCACCTCTGTGAGTTGAACACACACATCACAAAGCAGTTTGTGAGAATGCTTCGGTTTAGTTTTTATGGGAAGATATTCCCGCTTCTAACAAAGGCCTGAAAGAGCTCCAAATATCCACTTGCAGATGCTGCAAAAAGACTCTTTCCAAACCGCTCCATGAAAAAGAAGGTTCAACTCTGTGAGTTGAATGCACACATCATAAAGAAGTTTCAAAGAATGCTTCTGTCTAGGTTTTATGTGAAGATATTTCTTTTTCCACCATAGGCCTCAAAGCGCTCCAAATGAACACTTGCAGATTCTACAAAAAGAGTGTTTCATAACTGCTCTAGCAAAGGAAAGGTTCACCTCTGTGAGTTGAACACACACATCACAAAGCAGTTTGTGAGAATGCTTCTGTCCAGTTTTAATGGGAAGATATTCCCGCTTCTAACAAAGGCCTGAAAGAGCTCCAAATATCCACTTGCAGATGCTGCAAAAAGACTCTTTCCAAACTGCTCCATGAAAAGCAATGTTCAACTCTGTGAGTTGAATGCACACATCATAAAGAAGTTTCAAAGAATGCTTCTGTCTAGGTTTTATGTGAAGATATTTCCTTTTCCACCATAGGCCTCAAAGCGCTCCAAACGAACACTTGCAGATTCTACAAAAAGAGTGTTTCAAAACTGCTCTTTCAAAGGAAGTGTTCAACTCTGTGAGTTGGATTCATACTACACAAAGCAGTTTCACAGAACTCTTCTGTTTCGTTTTTAATGGAAGATATTCCCGTTTCCAACGAAGGCCTGAAAGGGCTCCAAATATCCACTTGCAGATTCTGCAAAAACACAGTTTCAAAACTGCTCTATCAAAAGGAAGGCTTATCTCTCTGAGTTGAATGCACACATCATAAAGAGCTTTCTGAGAATGCTTCTGCCTTGTTTATATATGAAGATATTTCTTTTTCCACCATAGGCCTCAAATCGCTCCAAATGAACACTTGCAGATTCTACAAAAAGAGTGTTTCATAACTGCTCTAGCAAAGGAAAGGTTCACCTCTGTGAGTTGAACACACACATCACAAAGCAGCTTGTGAGAATGCTTCTGTCCAGTTTTTATGGGAAGATATTCCCGCTTCTAACAAAGGCCTGAAAGAGCTCCAAATATCCACTTGCAGATGCTGCAAAAAGACTCTTTCCAAACTGCTCCATGAAAAGGAAAGTTCAACTCTGTGAGTTGAATGCACACATCATAAAGAAGTTTCAAAGAATGCTTCTGTCTAGGTATTATGTGACGATATTTCCTTTTCCACCATAGGCCTCAAAGCGCTCCAAATGAACACATGTAGATTCTACAAAAAGAGTGTTTAAAAGCTGCGCTTTCAAAAGAAGTGTTCAACTCTGTGAGTTGGATTCATACTTCACAAAGCAGTTTCACAGAACGTTTCTGTTTCGTTTTTATGGGAAGATATTCCCGTTTGCAACGAAGGCCTCAAAGGGCTCTAAGTATCCACTTGCAGATTCTGCCAAAACACAGTTTCAAAACTGCTCTATCAAAAGGAAGGCTTATCTCTCCGAGTTGAATGCACACATCATAAAGAGGTTTCTGAGAATGCTTCTGCCTGGTTTATATGTGAAGATATTTCCTTTTCCACCATAGGCCTCAAAGCGCTCCAAACGAACACTTGCAGATTCTACAAAAAGAGTGTTTCAAAACTGCTCTTTCAAAAGAAGTGTTCAACTCTGTGAGTTGGATTCATACTACACAAAGCAGTTTCACAGAACTCTTCTGTTTAGTTTTTATGGGAAGATATTCCCGTTTCCAACGAAGGCCTGAAAGGGCTCCAAATATCCACTTGCAGATTCTGCAAAAACACAGTTTCAAAACTGCTCTATCAAAAGGAAGGCTTATCTCTCTGAGTTGAATGCACACATCATAAAGAGCTTTCTGAGAATGCTTCTGCCTTGTTTATATATGAAGATATTTCTTTTTCCACCATAGGCCTCAAATCGCTCCAAATGAACACTTGCAGATTCTACAAAAAGAGTGTTTCATAACTGCTCTAGCAAAGGAAAGGTTCACCTCTGTGAGTTGAACACACACATCACAAAGCAGTTTGTGAGAATGCTTCTGTCCAGTTTTTATGGGAAGATATTCCCGCTTCTAACAAAGGCCTGAAAGAGCTCCAAATATCCACTTGCAGATGCTGCAAAAAGACTCTTTCCAAACTGCTCCATGAAAAGGAAGGTTCAACTCTGTGAGTTGAATGCACACATCATAAAGAAGTTTCAAAGAATGCTTCTGTCTAGGTATTATGTGACGATATTTCCTTTTCCACCATAGGCCTCAAAGCGCTCCAAATGAACACATGTAGATTCTACAAAAAGAGTGTTTCAAAGCTGCTCTTTCAAAAGAAGTGTTCAACTCTGTGAGTTGGATTCATACTTCACAAAGCAGTTTCACAGAACGTTTCTGTTTCGTTTTTATCAGAAGATATTCCCGTTTGCAACGAAGGCCTGAAAGGGCTCCAAGTATCCACTTGCAGATTCTGCCAAAACACAGTTTCAAAACTGCTCTATCAAAAGGAAGGCTTATCTCTCCGAGTTGAATGCACACATCATAAAGAGGTTTCTGAGAATGCTTCTGCCTGGTTTATATGTGAAGATATTTCCTTTCCACCATAGGCCTCAAAGCGCTCCAAACGAACACTTGCAGATTCTACAAAAAGAGTGTTTCAAAACTGCTCTTTCAAAAGAAGTGTTCAACTCTGTGAGTTGGATTCATACTACACAAAGCAGTTTCACAGAACTCTTCTGTTTAGTTTTTATGGGAAGATATTCCCGTTTCCAACGAAGGCCTGAAAGGGCTCCAAATATCCACTTGCAGATTCTGCAAAAACACAGGTTCAAAACTGCTCTATCAAAAGGAAGGCTTATCTCTCTGAGTTGAATGCACATATCATAAAGGGGTTTCTGAGAATGCTTCTGCCTTGTTTATATATGAAGATATTTCTTTTTCCACCATAGGCCTCAAAGCGCTCCAAATGAACACTTGCAGATTCTACAAAAAGAGTGTTTCATAACTGCTCTAGCAAAGGAAAGGTTCACCTCTGTGAGTTGAACACACACATCACAAAGCAGTTTGTGAGAATGCTTCGGTTTAGTTTTTATGGGAAGATATTCCCGCTTCTAGCAAAGGCCTGAAAGAGCTCCAAATATCCACTTGCAGATGCTGCAAAAAGACTCTTTGCAAACTGCTCCATGAAAAAGAAGGTTCAACTCTGTGAGTTGAATGCACACATCATAAAGAAGTTTCAAAGAATGCTTCTGTCTAGGTTTTATGTGAAGATATTTCTTTTTCCACCATAGGCCTCAAAGCGCTCCAAATGAACACTTGCAGATTCTACAAAAAGAGTGTTTCATAACTGCTCTAGCAAAGGAAAGGTTCACCTCTGTGAGTTGAACACACACATCACAAAGCAGTTTGTGAGAATGCTTCTGTCCAGTTTTAATGGGAAGATATTCCCGCTTCTAACAAAGGCCTGAAAGAGCTCCAAATATCCACTTGCAGATGCTGCAAAAAGACTCTTTCCAAACTGCTCCATGAAAAGGAATGTTCATCTCTGTGAGTTGAATGCACACATCATAAAGAAGTTTCAAAGAATGCTTCTGTCTAGGTTTTATGTGAAGATATTTCCCTTTCCACCATAGGCCTCAAAGCGTTCCAAATGAACACTTGCAGATTCTACAAAAAGAGTGTTTCAAAGCTGCTCTTTCAAAAGAAGTGTTCAACTCTGTGAGTTGGATTCATACTTCACAAAGCAGTTTCACAGAACGTTTCTGTTTCGTTTTTATGGGAAGATATTCCCGTTTGCAACCAAAGCCTGAAAGGGCTCTAAGTATCCACTTGCAGATTCTGCCAAAACACACTTTCATAACTGCTCTATCAAAAGGAAGGCTTATCTCTCCGAGTTGAATGCACACATCATAAAGAGGTTTCTGAGAATGCTTCTGCCTGGTTTATATGTGAAGATATTTCCTTTTCCACCATAGGCCTCAAAGCGCTCCAAACGAACACTTGCAGATTCTACAAAAAGCGTGTTTCAAAACTGCTCTTTCAAAGGAAGTGTTCAACTCTGTGAGTTGGATTCATACTACACAAAGCAGTTTCACAGAACTCTTCTGTTTAGTTTTTATGGGAAGATATTCCCGTTTCCAACGAAGGCCTGAAAGGGCTCCAAATATCCACTTGCAGATTCTGCAAAAACACAGGTTCAAAACTGCTCTATCAAAAGGAAGGCTTATCTCTCTGAGTTGAATGCACACATCATAAAGGGGTTTCTGAGAATGCTTCTGCCTTGTTTATATATGAAGATATTTCTTTTTCCACCATAGGCCTCAAAGCGCTCCAAATGAACACTTGCAAATTCTACAAAAAGAGTGTTTCATAACTGCTCTAGCAAAGGAAAGGTTCACCTCTGTGAGTTGAACACACACATCACAAAGCAGTTTGTGAGAATGCTTCGGTTTAGTTTTTATGGGAAGATATTCCCGCTTCTAACAAAGGCCTGAAAGAGCTCCAAATATCCACTTGCAGATGCTGCAAAAAGACTCTTTCCAAACTGCTCCATGAAAAAGAAGGTTCAACTCTGTGAGTTGAATGCACACATCATAAAGAAGTTTCAAAGAATGCTTCTGTCTAGGTTTTATGTGAAGATATTTCTTTTTCCACCATAGGCCTCAAAGCGCTCCAAATGAACACTTGCAGATTCTACAAAAAGAGTGTTTCATAACTGCTCTAGCAAAGGAAAGGTTCACCTCTGTGAGTTGAACACACACATCACAAAGCAGTTTGTGAGAATGCTTCTGTCCAGTTTTAATGGGAAGATATTCCCGCTTCTAACAAAGGCCTGAAAGAGCTCCAAATATCCACTTGCAGATGCTGCAAAAAGACTCTTTCCAAACTGCTCCATGAAAAGCAATGTTCAACTCTGTGAGTTGAATGCACACATCATAAAGAAGTTTCAAAGAATGCTTCTGTCTAGGTTTTATGTGAAGATATTTCCTTTTCCACCATAGGCCTCAAAGCGCTCCAAACGAACACTTGCAGATTCTACCAAAAGAGTGTTTCAAAACTGCTCTTTCAAAGGAAGTGTTCAACTCTGTGAGTTGGATTCATACTACACAAAGCAGTTTCACAGAACTCTTCTGTTTAGTTTTTAATGGAAGATATTCCCGTTTCCAACGAAGGCCTGAAAGGGCTCCAAATATCCACTTGCAGATTCTGCAAAAACACAGTTTCAAAACTGCTCTATCAAAAGGAAGGCTTATCTCTCTGAGTTGAATGCACACATCATAAAGAGCTTTCTGAGAATGCTTCTGCCTTGTTTATATATGAAGATATTTCTTTTTCCACCATAGGCCTCAAATCGCTCCAAATGAACACTTGCAGATTCTACAAAAAGAGTGTTTCATAACTGCTCTAGCAAAGGAAAGGTTCACCTCTGTGAGTTGAACACACACATCACAAAGCAGTTTGTGAGAATGCTTCTGTCCAGTTTTTATGGGAAGATATTCCCGCTTCTAACAAAGGCCTGAAAGAGCTCCAAATATCCACTTGCAGATGCTGCAAAAAGACTCTTTCCAAACTGCTCCATGAAAAGGAAAGTTCAACTCTGTGAGTTGAATGCACACATCATAAAGAAGTTTCAAAGAATGCTTCTGTCTAGGTATTATGTGACGATATTTCCTTTTCCACCATAGGCCTCAAAGCGCTCCAAATGAACACATGTAGATTCTACAAAAAGAGTGTTTAAAAGCTGCGCTTTCAAAAGAAGTGTTCAACTCTGTGAGTTGGATTCATACTTCACAAAGCAGTTTCACAGAACGTTTCTGTTTCGTTTTTATGGGAAGATATTCCCGTTTGCAACGAAGGCCTCAAAGGGCTCTAAGTATCCACTTGCAGATTCTGCCAAAACACAGTTTCAAAACTGCTCTATCAAAAGGAAGGCTTATCTCTCCGAGTTGAATGCACACATCATAAAGAGGTTTCTGAGAATGCTTCTGCCTGGTTTATATGTGAAGATATTTCCTTTTCCACCATAGGCCTCAAAGCGCTCCAAACGAACACTTGCAGATTCTACAAAAAGAGTGTTTCAAAACTGCTCTTTCAAAAGAAGTGTTCAACTCTGTGAGTTGGATTCATACTACACAAAGCAGTTTCACAGAACTCTTCTGTTTAGTTTTTATGGGAAGATATTCCCGTTTCCAACGAAGGCCTGAAAGGGCTCCAAATATCCACTTGCAGATTCTGCAAAAACACAGTTTCAAAACTGCTCTATCAAAAGGAAGGCTTATCTCTCTGAGTTGAATGCACACATCATAAAGAGCTTTCTGAGAATGCTTCTGCCTTGTTTATATATGAAGATATTTCTTTTTCCACCATAGGCCTCAAATCGCTCCAAATGAACACTTGCAGATTCTACAAAAAGAGTGTTTCATAACTGCTCTAGCAAAGGAAAGGTTCACCTCTGTGAGTTGAACACACACATCACAAAGCAGTTTGTGAGAATGCTTCTGTCCAGTTTTTATGGGAAGATATTCCCGCTTCTAACAAAGGCCTGAAAGAGCTCCAAATATCCACTTGCAGATGCTGCAAAAAGACTCTTTCCAAACTGCTCCATGAAAAGGAAGGTTCAACTCTGTGAGTTGAATGCACACATCATAAAGAAGTTTCAAAGAATGCTTCTGTCTAGGTATTATGTGACGATATTTCCTTTTCCACCATAGGCCTCAAAGCGCTCCAAATGAACACATGTAGATTCTACAAAAAGAGTGTTTCAAAGCTGCTCTTTCAAAAGAAGTGTTCAACTCTGTGAGTTGGATTCATACTTCACAAAGCAGTTTCACAGAACGTTTCTGTTTCGTTTTTATGGGAAGATATTCCCGTTTGCAACGAAAGCCTGAAAGGGCTCTAAGTATCCACTTGCAGATTCTGCCAAAACACACTTTCAAAACTGCTCTATCAAAAGGAAGGCTTATCTCTCAGAGTTGAATGCACACATCATAAAGAGGTTTCTGAGAATGCTTCTGCCTGGTTTATATGTGAAGATATTTCCTTTTCCACCATAGGCCTCAAAGCGCTCCAAACGAACACTTGCAGATTCTACAAAAAGAGTGTTTCAAAACTGCTCTTTCAAAGAAGTGTTCAACTCTGTGAGTTGGATTCATACTACACAAAGCAGTTTCACAGAACTCTTCTGTTTAGTTTTTATGGGAAGATATTCCCGTTTCCAACGAAAGCCTGAAAGGGCTCCAAATATCCACTTGCAGATTCTGCAAAAACACAGGTTCAAAACTGCTCTATCAAAAGGAAGGCTTATCTCTCTGAGTTGAATGCACACATCATAAAGGGGTTTCTGAGAATGCTTCTGCCTTGTTTATATATGAAGATATTTCTTTTTCCACCATAGGCCTCAAAGCGCTCCAAATGAACACTTGCAGATTCTACAAAAAGAGTGTTTCATAACTGCTCTAGCAAAGGAAAGGTTCACCTCTGTGAGTTGAACACACACATCACAAAGCAGTTTGTGAGAATGCTTCGGTTTAGTTTTTATGGGAAGATATTCCCGCTTCTAACAAAGGCCTGAAAGAGCTCCAAATATCCACTTGCAGATGCTGCAAAAAGACTCTTTCCAAACTGCTCCATGAAAAAGAAGGTTCAACTCTGTGAGTTGAATGCACACATCATAAAGAAGTTTCAAAGAATGCTTCTGTCTAGGTTTTATGTGAAGATATTTCTTTTTCCACCATAGGCCTCAAAGCGCTCCAAATGAACACTTGCAGATTCTACAAAAAGAGTGTTTCATAACTGCTCTAGCAAAGGAAAGGTTCACCTCTGTGAGTTGAACACACACATCACAAAGCAGTTTGTGAGAATGCTTCTGTCCAGTTTTAATGGGAAGATATTCCCGCTTCTAACAAAGGCCTGAAAGAGCTCCAAATATCCACTTGCAGATGCTGCAAAAAGACTCTTTCCAAACTGCTCCATGAAAAGGAATGTTCATCTCTGTGAGTTGAATGCACACATCATAAAGAAGTTTCAAAGAATGCTTCTGTCTAGGTTTTATGTGAAGATATTTCCCTTTCCACCATAGGCCTCAAAGCGCTCCAAATGAACACTTGCAGATTCTACAAAAAGAGTGTTTCAAAGCTGCTCTTTCAAAAGAAGTGTTCAACTCTGTGAGTTGGATTCATACTTCACAAAGCAGTTTCACAGAACGTTTCTGTTTCGTTTTTATGGGAAGATATTCCCGTTTGCAACCAAAGCCTGAAAGGGCTCTAAGTATCCACTTGCAGATTCTGCCAAAACACACTTTCATAACTGCTCTATCAAAAGGAAGGCTTATCTCTCCGAGTTGAATGCACACATCATAAAGAGGTTTCTGAGAATGCTTCTGCCTGGTTTATATGTGAAGATATTTCCTTTTCCACCATAGGCCTCAAAGCGCTCCAAACGAACACTTGCAGATTCTACAAAAAGAGTGTTTCAAAACTGCTCTTTCAAAGGAAGTGTTCAACTCTGTGAGTTGGATTCATACTACACAAAGCAGTTTCACAGAACTCTTCTGTTTAGTTTTTATGGGAAGATATTCCCGTTTCCAACGAAGGCCTGAAAGGGCTCCAAATATCCACTTGCAGATTCTGCAAAAACACAGGTTCAAAACTGCTCTATCAAAAGGAAGGCTTATCTCTCTGAGTTGAATGCACACATCATAAAGGGGTTTCTGAGAATGCTTCTGCCTTGTTTATATATGAAGATATTTCTTTTTCCACCATAGGCCTCAAAGCGCTCCAAATGAACACTTGCAAATTCTACAAAAAGAGTGTTTCATAACTGCTCTAGCAAAGGAAAGGTTCACCTCTGTGAGTTGAACACACACATCACAAAGCAGTTTGTGAGAATGCTTCGGTTTAGTTTTTATGGGAAGATATTCCCGCTTCTAACAAAGGCCTGAAAGAGCTCCAAATATCCACTTGCAGATGCTGCAAAAAGACTCTTTCCAAACTGCTCCATGAAAAAGAAGGTTCAACTCTGTGAGTTGAATGCACACATCATAAAGAAGTTTCAAAGAATGCTTCTGTCTAGGTTTTATGTGAAGATATTTCTTTTTCCACCATAGGCCTCAAAGCGCTCCAAATGAACACTTGCAGATTCTACAAAAAGAGTGTTTCATAACTGCTCTAGCAAAGGAAAGGTTCACCTCTGTGAGTTGAACACACACATCACAAAGCAGTTTGTGAGAATGCTTCTGTCCAGTTTTAATGGGAAGATATTCCCGCTTCTAACAAAGGCCTGAAAGAGCTCCAAATATCCACTTGCAGATGCTGCAAAAAGACTCTTTCCAAACTGCTCCATGAAAAGCAATGTTCAACTCTGTGAGTTGAATGCACACATCATAAAGAAGTTTCAAAGAATGCTTCTGTCTAGGTTTTATGTGAAGATATTTCCTTTTCCACCATAGGCCTCAAAGCGCTCCAAACGAACACTTGCAGATTCTACAAAAAGAGTGTTTCAAAACTGCTCTTTCAAAGGAAGTGTTCAACTCTGTGAGTTGGATTCATACTACACAAAGCAGTTTCACAGAACTCTTCTGTTTAGTTTTTAATGGAAGATATTCCCGTTTCCAACGAAGGCCTGAAAGGGCTCCAAATATCCACTTGCAGATTCTGCAAAAACACAGTTTCAAAACTGCTCTATCAAAAGGAAGGCTTATCTCTCTGAGTTGAATGCACACATCATAAAGAGCTTTCTGAGAATGCTTCTGCCTTGTTTATATATGAAGATATTTCTTTTTCCACCATAGGCCTCAAATCGCTCCAAATGAACACTTGCAGATTCTACAAAAAGAGTGTTTCATAACTGCTCTAGCAAAGGAAAGGTTCACCTCTGTGAGTTGAACACACACATCACAAAGCAGTTTGTGAGAATGCTTCTGTCCAGTTTTTATGGGAAGATATTCCCGCTTCTAACAAAGGCCTGAAAGAGCTCCAAATATCCACTTGCAGATGCTGCAAAAAGACTCTTTCCAAACTGCTCCATGAAAAGGAAAGTTCAACTCTGTGAGTTGAATGCACACATCATAAAGAAGTTTCAAAGAATGCTTCTGTCTAGGTATTATGTGACGATATTTCCTTTTCCACCATAGGCCTCAAAGCGCTCCAAATGAACACATGTAGATTCTACAAAAAGAGTGTTTAAAAGCTGCGCTTTCAAAAGAAGTGTTCAACTCTGTGAGTTGGATTCATACTTCACAAAGCAGTTTCACAGAACGTTTCTGTTTCGTTTTTATGGGAAGATATTCCCGTTTGCAACGAAGGCCTCAAAGGGCTCTAAGTATCCACTTGCAGATTCTGCCAAAACACAGTTTCAAAACTGCTCTATCAAAAGGAAGGCTTATCTCTCCGAGTTGAATGCACACATCATAAAGAGGTTTCTGAGAATGCTTCTGCCTGGTTTATATGTGAAGATATTTCCTTTTCCACCATAGGCCTCAAAGCGCTCCAAACGAACACTTGCAGATTCTACAAAAAGAGTGTTTCAAAACTGCTCTTTCAAAAGAAGTGTTCAACTCTGTGAGTTGGATTCATACTACACAAAGCAGTTTCACAGAACTCTTCTGTTTAGTTTTTATGGGAAGATATTCCCGTTTCCAACGAAGGCCTGAAAGGGCTCCAAATATCCACTTGCAGATTCTGCAAAAACACAGTTTCAAAACTGCTCTATCAAAAGGAAGGCTTATCTCTCTGAGTTGAATGCACACATCATAAAGAGCTTTCTGAGAATGCTTCTGCCTTGTTTATATATGAAGATATTTCTTTTTCCACCATAGGCCTCAAATCGCTCCAAATGAACACTTGCAGATTCTACAAAAAGAGTGTTTCATAACTGCTCTAGCAAAGGAAAGGTTCACCTCTGTGAGTTGAACACACACATCACAAAGCAGTTTGTGAGAATGCTTCTGTCCAGTTTTTATGGGAAGATATTCCCGCTTCTAACAAAGGCCTGAAAGAGCTCCAAATATCCACTTGCAGATGCTGCAAAAAGACTCTTTCCAAACTGCTCCATGAAAAGGAAGGTTCAACTCTGTGAGTTGAATGCACACATCATAAAGAAGTTTCAAAGAATGCTTCTGTCTAGGTATTATGTGACGATATTTCCTTTTCCACCATAGGCCTCAAAGCGCTCCAAATGAACACATGTAGATTCTACAAAAAGAGTGTTTCAAAGCTGCTCTTTCAAAAGAAGTGTTCAACTCTGTGAGTTGGATTCATACTTCACAAAGCAGTTTCACAGAACGTTTCTGTTTCGTTTTTATGGGAAGATATTCCCGTTTGCAACGAAAGCCTGAAAGGGCTCTAAGTATCCACTTGCAGATTCTGCCAAAACACACTTTCAAAACTGCTCTATCAAAAGGAAGGCTTATCTCTCAGAGTTGAATGCACACATCATAAAGAGGTTTCTGAGAATGCTTCTGCCTGGTTTATATGTGAAGATATTTCCTTTTCCACCATAGGCCTCAAAGCGCTCCAAACGAACACTTGCAGATTCTACAAAAAGAGTGTTTCAAAACTGCTCTTTCAAAGGAAGTGTTCAACTCTGTGAGTTGGATTCATACTACACAAAGCAGTTTCACAGAACTCTTCTGTTTAGTTTTTATGGGAAGATATTCCCGTTTCCAACGAAAGCCTGAAAGGGCTCCAAATATCCACTTGCAGATTCTGCAAAAACACAGGTTCAAAACTGCTCTATCAAAAGGAAGGCTTATCTCTCTGAGTTGAATGCACACATCATAAAGGGGTTTCTGAGAATGCTTCTGCCTTGTTTATATATGAAGATATTTCTTTTTCCACCATAGGCCTCAAAGCGCTCCAAATGAACACTTGCAGATTCTACAAAAAGAGTGTTTCATAACTGCTCTAGCAAAGGAAAGGTTCACCTCTGTGAGTTGAACACACACATCACAAAGCAGTTTGTGAGAATGCTTCGGTTTAGTTTTTATGGGAAGATATTCCCGCTTCTAACAAAGGCCTGAAAGAGCTCCAAATATCCACTTGCAGATGCTGCAAAAAGACTCTTTCCAAACTGCTCCATGAAAAAGAAGGTTCAACTCTGTGAGTTGAATGCACACATCATAAAGAAGTTTCAAAGAATGCTTCTGTCTAGGTTTTATGTGAAGATATTTCTTTTTCCACCATAGGCCTCAAAGCGCTCCAAATGAACACTTGCAGATTCTACAAAAAGAGTGTTTCATAACTGCTCTAGCAAAGGAAAGGTTCACCTCTGTGAGTTGAACACACACATCACAAAGCAGTTTGTGAGAATGCTTCTGTCCAGTTTTAATGGGAAGATATTCCCGCTTCTAACAAAGGCCTGAAAGAGCTCCAAATATCCACTTGCAGATGCTGCAAAAAGACTCTTTCCAAACTGCTCCATGAAAAGGAAAGTTCAACTCTGTGAGTTGAATGCACACATCATAAAGAAGTTTCAAAGAATGCTTCTGTCTAGGTATTATGTGACGATATTTCCTTTTCCACCATAGGCCTCAAAGCGCTCCAAATGAACACATGTAGATTCTACAAAAAGAGTGTTTAAAAGCTGCGCTTTCAAAAGAAGTGTTCAACTCTGTGAGTTGGATTCATACTTCACAAAGCAGTTTCACAGAACGTTTCTGTTTCGTTTTTATGGGAAGATATTCCCGTTTGCAACGAAGGCCGGAAAGGGCTCTAAGTATCCACTTGCAGATTCTGCCAAAACACAGTTTCAAAACTGCTCTATCAAAAGGAAGGCTTATCTCTCCGAGTTGAATGCACACATCATAAAGAGGTTTCTGAGAATGCTTCTGCCTGGTTTATATGTGAAGATATTTCCTTTTCCACCATAGGCCTCAAAGCGCTCCAAACGAACACTTGCAGATTCTACAAAAAGAGTGTTTCAAAACTGCTCTTTCAAAAGAAGTGTTCAACTCTGTGAGTTGGATTCATACTACACAAAGCAGTTTCACAGAACTCTTCTGTTTAGTTTTTATGGGAAGATATTCCCGTTTCCAACGAAGGCCTGAAAGGGCTCCAAATATCCACTTGCAGATTCTGCAAAAACACAGTTTCAAAACTGCTCTATCAAAAGGAAGGCTTATCTCTCTGAGTTGAATGCACACATCATAAAGAGCTTTCTGAGAATGCTTCTGCCTTGTTTATATATGAAGATATTTCTTTTTCCACCATAGGCCTCAAATCGCTCCAAATGAACACTTGCAGATTCTACAAAAAGAGTGTTTCATAACTGCTCTAGCAAAGGAAAGGTTCACCTCTGTGAGTTGAACACACACATCACAAAGCAGTTTGTGAGAATACTTCTGTCCAGTTTTCATGGGAAGATATTCCCGCTTCTAACAAAGGCCTGAAAGAGCTCCAAATATCCACTTGCAGATGCTGCAAAAAGACTCTTTCCAAACTGCTCCATGAAAAGGAAGGTTCAACTCTGTGAGTTGAATGCACACATCATAAAGAAGTTTCAAAGAATGCTTCTGTCTAGGTATTATGTGACGATATTTCCTTTTCCACCATAGGCCTCAAAGCGCTCCAAATGAACACATGTAGATTCTACAAAAGGAGTGTTTCAAAGCTGCTCTTTCAAAAGAAATGTTCAACTCTGTGAGTTGGATTCATACTTCACAAAGCAGTTTCACAGAACGTTTCTGTTTCGTTTTTATGGGAAGATATTCCCGTTTGCAACGAAGGCCTGAAAGGGCTCTAAGTATCCACTTGCAGATTCTGCCAAAACACAGTTTCAAAACTGCTCTATCAAAAGGAAGGCTTATCTCTCCGAGTTGAATGCACACATCATAAAGAGGTTTCTGAGAATGCTTCTGCCTGGTTTATATGTGAAGATATTTCCTTTTCCACCATAGGCCTCAAAGCGCTCCAAACGAACACTTGCAGATTCTACAAAAAGAGTGTTTCAAAACTGCTCTTTCAAAGGAAGTGTTCAACTCTGTGAGTTGGATTCATACTACACAAAGCAGTTTCACAGAACTCTTCTGTTTAGTTTTTATGGGAAGATATTCCCGTTTCCAACGAAGGCCTGAAAGGGCTCCAAATATCCACTTGCAGATTCTGCAAAAATACATTTTCAAAACTGCTCTATCAAAAGGAAGGATTATCTCTCTGAGTTGAATGCACACATCATAAAGAGCTTTCTGAGAATGCTTCTGCCTTGTTTATATATGAAGATATTTCTTTTTCCACCATAGGCCTCAAATCGCTCCAAATGAACACTTGCAGATTCTACAAAAAGAGTGTTTCATAACTGCTCTAGCAAAGGAAAGGTTCACCTCTGTGAGTTGAACACACACATCTCAAAGCAGTTTGTGAGAATGCTTCGGTTTAGTTTTTATGGGAAGATATTCCCGCTTCTAACAAAGGCCTGAAAGAGCTCCAAATATCCACTTGCAGATGCTGCAAAAAGACTCTTTCCAAACTGCTCCATGAAAAAGAAGGTTCAACTCTGTGAGTTGAATGCACACATCAAAAAGAAGTTTCAAAGAATGCTTCTGTCTAGGTTTTATGTGAAGATATTTCTTTTTCCACCATAGGCCTCAAAGCGCTCCAAATGAACACTTGCAGATTCTGCAAAAAGAGTGTTTCATAACTGCTCTAGCAAAGGAAAGGTTCACCTCTGTGAGTTGAACACACACATCACAAAGCAGTTTGTGAGAATGCTTCTGTCCAGTTTTAATGGGAAGATATTCCCGCTTCTAACAAAGGCCTGAAAGAGCTCCAAATATCCACTTGCAGATGCTGCAAAAAGACTCTTTCCAAACTGCTCCATGAAAAAGAAGGTTCAACTCTGTGAGTTGAATGCACACATCATAAAGAAGTTTCAAAGAATGCTTCTGTCTAGGTTTTATGTGAAGATATTTCTTTTTCCACCATAGGCCTCAAAGCGCTCCAAATGAACACTTGCAGATTCTGCAAAAAGAGTGTTTCATAACTGCTCTAGCAAAGGAAAGGTTCACCTCTGTGAGTTGAACACACACATCACAAAGCAGTTTGTGAGAATGCTTCTGTCCAGTTTTAATGGGAAGATATTCCCGCTTCTAACAAAGGCCTGAAAGAGCTCCAAATATCCACTTGCAGATGCTGCAAAAAGACTCTTTCCAAACTGCTCCATGAAAAGGAATGTTCAACTCTGTGAGTTGAATGCACACATCATAAAGAAGTTTCAAAGAATGCTTCTGTCTAGGTTTTATGTGAAGATATTTCCTTTTCCACCATAGGCCTCAAAGCGCTCCAAATGAACACTTGCAGATTCTACAAAAAGAGTGTTTCAAAGCTGCTCTTTCAAAAGAAGTGTTCAACTCTGTGAGTTGGATTCATACTTCACAAAGGAGTTTCACAGAACGCTTCTGTTTAGTTTTTATGGGAAGATATTCCCGTTTCCAACGAACGCCTGAAAGGGCTCCAAATATACACTTGCAGATTGTGCAAAAACACAGTTGCAAAACTGCTCTATCAAAAGGAAGGCTTATCTCTCCGAGTTGAATGCACACATCATAAAGAGGTTTCTGAGAATGCTTCTGCCTGGATTATATGTGAAGATATTTCCTTTTCCACCATAGGCCTCAAAGCGCTCCAAACGAACACTTGCAGATTCTACAAAAAGAGTGTTTCAAAACTGCTCTTTGAAAGGAAGTGTTCAACTCTGTGAGTTGGATTCATACTACACAAAGCAGTTTCACAGAACTCTTCTGTTTAGTTTTTAATGGAAGATATTCCCGTTTCCAACGAAGGCCTGAAAGGGCTCCAAATATCCACTTGCAGATTCTGCAAAAACACAGTTTCAAAACTGCTCTATCAAAAGGAAGGCTTATCTCTCTGAGTTGAATGCACACATCATAAAGAGCTTTCTGAGAATGCTTCTGCCTTGTTTATATATGAAGATATTTCTTTTTCCACCATAGGCCTCAAATCGCTCCAAATGAACACTTGCAGATTCTACAAAAAGAGTGTTTCATAACTGCTCTAGCAAAGGAAAGGTTCACCTCTGTGAGTTGAACACACACATCACAAAGCAGTTTGTGAGAATGCTTCTGTCCAGTTTTTATGGGAAGATATTCCCGCTTCTAACGAAGGCCTGAAAGAGCTCCAAATATCCACTTGCAGATGCTGCAAAAAGACTCTTTCCAAACTGCTCCATGAAAAAGAAGGTTCAACTCTGTGAGTTGAATGCACACATCATAAAGAAGTTTCAAAGAATGCTTCTGTCTAGGTTTTATGTGACGATATTTCCTTTTCCACCATAGGCCTCAAAGCGCTCCAAATGAACACATGTAGATTCTACAAAAAGAGTGTTTCAAAGCTGCTCTTTCAAAAGAAGTGTTCAACTCTGTGAGTTGGATTCATACTTCACAAAGCAGTTTCACAGAACATTTCTGTTTCGTTTTTATCAGAAGATATTCCCGTTTGCAACGAAGGCCTGAAAGGGCTCCAAGTATCCACTTGCAGATTCTGCCAAAACACAGTTTCAAAACTGCTCTATCAAAAGGAAGGCTTATCTCTCCGAGTTGAATGCACACATCATAAAGAGGTTTCTGAGAATGCTTCTGCCTGGTTTATATGTGAAGATATTTCCTTTTCCACCATAGGCCTCAAAGCGCTCCAAACGAACACTTGCAGATTCTACAAAAAGAGTGTTTCAAAACTGCTCTTTCAAAAGAAGTGTTCAACTCTGTGAGTTGGATTCATACTACACAAAGCAGTTTCACAGAACTCTTCTGTTTAGTTTTTATGGGAAGATATTCCCGTTTCCAACGAAGGCCTGAAAGGGCTCCAAATATCCACTTGCAGATTCTGCAAAAACACAGGTTCAAAACTGCTCTATCAAAAGGAAGGCTTATCTCTCTGAGTTGAATGCACATATCATAAAGGGGTTTCTGAGAATGCTTCTGCCTTGTTTATATATGAAGATATTTCTTTTTCCACCATAGGCCTCCAAGCGCTCCAAATGAACACTTGCAGATTCTACAAAAAGAGTGTTTCATAACTGCTCTAGCAAAGGAAAGGTTCACCTCTGTGAGTTGAACACACACATCACAAAGCAGTTTGTGAGAATGCTTCGGTTTAGTTTTTATGGGAAGATATTCCCGCTTCTAACAAAGGCCTGAAAGAGCTCCAAATATCCACTTGCAGATGCTGCAAAAAGACTCTTTCCAAACTGCTCCATGAAAAAGAAGGTTCAACTCTGTGAGTTGAATGCACACATCATAAAGAAGTTTCAAAGAATGCTTCTGTCTAGGTTTTATGTGAAGATATTTCTTTTTCCACCATAGGCCTCAAAGCGCTCCAAATGAACACTTGCAGATTCTACAAAAAGAGTGTTTCATAACTGCTCTAGCAAAGGAAAGGTTCACCTCTGTGAGTTGAACACACACATCACAAAGCAGTTTGTGAGAATGCTTCTGTCCAGTTTTAATGGGAAGATATTCCCGCTTCTAACAAAGGCCTGAAAGAGCTCCAAATATCCACTTGCAGATGCTGCAAAAAGACTCTTTCCAAACTGCTCCATGAAAAGGAATGTTCATCTCTGTGAGTTGAATGCACACATCATAAAGAAGTTTCAAAGAATGCTTCTGTCTAGGTTTTATGTGAAGATATTTCCCTTTCCACCATAGGCCTCAAAGCGCTCCAAATGAACACTTGCAGATTCTACAAAAAGAGTGTTTCAAAGCTGCTCTTTCAAAAGAAGTGTTCAACTCTGTGAGTTGGATTCATACTTCACAAAGCAGTTTCACAGAACGTTTCTGTTTCGTTTTTATCAGAAGATATTCCCGTTTGCAACCAAAGCCTGAAAGGGCTCTAAGTATCCACTTGCAGATTCTGCCAAAACACACTTTCATAACTGCTCTATCAAAAGGAAGGCTTATCTCTCCGAGTTGAATGCACACATCATAAAGAGGTTTCTGAGAATGCTTCTGCCTGGTTTATATGTGAAGATATGTCCTTTTCCACCATAGGCCTCAAAGCGCTCCAAACGAACACTTGCAGATTCTACAAAAAGAGTGTTTCAAAACTGCTCTTTGAAAGGAAGTGTTCAACTCTGTGAGTTGGATTCATACTACACAAAGCAGTTTCACAGAACTCTTCTGTTTAGTTTTTAATGGAAGATATTCCCGTTTCCAACGAAGGCCTGAAAGGGCTCCAAATATCCACTTGCAGATTCTGCAAAAACACAGTTTCAAAACTGCTCTATCAAAAGGAAGGCTTATCTCTCTGAGTTGAATGCACACATCATAAAGAGCTTTCTGAGAATGCTTCTGCCTTGTTTATATATGCAGATATTTCTTTTTCCACCATAGGCCTCAAATCGCTCCAAATGAACACTTGCAGATTCTACAAAAAGGGTGTTTCATAACTGCTCTAGCAAAGGAAAGGTTCACCTCTGTGAGTTGAACACACACATCACAAAGCAGTTTGTGAGAATGCTTCTGTCCAGTTTTTATGGGAAGATATTCCCGCTTCTAACAAAGGCCTGAAAGAGCTCCAAATATCCACTTGCAGATGCTGCAAAAAGACTCTTTCCAAACTGCTCCATGAAAAGGAAGGTTCAACTCTGTGAGTTGAATGCACACATCATAAAGAAGTTTCAAAGAATGCTTCTGTCTAGGTATTATGTGACGATATTTCCTTTTCCACCATAGGCCTCAAAGCGCTCCAAATGAACACATGTAGATTCTACAAAAAGAGTGTTTCAAAGCTGCTCTTTCAAAAGAAGTGTTCAACTCTGTGAGTTGGATTCATACTTCACAAAGCAGTTTCACAGAACGTTTCTGTTTCGTTTTTATCAGAAGATATTCCCGTTTGCAACGAAGGCCTGAAAGGGCTCCAAGTATCCACTTGCAGATTCTGCCAAAACACAGTTTCAAAACTGCTCTATCAAAAGGAAGGCTTATCTCTCCGAGTTGAATGCACACATCATAAATAGGTTTCTGAGAATGCTTCTGCCTGGTTTATATGTGAAGATATTTCCTTTTCCACCATAGGCCTCAAAGCGCTCCAAACGAACACTTGCAGATTCTACAAAAAGAGTGTTTCAAAACTGCTCTTTCAAAAGAAGTGTTCAACTCTGTGAGTTGGATTCATACTACACAAAGCAGTTTCACAGAACTCTTCTGTTTAGTTTTTATGGGAAGATATTCCCGTTTCCAACGAAGGCCTGAAAGGGCTCCAAATATCCACTTGCAGATTCTGCAAAAACACAGGTTCAAAACTGCTCTATCAAAAGGAAGGCTTATCTCTCTGAGTTGAATGCACATATCATAAAGGGGTTTCTGAGAATGCTTCTGCCTTGTTTATATATGAAGATATTTCTTTTTCCACCATAGGCCTCAAAGCGCTCCAAATGAACACTTGCAGATTCTACAAAAAGAGTGTTTCATAACTGCTCTAGCAAAGGAAAGGTTCACCTCTGTGAGTTGAACACACACATCACAAAGCAGTTTGTGAGAATGCTTCTGTCCAGTTTTAATGGGAAGATATTCCCGCTTCTAACAAAGGCCTGAAAGAGCTCCAAATATCCACTTGCAGATGCTGCAAAAAGACTCTTTCCAAACTGCTCCATGAAAAGCAATGTTCAACTCTGTGAGTTGAATGCACACATCATAAAGAAGTTTCAAAGAATGCTTCTGTCTAGGTTTTATGTGAAGATATTTCCTTTTCCACCATAGGCCTCAAAGCGCTCCAAACGAACACTTGCAGATTCTACAAAAAGAGTGTTTCAAAACTGCTCTTTGAAAGGAAGTGTTCAACTCTGTGAGTTGGATTCATACTACACAAAGCAGTTTCACAGAACTCTTCTGTTTAGTTTTTAATGGAAGATATTCCCGTTTCCAACGAAGGCCTGAAAGGGCTCCAAATATCCACTTGCAGATTCTGCAAAAACACAGTTTCAAAACTGCTCTATCAAAAGGAAGGCTTATCTCTCTGAGTTGAATGCACACATCATAAAGAGCTTTCTGAGAATGCTTCTGCCTTGTTTATATATGAAGATATTTCTTTTTCCACCATAGGCCTCAAATCGCTCCAAATGAACACTTGCAGATTCTACAAAAAGAGTGTTTCATAACTGCTCTAGCAAAGGAAAGGTTCACCTCTGTGAGTTGAACACACACATCACAAAGCAGTTTGTGAGAATGCTTCTGTCCAGTTTTTATGGGAAGATATTCCCGCTTCTAACAAAGGCCTGAAAGAGCTCCAAATATCCACTTGCAGATGCTGCAAAAAGACTCTTTCCAAACTGCTCCATGAAAAGGAAAGTTCAACTCTGTGAGTTGAATGCACACATCATAAAGAAGTTTCAAAGAATGCTTCTGTCTAGGTATTATGTGACGATATTTCCTTTTCCACCATAGGCCTCAAAGCGCTCCAAATGAACACATGTAGATTCTACAAAAAGAGTGTTTAAAAGCTGCGCGTTCAAAAGAAGTGTTCAACTCTGTGAGTTGGATTCATACTTCACAAAGCAGTTTCACAGAACGTTTCTGTTTCGTTTTTATGGGAAGATATTCCCGTTTGCAACGAAGGCCTGAAAGGGCTCTAAGTATCCACTTGCAGATTCTGCCAAAACACAGTTTCAAAACTGCTCTATCAAAAGGAAGGCTTATCTCTCCGAGTTGAATGCACACATCATAAAGAGGTTTCTGAGAATGCTTCTGCCTGGTTTATATGTGAAGATATTTCCTTTTCCACCATAGGCCTCAAAGCGCTCCAAACGAACACTTGCAGATTCTACAAAAAGAGTGTTTCAAAACTGCTCTTTCAAAAGAAGTGTTCAACTCTGTGAGTTGGATTCATACTACACAAAGCAGTTTCACAGAACTCTTCTGTTTAGTTTTTATGGGAAGATATTCCCGTTTCCAACGAAGGCCTGAAAGGGCTCCAAATATCCACTTGCAGATTCTGCAAAAACACAGTTTCAAAACTGCTCTATCAAAAGGAAGGCTTATCTCTCTGAGTTGAATGCACACATCATAAAGAGCTTTCTGAGAATGCTTCTGCCTTGTTTATATATGAAGATATTTCTTTTTCCACCATAGGCCTCAAATCGCTCCAAATGAACACTTGCAGATTCTACAAAAAGAGTGTTTCATAACTGCTCTAGCAAAGGAAAGGTTCACCTCTGTGAGTTGAACACACACATCACAAAGCAGTTTGTGAGAAGGCTTCTGTCCAGTTTTTATGGGAAGATATTCCCGCTTCTAACAAAGGCCTGAAAGAGCTCCAAATATCCACTTGCAGATGCTGCAAAAAGACTCTTTCCAAACTGCTCCATGAAAAGGAAGGTTCAACTCTGTGAGTTGAATGCACACATCATAAAGAAGTTTCAAAGAATGCTTCTGTCTAGGTATTATGTGACGATATTTCCTTTTCCACCATAGGCCTCAAAGCGCTCCAAATGAACACATGTAGATTCTACAAAAGGAGTGTTTCAAAGCTGCTCTTTCAAAAGAAATGTTCAACTCTGTGAGTTGGATTCATACTTCACAAAGCAGTTTCACAGAACGTTTCTGTTTCGTTTTTATGGGAAGATATTCCCGTTTGCAACGAAGGCCTGAAAGGGCTCTAAGTATCCACTTGCAGATTCTGCCAAAACACAGTTTCAAAACTGCTCTATCAAAAGGAAGGCTTATCTCTCCGAGTTGAATGCACACATCATAAAGAGGTTTCTGAGAATGCTTCTGCCTGGTTTATATGTGAAGATATTTCCTTTTCCACCATAGGCCTCAAAGCGCTCCAAACGAACACTTGCAGATTCTACAAAAAGAGTGTTTCAAAACTGCTCTTTCAAAGGAAGTGTTCAACTCTGTGAGTTGGATTCATACTACACAAAGCAGTTTCACAGAACTCTTCTGTTTAGTTTTTATGGGAAGATATTCCCGTTTCCAACGAAGGCCTGAAAGGGCTCCAAATATCCACTTGCAGATTCTGCAAAAATACAGTTTCAAAACTGCTCTATCAAAAGGAAGGCTTATCTCTCTGAGTTGAATGCACACATCATAAAGAGCTTTCTGAGAATGCTTCTGCCTTGTTTATATATGAAGATATTTCTTTTTCCACCATAGGCCTCAAATCGCTCCAAATGAACACTTGCAGATTCTACAAAAAGAGTGTTTCATAACTGCTCTAGCAAAGGAAAGGTTCACCTCTGTGAGTTGAACACACACATCTCAAAGCAGTTTGTGAGAATGCTTCGGTTTAGTTTTTATGGGAAGATATTGCCGCTTCTAACAAAGGCCTGAAAGAGCTCCAAATATCCACTTGCAGATGCTGCAAAAAGACTCTTTCCAAACTGCTCCATGAAAAAGAAGGTTCAACTCTGTGAGTTGAATGCACACATCATAAAGAAGTTTCAAAGAATGCTTCTGTCTAGGTTTTATGTGAAGATATTTCTTTTTCCACCATAGGCCTCAAAGCGCTCCAAATGAACACTTGCAGATTCTGCAAAAAGAGTGTTTCATAACTGCTCTAGCAAAGGAAAGGTTCACCTCTGTGAGTTGAACACACACATCACAAAGCAGTTTGTGAGAATGCTTCTGTCCAGTTTTAATGGGAAGATATTCCCGCTTCTAACAAAGGCCTGAAAGAGCTCTAAATATCCACTTGCAGATGCTGCAAAAAGACTCTTTCCAAACTGCTCCATGAAAAAGAAGGTTCAACTCTGTGAGTTGAATGCACACATCATAAAGAAGTTTCAAAGAATGCTTCTGTCTAGGTTTTATGTGAAGATATTTCTTTTTCCACCATAGGCCTCAAAGCGCTCCAAATGAACACTTGCAGATTCTGCAAAAAGAGTGTTTCATAACTGCTCTAGCAAAGGAAAGGTTCACCTCTGTGAGTTGAACACACACATCACAAAGCAGTTTGTGAGAATGCTTCTGTCCAGTTTTAATGGGAAGATATTCCCGCTTCTAACAAAGGCCTGAAAGAGCTCCAAATATCCACTTGCAGATGCTGCAAAAAGACTCTTTCCAAACTGCTCCATGAAAAGGAATGTTCAACTCTGTGAGTTGAATGCACACATCATAAAGAAGTTTCAAAGAATGCTTCTGTCTAGGTTTTATGTGAAGATATTTCCTTTTCCACCATAGGCCTCAAAGCGCTCCAAATGAACACTTGCAGATTCTACAAAAAGAGTGTTTCAAAGCTGCTCTTTCAAAAGAAGTGTTCAACTCTGTGAGTTGGATTCATACTTCACAAAGGAGTTTCACAGAACGCTTCTGTTTAGTTTTTATGGGAAGATATTCCCGTTTCCAACGAACGCCTGAAAGGGCTCCAAATATACACTTGCAGATTCTGCAAAAACACAGTTGCAAAACTGCTCTATCAAAAGGAAGGCTTATCTCTCCGAGTTGAATGCACACATCATAAAGAGGTTTCTGAGAATGCTTCTGCCTGGATTATATGTGAAGATATTTCCTTTTCCACCATAGGCCTCAAAGCGCTCCAAACGAACACTTGCAGATTCTACAAAAAGAGTGTTTCAAAACTGCTCTTTGAAAGGAAGTGTTCAACTCTGTGAGTTGGATTCATACTACACAAAGCAGTTTCACAGAACTCTTCTGTTTAGTTTTTAATGGAAGATATTCCCGTTTCCAACGAAGGCCTGAAAGGGCTCCAAATATCCACTTGCAGATTCTGCAAAAACACAGTTTCAAAACTGCTCTATCAAAAGGAAGGCTTATCTCTCTGAGTTGAATGCACACATCATAAAGAGCTTTCTGAGAATGCTTCTGCCTTGTTTATATATGAAGATATTTCTTTTTCCACCATAGGCCTCAAATCGCTCCAAATGAACACTTGCAGATTCTACAAAAAGAGTGTTTCATAACTGCTCTAGCAAAGGAAAGGTTCACCTCTGTGAGTTGAACACACACATCACAAAGCAGTTTGTGAGAATGCTTCTGTCCAGTTTTTATGGGAAGATATTCCCGCTTCTAACAAAGGCCTGAAAGAGCTCCAAATATCCACTTGCAGATGCTGCAAAAAGACTCTTTCCAAACTGCTCCATGAAAGGGAAGGTTCAACTCTGTGAGTTGAATGCACACATCATAAAGAAGTTTCAAAGAATGCTTCTGTCTAGGTATTATGTGACGATATTTCCTTTTCCACCATAGGCCTCAAAGCGCTCCAAATGAACACATGTAGATTCTACAAAAAGAGTGTTTCAAAGCTGCTCTTTCAAAAGAAGTGTTCAACTCTGTGAGTTGGATTCATACTTCACAAAGCAGTTTCACAGAACATTTCTGTTTCGTTTTTATCAGAAGATATTCCCGTTTGCAACGAAGGCCTGAAAGGGCTCCAAGTATCCACTTGCAGATTCTGCCAAAACACAGTTTCAAAACTGCTCTATCAAAAGGAAGGCTTATCTCTCCGAGTTGAATGCACACATCATAAAGAGGTTTCTGAGAATGCTTCTGCCTGGTTTATATGTGAAGATATTTCCTTTTCCACCATAGGCCTCAAAGCGCTCCAAACGAACACTTGCAGATTCTACAAAAAGAGTGTTTCAAAACTGCTCTTTCAAAAGAAGTGTTCAACTCTGTGAGTTGGATTCATACTACACAAAGCAGTTTCACAGAACTCTTCTGTTTAGTTTTTATGGGAAGATATTCCCGTTTCCAACGAAGGCCTGAAAGGGCTCCAAATATCCACTTGCAGATTCTGCAAAAACACAGGTTCAAAACTGCTCTATCAAAAGGAAGGCTTATCTCTCTGAGTTGAATGCACATATCATAAAGGGGTTTCTGAGAATGCTTCTGCCTTGTTTATATATGAAGATATTTCTTTTTCCACCATAGGCCTCAAAGCGCTCCAAATGAACACTTGCAGATTCTACAAAAAGAGTGTTTCATAACTGCTCTAGCAAAGGAAAGGTTCACCTCTGTGAGTTGAACACACACATCACAAAGCAGTTTGTGAGAATGCTTCGGTTTAGTTTTTATGGGAAGATATTCCCGCTTCTAACAAAGGCCTGAAAGAGCTCCAAATATCCACTTGCAGATGCTGCAAAAAGACTCTTTCCAAACTGCTCCATGAAAAAGAAGGTTCAACTCTGTGAGTTGAATGCACACATCATAAAGAAGTTTCAAAGAATGCTTCTGTCTAGGTTTTATGTGAAGATATTTCTTTTTCCACCATAGGCCTCAAAGCGCTCCAAATGAACACTTGCAGATTCTACAAAAAGAGTGTTTCATAACTGCTCTAGCAAAGGAAAGGTTCACCTCTGTGAGTTGAACACACACATCACAAAGCAGTTTGTGAGAATGCTTCTGTCCAGTTTTAATGGGAAGATATTCCCGCTTCTAACAAAGGCCTGAAAGAGCTCCAAATATCCACTTGCAGATGCTGCAAAAAGACTCTTTCCAAACTGCTCCATGAAAAGGAATGTTCAACTCTGTGAGTTGAATGCACACATCATAAAGAAGTTTCAAAGAATGCTTCTGTCTAGGTTTTATGTGAAGATATTTCCTTTTCCACCATAGGCCTCAAAGCGCTCCAAATGAACACTTGCAGATTCTACAAAAAGAGTGTTTCAAAGCTGCTCTTTCAAAAGAAGTGTTCAACTCTGTGAGTTGGATTCATACTTCACAAAGGAGTTTCACAGAACGCTTCTGTTTAGTTTTTATGGGAAGATATTCCCGTTTCCAACGAACGCCTGAAAGGGCTCCAAATATACACTTGCAGATTCTGCAAAAACACAGTTGCAAAACTGCTCTATCAAAAGGAAGGCTTATCTCTCCGAGTTGAATGCACACATCATAAAGAGGTTTCTGAGAATGCTTCTGCCTGGATTATATGTGAAGATATTTCCTTTTCCACCATAGGCCTCAAAGCGCTCCAAACGAACACTTGCAGATTCTACAAAAAGAGTGTTTCAAAACTGCTCTTTGAAAGGAAGTGTTCAACTCTGTGAGTTGGATTCATACTACACAAAGCAGTTTCACAGAACTCTTCTGTTTAGTTTTTAATGGAAGATATTCCCGTTTCCAACGAAGGCCTGAAAGGGCTCCAAATATCCACTTGCAGATTCTGCAAAAACACAGTTTCAAAACTGCTCTATCAAAAGGAAGGCTTATCTCTCTGAGTTGAATGCACACATCATAAAGAGCTTTCTGAGAATGCTTCTGCCTTGTTTATATATGAAGATATTTCTTTTTCCACCATAGGCCTCAAATCGCTCCAAATGAACACTTGCAGATTCTACAAAAAGAGTGTTTCATAACTGCTCTAGCAAAGGAAAGGTTCACCTCTGTGAGTTGAACACACACATCACAAAGCAGTTTGTGAGAATGCTTCTGTCCAGTTTTTATGGGAAGATATTCCCGCTTCTAACAAAGGCCTGAAAGAGCTCCAAATATCCACTTGCAGATGCTGCAAAAAGACTCTTTCCAAACTGCTCCATGAAAGGGAAGGTTCAACTCTGTGAGTTGAATGCACACATCATAAAGAAGTTTCAAAGAATGCTTCTGTCTAGGTATTATGTGACGATATTTCCTTTTCCACCATAGGCCTCAAAGCGCTCCAAATGAACACATGTAGATTCTACAAAAAGAGTGTTTCAAAGCTGCTCTTTCAAAAGAAGTGTTCAACTCTGTGAGTTGGATTCATACTTCACAAAGCAGTTTCACAGAACATTTCTGTTTCGTTTTTATCAGAAGATATTCCCGTTTGCAACGAAGGCCTGAAAGGGCTCCAAGTATCCACTTGCAGATTCTGCCAAAACACAGTTTCAAAACTGCTCTATCAAAAGGAAGGCTTATCTCTCCGAGTTGAATGCACACATCATAAAGAGGTTTCTGAGAATGCTTCTGCCTGGTTTATATGTGAAGATATTTCCTTTTCCACCATAGGCCTCAAAGCGCTCCAAACGAACACTTGCAGATTCTACAAAAAGAGTGTTTCAAAACTGCTCTTTCAAAAGAAGTGTTCAACTCTGTGAGTTGGATTCATACTACACAAAGCAGTTTCACAGAACTCTTCTGTTTAGTTTTTATGGGAAGATATTCCCGTTTCCAACGAAGGCCTGAAAGGGCTCCAAATATCCACTTGCAGATTCTGCAAAAACACAGGTTCAAAACTGCTCTATCAAAAGGAAGGCTTATCTCTCTGAGTTGAATGCACATATCATAAAGGGGTTTCTGAGAATGCTTCTGCCTTGTTTATATATGAAGATATTTCTTTTTCCACCATAGGCCTCAAAGCGCTCCAAATGAACACTTGCAGATTCTACAAAAAGAGTGTTTCATAACTGCTCTAGCAAAGGAAAGGTTCACCTCTGTGAGTTGAACACACACATCACAAAGCAGTTTGTGAGAATGCTTCGGTTTAGTTTTTATGGGAAGATATTCCCGCTTCTAACAAAGGCCTGAAAGAGCTCCAAATATCCACTTGCAGATGCTGCAAAAAGACTCTTTCCAAACTGCTCCATGAAAAAGAAGGTTCAACTCTGTGAGTTGAATGCACACATCATAAAGAAGTTTCAAAGAATGCTTCTGTCTAGGTTTTATGTGAAGATATTTCTTTTTCCACCATAGGCCTCAAAGCGCTCCAAATGAACACTTGCAGATTCTACAAAAAGAGTGTTTCATAACTGCTCTAGCAAAGGAAAGGTTCACCTCTGTGAGTTGAACACACACATCACAAAGCAGTTTGTGAGAATGCTTCTGTCCAGTTTTAATGGGAAGATATTCCCGCTTCTAACAAAGGCCTGAAAGAGCTCCAAATATCCACTTGCAGATGCTGCAAAAAGACTCTTTCCAAACTGCTCCATGAAAAGGAATGTTCATCTCTGTGAGTTGAATGCACACATCATAAAGAAGTTTCAAAGAATGCTTCTGTCTAGGTTTTATGTGAAGATATTTCCCTTTCCACCATAGGCCTCAAAGCGCTCCAAATGAACACTTGCAGATTCTACAAAAAGAGTGTTTCAAAGCTGCTCTTTCAAAAGAAGTGTTCAACTCTGTGAGTTGGATTCATACTTCACAAAGCAGTTTCACAGAACGTTTCTGTTTCGTTTTTATGGGAAGATATTCCCGTTTGCAACCAAAGCCTGAAAGGGCTCTAAGTATCCACTTGCAGATTCTGCCAAAACACACTTTCATAACTGCTCTATCAAAAGGAAGGCTTATCTCTCCGAGTTGAATGCACACATCATAAAGAGGTTTCTGAGAATGCTTCTGCCTGGTTTATATGTGAAGATATTTCCTTTTCCACCATAGGCCTCAAAGCGCTCCAAACGAACACTTGCAGATTCTACAAAAAGAGTGTTTCAAAACTGCTCTTTCAAAGGAAGTGTTCAACTCTGTGAGTTGGATTCATACTACACAAAGTAGTTTCACAGAACTCTTCTGTTTAGTTTTTATGGGAAGATATTCCCGTTTCCAACGAAGGCCTGAAAGGGCTCCAAATATCCACTTGCAGATTCTGCAAAAACACAGGTTCAAAACTGCTCTATCAAAAGGAAGGCTTATCTCTCTGAGTTGAATGCACACATCATAAAGAGCTTTCTGAGAATGCTTCTGCCTTGTTTATATATGAAGATATTTCTTTTTCCACCATAGGCCTCAAATCGCTCCAAATGAACACTTGCAGATTCTACAAAAAGAGTGTTTCATATCTGCTCTAGCAAAGGAAAGGTTCACCTCTGTGAGTTGAACACACACATCTCAAAGCAGTTTGTGAGAATGCTTCGGTTTAGTTTTTATGGGAAGATATTCCCGCTTCTAGCAAAGGCCTGAAAGAGCTCCAAATATCCACTTGCAGATGCTGCAAAAAGACTCTTTCCAAACTGCTCCATGAAAAAGAAGGTTCAACTCTGTGAGTTGAATGCACACATCATAAAGAAGTTTCAAAGAATGCTTCTGTCTAGGTTTTATGTGAAGATATTTCTTTTTCCACCATAGGCCTCAAAGCGCTCCAAATGAACACTTGCAGATTCTACAAAAAGAGTGTTTCATAACTGCTCTAGCAAGGAAAGGTTCACCTCTGTGAGTTGAACACACACATCACAAAGCAGTTTGTGAGAATGCTTCTGTCCAGTTTTAATGGGAAGATATTCCCGCTTCTAACAAAGGCCTGAAAGAGCTCCAAATATCCACTTGCAGATGCTGCAAAAAGACTCTTTCCAAACTGCTCCATGAAAAGGAATGTTCAACTCTGTGAGTTGAATGCACACATCATAAAGAAGTTTCAAAGAATGCTTCTGTCTAGGTTTTATGTGAAGATATTTCCCTTTCCACCATAGGCCTCAAAGCGCTCCAAATGAACACTTGCAGATTCTACAAAAAGAGTGTTTCAAAGCTGCTCTTTCAAAAGAAGTGTTCAACTCTGTTAGTTGGATTCATACTTCACAAAGCAGTTTCACAGAACGTTTCTGTTTCGTTTTTATGGGAAGATATTCCCGTTTGCAACGAAAGCCTGAAAGGGCTCTAAGTATCCACTTGCAGATTCTGCCAAAACACACTTTCAAAACTGCTCTATCAAAAGGAAGGCTTATCTCTCCGAGTTGAATGCACACATCATAAAGAGGTTTCAGAGAATGCTACTGCCTGGTTTATATGTGAAGATATTTCCTTTTCCACCATAGGCCTCAAAGCGCTCCAAACGAACAGTTGCAGATTCTACAAAAAGAGTGTTTCAAAACTGCTCTTTCAAAGGAAGTGTTCAACTCTGTGAGTTGGATTCATACTACACAAAGCAGTTTCACAGAACTCTTCTGTTTAGTTTTTATGGGAAGATATTCCCGTTTCCAACGAAAGCCTGAAAGGGCTCCAAATATCCACTTGCAGATTCTGCAAAAACACAGGTTCAAAACTGCTCTATCAAAAGGAAGGCTTATCTCTCTGAGTTGAATGCACACATCATAAAGGGGTTTCTGAGAATGCTTCTGCCTTGTTTATATATGAAGACATTTCTTTTTCCACCATAGGCCTCAAAGCGCTCCAAATGAACACTTGCAGATTCTACAAAAAGAGTGTTTCATAACTGCTCTAGCAAAGGAAAGGTTCACCTCTGTGAGTTGAACACACACATCACAAAGCAGTTTGTGAGAATGCTTCGGTTTAGTTTTTATGGGAAGATATTCCCGCTTCTAACAAAGGCCTGAAAGAGCTCCAAATATCCACTTGCAGATGCTGCAAAAAGACTCTTTCCAAACTGCTCCATGAAAAAGAAGGTTCAACTCTGTGAGTTGAATGCACACATCATAAAGAAGTTTCAAAGAATGCTTCTGTCTAGGTTTTATGTGAAGATATTTCTTTTTCCACCATAGGCCTCAAAGCGCTCCAAATGAACACTTGCAGATTCTACAAAAAGAGTGTTTCATAACTGCTCTAGCAAAGGAAAGGTTCACCTCTGTGAGTTGAACACACACATCACAAAGCAGTTTGTGAGAATGCTTCTGTCCAGTTTTTATGGGAAGATATTCCCGCTTCTAACAAAGGCCTGAAAGAGCTCCAAATATCCACTTGCAGATGCTGCAAAAAGACTCTTTCCAAACTGCTCCATGAAAAGCAATGTTCAACTCTGTGAGTTGAATGCACACATCATAAAGAAGTTTCAAAGAATGCTTCTGTCTAGGTTTTATGTGAAGATATTTCCTTTTCCACCATAGGCCTCAAAGCGCTCCAAATGAACACTTGCAGATTCTACAAAAAGAGTGTTTCAAAGCTGCTCTTTCAAAAGAAGTGTTCAACTCTGTGAGTTGGATTCATACTTCACAAAGGAGTTTCACAGAACGCTTCTGTTTAGTTTTTATGGGAAGATATTCCCGTTTCCAACGAAGGCCTGAAAGGGCTCCAAATATACACTTGCAGATTCTGCAAAAACACAGTCGCAAAACTGCTCTATCAAAAGGAAGGCTTATCTCTCCGAGTTGAATGCACACATCATAAAGAGGTTTCTGAGAATGCTTCTGCCTGGATTATATGTGAAGATATTTCCTTTTCCACCGTAGGCCTCAAAGCGCTCCAAACGAACACTTGCAGATTCTACAAAAAGAGTGTTTCAAAACTGCTCTTTGAAAGGAAGTGTTCAACTCTGTGAGTTGGATTCATACTACACAAAGCAGTTTCACAGAACTCTTCTGTTTAGTTTTTAATGGAAGATATTCCCGTTTCCAACGAAGGCCTGAAAGGGCTCCAAATATCCACTTGCAGATTCTGCAAAAACACAGTTTCAAAACTGCTCTATCAAAAGGAAGGCTTATCTCTCTGAGTTGAATGCACACATCATAAAGAGCTTTCTGAGAATGCTTCTGCCTTGTTTATATATGAAGATATTTCTTTTTCCACCATAGGCCTCAAATCGCTCCAAATGAACACTTGCAGATTCTACAAAAAGGGTGTTTCATAACTGCTCTAGCAAAGGAAAGGTTCACCTCTGTGAGTTGAACACACACATCACAAAGCAGTTTGTGAGAATGCTTCTGTCCAGTTTTTATGGGAAGATATTCCCGCTTCTAACAAAGGCCTGAAAGAGCTCCAAATATCCACTTGCAGATGCTGCAAAAAGACTCTTTCCAAACTGCTCCATGAAAAGGAAGGTTCAACTCTGTGAGTTGAATGCACACATCATAAAGAAGTTTCAAAGAATGCTTCTGTCTAGGTATTATGTGACGATATTTCCTTTTCCACCATAGGCCTCAAAGCGCTCCAAATGAACACATGTAGATTCTACAAAAAGAGTGTTTCAAAGCTGCTCTTTCAAAAGAAGTGTTCAACTCTGTGAGTTGGATTCATACTTCACAAAGCAGTTTCACAGAACGTTTCTGTTTCGTTTTTATCAGAAGATATTCCCGTTTGCAACGAAGGCCTGAAAGGGCTCCAAGTATCCACTTGCAGATTCTGCCAAAACACAGTTTCAAAACTGCTCTATCAAAAGGAAGGCTTATCTCTCCGAGTTGAATGCACACATCATAAAGAGGTTTCTGAGAATGCTTCTGCCTGGTTTATATGTGAAGATATTTCCTTTTCCACCATAGGCCTCAAAGCGCTCCAAACGAACACTTGCAGATTCTACAAAAAGAGTGTTTCAAAACTGCTCTTTCAAAAGAAGTGTTCAACTCTGTGAGTTGGATTCATACTACACAAAGCAGTTTCACAGAACTCTTCTGTTTAGTTTTTATGGGAAGATATTCCCGTTTCCAACGAAGGCCTGAAAGGGCTCCAAATATCCACTTGCAGATTCTGCAAAAACACAGGTTCAAAACTGCTCTATCAAAAGGAAGGCTTATCTCTCTGAGTTGAATGCACATATCATAAAGGGGTTTCTGAGAATGCTTCTGCCTTGTTTATATATGAAGATATTTCTTTTTCCACCATAGGCCTCAAAGCGCTCCAAATGAACACTTGCAGATTCTACAAAAAGAGTGTTTCATAACTGCTCTAGCAAAGGAAAGGTTCACCTCTGTGAGTTGAACACACACATCACAAAGCAGTTTGTGAGAATGCTTCTGTCCAGTTTTAATGGGAAGATATTCCCGCTTCTAACAAAGGCCTGAAAGAGCTCCAAATATCCACTTGCAGATGCTGCAAAAAGACTCTTTCCAAACTGCTCCATGAAAAGCAATGTTCAACTCTGTGAGTTGAATGCACACATCATAAAGAAGTTTCAAAGAATGCTTCTGTCTAGGTTTTATGTGAAGATATTTCCTTTTCCACCATAGGCCTCTAAGCGCTCCAAACGAACACTTGCAGATTCTACAAAAAGAGTGTTTCAAAACTGCTCTTTGAAAGGAAGTGTTCAACTCTGTGAGTTGGATTCATACTACACAAAGCAGTTTCACAGAACTCTTCTGTTTAGTTTTTAATGGAAGATATTCCCGTTTCCAACGAAGGCCTGAAAGGGCTCCAAATATCCACTTGCAGATTCAGCAAAAACACAGTTTCAAAACTGCTCTATCAAAAGGAAGGCTTATCTCTCTGAGTTGAATGCACACATCATAAAGAGCTTTCTGAGAATGCTTCTGCCTTGTTTATATATGAAGATATTTCTTTTTCCACCATAGGCCTCAAATCGCTCCAAATGAACACTTGCAGATTCTACAAAAAGAGTGTTTCATAACTGCTCTAGCAAAGGAAAGGTTCACCTCTGTGAGTTGAACACACACATCACAAAGCAGTTTGTGAGAATGCTTCTGTCCAGTTTTTATGGGAAGATATTCCCGCTTCTAACAAAGGCCTGAAAGAGCTCCAAATATCCACTTGCAGATGCTGCAAAAAGACTCTTTCCAAACTGCTCCATGAAAAGGAAAGTTGAACTCTGTGAGTTGAATGCACACATCATAAAGAAGTTTCAAAGAATGCTTCTGTCTAGGTATTATGTGACGATATTTCCTTTTCCACCATAGGCCTCAAAGCGCTCCAAATGAACACATGTAGATTCTACAAAAAGAGTGTTTAAAAGCTGCGCTTTCAAAAGAAGTGTTCAACTCTGTGAGTTGGATTCATACTTCACAAAGCAGTTTCACAGAACGTTTCTGTTTCGTTTTTATGGGAAGATATTCCCGTTTGCAACGAAGGCCTGAAAGGGCTCTAAGTATCCACTTGCAGATTCTGCCAAAACACAGTTTCAAAACTGCTCTATCAAAAGGAAGGCTTATCTCTCCGAGTTGAATGCACACATCATAAAGAGGTTTCTGAGAATGCTTCTGCCTGGTTTATATGTGAAGATATTTCCTTTTCCACCATAGGCCTCAAAGCGCTCCAAACGAACACTTGCAGATTCTACAAAAAGAGTGTTTCAAAACTGCTCTTTCAAAAGAAGTGTTCAACTCTGTGAGTTGGATTCATACTACACAAAGCAGTTTCACAGAACTCTTCTGTTTAGTTTTTATGGGAAGATATTCCCGTTTCCAACGAAGGCCTGAAAGGGCTCCAAATATCCACTTGCAGATTCTGCAAAAACACAGTTTCAAAACTGCTCTATCAAAAGGAAGGCTTATCTCTCTGAGTTGAATGCACACATCATAAAGAGCTTTCTGAGAATGCTTCTGCCTTGTTTATATATGAAGATATTTCTTTTTCCACCATAGGCCTCAAATCGCTCCAAATGAACACTTGCAGATTCTACAAAAAGAGTGTTTCATAACTGCTCTAGCAAAGGAAAGGTTCACCTCTGTGAGTTGAACACACACATCACAAAGCAGTTTGTGAGAAGGCTTCTGTCCAGTTTTTATGGGAAGATATTCCCGCTTCTAACAAAGGCCTGAAAGAGCTCCAAATATCCACTTGCAGATGCTGCAAAAAGACTCTTTCCAAACTGCTCCATGAAAAGGAAGGTTCAACTCTGTGAGTTGAATGCACACATCATAAAGAAGTTTCAAAGAATGCTTCTGTCTAGGTATTATGTGACGATATTTCCTTTTCCACCATAGGCCTCAAAGCGCTCCAAATGAACACATGTAGATTCTACAAAAGGAGTGTTTCAAAGCTGCTCTTTCAAAAGAAATGTTCAACTCTGTGAGTTGGATTCATACTTCACAAAGCAGTTTCACAGAACGTTTCTGTTTCGTTTTTATGGGAAGATATTCCCGTTTGCAACGAAGGCCTGAAAGGGCTCTAAGTATCCACTTGCAGATTCTGCCAAAACACAGTTTCAAAACTGCTCTATCAAAAGGAAGGCTTATCTCTCCGAGTTGAATGCACACATCATAAAGAGGTTTCTGAGAATGCTTCTGCCTGGTTTATATGTGAAGATATTTCCTTTTCCACCATAGGCCTCAAAGCGCTCCAAACGAACACTTGCAGATTCTACAAAAAGAGTGTTTCAAAACTGCTCTTTCAAAGGAAGTGTTCAACTCTGTGAGTTGGATTCATACTACACAAAGCAGTTTCACAGAACTCTTCTGTTTAGTTTTTATGGGAAGATATTCCCGTTTCCAACGAAGGCCTGAAAGGGCTCCAAATATCCACTTGCAGATTCTGCAAAAATACAGTTTCAAAACTGCTCTATCAAAAGGAAGGATTATCTCTCTGAGTTGAATGCACACATCATAAAGAGCTTTCTGAGAATGCTTCTGCCTTGTTTATATATGAAGATATTTCTTTTTCCACCATAGGCCTCAAATCGCTCCAAATGAACACTTGCAGATTCTACAAAAAGAGTGTTTCATAACTGCTCTAGCAAAGGAAAGGTTCACCTCTGTGAGTTGAACACACACATCTCAAAGCAGTTTGTGAGAATGCTTCGGTTTAGTTTTTATGGGAAGATATTGCCGCTTCTAACAAAGGCCTGAAAGAGCTCCAAATATCCACTTGCAGATGCTGCAAAAAGACTCTTTCCAAACTGATCCATGAAAAAGAAGGTTCAACTCTGTGAGTTGAATGCACACATCATAAAGAAGTTTCAAAGAATGCTTCTGTCTAGGTTTTATGTGAAGATATTTCTTTTTCCACCATAGGCCTCAAAGCGCTCCAAATGAACACTTGCAGATTCTGCAAAAAGAGTGTTTCATAACTGCTCTAGCAAAGGAAAGGTTCACCTCTGTGAGTTGAACACACACATCACAAAGCAGTTTGTGAGAATGCTTCTGTCCAGTTTTAATGGGAAGATATTCCCGCTTCTAACAAAGGCCTGAAAGAGCTCTAAATATCCACTTGCAGATGCTGCAAAAAGACTCTTTCCAAACTGCTCCATGAAAAAGAAGGTTCAACTCTGTGAGTTGAATGCACACATCATAAAGAAGTTTCAAAGAATGCTTCTGTCTAGGTTTTATGTGAAGATATTTCTTTTTCCACCATAGGCCTCAAAGCGCTCCAAATGAACACTTGCAGATTCTGCAAAAAGAGTGTTTCATAACTGCTCTAGCAAAGGAAAGGTTCACCTCTGTGAGTTGAACACACACATCACAAAGCAGTTTGTGAGAATGCTTCTGTCCAGTTTTAATGGGAAGATATTCCCGCTTCTAACAAAGGCCTGAAAGAGCTCCAAATATCCACTTGCAGATGCTGCAAAAAGACTCTTTCCAAACTGCTCCATGAAAAGGAATGTTCAACTCTGTGAGTTGAATGCACACATCATAAAGAAGTTTCAAAGAATGCTTCTGTCTAGGTTTTATGTGAAGATATTTCCTTTTCCACCATAGGCCTCAAAGCGCTCCAAATGAACACTTGCAGATTCTACAAAAAGAGTGTTTCAAAGCTGCTCTTTCAAAAGAAGTGTTCAACTCTGTGAGTTGGATTCATACTTCACAAAGGAGTTTCACAGAACGCTTCTGTTTAGTTTTTATGGGAAGATATTCCCGTTTCCAACGAACGCCTGAAAGGGCTCCAAATATACACTTGCAGATTCTGCAAAAACACAGTTGCAAAACTGCTCTATCAAAAGGAAGGCTTATCTCTCCGAGTTGAATGCACACATCATAAAGAGGTTTCTGAGAATGCTTCTGCCTGGATTATATGTGAAGATATTTCCTTTTCCACCATAGGCCTCAAAGCGCTCCAAACGAACACTTGCAGATTCTACAAAAAGAGTGTTTCAAAACTGCTCTTTGAAAGGAAGTGTTCAACTCTGTGAGTTGGATTCATACTACACAAAGCAGTTTCACAGAACTCTTCTGTTTAGTTTTTAATGGAAGATATTCCCGTTTCCAACGAAGGCCTGAAAGGGCTCCAAATATCCACTTGCAGATTCTGCAAAAACACAGTTTCAAAACTGCTCTATCAAAAGGAAGGCTTATCTCTCTGAGTTGAATGCACACATCATAAAGAGCTTTCTGAGAATGCTTCTGCCTTGTTTATATATGAAGATATTTCTTTTTCCACCATAGGCCTCAAATCGCTCCAAATGAACACTTGCAGATTCTACAAAAAGAGTGTTTCATAACTGCTCTAGCAAAGGAAAGGTTCACCTCTGTGAGTTGAACACACACATCACAAAGCAGTTTGTGAGAATGCTTCTGTCCAGTTTTTATGGGAAGATATTCCCGCTTCTAACAAAGGCCTGAAAGAGCTCCAAATATCCACTTGCAGATGCTGCAAAAAGACTCTTTCCAAACTGCTCCATGAAAGGGAAGGTTCAACTCTGTGAGTTGAATGCACACATCATAAAGAAGTTTCAAAGAATGCTTCTGTCTAGGTATTATGTGACGATATTTCCTTTTCCACCATAGGCCTCAAAGCGCTCCAAATGAACACATGTAGATTCTACAAAAAGAGTGTTTCAAAGCTGCTCTTTCAAAAGAAGTGTTCAACTCTGTGAGTTGGATTCATACTTCACAAAGCAGTTTCACAGAACATTTCTGTTTCGTTTTTATCAGAAGATATTCCCGTTTGCAACGAAGGCCTGAAAGGGCTCCAAGTATCCACTTGCAGATTCTGCCAAAACACAGTTTCAAAACTGCTCTATCAAAAGGAAGGCTTATCTCTCCGAGTTGAATGCACACATCATAAAGAGGTTTCTGAGAATGCTTCTGCCTGGTTTATATGTGAAGATATTTCCTTTTCCACCATAGGCCTCAAAGCGCTCCAAACGAACACTTGCAGATTCTACAAAAAGAGTGTTTCAAAACTGCTCTTTCAAAAGAAGTGTTCAACTCTGTGAGTTGGATTCATACTACACAAAGCAGTTTCACAGAACTCTTCTGTTTAGTTTTTATGGGAAGATATTCCCGTTTCCAACGAAGGCCTGAAAGGGCTCCAAATATCCACTTGCAGATTCTGCAAAAACACAGGTTCAAAACTGCTCTATCAAAAGGAAGGCTTATCTCTCTGAGTTGAATGCACATATCATAAAGGGGTTTCTGAGAATGCTTCTGCCTTGTTTATATATGAAGATATTTCTTTTTCCACCATAGGCCTCAAAGCGCTCCAAATGAACACTTGCAGATTCTACAAAAAGAGTGTTTCATAACTGCTCTAGCAAAGGAAAGGTTCACCTCTGTGAGTTGAACACACACATCACAAAGCAGTTTGTGAGAATGCTTCGGTTTAGTTTTTATGGGAAGATATTCCCGCTTCTAACAAAGGCCTGAAAGAGCTCCAAATATCCACTTGCAGATGCTGCAAAAAGACTCTTTCCAAACTGCTCCATGAAAAAGAAGGTTCAACTCTGTGAGTTGAATGCACACATCATAAAGAAGTTTCAAAGAATGCTTCTGTCTAGGTTTTATGTGAAGATATTTCTTTTTCCACCATAGGCCTCAAAGCGCTCCAAATGAACACTTGCAGATTCTACAAAAAGAGTGTTTCATAACTGCTCTAGCAAAGGAAAGGTTCACCTCTGTGAGTTGAACACACACATCACAAAGCAGTTTGTGAGAATGCTTCTGTCCAGTTTTAATGGGAAGATATTCCCGCTTCTAACAAAGGCCTGAAAGAGCTCCAAATATCCACTTGCAGATGCTGCAAAAAGACTCTTTCCAAACTGCTCCATGAAAAGGAATGTTCAACTCTGTGAGTTGAATGCACACATCATAAAGAAGTTTCAAAGAATGCTTCTGTCTAGGTTTTATGTGAAGATATTTCCTTTTCCACCATAGGCCTCAAAGCGCTCCAAATGAACACTTGCAGATTCTACAAAAAGAGTGTTTCAAAGCTGCTCTTTCAAAAGAAGTGTTCAACTCTGTGAGTTGGATTCATACTTCACAAAGGAGTTTCACAGAACGCTTCTGTTTAGTTTTTATGGGAAGATATTCCCGTTTCCAACGAAGGCCTGAAAGGGCTCCAAATATACACTTGCAGATTCTGCAAAAACACAGTTGCAAAACTGCTCTATCAAAAGGAAGGCTTATCTCTCCGAGTTGAATGCACACATCATAAAGAGGTTTCTGAGAATGCTTCTGCCTGGATTATATGTGAAGATATTTCCTTTTCCACCATAGGCCTCAAAGCGCTCCAAACGAACACTTGCAGATTCTACAAAAAGAGTGTTTCAAAACTGCTCTTTGAAAGGAAGTGTTCAACTCTGTGAGTTGGATTCATACTACACAAAGCAGTTTCACAGAACTCTTCTGTTTAGTTTTTAATGGAAGATATTCCCGTTTCCAACGAAGGCCTGAAAGGGCTCCAAATATCCACTTGCAGATTCTGCAAAAACACAGTTTCAAAACTGCTCTATCAAAAGGAAGGCTTATCTTTCTGAGTTGAATGCACACATCATAAAGAGCTTTCTGAGAATGCTTCTGCCTTGTTTATATATGAAGATATTTCTTTTTCCACCATAGGCCTCAAATCGCTCCAAATGAACACTTGCAGATTCTACAAAAAGGGTGTTTCATAACTGCTCTAGCAAAGGAAAGGTTCACCTCTGTGAGTTGAACACACACATCACAAAGCAGTTTGTGAGAATGCTTCTGTCCAGTTTTTATGGGAAGATATTCCCGCTTCTAACAAAGGCCTGAAAGAGCTCCAAATATCCACTTGCAGATGCTGCAAAAAGACTCTTTCCAAACTGCTCCATGAAAAGGAAGGTTCAACTCTGTGAGTTGAATGCACACATCATAAAGAAGTTTCAAAGAATGCTTCTGTCTAGGTATTATGTGACGATATTTCCTTTTCCACCATAGGCCTCAAAGCGCTCCTAATGAACACATATAGATTCTACAAAAAGAGTGTTTCAAAGCTGCTCTTTCAAAAGAAGTGTTCAACTCTGTGAGTTGGATTCATACTTCACAAAGCAGTTTCACAGAACGTTTCTGTTTCGTTTTTATCAGAAGATATTCCCGTTTGCAACGAAGGCCTGAAAGGGCTCCAAGTATCCACTTGCAGATTCTGCCAAAACACAGTTTCAAAACTGCTCTATCAAAAGGAAGGCTTATCTCTCCGAGTTGAATGCACACATCATAAAGAGGTTTCTGAGAATGCTTCTGCCTGGTTTATATGTGAAGATATTTCCTTTTCCACCATAGGCCTCAAAGCGCTCCAAACGAACACTTGCAGATTCTACAAAAAGAGTGTTTCAAAACTGCTCTTTCAAAAGAAGTGTTCAACTCTGTGAGTTGGATTCATACTACACAAAGCAGTTTCACAGAACTCTTCTGTTTAGTTTTTATGGGAAGATATTCCCGTTTCCAACGAAGGCCTGAAAGGGCTCCAAATATCCACTTGCAGATTCTGCAAAAACACAGGTTCAAAACTGCTCTATCAAAAGGAAGGCTTATCTCTCTGAGTTGAATGCACACATCATAAAGGGGTTTCTGAGAATGCTTCTGCCTTGTTTATATATGAAGATATTTCTTTTTCCACCATAGGCCTCAAAGCGCTCCAAATGAACACTTGCAGATTCTACAAAAAGAGTGTTTCATAACTGCTCTAGCAAAGGAAAGGTTCACCTCTGTGAGTTGAACACACACATCACAAAGCAGTTTGTGAGAATGCTTCTGTCCAGTTTTAATGGGAAGATATTCCCGCTTCTAACAAAGGCCTGAAAGAGCTCCAAATATCCACTTGCAGATGCTGCAAAAAGACTCTTTCCAAACTGCTCCATGAAAAGGAATGTTCAACTCTGTGAGTTGAATGCACACATCATAAAGAAGTTTCAAAGAATGCTTCTGTCTAGGTTTTATGTGAAGATATTTCCTTTTCCACCATAGGCCTCAAAGCGCTCCAAATGAACACTTGCAGATTCTACAAAAGGAGTGTTTCAAAACTGCTCTTTCAAAAGAAGTGTTCAACTCTGTGAGTTGGATTCATACTTCACAAAGCAGTTTCACAGAACGTTTCTGTTTCGTTTTTATGGGAAGATATTCCCGTTTGCAACGAAGGCCTGAAAGGGCTCTAAGTATCCACTTGCAGATTCTGCCAAAACACACTTTCAAAACTGCTCTATCAAAAGGAAGGCTTATCTCTCCGAGTTGAATGCACACATCATAAAGAGGTTTCTGAGAATGCTTCTGCCTGGTTTATATGTGAAGATATTTCCTTTTCCACCATAGGCCTCAAAGCGCTCCAAACGAACACTTGCAGATTCTACAAAAAGAGTGTTTCAAAACTGCTCTTTCAAAGGAAGTGTTCAACTCTGTGAGTTGGATTCATACTACACAAAGCAGTTTCACAGAACTCTTCTGTTTAGTTTTTATGGGAAGATATTCCCGTTTCCAACGAAGGCCTGAAAGGGCTCCAAATATCCACTTGCAGATTCTGCAAAAATACAGTTTCAAAACTGCTCTATCAAAAGGAAGGCTTATCTCTCTGAGTTGAATGCACACATCATAAAGAGCTTTCTGAGAATGCTTCTGCCTTGTTTATATATGAAGATATTTCTTTTTCCACCATAGGCCTCCAAGCGCTCCAAATGAACACTTGCAGATTCTACAAAAAGAGTGTTTCATAACTGCTCTAGCAAAGGAAAGGTTCACCTCTGTGAGTTGAACACACACATCACAAAGCAGTTTGTGAGAATGCTTCGGTTTAGTTTTTATGGGAAGATATTCTCGCTTCTAACAAAGGCCTGAAAGAGCTCCAAATATCCACTTGCAGATGCTGCAAAAAGACTCTTTCCAAACTGCTCCATGAAAAAGAAGGTTCAACTCTGTGAGTTGAATGCACACATCATAAAGAAGTTTCAAAGAATGCTTCTGTCTAGGTTTTATGTGAAGATATTTCTTTTTCCACCATAGGCCTCAAAGCGCTCCAAATGAACACTTGCAGATTCTGCAAAAAGAGTGTTTCATAACTGCTCTAGCAAAGGAAAGGTTCACCTCTGTGAGTTGAACACACACATCACAAAGCAGTTTGTGAGAATGCTTCTGTCCAGTTTTAATGGGAAGATATTCCCGCTTCTAACAAAGGCCTGAAAGAGCTCCAAATATCCACTTGCAGATGCTGCAAAAAGACTCTTTCCAAACTGCTCCATGAAAAGGAATGTTCAACTCTGTGAGTTGAATGCACACATCATAAAGAAGTTTCAAAGAATGCTTCTGTCTAGGTTTTATGTGAAGATATTTCCTTTTCCACCATAGGCCTCAAAGCGCTCCAAATGAACACTTGCAGATTCTACAAAAAGAGTGTTTCAAAGCTGCTCTTTCAAAAGAAGTGTTCAACTCTGTGAGTTGGATTCATACTTCACAAAGGAGTTTCACAGAACGCTTCTGTTTAGTTTTTATGGGAAGATATTCCCGTTTCCAACGAACGCCTGAAAGGGCTCCAAATATACACTTGCAGATTCTGCAAAAACACAGTTGCAAAACTGCTCTATCAAAAGGAAGGCTTATCTCTCCGAGTTGAATGCACACATCATAAAGAGGTTTCTGAGAATGCTTCTGCCTGGATTATATGTGAAGATATTTCCTTTTCCACCATAGGCCTCAAAGCGCTCCAAACGAACCCTTGCAGATTCTACAAAAAGAGTGTTTCAAAACTGCTCTTTGAAAGGAAGTGTTCAACTCTGTGAGTTGGATTCATACTACACAAAGCAGTTTCACAGAACTCTTCTGTTTAGTTTTTAATGGAAGATATTCCCGTTTCCAACGAAGGCCTGAAAGGGCTCCAAATATCCACTTGCAGATTCTGCAAAAACACAGTTTCAAAACTGCTCTATCAAAAGGAAGGCTTATCTCTCTGAGTTGAATGCACACATCATAAAGAGCTTTCTGAGAATGCTTCTGCCTTGTTTATATATGAAGATATTTCTTTTTCCACCATAGGCCACAAATCGCTCCAAATGAACACTTGCAGATTCTACAAAAAGAGTGTTTCATAACTGCTCTAGCAAAGGAAAGGTTCACCTCTGTGAGTTGAACACACACATCACAAAGCAGTTTGTGAGAATGCTTCTGTCCAGTTTTTATGGGAAGATATTCCCGCTTCTAACAAAGGCCTGAAAGAGCTCCAAATATCCACTTGCAGATGCTGCAAAAAGACTCTTTCCAAACTGCTCCATGAAAAGGAAGGTTCAACTCTGTGAGTTGAATGCACACATCATAAAGAAGTTTCAAAGAATGCTTCTGTCTAGGTATTATGTGACGATATTTCCTTTTCCACAATAGGCCTCAAAGCGCTCCAAATGAACACATGTAGATTCTACAAAAAGAGTGTTTCAAAGCTGCTCTTTCAAAAGAAGTGTTCAACTCTGTGAGTTGGATTCATACTTCACAAAGCAGTTTCACAGAACGTTTCTGTTTCGTTTTTATCAGAAGATATTCCCGTTTGCAACGAAGGCCTGAAAGGGCTCCAAGTATCCACTTGCAGATTCTGCCAAAACACAGTTTCAAAACTGCTCTATCAAAAGGAAGGCTTATCTCTCCGAGTTGAATGCACACATCATAAAGAGGTTTCTGAGAATGCTTCTGCCTGGTTTATATGTGAAGATATTTCCTTTTCCACCATAGGCCTCAAAGCGCTCCAAACGAACACTTGCAGATTCTACAAAAAGAGTGTTTCAAAACTGCTCTTTCAAAAGAAGTGTTCATCTCTGTGAGTTGGATTCATACTACACAAAGCAGTTTCACAGAACTCTTCTGTTTAGTTTTTATGGGAAGATATTCCCGTTTCCAACGAAGGCCTGAAAGGGCTCCAAATATCCACTTGCAGATTCTGCAAAAACACAGGTTCAAAACTGCTCTATCAAAAGGAAGGCTTATCTCTCTGAGTTGAATGCACATATCATAAAGGGGTTTCTGAGAATGCTTCTGCCTTGTTTATAAATGAAGATATTTCTTTTTCCACCATAGGCCTCAAAGCGCTCCAAATGAACACTTGCAGATTCTACAAAAAGAGTGTTTCATAACTGCTCTAGCAAAGGAAAGGTTCACCTCTGTGAGTTGAACACACACATCACAAAGCAGTTTGTGAGAATGCTTCGGTTTAGTTTTTATGGGAAGATATTCCCGCTTCTAACAAAGGCCTGAAAGAGCTCCAAATATCCACTTGCAGATGCTGCAAAAAGACTCTTTCCAAACTGCTCCATGAAAAAGAAGGTTCAACTCTGTGAGTTGAATGCACACATCATAAAGAAGTTTCAAAGAATGCTTCTGTCTAGGTTTTATGTGAAGATATTTCTTTTTCCACCATAGGCCTCAAAGCGCTCCAAATGAACACTTGCAGATTCTACAAAAAGAGTGTTTCATAACTGCTCTAGCAAAGGAAAGGTTCACCTCTGTGAGTTGAACACACACATCACAAAGCAGTTTGTGAGAATGCTTCTGTCCAGTTTTAATGGGAAGATATTCCCGCTTCTAACAAAGGCCTGAAAGAGCTCCAAATATCCACTTGCAGATGCTGCAAAAAGACTCTTTCCAAACTGCTCCATGAAAAGGAATGTTCATCTCTGTGAGTTGAATGCACACATCATAAAGAAGTTTCAAAGAATGCTTCTGTCTAGGTTTTATGTGAAGATATTTCCCTTTCCACCATAGGCCTCAAAGCGCTCCAAATGAACACTTGCAGATTCTAGAAAAAGAGTGTTTCAAAGCTGCTCTTTCAAAAGAAGTGTTCAACTCTGTGAGTTGGATTCATACTTCACAAAGCAGTTTCACAGAACGTTTCTGTTTCGTTTTTATGGGAAGATATTCCCGTTTGCAACCAAAGCCTGAAAGGGCTCTAAGTATCCACTTGCAGATTCTGCCAAAACACACTTTCATAACTGCTCTATCAAAAGGAAGGCTTATCTCTCCGAGTTGAATGCACACATCATAAAGAGGTTTCTGAGAATGCTTCTGCCTGGTTTATATGTGAAGATATTTCCTTTTCCACCATAAGCCTCAAAGCGCTCCAAACGAACACTTGCAGATTCTACAAAAAGAGTGTTTCAAAACTGCTCTTTCAAAGGAAGTGTTCAACTCTGTGAGTTGGATTCATACTACACAAAGTAGTTTCACAGGACTCTTCTGTTTAGTTTTTATGGGAAGATATTCCCGTTTCCAACGAAGGCCTGAAAGGGCTCCAAATATCCACTTGCAGATTCTGCAAAAACACAGGTTCAAAACTGCTCTATCAAAAGGAAGGCTTATCTCTCTGAGTTGAATGCACACATCATAAAGGGGTTTCTGAGAATGCTTCTGCCTTGTTTATATATGAAGATATTTCTTTTTCCACCATAGGCCTCAAAGCGCTCCAAATGAACACTTGCAAATTCTACAAAAAGAGTGTTTCATAACTGCTCTAGCAAAGGAAAGGTTCACCTCTGTGAGTTGAACACACACATCACAAAGCAGTTTGTGAGAATGCTTCGGTTTAGTTTTTATGGGAAGATATTCCCGCTTCTAACAAAGGCCTGAAAGAGCTCCAAATATCCACTTGCAGATGCTGCAAAAAGACTCTTTCCAAACTGCTCCATGAAAAAGAAGGTTCAACTCTGTGAGTTGAATGCACACATCATAAAGAAGTTTCAAAGAATGCTTCTGTCTAGGTTTTATGTGAAGATATTTCTTTTTCCACCATAGGCCTCAAAGCGCTCCAAATGAACACTTGCAGATTCTACAAAAAGAGTGTTTCATAACTGCTCTAGCAAAGGAAAGGTTCACCTCTGTGAGTTGAACACACACATCACAAAGCAGTTTGTGAGAATGCTTCTGTCCAGTTTCAATGGGAAGATATTCCCGCTTCTAACAAAGGCCTGAAAGAGCTCCAAATATCCACTTGCAGATGCTGCAAAAAGACTCTTTCCAAACTGCTCCATGAAAAGGAATGTTCAACTCTGTGAGTTGAATGCACACATCATAAAGAAGTTTCAAAGAATGCTTCTGTCTAGGTTTTATGTGAAGATATTTCCTTTTCCACCATAGGCCTCAAAGCGCTCCAAATGAACACTTGCAGATTCTACAAAAAGAGTGTTTCAAAGCTGCTCTTTCAAAAGAAGTGTTCAACTCTGTGAGTTGGATTCATACTTCACAAAGGAGTTTCACAGAACGCTTCTGTTTAGTTTTTATGGGAAGATATTCCCGTTTCCAACGAAGGCCTGAAAGGGCTCCAAATATACAATTGCAGATTCTGCAAAAACACAGTTGCAAAACTGCTCTATCAAAAGGAAGGCTTATCTCTCCGAGTTGAATGCACACATCATAAAGAGGTTTCTGAGAATGCTTCTGCCTGGATTATATGTGAAGATATGTCCTTTTCCACCATAGGCCTCAAAGCGCTCCAAACGAACACTTTCAGATTCTACAAAAAGAGTGTTTCAAAACTGCTCTTTGAAAGGAAGTGTTCAACTCTGTGAGTTGGATTCATACTACACAAAGCAGTTTCACAGAACTCTTCTGTTTAGTTTTTAATGGAAGATATTCCCGTTTCCAACGAAGGCCTGAAAGGGCTCCAAATATCCACTTGCAGATTCTGCAAAAACACAGTTTCAAAACTGCTCTATCAAAAGGAAGGCTTATCTCTCTGAGTTGAATGCACACATCATAAAGAGCTTTCTGAGAATGCTTCTGCCTTGTTTATATATGCAGATATTTCTTTTTCCACCATAGGCCTCAAATCGCTCCAAATGAACACTTGCAGATTCTACAAAAAGGGTGTTTCATAACTGCTCTAGCAAAGGAAATGTTCACCTCTGTGAGTTGAACACACACATCACAAAGCAGTTTGTGAGAGTGCTTCTGACCAGTTTTTATGGGAAGATATTCCCGCTTCTAACAAAGGCCTGAAAGAGCTCCAAATATCCACTTGCAGATGTTGCAAAAAGACTCTTTCCAAACTGCTCCATGAAAAGGAAGGTTCAACTCTGTGAGTTTAATGCACACATCATAAAGAAGTTTCAAAGAATGCTTCTGTCTAGGTATTATGTGACGATATTTCCTTTTCCACCATAGGCCTCAAAGCGCTCCAAATGAACACATGTAGATTCTACAAAAAGAGTGTTTCAAAGCTGCTCTTTCAAAAGAAGTGTTCAACTCTGTGAGTTGGATTCATACTTCACAAAGCAGTTTCACAGAACGTTTCTGTTTCGTTTTTATCAGAAGATATTCCCGTTTGCAACGAAGGCCTGAAAGGGCTCCAAGTATCCACTTGCAGATTCTGCCAAAACACAGTTTCAAAACTGCTCTATCAAAAGGAAGGCTTATCTCTCCGAGTTGAATGCACACATCATAAAGAGGTTTCTGAGAATGCTTCTGCCTGGTTTATATGTGAAGATATTTCCTTTTCCACCATAGGCCTCAAAGCGCTCCAAACGAACACTTGCAGATTCTACAAAAAGAGTGTTTCAAAACTGCTCTTTCAAAAGAAGTGTTCAACTCTGTGAGTTGGATTCATACTACACAAAGCAGTTTCACAGAACTCTTCTGTTTAGTTTTTATGGGAAGATATTCCCGTTTCCAACGAAGGCCTGAAAGGGCTCCAAATATCCACTTGCAGATTCTGCAAAAACACAGGTTCAAAACTGCTCTATCAAAAGGAAGGCTTATCTCTCGGAGTTGAATGCACATATCATAAAGGGGTTTCTGAGAATGCTTCTGCCTTGTTTATATATGAAGATATTTCTTTTTCCACCATAGGCCTCAAAGCGCTCCAAATGAACACTTGCAGATTCTACAAAAAGAGTGTTTCATAACTGCTCTAGCAAAGGAAAGGTTCACCTCTGTGAGTTGAACACACACATCACAAAGCAGTTTGTGAGAATGCTTCGGTTTAGTTTTTATGGGAAGATATTCCCGCTTCTAACAAAGGCCTGAAAGAGCTCCAAATATCCACTTGCAGATGCTGCAAAAAGACTCTTTCCAAACTGCTCCATGAAAAAGAAGGTTCAACTCTGTGAGTTGAATGCACACATCATAAAGAAGTTTCAAAGAATGCTTCTGTCTAGGTTTTATGTGAAGATATTTCTTTTTCCACCATAGGCCTCAAAGCGCTCCAAATGAACACTTGCAGATTCTACAAAAAGAGTGTTTCATAACTGCTCTAGCAAAGGAAAGGTTCACCTCTGTGAGTTGAACACACACATCACAAAGCAGTTTGTGAGAATGCTTCTGTCCAGTTTTAATGGGAAGATATTCCCGCTTCTAACAAAGGCCTGAAAGAGCTCCAAATATCCACTTGCAGATGCTGCAAAAAGACTCTTTCCAAACTGCTCCATGAAAAGGAATGTTCATCTCTGTGAGTTGAATGCACACATCATAAAGAAGTTTCAAAGAATGCTTCTGTCTAGGTTTTATGTGAAGATATTTCCCTTTCCACCATAGGCCTCAAAGCGCTCCAAATGAACACTTGCAGATTCTAGAAAAAGAGTGTTTCAAAGCTGCTCTTTCAAAAGAAGTGTTCAACTCTGTGAGTTGGATTCATACTTCACAAAGCAGTTTCACAGAACGTTTCTGTTTCGTTTTTATGGGAAGATATTCCCGTTTGCAACCAAAGCCTGAAAGGGCTCTAAGTATCCACTTGCAGATTCTGCCAAAACACACTTTCATAACTGCTCTATCAAAAGGAAGGCTTATCTCTCCGAGTTGAATGCACACATCATAAAGAGGTTTCTGAGAATGCTTCTGCCTGGTTTATATGTGAAGATATTTCCTTTTCCACCATAGGCCTCAAAGCTCTCCAAACGAACACTTGCAGATTCTACAAAAAGAGTGTTTCAAAACTGCTCTTTCAAAGGAAGTGTTCAACTCTGTGAGTTGGATTCATACTACACAAAGCAGTTTCACAGAACTCTTCTGTTTAGTTTTTATGGGAAGATATTCCCGTTTCCAACGAAGGCCTGAAAGGGCTCCAAATATCCACTTGCAGATTCTGCAAAAACACAGGTTCAAAACTGCTCTATCAAAAGGAAGGCTTATCTCTCTGAGTTGAATGCACACATCATAAAGGGGTTTCTGAGAATGCTTCTGCCTTGTTTATATATGAAGATATTTCTTTTTCCACCATAGGCCTCAAATCGCTCCAAATGAACACTTGCAGATTCTACAAAAAGAGTGTTTCATAACTGCTCTAGCAAAGGAAAGGTTCACCTCTGTGAGTTGAACACACACATCTCAAAGCAGTTTGTGAGAATGCTTCGGTTTAGTTTTTATGGGAAGATATTCCCGCTTCTAGCAAAGGCCTGAAAGAGCTCCAAATATCCACTTGCAGATGCTGCAAAAAGACTCTTTCCAAACTGCTCCATGAAAAAGAAGGTTCAACTCTGTGAGTTGAATGCACACATCATAAAGAAGTTTCAAAGAATGCTTCTGTCTAGGTTTTATGTGAAGATATTTCTTTTTCCAACATAGGCCTCAAAGCGCTCCAAATGAACACTTGCAGATTCTACAAAAAGAGTGTTTCATAACTGCTCTAGCAAAGGAAAGGTTCACCTCTGTGAGTTGAACACACACATCACAAAGCAGTTTGTGAGAATGCTTCTGTCCAGTTTTAATGGGAAGATATTCCCGCTTCTAACAAAGGCCTGAAAGAGCTCCAAATATCCACTTGCAGATGCTGCAAAAAGACTCTTTCCAAACTGCTCCATGAAAAGGAATGTTCAACTCTGTGAGTTGAATGCACACATCATAAAGAAGTTTCAAAGAATGCTTCTGTCTAGGTTTTATGTGAAGATATTTCCCTTTCCACCATAGGCCTCAAAGCGCTCCAAATGAACACTTGCAGATTCTACAAAAAGAGTGTTTCAAAGCTGCTCTTTCAAAAGAAGTGTTCAACTCTGTGAGTTGGATTCATACTTCACAAAGCAGTTTCACAGAACGTTTCTGTTTCGTTTTTATGGGAAGATATTCCCGTTTGCAACGAAAGCCTGAAAGGGCTCTAAGTATCCACTTGCAGATTCTGCCAAAACACACTTTCAAAACTGCTCTATCAAAAGGAAGGCTTATCTCTCCGAGTTGAATGCACACATCATAAAGAGGTTTCTGGGAATGCTTCTGCCTGGTTTATATGTGAAGATATTTCCTTTTCCACCATAGGCCTCAAAGCGCTCCAAACGAACACTTGCAGATTCTACAAAAAGAGTGTTTCAAAACTGCTCTTTCAAAGGAAGTGTTCAACTCTGTGAGTTGGATTCATACTACACAAAGCAGTTTCACAGAACTCTTCTGTTTAGTTTTTATGGGAAGATATTCCCGTTTCCAACGAAAGCCTGAAAGGGCTCCAAATATCCACTTGCAGATTCTGCAAAAACACAGGTTCAAAACTGCTCTATCAAAAGGAAGGCTTATCTCTCTGAGTTGAATGCACACATCATAAAGGTGTTTCTGAGAATGCTTCTGCCTTGTTTATATATGAAGATATTTCTTTTTCCACCATAGGCCTCAAAGCGCTCCAAATGAACACTTGCAGATTCTACAAAAAGAGTGTTTCATAACTGCTCTAGCAAAGGAAAGGTTCACCTCTGTGAGTTGAACACACACATCACAAAGCAGTTTGTGAGAATGCTTCGGTTTAGTTTTTATGGGAAGATATTCCCGCTTCTAACAAAGGCCTGAAAGAGCTCCAAATATCCACTTGCAGATGCTGCAAAAAGACTCTTTCCAAACTGCTCCATGAAAAAGAAGGTTCAACTCTGTGAGTTGAATGCACACATCATAAAGAAGTTTCAAAGAATGCTTCTGTCTAGGTTTTATGTGAAGATATTTCTTTTTCCACCATAGGCCTCAAAGCGCTCCAAATGAACACTTGCAGATTCTACAAAAAGAGTGTTTCATAACTGCTCTAGCAAAGGAAAGGTTCACCTCTGTGAGTTGAACACACACATCACAAAGCAGTTTGTGAGAATGCTTCTGTCCAGTTTTAATGGGAAGATATTCCCGCTTCTAACAAAGGCCTGAAAGAGCTCCAAATATCCACTTGCAGATGCTGCAAAAAGACTCTTTCCAAACTGCTCCATGAAAAGGAAAGTTCAACTCTGTGAGTTGAATGCACACATCATAAAGAAGTTTCAAAGAATGCTTCTGTCTAGGTATTATGTGACGATATTTCCTTTTCCACCATAGGCCTCAAAGCGCTCCAAATGAACACATGTAGATTCTACAAAAAGAGTGTTTAAAAGCTGCGCTTTCAAAAGAAGTGTTCAACTCTGTGAGTTGGATTCATACTTCACAAAGCAGTTTCACAGAACGTTTCTGTTTCGTTTTTATGGGAAGATATTCCCGTTTGCAACGAAGGCCTGAAAGGGCTCTAAGTATCCACTTGCAGATTCTGCCAAAACACAGTTTCAAAACTGCTCTATCAAAAGGAAGGCTTATCTCTCCGAGTTGAATGCACACATCATAAAGAGGTTTCTGAGAATGCTTCTGCCTGGTTTATATGTGAAGATATTTCCTTTTCCACCATAGGCCTCAAAGCGCTCCAAACGAACACTTGCAGATTCTACAAAAAGAGTGTTTCAAAACTGCTCTTTCAAAAGAAGTGTTCAACTCTGTGAGTTGGATTCATACTACACAAAGCAGTTTCACAGAACTCTTCTGTTTAGTTTTTATGGGAAGATATTCCCGTTTCCAACGAAGGCCTGAAAGGGCTCCAAATATCCACTTGCAGATTCTGCAAAAACACAGTTTCAAAACTGCTCTATCAAAAGGAAGGCTTATCTCTCTGAGTTGAATGCACACATCATAAAGAGCTTTCTGAGAATGCTTCTGCCTTGTTTATATATGAAGATATTTCTTTTTCCACCATAGGCCTCAAATCGCTCCAAATGAACACTTGCAGATTCTACAAAAAGAGTGTTTCATAACTGCTCTAGCAAAGGAAAGGTTCACCTCTGTGAGTTGAACACACACATCACAAAGCAGTTTGTGAGAATGCTTCTGTCCAGTTTTTATGGGAAGATATTCCCGCTTCTAACAAAGGCCTGAAAGAGCTCCAAATATCCACTTGCAGATGCTGCAAAAAGACTCTTTCCAAACTGCTCCACGAAAAGGAAGGTTCAACTCTGTGAGTTGAATGCACACATCATAAAGAAGTTTCAAAGAATGCTTCTGTCTAGGTATTATGTGACGATATTTCCTTTTCCACCATAGGCCTCAAAGCGCTCCAAATGAACACATGTAGATTCTACAAAAAGAGTGTTTCAAAGCTGCTCTTTCAAAAGAAGTGTTCAACTCTGTGAGTTGGATTCATACTTCACAAAGCAGTTTCACAGAACGTTTCTGTTTCGTTTTTATGGGAAGATATTCCCGTTTGCAACGAAGGCCTGAAAGGGCTCTAAGTATCCACTTGCAGATTCTGCCAAAACACAGTTTCAAAACTGCTCTATCAAAAGGAAGGCTTATCTCTCCGAGTTGAATGCACACATCATAAAGAGGTTTCTGAGAATGCTTCTGCCTGGTTTATATGTGAAGATATTTCCTTTTCCACCATAGGCCTCAAAGCGCTCCAAACGAACACTTGCAGATTCTACAAAAAGAGTGTTTCAAAACTGCTCTTTCAAAGGAAGTGTTCAAATCTGTGAGTTGGATTCATACTACACAAAGCAGTTTCACAGAACTCTTCTGTTTAGTTTTTATGGGAAGATATTCCCGTTTCCAACGAAGGCCTGAAAGGGCTCCAAATATCCACTTGCAGATTCTGCAAAAATACAGTTTCAAAACTGCTCTATCAAAAGGAAGGCTTATCTCTCTGAGTTGAATGCACACCTCATAAAGAGCTTTCTGAGAATGCTTCTGCCTTGTTTATATATGAAGATATTTCTTTTTCCACCATAGGCCTCAAATCGCTCCAAATGAACACTTGCAGATTCTACAAAAAGAGTGTTTCATAACTGCTCTAGCAAAGGAAAGGTTCACCTCTGTGAGTTGAACACACACATCTCAAAGCAGTTTGTGAGAATGCTTCGGTTTAGTTTTTATGGGAAGATATTCCCGCTTCTAGCAAAGGCCTGAAAGAGCTCCAAATATCCACTTGCAGATGCTGCAAAAAGACTCTTTCCAAACTGCTCCATGAAAAAGAAGGTTCAACTCTGTGAGTTGAATGCACACATCATAAAGAAGTTTCCAAGAATGCTTCTGTCTAGGTTTTATGTGAAGATATTTCTTTTTCCAACATAGGCCTCAAAGCGCTCCAAATGAACACTTGCAGATTCTACAAAAAGAGTGTTTCATAACTGCTCTAGCAAAGGAAAGGTTCACCTCTGTGAGTTGAACACACACATCACAAAGCAGTTTGTGAGAATGCTTCTGTCCAGTTTTAATGGGAAGATATTCCCGCTTCTAACAAAGGCCTGAAAGAGCTCCAAATATCCACTTGCAGATGCTGCAAAAAGACTCTTTCCAAACTGCTCCATGAAAAGGAATGTTCAACTCTGTGAGTTGAATGCACACATCATAAAGAAGTTTCAAAGAATGCTTCTGTCTAGGTTTTATGTGAAGATATTTCCCTTTCCACCATAGGCCTCAAAGCGCTCCAAATGAACACTTGCAGATTCTACAAAAAGAGTGTTTCAAAGCTGCTCTTTCAAAAGAAGTGTTCAACTCTGTGAGTTGGATTCATACTTCACAAAGCAGTTTCACAGAACGTTTCTGTTTCGTTTTTATGGGAAGATATTCCCGTTTGCAAGGAAAGCCTGAAAGGGCTCTAAGTATCCACTTGCAGATTCTGCCAAAACACACTTTCAAAACTGCTCTATCAAAAGGAAGGCTTATCTCTCAGAGTTGAATGCACACATCATAAAGAGGTTTCTGAGAATGCTTCTGCCTGGTTTATATGTGAAGATATTTCCTTTTCCACCATAGGCCTCAAAGCGCTCCAAACGAACACTTGCAGATTCTACAAAAAGAGTGTTTCAAAACTGCTCTTTCAAAGGAAGTGTTCAACTCTGTGAGTTGGATTCATACTACACAAAGCAGTTTCACAGAACTCTTCTGTTTAGTTTTTATGGGAAGATATTCCCGTTTCCAACGAAAGCCTGAAAGGGCTCCAAATATCCACTTGCAGATTCTGCAAAAACACAGGTTCAAAACTGCTCTATCAAAAGGAAGGCTTATCTCTCTGAGTTGAATGCACACATCATAAAGGGGTTTCTGAGAATGCTTCTGCCTTGTTTATATATGAAGATATTTCTTTTTCCACCATAGGCCTCAAAGCGCTCCAAATGAACACTTGCAGATTCTACAAAAAGAGTGTTTCATAACTGCTCTAGCAAAGGAAAGGTTCACCTCTGTGAGTTGAACACACACATCACAAAGCAGTTTGTGAGAATGCTTCGGTTTAGTTTTTATGGGAAGATATTCCCGCTTCTAACAAAGGCCTGAAAGAGCTCCAAATATCCACTTGCAGATGCTGCAAAAAGACTCTTTCCAAACTGCTCCATGAAAAAGAAGGTTCAACTCTGTGAGTTGAATGCACACATCATAAAGAAGTTTCAAAGAATGCTTCTGTCTAGGTTTTATGTGAAGATATTTCTTTTTCCACCATAGGCCTCAAAGCGCTCCAAATGAACACTTGCAGATTCTACAAAAAGAGTGTTTCATAACTGCTCTAGCAAAGGAAAGGTTCACCTCTGTGAGTTGAACACACACATCACAAAGCAGTTTGTGAGAATGCTTCTGTCCAGTTTTTATGGGAAGATATTCCCGCTTCTAACAAAGGCCTGAAAGAGCTCCAAATATCCACTTGCAGATGCTGCAAAAAGACTCTTTCCAAACTGCTGCATGAACAGGAAGGTTCAACTCTGTGAGTTGAATGCACACATCATAAAGAAGTTTCAAAGAATGCTTCTCTCTAGGTATTATGTGACGATATTTCCTTTTCCACCATAGGCCTCAAAGCGCTCCAAATGAACACATGTAGATTCTACAAAAAGAGTGTTTCAAAGCTGCTCTTTCAAAAGAAGTGTTCAACTCTGTGAGTTGGATTCATACTTCACAAAGCAGTTTCACAGAACGTTTCTGTTTCGTTTTTATGGGAAGATATTCCCGTTTGCAACGAAGGCCTGAAAGGGCTCTAAGTATCCACTTGCAGATTCTGCCAAAACACAGTTTCAAAACTGCTCTATCAAAAGGAAGGCTTATCTCTCCGAGTTGAATGCACACATCATAAAGAGGTTTCTGAGAATGCTTCTGCCTGGTTTATATGTGAAGATATTTCCTTTTCCACCATAGGCCTCAAAGCGCTCCAAACGAACACTTGCAGATTCTACAAAAAGAGTGTTTCAAAACTGCTCTTTCAAAGGAAGTGTTCAACTCTGTGAGTTGGATTCATACTACACAAAGCAGTTTCACAGAACTCTTCTGTTTAGTTTTTATGGGAAGATATTCCCGTTTCCAACGAAGGCCTGAAAGGGCTCCAAATATCCACTTGCAGATTCTGCAAAAATACAGTTTCAAAACTGCTCTATCAAAAGGAAGGCTTATCTCTCTGAGTTGAATGCACACATCATAAAGAGCTTTCTGAGAATGCTTCTGCCTTGTTTATATATGAAGATATTTCTTTTTCCACCATAGGCCTCAAATCGCTCCAAATGAACACTTGCAGATTCTACAAAAAGAGTGTTTCATAACTGCTCTAGCAAAGGAAAGGTTCACCTCTGTGAGTTGAACACACACATCTCAAAGCAGTTTGTGAGAATGCTTCGGTTTAGTTTTTATGGGAAGATATTCCCGCTTCTAGCAAAGGCCTGAAAGAGCTCCAAATATCCACTTGCAGATGCTGCAAAAAGACTCTTTCCAAACTGCTCCATGAAAAAGAAGGTTCAACTCTGTGAGTTGAATGCACACATCATAAAGAAGTTTCAAAGAATGCTTCTGTCTAGGTTTTATGTGAAGATATTTCTTTTTCCAACATAGGCCTCAAAGCGCTCCAAATGAACACTTGCAGATTCTACAAAAAGAGTGTTTCATAACTGCTCTAGCAAAGGAAAGGTTCACCTCTGTGAGTTGAACACACACATCACAAAGCAGTTTGTGAGAATGCTTCTGTCCAGTTTTAATGGGAAGATATTCCCGCTTCTAACAAAGGCCTGAAAGAGCTCCAAATATCCACTTGCAGATGCTGCAAAGAGACTCTTTCCAAACTGCTCCATGAAAAGGAATGTTCAACTCTGTGAGTTGAATGCACACATCATAAAGAAGTTTCAAAGAATGCTTCTGTCTAGGTTTTATGTGAAGATATTTCCCTTTCCACCATAGGCCTCAAAGCGCTCCAAATGAACACATGTAGATTCTACAAAAAGAGTGTTTCAAAGCTGCTCTTTCAAAAGAAGTGTTCAACTCTGTGAGTTGGATTCATACTTCACAAAGCAGTTTCACAGAACGTTTCTGTTTCGTTTTTATGGGAAGATATTCCCGTTTGCAACGAAGGCCTGAAAGGGCTCTAAGTATCCACTTGCAGATTCTGCCAAAACACACTTTCAAAACTGCTCTATCAAAAGGAAGGCTTATCTCTCCGAGTTGAATGCACACATCATAAAGAGGTTTCTGAGAATGCTTCTGCCTGGTTTATATGTGAAGATATTTCCTTTTCCACCATAGGCCTCAAAGCGCTCCAAACGAACACTTGCAGATTCTACAAAAAGAGTGTTTCAAAACTGCTCTTTCAAAGGAAGTGTTCAACTCTGTGTGTTGGATTCATACTACTCAAAGCAGTTTCACAGAACTCTTCTGTTTAGTTTTTATGGGAAGATATTCCCGTTTCCAACGAAGGCCTGAAAGGGCTCCAAATATCCACTTGCAGATTCTGCAAAAATACAGTTTCAAAACTGCTCTATCAAAAGGAAGGCTTATCTCTCTGAGTTGAATGCACACATCATAAAGAGCTTTCTGAGAATGCTTCTGCCTTGTTTATATATGAAGATATTTCTTTTTCCACCATAGGCCTCAAATCGCTCCAAATGAACACTTGCAGATTCTACAAAAAGAGTGTTTCATAACTGCTCTAGCAAAGGAAAGGTTCACCTCTGTGAGTTGAACACACACATCTCAAAGCAGTTTGTGAGAATGCTTCGGTTTAGTTTTTATGGGAAGATATTCCCGCTTCTAGCAAAGGCCTGAAAGAGCTCCAAATATCCACTTGCAGATGCTGCAAAAAGACTCTTTCCAAACTGCTCCATGAAAAAGAAGGTTCAACTCTGTGAGTTGAATGCACACATCATAAAGAAGTTTCAAAGAATGCTTCTGTCTAGGTTTTATGTGAAGATATTTCTTTTTCCACCATAGGCCTCAAAGCGCTCCAAATGAACACTTGCAGATTCTACAAAAAGAGTGTTTCATAACTGCTCTAGCAAAGGAAAGGTTCACCTCTGTGAGTTGAACACACACATCACAAAGCAGTTTGTGAGAATGCTTCTGTCCAGTTTTAATGGGAAGATATTCCCGCTTCTAACAAAGGCCTGAAAGAGCTCCAAATATCCACTTGCAGATGCTGCAAAAAGACTCTTTCCAAACTGCTCCATGAAAAGGAATGTTCAACTCTGTGAGTTGAATGCACACATCATAAAGAAGTTTCAAAGAATGCTTCTGTCTAGGTTTTATGTGAAGATATTTCCCTTTCCACCATAGGCCTCAAAGCACTCCAAATGAACACTTGCAGATTCTACAAAAAGAGTGTTTCAAAGCTGCTCTTTCAAAAGAAGTGTTCAACTCTGTGAGTTGGATTCATACTTCACAAAGCAGTTTCACAGAACGTTTCTGTTTCGTTTTTATGGGAAGATATTCCCGTTTGCAACGAAAGCCTGAAAGGGCTCTAAGTATCCACTTGCAGATTCTGCCAAAACACACTTTCAAAACTGCTCTATCAAAAGGAAGGCTTATCTCTCCGAGTTGAATGCACACATCATAAAGAGGTTTCTGAGAATGCTTCTGCCTGGTTTATATGTGAAGATATTTCCTTTTCCACCATAGGCCTCAAAGCGCTCCAAACGAACACTTGCAGATTCTACAAAAAGAGTGTTTCAAAACTGCTCTTTCAAAGGAAGTGTTCAACTCTGTGAGTTGGATTCATACTACACAAAGCAGTTTCACAGAACTCTTCTGTTTAGTTTTTATGGGAAGATATTCCCGTTTCCAACGAAAGCCTGAAAGGGCTCCAAATATCCACTTGCAGATTCTGCAAAAACACAGGTTCAAAACTGCTCTATCAAAAGGAAGGCTTATCTCTCTGAGTTGAATGCACACATCATAAAGGGGTTTCTGAGAATGCTTCTGCCTTGTTTATATATGAAGACATTTCTTTTTCCACCATAGGCCTCAAAGCGCTCCAAATGAACACTTGCAGATTCTACAAAAAGAGTGTTTCATAACTGCTCTAGCAAAGGAAAGGTTCACCTCTGTGAGTTGAACACACACATCACAAAGCAGTTTGTGAGAATGCTTCGGTTTAGTTTTTATGGGAAGATATTCCCGCTTCTAACAAAGGCCTGAAAGAGCTCCAAATATCCACTTGCAGATGCTGCAAAAAGACTCTTTCCAAACTGCTCCATGAAAAAGAAGGTTCAACTCTGTGAGTTGAATGCACACATCATAAAGAAGTTTCAAAGAATGCTTCTGTCTAGGTTTTATGTGAAGATATTTCTTTTTCCACCATAGGCCTCAAAGCGCTCCAAATGAACACTTGCAGATTCTACAAAAAGAGTGTTTCATAACTGCTCTAGCAAAGGAAAGGTTCACCTCTGTGAGTTGAACACACACATCACAAAGCAGTTTGTGAGAATGCTTCTGTCCAGTTTTTATGGGAAGATATTCCCGCTTCTAACAAAGGCCTGAAAGAGCTCCAAATATCCACTTGCAGATGCTGCAAAAAGACTCTTTCCAAACTGCTCCATGAAAAAGAAGGTTCAACTCTGTGAGTTGAATGCACACATCATAAAGAAGTTTCAAAGAATGCTTCTGTCTAGGTTTTATGTGAAGATATTTCTTTTTCCACCATAGGCCTCAAAGCGCTCCAAATGAACACTTGCAGATTCTACAAAAAGAGTGTTTCATAACTGCTCTAGCAAAGGAAAGGTTCACCTCTGTGAGTTGAACACACACATCACAAAGCAGTTTGTGAGAATGCTTCTGTCCAGTTTTTATGGGAAGATATTCCCGCTTCTAACAAAGGCCTGAAAGAGCTCCAAATATCCACTTGCAGATGCTGCAAAAAGACTCTTTCCAAACTGCTGCATGAAAAGGAAGGTTCAACTCTGTGAGTTGAATGCACACATCATAAAGAAGTTTCAAAGAATGCTTCTGTCTAGGTATTATGTGACGATATTTCCTTTTCCACCATAGGCCTCAAAGCGCTCCAAATGAACACATGTAGATTCTACAAAAAGAGTGTTTCAAAGCTGCGCTTTCAAAAGAAGTGTTCAACTCTGTGAGTTGGATTCATACTTCACAAAGCAGTTTCACAGAACGTTTCTGTTTCGTTTTTATGGGAAGATATTCCCGTTTGCAACGAAGGCCTGAAAGGGCTCTAAGTATCCACTTGCAGATTCTGCCTAAACACAGTTTCAAAACTGCTCTATCAAAAGGAAGGCTTATCTCTCCGAGTTGAATGCACACATCATAAAGAGGTTTCTGAGAATGCTTCTGCCTGGTTTATATGTGAAGATATTTCCTTTTCCACCATAGGCCTCAAAGCGCTCCAAACGAACACTTGCAGATTCTACAAAAAGAGTGTTTCAAAACTGCTCTTTCAAAAGAAGTGTTCAACTCTGTGAGTTGGATTCATACTACACAAAGCAGTTTCACAGAACTCTTCTGTTTAGTTTTTATGGGAAGATATTCCCGTTTCCAACGAAGGCCTGAAAGGGCTCCAAATATCCACTTGCAGATTCTGCAAAAACACAGTTTCAAAACTGCTCTATCAAAAGGAAGGCTTATCTCTCTGAGTTGAATGCACACATCATAAAGAGCTTTCTGAGAATGCTTCTGCCTTGTTTATATATGAAGATATTTCTTTTTCCACCATAGGCCTCAAATCGCTCCAAATGAACACTTGCAGATTCTACAAAAAGAGTGTTTCATAACTGCTCTAGCAAAGGAAAGGTTCACCTCTGTGAGTTGAACACACACATCACAAAGCAGTTTGTGAGAATGCTTCTGTCCAGTTTTTATGGGAAGATATTCCCGCTTCTAACAAAGGCCTGAAAGAGCTCCAAATATCCACTTGCAGATGCTGCAAAAAGACTCTTTCCAAACTGCTCCATGAAAAGGAAGGTTCAACTCTGTGAGTTGAATGCACACATCATAAAGAAGTTTCAAAGAATGCTTCTGTCTAGGTATTATGTGACGATATTTCCTTTTCCACCATAGGCCTCAAAGCGCTCCAAATGAACACATGTAGATTCTACAAAAAGAGTGTTTAAAAGCTGCGCTTTCAAAAGAAGTGTTCAACTCTGTGAGTTGGATTCATACTTCACAAAGCAGTTTCACAGAACGTTTCTGTTTCGTTTTTATGGGAAGATATTCCCGTTTGCAACGAAGGCCTGTAAGGGCTCTAACTATCCACTTGCAGATTCTGCCAAAACACAGTTTCAAAACTGCTCTATCAAAAGGAAGGCTTATCTCTCCGAGTTGAATGCACACATCATAAAGAGGTTTCTGAGAATGCTTCTGCCTGGTTTATATGTGAAGATATTTCCTTTTCCACCATAGGCCTCAAAGCGCTCCAAACGAACACTTGCAGATTCTACAAAAAGAGTGTTTCAAAACTGCTCTTTCAAAAGAAGTGTTCAACTCTGTGAGTTGGATTCATACTACACAAAGCAGTTTCACAGAACTCTTCTGTTTAGTTTTTATGGGAAGATATTCCCGTTTCCAACGAAGGCCTGAAAGGGCTCCAAATATCCACTTGCAGATTCTGCAAAAGCACAGTTTCAAAACTGCTCTATCAAAAGGAAGGCTTATCTCTCTGAGTTGAATGCACACATCATAAAGAGCTTTCTGAGAATGCTTCTGCCTTGCTTATATATGAAGATATTTCTTTTTCCACCATAGGCCTCAAATCGCTCCAAATGAACACTTGCAGATTCTACAAAAAGAGTGTTTCATAACTGCTCTAGCAAAGGAAAGGTTCACCTCTGTGAGTTGAACACACACATCACAAAGCAGTTTGTGAGAATGCTTCTGTCCAGTTTTTATGGGAAGATATTCCCGCTTCTAACAAAGGCCTGAAAGAGCTCCAAATATCCACTTGCAGATGCTGCAAAAAGACTCTTTCCAAACTGCTCCATGAAAAGGAAGGTTCAACTCTGTGAGTTGAATGCACACATCATAAAGAAGTTTCAAAGAATGCTTCTGTCTAGGTATTATGTGACGATATTTCCTTTTCCACCATAGGCCTCAAAGCGCTCCAAATGAACACATGTAGATTCTACAAAAAGAGTGTTTCAAAGCTGCTCTTTCAAAAGAAGTGTTCAACTCTGTGAGTTGGATTCATACTTCACAAAGCAGTTTCACAGAACGTTTCTGTTTCGTTTTTATGGGAAGATATTCCCGTTTGCAACGAAGGCCTGAAAGGGCTCTAAGTATCCACTTGCAGATTCTGCCAAAACACAGTTTCAAAACTGCTCTATCAAAAGGAAGGCTTATCTCTCCGAGTTGAATGCACACATCATAAAGAGGTTTCTGAGAATGCTTCTGCCTGGTTTATATGTGAAGATATTTCCTTTTCCACCATAGGCCTCAAAGCGCTCCAAACGAACACTTGCAGATTCTACAAAAAGAGTGTTTCAAAACTGCTCTTTCAAAGGAAGTGTTCAACTCTGTGAGTTGGATTCATACTACACAAAGCAGTTTCACAGAACTCTTCTGTTTAGTTTTTATGGGAAGATATTCCCGTTTCCAACGAAGGCCTGAAAGGGCTCCAAATATCCACTTGCAGATTCTGCAAAAATACAGTTTCAAAACTGCTCTATCAAAAGGAAGGCTTATCTCTCTGAGTTGAATGCACACATCATAAAGAGCTTTCTGAGAATGCTTCTGCCTTGTTTATATATGAAGATATTTCTTTTTCCACCATAGGCCTCAAATCGCTCCAAATGAACACTTGCAGATTCTACAAAAAGAGTGTTTCATAACTGCTCTAGCAAAGGAAAGGTTCACCTCTGTGAGTTGAACACACACATCTCAAAGCAGTTTGTGAGAATGCTTCGGTTTAGTTTTTATGGGAAGATATTCCCGCTTCTAGCAAAGGCCTGAAAGAGCTCCAAATATCCACTTGCAGATGCTGCAAAAAGACTCTTTCCAAACTGCTCCATGAAAAAGAAGGTTCAACTCTGTGAGTTGAATGCACACATCATAAAGAAGTTTCAAAGAATGCTTCTGTCTAGGTTTTATGTGAAGATATTTCTTTTTCCAACATAGGCCTCAAATCGCTCCAAATGAACACTTGCAGATTCTACAAAAAGAGTGTTTCATAACTGCTCTAGCAAAGGAAAGGTTCACCTCTGTGAGTTGAACACACACATCACAAAGCAGTTTGTGAGAATGCTTCTGTCCAGTTTTAATGGGAAGATATTCCCGCTTCTAACAAAGGCCTGAAAGAGCTCCAAATATCCACTTGCAGATGCTGCAAAAAGACTCTTTCCAAACTGCTCCATGAAAAAGAAGGTTCAACTCTGTGAGTTGAATGCACACATCATAAAGAAGTTTCAAAGAATGCTTCTGTCTAGGTTTTATGTGAAGATATTTCCTTTTCCACCATAGGCCTCAAAGCGCTCCAAATGAACACTTGCAGATTCTACAAAAAGAGTGTTTCAAAGCTGCTCTTTCAAAAGAAGTGTTCAACTCTGTGAGTTGGATTCATACTTCACAAAGCAGTTTCACAGAACGCTTCTGTTTAGTTTTTATGGGAAGATATTCCCGTTTCCAACGAAGGCCTGAAAGGGCTCCAAATATACACTTGCAGATTCTGCAACAACACAGTTGCAAAACTGCTCTATCAAAAGGAAGGCTTATCTCTCCGAGTTGAATGCACACATCATAAAGAGGTTTCTGAGAATGCTTCTGCCTGGATTATATGTGAAGATATTTCCTTTTCCACCGTAGGCCTCAAAGCGCTCCAAACGAACACTTGCAGATTCTACAAAAAGAGTGTTTCAAAACTGCTCTTTGAAAGGAAGTGTTCAACTCTGTGAGTTGGATTCATACTACACAAAGCAGTTTCACAGAACTCTTCTGTTTAGTTTTTAATGGAAGATATTCCCGTTTCCAACGAAGGCCTGAAAGGGCTCCAAATACCCACTTGCAGATTCTGCAAAAACACAGTTTCAAAACTGCTCTATCAAAAGGAAGGCTTATCTCTCTGAGTTGAATGCACACATCATAAAGAGCTTTCTGAGAATGCTTCTGCCTTGTTTATATATGAAGATATTTCTTTTTCCACCATAGGCCTCAAATCGCTCCAAATGAACACTTGCAGATTCTACAAAAAGGGTGTTTCATAACTGCTCTAGCAAAGGAAAGGTTCACCTCTGTGAGTTGAACACACACATCACAAAGCAGTTTGTGAGAATGCTTCTGTCCAGTTTTTATGGGAAGATATTCCCGCTTCTAACAAAGGCCTGAAAGAGCTCCAAATATCCACTTGCAGATGCTGCAAAAAGACTCTTTCCAAACTGCTCCATGAAAAGGAAGGTTCAACTCTGTGAGCTGAATGCACACATCATAAAGAAGTTTCAAAGAATGCTTCTGTCTAGGTATTATGTGACGATATTTCCTTTTCCACCATAGGCCTCAAAGCGCTCCAAATGAACACATGTAGATTCTACAAAAAGAGTGTTTCAAAGCTGCTCTTTCAAAAGAAGTGTTCAACTCTGTGAGTTGGATTCATACTTCACAAAGCAGTTTCACAGAACGTTTCTGTTTCGTTTTTATCAGAAGATATTCCCGTTTGCAACGAAGGCCTGAAAGGGCTCCAAGTATCCACTTGCAGATTCTGCCAAAACACAGTTTCAAAACTGCTCTATCAAAAGGAAGGCTTATCTCTCCGAGTTGAATGCACACATCATAAAGAGGTTTCTGAGAATGCTTCTGCCTGGTTTATATGTGAAGATATTTCCTTTTCCACCATAGGCCTCAAAGCGCTCCAAACGAACACTTGCAGATTCTACAAAAAGAGTGTTTCAAAACTGCTCTTTCAAAAGAAGTGTTCAACTCTGTGAGTTGGATTCATACTACACAAAGCAGTTTCACAGAACTCTTCTGTTTAGTTTTTATGGGAAGATATTCCCGTTTCCAACGAAGGCCTGAAAGGGCTCCAAATATCCACTTGCAGATTCTGCAAAAACACAGGTTCAAAACTGCTCTATCAAAAGGAAGGCTTATCTCTCTGAGTTGAATGCACATATCATAAAGGGGTTTCTGAGAATGCTTCTGCCTTGTTTATATATGAAGATATTTCTTTTTCCACCATAGGCCTCAAAGCGCTCCAAATGAACACTTGCAGATTCTACAAAAAGAGTGTTTCATAACTGCTCTAGCAAAGGAAAGGTTCACCTCTGTGAGTTGAACACACACATCACAAAGCAGTTTGTGAGAATGCTTCGGTTTAGTTTTTATGGGAAGATATTCCCGCTTCTAACAAAGGCCTGAAAGAGCTCCAAATATCCACTTGCAGATGCTGCAAAAAGACTCTTTCCAAACTGCTCCATGAAAAAGAAGGTTCAACTCTGTGAGTTGAATGCACACATCATAAAGAAGTTTCAAAGAATGCTTCTGTCTAGGTTTTATGTGAAGATATTTCTTTTTCCACCATAGGCCTCAAAGCGCTCCAAATGAACACTTGCAGATTCTACAAAAAGAGTGTTTCATAACTGCTCTAGCAAAGGAAAGGTTCACCTCTGTGAGTTGAACACACACATCACAAAGCAGTTTGTGAGAATGCTTCTGTCCAGTTTTAATGGGAAGATATTCCCGCTTCTAACAAAGGCCTGAAAGAGCTCCAAATATCCACTTGCAGATGCTGCAAAAAGACTCTTTCCAAACTGCTCCATGAAAAGGAATGTTCATCTCTGTGAGTTGAATGCACACATCATAAAGAAGTTTCAAAGAATGCTTCTGTCTAGGTTTTATGTGAAGATATTTCCCTTTCCACCATAGGCCTCAAAGCGCTCCAAATGAACACTTGCAGATTCTACAAAAAGAGTGTTTCAAAGCTGCTCTTTGAAAAGAAGTGTTCAACTCTGTGAGTTGGATTCATACTTCACAAAGCAGTTTCACAGAACGTTTCTGTTTCGTTTTTATTTGAAGATATTCCCGTTTGCAACCAAAGCCTGAAAGGGCTCTAAGTATCCACTTGCAGATTCTGCCAAAACACACTTTCATAACTGCTCTATCAAAAGGAAGGCTTATCTCTCCGAGTTGAATGCACACATCATAAAGAGGTTTCTGAGAATGCTTCTGCCTGGTTTATATGTGAAGATATTTCCTTTTCCACCATAGGCCTCAAAGCGCTCCAAACGAACACTTGCAGATTCTACAAAAAGAGTGTTTCAAAACTGCTCTTTCAAAGGAAGTGTTCAACTCTGTGAGTTGGATTCATACTACACAAAGCAGTTTCACAGAACTCTTCTGTTTAGTTTTTATGGGAAGATATTCCCGTTTCCAACGAAGGCCTGAAAGGGCTCCAAATATCCACTTGCAGATTCTGCAAAAACACAGGTTCAAAACTGCTCTATCAAAAGGAAGGCTTATCTCTCTGAGTTGAATGCACACATCATAAAGGGGTTTCTGAGAATGCTTCTGCCTTGTTTATATATGAAGATATTTCTTTTTCCACCATAGGCCTCAAAGCGCTCCAAATGAACACTTGCAAATTCTACAAAAAGAGTGTTTCATAACTGCTCTAGCAAAGGAAAGGTTCACCTCTGTGAGTTGAACACACACATCACAAAGCAGTTTGTGAGAATGCTTCGGTTTAGTTTTTATGGGAAGATATTCCCGCTTCTAACAAAGGCCTGAAAGAGCTCCAAATATCCACTTGCAGATGCTGCAAAAAGACTCTTTCCAAACTGCTCCATGAAAAAGAAGGTTCAACTCTGTGAGTTGAATGCACACATCATAAAGAAGTTTCAAAGAATGCTTCTGTCTAGGTTTTATGTGAAGATATTTCTTTTCCACCGTAGGCCTCAAAGCGCTCCAAATGAACACTTGCAGATTCTACAAAAAGAGTGTTTCATAACTGCTGTAGCAAAGGAAAGGTTCACCTCTGTGAGTTGAACACACACATCACAAAGCAGTTTGTGAGAATGCTTCTGTCCAGTTTTAATGGGAAGATATTCCCGCTTCTAACAAAGGCCTGAAAGAGCTCCAAATATCCACTTGCAGATGCTGAAAAAGACTCTTTCCAAACTGCTCCATGAAAAGCAATGTTCAACTCTGTGAGTTGAATGCACACATCATAAAGAAGTTTCAAAGAATGCTTCTGTCTAGGTTTTATGTGAAGATATTTCCTTTTCCACCATAGGCCTCAAAGCGCTCCAAACGAACACTTGCAGATTGTACAAAAAGAGTGTTTCAAAACTGCTCTTTCAAAAGAAGAGTTCAACTCTGTGAGTTGGATTCATACTACACAAAGCAGTTTCACAGAACTCTTCTGTTTAGTTTTTATGGGAAGATATTCCCGTTTCCAACGAAGGCCTGAAAGGGCTCCAAATATCCACTTGCAGATTCTGCCAAAACACAGTTTCAAAACTGCTCTATCAAAAGGAAGGCTTATCTCTCTGAGTTGAATGCACACATCATAAAGAGCTTTCTGAGAATGCTTCTGCCTTGTTTATATATGAAGATATTTCTTTTTCCACCATAGGCCTCAAATCGCTCCAAATGAACACTTGCAGATTCTACAAAAAGAGTGTTTCATAACTGCTCTAGCAAAGGAAAGGTTCACCTCTGTGAGTTGAACACACACATCACAAAGCAGTTTGTGAGAATGCTTCTGTCCAGTTTTTATGGGAAGATATTCCCGCTTCTAACAAAGGCCTGAAAGAGCTCCAAATATCCACTTGCAGATGCTGCAAAAAGACTCTTTCCAAACTGCTCCATGAAAAGGAAGGTTCAACTCTGTGAGTTGAATGCACACATCATAAAGAAGTTTCAAAGAATGCTTCTGTCTAGGTATTATGTGACGATATTTCCTTTTCCACCATAGGCCTCAAAGCGCTCCAAATGAACACATGTAGATTCTACAAAAAGAGTGTTTCAAAGCTGCTCTTTCAAAAGAAGTGTTCAACTCTGTGAGTTGGATTCATACTTCACAAAGCAGTTTCACAGAACGTTTCTGTTTCGTTTTTATGGGAAGATATTCCCGTTTGCAACGAAGGCCTGAAAGGGCTCTAATTATCCACTTGCAGATTCTGCCAAAACACAGTTTCAAAACTGCTCTATCAAAAGGAAGGCTTATCTCTCCGAGTTGAATGCACACATCATAAAGAGGTTTCTGAGAATGCTTCTGCCTGGTTTATATGTGAAGATATTTCCTTTTCCACCATAGGCCTCAAAGCGCTCCAAACGAACACTTGCAGATTCTACAAAAAGAGTGTTTCAAAACTGCACTTTCAAAGGAAGTGTTCAACTCTGTGAGTTGGATTCATACTACACAAAGCAGTTTCACAGAACTCTTCTGTTTAGTTTTTATGGGAAGATATTCCCGTTTCCAACGAAGGCCTGAAAGGGCTCCAAATATCCACTTGCAGATTCTGCAAAAATACAGTTTCAAAACTGCTCTATCAAAAGGAAGGCTTATCTCTCTGAGTTGAATGCACACATCATAAAGAGCTTTCTGAGAATGCTTCTGCCTTGTTTATATATGAAGATATTTCTTTTTCCACCATAGGCCTCAAATCGCTCCAAATGAACACTTGCAGATTCTACAAAAAGAGTGTTTCATAACTGCTCTAGCAAAGGAAAGGTTCACCTCTGTGAGTTGAACACACACATCTCAAAGCAGTTTGTGAGAATGCTTCGGTTTAGTTTTTATGGGAAGATATTCCCGCTTCTAGCAAAGGCCTGAAAGAGCTCCAAATATCCACTTGCAGATGCTGCAAAAAGACTCTTTCCAAACTGCTCCATGAAAAAGAAGGTTCAACTCTGTGAGTTGAATGCACACATCATAAAGAAGTTTCAAAGAATGCTTCTGTCTAGGTTTTATGTGAAGATATTTCTTTTTCCAACAGAGGCCTCAAATCGCTCCAAATGAACACTTGCAGATTCTACAAAAAGAGTGTTTCATAACTGCTCTAGCAAAGGAAAGGTTCACCTCTGTGAGTTGAACACACACATCACAAAGCAGTTTGTGAGAATGCTTCTGTCCAGTTTTAATGGGAAGATATTCCCGCTTCTAACAAAGGCCTGAAAGAGCTCCAAATATCCACTTGCAGATGCTGCAAAAAGACTCTTTCCAAACTGCTCCATGAAAAGGAATGTTCAACTCTGTGAGTTGAATGCACACATCATAAAGAAGTTTCAAAGAATGCTTCTGTCTAGGTTTTATGTGAAGATATTTCCCTTTCCACCATAGGCCTCAAAGCGCTCCAAATGAACACTTGCAGATTCTACAAAAAGAGTGTTTCAAAGCTGCTCTTTCAAAAGAAGTGTTCAACTCTGTGAGTTGGATTCATACTTCACAAAGCAGTTTCACAGAACGTTTCTGTTTCGTTTTTATGGGAAGATATTCCCGTTTGCAACCAAAGCCTGAAAGGGCTCTAAGTATCCACTTGCAGATTCTGCCAAAACACACTTTCAAAACTGCTCTATCAAAAGGAAGGCTTATCTCTCAGAGTTGAATGCACACATCATAAAGAGGTTTCTGAGAATGCTTCTGCCTGGTTTATATGTGAAGATATTTCCTTTTCCACCATAGGCCTCAAAGCGCTCCAAACGAACACTTGCAGATTGTACAAAAAGAGTGTTTCAAAACTGCTCTTTCAAAGGAAGTGTTCAACTCTGTGAGTTGGATTCATACTACACAAAGCAGTTTCACAGAACTCTTCTGTTTAGTTTTTATGGGAAGATATTCCCGTTTCCAACGAAAGCCTGAAAGGGCTCCAAATATCCACTTGCAGATTCTGCAAAAACACAGGTTCAAAACTGCTCTATCAAAAGGAAGGCTTATCTCTCTGAGTTGAATGCACACATCATAAAGGGGTTTCTGAGAATGCTTCTGCCTTGTTTATATATGAAGATATTTCTTTTTCCACCATAGGCCTCAAATCGCTCCAAATGAACACTTGCAGATTCTACAAAAAGAGTGTTTCATAACTGCTCTAGCAAAGGAAAGGTTCACCTCTGTGAGTTGAACACACACATCACAAAGCAGTTTGTGAGAATGCTTCGGTTTAGTTTTTATGGGAAGATATTCCCGCTTCTAACAAAGGCCTGAAAGAGCTCCAAATATCCACTTGCAGATGCTGCAAAAAGACTCTTTCCAAACTGCTCCATGAAAAAGAAGGTTCAACTCTGTGAGTTGAATGCACACATCATAAAGAAGTTTCAAAGAATGCTTCTGTCTAGGTTTTATGTGAAGATATTTCTTTTTCCACCATAGGCCTCAAAGCGCTCCAAATGAACACTTGCAGATTCTACAAAAAGAGTGTTTCATAACTGCTCTAGCAAAGGAAAGGTTCACCTCTGTGAGTTGAACACACACATCACAAAGCAGTTTGTGAGAATGCTTCTGTCCAGTTTTAATGGGAAGATATTCCCGCTTCTAACAAAGGCCTGAAAGAGCTCCAAATATCCACTTGCAGATGCTGCAAAAAGACTCTTTCCAAACTGCTCCATGAAAAGGAAAGTTCAACTCTGTGAGTTGAATGCACACATCATAAAGAAGTTTCAAAGAATGCTTCTGTCTAGGTTTTATGTGACGATATTTCCTTTTCCACCATAGGCCTCAAAGCGCTCCAAATGAACACATGTAGATTCTACAAAAAGAGTGTTTAAAAGCTGCGCTTTCAAAAGAAGTGTTCAACTCTGTGAGTTGGATTCATACTTCACAAAGCAGTTTCACAGAACGTTTCTGTTTCGTTTTTATGGGAAGATATTCCCGTTTGCAACGAAGGCCTGAAAGGGCTCTAAGTATCCACTTGCAGATTCTGCCAAAACACAGTTTCAAAACTGCTCTATCAAAAGGAAGGCTTATCTCTCCGAGTTGAATGCACACATCATAAAGAGGTTTCTGAGAATGCTTCTGCCTGGTTTATATGTGAAGATATTTCCTTTTCCACCATAGGCCTCAAAGCGCTCCAAACGAACACTTGCAGATTCTACAAAAAGAGTGTTTCAAAACTGCTCTTTCAAAAGAAGTGTTCAACTCTGTGAGTTGGATTCATACTACACAAAGCAGTTTCACAGAACTCTTCTGTTTAGTTTTTATGGGAAGATATTCCCGTTTCCAACGAAGGCCTGAAAGGGCTCCAAATATCCACTTGCAGATTCTGCAAAAACACAGTTTCAAAACTGCTCTATCAAAAGGAAGGCTTATCTCTCTGAGTTGAATGCACACATCATAAAGAGCTTTCTGAGAATGCTTCTGCCTTGTTTATATATGAAGATATTTCTTTTTCCACCATTGGCCTCAAATCGCTCCAAATGAACACTTGCAGATTCTACAAAAAGAGTGTTTCATAACTGCTCTAGCAAAGGAAAGGTTCACCTCTGTGAGTTGAACACACACATCACAAAGCAGTTTGTGAGAATGCTTCTGTTCAGTTTTTATGGGAAGATATTCCCGCTTCTAACAAAGGCCTGAAAGAGCTCCAAATATCCACTTGCAGATGCTGCAAAAAGACTCTTTCCAAACTGCTCCATGAAAAGGAAGGTTCAACTCTGTGAGTTGAATGCACACATCATAAAGAAGTTTCAAAGAATGCTTCTGTCTAGGTATTATGTGACGATATTTCCTTTTCCACCATAGGCCTCAAAGCGCTCCAAATGAACACATGTAGATTCTACAAAAAGAGTGTTTCAAAGCTGCTCTTTCAAAAGAAGTGTTCAACTCTGTGAGTTGGATTCATACTTCACAAAGCAGTTTCACAGAACGTTTCTGTTTCGTTTTTATGGGAAGATATTCCCGTTTGCAAAGAAGGCCTGAAAGGGCTCTAAGTATCCACTTGCAGATTCTGCCAAAACACAGTTTCAAAACTGCTCTATCAAAAGGAAGGCTTATCTCTCCGAGTTGAATGCACACATCATAAAGAGGTTTCTGAGAATGCTTCTGCCTGGTTTATATGTGAAGATATTTCCTTTTCCACCATAGGCCTCAAAGCGCTCCAAACGAACACTTGCAGATTCTACAAAAAGAGTGTTTCAAAACTGCACTTTCAAAGGAAGTGTTCAACTCTGTGAGTTGGATTCATACTACACAAAGCAGTTTCACAGAACTCTTCTGTTTAGTTTTTATGGGAAGATATTCCCGTTTCCAACGAAGGCCTGAAAGGGCTCCAAATATCCACTTGCAGATTCTGCAAAAATACAGTTTCAAAACTGCTCTATCAAAAGGAAGGCTTATCTCTCTGATTTGAATGCACACATCATAAAGAGCTTTCTGAGAATGCTTCTGCCTTGTTTATATATGAAGATATTTCTTTTTCCACCATAGGCCTCAAATCGCTCCAAATGAACACTTGCAGATTCTACAAAAAGAGTGTTTCATAACTGCTCTAGCAAAGGAAAGGTTCACCTCTGTGAGTTGAACACACACATCTCAAAGCAGTTTGTGAGAATGCTTCGGTTTAGTTTTTATGGGAAGATATTCCCGCTTCTAGCAAAGGCCTGAAAGAGCTCCAAATATCCACTTGCAGATGCTGCAAAAAGACTCTTTCCAAACTGCTCCATGAAAAAGAAGGTTCAACTCTGTGAGTTGAATGCACACATCATAAAGAAGTTTCAAAGAATGCTTCTGTCTAGGTTTTATGTGAAGATATTTCTTTTTCCAACATAGGCCTCAAAGCGCTCCAAATGAACACTTGCAGATTCTACAAAAAGAGTGTTTCATAACTGCTCTAGCAAAGGAAAGGTTCACCTCTGTGAGTTGAACACACACATCACAAAGCAGTTTGTGAGAATGCTTCTGTCCAGTTTTAATGGGAAGATATTCCCGCTTCTAACAAAGGCCTGAAAGAGCTCCAAATATCCACTTGCAGATGCTGCAAAAAGACTCTTTCCAAACTGCTCCATGAAAAGGAATGTTCAACTCTGTGAGTTGAATGCACACATCATAAAGAAGTTTCAAAGAATGCTTCTGTCTAGGTTTTATGTGAAGATATTTCCCTTTCCACCATAGGCCTCAAAGCGCTCCAAATGAACACTTGCAGATTCTACAAAAAGAGTGTTTCAAAGCTGCTCTTTCAAAAGAAGTGTTCAACTCTGTGAGTTGGATTCATACTTCACAAAGCAGTTTCACAGAACGTTTCTGTTTCGTTTTTATGGGAAGATATTCCCGTTTGCAACCAAAGCCTGAAAGGGCTCTAAGTATCCACTTGCAGATTCTGCCAAAACACAGTTTCAAAACTGCTCTATCAAAAGGAAGGCTTATCTCTCCGAGTTGAATGCACACATCATAAAGAGGTTTCTGAGAATGCTTCTGCCTGGTTTATATGTGAAGATATTTCCTTTTCCACCATAGGCCTCAAAGCGCTCCAAACGAACACTTGCAGATTCTACAAAAAGAGTGTTTCAAAACTGCTCTTTCAAAGGAAGTGTTCAACTCTGTGAGTTGGATTCATACTACACAAAGCAGTTTCACAGAACTCTTCTGTTTAGTTTTTATGGGAAGATATTCCCGTTTCCAACAAAGGCCTGAAAGGGCTCCAAATATCCACTTGCAGATTCTGCAAAAACACAGTTTCAAAACTGCTCTATCAAAAGGAAGGCTTATCTCTCTGAGTTGAATGCACACATCATAAAGAGCTTTCTGAGAATGCTTCTGCCTTGTTTATATATGAAGATATTTCTTTTTCCACCATAGGCCTCAAATCGCTCCAAATGAACACTTGCAGATTCTACAAAAAGAGTGTTTCATAACTGCTCTAGCAAAGGAAAGGTTCACCTCTGTGAGTTGAACACACACATCACAAAGCAGTTTGTGAGAATGCTTCGGTTTAGTTTTTATGGGAAGATATTCCCGCTTCTAACAAAGGCCTGAAAGAGCTCCAAATATCCACTTGCAGATGCTGCGAAAAGACTCTTTCCAAACTGCTCCATGAAAAAGAAGGTTCAACTCTGTGAGTTGAATGCACACATCATAAAGAAGTTTCAAAGAATGCTTCTGTCTAGGTTTTATGTGAAGATATTTCTTTTTCCAACATAGGCCTCAAAGCGCTCCAAATGAACACTTGCAGATTCTACAAAAAGAGTGTTTCAAAGCTGCTCTTTCAAAAGAAGTGTTCAACTCTGTGAGTTGGATTCATACTTCACAAAGCAGTTTCACAGAACGTTTCTGTTTCGTTTTTATGGGAAGATATTCCCGTTTGCAACGAAAGCCTGAAAGGGCTCTAAGTATCCACTTGCAGATTCTGCCAAAACACACTTTCAAAACTGCTCTATCAAAAGGAAGGCTTATCTCTCAGAGTTGAATGCACACATCATAAAGAGGTTTCTGAGAATGCTTCTGCCTGGTTTATATGTGAAGATATTTCCTTTTCCACCATAGGCCTCAAAGCGCTCCAAACGAACACTTGCAGATTCTACAAAAAGAGTGTTTCAAAACTGCTCTTTCAAAGGAAGTGTTCAACTCTGTGAGTTGGATTCATACTACACAAAGCAGTTTCACAGAACTCTTCTGTTTAGTTTTTATGGGAAGATATTCCCGTTTCCAACGAAAGCCTGAAAGGGCTCCAAATATCCACTTGCAGATTCTGCAAAAACACAGGTTCAAAACTGCTCTATCAAAAGGAAGGCTTATCTCTCTGAGTTGAATGCACACATCATAAAGGGGTTTCTGAGAATGCTTCTGCCTTGTTTATATATGAAGATATTTCTTTTTCCACCATAGGCCTCAAAGCGCTCCAAATGAACACTTGCAGATTCTACAAAAAGAGTGTTTCATAACTGCTCTAGCAAAGGAAAGGTTCACCTCTGTGAGTTGAACACACACATCTCAAAGCAGTTTGTGAGAATGCTTCTGTCCAGTTTTTATGGGAAGATATTCCCGCTTCTAACAAAGGCCTGAAAGAGCTCCAAATATCCACTTGCAGATGCTGCAAAAAGACTCTTTCCAAACTGCTCCATGAAAAAGAAGGTTCAACTCTGTGAGTTGAATGCACACATCATAAAGAAGTTTCAAAGAATGCTTCTGTCTAGGTTTTATGTGAAGATATTTCTTTTTCCACCATAGGCCTCAAAGCGCTCCAAATGAACACTTGCAGATTCTACAAAAAGAGTGTTTCATAACTGCTCTAGCAAAGGAAAGGTTCACCTCTGTGAGTTGAACACACACATCACAAAGCAGTTTGTGAGAATGCTTCTGTCCAGTTTTAATGGGAAGATATTCCCGCTTCTAACAAAGGCCTGAAAGAGCTCCAAATATCCACTTGCAGATGCTGCAAAAAGACTCTTTCCAAACTGCTCCATGAAAAGGAATGTTCAACTCTGTGAGTTGAATGCACACATCATAAAGAAGTTTCAAAGAATGCTTCTGTCTAGGTTTTATGTGACGATATTTCCTTTTCCACCATAGGCCTCAAAGCGCTCCAAATGAACACATGTAGATTCTACAAAAAGAGTGTTTAAAAGCTGCGCTTTCAAAAGAAGTGTTCAACTCTGTGAGTTGGATTCATACTTCACAAAGCAGTTTCACAGAACGTTTCTGTTTCGTTTTTATGGGAAGATATTCCCGTTTGCAACGAAGGCCTGAAAGGGCTCTAAGTATCCACTTGCAGATTCTGCCAAAACACAGTTTCAAAACTGCTCTATCAAAAGGAAGGCTTATCTCTCCGAGTTGAATGCACACATCATAAAGAGGTTTCTGAGAATGCTTCTGCCTGGTTTATATGTGAAGATATTTCCTTTTCCACCATAGGCCTCAAAGCGCTCCAAACGAACACTTGCAGATTCTACAAAAAGAGTGTTTCAAAACTGCTCTTTCAAAAGAAGTGTTCAACTCTGTGAGTTGGATTCATACTACACAAAGCAGTTTCACAGAACTCTTCTGTTTAGTTTTTATGGGAAGATATTCCCGTTTCCAACGAAGGCCTGAAAGGGCTCCAAATATCCACTTGCAGATTCTGCAAAAACACAGTTTCAAAACTGCTCTATCAAAAGGAAGGCTTATCTCTCTGAGTTGAATGCACACATCATAAAGAGCTTTCTGAGAATGCTTCTGCCTTGTTTATATATGAAGATATTTCTTTTTCCACCATAGGCCTCAAATCGCTCCAAATGAACACTTGCAGATTCTACAAAAAGAGTGTTTCATAACTGCTCTAGCAAAGGAAAGGTTCACCTCTGTGAGTTGAACACACACATCACAAAGCAGTTTGTGAGAATGCTTCTGTCCAGTTTTTATGGGAAGATATTCCCGCTTCTAACAAAGGCCTGAAAGAGCTCCAAATATCCACTTGCAGATGCTGCAAAAAGACTCTTTCCAAACTGCTCCATGAAAAGGAAGGTTCAACTCTGTGAGTTGAATGCACACATCATAAAGAAGTTTCAAAGAATGCTTCTGTCTAGGTATTATGTGACGATATTTCCTTTTCCACCATAGGCCTCAAAGCGCTCCAAATGAACACATGTAGATTCTACAAAAAGAGTGTTTAAAAGCTGCGCTTTCAAAAGAAGTGTTCAACTCTGTGAGTTGGATTCATACTTCACAAAGCAGTTTCACAGAACGTTTCTGTTTCGTTTTTATGGGAAGATATTCCCGTTTGCAACGAAGGCCTGAAAGGGCTCTAACTATCCACTTGCAGATTCTGCCAAAACACAGTTTCAAAACTGCTCTATCAAAAGGAAGGCTTATCTCTCCGAGTTGAATGCACACATCATAAAGAGGTTTCTGAGAATGCTTCTGCCTGGTTTATATGTGAAGATATTTCCTTTTCCACCATAGGCCTCAAAGCGCTCCAAACGAACACTTGCAGATTCTACAAAAAGAGTGTTTCAAAACTGCTCTTTCAAAAGAAGTGTTCAACTCTGTGAGTTGGATTCATACTACACAAAGCAGTTTCACAGAACTCTTCTGTTTAGTTTTTATGGGAAGATATTCCCGTTTCCAACGAAGGCCTGAAAGGGCTCCAAATATCCACTTGCAGATTCTGAAAAAGCACAGTTTCAAAACTGCTCTATCAAAAGGAAGGCTTATCTCTCTGAGTTGAATGCACACATCATAAAGAGCTTTCTGAGAATGCTTCTGCCTTGCTTATATATGAAGATATTTCTTTTTCCACCATAGGCCTCAAATCGCTCCAAATGAACACTTGCAGATTCTACAAAAAGAGTGTTTCATAACTGCTCTAGCAAAGGAAAGGTTCACCTCTGTGAGTTGAACACACACATCACAAAGCAGTTTGTGAGAATGCTTCTGTCCAGTTTTTATGGGAAGATATTCCCGCTTCTAACAAAGGCCTGAAAGAGCTCCAAATATCCACTTGCAGATGCTGCAAAAAGACTCTTTCCAAACTGCTCCATGAAAAGGAAGGTTCAACTCTGTGAGTTGAATGCACACATCATAAAGAAGTTTCAAAGAATGCTTCTGTCTAGGTATTATGTGACGATATTTCCTTTTCCACCATAGGCCTCAAAGCGCTCCAAATGAACACATGTAGATTCTACAAAAAGAGTGTTTCAAAGCTGCTCTTTCAAAAGAAGTGTTCAACTCTGTGAGTTGGATTCATACTTCACAAAGCAGTTTCACAGAACGTTTCTGTTTCGTTTTTATGGGAAGATATTCCCGTTTGCAACGAAGGCCTGAAAGGGCTCTAAGTATCCACTTGCAGATTCTGCCAAAACACAGTTTCAAAACTGCTCTATCAAAAGGAAGGCTTATCTCTCCGAGTTGAATGCACACATCATAAAGAGGTTTCTGAGAATGCTTCTGCCTGGTTTATATGTGAAGATATTTCCTTTTCCACCATAGGCCTCAAAGCGCTCCAAACGAACACTTGCAGATTCTACAAAAAGAGTGTTTCAAAACTGCTCTTTCAAAGGAAGTGTTCAACTCTGTGAGTTGGATTCATACTACACAAAGCAGTTTCACAGAACTCTTCTGTTTAGTTTTTATGGGAAGATATTCCCGTTTCCAACGAAGGCCTGAAAGGGCTCCAAATATCCACTTGCAGATTCTGCAAAAATACAGTTTCAAAACTGCTCTATCAAAAGGAAGGCTTATCTCTCTGAGTTGAATGCACACATCATAAAGAGCTTTCTGAGAATGCTTCTGCCTTGTTTATATATGAAGATATTTCTTTTTCCACCATAGGCCTCAAATCGCTCCAAATGAACACTTGCAGATTCTACAAAAAGAGTGTTTCATAACTGCTCTAGCAAAGGAAAGGTTCACCTCTGTGAGTTGAACACACACATCTCAAAGCAGTTTGTGAGAATGCTTCGGTTTAGTTTTTATGGGAAGATATTCCCGCTTCTAGCAAAGGCCTGAAAGAGCTCCAAATATCCACTTGCAGATGCTGCAAAAAGACTCTTTCCAAACTGCTCCATGAAAAAGAAGGTTCAACTCTGTGAGTTGAATGCACACATCATAAAGAAGTTTCAAAGAATGCTTCTGTCTAGGTTTTATGTGAAGATATTTCTTTTTCCAACATAGGCCTCAAATCGCTCCAAATGAACACTTGCAGATTCTACAAAAAGAGTGTTTCATAACTGCTCTAGCAAAGGAAAGGTTCACCTCTGTGAGTTGAACACACACATCACAAAGCAGTTTGTGAGAATGCTTCTGTCCAGTTTTAATGGGAAGATATTCCCGCTTCTAACAAAGGCCTGAAAGAGCTCCAAATATCCACTTGCAGATGCTGCAAAAAGACTCTTTCCAAACTGCTCCATGAAAAAGAAGGTTCAACTCTGTGAGTTGAATGCACACATCATAAAGAAGTTTCAAAGAATGCTTCTGTCTAGGTTTTATGTGAAGATATTTCCTTTTCCACCATAGGCCTCAAAGCGCTCCAAATGAACACTTGCAGATTCTACAAAAAGAGTGTTTCAAAGCTGCTCTTTCAAAAGAAGTGTTCAACTCTGTGAGTTGGATTCATACTTCACAAAGCAGTTTCACAGAACGCTTCTGTTTAGTTTTTATGGGAAGATATTCCCGTTTCCAACGAAGGCCTGAAAGGGCTCCAAATATACACTTGCAGATTCTGCAACAACACAGTTGCAAAACTGCTCTATCAAAAGGAAGGCTTATCTCTCCGAGTTGAATGCACACATCATAAAGAGGTTTCTGAGAATGCTTCTGCCTGGATTATATGTGAAGATATTTCCTTTTCCACCGTAGGCCTCAAAGCGCTCCAAACGAACACTTGCAGATTCTACAAAAAGAGTGTTTCAAAACTGCTCTTTGAAAGGAAGTGTTCAACTCTGTGAGTTGGATTCATACTACACAAAGCAGTTTCACAGAACTCTTCTGTTTAGTTTTTAATGGAAGATATTCCCGTTTCCAACGAAGGCCTGAAAGGGCTCCAAATACCCACTTGCAGATTCTGCAAAAACACAGTTTCAAAACTGCTCTATCAAAAGGAAGGCTTATCTCTCTGAGTTGAATGCACACATCATAAAGAGCTTTCTGAGAATGCTTCTGCCTTGTTTATATATGAAGATATTTCTTTTTCCACCATAGGCCTCAAATCGCTCCAAATGAACACTTGCAGATTCTACAAAAAGGGTGTTTCATAACTGCTCTAGCAAAGGAAAGGTTCACCTCTGTGAGTTGAACACACACATCACAAAGCAGTTTGTGAGAATGCTTCTGTCCAGTTTTTATGGGAAGATATTCCCGCTTCTAACAAAGGCCTGAAAGAGCTCCAAATATCCACTTGCAGATGCTGCAAAAAGACTCTTTCCAAACTGCTCCATGAAAAGGAAGGTTCAACTCTGTGAGCTGAATGCACACATCATAAAGAAGTTTCAAAGAATGCTTCTGTCTAGGTATTATGTGACGATATTTCCTTTTCCACCATAGGCCTCAAAGCGCTCCAAATGAACACATGTAGATTCTACAAAAAGAGTGTTTCAAAGCTGCTCTTTCAAAAGAAGTGTTCAACTCTGTGAGTTGGATTCATACTTCACAAAGCAGTTTCACAGAACGTTTCTGTTTCGTTTTTATCAGAAGATATTCCCGTTTGCAACGAAGGCCTGAAAGGGCTCCAAGTATCCACTTGCAGATTCTGCCAAAACACAGTTTCAAAACTGCTCTATCAAAAGGAAGGCTTATCTCTCCGAGTTGAATGCACACATCATAAAGAGGTTTCTGAGAATGCTTCTGCCTGGTTTATATGTGAAGATATTTCCTTTTCCACCATAGGCCTCAAAGCGCTCCAAACGAACACTTGCAGATTCTACAAAAAGAGTGTTTCAAAACTGCTCTTTCAAAAGAAGTGTTCAACTCTGTGAGTTGGATTCATACTACACAAAGCAGTTTCACAGAACTCTTCTGTTTAGTTTTTATGGGAAGATATTCCCGTTTCCAACGAAGGCCTGAAAGGGCTCCAAATATCCACTTGCAGATTCTGCAAAAACACAGGTTCAAAACTGCTCTATCAAAAGGAAGGCTTATCTCTCTGAGTTGAATGCACATATCATAAAGGGGTTTCTGAGAATGCTTCTGCCTTGTTTATATATGAAGATATTTCTTTTTCCACCATAGGCCTCAAAGCGCTCCAAATGAACACTTGCAGATTCTACAAAAAGAGTGTTTCATAACTGCTCTAGCAAAGGAAAGGTTCACCTCTGTGAGTTGAACACACACATCACAAAGCAGTTTGTGAGAATGCTTCGGTTTAGTTTTTATGGGAAGATATTCCCGCTTCTAACAAAGGCCTGAAAGAGCTCCAAATATCCACTTGCAGATGCTGCAAAAAGACTCTTTCCAAACTGCTCCATGAAAAAGAAGGTTCAACTCTGTGAGTTGAATGCACACATCATAAAGAAGTTTCAAAGAATGCTTCTGTCTAGGTTTTATGTGAAGATATTTCTTTTTCCACCATAGGCCTCAAAGCGCTCCAAATGAACACTTGCAGATTCTACAAAAAGAGTGTTTCATAACTGCTCTAGCAAAGGAAAGGTTCACCTCTGTGAGTTGAACACACACATCACAAAGCAGTTTGTGAGAATGCTTCTGTCCAGTTTTAATGGGAAGATATTCCCGCTTCTAACAAAGGCCTGAAAGAGCTCCAAATATCCACTTGCAGATGCTGCAAAAAGACTCTTTCCAAACTGCTCCATGAAAAGGAATGTTCATCTCTGTGAGTTGAATGCACACATCATAAAGAAGTTTCAAAGAATGCTTCTGTCTAGGTTTTATGTGAAGATATTTCCCTTTCCACCATAGGCCTCAAAGCGCTCCAAATGAACACTTGCAGATTCTACAAAAAGAGTGTTTCAAAGCTGCTCTTTGAAAAGAAGTGTTCAACTCTGTGAGTTGGATTCATACTTCACAAAGCAGTTTCACAGAACGTTTCTGTTTCGTTTTTATTTGAAGATATTCCCGTTTGCAACCAAAGCCTGAAAGGGCTCTAAGTATCCACTTGCAGATTCTGCCAAAACACACTTTCATAACTGCTCTATCAAAAGGAAGGCTTATCTCTCCGAGTTGAATGCACACATCATAAAGAGGTTTCTGAGAATGCTTCTGCCTGGTTTATATGTGAAGATATTTCCTTTTCCACCATAGGCCTCAAAGCGCTCCAAACGAACACTTGCAGATTCTACAAAAAGAGTGTTTCAAAACTGCTCTTTCAAAGGAAGTGTTCAACTCTGTGAGTTGGATTCATACTACACAAAGCAGTTTCACAGAACTCTTCTGTTTAGTTTTTATGGGAAGATATTCCCGTTTCCAACGAAGGCCTGAAAGGGCTCCAAATATCCACTTGCAGATTCTGCAAAAACACAGGTTCAAAACTGCTCTATCAAAAGGAAGGCTTATCTCTCTGAGTTGAATGCACACATCATAAAGGGGTTTCTGAGAATGCTTCTGCCTTGTTTATATATGAAGATATTTCTTTTTCCACCATAGGCCTCAAAGCGCTCCAAATGAACACTTGCAAATTCTACAAAAAGAGTGTTTCATAACTGCTCTAGCAAAGGAAAGGTTCACCTCTGTGAGTTGAACACACACATCACAAAGCAGTTTGTGAGAATGCTTCGGTTTAGTTTTTATGGGAAGATATTCCCGCTTCTAACAAAGGCCTGAAAGAGCTCCAAATATCCACTTGCAGATGCTGCAAAAAGACTCTTTCCAAACTGCTCCATGAAAAAGAAGGTTCAACTCTGTGAGTTGAATGCACACATCATAAAGAAGTTTCAAAGAATGCTTCTGTCTAGGTTTTATGTGAAGATATTTCTTTTCCACCGTAGGCCTCAAAGCGCTCCAAATGAACACTTGCAGATTCTACAAAAAGAGTGTTTCATAACTGCTGTAGCAAAGGAAAGGTTCACCTCTGTGAGTTGAACACACACATCACAAAGCAGTTTGTGAGAATGCTTCTGTCCAGTTTTAATGGGAAGATATTCCCGCTTCTAACAAAGGCCTGAAAGAGCTCCAAATATCCACTTGCAGATGCTGAAAAAGACTCTTTCCAAACTGCTCCATGAAAAGCAATGTTCAACTCTGTGAGTTGAATGCACACATCATAAAGAAGTTTCAAAGAATGCTTCTGTCTAGGTTTTATGTGAAGATATTTCCTTTTCCACCATAGGCCTCAAAGCGCTCCAAACGAACACTTGCAGATTGTACAAAAAGAGTGTTTCAAAACTGCTCTTTCAAAAGAAGAGTTCAACTCTGTGAGTTGGATTCATACTACACAAAGCAGTTTCACAGAACTCTTCTGTTTAGTTTTTATGGGAAGATATTCCCGTTTCCAACGAAGGCCTGAAAGGGCTCCAAATATCCACTTGCAGATTCTGCCAAAACACAGTTTCAAAACTGCTCTATCAAAAGGAAGGCTTATCTCTCTGAGTTGAATGCACACATCATAAAGAGCTTTCTGAGAATGCTTCTGCCTTGTTTATATATGAAGATATTTCTTTTTCCACCATAGGCCTCAAATCGCTCCAAATGAACACTTGCAGATTCTACAAAAAGAGTGTTTCATAACTGCTCTAGCAAAGGAAAGGTTCACCTCTGTGAGTTGAACACACACATCACAAAGCAGTTTGTGAGAATGCTTCTGTCCAGTTTTTATGGGAAGATATTCCCGCTTCTAACAAAGGCCTGAAAGAGCTCCAAATATCCACTTGCAGATGCTGCAAAAAGACTCTTTCCAAACTGCTCCATGAAAAGGAAGGTTCAACTCTGTGAGTTGAATGCACACATCATAAAGAAGTTTCAAAGAATGCTTCTGTCTAGGTATTATGTGACGATATTTCCTTTTCCACCATAGGCCTCAAAGCGCTCCAAATGAACACATGTAGATTCTACAAAAAGAGTGTTTCAAAGCTGCTCTTTCAAAAGAAGTGTTCAACTCTGTGAGTTGGATTCATACTTCACAAAGCAGTTTCACAGAACGTTTCTGTTTCGTTTTTATGGGAAGATATTCCCGTTTGCAACGAAGGCCTGAAAGGGCTCTAATTATCCACTTGCAGATTCTGCCAAAACACAGTTTCAAAACTGCTCTATCAAAAGGAAGGCTTATCTCTCCGAGTTGAATGCACACATCATAAAGAGGTTTCTGAGAATGCTTCTGCCTGGTTTATATGTGAAGATATTTCCTTTTCCACCATAGGCCTCAAAGCGCTCCAAACGAACACTTGCAGATTCTACAAAAAGAGTGTTTCAAAACTGCACTTTCAAAGGAAGTGTTCAACTCTGTGAGTTGGATTCATACTACACAAAGCAGTTTCACAGAACTCTTCTGTTTAGTTTTTATGGGAAGATATTCCCGTTTCCAACGAAGGCCTGAAAGGGCTCCAAATATCCACTTGCAGATTCTGCAAAAATACAGTTTCAAAACTGCTCTATCAAAAGGAAGGCTTATCTCTCTGAGTTGAATGCACACATCATAAAGAGCTTTCTGAGAATGCTTCTGCCTTGTTTATATATGAAGATATTTCTTTTTCCACCATAGGCCTCAAATCGCTCCAAATGAACACTTGCAGATTCTACAAAAAGAGTGTTTCATAACTGCTCTAGCAAAGGAAAGGTTCACCTCTGTGAGTTGAACACACACATCTCAAAGCAGTTTGTGAGAATGCTTCGGTTTAGTTTTTATGGGAAGATATTCCCGCTTCTAGCAAAGGCCTGAAAGAGCTCCAAATATCCACTTGCAGATGCTGCAAAAAGACTCTTTCCAAACTGCTCCATGAAAAAGAAGGTTCAACTCTGTGAGTTGAATGCACACATCATAAAGAAGTTTCAAAGAATGCTTCTGTCTAGGTTTTATGTGAAGATATTTCTTTTTCCAACAGAGGCCTCAAAGCGCTCCAAATGAACACTTGCAGATTCTACAAAAAGAGTGTTTCATAACTGCTCTAGCAAAGGAAAGGTTCACCTCTGTGAGTTGAACACACACATCACAAAGCAGTTTGTGAGAATGCTTCTGTCCAGTTTTAATGGGAAGATATTCCCGCTTCTAACAAAGGCCTGAAAGAGCTCCAAATATCCACTTGCAGATGCTGCAAAAAGACTCTTTCCAAACTGCTCCATGAAAAGGAATGTTCAACTCTGTGAGTTGAATGCACACATCATAAAGAAGTTTCAAAGAATGCTTCTGTCTAGGTTTTATGTGAAGATATTTCCCTTTCCACCATAGGCCTCAAAGCGCTCCAAATGAACACTTGCAGATTCTACAAAAAGAGTGTTTCAAAGCTGCTCTTTCAAAAGAAGTGTTCAACTCTGTGAGTTGGATTCATACTTCACAAAGCAGTTTCACAGAACGTTTCTGTTTCGTTTTTATGGGAAGATATTCCCGTTTGCAACCAAAGCCTGAAAGGGCTCTAAGTATCCACTTGCAGATTCTGCCAAAACACACTTTCAAAACTGCTCTATCAAAAGGAAGGCTTATCTCTCAGAGTTGAATGCACACATCATAAAGAGGTTTCTGAGAATGCTTCTGCCTGGTTTATATGTGAAGATATTTCCTTTTCCACCATAGGCCTCAAAGCGCTCCAAACGAACACTTGCAGATTGTACAAAAAGAGTGTTTCAAAACTGCTCTTTCAAAGGAAGTGTTCAACTCTGTGAGTTGGATTCATACTACACAAAGCAGTTTCACAGAACTCTTCTGTTTAGTTTTTATGGGAAGATATTCCCGTTTCCAACGAAAGCCTGAAAGGGCTCCAAATATCCACTTGCAGATTCTGCAAAAACACAGGTTCAAAACTGCTCTATCAAAAGGAAGGCTTATCTCTCTGAGTTGAATGCACACATCATAAAGGGGTTTCTGAGAATGCTTCTGCCTTGTTTATATATGAAGATATTTCTTTTTCCACCATAGGCCTCAAATCGCTCCAAATGAACACTTGCAGATTCTACAAAAAGAGTGTTTCATAACTGCTCTAGCAAAGGAAAGGTTCACCTCTGTGAGTTGAACACACACATCACAAAGCAGTTTGTGAGAATGCTTCGGTTTAGTTTTTATGGGAAGATATTCCCGCTTCTAACAAAGGCCTGAAAGAGCTCCAAATATCCACTTGCAGATGCTGCAAAAAGACTCTTTCCAAACTGCTCCATGAAAAAGAAGGTTCAACTCTGTGAGTTGAATGCACACATCATAAAGAAGTTTCAAAGAATGCTTCTGTCTAGGTTTTATGTGAAGATATTTCTTTTTCCACCATAGGCCTCAAAGCGCTCCAAATGAACACTTGCAGATTCTACAAAAAGAGTGTTTCATAACTGCTCTAGCAAAGGAAAGGTTCACCTCTGTGAGTTGAACACACACATCACAAAGCAGTTTGTGAGAATGCTTCTGTCCAGTTTTAATGGGAAGATATTCCCGCTTCTAACAAAGGCCTGAAAGAGCTCCAAATATCCACTTGCAGATGCTGCAAAAAGACTCTTTCCAAACTGCTCCATGAAAAGGAAAGTTCAACTCTGTGAGTTGAATGCACACATCATAAAGAAGTTTCAAAGAATGCTTCTGTCTAGGTTTTATGTGACGATATTTCCTTTTCCACCATAGGCCTCAAAGCGCTCCAAATGAACACATGTAGATTCTACAAAAAGAGTGTTTAAAAGCTGCGCTTTCAAAAGAAGTGTTCAACTCTGTGAGTTGGATTCATACTTCACAAAGCAGTTTCACAGAACGTTTCTGTTTCGTTTTTATGGGAAGATATTCCCGTTTGCAACGAAGGCCTGAAAGGGCTCTAAGTATCCACTTGCAGATTCTGCCAAAACACAGTTTCAAAACTGCTCTATCAAAAGGAAGGCTTATCTCTCCGAGTTGAATGCACACATCATAAAGAGGTTTCTGAGAATGCTTCTGCCTGGTTTATATGTGAAGATATTTCCTTTTCCACCATAGGCCTCAAAGCGCTCCAAACGAACACTTGCAGATTCTACAAAAAGAGTGTTTCAAAACTGCTCTTTCAAAAGAAGTGTTCAACTCTGTGAGTTGGATTCATACTACACAAAGCAGTTTCACAGAACTCTTCTGTTTAGTTTTTATGGGAAGATATTCCCGTTTCCAACGAAGGCCTGAAAGGGCTCCAAATATCCACTTGCAGATTCTGCAAAAACACAGTTTCAAAACTGCTCTATCAAAAGGAAGGCTTATCTCTCTGAGTTGAATGCACACATCATAAAGAGCTTTCTGAGAATGCTTCTGCCTTGTTTATATATGAAGATATTTCTTTTTCCACCATTGGCCTCAAATCGCTCCAAATGAACACTTGCAGATTCTACAAAAAGAGTGTTTCATAACTGCTCTAGCAAAGGAAAGGTTCACCTCTGTGAGTTGAACACACACATCACAAAGCAGTTTGTGAGAATGCTTCTGTTCAGTTTTTATGGGAAGATATTCCCGCTTCTAACAAAGGCCTGAAAGAGCTCCAAATATCCACTTGCAGATGCTGCAAAAAGACTCTTTCCAAACTGCTCCATGAAAAGGAAGGTTCAACTCTGTGAGTTGAATGCACACATCATAAAGAAGTTTCAAAGAATGCTTCTGTCTAGGTATTATGTGACGATATTTCCTTTTCCACCATAGGCCTCAAAGCGCTCCAAATGAACACATGTAGATTCTACAAAAAGAGTGTTTCAAAGCTGCTCTTTCAAAAGAAGTGTTCAACTCTGTGAGTTGGATTCATACTTCACAAAGCAGTTTCACAGAACGTTTCTGTTTCGTTTTTATGGGAAGATATTCCCGTTTGCAACGAAGGCCTGAAAGGGCTCTAAGTATCCACTTGCAGATTCTGCCAAAACACAGTTTCAAAACTGCTCTATCAAAAGGAAGGCTTATCTCTCCGAGTTGAATGCACACATCATAAAGAGGTTTCTGAGAATGCTTCTGCCTGGTTTATATGTGAAGATATTTCCTTTTCCACCATAGGCCTCAAAGCGCTCCAAACGAACACTTGCAGATTCTACAAAAAGAGTGTTTCAAAACTGCACTTTCAAAGGAAGTGTTCAACTCTGTGAGTTGGATTCATACTACACAAAGCAGTTTCACAGAACTCTTCTGTTTAGTTTTTATGGGAAGATATTCCCGTTTCCAACGAAGGCCTGAAAGGGCTCCAAATATCCACTTGCAGATTCTGCAAAAATACAGTTTCAAAACTGCTCTATCAAAAGGAAGGCTTATCTCTCTGATTTGAATGCACACATCATAAAGAGCTTTCTGAGAATGCTTCTGCCTTGTTTATATATGAAGATATTTCTTTTTCCACCATAGGCCTCAAATCGCTCCAAATGAACACTTGCAGATTCTACAAAAAGAGTGTTTCATAACTGCTCTAGCAAAGGAAAGGTTCACCTCTGTGAGTTGAACACACACATCTCAAAGCAGTTTGTGAGAATGCTTCGGTTTAGTTTTTATGGGAAGATATTCCCGCTTCTAGCAAAGGCCTGAAAGAGCTCCAAATATCCACTTGCAGATGCTGCAAAAAGACTCTTTCCAAACTGCTCCATGAAAAAGAAGGTTCAACTCTGTGAGTTGAATGCACACATCATAAAGAAGTTTCAAAGAATGCTTCTGTCTAGGTTTTATGTGAAGATATTTCTTTTTCCAACATAGGCCTCAAAGCGCTCCAAATGAACACTTGCAGATTCTACAAAAAGAGTGTTTCATAACTGCTCTAGCAAAGGAAAGGTTCACCTCTGTGAGTTGAACACACACATCACAAAGCAGTTTGTGAGAATGCTTCTGTCCAGTTTTAATGGGAAGATATTCCCGCTTCTAACAAAGGCCTGAAAGAGCTCCAAATATCCACTTGCAGATGCTGCAAAAAGACTCTTTCCAAACTGCTCCATGAAAAGGAATGTTCAACTCTGTGAGTTGAATGCACACATCATAAAGAAGTTTCAAAGAATGCTTCTGTCTAGGTTTTATGTGAAGATATTTCTTTTCCACCGTAGGCCTCAAAGCGCTCCAAATGAACACTTGCAGATTCTACAAAAAGAGTGTTTCATAACTGCTGTAGCAAAGGAAAGGTTCACCTCTGTGAGTTGAACACACACATCACAAAGCAGTTTGTGAGAATGCTTCTGTCCAGTTTTAATGGGAAGATATTCCCGCTTCTAACAAAGGCCTGAAAGAGCTCCAAATATCCACTTGCAGATGCTGAAAAAGACTCTTTCCAAACTGCTCCATGAAAAGCAATGTTCAACTCTGTGAGTTGAATGCACACATCATAAAGAAGTTTCAAAGAATGCTTCTGTCTAGGTTTTATGTGAAGATATTTCCTTTTCCACCATAGGCCTCAAAGCGCTCCAAACGAACACTTGCAGATTGTACAAAAAGAGTGTTTCAAAACTGCTCTTTCAAAAGAAGAGTTCAACTCTGTGAGTTGGATTCATACTACACAAAGCAGTTTCACAGAACTCTTCTGTTTAGTTTTTATGGGAAGATATTCCCGTTTCCAACGAAGGCCTCAAAGGGCTCCAAATATCCACTTGCAGATTCTGCCAAAACACAGTTTCAAAACTGCTCTATCAAAAGGAAGGCTTATCTCTCTGAGTTGAATGCACACATCATAAAGAGCTTTCTGAGAATGCTTCTGCCTTGTTTATATATGAAGATATTTCTTTTTCCACCATAGGCCTCAAATCGCTCCAAATGAACACTTGCAGATTCTACAAAAAGAGTGTTTCATAACTGCTCTAGCAAAGGAAAGGTTCACCTCTGTGAGTTGAACACACACATCACAAAGCAGTTTGTGAGAATGCTTCTGTCCAGTTTTTATGGGAAGATATTCCCGCTTCTAACAAAGGCCTGAAAGAGCTCCAAATATCCACTTGCAGATGCTGCAAAAAGACTCTTTCCAAACTGCTCCATGAAAAGGAAGGTTCAACTCTGTGAGTTGAATGCACACATCATAAAGAAGTTTCAAAGAATGCTTCTGTCTAGGTATTATGTGACGATATTTCCTTTTCCACCATAGGCCTCAAAGCGCTCCAAATGAACACATGTAGATTCTACAAAAAGAGTGTTTCAAAGCTGCTCTTTCAAAAGAAGTGTTCAACTCTGTGAGTTGGATTCATACTTCACAAAGCAGTTTCACAGAACGTTTCTGTTTCGTTTTTATGGGAAGATATTCCCGTTTGCAACGAAGGCCTGAAAGGGCTCTAATTATCCACTTGCAGATTCTGCCAAAACACAGTTTCAAAACTGCTCTATCAAAAGGAAGGCTTATCTCTCCGAGTTGAATGCACACATCATAAAGAGGTTTCTGAGAATGCTTCTGCCTGGTTTATATGTGAAGATATTTCCTTTTCCACCATAGGCCTCAAAGCGCTCCAAACGAACACTTGCAGATTCTACAAAAAGAGTGTTTCAAAACTGCACTTTCAAAGGAAGTGTTCAACTCTGTGAGTTGGATTCATACTACACAAAGCAGTTTCACAGAACTCTTCTGTTTAGTTTTTATGGGAAGATATTCCCGTTTCCAACGAAGGCCTGAAAGGGCTCCAAATATCCACTTGCAGATTCTGCAAAAATACAGTTTCAAAACTGCTCTATCAAAAGGAAGGCTTATCTCTCTGAGTTGAATGCACACATCATAAAGAGCTTTCTGAGAATGCTTCTGCCTTGTTTATATATGAAGATATTTCTTTTTCCACCATAGGCCTCAAATCGCTCCAAATGAACACTTGCAGATTCTACAAAAAGAGTGTTTCATAACTGCTCTAGCAAAGGAAAGGTTCACCTCTGTGAGTTGAACACACACATCTCAAAGCAGTTTGTGAGAATGCTTCGGTTTAGTTTTTATGGGAAGATATTCCCGCTTCTAGCAAAGGCCTGAAAGAGCTCCAAATATCCACTTGCAGATGCTGCAAAAAGACTCTTTCCAAACTGCTCCATGAAAAAGAAGGTTCAACTCTGTGAGTTGAATGCACACATCATAAAGAAGTTTCAAAGAATGCTTCTGTCTAGGTTTTATGTGAAGATATTTCTTTTTCCAACAGAGGCCTCAAAGCGCTCCAAATGAACACTTGCAGATTCTACAAAAAGAGTGTTTCATAACTGCTCTAGCAAAGGAAAGGTTCACCTCTGTGAGTTGAACACACACATCACAAAGCAGTTTGTGAGAATGCTTCTGTCCAGTTTTAATGGGAAGATATTCCCGCTTCTAACAAAGGCCTGAAAGAGCTCCAAATATCCACTTGCAGATGCTGCAAAAAGACTCTTTCCAAACTGCTCCATGAAAAGGAATGTTCAACTCTGTGAGTTGAATGCACACATCATAAAGAAGTTTCAAAGAATGCTTCTGTCTAGGTTTTATGTGAAGATATTTCCCTTTCCACCATAGGCCTCAAAGCGCTCCAAATGAACACTTGCAGATTCTACAAAAAGAGTGTTTCAAAGCTGCTCTTTCAAAAGAAGTGTTCAACTCTGTGAGTTGGATTCATACTTCACAAAGCAGTTTCACAGAACGTTTCTGTTTCGTTTTTATGGGAAGATATTCCCGTTTGCAACCAAAGCCTGAAAGGGCTCTAAGTATCCACTTGCAGATTCTGCCAAAACACACTTTCAAAACTGCTCTATCAAAAGGAAGGCTTATCTCTCAGAGTTGAATGCACACATCATAAAGAGGTTTCTGAGAATGCTTCTGCCTGGTTTATATGTGAAGATATTTCCTTTTCCACCATAGGCCTCAAAGCGCTCCAAACGAACACTTGCAGATTGTACAAAAAGAGTGTTTCAAAACTGCTCTTTCAAAGGAAGTGTTCAACTCTGTGAGTTGGATTCATACTACACAAAGCAGTTTCACAGAACTCTTCTGTTTAGTTTTTATGGGAAGATATTCCCGTTTCCAACGAAAGCCTGAAAGGGCTCCAAATATCCACTTGCAGATTCTGCAAAAACACAGGTTCAAAACTGCTCTATCAAAAGGAAGGCTTATCTCTCTGAGTTGAATGCACACATCATAAAGGGGTTTCTGAGAATGCTTCTGCCTTGTTTATATATGAAGATATTTCTTTTTCCACCATAGGCCTCAAATCGCTCCAAATGAACACTTGCAGATTCTACAAAAAGAGTGTTTCATAACTGCTCTAGCAAAGGAAAGGTTCACCTCTGTGAGTTGAACACACACATCACAAAGCAGTTTGTGAGAATGCTTCGGTTTAGTTTTTATGGGAAGATATTCCCGCTTCTAACAAAGGCCTGAAAGAGCTCCAAATATCCACTTGCAGATGCTGCAAAAAGACTCTTTCCAAACTGCTCCATGAAAAAGAAGGTTCAACTCTGTGAGTTGAATGCACACATCATAAAGAAGTTTCAAAGAATGCTTCTGTCTAGGTTTTATGTGAAGATATTTCTTTTTCCACCATAGGCCTCAAAGCGCTCCAAATGAACACTTGCAGATTCTACAAAAAGAGTGTTTCATAACTGCTCTAGCAAAGGAAAGGTTCACCTCTGTGAGTTGAACACACACATCACAAAGCAGTTTGTGAGAATGCTTCTGTCCAGTTTTAATGGGAAGATATTCCCGCTTCTAACAAAGGCCTGAAAGAGCTCCAAATATCCACTTGCAGATGCTGCAAAAAGACTCTTTCCAAACTGCTCCATGAAAAGGAAAGTTCAACTCTGTGAGTTGAATGCACACATCATAAAGAAGTTTCAAAGAATGCTTCTGTCTAGGTTTTATGTGACGATATTTCCTTTTCCACCATAGGCCTCAAAGCGCTCCAAATGAACACATGTAGATTCTACAAAAAGAGTGTTTAAAAGCTGCGCTTTCAAAAGAAGTGTTCAACTCTGTGAGTTGGATTCATACTTCACAAAGCAGTTTCACAGAACGTTTCTGTTTCGTTTTTATGGGAAGATATTCCCGTTTGCAACGAAGGCCTGAAAGGGCTCTAAGTATCCACTTGCAGATTCTGCCAAAACACAGTTTCAAAACTGCTCTATCAAAAGGAAGGCTTATCTCTCCGAGTTGAATGCACACATCATAAAGAGGTTTCTGAGAATGCTTCTGCCTGGTTTATATGTGAAGATATTTCCTTTTCCACCATAGGCCTCAAAGCGCTCCAAACGAACACTTGCAGATTCTACAAAAAGAGTGTTTCAAAACTGCTCTTTCAAAAGAAGTGTTCAACTCTGTGAGTTGGATTCATACTACACAAAGCAGTTTCACAGAACTCTTCTGTTTAGTTTTTATGGGAAGATATTCCCGTTTCCAACGAAGGCCTGAAAGGGCTCCAAATATCCACTTGCAGATTCTGCAAAAACACAGTTTCAAAACTGCTCTATCAAAAGGAAGGCTTATCTCTCTGAGTTGAATGCACACATCATAAAGAGCTTTCTGAGAATGCTTCTGCCTTGTTTATATATGAAGATATTTCTTTTTCCACCATTGGCCTCAAATCGCTCCAAATGAACACTTGCAGATTCTACAAAAAGAGTGTTTCATAACTGCTCTAGCAAAGGAAAGGTTCACCTCTGTGAGTTGAACACACACATCACAAAGCAGTTTGTGAGAATGCTTCTGTTCAGTTTTTATGGGAAGATATTCCCGCTTCTAACAAAGGCCTGAAAGAGCTCCAAATATCCACTTGCAGATGCTGCAAAAAGACTCTTTCCAAACTGCTCCATGAAAAGGAAGGTTCAACTCTGTGAGTTGAATGCACACATCATAAAGAAGTTTCAAAGAATGCTTCTGTCTAGGTATTATGTGACGATATTTCCTTTTCCACCATAGGCCTCAAAGCGCTCCAAATGAACACATGTAGATTCTACAAAAAGAGTGTTTCAAAGCTGCTCTTTCAAAAGAAGTGTTCAACTCTGTGAGTTGGATTCATACTTCACAAAGCAGTTTCACAGAACGTTTCTGTTTCGTTTTTATGGGAAGATATTCCCGTTTGCAACGAAGGCCTGAAAGGGCTCTAAGTATCCACTTGCAGATTCTGCCAAAACACAGTTTCAAAACTGCTCTATCAAAAGGAAGGCTTATCTCTCCGAGTTGAATGCACACATCATAAAGAGGTTTCTGAGAATGCTTCTGCCTGGTTTATATGTGAAGATATTTCCTTTTCCACCATAGGCCTCAAAGCGCTCCAAACGAACACTTGCAGATTCTACAAAAAGAGTGTTTCAAAACTGCACTTTCAAAGGAAGTGTTCAACTCTGTGAGTTGGATTCATACTACACAAAGCAGTTTCACAGAACTCTTCTGTTTAGTTTTTATGGGAAGATATTCCCGTTTCCAACGAAGGCCTGAAAGGGCTCCAAATATCCACTTGCAGATTCTGCAAAAATACAGTTTCAAAACTGCTCTATCAAAAGGAAGGCTTATCTCTCTGATTTGAATGCACACATCATAAAGAGCTTTCTGAGAATGCTTCTGCCTTGTTTATATATGAAGATATTTCTTTTTCCACCATAGGCCTCAAATCGCTCCAAATGAACACTTGCAGATTCTACAAAAAGAGTGTTTCATAACTGCTCTAGCAAAGGAAAGGTTCACCTCTGTGAGTTGAACACACACATCTCAAAGCAGTTTGTGAGAATGCTTCGGTTTAGTTTTTATGGGAAGATATTCCCGCTTCTAGCAAAGGCCTGAAAGAGCTCCAAATATCCACTTGCAGATGCTGCAAAAAGACTCTTTCCAAACTGCTCCATGAAAAAGAAGGTTCAACTCTGTGAGTTGAATGCACACATCATAAAGAAGTTTCAAAGAATGCTTCTGTCTAGGTTTTATGTGAAGATATTTCTTTTTCCAACATAGGCCTCAAAGCGCTCCAAATGAACACTTGCAGATTCTACAAAAAGAGTGTTTCATAACTGCTCTAGCAAAGGAAAGGTTCACCTCTGTGAGTTGAACACACACATCACAAAGCAGTTTGTGAGAATGCTTCTGTCCAGTTTTAATGGGAAGATATTCCCGCTTCTAACAAAGGCCTGAAAGAGCTCCAAATATCCACTTGCAGATGCTGCAAAAAGACTCTTTCCAAACTGCTCCATGAAAAGGAATGTTCAACTCTGTGAGTTGAATGCACACATCATAAAGAAGTTTCAAAGAATGCTTCTGTCTAGGTTTTATGTGAAGATATTTCCCTTTCCACCATAGGCCTCAAAGCGCTCCAAATGAACACTTGCAGATTCTACAAAAAGAGTGTTTCAAAGCTGCTCTTTCAAAAGAAGTGTTCAACTCTGTGAGTTGGATTCATACTTCACAAAGCAGTTTCACAGAACGTTTCTGTTTCGTTTTTATGGGAAGATATTCCCGTTTGCAACCAAAGCCTGAAAGGGCTCTAAGTATCCACTTGCAGATTCTGCCAAAACACAGTTTCAAAACTGCTCTATCAAAAGGAAGGCTTATCTCTCCGAGTTGAATGCACACATCATAAAGAGGTTTCTGAGAATGCTTCTGCCTGGTTTATATGTGAAGATATTTCCTTTTCCACCATAGGCCTCAAAGCGCTCCAAACGAACACTTGCAGATTCTACAAAAAGAGTGTTTCAAAACTGCTCTTTCAAAGGAAGTGTTCAACTCTGTGAGTTGGATTCATACTACACAAAGCAGTTTCACAGAACTCTTCTGTTTAGTTTTTATGGGAAGATATTCCCGTTTCCAACAAAGGCCTGAAAGGGCTCCAAATATCCACTTGCAGATTCTGCAAAAACACAGTTTCAAAACTGCTCTATCAAAAGGAAGGCTTATCTCTCTGAGTTGAATGCACACATCATAAAGAGCTTTCTGAGAATGCTTCTGCCTTGTTTATATATGAAGATATTTCTTTTTCCACCATAGGCCTCAAATCGCTCCAAATGAACACTTGCAGATTCTACAAAAAGAGTGTTTCATAACTGCTCTAGCAAAGGAAAGGTTCACCTCTGTGAGTTGAACACACACATCACAAAGCAGTTTGTGAGAATGCTTCGGTTTAGTTTTTATGGGAAGATATTCCCGCTTCTAACAAAGGCCTGAAAGAGCTCCAAATATCCACTTGCAGATGCTGCGAAAAGACTCTTTCCAAACTGCTCCATGAAAAAGAAGGTTCAACTCTGTGAGTTGAATGCACACATCATAAAGAAGTTTCAAAGAATGCTTCTGTCTAGGTTTTATGTGAAGATATTTCTTTTTCCAACATAGGCCTCAAAGCGCTCCAAATGAACACTTGCAGATTCTACAAAAAGAGTGTTTCAAAGCTGCTCTTTCAAAAGAAGTGTTCAACTCTGTGAGTTGGATTCATACTTCACAAAGCAGTTTCACAGAACGTTTCTGTTTCGTTTTTATGGGAAGATATTCCCGTTTGCAACGAAAGCCTGAAAGGGCTCTAAGTATCCACTTGCAGATTCTGCCAAAACACACTTTCAAAACTGCTCTATCAAAAGGAAGGCTTATCTCTCAGAGTTGAATGCACACATCATAAAGAGGTTTCTGAGAATGCTTCTGCCTGGTTTATATGTGAAGATATTTCCTTTTCCACCATAGGCCTCAAAGCGCTCCAAACGAACACTTGCAGATTCTACAAAAAGAGTGTTTCAAAACTGCCCTTTCAAAGGAAGTGTTCAACTCTGTGAGTTGGATTCATACTACACAAAGCAGTTTCACAGAACTCTTCTGTTTAGTTTTTATGGGAAGATATTCCCGTTTCCAACGAAAGCCTGAAAGGGCTCCAAATATCCACTTGCAGATTCTGCAAAAACACAGGTTCAAAACTGCTCTATCAAAAGGAAGGCTTATATCTCTGAGTTGAATGCACACATCATAAAGGGGTTTCTGAGAATGCTTCTGCCTTGTTTATATATGAAGATATTTCTTTTTCCACCGTAGGCCTCAAAGCGCTCCAAATGAACACTTGCAGATTCTACAAAAAGAGTGTTTCATAACTGCTCTAGCAAAGGAAAGGTTCACCTCTGTGAGTTGAACACACACATCTCAAAGCAGTTTGTGAGAATGCTTCTGTCCAGTTTTTATGGGAAGATATTCCCGCTTCTAACAAAGGCCTGAAAGAGCTCCAAATATCCACTTGCAGATGCTGCAAAAAGACTCTTTCCAAACTGCTCCATGAAAAAGAAGGTTCAACTCTGTGAGTTGAATGCACACATCATAAAGAAGTTTCAAAGAATGCTTCTGTCTAGGTTTTATGTGAAGATATTTCTTTTTCCACCATAGGCCTCAAAGCGCTCCAAATGAACACTTGCAGATTCTACAAAAAGAGTGTTTCATAACTGCTCTAGCAAAGGAAAGGTTCACCTCTGTGAGTTGAACACACACATCACAAAGCAGTTTGTGAGAATGCTTCTGTCCAGTTTTAATGGGAAGATATTCCCGCTTCTAACAAAGGCCTGAAAGAGCTCCAAATATCCACTTGCAGATGCTGCAAAAAGACTCTTTCCAAACTGCTCCATGAAAAGGAATGTTCAACTCTGTGAGTTGAATGCACACATCATAAAGAAGTTTCAAAGAATGCTTCTGTCTAGGTTTTATGTGACGATATTTCCTTTTCCACCATAGGCCTCAAAGCGCTCCAAATGAACACATGTAGATTCTACAAAAAGAGTGTTTAAAAGCTGCGCTTTCAAAAGAAGTGTTCAACTCTGTGAGTTGGATTCATACTTCACAAAGCAGTTTCACAGAACGTTTCTGTTTCGTTTTTATCAGAAGATATTCCCGTTTGCAACGAAGGCCTGAAAGGGCTCTAAGTATCCACTTGCAGATTCTGCCAAAACACAGTTTCAAAACTGCTCTATCAAAAGGAAGGCTTATCTCTCCGAGTTGAATGCACACATCATAAAGAGGTTTCTGAGAATGCTTCTGCCTGGTTTATATGTGAAGATATTTCCTTTTCCACCATAGGCCTCAAAGCGCTCCAAACGAACACTTGCAGATTCTACAAAAAGAGTGTTTCAAAACTGCTCTTTCAAAAGAAGTGTTCAACTCTGTGAGTTGGATTCATACTACACAAAGCAGTTTCACAGAACTCTTCTGTTTAGTTTTTATGGGAAGATATTCCCGTTTCCAACGAAGGCCTGAAAGGGCTCCAAATATCCACTTGCAGATTCTGCAAAAACACAGTTTCAAAACTGCTCTATCAAAAGGAAGGCTTATCTCTCTGAGTTGAATGCACACATCATAAAGAGCTTTCTGAGAATGCTTCTGCCTTGTTTATATATGAAGATATTTCTTTTTCCACCATAGGCCTCAAATCGCTCCAAATGAACACTTGCAGATTCTACAAAAAGAGTGTTTCATAACTGCTCTAGCAAAGGAAAGGTTCACCTCTGTGAGTTGAACACACACATCACAAAGCAGTTTGTGAGAATGCTTCTGTCCAGTTTTTATGGGAAGATATTCCCGCTTCTAACAAAGGCCTGAAAGAGCTCCAAATATCCACTTGCAGATGCTGCAAAAAGACTCTTTCCAAACTGCTCCATGAAAAGGAAGGTTCAACTCTGTGAGTTGAATGCACACATCATAAAGAAGTTTCAAAGAATGCTTCTGTCTAGGTATTATGTGACGATATTTCCTTTTCCACCATAGGCCTCAAAGCGCTCCAAATGAACACATGTAGATTCTACAAAAAGAGTGTTTAAAAGCTGCGCTTTCAAAAGAAGTGTTCAACTCTGTGAGTTGGATTCATACTTCACAAAGCAGTTTCACAGAACGTTTCTGTTTCGTTTTTATGGGAAGATATTCCCGTTTGCAACGAAGGCCTGAAAGGGCTCTAACTATCCACTTGCAGATTCTGCCAAAACACAGTTTCAAAACTGCTCTATCAAAAGGAAGGCTTATCTCTCCGAGTTGAATGCACACATCATAAAGAGGTTTCTGAGAATGCTTCTGCCTGGTTTATATGTGAAGATATTTCCTTTTCCACCATAGGCCTCAAAGCGCTCCAAACGAACACTTGCAGATTCTACAAAAAGAGTGTTTCAAAACTGCTCTTTCAAAAGAAGTGTTCAACTCTGTGAGTTGGATTCATACTACACAAAGCAGTTTCACAGAACTCTTCTGTTTAGTTTTTATGGGAAGATATTCCCGTTTCCAACGAAGGCCTGAAAGGGCTCCAAATATCCACTTGCAGATTCTGAAAAAGCACAGTTTCAAAACTGCTCTATCAAAAGGAAGGCTTATCTCTCTGAGTTGAATGCACACATCATAAAGAGCTTTCTGAGAATGCTTCTGCCTTGCTTATATATGAAGATATTTCTTTTTCCACCATAGGCCTCAAATCGCTCCAAATGAACACTTGCAGATTCTACAAAAAGAGTGTTTCATAACTGCTCTAGCAAAGGAAAGGTTCACCTCTGTGAGTTGAACACACACATCACAAAGCAGTTTGTGAGAATGCTTCTGTCCAGTTTTTATGGGAAGATATTCCCGCTTCTAACAAAGGCCTGAAAGAGCTCCAAATATCCACTTGCAGATGCTGCAAAAAGACTCTTTCCAAACTGCTCCATGAAAAGGAAGGTTCAACTCTGTGAGTTGAATGCACACATCATAAAGAAGTTTCAAAGAATGCTTCTGTCTAGGTATTATGTGACGATATTTCCTTTTCCACCATAGGCCTCAAAGCGCTCCAAATGAACACATGTAGATTCTACAAAAAGAGTGTTTCAAAGCTGCTCTTTCAAAAGAAGTGTTCAACTCTGTGAGTTGGATTCATACTTCACAAAGCAGTTTCACAGAACGTTTCTGTTTCGTTTTTATGGGAAGATATTCCCGTTTGCAACGAAGGCCTGAAAGGGCTCTAAGTATCCACTTGCAGATTCTGCCAAAACACAGTTTCAAAACTGCTCTATCAAAAGGAAGGCTTATCTCTCCGAGTTGAATGCACACATCATAAAGAGGTTTCTGAGAATGCTTCTGCCTGGTTTATATGTGAAGATATTTCCTTTTCCACCATAGGCCTCAAAGCGCTCCAAACGAACACTTGCAGATTCTACAAAAAGAGTGTTTCAAAACTGCTCTTTCAAAGGAAGTGTTCAACTCTGTGAGTTGGATTCATACTACACAAAGCAGTTTCACAGAACTCTTCTGTTTAGTTTTTATGGGAAGATATTCCCGTTTCCAACGAAGGCCTGAAAGGGCTCCAAATATCCACTTGCAGATTCTGCAAAAATACAGTTTCAAAACTGCTCTATCAAAAGGAAGGCTTATCTCTCTGAGTTGAATGCACACATCATAAAGAGCTTTCTGAGAATGCTTCTGCCTTGTTTATATATGAAGATATTTCTTTTTCCACCATAGGCCTCAAATCGCTCCAAATGAACACTTGCAGATTCTACAAAAAGAGTGTTTCATAACTGCTCTAGCAAAGGAAAGGTTCACCTCTGTGAGTTGAACACACACATCTCAAAGCAGTTTGTGAGAATGCTTCGGTTTAGTTTTTATGGGAAGATATTCCCGCTTCTAGCAAAGGCCTGAAAGAGCTCCAAATATCCACTTGCAGATGCTGCAAAAAGACTCTTTCCAAACTGCTCCATGAAAAAGAAGGTTCAACTCTGTGAGTTGAATGCACACATCATAAAGAAGTTTCAAAGAATGCTTCTGTCTAGGTTTTATGTGAAGATATTTCTTTTTCCAACATAGGCCTCAAATCGCTCCAAATGAACACTTGCAGATTCTACAAAAAGAGTGTTTCATAACTGCTCTAGCAAAGGAAAGGTTCACCTCTGTGAGTTGAACACACACATCACAAAGCAGTTTGTGAGAATGCTTCTGTCCAGTTTTAATGGGAAGATATTCCCGCTTCTAACAAAGGCCTGAAAGAGCTCCAAATATCCACTTGCAGATGCTGCAAAAAGACTCTTTCCAAACTGCTCCATGAAAAAGAAGGTTCAACTCTGTGAGTTGAATGCACACATCATAAAGAAGTTTCAAAGAATGCTTCTGTCTAGGTTTTATGTGAAGATATTTCCTTTTCCACCATAGGCCTCAAAGCGCTCCAAATGAACACTTGCAGATTCTACAAAAAGAGTGTTTCAAAGCTGCTCTTTCAAAAGAAGTGTTCAACTCTGTGAGTTGGATTCATACTTCACAAAGCAGTTTCACAGAACGCTTCTGTTTAGTTTTTATGGGAAGATATTCCCGTTTCCAACGAAGGCCTGAAAGGGCTCCAAATATACACTTGCAGATTCTGCAACAACACAGTTGCAAAACTGCTCTATCAAAAGGAAGGCTTATCTCTCCGAGTTGAATGCACACATCATAAAGAGGTTTCTGAGAATGCTTCTGCCTGGATTATATGTGAAGATATTTCCTTTTCCACCGTAGGCCTCAAAGCGCTCCAAACGAACACTTGCAGATTCTACAAAAAGAGTGTTTCAAAACTGCTCTTTGAAAGGAAGTGTTCAACTCTGTGAGTTGGATTCATACTACACAAAGCAGTTTCACAGAACTCTTCTGTTTAGTTTTTAATGGAAGATATTCCCGTTTCCAACGAAGGCCTGAAAGGGCTCCAAATACCCACTTGCAGATTCTGCAAAAACACAGTTTCAAAACTGCTCTATCAAAAGGAAGGCTTATCTCTCTGAGTTGAATGCACACATCATAAAGAGCTTTCTGAGAATGCTTCTGCCTTGTTTATATATGAAGATATTTCTTTTTCCACCATAGGCCTCAAATCGCTCCAAATGAACACTTGCAGATTCTACAAAAAGGGTGTTTCATAACTGCTCTAGCAAAGGAAAGGTTCACCTCTGTGAGTTGAACACACACATCACAAAGCAGTTTGTGAGAATGCTTCTGTCCAGTTTTTATGGGAAGATATTCCCGCTTCTAACAAAGGCCTGAAAGAGCTCCAAATATCCACTTGCAGATGCTGCAAAAAGACTCTTTCCAAACTGCTCCATGAAAAGGAAGGTTCAACTCTGTGAGCTGAATGCACACATCATAAAGAAGTTTCAAAGAATGCTTCTGTCTAGGTATTATGTGACGATATTTCCTTTTCCACCATAGGCCTCAAAGCGCTCCAAATGAACACATGTAGATTCTACAAAAAGAGTGTTTCAAAGCTGCTCTTTCAAAAGAAGTGTTCAACTCTGTGAGTTGGATTCATACTTCACAAAGCAGTTTCACAGAACGTTTCTGTTTCGTTTTTATCAGAAGATATTCCCGTTTGCAACGAAGGCCTGAAAGGGCTCCAAGTATCCATTTGCAGATTCTGCCAAAACACAGTTTCAAAACTGCTCTATCAAAAGGAAGGCTTATCTCTCCGAGTTGAATGCACACATCATAAAGAGGTTTCTGAGAATGCTTCTGCCTGGTTTATATGTGAAGATATTTCCTTTTCCACCATAGGCCTCAAAGCGCTCCAAACGAACACTTGCAGATTCTACAAAAAGAGTGTTTCAAAACTGCTCTTTCAAAAGAAGTGTTCAACTCTGTGAGTTGGATTCATACTACACAAAGCAGTTTCACAGAACTCTTCTGTTTAGTTTTTATGGGAAGATATTCCCGTTTCCAACGAAGGCCTGAAAGGGCTCCAAATATCCACTTGCAGATTCTGCAAAAACACAGGTTCAAAACTGCTCTATCAAAAGGAAGGCTTATCTCTCTGAGTTGAATGCACATATCATAAAGGGGTTTCTGAGAATGCTTCTGCCTTGTTTATATATGAAGATATTTCTTTTTCCACCATAGGCCTCAAAGCGCTCCAAATGAACACTTGCAGATTCTACAAAAAGAGTGTTTCATAACTGCTCTAGCAAAGGAAAGGTTCACCTCTGTGAGTTGAACACACACATCACAAAGCAGTTTGTGAGAATGCTTCGGTTTAGTTTTTATGGGAAGATATTCCCGCTTCTAACAAAGGCCTGAAAGAGCTCCAAATATCCACTTGCAGATGCTGCAAAAAGACTCTTTCCAAACTGCTCCATGAAAAAGAAGGTTCAACTCTGTGAGTTGAATGCACACATCATAAAGAAGTTTCAAAGAATGCTTCTGTCTAGGTTTTATGTGAAGATATTTCTTTTTCCACCATAGGCCTCAAAGCGCTCCAAATGAACACTTGCAGATTCTACAAAAAGAGTGTTTCATAACTGCTCTAGCAAAGGAAAGGTTCACCTCTGTGAGTTGAACACACACATCACAAAGCAGTTTGTGAGAATGCTTCTGTCCAGTTTTAATGGGAAGATATTCCCGCTTCTAACAAAGGCCTGAAAGAGCTCCAAATATCCACTTGCAGATGCTGCAAAAAGACTCTTTCCAAACTGCTCCATGAAAAGGAATGTTCATCTCTGTGAGTTGAATGCACACATCATAAAGAAGTTTCAAAGAATGCTTCTGTCTAGGTTTTATGTGAAGATATTTCCCTTTCCACCATAGGCCTCAAAGCGCTCCAAATGAACACTTGCAGATTCTACAAAAAGAGTGTTTCAAAGCTGCTCTTTCAAAAGAAGTGTTCAACTCTGTGAGTTGGATTCATACTTCACAAAGCAGTTTCACAGAACGTTTCTGTTTCGTTTTTATGGGAAGATATTCCCGTTTGCAACCAAAGCCTGAAAGGGCTCTAAGTATCCACTTGTAGAATCTGCCAAAACACACTTTCATAACTGCTCTATCAAAAGGAAGGCTTATCTCTCCGAGTTGAATGCACACATCATAAAGAGGTTTCTGAGAATGCTTCTGCCTGGTTTATATGTGAAGATATTACCTTTTCCACCATAGGCCTCAAAGCGCTCCAAACGAACACTTGCAGATTCTACAAAAAGAGTGTTTCAAAACTGCTCTTTCAAAGGAAGTGTTCAACTCTGTGAGTTGGATTCATACTACACAAAGCAGTTTCACAGAACTCTTCTGTTTAGTTTTTATGGGAAGATATTCCCGTTTCCAACGAAGGCCTGAAAGGGCTCCAAATATCCACTTGCAGATTCTGCAAAAACACAGGTTCAAAACTGCTCTATCAAAAGGAAGGGTTATCTCTCTGAGTTGAATGCACACATCATAAAGGGGTTTCTGAGAATGCTTCTGCCTTGTTTATATATGAAGATATTTCTTTTTCCACCATAGGCCTCAAAGCGCTCCAAATGAACACTTGCAAATTCTACAAAAAGAGTGTTTCATAACTGCTCTAGCAAAGGAAAGGTTCACCTCTGTGAGTTGAACACACACATCACAAAGCAGTTTGTGAGAATGCTTCGGTTTAGTTTTTATGGGAAGATATTCCCGCTTCTAACAAAGGCCTGAAAGAGCTCCAAATATCCACTTGCAGATGCTGCAAAAAGACTCTTTCCAAACTGCTCCATGAAAAAGAAGGTTCAACTCTGTGAGTTGAATGCACACATCATAAAGAAGTTTCAAAGAATGCTTCTGTCTAGGTTTTATGTGAAGATATTTCTTTTTCCACCATAGGCCTCAAAGCGCTCCAAATGAACACTTGCAGATTCTACAAAAAGAGTGTTTCATAACTGCTGTAGCAAAGGAAAGGTTCACCTCTGTGAGTTGAACACACACATCACAAAGCAGTTTGTGAGAATGCTTCTGTCCAGTTTTAATGGGAAGATATTCCCGCTTCTAACAAAGGCCTGAAAGAGCTCCAAATATCCACTTGCAGATGCTGAAAAAGACTCTTTCCAAACTGCTCCATGAAAAGCAATGTTCAACTCTGTGAGTTGAATGCACACATCATAAAGAAGTTTCAAAGAATGCTTCTGTCTAGGTTTTATGTGAAGATATTTCCTTTTCCACCATAGGCCTCAAAGCGCTCCAAACGAACACTTGCAGATTGTACAAAAAGAGTGTTTCAAAACTGCTCTTTCAAAAGAAGTGTTCAACTCTGTGAGTTGGATTCATACTACACAAAGCAGTTTCACAGAACTCTTCTGTTTAGTTTTTATGGGAAGATATTCCCGTTTCCAACGAAGGCCTGAAAGGGCTCCAAATATCCACTTGCAGATTCTGCCAAAACACAGTTTCAAAACTGCTCTATCAAAAGGAAGGCTTATCTCTCTGAGTTGAATGCACACATCATAAAGAGCTTTCTGAGAATGCTTCTGCCTTGTTTATATATGAAGATATTTCTTTTTCCACCATAGGCCTCAAATCGCTCCAAATGAACACTTGCAGATTCTACAAAAAGAGTGTTTCATAACTGCTCTAGCAAAGGAAAGGTTCACCTCTGTGAGTTGAACACACACATCACAAAGCAGTTTGTGAGAATGCTTCTGTCCAGTTTTTATGGGAAGATATTCCCGCTTCTAACAAAGGCCTGAAAGAGCTCCAAATATCCACTTGCAGATGCTGCAAAAAGACTCTTTCCAAACTGCTCCATGAAAAGGAAGGTTCAACTCTGTGAGTTGAATGCACACATCATAAAGAAGTTTCAAAGAATGCTTCTGTCTAGGTATTATGTGACGATATTTCCTTTTCCACCATAGGCCTCAAAGCGCTCCAAATGAACACATGTAGATTCTACAAAAAGAGTGTTTCAAAGCTGCTCTTTCAAAAGAAGTGTTCAACTCTGTGAGTTGGATTCATACTTCACAAAGCAGTTTCACAGAACGTTTCTGTTTCGTTTTTATGGGAAGATATTCCCGTTTGCAACGAAGGCCTGAAAGGGCTCTAAGTATCCACTTGCAGATTCTGCCAAAACACAGTTTCAAAACTGCTCTATCAAAAGGAAGGCTTATCTCTCCGAGTTGAATGCACACATCATAAAGAGGTTTCTGAGAATGCTTCTGCCTGGTTTATATGTGAAGATATTTCCTTTTCCACCATAGGCCTCAAAGCGCTCCAAACGAACACTTGCAGATTCTACAAAAAGAGTGTTTCAAAACTGCACTTTCAAAGGAAGTGTTCAACTCTGTGAGTTGGATTCATACTACACAAAGCAGTTTCACAGAACTCTTCTGTTTAGTTTTTATGGGAAGATATTCCCGTTTCCAACGAAGGCCTGAAAGGGCTCCAAATATCCACTTGCAGATTCTGCAAAAATACAGTTTCAAAACTGCTCTATCAAAAGGAAGGCTTATCTCTCTGAGTTGAATGCACACATCATAAAGAGCTTTCTGAGAATGCTTCTGCCTTGTTTATATATGAAGATATTTCTTTTTCCACCATAGGCCTCAAATCGCTCCAAATGAACACTTGCAGATTCTACAAAAAGAGTGTTTCATAACTGCTCTAGCAAAGGAAAGGTTCACCTCTGTGAGTTGAACACACACATCTCAAAGCAGTTTGTGAGAATGCTTCGGTTTAGTTTTTATGGGAAGATATTCCCGCTTCTAGCAAAGGCCTGAAAGAGCTCCAAATATCCACTTGCAGATGCTGCAAAAAGACTCTTTCCAAACTGCTCCATGAAAAAGAAGGTTCAACTCTGTGAGTTGAATGCACACATCATAAAGAAGTTTCAAAGAATGCTTCTGTCTAGGTTTTATGTGAAGATATTTCTTTTTCCAACAGAGGCCTCAAAGCGCTCCAAATGAACACTTGCAGATTCTACAAAAAGAGTGTTTCATAACTGCTCTAGCAAAGGAAAGGTTCACCTCTGTGAGTTGAACACACACATCACAAAGCAGTTTGTGAGAATGCTTCTGTCCAGTTTTAATGGGAAGATATTCCCGCTTCTAACAAAGGCCTGAAAGAGCTCCAAATATCCACTTGCAGATGCTGCAAAAAGACTCTTTCCAAACTGCTCCATGAAAAGGAATGTTCAACTCTGTGAGTTGAATGCACACATCATAAAGAAGTTTCAAAGAATGCTTCTGTCTAGGTTTTATGTGAAGATATTTCCCTTTCCACCATAGGCCTCAAAGCGCTCCAAATGAACACTTGCAGATTCTACAAAAAGAGTGTTTCAAAGCTGCTCTTTCAAAAGAAGTGTTCAACTCTGTGAGTTGGATTCATACTTCACAAAGCAGTTTCACAGAACGTTTCTGTTTCGTTTTTATGGGAAGATATTCCCGTTTGCAACGAAAGCCTGAAAGGGCTCTAAGTATCCACTTGCAGATTCTGCCAAAACACACTTTCAAAACTGCTCTATCAAAAGGAAGGCTTATCTCTCAGAGTTGAATGCACACATCATAAAGAGGTTTCTGAGAATGCTTCTGCCTGGTTTATATGTGAAGATATTTCCTTTTCCACCATAGGCCTCAAAGCGCTCCAAACGAACACTTGCAGATTCTACAAAAAGAGTGTTTCAAAACTGCTCTTTCAAAGGAAGTGTTCAACTCTGTGAGTTGGATTCATACTACACAAAGCAGTTTCACAGAACTCTTCTGTTTAGTTTTTATGGGAAGATATTCCCGTTTCCAACGAAAGCCTGAAAGGGCTCCAAATATCCACTTGCAGATTCTGCAAAAACACAGGTTCAAAACTGCTCTATCAAAAGGAAGGCTTATCTCTCTGAGTTGAATGCACACATCATAAAGGGGTTTCTGAGAATGCTTCTGCCTTGTTTATATATGAAGATATTTCTTTTTCCACCATAGGCCTCAAATCGCTCCAAATGAACACTTGCAGATTCTACAAAAAGAGTGTTTCATAACTGCTCTAGCAAAGGAAAGGTTCACCTCTGTGAGTTGAACACACACATCACAAAGCAGTTTGTGAGAATGCTTCGGTTTAGTTTTTATGGGAAGATATTCCCGCTTCTAACAAAGGCCTGAAAGAGCTCCAAATATCCACTTGCAGATGCTGCAAAAAGACTCTTTCCAAACTGCTCCATGAAAAAGAAGGTTCAACTCTGTGAGTTGAATGCACACATCATAAAGAAGTTTCAAAGAATGCTTCTGTCTAGGTTTTATGTGAAGATATTTCTTTTTCCACCATAGGCCTCAAAGCGCTCCAAATGAACACTTGCAGATTCTACAAAAAGAGTGTTTCATAACTGCTCTAGCAAAGGAAAGGTTCACCTCTGTGAGTTGAACACACACATCACAAAGCAGTTTGTGAGAATGCTTCTGTCCAGTTTTAATGGGAAGATATTCCCGCTTCTAACAAAGGCCTGAAAGAGCTCCAAATATCCACTTGCAGATGCTGCAAAAAGACTCTTTCCAAACTGCTCCATGAAAAGGAAAGTTCAACTCTGTGAGTTGAATGCACACATCATAAAGAAGTTTCAAAGAATGCTTCTGTCTAGGTTTTATGTGACGATATTTCCTTTTCCACCATAGGCCTCAAAGCGCTCCAAATGAACACATGTAGATTCTACAAAAAGAGTGTTTAAAAGCTGCGCTTTCAAAAGAAGTGTTCAACTCTGTGAGTTGGATTCATACTTCACAAAGCAGTTTCACAGAACGTTTCTGTTTCGTTTTTATGGGAAGATATTCCCGTTTGCAACGAAGGCCTGAAAGGGCTCTAAGTATCCACTTGCAGATTCTGCCAAAACACAGTTTCAAAACTGCTCTATCAAAAGGAAGGCTTATCTCTCCGAGTTGAATGCACACATCATAAAGAGGTTTCTGAGAATGCTTCTGCCTGGTTTATATGTGAAGATATTTCCTTTTCCACCATAGGCCTCAAAGCGCTCCAAACGAACACTTGCAGATTCTACAAAAAGAGTGTTTCAAAACTGCTCTTTCAAAAGAAGTGTTCAACTCTGTGAGTTGGATTCATACTACACAAAGCAGTTTCACAGAACTCTTCTGTTTAGTTTTTATGGGAAGATATTCCCGTTTCCAACGAAGGCCTGAAAGGGCTCCAAATATCCACTTGCAGATTCTGCAAAAACACAGTTTCAAAACTGCTCTATCAAAAGGAAGGCTTATCTCTCTGAGTTGAATGCACACATCTTAAAGAGCTTTCTGAGAATGCTTCTGCCTTGTTTATATATGAAGATATTTCTTTTTCCACCATAGGCCTCAAATCGCTCCAAATGAACACTTGCAGATTCTACAAAAAGAGTGTTTCATAACTGCTCTAGCAAAGGAAAGGTTCACCTCTGTGAGTTGAACACACACATCACAAAGCAGTTTGTGAGAATGCTTCTGTCCAGTTTTTATGGGAAGATATTCCCGCTTCTAACAAAGGCCTGAAAGAGCTCCAAATATCCACTTGCAGATGCTGCAAAAAGACTCTTTCCAAACTGCTCCATGAAAAGGAAGGTTCAACTCTGTGAGTTGAATGCACACATCATAAAGAAGTTTCAAAGAATGCTTCTGTCTAGGTTTTATGTGAAGATATTTCCCTTTCCACCATAGCCCTCAAAGCGCTCCAAATGAACACATGTAGATTCTACAAAAAGAGTGTTTCAAAGCTGCTCTTTCAAAGGAAGTGTTCAACTCTGTGAGTTGGATTCATACTTCACAAAGCAGTTTCACAGAACGTTTCTGTTTCGTTTTTATGGGAAGATATTCCCGTTTGCAACGAAGGCCTGAAAGGGCTCTAAGTATCCACTTGCAGATTCTGCCAAAACACAGTTTCAAAACTGCTCTATCAAAAGGAAGGCTTATCTCTCCGAGTTGAATGCACACATCATAAAGAGGTTTCTGAGAATGCTTCTGCCTGGTTTATATGTGAAGATATTTCCTTTTCCACCATAGGCCTCAAAGCGCTCCAAACGAACACTTGCAGATTCTACAAAAAGAGTGTTTCAAAACTGCTCTTTCAAAGGAAGTGTTCAACTCTGTGAGTTGGATTCATACTACACAAAGCAGTTTCACAGAACTCTTCTGTTTAGTTTTTATGGGAAGATATTCCCGTTTCCAACGAAGGCCTGAAAGGGCTCCAAATATCCACTTGCAGATTCTGCAAAAACACAGGTTCAAAACTGCTCTATCAAAAGGAAGGCTTATCTCTCTGAGTTGAATGCACACATCATAAAGGGGTTTCTGAGAATGCTTCTGCCTTGTTTATATATGAAGATATTTCTTTTTCCACCATAGGCCTCAAAGCGCTCCAAATGAACACTTGCAGATTCTACAAAAAGAGTGTTTCATAACTGCTCTAGCAAAGGAAAGGTTCACCTCTGTGAGTTGAACACACACATCTCAAAGCAGTTTGTGAGAATGCTTCGGTTTAGTTTTTATGGGAAGATATTCCCGCTTCTAGCAAAGGCCTGAAAGAGCTCCAAATATCCACTTGCAGATGCTGCAAAAAGACTCTTTCCAAACTGCTCCATGAAAAAGAAGGTTCAACTCTGTGAGTTGAATGCACACATCATAAAGAAGTTTCAAAGAATGCTTCTGTCTAGGTTTTATGTGAAGATATTTCTTTTTCCAACATAGGCCTCAAAGCGCTCCAAATGAACACTTGCAGATTCTACAAAAAGAGTGTTTCATAACTGCTCTAGCAAAGGAAAGGTTCACCTCTGTGAGTTGAACACACACATCACAAAGCAGTTTGTGAGAATGCTTCTGTCCAGTTTTAATGGGAAGATATTCCCGCTTCTAACAAAGGCCTGAAAGAGCTCCAAATATCCACTTGCAGATGCTGCAAAAAGACTCTTTCCAAACTGCTCCATGAAAAGGAATGTTCAACTCTGTGAGTTGAATGCACACATCATAAAGAAGTTTCAAAGAATGCTTCTGTCTAGGTTTTATGTGAAGATATTTCCCTTTCCACCATAGGCCTCAAAGCGCTCCAAATGAACACTTGCAGATTCTACAAAAAGAGTGTTTCAAAGCTGCTCTTTCAAAAGAAGTGTTCAACTCTGTGAGTTGGATTCATACTTCACAAAGCAGTTTCACAGAACGTTTCTGTTTCGTTTTTATGGGAAGATATTCCCGTTTGCAACCAAAGCCTGAAAGGGCTCTAAGTATCCACTTGCAGATTCTGCCAAAACACAGTTTCAAAACTGCTCTATCAAAAGGAAGGCTTATCTCTCCGAGTTGAATGCACACATCATAAAGAGGTTTCTGAGAATGCTTCTGCCTGGTTTATATGTGAAGATATTTCCTTTTCCACCATAGGCCTCAAAGCGCTCCAAACGAACACTTGCAGATTCTACAAAAAGAGTGTTTCAAAACTGCTCTTTCAAAGGAAGTGTTCAACTCTGTGAGTTGGATTCATACTACACAAAGCAGTTTCACAGAACTCTTCTGTTTAGTTTTTATGGGAAGATATTCCCGTTTCCAACGAAGGCCTGAAAGGGCTCCAAATATCCACTTGCAGATTCTGCAAAAACACAGTTTCAAAACTGCTCTATCAAAAGGAAGGCTTATCTCTCTGAGTTGAATGCACACATCATAAAGAGCTTTCTGAGAATGCTTCTGCCTTGTTTATATATGAAGATATTTCTTTTTCCACCATAGGCCTCAAATCGCTCCAAATGAACACTTGCAGATTCTACAAAAAGAGTGTTTCATAACTGCTCTAGCAAAGGAAAGGTTCACCTCTGTGAGTTGAACACACACATCACAAAGCAGTTTGTGAGAATGCTTCGGTTTAGTTTTTATGGGAAGATATTCCCGCTTCTAACAAAGGCCTGAAAGAGCTCCAAATATCCACTTGCAGATGCTGCAAAAAGACTCTTTCCAAACTGCTCCATGAAAAAGAAGGTTCAACTCTGTGAGTTGAATGCACACATCATAAAGAAGTTTCAAAGAATGCTTCTGTCTAGGTTTTATGTGAAGATATTTCTTTTTCCAACATAGGCCTCAAAGCGCTCCAAATGAACACTTGCAGATTCTACAAAAAGAGTGTTTCAAAGCTGCTCTTTCAAAAGAAGTGTTCAACTCTGTGAGTTGGATTCATACTTCACAAAGCAGTTTCACAGAACGTTTCTGTTTCGTTTTTATGGGAAGATATTCCCGTTTGCAACGAAAGCCTGAAAGGGCTCTAAGTATCCACTTGCAGATTCTGCCAAAACACACTTTCAAAACTGCTCTATCAAAAGGAAGGCTTATCTCTCAGAGTTGAATGCACACATCATAAAGAGGTTTCTGAGAATGCTTCTGCCTGGTTTATATGTGAAGATATTTCCTTTTCCACCATAGGCCTCAAAGCGCTCCAAACGAACACTTGCAGATTCTACAAAAAGAGTGTTTCAAAACTGCTCTTTCAAAGGAAGTGTTCAACTCTGTGAGTTGGATTCATACTACACAAAGCAGTTTCACAGAACTCTTCTGTTTAGTTTTTATGGGAAGATATTCCCGTTTCCAACGAAAGCCTGAAAGGGCTCCAAATATCCACTTGCAGATTCTGCAAAAACACAGGTTCAAAACTGCTCTATCAAAAGGAAGGCTTATCTCTCTGAGTTGAATGCACACATCATAAAGGGGTTTCTGAGAATGCTTCTGCCTTGTTTATATATGAAGATATTTCTTTTTCCACCATAGGCCTCAAAGCGCTCCAAATGAACACTTGCAGATTCTACAAAAAGAGTGTTTCATAACTGCTCTAGCAAAGGAAAGGTTCACCTCTGTGAGTTGAACACACACATCACAAAGCAGTTTGTGAGAATGCTTCGGTTTAGTTTTTATGGGAAGATATTCCCGCTTCTAACAAAGGCCTGAAAGAGCTCCAAATATCCACTTGCAGATGCTGCAAAAAGACTCTTTCCAAACTGCTCCATGAAAAAGAAGGTTCAACTCTGTGAGTTGAATGCACACATCATAAAGAAGTTTCAAAGAATGCTTCTGTCTAGGTTTTATGTGAAGATATTTCTTTTTCCACCATAGGCCTCAAAGCGCTCCAAATGAACACTTGCAGATTCTACAAAAAGAGTGTTTCATAACTGCTCTAGCAAAGGAAAGGTTCACCTCTGTGAGTTGAACACACACATCACAAAGCAGTTTGTGAGAATGCTTCTGTCCAGTTTTAATGGGAAGATATTCCCGCTTCTAACAAAGGCCTGAAAGAGCTCCAAATATCCACTTGCAGATGCTGAAAAAGACTCTTTCCAAACTGCTCCATGAAAAGCAATGTTCAACTCTGTGAGTTGAATGCACACATCATAAAGAAGTTTCAAAGAATGCTTCTGTCTAGGTTTTATGTGACGATATTTCCTTTTCCACCATAGGCCTCAAAGCGCTCCAAATGAACACATGTAGATTCTACAAAAAGAGTGTTTAAAAGCTGCGCTTTCAAAAGAAGTGTTCAACTCTGTGAGTTGGATTCATACTTCACAAAGCAGTTTCACAGAACGTTTCTGTTTCGTTTTTATGGGAAGATATTCCCGTTTGCAACGAAGGCCTGAAAGGGCTCTAAGTATCCACTTGCAGATTCTGCCAAAACACAGTTTCAAAACTGCTCTATCAAAAGGAAGGCTTATCTCTCCGAGTTGAATGCACACATCATAAAGAGGTTTCTGAGAATGCTTCTGCCTGGTTTATATGTGAAGATATTTCCTTTTCCACCATAGGCCTCAAAGCGCTCCAAACGAACACTTGCAGATTCTACAAAAAGAGTGTTTCAAAACTTCTCTTTCAAAAGAAGTGTTCAACTCTGTGAGTTGGATTCATACTACACAAAGCAGTTTCACAGAACTCTTCTGTTTAGTTTTTATGGGAAGATATTCCCGTTTCCAACGAAGGCCTGAAAGGGCTCCAAATATCCACTTGCAGATTCTGCAAAAACACAGTTTCAAAACTGCTCTATCAAAAGGAAGGCTTATCTCTCTGAGTTGAATGCACACATCATAAAGAGCTTTCTGAGAATGCTTCTGCCTTGTTTATATATGAAGATATTTCTTTTTCCACCATAGGCCTCAAATCGCTCCAAATGAACACTTGCAGATTCTACAAAAAGAGTGTTTCATAACTGCTCTAGCAAAGGAAAGGTTCACCTCTGTGAGTTGAACACACACATCACAAAGCAGTTTGTGAGAATGCTTCTGTCCAGTTTTTATGGGAAGATATTCCCGCTTCTAACAAAGGCCTGAAAGAGCTCCAAATATCCACTTGCAGATGCTGCAAAAAGACTCTTTCCAAACTGCTCCATGAAAAGGAAGGTTCAACTCTGTGAGTTGAATGCACACATCATAAAGAAGTTTCAAAGAATGCTTCTGTCTAGGTATTATGTGACGATATTTTCTTTTCCACCATAGGCCTCAAAGCGCTCCAAATGAACACATGTAGATTCTACAAAAAGAGTGTTTCAAAGCTGCTCTTTCAAAAGAAGTGTTCAACTCTGTGAGTTGGATTCATACTTCACAAAGCAGTTTCACAGAACGTTTCTGTTTCGTTTTTATGGGAAGATATTCCCGTTTGCAACGAAGGCCTGAAAGGGCTCTAAGTATCCACTTGCAGATTCTGCCAAAACACAGTTTCAAAACTGCTCTATCAAAAGGAAGGCTTATCTCTCCGAGTTGAATGCACACATCATAAAGAGGTTTCTGAGAATGCTTCTGCCTGGTTTATATGTGAAGATATTTCCTTTTCCACCATAGGCCTCAAAGCGCTCCAAACGAACACTTGCAGATTCTACAAAAAGAGTGTTTCAAAACTGCTCTTTCAAAGGAAGTGTTCAACTCTGTGAGTTGGATTCATACTACACAAAGCAGTTTCACAGAACTCTTCTGTTTAGTTTTTATGGGAAGATATTCCCGTTTCCAACGAAGGCCTGAAAGGGCTCCAAATATCCACTTGCAGATTCTGCAAAAATACAGTTTCAAAACTGCTCTATCAAAAGGAAGGCTTATCTCTCTGAGTTGAATGCACACATCATAAAGAGCTTTCTGAGAATGCTTCTGCCTTGTTTATATATGAAGATATTTCTTTTTCCACCATAGGCCTCAAATCGCTCCAAATGAACACTTGCAGATTCTACAAAAAGAGTGTTTCATAACTGCTCTAGCAAAGGAAAGGTTCACCTCTGTGAGTTGAACACACACATCTCAAAGCAGTTTGTGAGAATGCTTCGGTTTAGTTTTTATGGGAATATATTCCCGCTTCTAGCAAAGGCCTGAAAGAGCTCCAAATATCCACTTGCAGATGCTGCAAAAAGACTCTTTCCAAACTGCTCCATGAAAAAGAAGGTTCAACTCTGTGAGTTGAATGCACACATCATAAAGAAGTTTCAAAGAATGCTTCTGTCTAGGTTTTATGTGAAGATATTTCTTTTTCCAACATAGGCCTCAAAGCGCTCCAAATGAACACTTGCAGATTCTACAAAAAGAGTGTTTCATAACTGCTCTAGCAAAGGAAAGGTTCACCTCTGTGAGTTGAACACACACATCACAAAGCAGTTTGTGAGAATGCTTCTGTCCAGTTTTAATGGGAAGATATTCCCGCTTCTAACAAAGGCCTGAAAGAGCTCCAAATATCCACTTGCAGATGCTGCAAAAAGACTCTTTCCAAACTGCTCCATGAAAAGGAATGTTCAACTCTGTGAGTTGAATGCACACATCATAAAGAAGTTTCAAAGAATGCTTCTGTCTAGGTTTTATGTGAAGATATTTCCCTTTCCACCATAGGCCTCAAAGCGCTCCAAATGAACACATGTAGATTCTACAAAAAGAGTGTTTCAAAGCTGCTCTTTCAAAGGAGGTGTTCAACTCTGTGAGTTGGATTCATACTTCACAAAGCAGTTTCACAGAACGTTTCTGTTTCGTTTTTATGGGAAGATATTCCCGTTTGCAACGAAGGCCTGAAAGGGCTCTAAGTATCCACTTGCAGATTCTGCCAAAACACAGTTTCAAAACTGCTCTATCAAAAGGAAGGCTTATCTCTCCGAGTTGAATGCACACATCATAAAGAGGTTTCTGAGAATGCTTCTGCCTGGTTTATATGTGAAGATATTTCCTTTTCCACCATAGGCCTCAAAGCGCTCCAAACGAACACTTGCAGATTCTACAAAAAGAGTGTTTCAAAACTGCTCTTTCAAAGGAAGTGTTCAACTCTGTGAGTTGGATTCATACTACACAAAGCAGTTTCACAGAACTCTTCTGTTTAGTTTTTATGGGAAGATATTCCCGTTTCCAACGAAGGCCTGAAAGGGCTCCAAATATCCACTTGCAGATTCTGCAAAAACACAGGTTCAAAACTGCTCTATCAAAAGGAAGGCTTATCTCTCTGAGTTGAATGCACACATCATAAAGGGGTTTCTGAGAATGCTTCTGCCTTGTTTATATATGAAGATATTTCTTTTTCCACCATAGGCCTCAAAGCGCTCCAAATGAACACTTGCAGATTCTACAAAAAGAGTGTTTCATAACTGCTCTAGCAAAGGAAAGGTTCACCTCTGTGAGTTGAACACACACATCACAAAGCAGTTTGTGAGAATGCTTCGGTTTAGTTTTTATGGGAAGATATTCCCGCTTCTAACAAAGGCCTGAAAGAGCTCCAAATATCCACTTGCAGATGCTGCAAAAAGACTCTTTCCAAACTGCTCCATGAAAAAGAAGGTTCAACTCTGTGAGTTGAATGCACACATCATAAAGAAGTTTCAAAGAATGCTTCTGTCTAGGTTTTATGTGAAGATATTTCTTTTTCCACCATAGGCCTCAAAGCGCTCCAAATGAACACTTGCAGATTCTACAAAAAGAGTGTTTCATAACTGCTCTAGCAAAGGAAAGGTTCACCTCTGTGAGTTGAACACACACATCACAAAGCAGTTTGTGAGAATGCTTCTGTCCAGTTTTAATGGGAAGATATTCCCGCTTCTAACAAAGGCCTGAAAGAGCTCCAAATATCCACTTGCAGATGCTGCAAAAAGACTCTTTCCAAACTGCTCCATGAAAAGGAAAGTTCAACTCTGTGAGTTGAATGCACACATCATAAAGAAGTTTCAAAGAATGCTTCTGTCTAGGTTTTATGTGACGATGTTTCCTTTTCCACCATAGGCCTCAAAGCGCTCCAAATGAACACATGTAGATTCTACAAAAAGAGTGTTTAAAAGCTGCGCTTTCAAAAGAAGTGTTCAACTCTGTGAGTTGGATTCATACTTCACAAAGCAGTTTCACAGAACGTTTCTGTTTCGTTTTTATGGGAAGATATTCCCGTTTGCAACGAAGGCCTGAAAGGGCTCTAAGTATCCACTTGCAGATTCTGCCAAAACACAGTTTCAAAACTGCTCTATCAAAAGGAAGGCTTATCTCTCCGAGTTGAATGCACACATCATAAAGAGGTTTCTGAGAATGCTTCTGCCTGGTTTATATGTGAAGATATTTCCTTTTCCACCATAGGCCTCAAAGCGCTCCAAACGAACACTTGCAGATTCTACAAAAAGAGTGTTTCAAAACTTCTCTTTCAAAAGAAGTGTTCAACTCTGTGAGTTGGATTCATACTACACAAAGCAGTTTCACAGAACTCTTCTGTTTAGTTTTTATGGGAAGATATTCCCGTTTCCAACGAAGGCCTGAAAGGGCTCCAAATATCCACTTGCAGATTCTGCAAAAACACAGTTTCAAAACTGCTCTATCAAAAGGAAGGCTTATCTCTCTGAGTTGAATGCACACATCATAAAGAGCTTTCTGAGAATGCTTCTGCCTTGTTTATATATGAAGATATTTCTTTTTCCACCATAGGCCTCAAATCGCTCCAAATGAACACTTGCAGATTCTACAAAAAGAGTGTTTCATAACTGCTCTAGCAAAGGAAAGGTTCACCTCTGTGAGTTGAACACACACATCACAAAGCAGTTTGTGAGAATGCTTCTGTCCAGTTTTTATGGGAAGATATTCCCGCTTCTAACAAAGGCCTGAAAGAGCTCCAAATATCCACTTGCAGATGCTGCAAAAAGACTCTTTCCAAACTGCTCCATGAAAAGGAAGGTTCAACTCTGTGAGTTGAATGCACACATCATAAAGAAGTTTCAAAGAATGCTTCTGTCTAGGTATTATGTGACGATATTTCCTTTTCCACCATAGGCCTCAAAGCGCTCCAAATGAACACATGTAGATTCTACAAAAAGAGTGTTTCAAAGCTGCTCTTTCAAAAGAAGTGTTCAACTCTGTGAGTTGGATTCATACTTCACAAAGCAGTTTCACAGAACGTTTCTGTTTCGTTTTTATGGGAAGATATTCCCGTTTGCAACGAAGGCCTGAAAGGGCTCTAAGTATCCACTTGCAGATTCTGCCAAAACACAGTTTCAAAACTGCTCTATCAAAAGGAAGGCTTATCTCTCCGAGTTGAATGCACACATCATAAAGAGGTTTCTGAGAATGCTTCTGCCTGGTTTATATGTGAAGATATTTCCTTTTCCACCATAGGCCTCAAAGCGCTCCAAACGAACACTTGCAGATTCTACAAAAAGAGTGTTTCAAAACTGCTCTTTCAAAGGAAGTGTTCAACTCTGTGAGTTGGATTCATACTACACAAAGCAGTTTCACAGAACTCTTCTGTTTAGTTTTTATGGGAAGATATTCCCGTTTCCAACGAAGGCCTGAAAGGGCTCCAAATATCCACTTGCAGATTCTGCAAAAATACAGTTTCAAAACTGCTCTATCAAAAGGAAGGCTTATCTCTCTGAGTTGAATGCACACATCATAAAGAGCTTTCTGAGAATGCTTCTGCCTTGTTTATATATGAAGATATTTCTTTTTCCACCATAGGCCTCAAATCGCTCCAAATGAACACTTGCAGATTCTACAAAAAGAGTGTTTCATAACTGCTCTAGCAAAGGAAAGGTTAACCTCTGTGAGTTGAACACACACATCTCAAAGCAGTTTGTGAGAATGCTTCGGTTTAGTTTTTATGGGAAGATATTCCCGCTTCTAGCAAAGGCCTGAAAGAGCTCCAAATATCCACTTGCAGATGCTGCAAAAAGACTCTTTCCAAACTGCTCCATGAAAAAGAAGGTTCAACTCTGTGAGTTGAATGCACACATCATAAAGAAGTTTCAAAGAATGCTTCTGTCTAGGTTTTATGTGAAGATATTTCTTTTTCCAACATAGGCCTCAAAGCGCTCCAAATGAACACTTGCAGATTCTACAAAAAGAGTGTTTCATAACTGCTCTAGCAAAGGAAAGGTTCACCTCTGTGAGTTGAACACACACATCACAAAGCAGTTTGTGAGAATGCTTCTGTCCAGTTTTAATGGGAAGATATTCCCGCTTCTAACAAAGGCCTGAAAGAGCTCCAAATATCCACTTGCAGATGCTGCAAAAAGACTCTTTCCAAACTGCTCCATGAAAAGGAAGGTTCAACTCTGTGAGTTGAATGCACACATCATAAAGAAGTTTCAAAGAATGCTTCTGTCTAGGTATTATGTGACGATATTTCCTTTTCCACCATAGGCCTCAAAGCGCTCCAAATGAACACATGTAGATTCTACAAAAAGAGTGTTTCAAAGCTGCTCTTTCAAAAGAAGTGTTCAACTCTGTGAGTTGGATTCATACTTCACAAAGCAGTTTCACAGAACGTTTCTGTTTCGTTTTTATGGGAAGATATTCCCGTTTGCAACGAAGGCCTGAAAGGGCTCTAAGTATCCACTTGCAGATTCTGCCAAAACACAGTTTCAAAACTGCTCTATCAAAAGGAAGGCTTATCTCTCCGAGTTGAATGCACACATCATAAAGAGGTTTCTGAGAATGCTTCTGCCTGGTTTATATGTGAAGATATTTCCTTTTCCACCATAGGCCTCAAAGCGCTCCAAACGAACACTTGCAGATTCTACAAAAAGAGTGTTTCAAAACTGCTCTTTCAAAGGAAGTGTTCAACTCTGTGAGTTGGATTCATACTACACAAAGCAGTTTCACAGAACTCTTCTGTTTAGTTTTTATGGGAAGATATTCCCGTTTCCAACGAAGGCCTGAAAGGGCTCCAAATATCCACTTGCAGATTCTGCAAAAATACAGTTTCAAAACTGCTCTATCAAAAGGAAGGCTTATCTCTCTGAGTTGAATGCACACATCATAAAGAGCTTTCTGAGAATGCTTCTGCCTTGTTTATATATGAAGATATTTCTTTTTCCACCATAGGCCTCAAATCGCTCCAAATGAACACTTGCAGATTCTACAAAAAGAGTGTTTCATAACTGCTCTAGCAAAGGAAAGGTTCACCTCTGTGAGTTGAACACACACATCTCAAAGCAGTTTGTGAGAATGCTTCGGTTTAGTTTTTATGGGAAGATATTCCCGCTTCTAGCAAAGGCCTGAAAGAGCTCCAAATATCCACTTGCAGATGCTGCAAAAAGACTCTTTCCAAACTGCTCCATGAAAAAGAAGGTTCAACTCTGTGAGTTGAATGCACACATCATAAAGAAGTTTCAAAGAATGCTTCTGTCTAGGTTTTATGTGAAGATATTTCTTTTTCCAACATAGGCCTCAAAGCGCTCCAAATGAACACTTGCAGATTCTACAAAAAGAGTGTTTCATAACTGCTCTAGCAAAGGAAAGGTTCACCTCTGTGAGTTGAACACACACATCACAAAGCAGTTTGTGAGAATGCTTCTGTCCAGTTTTAATGGGAAGATATTCCCGCTTCTAACAAAGGCCTGAAAGAGCTCCAAATATCCACTTGCAGATGCTGCAAAAAGACTCTTTCCAAACTGCTCCATGAAAAGGAATGTTCAACTCTGTGAGTTGAATGCACACATCATAAAGAAGTTTCAAAGAATGCTTCTGTCTAGGTTTTATGTGAAGATATTTCCCTTTCCACCATAGGCCTCAAAGCGCTCCAAATGAACACATGTAGATTCTACAAAAAGAGTGTTTCAAAGCTGCTCTTTCAAAGGAAGTGTTCAACTCTGTGAGTTGGATTCATACTTCACAAAGCAGTTTCACAGAACGTTTCTGTTTCGTTTTTATGGGAAGATATTCCCGTTTGCAACGAAGGCCTGAAAGGGCTCTAAGTATCCACTTGCGGATTCTGCCAAAACACAGTTTCAAAACTGCTCTATCCAAAGGAAGGCTTATCTCTCCGAGTTGAATGCACACATCATAAAGAGGTTTCTGAGAATGCTTCTGCCTGGTTTATATGTGAAGATATTTCCTTTTCCACCATAGGCCTCAAAGCGCTCCAAACGAACACTTGCAGATTCTACAAAAAGAGTGTTTCAAAACTGCTCTTTCAAAGGAAGTGTTCAACTCTCTGAGTTGGATTCATACTACACAAAGCAGTTTCACAGAACTCTTCTGTTTAGTTTTTATGGGAAGATATTCCCGTTTCCAACGAAGGCCTGAAAGGGCTCCAAATATCCACTTGCAGATTCTGCAAAAACACAGGTTCAAAACTACTCTATCAAAAGGAAGGCTTATCTCTCTAAGTTGAATGCACACATCATAAAGGGGTTTCTGAGAATGCTTCTGCCTTGTTTATATATGAAGATATTTCTTTTTCCACCATAGGCCTCAAAGCGCTCCAAATGAACACTTGCAGATTCTACAAAAAGAGTGTTTCATAACTGCTCTAGCAAAGGAAAGGTTCACCTCTGTGAGTTGAACACACACATCTCAAAGCAGTTTGTGAGAATGCTTCGGTTTAGTTTTTATGGGAAGATATTCCCGCTTCTAACAAAGGCCTGAAAGAGCTCCAAATATCCACTTGCAGATGCTGCAAAAAGACTCTTTCCAAACTGCTCCATGAAAAAGAAGGTTCAACTCTGTGAGTTGAATGCACACATCATAAAGAAGTTTCAAAGAATGCTTCTGTCTAGGTTTTATGTGAAGATATTTCTTTTTCCACCATAGGCCTCAAAGCGCTCCAAATGAACACTTGCAGATTCTACAAAAAGAGTGTTTCATAACTGCTCTAGCAAAGGAAAGGTTCACCTCTGTGAGTTGAACACACACATCACAAAGCAGTTTGTGAGAATGCTTCTGTCCAGTTTTAATGGGAAGATATTCCCGCTTCTAACAAAGGCCTGAAAGAGCTCCAAATATCCACTTGCAGATGCTGCAAAAAGACTCTTTCCAAACTGCTCCATGAAAAGGAAAGTTCAACTCTGTGAGTTGAATGCACACATCATAAAGAAGTTTCAAAGAATGCTTCTGTCTAGGTTTTATGTGACGATATTTCCTTTTCCACCATAGGCCTCAAAGCGCTCCAAATGAACACATGTAGATTCTACAAAAAGAGTGTTTAAAAGCTGCGCTTTCAAAAGAAGTGTTCAACTCTGTGAGTTGGATTCATACTTCACAAAGCAGTTTCACAGAACGTTTCTGTTTCGTTTTTATGGGAAGATATTCCCGTTTGCAACGAAGGCCTGAAAGGGCTCTAAGTATCCACTTGCAGATTCTGCCAAAACACAGTTTCAAAACTGCTCTATCAAAAGGAAGGCTTATCTCTCCGAGTTGAATGCACACATCATAAAGAGGTTTCTGAGAATGCTTCTGCCTGGTTTATATGTGAAGATATTTCCTTTTCCACCATAGGCCTCAAAGCGCTCCAAACGAACACTTGCAGATTCTACAAAAAGAGTGTTTCAAAACTGCTCTTTCAAAAGAAGTGTTCAACTCTGTGAGTTGGATTCATACTACACAAAGCAGTTTCACAGAACTCTTCTGTTTAGTTTTTATGGGAAGATATTCCCGTTTCCAACGAAGGCCTGAAAGGGCTCCAAATATCCACTTGCAGATTCTGCAAAAACACAGTTTCAAAACTGCTCTATCAAAAGGAAGGCTTATCTCTCTGAGTTGAATGCACACATCATAAAGAGCTTTCTGAGAATGCTTCTGCCTTGTTTATATATGAAGATATTTCTTTTTCCACCATAGGCCTCAAATCGCTCCAAATGAACACTTGCAGATTCTACAAAAAGAGTGTTTCATAACTGCTCTAGCAAAGGAAAGGTTCACCTCTGTGAGTTGAACACACACATCACAAAGCAGTTTGTGAGAATGCTTCTGTCCAGTTTTTATGGGAAGATATTCCCGCTTCTAACAAAGGCCTGAAAGAGCTCCAAATATCCACTTGCAGATGCTGCAAAAAGACTCTTTCCAAACTGCTCCATGAAAAGGAAGGTTCAACTCTGTGAGTTGAATGCACACATCATAAAGAAGTTTCAAAGAATGCTTCTGTCTAGGTATTATGTGACGATATTTCCTTTTCCACCATAGGCCTCAAAGCGCTCCAAATGAACACATGTAGATTCTACAAAAAGAGTGTTTAAAAGCTGCGCTTTCAAAAGAAGTGTTCAACTCTGTGAGTTGGATTCATACTTCACAAAGCAGTTTCACAGAACGTTTCTGTTTCGTTTTTATGGGAAGATATTCCCGTTTGCAACGAAGGCCTGAAAGGGCTCTAACTATCCACTTGCAGATTCTGCCAAAACACAGTTTCAAAACTGCTCTATCAAAAGGAAGGCTTATCTCTCCGAGTTGAATGCACACATCATAAAGAGGTTTCTGAGAATGCTTCTGCCTGGTTTATATGTGAAGATATTTCCTTTTCCACCATAGGCCTCAAAGCGCTCCAAACGAACACTTGCAGATTCTACAAAAAGAGTGTTTCAAAACTGCTCTTTCAAAAGAAGTGTTCAACTCTGTGAGTTGGATTCATACTACACAAAGCAGTTTCACAGAACTCTTCTGTTTAGTTTTTATGGGAAGATATTCCCGTTTCCAACGAAGGCCTGAAAGGGCTCCAAATATCCACTTGCAGATTCTGAAAAAGCACAGTTTCAAAACTGCTCTATCAAAAGGAAGGCTTATCTCTCTGAGTTGAATGCACACATCATAAAGAGCTTTCTGAGAATGCTTCTGCCTTGCTTATATATGAAGATATTTCTTTTTCCACCATAGGCCTCAAATCGCTCCAAATGAACACTTGCAGATTCTACAAAAAGAGTGTTTCATAACTGCTCTAGCAAAGGAAAGGTTCACCTCTGTGAGTTGAACACACACATCACAAAGCAGTTTGTGAGAATGCTTCTGTCCAGTTTTTATGGGAAGATATTCCCGCTTCTAACAAAGGCCTGAAAGAGCTCCAAATATCCACTTGCAGATGCTGCAAAAAGACTCTTTCCAAACTGCTCCATGAAAAGGAAGGTTCAACTCTGTGAGTTGAATGCACACATCATAAAGAAGTTTCAAAGAATGCTTCTGTCTAGGTATTATGTGACGATATTTCCTTTTCCACCATAGGCCTCAAAGCGCTCCAAATGAACACATGTAGATTCTACAAAAAGAGTGTTTCAAAGCTGCTCTTTCAAAAGAAGTGTTCAACTCTGTGAGTTGGATTCATACTTCACAAAGCAGTTTCACAGAACGTTTCTGTTTCGTTTTTATGGGAAGATATTCCCGTTTGCAACGAAGGCCTGAAAGGGCTCTAAGTATCCACTTGCAGATTCTGCCAAAACACAGTTTCAAAACTGCTCTATCAAAAGGAAGGCTTATCTCTCCGAGTTGAATGCACACATCATAAAGAGGTTTCTGAGAATGCTTCTGCCTGGTTTATATGTGAAGATATTTCCTTTTCCACCATAGGCCTCAAAGCGCTCCAAACGAACACTTGCAGATTCTACAAAAAGAGTGTTTCAAAACTGCTCTTTCAAAGGAAGTGTTCAACTCTGTGAGTTGGATTCATACTACACAAAGCAGTTTCACAGAACTCTTCTGTTTAGTTTTTATGGGAAGATATTCCCGTTTCCAACGAAGGCCTGAAAGGGCTCCAAATATCCACTTGCAGATTCTGCAAAAATACAGTTTCAAAACTGCTCTATCAAAAGGAAGGCTTATCTCTCTGAGTTGAATGCACACATCATAAAGAGCTTTCTGAGAATGCTTCTGCCTTGTTTATATATGAAGATATTTCTTTTTCCACCATAGGCCTCAAATCGCTCCAAATGAACACTTGCAGATTCTACAAAAAGAGTGTTTCATAACTGCTCTAGCAAAGGAAAGGTTCACCTCTGTGAGTTGAACACACACATCTCAAAGCAGTTTGTGAGAATGCTTCGGTTTAGTTTTTATGGGAAGATATTCCCGCTTCTAGCAAAGGCCTGAAAGAGCTCCAAATATCCACTTGCAGATGCTGCAAAAAGACTCTTTCCAAACTGCTCCATGAAAAAGAAGGTTCAACTCTGTGAGTTGAATGCACACATCATAAAGAAGTTTCAAAGAATGCTTCTGTCTAGGTTTTATGTGAAGATATTTCTTTTTCCAACATAGGCCTCAAATCGCTCCAAATGAACACTTGCAGATTCTACAAAAAGAGTGTTTCATAACTGCTCTAGCAAAGGAAAGGTTCACCTCTGTGAGTTGAACACACACATCACAAAGCAGTTTGTGAGAATGCTTCTGTCCAGTTTTAATGGGAAGATATTCCCGCTTCTAACAAAGGCCTGAAAGAGCTCCAAATATCCACTTGCAGATGCTGCAAAAAGACTCTTTCCAAACTGCTCCATGAAAAAGAAGGTTCAACTCTGTGAGTTGAATGCACACATCATAAAGAAGTTTCAAAGAATGCTTCTGTCTAGGTTTTATGTGAAGATATTTCCTTTTCCACCATAGGCCTCAAAGCGCTCCAAATGAACACTTGCAGATTCTACAAAAAGAGTGTTTCAAAGCTGCTCTTTCAAAAGAAGTGTTCAACTCTGTGAGTTGGATTCATACTTCACAAAGCAGTTTCACAGAACGCTTCTGTTTAGTTTTTATGGGAAGATATTCCCGTTTCCAACGAAGGCCTGAAAGGGCTCCAAATATACACTTGCAGATTCTGCAACAACACAGTTGCAAAACTGCTCTATCAAAAGGAAGGCTTATCTCTCCGAGTTGAATGCACACATCATAAAGAGGTTTCTGAGAATGCTTCTGCCTGGATTATATGTGAAGATATTTCCTTTTCCACCGTAGGCCTCAAAGCGCTCCAAACGAACACTTGCAGATTCTACAAAAAGAGTGTTTCAAAACTGCTCTTTGAAAGGAAGTGTTCAACTCTGTGAGTTGGATTCATACTACACAAAGCAGTTTCACAGAACTCTTCTGTTTAGTTTTTAATGGAAGATATTCCCGTTTCCAACGAAGGCCTGAAAGGGCTCCAAATACCCACTTGCAGATTCTGCAAAAACACAGTTTCAAAACTGCTCTATCAAAAGGAAGGCTTATCTCTCTGAGTTGAATGCACACATCATAAAGAGCTTTCTGAGAATGCTTCTGCCTTGTTTATATATGAAGATATTTCTTTTTCCACCATAGGCCTCAAATCGCTCCAAATGAACACTTGCAGATTCTACAAAAAGGGTGTTTCATAACTGCTCTAGCAAAGGAAAGGTTCACCTCTGTGAGTTGAACACACACATCACAAAGCAGTTTGTGAGAATGCTTCTGTCCAGTTTTTATGGGAAGATATTCCCGCTTCTAACAAAGGCCTGAAAGAGCTCCAAATATCCACTTGCAGATGCTGCAAAAAGACTCTTTCCAAACTGCTCCATGAAAAGGAAGGTTCAACTCTGTGAGCTGAATGCACACATCATAAAGAAGTTTCAAAGAATGCTTCTGTCTAGGTATTATGTGACGATATTTCCTTTTCCACCATAGGCCTCAAAGCGCTCCAAATGAACACATGTAGATTCTACAAAAAGAGTGTTTCAAAGCTGCTCTTTCAAAAGAAGTGTTCAACTCTGTGAGTTGGATTCATACTTCACAAAGCAGTTTCACAGAACGTTTCTGTTTCGTTTTTATCAGAAGATATTCCCGTTTGCAACGAAGGCCTGAAAGGGCTCCAAGTATCCACTTGCAGATTCTGCCAAAACACAGTTTCAAAACTGCTCTATCAAAAGGAAGGCTTATCTCTCCGAGTTGAATGCACACATCATAAAGAGGTTTCTGAGAATGCTTCTGCCTGGTTTATATGTGAAGATATTTCCTTTTCCACCATAGGCCTCAAAGCGCTCCAAACGAACACTTGCAGATTCTACAAAAAGAGTGTTTCAAAACTGCTCTTTCAAAAGAAGTGTTCAACTCTGTGAGTTGGATTCATACTACACAAAGCAGTTTCACAGAACTCTTCTGTTTAGTTTTTATGGGAAGATATTCCCGTTTCCAACGAAGGCCTGAAAGGGCTCCAAATATCCACTTGCAGATTCTGCAAAAACACAGGTTCAAAACTGCTCTATCAAAAGGAAGGCTTATCTCTCTGAGTTGAATGCACATATCATAAAGGGGTTTCTGAGAATGCTTCTGCCTTGTTTATATATGAAGATATTTCTTTTTCCACCATAGGCCTCAAAGCGCTCCAAATGAACACTTGCAGATTCTACAAAAAGAGTGTTTCATAACTGCTCTAGCAAAGGAAAGGTTCACCTCTGTGAGTTGAACACACACATCACAAAGCAGTTTGTGAGAATGCTTCGGTTTAGTTTTTATGGGAAGATATTCCCGCTTCTAACAAAGGCCTGAAAGAGCTCCAAATATCCACTTGCAGATGCTGCAAAAAGACTCTTTCCAAACTGCTCCATGAAAAAGAAGGTTCAACTCTGTGAGTTGAATGCACACATCATAAAGAAGTTTCAAAGAATGCTTCTGTCTAGGTTTTATGTGAAGATATTTCTTTTTCCACCATAGGCCTCAAAGCGCTCCAAATGAACACTTGCAGATTCTACAAAAAGAGTGTTTCATAACTGCTCTAGCAAAGGAAAGGTTCACCTCTGTGAGTTGAACACACACATCACAAAGCAGTTTGTGAGAATGCTTCTGTCCAGTTTTAATGGGAAGATATTCCCGCTTCTAACAAAGGCCTGAAAGAGCTCCAAATATCCACTTGCAGATGCTGCAAAAAGACTCTTTCCAAACTGCTCCATGAAAAGGAATGTTCATCTCTGTGAGTTGAATGCACACATCATAAAGAAGTTTCAAAGAATGCTTCTGTCTAGGTTTTATGTGAAGATATTTCCCTTTCCACCATAGGCCTCAAAGCGCTCCAAATGAACACTTGCAGATTCTACAAAAAGAGTGTTTCAAAGCTGCTCTTTCAAAAGAAGTGTTCAACTCTGTGAGTTGGATTCATACTTCACAAAGCAGTTTCACAGAACGTTTCTGTTTCGTTTTTATGGGAAGATATTCCCGTTTGCAACCAAAGCCTGAAAGGGCTCTAAGTATCCACTTGTAGAATCTGCCAAAACACACTTTCATAACTGCTCTATCAAAAGGAAGGCTTATCTCTCCGAGTTGAATGCACACATCATAAAGAGGTTTCTGAGAATGCTTCTGCCTGGTTTATATGTGAAGATATTACCTTTTCCACCATAGGCCTCAAAGCGCTCCAAACGAACACTTGCAGATTCTACAAAAAGAGTGTTTCAAAACTGCTCTTTCAAAGGAAGTGTTCAACTCTGTGAGTTGGATTCATACTACACAAAGCAGTTTCACAGAACTCTTCTGTTTAGTTTTTATGGGAAGATATTCCCGTTTCCAACGAAGGCCTGAAAGGGCTCCAAATATCCACTTGCAGATTCTGCAAAAACACAGGTTCAAAACTGCTCTATCAAAAGGAAGGGTTATCTCTCTGAGTTGAATGCACACATCATAAAGGGGTTTCTGAGAATGCTTCTGCCTTGTTTATATATGAAGATATTTCTTTTTCCACCATAGGCCTCAAAGCGCTCCAAATGAACACTTGCAAATTCTACAAAAAGAGTGTTTCATAACTGCTCTAGCAAAGGAAAGGTTCACCTCTGTGAGTTGAACACACACATCACAAAGCAGTTTGTGAGAATGCTTCGGTTTAGTTTTTATGGGAAGATATTCCCGCTTCTAACAAAGGCCTGAAAGAGCTCCAAATATCCACTTGCAGATGCTGCAAAAAGACTCTTTCCAAACTGCTCCATGAAAAAGAAGGTTCAACTCTGTGAGTTGAATGCACACATCATAAAGAAGTTTCAAAGAATGCTTCTGTCTAGGTTTTATGTGAAGATATTTCTTTTTCCACCATAGGCCTCAAAGCGCTCCAAATGAACACTTGCAGATTCTACAAAAAGAGTGTTTCATAACTGCTGTAGCAAAGGAAAGGTTCACCTCTGTGAGTTGAACACACACATCACAAAGCAGTTTGTGAGAATGCTTCTGTCCAGTTTTAATGGGAAGATATTCCCGCTTCTAACAAAGGCCTGAAAGAGCTCCAAATATCCACTTGCAGATGCTGAAAAAGACTCTTTCCAAACTGCTCCATGAAAAGCAATGTTCAACTCTGTGAGTTGAATGCACACATCATAAAGAAGTTTCAAAGAATGCTTCTGTCTAGGTTTTATGTGAAGATATTTCCTTTTCCACCATAGGCCTCAAAGCGCTCCAAACGAACACTTGCAGATTGTACAAAAAGAGTGTTTCAAAACTGCTCTTTCAAAAGAAGTGTTCAACTCTGTGAGTTGGATTCATACTACACAAAGCAGTTTCACAGAACTCTTCTGTTTAGTTTTTATGGGAAGATATTCCCGTTTCCAACGAAGGCCTGAAAGGGCTCCAAATATCCACTTGCAGATTCTGCCAAAACACAGTTTCAAAACTGCTCTATCAAAAGGAAGGCTTATCTCTCTGAGTTGAATGCACACATCATAAAGAGCTTTCTGAGAATGCTTCTGCCTTGTTTATATATGAAGATATTTCTTTTTCCACCATAGGCCTCAAATCGCTCCAAATGAACACTTGCAGATTCTACAAAAAGAGTGTTTCATAACTGCTCTAGCAAAGGAAAGGTTCACCTCTGTGAGTTGAACACACACATCACAAAGCAGTTTGTGAGAATGCTTCTGTCCAGTTTTTATGGGAAGATATTCCCGCTTCTAACAAAGGCCTGAAAGAGCTCCAAATATCCACTTGCAGATGCTGCAAAAAGACTCTTTCCAAACTGCTCCATGAAAAGGAAGGTTCAACTCTGTGAGTTGAATGCACACATCATAAAGAAGTTTCAAAGAATGCTTCTGTCTAGGTATTATGTGACGATATTTCCTTTTCCACCATAGGCCTCAAAGCGCTCCAAATGAACACATGTAGATTCTACAAAAAGAGTGTTTCAAAGCTGCTCTTTCAAAAGAAGTGTTCAACTCTGTGAGTTGGATTCATACTTCACAAAGCAGTTTCACAGAACGTTTCTGTTTCGTTTTTATGGGAAGATATTCCCGTTTGCAACGAAGGCCTGAAAGGGCTCTAAGTATCCACTTGCAGATTCTGCCAAAACACAGTTTCAAAACTGCTCTATCAAAAGGAAGGCTTATCTCTCCGAGTTGAATGCACACATCATAAAGAGGTTTCTGAGAATGCTTCTGCCTGGTTTATATGTGAAGATATTTCCTTTTCCACCATAGGCCTCAAAGCGCTCCAAACGAACACTTGCAGATTCTACAAAAAGAGTGTTTCAAAACTGCACTTTCAAAGGAAGTGTTCAACTCTGTGAGTTGGATTCATACTACACAAAGCAGTTTCACAGAACTCTTCTGTTTAGTTTTTATGGGAAGATATTCCCGTTTCCAACGAAGGCCTGAAAGGGCTCCAAATATCCACTTGCAGATTCTGCAAAAATACAGTTTCAAAACTGCTCTATCAAAAGGAAGGCTTATCTCTCTGAGTTGAATGCACACATCATAAAGAGCTTTCTGAGAATGCTTCTGCCTTGTTTATATATGAAGATATTTCTTTTTCCACCATAGGCCTCAAATCGCTCCAAATGAACACTTGCAGATTCTACAAAAAGAGTGTTTCATAACTGCTCTAGCAAAGGAAAGGTTCACCTCTGTGAGTTGAACACACACATCTCAAAGCAGTTTGTGAGAATGCTTCGGTTTAGTTTTTATGGGAAGATATTCCCGCTTCTAGCAAAGGCCTGAAAGAGCTCCAAATATCCACTTGCAGATGCTGCAAAAAGACTCTTTCCAAACTGCTCCATGAAAAAGAAGGTTCAACTCTGTGAGTTGAATGCACACATCATAAAGAAGTTTCAAAGAATGCTTCTGTCTAGGTTTTATGTGAAGATATTTCTTTTTCCAACAGAGGCCTCAAAGCGCTCCAAATGAACACTTGCAGATTCTACAAAAAGAGTGTTTCATAACTGCTCTAGCAAAGGAAAGGTTCACCTCTGTGAGTTGAACACACACATCACAAAGCAGTTTGTGAGAATGCTTCTGTCCAGTTTTAATGGGAAGATATTCCCGCTTCTAACAAAGGCCTGAAAGAGCTCCAAATATCCACTTGCAGATGCTGCAAAAAGACTCTTTCCAAACTGCTCCATGAAAAGGAATGTTCAACTCTGTGAGTTGAATGCACACATCATAAAGAAGTTTCAAAGAATGCTTCTGTCTAGGTTTTATGTGAAGATATTTCCCTTTCCACCATAGGCCTCAAAGCGCTCCAAATGAACACTTGCAGATTCTACAAAAAGAGTGTTTCAAAGCTGCTCTTTCAAAAGAAGTGTTCAACTCTGTGAGTTGGATTCATACTTCACAAAGCAGTTTCACAGAACGTTTCTGTTTCGTTTTTATGGGAAGATATTCCCGTTTGCAACGAAAGCCTGAAAGGGCTCTAAGTATCCACTTGCAGATTCTGCCAAAACACACTTTCAAAACTGCTCTATCAAAAGGAAGGCTTATCTCTCAGAGTTGAATGCACACATCATAAAGAGGTTTCTGAGAATGCTTCTGCCTGGTTTATATGTGAAGATATTTCCTTTTCCACCATAGGCCTCAAAGCGCTCCAAACGAACACTTGCAGATTCTACAAAAAGAGTGTTTCAAAACTGCTCTTTCAAAGGAAGTGTTCAACTCTGTGAGTTGGATTCATACTACACAAAGCAGTTTCACAGAACTCTTCTGTTTAGTTTTTATGGGAAGATATTCCCGTTTCCAACGAAAGCCTGAAAGGGCTCCAAATATCCACTTGCAGATTCTGCAAAAACACAGGTTCAAAACTGCTCTATCAAAAGGAAGGCTTATCTCTCTGAGTTGAATGCACACATCATAAAGGGGTTTCTGAGAATGCTTCTGCCTTGTTTATATATGAAGATATTTCTTTTTCCACCATAGGCCTCAAATCGCTCCAAATGAACACTTGCAGATTCTACAAAAAGAGTGTTTCATAACTGCTCTAGCAAAGGAAAGGTTCACCTCTGTGAGTTGAACACACACATCACAAAGCAGTTTGTGAGAATGCTTCGGTTTAGTTTTTATGGGAAGATATTCCCGCTTCTAACAAAGGCCTGAAAGAGCTCCAAATATCCACTTGCAGATGCTGCAAAAAGACTCTTTCCAAACTGCTCCATGAAAAAGAAGGTTCAACTCTGTGAGTTGAATGCACACATCATAAAGAAGTTTCAAAGAATGCTTCTGTCTAGGTTTTATGTGAAGATATTTCTTTTTCCACCATAGGCCTCAAAGCGCTCCAAATGAATACTTGCAGATTCTACAAAAAGAGTGTTTCATAACTGCTCTAGCAAAGGAAAGGTTCACCTCTGTGAGTTGAACACACACATCACAAAGCAGTTTGTGAGAATGCTTCTGTCCAGTTTTAATGGGAAGATATTCCCGCTTCTAACAAAGGCCTGAAAGAGCTCCAAATATCCACTTGCAGATGCTGCAAAAAGACTCTTTCCAAACTGCTCCATGAAAAGGAAAGTTCAACTCTGTGAGTTGAATGCACACATCATAAAGAAGTTTCAAAGAATGCTTCTGTCTAGGTTTTATGTGACGATATTTCCTTTTCCACCATAGGCCTCAAAGCGCTCCAAATGAACACATGTAGATTCTACAAAAAGAGTGTTTAAAAGCTGCGCTTTCAAAAGAAGTGTTCAACTCTGTGAGTTGGATTCATACTTCACAAAGCAGTTTCACAGAACGTTTCTGTTTCGTTTTTATGGGAAGATATTCCCGTTTGCAACGAAGGCCTGAAAGGGCTCTAAGTATCCACTTGCAGATTCTGCCAAAACACAGTTTCAAAACTGCTCTATCAAAAGGAAGGCTTATCTCTCCGAGTTGAATGCACACATCATAAAGAGGTTTCTGAGAATGCTTCTGCCTGGTTTATATGTGAAGATATTTCCTTTTCCACCATAGGCCTCAAAGCGCTCCAAACGAACACTTGCAGATTCTACAAAAAGAGTGTTTCAAAACTGCTCTTTCAAAAGAAGTGTTCAACTCTGTGAGTTGGATTCATACTACACAAAGCAGTTTCACAGAACTCTTCTGTTTAGTTTTTATGGGAAGATATTCCCGTTTCCAACGAAGGCCTGAAAGGGCTCCAAATATCCACTTGCAGATTCTGCAAAAACACAGTTTCAAAACTGCTCTATCAAAAGGAAGGCTTATCTCTCTGAGTTGAATGCACACATCTTAAAGAGCTTTCTGAGAATGCTTCTGCCTTGTTTATATATGAAGATATTTCTTTTTCCACCATAGGCCTCAAATCGCTCCAAATGAACACTTGCAGATTCTACAAAAAGAGTGTTTCATAACTGCTCTAGCAAAGGAAAGGTTCACCTCTGTGAGTTGAACACACACATCACAAAGCAGTTTGTGAGAATGCTTCTGTCCAGTTTTAATGGGAAGATATTCCCGCTTCTAACAAAGGCCTGAAAGAGCTCCAAATATCCACTTGCAGATGCTGCAAAAAGACTCTTTCCAAACTGCTCCATGAAAAGGAAGGTTCAACTCTGTGAGTTGAATGCACACATCATAAAGAAGTTTCAAAGAATGCTTCTGTCTAGGTTTTATGTGAAGATATTTCCCTTTCCACCATAGCCCTCAAAGCGCTCCAAATGAACACATGTAGATTCTACAAAAAGAGTGTTTCAAAGCTGCTCTTTCAAAGGAAGTGTTCAACTCTGTGAGTTGGATTCATACTTCACAAAGCAGTTTCACAGAACGTTTCTGTTTCGTTTTTATGGGAAGATATTCCCGTTTGCAACGAAGGCCTGAAAGGGCTCTAAGTATCCACTTGCAGATTCTGCCAAAACACAGTTTCAAAACTGCTCTATCAAAAGGAAGGCTTATCTCTCCGAGTTGAATGCACACATCATAAAGAGGTTTCTGAGAATGCTTCTGCCTGGTTTATATGTGAAGATATTTCCTTTTCCACCATAGGCCTCAAAGCGCTCCAAACGAACACTTGCAGATTCTACAAAAAGAGTGTTTCAAAACTGCTCTTTCAAAGGAAGTGTTCAACTCTGTGAGTTGGATTCATACTACACAAAGCAGTTTCACAGAACTCTTCTGTTTAGTTTTTATGGGAAGATATTCCCGTTTCCAACGAAGGCCTGAAAGGGCTCCAAATATCCACTTGCAGATTCTGCAAAAACACAGGTTCAAAACTGCTCTATCAAAAGGAAGGCTTATCTCTCTGAGTTGAATGCACACATCATAAAGGGGTTTCTGAGAATGCTTCTGCCTTGTTTATATATGAAGATATTTCTTTTTCCACCATAGGCCTCAAAGCGCTCCAAATGAACACTTGCAGATTCTACAAAAAGAGTGTTTCATAACTGCTCTAGCAAAGGAAAGGTTCACCTCTGTGAGTTGAACACACACATCTCAAAGCAGTTTGTGAGAATGCTTCGGTTTAGTTTTTATGGGAAGATATTCCCGCTTCTAGCAAAGGCCTGAAAGAGCTCCAAATATCCACTTGCAGATGCTGCAAAAAGACTCTTTCCAAACTGCTCCATGAAAAAGAAGGTTCAACTCTGTGAGTTGAATGCACACATCATAAAGAAGTTTCAAAGAATGCTTCTGTCTAGGTTTTATGTGAAGATATTTCTTTTTCCAACATAGGCCTCAAAGCGCTCCAAATGAACACTTGCAGATTCTACAAAAAGAGTGTTTCATAACTGCTCTAGCAAAGGAAAGGTTCACCTCTGTGAGTTGAACACACACATCACAAAGCAGTTTGTGAGAATGCTTCTGTCCAGTTTTAATGGGAAGATATTCCCGCTTCTAACAAAGGCCTGAAAGAGCTCCAAATATCCACTTGCAGATGCTGCAAAAAGACTCTTTCCAAACTGCTCCATGAAAAGGAATGTTCAACTCTGTGAGTTGAATGCACACATCATAAAGAAGTTTCAAAGAATGCTTCTGTCTAGGTTTTATGTGAAGATATTTCCCTTTCCACCATAGGCCTCAAAGCGCTCCAAATGAACACTTGCAGATTCTACAAAAAGAGTGTTTCAAAGCTGCTCTTTCAAAAGAAGTGTTCAACTCTGTGAGTTGGATTCATACTTCACAAAGCAGTTTCACAGAACGTTTCTGTTTCGTTTTTATGGGAAGATATTCCCGTTTGCAACCAAAGCCTGAAAGGGCTCTAAGTATCCACTTGCAGATTCTGCCAAAACACAGTTTCAAAACTGCTCTATCAAAAGGAAGGCTTATCTCTCCGAGTTGAATGCACACATCATAAAGAGGTTTCTGAGAATGCTTCTGCCTGGTTTATATGTGAAGATATTTCCTTTTCCACCATAGGCCTCAAAGCGCTCCAAACGAACACTTGCAGATTCTACAAAAAGAGTGTTTCAAAACTGCTCTTTCAAAGGAAGTGTTCAACTCTGTGAGTTGGATTCATACTACACAAAGCAGTTTCACAGAACTCTTCTGTTTAGTTTTTATGGGAAGATATTCCCGTTTCCAACGAAGGCCTGAAAGGGCTCCAAATATCCACTTGCAGATTCTGCAAAAACACAGTTTCAAAACTGCTCTATCAAAAGGAAGGCTTATCTCTCTGAGTTGAATGCACACATCATAAAGAGCTTTCTGAGAATGCTTCTGCCTTGTTTATATATGAAGATATTTCTTTTTCCACCATAGGCCTCAAATCGCTCCAAATGAACACTTGCAGATTCTACAAAAAGAGTGTTTCATAACTGCTCTAGCAAAGGAAAGGTTCACCTCTGTGAGTTGAACACACACATCACAAAGCAGTTTGTGAGAATGCTTCGGTTTAGTTTTTATGGGAAGATATTCCCGCTTCTAACAAAGGCCTGAAAGAGCTCCAAATATCCACTTGCAGATGCTGCAAAAAGACTCTTTCCAAACTGCTCCATGAAAAAGAAGGTTCAACTCTGTGAGTTGAATGCACACATCATAAAGAAGTTTCAAAGAATGCTTCTGTCTAGGTTTTATGTGAAGATATTTCTTTTTCCAACATAGGCCTCAAAGCGCTCCAAATGAACACTTGCAGATTCTACAAAAAGAGTGTTTCAAAGCTGCTCTTTCAAAAGAAGTGTTCAACTCTGTGAGTTGGATTCATACTTCACAAAGCAGTTTCACAGAACGTTTCTGTTTCGTTTTTATGGGAAGATATTCCCGTTTGCAACGAAAGCCTGAAAGGGCTCTAAGTATCCACTTGCAGATTCTGCCAAAACACACTTTCAAAACTGCTCTATCAAAAGGAAGGCTTATCTCTCAGAGTTGAATGCACACATCATAAAGAGGTTTCTGAGAATGCTTCTGCCTGGTTTATATGTGAAGATATTTCCTTTTCCACCATAGGCCTCAAAGCGCTCCAAACGAACACTTGCAGATTCTACAAAAAGAGTGTTTCAAAACTGCTCTTTCAAAGGAAGTGTTCAACTCTGTGAGTTGGATTCATACTACACAAAGCAGTTTCACAGAACTCTTCTGTTTAGTTTTTATGGGAAGATATTCCCGTTTCCAACGAAAGCCTGAAAGGGCTCCAAATATCCACTTGCAGATTCTGCAAAAACACAGGTTCAAAACTGCTCTATCAAAAGGAAGGCTTATCTCTCTGAGTTGAATGCACACATCATAAAGGGGTTTCTGAGAATGCTTCTGCCTTGTTTATATATGAAGATATTTCTTTTTCCACCATAGGCCTCAAAGCGCTCCAAATGAACACTTGCAGATTCTACAAAAAGAGTGTTTCATAACTGCTCTAGCAAAGGAAAGGTTCACCTCTGTGAGTTGAACACACACATCACAAAGCAGTTTGTGAGAATGCTTCGGTTTAGTTTTTATGGGAAGATATTCCCGCTTCTAACAAAGGCCTGAAAGAGCTCCAAATATCCACTTGCAGATGCTGCAAAAAGACTCTTTCCAAACTGCTCCATGAAAAAGAAGGTTCAACTCTGTGAGTTGAATGCACACATCATAAAGAAGTTTCAAAGAATGCTTCTGTCTAGGTTTTATGTGAAGATATTTCTTTTTCCACCATAGGCCTCAAAGCGCTCCAAATGAACACTTGCAGATTCTACAAAAAGAGTGTTTCATAACTGCTCTAGCAAAGGAAAGGTTCACCTCTGTGAGTTGAACACACACATCACAAAGCAGTTTGTGAGAATGCTTCTGTCCAGTTTTAATGGGAAGATATTCCCGCTTCTAACAAAGGCCTGAAAGAGCTCCAAATATCCACTTGCAGATGCTGAAAAAGACTCTTTCCAAACTGCTCCATGAAAAGCAATGTTCAACTCTGTGAGTTGAATGCACACATCATAAAGAAGTTTCAAAGAATGCTTCTGTCTAGGTTTTATGTGACGATATTTCCTTTTCCACCATAGGCCTCAAAGCGCTCCAAATGAACACATGTAGATTCTACAAAAAGAGTGTTTAAAAGCTGCGCTTTCAAAAGAAGTGTTCAACTCTGTGAGTTGGATTCATACTTCACAAAGCAGTTTCACAGAACGTTTCTGTTTCGTTTTTATGGGAAGATATTCCCGTTTGCAACGAAGGCCTGAAAGGGCTCTAAGTATCCACTTGCAGATTCTGCCAAAACACAGTTTCAAAACTGCTCTATCAAAAGGAAGGCTTATCTCTCCGAGTTGAATGCACACATCATAAAGAGGTTTCTGAGAATGCTTCTGCCTGGTTTATATGTGAAGATATTTCCTTTTCCACCATAGGCCTCAAAGCGCTCCAAACGAACACTTGCAGATTCTACAAAAAGAGTGTTTCAAAACTTCTCTTTCAAAAGAAGTGTTCAACTCTGTGAGTTGGATTCATACTACACAAAGCAGTTTCACAGAACTCTTCTGTTTAGTTTTTATGGGAAGATATTCCCGTTTCCAACGAAGGCCTGAAAGGGCTCCAAATATCCACTTGCAGATTCTGCAAAAACACAGTTTCAAAACTGCTCTATCAAAAGGAAGGCTTATCTCTCTGAGTTGAATGCACACATCATAAAGAGCTTTCTGAGAATGCTTCTGCCTTGTTTATATATGAAGATATTTCTTTTTCCACCATAGGCCTCAAATCGCTCCAAATGAACACTTGCAGATTCTACAAAAAGAGTGTTTCATAACTGCTCTAGCAAAGGAAAGGTTCACCTCTGTGAGTTGAACACACACATCACAAAGCAGTTTGTGAGAATGCTTCTGTCCAGTTTTTATGGGAAGATATTCCCGCTTCTAACAAAGGCCTGAAAGAGCTCCAAATATCCACTTGCAGATGCTGCAAAAAGACTCTTTCCAAACTGCTCCATGAAAAGGAAGGTTCAACTCTGTGAGTTGAATGCACACATCATAAAGAAGTTTCAAAGAATGCTTCTGTCTAGGTATTATGTGACGATATTTTCTTTTCCACCATAGGCCTCAAAGCGCTCCAAATGAACACATGTAGATTCTACAAAAAGAGTGTTTCAAAGCTGCTCTTTCAAAAGAAGTGTTCAACTCTGTGAGTTGGATTCATACTTCACAAAGCAGTTTCACAGAACGTTTCTGTTTCGTTTTTATGGGAAGATATTCCCGTTTGCAACGAAGGCCTGAAAGGGCTCTAAGTATCCACTTGCAGATTCTGCCAAAACACAGTTTCAAAACTGCTCTATCAAAAGGAAGGCTTATCTCTCCGAGTTGAATGCACACATCATAAAGAGGTTTCTGAGAATGCTTCTGCCTGGTTTATATGTGAAGATATTTCCTTTTCCACCATAGGCCTCAAAGCGCTCCAAACGAACACTTGCAGATTCTACAAAAAGAGTGTTTCAAAACTGCTCTTTCAAAGGAAGTGTTCAACTCTGTGAGTTGGATTCATACTACACAAAGCAGTTTCACAGAACTCTTCTGTTTAGTTTTTATGGGAAGATATTCCCGTTTCCAACGAAGGCCTGAAAGGGCTCCAAATATCCACTTGCAGATTCTGCAAAAATACAGTTTCAAAACTGCTCTATCAAAAGGAAGGCTTATCTCTCTGAGTTGAATGCACACATCATAAAGAGCTTTCTGAGAATGCTTCTGCCTTGTTTATATATGAAGATATTTCTTTTTCCACCATAGGCCTCAAATCGCTCCAAATGAACACTTGCAGATTCTACAAAAAGAGTGTTTCATAACTGCTCTAGCAAAGGAAAGGTTCACCTCTGTGAGTTGAACACACACATCTCAAAGCAGTTTGTGAGAATGCTTCGGTTTAGTTTTTATGGGAATATATTCCCGCTTCTAGCAAAGGCCTGAAAGAGCTCCAAATATCCACTTGCAGATGCTGCAAAAAGACTCTTTCCAAACTGCTCCATGAAAAAGAAGGTTCAACTCTGTGAGTTGAATGCACACATCATAAAGAAGTTTCAAAGAATGCTTCTGTCTAGGTTTTATGTGAAGATATTTCTTTTTCCAACATAGGCCTCAAAGCGCTCCAAATGAACACTTGCAGATTCTACAAAAAGAGTGTTTCATAACTGCTCTAGCAAAGGAAAGGTTCACCTCTGTGAGTTGAACACACACATCACAAAGCAGTTTGTGAGAATGCTTCTGTCCAGTTTTAATGGGAAGATATTCCCGCTTCTAACAAAGGCCTGAAAGAGCTCCAAATATCCACTTGCAGATGCTGCAAAAAGACTCTTTCCAAACTGCTCCATGAAAAGGAATGTTCAACTCTGTGAGTTGAATGCACACATCATAAAGAAGTTTCAAAGAATGCTTCTGTCTAGGTTTTATGTGAAGATATTTCCCTTTCCACCATAGGCCTCAAAGCGCTCCAAATGAACACATGTAGATTCTACAAAAAGAGTGTTTCAAAGCTGCTCTTTCAAAGGAGGTGTTCAACTCTGTGAGTTGGATTCATACTTCACAAAGCAGTTTCACAGAACGTTTCTGTTTCGTTTTTATGGGAAGATATTCCCGTTTGCAACGAAGGCCTGAAAGGGCTCTAAGTATCCACTTGCAGATTCTGCCAAAACACAGTTTCAAAACTGCTCTATCAAAAGGAAGGCTTATCTCTCCGAGTTGAATGCACACATCATAAAGAGGTTTCTGAGAATGCTTCTGCCTGGTTTATATGTGAAGATATTTCCTTTTCCACCATAGGCCTCAAAGCGCTCCAAACGAACACTTGCAGATTCTACAAAAAGAGTGTTTCAAAACTGCTCTTTCAAAGGAAGTGTTCAACTCTGTGAGTTGGATTCATACTACACAAAGCAGTTTCACAGAACTCTTCTGTTTAGTTTTTATGGGAAGATATTCCCGTTTCCAACGAAGGCCTGAAAGGGCTCCAAATATCCACTTGCAGATTCTGCAAAAACACAGGTTCAAAACTGCTCTATCAAAAGGAAGGCTTATCTCTCTGAGTTGAATGCACACATCATAAAGGGGTTTCTGAGAATGCTTCTGCCTTGTTTATATATGAAGATATTTCTTTTTCCACCATAGGCCTCAAAGCGCTCCAAATGAACACTTGCAGATTCTACAAAAAGAGTGTTTCATAACTGCTCTAGCAAAGGAAAGGTTCACCTCTGTGAGTTGAACACACACATCACAAAGCAGTTTGTGAGAATGCTTCGGTTTAGTTTTTATGGGAAGATATTCCCGCTTCTAACAAAGGCCTGAAAGAGCTCCAAATATCCACTTGCAGATGCTGCAAAAAGACTCTTTCCAAACTGCTCCATGAAAAAGAAGGTTCAACTCTGTGAGTTGAATGCACACATCATAAAGAAGTTTCAAAGAATGCTTCTGTCTAGGTTTTATGTGAAGATATTTCTTTTTCCACCATAGGCCTCAAAGCGCTCCAAATGAACACTTGCAGATTCTACAAAAAGAGTGTTTCATAACTGCTCTAGCAAAGGAAAGGTTCACCTCTGTGAGTTGAACACACACATCACAAAGCAGTTTGTGAGAATGCTTCTGTCCAGTTTTAATGGGAAGATATTCCCGCTTCTAACAAAGGCCTGAAAGAGCTCCAAATATCCACTTGCAGATGCTGCAAAAAGACTCTTTCCAAACTGCTCCATGAAAAGGAAAGTTCAACTCTGTGAGTTGAATGCACACATCATAAAGAAGTTTCAAAGAATGCTTCTGTCTAGGTTTTATGTGACGATGTTTCCTTTTCCACCATAGGCCTCAAAGCGCTCCAAATGAACACATGTAGATTCTACAAAAAGAGTGTTTAAAAGCTGCGCTTTCAAAAGAAGTGTTCAACTCTGTGAGTTGGATTCATACTTCACAAAGCAGTTTCACAGAACGTTTCTGTTTCGTTTTTATGGGAAGATATTCCCGTTTGCAACGAAGGCCTGAAAGGGCTCTAAGTATCCACTTGCAGATTCTGCCAAAACACAGTTTCAAAACTGCTCTATCAAAAGGAAGGCTTATCTCTCCGAGTTGAATGCACACATCATAAAGAGGTTTCTGAGAATGCTTCTGCCTGGTTTATATGTGAAGATATTTCCTTTTCCACCATAGGCCTCAAAGCGCTCCAAACGAACACTTGCAGATTCTACAAAAAGAGTGTTTCAAAACTTCTCTTTCAAAAGAAGTGTTCAACTCTGTGAGTTGGATTCATACTACACAAAGCAGTTTCACAGAACTCTTCTGTTTAGTTTTTATGGGAAGATATTCCCGTTTCCAACGAAGGCCTGAAAGGGCTCCAAATATCCACTTGCAGATTCTGCAAAAACACAGTTTCAAAACTGCTCTATCAAAAGGAAGGCTTATCTCTCTGAGTTGAATGCACACATCATAAAGAGCTTTCTGAGAATGCTTCTGCCTTGTTTATATATGAAGATATTTCTTTTTCCACCATAGGCCTCAAATCGCTCCAAATGAACACTTGCAGATTCTACAAAAAGAGTGTTTCATAACTGCTCTAGCAAAGGAAAGGTTCACCTCTGTGAGTTGAACACACACATCACAAAGCAGTTTGTGAGAATGCTTCTGTCCAGTTTTTATGGGAAGATATTCCCGCTTCTAACAAAGGCCTGAAAGAGCTCCAAATATCCACTTGCAGATGCTGCAAAAAGACTCTTTCCAAACTGCTCCATGAAAAGGAAGGTTCAACTCTGTGAGTTGAATGCACACATCATAAAGAAGTTTCAAAGAATGCTTCTGTCTAGGTATTATGTGACGATATTTCCTTTTCCACCATAGGCCTCAAAGCGCTCCAAATGAACACATGTAGATTCTACAAAAAGAGTGTTTCAAAGCTGCTCTTTCAAAAGAAGTGTTCAACTCTGTGAGTTGGATTCATACTTCACAAAGCAGTTTCACAGAACGTTTCTGTTTCGTTTTTATGGGAAGATATTCCCGTTTGCAACGAAGGCCTGAAAGGGCTCTAAGTATCCACTTGCAGATTCTGCCAAAACACAGTTTCAAAACTGCTCTATCAAAAGGAAGGCTTATCTCTCCGAGTTGAATGCACACATCATAAAGAGGTTTCTGAGAATGCTTCTGCCTGGTTTATATGTGAAGATATTTCCTTTTCCACCATAGGCCTCAAAGCGCTCCAAACGAACACTTGCAGATTCTACAAAAAGAGTGTTTCAAAACTGCTCTTTCAAAGGAAGTGTTCAACTCTGTGAGTTGGATTCATACTACACAAAGCAGTTTCACAGAACTCTTCTGTTTAGTTTTTATGGGAAGATATTCCCGTTTCCAACGAAGGCCTGAAAGGGCTCCAAATATCCACTTGCAGATTCTGCAAAAATACAGTTTCAAAACTGCTCTATCAAAAGGAAGGCTTATCTCTCTGAGTTGAATGCACACATCATAAAGAGCTTTCTGAGAATGCTTCTGCCTTGTTTATATATGAAGATATTTCTTTTTCCACCATAGGCCTCAAATCGCTCCAAATGAACACTTGCAGATTCTACAAAAAGAGTGTTTCATAACTGCTCTAGCAAAGGAAAGGTTCACCTCTGTGAGTTGAACACACACATCTCAAAGCAGTTTGTGAGAATGCTTCGGTTTAGTTTTTATGGGAAGATATTCCCGCTTCTAGCAAAGGCCTGAAAGAGCTCCAAATATCCACTTGCAGATGCTGCAAAAAGACTCTTTCCAAACTGCTCCATGAAAAAGAAGGTTCAACTCTGTGAGTTGAATGCACACATCATAAAGAAGTTTCAAAGAATGCTTCTGTCTAGGTTTTATGTGAAGATATTTCTTTTTCCAACATAGGCCTCAAAGCGCTCCAAATGAACACTTGCAGATTCTACAAAAAGAGTGTTTCATAACTGCTCTAGCAAAGGAAAGGTTCACCTCTGTGAGTTGAACACACACATCACAAAGCAGTTTGTGAGAATGCTTCTGTCCAGTTTTAATGGGAAGATATTCCCGCTTCTAACAAAGGCCTGAAAGAGCTCCAAATATCCACTTGCAGATGCTGCAAAAAGACTCTTTCCAAACTGCTCCATGAAAAGGAAGGTTCAACTCTGTGAGTTGAATGCACACATCATAAAGAAGTTTCAAAGAATGCTTCTGTCTAGGTATTATGTGACGATATTTCCTTTTCCACCATAGGCCTCAAAGCGCTCCAAATGAACACATGTAGATTCTACAAAAAGAGTGTTTCAAAGCTGCTCTTTCAAAAGAAGTGTTCAACTCTGTGAGTTGGATTCATACTTCACAAAGCAGTTTCACAGAACGTTTCTGTTTCGTTTTTATGGGAAGATATTCCCGTTTGCAACGAAGGCCTGAAAGGGCTCTAAGTATCCACTTGCAGATTCTGCCAAAACACAGTTTCAAAACTGCTCTATCAAAAGGAAGGCTTATCTCTCCGAGTTGAATGCACACATCATAAAGAGGTTTCTGAGAATGCTTCTGCCTGGTTTATATGTGAAGATATTTCCTTTTCCACCATAGGCCTCAAAGCGCTCCAAACGAACACTTGCAGATTCTACAAAAAGAGTGTTTCAAAACTGCTCTTTCAAAGGAAGTGTTCAACTCTGTGAGTTGGATTCATACTACACAAAGCAGTTTCACAGAACTCTTCTGTTTAGTTTTTATGGGAAGATATTCCCGTTTCCAACGAAGGCCTGAAAGGGCTCCAAATATCCACTTGCAGATTCTGCAAAAATACAGTTTCAAAACTGCTCTATCAAAAGGAAGGCTTATCTCTCTGAGTTGAATGCACACATCATAAAGAGCTTTCTGAGAATGCTTCTGCCTTGTTTATATATGAAGATATTTCTTTTTCCACCATAGGCCTCAAATCGCTCCAAATGAACACTTGCAGATTCTACAAAAAGAGTGTTTCATAACTGCTCTAGCAAAGGAAAGGTTCACCTCTGTGAGTTGAACACACACATCTCAAAGCAGTTTGTGAGAATGCTTCGGTTTAGTTTTTATGGGAAGATATTCCCGCTTCTAGCAAAGGCCTGAAAGAGCTCCAAATATCCACTTGCAGATGCTGCAAAAAGACTCTTTCCAAACTGCTCCATGAAAAAGAAGGTTCAACTCTGTGAGTTGAATGCACACATCATAAAGAAGTTTCAAAGAATGCTTCTGTCTAGGTTTTATGTGAAGATATTTCTTTTTCCAACATAGGCCTCAAAGCGCTCCAAATGAACACTTGCAGATTCTACAAAAAGAGTGTTTCATAACTGCTCTAGCAAAGGAAAGGTTCACCTCTGTGAGTTGAACACACACATCACAAAGCAGTTTGTGAGAATGCTTCTGTCCAGTTTTAATGGGAAGATATTCCCGCTTCTAACAAAGGCCTGAAAGAGCTCCAAATATCCACTTGCAGATGCTGCAAAAAGACTCTTTCCAAACTGCTCCATGAAAAGGAATGTTCAACTCTGTGAGTTGAATGCACACATCATAAAGAAGTTTCAAAGAATGCTTCTGTCTAGGTTTTATGTGAAGATATTTCCCTTTCCACCATAGGCCTCAAAGCGCTCCAAATGAACACATGTAGATTCTACAAAAAGAGTGTTTCAAAGCTGCTCTTTCAAAGGAAGTGTTCAACTCTGTGAGTTGGATTCATACTTCACAAAGCAGTTTCACAGAACGTTTCTGTTTCGTTTTTATGGGAAGATATTCCCGTTTGCAACGAAGGCCTGAAAGGGCTCTAAGTATCCACTTGCGGATTCTGCCAAAACACAGTTTCAAAACTGCTCTATCAAAAGGAAGGCTTATCTCTCCGAGTTGAATGCACACATCATAAAGAGGTTTCTGAGAATGCTTCTGCCTGGTTTATATGTGAAGATATTTCCTTTTCCACCATAGGCCTCAAAGCGCTCCAAACGAACACTTGCAGATTCTACAAAAAGAGTGTTTCAAAACTGCTCTTTCAAAGGAAGTGTTCAACTCTCTGAGTTGGATTCATACTACACAAAGCAGTTTCACAGAACTCTTCTGTTTAGTTTTTATGGGAAGATATTCCCGTTTCCAACGAAGGCCTGAAAGGGCTCCAAATATCCACTTGCAGATTCTGCAAAAACACAGGTTCAAAACTACTCTATCAAAAGGAAGGCTTATCTCTCTAAGTTGAATGCACACATCATAAAGGGGTTTCTGAGAATGCTTCTGCCTTGTTTATATATGAAGATATTTCTTTTTCCACCATAGGCCTCAAAGCGCTCCAAATGAACACTTGCAGATTCTACAAAAAGAGTGTTTCATAACTGCTCTAGCAAAGGAAAGGTTCACCTCTGTGAGTTGAACACACACATCTCAAAGCAGTTTGTGAGAATGCTTCGGTTTAGTTTTTATGGGAAGATATTCCCGCTTCTAACAAAGGCCTGAAAGAGCTCCAAATATCCACTTGCAGATGCTGCAAAAAGACTCTTTCCAAACTGCTCCATGAAAAAGAAGGTTCAACTCTGTGAGTTGAATGCACACATCATAAAGAAGTTTCAAAGAATGCTTCTGTCTAGGTTTTATGTGAAGATATTTCTTTTTCCACCATAGGCCTCAAAGCGCTCCAAATGAACACTTGCAGATTCTACAAAAAGAGTGTTTCATAACTGCTCTAGCAAAGGAAAGGTTCACCTCTGTGAGTTGAACACACACATCACAAAGCAGTTTGTGAGAATGCTTCTGTCCAGTTTTAATGGGAAGATATTCCCGCTTCTAACAAAGGCCTGAAAGAGCTCCAAATATCCACTTGCAGATGCTGCAAAAAGACTCTTTCCAAACTGCTCCATGAAAAGGAAAGTTCAACTCTGTGAGTTGAATGCACACATCATAAAGAAGTTTCAAAGAATGCTTCTGTCTAGGTTTTATGTGACGATATTTCCTTTTCCACCATAGGCCTCAAAGCGCTCCAAATGAACACATGTAGATTCTACAAAAAGAGTGTTTAAAAGCTGCGCTTTCAAAAGAAGTGTTCAACTCTGTGAGTTGGATTCATACTTCACAAAGCAGTTTCACAGAACGTTTCTGTTTCGTTTTTATGGGAAGATATTCCCGTTTGCAACGAAGGCCTGAAAGGGCTCTAAGTATCCACTTGCAGATTCTGCCAAAACACAGTTTCAAAACTGCTCTATCAAAAGGAAGGCTTATCTCTCCGAGTTGAATGCACACATCATAAAGAGGTTTCTGAGAATGCTTCTGCCTGGTTTATATGTGAAGATATTTCCTTTTCCACCATAGGCCTCAAAGCGCTCCAAACGAACACTTGCAGATTCTACAAAAAGAGTGTTTCAAAACTGCTCTTTCAAAAGAAGTGTTCAACTCTGTGAGTTGGATTCATACTACACAAAGCAGTTTCACAGAACTCTTCTGTTTAGTTTTTATGGGAAGATATTCCCGTTTCCAACGAAGGCCTGAAAGGGCTCCAAATATCCACTTGCAGATTCTGCAAAAACACAGTTTCAAAACTGCTCTATCAAAAGGAAGGCTTATCTCTCTGAGTTGAATGCACACATCATAAAGAGCTTTCTGAGAATGCTTCTGCCTTGTTTATATATGAAGATATTTCTTTTTCCACCATAGGCCTCAAATCGCTCCAAATGAACACTTGCAGATTCTACAAAAAGAGTGTTTCATAACTGCTCTAGCAAAGGAAAGGTTCACCTCTGTGAGTTGAACACACACATCACAAAGCAGTTTGTGAGAATGCTTCTGTCCAGTTTTTATGGGAAGATATTCCCGCTTCTAACAAAGGCCTGAAAGAGCTCCAAATATCCACTTGCAGATGCTGCAAAAAGACTCTTTCCAAACTGCTCCATGAAAAGGAAGGTTCAACTCTGTGAGTTGAATGCACACATCATAAAGAAGTTTCAAAGAATGCTTCTGTCTAGGTATTATGTGACGATATTTCCTTTTCCACCATAGGCCTCAAAGCGCTCCAAATGAACACATGTAGATTCTACAAAAAGAGTGTTTCAAAGCTGCTCTTTCAAAAGAAGTGTTCAACTCTGTGAGTTGGATTCATACTTCACAAAGCAGTTTCACAGAACGTTTCTGTTTCGTTTTTATGGGAAGATATTCCCGTTTGCAACGAAGGCCTGAAAGGGCTCTAAGTATCCACTTGCAGATTCTGCCAAAACACAGTTTCAAAACTGCTCTATCAAAAGGAAGGCTTATCTCTCCGAGTTGAATGCACACATCATAAAGAGGTTTCTGAGAATGCTTCTGCCTGGTTTATATGTGAAGATATTTCCTTTTCCACCATAGGCCTCAAAGCGCTCCAAACGAACACTTGCAGATTCTACAAAAAGAGTGTTTCAAAACTCCTCTTTCAAAGGAAGTGTTCAACTCTGTGAGTTGGATTCATACTACACAAAGCAGTTTCACAGAACTCTTCTGTTTAGTTTTTATGGGAAGATATTCCCGTTTCCAACGAAGGCCTGAAAGGGCTCCAAATATCCACTTGCAGATTCTGCAAAAATACAGTTTCAAAACTGCTCTATCAAAAGGAAGGCTTATCTCTCTGAGTTGAATGCACACATCATAAAGAGCTTTCTGAGAATGCTTCTGCCTTGTTTATATATGAAGATATTTCTTTTTCCACCATAGGCCTCAAATCGCTCCAAATGAACACTTGCAGATTCTACAAAAAGAGTGTTTCATAACTGCTCTAGCAAAGGAAAGGTTCACCTCTGTGAGTTGAACACACACATCTCAAAGCAGGTTGTGAGAATGCTTCGGTTTAGTTTTTATGGGAAGATATTCCCGCTTCTAGCAAAGGCCTGAAAGAGCTCCAAATATCCACTTGCAGATGCTGCAAAAAGACTCTTTCCAAAACTGCTCCATGAAAAAGAAGGTTCAACTCTGTGAGTTGAATGCACACATCATAAAGAAGTTTCAAAGAATGCTTCTGTCTAGGTTTTATGTGAAGATATTTCTTTTTCCAACATAGGCCTCAAAGCGCTCCAAATGAACACTTGCAGATTCTACAAAAAGAGTGTTTCATAACTGCTCTAGCAAAGGAAAGGTTCACCTCTGTGAGTTGAACACACACATCTCAAAGCAGTTTGTGAGAATGCTTCGGTTTAGTTTTTATGGGAAGATATTCCCGCTTCTAGCAAAGGCCTGAAAGAGCTCCAAATATCCACTTGCAGATGCTGCAAAAAGACTCTTTCCAAACTGCTCCATGAAAAAGAAGGTTCAACTCTGTGAGTTGAATGCACACATCATAAAGAAGTTTCAAAGAATGCTTCTGTCTAGGTTTTATGTGAAGATATTTCTTTTTCCACCATAGGCCTCAAAGCGCTCCAAATGAACACTTGCAGATTCTACAAAAAGAGTGTTTCATAACTGCTCTAGCAAAGGAAAGGTTCACCTCTGTGAGTTGAACACACACATCACAAAGCAGTTTGTGAGAATGCTTCTGTCCAGTTTTAATGGGAAGATATTCCCGCTTCTAACAAAGGCCTGAAAGAGCTCCAAATATCCACTTGCAGATGCTGCAAAAAGACTCTTTCCAAACTGCTCCATGAAAAGGAATGTTCAACTCTGTGAGTTGAATGCACACATCATAAAGAAGTTTCAAAGAATGCTTCTGTCTAGGTTTTATGTGAAGATATTTCCCTTTCCACCATAGGCCTCAAAGCGCTCCAAATGAACACTTGCAGATTCTACAAAAAGAGTGTTTCAAAGCTGCTCTTTCAAAAGAAGTGTTCAACTCTGTGAGTTGGATTCATACTTCACAAAGCAGTTTCACAGAACGTTTCTGTTTCGTTTTTATGGGAAGATATTCCCGTTTGCAGCGAAAGCCTGAAAGGGCTCTAAGTATCCACTTGCAGATTCTGCCAAAACACACTTTCAAAACTGCTCTATCAAAAGGAAGGCTTATCTCTCAGAGTTGAATGCACACATCATAAAGAGGTTTCTGAGAATGCTTCTGCCTGGTTTATATGTGAAGATATTTCCTTTTCCACCATAGGCCTCAAAGCGCTCCAAACGAACACTTGCAGATTCTACAAAAAGAGTGTTTCAAAACTGCTCTTTCAAAGGAAGTGTTCAACTCTGTGATTTGGATTCATACTACACAAAGCAGTTTCACAGAACTCTTCTGTTTAGTTTTAATGGGAAGATATTCCCGTTTCCAACGAAAGCCTGAAAGGGCTCCAAATATCCACTTGCAGATTCTGCAAAAACACAGGTTCAAAACTGCTCTATCAAAAGGAAGGCTTATCTCTCTGAGTTGAATGCACACATCATAAAGGGGTTTCTGAGAATGCTTCTGCCTTGTTTATATATGAAGACATTTCTTTTTCCACCATAGGCCTCAAAGCGCTCCAAATGAACACTTGCAGATTCTACAAAAAGAGTGTTTCATAACTGCTCTAGCAAAGGAAAGGTTCACCTCTGTGAGTTGAACACACACATCACAAAGCAGTTTGTGAGAATGCTTCGGTTTAGTTTTTATGGGAAGATATTCCCGCTTCTAACAAAGGCCTGAAAGAGCTCCAAATATCCACTTGCAGATGCTGCAAAAAGACTCTTTCCAAACTGCTCCATGAAAAAGAAGGTTCAACCCTGTGAGTTGAATGCACACATCATAAAGAAGTTTCAAAGAATGCTTCTGTCTAGGTTTTATGTGAAGATATTTCTTTTTCCACCATAGGCCTCAAAGCGCTCCAAATGAACACTTGCAGATTCTACAAAAAGAGTGTTTCATAACTGCTCTAGCAAAGGAAAGGTTCACCTCTGTGAGTTGAACACACACATCACAAAGCAGTTTGTGAGAATGCTTCTGTCCAGTTTTAATGGGAAGATATTCCCGCTTCTAACAAAGGCCTGAAAGAGCTCCAAATATCCACTTGCAGATGCTGCAAAAAGACTCTTTCCAAACTGCTCCATGAAAAGCAATGTTCAACTCTGTGAGTTGAATGCACACATCATAAAGAAGTTTCAAAGAATGCTTCTGTCTAGGTTTTATGTGAAGATATTTCCTTTTCCACCAAAGGCCTCAAAGCGCTCCAAATGAACACTTGCAGATTCTACAAAAAGAGTGTTTCAAAGCTGCTCTTTCAAAAGAAGTGTTCAACTCTGTGAGTTGGATTCATACTTCACAAAGGAGTTTCACAGAACGCTTCTGTTTAGTTTTTATGGGAAGATATTCCCGTTTCCAACGAAGGCCTGAAAGGGCTCCAAATATACACTTGCAGATTCTGCAAAAACACAGTTGCAAAACTGCTCTATCAAAAGGAAGGCTTATCTCTCCGAGTTGAATGCACACATCATAAAGAGGTTTCTGAGAATGCTTCTGCCTGGATTATATGTGAAGATATTTCCTTTTCCACCGTAGGCCTCAAAGCGCTCCAAACGAACACTTGCAGATTCTACAAAAAGAGTGTTTCAAAACTGCTCTTTGAAAGGAAGTGTTCAACTCTGTGAGTTGGATTCATACTACACAAAGCAGTTTCACAGAACTCTTCTGTTTAGTTTTTAATGGAGGATATTCCCGTTTCCAACGAAGGCCTGAAAGGGCTCCAAATATCCACTTGCAGATTCTGCAAAAACACAGGTTCAAAACTGCTCTATCAAAAGGAAGGCTTATCTCTCTGAGTTGAATGCACACATCATAAAGAGCTTTCTGAGAATGCTTCTGCCTTGTTTATATATGAAGATATTTCTTTTTCCACCATAGGCCTCAAATCGCTCCAAATGAACACTTGCAGATTCTACAAAAAGAGTGTTTCATAACTGCTCTAGCAAAGGAAAGGTTCACCTCTGTGAGTTGAACACACACATCACAAAGCAGTTTGTGAGAATGCTTCTGTCCAGTTTTTATGGGAAGATATTCCCGCTTCTAACAAAGGCCTGAAAGAGCTCCAAATATCCACTTGCAGATGCTGCAAAAAGACTCTTTCCAAACTGCTCCATGAAAAGGAATTTTCAACTCTGTGAGTTGAATGCACACATCATAAAGAAGTTTCAAAGAATGCTTCTGTCTAGGTATTATGTAACGATATTTCCTTTTCCACCATAGGCCTCAAAGCGCTCCAAATGAACACATGTAGATTCTACAAAAAGAGTGTTTCAAAGCTGCTCTTTCAAAAGAAGTGTTCAACTCTGTGAGTTGGATTCATACTTCACAAAGCAGTTTCACAGAACGTTTCTGTTTCGTTTTTATGGGAAGATATTCCCGTTTGCAACGAAGGCCTGAAAGGGCTCTAAGTATCCACTTGCAGATTCTGCCAAAACACAGTTTCAAAACTGCTCTATCAAAAGGAAGGCTTATCTCTCCGAGTTGAATGCACACATCATAAAGAGGTTTCTGAGAATGCTTCTGCCTGGTTTATATGTGAAGATATTTCCTTTTCCACCATAGGCCTCAAAGCGCTCCAAACGAACACTTGCAGATTCTACAAAAAGAGTGTTTCAAAACTGCTCTTTCAAAGGAAGTGTTCAACTCTGTGAGTTGGATTCATACTACACAAAGCAGTTTCACAGAACTCTTCTGTTTAGTTTTTATGGGAAGATATTCCCGTTTCCAACGAAGGCCTGAAAGGGCTCCAAATATCCACTTGCAGATTCTGCAAAAATACAGTTTCAAAACTGCTCTATCAAAAGGAAGGCTTATCTCTCTGAGTTGAATGCACACATCATAAAGAGCTTTCTGAGAATGCTTCTGCCTTGTTTATATATGAAGATATTTCTTTTCCACCATAGGCCTCAAATCGCTCCAAATGAACACTTGCAGATTCTACAAAAAGAGTGTTTCATAACTGCTCTAGCAAAGGAAAGGTTCACCTCTGTGAGTTGAACACACACATCTCAAAGCAGTTTGTGAGAATGCTTCGGTTTAGTTTTTATGGGAAGATATTCCCGCTTCTAGCAAAGGCCTGAAAGAGCTCCAAATATCCACTTGCAGATGCTGCAAAAAGACTCTTTCCAAACTGCTCCATGAAAAAGAAGGTTCAACTCTGTGAGTTGAATGCACACATCATAAAGAAGTTTCAAAGAATGCTTCTGTCTAGGTTTTATGTGAAGATATTTCTTTTTCCAACATAGGCCTCAAAGCGCTCCAAATGAACACTTGCAGATTCTACAAAAAGAGTGTTTCATAACTGCTCTAGCAAAGGAAAGGTTCACCTCTGTGAGTTGAACACACACATCACAAAGCAGTTTGTGAGAATGCTTCTGTCCAGTTTTAATGGGAAGATATTCCCGCTTCTAACAAAGGCCTGAAAGAGCTCCAAATATCCACTTGCAGATGCTGCAAAAAGACTCTTTCCAAACTGCTCCATGAAAAGGAATGTTCAACTCTGTGAGTTGAATGCACACATCATAAAGAAGTTTCAAAGAATGCTTCTGTCTAGGTTTTATGTGAAGATATTTCCCTTTCCACCATAGGCCTCAAAGCGCTCCAAATGAACACATGTAGATTCTACAAAAAGAGTGTTTCAAAGCTGCTCTTTCAAAGGAAGTGTTCAACTCTGTGAGTTGGATTCATACTTCACAAAGCAGTTTCACAGAACGTTTCTGTTTCGTTTTTATGGGAAGATATTCCCGTTTGCAACGAAGGCCTGAAAGGGCTCTAAGTATCCACTTGCAGATTCTGCCAAAACACAGTTTCAAAACTGCTCTATCAAAAGGAAGGCTTATCTCTCCGAGTTGAATGCACACATCATAAAGAGGTTTCTGAGAATGCTTCTGCCTGATTTATATGTGAAGATATTTCCTTTTCCACCATAGGCCTCAAAGCGCTCCAAACGAACACTTGCAGATTCTACAAAAAGAGTGTTTCAAAACTGCTCTTTCAAAGGAAGTGTTCAACTCTGTGAGTTGGATTCATACTACACAAAGCAGTTTCACAGAACTCTTCTGTTTAGTTTTTATGGGAAGATATTCCCGTTTCCAACGAAGGCCTGAAAGGGCTCCAAATATCCACTTGCAGATTCTGCAAAAATACAGTTTCAAAACTGCTCTATCGAAAGGAAGGCTTATCTCTCTGAGTTGAATGCACACATCATAAAGAGCTTTCTGAGAATGCTTCTGCCTTGTTTATATATGAAGATATTTCTTTTTCCACCATAGTCCTCAAATCGCTCCAAATGAACACTTGCAGATTCTACAAAAAGAGTGTTTCAGAACTGCTCTAGCAAAGGAAAGGTTCACCTCTGTGAGTTGAACACACACATCTCAAAGCAGTTTTTGAGAATGCTTCGGTTTAGTTTTTATGGGAAGATATTCCCGCTTCTAGCAAAGGCCTGAAAGAGCTCCAAATATCCACTTGCAGATGCTGCAAAAAGACTCTTTCCAAACTGCTCCATGAAAAAGAAGGTTCAACTCTGTGAGTTGAATGCACACATCATAAAGAAGTTTCAAAGAATGCTTCTGTCTAGGTTTTATGTGAAGATATTTCTTTTTCCACCATAGGCCTCAAAGCGCTCCAAATGAACACTTGCAGATTCTACAAAAAGAGTGTTTCATAACTGCTCTAGCAAAGGAAAGGTTCACCTCTGTGAGTTGAACACACACATCACAAAGCAGTTTGTGAGAATGCTTCTGTCCAGTTTTAATGGGAAGATATTCCCGCTTCTAACAAAGGCCTGAAAGAGCTCCAAATATCCACTTGCAGATGCTGCAAAAAGACTCTTTCCAAACTGCTCCATGAAAAGGAATGTTCAACTCTGTGAGTTGAATGCACACATCATAAAGAAGTTTCAAAGAATGCTTCTGTCTAGGTTTTATGTGAAGATATTTCCCTTTCCACCATAGGCCTCAAAGCGCTCCAAATGAACACTTGCAGATTCTACAAAAAGAGTGTTTCAAAGCTGCTCTTTCAAAACAAGTGTTCAACTCTGTGAGTTGGATTCATACTTCACAAAGCAGTTTCACAGAACGTTTCTGTTTCGTTTTTATGGGAAGATATTCCCGTTTGCAACGAAAGCCTGAAAGGGCTCTAAGTATCCACTTGCAGATTCTGCCAAAACACACTTTCAAAACTGCTCTATCAAAAGGAAGGCTTATCTCTCCGAGTTGAATGCACACATCATAAAGAGGTTTCTGAGAATGCTTCTGCCTGGTTTATATGTGAAGATATTTCCTTTTCCACCATAGGCCTCAAAGCGCTCCAAACGAACACTTGCAGATTCTACAAAAAGAGTGTTTCAAAACTGCTCTTTCAAAGGAAGTGTTCAACTCTGTGAGTTGGATTCATACTACACAAAGCAGTTTCACAGAACTCTTCTGTTTAGTTTTTATGGGAAGATATTCCCGTTTCCAACGAAAGCCTGAAAGGGCTCCAAATATCCACTTGCAGATTCTGCAAAAACACAGGTTCAAAACTGCTCTATCAAAAGGAAGGCTTATCTCTCTGAGTTGAATGCACACATCATAAAGGGGTTTCTGAGAATGCTTCTGCCTTGTTTATATATGAAGACATTTCTTTTTCCACCATAGGCCTCAAAGCGCTCCAAATGAACACTTGCAGATTCTACAAAAAGAGTGTTTCATAACTGCTCTAGCAAAGGAAAGGTTCACCTCTGTGAGTTGAACACACACATCACAAAGCAGTTTGTGAGAATGCTTCGGTTTAGTTTTTATGGGAAGATATTCCCGCTTCTAACAAAGGCCTGAAAGAGCTCCAAATATCCACTTGCAGATGCTGCAAAAAGACTCTTTCCAAACTGCTCCATGAAAAAGAAGGTTCAACCCTGTGAGTTGAATGCACACATCATAAAGAAGTTTCAAAGAATGCTTCTGTCTAGGTTTTATGTGAAGATATTTCTTTTTCCACCATAGGCCTCAAAGCGCTCCAAATGAACACTTGCAGATTCTACAAAAAGAGTGTTTCATAACTGCTCTAGCAAAGGAAAGGTTCACCTCTGTGAGTTGAACACACACATCACAAAGCAGTTTGTGAGAATGCTTCTGTCCAGTTTTAATGGGAAGATATTCCCGCTTCTAACAAAGGCCTGAAAGAGCTCCAAATATCCACTTGCAGATGCTGCAAAAAGACTCTTTCCAAACTGCTCCATGAAAAGCAATGTTCAACTCTGTGAGTTGAATGCACACATCATAAAGAAGTTTCAAAGAATGCTTCTGTCTAGGTTTTATGTGAAGATATTTCCTTTTCCACCAAAGGCCTCAAAGCGCTCCAAATGAACACTTGCAGATTCTACAAAAAGAGTGTTTCAAAGCTGCTCTTTCAAAAGAAGTGTTCAACTCTGTGAGTTGGATTCATACTTCACAAAGGAGTTTCACAGAACGCTTCTGTTTAGTTTTTATGGGAAGATATTCCCGTTTCCAACGAAGGCCTGAAAGGGCTCGAAATATACACTTGCAGATTCTGCAAAAACACAGTTGCAAAACTGCTCTATCAAAGGAAGGCTTATCTCTCCGAGTTGAATGCACACATCATAAAGAGGTTTCTGAGAATGCTTCTGCCTGGATTATATGTGAAGATATTTCCTTTTCCACCGTAGGACTCAAAGCGCTCCAAACGAACACTTGCAGATTCTACAAAAAGAGTGTTTCAAAACTGCTCTTTGAAAGGAAGTGTTCAACTCTGTGAGTTGGATTCATACTACACAAAGCAGTTTCACAGAACTCTTCTGTTTAGTTTTTAATGGAAGATATTCCCGTTTCCAACGAAGGCCTGAAAGGGCTCCAAATATCCACTTGCAGATTCTGCAAAAACACAGGTTCAAAACTGCTCTATCAAAAGGAAGGCTTATCTCTCTGAGTTGAATGCACACATCATAAAGAGCTTTCTGAGAATGCTTCTGCCTTGTTTATATATGAAGATATTTCTTTTTCCACCATAGGCCTCAAATCGCTCCAAATGAACACTTGCAGATTCTACAAAAAGAGTGTTTCATAACTGCTCTAGCAAAGGAAAGGTTCACCTCTGTGAGTTGAGCACACACATCACAAAGCAGTTTGTGAGAATGCTTCTGTCCAGTTTTTATGGGAAGATATTCCCGCTTCTAACAAAGGCCTGAAAGAGCTCCAAATATCCACTTGCAGATGCTGCAAAAAGACTCTTTCCAAACTGCTCCATGAAAAGGAAGGTTCAACTCTGTGAGTTGAATGCACACATCATAAAGAAGTTTCAAAGAATGCTTCTGTCTAGGTATTATGTGACGATATTTCCTTTTCCACCATAGGCCTCAAAGCGCTCCAAATGAACACATGTAGATTCTACAAAAAGAGTGTTTCAAAGCTGCTCTTTCAAAAGAAGTGTTCAACTCTGTGAGTTGGATTCATACTTCTCAAAGCAGTTTCACAGAACGTTTCTGTTTCGTTTTTATCAGAAGATATTCCCATTTGCAACGAAGGCCTGAAAGGGCTCCAAGTATCCACTTGCAGATTCTGCCAAAACACAGTTTCAAAACTGCTCTATCAAAAGGAAGGCTTATCTCTCCGAGTTGAATGCACACATCATAAAGAGGTTTCTGAGAATGCTTCTGCCTGGTTTATATGTGAAGATATTTCCTTTTCCACCATAGGCCTCAAAGCGCTCCAAACGAACACTTGCAGATTCTACAAAAAGAGTGTTTCAAAACTGCTCTTTCAAAAGAAGTGTTCAACTCTGTGAGTTGGATTCATACTACACAAAGCAGTTTCACAGAACTCTTCTGTTTAGTTTTTATGGGAAGATATTCCCGTTTCCAACGAAGGCCTGAAAGGGCTCCAAATATCCACTTGCAGATTCTGCAAAAACACAGGTTCAAAACTGCTCTATCAAAAGGAAGGCTTATCTCTCTGAGTTGAATGCACACATCATAAAGGGGTTTCTGAGAATGCTTCTGCCTTGTTTATGTATGAAGATATTTCTTTTTCCACCATAGGCCTCAAAGCGCTCCAAATGAACACTTGCAGATTCTACAAAAAGAGTGTTTCATAACTGCCCTAGCAAAGGAAATGTTCACCTCTGTGAGTTGAACACACACATCACAAAGCAGTTTGTGAGAATGCTTCGGTTTAGTTTTTATGGGAAGATATTCCCGCTTCTAACAAAGGCCTGAAAGAGCTCCAAATATCCGCTTGCAGATGCTGCAAAAAGACTCTTTCCAAACTGCTCCATGAAAAAGAAGGTTCAACCCTGTGAGTTGAATGCACACATCATAAAGAAGTTTCAAAGAATGCTTCTGTCTAGGTTTTATGTGAAGATATTTCTTTTTCCACCATAGGCCTCAAAGCGCTCCAAATGAACACTTGCAGATTCTACAAAAAGAGTGTTTCATAACTGCTCTAGCAAAGGAAAGGTTCACCTCTGTGAGTTGAACACACACATCACAAAGCAGTTTGTGAGAATGCTTCTGTCCAGTTTTAATGGGAAGATATTCCCGCTTCTAACAAAGGCCTGAAAGAGCTCCAAATATCCACTTGCAGATGCTGCAAAAAGACTCTTTCCAAACTGCTCCATGAAAAGGAATGTTCAACTCTGTGAGTTGAATGCACACATCATAAAGAAGTTTCAAAGAATGCTTCTGTCTAGGTTTTATGTGAAGATATTTCCCTTTCCACCATAGGCCTCAAAGCGCTCCAAATGAACACATGTAGATTCTACAAAAAGAGTGTTTCAAAGCTGCTCTTTCAAAGGAAGTGTTCAACTCTGTGAGTTGGATTCATACTTCACAAAGCAGTTTCACAGAACGTTTCTGTTTCGTTTTTATGGGAAGATATTCCCGTTTGCAACGAAGGCCTGAAAGGGCTCTAAGTATCCACTTGCAGATTCTGCCAAAACACAGTTTCAAAACTGCTCTATCAAAAGGAAGGCTTATCTCTCCGAGTTGAATGCACACATCATAAAGAGGTTTCTGAGAATGCTTCTGCCTGGTTTATATGTGAAGATATTTCCTTTTCCACCATAGGCCTCAAAGCGCTCCAAACGAACACTTGCAGATTCTACAAAAAGAGTGTTTCAAAACTGCTCTTTCAAAGGAAGTGTTCAACTCTGTGAGTTGGATTCATACTACACAAAGCAGTTTCACAGAACTCTTCTGTTTAGTTTTTATGGGAAGATATTCCCGTTTCCAACGAAGGCCTGAAAGGGCTCCAAATATCCACTTGCAGATTCTGCAAAAATACAGTTTCAAAACTGCTCTATCGAAAGGAAGGCTTATCTCTCTGAGTTGAATGCACACATCATAAAGAGCTTTCTGAGAATGCTTCTGCCTTGTTTATATATGAAGATATTTCTTTTTCCACCATAGTCCTCAAATCGCTCCAAATGAACACTTGCAGATTCTACAAAAAGAGTGTTTCAGAACTGCTCTAGCAAAGGAAAGGTTCACCTCTGTGAGTTGAACACACACATCTCAAAGCAGTTTTTGAGAATGCTTCGGTTTAGTTTTTATGGGAAGATATTCCCGCTTCTAGCAAAGGCCTGAAAGAGCTCCAAATATCCACTTGCAGATGCTGCAAAAAGACTCTTTCCAAACTGCTCCATGAAAAAGAAGGTTCAACTCTGTGAGTTGAATGCACACATCATAAAGAAGTTTCAAAGAATGCTTCTGTCTAGGTTTTATGTGAAGATATTTCTTTTTCCACCATAGGCCTCAAAGCGCTCCAAATGAACACTTGCAGATTCTACAAAAAGAGTGTTTCATAACTGCTCTAGCAAAGGAAAGGTTCACCTCTGTGAGTTGAACACACACATCACAAAGCAGTTTGTGAGAATGCTTCTGTCCAGTTTTAATGGGAAGATATTCCCGCTTCTAACAAAGGCCTGAAAGAGCTCCAAATATCCACTTGCAGATGCTGCAAAAAGACTCTTTCCAAACTGCTCCATGAAAAGGAATGTTCAACTCTGTGAGTTGAATGCACACATCATAAAGAAGTTTCAAAGAATGCTTCTGTCTAGGTTTTATGTGAAGATATTTCCCTTTCCACCATAGGCCTCAAAGCGCTCCAAATGAACACTTGCAGATTCTACAAAAAGAGTGTTTCAAAGCTGCTCTTTCAAAAGAAGTGTTCAACTCTGTGAGTTGGATTCATACTTCACAAGGCAGTTTCACAGAACGTTTCTGTTTCGTTTTTATGGGAAGATATTCCCGTTTGCAACGAAAGCCTGAAAGGGCTCTAAGTATCCACTTGCAGATTCTGCCAAAACACACTTTCAAAACTGCTCTATCAAAAGGAAGGCTTATCTCTCCGAGTTGAATGCACACATCATAAAGAGGTTTCTGAGAATGCTTCTGCCTGGTTTATATGTGAAGATATTTCCTTTTCCACCATAGGCCTCAAAGCGCTCCAAACGAACACTTGCAGATTCTACAAAAAGAGTGTTTCAAAACTGCTCTTTCAAAGGAAGTGTTCAACTCTGTGAGTTGGATTCATACTACACAAAGCAGTTTCACAGAACTCTTCTGTTTAGTTTTTATGGGAAGATATTCCCGTTTCCAACGAAAGCCTGAAAGGGCTCCAAATATCCACTTGCAGATTCTGCAAAAACACAGGTTCAAAACTGCTCTATCAAAAGGAAGGCTTATCTCTCTGAGTTGAATGCACACATCATAAAGGGGTTTCTGAGAATGCTTCTGCCTTGTTTATATATGAAGACATTTCTTTTTCCACCATAGGCCTCAAAGCGCTCCAAATGAACACTTGCAGATTCTACAAAAAGAGTGTTTCATAACTGCTCTAGCAAAGGAAAGGTTCACCTCTGTGAGTTGAACACACACATCACAAAGCAGTTTGTGAGAATGCTTCGGTTTAGTTTTTATGGGAAGATATTCCCGCTTCTAACAAAGGCCTGAAAGAGCTCCAAATATCCACTTGCAGATGCTGCAAAAAGACTCTTTCCAAACTGCTCCATGAAAAGGAAGGTTCAACTCTCCGAGTTGAATGCACACATCATAAAGAGGTTTCTGAGAATGCTTCTGCCTGGTTTATATGTGAAGATATTTCCTTTTCCACCATAGGCCTCAAAGCGCTCCAAACGAACACTTGCAGATTCTACAAAAAGAGTGTTTCAAAACTGCTCTTTCAAAAGAAGTGTTCAACTCTGTGAGTTGGATTCATACTACACAAAGCAGTTTCACAGAACTCTTCTGTTTAGTTTTTATGGGAAGATATTCCCGTTTCCAACGAAGGCCTGAAAGGGCTCCAAATATCCACTTGCAGATTCTGCAAAAACACAGGTTCAAAACTGCTCTATCAAAAGGAAGGCTTATCTCTCTGAGTTGAATGCACACATCATAAAGGGGTTTCTGAGAATGCTTCTGCCTTGTTTATATATGAAGATATTTCTTTTTCCACCATAGGCCTCAAAGCGCTCCAAATGAACACTTGCAGATTCTACAAAAAGAGTGTTTCATAACTGCTCTAGCAAAGGAAAGGTTCACCTCTGTGAGTTGAACACACACATCACAAAGCAGTTTGTGAGAATGCTTCGGTTCAGTTTTTATGGGAAGATATTCCCGCTTCTAACAAAGGCCTGAAAGAGCTCCAAATATCCACTTGCAGATGCTGCAAAAAGACTCTTTCCAAACTGCTCCATGAAAAAGAAGGTTCAACTCTGTGAGTTGAATGCACACATCATAAATAAGTTTCAAAGAATGCTTCTGTCTAGGTTTTATGTGAAGATATTTCTTTTTCCACCATAGGCCTCAAAGCGCTCCAAATGAACACTTGCAGATTCTACAAAAAGAGTGTTTCATAACTGCTCTAGCAAAGGAAAGGTTCACCTCTGTGAGTTGAACACACACATCACAAAGCAGTTTGTGAGAATGCTTCTGTCCAGTTTTAATGGGAAGATATTCCCGCTTCTAACAAAGGCCTGAAAGAGCTCCAAATATCCACTTGCAGATGCTGCAAAAAGACTCTTTCCAAACTGCTCCATGAAAAGGAATGTTCAACTCTGTGAGTTGAATGCACACATCATAAAGAAGTTTCAAAGAATGCTTCTGTCTAGGTTTTATGTGAAGATATTTCCTTTTCCACCATAGGCCTCAAAGCGCTCCAAATGAACACTTGCAGATTCTACAAAAAGAGTGTTTCAAAGCTGCTCTTTCAAAAGAAGTGTTCAACTCTGTGAGTTGGATTCATACTTCACAAAGGAGTTTCACAGAACGCTTCTGTTTAGTTTTTATGGGAAGATATTCCCGTTTCCAACGAAGGCCTGAAAGGGCTCCAAATATACACTTGCAGATTCTGCAAAAACACAGTTGCACAACTGCTCTATCAAAAGGAAGGCTTATCTCTCCGAGTTGAATGCACACATCATAAAGTGGTTTCTGAGAATGCTTCTGCCTGGTTTATATGTGAAGATATTTCCTTTTCCACCGTAGGCCTCAAAGCGCTCCAAACGAACACTTGCAGATTCTACAAAAAGAGTGTTTCAAAACTGCTCTTTGAAAGGAAGTGTTCAACTCTGTGAGTTGGATTCATACTACACAAAGCAGTTTCACAGAACTCTTCTGTTTAGTTTTTAATGGAAGATATTCCCGTTTCCAACGAAGGCCTGAAAGGGCTCCAAATATCCACTTGCAGATTCTGCAAAAACACAGTTTCAAAACTGCTCTATCAAAAGGAAGGCTTATCTCTGTGAGTTGAATGCACACATCATAAAGAGCTTTCTGAGAATGCTTCTGCCTTGTTTATATATGAAGATATTTCTTTTTCCACCATAGGCCTCAAATCGCTCCAAATGAACACTTGCAGATTCTACAAAAAGAGTGTTTCATAACTGCTCTAGCAAAGGAAAGGTTCACCTCTGTGAGTTGAACACACACATCACAAAGCAGTTTGTGAGAATGCTTCTGTCCAGTTTTTATGGGAAGATATTCCCGCTTCTAACAAAGGCCTGAAAGAGCTCCAAATATCCACTTGCAGATGCTGCAAAAAGACTCTTTCCAAACTGCTCCATGAAAAGGAAGGTTCAACTCTGTGAGTTGAATGCACACATCATAAAGAAGTTTCAAAGAATGCTTCTGTCTAGGTATTATGTGACGATATTTCCTTTTCCACCATAGGCCTCAAAGCGCTCCAAATGAACACATGTAGATTCTACAAAAAGAGTGTTTCAAAGCTGCTCTTTCAAAAGAAGTGTTCAACTCTGTGAGTTGGATTCATACTTCACAAAGCAGTTTCACAGAACCTTTCTGTTTCGTTTTTATGGGAAGATATTCCCGTTTGCAACGAAGGCCTGAAAGGGCTCTAAGTATCCACTTGCAGATTCTGCCAAAACACAGTTTCAAAACTGCTCTATCAAAAGGAAGGCTTATCTCTCCGAGTTGAATGCACACATCATAAAGAGGTTTCTGAGAATGCTTCTGCCTGGTTTATATGTGAAGATATTTCCTTTTCCACCATAGGCCTCAAAGCGCTCCAAACGAACACTTGCAGATTCTACAAAAAGAGTGTTTCAAAACTGCTCTTTCAAAGGAAGTGTTCAACTCTGTGAGTTGGATTCATACTACACAAAGCAGTTTCACAGAACTCTTCTGTTTAGTTTTTATGGGAAGATATTCCCGTTTCCAACGAAGGCCTGAAAGGGCTCCAAATATCCACTTGCAGATTCTGCAAAAATACAGTTTCAAAACTGCTCTATCAAAAGGAAGGCTTATCTCTCTGAGTTGAATGCACACATCCTAAAGAGCTTTCTGAGAATGCTTCTGCCTTGTTTATATATGAAGATATTTCTTTTTCCACCATAGGCCTCAAATCGCTCCAAATGAACACTTGCAGATTCTAAAAAAAGAGTGTTTCATAACTGCTCTAGCAAAGGAAAGGTTCACCTCTGTGAGTTGAACACACACATCTCAAAGCAGTTTGTGAGAATGCTTCTGTCCAGTTTTTATGGGAAGATATTCCCGCTTCTAGCAAAGGCCTGAAAGAGCTCCAAATATCCACTTGCAGATGCTGCAAAAAGACTCTTTCCAAACTGCTCCATGAAAAAGAAAGTTCAACTCTGTGAGTTGAATGCACACATCATAAAGAAGTTTCAAAGAATGCTTCTGTCTAGGTTTTATGTGCAGATATTTCTTTTTCCACCATAGGCCTCAAAGCGCTCCAAATGAACACTTGCAGATTCTACAAAAAGAGTGTTTCATAACTGCTCTAGCAAAGGAAAGGTTCACCTCTGTGAGTTGAACACACACATCACAAAGCAGTTTGTGAGAATGCTTCTGTCCAGTTTTAATGGGAAGATGTTCCCGCTTCTAACAAAGGCCTGAAAGAGCTCCAAATATCCACTTGCAGATGCTGCAAAAAGACTCTTTCCAAACTGCTCCATGAAAAGGAAAGTTCAACTCTGTGAGTTGAATGCACACATCATAAAGAAGTTTCAAAGAATGCTTCTGTCTAGGTATTATGTGACGATATTTCCTTTTCCACCATAGGCCTCAAAGCGCTCCAAATGAACACATGTAGATTCTACAAAAAGAGTGTTTCAAAGCTGCTCTTTCAAAGGAATGTTCAACTCTGTGAGTTGGATTCATACTTCACAAAGCAGTTTCACAGAACGTTTCTGTTTCGTTTTTATGGGAAGATATTCCCGTTTGCAACGAAGGCCTGAAAGGGCTCTAAGTATCCACTTGCAGATTCTGCCAAAACACAGTTTCAAAACTGCTCTATCAAAAGGAAGGCTTATCTCTCCGAGTTGAATGCACACATCATAAAGAGGTTTCTGAGAATGCTTCTGCCTGGTTTATATGTGAAGATATTTCCTTTTCCACCATAGGCCTCAAAGCGCTCCAAACGAACACTTGCAGATTCTACAAAAAGAGTGTTTCAAAACTGCTCTTTCAAAGGAAGTGTTCAACTCTGTGAGTTGGATTCATACTACACAAAGCAGTTTCACAGAACTCTTCTGTTTAGTTTTTATGGGAAGATATTCCCGTTTCCAACGAAGGCCTGAAAGGGCTCCAAATATCCACTTGCAGATTCTGCAAAAACACAGGTTCAAAACTGCTCTATCAAAAGGAAGGCTTATCTCTCTGAGTTGAATGCACACATCATAAAGGGGTTTCTGAGAATGCTTCTGCCTTGTTTATATATGAAGATATTTCTTTTTCCACCATAGGCCTCAAAGCGCTCCAAATGAACACTTGCAGATTCTACAAAAAGAGTGTTTCATAACTGCTCTAGCAAAGGAAAGGTACACCTCTGTGAGTTGAACACACACATCACAAAGCAGTTTGTGAGAATGCTTCGGTTTAGTTTTTATGGGAAGATATTCCCGCTTCTAACAAAGGCCTGAAAGAGCTCCAAATATCCACTTGCAGATGCTGCAAAAAGACTTTTTCCAAACTGCTCCATGAAAAAGAAGGTTCAACTCTGTGAGTTGAATGCACACATCATAAAGAAGTTTCAAAGAATGCTTCTGTCTAGGTTTTATGTGAAGATATTTCTTTTTCCACCATAGGCCTCAAAGCGCTCCAAATGAACACTTGCAGATTCTACAAAAAGAGTGTTTCATAACTGCTCTAGCAAAGGAAAGGTTCACCTCTGTGAGTTGAACACACACATCACAAAGCAGTTTGTGAGAATGCTTCGGTTTAGTTTTTATGGGAAGATATTCCCGCTTCTAACAAAGGCCTGAAAGAGCTCCAAATATCCACTTGCAGATGCTGCAAAAAGACTCTTTCCAAACTGCTCCATGAAAAAGAAGGTTCAACTCTGTGAGTTGAATGCACACATCATAAAGAAGTTTCAAAGAATGCTTCTGTCTAGGTTTTATGTGAAGATATTTCTTTTTCCACCATAGGCCTCAAAGCGCTCCAAATGAACACTTGCAGATTCTACAAAAAGAGTGTTTCATAACTGCTCTAGCAAAGGAAAGGTTCACCTCTGTGAGTTGAACACACACATCACAAAGCAGTTTGTGAGAATGCTTCGGTTTAGTTTTTATGGGAAGATATTCCCGCTTCTAGCAAAGGCCTGAAAGAGCTCCAAATATCCACTTGCAGATGCTGCAAAAAGACTCTTTCCAAACTGTTCCATGAAAAAGAAGGTTCAACTCTGTGAGTTGAATGCACACATCATAAAGAAGTTTCAAAGAATGCTTCTGTCTAGGTTTTATGTGAAGATATTTCTTTTTCCACCATAGGCCTCAAAGCGCTCCAAATGAACACTTGCAGATTCTACAAAAAGAGTGTTTCATAACTGCTCTAGCAAAGGAAAGGTTCACCTCTGTGAGTTGAACACACACATCACAAAGCAGTTTGTGAGAATGCTTCTGTCCAGTTTTAATGGGAAGATATTCCCGCTTCTAACAAAGGCCTGAAAGAGCTCCAAATATCCACTTGCAGATGCTGCAAAAAGACTCTTTCCAAACTGCTCCATGAAAAGGAATGTTCAACTCTGTGAGTTGAATGCACACATCATAAAGAAGTTTCAAAGAATGCTTCTGTCTAGGTTTTATGTGAAGTTATTTCCCTTTCCACCATAGTCCTCAAAGCGCTCCAAATGAACACTTGCAGATTCTAAAAAAAGAGTGTTTCAAAGCTGCTCTTTCAAAAGAAGTGTTCAACTCTGTGAGTTGGATTCATACTTCACAAAGCAGTTTCACAGAACGTTTCTGTTTCGTTTTTATGGGAAGATATTCCCGTTTGCAACGAAGGCCTGAAAGGGCTCTAAGTATCCACTTGCAGATTCTGCCAAAACACAATTTCAAAACTGCTCTATCAAAAGGAAGGCTTATCTCTCCGAGTTGAATGCACACATCATAAAGAGGTTTCTGAGAATGCTTCTGCCTGATTTATATGTGAAGATATTTCCTTTTCCACCATAGGCCTCAAAGCGCTCCAAACGAACACTTGCAGATTGTACAAAAAGAGTGTTTCAAAACTGCTCTTTCAAAAGAAGTGTTCAACTCTGTGAGTTGGATTCATACTACACAAACCAGTTTCACAGAACTCTTCTGTTTAGTTTTTAATGGAAGATATTCCCGTTTCCAACGAAGGCCTGAAAGGGCTCCAAATATCCACTTGCAGATTCTGCCAAAACACAGTTTCAAAACTGCTCTATCAAAAGGAAGGCTTATCTCTCTGAGTTGAATGCACACATCATAAAGAGCTTTCTGAGAATGCTTCTGCCTTGTTTATATATGAAGATATTTCTTTTTCCACCATAGGCCTCAAAGCGCTCCAAATGAACACTTGCAGATTCTACAGAAAGAGTGTTTCATAACTGCTCTAGGAAAGGAAAGTTTCACCTCTGTGAGTTGAACACACACATCACAAAGCAGTTTGTGAGAATGCTTCTGTCCAGTTTTTATGGGAAGATATTCCCGCTTCTAACAAAGGCCTGAAAGAGCTCCAAATATCCACTTGCAGATGCCGCAAAAAGACTCTTTCCTAACTGCTCCATGAAAAAGAAGGTTCAACTCTGTGAGTTGAATGCACACATCATAAAGAAGTTTCAAAGAATGCTTCTGTCTATGTATTATGTGACGATATTTCCCTTTCCACAATAGGCCTCAAAGCGCTCCAAATGAACACATGTAGATTCTACAAAAAGAGTGTTTAAAAGCTGCGCTTTCAAAAGAAGTGTTCAACTCTGTGAGTTGGATTCATACTTCACAAAGCAGTTTCACAGAACGTTTCTGTTTCGTTTTTATCGGAAGATATTCCCGTTTGCAACGAAGGCCTGAAAGGGCTCTAAGTATCCACTTGCAGATTCTGCCAAAACACAGTTTCAAAACTGCTCTATCAAAAGGAAGGCTTATCTCTCCGAGTTGAATGCACACATCATAAAGAGGTTTCTGAGAATGCTTCTGCCTGGTTTATATGTGAAGATATTTCCTTTTCCACCGTAGGCCTCAAAGCGCTCCAAACGAACACTTGCAGATTCTACAAAAAGAGTGTTTCAAAACTGCTCTTTCAAAGGAAGTGTTCAACTCTGTGAGTTGGATTCATACTACACAAAGCAGTTTCACAGAACTCTTCTGTTTAGTTTTTATGGGAAGATATTCCCGTTTCCAACGAAAGCCTGAAAGGGCTCCAAATATCCACTTGCAGATTCTGCAAAAACACAGGTTCAAAACTGCTCTATCAAAAGGAAGGCTTATCTCTCTGAGTTGAATGCACACATCATAAAGGGGTTTCTGAGAATGCTTCTGCCTTGTTTATATATGAAGATATTTCTTTTTCCACCATAGGCCTCAAAGCGCTCCAAATGAACACTTGCAGATTCTACAAAAAGAGTGTTTCATAACTGCTCTAGCAAAGGAAAGGTACACCTCTGTGAGTTGAACACACACATCACAAAGCAGTTTGTGAGAATGCTTCGGTTTAGTTTTTATGGGAAGATATTCCCGCTTCTAACAAAGGCCTGAAAGAGCTCCAAATATCCACTTGCAGATGCTGCAAAAAGACTTTTTCCAAACTGCTCCATGAAAAAGAAGGTTCAACTCTGTGAGTTGAATGCACACATCATAAAGAAGTTTCAAAGAATGCTTCTGTCTAGGTTTTATGTGAAGATATTTCTTTTTCCACCATAGGCCTCAAAGCGCTCCAAATGAACACTTGCAGATTCTACAAAAAGAGTGTTTCATAACTGCTCTAGCAAAGGAAAGGTTCACCTCTGTGAGTTGAACACACACATCACAAAGCAGTTTGTGAGAATGCTTCGGTTTAGTTTTTATGGGAAGATATTCCCGCTTCTAACAAAGGCCTGAAAGAGCTCCAAATATCCACTTGCAGATGCTGCAAAAAGACTCTTTCCAAACTGCTCCATGAAAAAGAAGGTTCAACTCTGTGAGTTGAATGCACACATCATAAAGAAGTTTCAAAGAATGCTTCTGTCTAGGTTTTATGTGATGATATTTCTTTTTCCACCATAGGCCTCAAAGCGCTCCAAATGAACACTTGCAGATTCTACAAAAAGAGTGTTTCATAACTGCTCTAGCAAAGGAAAGGTTCACCTCTGTGAGTTGAACACACACATCACAAAGCAGTTTGTGAGAATGCTTCTGTCCAGTTTTAATGGGAAGATATTCCCGCTTCTAACAAAGGCCTGAAAGAGCTCCAAATATCCACTTGCAGATGCTGCAAAAAGACTCTTTCCAAACTGCTCCATGAAAAGGAATGTTCAACTCTGTGAGTTGAATGCACACATCATAAAGAAGTTTCAAAGAATGCTTCTGTCTAGGTTTTATATGAAGATATTTCTTTTTCCACCATAGGCCTCAAAGCGCTCCAAATGAACACTTGCAGATTCTACAAAAAGAGTGTTTCATAACTGCTCTAGCAAAGGAAAGGTTCACCTCTGTGAGTTGAACACACACATCACAAAGCAGTTTGTGAGAATGCTTCTGTCCAGTTTTAATGGGAAGATATTCCCGCTTCTAACAAAGGCCTGAAAGAGCTCCAAATATCCACTTGCAGATGCTGCAAAAAGACTCTTTCCAAACTGCTCCATGAAAAGGAATGTTCAACTCTGTGAGTTGAATGCACACATCATAAAGAAGTTTCAAAGAATGCTTCTGTCTAGGTTTTATGTGAAGATATTTCCTTTTCCACCATAGGCCTCAAAGCGCTCCAAATGAACACTTGCAGATTCTACAAAAAGAGTGTTTCAAAGCTGCTCTTTCAAAAGAAGTGTTCAACTCTGTGAGTTGGATTCATACTACACAAAGCAGTTTCACAGAACTCTTCTGTTTAGTTTTTATGGGAAGATATTCCCGTTTCCAACGAAGGCCTGAAAGGGCTCCAAATATCCACTTGCAGATTCTGCAAAAACACAGTTGCACAACTGCTCTATCAAAAGGAAGGCTTATCTCTCTGAGTTGAATGCACACATCATAAAGTGGTTTCTGAGAATGCTTCTGCCTTGTTTATATATGAAGATATTTCTTTTTCCACCATAGGCCTCAAAGCGCTCCAAATGAACACTTGCAGATTCTACAAAAAGAGTGTTTCATAACTGCTCTAGCAAAGGAAAGGTTCACCTCTGTGAGTTGAACACACACATCCCAAAGCAGTTTGTGAGAATGCTTCGGTTCAGTTTTTATGGGAAGATATTCCCGCTTCTAACAAAGGCCTGAAAGAGCTCCAAATATCCACTTGCAGATGCTGCAAAAAGACTCTTTCCAAACTGCTCCATGAAAAAGAAGGTTCAACTCTGTGAGTTGAATGCACACATCATAAAGAAGTTTCAAAGAATGCTTCTGTCTAGGTTTTATGTGAAGATATTTCTTTTTCCACCATAGGCCTCAAAGCGCTCCAAATGAACACTTGCAGATTCTACAAAAAGAGTGTTTCATAACTGCTCTAGCAAAGGAAAGGTTCACCTCTGTGAGTTGAACACACACATCACAAAGCAGTTTGTGAGAATGCTTCTGTCCAGTTTTAATGGGAAGATATTCCCGCTTCTAACAAAGGCCTGAAAGAGCTCCAAATATCCACTTGCAGATGCTGCAAAAAGACTCTTTCCAAACTGCTCCATGAAAAGGAATGTTCAACTCTGTGAGTTGAATGCACACATCATAAAGAAGTTTCAAAGAATGCTTCTGTCTAGGTTTTATGTGAAGATATTTCCTTTTCCACCATAGGCCTCAAAGCGCTCCAAATGAACACTTGCAGATTCTACAAAAAGAGTGTTTCAAAGCTGCTCTTTCAAAAGAAGTGTTCAACTCTGTGAGTTGGATTCATACTTCACAAAGGAGTTTCACAGAACGCTTCTGTTTAGTTTTTATGGGAAGATATTCCCGTTTCCAACGAAGGCCTGAAAGGGCTCCAAATATACACTTGCAGATTCTGCAAAAACACAGTTGCACAACTGCTCTATCAAAAGGAAGGCTTATCTCTCCGAGTTGAATGCACACATCATAAAGTGGTTTCTGAGAATGCTTCTGCCTGGTTTATATGTGAAGATATTTCCTTTTCCACCGTAGGCCTCAAAGCGCTCCAAACGAACACTTGCAGATTCTACAAAAAGAGTGTTTCAAAACTGCTCTTTGAAAGGAAGTGTTCAACTCTGTGAGTTGGATTCATACTACACAAAGCAGTTTCACAGAACTCTTCTGTTTAGTTTTTAATGGAAGATATTCCCGTTTCCAACGAAGGCCTGAAAGGGCTCCAAATATCCACTTGCAGATTCTGCAAAAATACAGTTTCAAAACTGCTCTATCAAAAGGAAGGCTTATCTCTCTGAGTTGAATGCACACATCCTAAAGAGCTTTCTGAGAATGCTTCTGCCTTGTTTATATATGAAGATATTTCTTTTTCCACCATAGGCCTCAAATCGCTCCAAATGAACACTTGCAGATTCTACAAAAAGAGTGTTTCATAACTGCTCTAGCAAAGGAAAGGTTCACCTCTGTGAGTTGAACACACACATCTCAAAGCAGTTTGTGAGAATGCTTCTGTCCAGTTTTTATGGGAAGATATTCCCGCTTCTAGCAAAGGCCTGAAAGAGCTCCAAATATCCACTTGCAGATGCTGCAAAAAGACTCTTTCCAAACTGCTCCATGAAAAAGAAAGTTCAACTCTGTGAGTTGAATGCACACATCATAAAGAAGTTTCAAAGAATGCTTCTGTCTAGGTTTTATGTGCAGATATTTCTTTTTCCACCATAGGCCTCAAAGCGCTCCAAATGAACACTTGCAGATTCTACAAAAAGAGTGTTTCATAACTGCTCTAGCAAAGGAAAGGTTCACCTCTGTGAGTTGAACACACACATCACAAAGCAGTTTGTGAGAATGCTTCTGTCCAGTTTTTATGGGAAGATATTCCCGCTTCTAACAAAGGCCTGAAAGAGCTCCAAATATCCACTTGCAGATGCTGCAAAAAGACTCTTTCCAAACTGCTCCATGAAAAGGAAGGTTCAACTCTGTGAGTTGAATGCACACATCATAAAGAAGTTTCAAAGAATGCTTCTGTCTAGGTATTATGTGACGATATTTCCTTTTCCACCATAGGCCTCAAAGCGCTCCAAATGAACACATGTAGATTCTACAAAAAGAGTGTTTCAAAGCTGCTCTTTCAAAAGAAGTGTTCAACTCTGTGAGTTGGATTCATACTTCACAAAGCAGTTTCACAGAACGTTTCTGTTTCGTTTTTATGGGAAGATATTCCCGTTTGCAACGAAGGCCTGAAAGGGCTCTAAGTATCCACTTGCAGATTCTGCCAAAACACAGTTTCAAAACTGCTCTATCAAAAGGAAGGCTTATCTCTCCGAGTTGAATGCACACATCATAAAGAGGTTTCTGAGAATGCTTCTGCCTGGTTTATATGTGAAGATATTTCCTTTTCCACCATAGGCCTCAAAGCGCTCCAAACGAACACTTGCAGATTCTACAAAAAGAGTGTTTCAAAACTGCTCTTTCAAAGGAAGTGTTCAACTCTGTGAGTTGGATTCATACTACACAAAGCAGTTTCACAGAACTCTTCTGTTTAGTTTTTATGGGAAGATATTCCCGTTTCCAACGAAGGCCTGAAAGGGCTCCAAATATCCACTTGCAGATTCTGCAAAAACACAGTTTCAAAACTGCTCTATCAAAAGGAAGGCTTATCTCTCTGAGTTGAATGCACACATCATAAAGAGCTTTCTGAGAATGCTTCTGCCTTGTTTATATATGAAGATATTTCTTTTTCCACCATAGGCCTCAAAGCGCTCCAAATGAACACTTGCAGATTCTACAAAAAGAGTGTTTCATAACTGCTCTAGCAAAGGAAAGGTTCACCTCTGTGAGTTGAACACACACATCTCAAAGCAGTTTGTGAGAATGCTTCTGTCCAGTTTTAATGGGAAGATATTCCCGCTTCTATCAAAGGCCTGAAAGAGCTCCAAATATCCACTTGCAGATGCTGCAAAAAGACTCTTTCCAAACTGCTCCATGAAAAAGAAGGTTCAACTCTGTGAGTTGAATGCACACATCATAAAGAAGTTTCAAAGAATGCTTCTGTCTAGGTTTTATGTGAAGATATTTCTTTTTCCACCATAGGCCTCAAAGCGCTCCAAATCAACACTTGCAGATTCTACAAAAAGAGTGTTTCATAACTGCTCTAGCAAAGGAAAGGTTCACCTCTGTGAGTTGAACACACACATCACAAAGCAGTTTGTGAGAATGCTTCTGTCCAGTTTTAATGGGAAGATATTCCCGCTTCTAACAAAGGCCTGAAAGAGCTCCAAATATCCACTTGCAGATGCTGCAAAAAGACTCTTTCCAAACTGCTCCATGAAAAGGAATGTTCAACTCTGTGAGTTGAATGCACACATCATAAAGAAGTTTCAAAGAATGCTTCTGTCTAGGTTTTATGTGACGATATTTCCCTTTCCACCATAGGCCTCAAAGCGCTCCAAATGAACACTTGCAGATTCTACAAAAAGAGTGTTTCAAAGCTGCTCTTTCAAAAGAAGTGTTCAACTCTGTGAGTTGGATTCATACTTCACAAAGCAGTTTCACAGAACGTTTCTGTTTCGTTTTTATGGGAAGATATTCCCGTTTGCAACGAAGGCCTGAAAGGGCTCTAAGTATCCACTTGCAGATTCTGCCAAAACACAGTTTCAAAACTGCTCTATCAAAAGGAAGGCTTATCTCTCCGAGTTGAATGCACACATCATAAAGAGGTTTCTGAGAATGCTTCTGCCTGGTTTATATGTGAAGATATTTCCTTTTCCACCATAGGCCTCAAAGCGCTCCAAACGAACACTTGCAGATTCTACAAAAAGAGTGTTTCAAAACTGCTCTTTCAAAGGAAGTGTTCAACTCTGTGAGTTGGATTCATACTACACAAAGCAGTTTCACAGAACTCTTCTGTTTAGTTTTTATGGGAAGATATTCCCGTTTCCAACGAAGGCCTGAAAGGGCTCCAAATATCCACTTGCAGATTCTGCAAAAACACAGTTTCAAAACTGCTCTATCAAAAGGAAGGCTTATCTCTCTGAGTTGAATGCACACATCATAAAGAGCTTTCTGAGAATGCTTCTGCCTTGTTTATATATGAAGATATTTCTTTTTCCACCATAGGCCTCAAATCGCTCCAAATGAACACTTGCAGATTCTACAAAAAGAGTGTTTCATAACTGCTCTAGCAAAGGAAAGGTTCACCTCTGTGAGTTGAACACACACATCTCAAAGCAGTTTGTGAGAATGCTTCTGTCCAGTTTTTATGGGAAGATATTCCCGCTTCTAGCAAAGGCCTGAAAGAGCTCCAAATATCCACTTGCAGATGCTGCAAAAAGACTCTTTCCAAACTGCTCCATGAAAAAGAAGGTTCAACTCTGTGAGTTGAATGCACACATCATAAAGAAGTTTCAAAGAATGCTTCTGTCTAGGTTTTATGTGAAAATATTTCTTTTTCCACCATAGGCCTCAAAGCGCTCCAAATCAACACTTGCAGATTCTACAAAAAGAGTGTTTCATAACTGCTCTAGCAAAGGAAAGGTTCACCTCTGTGAGTTGAACACACACATCACAAAGCAGTTTGTGAGAATGCTTCTGTCCAGTTTTAATGGGAAGATATTCCCGCTTCTAACAAAGGCCTGAAAGAGCTCCAAATATCCACTTGCAGATGCTGCAAAAAGACTCTTTCCAAACTGCTCCATGAAAAGGAATGTTCAACTCTGTGAGTTGAATGCACACATCATAAAGAAGTTTCAAAGAATGCTTCTGTCTAGGTTTTATGTGACGATATTTCCCTTTCCACCATAGGCCTCAAAGCGCTCCAAATGAACACTTGCAGATTCTACAAAAAGAGTGTTTCAAAGCTGCTCTTTCAAAAGAAGTGTTCAACTCTGTGAGTTGGATTCATACTTCACAAAGCAGTTTCACAGAACGTTTCTGTTTCGTTTTTATGGGAAGATATTCCCGTTTGCAACGAAAGCCTGAAAGGGCTCTAAGTATCCACTTGCAGATTCTGCCAAAACACACTTTCAAAACTGCTCTATCAAAAGGAAGGCTTATCTCTCCGAGTTGAATGCACACATCATAAAGAGGTTTCTGAGAATGCTTCTGCCTGGTTTATATGTGAAGATATTTCCTTTTCCACCATAGGCCTCAAAGCGCTCCAAACGAACAATTGCAGATTCTACAAAAAGAGTGTTTCAAAACTGCTCTTTCAAAGGAAGTGTTCAACTCTGTGATTTGGATTCATACTACACAAAGCAGTTTCACAGAACTCTTCTGTTTAGTTTTTATGGGAAGATATTCCCGTTTCCAACGAAGGCCTGAAAGGGCTCCAAATATCCACTTGCAGATTCTGCAAAAACACAGGTTCAAAACTGCTCTATCAAAAGGAAGGCTTATCTCTCTGAGTTGAATGCACACATCATAAAGGGGTTTCTGAGAATGCTTCTGCCTTGTTTATATATGAAGATATTTCTTTTTCCACCATAGGCCTCAAATCGCTCCAAATGAACACTTGCAGATTCTACAAAAAGAGTGTTTCATAACTGCTCTAGCAAAGGAAAGGTTCACCTCTGTGAGTTGAACACACACATCACAAAGCAGTTTGTGAGAATGCCTCGGTTTAGTTTTTATGGGAAGATATTCCCGCTTCTAACAAAGGCCTGAAAGAGCTCCAAATATCCACTTGCAGATGCTGCAAAAAGACTCTTTCCAAACTGCTCCATGAAAAGGAAAGTTCAACTCTGTGAGTTGAATGCACACATCATAAAGAAGTTTCAAAGAATGCTTCTGTCTAGGTATTATGTGACGATATTTCCTTTTCCACCATAGGCCTCAAAGCGCTCCAAATGAACACATGTAGATTCTACAAAAAGAGTGTTTAAAAGCTGCGCTTTCAAAAGAAGTGTTCAACTCTGTGAGTTGGATTCATACTTCACAAAGCAGTTTCACAGAACGTTTCTGTTTCGTTTTTATCGGAAGATATTCCCGTTTGCAACGAAGGCCTGAAAGGGCTCTAAGTATCCAATTGCAGATTCTGCCAAAACACAGTTTCAAAACTGCTCTATCAAAAGGAAGGCTTATCTCTCCGAGTTGAATGCACACATCATAAAGAGGTTTCTGAGAATGCTTCTGCCTGGTTTATATGTGAAGATATTTCCTTTTCCACCATAGGCCTCAAAGCGCTCCAAACGAACACTTGCAGATTCTACAAAAAGAGTGTTTCAAAACTGCTCTTTCAAAAGAAGTGTTCAACTCTGTGAGTTGGATTCATACTACACAAAGCCGTTTCACAGAACTCTTCTGTTTAGTTTTTATGGGAAGATATTCCCGTTTCCAACGAAGGCCTGAAAGGGCTCCAAATATCCACTTGCAGATTCTGCAAAAACACAGTTTCAAAACTGCTCTATCAAAAGGAAGGCTTATCTCTCTGAGTTGAATGCACACATCATAAAGAGCTTTCTGAGAATGCTTCTGCCTTGTTTATATATGAAGATATTTCTTTTTCCACCATAGGCCTCAAATCGCTCCAAATGAACACTTGCAGATTCTACAAAATGAGTGTTTCATAACTGCTCTAGCAAAGGAAAGGTTCACCTCTGTGAGTTGAACACACACATCACAAAGTAGTTTGTGAGAATGCTTCTGTCCAGTTTTTATGGGAAGATATTCCCGCTTCTAACAAAGGCCTGAAAGAGCTCCAAATATCCACTTGCAGATGCTGCAAAAAAACTCTTTCCAAACTGCTCCATGAAAAGGAAAGTTCAACTCTGTGAGTTGAATGCACACATCATAAAGAAGTTTCAAAGAATGCTTCTGTCTAGGTATTATGTGACGATATTTCCTTTTCCACCATAGGCCTCAAAGCGCTCCAAATGAACACATGTAGATTCTACAAAAAGAGTGTTTCAAAGCTGCTCTTTCAAAAGAAGTGTTCAACTCTGTGAGTTGGATTCATACTTCACAAAGCAGTTTCACAGAACGTTTCTGTTTCGTTTTTATGGGAAGATATTCCCGTTTGCAACGAAGGCCTGAAAGGGCTCTAAGTATCCACTTGCAGATTCTGCCAAAACACAGTTTCAAAACTGCTCTATCAAAAGGAAGGCTTATCTCTCCGAGTTGAATGCACACATCATAAAGAGGTTTCTGAGAATGCTTCTGCCTGGTTTATATGTGAAGATATTTCCTTTTCCACCATAGGCCTCAAAGCGCTCCAAACGAACACTTGCAGATTCTACAAAAAGAGTGTTTCAAAACTGCTCTTTCAAAGGAAGTGTTCAACTCTGTGAGTTGGATTCATACTACACAAAGCAGTTTCACAGAACTCTTCTGTTTAGTTTTTATGGGAAGATATTCCCGTTTCCAACGAAGGCCTGAAAGGGCTCCAAATATCCACTTGCAGATTCTGCAAAAACACAGTTTCAAAACTGCTCTATCAAAAGGAAGGCTTATCTCTCTGAGTTGAATGCACACATCATAAAGAGCTTTCTGAGAATGCTTCTGCCTTGTTTATATATGAAGATATTTCTTTTTCCACCATAGGCCTCAAATCGCTCCAAATGAACACTTGCAGATTCTACAAAAAGAGTGTTTCATAACTGCTCTAGCAAAGGAAAGGTTCACCTCTGTGAGTTGAACACACACATCTCAAAGCAGTTTGTGAGAATGCTTCTGTCCAGTTTTTATGGGAAGATATTCCCGCTTCTAGCAAAGGCCTGAAAGAGCTCCAAATATCCACTTGCAGATGCTGCAAAAAGACTCTTTCCAAACTGCTCCATGAAAAAGAAGGTTCAACTCTGTGAGTTGAATGCACACATCATAAAGAAGTTTCAAAGAATGCTTCTGTCTAGGTTTTATGTGAAGATATTTCTTTTTCCACCATAGGCCTCAAAGCGCTCCAAATGAACACTTGCAGATTCTACAAAAAGAGTGTTTCATAACTGCTCTAGCAAAGGAAAGGTTCACCTCTGTGAGTTGAACACACACATCACAAAGCAGTTTGTGAGAATGCTTCGGTTTAGTTTTTATGGGAAGATATTCCCGCTTCTAACAAAGGCCTGAAAGAGCTCCAAATATCCACTTGCAGATGCTGCAAAAAGACTCTTTCCAAACTGCTCCATGAAAAGGAAAGTTCAACTCTGTGAGTTGAATGCACACATCATAAAGAAGTTTCAAAGAATGCTTCTGTCTAGGTATTATGTGACGATATTTCCTTTTCCACCATAGGCCTCAAAGCGCTCCAAATGAACACATGTAGATTCTACAAAAAGAGTGTTTCAAAGCTGCTCTTTCAAAAGAAGTGTTCAACTCTGTGAGTTGGATTCATACTACACAAAGCAGTTTCACAGAACGTTTCTGTTTCGTTTTTATGGGAAGATATTCCCGTTTGCAACGAAGGCCTGAAAGGGCTCTAAGTATCCACTTGCAGATTCTGCCAAAACACAGTTTCAAAACTGCTCTATCAAAAGGAAGGCTTATCTCTCCGAGTTGAATGCACACATCATAAAGAGGTTTCTGAGAATGCTTCTGCCTGGTTTATATGTGAAGATATTTCCTTTTCCACCATAGGCCTCAAAGCGCTCCAAACGAACACTTGCAGATTCTACAAAAAGAGTGTTTCAAAACTGCTCTTTCAAAGGAAGTGTTCAACTCTGTGAGTTGGATTCATACTACACAAAGCAGTTTCACAGAACTCTTCTGTTTAGTTTTTATGGGAAGATATTCCCGTTTCCAACGAAGGCCTGAAAGGGCTCCAAATATCCACTTGCAGATTCTGCAAAAACACAGTTTCAAAACTGCTCTATCAAAAGGAAGGCTTATCTCTCTGAGTTGAATGCACACATCATAAAGAGCTTTCTGAGAATGCTTCTGCCTTGTTTATATATGAAGATATTTCTTTTTCCACCATAGGCCTCAAATCGCTCCAAATGAACACTTGCAGATTCTACAAAAAGAGTGTTTCATAACTGCTCTAGCAAAGGAAAGGTTCACCTCTGTGAGTTGAACACACACATCTCAAAGCAGTTTGTGAGAATGCTTCTGTCCAGTTTTTATGGGAAGATATTCCCGCTTCTAGCAAAGGCCTGAAAGAGCTCCAAATATCCACTTGCAGATGCTGCAAAAAGACTCTTTCCAAACTGCTCCATGAAAAAGAAGGTTCAACTCTGTGAGTTGAATGCACACATCATAAAGAAGTTTCAAAGAATGCTTCTGTCTAGGTTTTATGTGAAGATATTTCTTTTTCCACCATAGGCCTCAAAGCGCTCCAAATCAACACTTGCAGATTCTACAAAAAGAGTGTTTCATAACTGCTCTAGCAAAGGAAAGGTTCACCTCTGTGAGTTGAACACACACATCACAAAGCAGTTTGTGAGAATGCTTCTGTCCAGTTTTAATGGGAAGATATTCCCGCTTCTAACAAAGGCCTGAAAGAGCTCCAAATATCCACTTGCAGATGCTGCAAAAAGACTCTTTCCAAACTGCTCCATGAAAAGGAATGTTCAACTCTGTGAGTTGAATGCACACATCATAAAGAAGTTTCAAAGAATGCTTCTGTCTAGGTTTTATGTGACGATATTTCCCTTTCCACCATAGGCCTCAAAGCGCTCCAAATGAACACTTGCAGATTCTACAAAAAGAGTGTTTCAAAGCTGCTCTTTCAAAAGAAGTGTTCAACTCTGTGAGTTGGATTCATACTTCACAAAGCAGTTTCACAGAACGTTTCTGTTTCGTTTTTATGGGAAGATATTCCCGTTTGCAACGAAAGCCTGAAAGGGCTCTAAGTATCCACTTGCAGATTCTGCCAAAACACACTTTCAAAACTGCTCTATCAAAAGGAAGGCTTATCTCTCCGAGTTGAATGCACACATCATAAAGAGGTTTCTGAGAATGCTTCTGCCTGGTTTATATGTGAAGATATTTCCTTTTCCACCATAGGCCTCAAAGCGCTCCAAACGAACACTTGCAGATTCTACAAAAAGAGTGTTTCAAAACTGCTCTTTCAAAGGAAGTGTTCAACTCTGTGATTTGGATTCATACTACACAAAGCAGTTTCACAGAACTCTTCTGTTTAGTTTTTATGGGAAGATATTCCCGTTTCCAACGAAGGCCTGAAAGGGCTCCAAATATCCACTTGCAGATTCTGCAAAAACACAGGTTCAAAACTGCTCTATCAAAAGGAAGGCTTATCTCTCTGAGTTGAATGCACACATCATAAAGGGGTTTCTGAGAATGCTTCTGCCTTGTTTATATATGAAGATATTTCTTTTTCCACCATAGGCCTCAAATCGCTCCAAATGAACACTTGCAGATTCTACAAAAAGAGTGTTTCATAACTGCTCTAGCAAAGGAAAGGTTCACCTCTGTGAGTTGAACACACACATCACAAAGCAGTTTGTGAGAATGCTTCGGTTTAGTTTTTATGGGAAGATATTCCCGCTTCTAACAAAGGCCTGAAAGAGCTCCAAATATCCACTTGCAGATGCTGCAAAAAGACTCTTTCCAAACTGCTCCATGAAAAGGAAAGTTCAACTCTGTGAGTTGAATGCACACATCATAAAGAAGTTTCAAAGAATGCTTCTGTCTAGGTATTATGTGACGATATTTCCTTTTCCACCATAGGCCTCAAAGCGCTCCAAATGAACACATGTAGATTCTACAAAAAGAGTGTTTAAAAGCTGCGCTTTCAAAAGAAGTGTTCAACTCTGTGAGTTGGATTCATACTTCACAAAGCAGTTTCACAGAACGTTTCTGTTTCGTTTTTATCGGAAGATATTCCCGTTTGCAACGAAGGCCTGAAAGGGCTCTAAGTATCCACTTGCAGATTCTGCCAAAACACAGTTTCAAAACTGCTCTATCAAAAGGAAGGCTTATCTCTCCGAGTTGAATGCACACATCATAAAGAGGTTTCTGAGAATGCTTCTGCCTGGTTTATATGTGAAGATATTTCCTTTTCCACCATAGGCCTCAAAGCGCTCCAAACGAACACTTGCAGATTCTACAAAAAGAGTGTTTCAAAACTGCTCTTTCAAAAGAAGTGTTCAACTCTGTGAGTTGGATTCATACTACACAAAGCCGTTTCACAGAACTCTTCTGTTTAGTTTTTATGGGAAGATATTCCCGTTTCCAACGAAGGCCTGAAAGGGCTCCAAATATCCACTTGCAGATTCTGCAAAAACACAGGTTCAAAACTGCTCTATCAAAAGGAAGGCTTATCTCTCTGAGTTGAATGCACACATCATAAAGAGCTTTCTGAGAATGCTTCTGCCTTGTTTATATATGAAGATATTTCTTTTTCCACCATAGGCCTCAAATCGCTCCAAATGAACACTTGCAGATTCTACAAAAAGAGTGTTTCATAACTGCTCTAGCAAAGGAAAGGTTCACCTCTGTGAGTTGAACACACACATCACAAAGCAGTTTGTGAGAATGCTTCGGTTTAGTTTTTATGGGAAGATATTCCCGCTTCTAACAAAGGCCTGAAAGAGCTCCAAATATCCACTTGCAGATGCTGCAAAAAGACTCTTTCCAAACTGCTCCATGAAAAGGAAAGTTCAACTCTGTGAGTTGAATGCACACATCATAAAGAAGTTTCAAAGAATGCTTCTGTCTAGGTATTATGTGACGATATTTCCTTTTCCACCATAGGCCTCAAAGCGCTCCAAATGAACACATGTAGATTCTACAAAAAGAGTGTTTAAAAGCTGCGCTTTCAAAAGAAGTGTTCAACTCTGTGAGTTGGATTCATACTTCACAAAGCAGTTTCACAGAACGTTTCTGTTTCGTTTTTATCGGAAGATATTCCCGTTTGCAACGAAGGCCTGAAAGGGCTCTAAGTATCCACTTGCAGATTCTGCCAAAACACAGTTTCAAAACTGCTCTATCAAAAGGAAGGCTTATCTCTCCGAGTTGAATGCACACATCATAAAGAGGTTTCTGAGAATGCTTCTGCCTGGTTTATATGTGAAGATATTTCCTTCTCCACCATAGGCCTCAAAGCGCTCCAAACGAACACTTGCAGATTCTACAAAAAGAGTGTTTCAAAACTGCTCTTTCAAAAGAAGTGTTCAACTCTGTGAGTTGGATTCATACTACACAAAGCCGTTTCACAGAACTCTTCTGTTTAGTTTTTATGGGAAGATATTCCCGTTTCCAACGAAGGCCTGAAAGGGCTCCAAATATCCACTTGCAGATTCTGCAAAAACACAGTTTCAAAACTGCTCTATCAAAAGGAAGGCTTATCTCTCTGAGTTGAATGCACACATCATAAAGAGCTTTCTGAGAATGCTTCTGCCTTGTTTATATATGAAGATATTTCTTTTTCCACCATAGGCCTCAAATCGCTCCAAATGAACACTTGCAGATTCTACAAAAAGAGTGTTTCATAACTGCTCTAGCAAAGGAAAGGTTCACCTCTGTGAGTTGAACACACACATCACAAAGCAGTTTGTGAGAATGCTTCGGTTTAGTTTTTATGGGAAGATATTCCCGCTTCTAACAAAGGCCTGAAAGAGCTCCAAATATCCACTTGCAGATGCTGCAAAAAGACTCTTTCCAAACTGCTCCATGAAAAAGAAGGTTCAACTCTGTGAGTTGAATGCACACATCATAAAGAAGTTTCAAAGAATGCTTCTGTCTAGGTTTTATGTGAAGATATTTCTTTTTCCACCATAGGCCTCAAAGCGCTCCAAATGAACACTTGCAGATTCTACAAAAAGAGTGTTTCATAACTGCTCTAGCAAAGGAAAGGTTCACCTCTGTGAGTTGAACACACACATCACAAAGCAGTTTGTGAGAATGCTTCTGTCCAGTTTTAATGGGAAGATATTCCCGCTTCTAACAAAGGCCTGAAACAGCTCCAAATATCCACTTGCAGATGCTGCAAAAAGACTCTTTCCAAACTGCTCCATGAAAAGGAATGTTCATCTCTGTGAGTTGAATGCACACATCATAAAGAAGTTTCAAAGAATGCTTCTGTCTAGGTTTTATGTGAAGATATTTCCCTTTCCACCATAGGCCTCAAAGCGCTCCAAATGAACACTTGCAGATTCTACAAAAAGAGTGTTTCAAAGCTGCTCTTTCAAAAGAAGGGTTCAACTCTGTGAGTTGGATTCATACTTCACAAAGCAGTTTCACAGAACGTTTCTGTTTCGTTTTTATGGGAAGATATTCCCGTTTGCAACCAAAGCCTGAAAGGGCTCTAAGTATCCACTTGCAGATACTGCCAAAACACACTTTCATAACTGCTCTATCAAAAGGAAGGCTTATCTCTCCGAGTTGAATGCACACATCATAAAGAGGTTTCTGAGAATGCTTCTGCCTGGTTTATATGTGAAGATATTTCCTTTTCCACCATAGGCCTCAAAGCGCTCCAAACGAACACTTGCAGATTCTACAAAAAGAGTGTTTCAAAACTGCTCTTTCAAAGGAAGTGTTCACCTCTGTGAGTTGGAGTCATACTACACAAAGCAGTTTCACAGAACTCTTCTGTTTAGTTTTTATGGGAAGATATTCCCGTTTCCAAAGAAGGCCTGAAAGGGCTCCAAATATCCACTTGCAGATTCTGCAAAAACACAGGTTCAAAACTGCTCTATCAAAAGGAAGGCTTATCTCTCTGAGTTGAATGCACACATCATAAAGGGGTTTCTGAGAATGCTTCTGCCTTGTTTATATATGAAGATATTTCTTTTTCCACCATAGGCCTCAAAGCGCTCCAAATGAACACTTGCAGATTCTACAAAAAGAGTGTTTCATAACTGCTCTAGCAAAGGAAAGGTTCACCTCTGTGAGTTGAACACACACATCACAAAGCAGTTTGTGAGAATGCTTCTGTCCAGTTTTTATGGGAAGATATTCCCGCTTCTAACAAAGGCCTGAAAGAGCTCCAAATATCCACTTGCAGATGCTGCAAAAAGACTCTTTCCAAACTGCTCCATGAAAAAGAAGGTTCAACTCTGTGAGTTGAATGCACACATCATAAAGAAGTTTCAAAGAATGCTTCTGTCTAGGTTTTATGTGAAGATATTTCTTTTTCCACCATAGGCCTCAAAGCGCTCCAAATGAACACTTGCAGATTCTACAAAAAGAGTGTTTCATAACTGCTCTAGCAAAGGAAAGGTTCACCTCTGTGAGTTGAACACACACATCACAAAGCAGTTTGTGAGAATGCTTCTGTCCAGTTTTTATGGGAAGATATTCCCGCTTCTAACAAAGGCCTGAAAGAGCTCCAAATATCCACTTGCAGATGCTGCAAAAAGACTCTTTCCAAACTGCTCCATGAAAAGGAATGTTCAACTCTGTGAGTTGAATGCACACATCAGAAAGAAGTTTCAAAGAATGCTTCTGTCTAGGTTTTATGTGAAGATATTTCCTTTTCCACCATAGGCCTCAAAGCGCTCCAAATGAACACTTGCAGATTCTACAAAAAGAGTGTTTCAAAACTGCTCTTTCAAAAGAAGTGTTCAACTCTGTGAGTTGGATTCATACTTCACAAAGCAGTTTCACAGAACGTTTCTGTTTCGTTTTTATGGGAAGATATTCCCGTTTGCAACGAAGGCCTGAAAGGGCTCTAAGTATCCACTTGCAGATTCTGCCAAAACACAGTTTCAAAACTGCTCTATCAAAAGGAAGGCTTATCTCTCCGAGTTGAATGCACACATCATAAAGAGGTTTCTGAGAATGCTTCTGCCTGGTTTATATGTGAAGATATTTCCTTTTCCACCATAGGCCTCAAAGCGCTCCAAACGAACACTTGCAGATTCTACAAAAAGAGTGTTTCAAAACTGCTCTTTCAAAGGAAGTGTTCAACTCTGTGAGTTGGATTCATACTACACAAAGCAGTTTCACAGAACTCTTCTGTTTAGTTTTTATGGGAAGATATTCCCGTTTCCAACGAAGGCCTGAAAGGGCTCCAAATATCCACTTGCAGATTCTGCAAAAATACAGTTTCAAAACTGCTCTATCAAAAGGAAGGCTTATCTCTCTGAGTTGAATGCACACATCATAAAGAGCTTTCTGAGAATGCTTCTGCCTTGTTTATATATGAAGATATTTCTTTTTCCACCATAGGCCTCCAAGCGCTCCAAATGAACACTTGCAGATTCTACAAAAAGAGTGTTTCATAACTGCTCTAGCAAAGGAAAGGTTCACCTCTGTGAGTTGAACACACACATCACAAAGCAGTTTGTGAGAATGCTTCGGTTTAGTTTTTATGGGAAGATATTCCCGCTTCTAACAAAGGCCTGAAAGAGCTCCAAATATCCACTTGCAGATGCTGCAAAAAGACTCTTTCCAAACTGCTCCATGAAAAAGAAGGTTCAACTCTGTGAGTTGAATGCACACATCATAAAGAAGTTTCAAAGAATGCTTCTGTCTAGGTTTTATGTGAAGATATTTCTTTTTCCACCATAGGCCTCAAAGCGCTCCAAATGAACACTTGCAGATTCTGCAAAAAGAGTGTTTCATAACTGCTCTAGCAAAGGAAAGGTTCACCTCTGTGAGTTGAACACACACATCACAAAGAAGTTTGTGAGAATGCTTCTGTCCAGTTTTAATGGGAAGATATTCCCGCTTCTAACAAAGGCCTGAAAGAGCTCCAAATATCCACTTGCAGATGCTGCAAAAAGACTCTTTCCAAACTGCTCCATGAAAAGGAATGTTCAACTCTGTGAGTTGAATGCACACATCATAAAGAAGTTTCAAAGAATGCTTCTGTCTAGGTTTTATGTGAAGATATTTCCTTTTCCACCATAGGCCTCAAAGCGCTCCAAATGAACACTTGCAGATTCTACAAAAAGAGTGTTTCAAAGCGGCTCTTTCAAAAGAAGTGTTCAACTCTGTGAGTTGGATTCATACTTCACAAAGGAGTTTCACAGAACGCTTCTGTTTAGTTTTTATGGGAAGATATTCCCGTTTCCAACGAACGCCTGAAAGGGCTCCAAATATACACTTGCAGATTCTGCAAAAACACAGTTGCAAAACTGCTCTATCAAAAGGAAGGCTTATCTCTCCGAGTTGAATGCACACATCATAAAGAGGTTTCTGAGAATGCTTCTGCCTGGATTATATGTGAAGATATTTCCTTTTCCACCATAGGCCTCAAAGCGCTCCAAACGAACACTTGCAGATTCTACAAAAAGAGTGTTTCAAAACTGCTCTTTGAAAGGAAGTGTTCAACTCTGTGAGTTGGATTCATACTACACAAAGCAGTTTCACAGAACTCTTCTGTTTAGTTTTTAATGGAAGATATTCCCGTTTCCAACGAAGGCCTGAAAGGGCTCCAAATATCCACTTGCAGATTCTGCAAAAACACAGTTTCAAAACTGCTCTATCAAAAGGAAGGCTTATCTCTCTGAGTTGAATGCACACATCATAAAGAGCTTTCTGAGAATGCTTCTGCCTTGTTTATATATGAAGATATTTCTTTTTCCACCATAGGCCTCAAATCGCTCCAAATGAACACTTGCAGATTCTACAAAAAGAGTGTTTCATAACTGCTCTAGCAAAGGAAAGGTTCACCTCTGTGAGTTGAACACACACATCACAAAGCAGTTTGTGAGAATGCTTCTGTCCAGTTTTTATGGGAAGATATTCCCGCTTCTAACAAAGGCCTGAAAGAGCTCCAAATATCCACTTGCAGATGCTGCAAAAAGACTCTTTCCAAACTGCTCCATGAAAAGGAAGGTTCAACTCTGTGAGTTGAATGCACACATCATAAAGAAGTTTCAAAGAATGCTTCTGTCTAGGTATTATGTGACGATATTTCCTTTTCCACCATAGGCCTCAAAGCGCTCCAAATGAACACATGTAGATTCTACAAAAAGAGTGTTTCAAAGCTGCTCTTTCAAAAGAAGTGTTCAACTCTGTGAGTTGGATTCATACTTCACAAAGCAGTTTCACAGAACGTTTCTGTTTCGTTTTTATCAGAAGATATTCCCGTTTGCAACGAAGGCCTGAAAGGGCTCCAAGTATCCACTTGCAGATTCTGCCAAAACACAGTTTCAAAACTGCTCTATCAAAAGGAAGGCTTATCTCTCCGAGTTGAATGCACACATCATAAAGAGGTTTCTGAGAATGCTTCTGCCTGGTTTATATGTGAAGATATTTCCTTTTCCACCATAGGCCTCAAAGCGCTCCAAACGAACACTTGCAGATTCTACAAAAAGAGTGTTTCAAAACTGCTCTTTCAAAAGAAGTGTTCATCTCTGTGAGTTGGATTCATACTACACAAAGCAGTTTCACAGAACTCTTCTGTTTAGTTTTTATGGGAAGATATTCCCGTTTCCAACGAAGGCCTGAAAGGTCTCCAAATATCCACTTGCAGATTCTGCAAAAACACAGGTTCAAAACTGCTCTATCAAAAGGAAGGCTTATCTCTCTGAGTTGAATGCACATATCATAAAGGGGTTTCTGAGAATGCTTCTGCCTTGTTTATATATGAAGATATTTCTTTTTCCACCGTAGGCCTCAAATCGCTCCAAATGAACACTTGCAGATTCTACAAAAAGAGTGTTTCATAACTGCTCTAGCAAAGGAAAGGTTCACCTCTGTGAGTTGAACACACACATCACAAAGCAGTTTGTGAGAATGCTTCGGTTTAGTTTTTATGGGAAGATATTCCCGCTTCTAACAAAGGCCTGAAAGAGCTCCAAATATCCACTTGCAGATGCTGCAAAAAGACTCTTTCCAAACTGCTCCATGAAAAAGAAGGTTCAACTCTGTGAGTTGAATGCACACATCATAAAGAAGTTTCAAAGAATGCTTCTGTCTAGGTTTTATGTGAAGATATTTCTTTTTCCACCATAGGCCTCAAAGCGCTCCAAATGAACACTTGCAGATTCTACAAAAAGAGTGTTTCATAACTGCTCTAGCAAAGGAAAGGTTCACCTCTGTGAGTTGAACACACACATCACAAAGCAGTTTGTGAGAATGCTTCTGTCCAGTTTTAATGGGAAGATATTCCCGCTTCTAACAAAGGCCTGAAAGAGCTCCAAATATCCACTTGCAGATGCGGCAAAAAGACTCTTTCCAAACTGCTCCATGAAAAGGAATGTTCATCTCTGTGAGTTGAATGCACACATCATAAAGAAGTTTCAAAGAATGCTTCTGTCTAGGTTTTATGTGAAGATATTTCCCTTTCCACCATAGGCCTCAAAGCGCTCCAAATGAACACTTGCAGATTCTACAAAAAGAGTGTTTCAAAGCTGCTCTTTCAAAAGAAGTGTTCAACTCTGTGAGTTGGATTCATACTTCACAAAGCAGTTTCACAGAACGTTTCTGTTTCGTTTTTATGGGAAGATATTCCCGTTTGCAACGAAGGCCTGAAAGGGCTCTAAGTATCCACTTGCAGATTCTGCCAAAACACAGTTTCAAAACTGCTCTATCAAAAGGAAGGCTTATCTCTCCGAGTTGAATGCACACATCATAAAGAGGTTTCTGAGAATGCTTCTGCCTGGTTTATATGTGAAGATATTTCCTTTTCCACCATAGGCCTCAAAGCGCTCCAAACGAACACTTGCAGATTCTACAAAAAGAGTGTTTCAAAACTGCTCTTTCAAAGGAAGTGTTCAACTCTGTGAGTTGGATTCATACTACACAAAGCAGTTTCACAGAACTCTTCTGTTTAGTTTTTATGGGAAGATATTCCCGTTTCCAACGAAGGCCTGAAAGGGCTCCAAATATCCACTTGCAGATTCTGCAAAAACACAGTTTCAAAACTGCTCTATCAAAAGGAAGGCTTATCTCTCTGAGTTGAATGCACACATCATAAAGAGCTTTCTGAGAATGCTTCTGCCTTGTTTATATATGAAGATATTTCTTTTTCCACCATAGGCCTCAAATCGCTCCAAATGAACACTTGCAGATTCTACAAAAAGAGTGTTTCATAACTGCTCTAGCAAAGGAAAGGTTCACCTCTGTGAGTTGAACACACACATCTCAAAGCAGTTTGTGAGAATGCTTCTGTCCAGTTTTTATGGGAAGATATTCCCGCTTCTAGCAAAGGCCTGAAAGAGCTCCAAATATCCACTTGCAGATGCTGCAAAAAGACTCTTTCCAAACTGCTCCATGAAAAAAAGGTTCAACTCTGTGAGTTGAATGCACACATCATAAAGAAGTTTCAAAGAATGCTTCTGTCTAGGTTTTATGTGAAGATATTTCTTTTTCCACCATAGGCCTCAAAGCGCTCCAAATCAACACTTGCAGATTCTACAAAAAGAGTGTTTCATAACTGCTCTAGCAAAGGAAAGGTTCACCTCTGTGAGTTGAACACACACATCACAAAGCAGTTTGTGAGAATGCTTCTGTCCAGTTTTAATGGGAAGATATTCCCGCTTCTAACAAAGGCCTGAAAGAGCTCCAAATATCCACTTGCAGATGCTGCAAAAAGACTCTTTCCAAACTGCTCCATGAAAAGGAATGTTCAACTCTGTGAGTTGAATGCACACATCATAAAGAAGTTTCAAAGAATGCTTCTGTCTAGGTTTTATGTGACGATATTTCCCTTTCCACCATAGGCCTCAAAGCGCTCCAAATGAACACTTGCAGATTCTACAAAAAGAGTGTTTCAAAGCTGCTCTTTCAAAAGAAGTGTTCAACTCTGTGAGTTGGATTCATACTTCACAAAGCAGTTTCACAGAACGTTTCTGTTTCGTTTTTATGGGAAGATATTCCCGTTTGCAACGAAAGCCTGAAAGGGCTCTAAGTATCCACTTGCAGATTCTGCCAAAACACACTTTCAAAACTGCTCTATCAAAAGGAAGGCTTATCTCTCCGAGTTGAATGCACACATCATAAAGAGGTTTCTGAGAATGCTTCTGCCTGGTTTATATGTGAAGATATTTCCTTTTCCACCATAGGCCTCAAAGCGCTCCAAACGAACACTTGCAGATTCTACAAAAAGAGTGTTTCAAAACTGCTCTTTCAAAGGAAGTGTTCAACTCTGTGACTTGGATTCATACTACACAAAGCAGTTTCACAGAACTCTTCTGTTTAGTTTTTATGGGAAGATATTCCCGTTTCCAACGAAGGCCTGAAAGGGCTCCAAATATCCACTTGCAGATTCTGCAAAAACACAGGTTCAAAACTGCTCTATCAAAAGGAAGGCTTATCTCTCTGAGTTGAATGCACACATCATAAAGGGGTTTCTGAGAATGCTTCTGCCTTGTTTATATATGAAGATATTTCTTTTTCCACCATAGGCCTCAAATCGCTCCAAATGAACACTTGCAGATTCTACAAAAAGAGTGTTTCATAACTGCTCTAGCAAAGGAAAGGTTCACCTCTGTGAGTTGAACACACACATCACAAAGCAGTTTGTGAGAATGCCTCGGTTTAGTATTTATGGGAAGATATTCCCGCTTCTAACAAAGGCCTGAAAGAGCTCCAAATATCCACTTGCAGATGCTGCAAAAAGACTCTTTCCAAACTGCTCCATGAAAAGGAAAGTTCAACTCTGTGAGTTGAATGCACACATCATAAAGAAGTTTCAAAGAATGCTTCTGTCTAGGTATTATGTGACGATATTTCCTTTTCCACCATAGGCCTCAAAGCGCTCCAAATGAACACATGTAGATTCTACAAAAAGAGTGTTTAAAAGCTGCGCTTTCAAAAGAAGTGTTCAACTCTGTGAGTTGGATTCATACTTCACAAAGCAGTTTCACAGAACGTTTCTGTTTCGTTTTTATCGGAAGATATTCCCGTTTGCAACGAAGGCCTGAAAGGACTCTAAGTATCCAATTGCAGATTCTACCAAAACACAGTTTCAAAACTGCTCTATCAAAAGGAAGGCTTATCTCTCCGAGTTGAATGCACACATCATAAAGAGCTTTCTGAGAATGCTTCTGCCTTGTTTATATATGAAGATATTTCTTTTTCCACCATAGGCCTCAAATCGCTCCAAATGAACACTTGCAGATTCTACAAAAAGAGTGTTTCATAACTGCTCTAGCAAAGGAAAGGTTCACCTCTGTGAGTTGAACACACACATCACAAAGCAGTTTGTGAGAATGCTTCTGTCCAGTTTTTATGGGAAGATATTCCCGCTTCTAACAAAGGCCTGAAAGAGCTCCAAATATCCACTTGCAGATACTGCAAAAAGACTCTTTCCAAACTGCTCCATGAAAAGGAAAGTTCAACTCTGTGAGTTGAATGCACACATCATAAAGAAGTTTCAAAGAATGCTTCTGTCTAGGTATTATGTGACGATATTTCCTTTTCCACCATAGGCCTCAAAGCGCTCCAAATGAACACATGTAGATTCTACAAAAAGAGTGTTTCAAAGCTGCTCTTTCAAAAGAAGTGTTCAACTCTGTGAGTTGGATTCATACTTCACAAAGCAGTTTCACAGAACGTTTCTGTTTCGTTTTTATGGGAAGATATTCCCGTTTGCAACGAAGGCCTGAAAGGGCTCTAAGTATCCACTTGCAGATTCTGCCAAAACACAGTTTCAAAACTGCTCTATCAAAAGGAAGGCTTATCTCTCCGAGTTGAATGCACACATCATAAAGAGGTTTCTGAGAATGCTTCTGCCTGGTTTATATGTGAAGATATTTCCTTTTCCACCATAGGCCTCAAAGCGCTCCAAACGAACACTTGCAGATTCTACAAAAAGAGTGTTTCAAAACTGCTCTTTCAAAGGAAGTGTTCAACTCTGTGAGTTGGATTCATACTACACAAAGCAGTTTCACAGAACTCTTCTGTTTAGTTTTTATGGGAAGATATTCCCGTTTCCAACGAAGGCCTGAAAGGGCTCCAAATATCCACTTGCAGATTCTGCAAAAACACAGTTTCAAAACTGCTCTATCAAAAGGAAGGCTTATCTCTCTGAGTTGAATGCACACATCATAAAGAGCTTTCTGAGAATGCTTCTGCCTTGTTTATATATGAAGATATTTCTTTTTCCACCATAGGCCTCAAATCGCTCCAAATGAACACTTGCAGATTCTACAAAAAGAGTGTTTCATAACTGCTCTAGCAAAGGAAAGGTTCACCTCTGTGAGTTGAACACACACATCTCAAAGCAGTTTGTGAGAATGCTTCTGTCCAGTTTTTATGGGAAGATATTCCCGCTTCTAGCAAAGGCCTGAAAGAGCTCCAAATATCCACTTGCAGATGCTGCAAAAAGACTCTTTCCAAACTGCTCCATGAAAAAGAAGGTTCAACTCTGTGAGTTGAATGCACACATCATAAAGAAGTTTCAAAGAATGCTTCTGTCTAGGTTTTATGTGAAGATATTTCTTTTTCCACCATAGGCCTCAAAGCGCTCCAAATCAACACTTGCAGATTCTACAAAAAGAGTGTTTCATAACTGCTCTAGCAAAGGAAAGGTTCACCTCTGTGAGTTGAACACACACATCACAAAGCAGTTTGTGAGAATGCTTCTGTCCAGTTTTAATGGGAAGATATTCCCGCTTCTAACAAAGGCCTGAAAGAGCTCCAAATATCCACTTGCAGATGCTGCAAAAAGACTCTTTCCAAACTGCTCCATGAAAAGGAATGTTCAACTCTGTGAGCTGAATGCACACATCATAAAGAAGTTTCAAAGAATGCTTCTGTCTAGGTTTTATGTGACGATATTTCCCTTTCCACCATAGGCCTCAAAGCGCTCCAAATGAACACTTGCAGATTCTACAAAAAGAGTGTTTCAAAGCTGCTCTTTCAAAAGAAGTGTTCAACTCTGTGAGTTGGATTCATACTTCACAAAGCAGTTTCACAGAACGTTTCTGTTTCGTTTTTATGGGAAGATATTCCCGTTTGCAACGAAGGCCTGAAAGGGCTCTAAGTATCCACTTGCAGATTCTGCCAAAACACAGTTTCAAAACTGCTCTATCAAAAGGAAGGCTTATCTCTCCGAGTTGAATGCACACATCATAAAGAGGTTTCTGAGAATGCTTCTGCCTGGTTTATATGTGAAGATATTTCCTTTTCCACCATAGGCCTCAAAGCGCTCCAAACGAACACTTGCAGATTCTACAAAAAGAGTGTTTCAAAACTGCTCTTTCAAAGGAAGTGTTCAACTCTGTGAGTTGGATTCATACTACACAAAGCAGTTTCACAGAACTCTTCTGTTTAGTTTTTATGGGAAGATATTCCCGTTTCCAACGAAGGCCTGAAAGGGCTCCAAATATCCACTTGCAGATTCTGCAAAAACACAGTTTCAAAACTGCTCTATCAAAAGGAAGGCTTATCTCTCTGAGTTGAATGCACACATCATAAAGAGCTTTCTGAGAATGCTTCTGCCTTGTTTATATATGAAGATATTTCTTTTTCCACCATAGGCCTCAAATCGCTCCAAATGAACACTTGCAGATTCTACAAAAAGAGTGTTTCATAACTGCTCTAGCAAAGGAAAGGTTCACCTCTGTGAGTTGAACACACACATCTCAAAGCAGTTTGTGAGAATGCTTCTGTCCAGTTTTTATGGGAAGATATTCCCGCTTCTAGCAAAGGCCTGAAAGAGCTCCAAATATCCACTTGCAGATGCTGCAAAAAGACTCTTTCCAAACTGCTCCATGAAAAAGAAGGTTCAACTCTGTGAGTTGAATGCACACATCATAAAGAAGTTTCAAAGAATGCTTCTGTCTAGGTTTTATGTGAAGATATTTCTTTTTCCACCATAGGCCTCAAAGCGCTCCAAATCAACACTTGCAGATTCTACAAAAAGAGTGTTTCATAACTGCTCTAGCAAAGGAAAGGTTCACCTCTGTGAGTTGAACACACACATCACAAAGCAGTTTGTGAGAATGCTTCTGTCCAGTTTTAATGGGAAGATATTCCCGCTTCTAACAAAGGCCTGAAAGAGCTCCAAATATCCACTTGCAGATGCTGCCAAAAGACTCTTTCCAAACTGCTCCATGAAAAGGAATGTTCAACTCTGTGAGTTGAATGCACACATCATAAAGAAGTTTCAAAGAATGCTTCTGTCTAGGTTTTATGTGACGATATTTCCCTTTCCACCATAGGCCTCAAAGCGCTCCAAATGAACACTTGCAGATTCTACAAAAAGAGTGTTTCAAAGCTGCTCTTTCAAAAGAAGTGTTCAACTCTGTGAGTTGGATTCATACTTCACAAAGCAGTTTCACAGAACGTTTCTGTTTCGTTTTTATGGGAAGATATTCCCGTTTGCAACGAAAGCCTGAAAGGGCTCTAAGTATCCACTTGCAGATTCTGCCAAAACACACTTTCAAAACTGCTCTATCAAAAGGAAGGCTTATCTCTCCGAGTTGAATGCACACATCATAAAGAGGTTTCTGAGAATGCTTCTGCCTGGTTTATATGTGAAGATATTTCCTTTTCCACCATAGGCCTCAAAGCGCTCCAAACGAACACTTGCAGATTCTACAAAAAGAGTGTTTCAAAACTGCTCTTTCAAAGGAAGTGTTCAACTCTGTGAGTTGGATTCATACTACACAAAGCAGTTTCACAGAACTCTTCTGTTTAGTTTTTATGGGAAGATATTCCCGTTTCCAACGAAGGCCTGAAAGGGCTCCAAATATCCACTTGCAGATTCTGCAAAAACACAGTTTCAAAACTGCTCTATCAAAAGGAAGGCTTATCTCTCTGAGTTGAATGCACACATCATAAAGAGCTTTCTGAGAATCCTTCTGCCTTGTTTATATATGAAGATATTTCTTTTTCCACCATAGGCCTCAAATCGCTCCAAATGAACACTTGCAGATTCTACAAAAAGAGTGTTTCATAACTGCTCTAGCAAAGGAAAGGTTCACCTCTGTGAGTTGAACACACACATCTCAAAGCAGTTTGTGAGAATGCTTCTGTCCAGTTTTTATGGGAAGATATTCCCGCTTCTAGCAAAGGCCTGAAAGAGCTCCAAATATCCACTTGCAGATGCTGCAAAAAGACTCTTTCCAAACTGCTCCATGAAAAAGAAGGTTCAACTCTGTGAGTTGAATGCACACATCATAAAGAAGTTTCAAAGAATGCTTCTGTCTAGGTTTTATGTGAAGATATTTCTTTTTCCACCATAGGCCTCAAAGCGCTCCAAATCAACACTTGCAGATTCTACAAAAAGAGTGTTTCATAACTGCTCTAGCAAAGGAAAGGTTCACCTCTGTGAGTTGAACACACACATCACAAAGCAGTTTGTGAGAATGCTTCTGTCCAGTTTTAATGGGAAGATATTCCCGCTTCTAACAAAGGCCTGAAAGAGCTCCAAATATCCACTTGCAGATGCTGCAAAAAGACTCTTTCCAAACTGCTCCATGAAAAGGAATGTTCAACTCTGTGAGTTGAATGCACACATCATAAAGAAGTTTCAAAGAATGCTTCTGTCTAGGTTTTATGTGACGATATTTCCCTTTCCACCATAGGCCTCAAAGCACTCCAAATGAACACTTGCAGATTCTACAAAAAGAGTGTTTCAAAGCTGCTCTTTCAAAAGAAGTGTTCAACTCTGTGAGTTGGATTCATACTTCACAAAGCAGTTTCACAGAACGTTTCTGTTTCGTTTTTATGGGAAGATATTCCCGTTTGCAACGAAAGCCTGAAAGGGCTCTAAGTATCCACTTGCAGATTCTGCCAAAACACACTTTCAAAACTGCTCTATCAAAAGGAAGGCTTATCTCTCCGAGTTGAATGCACACATCATAAAGAGGTTTCTGAGAATGCTTCTGCCTGGTTTATATGTGAAGATATTTCCTTTTCCACCATAGGCCTCAAAGCGCTCCAAACGAACACTTGCAGATTCTACAAAAAGAGTGTTTCAAAACTGCTCTTTCAAAGGAAGTGTTCAACTCTGTGATTTGGATTCATACTACACAAAGCAGTTTCACAGAACTCTTCTGTTTAGTTTTTATGGGAAGATATTCCCGTTTCCAACGAAGGCCTGAAAGGGCTCCAAATATCCACTTGCAGATTCTGCAAAAACACAGGTTCAAAACTGCTCTATCAAAAGGAAGGCTTATCTCTCTGAGTTGAATGCACACATCATAAAGGGGTTTCTGAGAATGCTTCTGCCTTGTTTATATATGAAGATATTTCTTTTTCCACCATAGGCCTCAAATCGCTCCAAATGAACACTTGCAGATTCTACAAAAAGAGTGTTTCATAACTGCTCTAGCAAAGGAAAGGTTCACCTCTGTGAGTTGAACACACACATCACAAAGCAGTTTGTGAGAATGCTTCGGTTTAGTTTTTATGGGAAGATATTCCCGCTTCTAACAAAGGCCTGAAAGAGCTCCAAATATCCACTTGCAGATGCTGCAAAAAGACTCTTTCCAAACTGCTCCATGAAAAGGAAAGTTCAACTCTGTGAGTTGAATGCACACATCATAAAGAAGTTTCAAAGAATGCTTCTGTCTACGTATTATGTGACGATATTTCCTTTTCCACCATAGGCCTCAAAGCGCTCCAAATGAACACATGTAGATTCTACAAAAAGAGTGTTTAAAAGCTGCGCTTTCAAAAGAAGTGTTCAACTCTGTGAGTTGGATTCATACTTCACAAAGCAGTTTCACAGAACGTTTCTGTTTCGTTTTTATCGGAAGATATTCCCGTTTGCAACGAAGGCCTGAAAGGGCTCTAAGTATCCACTTGCAGATTCTGCCAAAACACAGTTTCAAAACTGCTCTATCAAAAGGAAGGCTTATCTCTCCGAGTTGAATGCACACATCATAAAGAGGTTTCTGAGAATGCTTCTGCCTGGTTTATATGTGAAGATATTTCCTTTTCCACCATAGGCCTCAAAGCGCTCCAAACGAACACTTGCAGATTCTACAAAAAGAGTGATTCAAAACTGCTCTTTCAAAGGAAGTGTTCACCTCTGTGAGTTGGAGTCATACTACACAAAGCAGTTTCACAGAACTCTTCTGTTTAGTTTTTATGGGAAGATATTCCCGTTTCCAAAGAAGGCCTGAAAGGGCTCCAAATATCCACTTGCAGATTCTGCAAAAACACAGGTTCAAAACTGCTCTATCAAAAGGAAGGCTTATCTCTCTGAGTTGAATGCACACATCATAAAGGGGTTTCTGAGAATGCTTCTGCCTTGTTTATGTATGAAGATATTTCTTTTTCCACCATAGGCCTCAAAGCGCTCCAAATGAACACTTGCAGATTCTACAAAAAGAGTGTTTCATAACTGCTCTAGCAAAGGAAAGGTTCACCTCTGTGAGTTGAACACACACATCACAAAGCAGTTTGTGAGAATGCTTCTGTCCAGTTTTTATGGGAAGATATTCCCGCTTCTAACAAAGGCCTGAAAGAGCTCCAAATATCCACTTGCAGATGCTGCAAAAAGACTCTTTCCAAACTGCTCCATGAAAAAGAAGGTTCAACTCTGTGAGTTGAATGCACACATCATAAAGAAGTTTCAAAGAATGCTTCTGTCTAGGTTTTATGTGAAGATATTTCTTTTTCCACCATAGGCCTCAAAGCGCTCCAAATGAACACTTGCAGATTCTACAAAAAGAGTGTTTCATAACTGCTCTAGCAAAGGAAAGGTTCACCTCTGTGAGTTGAACACACACATCACAAAGCAGTTTGTGAGAATGCTTCTGTCCAGTTTTTATGGGAAGATATTCCCGCTTCTAACAAAGGCCTGAAAGAGCTCCAAATATCCACTTGCAGATGCTGCAAAAAGACTCTTTCCAAACTGCTCCATGAAAAGGAATGTTCAACTCTGTGAGTTGAATGCACACATCAGAAAGAAGTTTCAAAGAATGCTTCTGTCTAGGTTTTATGTGAAGATATTTCCTTTTCCACCATAGGCCTCAAAGCGCTCCAAATGAACACTTGCAGATTCTACAAAAAGAGTGTTTCAAAACTGCTCTTTCAAAAGAAGTGTTCAACTCTGTGAGTTGGATTCATACTTCACAAAGCAGTTTCACAGAACGTTTCTGTTTCGTTTTTATGGGAAGATATTCCCGTTTGCAACGAAGGCCTGAAAGGGCTCTAAGTATCCACTTGCAGATTCTGCCAAAACACAGTTTCAAAACTGCTCTATCAAAAGGAAGGCTTATCTCTCCGAGTTGAATGCACACATCATAAAGAGGTTTCTGAGAATGCTTCTGCCTGGTTTATATGTGAAGATATTTCCTTTTCCACCATAGGCCTCAAAGCGCTCCAAACGAACACTTGCAGATTCTACAAAAAGAGGGTTTCAAAACTGCTCTTTCAAAGGAAGTGTTCAACTCTGTGAGTTGGATTCATACTACACAAAGCAGTTTCACAGAACTCTTCTGTTTAGTTTTTATGGGAAGATATTCCCGTTTCCAACGAAGGCCTGAAAGGGCTCCAAATATCCACTTGCAGATTCTGCAAAAATACAGTTTCAAAACTGCTCTATCAAAAGGAAGGCTTATCTCTCTGAGTTGAATGCACACATCATAAAGAGCTTTCTGAGAATGCTTCTGCCTTGTTTATATATGAAGATATTTCTTTTTCCACCATAGGCCTCCAAGCGCTCCAAATGAACACTTGCAGATTCTACAAAAAGAGTGTTTCATAACTGCTCTAGCAAAGGAAAGGTTCACCTCTGTGAGTTGAACACACACATCACAAAGCAGTTTGTGAGAATGCTTCGGTTTAGTTTTTATGGGAAGATATTCCCGCTTCTAACAAAGGCCTGAAAGAGCTCCAAATATCCACTTGCAGATGCTGCAAAAAGACTCTTTCCAAACTGCTCCATGAAAAAGAAGGTTCAACTCTGTGAGTTGAATGCACACATCATAAAGAAGTTTCAAAGAATGCTTCTGTCTAGGTTTTATGTGAAGATATTTCTTTTTCCACCATAGGCCTCAAAGCGCTCCAAATGAACACTTGCAGATTCTGCAAAAAGAGTGTTTCATAACTGCTCTAGCAAAGGAAAGGTTCACCTCTGTGAGTTGAACACACACATCACAAAGCAGTTTGTGAGAATGCTTCTGTCCAGTTTTAATGGGAAGATATTCCCGCTTCTAACAAAGGCCTGAAAGAGCTCCAAATATCCACTTGCAGATGCTGCAAAAAGACTCTTTCCAAACTGCTCCATGAAAAGGAATGTTCAACTCTGTGAGTTGAATGCACACATCATAAAGAAGTTTCAAAGAATGCTTCTGTCTAGGTTTTATGTGAAGATATTTCCTTTTCCACCATAGGCCTCAAAGCGCTCCAAATGAACACTTGCAGATTCTACAAAAAGAGTGTTTCAAAGCGGCTCTTTCAAAAGAAGTGTTCAACTCTGTGAGTTGGATTCATACTTCACAAAGGAGTTTCACAGAACGCTTCTGTTTAGTTTTTATGGGAAGATATTCCCGTTTCCAACGAACGCCTGAAAGGGCTCCAAATATACACTTGCAGATTCTGCAAAAACACAGTTGCAAAACTGCTCTATCAAAAGGAAGGCTTATCTCTCCGAGTTGAATGCACACATCATAAAGAGGTTTCTGAGAATGCTTCTGCCTGGATTATATGTGAAGATATTTCCTTTTCCACCATAGGCCTCAAAGCGCTCCAAACGAACACTTGCAGATTCTACAAAAAGAGTGTTTCAAAACTGCTCTTTGAAAGGAAGTGTTCAACTCTGTGAGTTGGATTCATACTACACAAAGCAGTTTCACAGAACTCTTCTGTTTAGTTTTTAATGGAAGATATTCCCGTTTCCAACGAAGGCCTGAAAGGGCTCCAAATATCCACTTGCAGATTCTGCAAAAACACAGTTTCAAAACTGCTCTATCAAAAGGAAGGCTTATCTCTCTGAGTTGAATGCACACATCATAAAGAGCTTTCTGAGAATGCTTCTGCCTTGTTTATATATGAAGATATTTCTTTTTCCACCATAGGCCTCAAATCGCTCCAAATGAACACTTGCAGATTCTACAAAAAGAGTGTTTCATAACTGCTCTAGCAAAGGAAAGGTTCACCTCTGTGAGTTGAACACACACATCACAAAGCAGTTTGTGAGAATGCTTCTGTCCAGTTTTTATGGGAAGATATTCCCGCTTCTAACAAAGGCCTGAAAGAGCTCCAAATATCCACTTGCAGATGCTGCAAAAAGACTCTTTCCAAACTGCTCCATGAAAAGGAAGGTTCAACTCTGTGAGTTGAATGCACACATCATAAAGAAGTTTCAAAGAATGCTTCTGTCTAGGTATTATGTGACGATATTTCCTTTTCCACCATAGGCCTCAAAGCGCTCCAAATGAACACATGTAGATTCTACAAAAAGAGTGTTTCAAAGCTGCTCTTTCAAAAGAAGTGTTCAACTCTGTGAGTTGGATTCATACTTCACAAAGCAGTTTCACAGAACGTTTCTGTTTCGTTTTTATGGGAAGATATTCCCGTTTGCAACGAAGGCCTGAAAGGGCTCTAAGTATCCACTTGCAGATTCTGCCAAAACACAGTTTCAAAACTGCTCTATCAAAAGGAAGGCTTATCTCTCCGAGTTGAATGCACACATCATAAAGAGGTTTCTGAGAATGCTTCTGCCTGGTTTATATGTGAAGATATTTCCTTTTCCACCATAGGCCTCAAAGCGCTCCAAACGAACACTTGCAGATTCTACAAAAAGAGTGTTTCAAAACTGCTCTTTCAAAGGAAGTGTTCAACTCTGTGAGTTGGATTCATACTACACAAAGCAGTTTCACAGAACTCTTCTGTTTAGTTTTTATGGGAAGATATTCCCGTTTCCAACGAAGGCCTGAAAGGGCTCCAAATATCCACTTGCAGATTCTGCAAAAACACAGTTTCAAAACTGCTCTATCAAAAGGAAGGCTTATCTCTCTGAGTTGAATGCACACATCATAAAGAGCTTTCTGAGAATGCTTCTGCCTTGTTTATATATGAAGATATTTCTTTTTCCACCATAGGCCTCAAATCGCTCCAAATGAACACTTGCAGATTCTACAAAAAGAGTGTTTCATAACTGCTCTAGCAAAGGAAAGGTTCACCTCTGTGAGTTGAACACACACATCTCAAAGCAGTTTGTGAGAATGCTTCTGTCCAGTTTTTATGGGAAGATATTCCCGCTTCTAGCAAAGGCCTGAAAGAGCTCCAAATATCCACTTGCAGATGCTGCAAAAAGACTCTTTCCAAACTGCTCCATGAAAAAAAGGTTCAACTCTGTGAGTTGAATGCACACATCATAAAGAAGTTTCAAAGAATGCTTCTGTCTAGGTTTTATGTGAAGATATTTCTTTTTCCACCATAGGCCTCAAAGCGCTCCAAATCAACACTTGCAGATTCTACAAAAAGAGTGTTTCATAACTGCTCTAGCAAAGGAAAGGTTCACCTCTGTGAGTTGAACACACACATCACAAAGCAGTTTGTGAGAATGCTTCTGTCCAGTTTTAATGGGAAGATATTCCCGCTTCTAACAAAGGCCTGAAAGAGCTCCAAATATCCACTTGCAGATGCTGCAAAAAGACTCTTTCCAAACTGCTCCATGAAAAGGAATGTTCAACTCTGTGAGTTGAATGCACACATCATAAAGAAGTTTCAAAGAATGCTTCTGTCTAGGTTTTATGTGACGATATTTCCCTTTCCACCATAGGCCTCAAAGCGCTCCAAATGAACACTTGCAGATTCTACAAAAAGAGTGTTTCAAAGCTGCTCTTTCAAAAGAAGTGTTCAACTCTGTGAGTTGGATTCATACTTCACAAAGCAGTTTCACAGAACGTTTCTGTTTCGTTTTTATGGGAAGATATTCCCGTTTGCAACGAAAGCCTGAAAGGGCTCTAAGTATCCACTTGCAGATTCTGCCAAAACACACTTTCAAAACTGCTCTATCAAAAGGAAGGCTTATCTCTCCGAGTTGAATGCACACATCATAAAGAGGTTTCTGAGAATGCTTCTGCCTGGTTTATATGTGAAGATATGTCCTTTTCCACCATAGGCCTCAAAGCGCTCCAAACGAACACTTGCAGATTCTACAAAAAGAGTGTTTCAAAACTGCTCTTTGAAAGGAAGTGTTCAACTCTGTGAGTTGGATTCATACTACACAAAGCAGTTTCACAGAACTCTTCTGTTTAGTTTTTATGGGAAGATATTCCCGTTTCCAACGAAGGCCTGAAAGGGCTCCAAATATCCACTTGCAGATTCTGCAAAAACACAGTTTCAAAACTGCTCTATCAAAAGGAAGGCTTATCTCTCTGAGTTGAATGCACACATCATAAAGAGCTTTCTGAGAATGCTTCTGCCTTGTTTATATATGCAGATATTTCTTTTTCCACCATAGGCCTCAAATCGCTCCAAATGAACACTTGCAGATTCTACAAAAAGGGTGTTTCATAACTGCTCTAGCAAAGGAAAGGTTCACCTCTGTGAGTTGAACACACACATCACAAAGCAGTTTGTGAGAATGCTTCTGTCCAGTTTTTATGGGAAGATATTCCCGCTTCTAACAAAGGCCTGAAAGAGCTCCAAATATCCACTTGCAGATGCTGCAAAAAGACTCTTTCCAAACTGCTCCATGAAAAGGAAGGTTCAACTCTGTGAGTTGAATGCACACATCATAAAGAAGTTTCAAAGAATGCTTCTGTCTAGGTATTATGTGACGATATTTCCTTTTCCACCATAGGCCTCAAAGCGCTCCAAATGAACACATGTAGATTCTACAAAAAGAGTGTTTCAAAGCTGCTCTTTCAAAAGAAGTGTTCAACTCTGTGAGTTGGATTCATACTTCACAAAGCAGTTTCACAGAACGTTTCTGTTTCGTTTTTATCAGAAGATATTCCCGTTTGCAACGAAGGCCTGAAAGGGCTCCAAGTATCCACTTGCAGATTCTGCCAAAACACACTTTCAAAACTGCTCTATCAAAAGGAAGGCTTATCTCTCCGAGTTGAATGCACACATCATAAAGAGGTTTCTGAGAATGCTTCTGCCTGGTTTATATGTGAAGATATTTCCTTTTCCACCATAGGCCTCAAAGCGCTCCAAACGAACACTTGCAGATTCTACAAAAAGAGTGTTTCAAAACTGCCCTTTCAAAAGAAGTGTTCAACTCTGTGAGTTGGATTCATACTACACAAAGCAGTTTCACAGAACTCTTCTGTTTAGGTTTTATGGGAAGATATTCCCGTTTCCAACGAAGGCCTGAAAGGGCTCCAAATATCCACTTGCAGATTCTGCAAAAACACAGCTTCAAAACTGCTCTATCAAAAGGAAGGCTTATCTCTCTGAGTTGAATGCACACATCATAAAGAGCTTTCTGAGAATGCTTCTGCCTTGTTTATATATGAAGATATTTCTTTTTCCACCATAGGCCTCAAATCGCTCCAAATGAACACTTGCAGATTCTACAAAAAGAGTGTTTCATAACTGCTCTAGCAAAGGAAAGGTTCACCTCTGTGAGTTGAACACACACATCACAAAGCAGTTTGTGAGAATGCTTCGGTTTAGTTTTTATGGGAAGATATTCCCGCTTCTAACAAAGGCCTGAAAGAGCTCCAAATATCCACTTGCAGATGCTGCAAAAAGACTCTTTCCAAACTGCTCCATGAAAAAGAAGGTTCAACTCTGTGAGTTGAATGCACACATCATAAAGAAGTTTCAAAGAATGCTTCTGTCTAGGTTTTATGTGAAGATATTTCTTTTTCCACCATAGGCCTCAAAGCGCTCCAAATGAACACTTGCAGATTCTACAAAAAGAGTGTTTCATAACTGCTCTAGCAAAGGAAAGGTTCACCTCTGTGAGTTGAACACACACATCACAAAGCAGTTTGTGAGAATGCTTCTGTCCAGTTTTAATGGGAAGATATTCCCGCTTCTAACAAAGGCCTGAAACAGCTCCAAATATCCACTTGCAGATGCTGCAAAAAGACTCTTTCCAAACTGCTCCATGAAAAGGAATGTTCATCTCTGTGAGTTGAATGCACACATCATAAAGAAGTTTCAAAGAATGCTTCTGTCTAGGTTTTATGTGAAGATATTTCCCTTTCCACCATAGGCCTCAAAGCGCTCCAAATGAACACTTGCAGATTCTACAAAAAGAGTGTTTCAAAGCTGCTCTTTCAAAAGAAGTGTTCAACTCTGTGAGTTGGATTCATACTTCACAAAGCAGTTTCACAGAACGTTTCTGTTTCGTTTTTATGGGAAGATATTCCCGTTTGCAACCAAAGCCTGAAAGGGCTCTAAGTATCCACTTGCAGATTCTGCCAAAACACACTTTCATAACTGCTCTATCAAAAGGAAGGCTTATCTCTCCGAGTTGAATGCACACATCATAAAGAGGTTTCTGAGAATGCTTCTGCCTGGTTTATATGTGAAGATATTTCCTTTTCCACCATAGGCCTCAAAGCGCTCCAAACGAACACTTGCAGATTCTACAAAAAGAGTGTTTCAAAACTGCTCTTTCAAAGGAAGTGTTCACCTCTGTGAGTTGGAGTCATACTACACAAAGCAGTTTCACAGAACTCTTCTGTTTAGTTTTTATGGGAAGATATTCCCGTTTCCAAAGAAGGCCTGAAAGGGCTCCAAATATCCACTTGCAGATTCTGCAAAAACACAGGTTCAAAACTGCTCTATCAAAAGGAAGGCTTATCTCTCTGAGTTGAATGCACACATCATAAAGGGGTTTCTGAGAATGCTTCTGCCTTGTTTATATATGAAGATATTTCTTTTTCCACCATAGGCCTCAAAGCGCTCCAAATGAACACTTGCAGATTCTACAAAAAGAGTGTTTCATAACTGCTCTAGCAAAGGAAAGGTTCACCTCTGTGAGTTGAACACACACATCACAAAGCAGTTTGTGAGAATGCTTCTGTCCAGTTTTTATGGGAAGATATTCCCGCTTCTAACAAAGGCCTGAAAGAGCTCCAAATATCCACTTGCAGATGCTGCAAAAAGACTCTTTCCAAACTGCTCCATGAAAAAGAAGGTTCAACTCTGTGAGTTGAATGCACACATCATAAAGAAGTTTCAAAGAATGCTTCTGTCTAGGTTTTATGTGAAGATATTTCTTTTTCCACCATAGGCCTCAAAGCGCTCCAAATGAACACTTGCAGATTCTACAAAAAGAGTGTTTCATAATTGCTCTAGCAAAGGAAAGGTTCACCTCTGTGAGTTGAACACACACATCACAAAGCAGTTTGTGAGAATGCTTCTGTCCAGTTTTTATGGGAAGATATTCCCGCTTCTAACAAAGGCCTGAAAGAGCTCCAAATATCCACTTGCAGATGCTGCAAAAAGACTCTTTCCAAACTGCTCCATGAAAAGGAATGTTCAACTCTGTGAGTTGAATGCACACATCAGAAAGAAGTTTCAAAGAATGCTTCTGTCTAGGTTTTATGTGAAGATATTTCCTTTTCCACCATAGGCCTCAAAGCGCTCCAAATGAACACTTGCAGATTCTACAAAAAGAGTGTTCCAAAACTGCTCTTTCAAAAGAAGTGTTCAACTCTGTGAGTTGGATTCATACTTCACAAAGCAGTTTCACAGAACGTTTCTGTTTCGTTTTTATGGGAAGATATTCCCGTTTGCAACGAAGGCCTGAAAGGGCTCTAAGTATCCACTTGCAGATTCTGCCAAAACACAGTTTCAAAACTGCTCTATCAAAAGGAAGGCTTATCTCTCCGAGTTGAATGCACACATCATAAAGAGGTTTCTGAGAATGCTTCTGCCTGGTTTATATGTGAAGATATTTCCTTTTCCACCATAGGCCTCAAAGCGCTCCAAACGAACACTTGCAGATTCTACAAAAAGAGTGTTTCAAAACTGCTCTTTCAAAGGAAGTGTTCAACTCTGTCAGTTGGATTCATACTACACAAAGCAGTTTCACAGAACTCTTCTGTTTAGTTTTTATGGGAAGATATTCCCGTTTCCAACGAAGGCCTGAAAGGGCTCCAAATATCCACTTGCAGATTCTGCAAAAATACAGTTTCAAAACTGCTCTATCAAAAGGAAGGCTTATCTCTCTGAGTTGAATGCACACATCATAAAGAGCTTTCTGAGAATGCTTCTGCCTTGTTTATATATGAAGATATTTCTTTTTCCACCATAGGCCTCCAAGCGCTCCAAATGAACACTTGCAGATTCTACAAAAAGAGTGTTTCATAACTGCTCTAGCAAAGGAAAGGTTCACCTCTGTGAGTTGAACACACACATCACAAAGCAGTTTGTGAGAATGCTTCGGTTTAGTTTTTATGGGAAGATATTCCCGCTTCTAACAAAGGCCTGAAAGAGCTCCAAATATCCACTTGCAGATGCTGCAAAAAGACTCTTTCCAAACTGCTCCATGAAAAAGAAGGTTCAACTCTGTGAGTTGAATGCACACATCATAAAGAAGTTTCAAAGAATGCTTCTGTCTAGGTTTTATGTGAAGATATTTCTTTTTCCACCATAGGCCTCAAAGCGCTCCAAATGAACACTTGCAGATTCTGCAAAAAGAGTGTTTCATAACTGCTCTAGCAAAGGAAAGGTTCACCTCTGTGAGTTGAACACACACATCACAAAGCAGTTTGTGAGAATGCTTCTGTCCAGTTTTAATGGGAAGATATTCCCGCTTCTAACAAAGGCCTGAAAGAGCTCCAAATATCCACTTGCAGATGCTGCAAAAAGACTCTTTCCAAACTGCTCCATGAAAAGGAATGTTCAACTCTGTGAGTTGAATGCACACATCATAAAGAAGTTTCAAAGAATGCTTCTGTCTAGGTTTTATGTGAAGATATTTCCTTTTCCACCATAGGCCTCAAAGCGCTCCAAATGAACACTTGCAGATTCTACAAAAAGAGTGTTTCAAAGCTGCTCTTTCAAAAGAAGTGTTCAACTCTGTGAGTTGGATTCATACTTCACAAAGGAGTTTCACAGAACGCTTCTGTTTAGTTTTTATGGGAAGATATTCCCGTTTCCAACGAACGCCTGAAAGGGCTCCAAATATACACTTGCAGATTCTGCAAAAACACAGTTGCAAAACTGCTCTATCAAAAGGAAGGCTTATCTCTCCGAGTTGAATGCACACATCATAAAGAGGTTTCTGAGAATGCTTCTGCCTGGATTATATGTGAAGATATTTCCTTTTCCACCATAGGCCTCAAAGCGCTCCAAACGAACACTTGCAGATTCTACAAAAAGAGTGTTTCAAAACTGCTCTTTGAAAGGAAGTGTTCAACTCTGTGAGTTGGATTCATACTACACAAAGCAGTTTCACAGAACTCTTCTGTTTAGTTTTTAATGGAAGATATTCCCGTTTCCAACGAAGGCCTGAAAGGGCTCCAAATATCCACTTGCAGATTCTGCAAAAACACAGTTTCAAAACTGCTCTATCAAAAGGAAGGCTTATCTCTCTGAGTTGAATGCACACATCATAAAGAGCTTTCTGAGAATGCTTCTGCCTTGTTTATATATGAAGATATTTCTTTTTCCACCATAGGCCTCAAATCGCTCCAAATGAACACTTGCAGATTCTACAAAAAGAGTGTTTCATAACTGCTCTAGCAAAGGAAAGGTTCACCTCTGTGAGTTGAACACACACATCACAAAGCAGTTTGTGAGAATGCTTCTGTCCAGTTTTTATGGGAAGATATTCCCGCTTCTAACAAAGGCCTGAAAGAGCTCCAAATATCCACTTGCAGATGCTGCAAAAAGACTCTTTCCAAACTGCTCCATGAAAAGGAAGGTTCAACTCTGTGAGTTGAATGCACACATCATAAAGAAGTTTCAAAGAATGCTTCTGTCTAGGTATTATGTGACGATATTTCCTTTTCCACCATAGGCCTCAAAGCGCTCCAAATGAACACATGTAGATTCTACAAAAAGAGTGTTTCAAAGCTGCTCTTTCAAAAGAAGTGTTCAACTCTGTGAGTTGGATTCATACTTCACAAAGCAGTTTCACAGAACGTTTCTGTTTCGTTTTTATCAGAAGATATTCCCGTTTGCAACGAAGGCCTGAAAGGGCTCCAAGTATCCACTTGCAGATTCTGCCAAAACACACTTTCAAAACTGCTCTATCAAAAGGAAGGCTTATCTCTCCGAGTTGAATGCACACATCATAAAGAGGTTTCTGAGAATGCTTCTGCCTGGTTTATATGTGAAGATATTTCCTTTTCCACCATAGGCCTCAAAGCGCTCCAAACGAACACTTGCAGATTCTACAAAAAGAGTGTTTCAAAACTGCTCTTTCAAAGGAAGTGTTCAACTCTGTGATTTGGATTCATACTACACAAAGCAGTTTCACAGAACTCTTCTGTTTAGTTTTTATGGGAAGATATTCCCGTTTCCAACGAAGGCCTGAAAGGGCTCCAAATATCCACTTGCAGATTCTGCAAAAACACAGGTTCAAAACTGCTCTATCAAAAGGAAGGCTTATCTCTCTGAGTTGAATGCACACATCATAAAGAGCTTTCTGAGAATGCTTCTGCCTTGTTTATATATGAAGATATTTCTTTTTCCACCATAGGCCTCCAAGCGCTCCAAATGAACACTTGCAGATTCTACAAAAAGAGTGTTTCATAACTGCTCTAGCAAAGGAAAGGTTCACCTCTGTGAGTTGAACACACACATCACAAAGCAGTTTGTGAGAATGCTTCGGTTTAGTTTTTATGGGAAGATATTCCCGCTTCTAACAAAGGCCTGAAAGAGCTCCAAATATCCACTTGCATATGCTGCAAAAAGACTCTTTCCAAACTGCTCCATGAAAAAGAAGGTTCAACTCTGTGAGTTGAATGCACACATCATAAAGAAGTTTCAAAGAATGCTTCTGTCTAGGTTTTATGTGAAGATATTTCTTTTTCCACCATAGGCCTCAAAGCGCTCCAAATGAACACTTGCAGATTCTGCAAAAAGAGTGTTTCATAACTGCTCTAGCAAAGGAAAGGTTCACCTCTGTGAGTTGAACACACACATCACAAAGCAGTTTGTGAGAATGCTTCTGTCCAGTTTTAATGGGAAGATATTCCCGCTTCTAACAAAGGCCTGAAAGAGCTCCAAATATCCACTTGCAGATGCTGCAAAAAGACTCTTTCCAAACTGCTCCATGAAAAGGAATGTTCAACTCTGTGAGTTGAATGCACACATCATAAAGAAGTTTCAAAGAATGCTTCTGTCTAGGTTTTATGTGAAGATATTTCCTTTTCCACCATAGGCCTCAAAGCGCTCCAAATGAACACTTGCAGATTCTACAAAAAGAGTGTTTCAAAGCGGCTCTTTCAAAAGAAGTGTTCAACTCTGTGAGTTGGATTCATACTTCACAAAGGAGTTTCACAGAACGCTTCTGTTTAGTTTTTATGGGAAGATATTCCCGTTTCCAACGAACGCCTGAAAGGGCTCCAAATATACACTTGCAGATTCTGCAAAAACACAGTTGCAAAACTGCTCTATCAAAAGGAAGGCTTATCTCTCCGAGTTGAATGCACACATCATAAAGAGGTTTCTGAGAATGCTTCTGCCTGGATTATATGTGAAGATATTTCCTTTTCCACCATAGGCCTCAAAGCGCTCCAAACGAACACTTGCAGATTCTACAAAAAGAGTGTTTCAAAACTGCTCTTTGAAAGGAAGTGTTCAACTCTGTGAGTTGGATTCATACTACACAAAGCAGTTTCACAGAACTCTTCTGTTTAGTTTTTAATGGAAGATATTCCCGTTTCCAACGAAGGCCTGAAAGGGCTCCAAATATCCACTTGCAGATTCTGCAAAAACACAGTTTCAAAACTGCTCTATCAAAAGGAAGGCTTATCTCTCTGAGTTGAATGCACACATCATAAAGAGCTTTCTGAGAATGCTTCTGCCTTGTTTATATATGAAGATATTTCTTTTTCCACCATAGGCCTCAAATCGCTCCAAATGAACACTTGCAGATTCTACAAAAAGAGTGTTTCATAACTGCTCTAGCAAAGGAAAGGTTCACCTCTGTGAGTTGAACACACACATCACAAAGCAGTTTGTGAGAATGCTTCTGTCCAGTTTTTATGGGAAGATATTCCCGCTTCTAACAGAGGCCTGAAAGAGCTCCAAATATCCACTTGCAGATGCTGCAAAAAGACTCTTTCCAAACTGCTCCATGAAAAGGAAAGTTCAACTCTGTGAGTTGAATGCACACATCATAAAGAAGTTTCAAAGAATGCTTCTGTCTAGGTATTATGTGACGATATTTCCTTTTCCACCATAGGCCTCAAAGCGCTCCAAATGAACACATGTAGATTCTACAAAAAGAGTGTTTCAAAGCTGCTCTTTCAAAAGAAGTGTTCAACTCTGTGAGTTGGATTCATACTTCACAAAGCAGTTTCACAGAACATTTCTGTTTCGTTTTTATCAGAAGATATTCCCGTTTGCAACGAAGGCCTGAAAGGGCTCCAAGTATCCACTTGCAGATTCTGCCAAAACACAGTTTCAAAACTGCTCTATCAAAAGGAAGGCTTATCTCTCCGAGTTGAATGCACACATCATAAAGAGGTTTCTGAGAATGCTTCTGCCTGGTTTATATGTGAAGATATTTCCTTTTCCACCATAGGCCTCAAAGCGCTCCAAACGAACACTTGCAGATTCTACAAAAAGAGTGTTTCAAAACTGCTCTTTCAAAGGAAGTGTTCAACTCTGTGATTTGGATTCATACTACACAAAGCAGTTTCACAGAACTCTTCTGTTTAGTTTTTATGGGAAGATATTCCCGTTTCCAACGAAGGCCTGAAAGGGCTCCAAATATCCACTTGCAGATTCTGCAAAAACACAGGTTCAAAACTGCTCTATCAAAAGGAAGGCTTATCTCTCTGAGTTGAATGCACACATCATAAAGGGGTTTCTGAGAATGCTTCTGCCTTGTTTATATATGAAGATATTTCTTTTTCCACCATAGGCCTCAAATCGCTCCAAATGAACACTTGCAGATTCTACAAAAAGAGTGTTTCATAACTGCTCTAGCAAAGGAAAGGTTCACCTCTGTGAGTTGAACACACACATCACAAAGCAGTTTGTGAGAATGCCTCGGTTTAGTATTTATGGGAAGATATTCCCGCTTCTAACAAAGGCCTGAAAGAGCTCCAAATATCCACTTGCAGATGCTGCAAAAAGACTCTTTCCAAACTGCTCCATGAAAAGGAAAGTTCAACTCTGTGAGTTGAATGCACACATCATAAAGAAGTTTCAAAGAATGCTTCTGTCTAGGTATTATGTGACGATATTTCCTTTTCCACCATAGGCCTCAAAGCGCTCCAAATGAACACATGTAGATTCTACAAAAAGAGTGTTTAAAAGCTGCGCTTTCAAAAGAAGTGTTCAACTCTGTGAGTTGGATTCATACTTCACAAAGCAGTTTCACAGAACGTTTCTGTTTCGTTTTTATCGGAAGATATTCCCGTTTGCAACGAAGGCCTGAAAGGACTCTAAGTATCCAATTGCAGATTCTACCAAAACACAGTTTCAAAACTGCTCTATCAAAAGGAAGGCTTATCTCTCCGAGTTGAATGCACACATCATAAAGAGCTTTCTGAGAATGCTTCTGCCTTGTTTATATATGAAGATATTTCTTTTTCCACCATAGGCCTCAAATCGCTCCAAATGAACACTTGCAGATTCTACAAAAAGAGTGTTTCATAACTGCTCTAGCAAAGGAAAGGTTCACCTCTGTGAGTTGAACACACACATCACAAAGCAGTTTGTGAGAATGCTTCTGTCCAGTTTTTATGGGAAGATATTCCCGCTTCTAACAAAGGCCTGAAAGAGCTCCAAATATCCACTTGCAGATACTGCAAAAAGACTCTTTCCAAACTGCTCCATGAAAAGGAAAGTTCAACTCTGTGAGTTGAATGCACACATCATAAAGAAGTTTCAAAGAATGCTTCTGTCTAGGTATTATGTGACGATATTTCCTTTTCCACCATAGGCCTCAAAGCGCTCCAAATGAACACATGTAGATTCTACAAAAAGAGTGTTTCAAAGCTGCTCTTTCAAAAGAAGTGTTCAACTCTGTGAGTTGGATTCATACTTCACAAAGCAGTTTCACAGAACGTTTCTGTTTCGTTTTTATGGGAAGATATTCCCGTTTGCAACGAAGGCCTGAAAGGGCTCTAAGTATCCACTTGCAGATTCTGCCAAAACACAGTTTCAAAACTGCTCTATCAAAAGGAAGGCTTATCTCTCCGAGTTGAATGCACACATCATAAAGAGGTTTCTGAGAATGCTTCTGCCTGGTTTATATGTGAAGATATTTCCTTTTCCACCATAGGCCTCAAAGCGCTCCAAACGAACACTTGCAGATTCTACAAAAAGAGTGTTTCAAAACTGCTCTTTCAAAGGAAGTGTTCAACTCTGTGAGTTGGATTCATACTACACAAAGCAGTTTCACAGAACTCTTCTGTTTAGTTTTTATGGGAAGATATTCCCGTTTCCAACGAAGGCCTGAAAGGGCTCCAAATATCCACTTGCAGATTCTGCAAAAACACAGTTTCAAAACTGCTCTATCAAAAGGAAGGCTTATCTCTCTGAGTTGAATGCACACATCATAAAGAGCTTTCTGAGAATGCTTCTGCCTTGTTTATATATGAAGATATTTCTTTTTCCACCATAGGCCTCAAATCGCTCCAAATGAACACTTGCAGATTCTACAAAAAGAGTGTTTCATAACTGCTCTAGCAAAGGAAAGGTTCACCTCTGTGAGTTGAACACACACATCTCAAAGCAGTTTGTGAGAATGCTTCTGTCCAGTTTTTATGGGAAGATATTCCCGCTTCTAGCAAAGGCCTGAAAGAGCTCCAAATATCCACTTGCAGATGCTGCAAAAAGACTCTTTCCAAACTGCTCCATGAAAAAGAAGGTTCAACTCTGTGAGTTGAATGCACACATCATAAAGAAGTTTCAAAGAATGCTTCTGTCTAGGTTTTATGTGAAGATATTTCTTTTTCCACCATAGGCCTCAAAGCGCTCCAAATCAACACTTGCAGATTCTACAAAAAGAGTGTTTCATAACTGCTCTAGCAAAGGAAAGGTTCACCTCTGTGAGTTGAACACACACATCACAAAGCAGTTTGTGAGAATGCTTCTGTCCAGTTTTAATGGGAAGATATTCCCGCTTCTAACAAAGGCCTGAAAGAGCTCCAAATATCCACTTGCAGATGCTGCAAAAAGACTCTTTCCAAACTGCTCCATGAAAAGGAATGTTCAACTCTGTGAGCTGAATGCACACATCATAAAGAAGTTTCAAAGAATGCTTCTGTCTAGGTTTTATGTGACGATATTTCCCTTTCCACCATAGGCCTCAAAGCGCTCCAAATGAACACTTGCAGATTCTACAAAAAGAGTGTTTCAAAGCTGCTCTTTCAAAAGAAGTGTTCAACTCTGTGAGTTGGATTCATACTTCACAAAGCAGTTTCACAGAACGTTTCTGTTTCGTTTTTATCAGAAGATATTCCCGTTTGCAACGAAGGCCTGAAAGGGCTCCAAGTATCCACTTGCAGATTCTGCCAAAACACAGTTTCAAAACTGCTCTATCAAAAGGAAGGCTTATCTCTCCGAGTTGAATGCACACATCATAAAGAGGTTTCTGAGAATGCTTCTGCCTGGTTTATATGTGAAGATATTTCCTTTTCCACCATAGGCCTCAAAGCGCTCCAAACGAACACTTGCAGATTCTACAAAAAGAGTGTTTCAAAACTGCTCTTTCAAAAGAAGTGTTCATCTCTGTGAGTTGGATTCATACTACACAAAGCAGTTTCACAGAACTCTTCTGTTTAGTTTTTATGGGAAGATATTCCCGTTTCCAACGAAGGCCTGAAAGGGCTCCAAATATCCACTTGCAGATTCTGCAAAAACACAGGTTCAAAACTGCTCTATCAAAAGGAAGGCTTATCTCTCTGAGTTGAATGCACATATCATAAAGGGGTTTCTGAGAATGCTTCTGCCTTGTTTATATATGAAGATATTTCTTTTTCCACCATAGGCCTCAAATCGCTCCAAATGAACACTTGCAGATTCTACAAAAAGAGTGTTTCATAACTGCTCTAGCAAAGGAAAGGTTCACCTCTGTGAGTTGAACACACACATCTCAAAGCAGTTTGTGAGAATGCTTCTGTCCAGTTTTTATGGGAAGATATTCCCGCTTCTAGCAAAGGCCTGAAAGAGCTCCAAATATCCACTTGCAGATGCTGCAAAAAGACTCTTTCCAAACTGCTCCATGAAAAAAAGGTTCAACTCTGTGAGTTGAATGCACACATCATAAAGAAGTTTCAAAGAATGCTTCTGTCTAGGTTTTATGTGAAGATATTTCTTTTTCCACCATAGGCCTCAAAGCGCTCCAAATCAACACTTGCAGATTCTACAAAAAGAGTGTTTCATAACTGCTCTAGCAAAGGAAAGGTTCACCTCTGTGAGTTGAACACACACATCACAAAGCAGTTTGTGAGAATGCTTCTGTCCAGTTTTAATGGGAAGATATTCCCGCTTCTAACAAAGGCCTGAAAGAGCTCCAAATATCCACTTGCAGATGCTGCAAAAAGACTCTTTCCAAACTGCTCCATGAAAAGGAATGTTCAACTCTGTGAGTTGAATGCACACATCATAAAGAAGTTTCAAAGAATGCTTCTGTCTAGGTTTTATGTGACGATATTTCCCTTTCCACCATAGGCCTCAAAGCGCTCCAAATGAACACTTGCAGATTCTACAAAAAGAGTGTTTCAAAGCTGCTCTTTCAAAAGAAGTGTTCAACTCTGTGAGTTGGATTCATACTTCACAAAGCAGTTTCACAGAACGTTTCTGTTTCGTTTTTATGGGAAGATATTCCCGTTTGCAACGAAAGCCTGAAAGGGCTCTAAGTATCCACTTGGAGATTCTGCCAAAACACACTTTCAAAACTGCTCTATCAAAAGGAAGGCTTATCTCTCCGAGTTGAATGCACACATCATAAAGAGGTTTCTGAGAATGCTTCTGCCTGGTTTATATGTGAAGATATTTCCTTTTCCACCATAGGCCTCAAAGCGCTCCAAACGAACACTTGCAGATTCTACAAAAAGAGTGTTTCAAAACTGCTCTTTCAAAGGAAGTGTTCAACTCTGTGATTTGGATTCATACTACACAAAGCAGTTTCACAGAACTCTTCTGTTTAGTTTTTATGGGAAGATATTCCCGTTTCCAACGAAGGCCTGAAAGGGCTCCAAATATCCACTTGCAGATTCTGCAAAAACACAGGTTCAAAACTGCTCTATCAAAAGGAAGGCTTATCTCTCTGAGTTGAATGCACACATCATAAAGGGGTTTCTGAGAATGCTTCTGCCTTGTTTATATATGAAGATATTTCTTTTTCCACCATAGGCCTCAAATCGCTCCAAATGAACACTTGCAGATTCTACAAAAAGAGTGTTTCATAACTGCTCTAGCAAAGGAAAGGTTCACCTCTGTGAGTTGAACACACACATCACAAAGCAGTTTGTGAGAATGCCTCGGTTTAGTATTTATGGGAAGATATTCCCGCTTCTAACAAAGGCCTGAAAGAGCTCCAAATATCCACTTGCAGATGCTGCAAAAAGACTCTTTCCAAACTGCTCCATGAAAAGGAAAGTTCAACTCTGTGAGTTGAATGCACACATCATAAAGAAGTTTCAAAGAATGCTTCTGTCTAGGTATTATGTGACGATATTTCCTTTTCCACCATAGGCCTCAAAGCGCTCCAAATGAACACATGTAGATTCTACAAAAAGAGTGTTTAAAAGCTGCGCTTTCAAAAGAAGTGTTCAACTCTGTGAGTTGGATTCATACTTCACAAAGCAGTTTCACAGAACGTTTCTGTTTCGTTTTTATCGGAAGATATTCCCGTTTGCAACGAAGGCCTGAAAGGACTCTAAGTATCCAATTGCAGATTCTACCAAAACACAGTTTCAAAACTGCTCTATCAAAAGGAAGGCTTATCTCTCCGAGTTGAATGCACACATCATAAAGAGCTTTCTGAGAATGCTTCTGCCTTGTTTATATATGAAGATATTTCTTTTTCCACCATAGGCCTCAAATCGCTCCAAATGAACACTTGCAGATTCTACAAAAAGAGTGTTTCATAACTGCTCTAGCAAAGGAAAGGTTCACCTCTGTGAGTTGAACACACACATCACAAAGCAGTTTGTGAGAATGCTTCTGTCCAGTTTTTATGGGAAGATATTCCCGCTTCTAACAAAGGCCTGAAAGAGCTCCAAATATCCACTTGCAGATACTGCAAAAAGACTCTTTCCAAACTGCTCCATGAAAAGGAAAGTTCAACTCTGTGAGTTGAATGCACACATCATAAAGAAGTTTCAAAGAATGCTTCTGTCTAGGTATAATGTGACGATATTTCCTTTTCCACCATAGGCCTCAAAGCGCTCCAAATGAACACATGTAGATTCTACAAAAAGAGTGTTTCAAAGCTGCTCTTTCAAAAGAAGTGTTCAACTCTGTGAGTTGGATTCATACTTCACAAAGCAGTTTCACAGAACGTTTCTGTTTCGTTTTTATGGGAAGATATTCCCGTTTGCAACGAAGGCCTGAAAGGGCTCTAAGTATCCACTTGCAGATTCTGCCAAAACACAGTTTCAAAACTGCTCTATCAAAAGGAAGGCTTATCTCTCCGAGTTGAATGCACACATCATAAAGAGGTTTCTGAGAATGCTTCTGCCTGGTTTATATGTGAAGATATTTCCTTTTCCACCATAGGCCTCAAAGCGCTCCAAACGAACACTTGCAGATTCTACAAAAAGAGTGTTTCAAAACTGCTCTTTCAAAGGAAGTGTTCAACTCTGTGAGTTGGATTCATACTACACAAAGCAGTTTCACAGAACTCTTCTGTTTAGTTTTTATGGGAAGATATTCCCGTTTCCAACGAAGGCCTGAAAGGGCTCCAAATATCCACTTGCAGATTCTGCAAAAACACAGTTTCAAAACTGCTCTATCAAAAGGAAGGCTTATCTCTCTGAGTTGAATGCACACATCATAAAGAGCTTTCTGAGAATGCTTCTGCCTTGTTTATATATGAAGATATTTCTTTTTCCACCATAGGCCTCAAATCGCTCCAAATGAACACTTGCAGATTCTACAAAAAGAGTGTTTCATAACTGCTCTAGCAAAGGAAAGGTTCACCTCTGTGAGTTGAACACACACATCTCAAAGCAGTTTGTGAGAATGCTTCTGTCCAGTTTTTATGGGAAGATATTCCCGCTTCTAGCAAAGGCCTGAAAGAGCTCCAAATATCCACTTGCAGATGCTGCAAAAAGACTCTTTCCAAACTGCTCCATGAAAAAGAAGGTTCAACTCTGTGAGTTGAATGCACACATCATAAAGAAGTTTCAAAGAATGCTTCTGTCTAGGTTTTATGTGAAGATATTTCTTTTTCCACCATAGGCCTCAAAGCGCTCCAAATCAACACTTGCAGATTCTACAAAAAGAGTGTTTCATAACTGCTCTAGCAAAGGAAAGGTTCACCTCTGTGAGTTGAACACACACATCACAAAGCAGTTTGTGAGAATGCTTCTGTCCAGTTTTAATGGGAAGATATTCCCGCTTCTAACAAAGGCCTGAAAGAGCTCCAAATATCCACTTGCAGATGCTGCAAAAAGACTCTTTCCAAACTGCTCCATGAAAAGGAATGTTCAACTCTGTGAGCTGAATGCACACATCATAAAGAAGTTTCAAAGAATGCTTCTGTCTAGGTTTTATGTGACGATATTTCCCTTTCCACCATAGGCCTCAAAGCGCTCCAAATGAACACTTGCAGATTCTACAAAAAGAGTGTTTCAAAGCTGCTCTTTCAAAAGAAGTGTTCAACTCTGTGAGTTGGATTCATACTTCACAAAGCAGTTTCACAGAACGTTTCTGTTTCGTTTTTATGGGAAGATATTCCCGTTTGCAACGAAGGCCTGAAAGGGCTCTAAGTATCCACTTGCAGATTCTGCCAAAACACAGTTTCAAAACTGCTCTATCAAAAGGAAGGCTTATCTCTCCGAGTTGAATGCACACATCATAAAGAGGTTTCTGAGAATGCTTCTGCCTGGTTTATATGTGAAGATATTTCCTTTTCCACCATAGGCCTCAAAGCGCTCCAAACGAACACTTCCAGATTCTACAAAAAGAGTGTTTCAAAACTGCTCTTTCAAAGGAAGTGTTCAACTCTGTGAGTTGGATTCATACTACACAAAGCAGTTTCACAGAACTCTTCTGTTTAGTTTTTATGGGAAGATATTCCCGTTTCCAACGAAGGCCTGAAAGGGCTCCAAATATCCACTTGCAGATTCTGCAAAAACACAGTTTCAAAACTGCTCTATCAAAAGGAAGGCTTATCTCTCTGAGTTGAATGCACACATCATAAAGAGCTTTCTGAGAATGCTTCTGCCTTGTTTATATATGAAGATATTTCTTTTTCCACCATAGGCCTCAAATCGCTCCAAATGAACACTTGCAGATTCTACAAAAAGAGTGTTTCATAACTGCTCTAGCAAAGGAAAGGTTCACCTCTGTGAGTTGAACACACACATCTCAAAGCAGTTTGTGAGAATGCTTCTGTCCAGTTTTTATGGGAAGATATTCCCGCTTCTAGCAAAGGCCTGAAAGAGCTCCAAATATCCACTTGCAGATGCTGCAAAAAGACTCTTTCCAAACTGCTCCATGAAAAAGAAGGTTCAACTCTGTGAGTTGAATGCACACATCATAAAGAAGTTTCAAAGAATGCTTCTGTCTAGGTTTTATGTGAAGATATTTCTTTTTCCACCATAGGCCTCAAAGCGCTCCAAATCAACACTTGCAGATTCTACAAAAAGAGTGTTTCATAACTGCTCTAGCAAAGGAAAGGTTCACCTCTGTGAGTTGAACACACACATCACAAAGCAGTTTGTGAGAATGCTTCTGTCCAGTTTTAATGGGAAGATATTCCCGCTTCTAACAAAGGCCTGAAAGAGCTCCAAATATCCACTTGCAGATGCTGCAAAAAGACTCTTTCCAAACTGCTCCATGAAAAGGAATGTTCAACTCTGTGAGTTGAATGCACACATCATAAAGAAGTTTCAAAGAATGCTTCTGTCTAGGTTTTATGTGACGATATTTCCCTTTCCACCATAGGCCTCAAAGCGCTCCAAATGAACACTTGCAGATTCTACAAAAAGAGTGTTTCAAAGCTGCTCTTTCAAAAGAAGTGTTCAACTCTGTGAGTTGGATTCATACTTCACAAAGCAGTTTCACAGAACGTTTCTGTTTCGTTTTTATGGGAAGATATTCCCGTTTGCAACGAAAGCCTGAAAGGGCTCTAAGTATCCACTTGCAGATTCTGCCAAAACACACTTTCAAAACTGCTCTATCAAAAGGAAGGCTTATCTCTCCGAGTTGAATGCACACATCATAAAGAGGTTTCTGAGAATGCTTCTGCCTGGTTTATATGTGAAGATATTTCCTTTTCCACCATAGGCCTCAAAGCGCTCCAAACGAACACTTGCAGATTCTACAAAAAGAGTGTTTCAAAACTGCTCTTTCAAAGGAAGTGTTCAACTCTGTGAGTTGGATTCATACTACACAAAGCAGTTTCACAGAACTCTTCTGTTTAGTTTTTATGGGAAGATATTCCCGTTTCCAACGAAGGCCTGAAAGGGCTCCAAATATCCACTTGCAGATTCTGCAAAAACACAGTTTCAAAACTGCTCTATCAAAAGGAAGGCTTATCTCTCTGAGTTGAATGCACACATCATAAAGAGCTTTCTGAGAATGCTTCTGCCTTGTTTATATATGAAGATATTTCTTTTTCCACCATAGGCCTCAAATCGCTCCAAATGAACACTTGCAGATTCTACAAAAAGAGTGTTTCATAACTGCTCTAGCAAAGGAAAGGTTCACCTCTGTGAGTTGAACACACACATCTCAAAGCAGTTTGTGAGAATGCTTCTGTCCAGTTTTTATGGGAAGATATTCCCGCTTCTAGCAAAGGCCTGAAAGAGCTCCAAATATCCACTTGCAGATGCTGCAAAAAGACTCTTTCCAAACTGCTCCATGAAAAAGAAGGTTCAACTCTGTGAGTTGAATGCACACATCATAAAGAAGTTTCAAAGAATGCTTCTGTCTAGGTTTTATGTGAAGATATTTCTTTTTCCACCATAGGCCTCAAAGCGCTCCAAATCAACACTTGCAGATTCTACAAAAAGAGTGTTTCATAACTGCTCTAGCAAAGGAAAGGTTCACCTCTGTGAGTTGAACACACACATCACAAAGCAGTTTGTGAGAATGCTTCTGTCCAGTTTTAATGGGAAGATATTCCCGCTTCTAACAAAGGCCTGAAAGAGCTCCAAATATCCACTTGCAGATGCTGCAAAAAGACTCTTTCCAAACTGCTCCATGAAAAGGAATGTTCAACTCTGTGAGTTGAATGCACACATCATAAAGAAGTTTCAAAGAATGCTTCTGTCTAGGTTTTATGTGACGATATTTCCCTTTCCACCATAGGCCTCAAAGCGCTCCAAATGAACACTTGCAGATTCTACAAAAAGAGTGTTTCAAAGCTGCTCTTTCAAAAGAAGTGTTCAACTCTGTGAGTTGGATTCATACTTCACAAAGCAGTTTCACAGAACGTTTCTGTTTCGTTTTTATGGGAAGATATTCCCGTTTGCAACGAAAGCCTGAAAGGGCTCTAAGTATCCACTTGCAGATTCTGCCAAAACACACTTTCAAAACTGCTCTATCAAAAGGAAGGCTTATCTCTCCGAGTTGAATGCACACATCATAAAGAGGTTTCTGAGAATGCTTCTGCCTGGTTTATATGTGAAGATATTTCCTTTTCCACCATAGGCCTCAAAGCGCTCCAAACGAACACTTGCAGATTCTACAAAAAGAGTGTTTCAAAACTGCTCTTTCAAAGGAAGTGTTCAACTCTGTGATTTGGATTCATACTACACAAAGCAGTTTCACAGAACTCTTCTGTTTAGTTTTTATGGGAAGATATTCCCGTTTCCAACGAAGGCCTGAAAGGGCTCCAAATATCCACTTGCAGATTCTGCAAAAACACAGTTTCAAAACTGCTCTATCAAAAGGAAGGCTTATCTCTCTGAGTTGAATGCACACATCATAAAGGGGTTTCTGAGAATGCTTCTGCCTTGTTTATATATGAAGATATTTCTTTTTCCACCATAGGCCTCAAATCGCTCCAAATGAACACTTGCAGATTCTACAAAAAGAGTGTTTCATAACTGCTCTAGCAAAGGAAAGGTTCACCTCTGTGAGTTGAACACACACATCACAAAGCAGTTTGTGAGAATGCTTCGGTTTAGTTTTTATGGGAAGATATTCCCGCTTCTAACAAAGGCCTGAAAGAGCTCCAAATATCCACTTGCAGATGCTGCAAAAAGACTCTTTCCAAACTGCTCCATGAAAAAGAAGGTTCAACTCTGTGAGTTGAATGCACACATCATAAAGAAGTTTCAAAGAATGCTTCTGTCTAGGTTTTATGTGAAGATATTTCTTTTTCCACCATAGGCCTCAAAGCGCTCCAAATGAACACTTGCAGATTCTGCAAAAAGAGTGTTTCATAACTGCTCTAGCAAAGGAAAGGTTCACCTCTGTGAGTTGAACACACACATCACAAAGCAGTTTGTGAGAATGCTTCTGTCCAGTTTTAATGGGAAGATATTCCCGCTTCTAACAAAGGCCTGAAAGAGCTCCAAATATCCACTTGCAGATGCTGCAAAAAGACTCTTTCCAAACTGCTCCATGAAAAGGAATGTTCAACTCTGTGAGTTGAATGCACACATCATAAAGAAGTTTCAAAGAATGCTTCTGTCTAGGTTTTATGTGAAGATATTTCCTTTTCCACCATAGGCCTCAAAGCGCTCCAAATGAACACTTGCAGATTCTACAAAAAGAGTGTTTCAAAGCTGCTCTTTCAAAAGAAGTGTTCAACTCTGTGAGTTGGATTCATACTTCACAAAGGAGTTTCACAGAACGCTTCTGTTTAGTTTTTATGGGAAGATATTCCCGTTTCCAACGAACGCCTGAAAGGGCTCCAAATATACACTTGCAGATTCTGCAAAAACACAGTTGCAAAACTGCTCTATCAAAAGGAAGGCTTATCTCTCCGAGTTGAATGCACACATCATAAAGAGGTTTCTGAGAATGCTTCTGCCTGGATTATATGTGAAGATATTTCCTTTTCCACCATAGGCCTCAAAGCGCTCCAAACGAACACTTGCAGATTCTACAAAAAGAGTGTTTCAAAACTGCTCTTTGAAAGGAAGTGTTCAACTCTGTGAGTTGGATTCATACTACACAAAGCAGTTTCACAGAACTCTTCTGTTTAGTTTTTAATGGAAGATATTCCCGTTTCCAACGAAGGCCTGAAAGGGCTCCAAATATCCACTTGCAGATTCTGCAAAAACACAGTTTCAAAACTGCTCTATCAAAAGGAAGGCTTATCTCTCTGAGTTGAATGCACACATCATAAAGAGCTTTCTGAGAATGCTTCTGCCTTGTTTATATATGAAGATATTTCTTTTTCCACCATAGGCCTCAAATCGCTCCAAATGAACACTTGCAGATTCTACAAAAAGAGTGTTTCATAACTGCTCTAGCAAAGGAAAGGTTCACCTCTGTGAGTTGAACACACACATCACAAAGCAGTTTGTGAGAATGCTTCTGTCCAGTTTTTATGGGAAGATATTCCCGCTTCTAACAAAGGCCTGAAAGAGCTCCAAATATCCACTTGCAGATGCTGCAAAAAGACTCTTTCCAAACTGCTCCATGAAAAGGAAGGTTCAACTCTGTGAGTTGAATGCACACATCATAAAGAAGTTTCAAAGAATGCTTCTGTCTAGGTATTATGTGACGATATTTCCTTTTCCACCATAGGCCTCAAAGCGCTCCAAATGAACACATGTAGATTCTACAAAAAGAGTGTTTCAAAGCTGCTCTTTCAAAAGAAGTGTTCAACTCTGTGAGTTGGATTCATACTTCACAAAGCAGTTTCACAGAACGTTTCTGTTTCGTTTTTATCAGAAGATATTCCCGTTTGCAACGAAGGCCTGAAAGGGCTCCAAGTATCCACTTGCAGATTCTGCCAAAACACACTTTCAAAACTGCTCTATCAAAAGGAAGGCTTATCTCTCCGAGTTGAATGCACACATCATAAAGAGGTTTCTGAGAATGCTTCTGCCTGGTTTATATGTGAAGATATTTCCTTTTCCACCATAGGCCTCAAAGCGCTCCAAACGAACACTTGCAGATTCTACAAAAAGAGTGTTTCAAAACTGCTCTTTCAAAGGAAGTGTTCAACTCTGTGATTTGGATTCATACTACACAAAGCAGTTTCACAGAACTCTTCTGTTTAGTTTTTATGGGAAGATATTCCCGTTTCCAACGAAGGCCTGAAAGGGCTCCAAATATCCACTTGCAGATTCTGCAAAAACACAGGTTCAAAACTGCTCTATCAAAAGGAAGGCTTATCTCTCTGAGTTGAATGCACACATCATAAAGAGCTTTCTGAGAATGCTTCTGCCTTGTTTATATATGAAGATATTTCTTTTTCCACCATAGGCCTCCAAGCGCTCCAAATGAACACTTGCAGATTCTACAAAAAGAGTGTTTCATAACTGCTCTAGCAAAGGAAAGGTTCACCTCTGTGAGTTGAACACACACATCACAAAGCAGTTTGTGAGAATGCTTCGGTTTAGTTTTTATGGGAAGATATTCCCGCTTCTAACAAAGGCCTGAAAGAGCTCCAAATATCCACTTGCATATGCTGCAAAAAGACTCTTTCCAAACTGCTCCATGAAAAAGAAGGTTCAACTCTGTGAGTTGAATGCACACATCATAAAGAAGTTTCAAAGAATGCTTCTGTCTAGGTTTTATGTGAAGATATTTCTTTTTCCACCATAGGCCTCAAAGCGCTCCAAATGAACACTTGCAGATTCTGCAAAAAGAGTGTTTCATAACTGCTCTAGCAAAGGAAAGGTTCACCTCTGTGAGTTGAACACACACATCACAAAGCAGTTTGTGAGAATGCTTCTGTCCAGTTTTAATGGGAAGATATTCCCGCTTCTAACAAAGGCCTGAAAGAGCTCCAAATATCCACTTGCAGATGCTGCAAAAAGACTCTTTCCAAACTGCTCCATGAAAAGGAATGTTCAACTCTGTGAGTTGAATGCACACATCATAAAGAAGTTTCAAAGAATGCTTCTGTCTAGGTTTTATGTGAAGATATTTCCTTTTCCACCATAGGCCTCAAAGCGCTCCAAATGAACACTTGCAGATTCTACAAAAAGAGTGTTTCAAAGCGGCTCTTTCAAAAGAAGTGTTCAACTCTGTGAGTTGGATTCATACTTCACAAAGGAGTTTCACAGAACGCTTCTGTTTAGTTTTTATGGGAAGATATTCCCGTTTCCAACGAACGCCTGAAAGGGCTCCAAATATACACTTGCAGATTCTGCAAAAACACAGTTGCAAAACTGCTCTATCAAAAGGAAGGCTTATCTCTCCGAGTTGAATGCACACATCATAAAGAGGTTTCTGAGAATGCTTCTGCCTGGATTATATGTGAAGATATTTCCTTTTCCACCATAGGCCTCAAAGCGCTCCAAACGAACACTTGCAGATTCTACAAAAAGAGTGTTTCAAAACTGCTCTTTGAAAGGAAGTGTTCAACTCTGTGAGTTGGATTCATACTACACAAAGCAGTTTCACAGAACTCTTCTGTTTAGTTTTTAATGGAAGATATTCCCGTTTCCAACGAAGGCCTGAAAGGGCTCCAAATATCCACTTGCAGATTCTGCAAAAACACAGTTTCAAAACTGCTCTATCAAAAGGAAGGCTTATCTCTCTGAGTTGAATGCACACATCATAAAGAGCTTTCTGAGAATGCTTCTGCCTTGTTTATATATGAAGATATTTCTTTTTCCACCATAGGCCTCAAATCGCTCCAAATGAACACTTGCAGATTCTACAAAAAGAGTGTTTCATAACTGCTCTAGCAAAGGAAAGGTTCACCTCTGTGAGTTGAACACACACATCACAAAGCAGTTTGTGAGAATGCTTCTGTCCAGTTTTTATGGGAAGATATTCCCGCTTCTAACAGAGGCCTGAAAGAGCTCCAAATATCCACTTGCAGATGCTGCAAAAAGACTCTTTCCAAACTGCTCCATGAAAAGGAAAGTTCAACTCTGTGAGTTGAATGCACACATCATAAAGAAGTTTCAAAGAATGCTTCTGTCTAGGTATTATGTGACGATATTTCCTTTTCCACCATAGGCCTCAAAGCGCTCCAAATGAACACATGTAGATTCTACAAAAAGAGTGTTTCAAAGCTGCTCTTTCAAAAGAAGTGTTCAACTCTGTGAGTTGGATTCATACTTCACAAAGCAGTTTCACAGAACGTTTCTGTTTCGTTTTTATCAGAAGATATTCCCGTTTGCAACGAAGGCCTGAAAGGGCTCCAAGTATCCACTTGCAGATTCTGCCAAAACACAGTTTCAAAACTGCTCTATCAAAAGGAAGGCTTATCTCTCCGAGTTGAATGCACACATCATAAAGAGGTTTCTGAGAATGCTTCTGCCTGGTTTATATGTGAAGATATTTCCTTTTCCACCATAGGCCTCAAAGCGCTCCAAACGAACACTTGCAGATTCTACAAAAAGAGTGTTTCAAAACTGCTCTTTCAAAAGAAGTGTTCATCTCTGTGAGTTGGATTCATACTACACAAAGCAGTTTCACAGAACTCTTCTGTTTAGTTTTTATGGGAAGATATTCCCGTTTCCAACGAAGGCCTGAAAGGGCTCCAAATATCCACTTGCAGATTCTGCAAAAACACAGGTTCAAAACTGCTCTATCAAAAGGAAGGCTTATCTCTCTGAGTTGAATGCACATATCATAAAGGGGTTTCTGAGAATGCTTCTGCCTTGTTTATATATGAAGATATTTCTTTTTCCACCATAGGCCTCAAATCGCTCCAAATGAACACTTGCAGATTCTACAAAAAGAGTGTTTCATAACTGCTCTAGCAAAGGAAAGGTTCACCTCTGTGAGTTGAACACACACATCTCAAAGCAGTTTGTGAGAATGCTTCTGTCCAGTTTTTATGGGAAGATATTCCCGCTTCTAGCAAAGGCCTGAAAGAGCTCCAAATATCCACTTGCAGATGCTGCAAAAAGACTCTTTCCAAACTGCTCCATGAAAAAAAGGTTCAACTCTGTGAGTTGAATGCACACATCATAAAGAAGTTTCAAAGAATGCTTCTGTCTAGGTTTTATGTGAAGATATTTCTTTTTCCACCATAGGCCTCAAAGCGCTCCAAATCAACACTTGCAGATTCTACAAAAAGAGTGTTTCATAACTGCTCTAGCAAAGGAAAGGTTCACCTCTGTGAGTTGAACACACACATCACAAAGCAGTTTGTGAGAATGCTTCTGTCCAGTTTTAATGGGAAGATATTCCCGCTTCTAACAAAGGCCTGAAAGAGCTCCAAATATCCACTTGCAGATGCTGCAAAAAGACTCTTTCCAAACTGCTCCATGAAAAGGAATGTTCAACTCTGTGAGTTGAATGCACACATCATAAAGAAGTTTCAAAGAATGCTTCTGTCTAGGTTTTATGTGACGATATTTCCCTTTCCACCATAGGCCTCAAAGCGCTCCAAATGAACACTTGCAGATTCTACAAAAAGAGTGTTTCAAAGCTGCTCTTTCAAAAGAAGTGTTCAACTCTGTGAGTTGGATTCATACTTCACAAAGCAGTTTCACAGAACGTTTCTGTTTCGTTTTTATGGGAAGATATTCCCGTTTGCAACGAAAGCCTGAAAGGGCTCTAAGTATCCACTTGGAGATTCTGCCAAAACACACTTTCAAAACTGCTCTATCAAAAGGAAGGCTTATCTCTCCGAGTTGAATGCACACATCATAAAGAGGTTTCTGAGAATGCTTCTGCCTGGTTTATATGTGAAGATATTTCCTTTTCCACCATAGGCCTCAAAGCGCTCCAAACGAACACTTGCAGATTCTACAAAAAGAGTGTTTCAAAACTGCTCTTTCAAAGGAAGTGTTCAACTCTGTGATTTGGATTCATACTACACAAAGCAGTTTCACAGAACTCTTCTGTTTAGTTTTTATGGGAAGATATTCCCGTTTCCAACGAAGGCCTGAAAGGGCTCCAAATATCCACTTGCAGATTCTGCAAAAACACAGGTTCAAAACTGCTCTATCAAAAGGAAGGCTTATCTCTCTGAGTTGAATGCACACATCATAAAGGGGTTTCTGAGAATGCTTCTGCCTTGTTTATATATGAAGATATTTCTTTTTCCACCATAGGCCTCAAATCGCTCCAAATGAACACTTGCAGATTCTACAAAAAGAGTGTTTCATAACTGCTCTAGCAAAGGAAAGGTTCACCTCTGTGAGTTGAACACACACATCACAAAGCAGTTTGTGAGAATGCCTCGGTTTAGTATTTATGGGAAGATATTCCCGCTTCTAACAAAGGCCTGAAAGAGCTCCAAATATCCACTTGCAGATGCTGCAAAAAGACTCTTTCCAAACTGCTCCATGAAAAGGAAAGTTCAACTCTGTGAGTTGAATGCACACATCATAAAGAAGTTTCAAAGAATGCTTCTGTCTAGGTATTATGTGACGATATTTCCTTTTCCACCATAGGCCTCAAAGCGCTCCAAATGAACACATGTAGATTCTACAAAAAGAGTGTTTAAAAGCTGCGCTTTCAAAAGAAGTGTTCAACTCTGTGAGTTGGATTCATACTTCACAAAGCAGTTTCACAGAACGTTTCTGTTTCGTTTTTATCGGAAGATATTCCCGTTTGCAACGAAGGCCTGAAAGGACTCTAAGTATCCAATTGCAGATTCTACCAAAACACAGTTTCAAAACTGCTCTATCAAAAGGAAGGCTTATCTCTCCGAGTTGAATGCACACATCATAAAGAGCTTTCTGAGAATGCTTCTGCCTTGTTTATATATGAAGATATTTCTTTTTCCACCATAGGCCTCAAATCGCTCCAAATGAACACTTGCAGATTCTACAAAAAGAGTGTTTCATAACTGCTCTAGCAAAGGAAAGGTTCACCTCTGTGAGTTGAACACACACATCACAAAGCAGTTTGTGAGAATGCTTCTGTCCAGTTTTTATGGGAAGATATTCCCGCTTCTAACAAAGGCCTGAAAGAGCTCCAAATATCCACTTGCAGATACTGCAAAAAGACTCTTTCCAAACTGCTCCATGAAAAGGAAAGTTCAACTCTGTGAGTTGAATGCACACATCATAAAGAAGTTTCAAAGAATGCTTCTGTCTAGGTATTATGTGACGATATTTCCTTTTCCACCATAGGCCTCAAAGCGCTCCAAATGAACACATGTAGATTCTACAAAAAGAGTGTTTCAAAGCTGCTCTTTCAAAAGAAGTGTTCAACTCTGTGAGTTGGATTCATACTTCACAAAGCAGTTTCACAGAACGTTTCTGTTTCGTTTTTATGGGAAGATATTCCCGTTTGCAACGAAGGCCTGAAAGGGCTCTAAGTATCCACTTGCAGATTCTGCCAAAACACAGTTTCAAAACTGCTCTATCAAAAGGAAGGCTTATCTCTCCGAGTTGAATGCACACATCATAAAGAGGTTTCTGAGAATGCTTCTGCCTGGTTTATATGTGAAGATATTTCCTTTTCCACCATAGGCCTCAAAGCGCTCCAAACGAACACTTGCAGATTCTACAAAAAGAGTGTTTCAAAACTGCTCTTTCAAAGGAAGTGTTCAACTCTGTGAGTTGGATTCATACTACACAAAGCAGTTTCACAGAACTCTTCTGTTTAGTTTTTATGGGAAGATATTCCCGTTTCCAACGAAGGCCTGAAAGGGCTCCAAATATCCACTTGCAGATTCTGCAAAAACACAGTTTCAAAACTGCTCTATCAAAAGGAAGGCTTATCTCTCTGAGTTGAATGCACACATCATAAAGAGCTTTCTGAGAATGCTTCTGCCTTGTTTATATATGAAGATATTTCTTTTTCCACCATAGGCCTCAAATCGCTCCAAATGAACACTTGCAGATTCTACAAAAAGAGTGTTTCATAACTGCTCTAGCAAAGGAAAGGTTCACCTCTGTGAGTTGAACACACACATCTCAAAGCAGTTTGTGAGAATGCTTCTGTCCAGTTTTTATGGGAAGATATTCCCGCTTCTAGCAAAGGCCTGAAAGAGCTCCAAATATCCACTTGCAGATGCTGCAAAAAGACTCTTTCCAAACTGCTCCATGAAAAAGAAGGTTCAACTCTGTGAGTTGAATGCACACATCATAAAGAAGTTTCAAAGAATGCTTCTGTCTAGGTTTTATGTGAAGATATTTCTTTTTCCACCATAGGCCTCAAAGCGCTCCAAATCAACACTTGCAGATTCTACAAAAAGAGTGTTTCATAACTGCTCTAGCAAAGGAAAGGTTCACCTCTGTGAGTTGAACACACACATCACAAAGCAGTTTGTGAGAATGCTTCTGTCCAGTTTTAATGGGAAGATATTCCCGCTTCTAACAAAGGCCTGAAAGAGCTCCAAATATCCACTTGCAGATGCTGCAAAAAGACTCTTTCCAAACTGCTCCATGAAAAGGAATGTTCAACTCTGTGAGCTGAATGCACACATCATAAAGAAGTTTCAAAGAATGCTTCTGTCTAGGTTTTATGTGACGATATTTCCCTTTCCACCATAGGCCTCAAAGCGCTCCAAATGAACACTTGCAGATTCTACAAAAAGAGTGTTTCAAAGCTGCTCTTTCAAAAGAAGTGTTCAACTCTGTGAGTTGGATTCATACTTCACAAAGCAGTTTCACAGAACGTTTCTGTTTCGTTTTTATGGGAAGATATTCCCGTTTGCAACGAAGGCCTGAAAGGGCTCTAAGTATCCACTTGCAGATTCTGCCAAAACACAGTTTCAAAACTGCTCTATCAAAAGGAAGGCTTATCTCTCCGAGTTGAATGCACACATCATAAAGAGGTTTCTGAGAATGCTTCTGCCTGGTTTATATGTGAAGATATTTCCTTTTCCACCATAGGCCTCAAAGCGCTCCAAACGAACACTTCCAGATTCTACAAAAAGAGTGTTTCAAAACTGCTCTTTCAAAGGAAGTGTTCAACTCTGTGAGTTGGATTCATACTACACAAAGCAGTTTCACAGAACTCTTCTGTTTAGTTTTTATGGGAAGATATTCCCGTTTCCAACGAAGGCCTGAAAGGGCTCCAAATATCCACTTGCAGATTCTGCAAAAACACAGTTTCAAAACTGCTCTATCAAAAGGAAGGCTTATCTCTCTGAGTTGAATGCACACATCATAAAGAGCTTTCTGAGAATGCTTCTGCCTTGTTTATATATGAAGATATTTCTTTTTCCACCATAGGCCTCAAATCGCTCCAAATGAACACTTGCAGATTCTACAAAAAGAGTGTTTCATAACTGCTCTAGCAAAGGAAAGGTTCACCTCTGTGAGTTGAACACACACATCTCAAAGCAGTTTGTGAGAATGCTTCTGTCCAGTTTTTATGGGAAGATATTCCCGCTTCTAGCAAAGGCCTGAAAGAGCTCCAAATATCCACTTGCAGATGCTGCAAAAAGACTCTTTCCAAACTGCTCCATGAAAAAGAAGGTTCAACTCTGTGAGTTGAATGCACACATCATAAAGAAGTTTCAAAGAATGCTTCTGTCTAGGTTTTATGTGAAGATATTTCTTTTTCCACCATAGGCCTCAAAGCGCTCCAAATCAACACTTGCAGATTCTACAAAAAGAGTGTTTCATAACTGCTCTAGCAAAGGAAAGGTTCACCTCTGTGAGTTGAACACACACATCACAAAGCAGTTTGTGAGAATGCTTCTGTCCAGTTTTAATGGGAAGATATTCCCGCTTCTAACAAAGGCCTGAAAGAGCTCCAAATATCCACTTGCAGATGCTGCAAAAAGACTCTTTCCAAACTGCTCCATGAAAAGGAATGTTCAACTCTGTGAGTTGAATGCACACATCATAAAGAAGTTTCAAAGAATGCTTCTGTCTAGGTTTTATGTGACGATATTTCCCTTTCCACCATAGGCCTCAAAGCGCTCCAAATGAACACTTGCAGATTCTACAAAAAGAGTGTTTCAAAGCTGCTCTTTCAAAAGAAGTGTTCAACTCTGTGAGTTGGATTCATACTTCACAAAGCAGTTTCACAGAACGTTTCTGTTTCGTTTTTATGGGAAGATATTCCCGTTTGCAACGAAAGCCTGAAAGGGCTCTAAGTATCCACTTGCAGATTCTGCCAAAACACACTTTCAAAACTGCTCTATCAAAAGGAAGGCTTATCTCTCCGAGTTGAATGCACACATCATAAAGAGGTTTCTGAGAATGCTTCTGCCTGGTTTATATGTGAAGATATTTCCTTTTCCACCATAGGCCTCAAAGCGCTCCAAACGAACACTTGCAGATTCTACAAAAAGAGTGTTTCAAAACTGCTCTTTCAAAGGAAGTGTTCAACTCTGTGATTTGGATTCATACTACACAAAGCAGTTTCACAGAACTCTTCTGTTTAGTTTTTATGGGAAGATATTCCCGTTTCCAACGAAGGCCTGAAAGGGCTCCAAATATCCACTTGCAGATTCTGCAAAAACACAGGTTCAAAACTGCTCTATCAAAAGGAAGGCTTATCTCTCTGAGTTGAATGCACACATCATAAAGGGGTTTCTGAGAATGCTTCTGCCTTGTTTATATATGAAGATATTTCTTTTTCCACCATAGGCCTCAAATCGCTCCAAATGAACACTTGCAGATTCTACAAAAAGAGTGTTTCATAACTGCTCTAGCAAAGGAAAGGTTCACCTCTGTGAGTTGAACACACACATCACAAAGCAGTTTGTGAGAATGCTTCTGTCCAGTTTTTATGGGAAGATATTCCCGCTTCTAACAAAGGCCTGAAAGAGCTCCAAATATCCACTTGCAGATACTGCAAAAAGACTCTTTCCAAACTGCTCCATGAAAAGGAAAGTTCAACTCTGTGAGTTGAATGCACACATCATAAAGAAGTTTCAAAGAATGCTTCTGTCTAGGTATTATGTGACGATATTTCCTTTTCCACCATAGGCCTCAAAGCGCTCCAAATGAACACATGTAGATTCTACAAAAAGAGTGTTTCAAAGCTGCTCTTTCAAAAGAAGTGTTCAACTCTGTGAGTTGGATTCATACTTCACAAAGCAGTTTCACAGAACGTTTCTGTTTCGTTTTTATGGGAAGATATTCCCGTTTGCAACGAAGGCCTGAAAGGGCTCTAAGTATCCACTTGCAGATTCTGCCAAAACACAGTTTCAAAACTGCTCTATCAAAAGGAAGGCTTATCTCTCCGAGTTGAATGCACACATCATAAAGAGGTTTCTGAGAATGCTTCTGCCTGGTTTATATGTGAAGATATTTCCTTTTCCACCATAGGCCTCAAAGCGCTCCAAACGAACACTTGCAGATTCTACAAAAAGAGTGTTTCAAAACTGCTCTTTCAAAGGAAGTGTTCAACTCTGTGAGTTGGATTCATACTACACAAAGCAGTTTCACAGAACTCTTCTGTTTAGTTTTTATGGGAAGATATTCCCGTTTCCAACGAAGGCCTGAAAGGGCTCCAAATATCCACTTGCAGATTCTGCAAAAACACAGTTTCAAAACTGCTCTATCAAAAGGAAGGCTTATCTCTCTGAGTTGAATGCACACATCATAAAGAGCTTTCTGAGAATGCTTCTGCCTTGTTTATATATGAAGATATTTCTTTTTCCACCATAGGCCTCAAATCGCTCCAAATGAACACTTGCAGATTCTACAAAAAGAGTGTTTCATAACTGCTCTAGCAAAGGAAAGGTTCACCTCTGTGAGTTGAACACACACATCTCAAAGCAGTTTGTGAGAATGCTTCTGTCCAGTTTTTATGGGAAGATATTCCCGCTTCTAGCAAAGGCCTGAAAGAGCTCCAAATATCCACTTGCAGATGCTGCAAAAAGACTCTTTCCAAACTGCTCCATGAAAAAGAAGGTTCAACTCTGTGAGTTGAATGCACACATCATAAAGAAGTTTCAAAGAATGCTTCTGTCTAGGTTTTATGTGAAGATATTTCTTTTTCCACCATAGGCCTCAAAGCGCTCCAAATCAACACTTGCAGATTCTACAAAAAGAGTGTTTCATAACTGCTCTAGCAAAGGAAAGGTTCACCTCTGTGAGTTGAACACACACATCACAAAGCAGTTTGTGAGAATGCTTCTGTCCAGTTTTAATGGGAAGATATTCCCGCTTCTAACAAAGGCCTGAAAGAGCTCCAAATATCCACTTGCAGATGCTGCAAAAAGACTCTTTCCAAACTGCTCCATGAAAAGGAATGTTCAACTCTGTGAGCTGAATGCACACATCATAAAGAAGTTTCAAAGAATGCTTCTGTCTAGGTTTTATGTGACGATATTTCCCTTTCCACCATAGGCCTCAAAGCGCTCCAAATGAACACTTGCAGATTCTACAAAAAGAGTGTTTCAAAGCTGCTCTTTCAAAAGAAGTGTTCAACTCTGTGAGTTGGATTCATACTTCACAAAGCAGTTTCACAGAACGTTTCTGTTTCGTTTTTATGGGAAGATATTCCCGTTTGCAACGAAGGCCTGAAAGGGCTCTAAGTATCCACTTGCAGATTCTGCCAAAACACAGTTTCAAAACTGCTCTATCAAAAGGAAGGCTTATCTCTCCGAGTTGAATGCACACATCATAAAGAGGTTTCTGAGAATGCTTCTGCCTGGTTTATATGTGAAGATATTTCCTTTTCCACCATAGGCCTCAAAGCGCTCCAAACGAACACTTGCAGATTCTACAAAAAGAGTGTTTCAAAACTGCTCTTTCAAAGGAAGTGTTCAACTCTGTGAGTTGGATTCATACTACACAAAGCAGTTTCACAGAACTCTTCTGTTTAGTTTTTATGGGAAGATATTCCCGTTTCCAACGAAGGCCTGAAAGGGCTCCAAATATCCACTTGCAGATTCTGCAAAAACACAGTTTCAAAACTGCTCTATCAAAAGGAAGGCTTATCTCTCTGAGTTGAATGCACACATCATAAAGAGCTTTCTGAGAATGCTTCTGCCTTGTTTATATATGAAGATATTTCTTTTTCCACCATAGGCCTCAAATCGCTCCAAATGAACACTTGCAGATTCTACAAAAAGAGTGTTTCATAACTGCTCTAGCAAAGGAAAGGTTCACCTCTGTGAGTTGAACACACACATCTCAAAGCAGTTTGTGAGAATGCTTCTGTCCAGTTTTTATGGGAAGATATTCCCGCTTCTAGCAAAGGCCTGAAAGAGCTCCAAATATCCACTTGCAGATGCTGCAAAAAGACTCTTTCCAAACTGCTCCATGAAAAAGAAGGTTCAACTCTGTGAGTTGAATGCACACATCATAAAGAAGTTTCAAAGAATGCTTCTGTCTAGGTTTTATGTGAAGATATTTCTTTTTCCACCATAGGCCTCAAAGCGCTCCAAATCAACACTTGCAGATTCTACAAAAAGAGTGTTTCATAACTGCTCTAGCAAAGGAAAGGTTCACCTCTGTGAGTTGAACACACACATCACAAAGCAGTTTGTGAGAATGCTTCTGTCCAGTTTTAATGGGAAGATATTCCCGCTTCTAACAAAGGCCTGAAAGAGCTCCAAATATCCACTTGCAGATGCTGCAAAAAGACTCTTTCCAAACTGCTCCATGAAAAGGAATGTTCAACTCTGTGAGTTGAATGCACACATCATAAAGAAGTTTCAAAGAATGCTTCTGTCTAGGTTTTATGTGACGATATTTCCCTTTCCACCATAGGCCTCAAAGCGCTCCAAATGAACACTTGCAGATTCTACAAAAAGAGTGTTTCAAAGCTGCTCTTTCAAAAGAAGTGTTCAACTCTGTGAGTTGGATTCATACTTCACAAAGGAGTTTCACAGAACGCTTCTGTTTAGTTTTTATGGGAAGATATTCCCGTTTCCAACGAACGCCTGAAAGGGCTCCAAATATACACTTGCAGATTCTGCAAAAACACAGTTGCAAAACTGCTCTATCAAAAGGAAGGCTTATCTCTCCGAGTTGAATGCACACATCATAAAGAGGTTTCTGAGAATGCTTCTGCCTGGATTATATGTGAAGATATTTCCTTTTCCACCATAGGCCTCAAAGCGCTCCAAACGAACACTTGCAGATTCTACAAAAAGAGTGTTTCAAAACTGCTCTTTGAAAGGAAGTGTTCAACTCTGTGAGTTGGATTCATACTACACAAAGCAGTTTCACAGAACTCTTCTGTTTAGTTTTTAATGGAAGATATTCCCGTTTCCAACGAAGGCCTGAAAGGGCTCCAAATATCCACTTGCAGATTCTGCAAAAACACAGTTTCAAAACTGCTCTATCAAAAGGAAGGCTTATCTCTCTGAGTTGAATGCACACATCATAAAGAGCTTTCTGAGAATGCTTCTGCCTTGTTTATATATGAAGATATTTCTTTTTCCACCATAGGCCTCAAATCGCTCCAAATGAACACTTGCAGATTCTACAAAAAGAGTGTTTCATAACTGCTCTAGCAAAGGAAAGGTTCACCTCTGTGAGTTGAACACACACATCACAAAGCAGTTTGTGAGAATGCTTCTGTCCAGTTTTTATGGGAAGATATTCCCGCTTCTAACAAAGGCCTGAAAGAGCTCCAAATATCCACTTGCAGATGCTGCAAAAAGACTCTTTCCAAACTGCTCCATGAAAAGGAAGGTTCAACTCTGTGAGTTGAATGCACACATCATAAAGAAGTTTCAAAGAATGCTTCTGTCTAGGTATTATGTGACGATATTTCCTTTTCCACCATAGGCCTCAAAGCGCTCCAAATGAACACATGTAGATTCTACAAAAAGAGTGTTTCAAAGCTGCTCTTTCAAAAGAAGTGTTCAACTCTGTGAGTTGGATTCATACTTCACAAAGCAGTTTCACAGAACGTTTCTGTTTCGTTTTTATCAGAAGATATTCCCGTTTGCAACGAAGGCCTGAAAGGGCTCCAAGTATCCACTTGCAGATTCTGCCAAAACACACTTTCAAAACTGCTCTATCAAAAGGAAGGCTTATCTCTCCGAGTTGAATGCACACATCATAAAGAGGTTTCTGAGAATGCTTCTGCCTGGTTTATATGTGAAGATATTTCCTTTTCCACCATAGGCCTCAAAGCGCTCCAAACGAACACTTGCAGATTCTACAAAAAGAGTGTTTCAAAACTGCTCTTTCAAAGGAAGTGTTCAACTCTGTGATTTGGATTCATACTACACAAAGCAGTTTCACAGAACTCTTCTGTTTAGTTTTTATGGGAAGATATTCCCGTTTCCAACGAAGGCCTGAAAGGGCTCCAAATATCCACTTGCAGATTCTGCAAAAACACAGGTTCAAAACTGCTCTATCAAAAGGAAGGCTTATCTCTCTGAGTTGAATGCACACATCATAAAGAGCTTTCTGAGAATGCTTCTGCCTTGTTTATATATGAAGATATTTCTTTTTCCACCATAGGCCTCCAAGCGCTCCAAATGAACACTTGCAGATTCTACAAAAAGAGTGTTTCATAACTGCTCTAGCAAAGGAAAGGTTCACCTCTGTGAGTTGAACACACACATCACAAAGCAGTTTGTGAGAATGCTTCGGTTTAGTTTTTATGGGAAGATATTCCCGCTTCTAACAAAGGCCTGAAAGAGCTCCAAATATCCACTTGCAGATGCTGCAAAAAGACTCTTTCCAAACTGCTCCATGAAAAAGAAGGTTCAACTCTGTGAGTTGAATGCACACATCATAAAGAAGTTTCAAAGAATGCTTCTGTCTAGGTTTTATGTGAAGATATTTCTTTTTCCACCATAGGCCTCAAAGCGCTCCAAATGAACACTTGCAGATTCTGCAAAAAGAGTGTTTCATAACTGCTCTAGCAAAGGAAAGGTTCACCTCTGTGAGTTGAACACACACATCACAAAGCAGTTTGTGAGAATGCTTCTGTCCAGTTTTAATGGGAAGATATTCCCGCTTCTAACAAAGGCCTGAAAGAGCTCCAAATATCCACTTGCAGATGCTGCAAAAAGACTCTTTCCAAACTGCTCCATGAAAAGGAATGTTCAACTCTGTGAGTTGAATGCACACATCATAAAGAAGTTTCAAAGAATGCTTCTGTCTAGGTTTTATGTGAAGATATTTCCTTTTCCACCATAGGCCTCAAAGCGCTCCAAATGAACACTTGCAGATTCTACAAAAAGAGTGTTTCAAAGCGGCTCTTTCAAAAGAAGTGTTCAACTCTGTGAGTTGGATTCATACTTCACAAAGGAGTTTCACAGAACGCTTCTGTTTAGTTTTTATGGGAAGATATTCCCGTTTCCAACGAACGCCTGAAAGGGCTCCAAATATACACTTGCAGATTCTGCAAAAACACAGTTGCAAAACTGCTCTATCAAAAGGAAGGCTTATCTCTCCGAGTTGAATGCACACATCATAAAGAGGTTTCTGAGAATGCTTCTGCCTGGATTATATGTGAAGATATTTCCTTTTCCACCATAGGCCTCAAAGCGCTCCAAACGAACACTTGCAGATTCTACAAAAAGAGTGTTTCAAAACTGCTCTTTGAAAGGAAGTGTTCAACTCTGTGAGTTGGATTCATACTACACAAAGCAGTTTCACAGAACTCTTCTGTTTAGTTTTTATGGGAAGATATTCCCGTTTCCAACGAAGGCCTGAAAGGGCTCCAAATATCCACTTGCAGATTCTGCAAAAACACAGTTTCAAAACTGCTCTATCAAAAGGAAGGCTTATCTCTCTGAGTTGAATGCACACATCATAAAGAGCTTTCTGAGAATGCTTCTGCCTTGTTTATATATGAAGATATTTCTTTTTCCACCATAGGCCTCAAATCGCTCCAAATGAACACTTGCAGATTCTACAAAAAGAGTGTTTCATAACTGCTCTAGCAAAGGAAAGGTTCACCTCTGTGAGTTGAACACACACATCACAAAGCAGTTTGTGAGAATGCTTCTGTCCAGTTTTTATGGGAAGATATTCCCGCTTCTAACAAAGGCCTGAAAGAGCTCCAAATATCCACTTGCAGATGCTGCAAAAAGACTCTTTCCAAACTGCTCCATGAAAAGGAAAGTTCAACTCTGTGAGTTGAATGCACACATCATAAAGAAGTTTCAAAGAATGCTTCTGTCTAGGTATTATGTGACGATATTTCCTTTTCCACCATAGGCCTCAAAGCGCTCCAAATGAACACATGTAGATTCTACAAAAAGAGTGTTTCAAAGCTGCTCTTTCAAAAGAAGTGTTCAACTCTGTGAGTTGGATTCATACTTCACAAAGCAGTTTCACAGAACGTTTCTGTTTCGTTTTTATCAGAAGATATTCCCGTTTGCAACGAAGGCCTGAAAGGGCTCCAAGTATCCACTTGCAGATTCTGCCAAAACACAGTTTCAAAACTGCTCTATCAAAAGGAAGGCTTATCTCTCCGAGTTGAATGCACACATCATAAAGAGGTTTCTGAGAATGCTTCTGCCTGGTTTATATGTGAAGATATTTCCTTTTCCACCATAGGCCTCAAAGCGCTCCAAACGAACACTTGCAGATTCTACAAAAAGAGTGTTTCAAAACTGCTCTTTCAAAAGAAGTGTTCATCTCTGTGAGTTGGATTCATACTACACAAAGCAGTTTCACAGAACTCTTCTGTTTAGTTTTTATGGGAAGATATTCCCGTTTCCAACGAAGGCCTGAAAGGGCTCCAAATATCCACTTGCAGATTCTGCAAAAACACAGGTTCAAAACTGCTCTATCAAAAGGAAGGCTTATCTCTCTGAGTTGAATGCACATATCATAAAGGGGTTTCTGAGAATGCTTCTGCCTTGTTTATATATGAAGATATTTCTTTTTCCACCATAGGCCTCAAATCGCTCCAAATGAACACTTGCAGATTCTACAAAAAGAGTGTTTCATAACTGCTCTAGCAAAGGAAAGGTTCACCTCTGTGAGTTGAACACACACATCACAAAGCAGTTTGTGAGAATGCTTCGGTTTAGTTTTTATGGGAAGATATTCCCGCTTCTAACAAAGGCCTGAAAGAGCTCCAAATATCCACTTGCAGATGCTGCAAAAAGACTCTTTCCAAACTGCTCCATGAAAAAGAAGGTTCAACTCTGTGAGTTGAATGCACACATCATAAAGAAGTTTCAAAGAATGCTTCTGTCTAGGTTTTATGTGAAGATATTTCTTTTTCCACCATAGGCCTCAAAGCGCTCCAAATGAACACTTGCAGATTCTACAAAAAGAGTGTTTCATAACTGCTCTAGCAAAGGAAAGGTTCACCTCTGTGAGTTGAACACACACATCACAAAGCAGTTTGTGAGAATGCTTCTGTCCAGTTTTAATGGGAAGATATTCCCGCTTCTAACAAAGGCCTGAAAGAGCTCCAAATATCCACTTGCAGATGCGGCAAAAAGACTCTTTCCAAACTGCTCCATGAAAAGGAATGTTCATCTCTGTGAGTTGAATGCACACATCATAAAGAAGTTTCAAAGAATGCTTCTGTCTAGGTTTTATGTGAAGATATTTCCCTTTCCACCATAGGCCTCAAAGCGCTCCAAATGAACACTTGCAGATTCTACAAAAAGAGTGTTTCAAAGCTGCTCTTTCAAAAGAAGTGTTCAACTCTGTGAGTTGGATTCATACTTCACAAAGGAGTTTCACAGAACGTTTCTGTTTAGTTTTTATGGGAAGATATTCCCGTTTGCAACCAAAGCCTGAAAGGGCTCTAAGTATCCACTTGCAGATTCTGCAAAAACACAGTTGCAAAACTGCTCTATCAAAAGGAAGGCTTATCTCTCCGAGTTGAATGCACACATCATAAAGAGGTTTCTGAGAATGCTTCTGCCTGGTTTATATGTGAAGATATGTCCTTTTCCACCATAGGCCTCAAAGCGCTCCAAACGAACACTTGCAGATTCTACAAAAAGAGTGTTTCAAAACTGCTCTTTGAAAGGAAGTGTTCAACTCTGTGAGTTGGATTCATACTACACAAAGCAGTTTCACAGAACTCTTCTGTTTAGTTTTTATGGGAAGATATTCCCGTTTCCAACGAAGGCCTGAAAGGGCTCCAAATATCCACTTGCAGATTCTGCAAAAACACAGTTTCAAAACTGCTCTATCAAAAGGAAGGCTTATCTCTCTGAGTTGAATGCACACATCATAAAGAGCTTTCTGAGAATGCTTCTGCCTTGTTTATATATGCAGATATTTCTTTTTCCACCATAGGCCTCAAATCGCTCCAAATGAACACTTGCAGATTCTACAAAAAGGGTGTTTCATAACTGCTCTAGCAAAGGAAAGGTTCACCTCTGTGAGTTGAACACACACATCACAAAGCAGTTTGTGAGAATGCTTCTGTCCAGTTTTTATGGGAAGATATTCCCGCTTCTAACAAAGGCCTGAAAGAGCTCCAAATATCCACTTGCAGATGCTGCAAAAAGACTCTTTCCAAACTGCTCCATGAAAAGGAAGGTTCAACTCTGTGAGTTGAATGCACACATCATAAAGAAGTTTCAAAGAATGCTTCTATCTAGGTATTATGTGACGATATTTCCTTTTCCACCATAGGCCTCAAAGCGCTCCAAATGAACACATGTAGATTCTACAAAAAGAGTGTTTCAAAGCTGCTCTTTCAAAAGAAGTGTTCAACTCTGTGAGTTGGATTCATACTTCACAAAGCAGTTTCACAGAACGTTTCTCTTTCGTTTTTATCAGAAGATATTCCCGTTTGCAACGAAGGCCTGAAAGGGCTCCAAGTATCCACTTGCAGATTCTGCCAAAACACAGTTTCAAAACTGCTCTATCAAAAGGAAGGCTTATCTCTCCGAGTTGAATGCACACATCATAAAGAGGTTTCTGAGAATGCTTCTGCCTGGTTTATATGTGAAGATATTTCCTTTCCACCGTAGGCCTCAAAGCGCTCCAAACGAACACTTGCAGATTCTACAAAAAGAGTGTTTCAAAACTGCTCTTTCAAAAGAAGTGTTCAACTCTGTGAGTTGGATTCATACTACACAAAGCAGTTTCACAGAACTCTTCTGTTTAGTTTTTATGGGAAGATATTCCCGTTTCCAACGAAGGCCTGAAAGGGCTCCAAATATCCACTTGCAGATTCTGCAAAAACACAGGTTCAAAACTGCTCTATCAAAAGGAAGGCTTATCTCTCTGAGTTGAATGCACATATCATAAAGGGGTTTCTGAGAATGCTTCTGCCTTGTTTATATATGAAGATATTTCTTTTTCCACCATAGGCCTCAAATCGCTCCAAATGAACACTTGCAGATTCTACAAAAAGAGTGTTTCATAACTGCTCTAGCAAAGGAAAGGTTCACCTCTGTGAGTTGAACACACACATCTCAAAGCAGTTTGTGAGAATGCTTCTGTCCAGTTTTTATGGGAAGATATTCCCGCTTCTAGCAAAGGCCTGAAAGAGCTCCAAATATCCACTTGCAGATGCTGCAAAAAGACTCTTTCCAAACTGCTCCATGAAAAAAAGGTTCAACTCTGTGAGTTGAATGCACACATCATAAAGAAGTTTCAAAGAATGCTTCTGTCTAGGTTTTATGTGAAGATATTTCTTTTTCCACCATAGGCCTCAAAGCGCTCCAAATCAACACTTGCAGATTCTACAAAAAGAGTGTTTCATAACTGCTCTAGCAAAGGAAAGGTTCACCTCTGTGAGTTGAACACACACATCACAAAGCAGTTTGTGAGAATGCTTCTGTCCAGTTTTAATGGGAAGATATTCCCGCTTCTAACAAAGGCCTGAAAGAGCTCCAAATATCCACTTGCAGATGCTGCAAAAAGACTCTTTCCAAACTGCTCCATGAAAAGGAATGTTCAACTCTGTGAGTTGAATGCACACATCATAAAGAAGTTTCAAAGAATGCTTCTGTCTAGGTTTTATGTGACGATATTTCCCTTTCCACCATAGGCCTCAAAGCGCTCCAAATGAACACTTGCAGATTCTACAAAAAGAGTGTTTCAAAGCTGCTCTTTCAAAAGAAGTGTTCAACTCTGTGAGTTGGATTCATACTTCACAAAGCAGTTTCACAGAACGTTTCTGTTTCGTTTTTATGGGAAGATATTCCCGTTTGCAACGAAAGCCTGAAAGGGCTCTAAGTATCCACTTGGAGATTCTGCCAAAACACACTTTCAAAACTGCTCTATCAAAAGGAAGGCTTATCTCTCCGAGTTGAATGCACACATCATAAAGAGGTTTCTGAGAATGCTTCTGCCTGGTTTATATGTGAAGATATTTCCTTTTCCACCATAGGCCTCAAAGCGCTCCAAACGAACACTTGCAGATTCTACAAAAAGAGTGTTTCAAAACTGCTCTTTCAAAGGAAGTGTTCAACTCTGTGATTTGGATTCATACTACACAAAGCAGTTTCACAGAACTCTTCTGTTTAGTTTTTATGGGAAGATATTCCCGTTTCCAACGAAGGCCTGAAAGGGCTCCAAATATCCACTTGCAGATTCTGCAAAAACACAGGTTCAAAACTGCTCTATCAAAAGGAAGGCTTATCTCTCTGAGTTGAATGCACACATCATAAAGGGGTTTCTGAGAATGCTTCTGCCTTGTTTATATATGAAGATATTTCTTTTTCCACCATAGGCCTCAAATCGCTCCAAATGAACACTTGCAGATTCTACAAAAAGAGTGTTTCATAACTGCTCTAGCAAAGGAAAGGTTCACCTCTGTGAGTTGAACACACACATCACAAAGCAGTTTGTGAGAATGCCTCGGTTTAGTATTTATGGGAAGATATTCCCGCTTCTAACAAAGGCCTGAAAGAGCTCCAAATATCCACTTGCAGATGCTGCAAAAAGACTCTTTCCAAACTGCTCCATGAAAAGGAAAGTTCAACTCTGTGAGTTGAATGCACACATCATAAAGAAGTTTCAAAGAATGCTTCTGTCTAGGTATTATGTGACGATATTTCCTTTTCCACCATAGGCCTCAAAGCGCTCCAAATGAACACATGTAGATTCTACAAAAAGAGTGTTTAAAAGCTGCGCTTTCAAAAGAAGTGTTCAACTCTGTGAGTTGGATTCATACTTCACAAAGCAGTTTCACAGAACGTTTCTGTTTCGTTTTTATCGGAAGATATTCCCGTTTGCAACGAAGGCCTGAAAGGACTCTAAGTATCCAATTGCAGATTCTACCAAAACACAGTTTCAAAACTGCTCTATCAAAAGGAAGGCTTATCTCTCCGAGTTGAATGCACACATCATAAAGAGCTTTCTGAGAATGCTTCTGCCTTGTTTATATATGAAGATATTTCTTTTTCCACCATAGGCCTCAAATCGCTCCAAATGAACACTTGCAGATTCTACAAAAAGAGTGTTTCATAACTGCTCTAGCAAAGGAAAGGTTCACCTCTGTGAGTTGAACACACACATCACAAAGCAGTTTGTGAGAATGCTTCTGTCCAGTTTTTATGGGAAGATATTCCCGCTTCTAACAAAGGCCTGAAAGAGCTCCAAATATCCACTTGCAGATACTGCAAAAAGACTCTTTCCAAACTGCTCCATGAAAAGGAAAGTTCAACTCTGTGAGTTGAATGCACACATCATAAAGAAGTTTCAAAGAATGCTTCTGTCTAGGTATTATGTGACGATAATTCCTTTTCCACAATAGGCCTCAAAGCGCTCCAAATGAACACATGTAGATTCTACAAAAAGAGTGTTTCAAAGCTGCTCTTTCAAAAGAAGTGTTCAACTCTGTGAGTTGGATTCATACTTCACAAAGCAGTTTCACAGAACGTTTCTGTTTCGTTTTTATGGGAAGATATTCCCGTTTGCAACGAAGGCCTGAAAGGGCTCTAAGTATCCACTTGCAGATTCTGCCAAAACACAGTTTCAAAACTGCTCTATCAAAAGGAAGGCTTATCTCTCCGAGTTGAATGCACACATCATAAAGAGGTTTCTGAGAATGCTTCTGCCTGGTTTATATGTGAAGATATTTCCTTTTCCACCATAGGCCTCAAAGCGCTCCAAACGAACACTTGCAGATTCTACAAAAAGAGTGTTTCAAAACTGCTCTTTCAAAGGAAGTGTTCAACTCTGTGAGTTGGATTCATACTACACAAAGCAGTTTCACAGAACTCTTCTGTTTAGTTTTTATGGGAAGATATTCCCGTTTCCAACGAAGGCCTGAAAGGGCTCCAAATATCCACTTGCAGATTCTGCAAAAACACAGTTTCAAAACTGCTCTATCAAAAGGAAGGCTTATCTCTCTGAGTTGAATGCACACATCATAAAGAGCTTTCTGAGAATGCTTCTGCCTTGTTTATATATGAAGATATTTCTTTTTCCACCATAGGCCTCAAATCGCTCCAAATGAACACTTGCAGATTCTACAAAAAGAGTGTTTCATAACTGCTCTAGCAAAGGAAAGGTTCACCTCTGTGAGTTGAACACACACATCTCAAAGCAGTTTGTGAGAATGCTTCTGTCCAGTTTTTATGGGAAGATATTCCCGCTTCTAGCAAAGGCCTGAAAGAGCTCCAAATATCCACTTGCAGATGCTGCAAAAAGACTCTTTCCAAACTGCTCCATGAAAAAGAAGGTTCAACTCTGTGAGTTGAATGCACACATCATAAAGAAGTTTCAAAGAATGCTTCTGTCTAGGTTTTATGTGAAGATATTTCTTTTTCCACCATAGGCCTCAAAGCGCTCCAAATCAACACTTGCAGATTCTACAAAAAGAGTGTTTCATAACTGCTCTAGCAAAGGAAAGGTTCACCTCTGTGAGTTGAACACACACATCACAAAGCAGTTTGTGAGAATGCTTCTGTCCAGTTTTAATGGGAAGATATTCCCGCTTCTAACAAAGGCCTGAAAGAGCTCCAAATATCCACTTGCAGATGCTGCAAAAAGACTCTTTCCAAACTGCTCCATGAAAAGGAATGTTCAACTCTGTGAGCTGAATGCACACATCATAAAGAAGTTTCAAAGAATGCTTCTGTCTAGGTTTTATGTGACGATATTTCCCTTTCCACCATAGGCCTCAAAGCGCTCCAAATGAACACTTGCAGATTCTACAAAAAGAGTGTTTCAAAGCTGCTCTTTCAAAAGAAGTGTTCAACTCTGTGAGTTGGATTCATACTTCACAAAGCAGTTTCACAGAACGTTTCTGTTTCGTTTTTATGGGAAGATATTCCCGTTTGCAACGAAGGCCTGAAAGGGCTCTAAGTATCCACTTGCAGATTCTGCCAAAACACAGTTTCAAAACTGCTCTATCAAAAGGAAGGCTTATCTCTCCGAGTTGAATGCACACATCATAAAGAGGTTTCTGAGAATGCTTCTGCCTGGTTTATATGTGAAGATATTTCCTTTTCCACCATAGGCCTCAAAGCGCTCCAAACGAACACTTCCAGATTCTACAAAAAGAGTGTTTCAAAACTGCTCTTTCAAAGGAAGTGTTCAACTCTGTGAGTTGGATTCATACTACACAAAGCAGTTTCACAGAACTCTTCTGTTTAGTTTTTATGGGAAGATATTCCCGTTTCCAACGAAGGCCTGAAAGGGCTCCAAATATCCACTTGCAGATTCTGCAAAAACACAGTTTCAAAACTGCTCTATCAAAAGGAAGGCTTATCTCTCTGAGTTGAATGCACACATCATAAAGAGCTTTCTGAGAATGCTTCTGCCTTGTTTATATATGAAGATATTTCTTTTTCCACCATAGGCCTCAAATCGCTCCAAATGAACACTTGCAGATTCTACAAAAAGAGTGTTTCATAACTGCTCTAGCAAAGGAAAGGTTCACCTCTGTGAGTTGAACACACACATCTCAAAGCAGTTTGTGAGAATGCTTCTGTCCAGTTTTTATGGGAAGATATTCCCGCTTCTAGCAAAGGCCTGAAAGAGCTCCAAATATCCACTTGCAGATGCTGCAAAAAGACTCTTTCCAAACTGCTCCATGAAAAAGAAGGTTCAACTCTGTGAGTTGAATGCACACATCATAAAGAAGTTTCAAAGAATGCTTCTGTCTAGGTTTTATGTGAAGATATTTCTTTTTCCACCATAGGCCTCAAAGCGCTCCAAATCAACACTTGCAGATTCTACAAAAAGAGTGTTTCATAACTGCTCTAGCAAAGGAAAGGTTCACCTCTGTGAGTTGAACACACACATCACAAAGCAGTTTGTGAGAATGCTTCTGTCCAGTTTTAATGGGAAGATATTCCCGCTTCTAACAAAGGCCTGAAAGAGCTCCAAATATCCACTTGCAGATGCTGCAAAAAGACTCTTTCCAAACTGCTCCATGAAAAGGAATGTTCAACTCTGTGAGTTGAATGCACACATCATAAAGAAGTTTCAAAGAATGCTTCTGTCTAGGTTTTATGTGACGATATTTCCCTTTCCACCATAGGCCTCAAAGCGCTCCAAATGAACACTTGCAGATTCTACAAAAAGAGTGTTTCAAAGCTGCTCTTTCAAAAGAAGTGTTCAACTCTGTGAGTTGGATTCATACTTCACAAAGCAGTTTCACAGAACGTTTCTGTTTCGTTTTTATGGGAAGATATTCCCGTTTGCAACGAAAGCCTGAAAGGGCTCTAAGTATCCACTTGCAGATTCTGCCAAAACACACTTTCAAAACTGCTCTATCAAAAGGAAGGCTTATCTCTCCGAGTTGAATGCACACATCATAAAGAGGTTTCTGAGAATGCTTCTGCCTGGTTTATATGTGAAGATATTTCCTTTTCCACCATAGGCCTCAAAGCGCTCCAAACGAACACTTGCAGATTCTACAAAAAGAGTGTTTCAAAACTGCTCTTTCAAAGGAAGTGTTCAACTCTGTGAGTTGGATTCATACTACACAAAGCAGTTTCACAGAACTCTTCTGTTTAGTTTTTATGGGAAGATATTCCCGTTTCCAACGAAGGCCTGAAAGGGCTCCAAATATCCACTTGCAGATTCTGCAAAAACACAGTTTCAAAACTGCTCTATCAAAAGGAAGGCTTATCTCTCTGAGTTGAATGCACACATCATAAAGAGCTTTCTGAGAATGCTTCTGCCTTGTTTATATATGAAGATATTTCTTTTTCCACCATAGGCCTCAAATCGCTCCAAATGAACACTTGCAGATTCTACAAAAAGAGTGTTTCATAACTGCTCTAGCAAAGGAAAGGTTCACCTCTGTGAGTTGAACACACACATCTCAAAGCAGTTTGTGAGAATGCTTCTGTCCAGTTTTTATGGGAAGATATTCCCGCTTCTAGCAAAGGCCTGAAAGAGCTCCAAATATCCACTTGCAGATGCTGCAAAAAGACTCTTTCCAAACTGCTCCATGAAAAAGAAGGTTCAACTCTGTGAGTTGAATGCACACATCATAAAGAAGTTTCAAAGAATGCTTCTGTCTAGGTTTTATGTGAAGATATTTCTTTTTCCACCATAGGCCTCAAAGCGCTCCAAATCAACACTTGCAGATTCTACAAAAAGAGTGTTTCATAACTGCTCTAGCAAAGGAAAGGTTCACCTCTGTGAGTTGAACACACACATCACAAAGCAGTTTGTGAGAATGCTTCTGTCCAGTTTTAATGGGAAGATATTCCCGCTTCTAACAAAGGCCTGAAAGAGCTCCAAATATCCACTTGCAGATGCTGCAAAAAGACTCTTTCCAAACTGCTCCATGAAAAGGAATGTTCAACTCTGTGAGTTGAATGCACACATCATAAAGAAGTTTCAAAGAATGCTTCTGTCTAGGTTTTATGTGACGATATTTCCCTTTCCACCATAGGCCTCAAAGCGCTCCAAATGAACACTTGCAGATTCTACAAAAAGAGTGTTTCAAAGCTGCTCTTTCAAAAGAAGTGTTCAACTCTGTGAGTTGGATTCATACTTCACAAAGCAGTTTCACAGAACGTTTCTGTTTCGTTTTTATGGGAAGATATTCCCGTTTGCAACGAAAGCCTGAAAGGGCTCTAAGTATCCACTTGCAGATTCTGCCAAAACACACTTTCAAAACTGCTCTATCAAAAGGAAGGCTTATCTCTCCGAGTTGAATGCACACATCATAAAGAGGTTTCTGAGAATGCTTCTGCCTGGTTTATATGTGAAGATATTTCCTTTTCCACCATAGGCCTCAAAGCGCTCCAAACGAACACTTGCAGATTCTACAAAAAGAGTGTTTCAAAACTGCTCTTTCAAAGGAAGTGTTCAACTCTGTGATTTGGATTCATACTACACAAAGCAGTTTCACAGAACTCTTCTGTTTAGTTTTTATGGGAAGATATTCCCGTTTCCAACGAAGGCCTGAAAGGGCTCCAAATATCCACTTGCAGATTCTGCAAAAACACAGGTTCAAAACTGCTCTATCAAAAGGAAGGCTTATCTCTCTGAGTTGAATGCACACATCATAAAGGGGTTTCTGAGAATGCTTCTGCCTTGTTTATATATGAAGATATTTCTTTTTCCACCATAGGCCTCAAATCGCTCCAAATGAACACTTGCAGATTCTACAAAAAGAGTGTTTCATAACTGCTCTAGCAAAGGAAAGGTTCACCTCTGTGAGTTGAACACACACATCACAAAGCAGTTTGTGAGAATGCTTCTGTCCAGTTTTTATGGGAAGATATTCCCGCTTCTAACAAAGGCCTGAAAGAGCTCCAAATATCCACTTGCAGATGCTGCAAAAAGACTCTTTCCAAACTGCTCCATGAAAAAGAAGGTTCAACTCTGTGAGTTGAATGCACACATCATAAAGAAGTTTCAAAGAATGCTTCTGTCTAGGTTTTATGTGAAGATATTTCTTTTTCCACCATAGGCCTCAAAGCGCTCCAAATCAACACTTGCAGATTCTACAAAAAGAGTGTTTCATAACTGCTCTAGCAAAGGAAAGGTTCACCTCTGTGAGTTGAACACACACATCACAAAGCAGTTTGTGAGAATGCTTCTGTCCAGTTTTAATGGGAAGATATTCCCGCTTCTAACAAAGGCCTGAAAGAGCTCCAAATATCCACTTGCAGATGCTGCAAAAAGACTCTTTCCAAACTGCTCCATGAAAAGGAATGTTCAACTCTGTGAGCTGAATGCACACATCATAAAGAAGTTTCAAAGAATGCTTCTGTCTAGGTTTTATGTGACGATATTTCCCTTTCCACCATAGGCCTCAAAGCGCTCCAAATGAACACTTGCAGATTCTACAAAAAGAGTGTTTCAAAGCTGCTCTTTCAAAAGAAGTGTTCAACTCTGTGAGTTGGATTCATACTTCACAAAGCAGTTTCACAGAACGTTTCTGTTTCGTTTTTATGGGAAGATATTCCCGTTTGCAACGAAGGCCTGAAAGGGCTCTAAGTATCCACTTGCAGATTCTGCCAAAACACAGTTTCAAAACTGCTCTATCAAAAGGAAGGCTTATCTCTCCGAGTTGAATGCACACATCATAAAGAGGTTTCTGAGAATGCTTCTGCCTGGTTTATATGTGAAGATATTTCCTTTTCCACCATAGGCCTCAAAGCGCTCCAAACGAACACTTGCAGATTCTACAAAAAGAGTGTTTCAAAACTGCTCTTTCAAAGGAAGTGTTCAACTCTGTGAGTTGGATTCATACTACACAAAGCAGTTTCACAGAACTCTTCTGTTTAGTTTTTATGGGAAGATATTCCCGTTTCCAACGAAGGCCTGAAAGGGCTCCAAATATCCACTTGCAGATTCTGCAAAAACACAGTTTCAAAACTGCTCTATCAAAAGGAAGGCTTATCTCTCTGAGTTGAATGCACACATCATAAAGAGCTTTCTGAGAATGCTTCTGCCTTGTTTATATATGAAGATATTTCTTTTTCCACCATAGGCCTCAAATCGCTCCAAATGAACACTTGCAGATTCTACAAAAAGAGTGTTTCATAACTGCTCTAGCAAAGGAAAGGTTCACCTCTGTGAGTTGAACACACACATCTCAAAGCAGTTTGTGAGAATGCTTCTGTCCAGTTTTTATGGGAAGATATTCCCGCTTCTAGCAAAGGCCTGAAAGAGCTCCAAATATCCACTTGCAGATGCTGCAAAAAGACTCTTTCCAAACTGCTCCATGAAAAAGAAGGTTCAACTCTGTGAGTTGAATGCACACATCATAAAGAAGTTTCAAAGAATGCTTCTGTCTAGGTTTTATGTGAAGATATTTCTTTTTCCACCATAGGCCTCAAAGCGCTCCAAATCAACACTTGCAGATTCTACAAAAAGAGTGTTTCATAACTGCTCTAGCAAAGGAAAGGTTCACCTCTGTGAGTTGAACACACACATCACAAAGCAGTTTGTGAGAATGCTTCTGTCCAGTTTTAATGGGAAGATATTCCCGCTTCTAACAAAGGCCTGAAAGAGCTCCAAATATCCACTTGCAGATGCTGCAAAAAGACTCTTTCCAAACTGCTCCATGAAAAGGAATGTTCAACTCTGTGAGTTGAATGCACACATCATAAAGAAGTTTCAAAGAATGCTTCTGTCTAGGTTTTATGTGACGATATTTCCCTTTCCACCATAGGCCTCAAAGCGCTCCAAATGAACACTTGCAGATTCTACAAAAAGAGTGTTTCAAAGCTGCTCTTTCAAAAGAAGTGTTCAACTCTGTGAGTTGGATTCATACTTCACAAAGCAGTTTCACAGAACGTTTCTGTTTCGTTTTTATGGGAAGATATTCCCGTTTGCAACGAAAGCCTGAAAGGGCTCTAAGTATCCACTTGCAGATTCTGCCAAAACACACTTTCAAAACTGCTCTATCAAAAGGAAGGCTTATCTCTCCGAGTTGAATGCACACATCATAAAGAGGTTTCTGAGAATGCTTCTGCCTGGTTTATATGTGAAGATATTTCCTTTTCCACCATAGGCCTCAAAGCGCTCCAAACGAACACTTGCAGATTCTACAAAAAGAGTGTTTCAAAACTGCTCTTTCAAAGGAAGTGTTCAACTCTGTGAGTTGGATTCATACTACACAAAGCAGTTTCACAGAACTCTTCTGTTTAGTTTTTATGGGAAGATATTCCCGTTTCCAACGAAGGCCTGAAAGGGCTCCAAATATCCACTTGCAGATTCTGCAAAAACACAGTTTCAAAACTGCTCTATCAAAAGGAAGGCTTATCTCTCTGAGTTGAATGCACACATCATAAAGAGCTTTCTGAGAATGCTTCTGCCTTGTTTATATATGAAGATATTTCTTTTTCCACCATAGGCCTCAAATCGCTCCAAATGAACACTTGCAGATTCTACAAAAAGAGTGTTTCATAACTGCTCTAGCAAAGGAAAGGTTCACCTCTGTGAGTTGAACACACACATCTCAAAGCAGTTTGTGAGAATGCTTCTGTCCAGTTTTTATGGGAAGATATTCCCGCTTCTAGCAAAGGCCTGAAAGAGCTCCAAATATCCACTTGCAGATGCTGCAAAAAGACTCTTTCCAAACTGCTCCATGAAAAAGAAGGTTCAACTCTGTGAGTTGAATGCACACATCATAAAGAAGTTTCAAAGAATGCTTCTGTCTAGGTTTTATGTGAAGATATTTCTTTTTCCACCATAGGCCTCAAAGCGCTCCAAATCAACACTTGCAGATTCTACAAAAAGAGTGTTTCATAACTGCTCTAGCAAAGGAAAGGTTCACCTCTGTGAGTTGAACACACACATCACAAAGCAGTTTGTGAGAATGCTTCTGTCCAGTTTTAATGGGAAGATATTCCCGCTTCTAACAAAGGCCTGAAAGAGCTCCAAATATCCACTTGCAGATGCTGCAAAAAGACTCTTTCCAAACTGCTCCATGAAAAGGAATGTTCAACTCTGTGAGTTGAATGCACACATCATAAAGAAGTTTCAAAGAATGCTTCTGTCTAGGTTTTATGTGACGATATTTCCCTTTCCACCATAGGCCTCAAAGCGCTCCAAATGAACACTTGCAGATTCTACAAAAAGAGTGTTTCAAAGCTGCTCTTTCAAAAGAAGTGTTCAACTCTGTGAGTTGGATTCATACTTCACAAAGCAGTTTCACAGAACGTTTCTGTTTCGTTTTTATGGGAAGATATTCCCGTTTGCAACGAAAGCCTGAAAGGGCTCTAAGTATCCACTTGCAGATTCTGCCAAAACACACTTTCAAAACTGCTCTATCAAAAGGAAGGCTTATCTCTCCGAGTTGAATGCACACATCATAAAGAGGTTTCTGAGAATGCTTCTGCCTGGTTTATATGTGAAGATATTTCCTTTTCCACCATAGGCCTCAAAGCGCTCCAAACGAACACTTGCAGATTCTACAAAAAGAGTGTTTCAAAACTGCTCTTTCAAAGGAAGTGTTCAACTCTGTGATTTGGATTCATACTACACAAAGCAGTTTCACAGAACTCTTCTGTTTAGTTTTTATGGGAAGATATTCCCGTTTCCAACGAAGGCCTGAAAGGGCTCCAAATATCCACTTGCAGATTCTGCAAAAACACAGGTTCAAAACTGCTCTATCAAAAGGAAGGCTTATCTCTCTGAGTTGAATGCACACATCATAAAGGGGTTTCTGAGAATGCTTCTGCCTTGTTTATATATGAAGATATTTCTTTTTCCACCATAGGCCTCAAATCGCTCCAAATGAACACTTGCAGATTCTACAAAAAGAGTGTTTCATAACTGCTCTAGCAAAGGAAAGGTTCACCTCTGTGAGTTGAACACACACATCACAAAGCAGTTTGTGAGAATGCTTCTGTCCAGTTTTTATGGGAAGATATTCCCGCTTCTAACAAAGGCCTGAAAGAGCTCCAAATATCCACTTGCAGATGCTGCAAAAAGACTCTTTCCAAACTGCTCCATGAAAAAGAAGGTTCAACTCTGTGAGTTGAATGCACACATCATAAAGAAGTTTCAAAGAATGCTTCTGTCTAGGTTTTATGTGAAGATATTTCTTTTTCCACCATAGGCCTCAAAGCGCTCCAAATCAACACTTGCAGATTCTACAAAAAGAGTGTTTCATAACTGCTCTAGCAAAGGAAAGGTTCACCTCTGTGAGTTGAACACACACATCACAAAGCAGTTTGTGAGAATGCTTCTGTCCAGTTTTAATGGGAAGATATTCCCGCTTCTAACAAAGGCCTGAAAGAGCTCCAAATATCCACTTGCAGATGCTGCAAAAAGACTCTTTCCAAACTGCTCCATGAAAAGGAATGTTCAACTCTGTGAGCTGAATGCACACATCATAAAGAAGTTTCAAAGAATGCTTCTGTCTAGGTTTTATGTGACGATATTTCCCTTTCCACCATAGGCCTCAAAGCGCTCCAAATGAACACTTGCAGATTCTACAAAAAGAGTGTTTCAAAGCTGCTCTTTCAAAAGAAGTGTTCAACTCTGTGAGTTGGATTCATACTTCACAAAGCAGTTTCACAGAACGTTTCTGTTTCGTTTTTATGGGAAGATATTCCCGTTTGCAACGAAGGCCTGAAAGGGCTCTAAGTATCCACTTGCAGATTCTGCCAAAACACAGTTTCAAAACTGCTCTATCAAAAGGAAGGCTTATCTCTCCGAGTTGAATGCACACATCATAAAGAGGTTTCTGAGAATGCTTCTGCCTGGTTTATATGTGAAGATATTTCCTTTTCCACCATAGGCCTCAAAGCGCTCCAAACGAACACTTGCAGATTCTACAAAAAGAGTGTTTCAAAACTGCTCTTTCAAAGGAAGTGTTCAACTCTGTGAGTTGGATTCATACTACACAAAGCAGTTTCACAGAACTCTTCTGTTTAGTTTTTATGGGAAGATATTCCCGTTTCCAACGAAGGCCTGAAAGGGCTCCAAATATCCACTTGCAGATTCTGCAAAAACACAGTTTCAAAACTGCTCTATCAAAAGGAAGGCTTATCTCTCTGAGTTGAATGCACACATCATAAAGAGCTTTCTGAGAATGCTTCTGCCTTGTTTATATATGAAGATATTTCTTTTTCCACCATAGGCCTCAAATCGCTCCAAATGAACACTTGCAGATTCTACAAAAAGAGTGTTTCATAACTGCTCTAGCAAAGGAAAGGTTCACCTCTGTGAGTTGAACACACACATCTCAAAGCAGTTTGTGAGAATGCTTCTGTCCAGTTTTTATGGGAAGATATTCCCGCTTCTAGCAAAGGCCTGAAAGAGCTCCAAATATCCACTTGCAGATGCTGCAAAAAGACTCTTTCCAAACTGCTCCATGAAAAAGAAGGTTCAACTCTGTGAGTTGAATGCACACATCATAAAGAAGTTTCAAAGAATGCTTCTGTCTAGGTTTTATGTGAAGATATTTCTTTTTCCACCATAGGCCTCAAAGCGCTCCAAATCAACACTTGCAGATTCTACAAAAAGAGTGTTTCATAACTGCTCTAGCAAAGGAAAGGTTCACCTCTGTGAGTTGAACACACACATCACAAAGCAGTTTGTGAGAATGCTTCTGTCCAGTTTTAATGGGAAGATATTCCCGCTTCTAACAAAGGCCTGAAAGAGCTCCAAATATCCACTTGCAGATGCTGCAAAAAGACTCTTTCCAAACTGCTCCATGAAAAGGAATGTTCAACTCTGTGAGTTGAATGCACACATCATAAAGAAGTTTCAAAGAATGCTTCTGTCTAGGTTTTATGTGACGATATTTCCCTTTCCACCATAGGCCTCAAAGCGCTCCAAATGAACACTTGCAGATTCTACAAAAAGAGTGTTTCAAAGCTGCTCTTTCAAAAGAAGTGTTCAACTCTGTGAGTTGGATTCATACTTCACAAAGCAGTTTCACAGAACGTTTCTGTTTCGTTTTTATGGGAAGATATTCCCGTTTGCAACGAAAGCCTGAAAGGGCTCTAAGTATCCACTTGCAGATTCTGCCAAAACACACTTTCAAAACTGCTCTATCAAAAGGAAGGCTTATCTCTCCGAGTTGAATGCACACATCATAAAGAGGTTTCTGAGAATGCTTCTGCCTGGTTTATATGTGAAGATATTTCCTTTTCCACCATAGGCCTCAAAGCGCTCCAAACGAACACTTGCAGATTCTACAAAAAGAGTGTTTCAAAACTGCTCTTTCAAAGGAAGTGTTCAACTCTGTGAGTTGGATTCATACTACACAAAGCAGTTTCACAGAACTCTTCTGTTTAGTTTTTATGGGAAGATATTCCCGTTTCCAACGAAGTCCTGAAAGGGCTCCAAATATCCACTTGCAGATTCTGCAAAAACACAGTTTCAAAACTGCTCTATCAAAAGGAAGGCTTATCTCTCTGAGTTGAATGCACACATCATAAAGAGCTTTCTGAGAATGCTTCTGCCTTGTTTATATATGAAGATATTTCTTTTTCCACCATAGGCCTCAAATCGCTCCAAATGAACACTTGCAGATTCTACAAAAAGAGTGTTTCATAACTGCTCTAGCAAAGGAAAGGTTCACCTCTGTGAGTTGAACACACACATCTCAAAGCAGTTTGTGAGAATGCTTCTGTCCAGTTTTTATGGGAAGATATTCCCGCTTCTAGCAAAGGCCTGAAAGAGCTCCAAATATCCACTTGCAGATGCTGCAAAAAGACTCTTTCCAAACTGCTCCATGAAAAAGAAGGTTCAACTCTGTGAGTTGAATGCACACATCATAAAGAAGTTTCAAAGAATGCTTCTGTCTAGGTTTTATGTGAAGATATTTCTTTTTCCACCATAGGCCTCAAAGCGCTCCAAATCAACACTTGCAGATTCTACAAAAAGAGTGTTTCATAACTGCTCTAGCAAAGGAAAGGTTCACCTCTGTGAGTTGAACACACACATCACAAAGCAGTTTGTGAGAATGCTTCTGTCCAGTTTTAATGGGAAGATATTCCCGCTTCTAACAAAGGCCTGAAAGAGCTCCAAATATCCACTTGCAGATGCTGCAAAAAGACTCTTTCCAAACTGCTCCATGAAAAGGAATGTTCAACTCTGTGAGTTGAATGCACACATCATAAAGAAGTTTCAAAGAATGCTTCTGTCTAGGTTTTATGTGACGATATTTCCCTTTCCACCATAGGCCTCAAAGCGCTCCAAATGAACACTTGCAGATTCTACAAAAAGAGTGTTTCAAAACTGCTCTTTCAAAAGAAGTGTTCAACTCTGTGAGTTGGATTCATACTACACAAAGCCGTTTCACAGAACTCTTCTGTTTAGTTTTTATGGGAAGATATTCCCGTTTCCAACGAAGGCCTGAAAGGGCTCCAAATATCCACTTGCAGATTCTGCAAAAACACAGGTTCAAAACTGCTCTATCAAAAGGAAGGCTTATCTCTCTGAGTTGAATGCACACATCATAAAGAGCTTTCTGAGAATGCTTCTGCCTTGTTTATATATGAAGATATTTCTTTTTCCACCATAGGCCTCAAATCGCTCCAAATGAACACTTGCAGATTCTACAAAAAGAGTGTTTCATAACTGCTCTAGCAAAGGAAAGGTTCACATCTGTGAGTTGAACACACACATCACAAAGCAGTTTGTGAGAATGCTTCGGTTTAGTTTTTATGGGAAGATATTCCCGCTTCTAACAAAGGCCTGAAAGAGCTCCAAATATCCACTTGCAGATGCTGCAAAAAGACTCTTTCCAAACTGCTCCATGAAAAGGAAAGTTCAACTCTGTGAGTTGAATGCACACATCATAAAGAAGTTTCAAAGAATGCTTCTGTCTAGGTATTATGTGACGATATTTCCTTTTCCACCATAGGCCTCAAAGCGCTCCAAATGAACACATGTAGATTCTACAAAAAGAGTGTTTCAAAGCTGCGCTTTCAAAAGAAGTGTTCAACTCTGTGAGTTGGATTCATACTTCACAAAGCAGTTTCACAGAACGTTTCTGTTTCGTTTTTATCGGAAGATATTCCCGTTTGCAACGAAGGCCTGAAAGGGCTCTAAGTATCCACTTGCAGATTCTGCCAAAACACAGTTTCAAAACTGCTCTATCAAAAGGAAGGCTTATCTCTCCGAGTTGAATGCACACATCATAAAGAGGTTTCTGAGAATGCTTCTGCCTGGTTTATATGTGAAGATATTTCCTTCTCCACCATAGGCCTCAAAGCGCTCCAAACGAACACTTGCAGATTCTACAAAAAGAGTGTTTCAAAACTGCTCTTTCAAAAGAAGTGTTCAACTCTGTGAGTTGGATTCATACTACACAAAGCCGTTTCACAGAACTCTTCTGTTTAGTTTTTATGGGAAGATATTCCCGTTTCCAACGAAGGCCTGAAAGGGCTCCAAATATCCACTTGCAGATTCTGCAAAAACACAGTTTCAAAACTGCTCTATCAAAAGGAAGGCTTATCTCTCTGAGTTGAATGCACACATCATAAAGAGCTTTCTGAGAATGCTTCTGCCTTGTTTATATATGAAGATATTTCTTTTTCCACCATAGGCCTCAAATCGCTCCAAATGAACACTTGCAGATTCTACAAAAAGAGTGTTTCATAACTGCTCTAGCAAAGGAAAGGTTCACCTCTGTGAGTTGAACACACACATCACAAAGCAGTTTGTGAGAATGCTTCGGTTTAGTTTTTATGGGAAGATATTCCCGCTTCTAACAAAGGCCTGAAAGAGCTCCAAATATCCACTTGCAGATGCTGCAAAAAGACTCTTTCCAAACTGCTCCATGAAAAAGAAGGTTCAACTCTGTGAGTTGAATGCACACATCATAAAGAAGTTTCAAAGAATGCTTCTGTCTAGGTTTTATGTGAAGATATTTCTTTTTCCACCATAGGCCTCAAAGCGCTCCAAATGAACACTTGCAGATTCTACAAAAAGAGTGTTTCATAACTGCTCTAGCAAAGGAAAGGTTCACCTCTGTGAGTTGAACACACACATCACAAAGCAGTTTGTGAGAATGCTTCTGTCCAGTTTTAATGGGAAGATATTCCCGCTTCTAACAAAGGCCTGAAACAGCTCCAAATATCCACTTGCAGATGCTGCAAAAAGACTCTTTCCAAACTGCTCCATGAAAAGGAATGTTCATCTCTGTGAGTTGAATGCACACATCATAAAGAAGTTTCAAAGAATGCTTCTGTCTAGGTTTTATGTGAAGATATTTCCCTTTCCACCATAGGCCTCAAAGCGCTCCAAATGAACACTTGCAGATTCTACAAAAAGAGTGTTTCAAAGCTGCTCTTTCAAAAGAAGGGTTCAACTCTGTGAGTTGGATTCATACTTCACAAAGCAGTTTCACAGAACGTTTCTGTTTCGTTTTTATGGGAAGATATTCCCGTTTGCAACCAAAGCCTGAAAGGGCTCTAAGTATCCACTTGCAGATACTGCCAAAACACACTTTCATAACTGCTCTATCAAAAGGAAGGCTTATCTCTCCGAGTTGAATGCACACATCATAAAGAGGTTTCTGAGAATGCTTCTGCCTGGTTTATATGTGAAGATATTTCCTTTTCCACCATAGGCCTCAAAGCGCTCCAAACGAACACTTGCAGATTCTACAAAAAGAGTGATTCAAAACTGCTCTTTCAAAGGAAGTGTTCACCTCTGTGAGTTGGAGTCATACTACACAAAGCAGTTTCACAGAACTCTTCTGTTTAGTTTTTATGGGAAGATATTCCCGTTTCCAAAGAAGGCCTGAAAGGGCTCCAAATATCCACTTGCAGATTCTGCAAAAACACAGGTTCAAAACTGCTCTATCAAAAGGAAGGCTTATCTCTCTGAGTTGAATGCACACATCATAAAGGGGTTTCTGAGAATGCTTCTGCCTTGTTTATGTATGAAGATATTTCTTTTTCCACCATAGGCCTCAAAGCGCTCCAAATGAACACTTGCAGATTCTACAAAAAGAGTGTTTCATAACTGCTCTAGCAAAGGAAAGGTTCACCTCTGTGAGTTGAACACACACATCACAAAGCAGTTTGTGAGAATGCTTCTGTCCAGTTTTTATGGGAAGATATTCCCGCTTCTAACAAAGGCCTGAAAGAGCTCCAAATATCCACTTGCAGATGCTGCAAAAAGACTCTTTCCAAACTGCTCCATGAAAAAGAAGGTTCAACTCTGTGAGTTGAATGCACACATCATAAAGAAGTTTCAAAGAATGCTTCTGTCTAGGTTTTATGTGAAGATATTTCTTTTTCCACCATAGGCCTCAAAGCGCTCCAAATGAACACTTGCAGATTCTACAAAAAGAGTGTTTCATAACTGCTGTAGCAAAGGAAAGGTTCACCTCTGTGAGTTGAACACACACATCACAAAGCAGTTTGTGAGAATGCTTCTGTCCAGTTTTTATGGGAAGATATTCCCGCTTCTAACAAAGGCCTGAAAGAGCTCCAAATATCCACTTGCAGATGCTGCAAAAAGACTCTTTCCAAACTGCTCCATGAAAAGGAATGTTCAACTCTGTGAGTTGAATGCACACATCAGAAAGAAGTTTCAAAGAATGCTTCTGTCTAGGTTTTATGTGAAGATATTTCCTTTTCCACCATAGGCCTCAAAGCGCTCCAAATGAACACTTGCAGATTCTACAAAAAGAGTGTTTCAAAACTGCTCTTTCAAAAGAAGTGTTCAACTCTGTGAGTTGGATTCATACTTCACAAAGCAGTTTCACAGAACGTTTCTGTTTCGTTTTTATGGGAAGATATTCCCGTTTGCAACGAAGGCCTGAAAGGGCTCTAAGTATCCACTTGCAGATTCTGCCAAAACACAGTTTCAAAACTGCTCTATCAAAAGGAAGGCTTATCTCTCCGAGTTGAATGCACACATCATAAAGAGGTTTCTGAGAATGCTTCTGCCTGGTTTATATGTGAAGATATTTCCTTTTCCACCATAGGCCTCAAAGCGCTCCAAACGAACACTTGCAGATTCTACAAAAAGAGTGTTTCAAAACTGCTCTTTCAAAGGAAGTGTTCAACTCTGTGAGTTGGATTCATACTACACAAAGCAGTTTCACAGAACTCTTCTGTTTAGTTTTTATGGGAAGATATTCCCGTTTCCAACGAAGGCCTGAAAGGGCTCCAAATATCCACTTGCAGATTCTGCAAAAATACAGTTTCAAAACTGCTCTATCAAAAGGAAGGCTTATCTCTCTGAGTTGAATGCACACATCATAAAGAGCTTTCTGAGAATGCTTCTGCCTTGTTTATATATGAAGATATTTCTTTTTCCACCATAGGCCTCCAAGCGCTCCAAATGAACACTTGCAGATTCTACAAAAAGAGTGTTTCATAACTGCTCTAGCAAAGGAAAGGTTCACCTCTGTGAGTTGAACACACACATCACAAAGCAGTTTGTGAGAATGCTTCGGTTTAGTTTTTATGGGAAGATATTCCCGCTTCTAACAAAGGCCTGAAAGAGCTCCAAATATCCACTTGCAGATGCTGCAAAAAGACTCTTTCCAAACTGCTCCATGAAAAAGAAGGTTCAACTCTGTGAGTTGAATGCACACATCATAAAGAAGTTTCAAAGAATGCTTCTGTCTAGGTTTTATGTGAAGATATTTCTTTTTCCACCATAGGCCTCAAAGCGCTCCAAATGAACACTTGCAGATTCTGCAAAAAGAGTGTTTCATAACTGCTCTAGCAAAGGAAAGGTTCACCTCTGTGAGTTGAACACACACATCACAAAGCAGTTTGTGAGAATGCTTCTGTCCAGTTTTAATGGGAAGATATTCCCGCTTCTAACAAAGGCCTGAAAGAGCTCCAAATATCCACTTGCAGATGCTGCAAAAAGACTCTTTCCAAACTGCTCCATGAAAAGGAATGTTCAACTCTGTGAGTTGAATGCACACATCATAAAGAAGTTTCAAAGAATGCTTCTGTCTAGGTTTTATGTGAAGATATTTCCTTTTCCACCATAGGCCTCAAAGCGCTCCAAATGAACACTTGCAGATTCTACAAAAAGAGTGTTTCAAAGCGGCTCTTTCAAAAGAAGTGTTCAACTCTGTGAGTTGGATTCATACTTCACAAAGGAGTTTCACAGAACGCTTCTGTTTAGTTTTTATGGGAAGATATTCCCGTTTCCAACGAACGCCTGAAAGGGCTCCAAATATACACTTGCAGATTCTGCAAAAACACAGTTGCAAAACTGCTCTATCAAAACGAAGGCTTATCTCTCCGAGTTGAATGCACACATCATAAAGAGGTTTCTGAGAATGCTTCTGCCTGGATTATATGTGAAGATATTTCCTTTTCCACCATAGGCCTCAAAGCGCTCCAAACGAACACTTGCAGATTCTACAAAAAGAGTGTTTCAAAACTGCTCTTTGAAAGGAAGTGTTCAACTCTGTGAGTTGGATTCATACTACACAAAGCAGTTTCACAGAACTCTTCTGTTTAGTTTTTAATGGAAGATATTCCCGTTTCCAACGAAGGCCTGAAAGGGCTCCAAATATCCACTTGCAGATTCTGCAAAAACACAGTTTCAAAACTGCTCTATCAAAAGGAAGGCTTATCTCTCTGAGTTGAATGCACACACCATAAAGAGCTTTCTGAGAATGCTTCTGCCTTGTTTATATATGAAGATATTTCTTTTTCCACCATAGGCCTCAAATCGCTCCAAATGAACACTTGCAGATTCTACAAAAAGAGTGTTTCATAACTGCTCTAGCAAAGGAAAGGTTCACCTCTGTGAGTTGAACACACACATCACAAAGCAGTTTGTGAGAATGCTTCTGTCCAGTTTTTATGGGAAGATATTCCCGCTTCTAACAAAGGCCTGAAAGAGCTCCAAATATCCACTTGCAGATGCTGCAAAAAGACTCTTTCCAAACTGCTCCATGAAAAGGAAGGTTCAACTCTGTGAGTTGAATGCACACATCATAAAGAAGTTTCAAAGAATGCTTCTGTCTAGGTATTATGTGACGATATTTCCTTTTCCACCATAGGCCTCAAAGCGCTCCAAATGAACACATGTAGATTCTACAAAAAGAGTGTTTCAAAGCTGCTCTTTCAAAAGAAGTGTTCAACTCTGTGAGTTGGATTCATACTTCACAAAGCAGTTTCACAGAACGTTTCTGTTTCGTTTTTATCAGAAGATATTCCCGTTTGCAACGAAGGCCTGAAAGGGCTCCAAGTATCCACTTGCAGATTCTGCCAAAACACAGTTTCAAAACTGCTCTATCAAAAGGAAGGCTTATCTCTCCGAGTTGAATGCACACATCATAAAGAGGTTTCTGAGAATGCTTCTGCCTGGTTTATATGTGAAGATATTTCCTTTTCCACCATAGGCCTCAAAGCGCTCCAAACGAACACTTGCAGATTCTACAAAAAGAGTGTTTCAAAACTGCTCTTTCAAAAGAAGTGTTCATCTCTGTGAGTTGGATTCATACTACACAAAGCAGTTTCACAGAACTCTTCTGTTTAGTTTTTATGGGAAGATATTCCCGTTTCCAACGAAGGCCTGAAAGGTCTCCAAATATCCACTTGCAGATTCTGCAAAAACACAGGTTCAAAACTGCTCTATCAAAAGGAAGGCTTATCTCTCTGAGTTGAATGCTCATATCATAAAGGGGTTTCTGAGAATGCTTCTGCCTTGTTTATATATGAAGATATTTCTTTTTCCACCGTAGGCCTCAAATCGCTCCAAATGAACACTTGCAGATTCTACAAAAAGAGTGTTTCATAACTGCTCTAGCAAAGGAAAGGTTCACCTCTGTGAGTTGAACACACACATCACAAAGCAGTTTGTGAGAATGCTTCGGTTTAGTTTTTATGGGAAGATATTCCCGCTTCTAACAAAGGCCTGAAAGAGCTCCAAATATCCACTTGCAGATGCTGCAAAAAGACTCTTTCCAAACTGCTCCATGAAAAAGAAGGTTCAACTCTGTGAGTTGAATGCACACATCATAAAGAAGTTTCAAAGAATGCTTCTGTCTAGGTTTTATGTGAAGATATTTCTTTTTCCACCATAGGCCTCAAAGCGCTCCAAATGAACACTTGCAGATTCTACAAAAAGAGTGTTTCATAACTGCTCTAGCAAAGGAAAGGTTCACCTCTGTGAGTTGAACACACACATCACAAAGCAGTTTGTGAGAATGCTTCTGTCCAGTTTTAATGGGAAGATATTCCCGCTTCTAACAAAGGCCTGAAAGAGCTCCAAATATCCACTTGCAGATGCGGCAAAAAGACTCTTTCCAAACTGCTCCATGAAAAGGAATGTTCATCTCTGTGAGTTGAATGCACACATCATAAAGAAGTTTCAAAGAATGCTTCTGTCTAGGTTTTATGTGAAGATATTTCCCTTTCCACCATAGGCCTCAAAGCGCTCCAAATGAACACTTGCAGATTCTACAAAAAGAGTGTTTCAAAGCTGCTCTTTCAAAAGAAGTGTTCAACTCTGTGAGTTGGATTCATACTTCACAAAGGAGTTTCACAGAACGTTTCTGTTTAGTTTTTATGGGAAGATATTCCCGTTTGCAACCAAAGCCTGAAAGGGCTCTAAGTATCCACTTGCAGATTCTGCAAAAACACAGTTGCAAAACTGCTCTATCAAAAGGAAGGCTTATCTCTCCGAGTTGAATGCACACATCATAAAGAGGTTTCTGAGAATGCTTCTGCCTGGTTTATATGTGAAGATATGTCCTTTTCCACCATAGGCCTCAAAGCGCTCCAAACGAACACTTGCAGATTCTACAAAAAGAGTGTTTCAAAACTGCTCTTTGAAAGGAAGTGTTCAACTCTGTGAGTTGGATTCATACTACACAAAGCAGTTTCACAGAACTCTTCTGTTTAGTTTTTATGGGAAGATATTCCCGTTTCCAACGAAGGCCTGAAAGGGCTCCAAATATCCACTTGCAGATTCTGCAAAAACACAGTTTCAAAACTGCTCTATCAAAAGGAAGGCTTATCTCTCTGAGTTGAATGCACACATCATAAAGAGCTTTCTGAGAATGCTTCTGCCTTGTTTATATATGCAGATATTTCTTTTTCCACCATAGGCCTCAAATCGCTCCAAATGAACACTTGCAGATTCTACAAAAAGGGTGTTTCATAACTGCTCTAGCAAAGGAAAGGTTCACCTCTGTGAGTTGAACACACACATCACAAAGCAGTTTGTGAGAATGCTTCTGTCCAGTTTTTATGGGAAGATATTCCCGCTTCTAACAAAGGCCTGAAAGAGCTCCAAATATCCACTTGCAGATGCTGCAAAAAGACTCTTTCCAAACTGCTCCATGAAAAGGAAGGTTCAACTCTGTGAGTTGAATGCACACATCATAAAGAAGTTTCAAAGAATGCTTCTGTCTAGGTATTATGTGACGATATTTCCTTTTCCACCATAGGCCTCAAAGCGCTCCAAATGAACACATGTAGATTCTACAAAAAGAGTGTTTCAAAGCTGCTCTTTCAAAAGAAGTGTTCAACTCTGTGAGTTGGATTCATACTTCACAAAGCAGTTTCACAGAACGTTTCTGTTTCGTTTTTATCAGAAGATATTCCCGTTTGCAACGAAGGCCTGAAAGGGCTCCAAGTATCCACTTGCAGATTCTGCCAAAACACACTTTCAAAACTGCTCTATCAAAAGGAAGGCTTATCTCTCCGAGTTGAATGCACACATCATAAAGAGGTTTCTGAGAATGCTTCTGCCTGGTTTATATGTGAAGATATTTCCTTTTCCACCATAGGCCTCAAAGCGCTCCAAACGAACACTTGCAGATTCTACAAAAAGAGTGTTTCAAAACTGCCCTTTCAAAAGAAGTGTTCAACTCTGTGAGTTGGATTCATACTACACAAAGCAGTTTCACAGAACTCTTCTGTTTAGTTTTTATGGGAAGATATTCCCGTTTCCAACGAAGGCCTGAAAGGGCTCCAAATATCCACTTGCAGATTCTGCAAAAACACAGTTTCAAAACTGCTCTATCAAAAGGAAGGCTTATCTCTCTGAGTTGAATGCACACATCATAAAGAGCTTTCTGAGAATGCTTCTGCCTTGTTTATATATGAAGATATTTCTTTTTCCACCATAGGCCTCAAATCGCTCCAAATGAACACTTGCAGATTCTACAAAAAGAGTGTTTCATAACTGCTCTAGCAAAGGAAAGGTTCACCTCTGTGAGTTGAACACACACATCACAAAGCAGTTTGTGAGAATGCTTCGGTTTAGTTTTTATGGGAAGATATTCCCGCTTCTAACAAAGGCCTGAAAGAGCTCCAAATATCCACTTGCAGATGCTGCAAAAAGACTCTTTCCAAACTGCTCCATGAAAAAGAAGGTTCAACTCTGTGAGTTGAATGCACACATCATAAAGAAGTTTCAAAGAATGCTTCTGTCTAGGTTTTATGTGAAGATATTTCTTTTTCCACCATAGGCCTCAAAGCGCTCCAAATGAACACTTGCAGATTCTACAAAAAGAGTGTTTCATAACTGCTCTAGCAAAGGAAAGGTTCACCTCTGTGAGTTGAACACACACATCACAAAGCAGTTTGTGAGAATGCTTCTGTCCAGTTTTAATGGGAAGATATTCCCGCTTCTAACAAAGGCCTGAAACAGCTCCAAATATCCACTTGCAGATGCTGCAAAAAGACTCTTTCCAAACTGCTCCATGAAAAGGAATGTTCATCTCTGTGAGTTGAATGCACACATCATAAAGAAGTTTCAAAGAATGCTTCTGTCTAGGTTTTATGTGAAGATATTTCCCTTTCCACCATAGGCCTCAAAGCGCTCCAAATGAACACTTGCAGATTCTACAAAAAGAGTGTTTCAAAGCTGCTCTTTCAAAAGAAGTGTTCAACTCTGTGAGTTGGATTCATACTTCACAAAGCAGTTTCACAGAACGTTTCTGTTTCGTTTTTATGGGAAGATATTCCCGTTTGCAACCAAAGCCTGAAAGGGCTCTAAGTATCCACTTGCAGATTCTGCCAAAACACACTTTCATAACTGCTCTATCAAAAGGAAGGCTTATCTCTCCGAGTTGAATGCACACATCATAAAGAGGTTTCTGAGAATGCTTCTGCCTGGTTTATATGTGAAGATATTTCCTTTTCCACCATAGGCCTCAAAGCGCTCCAAACGAACACTTGCAGATTCTACAAAAAGAGTGTTTCAAAACTGCTCTTTCAAAGGAAGTGTTCACCTCTGTGAGTTGGAGTCATACTACACAAAGCAGTTTCACAGAACTCTTCTGTTTAGTTTTTATGGGAAGATATTCCCGTTTCCAAAGAAGGCCTGAAAGGGCTCCAAATATCCACTTGCAGATTCTGCAAAAACACAGGTTCAAAACTGCTCTATCAAAAGGAAGGCTTATCTCTCTGAGTTGAATGCACACATCATAAAGGGGTTTCTGAGAATGCTTCTGCCTTGTTTATATATGAAGATATTTCTTTTTCCACCATAGGCCTCAAAGCGCTCCAAATGAACACTTGCAGATTCTACAAAAAGAGTGTTTCATAACTGCTCTAGCAAAGGAAAGGTTCACCTCTGTGAGTTGAACACACACATCACAAAGCAGTTTGTGAGAATGCTTCTGTCCAGTTTTTATGGGAAGATATTCCCGCTTCTAACAAAGGCCTGAAAGAGCTCCAAATATCCACTTGCAGATGCTGCAAAAAGACTCTTTCCAAACTGCTCCATGAAAAAGAAGGTTCAACTCTGTGAGTTGAATGCACACATCATAAAGAAGTTTCAAAGAATGCTTCTGTCTAGGTTTTATGTGAAGATATTTCTTTTTCCACCATAGGCCTCAAAGCGCTCCAAATGAACACTTGCAGATTCTACAAAAAGAGTGTTTCATAACTGCTCTAGCAAAGGAAAGGTTCACCTCTGTGAGTTGAACACACACATCACAAAGCAGTTTGTGAGAATGCTTCTGTCCAGTTTTTATGGGAAGATATTCCCGCTTCTAACAAAGGCCTGAAAGAGCTCCAAATATCCACTTGCAGATGCTGCAAAAAGACTCTTTCCAAACTGCTCCATGAAAAGGAATGTTCAACTCTGTGAGTTGAATGCACACATCAGAAAGAAGTTTCAAAGAATGCTTCTGTCTAGGTTTTATGTGAAGATATTTCCTTTTCCACCATAGGCCTCAAAGCGCTCCAAATGAACACTTGCAGATTCTACAAAAAGAGTGTTCCAAAACTGCTCTTTCAAAAGAAGTGTTCAACTCTGTGAGTTGGATTCATACTTCACAAAGCAGTTTCACAGAACGTTTCTGTTTCGTTTTTATGGGAAGATATTCCCGTTTGCAACGAAGGCCTGAAAGGGCTCTAAGTATCCACTTGCAGATTCTGCCAAAACACAGTTTCAAAACTGCTCTATCAAAAGGAAGGCTTATCTCTCCGAGTTGAATGCACACATCATAAAGAGGTTTCTGAGAATGCTTCTGCCTGGTTTATATGTGAAGATATTTCCTTTTCCACCATAGGCCTCAAAGCGCTCCAAACGAACACTTGCAGATTCTACAAAAAGAGTGTTTCAAAACTGCTCTTTCAAAGGAAGTGTTCAACTCTGTGAGTTGGATTCATACTACACAAAGCAGTTTCACAGAACTCTTCTGTTTAGTTTTTATGGGAAGATATTCCCGTTTCCAACGAAGGCCTGAAAGGGCTCCAAATATCCACTTGCAGATTCTGCAAAAATACAGTTTCAAAACTGCTCTATCAAAAGGAAGGCTTATCTCTCTGAGTTGAATGCACACATCATAAAGAGCTTTCTGAGAATGCTTCTGCCTTGTTTATATATGAAGATATTTCTTTTTCCACCATAGGCCTCCAAGCGCTCCAAATGAACACTTGCAGATTCTACAAAAAGAGTGTTTCATAACTGCTCTAGCAAAGGAAAGGTTCACCTCTGTGAGTTGAACACACACATCACAAAGCAGTTTGTGAGAATGCTTCGGTTTAGTTTTTATGGGAAGATATTCCCGCTTCTAACAAAGGCCTGAAAGAGCTCCAAATATCCACTTGCAGATGCTGCAAAAAGACTCTTTCCAAACTGCTCCATGAAAAAGAAGGTTCAACTCTGTGAGTTGAATGCACACATCATAAAGAAGTTTCAAAGAATGCTTCTGTCTAGGTTTTATGTGAAGATATTTCTTTTTCCACCATAGGCCTCAAAGCGCTCCAAATGAACACTTGCAGATTCTGCAAAAAGAGTGTTTCATAACTGCTCTAGCAAAGGAAAGGTTCACCTCTGTGAGTTGAACACACACATCACAAAGCAGTTTGTGAGAATGCTTCTGTCCAGTTTTAATGGGAAGATATTCCCGCTTCTAACAAAGGCCTGAAAGAGCTCCAAATATCCACTTGCAGATGCTGCAAAAAGACTCTTTCCAAACTGCTCCATGAAAAGGAATGTTCAACTCTGTGAGTTGAATGCACACATCATAAAGAAGTTTCAAAGAATGCTTCTGTCTAGGTTTTATGTGAAGATATTTCCTTTTCCACCATAGGCCTCACAGCGCTCCAAATGAACACTTGCAGATTCTACAAAAAGAGTGTTTCAAAGCTGCTCTTTCAAAAGAAGTGTTCAACTCTGTGAGTTGGATTCATACTTCACAAAGGAGTTTCACAGAACGCTTCTGTTTAGTTTTTATGGGAAGATATTCCCGTTTCCAACGAACGCCTGAAAGGGCTCCAAATATACACTTGCAGATTCTGCAAAAACACAGTTGCAAAACTGCTCTATCAAAAGGAAGGCTTATCTCTCCGAGTTGAATGCACACATCATAAAGAGGTTTCTGAGAATGCTTCTGCCTGGATTATATGTGAAGATATTTCCTTTTCCACCATAGGCCTCAAAGCGCTCCAAACGAACACTTGCAGATTCTACAAAAAGAGTGTTTCAAAACTGCTCTTTGAAAGGAAGTGTTCAACTCTGTGAGTTGGATTCATACTACACAAAGCAGTTTCACAGAACTCTTCTGTTTAGTTTTTAATGGAAGATATTCCCGTTTCCAACGAAGGCCTGAAAGGGCTCCAAATATCCACTTGCAGATTCTGCAAAAACACAGTTTCAAAACTGCTCTATCAAAAGGAAGGCTTATCTCTCTGAGTTGAATGCACACATCATAAAGAGCTTTCTGAGAATGCTTCTGCCTTGTTTATATATGAAGATATTTCTTTTTCCACCATAGGCCTCAAATCGCTCCAAATGAACACTTGCAGATTCTACAAAAAGAGTGTTTCATAACTGCTCTAGCAAAGGAAAGGTTCACCTCTGTGAGTTGAACACACACATCACAAAGCAGTTTGTGAGAATGCTTCTGTCCAGTTTTTATGGGAAGATATTCCCGCTTCTAACAAAGGCCTGAAAGAGCTCCAAATATCCACTTGCAGATGCTGCAAAAAGACTCTTTCCAAACTGCTCCATGAAAAGGAAGGTTCAACTCTGTGAGTTGAATGCACACATCATAAAGAAGTTTCAAAGAATGCTTCTGTCTAGGTATTATGTGACGATATTTCCTTTTCCACCATAGGCCTCAAAGCGCTCCAAATGAACACATGTAGATTCTACAAAAAGAGTGTTTCAAAGCTGCTCTTTCAAAAGAAGTGTTCAACTCTGTGAGTTGGATTCATACTTCACAAAGCAGTTTCACAGAACGTTTCTGTTTCGTTTTTATCAGAAGATATTCCCGTTTGCAACGAAGGCCTGAAAGGGCTCCAAGTATCCACTTGCAGATTCTGCCAAAACACACTTTCAAAACTGCTCTATCAAAAGGAAGGCTTATCTCTCCGAGTTGAATGCACACATCATAAAGAGGTTTCTGAGAATGCTTCTGCCTGGTTTATATGTGAAGATATTTCCTTTTCCACCATAGGCCTCAAAGCGCTCCAAACGAACACTTGCAGATTCTACAAAAAGAGTGTTTCAAAACTGCTCTTTCAAAGGAAGTGTTCAACTCTGTGATTTGGATTCATACTACACAAAGCAGTTTCACAGAACTCTTCTGTTTAGTTTTTATGGGAAGATATTCCCGTTTCCAACGAAGGCCTGAAAGGGCTCCAAATATCCACTTGCAGATTCTGCAAAAACACAGGTTCAAAACTGCTCTATCAAAAGGAAGGCTTATCTCTCTGAGTTGAATGCACACATCATAAAGAGCTTTCTGAGAATGCTTCTGCCTTGTTTATATATGAAGATATTTCTTTTTCCACCATAGGCCTCCAAGCGCTCCAAATGAACACTTGCAGATTCTACAAAAAGAGTGTTTCATAACTGCTCTAGCAAAGGAAAGGTTCACCTCTGTGAGTTGAACACACACATCACAAAGCAGTTTGTGAGAATGCTTCGGTTTAGTTTTTATGGGAAGATATTCCCGCTTCTAACAAAGGCCTGAAAGAGCTCCAAATATCCACTTGCAGATGCTGCAAAAAGACTCTTTCCAAACTGCTCCATGAAAAAGAAGGTTCAACTCTGTGAGTTGAATGCACACATCATAAAGAAGTTTCAAAGAATGCTTCTGTCTAGGTTTTATGTGAAGATATTTCTTTTTCCACCATAGGCCTCAAAGCGCTCCAAATGAACACTTGCAGATTCTGCAAAAAGAGTGTTTCATAACTGCTCTAGCAAAGGAAAGGTTCACCTCTGTGAGTTGAACACACACATCACAAAGCAGTTTGTGAGAATGCTTCTGTCCAGTTTTAATGGGAAGATATTCCCGCTTCTAACAAAGGCCTGAAAGAGCTCCAAATATCCACTTGCAGATGCTGCAAAAAGACTCTTTCCAAACTGCTCCATGAAAAGGAATGTTCAACTCTGTGAGTTGAATGCACACATCATAAAGAAGTTTCAAAGAATGCTTCTGTCTAGGTTTTATGTGAAGATATTTCCTTTTCCACCATAGGCCTCAAAGCGCTCCAAATGAACACTTGCAGATTCTACAAAAAGAGTGTTTCAAAGCGGCTCTTTCAAAAGAAGTGTTCAACTCTGTGAGTTGGATTCATACTTCACAAAGGAGTTTCACAGAACGCTTCTGTTTAGTTTTTATGGGAAGATATTCCCGTTTCCAACGAACGCCTGAAAGGGCTCCAAATATACACTTGCAGATTCTGCAAAAACACAGTTGCAAAACTGCTCTATCAAAAGGAAGGCTTATCTCTCCGAGTTGAATGCACACATCATAAAGAGGTTTCTGAGAATGCTTCTGCCTGGATTATATGTGAAGATATTTCCTTTTCCACCATAGGCCTCAAAGCGCTCCAAACGAACACTTGCAGATTCTACAAAAAGAGTGTTTCAAAACTGTTCTTTGAAAGGAAGTGTTCAACTCTGTGAGTTGGATTCATACTACACAAAGCAGTTTCACAGAACTCTTCTGTTTAGTTTTTAATGGAAGATATTCCCGTTTCCAACGAAGGCCTGAAAGGGCTCCAAATATCCACTTGCAGATTCTGCAAAAACACAGTTTCAAAACTGCTCTATCAAAAGGAAGGCTTATCTCTCTGAGTTGAATGCACACATCATAAAGAGCTTTCTGAGAATGCTTCTGCCTTGTTTATATATGAAGATATTTCTTTTTCCACCATAGGCCTCAAATCGCTCCAAATGAACACTTGCAGATTCTACAAAAAGAGTGTTTCATAACTGCTCTAGCAAAGGAAAGGTTCACCTCTGTGAGTTGAACACACACATCACAAAGCAGTTTGTGAGAATGCTTCTGTCCAGTTTTTATGGGAAGATATTCCCGCTTCTAACAAAGGCCTGAAAGAGCTCCAAATATCCACTTGCAGATGCTGCAAAAAGACTCTTTCCAAACTGCTCCATGAAAAGGAAAGTTCAACTCTGTGAGTTGAATGCACACATCATAAAGAAGTTTCAAAGAATGCTTCTGTCTAGGTATTATGTGACGATATTTCCTTTTCCACCATAGGCCTCAAAGCGCTCCAAATGAACACATGTAGATTCTACAAAAAGAGTGTTTCAAAGCTGCTCTTTCAAAAGAAGTGTTCAACTCTGTGAGTTGGATTCATACTTCACAAAGCAGTTTCACAGAACGTTTCTGTTTCGTTTTTATCAGAAGATATTCCCGTTTGCAACGAAGGCCTGAAAGGGCTCCAAGTATCCACTTGCAGATTCTGCCAAAACACAGTTTCTAAACTGCTCTATCAAAAGGAAGGCTTATCTCTCCGAGTTGAATGCACACATCATAAAGAGGTTTCTGAGAATGCTTCTGCCTGGTTTATATGTGAAGATATTTCCTTTTCCAACATAGGCCTCAAAGCGCTCCAAACGAACACTTGCAGATTCTACAAAAAGAGTGTTTCAAAACTGCTCTTTCAAAAGAAGTGTTCATCTCTGTGAGTTGGATTCATACTACACAAAGCAGTTTCACAGAACTCTTCTGTTTAGTTTTTATGGGAAGATATTCCCGTTTCCAACGAAGGCCTGAAAGGGCTCCAAATATCCACTTGCAGATTCTGCAAAAACACAGGTTCAAAACTGCTCTATCAAAAGGAAGGCTTATCTCTCTGAGTTGAATGCACATATCATAAAGGGGTTTCTGAGAATGCTTCTGCCTTGTTTATATATGAAGATATTTCTTTTTCCACCATAGGCCTCAAATCGCTCCAAATGAACACTTGCAGATTCTACAAAAAGAGTGTTTCATAACTGCTCTAGCAAAGGAAAGGTTCACCTCTGTGAGTTGAACACACACATCACAAAGCAGTTTGTGAGAATGCTTCGGTTTAGTTTTTATGGGAAGATATTCCCGCTTCTAACAAAGGCCTGAAAGAGCTCCAAATATCCACTTGCAGATGCTGCAAAAAGACTCTTTCCAAACTGCTCCATGAAAAAGAAGGTTCAACTCTGTGAGTTGAATGCACACATCATAAAGAAGTTTCAAAGAATGCTTCTGTCTAGGTTTTATGTGAAGATATTTCTTTTTCCACCATAGGCCTCAAAGCGCTCCAAATGAACACTTGCAGATTCTACAAAAAGAGTGTTTCATAACTGCTCTAGCAAAGGAAAGGTTCACCTCTGTGAGTTGAACACACACATCACAAAGCAGTTTGTGAGAATGCTTCTGTCCAGTTTTAATGGGAAGATATTCCCGCTTCTAACAAAGGCCTGAAAGAGCTCCAAATATCCACTTGCAGATGCGGCAAAAAGACTCTTTCCAAACTGCTCCATGAAAAGGAATGTTCATCTCTGTGAGTTGAATGCACACATCATAAAGAAGTTTCAAAGAATGCTTCTGTCTAGGTTTTATGTGAAGATATTTCCCTTTCCACCATAGGCCTCAAAGCGCTCCAAATGAACACTTGCAGATTCTACAAAAAGAGTGTTTCAAAGCTGCTCTTTCAAAAGAAGTGTTCAACTCTGTGAGTTGGATTCATACTTCACAAAGGAGTTTCACAGAACGTTTCTGTTTAGTTTTTATGGGAAGATATTCCCGTTTGCAACCAAAGCCTGAAAGGGCTCTAAGTATCCACTTGCAGATTCTGCAAAAACACAGTTGCAAAACTGCTCTATCAAAAGGAAGGCTTATCTCTCCGAGTTGAATGCACACATCATAAAGAGGTTTCTGAGAATGCTTCTGCCTGGTTTATATGTGAAGATATGTCCTTTTCCACCATAGGCCTCAAAGCGCTCCAAACGAACACTTGCAGATTCTACAAAAAGAGTGTTTCAAAACTGCTCTTTGAAAGGAAGTGTTCAACTCTGTGAGTTGGATTCATACTACACAAAGCAGTTTCACAGAACTCTTCTGTTTAGTTTTTATGGGAAGATATTCCCGTTTCCAACGAAGGCCTGAAAGGGCTCCAAATATCCACTTGCAGATTCTGCAAAAACACAGTTTCAAAACTGCTCTATCAAAAGGAAGGCTTATCTCTCTGAGTTGAATGCACACATCATAAAGAGCTTTCTGAGAATGCTTCTGCCTTGTTTATATATGCAGATATTTCTTTTTCCACCATAGGCCTCAAATCGCTCCAAATGAACACTTGCAGATTCTACAAAAAGGGTGTTTCATAACTGCTCTAGCAAAGGAAAGGTTCACCTCTGTGAGTTGAACACACACATCACAAAGCAGTTTGTGAGAATGCTTCTGTCCAGTTTTTATGGGAAGATATTCCCGCTTCTAACAAAGGCCTGAAAGAGCTCCAAATATCCACTTGCAGATGCTGCAAAAAGACTCTTTCCAAACTGCTCCATGAAAAGGAATGTTCAACTCTGTGAGTTGAATGCACACATCATAAAGAAGTTTCAAAGAATGCTTCTGTCTAGGTTTTATGTGAAGATATTTCCTTTTCCACCATAGGCCTCAAAGCGCTCCAAATGAACACTTGCAGATTCTACAAAAAGAGTGTTTCAAAGCTGCTCTTTCAAAAGAAGTGTTCAACTCTGTGAGTTGGATTCATACTTCACAAAGGAGTTTCACAGAACGCTTCTGTTTAGTTTTTATGGGAAGATATTCCCGTTTCCAACGAACGCCTGAAAGGGCTCCAAATATACACTTGCAGATTCTGCAAAAACACAGTTGCAAAACTGCTCTATCAAAAGGAAGGCTTATCTCTCCGAGTTGAATGCACACATCATAAAGAGGTTTCTGAGAATGCTTCTGCCTGGATTATATGTGAAGATATTTCCTTTTCCACCATAGGCCTCAAAGCGCTCCAAACGAACACTTGCAGATTCTACAAAAAGAGTGTTTCAAAACTGCTCTTTGAAAGGAAGTGTTCAACTCTGTGAGTTGGATTCATACTACACAAAGCAGTTTCACAGAACTCTTCTGTTTAGTTTTTAATGGAAGATATTCCCGTTTCCAACGAAGGCCTGAAAGGGCTCCAAATATCCACTTGCAGATTCTGCAAAAACACAGTTTCAAAACTGCTCTATCAAAAGGAAGGCTTATCTCTCTGAGTTGAATGCACACATCATAAAGAGCTTTCTGAGAATGCTTCTGCCTTGTTTATATATGAAGATATTTCTTTTTCCACCATAGGCCTCAAATCGCTCCAAATGAACACTTGCAGATTCTACAAAAAGAGTGTTTCATAACTGCTCTAGCAAAGGAAAGGTTCACCTCTGTGAGTTGAACACACACATCACAAAGCAGTTTGTGAGAATGCTTCTGTCCAGTTTTTATGGGAAGATATTCCCGCTTCTAACAAAGGCCTGAAAGAGCTCCAAATATCCACTTGCAGATGCTGCAAAAAGACTCTTTCCAAACTGCTCCATGAAAAGGAAGGTTCAACTCTGTGAGTTGAATGCACACATCATAAAGAAGTTTCAAAGAATGCTTCTGTCTAGGTATTATGTGACGATATTTCCTTTTCCACCATAGGCCTCAAAGCGCTCCAAATGAACACATGTAGATTCTACAAAAAGAGTGTTTCAAAGCTGCTCTTTCAAAAGAAGTGTTCAACTCTGTGAGTTGGATTCATACTTCACAAAGCAGTTTCACAGAACGTTTCTGTTTCGTTTTTATCAGAAGATATTCCCGTTTGCAACGAAGGCCTGAAAGGGCTCCAAGTATCCACTTGCAGATTCTGCCAAAACACACTTTCAAAACTGCTCTATCAAAAGGAAGGCTTATCTCTCCGAGTTGAATGCACACATCATAAAGAGGTTTCTGAGAATGCTTCTGCCTGGTTTATATGTGAAGATATTTCCTTTTCCACCATAGGCCTCAAAGCGCTCCAAACGAACACTTGCAGATTCTACAAAAAGAGTGTTTCAAGACTGCTCTTTCAAAGGAAGTGTTCAACTCTGTGATTTGGATTCATACTACACAAAGCAGTTTCACAGAACTCTTCTGTTTAGTTTTTATGGGAAGATATTCCCGTTTCCAACGAAGGCCTGAAAGGGCTCCAAATATCCACTTGCAGATTCTGCAAAAACACAGGTTCAAAACTGCTCTATCAAAAGGAAGGCTTATCTCTCTGAGTTGAATGCACACATCATAAAGAGCTTTCTGAGAATGCTTCTGCCTTGTTTATATATGAAGATATTTCTTTTTCCACCATAGGCCTCCAAGCGCTCCAAATGAACACTTGCAGATTCTACAAAAAGAGTGTTTCATAACTGCTCTAGCAAAGGAAAGGTTCACCTCTGTGAGTTGAACACACACATCACAAAGCAGTTTGTGAGAATGCTTCGGTTTAGTTTTTATGGGAAGATATTCCCGCTTCTAACAAAGGCCTGAAAGAGCTCCAAATATCCACTTGCAGATGCTGCAAAAAGACTCTTTCCAAACTGCTCCATGAAAAAGAAGGTTCAACTCTGTGAGTTGAATGCACACATCATAAAGAAGTTTCAAAGAATGCTTCTGTCTAGGTTTTATGTGAAGATATTTCTTTTTCCACCATAGGCCTCAAAGCGCTCCAAATGAACACTTGCAGATTCTGCAAAAAGAGTGTTTCATAACTGCTCTAGCAAAGGAAAGGTTCACCTCTGTGAGTTGAACACACACATCACAAAGCAGTTTGTGAGAATGCTTCTGTCCAGTTTTAATGGGAAGATATTCCCGCTTCTAACAAAGGCCTGAAAGAGCTCCAAATATCCACTTGCAGATGCTGCAAAAAGACTCTTTCCAAACTGCTCCATGAAAAGGAATGTTCAACTCTGTGAGTTGAATGCACACATCATAAAGAAGTTTCAAAGAATGCTTCTGTCTAGGTTTTATGTGAAGATATTTCCTTTTCCACCATAGGCCTCAAAGCGCTCCAAATGAACACTTGCAGATTCTACAAAAAGAGTGTTTCAAAGCGGCTCTTTCAAAAGAAGTGTTCAACTCTGTGAGTTGGATTCATACTTCACAAAGGAGTTTCACAGAACGCTTCTGTTTAGTTTTTATGGGAAGATATTCCCGTTTCCAACGAACGCCTGAAAGGGCTCCAAATATACACTTGCAGATTCTGCAAAAACACAGTTGCAAAACTGCTCTATCAAAAGGAAGGCTTATCTCTCCGAGTTGAATGCACACATCATAAAGAGGTTTCTGAGAATGCTTCTGCCTGGATTATATGTGAAGATATTTCCTTTTCCACCATAGGCCTCAAAGCGCTCCAAACGAACACTTGCAGATTCTACAAAAAGAGTGTTTCAAAACTGCTCTTTGAAAGGAAGTGTTCAACTCTGTGAGTTGGATTCATACTACACAAAGCAGTTTCACAGAACTCTTCTGTTTAGTTTTTAATGGAAGATATTCCCGTTTCCAACGAAGGCCTGAAAGGGCTCCAAATATCCACTTGCAGATTCTGCAAAAACACAGTTTCAAAACTGCTCTATCAAAAGGAAGGCTTATCTCTCTGAGTTGAATGCACACATCATAAAGAGCTTTCTGAGAATGCTTCTGCCTTGTTTATATATGAAGATATTTCTTTTTCCACCATAGGCCTCAAATCGCTCCAAATGAACACTTGCAGATTCTACAAAAAGAGTGTTTCATAACTGCTCTAGCAAAGGAAAGGTTCACCTCTGTGAGTTGAACACACACATCACAAAGCAGTTTGTGAGAATGCTTCTGTCCAGTTTTTATGGGAAGATATTCCCGCTTCTAACAAAGGCCTGAAAGAGCTCCAAATATCCACTTGCAGATGCTGAAAAAAGACTCTTTCCAAACTGCTCCATGAAAAGGAAAGTTCAACTCTGTGAGTTGAATGCACACATCATAAAGAAGTTTCAAAGAATGCTTCTGTCTAGGTATTATGTGACGATATTTCCTTTTCCACCATAGGCCTCAAAGCGCTCCAAATGAACACATGTAGATTCTACAAAAAGAGTGTTTCAAAGCTGCTCTTTCAAAAGAAGTGTTCAACTCTGTGAGTTGGATTCATACTTCACAAAGCAGTTTCACAGAACGTTTCTGTTTCGTTTTTATCAGAAGATATTCCCGTTTGCAACGAAGGCCTGAAAGGGCTCCAAGTATCCACTTGCAGATTCTGCCAAAACACATTTTCAAAACTGCTCTATCAAAAGGAAGGCTTATCTCTCCGAGTTGAATGCACACATCATAAAGAGGTTTCTGAGAATGCTTCTGCCTGGTTTATATGTGAAGATATTTCCTTTTCCACCATAGGCCTCAAAGCGCTCCAAACGAACACTTGCAGATTCTACAAAAAGAGTGTTTCAAAACTGCTCTTTCAAAAGAAGTGTTCATCTCTGTGAGTTGGATTCATACTACACAAAGCAGTTTCACAGAACTCTTCTGTTTAGTTTTTATGGGAAGATATTCCCGTTTCCAACGAAGGCCTGAAAGGGCTCCAAATATCCACTTGCAGATTCTGCAAAAACACAGGTTCAAAACTGCTCTATCAAAAGGAAGGCTTATCTCTCTGAGTTGAATGCACATATCATAAAGGGGTTTCTGAGAATGCTTCTGCCTTGTTTATATATGAAGATATTTCTTTTTCCACCATAGGCCTCAAATCGCTCCAAATGAACACTTGCAGATTCTACAAAAAGAGTGTTTCATAACTGCTCTAGCAAAGGAAAGGTTCACCTCTGTGAGTTGAACACACACATCACAAAGCAGTTTGTGAGAATGCTTCGGTTTAGTTTTTATGGGAAGATATTCCCGCTTCTAACAAAGGCCTGAAAGAGCTCCAAATATCCACTTGCAGATGCTGCAAAAAGACTCTTTCCAAACTGCTCCATGAAAAAGAAGGTTCAACTCTGTGAGTTGAATGCACACATCATAAAGAAGTTTCAAAGAATGCTTCTGTCTAGGTTTTATGTGAAGATATTTCTTTTTCCACCATAGGCCTCAAAGCGCTCCAAATGAACACTTGCAGATTCTACAAAAAGAGTGTTTCATAACTGCTCTAGGAAAGGAAAGGTTCACCTCTGTGCGTTGAACACACACATCACAAAGCAGTTTGTGAGAATGCTTCTGTCCAGTTTTAATGGGAAGATATTCCCGCTTCTAACAAAGGCCTGAAAGAGCTCCAAATATCCACTTGCAGATGCGGCAAAAAGACTCTTTCCAAACTGCTCCATGAAAAGGAATGTTCATCTCTGTGAGTTGAATGCACACATCATAAAGAAGTTTCAAAGAATGCTTCTGTCTAGGTTTTATGTGAAGATATTTCCCTTTCCACCATAGGCCTCAAAGCGCTCCAAATGAACACTTGCAGATTCTACAAAAAGAGTGTTTCAAAGCTGCTCTTTCAAAAGAAGTGTTCAACTCTGTGAGTTGGATTCATACTTCACAAAGGAGTTTCACAGAACGTTTCTGTTTAGTTTTTATGGGAAGATATTCCCGTTTGCAACCAAAGCCTGAAAGGGCTCTAAGTATCCACTTGCAGATTCTGCAAAAACACAGTTGCAAAACTGCTCTATCAAAAGGAAGGCTTATCTCTCCGAGTTGAATGCACACATCATAAAGAGGTTTCTGAGAATGCTTCTGCCTGGTTTATATGTGAAGATATGTCCTTTTCCACCATAGGCCTCAAAGCGCTCCAAACGAACACTTGCAGATTCTACAAAAAGAGTGTTTCAAAACTGCTCTTTGAAAGGAAGTGTTCAACTCTGTGAGTTGGATTCATACTACACAAAGCAGTTTCACAGAACTCTTCTGTTTAGTTTTTATGGGAAGATATTCCCGTTTCCAACGAAGGCCTGAAAGGGCTCCAAATATCCACTTGCAGATTCTGCAAAAACACAGTTTCAAAACTGCTCTATCAAAAGGAAGGCTTATCTCTCTGAGTTGAATGCACACATCATAAAGAGCTTTCTGAGAATGCTTCTGCCTTGTTTATATATGCAGATATTTCTTTTTCCACCATAGGCCTCAAATCGCTCCAAATGAACACTTGCAGATTCTACAAAAAGGGTGTTTCATAACTGCTCTAGCAAAGGAAAGGTTCACCTCTGTGAGTTGAACACACACATCACAAAGCAGTTTGTGAGAATGCTTCTGTCCAGTTTTTATGGGAAGATATTCCCGCTTCTAACAAAGGCCTGAAAGAGCTCCAAATATCCACTTGCAGATGCTGCAAAAAGACTCTTTCCAAACTGCTCCATGAAAAGGAAGGTTCAACTCTGTGAGTTGAATGCACACATCATAAAGAAGTTTCAAAGAATGCTTCTATCTAGGTATTATGTGACGATATTTCCTTTTCCACCATAGGCCTCAAAGCGCTCCAAATGAACACATGTAGATTCTACAAAAAGAGTGTTTCAAAGCTGCTCTTTCAAAAGAAGTGTTCAACTCTGTGAGTTGGATTCATACTTCACAAAGCAGTTTCACAGAACGTTTCTGTTTCGTTTTTATCAGAAGATATTCCCGTTTGCAACGAAGGCCTGAAAGGGCTCCAAGTATCCACTTGCAGATTCTGCCAAAACACAGTTTCAAAACTGCTCTATCAAAAGGAAGGCTTATCTCTCCGAGTTGAATGCACACATCATAAAGAGGTTTCTGAGAATGCTTCTGCCTGGTTTATATGTGAAGATATTTCCTTTCCACCATAGGCCTCAAAGCGCTCCAAACGAACACTTGCAGATTCTACAAAAAGAGTGTTTCAAAACTGCTCTTTCAAAAGAAGTGTTCAACTCTGTGAGTTGGATTCATACTACACAAAGCAGTTTCACAGAACTCTTCTGTTTAGTTTTTATGGGAAGATATTCCCGTTTCCAACGAAGGCCTGAAAGGGCTCCAAATATCCACTTGCAGATTCTGCAAAAACACAGGTTCAAAACTGCTCTATCAAAAGGAAGGCTTATCTCTCTGAGTTGAATGCACATATCATAAAGGGGTTTCTGAGAATGCTTCTGCCTTGTTTATATATGAAGATATTTCTTTTTCCACCATAGGCTTCAAAGCGCTCCAAATGAACACTTGCAGATTCTACAAAAAGAGTGTTTCATAACTGCTCTAGCAAAGGAAAGGTTCACCTCTGTGAGTTGAACACACACATCACAAAGCAGTTTGTGAGAATGCTTCGGTTTAGTTTTTATGGGAAGATATTCCCGCTTCTAACAAAGGCCTGAAAGAGCTCCAAATATCCACTTGCAGATGCTGCAAAAAGACTCTTTCCAAACTGCTCCATGAAAAGGAAGGTTCAACTCTGTGAGTTGAATGCACACATCATAAAGAAGTTTCAAAGAATGCTTCTGTCTAGGTTTTATGTGAAGATATTTCTTTTTCCACCATAGGCCTCAAAGCGCTCCAAATGAACACTTGCAGATTCTACAAAAAGAGTGTTTCATAACTGCTCTAGCAAAGGAAAGGTTCACCTCTGTGAGTTGAACACACACATCACAAAGCAGTTTGTGAGAATGCTTCTGTCCAGTTTTAATGGGAAGATATTCCCGCTTCTAACAAAGGCCTGAAAGAGCTCCAAATATCCACTTGCAGATGCTGCAAAAAGACTCTTTCCAAACTGCTCCATGAAAAGGAATGTTCATCTCTGTGAGTTGAATGCACACATCATAAAGAAGTTTCAAAGAATGCTTCTGTCTAGGTTTTATGTGAAGATATTTCCCTTTCCACCATAGGCCTCAAAGCGCTCCAAATGAACACTTGCAGATTCTACAAAAAGAGTGTTTCAAAGCTGCTCTTTCAAAAGAAGTGTTCAACTCTGTGAGTTGGATTCATACTTCACAAAGCAGTTTCACAGAACGTTTCTGTTTCGTTTTTATGGGAAGATATTCCCGTTTGCAACCAAAGCCTGAAAGGGCTCTAAGTATCCACTTGCAGATTCTGCCAAAACACACTTTCATAACTGCTCTATCAAAAGGAAGGCTTATCTCTCCGAGTTGAATGCACACATCATAAAGAGGTTTCTGAGAATGCTTCTGCCTGGTTTATATGTGAAGATATTTCCTTTTCCACCATAGGCCTCAAAGCGCTCCAAACGAACACTTGCAGATTCTACAAAAAGAGTGTTTCAAAACTGCTCTTTCAAAGGAAGTGTTCAACTCTGTGAGTTGGATTCATACTACACAAAGCAGTTTCACAGAACTCTTCTGTTTAGTTTTTATGGGAAGATATTCCCGTTTCCAACGAAGGCCTGAAAGGGCTCCAAATATCCACTTGCAGATTCTGCAAAAACACAGGTTCAAAACTGCTCTATCAAAAGGAAGGCTTATCTCTCTGAGTTGAATGCACACATCATAAAGGGGTTTCTGAGAATGCTTCTGCCTTGTTTATATATGAAGATATTTCTTTTTCCACCATAGGCCTCAAAGCGCTCCAAATGAACACTTGCAAATTCTACAAAAAGAGTGTTTCATAACTGCTCTAGCAAAGGAAAGGTTCACCTCTGTGAGTTGAACACACACATCACAAAGCAGTTTGTGAGAATGCTTCGGTTTAGTTTTTATGGGAAGATATTCCCGCTTCTAACAAAGGCCTGAAAGAGCTCCAAATATCCACTTGCAGATGCTGCAAAAAGACTCTTTCCAAACTGCTCCATGAAAAAGAAGGTTCAACTCTGTGAGTTGAATGCACACATCATAAAGAAGTTTCAAAGAATGCTTCTGTCTAGGTTTTATGTGACGATATTTCCTTTTCCACCATAGGCCTCAAAGCGCTCCAAATGAACACATGTAGATTCTACAAAAAGAGTGTTTAAAAGCTGCGCTTTCAAAAGAAGTGTTCAACTCTGTGAGTTGGATTCATACTTCACAAAGCAGTTTCACAGAACGTTTCTGTTTCGTTTTTATCAGAAGATATTCCCGTTTGCAACGAAGGCCTGAAAGGGCTCCAAGTATCCACTTGCAGATTCTGCCAAAACACAGTTTCAAAACTGCTCTATCAAAAGGAAGGCTTATCTCTCCGAGTTGAATGCACACATCATAAAGAGGTTTCTGAGAATGCTTCTGCCTGGTTTATATGTGAAGATATTTCCTTTCCACCATAGGCCTCAAAGCGCTCCAAACGAACACTTGCAGATTCTACAAAAAGAGTGTTTCAAAACTGCTCTTTCAAAAGAAGTGTTCAACTCTGTGAGTTGGATTCATACTACACAAAGCAGTTTCACAGAACTCTTCTGTTTAGTTTTTATGGGAAGATATTCCCGTTTCCAACGAAGGCCTGAAAGGGCTCCAAATATCCACTTGCAGATTCTGCAAAAACACAGGTTCAAAACTGCTCTATCAAAAGGAAGGCTTATCTCTCTGAGTTGAATGCACATATCATAAAGGGGTTTCTGAGAATGCTTCTGCCTTGTTTATATATGAAGATATTTCTTTTTCCACCATAGGCCTCAAAGCGCTCCAAATGAACACTTGCAGATTCTACAAAAAGAGTGTTTCATAACTGCTCTAGCAAAGGAAAGGTTCACCTCTGTGAGTTGAACACACACATCACAAAGCAGTTTGTGAGAATGCTTCGGTTTAGTTTTTATGGGAAGATATTCCCGCTTCTAACAAAGGCCTGAAAGAGCTCCAAATATCCACTTGCAGATGCTGCAAAAAGACTCTTTCCAAACTGCTCCATGAAAAGGAAGGTTCAACTCTGTGAGTTGAATGCACACATCATAAAGAAGTTTCAAAGAATGCTTCTGTCTAGGTTTTATGTGAAGATATTTCTTTTTCCACCATAGGCCTCAAAGCGCTCCAAATGAACACTTGCAGATTCTACAAAAAGAGTGTTTCATAACTGCTCTAGCAAAGGAAAGGTTCACCTCTGTGAGTTGAACACACACATCACAAAGCAGTTTGTGAGAATGCTTCTGTCCAGTTTTAATGGGAAGATATTCCCGCTTCTAACAAAGGCCTGAAAGAGCTCCAAATATCCACTTGCAGATGCTGCAAAAAGACTCTTTCCAAACTGCTCCATGAAAAGGAATGTTCATCTCTGTGAGTTGAATGCACACATCATAAAGAAGTTTCAAAGAATGCTTCTGTCTAGGTTTTATGTGAAGATATTTCCCTTTCCACCATAGGCCTCAAAGCGCTCCAAATGAACACTTGCAGATTCTACAAAAAGAGTGTTTCAAAGCTGCTCTTTCAAAAGAAGTGTTCAACTCTGTGAGTTGGATTCATACTTCACAAAGCAGTTTCACAGAACGTTTCTGTTTCGTTTTTATGGGAAGATATTCCCGTTTGCAACCAAAGCCTGAAAGGGCTCTAAGTATCCACTTGCAGATTCTGCCAAAACACACTTTCATAACTGCTCTATCAAAAGGAAGGCTTATCTCTCCGAGTTGAATGCACACATCATAAAGAGGTTTCTGAGAATGCTTCTGCCTGGTTTATATGTGAAGATATTTCCTTTTCCACCATAGGCCTCAAAGCGCTCCAAACGAACACTTGCAGATTCTACAAAAAGAGTGTTTCAAAACTGCTCTTTCAAAGGAAGTGTTCAACTCTGTGAGTTGGATTCATACTACACAAAGCAGTTTCACAGAACTCTTCTGTTTAGTTTTTATGGGAAGATATTCCCGTTTCCAACGAAGGCCTGAAAGGGCTCCAAATATCCACTTGCAGATTCTGCAAAAACACAGGTTCAAAACTGCTCTATCAAAAGGAAGGCTTATCTCTCTGAGTTGAATGCACACATCATAAAGGGGTTTCTGAGAATGCTTCTGCCTTGTTTATATATGAAGATATTTCTTTTTCCACCATAGGCCTCAAAGCGCTCCAAATGAACACTTGCAAATTCTACAAAAAGAGTGTTTCATAACTGCTCTAGCAAAGGAAAGGTTCACCTCTGTGAGTTGAACACACACATCACAAAGCAGTTTGTGAGAATGCTTCGGTTTAGTTTTTATGGGAAGATATTCCCGCTTCTAACAAAGGCCTGAAAGAGCTCCAAATATCCACTTGCAGATGCTGCAAAAAGACTCTTTCCAAACTGCTCCATGAAAAAGAAGGTTCAACTCTGTGAGTTGAATGCACACATCATAAAGAAGTTTCAAAGAATGCTTCTGTCTAGGTTTTATGTGACGATATTTCCTTTTCCACCATAGGCCTCAAAGCGCTCCAAATGAACACATGTAGATTCTACAAAAAGAGTGTTTAAAAGCTGCGCTTTCAAAAGAAGTGTTCAACTCTGTGAGTTGGATTCATACTTCACAAAGGAGTTTCACAGAACGTTTCTGTTTCGTTTTTATGGGAAGATATTCCCGTTTGCAACGAAGGCCTGAAAGGGCTCTAAGTATCCACTTGCAGATTCTGCCAAAACACAGTTTCAAAACTGCTCTATCAAAAGGAAGGCTTATCTCTCCGAGTTGAATGCACACATCATAAAGAGGTTTCTGAGAATGCTTCTGCCTGGTTTATATGTGAAGATATTTCCTTTTCCACCATAGGCCTCAAAGCGCTCCAAACGAACACTTGCAGATTCTACAAAAAGAGTGTTTCAAAACTGCTCTTTCAAAAGAAGTGTTCAACTCTGTGAGTTGGATTCATACTACACAAAGCAGTTTCACAGAACTCTTCTGTTTAGTTTTTATGGGAAGATATTCCCGTTTCCAACGAAGGCCTGAAAGGGCTCCAAATATCCACTTGCAGATTCTGCAAAAACACAGTTTCAAAACTGCTCTATCAAAAGGAAGGCTTATCTCTCTGAGTTGAATGCACACATCATAAAGAGCTTTCTGAGAATGCTTCTGCCTTGTTTATATATGAAGATATTTCTTTTTCCACCATAGGCCTCAAATCGCTCCAAATGAACACTTGCAGATTCTACAAAAAGAGTGTTTCATAACTGCTCTAGCAAAGGAAAGGTTCACCTCTGTGAGTTGAACACACACATCACAAAGCAGTTTGTGAGAATGCTTCTGTCCAGTTTTTATGGGAAGATATTCCCGCTTCTAACAAAGGCCTGAAAGAGCTCCAAATATCCACTTGCAGATGCTGCAAAAAGACTCTTTCCAAACTGCTCCATGAAAAGGAAGGTTCAACTCTGTGAGTTGAATGCACACATCATAAAGAAGTTTCAAAGAATGCTTCTGTCTAGGTATTATGTGACGATATTTCCTTTTCCACCATAGGCCTCAAAGCGCTCCAAATGAACACATGTAGATTCTACAAAAAGAGTGTTTCAAAGCTGCTCTTTCAAAAGAAGTGTTCAACTCTGTGAGTTGGATTCATACTTCACAAAGCAGTTTCACAGAACGTTTCTGTTTCGTTTTTATGGGAAGATATTCCCGTTTGCAACGAAGGCCTGAAAGGGCTCTAAGTATCCACTTGCAGATTCTGCCAAAACACAGTTTCAAAACTGCTCTATCAAAAGGAAGGCTTATCTCTCCGAGTTGAATGCACACATCATAAAGAGGTTTCTGAGAATGCTTCTGCCTGGTTTATATGTGAAGATATTTCCTTTTCCACCATAGGCCTCAAAGCGCTCCAAACGAACACTTGCAGATTCTACAAAAAGAGTGTTTCAAAACTGCTCTTTCAAAGGAAGTGTTCAACTCTGTGAGTTGGATTCATACTACACAAAGCAGTTTCACAGAACTCTTCTGTTTAGTTTTTATGGGAAGATATTCCCGTTTCCAACGAAGGCCTGAAAGGGCTCCAAATATCCACTTGCAGATTCTGCAAAAACACAGGTTCAAAACTGCTCTATCAAAAGGAAGGCTTATCTCTCTGAGTTGAATGCACACATCATAAAGGGGTTTCTGAGAATGCTTCTGCCTTGTTTATATATGAAGATATTTCTTTTTCCACCATAGGCCTCAAAGCGCTCCAAATGAACACTTGCAGATTCTACAAAAAGAGTGTTTCATAACTGCTCTAGCAAAGGAAAGGTTCACCTCTGTGAGTTGAACACACACATCACAAAGCAGTTTGTGAGAATGCTTCGGTTTAGTTTTTATGGGAAGATATTCCCGCTTCTAACAAAGGCCTGAAAGAGCTCCAAATATCCACTTGCAGATGCTGCAAAAAGACTCTTTCCAAACTGCTCCATGAAAAAGAAGGTTCAACTCTGTGAGTTGAATGCACACATCATAAAGAAGTTTCAAAGAATGCTTCTGTCTAGGTTTTATGTGAAGATATTTCTTTTTCCACCATAGGCCTCAAAGCGCTCCAAATGAACACTTGCAGATTCTACAAAAAGAGTGTTTCATAACTGCTCTAGGAAAGGAAAGGTTCACCTCTGTGAGTTGAACACACACATCACAAAGCAGTTTGTGAGAATGCTTCTGTCCAGTTTTAATGGGAAGATATTCCCGCTTCTAACAAAGGCCTGAAAGAGCTCCAAATATCCACTTGCAGATGCGGCAAAAAGACTCTTTCCAAACTGCTCCATGAAAAGGAATGTTCATCTCTGTGAGTTGAATGCACACATCATAAAGAAGTTTCAAAGAATGCTTCTGTCTAGGTTTTATGTGAAGATATTTCCCTTTCCACCATAGGCCTCAAAGCGCTCCAAATGAACACTTGCAGATTCTACAAAAAGAGTGTTTCAAAGCTGCTCTTTCAAAAGAAGTGTTCAACTCTGTGAGTTGGATTCATACTTCACAAAGGAGTTTCACAGAACGTTTCTGTTTAGTTTTTATGGGAAGATATTCCCGTTTGCAACCAAAGCCTGAAAGGGCTCTAAGTATCCACTTGCAGATTCTGCAAAAACACAGTTGCAAAACTGCTCTATCAAAAGGAAGGCTTATCTCTCCGAGTTGAATGCACACATCATAAAGAGGTTTCTGAGAATGCTTCTGCCTGGTTTATATGTGAAGATATGTCCTTTTCCACCATAGGCCTCAAAGCGCTCCAAACGAACACTTGCAGATTCTACAAAAAGAGTGTTTCAAAACTGCTCTTTGAAAGGAAGTGTTCAACTCTGTGAGTTGGATTCATACTACACAAAGCAGTTTCACAGAACTCTTCTGTTTAGTTTTTATGGGAAGATATTCCCGTTTCCAACGAAGGCCTGAAAGGGCTCCAAATATCCACTTGCAGATTCTGCAAAAACACAGTTTCAAAACTGCTCTATCAAAAGGAAGGCTTATCTCTCTGAGTTGAATGCACACATCATAAAGAGCTTTCTGAGAATGCTTCTGCCTTGTTTATATATGCAGATATTTCTTTTTCCACCATAGGCCTCAAATCGCTCCAAATGAACACTTGCAGATTCTACAAAAAGGGTGTTTCATAACTGCTCTAGCAAAGGAAAGGTTCACCTCTGTGAGTTGAACACACACATCACAAAGCAGTTTGTGAGAATGCTTCTGTCCAGTTTTTATGGGAAGATATTCCCGCTTCTAACAAAGGCCTGAAAGAGCTCCAAATATCCACTTGCAGATGCTGCAAAAAGACTCTTTCCAAACTGCTCCATGAAAAGGAAGGTTCAACTCTGTGAGTTGAATGCACACATCATAAAGAAGTTTCAAAGAATGCTTCTATCTAGGTATTATGTGACGATATTTCCTTTTCCACCATAGGCCTCAAAGCGCTCCAAATGAACACATGTAGATTCTACAAAAAGAGTGTTTCAAAGCTGCTCTTTCAAAAGAAGTGTTCAACTCTGTGAGTTGGATTCATACTTCACAAAGCAGTTTCACAGAACGTTTCTGTTTCGTTTTTATCAGAAGATATTCCCGTTTGCAACGAAGGCCTGAAAGGGCTCCAAGTATCCACTTGCAGATTCTGCCAAAACACAGTTTCAAAACTGCTCTATCAAAAGGAAGGCTTATCTCTCCGAGTTGAATGCACACATCATAAAGAGGTTTCTGAGAATGCTTCTGCCTGGTTTATATGTGAAGATATTTCCTTTCCACCATAGGCCTCAAAGCGCTCCAAACGAACACTTGCAGATTCTACAAAAAGAGTGTTTCAAAACTGCTCTTTCAAAAGAAGTGTTCAACTCTGTGAGTTGGATTCATACTACACAAAGCAGTTTCACAGAACTCTTCTGTTTAGTTTTTATGGGAAGATATTCCCGTTTCCAACGAAGGCCTGAAAGGGCTCCAAATATCCACTTGCAGATTCTGCAAAAACACAGGTTCAAAACTGCTCTATCAAAAGGAAGGCTTATCTCTCTGAGTTGAATGCACATATCATAAAGGGGTTTCTGAGAATGCTTCTGCCTTGTTTATATATGAAGATATTTCTTTTTCCACCATAGGCCTCAAAGCGCTCCAAATGAACACTTGCAGATTCTACAAAAAGAGTGTTTCATAACTGCTCTAGCAAAGGAAAGGTTCACCTCTGTGAGTTGAACACACACATCACAAAGCAGTTTGTGAGAATGCTTCGGTTTAGTTTTTATGGGAAGATATTCCCGCTTCTAACAAAGGCCTGAAAGAGCTCCAAATATCCACTTGCAGATGCTGCAAAAAGACTCTTTCCAAACTGCTCCATGAAAAGGAAGGTTCAACTCTGTGAGTTGAATGCACACATCATAAAGAAGTTTCAAAGAATGCTTCTGTCTAGGTTTTATGTGAAGATATTTCTTTTTCCACCATAGGCCTCAAAGCGCTCCAAATGAACACTTGCAGATTCTACAAAAAGAGTGTTTCATAACTGCTCTAGCAAAGGAAAGGTTCACCTCTGTGAGTTGAACACACACATCACAAAGCAGTTTGTGAGAATGCTTCTGTCCAGTTTTAATGGGAAGATATTCCCGCTTCTAACAAAGGCCTGAAAGAGCTCCAAATATCCACTTGCAGATGCTGCAAAAAGACTCTTTCCAAACTGCTCCATGAAAAGGAATGTTCATCTCTGTGAGTTGAATGCACACATCATAAAGAAGTTTCAAAGAATGCTTCTGTCTAGGTTTTATGTGAAGATATTTCCCTTTCCACCATAGGCCTCAAAGCGCTCCAAATGAACACTTGCAGATTCTACAAAAAGAGTGTTTCAAAGCTGCTCTTTCAAAAGAAGTGTTCAACTCTGTGAGTTGGATTCATACTTCACAAAGCAGTTTCACAGAACGTTTCTGTTTCGTTTTTATGGGAAGATATTCCCGTTTGCAACCAAAGCCTGAAAGGGCTCTAAGTATCCACTTGCAGATTCTGCCAAAACACACTTTCATAACTGCTCTATCAAAAGGAAGGCTTATCTCTCCGAGTTGAATGCACACATCATAAAGAGGTTTCTGAGAATGCTTCTGCCTGGTTTATATGTGAAGATATTTCCTTTTCCACCATAGGCCTCAAAGCGCTCCAAACGAACACTTGCAGATTCTACAAAAAGAGTGTTTCAAAACTGCTCTTTCAAAGGAAGTGTTCAACTCTGTGAGTTGGATTCATACTACACAAAGCAGTTTCACAGAACTCTTCTGTTTAGTTTTTATGGGAAGATATTCCCGTTTCCAACGAAGGCCTGAAAGGGCTCCAAATATCCACTTGCAGATTCTGCAAAAACACAGGTTCAAAACTGCTCTATCAAAAGGAAGGCTTATCTCTCTGAGTTGAATGCACACATCATAAAGGGGTTTCTGAGAATGCTTCTGCCTTGTTTATATATGAAGATATTTCTTTTTCCACCATAGGCCTCAAAGCGCTCCAAATGAACACTTGCAAATTCTACAAAAAGAGTGTTTCATAACTGCTCTAGCAAAGGAAAGGTTCACCTCTGTGAGTTGAACACACACATCACAAAGCAGTTTGTGAGAATGCTTCGGTTTAGTTTTTATGGGAAGATATTCCCGCTTCTAACAAAGGCCTGAAAGAGCTCCAAATATCCACTTGCAGATGCTGCAAAAAGACTCTTTCCAAACTGCTCCATGAAAAAGAAGGTTCAACTCTGTGAGTTGAATGCACACATCATAAAGAAGTTTCAAAGAATGCTTCTGTCTAGGTTTTATGTGACGATATTTCCTTTTCCACCATAGGCCTCAAAGCGCTCCAAATGAACACATGTAGATTCTACAAAAAGAGTGTTTAAAAGCTGCGCTTTCAAAAGAAGTGTTCAACTCTGTGAGTTGGATTCATACTTCACAAAGCAGTTTCACAGAACGTTTCTGTTTCGTTTTTATCAGAAGATATTCCCGTTTGCAACGAAGGCCTGAAAGGGCTCCAAGTATCCACTTGCAGATTCTGCCAAAACACAGTTTCAAAACTGCTCTATCAAAAGGAAGGCTTATCTCTCCGAGTTGAATGCACACATCATAAAGAGGTTTCTGAGAATGCTTCTGCCTGGTTTATATGTGAAGATATTTCCTTTCCACCATAGGCCTCAAAGCGCTCCAAACGAACACTTGCAGATTCTACAAAAAGAGTGTTTCAAAACTGCTCTTTCAAAAGAAGTGTTCAACTCTGTGAGTTGGATTCATACTACACAAAGCAGTTTCACAGAACTCTTCTGTTTAGTTTTTATGGGAAGATATTCCCGTTTCCAACGAAGGCCTGAAAGGGCTCCAAATATCCACTTGCAGATTCTGCAAAAACACAGGTTCAAAACTGCTCTATCAAAAGGAAGGCTTATCTCTCTGAGTTGAATGCACACATCATAAAGGGGTTTCTGAGAATGCTTCTGCCTTGTTTATATATGAAGATATTTCTTTTTCCACCATAGGCCTCAAAGCGCTCCAAATGAACACTTGCAAATTCTACAAAAAGAGTGTTTCATAACTGCTCTAGCAAAGGAAAGGTTCACCTCTGTGAGTTGAACACACACATCACAAAGCAGTTTGTGAGAATGCTTCGGTTTAGTTTTTATGGGAAGATATTCCCGCTTCTAACAAAGGCCTGAAAGAGCTCCAAATATCCACTTGCAGATGCTGCAAAAAGACTCTTTCCAAACTGCTCCATGAAAAAGAAGGTTCAACTCTGTGAGTTGAATGCACACATCATAAAGAAGTTTCAAAGAATGCTTCTGTCTAGGTTTTATGTGACGATATTTCCTTTTCCACCATAGGCCTCAAAGCGCTCCAAATGAACACATGTAGATTCTACAAAAAGAGTGTTTAAAAGCTGCGCTTTCAAAAGAAGTGTTCAACTCTGTGAGTTGGATTCATACTTCACAAAGCAGTTTCACAGAACGTTTCTGTTTCGTTTTTATCAGAAGATATTCCCGTTTGCAACGAAGGCCTGAAAGGGCTCCAAGTATCCACTTGCAGATTCTGCCAAAACACAGTTTCAAAACTGCTCTATCAAAAGGAAGGCTTATCTCTCCGAGTTGAATGCACACATCATAAAGAGGTTTCTGAGAATGCTTCTGCCTGGTTTATATGTGAAGATATTTCCTTTCCACCATAGGCCTCAAAGCGCTCCAAACGAACACTTGCAGATTCTACAAAAAGAGTGTTTCAAAACTGCTCTTTCAAAAGAAGTGTTCAACTCTGTGAGTTGGATTCATACTACACAAAGCAGTTTCACAGAACTCTTCTGTTTAGTTTTTATGGGAAGATATTCCCGTTTCCAACGAAGGCCTGAAAGGGCTCCAAATATCCACTTGCAGATTCTGCAAAAACACAGGTTCAAAACTGCTCTATCAAAAGGAAGGCTTATCTCTCTGAGTTGAATGCACATATCATAAAGGGGTTTCTGAGAATGCTTCTGCCTTGTTTATATATGAAGATATTTCTTTTTCCACCATAGGCCTCAAAGCGCTCCAAATGAACACTTGCAGATTCTACAAAAAGAGTGTTTCATAACTGCTCTAGCAAAGGAAAGGTTCACCTCTGTGAGTTGAACACACACATCACAAAGCAGTTTGTGAGAATGCTTCGGTTTAGTTTTTATGGGAAGATATTCCCGCTTCTAACAAAGGCCTGAAAGAGCTCCAAATATCCACTTGCAGATGCTGCAAAAAGACTCTTTCCAAACTGCTCCATGAAAAGGAAGGTTCAACTCTGTGAGTTGAATGCACACATCATAAAGAAGTTTCAAAGAATGCTTCTGTCTAGGTTTTATGTGAAGATATTTCTTTTTCCACCATAGGCCTCAAAGCGCTCCAAATGAACACTTGCAGATTCTACAAAAAGAGTGTTTCATAACTGCTCTAGCAAAGGAAAGGTTCACCTCTGTGAGTTGAACACACACATCACAAAGCAGTTTGTGAGAATGCTTCTGTCCAGTTTTAATGGGAAGATATTCCCGCTTCTAACAAAGGCCTGAAAGAGCTCCAAATATCCACTTGCAGATGCTGCAAAAAGACTCTTTCCAAACTGCTCCATGAAAAGGAATGTTCATCTCTGTGAGTTGAATGCACACATCATAAAGAAGTTTCAAAGAATGCTTCTGTCTAGGTTTTATGTGAAGATATTTCCCTTTCCACCATAGGCCTCAAAGCGCTCCAAATGAACACTTGCAGATTCTACAAAAAGAGTGTTTCAAAGCTGCTCTTTCAAAAGAAGTGTTCAACTCTGTGAGTTGGATTCATACTTCACAAAGCAGTTTCACAGAACGTTTCTGTTTCGTTTTTATGGGAAGATATTCCCGTTTGCAACCAAAGCCTGAAAGGGCTCTAAGTATCCACTTGCAGATTCTGCCAAAACACACTTTCATAACTGCTCTATCAAAAGGAAGGCTTATCTCTCCGAGTTGAATGCACACATCATAAAGAGGTTTCTGAGAATGCTTCTGCCTGGTTTATATGTGAAGATATTTCCTTTTCCACCATAGGCCTCAAAGCGCTCCAAACGAACACTTGCAGATTCTACAAAAAGAGTGTTTCAAAACTGCTCTTTCAAAGGAAGTGTTCAACTCTGTGAGTTGGATTCATACTACACAAAGCAGTTTCACAGAACTCTTCTGTTTAGTTTTTATGGGAAGATATTCCCGTTTCCAACGAAGGCCTGAAAGGGCTCCAAATATCCACTTGCAGATTCTGCAAAAACACAGGTTCAAAACTGCTCTATCAAAAGGAAGGCTTATCTCTCTGAGTTAAATGCACACATCATAAAGGGGTTTCTGAGAATGCTTCTGCCTTGTTTATATATGAAGATATTTCTTTTTCCACCATAGGCCTCAAAGCGCTCCAAATGAACACTTGCAAATTCTACAAAAAGAGTGTTTCATAACTGCTCTAGCAAAGGAAAGGTTCACCTCTGTGAGTTGAACACACACATCACAAAGCAGTTTGTGAGAATGCTTCGGTTTAGTTTTTATGGGAAGATATTCCCGCTTCTAACAAAGGCCTGAAAGAGCTCCAAATATCCACTTGCAGATGCTGCAAAAAGACTCTTTCCAAACTGCTCCATGAAAAAGAAGGTTCAACTCTGTGAGTTGAATGCACACATCATAAAGAAGTTTCAAAGAATGCTTCTGTCTAGGTTTTATGTGACGATATTTCCTTTTCCACCATAGGCCTCAAAGCGCTCCAAATGAACACATGTAGATTCTACAAAAAGAGTGTTTAAAAGCTGCGCTTTCAAAAGAAGTGTTCAACTCTGTGAGTTGGATTCATACTTCACAAAGCAGTTTCACAGAACGTTTCTGTTTCGTTTTTATGGGAAGATATTCCCGTTTGCAACGAAGGCCTGAAAGGGCTCTAAGTATCCACTTGCAGATTCTGCCAAAACACAGTTTCAAAACTGCTCTATCAAAAGGAAGGCTTATCTCTCCGAGTTGAATGCACACATCATAAAGAGGTTTCTGAGAATGCTTCTGCCTGGTTTATATGTGAAGATATTTCCTTTTCCACCATAGGCCTCAAAGCGCTCCAAACGAACACTTGCAGATTCTACAAAAAGAGTGTTTCAAAACTGCTCTTTCAAAAGAAGTGTTCAACTCTGTGAGTTGGATTCATACTACACAAAGCAGTTTCACAGAACTCTTCTGTTTAGTTTTTATGGGAAGATATTCCCGTTTCCAACGAAGGCCTGAAAGGGCTCCAAATATCCACTTGCAGATTCTGCAAAAACACAGTTTCAAAACTGCTCTATCAAAAGGAAGGCTTATCTCTCTGAGTTGAATGCACACATCATAAAGAGCTTTCTGAGAATGCTTCTGCCTTGTTTATATATGAAGATATTTCTTTTTCCACCATAGGCCTCAAATCGCTCCAAATGAACACTTGCAGATTCTACAAAAAGAGTGTTTCATAACTGCTCTAGCAAAGGAAAGGTTCACCTCTGTGAGTTGAACACACACATCACAAAGCAGTTTGTGAGAATGCTTCTGTCCAGTTTTTATGGGAAGATATTCCCGCTTCTAACAAAGGCCTGAAAGAGCTCCAAATATCCACTTGCAGATGCTGCAAAAAGACTCTTTCCAAACTGCTCCATGAAAAGGAAGGTTCAACTCTGTGAGTTGAATGCACACATCATAAAGAAGTTTCAAAGAATGCTTCTGTCTAGGTATTATGTGACGATATTTCCTTTTCCACCATAGGCCTCAAAGCGCTCCAAATGAACACATGTAGATTCTACAAAAAGAGTGTTTCAAAGCTGCTCTTTCAAAAGAAGTGTTCAACTCTGTGAGTTGGATTCATACTTCACAAAGCAGTTTCACAGAACGTTTCTGTTTCGTTTTTATGGGAAGATATTCCCGTTTGCAACGAAGGCCTGAAAGGGCTCTAAGTATCCACTTGCAGATTCTGCCAAAACACAGTTTCAAAACTGCTCTATCAAAAGGAAGGCTTATCTCTCCGAGTTGAATGCACACATCATAAAGAGGTTTCTGAGAATGCTTCTGCCTGGTTTATATGTGAAGATATTTCCTTTTCCACCATAGGCCTCAAAGCGCTCCAAACGAACACTTGCAGATTCTACAAAAAGAGTGTTTCAAAACTGCTCTTTCAAAGGAAGTGTTCAACTCTGTGAGTTGGATTCATACTACACAAAGCAGTTTCACAGAACTCTTCTGTTTAGTTTTTATGGGAAGATATTCCCGTTTCCAACGAAGGCCTGAAAGGGCTCCAAATATCCACTTGCAGATTCTGCAAAAATACAGTTTCAAAACTGCTCTATCAAAAGGAAGGCTTATCTCTCTGAGTTGAATGCACACATCATAAAGAGCTTTCTGAGAATGCTTCTGCCTTGTTTATATATGAAGATATTTCTTTTTCCACCATAGGCCTCAAATCGCTCCAAATGAACACTTGCAGATTCTACAAAAAGAGTGTTTCATAACTGCTCTAGCAAAGGAAAGGTTCACCTCTGTGAGTTGAACACACACATCTCAAAGCAGTTTGTGAGAATGCTTCGGTTTAGTTTTTATGGGAAGATATTCCCGCTTCTAGCAAAGGCCTGAAAGAGCTCCAAATATCCACTTGCAGATGCTGCAAAAAGACTCTTTCCAAACTGCTCCATGAAAAGGAAGGTTCAACTCTGTGAGTTGAATGCACACATCATAAAGAAGTTTCAAAGAATGCTTCTGTCTAGGTTTTATGTGAAGATATTTCTTTTTCCACCATAGGCCTCAAAGCGCTCCAAATGAACACTTGCAGATTCTACAAAAAGAGTGTTTCATAACTGCTCTAGCAAAGGAAAGGTTCACCTCTGTGAGTTGAAAACACACATCACAAAGCAGTTTGTGAGAATGCTTCTGTCCAGTTTTAATGGGAAGATATTCCCGCTTCTAACAAAGGCCTGAAAGAGCTCCAAATATCCACTTGCAGATGCTGCAAAAAGACTCTTTCCAAACTGCTCCATGAAAAGGAATGTTCATATCTGTGAGTTGAATGCACACATCATAAAGAAGTTTCAAAGAATGCTTCTGTCTAGGTTTTATGTGAAGATATTTCCCTTTCCACCATAGGCCTCAAAGCGCTCCAAATGAACACTTGCAGATTCTACAAAAAGAGTGTTTCAAAGCTGCTCTTTCAAAAGAAGTGTTCAACTCTGTGAGTTGGATTCATACTTCACAAAGCAGTTTCACAGAACGTTTCAGTTTCGTTTTTATGGGAAGATATTCCCGTTTGCAACCAAAGCCTGAAAGGGCTCTAAGTATCCACTTGCAGATTCTGCCAAAACACACTTTCATAACTGCTCTATCAAAAGGAAGGCTTATCTCTCCGAGTTGAATGCACACATCATAAAGAGGTTTCTGAGAATGCTTCTGCCTGGTTTATATGTGAAGATATTTCCTTTTCCACCATAGGCCTCAAAGCGCTCCAAACGAACACTTGCAGATTCTACAAAAAGAGTGTTTCAAAACTGCTCTTTCAAAGGAAGTGTTCAACTCTGTGAGTTGGATTCATACTACACAAAGCAGTTTCACAGAACTCTTCTGTTTAGTTTTTATGGGAAGATATTCCCGTTTCCAACGAAGGCCTGAAAGGGCTCCAAATATCCACTTGCAGATTCTGCAAAAACACAGGTTCAAAACTGCTCTATCAAAAGGAAGGCTTATCTCTCTGAGTTGAATGCACACATCATAAAGGGGTTTCTGAGAATGCTTCTGCCTTGTTTATATATGAAGATATTTCTTTTTCCACCATAGGCCTCAAAGCGCTCCAAATGAACACTTGCAGATTCTACAAAAAGAGTGTTTCATAACTGCTCTAGCAAAGGAAAGGTTCACCTCTGTGAGTTGAACACACACATCACAAAGCAGTTTGTGAGAATGCTTCGGTTTAGTTTTTATGGGAAGATATTCCCGCTTCTAACAAAGGCCTGAAAGAGCTCCAAATATCCACTTGCAGATGCTGCAAAAAGACTCTTTCCAAACTGCTCCATGAAAAAGAAGGTTCAACTCTGTGAGTTGAATGCACACATCATAAAGAAGTTTCAAAGAATGCTTCTGTCTAGGTTTTATGTGAAGATATTTCTTTTTCCACCATAGGCCTCAAAGCGCTCCAAATGAACACTTGCAGATTCTACAAAAAGAGTGTTTCATAACTGCTCTAGCAAAGGAAAGGTTCACCTCTGTGAGTTGAACACACACATCACAAAGCAGTTTGTGAGAATGCTTCTGTCCAGTTTTAATGGGAAGATATTCCCGCTTCTAACAAATTCCTGAAAGAGCTCCAAATATCCACTTGCAGATGCTGCAAAAAGACTCTTTCCAAACTGCTCCATGAAAAACAATGTTCAACTCTGTGAGTTGAATGCACACATCATAAAGAAGTTTCAAAGAATGCTTCTGTCTAGGTTTTATGTGAAGATATTTCCTTTTCCACCATAGGCCTCAAAGCGCTCCAAACGAACACTTGCAGATTCTACAAAAAGAGTGTTTCAAAACTGCTCTTTGAAAGGAAGTGTTCAACTCTGTGAGTTGGATTCATACTACACAAAGCAGTTTCACAGAACTCTTCTGTTTAGTTTTTAATGGAAGATATTCCCGTTTCCAACGAAGGCCTGAAAGGGCTCCAAATATCCACTTGCAGATTCTGCAAAAACACAGTTTCAAAACTGCTCTATCAAAAGGAAGGCTTATCTCTCTGAGTTGAATGCACACATCATAAAGAGCTTTCTGAGAATGCTTCTGCCTTGTTTATATATGAAGATATTTCTTTTTCCACCATAGGCCTCAAATCGCTCCAAATGAACACTTGCAGATTCTACAAAAAGAGTGTTTCATAGCTGCTCTAGCAAAGGAAAGGTTCACCTCTGTGAGTTGAACACACACATCACAAAGCAGTTTGTGAAAATGCTTCTGTCCAGTTTTTATGGGAAGATATTCCCGCTTCTAACAAAGGCCTGAAAGAGCTCCAAATATCCACTTGCAGATGCTGCAAAAAGACTCTTTCCAAACTGCTCCATGAAAAGGAAGGTTCAACTCTGTGAGTTGAATGCACACATCATAAAGAAGTTTCAAAGAATGCTTCTGTCTAGGTATTATGTGACGATATTTCCTTTTCCACCATAGGCCTCAAAGCGCTCCAAATGAACACATGTAGATTCTACAAAAAGAGTGTTTCAAAGCTGCTCTTTCAAAAGAAGTGTTCAACTCTGTGAGTTGGATTCATACTTCACAAAGCAGTTTCACAGAACGTTTCTGTTTCGTTTTTATGGGAAGATATTCCCGTTTGCAACGAAGGCCTGAAAGGGCTCTAAGTATCCACTTGCAGATTCTGCCAAAACACAGTTTCAAAACTGCTCTATCAAAAGGAAGGCTTATCTCTCCGAGTTGAATGCACACATCATAAAGAGGTTTCTGAGAATGCTTCTGCCTGGTTTATATGTGAAGATATTTCCTTTTCCACCATAGGCCTCAAAGCGCTCCAAACGAACACTTGCAGATTCTACAAAAAGAGTGTTTCAAAACTGCTCTTTCAAAGGAAGTGTTCAACTCTGTGAGTTGGATTCATACTACACAAAGCAGTTTCACAGAACTCTTCTGTTTAGGTTTTATGGGAAGATATTCCCGTTTCCAACGAAGGCCTGAAAGGGCTCCAAATATCCACTTGCAGATTCTGCAAAAATACAGTTTCAAAACTGCTCTATCAAAAGGAAGGCTTATCTCTCTGAGTTGAATGCACACATCATAAAGAGCTTTCTGAGAATGCTTCTGCCTTGTTTATATATGAAGATATTTCTTTTTCCACCATAGGCCTCAAATCGCTCCAAATGAACACTTGCAGATTCTACAAAAAGAGTGTTTCATAACTGCTCTAGCAAAGGAAAGGTTCACCTCTGTGAGTTGAACACACACATCTCAAAGCAGTTTGTGAGAATGCTTCGGTTTAGTTTTTATGGTAAGATATTCCCGCTTCTAGCAAAGGCCTGAAAGAGCTCCAAATATCCACTTGCAGATGCTGCAAAAAGACTCTTTCCAAACTGCTCCATGAAAAAGAAGGTTCAACTCTGTGAGTTGAATGCACACATCATAAAGAAGTTTCAAAGAATGCTTCTGTCTAGGTTTTATGTGAAGGTATTTCTTTTTCCACCATAGGCCTCAAAGCGCTCCAAATGAACACTTGCAGATTCTACAAAAAGAGTGTTTCATAACTGCTCTAGCAAAGGAAAGGTTCACCTCTGTGAGTTGAACACACACATCACAAAGCAGTTTGTGAGAATGCTTCTGTCCAGTTTTAATGGGAAGATATTCCCGCTTCTAACAAAGGCCTGAAAGAGCTCCAAATATCCACTTGCAGATGCTGCAAAAAGACTCTTTCCAAACTGCTCCATGAAAAGGAATGTTCAACTCTGTGAGTTGAATGCACACATCATAAAGAAGTTTCAAAGAATGCTTCTGTCTAGGTTTTATGTGAAGATATTTCCCTTTCCACCATAGGCCTCAAAGCGCTCCAAATGAACACTTGCAGATTCTACAAAAAGAGTGTTTCAAAGCTGCTCTTTCAAAAGAAGTGTTCAACTCTGTGAGTTGGATTCATACTTCACAAAGCAATTTCACAGAACGTTTCTGTTTCGTTTTTATGGGAAGATATTCCCGTTTGCAACGAAAGCCTGAAAGGGCTCTAAGTATCCACTTGCAGATTCTGCCAAAACACACTTTCAAAACTGCTCTATCAAAAGGAAGGCTTATCTCTCCGAGTTGAATGCACACATCATAAAGATGTTTCTGGGAATGCTTCTGCCTGGTTTATATGTGAAGATATTTCCTTTTCCACCATAGGCCTCAAAGCGCTCCAAACGAACACTTGCAGATTCTACAAAAAGAGTGTTTCAAAACTGCTCTTTCAAAGGAAGTGTTCAACTCTGTGAGTTGGATTCATACTACACAAAGCAGTTTCACAGAACTCTTCTGTTTAGTTTTTTTGGGAAGATATTCCCGTTTCCAACGAAAGCCTGAAAGGGCTCCAAATATCCACTTGCAGATTCTGCAAAAACACAGGTTCAAAACTGCTCTATCAAAAGGAAGGCTTATCTCTCTGAGTTGAATGCACACATCATAAAGGGGTTTCTGAGAATGCTTCTGCCTTGTTTATATATGAAGATATTTCTTTTTCCACCATAGGCCTCAAAGCGCTCCAAATGAACACTTGCAGATTCTACAAAAAGAGTGTTTCATAACTGCTCTAGCAAAGGAAAGGTTCACCTCTGTGAGTTGAACACACACATCACAAAGCAGTTTGTGAGAATGCTTCGGTTTAGTTTTTATGGGAAGATATTCCCGCTTCTAACAAAGGCCTGAAAGAGCTCCAAATATCCACTTGCAGATGCTGCAAAAAGACTCTTTCCAAACTGCTCCATGAAAAAGAAGGTTCAACTCTGTGAGTTGAATGCACACATCATAAAGAAGTTTCAAAGAATGCTTCTGTCTAGGTTTTATGTGAAGATATTTCTTTTTCCACCATAGGCCTCAAAGCGCTCCAAATGAACACTTGCAGATTCTACAAAAAGAGTGTTTCATAACTGCTCTAGCAAAGGAAAGGTTCACCTCTGTGAGTTGAACACACACATCACAAAGCAGTTTGTGAGAATGCTTCTGTCCAGTTTTAATGGGAAGATATTCCCGCTTCTAACAAAGGCCTGAAAGAGCTCCAAATATCCACTTGCAGATGCTGCAAAAAGACTCTTTCCAAACTGCTCCATGAAAAGGAAAGTTCAACTCTGTGAGTTGAATGCACACATCATAAAGAAGTTTCAAAGAATGCTTCTGTCTAGGTATTATGTGACGATATTTCCTTTTCCACCATAGGCCTCAAAGCGCTCCAAATGAACACATGTAGATTCTACAAAAAGAGTGTTTAAAAGCTGCGCTTTCAAAAGAAGTGTTCAACTCTGTGAGTTGGATTCATACTTCACAAAGCAGTTTCACAGAACGTTTCTGTTTAGTTTTTATGGGAAGATATTCCCGTTTGCAACGAAGGCCTGAAAGGGCTCTAAGTATCCACTTGCAGATTCTGCCAAAACACAGTTTCAAAACTGCTCTATCAAAAGGAAGGCTTATCTCTCCGAGTTGAATGCACACATCATAAAGAGGTTTCTGAGAATGCTTCTGCCTGGTTTATATGTGAAGATATTTCCTTTTCCACCATAGGCCTCAAAGCGCTCCAAACGAACACTTGCAGATTCTACAAAAAGAGTGTTTCAAAACTGCTCTTTCAAAAGAAGTGTTCAACTCTGTGAGTTGGATTCATACTACACAAAGCAGTTTCACAGAACTCTTCTGTTTAGTTTTTATGGGAAGATATTCCCGTTTCCAACGAAGGCCTGAAAGGGCTCCAAATATACACTTGCAGATTCTGCAAAAACACAGTTTCAAAACTGCTCTATCAAAAGGAAGGCTTATCTCTCTGAGTTGAATGCACACATCATAAAGAGCTTTCTGAGAATGCTTCTGCCTTGTTTATATATGAAGATATTTCTTTTTCCACCATAGGCCTCAAATCGCTCCAAATGAACACTTGCAGATTCTACAAAAAGAGTGTTTCATAACTGCTCTAGCAAAGGAAAGGTTCACCTCTGTGAGTTGAACACACACATCTCAAAGCAGTTTGTGAGAATGCTTCGGTTTAGTTTTTATGGGAAGATATTCACGCTTCTAGCAAAGGCCTGAAAGAGCTCCAAATATCCACTTGCAGATGCTGCAAAAAGACTCTTTCCAAACTGCTCCATGAAAAAGAAGGTTCAACTCTGTGAGTTGAATGCACACATCATAAAGAAGTTTCAAAGAATGCTTCTGTCTAGGTTTTATGTGAAGATATTTCTTTTTCCAACATAGGCCTCAAAGCGCTCCAAATGAACACTTGCAGATTCTACAAAAAGAGTGTTTCATAACTGCTCTAGCAAAGGAAAGGTTCACCTCTGTGAGTTGAACACACACATCACAAAGCAGTTTGTGAGAATGCTTCTGTCCAGTTTTAATGGGAAGATATTCCCGCTTCTAACAAAGGCCTGAAAGAGCTCCAAATATCCACTTGCAGATGCTGCAAAAAGACTCTTTCCAAACTGCTCCATGAAAAGGAATGTTCAACTCTGTGAGTTGAATGCACACATCATAAAGAAGTTTCAAAGAATGCTTCTGTCTAGGTTTTATGTGAAGATATTTCCCTTTCCACCATAGGCCTCAAAGCGCTCCAAATGAACACTTGCAGATTCTACAAAAAGAGTGTTTCAAAGCTGCTCTTTCAAAAGAAGTGTTCAACTCTGTGAGTTGGATTCATACTTCACAAAGCAGTTTCACAGAACGTTTCTGTTTCGTTTTTATGGGAAGATATTCCCGTTTGCAACGAAAGCCTGAAAGGGCTCTAAGTATCCACTTGCAGATTCTGCCAAAACACACTTTCAAAACTGCTCTATCAAAAGGAAGGCTTATCTCTCCGAGTTGAATGCACACATCATAAAGAGGTTTCTGGGAATGCTTCTGCCTGGTTTATATGTGACGATATTTCCTTTTCCACCATAGGCCTCAAAGCGCTCCAAACGAACACTTGCAGATTCTACAAAAAGAGTGTTTCAAAACTGCTCTTTCAAAGGAAGTGTTCAACTCTGTGAGTTGGATTCATACTACACAAAGCAGTTTCACAGAACTCTTCTGTTTCGTTTTTATGGGAAGATATTCCCGTTTGCAACGAAAGCCTGAAAGGGCTCTAAGTATCCACTTGCAGATTCTGCCAAAACACACTTTCAAAACTGCTCTATCAAAAGGAAGGCTTATCTCTCCGAGTTGAATGCACACATCATAAAGAGGTTTCTGGGAATGCTTTTGCCTGGTTTATATGTGACGATATTTCCTTTTCCACCATAGGCCTCAAAGCGCTCCAAACGAACACTTGCAGATTCTACAAAAAGAGTGTTTCAAAACTGCTCTTTCAAAGGAAGTGTTCAACTCTGTGAGTTGGATTCATACTACACAAAGCAGTTTCACAGAACTCTTCTGTTTAGTTTTTATGGGAAGATATTCCCGTTTCCAACGAAAGCCTGAAAGGGCTCCAAATATCCACTTGCAGATTCTGCAAAAACACAGGTTCAAAACTGCTCTATCAAAAGGAAGGCTTATCTCTCTGAGTTGAATGCACACATCATAAAGGGGTTTCTGAGAATGCTTCTGCCTTGTTTATATATGAAGATATTTCTTTTTCCACCATAGGCCTCAAAGCGCTCCAAATGAACACTTGCAGATTCTACAAAAAGAGTGTTTCATAACTGCTCTAGCAAAGGAAAGGTTCACCTCTGTGAGTTGAACACACACATCACAAAGCAGTTTGTGAGAATGCTTCGGTTTAGTTTTTATGGGAAGATATTCCCGCTTCTAACAAAGGCCTGAAAGAGCTCCAAATATCCACTTGCAGATGCTGCAAAAAGACTCTTTCCAAACTGCTCCATGAAAAAGAAGGTTCAACTCTGTGAGTTGAATGCACACATCATAAAGAAGTTTCAAAGAATGCTTCTGTCTAGGTTTTATGTGAAGATATTTCTTTTTCCACCATAGGCCTCAAAGCGCTCCAAATGAACACTTGCAGATTCTACAAAAAGAGTGTTTCATAACTGCTCTAGCAAAGGAAAGGTTCACCTCTGTGAGTTGAACACACACATCACAAAGCAGTTTGTGAGAATGCTTCTGTCCAGTTTTAATGGGAAGATATTCCCGCTTCTAACAAAGGCCTGAAAGAGCTCCAAATATCCACTTGCAGATGCTGCAAAAAGACTCTTTCCAAACTGCTCCATGAAAAGGAAAGTTCAACTCTGTGAGTTGAATGCACACATCATAAAGAAGTTTCAAAGAATGCTTCTGTCTAGGTATTATGTGACGATATTTCCTTTTCCACCATAGGCCTCAAAGCGCTCCAAATGAACACATGTAGATTCTACAAAAAGAGTGTTTAAAAGCTGCGCTTTCAAAAGAAGTGTTCAACTCTGTGAGTTGGATTCATACTTCACAAAGCAGTTTCACAGAACGTTTCTGTTTCGTTTTTATGGGAAGATATTCCCGTTTGCAACGAAGGCCTGAAAGGGCTCTAAGTATCCACTTGCAGATTCTGCCAAAACACAGTTTCAAAACTGCTCTATCAAAAGGAAGGCTTATCTCTCCGAGTTGAATGCACACATCATAAAGAGGTTTCTGAGAATGCTTCTGCCTGGTTTATATGTGAAGATATTTCCTTTTCCACCATAGGCCTCAAAGCGCTCCAAACGAACACTTGCAGATTCTACAAAAAGAGTGTTTCAAAACTGCTCTTTCAAAAGAAGTGTTCAACTCTGTGAGTTGGATTCATACTACACAAAGCAGTTTCACAGAACTCTTCTGTTTAGTTTTTATGGGAAGATATTCCCGTTTCCAACGAAGGCCTGAAAGGGCTCCAAATATCCACTTGCAGATTCTGCAAAAACACAGTTTCAAAACTGCTCTATCAAAAGGAAGGCTTATCTCTCTGAGTTGAATGCACACATCATAAAGAGCTTTCTGAGAATGCTTCTGCCTTGTTTATATATGAAGATATTTCTTTTTCCACCATAGGCCTCAAATCGCTCCAAATGAACACTTGCAGATTCTACAAAAAGAGTGTTTCATAACTGCTCTAGCAAAGGAAAGGTTCACCTCTGTGAGTTGAACACACACATCACAAAGCAGTTTGTGAGAATGCTTCTGTCCAGTTTTTATGGGAAGATATTCCCGCTTCTAACAAAGGCCTGAAAGAGCTCCAAATATCCACTTGCAGATGCTGCAAAAAGACTCTTTCCAAACTGCTCCATGAAAAGGAAGGTTCAACTCTGTGAGTTGAATGCACACATCATAAAGAAGTTTCAAAGAATGCTTCTGTCTAGGTATTATGTGACGATATTTCCTTTTCCACCATAGGCCTCAAAGCGCTCCAAATGAACACATGTAGATTCTACAAAAAGAGTGTTTCAAAGCTGCTCTTTCAAAAGAAGTGTTCAACTCTGTGAGTTGGATTCATACTTCACAAAGCAGTTTCACAGAACGTTTCTGTTTCGTTTTTATCAGAAGATATTCCCGTTTGCAACGAAGGCCTGAAAGGGCTCCAAGTATCCACTTGCAGATTCTGCCAAAACACACTTTCAAAACTGCTCTATCAAAAGGAAGGCTTATCTCTCCGAGTTGAATGCACACATCATAAAGAGGTTTCTGAGAATGCTTCTGCCTGGTTTATATGTGAAGATATTTCCTTTTCCACCATAGGCCTCAAAGCGCTCCAAACGAACACTTGCAGATTCTACAAAAAGAGTGTTTCAAAACTGCTCTTTCAAAGGAAGTGTTCAACTCTGTGAGTTGGATTCATACTACACAAAGCAGTTTCACAGAACTCTTCTGTTTAGTTTTTATGGGAAGATATTCCCGTTTCCAACGAAGGCCTGAAAGGGCTCCAAATATCCACTTGCAGATTCTGCAAAAACACAGTTTCAAAACTGCTCTATCAAAAGGAAGGCTTATCTCTCTGAGTTGAATGCACACATCATAAAGAGCTTCCTGAGAATGCTTCTGCCTTGTTTATATATGAAGATATTTCTTTTTCCACCATAGGCCTCAAATCGCTCCAAATGAACACTTGCAGATTCTACAAAAAGAGTGTTTCATAACTGCTCTAGCAAAGGAAAGGTTCACCTCTGTGAGTTGAACACACACATCTCAAAGCAGTTTGTGAGAATGCTTCTGTCCAGTTTTTATGGGAAGATATTCCCGCTTCTAGCAAAGGCCTGAAAGAGCTCCAAATATCCACTTGCAGATGCTGCAAAAAGACTCTTTCCAAACTGCTCCATGAAAAAGAAGGTTCAACTCTGTGAGTTGAATGCACACATCATAAAGAAGTTTCAAAGAATGCTTCTGTCTAGGTTTTATGTGAAGATATTTCTTTTTCCACCATAGGCCTCAAAGCGCTCCAAATCAACACTTGCAGATTCTACAAAAAGAGTGTTTCATAACTGCTCTAGCAAAGGAAAGGTTCACTTCTGTGAGTTGAACACACACATCACAAAGCAGTTTGTGAGAATTCTTCTGTCCAGTTTTAATGGGAAGATATTCCCGCTTCTAACAAAGGCCTGAAAGAGCTCCAAATATCCACTTGCAGATGCTGCAAAAAGACTCTTTCCAAACTGCTCCATGAAAAGGAATGTTCAACTCTGTGAGTTGAATGCACACATCATAAAGAAGTTTCAAAGAATGCTTCTGTCTAGGTTTTATGTGAAGATATTTCCCTTTCCACCATAGGCCTCAAAGCGCTCCAAATGAACACTTGCAGATTCTACAAAAAGAGTGTTTCAAAGCTGCTCTTTCAAAAGAAGTGTTCAACTCTGTGAGTTGGATTCATACTTCACAAAGCAGTTTCACAGAACGTTTCTGTTTCGTTTTTATGGGAAGATATTCCCGTTTGCAACGAAAGCCTGAAAGGGCTCTAAGTATCCACTTGCAGATTCTGCCAAAACACACTTTCAAAACTGCTCTATCAAAAGGAAAGCTTATCTCTCCGAGTTGAATGCACACATCATAAAGGGGTTTCTGAGAATCCTTCTGCCTGGATTATATGTGAAGATATTTCCTTTTCCACCATAGGCCTCAAAGCGCTCCAAACGAACACTTGCAGATTCTACAAAAAGAGTGTTTCAAAACTGCTCTTTGAAAGGAAGTGTTCAACTCTGTGAGTTGGATTCATACTACACAAAGCAGTTTCACAGAACTCTTCTGTTTAGTTTTTAATGGAAGATATTCCCGTTTCCAACGAAGGCATGAAAGGGCTCCAAATATCCACTTGCAGATTCTGCAAAAACACAGTTTCAAAACTGCTCTATCAAAAGGAAGGCTTATCTCTCTGAGTTGAATGCACACATCATAAAGAGCTTTCTGAGAATGCTTCTGCCTTGTTTATATATGAAGATATTTCTTTTTCCACCATAGGCCTCAAATCGCTCCAAATGAACACTTGCAGATTCTACAAAAAGAGTGTTTCATAACTGCTCTAGCAAAGGAAAGGTTCACCTCTGTGAGTTGAACACACACATCACAAAGCAGTTTGTGAGAATGCTTCTGTCCAGTTTTTATGGGAAGATATTCCCGCTTCTAACAAAGGCCTGAAAGAGCTCCAAATATCCACTTGCAGATGCTGCAAAAAGACTCTTTCCAAACTGCTCCATGAAAAGGAAGGTTCAACTCTGTGAGTTGAATGCACACATCATAAAGAAGTTTCAAAGAATGCTTCTGTCTAGGTATTATGTGACGATATTTCCTTTTCCACCATAGGCCTCAAAGCGCTCCAAATGAACACATGTAGATTCTACAAAAAGAGTGTTTCAAAGCTGCTCTTTCAAAAGAAGTGTTCAACTCTGTGAGTTGGATTCATACTTCACAAAGCAGTTTCACAGAACGTTTCTGTTTCGTTTTTATGGGAAGATATTCCCGTTTGCAACGAAGGCCTGAAAGGGCTCTAAGTATCCACTTGCAGATTCTGCCAAAACACAGTTTCAAAACTGCTCTATCAAAAGGAAGGCTTATCTCTCCGAGTTGAATGCACACATCATAAAGAGGTTTCTGAGAATGCTTCTGCCTGGTTTATATGTGAAGATATTTCCTTTTCCACCATAGGCCTCAAAGCGCTCCAAACGAACACTTGCAGATTCTACAAAAAGAGTGTTTCAAAACTGCTCTTTCAAAGGAAGTGTTCAACTCTGTGAGTTGGATTCATACTACACAAAGCAGTTTCACAGAACTCTTCTGTTTAGTTTTTATGGGAAGATATTCCCGTTTCCAACGAAGGCCTGAAAGGGCTCCAAATATCCACTTGCAGATTCTGCAAAAATACAGTTTCAAAACTGCTCTATCAAAAGGAAGGCTTATCTCTCTGAGTTGAATGCACACATCATAAAGAGCTTTCTGAGAATGCTTCTGCCTTGTTTATATATGAAGATATTTCTTTTTCCACCATAGGCCTCAAATCGCTCCAAATGAACACTTGCAGATTCTACAAAAAGAGTGTTTCATAACTGCTCTAGCAAAGGAAAGGTTCACCTCTGTGAGTTGAACACACACATCTCAAAGCAGTTTGTGAGAATGCTTCGGTTTAGTTTTTATGGGAAGATATTCCCGCTTCTAGCAAAGGCCTGAAAGAGCTCCAAATATCCACTTGCAGATGCTGCAAAAAGACTCTTTCCAAACTGCTCCATGAAAAGGAAGGTTCAACTCTGTGAGTTGAATGCACACATCATAAAGAAGTTTCAAAGAATGCTTCTGTCTAGGTTTTATGTGAAGATATTTCTTTTTCCACCATAGGCCTCAAAGCGCTCCAAATGAACACTTGCAGATTCTACAAAAAGAGTGTTTCATAACTGCTCTAGCAAAGGAAAGGTTCACCTCTGTGAGTTGAAAACACACATCACAAAGCAGTTTGTGAGAATGCTTCTGTCCAGTTTTAATGGGAAGATATTCCCGCTTCTAACAAAGGCCTGAAAGAGCTCCAAATATCCACTTGCAGATGCTGCAAAAAGACTCTTTCCAAACTGCTCCATGAAAAGGAATGTTCATCTCTGTGAGTTGAATGCACACATCATAAAGAAGTTTCAAAGAATGCTTCTGTCTAGGTTTTATGTGAAGATATTTCCCTTTCCACCATAGGCCTCAAAGCGCTCCAAATGAACACTTGCAGATTCTACAAAAAGAGTGTTTCAAAGCTGCTCTTTCAAAAGAAGTGTTCAACTCTGTGAGTTGGATTCATACTTCACAAAGCAGTTTCACAGAACGTTTCAGTTTCGTTTTTATGGGAAGATATTCCCGTTTGCAACCAAAGCCTGAAAGGGCTCTAAGTATCCACTTGCAGATTCTGCCAAAACACACTTTCATAACTGCTCTATCAAAAGGAAGGCTTATCTCTCCGAGTTGAATGCACACATCATAAAGAGGTTTCTGAGAATGCTTCTGCCTGGTTTATATGTGAAGATATTTCCTTTTCCACCATAGGCCTCAAAGCGCTCCAAACGAACACTTGCAGATTCTACAAAAAGAGTGTTTCAAAACTGCTCTTTCAAAGGAAGTGTTCAACTCTGTGAGTTGGATTCATACTACACAAAGCAGTTTCACAGAACTCTTCTGTTTAGTTTTTATGGGAAGATATTCCCGTTTCCAACGAAGGCCTGAAAGGGCTCCAAATATCCACTTGCAGATTCTGCAAAAACACAGGTTCAAAACTGCTCTATCAAAAGGAAGGCTTATCTCTCTGAGTTGAATGCACACATCATAAAGGGGTTTCTGAGAATGCTTCTGCCTTGTTTATATATGAAGATATTTCTTTTTCCACCATAGGCCTCAAAGCGCTCCAAATGAACACTTGCAGATTCTACAAAAAGAGTGTTTCATAACTGCTCTAGCAAAGGAAAGGTTCACCTCTGTGAGTTGAACACACACATCACAAAGCAGTTTGTGAGAATGCTTCGGTTTAGTTTTTATGGGAAGATATTCCCGCTTCTAACAAAGGCCTGAAAGAGCTCCAAATATCCACTTGCAGATGCTGCAAAAAGACTCTTTCCAAACTGCTCCATGAAAAAGAAGGTTCAACTCTGTGAGTTGAATGCACACATCATAAAGAAGTTTCAAAGAATGCTTCTGTCTAGGTTTTATGTGAAGATATTTCTTTTTCCACCATAGGCCTCAAAGCGCTCCAAATGAACACTTGCAGATTCTACAAAAAGAGTGTTTCATAACTGCTCTAGCAAAGGAAAGGTTCACCTCTGTGAGTTGAACACACACATCACAAAGCAGTTTGTGAGAATGCTTCTGTCCAGTTTTAATGGGAAGATATTCCCGCTTCTAACAAATTCCTGAAAGAGCTCCAAATATCCACTTGCAGATGCTGCAAAAAGACTCTTTCCAAACTGCTCCATGAAAAGCAATGTTCAACTCTGTGAGTTGAATGCACACATCATAAAGAAGTTTCAAAGAATGCTTCTGTCTAGGTTTTATGTGAAGATATTTCCTTTTCCACCATAGGCCTCAAAGCGCTCCAAACGAACACTTGCAGATTCTACAAAAAGAGTGTTTCAAAACTGCTCTTTGAAAGGAAGTGTTCAACTCTGTGAGTTGGATTCATACTACACAAAGCAGTTTCACAGAACTCTTCTGTTTAGTTTTTAATGGAAGATATTCCCGTTTCCAACGAAGGCCTGAAAGGGCTCCAAATATCCACTTGCAGATTCTGCAAAAACACAGTTTCAAAACTGCTCTATCAAAAGGAAGGCTTATCTCTCTGAGTTGAATGCACACATCATAAAGAGCTTTCTGAGAATGCTTCTGCCTTGTTTATATATGAAGATATTTCTTTTTCCACCATAGGCCTCAAATCGCTCCAAATGAACACTTGCAGATTCTACAAAAAGAGTGTTTCATAGCTGCTCTAGCAAAGGAAAGGTTCACCTCTGTGAGTTGAACACACACATCACAAAGCAGTTTGTGAAAATGCTTCTGTCCAGTTTTTATGGGAAGATATTCCCGCTTCTAACAAAGGCCTGAAAGAGCTCCAAATATCCACTTGCAGATGCTGCAAAAAGACTCTTTCCAAACTGCTCCATGAAAAGGAAGGTTCAACTCTGTGAGTTGAATGCACACATCATAAAGAAGTTTCAAAGAATGCTTCTGTCTAGGTATTATGTGACGATATTTCCTTTTCCACCATAGGCCTCAAAGCGCTCCAAATGAACACATGTAGATTCTACAAAAAGAGTGTTTCAAAGCTGCTCTTTCAAAAGAAGTGTTCAACTCTGTGAGTTGGATTCATACTTCACAAAGCAGTTTCACAGAACGTTTCTGTTTCGTTTTTATGGGAAGATATTCCCGTTTGCAACGAAGGCCTGAAAGGGCTCTAAGTATCCACTTGCAGATTCTGCCAAAACACAGTTTCAAAACTGCTCTATCAAAAGGAAGGCTTATCTCTCCGAGTTGAATGCACACATCATAAAGAGGTTTCTGAGAATGCTTCTGCCTGGTTTATATGTGAAGATATTTCCTTTTCCACCATAGGCCTCAAAGCGCTCCAAACGAACACTTGCAGATTCTACAAAAAGAGTGTTTCAAAACTGCTCTTTCAAAGGAAGTGTTCAACTCTGTGAGTTGGATTCATACTACACAAAGCAGTTTCACAGAACTCTTCTGTTTAGGTTTTATGGGAAGATATTCCCGTTTCCAACGAAGGCCTGAAAGGGCTCCAAATATCCACTTGCAGATTCTGCAAAAATACAGTTTCAAAACTGCTCTATCAAAAGGAAGGCTTATCTCTCTGAGTTGAATGCACACATCATAAAGAGCTTTCTGAGAATGCTTCTGCCTTGTTTATATATGAAGATATTTCTTTTTCCACCATAGGCCTCAAATCGCTCCAAATGAACACTTGCAGATTCTACAAAAAGAGTGTTTCATAACTGCTCTAGCAAAGGAAAGGTTCACCTCTGTGAGTTGAACACACACATCTCAAAGCAGTTTGTGAGAATGCTTCGGTTTAGTTTTTATGGTAAGATATTCCCGCTTCTAGCAAAGGCCTGAAAGAGCTCCAAATATCCACTTGCAGATGCTGCAAAAAGACTCTTTCCAAACTGCTCCATGAAAAAGAAGGTTCAACTCTGTGAGTTGAATGCACACATCATAAAGAAGTTTCAAAGAATGCTTCTGTCTAGGTTTTATGTGAAGGTATTTCTTTTTCCAACATAGGCCTCAAAGCGCTCCAAATGAACACTTGCAGATTCTACAAAAAGAGTGTTTCATAACTGCTCTAGCAAAGGAAAGGTTCACCTCTGTGAGTTGAACACACACATCACAAAGCAGTTTGTGAGAATGCTTCTGTCCAGTTTTAATGGGAAGATATTCCCGCTTCTAACAAAGGCCTGAAAGAGCTCCAAATATCCACTTGCAGATGCTGCAAAAAGACTCTTTCCAAACTGCTCCATGAAAAGGAATGTTCAACTCTGTGAGTTGAATGCACACATCATAAAGAAGTTTCAAAGAATGCTTCTGTCTAGGTTTTATGTGAAGATATTTCCCTTTCCACCATAGGCCTCAAAGCGCTCCAAATGAACACTTGCAGATTCTACAAAAAGAGTGTTTCAAAGCTGCTCTTTCAAAAGAAGTGTTCAACTCTGTGAGTTGGATTCATACTTCACAAAGCAATTTCACAGAACGTTTCTGTTTCGTTTTTATGGGAAGATATTCCCGTTTGCAACGAAAGCCTGAAAGGGCTCTAAGTATCCACTTGCAGATTCTGCCAAAACACACTTTCAAAACTGCTCTATCAAAAGGAAGGCTTATCTCTCCGAGTTGAATGCACACATCATAAAGATGTTTCTGGGAATGCTTCTGCCTGGTTTATATGTGAAGATATTTCCTTTTCCACCATAGGCCTCAAAGCGCTCCAAACGAACACTTGCAGATTCTACAAAAAGAGTGTTTCAAAACTGCTCTTTCAAAGGAAGTGTTCAACTCTGTGAGTTGGATTCATACTACACAAAGCAGTTTCACAGAACTCTTCTGTTTAGTTTTTTTGGGAAGATATTCCCGTTTCCAACGAAAGCCTGAAAGGGCTCCAAATATCCACTTGCAGATTCTGCAAAAACACAGGTTCAAAACTGCTCTATCAAAAGGAAGGCTTATCTCTCTGAGTTGAATGCACACATCATAAAGGGGTTTCTGAGAATGCTTCTGCCTTGTTTATATATGAAGATATTTCTTTTTCCACCATAGGCCTCAAAGCGCTCCAAATGAACACTTGCAGATTCTACAAAAAGAGTGTTTCATAACTGCTCTAGCAAAGGAAAGGTTCACCTCTGTGAGTTGAACACACACATCACAAAGCAGTTTGTGAGAATGCTTCGGTTTAGTTTTTATGGGAAGATATTCCCGCTTCTAACAAAGGCCTGAAAGAGCTCCAAATATCCACTTGCAGATGCTGCAAAAAGACTCTTTCCAAACTGCTCCATGAAAAAGAAGGTTCAACTCTGTGAGTTGAATGCACACATCATAAAGAAGTTTCAAAGAATGCTTCTGTCTAGGTTTTATGTGAAGATATTTCTTTTTCCACCATAGGCCTCAAAGCGCTCCAAATGAACACTTGCAGATTCTACAAAAAGAGTGTTTCATAACTGCTCTAGCAAAGGAAAGGTTCACCTCTGTGAGTTGAACACACACATCACAAAGCAGTTTGTGAGAATGCTTCTGTCCAGTTTTAATGGGAAGATATTCCCGCTTCTAACAAAGGCCTGAAAGAGCTCCAAATATCCACTTGCAGATGCTGCAAAAAGACTCTTTCCAAACTGCTCCATGAAAAGGAAAGTTCAACTCTGTGAGTTGAATGCACACATCATAAAGAAGTTTCAAAGAATGCTTCTGTCTAGGTATTATGTGACGATATTTCCTTTTCCACCATAGGCCTCAAAGCGCTCCAAATGAACACATGTAGATTCTACAAAAAGAGTGTTTAAAAGCTGCGCTTTCAAAAGAAGTGTTCAACTCTGTGAGTTGGATTCATACTTCACAAAGCAGTTTCACAGAACGTTTCTGTTTAGTTTTTATGGGAAGATATTCCCGTTTGCAACGAAGGCCTGAAAGGGCTCTAAGTATCCACTTGCAGATTCTGCCAAAACACAGTTTCAAAACTGCTCTATCAAAAGGAAGGCTTATCTCTCCGAGTTGAATGCACACATCATAAAGAGGTTTCTGAGAATGCTTCTGCCTGGTTTATATGTGAAGATATTTCCTTTTCCACCATAGGCCTCAAAGCGCTCCAAACGAACACTTGCAGATTCTACAAAAAGAGTGTTTCAAAACTGCTCTTTCAAAAGAAGTGTTCAACTCTGTGAGTTGGATTCATACTACACAAAGCAGTTTCACAGAACTCTTCTGTTTAGTTTTTATGGGAAGATATTCCCGTTTCCAACGAAGGCCTGAAAGGGCTCCAAATATACACTTGCAGATTCTGCAAAAACACAGTTTCAAAACTGCTCTATCAAAAGGAAGGCTTATCTCTCTGAGTTGAATGCACACATCATAAAGAGCTTTCTGAGAATGCTTCTGCCTTGTTTATATATGAAGATATTTCTTTTTCCACCATAGGCCTCAAATCGCTCCAAATGAACACTTGCAGATTCTACAAAAAGAGTGTTTCATAACTGCTCTAGCAAAGGAAAGGTTCACCTCTGTGAGTTGAACACACACATCTCAAAGCAGTTTGTGAGAATGCTTCGGTTTAGTTTTTATGGGAAGATATTCACGCTTCTAGCAAAGGCCTGAAAGAGCTCCAAATATCCACTTGCAGATGCTGCAAAAAGACTCTTTCCAAACTGCTCCATGAAAAAGAAGGTTCAACTCTGTGAGTTGAATGCACACATCATAAAGAAGTTTCAAAGAATGCTTCTGTCTAGGTTTTATGTGAAGATATTTCTTTTTCCAACATAGGCCTCAAAGCGCTCCAAATGAACACTTGCAGATTCTACAAAAAGAGTGTTTCATAACTGCTCTAGCAAAGGAAAGGTTCACCTCTGTGAGTTGAACACACACATCACAAAGCAGTTTGTGAGAATGCTTCTGTCCAGTTTTAATGGGAAGATATTCCCGCTTCTAACAAAGGCCTGAAAGAGCTCCAAATATCCACTTGCAGATGCTGCAAAAAGACTCTTTCCAAACTGCTCCATGAAAAGGAATGTTCAACTCTGTGAGTTGAATGCACACATCATAAAGAAGTTTCAAAGAATGCTTCTGTCTAGGTTTTATGTGAAGATATTTCCCTTTCCACCATAGGCCTCAAAGCGCTCCAAATGAACACTTGCAGATTCTACAAAAAGAGTGTTTCAAAGCTGCTCTTTCAAAAGAAGTGTTCAACTCTGTGAGTTGGATTCATACTTCACAAAGCAGTTTCACAGAACGTTTCTGTTTCGTTTTTATGGGAAGATATTCCCGTTTGCAACGAAAGCCTGAAAGGGCTCTAAGTATCCACTTGCAGATTCTGCCAAAACACACTTTCAAAACTGCTCTATCAAAAGGAAGGCTTATCTCTCCGAGTTGAATGCACACATCATAAAGAGGTTTCTGGGAATGCTTCTGCCTGGTTTATATGTGACGATATTTCCTTTTCCACCATAGGCCTCAAAGCGCTCCAAACGAACACTTGCAGATTCTACAAAAAGAGTGTTTCAAAACTGCTCTTTCAAAGGAAGTGTTCAACTCTGTGAGTTGGATTCATACTACACAAAGCAGTTTCACAGAACTCTTCTGTTTCGTTTTTATGGGAAGATATTCCCGTTTGCAACGAAAGCCTGAAAGGGCTCTAAGTATCCACTTGCAGATTCTGCCAAAACACACTTTCAAAACTGCTCTATCAAAAGGAAGGCTTATCTCTCCGAGTTGAATGCACACATCATAAAGAGGTTTCTGGGAATGCTTTTGCCTGGTTTATATGTGACGATATTTCCTTTTCCACCATAGGCCTCAAAGCGCTCCAAACGAACACTTGCAGATTCTACAAAAAGAGTGTTTCAAAACTGCTCTTTCAAAGGAAGTGTTCAACTCTGTGAGTTGGATTCATACTACACAAAGCAGTTTCACAGAACTCTTCTGTTTAGTTTTTATGGGAAGATATTCCCGTTTCCAACGAAAGCCTGAAAGGGCTCCAAATATCCACTTGCAGATTCTGCAAAAACACAGGTTCAAAACTGCTCTATCAAAAGGAAGGCTTATCTCTCTGAGTTGAATGCACACATCATAAAGGGGTTTCTGAGAATGCTTCTGCCTTGTTTATATATGAAGATATTTCTTTTTCCACCATAGGCCTCAAAGCGCTCCAAATGAACACTTGCAGATTCTACAAAAAGAGTGTTTCATAACTGCTCTAGCAAAGGAAAGGTTCACCTCTGTGAGTTGAACACACACATCACAAAGCAGTTTGTGAGAATGCTTCGGTTTAGTTTTTATGGGAAGATATTCCCGCTTCTAACAAAGGCCTGAAAGAGCTCCAAATATCCACTTGCAGATGCTGCAAAAAGACTCTTTCCAAACTGCTCCATGAAAAAGAAGGTTCAACTCTGTGAGTTGAATGCACACATCATAAAGAAGTTTCAAAGAATGCTTCTGTCTAGGTTTTATGTGAAGATATTTCTTTTTCCACCATAGGCCTCAAAGCGCTCCAAATGAACACTTGCAGATTCTACAAAAAGAGTGTTTCATAACTGCTCTAGCAAAGGAAAAGTTCACCTCTGTGAGTTGAACACACACATCACAAAGCAGTTTGTGAGAATGCTTCTGTCCAGTTTTAATGGGAAGATATTCCCGCTTCTAACAAAGGCCTGAAAGAGCTCCAAATATCCACTTGCAGATGCTGCAAAAAGACTCTTTCCAAACTGCTCCATGAAAAGGAAAGTTCAACTCTGTGAGTTGAATGCACACATCATAAAGAAGTTTCAAAGAATGCTTCTGTCTAGGTATTATGTGACGATATTTCCTTTTCCACCATAGGCCTCAAAGCGCTCCAAATGAACACATGTAGATTCTACAAAAAGAGTGTTTAAAAGCTGCGCTTTCAAAAGAAGTGTTCAACTCTGTGAGTTGGATTCATACTTCACAAAGCAGTTTCACAGAACGTTTCTGTTTCGTTTTTATGGGAAGATATTCCCGTTTGCAACGAAGGCCTGAAAGGGCTCTAAGTATCCACTTGCAGATTCTGCCAAAACACAGTTTCAAAACTGCTCTATCAAAAGGAAGGCTTATCTCTCCGAGTTGAATGCACACATCATAAAGAGGTTTCTGAGAATGCTTCTGCCTGGTTTATATGTGAAGATATTTCCTTTTCCACCATAGGCCTCAAAGCGCTCCAAACGAACACTTGCAGATTCTACAAAAAGAGTGTTTCAAAACTGCTCTTTCAAAAGAAGTGTTCAACTCTGTGAGTTGGATTCATACTACACAAAGCAGTTTCACAGAACTCTTCTGTTTAGTTTTTATGGGAAGATATTCCCGTTTCCAACGAAGGCCTGAAAGGGCTCCAAATATCCACTTGCAGATTCTGCAAAAACACAGTTTCAAAACTGCTCTATCAAAAGGAAGGCTTATCTCTCTGAGTTGAATGCACACATCATAAAGAGCTTTCTGAGAATGCTTCTGCCTTGTTTATATATGAAGATATTTCTTTTTCCACCATAGGCCTCAAATCGCTCCAAATGAACACTTGCAGATTCTACAAAAAGAGTGTTTCATAACTGCTCTAGCAAAGGAAAGGTTCACCTCTGTGAGTTGAACACACACATCACAAAGCAGTTTGTGAGAATGCTTCTGTCCAGTTTTTATGGGAAGATATTCCCGCTTCTAACAAAGGCCTGAAAGAGCTCCAAATATCCACTTGCAGATGCTGCAAAAAGACTCTTTCCAAACTGCTCCATGAAAAGGAAGGTTCAACTCTGTGAGTTGAATGCACACATCATAAAGAAGTTTCAAAGAATGCTTCTGTCTAGGTATTATGTGACGATATTTCCTTTTCCACCATAGGCCTCAAAGCGCTCCAAATGAACACATGTAGATTCTACAAAAAGAGTGTTTCAAAGCTGCTCTTTCAAAAGAAGTGTTCAACTCTGTGAGTTGGATTCATACTTCACAAAGCAGTTTCACAGAACGTTTCTGTTTCGTTTTTATCAGAAGATATTCCCGTTTGCAACGAAGGCCTGAAAGGGCTCCAAGTATCCACTTGCAGATTCTGCCAAAACACACTTTCAAAACTGCTCTATCAAAAGGAAGGCTTATCTCTCCGAGTTGAATGCACACATCATAAAGAGGTTTCTGAGAATGCTTCTGCCTGGTTTATATGTGAAGATATTTCCTTTTCCACCATAGGCCTCAAAGCGCTCCAAACGAACACTTGCAGATTCTACAAAAAGAGTGTTTCAAAACTGCTCTTTCAAAGGAAGTGTTCAACTCTGTGAGTTGGATTCATACTACACAAAGCAGTTTCACAGAACTCTTCTGTTTAGTTTTTATGGGAAGATATTCCCGTTTCCAACGAAGGCCTGAAAGGGCTCCAAATATCCACTTGCAGATTCTGCAAAAACACAGTTTCAAAACTGCTCTATCAAAAGGAAGGCTTATCTCTCTGAGTTGAATGCACACATCATAAAGAGCTTCCTGAGAATGCTTCTGCCTTGTTTATATATGAAGATATTTCTTTTTCCACCATAGGCCTCAAATCGCTCCAAATGAACACTTGCAGATTCTACAAAAAGAGTGTTTCATAACTGCTCTAGCAAAGGAAAGGTTCACCTCTGTGAGTTGAACACACACATCTCAAAGCAGTTTGTGAGAATGCTTCTGTCCAGTTTTTATGGGAAGATATTCCCGCTTCTAGCAAAGGCCTGAAAGAGCTCCAAATATCCACTTGCAGATGCTGCAAAAAGACTCTTTCCAAACTGCTCCATGAAAAAGAAGGTTCAACTCTGTGAGTTGAATGCACACATCATAAAGAAGTTTCAAAGAATGCTTCTGTCTAGGTTTTATGTGAAGATATTTCTTTTTCCACCATAGGCCTCAAAGCGCTCCAAATCAACACTTGCAGATTCTACAAAAAGAGTGTTTCATAACTGCTCTAGCAAAGGAAAGGTTCACTTCTGTGAGTTGAACACACACATCACAAAGCAGTTTGTGAGAATTCTTCTGTCCAGTTTTAATGGGAAGATATTCCCGCTTCTAACAAAGGCCTGAAAGAGCTCCAAATATCCACTTGCAGATGCTGCAAAAAGACTCTTTCCAAACTGCTCCATGAAAAGGAATGTTCAACTCTGTGAGTTGAATGCACACATCATAAAGAAGTTTCAAAGAATGCTTCTGTCTAGGTTTTATGTGAAGATATTTCCCTTTCCACCATAGGCCTCAAAGCGCTCCAAATGAACACTTGCAGATTCTACAAAAAGAGTGTTTCAAAGCTGCTCTTTCAAAAGAAGTGTTCAACTCTGTGAGTTGGATTCATACTTCACAAAGCAGTTTCACAGAACGTTTCTGTTTCGTTTTTATGGGAAGATATTCCCGTTTGCAACGAAAGCCTGAAAGGGCTCTAAGTATCCACTTGCAGATTCTGCCAAAACACACTTTCAAAACTGCTCTATCAAAAGGAAAGCTTATCTCTCCGAGTTGAATGCACACATCATAAAGGGGTTTCTGAGAATCCTTCTGCCTGGATTATATGTGAAGATATTTCCTTTTCCACCATAGGCCTCAAAGCGCTCCAAACGAACACTTGCAGATTCTACAAAAAGAGTGTTTCAAAACTGCTCTTTGAAAGGAAGTGTTCAACTCTGTGAGTTGGATTCATACTACACAAAGCAGTTTCACAGAACTCTTCTGTTTAGTTTTTAATGGAAGATATTCCCGTTTCCAACGAAGGCATGAAAGGGCTCCAAATATCCACTTGCAGATTCTGCAAAAACACAGTTTCAAAACTGCTCTATCAAAAGGAAGGCTTATCTCTCTGAGTTGAATGCACACATCATAAAGAGCTTTCTGAGAATGCTTCTGCCTTGTTTATATATGAAGATATTTCTTTTTCCACCATAGGCCTCAAATCGCTCCAAATGAACACTTGCAGATTCTACAAAAAGAGTGTTTCATAACTGCTCTAGCAAAGGAAAGGTTCACCTCTGTGAGTTGAACACACACATCACAAAGCAGTTTGTGAGAATGCTTCTGTCCAGTTTTTATGGGAAGATATTCCCGCTTCTAACAAAGGCCTGAAAGAGCTCCAAATATCCACTTGCAGATGCTGCAAAAAGACTCTTTCCAAACTGCTCCATGAAAAGGAAAGTTCAACTCTGTGAGTTGAATGCACACATCATAAAGAAGTTTCAAAGAATGCTTCTGTCTAGGTATTATGTGACGATATTTCCTTTTCCACCATAGGCCTCAAAGCGCTCCAAATGAACACATGTAGATTCTACAAAAAGAGTGTTTAAAAGCTGCGCTTTCAAAAGAAGTGTTCAACTCTGTGAGTTGGATTCATACTTCACAAAGCAGTTTCACAGAACGTTTCTGTTTCGTTTTTATGGGAAGATATTCCCGTTTGCAACGAAGGCCTGAAAGGGCTCTAAGTATCCACTTGCAGATTCTGCCAAAACACAGTTTCAAAACTGCTCTATCAAAAGGAAGGCTTATCTCTCCGAGTTGAATGCACACATCATAAAGAGGTTTCTGAGAATGCTTCTGCCTGGTTTATATGTGAAGATATTTCCTTTTCCACCATAGGCCTCAAAGCGCTCCAAACGAACACTTGCAGATTCTACAAAAAGAGTGTTTCAAAACTGCTCTTTCAAAAGAAGTGTTCAACTCTGTGAGTTGGATTCATACTACACAAAGCAGTTTCACAGAACTCTTCTGTTTAGTTTTTATGGGAAGATATTCCCGTTTCCAACGAAGGCCTGAAAGGGCTCCAAATATCCACTTGCAGATTCTGCAAAAACACAGTTTCAAAACTGCTCTATCAAAAGGAAGGCTTATCTCTCTGAGTTGAATGCACACATCATAAAGAGCTTTCTGAGAATGCTTCTGCCTTGTTTATATATGAAGATATTTCTTTTTCCACCATAGGCCTCAAATCGCTCCAAATGAACACTTGCAGATTCTACAAAAAGAGTGTTTCATAACTGCTCTAGCAAAGGAAAGGTTCACCTCTGTGAGTTGAACACACACATCACAAAGCAGTTTGTGAGAATGCTTCGGTTTAGTTTTTATGGGAAGATATTCCCGCTTCTAACAAAGGCCTGAAAGAGCTCCAAATATCCACTTGCAGATGCTGCAAAAAGACTCTTTCCAAACTGCTCCATGAAAAAGAAGGTTCAACTCTGTGAGTTGAATGCACACATCATAAAGAAGTTTCAAAGAATGCTTCTGTCTAGGTTTTATGTGAAGATATTTCTTTTTCCACCATAGGCCTCAAAGCGCTCCAAATGAACACTTGCAGATTCTACAAAAAGAGTGTTTCATAACTGCTCTAGCAAAGGAAAGGTTCACCTCTGTGAGTTGAACACACACATCACAAAGCAGTTTGTGAGAATGCTTCTGTCCAGTTTTAATGGGAAGATATTCCCGCTTCTAACAAAGGCCTGAAACAGCTCCAAATATCCACTTGCAGATGCTGCAAAAAGACTCTTTCCAAACTGCTCCATGAAAAGGAATGTTCATCTCTGTGAGTTGAATGCACACATCATAAAGAAGTTTCAAAGAATGCTTCTGTCTAGGTTTTATGTGAAGATATTTCCCTTTCCACCATAGGCCTCAAAGCGCTCCAAATGAACACTTGCAGATTCTACAAAAAGAGTGTTTCAAAGCTGCTCTTTCAAAAGAAGTGTTCAACTCTGTGAGTTGGATTCATACTTCACAAAGCAGTTTCACAGAACGTTTCTGTTTCGTTTTTATGGGAAGATATTCCCGTTTGCAACCAAAGCCTGAAAGGGCTCTAAGTATCCACTTGCAGATTCTGCCAAAACACACTTTCATAACTGCTCTATCAAAAGGAAGGCTTATCTCTCCGAGTTGAATGCACACATCATAAAGAGGTTTCTGAGAATGCTTCTGCCTGGTTTATATGTGAAGATATTTCCTTTTCCACCATAGGCCTCAAAGCGCTCCAAACGAACACTTGCAGATTCTACAAAAAGAGTGTTTCAAAACTGCTCTTTCAAAGGAAGTGTTCACCTCTGTTAGTTGGAGTCATACTACACAAAGCAGTTTCACAGAACTCTTCTGTTTAGTTTTTATGGGAAGATATTCCCGTTTCCAAAGAAGGCCTGAAAGGGCTCCAAATATCCACTTGCAGATTCTGCAAAAACACAGGTTCAAAACTGCTCTATCAAAAGGAAGGCTTATCTCTCTGAGTTGAATGCACACATCATAAAGGGGTTTCTGAGAATGCTTCTGCCTTGTTTATATATGAAGATATTTCTTTTTCCACCATAGGCCTCAAAGCGCTCCAAATGAACACTTGCAGATTCTACAAAAAGAGTGTTTCATAACTGCTCTAGCAAAGGAAAGGTTCACCTCTGTGAGTTGAACACACACATCACAAAGCAGTTTGTGAGAATGCTTCTGTCCAGTTTTTATGGGAAGATATTCCCGCTTCTAACAAAGGCCTGAAAGAGCTCCAAATATCCACTTGCAGATGCTGCAAAAAGACTCTTTCCAAACTGCTCCATGAAAAAGAAGGTTCAACTCTGTGAGTTGAATGCACACATCATAAAGAAGTTTCAAAGAATGCTTCTGTCTAGGTTTTATGTGAAGATATTTCTTTTTCCACCATAGGCCTCAAAGCGCTCCAAATGAACACTTGCAGATTCTACAAAAAGAGTGTTTCATAACTGCTCTAGCAAAGGAAAGGTTCACCTCTGTGAGTTGAACACACACATCACAAAGCAGTTTGTGAGAATGCTTCTGTCCAGTTTTTATGGGAAGATATTCCCGCTTCTAACAAAGGCCTGAAAGAGCTCCAAATATCCACTTGCAGATGCTGCAAAAAGACTCTTTCCAAACTGCTCCATGAAAAGGAATGTTCAACTCTGTGAGTTGAATGCACACATCATAAAGAAGTTTCAAAGAATGCTTCTGTCTAGGTTTTATGTGAAGATATTTCCTTTTCCACCATAGGCCTCAAAGCGCTCCAAATGAACACTTGCAGATTCTACAAAAAGAGTGTTTCAAAGCTGCTCTTTCAAAAGAAGTGTTCAACTCTGTGAGTTGGATTCATACTTCACAAAGGAGTTTCACAGAACGCTTCTGTTTAGTTTTTATGGGAAGATATTCCCGTTTGCAACGAAGGCCTGAAAGGGCTCTAAGTATCCACTTGCAGATTCTGCCAAAACACAGTTTCAAAACTGCTCTATCAAAAGGAAGGCTTATCTCTCCGAGTTGAATGCACACATCATAAAGAGGTTTCTGAGAATGCTTCTGCCTGGTTTATATGTGAAGATATTTCCTTTTCCACCATAGGCCTCAAAGCGCTCCAAACGAACACTTGCAGATTCTACAAAAAGAGTGTTTCAAAACTGCTCTTTCAAAAGAAGTGTTCAACTCTGTGAGTTGGATTCATACTACACAAAGCAGTTTCACAGAACTCTTCTGTTTAGTTTTTATGGGAACATATTCCCGTTTCCAACGAAGGCCTGAAAGGGCTCAAAATATCCACTTGCAGATTCTGCAAAAACACAGTTTCAAAACTGCTCTATCAAAAGGAAGGCTTATCTCTCTGAGTTGAATGCACACATCATAAAGAGCTTTCTGAGAATGCTTCTGCCTTGTTTATATATGAAGATATTTCTTTTTCCACCATAGGCCTCAAATCGCTCCAAATGAACACTTGCAGATTCTACAAAAAGAGTGTTTCATAACTGCTCTAGCAAAGGAAAGGTTCACCTCTGTGAGTTGAACACACACATCACAAAGCAGTTTGTGAGAATGCTTCTGTCCAGTTTTTATGGGAAGATATTCCCGCTTCTAACAAAGGCCTGAAAGAGCTCCAAATATCCACTTGCAGATGCTGCAAAAAGACTCTTTCCAAACTGCTCCATGAAAAGGAAGGTTCAACTCTGTGAGTTGAATGCACACATCATAAAGAAGTTTCAAAGAATGCTTCTGTCTAGGTATTATGTGACGATATTTCCTTTTCCACCATAGGCCTCAAAGCGCTCCAAATGAACACATGTAGATTCTACAAAAAGAGTGTTTCAAAGCTGCTCTTTCAAAAGAAGTGTTCAACTCTGTGAGTTGGATTCATACTTCACAAAGCAGTTTCACAGAACGTTTCTGTTTCGTTTTTATCAGAAGATATTCCCGTTTGCAACGAAGGCCTGAAAGGGCTCCAAGTATCCACTTGCAGATTCTGCCAAAACACACTTTCAAAACTGCTCTATCAAAAGGAAGGCTTATCTCTCCGAGTTGAATGCACACATCATAAAGAGGTTTCTGAGAATGCTTCTGCCTGGTTTATATGTGAAGATATTTCCTTTTCCACCATAGGCCTCAAAGCGCTCCAAACGAACACTTGCAGATTCTACAAAAAGAGTGTTTCAAAACTGCTCTTTCAAAGGAAGTGTTCAACTCTGTGATTTGGATTCATACTACACAAAGCAGTTTCACAGAACTCTTCTGTTTAGTTTTTATGGGAAGATATTCCCGTTTCCAACGAAGGCCTGAAAGGGCTCCAAATATCCACTTGCAGATTCTGCAAAAACACAGTTTCAAAACTGCTCTATCAAAAGGAAGGCTTATCTCTCTGAGTTGAATGCACACATCATAAAGAGCTTTCTGAGAATGCTTCTGCCTTGTTTATATATGAAGATATTTCTTTTTCCACCATAGGCCTCAAATCGCTCCAAATGAACACTTGCAGATTCTACAAAAAGAGTGTTTCATAACTGCTCTAGCAAAGGAAAGGTTCACCTCTGTGAGTTGAACACACACATCACAAAGCAGTTTGTGAGAATGCTTCGGTTTAGTTTTTATGGGAAGATATTCCCGCTTCTAACAAAGGCCTGAAAGAGCTCCAAATATCCACTTGCAGATGCTGCAAAAAGACTCTTTCCAAACTGCTCCATGAAAAGGAAAGTTCAACTCTGTGAGTTGAATGCACACATCATAAAGAAGTTTCAAAGAATGCTTCTGTCTAGGTATTATGTGACGATATTTCCTTTTCCACCATAGGCCTCAAAGCGCTCCAAATGAACACATGTAGATTCTACAAAAAGAGTGTTTAAAAGCTGCGCTTTCAAAAGAAGTGTTCAACTCTGTGAGTTGGATTCATACTTCACAAAGCAGTTTCACAGAACGTTTCTGTTTCGTTTTTATCGGAAGATATTCCCGTTTGCAACGAAGGCCTGAAAGGGCTCTAAGTATCCACTTGCAGATTCTGCCAAAACACAGTTTCAAAACTGCTCTATCAAAAGGAAGGCTTATCTCTCCGAGTTGAATGCACACATCATAAAGAGGTTTCTGAGAATGCTTCTGCCTGGTTTATATGTGAAGATATTTCCTTCTCCACCATAGGCCTCAAAGCGCTCCAAACGAACACTTGCAGATTCTACAAAAAGAGTGTTTCAAAACTGCTCTTTCAAAAGAAGTGTTCAACTCTGTGAGTTGGATTCATACTACACAAAGCCGTTTCACAGAACTCTTCTGTTTAGTTTTTATGGGAAGATATTCCCGTTTCCAACGAAGGCCTGAAAGGGCTCCAAATATCCACTTGCAGATTCTGCAAAAACACAGTTTCAAAACTGCTCTATCAAAAGGAAGGCTTATCTCTCTGAGTTGAATGCACACATCATAAAGAGCTTTCTGAGAATGCTTCTGCCTTGTTTATATATGAAGATATTTCTTTTTCCACCATAGGCCTCAAATCGCTCCAAATGAACACTTGCAGATTCTACAAAAAGAGTGTTTCATAACTGCTCTAGCAAAGGAAAGGTTCACCTCTGTGAGTTGAACACACACATCACAAAGCAGTTTGTGAGAATGCTTCTGTCCAGTTTTTATGGGAAGATATTCCCGCTTCTAACAAAGGCCTGAAAGAGCTCCAAATATCCACTTGCAGATGCTGCAAAAAGACTCTTTCCAAACTGCTCCATGAAAAGGAAAGTTCAACTCTGTGAGTTGAATGCACACATCATAAAGAAGTTTCAAAGAATGCTTCTGTCTAGGTATTATGTGACGATATTTCCTTTTCCACCATAGGCCTCAAAGCGCTCCAAATGAACACATGTAGATTCTACAAAAAGAGTGTTTAAAAGCTGCGCTTTCAAAAGAAGTGTTCAACTCTGTGAGTTGGATTCATACTTCACAAAGCAGTTTCACAGAACGTTTCTGTTTCGTTTTTATGGGAAGATATTCCCGTTTGCAACGAAGGCCTGAAAGGGCTCTAAGTATCCACTTGCAGATTCTGCCAAAACACAGTTTCAAAACTGCTCTATCAAAAGGAAGGCTTATCTCTCCGAGTTGAATGCACACATCATAAAGAGGTTTCTGAGAATGCTTCTGCCTGGTTTATATGTGAAGATATTTCCTTTTCCACCATAGGCCTCAAAGCGCTCCAAACGAACACTTGCAGATTCTACAAAAAGAGTGTTTCAAAACTGCTCTTTCAAAAGAAGTGTTCAACTCTGTGAGTTGGATTCATACTACACAAAGCAGTTTCACAGAACTCTTCTGTTTAGTTTTTATGGGAAGATATTCCCGTTTCCAACGAAGGCCTGAAAGGGCTCCAAATATCCACTTGCAGATTCTGCAAAAACACAGTTTCAAAACTGCTCTATCAAAAGGAAGGCTTATCTCTCTGAGTTGAATGCACACATCATAAAGAGCTTTCTGAGAATGCTTCTGCCTTGTTTATATATGAAGATATTTCTTTTTCCACCATAGGCCTCAAATCGCTCCAAATGAACACTTGCAGATTCTACAAAAAGAGTGTTTCATAACTGCTCTAGCAAAGGAAAGGTTCACCTCTGTGAGTTGAACACACACATCACAAAGCAGTTTGTGAGAATGCTTCGGTTTAGTTTTTATGGGAAGATATTCCCGCTTCTAACAAAGGCCTGAAAGAGCTCCAAATATCCACTTGCAGATGCTGCAAAAAGACTCTTTCCAAACTGCTCCATGAAAAAGAAGGTTCAACTCTGTGAGTTGAATGCACACATCATAAAGAAGTTTCAAAGAATGCTTCTGTCTAGGTTTTATGTGAAGATATTTCTTTTTCCACCATAGGCCTCAAAGCGCTCCAAATGAACACTTGCAGATTCTACAAAAAGAGTGTTTCATAACTGCTCTAGCAAAGGAAAGGTTCACCTCTGTGAGTTGAACACACACATCACAAAGCAGTTTGTGAGAATGCTTCTGTCCAGTTTTAATGGGAAGATATTCCCGCTTCTAACAAAGGCCTGAAACAGCTCCAAATATCCACTTGCAGATGCTGCAAAAAGACTCTTTCCAAACTGCTCCATGAAAAGGAATGTTCATCTCTGTGAGTTGAATGCACACATCATAAAGAAGTTTCAAAGAATGCTTCTGTCTAGGTTTTATGTGAAGATATTTCCCTTTCCACCATAGGCCTCAAAGCGCTCCAAATGAACACTTGCAGATTCTACAAAAAGAGTGTTTCAAAGCTGCTCTTTCAAAAGAAGTGTTCAACTCTGTGAGTTGGATTCATACTTCACAAAGCAGTTTCACAGAACGTTTCTGTTTCGTTTTTATGGGAAGATATTCCCGTTTGCAACCAAAGCCTGAAAGGGCTCTAAGTATCCACTTGCAGATTCTGCCAAAACACACTTTCATAACTGCTCTATCAAAAGGAAGGCTTATCTCTCCGAGTTAAATGCACACATCATAAAGAGGTTTCTGAGAATGCTTCTGCCTGGTTTATATGTGAAGATATTTCCTTTTCCACCATAGGCCTCAAAGCGCTCCAAACGAACACTTGCAGATTCTACAAAAAGAGTGTTTCAAAACTGCTCTTTCAAAGGAAGTGTTCACCTCTGTTAGTTGGAGTCATACTACACAAAGCAGTTTCACAGAACTCTTCTGTTTAGTTTTTATGGGAAGATATTCCCGTTTCCAACGAAGGCCTGAAAGGGCTCCAAATATCCACTTGCAGATTCTGCAAAAACACAGTTTCAAAACTGCTCTATCAAAAGGAAGGCTTATCTCTCTGAGTTGAATGCACACATCATAAAGAGCTTTCTGAGAATGCTTCTGCCTTGTTTATATATGCAGATATTTCTTTTTCCACCATAGGCCTCAAATCGCTCCAAATGAACACTTGAAGATTCTACAAAAAGGGTGTTTCATAACTGCTCTAGCAAAGGAAAGGTTCACCTCTGTGAGTTGAACACACACATCACAAAGCAGTTTGTGAGAATGCTTCTGTCCAGTTTTTATGGGAAGATATTCCCGCTTCTAACAAAGGCCTGAAAGAGCTCCAAATATCCACTTGCAGATGCTGCAAAAAGACTCTTTCCAAACTGCTCCATGAAAAGGAAGGTTCAACTCTGTGAGTTGAATGCACACATCATAAAGAAGTTTCAAAGAATGCTTCTGTCTAGGTATTATGTGACGATATTTCCTTTTCCACCATAGGCCTCAAAGCGCTCCAAATGAACACATGTAGATTCTACAAAAAGAGTGTTTCAAAGCTGCTCTTTCAAAAGAAGTGTTCAACTCTGTGAGTTGGATTCATACTTCACAAAGCAGTTTCACAGAACGTTTCTGTTTCGTTTTTATCAGAAGATATTCCCGTTTGCAACGAAGGCCTGAAAGGGCTCCAAGTATCCACTTGCAGATTCTGCCAAAACACAGTTTCAAAACTGCTCTATCAAAAGGAAGGCTTATCTCTCCGAGTTGAATGCACACATCATAAAGAGGTTTCTGAGAATGCTTCTGCCTGGTTTATATGTGAAGATATTTCCTTTCCACCATAGGCCTCAAAGCGCTCCAAACGAACCCTTGCAGATTCTACAAAAAGAGTGTTTCAAAACTGCTCTTTCAAAAGAAGTGTTCAACTCTGTGAGTTGGATTCATACTACACAAAGCAGTTTCACAGAACTCTTCTGTTTAGTTTTTATGGGAAGATATTCCCGTTTCCAACGAAGGCCTGAAAGGGCTCCAAATATCCACTTGCAGATTCTGCAAAAACACAGGTTCAAAACTGCTCTATCAAAAGGAAGGCTTATCTCTCTGAGTTGAATGCACATATCATAAAGGGGTTTCTGAGAATGCTTCTGCCTTGTTTATATATGAAGATATTTCTTTTTCCACCATAGGCCTCAAAGCGCTCCAAATGAACACTTGCAGATTCTACAAAAAGAGTGTTTCATAACTGCTCTAGCAAAGGAAAGGTTCACCTCTGTGAGTTGAACACACACATCACAAAGCAGTTTGTGAGAATGCTTCGGTTTAGTTTTTATGGGAAGATATTCCCGCTTCTAACAAAGGCCTGAAAGAGCTCCAAATATCCACTTGCAGATGCTGCAAAAAGACTCTTTCCAAACTGCTCCATGAAAAAGAAGGTTCAACTCTGTGAGTTGAATGCACACATCATAAAGAAGTTTCAAAGAATGCTTCTGTCTAGGTTTTATGTGAAGATATTTCTTTTTCCACCATAGGCCTCAAAGCGCTCCAAATGAACACTTGCAGATTCTACAAAAAGAGTGTTTCATAACTGCTCTAGCAAAGGAAAGGTTCACCTCTGTGAGTTGAACGCACACATCACAAAGCAGTTTGAGAGAATGCTTCTGTCCAGTTTTAATGGGAAGATATTCCCGCTTCTAACAAAGGCCTGAAAGAGCTCCAAATATCCACTTGCAGATGCTGCAAAAAGACTCTTTCCAAACTGCTCCATGAAAAGGAATGTTCATCTCTGTGAGTTGAATGCACACATCATAAAGAAGTTTCAAAGAATGCTTCTGTCTAGGTTTTATGTGAAGATATTTCCCTTTCCACCATAGGCCTCAAAGCGCTCCAAATGAACACTTGCAGATTCTACAAAAAGAGTGTTTCAAAGCTGCTCTTTCAAAAGAAGTGTTCAACTCTGTGAGTTGGATTCATACTTCACAAAGCAGTTTCACAGAACGTTTCTGTTTCGTTTTTATGGGAAGATATTCCCGTTTGCAACCAAAGCCTGAAAGGGCTCTAAGTATCCACTTGCAGATTCTGCCAAAACACACTTTCATAACTGCTCTATCAAAAGGAAGGCTTATCTCTCCGAGTTGAATGCACACATCATAAAGAGGTTTCTGAGAATGCTTCTGCCTGGTTTATATGTGAAGATATTTCCTTTTCCACCATAGGCCTCAAAGCGCTCCAAACGAACACTTGCAGATTCTACAAAAAGAGTGTTTCAAAACTGCTCTTTCAAAGGAAGTGTTCAACTCTGTGAGTTGGATTCATACTACACAAAGCAGTTTCACAGAACTCTTCTGTTTAGTTTTTATGGGAAGATATTCCCGTTTCCAACGAAGGCCTGAAAGGGCTCCAAATATCCACTTGCAGATTCTGCAAAAACACAGGTTCAAAACTGCTCTATCAAAAGGAAGGCTTATCTCTCTGAGTTGAATGCACACATCATAAAGGGGTTTCTGAGAATGCTTCTGCCTTGTTTATATATGAAGATATTTCTTTTTCCACCATAGGCCTCAAAGCGCTCCAAATGAACACTTGCAAATTCTACAAAAAGAGTGTTTCATAACTGCTCTAGCAAAGGAAAGGTTCACCTCTGTGAGTTGAACACACACATCACAAAGCAGTTTGTGAGAATGCTTCGGTTTAGTTTTTATGGGAAGATATTCCCGCTTCTAACAAAGGCCTGAAAGAGCTCCAAATATCCACTTGCAGATGCTGCAAAAAGACTCTTTCCAAACCGCTCCATGAAAAAGAAGGTTCAACTCTGTGAGTTGAATGCACACATCATAAAGAAGTTTCAAAGAATGCTTCTGTCTAGGTTTTATGTGAAGATATTTCTTTTTCCACCATAGGCCTCAAAGCGCTCCAAATGAACACTTGCAGATTCTACAAAAAGAGTGTTTCATAACTGCTCTAGCAAAGGAAAGGTTCACCTCTGTGAGTTGAACACACACATCACAAAGCAGTTTGTGAGAATGCTTCTGTCCAGTTTTAATGGGAAGATATTCCCGCTTCTAACAAAGGCCTGAAAGAGCTCCAAATATCCACTTGCAGATGCTGCAAAAAGACTCTTTCCAAACTGCTCCATGAAAAGCAATGTTCAACTCTGTGAGTTGAATGCACACATCATAAAGAAGTTTCAAAGAATGCTTCTGTCTAGGTTTTATGTGAAGATATTTCCTTTTCCACCATAGGCCTCAAAGCGCTCCAAACGAACACTTGCAGATTCTACAAAAAGAGTGTTTCAAAACTGCTCTTTCAAAGGAAGTGTTCAACTCTGTGAGTTGGATTCATACTACACAAAGCAGTTTCACAGAACTCTTCTGTTTCGTTTTTAATGGAAGATATTCCCGTTTCCAACGAAGGCCTGAAAGGGCTCCAAATATCCACTTGCAGATTCTGCAAAAACACAGTTTCAAAACTGCTCTATCAAAAGGAAGGCTTATCTCTCTGAGTTGAATGCACACATCATAAAGAGCTTTCTGAGAATGCTTCTGCCTTGTTTATATATGAAGATATTTCTTTTTCCACCATAGGCCTCAAATCGCTCCAAATGAACACTTGCAGATTCTACAAAAAGAGTGTTTCATAACTGCTCTAGCAAAGGAAAGGTTCACCTCTGTGAGTTGAACACACACATCACAAAGCAGCTTGTGAGAATGCTTCTGTCCAGTTTTTATGGGAAGATATTCCCGCTTCTAACAAAGGCCTGAAAGAGCTCCAAATATCCACTTGCAGATGCTGCAAAAAGACTCTTTCCAAACTGCTCCATGAAAAGGAAAGTTCAACTCTGTGAGTTGAATGCACACATCATAAAGAAGTTTCAAAGAATGCTTCTGTCTAGGTATTATGTGACGATATTTCCTTTTCCACCATAGGCCTCAAAGCGCTCCAAATGAACACATGTAGATTCTACAAAAAGAGTGTTTAAAAGCTGCGCTTTCAAAAGAAGTGTTCAACTCTGTGAGTTGGATTCATACTTCACAAAGCAGTTTCACAGAACGTTTCTGTTTCGTTTTTATGGGAAGATATTCCCGTTTGCAACGAAGGCCTCAAAGGGCTCTAAGTATCCACTTGCAGATTCTGCCAAAACACAGTTTCAAAACTGCTCTATCAAAAGGAAGGCTTATCTCTCCGAGTTGAATGCACACATCATAAAGAGGTTTCTGAGAATGCTTCTGCCTGGTTTATATGTGAAGATATTTCCTTTTCCACCATAGGCCTCAAAGCGCTCCAAACGAACACTTGCAGATTCTACAAAAAGAGTGTTTCAAAACTGCTCTTTCAAAAGAAGTGTTCAACTCTGTGAGTTGGATTCATACTACACAAAGCAGTTTCACAGAACTCTTCTGTTTAGTTTTTATGGGAAGATATTCCCGTTTCCAACGAAGGCCTGAAAGGGCTCCAAATATCCACTTGCAGATTCTGCAAAAACACAGTTTCAAAACTGCTCTATCAAAAGGAAGGCTTATCTCTCTGAGTTGAATGCACACATCATAAAGAGCTTTCTGAGAATGCTTCTGCCTTGTTTATATATGAAGATATTTCTTTTTCCACCATAGGCCTCAAATCGCTCCAAATGAACACTTGCAGATTCTACAAAAAGAGTGTTTCATAACTGCTCTAGCAAAGGAAAGGTTCACCTCTGTGAGTTGAACACACACATCACAAAGCAGTTTGTGAGAATGCTTCTGTCCAGTTTTTATGGGAAGATATTCCCGCTTCTAACAAAGGCCTGAAAGAGCTCCAAATATCCACTTGCAGATGCTGCAAAAAGACTCTTTCCAAACTGCTCCATGAAAAGGAAGGTTCAACTCTGTGAGTTGAATGCACACATCATAAAGAAGTTTCAAAGAATGCTTCTGTCTAGGTATTATGTGACGATATTTCCTTTTCCACCATAGGCCTCAAAGCGCTCCAAATGAACACATGTAGATTCTACAAAAAGAGTGTTTCAAAGCTGCTCTTTCAAAAGAAGTGTTCAACTCTGTGAGTTGGATTCATACTTCACAAAGCAGTTTCACAGAACGTTTCTGTTTCGTTTTTATCAGAAGATATTCCCGTTTGCAACGAAGGCCTGAAAGGGCTCCAAGTATCCACTTGCAGATTCTGCCAAAACACAGTTTCAAAACTGCTCTATCAAAAGGAAGGCTTATCTCTCCGAGTTGAATGCACACATCATAAAGAGGTTTCTGAGAATGCTTCTGCCTGGTTTATATGTGAAGATATTTCCTTTCCACCATAGGCCTCAAAGCGCTCCAAACGAACACTTGCAGATTCTACAAAAAGAGTGTTTCAAAACTGCTCTTTCAAAAGAAGTGTTCAACTCTGTGAGTTGGATTCATACTACACAAAGCAGTTTCACAGAACTCTTCTGTTTAGTTTTTATGGGAAGATATTCCCGTTTCCAACGAAGGCCTGAAAGGGCTCCAAATATCCACTTGCAGATTCTGCAAAAACACAGGTTCAAAACTGCTCTATCAAAAGGAAGGCTTATCTCTCTGAGTTGAATGCACATATCATAAAGGGGTTTCTGAGAATGCTTCTGCCTTGTTTATATATGAAGATATTTCTTTTTCCACCATAGGCCTCAAAGCGCTCCAAATGAACACTTGCAGATTCTACAAAAAGAGTGTTTCATAACTGCTCTAGCAAAGGAAAGGTTCACCTCTGTGAGTTGAACACACACATCACAAAGCAGTTTGTGAGAATGCTTCGGTTTAGTTTTTATGGGAAGATATTCCCGCTTCTAACAAAGGCCTGAAAGAGCTCCAAATATCCACTTGCAGATGCTGCAAAAAGACTCTTTGCAAACTGCTCCATGAAAAAGAAGGTTCAACTCTGTGAGTTGAATGCACACATCATAAAGAAGTTTCAAAGAATGCTTCTGTCTAGGTTTTATGTGAAGATATTTCTTTTTCCACCATAGGCCTCAAAGCGCTCCAAATGAACACTTGCAGATTCTACAAAAAGAGTGTTTCATAACTGCTCTAGCAAAGGAAAGGTTCACCTCTGTGAGTTGAACACACACATCACAAAGCAGTTTGTGAGAATGCTTCTGTCCAGTTTTAATGGGAAGATATTCCCGCTTCTAACAAAGGCCTGAAAGAGCTCCAAATATCCACTTGCAGATGCTGCAAAAAGACTCTTTCCAAACTGCTCCATGAAAAGGAATGTTCATCTCTGTGAGTTGAATGCACACATCATAAAGAAGTTTCAAAGAATGCTTCTGTCTAGGTTTTATGTGAAGATATTTCCCTTTCCACCATAGGCCTCAAAGCGTTCCAAATGAACACTTGCAGATTCTACAAAAAGAGTGTTTCAAAGCTGCTCTTTCAAAAGAAGTGTTCAACTCTGTGAGTTGGATTCATACTTCACAAAGCAGTTTCACAGAACGTTTCTGTTTCGTTTTTATGGGAAGATATTCCCGTTTGCAACCAAAGCCTGAAAGGGCTCTAAGTATCCACTTGCAGATTCTGCCAAAACACACTTTCATAACTGCTCTATCAAAAGGAAGGCTTATCTCTCCGAGTTGAATGCACACATCATAAAGAGGTTTCTGAGAATGCTTCTGCCTGGTTTATATGTGAAGATATTTCCTTTTCCACCATAGGCCTCAAAGCGCTCCAAACGAACACTTGCAGATTCTACAAAAAGCGTGTTTCAAAACTGCTCTTTCAAAGGAAGTGTTCAACTCTGTGAGTTGGATTCATACTACACAAAGCAGTTTCACAGAACTCTTCTGTTTAGTTTTTATGGGAAGATATTCCCGTTTCCAACGAAGGCCTGAAAGGGCTCCAAATATCCACTTGCAGATTCTGCAAAAACACAGGTTCAAAACTGCTCTATCAAAAGGAAGGCTTATCTCTCTGAGTTGAATGCACACATCATAAAGGGGTTTCTGAGAATGCTTCTGCCTTGTTTATATATGAAGATATTTCTTTTTCCACCATAGGCCTCAAAGCGCTCCAAATGAACACTTGCAAATTCTACAAAAAGAGTGTTTCATAACTGCTCTAGCAAAGGAAAGGTTCACCTCTGTGAGTTGAACACACACATCACAAAGCAGTTTGTGAGAATGCTTCGGTTTAGTTTTTATGGGAAGATATTCCCGCTTCTAACAAAGGCCTGAAAGAGCTCCAAATATCCACTTGCAGATGCTGCAAAAAGACTCTTTCCAAACTGCTCCATGAAAAAGAAGGTTCAACTCTGTGAGTTGAATGCACACATCATAAAGAAGTTTCAAAGAATGCTTCTGTCTAGGTTTTATGTGAAGATATTTCTTTTTCCACCATAGGCCTCAAAGCGCTCCAAATGAACACTTGCAGATTCTACAAAAAGAGTGTTTCATAACTGCTCTAGCAAAGGAAAGGTTCACCTCTGTGAGTTGAACACACACATCACAAAGCAGTTTGTGAGAATGCTTCTGTCCAGTTTTAATGGGAAGATATTCCCGCTTCTAACAAAGGCCTGAAAGAGCTCCAAATATCCACTTGCAGATGCTGCAAAAAGACTCTTTCCAAACTGCTCCATGAAAAGCAATGTTCAACTCTGTGAGTTGAATGCACACATCATAAAGAAGTTTCAAAGAATGCTTCTGTCTAGGTTTTATGTGAAGATATTTCCTTTTCCACCATAGGCCTCAAAGCGCTCCAAACGAACACTTGCAGATTCTACCAAAAGAGTGTTTCAAAACTGCTCTTTCAAAGGAAGTGTTCAACTCTGTGAGTTGGATTCATACTACACAAAGCAGTTTCACAGAACTCTTCTGTTTAGTTTTTAATGGAAGATATTCCCGTTTCCAACGAAGGCCTGAAAGGGCTCCAAATATCCACTTGCAGATTCTGCAAAAACACAGTTTCAAAACTGCTCTATCAAAAGGAAGGCTTATCTCTCTGAGTTGAATGCACACATCATAAAGAGCTTTCTGAGAATGCTTCTGCCTTGTTTATATATGAAGATATTTCTTTTTCCACCATAGGCCTCAAATCGCTCCAAATGAACACTTGCAGATTCTACAAAAAGAGTGTTTCATAACTGCTCTAGCAAAGGAAAGGTTCACCTCTGTGAGTTGAACACACACATCACAAAGCAGCTTGTGAGAATGCTTCTGTCCAGTTTTTATGGGAAGATATTCCCGCTTCTAACAAAGGCCTGAAAGAGCTCCAAATATCCACTTGCAGATGCTGCAAAAAGACTCTTTCCAAACTGCTCCATGAAAAGGAAAGTTCAACTCTGTGAGTTGAATGCACACATCATAAAGAAGTTTCAAAGAATGCTTCTGTCTAGGTATTATGTGACGATATTTCCTTTTCCACCATAGGCCTCAAAGCGCTCCAAATGAACACATGTAGATTCTACAAAAAGAGTGTTTAAAAGCTGCGCTTTCAAAAGAAGTGTTCAACTCTGTGAGTTGGATTCATACTTCACAAAGCAGTTTCACAGAACGTTTCTGTTTCGTTTTTATGGGAAGATATTCCCGTTTGCAACGAAGGCCTCAAAGGGCTCTAAGTATCCACTTGCAGATTCTGCCAAAACACAGTTTCAAAACTGCTCTATCAAAAGGAAGGCTTATCTCTCCGAGTTGAATGCACACATCATAAAGAGGTTTCTGAGAATGCTTCTGCCTGGTTTATATGTGAAGATATTTCCTTTTCCACCATAGGCCTCAAAGCGCTCCAAACGAACACTTGCAGATTCTACAAAAAGAGTGTTTCAAAACTGCTCTTTCAAAAGAAGTGTTCAACTCTGTGAGTTGGATTCATACTACACAAAGCAGTTTCACAGAACTCTTCTGTTTAGTTTTTATGGGAAGATATTCCCGTTTCCAACGAAGGCCTGAAAGGGCTCCAAATATACACTTGCAGATTCTGCAAAAACACAGTTTCAAAACTGCTCTATCAAAAGGAAGGCTTATCTCTCTGAGTTGAATGCACACATCATAAAGAGCTTTCTGAGAATGCTTCTGCCTTGTTTATATATGAAGATATTTCTTTTTCCACCATAGGCCTCAAATCGCTCCAAATGAACACTTGCAGATTCTACAAAAAGAGTGTTTCATAACTGCTCTAGCAAAGGAAAGGTTCACCTCTGTGAGTTGAACACACACATCACAAAGCAGTTTGTGAGAATGCTTCTGTCCAGTTTTTATGGGAAGATATTCCCGCTTCTAACAAAGGCCTGAAAGAGCTCCAAATATCCACTTGCAGATGCTGCAAAAAGACTCTTTCCAAACTGCTCCATGAAAAGGAAGGTTCAACTCTGTGAGTTGAATGCACACATCATAAAGAAGTTTCAAAGAATGCTTCTGTCTAGGTATTATGTGACGATATTTCCTTTTCCACCATAGGCCTCAAAGCGCTCCAAATGAACACATGTAGATTCTACAAAAAGAGTGTTTCAAAGCTGCTCTTTCAAAAGAAGTGTTCAACTCTGTGAGTTGGATTCATACTTCACAAAGCAGTTTCACAGAACGTTTCTGTTTCGTTTTTATCAGAAGATATTCCCGTTTGCAACGAAGGCCTGAAAGGGCTCCAAGTATCCACTTGCAGATTCTGCCAAAACACAGTTTCAAAACTGCTCTATCAAAAGGAAGGCTTATCTCTCCGAGTTGAATGCACACATCATAAAGAGGTTTCTGAGAATGCTTCTGCCTGGTTTATATGTGAAGATATTTCCTTTCCACCATAGGCCTCAAAGCGCTCCAAACGAACACTTGCAGATTCTACAAAAAGAGTGTTTCAAAACTGCTCTTTCAAAAGAAGTGTTCAACTCTGTGAGTTGGATTCATACTACACAAAGCAGTTTCACAGAACTCTTCTGTTTAGTTTTTATGGGAAGATATTCCCGTTTCCAACGAAGGCCTGAAAGGGCTCCAAATATCCACTTGCAGATTCTGCAAAAACACAGGTTCAAAACTGCTCTATCAAAAGGAAGGCTTATCTCTCTGAGTTGAATGCACATATCATAAAGGGGTTTCTGAGAATGCTTCTGCCTTGTTTATATATGAAGATATTTCTTTTTCCACCATAGGCCTCAAAGCGCTCCAAATGAACACTTGCAGATTCTACAAAAAGAGTGTTTCATAACTGCTCTAGCAAAGGAAAGGTTCACCTCTGTGAGTTGAACACACACATCACAAAGCAGTTTGTGAGAATGCTTCGGTTTAGTTTTTATGGGAAGATATTCCCGCTTCTAACAAAGGCCTGAAAGAGCTCCAAATATCCACTTGCAGATGCTGCAAAAAGACTCTTTCCAAACTGCTCCATGAAAAAGAAGGTTCAACTCTGTGAGTTGAATGCACACATCATAAAGAAGTTTCAAAGAATGCTTCTGTCTAGGTTTTATGTGAAGATATTTCTTTTTCCACCATAGGCCTCAAAGCGCTCCAAATGAACACTTGCAGATTCTACAAAAAGAGTGTTTCATAACTGCTCTAGCAAAGGAAAGGTTCACCTCTGTGAGTTGAACACACACATCACAAAGCAGTTTGTGAGAATGCTTCTGTCCAGTTTTAATGGGAAGATATTCCCGCTTCTAACAAAGGCCTGAAAGAGCTCCAAATATCCACTTGCAGATGCTGCAAAAAGACTCTTTCCAAACTGCTCCATGAAAAGGAATGTTCATCTCTGTGAGTTGAATGCACACATCATAAAGAAGTTTCAAAGAATGCTTCTGTCTAGGTTTTATGTGAAGATATTTCCCTTTCCACCATAGGCCTCAAAGCGCTCCAAATGAACACTTGCAGATTCTACAAAAAGAGTGTTTCAAAGCTGCTCTTTCAAAAGAAGTGTTCAACTCTGTGAGTTGGATTCATACTTCACAAAGCAGTTTCACAGAACGTTTCTGTTTCGTTTTTATGGGAAGATATTCCCGTTTGCAACCAAAGCCTGAAAGGGCTCTAAGTATCCACTTGCAGATTCTGCCAAAACACACTTTCATAACTGCTCTATCAAAAGGAAGGCTTATCTCTCCGAGTTGAATGCACACATCATAAAGAGGTTTCTGAGAATGCTTCTGCCTGGTTTATATGTGAAGATATTTCCTTTTCCACCATAGGCCTCAAAGCGCTCCAAACGAACACTTGCAGATTCTACAAAAAGAGTGTTTCAAAACTGCTCTTTCAAAGGAAGTGTTCAACTCTGTGAGTTGGATTCATACTACACAAAGCAGTTTCACAGAACTCTTCTGTTTAGTTTTTATGGGAAGATATTCCCGTTTCCAACGAAGGCCTGAAAGGGCTCCAAATATCCACTTGCAGATTCTGCAAAAACACAGGTTCAAAACTGCTCTATCAAAAGGAAGGCTTATCTCTCTGAGTTGAATGCACACATCATAAAGGGGTTTCTGAGAATGCTTCTGCCTTGTTTATATATGAAGATATTTCTTTTTCCACCATAGGCCTCAAAGCGCTCCAAATGAACACTTGCAAATTCTACAAAAAGAGTGTTTCATAACTGCTCTAGCAAAGGAAAGGTTCACCTCTGTGAGTTGAACACACACATCACAAAGCAGTTTGTGAGAATGCTTCGGTTTAGTTTTTATGGGAAGATATTCCCGCTTCTAACAAAGGCCTGAAAGAGCTCCAAATATCCACTTGCAGATGCTGCAAAAAGACTCTTTCCAAACTGCTCCATGAAAAAGAAGGTTCAACTCTGTGAGTTGAATGCACACATCATAAAGAAGTTTCAAAGAATGCTTCTGTCTAGGTTTTATGTGAAGATATTTCTTTTTCCACCATAGGCCTCAAAGCGCTCCAAATGAACACTTGCAGATTCTACAAAAAGAGTGTTTCATAACTGCTCTAGCAAAGGAAAGGTTCACCTCTGTGAGTTGAACACACACATCACAAAGCAGTTTGTGAGAATGCTTCTGTCCAGTTTTAATGGGAAGATATTCCCGCTTCTAACAAAGGCCTGAAAGAGCTCCAAATATCCACTTGCAGATGCTGCAAAAAGACTCTTTCCAAACTGCTCCATGAAAAGCAATGTTCAACTCTGTGAGTTGAATGCACACATCATAAAGAAGTTTCAAAGAATGCTTCTGTCTAGGTTTTATGTGAAGATATTTCCTTTTCCACCATAGGCCTCAAAGCGCTCCAAACGAACACTTGCAGATTCTACAAAAAGAGTGTTTCAAAACTGCTCTTTCAAAGGAAGTGTTCAACTCTGTGAGTTGGATTCATACTACACAAAGCAGTTTCACAGAACTCTTCTGTTTAGTTTTTAATGGAAGATATTCCCGTTTCCAACGAAGGCCTGAAAGGGCTCCAAATATCCACTTGCAGATTCTGCAAAAACACAGTTTCAAAACTGCTCTATCAAAAGGAAGGCTTATCTCTCTGAGTTGAATGCACACATCATAAAGAGCTTTCTGAGAATGCTTCTGCCTTGTTTATATATGAAGATATTTCTTTTTCCACCATAGGCCTCAAATCGCTCCAAATGAACACTTGCAGATTCTACAAAAAGAGTGTTTCATAACTGCTCTAGCAAAGGAAAGGTTCACCTCTGTGAGTTGAACACACACATCACAAAGCAGTTTGTGAGAATGCTTCTGTCCAGTTTTTATGGGAAGATATTCCCGCTTCTAACAAAGGCCTGAAAGAGCTCCAAATATCCACTTGCAGATGCTGCAAAAAGACTCTTTCCAAACTGCTCCATGAAAAGGAAAGTTCAACTCTGTGAGTTGAATGCACACATCATAAAGAAGTTTCAAAGAATGCTTCTGTCTAGGTATTATGTGACGATATTTCCTTTTCCACCATAGGCCTCAAAGCGCTCCAAATGAACACATGTAGATTCTACAAAAAGAGTGTTTAAAAGCTGCGCTTTCAAAAGAAGTGTTCAACTCTGTGAGTTGGATTCATACTTCACAAAGCAGTTTCACAGAACGTTTCTGTTTCGTTTTTATGGGAAGATATTCCCGTTTGCAACGAAGGCCTCAAAGGGCTCTAAGTATCCACTTGCAGATTCTGCCAAAACACAGTTTCAAAACTGCTCTATCAAAAGGAAGGCTTATCTCTCCGAGTTGAATGCACACATCATAAAGAGGTTTCTGAGAATGCTTCTGCCTGGTTTATATGTGAAGATATTTCCTTTTCCACCATAGGCCTCAAAGCGCTCCAAACGAACACTTGCAGATTCTACAAAAAGAGTGTTTCAAAACTGCTCTTTCAAAAGAAGTGTTCAACTCTGTGAGTTGGATTCATACTACACAAAGCAGTTTCACAGAACTCTTCTGTTTAGTTTTTATGGGAAGATATTCCCGTTTCCAACGAAGGCCTGAAAGGGCTCCAAATATCCACTTGCAGATTCTGCAAAAACACAGTTTCAAAACTGCTCTATCAAAAGGAAGGCTTATCTCTCTGAGTTGAATGCACACATCATAAAGAGCTTTCTGAGAATGCTTCTGCCTTGTTTATATATGAAGATATTTCTTTTTCCACCATAGGCCTCAAATCGCTCCAAATGAACACTTGCAGATTCTACAAAAAGAGTGTTTCATAACTGCTCTAGCAAAGGAAAGGTTCACCTCTGTGAGTTGAACACACACATCACAAAGCAGTTTGTGAGAATGCTTCTGTCCAGTTTTTATGGGAAGATATTCCCGCTTCTAACAAAGGCCTGAAAGAGCTCCAAATATCCACTTGCAGATGCTGCAAAAAGACTCTTTCCAAACTGCTCCATGAAAAGGAAGGTTCAACTCTGTGAGTTGAATGCACACATCATAAAGAAGTTTCAAAGAATGCTTCTGTCTAGGTATTATGTGACGATATTTCCTTTTCCACCATAGGCCTCAAAGCGCTCCAAATGAACACATGTAGATTCTACAAAAAGAGTGTTTCAAAGCTGCTCTTTCAAAAGAAGTGTTCAACTCTGTGAGTTGGATTCATACTTCACAAAGCAGTTTCACAGAACGTTTCTGTTTCGTTTTTATGGGAAGATATTCCCGTTTGCAACGAAAGCCTGAAAGGGCTCTAAGTATCCACTTGCAGATTCTGCCAAAACACACTTTCAAAACTGCTCTATCAAAAGGAAGGCTTATCTCTCAGAGTTGAATGCACACATCATAAAGAGGTTTCTGAGAATGCTTCTGCCTGGTTTATATGTGAAGATATTTCCTTTTCCACCATAGGCCTCAAAGCGCTCCAAACGAACACTTGCAGATTCTACAAAAAGAGTGTTTCAAAACTGCTCTTTCAAAGAAGTGTTCAACTCTGTGAGTTGGATTCATACTACACAAAGCAGTTTCACAGAACTCTTCTGTTTAGTTTTTATGGGAAGATATTCCCGTTTCCAACGAAAGCCTGAAAGGGCTCCAAATATCCACTTGCAGATTCTGCAAAAACACAGGTTCAAAACTGCTCTATCAAAAGGAAGGCTTATCTCTCTGAGTTGAATGCACACATCATAAAGGGGTTTCTGAGAATGCTTCTGCCTTGTTTATATATGAAGATATTTCTTTTTCCACCATAGGCCTCAAAGCGCTCCAAATGAACACTTGCAGATTCTACAAAAAGAGTGTTTCATAACTGCTCTAGCAAAGGAAAGGTTCACCTCTGTGAGTTGAACACACACATCACAAAGCAGTTTGTGAGAATGCTTCGGTTTAGTTTTTATGGGAAGATATTCCCGCTTCTAACAAAGGCCTGAAAGAGCTCCAAATATCCACTTGCAGATGCTGCAAAAAGACTCTTTCCAAACTGCTCCATGAAAAAGAAGGTTCAACTCTGTGAGTTGAATGCACACATCATAAAGAAGTTTCAAAGAATGCTTCTGTCTAGGTTTTATGTGAAGATATTTCTTTTTCCACCATAGGCCTCAAAGCGCTCCAAATGAACACTTGCAGATTCTACAAAAAGAGTGTTTCATAACTGCTCTAGCAAAGGAAAGGTTCACCTCTGTGAGTTGAACACACACATCACAAAGCAGTTTGTGAGAATGCTTCTGTCCAGTTTTAATGGGAAGATATTCCCGCTTCTAACAAAGGCCTGAAAGAGCTCCAAATATCCACTTGCAGATGCTGCAAAAAGACTCTTTCCAAACTGCTCCATGAAAAGGAATGTTCATCTCTGTGAGTTGAATGCACACATCATAAAGAAGTTTCAAAGAATGCTTCTGTCTAGGTTTTATGTGAAGATATTTCCCTTTCCACCATAGGCCTCAAAGCGCTCCAAATGAACACTTGCAGATTCTACAAAAAGAGTGTTTCAAAGCTGCTCTTTCAAAAGAAGTGTTCAACTCTGTGAGTTGGATTCATACTTCACAAAGCAGTTTCACAGAACGTTTCTGTTTCGTTTTTATGGGAAGATATTCCCGTTTGCAACCAAAGCCTGAAAGGGCTCTAAGTATCCACTTGCAGATTCTGCCAAAACACACTTTCATAACTGCTCTATCAAAAGGAAGGCTTATCTCTCCGAGTTGAATGCACACATCATAAAGAGGTTTCTGAGAATGCTTCTGCCTGGTTTATATGTGAAGATATTTCCTTTTCCACCATAGGCCTCAAAGCGCTCCAAACGAACACTTGCAGATTCTACAAAAAGAGTGTTTCAAAACTGCTCTTTCAAAGGAAGTGTTCAACTCTGTGAGTTGGATTCATACTACACAAAGCAGTTTCACAGAACTCTTCTGTTTAGTTTTTATGGGAAGATATTCCCGTTTCCAACGAAGGCCTGAAAGGGCTCCAAATATCCACTTGCAGATTCTGCAAAAACACAGGTTCAAAACTGCTCTATCAAAAGGAAGGCTTATCTCTCTGAGTTGAATGCACACATCATAAAGGGGTTTCTGAGAATGCTTCTGCCTTGTTTATATATGAAGATATTTCTTTTTCCACCATAGGCCTCAAAGCGCTCCAAATGAACACTTGCAAATTCTACAAACAGAGTGTTTCATAACTGCTCTAGCAAAGGAAAGGTTCACCTCTGTGAGTTGAACACACACATCACAAAGCAGTTTGTGAGAATGCTTCGGTTTAGTTTTTATGGGAAGATATTCCCGCTTCTAACAAAGGCCTGAAAGAGCTCCAAATATCCACTTGCAGATGCTGCAAAAAGACTCTTTCCAAACTGCTCCATGAAAAAGAAGGTTCAACTCTGTGAGTTGAATGCACACATCATAAAGAAGTTTCAAAGAATGCTTCTGTCTAGGTTTTATGTGAAGATATTTCTTTTTCCACCATAGGCCTCAAAGCGCTCCAAATGAACACTTGCAGATTCTACAAAAAGAGTGTTTCATAACTGCTCTAGCAAAGGAAAGGTTCACCTCTGTGAGTTGAACACACACATCACAAAGCAGTTTGTGAGAATGCTTCTGTCCAGTTTTAATGGGAAGATATTCCCGCTTCTAACAAAGGCCTGAAAGAGCTCCAAATATCCACTTGCAGATGCTGCAAAAAGACTCTTTCCAAACTGCTCCATGAAAAGCAATGTTCAACTCTGTGAGTTGAATGCACACATCATAAAGAAGTTTCAAAGAATGCTTCTGTCTAGGTTTTATGTGAAGATATTTCCTTTTCCACCATAGGCCTCAAAGCGCTCCAAACGAACACTTGCAGATTCTACAAAAAGAGTGTTTCAAAACTGCTCTTTCAAAGGAAGTGTTCAACTCTGTGAGTTGGATTCATACTACACAAAGCAGTTTCACAGAACTCTTCTGTTTAGTTTTTAATGGAAGATATTCCCGTTTCCAACGAAGGCCTGAAAGGGCTCCAAATATCCACTTGCAGATTCTGCAAAAACACAGTTTCAAAACTGCTCTATCAAAAGGAAGGCTTATCTCTCTGAGTTGAATGCACACATCATAAAGAGCTTTCTGAGAATGCTTCTGCCTTGTTTATATATGAAGATATTTCTTTTTCCACCATAGGCCTCAAATCGCTCCAAATGAACACTTGCAGATTCTACAAAAAGAGTGTTTCATAACTGCTCTAGCAAAGGAAAGGTTCACCTCTGTGAGTTGAACACACACATCACAAAGCAGTTTGTGAGAATGCTTCTGTCCAGTTTTTATGGGAAGATATTCCCGCTTCTAACAAAGGCCTGAAAGAGCTCCAAATATCCACTTGCAGATGCTGCAAAAAGACTCTTTCCAAACTGCTCCATGAAAAGGAAAGTTCAACTCTGTGAGTTGAATGCACACATCATAAAGAAGTTTCAAAGAATGCTTCTGTCTAGGTATTATGTGACGATATTTCCTTTTCCACCATAGGCCTCAAAGCGCTCCAAATGAACACATGTAGATTCTACAAAAAGAGTGTTTAAAAGCTGCGCTTTCAAAAGAAGTGTTCAACTCTGTGAGTTGGATTCATACTTCACAAAGCAGTTTCACAGAACGTTTCTGTTTCGTTTTTATGGGAAGATATTCCCGTTTGCAACGAAGGCCTCAAAGGGCTCTAAGTATCCACTTGCAGATTCTGCCAAAACACAGTTTCAAAACTGCTCTATCAAAAGGAAGGCTTATCTCTCCGAGTTGAATGCACACATCATAAAGAGGTTTCTGAGAATGCTTCTGCCTGGTTTATATGTGAAGATATTTCCTTTTCCACCATAGGCCTCAAAGCGCTCCAAACGAACACTTGCAGATTCTACAAAAAGAGTGTTTCAAAACTGCTCTTTCAAAAGAAGTGTTCAACTCTGTGAGTTGGATTCATACTACACAAAGCAGTTTCACAGAACTCTTCTGTTTAGTTTTTATGGGAAGATATTCCCGTTTCCAACGAAGGCCTGAAAGGGCTCCAAATATCCACTTGCAGATTCTGCAAAAACACAGTTTCAAAACTGCTCTATCAAAAGGAAGGCTTATCTCTCTGAGTTGAATGCACACATCATAAAGAGCTTTCTGAGAATGCTTCTGCCTTGTTTATATATGAAGATATTTCTTTTTCCACCATAGGCCTCAAATCGCTCCAAATGAACACTTGCAGATTCTACAAAAAGAGTGTTTCATAACTGCTCTAGCAAAGGAAAGGTTCACCTCTGTGAGTTGAACACACACATCACAAAGCAGTTTGTGAGAATGCTTCTGTCCAGTTTTTATGGGAAGATATTCCCGCTTCTAACAAAGGCCTGAAAGAGCTCCAAATATCCACTTGCAGATGCTGCAAAAAGACTCTTTCCAAACTGCTCCATGAAAAGGAAGGTTCAACTCTGTGAGTTGAATGCACACATCATAAAGAAGTTTCAAAGAATGCTTCTGTCTAGGTATTATGTGACGATATTTCCTTTTCCACCATAGGCCTCAAAGCGCTCCAAATGAACACATGTAGATTCTACAAAAAGAGTGTTTCAAAGCTGCTCTTTCAAAAGAAGTGTTCAACTCTGTGAGTTGGATTCATACTTCACAAAGCAGTTTCACAGAACGTTTCTGTTTCGTTTTTATGGGAAGATATTCCCGTTTGCAACGAAAGCCTGAAAGGGCTCTAAGTATCCACTTGCAGATTCTGCCAAAACACACTTTCAAAACTGCTCTATCAAAAGGAAGGCTTATCTCTCAGAGTTGAATGCACACATCATAAAGAGGTTTCTGAGAATGCTTCTGCCTGGTTTATATGTGAAGATATTTCCTTTTCCACCATAGGCCTCAAAGCGCTCCAAACGAACACTTGCAGATTCTACAAAAAGAGTGTTTCAAAACTGCTCTTTCAAAGGAAGTGTTCAACTCTGTGAGTTGGATTCATACTACACAAAGCAGTTTCACAGAACTCTTCTGTTTAGTTTTTATGGGAAGATATTCCCGTTTCCAACGAAAGCCTGAAAGGGCTCCAAATATCCACTTGCAGATTCTGCAAAAACACAGGTTCAAAACTGCTCTATCAAAAGGAAGGCTTATCTCTCTGAGTTGAATGCACACATCATAAAGGGGTTTCTGAGAATGCTTCTGCCTTGTTTATATATGAAGATATTTCTTTTTCCACCATAGGCCTCAAAGCGCTCCAAATGAACACTTGCAGATTCTACAAAAAGAGTGTTTCATAACTGCTCTAGCAAAGGAAAGGTTCACCTCTGTGAGTTGAACACACACATCACAAAGCAGTTTGTGAGAATGCTTCGGTTTAGTTTTTATGGGAAGATATTCCCGCTTCTAACAAAGGCCTGAAAGAGCTCCAAATATCCACTTGCAGATGCTGCAAAAAGACTCTTTCCAAACTGCTCCATGAAAAAGAAGGTTCAACTCTGTGAGTTGAATGCACACATCATAAAGAAGTTTCAAAGAATGCTTCTGTCTAGGTTTTATGTGAAGATATTTCTTTTTCCACCATAGGCCTCAAAGCGCTCCAAATGAACACTTGCAGATTCTACAAAAAGAGTGTTTCATAACTGCTCTAGCAAAGGAAAGGTTCACCTCTGTGAGTTGAACACACACATCACAAAGCAGTTTGTGAGAATGCTTCTGTCCAGTTTTAATGGGAAGATATTCCCGCTTCTAACAAAGGCCTGAAAGAGCTCCAAATATCCACTTGCAGATGCTGCAAAAAGACTCTTTCCAAACTGCTCCATGAAAAGGAAAGTTCAACTCTGTGAGTTGAATGCACACATCATAAAGAAGTTTCAAAGAATGCTTCTGTCTAGGTATTATGTGACGATATTTCCTTTTCCACCATAGGCCTCAAAGCGCTCCAAATGAACACATGTAGATTCTACAAAAAGAGTGTTTAAAAGCTGCGCTTTCAAAAGAAGTGTTCAACTCTGTGAGTTGGATTCATACTTCACAAAGCAGTTTCACAGAACGTTTCTGTTTCGTTTTTATGGGAAGATATTCCCGTTTGCAACGAAGGCCGGAAAGGGCTCTAAGTATCCACTTGCAGATTCTGCCAAAACACAGTTTCAAAACTGCTCTATCAAAAGGAAGGCTTATCTCTCCGAGTTGAATGCACACATCATAAAGAGGTTTCTGAGAATGCTTCTGCCTGGTTTATATGTGAAGATATTTCCTTTTCCACCATAGGCCTCAAAGCGCTCCAAACGAACACTTGCAGATTCTACAAAAAGAGTGTTTCAAAACTGCTCTTTCAAAAGAAGTGTTCAACTCTGTGAGTTGGATTCATACTACACAAAGCAGTTTCACAGAACTCTTCTGTTTAGTTTTTATGGGAAGATATTCCCGTTTCCAACGAAGGCCTGAAAGGGCTCCAAATATCCACTTGCAGATTCTGCAAAAACACAGTTTCAAAACTGCTCTATCAAAAGGAAGGCTTATCTCTCTGAGTTGAATGCACACATCATAAAGAGCTTTCTGAGAATGCTTCTGCCTTGTTTATATATGAAGATATTTCTTTTTCCACCATAGGCCTCAAATCGCTCCAAATGAACACTTGCAGATTCTACAAAAAGAGTGTTTCATAACTGCTCTAGCAAAGGAAAGGTTCACCTCTGTGAGTTGAACACACACATCACAAAGCAGTTTGTGAGAATACTTCTGTCCAGTTTTCATGGGAAGATATTCCCGCTTCTAACAAAGGCCTGAAAGAGCTCCAAATATCCACTTGCAGATGCTGCAAAAAGACTCTTTCCAAACTGCTCCATGAAAAGGAAGGTTCAACTCTGTGAGTTGAATGCACACATCATAAAGAAGTTTCAAAGAATGCTTCTGTCTAGGTATTATGTGACGATATTTCCTTTTCCACCATAGGCCTCAAAGCGCTCCAAATGAACACATGTAGATTCTACAAAAGGAGTGTTTCAAAGCTGCTCTTTCAAAAGAAATGTTCAACTCTGTGAGTTGGATTCATACTTCACAAAGCAGTTTCACAGAACGTTTCTGTTTCGTTTTTATGGGAAGATATTCCCGTTTGCAACGAAGGCCTGAAAGGGCTCTAAGTATCCACTTGCAGATTCTGCCAAAACACAGTTTCAAAACTGCTCTATCAAAAGGAAGGCTTATCTCTCCGAGTTGAATGCACACATCATAAAGAGGTTTCTGAGAATGCTTCTGCCTGGTTTATATGTGAAGATATTTCCTTTTCCACCATAGGCCTCAAAGCGCTCCAAACGAACACTTGCAGATTCTACAAAAAGAGTGTTTCAAAACTGCTCTTTCAAAGGAAGTGTTCAACTCTGTGAGTTGGATTCATACTACACAAAGCAGTTTCACAGAACTCTTCTGTTTAGTTTTTATGGGAAGATATTCCCGTTTCCAACGAAGGCCTGAAAGGGCTCCAAATATCCACTTGCAGATTCTGCAAAAATACATTTTCAAAACTGCTCTATCAAAAGGAAGGATTATCTCTCTGAGTTGAATGCACACATCATAAAGAGCTTTCTGAGAATGCTTCTGCCTTGTTTATATATGAAGATATTTCTTTTTCCACCATAGGCCTCAAATCGCTCCAAATGAACACTTGCAGATTCTACAAAAAGAGTGTTTCATAACTGCTCTAGCAAAGGAAAGGTTCACCTCTGTGAGTTGAACACACACATCTCAAAGCAGTTTGTGAGAATGCTTCGGTTTAGTTTTTATGGGAAGATATTCCCGCTTCTAACAAAGGCCTGAAAGAGCTCCAAATATCCACTTGCAGATGCTGCAAAAAGACTCTTTCCAAACTGCTCCATGAAAAAGAAGGTTCAACTCTGTGAGTTGAATGCACACATCAAAAAGAAGTTTCAAAGAATGCTTCTGTCTAGGTTTTATGTGAAGATATTTCTTTTTCCACCATAGGCCTCAAAGCGCTCCAAATGAACACTTGCAGATTCTGCAAAAAGAGTGTTTCATAACTGCTCTAGCAAAGGAAAGGTTCACCTCTGTGAGTTGAACACACACATCACAAAGCAGTTTGTGAGAATGCTTCTGTCCAGTTTTAATGGGAAGATATTCCCGCTTCTAACAAAGGCCTGAAAGAGCTCCAAATATCCACTTGCAGATGCTGCAAAAAGACTCTTTCCAAACTGCTCCATGAAAAAGAAGGTTCAACTCTGTGAGTTGAATGCACACATCATAAAGAAGTTTCAAAGAATGCTTCTGTCTAGGTTTTATGTGAAGATATTTCTTTTTCCACCATAGGCCTCAAAGCGCTCCAAATGAACACTTGCAGATTCTGCAAAAAGAGTGTTTCATAACTGCTCTAGCAAAGGAAAGGTTCACCTCTGTGAGTTGAACACACACATCACAAAGCAGTTTGTGAGAATGCTTCTGTCCAGTTTTAATGGGAAGATATTCCCGCTTCTAACAAAGGCCTGAAAGAGCTCCAAATATCCACTTGCAGATGCTGCAAAAAGACTCTTTCCAAACTGCTCCATGAAAAGGAATGTTCAACTCTGTGAGTTGAATGCACACATCATAAAGAAGTTTCAAAGAATGCTTCTGTCTAGGTTTTATGTGAAGATATTTCCTTTTCCACCATAGGCCTCAAAGCGCTCCAAATGAACACTTGCAGATTCTACAAAAAGAGTGTTTCAAAGCTGCTCTTTCAAAAGAAGTGTTCAACTCTGTGAGTTGGATTCATACTTCACAAAGGAGTTTCACAGAACGCTTCTGTTTAGTTTTTATGGGAAGATATTCCCGTTTCCAACGAACGCCTGAAAGGGCTCCAAATATACACTTGCAGATTGTGCAAAAACACAGTTGCAAAACTGCTCTATCAAAAGGAAGGCTTATCTCTCCGAGTTGAATGCACACATCATAAAGAGGTTTCTGAGAATGCTTCTGCCTGGATTATATGTGAAGATATTTCCTTTTCCACCATAGGCCTCAAAGCGCTCCAAACGAACACTTGCAGATTCTACAAAAAGAGTGTTTCAAAACTGCTCTTTGAAAGGAAGTGTTCAACTCTGTGAGTTGGATTCATACTACACAAAGCAGTTTCACAGAACTCTTCTGTTTAGTTTTTAATGGAAGATATTCCCGTTTCCAACGAAGGCCTGAAAGGGCTCCAAATATCCACTTGCAGATTCTGCAAAAACACAGTTTCAAAACTGCTCTATCAAAAGGAAGGCTTATCTCTCTGAGTTGAATGCACACATCATAAAGAGCTTTCTGAGAATGCTTCTGCCTTGTTTATATATGAAGATATTTCTTTTTCCACCATAGGCCTCAAATCGCTCCAAATGAACACTTGCAGATTCTACAAAAAGAGTGTTTCATAACTGCTCTAGCAAAGGAAAGGTTCACCTCTGTGAGTTGAACACACACATCACAAAGCAGTTTGTGAGAATGCTTCTGTCCAGTTTTTATGGGAAGATATTCCCGCTTCTAACGAAGGCCTGAAAGAGCTCCAAATATCCACTTGCAGATGCTGCAAAAAGACTCTTTCCAAACTGCTCCATGAAAAAGAAGGTTCAACTCTGTGAGTTGAATGCACACATCATAAAGAAGTTTCAAAGAATGCTTCTGTCTAGGTTTTATGTGACGATATTTCCTTTTCCACCATAGGCCTCAAAGCGCTCCAAATGAACACATGTAGATTCTACAAAAAGAGTGTTTCAAAGCTGCTCTTTCAAAAGAAGTGTTCAACTCTGTGAGTTGGATTCATACTTCACAAAGCAGTTTCACAGAACATTTCTGTTTCGTTTTTATCAGAAGATATTCCCGTTTGCAACGAAGGCCTGAAAGGGCTCCAAGTATCCACTTGCAGATTCTGCCAAAACACAGTTTCAAAACTGCTCTATCAAAAGGAAGGCTTATCTCTCCGAGTTGAATGCACACATCATAAAGAGGTTTCTGAGAATGCTTCTGCCTGGTTTATATGTGAAGATATTTCCTTTTCCACCATAGGCCTCAAAGCGCTCCAAACGAACACTTGCAGATTCTACAAAAAGAGTGTTTCAAAACTGCTCTTTCAAAAGAAGTGTTCAACTCTGTGAGTTGGATTCATACTACACAAAGCAGTTTCACAGAACTCTTCTGTTTAGTTTTTATGGGAAGATATTCCCGTTTCCAACGAAGGCCTGAAAGGGCTCCAAATATCCACTTGCAGATTCTGCAAAAACACAGGTTCAAAACTGCTCTATCAAAAGGAAGGCTTATCTCTCTGAGTTGAATGCACATATCATAAAGGGGTTTCTGAGAATGCTTCTGCCTTGTTTATATATGAAGATATTTCTTTTTCCACCATAGGCCTCCAAGCGCTCCAAATGAACACTTGCAGATTCTACAAAAAGAGTGTTTCATAACTGCTCTAGCAAAGGAAAGGTTCACCTCTGTGAGTTGAACACACACATCACAAAGCAGTTTGTGAGAATGCTTCGGTTTAGTTTTTATGGGAAGATATTCCCGCTTCTAACAAAGGCCTGAAAGAGCTCCAAATATCCACTTGCAGATGCTGCAAAAAGACTCTTTCCAAACTGCTCCATGAAAAAGAAGGTTCAACTCTGTGAGTTGAATGCACACATCATAAAGAAGTTTCAAAGAATGCTTCTGTCTAGGTTTTATGTGAAGATATTTCTTTTTCCACCATAGGCCTCAAAGCGCTCCAAATGAACACTTGCAGATTCTACAAAAAGAGTGTTTCATAACTGCTCTAGCAAAGGAAAGGTTCACCTCTGTGAGTTGAACACACACATCACAAAGCAGTTTGTGAGAATGCTTCTGTCCAGTTTTAATGGGAAGATATTCCCGCTTCTAACAAAGGCCTGAAAGAGCTCCAAATATCCACTTGCAGATGCTGCAAAAAGACTCTTTCCAAACTGCTCCATGAAAAGGAATGTTCATCTCTGTGAGTTGAATGCACACATCATAAAGAAGTTTCAAAGAATGCTTCTGTCTAGGTTTTATGTGAAGATATTTCCCTTTCCACCATAGGCCTCAAAGCGCTCCAAATGAACACTTGCAGATTCTACAAAAAGAGTGTTTCAAAGCTGCTCTTTCAAAAGAAGTGTTCAACTCTGTGAGTTGGATTCATACTTCACAAAGCAGTTTCACAGAACGTTTCTGTTTCGTTTTTATCAGAAGATATTCCCGTTTGCAACCAAAGCCTGAAAGGGCTCTAAGTATCCACTTGCAGATTCTGCCAAAACACACTTTCATAACTGCTCTATCAAAAGGAAGGCTTATCTCTCCGAGTTGAATGCACACATCATAAAGAGGTTTCTGAGAATGCTTCTGCCTGGTTTATATGTGAAGATATGTCCTTTTCCACCATAGGCCTCAAAGCGCTCCAAACGAACACTTGCAGATTCTACAAAAAGAGTGTTTCAAAACTGCTCTTTGAAAGGAAGTGTTCAACTCTGTGAGTTGGATTCATACTACACAAAGCAGTTTCACAGAACTCTTCTGTTTAGTTTTTAATGGAAGATATTCCCGTTTCCAACGAAGGCCTGAAAGGGCTCCAAATATCCACTTGCAGATTCTGCAAAAACACAGTTTCAAAACTGCTCTATCAAAAGGAAGGCTTATCTCTCTGAGTTGAATGCACACATCATAAAGAGCTTTCTGAGAATGCTTCTGCCTTGTTTATATATGCAGATATTTCTTTTTCCACCATAGGCCTCAAATCGCTCCAAATGAACACTTGCAGATTCTACAAAAAGGGTGTTTCATAACTGCTCTAGCAAAGGAAAGGTTCACCTCTGTGAGTTGAACACACACATCACAAAGCAGTTTGTGAGAATGCTTCTGTCCAGTTTTTATGGGAAGATATTCCCGCTTCTAACAAAGGCCTGAAAGAGCTCCAAATATCCACTTGCAGATGCTGCAAAAAGACTCTTTCCAAACTGCTCCATGAAAAGGAAGGTTCAACTCTGTGAGTTGAATGCACACATCATAAAGAAGTTTCAAAGAATGCTTCTGTCTAGGTATTATGTGACGATATTTCCTTTTCCACCATAGGCCTCAAAGCGCTCCAAATGAACACATGTAGATTCTACAAAAAGAGTGTTTCAAAGCTGCTCTTTCAAAAGAAGTGTTCAACTCTGTGAGTTGGATTCATACTTCACAAAGCAGTTTCACAGAACGTTTCTGTTTCGTTTTTATCAGAAGATATTCCCGTTTGCAACGAAGGCCTGAAAGGGCTCCAAGTATCCACTTGCAGATTCTGCCAAAACACAGTTTCAAAACTGCTCTATCAAAAGGAAGGCTTATCTCTCCGAGTTGAATGCACACATCATAAATAGGTTTCTGAGAATGCTTCTGCCTGGTTTATATGTGAAGATATTTCCTTTTCCACCATAGGCCTCAAAGCGCTCCAAACGAACACTTGCAGATTCTACAAAAAGAGTGTTTCAAAACTGCTCTTTCAAAAGAAGTGTTCAACTCTGTGAGTTGGATTCATACTACACAAAGCAGTTTCACAGAACTCTTCTGTTTAGTTTTTATGGGAAGATATTCCCGTTTCCAACGAAGGCCTGAAAGGGCTCCAAATATCCACTTGCAGATTCTGCAAAAACACAGGTTCAAAACTGCTCTATCAAAAGGAAGGCTTATCTCTCTGAGTTGAATGCACATATCATAAAGGGGTTTCTGAGAATGCTTCTGCCTTGTTTATATATGAAGATATTTCTTTTTCCACCATAGGCCTCAAAGCGCTCCAAATGAACACTTGCAGATTCTACAAAAAGAGTGTTTCATAACTGCTCTAGCAAAGGAAAGGTTCACCTCTGTGAGTTGAACACACACATCACAAAGCAGTTTGTGAGAATGCTTCTGTCCAGTTTTAATGGGAAGATATTCCCGCTTCTAACAAAGGCCTGAAAGAGCTCCAAATATCCACTTGCAGATGCTGCAAAAAGACTCTTTCCAAACTGCTCCATGAAAAGCAATGTTCAACTCTGTGAGTTGAATGCACACATCATAAAGAAGTTTCAAAGAATGCTTCTGTCTAGGTTTTATGTGAAGATATTTCCTTTTCCACCATAGGCCTCAAAGCGCTCCAAACGAACACTTGCAGATTCTACAAAAAGAGTGTTTCAAAACTGCTCTTTGAAAGGAAGTGTTCAACTCTGTGAGTTGGATTCATACTACACAAAGCAGTTTCACAGAACTCTTCTGTTTAGTTTTTAATGGAAGATATTCCCGTTTCCAACGAAGGCCTGAAAGGGCTCCAAATATCCACTTGCAGATTCTGCAAAAACACAGTTTCAAAACTGCTCTATCAAAAGGAAGGCTTATCTCTCTGAGTTGAATGCACACATCATAAAGAGCTTTCTGAGAATGCTTCTGCCTTGTTTATATATGAAGATATTTCTTTTTCCACCATAGGCCTCAAATCGCTCCAAATGAACACTTGCAGATTCTACAAAAAGAGTGTTTCATAACTGCTCTAGCAAAGGAAAGGTTCACCTCTGTGAGTTGAACACACACATCACAAAGCAGTTTGTGAGAAGGCTTCTGTCCAGTTTTTATGGGAAGATATTCCCGCTTCTAACAAAGGCCTGAAAGAGCTCCAAATATCCACTTGCAGATGCTGCAAAAAGACTCTTTCCAAACTGCTCCATGAAAAGGAAGGTTCAACTCTGTGAGTTGAATGCACACATCATAAAGAAGTTTCAAAGAATGCTTCTGTCTAGGTATTATGTGACGATATTTCCTTTTCCACCATAGGCCTCAAAGCGCTCCAAATGAACACATGTAGATTCTACAAAAGGAGTGTTTCAAAGCTGCTCTTTCAAAAGAAATGTTCAACTCTGTGAGTTGGATTCATACTTCACAAAGCAGTTTCACAGAACGTTTCTGTTTCGTTTTTATGGGAAGATATTCCCGTTTGCAACGAAGGCCTGAAAGGGCTCTAAGTATCCACTTGCAGATTCTGCCAAAACACAGTTTCAAAACTGCTCTATCAAAAGGAAGGCTTATCTCTCCGAGTTGAATGCACACATCATAAAGAGGTTTCTGAGAATGCTTCTGCCTGGTTTATATGTGAAGATATTTCCTTTTCCACCATAGGCCTCAAAGCGCTCCAAACGAACACTTGCAGATTCTACAAAAAGAGTGTTTCAAAACTGCTCTTTCAAAGGAAGTGTTCAACTCTGTGAGTTGGATTCATACTACACAAAGCAGTTTCACAGAACTCTTCTGTTTAGTTTTTATGGGAAGATATTCCCGTTTCCAACGAAGGCCTGAAAGGGCTCCAAATATCCACTTGCAGATTCTGCAAAAATACAGTTTCAAAACTGCTCTATCAAAAGGAAGGCTTATCTCTCTGAGTTGAATGCACACATCATAAAGAGCTTTCTGAGAATGCTTCTGCCTTGTTTATATATGAAGATATTTCTTTTTCCACCATAGGCCTCAAATCGCTCCAAATGAACACTTGCAGATTCTACAAAAAGAGTGTTTCATAACTGCTCTAGCAAAGGAAAGGTTCACCTCTGTGAGTTGAACACACACATCTCAAAGCAGTTTGTGAGAATGCTTCGGTTTAGTTTTTATGGGAAGATATTGCCGCTTCTAACAAAGGCCTGAAAGAGCTCCAAATATCCACTTGCAGATGCTGCAAAAAGACTCTTTCCAAACTGCTCCATGAAAAAGAAGGTTCAACTCTGTGAGTTGAATGCACACATCATAAAGAAGTTTCAAAGAATGCTTCTGTCTAGGTTTTATGTGAAGATATTTCTTTTTCCACCATAGGCCTCAAAGCGCTCCAAATGAACACTTGCAGATTCTGCAAAAAGAGTGTTTCATAACTGCTCTAGCAAAGGAAAGGTTCACCTCTGTGAGTTGAACACACACATCACAAAGCAGTTTGTGAGAATGCTTCTGTCCAGTTTTAATGGGAAGATATTCCCGCTTCTAACAAAGGCCTGAAAGAGCTCTAAATATCCACTTGCAGATGCTGCAAAAAGACTCTTTCCAAACTGCTCCATGAAAAAGAAGGTTCAACTCTGTGAGTTGAATGCACACATCATAAAGAAGTTTCAAAGAATGCTTCTGTCTAGGTTTTATGTGAAGATATTTCTTTTTCCACCATAGGCCTCAAAGCGCTCCAAATGAACACTTGCAGATTCTGCAAAAAGAGTGTTTCATAACTGCTCTAGCAAAGGAAAGGTTCACCTCTGTGAGTTGAACACACACATCACAAAGCAGTTTGTGAGAATGCTTCTGTCCAGTTTTAATGGGAAGATATTCCCGCTTCTAACAAAGGCCTGAAAGAGCTCCAAATATCCACTTGCAGATGCTGCAAAAAGACTCTTTCCAAACTGCTCCATGAAAAGGAATGTTCAACTCTGTGAGTTGAATGCACACATCATAAAGAAGTTTCAAAGAATGCTTCTGTCTAGGTTTTATGTGAAGATATTTCCTTTTCCACCATAGGCCTCAAAGCGCTCCAAATGAACACTTGCAGATTCTACAAAAAGAGTGTTTCAAAGCTGCTCTTTCAAAAGAAGTGTTCAACTCTGTGAGTTGGATTCATACTTCACAAAGGAGTTTCACAGAACGCTTCTGTTTAGTTTTTATGGGAAGATATTCCCGTTTCCAACGAACGCCTGAAAGGGCTCCAAATATACACTTGCAGATTCTGCAAAAACACAGTTGCAAAACTGCTCTATCAAAAGGAAGGCTTATCTCTCCGAGTTGAATGCACACATCATAAAGAGGTTTCTGAGAATGCTTCTGCCTGGATTATATGTGAAGATATTTCCTTTTCCACCATAGGCCTCAAAGCGCTCCAAACGAACACTTGCAGATTCTACAAAAAGAGTGTTTCAAAACTGCTCTTTGAAAGGAAGTGTTCAACTCTGTGAGTTGGATTCATACTACACAAAGCAGTTTCACAGAACTCTTCTGTTTAGTTTTTAATGGAAGATATTCCCGTTTCCAACGAAGGCCTGAAAGGGCTCCAAATATCCACTTGCAGATTCTGCAAAAACACAGTTTCAAAACTGCTCTATCAAAAGGAAGGCTTATCTCTCTGAGTTGAATGCACACATCATAAAGAGCTTTCTGAGAATGCTTCTGCCTTGTTTATATATGAAGATATTTCTTTTTCCACCATAGGCCTCAAATCGCTCCAAATGAACACTTGCAGATTCTACAAAAAGAGTGTTTCATAACTGCTCTAGCAAAGGAAAGGTTCACCTCTGTGAGTTGAACACACACATCACAAAGCAGTTTGTGAGAATGCTTCTGTCCAGTTTTTATGGGAAGATATTCCCGCTTCTAACAAAGGCCTGAAAGAGCTCCAAATATCCACTTGCAGATGCTGCAAAAAGACTCTTTCCAAACTGCTCCATGAAAGGGAAGGTTCAACTCTGTGAGTTGAATGCACACATCATAAAGAAGTTTCAAAGAATGCTTCTGTCTAGGTATTATGTGACGATATTTCCTTTTCCACCATAGGCCTCAAAGCGCTCCAAATGAACACATGTAGATTCTACAAAAAGAGTGTTTCAAAGCTGCTCTTTCAAAAGAAGTGTTCAACTCTGTGAGTTGGATTCATACTTCACAAAGCAGTTTCACAGAACATTTCTGTTTCGTTTTTATCAGAAGATATTCCCGTTTGCAACGAAGGCCTGAAAGGGCTCCAAGTATCCACTTGCAGATTCTGCCAAAACACAGTTTCAAAACTGCTCTATCAAAAGGAAGGCTTATCTCTCCGAGTTGAATGCACACATCATAAAGAGGTTTCTGAGAATGCTTCTGCCTGGTTTATATGTGAAGATATTTCCTTTTCCACCATAGGCCTCAAAGCGCTCCAAACGAACACTTGCAGATTCTACAAAAAGAGTGTTTCAAAACTGCTCTTTCAAAAGAAGTGTTCAACTCTGTGAGTTGGATTCATACTACACAAAGCAGTTTCACAGAACTCTTCTGTTTAGTTTTTATGGGAAGATATTCCCGTTTCCAACGAAGGCCTGAAAGGGCTCCAAATATCCACTTGCAGATTCTGCAAAAACACAGGTTCAAAACTGCTCTATCAAAAGGAAGGCTTATCTCTCTGAGTTGAATGCACATATCATAAAGGGGTTTCTGAGAATGCTTCTGCCTTGTTTATATATGAAGATATTTCTTTTTCCACCATAGGCCTCAAAGCGCTCCAAATGAACACTTGCAGATTCTACAAAAAGAGTGTTTCATAACTGCTCTAGCAAAGGAAAGGTTCACCTCTGTGAGTTGAACACACACATCACAAAGCAGTTTGTGAGAATGCTTCGGTTTAGTTTTTATGGGAAGATATTCCCGCTTCTAACAAAGGCCTGAAAGAGCTCCAAATATCCACTTGCAGATGCTGCAAAAAGACTCTTTCCAAACTGCTCCATGAAAAAGAAGGTTCAACTCTGTGAGTTGAATGCACACATCATAAAGAAGTTTCAAAGAATGCTTCTGTCTAGGTTTTATGTGAAGATATTTCTTTTTCCACCATAGGCCTCAAAGCGCTCCAAATGAACACTTGCAGATTCTACAAAAAGAGTGTTTCATAACTGCTCTAGCAAAGGAAAGGTTCACCTCTGTGAGTTGAACACACACATCACAAAGCAGTTTGTGAGAATGCTTCTGTCCAGTTTTAATGGGAAGATATTCCCGCTTCTAACAAAGGCCTGAAAGAGCTCCAAATATCCACTTGCAGATGCTGCAAAAAGACTCTTTCCAAACTGCTCCATGAAAAGGAATGTTCAACTCTGTGAGTTGAATGCACACATCATAAAGAAGTTTCAAAGAATGCTTCTGTCTAGGTTTTATGTGAAGATATTTCCTTTTCCACCATAGGCCTCAAAGCGCTCCAAATGAACACTTGCAGATTCTACAAAAAGAGTGTTTCAAAGCTGCTCTTTCAAAAGAAGTGTTCAACTCTGTGAGTTGGATTCATACTTCACAAAGGAGTTTCACAGAACGCTTCTGTTTAGTTTTTATGGGAAGATATTCCCGTTTCCAACGAACGCCTGAAAGGGCTCCAAATATACACTTGCAGATTCTGCAAAAACACAGTTGCAAAACTGCTCTATCAAAAGGAAGGCTTATCTCTCCGAGTTGAATGCACACATCATAAAGAGGTTTCTGAGAATGCTTCTGCCTGGATTATATGTGAAGATATTTCCTTTTCCACCATAGGCCTCAAAGCGCTCCAAACGAACACTTGCAGATTCTACAAAAAGAGTGTTTCAAAACTGCTCTTTGAAAGGAAGTGTTCAACTCTGTGAGTTGGATTCATACTACACAAAGCAGTTTCACAGAACTCTTCTGTTTAGTTTTTAATGGAAGATATTCCCGTTTCCAACGAAGGCCTGAAAGGGCTCCAAATATCCACTTGCAGATTCTGCAAAAACACAGTTTCAAAACTGCTCTATCAAAAGGAAGGCTTATCTCTCTGAGTTGAATGCACACATCATAAAGAGCTTTCTGAGAATGCTTCTGCCTTGTTTATATATGAAGATATTTCTTTTTCCACCATAGGCCTCAAATCGCTCCAAATGAACACTTGCAGATTCTACAAAAAGAGTGTTTCATAACTGCTCTAGCAAAGGAAAGGTTCACCTCTGTGAGTTGAACACACACATCACAAAGCAGTTTGTGAGAATGCTTCTGTCCAGTTTTTATGGGAAGATATTCCCGCTTCTAACAAAGGCCTGAAAGAGCTCCAAATATCCACTTGCAGATGCTGCAAAAAGACTCTTTCCAAACTGCTCCATGAAAGGGAAGGTTCAACTCTGTGAGTTGAATGCACACATCATAAAGAAGTTTCAAAGAATGCTTCTGTCTAGGTATTATGTGACGATATTTCCTTTTCCACCATAGGCCTCAAAGCGCTCCAAATGAACACATGTAGATTCTACAAAAAGAGTGTTTCAAAGCTGCTCTTTCAAAAGAAGTGTTCAACTCTGTGAGTTGGATTCATACTTCACAAAGCAGTTTCACAGAACATTTCTGTTTCGTTTTTATCAGAAGATATTCCCGTTTGCAACGAAGGCCTGAAAGGGCTCCAAGTATCCACTTGCAGATTCTGCCAAAACACAGTTTCAAAACTGCTCTATCAAAAGGAAGGCTTATCTCTCCGAGTTGAATGCACACATCATAAAGAGGTTTCTGAGAATGCTTCTGCCTGGTTTATATGTGAAGATATTTCCTTTTCCACCATAGGCCTCAAAGCGCTCCAAACGAACACTTGCAGATTCTACAAAAAGAGTGTTTCAAAACTGCTCTTTCAAAAGAAGTGTTCAACTCTGTGAGTTGGATTCATACTACACAAAGCAGTTTCACAGAACTCTTCTGTTTAGTTTTTATGGGAAGATATTCCCGTTTCCAACGAAGGCCTGAAAGGGCTCCAAATATCCACTTGCAGATTCTGCAAAAACACAGGTTCAAAACTGCTCTATCAAAAGGAAGGCTTATCTCTCTGAGTTGAATGCACATATCATAAAGGGGTTTCTGAGAATGCTTCTGCCTTGTTTATATATGAAGATATTTCTTTTTCCACCATAGGCCTCAAAGCGCTCCAAATGAACACTTGCAGATTCTACAAAAAGAGTGTTTCATAACTGCTCTAGCAAAGGAAAGGTTCACCTCTGTGAGTTGAACACACACATCACAAAGCAGTTTGTGAGAATGCTTCGGTTTAGTTTTTATGGGAAGATATTCCCGCTTCTAACAAAGGCCTGAAAGAGCTCCAAATATCCACTTGCAGATGCTGCAAAAAGACTCTTTCCAAACTGCTCCATGAAAAAGAAGGTTCAACTCTGTGAGTTGAATGCACACATCATAAAGAAGTTTCAAAGAATGCTTCTGTCTAGGTTTTATGTGAAGATATTTCTTTTTCCACCATAGGCCTCAAAGCGCTCCAAATGAACACTTGCAGATTCTACAAAAAGAGTGTTTCATAACTGCTCTAGCAAAGGAAAGGTTCACCTCTGTGAGTTGAACACACACATCACAAAGCAGTTTGTGAGAATGCTTCTGTCCAGTTTTAATGGGAAGATATTCCCGCTTCTAACAAAGGCCTGAAAGAGCTCCAAATATCCACTTGCAGATGCTGCAAAAAGACTCTTTCCAAACTGCTCCATGAAAAGGAATGTTCATCTCTGTGAGTTGAATGCACACATCATAAAGAAGTTTCAAAGAATGCTTCTGTCTAGGTTTTATGTGAAGATATTTCCCTTTCCACCATAGGCCTCAAAGCGCTCCAAATGAACACTTGCAGATTCTACAAAAAGAGTGTTTCAAAGCTGCTCTTTCAAAAGAAGTGTTCAACTCTGTGAGTTGGATTCATACTTCACAAAGCAGTTTCACAGAACGTTTCTGTTTCGTTTTTATGGGAAGATATTCCCGTTTGCAACCAAAGCCTGAAAGGGCTCTAAGTATCCACTTGCAGATTCTGCCAAAACACACTTTCATAACTGCTCTATCAAAAGGAAGGCTTATCTCTCCGAGTTGAATGCACACATCATAAAGAGGTTTCTGAGAATGCTTCTGCCTGGTTTATATGTGAAGATATTTCCTTTTCCACCATAGGCCTCAAAGCGCTCCAAACGAACACTTGCAGATTCTACAAAAAGAGTGTTTCAAAACTGCTCTTTCAAAGGAAGTGTTCAACTCTGTGAGTTGGATTCATACTACACAAAGTAGTTTCACAGAACTCTTCTGTTTAGTTTTTATGGGAAGATATTCCCGTTTCCAACGAAGGCCTGAAAGGGCTCCAAATATCCACTTGCAGATTCTGCAAAAACACAGGTTCAAAACTGCTCTATCAAAAGGAAGGCTTATCTCTCTGAGTTGAATGCACACATCATAAAGAGCTTTCTGAGAATGCTTCTGCCTTGTTTATATATGAAGATATTTCTTTTTCCACCATAGGCCTCAAATCGCTCCAAATGAACACTTGCAGATTCTACAAAAAGAGTGTTTCATATCTGCTCTAGCAAAGGAAAGGTTCACCTCTGTGAGTTGAACACACACATCTCAAAGCAGTTTGTGAGAATGCTTCGGTTTAGTTTTTATGGGAAGATATTCCCGCTTCTAGCAAAGGCCTGAAAGAGCTCCAAATATCCACTTGCAGATGCTGCAAAAAGACTCTTTCCAAACTGCTCCATGAAAAAGAAGGTTCAACTCTGTGAGTTGAATGCACACATCATAAAGAAGTTTCAAAGAATGCTTCTGTCTAGGTTTTATGTGAAGATATTTCTTTTTCCACCATAGGCCTCAAAGCGCTCCAAATGAACACTTGCAGATTCTACAAAAAGAGTGTTTCATAACTGCTCTAGCAAGGAAAGGTTCACCTCTGTGAGTTGAACACACACATCACAAAGCAGTTTGTGAGAATGCTTCTGTCCAGTTTTAATGGGAAGATATTCCCGCTTCTAACAAAGGCCTGAAAGAGCTCCAAATATCCACTTGCAGATGCTGCAAAAAGACTCTTTCCAAACTGCTCCATGAAAAGGAATGTTCAACTCTGTGAGTTGAATGCACACATCATAAAGAAGTTTCAAAGAATGCTTCTGTCTAGGTTTTATGTGAAGATATTTCCCTTTCCACCATAGGCCTCAAAGCGCTCCAAATGAACACTTGCAGATTCTACAAAAAGAGTGTTTCAAAGCTGCTCTTTCAAAAGAAGTGTTCAACTCTGTTAGTTGGATTCATACTTCACAAAGCAGTTTCACAGAACGTTTCTGTTTCGTTTTTATGGGAAGATATTCCCGTTTGCAACGAAAGCCTGAAAGGGCTCTAAGTATCCACTTGCAGATTCTGCCAAAACACACTTTCAAAACTGCTCTATCAAAAGGAAGGCTTATCTCTCCGAGTTGAATGCACACATCATAAAGAGGTTTCAGAGAATGCTACTGCCTGGTTTATATGTGAAGATATTTCCTTTTCCACCATAGGCCTCAAAGCGCTCCAAACGAACAGTTGCAGATTCTACAAAAAGAGTGTTTCAAAACTGCTCTTTCAAAGGAAGTGTTCAACTCTGTGAGTTGGATTCATACTACACAAAGCAGTTTCACAGAACTCTTCTGTTTAGTTTTTATGGGAAGATATTCCCGTTTCCAACGAAAGCCTGAAAGGGCTCCAAATATCCACTTGCAGATTCTGCAAAAACACAGGTTCAAAACTGCTCTATCAAAAGGAAGGCTTATCTCTCTGAGTTGAATGCACACATCATAAAGGGGTTTCTGAGAATGCTTCTGCCTTGTTTATATATGAAGACATTTCTTTTTCCACCATAGGCCTCAAAGCGCTCCAAATGAACACTTGCAGATTCTACAAAAAGAGTGTTTCATAACTGCTCTAGCAAAGGAAAGGTTCACCTCTGTGAGTTGAACACACACATCACAAAGCAGTTTGTGAGAATGCTTCGGTTTAGTTTTTATGGGAAGATATTCCCGCTTCTAACAAAGGCCTGAAAGAGCTCCAAATATCCACTTGCAGATGCTGCAAAAAGACTCTTTCCAAACTGCTCCATGAAAAAGAAGGTTCAACTCTGTGAGTTGAATGCACACATCATAAAGAAGTTTCAAAGAATGCTTCTGTCTAGGTTTTATGTGAAGATATTTCTTTTTCCACCATAGGCCTCAAAGCGCTCCAAATGAACACTTGCAGATTCTACAAAAAGAGTGTTTCATAACTGCTCTAGCAAAGGAAAGGTTCACCTCTGTGAGTTGAACACACACATCACAAAGCAGTTTGTGAGAATGCTTCTGTCCAGTTTTTATGGGAAGATATTCCCGCTTCTAACAAAGGCCTGAAAGAGCTCCAAATATCCACTTGCAGATGCTGCAAAAAGACTCTTTCCAAACTGCTCCATGAAAAGCAATGTTCAACTCTGTGAGTTGAATGCACACATCATAAAGAAGTTTCAAAGAATGCTTCTGTCTAGGTTTTATGTGAAGATATTTCCTTTTCCACCATAGGCCTCAAAGCGCTCCAAATGAACACTTGCAGATTCTACAAAAAGAGTGTTTCAAAGCTGCTCTTTCAAAAGAAGTGTTCAACTCTGTGAGTTGGATTCATACTTCACAAAGGAGTTTCACAGAACGCTTCTGTTTAGTTTTTATGGGAAGATATTCCCGTTTCCAACGAAGGCCTGAAAGGGCTCCAAATATACACTTGCAGATTCTGCAAAAACACAGTCGCAAAACTGCTCTATCAAAAGGAAGGCTTATCTCTCCGAGTTGAATGCACACATCATAAAGAGGTTTCTGAGAATGCTTCTGCCTGGATTATATGTGAAGATATTTCCTTTTCCACCGTAGGCCTCAAAGCGCTCCAAACGAACACTTGCAGATTCTACAAAAAGAGTGTTTCAAAACTGCTCTTTGAAAGGAAGTGTTCAACTCTGTGAGTTGGATTCATACTACACAAAGCAGTTTCACAGAACTCTTCTGTTTAGTTTTTAATGGAAGATATTCCCGTTTCCAACGAAGGCCTGAAAGGGCTCCAAATATCCACTTGCAGATTCTGCAAAAACACAGTTTCAAAACTGCTCTATCAAAAGGAAGGCTTATCTCTCTGAGTTGAATGCACACATCATAAAGAGCTTTCTGAGAATGCTTCTGCCTTGTTTATATATGAAGATATTTCTTTTTCCACCATAGGCCTCAAATCGCTCCAAATGAACACTTGCAGATTCTACAAAAAGGGTGTTTCATAACTGCTCTAGCAAAGGAAAGGTTCACCTCTGTGAGTTGAACACACACATCACAAAGCAGTTTGTGAGAATGCTTCTGTCCAGTTTTTATGGGAAGATATTCCCGCTTCTAACAAAGGCCTGAAAGAGCTCCAAATATCCACTTGCAGATGCTGCAAAAAGACTCTTTCCAAACTGCTCCATGAAAAGGAAGGTTCAACTCTGTGAGTTGAATGCACACATCATAAAGAAGTTTCAAAGAATGCTTCTGTCTAGGTATTATGTGACGATATTTCCTTTTCCACCATAGGCCTCAAAGCGCTCCAAATGAACACATGTAGATTCTACAAAAAGAGTGTTTCAAAGCTGCTCTTTCAAAAGAAGTGTTCAACTCTGTGAGTTGGATTCATACTTCACAAAGCAGTTTCACAGAACGTTTCTGTTTCGTTTTTATCAGAAGATATTCCCGTTTGCAACGAAGGCCTGAAAGGGCTCCAAGTATCCACTTGCAGATTCTGCCAAAACACAGTTTCAAAACTGCTCTATCAAAAGGAAGGCTTATCTCTCCGAGTTGAATGCACACATCATAAAGAGGTTTCTGAGAATGCTTCTGCCTGGTTTATATGTGAAGATATTTCCTTTTCCACCATAGGCCTCAAAGCGCTCCAAACGAACACTTGCAGATTCTACAAAAAGAGTGTTTCAAAACTGCTCTTTCAAAAGAAGTGTTCAACTCTGTGAGTTGGATTCATACTACACAAAGCAGTTTCACAGAACTCTTCTGTTTAGTTTTTATGGGAAGATATTCCCGTTTCCAACGAAGGCCTGAAAGGGCTCCAAATATCCACTTGCAGATTCTGCAAAAACACAGGTTCAAAACTGCTCTATCAAAAGGAAGGCTTATCTCTCTGAGTTGAATGCACATATCATAAAGGGGTTTCTGAGAATGCTTCTGCCTTGTTTATATATGAAGATATTTCTTTTTCCACCATAGGCCTCAAAGCGCTCCAAATGAACACTTGCAGATTCTACAAAAAGAGTGTTTCATAACTGCTCTAGCAAAGGAAAGGTTCACCTCTGTGAGTTGAACACACACATCACAAAGCAGTTTGTGAGAATGCTTCTGTCCAGTTTTAATGGGAAGATATTCCCGCTTCTAACAAAGGCCTGAAAGAGCTCCAAATATCCACTTGCAGATGCTGCAAAAAGACTCTTTCCAAACTGCTCCATGAAAAGCAATGTTCAACTCTGTGAGTTGAATGCACACATCATAAAGAAGTTTCAAAGAATGCTTCTGTCTAGGTTTTATGTGAAGATATTTCCTTTTCCACCATAGGCCTCAAAGCGCTCCAAACGAACACTTGCAGATTCTACAAAAAGAGTGTTTCAAAACTGCTCTTTGAAAGGAAGTGTTCAACTCTGTGAGTTGGATTCATACTACACAAAGCAGTTTCACAGAACTCTTCTGTTTAGTTTTTAATGGAAGATATTCCCGTTTCCAACGAAGGCCTGAAAGGGCTCCAAATATCCACTTGCAGATTCTGCAAAAACACAGTTTCAAAACTGCTCTATCAAAAGGAAGGCTTATCTCTCTGAGTTGAATGCACACATCATAAAGAGCTTTCTGAGAATGCTTCTGCCTTGTTTATATATGAAGATATTTCTTTTTCCACCATAGGCCTCAAATCGCTCCAAATGAACACTTGCAGATTCTACAAAAAGAGTGTTTCATAACTGCTCTAGCAAAGGAAAGGTTCACCTCTGTGAGTTGAACACACACATCACAAAGCAGTTTGTGAGAATGCTTCTGTCCAGTTTTTATGGGAAGATATTCCCGCTTCTAACAAAGGCCTGAAAGAGCTCCAAATATCCACTTGCAGATGCTGCAAAAAGACTCTTTCCAAACTGCTCCATGAAAAGGAAAGTTGAACTCTGTGAGTTGAATGCACACATCATAAAGAAGTTTCAAAGAATGCTTCTGTCTAGGTATTATGTGACGATATTTCCTTTTCCACCATAGGCCTCAAAGCGCTCCAAATGAACACATGTAGATTCTACAAAAAGAGTGTTTAAAAGCTGCGCTTTCAAAAGAAGTGTTCAACTCTGTGAGTTGGATTCATACTTCACAAAGCAGTTTCACAGAACGTTTCTGTTTCGTTTTTATGGGAAGATATTCCCGTTTGCAACGAAGGCCTGAAAGGGCTCTAAGTATCCACTTGCAGATTCTGCCAAAACACAGTTTCAAAACTGCTCTATCAAAAGGAAGGCTTATCTCTCCGAGTTGAATGCACACATCATAAAGAGGTTTCTGAGAATGCTTCTGCCTGGTTTATATGTGAAGATATTTCCTTTTCCACCATAGGCCTCAAAGCGCTCCAAACGAACACTTGCAGATTCTACAAAAAGAGTGTTTCAAAACTGCTCTTTCAAAAGAAGTGTTCAACTCTGTGAGTTGGATTCATACTACACAAAGCAGTTTCACAGAACTCTTCTGTTTAGTTTTTATGGGAAGATATTCCCGTTTCCAACGAAGGCCTGAAAGGGCTCCAAATATCCACTTGCAGATTCTGCAAAAACACAGTTTCAAAACTGCTCTATCAAAAGGAAGGCTTATCTCTCTGAGTTGAATGCACACATCATAAAGAGCTTTCTGAGAATGCTTCTGCCTTGTTTATATATGAAGATATTTCTTTTTCCACCATAGGCCTCAAATCGCTCCAAATGAACACTTGCAGATTCTACAAAAAGAGTGTTTCATAACTGCTCTAGCAAAGGAAAGGTTCACCTCTGTGAGTTGAACACACACATCACAAAGCAGTTTGTGAGAAGGCTTCTGTCCAGTTTTTATGGGAAGATATTCCCGCTTCTAACAAAGGCCTGAAAGAGCTCCAAATATCCACTTGCAGATGCTGCAAAAAGACTCTTTCCAAACTGCTCCATGAAAAGGAAGGTTCAACTCTGTGAGTTGAATGCACACATCATAAAGAAGTTTCAAAGAATGCTTCTGTCTAGGTATTATGTGACGATATTTCCTTTTCCACCATAGGCCTCAAAGCGCTCCAAATGAACACATGTAGATTCTACAAAAGGAGTGTTTCAAAGCTGCTCTTTCAAAAGAAATGTTCAACTCTGTGAGTTGGATTCATACTTCACAAAGCAGTTTCACAGAACGTTTCTGTTTCGTTTTTATGGGAAGATATTCCCGTTTGCAACGAAGGCCTGAAAGGGCTCTAAGTATCCACTTGCAGATTCTGCCAAAACACAGTTTCAAAACTGCTCTATCAAAAGGAAGGCTTATCTCTCCGAGTTGAATGCACACATCATAAAGAGGTTTCTGAGAATGCTTCTGCCTGGTTTATATGTGAAGATATTTCCTTTTCCACCATAGGCCTCAAAGCGCTCCAAACGAACACTTGCAGATTCTACAAAAAGAGTGTTTCAAAACTGCTCTTTCAAAGGAAGTGTTCAACTCTGTGAGTTGGATTCATACTACACAAAGCAGTTTCACAGAACTCTTCTGTTTAGTTTTTATGGGAAGATATTCCCGTTTCCAACGAAGGCCTGAAAGGGCTCCAAATATCCACTTGCAGATTCTGCAAAAATACAGTTTCAAAACTGCTCTATCAAAAGGAAGGATTATCTCTCTGAGTTGAATGCACACATCATAAAGAGCTTTCTGAGAATGCTTCTGCCTTGTTTATATATGAAGATATTTCTTTTTCCACCATAGGCCTCAAATCGCTCCAAATGAACACTTGCAGATTCTACAAAAAGAGTGTTTCATAACTGCTCTAGCAAAGGAAAGGTTCACCTCTGTGAGTTGAACACACACATCTCAAAGCAGTTTGTGAGAATGCTTCGGTTTAGTTTTTATGGGAAGATATTGCCGCTTCTAACAAAGGCCTGAAAGAGCTCCAAATATCCACTTGCAGATGCTGCAAAAAGACTCTTTCCAAACTGATGCATGAAAAAGAAGGTTCAACTCTGTGAGTTGAATGCACACATCATAAAGAAGTTTCAAAGAATGCTTCTGTCTAGGTTTTATGTGAAGATATTTCTTTTTCCACCATAGGCCTCAAAGCGCTCCAAATGAACACTTGCAGATTCTGCAAAAAGAGTGTTTCATAACTGCTCTAGCAAAGGAAAGGTTCACCTCTGTGAGTTGAACACACACATCACAAAGCAGTTTGTGAGAATGCTTCTGTCCAGTTTTAATGGGAAGATATTCCCGCTTCTAACAAAGGCCTGAAAGAGCTCTAAATATCCACTTGCAGATGCTGCAAAAAGACTCTTTCCAAACTGCTCCATGAAAAAGAAGGTTCAACTCTGTGAGTTGAATGCACACATCATAAAGAAGTTTCAAAGAATGCTTCTGTCTAGGTTTTATGTGAAGATATTTCTTTTTCCACCATAGGCCTCAAAGCGCTCCAAATGAACACTTGCAGATACTGCAAAAAGAGTGTTTCATAACTGCTCTAGCAAAGGAAAGGTTCACCTCTGTGAGTTGAACACACACATCACAAAGCAGTTTGTGAGAATGCTTCTGTCCAGTTTTAATGGGAAGATATTCCCGCTTCTAACAAAGGCCTGAAAGAGCTCCAAATATCCACTTGCAGATGCTGCAAAAAGACTCTTTCCAAACTGCTCCATGAAAAGGAATGTTCAACTCTGTGAGTTGAATGCACACATCATAAAGAAGTTTCAAAGAATGCTTCTGTCTAGGTTTTATGTGAAGATATTTCCTTTTCCACCATAGGCCTCAAAGCGCTCCAAATGAACACTTGCAGATTCTACAAAAAGAGTGTTTCAAAGCTGCTCTTTCAAAAGAAGTGTTCAACTCTGTGAGTTGGATTCATACTTCACAAAGGAGTTTCACAGAACGCTTCTGTTTAGTTTTTATGGGAAGATATTCCCGTTTCCAACGAACGCCTGAAAGGGCTCCAAATATACACTTGCAGATTCTGCAAAAACACAGTTGCAAAACTGCTCTATCAAAAGGAAGGCTTATCTCTCCGAGTTGAATGCACACATCATAAAGAGGTTTCTGAGAATGCTTCTGCCTGGATTATATGTGAAGATATTTCCTTTTCCACCATAGGCCTCAAAGCGCTCCAAACGAACACTTGCAGATTCTACAAAAAGAGTGTTTCAAAACTGCTCTTTGAAAGGAAGTGTTCAACTCTGTGAGTTGGATTCATACTACACAAAGCAGTTTCACAGAACTCTTCTGTTTAGTTTTTAATGGAAGATATTCCCGTTTCCAACGAAGGCCTGAAAGGGCTCCAAATATCCACTTGCAGATTCTGCAAAAACACAGTTTCAAAACTGCTCTATCAAAAGGAAGGCTTATCTCTCTGAGTTGAATGCACACATCATAAAGAGCTTTCTGAGAATGCTTCTGCCTTGTTTATATATGAAGATATTTCTTTTTCCACCATAGGCCTCAAATCGCTCCAAATGAACACTTGCAGATTCTACAAAAAGAGTGTTTCATAACTGCTCTAGCAAAGGAAAGGTTCACCTCTGTGAGTTGAACACACACATCACAAAGCAGTTTGTGAGAATGCTTCTGTCCAGTTTTTATGGGAAGATATTCCCGCTTCTAACAAAGGCCTGAAAGAGCTCCAAATATCCACTTGCAGATGCTGCAAAAAGACTCTTTCCAAACTGCTCCATGAAAGGGAAGGTTCAACTCTGTGAGTTGAATGCACACATCATAAAGAAGTTTCAAAGAATGCTTCTGTCTAGGTATTATGTGACGATATTTCCTTTTCCACCATAGGCCTCAAAGCGCTCCAAATGAACACATGTAGATTCTACAAAAAGAGTGTTTCAAAGCTGCTCTTTCAAAAGAAGTGTTCAACTCTGTGAGTTGGATTCATACTTCACAAAGCAGTTTCACAGAACATTTCTGTTTCGTTTTTATCAGAAGATATTCCCGTTTGCAACGAAGGCCTGAAAGGGCTCCAAGTATCCACTTGCAGATTCTGCCAAAACACAGTTTCAAAACTGCTCTATCAAAAGGAAGGCTTATCTCTCCGAGTTGAATGCACACATCATAAAGAGGTTTCTGAGAATGCTTCTGCCTGGTTTATATGTGAAGATATTTCCTTTTCCACCATAGGCCTCAAAGCGCTCCAAACGAACACTTGCAGATTCTACAAAAAGAGTGTTTCAAAACTGCTCTTTCAAAAGAAGTGTTCAACTCTGTGAGTTGGATTCATACTACACAAAGCAGTTTCACAGAACTCTTCTGTTTAGTTTTTATGGGAAGATATTCCCGTTTCCAACGAAGGCCTGAAAGGGCTCCAAATATCCACTTGCAGATTCTGCAAAAACACAGGTTCAAAACTGCTCTATCAAAAGGAAGGCTTATCTCTCTGAGTTGAATGCACATATCATAAAGGGGTTTCTGAGAATGCTTCTGCCTTGTTTATATATGAAGATATTTCTTTTTCCACCATAGGCCTCAAAGCGCTCCAAATGAACACTTGCAGATTCTACAAAAAGAGTGTTTCATAACTGCTCTAGCAAAGGAAAGGTTCACCTCTGTGAGTTGAACACACACATCACAAAGCAGTTTGTGAGAATGCTTCGGTTTAGTTTTTATGGGAAGATATTCCCGCTTCTAACAAAGGCCTGAAAGAGCTCCAAATATCCACTTGCAGATGCTGCAAAAAGACTCTTTCCAAACTGCTCCATGAAAAAGAAGGTTCAACTCTGTGAGTTGAATGCACACATCATAAAGAAGTTTCAAAGAATGCTTCTGTCTAGGTTTTATGTGAAGATATTTCTTTTTCCACCATAGGCCTCAAAGCGCTCCAAATGAACACTTGCAGATTCTACAAAAAGAGTGTTTCATAACTGCTCTAGCAAAGGAAAGGTTCACCTCTGTGAGTTGAACACACACATCACAAAGCAGTTTGTGAGAATGCTTCTGTCCAGTTTTAATGGGAAGATATTCCCGCTTCTAACAAAGGCCTGAAAGAGCTCCAAATATCCACTTGCAGATGCTGCAAAAAGACTCTTTCCAAACTGCTCCATGAAAAGGAATGTTCAACTCTGTGAGTTGAATGCACACATCATAAAGAAGTTTCAAAGAATGCTTCTGTCTAGGTTTTATGTGAAGATATTTCCTTTTCCACCATAGGCCTCAAAGCGCTCCAAATGAACACTTGCAGATTCTACAAAAAGAGTGTTTCAAAGCTGCTCTTTCAAAAGAAGTGTTCAACTCTGTGAGTTGGATTCATACTTCACAAAGGAGTTTCACAGAACGCTTCTGTTTAGTTTTTATGGGAAGATATTCCCGTTTCCAACGAAGGCCTGAAAGGGCTCCAAATATACACTTGCAGATTCTGCAAAAACACAGTTGCAAAACTGCTCTATCAAAAGGAAGGCTTATCTCTCCGAGTTGAATGCACACATCATAAAGAGGTTTCTGAGAATGCTTCTGCCTGGATTATATGTGAAGATATTTCCTTTTCCACCATAGGCCTCAAAGCGCTCCAAACGAACACTTGCAGATTCTACAAAAAGAGTGTTTCAAAACTGCTCTTTGAAAGGAAGTGTTCAACTCTGTGAGTTGGATTCATACTACACAAAGCAGTTTCACAGAACTCTTCTGTTTAGTTTTTAATGGAAGATATTCCCGTTTCCAACGAAGGCCTGAAAGGGCTCCAAATATCCACTTGCAGATTCTGCAAAAACACAGTTTCAAAACTGCTCTATCAAAAGGAAGGCTTATCTTTCTGAGTTGAATGCACACATCATAAAGAGCTTTCTGAGAATGCTTCTGCCTTGTTTATATATGAAGATATTTCTTTTTCCACCATAGGCCTCAAATCGCTCCAAATGAACACTTGCAGATTCTACAAAAAGGGTGTTTCATAACTGCTCTAGCAAAGGAAAGGTTCACCTCTGTGAGTTGAACACACACATCACAAAGCAGTTTGTGAGAATGCTTCTGTCCAGTTTTTATGGGAAGATATTCCCGCTTCTAACAAAGGCCTGAAAGAGCTCCAAATATCCACTTGCAGATGCTGCAAAAAGACTCTTTCCAAACTGCTCCATGAAAAGGAAGGTTCAACTCTGTGAGTTGAATGCACACATCATAAAGAAGTTTCAAAGAATGCTTCTGTCTAGGTATTATGTGACGATATTTCCTTTTCCACCATAGGCCTCAAAGCGCTCCTAATGAACACATATAGATTCTACAAAAAGAGTGTTTCAAAGCTGCTCTTTCAAAAGAAGTGTTCAACTCTGTGAGTTGGATTCATACTTCACAAAGCAGTTTCACAGAACGTTTCTGTTTCGTTTTTATCAGAAGATATTCCCGTTTGCAACGAAGGCCTGAAAGGGCTCCAAGTATCCACTTGCAGATTCTGCCAAAACACAGTTTCAAAACTGCTCTATCAAAAGGAAGGCTTATCTCTCCGAGTTGAATGCACACATCATAAAGAGGTTTCTGAGAATGCTTCTGCCTGGTTTATATGTGAAGATATTTCCTTTTCCACCATAGGCCTCAAAGCGCTCCAAACGAACACTTGCAGATTCTACAAAAAGAGTGTTTCAAAACTGCTCTTTCAAAAGAAGTGTTCAACTCTGTGAGTTGGATTCATACTACACAAAGCAGTTTCACAGAACTCTTCTGTTTAGTTTTTATGGGAAGATATTCCCGTTTCCAACGAAGGCCTGAAAGGGCTCCAAATATCCACTTGCAGATTCTGCAAAAACACAGGTTCAAAACTGCTCTATCAAAAGGAAGGCTTATCTCTCTGAGTTGAATGCACACATCATAAAGGGGTTTCTGAGAATGCTTCTGCCTTGTTTATATATGAAGATATTTCTTTTTCCACCATAGGCCTCAAAGCGCTCCAAATGAACACTTGCAGATTCTACAAAAAGAGTGTTTCATAACTGCTCTAGCAAAGGAAAGGTTCACCTCTGTGAGTTGAACACACACATCACAAAGCAGTTTGTGAGAATGCTTCTGTCCAGTTTTAATGGGAAGATATTCCCGCTTCTAACAAAGGCCTGAAAGAGCTCCAAATATCCACTTGCAGATGCTGCAAAAAGACTCTTTCCAAACTGCTCCATGAAAAGGAATGTTCAACTCTGTGAGTTGAATGCACACATCATAAAGAAGTTTCAAAGAATGCTTCTGTCTAGGTTTTATGTGAAGATATTTCCTTTTCCACCATAGGCCTCAAAGCGCTCCAAATGAACACTTGCAGATTCTACAAAAGGAGTGTTTCAAAACTGCTCTTTCAAAAGAAGTGTTCAACTCTGTGAGTTGGATTCATACTTCACAAAGCAGTTTCACAGAACGTTTCTGTTTCGTTTTTATGGGAAGATATTCCCGTTTGCAACGAAGGCCTGAAAGGGCTCTAAGTATCCACTTGCAGATTCTGCCAAAACACACTTTCAAAACTGCTCTATCAAAAGGAAGGCTTATCTCTCCGAGTTGAATGCACACATCATAAAGAGGTTTCTGAGAATGCTTCTGCCTGGTTTATATGTGAAGATATTTCCTTTTCCACCATAGGCCTCAAAGCGCTCCAAACGAACACTTGCAGATTCTACAAAAAGAGTGTTTCAAAACTGCTCTTTCAAAGGAAGTGTTCAACTCTGTGAGTTGGATTCATACTACACAAAGCAGTTTCACAGAACTCTTCTGTTTAGTTTTTATGGGAAGATATTCCCGTTTCCAACGAAGGCCTGAAAGGGCTCCAAATATCCACTTGCAGATTCTGCAAAAATACAGTTTCAAAACTGCTCTATCAAAAGGAAGGCTTATCTCTCTGAGTTGAATGCACACATCATAAAGAGCTTTCTGAGAATGCTTCTGCCTTGTTTATATATGAAGATATTTCTTTTTCCACCATAGGCCTCCAAGCGCTCCAAATGAACACTTGCAGATTCTACAAAAAGAGTGTTTCATAACTGCTCTAGCAAAGGAAAGGTTCACCTCTGTGAGTTGAACACACACATCACAAAGCAGTTTGTGAGAATGCTTCGGTTTAGTTTTTATGGGAAGATATTCTCGCTTCTAACAAAGGCCTGAAAGAGCTCCAAATATCCACTTGCAGATGCTGCAAAAAGACTCTTTCCAAACTGCTCCATGAAAAAGAAGGTTCAACTCTGTGAGTTGAATGCACACATCATAAAGAAGTTTCAAAGAATGCTTCTGTCTAGGTTTTATGTGAAGATATTTCTTTTTCCACCATAGGCCTCAAAGCGCTCCAAATGAACACTTGCAGATTCTGCAAAAAGAGTGTTTCATAACTGCTCTAGCAAAGGAAAGGTTCACCTCTGTGAGTTGAACACACACATCACAAAGCAGTTTGTGAGAATGCTTCTGTCCAGTTTTAATGGGAAGATATTCCCGCTTCTAACAAAGGCCTGAAAGAGCTCCAAATATCCACTTGCAGATGCTGCAAAAAGACTCTTTCCAAACTGCTCCATGAAAAGGAATGTTCAACTCTGTGAGTTGAATGCACACATCATAAAGAAGTTTCAAAGAATGCTTCTGTCTAGGTTTTATGTGAAGATATTTCCTTTTCCACCATAGGCCTCAAAGCGCTCCAAATGAACACTTGCAGATTCTACAAAAAGAGTGTTTCAAAGCTGCTCTTTCAAAAGAAGTGTTCAACTCTGTGAGTTGGATTCATACTTCACAAAGGAGTTTCACAGAACGCTTCTGTTTAGTTTTTATGGGAAGATATTCCCGTTTCCAACGAACGCCTGAAAGGGCTCCAAATATACACTTGCAGATTCTGCAAAAACACAGTTGCAAAACTGCTCTATCAAAAGGAAGGCTTATCTCTCCGAGTTGAATGCACACATCATAAAGAGGTTTCTGAGAATGCTTCTGCCTGGATTATATGTGAAGATATTTCCTTTTCCACCATAGGCCTCAAAGCGCTCCAAACGAACCCTTGCAGATTCTACAAAAAGAGTGTTTCAAAACTGCTCTTTGAAAGGAAGTGTTCAACTCTGTGAGTTGGATTCATACTACACAAAGCAGTTTCACAGAACTCTTCTGTTTAGTTTTTAATGGAAGATATTCCCGTTTCCAACGAAGGCCTGAAAGGGCTCCAAATATCCACTTGCAGATTCTGCAAAAACACAGTTTCAAAACTGCTCTATCAAAAGGAAGGCTTATCTCTCTGAGTTGAATGCACACATCATAAAGAGCTTTCTGAGAATGCTTCTGCCTTGTTTATATATGAAGATATTTCTTTTTCCACCATAGGCCACAAATCGCTCCAAATGAACACTTGCAGATTCTACAAAAAGAGTGTTTCATAACTGCTCTAGCAAAGGAAAGGTTCACCTCTGTGAGTTGAACACACACATCACAAAGCAGTTTGTGAGAATGCTTCTGTCCAGTTTTTATGGGAAGATATTCCCGCTTCTAACAAAGGCCTGAAAGAGCTCCAAATATCCACTTGCAGATGCTGCAAAAAGACTCTTTCCAAACTGCTCCATGAAAAGGAAGGTTCAACTCTGTGAGTTGAATGCACACATCATAAAGAAGTTTCAAAGAATGCTTCTGTCTAGGTATTATGTGACGATATTTCCTTTTCCACAATAGGCCTCAAAGCGCTCCAAATGAACACATGTAGATTCTACAAAAAGAGTGTTTCAAAGCTGCTCTTTCAAAAGAAGTGTTCAACTCTGTGAGTTGGATTCATACTTCACAAAGCAGTTTCACAGAACGTTTCTGTTTCGTTTTTATCAGAAGATATTCCCGTTTGCAACGAAGGCCTGAAAGGGCTCCAAGTATCCACTTGCAGATTCTGCCAAAACACAGTTTCAAAACTGCTCTATCAAAAGGAAGGCTTATCTCTCCGAGTTGAATGCACACATCATAAAGAGGTTTCTGAGAATGCTTCTGCCTGGTTTATATGTGAAGATATTTCCTTTTCCACCATAGGCCTCAAAGCGCTCCAAACGAACACTTGCAGATTCTACAAAAAGAGTGTTTCAAAACTGCTCTTTCAAAAGAAGTGTTCATCTCTGTGAGTTGGATTCATACTACACAAAGCAGTTTCACAGAACTCTTCTGTTTAGTTTTTATGGGAAGATATTCCCGTTTCCAACGAAGGCCTGAAAGGGCTCCAAATATCCACTTGCAGATTCTGCAAAAACACAGGTTCAAAACTGCTCTATCAAAAGGAAGGCTTATCTCTCTGAGTTGAATGCACATATCATAAAGGGGTTTCTGAGAATGCTTCTGCCTTGTTTATAAATGAAGATATTTCTTTTTCCACCATAGGCCTCAAAGCGCTCCAAATGAACACTTGCAGATTCTACAAAAAGAGTGTTTCATAACTGCTCTAGCAAAGGAAAGGTTCACCTCTGTGAGTTGAACACACACATCACAAAGCAGTTTGTGAGAATGCTTCGGTTTAGTTTTTATGGGAAGATATTCCCGCTTCTAACAAAGGCCTGAAAGAGCTCCAAATATCCACTTGCAGATGCTGCAAAAAGACTCTTTCCAAACTGCTCCATGAAAAAGAAGGTTCAACTCTGTGAGTTGAATGCACACATCATAAAGAAGTTTCAAAGAATGCTTCTGTCTAGGTTTTATGTGAAGATATTTCTTTTTCCACCATAGGCCTCAAAGCGCTCCAAATGAACACTTGCAGATTCTACAAAAAGAGTGTTTCATAACTGCTCTAGCAAAGGAAAGGTTCACCTCTGTGAGTTGAACACACACATCACAAAGCAGTTTGTGAGAATGCTTCTGTCCAGTTTTAATGGGAAGATATTCCCGCTTCTAACAAAGGCCTGAAAGAGCTCCAAATATCCACTTGCAGATGCTGCAAAAAGACTCTTTCCAAACTGCTCCATGAAAAGGAATGTTCATCTCTGTGAGTTGAATGCACACATCATAAAGAAGTTTCAAAGAATGCTTCTGTCTAGGTTTTATGTGAAGATATTTCCCTTTCCACCATAGGCCTCAAAGCGCTCCAAATGAACACTTGCAGATTCTAGAAAAAGAGTGTTTCAAAGCTGCTCTTTCAAAAGAAGTGTTCAACTCTGTGAGTTGGATTCATACTTCACAAAGCAGTTTCACAGAACGTTTCTGTTTCGTTTTTATGGGAAGATATTCCCGTTTGCAACCAAAGCCTGAAAGGGCTCTAAGTATCCACTTGCAGATTCTGCCAAAACACACTTTCATAACTGCTCTATCAAAAGGAAGGCTTATCTCTCCGAGTTGAATGCACACATCATAAAGAGGTTTCTGAGAATGCTTCTGCCTGGTTTATATGTGAAGATATTTCCTTTTCCACCATAAGCCTCAAAGCGCTCCAAACGAACACTTGCAGATTCTACAAAAAGAGTGTTTCAAAACTGCTCTTTCAAAGGAAGTGTTCAACTCTGTGAGTTGGATTCATACTACACAAAGTAGTTTCACAGGACTCTTCTGTTTAGTTTTTATGGGAAGATATTCCCGTTTCCAACGAAGGCCTGAAAGGGCTCCAAATATCCACTTGCAGATTCTGCAAAAACACAGGTTCAAAACTGCTCTATCAAAAGGAAGGCTTATCTCTCTGAGTTGAATGCACACATCATAAAGGGGTTTCTGAGAATGCTTCTGCCTTGTTTATATATGAAGATATTTCTTTTTCCACCATAGGCCTCAAAGCGCTCCAAATGAACACTTGCAAATTCTACAAAAAGAGTGTTTCATAACTGCTCTAGCAAAGGAAAGGTTCACCTCTGTGAGTTGAACACACACATCACAAAGCAGTTTGTGAGAATGCTTCGGTTTAGTTTTTATGGGAAGATATTCCCGCTTCTAACAAAGGCCTGAAAGAGCTCCAAATATCCACTTGCAGATGCTGCAAAAAGACTCTTTCCAAACTGCTCCATGAAAAAGAAGGTTCAACTCTGTGAGTTGAATGCACACATCATAAAGAAGTTTCAAAGAATGCTTCTGTCTAGGTTTTATGTGAAGATATTTCTTTTTCCACCATAGGCCTCAAAGCGCTCCAAATGAACACTTGCAGATTCTACAAAAAGAGTGTTTCATAACTGCTCTAGCAAAGGAAAGGTTCACCTCTGTGAGTTGAACACACACATCACAAAGCAGTTTGTGAGAATGCTTCTGTCCAGTTTCAATGGGAAGATATTCCCGCTTCTAACAAAGGCCTGAAAGAGCTCCAAATATCCACTTGCAGATGCTGCAAAAAGACTCTTTCCAAACTGCTCCATGAAAAGGAATGTTCAACTCTGTGAGTTGAATGCACACATCATAAAGAAGTTTCAAAGAATGCTTCTGTCTAGGTTTTATGTGAAGATATTTCCTTTTCCACCATAGGCCTCAAAGCGCTCCAAATGAACACTTGCAGATTCTACAAAAAGAGTGTTTCAAAGCTGCTCTTTCAAAAGAAGTGTTCAACTCTGTGAGTTGGATTCATACTTCACAAAGGAGTTTCACAGAACGCTTCTGTTTAGTTTTTATGGGAAGATATTCCCGTTTCCAACGAAGGCCTGAAAGGGCTCCAAATATACACTTGCAGATTCTGCAAAAACACAGTTGCAAAACTGCTCTATCAAAAGGAAGGCTTATCTCTCCGAGTTGAATGCACACATCATAAAGAGGTTTCTGAGAATGCTTCTGCCTGGATTATATGTGAAGATATGTCCTTTTCCACCATAGGCCTCAAAGCGCTCCAAACGAACACTTTCAGATTCTACAAAAAGAGTGTTTCAAAACTGCTCTTTGAAAGGAAGTGTTCAACTCTGTGAGTTGGATTCATACTACACAAAGCAGTTTCACAGAACTCTTCTGTTTAGTTTTTAATGGAAGATATTCCCGTTTCCAACGAAGGCCTGAAAGGGCTCCAAATATCCACTTGCAGATTCTGCAAAAACACAGTTTCAAAACTGCTCTATCAAAAGGAAGGCTTATCTCTCTGAGTTGAATGCACACATCATAAAGAGCTTTCTGAGAATGCTTCTGCCTTGTTTATATATGCAGATATTTCTTTTTCCACCATAGGCCTCAAATCGCTCCAAATGAACACTTGCAGATTCTACAAAAAGGGTGTTTCATAACTGCTCTAGCAAAGGAAATGTTCACCTCTGTGAGTTGAACACACACATCACAAAGCAGTTTGTGAGAGTGCTTCTGACCAGTTTTTATGGGAAGATATTCCCGCTTCTAACAAAGGCCTGAAAGAGCTCCAAATATCCACTTGCAGATGCTGCAAAAAGACTCTTTCCAAACTGCTCCATGAAAAGGAAGGTTCAACTCTGTGAGTTTAATGCACACATCATAAAGAAGTTTCAAAGAATGCTTCTGTCTAGGTATTATGTGACGATATTTCCTTTTCCACCATAGGCCTCAAAGCGCTCCAAATGAACACATGTAGATTCTACAAAAAGAGTGTTTCAAAGCTGCTCTTTCAAAAGAAGTGTTCAACTCTGTGAGTTGGATTCATACTTCACAAAGCAGTTTCACAGAACGTTTCTGTTTCGTTTTTATCAGAAGATATTCCCGTTTGCAACGAAGGCCTGAAAGGGCTCCAAGTATCCACTTGCAGATTCTGCCAAAACACAGTTTCAAAACTGCTCTATCAAAAGGAAGGCTTATCTCTCCGAGTTGAATGCACACATCATAAAGAGGTTTCTGAGAATGCTTCTGCCTGGTTTATATGTGAAGATATTTCCTTTTCCACCATAGGCCTCAAAGCGCTCCAAACGAACACTTGCAGATTCTACAAAAAGAGTGTTTCAAAACTGCTCTTTCAAAAGAAGTGTTCAACTCTTTGAGTTGGATTCATACTACACAAAGCAGTTTCACAGAACTCTTCTGTTTAGTTTTTATGGGAAGATATTCCCGTTTCCAACGAAGGCCTGAAAGGGCTCCAAATATCCACTTGCAGATTCTGCAAAAACACAGGTTCAAAACTGCTCTATCAAAAGGAAGGCTTATCTCTCGGAGTTGAATGCACATATCATAAAGGGGTTTCTGAGAATGCTTCTGCCTTGTTTATATATGAAGATATTTCTTTTTCCACCATAGGCCTCAAAGCGCTCCAAATGAACACTTGCAGATTCTACAAAAAGAGTGTTTCATAACTGCTCTAGCAAAGGAAAGGTTCACCTCTGTGAGTTGAACACACACATCACAAAGCAGTTTGTGAGAATGCTTCGGTTTAGTTTTTATGGGAAGATATTCCCGCTTCTAACAAAGGCCTGAAAGAGCTCCAAATATCCACTTGCAGATGCTGCAAAAAGACTCTTTCCAAACTGCTCCATGAAAAAGAAGGTTCAACTCTGTGAGTTGAATGCACACATCATAAAGAAGTTTCAAAGAATGCTTCTGTCTAGGTTTTATGTGAAGATATTTCTTTTTCCACCATAGGCCTCAAAGCGCTCCAAATGAACACTTGCAGATTCTACAAAAAGAGTGTTTCATAACTGCTCTAGCAAAGGAAAGGTTCACCTCTGTGAGTTGAACACACACATCACAAAGCAGTTTGTGAGAATGCTTCTGTCCAGTTTTAATGGGAAGATATTCCCGCTTCTAACAAGGGCCTGAAAGAGCTCCAAATATCCACTTGCAGATGCTGCAAAAAGACTCTTTCCAAACTGCTCCATGAAAAGGAATGTTCATCTCTGTGAGTTGAATGCACACATCATAAAGAAGTTTCAAAGAATGCTTCTGTCTAGGTTTTATGTGAAGATATTTCCCTTTCCACCATAGGCCTCAAAGCGCTCCAAATGAACACTTGCAGATTCTAGAAAAAGAGTGTTTCAAAGCTGCTCTTTCAAAAGAAGTGTTCAACTCTGTGAGTTGGATTCATACTTCACAAAGCAGTTTCACAGAACGTTTCTGTTTCGTTTTTATGGGAAGATATTCCCGTTTGCAACCAAAGCCTGAAAGGGCTCTAAGTATCCACTTGCAGATTCTGCCAAAACACACTTTCATAACTGCTCTATCAAAAGGAAGGCTTATCTCTCCGAGTTGAATGCACACATCATAAAGAGGTTTCTGAGAATGCTTCTGCCTGGTTTATATGTGAAGATATTTCCTTTTCCACCATAGGCCTCAAAGCTCTCCAAACGAACACTTGCAGATTCTACAAAAAGAGTGTTTCAAAACTGCTCTTTCAAAGGAAGTGTTCAACTCTGTGAGTTGGATTCATACTACACAAAGCAGTTTCACAGAACTCTTCTGTTTAGTTTTTATGGGAAGATATTCCCGTTTCCAACGAAGGCCTGAAAGGGCTCCAAATATCCACTTGCAGATTCTGCAAAAACACAGGTTCAAAACTGCTCTATCAAAAGGAAGGCTTATCTCTCTGAGTTGAATGCACACATCATAAAGGGGTTTCTGAGAATGCTTCTGCCTTGTTTATATATGAAGATATTTCTTTTTCCACCATAGGCCTCAAATCGCTCCAAATGAACACTTGCAGATTCTACAAAAAGAGTGTTTCATAACTGCTCTAGCAAAGGAAAGGTTCACCTCTGTGAGTTGAACACACACATCTCAAAGCAGTTTGTGAGAATGCTTCGGTTTAGTTTTTATGGGAAGATATTCCCGCTTCTAGCAAAGGCCTGAAAGAGCTCCAAATATCCACTTGCAGATGCTGCAAAAAGACTCTTTCCAAACTGCTCCATGAAAAAGAAGGTTCAACTCTGTGAGTTGAATGCACACATCATAAAGAAGTTTCAAAGAATGCTTCTGTCTAGGTTTTATGTGAAGATATTTCTTTTTCCAACATAGGCCTCAAAGCGCTCCAAATGAACACTTGCAGATTCTACAAAAAGAGTGTTTCATAACTGCTCTAGCAAAGGAAAGGTTCACCTCTGTGAGTTGAACACACACATCACAAAGCAGTTTGTGAGAATGCTTCTGTCCAGTTTTAATGGGAAGATATTCCCGCTTCTAACAAAGGCCTGAAAGAGCTCCAAATATCCACTTGCAGATGCTGCAAAAAGACTCTTTCCAAACTGCTCCATGAAAAGGAATGTTCAACTCTGTGAGTTGAATGCACACATCATAAAGAAGTTTCAAAGAATGCTTCTGTCTAGGTTTTATGTGAAGATATTTCCCTTTCCACCATAGGCCTCAAAGCGCTCCAAATGAACACTTGCAGATTCTACAAAAAGAGTGTTTCAAAGCTGCTCTTTCAAAAGAAGTGTTCAACTCTGTGAGTTGGATTCATACTTCACAAAGCAGTTTCACAGAACGTTTCTGTTTCGTTTTTATGGGAAGATATTCCCGTTTGCAACGAAAGCCTGAAAGGGCTCTAAGTATCCACTTGCAGATTCTGCCAAAACACACTTTCAAAACTGCTCTATCAAAAGGAAGGCTTATCTCTCCGAGTTGAATGCACACATCATAAAGAGGTTTCTGGGAATGCTTCTGCCTGGTTTATATGTGAAGATATTTCCTTTTCCACCATAGGCCTCAAAGCGCTCCAAACGAACACTTGCAGATTCTACAAAAAGAGTGTTTCAAAACTGCTCTTTCAAAGGAAGTGTTCAACTCTGTGAGTTGGATTCATACTACACAAAGCAGTTTCACAGAACTCTTCTGTTTAGTTTTTATGGGAAGATATTCCCGTTTCCAACGAAAGCCTGAAAGGGCTCCAAATATCCACTTGCAGATTCTGCAAAAACACAGGTTCAAAACTGCTCTATCAAAAGGAAGGCTTATCTCTCTGAGTTGAATGCACACATCATAAAGGTGTTTCTGAGAATGCTTCTGCCTTGTTTATATATGAAGATATTTCTTTTTCCACCATAGGCCTCAAAGCGCTCCAAATGAACACTTGCAGATTCTACAAAAAGAGTGTTTCATAACTGCTCTAGCAAAGGAAAGGTTCACCTCTGTGAGTTGAACACACACATCACAAAGCAGTTTGTGAGAATGCTTCGGTTTAGTTTTTATGGGAAGATATTCCCGCTTCTAACAAAGGCCTGAAAGAGCTCCAAATATCCACTTGCAGATGCTGCAAAAAGACTCTTTCCAAACTGCTCCATGAAAAAGAAGGTTCAACTCTGTGAGTTGAATGCACACATCATAAAGAAGTTTCAAAGAATGCTTCTGTCTAGGTTTTATGTGAAGATATTTCTTTTTCCACCATAGGCCTCAAAGCGCTCCAAATGAACACTTGCAGATTCTACAAAAAGAGTGTTTCATAACTGCTCTAGCAAAGGAAAGGTTCACCTCTGTGAGTTGAACACACACATCACAAAGCAGTTTGTGAGAATGCTTCTGTCCAGTTTTAATGGGAAGATATTCCCGCTTCTAACAAAGGCCTGAAAGAGCTCCAAATATCCACTTGCAGATGCTGCAAAAAGACTCTTTCCAAACTGCTCCATGAAAAGGAAAGTTCAACTCTGTGAGTTGAATGCACACATCATAAAGAAGTTTCAAAGAATGCTTCTGTCTAGGTATTATGTGACGATATTTCCTTTTCCACCATAGGCCTCAAAGCGCTCCAAATGAACACATGTAGATTCTACAAAAAGAGTGTTTAAAAGCTGCGCTTTCAAAAGAAGTGTTCAACTCTGTGAGTTGGATTCATACTTCACAAAGCAGTTTCACAGAACGTTTCTGTTTCGTTTTTATGGGAAGATATTCCCGTTTGCAACGAAGGCCTGAAAGGGCTCTAAGTATCCACTTGCAGATTCTGCCAAAACACAGTTTCAAAACTGCTCTATCAAAAGGAAGGCTTATCTCTCCGAGTTGAATGCACACATCATAAAGAGGTTTCTGAGAATGCTTCTGCCTGGTTTATATGTGAAGATATTTCCTTTTCCACCATAGGCCTCAAAGCGCTCCAAACGAACACTTGCAGATTCTACAAAAAGAGTGTTTCAAAACTGCTCTTTCAAAAGAAGTGTTCAACTCTGTGAGTTGGATTCATACTACACAAAGCAGTTTCACAGAACTCTTCTGTTTAGTTTTTATGGGAAGATATTCCCGTTTCCAACGAAGGCCTGAAAGGGCTCCAAATATCCACTTGCAGATTCTGCAAAAACACAGTTTCAAAACTGCTCTATCAAAAGGAAGGCTTATCTCTCTGAGTTGAATGCACACATCATAAAGAGCTTTCTGAGAATGCTTCTGCCTTGTTTATATATGAAGATATTTCTTTTTCCACCATAGGCCTCAAATCGCTCCAAATGAACACTTGCAGATTCTACAAAAAGAGTGTTTCATAACTGCTCTAGCAAAGGAAAGGTTCACCTCTGTGAGTTGAACACACACATCACAAAGCAGTTTGTGAGAATGCTTCTGTCCAGTTTTTATGGGAAGATATTCCCGCTTCTAACAAAGGCCTGAAAGAGCTCCAAATATCCACTTGCAGATGCTGCAAAAAGACTCTTTCCAAACTGCTCCACGAAAAGGAAGGTTCAACTCTGTGAGTTGAATGCACACATCATAAAGAAGTTTCAAAGAATGCTTCTGTCTAGGTATTATGTGACGATATTTCCTTTTCCACCATAGGCCTCAAAGCGCTCCAAATGAACACATGTAGATTCTACAAAAAGAGTGTTTCAAAGCTGCTCTTTCAAAAGAAGTGTTCAACTCTGTGAGTTGGATTCATACTTCACAAAGCAGTTTCACAGAACGTTTCTGTTTCGTTTTTATGGGAAGATATTCCCGTTTGCAACGAAGGCCTGAAAGGGCTCTAAGTATCCACTTGCAGATTCTGCCAAAACACAGTTTCAAAACTGCTCTATCAAAAGGAAGGCTTATCTCTCCGAGTTGAATGCACACATCATAAAGAGGTTTCTGAGAATGCTTCTGCCTGGTTTATATGTGAAGATATTTCCTTTTCCACCATAGGCCTCAAAGCGCTCCAAACGAACACTTGCAGATTCTACAAAAAGAGTGTTTCAAAACTGCTCTTTCAAAGGAAGTGTTCAACTCTGTGAGTTGGATTCATACTACACAAAGCAGTTTCACAGAACTCTTCTGTTTAGTTTTTATGGGAAGATATTCCCGTTTCCAACGAAGGCCTGAAAGGGCTCCAAATATCCACTTGCAGATTCTGCAAAAATACAGTTTCAAAACTGCTCTATCAAAAGGAAGGCTTATCTCTCTGAGTTGAATGCACACCTCATAAAGAGCTTTCTGAGAATGCTTCTGCCTTGTTTATATATGAAGATATTTCTTTTTCCACCATAGGCCTCAAATCGCTCCAAATGAACACTTGCAGATTCTACAAAAAGAGTGTTTCATAACTGCTCTAGCAAAGGAAAGGTTCACCTCTGTGAGTTGAACACACACATCTCAAAGCAGTTTGTGAGAATGCTTCGGTTTAGTTTTTATGGGAAGATATTCCCGCTTCTAGCAAAGGCCTGAAAGAGCTCCAAATATCCACTTGCAGATGCTGCAAAAAGACTCTTTCCAAACTGCTCCATGAAAAAGAAGGTTCAACTCTGTGAGTTGAATGCACACATCATAAAGAAGTTTCCAAGAATGCTTCTGTCTAGGTTTTATGTGAAGATATTTCTTTTTCCAACATAGGCCTCAAAGCGCTCCAAATGAACACTTGCAGATTCTACAAAAAGAGTGTTTCATAACTGCTCTAGCAAAGGAAAGGTTCACCTCTGTGAGTTGAACACACACATCACAAAGCAGTTTGTGAGAATGCTTCTGTCCAGTTTTAATGGGAAGATATTCCCGCTTCTAACAAAGGCCTGAAAGAGCTCCAAATATCCACTTGCAGATGCTGCAAAAAGACTCTTTCCAAACTGCTCCATGAAAAGGAATGTTCAACTCTGTGAGTTGAATGCACACATCATAAAGAAGTTTCAAAGAATGCTTCTGTCTAGGTTTTATGTGAAGATATTTCCCTTTCCACCATAGGCCTCAAAGCGCTCCAAATGAACACTTGCAGATTCTACAAAAAGAGTGTTTCAAAGCTGCTCTTTCAAAAGAAGTGTTCAACTCTGTGAGTTGGATTCATACTTCACAAAGCAGTTTCACAGAACGTTTCTGTTTCGTTTTTATGGGAAGATATTCCCGTTTGCAAGGAAAGCCTGAAAGGGCTCTAAGTATCCACTTGCAGATTCTGCCAAAACACACTTTCAAAACTGCTCTATCAAAAGGAAGGCTTATCTCTCAGAGTTGAATGCACACATCATAAAGAGGTTTCTGAGAATGCTTCTGCCTGGTTTATATGTGAAGATATTTCCTTTTCCACCATAGGCCTCAAAGCGCTCCAAACGAACACTTGCAGATTCTACAAAAAGAGTGTTTCAAAACTGCTCTTTCAAAGGAAGTGTTCAACTCTGTGAGTTGGATTCATACTACACAAAGCAGTTTCACAGAACTCTTCTGTTTAGTTTTTATGGGAAGATATTCCCGTTTCCAACGAAAGCCTGAAAGGGCTCCAAATATCCACTTGCAGATTCTGCAAAAACACAGGTTCAAAACTGCTCTATCAAAAGGAAGGCTTATCTCTCTGAGTTGAATGCACACATCATAAAGGGGTTTCTGAGAATGCTTCTGCCTTGTTTATATATGAAGATATTTCTTTTTCCACCATAGGCCTCAAAGCGCTCCAAATGAACACTTGCAGATTCTACAAAAAGAGTGTTTCATAACTGCTCTAGCAAAGGAAAGGTTCACCTCTGTGAGTTGAACACACACATCACAAAGCAGTTTGTGAGAATGCTTCGGTTTAGTTTTTATGGGAAGATATTCCCGCTTCTAACAAAGGCCTGAAAGAGCTCCAAATATCCACTTGCAGATGCTGCAAAAAGACTCTTTCCAAACTGCTCCATGAAAAAGAAGGTTCAACTCTGTGAGTTGAATGCACACATCATAAAGAAGTTTCAAAGAATGCTTCTGTCTAGGTTTTATGTGAAGATATTTCTTTTTCCACCATAGGCCTCAAAGCGCTCCAAATGAACACTTGCAGATTCTACAAAAAGAGTGTTTCATAACTGCTCTAGCAAAGGAAAGGTTCACCTCTGTGAGTTGAACACACACATCACAAAGCAGTTTGTGAGAATGCTTCTGTCCAGTTTTTATGGGAAGATATTCCCGCTTCTAACAAAGGCCTGAAAGAGCTCCAAATATCCACTTGCAGATGCTGCAAAAAGACTCTTTCCAAACTGCTGCATGAACAGGAAGGTTCAACTCTGTGAGTTGAATGCACACATCATAAAGAAGTTTCAAAGAATGCTTCTGTCTAGGTATTATGTGACGATATTTCCTTTTCCACCATAGGCCTCAAAGCGCTCCAAATGAACACATGTAGATTCTACAAAAAGAGTGTTTCAAAGCTGCGCTTTCAAAAGAAGTGTTCAACTCTGTGAGTTGGATTCATACTTCACAAAGCAGTTTCACAGAACGTTTCTGTTTCGTTTTTATGGGAAGTTATTCCCGTTTGCAACGAAGGCCTGAAAGGGCTCTAAGTATCCACTTGCAGATTCTGCCTAAACACAGTTTCAAAACTGCTCTATCAAAAGGAAGGCTTATCTCTCCGAGTTGAATGCACACATCATAAAGAGGTTTCTGAGAATGCTTCTGCCTGGTTTATATGTGAAGATATTTCCTTTTCCACCATAGGCCTCAAAGCGCTCCAAACGAACACTTGCAGATTCTACAAAAAGAGTGTTTCAAAACTGCTCTTTCAAAAGAAGTGTTCAACTCTGTGAGTTGGATTCATACTACACAAAGCAGTTTCACAGAACTCTTCTGTTTAGTTTTTATGGGAAGATATTCCCGTTTCCAACGAAGGCCTGAAAGGGCTCCAAATATCCACTTGCAGATTCTGCAAAAACACAGTTTCAAAACTGCTCTATCAAAAGGAAGGCTTATCTCTCTGAGTTGAATGCACACATCATAAAGAGCTTTCTGAGAATGCTTCTGCCTTGTTTATATATGAAGATATTTCTTTTTCCACCATAGGCCTCAAATCGCTCCAAATGAACACTTGCAGATTCTACAAAAAGAGTGTTTCATAACTGCTCTAGCAAAGGAAAGGTTCACCTCTGTGAGTTGAACACACACATCACAAAGCAGTTTGTGAGAATGCTTCTGTCCAGTTTTTATGGGAAGATATTCCCGCTTCTAACAAAGGCCTGAAAGAGCTCCAAATATCCACTTGCAGATGCTGCAAAAAGACTCTTTCCAAACTGCTCCATGAAAAGGAAGGTTCAACTCTGTGAGTTGAATGCACACATCATAAAGAAGTTTCAAAGAATGCTTCTGTCTAGGTATTATGTGACGATATTTCCTTTTCCACCATAGGCCTCAAAGCGCTCCAAATGAACACATGTAGATTCTACAAAAAGAGTGTTTCAAAGCTGCTCTTTCAAAAGAAGTGTTCAACTCTGTGAGTTGGATTCATACTTCACAAAGCAGTTTCACAGAACGTTTCTGTTTCGTTTTTATGGGAAGATATTCCCGTTTGCAACGAAGGCCTGAAAGGGCTCTAAGTATCCACTTGCAGATTCTGCCAAAACACAGTTTCAAAACTGCTCTATCAAAAGGAAGGCTTATCTCTCCGAGTTGAATGCACACATCATAAAGAGGTTTCTGAGAATGCTTCTGCCTGGTTTATATGTGAAGATATTTCCTTTTCCACCATAGGCCTCAAAGCGCTCCAAACGAACACTTGCAGATTCTACAAAAAGAGTGTTTCAAAACTGCTCTTTCAAAGGAAGTGTTCAACTCTGTGAGTTGGATTCATACTACACAAAGCAGTTTCACAGAACTCTTCTGTTTAGTTTTTATGGGAAGATATTCCCGTTTCCAACGAAGGCCTGAAAGGGCTCCAAATATCCACTTGCAGATTCTGCAAAAATACAGTTTCAAAACTGCTCTATCAAAAGGAAGGCTTATCTCTCTGAGTTGAATGCACACATCATAAAGAGCTTTCTGAGAATGCTTCTGCCTTGTTTATATATGAAGATATTTCTTTTTCCACCATAGGCCTCAAATCGCTCCAAATGAACACTTGCAGATTCTACAAAAAGAGTGTTTCATAACTGCTCTAGCAAAGGAAAGGTTCACCTCTGTGAGTTGAACACACACATCTCAAAGCAGTTTGTGAGAATGCTTCGGTTTAGTTTTTATGGGAAGATATTCCCGCTTCTAGCAAAGGCCTGAAAGAGCTCCAAATATCCACTTGCAGATGCTGCAAAAAGACTCTTTCCAAACTGCTCCATGAAAAAGAAGGTTCAACTCTGTGAGTTGAATGCACACATCATAAAGAAGTTTCAAAGAATGCTTCTGTCTAGGTTTTATGTGAAGATATTTCTTTTTCCAACATAGGCCTCAAAGCGCTCCAAATGAACACTTGCAGATTCTACAAAAAGAGTGTTTCATAACTGCTCTAGCAAAGGAAAGGTTCACCTCTGTGAGTTGAACACACACATCACAAAGCAGTTTGTGAGAATGCTTCTGTCCAGTTTTAATGGGAAGATATTCCCGCTTCTAACAAAGGCCTGAAAGAGCTCCAAATATCCACTTGCAGATGCTGCAAAGAGACTCTTTCCAAACTGCTCCATGAAAAGGAATGTTCAACTCTGTGAGTTGAATGCACACATCATAAAGAAGTTTCAAAGAATGCTTCTGTCTAGGTTTTATGTGAAGATATTTCCCTTTCCACCATAGGCCTCAAAGCGCTCCAAATGAACACATGTAGATTCTACAAAAAGAGTGTTTCAAAGCTGCTCTTTCAAAAGAAGTGTTCAACTCTGTGAGTTGGATTCATACTTCACAAAGCAGTTTCACAGAACGTTTCTGTTTCGTTTTTATGGGAAGATATTCCCGTTTGCAACGAAGGCCTGAAAGGGCTCTAAGTATCCACTTGCAGATTCTGCCAAAACACACTTTCAAAACTGCTCTATCAAAAGGAAGGCTTATCTCTCCGAGTTGAATGCACACATCATAAAGAGGTTTCTGAGAATGCTTCTGCCTGGTTTATATGTGAAGATATTTCCTTTTCCACCATAGGCCTCAAAGCGCTCCAAACGAACACTTGCAGATTCTACAAAAAGAGTGTTTCAAAACTGCTCTTTCAAAGGAAGTGTTCAACTCTGTGTGTTGGATTCATACTACTCAAAGCAGTTTCACAGAACTCTTCTGTTTAGTTTTTATGGGAAGATATTCCCGTTTCCAACGAAGGCCTCAAAGGGCTCCAAATATCCACTTGCAGATTCTGCAAAAATACAGTTTCAAAACTGCTCTATCAAAAGGAAGGCTTATCTCTCTGAGTTGAATGCACACATCATAAAGAGCTTTCTGAGAATGCTTCTGCCTTGTTTATATATGAAGATATTTCTTTTTCCACCATAGGCCTCAAATCGCTCCAAATGAACACTTGCAGATTCTACAAAAAGAGTGTTTCATAACTGCTCTAGCAAAGGAAAGGTTCACCTCTGTGAGTTGAACACACACATCTCAAAGCAGTTTGTGAGAATGCTTCGGTTTAGTTTTTATGGGAAGATATTCCCGCTTCTAGCAAAGGCCTGAAAGAGCTCCAAATATCCACTTGCAGATGCTGCAAAAAGACTCTTTCCAAACTGCTCCATGAAAAAGAAGGTTCAACTCTGTGAGTTGAATGCACACATCATAAAGAAGTTTCAAAGAATGCTTCTGTCTAGGTTTTATGTGAAGATATTTCTTTTTCCACCATAGGCCTCAAAGCGCTCCAAATGAACACTTGCAGATTCTACAAAAAGAGTGTTTCATAACTGCTCTAGCAAAGGAAAGGTTCACCTCTGTGAGTTGAACACACACATCACAAAGCAGTTTGTGAGAATGCTTCTGTCCAGTTTTAATGGGAAGATATTCCCGCTTCTAACAAAGGCCTGAAAGAGCTCCAAATATCCACTTGCAGATGCTGCAAAAAGACTCTTTCCAAACTGCTCCATGAAAAGGAATGTTCAACTCTGTGAGTTGAATGCACACATCATAAAGAAGTTTCAAAGAATGCTTCTGTCTAGGTTTTATGTGAAGATATTTCCCTTTCCACCATAGGCCTCAAAGCACTCCAAATGAACACTTGCAGATTCTACAAAAAGAGTGTTTCAAAGCTGCTCTTTCAAAAGAAGTGTTCAACTCTGTGAGTTGGATTCATACTTCACAAAGCAGTTTCACAGAACGTTTCTGTTTCGTTTTTATGGGAAGATATTCCCGTTTGCAACGAAAGCCTGAAAGGGCTCTAAGTATCCACTTGCAGATTCTGCCAAAACACACTTTCAAAACTGCTCTATCAAAAGGAAGGCTTATCTCTCCGAGTTGAATGCACACATCATAAAGAGGTTTCTGAGAATGCTTCTGCCTGGTTTATATGTGAAGATATTTCCTTTTCCACCATAGGCCTCAAAGCGCTCCAAACGAACACTTGCAGATTCTACAAAAAGAGTGTTTCAAAACTGCTCTTTCAAAGGAAGTGTTCAACTCTGTGAGTTGGATTCATACTACACAAAGCAGTTTCACAGAACTCTTCTGTTTAGTTTTTATGGGAAGATATTCCCGTTTCCAACGAAAGCCTGAAAGGGCTCCAAATATCCACTTGCAGATTCTGCAAAAACACAGGTTCAAAACTGCTCTATCAAAAGGAAGGCTTATCTCTCTGAGTTGAATGCACACATCATAAAGGGGTTTCTGAGAATGCTTCTGCCTTGTTTATATATGAAGACATTTCTTTTTCCACCATAGTCCTCAAAGCGCTCCAAATGAACACTTGCAGATTCTACAAAAAGAGTGTTTCATAACTGCTCTAGCAAAGGAAAGGTTCACCTCTGTGAGTTGAACACACACATCACAAAGCAGTTTGTGAGAATGCTTCGGTTTAGTTTTTATGGGAAGATATTCCCGCTTCTAACAAAGGCCTGAAAGAGCTCCAAATATCCACTTGCAGATGCTGCAAAAAGACTCTTTCCAAACTGCTCCATGAAAAAGAAGGTTCAACTCTGTGAGTTGAATGCACACATCATAAAGAAGTTTCAAAGAATGCTTCTGTCTAGGTTTTATGTGAAGATATTTCTTTTTCCACCATAGGCCTCAAAGCGCTCCAAATGAACACTTGCAGATTCTACAAAAAGAGTGTTTCATAACTGCTCTAGCAAAGGAAAGGTTCACCTCTGTGAGTTGAACACACACATCACAAAGCAGTTTGTGAGAATGCTTCTGTCCAGTTTTTATGGGAAGATATTCCCGCTTCTAACAAAGGCCTGAAAGAGCTCCAAATATCCACTTGCAGATGCTGCAAAAAGACTCTTTCCAAACTGCTGCATGAAAAGGAAGGTTCAACTCTGTGAGTTGAATGCACACATCATAAAGAAGTTTCAAAGAATGCTTCTGTCTAGGTATTATGTGACGATATTTCCTTTTCCACCATAGGCCTCAAAGCGCTCCAAATGAACACATGTAGATTCTACAAAAAGAGTGTTTCAAAGCTGCGCTTTCAAAAGAAGTGTTCAACTCTGTGAGTTGGATTCATACTTCACAAAGCAGTTTCACAGAACGTTTCTGTTTCGTTTTTATGGGAAGATATTCCCGTTTGCAACGAAGGCCTGAAAGGGCTCTAAGTATCCACTTGCAGATTCTGCCTAAACACAGTTTCAAAACTGCTCTATCAAAAGGAAGGCTTATCTCTCCGAGTTGAATGCACACATCATAAAGAGGTTTCTGAGAATGCTTCTGCCTGGTTTATATGTGAAGATATTTCCTTTTCCACCATAGGCCTCAAAGCGCTCCAAACGAACACTTGCAGATTCTACAAAAAGAGTGTTTCAAAACTGCTCTTTCAAAAGAAGTGTTCAACTCTGTGAGTTGGATTCATACTACACAAAGCAGTTTCACAGAACTCTTCTGTTTAGTTTTTATGGGAAGATATTCCCGTTTCCAACGAAGGCCTGAAAGGGCTCCAAATATCCACTTGCAGATTCTGCAAAAACACAGTTTCAAAACTGCTCTATCAAAAGGAAGGCTTATCTCTCTGAGTTGAATGCACACATCATAAAGAGCTTTCTGAGAATGCTTCTGCCTTGTTTATATATGAAGATATTTCTTTTTCCACCATAGGCCTCAAATCGCTCCAAATGAACACTTGCAGATTCTACAAAAAGAGTGTTTCATAACTGCTCTAGCAAAGGAAAGGTTCACCTCTGTGAGTTGAACACACACATCACAAAGCAGTTTGTGAGAATGCTTCTGTCCAGTTTTTATGGGAAGATATTCCCGCTTCTAACAAAGGCCTGAAAGAGCTCCAAATATCCACTTGCAGATGCTGCAAAAAGACTCTTTCCAAACTGCTCCATGAAAAGGAATGTTCAACTCTGTGAGTTGAATGCACACATCATAAAGAAGTTTCAAAGAATGCTTCTGTCTAGGTTTTATGTGAAGATATTTCCCTTTCCACCATAGGCCTCAAAGCACTCCAAATGAACACTTGCAGATTCTACAAAAAGAGTGTTTCAAAGCTGCTCTTTCAAAAGAAGTGTTCAACTCTGTGAGTTGGATTCATACTTCACAAAGCAGTTTCACAGAACGTTTCTGTTTCGTTTTTATGGGAAGATATTCCCGTTTGCAACGAAAGCCTGAAAGGGCTCTAAGTATCCACTTGCAGATTCTGCCAAAACACACTTTCAAAACTGCTCTATCAAAAGGAAGGCTTATCTCTCCGAGTTGAATGCACACATCATAAAGAGGTTTCTGAGAATGCTTCTGCCTGGTTTATATGTGAAGATATTTCCTTTTCCACCATAGGCCTCAAAGCGCTCCAAACGAACACTTGCAGATTCTACAAAAAGAGTGTTTCAAAACTGCTCTTTCAAAGGAAGTGTTCAACTCTGTGAGTTGGATTCATACTACACAAAGCAGTTTCACAGAACTCTTCTGTTTAGTTTTTATGGGAAGATATTCCCGTTTCCAACGAAAGCCTGAAAGGGCTCCAAATATCCACTTGCAGATTCTGCAAAAACACAGGTTCAAAACTGCTCTATCAAAAGGAAGGCTTATCTCTCTGAGTTGAATGCACACATCATAAAGAGCTTTCTGAGAATGCTTCTGCCTTGTTTATATATGAAGACATTTCTTTTTCCACCATAGGCCTCAAAGCGCTCCAAATGAACACTTGCAGATTCTACAAAAAGAGTGTTTCATAACTGCTCTAGCAAAGGAAAGGTTCACCTCTGTGAGTTGAACACACACATCACAAAGCAGTTTGTGAGAATGCTTCGGTTTAGTTTTTATGGGAAGATATTCCCGCTTCTAACAAAGGCCTGAAAGAGCTCCAAATATCCACTTGCAGATGCTGCAAAAAGACTCTTTCCAAACTGCTCCATGAAAAAGAAGGTTCAACTCTGTGAGTTGAATGCACACATCATAAAGAAGTTTCAAAGAATGCTTCTGTCTAGGTTTTATGTGAAGATATTTCTTTTTCCACCATAGGCCTCAAAGCGCTCCAAATGAACACTTGCAGATTCTACAAAAAGAGTGTTTCATAACTGCTCTAGCAAAGGAAAGGTTCACCTCTGTGAGTTGAACACACACATCACAAAGCAGTTTGTGAGAATGCTTCTGTCCAGTTTTTATGGGAAGATATTCCCGCTTCTAACAAAGGCCTGAAAGAGCTCCAAATATCCACTTGCAGATGCTGCAAAAAGACTCTTTCCAAACTGCTGCATGAAAAGGAAGGTTCAACTCTGTGAGTTGAATGCACACATCATAAAGAAGTTTCAAAGAATGCTTCTGTCTAGGTATTATGTGACGATATTTCCTTTTCCACCATAGGCCTCAAAGCGCTCCAAATGAACACATGTAGATTCTACAAAAAGAGTGTTTCAAAGCTGCGCTTTCAAAAGAAGTGTTCAACTCTGTGAGTTGGATTCATACTTCACAAAGCAGTTTCACAGAACGTTTCTGTTTCGTTTTTATGGGAAGATATTCCCGTTTGCAACGAAGGCCTGAAAGGGCTCTAAGTATCCACTTGCAGATTCTGCCTAAACACAGTTTCAAAACTGCTCTATCAAAAGGAAGGCTTATCTCTCCGAGTTGAATGCACACATCATAAAGAGGTTTCTGAGAATGCTTCTGCCTGGTTTATATGTGAAGATATTTCCTTTTCCACCATAGGCCTCAAAGCGCTCCAAACGAACACTTGCAGATTCTACAAAAAGAGTGTTTCAAAACTGCTCTTTCAAAAGAAGTGTTCAACTCTGTGAGTTGGATTCATACTACACAAAGCAGTTTCACAGAACTCTTCTGTTTAGTTTTTATGGGAAGATATTCCCGTTTCCAACGAAGGCCTGAAAGGGCTCCAAATATCCACTTGCAGATTCTGCAAAAACACAGTTTCAAAACTGCTCTATCAAAAGGAAGGCTTATCTCTCTGAGTTGAATGCACACATCATAAAGAGCTTTCTGAGAATGCTTCTGCCTTGTTTATATATGAAGATATTTCTTTTTCCACCATAGGCCTCAAATCGCTCCAAATGAACACTTGCAGATTCTACAAAAAGAGTGTTTCATAACTGCTCTAGCAAAGGAAAGGTTCACCTCTGTGAGTTGAACACACACATCACAAAGCAGTTTGTGAGAATGCTTCTGTCCAGTTTTTATGGGAAGATATTCCCGCTTCTAACAAAGGCCTGAAAGAGCTCCAAATATCCACTTGCAGATGCTGCAAAAAGACTCTTTCCAAACTGCTCCATGAAAAGGAAGGTTCAACTCTGTGAGTTGAATGCACACATCATAAAGAAGTTTCAAAGAATGCTTCTGTCTAGGTATTATGTGACGATATTTCCTTTTCCACCATAGGCCTCAAAGCGCTCCAAATGAACACATGTAGATTCTACAAAAAGAGTGTTTCAAAGCTGCTCTTTCAAAAGAAGTGTTCAACTCTGTGAGTTGGATTCATACTTCACAAAGCAGTTTCACAGAACGTTTCTGTTTCGTTTTTATGGGAAGATATTCCCGTTTGCAACGAAGGCCTGAAAGGGCTCTAAGTATCCACTTGCAGATTCTGCCAAAACACAGTTTCAAAACTGCTCTACCAAAAGGAAGGCTTATCTCTCCGACTTGAATGCACACATCATAAAGAGGTTTCTGAGAATGCTTCTGCCTGGTTTATATGTGAAGATATTTCCTTTTCCACCATAGGCCTCAAAGCGCTCCAAACGAACACTTGCAGATTCTACAAAAAGAGTGTTTCAAAACTGCTCTTTCAAAGGAAGTGTTCAACTCTGTGAGTTGGATTCATACTACACAAAGCAGTTTCACAGAACTCTTCTGTTTAGTTTTTATGGGAAGATATTCCCGTTTCCAACGAAGGCCTGAAAGGGCTCCAAATATCCACTTGCAGATTCTGCAAAAATACAGTTTCAAAACTGCTCTATCAAAAGGAAGGCTTATCTCTCTGAGTTGAATGCACACATCATAAAGAGCTTTCTGAGAATGCTTCTGCCTTGTTTATATATGAAGATATTTCTTTTTCCACCATAGGCCTCAAATCGCTCCAAATGAACACTTGCAGATTCTACAAAAAGAGTGTTTCATAACTGCTCTAGCAAAGGAAAGGTTCACCTCTGTGAGTTGAACACACACATCTCAAAGCAGTTTGTGAGAATGCTTCGGTTTAGTTTTTATGGGAAGATATTCCCGCTTCTAGCAAAGGCCTGAAAGAGCTCCAAATATCCACTTGCAGATGCTGCAAAAAGACTCTTTCCAAACTGCTCCATGAAAAAGAAGGTTCAACTCTGTGAGTTGAATGCACACATCATAAAGAAGTTTCAAAGAATGCTTCTGTCTAGGTTTTATGTGAAGATATTTCTTTTTCCAACATAGGCCTCAAAGCGCTCCAAATGAACACTTGCAGATTCTACAAAAAGAGTGTTTCATAACTGCTCTAGCAAAGGAAAGGTTCACCTCTGTGAGTTGAACACACACATCACAAAGCAGTTTGTGAGAATGCTTCTGTCCAGTTTTAATGGGAAGATATTCCCGCTTCTAACAAAGGCCTGAAAGAGCTCCAAATATCCACTTGCAGATGCTGCAAAGAGACTCTTTCCAAACTGCTCCATGAAAAGGAATGTTCAACTCTGTGAGTTGAATGCACACATCATAAAGAAGTTTCAAAGAATGCTTCTGTCTAGGTTTTATGTGAAGATATTTCCCTTTCCACCATAGGCCTCAAAGCGCTCCAAATGAACACATGTAGATTCTACAAAAAGAGTGTTTCAAAGCTGCTCTTTCAAAAGAAGTGTTCAACTCTGTGAGTTGGATTCATACTTCACAAAGCAGTTTCACAGAACGTTTCTGTTTCGTTTTTATGGGAAGATATTCCCGTTTGCAACGAAGGCCTGAAAGGGCTCTAAGTATCCACTTGCAGATTCTGCCAAAACACACTTTCAAAACTGCTCTATCAAAAGGAAGGCTTATCTCTCCGAGTTGAATGCACACATCATAAAGAGGTTTCTGAGAATGCTTCTGCCTGGTTTATATGTGAAGATATTTCCTTTTCCACCATAGGCCTCAAAGCGCTCCAAACGAACACTTGCAGATTCTACAAAAAGAGTGTTTCAAAACTGCTCTTTCAAAGGAAGTGTTCAACTCTGTGTGTTGGATTCATACTACACAAAGCAGTTTCACAGAACTCTTCTGTTTAGTTTTTATGGGAAGATATTCCCGTTTCCAACGAAGGCCTGAAAGGGCTCCAAATATCCACTTGCAGATTCTGCAAAAATACAGTTTCAAAACTGCTCTATCAAAAGGAAGGCTTATCTCTCTGAGTTGAATGCACACATCATAAAGAGCTTTCTGAGAATGCTTCTGCCTTGTTTATATATGAAGATATTTCTTTTTCCACCATAGGCCTCAAATCGCTCCAAATGAACACTTGCAGATTCTACAAAAAGAGTGTTTCATAACTGCTCTAGCAAAGGAAAGGTTCACCTCTGTGAGTTGAACACACACATCTCAAAGCAGTTTGTGAGAATGCTTCGGTTTAGTTTTTATGGGAAGATATTCCCGCTTCTAGCAAAGGCCTGAAAGAGCTCCAAATATCCACTTGCAGATGCTGCAAAAAGACTCTTTCCAAACTGCTCCATGAAAAAGAAGGTTCAACTCTGTGAGTTGAATGCACACATCATAAAGAAGTTTCAAAGAATGCTTCTGTCTAGGTTTTATGTGAAGATATTTCTTTTTCCACCATAGGCCTCAAAGCGCTCCAAATGAACACTTGCAGATTCTACAAAAAGAGTGTTTCATAACTGCTCTAGCAAAGGAAAGGTTCACCTCTGTGAGTTGAACACACACATCACAAAGCAGTTTGTGAGAATGCTTCTGTCCAGTTTTTATGGGAAGATATTCCCGCTTCTAACAAAGGCCTGAAAGAGCTCCAAATATCCACTTGCAGATGCTGCAAAAAGACTCTTTCCAAACTGCTCCATGAAAAGGAATGTTCAACTCTGTGAGTTGAATGCACACATCATAAAGAAGTTTCAAAGAATGCTTCTGTCTAGGTTTTATGTGAAGATATTTCCCTTTCCACCATAGGCCTCAAAGCACTCCAAATGAACACTTGCAGATTCTACAAAAAGAGTGTTTCAAAGCTGCTCTTTCAAAAGAAGTGTTCAACTCTGTGAGTTGGATTCATACTTCACAAAGCAGTTTCACAGAACGTTTCTGTTTCGTTTTTATGGGAAGATATTCCCGTTTGCAACGAAAGCCTGAAAGGGCTCTAAGTATCCACTTGCAGATTCTGCCAAAACACACTTTCAAAACTGCTCTATCAAAAGGAAGGCTTATCTCTCCGAGTTGAATGCACACATCATAAAGAGGTTTCTGAGAATGCTTCTGCCTGGTTTATATGTGAAGATATTTCCTTTTCCACCATAGGCCTCAAAGCGCTCCAAACGAACACTTGCAGATTCTACAAAAAGAGTGTTTCAAAACTGCTCTTTCAAAGGAAGTGTTCAACTCTGTGAGTTGGATTCATACTACACAAAGCAGTTTCACAGAACTCTTCTGTTTAGTTTTTATGGGAAGATATTCCCGTTTCCAACGAAAGCCTGAAAGGGCTCCAAATATCCACTTGCAGATTCTGCAAAAACACAGGTTCAAAACTGCTCTATCAAAAGGAAGGCTTATCTCTCTGAGTTGAATGCACACATCATAAAGGGGTTTCTGAGAATGCTTCTGCCTTGTTTATATATGAAGACATTTCTTTTTCCACCATAGGCCTCAAAGCGCTCCAAATGAACACTTGCAGATTCTACAAAAAGAGTGTTTCATAACTGCTCTAGCAAAGGAAAGGTTCACCTCTGTGAGTTGAACACACACATCACAAAGCAGTTTGTGAGAATGCTTCGGTTTAGTTTTTATGGGAAGATATTCCCGCTTCTAACAAAGGCCTGAAAGAGCTCCAAATATCCACTTGCAGATGCTGCAAAAAGACTCTTTCCAAACTGCTCCATGAAAAAGAAGGTTCAACTCTGTGAGTTGAATGCACACATCATAAAGAAGTTTCAAAGAATGCTTCTGTCTAGGTTTTATGTGAAGATATTTCTTTTTCCACCATAGGCCTCAAAGCGCTCCAAATGAACACTTGCAGATTCTACAAAAAGAGTGTTTCATAACTGCTCTAGCAAAGGAAAGGTTCACCTCTGTGAGTTGAACACACACATCACAAAGCAGTTTGTGAGAATGCTTCTGTCCAGTTTTTATGGGAAGATATTCCCGCTTCTAACAAAGGCCTGAAAGAGCTCCAAATATCCACTTGCAGATGCTGCAAAAAGACTCTTTCCAAACTGCTCCATGAAAAGGAAGGTTCAACTCTGTGAGTTGAATGCACACATCATAAAGAAGTTTCAAAGAATGCTTCTGTCTAGGTTTTATGTGAAGATATTTCCTTTTCCACCATAGGCCTCAAAGCGCTCCAAATGAACACTTGCAGATTCTACAAAAAGAGTGTTTCAAAGCTGCTCTTTCAAAAGAAGTGTTCAACTCTGTGAGTTGGATTCATACTTCACAAAGGAGTTTCACAGAACGCTTCTGTTTAGTTTTTATGGGAAGATATTCCCGTTTCCAACGAAGGCCTGAAAGGGCTCCAAATATACACTTGCAGATTCTGCAAAAACACAGTTGCAAAACTGCTCTATCAAAAGGAAGGCTTATCTCTCCGAGTTGAATGCACACATCATAAAGAGGTTTCTGAGAATGCTTCTGCCTGGATTATATGTGAAGATATTTCCTTTTCCACCGTAGGCCTCAAAGCGCTCCAAACGAACACTTGCAGATTCTACAAAAAGAGTGTTTCAAAACTGCTCTTTGAAAGGAAGTGTTCAACTCTGTGAGTTGGATTCATACTACACAAAGCAGTTTCACAGAACTCTTCTGTTTAGTTTTTAATGGAAGATATTCCCGTTTCCAACGAAGGCCTGAAAGGGCTCCAAATATCCACTTGCAGATTCTGCAAAAACACAGTTTCAAAACTGCTCTATCAAAAGGAAGGCTTATCTCTCTGAGTTGAATGCACACATCATAAAGAGCTTTCTGAGAATGCTTCTGCCTTGTTTATATATGAAGATATTTCTTTTTCCACCATAGGCCTCAAATCGCTCCAAATGAACACTTGCAGATTCTACAAAAAGGGTGTTTCATAACTGCTCTAGCAAAGGAAAGGTTCACCTCTGTGAGTTGAACACACACATCACAAAGCAGTTTGTGAGAATGCTTCTGTCCAGTTTTTATGGGAAGATATTCCCGCTTCTAACAAAGGCCTGAAAGAGCTCCAAATATCCACTTGCAGATGCTGCAAAAAGACTCTTTCCAAACTGCTCCAGGAAAAGGAAGGTTCAACTCTGTGAGTTGAATGCACACATCATAAAGAAGTTTCAAAGAATGCTTCTGTCTAGGTATTATGTGACGATATTTCCTTTTCCACCATAGGCCTCAAAGCGCTCCAAATGAACACATGTAGATTCTACAAAAAGAGTGTTTCAAAGCTGCTCTTTCAAAAGAAGTGTTCAACTCTGTGAGTTGGATTCATACTACACAAAGCAGTTTCACAGAACTCTTCTGTTTAGTTTTTAATGGAAGATATTCCCGTTTCCAACGAAGGCCTGAAAGGGCTCCAAATATCCACTTGCAGATTCTGCAAAAACACAGTTTCAAAACTGCTCTATCAAAAGGAAGGCTTATCTCTCTGAGTTGAATGCACACATCATAAAGAGCTTTCTGAGAATGCTTCTGCCTTGTTTATATATGAAGATATTTCTTTTTCCACCATAGGCCTCAAATCGCTCCAAATGAACACTTGCAGATTCTACAAAAAGAGTGTTTCATAACTGCTCTAGCAAAGGAAAGGTTCACCTCTGTGAGTTGAACACACACATCACAAAGCAGTTTGTGAGAATGCTTCTGTCCAGTTTTTATGGGAAGATATACCCGCTTCTAACAAAGGCCTGAAAGAGCTCCAAATATCCACTTGCGGATGCTGCAAAAAGACTCTTTCCAAACTGCTCCATGAAAAGGAAAGTTCAACTCTGTGAGTTGAATGCACACATCATAAAGAAGTTTCAAAGAATGCTTCTGTCTAGGTATTATGTGACGATATTTCCTTTTCCACCATAGGCCTCAAAGCGCTCCAAATGAACACATGTAGATTCTACAAAAAGAGTGTTTAAAAGCTGCGCTTTCAAAAGAAGTGTTCAACTCTGTGAGTTGGATTCATACTTCACAAAGCAGTTTCACAGAACGTTTCTGTTTCGTTTTTATGGGAAGATATTCCCGTTTGCAACGAAGGCCTGAAAGGGCTCTAAGTATCCACTTGCAGATTCTGTCAAAACACAGTTTCAAAACTGCTCTATCAAAAGGAAGGCTTATCTCTCCGAGTTGAATGCACACATCATAAAGAGGTTTCTGAGAATGCTTCTGCCTGGTTTATATGTGAAGATATTTCCTTTTCCACCATAGGCCTCAAAGCGCTCCAAACGAACACTTGCAGATTCTACAAAAAGAGTGTTTCAAAACTGCTCTTTCAAAGGAAGTGTTCAACTCTGTGAGTTGGGTTCATACTACACAAAGCAGTTTCACAGAACTCTTCTGTTTAGTTTTTATGGGAAGATATTCCCGTTTCCAACGAAAGCCTGAAAGGGCTCCAAATATCCACTTGCAGATTCTGCAAAAACACAGGTTCAAAACTGCTCTATCAAAAGGAAGGCTTATCTCTCTGAGTTGAATGCACACATCATAAAGGGGTTTCTGAGAATGCTTCTGCCTTGTTTATATATGAAGACATTTCTTTTTCCACCATAGGCCTCAAAGCGCTCCAAATGAACACTTGCAGATTCTACAAAAAGAGTGTTTCATAACTGCTCTAGCAAAGGAAAGGTTCACCTCTGTGAGTTGAACACACACATCACAAAGCAGTTTGTGAGAATGCTTCGGTTTAGTTTTTATGGGAAGATATTCCCGCTTCTAACAAAGGCCTGAAAGAGCTCCAAATATCCACTTGCAGATGCTGCAAAAAGACTCTTTCCAAACTGCTCCATGAAAAAGAAGGTTCAACTCTGTGAGTTGAATGCACACATCATAAAGAAGTTTCAAAGAATGCTTCTGTCTAGGTTTTATGTGAAGATATTTCTTTTTCCACCATAGGCCTCAAAGCGCTCCAAATGAACACTTGCAGATTCTACAAAAAGAGTGTTTCATAACTGCTCTAGCAAAGGAAAGGTTCACCTCTGTGAGTTGAACACACACATCACAAAGCAGTTTGTGAGAATGCTTCTGTCCAGTTTTTATGGGAAGATATTCCCGCTTCTAACAAAGGCCTGAAAGAGCTCCAAATATCCACTTGCAGATGCTGCAAAAAGACTCTTTCCAAACTGCTCCATGAAAAGGAAAGTTCAACTCTGTGAGTTGAATGCACACATCATAAAGAAGTTTCAAAGAATGCTTCTGTCTAGGTTTTATGTGAAGATATTTCCTTTTCCACCATAGGCCTCAAAGCGCTCCAAATGAACACTTGCAGATTCTACAAAAAGAGTGTTTCAAAGCTGCTCTTTCAAAAGAAGTGTTCAACTCTGTGAGTTGGATTCATACTTCACAAAGGAGTTTCACAGAACGCTTCTGTTTAGTTTTTAATGGAAGATATTCCCGTTTCCAACGAAGGCCTGAAAGGGCTCCAAATATACACTTGCAGATTCTGCAAAAACACAGTTGCAAAACTGCTCTATCAAAAGGAAGGCTTATCTCTCCGAGTTGAATGCACACATCATAAAGAGGTTTCTGAGAATGCTTCTGCCTGGATTATATGTGAAGATATTTCCTTTTCCACCGTAGGCCTCAAAGCGCTCCAAACGAACACTTGCAGATTCTACAAAAAGAGTGTTTCAAAACTGCTCTTTGAAAGGAAGTGTTCAACTCTGTGAGTTGGATTCATACTACACAAAGCAGTTTCACAGAACTCTTCTGTTTAGTTTTTAATGGAAGATATTCCCGTTTCCAACGAAGGCCTGAAAGGGCTCCAAATATCCACTTGCAGATTCTGCAAAAACACAGTTTCAAAACTGCTCTATCAAAAGGAAGGCTTATCTCTCTGAGTTGAATGCACACATCATAAAGAGCTTTCTGAGAATGCTTCTGCCTTGTTTATATATGAAGATATTTCTTTTTCCACCATAGGCCTCAAATCGCTCCAAATGAACACTTGCAGATTCTACAAAAAGGGTGTTTCATAACTGCTCTAGCAAAGGAAAGGTTCACCTCTGTGAGTTGAACACACACATCACAAAGCAGTTTGTGAGAATGCTTCTGTCCAGTTTTTATGGGAAGATATTCCCGCTTCTAACAAAGGCCTGAAAGAGCTCCAAATATCCACTTGCAGATGCTGCAAAAAGACTCTTTCCAAACTGCTCCATGAAAAGGAAGGTTCAACTCTGTGAGTTGAATGCACACATCATAAAGAAGTTTCAAAGAATGCTTCTGTCTAGGTATTATGTGACGATATTTCCTTTTCCACCATAGGCCTCAAAGCGCTCCAAATGAACACATGTAGATTCTACAAAAAGAGTGTTTCAAAGCTGCTCTTTCAAAAGAAGTGTTCAACTCTGTGAGTTGGATTCATACTTCACAAAGCAGTTTCACAGAACGTTTCTGTTTCGTTTTTATCAGAAGATATTCCCGTTTGCAACGAAGGCCTGAAAGGGCTCCAAGTATCCACTTGCAGATTCTGCCAAAACACAGTTTCAAAACTGCTGTATCAAAAGGAAGGCTTATCTCTCCGAGTTGAATGCACACATCATAAAGAGGTTTCTGAGAATGCTTCTGCCTGGTTTATATGTGAAGATATTTCCTTTTCCACCATAGGCCTCAAAGCGCTCCAAACGAACACTTGCAGATTCTACAAAAAGAGTGTTTCAAAACTGCTCTTTCAAAAGAAGTGTTCAACTCTGTGAGTTGGATTCATACTACACAAAGCAGTTTCACAGAACTCTTCTGTTTAGTTTTTATGGGAAGATATTCCCGTTTCCAACGAAGGCCTGAAAGGGCTCCAAATATCCACTTGCAGATTCTGCAAAAACACAGGTTCAAAACTGCTCTATCAAAAGGAAGGCTTATCTCTCTGAGTTGAATGCACATATCATAAAGGGGTTTCTGAGAATGCTTCTGCCTTGTTTATATATGAAGATATTTCTTTTTCCACCATAGGCCTCAAAGCGCTCCAAATGAACACTTGCAGATTCTACAAAAAGAGTGTTTCATAACTGCTCTAGCAAAGGAAAGGTTCACCTCTGTGAGTTGAACACACACATCACAAAGCAGTTTGTGAGAATGCTTCGGTTTAGTTTTTATGGGAAGATATTCCCGCTTCTAACAAAGGCCTGAAAGAGCTCCAAATATCCACTTGCAGATGCTGCAAAAAGACTCTTTCCAAACTGCTCCATGAAAAAGAAGGTTCAACTCTGTGAGTTGAATGCACACATCATAAAGAAGTTTCAAAGAATGCTTCTGTCTAGGTTTTATGTGAAGATATTTCTTTTTCCAACATAGGCCTCAAAGCGCTCCAAATGAACACTTGCAGATTCTACAAAAAGAGTGTTTCATAACTGCTCTAGCAAAGGAAAGGTTCACCTCTGTGAGTTGAACACACACATCACAAAGCAGTTTGTGAGAATGCTTCTGTCCAGTTTTAATGGGAAGATATTCCCGCTTCTAACAAAGGCCTGAAAGAGCTCCAAATATCCACTTGCAGATGCTGCAAAGAGACTCTTTCCAAACTGCTCCATGAAAAGGAATGTTCAACTCTGTGAGTTGAATGCACACATCATAAAGAAGTTTCAAAGAATGCTTCTGTCTAGGTTTTATGTGAAGATATTTCCCTTTCCACCATAGGCCTCAAAGCGCTCCAAATGAACACATGTAGATTCTACAAAAAGAGTGTTTCAAAGCTGCTCTTTCAAAAGAAGTGTTCAACTCTGTGAGTTGGATTCATACTTCACAAAGCAGTTTCACAGAACGTTTCTGTTTCGTTTTTATCAGAAGATATTCCCGTTTGCAACGAAGGCCTGAAAGGGCTCTAAGTATCCACTTGCAGATTCTGCCAAAACACACTTTCAAAACTGCTCTATCAAAAGGAAGGCTTATCTCTCCGAGTTGAATGCACACATCATAAAGAGGTTTCTGAGAATGCTTCTGCCTGGTTTATATGTTAAGATATTTCCTTTTCCACCATAGGCCTCAAAGCGCTCCAAACGAACACTTGCAGATTCTACAAAAAGAGTGTTTCAAAACTGCTCTTTCAAAGGAAGTGTTCAACTCTGTGTGTTGGATTCATACTACACAAAGCAGTTTCACAGAACTCTTCTGTTTAGTTTTTATGGGAAGATATTCCCGTTTCCAACGAAGGCCTGAAAGGGCTCCAAATATCCACTTGCAGATTCTGCAAAAATACAGTTTCAAAACTGCTCTATCAAAAGGAAGGCTTATCTCTCTGAGTTGAATGCACACATCATAAAGAGCTTTCTGAGAATGCTTCTGCCTTGTTTATATATGAAGATATTTCTTTTTCCACCATAGGCCTCAAATCGCTCCAAATGAACACTTGCAGATTCTACAAAAAGAGTGTTTCATAACTGCTCTAGCAAAGGAAAGGTTCACCTCTGTGAGTTGAACACACACATCTCAAAGCAGTTTGTGAGAATGCTTCGGTTTAGTTTTTATGGGAAGATATTCCCGCTTCTAGCAAAGGCCTGAAAGAGCTCCAAATATCCACTTGCAGATGCTGCAAAAAGACTCTTTCCAAACTGCTCCATGAAAAAGAAGGTTCAACTCTGTGAGTTGAATGCACACATCATAAAGAAGTTTCAAAGAATGCTTCTGTCTAGGTTTTATGTGAAGATATTTCTTTTTCCACCATAGGCCTCAAAGCGCTCCAAATGAACACTTGCAGATTCTACAAAAAGAGTGTTTCATAACTGCTCTAGCAAAGGAAAGGTTCACCTCTGTGAGTTGAACACACACATCACAAAGCAGTTTGTGAGAATGCTTCTGTCCAGTTTTAATGGGAAGATATTCCCGCTTCTAACAAAGGCCTGAAAGAGCTCCAAATATCCACTTGCAGATGCTGCAAAAAGACTCTTTCCAAACTGCTCCATGAAAAGGAATGTTCAACTCTGTGAGTTGAATGCACACATCATAAAGAAGTTTCAAAGAATGCTTCTGTCTAGGTTTTATGTGAAGATATTTCCCTTTCCACCATAGGCCTCAAAGCACTCCAAATGAACACTTGCAGATTCTACAAAAAGAGTGTTTCAAAGCTGCTCTTTCAAAAGAAGTGTTCAACTCTGTGAGTTGGATTCATACTTCACAAAGCAGTTTCACAGAACGTTTCTGTTTCGTTTTTATGGGAAGATATTCCCGTTTGCAACGAAAGCCTGAAAGGGCTCTAAGTATCCACTTGCAGATTCTGCCAAAACACACTTTCAAAACTGCTCTATCAAAAGGAAGGCTTATCTCTCAGAGTTGAATGCACACATCATAAAGAGGTTTCTGAGAATGCTTCTGCCTGGTTTATATGTGAAGATATTTCCTTTTCCACCATAGGCCTCAAAGCGCTCCAAACGAACACTTGCAGATTCTACAAAAAGAGTGTTTCAAAACTGCTCTTTCAAAGGAAGTGTTCAACTCTGTGAGTTGGATTCATACTACACAAAGCAGTTTCACAGAACTCTTCTGTTTAGTTTTTATGGGAAGATATTCCCGTTTCCAACGAAAGCCTGAAAGGGCTCCAAATATCCACTTGCAGATTCTGCAAAAACACAGGTTCAAAACTGCTCTATCAAAAGGAAGGCTTATCTCTCTGAGTTGAATGCACACATCATAAAGGGGTTTCTGAGAATGCTTCTGCCTTGTTTATATATGAAGACATTTCTTTTTCCACCATAGGCCTCAAAGCGCTCCAAATGAACACTTGCAGATTCTACAAAAAGAGTGTTTCATAACTGCTCTAGCAAAGGAAAGGTTCACCTCTGTGAGTTGAACACACACATCACAAAGCAGTTTGTGAGAATGCTTCGGTTTAGTTTTTATGGGAAGATATTCCCGCTTCTAACAAAGGCCTGAAAGAGCTCCAAATATCCACTTGCAGATGCTGCAAAAAGACTCTTTCCAAACTGCTCCATGAAAAAGAAGGTTCAACTCTGTGAGTTGAATGCACACATCATAAAGAAGTTTCAAAGAATGCTTCTGTCTAGGTTTTATGTGAAGATATTTCTTTTTCCACCATAGGCCTCAAAGCGCTCCAAATGAACACTTGCAGATTCTACAAAAAGAGTGTTTCATAACTGCTCTAGCAAAGGAAAGGTTCACCTCTGTGAGTTGAACACACACATCACAAAGCAGTTTGTGAGAATGCTTCTGTCCAGTTTTTATGGGAAGATATTCCCGCTTCTAACAAAGGCCTGAAAGAGCTCCAAATATCCACTTGCAGATGCTGCAAAAAGACTCTTTCCAAACTGCTCCATGAAAAGGAAAGTTCAACTCTGTGAGTTGAATGCACACATCATAAAGAAGTTTCAAAGAATGCTTCTGTCTAGGTTTTATGTGAAGATATTTCCTTTTCCACCATAGGCCTCAAAGCGCTCCAAATGAACACTTGCAGATTCTACAAAAAGAGTGTTTCAAAGCTGCTCTTTCAAAAGAAGTGTTCAACTCTGTGAGTTGGATTCATACTTCACAAAGGAGTTTCACAGAACGCTTCTGTTTAGTTTTTATGGGAAGATATTCCCGTTTCCAACGAAGGCCTGAAAGGGCTCCAAATATACACTTGCAGATTCTGCAAAAACACAGTTGCAAAACTGCTCTATCAAAAGGAAGGCTTATCTCTCCGAGTTGAATGCACACATCATAAAGAGGTTTCTGAGAATGCTTCTGCCTGGATTATATGTGAAGATATTTCCTTTTCCACCGTAGGCCTCAAAGCGCTCCAAACGAACACTTGCAGATTCTACAAAAAGAGTGTTTCAAAACTGCTCTTTGAAAGGAAGTGTTCAACTCTGTGAGTTGGATTCATACTACACAAAGCAGTTTCACAGAACTCTTCTGTTTAGTTTTTAATGGAAGATATTCCCGTTTCCAACGAAGGCCTGAAAGGGCTCCAAATATCCACTTGCAGATTCTGCAAAAACACAGTTTCAAAACTGCTCTATCAAAAGGAAGGCTTATCTCTCTGAGTTGAATGCACACATCATAAAGAGCTTTCTGAGAATGCTTCTGCCTTGTTTATATATGAAGATATTTCTTTTTCCACCATAGGCCTCAAATCGCTCCAAATGAACACTTGCAGATTCTACAAAAAGGGTGTTTCATAACTGCTCTAGCAAAGGAAAGGTTCACCTCTGTGAGTTGAACACACACATCACAAAGCAGTTTGTGAGAATGCTTCTGTCCAGTTTTTATGGGAAGATATTCCCGCTTCTAACAAAGGCCTGAAAGAGCTCCAAATATCCACTTGCAGATGCTGCAAAAAGACTCTTTCCAAACTGCTCCAGGAAAAGGAAGGTTCAACTCTGTGAGTTGAATGCACACATCATAAAGAAGTTTCAAAGAATGCTTCTGTCTAGGTATTATGTGACGATATTTCCTTTTCCACCATAGGCCTCAAAGCGCTCCAAATGAACACATGTAGATTCTACAAAAAGAGTGTTTCAAAGCTGCTCTTTCAAAAGAAGTGTTCAACTCTGTGAGTTGGATTCATACTTCACAAAGCAGTTTCACAGAACGTTTCTGTTTCGTTTTTATCAGAAGATATTCCCGTTTGCAACGAAGGCCTGAAAGGGCTCCAAGTATCCACTTGCAGATTCTGCCAAAACACAGTTTCAAAACTGCTCTATCAAAAGGAAGGCTTATCTCTCCGAGTTGAATGCACACATCATAAAGAGGTTTCTGAGAATGCTTCTGCCTGGTTTATATGTGAAGATATTTCCTTTTCCACCATAGGCCTCAAAGCGCTCCAAACGAACACTTGCAGATTCTACAAAAAGAGTGTTTCAAAACTGATCTTTCAAAAGAAGTGTTCAACTCTGTGAGTTGGATTCATACTACACAAAGCAGTTTCACAGAACTCTTCTGTTTAGTTTTTATGGGAAGATATTCCCGTTTCCAACGAAGGCCTGAAAGGGCTCCAAATATCCACTTGCAGATTCTGCAAAAACACAGGTTCAAAACTGCTCTATCAAAAGGAAGGCTTATCTCTCTGAGTTGAATGCACATATCATAAAGGGGTTTCTGAGAATGCTTCTGCCTTGTTTATATATGAAGATATTTCTTTTTCCACCATAGGCCTCAAAGCGCTCCAAATGAACACTTGCAGATTCTACAAAAAGAGTGTTTCATAACTGCTCTAGCAAAGGAAAGGTTCACCTCTGTGAGTTGAACACACACATCACAAAGCAGTTTGTGAGAATGCTTCGGTTTAGTTTTTATGGGAAGATATTCCCGCTTCTAACAAAGGCCTGAAAGAGCTCCAAATATCCACTTGCAGATGCTGCAAAAAGACTCTTTCCAAACTGCTCCATGAAAAAGAAGGTTCAACTCTGTGAGTTGAATGCACACATCATAAAGAAGTTTCAAAGAATGCTTCTGTCTAGGTTTTATGTGAAGATATTTCTTTTTCCACCATAGGCCTCAAAGCGCTCCAAATGAACACTTGCAGATTCTACCAAAAGAGTGTTTCATAACTGCTCTAGCAAAGGAAAGGTTCACCTCTGTGAGTTGAACACACACATCACAAAGCAGTTTGTGAGAATGCTTCTGTCCAGTTTTAATGGGAAGATATTCCCGCTTCTAACAAAGGCCTGAAAGAGCTCCAAATATCCACTTGCAGATGCTGCAAAAAGACTCTTTCCAAACTGCTCCATGAAAAGGAATGTTCAACTCTGTGAGTTGAATGCACACATCATAAAGAAGTTTCAAAGAATGCTTCTGTCTAGGTTTTATGTGAAGATATTTCCTTTTCCACCATAGGCCTCAAAGCGCTCCAAACGAACACTTGCAGATTCTACAAAAAGAGTGTTTCAAAACTGCTCTTTCAAAGGAAGTGTTCAACTCTGTGAGTTGGATTCATACTACACAAAGCAGTTTCACAGAACTCTTCTGTTTAGTTTTTAATGGAAGATATTCCCGTTTCCAACGAAGGCCTGAAAGGGCTCCAAATATCCACTTGCAGATTCTGCAAAAACACAGTTTCAAAACTGCTCTATCAAAAGGAAGGCTTATCTCTCTGAGTTGAATGCACACATCATAAAGAGCTTTCTGAGAATGCTTCTGCCTTGTTTATATATGAAGATATTTCTTTTTCCACCATAGGCCTCAAATCGCTCCAAATGAACACTTGCAGATTCTACAAAAAGAGTGTTTCATAACTGCTCTAGCAAAGGAAAGGTTCACCTCTGTGAGTTGAACACACACATCACAAAGCAGTTTGTGAGAATGCTTCTGTCCAGTTTTTATGGGAAGATATACCCGCTTCTAACAAAGGCCTGAAAAAGCTCCAAATATCCACTTGCGGATGCTGCAAAAAGACTCTTTCCAAACTGCTCCATGAAAAGGAAAGTTCAACTCTGTGAGTTGAATGCACACATCATAAAGAAGTTTCAAAGAATGCTTCTGTCTAGGTATTATGTGACGATATTTCCTTTTCCACCATAGGCCTCAAAGCGCTCCAAATGAACACATGTAGATTCTACAAAAAGAGTGTTTAAAAGCTGCGCTTTCAAAAGAAGTGTTCAACTCTGTGAGTTGGATTCATACTTCACAAAGCAGTTTCACAGAACGTTTCTGTTTCGTTTTTATGGGAAGATATTCCCGTTTGCAACGAAGGCCTGAAAGGGCTCTAAGTATCCACTTGCAGATTCTGCCAAAACACAGTTTCAAAACTGCTCTATCAAAAGGAAGGCTTATCTCTCCGAGTTGAATGCACACATCATAAAGAGGTTTCTGAGAATGCTTCTGCCTGGTTTATATGTGAAGATATTTCCTTTTCCACCATAGGCCTCAAAGCGCTCCAAACGAACACTTGCAGATTCTACAAAAAGAGTGTTTCAAAACTGCTCTTTCAAAGGAAGTGTTCAACTCTGTGAGTTGGATTCATACTACACAAAGCAGTTTCACAGAACTCTTCTGTTTAGTTTTTATGGGAAGATATTCCCGTTTCCAACGAAGGCCTGAAAGGGCTCCAAATATCCACTTGCAGATTCTGCAAAAATACAGTTTCAAAACTGCTCTATCAAAAGGAAGGCTTATCTCTCTGAGTTGAATGCACACATCATAAAGAGCTTTCTGAGAATGCTTCTGCCTTGTTTATATATGAAGATATTTCTTTTTCCACCATAGGCCTCAAATCGCTCCAAATGAACACTTGCAGATTCTACAAAAAGAGTGTTTCATAACTGCTCTAGCAAAGGAAAGGTTCACCTCTGTGAGTTGAACACACACATCTCAAAGCAGTTTGTGAGAATGCTTCGGTTTAGTTTTTATGGGAAGATATTCCCGCTTCTAGCAAAGGCCTGAAAGAGCTCCAAATATCCACTTGCAGATGCTGCAAAAAGACTCTTTCCAAACTGCTCCATGAAAAAGAAGGTTCAACTCTGTGAGTTGAATGCACACATCATAAAGAAGTTTCAAAGAATGCTTCTGTCTAGGTTTTATGTGAAGATATTTCTTTTTCCACCATAGGCCTCAAAGCGCTCCAAATGAACACTTGCAGATTCTACAAAAAGAGTGTTTCATAACTGCTCTAGCAAAGGAAAGGTTCACCTCTGTGAGTTGAACACACACATCACAAAGCAGTTTGTGAGAATGCTTCTGTCCAGTTTTAATGGGAAGATATTCCCGCTTCTAACAAAGGCCTGAAAGAGCTCCAAATATCCACTTGCAGATGCTGCAAAAAGACTCTTTCCAAACTGCTCCATGAAAAGGAATGTTCAACTCTGTGAGTTGAATGCACACATCATAAAGAAGTTTCAAAGAATGCTTCTGTCTAGGTTTTATGTGAAGATATTTCCCTTTCCACCATAGGCCTCAAAGCGCTCCAAATGAACACTTGCAGATTCTACAAAAAGAGTGTTTCAAAGCTGCTCTTTCAAAAGAAGTGTTCAACTCTGTGAGTTGGATTCATACTTCACAAAGCAGTTTCACAGAACGTTTCTGTTTCGTTTTTATGGGAAGATATTCCCGTTTGCAACGAAAGCCTGAAAGGGCTCTAAGTATCCACTTGCAGATTCTGCCAAAACACACTTTCAAAAATGCTCTATCAAAAGGAAGGCTTATCTCTCCGAGTTGAATGCACACATCATAAAGAGGTTTCTGAGAATGCTTCTGCCTGGTTTATATGTGAAGATATTTCCTTTTCCACCATAGGCCTCAAAGCGCTCCAAACGAACACTTGCAGACTCTACAAAAAGAGTGTTTCAAAACTGCTCTTTCAAAGGAAGTGTTCAACTCTGTGAGTTGGGTTCATACTACACAAAGCAGTTTCACAGAACTCTTCTGTTTAGTTTTTATGGGAAGATATTCCCGTTTCCAACGAAAGCCTGAAAGGGCTCCAAATATCCACTTGCAGATTCTGCAAAAACACAGGTTCAAAACTGCTCTATCAAAAGGAAGGCTTATCTCTCTGAGTTGAATGCACACATCATAAAGGGGTTTCTGAGAATGCTTCTGCCTTGTTTATATATGAAGACATTTCTTTTTCCACCATAGGCCTCAAAGCGCTCCAAATGAACACTTGCAGATTCTACAAAAAGAGTGTTTCATAACTGCTCTAGCAAAGGAAAGGTTCACCTCTGTGAGTTGAACACACACATCACAAAGCAGTTTGTGAGAATGCTTCGGTTTAGTTTTTATGGGAAGATATTCCCGCTTCTAACAAAGGCCTGAAAGAGCTCCAAATATCCACTTGCAGATGCTGCAAAAAGACTCTTTCCAAACTGCTCCATGAAAAAGAAGGTTCAACTCTGTGAGTTGAATGCACACATCATAAAGAAGTTTCAAAGAATGCTTCTGTCTAGGTTTTATGTGAAGATATTTCTTTTTCCACCATAGGCCTCAAAGCGCTCCAAATGAACACTTGCAGATTCTACAAAAAGAGTGTTTCATAACTGCTCTAGCAAAGGAAAGGTTCACCTCTGTGAGTTGAACACACACATCACAAAGCAGTTTGTGAGAATGCTTCTGTCCAGTTTTTATGGGAAGATATTCCCGCTTCTAACAAAGGCCTGAAAGAGCTCCAAATATCCACTTGCAGATGCTGCAAAAAGACTCTTTCCAAACTGCTCCATGAAAAGGAAAGTTCAACTCTGTGAGTTGAATGCACACATCATAAAGAAGTTTCAAAGAATGCTTCTGTCTAGGTTTTATGTGAAGATATTTCCTTTTCCACCATAGGCCTCAAAGCGCTCCAAATGAACACTTGCAGATTCTACAAAAAGAGTGTTTCAAAGCTGCTCTTTCAAAAGAAGTGTTCAACTCTGTGAGTTGGATTCATACTTCACAAAGGAGTTTCACAGAACGCTTCTGTTTAGTTTTTAATGGAAGATATTCCCGTTTCCAACGAAGGCCTGAAAGGGCTCCAAATATACACTTGCAGATTCTGCAAAAACACAGTTGCAAAACTGCTCTATCAAAAGGAAGGCTTATCTCTCCGAGTTGAATGCACACATCATAAAGAGGTTTCTGAGAATGCTTCTGCCTGGATTATATGTGAAGATATTTCCTTTTCCACCGTAGGCCTCAAAGCGCTCCAAACGAACACTTGCAGATTCTACAAAAAGAGTGTTTCAAAACTGCTCTTTGAAAGGAAGTGTTCAACTCTGTGAGTTGGATTCATACTACACAAAGCAGTTTCACAGAACTCTTCTGTTTAGTTTTTAATGGAAGATATTCCCGTTTCCAACGAAGGCCTGAAAGGGCTCCAAATATCCACTTGCAGATTCTGCAAAAACACAGTTTCAAAACTGCTCTATCAAAAGGAAGGCTTATCTCTCTGAGTTGAATGCACACATCATAAAGAGCTTTCTGAGAATGCTTCTGCCTTGTTTATATATGAAGATATTTCTTTTTCCACCATAGGCCTCAAATCGCTCCAAATGAACACTTGCAGATTCTACAAAAAGGGTGTTTCATAACTGCTCTAGCAAAGGAAAGGTTCACCTCTGTGAGTTGAACACACACATCACAAAGCAGTTTGTGAGAATGCTTCTGTCCAGTTTTTATGGGAAGATATTCCCGCTTCTAACAAAGGCCTGAAAGAGCTCCAAATATCCACTTGCAGATGCTGCAAAAAGACTCTTTCCAAACTGCTCCATGAAAAGGAAGGTTCAACTCTGTGAGTTGAATGCACACATCATAAAGAAGTTTCAAAGAATGCTTCTGTCTAGGTATTATGTGACGATATTTCCTTTTCCACCATAGGCCTCAAAGCGCTCCAAATGAACACATGTAGATTCTACAAAAAGAGTGTTTCAAAGCTGCTCTTTCAAAAGAAGTGTTCAACTCTGTGAGTTGGATTCATACTTCACAAAGCAGTTTCACAGAACGTTTCTGTTTCGTTTTTATCAGAAGATATTCCCGTTTGCAACGAAGGCCTGAAAGGGCTCCAAGTATCCACTTGCAGATTCTGCCAAAACACAGTTTCAAAACTGCTGTATCAAAAGGAAGGCTTATCTCTCCGAGTTGAATGCACACATCATAAAGAGGTTTCTGAGAATGCTTCTGCCTGGTTTATATGTGAAGATATTTCCTTTTCCACCATAGGCCTCAAAGCGCTCCAAACGAACACTTGCAGATTCTACAAAAAGAGTGTTTCAAAACTGCTCTTTCAAAAGAAGTGTTCAACTCTGTGAGTTGGATTCATACTACACAAAGCAGTTTCACAGAACTCTTCTGTTTAGTTTTTATGGGAAGATATTCCCGTTTCCAACGAAGGCCTGAAAGGGCTCCAAATATCCACTTGCAGATTCTGCAAAAACACAGGTTCAAAACTGCTCTATCAAAAGGAAGGCTTATCTCTCTGAGTTGAATGCACATATCATAAAGGGGTTTCTGAGAATGCTTCTGCCTTGTTTATATATGAAGATATTTCTTTTTCCACCATAGGCCTCAAAGCGCTCCAAATGAACACTTGCAGATTCTACAAAAAGAGTGTTTCATAACTGCTCTAGCAAAGGAAAGGTTCACCTCTGTGAGTTGAACACACACATCACAAAGCAGTTTGTGAGAATGCTTCGGTTTAGTTTTTATGGGAAGATATTCCCGCTTCTAACAAAGGCCTGAAAGAGCTCCAAATATCCACTTGCAGATGCTGCAAAAAGACTCTTTCCAAACTGCTCCATGAAAAAGAAGGTTCAACTCTGTGAGTTGAATGCACACATCATAAAGAAGTTTCAAAGAATGCTTCTGTCTAGGTTTTATGTGAAGATATTTCTTTTTCCACCATAGGCCTCAAAGCGCTCCAAATGAACACTTGCAGATTCTACAAAAAGAGTGTTTCATAACTGCTCTAGCAAAGGAAAGGTTCACCTCTGTGAGTTGAACACACACATCACAAAGCAGTTTGTGAGAATGCTTCTGTCCAGTTTTAATGGGAAGATATTCCCGCTTCTAACAAAGGCCTGAAAGAGCTCCAAATATCCACTTGCAGATGCTGCAAAAAGACTCTTTCCAAACTGCTCCATGAAAAGGAATGTTCAACTCTGTGAGTTGAATGCACACATCATAAAGAAGTTTCAAAGAATGCTTCTGTCTAGGTTTTATGTGAAGATATTTCCTTTTCCACCATAGGCCTCAAAGCGCTCCAAACGAACACTTGCAGATTCTACAAAAAGAGTGTTTCAAAACTGCTCTTTGAAAGGAAGTGTTCAACTCTGTGAGTTGGATTCATACTACACAAAGCAGTTTCACAGAACTCTTCTGTTTAGTTTTTAATGGAAGATATTCCCGTTTCCAACGAAGGCCTGAAAGGGCTCCAAATATCCACTTGCAGATTCTGCAAAAACACAGTTTCAAAACTGCTCTATCAAAAGGAAGGCTTATCTCTCTGAGTTGAATGCACACATCATAAAGAGCTTTCTGAGAATGCTTCTGCCTTGTTTATATATGAAGATATTTCTTTTTCCACCATAGGCCTCAAATCGCTCCAAATGAACACTTGCAGATTCTACAAAAAGAGTGTTTCATAACTGCTCTAGCAAAGGAAAGGTTCACCTCTGTGAGTTGAACACACACATCACAAAGCAGTTTGTGAGAATGCTTCTGTCCAGTTTTTATGGGAAGATATACCCGCTTCTAACAAAGGCCTGAAAGAGCTCCAAATATCCACTTGCAGATGCTGCAAAAAGACTCTTTCCAAACTGCTCCATGAAAAGGAAAGTTCAACTCTGTGAGTTGAATGCACACATCATAAAGAAGTTTCAAAGAATGCTTCTGTCTAGGTATTATGTGACGATATTTCCTTTTCCACCATAGGCCTCAAAGCGCTCCAAATGAACACATGTAGATTCTACAAAAAGAGTGTTTAAAAGCTGCGCTTTCAAAAGAAGTGTTCAACTCTGTGAGTTGGATTCATACTTCACAAAGCAGTTTCACAGAACGTTTCTGTTTCGTTTTTATGGGAAGATATTCCCGTTTGCAACGAAGGCCTGAAAGGGCTCTAAGTATCCACTTGCAGATTCTGCCAAAACACAGTTTCAAAACTGCTCTATCAAAAGGAAGGCTTATCTCTCCGAGTTGAATGCACACATCATAAAGAGGTTTCTGAGAATGCTTCTGCCTGGTTTATATGTGAAGATATTTCCTTTTCCACCATAGGCCTCAAAGCGCTCCAAACGAACACTTGCAGATTCTACAAAAAGAGTGTTTCAAAACTGCTCTTTCAAAGGAAGTGTTCAACTCTGTGAGTTGGATTCATACTACACAAAGCAGTTTCACAGAACTCTTCTGTTTAGTTTTTATGGGAAGATATTCCCGTTTCCAACGAAGGCCTGAAAGGGCTCCAAATATCCACTTGCAGATTCTGCAAAAATACAGTTTCAAAACTGCTCTATCAAAAGGAAGGCTTATCTCTCTGAGTTGAATGCACACATCATAAAGAGCTTTCTGAGAATGCTTCTGCCTTGTTTATATATGAAGATATTTCTTTTTCCACCATAGGCCTCAAATCGCTCCAAATGAACACTTGCAGATTCTACAAAAAGAGTGTTTCATAACTGCTCTAGCAAAGGAAAGGTTCACCTCTGTGAGTTGAACACACACATCTCAAAGCAGTTTGTGAGAATGCTTCGGTTTAGTTTTTATGGGAAGATATTCCCGCTTCTAGCAAAGGCCTGAAAGAGCTCCAAATATCCACTTGCAGATGCTGCAAAAAGACTCTTTCCAAACTGCTCCATGAAAAAGAAGGTTCAACTCTGTGAGTTGAATGCACACATCATAAAGAAGTTTCAAAGAATGCTTCTGTCTAGGTTTTATGTGAAGATATTTCTTTTTCCAACATAGGCCTCAAATCGCTCCAAATGAACACTTGCAGATTCTACAAAAAGAGTGTTTCATAACTGCTCTAGCAAAGGAAAGGTTCACCTCTGTGAGTTGAACACACACATCACAAAGCAGTTTGTGAGAATGCTTCTGTCCAGTTTTAATGGGAAGATATTCCCGCTTCTAACAAAGGCCTGAAAGAGCTCCAAATATCCACTTGCAGATGCTGCAAAAAGACTCTTTCCAAACTGCTCCATGAAAAGGAATGTTCAACTCTGTGAGTTGAATGCACACATCACAAAGAAGTTTCAAAGAATGCTTCTGTCTAGGTTTTATGTGAAGATATTTCCCTTTCCACCATAGGCCTCAAAGCGCTCCAAATGAACACTTGCAGATTCTACAAAAAGAGTGTTTCAAAGCTGCTCTTTCAAAAGAAGTGTTCAACTCTGTGAGTTGGATTCATACTTCACAAAGCAGTTTCACAGAACGTTTCTGTTTCGTTTTTATGGGAAGATATTCCCGTTTGCAAGGAAAGCCTGAAAGGGCTCTAAGTATCCACTTGCAGATTCTGCCAAAACACACTTTCAAAACTGCTCTATCAAAAGGAAGGCTTATCTCTCAGAGTTGAATGCACACATCATAAAGAGGTTTCTGAGAATGCTTCTGCCTGGTTTATATGTGAAGATATTTCCTTTTCCTCCATAGGCCTCAAAGCGCTCCAAACGAACACTTGCAGATTCTACAAAAAGAGTGCTTCAAAACTGCCCTTTCAAAGGAAGTGTTCAACTCTGCGAGTTGGATTCATACTACACAAAGCAGTTTCACAGAATTCTTCTGTTTAGTTTTTATGGGAAGATATTCCCGTTTCCAACGAAAGCCTGAAAGGGCTCCAAATATCCACTTGCAGATTCTGCAAAAACACAGGTTCAAAACTGCTCTATCAAAAGGAAGGCTTATCTCTCTGAGTTGAATGCACACATCATAAAGGGGTTTCTGAGAATGCTTCTGCCTTGTTTATATATGAAGATATTTCTTTTTCCACCATAGGCCTCAAAGCGCTCCAAATGAACACTTGCAGATTCTACAAAAAGAGTGTTTCATAACTGCTCTAGCAAAGGAAAGGTTCACCTCTGTGAGTTGAACACACACATCACAAAGCAGTTTGTGAGAATGCTTCGGTTTAGTTTTTATGGGAAGATATTCCCGCTTCTAACAAAGGCCTGAAAGAGCTCCAAATATCCACTTGCAGATGCTGCAAAAAGACTCTTTCCAAACTGCTCCATGAAAAAGAAGGTTCAACTCTGTGAGTTGAATGCACACATCATAAAGAAGTTTCAAAGAATGCTTCTGTCTAGGTTTTATGTGAAGATATTTCTTTTTCCACCATAGGCCTCAAAGCGCTCCAAATGAACACTTGCAGATTCTACAAAAAGAGTGTTTCATAACTGCTCTAGCAAAGGAAAGGTTCACCTCTGTGAGTTGAACACACACATCACAAAGCAGTTTGTGAGAATGCTTCTGTCCAGTTTTAATGGGAAGATATTCCCGCTTCTAACAAAGGCCTGAAAGAGCTCCAAATATCCACTTGCAGATGCTGCAAAAAGACTCTTTCCAAACTGCTCCATGAAAAGGAAAGTTCAACTCTGTGAGTTGAATGCACACATCATAAAGAAGTTTCAAAGAATGCTTCTGTCTAGGTATTATGTGACGATATTTCCTTTTCCACCATAGGCCTCAAAGCGCTCCAAATGAACACATGTAGATTCTACAAAAAGAGTGTTTAAAAGCTGCGCATTCAAAAGAAGTGTTCAACTCTGTGAGTTGGATTCATACTTCACAAAGCAGTTTCACAGAACGTTTCTGTTTCGTTTTTATGGGAAGATATTCCCGTTTGCAACGAAGGCCTGAAAGGGCTCTAAGTATCCACTTGCAGATTCTGCCAAAACACAGTTTCAAAACTGCTCTATCAAAAGGAAGGCTTATCTCTCCGAGTTGAATGCACACATCATAAAGAGGTTTCTGAGAATGCTTCTGCCTGGTTTATATGTGAAGATATTTCCTTTTCCACCATAGGCCTCAAAGCGCTCCAAACGAACACTTGCAGATTCTACAAAAAGAGTGTTTCAAAACTGCTCTTTCAAAAGAAGTGTTCAACTCTGTGAGTTGGATTCATACTACACAAAGCAGTTTCACAGAACTCTTCTGTTTAGTTTTTATGGGAAGATATTCCCGTTTCCAACGAAGGCCTGAAAGGGCTCCAAATATCCACTTGCAGATTCTGCAAAAACACAGTTTCAAAACTGCTCTATCAAAAGGAAGGCTTATCTCTCTGAGTTGAATGCACACATCATAAAGAGCTTTCTGAGAATGCTTCTGCCTTGTTTATATATGAAGATATTTCTTTTTCCACCATAGGCCTCAAATCGCTCCAAATGAACACTTGCAGATTCTACAAAAAGAGTGTTTCATAACTGCTCTAGCAAAGGAAAGGTTCACCTCTGTGAGTTGAACACACACATCACAAAGCAGTTTGTGAGAATGCTTCTGTCCAGTTTTTATGGGAAGATATTCCCGCTTCTAACAAAGGCCTGAAAGAGCTCCAAATATCCACTTGCAGATGCTGCAAAAAGACTCTTTCCAAACTGCTCCATGAAAAGGAAGGTTCAACTCTGTGAGTTGAATGCACACATCATAAAGAAGTTTCAAAGAATGCTTCTGTCTAGGTATTATGTGACGATATTTCCTTTTCCACCATAGGCCTCAAAGCGCTCCAAATGAACACATGTAGATTCTACAAAAAGAGTGTTTCAAAGCTGCTCTTTCAAAAGAAGTGTTCAACTCTGTGAGTTGGATTCATACTTCACAAAGCAGTTTCACAGAACGTTTCTGTTTCGTTTTTATCAGAAGATATTCCCGTTTGCAACGAAGGCCTGAAAGGGCTCCAAGTATCCACTTGCAGATTCTGCCAAAACACAGTTTCAAAACTGCTCTATCAAAAGGAAGGCTTATCTCTCCGAGTTGAATGCACACATCATAAAGAGGTTTCTGAGAATGCTTCTGCCTGGTTTATATGTGAAGATATTTCCTTTTCCACCATAGGCCTCAAAGCGCTCCAAACGAACACTTGCAGATTCTACAAAAAGAGTGTTTCAAAACTGCTCTTTCAAAAGAAGTGTTCAACTCTGTGAGTTGGATTCATACTACACAAAGCAGTTTCACAGAACTCTTCTGTTTAGTTTTTATGGGAAGATATTCCCGTTTCCAACGAAGGCCTGAAAGGGCTCCAAATATCCACTTGCAGATTCTGCAAAAACACAGGTTCAAAACTGCTCTATCAAAAGGAAGGCTTATCTCTCTGAGTTGAATGCACATATCATAAAGGGGTTTCTGAGAATGCTTCTGCCTTGTTTATATATGAAGATATTTCTTTTTCCACCATAGGCCTCAAAGCGCTCCAAATGAACACTTGCAGATTCTACAAAAAGAGTGTTTCATAACTGCTCTAGCAAAGGAAAGGTTCACCTCTGTGAGTTGAACACACACATCACAAAGCAGTTTGTGAGAATGCTTCGGTTTAGTTTTTATGGGAAGATATTCCCGCTTCTAACAAAGGCCTGAAAGAGCTCCAAATATCCACTTGCAGATGCTGCAAAAAGACTCTTTCCAAACTGCTCCATGAAAAAGAAGGTTCAACTCTGTGAGTTGAATGCACACATCATAAAGAAGTTTCAAAGAATGCTTCTGTCTAGGTTTTATGTGAAGATATTTCTTTTTCCACCATAGGCCTCAAAGCGCTCCAAATGAACACTTGCAGATTCTACAAAAAGAGTGTTTCATAACTGCTCTAGCAAAGGAAAGGTTCACCTCTGTGAGTTGAACACACACATCACAAAGCAGTTTGTGAGAATGCTTCTGTCCAGTTTTAATGGGAAGATATTCCCGCTTCTAACAAAGGCCTGAAAGAACTCCAAATATCCACTTGCAGATGCTGCAAAAAGACTCTTTCCAAACTGCTCCATGAAAAGGAATGTTCAACTCTGTGAGTTGAATGCACACATCATAAAGAAGTTTCAAAGAATGCTTCTGTCTAGGTTTTATGTGAAGATATTTCCTTTTCCACCATAGGCCTCAAAGCGCTCCAAACGAACACTTGCAGATTCTACAAAAAGAGTGTTTCAAAACTGCTCTTTGAAAGGAAGTGTTCAACTCTGTGAGTTGGATTCATACTACACAAAGCAGTTTCACAGAACTCTTCTGTTTAGTTTTTAATGGAAGATATTCCCGTTTCCAACGAAGGCCTGAAAGGGCTCCAAATATCCACTTGCAGATTCTGCAAAAACACAGTTTCAAAACTGCTCTATCAAAAGGAAGGCTTATCTGTCTGAGTTGAATGCACACATCATAAAGAGCTTTCTGAGAATGCTTCTGCCTTGTTTATATATGAAGATATTTCTTTTTCCACCATAGGCCTCAAATCGCTCCAAATGAACACTTGCAGATTCTACAAAAAGAGTGTTTCATAACTGCTCTAGCAAAGGAAAGGTTCACCTCTGTGAGTTGAACACACACATCACAAAGCAGTTTGTGAGAATGCTTCTGTCCAGTTTTTATGGGAAGATATACCCGCTTCTAACAAAGGCCTGAAAGAGCTCCAAATATCCACTTGCAGATGCTGCAAAAAGACTCTTTCCAAACTGCTCCATGAAAAGGAAAGTTCAACTCTGTGAGTTGAATGCACACATCATAAAGAAGTTTCAAAGAATGCTTCTGTCTAGGTATTATGTGACGATATTTCCTTTTCCACCATAGGCCTCAAAGCGCTCCAAATGAACACATGTAGATTCTACAAAAAGAGTGTTTAAAAGCTGCGCTTTCAAAAGAAGTGTTCAACTCTGTGAGTTGGATTCATACTTCACAAAGCAGTTTCACAGAACGTTTCTGTTTCGTTTTTATGGGAAGATATTCCCGTTTGCAACGAAGGCCTGAAAGGGCTCTAAGTATCCACTTGCAGATTCTGCCAAAACACAGTTTCAAAACTGCTCTATCAAAAGGAAGGCTTATCTCTCCGAGTTGAATGCACACATCATAAAGAGGTTTCTGAGAATGCTTCTGCCTGGTTTATATGTGAAGATATTTCCTTTTCCACCATAGGCCTCAAAGCGCTCCAAACGAACACTTGCAGATTCTACAAAAAGAGTGTTTCAAAACTGCTCTTTCAAAGGAAGTGTTCAACTCTGTGAGTTGGATTCATACTACACAAAGCAGTTTCACAGAACTCTTCTGTTTAGTTTTTATGGGAAGATATTCCCGTTTCCAACGAAGGCCTGAAAGGGCTCCAAATATCCACTTGCAGATTCTGCAAAAACACAGGTTCAAAACTGCTCTATCAAAAGGAAGGCTTATCTCTCTGAGTTGAATGCACACATCATAAAGGGGTTTCTGAGAATGCTTCTGCCTTGTTTATATATGAAGATATTTCTTTTTCCACCATAGGCCTCAAATCGCTCCAAATGAACACTTGCAGATTCTACAAAAAGAGTGTTTCATAACTGCTCTAGCAAAGGAAAGGTTCACCTCTGTGAGTTGAACACACACATCTCAAAGCAGTTTGTGAGAATGCTTCGGTTTAGTTTTTATGGGAAGATATTCCCGCTTCTAGCAAAGGCCTGAAAGAGCTCCAAATATCCACTTGCAGATGCTGCAAAAAGACTCTTTCCAAACTGCTCCATGAAAAAGAAGGTTCAACTCTGTGAGTTGAATGCACACATCATAAAGAAGTTTCAAAGAATGCTTCTGTCTAGGTTTTATGTGAAGATATTTCTTTTTCCAACATAGGCCTCAAAGCGCTCCAAATGAACACTTGCAGATTCTACAAAAATAGTGTTTCATAACTGCTCTAGCAAAGAAAAGGTTCACCTCTGTGAGTTGAACACACACATCACAAAGCAGTTTGTGAGAATGCTTCTGTCCAGTTTTAATGGGAAGATATTCCCGCTTCTAACAAAGGCCTGAAAGAGCTCCAAATATCCACTTGCAGATGCTGCAAAAAGACTCTTTCCAAACTGCTCCATGAAAAGGAATGTTCAACTCTGTGAGTTGAATGCACACATCATAAAGAAGTTTCAAAGAATGCTTCTGTCTAGGTTTTATGTGAAGATATTTCCCTTTCCACCATAGGCCTCAAAGCGCTCCAAATGAACACTTGCAGATTCTACAAAAAGAGTGTTTCAAAGCTGCTCTTTCAAAAGAAGTGTTCAACTCTGTGAGTTGGATTCATACTTCACAAAGCAGTTTCACAGAACGTTTCTGTTTCGTTTTTATGGGAAGATATTCCCGTTTGCAACGAAAGCCTGAAAGGGCTCTAAGTATCCACTTGCAGATTCTGCCAAAACACACTTTCAAAACTGCTCTATCAAAAGGAAGGCTTATCTCTCCGAGTTGAATGCACACATCATAAAGAGGTTTCTGGGAATGCTTCTGCCTGGTTTATATGTGAAGATATTTCCTTTTCCACCATAGGCCTCAAAGCGCTCCAAACGAACACTTGCAGATTCTACAAAAAGAGTGTTTCAAAACTGCTCTTTCAAAGGAAGTGTTCAACTCTGTGAGTTGGATTCATACTACACAAAGCAGTTTCACAGAACTCTTCTGTTTAGTTTTTATGGGAAGATATTTCCGTTTCCAACGAAAGCCTGAAAGGGCTCCAAATATCCACTTGCAGATTCTGCAAAAACACAGGTTCAAAACTGCTCTATCAAAAGGAAGGCTTATCTCTCTGAGTTGAATGCACACATCATAAAGGGGTTTCTGAGAATGCTTCTGCCTTGTTTATATATGAAGATATTTCTTTTTCCACCATAGGCCTCAAAGCGCTCCAAATGAACACTTGCAGATTCTACAAAAAGAGTGTTTCATAACTGCTCTAGCAAAGGAAAGGTTCACCTCTGTGAGTTGAACACACACATCACAAAGCAGTTTGTGAGAATGCTTCGGTTTAATTTTTATGGGAAGATATTCCCGCTTCTAACAAAGGCCTGAAAGAGCTCCAAATATCCACTTGCAGATGCTGCAAAAAGACTCTTTCCAAACTGCTCCATGAAAAAGAAGGTTCAACTCTGTGAGTTGAATGCACACATCATAAAGAAGTTTCAAAGAATGCTTCTGTCTAGGTTTTATGTGAAGATATTTCTTTTTCCACCATAGGCCTCAAAGCGCTCCAAATGAACACTTGCAGATTCTACAAAAAGAGTGTTTCATAACTGCTCTAGCAAAGGAAAGGTTCACCTCTGTGAGTTGAACACACACATCACAAAGCAGTTTGTGAGAATGCTTCTGTCCAGTTTTAATGGGAAGATATTCCCGCTTCTAACAAAGGCCTGAAAGAGCTCCAAATATCCACTTGCAGATGCTGCAAAAAGACTCTTTCCAAACTGCTCCATGAAAAGGAAAGTTCAACTCTGTGAGTTGAATGCACACATCATAAAGAAGTTTCAAAGAATGCTTCTGTCTAGGTATTATGTGACGATATTTCCTTTTCCACCATAGGCCTCAAAGCGCTCCAAATGAACACATGTAGATTCTACAAAAAGAGTGTTTAAAAGCTGCGCTTTCAAAAGAAGTGTTCAACTCTGTGAGTTGGATTCATACTTCACAAAGCAGTTTCACAGAACGTTTCTGTTTCGTTTTTATGGGAAGATATTCCCGTTTGCAACGAAAGCCTGAAAGGGCTCTAAGTATCCACTTGCAGATTCTGCCAAAACACAGTTTCAAAACTGCTCTATCAAAAGGAAGGCTTATCTCTCCGAGTTGAATGCACACATCATAAAGAGGTTTCTGAGAATGCTTCTGCCTGGTTTATATGTGAAGATATTTCCTTTTCCACCATAGGCCTCAAAGCGCTCCAAACGAACACTTGCAGATTCTACAAAAAGAGTGTTTCAAAACTGCTCTTTCAAAAGAAGTGTTCAACTCTGTGAGTTGGATTCATACTACACAAAGCAGTTTCACAGAACTCTTCTGTTTAGTTTTTATGGGAAGATATTCCCGTTTCCAACGAAGGCCTGAAAGGGCTCCAAATATCCACTTGCAGATTCTGCAAAAACACAGTTTCAAAACTGCTCTATCAAAAGGAAGGCTTATCTCTCTGAGTTGAATGCACACATCATAAAGAGCTTTCTGAGAATGCTTCTGCCTTGTTTATATATGAAGATATTTCTTTTTCCACCATAGGCCTCAAATCGCTCCAAATGAACACTTGCAGATTCTACAAAAAGAGTGTTTCATAACTGCTCTAGCAAAGGAAAGGTTCACCTCTGTGAGTTGAACACACACATCACAAAGCAGTTTGTGAGAATGCTTCTGTCCAGTTTTTATGGGAAGATATTCCCGCTTCTAACAAAGGCCTGAAAGAGCTCCAAATATCCACTTGCAGATGCTGCAAAAAGACTCTTTCCAAACTGCTCCATGAAAAGGAAGGTTCAACTCTGTGAGTTGAATGCACACATCATAAAGAAGTTTCAAAGAATGCTTCTGTCTAGGTATTATGTGACGATATTTCCTTTTCCACCATAGGCCTCAAAGCGCTCCAAATGAACACATGTAGATTCTACAAAAAGAGTGTTTCAAAGCTGCTCTTTCAAAAGAAGTGTTCAACTCTGTGAGTTGGATTCATACTTCACAAAGCAGTTTCACAGAACGTTTCTGTTTCGTTTTTATGGGAAGATATTCCCGTTTGCAACGAAGGCCTGAAAGGGCTCTAAGTATCCACTTGCAGATTCTGCCAAAACACAGTTTCAAAACTGCTCTATCAAAAGGAAGGCTTATCTCTCCGAGTTGAATGCACACATCATAAAGAGGTTTCTGAGAATGCTTCTGCCTGGTTTATATGTGAAGATATTTCCTTTTCCACCATAGGCCTCAAAGCGCTCCAAACGAACACTTGCAGATTCTACAAAAAGAGTGTTTCAAAACTGCTCTTTCAAAGGAAGTGTTCAACTCTGTGAGTTGGATTCATACTACACAAAGCAGTTTCACAGAACTCTTCTGTTTAGTTTTTATGGGAAGATATTCCCGTTTCCAACGAAGGCCTGAAAGGGCTCCAAATATCCACTTGCAGATTCTGCAAAAATACAGTTTCAAAACTGCTCTATCAAAAGGAAGGCTTATCTCTCTGAGTTGAATGCACACCTCATAAAGAACTTTCTGAGAATGCTTCTGCCTTGTTTATATATGAAGATATTTCTTTTTCCACCATAGGCCTCAAATCGCTCCAAATGAACACTTGCAGATTCTACAAAAAGAGTGTTTCATAACTGCTCTAGCAAAGGAAAGGTTCACCTCTGTGAGTTGAACACACACATCTCAAAGCAGTTTGTGAGAATGCTTCGGTTTAGTTTTTATGGGAAGATATTCCCGCTTCTAGCAAAGGCCTGAAAGAGCTCCAAATATCCACTTGCAGATGCTGCAAAAAGACTCTTTCCAAACTGCTCCATGAAAAAGAAGGTTCAACTCTGTGAGTTGAATGCACACATCATAAAGAAGTTTCAAAGAATGCTTCTGTCTAGGTTTTATGTGAAGATATTTCTTTTTCCAACATAGGACTCAAAGCGCTCCAAATGAACACTTGCAGATTCTACAAAAAGAGTGTTTCATAACTGCTCTAGCAAAGGAAAGGTTCACCTCTGTGAGTTGAACACACACATCACAAAGCAGTTTGTGAGAATGCTTCTGTCCAGTTTAAATGGGAAGATATTCCCGCTTCTAACAAAGGCCTGAAAGAGCTCCAAATATCCACTTGCAGATGCTGCAAAAAGACTCTTTCCAAACTGCTCCATGAAAAGGAATGTTCAACTCTGTGAGTTGAATGCACACATCATAAAGAAGTTTCAAAGAATGCTTCTGTCTAGGTTTTATGTGAAGATATTTCCCTTTCCACCATAGGCCTCAAAGCGCTCCAAATGAACACATGTAGATTCTACAAAAAGAGTGTTTCAAAGCTGCTCTTTCAAAAGAAGTGTTCAACTCTGTGAGTTGGATTCATACTTCACAAAGCAGTTTCACAGAACGTTTCTGTTTCGTTTTTATGGGAAGATATTCCCGTTTGCAACGAAGGCCTGAAAGGGCTCTAAGTATCCACTTGCAGATTCTGCCAAAACACAGTTTCAAAACTGCTCTATCAAAAGGAAGGCTTATCTCTCAGAGTTGAATGCACACATCATAAAGAGGTTTCTGAGAATGCTTCTGCCTGGTTTATATGTGAAGATATTTCCTTTTCCACCATAGGCCTCAAAGCGCTCCAAACGAACACTTGCAGATTCTACAAAAAGAGTGTTTCAAAACTGCTCTTTCAAAGGAAGTGTTCAACTCTGTGTGTTGGATTCATACTACACAAAGCAGTTTCACAGAACTCTTCTGTTTAGTTTTTATGGGAAGATATTCCCGTTTCCAACGAAGGCCTGAAAGGGCTCCAAATATCCACTTGCAGATTCTGCAAAAATACAGTGTCAAAACTGCTCTATCAAAAGGAAGGCTTATCTCTCTGAGTTGAATGCACACATCATAAAGAGCTTTCTGAGAATGCTTCTGCCTTGTTTATATATGAAGATATTTCTTTTTCCACCATAGGCCTCAAATCGCTCCAAATGAACACTTGCAGATTCTACAAAAAGAGTGTTTCATAACTGCTCTAGCAAAGGAAAGGTTCACCTCTGTGAGTTGAACACACACATCTCAAAGCAGTTTGTGAGAATAATTCGGTTTAGTTTTTATGGGAAGATATTCCCGCTTCTAGCAAAGGCCTGAAAGAGCTCCAAATATCCACTTGCAGATGCTGCAAAAAGACTCTTTCCAAACTGCTCCATGAAAAAGAAGGTTCAACTCTGTGAGTTGAATGCACACATCATAAAGAAGTTTCAAAGAATGCTTCTGTCTAGGTTTTATGTGAAGATATTTCCTTTTCCACCATAGGCCTCAAAGCGCTCCAAATGAACACTTGCAGATTCTACAAAAAGAGTGTTTCATAACTGCTCTAGCAAGGAAAGGTTCACCTCTGTGAGTTGAACACACACATCACAAAGCAGTTTGTGAGAATGCTTCTGTCCAGTTTTAATGGGAAGATATTCCCGCTTCTAACAAAGGCCTGAAAGAGCTCCAAATATCCACTTGCAGATGCTGCAAAAAGACTCTTTCCAAACTGCTCCATGAAAAGGAATGTTCAACTCTGTGAGTTGAATGCACACATCATAAAGAAGTTTCAAAGAATGCTTCTGTCTAGGTTTTATGTGAAGATATTTCCCTTTCCACCATAGGCCTCAAAGCGCTCCAAATGAACACTTGCAGATTCTACAAAAAGAGTGTTTCAAAGCTGCTCTTTCAAAAGAAGTGTTCAACTCTGTGAGTTGGATTCATACTTCACAAAGCAGTTTCACAGAACGTTTCTGTTTCGTTTTTATGGGAAGATATTCCCGTTTGCAAGGAAAGCCTGAAAGGGCTCTAAGTATCCACTTGCAGATTCTGCCAAAACACACTTTCAAAACTGCTCTATCAAAAGGAAGGCTTATCTCTCAGAGTTGAATGCACACATCATAAAGAGGTTTCTGAGAATGCTTCTGCCTGGTTTATATGTGAAGATATTTCCTTTTCCACCATAGGCCTCAAAGCGCTCCAAACGAACACTTGCAGATTCTACAAAAAGAGTGTTTCAAAACTGCTCTTTCAAAGGAAGTGTTCAACTCTGTGAGTTGGATTCATACTACACAAAGCAGTTTCACAGAACTCTTCTGTTTAGTTTTTATGGGAAGATATTCCCGTTTCCAACGAAAGCCTGAAAGGGCTCCAAATATCCACTTGCAGATTCTGCAAAAACACAGGTTCAAAACTGCTCTATCAAAAGGAAGGCTTATCTCTCTGAGTTGAATGCACACATCATAAAGGGGTTTCTGAGAATGCTTCTGCCTTGTTTATATATGAAGATATTTCTTTTTCCACCATAGGCCTCAAAGCGCTCCAAATGAACACTTGCAGATTCTACAAAAAGAGTGTTTCATAACTGCTCTAGCAAAGGAAAGGTTCACCTCTGTGAGTTGAACACACACATCACAAAGCAGTTTGTGAGAATGCTTCGGTTTAGTTTTTATGGGAAGATATTCCCGCTTCTAACAAAGGCCTGAAAGAGCTCCAAATATCCACTTGCAGATGCTGCAAAAAGACTCTTTCCAAACTGCTCCATGAAAAAGAAGGTTCAACTCTGTGAGTTGAATGCACACATCATAAAGAAGTTTCAAAGAATGCTTCTGTCTAGGTTTTATGTGAAGATATTTCTTTTTCCACCATAGGCCTCAAAGCGCTCCAAATGAACACTTGCAGATTCTACAAAAAGAGTGTTTCATAACTGCTCTAGCAAAGGAAAGGTTCACCTCTGTGAGTTGAACACACACATCACAAAGCAGTTTGTGAGAATGCTTCTGTCCAGTTTTTATGGGAAGATATTCCCGCTTCTAACAAAGGCCTGAAAGAGCTCCAAATATCCACTTGCAGATGCTGCAAAAAGACTCTTTCCAAACTGCTGCATGAACAGGAAGGTTCAACTCTGTGAGTTGAATGCACACATCATAAAGAAGTTTCAAAGAATGCTTCTGTCTAGGTATTATGTGACGATATTTCCTTTTCCACCATAGGCCTCAAAGCGCTCCAAATGAACACATGTAGATTCTACAAAAAGAGTGTTTCAAAGCTGCGCTTTCAAAAGAAGTGTTCAACTCTGTGAGTTGGATTCATACTTCACAAAGCAGTTTCACAGAACGTTTCTGTTTCGTTTTTATGGGAAGATATTCCCGTTTGCAACGAAGGCCTGAAAGGGCTCTAAGTATCCACTTGCAGATTCTGCCTAAACACAGTTTCAAAACTGCTCTATCAAAAGGAAGGCTTATCTCTCCGAGTTGAATGCACACATCATAAAGAGGTTTCTGAGAATGCTTCTGCCTGGTTTATATGTGAAGATATTTCCTTTTCCACCATAGGCCTCAAAGCGCTCCAAACGAACACTTGCAGATTCTACAAAAAGAGTGTTTCAAAACTGCTCTTTCAAAGGAAGTGTTCAACTCTGTGAGTTGGATTCATACTACACAAAGCAGTTTCACAGAACTCTTCTGTTTAGTTTTTATGGGAAGATATTCCCGTTTCCAACGAAGGCCTGAAAGGGCTCCAAATATCCACTTGCAGATTCTGCAAAAATACAGTTTCAAAACTGCTCTATCAAAAGGAAGGCTTATCTCTCCGAGTTGAATGCACACATCATAAAGAGGTTTCTGAGAATGCTTCTGCCTTGTTTATATATGAAGACATTTCTTTTTCCACCATAGGCCTCAAAGCGCTCCAAATGAACACTTGCAGATTCTACAAAAAGAGTGTTTCATAACTGCTCTAGCAAAGGAAAGGTTCACCTCTGTGAGTTGAACACACACATCACAAAGCAGTTTGTGAGAATGCTTCGGTTTAGTTTTTATGGGAAGATATTCCCGCTTCTAACAAAGGCCTGAAAGAGCTCCAAATATCCACTTGCAGATGCTGCAAAAAGACTCTTTCCAAACTGCTCCATGAAAAAGAAGGTTCAACTCTGTGAGTTGAATGCACACATCATAAAGAAGTTTCAAAGAATGCTTCTGTCTAGGTTTTATGTGAAGATATTTCTTTTTCCACCATAGGCCTCAAAGCGCTCCAAATGAACACTTGCAGATTCTACAAAAAGAGTGTTTCATAACTGCTCTAGCAAAGGAAAGGTTCACCTCTGTGAGTTGAACACACACATCACAAAGCAGTTTGTGAGAATGCTTCTGTCCAGTTTTTATGGGAAGATATTCCCGCTTCTAACAAAGGCCTGAAAGAGCTCCAAATATCCACTTGCAGATGCTGCAAAAAGACTCTTTCCAAACTGCTCCATGAAAAGGAAAGTTCAACTCTGTGAGTTGAATGCACACATCATAAAGAAGTTTCAAAGAATGCTTCTGTCTAGGTTTTATGTGAAGATATTTCCTTTTCCACCATAGGCCTCAAAGCGCTCCAAATGAACACTTGCAGATTCTACAAAAAGAGTGTTTCAAAGCTGCTCTTTCAAAAGAAGTGTTCAACTCTGTGAGTTGGATTCATACTTCACAAAGGAGTTTCACAGAACGCTTCTGTTTAGTTTTTAATGGAAGATATTCCCGTTTCCAACGAAGGCCTGAAAGGGCTCCAAATATACACTTGCAGATTCTGCAAAAACACAGTTGCAAAACTGCTCTATCAAAAGGAAGGCTTATCTCTCCGAGTTGAATGCACACATCATAAAGAGGTTTCTGAGAATGCTTCTGCCTGGATTATATGTGAAGATATTTCCTTTTCCACCGTAGGCCTCAAAGAGCTCCAAACGAACACTTGCAGATTCTACAAAAAGAGTGTTTCAAAACTGCTCTTTGAAAGGAAGTGTTCAACTCTGTGAGTTGGATTCATACTACACAAAGCAGTTTCACAGAACTCTTCTGTTTAGTTTTTAATGGAAGATATTCCCGTTTCCAACGAAGGCCTGAAAGGGCTCCAAATATCCACTTGCAGATTCTGCAAAAACACAGTTTCAAAACTGCTCTATCAAAAGGAAGGCTTATCTCTCTGAGTTGAATGCACACATCATAAAGAGCTTTCTGAGAATGCTTCTGCCTTGTTTATATATGAAGATATTTCTTTTTCCACCATAGGCCTCAAATCGCTCCAAATGAACACTTGCAGATTCTACAAAAAGGGTGTTTCATAACTGCTCTAGCAAAGGAAAGGTTCACCTCTGTGAGTTGAACACACACATCACAAAGCAGTTTGTGAGAATGCTTCTGTCCAGTTTTTATGGGAAGATATTCCCGCTTCTAACAAAGGCCTGAAAGAGCTCCAAATATCCACTTGCAGATGCTGCAAAAAGACTCTTTCCAAACTGCTCCATGAAAAGGAAGGTTCAACTCTGTGAGTTGAATGCACACATCATAAAGAAGTTTCAAAGAATGCTTCTGTCTAGGTATTATGTGACGATATTTCCTTTTCCACCATAGGCCTCAAAGCGCTCCAAATGAACACATGTAGATTCTACAAAAAGAGTGTTTCAAAGCTGCTCTTTCAAAAGAAGTGTTCAACTCTGTGAGTTGGATTCATACTTCACAAAGCAGTTTCACAGAACGTTTCTGTTTCGTTTTTATCAGAAGATATTCCCGTTTGCAACGAAGGCCTGAAAGGGCTCCAAGTATCCACTTGCAGATTCTGCCAAAACACAGTTTCAAAACTGCTGTATCAAAAGGAAGGCTTATCTCTCCGAGTTGAATGCACACATCATAAAGAGGTTTCTGAGAATGCTTCTGCCTGGTTTATATGTGAAGATATTTCCTTTTCCACCATAGGCCTCAAAGCGCTCCAAACGAACACTTGCAGATTCTACAAAAAGAGTGTTTCAAAACTGCTCTTTCAAAAGAAGTGTTCAACTCTGTGAGTTGGATTCATACTACACAAAGCAGTTTCACAGAACTCTTCTGTTTAGTTTTTATGGGAAGATATTCCCGTTTCCAACGAAGGCCTGAAAGGGCTCCAAATATCCACTTGCAGATTCTGCAAAAACACAGGTTCAAAACTGCTCTATCAAAAGGAAGGCTTATCTCTCTGAGTTGAATGCACATATCATAAAGGGGTTTCTGAGAATGCTTCTGCCTTGTTTATATATGAAGATATTTCTTTTTCCACCATAGGCCTCAAAGCGCTCCAAATGAACACTTGCAGATTCTACAAAAAGAGTGTTTCATAACTGCTCTAGCAAAGGAAAGGTTCACCTCTGTGAGTTGAACACACACATCACAAAGCAGTTTGTGAGAATGCTTCGGTTTAGTTTTTATGGGAAGATATTCCCGCTTCTAACAAAGGCCTGAAAGAGCTCCAAATATCCACTTGCAGATGCTGCAAAAAGACTCTTTCCAAACTGCTCCATGAAAAAGAAGGTTCAACTCTGTGAGTTGAATGCACACATCATAAAGAAGTTTCAAAGAATGCTTCTGTCTAGGTTTTATGTGAAGATATTTCTTTTTCCACCATAGGCCTCAAAGCGCTCCAAATGAACACTTGCAGATTCTACAAAAAGAGTGTTTCATAACTGCTCTAGCAAAGGAAAGGTTCACCTCTGTGAGTTGAACACACACATCACAAAGCAGTTTGTGAGAATGCTTCTGTCCAGTTTTAATGGGAAGATATTCCCGCTTCTAACAAAGGCCTGAAAGAGCTCCAAATATCCACTTGCAGATGCTGCAAAAAGACTCTTTCCAAACTGCTCCATGAAAAGGAATGTTCAACTCTGTGAGTTGAATGCACACATCATAAAGAAGTTTCAAAGAATGCTTCTGTCTAGGTTTTATGTGAAGATATTTCCTTTTCCACCATAGGCCTCAAAGCGCTCCAAACGAACACTTGCAGATTCTACAAAAAGAGTGTTTCAAAACTGCTCTTTGAAAGGAAGTGTTCAACTCTGTGAGTTGGATTCATACTACACAAAGCAGTTTCACAGAACTCTTCTGTTTAGTTTTTAATGGAAGATATTCCCGTTTCCAACGAAGGCCTGAAAGGGCTCCAAATATCCACTTGCAGATTCTGCAAAAACACAGTTTCAAAACTGCTCTATCAAAAGGAAGGCTTATCTCTCTGAGTTGAATGCACACATCATAAAGAGCTTTCTGAGAATGCTTCTGCCTTGTTTATATATGAAGATATTTCTTTTTCCACCATAGGCCTCAAATCGCTCCAAATGAACACTTGCAGATTCTACAAAAAGAGTGTTTCATAACTGCTCTAGCAAAGGAAAGGTTCACCTCTGTGAGTTGAACACACACATCACAAAGCAGTTTGTGAGAATGCTTCTGTCCAGTTTTTATGGGAAGATATACCCGCTTCTAACAAAGGCCTGAAAGAGCTCCAAATATCCACTTGCAGATGCTGCAAAAAGACTCTTTCCAAACTGCTCCATGAAAAGGAAAGTTCAACTCTGTGAGTTGAATGCACACATCATAAAGAAGTTTCAAAGAATGCTTCTGTCTAGGTATTATGTGACGATATTTCCTTTTCCACCATAGGCCTCAAAGCGCTCCAAATGAACACATGTAGATTCTACAAAAAGAGTGTTTAAAAGCTGCGCTTTCAAAAGAAGTGTTCAACTCTGTGAGTTGGATTCATACTTCACAAAGCAGTTTCACAGAACGTTTCTGTTTCGTTTTTATGGGAAGATATTCCCGTTTGCAACGAAGGCCTGAAAGGGCTCAAAGTATCCACTTGCAGATTCTGCCAAAACACAGTTTCAAAACTGCTCTATCAAAAGGAAGGCTTATCTCTCCGAGTTGAATGCACACATCATAAAGAGGTTTCTGAGAATGCTTCTGCCTGGTTTATATGTGAAGATATTTCCTTTTCCACCATAGGCCTCAAAGCGCTCCAAACGAACACTTGCAGATTCTACAAAAAGAGTGTTTCAAAACTGCTCTTTCAAAGGAAGTGTTCAACTCTGTGAGTTGGATTCATACTACACAAAGCAGTTTCACAGAACTCTTCTGTTTAGTTTTTATGGGAAGATATTCCCGTTTCCAACGAAGGCCTGAAAGGGCTCCAAATATCCACTTGCAGATTCTGCAAAAATACAGTTTCAAAACTGCTCTATCAAAAGGAAGGCTTATCTCTCTGAGTTGAATGCACACATCATAAAGAGCTTTCTGAGAATGCTTCTGCCTTGTTTATATATGAAGATATTTCTTTTTCCACCATAGGCCTCAAATCGCTCCAAATGAACACTTGCAGATTCTACAAAAAGAGTGTTTCATAACTGCTCTAGCAAAGGAAAGGTTCACCTCTGTGAGTTGAACACACACATCTCAAAGCAGTTTGTGAGAATGCTTCGGTTTAGTTTTTATGGGAAGATATTCCCGCTTCTAGCAAAGGCCTGAAAGAGCTCCAAATATCCACTTGCAGATGCTGCAAAAAGACTCTTTCCAAACTGCTCCATGAAAAAGAAGGTTCAACTCTGTGAGTTGAATGCACACATCATAAAGAAGTTTCAAAGAATGCTTCTGTCTAGGTTTTATGTGAAGATATTTCTTTTTCCAACATAGGCCTCAAATCGCTCCAAATGAACACTTGCAGATTCTACAAAAAGAGTGTTTCATAACTGCTCTAGGAAAGGAAAGGTTCACCTCTGTGAGTTGAACACACACATCACAAAGCAGTTTGTGAGAATGCTTCTGTCCAGTTTTAATGGGAAGATATTCCCGCTTCTAACAAAGGCCTGAAAGAGCTCCAAATATCCACTTGCAGATGCTGCAAAAAGACTCTTTCCAAACTGCTCCATGAAAAGGAATGTTCAACTCTGTGAGTTGAATGCACACATCATAAAGAAGTTTCAAAGAATGCTTCTGTCTAGGTTTTATGTGAAGATATTTCCCTTTCCACCATAGGCCTCAAAGCGCTCCAAATGAACACTTGCAGATTCTACAAAAAGAGTGTTTCAAAGCTGCTCTTTCAAAAGAAGTGTTCAACTCTGTGAGTTGGATTCATACTTCACAAAGCAGTTTCACAGAACGTTTCTGTTTCGTTTTTATGGGAAGATATTCCCGTTTGCAAGGAAAGCCTGAAAGGGCTCTAAGTATCCACTTGCAGATTCTGCCAAAACACACTTTCAAAACTGCTCTATCAAAAGGAAGGCTTATCTCTCAGAGTTGAATGCACACATCATAAAGAGGTTTCTGAGAATGCTTCTGCCTGGTTTATATGTGAAGATATTTCCTTTTCCTCCATAGGCCTCAAAGCGCTCCAAACGAACACTTGCAGATTCTACAAAAAGAGTGCTTCAAAACTGCCCTTTCAAAGGAAGTGTTCAACTCTGCGAGTTGGATTCATACTACACAAAGCAGTTTCACAGAATTCTTCTGTTTAGTTTTTATGGGAAGATATTCCCGTTTCCAACGAAAGCCTGAAAGGGCTCCAAATATCCACTTGCAGATTCTGCAAAAACACAGGTTCAAAACTGCTCTATCAAAAGGAAGGCTTATCTCTCTGAGTTGAATGCACACATCATAAAGGGGTTTCTGAGAATGCTTCTGCCTTGTTTATATATGAAGATATTTCTTTTTCCACCATAGGCCTCAAAGCGCTCCAAATGAACACTTGCAGATTCTACAAAAAGAGTGTTTCATAACTGCTCTAGCAAAGGAAAGGTTCACCTCTGTGAGTTGAACACACACATCACAAAGCAGTTTGTGAGAATGCTTCGGTTTAGTTTTTATGGGAAGATATTCCCGCTTCTAACAAAGGCCTGAAAGAGCTCCAAATATCCACTTGCAGATGCTGCAAAAAGACTCTTTCCAAACTGCTCCATGAAAAAGAAGGTTCAACTCTGTGAGTTGAATGCACACATCATAAAGAAGTTTCAAAGAATGCTTCTGTCTAGGTTTTATGTGAAGATATTTCTTTTTCCACCATAGGCCTCAAAGCGCTCCAAATGAACACTTGCAGATTCTACAAAAAGAGTGTTTCATAACTGCTCTAGCAAAGGAAAGGTTCACCTCTGTGAGTTGAACACACACATCACAAAGCAGTTTGTGAGAATGCTTCTGTCCAGTTTTAATGGGAAGATATTCCCGCTTCTAACAAAGGCCTGAAAGAGCTCCAAATATCCACTTGCAGATGCTGCAAAAAGACTCTTTCCAAACTGCTCCATGAAAAGGAAAGTTCAACTCTGTGAGTTGAATGCACACATCATAAAGAAGTTTCAAAGAATGCTTCTGTCTAGGTATTATGTGACGATATTTCCTTTTCCACCATAGGCCTCAAAGCGCTCCAAATGAACACATGTAGATTCTACAAAAAGAGTGTTTAAAAGCTGCGCTTTCAAAAGAAGTGTTCAACTCTGTGAGTTGGATTCATACTTCACAAAGCAGTTTCACAGAACGTTTCTGTTTCGTTTTTATGGGAAGATATTCCCGTTTGCAACGAAGGCCTGAAAGGGCTCTAAGTATCCACTTGCAGATTCTGCCAAAACACAGTTTCAAAACTGCTCTATCAAAAGGAAGGCTTATCTCTCCGAGTTGAATGCACACATCATAAAGAGGTTTCTGAGAATGCTTCTGCCTGGTTTATATGTGAAGATATTTCCTTTTCCACCATAGGCCTCAAAGCGCTCCAAACGAACACTTGCAGATTCTACAAAAAGAGTGTTTCAAAACTGCTCTTTCAAAAGAAGTGTTCAACTCTGTGAGTTGGATTCATACTACACAAAGCAGTTTCACAGAACTCTTCTGTTTAGTTTTTATGGGAAGATATTCCCGTTTCCAACGAAGGCCTGAAAGGGCTCCAAATATCCACTTGCAGATTCTGCAAAAACACAGTTTCAAAACTGCTCTATCAAAAGGAAGGCTTATCTCTCTGAGTTGAATGCACACATCATAAAGAGCTTTCTGAGAATGCTTCTGCCTTGTTTATATATGAAGATATTTCTTTTTCCACCATAGGCCTCAAATCGCTCCAAATGAACACTTGCAGATTCTACAAAAAGAGTGTTTCATAACTGCTCTAGCAAAGGAAAGGTTCACCTCTGTGAGTTGAACACACACATCACAAAGCAGTTTGTGAGAATGCTTCTGTCCAGTTTTTATGGGAAGATATTCCCGCTTCTAACAAAGGCCTGAAAGAGCTCCAAATATCCACTTGCAGATGCTGCAAAAAGACTCTTTCCAAACTGCTCCATGAAAAGGAAGGTTCAACTCTGTGAGTTGAATGCACACATCATAAAGAAGTTTCAAAGAATGCTTCTGTCTAGGTATTATGTGACGATATTTCCTTTTCCACCATAGGCCTCAAAGCGCTCCAAATGAACACATGTAGATTCTACAAAAAGAGTGTTTCAAAGCTGCTCTTTCAAAAGAAGTGTTCAACTCTGTGAGTTGGATTCATACTTCACAAAGCAGTTTCACAGAACGTTTCTGTTTCGTTTTTATCAGAAGATATTCCCGTTTGCAACGAAGGCCTGAAAGGGCTCCAAGTATCCACTTGCAGATTCTGCCAAAACACAGTTTCAAAACTGCTCTATCAAAAGGAAGGCTTATCTCTCCGAGTTGAATGCACACATCATAAAGAGGTTTCTGAGAATGCTTCTGCCTGGTTTATATGTGAAGATATTTCCTTTTCCACCATAGGCCTCAAAGCGCTCCAAACGAACACTTGCAGATTCTACAAAAAGAGTGTTTCAAAACTGCTCTTTCAAAAGAAGTGTTCAACTCTGTGAGTTGGATTCATACTACACAAAGCAGTTTCACAGAACTCTTCTGTTTAGTTTTTATGGGAAGATATTCCCGTTTCCAACGAAGGCCTGAAAGGGCTCCAAATATCCACTTGCAGATTCTGCAAAAATACAGTTTCAAAACTGCTCTATCAAAAGGAAGGCTTATCTCTCCGAGTTGAATGCACACATCATAAAGAGGTTTCTGAGAATGCTTCTGCCTTGTTTATATATGAAGACATTTCTTTTTCCACCATAGGCCTCAAAGCGCTCCAAATGAACACTTGCAGATTCTACAAAAAGAGTGTTTCATAACTGCTCTAGCAAAGGAAAGGTTCACCTCTGTGAGTTGAACACACACATCACAAAGCAGTTTGTGAGAATGCTTCGGTTTAGTTTTTATGGGAAGATATTCCCGCTTCTAACAAAGGCCTGAAAGAGCTCCAAATATCCACTTGCAGATGCTGCAAAAAGACTCTTTCCAAACTGCTCCATGAAAAAGAAGGTTCAACTCTGTGAGTTGAATGCACACATCATAAAGAAGTTTCAAAGAATGCTTCTGTCTAGGTTTTATGTGAAGATATTTCTTTTTCCACCATAGGCCTCAAAGCGCTCCAAATGAACACTTGCAGATTCTACAAAAAGAGTGTTTCATAACTGCTCTAGCAAAGGAAAGGTTCACCTCTGTGAGTTGAACACACACATCACAAAGCAGTTTGTGAGAATGCTTCTGTCCAGTTTTTATGGGAAGATATTCCCGCTTCTAACAAAGGCCTGAAAGAGCTCCAAATATCCACTTGCAGATGCTGCAAAAAGACTCTTTCCAAACTGCTCCATGAAAAGGAAAGTTCAACTCTGTGAGTTGAATGCACACATCATAAAGAAGTTTCAAAGAATGCTTCTGTCTAGGTTTTATGTGAAGATATTTCCTTTTCCACCATAGGCCTCAAAGCGCTCCAAATGAACACTTGCAGATTCTACAAAAAGAGTGTTTCAAAGCTGCTCTTTCAAAAGAAGTGTTCAACTCTGTGAGTTGGATTCATACTTCACAAAGGAGTTTCACAGAACGCTTCTGTTTAGTTTTTAATGGAAGATATTCCCGTTTCCAACGAAGGCCTGAAAGGGCTCCAAATATACACTTGCAGATTCTGCAAAAACACAGTTGCAAAACTGCTCTATCAAAAGGAAGGCTTATCTCTCCGAGTTGAATGCACACATCATAAAGAGGTTTCTGAGAATGCTTCTGCCTGGATTATATGTGAAGATATTTCCTTTTCCACCGTAGGCCTCAAAGAGCTCCAAACGAACACTTGCAGATTCTACAAAAAGAGTGTTTCAAAACTGCTCTTTGAAAGGAAGTGTTCAACTCTGTGAGTTGGATTCATACTACACAAAGCAGTTTCACAGAACTCTTCTGTTTAGTTTTTAATGGAAGATATTCCCGTTTCCAACGAAGGCCTGAAAGGGCTCCAAATATCCACTTGCAGATTCTGCAAAAACACAGTTTCAAAACTGCTCTATCAAAAGGAAGGCTTATCTCTCTGAGTTGAATGCACACATCATAAAGAGCTTTCTGAGAATGCTTCTGCCTTGTTTATATATGAAGATATTTCTTTTTCCACCATAGGCCTCAAATCGCTCCAAATGAACACTTGCAGATTCTACAAAAAGGGTGTTTCATAACTGCTCTAGCAAAGGAAAGGTTCACCTCTGTGAGTTGAACACACACATCACAAAGCAGTTTGTGAGAATGCTTCTGTCCAGTTTTTATGGGAAGATATTCCCGCTTCTAACAAAGGCCTGAAAGAGCTCCAAATATCCACTTGCAGATGCTGCAAAAAGACTCTTTCCAAACTGCTCCATGAAAAGGAAGGTTCAACTCTGTGAGTTGAATGCACACATCATAAAGAAGTTTCAAAGAATGCTTCTGTCTAGGTATTATGTGACGATATTTCCTTTTCCACCATAGGCCTCAAAGCGCTCCAAATGAACACATGTAGATTCTACAAAAAGAGTGTTTCAAAGCTGCTCTTTCAAAAGAAGTGTTCAACTCTGTGAGTTGGATTCATACTTCACAAAGCAGTTTCACAGAACGTTTCTGTTTCGTTTTTATCAGAAGATATTCCCGTTTGCAACGAAGGCCTGAAAGGGCTCCAAGTATCCACTTGCAGATTCTGCCAAAACACAGTTTCAAAACTGCTGTATCAAAAGGAAGGCTTATCTCTCCGAGTTGAATGCACACATCATAAAGAGGTTTCTGAGAATGCTTCTGCCTGGTTTATATGTGAAGATATTTCCTTTTCCACCATAGGCCTCAAAGCGCTCCAAACGAACACTTGCAGATTCTACAAAAAGAGTGTTTCAAAACTGCTCTTTCAAAAGAAGTGTTCAACTCTGTGAGTTGGATTCATACTACACAAAGCAGTTTCACAGAACTCTTCTGTTTAGTTTTTATGGGAAGATATTCCCGTTTCCAACGAAGGCCTGAAAGGGCTCCAAATATCCACTTGCAGATTCTGCAAAAACACAGGTTCAAAACTGCTCTATCAAAAGGAAGGCTTATCTCTCTGAGTTGAATGCACATATCATAAAGGGGTTTCTGAGAATGCTTCTGCCTTGTTTATATATGAAGATATTTCTTTTTCCACCATAGGCCTCAAAGCGCTCCAAATGAACACTTGCAGATTCTACAAAAAGAGTGTTTCATAACTGCTCTAGCAAAGGAAAGGTTCACCTCTGTGAGTTGAACACACACATCACAAAGCAGTTTGTGAGAATGCTTCGGTTTAGTTTTTATGGGAAGATATTCCCGCTTCTAACAAAGGCCTGAAAGAGCTCCAAATATCCACTTGCAGATGCTGCAAAAAGACTCTTTCCAAACTGCTCCATGAAAAAGAAGGTTCAACTCTGTGAGTTGAATGCACACATCATAAAGAAGTTTCAAAGAATGCTTCTGTCTAGGTTTTATGTGAAGATATTTCTTTTTCCACCATAGGCCTCAAAGCGCTCCAAATGAACACTTGCAGATTCTACAAAAAGAGTGTTTCATAACTGCTCTAGCAAAGGAAAGGTTCACCTCTGTGAGTTGAACACACACATCACAAAGCAGTTTGTGAGAATGCTTCTGTCCAGTTTTAATGGGAAGATATTCCCGCTTCTAACAAAGGCCTGAAAGAGCTCCAAATATCCACTTGCAGATGCTGCAAAAAGACTCTTTCCAAACTGCTCCATGAAAAGGAATGTTCAACTCTGTGAGTTGAATGCACACATCATAAAGAAGTTTCAAAGAATGCTTCTGTCTAGGTTTTATGTGAAGATATTTCCTTTTCCACCATAGGCCTCAAAGCGCTCCAAACGAACACTTGCAGATTCTACAAAAAGAGTGTTTCAAAACTGCTCTTTGAAAGGAAGTGTTCAACTCTGTGAGTTGGATTCATACTACACAAAGCAGTTTCACAGAACTCTTCTGTTTAGTTTTTAATGGAAGATATTCCCGTTTCCAACGAAGGCCTGAAAGGGCTCCAAATATCCACTTGCAGATTCTGCAAAAACACAGTTTCAAAACTGCTCTATCAAAAGGAAGGCTTATCTCTCTGAGTTGAATGCACACATCATAAAGAGCTTTCTGAGAATGCTTCTGCCTTGTTTATATATGAAGATATTTCTTTTTCCACCATAGGCCTCAAATCGCTCCAAATGAACACTTGCAGATTCTACAAAAAGAGTGTTTCATAACTGCTCTAGCAAAGGAAAGGTTCACCTCTGTGAGTTGAACACACACATCACAAAGCAGTTTGTGAGAATGCTTCTGTCCAGTTTTTATGGGAAGATATACCCGCTTCTAACAAAGGCCTGAAAGAGCTCCAAATATCCACTTGCAGATGCTGCAAAAAGACTCTTTCCAAACTGCTCCATGAAAAGGAAAGTTCAACTCTGTGAGTTGAATGCACACATCATAAAGAAGTTTCAAAGAATGCTTCTGTCTAGGTATTATGTGACGATATTTCCTTTTCCACCATAGGCCTCAAAGCGCTCCAAATGAACACATGTAGATTCTACAAAAAGAGTGTTTAAAAGCTGCGCTTTCAAAAGAAGTGTTCAACTCTGTGAGTTGGATTCATACTTCACAAAGCAGTTTCACAGAACGTTTCTGTTTCGTTTTTATGGGAAGATATTCCCGTTTGCAACGAAGGCCTGAAAGGGCTCAAAGTATCCACTTGCAGATTCTGCCAAAACACAGTTTCAAAACTGCTCTATCAAAAGGAAGGCTTATCTCTCCGAGTTGAATGCACACATCATAAAGAGGTTTCTGAGAATGCTTCTGCCTGGTTTATATGTGAAGATATTTCCTTTTCCACCATAGGCCTCAAAGCGCTCCAAACGAACACTTGCAGATTCTACAAAAAGAGTGTTTCAAAACTGCTCTTTCAAAGGAAGTGTTCAACTCTGTGAGTTGGATTCATACTACACAAAGCAGTTTCACAGAACTCTTCTGTTTAGTTTTTATGGGAAGATATTCCCGTTTCCAACGAAGGCCTGAAAGGGCTCCAAATATCCACTTGCAGATTCTGCAAAAATACAGTTTCAAAACTGCTCTATCAAAAGGAAGGCTTATCTCTCTGAGTTGAATGCACACATCATAAAGAGCTTTCTGAGAATGCTTCTGCCTTGTTTATATATGAAGATATTTCTTTTTCCACCATAGGCCTCAAATCGCTCCAAATGAACACTTGCAGATTCTACAAAAAGAGTGTTTCATAACTGCTCTAGCAAAGGAAAGGTTCACCTCTGTGAGTTGAACACACACATCTCAAAGCAGTTTGTGAGAATGCTTCGGTTTAGTTTTTATGGGAAGATATTCCCGCTTCTAGCAAAGGCCTGAAAGAGCTCCAAATATCCACTTGCAGATGCTGCAAAAAGACTCTTTCCAAACTGCTCCATGAAAAAGAAGGTTCAACTCTGTGAGTTGAATGCACACATCATAAAGAAGTTTCAAAGAATGCTTCTGTCTAGGTTTTATGTGAAGATATTTCTTTTTCCAACATAGGCCTCAAATCGCTCCAAATGAACACTTGCAGATTCTACAAAAAGAGTGTTTCATAACTGCTCTAGGAAAGGAAAGGTTCACCTCTGTGAGTTGAACACACACATCACAAAGCAGTTTGTGAGAATGCTTCTGTCCAGTTTTAATGGGAAGATATTCCCGCTTCTAACAAAGGCCTGAAAGAGCTCCAAATATCCACTTGCAGATGCTGCAAAAAGACTCTTTCCAAACTGCTCCATGAAAAGGAATGTTCAACTCTGTGAGTTGAATGCACACATCATAAAGAAGTTTCAAAGAATGCTTCTGTCTAGGTTTTATGTGAAGATATTTCCCTTTCCACCATAGGCCTCAAAGCGCTCCAAATGAACACTTGCAGATTCTACAAAAAGAGTGTTTCAAAGCTGCTCTTTCAAAAGAAGTGTTCAACTCTGTGAGTTGGATTCATACTTCACAAAGCAGTTTCACAGAACGTTTCTGTTTCGTTTTTATGGGAAGATATTCCCGTTTGCAAGGAAAGCCTGAAAGGGCTCTAAGTATCCACTTGCAGATTCTGCCAAAACACACTTTCAAAACTGCTCTATCAAAAGGAAGGCTTATCTCTCAGAGTTGAATGCACACATCATAAAGAGGTTTCTGAGAATGCTTCTGCCTGGTTTATATGTGAAGATATTTCCTTTTCCTCCATAGGCCTCAAAGCGCTCCAAACGAACACTTGCAGATTCTACAAAAAGAGTGCTTCAAAACTGCCCTTTCAAAGGAAGTGTTCAACTCTGCGAGTTGGATTCATACTACACAAAGCAGTTTCACAGAATTCTTCTGTTTAGTTTTTATGGGAAGATATTCCCGTTTCCAACGAAAGCCTGAAAGGGCTCCAAATATCCACTTGCAGATTCTGCAAAAACACAGGTTCAAAACTGCTCTATCAAAAGGAAGGCTTATCTCTCTGAGTTGAATGCACACATCATAAAGGGGTTTCTGAGAATGCTTCTGCCTTGTTTATATATGAAGATATTTCTTTTTCCACCATAGGCCTCAAAGCGCTCCAAATGAACACTTGCAGATTCTACAAAAAGAGTGTTTCATAACTGCTCTAGCAAAGGAAAGGTTCACCTCTGTGAGTTGAACACACACATCACAAAGCAGTTTGTGAGAATGCTTCGGTTTAGTTTTTATGGGAAGATATTCCCGCTTCTAACAAAGGCCTGAAAGAGCTCCAAATATCCACTTGCAGATGCTGCAAAAAGACTCTTTCCAAACTGCTCCATGAAAAAGAAGGTTCAACTCTGTGAGTTGAATGCACACATCATAAAGAAGTTTCAAAGAATGCTTCTGTCTAGGTTTTATGTGAAGATATTTCTTTTTCCACCATAGGCCTCAAAGCGCTCCAAATGAACACTTGCAGATTCTACAAAAAGAGTGTTTCATAACTGCTCTAGCAAAGGAAAGGTTCACCTCTGTGAGTTGAACACACACATCACAAAGCAGTTTGTGAGAATGCTTCTGTCCAGTTTTAATGGGAAGATATTCCCGCTTCTAACAAAGGCCTGAAAGAGCTCCAAATATCCACTTGCAGATGCTGCAAAAAGACTCTTTCCAAACTGCTCCATGAAAAGGAAAGTTCAACTCTGTGAGTTGAATGCACACATCATAAAGAAGTTTCAAAGAATGCTTCTGTCTAGGTATTATGTGACGATATTTCCTTTTCCACCATAGGCCTCAAAGCGCTCCAAATGAACACATGTAGATTCTACAAAAAGAGTGTTTAAAAGCTGCGCTTTCAAAAGAAGTGTTCAACTCTGTGAGTTGGATTCATACTTCACAAAGCAGTTTCACAGAACGTTTCTGTTTCGTTTTTATGGGAAGATATTCCCGTTTGCAACGAAGGCCTGAAAGGGCTCTAAGTATCCACTTGCAGATTCTGCCAAAACACAGTTTCAAAACTGCTCTATCAAAAGGAAGGCTTATCTCTCCGAGTTGAATGCACACATCATAAAGAGGTTTCTGAGAATGCTTCTGCCTGGTTTATATGTGAAGATATTTCCTTTTCCACCATAGGCCTCAAAGCGCTCCAAACGAACACTTGCAGATTCTACAAAAAGAGTGTTTCAAAACTGCTCTTTCAAAAGAAGTGTTCAACTCTGTGAGTTGGATTCATACTACACAAAGCAGTTTCACAGAACTCTTCTGTTTAGTTTTTATGGGAAGATATTCCCGTTTCCAACGAAGGCCTGAAAGGGCTCCAAATATCCACTTGCAGATTCTGCAAAAACACAGTTTCAAAACTGCTCTATCAAAAGGAAGGCTTATCTCTCTGAGTTGAATGCACACATCATAAAGAGCTTTCTGAGAATGCTTCTGCCTTGTTTATATATGAAGATATTTCTTTTTCCACCATAGGCCTCAAATCGCTCCAAATGAACACTTGCAGATTCTACAAAAAGAGTGTTTCATAACTGCTCTAGCAAAGGAAAGGTTCACCTCTGTGAGTTGAACACACACATCACAAAGCAGTTTGTGAGAATGCTTCTGTCCAGTTTTTATGGGAAGATATTCCCGCTTCTAACAAAGGCCTGAAAGAGCTCCAAATATCCACTTGCAGATGCTGCAAAAAGACTCTTTCCAAACTGCTCCATGAAAAGGAAGGTTCAACTCTGTGAGTTGAATGCACACATCATAAAGAAGTTTCAAAGAATGCTTCTGTCTAGGTATTATGTGACGATATTTCCTTTTCCACCATAGGCCTCAAAGCGCTCCAAATGAACACATGTAGATTCTACAAAAAGAGTGTTTCAAAGCTGCTCTTTCAAAAGAAGTGTTCAACTCTGTGAGTTGGATTCATACTTCACAAAGCAGTTTCACAGAACGTTTCTGTTTCGTTTTTATCAGAAGATATTCCCGTTTGCAACGAAGGCCTGAAAGGGCTCCAAGTATCCACTTGCAGATTCTGCCAAAACACAGTTTCAAAACTGCTCTATCAAAAGGAAGGCTTATCTCTCCGAGTTGAATGCACACATCATAAAGAGGTTTCTGAGAATGCTTCTGCCTGGTTTATATGTGAAGATATTTCCTTTTCCACCATAGGCCTCAAAGCGCTCCAAACGAACACTTGCAGATTCTACAAAAAGAGTGTTTCAAAACTGCTCTTTCAAAAGAAGTGTTCAACTCTGTGAGTTGGATTCATACTACACAAAGCAGTTTCACAGAACTCTTCTGTTTAGTTTTTATGGGAAGATATTCCCGTTTCCAACGAAGGCCTGAAAGGGCTCCAAATATCCACTTGCAGATTCTGCAAAAACACAGGTTCAAAACTGCTCTATCAAAAGGAAGGCTTATCTCTCTGAGTTGAATGCACATATCATAAAGGGGTTTCTGAGAATGCTTCTGCCTTGTTTATATATGAAGATATTTCTTTTTCCACCATAGGCCTCAAAGCGCTCCAAATGAACACTTGCAGATTCTACAAAAAGAGTGTTTCATAACTGCTCTAGCAAAGGAAAGGTTCACCTCTGTGAGTTGAACACACACATCACAAAGCAGTTTGTGAGAATGCTTCGGTTTAGTTTTTATGGGAAGATATTCCCGCTTCTAACAAAGGCCTGAAAGAGCTCCAAATATCCACTTGCAGATGCTGCAAAAAGACTCTTTCCAAACTGCTCCATGAAAAAGAAGGTTCAACTCTGTGAGTTGAATGCACACATCATAAAGAAGTTTCAAAGAATGCTTCTGTCTAGGTTTTATGTGAAGATATTTCTTTTTCCACCATAGGCCTCAAAGCGCTCCAAATGAACACTTGCAGATTCTACAAAAAGAGTGTTTCATAACTGCTCTAGCAAAGGAAAGGTTCACCTCTGTGAGTTGAACACACACATCACAAAGCAGTTTGTGAGAATGCTTCTGTCCAGTTTTAATGGGAAGATATTCCCGCTTCTAACAAAGGCCTGAAAGAGCTCCAAATATCCACTTGCAGATGCTGCAAAAAGACTCTTTCCAAACTGCTCCATGAAAAGGAATGTTCAACTCTGTGAGTTGAATGCACACATCATAAAGAAGTTTCAAAGAATGCTTCTGTCTAGGTTTTATGTGAAGATATTTCCTTTTCCACCATAGGCCTCAAAGCGCTCCAAACGAACACTTGCAGATTCTACAAAAAGAGTGTTTCAAAACTGCTCTTTGAAAGGAAGTGTTCAACTCTGTGAGTTGGATTCATACTACACAAAGCAGTTTCACAGAACTCTTCTGTTTAGTTTTTAATGGAAGATATTCCCGTTTCCAACGAAGGCCTGAAAGGGCTCCAAATATCCACTTGCAGATTCTGCAAAAACACAGTTTCAAAACTGCTCTATCAAAAGGAAGGCTTATCTGTCTGAGTTGAATGCACACATCATAAAGAGCTTTCTGAGAATGCTTCTGCCTTGTTTATATATGAAGATATTTCTTTTTCCACCATAGGCCTCAAATCGCTCCAAATGAACACTTGCAGATTCTACAAAAAGAGTGTTTCATAACTGCTCTAGCAAAGGAAAGGTTCACCTCTGTGAGTTGAACACACACATCACAAAGCAGTTTGTGAGAATGCTTCTGTCCAGTTTTTATGGGAAGATATACCCGCTTCTAACAAAGGCCTGAAAGAGCTCCAAATATCCACTTGCAGATGCTGCAAAAAGACTCTTTCCAAACTGCTCCATGAAAAGGAAAGTTCAACTCTGTGAGTTGAATGCACACATCATAAAGAAGTTTCAAAGAATGCTTCTGTCTAGGTATTATGTGACGATATTTCCTTTTCCACCATAGGCCTCAAAGCGCTCCAAATGAACACATGTAGATTCTACAAAAAGAGTGTTTAAAAGCTGCGCTTTCAAAAGAAGTGTTCAACTCTGTGAGTTGGATTCATACTTCACAAAGCAGTTTCACAGAACGTTTCTGTTTCGTTTTTATGGGAAGATATTCCCGTTTGCAACGAAGGCCTGAAAGGGCTCTAAGTATCCACTTGCAGATTCTGCCAAAACACAGTTTCAAAACTGCTCTATCAAAAGGAAGGCTTATCTCTCCGAGTTGAATGCACACATCATAAAGAGGTTTCTGAGAATGCTTCTGCCTGGTTTATATGTGAAGATATTTCCTTTTCCACCATAGGCCTCAAAGCGCTCCAAACGAACACTTGCAGATTCTACAAAAAGAGTGTTTCAAAACTGCTCTTTCAAAGGAAGTGTTCAACTCTGTGAGTTGGATTCATACTACACAAAGCAGTTTCACAGAACTCTTCTGTTTAGTTTTTATGGGAAGATATTCCCGTTTCCAACGAAGGCCTGAAAGGGCTCCAAATATCCACTTGCAGATTCTGCAAAAACACAGGTTCAAAACTGCTCTATCAAAAGGAAGGCTTATCTCTCTGAGTTGAATGCACACATCATAAAGGGGTTTCTGAGAATGCTTCTGCCTTGTTTATATATGAAGATATTTCTTTTTCCACCATAGGCCTCAAATCGCTCCAAATGAACACTTGCAGATTCTACAAAAAGAGTGTTTCATAACTGCTCTAGCAAAGGAAAGGTTCACCTCTGTGAGTTGAACACACACATCTCAAAGCAGTTTGTGAGAATGCTTCGGTTTAGTTTTTATGGGAAGATATTCCCGCTTCTAGCAAAGGCCTGAAAGAGCTCCAAATATCCACTTGCAGATGCTGCAAAAAGACTCTTTCCAAACTGCTCCATGAAAAAGAAGGTTCAACTCTGTGAGTTGAATGCACACATCATAAAGAAGTTTCAAAGAATGCTTCTGTCTAGGTTTTATGTGAAGATATTTCTTTTTCCAACATAGGCCTCAAAGCGCTCCAAATGAACACTTGCAGATTCTACAAAAATAGTGTTTCATAACTGCTCTAGCAAAGGAAAGGTTCACCTCTGTGAGTTGAACACACACATCACAAAGCAGTTTGTGAGAATGCTTCTGTCCAGTTTTAATGGGAAGATATTCCCGCTTCTAACAAAGGCCTGAAAGAGCTCCAAATATCCACTTGCAGATGCTGCAAAAAGACTCTTTCCAAACTGCTCCATGAAAAGGAATGTTCAACTCTGTGAGTTGAATGCACACATCATAAAGAAGTTTCAAAGAATGCTTCTGTCTAGGTTTTATGTGAAGATATTTCCCTTTCCACCATAGGCCTCAAAGCGCTCCAAATGAACACTTGCAGATTCTACAAAAAGAGTGTTTCAAAGCTGCTCTTTCAAAAGAAGTGTTCAACTCTGTGAGTTGGATTCATACTTCACAAAGCAGTTTCACAGAACGTTTCTGTTTCGTTTTTATGGGAAGATATTCCCGTTTGCAACGAAAGCCTGAAAGGGCTCTAAGTATCCACTTGCAGATTCTGCCAAAACACACTTTCAAAACTGCTCTATCAAAAGGAAGGCTTATCTCTCCGAGTTGAATGCACACATCATAAAGAGGTTTCTGGGAATGCTTCTGCCTGGTTTATATGTGAAGATATTTCCTTTTCCACCATAGGCCTCAAAGCGCTCCAAACGAACACTTGCAGATTCTACAAAAAGAGTGTTTCAAAACTGCTCTTTCAAAGGAAGTGTTCAACTCTGTGAGTTGGATTCATACTACACAAAGCAGTTTCACAGAACTCTTCTGTTTAGTTTTTATGGGAAGATATTCCCGTTTCCAACGAAAGCCTGAAAGGGCTCCAAATATCCACTTGCAGATTCTGCAAAAACACAGGTTCAAAACTGCTCTATCAAAAGGAAGGCTTATCTCTCTGAGTTGAATGCACACATCATAAAGGGGTTTCTGAGAATGCTTCTGCCTTGTTTATATATGAAGATATTTCTTTTTCCACCATAGGCCTCAAAGCGCTCCAAATGAACACTTGCAGATTCTACAAAAAGAGTGTTTCATAACTGCTCTAGCAAAGGAAAGGTTCACCTCTGTGAGTTGAACACACACATCACAAAGCAGTTTGTGAGAATGCTTCGGTTTAATTTTTATGGGAAGATATTCCCGCTTCTAACAAAGGCCTGAAAGAGCTCCAAATATCCACTTGCAGATGCTGCAAAAAGACTCTTTCCAAACTGCTCCATGAAAAGGAAAGTTCAACTCTGTGAGTTGAATGCACACATCATAAAGAAGTTTCAAAGAATGCTTCTGTCTAGGTATTATGTGACGATATTTCCTTTTCCACCATAGGCCTCAAAGCGCTCCAAATGAACACATGTAGATTCTACAAAAAGAGTGTTTAAAAGCTGCGCTTTCAAAAGAAGTGTTCAACTCTGTGAGTTGGATTCATACTTCACAAAGCAGTTTCACAGAACGTTTCTGTTTCGTTTTTATGGGAAGATATTCCCGTTTGCAACGAAAGCCTGAAAGGGCTCTAAGTATCCACTTGCAGATTCTGCCAAAACACAGTTTCAAAACTGCTCTATCAAAAGGAAGGCTTATCTCTCCGAGTTGAATGCACACATCATAAAGAGGTTTCTGAGAATGCTTCTGCCTGGTTTATAAGTGAAGATATTTCCTTTTCCACCATAGGCCTCAAAGCGCTCCAAACGAACACTTGCAGATTCTACAAAAAGAGTGTTTCAAAACTGCTCTTTCAAAAGAAGTGTTCAACTCTGTGAGTTGGATTCATACTACACAAAGCAGTTTCACAGAACTCTTCTGTTTAGTTTTTATGGGAAGATATTCCCGTTTCCAACGAAGGCCTGAAAGGGCTCCAAATATCCACTTGCAGATTCTGCAAAAACACAGTTTCAAAACTGCTCTATCAAAAGGAAGGCTTATCTCTCTGAGTTGAATGCACACATCATAAAGAGCTTTCTGAGAATGCTTCTGCCTTGTTTATATATGAAGATATTTCTTTTTCCACCATAGGCCTCAAATCGCTCCAAATGAACACTTGCAGATTCTACAAAAAGAGTGTTTCATAACTGCTCTAGCAAAGGAAAGGTTCACCTCTGTGAGTTGAACACACACATCACAAAGCAGTTTGTGAGAATGCTTCTGTCCAGTTTTTATGGGAAGATATTCCCGCTTCTAACAAAGGCCTGAAAGAGCTCCAAATATCCACTTGCAGATGCTGCAAAAAGACTCTTTCCAAACTGCTCCATGAAAAGGAAGGTTCAACTCTGTGAGTTGAATGCACACATCATAAAGAAGTTTCAAAGAATGCTTCTGTCTAGGTATTATGTGACGATATTTCCTTTTCCACCATAGGCCTCAAAGCGCTCCAAATGAACACATGTAGATTCTACAAAAAGAGTGTTTCAAAGCTGCTCTTTCAAAAGAAGTGTTCAACTCTGTGAGTTGGATTCATACTTCACAAAGCAGTTTCACAGAACGTTTCTGTTTCGTTTTTATGGGAAGATATTCCCGTTTGCAACGAAGGCCTGAAAGGGCTCTAAGTATCCACTTGCAGATTCTGCCAAAACACAGTTTCAAAACTGCTCTATCAAAAGGAAGGCTTATCTCTCCGAGTTGAATGCACACATCATAAAGAGGTTTCTGAGAATGCTTCTGCCTGGTTTATATGTGAAGATATTTCCTTTTCCACCATAGGCCTCAAAGCGCTCCAAACGAACACTTGCAGATTCTACAAAAAGAGTGTTTCAAAACTGCTCTTTCAAAGGAAGTGTTCAACTCTGTGAGTTGGATTCATACTACACAAAGCAGTTTCACAGAACTCTTCTGTTTAGTTTTTATGGGAAGATATTCCCGTTTCCAACGAAGGCCTGAAAGGGCTCCAAATATCCACTTGCAGATTCTGCAAAAATACAGTTTCAAAACTGCTCTATCAAAAGGAAGGCTTATCTCTCTGAGTTGAATGCACACCTCATAAAGAGCTTTCTGAGAATGCTTCTGCCTTGTTTATATATGAAGATATTTCTTTTTCCACCATAGGCCTCAAATCGCTCCAAATGAACACTTGCAGATTCTACAAAAAGAGTGTTTCATAACTGCTCTAGCAAAGGAAAGGTTCACCTCTGTGAGTTGAACACACACATCTCAAAGCAGTTTGTGAGAATGCTTCGGTTTAGTTTTTATGGGAAGATATTCCCGCTTCTAGCAAAGGCCTGAAAGAGCTCCAAATATCCACTTGCAGATGCTGCAAAAAGACTCTTTCCAAACTGCTCCATGAAAAAGAAGGTTCAACTCTGTGAGTTGAATGCACACATCATAAAGAAGTTTCAAAGAATGCTTCTGTCTAGGTTTTATGTGAAGATATTTCTTTTTCCAACATAGGACTCAAAGCGCTCCAAATGAACACTTGCAGATTCTACAAAAAGAGTGTTTCATAACTGCTCTAGCAAAGGAAAGGTTCACCTCTGTGAGTTGAACACACACATCACAAAGCAGTTTGTGAGAATGCTTCTGTCCAGTTTAAATGGGAAGATATTCCCGCTTCTAACAAAGGCCTGAAAGAGCTCCAAATATCCACTTGCAGATGCTGCAAAAAGACTCTTTCCAAACTGCTCCATGAAAAGGAATGTTCAACTCTGTGAGTTGAATGCACACATCATAAAGAAGTTTCAAAGAATGCTTCTGTCTAGGTTTTATGTGAAGATATTTCCCTTTCCACCATAGGCCTCAAAGCGCTCCAAATGAACACATGTAGATTCTACAAAAAGAGTGTTTCAAAGCTGCTCTTTCAAAAGAAGTGTTCAACTCTGTGAGTTGGATTCATACTTCACAAAGCAGTTTCACAGAACGTTTCTGTTTCGTTTTTATGGGAAGATATTCCCGTTTGCAACGAAGGCCTGAAAGGGCTCTAAGTATCCACTTGCAGATTCTGCCAAAACACACTTTCAAAACTGCTCTATCAAAAGGAAGGCTTATCTCTCAGAGTTGAATGCACACATCATAAAGAGGTTTCTGAGAATGCTTCTGCCTGGTTTATATGTGAAGATATTTCCTTTTCCACCATAGGCCTCAAAGCGCTCCAAACGAACACTTGCAGATTCTACAAAAAGAGTGTTTCAAAACTGCTCTTTCAAAGGAAGTGTTCAACTCTGTGTGTTGGATTCATACTACACAAAGCAGTTTCACAGAACTCTTCTGTTTAGTTTTTATGGGAAGATATTCCCGTTTCCAACGAAGGCCTGAAAGGGCTCCAAATATCCACTTGCAGATTCTGCAAAAATACAGTGTCAAAACTGCTCTATCAAAAGGAAGGCTTATCTCTCTGAGTTGAATGCACACATCATAAAGAGCTTTCTGAGAATGCTTCTGCCTTGTTTATATATGAAGATATTTCTTTTTCCACCATAGGCCTCAAATCGCTCCAAATGAACACTTGCAGATTCTACAAAAAGAGTGTTTCATAACTGCTCTAGCAAAGGAAAGGTTCACCTCTGTGAGTTGAACACACACATCTCAAAGCAGTTTGTGAGAATAATTCGGTTTAGTTTTTATGGGAAGATATTCCCGCTTCTAGCAAAGGCCTGAAAGAGCTCCAAATATCCACTTGCAGATGCTGCAAAAAGACTCTTTCCAAACTGCTCCATGAAAAAGAAGGTTCAACTCTGTGAGTTGAATGCACACATCATAAAGAAGTTTCAAAGAATGCTTCTGTCTAGGTTTTATGTGAAGATATTTCCTTTTCCACCATAGGCCTCAAAGCGCTCCAAATGAACACTTGCAGATTCTACAAAAAGAGTGTTTCATAACTGCTCTAGCAAGGAAAGGTTCACCTCTGTGAGTTGAACACACACATCACAAAGCAGTTTGTGAGAATGCTTCTGTCCAGTTTTAATGGGAAGATATTCCCGCTTCTAACAAAGGCCTGAAAGAGCTCCAAATATCCACTTGCAGATGCTGCAAAAAGACTCTTTCCAAACTGCTCCATGAAAAGGAATGTTCAACTCTGTGAGTTGAATGCACACATCATAAAGAAGTTTCAAAGAATGCTTCTGTCTAGGTTTTATGTGAAGATATTTCCCTTTCCACCATAGGCCTCAAAGCGCTCCAAATGAACACTTGCAGATTCTACAAAAAGAGTGTTTCAAAGCTGCTCTTTCAAAAGAAGTGTTCAACTCTGTGAGTTGGATTCATACTTCACAAAGCAGTTTCACAGAACGTTTCTGTTTCGTTTTTATGGGAAGATATTCCCGTTTGCAAGGAAAGCCTGAAAGGGCTCTAAGTATCCACTTGCAGATTCTGCCAAAACACACTTTCAAAACTGCTCTATCAAAAGGAAGGCTTATCTCTCAGAGTTGAATGCACACATCATAAAGAGGTTTCTGAGAATGCTTCTGCCTGGTTTATATGTGAAGATATTTCCTTTTCCACCATAGGCCTCAAAGCGCTCCAAACGAACACTTGCAGATTCTACAAAAAGAGTGTTTCAAAACTGCTCTTTCAAAGGAAGTGTTCAACTCTGTGAGTTGGATTCATACTACACAAAGCAGTTTCACAGAACTCTTCTGTTTAGTTTTTATGGGAAGATATTCCCGTTTCCAACGAAAGCCTGAAAGGGCTCCAAATATCCACTTGCAGATTCTGCAAAAACACAGGTTCAAAACTGCTCTATCAAAAGGAAGGCTTATCTCTCTGAGTTGAATGCACACATCATAAAGGGGTTTCTGAGAATGCTTCTGCCTTGTTTATATATGAAGATATTTCTTTTTCCACCATAGGCCTCAAAGCGCTCCAAATGAACACTTGCAGATTCTACAAAAAGAGTGTTTCATAACTGCTCTAGCAAAGGAAAGGTTCACCTCTGTGAGTTGAACACACACATCACAAAGCAGTTTGTGAGAATGCTTCGGTTTAGTTTTTATGGGAAGATATTCCCGCTTCTAACAAAGGCCTGAAAGAGCTCCAAATATCCACTTGCAGATGCTGCAAAAAGACTCTTTCCAAACTGCTCCATGAAAAAGAAGGTTCAACTCTGTGAGTTGAATGCACACATCATAAAGAAGTTTCAAAGAATGCTTCTGTCTAGGTTTTATGTGAAGATATTTCTTTTTCCACCATAGGCCTCAAAGCGCTCCAAATGAACACTTGCAGATTCTACAAAAAGAGTGTTTCATAACTGCTCTAGCAAAGGAAAGGTTCACCTCTGTGAGTTGAACACACACATCACAAAGCAGTTTGTGAGAATGCTTCTGTCCAGTTTTTATGGGAAGATATTCCCGCTTCTAACAAAGGCCTGAAAGAGCTCCAAATATCCACTTGCAGATGCTGCAAAAAGACTCTTTCCAAACTGCTGCATGAACAGGAAGGTTCAACTCTGTGAGTTGAATGCACACATCATAAAGAAGTTTCAAAGAATGCTTCTGTCTAGGTATTATGTGACGATATTTCCTTTTCCACCATAGGCCTCAAAGCGCTCCAAATGAACACATGTAGATTCTACAAAAAGAGTGTTTCAAAGCTGCGCTTTCAAAAGAAGTGTTCAACTCTGTGAGTTGGATTCATACTTCACAAAGCAGTTTCACAGAACGTTTCTGTTTCGTTTTTATGGGAAGATATTCCCGTTTGCAACGAAGGCCTGAAAGGGCTCTAAGTATCCACTTGCAGATTCTGCCTAAACACAGTTTCAAAACTGCTCTATCAAAAGGAAGGCTTATCTCTCCGAGTTGAATGCACACATCATAAAGAGGTTTCTGAGAATGCTTCTGCCTGGTTTATATGTGAAGATATTTCCTTTTCCACCATAGGCCTCAAAGCGCTCCAAACGAACACTTGCAGATTCTACAAAAAGAGTGTTTCAAAACTGCTCTTTCAAAAGAAGTGTTCAACTCTGTGAGTTGGATTCATACTACACAAAGCAGTTTCACAGAACTCTTCTGTTTAGTTTTTATGGGAAGATATTCCCGTTTCCAACGAAGGCCTGAAAGGGCTCCAAATATCCACTTGCAGATTCTGCAAAAACACAGTTTCAAAACTGCTCTATCAAAAGGAAGGCTTATCTCTCTGAGTTGAATGCACACATCATAAAGAGCTTTCTGAGAATGCTTCTGCCTTGTTTATATATGAAGATATTTCTTTTTCCACCATAGGCCTCAAATCGCTCCAAATGAACACTTGCAGATTCTACAAAAAGAGTGTTTCATAACTGCTCTAGCAAAGGAAAGGTTCACCTCTGTGAGTTGAACACACACATCACAAAGCAGTTTGTGAGAATGCTTCTGTCCAGTTTTTATGGGAAGATATTCCCGCTTCTAACAAAGGCCTGAAAGAGCTCCAAATATCCACTTGCAGATGCTGCAAAAAGACTCTTTCCAAACTGCTCCATGAAAAGGAAGGTTCAACTCTGTGAGTTGAATGCACACATCATAAAGAAGTTTCAAAGAATGCTTCTGTCTAGGTATTATGTGACGATATTTCCTTTTCCACCATAGGCCTCAAAGCGCTCCAAATGAACACATGTAGATTCTACAAAAAGAGTGTTTCAAAGCTGCTCTTTCAAAAGAAGTGTTCAACTCTGTGAGTTGGATTCATACTTCACAAAGCAGTTTCACAGAACGTTTCTGTTTCGTTTTTATGGGAAGATATTCCCGTTTGCAACGAAGGCCTGAAAGGGCTCTAAGTATCCACTTGCAGATTCTGCCAAAACACAGTTTCAAAACTGCTCTATCAAAAGGAAGGCTTATCTCTCCGAGTTGAATGCACACATCATAAAGAGGTTTCTGAGAATGCTTCTGCCTGGTTTATATGTGAAGATATTTCCTTTTCCACCATAGGCCTCAAAGCGCTCCAAACGAACACTTGCAGATTCTACAAAAAGAGTGTTTCAAAACTGCTCTTTCAAAGGAAGTGTTCAACTCTGTGAGTTGGATTCATACTACACAAAGCAGTTTCACAGAACTCTTCTGTTTAGTTTTTATGGGAAGATATTCCCGTTTCCAACGAAGGCCTGAAAGGGCTCCAAATATCCACTTGCAGATTCTGCAAAAATACAGTTTCAAAACTGCTCTATCAAAAGGAAGGCTTATCTCTCTGAGTTGAATGCACACATCATAAAGAGCTTTCTGAGAATGCTTCTGCCTTGTTTATATATGAAGATATTTCTTTTTCCACCATAGGCCTCAAATCGCTCCAAATGAACACTTGCAGATTCTACAAAAAGAGTGTTTCATAACTGCTCTAGCAAAGGAAAGGTTCACCTCTGTGAGTTGAACACACACATCTCAAAGCAGTTTGTGAGAATGCTTCGGTTTAGTTTTTATGGGAAGATATTCCCGCTTCTAGCAAAGGCCTGAAAGAGCTCCAAATATCCACTTGCAGATGCTGCAAAAAGACTCTTTCCAAACTGCTCCATGAAAAAGAAGGTTCAACTCTGTGAGTTGAATGCACACATCATAAAGAAGTTTCAAAGAATGCTTCTGTCTAGGTTTTATGTGAAGATATTTCTTTTTCCAACATAGGCCTCAAAGCGCTCCAAATGAACACTTGCAGATTCTACAAAAAGAGTGTTTCATAACTGCTCTAGCAAAGGAAAGGTTCACCTCTGTGAGTTGAACACACACATCACAAAGCAGTTTGTGAGAATGCTTCTGTCCAGTTTTAATGGGAAGATATTCCCGCTTCTAACAAAGGCCTGAAAGAGCTCCAAATATCCACTTGCAGATGCTGCAAAGAGACTCTTTCCAAACTGCTCCATGAAAAGGAATGTTCAACTCTGTGAGTTGAATGCACACATCATAAAGAAGTTTCAAAGAATGCTTCTGTCTAGGTTTTATGTGAAGATATTTCCCTTTCCACCATAGGCCTCAAAGCACTCCAAATGAACACTTGCAGATTCTACAAAAAGAGTGTTTCAAAGCTGCTCTTTCAAAAGAAGTGTTCAACTCTGTGAGTTGGATTCATACTTCACAAAGCAGATTCACAGAACGTTTCTGTTTCGTTTTTATGGGAAGATATTCCCGTTTGCAACGAAAGCCTGAAAGGGCTCTAAGTATCCACTTGCAGATTCTGCCAAAACACACTTTCAAAACTGCTCTATCAAAAGGAAGGCTTATCTCTCCGAGTTGAATGCACACATCATAAAGAGGTTTCTGAGAATGCTTCTGCCTGGTTTATATGTGAAGATATTTCCTTTTCCACCATAGGCCTCAAAGCGCTCCAAACGAACACTTGCAGATTCTACAAAAAGAGTGTTTCAAAACTGCTCTTTCAAAGGAAGTGTTCAACTCTGTGAGTTGGATTCATACTACACAAAGCAGTTTCACAGAACTCTTCTGTTTAGTTTTTATGGGAAGATATTCCCGTTTCCAACGAAAGCCTGAAAGGGCTCCAAATATCCACTTGCAGATTCTGCAAAAACACAGGTTCAAAACTGCTCTATCAAAAGGAAGGCTTATCTCTCTGAGTTGAATGCACACATCATAAAGGGGTTTCTGAGAATGCTTCTGCCTTGTTTATATATGAAGACATTTCTTTTTCCACCATAGGCCTCAAAGCGCTCCAAATGAACACTTGCAGATTCTACAAAAAGAGTGTTTCATAACTGCTCTAGCAAAGGAAAGGTTCACCTCTGTGAGTTGAACACACACATCACAAAGCAGTTTGTGAGAATGCTTCGGTTTAGTTTTTATGGGAAGATATTCCCGCTTCTAACAAAGGCCTGAAAGAGCTCCAAATATCCACTTGCAGATGCTGCAAAAAGACTCTTTCCAAACTGCTCCATGAAAAAGAAGGTTCAACTCTGTGAGTTGAATGCACACATCATAAAGAAGTTTCAAAGAATGCTTCTGTCTAGGTTTTATGTGAAGATATTTCTTTTTCCACCATAGGCCTCAAAGCGCTCCAAATGAACACTTGCAGATTCTACAAAAAGAGTGTTTCATAACTGCTCTAGCAAAGGAAAGGTTCACCTCTGTGAGTTGAACACACACATCACAAAGCAGTTTGTGAGAATGCTTCTGTCCAGTTTTAATGGGAAGATATTCCCGCTTCTAACAAAGGCCTGAAAGAGCTCCAAATATCCACTTGCAGATGCTGCAAAAAGACTCTTTCCAAACTGCTCCATGAAAAGGAATGTTCAACTCTGTGAGTTGAATGCACACATCATAAAGAAGTTTCAAAGAATGCTTCTGTCTAGGTTTTATGTGAAGATATTTCCCTTTCCACCATAGGCCTCAAAGCACTCCAAATGAACACTTGCAGATTCTACAAAAAGAGTGTTTCAAAGCTGCTCTTTCAAAAGAAGTGTTCAACTCTGTGAGTTGGATTCATACTTCACAAAGCAGTTTCACAGAACGTTTCTGTTTCGTTTTTATGGGAAGATATTCCCGTTTGCAACGAAAGCCTGAAAGGGCTCTAAGTATCCACTTGCAGATTCTGCCAAAACACACTTTCAAAACTGCTCTATCAAAAGGAAGGCTTATCTCTCCGAGTTGAATGCACACATCATAAAGAGGTTTCTGAGAATGCTTCTGCCTGGTTTATATGTGAAGATATTTCCTTTTCCACCATAGGCCTCAAAGCGCTCCAAACGAACACTTGCAGATTCTACAAAAAGAGGGTTTCAAAACTGCTCTTTCAAAGGAAGTGTTCAACTCTGTGAGTTGGATTCATACTACACAAAGCAGTTTCACAGAACTCTTCTGTTTAGTTTTTATGGGAAGATATTCCCGTTTCCAACGAAAGCCTGAAAGGGCTCCAAATATCCACTTGCAGATTCTGCAAAAACACAGGTTCAAAACTGCTCTATCAAAAGGAAGGCTTATCTCTCTGAGTTGAATGCACACATCATAAAGGGGTTTCTGAGAATGCTTCTGCCTTGTTTATATATGAAGACATTTCTTTTTCCACCATAGGCCTCAAAGCGCTCCAAATGAACACTTGCAGATTCTACAAAAAGAGTGTTTCATAACTGCTCTAGCAAAGGAAAGGTTCACCTCTGTGAGTTGAACACACACATCACAAAGCAGTTTGTGAGAATGCTTCGGTTTAGTTTTTATGGGAAGATATTCCCGCTTCTAACAAAGGCCTGAAAGAGCTCCAAATATCCACTTGCAGATGCTGCAAAAAGACTCTTTCCAAACTGCTCCATGAAAAAGAAGGTTCAACTCTGTGAGTTGAATGCACACATCATAAAGAAGTTTCAAAGAATGCTTCTGTCTAGGTTTTATGTGAAGATATTTCTTTTTCCACCATAGGCCTCAAAGCGCTCCAAATGAACACTTGCAGATTCTACAAAAAGAGTGTTTCATAACTGCTCTAGCAAAGGAAAGGTTCACCTCTGTGAGTTGAACACACACATCACAAAGCAGTTTGTGAGAATGCTTCTGTCCAGTTTTTATGGGAAGATATTCCCGCTTCTAACAAAGGCCTGAAAGAGCTCCAAATATCCACTTGCAGATGCTGCAAAAAGACTCTTTCCAAACTGCTCCATGAAAAGGAAAGTTCAACTCTGTGAGTTGAATGCACACATCATAAAGAAGTTTCAAAGAATGCTTCTGTCTAGGTTTTATGTGAAGATATTTCCTTTTCCACCATAGGCCTCAAAGCGCTCCAAATGAACACTTGCAGATTCTACAAAAAGAGTGTTTCAAAGCTGCTCTTTCAAAAGAAGTGTTCAACTCTGTGAGTTGGATTCATACTTCACAAAGGAGTTTCACAGAACGCTTCTGTTTAATTTTTATGGGAAGATATTCCCGTTTCCAACGAAGGCCTGAAAGGGCTCCAAATATACACTTGCAGATTCTGCAAAAACACAGTTGCAAAACTGCTCTATCAAAAGGAAGGCTTATCTCTCCGAGTTGAATGCACACATCATAAAGAGGTTTCTGAGAATGCTTCTGCCTGGATTATATGTGAAGATATTTCCTTTTCCACCGTAGGCCTCAAAGCGCTCCAAACGAACACTTGCAGATTCTACAAAAAGAGTGTTTCAAAACTGCTCTTTGAAAGGAAGTGTTCAACTCTGTGAGTTGGATTCATACTACACAAAGCAGTTTCACAGAACTCTTCTGTTTAGTTTTTAATGGAAGATATTCCCGTTTCCAACGAAGGCCTGAAAGGGCTCCAAATATCCACTTGCAGATTCTGCAAAAACACAGTTTCAAAACTGCTCTATCAAAAGGAAGGCTTATCTCTCTGAGTTGAATGCACACATCATAAAGAGCTTTCTGAGAATGCTTCTGCCTTGTTTATATATGAAGATATTTCTTTTTCCACCATAGGCCTCAAATCGCTCCAAATGAACACTTGCAGATTCTACAAAAAGGGTGTTTCATAACTGCTCTAGCAAAGGAAAGGTTCACCTCTGTGAGTTGAACACACACATCACAAAGCAGTTTGTGAGAATGCTTCTGTCCAGTTTTTATGGGAAGATATTCCCGCTTCTAACAAAGGCCTGAAAGAGCTCCAAATATCCACTTGCAGATGCTGCAAAAAGACTCTTTCCAAACTGCTCCAGGAAAAGGAAGGTTCAACTCTGTGAGATGAATGCACACATCATAAAGAAGTTTCAAAGAATGCTTCTGTCTAGGTATTATGTGACGATATTTCCTTTTCCACCATAGGCCTCAAAGCGCTCCAAATGAACACATGTAGATTCTACAAAAAGAGTGTTTCAAAGCTGCTCTTTCAAAAGAAGTGTTCAACTCTGTGAGTTGGATTCATACTTCACAAAGCAGTTTCACAGAACGTTTCTGTTTCGTTTTTATCAGAAGATATTCCCGTTTGCAACGAAGGCCTGAAAGGGCTCCAAGTATCCACTTGCAGATTCTGCCAAAACACAGTTTCAAAACTGCTCTATCAAAAGGAAGGCTTATCTCTCCGAGTTGAATGCACACATCATAAAGAGGTTTCTGAGAATGCTTCTGCCTGGTTTATATGTGAAGATATTTCCTTTTCCACCATAGGCCTCAAAGCGCTCCAAACGAACACTTGCAGATTCTACAAAAAGAGTGTTTCAAAACTGCTCTTTCAAAAGAAGTGTTCAACTCTGTGAGTTGGATTCATACTACACAAAGCAGTTTCACAGAACTCTTCTGTTTAGTTTTTATGGGAAGATATTCCCGTTTCCAACGAAGGCCTGAAAGGGCTCCAAATATCCACTTGCAGATTCTGCAAAAACACAGGTTCAAAACTGCTCTATCAAAAGGAAGGCTTATCTCTCTGAGTTGAATGCACATATCATAAAGGGGTTTCTGAGAATGCTTCTGCCTTGTTTATATATGAAGATATTTCTTTTTCCACCATAGGCCTCAAAGCGCTCCAAATGAACACTTGCAGATTCTACAAAAAGAGTGTTTCATAACTGCTCTAGCAAAGGAAAGGTTCACCTCTGTGAGTTGAACACACACATCACAAAGCAGTTTGTGAGAATGCTTGGGTTTAGTTTTTATGGGAAGATATTCCCGCTTCTAACAAAGGCCTGAAAGAGCTCCAAATATCCACTTGCAGATGCTGCAAAAAGACTCTTTCCAAACTGCTCCATGAAAAAGAAGGTTCAACTCTGTGAGTTGAATGCACACATCATAAAGAAGTTTCAAAGAATGCTTCTGTCTAGGTTTTATGTGAAGATATTTCTTTTTCCACCATAGGCCTCAAAGCGCTCCAAATGAACACTTGCAGATTCTACCAAAAGAGTGTTTCATAACTGCTCTAGCAAAGGAAAGGTTCACCTCTGTGAGTTGAACACACACATCACAAAGCAGTTTGTGAGAATGCTTCTGTCCAGTTTTAATGGGAAGATATTCCCGCTTCTAACAAAGGCCTGAAAGAGCTCCAAATATCCACTTGCAGATGCTGCAAAAAGACTCTTTCCAAACTGCTCCATGAAAAGGAATGTTCAACTCTGTGAGTTGAATGCACACATCATAAAGAAGTTTCAAAGAATGCTTCTGTCTAGGTTTTATGTGAAGATATTTCCTTTTCCACCATAGGCCTCAAAGCGCTCCAAACGAACACTTGCAGATTCTACAAAAAGAGTGTTTCAAAACTGCTCTTTCAAAGGAAGTGTTCAACTCTGTGAGTTGGATTCATACTACACAAAGCAGTTTCACAGAACTCTTCTGTTTAGTTTTTAATGGAAGATATTCCCGTTTCCAACGAAGGCCTGAAAGGGCTCCAAATATCCACTTGCAGATTCTGCAAAAACACAGTTTCAAAACTGCTCTATCAAAAGGAAGGCTTATCTCTCTGAGTTGAATGCACACATCATAAAGAGCTTTCTGAGAATGCTTCTGCCTTGTTTATATATGAAGATATTTCTTTTTCCACCATAGGCCTCAAATCGCTCCAAATGAACACTTGCAGATTCTACAAAAAGAGTGTTTCATAACTGCTCTAGCAAAGGAAAGGTTCACCTCTGTGAGTTGAACACACACATCACAAAGCAGTTTGTGAGAATGCTTCTGTCCAGTTTTTATGGGAAGATATACCCGCTTCTAACAAAGGCCTGAAAGAGCTCCAAATATCCACTTGCGGATGCTGCAAAAAGACTCTTTCCAAACTGCTCCATGAAAAGGAAAGTTCAACTCTGTGAGTTGAATGCACACATCATAAAGAAGTTTCAAAGAATGCTTCTGTCTAGGTATTATGTGACGATATTTCCTTTTCCACCATAGGCCTCAAAGCGCTCCAAATGAACACATGTAGATTCTACAAAAAGAGTGTTTCAAAGCTGCGCTTTCAAAAGAAGTGTTCAACTCTGTGAGTTGGATTCATACTTCACAAAGCAGTTTCACAGAACGTTTCTGTTTCGTTTTTATGGGAAGATATTCCCGTTTGCAACGAAGGCCTGAAAGGGCTCTAAGTATCCACTTGCAGATTCTGCCAAAACACAGTTTCAAAACTGCTCTATCAAAAGGAAGGCTTATCTCTCCGAGTTGAATGCACACATCATAAAGAGGTTTCTGAGAATGCTTCTGCCTGGTTTATATGTGAAGATATTTCCTTTTCCACCATAGGCCTCAAAGCGCTCCAAACGAACACTTGCAGATTCTACAAAAAGAGTGTTTCAAAACTGCTCTTTCAAAGGAAGTGTTCAACTCTGTGAGTTGGATTCATACTACACAAAGCAGTTTCACAGAACTCTTCTGTTTAGTTTTTATGGGAAGATATTCCCGTTTCCAACGAAGGCCTGAAAGGGCTCCAAATATCCACTTGCAGATTCTGCAAAAATACAGTTTCAAAACTGCTCTATCAAAAGGAAGGCTTATCTCTCTGAGTTGAATGCACACATCATAAAGAGCTTTCTGAGAATGCTTCTGCCTTGTTTATATATGAAGATATTTCTTTTTCCACCATAGGCCTCAAATCGCTCCAAATGAACACTTGCAGATTCTACAAAAAGAGTGTTTCATAACTGCTCTAGCAAAGGAAAGGTTCACCTCTGTGAGTTGAACACACACATCTCAAAGCAGTTTGTGAGAATGCTTCGGTTTAGTTTTTATGGGAAGATATTACCGCTTCTAGCAAAGGCCTGAAAGAGCTCCAAATATCCACTTGCAGATGCTGCAAAAAGACTCTTTCCAAACTGCTCCATGAAAAAGAAGGTTCAACTCTGTGAGTTGAATGCACACATCATAAAGAAGTTTCAAAGAATGCTTCTGTCTAGGTTTTATGTGAAGATATTTCTTTTTCCACCATAGGCCTCAAAGCGCTCCAAATGAACACTTGCAGATTCTACAAAAAGAGTGTTTCATAACTGCTCTAGCAAAGGAAAGGTTCACCTCTGTGAGTTGAACACACACATCACAAAGCAGTTTGTGAGAATGCTTCTGTCCAGTTTTAATGGGAAGATATTCCCGCTTCTAACAAAGGCCTGAAAGAGCTCCAAATATCCACTTGCAGATGCTGCAAAAAGACTCTTTCCAAACTGCTCCATGAAAAGGAATGTTCAACTCTGTGAGTTGAATGCACACATCATAAAGAAGTTTCAAAGAATGCTTCTGTCTAGGTTTTATGTGAAGATATTTCCCTTTCCACCATAGGCCTCAAAGCACTCCAAATGAACACTTGCAGATTCTACAAAAAGAGTGTTTCAAAGCTGCTCTTTCAAAAGAAGTGTTCAACTCTGTGAGTTGGATTCATACTTCACAAAGCAGTTTCACAGAACGTTTCTGTTTCGTTTTTATGGGAAGATATTCCCGTTTGCAACGAAAGCCTGAAAGGGCTCTAAGTATCCACTTGCAGATTCTGCCAAAACACACTTTCAAAACTGCTCTATCAAAAGGAAGGCTTATCTCTCCGAGTTGAATGCACACATCATAAAGAGGTTTCTGAGAATGCTTCTGCCTGGTTTATATGTGAAGATATTTCCTTTTCCACCATAGGCCTCAAAGCGCTCCAAACGAACACTTGCAGATTCTACAAAAAGAGTGTTTCAAAACTGCTCTTTCAAAGGAAGTGTTCAACTCTGTGAGTTGGATTCATACTACACAAAGCAGTTTCACAGAACTCTTCTGTTTAGTTTTTATGGGAAGATATTCCCGTTTCCAACGAAAGCCTGAAAGGGCTCCAAATATCCACTTACAGATTCTGCAAAAACACAGGTTCAAAACTGCTCTATCAAAAGGAAGGCTTATCTCTCTGAGTTGAATGCACACATCATAAAGGGGTTTCTGAGAATGCTTCTGCCTTGTTTATATATGAAGACATTTCTTTTTCCACCATAGGCCTCAAAGCGCTCCAAATGAACACTTGCAGATTCTACAAAAAGAGTGTTTCATAACTGCTCTAGCAAAGGAAAGGTTCACCTCTGTGAGTTGAACACACACATCACAAAGCAGTTTGTGAGAATGCTTCGGTTTAGTTTTTATGGGAAGATATTCCCGCTTCTAACAAAGGCCTGAAAGAGCTCCAAATATCCACTTGCAGATGCTGCAAAAAGACTCTTTCCAAACTGCTCCATGAAAAAGAAGGTTCAACTCTGTGAGTTGAATGCACACATCATAAAGAAGTTTCAAAGAATGCTTCTGTCTAGGTTTTATGTGAAGATATTTCTTTTTCCACCATAGGACTCAAAGCGCTCCAAATGAACACTTGCAGATTCTACAAAAAGAGTGTTTCATAACTGCTCTAGCAAAGGAAAGGTTCACCTCTGTGAGTTGAACACACACATCACAAAGCAGTTTGTGAGAATGCTTCTGTCCAGTTTTTATGGGAAGATATTCCCGCTTCTAACAAAGGCCTGAAAGAGCTCCAAATATCCACTTGCAGATGCTGCAAAAAGACTCTTTCCAAACTGCTCCAGGAAAAGGAAGGTTCAACTCTGTGAGTTGAATGCACACATCATAAAGAAGTTTCAAAGAATGCTTCTGTCTAGGTATTATGTGACGATATTTCCTTTTCCACCATAGGCCTCAAAGCGCTCCAAATGAACACATGTAGATTCTACAAAAAGAGTGTTTCAAAGCTGCGCTTTCAAAAGAAGTGTTCAACTCTGTGAGTTGGATTCATACTTCACAAAGCAGTTTCACAGAACGTTTCTGTTTCGTTTTTATGGGAAGATATTCCCGTTTGCAACGAAGGCCTGAAAGGGCTCTAAGTATCCACTTGCAGATTCTGCCTAAACACAGTTTCAAAACTGCTCTATCAAAAGGAAGGCTTATCTCTCCGAGTTGAATGCACACATCATAAAGAGGTTTCTGAGAATGCTTCTGCCTGGTTTATATGTGAAGATATTTCCTTTTCCACCATAGGCCTCAAAGCGCTCCAAACGAACACTTGCAGATTCTACAAAAAGAGTGTTTCAAAACTGCTCTTTCAAAAGAAGTGTTCAACTCTGTGAGTTGGATTCATACTACACAAAGCAGTTTCACAGAACTCTTCTGTTTAGTTTTTATGGGAAGATATTCCCGTTTCCAACGAAGGCCTGAAAGGGCTCCAAATATCCACTTGCAGATTCTGCAAAAACACAGTTTCAAAACTGCTCTATCAAAAGGAAGGCTTATCTCTCTGAGTTGAATGCACACATCATAAAGAGCTTTCTGAGAATGCTTCTGCCTTGTTTATATATGAAGATATTTCTTTTTCCACCATAGGTCTCAAATCGCTCCAAATGAACACTTGCAGATTCTACAAAAAGAGTGTTTCATAACTGCTCTAGCAAAGGAAAGGTTCACCTCTGTGAGTTGAACACACACATCACAAAGCAGTTTGTGAGAATGCTTCTGTCCAGTTTTTATGGGAAGATATTCCCGCTTCTAACAAAGGCCTGAAAGAGCTCCAAATATCCACTTGCAGATGCTGCAAAAAGACTCTTTCCAAACTGCTCCATGAAAAGGAAGGTTCAACTCTGTGAGTTGAATGCACACATCATAAAGAAGTTTCAAAGAATGCTTCTGTCTAGGTATTATGTGACGATATTTCCTTTTCCACCATAGGCCTCAAAGCGCTCCAAATGAACACATGTAGATTCTACAAAAAGAGTGTTTCAAAGCTGCTCTTTCAAAAGAAGTGTTCAACTCTGTGAGTTGGATTCATACTTCACAAAGCAGTTTCACAGAACGTTTCTGTTTCGTTTTTATGGGAAGATATTCCCGTTTGCAACGAAGGCCTGAAAGGGCTCTAAGTATCCACTTGCAGATTCTGCCAAAACACAGTTTCAAAACTGCTCTATCAAAAGGAAGGCTTATCTCTCCGAGTTGAATGCACACATCATAAAGAGGTTTCTGAGAATGCTTCTGCCTGGTTTATATGTGAAGATATTTCCTTTTCCACCATAGGCCTCAAAGCGCTCCAAACGAACACTTGCAGATTCTACAAAAAGAGTGTTTCAAAACTGCTCTTTCAAAGGAAGTGTTCAACTCTGTGAGTTGGATTCATACTACACAAAGCAGTTTCACAGAACTCTTCTGTTTAGTTTTTATGGGAAGATATTCCCGTTTCCAACGAAGGCCTGAAAGGGCTCCAAATATCCACTTGCAGATTCTGCAAAAATACAGTTTCAAAACTGCTCTATCAAAAGGAAGGCTTATCTCTCTGAGTTGAATGCACACATCATAAAGAGCTTTCTGAGAATGCTTCTGCCTTGTTTATATATGAAGATATTTCTTTTTCCACCATAGGCCTCAAATCGCTCCAAATGAACACTTGCAGATTCTACAAAAAGAGTGTTTCATAACTGCTCTAGCAAAGGAAAGGTTCACCTCTGTGAGTTGAACACACACATCTCAAAGCAGTTTGTGAGAATGCTTCGGTTTAGTTTTTATGGGAAGATATTCCCGCTTCTAGCAAAGGCCTGAAAGAGCTCCAAATATCCACTTGCAGATGCTGCAAAAAGACTCTTTCCAAACTGCTCCATGAAAAAGAAGGTTCAACTCTGTGAGTTGAATGCACACATCATAAAGAAGTTTCAAAGAATGCTTCTGTCTAGGTTTTATGTGAAGATATTTCTTTTTCCAACATAGGCCTCAAAGCGCTCCAAATGAACACTTGCAGATTCTACAAAAAGAGTGTTTCATAACTGCTCTAGCAAAGGAAAGGTTCACCTCTGTGAGTTGAACACACACATCACAAAGCAGTTTGTGAGAATGCTTCTGTCCAGTTTTAATGGGAAGATATTCCCGCTTCTAACAAAGGCCTGAAAGAGCTCCAAATATCCACTTGCAGATGCTGCAAAGAGACTCTTTCCAAACTGCTCCATGAAAAGGAATGTTCAACTCTGTGAGTTGAATGCACACATCATAAAGAAGTTTCAAAGAATGCTTCTGTCTAGGTTTTATGTGAAGATATTTCCCTTTCCACCATAGGCCTCAAAGCGCTCCAAATGAACACATGTAGATTCTACAAAAAGAGTGTTTCAAAGCTGCTCTTTCAAAAGAAGTGTTCAACTCTGTGAGTTGGATTCATACTTCACAAAGCAGTTTCACAGAACGTTTCTGTTTCGTTTTTATGGGAAGATATTCCCGTTTGCAACGAAGGCCTGAAAGGGCTCTAAGTATCCACTTGCAGATTCTGCCAAAACACACTTTCAAAACTGCTCTATCAAAAGGAAGGCTTATCTCTCCGAGTTGAATGCACACATCATAAAGAGGTTTCTGAGAATGCTTCTGCCTGGTTTATATGTGAAGATATTTCCTTTTCCACCATAGGCCTCAAAGCGCTCCAAACGAACACTTGCAGATTCTACAAAAAGAGTGTTTCAAAACTGCTCTTTCAAAGGAAGTGTTCAACTCTGTGTGTTGGATTCATACTACACAAAGCAGTTTCACAGAACTCTTCTGTTTAGTTTTTATGGGAAGATATTCCCGTTTCCAACGAAGGCCTGAAAGGGCTCCAAATATCCACTTGCAGATTCTGCAAAAATACAGTTTCAAAACTGCTCTATCAAAAGGAAGGCTTATCTCTCTGAGTTGAATGCACACATCATAAAGAGCTTTCTGAGAATGCTTCTGCCTTGTTTATATATGAAGATATTTCTTTTTCCACCATAGGCCTCAAAGCGCTCCAAATGAACACTTGCAGATTCTACAAAAAGAGTGTTTCATAACTGCTCTAGCAAAGGAAAGGTTCACCTCTGTGAGTTGAACACACACATCTCAAAGCAGTTTGTGAGAATGCTTCGGTTTAGTTTTTATGGGAAGATATTCCCGCTTCTAGCAAAGGCCTGAAAGAGCTCCAAATATCCACTTGCAGATGCTGCAAAAAGACTCTTTCCAAACTGCTCCATGAAAAAGAAGGTTCAACTCTGTGAGTTGAATGCACACATCATAAAGAAGTTTCAAAGAATGCTTCTGTCTAGGTTTTATGTGAAGATATTTCTTTTTCCACCATAGGCCTCAAAGCGCTCCAAATGAACACTTGCAGATTCTACAAAAAGAGTGTTTCATAACTGCTCTAGCAAAGGAAAGGTTCACCTCTGTGAGTTGAACACACACATCACAAAGCAGTTTGTGAGAATGCTTCTGTCCAGTTTTAATGGGAAGATATTCCCGCTTCTAACAAAGGCCTGAAAGAGCTCCAAATATCCACTTGCAGATGCTGCAAAAAGACTCTTTCCAAACTGCTCCATGAAAAGGAATGTTCAACTCTGTGAGTTGAATGCACACATCATAAAGAAGTTTCAAAGAATGCTTCTGTCTAGGTTTTATGTGAAGATATTTCCCTTTCCACCATAGGCCTCAAAGCACTCCAAATGAACACTTGCAGATTCTACAAAAAGAGTGTTTCAAAGCTGCTCTTTCAAAAGAAGTGTTCAACTCTGTGAGTTGGATTCATACTTCACAAAGCAGTTTCACAGAACGTTTCTGTTTCGTTTTTATGGGAAGATATTCCCGTTTGCAACGAAAGCCTGAAAGGGCTCTAAGTATCCACTTGCAGATTCTGCCAAAACACACTTTCAAAACTGCTCTATCAAAAGGAAGGCTTATCTCTCCGAGTTGAATGCACACATCATAAAGAGGTTTCTGAGAATGCTTCTGCCTGGTTTATATGTGAAGATATTTCCTTTTCCACCATAGGCCTCAAAGCGCTCCAAACGAACACTTGCAGATTCTACAAAAAGAGTGTTTCAAAACTGCTCTTTCAAAGGAAGTGTTCAACTCTGTGAGTTGGATTCATACTACACAAAGCAGTTTCACAGAACTCTTCTGTTTAGTTTTTATGGGAAGATATTCCCGTTTCCAACGAAAGCCTGAAAGGGCTCCAAATATCCACTTGCAGATTCTGCAAAAACACAGGTTCAAAACTGCTCTATCAAAAGGAAGGCTTATCTCTCTGAGTTGAATGCACACATCATAAAGGGGTTTCTGAGAATGCTTCTGCCTTGTTTATATATGAAGACATTTCTTTTTCCACCATAGGCCTCAAAGCGCTCCAAATGAACACTTGCAGATTCTACAAAAAGAGTGTTTCATAACTGCTCTAGCAAAGGAAAGGTTCACCTCTGTGAGTTGAACACACACATCACAAAGCAGTTTGTGAGAATGCTTCGGTTTAGTTTTTATGGGAAGATATTCCCGCTTCTAACAAAGGCCTGAAAGAGCTCCAAATATCCACTTGCAGATGCTGCAAAAAGACTCTTTCCAAACTGCTCCATGAAAAAGAAGGTTCAACTCTGTGAGTTGAATGCACACATCATAAAGAAGTTTCAAAGAATGCTTCTGTCTAGGTTTTATGTGAAGATATTTCTTTTTCCACCATAGGCCTCAAAGCGCTCCAAATGAACACTTGCAGATTCTACAAAAAGAGTGTTTCATAACTGCTCTAGCAAAGGAAAGGTTCACCTCTGTGAGTTGAACACACACATCACAAAGCAGTTTGTGAGAATGCTTCTGTCCAGTTTTTATGGGAAGATATTCCCGCTTCTAACAAAGGCCTGAAAGAGCTCCAAATATCCACTTGCAGATGCTGCAAAAAGACTCTTTCCAAACTGCTCCATGAAAAGGAAAGTTCAACTCTGTGAGTTGAATGCACACATCATAAAGAAGTTTCAAAGAATGCTTCTGTCTAGGTTTTATGTGAAGATATTTCCTTTTCCACCATAGGCCTCAAAGCGCTCCAAATGAACACTTGCAGATTCTACAAAAAGAGTGTTTCAAAGCTGCTCTTTCAAAAGAAGTGTTCAACTCTGTGAGTTGGATTCATACTTCACAAAGGAGTTTCACAGAACGCTTCTGTTTAATTTTTATGGGAAGATATTCCCGTTTCCAACGAAGGCCTGAAAGGGCTCCAAATATACACTTGCAGATTCTGCAAAAACACAGTTGCAAAACTGCTCTATCAAAAGGAAGGCTTATCTCTCCGAGTTGAATGCACACATCATAAAGAGGTTTCTGAGAATGCTTCTGCCTGGATTATATGTGAAGATATTTCCTTTTCCACCGTAGGCCTCAAAGCGCTCCAAACGAACACTTGCAGATTCTACAAAAAGAGTGTTTCAAAACTGCTCTTTGAAAGGAAGTGTTCAACTCTGTGAGTTGGATTCATACTACACAAAGCAGTTTCACAGAACTCTTCTGTTTAGTTTTTAATGGAAGATATTCCCGTTTCCAACGAAGGCCTGAAAGGGCTCCAAATATCCACTTGCAGATTCTGCAAAAACACAGTTTCAAAACTGCTCTATCAAAAGGAAGGCTTATCTCTCTGAGTTGAATGCACACATCATAAAGAGCTTTCTGAGAATGCTTCTGCCTTGTTTATATATGAAGATATTTCTTTTTCCACCATAGGCCTCAAATCGCTCCAAATGAACACTTGCAGATTCTACAAAAAGGGTGTTTCATAACTGCTCTAGCAAAGGAAAGGTTCACCTCTGTGAGTTGAACACACACATCACAAAGCAGTTTGTGAGAATGCTTCTGTCCAGTTTTTATGGGAAGATATTCCCGCTTCTAACAAAGGCCTGAAAGAGCTCCAAATATCCACTTGCAGATGCTGCAAAAAGACTCTTTCCAAACTGCTCCAGGAAAAGGAAGGTTCAACTCTGTGAGTTGAATGCACACATCATAAAGAAGTTTCAAAGAATGCTTCTGTCTAGGTATTATGTGACGATATTTCCTTTTCCACCATAGGCCTCAAAGCGCTCCAAATGAACACATGTAGATTCTACAAAAAGAGTGTTTCAAAGCTGCTCTTTCAAAAGAAGTGTTCAACTCTGTGAGTTGGATTCATACTTCACAAAGCAGTTTCACAGAACGTTTCTGTTTCGTTTTTATCAGAAGATATTCCCGTTTGCAACGAAGGCCTGAAAGGGCTCCAAGTATCCACTTGCAGATTCTGCCAAAACACAGTTTCAAAACTGCTCTATCAAAAGGAAGGCTTATCTCTCCGAGTTGAATGCACACATCATAAAGAGGTTTCTGAGAATGCTTCTGCCTGGTTTATATGTGAAGATATTTCCTTTTCCACCATAGGCCTCAAAGCGCTCCAAACGAACACTTGCAGATTCTACAAAAAGAGTGTTTCAAAACTGCTCTTTCAAAAGAAGTGTTCAACTCTGTGAGTTGGATTCATACTACACAAAGCAGTTTCACAGAACTCTTCTGTTTAGTTTTTATGGGAAGATATTCCCGTTTCCAACGAAGGCCTGAAAGGGCTCCAAATATCCACTTGCAGATTCTGCAAAAACACAGGTTCAAAACTGCTCTATCAAAAGGAAGGCTTATCTCTCTGAGTTGAATGCACATATCATAAAGGGGTTTCTGAGAATGCTTCTGCCTTGTTTATATATGAAGATATTTCTTTTTCCACCATAGGCCTCAAAGCGCTCCAAATGAACACTTGCAGATTCTACAAAAAGAGTGTTTCATAACTGCTCTAGCAAAGGAAAGGTTCACCTCTGTGAGTTGAACACACACATCACAAAGCAGTTTGTGAGAATGCTTCGGTTTAGTTTTTATGGGAAGATATTCCCGCTTCTAACAAAGGCCTGAAAGAGCTCCAAATATCCACTTGCAGATGCTGCAAAAAGACTCTTTCCAAACTGCTCCATGAAAAAGAAGGTTCAACTCTGTGAGTTGAATGCACACATCATAAAGAAGTTTCAAAGAATGCTTCTGTCTAGGTTTTATGTGAAGATATTTCTTTTTCCACCATAGGCCTCAAAGCGCTCCAAATGAACACTTGCAGATTCTACCAAAAGAGTGTTTCATAACTGCTCTAGCAAAGGAAAGGTTCACCTCTGTGAGTTGAACACACACATCACAAAGCAGTTTGTGAGAATGCTTCTGTCCAGTTTTAATGGGAAGATATTCCCGCTTCTAACAAAGGCCTGAAAGAGCTCCAAATATCCACTTGCAGATGCTGCAAAAAGACTCTTTCCAAACTGCTCCATGAAAAGGAATGTTCAACTCTGTGAGTTGAATGCACACATCATAAAGAAGTTTCAAAGAATGCTTCTGTCTAGGTTTTATGTGAAGATATTTCCTTTTCCACCATAGGCCTCAAAGCGCTCCAAACGAACACTTGCAGATTCTACAAAAAGAGTGTTTCAAAACTGCTCTTTCAAAGGAAGTGTTCAACTCTGTGAGTTGGATTCATACTACACAAAGCAGTTTCACAGAACTCTTCTGTTTAGTTTTTAATGGAAGATATTCCCGTTTCCAACGAAGGCCTGAAAGGGCTCCAAATATCCACTTGCAGATTCTGCAAAAACACAGTTTCAAAACTGCTCTATCAAAAGGAAGGCTTATCTCTCTGAGTTGAATGCACACATCATAAAGAGCTTTCTGAGAATGCTTCTGCCTTGTTTATATATGAAGATATTTCTTTTTCCACCATAGGCCTCAAATCGCTCCAAATGAACACTTGCAGATTCTACAAAAAGAGTGTTTCATAACTGCTCTAGCAAAGGAAAGGTTCACCTCTGTGAGTTGAACACACACATCACAAAGCAGTTTGTGAGAATGCTTCTGTCCAGTTTTTATGGGAAGATATACCCGCTTCTAACAAAGGCCTGAAAGAGCTCCAAATATCCACTTGCGGATGCTGCAAAAAGACTCTTTCCAAACTGCTCCATGAAAAGGAAAGTTCAACTCTGTGAGTTGAATGCACACATCATAAAGAAGTTTCAAAGAATGCTTCTGTCTAGGTATTATGTGACGATATTTCCTTTTCCACCATAGGCCTCAAAGCGCTCCAAATGAACACATGTAGATTCTACAAAAAGAGTGTTTAAAAGCTGCGCTTTCAAAAGAAGTGTTCAACTCTGTGAGTTGGATTCATACTTCACAAAGCAGTTTCACAGAACGTTTCTGTTTCGTTTTTATGGGAAGATATTCCCGTTTGCAACGAAGGCCTGAAAGGGCTCTAAGTATCCACTTGCAGATTCTGCCAAAACACAGTTTCAAAACTGCTCTATCAAAAGGAAGGCTTATCTCTCCGAGTTGAATGCACACATCATAAAGAGGTTTCTGAGAATGCTTCTGCCTGGTTTATATGTGAAGATATTTCCTTTTCCACCATAGGCCTCAAAGCGCTCCAAACGAACACTTGCAGATTCTACAAAAAGAGTGTTTCAAAACTGCTCTTTCAAAGGAAGTGTTCAACTCTGTGAGTTGGATTCATACTACACAAAGCAGTTTCACAGAACTCTTCTGTTTAGTTTTTATGGGAAGATATTCCCGTTTCCAACGAAGGCCTGAAAGGGCTCCAAATATCCACTTGCAGATTCTGCAAAAATACAGTTTCAAAACTGCTGTATCAAAAGGAAGGCTTATCTCTCTGAGTTGAATGCACACATCATAAAGAGCTTTCTGAGAATGCTTCTGCCTTGTTTATATATGAAGATATTTCTTTTTCCACCATAGGCCTCAAATCGCTCCAAATGAACACTTGCAGATTCTACAAAAAGAGTGTTTCATAACTGCTCTAGCAAAGGAAAGGTTCACCTCTGTGAGTTGAACACACACATCTCAAAGCAGTTTGTGAGAATGCTTCGGTTTAGTTTTTATGGGAAGATATTCCCGCTTCTAGCAAAGGCCTGAAAGAGCTCCAAATATCCACTTGCAGATGCTGCAAAAAGACTCTTTCCAAACTGCTCCATGAAAAAGAAGGTTCAACTCTGTGAGTTGAATGCACACATCATAAAGAAGTTTCAAAGAATGCTTCTGTCTAGGTTTTATGTGAAGATATTTCTTTTTCCAACATAGGCCTCAAAGCGCTCCAAATGAACACTTGCAGATTCTACAAAAAGAGTGTTTCATAACTGCTCTAGCAAAGGAAAGGTTCACCTCTGTGAGTTGAACACACACATCACAAAGCAGTTTGTGAGAATGCTTCTGTCCAGTTTTAATGGGAAGATATTCCCGCTTCTAACAAAGGCCTGAAAGAGCTCCAAATATCCACTTGCAGATGCTGCAAAAAGACTCTTTCCAAACTGCTCCATGAAAAGGAATGTTCAACTCTGTGAGTTGAATGCACACATCATAAAGAAGTTTCAAAGAATGCTTCTGTCTAGGTTTTATGTGAAGATATTTCCCTTTCCACCATAGGCCTCAAAGCACTCCAAATGAACACTTGCAGATTCTACAAAAAGAGTGTTTCAAAGCTGCTCTTTCAAAAGAAGTGTTCAACTCTGTGAGTTGGATTCATACTTCACAAAGCAGTTTCACAGAACGTTTCTGTTTCGTTTTTATGGGAAGATATTCCCGTTTGCAACGAAAGCCTGAAAGGGCTCTAAGTATCCACTTGCAGATTCTGCCAAAACACACTTTCAAAACTGCTCTATCAAAAGGAAGGCTTATCTCTCCGAGTTGAATGCACACATCATAAAGAGGTTTCTGAGAATGCTTCTGCCTGGTTTATATGTGAAGATATTTCCTTTTCCACCATAGGCCTCAAAGCGCTCCAAACGAACACTTGCAGATTCTACAAAAAGAGTGTTTCAAAACTGCTCTTTCAAAGGAAGTGTTCAACTCTGTGAGTTGGATTCATACTACACAAAGCAGTTTCACAGAACTCTTCTGTTTAGTTTTTATGGGAAGATATTCCCGTTTCCAACGAAAGCCTGAAAGGGCTCCAAATATCCACTTGCAGATTCTGCAAAAACACAGGTTCAAAACTGCTCTATCAAAAGGAAGGCTTATCTCTCTGAGTTGAATGCACACATCATAAAGGGGTTTCTGAGAATGCTTCTGCCTTGTTTATATATGAAGACATTTCTTTTTCCACCATAGGCCTCAAAGCGCTCCAAATGAACACTTGCAGATTCTACAAAAAGAGTGTTTCATAACTGCTCTAGCAAAGGAAAGGTTCACCTCTGTGAGTTGAACACACACATCACAAAGCAGTTTGTGAGAATGCTTCGGTTTAGTTTTTATGGGAAGATATTCCCGCTTCTAACAAAGGCCTGAAAGAGCTCCAAATATCCACTTGCAGATGCTGCAAAAAGACTCTTTCCAAACTGCTCCATGAAAAAGAAGGTTCAACTCTGTGAGTTGAATGCACACATCATAAAGAAGTTTCAAAGAATGCTTCTGTCTAGGTTTTATGTGAAGATATTTCTTTTTCCACCATAGGCCTCAAAGCGCTCCAAATGAACACTTGCAGATTCTACAAAAAGAGTGTTTCATAACTGCTCTAGCAAAGGAAAGGTTCACCTCTGTGAGTTGAACACACACATCACAAAGCAGTTTGTGAGAATGCTTCTGTCCAGTTTTTATGGGAAGATATTCCCGCTTCTAACAAAGGCCTGAAAGAGCTCCAAATATCCACTTGCAGATGCTGCAAAAAGACTCTTTCCAAACTGCTCCATGAAAAGGAAAGTTCAACTCTGTGAGTTGAATGCACACATCATAAAGAAGTTTCAAAGAATGCTTCTGTCTAGGTTTTATGTGAAGATATTTCCTTTTCCACCATAGGCCTCAAAGCGCTCCAAATGAACACTTGCAGATTCTACAAAAAGAGTGTTTCAAAGCTGCTCTTTCAAAAGAAGTGTTCAACTCTGTGAGTTGGATTCATACTTCACAAAGGAGTTTCACAGAACGCTTCTGTTTAATTTTTATGGGAAGATATTCCCGTTTCCAACGAAGGCCTGAAAGGGCTCCAAATATACACTTGCAGATTCTGCAAAAACACAGTTGCAAAACTGCTCTATCAAAAGGAAGGCTTATCTCTCCGAGTTGAATGCACACATCATAAAGAGGTTTCTGAGAATGCTTCTGCCTGGATTATATGTGAAGATATTTCCTTTTCCACCGTAGGCCTCAAAGCGCTCCAAACGAACACTTGCAGATTCTACAAAAAGAGTGTTTCAAAACTGCTCTTTGAAAGGAAGTGTTCAACTCTGTGAGTTGGATTCATACTACACAAAGCAGTTTCACAGAACTCTTCTGTTTAGTTTTTAATGGAAGATATTCCCGTTTCCAACGAAGGCCTGAAAGGGCTCCAAATATCCACTTGCAGATTCTGCAAAAACACAGTTTCAAAACTGCTCTATCAAAAGGAAGGCTTATCTCTCTGAGTTGAATGCACACATCATAAAGAGCTTTCTGAGAATGCTTCTGCCTTGTTTATATATGAAGATATTTCTTTTTCCACCATAGGCCTCAAATCGCTCCAAATGAACACTTGCAGATTCTACAAAAAGGGTGTTTCATAACTGCTCTAGCAAAGGAAAGGTTCACCTCTGTGAGTTGAACACACACATCACAAAGCAGTTTGTGAGAATGCTTCTGTCCAGTTTTTATGGGAAGATATTCCCGCTTCTAACAAAGGCCTGAAAGAGCTCCAAATATCCACTTGCAGATGCTGCAAAAAGACTCTTTCCAAACTGCTCCAGGAAAAGGAAGGTTCAACTCTGTGAGTTGAATGCACACATCATAAAGAAGTTTCAAAGAATGCTTCTGTCTAGGTATTATGTGACGATATTTCCTTTTCCACCATAGGCCTCAAAGCGCTCCAAATGAACACATGTAGATTCTACAAAAAGAGTGTTTCAAAGCTGCTCTTTCAAAAGAAGTGTTCAACTCTGTGAGTTGGATTCATACTTCACAAAGCAGTTTCACAGAACGTTTCTGTTTCGTTTTTATCAGAAGATATTCCCGTTTGCAACGAAGGCCTGAAAGGGCTCCAAGTATCCACTTGCAGATTCTGCCAAAACACAGTTTCAAAACTGCTCTATCAAAAGGAAGGCTTATCTCTCCGAGTTGAATGCACACATCATAAAGAGGTTTCTGAGAATGCTTCTGCCTGGTTTATATGTGAAGATATTTCCTTTTCCACCATAGGCCTCAAAGCGCTCCAAACGAACACTTGCAGATTCTACAAAAAGAGTGTTTCAAAACTGCTCTTTCAAAAGAAGTGTTCAACTCTGTGAGTTGGATTCATACTACACAAAGCAGTTTCACAGAACTCTTCTGTTTAGTTTTTATGGGAAGATATTCCCGTTTCCAACGAAGGCCTGAAAGGGCTCCAAATATCCACTTGCAGATTCTGCAAAAACACAGTTTCAAAACTGCTCTATCAAAAGGAAGGCTTATCTCTCTGAGTTGAATGCACACATCATAAAGAGCTTTCTGAGAATGCTTCTGCCTTGTTTATATATGAAGATATTTCTTTTTCCACCATAGGCCTCAAATCGCTCCAAATGAACACTTGCAGATTCTACAAAAAGAGTGTTTCATAACTGCTCTAGCAAAGGAAAGGTTCACCTCTGTGAGTTGAACACACACATCACAAAGCAGTTTGTGAGAATGCTTCTGTCCAGTTTTTATGGGAAGATATACCCGCTTCTAACAAAGGCCTGAAAGAGCTCCAAATATCCACTTGCGGATGCTGCAAAAAGACTCTTTCCAAACTGCTCCATGAAAAGGAAAGTTCAACTCTGTGAGTTGAATGCACACATCATAAAGAAGTTTCAAAGAATGCTTCTGTCTAGGTATTATGTGACGATATTTCCTTTTCCACCATAGGCCTCAAAGCGCTCCAAATGAACACATGTAGATTCTACAAAAAGAGTGTTTAAAAGCTGCGCTTTCAAAAGAAGTGTTCAACTCTGTGAGTTGGATTCATACTTCACAAAGCAGTTTCACAGAACGTTTCTGTTTCGTTTTTATGGGAAGATATTCCCGTTTGCAACGAAGGCCTGAAAGGGCTCTAAGTATCCACTTGCAGATTCTGCCAAAACACAGTTTCAAAACTGCTCTATCAAAAGGAAGGCTTATCTCTCCGAGTTGAATGCACACATCATAAAGAGGTTTCTGAGAATGCTTCTGCCTGGTTTATATGTGAAGATATTTCCTTTTCCACCATAGGCCTCAAAGCGCTCCAAACGAACACTTGCAGATTCTACAAAAAGAGTGTTTCAAAACTGCTCTTTCAAAGGAAGTGTTCAACTCTGTGAGTTGGATTCATACTACACAAAGCAGTTTCACAGAACTCTTCTGTTTAGTTTTTATGGGAAGATATTCCCGTTTCCAACGAAGGCCTGAAAGGGCTCCAAATATCCACTTGCAGATTCTGCAAAAATACAGTTTCAAAACTGCTGTATCAAAAGGAAGGCTTATCTCTCTGAGTTGAATGCACACATCATAAAGAGCTTTCTGAGAATGCTTCTGCCTTGTTTATATATGAAGATATTTCTTTTTCCACCATAGGCCTCAAATCGCTCCAAATGAACACTTGCAGATTCTACAAAAAGAGTGTTTCATAACTGCTCTAGCAAAGGAAAGGTTCACCTCTGTGAGTTGAACACACACATCTCAAAGCAGTTTGTGAGAATGCTTCGGTTTAGTTTTTATGGGAAGATATTCCCGCTTCTAGCAAAGGCCTGAAAGAGCTCCAAATATCCACTTGCAGATGCTGCAAAAAGACTCTTTCCAAACTGCTCCATGAAAAAGAAGGTTCAACTCTGTGAGTTGAATGCACACATCATAAAGAAGTTTCAAAGAATGCTTCTGTCTAGGTTTTATGTGAAGATATTTCTTTTTCCAACATAGGCCTCAAAGCGCTCCAAATGAACACTTGCAGATTCTACAAAAAGAGTGTTTCATAACTGCTCTAGCAAAGGAAAGGTTCACCTCTGTGAGTTGAACACACACATCACAAAGCAGTTTGTGAGAATGCTTCTGTCCAGTTTTAATGGGAAGATATTCCCGCTTCTAACAAAGGCCTGAAAGAGCTCCAAATATCCACTTGCAGATGCTGCAAAAAGACTCTTTCCAAACTGCTCCATGAAAAGGAATGTTCAACTCTGTGAGTTGAATGCACACATCATAAAGAAGTTTCAAAGAATGCTTCTGTCTAGGTTTTATGTGAAGATATTTCCCTTTCCACCATAGGCCTCAAAGCACTCCAAATGAACACTTGCAGATTCTACAAAAAGAGTGTTTCAAAGCTGCTCTTTCAAAAGAAGTGTTCAACTCTGTGAGTTGGATTCATACTTCACAAAGCAGTTTCACAGAACGTTTCTGTTTCGTTTTTATGGGAAGATATTCCCGTTTGCAACGAAAGCCTGAAAGGGCTCTAAGTATCCACTTGCAGATTCTGCCAAAACACACTTTCAAAACTGCTCTATCAAAAGGAAGGCTTATCTCTCCGAGTTGAATGCACACATCATAAAGAGGTTTCTGAGAATGCTTCTGCCTGGTTTATATGTGAAGATATTTCCTTTTCCACCATAGGCCTCAAAGCGCTCCAAACGAACACTTGCAGATTCTACAAAAAGAGTGTTTCAAAACTGCTCTTTCAAAGGAAGTGTTCAACTCTGTGAGTTGGATTCATACTACACAAAGCAGTTTCACAGAACTCTTCTGTTTAGTTTTTATGGGAAGATATTCCCGTTTCCAACGAAAGCCTGAAAGGGCTCCAAATATCCACTTGCAGATTCTGCAAAAACACAGGTTCAAAACTGCTCTATCAAAAGGAAGGCTTATCTCTCTGAGTTGAATGCACACATCATAAAGGGGTTTCTGAGAATGCTTCTGCCTTGTTTATATATGAAGACATTTCTTTTTCCACCATAGGCCTCAAAGCGCTCCAAATGAACACTTGCAGATTCTACAAAAAGAGTGTTTCATAACTGCTCTAGCAAAGGAAAGGTTCACCTCTGTGAGTTGAACACACACATCACAAAGCAGTTTGTGAGAATGCTTCGGTTTAGTTTTTATGGGAAGATATTCCCGCTTCTAACAAAGGCCTGAAAGAGCTCCAAATATCCACTTGCAGATGCTGCAAAAAGACTCTTTCCAAACTGCTCCATGAAAAAGAAGGTTCAACTCTGTGAGTTGAATGCACACATCATAAAGAAGTTTCAAAGAATGCTTCTGTCTAGGTTTTATGTGAAGATATTTCTTTTTCCACCATAGGCCTCAAAGCGCTCCAAATGAACACTTGCAGATTCTACAAAAAGAGTGTTTCATAACTGCTCTAGCAAAGGAAAGGTTCACCTCTGTGAGTTGAACACACACATCACAAAGCAGTTTGTGAGAATGCTTCTGTCCAGTTTTTATGGGAAGATATTCCCGCTTCTAACAAAGGCCTGAAAGAGCTCCAAATATCCACTTGCAGATGCTGCAAAAAGACTCTTTCCAAACTGCTCCATGAAAAGGAAAGTTCAACTCTGTGAGTTGAATGCACACATCATAAAGAAGTTTCAAAGAATGCTTCTGTCTAGGTTTTATGTGAAGATATTTCCTTTTCCACCATAGGCCTCAAAGCGCTCCAAATGAACACTTGCAGATTCTACAAAAAGAGTGTTTCAAAGCTGCTCTTTCAAAAGAAGTGTTCAACTCTGTGAGTTGGATTCATACTTCACAAAGGAGTTTCACAGAACGCTTCTGTTTAATTTTTATGGGAAGATATTCCCGTTTCCAACGAAGGCCTGAAAGGGCTCCAAATATACACTTGCAGATTCTGCAAAAACACAGTTGCAAAACTGCTCTATCAAAAGGAAGGCTTATCTCTCCGAGTTGAATGCACACATCATAAAGAGGTTTCTGAGAATGCTTCTGCCTGGATTATATGTGAAGATATTTCCTTTTCCACCGTAGGCCTCAAAGCGCTCCAAACGAACACTTGCAGATTCTACAAAAAGAGTGTTTCAAAACTGCTCTTTGAAAGGAAGTGTTCAACTCTGTGAGTTGGATTCATACTACACAAAGCAGTTTCACAGAACTCTTCTGTTTAGTTTTTAATGGAAGATATTCCCGTTTCCAACGAAGGCCTGAAAGGGCTCCAAATATCCACTTGCAGATTCTGCAAAAACACAGTTTCAAAACTGCTCTATCAAAAGGAAGGCTTATCTCTCTGAGTTGAATGCACACATCATAAAGAGCTTTCTGAGAATGCTTCTGCCTTGTTTATATATGAAGATATTTCTTTTTCCACCATAGGCCTCAAATCGCTCCAAATGAACACTTGCAGATTCTACAAAAAGGGTGTTTCATAACTGCTCTAGCAAAGGAAAGGTTCACCTCTGTGAGTTGAACACACACATCACAAAGCAGTTTGTGAGAATGCTTCTGTCCAGTTTTTATGGGAAGATATTCCCGCTTCTAACAAAGGCCTGAAAGAGCTCCAAATATCCACTTGCAGATGCTGCAAAAAGACTCTTTCCAAACTGCTCCAGGAAAAGGAAGGTTCAACTCTGTGAGTTGAATGCACACATCATAAAGAAGTTTCAAAGAATGCTTCTGTCTAGGTATTATGTGACGATATTTCCTTTTCCACCATAGGCCTCAAAGCGCTCCAAATGAACACATGTAGATTCTACAAAAAGAGTGTTTCAAAGCTGCTCTTTCAAAAGAAGTGTTCAACTCTGTGAGTTGGATTCATACTTCACAAAGCAGTTTCACAGAACGTTTCTGTTTCGTTTTTATCAGAAGATATTCCCGTTTGCAACGAAGGCCTGAAAGGGCTCCAAGTATCCACTTGCAGATTCTGCCAAAACACAGTTTCAAAACTGCTCTATCAAAAGGAAGGCTTATCTCTCCGAGTTGAATGCACACATCATAAAGAGGTTTCTGAGAATGCTTCTGCCTGGTTTATATGTGAAGATATTTCCTTTTCCACCATAGGCCTCAAAGCGCTCCAAACGAACACTTGCAGATTCTACAAAAAGAGTGTTTCAAAACTGCTCTTTCAAAAGAAGTGTTCAACTCTGTGAGTTGGATTCATACTACACAAAGCAGTTTCACAGAACTCTTCTGTTTAGTTTTTATGGGAAGATATTCCCGTTTCCAACGAAGGCCTGAAAGGGCTCCAAATATCCACTTGCAGATTCTGCAAAAACACAGGTTCAAAACTGCTCTATCAAAAGGAAGGCTTATCTCTCTGAGTTGAATGCACATATCATAAAGGGGTTTCTGAGAATGCTTCTGCCTTGTTTATATATGAAGATATTTCTTTTTCCACCATAGGCCTCAAAGCGCTCCAAATGAACACTTGCAGATTCTACAAAAAGAGTGTTTCATAACTGCTCTAGCAAAGGAAAGGTTCACCTCTGTGAGTTGAACACACACATCACAAAGCAGTTTGTGAGAATGCTTCGGTTTAGTTTTTATGGGAAGATATTCCCGCTTCTAACAAAGGCCTGAAAGAGCTCCAAATATCCACTTGCAGATGCTGCAAAAAGACTCTTTCCAAACTGCTCCATGAAAAAGAAGGTTCAACTCTGTGAGTTGAATGCACACATCATAAAGAAGTTTCAAAGAATGCTTCTGTCTAGGTTTTATGTGAAGATATTTCTTTTTCCACCATAGGCCTCAAAGCGCTCCAAATGAACACTTGCAGATTCTACCAAAAGAGTGTTTCATAACTGCTCTAGCAAAGGAAAGGTTCACCTCTGTGAGTTGAACACACACATCACAAAGCAGTTTGTGAGAATGCTTCTGTCCAGTTTTAATGGGAAGATATTCCCGCTTCTAACAAAGGCCTGAAAGAGCTCCAAATATCCACTTGCAGATGCTGCAAAAAGACTCTTTCCAAACTGCTCCATGAAAAGGAATGTTCAACTCTGTGAGTTGAATGCACACATCATAAAGAAGTTTCAAAGAATGCTTCTGTCTAGGTTTTATGTGAAGATATTTCCTTTTCCACCATAGGCCTCAAAGCGCTCCAAACGAACACTTGCAGATTCTACAAAAAGAGTGTTTCAAAACTGCTCTTTCAAAGGAAGTGTTCAACTCTGTGAGTTGGATTCATACTACACAAAGCAGTTTCACAGAACTCTTCTGTTTAGTTTTTAATGGAAGATATTCCCGTTTCCAACGAAGGCCTGAAAGGGCTCCAAATATCCACTTGCAGATTCTGCAAAAACACAGTTTCAAAACTGCTCTATCAAAAGGAAGGCTTATCTCTCTGAGTTGAATGCACACATCATAAAGAGCTTTCTGAGAATGCTTCTGCCTTGTTTATATATGAAGATATTTCTTTTTCCACCATAGGCCTCAAATCGCTACAAATGAACACTTGCAGATTCTACAAAAAGAGTGTTTCATAACTGCTCTAGCAAAGGAAAGGTTCACCTCTGTGAGTTGAACACACACATCACAAAGCAGTTTGTGAGAATGCTTCTGTCCAGTTTTTATGGGAAGATATACCCGCTTCTAACAAAGGCCTGAAAGAGCTCCAAATATCCACTTGCGGATGCTGCAAAAAGACTCTTTCCAAACTGCTCCATGAAAAGGAAAGTTCAACTCTGTGAGTTGAATGCACACATCATAAAGAAGTTTCAAAGAATGCTTCTGTCTAGGTATTATGTGACGATATTTCCTTTTCCACCATAGGCCTCAAAGCGCTCCAAATGAACACATGTAGATTCTACAAAAAGAGTGTTTAAAAGCTGCGCTTTCAAAAGAAGTGTTCAACTCTGTGAGTTGGATTCATACTTCACAAAGCAGTTTCACAGAACGTTTCTGTTTCGTTTTTATGGGAAGATATTCCCGTTTGCAACGAAGGCCTGAAAGGGCTCTAAGTATCCACTTGCAGATTCTGCCAAAACACAGTTTCAAAACTGCTCTATCAAAAGGAAGGCTTATCTCTCCGAGTTGAATGCACACATCATAAAGAGGTTTCTGAGAATGCTTCTGCCTGGTTTATATGTGAAGATATTTCCTTTTCCACCATAGGCCTCAAAGCGCTCCAAACGAACACTTGCAGATTCTACAAAAAGAGTGTTTCAAAACTGCTCTTTCAAAGGAAGTGTTCAACTCTGTGAGTTGGATTCATACTACACAAAGCAGTTTCACAGAACTCTTCTGTTTAGTTTTTATGGGAAGATATTCCCGTTTCCAACGAAGGCCTGAAAGGGCTCCAAATATCCACTTGCAGATTCTGCAAAAATACAGTTTCAAAACTGCTCTATCAAAAGGAAGGCTTATCTCTCTGAGTTGAATGCACACATCATAAAGAGCTTTCTGAGAATGCTTCTGCCTTGTTTATATATGAAGATATTTCTTTTTCCACCATAGGCCTCAAAGCGCTCCAAATGAACACTTGCAGATTCTACAAAAAGAGTGTTTCATAACTGCTCTAGCAAAGGAAAGGTTCACCTCTGTGAGTTGAACACACACATCACAAAGCAGTTTGTGAGAATGCTTCGGTTTAGTTTTTATGGGAGGATATTCCCGCTTCTAACAAAGGCCTGAAAGAGCTCCAAATATCCACTTGCAGATGCTGCAAAAAGACTCTTTCCAAACTGCTCCATGAAAAAGAAGGTTCAACTCTGTGAGTTGAATGCACACATCATAAAGAAGTTTCAAAGAATGCTTCTGTCTAGGTTTTATGTGAAGATATTTCTTTTTCCCCCATAGGCCTCAAAGCGCTCCAAATGAACACTTGCAGATTCTACAAAAAGAGTGTTTCATAACTGCTCTAGCAAAGGAAAGGTTCACCTCTGTGAGTTGAACACACACATCACAAAGCAGTTTGTGAGAATGCTTCTGTCCAGTTTTAATGGGAAGATATTCCCGCTTCTAACAAAGGCCTGAAAGAGCTCCAAATATCCACTTGCAGATGCTGCAAAAAGACTCTTTCCAAACTGCTCCATGAAAAGGAAAGTTCAACTCTGTGAGTTGAATGCACACATCATAAAGAAGTTTCAAAGAATGCTTCTGTCTAGGTATTATGTGACGATATTTCCTTTTCCACCATAGGCCTCAAAGCGCTCCAAATGAACACATGTAGATTCTACAAAAAGAGTGTTTAAAAGCTGCGCTTTCAAAAGAAGTGTTCAACTCTGTGAGTTGGATTCATACTTCACAAAGCAGTTTCACAGCACGTTTCTGTTTCGTTTTTATGGGAAGATATTCCCGTTTGCAACGAAGGCCTGAAAGGGCTCTAAGTATCCACTTGCAGATTCTGCCAAAACACAGTTTCAAAACTGCTCTATCAAAAGGAAGGCTTATCTCTCCGAGTTGAATGCACACATCATAAAGAGGTTTCTGAGAATGCTTCTGCCTGGTTTATATGTGAAGATATTTCCTTTTCCACCATAGGCCTCAAAGCGCTCCAAACGAACACTTGCAGATTCTACAAAAAGAGTGTTTCAAAACTGCTCTTTCAAAAGAAGTGTTCAACTCTGTGAGTTGGATTCATACTACACAAAGCAGTTTCACAGAACTCTTCTGTTTAGTTTTTATGGGAAGATATTCCCGTTTCCAACGAAGGCCTGAAAGGGCTCCAAATATCCACTTGCAGATTCTGCAAAAACACAGTTTCAAAACTGCTCTATCAAAAGGAAGGCTTATCTCTCTGAGTTGAATGCACACATCATAAAGAGCTTTCTGAGAATGCTTCTGCCTTGTTTATATATGAAGATATTTCTTTTTCCACCATAGGCCTCAAATCGCTCCAAATGAACACTTGCAGATTCTACAAAAAGAGTGTTTCATAACTGCTCTAGCAAAGGAAAGGTTCACCTCTGTGAGTTGAACACACACATCACAAAGCAGTTTGTGAGAATGCTTCTGTCCAGTTTTTATGGGAAGATATTCCCGCTTCTAACAAAGGCCTGAAAGAGCTCCAAATATCCACTTGCAGATGCTGCAAAAAGACTCTTTCCAAACTGCTCCATGAAAAGGAAGGTTCAACTCTGTGAGTTGAATGCACACATCATAAAGAAGTTTCAAAGAATGCTTCTGTCTAGGTATTATGTGACGATATTTCCTTTTCCACCATAGGCCTCAAAGCGCTCCAAATGAACACATGTAGATTCTACAAAAAGAGTGTTTAAAAGCTGCGCTTTCAAAAGAAGTGTTCAACTCTGTGAGTTGGATTCATACTTCACAAAGCAGTTTCACAGAACGTTTCTGTTTCGTTTTTATGGGAAGATATTCCCGTTTGCAACGAAGGCCTGAAAGGGCTCTAAGTATCCACTTGCAGATTCTGCCAAAACACAGTTTCAAAACTGCTCTATCAAAAGGAAGGCTTATCTCTCCGAGTTGAATGCACACATCATAAAGAGGTTTCTGAGAATGCTTCTGCCTGGTTTATATGTGAAGATATTTCCTTTTCCACCATAGGCCTCAAAGCGCTCCAAACGAACACTTGCAGATTCTACAAAAAGAGTGTTTCAAAACTGCTCTTTCAAAGGAAGTGTTCAACTCTGTGAGTTGGATTCATACTACACAAAGCAGTTTCACAGAACTCTTCTGTTTAGTTTTTATGGGAAGATATTCCCGTTTCCAACGAAGGCCTGAAAGGGCTCCAAATATCCACTTGCAGATTCTGCAAAAATACAGTTTCAAAACTGCTCTATCAAAAGGAAGGCTTATCTCTCTGAGTTGAATGCACACATCATAAAGAGCTTTCTGAGAATGCTTCTGCCTTGTTTATATATGAAGATATTTCTTTTTCCACCATAGGCCTCAAATCGCTCCAAATGAACACTTGCAGATTCTACAAAAAGAGTGTTTCATAACTGCTCTAGCAAAGGAAAGGTTCACCTCTGTGAGTTGAACACACACATCTCAAAGCAGTTTGTGAGAATGCTTCGGTTTAGTTTTTATGGGAAGATATTCCCGCTTCTAGCAAAGGCCTGAAAGAGCTCCAAATATCCACTTGCAGATGCTGCAAAAAGACTCTTTCCAAACTGCTCCATGAAAAAGAAGGTTCAACTCTGTGAGTTGAATGCACACATCATAAAGAAGTTTCAAAGAATGCTTCTGTCTAGGTTTTATTTGAAGATATTTCTTTTTCCAACATAGGCCTCAAATCGCTCCAAATGAACACTTGCAGATTCTACAAAAAGAGTGTTTCATAACTGCTCTAGCAAAGGAAAGGTTCACCTCTGTGAGTTGAACACACACATCACAAAGCAGTTTGTGAGAATGCTTCTGTCCAGTTTTAATGGGAAGATATTCCCGCTTCTAACAAAGGCCTGAAAGAGCTCCAAATATCCACTTGCAGATGCTGCAAAAAGACTCTTTCCAAACTGCTCCATGAAAAGGAATGTTCAACTCTGTGAGTTGAATGCACACATCATAAAGAAGTTTCAAAGAATGCTTCTGTCTAGGTTTTATGTGAAGATATTTCCCTTTCCACCATAGGCCTCAAAGCGCTCCAAATGAACACTTGCAGATTCTACAAAAAGAGTGTTTCAAAGCTGCTCTTTCAAAAGAAGTGTTCAACTCTGTGAGTTGGATTCATACTTCACAAAGCAGTTTCACAGAACGTTTCTGTTTCGTTTTTATGGGAAGATATTCCCGTTTGCAAGGAAAGCCTGAAAGGGCTCTAAGTATCCACTTGCAGATTCTGCCAAAACACACTTTCAAAACTGCTCTATCAAAAGGAAGGCTTATCTCTCAGAGTTGAATGCACACATCATAAAGAGGTTTCTGAGAATGCTTCTGCCTGGTTTATATGTGAAGATATTTCCTTTTCCACCATAGGCCTCAAAGCGCTCCAAACGAACACTTGCAGATTCTACAAAAAGAGTGCTTCAAAACTGCCCTTTCAAAGGAAGTGTTCAACTCTGCGAGTTGGATTCATACTACACAAAGCAGTTTCACAGAATTCTTCTGTTTAGTTTTTATGGGAAGATATTCCCGTTTCCAACGAAAGCCTGAAAGGGCTCCAAATATCCACTTGCAGATTCTGCAAAAACACAGGTTCAAAACTGCTCTATCAAAAGGAAGGCTTATCTCTCTGAGTTGAATGCACACATCATAAAGGGGTTTCTGAGAATGCTTCTGCCTTGTTTATATATGAAGATATTTCTTTTTCCACCATAGGCCTCAAAGCGCTCCAAATGAACACTTGCAGATTCTACAAAAAGAGTGTTTCATAACTGCTCTAGCAAAGGAAAGGTTCACCTCTGTGAGTTGAACACACACATCACAAAGCAGTTTGTGAGAATGCTTCGGTTTAGTTTTTATGGGAAGATATTCCCGCTTCTAACAAAGGCCTGAAAGAGCTCCAAATATCCACTTGCAGATGCTGCAAAAAGACTCTTTCCAAACTGCTCCATGAAAAAGAAGGTTCAACTCTGTGAGTTGAATGCACACATCATAAAGAAGTTTCAAAGAATGCTTCTGTCTAGGTTTTATGTGAAGATATTTCTTTTTCCCCCATAGGCCTCAAAGCGCTCCAAATGAACACTTGCAGATTCTACAAAAAGAGTGTTTCATAACTGCTCTAGCAAAGGAAAGGTTCACCTCTGTGAGTTGAACACACACATCACAAAGCAGTTTGTGAGAATGCTTCTGTCCAGTTTTAATGGGAAGATATTCCCGCTTCTAACAAAGGCCTGAAAGAGCTCCAAATATCCACTTGCAGATGCTGCAAAAAGACTCTTTCCAAACTGCTCCATGAAAAGGAAAGTTCAACTCTGTGAGTTGAATGCACACATCATAAAGAAGTTTCAAAGAATGCTTCTGTCTAGGTATTATGTGACGATATTTCCTTTTCCACCATAGGCCTCAAAGCGCTCCAAATGAACACATGTAGATTCTACAAAAAGAGTGTTTAAAAGCTGCGCTTTCAAAAGAAGTGTTCAACTCTGTGTGTTGGATTCATACTTCACAAAGCAGTTTCACAGCACGTTTCTGTTTCGTTTTTATGGGAAGATATTCCCGTTTGCAACGAAGGCCTGAAAGGGCTCTAAGTATCCACTTGCAGATTCTGCCAAAACACAGTTTCAAAACTGCTCTATCAAAAGGAAGGCTTATCTCTCCGAGTTGAATGCACACATCATAAAGAGGTTTCTGAGAATGCTTCTGCCTGGTTTATATGTGAAGATATTTCCTTTTCCACCATAGGCCTCAAAGCGCTCCAAACGAACACTTGCAGATTCTACAAAAAGAGTGTTTCAAAACTGCTCTTTCAAAAGAAGTGTTCAACTCTGTGAGTTGGATTCATACTACACAAAGCAGTTTCACAGAACTCTTCTGTTTAGTTTTTATGGGAAGATATTCCCGTTTCCAACGAAGGCCTGAAAGGGCTCCAAATATCCACTTGCAGATTCTGCAAAAACACAGTTTCAAAACTGCTCTATCAAAAGGAAGGCTTATCTCTCTGAGTTGAATGCACACATCATAAAGAGCTTTCTGAGAATGCTTCTGCCTTGTTTATATATGAAGATATTTCTTTTTCCACCATAGGCCTCAAATCGCTCCAAATGAACACTTGCAGATTCTACAAAAAGAGTGTTTCATAACTGCTCTAGCAAAGGAAAGGTTCACCTCTGTGAGTTGAACACACACATCACAAAGCAGTTTGTGAGAATGCTTCTGTCCAGTTTTTATGGGAAGATATTCCCGCTTCTAACAAAGGCCTGAAAGAGCTCCAAATATCCACTTGCAGATGCTGCAAAAAGACTCTTTCCAAACTGCTCCATGAAAAGGAAGGTTCAACTCTGTGAGTTGAATGCACACATCATAAAGAAGTTTCAAAGAATGCTTCTGTCTAGGTATTATGTGACGATATTTCCTTTTCCACCATAGGCCTCAAAGCGCTCCAAATGAACACATGTAGATTCTACAAAAATAGTGTTTCAAAGCTGCTCTTTCAAAAGAAGTGTTCAACTCTGTGAGTTGGATTCATACTTCACAAAGCAGTTTCACAGAACGTTTCTGTTTCGTTTTTATCAGAAGATATTCCCGTTTGCAACGAAGGCCTGAAAGGGCTCCAAGTATCCACTTGCAGATTCTGCCAAAACACACTTTCAAAACTGCTCTATCAAAAGGAAGGCTTATCTCTCCGAGTTGAATGCACACATCATAAAGAGGTTTCTGAGAATGCTTCTGCCTGGTTTATATGTGAAGATATTTCCTTTTCCACCATAGGCCTCAAAGCGCTCCAAACGAACACTTGCAGATTCTACAAAAAGAGTGTTTCAAAACTGCTCTTTCAAAGGAAGTGTTCAACTCTGTGAGTTGGATTCATACTACACAAAGCAGTTTCACAGAACTCTTCTGTTTAGTTTTTATGGGAAGATATTCCCGTTTCCAACGAAAGCCTGAAAGGGCTCCAAATATCCACTTGCAGATTCTGCAAAAACACAGGTTCAAAACTGCTCTATCAAAAGGAAGGCTTATCTCTCTGAGTTGAATGCACACATCATAAAGGGGTTTCTGAGAATGCTTCTGCCTTGTTTATATATGAAGACATTTCTTTTTCCACCATAGGCCTCAAAGCGCTCCAAATGAACACTTGCAGATTCTACAAAAAGAGTGTTTCATAACTGCTCTAGCAAAGGAAAGGTTCACCTCTGTGAGTTGAACACACACATCACAAAGCAGTTTGTGAGAATGCTTCGGTTTAGTTTTTATGGGAAGATATTCCCGCTTCTAACAAAGGGCTGAAAGAGCTCCAAATATCCACTTGCAGATGCTGCAAAAAGACTCTTTCCAAACTGCTCCATGAAAAAGAAGGTTCAACTCTGTGAGTTGAATGCACACATCATAAAGAAGTTTCAAAGAATGCTTCTGTCTAGGTTTTATGTGAAGATATTTCTTTTTCCACCATAGGCCTCAAAGCGCTCCAAATGAACACTTGCAGATTCTACAAAAAGAGTGTTTCATAACTGCTCTAGCAAAGGAAAGGTTCACCTCTGTGAGTTGAACACACACATCACAAAGCAGTTTGTGAGAATGCTTCTGTCCAGTTTTTATGGGAAGATATTCCCGCTTCTAACAAAGGCCTGAAAGAGCTCCAAATATCCACTTGCAGATGCTGCAAAAAGACTCTTTCCAAACTGCTCCATGAAAAGGAAAGTTCAACTCTGTGAGTTGAATGCACACATCATAAAGAAGTTTCAAAGAATGCTTCTGTCTAGGTTTTATGTGAAGATATTTCCTTTTCCACCATAGGCCTCAAAGCGCTCCAAATGAACACTTGCAGATTCTACAAAAAGAGTGTTTCAAAGCTGCTCTTTCAAAAGAAGTGTTCAACTCTGTGAGTTGGATTCATACTTCACAAAGGAGTTTCACAGAACGCTTCTGTTTAGTTTTTAATGGAAGATATTCCCGTTTCCAACGAAGGCCTGAAAGGTCTCCAAATATACACTTGCAGATTCTGCAAAAACACAGTTGCAAAACTGCTCTATCAAAAGGAAGGCTTATCTCTCCGAGTTGAATGCACACATCATAAAGAGGTTTCTGAGAATGCTTCTGCCTGGATTATATGTGAAGATATTTCCTTTTCCACCGTAGGCCTCAAAGCGCTCCAAACGAACACTTGCAGATTCTACAAAAAGAGTGTTTCAAAACTGCTCTTTGAAAGGAAGTGTTCAACTCTGTGAGTTGGATTCATACTACACAAAGCAGTTTCACAGAACTCTTCTGTTTAGTTTTTAATGGAAGATATTCCCGTTTCCAACGAAGGCCTGAAAGGGCTCCAAATATCCACTTGCAGATTCTGCAAAAACACAGTTTCAAAACTGCTCTATCAAAAGGAAGGCTTATCTCTCTGAGTTGAATGCACACATCATAAAGAGCTTTCTGAGAATGCTTCTGCCTTGTTTATATATGAAGATATTTCTTTTTCCACCATAGGCCTCAAATCGCTCCAAATGAACACTTGCAGATTCTACAAAAAGGGTGTTTCATAACTGCTCTAGCAAAGGAAAGGTTCACCTCTGTGAGTTGAACACACACATCACAAAGCAGTTTGTGAGAATGCTTCTGTCCAGTTTTTATGGGAAGATATTCCCGCTTCTAACAAAGGCCTGAAAGAGCTCCAAATATCCACTTGCAGATGCTGCAAAAAGACTCTTTCCAAACTGCTCCATGAAAAGGAAGGTTCAACTCTGTGAGTTGAATGCACACATCATAAAGAAGTTTCAAAGAATGCTTCTGTCTAGGTATTATGTGACGATATTTCCTTTTCCACCATAGGCCTCAAAGCGCTCCAAATGAACACATGTAGATTCTACAAAAAGAGTGTTTCAAAGCTGCTCTTTCAAAAGAAATGTTCAACTCTGTGAGTTGGATTCATACTTCACAAAGCAGTTTCACAGAACGTTTCTGTTTCGTTTTTATCAGAAGATATTCCCGTTTGCAACGAAGGCCTGAAAGGGCTCCAAGTATCCACTTGCAGATTCTGCCAAAACACAGTTTCAAAACTGCTCTATCAAAAGGAAGGCTTATCTCTCCGAGTTGAATGCACACATCATAAAGAGGTTTCTGAGAATGCTTCTGCCTGGTTTATATGTGAAGATATTTCCTTTTCCACCATAGGCCTCAAAGCGCTCCAAACGAACACTTGCAGATTCTACAAAAAGAGTGTTTCAAAACTGCTCTTTCAAAAGAAGTGTTCAACTCTGTGAGTTGGATTCATACTACACAAAGCAGTTTCACAGAACTCTTCTGTTTAGTTTTTATGGGAAGATATTCCCGTTTCCAACGAAGGCCTGAAAGGGCTCCAAATATCCACTTGCAGATTCTGCAAAAACACAGGTTCAAAACTGCTCTATCAAAAGGAAGGCTTATCTCTCTGAGTTGAATGCACATATCATAAAGGGGTTTCTGAGAATGCTTCTGCCTTGTTTATATATGAAGATATTTCTTTTTCCACCATAGGCCTCAAAGCGCTCCAAATGAACACTTGCAGATTCTACAAAAAGAGTGTTTCATAACTGCTCTAGCAAAGGAAAGGTTCACCTCTGTGAGTTGAACACACACATCACAAAGCAGTTTGTGAGAATGCTTCGGTTTAGTTTTTATGGGAAGATATTCCCGCTTCTAACAAAGGCCTGAAAGAGCTCCAAATATCCACTTGCAGATGCTGCAAAAAGACTCTTTCCAAACTGCTCCATGAAAAAGAAGGTTCAACTCTGTGAGTTGAATGCACACATCATAAAGAAGTTTCAAAGAATGCTTCTGTCTAGGTTTTATGTGAAGATTTTTCTTTTTCCACCATAGGCCTCAAAGCGCTCCAAATGAACACTTGCAGATTCTACAAAAAGAGTGTTTCATAACTGCTCTAGCAAAGGAAAGGTTCACCTCTGTGAGTTGAACACACACATCACAAAGCAGTTTGTGAGAATGCTTCTGTCCAGTTTTAATGGGAAGATATTCCCGCTTCTAACAAAGGCCTGAAAGAGCTCCAAATATCCACTTGCAGATGCTGCAAAAAGACTCTTTCCAAACTGCTCCATGAAAAGCAATGTTCAACTCTGTGAGTTGAATGCACACATCATAAAGAAGTTTCAAAGAATGCTTCTGTCTAGGTTTTATGTGAAGATATTTCCTTTTCCACCATAGGCCTCAAAGCTCTCCAAACGAACACTTGCAGATTCTACAAAAAGAGTGTTTCAAAACTGCTCTTTGAAAGGAAGTGTTCAACTCTGTGAGTTGGATTCATACTACACAAAGCAGTTTCACAGAACTCTTCTGTTTAGTTTTTAATGGAAGATATTCCCGTTTCCAACGAAGGCCTGAAAGGGCTCCAAATATCCACTTGCAGATTCTGCAAAAACACAGTTTCAAAACTGCTCTATCAAAAGGAAGGCTTATCTCTCTGAGTTGAATGCACACATCATAAAGAGCTTTCTGAGAATGCTTCTGCCTTGTTTATATATGAAGATATTTCTTTTTCCACCATAGGCCTCAAATCGCTCCAAATGAACACTTGCAGATTCTACAAAAAGAGTGTTTCATAACTGCTCTAGCAAAGGAAAGGTTCACCTCTGTGAGTTGAACACACACATCACAAAGCAGTTTGTGAGAATGCTTCTGTCCAGTTTTTATGGGAAGATATTCCCGCTTCTAACAAAGGCCTGAAAGAGCTCCAAATATCCACTTGCAGATGCTGCAAAAAGACTCTTTCCAAACTGCTCCATGAAAAGGAAGGTTCAACTCTGTGAGTTGAATGCACACATCATAAAGAAGTTTCAAAGAATGCTTCTGTCTAGGTATTATGTGACGATATTTCCTTTTCCACCATAGGCCTCAAAGCGCTCCAAATGAACACATGTAGATTCTACAAAAAGAGTGTTTCAAAGCTGCTCTTTCAAAAGAAGTGTTCAACTCTGTGAGTTGGATTCATACTTCACAAAGCAGTTTCACAGAACGTTTCTGTTTCGTTTTTATGGGAAGATATTCCCGTTTGCAACGAAGGCCTGAAAGGGCTCTAAGTATCCACTTGCAGATTCTGCCAAAACACAGTTTCAAAACTGCTCTATCAAAAGGAAGGCTTATCTCTCCGAGTTGAATGCACACATCATAAAGAGGTTTCTGAGAATGCTTCTGCCTGGTTTATATGTGAAGATATTTCCTTTTCCACCATAGGCCTCAAAGCGCTCCAAACGAACACTTGCAGATTCTACAAAAAGAGTGTTTCAAAACTGCTCTTTCAAAGGAAGTGTTCAACTCTGTGAGTTGGATTCATACTACACAAAGCAGTTTCACAGAACTCTTCTGTTTAGTTTTTATGGGAAGATATTCCCGTTTCCAACGAAGGCCTGAAAGGGCTCCAAATATCCACTTGCAGATTCTGCAAAAATACAGTTTCAAAACTGCTCTATCAAAAGGAAGGCTTATCTCTCTGAGTTGAATGCACACATCATAAAGAGCTTTCTGAGAATGCTTCTGCCTTGTTTATATATGAAGATATTTCTTTTTCCACCATAGGCCTCAAATCGCTCCAAATGAACACTTGCAGATTCTACAAAAAGAGTGTTTCATAACTGCTCTAGCAAAGGAAAGGTTCACCTCTGTGAGTTGAACACACACATCTCAAAGCAGTTTGTGAGAATGCTTCGGTTTAGTTTTTATGGGAAGATATTCCCGCTTCTAGCAAAGGCCTGAAAGAGCTCCAAATATCCACTTGCAGATGCTGCAAAAAGACTCTTTCCAAACTGCTCCATGAAAAAGAAGGTTCAACTCTGTGAGTTGAATGCACACATCATAAAGAAGTTTCAAAGAATGCTTCTGTCTAGGTTTTATGTGAAGATATTTCTTTTTCCAACATAGGCCTCAAAGCGCTCCAAATGAACACTTGCAGATTCTACAAAAAGAGTGTTTCATAACTGCTCTAGCAAAGGAAAGGTTCACCTCTGTGAGTTGAACACACACATCACAAAGCAGTTTGTGAGAATGCTTCTGTCCAGTTTTAATGGGAAGATATTCCCGCTTCTAACAAAGGCCTGAAAGAGCTCCAAATATCCACTTGCAGATGCTGCAAAAAGACTCTTTCCAAACTGCTCCATGAAAAGGAATGTTCAACTCTGTGAGTTGAATGCACACATCATAAAGAAGTTTCAAAGAATGCTTCTGTCTATGTTTTATGTGAAGATATTTCCCTTTCCACCATAGGCCTCAAAGCGCTCCAAATGAACACTTGCAGATTCTACAAAAAGAGTGTTTCAAAGCTGCTCTTTGAAAAGAAGTGTTCAACTCTGTGAGTTGGATTCATACTTCACAAAGCAGTTTCACAGAACGTTTCTGTTTCGTTTTTATGGGAAGATATTCCCGTTTGCAACGAAAGCCTGAAAGGGCTCTAAGTATCCACTTGCAGATTCTGCCAAAACACAGTTTCAAAACTGCTCTATCAAAAGGAAGGCTTATCTCTCAGAGTTGAATGCACACATCATAAAGAGGTTTCTGAGAATGCTTCTGCCTGGTTTATATGTGAAGATATTTCCTTTTCCACCATAGGCCTCAAAGCGCTCCAAACGAACACTTGCAGATTCTACAAAAAGAGTGTTTCAAAACTGCTCTTTCAAAAGAAGTGTTCAACTCTGTGAGTTGGATTCATACTACACAAAGCAGTTTCACAGAACTCTTCTGTTTAGTTTTTATGGGAAGATATTCCCGTTTCCAACGAAGGCCTGAAAGGGCTCCAAATATCCACTTGCAGATTCTGCAAAAACACAGTTTCAAAACTGCTCTATCAAAAGGAAGGCTTATCTCTCTGAGTTGAATGCACACATCATAAAGAGCTTTCTGAGAATGCTTCTGCCTTGTTTATATATGAAGATATTTCTTTTTCCACCATAGGCCTCAAATCGCTCCAAATGAACACTTGCAGATTCTACAAAAAGAGTGTTTCATAACTGCTCTAGCAAAGGAAAGGTTCACCTCTGTGAGTTGAACACACACATCACAAAGCAGTTTGTGAGAATGCTTCTGTCCAGTTTTTATGGGAAGATATTCCCGCTTCTAACAAAGGCCTGAAAGAGCTCCAAATATCCACTTGCAGATGCTGCAAAAAGACTCTTTCCAAACTGCTCCATGAAAAGGAAGGTTCAACTCTGTGAGTTGAATGCACACATCATAAAGAAGTTTCAAAGAATGCTTCTGTCTAGGTATTATGTGACGATATTTCCTTTTCCACCATAGGCCTCAAAGCGCTCCAAATGAACACATGTAGATTCTACAAAAAGAGTGTTTCAAAGCTGCTCTTTCAAAAGAAGTGTTCAACTCTGTGAGTTGGATTCATACTTCACAAAGCAGTTTCACAGAACGTTTGTGTTTCGTTTTTATGGGAAGATATTCCCGTTTGCAACGAAGGCCTGAAAGGGCTCTAAGTATCCACTTGCAGATTCTGCCAAAACACAGTTTCAAAACTGCTCTATCAAAAGGAAGGCTTATCTCTCCGAGTTGAATGCACACATCATAAAGAGGTTTCTGAGAATGCTTCTGCCTGGTTTATATGTGAAGATATTTCCTTTTCCACCATAGGCCTCAAAGCGCTCCAAACGAACACTTGCAGATTCTACAAAAAGAGTGTTTCAAAACTGCTCTTTCAAAGGAAGTGTTCAACTCTGTGAGTTGGATTCATACTACACAAAGCAGTTTCACAGAACTCTTCTGTTTAGTTTTTATGGGAAGATATTCCCGTTTCCAACGAAGGCCTGAAAGGGCTCCAAATATCCACTTGCAGATTCTGCAAAAATACAGTTTCAAAACTGCTCTATCAAAAGGAAGGCTTATCTCTCTGAGTTGAATGCACACATCATAAAGAGCTTTCTGAGAATGCTTCTGCCTTGTTTATATATGAAGATATTTCTTTTTCCACCATAGGCCTCAAATCGCTCCAAATGAACACTTGCAGATTCTACAAAAAGAGTGTTTCATAACTGCTCTAGCAAAGGAAAGGTTCACCTCTGTGAGTTGAACACACACATCTCAAAGCAGTTTGTGAGAATGCTTCGGTTTAGTTTTTATGGGAAGATATTCCCGCTTCTAGCAAAGGCCTGAAAGAGCTCCAAATATCCACTTGCAGATGCTGCAAAAAGACTCTTTCCAAACTGCTCCATGAAAAAGAAGGTTCAACTCTGTGAGTTGAATGCACACATCATAAAGAAGTTTCAAAGAATGCTTCTGTCTAGGTTTTATGTGAAGATATTTCTTTTTCCAACATAGGCCTCAAAGCGCTCCAAATGAACACTTGCAGATTCTACAAAAAGAGTGTTTCATAACTGCTCTAGCAAAGGAAAGGTTCACCTCTGTGAGTTGAACACACACATCACAAAGCAGTTTGTGAGAATGCTTCTGTCCAGTTTTAATGGGAAGATATTCCCGCTTCTAACAAAGGCCTGAAAGAGCTCCAAATATCCACTTGCAGATGCTGCAAAAAGACTCTTTCCAAACTGCTCCATGAAAAGGAATGTTCAACTCTGTGAGTTGAATGAACACATCATAAAGAAGTTTCAAAGAATGCTTCTGTCTAGGTTTTATGTGAAGATATTTCCCTTTCCACCATAGGCCTCAAAGCCCTCCAAATGAACACATGTAGATTCTACAAAAAGAGTGTTTCAAAGCTGCTCTTTCAAAAGAAGTGTTCAACTCTGTGAGTTGGATTCATACTTCACAAAGCAGTTTCACAGAACGTTTCTGTTTCGTTTTTATGGGAAGATATTCCCGTTTGCAACGAAGGCCTGAAAGGGCTCTAAGTATCCACTTGCAGATTCTGCCAAAACACAGTTTCAAAACTGCTCTATCAAAAGGAAGGCTTATCTCTCCGAGTTGAATGCACACATCATAAAGAGGTTTCTGAGAATGCTTCTGCCTGGTTTATATGTGAAGATATTTCCTTTTCCACCATAGGCCTCAAAGCGCTCCAAACGAACACTTGCAGATTCTACAAAAAGAGTGTTTCAAAACTGCTCTTTCAAAGGAAGTGTTCAACTCTGTGAGTTGGATTCATACTACACAAAGCAGTTTCACAGAACTCTTCTGTTTAGTTTTTATGGGAAGATATTCCCGTTTCCAACGAAGGCCTGAAAGGGCTCCAAATATCCACTTGCAGATTCTGCAAAAATACAGTTTCAAAACTGCTCTATCAAAAGGAAGGCTTATCTCTCTGAGTTGAATGCACACATCATAAAGAGCTTTCTGAGAATGCTTCTGCCTTGTTTATATATGAAGATATTTCTTTTTCCACCATAGGCCTCAAATCGCTCCAAATGAACACTTGCAGATTCTACAAAAAGAGTGTTTCATAACTGCTCTAGCAAAGGAAAGGTTCACCTCTGTGAGTTGAACACACACATCTCAAAGCAGTTTGTGAGAATGCTTCGGTTTAGTTTTTATGGGAAGATATTCCCGCTTCTAGCAAAGGCCTGAAAGAGCTCCAAATATCCACTTGCAGATGCTGCAAAAAGACTCTTTCCAAACTGCTCCATGAAAAAGAAGGTTCAACTCTGTGAGTTGAATGCACACATCATAAAGAAGTTTCAAAGAATGCTTCTGTCTAGGTTTTATGTGAAGATATTTCTTTTTCCAACATAGGCCTCAAAGCGCTCCAAATGAACACTTGCAGATTCTACAAAAAGAGTGTTTCATAACTGCTCTAGCAAAGGAAAGGTTCACCTCTGTGAGTTGAACACACACATCACAAAGCAGTTTGTGAGAATGCTTCTGTCCAGTTTTAATGGGAAGATATTCCCGCTTCTAACAAAGACCTGAAAGAGCTCCAAATATCCACTTGCAGATGCTGCAAAAAGACTCTTTCCAAACTGCTCCATGAAAAGGAATGTTCAACTCTGTGAGTTGAATGCACACATCATAAAGAAGTTTCAAAGAATGCTTCTGTCTAGGTTTTATGTGAAGATATTTCCCTTTCCACCATAGGCCTCAAAGCGCTCCAAATGAACACATGTAGATTCTACAAAAAGAGTGTTTCAAAGCTGCTCTTTCAAAAGAAGTTTTCAACTCTGTGAGTTGGATTCATACTTCACAAAGCAGTTTCACAGAACGTTTCTGTTTCGTTTTTATGGGAAGATATTCCCGTTTGCAACGAAGGCCTGAAAGGGCTCTAAGTATCCACTTGCAGATTCTGCCAAAACACAGTTTCAAAACTGCTCTATCAAAAGGAAGGCTTATCTCTCCGAGTTGAATGCACACATCATAAAGAGGTTTCTGAGAATGCTTCTGCCTGGTTTATATGTGAAGATATTTCCTTTTCCATCATAGGCCTCAAAGCGCTCCAAACGAACACTTGCAGATTCTACAAAAAGAGTGTTTCAAAACTGCTCTTTCAAAGGAAGTGTTCAACTCTGTGAGTTGGATTCATACTACACAAAGCAGTTTCACAGAACTCTTCTGTTTAGTTTTTATGGGAAGATATTCCCGTTTCCAACGAAGGCCTGAAAGGGCTCCAAATATCCACTTGCAGATTCTGCAAAAATACAGTTTCAAAACTGCTCTATCAAAAGGAAGGCTTATCTCTCTGAGTTGAATGCACACATCATAAAGAGCTTTCTGAGAATGCTTCTGCCTTGTTTATATATGAAGATATTTCTTTTTCCACCATAGGCCTCAAATCGCTCCAAATGAACACTTGCAGATTCTACAAAAAGAGTGTTTCATAACTGCTCTAGCAAAGGAAAGGTTCACCTCTGTGAGTTGAACACACACATCTCAAAGCAGTTTGTGAGAATGCTTCGGTTTAGTTTTTATGGGAAGATATTCCCGCTTCTAGCAAAGGCCTGAAAGAGCTCCAAATATCCACTTGCAGATGCTGCAAAAAGACTCTTTCCAAACTGCTCCATGAAAAAGAAGGTTCAACTCTGTGAGTTGAATGCACACATCATAAAGAAGTTTAAAAGAATGCTTCTGTCTAGGTTTTATGTGAAGATATTTCTTTTTCCAACATAGGCCTCAAAGCGCTCCAAATGAACACTTGCAGATTCTACAAAAAGAGTGTTTCATAACTGCTCTAGCAAAGGAAAGGTTCACCTCTGTGAGTTGAACACACACATCACAAAGCAGTTTGTGAGAATGCTTCTGTCCAGTTTTAATGGGAAGATATTCCCGCTTCTAACAAAGGCCTGAAAGAGCTCCAAATATCCACTTGCAGATGCTGCAAAAAGACTCTTTCCAAACTGCTCCATGAAAAGGAATGTTCAACTCTGTGAGTTGAATGAACACATCATAAAGAAGTTTCAAAGAATGCTTCTGTCTAGGTTTTATGTGAAGATATTTCCCTTTCCACCATAGGCCTCAAAGCCCTCCAAATGAACACATGTAGATTCTACAAAAAGAGTGTTTCAAAGCTGCTCTTTCAAAAGAAGTGTTCAACTCTGTGAGTTGGATTCATACTTCACAAAGCAGTTTCACAGAACGTTTCTGTTTCGTTTTTATGGGAAGATATTCCCGTTTGCAACGAAGGCCTGAAAGGGCTCTAAGTATCCACTTGCAGATTCTGCCAAAACACAGTTTCAAAACTGCTCTATCAAAAGGAAGGCTTATCTCTCCGAGTTGAATGCACACATCATAAAGAGGTTTCTGAGAATGCTTCTGCCTGGTTTATATGTGAAGATATTTCCTTTTCCACCATAGGCCTCAAAGCGCTCCAAACGAACACTTGCAGATTCTACAAAAAGAGTGTTTCAAAACTGCTCTTTCAAAGGAAGTGTTCAACTCTGTGAGTTGGATTCATACTACACAAAGCAGTTTCACAGAACTCTTCTGTTTAGTTTTTATGGGAAGATATTCCCGTTTCCAACGAAGGCCTGAAAGGGCTCCAAATATCCACTTGCAGATTCTGCAAAAATACAGTTTCAAAACTGCTCTATCAAAAGGAAGGCTTATCTCTCTGAGTTGAATGCACACATCATAAAGAGCTTTCTGAGAATGCTTCTGCCTTGTTTATATATGAAGATATTTCTTTTTCCACCATAGGCCTCAAATCGCTCCAAATGAACACTTGCAGGTTCTACAAAAAGAGTGTTTCATAACTGCTCTAGCAAAGGAAACGTTCACCTCTGTGAGTTGAACACACACATCTCAAAGCAGTTTGTGAGAATGCTTCGGTTTAGTTTTTATGGGAAGATATTCCCGCTTCTAGCAAAGGCCTGAAAGAGCTCCAAATATCCACTTGCAGATGCTGCAAAAAGACTCTTTCCAAACTGCTCCATGAAAAAGAAGGTTCAACTCTGTGAGTTGAATGCACACATCATAAAGAAGTTTCAAAGAATGCTTCTGTCTAGGTTTTATGTGAAGATATTTCTTTTTCCAACATAGGCCTCAAAGCGCTCCAAATGAACACTTGCAGATTCTACAAAAAGAGTGTTTCATAACTGCTCTAGCAAAGGAAAGGTTCACCTCTGTGAGTTGAACACACACATCACAAAGCAGTTTGTGAGAATGCTTCTGTCCAGTTTTAATGGGAAGATATTCCCGCTTCTAACAAAGACCTGAAAGAGCTCCAAATATCCACTTGCAGATGCTGCAAAAAGACTCTTTCCAAACTGCTCCATGAAAAGGAATGTTCAACTCTGTGAGTTGAATGCACACATCATAAAGAAGTTTCAAAGAATGCTTCTGTCTAGGTTTTATGTGAAGATATTTCCCTTTCCACCATAGGCCTCAAAGCGCTCCAAATGAACACATGTAGATTCTACAAAAAGAGTGTTTCAAAGCTGCTCTTTCAAAAGAAGTGTTCAACTCTGTGAGTTGGATTCATACTTCACAAAGCAGTTTCACAGAACGTTTCTGTATCGTTTTTATGGGAAGATATTCCCGTTTGCAACGAAAGCCTGAAAGGGCTCTAAGTATCCACTTGCAGATTCTGCCAAAACACACTTTCAAAACTGCTCTATCAAAAGGAAGGCTTATCTCTCAGAGTTGAATGCACACATCATAAAGAGGTTTCTGAGAATGCTTCTGCCTGGTTTATATGTGAAGATATTTCCTTTTCCACCATAGGCCTCAAAGCGCTCCAAACGAACACTTGCAGATTCTACAAAAAGAGTGTTTCAAAACTGCTCTTTCAAAGGAAGTGTTCAACTCTGTGAGTTGGATTCATACTACACAAAGCAGTTTCACAGAACTCTTCTGTTTAGTTTTTATGGGAAGATATTCCCGTTTCCAACGAAAGCCTGAAAGGGCTCCAAATATCCACTTGCAGATTCTGCAAAAACACAGGTTCAAAACTGCTCTATCAAAAGGAAGGCTTATCTCTCTGTGTTGAATGCACACATCATAAAGGGGTTTCTGAGAATGCTTCTGCCTTGTTTATATATGAAGACATTTCTTTTTCCACCATAGGCCTCAAAGTGCTCCAAATGAACACTTGCAGATTCTACAAAAAGAGTGTTTCATAACTGCTCTAGCAAAGGAAAGGTTCACCTCTGTGAGTTGAACACACACATCACAAAGCAGTTTGTGAGAATGCTTCTGTCCAGTTTTTATGGAAGATATTCCCGCTTCTAACAAAGGCCTGAAAGAGCTCCAAATATCCACTTGCAGATGCTGCAAAAAGACTCTTTCCAAACTGCTCCATGAAAAGCAATGTTCAACTCTGTGAGTTGAATGCACACATCATAAAGAAGTTTCAAAGAATGCTTCTGTCTAGGTTTTATGTGAAGATATTTCCTTTTCCACCATAGGCCTCAAAGCGCTCCAAATGAACACTTGCAGATTCTACAAAAAGAGTGTTTCAAAGCTGCTCTTTCAAAAGAAGTGTTCAACTCTGTGAGTTGGATTCATACTTCACAAAGCAGTTTCACAGAACGCTTCTGTTTAGTTTTTATGGGAAGATATTCCCGTTTCCAACGAAGGCCTGAAAGGGCTCCAAATATACACTTGCAGATTCTGCAAAAACACAGTTGCAAAACTGCTCTATCAAAAGGAAGGCTTATCTCTCCGAATTGAATGCACACATCATAAAGAGGTTTCTGAGAATGCTTCTGCCTGGATTATATGTGAAGATATTTCCTTTTCCACCGTAGGCCTCAAAGCGCTCCAAACGAACACTTGCAGATTCTACAAAAAGAGTGTTTCAAAACTGCTCTTTGAAAGGAAGTGTTCAACTCTGTGAGTTGGATTCATACTACACAAAGCAGTTTCACAGAACTCTTCTGTTTAGTTTTTAATGGAAGATATTCCCGTTTCAAACGAAGGCCTGAAAGGGCTCCAAATATCCACTTGCAGATTCTGCAAAAACACAGTTTCAAAACTGCTCTATCAAAAGGAAGGCTTATCTCTCTGAGTTGAATGCACACATCATAAAGAGCTTTCTGAGAATGCTTCTGCCTTGTTTATATATGAAGATATTTCTTTTTCCACCATAGGCCTCAAATCGCTCCAAATGAACACTTGCAGATTCTACAAAAAGGGTGTTTCATAACTGCTCTAGCAAAGGAAAGTTTCACCTCTGTGAGTTGAACACACACATCACAAAGCAGTTTGTGAGAATGCTTCTGTCCAGTTTTTATGGGAATATATTCCCGCTTCTAACAAAGGCCTGAAAGAGCTCCAAATATCCACTTGCAGATGCTGCAAAAAGACTCTTTCCAAACTGCTCCATGAAAAGGAAGGTTCAACTCTGTGAGTTGAATGCACACATCATAAAGAAGTTTCAAAGAATGCTTCTGTCTAGGTATTATGTGACGATATTTCCTTTTCCACCATAGGCCTCAAAGCGCTCCAAATGAACACATGTAGATTCTACAAAAAGAGTGTTTAAAAGCTGCGCTTTCAAAAGAAGTGTTCAACTCTGTGAGTTGGATTCATACTTCACAAAGCAGTTTCACAGAACGTTTCTGTTTCGTTTTTATGGGAAGATATTCCCGTTTGCAACGAAGGCCTGAAAGGGCTCTAAGTATCCACTTGCAGATTCTGCCAAAACACAGTTTCAAAACTGCTCTATCAAAAGGAAGGCTTATCTCTCCGAGTTGAATGCACACATCATAAAGAGGTTTCTGAGAATGCTTCTGCCTGGTTTATATGTGAAGATATTTCCTTTTCCATCATAGGCCTCAAAGCGCTCCAAACGAACACTTGCAGATTCTACAAAAAGAGTGTTTCAAAACTGCTCTTTCAAAGGAAGTGTTCAACTCTGTGAGTTGGGTTCATACTACACAAAGCAGTTTCACAGAACTCTTCTGTTTAGTTTTTATGGGAAGATATTCCCGTTTCCAACGAAGGCCTGAAAGGGCTCCAAATATCCACTTGCAGATTCTGCAAAAATACAGTTTCAAAACTGCTCTATCAAAAGGAAGGCTTATCTCTCTGAGTTGAATGCACACATCATAAAGAGCTTTCTGAGAATGCTTCTGCCTTGTTTATATATGAAGATATTTCTTTTTCCACCATAGGCCTCAAATCGCTCCAAATGAACACTTGCAGATTCTACAAAAAGAGTGTTTCATAACTGCTCTAGCAAAGGAAAGGTTCACCTCTGTGAGTTGAACACACACATCTCAAAGCAGTTTGTGAGAATGCTTCGCTTTAGTTTTTATGGGAAGATATTCCCGCTTCTAGCAAAGGCCTGAAAGAGCTCCAAATATCCACTTGCAGATGCTGCAAAAAGACTCTTTCCAAACTGCTCCATGAAAAAGAAGGTTCAACTCTGTGAGTTGAATGCACACATCATAAAGAAGTTTCAAAGAATGCTTCTGTCTAGGTTTTATGTGAAGATATTTCTTTTTCCAACATAGGCCTCAAAGCGCTCCAAATGAACACTTGCAGATTCTACAAAAAGAGTGTTTCATAACTGCTCTAGCAAAGGAAAGGTTCACCTCTGTGAGTTGAACACACACATCACAAAGCAGTTTGTGAGAATGCTTCTGTCCAGTTTTAATGGGAAGATATTCCCGCTTCTAACAAAGGCCTGAAAGAGCTCCAAATATCCACTTGCAGATGCTGCAAAAAGACTCTTTCCAAACTGCTCCATGAAAAGGAATGTTCAACTCTGTGAGTTGAATGAACACATCATAAAGAAGTTTCAAAGAATGCTTCTGTCTAGGTTTTATGTGAAGATATTTCCCTTTCCACCATAGGCCTCAAAGCCCTCCAAATGAACACATGTAGATTCTACAAAAAGAGTGTTTCAAAGCTGCTCTTTCAAAAGAAGTGTTCAACTCTGTGAGTTGGATTCATACTTCACAAAGCAGTTTCACAGAACGTTTCTGTTTCGTTTTTATGGGAAGATATTCCCGTTTGCAACGAAGGCCTGAAAGGGCTCTAAGTATCCACTTGCAGATTCTGCCAAAACACAGTTTCAAAACTGCTCTATCAAAAGGAAGGCTTATCTCTCCGAGTTGAATGCACACATCATAAAGAGGTTTCTGAGAATGCTTCTGCCTGGTTTATATGTGAAGATATTTCCTTTTCCACCATAGGCCTCAAAGCGCTCCAAACGAACACTTGCAGATTCTACAAAAAGAGTGTTTCAAAACTGCTCTTTCAAAGGAAGTGTTCAACTCTGTGAGTTGGATTCATACTACACAAAGCAGTTTCACAGAACTCTTCTGTTTAGTTTTTATGGGAAGATATTCCCGTTTCCAACGAAGGCCTGAAAGGGCTCCAAATATCCACTTGCAGATTCTGCAAAAATACAGTTTCAAAACTGCTCTATCAAAAGGAAGGCTTATCTCTCTGAGTTGAATGCACACATCATAAAGAGCTTTCTGAGAATGCTTCTGCCTTGTTTATATATGAAGATATTTCTTTTTCCACCATAGGCCTCAAATCGCTCCAAATGAACACTTGCAGGTTCTACAAAAAGAGTGTTTCATAACTGCTCTAGCAAAGGAAAGGTTCACCTCTGTGAGTTGAACACACACATCTCAAAGCAGTTTGTGAGAATGCTTCGGTTTAGTTTTTATGGGAAGATATTCCCGCTTCTAGCAAAGGCCTGAAAGAGCTCCAAATATCCACTTGCAGATGCTGCAAAAAGACTCTTTCCAAACTGCTCCATGAAAAAGAAGGTTCAACTCTGTGAGTTGAATGCACACATCATAAAGAAGTTTCAAAGAATGCTTCTGTCTAGGTTTTATGTGAAGATATTTCTTTTTCCAACATAGGCCTCAAAGCGCTCCAAATGAACACTTGCAGATTCTACAAAAAGAGTGTTTCATAACTGCTCTAGCAAAGGAAAGGTTCACCTCTGTGAGTTGAACACACACTTCACAAAGCAGTTTGTGAGAATGCTTCTGTCCCGTTTTAATGGGAAGATATTCCCGCTTCTAACAAAGACCTGAAAGAGCTCCAAATATCCACTTGCAGATGCTGCAAAAAGACTCTTTCCAAACTGCTCCATGAAAAGGAATGTTCAACTCTGTGAGTTGAATGCACACATCATAAAGAAGTTTCAAAGAATGCTTCTGTCTAGGTTTTATGTGAAGATATTTCCCTTTCCACCATAGGCCTCAAAGCGCTCCAAATGAACACATGTAGATTCTACAAAAAGAGTGTTTCAAAGCTGCTCTTTCAAAAGAAGTGTTCAACTCTGTGAGTTGGATTCATACTTCACAAAGCAGTTTCACAGAACGTTTCTGTTTCGTTTTTATGGGAAGATATTCCCGTTTGCAACGAAGGCCTGAAAGGGCTCTAAGTATCCACTTGCAGATTCTGCCAAAACACAGTTTCAAAACTGCTCTATCAAAAGGAAGGCTTATCTCTCCGAGTTGAATGCACACATCATAAAGAGGTTTCTGAGAATGCTTCTGCCTGGTTTATATGTGAAGATATTTCCTTTTCCATCATAGGCCTCAAAGCGCTCCAAACGAACACTTGCAGATTCTACAAAAAGAGTGTTTCAAAACTGCTCTTTCAAAGGAAGTGTTCAACTCTGTGAGTTGGATTCATACTACACAAAGCAGTTTCACAGAACTCTTCTGTTTAGTTTTTATGGGAAGATATTCCCGTTTCCAACGAAGGCCTGAAAGGGCTCCAAATATCCACTTGCAGATTCTGCAAAAATACAGTTTCAAAACTGCTCTATCAAAAGGAAGGCTTATCTCTCTGAGTTGAATGCACACATCATAAAGAGCTTTCTGAGAATGCTTCTGCCTTGTTTATATATGAAGATATTTCTTTTTCCACCATAGGCCTCAAATCGCTCCAAATGAACACTTGCAGATTCCACAAAAAGAGTGTTTCATAACTGCTCTAGCAAAGGAAAGGTTCACCTCTGTGAGTTGAACACACACATCTCAAAGCAGTTTGTGAGAATGCTTCGGTTTAGTTTTTATGGGAAGATATTCCCGCTTCTAGCAAAGGCCTGAAAGAGCTCCAAATATCCACTTGCAGATGCTGCAAAAAGACTCTTTCCAAACTGCTCCATGAAAAAGAAGGTTCAACTCTGTGAGTTGAATGCACACATCATAAAGAAGTTTCAAAGAATGCTTCTGTCTAGGTTTTATGTGAAGATATTTCTTTTTCCACCATAGGCCTCAAAGCGCTCCAAATGAACACTTGCAGATTCTACAAAAAGAGTGTTTCATAACTGCTCTAGCAAAGGAAAGGTTCACCTCTGTGAGTTGAACACACACATCACAAAGCAGTTTGTGAGAATGCTTCTGTCCAGTTTTAATGGGAAGATATTCCCGCTTCTAACAAAGGCCTGAAAGAGCTCCAAATATCCACTTGCAGATGCTGCAAAAAGACTCTTTCCAAACTGCTCCATGAAAAGGAATGTTCAACTCTGTGAGTTGAATGAACACATCATAAAGAAGTTTCAAAGAATGCTTCTGTCTAGGTTTTATGTGAAGATATTTCCCTTTCCACCATAGGCCTCAAAGCGCTCCAAATGAACACTTGCAGATTCTACAAAAAGAGTGTTTCAAAGCTGCTCTTTCAAAAGAAGTGTTCAACTCTGTGAGTTGGATTCATACTTCACAAAGCAGTTTCACAGAACGTTTCTGTTTCGTTTTTATGGGAAGATATTCCCGTTTGCAACGAAAGCCTGAAAGGGCTCTAAGTATCCACTTGCAGATTCTGCCAAAACACACTTTCAAAACTGCTCTATCAAAAGGAAGGCTTATCTCTCCGAGTTGAATGCACACATCATAAAGAGGTTTCTGAGAATGCTTCTGCCTGGTTTATATGTGAAGATATTTCCTTTTCCACCATAGGCCTCAAAGCGCTCCAAACGAACACTTGCAGATTCTACAAAAAGAGTGTTTCAAAACTGCTCTTTCAAAGGAAGTGTTCAACTCTGTGAGTTGGATTCATACTACACAAAGCAGTTTCACAGAACTCTTCTGTTTAGTTTTTATGGGAAGATATTCCCGTTTCCAACGAAAGCCTGAAAGGGCTCCAAATATCCACTTGCAGATTCTACAAAAACACAGGTTCAAAACTGCTCTATCAAAAGGAAGGCTTATCTCTCTGAGTTGAATGCACACATCATAAAGGGGTTTCTGAGAATGCTTCTGCCTTGTTTATATATGAAGACATTTCTTTTTCCACCATAGGCCTCAAAGCGCTCCAAATGAACACTTGCAGATTCTACAAAAAGAGTGTTTCATAACTGCTCTAGCAAAGGAAAGGTTCACCTCTGTGAGTTGAACACACACATCACAAAGCAGTTTGTGAGAATGCTTCTGTCCAGTTTTTATGGGAAGATATTCCCGCTTCTAACAAAGGCCTGAAAGAGCTCCAAATATCCACTTGCAGATGCTGCAAAAAGACTCTTTCCAAACTGCTCCATGAAAAGGAATGTTCAACTCTGTGAGTTGAATGCACACATCATAAAGAAGTTTCAAAGAATGCTTCTGTCTAGGTTTTATGTGAAGATATTTCCTTTTCCACCATAGGCCTCAAAGCGCTCCAAATGAACACTTGCAGATTCTACAAAAAGAGTGTTTCAAAGCTGCTCTTTCAAAAGAAGTGTTCAACTCTGTGAGTTGGATTCATACTTCACAAAGCAGTTTCACAGAACGCTTCTGTTTAGTTTTTATGGGAAGATATTCCCGTTTCCAACGAACGCCTGAAAGGGCTCCAAATATACACTTGCAGATTCTGCAAAAACACAGTTGCAAAACTGCTCTATCAAAAGGAAGGCTTATCTCTCCGAGTTGAATGCACACATCATAAAGAGGTTTCTGAGAATGCTTCTGCCTGGATTATATGTGAAGATATTTCCTTTTCCACCATAGGCCTCAAAGCGCTCCAAACGAACACTTGCAGATTCTACAAAAAGAGTGTTTCAAAACTGCTCTTTGAAAGGAAGTGTTCAACTCTGTGAGTTGGATTCATACTACACAAAGCAGTTTCACAGAACTCTTCTGTTTAGTTTTTAATGGAAGATATTCCCGTTTCAAACGAAGGCCTGAAAGGGCTCCAAATATACACTTGCAGATTCTGCAAAAACACAGTTGCAAAACTGCTCTATCAAAAGGAAGGCTTATCTCTCTGAGTTGAATGCACACATCATAAAGAGCTTTCTGAGAATGCTTCTGCCTTGTTTATATATGAAGATATTTCTTTTTCCACCATAGGCCTCAAATCGCTCCAAATGAACACTTGCAGATTCTACAAAAAGAGTGTTTCATAACTGCTCTAGCAAAGGAAAGGTTCACCTCTGTGAGTTGAACACACACATCACAAAGCAGTTTGTGAGAATGCTTCTGTCCAGTTTTTATGGGAAGATATTCCCGCTTCTAACAAAGGCCTGAAAGAGCTCCAAATATCCACTTGCAGATGCTGCAAAAAGACTCTTTCCAAACTGCTCCATGAAAAGGAAGGTTCAACTCTGTGAGTTGAATGCACACATCATAAAGAAGTTTCAAAGAATGCTTCTGTCTAGGTATTATGTGACGATATTTCCTTTTCCACCATAGGCCTCAAAGCGCTCCAAATGAACACATGTAGATTCTACAAAAAGAGTGTTTCAAAGCTGCTCTTTCAAAAGAAGTGTTCAACTCTGTGAGTTGGATTCATACTTCACAAAGCAGTTTCACAGAACGTTTCTGTTTCGTTTTTATCAGAAGATATTCCCGTTTGCAACGAAGGCCTGAAAGGGCTCCAAGTATCCACTTGCAGATTCTGCCAAAACACAGTTTCAAAACTGCTCTATCAAAAGGAAGGCTTATCTCTCCGAGTTGAATGCACACATCATAAAGAGGTTTCTGAGAATGCTTCTGCCTGGTTTATATGTGAAGATATTTCCTTTTCCACCATAGGCCTCAAAGCGCTCCAAACGAACACTTGCAGATTCTACAAAAAGAGTGTTTCTAAACTGCTCTTTCAAAAGAAGTGTTCAACTCTGTGAGTTGGATTCATACTACACAAAGCAGTTTCACAGAACTCTTCTGTTTAGTTTTTATGGGAAGATATTCCCGTTTCCAACGAAGGCCTGAAAGGGCTCCAAATATCCACTTGCAGATTCTGCAAAAACACAGGTTCAAAACTGCTCTATCAAAAGGAAGGCTTATCTCTCTGAGTTGAATGCACACATCATAAAGGGGTTTCTGAGAATGCTTCTGCCTTGTTTATATATGAAGACATTTCTTTTTCCACCATAGGCCTCAAAGCGCTCCAAATGAACACTTGCAGATTCTACAAAAAGAGTGTTTCATAACTGCTCTAGCAAAGGAAAGGTTCACCTCTGTGAGTTGAACACACACATCACAAAGCAGTTTGTGAGAATGCTTCGGTTTAGTTTTTATGGGAAGATATTCCCGCTTCTAACAAAGGCCTGAAAGAGCTCCAAATATCCACTTGCAGATGCTGCAAAAAGACTCTTTCCAAACTGCTCCATGAAAAAGAAGGTTCAACTCTGTGAGTTGAATGCACACATCATAAAGAAGTTTCAAAGAATGCTTCTGTCTAGGTTTTATGTGAAGATATTTCTTTTTCCACCATAGGCCTCAAAGCGCTCCAAATGAACACTTGCAGATTCTACAAAAAGAGTGTTTCATAACTGCTCTAGCAAAGGAAAGGTTCACCTCTGTGAGTTGAACACACACATCACAAAGCAGTTTGTGAGAATGCTTCTGTCCAGTTTTAATGGGAAGATATTCCCGCTTCTAACAAAGGCCTGAAAGAGCTCCAAATATCCACTTGCAGATGCTGCAAAAAGACTCTTTCCAAACTGCTCCATGAAAAGGAATGTTCAACTCTGTGAGTTGAATGCACACATCATAAAGAAGTTTCAAAGAATGCTTCTGTCTAGGTTTTATGTGAAGATATTTCCCTTTCCACCATAGGCCTCAAAGCGCTCCAAATGAACACTTGCAGATTCTACAAAAAGAGTGTTTCAAAGCTGCTCTTTCAAAAGAAGTGTTCAACTCTGTGAGTTGGATTCATACTTCACAAAGCAGTTTCACAGAACGTTTCTGTTTCGTTTTTATGGGAAGATATTCCCGTTTGCAACGAAAGCCTGAAAGGGCTCTAAGTATCCACTTGCAGATTCTGCAAAAACACAGTTGCAAAACTGCTCTATCAAAAGGAAGGCTTATCTCTCCGAATTGAATGCACACATCATAAAGAGGTTTCTGAGAATGCTTCTGCCTGGTTTATATGTGAAGATATTTCCTTTTCCACCATAGGCCTCAAAGCGCTCCAAACGAACACTTGCAGATTCTACAAAAAGAGTGTTTCTAAACTGCTCTTTCAAAAGAAGTGTTCAACTCTGTGAGTTGGATTCATACTACACAAAACAGTTTCACAGAACTCTTCTGTTTAGTTTTTATGGGAAGATATTCCCGTTTCCAACGAAGGCCTGAAAGGGCTCCAAATATCCACTTGCAGATTCTGCAAAAACACAGGTTCAAAACTGCTCTATCAAAAGGAAGGCTTATCTCTCTGAGTTGAATGCACATATCATAAAGGGGTTTCTGAGAATGCTTCTGCCTTGTTTATATATGAAGATATTTCTTTTTCCACCATAGGCCTCAAAGCGCTCCAAATGAACACTTGCAGATTCTACAAAAAGAGTGTTTCATAACTGCTCTAGCAAAGGAAAGGTTCACCTCTGTGAGTTGAACACACACATCACAAAGCAGTTTGTGAGAATGCTTCGGTTTAGTTTTTATGGGAAGATATTCCCGCTTCTAACAAAGGCCTGAAAGAGCTCCAAATATCCACTTGCAGATGCTGCAAAAAGACTCTTTCCAAACTGCTCTATGAAAAAGAAGGTTCAACTCTGTGAGTTGAATGCACACATCATAAAGAAGTTTCAAAGAATGCTTCTGTCTAGGTATTATGTGACGATATTTCCTTTTCCACCATAGGCCTCAAAGCGCTCCAAATGAACACATGTAGATTCTACAAAAAGAGTGTTTCAAAGCTGCTCTTTCAAAAGAAGTGTTCAACTCTGTGAGTTGGATTCATACTTCACAAAGCAGTTTCACAGAACGTTTCTGTTTCGTTTTTATCAGAAGATATTCCCGTTTGCAACGAAGGCCTGAAAGGGCTCCAAGTATCCACTTGCAGATTCTGCCAAAACACAGTTTCAAAACTGCTCTATCAAAAGGAAGGCTTATCTCTCCGAGTTGAATGCACACATCATAAAGAGGTTTCTGAGAATGCTTCTGCCTGGTTTATATGTGAAGATATTTCCTTTTCCACCATAGGCCTCAAAGCGCTCCAAACGAACACTTGCAGATTCTACAAAAAGAGTGTTTCTAAACTGCTCTTTCAAAAGAAGTGTTCAACTCTGTGAGTTGGATTCATACTACACAAAGCAGTTTCACAGAACTCTTCTGTTTAGTTTTTATGGGAAGATATTCCCGTTTCCAACGAAGGCCTGAAAGGGCTCCAAATATCCACTTGCAGATTCTGCAAAAACACAGGTTCAAAACTGCTCTATCAAAAGGAAGGCTTATCTCTCTGAGTTGAATGCACATATCATAAAGGGGTTTCTGAGAATGCTTCTGCCTTGTTTATATATGAAGATATTTCTTTTTCCACCATAGGCCTCAAAGCGCTCCAAATGAACACTTGCAGATTCTACAAAAAGAGTGTTTCATAACTGCTCTAGCAAAGGAAAGGTTCACCTCTGTGAGTTGAACACACACATCACAAAGCAGTTTGTGAGAATGCTTCGGTTTAGTTTTTATGGGAAGATATTCCCGCTTCTAACAAAGGCCTGAAAGAGCTCCAAATATCCACTTGCAGATGCTGCAAAAAGACTCTTTCCAAACTGCTCCATGAAAAAGAAGGTTCAACTCTGTGAGTTGAATGCACACATCATAAAGAAGTTTCAAAGAATGCTTCTGTCTAGGTTTTATGTGAAGATATTTCTTTTTCCACCATAGGCCTCAAAGCGCTCCAAATGAACACTTGCAGATTCTACAAAAAGAGTGTTTCATAACTGCTCTAGCAAAGGAAAGGTTCACCTCTGTGAGTTGAACACACACATCACAAAGCAGTTTGTGAGAATGCTTCTATCCAGTTTTAATGGGAAGATATTCCCGCTTCTAACAAAGGCCTGAAAGAGCTCCAAATATCCACTTGCAGATGCTGCAAAAAGACTCTTTCCAAACTGCTCCATGAAAAGGAATGTTCAACTCTGTGAGTTGAATGCACACATCATAAAGAAGTTTCAAAGAATGCTTCTGTCTAGGTTTTATGTGAAGATATTTCCTTTTCCACCATAGGCCTCAAAGCGCTCCAAATGAACACTTGCAGATTCTACAAAAAGAGTGTTTCAAAGCTGCTCTTTCAAAAGAAGTGTTCAACTCTGTGAGTTGGATTCATACTTCACAAAGGAGTTTCACAGAACGCTTCTGTTTAGTTTTTATGGGAAGATATTCCCGTTTCCAACGAAGGCCTGAAAGGGCTCCAAATATACACTTGCAGATTCTGCAAAAACACAGTTGCAAAACTGCTCAATCAAAAGGAAGGCTTATCTCTCCGAGTTGAATGCACACATCATAAAGAGGTTTCTGAGAATGCTTCTGCCTGGATTATATGTGAAGATATTTCCTTTTCCACCATAGGCCTCAAAGCGCTCCAAACGAACACTTTCAGATTCTACAAAAAGAGTGTTTCAAAACTGCTCTTTGAAAGGAAGTGTTCAACTCTGTGAGTTTGATTCATACTACACAAAGCAGTTTCACAGAACTCTTCTGTTTAGTTTTTAATGGAAGATATTCCCGTTTCCAACGAAGGCCTGAAAGGGCTCCAAATATCCACTTGCAGATTCTGCAAAAACACAGTTTCAAAACTGCTCTATCAAAAGGAAGGCTTATCTCTCTGAGTTGAATGCACACATCATAAAGAGCTTTCTGAGAATGCTTCTGCCTTGTTTATATATGAAGATATTTCTTTTTCCACCATAGGCCTCAAATCGCTCCAAATGAACACTTGCAGATTCTACAAAAAGAGTGTTTCATAACTGCTCTAGCAAAGGAAAGGTTCACCTCTGTGAGTTGAACACACACATCACAAAGCAGTTTGTGAGAATGCTTCTGTCCAGTTTTTATGGGAAGATATTCCCGCTTCTAACAAAGGCCTGAAAGAGCTCCAAATATCCACTTGCAGATGCTGCAAAAAGACTCTTTCCAAACTGCTCCATGAAAAGGAAGGTTCAACTCTGTGAGTTGAATGCACACATCATAAAGAAGTTTCAAAGAATGCTTCTGTCTAGGTATTATGTGACGATATTTCCTTTTCCACCATAGGCCTCAAAGCGCTCCAAATGAACACATGTAGATTCTACAAAAAGAGTGTTTCAAAGCTGCTCTTTCAAAAGAAGTGTTCAACTCTGTGAGTTGGATTCATACTTCACAAAGCAGTTTCACAGAACGTTTCTGTTTCGTTTTTATGGGAAGATATTCCCGTTTGCAACGAAGGCCTGAAAGGGCTCTAAGTATCCACTTGCAGATTCTGCCAAAACACAGTTTCAAAACTGCTCTATCAAAAGGAAGGCTTATCTCTCCGAGTTGAATGCACACATCATAAAGAGGTTTCTGAGAATGCTTCTGCCTGGTTTATATGTGAAGATATTTCCTTTTCCACCATAGGCCTCAAAGCGCTCCAAACGAACACTTGCAGATTCTACAAAAAGAGTGTTTCAAAACTGCTCTTTCAAAGGAAGTGTTCAACTCTGTGAGTTGGATTCATACTACACAAAGCAGTTTCACAGAACTCTTCTGTTTAGTTTTTATGGGAAGATATTCCCGTTTCCAACGAAGGCCTGAAAGGGCTCCAAATATACACTTGCAGATTCTGCAAAAATACAGTTTCAAAACTGCTCTATCAAAAGGAAGGCTTATCTCTCTGAGTTGAATGCACACATCATAAAGAGCTTTCTGAGAATGCTTCTGCCTTGTTTATATATGAAGATATTTCTTTTTCCACCATAGGCCTCAAATCGCTCCAAATGAACACTTGCAGATTCTACAAAAAGAGTGTTTCATAACTGCTCTAGCAAAGGAAAGGTTCACCTCTGTGAGTTGAACACACACATCTCAAAGCAGTTTGTGAGAATGCTTCGGTTTAGTTTTTATGGGAAGATATTCCCGCTTCTAGCAAAGGCCTGAAAGAGCTCCAAATATCCACTTGCAGATGCTGCAAAAAGACTCTTTCCAAACTGCTCCATGAAAAAGAAGGTTCAACTCTGTGAGTTGAATGCACACATCATAAAGAAGTTTCAAAGAATGCTTCTGTCTAGGTTTTATGTGAAGATATTTCTTTTTCCAACATAGGCCTCAAAGCGCTCCAAATGAACACTTGCAGATTCTACAAAAAGAGTGTTTCATAACTGCTCTAGCAAAGGAAAGGTTCACCTCTGTGAGTTGAACACACACATCACAAAGCAGTTTGTGAGAATGCTTCTGTCCAGTTTTAATGGGAAGATATTCCCGCTTCTAACAAAGGCCTGAAAGAGCTCCAAATATCCACTTGCAGATGCTGCAAAAAGACTCTTTCCAAACTGCTCCATGAAAAGGAATGTTCAACTCTGTGAGTTGAATGAACACATCATAAAGAAGTTTCAAAGAATGCTTCTGTCTAGGTTTTATGTGAAGATATTTCCCTTTCCACCATAGGCCTCAAAGCCCTCCAAATGAACACATGTAGATTCTACAAAAAGAGTGTTTCAAAGCTGCTCTTTCAAAAGAAGTGTTCAACTCTGTGAGTTGGATTCATACTTCACAAAGCAGTTTCACAGAACGTTTCTGTTTCGTTTTTATGGGAAGATATTCCCGTTTGCAACGAAGGCCTGAAAGGGCTCTAAGTATCCACTTGCAGATTCTGCCAAAACACAGTTTCAAAACTGCTCTATCAAAAGGAAGGCTTATCTCTCCGAGTTGAATGCACACATCATAAAGAGGTTTCTGAGAATGCTTCTGCCTGGTTTATATGTGAAGATATTTCCTTTTCCACCATAGGCCTCAAAGCGCTCCAAACGAACACTTGCAGATTCTACAAAAAGAGTGTTTCAAAACTGCTCTTTCAAAGGAAGTGTTCAACTCTGTGAGTTGGATTCATACTACACAAAGCAGTTTCACAGAACTCTTCTGTTTAGTTTTTATGGGAAGATATTCCCGTTTCCAACGAAGGCCTGAAAGGGCTCCAAATATCCACTTGCAGATTCTGCAAAAATACAGTTTCAAAACTGCTCTATCAAAAGGAAGGCTTATCTCTCTGAGTTGAATGCACACATCATAAAGAGCTTTCTGAGAATGCTTCTGCCTTGTTTATATATGAAGATATTTCTTTTTCCACCATAGGCCTCAAATCGCTCCAAATGAACACTTGCAGATTCTACAAAAAGAGTGTTTCATAACTGCTCTAGCAAAGGAAAGGTTCACCTCTGTGAGTTGAACACACACATCTCAAAGCAGTTTGTGAGAATCCTTCGGTTTAGTTTTTATGGGAAGATATTCCCGCTTCTAGCAAAGGCCTGAAAGAGCTCCAAATATCCACTTGCAGATGCTGCAAAAAGACTCTTTCCAAACTGCTCCATGAAAAAGAAGGTTCAACTCTGTGAGTTGAATGCACACATCATAAAGAAGTTTCAAAGAATGCTTCTGTCTAGGTTTTATGTGAAGATATTTCTTTTTCCAACATAGGCCTCAAAGCGCTCCAAATGAACACTTGCAGATTCTACAAAAAGAGTGTTTCATAACTGCTCTAGCAAAGGAAAGGTTCACCTCTGTGAGTTGAACACACACATCACAAAGCAGTTTGTGAGAATGCTTCTGTCCAGTTTTAATGGGAAGATATTCCCGCTTCTAACAAAGACCTGAAAGAGCTCCAAATATCCACTTGCAGATGCTGCAAAAAGACTCTTTCCAAACTGCTCCATGAAAAGGAATGTTCAACTCTGTGAGTTGAATGCACACATCATAAAGAAGTTTCAAAGAATGCTTCTGTCTAGGTTTTATGTGAAGATATTTCCCTTTCCACCATAGGCCTCAAAGCGCTCCAAATGAACACATGTAGATTCTACAAAAAGAGTGTTTCAAAGCTGCTCTTTCAAAAGAAGTGTTCAACTCTGTGAGTTGGATTCATACTTCACAAAGCAGTTTCACAGAACGTTTCTGTTTCGTTTTTATGGGAAGATATTCCCGTTTGCAACGAAGGCCTGAAAGGGCTCTAAGTATCCACTTGCAGATTCTGCCAAAACACAGTTTCAAAACTGCTCTATCAAAAGGAAGGCTTATCTCTCCGAGTTGAATGCACACATCATAAAGAGGTTTCTGAGAATGCTTCTGCCTGGTTTATATGTGAAGATATTTCCTTTTCCATCATAGGCCTCAAAGCGCTCCAAACGAACACTTGCAGATTCTACAAAAAGAGTGTTTCAAAACTGCTCTTTCAAAGGAAGTGTTCAACTCTGTGAGTTGGATTCATACTACACAAAGCAGTTTCACAGAACTCTTCTGTTTAGTTTTTATGGGAAGATATTCCCGTTTCCAACGAAGGCCTGAAAGGGCTCCAAATATCCACTTGCAGATTCTGTAAAAATACAGTTTCAAAACTGCTCTATCAAAAGGAAGGCTTATCTCTCTGAGTTGAATGCACACATCATAAAGAGCTTTCTGAGAATGCTTCTGCCTTGTTTATATATGAAGATATTTCTTTTTCCACCATAGGCCTCAAATCGCTCCAAATGAACACTTGCAGATTCTACAAAAAGAGTGTTTCATAACTGCTCTAGCAAAGGAAAGGTTCACCTCTGTGAGTTGAACACACACATCTCAAAGCAGTTTGTGAGAATGCTTCGGTTTAGTTTTTATGGGAAGATATTCCCGCTTCTAGCAAAGGCCTGAAAGAGCTCCAAATATCCACTTGCAGATGCTGCAAAAAGACTTTTTCCAAACTGCTCCATGAAAAAGAAGGTTCAACTCTGTGAGTTGAACGCACACATCATAAAGAAGTTTCAAAGAATGCTTCTGTCTAGGTTTTATGTGAAGATATTTCTTTTTCCAACATAGGCCTCAAAGCGCTCCAAATGAACACTTGCGGATTCTACAAAAAGAGTGTTTCATAACTGCTCTAGCAAAGGAAAGGTTCACCTCTGTGAGTTGAACACACACATCACAAAGCAGTTTGTGAGAATGCTTCTGTCCAGTTTTAATGGGAAGATATTCCCGCTTCTAACAAAGACCTGAAAGAGCTCCAAATATCCACTTGCAGATGCTGCAAAAAGACTCTTTCCAAACTGCTCCATGAAAAGGAATGTTCAACTCTGTGAGTTGAATGCACACATCATAAAGAAGTTTCGAAGAATGCTTCTGTCTAGGTTTTATGTGAAGATATTTCCCTTTCCACCATAGGCCTCAAAGCGCTCCAAATGAACACATGTAGATTCTACAAAAAGAGTGTTTCAAAGCTGCTCTTTCAAAAGAAGTGTTCAACTCTGTGAGTTGGATTCATACTTCACAAAGCAGTTTCACAGAACGTTTCTGTTTCTTTTTTATGGGAAGATATTCCCGTTTGCAACGAAGGCCTGAAAGGGCTCTAAGTATCCACTTGCAGATTCTGCCAAAACACAGTTTCAAAACTGCTCTATCAAAAGGAAGGGTTATCTCTCCGAGTTGAATGCACACATCATAAAGAGGTTTCTGAGAATGCTTCTGCCTGGTTTATATGTGAAGATATTTCCTTTTCCATCATAGGCCTCAAAGCGCTCCAAACGAACACTTGCAGATTCTACAAAAAGAGTGTTTCAAAACTGCTCTTTCAAAGGAAGTGTTCAACTCTGTGAGTTGGATTCATACTACACAAAGCAGTTTCACAGAACTCTTCTGTTTAGTTTTTATGGGAAGATATTCCCGTTTCCAACGAAGGCCTGAAAGGGCTCCAAATATCCACTTGCAGATTCTGCAAAAATACAGTTTCAAAACTGCTCTATCAAAAGGAAGGCTTATCTCTCTGAGTTGAATGCACACATCATAAAGAGCTTTCTGAGAATGCTTCTGCCTTGTTTATATATGAAGATATTTCTTTTTCCACCATAGGCCTCAAATCGCTCCAAATGAACACTTGCAGATTCCACAAAAAGAGTGTTTCATAACTGCTCTAGCAAAGGAAAGGTTCACCTCTGTGAGTTGAACACACACATCTCAAAGCAGTTTGTGAGAATGCTTCGGTTTAGTTTTTATGGGAAGATATTCCCGCTTCTAGCAAAGGCCTGAAAGAGCTCCAAATATCCACTTGCAGATGCTGCAAAAAGACTCTTTCCAAACTGCTCCATGAAAAAGAAGGTTCAACTCTGTGAGTTGAATGCACACATCATAAAGAAGTTTCAAAGAATGCTTCTGTCTAGGTTTTATGTGAAGATATTTCTTTTTCCACCATAGGCCTCAAAGCGCTCCAAATGAACACTTGCAGATTCTACAAAAAGAGTGTTTCATAACTGCTCTAGCAAAGGAAAGGTTCACCTCTGTGAGTTGAACACACACATCACAAAGCAGTTTGTGAGAATGCTTCTGTCCAGTTTTAATGGGAAGATATTCCCGCTTCTAACAAAGGCCTGAAAGAGCTCCAAATATCCACTTGCAGATGCTGCAAAAAGACTCTTTCCAAACTGCTCCATGAAAAGGAATGTTCAACTCTGTGAGTTGAATGCACACATCATAAAGAAGTTTCAAAGAATGCTTCTGTCTAGGTTTTATGTGAAGATATTTCCCTTTCCACCATAGGCCTCAAAGCGCTCCAAATGAACACTTGCAGATTCTACAAAAAGAGTGTTTCAAAGCTGCTCTTTCAAAAGAAGTGTTCAACTCTGTGAGTTGGATTCATACTTCACAAAGCAGTTTCACAGAACGTTTCTGTTTCGTTTTTATGGGAAGATATTCCCGTTTGCAACGAAAGCCTGAAAGGGCTCTAAGTATCCACTTGCAGATTCTGCCAAAACACACTTTCAAAACTGCTCTATCAAAAGGAAGGCTTATCTCTCAGAGTTGAATGCACACATCATAAAGAGGTTTCTGAGAATGCTTCTGCCTGGTTTATATGTGAAGATATTTCCTTTTCCACCATAGGCCTCAAAGCGCTCCAAACGAACACTTGCAGATTCTACAAAAAGAGTGTTTCAAAACTGCTCTTTGAAAGGAAGTGTTCAACTCTGTGAGTTGGATTCATACTTCACAAAGCAGTTTCACAGAACGCTTCTGTTTAGTTTTTATGGGAAGATATTCCCGTTTCCAACGAAGGCCTGAAAGGGCTCCAAATATACACTTGCAGATTCTGCAAAAACACAGTTGCAAAACTGCTCTATCAAAAGGAAGGCTTATCTCTCCGAGTTGAATGCACACATCATAAAGAGGTTTCTGAGAATGCTTCTGCCTGGATTATATGTGAAGATATTTCCTTTTCCACCGTAGGCCTCAAAGCGCTCCAAACGAACACTTGCAGATTCTACAAAAAGAGTGTTTCAAAACTGCTCTTTGAAAGGAAGTGTTCAACTCTGTGAGTTGGATTCATACTACACAAAGCAGTTTCACAGAACTCTTCTGTTTAGTTTTTAATGGAAGATATTCCCGTTTCCAACGAAGGCCTGAAAGGGCTCCAAATATCCACTTGCAGATTCTGCAAAAACACAGTTTCAAAACTGCTCTATCAAAAGGAAGGCTTATCTCTCTGAGTTGAATGCACACATCATAAAGAGCTTTCTGAGAATGCTTCTGCCTTGTTTATATATGAAGATATTTCTTTTTCCACCATAGGCCTCAAATCGCTCCAAATGAACACTTGCAGATTCTACAAAAAGGGTGTTTCATAACTGCTCTAGCAAAGGAAAGGTTCACCTCTGTGAGTTGAACACACACATCACAAAGCAGTTTGTGAGAATGCTTCTGTCCAGTTTTTATGGGAAGATATTCCCGCTTCTAACAAAGGCCTGAAAGAGCTCCAAATATCCACTTGCAGATGCTGCAAAAAGACTCTTTCCAAACTGCTCCATGAAAAGGAAGGTTCAACTCTGTGAGTTGAATGCACACATCATAAAGAAGTTTCAAAGAATGCTTCTGTCTAGGTATTATGTGACGATATTTCCTTTTCCACCATAGGCCTCAAAGCGCTCCAAATGAACACATGTAGATTCTACAAAAAGAGTGTTTCAAAGCTGCTCTTACAAAAGAAGTGTTCAACTCTGTGAGTTGGATTCATACTTCACAAAGCAGTTTCACAGAACGTTTCTGTTTCGTTTTTATCAGAAGATATTCCCGTTTGCAACGAAGGCCTGAAAGGGCTCCAAGTATCCACTTGCAGATTCTGCCAAAACACAGTTTCAAAACTGCTCTATCAAAAGGAAGGCTTATCTCTCCGAGTTGAATGCACACATCATAAAGAGGTTTCTGAGAATGCTTCTGCCTGGTTTATATGTGAAGATATTTCCTTTTCCACCATAGGCCTCAAAGCGCTCCAAACGAACACTTGCAGATTCTACAAAATGAGTGTTTCAAAACTGCTCTTTCAAAAGAAGTGTTCAACTCTGTGAGTTGGATTCATACTACACAAAGCAGTTTCACAGAACTCTTCTGTTTAGTTTTTATGGGAAGATATTCCCGTTTCCAACGAAGGCCTGAAAGGGCTCCAAATATCCACTTGCAGATTCTGCAAAAACACAGGTTCAAAACTGCTCTATCAAAAGGAAGGCTTATCTCTCTGAGTTGAATGCACATATCATAAAGGGGTTTCTGAGAATGCTTCTGCCTTGTTTATATATGAAGATATTTCTTTTTCCACCATAGGCCTCAAAGCGCTCCAAATGAACACTTGCAGATTCTACAAAAAGAGTGTTTCATAACTGCTCTAGCAAAGGAAAGGTTCACCTCTGTGAGTTGAACACACACATCTCAAAGCAGTTTGTGAGAATGCTTCGGTTTAGTTTTTATGGGAAGATATTCCCGCTTCTAACAAAGGCCTGAAAGAGCTCCAAATATCCACTTGCAGATGCTGCAAAAAGACTCTTTCCAAACTGCTCCATGAAAAAGAAGGTTCAACTCTGTGAGTTGAATGCACACATCATAAAGAAGTTTCAAAGAATGCTTCTGTCTAGGTTTTATGTGAAGATATTTCTTTTTCCACCATAGGCCTCAAAGCGCTCCAAATGAACACTTGCAGATTCTACAAAAAGAGTGTTTCATAACTGCTCTAGCAAAGGAAAGGTTCACCTCTGTGAGTTGAACACACACATCACAAAGCAGTTTGTGAGAATGCTTCTGTCCAGTTTTAATGGGAAGATATTCCCGCTTCTAACAAAGGCCTGAAAGAGCTCCAAATATCCACTTGCAGATGCTGCAAAAAGACTCTTTCCAAACTGCTCCATGAAAAGGAATGTTCATCTCTGTGAGTTGAATGCACACATCATAAAGAAGTTTCAAAGAATGCTTCTGTCTAGGTTTTATGTGAAGATATTTCCCTTTCCACCATAGGCCTCAAAGCGCTCCAAATGAACACTTGCAGATTCTACAAAAAGAGTGTTTCAAAGCTGCTCTTTCAAAAGAAGTGTTCAACTCTGTGAGTTGGATTCATACTTCACAAAGCAGTTTCACAGAACGTTTCTGTTTCGTTTTTATGGGAAGATATTCCCGTTTGCAACCAAAGCCTGAAAGGGCTCTAAGTATCCACTTGCAGATTCTGCCAAAACACACTTTCATAACTGCTCTATCAAAAGGAAGGCTTATCTCTCCGAGTTGAATGCACACATCATAAAGAGGTTTCTGAGAATGCTTCTGCCTGGTTTATATGTGAAGATATTTCCTTTTCCACCATAGGCCTCAAAGCGCTCCAAACGAACACTTGCAGATTCTACAAAAAGAGTGTTTCAAAACTGCTCTTTCAAAGGAAGTGTTCAACTCTGTGAGTTGGATTCATACTACACAAAGCAGTTTCACAGAACTCTTCTGTTTAGTTTTTATGGGAAGATATTCCCGTTTCCAACGAAGGCCTGAAAGGGCTCCAAATATCCACTTGCAGATTCTGCAAAAACACAGGTTCAAAACTGCTCTATCAAAAGGAAGGCTTATCTCTCTGAGTTGAATGCACACATCATAAAGGGGTTTCTGAGAATGCTTCTGCCTTGTTTATATATGAAGATATTTCTTTTTCCACCATAGGCCTCAAAGCGCTCCAAATGAACACTTGCAAATTCTACAAAAAGAGTGTTTCATAACTGCTCTAGCAAAGGAAAGGTTCACCTCTGTGAGTTGAACACACACATCACAAAGCAGTTTGTGAGAATGCTTCGGTTTAGTTTTTATGGGAAGATATTCCCGCTTCTAACAAAGGCCTGAAAGAGCTCCAAATATCCACTTGCAGATGCTGCAAAAAGACTCTTTCCAAACTGCTCCATGAAAAAGAAGGTTCAACTCTGTGAGTTGAATGCACACATCATAAAGAAGTTTCAAAGAATGCTTCTGTCTAGGTTTTATGTGAAGATATTTCTTTTTCCACCATAGGCCTCAAAGCGCTCCAAATGAACACTTGCAGATTCTACAAAAAGAGTGTTTCATAACTGCTCTAGCAAAGGAAAGGTTCACCTCTGTGAGTTGAACACACACATCACAAAGCAGTTTGTGAGAATGCTTCTGTCCAGTTTTTATGGGAAGATATTCCCGCTTCTAACAAAGGCCTGAAAGAGCTCCAAATATCCACTTGCAGATGCTGCAAAAAGACTCTTTCCAAACTGCTCCATGAAAAGCAATGTTCAACTCTGTGAGTTGAATGCACACATCATAAAGAAGTTTCAAAGAATGCTTCTGTCTAGGTTTTATGTGAAGATATTTCCTTTTCCACCATAGGCCTCAAAGCGCTCCAAACGAACACTTGCAGATTCTACAAAAAGAGTGTTTCAAAACTGCTCTTTCAAAGGAAGTGTTCAACTCTGTGAGTTGGATTCATACTACACAAAGCAGTTTCACAGAACTCTTCTGTTTAGTTTTTATGGGAAGATATTCCCGTTTCCAACGAAGGCCTGAAAGGGCTCCAAATATCCACTTGCAGATTCTGCAAAAACACAGGTTCAAAACTGCTCTATCAAAAGGAAGGCTTATCTCTCTGAGTTGAATGCACACATCATAAAGGGGTTTCTGAGAATGCTTCTGCCTTGTTTATATATGAAGATATTTCTTTTTCCACCATAGGCCTCAAAGCGCTCCAAATGAACACTTGCAAATTCTACAAAAAGAGTGTTTCATAACTGCTCTAGCAAAGGAAAGGTTCACCTCTGTGAGTTGAACACACACATCACAAAGCAGTTTGTGAGAATGCTTCGGTTTAGTTTTTATGGGAAGATATTCCCGCTTCTAACAAAGGCCTGAAAGAGCTCCAAATATCCACTTGCAGATGCTGCAAAAAGACTCTTTCCAAACTGCTCCATGAAAAAGAAGGTTCAACTCTGTGAGTTGAATGCACACATCATAAAGAAGTTTCAAAGAATGCTTCTGTCTAGGTTTTATGTGAAGATATTTCTTTTTCCACCATAGGCCTCAAAGCGCTCCAAATGAACACTTGCAGATTCTACAAAAAGAGTGTTTCATAACTGCTCTAGCAAAGGAAAGGTTCACCTCTGTGAGTTGAACACACACATCACAAAGCAGTTTGTGAGAATGCTTCTGTCCAGTTTTAATGGGAAGATATTCCCGCTTCTAACAAAGGCCTGAAAGAGCTCCAAATATCCACTTGCAGATGCTGCAAAAAGACTCTTTCCAAACTGCTCCATGAAAAGCAATGTTCAACTCTGTGAGTTGAATGCACACATCATAAAGAAGTTTCAAAGAATGCTTCTGTCTAGGTTTTATGTGAAGATATTTCCTTTTCCACCATAGGCCTCAAAGCGCTCCAAATGAACACTTGCAGATTCTACAAAAAGAGTGTTTCAAAGCTGCTCTTTCAAAAGAAGTGTTCAACTCTGTGAGTTGGATTCATACTTCACAAAGCAGTTTCACAGAACGCTTCTGTTTAGTTTTTATGGGAAGATATTCCCGTTTCCAACGAAGGCCTGAAAGGGCTCCAAATATACACTTGCAGATTCTGCAAAAACACAGTTGCAAAACTGCTCTATCAAAAGGAAGGCTTATCTCTCCGAGTTGAATGCACACATCATAAAGAGGTTTCTGAGAATGCTTCTGCCTGGATTATATGTGAAGATATTTCCTTTTCCACCGTAGGCCTCAAAGCGCTCCAAACGAACACTTGCAGATTCTACAAAAAGAGTGTTTCAAAACTGCTCTTTGAAAGGAAGTGTTCAACTCTGTGAGTTGGATTCATACTACACAAAGCAGTTTCACAGAACTCTTCTGTTTAGTTTTTAATGGAAGATATTCCCGTTTCCAACGAAGGCCTGAAAGGGCTCCAAATATCCACTTGCAGATTCTGCAAAAACACAGTTTCAAAACTGCTCTATCAAAAGGAAGGCTTATCTCTCTGAGTTGAATGCACACATCATAAAGAGCTTTCTGAGAATGCTTCTGCCTTGTTTATATATGAAGATATTTCTTTTTCCACCATAGGCCTCAAATCGCTCCAAATGAACACTTGCAGATTCTACAAAAAGGGTGTTTCATAACTGCTCTAGCAAAGGAAAGGTTCACCTCTGTGAGTTGAACACACACATCACAAAGCAGTTTGTGAGAATGCTTCTGTCCAGTTTTTATGGGAAGATATTCCCGCTTCTAACAAAGGCCTGAAAGAGCTCCAAATATCCACTTGCAGATGCTGCAAAAAGACTCTTTCCAAACTGCTCCATGAAAAGGAAGGTTCAACTCTGTGAGTTGAATGCACACATCATAAAGAAGTTTCAAAGAATGCTTCTGTCTAGGTATTATGTGACGATAATTCCTTTTCCACCATAGGCCTCAAAGCGCTCCAAATGAACACATGTAGATTCTACAAAAAGAGTGTTTCAAAGCTGCTCTTACAAAAGAAGTGTTCAACTCTGTGAGTTGGATTCATACTTCACAAAGCAGTTTCACAGAACGTTTCTGTTTCGTTTTTATCAGAAGATATTCCCGTTTGCAACGAAGGCCTGAAAGGGCTCCAAGTATCCACTTGCAGATTCTGCCAAAACACAGTTTCAAAACTGCTCTATCAAAAGGAAGGCTTATCTCTCCGAGTTGAATGCACACATCATAAAGAGGTTTCTGAGAATGCTTCTGCCTGGTTTATATGTGAAGATATTTCCTTTTCCACCATAGGCCTCAAAGCGCTCCAAACGAACACTTGCAGATTCTACAAAATGAGTGTTTCAAAACTGCTCTTTCAAAAGAAGTGTTCAACTCTGTGAGTTGGATTCATACTACACAAAGCAGTTTCACAGAACTCTTCTGTTTAGTTTTTATGGGAAGATATTCCCGTTTCCAACGAAGGCCTGAAAGGGCTCCAAATATCCACTTGCAGATTCTGCAAAAACACAGGTTCAAAACTGCTCTATCAAAAGGAAGGCTTATCTCTCTGAGTTGAATGCACATATCATAAAGGGGTTTCTGAGAATGCTTCTGCCTTGTTTATATATGAAGATATTTCTTTTTCCACCATAGGCCTCAAAGCGCTCCAAATGAACACTTGCAGATTCTACAAAAAGAGTGTTTCATAACTGCTCTAGCAAAGGAAAGGTTCACCTCTGTGAGTTGAACACACACATCTCAAAGCAGTTTGTGAGAATGCTTTGGTTTAGTTTTTATGGGAAGATATTCCCGCTTCTAACAAAGGCCTGAAAGAGCTCCAAATATCCACTTGCAGATGCTGCAAAAAGACTCTTTCCAAACTGCTCCATGAAAAAGAAGGTTCAACTCTGTGAGTTGAATGCACACATCATAAAGAAGTTTCAAAGAATGCTTCTGTCTAGGTTTTATGTGAAGATATTTCTTTTTCCACCATAGGCCTCAAAGCGCTCCAAATGAACACTTGCAGATTCTACAAAAAGAGTGTTTCATAACTGCTCTAGCAAAGGAAAGGTTCACCTCTGTGAGTTGAACACACACATCACAAAGCAGTTTGTGAGAATGCTTCTGTCCAGTTTTAATGGGAAGATATTCCCGCTTCTAACAAAGGCCTGAAAGAGCTCCAAATATCCACTTGCAGATGCTGCAAAAAGACTCTTTCCAAACTGCTCCATGAAAAGGAATGTTCATCTCTGTGAGTTGAATGCACACATCATAAAGAAGTTTCAAAGAATGCTTCTGTCTAGGTTTTATGTGAAGATATTTCCCTTTCCACCATAGGCCTCAAAGCGCTCCAAATGAACACTTGCAGATTCTACAAAAAGAGTGTTTCAAAGCTGCTCTTTCAAAAGAAGTGTTCAACTCTGTGAGTTGGATTCATACTTCACAAAGCAGTTTCACAGAACGTTTCTGTTTCGTTTTTATGGGAAGATATTCCCGTTTGCAACCAAAGCCTGAAAGGGCTCTAAGTATCCACTTGCAGATTCTGCCAAAACACACTTTCATAACTGCTCTATCAAAAGGAAGGCTTATCTCTCCGAGTTGAATGCACACATCATAAAGAGGTTTCTGAGAATGCTTCTGCCTGGTTTATATGTGAAGATATTTCCTTTTCCACCATAGGCCTCAAAGCGCTCCAAACGAACACTTGCAGATTCTACAAAAAGAGTGTTTCAAAACTGCTCTTTCAAAGGAAGTGTTCAACTCTGTGAGTTGGATTCATACTACACAAAGCAGTTTCACAGAACTCTTCTGTTTAGTTTTTATGGGAAGATATTCCCGTTTCCAACGAAGGCCTGAAAGGGCTCCAAATATCCACTTGCAGATTCTGCAAAAACACAGGTTCAAAACTGCTCTATCAAAAGGAAGGCTTATCTCTCTGAGTTGAATGCACACATCATAAAGGGGTTTCTGAGAATGCTTCTGCCTTGTTTATATATGAAGATATTTCTTTTTCCACCATAGGCCTCAAAGCGCTCCAAATGAACACTTGCAAATTCTACAAAAAGAGTGTTTCATAACTGCTCTAGCAAAGGAAAGGTTCACCTCTGTGAGTTGAACACACACATCACAAAGCAGTTTGTGAGAATGCTTCGGTTTAGTTTTTATGGGAAGATATTCCCGCTTCTAACAAAGGCCTGAAAGAGCTCCAAATATCCACTTGCAGATGCTGCAAAAAGACTCTTTCCAAACTGCTCCATGAAAAAGAAGGTTCAACTCTGTGAGTTGAATGCACACATCATAAAGAAGTTTCAAAGAATGCTTCTGTCTAGGTTTTATGTGAAGATATTTCTTTTTCCACCATAGGCCTCAAAGCGCTCCAAATGAACACTTGCAGATTCTACAAAAAGAGTGTTTCATAACTGCTCTAGCAAAGGAAAGGTTCACCTCTGTGAGTTGAACACACACATCACAAAGCAGTTTGTGAGAATGCTTCTGTCCAGTTTTAATGGGAAGATATTCCCGCTTCTAACAAAGGCCTGAAAGAGCTCCAAATATCCACTTGCAGATGCTGCAAAAAGACTCTTTCCAAACTGCTCCATGAAAAGCAATGTTCAACTCTGTGAGTTGAATGCACACATCATAAAGAAGTTTCAAAGAATGCTTCTGTCTAGGTTTTATGTGAAGATATTTCCTTTTCCACCATAGGCCTCAAAGCGCTCCAAACGAACACTTGCAGATTCTACAAAAAGAGTGTTTCAAAACTGCTCTTTCAAAGGAAGTGTTCAACTCTGTGAGTTGGATTCATACTACACAAAGCAGTTTCACAGAACTCTTCTGTTTAGTTTTTATGGGAAGATATTCCCGTTTCCAACGAAGGCCTGAAAGGGCTCCAAATATCCACTTGCAGATTCTGCAAAAACACAGGTTCAAAACTGCTCTATCAAAAGGAAGGCTTATCTCTCTGAGTTGAATGCACACATCATAAAGGGGTTTCTGAGAATGCTTCTGCCTTGTTTATATATGAAGATATTTCTTTTTCCACCATAGGCCTCAAAGCGCTCCAAATGAACACTTGCAAATTCTACAAAAAGAGTGTTTCATAACTGCTCTAGCAAAGGAAAGGTTCACCTCTGTGAGTTGAACACACACATCACAAAGCAGTTTGTGAGAATGCTTCGGTTTAGTTTTTATGGGAAGATATTCCCGCTTCTAACAAAGGCCTGAAAGAGCTCCAAATATCCACTTGCAGATGCTGCAAAAAGACTCTTTCCAAACTGCTCCATGAAAAAGAAGGTTCAACTCTGTGAGTTGAATGCACACATCATAAAGAAGTTTCAAAGAATGCTTCTGTCTAGGTTTTATGTGAAGATATTTCTTTTTCCACCATAGGCCTCAAAGCGCTCCAAATGAACACTTGCAGATTCTACAAAAAGAGTGTTTCATAACTGCTCTAGCAAAGGAAAGGTTCACCTCTGTGAGTTGAACACACACATCACAAAGCAGTTTGTGAGAATGCTTCTGTCCAGTTTTAATGGGAAGATATTCCCGCTTCTAACAAAGGCCTGAAAGAGCTCCAAATATCCACTTGCAGATGCTGCAAAAAGACTCTTTCCAAACTGCTCCATGAAAAGCAATGTTCAACTCTGTGAGTTGAATGCACACATCATAAAGAAGTTTCAAAGAATGCTTCTGTCTAGGTTTTATGTGAAGATATTTCCTTTTCCACCATAGGCCTCAAAGCGCTCCAAACGAACACTTGCAGATTCTACAAAAAGAGTGTTTCAAAACTGCTCTTTCAAAGGAAGTGTTCAACTCTGTGAGTTGGATTCATACTACACAAAGCAGTTTCACAGAACTCTTCTGTTTAGTTTTTAATGGAAGATATTCCCGTTTCCAACGAAGGCCTGAAAGGGCTCCAAATATCCACTTGCAGATTCTGCAAAAACACAGTTTCAAAACTGCTCTATCAAAAGGAATGCTTATCTCTCTGAGTTGAATGCACACATCATAAAGAGCTTTCTGAGAATGCTTCTGCCTTGTTTATATATGAAGATATTTCTTTTTCCACCATAGGCCTCAAATCGCTCCAAATGAACACTTGCAGATTCTACAAAAAGAGTGTTTCATAACTGCTCTAGCAAAGGAAAGGTTCACCTCTGTGAGTTGAACACACACATCACAAAGCAGTTTGTGAGAATGCTTCTGTCCAGTTTTTATGGGAAGATATTCCCGCTTCTAACAAAGGCCTGAAAGAGCTCCAAATATCCACTTGCAGATGCTGCAAAAAGACTCTTTCCAAACTGCTCCATGAAAAGGAAAGTTCAACTCTGTGAGTTGAATGCACACATCATAAAGAAGTTTCAAAGAATGCTTCTGTCTAGGTATTATGTGACGATATTTCCTTTTCCACCATAGGCCTCAAAGCGCTCCAAATGAACACATGTCGATTCTACAAAAAGAGTGTTTAAAAGCTGCGCTTTCAAAAGAAGTGTTCAACTCTGTGAGTTGGATTCATACTTCACAAAGCAGTTTCACAGAACGTTTCTGTTTCGTTTTTATGGGAAGATATTCCCGTTTGCAACGAAGGCCTGAAAGGGCTCTAAGTATCCACTTGCAGATTCTGCCAAAACACAGTTTCAAAACTGCTCTATCAAAAGGAAGGCTTATCTCTCCGAGTTGAATGCACACATCATAAAGAGGTTTCTGAGAATGCTTCTGCCTGGTTTATATGTGAAGATATTTCCTTTTCCACCATAGGCCTCAAAGCGCTCCAAACGAACACTTGCAGATTCTACAAAAAGAGTGTTTCAAAACTGCTCTTTCAAAAGAAGTGTTCAACTCTGTGAGTTGGATTCATACTACACAAAGCAGTTTCACAGAACTCTTCTGTTTAGTTTTTATGGGAAGATATTCCCGTTTCCAACGAAGGCCTGAAAGGGCTCCAAATATCCACTTGCAGATTCTGCAAAAACACAGTTTCAAAACTGCTCTATCAAAAGGAAGGCTTATCTCTCTGAGTTGAATGCACACATCATAAAGAGCTTTCTGAGAATGCTTCTGCCTTGTTTATATATGAAGATATTTCTTTTTCCACCATAGGCCTCAAATCGCTCCAAATGAACACTTGCAGATTCTACAAAAAGAGTGTTTCATAACTGCTCTAGCAAAGGAAAGGTTCACCTCTGTGAGTTGAACACACACATCACAAAGCAGTTTGTGAGAATGCTTCTGTCCAGTTTTTATGGGAAGATATTCCCGCTTCTAACAAAGGCCTGAAAGAGCTCCAAATATCCACTTGCAGATGCTGCAAAAAGACTCTTTCCAAACTGCTCCATGAAAAGGAAGGTTCAACTCTGTGAGTTGAATGCACACATCATAAAGAAGTTTCAAAGAATGCTTCTGTCTAGGTATTATGTGACGATATTTCCTTTTCCACCATAGGCCTCAAAGCGCTCCAAATGAACACATGTAGATTCTACAAAAAGAGTGTTTCAAAGCTGCTCTTTCAAAAGAAGTGTTCAACTCTGTGAGTTGGATTCATACTTCACAAAGCAGTTTCACAGAACGTTTCTGTTTCGTTTTTATGGGAAGATATTCCCGTTTGCAACGAAGGCCTGAAAGGGCTCTAAGTATCCACTTGCAGATTCTGCCAAAACACAGTTTCAAAACTGCTCTATCAAAAGGAAGGCTTATCTCTCCGAGTTGAATGCACACATCATAAAGAGGTTTCTGAGAATGCTTCTGCCTGGTTTATATGTGAAGATATTTCCTTTTCCACCATAGGCCTCAAAGCGCTCCAAACAAACACTTGCAGATTCTACAAAAAGAGTGTTTCAAAACTGCTCTTTCAAAGGAAGTGTTCAACTCTGTGAGTTGGATTCATACTACACAAAGCAGTTTCACAGAACTCTTCTGTTTAGGTTTTATGGGAAGATATTCCAGTTTCCAACGAAGGTCTGAAAGGGCTCCAAATATCCACTTGCAGATTCTGCAAAAACACAGGTTCAAAACTGCTCTATCAAAAGGAAGGCTTATCTCTCTGAGTTGAATGCACACATCATAAAGAGCTTTCTGAGAATGCTTCTGCCTTGTTTATATATGAAGATATTTCTTTTTCCACCATAGGCCTCAAATCGCTCCAAATGAACACTTGCAGATTCTACAAAAAGAGTGTTTCATAACTGCTCTAGCAAAGGAAAGGTTCACCTCTGTGAGTTGAACACACACATCTCAAAGCAGTTTGTGAGAATGCTTCGGTTTAGTTTTTATGGGAAGATATTCCCGCTTCTAGCAAAGGCCTGAAAGAGCTCCAAATATCCACTTGCAGATGCTGCAAAAAGACTCTTTCCAAACTGCTCCATGAAAAAGAAGGTTCAACTCTGTGAGTTGAATGCACACATCATAAAGAAGTTTCAAAGAATGCTTCTGTCTAGGTTTTATGTGAAGATATTTCTTTTTCCAACATAGGCCTCAAAGCGCTCCAAATGAACACTTGCAGATTCTACAAAAAGAGTGTTTCATAACTGCTCTAGCAAAGGAAAGGTTCACCTCTGTGAGTTGAACACACACATCACAAAGCAGTTTGTGAGAATGCTTCTGTCCAGTTTTTATGGGAAGATATTCCCGCTTCTAACAAAGGCCTGAAAGAGCTCCAAATATCCACTTGCAGATGCTGCAAAAAGACTCTTTCCAAACTGCTCCATGAAAAGCAATGTTCAACTCTGTGAGTTGAATGCACACATCATAAAGAAGTTTCAAAGAATGCTTCTGTCTAGGTTTTATGTGAAGATATTTCCTTTTCCACCATAGGCCTCAAAGCGCTCCAAATGAACACTTGCAGATTCTACAAAAAGAGTGTTTCAAAGCTGCTCTTTCAAAAGAAGTGTTCAACTCTGTGAGTTGGATTCATACTTCACAAAGGAGTTTCACAGAACGCTTCTGTTTAGTTTTTATGGGAAGATATTCCCGTTTCAAACGAAGGCCTGAAAGGGCTCCAAATATACACTTGCAGATTCTGCAAAAACACAGTTGCAAAACTGCTCTATCAAAAGGAAGGCTTATCTCTCCGAGTTGAATGCACACATCATAAAGAGGTTTCTGAGAATGCTTCTGCCTGGATTATATGTGAAGATATTTCCTTTTCCACCGTAGGCCTCAAAGCGCTCCAAACGAACACTTGCAGATTCTACAAAAAGAGTGTTTCAAAACTGCTCTTTGAAAGGAAGTGTTCAACTCTGTGAGTTGGATTCATACTACACAAACCAGTTTCACAGAACTCTTCTGTTTAGTTTTTAATGGAAGATATTCCCGTTTCCAACGAAGGCCTGAAAGGGCTCCAAATATCCACTTGCAGATTCTGCAAAAACACAGTTTCAAAACTGCTCTATCAAAAGGAAGGCTTATCTCTCTGAGTTGAATGCACACATCATAAAGAGCTTTCTGAGAATGCTTCTGCCTTGTTTATATATGAAGATATTTCTTTTTCCACCATAGGCCTCAAATCGCTCCAAATGAACACTTGCAGATTCTACAAAAAGGGTGTTTCATAACTGCTCTAGCAAAGGAAAGGTTCACCTCTGTGAGTTGAACACACACATCACAAAGCAGTTTGTGAGAATGCTTCTGTCCAGTTTTTATGGGAAGATATTCCCGCTTCTAACAAAGGCCTGAAAGAGCTCCAAATATCCACTTGCAGATGCTGCAAAAAGACTCTTTCCAAACTGCTCCATGAAAAGGAAGGTTCAACTCTGTGAGTTGAATGCACACATCATAAAGAAGTTTCAAAGAATGCTTCTGTCTAGGTTTTATGTGAAGATGTTTCTTTTTCCACCATAGGCCTCAAAGCGCTCCAAATGAACACTTGCAGATTCTACAAAAAGAGTGTTTCATAACTGCTCTAGCAAAGGAAAGGTTCACCTCTGTGAGTTGAACACACACATCACAAAGCAGTTTGTGAGAATGCTTCTGTCCAGTTTTAATGGGAAGATATTCCCGCTTCTAACAAAGGCCTGAAAGAGCTCCAAATATCCACTTGCAGATGCTGCAAAAAGACTCTTTCCAAACTGCTCCATGAAAAGGAATGTTCAACTCTGTGAGTTGAATGCACACATCATAAAGAAGTTTCAAAGAATGCTTCTGTCTAGGTTTTATGTGAAGATATTTCCCTTTCCACCATAGGCCTCAAAGCGCTCCAAATGAACACTTGCAGATTCTACAAAAAGAGTGTTTCAAAGCTGCTCTTTCAAAAGAAGTGTTCAACTCTGTGAGTTGGATTCATACTTCACAAAGCAGTTTCACAGAACGTTTCTGTTTCGTTTTTATGGGAAGATATTCCCGTTTGCAACGAAAGCCTGAAAGGGCTCTAAGTATCCACTTGCAGATTCTGCCAAAACACACTTTCAAAACTGCTCTATCAAAAGGAAGGCTTATCTCTCAGAGTTGAATGCACACATCATAAAGAGGTTTCTGAGAATGCTTCTGCCTGGTTTATATGTGAAGATATTTCCTTTTCCACCATAGGCCTCAAAGCGCTCCAAACGAACACTTGCAGATTCTACAAAAAGAGTGTTTCAAAACTGCTCTTTCAAAGGAAGTGTTCAACTCTGTGAGTTGGATTCATACTACACAAAGCAGTTTCACAGAACTCTTCTGTTTAGTTTTTATGGGAAGATATTCCCGTTTCCAACGAAAGCCTGAAAGGGCTCCAAATATCCACTTGCAGATTCTGCAAAAACACAGGTTCAAAACTGCTCTATCAAAAGGAAGGCTTATCTCTCTGAGTTGAATGCACACATCATAAAGGGGTTTCTGAGAATGCTTCTGCCTTGTTTATATATGAAGACATTTCTTTTTCCACCATAGGCCTCAAAGCGCTCCAAATGAACACTTGCAGATTCTACAAAAAGAGTGTTTCATAACTGCTCTAGCAAAGGAAAGGTTCACCTCTGTGAGTTGAACACACACATCACAAAGCAGTTTGTGAGAATGCTTCTGTCCAGTTTTTATGGGAAGATATTCCCGCTTCTAACAAAGGCCTGAAAGAGCTCCAAATATCCACTTGCAGATGCTGCAAAAAGACTCTTTCCAAACTGCTCCATGAAAAGCAATGTTCAACTCTGTGAGATGAATGCACACATCATAAAGAAGTTTCAAAGAATGCTTCTGTCTAGGTTTTATGTGAAGATATTTCCTTTTCCACCATAGGCCTCAAAGCGCTCCAAATGAACAATTGCAGATTCTACAAAAAGAGTGTTTCAAAGCTGCTCTTTCAAAAGAAGTGTTCAACTCTGTGAGTTGGATTCATACTTCACAAAGCAGTTTCACAGAACGCTTCTGTTTAGTTTTTATGGGAAGATATTCCCGTTTCCAACGAAGGCCTGAAAGGGCTCCAAATATACACTTGCAGATTCTGCAAAAACACAGTTGCAAAACTGCTCTATCAAAAGGAAGGCTTATCTCTCCGAGTTGAATGCACACATCATAAAGAGGTTTCTGAGAATGCTTCTGCCTGGATTATATGTGAAGATATTTCCTTTTCCACCGTAGGCCTCAAAGCGCTCCAAACGAACACTTGCAGATTCTACAAAAAGAGTGTTTCAAAACTGCTCTTTGAAAGGAAGTGTTCAACTCTGTGAGTTGGATTCATACTACACAAAGCAGTTTCACAGAACTCTTCTGTTTAGTTTTTATGGGAAGATATTCCCGTTTCCAACGAAGGCCTGAAAGGGCTCCAAATATCCAGTTGCAGATTCTGCAAAAACACAGTTTCAAAACTGCTCTATCAAAAGGAAGGCTTATCTCTCTGAGTTGAATGCACACATCATAAAGAGCTTTCTGAGAATGCTTCTGCCTTGTTTATATATGAAGATATTTCTTTTTCCACCATAGGCCTCAAATCGCTCCAAATGAACACTTGCAGATTCTACAAAAAGGGTGTTTCATAACTGCTCTAGCAAAGGAAAGGTTCACCTCTGTGAGTTGAACACACACATCACAAAGCAGTTTGTGAGAATGCTTCTGTCCAGTTTTTATGGGAAGATATTCCCGCTTCTAACAAAGGCCTGAAAGAGCTCCAAATATCCACTTGCAGATGCTGCAAAAAGACTCTTTCCAAACTGCTCCATGAAAAGGAAGGTTCAACTCTGTGAGTTGAATGCACACATCATAAAGAAGTTTCAAAGAATGCTTCTGTCTAGGTATTATGTGACGATATTTCCTTTTCCACCATAGGCCTCAAAGCGCTCCAAATGAACACATGTAGATTCTACAAAAAGAGTGTTTCAAAGCTGCTCTTTCAAAAGAAGTGTTCAACTCTGTGAGTTGGATTCATACTTCACAGAGCAGTTTCACAGAACGTTTCTGTTTCGTTTTTATCAGAAGATATTCCCGTTTGCAACGAAGGCCTGAAAGGGCTCCAAGTATCCACTTGCAGATTCTGCCAAAACACAGTTTCAAAACTGCTCTATCAAAAGGAAGGCTTATCTCTCCGAGTTGAATGCACACATCATAAAGAGGTTTCTGAGAATGCTTCTGCCTGGTTTATATGTGAAGATATTTCCTTTTCCACCATAGGCCTCAAAGCGCTCCAAACGAACACTTGCAGATTCTACAAAAAGAGTGTTTCAAAACTGCTCTTTCAAAAGAAGTGTTCAACTCTGTGAGTTGGATTCATACTACACAAAGCAGTTTCACAGAACTCTTCTGTTTAGTTTTTATGGGAAGATATTCCCGTTTCCAACGAAGGCCTGAAAGGGCTCCAAATATCCACTTGCAGATTCTGCAAAAACACAGGTTCAAAACTGCTCTATCAAAAGGAAGGCTTATCTCTCTGAGTTGAATGCACACATCATAAAGGGGTTTCTGAGAATGCTTCTGCCTTGTTTATATATGAAGATATTTCTTTTTCCACCATAGGCCTCAAAGCGCTCCAAATGAACACTTGCAGATTCTACAAAAAGAGTGTTTCATAACTGCTCTAGCAAAGGAAAGGTTCACCTCTGTGAGTTGAACACACACATCTCAAAGCAGTTTGTGAGAATGCTTCGGTTTAGTTTTTATGGGAAGATATTCCCGCTTCTAACAAAGGCCTGAAAGAGCTCCAAATATCCACTTGCAGATGCTGCAAAAAGACTCTTTCCAAACTGCTCCATGAAAAAGAAGGTTCAACTCTGTGAGTTGAATGCACACATCATAAAGAAGTTTCAAAGAATGCTTCTGTCTAGGTTTTATGTGAAGATATTTCTTTTTCCACCATAGGCCTCAAAGCGCTCCAAATGAACACTTGCAGATTCTACAAAAAGAGTGTTTCATAACTGCTCTAGCAAAGGAAAGGTTCACCTCTGTGAGTTGAACACACACATCACAAAGCAGTTTGTGAGAATGCTTCTGTCCAGTTTTAATGGGAAGATATTCCCGCTTCTAACAAAGGCCTGAAAGAGCTCCAAATATCCACTTGCAGATGCTGCAAAAAGACTCTTTCCAAACTGCTCCATGAAAAGGAATGTTCATCTCTGTGAGTTGAATGCACACATCATAAAGAAGTTTCAAAGAATGCTTCTGTCTAGGTTTTATGTGAAGATATTTCCCTTTCCACCATAGGCCTCAAAGCGCTCCAAATGAACACTTGCAGATTCTACAAAAAGAGTGTTTCAAAGCTGCTCTTTCAAAAGAAGTGTTCAACTCTGTGAGTTGGATTCATACTTCACAAAGCAGTTTCACAGAACGTTTCTGTTTCGTTTTTATGGGAAGATATTCCCGTTTGCAACCAAAGCCTGAAAGGGCTCTAAGTATCCACTTGCAGATTCTGCCAAAACACACTTTCATAACTGCTCTATCAAAAGGAAGGCTTATCTCTCCGAGTTGAATGCACACATCATAAAGAGGTTTCTGAGAATGCTTCTGCCTGGTTTATATGTGAAGATATTTCCTTTTCCACCATAGGCCTCAAAGCGCTCCAAACGAACACTTGCAGATTCTACAAAAAGAGTGTTTCAAAACTGCTCTTTCAAAGGAAGTGTTCAACTCTGTGAGTTGGATTCATACTACACAAAGCAGTTTCACAGAACTCTTCTGTTTAGTTTTTATGGGAAGATATTCCCGTTTCCAACGAAGGCCTGAAAGGGCTCCAAATATCCACTTGCAGATTCTGCAAAAACACAGGTTCAAAACTGCTCTATCAAAAGGAAGGCTTATCTCTCTGAGTTGAATGCACACATCATAAAGGGGTTTCTGAGAATGCTTCTGCCTTGTTTATATATGAAGATATTTCTTTTTCCACCATAGGCCTCAAAGCGCTCCAAATGAACACTTGCAAATTCTACAAAAAGAGTGTTTCATAACTGCTCTAGCAAAGGAAAGGTTCACCTCTGTGAGTTGAACACACACATCACAAAGCAGTTTGTGAGAATGCTTCGGTTTAGTTTTTATGGGAAGATATTCCCGCTTCTAACAAAGGCCTGAAAGAGCTCCAAATATCCACTTGCAGATGCTGCGAAAAGACTCTTTCCAAACTGCTCCATGAAAAAGAAGGTTCAACTCTGTGAGTTGAATGCACACATCATAAAGAAGTTTCAAAGAATGCTTCTGTCTAGGTTTTATGTGAAGATATTTCTTTTTCCACCATAGGCCTCAAAGCGCTCCAAATGAACACTTGCAGATTCTACAAAAAGAGTGTTTCATAACTGCTCTAGCAAAGGAAAGGTTCACCTCTGTGAGTTGAACACACACATCACAAAGCAGTTTGTGAGAATGCTTCTGTCCAGTTTTAATGGGAAGATATTCCCGCTTCTAACAAAGGCCTGAAAGAGCTCCAAATATCCACTTGCAGATGCTGCAAAAAGACTCTTTCCAAACTGCTCCATGAAAAGCAATGTTCAACTCTGTGAGTTGAATGCACACATCATAAAGAAGTTTCAAAGAATGCTTCTGTCTAGGTTTTATGTGAAGATATTTCCTTTTCCACCATAGGCCTCAAAGCGCTCCAAACGAACACTTGCAGATTCTACAAAAAGAGTGTTTCAAAACTGCTCTTTGAAAGGAAGTGTTCAACTCTGTGAGTTGGATTCATACTACACAAAGCAGTTTCACAGAACTCTTCTGTTTAGTTTTTAATGGAAGATATTCCCGTTTCCAACGAAGGCCTGAAAGGGCTCCAAATATCCACTTGCAGATTCTGCAAAAACACAGTTTCAAAACTGCTCTATCAAAAGGAATGCTTATCTCTCTGAGTTGAATGCACACATCATAAAGAGCTTTCTGAGAATGCTTCTGCCTTGTTTATATATGAAGATATTTCTTTTTCCACCATAGGCCTCAAATCGCTCCAAATGAACACTTGCAGATTCTACAAAAAGAGTGTTTCATAACTGCTCTAGCAAAGGAAAGGTTCACCTCTGTGAGTTGAACACACACATCACAAAGCAGTTTGTGAGAATGCTTCTGTCCAGTTTTTATGGGAAGATATTCCCGCTTCTAACAAAGGCCTGAAAGAGCTCCAAATATCCACTTGCAGATGCTGCAAAAAGACTCTTTCCAAACTGCTCCATGAAAAGGAATGTTCAACTCTGTGAGTTGAATGCACACATCATAAAGAAGTTTCAAAGAATGCTTCTGTCTAGGTATTATGTGACGATATTTCCTTTTCCACCATAGGCCTCAAAGCGCTCCAAATGAACACATGTAGATTCTACAAAAAGAGTGTTTAAAAGCTGCGCTTTCAAAAGAAGTGTTCAACTCTGTGAGTTGGATTCATACTTCACAAAGCAGTTTCACAGAACGTTTCTGTTTCGTTTTTATGGGAAGATATTCCCGTTTGCAACGAAGGCCTGAAAGGGCTCTAAGTATCCACTTGCAGATTCTGCCAAAACACAGTTTCAAAACTGCTCTATCAAAAGGAAGGCTTATCTCTCCGAGTTGAATGCACACATCATAAAGAGGTTTCTGAGAATGCTTCTGCCTGGTTTATATGTGAAGATATTTCCTTTTCCACCATAGGCCTCAAAGCGCTCCAAACGAACACTTGCAGATTCTACAAAAAGAGTGTTTCAAAACTGCTCTTTCAAAAGAAGTGTTCAACTCTGTGAGTTGGATTCATACTACACAAAGCAGTTTCACAGAACTCTTCTGTTTAGTTTTTATGGGAAGATATTCCCGTTTCCAACGAAGGCCTGAAAGGGCTCCAAATATCCACTTGCAGATTCTGCAAAAACACAGTTTCAAAACTGCTCTATCAAAAGGAAGGCTTATCTCTCTGAGTTGAATGCACACATCATAAAGAGCTTTCTGAGAATGCTTCTGCCTTGTTTATATATGAAGATATTTCTTTTTCCACCATAGGCCTCAAATCGCTCCAAATGAACACTTGCAGATTCTACAAAAAGAGTGTTTCATAACTGCTCTAGCAAAGGAAAGGTTCACCTCTGTGAGTTGAACACACACATCACAAAGCAGTTTGTGAGAATGCTTCTGTCCAGTTTTTATGGGAAGATATTCCCGCTTCTAACAAAGGCCTGAAAGAGCTCCAAATATCCACTTGCAGATGCTGCAAAAAGACTCTTTCCAAACTGCTCCATGAAAAGGAAGGTTCAACTCTGTGAGTTGAATGCACACATCATAAAGAAGTTTCAAAGAATGCTTCTGTCTAGGTATTATGTGACGATATTTCCTTTTCCACCATAGGCCTCAAAGCGCTCCAAATGAACACATGTAGATTCTACAAAAAGAGTGTTTCAAAGCTGCTCTTTCAAAAGAAGTGTTCAACTCTGTGAGTTGGATTCATACTTCACAAAGCAGTTTCACAGAACGTTTCTGTTTCGTTTTTATGGGAAGATATTCCCGTTTGCAACGAAGGCCTGAAAGGGCTCTAAGTATCCACTTGCAGATTCTGCCAAAACACAGTTTCAAAACTGCTCTATCAAAAGGAAGGCTTATCTCTCCGAGTTGAATGCACACATCATAAAGAGGTTTCTGAGAATGCTTCTGCCTGGTTTATATGTGAAGATATTTCCTTTTCCACCATAGGCCTCAAAGCGCTCCAAACGAACACTTGCAGATTCTACAAAAAGAGTGTTTCAAAACTGCTCTTTCAAAGGAAGTGTTCAACTCTGTGAGTTGGATTCATACTACACAAAGCAGTTTCACAGAACTCTTCTGTTTAGGTTTTATGGGAAGATATTCCCGTTTCCAACGAAGGCCTGAAAGGGCTCCAAATATCCACTTGCAGATTCTGCAAAAATACAGTTTCAAAACTGCTCTATCAAAAGGAAGGCTTATCTCTCTGAGTTGAATGCACACATCATAAAGAGCTTTCTGAGAATGCTTCTGCCTTGTTTATATATGAAGATATTTCTTTTTCCACCATAGGCCTCAAATCGCTCCAAATGAACACTTGCAGATTCTACAAAAAGAGTGTTTCATAACTGCTCTAGCAAAGGAAAGGTTCACCTCTGTGAGTTGAACACACACATCTCAAAGCAGTTTGTGAGAATGCTTCGGTTTAGTTTTTATGGGAAGATATTCCCGCTTCTAGCAAAGGCCTGAAAGAGCTCCAAATATCCACTTGCAGATGCTGCAAAAAGACTCTTTCCAAACTGCTCCATGAAAAAGAAGGTTCAACTCTGTGAGTTGAATGCACACATCATAAAGAAGCTTCAAAGAATGCTTCTGTCTAGGTTTTATGTGAAGATATTTCTTTTTCCAACATAGGCCTCAAAGCGCTCCAAATGAACACTTGCAGATTCTACAAAAAGAGTGTTTCATAACTGCTCTAGCAAAGGAAATGTTCACCTCTGTGAGTTGAACACACACATCACAAAGCAGTTTGTGAGAATGCTTCTGTCCAGTTTTTATGGGAAGATATTCCCGCTTCTAACAAAGGCCTGAAAGAGCTCCAAATATCCACTTGCAGATGCTGCAAAAAGACTCTTTCCAAACTGCTCCATGAAAAGCAATGTTCAACTCTGTGAGTTCAATGCACACATCATAAAGAAGTTTCAAAGAATGCTTCTGTCTAGGTTTTATGTGAAGATATTTCCTTTTCCACCATAGGCCTCAAAGCGCTCCAAATGAACACTTGCAGATTCTACAAAAAGAGTGTTTCAAAGCTGCTCTTTCAAAAGAAGTGTTCAACTCTGTGAGTTGGATTCATACTTCACAAAGGAGTTTCACAGAACGCTTCTGTTTAGTTTTTATGGGAAGATATTCCCGTTTCAAACGAAGGCCTGAAAGGGCTCCAAATATACACTTGCAGATTCTGCAAAAACACAGTTGCAAAACTGCTCTATCAAAAGGAAGGCTTATCTCTCCGAGTTGAATGCACACATCATAAAGAGGTTTCTGAGAATGCTTCTGCCTGGATTATATGTGAAGATATTTCCTTTTCCACCGTAGGCCTCAAAGCGCTCCAAACGAACACTTGCAGATTCTACAAAAAGAGTGTTTCAAAACTGCTCTTTGAAAGGAAGTGTTCAACTCTGTGAGTTGGATTCATACTACACAAAGCAGTTTCACAGAACTCTTCTGTTTAGTTTTTAATGGAAGATAATCCCGTTTCCAACGAAGGCCTGAAAGGGCTCCAAATATCCACTTGCAGATTCTGCAAAAACACAGTTTCAAAACTGCTCTATCAAAAGGAAGGCTTATCTCTCTGAGTTGAATGCACACATCATAAAGAGCTTTCTGAGAATGCTTCTGCCTTGTTTATATATGAAGATATTTCTTTTTCCACCATAGGCCTCAAAGCGCTCCAAATGAACACTTGCAGATTCTACAAAAAGGGTGTTTCATAACTGCTCTAGAAAAGGAAAGGTTCACCTCTGTGAGTTGAACACACACATCACAAAGCAGTTTGTGAGAATGCTTCTGTCCAGTTTTTATGGGAAGATATTCCCGCTTCTAACAAAGGCCTGAAAGAGCTCCAAATATCCACTTGCAGATGCTGCAAAAAGACTCTTTCCAAACTGCTCCATGAAAAGGAAGGTTCAACTCTGTGAGTTGAATGCACACATCATAAAGAAGTTTCAAAGAATGCTTCTGTCTAGGTATTATGTGACGATATTTCCTTTTCCACCATAGGCCTCAAAGCGCTCCAAATGAACACATGTAGATTCTACAAAAAGAGTGTTTCAAAGCTGCTCTTTCAAAAGAAGTGTTCAACTCTGTGAGTTGGATTCATACTTCACAAAGCAGTTTCACAGAACGTTTCTGTTTCGTTTTTATCAGAAGATATTCCCATTTGCAACGAAGGCCTGAAAGGGCTCCAAGTATCCACTTGCAGATTCTGCCAAAACACAGTTTCAAAACTGCTCTATCAAAAGGAAGGCTTATCTCTCCGAGTTGAATGCACACATCATAAAGAGGTTTCTGAGAATGCTTCTGCCTGGTTTATATGTGAAGATATTTCCTTTTCCACCATAGGCCTCAAAGCGCTCCAAACGAACACTTGCAGATTCTACAAAAAGAGTGTTTCAAAACTGCTCTTTCAAAAGAAGTGTTCAACTCTGTGAGTTGGATTCATACTACACAAAGCAGTTTCACAGAACTCTTCTGTTTAGTTTTTATGGGAAGATATTCCCGTTTCCAACGAAGGCCTGAAAGGGCTCCAAATATCCACTTGCAGATTCTGCAAAAACACAGGTTCAAAACTGCTCTATCAAAAGGAAGGCTTATCTCTCTGAGTTGAATGCACATATCATAAAGTGGTTTCTGAGAATGCTTCTGCCTTGTTTATATATGAAGATATTTCTTTTTCCACCATAGGCCTCAAAGCGCTCCAAATGAACACTTGCAGATTCTACAAAAAGAGTGTTTCATAACTGCTCTAGCAAAGGAAAGGTTCACCTCTGTGAGTTGAACACACACATCACAAAGCAGTTTGTGAGAATGCTTCGGTTTAGTTTTTATGGGAAGATATTCCCGCTTCTAACAAAGGCCTGAAAGAGCTCCAAATATCCACTTGCAGATGCTGCAAAAAGACTCTTTCCAAACTGCTCCATGAAAAAGAAGGTTCAACTCTGTGAGTTGAATGCACACATCATAAAGAAGTTTCAAAGAATGCTTCTGTCTAGGTTTTATGTGAAGATATTTCTTTTTCCACCATAGGCCTCAAAGCGCTCCAAATGAACACTTGCAGATTCTACAAAAAGAGTGTTTCATAACTGCTCTAGCAAAGGAAAGGTTCACCTCTGTGAGTTGAACACACACATCACAAAGCAGTTTGTGAGAATGCTTCTGTCCAGTTTTAATGGGAAGATATTCCCGCTTCTAACAAAGGCCTGAAAGAGCTCCAAATATCCACTTGCAGATGCTGCAAAAAGACTCTTTCCAAACTGCTCCATGAAAAGCAATGTTCAACTCTGTGAATTGAATGCACACATCATAAAGAAGTTTCAAAGAATGCTTCTGTCTAGGTTTTATGTGAAGATATTTCCTTTTCCACCATAGGCCTCAAAGCGCTCCAAACGAACACTTGCAGATTCTACAAAAAGAGTGTTTCAAAACTGCTCTTTGAAAGGAAGTGTTCAACTCTGTGAGTTGGATTCATACTACACAAAGCAGTTTCACAGAACTCTTCTGTTTAGTTTTTAATGGAAGATATTCCCGTTTCCAACGAAGGCCTGAAAGGGCTCCAAATATCCACTTGCAGATTCTGCAAAAACACAGTTTCAAAACTGCTCTATCAAAAGGAAGGCTTATCTCTCTGAGTTGAATGCACACATCATAAAGAGCTTTCTGAGAATGCTTCTGCCTTGTTTATATATGAAGATATTTCTTTTTCCACCATAGGCCTCAAATCGCTCCAAATGAACACTTGCAGATTCTACAAAAAGAGTGTTTCATAACTGCTCTAGCAAAGGAAAGGTTCACCTCTGTGAGTTGAACACACACATCACAAAGCAGTTTGTGAGAATGCTTCTGTCCAGTTTTTATGGGAAGATATTCCCGCTTCTAACAAAGGCCTGAAAGAGCTCCAAATATCCACTTGCAGATGCTGCAAAAAGACTCTTTCCAAACTGCTCCATGAAAAGGAAAGTTCAACTCTGTGAGTTGAATGCACACATCATAAAGAAGTTTCAAAGAATGCTTCTGTCTAGGTATTATGTGACGATATTTCCTTTTCCACCATAGGCCTCAAAGCGCTCCAAATGAACACATGTAGATTCTACAAAAAGAGTGTTTATAAGCTGCGCTTTCAAAAGAAGTGTTCAACTCTGTGAGTTGGATTCATACTTCACAAAGCAGTTTCACAGAACGTTTCTGTTTCGTTTTTATGGGAAGATATTCCCGTTTGCAACGAAGGCCTGAAAGGGCTCTAAGTATCCACTTGCAGATTCTGCCAAAACACAGTTTCAAAACTGCTCTATCAAAAGGAAGGCTTATCTCTCCGAGTTGAATGCACACATCATAAAGAGGTTTCTGAGAATGCTTCTGCCTGGTTTATATGTGAAGATATTTCCTTTTCCACCATAGGCCTCAAAGCGCTCCAAACGAACACTTGCAGATTCTACAAAAAGAGTGTTTCAAAACTGCTCTTTCAAAAGAAGTGTTCAACTCTGTGAGTTGGATTCATACTACACAAAGCAGTTTCACAGAACTCTTCTGTTTAGTTTTTATGGGAAGATATTCCCGTTTCCAACGAAGGCCTGAAAGGGCTCCAAATATCCACTTGCAGATTCTGCAAAAACACAGTTTCAAAACTGCTCTATCAAAAGGAAGGCTTATCTCTCTGAGTTGAATGCACACATCATAAAGAGCTTTCTGAGAATGCTTCTGCCTTGTTTATATATGAAGATATTTCTTTTTCCACCATAGGCCTCAAATCGCTCCAAATGAACACTTGCAGATTCTACAAAAAGAGTGTTTCATAACTGCTCTAGCAAAGGAAAGGTTCACCTCTGTGAGTTGAACACACACATCACAAAGCAGTTTGTGAGAATGCTTCTGTCCAGTTTTTATGGGAAGATATTCCCGCTTCTAACAAAGGCCTGAAAGAGCTCCAAATATCCACTTGCAGATGCTGCAAAAAGACTCTTTCCAAACTGCTCCATGAAAAGGAAGGTTCAACTCTGTGAGTTGAATGCACACATCATAAAGAAGTTTCAAAGAATGCTTCTGTCTAGGTATTATGTGACGATATTTCCTTTTCCACCATAGGCCTCAAAGCGCTCCAAATGAACACATGTAGATTCTACAAAAAGAGTGTTTCAAAGCTGCTCTTTCAAAAGAAGTGTTCAACTCTGTGAGTTGGATTCATACTTCACAAAGCAGTTTCACAGAACGTTTCTGTTTCGTTTTTATGGGAAGATATTCCCGTTTGCAACGAAGGCCTGAAAGGGCTCTAAGTATCCACTTGCAGATTCTGCCAAAACACAGTTTCAAAACTGCTCTATCAAAAGGAAGGCTTATCTCTCCGAGTTGAATGCACACATCATAAAGAGGTTTCTGAGAATGCTTCTGCCTGGTTTATATGTGAAGATATTTCCTTTTCCACCATAGGCCTCAAAGCGCTCCAAACGAACACTTGCAGATTCTACAAAAAGAGTGTTTCAAAACTGCTCTTTCAAAGGAAGTGTTCAACTCTGTGAGTTGGATTCATACTACACAAAGCAGTTTCACAGAACTCTTCTGTTTAGTTTTTATGGGAAGATATTCCCGTTTCCAACGAAGGCCTGAAAGGGCTCCAAATATCCACTTGCAGATTCTGCAAAAATACAGTTTCAAAACTGCTCTATCAAAAGGAAGGCTTATCTCTCTGAGTTGAATGCACACATCATAAAGAGCTTTCTGAGAATGCTTCTGCCTTGTTTATATATGAGGATATTTCTTTTTCCACCATAGGCCTCAAATCGCTCCAAATGAACACTTGCAGATTCTACAAAAAGAGTGTTTCATAACTGCTCTAGCAAAGGAAAGGTTCACCTCTGTGAGTTGAACACACACATCTCAAAGCAGTTTGTGAGAATGCTTCGGTTTAGTTTTTATGGGAAGATATTCCCGCTTCTAGCAAAGGCCTGAAAGAGCTCCAAATATCCACTTGCAGATGCTGCAAAAAGACTCTTTCCAAACTGCTCCATGAAAAAGAAGGTTCAACTCTGTGAGTTGAATGCACACATCATAAAGAAGTTTCAAAGAATGCTTCTGTCTAGGTTTTATGTGAAGATATTTCTTTTTCCAACATAGGCCTCAAAGCGCTCCAAATGAACACTTGCAGATTCTACAAAAAGAGTGTTTCATAACTGCTCTAGCAAAGGAAAGGTTCACCTCTGTGAGTTGAACACACACATCACAAAGCAGTTTGTGAGAATGCTTCTGTCCAGTTTTAATGGGAAGATATTCCCGCTTCTAACAAAGGCCTGAAAGAGCTCCAAATATCCACTTGCAGATGCTGCAAAAAGACTCTTTCCAAACTGCTCCATGAAAAGGAATGTTCATCTCTGTGAGTTGAATGCACACATCATAAAGAAGTTTCAAAGAATGCTTCTGTCTAGGTTTTATGTGAAGATATTTCCCTTTCCACCATAGGCCTCAAAGCGCTCCAAATGAACACTTGCAGATTCTACAAAAAGAGTGTTTCAAAGCTGCTCTTTCAAAAGAAGTGTTCAACTCTGTGAGTTGGATTCATACTTCACAAAGCAGTTTCACAGAACGTTTCTGTTTCGTTTTTATGGGAAGATATTCCCGTTTGCAACCAAAGCCTGAAAGGGCTCTAAGTATCCACTTGCAGATTCTGCCAAAACACACTTTCATAACTGCTCTATCAAAAGGAAGGCTTATCTCTCCGAGTTGAATGCACACATCATAAAGAGGTTTCTGAGAATGCTTCTGCCTGGTTTATATGTGAAGATATTTCCTTTTCCACCATAGGCCTCAAAGCGCTCCAAACGAACACTTGCAGATTCTACAAAAAGAGTGTTTCAAAACTGCTCTTTCAAAGGAAGTGTTCAACTCTGTGAGTTGGATTCATACTACACAAAGCAGTTTCACAGAACTCTTCTGTTTAGTTTTTATGGGAAGATATTCCCGTTTCCAACGAAGGCCTGAAAGGGCTCCAAATATCCACTTGCAGATTCTGCAAAAACACAGGTTCAAAACTGCTCTATCAAAAGGAAGGCTTATCTCTCTGAGTTGAATGCACACATCATAAAGGGGTTTCTGAGAATGCTTCTGCCTTGTTTATATATGAAGATATTTCTTTTTCCACCATAGGCCTCAAAGCGCTCCAAATGAACACTTGCAAATTCTACAAAAAGAGTGTTTCATAACTGCTCTAGCAAAGGAAAGGTTCACCTCTGTGAGTTGAACACACACATCACAAAGCAGTTTGTGAGAATGCTTCGGTTTAGTTTTTATGGGAAGATATTCCCGCTTCTAACAAAGGCCTGAAAGAGCTCCAAATATCCACTTGCAGATGCTGCAAAAAGACTCTTTCCAAACTGCTCCATGAAAAAGAAGGTTCAACTCTGTGAGTTGAATGCACACATCATAAAGAAGTTTCAAAGAATGCTTCTCTCTAGGTTTTATGTGAAGATATTTCTTTTTCCACCATAGGCCTCAAAGCGCTCCAAATGAACACTTGCAGATTCTACAAAAAGAGTGTTTCATAACTGCTCTAGCAAAGGAAAGGTTCACCTCTGTGAGTTGAACACACACATCACAAAGCAGTTTGTGAGAATGCTTCTGTCCAGTTTTAATGGGAAGATATTCCCGCTTCTAACAAAGGCCTGAAAGAGCTCCAAATATCCACTTGCAGATGCTGCAAAAAGACTCTTTCCAAACTGCTCCATGAAAAGCAATGTTCAACTCTGTGAGTTGAATGCACACATCATAAAGAAGTTTCAAAGAATGCTTCTGTCTAGGTTTTATGTGAAGATATTTCCTTTTCCACCATAGGCCTCAAAGCGCTCCAAACGAACACTTGCAGATTCTACAAAAAGAGTGTTTCAAAACTGCTCTTTGAAAGGAAGTGTTCAACTCTGTGAGTTGGATTCATACTACACAAAGCAGTTTCACAGAACTCTTCTGTTTAGTTTTTAATGGAAGATATTCCCGTTTCCAACGAAGGCCTGAAAGGGCTCCAAATATCCACTTGCAGATTCTGCAAAAACACAGTTTCAAAACTGCTCTATCAAAAGGAATGCTTATCTCTCTGAGTTGAATGCACACATCATAAAGAGCTTTCTGAGAATGCTTCTGCCTTGTTTATATATGAAGATATTTCTTTTTCCACCATAGGCCTCAAATCGCTCCAAATGAACACTTGCAGATTCTACAAAAAGAGTGTTTCATAACTGCTCTAGCAAAGGAAAGGTTCACCTCTGTGAGTTGAACACACACATCACAAAGCAGTTTGTGAGAATGCTTCTGTCCAGTTTTTATGGGAAGATATTCCCGCTTCTAACAAAGTCCTGAAAGAGCTCCAAATATCCACTTGCAGATGCTGCAAAAAGACTCTTTCCAAACTGCTCCATGAAAAGGAATGTTCAACTCTGTGAGTTGAATGCACACATCATAAAGAAGTTTCAAAGAATGCTTCTGTCTAGGTATTATGTGACGATATTTCCTTTTCCACCATAGGCCTCAAAGCGCTCCAAATGAACACATGTAGATTCTACAAAAAGAGTGTTTAAAAGCTGCGCTTTCAAAAGAAGTGTTCAACTCTGTGAGTTGGATTCATACTTCACAAAGCAGTTTCACAGAACGTTTCTGTTTCGTTTTTATGGGAAGATATTCCCGTTTGCAACGAAGGCCTGAAAGGGCTCTAAGTATCCACTTGCAGATTCTGCCAAAACACAGTTTCAAAACTGCTCTATCAAAAGGAAGGCTTATCTCTCCGAGTTGAATGCACACATCATAAAGAGGTTTCTGAGAATGCTTCTGCCTGGTTTATATGTGAAGATATTTCCTTTTCCACCATAGGCCTCAAAGCGCTCCAAACGAACACTTGCAGATTCTACAAAAAGAGTGTTTCAAAACTGCTCTTTCAAAAGAAGTGTTCAACTCTGTGAGTTGGATTCATACTACACAAAGCAGTTTCACAGAACTCTTCTGTTTAGTTTTTATGGGAAGATATTCCCGTTTCCAACGAAGGCCTGAAAGGGCTCCAAATATCCACTTGCAGATTCTGCAAAAACACAGTTTCAAAACTGCTCTATCAAAAGGAAGGCTTATCTCTCTGAGTTGAATGCACACATCATAAAGAGCTTTCTGAGAATGCTTCTGCCTTGTTTATATATGAAGATATTTCTTTTTCCACCATAGGCCTCAAATCGCTCCAAATGAACACTTGCAGATTCTACAAAAAGAGTGTTTCATAACTGCTCTAGCAAAGGAAAGGTTCACCTCTGTGAGTTGAACACACACATCACAAAGCAGTTTGTGAGAATGCTTCTGTCCAGTTTTTATGGGAAGATATTCCCGCTTCTAACAAAGGCCTGAAAGAGCTCCAAATATCCACTTGCAGATGCTGCAAAAAGACTCTTTCCAAACTGCTCCATGAAAAGGAAGGTTCAACTCTGTGAGTTGAATGCACACATCATAAAGAAGTTTCAAAGAATGCTTCTGTCTAGGTATTATGTGACGATATTTCCTTTTCCACCATAGGCCTCAAAGCGCTCCAAATGAACACATGTAGATTCTACAAAAAGAGTGTTTCAAAGCTGCTCTTTCAAAAGAAGTGTTCAACTCTGTGAGTTGGATTCATACTTCACAAAGCAGTTTCACAGAACGTTTCTGTTTCGTTTTTATGGGAAGATATTCCCGTTTGCAACGAAGGCCTGAAAGGGCTCTAAGTATCCACTTGCAGATTCTGCCAAAACACAGTTTCAAAACTGCTCTATCAAAAGGAAGGCTTATCTCTCCGAGTTGAATGCACACATCATAAAGAGGTTTCTGAGAATGCTTCTGCCTGGTTTATATGTGAAGATATTTCCTTTTCCACCATAGGCCTCAAAGCGCTCCAAACGAACACTTGCAGATTCTACAAAAAGAGTGTTTCAAAACTGCTCTTTCAAAGGAAGTGTTCAACTCTGTGAGTTGGATTCATACTACACAAAGCAGTTTCACAGAACTCTTCTGTTTAGGTTTTATGGGAAGATATTCCCGTTTCCAACGAAGGCCTGAAAGGGCTCCAAATATCCACTTGCAGATTCTGCAAAAATACAGTTTCAAAACTGCTCTATCAAAAGGAAGGCTTATCTCTCTGAGTTGAATGCACACATCATAAAGAGCTTTCTGAGAATGCTTCTGCCTTGTTTATATATGAAGATATTTCTTTTTCCACCATAGGCCTCAAATCGCTCCAAATGAACACTTGCAGATTCTACAAAAAGAGTGTTTCATAACTGCTCTAGCAAAGGAAAGGTTCACCTCTGTGAGTTGAACACACACATCTCAAAGCAGTTTGTGAGAATGCTTCGGTTTAGTTTTTATGGGAAGATATTCCCGCTTCTAGCAAAGGCCTGAAAGAGCTCCAAATATCCACTTGCAGATGCTGCAAAAAGACTCTTTCCAAACTGCTCCATGAAAAAGAAGGTTCAACTCTGTGAGTTGAATGCACACATCATAAAGAAGCTTCAAAGAATGCTTCTGTCTAGGTTTTATGTGAAGATATTTCTTTTTCCAACATAGGCCTCAAAGCGCTCCAAATGAACACTTGCAGATTCTACAAAAAGAGTGTTTCATAACTGCTCTAGCAAAGGAAATGTTCACCTCTGTGAGTTGAACACACACATCACAAAGCAGTTTGTGAGAATGCTTCTGTCCAGTTTTTATGGGAAGATATTCCCGCTTCTAACAAAGGCCTGAAAGAGCTCCAAATATCCACTTGCAGATGCTGCAAAAAGACTCTTTCCAAACTGCTCCATGAAAAGCAATGTTCAACTCTGTGAGTTCAATGCACACATCATAAAGAAGTTTCAAAGAATGCTTCTGTCTAGGTTTTATGTGAAGATATTTCCTTTTCCACCATAGGCCTCAAAGCGCTCCAAATGAACACTTGCAGATTCTACAAAAAGAGTGTTTCAAAGCTGCTCTTTCAAAAGAAGTGTTCAACTCTGTGAGTTGGATTCATACTTCACAAAGGAGTTTCACAGAACGCTTCTGTTTAGTTTTTATGGGAAGATATTCCCGTTTCAAACGAAGGCCTGAAAGGGCTCCAAATATACACTTGCAGATTCTGCAAAAACACAGTTGCAAAACTGCTCTATCAAAAGGAAGGCTTATCTCTCCGAGTTGAATGCACACATCATAAAGAGGTTTCTGAGAATGCTTCTGCCTGGATTATATGTGAAGATATTTCCTTTTCCACCGTAGGCCTCAAAGCGCTCCAAACGAACACTTGCAGATTCTACAAAAAGAGTGTTTCAAAACTGCTCTTTGAAAGGAAGTGTTCAACTCTGTGAGTTGGATTCATACTACACAAAGCAGTTTCACAGAACTCTTCTGTTTAGTTTTTAATGGAAGATATTCCCGTTTCCAACGAAGGCCTGAAAGGGCTCCAAATATCCACTTGCAGATTCTGCAAAAACACAGTTTCAAAACTGCTCTATCAAAAGGAAGGCTTATCTCTCTGAGTTGAATGCACACATCATAAAGAGCTTTCTGAGAATGCTTCTGCCTTGTTTATATATGAAGATATTTCTTTTTCCACCATAGGCCTCAAAGCGCTCCAAATGAACACTTGCAGATTCTACAAAAAGGGTGTTTCATAACTGCTCTAGCAAAGGAAAGGTTCACCTCTGTGAGTTGAACACACACATCACAAAGCAGTTTGTGAGAATGCTTCTGTCCAGTTTTTATGGGAAGATATTCCCGCTTCTAACAAAGGCCTGAAAGAGCTCCAAATATCCACTTGCAGATGCTGCAAAAAGACTCTTTCCAAACTGCTCCATGAAAAGGAAGGTTCAACTCGGTGAGTTGAATGCACACATCATAAAGAAGTTTCAAAGAATGCTTCTGTCTAGGTATTATGTGACGATATTTCCTTTTCCACCATAGGCCTCAAAGCGCTCCAAATGAACACATGTAGATTCTACAAAAAGAGTGTTTCAAAGCTGCTCTTTCAAAAGAAGTGTTCAACTCTGTGAGTTGGATTCATACTTCACAAAGCAGTTTCACAGAACGTTTCTGTTTCGTTTTTATCAGAAGATATTCCCATTTGCAACGAAGGCCTGAAAGGGCTCCAAGTATCCACTTGCAGATTCTGCCAAAACACAGTTTCAAAACTGCTCTATCAAAAGGAAGGCTTATCTCTCCGAGTTGAATGCACACATCATAAAGAGGTTTCTGAGAATGCTTCTGCCTGGTTTATATGTGAAGATATTTCCTTTTCCACCATAGGCCTCAAAGCGCTCCAAACGAACACTTGCAGATTCTACAAAAAGAGTGTTTCAAAACTGCTCTTTCAAAAGAAGTGTTCAACTCTGTGAGTTGGATTCATACTACACAAAGCAGTTTCACAGAACTCTTCTGTTTAGTTTTTATGGGAAGATATTCCCGTTTCCAACGAAGGCCTGAAAGGGCTCCAAATATCCACTTGCAGATTCTGCAAAAACACAGGTTCAAAACTGCTCTATCAAAAGGAAGGCTTATCTCTCTGAGTTGAATGCACATATCATAAAGGGGTTTCTGAGAATGCTTCTGCCTTGTTTATATATGAAGATATTTCTTTTTCCACCATAGGCCTCAAAGCGCTCCAAATGAACACTTGCAGATTCTACAAAAAGAGTGTTTCATAACTGCTCTAGCAAAGGAAAGGTTCACCTCTGTGAGTTGAACACACACATCACAAAGCAGTTTGTGAGAATGCTTCGGTTTAGTTTTTATGGGAAGATATTCCCGCTTCTAACAAAGGCCTGAAAGAGCTCCAAATATCCACTTGCAGATGCTGCAAAAAGACTCTTTCCAAACTGCTCCATGAAAAAGAAGGTTCAACTCTGTGAGTTGAATGCACACATCATAAAGAAGTTTCAAAGAATGCTTCTGTCTAGGTTTTATGTGAAGATATTTCTTTTTCCACCATAGGCCTCAAAGCGCTCCAAATGAACACTTGCAGATTCTACAAAAAGAGTGTTTCATAACTGCTCTAGCAAAGGAAAGGTTCACCTCTGTGAGTTGAACACACACATCACAAAGCAGTTTGTGAGAATGCTTCTGTCCAGTTTTAATGGGAAGATATTCCCGCTTCTAACAAAGGCCTGAAAGAGCTCCAAATATCCACTTGCAGATGCTGCAAAAAGACTCTTTCCAAACTGCTCCATGAAAAGCAATGTTCAACTCTGTGAATTGAATGCACACATCATAAAGAAGTTTCAAAGAATGCTTCTGTCTAGGTTTTATGTGAAGATATTTCCTTTTCCACCATAGGCCTCAAAGCGCTCCAAACGAACACTTGCAGATTCTACAAAAAGAGTGTTTCAAAACTGCTCTTTGAAAGGAAGTGTTCAACTCTGTGAGTTGGATTCATACTACACAAAGCAGTTTCACAGAACTCTTCTGTTTAGTTTTTAATGGAAGATATTCCCGTTTCCAACGAAGGCCTGAAAGGGCTCCAAATATCCACTTGCAGATTCTGCAAAAACACAGTTTCAAAACTGCTCTATCAAAAGGAAGGCTTATCTCTCTGAGTTGAATGCACACATCATAAAGAGCTTTCTGAGAATGCTTCTGCCTTGTTTATATATGAAGATATTTCTTTTTCCACCATAGGCCTCAAATCGCTCCAAATGAACACTTGCAGATTCTACAAAAAGAGTGTTTCATAACTGCTCTAGCAAAGGAAAAGTTCACCTCTGTGAGTTGAACACACACATCACAAAGCAGTTTGTGAGAATGCTTCTGTCCAGTTTTTATGGGAAGATATTCCCGCTTCTAACAAAGGCCTGAAAGAGCTCCAAATATCCACTTGCAGATGCTGCAAAAAGACTCTTTCCAAACTGCTCCATGAAAAGGAAAGTTCAACTCTGTGAGTTGAATGCACACATCATAAAGAAGTTTCAAAGAATGCTTCTGTCTAGGTATTATGTGACGATATTTCCTTTTCCACCATAGGCCTCAAAGCGCTCCAAATGAACACATGTAGATTCTACAAAAAGAGTGTTTATAAGCTGCGCTTTCAAAAGAAGTGTTCAACTCTGTGAGTTGGATTCATACTTCACAAAGCAGTTTCACAGAACGTTTCTGTTTCGTTTTTATGGGAAGATATTCCCGTTTGCAACGAAGGCCTGAAAGGGCTCTAAGTATCCACTTGCAGATTCTGCCAAAACACAGTTTCAAAACTGCTCTATCAAAAGGAAGGCTTATCTCTCCGAGTTGAATGCACACATCATAAAGAGGTTTCTGAGAATGCTTCTGCCTGGTTTATATGTGAAGATATTTCCTTTTCCACCATAGGCCTCAAAGCGCTCCAAACGAACACTTGCAGATTCTACAAAAAGAGTGTTTCAAAACTGCTCTTTCAAAAGAAGTGTTCAACTCTGTGAGTTGGATTCATACTACACAAAGCAGTTTCACAGAACTCTTCTGTTTAGTTTTTATGGGAAGATATTCCCGTTTCCAACGAAGGCCTGAAAGGGCTCCAAATATCCACTTGCAGATTCTGCAAAAACACAGTTTCAAAACTGCTCTATCAAAAGGAAGGCTTATCTCTCTGAGTTGAATGCACACATCATAAAGAGCTTTCTGAGAATGCTTCTGCCTTGTTTATATATGAAGATATTTCTTTTTCCACCATAGGCCTCAAATCGCTCCAAATGAACACTTGCAGATTCTACAAAAAGAGTGTTTCATAACTGCTCTAGCAAAGGAAAGGTTCACCTCTGTGAGTTGAACACACACATCACAAAGCAGTTTGTGAGAATGCTTCTGTCCAGTTTTTATGGGAAGATATTCCCGCTTCTAACAAAGGCCTGAAAGAGCTCCAAATATCCACTTGCAGATGCTGCAAAAAGACTCTTTCCAAACTGCTCCATGAAAAGGAAGGTTCAACTCTGTGAGTTGAATGCACACATCATAAAGAAGTTTCAAAGAATGCTTCTGTCTAGGTATTATGTGACGATATTTCCTTTTCCACCATAGGCCTCAAAGCGCTCCAAATGAACACATGTAGATTCTACAAAAAGAGTGTTTCAAAGCTGCTCTTTCAAAAGAAGTGTTCAACTCTGTGAGTTGGATTCATACTTCACAAAGCAGTTTCACAGAACGTTTCTGTTTCGTTTTTATGGGAAGATATTCCCGTTTGCAACGAAGGCCTGAAAGGGCTCTAAGTATCCACTTGCAGATTCTGCCAAAACACAGTTTCAAAACTGCTCTATCAAAAGGAAGGCTTATCTCTCCGAGTTGAATGCACACATCATAAAGAGGTTTCTGAGAATGCTTCTGCCTGGTTTATATGTGAAGATATTTCCTTTTCCACCATAGGCCTCAAAGCGCTCCAAACGAACACTTGCAGATTCTACAAAAAGAGTGTTTCAAAACTGCTCTTTCAAAGGAAGTGTTCAACTCTGTGAGTTGGATTCATACTACACAAAGCAGTTTCACAGAACTCTTCTGTTTAGTTTTTATGGGAAGATATTCCCGTTTCCAACGAAGGCCTGAAAGGGCTCCAAATATCCACTTGCAGATTCTGCAAAAATACAGTTTCAAAACTGCTCTATCAAAAGGAAGGCTTATCTCTCTGAGTTGAATGCACACATCATAAAGAGCTTTCTGAGAATGCTTCTGCCTTGTTTATATATGAGGATATTTCTTTTTCCACCATAGGCCTCAAATCGCTCCAAATGAACACTTGCAGATTCTACAAAAAGAGTGTTTCATAACTGCTCTAGCAAAGGAAAGGTTCACCTCTGTGAGTTGAACACACACATCTCAAAGCAGTTTGTGAGAATGCTTCGGTTTAGTTTTTATGGGAAGATATTCCCGCTTCTAGCAAAGGCCTGAAAGAGCTCCAAATATCCACTTGCAGATGCTGCAAAAAGACTCTTTCCAAACTGCTCCATGAAAAAGAAGGTTCAACTCTGTGAGTTGAATGCACACATCATAAAGAAGTTTCAAAGAATGCTTCTGTCTAGGTTTTATGTGAAGATATTTCTTTTTCCAACATAGGCCTCAAAGCGCTCCAAATGAACACTTGCAGATTCTACAAAAAGAGTGTTTCATAACTGCTCTAGCAAAGGAAAGGTTCACCTCTGTGAGTTGAACACACACATCACAAAGCAGTTTGTGAGAATGCTTCTGTCCAGTTTTAATGGGAAGATATTCCCGCTTCTAACAAAGGCCTGAAAGAGCTCCAAATATCCACTTGCAGATGCTGCAAAAAGACTCTTTCCAAACTGCTCCATGAAAAGGAATGTTCATCTCTGTGAGTTGAATGCACACATCATAAAGAAGTTTCAAAGAATGCTTCTGTCTAGGTTTTATGTGAAGATATTTCCCTTTCCACCATAGGCCTCAAAGCGCTCCAAATGAACACTTGCAGATTCTACAAAAAGAGTGTTTCAAAGCTGCTCTTTCAAAAGAAGTGTTCAACTCTGTGAGTTGGATTCATACTTCACAAAGCAGTTTCACAGAACGTTTCTGTTTCGTTTTTATGGGAAGATATTCCCGTTTGCAACCAAAGCCTGAAAGGGCTCTAAGTATCCACTTGCAGATTCTGCCAAAACACACTTTCATAACTGCTCTATCAAAAGGAAGGCTTATCTCTCCGAGTTGAATGCACACATCATAAAGAGGTTTCTGAGAATGCTTCTGCCTGGTTTATATGTGAAGATATTTCCTTTTCCACCATAGGCCTCAAAGCGCTCCAAACGAACACTTGCAGATTCTACAAAAAGAGTGTTTCAAAACTGCTCTTTCAAAGGAAGTGTTCAACTCTGTGAGTTGGATTCATACTACACAAAGCAGTTTCACAGAACTCTTCTGTTTAGTTTTTATGGGAAGATATTCCCGTTTCCAACGAAGGCCTGAAAGGGCTCCAAATATCCACTTGCAGATTCTGCAAAAACACAGGTTCAAAACTGCTCTATCAAAAGGAAGGCTTATCTCTCTGAGTTGAATGCACACATCATAAAGGGGTTTCTGAGAATGCTTCTGCCTTGTTTATATATGAAGATATTTCTTTTTCCACCATAGGCCTCAAAGCGCTCCAAATGAACACTTGCAAATTCTACAAAAAGAGTGTTTCATAACTGCTCTAGCAAAGGAAAGGTTCACCTCTGTGAGTTGAACACACACATCACAAAGCAGTTTGTGAGAATGCTTCGGTTTAGTTTTTATGGGAAGATATTCCCGCTTCTAACAAAGGCCTGAAAGAGCTCCAAATATCCACTTGCAGATGCTGCAAAAAGACTCTTTCCAAACTGCTCCATGAAAAAGAAGGTTCAACTCTGTGAGTTGAATGCACACATCATAAAGAAGTTTCAAAGAATGCTTCTGTCTAGGTTTTATGTGAAGATATTTCTTTTTCCACCATAGGCCTCAAAGCGCTCCAAATGAACACTTGCAGATTCTACAAAAAGAGTGTTTCATAACTGCTCTAGCAAAGGAAAGGTTCACCTCTGTGAGTTGAACACACACATCACAAAGCAGTTTGTGAGAATGCTTCTGTCCAGTTTTAATGGGAAGATATTCCCGCTTCTAACAAAGGCCTGAAAGAGCTCCAAATATCCACTTGCAGATGCTGCAAAAAGACTCTTTCCAAACTGCTCCATGAAAAGCAATGTTCAACTCTGTGAGTTGAATGCACACATCATAAAGAAGTTTCAAAGAATGCTTCTGTCTAGGTTTTATGTGAAGATATTTCCTTTTCCACCATAGGCCTCAAAGCGCTCCAAACGAACACTTGCAGATTCTACAAAAAGAGTGTTTCAAAACTGCTCTTTGAAAGGAAGTGTTCAACTCTGTGAGTTGGATTCATACTACACAAAGCAGTTTCACAGAACTCTTCTGTTTAGTTTTTAATGGAAGATATTCCCGTTTCCAACGAAGGCCTGAAAGGGCTCCAAATATCCACTTGCAGATTCTGCAAAAACACAGTTTCAAAACTGCTCTATCAAAAGGAATGCTTATCTCTCTGAGTTGAATGCACACATCATAAAGAGCTTTCTGAGAATGCTTCTGCCTTGTTTATATATGAAGATATTTCTTTTTCCACCATAGGCCTCAAATCGCTCCAAATGAACACTTGCAGATTCTACAAAAAGAGTGTTTCATAACTGCTCTAGCAAAGGAAAGGTTCACCTCTGTGAGTTGAACACACACATCACAAAGCAGTTTGTGAGAATGCTTCTGTCCAGTTTTTATGGGAAGATATTCCCGCTTCTAACAAAGGCCTGAAAGAGCTCCAAATATCCACTTGCAGATGCTGCAAAAAGACTCTTTCCAAACTGCTCCATGAAAAGGAATGTTCAACTCTGTGAGTTGAATGCACACATCATAAAGAAGTTTCAAAGAATGCTTCTGTCTAGGTATTATGTGACGATATTTCCTTTTCCACCATAGGCCTCAAAGCGCTCCAAATGAACACATGTAGATTCTACAAAAAGAGTGTTTAAAAGCTGCGCTTTCAAAAGAAGTGTTCAACTCTGTGAGTTGGATTCATACTTCACAAAGCAGTTTCACAGAACGTTTCTGTTTCGTTTTTATGGGAAGATATTCCCGTTTGCAACGAAGGCCTGAAAGGGCTCTAAGTATCCACTTGCAGATTCTGCCAAAACACAGTTTCAAAACTGCTCTATCAAAAGGAAGGCTTATCTCTCCGAGTTGAATGCACACATCATAAAGAGGTTTCTGAGAATGCTTCTGCCTGGTTTATATGTGAAGATATTTCCTTTTCCACCATAGGCCTCAAAGCGCTCCAAACGAACACTTGCAGATTCTACAAAAAGAGTGTTTCAAAACTGCTCTTTCAAAAGAAGTGTTCAACTCTGTGAGTTGGATTCATACTACACAAAGCAGTTTCACAGAACTCTTCTGTTTAGTTTTTATGGGAAGATATTCCCGTTTCCAACGAAGGCCTGAAAGGGCTCCAAATATCCACTTGCAGATTCTGCAAAAACACAGTTTCAAAACTGCTCTATCAAAAGGAAGGCTTATCTCTCTGAGTTGAATGCACACATCATAAAGAGCTTTCTGAGAATGCTTCTGCCTTGTTTATATATGAAGATATTTCTTTTTCCACCATAGGCCTCAAATCGCTCCAAATGAACACTTGCAGATTCTACAAAAAGAGTGTTTCATAACTGCTCTAGCAAAGGAAAGGTTCACCTCTGTGAGTTGAACACACACATCACAAAGCAGTTTGTGAGAATGCTTCTGTCCAGTTTTTATGGGAAGATATTCCCGCTTCTAACAAAGGCCTGAAAGAGCTCCAAATATCCACTTGCAGATGCTGCAAAAAGACTCTTTCCAAACTGCTCCATGAAAAGGAAGGTTCAACTCTGTGAGTTGAATGCACACATCATAAAGAAGTTTCAAAGAATGCTTCTGTCTAGGTATTATGTGACGATATTTCCTTTTCCACCATAGGCCTCAAAGCGCTCCAAATGAACACATGTAGATTCTACAAAAAGAGTGTTTCAAAGCTGCTCTTTCAAAAGAAGTGTTCAACTCTGTGAGTTGGATTCATACTTCACAAAGCAGTTTCACAGAACGTTTCTGTTTCGTTTTTATGGGAAGATATTCCCGTTTGCAACGAAGGCCTGAAAGGGCTCTAAGTATCCACTTGCAGATTCTGCCAAAACACAGTTTCAAAACTGCTCTATCAAAAGGAAGGCTTATCTCTCCGAGTTGAATGCACACATCATAAAGAGGTTTCTGAGAATGCTTCTGCCTGGTTTATATGTGAAGATATTTCCTTTTCCACCATAGGCCTCAAAGCGCTCCAAACGAACACTTGCAGATTCTACAAAAAGAGTGTTTCAAAACTGCTCTTTCAAAGGAAGTGTTCAACTCTGTGAGTTGGATTCATACTACACAAAGCAGTTTCACAGAACTCTTCTGTTTAGGTTTTATGGGAAGATATTCCCGTTTCCAACGAAGGCCTGAAAGGGCTCCAAATATCCACTTGCAGATTCTGCAAAAATACAGTTTCAAAACTGCTCTATCAAAAGGAAGGCTTATCTCTCTGAGTTGAATGCACACATCATAAAGAGCTTTCTGAGAATGCTTCTGCCTTGTTTATATATGAAGATATTTCTTTTTCCACCATAGGCCTCAAATCGCTCCAAATGAACACTTGCAGATTCTACAAAAAGAGTGTTTCATAACTGCTCTAGCAAAGGAAAGGTTCACCTCTGTGAGTTGAACACACACATCTCAAAGCAGTTTGTGAGAATGCTTCGGTTTAGTTTTTATGGGAAGATATTCCCGCTTCTAGCAAAGGCCTGAAAGAGCTCCAAATATCCACTTGCAGATGCTGCAAAAAGACTCTTTCCAAACTGCTCCATGAAAAAGAAGGTTCAACTCTGTGAGTTGAATGCACACATCATAAAGAAGCTTCAAAGAATGCTTCTGTCTAGGTTTTATGTGAAGATATTTCTTTTTCCAACATAGGCCTCAAAGCGCTCCAAATGAACACTTGCAGATTCTACAAAAAGAGTGTTTCATAACTGCTCTAGCAAAGGAAATGTTCACCTCTGTGAGTTGAACACACACATCACAAAGCAGTTTGTGAGAATGCTTCTGTCCAGTTTTTATGGGAAGATATTCCCGCTTCTAACAAAGGCCTGAAAGAGCTCCAAATATCCACTTGCAGATGCTGCAAAAAGACTCTTTCCAAACTGCTCCATGAAAAGCAATGTTCAACTCTGTGAGTTCAATGCACACATCATAAAGAAGTTTCAAAGAATGCTTCTGTCTAGGTTTTATGTGAAGATATTTCCTTTTCCACCATAGGCCTCAAAGCGCTCCAAATGAACACTTGCAGATTCTACAAAAAGAGTGTTTCAAAGCTGCTCTTTCAAAAGAAGTGTTCAACTCTGTGAGTTGCATTCATACTTCACAAAGGAGTTTCACAGAACGCTTCTGTTTAGTTTTTATGGGAAGATATTCCCGTTTCAAACGAAGGCCTGAAAGGGCTCCAAATATACACTTGCAGATTCTGCAAAAACACAGTTGCAAAACTGCTCTATCAAAAGGAAGGCTTATCTCTCCGAGTTGAATGCACACATCATAAAGAGGTTTCTGAGAATGCTTCTGCCTGGATTATATGTGAAGATATTTCCTTTTCCACCGTAGGCCTCAAAGCGCTCCAAACGAACACTTGCAGATTCTACAAAAAGAGTGTTTCAAAACTGCTCTTTGAAAGGAAGTGTTCAACTCTGTGAGTTGGATTCATACTACACAAAGCAGTTTCACAGAACTCTTCTGTTTAGTTTTTAATGGAAGATATTCCCGTTTCCAACGAAGGCCTGAAAGGGCTCCAAATATCCACTTGCAGATTCTGCAAAAACACAGTTTCAAAACTGCTCTATCAAAAGGAAGGCTTATCTCTCTGAGTTGAATGCACACATCATAAAGAGCTTTCTGAGAATGCTTCTGCCTTGTTTATATATGAAGATATTTCTTTTTCCACCATAGGCCTCAAAGCGCTCCAAATGAACACTTGCAGATTCTACAAAAAGGGTGTTTCATAACTGCTCTAGCAAAGGAAAGGTTCACCTCTGTGAGTTGAACACACACATCACAAAGCAGTTTGTGAGAATGCTTCTGTCCAGTTTTTATGGGAAGATATTCCCGCTTCTAACAAAGGCCTGAAAGAGCTCCAAATATCCACTTGCAGATGCTGCAAAAAGACTCTTTCCAAACTGCTCCATGAAAAGGAAGGTTCAACTCTGTGAGTTGAATGCACACATCATAAAGAAGTTTCAAAGAATGCTTCTGTCTAGGTATTATGTGACGATATTTCCTTTTCCACCATAGGCCTCAAAGCGCTCCAAATGAACACATGTAGATTCTACAAAAAGAGTGTTTCAAAGCTGCTCTTTCAAAAGAAGTGTTCAACTCTGTGAGTTGGATTCATACTTCACAAAGCAGTTTCACAGAACGTTTCTGTTTCGTTTTTATCAGAAGATATTCCCATTTGCAACGAAGGCCTGAAAGGGCTCCAAGTATCCACTTGCAGATTCTGCCAAAACACAGTTTCAAAACTGCTCTATCAAAAGGAAGGCTTATCTCTCCGAGTTGAATGCACACATCATAAAGAGGTTTCTGAGAATGCTTCTGCCTGGTTTATATGTGAAGATATTTCCTTTTCCACCATAGGCCTCAAAGCGCTCCAAACGAACACTTGCAGATTCTACAAAAAGAGTGTTTCAAAACTGCTCTTTCAAAAGAAGTGTTCAACTCTGTGAGTTGGATTCATACTACACAAAGCAGTTTCACAGAACTCTTCTGTTTAGTTTTTATGGGAAGATATTCCCGTTTCCAACGAAGGCCTGAAAGGGCTCCAAATATCCACTTGCAGATTCTGCAAAAACACAGGTTCAAAACTGCTCTATCAAAAGGAAGGCTTATCTCTCTGAGTTGAATGCACATATCATAAAGGGGTTTCTGAGAATGCTTCTGCCTTGTTTATATATGAAGATATTTCTTTTTCCACCATAGGCCTCAAAGCGCTCCAAATGAACACTTGCAGATTCTACAAAAAGAGTGTTTCATAACTGCTCTAGCAAAGGAAAGGTTCACCTCTGTGAGTTGAACACACACATCACAAAGCAGTTTGTGAGAATGCTTCGGTTTAGTTTTTATGGGAAGATATTCCCGCTTCTAACAAAGGCCTGAAAGAGCTCCAAATATCCACTTGCAGATGCTGCAAAAAGACTCTTTCCAAACTGCTCCATGAAAAAGAAGGTTCAACTCTGTGAGTTGAATGCACACATCATAAAGAAGTTTCAAAGAATGCTTCTGTCTAGGTTTTATGTGAAGATATTTCTTTTTCCACCATAGGCCTCAAAGCGCTCCAAATGAACACTTGCAGATTCTACAAAAAGAGTGTTTCATAACTGCTCTAGCAAAGGAAAGGTTCACCTCTGTGAGTTGAACACACACATCACAAAGCAGTTTGTGAGAATGCTTCTGTCCAGTTTTAATGGGAAGATATTCCCGCTTCTAACAAAGGCCTGAAAGAGCTCCAAATATCCACTTGCAGATGCTGCAAAAAGACTCTTTCCAAACTGCTCCATGAAAAGCAATGTTCAACTCTGTGAATTGAATGCACACATCATAAAGAAGTTTCAAAGAATGCTTCTGTCTAGGTTTTATGTGAAGATATTTCCTTTTCCACCATAGGCCTCAAAGCGCTCCAAACGAACACTTGCAGATTCTACAAAAAGAGTGTTTCAAAACTGCTCTTTGAAAGGAAGTGTTCAACTCTGTGAGTTGGATTCATACTACACAAAGCAGTTTCACAGAACTCTTCTGTTTAGTTTTTAATGGAAGATATTCCCGTTTCCAACGAAGGCCTGAAAGGGCTCCAAATATCCACTTGCAGATTCTGCAAAAACACAGTTTCAAAACTGCTCTATCAAAAGGAAGGCTTATCTCTCTGAGTTGAATGCACACATCATAAAGAGCTTTCTGAGAATGCTTCTGCCTTGTTTATATATGAAGATATTTCTTTTTCCACCATAGGCCTCATATCGCTCCAAATGAACACTTGCAGATTCTACAAAAAGAGTGTTTCATAACTGCTCTAGCAAAGGAAAGGTTCACCTCTGTGAGTTGAACACACACATCACAAAGCAGTTTGTGAGAATGCTTCTGTCCAGTTTTTATGGGAAGATATTCCCGCTTCTAACAAAGGCCTGAAAGAGCTCCAAATATCCACTTGCAGATGCTGCAAAAAGACTCTTTCCAAACTGCTCCATGAAAAGGAAAGTTCAACTCTGTGAGTTGAATGCACACATCATAAAGAAGTTTCAAAGAATGCTTCTGTCTAGGTATTATGTGACGATATTTCCTTTTCCACCATAGGCCTCAAAGCGCTCCAAATGAACACATGTAGATTCTACAAAAAGAGTGTTTATAAGCTGCGCTTTCAAAAGAAGTGTTCAACTCTGTGAGTTGGATTCATACTTCACAAAGCAGTTTCACAGAACGTTTCTGTTTCGTTTTTATGGGAAGATATTCCCGTTTGCAACGAAGGCCTGAAAGGGCTCTAAGTATCCACTTGCAGATTCTGCCAAAACACAGTTTCAAAACTGCTCTATCAAAAGGAAGGCTTATCTCTCCGAGTTGAATGCACACATCATAAAGAGGTTTCTGAGAATGCTTCTGCCTGGTTTATATGTGAAGATATTTCCTTTTCCACCATAGGCCTCAAAGCGCTCCAAACGAACACTTGCAGATTCTACAAAAAGAGTGTTTCAAAACTGCTCTTTCAAAAGAAGTGTTCAACTCTGTGAGTTGGATTCATACTACACAAAGCAGTTTCACAGAACTCTTCTGTTTAGTTTTTATGGGAAGATATTCCCGTTTCCAACGAAGGCCTGAAAGGGCTCCAAATATCCACTTGCAGATTCTGCAAAAACACAGTTTCAAAACTGCTCTATCAAAAGGAAGGCTTATCTCTCTGAGTTGAATGCACACATCATAAAGAGCTTTCTGAGAATGCTTCTGCCTTGTTTATATATGAAGATATTTCTTTTTCCACCATAGGCCTCAAATCGCTCCAAATGAACACTTGCAGATTCTACAAAAAGAGTGTTTCATAACTGCTCTAGCAAAGGAAAGGTTCACCTCTGTGAGTTGAACACACACATCACAAAGCAGTTTGTGAGAATGCTTCTGTCCAGTTTTTATGGGAAGATATTCCCGCTTCTAACAAAGGCCTGAAAGAGCTCCAAATATCCACTTGCAGATGCTGCAAAAAGACTCTTTCCAAACTGCTCCATGAAAAGGAAGGTTCAACTCTGTGAGTTGAATGCACACATCATAAAGAAGTTTCAAAGAATGCTTCTGTCTAGGTATTATGTGACGATATTTCCTTTTCCACCATAGGCCTCAAAGCGCTCCAAATGAACACATGTAGATTCTACAAAAAGAGTGTTTCAAAGCTGCTCTTTCAAAAGAAGTGTTCAACTCTGTGAGTTGGATTCATACTTCACAAAGCAGTTTCACAGAACGTTTCTGTTTCGTTTTTATGGGAAGATATTCCCGTTTGCAACGAAGGCCTGAAAGGGCTCTAAGTATCCACTTGCAGATTCTGCCAAAACACAGTTTCAAAACTGCTCTATCAAAAGGAAGGCTTATCTCTCCGAGTTGAATGCACACATCATAAAGAGGTTTCTGAGAATGCTTCTGCCTGGTTTATATGTGAAGATATTTCCTTTTCCACCATAGGCCTCAAAGCGCTCCAAACGAACACTTGCAGATTCTACAAAAAGAGTGTTTCAAAACTGCTCTTTCAAAGGAAGTGTTCAACTCTGTGAGTTGGATTCATACTACACAAAGCAGTTTCACAGAAATCTTCTGTTTAGTTTTTATGGGAAGATATTCCCGTTTCCAACGAAGGCCTGAAAGGGCTCCAAATATCCACTTGCAGATTCTGCAAAAATACAGTTTCAAAACTGCTCTATCAAAAGGAAGGCTTATCTCTCTGAGTTGAATGCACACATCATAAAGAGCTTTCTGAGAATGCTTCTGCCTTGTTTATATATGAGGATATTTCTTTTTCCACCATAGGCCTCAAATCGCTCCAAATGAACACTTGCAGATTCTACAAAAAGAGTGTTTCATAACTGCTCTAGCAAAGGAAAGGTTCACCTCTGTGAGTTGAACACACACATCTCAAAGCAGTTTGTGAGAATGCTTCGGTTTAGTTTTTATGGGAAGATATTCCCGCTTCTAGCAAAGGCCTGAAAGAGCTCCAAATATCCACTTGCAGATGCTGCAAAAAGACTCTTTCCAAACTGCTCCATGAAAAAGAAGGTTCAACTCTGTGAGTTGAATGCACACATCATAAAGAAGTTTCAAAGAATGCTTCTGTCTAGGTTTTATGTGAAGATATTTCTTTTTCCAACATAGGCCTCAAAGCGCTCCAAATGAACACTTGCAGATTCTACAAAAAGAGTGTTTCATAACTGCTCTAGCAAAGGAAAGGTTCACCTCTGTGAGTTGAACACACACATCACAAAGCAGTTTGTGAGAATGCTTCTGTCCAGTTTTAATGGGAAGATATTCCCGCTTCTAACAAAGGCCTGAAAGAGCTCCAAATATCCACTTGCAGATGCTGCAAAAAGACTCTTTCCAAACTGCTCCATGAAAAGGAATGTTCATCTCTGTGAGTTGAATGCACACATCATAAAGAAGTTTCAAAGAATGCTTCTGTCTAGGTTTTATGTGAAGATATTTCCCTTTCCACCATAGGCCTCAAAGCGCTCCAAATGAACACTTGCAGATTCTACAAAAAGAGTGTTTCAAAGCTGCTCTTTCAAAAGAAGTGTTCAACTCTGTGAGTTGGATTCATACTTCACAAAGCAGTTTCACAGAACGTTTCTGTTTCGTTTTTATGGGAAGATATTCCCGTTTGCAACCAAAGCCTGAAAGGGCTCTAAGTATCCACTTGCAGATTCTGCCAAAACACACTTTCATAACTGCTCTATCAAAAGGAAGGCTTATCTCTCCGAGTTGAATGCACACATCATAAAGAGGTTTCTGAGAATGCTTCTGCCTGGTTTATATGTGAAGATATTTCCTTTTCCACCATAGGCCTCAAAGCGCTCCAAACGAACACTTGCAGATTCTACAAAAAGAGTGTTTCAAAACTGCTCTTTCAAAGGAAGTGTTCAACTCTGTGAGTTGGATTCATACTACACAAAGCAGTTTCACAGAACTCTTCTGTTTAGTTTTTATGGGAAGATATTCCCGTTTCCAACGAAGGCCTGAAAGGGCTCCAAATATCCACTTGCAGATTCTGCAAAAACACAGGTTCAAAACTGCTCTATCAAAAGGAAGGCTTATCTCTCTGAGTTGAATGCACACATCATAAAGGGGTTTCTGAGAATGCTTCTGCCTTGTTTATATATGAAGATATTTCTTTTTCCACCATAGGCCTCAAAGCGCTCCAAATGAACACTTGCAAATTCTACAAAAAGAGTGTTTCATAACTGCTCTAGCAAAGGAAAGGTTCACCTCTGTGAGTTGAACACACACATCACAAAGCAGTTTGTGAGAATGCTTCGGTTTAGTTTTTATGGGAAGATATTCCCGCTTCTAACAAAGGCCTGAAAGAGCTCCAAATATCCACTTGCAGATGCTGCAAAAAGACTCTTTCCAAACTGCTCCATGAAAAAGAAGGTTCAACTCTGTGAGTTGAATGCACACATCATAAAGAAGTTTCAAAGAATGCTTCTGTCTAGGTTTTATGTGAAGATATTTCTTTTTCCACCATAGGCCTCAAAGCGCTCCAAATGAACACTTGCAGATTCTACAAAAAGAGTGTTTCATAACTGCTCTAGCAAAGGAAAGGTTCACCTCTGTGAGTTGAACACACACATCACAAAGCAGTTTGTGAGAATGCTTCTGTCCAGTTTTAATGGGAAGATATTCCCGCTTCTAACAAAGGCCTGAAAGAGCTCCAAATATCCACTTGCAGATGCTGCAAAAAGACTCTTTCCAAACTGCTCCATGAAAAGCAATGTTCAACTCTGTGAGTTGAATGCACACATCATAAAGAAGTTTCAAAGAATGCTTCTGTCTAGGTTTTATGTGAAGATATTTCCTTTTCCACCATAGGCCTCAAAGCGCTCCAAACGAACACTTGCAGATTCTACAAAAAGAGTGTTTCAAAACTGCTCTTTGAAAGGAAGTGTTCAACTCTGTGAGTTGGATTCATACTACACAAAGCAGTTTCACAGAACTCTTCTGTTTAGTTTTTAATGGAAGATATTCCCGTTTCCAACGAAGGCCTGAAAGGGCTCCAAATATCCACTTGCAGATTCTGCAAAAACACAGTTTCAAAACTGCTCTATCAAAAGGAATGCTTATCTCTCTGAGTTGAATGCACACATCATAAAGAGCTTTCTGAGAATGCTTCTGCCTTGTTTATATATGAAGATATTTCTTTTTCCACCATAGGCCTCAAATCGCTCCAAATGAACACTTGCAGATTCTACAAAAAGAGTGTTTCATAACTGCTCTAGCAAAGGAAAGGTTCACCTCTGTGAGTTGAACACACACATCACAAAGCAGTTTGTGAGAATGCTTCTGTCCAGTTTTTATGGGAAGATATTCCCGCTTCTAACAAAGGCCTGAAAGAGCTCCAAATATCCACTTGCAGATGCTGCAAAAAGACTCTTTCCAAACTGCTCCATGAAAAGGAATGTTCAACTCTGTGAGTTGAATGCACACATCATAAAGAAGTTTCAAAGAATGCTTCTGTCTAGGTATTATGTGACGATATTTCCTTTTCCACCATAGGCCTCAAAGCGCTCCAAATGAACACATGTAGATTCTACAAAAAGAGTGTTTAAAAGCTGCGCTTTCAAAAGAAGTGTTCAACTCTGTGAGTTGGATTCATACTTCACAAAGCAGTTTCACAGAACGTTTCTGTTTCGTTTTTATGGGAAGATATTCCCGTTTGCAACGAAGGCCTGAAAGGGCTCTAAGTATCCACTTGCAGATTCTGCCAAAACACAGTTTCAAAACTGCTCTATCAAAAGGAAGGCTTATCTCTCCGAGTTGAATGCACACATCATAAAGAGGTTTCTGAGAATGCTTCTGCCTGGTTTATATGTGAAGATATTTCCTTTTCCACCATAGGCCTCAAAGCGCTCCAAACGAACACTTGCAGATTCTACAAAAAGAGTGTTTCAAAACTGCTCTTTCAAAAGAAGTGTTCAACTCTGTGAGTTGGATTCATACTACACAAAGCAGTTTCACAGAACTCTTCTGTTTAGTTTTTATGGGAAGATATTCCCGTTTCCAACGAAGGCCTGAAAGGGCTCCAAATATCCACTTGCAGATTCTGCAAAAACACAGTTTCAAAACTGCTCTATCAAAAGGAAGGCTTATCTCTCTGAGTTGAATGCACACATCATAAAGAGCTTTCTGAGAATGCTTCTGCCTTGTTTATATATGAAGATATTTCTTTTTCCACCATAGGCCTCAAATCGCTCCAAATGAACACTTGCAGATTCTACAAAAAGAGTGTTTCATAACTGCTCTAGCAAAGGAAAGGTTCACCTCTGTGAGTTGAACACACACATCACAAAGCAGTTTGTGAGAATGCTTCTGTCCAGTTTTTATGGGAAGATATTCCCGCTTCTAACAAAGGCCTGAAAGAGCTCCAAATATCCACTTGCAGATGCTGCAAAAAGACTCTTTCCAAACTGCTCCATGAAAAGGAAGGTTCAACTCTGTGAGTTGAATGCACACATCATAAAGAAGTTTCAAAGAATGCTTCTGTCTAGGTATTATGTGACGATATTTCCTTTTCCACCATAGGCCTCAAAGCGCTCCAAATGAACACATGTAGATTCTACAAAAAGAGTGTTTCAAAGCTGCTCTTTCAAAAGAAGTGTTCAACTCTGTGAGTTGGATTCATACTTCACAAAGCAGTTTCACAGAACGTTTCTGTTTCGTTTTTATGGGAAGATATTCCCGTTTGCAACGAAGGCCTGAAAGGGCTCTAAGTATCCACTTGCAGATTCTGCCAAAACACAGTTTCAAAACTGCTCTATCAAAAGGAAGGCTTATCTCTCCGAGTTGAATGCACACATCATAAAGAGGTTTCTGAGAATGCTTCTGCCTGGTTTATATGTGAAGATATTTCCTTTTCCACCATAGGCCTCAAAGCGCTCCAAACGAACACTTGCAGATTCTACAAAAAGAGTGTTTCAAAACTGCTCTTTCAAAGGAAGTGTTCAACTCTGTGAGTTGGATTCATACTACACAAAGCAGTTTCACAGAACTCTTCTGTTTAGGTTTTATGGGAAGATATTCCCGTTTCCAACGAAGGCCTGAAAGGGCTCCAAATATCCACTTGCAGATTCTGCAAAAATACAGTTTCAAAACTGCTCTATCAAAAGGAAGGCTTATCTCTCTGAGTTGAATGCACACATCATAAAGAGCTTTCTGAGAATGCTTCTGCCTTGTTTATATATGAAGATATTTCTTTTTCCACCATAGGCCTCAAATCGCTCCAAATGAACACTTGCAGATTCTACAAAAAGAGTGTTTCATAACTGCTCTAGCAAAGGAAAGGTTCACCTCTGTGAGTTGAACACACACATCTCAAAGCAGTTTGTGAGAATGCTTCGGTTTAGTTTTTATGGGAAGATATTCCCGCTTCTAGCAAAGGCCTGAAAGAGCTCCAAATATCCACTTGCAGATGCTGCAAAAAGACTCTTTCCAAACTGCTCCATGAAAAAGAAGGTTCAACTCTGTGAGTTGAATGCACACATCATAAAGAAGCTTCAAAGAATGCTTCTGTCTAGGTTTTATGTGAAGATATTTCTTTTTCCAACATAGGCCTCAAAGCGCTCCAAATGAACACTTGCAGATTCTACAAAAAGAGTGTTTCATAACTGCTCTAGCAAAGGAAATGTTCACCTCTGTGAGTTGAACACACACATCACAAAGCAGTTTGTGAGAATGCTTCTGTCCAGTTTTTATGGGAAGATATTCCCGCTTCTAACAAAGGCCTGAAAGAGCTCCAAATATCCACTTGCAGATGCTGCAAAAAGACTCTTTCCAAACTGCTCCATGAAAAGCAATGTTCAACTCTGTGAGTTCAATGCACACATCATAAAGAAGTTTCAAAGAATGCTTCTGTCTAGGTTTTATGTGAAGATATTTCCTTTTCCACCATAGGCCTCAAAGCGCTCCAAATGAACACTTGCAGATTCTACAAAAAGAGTGTTTCAAAGCTGCTCTTTCAAAAGAAGTGTTCAACTCTGTGAGTTGCATTCATACTTCACAAAGGAGTTTCACAGAACGCTTCTGTTTAGTTTTTATGGGAAGATATTCCCGTTTCAAACGAAGGCCTGAAAGGGCTCCAAATATACACTTGCAGATTCTGCAAAAACACAGTTGCAAAACTGCTCTATCAAAAGGAAGGCTTATCTCTCCGAGTTGAATGCACACATCATAAAGAGGTTTCTGAGAATGCTTCTGCCTGGATTATATGTGAAGATATTTCCTTTTCCACCGTAGGCCTCAAAGCGCTCCAAACGAACACTTGCAGATTCTACAAAAAGAGTGTTTCAAAACTGCTCTTTGAAAGGAAGTGTTCAACTCTGTGAGTTGGATTCATACTACACAAAGCAGTTTCACAGAACTCTTCTGTTTAGTTTTTAATGGAAGATATTCCCGTTTCCAACGAAGGCCTGAAAGGGCTCCAAATATCCACTTGCAGATTCTGCAAAAACACAGTTTCAAAACTGCTCTATCAAAAGGAAGGCTTATCTCTCTGAGTTGAATGCACACATCATAAAGAGCTTTCTGAGAATGCTTCTGCCTTGTTTATATATGAAGATATTTCTTTTTCCACCATAGGCCTCAAAGCGCTCCAAATGAACACTTGCAGATTCTACAAAAAGGGTGTTTCATAACTGCTCTAGCAAAGGAAAGGTTCACCTCTGTGAGTTGAACACACACATCACAAAGCAGTTTGTGAGAATGCTTCTGTCCAGTTTTTATGGGAAGATATTCCCGCTTCTAACAAAGGCCTGAAAGAGCTCCAAATATCCACTTGCAGATGCTGCAAAAAGACTCTTTCCAAACTGCTCCATGAAAAGGAAGGTTCAACTCTGTGAGTTGAATGCACACATCATAAAGAAGTTTCAAAGAATGCTTCTGTCTAGGTATTATGTGACGATATTTCCTTTTCCACCATAGGCCTCAAAGCGCTCCAAATGAACACATGTAGATTCTACAAAAAGAGTGTTTCAAAGCTGCTCTTTCAAAAGAAGTGTTCAACTCTGTGAGTTGGATTCATACTTCACAAAGCAGTTTCACAGAACGTTTCTGTTTCGTTTTTATCAGAAGATATTCCCATTTGCAACGAAGGCCTGAAAGGGCTCCAAGTATCCACTTGCAGATTCTGCCAAAACACAGTTTCAAAACTGCTCTATCAAAAGGAAGGCTTATCTCTCCGAGTTGAATGCACACATCATAAAGAGGTTTCTGAGAATGCTTCTGCCTGGTTTATATGTGAAGATATTTCCTTTTCCACCATAGGCCTCAAAGCGCTCCAAACGAACACTTGCAGATTCTACAAAAAGAGTGTTTCAAAACTGCTCTTTCAAAAGAAGTGTTCAACTCTGTGAGTTGGATTCATACTACACAAAGCAGTTTCACAGAACTCTTCTGTTTAGTTTTTATGGGAAGATATTCCCGTTTCCAACGAAGGCCTGAAAGGGCTCCAAATATCCACTTGCAGATTCTGCAAAAACACAGGTTCAAAACTGCTCTATCAAAAGGAAGGCTTATCTCTCTGAGTTGAATGCACATATCATAAAGGGGTTTCTGAGAATGCTTCTGCCTTGTTTATATATGAAGATATTTCTTTTTCCACCATAGGCCTCAAAGCGCTCCAAATGAACACTTGCAGATTCTACAAAAAGAGTGTTTCATAACTGCTCTAGCAAAGGAAAGGTTCACCTCTGTGAGTTGAACACACACATCACAAAGCAGTTTGTGAGAATGCTTCGGTTTAGTTTTTATGGGAAGATATTCCCGCTTCTAACAAAGGCCTGAAAGAGCTCCAAATATCCACTTGCAGATGCTGCAAAAAGACTCTTTCCAAACTGCTCCATGAAAAAGAAGGTTCAACTCTGTGAGTTGAATGCACACATCATAAAGAAGTTTCAAAGAATGCTTCTGTCTAGGTTTTATGTGAAGATATTTCTTTTTCCACCATAGGCCTCAAAGCGCTCCAAATGAACACTTGCAGATTCTACAAAAAGAGTGTTTCATAACTGCTCTAGCAAAGGAAAGGTTCACCTCTGTGAGTTGAACACACACATCACAAAGCAGTTTGTGAGAATGCTTCTGTCCAGTTTTAATGGGAAGATATTCCCGCTTCTAACAAAGGCCTGAAAGAGCTCCAAATATCCACTTGCAGATGCTGCAAAAAGACTCTTTCCAAACTGCTCCATGAAAAGCAATGTTCAACTCTGTGAATTGAATGCACACATCATAAAGAAGTTTCAAAGAATGCTTCTGTCTAGGTTTTATGTGAAGATATTTCCTTTTCCACCATAGGCCTCAAAGCGCTCCAAACGAACACTTGCAGATTCTACAAAAAGAGTGTTTCAAAACTGCTCTTTGAAAGGAAGTGTTCAACTCTGTGAGTTGGATTCATACTACACAAAGCAGTTTCACAGAACTCTTCTGTTTAGTTTTTAATGGAAGATATTCCCGTTTCCAACGAAGGCCTGAAAGGGCTCCAAATATCCACTTGCAGATTCTGCAAAAACACAGTTTCAAAACTGCTCTATCAAAAGGAAGGCTTATCTCTCTGAGTTGAATGCACACATCATAAAGAGCTTTCTGAGAATGCTTCTGCCTTGTTTATATATGAAGATATTTCTTTTTCCACCATAGGCCTCATATCGCTCCAAATGAACACTTGCAGATTCTACAAAAAGAGTGTTTCATAACTGCTCTAGCAAAGGAAAGGTTCACCTCTGTGAGTTGAACACACACATCACAAAGCAGTTTGTGAGAATGCTTCTGTCCAGTTTTTATGGGAAGATATTCCCGCTTCTAACAAAGGCCTGAAAGAGCTCCAAATATCCACTTGCAGATGCTGCAAAAAGACTCTTTCCAAACTGCTCCATGAAAAGGAAAGTTCAACTCTGTGAGTTGAATGCACACATCATAAAGAAGTTTCAAAGAATGCTTCTGTCTAGGTATTATGTGACGATATTTCCTTTTCCACCATAGGCCTCAAAGCGCTCCAAATGAACACATGTAGATTCTACAAAAAGAGTGTTTATAAGCTGCGCTTTCAAAAGAAGTGTTCAACTCTGTGAGTTGGATTCATACTTCACAAAGCAGTTTCACAGAACGTTTCTGTTTCGTTTTTATGGGAAGATATTCCCGTTTGCAACGAAGGCCTGAAAGGGCTCTAAGTATCCACTTGCAGATTCTGCCAAAACACAGTTTCAAAACTGCTCTATCAAAAGGAAGGCTTATCTCTCCGAGTTGAATGCACACATCATAAAGAGGTTTCTGAGAATGCTTCTGCCTGGTTTATATGTGAAGATATTTCCTTTTCCACCATAGGCCTCAAAGCGCTCCAAACGAACACTTGCAGATTCTACAAAAAGAGTGTTTCAAAACTGCTCTTTCAAAAGAAGTGTTCAACTCTGTGAGTTGGATTCATACTACACAAAGCAGTTTCACAGAACTCTTCTGTTTAGTTTTTATGGGAAGATATTCCCGTTTCCAACGAAGGCCTGAAAGGGCTCCAAATATCCACTTGCAGATTCTGCAAAAACACAGTTTCAAAACTGCTCTATCAAAAGGAAGGCTTATCTCTCTGAGTTGAATGCACACATCATAAAGAGCTTTCTGAGAATGCTTCTGCCTTGTTTATATATGAAGATATTTCTTTTTCCACCATAGGCCTCAAATCGCTCCAAATGAACACTTGCAGATTCTACAAAAAGAGTGTTTCATAACTGCTCTAGCAAAGGAAAGGTTCACCTCTGTGAGTTGAACACACACATCACAAAGCAGTTTGTGAGAATGCTTCTGTCCAGTTTTTATGGGAAGATATTCCCGCTTCTAACAAAGGCCTGAAAGAGCTCCAAATATCCACTTGCAGATGCTGCAAAAAGACTCTTTCCAAACTGCTCCATGAAAAGGAAGGTTCAACTCTGTGAGTTGAATGCACACATCATAAAGAAGTTTCAAAGAATGCTTCTGTCTAGGTATTATGTGACGATATTTCCTTTTCCACCATAGGCCTCAAAGCGCTCCAAATGAACACATGTAGATTCTACAAAAAGAGTGTTTCAAAGCTGCTCTTTCAAAAGAAGTGTTCAACTCTGTGAGTTGGATTCATACTTCACAAAGCAGTTTCACAGAACGTTTCTGTTTCGTTTTTATGGGAAGATATTCCCGTTTGCAACGAAGGCCTGAAAGGGCTCTAAGTATCCACTTGCAGATTCTGCCAAAACACAGTTTCAAAACTGCTCTATCAAAAGGAAGGCTTATCTCTCCGAGTTGAATGCACACATCATAAAGAGGTTTCTGAGAATGCTTCTGCCTGGTTTATATGTGAAGATATTTCCTTTTCCACCATAGGCCTCAAAGCGCTCCAAACGAACACTTGCAGATTCTACAAAAAGAGTGTTTCAAAACTGCTCTTTCAAAGGAAGTGTTCAACTCTGTGAGTTGGATTCATACTACACAAAGCAGTTTCACAGAAATCTTCTGTTTAGTTTTTATGGGAAGATATTCCCGTTTCCAACGAAGGCCTGAAAGGGCTCCAAATATCCACTTGCAGATTCTGCAAAAATACAGTTTCAAAACTGCTCTATCAAAAGGAAGGCTTATCTCTCTGAGTTGAATGCACACATCATAAAGAGCTTTCTGAGAATGCTTCTGCCTTGTTTATATATGAGGATATTTCTTTTTCCACCATAGGCCTCAAATCGCTCCAAATGAACACTTGCAGATTCTACAAAAAGAGTGTTTCATAACTGCTCTAGCAAAGGAAAGGTTCACCTCTGTGAGTTGAACACACACATCTCAAAGCAGTTTGTGAGAATGCTTCGGTTTAGTTTTTATGGGAAGATATTCCCGCTTCTAGCAAAGGCCTGAAAGAGCTCCAAATATCCACTTGCAGATGCTGCAAAAAGACTCTTTCCAAACTGCTCCATGAAAAAGAAGGTTCAACTCTGTGAGTTGAATGCACACATCATAAAGAAGTTTCAAAGAATGCTTCTGTCTAGGTTTTATGTGAAGATATTTCTTTTTCCAACATAGGCCTCAAAGCGCTCCAAATGAACACTTGCAGATTCTACAAAAAGAGTGTTTCATAACTGCTCTAGCAAAGGAAAGGTTCACCTCTGTGAGTTGAACACACACATCACAAAGCAGTTTGTGAGAATGCTTCTGTCCAGTTTTAATGGGAAGATATTCCCGCTTCTAACAAAGGCCTGAAACAGCTCCAAATATCCACTTGCAGATGCTGCAAAAAGACTCTTTCCAAACTGCTCCATGAAAAGGAATGTTCAACTCTGTGAGTTGAATGCACACATCATAAAGAAGTTTCAAAGAATGCTTCTGTCTAGGTTTTATGTGAAGATATTTCCCTTTCCACCATAGGCCTCAAAGCGCTCCAAATGAACACTTGCAGATTCTACAAAAAGAGTGTTTCAAAGCTGCTCTTTCAAAAGAAGTGTTCAACTCTGTGAGTTGGATTCATACTTCACAAAGCAGTTTCACAGAACGTTTCTGTTTCGTTTTTATGGGAAGATATTCCCGTTTGCAACGAAAGCCTGAAAGGGCTCTAAGTATCCACTTGCAGATTCTGCCAAAACACACTTTCAAAACTGCTCTATCAAAAGGAAGGCTTATCTCTCAGAGTTGAATGCACACATCATAAAGAGGTTTCTGAGAATGCTTCTGCCTGGTTTATATGTGAAGATATTCCCTTTTCCATCATAGGCCTCAAAGCGCTCCAAACGAACACTTGCAGATTCTACAAAAAGAGTGTTTCAAAACTGCTCTTTCAAAGGAAGTGTTCAACTCTGTGAGTTGGATTCATACTACACAAAGCAGTTTCACAGAACTCTTCTGTTTAGTTTTTATGGGAAGATATTCCCGTTTCCAACGAAGGCTTGAAAGGGCTCCAAATATCCACTTGCAGATTCTGCAAAAACACAGTTTCAAAACTGCTCTATCAAAAGGAAGGCTTATCTCTCTGAGTTGAATGCACACATCATAAAGAGCTTTCTGAGAATGCTTCTGCCTTGTTTATATATGAAGATATTTCTTTTTCCACCATAGGCCTCAAATCGCTCCAAATGAACACTTGCAGATTCTACAAAAAGAGTGTTTCATAACTGCTCTAGCAAAGGAAAGGTTCACCTCTGTGAGTTGAACACACACATCACAAATCAGTTTGTGAGAATGCTTCTGTCCAGTTTTTATGGGAAGATATTCCCGCTTCTAACAAAGGCCTGAAAGAGCTCCAAATATCCACTTGCAGATGCTGCAAAAAGACTCTTTCCAAACTGCTCCATGAAAAGGAAGGTTCAACTCTGTGAGTTGAATGCACACATCATAAAGAAGTTTCAAAGAATGCTTCTGTCTAGGTATTATGTGACGATATTTCCTTTTCCACCATAGGCCTCAAAGTGCTCCAAATGAACACATGTAGATTCTACAAAAGGAGTGTTTCAAAGCTGCTCTTTCAAAAGAAGTGTTCAACTCTGTGAGTTGGATTCATACTTCACAAAGCAGTTTCACAGAACGTTTCTGTTTCGTTTTTATGGGAAGATATTCCCGTTTGCAACGAAGGCCTGAAAGGGCTCTAAGTATCCACTTGCAGATTCTGCCAAAACACAGTTTCAAAACTGCTCTATCAAAAGGAAGGCTTATCTCTCCGAGTTGAATGCACACATCATAAAGAGGTTTCTGAGAATGCTTCTGCCTGGTTTATATGTGAAGATATTTCCTTTTCCACCATAGGCCTCAAAGCGCTCCAAACGAACACTTGCAGATTCTGCAAAAAGAGTTTTTCAAAACTGCTCTTTCAAAGGAAGTGTTCAACTCTGTGAGTTGGATTCATACTACACAAAGCAGTTTCACAGAACTCTTCTGTTTAGTTTTTATGGGAAGATATTCCCGTTTCCAACGAAGGCCTGAAAGGGCTCCAAATATCCACTTGCAGATTCTGCAAAAATACAGTTTCAAAACTGCTCTATCAAAAGGAAGGATTATCTCTCTGAGTTGAATGCACACATCATAAAGAGCTTTCTGAGAATGCTTCTGCCTTGTTTATATATGAAGATATTTCTTTTTCCACCATAGGCCTCAAATCGCTCCAAATGAACACTTGCAGATTCTACAAAAAGAGTGTTTCATAACTGCTCTAGCAAAGGAAAGGTTCACCTCTGTGAGTTGAACACACACATCTCAAAGCAGTTTGTGAGAATGCTTCGGTTTAGTTTTTATGGGAAGATATTCCCGCTTCTAACAAAGGCCTGAAAGAGCTCCAAATATCCACTTGCAGATGCTGCAAAAAGACTCTTTCCAAACTGCTCCATGAAAAAGAAGGTTCAACTCTGTGAGTTGAATGCACACATCATAAAGAAGTTTCAAAGAATGCTTCTGTCTAGGTTTTATGTGAAGATATTTCTTTTTCCACCATAGGCCTCAAAGCGCTCCAAATGAACACTTGCAGATTCTGCAAAAAGAGTGTTTCATAACTGCTCTAGCAAAGGAAAGGTTCACCTCTGTGAGTTGAACACACACATCACAAAGCAGTTTGTGAGAATGCTTCTGTCCAGTTTTAATGGGAAGATATTCCCGCTTCTAACAAAGGCCTGAAAGAGCTCCAAATATCCACTTGCAGATGCTGCAAAAAGACTCTTTCCAAACTGCTCCATGAAAAGGAATGTTCAACTCTGTGAGTTGAATGCACACATCATAAAGAAGTTTCAAAGAATGCTTCTGTCTAGGTTTTATGTGAAGATATTTCCTTTTCCACCATAGGCCTCAAAGCGCTCCAAATGAACACTTGCAGATTCTACAAAAAGAGTGTTTCAAAGCTGCTCTTTCAAAAGAAGTGTTCAACTCTGTGAGTTGGATTCATACTTCACAAAGGAGTTTCACAGAACGCTTCTGTTTAGTTTTTATGGGAAGATATTCCCGTTTCCAACGAACGCCTGAAAGGGCTCCAAATATCCACTTGCAGATTCTGCCAAAACACAGTTTCAAAACTGCTCTATCAAAAGGAAGGCTTATCTCTCCGAGTTGAATGCACACATCATAAAGAGGTTTCTGAGAATGCTTCTGCCTGGTTTATATGTGAAGATATTTCCTTTTCCACCATAGGCCTCAAAGCGCTCCAAACGAACACTTGCAGATTCTACAAAAAGAGTGTTTCAAAACTGCTCTTTCAAAAGAAGTGTTCAACTCTGTGAGTTGGATTCATACTACACAAAGCAGTTTCACAGAACTCTTCTGTTTAGTTTTTATGGGAAGATATTCCCGTTTCCAACGAAGGCCTGAAAGGGCTCCAAATATCCACTTGCAGATTCTGCAAAAACACAGGTTCAAAACTGCTCTATCAAAAGGAAGGCTTATCTCTCTGAGTTGAATGCACATATCATAAAGGGGTTTCTGAGAATGCTTCTGCCTTGTTTATATATGAAGATATTTCTTTTTCCACCATAGGCCTCAAAGCGCTCCAAATGAACACTTGCAGATTCTACAAAAAGAGTGTTTCATAACTGCTCTAGCAAAGGAAAGGTTCACCTCTGTGAGTTGAACACACACATCACAAAGCAGTTTGTGAGAATGCTTCGGTTTAGTTTTTATGGGAAGATATTCCCGCTTCTAACAAAGGCCTGAAAGAGCTCCAAATATCCACTTGCAGATGCTGCAAAAAGACTCTTTCCAAACTGCTCCATGAAAAAGAAGGTTCAACTCTGTGAGTTGAATGCACACATCATAAAGAAGTTTCAAAGAATGCTTCTGTCTAGGTTTTATGTGAAGATATTTCTTTTTCCACCATAGGCCTCAAAGCGCTCCAAATGAACACTTGCAGATTCTACAAAAAGAGTGTTTCATAACTGCTCTAGCAAAGGAAAGGTTCACCTCTGTGAGTTGAACACACACATCACAAAGCAGTTTGTGAGAATGCTTCTGTCCAGTTTTAATGGGAAGATATTCCCGCTTCTAACAAAGGCCTGAAAGAGCTCCAAATATCCACTTGCAGATGCTGCAAAAAGACTCTTTCCAAACTGCTCCATGAAAAGCAATGTTCAACTCTGTGAATTGAATGCACACATCATAAAGAAGTTTCAAAGAATGCTTCTGTCTAGGTTTTATGTGAAGATATTTCCTTTTCCACCATAGGCCTCAAAGCGCTCCAAACGAACACTTGCAGATTCTACAAAAAGAGTGTTTCAAAACTGCTCTTTGAAAGGAAGTGTTCAACTCTGTGAGTTGGATTCATACTACACAAAGCAGTTTCACAGAACTCTTCTGTTTAGTTTTTAATGGAAGATATTCCCGTTTCCAACGAAGGCCTGAAAGGGCTCCAAATATCCACTTGCAGATTCTGCAAAAACACAGTTTCAAAACTGCTCTATCAAAAGGAAGGCTTATCTCTCTGAGTTGAATGCACACATCATAAAGAGCTTTCTGAGAATGCTTCTGCCTTGTTTATATATGAAGATATTTCTTTTTCCACCATAGGCCTCAAATCGCTCCAAATGAACACTTGCAGATTCTACAAAAAGAGTGTTTCATAACTGCTCTAGCAAAGGAAAGGTTCACCTCTGTGAGTTGAACACACACATCACAAAGCAGTTTGTGAGAATGCTTCTGTCCAGTTTTTATGGGAAGATATTCCCGCTTCTAACAAAGGCCTGAAAGAGCTCCAAATATCCACTTGCAGATGCTGCAAAAAGACTCTTTCCAAACTGCTCCATGAAAAGGAAAGTTCAACTCTGTGAGTTGAATGCACACATCATAAAGAAGTTTCAAAGAATGCTTCTGTCTAGGTATTATGTGACGATATTTCCTTTTCCACCATAGGCCTCAAAGCGCTCCAAATGAACACATGTAGATTCTACAAAAAGAGTGTTTAAAAGCTGCGCTTTCAAAAGAAGTGTTCAACTCTGTGAGTTGGATTCATACTTCACAAAGCAGTTTCACAGAACGTTTCTGTTTCGTTTTTATGGGAAGATATTCCCGTTTGCAACGAAGGCCTGAAAGGGCTCTGAGTATCCACTTGCAGATTCTGCCAAAACACAGTTTCAAAACTGCTCTATCAAAAGGAAGGCTTATCTCTCCGAGTTGAATGCACACATCATAAAGAGGTTTCTGAGAATGCTTCTGCCTGGTTTATATGTGAAGATATTTCCTTTTCCACCATAGGCCTCAAAGCGCTCCAAACGAACACTTGCAGATTCTACAAAAAGAGTGTTTCAAAACTGCTCTTTCAAAAGAAGTGTTCAACTCTGTGAGTTGGATTCATACTACACAAAGCAGTTTCACAGAACTCTTCTGTTTAGTTTTTATGGGAAGATATTCCCGTTTCCAACGAAGGCCTGAAAGGGCTCCAAATATCCGCTTGCAGATTCTGCAAAAACACAGTTTCAAAACTGCTCTATCAAAAGGAAGGCTTATCTCTCTGAGTTGAATGCACACATCATAAAGAGCTTTCTGAGAATGCTTCTGCCTTGTTTATATATGAAGATATTTCTTTTTCCACCATAGGCCTCAAATCGCTCCAAATGAACACTTGCAGATTCTACAAAAAGAGTGTTTCATAACTGCTCTAGCAAAGGAAAGGTTCACCTCTGTGAGTTGAACACACACATCACAAAGCAGTTTGTGAGAATGCTTCTGTCCAGTTTTTATGGGAAGATATTCCCGCTTCTAACAAAGGCCTGAAAGAGCTCCAAATATCCACTTGCAGATGCTGCAAAAAGACTCTTTCCAAACTGCTCCATGAAAAGGAAAGTTCAACTCTGTGAGTTGAATGCACACATCATAAAGAAGTTTCAAAGAATGCTTCTGTCTAGGTATTATGTGACGATATTTCCTTTTCCACCATAGGCCTCAAAGCGCTCCAAATGAACACATGTAGATTCTACAAAAAGAGTGTTTAAAAGCTGCGCTTTCAAAAGAAGTGTTCAACTCTGTGAGTTGGATTCATACTTCACAAAGCAGTTTCACAGAACGTTTCTGTTTCGTTTTTATGGGAAGATATTCCCGTTTGCAACGAAGGCCTGAAAGGGCTCTAAGTATCCACTTGCAGATTCTGCCAAAACACAGTTTCAAAACTGCTCTATCAAAAGGAAGGCTTATCTCTCCGAGTTGAATGCACACATCATAAAGAGGTTTCTGAGAATGCTTCTGCCTGGTTTATATGTGAAGATATTTCCTTTTCCACTATAGGCCTCAAAGCGCTCCAAACGAACACTTGCAGATTCTACAAAAAGAGTGTTTCAAAACTGCTCTTTCAAAAGAAGTGTTCAACTCTGTGAGTTGGATTCATACTACACAAAGCAGTTTCACAGAACACTTCTGTTTAGTTTTTATGGGAAGATATTCCCGTTTCCAACGAAGGCCTGAAAGGGCTCCAAATATCCACTTGCAGATTCTGCAAAAACACAGTTTCAAAACTGCTCTATCAAAAGGAAGGCTTATCTCTCTGAGTTGAATGCACACATCATAAAGAGCTTTCTGAGAATGCTTCTGCCTTGTTTATATATGAAGATATTTCTTTTTCCACCATAGGCCTCAAATCGCTCCAAATGAACACTTGCAGATTCTACAAAAAGAGTGTTTCATAACTGCTCTAGCAAAGGAAAGGTTCACCTCTGTGAGTTGAACACACACATCACAAAGCAGTTTGTGAGAATGCTTCTGTCCAGTTTTTATGGGAAGATATTCCCGCTTCTAACAAAGGCCTGAAAGAGCTCCAAATATCCACTTGCAGATGCTGCAAAAAGACTCTTTCCAAACTGCTCCATGAAAAGGAAGGTTCAACTCTGTGAGTTGAATGCACACATGATAAAGAAGTTTCAAAGAATGCTTCTGTCTAGGTATTATGTAACGATATTTCCTTTTCCACCATAGGCCTCAAAGCGCTCCAAATGAACACATGTAGATTCTACAAAAAGAGTGTTTCAAAGCTGCTCTTTCAAAAGAAGTGTTCAACTCTGTGAGTTGGATTCATACTTCACAAAGCAGTTTCACAGAACGTTTCTGTTTCGTTTTTATGGGAAGATATTCCCGTTTGCAACGAAGGCCTGAAAGGGCTCTAAGTATCCACTTGCAGATTCTGCCAAAACACAGTTTCAAAACTGCTCTATCAAAAGGAAGGCTTATCTCTCCGAGTTGAATGCACACATCATAAAGAGGTTTCTGAGAATGCTTCTGCCTGGTTTATATGTGAAGATATTTCCTTTTCCACCATAGGCCTCAAAGCGCTCCAAACGAACACTTGCAGATTCTACAAAAAGAGTGTTTCAAAACTGCTCTTTCAAAGGAAGTGTTCAACTCTGTGAGTTGGATTCATACTACACAAAGCAGTTTCACAGAACTCTTCTGTTTAGGTTTTATGGGAAGATATTCCCGTTTCCAACGAAGGCCTGAAAGGGCTCCAAATATCCACTTGCAGATTCTGCAAAAATACAGTTTCAAAACTGCTCTATCAAAAGGAAGGCTTATCTCTCTGAGTTGAATGCACACATCATAAAGAGCTTTCTGAGAATGCTTCTGCCTTGTTTATATATGAAGATATTTCTTTTTCCACCATAGGCCTCAAATCGCTCCAAATGAACACTTGCAGATTCTACAAAAAGAGTGTTTCATAACTGCTCTAGCAAAGGAAAGGTTCACCTCTGTGAGTTGAACACACACATCTCAAAGCAGTTTGTGAGAATGCTTCGGTTTAGTTTTTATGGGAAGATATTCCCGCTTCTAGCAAAGGCCTGAAAGAGCTCCAAATATCCACTTGCAGATGCTGCAAAAAGACTCTTTCCAAACTGCTCCATGAAAAAGAAGGTTCAACTCTGTGAGTTGAATGCACACATCATAAAGAAGCTTCAAAGAATGCTTCTGTCTAGGTTTTATGTGAAGATATTTCTTTTTCCAACATAGGCCTCAAAGCGCTCCAAATGAACACTTGCAGATTCTACAAAAAGAGTGTTTCATAACTGCTCTAGCAAAGGAAAGGTTCACCTCTGTGAGTTGAACACACACATCACAAAGCAGTTTGTGAGAATGCTTCTGTCCAGTTTTTATGGGAAGATATTCCCGCTTCTAACAAAGGCCTGAAAGAGCTCCAAATATCCACTTGCAGATGCTGCAAAAAGACTCTTTCCAAACTGCTCCATGAAAAGCAATGTTCAACTCTGTGAGTTGAATGCACACATCATAAAGAAGTTTCAAAGAATGCTTCTGTCTAGGTTTTATGTGAAGATATTTCCTTTTCCACCATAGGCCTCAAAGCGCTCCAAATGAACACTTGCAGATTCTACAAAAAGAGTGTTTCAAAGCTGCTCTTTCAAAAGAAGTGTTCAACTCTGTGAGTTGGATTCATACTTCACAAAGGAGTTTCACAGAACGCTTCTGTTTAGTTTTTATGGGAAGATATTCCCGTTTCAAACGAAGGCCTGAAAGGGCTCCAAATATACACTTGCAGATTCTGCAAAAACACAGTTGCAAAACTGCTCTATCAAAAGGAAGGCTTATCTCTCCGAGTTGAATGCACACATCATAAAGAGGTTTCTGAGAATGCTTCTGCCTGGATTATATGTGAAGATATTTCCTTTTCCACCGTAGGCCTCAAAGCGCTCCAAACGAACACTTGCAGATTCTACAAAAAGAGTGTTTCAAAACTGCTCTTTGAAAGGAAGAGTTCAACTCTGTGAGTTGGATTCATACTACACAAAGCAGTTTCACAGAACTCTTCTGTTTAGTTTTTAATGGAAGATATTCCCGTTTCCAACGAAGGCCTGAAAGGGCTCCAAATATCCACTTGCAGATTCTGCAAAAACACAGTTTCAAAACTGCTCTATCAAAAGGGAGGCTTATCTCTCTGAGTTGAATGCACACATCATAAAGAGCTTTCTGAGAATGCTTCTGCCTTGTTTATATATGAAGATATTTCTTTTTCCACCATAGGCCTCAAATCGCTCCAAATGAACACTTGCAGATTCTACAAAAAGGGTGTTTCATAACTGCTCTAGCAAAGGAAAGGTTCACCTCTGTGAGTTGAACACACACATCACAAAGCAGTTTGTGAGAATGCTTCTGTCCAGTTTTTATGGGAAGATATTCCCGCTTCTAACAAAGGCCTGAAAGAGCTCCAAATATCCACTTTCAGATGCTGCAAAAAGACTCTTTCCAAACTGCTCCATGAAAAGGAAGGTTCAACTCTGTGAGTTGAATGCACACATCATAAAGAAGTTTCAAAGAATGCTTCTGTCTAGGTATTATGTGACGATATTTCCTTTTCCACCATAGGCCTCAAAGCGCTCCGAATGAACACATGTAGATTCTACAAAAAGAGTGTTTCAAAGCTGCTCTTTCAAAAGAAGTGTTCAACTCTGTGAGTTGGATTCATACTTCACAAAGCAGTTTCACAGAACGTTTCTGTTTCGTTTTTATCAGAAGTTATTCCCATTTGCAACGAAGGCCTGAAAGGGCTCCAAGTATCCACTTGCAGATTCTGCCAAAACACAGTTTCAAAACTGCTCTATCAAAAGGAAGGCTTATCTCTCCGAGTTGAATGCACACATCATAAAGAGGTTTCTGAGAATGCTTCTGCCTGGTTTATATGTGAAGATATTTCCTTTTCCACCATAGGCCTCAAAGCGCTCCAAACGAACACTTGCAGATTCTACAAAAAGAGTGTTTCAAAACTGCTCTTTCAAAAGAAGTGTTCAACTCTGTGAGTTGGATTCATACTACACAAAGCAGTTTCACAGAACTCTTCTGTTTAGTTTTTATGGGAAGATATTCCCGTTTCCAACGAAGGCCTGAAAGGGCTCCAAATATCCACTTGCAGATTCTGCAAAAACACAGGTTCAAAACTGCTCTATCAAAAGGAAGGCTTATCTCTCTGAGTTGAATGCACATATCATAAAGGGGTTTCTGAGAATGCTTCTGCCTTGTTTATATATGAAGATATTTCTTTTTCCACCATAGGCCTCAAAGCGCTCCAAATGAACACTTGCAGATTCTACAAAAAGAGTGTTTCATAACTGCTCTAGCAAAGGAAAGGTTCACCTCTGTGAGTTGAACACACACATCACAAAGCAGTTTGTGAGAATGCTTCGGTTTAGTTTTTATGGGAAGATATTCCCGCTTCTAACAAAGGCCTGAAAGAGCTCCAAATATCCACTTGCAGATGCTGCAAAAAGACTCTTTCCAAACTGCTCCATGAAAAAGAAGGTTCAACTCTGTGAGTTGAATGCACACATCATAAAGAAGTTTCAAAGAATGCTTCTGTCTAGGTTTTATGTGAAGATATTTCTTTTTCCACCATAGGCCTCAAAGCGCTCCAAATGAACACTTGCAGATTCTACAAAAAGAGTGTTTCATAACTGCTCTAGCAAAGGAAAGGTTCACCTCTGTGAGTTGAACACACACATCACAAAGCAGTTTGTGAGAATGCTTCTGTCCAGTTTTAATGGGAAGATATTCCCGCTTCTAACAAAGGCCTGAAAGAGCTCCAAATATCCACTTGCAGATGCTGCAAAAAGACTCTTTCCAAACTGCTCCATGAAAAGCAATGTTCAACTCTGTGAATTGAATGCACACATCATAAAGAAGTTTCAAAGAATGCTTCTGTCTAGGTTTTATGTGAAGATATTTCCTTTTCCACCATAGGCCTCAAAGCGCTCCAAACGAACACTTGCAGATTCTACAAAAAGAGTGTTTCAAAACTGCTCTTTGAAAGGAAGTGTTCAACTCTGTGAGTTGGATTCATACTACACAAAGCAGTTTCACAGAACTCTTCTGTTTAGTTTTTAATGGAAGATATTCCCGTTTCCAACGAAGGCCTGAAAGGGCTCCAAATATCCACTTGCAGATTCTGCAAAAACACAGTTTCAAAACTGCTCTATCAAAAGGAAGGCTTATCTCTCTGAGTTGAATGCACACATCATAAAGAGCTTTCTGAGAATGCTTCTGCCTTGTTTATATATGAAGATATTTCTTTTTCCACCATAGGCCTCAAATCGCTCCAAATGAACACTTGCAGATTCTACAAAAAGAGTGTTTCATAACTGCTCTAGCAAAGGAAAGGTTCACCTCTGTGAGTTGAACACACACATCACAAAGCAGTTTGTGAGAATGCTTCTGTCCAGTTTTTATGGGAAGATATTCCCGCTTCTAACAAAGGCCTGAAAGAGCTCCAAATATCCACTTGCAGATGCTGCAAAAAGACTCTTTCCAAACTGCTCCATGAAAAGGAAAGTTCAACTCTGTGAGTTGAATGCACACATCATAAAGAAGTTTCAAAGAATGCTTCTGTCTAGGTATTATGTGACGATATTTCCTTTTCCACCATAGGCCTCAAAGCGCTCCAAATGAACACATGTAGATTCTACAAAAAGAGTGTTTAAAAGCTGCGCTTTCAAAAGAAGTGTTCAACTCTGTGAGTTGGATTCATACTTCACAAAGCAGTTTCACAGAACGTTTCTGTTTCGTTTTTATGGGAAGATATTCCCGTTTGCAACGAAGGCCTGAAAGGGCTCTAAGTATCCACTTGCAGATTCTGCCAAAACACAGTTTCAAAACTGCTCTATCAAAAGGAAGGCTTATCTCTCCGAGTTGAATGCACACATCATAAAGAGGTTTCTGAGAATGCTTCTGCCTGGTTTATATGTGAAGATATTTCCTTTTCCACCATAGGCCTCAAAGCGCTCCAAACGAACACTTGCAGATTCTACAAAAAGAGTGTTTCAAAACTGCTCTTTCAAAAGAAGTGTTCAACTCTGTGAGTTGGATTCATACTACACAAAGCAGTTTCACAGAACTCTTCTGTTTAGTTTTTATGGGAAGATATTCCCGTTTCCAACGAAGGCCTGAAAGGGCTCCAAATATCCGCTTGCAGATTCTGCAAAAACACAGTTTCAAAACTGCTCTATCAAAAGGAAGGCTTATCTCTCTGAGTTGAATGCACACATCATAAAGAGCTTTCTGAGAATGCTTCTGCCTTGTTTATATATGAAGATATTTCTTTTTCCACCATAGGCCTCAAATCGCTCCAAATGAACACTTGCAGGTTCTACAAAAAGAGTGTTTCATAACTGCTCTAGCAAAGGAAAGGTTCACCTCTGTGAGTTGAACACACACATCACAAAGCAGTTTGTGAGAATGCTTCTGTCCAGTTTTTATGGGAAGATATTCCCGCTTCTAACAAAGGCCTGAAAGAGCTCCAAATATCCACTTGCAGATGCTGCAAAAAGACTCTTTCCAAACTGCTCCATGAAAAGGAAGGTTCAACTCTGTGAGTTGAATGCACACATCATAAAGAAGTTTCAAAGAATGCTTCTGTCTAGGTATTATGTGACGATATTTCCTTTTCCACCATAGGCCTCAAAGCGCTCCAAATGAACACATGTAGATTCTACAAAAAGAGTGTTTCAAAGCTGCTCTTTCAAAAGAAGTGTTCAACTCTGTGAGTTGGATTCATACTTCACAAAGCAGTTTCACAGAACGTTTCTGTTTCGTTTTTATGGGAAGATATTCCCGTTTGCAACGAAGGCCTGAAAGGGCTCTAAGTATCCACTTGCAGATTCTGCCAAAACACAGTTTCAAAACTGCTCTATCAAAAGGAAGGCTTATCTCTCCGAGTTGAATGCACACATCATAAAGAGGTTTCTGAGAATGCTTCTGCCTGGTTTATATGTGAAGATATTTCCTTTTCCACCATAGGCCTCAAAGCGCTCCAAACGAACACTTGCAGATTCTACAAAAAGAGTGTTTCAAAACTGCTCTTTCAAAGGAAGTGTTCAACTCTGTGAGTTGGATTCATACTACACAAAGCAGTTTCACAGAACTCTTCTGTTTAGTTTTTATGGGAAGATATTCCCGTTTCCAACGAAGGCCTGAAAGGGCTCCAAATATCCACTTGCAGATTCTGCAAAAATACAGTTTCAAAACTGCTCTATCAAAAGGAAGGCTTATCTCTCTGAGTTGAATGCACACATCATAAAGAGCTTTCTGAGAATGCTTCTGCCTTGTTTATATATGAAGATATTTCTTTTTCCACCATAGGCCTCAAATCGCTCCAAATGAACACTTGCAGATTCTACAAAAAGAGTGTTTCATAACTGCTCTAGCAAAGGAAAGGTTCACCTCTGTGAGTTGAACACACACATCTCAAAGCAGTTTGTGAGAATGCTTCGGTTTAGTTTTTATGGGAAGATATTCCCGCTTCTAGCAAAGGCCTGAAAGAGCTCCAAATATCCACTTGCAGATGCTGCAAAAAGACTCTTTCCAAACTGCTCCATGAAAAAGAAGGTTCAACTCTGTGAGTTGAATGCACACATCATAAAGAAGTTTCAAAGAATGCTTCTGTCTAGGTTTTATGTGAAGATATTTCTTTTTCCAACATAGGCCTCAAAGCGCTCCAAATGAACACTTGCAGATTCTACAAAAAGAGTGTTTCATAACTGCTCTAGCAAAGGAAAGGTTCACCTCTGTGAGTTGAACACACACATCACAAAGCAGTTTGTGAGAATGCTTCTGTCCAGTTTTAATGGGAAGATATTCCCGCTTCTAACAAAGGCCTGAAAGAGCTCCAAATATCCACTTGCAGATGCTGCAAAAAGACTCTTTCCAAACTGCTCCATGAAAAGGAATGTTCAACTCTGTGAGTTGAATGCACACATCATAAAGAAGTTTCAAAGAATGCTTCTGTCTAGGTTTTATGTGAAGATATTTCCCTTTCCACCATAGGCCTCAAAGCGCTCCAAATGAACACATGTAGATTCTACAAAAAGAGTGTTTCAAAGCTGCTCTTTCAAAAGAAGTGTTCAACTCTGTGAGTTGGATTCATACTTCACAAAGCAGTTTCACAGAACGTTTCTGTTTCGTTTTTATGGGAAGATATTCCCGTTTGCAACGAAGGCCTGAAAGGGCTCTAAGTATCCACTTGCAGATTCTGCCAAAACACAGTTTCAAAACTGCTCTATCAAAAGGAAGGCTTATCTCTCCGAGTTGAATGCACACATCATAAAGAGGTTTCTGAGAATGCTTCTGCCTGGTTTATATGTGAAGATATTTCCTTTTCCACCATAGGCCTCAAAGCGATCCAAACGAACACTTGCAGATTCTACAAAAAGAGTGTTTCAAAACTGCTCTTTCAAAAGAAGTGTTCAACTCTGTGAGTTGGATTCATACTACACAAAGCAGTTTCACAGAACTCTTCTGTTTAGTTTTTATGGGAAGATATTCCCGTTTCCAACGAAGGCCTGAAAGAGCTCCAAATATCCACTTGCAGATTCTGCAAAAATACAGTTTCAAAACTGCTCTATCAAAAGGAAGGCTTATCTCTCTGAGTTGAATGCACACATCATAAAGAGCTTTCTGAGAATGCTTCTGCCTTGTTTATATATGAAGATATTTCTTTTTCCACCATAGGCCTCAAATCGCTCCAAATGAACACTTGCAGATTCTACAAAAAGAGTGTTTCATAACTGCTCTAGCAAAGGAAAGGTTCACCTCTGTGAGTTGAACACACACATCTCAAAGCAGTTTGTGAGAATGCTTCGGTTTAGTTTTTATGGGAAGATATTCCCGCTTCTAGCAAAGGCCTGAAAGAGCTCCAAATATCCACTTGCAGATGCTGCGAAAAGACTCTTTCCAAACTGCTCCATGAAAAAGAAGGTTCAACTCTGTGAGTTGAATGCACACATCATAAAGAAGTTTCAAAGAATGCTTCTGTCTAGGTTTTATGTGAAGATATTTCTTTTTCCAACATAGGCCTCAAAGCGCTCCAAATGAACACTTGCAGATTCTACAAAAAGAGTGTTTCATAACTGCTCTAGCAAAGGAAAGGTTCACCTCTGTGAGTTGAACACACACATCACAAAGCAGTTTGTGAGAATGCTTCTGTCCAGTTTTAATGGGAAGATATTCCCGCTTCTAACAAAGGCCTGAAAGAGCTCCAAATATCCACTTGCAGATGCTGCAAAAAGACTGTTTCCAAACTGCTCCATGAAAAGGAATGTTCAACTCTGTGAGTTGAATGCACACATCATAAAGAAGTTTCAAAGAATGCTTCTGTCTAGGTTTTATGTGAAGATATTTCCCTTTCCACCATAGGCCTCAAAGCGCTCCAAATGAACACTTGCAGATTCTACAAAAAGAGTGTTTCAAAGCTGCTCTTTCAAAAGAAGTGTTCAACTCTGTGAGTTGGATTCATACTTCACAAAGCAGTTTCACAGAACGTTTCTGTTTCGTTTTTATGGGAAGATATTCCCGTTTGCAACGAAAGCCTGAAAGGGCTCTAAGTATCCACCTGCAGATTCTGCCAAAACACACTTTCAAAACTACTCTATCAAAAGGAAGGCTTATCTCTCAGAGTTGAATGCACACATCATAAAGAGGTTTCTGAGAATGCTTCTGCCTGGTTTATATGTGAAGATATTTCCTTTTCCACCATAGGCCTCAAAGCGCTCCAAACGAACACTTGCAGATTCTACAAAAAGAGTGTTTCAAAACTGCTCTTTCAAAGGAAGTGTTCAACTCTGTGAGTTGGATTCATACTACACAAAGCAGTTTCACAGAACTCTTCTGTTTAGTTTTTATGGGAAGATATTCCCGTTTCCAACGAAAGCCTGAAAGGGCTCCAAATATCCACTTGCAGATTCTGCAAAAACACAGGTTGAAAACTGCTCTATCAAAAGGAAGGCTTATCTCTCTGAGTTGAATGCACACATCATAAAGGGGTTTCTGAGAATGCTTCTGCCTTGTTTATATATGAAGATATTTCTTTTTCCACCATAGGCCTCAAAGCGCTCCAAATGAACACTTGCAGATTCTACAAAAAGAGTGTTTCATAACTGCTCTAGCAAAGGAAAGGTTCACCTCTGTGAGTTGAACACACACATCACAAAGCAGTTTGTGAGAATGCTTCGGTTTAGTTTTTATGGGAAGATATTCCCGCTTCTAACAAAGGCCTGAAAGAGCTCCAAATATCCACTTGCAGATGCTGCAAAAAGACTCTTTCCAAACTGCTCCATGAAAAAGAAGGTTCAACTCTGTGAGTTGAATGCACACATCATAAAGAAGTTTCAAAGAATGCTTCTGTCTAGGTTTTATGTGAAGATATTTCTTTTTCCACCATAGGCCTCAAAGTGCTCCAAATGAACACTTGCAGATTCTACAAAAAGAGTGTTTCATAACTGCTCTAGCAAAGGAAAGGTTCACCTCTGTGAGTTGAACACACACATCACAAAGCAGTTTGTGAGAATGCTTCTGTCCAGTTTTAATGGGAAGATATTCCCGCTTCTAACAAAGGCCTGAAAGAGCTCCAAATATCCACTTGCAGATGCTGCAAAAAGACTCTTTCCAAACTGCTCCATGAAAAGGAAAGTTCAACTCTGTGAGTTGAATGCACACATCATAAAGAAGTTTCAAAGAATGCTTCTGTCTAGGTATTATGTGACGATATTTCCTTTTCCACCATAGGCCTCAAAGCGCTCCAAATGAACACATGTAGATTCTACAAAAAGAGTGTTTAAAAGCTGCGCTTTCAAAAGAAGTGTTCAACTCTGTGAGTTGGATTCATACTTCACAAAGCAGTTTCACAGAACGTTTCTGTTTCGTTTTTATGGGAAGATATTCCGTTTGCAACGAAGGCCTTAAAGAGCTCTAAGTATCCACTTGCAGATTCTGCCAAAACACACTTTCAAAACTGCTCTATCAAAAGGAAGGCTTATCTCTCCGAGTTGAATGCACACATCATAAAGAGGTTTCTGAGAATGCTTCTGCCTGGTTTATATGTGAAGATATTTCCTTTTCCACCATAGGCCTCAAAGCGCTCCAAACGAACACTTGCAGATTCTACAAAAAGAGTGTTTCAAAACTGCTCTTTCAAAAGAAGTGTTCAACTCTGTGAGTTGGATTCATACTACACAAAGCAGTTTCACAGAACTCTTCTGTTTAGTTTTTATGGGAAGATATTCCCGTTTCCAACGAAGGCCTGAAAGGGCTCCAAATATCCACTTGCAGATTCTGCAAAAACACAGTTTCAAAACTGCTCTATCAAAAGGAAGGCTTATCTCTCTGAGTTGAATGCACACATCATAAAGAGCTTTCTGAGAATGCTTCTGCCTTGTTTATATATGAAGATATTTCTTTTTCCACCATAGGCCTCAAATCGCTCCAAATGAACACTTGCAGATTCTACAAAAAGAGTGTTTCATAACTGCTCTAGCAAAGGAAAGGTTCACCTCTGTGAGTTGAACACACACATCACAAAGCAGTTTGTGAGAATGCTTCTGTCCAGTTTTTATGGGAAGATATTCCCGCTTCTAACAAAGGCCTGAAAGAGCTCCAAATATCCACTTGCAGATGCTGCAAAAAGACTCTTTCCAAACTGCTCCATGAAAAGGAAGGTTCAACTCTGTGAGTTGAATGCACACATCATAAAGAAGTTTCAAAGAATGCTTCTGTCTAGGTATTATGTGACGATATTTCCTTTTCCACCATAGGCCTCAAAGCGCTCCAAATGAACACATGTAGATTCTACAAAAAGAGTGTTTCAAAGCTGCTCTTTCAAAAGAAGTGTTCAACTCTGTGAGTTGGATTCATACTTCACAAAGCAGTTTCACAGAACGTTTCTGTTTCGTTTTTATGGGAAGATATTCCCGTTTGCAACGAAGGCCTGAAAGGGCTCTAAGTATCCACTTGCAGATTCTGCCAAAACACAGTTTCAAAACTGCTCTATCAAAAGGAAGGCTTATCTCTCCGAGTTGAATGCACACATCATAAAGAGGTTTCTGAGAATGCTTCTGCCTGGTTTATATGTGAAGATATTTCCTTTTCCACCATAGGCCTCAAAGCGCTCCAAACGAACACTTGCAGATTCTACAAAAAGAGTGTTTCAAAACTGCTCTTTCAAAGGAAGTGTTCAACTCTGTGAGTTGGATTCATACTACACAAAGCAGTTTCACAGAACTCTTCTGTTTAGTTTTTATGGGAAGATATTCCCGTTTCCAACGAAGGCCTGAAAGGGCTCCAAATATCCACTTGCAGATTCTGCAAAAATACAGTTTCAAAACTGCTCTATCAAAAGGAAGGCTTATCTCTCTGAGTTGAATGCACACATCATAAAGAGCTTTCTGAGAATGCTTCTGCCTTGTTTATATATGAAGATATTTCTTTTTCCACCATAGGCCTCAAATCGCTCCAAATGAACACTTGCAGATTCTACAAAAAGAGTGTTTCATAACTGCTCTAGCAAAGGAAAGGTTCACCTCTGTGAGTTGAACACACACATCTCAAAGCAGTTTGTGAGAATGCTTCGGTTTAGTTTTTATGGGAAGATATTCCCGCTTCTAGCAAAGGCCTGAAAGAGCTCCAAATATCCACTTGCAGATGCTGCAAAAAGACTCTTTCCAAACTGCTCCATGAAAAAGAAGGTTCAACTCTGTGAGTTGAATGCACACATCATAAAGAAGTTTCAAAGAATGCTTCTGTCTAGGTTTTATGTGAAGATATTTCTTTTTCCAACATAGGCCTCAAAGCGCTCCAAATGAACACTTGCAGATTCTACAAAAAGAGTGTTTCATAACTGCTCTAGCAAAGGAAAGGTTCACCTCTGTGAGTTGAACACACACATCACAAAGCAGTTTGTGAGAATGCTTCTGTCCAGTTTTAATGGGAAGATATTCCCGCTTCTAACAAAGGCCTGAAAGAGCTCCAAATATCCACTTGCAGATGCTGCAAAAAGACTCTTTCCAAACTGCTCCATGAAAAGGAATGTTCAACTCTGTGAGTTGAATGCACACATCATAAAGAAGTTTCAAAGAATGCTTCTGTCTAGGTTTTACGTGAAGATATTTCCCTTTCCACCATAGGCCTCAAAGCGCTCCAAATGAACACATGTAGATTCTACAAAAAGAGTGTTTCAAAGCTGCTCTTTCAAAAGAAGTGTTCAACTCTGTGAGTTGGATTCATACTTCACAAAGCAGTTTCACAGAACGTTTCTGTTTCGTTTTTATGGGAAGATATTCCCGTTTGCAACGAAGGCCTGAAAGGGCTCTAAGTATCCACTTGCAGATTCTGCCAAAACACAGTTTCAAAACTGCTCTATCAAAAGGAAGGCTTATCTCTCCGAGTTGAATGCACACATCATAAAGAGGTTTCTGAGAATGCTTCTGCCTGGTTTATATGTGAAGATATTTCCTTTTCCACCATAGGCCTCAAAGCGCTCCAAACGAACACTTGCAGATTCTACAAAAAGAGTGTTTCAAAACTGCTCTTTCAAAGGAAGTGTTCAACTCTGTGAGTTGGATTCATACTACACAAAGCAGTTTCACAGAACTCTTCTGTTTAGTTTTTATGGGAAGATATTCCCGTTTCCAACGAAAGCCTGAAAGGGCTCCAAATATCCACTTGCAGATTCTGCAAAAACACAGGTTCAAAACTGCTCTATCAAAAGGAAGGCTTATCTCTCTGAGTTGAATGCACACATCATAAAGGGGTTTCTGAGAATGCTTCTGCCTTGTTTATATATGAAGATATTTCTTTTTCCACCATAGGCCTTAAAGCGCTCCAAATGAACACTTGCAGATTCTACAAAAAGAGTGTTTCATAACTGCTCTAGCAAAGGAAAGGTTCACCTCTGTGAGTTGAACACACACATCACAAAGCAGTTTGTGAGAATGCTTCGGTTTAGTTTTTATGGGAAGATATTCCCGCTTCTAACAAAGGCCTGAAAGAGCTCCAAATATCCACTTGCAGATGCTGCAAAAAGACTCTTTCCAAACTGCTCCATGAAAAAGAAGGTTCAACTCTGTGAGTTGAATGCACACATCATAAAGAAGTTTCAAAGAATGCTTCTGTCTAGGTTTTATGTGAAGATATTTCTTTTTCCACCATAGGCCTCAAAGTGCTCCAAATGAACACTTGCAGATTCTACAAAAAGAGTGTTTCATAACTGCTCTAGCAAAGGAAAGGTTCACCTCTGTGAGTTGAACACACACATCACAAAGCAGTTTGTGAGAATGCTTCTGTCCAGTTTTAATGGGAAGATATTCCCGCTTCTAACAAAGGCCTGAAAGAGCTCCAAATATCCACTTGCAGATGCTGCAAAAAGACTCTTTCCAAACTGCTCCATGAAAAGGAAAGTTCAACTCTGTGAGTTGAATGCACACATCATAAAGAAGTTTCAAAGAATGCTTCTGTCTAGGTATTATGTGACGATATTTCCTTTTCCACCATAGGCCTCAAAGCGCTCCAAATGAACACATGTAGATTCTACAAAAAGAGTGTTTAAAAGCTGCGCTTTCAAAAGAAGTGTTCAACTCTGTGAGTTGGATTCATACTTCACAAAGCAGTTTCACAGAACGTTTCTGTTTCGTTTTTATGGGAAGATATTCCGTTTGCAACGAAGGCCTTAAAGAGCTCTAAGTATCCACTTGCAGATTCTGCCAAAACACACTTTCAAAACTGCTCTATCAAAAGGAAGGCTTATCTCTCCGAGTTGAATGCACACATCATAAAGAGGTTTCTGAGAATGCTTCTGCCTGGTTTATATGTGAAGATATTTCCTTTTCCACCATAGGCCTCAAAGCGCTCCAAACGAACACTTGCAGATTCTACAAAAAGAGTGTTTCAAAACTGCTCTTTCAAAAGAAGTGTTCAACTCTGTGAGTTGGATTCATACTACACAAAGCAGTTTCACAGAACTCTTCTGTTTAGTTTTTATGGGAAGATATTCCCGTTTCCAACGAAGGCCTGAAAGGGCTCCAAATATCCACTTGCAGATTCTGCAAAAACACAGTTTCAAAACTGCTCTATCAAAAGGAAGGCTTATCTCTCTGAGTTGAATGCACACATCATAAAGAGCTTTCTGAGAATGCTTCTGCCTTGTTTATATATGAAGATATTTCTTTTTCCACCATAGGCCTCAAATCGCTCCAAATGAACACTTGCAGATTCTACAAAAAGAGTGTTTCATAACTGCTCTAGCAAAGGAAAGGTTCACCTCTGTGAGTTGAACACACACATCACAAAGCAGTTTGTGAGAATGCTTCTGTCCAGTTTTTATGGGAAGATATTCCCGCTTCTAACAAAGGCCTGAAAGAGCTCCAAATATCCACTTGCAGATGCTGCAAAAAGACTCTTTCCAAACTGCTCCATGAAAAGGAAGGTTCAACTCTGTGAGTTGAATGCACACATCATAAAGAAGTTTCAAAGAATGCTTCTGTCTAGGTATTATGTGACGATATTTCCTTTTCCACCATAGGCCTCAAAGCGCTCCAAATGAACACATGTAGATTCTACAAAAAGAGTGTTTCAAAGCTGCTCTTTCAAAAGAAGTGTTCAACTCTGTGAGTTGGATTCATACTTCACAAAGCAGTTTCACAGAACGTTTCTGTTTCGTTTTTATGGGAAGATATTCCCGTTTGCAACGAAGGCCTGAAAGGGCTCTAAGTATCCACTTGCAGATTCTGCCAAAACACAGTTTCAAAACTGCTCTATCAAAAGGAAGGCTTATCTCTCCGAGTTGAATGCACACATCATAAAGAGGTTTCTGAGAATGCTTCTGCCTGGTTTATATGTGAAGATATTTCCTTTTCCACCATAGGCCTCAAAGCGCTCCAAACGAACACTTGCAGATTCTACAAAAAGAGTGTTTCAAAACTGCTCTTTCAAAGGAAGTGTTCAACTCTGTGAGTTGGATTCATACTACACAAAGCAGTTTCACAGAACTCTTCTGTTTAGTTTTTATGGGAAGATATTCCCGTTTCCAACGAAGGCCTGAAAGGGCTCCAAATATCCACTTGCAGATTCTGCAAAAATACAGTTTCAAAACTGCTCTATCAAAAGGAAGGCTTATCTCTCTGAGTTGAATGCACACATCATAAAGAGCTTTCTGAGAATGCTTCTGCCTTGTTTATATATGAAGATATTTCTTTTTCCACCATAGGCCTCAAATCGCTCCAAATGAACACTTGCAGATTCTACAAAAAGAGTGTTTCATAACTGCTCTAGCAAAGGAAAGGTTCACCTCTGTGAGTTGAACACACACATCTCAAAGCAGTTTGTGAGAATGCTTCGGTTTAGTTTTTATGGGAAGATATTCCCGCTTCTAGCAAAGGCCTGAAAGAGCTCCAAATATCCACTTGCAGATGCTGCAAAAAGACTCTTTCCAAACTGCTCCATGAAAAAGAAGGTTCAACTCTGTGAGTTGAATGCACACATCATAAAGAAGTTTCAAAGAATGCTTCTGTCTAGGTTTTATGTGAAGATATTTCTTTTTCCAACATAGGCCTCAAAGCGCTCCAAATGAACACTTGCAGATTCTACAAAAAGAGTGTTTCATAACTGCTCTAGCAAAGGAAAGGTTCACCTCTGTGAGTTGAACACACACATCACAAAGCAGTTTGTGAGAATGCTTCTGTCCAGTTTTAATGGGAAGATATTCCCGCTTCTAACAAAGGCCTGAAAGAGCTCCAAATATCCACTTGCAGATGCTGCAAAAAGACTCTTTCCAAACTGCTCCATGAAAAGGAATGTTCAACTCTGTGAGTTGAATGCACACATCATAAAGAAGTTTCAAAGAATGCTTCTGTCTAGGTTTTACGTGAAGATATTTCCCTTTCCACCATAGGCCTCAAAGCGCTCCAAATGAACACATGTAGATTCTACAAAAAGAGTGTTTCAAAGCTGCTCTTTCAAAAGAAGTGTTCAACTCTGTGAGTTGGATTCATACTTCACAAAGCAGTTTCACAGAACGTTTCTGTTTCGTTTTTATGGGAAGATATTCCCGTTTGCAACGAAGGCCTGAAAGGGCTCTAAGTATCCACTTGCAGATTCTGCCAAAACACAGTTTCAAAACTGCTCTATCAAAAGGAAGGCTTATCTCTCCGAGTTGAATGCACACATCATAAAGAGGTTTCTGAGAATGCTTCTGCCTGGTTTATATGTGAAGATATTTCCTTTTCCACCATAGGCCTCAAAGCGCTCCAAACGAACACTTGCAGATTCTACAAAAAGAGTGTTTCAAAACTGCTCTTTCAAAGGAAGTGTTCAACTCTGTGAGTTGGATTCATACTACACAAAGCAGTTTCACAGAACTCTTCTGTTTAGTTTTTATGGGAAGATATTCCCGTTTCCAACGAAGGCCTGAAAGGGCTCCAAATATCCACTTGCAGATTCTGCAAAAATACAGTTTCAAAACTGCTCTATCAAAAGGAAGGCTTATCTCTCTGAGTTGAATGCACACATCATAAAGAGCTTTCTGAGAATGCTTCTGCCTTGTTTATATATGAAGATATTTCTTTTTCCACCATAGGCCTCAAATCGCTCCAAATGAACACTTGCAGATTCTACAAAAAGAGTGTTTCATAACTGCTCTAGCAAAGGAAAGGTTCACCTCTGTGAGTTGAACACACTCATCTCAAAGCAGTTTGTGAGAATGCTTCGGTTTTGTTTTTATGGGAAGATATTCCCGCTTCTAGCAAAGGCCTGAAAGAGCTCCAAATATCCACTTGCAGATGCTGCGAAAAGACTCTTTCCAAACTGCTCCATGAAAAAGAAGGTTCAACTCTGTGAGTTGAATGCACACATCATAAAGAAGTTTCAAAGAATGCTTCTGTCTAGGTTTTATGTGAAGATATTTCTTTTTCCAACATAGGCCTCAAAGCGCTCCAAATGAACACTTGCAGATTCTACAAAAAGAGTGTTTCATAACTGCTCTAGCAAAGGAAAGGTTCACCTCTGTGAGTTGAACACACACATCACAAAGCAGTTTGTGAGAATGCTTCTGTCCAGTTTTAATGGGAAGATATTCCCGCTTCTAACAAAGGCCTGAAAGAGCTCCAAATATCCACTTGCAGATGCTGCAAAAAGACTCTTTCCAAACTGCTCCATGAAAAGGAATGTTCAACTCTGTGAGTTGAATGCACACATCATAAAGAAGTTTCAAAGAATGCTTCTGTCTAGGTTTTATGTGAAGATATTTCCCTTTCCACCATAGGCCTCAAAGCGCTCCAAATGAACACTTGCAGATTCTACAAAAAGAGTGTTTCAAAGCTGCTCTTTCAAAAGAAGTGTTCAACTCTGTGAGTTGGATTCATACTTCACAAAGCAGTTTCACAGAACGTTTCTGTTTCGTTTTTATGGGAAGATATTCCCGTTTGCAACCAAAGCCTGAAAGGGCTCTAAGTATCCACTTGCAGATTCTGCCAAAACACACTTTCAAAACTGCTCTATCAAAAGGAAGGCTTATCTCTCCGAGTTGAATGCACACATCATAAAGAGGTTTCTGAGAATGCTTCTGCCTGGTTTATATGTGAAGATATTTCCTTTTCCACCATAGGCCTCAAAGCGCTCCAAACGAACACTTGCAGATTCTACAAAAAGAGTGTTTCAAAACTGCTCTTTCAAAGGAAGTGTTCAACTCTGTGAGTTGGATTCATACTACACAAAGCAGTTTCACAGAACTCTTCTGTTTAGTTTTTATGGGAAGATATTCCCGTTTCCAACGAAGGCCTGAAAGGGCTCCAAATATCCACTTGCAGATTCTGCAAAAACACAGGTTCAAAACTGCTCTATCAAAAGGAAGGCTTATCTCTCTGAGTTGAATGCACACATCATAAAGGGGTTTCTGAGAATGCTTCTGCCTTGTTTATATATGAAGATATTTCTTTTTCCACCATAGGCCTCAAAGCGCTCCAAATGAACACTTGCAGATTCTACAAAAAGAGTGTTTCATAACTGCTCTAGCAAAGGAAAGGTTCACCTCTGTGAGTTGAACACACACATCACAAAGCAGTTTGTGAGAATGCTTCTGTCCAGTTTTAATGGGAAGATATTCCCGCTTCTAACAAAGGCCTGAAAGAGCTCCAAATATCCACTTGCAGATGCTGCAAAAAGACTCTTTCCAAACTGCTCCATGAAAAGGAATGTTCAACTCTGTGAGTTGAATGCACACATCATAAAGAAGTTTCAAAGAATGCTTCTGTCTAGGTTTTATGTGAAGATATTTCCTTTTCCACCATAGGCCTCAAAGCGCTCCAAATGAACACTTGCAGATTCTACAAAAAGAGTGTTTCAAAGCTGCTCTTTCAAAAGAAGTGTTCAAGTCTGTGAGTTGGATTCATACTTCACAAAGGAGTTTCACAGAACGCTTCTGTTTAGTTTTTATGGGAAGATATTCCCGTTTCCAACGAAGGCCTGAAAGGGCTCCAAATATACACTTGCAGATTCTGCAAAAACACAGTTGCAAAACTGCTCTATCAAAAGGAAGGCTTATCTCTCCGAGTTGAATGCACACATCATAAAGAGGTTTCTGAGAATGCTTCTGCCTGGATTATATGTGAAGATATTTCCTTTTCCACCATAGGCCTCAAAGCGCTCCAAACGAACACTTGCAGATTCTACAAAAAGAGTGTTTCAAAACTGCTCTTTGAAAGGAAGTGTTCAACTCTGTGAGTTGGATTCATACCACACAAAGCAGTTTCACAGAACTCTTCTGTTTAGTTTTTAATGGAAGATATTCCCGTTTCCAACGAAGGCCTGAAAGGGCTCCAAATATCCACTTGCAGATTCTGCAAAAACACAGTTTCAAAACTACTCTATCAAAAGGAAGGCTTATCTCTCTGAGTTGAATGCACACATCATAAAGAGCTTTCTGAGAATGCTTCTGCCTTGTTTATATATGAAGATATTTCTTTTTCCACCATAGGCCTCAAATCGCTCCAAATGAACACTTGCAGATTCTACAAAAAGAGTGTTTCATAACTGCTCTAGCAAAGGAAAGGTTCACCTCTGTGAGTTGAACACACACATCACAAAGCAGTTTGTGAGAATGCTTCTGTCCAGTTTTTATGGGAAGATATTCCCGCTTCTAACAAAGGCCTGAAAGAGCTCCAAATATCCACTTGCAGATGCTGCAAAAAGACTCTTTCCAAACTGCTCCATGAAAAGGAAAGTTCAACTCTGTGAGTTGAATGCACACATCATAAAGAAGTTTCAAAGAATGCTTCTGTCTAGGTATTATGTGACGATATTTCCTTTTCCACCATAGGCCTCAAAGCGCTCCAAATGAACACATGTAGATCCTACAAAAAGAGTGTTTAAAAGCTGCGCTTTCAAAAGAAGTGTTCAACTCTGTGAGTTGGATTCATACTTCACAAAGCAGTTTCACAGAACGTTTCTGTTTCGTTTTTATGGGAAGATATTCCCGTTTGCAACGAAGGCCTGAAAGGGCTCTAAGTATCCACTTGCAGATTCTGCCAAAACACAGTTTCAAAACTGCTCTATCAAAAGGAAGGCTTATCTCTCCGAGTTGAATGCACACATCATAAAGAGGTTTCTGAGAATGCTTCTGCCTGGTTTATATGTGAAGATATTTCCTTTTCCACCATAGGCCTCAAAGCGCTCCAAACGAACACTTGCAGATTCTACAAAAAGAGTGTTTCAAAACTGCTCTTTCAAAAGAAGTGTTCAACTCTGTGAGTTGGATTCATACTACACAAAGCAGTTTCACAGAACTCTTCTGTTTAGTTTTTATGGGAAGATATTCCCGTTTCCAACGAAGGCCTGAAAGGGCTCCAAATATCCACTTGCAGATTCTGCAAAAACACAGTTTCAAAACTGCTCTATCAAAAGGAAGGCTTATCTCTCTGAGTTGAATGCACACATCATAAAGAGCTTTCTGAGAATGCTTCTGCCTTGTTTATATATGAAGATATTTCTTTTTCCACCATAGGCCTCAAATCGCTCCAAATGAACACTTGCAGATTCTACAAAAAGAGTGTTTCATAACTGCTCTAGCAAAGGAAAGGTTCACCTCTGTGAGTTGAACACACACATCACAAAGCAGTTTGTGAGAATGCTTCTGTCCAGTTTTTATGGGAAGATATTCCCGCTTCTAACAAAGGCCTGAAAGAGCTCCAAATATCCACTTGCAGATGCTGCAAAAAGACTCTTTCCAAACTGCTCCATGAAAAGGAAGGTTCAACTCTGTGAGTTGAATGCACACATCATAAAGAAGTTTCAAAGAATGCTTCTGTCTAGGTATTATGTGACGATATTTCCTTTTCCACCATAGGCCTCAAAGCGCTCCAAATGAACACATGTAGATTCTACAAAAAGAGTGTTTCAAAGCTGCTCTTTCAAAAGAAGTGTTCAACTCTGTGAGTTGGATACATACTTCACAAAGCAGTTTCACAGAACGTTTCTGTTTCGTTTTTATGGGAAGATATTCCCGTTTGCAACGAAGGCCTGAAAGGGCTCTAAGTATCCACTTGCAGATTCTGCCAAAACACAGTTTCAAAACTGCTCTATCAAAAGGAAGGCTTATCTCTCCGAGTTGAATGCACACATCATAAAGAGGTTTCTGAGAATGCTTCTGCCTGGTTTATATGTGAAGATATTTCCTTTTCCACCATAGGCCTCAAAGCGCTCCAAACGAACACTTGCAGATTCTACAAAAAGAGTGTTTCAAAACTGCTCTTTCAAAGGAAGTGTTCAACTCTGTGAGTTGGATTCACACTACACAAAGCAGTTTCACAGAACTCTTCTGTTTAGTTTTTATGGGAAGATATTCCCGTTTCCAACGAAGGCCTGAAAGGGCTCCAAATATCCACTTGCAGATTCTGCAAAAATACAGTTTCAAAACTGCTCTATCAAAAGGAAGGCTTATCTCTCTGAGTTGAATGCACACATCATAAAGAGCTTTCTGAGAATGCTTCTGCCTTGTTTATATATGAAGATATTTCTTTTTCCACCATAGGCCTCAAATCGCTCCAAATGAACACTTGCAGATTCTACAAAAAGAGTGTTTCATAACTGCTCTAGCAAAGGAAAGGTTCACCTCTGTGAGTTGAACACACTCATCTCAAAGCAGTTTGTGAGAATGCTTCGGTTTTGTTTTTATGGGAAGATATTCCCGCTTCTAGCAAAGGCCTGAAAGAGCTCCAAATATCCACTTGCAGATGCTGCGAAAAGACTCTTTCCAAACTGCTCCATGAAAAAGAAGGTTCAACTCTGTGAGTTGAATGCACACATCATAAAGAAGTTTCAAAGAATGCTTCTGTCTAGGTTTTATGTGAAGATATTTCTTTTTCCAACATAGGCCTCAAAGCGCTCCAAATGAACACTTGCAGATTCTACAAAAAGAGTGTTTCATAACTGCTCTAGCAAAGGAAAGGTTCACCTCTGTGAGTTGAACACACACATCACAAAGCAGTTTGTGAGAATGCTTCTGTCCAGTTTTAATGGGAAGATATTCCCGCTTCTAACAAAGGCCTGAAAGAGCTCCAAATATCCACTTGCAGATGCTGCAAAAAGACTCTTTCCAAACTGCTCCATGAAAAGGAATGTTCAACTCTGTGAGTTGAATGCACACATCATAAAGAAGTTTCAAAGAATGCTTCTGTCTAGGTTTTATGTGAAGATATTTCCCTTTCCACCATAGGCCTCAAAGCGCTCCAAATGAACACTTGCAGATTCTACAAAAAGAGTGTTTCAAAGCTGCTCTTTCAAAAGAAGTGTTCAACTCTGTGAGTTGGATTCATACTTCACAAAGCAGTTTCACAGAACGTTTCTGTTTCGTTTTTATGGGAAGATATTCCCATTTGCAACGAAAGCCTGAAAGGGCTCTAAGTATCCACTTGCAGATTCTGCCAAAACACACTTTCAAAACTGCTCTATCAAAAGGAAGGCTTATCTCTCCGAGTTGAATGCACACATCATAAAGAGGTTTCTGAGAATGCTTCTGCCTGGTTTATATGTGAAGATATTTCCTTTTCCACCATAGGCCTCAAAGCGCTCCAAACGAACACTTGCAGATTCTACAAAAAGAGTGTTTCAAAACTGCTCTTTCAAAGGAAGTGTTCAACTCTGTGAGTTGGATTCATACTACACAAAGCAGTTTCACAGAACTCTTCTGTTTAGTTTTTATGGGAAGATATTCCCGTTTCCAACGAAGGCCTGAAAGGGCTCCAAATATCCACTTGCAGATTCTGCAAAAACACAGGTTCAAAACTGCTCTATCAAAAGGAAGGCTTATCTCTCTGAGTTGAATGCACACATCATAAAGGGGTTTCTGAGAATGCTTCTGCCTTGTTTATATATGAAGATATTTCTTTTTCCACCATAGGCCTCAAAGCGCTCCAAATGAACACTTGCAAATTCTACAAAAAGAGTGTTTCATAACTGCTCTAGCAAAGGAAAGGTTCACCTCTGTGAGTTGAACACACACATCACAAAGCAGTTTGTGAGAATGCTTCGGTTTAGTTTTTATGGGAAGATATTCCCGCTTCTAACAAAGGCCTGAAAGAGCTCCAAATATCCACTTGCAGATGCTGCAAAAAGACTCTTTCCAAACTGCTCCATGAAAAAGAAGGTTCAACTCTGTGAGTTGAATGCACACATCATAAAGAAGTTTCAAAGAATGCTTCTGTCTAGGTTTTATGTGAAGATATTTCTTTTTCCACCATAGGCCTCAAAGCGCTCCAAATGAACACTTGCAGATTCTACAAAAAGAGTGTTTCATAACTGCTCTAGCAAAGGAAAGGTTCACCTCTGTGAGTTGAACACACACATCACAAAGCAGTTTGTGAGAATGCTTCTGTCCAGTTTTAATGGGAAGATATTCCCGCTTCTAACAAAGGCCTGAAAGAGCTCCAAATATCCACTTGCAGATGCTGCAAAAAGACTCTTTCCAAACTGCTCCATGAAAAGGAATGTTCAACTCTGTGAGTTGAATGCACACATCATAAAGAAGTTTCAAAGAATGCTTCTGTCTAGGTTTTATGTGAAGATATTTCCTTTTCCACCATAGGCCTCAAAGCGCTCCAAATGAACACTTGCAGATTCTACAAAAAGAGTGTTTCAAAGCTGCTCTTTCAAAAGAAGTGTTCAAGTCTGTGAGTTGGATTCATACTTCACAAAGGAGTTTCACAGAACGCTTCTGTTTAGTTTTTATGGGAAGATATTCCCGTTTCCAACGAAGGCCTGAAAGGGCTCCAAATATACACTTGCAGATTCTGCAAAAACACAGTTGCAAAACTGCTCTATCAAAAGGAAGGCTTATCTCTCCGAGTTGAATGCACACATCATAAAGAGGTTTCTGAGAATGCTTCTGCCTGGATTATATGTGAAGATATTTCCTTTTCCACCATAGGCCTCAAAGCGGTCCAAACGAACACTTGCAGATTCTACAAAAAGAGTGTTTCAAAACTGCTCTTTGAAAGGAAGTGTTCAACTCTGTGAGTTGGATTCATACCACACAAAGCAGTTTCACAGAACTCTTCTGTTTAGTTTTTAATGGAAGATATTCCCGTTTCCAACGAAGGCCTGAAAGGGCTCCAAATATCCACTTGCAGATTCTGCAAAAACACAGTTTCAAAACTGCTCTATCAAAAGGAAGGCTTATCTCTCTGAGTTGAATGCACACATCATAAAGAGCTTTCTGAGAATGCTTCTGCCTTGTTTATATATGAAGATATTTCTTTTTCCACCATAGGCCTCAAATCGCTCCAAATGAACACTTGCAGATTCTACAAAAAGAGTGTTTCATAACTGCTCTAGCAAAGGAAAGGTTCACCTCTGTGAGTTGAACACACACATCACAAAGCAGTTTGTGAGAATGCTTCTGTCCAGTTTTTATGGGAAGATATTCCCGCTTCTAACAAAGGCCTGAAAGAGCTCCAAATATCCACTTGCAGATGCTGCAAAAAGACTCTTTCCAAACTGCTCCATGAAAAGGAAAGTTCAACTCTGTGAGTTGAATGCACACATCATAAAGAAGTTTCAAAGAATGCTTCTGTCTAGGTATTATGTGACGATATTTCCTTTTCCACCATAGGCCTCAAAGCGCTCCAAATGAACACATGTAGATCCTACAAAAAGAGTGTTTAAAAGCTGCGCTTTCAAAAGAAGTGTTCAACTCTGTGAGTTGGATTCATACTTCACAAAGCAGTTTCACAGAACGTTTCTGTTTCGTTTTTATGGGAAGATATTCCCGTTTGCAACGAAGGCCTGAAAGGGCTCTAAGTATCCACTTGCAGATTCTGCCAAAACACAGTTTCAAAACTGCTCTATCAAAAGGAAGGCTTATCTCTCCGAGTTGAATGCACACATCATAAAGAGGTTTCTGAGAATGCTTCTGCCTGGTTTATATGTGAAGATATTTCCTTTTCCACCATAGGCCTCAAAGCGCTCCAAACGAACACTTGCAGATTCTACAAAAAGAGTGTTTCAAAACTGCTCTTTCAAAAGAAGTGTTCAACTCTGTGAGTTGGATTCATACTACACAAAGCAGTTTCACAGAACTCTTCTGTTTAGTTTTTATGGGAAGATATTCCCGTTTCCAACGAAGGCCTGAAAGGGCTCCAAATATCCACTTGCAGATTCTGCAAAAACACAGTTTCAAAACTGCTCTATCAAAAGGAAGGCTTATCTCTCTGAGTTGAATGCACACATCATAAAGAGCTTTCTGAGAATGCTTCTGCCTTGTTTATATATGAAGATATTTCTTTTTCCACCATAGGCCTCAAATCGCTCCAAATGAACACTTGCAGATTCTACAAAAAGAGTGTTTCATAACTGCTCTAGCAAAGGAAAGGTTCACCTCTGTGAGTTGAACACACACATCACAAAGCAGTTTGTGAGAATGCTTCTGTCCAGTTTTTATGGGAAGATATTCCCGCTTCTAACAAAGGCCTGAAAGAGCTCCAAATATCCACTTGCAGATGCTGCAAAAAGACTCTTTCCAAACTGCTCCATGAAAAGGAAGGTTCAACTCTGTGAGTTGAATGCACACATCATAAAGAAGTTTCAAAGAATGCTTCTGTCTAGGTATTATGTGACGATATTTCCTTTTCCACCATAGGCCTCAAAGCGCTCCAAATGAACACATGTAGATTCTACAAAAAGAGTGTTTCAAAGCTGCTCTTTCAAAAGAAGTGTTCAACTCTGTGAGTTGGATACATACTTCACAAAGCAGTTTCACAGAACGTTTCTGTTTCGTTTTTATGGGAAGATATTCCCGTTTGCAACGAAGGCCTGAAAGGGCTCTAAGTATCCACTTGCAGATTCTGCCAAAACACAGTTTCAAAACTGCTCTATCAAAAGGAAGGCTTATCTCTCCGAGTTGAATGCACACATCATAAAGAGGTTTCTGAGAATGCTTCTGCCTGGTTTATATGTGAAGATATTTCCTTTTCCACCATAGGCCTCAAAGCGCTCCAAACGAACACTTGCAGATTCTACAAAAAGAGTGTTTCAAAACTGCTCTTTCAAAGGAAGTGTTCAACTCTGTGAGTTGGATTCATACTACACAAAGCAGTTTCACAGAACTCTTCTGTTTAGTTTTTATGGGAAGATATTCCCGTTTCCAACGAAGGCCTGAAAGGGCTCCCAAAATCCACTTGCAGATTCTGCAAAAACACAGGTTCAAAACTGCTCTATCAAAAGGAAGGCTTATCTCTCTGAGTTGAATGCACACATCATAAAGGGGTTTCTGAGAATGCTTCTGCCTTGTTTATATATGAAGATATTTCTTTTTCCACCATAGGCCTCAAAGCGCTCCAAATGAACACTTGCAGATTCTACAAAAAGAGTGTTTCATAACTGCTCTAGCAAAGGAAAGGTTCACCTCTGTGAGTTGAACACACACATCACAAAGCAGTTTGTGAGAATGCTTCGGTTTAGTTTTTATGGGAAGATATACCCGCTTCTAACAAAGGCCTGAAAGAGCTCCAAATATCCACTTGCAGATGCTGCAAAAAGACTCTTTCCAAACTGCTCCATGAAAAAGATGGTTCAACTCTGTGAGTTGAATGCACACATCATAAAGAAGTTTCAAAGAATGCTTCTGTCTAGGTTTTATGTGAAGATATTTCTTTCTCCACCATAGGCCTCAAAGCGCTCCAAATCAACACTTGCAAATTCTACAAAAAGAGTGTTTCATAACTGCTCTAGCAAAGGAAAGGTTCACCTCTGTGAGTTGAACACACACATCACAAAGCAGTTTGTGAGAATGCTTCTGTCCAGTTTTAATGGGAAGATATTCCCGCTTCTAACAAAGGCCTGAAAGAGCTCCAAGTATCCACATGCAGATGCTGCAAAAAGACTCTTTCCAAACTGCTCCATGAAAAGCAATGTTCAACTCTGTGAGTTGAATGCACACATCATAAAGAAGTTTCAAAGAATGCTTCTGTCTAGGTTTTATGTGAAGATATTTCCTTTTCCACCATAGGCCGCAAAGCGCTCCAAATGAACACTTGCAGATTCTACAAAAAGAGTGTTTCAAAGCTGCTCTTTCAAAAGAAGTGTTCAACTCTGTGAGTTGGATTCATACTTCACAAAGGAGTTTCACAGAACGCTTCTGTTTAGTTTTTATGGGAAGTTATTCCCTTTTCCAACGAAGGCCTGAAAGGGCTCCAAATATACACTTGCAGATCCTGCAAAAACACAGTTGCAAAACTGCTCTATCAAAAGGAAGGCTTATCTCTCCGAGTTGAATGCACACATCATAAAGAGGTTTCTGAGAATGCTTCTGCCTGGATTATATGTGAAGATATTTCCTTTTCCACCATAGGCCTCAAAGCGCTCCAAACGAACACTTGCAGATTCTACAAAAAGAGTGTTTGAAAACTGCTCTTTGAAAGGAAGTGTTCAACTCTGTGAGTTGGATTCATACTACACAAAGCAGTTTCACAGAACTCTTCTGTTTAGTTTTTAATGGAAGATATTCCCGTTTCCAACGAAGGCCTGAAAGGGCTCCAAATATCCACTTGCAGATTCTGCAAAAACACAGTTTCAAAACTGCTCTATCAAAAGGAAGGCTTATCTCTCTGAGTTGAATGCACACATCATAAAGAGCTTTCTGAGAATGCTTCTGCCTTGTTTATATATGAAGATATTTCTTTTTCCACCATAGGCCTCAAATCGCTCCAAATGAACACTTGCAGATTCTACAAAAAGAGTGTTTCATAACTGCTCTAGCAAAGGAAAGGTTCACCTCTGTGAGTTGAACACACACATCACAAAGCAGTTTGTGAGAATGCTTCTGTCCAGTTTTTATGGGAAGATATTCCCGCTTCTAACAAAGGCCTGAAAGAGCTCCAAATATCCACTTGCAGATGCTGCAAAAAGACTCTTTCCAAACTGCTCCATGAAAAGGAAGGTTCAACTCTGTGAGTTGAATGCACACATCATAAAGAAGTTTCAAAGAATGCTTCTGTCTAGGTATTATGTGACGATATTTCCTTTTCCACCATAGGCCTCAAAGCGCTCCAAATGAACACATGTAGATTCTACAAAAAGAGTGTTTCAAAGCTGCTTTTTCAAAAGAAGTGTTCAACTCTGTGAGTTGGATTCATACTTCACAAAGCAGTTTCACAGAACGTTTCTGTTTCGTTTTTATGGGAAGATATTCCCGTTTGCAACGAACTCCTGAAAGGGCTCTAAGTATCCACTTGCAGATTCTGCCAAAACACAGTTTCAAAACTGCTCTATCAAAAGGAAGGCTTATCTCTCCGAGTTGAATGCACACATCATAAAGAGGTTTCTGAGAATGCTTCTGCCTGGTTTATATGTGAAGATATTTCCTTTTCCACCATAGGCCTCAAAGCGCTCCAAACGAACACTTGCAGATTCTACAAAAAGAGTGTTTCAAAACTGCTCTTTCAAAGGAAGTGTTCAAATCTGTGAGTTGGATTCATACTACACAAAGCAGTTTCACAGAACTCTTCTGTTTAGTTTTTATGGGAAGATATTCCCGTTTCCAACGAAGGCCTGAAAGGGCTCCAAATATCCACTTGCAGATTCTGCAAAAATACAGTTTCAAAACTGCTCTAACAAAAGGAAGGCTTATCTCTCTGAGTTGAATGCACACATCATAAAGAGCTTTCTGAGAATGCTTCTGCCTTGTTTATATATGAAGATATTTCTTTTTCCACCATAGGCCTCAAATCGCTCCAAATGAACACTTGCAGATTCTACAAAAAGAGTGTTTCATAACTGCTCTAGCAAAGGAAAGGTTCACCTCTGTGAGTTGAACACACACATCCCAAAGCAGTTTGTGAGAATGCTTCTGTCCAGTTTTTATGGGAAGATATTCCCGCTTCTAACAAAGGCCTGAAAGAGCTCCAAATATCCACTTGCAGATGCTGCAAAAAGACTCTTTCCAAACTGCTCCATGAAAAAGAAGGTTCAACTCTGTGAGTTGAATGCACACATCATAAAGAAGTTTCAAAGAATGCTTCTGTCTAGGTTTTATGTGAAGATATTTCTTTTTCCACCATAGGCCTCAAAGTGCTCCAAATGAACACTTGCAGATTCTACAAAAAGAGTGTTTCATAACTGCTCTAGCAAAGGAAAGGTTCACCTCTGTGAGTTGAACACACACATCACAAAGCAGTTTGTGAGAATGCTTCTGTCCAGTTTTAATGGGAAGATATTCCCGCTTCTAACAAAGGCCTGAAAGAGCTCCAAATATCCACTTGCAGATGCTGCAAAAAGACTCTTTCCAAACTGCTCCATGAAAAGGAAAGTTCAACTCTGTGAGTTGAATGCACACATCATAAAGAAGTTTCAAAGAATGCTTCTGTCTAGGTATTATGTGACGATATTTCCTTTTCCACCATAGGCCTCAAAGCGCTCCAAATGAACACATGTAGATTCTACAAAAAGAGTGTTTAAAAGCTGCGCTTTCAAAAGAAGTGTTCAACTCTGTGAGTTGGATTCATACTTCACAAAGCAGTTTCACAGAACGTTTCTGTTTCGTTTTTATGGGAAGATATTCCGTTTGCAACGAAGGCCTGAAAGAGCTCTAAGTATCCACTTGCAGATTCTGCCAAAACACACTTTCAAAACTGCTCTATCAAAAGGAAGGCTTATCTCTCCGAGTTGAATGCACACATCATAAAGAGGTTTCTGAGAATGCTTCTGCCTGGTTTATATGTGAAGATATTTCCTTTTCCACCATAGGCCTCAAAGCGCTCCAAACGAACACTTGCAGATTCTACAAAAAGAGTGTTTCAAAACTGCTCTTTCAAAAGAAGTGTTCAACTCTGTGAGTTGGATTCATACTACACAAAGCAGTTTCACAGAACTCTTCTGTTTAGTTTTTATGGGAAGATATTCCCGTTTCCAACGAAGGCCTGAAAGGGCTCCAAATATCCACTTGCAGATTCTGCAAAAACACAGTTTCAAAACTGCTCTAACAAAAGGAAGGCTTATCTCTCTGAGTTGAATGCACACATCATAAAGAGCTTTCTGAGAATGCTTCTGCCTTGTTTATATATGAAGATATTTCTTTTTCCACCATAGGCCTCAAATCGCTCCAAATGAACACTTGCAGATTCTACAAAAAGAGTGTTTCATAACTGCTCTAGCAAAGGAAAGGTTCACCTCTGTGAGTTGAACACACACATCACAAAGCAGTTTGTGAGAATGCTTCTGTCCAGTTTTTATGGGAAGATATTCCCGCTTCTAACAAAGGCCTGAAAGAGCTCCAAATATCCACTTGCAGATGCTGCAAAAAGACTCTTTCCAAACTGCTCCATGAAAAGGAAGGTTCAACTCTGTGAGTTGAATGCACACATCATAAAGAAGTTTCAAAGAATGCTTCTGTCTAGGTATTATGTGACGATATTTCCTTTTCCACCATAGGCCTCAAAGCGCTCCAAATGAACACATGTAGATTCTACAAAAAGAGTGTTTCAAAGCTGCTCTTTCAAAAGAAGTGTTCAACTCTGTGAGTTGGATTCATACTTCACAAAGCAGTTTCACAGAACGTTTCTGTTTCGTTTTTATGGGAAGATATTCCCGTTTGCAACGAAGGCCTGAAAGGGCTCTAAGTATCCACTTGCAGATTCTGCCAAAACACAGTTTCAAAACTGCTCTATCAAAAGGAAGGCTTATCTCTCCGAGTTGAATGCACACATCATAAAGAGGTTTCTGAGAATGCTTCTGCCTGGTTTATATGTGAAGATATTTCCTTTTCCACCATAGGCCTCAAAGCGCTCCAAACGAACACTTGCAGATTCTACAAAAAGAGTGTTTCAAAACTGCTCTTTCAAAGGAAGTGTTCAACTCTGTGAGTTGGATTCATACTACACAAAGCAGTTTCACAGAACTCTTCTGTTTAGTTTTTATGGGAAGATATTCCCGTTTCCAACGAAGGCCTGAAAGGGCTCCAAATATCCACTTGCAGATTCTGCAAAAATACAGTTTCAAAACTGCTCTATCAAAAGGAAGGCTTATCTCTCTGAGTTGAATGCACACATCATAAAGAGCTTTCTGAGAATGCTTCTGCCTTGTTTATATATGAAGATATTTCTTTTTCCACCATAGGCCTCAAATCGCTCCAAATGAACACTTGCAGATTCTACAAAAAGAGTGTTTCATAACTGCTCTAGCAAAGGAAAGGTTCACCTCTGTGAGTTGAACACACACATCTCAAAGCAGTTTGTGAGAATGCTTCGGTTTAGTTTTTATGGGAAGATATTCCCGCTTCTAGCAAAGGCCTGAAAGAGCTCCAAATATCCACTTGCAGATGCTGCAAAAAGACTCTTTCCAAACTGCTCCATGAAAAAGAAGGTTCAACTCTGTGAGTTGAATGCACACATCATAAAGAAGTTTCAAAGAATGCTTCTGTCTAGGTTTTATGTGAAGATATTTCTTTTTCCAACATAGGCCTCAAAGCGCTCCAAATGAACACTTGCAGATTCTACAAAAAGAGTGTTTCATAACTGCTCTAGCAAAGGAAAGGTTCACCTCTGTGAGTTGAACACACACATCACAAAGCAGTTTGTGAGAATGCTTCTGTCCAGTTTTAATGGGAAGATATTCCCGCTTCTAACAAAGGCCTGAAAGAGCTCCAAATATCCACTTGCAGATGCTGCAAAAAGACTCTTTCCAAACTGCTCCATGAAAAGGAATGTTCAACTCTGTGAGTTGAATGCACACATCATAAAGAAGTTTCAAAGAATGCTTCTGTCTAGGTTTTATGTGAAGATATTTCCCTTTCCACCATAGGCCTCAAAGCGCTCCAAATGAACACATGTAGATTCTACAAAAAGAGTGTTTCAAAGCTGCTCTTTCAAAAGAAGTGTTCAACTCTGTGAGTTGGATTCATACTTCACAAAGCAGTTTCACAGAACGTTTCTGTTTCGTTTTTATGGGAAGATATTCCCGTTTGCAACGAAGGCCTGAAAGGGCTCTAAGTATCCACTTGCAGATTCTGCCAAAACACAGTTTCAAAACTGCTCTATTAAAAGGAAGGCTTATCTCTCCGAGTTGAATGCACACATCATAAAGAGGTTTCTGAGAATGCTTCTGCCTGGTTTATATGTGAAGATATTTCCTTTTCCACCATAGGCCTCAAAGCGCTCCAAACGAACACTTGCAGATTCTACAAAAAGAGTGTTTCAAAACTGCTCTTTCAAAGGAAGTGTTCAACTCTGTGAGTTGGATTCATACTACACAAAGCAGTTTCACAGAACTCTTCTGTTTAGTTTTTATGGGAAGATATTCCCGTTTCCAACGAAGGCCTGAAAGGGCTCCAAATATCCACTTGCAGATTCTGCAAAAATACAGTTTCAAAACTGCTCTATCAAAAGGAAGGCTTATCTCTCTGAGTTGAATGCACACATCATAAAGAGCTTTCTGAGAATGCTTCTGCCTTGTTTATATATGAAGATATTTCTTTTTCCACCATAGGCCTCAAATCGCTCCAAATGAACACTTGCAGATTCTACAAAAAGAGTGTTTCATAACTGCTCTAGCAAAGGAAAGGTTCACCTCTGTGAGTTGAACACACTCATCTCAAAGCAGTTTGTGAGAATGCTTCGGTTTTGTTTTTATGGGAAGATATTCCCGCTTCTAGCAAAGGCCTGAAAGAGCTCCAAATATCCACTTGCAGATGCTGCGAAAAGACTCTTTCCAAACTGCTCCATGAAAAAGAAGGTTCAACTCTGTGAGTTGAATGCACACATCATAAAGAAGTTTCAAAGAATGCTTCTGTCTAGGTTTTATGTGAAGATATTTCTTTTTCCAACATAGGCCTCAAAGCGCTCCAAACGAACACTTGCAGATTCTACAAAAAGAGTGTTTCAAAACTGCTCTTTCAAAAGAAGTGTTCAACTCTGTGAGTTGGATTCATACTACACAAAGCAGTTTCACAGAACTCTTCTGTTTAGTTTTTATGGGAAGATATTCCCGTTTCCAACGAAGGCCTGAAAGGGCTCCAAATATCCACTTGCAGATTCTGCAAAAACACAGTTTCAAAACTGCTCTATCAAAAGGAAGGCTTATCTCTCTGAGTTGAATGCACACATCATAAAGAGCTTTCTGAGAATGCTTCTGCCTTGTTTATATATGAAGATATTTCTTTTTCCACCATAGGCCTCAAATCGCTCCAAATGAACACTTGCAGATTCTACAAAAAGAGTGTTTCATAACTGCTCTAGCAAAGGAAAGGTTCACCTCTGTGAGTTGAACACACACATCACAAAGCAGTTTGTGAGAATGCTTCTGTCCAGTTTTTATGGGAAGATATTCCCGCTTCTAACAAAGGCCTGAAAGAGCTCCAAATATCCACTTGCAGATGCTGCAAAAAGACTCTTTCCAAACTGCTCCATGAAAAGGAAGGTTCAACTCTGTGAGTTGAATGCACACATCATAAAGAAGTTTCAAAGAATGCTTCTGTCTAGGTATTATGTGACGATATTTCCTTTTCCACCATAGGCCTCAAAGCGCTCCAAATGAACACATGTAGATTCTACAAAAAGAGTGTTTCAAAGCTGCTCTTTCAAAAGAAGTGTTCAACTCTGTGAGTTGGATTCATACTTCACAAAGCAGTTTCACAGAACGTTTCTGTTTCGTTTTTATGGGAAGATATTCCCGTTTGCAACGAAGGCCTGAAAGGGCTCTAAGTATCCACTTGCAGATTCTGCCAAAACACAGTTTCAAAACTGCTCTATCAAAAGGAAGGCTTATCTCTCCGAGTTGAATGCACACATCATAAAGAGGTTTCTGAGAATGCTTCTGCCTGGTTTATATGTGAAGATATTTCCTTTTCCACCATAGGCCTCAAAGCGCTCCAAACGAACACTTGCAGATTCTACAAAAAGAGTGTTTCAAAACTGCTCTTTCAAAGGAAGTGTTCAACTCTGTGAGTTGGATTCATACTACACAAAGCAGTTTCACAGAACTCTTCTGTTTAGTTTTTATGGGAAGATATTCCCGTTTCCAACGAAGGCCTGAAAGGGCTCCAAATATCCACTTGCAGATTCTGCAAAAATACAGTTTCAAAACTGCTCTATCAAAAGGAAGGCTTATCTCTCTGAGTTGAATGCACACATCATAAAGAGCTTTCTGAGAATGCTTCTGCCTTGTTTATATATGAAGATATTTCTTTTTCCACCATAGGCCTCAAATCGCTCCAAATGAACACTTGCAGATTCTACAAAAAGAGTGTTTCATAACTGCTCTAGCAAAGGAAAGGTTCACCTCTGTGAGTTGAACACACACATCTCAAAGCAGTTTGTGAGAATGCTTCGGTTTAGTTTTTATGGGAAGATATTCCCGCTTCTAGCAAAGGCCTGAAAGAGCTCCAAATATCCACTTGCAGATGCTGCAAAAAGACTCTTTCCAAACTGCTCCATGAAAAAGAAGGTTCAACTCTGTGAGTTGAATGCACACATCATAAAGAAGTTTCAAAGAATGCTTCTGTCTAGGTTTTATGTGAAGATATTTCTTTTTCCAACATAGGCCTCAAAGCGCTCCAAATGAACACTTGCAGATTCTACAAAAAGAGTGTTTCATAACTGCTCTAGCAAAGGAAAGTTCACCTCTGTGAGTTGAACACACACATCACAAAGCAGTTTGTGAGAATGCTTCTGTCCAGTTTTAATGGGAAGATATTCCCGCTTCTAACAAAGGCCTGAAAGAGCTCCAAATATCCACTTGCAGATGCTGCAAAAAGACTCTTTCCAAACTGCTCCATGAAAAGGAATGTTCAACTCTGTGAGTTGAATGCACACATCATAAAGAAGTTTCAAAGAATGCTTCTGTCTAGGTTTTATGTGAAGATATTTCCCTTTCCACCATAGGCCTCAAAGCGCTCCAAATGAACACATGTAGATTCTACAAAAAGAGTGTTTCAAAGCTGCTCTTTCAAAAGAAGTGTTCAACTCTGTGAGTTGGATTCATACTTCACAAAGCAGTTTCACAGAACGTTTCTGTTTCGTTTTTATGGGAAGATATTCCCGTTTGCAACGAAGGCCTGAAAGGGCTCTAAGTATCCACTTGCAGATTCTGCCAAAACACAGTTTCAAAACTGCTCTATCAAAAGGAAGGCTTATCTCTCCGAGTTGAATGCACACATCATAAAGAGGTTTCTGAGAATGCTTCTGCCTGGTTTATATGTGAAGATATTTCCTTTTCCACCATAGGCCTCAAAGCGCTCCAAACGAACACTTGCAGATTCTACAAAAAGAGTGTTTCAAAACTGCTCTTTCAAAGGAAGTGTTCAACTCTGTGAGTTGGATTCATACTACACAAAGCAGTTTCACAGAACTCTTCTGTTTAGTTTTTATGGGAAGATATTCCCGTTTCCAACGAAGGCCTGAAAGGGCTCCAAATATCCACTTGCAGATTCTGCAAAAATACAGTTTCAAAACTGCTCTATCAAAAGGAAGGCTTATCTCTCTGAGTTGAATGCACACATCATAAAGAGCTTTCTGAGAATGCTTCTGCCTTGTTTATATATGAAGATATTTCTTTTTCCACCATAGGCCTCAAATCGCTCCAAATGAACACTTGCAGATTCTACAAAAAGAGTGTTTCATAACTGCTCTAGCAAAGGAAAGGTTCACCTCTGTGAGTTGAACACACTCATCTCAAAGCAGTTTGTGAGAATGCTTCGGTTTTGTTTTTATGGGAAGATATTCCCGCTTCTAGCAAAGGCCTGAAAGAGCTCCAAATATCCACTTGCAGATGCTGCGAAAAGACTCTTTCCAAACTGCTCCATGAAAAAGAAGGTTCAACTCTGTGAGTTGAATGCACACATCATAAAGAAGTTTCAAAGAATGCTTCTGTCTAGGTTTTATGTGAAGATATTTCTTTTTCCAACATAGGCCTCAAAGCGCTCCAAATGAACACTTGCAGATTCTACAAAAAGAGTGTTTCATAACTGCTCTAGCAAAGGAAAGGTTCACCTCTGTGAGTTGAACACACACATCACAAAGCAGTTTGTGAGAATGCTTCTGTCCAGTTTTAATGGGAAGATATTCCCGCTTCTAACAAAGGCCTGAAAGAGCTCCAAATATCCACTTGCAGATGCTGCAAAAAGACTCTTTCCAAACTGCTCCATGAAAAGGAATGTTCAACTCTGTGAGTTGAATGCACACATCATAAAGAAGTTTCAAAGAATGCTTCTGTCTAGGTTTTATGTGAAGATATTTCCCTTTCCACCATAGGCCTCAAAGCGCTCCAAATGAACACTTGCAGATTCTACAAAAAGAGTGTTTCAAAGCTGCTCTTTCAAAAGAAGTGTTCAACTCTGTGAGTTGGATTCATACTTCACAAAGCAGTTTCACAGAACGTTTCTGTTTCGTTTTTATGGGAAGATATTCCCGTTTGCAACGAAAGCCTGAAAGGGCTCTAAGTATCCACTTGCAGATTCTGCCAAAACACACTTTCAAAACTGCTCTATCAAAAGGAAGGCTTATCTCTCCGAGTTGAATGCACACATCATAAAGAGGTTTCTGAGAATGCTTCTGCCTGGTTTATATGTGAAGATATTTCCTTTTCCACCATAGGCCTCAAAGCGCTCCAAACGAACACTTGCAGATTCTACAAAAAGAGTGTTTCAAAACTGCTCTTTCAAAGGAAGTGTTCAACTCTGTGAGTTGGATTCATACTACACAAAGCAGTTTCACAGAACTCTTCTGTTTAGTTTTTATGGGAAGATATTCCCGTTTCCAACGAAGGCCTGAAAGGGCTCCAAATATCCACTTGCAGATTCTGCAAAAACACAGGTTCAAAACTGCTCTATCAAAAGGAAGGCTTATCTCTCTGAGTTGAATGCACACATCATAAAGGGGTTTCTGAGAATGCTTCTGCCTTGTTTATATATGAAGATATTTCTTTTTCCACCATAGGCCTCAAAGCGCTCCAAATGAACACTTGCAAATTCTACAAAAAGAGTGTTTCATAACTGCTCTAGCAAAGGAAAGGTTCACCTCTGTGAGTTGAACACACACATCACAAAGCAGTTTGTGAGAATGCTTCGGTTTAGTTTTTATGGGAAGATATTCCCGCTTCTAACAAAGGCCTGAAAGAGCTCCAAATATCCACTTGCAGATGCTGCAAAAAGACTCTTTCCAAACTGCTCCATGAAAAAGAAGGTTCAACTCTGTGAGTTGAATGCACACATCATAAAGAAGTTTCAAAGAATGCTTCTGTCTAGGTTTTATGTGAAGATATTTCTTTTTCCACCATAGGCCTCAAAGCGCTCCAAATGAACACTTGCAGATTCTACAAAAAGAGTGTTTCATAACTGCTCTAGCAAAGGAAAGGTTCACCTCTGTGAGTTGAACACACACATCACAAAGCAGTTTGTGAGAATGCTTCTGTCCAGTTTTAATGGGAAGATATTCCCGCTTCTAACAAAGGCCTGAAAGAGCTCCAAATATCCACTTGCAGATGCTGCAAAAAGACTCTTTCCAAACTGCTCCATGAAAAGGAATGTTCAACTCTGTGAGTTGAATGCACACATCATAAAGAAGTTTCAAAGAATGCTTCTGTCTAGGTTTTATGTGAAGATATTTCCTTTTCCACCATAGGCCTCAAAGCGCTCCAAATGAACACTTGCAGATTCTACAAAAAGAGTGTTTCAAAGCTGCTCTTTCAAAAGAAGTGTTCAAGTCTGTGAGTTGGATTCATACTTCACAAAGGAGTTTCACAGAACGCTTCTGTTTAGTTTTTATGGGAAGATATTCCCGTTTCCAACGAAGGCCTGAAAGGGCTCCAAATATACACTTGCAGATTCTGCAAAAACACAGTTGCAAAACTGCTCTATCAAAAGGAAGGCTTATCTCTCCGAGTTGAATGCACACATCATAAAGAGGTTTCTGAGAATGCTTCTGCCTGGATTATATGTGAAGATATTTCCTTTTCCACCATAGGCCTCAAAGCGGTCCAAACGAACACTTGCAGATTCTACAAAAAGAGTGTTTCAAAACTGCTCTTTGAAAGGAAGTGTTCAACTCTGTGAGTTGGATTCATACCACACAAAGCAGTTTCACAGAACTCTTCTGTTTAGTTTTTAATGGAAGATATTCCCGTTTCCAACGAAGGCCTGAAAGGGCTCCAAATATCCACTTGCAGATTCTGCAAAAACACAGTTTCAAAACTGCTCTATCAAAAGGAAGGCTTATCTCTCTGAGTTGAATGCACACATCATAAAGAGCTTTCTGAGAATGCTTCTGCCTTGTTTATATATGAAGATATTTCTTTTTCCACCATAGGCCTCAAATCGCTCCAAATGAACACTTGCAGATTCTACAAAAAGAGTGTTTCATAACTGCTCTAGCAAAGGAAAGGTTCACCTCTGTGAGTTGAACACACACATCACAAAGCAGTTTGTGAGAATGCTTCTGTCCAGTTTTTATGGGAAGATATTCCCGCTTCTAACAAAGGCCTGAAAGAGCTCCAAATATCCACTTGCAGATGCTGCAAAAAGACTCTTTCCAAACTGCTCCATGAAAAGGAAAGTTCAACTCTGTGAGTTGAATGCACACATCATAAAGAAGTTTCAAAGAATGCTTCTGTCTAGGTATTATGTGACGATATTTCCTTTTCCACCATAGGCCTCAAAGCGCTCCAAATGAACACATGTAGATCCTACAAAAAGAGTGTTTAAAAGCTGCGCTTTCAAAAGAAGTGTTCAACTCTGTGAGTTGGATTCATACTTCACAAAGCAGTTTCACAGAACGTTTCTGTTTCGTTTTTATGGGAAGATATTCCCGTTTGCAACGAAGGCCTGAAAGGGCTCTAAGTATCCACTTGCAGATTCTGCCAAAACACAGTTTCAAAACTGCTCTATCAAAAGGAAGGCTTATCTCTCCGAGTTGAATGCACACATCATAAAGAGGTTTCTGAGAATGCTTCTGCCTGGTTTATATGTGAAGATATTTCCTTTTCCACCATAGGCCTCAAAGCGCTCCAAACGAACACTTGCAGATTCTACAAAAAGAGTGTTTCAAAACTGCTCTTTCAAAAGAAGTGTTCAACTCTGTGAGTTGGATTCATACTACACAAAGCAGTTTCACAGAACTCTTCTGTTTAGTTTTTATGGGAAGATATTCCCGTTTCCAACGAAGGCCTGAAAGGGCTCCAAATATCCACTTGCAGATTCTGCAAAAACACAGTTTCAAAACTGCTCTATCAAAAGGAAGGCTTATCTCTCTGAGTTGAATGCACACATCATAAAGAGCTTTCTGAGAATGCTTCTGCCTTGTTTATATATGAAGATATTTCTTTTTCCACCATAGGCCTCAAATCGCTCCAAATGAACACTTGCAGATTCTACAAAAAGAGTGTTTCATAACTGCTCTAGCAAAGGAAAGGTTCACCTCTGTGAGTTGAACACACACATCACAAAGCAGTTTGTGAGAATGCTTCTGTCCAGTTTTTATGGGAAGATATTCCCGCTTCTAACAAAGGCCTGAAAGAGCTCCAAATATCCACTTGCAGATGCTGCAAAAAGACTCTTTCCAAACTGCTCCATGAAAAGGAAGGTTCAACTCTGTGAGTTGAATGCACACATCATAAAGAAGTTTCAAAGAATGCTTCTGTCTAGGTATTATGTGACGATATTTCCTTTTCCACCATAGGCCTCAAAGCGCTCCAAATGAACACATGTAGATTCTACAAAAAGAGTGTTTCAAAGCTGCTCTTTCAAAAGAAGTGTTCAACTCTGTGAGTTGGATACATACTTCACAAAGCAGTTTCACAGAACGTTTCTGTTTCGTTTTTATGGGAAGATATTCCCGTTTGCAACGAAGGCCTGAAAGGGCTCTAAGTATCCACTTGCAGATTCTGCCAAAACACAGTTTCAAAACTGCTCTATCAAAAGGAAGGCTTATCTCTCCGAGTTGAATGCACACATCATAAAGAGGTTTCTGAGAATGCTTCTGCCTGGTTTATATGTGAAGATATTTCCTTTTCCACCATAGGCCTCAAAGCGCTCCAAACGAACACTTGCAGATTCTACAAAAAGAGTGTTTCAAAACTGCTCTTTCAAAGGAAGTGTTCAACTCTGTGAGTTGGATTCATACTACACAAAGCAGTTTCACAGAACTCTTCTGTTTAGTTTTTATGGGAAGATATTCCCGTTTCCAACGAAGGCCTGAAAGGGCTCCAAATATCCACTTGCAGATTCTGCAAAAATACAGTTTCAAAACTGCTCTATCAAAAGGAAGGCTTATCTCTCTGAGTTGAATGCACACATCATAAAGAGCTTTCTGAGAATGCTTCTGCCTTGTTTATATATGAAGATATTTCTTTTTCCACCATAGGCCTCAAATCGCTCCAAATGAACACTTGCAGATTCTACAAAAAGAGTGTTTCATAACTGCTCTAGCAAAGGAAAGGTTCACCTCTGTGAGTTGAACACACACATCCCAAAGCAGTTTGTGAGAATGCTTCTGTCCAGTTTTTATGGGAAGATATTCCCGCTTCTAGCAAAGGCCTGAAAGAGCTCCAAATATCCACTTGCAGATGCTGCAAAAAGACTCTTTCCAAACTGCTCCATGAAAAAGAAGGTTCAACTCTGTGAGTTGAATGCACACATCATAAAGAAGTTTCAAAGAATGCTTCTGTCTAGGTTTTATGTGAAGATATTTCTTTTTCCACCATAGGCCTCAAAGCGCTCCAAATGAACACTTGCAGATTCTACAAAAAGAGTGTTTCATAACTGCTCTAGCAAAGGAAAGGTTCACCTCTGTGAGTTGAACACACACATCACAAAGCAGTTTGTGAGAATGCTTCTGTCCAGTTTTAATGGGAAGATATTCCCGCTTCTAACAAAGGCCTGAAAGAGCTCCAAATATCCACTTGCAGATGCTGCAAAAAGACTCTTTCCAAACTGCTCCATGAAAAGGAATGTTCAACTCTGTCAGTTGAATGCACACATCATAAAGAAGTTTCAAAGAATGCTTCTGTCTAGGTTTTATGTGAAGATATTTCCCTTTCCACCATAGGCCTCAAAGCGCTCCAAATGAACACTTGCAGATTCTACAAAAAGAGTGTTTCAAAGCTGCTCTTTCAAAAGAAGTGTTCAACTGTGTGAGTTGGATTCATACTTCACAAAGCAGTTTCACAGAACGTTTCTGTTTCGTTTTTATGGGAAGATATTCCCGTTTGCAACGAAAGCCTGAAAGGGCTCTAAGTATCCACTTGCAGATTCTGCCAAAACACAGTTTCAAAACTGCTCTATCAAAAGGAAGGCTTATCTCTCCGAGTTGAATGCACACATCATAAAGAGGTTTCTGAGAATGCTTCTGCCTGGTTTATATGTGAAGATATTTCCTTTTCCACCATAGGCCTCAAAGCGCTCCAAACGAACACTTGCAGATTCTACAAAAAGAGTGTTTCAAAACTGCTCTTTCAAAGGAAGTGTTCAACTCTGTGAGTTGGATTCATACTACACAAAGCAGTTTCACAGAACTCTTCTGTTTAGTTTTTATGGGAAGATATTCCCGTTTCCAACGAAGGCCTGAAAGGGCTCCCAAAATCCACTTGCAGATTCTGCAAAAACACAGGTTCAAAACTGCTCTATCAAAAGGAAGGCTTATCTCTCTGAGTTGAATGCACACATCATAAAGGGGTTTCTGAGAATGCTTCTGCCTTGTTTATATATGAAGATATTTCTTTTTCCACCATAGGCCTCAAAGCGCTCCAAATGAACACTTGCAGATTCTACAAAAAGAGTGTTTCATAACTGCTCTAGCAAAGGAAAGGTTCACCTCTGTGAGTTGAACACACACATCACAAAGCAGTTTGTGAGAATGCTTCGGTTTAGTTTTTATGGGAAGATATACCCGCTTCTAACAAAGGCCTGAAAGAGCTCCAAATATCCACTTGCAGATGCTGCAAAAAGACTCTTTCCAAACTGCTCCATGAAAAAGAAGGTTCAACTCTGTGAGTTGAATGCACACATCATAAAGAAGTTTCAAAGAATGCTTCTGTCTAGGTTTTATGTGAAGATATTTCTTTCTCCACCATAGGCCTCAAAGCGCTCCAAATCAACACTTGCAAATTCTACAAAAAGAGTGTTTCATAACTGCTCTAGCAAAGGAAAGGTTCACCTCTGTGAGTTGAACACACACATCACAAAGCAGTTTGTGAGAATGCTTCTGTCCAGTTTTAATGGGAAGATATTCCCGCTTCTAACAAAGGCCTGAAAGAGCTCCAAATATCCACATGCAGATGCTGCAAAAAGACTCTTTCCAAACTGCTCCATGAAAAGCAATGTTCAACTCTGTGAGTTGAATGCACACATCATAAAGAAGTTTCAAAGAATGCTTCTGTCTAGGTTTTATGTGAAGATATTTCCTTTTCCACCATAGGCCGCAAAGCGCTCCAAATGAACACTTGCAGATTCTACAAAAAGAGTGTTTCAAAGCTGCTCTTTCAAAAGAAGTGTTCAACTCTGTGAGTTGGATTCATACTTCACAAAGGAGTTTCACAGAACGCTTCTGTTTAGTTTTTATGGGAAGTTATTCCCGTTTCCAACGAAGGCCTGAAAGGGCTCCAAATATACACTTGCAGATCCTGCAAAAACACAGTTGCAAAACTGCTCTATCAAAAGGAAGGCTTATCTCTCCGAGTTGAATGCACACATCATAAAGAGGTTTCTGAGAATGCTTCTGCCTGGATTATATGTGAAGATATTTCCTTTTCCACCATAGGCCTCAAAGCGCTCCAAACGAACACTTGCAGATTCTACAAAAAGAGTGTTTGAAAACTGCTCTTTGAAAGGAAGTGTTCAACTCTGTGAGTTGGATTCATACTACACAAAGCAGTTTCACAGAACTCTTCTGTTTAGTTTTTAATGGAAGATATTCCCGTTTCCAACGAAGGCCTGAAAGGGCTCCAAATATCCACTTGCAGATTCTGCAAAAACACAGTTTCAAAACTGCTCTATCAAAAGGAAGGCTTATCTCTCTGAGTTGAATGCACACATCATAAAGAGCTTTCTGAGAATGCTTCTGCCTTGTTTATATATGAAGATATTTCTTTTTCCACCATAGGCCTCAAATCGCTCCAAATGAACACTTGCAGATTCTACAAAAAGAGTGTTTCATAACTGCTCTAGCAAAGGAAAGGTTCACCTCTGTGAGTTGAACACACACATCACAAAGCAGTTTGTGAGAATGCTTCTGTCCAGTTTTTATGGGAAGATATTCCCGCTTCTAACAAAGGCCTGAAAGAGCTCCAAATATCCACTTGCAGATGCTGCAAAAAGACTCTTTCCAAACTGCTCCATGAAAAGGAAGGTTCAACTCTGTGAGTTGAATGCACACATCATAAAGAAGTTTCAAAGAATGCTTCTGTCTAGGTATTATGTGACGATATTTCCTTTTCCACCATAGGCCTCAAAGCGCTCCAAATGAACACATGTAGATTCTACAAAAAGAGTGTTTCAAAGCTGCTTTTTCAAAAGAAGTGTTCAACTCTGTGAGTTGGATTCATACTTCACAAAGCAGTTTCACAGAACGTTTCTGTTTCGTTTTTATGGGAAGATATTCCCGTTTGCAACGAAGGCCTGAAAGGGCTCTAAGTATCCACTTGCAGATTCTGCCAAAACACAGTTTCAAAACTGCTCTATCAAAAGGAAGGCTTATCTCTCCGAGTTGAATGCACACATCATAAAGAGGTTTCTGAGAATGCTTCTGCCTGGTTTATATGTGAAGATATTTCCTTTTCCACCATAGGCCTCAAAGCGCTCCAAACGAACACTTGCAGATTCTACAAAAAGAGTGTTTCAAAACTGCTCTTTCAAAGGAAGTGTTCAAATCTGTGAGTTGGATTCATACTACACAAAGCAGTTTCACAGAACTCTTCTGTTTAGTTTTTATGGGAAGATATTCCCGTTTCCAACGAAGGCCTGAAAGGGCTCCAAATATCCACTTGCAGATTCTGCAAAAATACAGTTTCAAAACTGCTCTAACAAAAGGAAGGCTTATCTCTCTGAGTTGAATGCACACATCATAAAGAGCTTTCTGAGAATGCTTCTGCCTTGTTTATATATGAAGATATTTCTTTTTCCACCATAGGCCTCAAATCGCTCCAAATGAACACTTGCAGATTCTACAAAAAGAGTGTTTCATAACTGCTCTAGCAAAGGAAAGGTTCACCTCTGTGAGTTGAACACACACATCCCAAAGCAGTTTGTGAGAATGCTTCTGTCCAGTTTTTATGGGAAGATATTCCCGCTTCTAGCAAAGGCCTGAAAGAGCTCCAAATATCCACTTGCAGATGCTGCAAAAAGACTCTTTCCAAACTGCTCCATGAAAAAGAAGGTTCAACTCTGTGAGTTGAATGCACACATCATAAAGAAGTTTCAAAGAATGCTTCTGTCTAGGTTTTATGTGAAGATATTTCTTTTTCCACCATAGGCCTCAAAGCGCTCCAAATGAACACTTGCAGATTCTACAAAAAGAGTGTTTCATAACTGCTCTAGCAAAGGAAAGGTTCACCTCTGTGAGTTGAACACACACATCACAAAGCAGTTTGTGAGAATGCTTCTGTCCAGTTTTAATGGGAAGATATTCCCGCTTCTAACAAAGGCCTGAAAGAGCTCCAAATATCCACTTGCAGATGCTGCAAAAAGACTCTTTCCAAACTGCTCCATGAAAAGGAATGTTCAACTCTGTGAGTTGAATGCACACATCATAAAGAAGTTTCAAAGAATGCTTCTGTCTAGGTTTTATGTGAAGATATTTCCCTTTCCACCATAGGCCTCAAAGCGCTCCAAATGAACACTTGCAGATTCTACAAAAAGAGTGTTTCAAAGCTGCTCTTTCAAAAGAAGTGTTCAACTCTGTGAGTTGGATTCATACTTCACAAAGCATTTTCACAGAACGTTTCTGTTTCGTTTTTATGGGAAGATATTCCCGTTTGCAACGAAAGCCTGAAAGGGCTCTAAGTATCCACTTGCAGATTCTGCCAAAACACACTTTCAAAACTGCTCTATCAAAAGGAAGGCTTATCTCTCCGAGTTGAATGCACACATCATAAAGAGGTTTCTGAGAATGCTTCTGCCTGGTTTATATGTGAAGATATTTCCTTTTCCACCATAGGCCTCAAAGGGCTCCAAACGAACACTTGCAGATTCTACAAAAAGAGTGTTTCAAAACTGCTCTTTCAAAGGAAGTGTTCAACTCTGTGAGTTGGATTCATACTACACAAAGCAGTTTCACAGAACTCTTCTGTTTAGTTTTTATGGGAAGATATTCCCGTTTCCAACGAAGGCCTGAAAGGGCTCCCAAAATCCACTTGCAGATTCTGCAAAAACACAGGTTCAAAACTGCTCTCTCAAAGGAAGGCTTATCTCTCTGAGTTGAATGCACACATCATAAAGGGGTTTCTGAGAATGCTTCTGCCTTGTTTATATATGAAGATATTTCTTTTTCCACCATAGGCCTCAAAGCGCTCCAAATGAACACTTGCAGATTCTACAAAAAGAGTGTTTCATAACTGCTCTAGCAAAGGAAAGGTTCACCTCTGTGAGTTGAACACACACATCACAAAGCAGTTTGTGAGAATGCTTCGGTTTAGTTTTTTTGGAAAGATATACCCGCTTCTAACAAAGGCCTGAAAGAGCTCCAAATATCCACTTGCAGATGCTGCAAAAAGACTCTTTCCAAACTGCTCCATGAAAAAGAAGGTTCAACTCTGTGAGTTGAATGCACACATCATAAAGAAGTTTCAAAGAATGCTTCTGTCTAGGTTTTATGTGAAGATATTTCTTTTTCCACCATAGGCCTCAAAGCGCTCCAAATCAACACTTGCAAATTCTACAAAAAGAGTGTTTCATAACTGCTCTAGCAAAGGAAAGGTTCACCTCTGTGAGTTGAACACACACATCACAAAGCAGTTTGTGAGAATGCTTCTGTCCAGTTTTAATGGGAAGATATTCCCGCTTCTAACAAAGGCCTGAAAGAGCTCCAAATATCCAAATGCAGATGCTGCAAAAAGACTCTTTCCAAACTGCTCCATGAAAAGCAATGTTCAACTCTGTGAGTTGAATGCACACATCATAAAGAAGTTTCAAAGAATGCTTCTGTCTAGGTTTTATGTGAAGATATTTCCTTTTCCACCATAGGCCGCAAAGCGCTCCAAATGAACACTTGCAGATTCTACAAAAAGAGTGTTTCAAAGCTGCTCTTTCAAAAGAAGTGTTCAACTCTGTGAGTTGGATTCATACTTCACAAAGGAGTTTCACAGAACGCTTCTGTTTAGTTTTTATGGGAAGTTATTCCCGTTTCCAACGAAGGCCTGAAAGGGCTCCAAATATACACTTGCAGATTCTGCAAAAACACAGTTGCAAAACTGCTCTATCAAAAGGAAGGCTTATCTCTCCGAGTTGAATGCACACATCATAAAGAGGTTTCTGAGAATGCTTCTGCCTGGATTATATGTGAAGATATTTCCTTTTCCACCATAGGCCTCAAAGCGCTCCAAACGAACACTTGCAGATTCTACAAAAAGAGTGTTTGAAAACTGCTCTTTGAAAGGAAGTGTTCAACTCTGTGAGTTGGATTCATACTACACAAAGCAGTTTCACAGAACTCTTCTGTTTAGTTTTTAATGGAAGATATTCCCGTTTCCAACGAAGGCCTGAAAGGGCTCCAAATATCCACTTGCAGATTCTGCAAAAACACAGTTTCAAAACTGCTCTATCAAAAGGAAGGCTTATCTCTCTGAGTTGAATGCACACATCATAAAGAGCTTTCTGAGAATGCTTCTGCCTTGTTTATATATGAAGATATTTCTTTTTCCACCATAGGCCTCAAATCGCTCCAAATGAACACTTGCAGATTCTACAAAAAGAGTGTTTCATAACTGCTCTAGCAAAGGAAAGGTTCACCTCTGTGAGTTGAACACACACATCACAAAGCAGTTTGTGAGAATGCTTCTGTCCAGTTTTTATGGGAAGATATTCCCGCTTCTAACAAAGGCCTGAAAGAGCTCCAAATATCCACTTGCAGATGCTGCAAAAAGACTCTTTCCAAACTGCTCCATGAAAAGGAAGGTTCAACTCTGTGAGTTGAATGCACACATCATAAAGAAGTTTCAAAGAATGCTTCTGTCTAGGTATTATGTGACGATATTTCCTTTTCCACCATAGTCCTCAATGCGCTCCAAATGAACACATGTAGATTCTACAAAAAGAGTGTTTCAAAGCTGCTCTTTCAAAAGAAGTGTTCAACTCTGTGAGTTGGATTCATACTTCACAAAGCAGTTTCACAGAACGTTTCTGTTTCGTTTTTATCAGAAGATATTCCCGTTTGCAACGAAGGCCTGAAAGGGCTCCAAGTATCCACTTGCAGATTCTGCCAAAACACAGTTTCAAAACTGCTCTATCCAAAGAAAGGCTTATCTCTCCGAGTTGAATGCACACATCATAAAGAGGTTTCTGAGAATGCTTCTGCCTGGTTTATATGTGAATATATTTCCTTTTCCACCATAGGCCTCAAAGCGCTCAAACGAACACTTGCAGATTCTACAAAAAGAGTGTTTCAAAACTGCTCTTTCAAAAGAAGTGTTCAACTCTGTGAGTTGGATTCATACTACACAAAGCAGTTTCACAGAACTCTTCTGTTTAGTTTTTATGGGAAGATATTCCCGCTTCTAACAAAGGCCTGAAAGAGCTCCAAATATCCACTTGCAGATGCTGCAAAAAGACTCTTTCCAAACTGCTCCATGAAAAGCAATGTTCAAATCTGTGAGTTGAATGCACACATCATAAAGAAGTTTCAAAGAATGCTTCTGTCTAGGTTTTATGTGAAGATATTTCCTTTTCCACCATAGGCCTCAAAGCGCTCCAAATGAACACTTGCAGATTCTACAAAAAGAGTGTTTCAAAGCTGCTCTTTCAAAAGAAGTGTTCAAGTCTGTGAGTTGGATTCATACTTCACAAAGGAGTTTCACAGAACGCTTCTGTTTAGTTTTTATGGGAAGATATTCCCGTTTCCAACGAAGGCCTGAAAGGGCTCCAAATATACACTTGCAGATTCTGCAAAAACACAGTTGCAAAACTGCTCTATCAAAAGGAAGGCTTATCTCTCCGAGTTGAATGCACACATCATAAAGAGGTTTCTGAGAATGCTTCTGCCTGGATTATATGTGAAGATATTTCCTTTTCCACCATAGGCCTCAAAGCGCTCCAAACGAACACTTGCAGATTCTACAAAAAGAGTGTTTCAAAACTGCTCTTTGAAAGGAAGTGTTCAACTCTGTGAGTTGGATTCATACTACACAAAGCAGTTTCACAGAACTCTTCTGTTTAGTTTTTAATGGAAGATATTCCCGTTTCCAACGAAGGCCTGAAAGGGCTCCAAATATCCACTTGCAGATTCTGCAAAAACACAGTTTCAAAACTGCTCTATCAAAAGGAAGGCTTATCTCTCTGAGTTGAATGCACACATCATAAAGAGCTTTCTGAGAATGCTTCTGCCTTGTTTATATATGAAGATATTTCTTTTTCCACCATAGGCCTCAAATCGCTCCAAATGAACACTTGCAGATTCTACAAAAAGAGTGTTTCATAACTGCTCTAGCAAAGGAAAGGTTCACCTCTGTGAGTTGAACACACACATCACAAAGCAGTTTGTGAGAATGCTTCTGTCCAGTTTTTATGGGAAGATATTCCCGCTTCTAACAAAGGCCTGAAAGAGCTCCAAATATCCACTTGCAGATGCTGCAAAAAGACTCTTTCCAAACTGCTCCATGAAAAGGAAGGTTCAACTCTGTGAGTTGAATGCACACATCATAAAGAAGTTTCAAAGAATGCTTCTGTCTAGGTATTATGTGACGATATTTCCTTTTCCACCATAGGCCTCAAAGCGCTCCAAATGAACACATGTAGATTCTACAAAAAGAGTGTTTCAAAGCTGCTCTTTCAAAAGAAGTGTTCAACTCTGTGAGTTGGATTCATACTTCACAAAGCAGTTTCACAGAACGTTTCTGTTTCGTTTTTATCAGAAGATATTCCCGTTTGCAACGAAGGCCTGAAAGGGCTCCAAGTATCCACTTGCAGATTCTGCCAAAACACAGTTTCAAAACTGCTCTATCAAAAGGAAGGCTTATCTCTCCGAGTTGAATGCACACATCATAAAGAGGTTTCTGAGAATGCTTCTGCCTGGTTTATATGTGAAGATATTTCCTTTTCCACCATAGGCCTCAAAGCGCTCCAAACGAACACTTGCAGATTCTACAAAAAGAGTGTTTCAAAACTGCTCTTTCAAAAGAAGTGTTCAACTCTGTGAGTTGGATTCATACTACACAAAGCAGTTTCACAGAACTCTTCTGTTTAGTTTTTATGGGAAGATATTCCCGTTTCCAACGAAGGCCTGAAAGGGCTCCAAATATCCACTTGCAGATTCTGCAAAAACACAGGTTCAAAACTGCTCTATCAAAAGGAAGGCTTATCTCTCTGAGTTGAATGCACACATCATAAAGGGGTTTCTGAGAATGCTTCTGCCTTGTTTATATATGAAGATATTTCTTTTTCCACCATAGGCCTCAAAGCGCTCCAAATGAACACTTGCAGATTCTACAAAAAGAGTGTTTCATAACTGCTCTAGCAAAGGAAAGGTTCACCTCTGTGAGTTGAACACACACATCACAAAGCAGTTTGTGAGAATGCTTCGGTTTAGTTTTTATGGGAAGATATTCCCGCTTCTAACAAAGGCCTGAAAGAGCTCCAAATATCCACTTGCAGATGCTGCAAAAAGACTCTTTCCAAACTGCTCCATGAAAAAGAAGGTTCAACTCTGTGAGTTGAATGCACACATCATAAAGAAGTTTCAAAGAATGCTTCTGTCTAGGTTTTATGTGAAGATATTTCTTTTTCCACCATAGGCCTCAAAGCGCTCCAAATGAACACTTGCAGATTCTACAAAAAGAGTGTTTCAAAGCTGCTCTTTCAAAAGAAGTGTTCAACTCTATGAGTTGGATTCATACTTCACAAAGCAGTTTCACAGAACGTTTCTGTTTCGTTTTTATGGGAAGATATTCCCGTTTGCAACGAAAGCCTGAAAGGGCTCTAAGTATCCACTTGCAGATTCTGCCAAAACACACTTTCAAAACTGCTCTATCAAAAGGAAGGCTTATCTCTCCGAGTTGAATGCACACATCATAAAGAGGTTTCTGAGAATGCTTCTGCCTGGTTTATATGTGAAGATATTTCCTTTTCCACCATAGGCCTCAAAGCGCTCCAAACGAACACTTGCAGATTCTACAAAAAGAGTGTTTCAAAACTGCTCTTTCAAAGGAAGTGTTCAACTCTGTGAGTTGGATTCATACTACACAAAGCAGTTTCACAGAACTCTTCTGTTTAGTTTTTATGGGAAGATATTCCCGTTTCCAACGAAGGCCTGAAAGGGATCCAAATATCCACTTGCAGATTCTGCAAAAACACAGGTTCAAAACTGCTCTATCAAAAGGAAGGCTTATCTCTCTGAGTTGAATGCACACATCATAAAGGGGTTTCTGAGAATGCTTCTGCCTTGTTTATATATGAAGATATTTCTTTTTCCACCATAGGCCTCAAATCGCTCCAAATGAACACTTGCAAATTCTACAAAAAGAGTGTTTCATAACTGCTCTAGCAAAGGAAAGGTTCACCTCTGTGAGTTGAACACACACATCACAAAGCAGTTTGTGAGAATGCTTCGGTTTAGTTTTTATGGGAAGATATTCCCGCTTCTAACAAAGGCCTGAAAGAGCTCCAAATATCCACTTGCAGATGCTGCAAAAAGACTCTTTCCAAACTGCTCCATGAAAAAGAAGGTTCAACTCTGTGAGTTGAATGCACACATCATAAAGAAGTTTCAAAGAATGCTTCTGTCTAGGTTTTATGTGAAGATATTTCTTTTTCCACCATAGGCCTCAAAGCGCTCCAAATGAACACTTGCAGATTCTACAAAAAGAGTGTTTCATAACTGCTCTAGCAAAGGAAAGGTTCACCTCTGTGAGTTGAACACACACATCACAAAGCAGTTTGTGAGAATGCTTCTGTCCAGTTTTAATGGGAAGATATTCCCGCTTCTAACAAAGGCCTGAAAGAGCTCCAAATATCCACTTGCAGATGCTGCAAAAAGACTCTTTCCAAACTGCTCCATGAAAAGGAATGTTCAACTCTGTGAGTTGAATGCACACATCATAAAGAAGTTTCAAAGAATGCTTCTGTCTAGGTTTTATGTGAAGATATTTCCTTTTCCACCATAGGCCTCAAAGCGCTCCAAATGAACACTTGCAGATTCTACAAAAAGAGTGTTTCAAAGCTGCTCTTTCAAAAGAAGTGTTCAACTCTGTGAGTTGGATTCATACTTCACAAAGGAGTTTCACAGAACGCTTCTGTTTAGTTTTTATGGGAAGATATTCCCGTTTCCAACGAAGGCCTGAAAGGGCTGCAAATATACACTTGCAGATTCTGCAAAAACACAGTTGCAAAACTGCTCTATCAAAAGGAAGGCTTATCTCTCCGAGTTGAATGCACACATCATAAAGAGGTTTCTGAGAATGCTTCTGCCTGGATTATATGTGAAGATATTTCCTTTTCCACCGTAGGCCTCAAAGCGCTCAAAACGAACACTTGCAGATTCTACAAAAAGAGTGTTTCAAAACTGCTCTTTGAAAGGAAGTGTTCAACTCTGTGAGTTGGATTCATACTACACAAAGCAGTTTCACAGAACTCTTCTGTTTAGTTTTTAATGGAAGATATTCCCGTTTCAAACGAAGGCCTGAAAGGGCTCCAAATATCCACTTGCAGATTCTGCAAAAACACAGTTTCAAAACTGCTCTATCAAAAGGAAGGCTTACCTCTCTCAGTTGAATGCACACATCATAAAGAGCTTTCTGAGAATGCTTCTGCCTTGTTTATATATGAAGATATTTCTTTTTCCACCATAGGCCTCAAATCGCTCCAAATGAACACTTGCAGATTCTACAAAAAGGGTGTTTCATAACTGCTCTAGCAAAGGAAAGGTTCACCTCTGTGAGTTGAACACACACATCACAAAGCAGTTTGTGAGAATGCTTCTGTCCAGTTTTTATGGGAAGGTATTCCCGCTTCTAACAAAGGCCTGAAAGAGCTCCAAATATCCACTTGCAGATGCTGCAAAAAGACTCTTTCCAAACTGCTCCATGAAAAGGAAGGTTCAACTCTGTGAGTTGAATGCACACATCATAAAGAAGTTTCAAAGAATGCTTCTGTCTAGGTATTATGTGACGATATTTCCTTTTCCACCATAGGCCTCAAAGCGCTCCAAATGAACACATGTAGATTCTACAAAAAGAGTGTTTCAAAGCTGCTCTTTCAAAAGAAGTGTTCAACTCTGTGAGTTGGATTCATACTTCACAAAGCAGTTTCACAGAACGTTTCTGTTTCGTTTTTATCAGAAGATATTCCCGTTTGCAACGAAGGCCTGAAAGGGCTCTAAGTATCCACTTGCAGATTCTGCCAAAACACAGTTTCAAAACTGCTCTATCAAAAGGAAGGCTTATCTCTCCGAGTTGAATGCACACATCATAAAGAGGTTTCTGAGAATGCTTCTGCCTGGTTTATATGTGAAGATATTTCCTTTTCCACCATAGGCCTCAAAGCGCTCCAAACGAACACTTGCAGATTCTACAAAAAGAGTGTTTCAAAACTGCTCTTTCAAAAGAAGTGTTCAACTCTGTGAGTTGGATTCATACTACACAAAGCAGTTTCACAGAACTCTTCTGTTTAGTTTTTATGGGAAGATATTCCCGTTTCCAACGAAGGCCTGAAAGGGCTCCAAATATCCACTTGCAGATTCTGCAAAAACACAGGTTCAAAACTGCTCTATCAAAAGGAAGGCTTATCTCTCTGAGTTGAATGCACATATCATAAAGGGGTTTCTGAGAATGCTTCTGCCTTGTTTATATATGAAGATATTTCTTTTTCCACCATAGGCCTCAAAGCGCTCCAAATGAACACTTGCAGATTCTACAAAAAGAGTGTTTCATAACTGCTCTAGCAAAGGAAAGGTTCACCTCTGTGAGTTGAACACACACATCACAAAGCAGTTTGTGAGAATGCTTCGGTTTAGTTTTTATGGGAAGATATTCCCGCTTCTAACAAAGGCCTGAAAGAGCTCCAAATATCCACTTGCAGATGCTGCAAAAAGACTCTTTCCAAACTGCTCCATGAAAAAGAAGGTTCAACTCTGTGAGTTGAATGCACACATCATAAAGAAGTTTCAAAGAATGCTTCTGTCTAGGTTTTATGTGAAGATATTTCTTTTTCCACCATAGGCCTCAAAGCGCTCCAAATGAACACTTGCAGATTCTACAAAAAGAGTGTTTCATAACTGCTCTAGCAAAGGAAAGGTTCACCTCTGTGAGTTGAACACACACATCACAAAGCAGTTTGTGAGAATGCTTCTGTCCAGTTTTAATGGGAAGATATTCCCGCTTCTAACAAAGGCCTGAAAGAGCTCCAAATATCCACTTGCAGATGCTGCAAAAAGACTCTTTCCAAACTGCTCCATGAAAGGAATGTTCATCTCTGTGAGTTGAATGCACACATCATAAAGAAGTTTCAAAGAATGCTTCTGTCTAGGTTTTATGTGAAGATATTTCCCTTTCCACCATAGGCCTCAAAGCGCTCCAAATGAACACTTGCAGATTCTACAAAAAGAGTGTTTCAAAGCTGCTCTTTCAAAAGAAGTGTTCAACTCTGTGAGTTGGATTCTTACTTCACAAAGCAGTTTCACAGAACGTTTCTGTTTCGTTTTTATGGGAAGATATTCCCGTTTGCAACCAAAGCCTGAAAGGGCTCTAAGTATCCACTTGCAGATTCTGCCAAAACACACTTTCATAACTGCTCTATCAAAAGGAAGGCTTATCTCTCCGAGTTGAATGCACACATCATAAAGAGGTTTCTGAGAATGCTTCTGCCTGGTTTATATGTGAAGATATTTCCTTTTCCACCATAGGCCTCAAAGCGCTCCAAACGAACACTTGCAGATTCTACAAAAAGAGTGTTTCAAAACTGCTCTTTCAAAGGAAGTGTTCAACTCTGTGAGTTGGATTCATACTACACAAAGCAGTTTCACAGAACTCTTCTGTTTAGTTTTTATGGGAAGATATTCCCGTTTCCAACGAAGGCCTGAAAGGGCTCCAAATATCCACTTGCAGATTCTGCAAAAACACAGGTTCAAAACTGCTCTATCAAAAGGAAGGCTTATCTCTCTGAGTTGAATGCACACATCATAAAGGGGTTTCTGAGAATGCTTCTGCCTTGTTTATATATGAAGATATTTCTTTTTCCACCATAGGCCTCAAAGCGCTCCAAATGAACACTTGCAAATTCTACAAAAAGAGTGTTTCATAACTGCTCTAGCAAAGGAAAGGTTCACCTCTGTGAGTTGAACACACACATCACAAAGCAGTTTGTGAGAATGCTTCGGTTTAGTTTTTATGGGAAGATATTCCCGCTTCTAACAAAGGCCTGAAAGAGCTCCAAATATCCACTTGCAGATGCTGCAAAAAGACTCTTTCCAAACTGCTCCATGAAAAAGAAGGTTCAACTCTGTGAGTTGAATGCACACATCATAAAGAAGTTTCAAAGAATGCTTCTGTCTAGGTTTTATGTGAAGATATTTCTTTTTCCACCATAGGCCTCAAAGCGCTCCAAATGAACACTTGCAGATTCTACAAAAAGAGTGTTTCATAACTGCTCTAGCAAAGGAAAGGTTCACCTCTGTGAGTTGAACACACACATCACAAAGCAGTTTGTGAGAATGCTTCTGTCCAGTTTTAATGGGAAGATATTCCCGCTTCTAACAAAGGCCTGAAAGAGCTCCAAATATCCACTTGCAGATGCTGCAAAAAGACTCTTTCCAAACTGCTCCATGAAAAGCAATGTTCAACTCTGTGAGTTGAATGCACACATCATAAAGAAGTTTCAAAGAATGCTTCTGTCTAGGTTTTATGTGAAGATATTTCCTTTTCCACCATAGGCCTCAAAGCGCTCCAAACGAACACTTGCAGATTCTACAAAAAGAGTGTTTCAAAACTGCTCTTTGAAAGGAAGTGTTCAACTCTGTGAGTTGGATTCATACTACACAAAGCAGTTTCACAGAACTCTTCTGTTTAGTTTTTAATGGAAGATATTCCCGTTTCCAACGAAGGCCTGAAAGGGCTCCAAATATCCACTTGCAGATTCTGCAAAAACACAGTTTCAAAACTGCTCTATCAAAAGGAAGGCTTATCTCTCTGAGTTGAATGCACACATCATAAAGAGCTTTCTGAGAATGCTTCTGCCTTGTTTATATATGAAGATATTTCTTTTTCCACCATAGGCCTCAAATCGCTCCAAATGAACACTTGCAGATTCTACAAAAAGAGTGTTTCATAACTGCTCTAGCAAAGGAAAGGTTCACCTCTGTGAGTTGAACACACACATCACAAAGCAGTTTGTGAGAATGCTTCTGTCCAGTTTTTATGGGAAGATATTCCCGCTTCTAACAAAGGCCTGAAAGAGCTCCAAATATCCACTTGCAGATGCTGCAAAAAGACTCTTTCCAAACTGCTCCATGAAAAGGAAAGTTCAACTCTGTGAGTTGAATGCACACATCATAAAGAAGTTTCAAAGAATGCTTCTGTCTAGGTATTATGTGACGATATTTCCTTTTCCACCATAGGCCTCAAAGCGCTCCAAATGAACACATGTAGATTCTACAAAAAGAGTGTTTAAAAGCTGCACTTTCAAAAGAAGTGTTCAACTCCGTGAGTTGGGTTCATACTTCACAAAGCAGTTTCACAGAACGTTTCTGTTTCGTTTTTATGGGAAGATATTCCCGTTTGCAACGAAGGCCTGAAAGGGCTCTACGTATCCACTTGCAGATTCTGCAAAAACACAGTTGCAAAACTGCTCTATCAAAAGGAAGGCTTATCTCTCCGAGTTGAATGCACACATCATAAAGAGGTTTCTGAGAATGCTTCTGCCTGGATTATATGTGAAGATATTTCCTTTTCCACCATAGGCCTCAAAGCGCTCCAAACGAACACTTGCAGATTCTACAAAAAGAGTGTTTCAAAACTGCTCTTTGAAAGGAAGTGTTCAACTCTGTGAGTTGGATTCATACTACACAAAGCAGTTTCACAGAACTCTTCTGTTTAGTTTTTAATGGAAGATATTCCCGTTTCCAACGAAGGCCTGAAAGGGCTCCAAATATCCACTTGCAGATTCTGCAAAAACACAGTTTCAAAACTGCTCTATCAAAAGGAAGGCTTATCTCTCTGAGTTGAATGCACACATCATAAAGAGCTTTCTGAGAATGCTTCTGCCTTGTTTATATATGAAGATATTTCTTTTTCCACCATAGGCCTCAAATCGCTCCAAATGAACACTTGCAGATTCTACAAAAAGAGTGTTTCATAACTGCTCTAGCAAAGGAAAGGTTCACCTCTGTGAGTTGAACACACACATCACAAAGCAGTTTGTGAGAATGCTTCTGTCCAGTTTTTATGGGAAGATATTCCCGCTTCTAACAAAGGCCTGAAAGAGCTCCAAATATCCACTTGCAGATGCTGCAAAAAGACTCTTTCCAAACTGCTCCATGAAAAGGAAGGTTCAACTCTGTGAGTTGAATGCACACATCATAAAGAAGTTTCAAAGAATGCTTCTGTCTAGGTATTATGTGACGATATTTCCTTTTCCACCATAGGCCTCAAAGCGCTCCAAATGAACACATGTAGATTCTACAAAAAGAGTGTTTCAAAGCTGCTCTTTCAAAAGAAGTGTTCAACTCTGTGAGTTCGATTCATACTTCACAAAGCAGTTTCACAGAACGTTTCTGTTTCGTTTTTATCAGAAGATATTCCCGTTTGCAACGAAGGCCTGAAAGGGCTCCAAGTATCCACTTGCAGATTCTGCCAAAACACAGTTTCCAATCTGCTCTATCAAAAGGAAGGCTTATCTCTCCGAGTTGAATGCACACATCATAAAGAGGTTTCTGAGAATGCTTCTGCCTGGTTTATATGTGAAGATATTTCCTTTTCCACCATAGGCCTCAAAGCGCTCCAAACGAACACTTGCAGATTCTACAAAAAGAGTGTTTCAAAACTGCTCTTTCAAAGGAAGTGTTCAACTCTGTGAGTTGGATTCATACTACACAAAGCAGTTTCACAGAACTCTTCTGTTTAGTTTTTATGGGAAGATATTCCCGTTTCCAACGAAGGCCTGAAAGGGCTCCAAATATCCACTTGCAGATTCTGCAAAAACACAGGTTCAAAACTGCTCTATCAAAAGGAAGGCTTATCTCTCTGAGTTGAATGCACACATCATAAAGGGGTTTCTGAGAATGCTTCTGCCTTGTTTATATATGAAGATATTTCTTTTTCCACCATAGGCCTCAAAGCGCTCCAAATGAACACTTGCAAATTCTACAAAAAGAGTGTTTCATAACTGCTCTAGCAAAGGAAAGGTTCACCTCTGTGAGTTGAACACACACATCACAAAGCAGTTTGTGAGAATGCTTCGGTTTAGTTTTTATGGGAAGATATTCCCGCTTCTAACAAAGGCCTGAAAGAGCTCCAAATATCCACTTGCAGATGCTGCAAAAAGACTCTTTCCAAACTGCTCCATGAAAAAGAAGGTTCAACTCTGTGAGTTGAATGCACACATCATAAAGAAGTTTCAAAGAATGCTTCTGTCTAGGTTTTATGTGAAGATATTTCTTTTTCCACCATAGGCCTCAAAGCGCTCCAAATGAACACTTGCAGATTCTACAAAAAGAGTGTTTCATAACTGCTCTAGCAAAGGAAAGGTTCACCTCTGTGAGTTGAACACACACATCACAAAGCAGTTTGTGAGAATGCTTCTGTCCAGTTTTAATGGGAAGATATTCCCGCTTCTAACAAAGGCCTGAAAGAGCTCCAAATATCCACTTGCAGATGCTGCAAAAAGACTCTTTCCAAACTGCTCCATGAAAAGGAATGTTCAACTCTGTGAGTTGAATGCACACATCATAAAGAAGTTTCAAAGAATGCTTCTGTCTAGGTTTTATGTGAAGATATTTCCTTTTCCACCATAGGCCTCAAAGCGCTCCAAATGAACACTTGCAGATTCTACAAAAAGAGTGTTTCAAAGCTGCTCTTTCAAAAGAAGTGTTCAACTCTGTGAGTTGGATTCATACTTCACAAAGGAGTTTCACAGAACGCTTCTGTTTAGTTTTTATGGGAAGATATTCCCGTTTCCAACGAAGGCCTGAAAGGGCTCCAAATATACACTTGCAGATTCTGCAAAAACACAGTTGCAAAACTGCTCTATCAAAAGGAAGGCTTATCTCTCCGAGTTGAATGCACACATCATAAAGAGGTTTCTGAGAATGCTTCTGCCTGGATTATATGTGAAGATATTTCCTTTTCCACCATAGGCCTCAAAGCGCTCCAAACGAACACTTGCAGATTCTACAAAAAGAGTGTTTCAAAACTGCTCTTTGAAAGGAAGTGTTCAACTCTGTGAGTTGGATTCATACCACACAAAGCAGTTTCACAGAACTCTTCTGTTTAGTTTTTAATGGAAGATATTCCCGTTTCCAACGAAGGCCTGAAAGGGCTCCAAATATCCACTTGCAGATTCTGCAAAAACACAGTTTCAAAACTGCTCTATCAAAAGGAAGGCTTATCTCTCTGAGTTGAATGCACACATCATAAAGAGCTTTCTGAGAATGCTTCTGCCTTGTTTATATATGAAGATATTTCTTTTTCCACCATAGGCCTCAAATCGCTCCAAATGAACACTTGCAGATTCTACAAAAAGAGTGTTTCATAACTGCTCTAGCAAAGGAAAGGTTCACCTCTGTGAGTTGAACACACACATCACAAAGCAGTTTGTGAGAATGCTTCTGTCCAGTTTTTATGGGAAGATATTCCCGCTTCTAACAAAGGCCTGAAAGAGCTCCAAATATCCACTTGCAGATGCTGCAAAAAGACTCTTTCCAAACTGCTCCATGAAAAGGAAAGTTCAACTCTGTGAGTTGAATGCACACATCATAAAGAAGTTTCAAAGAATGCTTCTGTCTAGGTATTATGTGACGATATTTCCTTTTCCACCATAGGCCTCAAAGCGCTCCAAATGAACACATGTAGATTCTACAAAAAGAGTGTTTAAAAGCTGCGCTTTCAAAAGAAGTGTTCAACTCTGTGAGTTGGATTCATACTTCACAAAGCAGTTTCACAGAACGTTTCTGTTTCGTTTTTATGGGAAGATATTCCCGTTTGCAACGAAGGCCTGAAAGGGCTCTAAGTATCCACTTGCAGATTCTGCCAAAACAGTTTCAAAACTGCTCTATCAAAAGGAAGGCTTATCTCTCCGAGTTGAATGCACACATCATAAAGAGTTTTCTGAGAATGCTTCTGCCTGGTTTATATGTGAAGATATTTCCTTTTCCACCATAGGCCTCAAAGCGCTCCAAACGAACACTTGCAGATTCTACAAAAAGAGTGTTTCAAAACTGCTCTTTCAAAAGAAGTGTTCAACTCTGTGAGTTGGATTCATACTACACAAAGCAGTTTCACAGAACTCTTCTGTTTAGTTTTTATGGGAAGATATTCCCGTTTCCAACGAAGGCCTGAAAGGGCTCCAAATATCCACTTGCAGATTCTGCAAAAACACAGTTTCAAAACTGCTCTATCAAAAGGAAGGCTTATCTCTCTGAGTTGAATGCACACATCATAAAGAGCTTTCTGAGAATGCTTCTGCCTTGTTTATATATGAAGATATTTCTTTTTCCACCATAGGCCTCAAATCGCTCCAAATGAACACTTGCAGATTCTACAAAAAGAGTGTTTCATAACTGCTCTAGCAAAGGAAAGGTTCACCTCTGTGAGTTGAACACACACATCCCAAAGCAGTTTGTGAGAATGCTTCTGTCCAGTTTTTATGGGAAGATATTCCCGCTTCTAGCAAAGGCCTGAAAGAGCTCCAAATATCCACTTGCAGATGCTGCAAAAAGACTCTTTCCAAACTGCTCCATGTAAAAGAAGGTTCAACTCTGTGAGTTGAATGCACACATCATAAAGAAGTTTCAAAGAATGCTTCTGTCTAGGTTTTATGTGAAGATATTTCTTTTTCCACCATAGGCCTCAAAGCGCTCCAAATGAACACTTGCAGATTCTACAAAAAGAGTGTTTCATAACTGCTCTAGCAAAGGAAAGGTTCACCTCTGTGAGTTGAACACACACATCACAAAGCAGTTTGTGAGAATGCTTCTGTCCAGTTTTAATGGGAAGATATTCCCGCTTCTAACAAAGGCCTGAAAGAGCTCCAAATATCCACTTGCAGATGCTGCAAAAAGACTCTTTCCAAACTGCTCCATGAAAAGGAATGTTCAACTCTGTGAGTTGAATGCACACATCATAAAGAAGTTTCAAAGAATGCTTCTGTCTAGGTTTTATGTGAAGATATTTCCCTTTCCACCATAGGCCTCAAAGCGCTCCAAATGAACACTTGCAGATTCTACAAAAAGAGTGTTTCAAAGCTGCTCTTTCAAAAGAAGTGTTCAACTCTGTGAGTTGGATTCATACTTCACAAAGCAGTTTCACAGAACGTTTCTGTTTCGTTTTTATGGGAAGATATTCCCGTTTGCAACGAAAGCCTGAAAGGGCTCTAAGTATCCACTTGCAGATTCTGCCAAAACACACTTTCAAAACTGCTCTATCAAAAGGAAGGCTTATCTCTCCGAGTTGAATGCACACATCATAAAGAGGTTTCTGAGAATGCTTCTGCCTGGTTTATATGTGAAGATATTTCCTTTTCCACCATAGGCCTCAAAGCGCTCCAAACGAACACTTGCAGATTCTACAAAAAGAGTGTTTCATAACTGCTCTAGCAAAGGAAAGGTTCACCTCTGTGAGTTGAACACACACATCACAAAGCAGTTTGTGAGAATGCTTCGGTTTAGTTTTTTTGGGAAGATATAACCGCTTCTAACAAAGGCCTGAAAGAGCTCCAAATATCCACTTGCAGATGCTGCAAAAAGACTCTTTCCAAACTGCTCCATGAAAAAGAAGGTTCAACTCTGTGAGTTGAATGCACACATCATAAAGAAGTTTCAAAGAATGCTTCTGTCTAGGTTTTATGTGAAGATATTTCTTTTTCCACCATAGGCCTCAAAGCGCTCCAAATCAACACTTGCAAATTCTACAAAAAGAGTGTTTCATAACTGCTCTAGCAAAGGAAAGGTTCACCTCTGTGAGTTGAACTCACACATCACAAAGCAGTTTGTGAGAATGCTTCTGTCCAGTTTTAATGGGAAGATATTCCCGCTTCTAACAAAGGCCTGAAAGAGCTCCAAATATCCAAATGCAGATGCTGCAAAAAGACTCTTTCCAAACTGCTCCATGAAAAGCAATGTTCAACTCTGTGAGTTGAATGCACACATCATAAAGAAGTTTCAAAGAATGCTTCTGTCTAGGTTTTATGTGAAGATATTTCCTTTTCCACCGTAGGCCGCAAAGCGCTCCAAATGAACACTTGCAGATTCTACAAAAAGAGTGTTTCAAAGCTGCTCTTTCAAAAGAAGTGTTCAACTCTGTGAGTTGGATTCATACTTCACAAAGGAGTTTCACAGAACGCTTCTGTTTAGTTTTTATGGGAAGTTATTCCCGTTTCCAACGAAGGCCTGAAAGGGCTCCAAATATACACTTGCAGATTCTGCAAAAACACAGTTGCAAAACTGCTCTATCAAAAGGAAGGCTTATCTCTCCGAGTTGAATGCACACATCATAAAGAGGTTTCTGAGAATGCTTCTGCCTGGATTATATGTGAAGATATTTCCTTTTCCACCATAGGCCTCAAAGCGCTCCAAACGAACACTTGCAGATTCTACAAAAAGAGTGTTTCAAAACTGCTCTTTCAAAGGAAGTGTTCAACTCTGTGAGTTGGATTCATACTACACAAAGCAGTTTCACAGAACTCTTCTGTTTAGTTTTTAATGGAAGATATTCCCGTTTCCAACGAAGGCCTGAAAGGGCTCCAAATATCCACTTGCAGATTCTGCAAAAACACAGTTTCAAAACTGCTCTATCAAAAGGAAGGCTTATCTCTCTGAGTTGAATGCACACATCATAAAGAGCTTTCTGAGAATGCTTCTGCCTTGTTTATATATGAAGATATTTCTTTTTCCACCATAGGCCTCAAATCGCTCCAAATGAACACTTGCAGATTCTACAAAAAGAGTGTTTCATAACTGCTCTAGCAAAGGAAAGGTTCACCTCTGTGAGTTGAACACACACATCACAAAGCAGTTTGTGAGAATGCTTCTGTCCAGTTTTTATGGGAAGATATTCCCGCTTCTAACAAAGGCCTGAAAGAGCTCCAAATATCCACTTGCAGATGCTGCAAAAAGACTCTTTCCAAACTGCTCCATGAAAAGGAAGGTTCAACTCTGTGAGTTGAATGCACACATCATAAAGAAGTTTCAAAGAATGCTTCTGTCTAGGTATTATGTGACGATATTTCCTTTTCCACCATAGTCCTCAATGCGCTCCAAATGAACACATGTAGATTCTACAAAAAGAGTGTTTCAAAGCTGCTCTTTCAAAAGAAGTGTTCAACTCTGTGAGTTGGATTCATACTTCACAAAGCAGTTTCACAGAACGTTTCTGTTTCGTTTTTATCAGAAGATATTCCCGTTTGCAACGAAGGCCTGAAAGGGCTCCAAGTATCCACTTGCAGATTCTGCCAAAACACAGTTTCAAAACTGCTCTATCCAAAGAAAGGCTTATCTCTCCGAGTTGAATGCACACATCATAAAGAGGTTTCTGAGAATGCTTCTGCCTGGTTTATATGTGAAGATATTTCCTTTTCCACCATAGGCCTCAAAGCGCTCCAAACGAACACTTGCAGATTCTACAAAAAGAGTGTTTCAAAACTGCTCTTTCAAAAGAAGTGTTCAACTCTGTGAGTTGGATTCATACTACACAAAGCAGTTTCACAGAACTCTTCTGTTTAGTTTTTATGGGAAGATATTCCCGTTTCCAACGAAGGCCTGAAAGGGCTCCAAATATCCACTTGCAGATTCTGCAAAAACACAGGTTCAAACTGCTCTATCAAAAGGAAGGCTTATCTCTCTGAGTTGAATGCACACATCATAAAGGGGTTTCTGAGAATGCTTCTGCCTTGTTTATATATGAAGATATTTCTTTTTCCACCATAGGCCTCAAAGCGCTCCAAATGAACACTTGCAGATTCTACAAAAAGAGTGTTTCATAACTGCTGTAGCAAAGGAAAGGTTCACCTCTGTGAGTTGAGCACACACATCACAAAGCAGTTTGTGAGAATGCTTCTGTCCAGTTTTTATGGGAAGATATTCCCGCTTCTAACAAAGGCCTGAAAGAGCTCCAAATATCCACTTGCAGATGCTGCAAAAAGACTCTTTCCAAACTGCTCCATGAAAAAGAAGGTTCAACTCTGTGAGTTGAATGCACACATCATAAAGAAGTTTCAAAGAATGCTTCTGTCTAGGTTTTCTGTGAAGATATTTCTTTTTCCACCATAGGCCTCAAAGCGCTCCAAATGAACACTTGCAGATTCTACAAAAAGAGTGTTTCATAACTGCTCTAGCAAAGGAAAGGTTCACCTCTGTGAGTTGAACACACACATCACAAAGCAGTTTGTGAGAATGCTTCTGTCCAGTTTTAATGGGAAGATATTCCCGCTTCTAACAAAGGCCTGAAAGAGCTCCAAATATCCACTTGCAGATGCTGCAAAAAGACTCTTTCCAAACTGCTCCATGAAAAGGAAGGTTCAACTCTGTGAGTTGAATGCACACATCATAAAGAAGTTTCAAAGAATGCTTCTGTCTAGGTATTATGTGACGATATTTCCTTTTCCACCATAGGCCTCAAAGCGCTCCAAATGAACACATGTAGATTCTACAAAAAGAGTGTTTCAAAGCTGCTCTTTCAAAAGAAGTGTTCAACTCTGTGAGTTGGATTCATACTTCACAAAGCAGTTTCACAGAACGTTTCTGTTTCGTTTTTATCAGAAGATATTCCCGTTTGCAACGAAGGCCTGAAAGGGCTCCAAGTATCCACTTGCAGATTCTGCCAAAACACAGTTTCAAAACTGCTCTATCAAAAGGAAGGCTTATCTCTCCGAGTTGAATGCACACATCATAAAGAGGTTTCTGAGAATGCTTCTGCCTGGTTTATATGTGAAGATATTTCCTTTTCCACCATAGGCCTCAAAGCGCTCCAAACGAACACTTGCAGATTCTACAAAAAGAGTGTTTCAAAACTGCTCTTTCAAAAGAAGTGTTCAACTCTGTGAGTTGGATTCATACTACACAAAGCAGTTTCACAGAACTCTTCTGTTTAGTTTTTATGGGAAGATATTCCCTTTTCCAACGAAGGCCTGAAAGGGCTCCAAATATCCACTTGCAGATTCTGCAAAAACACAGGTTCAAAACTGCTCTATCAAAAGGAAGGCTTATCTCTCTGAGTTGAATGCACACATCATAAAGGGGTTTCTGAGAATGCTTCTGCCTTGTTTATATATGAAGATATTTCTTTTTCCACCATAGGCCTCAAAGCGCTCCAAATGAACACTTGCAGATTCTACAAAAAGAGTGTTTCATAACTGCTCTAGCAAAGGAAAGGTTCACCTCTGTGAGTTGAACACACACATCACAAAGCAGTTTGTGAGAATGCTTCGGTTTAGTTTTTATGGGAAGATATTCCCGCTTCTAACAAAGGCCTGAAAGAGCTCCAAATATCCACTTGCAGATGCTGCAAAAAGACTCTTTCCAAACTGCTCCATGAAAAAGAAGGTTCAACTCTGTGAGTTGAATGCACACATCATAAAGAAGTTTCAAAGAATGCTTCTGTCTAGGTTTTATGTGAAGATATTTCTTTTTCCACCATAGGCCTCAAAGCGCTCCAAATGAACACTTGCAGATTCTACAAAAAGAGTGTTTCAAAGCTGCTCTTTCAAAAGAAGTGTTCAACTCTATGAGTTGGATTCATACTTCACAAAGCAGTTTCACAGAACGTTTCTGTTTCGTTTTTATGGGAAGATATTCCCGTTTGCAACGAAAGCCTGAAAGGGCTCTAAGTATCCACTTGCAGATTCTGCCAAAACACACTTTCAAAACTGCTCTATCAAAAGGAAGGCTTATCTCTCCGAGTTGAATGCACACATCATAAAGAGGTTTCTGAGAATGCTTCTGCCTGGTTTATATGTGAAGATATTTCCTTTTCCACCATAGGCCTCAAAGCGCTCCAAACGAACACTTGCAGATTCTACAAAAAGAGTGTTTCAAAACTGCTCTTTCAAAGGAAGTGTTCAACTCTGTGAGTTGGATTCATACTACACAAAGCAGTTTCACAGAACTCTTCTGTTTAGTTTTTATGGGAAGATATTCCCGTTTCCAACGAAGGCCTGAAAGGGCTCCAAATATCCACTTGCAGATTCTGCAAAAACACAGGTTCAAAACTGCTCTATCAAAAGGAAGGCTTATCTCTCTGAGTTGAATGCACACATCATAAAGGGGTTTCTGAGAATGCTTCTGCCTTGTTTATATATGAAGATATTTCTTTTTCCACCATAGGCCTCAAATCGCTCCAAATGAACACTTGCAAATTCTACAAAAAGAGTGTTTCATAACTGCTCTAGCAAAGGAAAGGTTCACCTCTGTGAGTTGAACACACACATCACAAAGCAGTTTGTGAGAATGCTTCGGTTTAGTTTTTATGGGAAGATATTCCCGCTTCTAACAAAGGCCTGAAAGAGCTCCAAATATCCACTTGCAGATGCTGCAAAAAGACTCTTTCCAAACTGCTCCATGAAAAAGAAGGTTCAACTCTGTGAGTTGAATGCACACATCATAAAGAAGTTTCAAAGAATGCTTCTGTCTAGGTTTTATGTGAAGATATTTCTTTTTCCACCATAGGCCTCAAAGCGCTCCAAATGAACACTTGCAGATTCTACAAAAAGAGTGTTTCATAACTGCTCTAGCAAAGGAAAGGTTCACCTCTGTGAGTTGAACACACACATCACAAAGCAGTTTGTGAGAATGCTTCTGTCCAGTTTTAATGGGAAGATATTCCCGCTTCTAACAAAGGCCTGAAAGAGCTCCAAATATCCACTTGCAGATGCTGCAAAAAGACTCTTTCCAAACTGCTCCATGAAAAGGAATGTTCAACTCTGTGAGTTGAATGCACACATCATAAAGAAGTTTCAAAGAATGCTTCTGTCTAGGTTTTATGTGAAGATATTTCCTTTTCCACCATAGGCCTCAAAGCGCTCCAAATGAACACTTGCAGATTCTACAAAAAGAGTGTTTCAAAGCTGCTGTTTCAAAAGAAGTGTGCAACTCTGTGAGTTGGATTCATACTTCACAAAGGAGTTTCACAGAACGCTTCTGTTTAGTTTTTATGGGAAGATATTCCCGTTTCCAACGAAGGCCTGAAAGGGCTGCAAATATACACTTGCAGATTCTGCAAAAACACAGTTGCAAAACTGCTCTATCAAAAGGAAGGCTTATCTCTCCGAGTTGAATGCACACATCATAAAGAGGTTTCTGAGAATGCTTCTGCCTGGATTATATGTGAAGATATTTCCTTTTCCACCGTAGGCCTCAAAGCGCTCAAAACGAACACTTGCAGATTCTACAAAAAGAGTGTTTCAAAACTGCTCTTTGAAAGGAAGTGTTCAACTCTGTGAGTTGGATTCATACTACACAAAGCAGTTTCACAGAACTCTTCTGTTTAGTTTTTAATGGAAGATATTCCCGTTTCCAACGAAGGCCTGAAAGGGCTCCAAATATCCACTTGCAGATTCTGCAAAAACACAGTTTCAAAACTGCTCTATCAAAAGGAAGGCTTACCTCTCTCAGTTGAATGCACACATCATAAAGAGCTTTCTGAGAATGCTTCTGCCTTGTTTATATATGAAGATATTTCTTTTTCCACCATAGGCCTCAAATCGCTCCAAATGAACACTTGCAGATTCTACAAAAAGGGTGTTTCATAACTGCTCTAGCAAAGGAAAGGTTCACCTCTGTGAGTTGAACACACACATCACAAAGCAGTTTGTGAGAATGCTTCTGTCCAGTTTTTATGGGAAGGTATTCCCGCTTCTAACAAAGGCCTGAAAGAGCTCCAAATATCCACTTGCAGATGCTGCAAAAAGACTCTTTCCAAACTGCTCCATGAAAAGGAAGGTTCAACTCTGTGAGTTGAATGCACACATCATAAAGAAGTTTCAAAGAATGCTTCTGTCTAGGTATTATGTGACGATATTTCCTTTTCCACCATAGGCCTCAAAGCGCTCCAAATGAACACATGTAGATTCTACAAAAAGAGTGTTTCAAAGCTGCTCTTTCAAAAGAAGTGTTCAACTCTGTGAGTTGGATTCATACTTCACAAAGCAGTTTCACAGAACGTTTCTGTTTCGTTTTTATCAGAAGATATTCCCGTTTGCAACGAAGGCCTGAAAGGGCTCTAAGTATCCACTTGCAGATTCTGCCAAAACACAGTTTCAAAACTGCTCTATCAAAAGGAAGGCTTATCTCTCCGAGTTGAATGCACACATCATAAAGAGGTTTCTGAGAATGCTTCTGCCTGGTTTATATGTGAAGATATTTCCTTTTCCACCATAGGCCTCAAAGCGCTCCAAACGAACACTTGCAGATTCTACAAAAAGAGTGTTTCAAAACTGCTCTTTCAAAAGAAGTGTTCAACTCTGTGAGTTGGATTCATACTACACAAAGCAGTTTCACAGAACTCTTCTGTTTAGTTTTTATGGGAAGATATTCCCGTTTCCAACGAAGGCCTGAAAGGGCTCCAAATATCCACTTGCAGATTCTGCAAAAACACAGGTTCAAAACTGCTCTATCAAAAGGAAGGCTTATCTCTCTGAGTTGAATGCACATATCATAAAGGGGTTTCTGAGAATGCTTCTGCCTTGTTTATATATGAAGATATTTCTTTTTCCACCATAGGCCTCAAAGCGCTCCAAATGAACACTTGCAGATTCTACAAAAAGAGTGTTTCATAACTGCTCTAGCAAAGGAAAGGTTCACCTCTGTGAGTTGAACACACACATCACAAAGCAGTTTGTGAGAATGCTTCGGTTTAGTTTTTATGGGAAGATATTCCCGCTTCTAACAAAGGCCTGAAAGAGCTCCAAATATCCACTTGCAGATGCTGCAAAAAGACTCTTTCCAAACTGCTCCATGAAAAAGAAGGTTCAACTCTGTGAGTTGAATGCACACATCATAAAGAAGTTTCAAAGAATGCTTCTGTCTAGGTTTTATGTGAAGATATTTCTTTTTCCACCATAGGCCTCAAAGCGCTCCAAATGAACACTTGCAGATTCTACAAAAAGAGTGTTTCATAACTGCTCTAGCAAAGGAAAGGTTCACCTCTGTGAGTTGAACACACACATCACAAAGCAGTTTGTGAGAATGCTTCTGTCCAGTTTTAATGGGAAGATATTCCCGCTTCTAACAAAGGCCTGAAAGAGCTCCAAATATCCACTTGCAGATGCTGCAAAAAGACTCTTTCCAAACTGCTCCATGAAAGGAATGTTCATCTCTGTGAGTTGAATGCACACATCATAAAGAAGTTTCAAAGAATGCTTCTGTCTAGGTTTTATGTGAAGATATTTCCCTTTCCACCATAGGCCTCAAAGCGCTCCAAATGAACACTTGCAGATTCTACAAAAAGAGTGTTTCAAAGCTGCTCTTTCAAAAGAAGTGTTCAACTCTGTGAGTTGGATTCATACTTCACAAAGCAGTTTCACAGAACGTTTCTGTTTCGTTTTTATGGGAAGATATTCCCGTTTGCAACCAAAGCCTGAAAGGGCTCTAAGTATCCACTTGCAGATTCTGCCAAAACACACTTTCATAACTGCTCTATCAAAAGGAAGGCTTATCTCTCCGAGTTGAATGCACACATCATAAAGAGGTTTCTGAGAATGCTTCTGCCTGGTTTATATGTGAAGATATTTCCTTTTCCACCATAGGCCTCAAAGCGCTCCAAACGAACACTTGCAGATTCTACAAAAAGAGTGTTTCAAAACTGCTCTTTCAAAGGAAGTGTTCAACTCTGTGAGTTGGATTCATACTACACAAAGCAGTTTCACAGAACTCTTCTGTTTAGTTTTTATGGGAAGATATTCCCGTTTCCAACGAAGGCCTGAAAGGGCTCCAAATATCCACTTGCAGATTCTGCAAAAACACAGGTTCAAAACTGCTCTATCAAAAGGAAGGCTTATCTCTCTGAGTTGAATGCACACATCATAAAGGGGTTTCTGAGAATGCTTCTGCCTTGTTTATATATGAAGATATTTCTTTTTCCACCATAGGCCTCAAAGCGCTCCAAATGAACACTTGCAAATTCTACAAAAAGAGTGTTTCATAATTGCTCTAGCAAAGGAAAGGTTCACCTCTGTGAGTTGAACACACACATCACAAAGCAGTTTGTGAGAATGCTTCGGTTTAGTTTTTATGGGAAGATATTCCCGCTTCTAACAAAGGCCTGAAAGAGCTCCAAATATCCACTTGCAGATGCTGCAAAAAGACTCTTTCCAAACTGCTCCATGAAAAAGAAGGTTCAACTCTGTGAGTTGAATGCACACATCATAAAGAAGTTTCAAAGAATGCTTCTGTCTAGGTTTTATGTGAAGATATTTCTTTTTCCACCATAGGCCTCAAAGCGCTCCAAATGAACACTTGCAGATTCTACAAAAAGAGTGTTTCATAACTGCTCTAGCAAAGGAAAGGTTCACCTCTGTGAGTTGAACACACACATCACAAAGCAGTTTGTGAGAATGCTTCTGTCCAGTTTTAATGGGAAGATATTCCCGCTTCTAACAAAGGCCTGAAAGAGCTCCAAATATCCACTTGCAGATGCTGCAAAAAGACTCTTTCCAAACTGCTCCATGAAAAGCAATGTTCAACTCTGTGAGTTGAAAGCACACATCATAAAGAAGTTTCAAAGAATGCTTCTGTCTAGGTTTTATGTGAAGATATTTCCTTTTCCACCATAGGCCTCAAAGCGCTCCAAACGAACACTTGCAGATTCTACAAAAAGAGTGTTTCAAAACTGCTCTTTGAAAGGAAGTGTTCAACTCTGTGAGTTGGATTCATACTACACAAAGCAGTTTCACAGAACTCTTCTGTTTAGTTTTTAATGGAAGATATTCCCGTTTCCAACGAAGGCCTGAAAGGGCTCCAAATATCCACTTGCAGATTCTGCAAAAACACAGTTTCAAAACTGCTCTATCAAAAGGAAGGCTTATCTCTCTGAGGTGAATGCACACATCATAAAGAGCTTTCTGAGAATGCTTCTGCCTTGTTTATATATGAAGATATTTCTTTTTCCACCATAGGCCTCAAATCGCTCCAAATGAACACTTGCAGATTCTACAAAAAGAGTGTTTCATAACTGCTCTAGCAAAGGAAAGGTTCACCTCTGTGAGTTGAACACACACATCACAAAGCAGTTTGTGAGAATGCTTCTGTCCAGTTTTTATGGGAAGATATTCCCGCTTCTAACAAAGGCCTGAAAGAGCTCCAAATATCCACTTGCAGATGCTGCAAAAAGACTCTTTCCAAACTGCTCCATGAAAAGGAAAGTTCAACTCTGTGAGTTGAATGCACACATCATAAAGAAGTTTCAAAGAATGCTTCTGTCTAGGTATTATGTGACGATATTTCCTTTTCCACCATAGGCCTCAAAGCGCTCCAAATGAACACATGTAGATTCTACAAAAAGAGTGTTTAAAAGCTGCACTTTCAAAAGAAGTGTTCAACTCCGTGAGTTGGGTTCATACTTCACAAAGCAGTTTCACAGAACGTTTCTGTTTCGTTTTTATGGGAAGATATTCCCGTTTGCAACGAAGGCCTGAAAGGGCTCTACGTATCCACTTGCAGATTCTGCAAAAACACAGTTGCAAAACTGCTCTATCAAAAGGAAGGCTTATCTCTCCGAGTTGAATGCACACATCATAAAGAGCTTTCTGAGAATGCTTCTGCCTGGATTATATGTGAAGATATTTCCTTTTCCACCATAGGCCTCAAAGCGCTCCAAACGAACACTTGCAGATTCTACAAAAAGAGTGTTTCAAAACTGCTCTTTGAAAGGAAGTGTTCAACTCTGTGAGTTGGATTCATACTACACAAAGCAGTTTCACAGAACTCTTCTGTTTAGTTTTTAATGGAAGATATTCCCGTTTCCAACGAAGGCCTGAAAGGGCTCCAAATATCCACTTGCAGATTCTGCAAAAACACAGTTTCAAAACTGCTCTATCAAAAGGAAGGCTTATCTCTCTGAGTTGAATGCACACATCATAAAGAGCTTTCTGAGAATGCTTCTGCCTTGTTTATATATGAAGATATTTCTTTTTCCACCATAGGCCTCAAATCGCTCCAAATGAACACTTGCAGATTCTACAAAAAGAGTGTTTCATAACTGCTCTAGCAAAGGAAAGGTTCACCTCTGTGAGTTGAACACACACATCACAAAGCAGTTTGTGAGAATGCTTCTGTCCAGTTTTTATGGGAAGATATTCCCGCTTCTAACAAAGGCCTGAAAGAGCTCCAAATATCCACTTGCAGATGCTGCAAAAAGACTCTTTCCAAACTGCTCCATGAAAAGGAAGGTTCAACTCTGTGAGTTGAATGCACACATCATAAAGAAGTTTCAAAGAATGCTTCTGTCTAGGTATTATGTGACGATATTTCCTTTTCCACCATAGGCCTCAAAGCGCTCCAAATGAACACATGTAGATTCTACAAAAAGAGTGTTTCAAAGCTGCTCTTTCAAAAGAAGTGTTCAACTCTGTGAGTTCGATTCATACTTCACAAAGCAGTTTCACAGAACGTTTCTGTTTCGTTTTTATCAGAAGATATTCCCGTTTGCAACGAAGGCCTGAAAGGGCTCCAAGTATCCACTTGCAGATTCTGCCAAAACACAGTTTCCAATCTGCTCTATCAAAAGGAAGGCTTATCTCTCCGAGTTGAATGCACACATCATAAAGAGGTTTCTGAGAATGCTTCTGCCTGGTTTATATGTGAAGATATTTCCTTTTCCACCATAGGCCTCAAAGCGCTCCAAACGAACACTTGCAGATTCTACAAAAAGAGTGTTTCAAAACTGCTCTTTCAAAGGAAGTGTTCAACTCTGTGAGTTGGATTCATACTACACAAAGCAGTTTCACAGAACTCTTCTGTTTAGTTTTTATGGGAAGATATTCCCGTTTCCAACGAAGGCCTGAAAGGGCTCCAAATATCCACTTGCAGATTCTGCAAAAACACAGGTTCAAAACTGCTCTATCAAAAGGAAGGCTTATCTCTCTGAGTTGAATGCACACATCATAAAGGGGTTTCTGAGAATGCTTCTGCCTTGTTTATATATGAAGATATTTCTTTTTCCACCATAGGCCTCAAATCGCTCCAAATGAACACTTGCAGATTCTACAAAAAGAGTGTTTCATAACTGCTCTAGCAAAGGAAAGGTTCACCTCTGTGAGTTGAACACACACATCACAAAGCAGTTTGTGAGAATGCTTCTGTCCAGTTTTTATGGGAAGATATTCCCGCTTCTAACAAAGGCCTGAAAGAGCTCCAAATATCCACTTGCAGATGCTGCAAAAAGACTCTTTCCAAACTGCTCCATGAAAAGGAAGGTTCAACTCTGTGAGTTGAATGCACACATCATAAAGAAGTTTCAAAGAATGCTTCTGTCTAGGTATTATGTGACGATATTTCCTTTTCCACCATAGGCCTCAAAGCGCTCCAAATGAACACATGTAGATTCTACAAAAAGAGTGTTTCAAAGCTGCTCTTTCAAAAGAAGTGTTCAACTCTGTGAGTTGGATTCATACTTCACAAAGCAGTTTCACAGAACGTTTCTGTTTCGTTTTTATGGGAAGATATTCCCGTTTGCAACGAAGGCCTGAAAGGGCTCTAAGTATCCACTTGCAGATTCTGCCAAAACACAGTTTCAAAACTGCTCTATCAAAAGGAAGGCTTATCTCTCCGAGTTGAATGCACACATCATAAAGAGGTTTCTGAGAATGCTTCTGCCTGGTTTATATGTGAAGATATTTCCTTTTCCACCATAGGCCTCAAAGCGCTCCAAACGAACACTTGCAGATTCTACAAAAAGAGTGTTTCAAAACTGCTCTTTCAAAAGAAGTGTTCAACTCTGTGAGTTGGATTCATACTACACAAAGCAGTTTCACAGAACTCTTCTGTTTAGTTTTTATGGGAAGATATTCCCGTTTCCAACGAAGGCCTGAAAGGGCTCCAAATATCCACTTGCAGATTCTGCAAAAACACAGTTTCAAAACTGCTCTATCAAAAGGAAGGCTTATCTCTCTGAGTTGAATGCACACATCATAAAGAGCTTTCTGAGAATGCTTCTGCCTTGTTTATATATGAAGATATTTCTTTTTCCACCATAGGCCTCAAATCGCTCCAAATGAACACTTGCAGATTCTACAAAAAGAGTGTTTCATAACTGCTCTAGCAAAGGAAAGGTTCACCTCTGTGAGTTGAACACACACATCACAAAGCAGTTTGTGAGAATGCTTCTGTCCAGTTTTTATGGGAAGATATTCCCGCTTCTAACAAAGGCCTGAAAGAGCTCCAAATATCCACTTGCAGATGCTGCAAAAAGACTCTTTCCAAACTGCTCCATGAAAAGGAAGGTTCAACTCTGTGAATTGAATGCACACATCATAAAGAAGTTTCAAAGAATGCTTCTGTCTAGGTATTATGTGACGATATTTCCTTTTCCACCATAGGCCTCAAAGCGCTCCAAATGAACACATGTAGATTCTACAAAAAGAGTGTTTCAAAGCTGCTCTTTCAAAAGAAGTGTTCAACTCTGTGAGTTGGATTCATACTTCACAAAGCAGTTTCACAGAACGTTTCTGTTTCGTTTTTATGGGAAGATATTCCCGTTTGCAACGAAGGCCTGAAAGGGCTCTAATTATCCACTTGCAGATTCTGCCAAAACACAGTTTCAAAACTGCTCTATCAAAAGGAAGGCTTATCTCTCCGAGTTGAATGCACACATCATAAAGAGGTTTCTGAGAATGCTTCTGCCTGGTTTATATGTGAAGATATTTCCTTTTCCACCATAGGCCTCAAAGCGCTCCAAACGAACACTTGCAGATTCTACAAAAAGAGTGTTTCAAAACTGCTCTTTCAAAGGAAGTGTTCATCTCTGTGAGTTGGATTCATACTACACAAAGCAGTTTCACAGAACTCTTCTGTTTAGTTTTTATGGGAAGATATTCCCGTTTCCAACGAAGGCCTGAAAGGGCTCCAAATATCCACTTGCAGATTCTGCAAAAATACAGTTTCAAAACTGCTCTATCAAAAGGAAGGCTTATCTCTCTGAGTTGAATGCACACATCATAAAGAGCTTTCTGAGAATGCTTCTGCCTTGTTTATATATGAAGATATTTCTTTTTCCACCATAGGCCTCAAATCGCTCCAAATGAACACTTGCAGATTCTACAAAAAGAGTGTTTCATAACTGCTCTAGCAAAGGAAAGGTTCACCTCTGTGAGTTGAACACACACATCCCAAAGCAGTTTGTGAGAATGCTTCTGTCCAGTTTTTATGGGAAGATATTCCCGCTTCTAGCAAAGGCCTGAAAGAGCTCCAAATATCCACTTGCAGATGCTGCAAAAAGACTCTTTCCAAACTGCTCCATGTAAAAGAAGGTTCAACTCTGTGAGTTGAATGCACACATCATAAAGAAGTTTCAAAGAATGCTTCTGTCTAGGTTTTATGTGAAGATATTTCTTTTTCCACCATAGGCCTCAAAGCGCTCCAAATGAACACTTGCAGATTCTACAAAAAGAGTGTTTCATAACTGCTCTAGCAAAGGAAAGGTTCACCTCTGTGAGTTGAACACACACATCACAAAGCAGTTTGTGAGAATGCTTCTGTCCAGTTTTAATGGGAAGATATTCCCGCTTCTAACAAAGGCCTGAAAGAGCTCCAAATATCCACTTGCAGATGCTGCAAAAAGACTCTTTCCAAACTGCTCCATGAAAAGGAATGTTCAACTCTGTGAGTTGAATGCACACATCATAAAGAAGTTTCAAAGAATGCTTCTGTCTAGGTTTTATGTGAAGATATTTCCCTTTCCACCATAGGCCTCAAAGCGCTCCAAATGAACACTTGCAGATTCTACAAAAAGAGTGTTTCAAAGCTGCTCTTTCAAAAGAAGTGTTCAACTCTGTGAGTTGGATTCATACTTCACAAAGCAGTTTCACAGAACGTTTCTGTTTCGTTTTTATGGGAAGATATTCCCGTTTGCAACGAAAGCCTGAAAGGGCTCTAAGTATCCACTTGCAGATTCTGCCAAAACACACTTTCAAAACTGCTCTATCAAAAGGAAGGCTTATCTCTCCGAGTTGAATGCACACATCATAAAGAGGTTTCTGAGAATGCTTCTGCCTGGTTTATATGTGAAGATATTTCCTTTTCCACCATAGGCCTCAAAGCGCTCCAAACGAACACTTGCAGATTCTACAAAAAGAGTGTTTCATAACTGCTCTAGCAAAGGAAAGGTTCACCTCTGTGAGTTGAACACACACATCACAAAGCAGTTTGTGAGAATGCTTCGGTTTAGTTTTTTTGGGAAGATATACCCGCTTCTAACAAAGGCCTGAAAGAGCTCCAAATATCCACTTGCAGATGCTGCAAAAAGACTCTTTCCAAACTGCTCCATGAAAAAGAAGGTTCAACTCTGTGAGTTGAATGCACACATCATAAAGAAGTTTCAAAGAATGCTTCTGTCTAGGTTTTATGTGAAGATATTTCTTTTTCCACCATAGGCCTCAAAGCGCTCCAAATCAACACTTGCAAATTCTACAAAAAGAGTGTTTCATAACTGCTCTAGCAAAGGAAAGGTTCACCTCTGTGAGTTGAACACACACATCACAAAGCAGTTTGTGAGAATGCTTCTGTCCAGTTTTAATGGGAAGATATTCCCGCTTCTAACAAAGGCCTGAAAGAGCTCCAAATATCCAAATGCAGATGCTGCAAAAAGACTCTTTCCAAACTGCTCCATGAAAAGCAATGTTCAACTCTGTGAGTTGAATGCACACATCATAAAGAAGTTTCAAAGAATGCTTCTGTCTAGGTTTTATGTGAAGATATTTCCTTTTCCACCATAGGCCGCAAAGCGCTCCAAATGAACACTTGCAGATTCTACAAAAAGAGTGTTTCAAAGCTGCTCTTTCAAAAGAAGTGTTCAACTCTGTGAGTTGGATTCATACTTCACAAAGGAGTTTCACAGAACGCTTCTGTTTAGTTTTTATGGGAAGTTATTCCCGTTTCCAACGAAGGCCTGAAAGGGCTCCAAATATACACTTGCAGATTCTGCAAAAACACAGTTGCAAAACTGCTCTATCAAAAGGAAGGCTTATCTCTCCGAGTTGAATGCACACATCATAAAGAGGTTTCTGAGAATGCTTCTGCCTGGATTATATGTGAAGATATTTCCTTTTCCACCATAGGCCTCAAAGCGCTCCAAACGAACACTTGCAGATTCTACAAAAAGAGTGTTTGAAAACTGCTCTTTGAAAGGAAGTGTTCAACTCTGTGAGTTGGATTCATACTACACAAAGCAGGTTCACAGAACTCTTCTGTTTAGTTTTTAATGGAAGATATTCCCGTTTCCAACGAAGGCCTGAAAGGGCTCCAAATATCCACTTGCAGATTCTGCAAAAACACAGTTTCAAAACTGCTCTATCAAAAGGAAGGCTTATCTCTCTGAGTTGAATGCACACATCATAAAGAGCTTTCTGAGAATGCTTCTGCCTTGTTTATATATGAAGATATTTCTTTTTCCACCATAGGCCTCAAATCGCTCCAAATGAACACTTGCAGATTCTACAAAAAGAGTGTTTCATAACTGCTCTAGCAAAGGAAAGGTTCACCTCTGTGAGTTGAACACACACATCACAAAGCAGTTTGTGAGAATGCTTCTGTCCAGTTTTTATGGGAAGATATTCCCGCTTCTAACAAAGGCCTGAAAGAGCTCCAAATATCCACTTGCAGATGCTGCAAAAAGACTCTTTCCAAACTGCTCCATGAAAAGGAAGGTTCAACTCTGTGAGTTGAATGCACACATCATAAAGAAGTTTCAAAGAATGCTTCTGTCTAGGTATTATGTGACGATATTTCCTTTTCCACCATAGTCCTCAATGCGCTCCAAATGAACACATGTAGATTCTACAAAAAGAGTGTTTCAAAGCTGCTCTTTCAAAAGAAGTGTTCAACTCTGTGAGTTGGATTCATACTTCACAAAGCAGTTTCACAGAACGTTTCTGTTTCGTTTTTATCAGAAGATATTCCCGTTTGCAACGAAGGCCTGAAAGGGCTCCAAGTATCCACTTGCAGATTCTGCCAAAACACAGTTTCAAAACTGCTCTATCCAAAGAAAGGCTTATCTCTCCGAATTGAATGCACACATCATAAAGAGGTTTCTGAGAATGCTTCTGCCTGGTTTATATGTGAAGATATTTCCTTTTCCACCATAGGCCTCAAAGCGCTCCAAACGAACACTTGCAGATTCTACAAAAAGAGTGTTTCAAAACTGCTCTTTCAAAAGAAGTGTTCAACTCTGTGAGTTGGATTCATACTACACAAAGCAGTTTCACAGAACTCTTCTGTTTAGTTTTTATGGGAAGATATTCCCGTTTCCAACGAAGGCCTGAAAGGGCTCCAAATATCCACTTGCAGATTCTGCAAAAACACAGGTTCAAACTGCTCTATCAAAAGGAAGGCTTATCTCTCTGAGTTGAATGCACACATCATAAAGGGGTTTCTGAGAATGCTTCTGCCTTGTTTATATATGAAGATATTTCTTTTTCCACCATAGGCCTCAAAGCGCTCCAAATGAACACTTGCAGATTCTACAAAAAGAGTGTTTCATAACTGCTGTAGCAAAGGAAAGGTTCACCTCTGTGAGTTGAGCACACACATCACAAAGCAGTTTGTGAGAATGCTTCTGTCCAGTTTTTATGGGAAGATATTCCCGCTTCTAACAAAGGCCTGAAAGAGCTCCAAATATCCACTTGCAGATGCTGCAAAAAGACTCTTTCCAAACTGCTCCATGAAAAAGAAGGTTCAACTCTGTGAGTTGAATGCACACATCATAAAGAAGTTTCAAAGAATGCTTCTGTCTAGGTTTTCTGTGAAGATATTTCTTTTTCCACCATAGGCCTCAAAGCGCTCCAAATGAACACTTGCAGATTCTACAAAAAGAGTGTTTCATAACTGCTCTAGCAAAGGAAAGGTTCACCTCTGTGAGTTGAACACACACATCACAAAGCAGTTTGTGAGAATGCTTCTGTCCAGTTTTAATGGGAAGATATTCCCGCTTCTAACAAAGGCCTGAAAGAGCTCCAAATATCCACTTGCAGATGCTGCAAAAAGACTCTTTCCAAACTGCTCCATGAAAAGCAATGTTCAAATCTGTGAGTTGAATGCACACATCATAAAGAAGTTTCAAAGAATGCTTCTGTCTAGGTTTTATGTGAAGATATTTCCTTTTCCACCATAGGCCTCAAAGCGCTCCAAATGAACACTTGCAGATTCTACAAAAAGAGTGTTTCAAAGCTGCTCTTTCAAAAGAAGTGTTCAAGTCTGTGAGTTGGATTCATACTTCACAAAGGAGTTTCACAGAACGCTTCTGTTTAGTTTTTATGGGAAGATATTCCCATTTCCAACGAAGGCCTGAAAGGGCTCCAAATATACACTTGCAGATTCTGCAAAAACACAGTTGCAAAACTGCTCTATCAAAAGGAAGGCTTATCTCTCCGAGTTGAATGCACACATCATAAAGAGGTTTCTGAGAATGCTTCTGCCTGGATTATATGTGAAGATATTTCCTTTTCCACCATAGGCCTCAAAGCGCTCCAAACGAACACTTGCAGATTCTACAAAAAGAGTGTTTCAAAACTGCTCTTTGAAAGGAAGTGTTCAACTCTGTGAGTTGGATTCATACTACACAAAGCAGTTTCACAGAACTCTTCTGTTTAGTTTTTAATGGAAGATATTCCCGTTTCCAACGAAGGCCTGAAAGGGCTCCAAATATCCACTTGCAGATTCTGCAAAAACACAGTTTCAAAACTGCTCTATCAAAAGGAAGGCTTATCTCTCTGAGTTGAATGCACACATCATAAAGAGCTTTCTGAGAATGCTTCTGCCTTGTTTATATATGAAGATATTTCTTTTTCCACCATAGGCCTCAAATCGCTCCAAATGAACACTTGCAGATTCTACAAAAAGAGTGTTTCATAACTGCTCTAGCAAAGGAAAGGTTCACCTCTGTGAGTTGAACACACACATCACAAAGCAGTTTGTGAGAATGCTTCTGTCCAGTTTTTATGGGAAGATATTCCCGCTTCTAACAAAGGCCTGAAAGAGCTCCAAATATCCACTTGCAGATGCTGCAAAAAGACTCTTTCCAAACTGCTCCATGAAAAGGAAGGTTCAACTCTGTGAGTTGAATGCACACATCATAAAGAAGTTTCAAAGAATGCTTCTGTCTAGGTATTATGTGACGATATTTCCTTTTCCACCATAGGCCTCAAAGCGCTCCAAATGAACACATGTAGATTCTACAAAAAGAGTGTTTCAAAGCTGCTCTTTCAAAAGAAGTGTTCAACTCTGTGAGTTGGATTCATACTTCACAAAGCAGTTTCACAGAACGTTTCTGTTTCGTTTTTATCAGAAGATATTCCCGTTTGCAACGAAGGCCTGAAAGGGCTCCAAGTATCCACTTGCAGATTCTGCCAAAACACAGTTTCAAAACTGCTCTATCAAAAGGAAGGCTTATCTCTCCGAGTTGAATGCACACATCATAAAGAGGTTTCTGAGAATGCTTCTGCCTGGTTTATATGTGAAGATATTTCCTTTTCCACCATAGGCCTCAAAGCGCTCCAAACGAACACTTGCAGATTCTACAAAAAGAGTGTTTCAAAACTGCTCTTTCAAAAGAAGTGTTCAACTCTGTGAGTTGGATTCATACTACACAAAGCAGTTTCACAGAACTCTTCTGTTTAGTTTTTATGGGAAGATATTCCCGTTTCCAACGAAGGCCTGAAAGGGCTCCAAATATCCACTTGCAGATTCTGCAAAAACACAGGTTCAAAACTGCTCTATCAAAAGGAAGGCTTATCTCTCTGAGTTGAATGCACACATCATAAAGGGGTTTCTGAGAATGCTTCTGCCTTGTTTATATATGAAGATATTTCTTTTTCCACCATAGGCCTCAAAGCGCTCCAAATGAACACTTGCAGATTCTACAAAAAGAGTGTTTCATAACTGCTCTAGCAAAGGAAAGGTTCACCTCTGTGAGTTGAACACACACATCACAAAGCAGTTTGTGAGAATGCTTCGGTTTAGTTTTTATGGGAAGATATTCCCGCTTCTAACAAAGGCCTGAAAGAGCTCCAAATATCCACTTGCAGATGCTGCAAAAAGACTCTTTCCAAACTGCTCCATGAAAAAGAAGGTTCAACTCTGTGAGTTGAATGCACACATCATAAAGAAGTTTCAAAGAATGCTTCTGTCTAGGTTTTATGTGAAGATATTTCTTTTTCCACCATAGGCCTCAAAGCGCTCCAAATGAACACTTGCAGATTCTACAAAAAGAGTGTTTCAAAGCTGCTCTTTCAAAAGAAGTGTTCAACTCTATGAGTTGGATTCATACTTCACAAAGCAGTTTCACAGAACGTTTCTGTTTCGTTTTTATGGGAAGATATTCCCGTTTGCAACGAAAGCCTGAAAGGGCTCTAAGTATCCACTTGCAGATTCTGCCAAAACACACTTTCAAAACTGCTCTATCAAAAGGAAGGCTTATCTCTCCGAGTTGAATGCACACATCATAAAGAGGTTTCTGAGAATGCTTCTGCCTGGTTTATATGTGAAGATATTTCCTTTTCCACCATAGGCCTCAAAGCGCTCCAAACGAACACTTGCAGATTCTACAAAAAGAGTGTTTCAAAACTGCTCTTTCAAAGGAAGTGTTCAACTCTGTGAGTTGGATTCATACTACACAAAGCAGTTTCACAGAACTCTTCTGTTTAGTTTTTATGGGAAGATATTCCCGTTTCCAACGAAGGCCTGAAAGGGCTCCAAATATCCACTTGCAGATTCTGCAAAAACACAGGTTCAAAACTGCTCTATCAAAAGGAAGGCTTATCTCTCTGAGTTGAATGCACACATCATAAAGGGGTTTCTGAGAATGCTTCTGCCTTGTTTATATATGAAGATATTTCTTTTTCCACCATAGGCCTCAAATCGCTCCAAATGAACACTTGCAAATTCTACAAAAAGAGTGTTTCATAACTGCTCTAGCAAAGGAAAGGTTCACCTCTGTGAGTTGAACACACACATCACAAAGCAGTTTGTGAGAATGCTTCGGTTTAGTTTTTATGGGAAGATATTCCCGCTTCTAACAAAGGCCTGAAAGAGCTCCAAATATCCACTTGCAGATGCTGCAAAAAGACTCTTTCCAAACTGCTCCATGAAAAAGAAGGTTCAACTCTGTGAGTTGAATGCACACATCATAAAGAAGTTTCAAAGAATGCTTCTGTCTAGGTTTTATGTGAAGATATTTCTTTTTCCACCATAGGCCTCAAAGCGCTCCAAATGAACACTTGCAGATTCTACAAAAAGAGTGTTTCATAACTGCTCTAGCAAAGGAAAGGTTCACCTCTGTGAGTTGAACACACACATCACAAAGCAGTTTGTGAGAATGCTTCTGTCCAGTTTTAATGGGAAGATATTCCCGCTTCTAACAAAGGCCTGAAAGAGCTCCAAATATCCACTTGCAGATGCTGCAAAAAGACTCTTTCCAAACTGCTCCATGAAAAGGAATGTTCAACTCTGTGAGTTGAATGCACACATCATAAAGAAGTTTCAAAGAATGCTTCTGTCTAGGTTTTATGTGAAGATATTTCCTTTTCCACCATAGGCCTCAAAGCGCTCCAAATGAACACTTGCAGATTCTACAAAAAGAGTGTTTCAAAGCTGCTCTTTCAAAAGAAGTGTTCAACTCTGTGAGTTGGATTCATACTTCACAAAGGAGTTTCACAGAACGCTTCTGTTTAGTTTTTATGGGAAGATATTCCCGTTTCCAACGAAGGCCTGAAAGGGCTGCAAATATACACTTGCAGATTCTGCAAAAACACAGTTGCAAAACTGCTCTATCAAAAGGAAGGCTTATCTCTCCGAGTTGAATGCACACATCATAAAGAGGTTTCTGAGAATGCTTCTGCCTGGATTATATTTGAAGATATTTCCTTTTCCACCATAGGCTTCAAAGCGCTCCAAACGAACACTTGCAGATTCTACAAAAAGAGTGTTTCAAAACTGCTCTTTGAAAGGAAGTGTTCAACTCTGTGAGTTGGATTCATACTACACAAAGCAGTTTCACAGAACTCTTCTGTTTAGTTTTTAATGGAAGATATTCCCGTTTCCAACGAAGGCCTGAAAGGGCTCCAAATATCCACTTGCAGATTCTGCAAAAACACAGTTTCAAAACTGCTCTATCAAAAGGAAGGCTTATCTCTCTGAGTTGAATGCACACATCATAAAGAGCTTTCTGAGAATGCTTCTGCCTTGTTTATATATGAAGATATTTCTTTTTCCACCATAGGCCTCAAATCGCTCCAAATGAACACTTGCAGATTCTACAAAAAGAGTGTTTCATAACTGCTCTAGCAAAGGAAAGGTTCACCTCTGTGAGTTGAACACACACATCACAAAGCAGTTTGTGAGAATGCTTCTGTCCAGTTTTTATGGGAAGATATTCCCGCTTCTAACAAAGGCCTGAAAGAGCTCCAAATATCCACTTGCAGATGCTGCAAAAAGACTCTTTCCAAACTGCTCCATGAAAAGGAAGGTTCAACTCTGTGAGTTGAATGCACACATCATAAAGAAGTTTCAAAGAATGCTTCTGTCTAGGTATTATGTGACGATATTTCCTTTTCCACCATAGGCCTCAAAGCGCTCCAAATGAACACATGTAGATTCTACAAAAAGAGTGTTTCAAAGCTGCTCTTTCAAAAGAAGTGTTCAACTCTGTGAGTTGGATTCATACTTCACAAAGCAGTTTCACAGAACGTTTCTGTTTCGTTTTTATCAGAAGATATTCCCGTTTGCAACGAAGGCCTGAAAGGGCTCCAAGTATCCACTTGCAGATTCTGCCAAAACACAGTTTCAAAACTGCTCTATCAAAAGGAAGGCTTATCTCTCCGAGTTGAATGCACACATCATAAAGAGGTTTCTGAGAATGCTTCTGCCTGGTTTATATGTGAAGATATTTCCTTTTCCACCATAGGCCTCAAAGCGCTCCAAACGAACACTTGCAGATTCTACAAAAAGAGTGTTTCAAAACTGCTCTTTCAAAGGAAGTGTTCAACTCTGTGAGTTGGATTCATACTACACAAAGCAGTTTCACAGAACTCTTCTGTTTAGTTTTTATGGGAAGATATTCCCGTTTCCAACGAAGGCCTGAAAGGGCTCCAAATATCCACTTGCAGATTCTGCAAAAACACAGGTTCAAAACTGCTCTATCAAAAGGAAGGCTTATCTCTCTGAGTTGAATGCACACATCATAAAGGGGTTTCTGAGAATGCTTCTGCCTTGTTTATATATGAAGATATTTCTTTTTCCAATATAGGCCTCAAAGCGCTCCAAATGAACACTTGCAAATTCTACAAAAAGAGTGTTTCATAACTGCTCTAGCAAAGGAAAGGTTCACCTCTGTGAGTTGAACACACACATCACAAAGCAGTTTGTGAGAATGCTTCGGTGTAGTTTTTATGGGAAGATATTCCCGCTTCTAACAAAGGCCTGAAAGAGCTCCAAATATCCACTTGCAGATGCTGCAAAAAGACTCTTTCCAAACTGCTCCATGAAAAAGAAGGTTCAACTCTGTGAGTTGAATGCACACATCATAAAGAAGTTTCAAAGAATGCTTCTGTCTAGGTTTTCTGTGAAGATATTTCTTTTTCCACCATAGGCCTCAAAGCGCTACAAATGAACACTTGCAGATTCTACAAAAAGAGTGTTTCATAACTGCTCTAGCAAAGGAAAGGTTCACCTCTGTGAGTTGAACACACACATCACAAAGCAGTTTGTGAGAATGCTTCTGTCCAGTTTTAATGGGAAGATATTCCCGCTTCTAACAAAGGCCTGAAAGAGCTCCAAATATCCACTTGCAGATGCTGCAAAAAGACTCTTTCCAAACTGCTCCATGAAAAGGAACGTTCAACTCTGTGAGTTGAATGCACACATCATAAAGAAGTTTCAAAGAATGCTTGTGTCTAGGTTTTATGTGAAGATATTTCCTTTTCCACCATAGGCCTCAAAGCGCTCCAAATGAACACTTGCAGATTCTACAAAAAGAGTGTTTCAAAGCTGCTCTTTCAAAAGAAGTGTTCAACTCTGTGAGTTGGATTCATACTTCACAAAGGAGTTTCACAGAACGCTTCTGTTTAGTTTTTATTGGAAGATATTCCCGTTTCCAACGAAGGCCTGAAAGGGCTCCAAATATACACTTGCAGATTCTGCAAAAACACAGTTGCAAAACTGCTCTATCAAAAGGAAGGCTTATCTCTCCGAGTTGAATGCACACATCATAAAGAGGTTTCTGAGAATGCTTCTGCCTGGATTATATGTGAAGATATTTCCTTTTCCACCGTAGGCCTCAAAGCGCTCAAAACGAACACTTGCAGATTCTACAAAAAGAGTGTTTCAAAACTGCTCTTTGAAAGGAAGTGTTCAACTCTGTGAGTTGGATTCATACTACACAAAGCAGTTTCACAGAACTCTTCTGTTTAGTTTTTAATGGAAGATATTCCCGTTTCAAACGAAGGCCTGAAAGGGCTCCAAATATCCACTTGCAGATTCTGCAAAAACACAGTTTCAAAACTGCTCTATCAAAAGGAAGGCTTACCTCTCTCAGTTGAATGCACACATCATAAAGAGCTTTCTGAGAATGCTTCTGCCTTGTTTATATATGAAGATATTTCTTTTTCCACCATAGGCCTCAAATCGCTCCAAATGAACACTTGCAGATTCTACAAAAAGGGTGTTTCATAACTGCTCTAGCAAAGGAAAGGTTCACCTCTGTGAGTTGAACACACACATCACAAAGCAGTTTGTGAGAATGCTTCTGTCCAGTTTTTATGGGAAGGTATTCCCGCTTCTAACAAAGGCCTGAAAGAGCTCCAAATATCCACTTGCAGATGCTGCAAAAAGACTCTTTCCAAACTGCTCCATGAAAAGGAAGGTTCAACTCTGTGAGTTGAATGCACACATCATAAAGAAGTTTCAAAGAATGCTTCTGTCTAGGTATTATGTGACGATATTTCCTTTTCCACCATAGGCCTCAAAGCGCTCCAAATGAACACATGTAGATTCTACAAAAAGAGTGTTTCAAAGCTGCTCTTTCAAAAGAAGTGTTCAACTCTGTGAGTTGGATTCATACTTCACAAAGCAGTTTCACAGAACGTTTCTGTTTCGTTTTTATCAGAAGATATTCCCGTTTGCAACGAAGGCCTGAAAGGGCTCTAAGTATCCACTTGCAGATTCTGCCAAAACACAGTTTCAAAACTGCTCTATCAAAAGGAAGGCTTATCTCTCCGAGTTGAATGCACACATCATAAAGAGGTTTCTGAGAATGCTTCTGCCTGGTTTATATGTGAAGATATTTCCTTTTCCACCATAGGCCTCAAAGCGCTCCAAACGAACACTTGCAGATTCTACAAAAAGAGTGTTTCAAAACTGCTCTTTCAAAAGAAGTGTTCAACTCTGTGAGTTGGATTCATACTACACAAAGCAGTTTCACAGAACTCTTCTGTTTAGTTTTTATGGGAAGATATTCCCGTTTCCAACGAAGGCCTGAAAGGGCTCCAAATATCCACTTGCAGATTCTGCAAAAACACAGGTTCAAAACTGCTCTATCAAAAGGAAGGCTTATCTCTCTGAGTTGAATGCACATATCATAAAGGGGTTTCTGAGAATGCTTCTGCCTTGTTTATATATGAAGATATTTCTTTTTCCACCATAGGCCTCAAAGCGCTCCAAATGAACACTTGCAGATTCTACAAAAAGAGTGTTTCATAACTGCTCTAGCAAAGGAAAGGTTCACCTCTGTGAGTTGAACACACACATCACAAAGCAGTTTGTGAGAATGCTTCGGTTTAGTTTTTATGGGAAGATATTCCCGCTTCTAACAAAGGCCTGAAAGAGCTCCAAATATCCACTTGCAGATGCTGCAAAAAGACTCTTTCCAAACTGCTCCATGAAAAAGAAGGTTCAACTCTGTGAGTTGAATGCACACATCATAAAGAAGTTTCAAAGAATGCTTCTGTCTAGGTTTTATGTGAAGATATTTCTTTTTCCACCATAGGCCTCAAAGCGCTCCAAATGAACACTTGCAGATTCTACAAAAAGAGTGTTTCATAACTGCTCTAGCAAAGGAAAGGTTCACCTCTGTGAGTTGAACACACACATCACAAAGCAGTTTGTGAGAATGCTTCTGTCCAGTTTTAATGGGAAGATATTCCCGCTTCTAACAAAGGCCTGAAAGAGCTCCAAATATCCACTTGCAGATGCTGCAAAAAGACTCTTTCCAAACTGCTCCATGAAAAGGAATGTTCATCTCTGTGAGTTGAATGCACACATCATAAAGAAGTTTCAAAGAATGCTTCTGTCTAGGTTTTATGTGAAGATATTTCCCTTTCCACCATAGGCCTCAAAGCGCTCCAAATGAACACTTGCAGATTCTACAAAAAGAGTGTTTCAAAGCTGCTCTTTCAAAAGAAGTGTTCAACTCTGTGAGTTGGATTCATACTTCACAAAGCAGTTTCACAGAACGTTTCTGTTTCGTTTTTATGGGAAGATATTCCCGTTTGCAACCAAAGCCTGAAAGGGCTCTAAGTATCCACTTGCAGATTCTGCCAAAACACACTTTCATAACTGCTCTATCAAAAGGAAGGCTTATCTCTCCGAGTTGAATGCACACATCATAAAGAGGTTTCTGAGAATGCTTCTGCCTGGTTTATATGTGAAGATATTTCCTTTTCCACCATAGGCCTCAAAGCGCTCCAAACGAACACTTGCAGATTCTACAAAAAGAGTGTTTCAAAACTGCTCTTTCAAAGGAAGTGTTCAACTCTGTGAGTTGGATTCATACTACACAAAGCAGTTTCACAGAACTCTTCTGTTTAGTTTTTATGGGAAGATATTCCCGTTTCCAACGAAGGCCTGAAAGGGCTCCAAATATCCACTTGCAGATTCTGCAAAAACACAGGTTCAAAACTGCTCTATCAAAAGGAAGGCTTATCTCTCTGAGTTGAATGCACACATCATAAAGGGGTTTCTGAGAATGCTTCTGCCTTGTTTATATATGAAGATATTTCTTTTTCCACCATAGGCCTCAAAGCGCTCCAAATGAACACTTGCAAATTCTACAAAAAGAGTGTTTCATAACTGCTCTAGCAAAGGAAAGGTTCACCTCTGTGAGTTGAACACACACATCACAAAGCAGTTTGTGAGAATGCTTCGGTTTAGTTTTTATGGGAAGATATTCCCGCTTCTAACAAAGGCCTGAAAGAGCTCCAAATATCCACTTGCAGATGCTGCAAAAAGACTCTTTCCAAACTGCTCCATGAAAAAGAAGGTTCAACTCTGTGAGTTGAATGCACACATCATAAAGAAGTTTCAAAGAATGCTTCTGTCTAGGTTTTATGTGAAGATATTTCTTTTTCCACCATAGGCCTCAAAGCGCTCCAAATGAACACTTGCAGATTCTACAAAAAGAGTGTTTCATAACTGCTCTAGCAAAGGAAAGGTTCACCTCTGTGAGTTGAACACACACATCACAAAGCAGTTTGTGAGAATGCTTCTGTCCAGTTTTAATGGGAAGATATTCCCGCTTCTAACAAAGGCCTGAAAGAGCTCCAAATATCCACTTGCAGATGCTGCAAAAAGACTCTTTCCAAACTGCTCCATGAAAAGCAATGTTCAACTCTGTGAGTTGAATGCACACATCATAAAGAAGTTTCAAAGAATGCTTCTGTCTAGGTTTTATGTGAAGATATTTCCTTTTCCACCATAGGCCTCAAAGCGCTCCAAACGAACACTTGCAGATTCTACAAAAAGAGTGTTTCAAAACTGCTCTTTGAAAGGAAGTGTTCAACTCTGTGAGTTGGATTCATACTACACAAAGCAGTTTCACAGAACTCTTCTGTTTAGTTTTTAATGGAAGATATTCCCGTTTCCAACGAAGGCCTGAAAGGGCTCCAAATATCCACTTGCAGATTCTGCAAAAACACAGTTTCAAAACTGCTCTATCAAAAGGAAGGCTTATCTCTCTGAGTTGAATGCACACATCATAAAGAGCTTTCTGAGAATGCTTCTGCCTTGTTTATATATGAAGATATTTCTTTTTCCACCATAGGCCTCAAATCGCTCCAAATGAACACTTGCAGATTCTACAAAAAGAGTGTTTCATAACTGCTCTAGCAAAGGAAAGGTTCACCTCTGTGAGTTGAACACACACATCACAAAGCAGTTTGTGAGAATGCTTCTGTCCAGTTTTTATGGGAAGATATTCCCGCTTCTAACAAAGGCCTGAAAGAGCTCCAAATATCCACTTGCAGATGCTGCAAAAAGACTCTTTCCAAACTGCTCCATGAAAAGGAAAGTTCAACTCTGTGAGTTGAATGCACACATCATAAAGAAGTTTCAAAGAATGCTTCTGTCTAGGTATTATGTGACGATATTTCCTTTTCCACCATAGGCCTCAAAGCGCTCCAAATGAACACATGTAGATTCTACAAAAAGAGTGTTTAAAAGCTGCACTTTCAAAAGAAGTGTTCAACTCCGTGAGTTGGGTTCATACTTCACAAAGCAGTTTCACAGAACGTTTCTGTTTCGTTTTTATGGGAAGATATTCCCGTTTGCAACGAAGGCCTGAAAGGGCTCTACGTATCCACTTGCAGATTCTGCAAAAACACAGTTGCAAAACTGCTCTATCAAAAGGAAGGCTTATCTCTCCGAGTTGAATGCACACATCATAAAGAGGTTTCTGAGAATGCTTCTGCCTGGATTATATGTGAAGATATTTCCTTTTCCACCATAGGCCTCAAAGCGCTCCAAACGAACACTTGCAGATTCTACAAAAAGAGTGTTTCAAAACTGCTCTTTGAAAGGAAGTGTTCAACTCTGTGAGTTGGATTCATACTACACAAAGCAGTTTCACAGAACTCTTCTGTTTAGTTTTAATGGAAGATATTCCCGTTTCCAACGAAGGCCTGAAAGGGCTCCAAATATCCACTTGCAGATTCTGCAAAAACACAGTTTCAAAACTGCTCTATCAAAAGGAAGGCTTATCTCTCTGAGTTGAATGCACACATCATAAAGAGCTTTCTGAGAATGCTTCTGCCTTGTTTATATATGAAGATATTTCTTTTTCCACCATAGGCCTCAAATCGCTCCAAATGAACACTTGCAGATTCTACAAAAAGAGTGTTTCATAACTGCTCTAGCAAAGGAAAGGTTCACCTCTGTGAGTTGAACACACACATCACAAAGCAGTTTGTGAGAATGCTTCTGTCCAGTTTTTATGGGAAGATATTCCCGCTTCTAACAAAGGCCTGAAAGAGCTCCAAATATCCACTTGCAGATGCTGCAAAAAGACTCTTTCCAAACTGCTCCATGAAAAGGAAGGTTCAACTCTGTGAGTTGAATGCACACATCATAAAGAAGTTTCAAAGAATGCTTCTGTCTAGGTATTATGTGACGATATTTCCTTTTCCACCATAGGCCTCAAAGCGCTCCAAATGAACACATGTAGATTCTACAAAAAGAGTGTTTCAAAGCTGCTCTTTCAAAAGAAGTGTTCAACTCTGTGAGTTGGATTCATACTTCACAAAGCAGTTTCACAGAACGTTTCTGTTTCGTTTTTATCAGAAGATATTCCCGTTTGCAACGAAGGCCTGAAAGGGCTCCAAGTATCCACTTGCAGATTCTGCCAAAACACAGTTTCCAATCTGCTCTATCAAAAGGAAGGCTTATCTCTCCGAGTTGAATGCACACATCATAAAGAGGTTTCTGAGAATGCTTCTGCCTGGTTTATATGTGAAGATATTTCCTTTTCCACCATAGGCCTCAAAGCGCTCCAAACGAACACTTGCAGATTCTACAAAAAGAGTGTTTCAAAACTGCTCTTTCAAAAGAAGTGTTCAACTCTGTGAGTTGGATTCATACTACACAAAGCAGTTTCACAGAACTCTTCTGTTTAGTTTTTATGGGAAGATATTCCCGTTTCCAACGAAGGCCTGAAAGGGCTCCAAATATCCACTTGCAGATTCTGCAAAAACACAGGTTCAAAACTGCTCTATCAAAAGGAAGGCTTATCTCTCTGAGTTGAATGCACACATCATAAAGGGGTTTCTGAGAATGCTTCTGCCTTGTTTATATATGAAGATATTTCTTTTTCCACCATAGGCCTCAAAGCGCTCCAAATGAACACTTGCAAATTCTACAAAAAGAGTGTTTCATAACTGCTCTAGCAAAGGAAAGGTTCACCTCTGTGAGTTGAACACACACATCACAAAGCAGTTTGTGAGAATGCTTCGGTTTAGTTTTTATGGGAAGATATTCCCGCTTCTAACAAAGGCCTGAAAGAGCTCCAAATATCCACTTGCAGATGCTGCAAAAAGACTCTTTCCAAACTGCTCCATGAAAAAGAAGGTTCAACTCTGTGAGTTGAATGCACACATCATAAAGAAGTTTCAAAGAATGCTTCTGTCTAGGTTTTATGTGAAGATATTTCTTTTTCCACCATAGGCCTCAAAGCGCTCCAAATGAACACTTGCAGATTCTACAAAAAGAGTGTTTCATAACTGCTCTAGCAAAGGAAAGGTTCACCTCTGTGAGTTGAACACACACATCACAAAGCAGTTTGTGAGAATGCTTCTGTCCAGTTTTAATGGGAAGATATTCCCGCTTCTAACAAAGGCCTGAAAGAGCTCCAAATATCCACTTGCAGATGCTGCAAAAAGACTCTTTCCAAACTGCTCCATGAAAAGCAATGTTCAACTCTGTGAGTTGAATGCACACATCATAAAGAAGTTTCAAAGAATGCTTCTGTCTAGGTTTTATGTGAAGATATTTCCTTTTCCACCATAGGCCTCAAAGCGCTCCAAACGAACACTTGCAGATTCTACAAAAAGAGTGTTTCAAAACTGCTCTTTGAAAGGAAGTGTTCAACTCTGTGAGTTGGATTCATACTACACAAAGCAGTTTCACAGAACTCTTCTGTTTAGTTTTTAATGGAAGATATTCCCGTTTCCAACGAAGGCCTGAAAGGGCTCCAAATATCCACTTGCAGATTCTGCAAAAACACAGTTTCAAAACTGCTCTATCAAAAGGAAGGCTTATCTCTCTGAGTTGAATGCACACATCATAAAGAGCTTTCTGAGAATGCTTCTGCCTTGTTTATATACGAAGATATTTCTTTTTCCACCATAGGCCTCAAATCGCTCCAAATGAACACTTGCAGATTCTACAAAAAGAGTGTTTCATAACTGCTCTAGCAAAGGAAAGGTTCACCTCTGTGAGTTGAACACACACATCACAAAGCAGTTTGTGAGAATGCTTCTGTCCAGTTTTTATGGGAAGATATTCCCGCTTCTAACAAAGGCCTGAAAGAGCTCCAAATATCCACTTGCAGATGCTGCAAAAAGACTCTTTCCAAACTGCTCCATGAAAAGGAAAGTTCAACTCTGTGAGTTGAATGCACACGTCATAAAGAAGTTTCAAAGAATTCTTCTGTCTAGGTATTATGTGACGATATTTCCTTTTCCACCATAGGCCTCAAAGCGCTCCAAATGAACACATGTAGATTCTACAAAAAGAGTGTTTAAAAGCTGCGCTTTCAAAAGAAGTGTTCAACTCTGTGAGTTGGATTCATACTTCACAAAGCAGTTTCACAGAACGTTTCTGTTTCGTTTTTATGGGAAGATATTCCCGTTTGCAACGAAGGCCTGAAAGGGCTCTAAGTATCCACTTGCAGATTCTGCAAAAACACAGTTGCAAAACTGCTCTATCAAAAGGAAGGCTTATCTCTCCGAGTTGAATGCACACATCATAAAGAGGTTTCTGAGAATGCTTCTGCCTGGTTTATATGTGAAGATATTTCCTTTTCCACCATAGGCCTCAAAGCGCTCCAAACGAACACTTGCAGATTCTACAAAAAGAGTGTTTCAAAACTGCTCTTTGAAAGGAAGTGTTCAACTCTGTGAGTTGGATTCATACTACACAAAGCAGTTTCACAGAACTCTTCTGTTTAGTTTTTAATGGAAGATATTCCCGTTTCCAACGAAGGCCTGAAAGGGCTCCAAATATCCACTTGCAGATTCTGCAAAAACACAGTTTCAAAACTGCTCTATCAAAAGGAAGGCTTATCTCTCTGAGTTGAATGCACACATCATAAAGAGCTTTCTGAGAATGCTTCTGCCTTGTTTATATATGAAGATATTTCTTTTTCCACCATAGGCCTCAAATCGCTCCAAATGAACACTTGCAGATTCTACAAAAAGAGTGTTTCATAACTGCTCTAGCAAAGGAAAGGTTCACCTCTGTGAGTTGAACACACACATCACAAAGCAGTTTGTGAGAATGCTTCTGTCCAGTTTTTATGGGAAGATATTCCCGCTTCTAACAAAGGCCTGAAAGAGCTCCAAATATCCACTTGCAGATGCTGCAAAAAGACTCTTTCCAAACTGCTCCATGAAAAGGAAGGTTCAACTCTGTGAGTTGAATGCACACATCATAAAGAAGTTTCAAAGAATGCTTCTGTCTAGGTATTATGTGACGATATTTCCTTTTCCACCATAGGCCTCAAAGCGCTCCAAATGAACACATGTAGATTCTACAAAAAGAGTGTTTCAAAGCTGCTCTTTCAAAAGAAGTGTTCAACTCTGTGAGTTGGATTCATACTTCACAAAGCAGTTTCACAGAACGTTTCTGTTTCGTTTTTATCAGAAGATATTCCCGTTTGCAACGAAGGCCTGAAAGGGCTCCAAGTATCCACTTGCAGATTCTGCCAAAACACAGTTTCCAATCTGCTCTATCAAAAGGAAGGCTTATCTCTCCGAGTTGAATGCACACATCATAAAGAGGTTTCTGAGAATGCTTCTGCCTGGTTTATATGTGAAGATATTTCCTTTTCCACCATAGGCCTCAAAGCGCTCCAAACGAACACTTGCAGATTCTACAAAAAGAGTGTTTCAAAACTGCTCTTTCAAAGGAAGTGTTCAACTCTGTGAGTTGGATTCATACTACACAAAGCAGTTTCACAGAACTCTTCTGTTTAGTTTTTATGGGAAGATATTCCCGTTTCCAACGAAGGCCTGAAAGGGCTCCAAATATCCACTTGCAGATTCTGCAAAAACACAGGTTCAAAACTGCTCTATCAAAAGGAAGGCTTATCTCTCTGAGTTGAATGCACACATCATAAAGGGGTTTCTGAGAATGCTTCTGCCTTGTTTATATATGAAGATATTTCTTTTTCCACCATAGGCCTCAAAGCGCTCCAAATGAACACTTGCAAATTCTACAAAAAGAGTGTTTCATAACTGCTCTAGCAAAGGAAAGGTTCACCTCTGTGAGTTGAACACACACATCACAAAGCAGTTTGTGAGAATGCTTCGGTTTAGTTTTTATGGGAAGATATTCCCGCTTCTAACAAAGGCCTGAAAGAGCTCCAAATATCCACTTGCAGATGCTGCAAAAAGACTCTTTCCAAACTGCTCCATGAAAAAGAAGGTTCAACTCTGTGAGTTGAATGCACACATCATAAAGAAGTTTCAAAGAATGCTTCTGTCTAGGTTTTATGTGAAGATATTTCTTTTTCCACCATAGGCCTCAAAGCGCTCCAAATGAACACTTGCAGATTCTACAAAAAGAGTGTTTCATAACTGCTCTAGCAAAGGAAAGGTTCACCTCTGTGAGTTGAACACACACATCACAAAGCAGTTTGTGAGAATGCTTCTGTCCAGTTTTAATGGGAAGATATTCCCGCTTCTAACAAAGGCCTGAAAGAGCTCCAAATATCCACTTGCAGATGCTGCAAAAAGACTCTTTCCAAACTGCTCCATGAAAAGGAATGTTCAACTCTGTGAGTTGAATGCACACATCATAAAGAAGTTTCAAAGAATGCTTCTGTCTAGGTTTTATGTGAAGATATTTCCTTTTCCACCATAGGCCTCAAAGCGCTCCAAATGAACACTTGCAGATTCTACAAAAAGAGTGTTTCAAAGCTGCTCTTTCAAAAGAAGTGTTCAACTCTGTGAGTTGGATTCATACTTCACAAAGGAGTTTCACAGAACGCTTCTGTTTAGTTTTTATGGGAAGATATTCCCGTTTCCAACGAAGGCCTGAAAGGGCTCCAAATATACACTTGCAGATTCTGCAAAAACACAGTTGCAAAACTGCTCTATCAAAAGGAAGGCTTATCTCTCCGAGTTGAATGCACACATCATAAAGAGGTTTCTGAGAATGCTTCTGCCTGGATTATATGTGAAGATATTTCCTTTTCCACCATAGGCCTCAAAGCGCTCCAAACGAACACTTGCAGATTCTACAAAAAGAGTGTTTCAAAACTGCTCTTTGAAAGGAAGTGTTCAACTCTGTGAGTTGGATTCATACCACACAAAGCAGTTTCACAGAACTCTTCTGTTTAGTTTTTAATGGAAGATATTCCCGTTTCCAACGAAGGCCTGAAAGGGCTCCAAATATCCACTTGCAGATTCTGCAAAAACACAGTTTCAAAACTGCTCTATCAAAAGGAAGGCTTATCTCTCTGAGTTGAATGCACACATCATAAAGAGCTTTCTGAGAATGCTTCTGCCTTGTTTATATATGAAGATATTTCTTTTTCCACCATAGGCCTCAAATCGCTCCAAATGAACACTTGCAGATTCTACAAAAAGAGTGTTTCATAACTGCTCTAGCAAAGGAAAGGTTCACCTCTGTGAGTTGAACACACACATCACAAAGCAGTTTGTGAGAATGCTTCTGTCCAGTTTTTATGGGAAGATATTCCCGCTTCTAACAAAGGCCTGAAAGAGCTCCAAATATCCACTTGCAGATGCTGCAAAAAGACTCTTTCCAAACTGCTCCATGAAAAGGAAAGTTCAACTCTGTGAGTTGAATGCACACATCATAAAGAAGTTTCAAAGAATGCTTCTGTCTAGGTATTATGTGACGATATTTCCTTTTCCACCATAGGCCTCAAAGCGCTCCAAATGAACACATGTAGATTCTACAAAAAGAGTGTTTAAAAGCTGCGCTTTCAAAAGAAGTGTTCAACTCTGTGAGTTGGATTCATACTTCACAAAGCAGTTTCACAGAACGTTTCTGTTTCGTTTTTATGGGAAGATATTCCCGTTTGCAACGAAGGCCTGAAAGGGCTCTAAGTATCCACTTGCAGATTCTGCCAAAACACAGTTTCAAAACTGCTCTATCAAAAGGAAGGCTTATCTCTCCGAGTTGAATGCACACATCATAAAGAGGTTTCTGAGAATGCTTCTGCCTGGTTTATATGTGAAGATATTTCCTTTTCCACCATAGGCCTCAAAGCGCTCCAAACGAACACTTGCAGATTCTACAAAAAGAGTGTTTCAAAACTGCTCTTTCAAAAGAAGTGTTCAACTCTGTGAGTTGGATTCATACTACACAAAGCAGTTTCACAGAACTCTTCTGTTTAGTTTTTATGGGAAGATATTCCCGTTTCCAACGAAGGCCTGAAAGGGCTCCAAATATCCACTTGCAGATTCTGCAAAAACACAGTTTCAAAACTGCTCTATCAAAAGGAAGGCTTATCTCTCTGAGTTGAATGCACACATCATAAAGAGCTTTCTGAGAATGCTTCTGCCTTGTTTATATATGAAGATATTTCTTTTTCCACCATAGGCCTCAAATCGCTCCAAATGAACACTTGCAGATTCTACAAAAAGAGTGTTTCATAACTGCTCTAGCAAAGGAAAGGTTCACCTCTGTGAGTTGAACACACACATCACAAAGCAGTTTGTGAGAATGCTTCTGTCCAGTTTTTATGGGAAGATATTCCCGCTTCTAACAAAGGCCTGAAAGAGCTCCAAATATCCACTTGCAGATGCTGCAAAAAGACTCTTTCCAAACTGCTCCATGAAAAGGAAGGTTCAACTCTGTGAGTTGAATGCACACATCATAAAGAAGTTTCAAAGAATGCTTCTGTCTAGGTATTATGTGACGATATTTCCTTTTCCACCATAGGCCTCAAAGCGCTCCAAATGAACACATGTAGATTCTACAAAAAGAGTGTTTCAAAGCTGCTCTTTCAAAAGAAGTGTTCAACTCTGTGAGTTGGATTCATACTTCACAAAGCAGTTTCACAGAACGTTTCTGTTTCGTTTTTATGGGAAGATATTCCCGTTTGCAACGAAGGCCTGAAAGGGCTCTAATTATCCACTTGCAGATTCTGCCAAAACACAGTTTCAAAACTGCTCTATCAAAAGGAAGGCTTATCTCTCCGAGTTGAATGCACACATCATAAAGAGGTTTCTGAGAATGCTTCTGCCTGGTTTATATGTGAAGATATTTCCTTTTCCACCATAGGCCTCAAAGCGCTCCAAACGAACACTTGCAGATTCTACAAAAAGAGTGTTTCAAAACTGCTCTTTCAAAGGAAGTGTTCAACTCTGTGAGTTGGATTCATACTACACAAAGCAGTTTCACAGAACTCTTCTGTTTAGTTTTTATGGGAAGATATTCCCGTTTCCAACGAAGGCCTGAAAGGGCTCCAAGTATCCACTTGCAGATTCTGCAAAAATACAGTTTCAAAACTGCTCTATCAAAAGGAAGGCTTATCTCTCTGAGTTGAATGCACACATCATAAAGAGCTTTCTGAGAATGCTTCTGCCTTGTTTATATATGAAGATATTTCTTTTTCCACCATAGGCCTCAAATCGCTCCAAATGAACACTTGCAGATTCTACAAAAAGAGTGTTTCATAACTGCTCTAGCAAAGGAAAGGTTCACCTCTGTGAGTTGAACACACACATCCCAAAGCAGTTTGTGAGAATGCTTCTGTCCAGTTTTTATGGGAAGATATTCCCGCTTCTAGCAAAGGCCTGAAAGAGCTCCAAATATCCACTTGCAGATGCTGCAAAAAGACTCTTTCCAAACTGCTCCATGTAAAAGAAGGTTCAACTCTGTGAGTTGAATGCACACATCATAAAGAAGTTTCAAAGAATGCTTCTGTCTAGGTTTTATGTGAAGATATTTCTTTTTCCACCATAGGCCTCAAAGCGCTCCAAATGAACACTTGCAGATTCTACAAAAAGAGTGTTTCATAACTGCTCTAGCAAAGGAAAGGTTCACCTCTGTGAGTTGAACACACACATCACAAAGCAGTTTGTGAGAATGCTTCTGTCCAGTTTTAATCGGAAGATATTCCCGCTTCTAACAAAGGCCTGAAAGAGCTCCAAATATCCACTTGCAGATGCTGCAAAAAGACTCTTTCCAAACTGCTCCATGAAAAGGAATGTTCAACTCTGTGAGTTGAATGCACACATCATAAAGAAGTTTCAAAGAATGCTTCTGTCTAGGTTTTATGTGAAGATATTTCCCTTTCCACCATAGGCCTCAAAGCGCTCCAAATGAACACTTGCAGATTCTACAAAAAGAGTGTTTCAAAGCTGCTCTTTCAAAAGAAGTGTTCAACTCTGTGAGTTGGATTCATACTTCACAAAGCAGTTTCACAGAACGTTTCTGTTTCGTTTTTATGGGAAGATATTCCCGTTTGCAACGAAAGCCTGAAAGGGCTCTAAGTATCCACTTGCAGATTCTGCCAAAACACACTTTCAAAACTGCTCTATCAAAAGGAAGGCTTATCTCTCCGAGTTGAATGCACACATCATAAAGAGGTTTCTGAGAATGCTTCTGCCTGGTTTATATGTGAAGATATTTCCTTTTCCACCATAGGCCTCAAAGCGCTCCAAACGAACACTTGCAGATTCTACAAAAAGAGTGTTTCAAAACTGCTCTTTCAAAGGAAGTGTTCAACTCTGTGAGTTGGATTCATACTACACAAAGCAGTTTCACAGAACTCTTCTGTTTAGTTTTTATGGGAAGATATTCCCGTTTCCAACGAAGGCCTGAAAGGGCTCCAAATATCCACTTGCAGATTCTGCAAAAACACAGGTTCAAAACTGCTCTATCAAAAGGAAGGCTTATCTCTCTGAGTTGAATGCACACATCATAAAGGGGTTTCTGAGAATGCTTCTGCCTTGTTTATATATGAAGATATTTCTTTTTCCACCATAGGCCTCAAAGCGCTCCAAATGAACACTTGCAAATTCTACAAAAAGAGTGTTTCATAACTGCTCTAGCAAAGGAAAGGTTCACCTCTGTGAGTTGAACACACACATCACAAAGCAGTTTGTGAGAATGCTTCGGTTTAGTTTTTATGGGAAGATATTCCCGCTTCTAACAAAGGCCTGAAAGAGCTCCAAATATCCACTTGCAGATGCTGCAAAAAGACTCTTTCCAAACTGCTCCATGAAAAAGAAGGTTCAACTCTGTGAGTTGAATGCACACATCATAAAGAAGTTTCAAAGAATGCTTCTGTCTAGGTTTTATGTGAAGATATTTCTTTTTCCACCATAGGCCTGAAAGGGCTCCAAATGAACACTTGCAGATTCTACAAAAAGAGTGTTTCATAACTGCTCTAGCAAAGGAAAGGTTCACCTCTGTGAGTTGAACACACACATCACAAAGCAGTTTGTGAGAATGCTTCTGTCCAGTTTTAATGGGAAGATATTCCCGCTTCTAACAAAGGCCTGAAAGAGCTCCAAATATCCACTTGCAGATGCTGCAAAAAGACTCTTTCCAAACTGCTCCATGAAAAGGAATGTTCAACTCTGTGAGTTGAATGCACACATCATAAAGAAGTTTCAAAGAATGCTTCTGTCTAGGTTTTATGTGAAGATATTTCCTTTTCCACCATAGGCCTCAAAGCGCTCCAAATGAACACTTGCAGATTCTACAAAAAGAGTGTTTCAAAGCTGCTCTTTCAAAAGAAGTGTTCAAGTCTGTGAGTTGGATTCATACTTCACAAAGGAGTTTCACCGAACGCTTCTGTTTAGTTTTTATGGGAAGATATTCCCGTTTCCAACGAAGGCCTGAAAGGGCTCCAAATATACACTTGCAGATTCTGCAAAAACACAGTTGCAAAACTGCTCTATCAAAAGGAAGGCTTATCTCTCCGAGTTGAATGCACACATCATAAAGAGGTTTCTGAGAATGCTTCTGCCTGGATTATATGTGAAGATATTTCCTTTTCCACCATAGGCCTCAAAGCGGTCCAAACGAACACTTGCAGATTCTACAAAAAGAGTGTTTCAAAACTGCTCTTTGAAAGGAAGTGTTCAACTCTGTGAGTTGGATTCATACCACACAAAGCAGTTTCACAGAACTCTTCTGTTTAGTTTTTAATGGAAGATATTCCCGTTTCCAACGAAGGCCTGAAAGGGCTCCAAATATCCACTTGCAGATTCTGCAAAAACACAGTTTCAAAACTGCTCTATCAAAAGGAAGGCTTATCTCTCTGAGTTGAATGCACACATCATAAAGAGCTTTCTGAGAATGCTTCTGCCTTGTTTATATATGAAGATATTTCTTTTTCCACCATAGGCCTCAAATCGCTCCAAATGAACACTTGCAGATTCTACAAAAAGAGTGTTTCATAACTGCTCTAGCAAAGGAAAGGTTCACCTCTGTGAGTTGAACACACACATCACAAAGAAGTTTGTGAGAATGCTTCTGTCCAGTTTTTATGGGAAGATATTCCCGCTTCTAACAAAGGCCTGAAAGAGCTCCAAATATCCACTTGCAGATGCTGCAAAAAGACTCTTTCCAAACTGCTCCATGAAAAGGAAAGTTCAACTCTGTGAGTTGAATGCACACATCATAAAGAAGTTTCAAAGAATGCTTCTGTCTAGGTATTATGTGACGATATTTCCTTTTCCACCATAGGCCTCAAAGCGCTCCAAATGAACACATGTAGATCCTACAAAAAGAGTGTTTAAAAGCTGCGCTTTCAAAAGAAGTGTTCAACTCTGTGAGTTGGATTCATACTTCACAAAGCAGTTTCACAGAACGTTTCTGTTTCGTTTTTATGGGAAGATATTCCCGTTTGCAACGAAGGCCTGAAAGGGCTCTAAGTATCCACTTGCAGATTCTGCCAAAACACAGTTTCAAAACTGCTCTATCAAAAGGAAGGCTTATCTCTCCGAGTTGAATGCACACATCATAAAGAGGTTTCTGAGAATGCTTCTGCCTGGTTTATATGTGAAGATATTTCCTTTTCCACCATAGGCCTCAAAGCGCTCCAAACGAACACTTGCAGATTCTACAAAAAGAGTGTTTCAAAACTGCTCTTTCAAAGGAAGTGTTCAACTCTGTGAGTTGGATTCATACTACACAAAGCAGTTTCACAGAACTCTTCTGTTTAGTTTTTATGGGAAGATATTCCCGTTTCCAACGAAGGCCTGAAAGGGCTCCAAATATCCACTTGCAGATTCTGCAAAAATACAGTTTCAAAACTGCTCTATCAAAAGGAAGGCTTATCTCTCTGAGTTGAATGCACACATCATAAAGAGCTTTCTGAGAATGCTTCTGCCTTGTTTATATATGAAGATATTTCTTTTTCCACCATAGGCCTCAAATCGCTCCAAATGAACACTTGCAGATTCTACAAAAAGAGTGTTTCATAACTGCTCTAGCAAAGGAAAGGTTCACCTCTGTGAGTTGAACACACACATCACAAAGCAGTTTGTGAGAATGCTTCTGTCCAGTTTTTATGGGAAGATATTCCCGCTTCTAGCAAAGGCCTGAAAGAGCTCCAAATATCCACTTGCAGATGCTGCAAAAAGACTCTTTCCAAACTGCTCCATGAAAAAGAAGGTTCAACTCTGTGAGTTGAATGCACACATCATAAAGAAGTTTCAAAGAATGCTTCTGTCTAGGTTTTATGTGAAGATATTTCTTTTTCCACCATAGGCCTCAAAGCGCTCCAAATGAACACTTGCAGATTCTACAAAAAGAGTGTTTCATAACTGCTCTAGCAAAGGAAAGGTTCACCTCTGTGAGTTGAACACACACATCACAAAGCAGTTTGTGAGAATGCTTCTGTCCAGTTTTAATGGGAAGATATTCCCGCTTCTAACAAAGGCCTGAAAGAGCTCCAAATATCCACTTGCAGATGCTGCAAAAAGACTCTTTCCAAACTGCTCCATGAAAAGGAATGTTCAACTCTGTCAGTTGAATGCACACATCATAAAGAAGTTTCAAAGAATGCTTCTGTCTAGGTTTTATGTGAAGATATTTCCCTTTCCACCATAGGCCTCAAAGCGCTCCAAATGAACACTTGCAGATTCTACAAAAAGAGTGTTTCAAAGCTGCTCTTTCAAAAGAAGTGTTCAACTGTGTGAGTTGGATTCATACTTCACAAAGCAGTTTCACAGAACGTTTCTGTTTCGTTTTTATGGGAAGATATTCCCGTTTGCAACGAAAGCCTGAAAGGGCTCTAAGTATCCACTTGCAGATTCTGCCAAAACACACTTTCAAAACTGCTCTATCAAAAGGAAGGCTTATCTCTCCGAGTTGAATGCACACATCATAAAGAGGTTTCTGAGAATGCTTCTGCCTGGTTTATATGTGAAGATATTTCCTTTTCCACCATAGGCCTCAAAGCGCTCCAAACGAACACTTGCAGATTCTACAAAAAGAGTGTTTCAAAACTGCTCTTTCAAAGGAAGTGTTCAACTCTGTGAGTTGGATTCATACTACACAAAGCAGTTTCACAGAACTCTTCTGTTTAGTTTTTATGGGAAGATATTCCCGTTTCCAACGAAGGCCTGAAAGGGCTCCCAAAATCCACTTGCAGATTCTGCAAAAACACAGGTTCAAAACTGCTCTATCAAAAGGAAGGCTTATCTCTCTGAGTTGAATGCACACATCATAAAGGGGTTTCTGAGAATGCTTCTGCCTTGTTTATATATGAAGATATTTCTTTTTCCACCATAGGCCTCAAAGCGCTCCAAATGAACACTTGCAGATTCTACAAAAAGAGTGTTTCATAACTGCTCTAGCAAAGGAAAGGTTCACCTCTGTGAGTTGAACACACACATCACAAAGCAGTTTGTGAGAATGCTTCGGTTTAGTTTTTATGGGAAGATATACCCGCTTCTAACAAAGGCCTGAAAGAGCTCCAAATATCCACTTGCAGATGCTGCAAAAAGACTCTTTCCAAACTGCTCCATGAAAAAGAAGGTTCAACTCTGTGAGTTGAATGCACACATCATAAAGAAGTTTCAAAGAATGCTTCTGTCTAGGTTTTATGTGAAGATATTTCTTTCTCCACCATAGGCCTCAAAGCGCTCCAAATCAACACTTGCAAATTCTACAAAAAGAGTGTTTCATAACTGCTCTAGCAAAGGAAAGGTTCACCTCTGTGAGTTGAACACACACATCACAAAGCAGTTTGTGAGAATGCTTCTGTCCAGTTTTAATGGGAAGATATTCCCGCTTCTAACAAAGGCCTGAAAGAGCTCCAAATATCCACATGCAGATGCTGCAAAAAGACTCTTTCCAAACTGCTCCATGAAAAGCAATGTTCAACTCTGTGAGTTGAATGCACACATCATAAAGAAGTTTCAAAGAATGCTTCTGTCTAGGTTTTATGTGAAGATATTTCCTTTTCCACCATAGGCCGCAAAGCGCTCCAAATGAACACTTGCAGATTCTACAAAAAGAGTGTTTCAAAGCTGCTCTTTCAAAAGAAGTGTTCAACTCTGTGAGTTGGATTCATACTTCACAAAGGAGTTTCACAGAACGCTTCTGTTTAGTTTTTATGGGAAGATATTCCCGTTTCCAACGAAGGCCTGAAAGGGCTCCAAATATACACTTGCAGATTCTGCAAAAACATAGTTGCAAAACTGCTCTATCAAAAGGAAGGCTTATCTCTCCGAGTTGAATGCACACATCATAAAGAGGTTTCTGAGAATGCTTCTGCCTGGATTATATGTGAAGATATTTCCTTTTCCACCATAGGCCTCAAAGCGCTCCAAACGAACTCTTGCAGATTCTACAAAAAGAGTGTTTGAAAACTGCTCTTTGAAAGGAAGTGTTCAACTCTGTGAGTTGGATTCATACTACACAAAGCAGTTTCACAGAACTCTTCTGTTTAGTTTTTAATGGAAGATATTCCCGTTTCCAACGAAGGCCTGAAAGGGCTCCAAATATCCACTTGCAGATTCTGCAAAAACACAGTTTCAAAACTGCTCTATCAAAAGGAAGGCTTATCTCTCTGAGTTGAATGCACACATCATAAAGAGCTTTCTGAGAATGCTTCTGCCTTGTTTATATATGAAGATATTTCTTTTTCCACCATAGGCCTCAAATCGCTCCAAATGAACACTTGCAGATTCTACAAAAAGAGTGTTTCATAACTGCTCTAGCAAAGGAAAGGTTCACCTCTGTGAGTTGAACACACACATCACAAAGCAGTTTGTGAGAATGCTTCTGTCCAGTTTTTATGGGAAGATATTCCCGCTTCTAACAAAGGCCTGAAAGAGCTCCAAATATCCACTTGCAGATGCTGCAAAAAGACTCTTTCCAAACTGCTCCATGAAAAGGAAGGTTCAACTCTGTGAGTTGAATGCACACATCATAAAGAAGTTTCAAAGAATGCTTCTGTCTAGGTATTATGTGACGATATTTCCTTTTCCACCATAGGCCTCAAAGCGCTCCAAATGAACACATGTAGATTCTACAAAAAGAGTGTTTCAAAGCTGCTTTTTCAAAAGAAGTGTTCAACTCTGTGAGTTGGATTCATACTTCACAAAGCAGTTTCACAGAACGTTTCTGTTTCGTTTTTATGGGAAGATATTCCCGTTTGCAACGAAGGCCTGAAAGGGCTCTAAGTATCCACTTGCAGATTCTGCCAAAACACAGTTTCAAAACTGCTCTATCAAAAGGAAGGCTTATCTCTGCGAGTTGAATGCACACATCATAAAGAGGTTTCTGAGAATGCTTCTGCCTGGTTTATATGTGAAGATATTTCCTTTTCCACCATAGGCCTCAAAGCGCTCCAAACGAACACTTGCAGATTCTACAAAAAGAGTGTTTCAAAACTGCTCTTTCAAAGGAAGTGTTCAAATCTGTGAGTTGGATTCATACTACACAAAGCAGTTTCACAGAACTCTTCTGTTTAGTTTTTATGGGAAGATATTCCCGTTTCCAACGAAGGCCTGAAAGGGCTCCAAATATCCACTTGCAGATTCTGCAAAAATACAGTTTCAAAACTGCTCTAACAAAAGGAAGGCTTATCTCTCTGAGTTGAATGCACACATCATAAAGAGCTTTCTGAGAATGCTTCTGCCTTGTTTATATATGAAGATATTTCTTTTTCCACCATAGGCCTCAAATCGCTCCAAATGAACACTTGCAGATTCTACAAAAAGAGTGTTTCATAACTGCTCTAGCAAAGGAAAGGTTCACCTCTGTGAGTTGAACACACACATCCCAAAGCAGTTTGTGAGAATGCTTCTGTCCAGTTTTTATGGGAAGATATTCCCGCTTCTAGCAAAGGCCTGAAAGAGCTCCAAATATCCACTTGCAGATGCTGCAAAAAGACTCTTTCCAAACTGCTCCATGAAAAAGAAGGTTCAACTCTGTGAGTTGAATGCACACATCATAAAGAAGTTTCAAAGAATGCTTCTGTCTAGGTTTTATGTGAAGATATTTCTTTTTCCACCATAGGCCTCAAAGCGCTCCAAATGAACACTTGCAGATTCTACAAAAAGAGTGTTTCATAACTGCTCTAGCAAAGGAAAGGTTCACCTCTGTGAGTTGAACACACACATCACAAAGCAGTTTGTGAGAATGCTTCTGTCCAGTTTTAATGGGAAGATATTCCCGCTTCTAACAAAGGCCTGAAAGAGCTCCAAATATCCACTTGCAGATGATGCAAAAAGACTCTTTCCAAACTGCTCCATGAAAAGGAATGTTCAACTCTGTGAGTTGAATGCACACATCATAAAGAAGTTTCAAAGAATGCTTCTGTCTAGGTTTTATGTGAAGATATTTCCCTTTCCACCATAGGCCTCAAAGCGCTCCAAATGAACACTTGCAGATTCTACAAAAAGAGTGTTTCAAAGCTGCTCTTTCAAAAGAAGTGTTCAACTCTGTGAGTTGGATTCATACTTCACAAAGCAGTTTCACAGAACGTTTCTGTTTCTTTTTTATGGGAAGATATTCCCGTTTGCAAAGAAAGCCTGAAAGGGCCCTAAGTATCCACTTGCAGATTCTGCCAAAACACACTTTCAAAACTGCTCTATCAAAAGGAAGGCTTATCTCTCCGAGTTGAATGCACACATCATAAAGAGGTTTCTGAGAATGCTTCTGCCTGGTTTATATGTGAAGATATTTCCTTTTCCACCATAGGCCTCAAAGGGCTCCAAACGAACACTTGCAGATTCTACAAAAAGAGTGTTTCAAAACTGCTCTTTCAAAGGAAGTGTTCAACTCTGTGAGTTGGATTCATACTACACAAAGCAGTTTCACAGAACTCTTCTGTTTAGTTTTTATGGGAAGATATTCCGGTTTCCAACGAAGGCCTGAAAGGGCTCCCAAAATCCACTTGCAGATTCTGCAAAAACACAGGTTCAAAACTGCTCTCTCAAAAGGAAGGCTTATCTCTCTGAGTTGAATGCACACATCATAAAGGGGTTTCTGAGAATGCTTCTGCCTTGTTTATATATGAAGATATTTCTTTTTCCACCATAGGCCTCAAAGCGCTCCAAATGAACACTTGCAGATTCTACAAAAAGAGTGTTTCATAACTGCTCTAGCAAAGGAAAGGTTCACCTCTGTGAGTTGAACACACACATCACAAAGCAGTTTGTGAGAATGCTTCGGTTTAGTTTTTTTGGGAAGATATACCCGCTTCTAACAAAGGCCTGAAAGAGCTCCAAATATCCACTTGCAGATGCTGCAAAAAGACTCTTTCCAAACTGCTCCATGAAAAAGAAGGTTCAACTCTGTGAGTTGAATGCACACATCATAAAGAAGTTTCAAAGAATGCTTCTGTCTAGGTTTTATGTGAAGATATTTCTTTTTCCACCATAGGCCTCAAAGCGCTCCAAATCAACACTTGCAAATTCTACAAAAAGAGTGTTTCATAACTGCTCTGGCAAAGGAAAGGTTCACCTCTGTGAGTTGAACACACACATCACAAAGCAGTTTGTGAGAATGCTTCTGTCCAGTTTTAATGGGAAGATATTCCCGCTTCTAACAAAGGCCTGAAAGAGCTCCAAATATCCAAATGCAGATGCTGCAAAAAGACTCTTTCCAAACTGCTCCATGAAAAGCAATGTTCAACTCTGTGAGTTGAATGCACACATCATAAAGAAGTTTCAAAGAATGCTTCTGTCTAGGTTTTATGTGAAGATATTTCCTTTTCCACCATAGGCCGCAAAGCGCTCCAAATGAACCCTTGCAGATTCTACAAAAAGAGTGTTTCAAAGCTGCTCTTTCAAAAGAAGTGTTCAACTCTGTGAGTTGGATTCATACTTCACAAAGGAGTTTCACAGAACGCTTCTGTTTAGTTTTTATGGGAAGTTATTCCCGTTTCCAACGAAGGCCTGAAAGGGCTCCAAATATACACTTGCAGATTCTGCAAAAACACAGTTGCAAAACTGCTCTATCAAAAGGAAGGCTTATCTCTCCGAGTTGAATGCACACATCATAAAGAGGTTTCTGAGAATGCTTCTGCCTGGATTATATGTGAAGATATTTCCTTTTCCACCATAGGCCTCAAAGCGCTCCAAACGAACACTTGCAGATTCTACAAAAAGAGTGTTTGAAAACTGCTCTTTGAAAGGAAGTGTTCAACTCTGTGAGTTGGATTCATACTACACAAAGCAGTTTCACAGAACTCTTCTGTTTAGTTTTTAATGGAAGATATTCCCGTTTCCAACGAAGGCCTGAAAGGGCTCCAAATATCCACTTGCAGATTCTGCAAAAACACAGTTTCAAAACTGCTCTATCAAAAGGAAGGCTTATCTCTCTGAGTTGAATGCACACATCATAAAGAGCTTTCTGAGAATGCTTCTGCCTTGTTTATATATGAAGATATTTCTTTTTCCACCATAGGCCTCAAATCGCTCCAAATGAACACTTGCAGATTCTACAAAAAGAGTGTTTCATAACTGCTCTAGCAAAGGAAAGGTTCACCTCTGTGAGTTGAACACACACATCACAAAGCAGTTTGTGAGAATGCTTCTGTCCAGTTTTTATGGGAAGATATTCCCGCTTCTAACAAAGGCCTGAAAGAGCTCCAAATATCCACTTGCAGATGCTGCAAAAAGACTCTTTCCAAACTGCTCCATGAAAAGGAAGGTTCAACTCTGTGAGTTGAATGCACACATCATAAAGAAGTTTCAAAGAATGCTTCTGTCTAGGTATTATGTGACGATATTTCCTTTTCCACCATAGTCCTCAATGCGCTCCAAATGAACACATGTAGATTCTACAAAAAGAGTGTTTCAAAGCTGCTCTTTCAAAAGAAGTGTTCAACTCTGTGAGTTGGATTCATACTTCACAAAGCAGTTTCACAGAACGTTTCTGTTTCGTTTTTATCAGAAGATATTCCCGTTTGCAACGAAGGCCTGAAAGGGCTCCAAGTATCCACTTGCAGATTCTGCCAAAACACAGTTTCAAAACTGCTCTATCCAAAGAAAGGCTTATCTCTCCGAGTTGAATGCACACATCATAAAGAGGTTTCTGAGAATGCTTCTGCCTGGTTTATATGTGAAGATATTTCCTTTTCCACCATAGGCCTCAAAGCGCTCCAAACGAACACTTGCAGATTCTACAAAAAGAGTGTTTCAAAACTGCTCTTTCAAAAGAAGTGTTCAACTCTGTGAGTTGGATTCATACTACACAAAGCAGTTTCACAGAACTCTTCTGTTTAGTTTTTATGGGAAGATATTCCCGTTTCCAACGAAGGCCTGAAAGGGCTCCAAATATCCACTTGCAGATTCTGCAAAAACACAGGTTCAAAACTGCTCTATCAAAAGGAAGGCTTATCTCTCTGAGTTGAATGCACACATCATAAAGGGGTTTCTGAGAATGCTTCTGCCTTGTTTATATATGAAGATATTTCTTTTTCCACCATAGGCCTCAAAGCGCTCCAAATGAACACTTGCAGATTTTACAAAAAGAGTGTTTCATAACTGCTCTAGCAAAGGAAAGGTTCACCTCTGTGAGTTGAACACACACATCACAAAGCAGTTTGTGAGAATGCTTCGGTTTAGTTTTTATGGGAAGATATTCCCGCTTCTAACAAAGGCCTGAAAGAGCTCCAAATATCCACTTGCAGATGCTGCAAAAAGACTCTTTCCAAACTGCTCCATGAAAAAGAAGGTTCAACTCTGTGAGTTGAATGCACACATCATAAAGAAGTTTCAAAGAATGCTTCTGTCTAGGTTTTATGTGAAGATATTTCTTTTTCCACCATAGGCCTCAAAGCGCTCCAAATGAACACTTGCAGATTCTACAAAAAGAGTGTTTCAAAGCTGCTCTTTCAAAAGAAGTGTTCAACTCTATGAGTTGGATTCATACTTCACAAAGCAGTTTCACAGAACGTTTCTGTTTCGTTTTTATGGGAAGATATTCCCGTTTGCAACGAAAGCCTGAAAGGGCTCTAAGTATCCACTTGCAGATTCTGCCAAAACACACTTTCAAAACTGCTCTATCAAAAGGAAGGCTTATCTCTCCGAGTTGAATGCACACATCATAAAGAGGTTTCTGAGAATGCTTCTGCCTGGTTTATATGTGAAGATATTTCCTTTTCCACCATAGGCCTCAAAGCGCTCCAAACGAACACTTGCAGATTCTACAAAAAGAGTGTTTCAAAACTGCTCTTTCAAAGGAAGTGTTCAACTCTGTGAGTTGGATTCATACTACACAAAGCAGTTTCACAGAACTCTTCTGTTTAGTTTTTATGGGAAGATATTCCCGTTTCCAACGAAGGCCTGAAAGGGCTCCAAATATCCACTTGCAGATTCTGCAAAAACACAGGTTCAAAACTGCTCTATCAAAAGGAAGGCTTATCTCTCTGAGTTGAATGCACACATCATAAAGGGGTTTCTGAGAATGCTTCTGCCTTGTTTATATATGAAGATATTTCTTTTTCCACCATAGGCCTCAAATCGCTCCAAATGAACACTTGCAAATTCTACAAAAAGAGTGTTTCATAACTGCTCTAGCAAAGGAAAGGTTCACCTCTGTGAGTTGAACACACACATCACAAAGCAGTTTGTGAGAATGCTTCGGTTTAGTTTTTATGGGAAGATATTCCCGCTTCTAACAAAGGCCTGAAAGAGCTCCAAATATCCACTTGCAGATGCTGCAAAAAGACTCTTTCCAAACTGCTCCATGAAAAAGAAGGTTCAACTCTGTGAGTTGAATGCACACATCATAAAGAAGTTTCAAAGAATGCTTCTGTCTAGGTTTTATGTGAAGATATTTCTTTTTCCACCATAGGCCTCAAAGCGCTCCAAATGAACACTTGCAGATTCTACAAAAAGAGTGTTTCATAACTGCTCTAGCAAAGGAAAGGTTCACCTCTGTGAGTTGAACACACACATCACAAAGCAGTTTGTGAGAATGCTTCTGTCCAGTTTTAATGGGAAGATATTCCCGCTTCTAACAAAGGCCTGAAAGAGCTCCAAATATCCACTTGCAGATGCTGCAAAAAGACTCTTTCCAAACTGCTCCATGAAAAGGAATGTTCAACTCTGTGAGTTGAATGCACACATCATAAAGAAGTTTCAAAGAATGCTTCTGTCTAGGTTTTATGTGAAGATATTTCCTTTTCCACCATAGGCCTCAAAGCGCTCCAAATGAACACTTGCAGATTCTACAAAAAGAGTGTTTCAAAGCTGCTCTTTCAAAAGAAGTGTTCAACTCTGTGAGTTGGATTCATACTTCACAAAGGAGTTTCACAGAACGCTTCTGTTTAGTTTTTATGGGAAGATATTCCCGTTTCCAACGAAGGCCTGAAAGGGCTGCAAATATACACTTGCAGATTCTGCAAAAACACAGTTGCAAAACTGCTCTATCAAAAGGAAGGCTTATCTCTCCGAGTTGAATGCACACATCATAAAGAGGTTTCTGAGAATGCTTCTGCCTGGATTATATTTGAAGATATTTCCTTTTCCACCATAGGCTTCAAAGCGCTCCAAACGAACACTTGCAGATTCTACAAAAAGAGTGTTTCAAAACTGCTCTTTGAAAGGAAGTGTTCAACTCTGTGAGTTGGATTCATACTACACAAAGCAGTTTCACAGAACTCTTCTGTTTAGTTTTTAATGGAAGATATTCCCGTTTCCAACGAAGGCCTGAAAGGGCTCCAAATATCCACTTGCAGATTCTGCAAAAACACAGTTTCAAAACTGCTCTATCAAAAGGAATGCTTATCTCTCTGAGTTGAATGCACACATCATAAAGAGCTTTCTGAGAATGCTTCTGCCTTGTTTATATATGAAGATATTTCTTTTTCCACCATAGGCCTCAAATCGCTCCAAATGAACACTTGCAGATTCTACAAAAAGAGTGTTTCATAACTGCTCTAGCAAAGGAAAGGTTCACCTCTGTGAGTTGAACACACACATCACAAAGCAGTTTGTGAGAATGCTTCTGTCCAGTTTTTATGGGAAGATATTCCCGCTTCTAACAAAGGCCTGAAAGAGCTCCAAATATCCACTTGCAGATGCTGCAAAAAGACTCTTTCCAAACTGCTCCATGAAAAGGAAGGTTCAACTCTGTGAGTTGAATGCACACATCATAAAGAAGTTTCAAAGAATGCTTCTGTCTAGGTATTATGTGACGATATTTCCTTTTCCACCATAGGCCTCAAAGCGCTCCAAATGAACACATGTAGATTCTACAAAAAGAGTGTTTCAAAGCTGCTCTTTCAAAAGAAGTGTTCAACTCTGTGAGTTGGATTCATACTTCACAAAGCAGTTTCACAGAACGTTTCTGTTTCGTTTTTATCAGAAGATATTCCCGTTTGCAACGAAGGCCTGAAAGGGCTCCAAGTATCCACTTGCAGATTCTGCCAAAACACAGTTTCAAAACTGCTCTATCAAAAGGAAGGCTTATCTCTCCGAGTTGAATGCACACATCATAAAGAGGTTTCTGAGAATGCTTCTGCCTGGTTTATATGTGAAGATATTTCCTTTTCCACCATAGGCCTCAAAGCGCTCCAAACGAACACTTGCAGATTCTACAAAAAGAGTGTTTCAAAACTGCTCTTTCAAAGGAAGTGTTCAACTCTGTGAGTTGGATTCATACTACACAAAGCAGTTTCACAGAACTCTTCTGTTTAGTTTTTATGGGAAGATATTCCCGTTTCCAACGAAGGCCTGAAAGGGCTCCAAATATCCACTTGCAGATTCTGCAAAAACACAGGTTCAAAACTGCTCTATCAAAAGGAAGGCTTATCTCTCTGAGTTGAATGCACACATCATAAAGGGGTTTCTGAGAATGCTTCTGCCTTGTTTATATATGAAGATATTTCTTTTTCCAATATAGGCCTCAAAGCGCTCCAAATGAACACTTGCAAATTCTACAAAAAGAGTGTTTCATAACTGCTCTAGCAAAGGAAAGGTTCACCTCTGTGAGTTGAACACACACATCACAAAGCAGTTTGTGAGAATGCTTCGGTGTAGTTTTTATGGGAAGATATTCCCGCTTCTAACAAAGGCCTGAAAGAGCTCCAAATATCCACTTGCAGATGCTGCAAAAAGACTCTTTCCAAACTGCTCCATGAAAAAGAAGGTTCAACTCTGTGAGTTGAATGCACACATCATAAAGAAGTTTCAAAGAATGCTTCTGTCTAGGTTTTCTGTGAAGATATTTCTTTTTCCACCATAGGCCTCAAAGCGCTACAAATGAACACTTGCAGATTCTACAAAAAGAGTGTTTCATAACTGCTCTAGCAAAGGAAAGGTTCACCTCTGTGAGTTGAACACACACATCACAAAGCAGTTTGTGAGAATGCTTCTGTCCACTTTTAATGGGAAGATATTCCCGCTTCTAACAAAGGCCTGAAAGAGCTCCAAATATCCACTTGCAGATGCTGCAAAAAGACTCTTTCCAAACTGCTCCATGAAAAGGAACGTTCAAGTCTGTGAGTTGAATGCACACATCATAAAGAAGTTTCAAAGAATGCTTGTGTCTAGGTTTTATGTGAAGATATTTCCTTTTCCACCATAGGCCTCAAAGCGCTCCAAATGAACACTTGCAGATTCTACAAAAAGAGTGTTTCAAAGCTGCTCTTTCAAAAGAAGTGTTCAACTCTGTGAGTTGGATTCATACTTCACAAAGGAGTTTCACAGAACGCTTCTGTTTAGTTTTTATTGGAAGATATTCCCGTTTCCAACGAAGGCCTGAAAGGGCTCCAAATATACACTTGCAGATTCTGCAAAAACACAGTTGCAAAACTGCTCTATCAAAAGGAAGGCTTATCTCTCCGAGTTGAATGCACACATCATAAAGAGGTTTCTGAGAATGCTTCTGCCTGGATTATATGTGAAGATATTTCCTTTTCCACCGTAGGCCTCAAAGCGCTCAAAACGAACACTTGCAGATTCTACAAAAAGAGTGTTTCAAAACTGCTCTTTGAAAGGAAGTGTTCAACTCTGTGAGTTGGATTCATACTACACAAAGCAGTTTCACAGAACTCTTCTGTTTAGTTTTTAATGGAAGATATTCCCGTTTCAAACGAAGGCCTGAAAGGGCTCCAAATATCCACTTGCAGATTCTGCAAAAACACAGTTTCAAAACTGCTCTATCAAAAGGAAGGCTTACCTCTCTCAGTTGAATGCACACATCATAAAGAGCTTTCTGAGAATGCTTCTGCCTTGTTTATATATGAAGATATTTCTTTTTCCACCATAGGCCTCAAATCGCTCCAAATGAACACTTGCAGATTCTACAAAAAGGGTGTTTCATAACTGCTCTAGCAAAGGAAAGGTTCACCTCTGTGAGTTGAACACACACATCACAAAGCAGTTTGTGAGAATGCTTCTGTCCAGTTTTTATGGGAAGGTATTCCCGCTTCTAACAAAGGCCTGAAAGAGCTCCAAATATCCACTTGCAGATGCTGCAAAAAGACTCTTTCCAAACTGCTCCATGAAAAGGAAGGTTCAACTCTGTGAGTTGAATGCACACATCATAAAGAAGTTTCAAAGAATGCTTCTGTCTAGGTATTATGTGACGATATTTCCTTTTCCACCATAGGCCTCAAAGCGCTCCAAATGAACACATGTAGATTCTACAAAAAGAGTGTTTCAAAGCTGCTCTTTCAAAAGAAGTGTTCAACTCTGTGAGTTGGATTCATACTTCACAAAGCAGTTTCACAGAACGTTTCTGTTTCGTTTTTATCAGAAGATATTCCCGTTTGCAACGAAGGCCTGAAAGGGCTCTAAGTATCCACTTGCAGATTCTGCCAAAACACAGTTTCAAAACTGCTCTATCAAAAGGAAGGCTTATCTCTCCGAGTTGAATGCACACATCATAAAGAGGTTTCTGAGAATGCTTCTGCCTGGTTTATATGTGAAGATATTTCCTTTTCCACCATAGGCCTCAAAGCGCTCCAAACGAACACTTGCAGATTCTACAAAAAGAGTGTTTCAAAACTGCTCTTTCAAAAGAAGTGTTCAACTCTGTGAGTTGGATTCATACTACACAAAGCAGTTTCACAGAACTCTTCTGTTTAGTTTTTATGGGAAGATATTCCCGTTTCCAACGAAGGCCTGAAAGGGCTCCAAATATCCACTTGCAGATTCTGCAAAAACACAGGTTCAAAACTGCTCTATCAAAAGGAAGGCTTATCTCTCTGAGTTGAATGCACATATCATAAAGGGGTTTCTGAGAATGCTTCTGCCTTGTTTATATATGAAGATATTTCTTTTTCCACCATAGGCCTCAAAGCGCTCCAAATGAACACTTGCAGATTCTACAAAAAGAGTGTTTCATAACTGCTCTAGCAAAGGAAAGGTTCACCTCTGTGAGTTGAACACACACATCACAAAGCAGTTTGTGAGAATGCTTCGGTTTAGTTTTTATGGGAAGATATTCCCGCTTCTAACAAAGGCCTGAAAGAGCTCCAAATATCCACTTGCAGATGCTGCAAAAAGACTCTTTCCAAACTGCTCCATGAAAAAGAAGGTTCAACTCTGTGAGTTGAATGCACACATCATAAAGAAGTTTCAAAGAATGCTTCTGTCTAGGTTTTATGTGAAGATATTTCTTTTTCCACCATAGGCCTCAAAGCGCTCCAAATGAACACTTGCAGATTCTACAAAAAGAGTGTTTCATAACTGCTCTAGCAAAGGAAAGGTTCACCTCTGTGAGTTGAACACACACATCACAAAGCAGTTTGTGAGAATGCTTCTGTCCAGTTTTAATGGGAAGATATTCCCGCTTCTAACAAAGGCCTGAAAGAGCTCCAAATATCCACTTGCAGATGCTGCAAAAAGACTCTTTCCAAACTGCTCCATGAAAAGGAATGTTCATCTCTGTGAGTTGAATGCACACATCATAAAGAAGTTTCAAAGAATGCTTCTGTCTAGGTTTTATGTGAAGATATTTCCCTTTCCACCATAGGCCTCAAAGCGCTCCAAATGAACACTTGCAGATTCTACAAAAAGAGTGTTTCAAAGCTGCTCTTTCAAAAGAAGTGTTCAACTCTGTGAGTTGGATTCATACTTCACAAAGCAGTTTCACAGAACGTTTCTGTTTCGTTTTTATGGGAAGATATTCCCGTTTGCAACCAAAGCCTGAAAGGGCTCTAAGTATCCACTTGCAGATTCTGCCAAAACACACTTTCATAACTGCTCTATCAAAAGGAAGGCTTATCTCTCCGAGTTGAATGCACACATCATAAAGAGGTTTCTGAGAATGCTTCTGCCTGGTTTATATGTGAAGATATTTCCTTTTCCACCATAGGCCTCAAAGCGCTCCAAACGAACACTTGCAGATTCTACAAAAAGAGTGTTTCAAAACTGCTCTTTCAAAGGAAGTGTTCAACTCTGTGAGTTGGATTCATACTACACAAAGCAGTTTCACAGAACTCTTCTGTTTAGTTTTTATGGGAAGATATTCCCGTTTCCAACGAAGGCCTGAAAGGGCTCCAAATATCCACTTGCAGATTCTGCAAAAACACAGGTTCAAAACTGCTCTATCAAAAGGAAGGCTTATCTCTCTGAGTTGAATGCACACATCATAAAGGGGTTTCTGAGAATGCTTCTGCCTTGTTTATATATGAAGATATTTCTTTTTCCACCATAGGCCTCAAAGCGCTCCAAATGAACACTTGCAAATTCTACAAAAAGAGTGTTTCATAACTGCTCTAGCAAAGGAAAGGTTCACCTCTGTGAGTTGAACACACACATCACAAAGCAGTTTGTGAGAATGCTTCGGTTTAGTTTTTATGGGAAGATATTCCCGCTTCTAACAAAGGCCTGAAAGAGCTCCAAATATCCACTTGCAGATGCTGCAAAAAGACTCTTTCCAAACTGCTCCATGAAAAAGAAGTTTCAACTCTGTGAGTTGAATGCACACATCATAAAGAAGTTTCAAAGAATGCTTCTGTCTAGGTTTTATGTGAAGATATTTCTTTTTCCACCATAGGCCTCAAAGCGCTCCAAATGAACACTTGCAGATTCTACAAAAAGAGTGTTTCATAACTGCTCTAGCAAAGGAAAGGTTCACCTCTGTGAGTTGAACACACACATCACAAAGCAGTTTGTGAGAATGCTTCTGTCCAGTTTTAATGGGAAGATATTCCCGCTTCTAACAAAGGCCTGAAAGAGCTCCAAATATCCACTTGCAGATGCTGCAAAAAGACTCTTTCCAAACTGCTCCATGAAAAGCAATGTTCAACTCTGTGAGTTGAATGCACACATCATAAAGAAGTTTCAAAGAATGCTTCTGTCTAGGTTTTATGTGAAGATATTTCCTTTTCCACCATAGGCCTCAAAGCGCTCCAAACGAACACTTGCAGATTCTACAAAAAGAGTGTTTCAAAACTGCTCTTTGAAAGGAAGTGTTCAACTCTGTGAGTTGGATTCATACTACACAAAGCAGTTTCACAGAACTCTTCTGTTTAGTTTTTAATGGAAGATATTCCCGTTTCCAACGAAGGCCTGAAAGGGCTCCAAATATCCACTTGCAGATTCTGCAAAAACACAGTTTCAAAACTGCTCTATCAAAAGGAAGGCTTATCTCTCTGAGTTGAATGCACACATCATAAAGAGCTTTCTGAGAATGCTTCTGCCTTGTTTATATACGAAGATATTTCTTTTTCCACCATAGGCCTCAAATCGCTCCAAATGAACACTTGCAGATTCTACAAAAAGAGTGTTTCATAACTGCTCTAGCAAAGGAAAGGTTCACCTCTGTGAGTTGAACACACACATCACAAAGCAGTTTGTGAGAATGCTTCTGTCCAGTTTTTATGGGAAGATATTCCCGCTTCTAACAAAGGCCTGAAAGAGCTCCAAATATCCACTTGCAGATGCTGCAAAAAGACTCTTTCCAAACTGCTCCATGAAAAGGAAAGTTCAACTCTGTGAGTTGAATGCACACGTCATAAAGAAGTTTCAAAGAATTCTTCTGTCTAGGTATTATGTGACGATATTTCCTTTTCCACCATAGGCCTCAAAGCGCTCCAAATGAACACATGTAGATTCTACAAAAAGAGTGTTTAAAAGCTGCGCTTTCAAAAGAAGTGTTCAACTCTGTGAGTTGGATTCATACTTCACAAAGCAGTTTCACAGAACGTTTCTGTTTCGTTTTTATGGGAAGATATTCCCGTTTGCAACGAAGGCCTGAAAGGGCTCTAAGTATCCACTTGCAGATTCTGCAAAAACACAGTTGCAAAACTGCTCTATCAAAAGGAAGGCTTATCTCTCCGAGTTGAATGCACACATCATAAAGAGGTTTCTGAGAATGCTTCTGCCTGGTTTATATGTGAAGATATTTCCTTTTCCACCATAGGCCTCAAAGCGCTCCAAACGAACACTTGCAGATTCTACAAAAAGAGTGTTTCAAAACTGCTCTTTGAAAGGAAGTGTTCAACTCTGTGAGTTGGATTCATACTACACAAAGCAGTTTCACAGAACTCTTCTGTTTAGTTTTTAATGGAAGATATTCCCGTTTCCAACGAAGGCCTGAAAGGGCTCCAAATATCCACTTGCAGATTCTGCAAAAACACAGTTTCAAAACTGCTCTATCAAAAGGAAGGCTTATCTCTCTGAGTTGAATGCACACATCATAAAGAGCTTTCTGAGAATGCTTCTGCCTTGTTTATATATGAAGATATTTCTTTTTCCACCATAGGCCTCAAATCGCTCCAAATGAACACTTGCAGATTCTACAAAAAGAGTGTTTCATAACTGCTCTAGCAAAGGAAAGGTTCACCTCTGTGAGTTGAACACACACATCACAAAGCAGTTTGTGAGAATGCTTCTGTCCAGTTTTTATGGGAAGATATTCCCGCTTCTAACAAAGGCCTGAAAGAGCTCCAAATATCCACTTGCAGATGCTGCAAAAAGACTCTTTCCAAACTGCTCCATGAAAAGGAAGGTTCAACTCTGTGAGTTGAATGCACACATCATAAAGAAGTTTCAAAGAATGCTTCTGTCTAGGTATTATGTGACGATATTTCCTTTTCCACCATAGGCCTCAAAGCGCTCCAAATGAACACATGTAGATTCTACAAAAAGAGTGTTTCAAAGCTGCTCTTTCAAAAGAAGTGTTCAACTCTGTGAGTTGGATTCATACTTCACAAAGCAGTTTCACAGAACGTTTCTGTTTCGTTTTTATCAGAAGATATTCCCGTTTGCAACGAAGGCCTGAAAGGGCTCCAAGTATCCACTTGCAGATTCTGCCAAAACACAGTTTCCAATCTGCTCTATCAAAAGGAAGGCTTATCTCTCCGAGTTGAATGCACACATCATAAAGAGGTTTCTGAGAATGCTTCTGCCTGGTTTATATGTGAAGATATTTCCTTTTCCACCATAGGCCTCAAAGCGCTCCAAACGAACACTTGCAGATTCTACAAAAAGAGTGTTTCAAAACTGCTCTTTCAAAGGAAGTGTTCAACTCTGTGAGTTGGATTCATACTACACAAAGCAGTTTCACAGAACTCTTCTGTTTAGTTTTTATGGGAAGATATTCCCGTTTCCAACGAAGGCCTGAAAGGGCTCCAAATATCCACTTGCAGATTCTGCAAAAACACAGGTTCAAAACTGCTCTATCAAAAGGAAGGCTTATCTCTCTGAGTTGAATGCACACATCATAAAGGGGTTTCTGAGAATGCTTCTGCCTTGTTTATATATGAAGATATTTCTTTTTCCACCATAGGCCTCAAAGCGCTCCAAATGAACACTTGCAAATTCTACAAAAAGAGTGTTTCATAACTGCTCTAGCAAAGGAAAGGTTCACCTCTGTGAGTTGAACACACACATCACAAAGCAGTTTGTGAGAATGCTTCGGTTTAGTTTTTATGGGAAGATATTCCCGCTTCTAACAAAGGCCTGAAAGAGCTCCAAATATCCACTTGCAGATGCTGCAAAAAGACTCTTTCCAAACTGCTCCATGAAAAAGAAGGTTCAACTCTGTGAGTTGAATGCACACATCATAAAGAAGTTTCAAAGAATGCTTCTGTCTAGGTTTTATGTGAAGATATTTCTTTTTCCACCATAGGCCTCAAAGCGCTCCAAATGAACACTTGCAGATTCTACAAAAAGAGTGTTTCATAACTGCTCTAGCAAAGGAAAGGTTCACCTCTGTGAGTTGAACACACACATCACAAAGCAGTTTGTGAGAATGCTTCTGTCCAGTTTTAATGGGAAGATATTCCCGCTTCTAACAAAGGCCTGAAAGAGCTCCAAATATCCACTTGCAGATGCTGCAAAAAGACTCTTTCCAAACTGCTCCATGAAAAGGAATGTTCAACTCTGTGAGTTGAATGCACACATCATAAAGAAGTTTCAAAGAATGCTTCTGTCTAGGTTTTATGTGAAGATATTTCCTTTTCCACCATAGGCCTCAAAGCGCTCCAAATGAACACTTGCAGATTCTACAAAAAGAGTGTTTCAAAGCTGCTCTTTCAAAAGAAGTGTTCAACTCTGTGAGTTGGATTCATACTTCACAAAGGAGTTTCACAGAACGCTTCTGTTTAGTTTTTATGGGAAGATATTCCCGTTTCCAACGAAGGCCTGAAAGGGCTCCAAATATACACTTGCAGATTCTGCAAAAACACAGTTGCAAAACTGCTCTATCAAAAGGAAGGCTTATCTCTCCGAGTTGAATGCACACATCATAAAGAGGTTTCTGAGAATGCTTCTGCCTGGATTATATGTGAAGATATTTCCTTTTCCACCATAGGCCTCAAAGCGCTCCAAACGAACACTTGCAGATTCTACAAAAAGAGTGTTTCAAAACTGCTCTTTGAAAGGAAGTGTTCAACTCTGTGAGTTGGATTCATACCACACAAAGCAGTTTCACAGAACTCTTCTGTTTAGTTTTTAATGGAAGATATTCCCGTTTCCAACGAAGGCCTGAAAGGGCTCCAAATATCCACTTGCAGATTCTGCAAAAACACAGTTTCAAAACTGCTCTATCAAAAGGAAGGCTTATCTCTCTGAGTTGAATGCACACATCATAAAGAGCTTTCTGAGAATGCTTCTGCCTTGTTTATATATGAAGATATTTCTTTTTCCACCATAGGCCTCAAATCGCTCCAAATGAACACTTGCAGATTCTACAAAAAGAGTGTTTCATAACTGCTCTAGCAAAGGAAAGGTTCACCTCTGTGAGTTGAACACACACATCACAAAGCAGTTTGTGAGAATGCTTCTGTCCAGTTTTTATGGGAAGATATTCCCGCTTCTAACAAAGGCCTGAAAGAGCTCCAAATATCCACTTGCAGATGCTGCAAAAAGACTCTTTCCAAACTGCTCCATGAAAAGGAAAGTTCAACTCTGTGAGTTGAATGCACACATCATAAAGAAGTTTCAAAGAATGCTTCTGTCTAGGTATTATGTGACGATATTTCCTTTTCCACCATAGGCCTCAAAGCGCTCCAAATGAACACATGTAGATTCTACAAAAAGAGTGTTTAAAAGCTGCGCTTTCAAAAGAAGTGTTCAACTCTGTGAGTTGGATTCATACTTCACAACGCAGTTTCACAGAACGTTTCTGTTTCGTTTTTATGGGAAGATATTCCCGTTTGCAACGAAGGCCTGAAAGGGCTCTAAGTATCCACTTGCAGATTCTGCCAAAACACAGTTTCAAAACTGCTCTATCAAAAGGAAGGCTTATCTCTCCGAGTTGAATGCACACATCATAAAGAGGTTTCTGAGAATGCTTCTGCCTGGTTTATATGTGAAGATATTTCCTTTTCCACCATAGGCCTCAAAGCGCTCCAAACGAACACTTGCAGATTCTACAAAAAGAGTGTTTCAAAACTGCTCTTTCAAAAGAAGTGTTCAACTCTGTGAGTTGGATTCATACTACACAAAGCAGTTTCACAGAACTCTTCTGTTTAGTTTTTATGGGAAGATATTCCCGTTTCCAACGAAGGCCTGAAAGGGCTCCAAATATCCACTTGCAGATTCTGCAAAAACACAGTTTCAAAACTGCTCTATCAAAAGGAAGGCTTATCTCTCTGAGTTGAATGCACACATCATAAAGAGCTTTCTGAGAATGCTTCTGCCTTGTTTATATATGAAGATATTTCTTTTTCCACCATAGGCCTCAAATCGCTCCAAATGAACACTTGCAGATTCTACAAAAAGAGTGTTTCATAACTGCTCTAGCAAAGGAAAGGTTCACCTCTGTGAGTTGAACACACACATCACAAAGCAGTTTGTGAGAATGCTTCTGTCCAGTTTTTATGGGAAGATATTCCCGCTTCTAACAAAGGCCTGAAAGAGCTCCAAATATCCACTTGCAGATGCTGCAAAAAGACTCTTTCCAAACTGCTCCATGAAAAGGAAGGTTCAACTCTGTGAGTTGAATGCACACATCATAAAGAAGTTTCAAAGAATGCTTCTGTCTAGGTATTATGTGACGATATTTCCTTTTCCACCATAGGCCTCAAAGCGCTCCAAATGAACACATGTAGATTCTACAAAAAGAGTGTTTCAAAGCTGCTCTTTCAAAAGAAGTGTTCAACTCTGTGAGTTGGATTCATACTTCACAAAGCAGTTTCACAGAACGTTTCTGTTTCGTTTTTATGGGAAGATATTCCAGTTTGCAACGAAGGCCTGAAAGGGCTCTAATTATCCACTTGCAGATTCTGCCAAAACACAGTTTCAAAACTGCTCTATCAAAAGGAAGGCTTATCTCTCCGAGTTGAATGCACACATCATAAAGAGGTTTCTGAGAATGCTTCTGCCTGGTTTATATGTGAAGATATTTCCTTTTCCACCATAGGCCTCAAAGCGCTCCAAACGAACACTTGCAGATTCTACAAAAAGAGTGTTTCAAAACTGCTCTTTCAAAGGAAGTGTTCAACTCTGTGAGTTGGATTCATACTACACAAAGCAGTTTCACAGAACTCTTCTGTTTAGTTTTTATGGGAAGATATTCCCGTTTCCAACGAAGGCCTGAAAGGGCTCCAAGTATCCACTTGCAGATTCTGCAAAAATACAGTTTCAAAACTGCTCTATCAAAAGGAAGGCTTATCTCTCTGAGTTGAATGCACACATCATAAAGAGCTTTCTGAGAATGCTTCTGCCTTGTTTATATATGAAGATATTTCTTTTTCCACCATAGGCCTCAAATCGCTCCAAATGAACACTTGCAGATTCTACAAAAAGAGTGTTTCATAACTGCTCTAGCAAAGGAAAGGTTCACCTCTGTGAGTTGAACACACACATCCCAAAGCAGTTTGTGAGAATGCTTCTGTCCAGTTTTTATGGGAAGATATTCCCGCTTCTAGCAAAGGCCTGAAAGAGCTCCAAATATCCACTTGCAGATGCTGCAAAAAGACTCTTTCCAAACTGCTCCATGTAAAAGAAGGTTCAACTCTGTGAGTTGAATGCACACATCATAAAGAAGTTTCAAAGAATGCTTCTGTCTAGGTTTTATGTGAAGATATTTCTTTTTCCACCATAGGCCTCAAAGCGCTCCAAATGAACACTTGCAGATTCTACAAAAAGAGTGTTTCATAACTGCTCTAGCAAAGGAAAGGTTCACCTCTGTGAGTTGAACACACACATCACAAAGCAGTTTGTGAGAATGCTTCTGTCCAGTTTTAATCGGAAGATATTCCCGCTTCTAACAAAGGCCTGAAAGAGCTCCAAATATCCACTTGCAGATGCTGCAAAAAGACTCTTTCCAAACTGCTCCATGAAAAGGAATGTTCAACTCTGTGAGTTGAATGCACACATCATAAAGAAGTTTCAAAGAATGCTTCTGTCTAGGTTTTATGTGAAGATATTTCCCTTTCCACCATAGGCCTCAAAGCGCTCCAAATGAACACTTGCAGATTCTACAAAAAGAGTGTTTCAAAGCTGCTCTTTCAAAAGAAGTGTTCAACTCTGTGAGTTGGATTCATACTTCACAAAGCAGTTTCACAGAACGTTTCTGTTTCGTTTTTATGGGAAGATATTCCCGTTTGCAACGAAAGCCTGAAAGGGCTCTAAGTATCCACTTGCAGATTCTGCCAAAACACACTTTCAAAACTGCTCTATCAAAAGGAAGGCTTATCTCTCCGAGTTGAATGCACACATCATAAAGAGGTTTCTGAGAATGCTTCTGCCTGGTTTATATGTGAAGATATTTCCTTTTCCACCATAGGCCTCAAAGCGCTCCAAACGAACACTTGCAGATTCTACAAAAAGAGTGTTTCAAAACTGCTCTTTCAAAGGAAGTGTTCAACTCTGTGAGTTGGATTCATACTACACAAAGCAGTTTCACAGAACTCTTCTGTTTAGTTTTTATGGGAAGATATTCCCGTTTCCAACGAAGGCCTGAAAGGGCTCCAAATATCCACTTGCAGATTCTGCAAAAACACAGGTTCAAAACTGCTCTATCAAAAGGAAGGCTTATCTCTCTGAGTTGAATGCACACATCATAAAGGGGTTTCTGAGAATGCTTCTGCCTTGTTTATATATGAAGATATTTCTTTTTCCACCATAGGCCTCAAAGCGCTCCAAATGAACACTTGCAAATTCTACAAAAAGAGTGTTTCATAACTGCTCTAGCAAAGGAAAGGTTCACCTCTGTGAGTTGAACACACACATCACAAAGCAGTTTGTGAGAATGCTTCGGTTTAGTTTTTATGGGAAGATATTCCCGCTTCTAACAAAGGCCTGAAAGAGCTCCAAATATCCACTTGCAGATGCTGCAAAAAGACTCTTTCCAAACTGCTCCATGAAAAAGAAGGTTCAACTCTGTGAGTTGAATGCACACATCATAAAGAAGTTTCAAAGAATGCTTCTGTCTAGGTTTTATGTGAAGATATTTCTTTTTCCACCATAGGCCTGAAAGGGCTCCAAATGAACACTTGCAGATTCTACAAAAAGAGTGTTTCATAACTGCTCTAGCAAAGGAAAGGTTCACCTCTGTGAGTTGAACACACACATCACAAAGCAGTTTGTGAGAATGCTTCTGTCCAGTTTTAATGGGAAGATATTCCCGCTTCTAACAAAGGCCTGAAAGAGCTCCAAATATCCACTTGCAGATGCTGCAAAAAGACTCTTTCCAAACTGCTCCATGAAAAGGAATGTTCAACTCTGTGAGTTGAATGCACACATCATAAAGAAGTTTCAAAGAATGCTTCTGTCTAGGTTTTATGTGAAGATATTTCCTTTTCCACCATAGGCCTCAAAGCGCTCCAAATGAACACTTGCAGATTCTACAAAAAGAGTGTTTCAAAGCTGCTCTTTCAAAAGAAGTGTTCAAGTCTGTGAGTTGGATTCATACTTCACAAAGGAGTTTCACCGAACGCTTCTGTTTAGTTTTTATGGGAAGATATTCCCGTTTCCAACGAAGGCCTGAAAGGGCTCCAAATATACACTTGCAGATTCTGCAAAAACACAGTTGCAAAACTGCTCTATCAAAAGGAAGGCTTATCTCTCCGAGTTGAATGCACACATCATAAAGAGGTTTCTGAGAATGCTTCTGCCTGGATTATATGTGAAGATATTTCCTTTTCCACCATAGGCCTCAAAGCGGTCCAAACGAACACTTGCAGATTCTACAAAAAGAGTGTTTCAAAACTGCTCTTTGAAAGGAAGTGTTCAACTCTGTGAGTTGGATTCATACCACACAAAGCAGTTTCACAGAACTCTTCTGTTTAGTTTTTAATGGAAGATATTCCCGTTTCCAACGAAGGCCTGAAAGGGCTCCAAATATCCACTTGCAGATTCTGCAAAAACACAGTTTCAAAACTGCTCTATCAAAAGGAAGGCTTATCTCTCTGAGTTGAATGCACACATCATAAAGAGCTTTCTGAGAATGCTTCTGCCTTGTTTATATATGAAGATATTTCTTTTTCCACCATAGGCCTCAAATCGCTCCAAATGAACACTTGCAGATTCTACAAAAAGAGTGTTTCATAACTGCTCTAGCAAAGGAAAGGTTCACCTCTGTGAGTTGAACACACACATCACAAAGAAGTTTGTGAGAATGCTTCTGTCCAGTTTTTATGGGAAGATATTCCCGCTTCTAACAAAGGCCTGAAAGAGCTCCAAATATCCACTTGCAGATGCTGCAAAAAGACTCTTTCCAAACTGCTCCATGAAAAGGAAAGTTCAACTCTGTGAGTTGAATGCACACATCATAAAGAAGTTTCAAAGAATGCTTCTGTCTAGGTATTATGTGACGATATTTCCTTTTCCACCATAGGCCTCAAAGCGCTCCAAATGAACACATGTAGATCCTACAAAAAGAGTGTTTAAAAGCTGCGCTTTCAAAAGAAGTGTTCAACTCTGTGAGTTGGATTCATACTTCACAAAGCAGTTTCACAGAACGTTTCTGTTTCGTTTTTATGGGAAGATATTCCCGTTTGCAACGAAGGCCTGAAAGGGCTCTAAGTATCCACTTGCAGATTCTGCCAAAACACAGTTTCAAAACTGCTCTATCAAAAGGAAGGCTTATCTCTCCGAGTTGAATGCACACATCATAAAGAGGTTTCTGAGAATGCTTCTGCCTGGTTTATATGTGAAGATATTTCCTTTTCCACCATAGGCCTCAAAGCGCTCCAAACGAACACTTGCAGATTCTACAAAAAGAGTGTTTCAAAACTGCTCTTTCAAAGGAAGTGTTCAACTCTGTGAGTTGGATTCATACTACACAAAGCAGTTTCACAGAACTCTTCTGTTTAGTTTTTATGGGAAGATATTCCCGTTTCCAACGAAGGCCTGAAAGGGCTCCAAATATCCACTTGCAGATTCTGCAAAAATACAGTTTCAAAACTGCTCTATCAAAAGGAAGGCTTATCTCTCTGAGTTGAATGCACACATCATAAAGAGCTTTCTGAGAATGCTTCTGCCTTGTTTATATATGAAGATATTTCTTTTTCCACCATAGGCCTCAAATCGCTCCAAATGAACACTTGCAGATTCTACAAAAAGAGTGTTTCATAACTGCTCTAGCAAAGGAAAGGTTCACCTCTGTGAGTTGAACACACACATCACAAAGCAGTTTGTGAGAATGCTTCTGTCCAGTTTTTATGGGAAGATATTCCCGCTTCTAGCAAAGGCCTGAAAGAGCTCCAAATATCCACTTGCAGATGCTGCAAAAAGACTCTTTCCAAACTGCTCCATGAAAAAGAAGGTTCAACTCTGTGAGTTGAATGCACACATCATAAAGAAGTTTCAAAGAATGCTTCTGTCTAGGTTTTATGTGAAGATATTTCTTTTTCCACCATAGGCCTCAAAGCGCTCCAAATGAACACTTGCAGATTCTACAAAAAGAGTGTTTCATAACTGCTCTAGCAAAGGAAAGGTTCACCTCTGTGAGTTGAACACACACATCACAAAGCAGTTTGTGAGAATGCTTCTGTCCAGTTTTAATGGGAAGATATTCCCGCTTCTAACAAAGGCCTGAAAGAGCTCCAAATATCCACTTGCAGATGCTGCAAAAAGACTCTTTCCAAACTGCTCCATGAAAAGGAATGTTCAACTCTGTCAGTTGAATGCACACATCATAAAGAAGTTTCAAAGAATGCTTCTGTCTAGGTTTTATGTGAAGATATTTCCCTTTCCACCATAGGCCTCAAAGCGCTCCAAATGAACACTTGCAGATTCTACAAAAAGAGTGTTTCAAAGCTGCTCTTTCAAAAGAAGTGTTCAACTGTGTGAGTTGGATTCATACTTCACAAAGCAGTTTCACAGAACGTTTCTGTTTCGTTTTTATGGGAAGATATTCCCGTTTGCAACGAAAGCCTGAAAGGGCTCTAAGTATCCACTTGCAGATTCTGCCAAAACACACTTTCAAAACTGCTCTATCAAAAGGAAGGCTTATCTCTCCGAGTTGAATGCACACATCATAAAGAGGTTTCTGAGAATGCTTCTGCCTGGTTTATATGTGAAGATATTTCCTTTTCCACCATAGGCCTCAAAGCGCTCCAAACGAACACTTGCAGATTCTACAAAAAGAGTGTTTCAAAACTGCTCTTTCAAAGGAAGTGTTCAACTCTGTGAGTTGGATTCATACTACACAAAGCAGTTTCACAGAACTCTTCTGTTTAGTTTTTATGGGAAGATATTCCCGTTTCCAACGAAGGCCTGAAAGGGCTCCCAAAATCCACTTGCAGATTCTGCAAAAACACAGGTTCAAAACTGCTCTATCAAAAGGAAGGCTTATCTCTCTGAGTTGAATGCACACATCATAAAGGGGTTTCTGAGAATGCTTCTGCCTTGTTTATATATGAAGATATTTCTTTTTCCACCATAGGCCTCAAAGCGCTCCAAATGAACACTTGCAGATTCTACAAAAAGAGTGTTTCATAACTGCTCTAGCAAAGGAAAGGTTCACCTCTGTGAGTTGAACACACACATCACAAAGCAGTTTGTGAGAATGCTTCGGTTTAGTTTTTATGGGAAGATATACCCGCTTCTAACAAAGGCCTGAAAGAGCTCCAAATATCCACTTGCAGATGCTGCAAAAAGACTCTTTCCAAACTGCTCCATGAAAAAGAAGGTTCAACTCTGTGAGTTGAATGCACACATCATAAAGAAGTTTCAAAGAATGCTTCTGTCTAGGTTTTATGTGAAGATATTTCTTTCTCCACCATAGGCCTCAAAGCGCTCCAAATCAACACTTGCAAATTCTACAAAAAGAGTGTTTCATAACTGCTCTAGCAAAGGAAAGGTTCACCTCTGTGAGTTGAACACACACATCACAAAGCAGTTTGTGAGAATGCTTCTGTCCAGTTTTAATGGGAAGATATTCCCGCTTCTAACAAAGGCCTGAAAGAGCTCCAAATATCCACATGCAGATGCTGCAAAAAGACTCTTTCCAAACTGCTCCATGAAAAGCAATGTTCAACTCTGTGAGTTGAATGCACACATCATAAAGAAGTTTCAAAGAATGCTTCTGTCTAGGTTTTATGTGAAGATATTTCCTTTTCCACCATAGGCCGCAAAGCGCTCCAAATGAACACTTGCAGATTCTACAAAAAGAGTGTTTCAAAGCTGCTCTTTCAAAAGAAGTGTTCAACTCTGTGAGTTGGATTCATACTTCACAAAGGAGTTTCACAGAACGCTTCTGTTTAGTTTTTATGGGAAGATATTCCCGTTTCCAACGAAGGCCTGAAAGGGCTCCAAATATACACTTGCAGATTCTGCAAAAACATAGTTGCAAAACTGCTCTATCAAAAGGAAGGCTTATCTCTCCGAGTTGAATGCACACATCATAAAGAGGTTTCTGAGAATGCTTCTGCCTGGATTATATGTGAAGATATTTCCTTTTCCACCATAGGCCTCAAAGCGCTCCAAACGAACTCTTGCAGATTCTACAAAAAGAGTGTTTGAAAACTGCTCTTTGAAAGGAAGTGTTCAACTCTGTGAGTTGGATTCATACTACACAAAGCAGTTTCACAGAACTCTTCTGTTTAGTTTTTAATGGAAGATATTCCCGTTTCCAACGAAGGCCTGAAAGGGCTCCAAATATCCACTTGCAGATTCTGCAAAAACACAGTTTCAAAACTGCTCTATCAAAAGGAAGGCTTATCTCTCTGAGTTGAATGCACACATCATAAAGAGCTTTCTGAGAATGCTTCTGCCTTGTTTATATATGAAGATATTTCTTTTTCCACCATAGGCCTCAAATCGCTCCAAATGAACACTTGCAGATTCTACAAAAAGAGTGTTTCATAACTGCTCTAGCAAAGGAAAGGTTCACCTCTGTGAGTTGAACACACACATCACAAAGCAGTTTGTGAGAATGCTTCTGTCCAGTTTTTATGGGAAGATATTCCCGCTTCTAACAAAGGCCTGAAAGAGCTCCAAATATCCACTTGCAGATGCTGCAAAAAGACTCTTTCCAAACTGCTCCATGAAAAGGAAGGTTCAACTCTGTGAGTTGAATGCACACATCATAAAGAAGTTTCAAAGAATGCTTCTGTCTAGGTATTATGTGACGATATTTCCTTTTCCACCATAGGCCTCAAAGCGCTCCAAATGAACACATGTAGATTCTACAAAAAGAGTGTTTCAAAGCTGCTTTTTCAAAAGAAGTGTTCAACTCTGTGAGTTGGATTCATACTTCACAAAGCAGTTTCACAGAACGTTTCTGTTTCGTTTTTATGGGAAGATATTCCCGTTTGCAACGAAGGCCTGAAAGGGCTCTAAGTATCCACTTGCAGATTCTGCCAAAACACAGTTTCAAAACTGCTCTATCAAAAGGAAGGCTTATCTCTGCGAGTTGAATGCACACATCATAAAGAGGTTTCTGAGAATGCTTCTGCCTGGTTTATATGTGAAGATATTTCCTTTTCCACCATAGGCCTCAAAGCGCTCCAAACGAACACTTGCAGATTCTACAAAAAGAGTGTTTCAAAACTGCTCTTTCAAAGGAAGTGTTCAAATCTGTGAGTTGGATTCATACTACACAAAGCAGTTTCACAGAACTCTTCTGTTTAGTTTTTATGGGAAGATATTCCCGTTTCCAACGAAGGCCTGAAAGGGCTCCAAATATCCACTTGCAGATTCTGCAAAAATACAGTTTCAAAACTGCTCTAACAAAAGGAAGGCTTATCTCTCTGAGTTGAATGCACACATCATAAAGAGCTTTCTGAGAATGCTTCTGCCTTGTTTATATATGAAGATATTTCTTTTTCCACCATAGGCCTCAAATCGCTCCAAATGAACACTTGCAGATTCTACAAAAAGAGTGTTTCATAACTGCTCTAGCAAAGGAAAGGTTCACCTCTGTGAGTTGAACACACACATCCCAAAGCAGTTTGTGAGAATGCTTCTGTCCAGTTTTTATGGGAAGATATTCCCGCTTCTAGCAAAGGCCTGAAAGAGCTCCAAATATCCACTTGCAGATGCTGCAAAAAGACTCTTTCCAAACTGCTCCATGAAAAAGAAGGTTCAACTCTGTGAGTTGAATGCACACATCATAAAGAAGTTTCAAAGAATGCTTCTGTCTAGGTTTTATGTGAAGATATTTCTTTTTCCACCATAGGCCTCAAAGCGCTCCAAATGAACACTTGCAGATTCTACAAAAAGAGTGTTTCATAACTGCTCTAGCAAAGGAAAGGTTCACCTCTGTGAGTTGAACACACACATCACAAAGCAGTTTGTGAGAATGCTTCTGTCCAGTTTTAATGGGAAGATATTCCCGCTTCTAACAAAGGCCTGAAAGAGCTCCAAATATCCACTTGCAGATGCTGCAAAAAGACTCTTTCCAAACTGCTCCATGAAAAGGAATGTTCAACTCTGTGAGTTGAATGCACACATCATAAAGAAGTTTCAAAGAATGCTTCTGTCTAGGTTTTATGTGAAGATATTTCCCTTTCCACCATAGGCCTCAAAGCGCTCCAAATGAACACTTGCAGATTCTACAAAAAGAGTGTTTCAAAGCTGCTCTTTCAAAAGAAGTGTTCAACTCTGTGAGTTGGATTCATACTTCACAAAGCAGTTTCACAGAACGTTTCTGTTTCGTTTTTATGGGAAGATATTCCCGTTTGCAAAGAAAGCCTGAAAGGGCCCTAAGTATCCACTTGCAGATTCTGCCAAAACACACTTTCAAAACTGCTCTATCAAAAGGAAGGCTTATCTCTCCGAGTTGAATGCACACATCATAAAGAGGTTTCTGAGAATGCTTCTGCCTGGTTTATATGTGAAGATATTTCCTTTTCCACCATAGGCCTCAAAGGGCTCCAAACGAACACTTGCAGATTCTACAAAAAGAGTGTTTCAAAACTGCTCTTTCAAAGGAAGTGTTCAACTCTGTGAGTTGGATTCATACTACACAAAGCAGTTTCACAGAACTCTTCTGTTTAGTTTTTATGGGAAGATATTCCGGTTTCCAACGAAGGCCTGAAAGGGCTCCCAAAATCCACTTGCAGATTCTGCAAAAACACAGGTTCAAAACTGCTCTCTCAAAAGGAAGGCTTATCTCTCTGAGTTGAATGCACACATCATAAAGGGGTTTCTGAGAATGCTTCTGCCTTGTTTATATATGAAGATATTTCTTTTTCCACCATAGGCCTCAAAGCGCTCCAAATGAACACTTGCAGATTCTACAAAAAGAGTGTTTCATAACTGCTCTAGCAAAGGAAAGGTTCACCTCTGTGAGTTGAACACACACATCACAAAGCAGTTTGTGAGAATGCTTCGGTTTAGTTTTTTTGGGAAGATATACCCGCTTCTAACAAAGGCCTGAAAGAGCTCCAAATATCCACTTGCAGATGCTGCAAAAAGACTCTTTCCAAACTGCTCCATGAAAAAGAAGGTTCAACTCTGTGAGTTGAATGCACACATCATAAAGAAGTTTCAAAGAATGCTTCTGTCTAGGTTTTATGTGAAGATATTTCTTTTTCCACCATAGGCCTCAAAGCGCTCCAAATCAACACTTGCAAATTCTACAAAAAGAGTGTTTCATAACTGCTCTGGCAAAGGAAAGGTTCACCTCTGTGAGTTGAACACACACATCACAAAGCAGTTTGTGAGAATGCTTCTGTCCAGTTTTAATGGGAAGATATTCCCGCTTCTAACAAAGGCCTGAAAGAGCTCCAAATATCCAAATGCAGATGCTGCAAAAAGACTCTTTCCAAACTGCTCCATGAAAAGCAATGTTCAACTCTGTGAGTTGAATGCACACATCATAAAGAAGTTTCAAAGAATGCTTCTGTCTAGGTTTTATGTGAAGATATTTCCTTTTCCACCATAGGCCGCAAAGCGCTCCAAATGAACCCTTGCAGATTCTACAAAAAGAGTGTTTCAAAGCTGCTCTTTCAAAAGAAGTGTTCAACTCTGTGAGTTGGATTCATACTTCACAAAGGAGTTTCACAGAACGCTTCTGTTTAGTTTTTATGGGAAGTTATTCCCGTTTCCAACGAAGGCCTGAAAGGGCTCCAAATATACACTTGCAGATTCTGCAAAAACACAGTTGCAAAACTGCTCTATCAAAAGGAAGGCTTATCTCTCCGAGTTGAATGCACACATCATAAAGAGGTTTCTGAGAATGCTTCTGCCTGGATTATATGTGAAGATATTTCCTTTTCCACCATAGGCCTCAAAGCGCTCCAAACGAACACTTGCAGATTCTACAAAAAGAGTGTTTGAAAACTGCTCTTTGAAAGGAAGTGTTCAACTCTGTGAGTTGGATTCATACTACACAAAGCAGTTTCACAGAACTCTTCTGTTTAGTTTTTAATGGAAGATATTCCCGTTTCCAACGAAGGCCTGAAAGGGCTCCAAATATCCACTTGCAGATTCTGCAAAAACACAGTTTCAAAACTGCTCTATCAAAAGGAAGGCTTATCTCTCTGAGTTGAATGCACACATCATAAAGAGCTTTCTGAGAATGCTTCTGCCTTGTTTATATATGAAGATATTTCTTTTTCCACCATAGGCCTCAAATCGCTCCAAATGAACACTTGCAGATTCTACAAAAAGAGTGTTTCATAACTGCTCTAGCAAAGGAAAGGTTCACCTCTGTGAGTTGAACACACACATCACAAAGCAGTTTGTGAGAATGCTTCTGTCCAGTTTTTATGGGAAGATATTCCCGCTTCTAACAAAGGCCTGAAAGAGCTCCAAATATCCACTTGCAGATGCTGCAAAAAGACTCTTTCCAAACTGCTCCATGAAAAGGAAGGTTCAACTCTGTGAGTTGAATGCACACATCATAAAGAAGTTTCAAAGAATGCTTCTGTCTAGGTATTATGTGACGATATTTCCTTTTCCACCATAGTCCTCAATGCGCTCCAAATGAACACATGTAGATTCTACAAAAAGAGTGTTTCAAAGCTGCTCTTTCAAAAGAAGTGTTCAACTCTGTGAGTTGGATTCATACTTCACAAAGCAGTTTCACAGAACGTTTCTGTTTCGTTTTTATCAGAAGATATTCCCGTTTGCAACGAAGGCCTGAAAGGGCTCCAAGTATCCACTTGCAGATTCTGCCAAAACACAGTTTCAAAACTGCTCTATCCAAAGAAAGGCTTATCTCTCCGAGTTGAATGCACACATCATAAAGAGGTTTCTGAGAATGCTTCTGCCTGGTTTATATGTGAAGATATTTCCTTTTCCACCATAGGCCTCAAAGCGCTCCAAACGAACACTTGCAGATTCTACAAAAAGAGTGTTTCAAAACTGCTCTTTCAAAAGAAGTGTTCAACTCTGTGAGTTGGATTCATACTACACAAAGCAGTTTCACAGAACTCTTCTGTTTAGTTTTTATGGGAAGATATTCCCGTTTCCAACGAAGGCCTGAAAGGGCTCCAAATATCCACTTGCAGATTCTGCAAAAACACAGGTTCAAACTGCTCTATCAAAAGGAAGGCTTATCTCTCTGAGTTGAATGCACACATCATAAAGGGGTTTCTGAGAATGCTTCTGCCTTGTTTATATATGAAGATATTTCTTTTTCCACCATAGGCCTCAAAGCGCTCCAAATGAACACTTGCAGATTCTACAAAAAGAGTGTTTCATAACTGCTGTAGCAAAGGAAAGGTTCACCTTTGTGAGTTGAGCACACACATCACAAAGCAGTTTGTGAGAATGCTTCTGTCCAGTTTTTATGGGAAGATATTCCCGCTTCTAACAAAGGCCTGAAAGAGCTCCAAATATCCACTTGCAGATGCTGCAAAAAGACTCTTTCCAAACTGCTCCATGAGAAAGAAGGTTCAACTCTGTGAGTTGAATGCACACATCATAAAGAAGTTTCAAAGAATGCTTCTGTCTAGGTTTTCTGTGAAGATATTTCTTTTTCCACCATAGGCCTCAAAGCGCTCCAAATGAACACTTGCAGATTCTACAAAAAGAGTGTTTCATAACTGCTCTAGCAAAGGAAAGGTTCACCTCTGTGAGTTGAACACACACATCACAAAGCAGTTTGTGAGAATGCTTCTGTCCAGTTTTAATGGGAAGATATTCCCGCTTCTAACAAAGGCCTGAAAGAGCTCCAAATATCCACTTGCAGATGCTGCAAAAAGACTCTTTCCAAGCTGCTCCATGAAAAGCAATGTTCAAATCTGTGAGTTGAATGCACACATCATAAAGAAGTTTCAAAGAATGCTTCTGTCTAGGTTTTATGTGAAGATATTTCCTTTTCCACCATAGGCCTCAAAGCGCTCCAAATGAACACTTGCAGATTCTACAAAAAGAGTGTTTCAAAGCTGCTCTTTCAAAAGAAGTGTTCAAGTCTGTGAGTTGGATTCATACTTCACAAAGGAGTTTCACAGAACGCTTCTGTTTAGTTTTTATGGGAAGATATTCCCGTTTCCAACGAAGGCCTGAAAGGGCTCCAAATATACACTTGCAGATTCTGCAAAAACACAGTTGCAAAACTGCTCTATCAAAAGGAAGGCTTATCTCTCCGAGTTGAATGCACACATCATAAAGAGGTTTCTGAGAATGCTTCTGCCTGGATTATATGTGAAGATATTTCCTTTTCCACCATAGGCCTCAAAGCGCTCCAAACGAACACTTGCAGATTCTACAAAAAGAGTGTTTGAAAACTGCTCTTTGAAAGGAAGTGTTCAACTCTGTGAGTTGGATTCATACTACACAAAGCAGTTTCACAGAACTCTTCTGTTTAGTTTTTAATGGAAGATATTCCCGTTTCCAACGAAGGCCTGAAAGGGCTCCAAATATCCACTTGCAGATTCTGCAAAAACACAGTTTCAAAACTGCTCTATCAAAAGGAAGGCTTATCTCTCTGAGTTGAATGCACACATCATAAAGAGCTTTCTGAGAATGCTTCTGCCTTGTTTATATATGAAGATATTTCTTTTTCCACCATAGGCCTCAAAGCGCTCCAAATGAACACTTGCAGATTCTACAAAAAGAGTGTTTCATAACTGCTCTAGCAAAGGAAAGGTTCACCTCTGTGAGTTGAACACACACATCACAAAGCAGTTTGTGAGAATGCTTCTGTCCAGTTTTAATGGGAAGATATTCCCGCTTCTAACAAAGGCCTGAAAGAGCTCCAAATATCCACTTGCAGATGCTGCAAAAAGACTCTTTCCAAACTGCTCCATGAAAAGGAATGTTCAACTCTGTGAGTTGAATGCACACATCATAAAGAAGTTTCAAAGAATGCTTCTGTCTAGGTTTTATGTGAAGATATTTCCCTTTCCACCATAGGCCTCAAAGCGCTCCAAATGAACACTTGCAGATTCTACAAAAAGAGTGTTTCAAAGCTGCTCTTTCAAAAGAAGTGTTCAACTCTGTGAGTTGGATTCATACTTCACAAAGCAGTTTCACAGAACGTTTCTGTTTCGTTTTTATGGGAAGATATTCCCGTTTGCAACGAAAGCCTGAAAGGGCTCTAAGTATCCACTTGCAGATTCTGCCAAAACACACTTTCAAAACTGCTCTATCAAAAGGAAGGCTTATCTCTCCGAGTTGAATGCACACATCATAAAGAGGTTTCTGAGAATGCTTCTGCCTGGTTTATATGTGAAGATATTTCCTTTTCCACCATAGGCCTCAAAGCGCTCCAAACGAACACTTGCAGATTCTACAAAAAGAGTGTTTCAAAACTGCTCTTTCAAAGGAAGTGTTCAACTCTGTGAGTTGGATTCATACTACACAAAGCAGTTTCACAGAACTCTTCTGTTTAGTTTTTATGGGAAGATATTCCCGTTTCCAACGAAGGCCTGAAAGGGCTCCAAATATCCACTTGCAGATTCTGCAAAAACACAGGTTCAAAACTGCTCTATCAAAAGGAAGGCTTATCTCTCTGAGTTGAATGCACACATCATAAAGGGGTTTCTGAGAATGCTTCTGCCTTGTTTATATATGAAGATATTTCTTTTTCCACCATAGGCCTCAAAGCGCTCCAAATGAACACTTGCAAATTCTACAAAAAGAGTGTTTCATAACTGCTCTAGCAAAGGAAAGGTTCACCTCTGTGAGTTGAACACACACATCACAAAGCAGTTTGTGAGAATGCTTCGGTTTAGTTTTTATGGGAAGATATTCCCGCTTCTAACAAAGGCCTGAAAGAGCTCCAAATATCCACTTGCAGATGCTGCAAAAAGACTCTTTCCAAACTGCTCCATGAAAAAGAAGGTTCAACTCTGTGAGTTGAATGCACACATCATAAAGAAGTTTCAAAGAATGCTTCTGTCTAGGTTTTATGTGAAGATATTTCTTTTTCCACCATAGGCCTCAAAGCGCTCCAAATGAACACTTGCAGATTCTACAAAAAGAGTGTTTCATAACTGCTCTAGCAAAGGAAAGGTTCACCTCTGTGAGTTGAACACACACATCACAAAGCAGTTTGTGAGAATGCTTCTGTCCAGTTTTAATGGGAAGATATTCCCGCTTCTAACAAAGGCCTGAAAGAGCTCCAAATATCCACTTGCAGATGCTGCAAAAAGACTCTTTCCAAACTGCTCCATGAAAAGGAATGTTCAACTCTGTGAGTTGAATGCACACATCATAAAGAAGTTTCAAAGAATGCTTCTGTCTAGGTTTTATGTGAAGATATTTCCTTTTCCACCATAGGCCTCAAAGCGCTCCAAATGAACACTTGCAGATTCTACAAAAAGAGTGCTTCAAAGCTGCTCTTTCAAAAGAAGTGTTCAACTCTGTGAGTTGGATTCATACTTCACAAAGGAGTTTCACAGAACGCTTCTGTTTCGTTTTTATGGGAAGATATTCCCGTTTCCAACGAAGGCCTGAAAGGGCTGCAAATATACACTTGCAGATTCTGCAAAAACACAGTTGCAAACTGCTCTATCAAAAGGAAGGCTTATCTCTCCGAGTTGAATGCACACATCATAAAGAGGTTTCTGAGAATGCTTCTGCCTGGATTATATTTGAAGATATTTCCTTTTCCACCATAGGCCTCAAAGCGCTCCAAACGAACACTTGCAGATTCTACAAAAAGAGTGTTTCAAAACTGCTCTTTGAAAGGAAGTGTTCAACTCTGTGAGTTGGATTCATACTACACAAAGCAGTTTCACAGAACTCTTCTGTTTAGTTTTTAATGGAAGATATTCCCGTTTCCAACGAAGGCCTGAAAGGGCTCCAAATATCCACTTGCAGATTCTGCAAAAACACAGTTTCAAAACTGCTCTATCAAAAGGAAGGCTTATCTCTCTGAGTTGAATGCACACATCATAAAGAGCTTTCTGAGAATGCTTCTGCCTTGTTTATATATGAAGATATTTCTTTTTCCACCATAGGCCTCAAATCGCTCCAAATGAACACTTGCAGATTCTACAAAAAGAGTGTTTCATAACTGCTCTAGCAAAGGAAAGGTTCACCTCTGTGAGTTGAACACACACATCACAAAGCAGTTTGTGAGAATGCTTCTGTCCAGTTTTTATGGGAAGATATTCCCGCTTCTAACAAAGGCCTGAAAGAGCTCCAAATATCCACTTGCAGATGCTGCAAAAAGACTCTTTCCAAACTGCTCCATGAAAAGGAAGGTTCAACTCTGTGAGTTGAATGCACACATCATAAAGAAGTTTCAAAGAATGCTTCTGTCTAGGTATTATGTGACGATATTTCCTTTTCCACCATAGTCCTCAAAGCGCTCCAAATGAACACATGTAGATTCTACAAAAAGAGTGTTTCAAAGCTGCTCTTTCAAAAGAAGTGTTCAACTCTGTGAGTTGGATTCATACTTCACAAAGCAGTTTCACAGAACAGTTCTGTTTCGTTTTTATCAGAAGATATTCCCGTTTGAAACGAAGGCCTGAAAGGGCTCCAAGTATCCACTTGCAGATTCTGCCAAAACACAGTTTCAAAACTGCTCTATCCAAAGGAAGGCTTATCTCTCCGAGTTGAATGCACACATCATAAAGAGGTTTCTGAGAATGCTTCTGCCTGGTTTATATGTGAAGATATTTCCTTTTCCACCATAGGCCTCAAAGCGCTCCAAACGAACACTTGCAGATTCTACAAAAAGAGTGTTTCAAAACTGCTCTTTCAAAAGAAGTGTTCAACTCTGTGAGTTGGATTCATACTACACAAAGCAGTTTCACAGAACTCTTCTGTTTAGTTTTTATGGGAAGATATTCCCGTTTCCAACGAAGGCCTGAAAGGGCTCCAAATATCCACTTGCAGATTCTGCAAAAACACAGGTTCAAATTGCTCTATCAAAAGGAAGGCTTATCTCTCTGAGTTGAATGCACACATCATAAAGGGGTTTCTGAGAATGCTTCTGCCTTGTTTATATATGAAGATATTTCTTTTTCCACCATAGGCCTCAAAGCGCTCCAAATGAACACTTGCAGATTCTACAAAAAGAGTGTTTCATAACTGCTCTAGCAAAGGAAAGGTTCACCTCTGTGAGTTGAGCACACACATCACAAAGCAGTTTGTGGGAATGCTTCTGTCCAGTTTTTATGGGAAGATATTCCCGCTTCTAACAAAGGCCTGAAAGAGCTCCAAATATCCACTTGCAGATGCTGCAAAAAGACTCTTTCCAAACTGCTCCATGAAAAAGAAGGTTCAACTCTGTGAGTTGAATGCACACATCATAAAGAAGTTTCAAAGAATGCTTCTGTCTAGGTTTTCTGTGAAGATATTTCTTTTTCCACCATAGGCCTCAAAGCGCTCCAAATGAACACTTGCAGATTCTACAAAAAGAGTGTTTCATAACTGCTCTAGCAAAGGAAAGGTTCACCTCTGTGAGTTGAACACACACATCACAAAGCAGTTTGTGAGAATGCTTCTGTCCAGTTTTAATGGGAAGATATTCCCGCTTCTAACAAAGGCCTGAAAGAGCTCCAAATATCCACTTGCAGATGCTGCAAAAAGACTCTTTCCAAACTGCTCCATGAAAAGCAATGTTCAACTCTGTGAGTTGAATGCACACATCATAAAGAAGTTTCAAAGAATGCTTCTGTCTAGGGTTTATGTGAAGATATTTCCTTTTCCACCATAGGCCTCAAAGCGCTCCAAATGAACACTTGCAGATTCTACAAAAAGAGTGTTTCAAAGCTGCTCTTTCAAAAGAAGTGTTCAAGTCTGTGAGTTGGATTCATACTTCACAAAGGAGTTTCACAGAACGCTTCTGTTTAGTTTTTATGGGAAGATATTCCCGTTTCCAACGAAGGCCTGAAAGGGCTCCAAATATACACTTGCAGATTCTGCAAAAACACAGTTGCAAAACTGCTCTATCAAAAGGAAGGCTTATCTCTCCGAGTTGAATGCACACATCATAAAGAGGTTTCTGAGAATGCTTCTGCCTGGATTATATGTGAAGATATTTCCTTTTCCACCATAGGCCTCAAAGCGCTCCAAACGAACACTTGCAGATTCTACAAAAAGAGTGTTTCAAAACTGCTCTTTGAAAGGAAGTGTTCAACTCTGTGAGTTGGATTCATACTACACAAAGCAGTTTCACAGAACTCTTCTGTTTAGTTTTTAATGGAAGATATTCCCGTTTCCAACGAAGGCCTGAAAGGGCTCCAAATATCCACTTGCAGATTCTGCAAAAACACAGTTTCAAAACTGCTCTATCAAAAGGAAGGCTTATCCCTCTGAGTTGAATGCACACATCATAAAGAGCTTTCTGAGAATGCTTCTGCCTTGTTTATATATGAAGATATTTCTTTTTCCACCATAGGCCTCAAATCGCTCCAAATGAACACTTGCAGATTCTACAAAAAGAGTGTTTCATAACTGCTCTAGCAAAGGAAAGGTTCACCTCTGTGAGTTGAACACACACATCACAAAGCAGTTTGTGAGAATGCTTCTGTCCAGTTTTTATGGGAAGATATTCCCGCTTCTAACAAACGCCTGAAAGAGCTCCAAATATCCACTTGCAGATGCTGCAAAAAGACTCTTTCCAAACTGCTCCATGAAAAGGAAGGTTCAACTCTGTGAGTTGAATGCACACATCATAAAGAAGTTTCAAAGAATGCTTCTGTCTAGGTATTATGTGACGATATTTCCTTTTCCACCATAGGCCTCAAAGCGCTCCAAATGAACACATGTAGATTCTACAAAAAGAGTGTTTCAAAGCTGCTCTTTCAAAAGAAGTGTTCAACTCTGTGAGTTGGATTCATACTTCACAAAGCAGTTTCACAGAACGTTTCTGTTTCGTTTTTATCAGAAGATATTCCCGTTTGCAACGAAGGCCTGAAAGGGCTCCAAGTATCCACTTGCAGATTCTGCCAAAACACAGTTGGAAAACTGCTCTATCAAAAGGAAGGCTTATCTCTCCGAGTTGAATGCACACATCATAAAGAGGTTTCTGAGAATGCTTCTGCCTGGTTTATATGTGAAGATATTTCCTTTTCCACCATAGGCCTCAAAGCGCTCCAAACGAACACTTGCAGATTCTACAAAAAGAGTGTTTCAAAACTGCTCTTTCAAAAGAAGTGTTCAACTCTGTGAGTTGGATTCATACTACACAAAGCAGTTTCACAGAACTCTTCTGTTTAGTTTTTATGGGAAGATATTCCCGTTTCCAACGAAGGCCTGAAAGGGCTCCAAATATCCACTTGCAGATTCTGCAAAAACACAGGTTCAAAACTGCTCTATCAAAAGGAAGGCTTATCTCTCTGAGTTGAATGCACACATCATAAAGGGGTTTCTGAGAATGCTTCTGCCTTGTTTATATATGAAGATATTTCTTTTTCCACCATAGGCCTCAAAGCGCTCCAAATGAACACTTGCAGATTCTACAAAAAGAGTGTTTCATAACTGCTCTAGCAAAGGAAAGGTTCACCTCTGTGAGTTGAACACACACATCACAAAGCAGTTTGTGAGAATGCTTCGGTTTAGTTTTTATGGGAAGATATTCCCGCTTCTAACAAAGGCCTGAAAGAGCTCCAAATATCCACTTGCAGATGCTGCAAAAAGACTCTTTCCAAACTGCTCCATGAAAAAGAAGGTTCAACTCTGTGAGTTGAATGCACACATCATAAAGAAGTTTCAAAGAATGCTTCTGTCTAGGTTTCATGTGAAGATATTTCTTTTTCCACCATAGGCCTCAAAGCGCTCCAAATGAACACTTGCAGATTCTACAAAAAGAGTGTTTCATAACTGCTCTAGCAAAGGAAAGGTTCACCTCTGTGAGTTGAACACACACATCACAAAGCAGTTTGTGAGAATGCTTCTGTCCAGTTTTAATGGGAAGATATTCCCGCTTCTAACAAAGGCCTGAAAGAGCTCCAAATATCCACTTGCAGATGCTGCAAAAAGACTCTTTCCAAACTGCTCCATGAAAAGGAATGTTCAACTCTGTGAGTTGAATGCACACATCATAAAGAAGTTTCAAAGAATGCTTCTGTCTAGGTTTTATGTGAAGATATTTCCCTTTCCACCATAGGCCTCAAAGCGCTCCAAATGAACACTTGCAGATTCTACAAAAAGAGTGTTTCAAAGCTGCTCTTTCAAAAGAAGTGTTCAACTCTGTGAGTTGGATTCATACTTCACAAAGCAGTTTCACAGAACGTTTCTGTTTCGTTTTTATGGGAAGATATTCCCGTTTGCAACGAAAGCCTGAAAGGGCTCTAAGTATCCACTTGCAGATTCTGCCAAAACACACTTTCAAAACTGCTCTATCAAAAGGAAGGCTTATCTCTCCGAGTTGAATGCACACATCATAAAGAGGTTTCTGAGAATGCTTCTGCCTGGTTTATATGTGAAGATATTTCCTTTTCCACCATAGGCCTCAAAGCGCTCCAAACGAACACTTGCAGATTCTACAAAAAGAGTGTTTCAAAACTGCTCTTTCAAAGGAAGTGTTCAACTCTGTGAGTTGGATTCATACTACACAAAGCAGTTTCACAGAACTCTTCTGTTTAGTTTTTATGGGAAGATATTCCCGTTTCCAACGAAGGCCTGAAAGGGCTCCAAATATCCACTTGCAGATTCTGCAAAAACACAGGTTCAAAACTGCTCTATCAAAAGGAAGGCTTATCTCTCTGAGTTGAATGCACACATCATAAAGGGGTTTCTGAGAATGCTTCTGCCTTGTTTATATATGAAGATATTTCTTTTTCCACCATAGGCCTCAAAGCGCTCCAAATGAACACTTGCAAATTCTACAAAAAGAGTGTTTCATAACTGCTCTAGCAAAGGAAAGGTTCACCTCTGTGAGTTGAACACACACATCACAAAGCAGTTTGTGAGAATGCTTCGGTTTAGTTTTTATGGGAAGATATTCCCGCTTCTAACAAAGGCCTGAAAGAGCTCCAAATATCCACTTGCAGATGCTGCAAAAAGACTCTTTCCAAACTGCTCCATGAAAAAGAAGGTTCAACTCTGTGAGTTGAATGCACACATCATAAAGAAGTTTCAAAGAATGCTTCTGTCTAGGTTTTATGTGAAGATATTTCTTTTTCCACCATAGGCCTCAAAGCGCTCCAAATGAACACTTGCAGATTCTACAAAAAGAGTGTTTCATAACTGCTCTAGCAAAGGAAAGGTTCACCTCTGTGAGTTGAACACACACATCACAAAGCAGTTTGTGAGAATGCTTCTGTCCAGTTTTAATGGGAAGATATTCCCGCTTCTAACAAAGGCCTGAAAGAGCTCCAAATATCCACTTGCAGATGCTGCAAAAAGACTCTTTCCAAACTGCTCCATGAAAAGGAATGTTCAACTCTGTGAGTTGAATGCACACATCATAAAGAAGTTTCAAAGAATGCTTCTGTCTAGGTTTTATGTGAAGATATTTCCTTTTCCACCATAGGCCTCAAAGCGCTCCAAATGAACACATGCAGATTCTACAAAAAGAGTGTTTCAAAGCTGCTCTTTCAAAAGAAGTGTTCAACTCTGTGAGTTGGATTCATACTTCACAAAGGAGTTTCACAGAACGCTTCTGTTTCGTTTTTATGGGAAGATATTCCCGTTTCCAACGAAGGCCTGAAAGGGCTGCAAATATACACTTGCAGATTCTGCAAAAACACAGTTGCAAAACTGCTCTATCAAAAGGAAGGCTTATCTCTCCGAGTTGAATGCACACATCATAAAGAGGTTTCTGAGAATGCTTCTGCCTGGATTATATTTGAAGATATTTCCTTTTCCACCATAGGCCTCAAAGCGCTCCAAACGAACACTTGCAGATTCTACAAAAAGAGTGTTTCAAAACTGCTCTTTGAAAGGAAGTGTTCAACTCTGTGAGTTGGATTCATACTACACAAAGCAGTTTCACAGAACTCTACTGTTTAGTTTTTAATGGAAGATATTCCCGTTTCCAACGAAGGCCTGAAAGGGCTCCAAATATCCACTTGCAGATTCTGCAAAAACACAGTTTCAAAACTGCTCTATCAAAAGGAAGGCTTATCTCTCTGAGTTGAATGCACACATCATAAAGAGCTTTCTGAGAATGCTTCTGCCTTGTTTATATATGAAGATATTTCTTTTTCCACCATAGGCCTCAAATCGCTCCAAATGAACACTTGCAGATTCTACAAAAAGAGTGTTTCATAACTGCTCTAGCAAAGGAAAGGTTCACCTCTGTGAGTTGAACACACACATCACAAAGCAGTTTGTGAGAATGCTTCTGTCCAGTTTTTATGGGAAGATATTCCCGCTTCTAACAAAGGCCTGAAAGAGCTCCAAATATCCACTTGCAGATGCTGCAAAAAGACTCTTTCCAAACTGCTCCATGAAAAGGAAGGTTCAACTCTGTGAGTTGAATGCACACATCATAAAGAAGTTTCAAAGAATGCTTCTGTCTAGGTATTATGTGACGATATTTCCTTTTCCACCATAGGCCTCAAAGCGCTCCAAATGAACACATGTAGATTCTACAAAAAGAGTGTTTCAAAGCTGCTCTTTCAAAAGAAGTGTTCAACTCTGTGAGTTGGATTCATACTTCACAAAGCAGTTTCACAGAACGTTTCTGTTTCGTTTTTATCAGAAGATATTCCCGTTTGCAACGAAGGCCTGAAAGGGCTCCAAGTATCCACTTGCAGATTCTGCCAAAACACAGTTTCAAAACTGCTCTATCAAAAGGAAGGCTTATCTCTCCGAGTTGAATGCACACATCATAAAGAGGTTTCTGAGAATGCTTCTGCCTGGTTTATATGTGAAGATATTTCCTTTTCCACCATAGGCCTCAAAGCGCTCCAAACGAACACTTGCAGATTCTACAAAAAGAGTGTTTCAAAACTGCTCTTTCAAAAGAAGTGTTCAACTCTGTGAGTTGGATTCATACTACACAAAGCAGGTTCACAGAACTCTTCTGTTTAGTTTTTATGGGAAGATATTCCCGTTTCCAACGAAGGCCTGAAAGGGCTCCAAATATCCACTTGCAGATTCTGCAAAAACACAGGTTCAAAACTGCTCTATCAAAAGGAAGGCTTATCTCTCTGAGTTGAATGCACACATCATAAAGGGGTTTCTGAGAATGCTTCTGCCTTGTTTATATATGAAGATATTTCTTTTTCCACCATAGGCCTCAAAGCGCTCCAAATGAACACTTGCAGATTCTACAAAAAGAGTGTTTCATAACTGCTCTAGCAAAGGAAAGGTTCACCTCTGTGAGTTGAACACACACATCACAAAGCAGTTTGTGAGAATGCTTCGGTTTAGTTTTCATGGGAAGATATTCCCGCTTCTAACAAAGGCCTGAAAGAGCTCCAAATATCCACTTGCAGATGCTGCAAAAAGACTCTTTCCAAACTGCTCCATGAAAAAGAAGGTTCAACTCTGTGAGTTGAATGCACACATCATAAAGAAGTTTCAAAGAATGCTTCTGTCTAGGTTTCATGTGAAGATATTTCTTTTTCCACCATAGGCCTCAAATCGCTCCAAATGAACACTTGCAGATTCTACAAAAAGAGTGTTTCATAACTGCTCTAGCAAAGGAAAGGTTCACCTCTGTGAGTTGAACACACACATCACAAAGCAGTTTGTGAGAATGCTTCTGTCCAGTTTTAATGGGAAGATATTCCCGCTTCTAACAAAGGCCTGAAAGAGCTCCAAATATCCACTTGCAGATGCTGCAAAAAGACTCTTTCCAAACTGCTCCATGAAAAGGAATGTTCAACTCTGTGAGTTGAATGCACACATCGTAAAGAAGTTTCAAAGAATGCTTCTGTCTAGGTTTTATGTGAAGATATTTCCCTTTCCACCATAGGCCTCAAAGCGCTCCAAATGAACACTTGCAGATTCTACAAAAAGAGTGTTTCAAAGCTGCTCTTTCAAAAGAAGTGTTCAACTCTGTGAGTTGGATTCATACTTCACAAAGCAGTTTCACAGAACTTTTCTGTTTCGTTTTTATGGGAAGATATTCCCGTTTGCAACGAAAGCCTGAAAGGGCTCTAAGTATCCACTTGCAGATTCTGCCAAAACACACTTTCAAAACTGCTCTATCAAAAGGAAGGCTTATCTCTCCGAGTTGAATGCACACATCATAAAGAGGTTTCTGAGAATGCTTCTGCCTGGTTTATATGTGAAGATATTTCCTTTTCCACCATAGGCCTCAAAGCGCTCCAAACGAACACTTGCAGATTCTACAAAAAGAGTGTTTCAAAACTGCTCTTTCAAAGGAAGTGTTCAACTCTGTGAGTTGGATTCATACTACACAAAGCAGTTTCACAGAACTCTTCTGTTTAGTTTTTATGGGAAGATATTCCCGTTTCCAACGAAGGCCTGAAAGGGCTCCAAATATCCACTTGCAGATTCTGCAAAAACACAGGTTCAAAACTGCTCTATCAAAAGGAAGGCTTATCTCTCTGAGTTGAATGCACACATCATAAAGGGGTTTCTGAGAATGCTTCTGCCTTGTTTATATATGAAGATATTTCTTTTTCCACCATAGGCCTCAAAGCGCTCCAAATGAACACTTGCAAATTCTACAAAAAGAGTGTTTCATAACTGCTCTAGCAAAGGAAAGGTTCACCTCTGTGAGTTGAACACACACATCACAAAGCAGTTTGTGAGAATGCTTCGGTTTAGTTTTTATGGGAAGATATTCCCGCTTCTAACAAAGGCCTGAAAGAGCTCCAAATATCCACTTGCAGATGCTGCAAAAAGACTCTTTCCAAACTGCTCCATGAAAAAGAAGGTTCAACTCTGTGAGTTGAATGCACACATCATAAAGAAGTTTCAAAGAATGCTTCTGTCTAGGTTTTATGTGAAGATATTTCTTTTTCCACCATAGGCCTCAAAGCGCTCCAAATGAACACTTGCAGATTCTACAAAAAGAGTGTTTCATAACTGCTCTAGCAAAGGAAAGGTTCACCTCTGTGAGTTGAACACACACATCACAAAGCAGTTTGTGAGAATGCTTCTGTCCAGTTTTAATGGGAAGATATTCCCGCTTCTAACAAAGGCCTGAAAGAGCTCCAAATATCCACTTGCAGATGCTGCAAAAAGACTCTTTCCAAACTGCTCCATGAAAAGGAATGTTCAACTCTGTGAGTTGAATGCACACATCATAAAGAAGTTTCAAAGAATGCTTCTGTCTAGGTTTTATGTGAAGATATTTCCTTTTCCACCATAGGCCTCAAAGCGCTCCAAATGAACACTTGCAGATTCTACAAAAAGAGTGTTTCAAAGCTGCTCTTTCAAAAGAAGTGTTCAACTCTGTGAGTTGGATTCATACTTCACAAAGGAGTTTCACAGAACGCTTCTGTTTAGTTTTTATGGGAAGATATTCCCGTTTCCAACGAAGGCCTGAAAGGGCTCCAAATATACACTTGCAGATTCTGCAAAAACACAGTTGCAAAACTGCTCTATCAAAAGGAAGGCTTATCTCTCCGAGTTGAATGCACACATCATAAAGAGGTTTCTGAGAATGCTTCTGCCTGGATTATATTTGAAGATATTTCCTTTTCCACCATAGGCCTCAAAGCGCTCCAAACGAACACTTGCAGATTCTACAAAAAGAGTGTTTCAAAACTGCTCTTTGAAAGGAAGTGTTCAACTCTGTGAGTTGGATTCATACTACACAAAGCAGTTTCACAGAACTCTTCTGTTTAGTTTTTAATGGAAGATATTCCCGTTTCCAACGAAGGCCTGAAAGGGCTCCAAATATCCACTTGCAGATTCTGCAAAAACACAGTTTCAAAACTGCTCTATCAAAAGGAAGGCTTATCTCTCTGAGTTGAATGCACACATCATAAAGAGCTTTCTGAGAATGCTTCTGCCTTGTTTATATATGAAGATATTTCTTTTTCCACCATAGGCCTCAAATCGCTCCAAATGAACACTTGCAGATTCTACAAAAAGAGTGTTTCATAACTGCTCTAGCAAAGGAAAGGTTCACCTCTGTGAGTTGAACACACACATCCCAAAGCAGTTTGTGAGAATGCTTCTGTCCAGTTTTTATGGGAAGATATTCCCGCTTCTAACAAAGGCCTGAAAGAGCTCCAAATATCCACTTGCAGATGCTGCAAAAAGACTCTTTCCAAACTGCTCCATGAAAAGGAATGTTCAACTCTGTGAGTTGAATGCACACATCATAAAGAAGTTTCAAAGAATGCTTCTGTCTAGGTTTTATGTGAAGATATTTCCTTTTCCACCATAGGCCTCAAAGCGCTCCAAATGAACACTTGCAGATTCTACAAAAAGAGTGTTTCAAAGCTGCTCTTTCAAAAGAAGTGTTCAACTCTGTGAGTTGGATTCATACTTCACAAAGGAGTTTCACAGAACGCTTCTGTTTAGTTTTTATGGGAAGATATTCCCGTTTCCAACGAAGGCCTGAAAGGGCTCCAAATATACACTTGCAGATTCTGCAAAAACACAGTTGCAAAACTGCTCTATCAAAAGGAAGGCTTATCTCTCCGAGTTGAATGCACACATCATAAAGAGGTTTCTGAGAATGCTTCTGCCTGGATTATATTTGAAGATATTTCCTTTTCCACCATAGGCCTCAAAGCGCTCCAAACGAACACTTGCAGATTCTACAAAAAGAGTGTTTCAAAACTGCTCTTTGAAAGGAAGTGTTCAACTCTGTGAGTTGGATTCATACTACACAAAGCAGTTTCACAGAACTCTTCTGTTTAGTTTTTAATGGAAGATATTCCCGTTTCCAACGAAGGCCTGAAAGGGCTCCAAATATCCACTTGCAGATTCTGCAAAAACACAGTTTCAAAACTGCTCTATCAAAAGGAAGGCTTATCTCTCTGAGTTGAATGCACACATCATAAAGAGCTTTCTGAGAATGCTTCTGCCTTGTTTATATATGAAGATATTTCTTTTTCCACCATAGGCCTCAAATCGCTCCAAATGAACACTTGCAGATTCTACAAAAAGAGTGTTTCATAACTGCTCTAGCAAAGGAAAGGTTCACCTCTGTGAGTTGAACACACACATCACAAAGCAGTTTGTGAGAATGCTTCTGTCCAGTTTTTATGGGAAGATATTCCCGCTTCTAACAAAGGCCAGAAAGAGCTCCAAATATCCACTTGCAGATGCTGCAAAAAGACTCTTTCCAAACTGCTCCATGAAAAGGAAAGTTCAACTCTGTGAGTTGAATGCACACATCATAAAGAAGTTTCAAAGAATGCTTCTGTCTAGGTATTATGTGACGATATTTCCTTTTCCACCATAGGCCTCAAAGCGCTCCAAATGAACACATGTAGATTCTACAAAAAGAGTGTTTAAAAGCTGCGCTTTCAAAAGAAGTGTTCAACTCTGTGAGTTGGATTCATACTTCACAAAGCAGTTTCACAGAACGTTTCTGTTTCGTTTTTATCGGAAGATATTCCCGTTTGCAACGAAGGCCTGAAAGGGCTCTAAGTATCCACTTGCAGATTCTGCCAAATCACAGTTTCAAAACTGCTCTATCAAAAGGAAGGCTTATCTCTCCGAGTTGAATGCACACATCATAAAGAGGTTTCTGAGAATGCTTCTGCCTGGTTTATATGTGAAGATATTTCCTTTTCCACCATAGGCCTCAAAGCGCTCCAAACGAACACTTGCAGATTCTACAAAAAGAGTGTTTCAAAACTGCTCTTTCAAAAGAAGTGTTCAACTCTGTGAGTTGGATTCATACTACACAAAGCAGTTTCACAGAACTCTTCTGTTTAGTTTTTATGGGAAGATATTCCCGTTTCCAACGAAGGCCTGAAAGGGCTCCAAATATCCACTTGCAGATTCTGCAAAAACACAGTTTCAAAACTGCTCTATCAAAAGGAAGGCTTATCTCTCTGAGTTGAATGCACACATCATAAAGAGCTTTCTGAGAATGCTTCTGCCTTGTTTATATATGAAGATATTTCTTCTTCCACCATAGGCCTCAAATCGCTCCAAATGAACACTTGCAGATTCTACAAAAAGAGTGTTTCATAACTGCTCTAGCAAAGGAAAGGTTCACCTCTGTGAGTTGAACACACACATCACAAAGCAGTTTGTGAGAATGCTTCTGTCCAGTTTTAATGGGAAGATATTCCCGCTTCTAACAAAGGCCTGAAAGAGCTCCAAATATCCACTTGCAGATGCTGCAAAAAGACTCTTTCCAAACTGCTCCATGAAAAGGAAGGTTCAACTCTGTGAGTTGAATGCACACATCATAAAGAAGTTTCAAAGAATCCTTCTGTCTAGGTATTATGTGACGATATTTCCTTTTCCACCATAGGCCTCAAAGCGCTCCAAATGAACACATGTAGATTCTACAAAAAGAGTGTTTCAAAGCTGCTCTTTCAAAAGAAGTGTTCAACTCTGTGAGTTGGATTCATACATCACAAAGCAGTTTCACAGAACGTTTCTGTTTCGTTTTTATCAAAAGATATTCCCGTTTGCAACGAAGGCCTGAAAGGGCTCCAAGTATCCACTTGCAGATTCTGCCAAAACACAGTTTCAAAACTGCTCTATCAAAAGGAAGGCTTATCTCTCCGAGTTAAATGCACACATCATAAAGAGGTTTCTGAGAATGCTTCTGCCTGGTTTATATGTGAAGATATTTCCTTTTCCACCATAGGCCTCAAAGCGCTCCAAACGAACACTTGCAGATTCTACAAAAAGAGTGTTTCAAAACTGCTCTTTCAAAAGAAGTGTTCAACTCTGTGAGTTGGATTCATACTACACAAAGCAGGTTCACAGAACTCTTCTGTTTAGTTTTTATGGGAAGATATTCCCGTTTCCAACGAAGGCCTGAAAGGGCTCCAAATATCCACTTGCAGATTCTGCAAAAACACAGGTTCAAAACTGCTCTATCAAAAGGAAGGCTTATCTCTCTGAGTTGAATGCACACATCATAAAGAGCTTTCTGAGAATGCTTCTGCCTTGTTTATATATGAAGATATTTCTTTTTCCACCATAGGCCTCAAATCGCTCCAAATGAACACTTGCAGATTCTACAAAAAGAGTGTTTCATAACTGCTCTAGCAAAGGAAAGGTTCACCTCTGTGAGTTGAACACACACATCACAAAGCAGTTTGTGAGAATGCTTCGGTTTAGTTTTCATGGGAAGATATTCCCGCTTCTAACAAAGGCCTGAAAGAGCTCCAAATATCCACTTGCAGATGCTGCAAAAAGACTCTTTCCAAACTGCTCCATGAAAAAGAAGGTTCAACTCTGTGAGTTGAATGCACACATCATAAAGAAGTTTCAAAGAATGCTTCTGTCTAGGTTTCATGTGAAGATATTTCTTTTTCCACCATAGGCCTCAAAGCGCTCCAAATGAACACTTGCAGATTCTACAAAAAGAGTGTTTCATAACTGCTCTAGCAAAGGAAAGGTTCACCTCTGTGAGTTGAACACACACATCACAAAGCAGTTTGTGAGAATGCTTCTGTCCAGTTTTAATGGGAAGATATTCCCGCTTCTAACAAAGGCCTGAAAGAGCTCCAAATATCCACTTGCAGATGCTGCAAAAAGACTCTTTCCAAACTGCTCCATGAAAAGGAATGTTCAACTCTGTGAGTTGAATGCACACATCATAAAGAAGTTTCAAAGAATGCTTCTGTCTAGGTTTTATGTGAAGATATTTCCCTTTCCACCATAGGCCTCAAAGCGCTCCAAATGAACACTTGCAGATTCTACAAAAAGAGTGTTTCAAAGCTGCTCTTTCAAAAGAAGTGTTCAACTCTGTGAGTTGGATTCATACTTCACAAAGCAGTTTCACAGAACGTTTCTGTTTCGTTTTTATGGGAAGATATTCCCGTTTGCAACGAAAGCCTGAAAGGGCTCTAAGTATCCACTTGCAGATTCTGCCAAAACACACTTTCAAAACTGCTCTATCAAAAGGAAGGCTTATCTCTCCGAGTTGAATGCACACATCATAAAGAGGTTTCTGAGAATGCTTCTGCCTGGTTTATATGTGAAGATATTTCCTTTTCCACCATAGGCCTCAAAGCGCTCCAAACGAACACTTGCAGATTCTACAAAAAGAGTGTTTCAAAACTGCTCTTTCAAAGGAAGTGTTCAACTCTGTGAGTTGGATTCATACTACACAAAGCAGTTTCACAGAACTCTTCTGTTTAGTTTTTATGGGAAGATATTCCCGTTTCCAACGAAGGCCTGAAAGGGCTCCAAATATCCACTTGCAGATTCTGCAAAAACACAGGTTCAAAACTGCTCTATCAAAAGGAAGGCTTATCTCTCTGAGTTGAATGCACACATCATAAAGGGGTTTCTGAGAATGCTTCTGCCTTGTTTATATATGAAGATATTTCTTTTTCCACCATAGGCCTCAAAGCGCTCCAAATGAACACTTGCAAATTCTACAAAAAGAGTGTTTCATAACTGCTCTAGCAAAGGAAAGGTTCACCTCTGTGAGTTGAACACACACATCACAAAGCAGTTTGTGAGAATGCTTCGGTTTAGTTTTTATGGGAAGATATTCCCGCTTCTAACAAAGGCCTGAAAGAGCTCCAAATATCCACTTGCAGATGCTGCAAAAAGACTCTTTCCAAACTGCTCCATGAAAAAGAAGGTTCAACTCTGTGAGTTGAATGCACACATCATAAAGAAGTTTCAAAGAATGCTTCTGTCTAGGTTTTATGTGAAGATATTTCTTTTTCCACCATAGGCCTCAAAGCGCTCCAAATGAACACTTGCAGATTCTACAAAAAGAGTGTTTCATAACTGCTCTAGCAAAGGAAAGGTTCACCTCTGTGAGTTGAACACACACATCACAAAGCAGTTTGTGAGAATGCTTCTGTCCAGTTTTAATGGGAAGATATTCCCGCTTCTAACAAAGGCCTGAAAGAGCTCCAAATATCCACTTGCAGATGCTGCAAAAAGACTCTTTCCAAACTGCTCCATGAAAAGGAATGTTCAACTCTGTGAGTTGAATGCACACATCATAAAGAAGTTTCAAAGAATGCTTCTGTCTAGGTTTTATGTGAAGATATTTCCTTTTCCACCATAGGCCTCAAAGCGCTCCAAATGAACACTTGCAGATTCTACAAAAAGAGTGTTTCAAAGCTGCTCTTTCAAAAGAAGTGTTCAACTCTGTGAGTTGGATTCATACTTCACAAAGGAGTTTCACAGAACGCTTCTGTTTAGTTTTTATGGGAAGATATTCCCGTTTCCAACGAAGGCCTGAAAGGGCTCCAAATATACACTTGCAGATTCTGCAAAAACACAGTTGCAAAACTGCTCTATCAAAAGGAAGGCTTATCTCTCCGAGTTGAATGCACACATCATAAAGAGGTTTCTGAGAATGCTTCTGCCTGGATTATATTTGAAGATATTTCCTTTTCCACCATAGGCCTCAAAGCGCTCCAAACGAACACTTGCAGATTCTACAAAAAGAGTGTTTCAAAACTGCTCTTTGAAAGGAAGTGTTCAACTCTGTGAGTTGGATTCATACTACACAAAGCAGTTTCACAGAACTCTTCTGTTTAGTTTTTAATGGAAGATATTCCCGTTTCCAACGAAGGCCTGAAAGGGCTCCAAATATCCACTTGCAGATTCTGCAAAAACACAGTTTCAAAACTGCTCTATCAAAAGGAAGGCTTATCTCTCTGAGTTGAATGCACACATCATAAAGAGCTTTCTGAGAATGCTTCTGCCTTGTTTATATATGAAGATATTTCTTTTTCCACCATAGGCCTCAAATCGCTCCAAATGAACACTTGCAGATTCTACAAAAAGAGTGTTTCATAACGGCTCTAGCAAAGGAAAGGTTCACCTCTGTGAGTTGAACACACACATCCCAAAGCAGTTTGTGAGAATGCTTCTGTCCAGTTTTTATGGGAAGATATTCCCGCTTCTAACAAAGGCCTGAAAGAGCTCCAAATATCCACTTGCAGATGCTGCAAAAAGACTCTTTCCAAACTGCTCCATGAAAAGGAATGTTCAACTCTGTGAGTTGAATGCACACATCATAAAGAAGTTTCAAAGAATGCTTCTGTCTAGGTTTTATGTGAAGATATTTCCTTTTCCACCATAGGCCTCAAAGCGCTCCAAATGAACACTTGCAGATTCTACAAAAAGAGTGTTTCAAAGCTGCTCTTTCAAAAGAAGTGTTCAACTCTGTGAGTTGGATTCATACTTCACAAAGGAGTTTCACAGAACGCTTCTGTTTAGTTTTTATGGGAAGATATTCCCGTTTCCAACGAAGGCCTGAAAGGGCTCCAAATATACACTTGCAGATTCTGCAAAAACACAGTTGCAAAACTGCTCTATCAAAAGGAAGGCTTATCTCTCCGAGTTGAATGCACACATCATAAAGAGGTTTCTGAGAATGCTTCTGCCTGGATTATATTTGAAGATATTTCCTTTTCCACCATAGGCCTCAAAGCGCTCCAAACGAACACTTGCAGATTCTACAAAAAGAGTGTTTCAAAACTGCTCTTTGAAAGGAAGTGTTCAACTCTGTGAGTTGGATTCATACTACACAAAGCAGTTTCACAGAACTCTTCTGTTTAGTTTTTAATGGAAGATATTCCCGTTTCCAACGAAGGCCTGAAAGGGCTCCAAATATCCACTTGCAGATTCTGCAAAAACACAGTTTCAAAACTGCTCTATCAAAAGGAAGGCTTATCTCTCTGAGTTGAATGCACACATCATAAAGAGCTTTCTGAGAATGCTTCTGCCTTGTTTATATATGAAGATATTTCTTTTTCCACCATAGGCCTCAAATCGCTCCAAATGAACACTTGCAGATTCTACAAAAAGAGTGTTTCATAACTGCTCTAGCAAAGGAAAGGTTCACCTCTGTGAGTTGAACACACACATCACAAAGCAGTTTGTGAGAATGCTTCTGTCCAGTTTTTATGGGAAGATATTCCCGCTTCTAACAAAGGCCAGAAAGAGCTCCAAATATCCACTTGCAGATGCTGCAAAAAGACTCTTTCCAAACTGCTCCATGAAAAGGAAAGTTCAACTCTGTGAGTTGAATGCACACATCATAAAGAAGTTTCAAAGAATGCTTCTGTCTAGGTATTATGTGACGATATTTCCTTTTCCACCATAGGCCTCAAAGCGCTCCAAATGAACACATGTAGATTCTACAAAAAGAGTGTTTAAAAGCTGCGCTTTCAAAAGAAGTGTTCAACTCTGTGAGTTGGATTCATACTTCACAAAGCAGTTTCACAGAACGTTTCTGTTTCGTTTTTATAGGAAGATATTCCCGTTTGCAACGAAGGCCTGAAAGGGCTCTAAGTATCCACTTGCAGATTCTGCCAAAACACAGTTTCAAAACTGCTCTATCAAAAGGAAGGCTTATCTCTCCGAGTTGAATGCACACATCATAAAGAGGTTTCTGAGAATGCTTCTGCCTGGTTTATATGTGAAGATATTTCCTTTTCCACCATAGGCCTCAAAGCGCTCCAAACGAACACTTGCAGATTCTACAAAAAGAGTGTTTCAAAACTGCTCTTTCAAAAGAAGTGTTCAACTCTGTGAGTTGGATTCATACTACACAAAGCAGTTTCACAGAACTCTTCTGTTTAGTTTTTATGGGAAGATATTCCCGTTTCCAACGAAGGCCTGAAAGGGCTCCAAATATCCACTTGCAGATTCTGCAAAAACACAGTTTCAAAACTGCTCTATCAAAAGGAAGGCTTATCTCTCTGAGTTGAATGCACACATCATAAAGAGCTTTCTGAGAATGCTTCTGCCTTGTTTATATATGAAGATATTTCTTCTTCCACCATAGGCCTCAAATCGCTCCAAATGAACACTTGCAGATTCTACAAAAAGAGTGTTTCATAACTGCTCTAGCAAAGGAAAGGTTCACCTCTGTGAGTTGAACACACACATCACAAAGCAGTTTGTGAGAATGCTTCTGTCCAGTTTTAATGGGAAGATATTCCCGCTTCTAACAAAGGCCTGAAAGAGCTCCAAATATCCACTTGCAGATGCTGCAAAAAGACTCTATCCAAACTGCTCCATGAAAAGGAAGGTTCAACTCTGTGAGTTGAATGCACACATCATAAAGAAGTTTCAAAGAATCCTTCTGTCTAGGTATTATGTGACGATATTTCCTTTTCCACCATAGGCCTCAAAGCGCTCCAAATGAACACATGTAGATTCTACAAAAAGAGTGTTTCAAAGCTGCTCTTTCAAAAGAAGTGTTCAACTCTGTGAGTTGGATTCATACATCACAAAGCAGTTTCACAGAACGTTTCTGTTTCGTTTTTATCAAAAGATATTCCCGTTTGCAACGAAGGCCTGAAAGGGCTCCAAGTATCCACTTGCAGATTCTGCCAAAACACAGTTTCAAAACTGCTCTATCAAAAGGAAGGCTTATCTCTCCGAGTTAAATGCACACATCATAAAGAGGTTTCTGAGAATGCTTCTGCCTGGTTTATATGTGAAGATATTTCCTTTTCCACCATAGGCCTCAAAGCGCTCCAAACGAACACTTGCAGATTCTACAAAAAGAGTGTTTCAAAACTGCTCTTTCAAAAGAAGTGTTCAACTCTGTGAGTTGGATTCATACTACACAAAGCAGGTTCACAGAACTCTTATGTTTAGTTTTTATGGGAAGATATTCCCGTTTCCAACGAAGGCCTGAAAGGGCTCCAAATATCCACTTGCAGATTCTGCAAAAACACAGGTTCAAAACTGCTCTATCAAAAGGAAGGCTTATCTCTCTGAGTTGAATGCACACATCATAAAGAGCTTTCTGAGAATGCTTCTGCCTTGTTTATATATGAAGATATTTCTTTTTCCACCATAGGCCTCAAATCGCTCCAAATGAACACTTGCAGATTCTACAAAAAGAGTGTTTCATAACTGCTCTAGCAAAGGAAAGGTTCACCTCTGTGAGTTGAACACACACATCACAAAGCAGTTTGTGAGAATGCTTCGGTTTAGTTTTCATGGGAAGATATTCCCGCTTCTAACAAAGGCCTGAAAGAGCTCCAAATATCCACTTGCAGATGCTGCAAAAAGACTCTTTCCAAACTGCTCCATGAAAAAGAAGGTTCAACTCTGTGAGTTGAATGCACACATCATAAAGAAGTTTCAAAGAATGCTTCTGTCTAGGTTTCATGTGAAGATATTTCTTTTTCCACCATAGGCCTCAAAGCGCTCCAAATGAACACTTGCAGATTCTACAAAAAGAGTGTTTCATAACTGCTCTAGCAAAGGAAAGGTTCACCTCTGTGAGTTGAACACACACATCACAAAGCAGTTTGTGAGAATGCTTCGGTTTAGTTTTTATGGGAAGATATTCCCGCTTCTAACAAAGGCCTGAAAGAGCTCCAAATATCCACTTGCAGATGCTGCAAAAAGACTCTTTCCAAACTGCTCCATGAAAAGGAATGTTCAACTCTGTGAGTTGAATGCACACATCATAAAGAAGTTTCAAAGAATGCTTCTGTCTAGGTTTTATGTGAAGATATTTCCCTTTCCACCATAGGCCTCAAAGCGCTCCAAATGAACACTTGCAGATTCTACAAAAAGAGTGTTTCAAAGCTGCTCTTTCAAAAGAAGTGTTCAACTCTGTGAGTTGGATTCATACTTCACAAAGCAGTTTCACAGAACGTTTCTGTTTCGTTTTTATGGGAAGATATTCCCGTTTGCAACGAAAGCCTGAAAGGGCTCTAAGTATCCACTTGCAGATTCTGCCAAAACACACTTTCAAAACTGCTCTATCAAAAGGAAGGCTTATCTCTCCGAGTTGAATGCACACATCATAAAGAGGTTTCTGAGAATGCTTCTGCCTGGTTTATATGTGAAGATATTTCCTTTTCCACCATAGGCCTCAAAGCGCTCCAAACGAACACTTGCAGATTCTACAAAAAGAGTGTTTCAAAACTGCTCTTTCAAAGGAAGTGTTCAACTCTGTGAGTTGGATTCATACTACACAAAGCAGTTTCACAGAACTCTTCTGTTTAGTTTTTATGGGAAGATATTCCCGTTTCCAACGAAGGCCTGAAAGGGCTCCAAATATCCACTTGCAGATTCTGCAAAAACACAGGTTCAAAACTGCTCTATCAAAAGGAAGGCTTATCTCTCTGAGTTGAATGCACACATCATAAAGGGGTTTCTGAGAATGCTTCTGCCTTGTTTATATATGAAGATATTCCTTTTTCCACCATAGGCCTCAAAGCGCTCCAAATGAACACTTGCAAATTCTACAAAAAGAGTGTTTCATAACTGCTCTAGCAAAGGAAAGGTTCACCTCTGTGAGTTGAACACACACATCACAAAGCAGTTTGTGAGAATGCTTCGGTTTAGTTTTTATGGGAAGATATTCCCGCTTCTAACAAAGGCCTGAAAGAGCTCCAAATATCCACTTGCAGATGCTGCAAAAAGACTCTTTCCAAACTGCTCCATGAAAAAGAAGGTTCAACTCTGTGAGTTGAATGCACACATCATAAAGAAGTTTCAAAGAATGCTTCTGTCTAGGTTTTATGTGAAGATATTTCTTTTTCCACCATAGGCCTCAAAGCGCTCCAAATGAACACTTGCAGATTCTACAAAAAGAGTGTTTCATAACTGCTCTAGCAAAGGAAAGGTTCACCTCTGTGAGTTGAACACACACATCACAAAGCAGTTTGTGAGAATGCTTCTGTCCAGTTTTAATGGGAAGATATTCCCGCTTCTAACAAAGGCCTGAAAGAGCTCCAAATATCCACTTGCAGATGCTGCAAAAAGACTCTTTCCAAACTGCTCCATGAAAAGGAATGTTCAACTCTGTGAGTTGAATGCACACGTCAGAAAGAAGTTTCAAAGAATGCTTCTGTCTAGGTTTTATGTGAAGATATTTCCTTTTCCACCATAGGCCTCAAAGCGCTCCAAATGAACACTTGCAGATTCTACAAAAAGAGTGTTTCAAAGCTGCTCTTTCAAAAGAAGTGTTCAACTCTGTGAGTTGGATTCATACTTCACAAAGGAGTTTCACAGAACGCTTCTGTTTAGTTTTTATGGGAAGATATTCCCGTTTCCAACGAAGGCCTGAAAGGGCTCCAAATATACACTTGCAGATTCTGCAAAAACACAGTTGCAAAACTGCTCTATCAAAAGGAAGGCTTATCTCTCCGAGTTGAATGCACACATCATAAAGAGGTTTCTGAGAATGCTTCTGCCTGGATTATATTTGAAGATATTTCCTTTTCCACCATAGGCCTCAAAGCGCTCCAAACGAACACTTGCAGATTCTACAAAAAGAGTGTTTCAAAACTGCTCTTTGAAAGGAAGTGTTCAACTCTGTGAGTTGGATTCATACTACACAAAGCAGTTTCACAGAACTCTTCTGTTTAGTTTTTAATGGAAGATATTCCCGTTTCCAACGAAGGCCTGAAAGGGCTCCAAATATCCACTTGCAGATTCTGCAAAAACACAGTTTCAAAACTGCTCTATCAAAAGGAAGGCTTATCTCTCTGAGTTGAATGCACACATCATAAAGAGCTTTCTGAGAATGCTTCTGCCTTGTTTATATATGAAGATATTTCTTTTTCCACCATAGGCCTCAAATCGCTCCAAATGAACACTTGCAGATTCTACAAAAAGAGTGTTTCATAACTGCTCTAGCAAAGGAAAGGTTCACCTCTGTGAGTTGAACACACACATCCCAAAGCAGTTTGTGAGAATGCTTCTGTCCAGTTTTTATGGGAAGATATTCCCGCTTCTAACAAAGGCCTGAAAGAGCTCCAAATATCCACTTGCAGATGCTGCAAAAAGACTCTTTCCAAACTGCTCCATGAAAAGGAAGGTTCAACTCTGTGAGTTGAATGCACACATCATAAAGAAGTTTCAAAGAATGCTTCTGTCTAGGTATTATGTGAAGATATTTCCTTTTCCACCATAGGCCTCAAAGCGCTCCAAATGAACACATGTAGATTCTACAAAAAGAGTGTTTCAAAGCTGCTCTTTCAAAAGAAGTGTTCAACTCTGTGAGTTGGATTCATACTTCACAAAGCAGTTTCACAGAACGTTTCTGTTTCGTTTTTATCAGAAGATATTCCCGTTTGCAACGAAGGCCTGAAAGGGCTCCAAGTATCCACTTGCAGATTCTGCCAAAACACACTTTCAAAACTGCTCTATCAAAAGGAAGGCTTATCTCTCCGAGTTGAATGCACACATCATAAAGAGGTTTCTGAGAATGCTTCTGCCTGGTTTATATGTGAAGATATTTCCTTTTCCACCATAGGCCTCAAAGCGCTCCAAACGAACACTTGCAGATTCTACAAAAAGAGTGTTTCAAAACTGCTCTTTCAAAAGAAGTGTTCAACTCTGTGAGTTGGATTCATACTACACAAAGCAGGTTCACAGAACTCTTCTGTTTAGTTTTTATGGGAAGATATTCCCGTTTCCAACGAAGGTTTGAAAGGGCTCCAAATATCCACTTGGAGATTCTGCAAAAACACAGGTTCAAAACTGCTCTATCAAAAGGAAGGCTTATCTCTCTGAGATGAATGCACACATCATAAAGCGGTTTCTGAGAATGCTTCTGCCTTGTTTATATATGAAGATATTTCTTTTTCCACCATAGGCCTCAAAGCGCTCCAAATGAACACTTGCAGATTCTACAAAAAGAGTGTTTCATAACTGCTCTAGCAAAGGAAAGGTTCACCTCTGTGAGTTGAACACACACATCACAAAGCAGTTTGTGAGAATGCTTCGGTTTAGTTTTTATGGGAAGATATTCCCGCTTCTAACAAAGGCCTGAAAGAGCTCCAAATATCCACTTGCAGATGCTGCAAAAAGACTCTTTCCAAACTGCTCCATGAAAAAGAAGGTTCAACTCTGTGAGTTGAATGCACACATCATAAAGAAGTTTCAAAGAATGCTTCTGTCTAGGTTTTATGTGAAGATATTTCTTTTTCCACCATAGGCCTCAAATCGCTCCAAATGAACACTTGCAGATTCTACAAAAAGAGTGTTTCATAACTGCTCTAGCAAAGGAAAGGTTCACCTCTGTGAGTTGAAGACACACATCACAAAGCAGTTTGTGAGAATGCTTCTGTCCAGTTTTAATGGGAAGATATTCCCGCTTCTAACAAAGGCCTGAAAGAGCTCCAAATATCCACTTGCAGATGCTGCAAAAAGACTCTTTCCAAACTGCTCCATGAAAAGGAATGTTCAACTCTGTGAGTTGAATGCACACATCGTAAAGAAGTTTCAAAGAATGCTTCTGTCTAGGTTTTATGTGAAGATATTTCCCTTTCCACCATAGGCCTCAAAGCGCTCCAAATGAACACTTGCAGATTCTACAAAAAGAGTGTTTCAAAGCTGCTCTTTCAAAAGAAGTGTTCAACTCTGTGAGTTGGATTCATACTTCACAAAGCAGTTTCACAGAACGTTTCTGTTTCGTTTTTATGGGAAGATATTCCCGTTTGCAACGAAAGCCTGAAAGGGCTCTAAGTATCCACTTGCAGATTCTGCCAAAACACACTTTCAAAACTGCTCTATCAAAAGGAAGGCTTATCTCTCCGAGTTGAATGCACACATCATAAAGAGGTTTCTGAGAATGCTTCTGCCTGGTTTATATGTGAAGATATTTCCTTTTCCACCATAGGCCTCAAAGCGCTCCAAACGAACACTTGCAGATTCTACAAAAAGAGTGTTTCAAAACTGCTCTTTCAAAGGAAGTGTTCAACTCTGTGAGTTGGATTCATACTACACAAAGCAGTTTCACAGAACTCTTCTGTTTAGTTTTTATGGGAAGATATTCCCGTTTCCAACGAAGGCCTGAAAGGGCTCCAAATATCCACTTGCAGATTCTGCAAAAACACAGGTTCAAAACTGCTCTATCAAAAGGAAGGCTTATCTCTCTGAGTTGAATGCACACATCATAAAGGGGTTTCTGAGAATGCTTCTGCCTTGTTTATATATGAAGATATTTCTTTTTCCACCATAGGCCTCAAATCGCTCCAAATGAACACTTGCAAATTCTACAAAAAGAGTGTTTCATAACTGCTCTAGCAAAGGAAAGGTTCACCTCTGTGAGTTGAACACACACATCACAAAGCAGTTTGTGAGAATGCTTCGGTTTAGTTTTTATGGGAAGATATTCCCGCTTCTAACAAAGGCCTGAAAGAGCTCCAAATATCCACTTGCAGATGCTGCAAAAAGACTCTTTCCAAACTGCTCCATGAAAAAGAAGGTTCAACTCTGTGAGTTGAATGCACACATCATAAAGAAGTTTCAAAGAATGCTTCTGTCTAGGTTTCATGTGAAGATATTTCTTTTTCCACCATAGGCCTCAAAGCGCTCCAAATGAACACTTGCAGATTCTACAAAAAGAGTGTTTCATAACTGCTCTAGCAAAGGAAAGGTTCACCTCTGTGAGTTGAACACACACATCACAAAGCAGTTTGTGAGAATGCTTCTGTCCAGTTTTAATGGGAAGATATTCCCGCTTCTAACAAAGGCCTGAAAGAGCTCCAAATATCCACTTGCAGATGCTGCAAAAAGACTCTTTCCAAACTGCTCCATGAAAAGGAATGTTCAACTCTGTGAGTTGAATGCACACATCATAAAGAAGTTTCAAAGAATGCTTCTGTCTAGGTTTTATGTGAAGATATTTCCCTTTCCACCATAGGCCTCAAAGCGCTCCAAATGAACACTTGCAGATTCTACAAAAAGAGTGTTTCAAAGCTGCTCTTTCAAAAGAAGTGTTCAACTCTGTGAGTTGGATTCATACTTCACAAAGCAGTTTCACAGAACGTTTCTGTTTCGTTTTTATGGGAAGATATTCCCGTTTGCAACGAAAGCCTGAAAGGGCTCTAAGTATCCACTTGCAGATTCTGCCAAAACACACTTTCAAAACTGCCCTATCAAAAGGAAGGCTTATCTCTCCGAGTTGAATGCACACATCATAAAGAGGTTTCTGAGAATGCTTCTGCCTGGTTTATATGTGAAGATATTTCCTTTTCCACCATAGGCCTCAAAGCGCTCCAAACGAACACTTGCAGATTCTACAAAAAGAGTGTTTCAAAACTGCTCTTTCAAAGGAAGTGTTCAACTCTGTGAGTTGGATTCATACTACACAAAGCAGTTTCACAGAACTCTTCTGTTTAGTTTTTATGGGAAGATATTCCCGTTTCCAACGAAGGCCTGAAAGGGCTCCAAATATCCACTTGCAGATTCTGCAAAAACACAGGTTCAAAACTGCTCTATCAAAAGGAAGGCTTATCTCTCTGAGTTGAATGCACACATCATAAAGGGGTTTCTGAGAATGCTTCTGCCTTGTTTATATATGAAGATATTTCTTTTTCCACCATAGGCCTCAAAGCGCTCCAAATGAACACTTGCAAATTCTACAAAAAGAGTGTTTCATAACTGCTCTAGCAAAGGAAAGGTTCACCTCTGTGAGTTGAACACACACATCACAAAGCAGTTTGTGAGAATGCTTCGGTTTAGTTTTTATGGGAAGATATTCCCGCTTCTAACAAAGGCCTGAAAGAGCTCCAAATATCCACTTGCAGATGCTGCAAAAAGACTCTTTCCAAACTGCTCCATGAAAAAGAAGGTTCAACTCTGTGAGTTGAATGCACACATCATAAAGAAGTTTCAAAGAATGCTTCTGTCTAGGTTTTATGTGAAGATATTTCTTTTTCCACCATAGGCCTCAAAGCGCTCCAAATGAACACTTGCAGATTCTACAAAAAGAGTGTTTCATAACTGCTCTAGCAAAGGAAAGGTTCACCTCTGTGAGTTGAACACACACATCACAAAGCAGTTTGTGAGAATGCTTCTGTCCAGTTTTAATGGGAAGATATTCCCGCTTCTAACAAAGGCCTGAAAGAGCTCCAAATATCCACTTGCAGATGCTGCAAAAAGACTCTTTCCAAACTGCTCCATGAAAAGGAATGTTCAACTCTGTGAGTTGAATGCACACATCATAAAGAAGTTTCAAAGAATGCTTCTGTCTAGGTTTTATGTGAAGATATTTCCTTTTCCACCATAGGCCTCAAAGCGCTCCAAATGAACACTTGCAGATTCTACAAAAAGAGTGTTTCAAAGCTGCTCTTTCAAAAGAAGTGTTCAACTCTGTGAGTTGGATTCATACTTCACAAAGGAGTTTCACAGAACGCTTCTGTTTAGTTTTTATGGGAAGATATTCCCGTTTCCAACGAAGGCCTGAAAGGGCTGCAAATATACACTTGCAGATTCTGCAAAAACACAGTTGCAAAACTGCTCTATCAAAAGGAAGGCTTATCTCTCCGAGTTGAATGCACACATCATAAAGAGGTTTCTGAGAATGCTTCTGCCTGGATTATATTTGAAGATATTTCCTTTTCCACCATAGGCCTCAAAGCGCTCCAAACGAACACTTGCAGATTCTACAAAAAGAGTGTTTCAAAACTGCTCTTTGAAAGGAAGTGTTCAACTCTGTGAGTTGGATTCATACTACACAAAGCAGTTTCACAGAACTCTTCTGTTTAGTTTTTAATGGAAGATATTCCCGTTTCCAACGAAGGCCTGAAAGGGCTCCAAATATCCACTTGCAGATTCTGCAAAAACACAGTTTCAAAACTGCTCTATCAAAAGGAAGGCTTATCTCTCTGAGTTGAATGCACACATCATAAAGAGCTTTCTGAGAATGCTTCTGCCTTGTTTATATATGAAGATATTTCTTTTTCCACCATAGGCCTCAAATCGCTCCAAATGAACACTTGCAGATTCTACAAAAAGAGTGTTTCATAACTGCTCTAGCAAAGGAAAGGTTCACCTCTGTGAGTTGAACACACACATCACAAAGCAGTTTGTGAGAATGCTTCTGTCCAGTTTTTATGGGAAGATATTCCCGCTTCTAACAAAGGCCTGAAAGAGCTCCAAATATCCACTTGCAGATGCTGCAAAAAGACTCTTTCCAAACTGCTCCATGAAAAGGAAGGTTCAACTCGGTGAGTTGAATGCACACATCATAAAGAAGTTTCAAAGAATGCTCCTGTCTAGGTATTATGTGACGATATTTCCTTTACCACCATAGGCCTCAAAGCACTCCAAATGAACACATGTAGATTCTACAAAAAGAGTGTTTCAAAGCTGCTCTTTCAAAAGAAGTGTTCAACTCTGTGAGTTGGATTCATACTTCACAAAGCAGTTTCATAGAACGTTTCTGTTTCGTTTTTATCAGAAGATATTCCCGTTTGCAACGAAGGCCTGAAAGGGCTCCAAGTATCCACTTGCAGATTCTGCCAAAACACAGTTTCAAAACTGCTCTATCAAAAGGAAGGCTTATCTCTCCGAGTTGAATGCACACATCATAAAGAGGTTTCTGAGAATGCTTCTGCCTGGTTTATATGTGAAGATATTTCCTTTTCCACCATAGGCCTCAAAGCGCTCCAAACGAACACTTGCAGATTCTACAAAAAGAGTGTTTCAAAACTGCTCTTTCAAAAGAAGTGTTCAACTCTGTGAGTTGGATTCATACTACACAAAGCAGGTTCACAGAACTCTTCTGTTTAGTTTTTATGGGAAGATATTCCCGTTTCCAACGAAGGCCTGAAAGGGCTCCAAATATCCACTTGCAGATTCTGCAAAAACACAGGTTCAAAACTGCTCTATCAAAAGGAAGGCTTATCTCTCTGAGTTGAATGCACACATCATAAAGGGGTTTCTGAGAATGCTTCTGCCTTGTTTATATATGAAGATATTTCTTTTTCCACCATAGGCCTCAAAGCGCTCCAAATGAACACTTGCAGATTCTACAAAAAGAGTGTTTCATAACTGCTCTAGCAAAGGAAAGGTTCACCTCTGTGAGTTGAACACACACATCACAAAGCAGTTTGTGAGAATGCTTCGGTTTAGTTTTTATGGGAAGATATTCCCGCTTCTAACAAAGGCCTGAAAGAGCTCCAAATATCCACTTGCAGATGCTGCAAAAAGACTCTTTCCAAACTGCTCCATGAAAAAGAAGGTTCAACTCTGTGAGTTGAATGCACACATCATAAAGAAGTTTCAAAGAATGCTTCTGTCTAGGTTTTATGTGAAGATATTTCTTTTTCCACCATAGGCCTCAAATCGCTCCAAATGAACACTTGCAGATTCTACAAAAAGAGTGTTTCATAACTGCTCTAGCAAAGGAAAGGTTCACCTCTGTGAGTTGAAGACACACATCACAAAGCAGTTTGTGAGAATGCTTCTGTCCAGTTTTAATGGGAAGATATTCCCGCTTCTAACAAAGGCCTGAAAGAGCTCCAAATATCCACTTGCAGATGCTGCAAAAAGACTCTTTCCAAACTGCTCCATGAAAAGGAATGTTCAACTCTGTGAGTTGAATGCACACATCGTAAAGAAGTTTCAAAGAATGCTTCTGTCTAGGTTTTATGTGAAGATATTTCCCTTTCCACCATAGGCCTCAAAGCGCTCCAAATGAACACTTGCAGATTCTACAAAAAGAGTGTTTCAAAGCTGCTCTTTCAAAAGAAGTGTTCAACTCTGTGAGTTGGATTCATACTTCACAAAGCAGTTTCACAGAACGTTTCTGTTTCGTTTTTATGGGAAGATATTCCCGTTTGCAACGAAAGCCTGAAAGGGCTCTAAGTATCCACTTGCAGATTCTGCCAAAACACACTTTCAAAACTGCTCTATCAAAAGGAAGGCTTATCTCTCCGAGTTGAATGCACACATCATAAAGAGGTTTCTGAGAATGCTTCTGCCTGGTTTATATGTGAAGATATTTCCTTTTCCACCATAGGCCTCAAAGCGCTCAAAACGAACACTTGCAGATTCTACAAAAAGAGTGTTTCAAAACTGCTCTTTCAAAGGAAGTGTTCAACTCTGTGAGTTGGATTCATACTACACAAAGCAGTTTCACAGAACTCTTCTGTTTAGTTTTTATGGGAAGATATTCCCGTTTCCAACGAAGGCCTGAAAGGGCTCCAAATATCCACTTGCAGATTCTGCAAAAACACAGGTTCAAAACTGCTCTATCAAAAGGAAGGCTTATCTCTCTGAGTTGAATGCACACATCATAAAGGGGTTTCTGAGAATGCTTCTGCCTTGTTTATATATGAAGATATTTCTTTTTCCACCATAGGCCTCAAAGCGCTCCAAATGAACACTTGCAAATTCTACAAAAAGAGTGTTTCATAACTGCTCTAGCAAAGGAAAGGTTCACCTCTGTGAGTTGAACACACACATCACAAAGCAGTTTGTGAGAATGCTTCGGTTTAGTTTTTATGGGAAGATATTCCCGCTTCTAACAAAGGCCTGAAAGAGCTCCAAATATCCACTTGCAGATGCTGCAAAAAGACTCTTTCCAAACTGCTCCATGAAAAAGAAGGTTCAACTCTGTGAGTTGAATGCACACATCATAAAGAAGTTTCAAAGAATGCTTCTGTCTAGGTTTTATGTGAAGATATTTCTTTTTCCACCATAGGCCTCAAAGCGCTCCAAATGAACACTTGCAGATTCTACAAAAAGAGTGTTTCATAACTGCTCTAGCAAAGGAAAGGTTCACCTCTGTGAGTTGAACACACACATCACAAAGCAGTTTGTGAGAATGCTTCTGTCCAGTTTTAATGGGAAGATATTCCCGCTTCTAACAAAGGCCTGAAAGAGCTCCAAATATCCACTTGCAGATGCTGCAAAAAGACTCTTTCCAAACTGCTCCATGAAAAGGAATGTTCAACTCTGTGAGTTGAATGCACACATCATAAAGAAGTTTCAAAGAATGCTTCTGTCTAGGTTTTATGTGAAGATATTTCCTTTTCCACCATAGGCCTCAAAGCGCTCCAAATGAACACTTGCAGATTCTACAAAAAGAGTGTTTCAAAGCTGCTCTTTCAAAAGAAGTGTTCAACTCTGTGAGTTGGATTCATACTTCACAAAGGAGTTTCACAGAACGCTTCTGTTTAGTTTTTATGGGAAGATATTCCCGTTTCCAACGAAGGCCTGAAAGGGCTGCAAATATACACTTGCAGATTCTGCAAAAACACAGTTGCAAAACTGCTCTATCAAAAGGAAGGCTTATCTCTCCGAGTTGAATGCACACATCATAAAGAGGTTTCTGAGAATGCTTCTGCCTGGATTATATTTGAAGATATTTCCTTTTCCACCATAGGCCTCAAAGCGCTCCAAACGAACACTTGCAGATTCTACAAAAAGAGTGTTTCAAAACTGCTCTTTGAAAGGAAGTGTTCAACTCTGTGAGTTGGATTCATACTACACAAAGCAGTTTCACAGAACTCTTCTGTTTAGTTTTTAATGGAAGATATTCCCGTTTCCAACGAAGGCCTGAAAGGGCTCCAAATATCCACTTGCAGATTCTGCAAAAACACAGTTTCAAAACTGCTCTATCAAAAGGAAGGCTTATCTCTCTGAGTTGAATGCACACATCATAAAGAGCTTTCTGAGAATGCTTCTGCCTTGTTTATATATGAAGATATTTCTTTTTCCACCATAGGCCTCAAATCGCTCCAAATGAACACTTGCAGATTCTACAAAAAGAGTGTTTCATAACTGCTCTAGCAAAGGAAAGGTTCACCTCTGTGAGTTGAACACACACATCACAAAGCAGTTTGTGAGAATGCTTCTGTCCAGTTTTTATGGGAAGATATTCCCGCTTCTAACAAAGGCCTGAAAGAGCTCCAAATATCCACTTGCAGATGCTGCAAAAAGACTCTTTCCAAACTGCTCCATGAAAAGGAAGGTTCAACTCGGTGAGTTGAATGCACACATCATAAAGAAGTTTCAAAGAATGCTCCTGTCTAGGTATTATGTGACGATATTTCCTTTACCACCATAGGCCTCAAAGCGCTCCAAATGAACACATGTAGATTCTACAAAAAGAGTGTTTCAAAGCTGCTCTTTCAAAAGAAGTGTTCAACTCTGTGAGTTGGATTCATACTTCACAAAGCAGTTTCATAGAACGTTTCTGTTTCGTTTTTATCAGAAGATATTCCCGTTTGCAACGAAGGCCTGAAAGGGCTCCAAGTATCCACTTGCAGATTCTGCCAAAACACAGTTTCAAAACTGCTCTATCAAAAGGAAGGCTTATCTCTCCGAGTTGAATGCACACATCATAAAGAGGTTTCTGAGAATGCTTCTGCCTGGTTTATATGTGAAGATATTTCCTTTTCCACCATAGGCCTCAAAGCGCTCCAAACGAACACTTGCAGATTCTACAAAAAGAGTGTTTCAAAACTGCTCTTTCAAAAGAAGTGTTCAACTCTGTGAGTTGGATTCATACTACACAAAGCAGGTTCACAGAACTCTTCTGTTTAGTTTTTATGGGAAGATATTCCCGTTTCCAACGAAGGCCTGAAAGGGCTCCAAATATCCACTTGCAGATTCTGCAAAAACACAGGTTCAAAACTGCTCTATCAAAAGGAAGGCTTATCTCTCTGAGTTGAATGCACACATCATAAAGGGGTTTCTGAGAATGCTTCTGCCTTGTTTATATATGAAGATATTTCTTTTTCCACCATAGGCCTCAAAGCGCTCCAAATGAACACTTGCAGATTCTACAAAAAGAGTGTTTCATAACTGCTCTAGCAAAGGAAAGGTTCACCTCTGTGAGTTGAACACACACATCACAAAGCAGTTTGTGAGAATGCTTCGGTTTAGTTTTTATGGGAAGATATTCCCGCTTCTAACAAAGGCCTGAAAGAGCTCCAAATATCCACTTGCAGATGCTGCAAAAAGACTCTTTCCAAACTGCTCCATGAAAAAGAAGGTTCAACTCTGTGAGTTGAATGCACACATCATAAAGAAGTTTCAAAGAATGCTTCTGTCTAGGTTTTATGTGAAGATATTTCTTTTTCCACCATAGGCCTCAAATCGCTCCAAATGAACACTTGCAGATTCTACAAAAAGAGTGTTTCATAACTGCTCTAGCAAAGGAAAGGTTCACCTCTGTGAGTTGAAGACACACATCACAAAGCAGTTTGTGAGAATGCTTCTGTCCAGTTTTAATGGGAAGATATTCCCGCTTCTAACAAAGGCCTGAAAGAGCTCCAAATATCCACTTGCAGATGCTGCAAAAAGACTCTTTCCAAACTGCTCCATGAAAAGGAATGTTCAACTCTGTGAGTTGAATGCACACATCGTAAAGAAGTTTCAAAGAATGCTTCTGTCTAGGTTTTATGTGAAGATATTTCCCTTTCCACCATAGGCCTCAAAGCGCTCCAAATGAACACTTGCAGATTCTACAAAAAGAGTGTTTCAAAGCTGCTCTTTCAAAAGAAGTGTTCAACTCTGTGAGTTGGATTCATACTTCACAAAGCAGTTTCACAGAACGTTTCTGTTTCGTTTTTATGGGAAGATATTCCCGTTTGCAACGAAAGCCTGAAAGGGCTCTAAGTATCCACTTGCAGATTCTGCCAAAACACACTTTCAAAACTGCTCTATCAAAAGGAAGGCTTATCTCTCCGAGTTGAATGCACACATCATAAAGAGGTTTCTGAGAATGCTTCTGCCTGGTTTATATGTGAAGATATTTCCTTTTCCACCATAGGCCTCAAAGCGCTCAAAACGAACACTTGCAGATTCTACAAAAAGAGTGTTTCAAAACTGCTCTTTCAAAGGAAGTGTTCAACTCTGTGAGTTGGATTCATACTACACAAAGCAGTTTCACAGAACTCTTCTGTTTAGTTTTTATGGGAAGATATTCCCGTTTCCAACGAAGGCCTGAAAGGGCTCCAAATATCCACTTGCAGATTCTGCAAAAACACAGGTTCAAAACTGCTCTATCAAAAGGAAGGCTTATCTCTCTGAGTTGAATGCACACATCATAAAGGGGTTTCTGAGAATGCTTCTGCCTTGTTTATATATGAAGATATTTCTTTTTCCACCATAGGCCTCAAAGCGCTCCAAATGAACACTTGCAAATTCTACAAAAAGAGTGTTTCATAACTGCTCTAGCAAAGGAAAGGTTCACCTCTGTGAGTTGAACACACACATCACAAAGCAGTTTGTGAGAATGCTTCGGTTTAGTTTTTATGGGAAGATATTCCCGCTTCTAACAAAGGCCTGAAAGAGCTCCAAATATCCACTTGCAGATGCTGCAAAAAGACTCTTTCCAAACTGCTCCATGAAAAAGAAGGTTCAACTCTGTGAGTTGAATGCACACATCATAAAGAAGTTTCAAAGAATGCTTCTGTCTAGGTTTTATGTGAAGATATTTCTTTTTCCACCATAGGCCTCAAAGCGCTCCAAATGAACACTTGCAGATTCTACAAAAAGAGTGTTTCATAACTGCTCTAGCAAAGGAAAGGTTCACCTCTGTGAGTTGAACACACACATCACAAAGCAGTTTGTGAGAATGCTTCTGTCCAGTTTTAATGGGAAGATATTCCCGCTTCTAACAAAGGCCTGAAAGAGCTCCAAATATCCACTTGCAGATGCTGCAAAAAGACTCTTTCCAAACTGCTCCATGAAAAGGAATGTTCAACTCTGTGAGTTGAATGCACACATCATAAAGAAGTTTCAAAGAATGCTTCTGTCTAGGTTTTATGTGAAGATATTTCCTTTTCCACCATAGGCCTCAAAGCGCTCCAAATGAACACTTGCAGATTCTACAAAAAGAGTGTTTCAAAGCTGCTCTTTCAAAAGAAGTGTTCAACTCTGTGAGTTGGATTCATACTTCACAAAGGAGTTTCACAGAACGCTTCTGTTTAGTTTTTATGGGAAGATATTCCCGTTTCCAACGAAGGCCTGAAAGGGCTGCAAATATACACTTGCAGATTCTGCAAAAACACAGTTGCAAAACTGCTCTATCAAAAGGAAGGCTTATCTCTCCGAGTTGAATGCACACATCATAAAGAGGTTTCTGAGAATGCTTCTGCCTGGATTATATTTGAAGATATTTCCTTTTCCACCATAGGCCTCAAAGCGCTCCAAACGAACACTTGCAGATTCTACAAAAAGAGTGTTTCAAAACTGCTCTTTGAAAGGAAGTGTTCAACTCTGTGAGTTGGATTCATACTACACAAAGCAGTTTCACAGAACTCTTCTGTTTAGTTTTTAATGGAAGATATTCCCGTTTCCAACGAAGGCCTGAAAGGGCTCCAAATATCCACTTGCAGATTCTGCAAAAACACAGTTTCAAAACTGCTCTATCAAAAGGAAGGCTTATCTCTCTGAGTTGAATGCACACATCATAAAGAGCTTTCTGAGAATGCTTCTGCCTTGTTTATATATGAAGATATTTCTTTTTCCACCATAGGCCTCAAATCGCTCCAAATGAACACTTGCAGATTCTACAAAAAGAGTGTTTCATAACTGCTCTAGCAAAGGAAAGGTTCACCTCTGTGAGTTGAACACACACATCACAAAGCAGTTTGTGAGAATGCTTCTGTCCAGTTTTTATGGGAAGATATTCCCGCTTCTAACAAAGGCCTGAAAGAGCTCCAAATATCCACTTGCAGATGCTGCAAAAAGACTCTTTCCAAACTGCTCCATGAAAAGGAAGGTTCAACTCTGTGAGTTGAATGCACACATCATAAAGAAGTTTCAAAGAATGCTTCTGTCTAGGTATTATGTGACGATATTTCCTTTTCCACCATAGGCCTCAAAGCGCTCCAAATGAACACATGTAGATTCTACAAAAAGAGTGTTTCAAAGCTGCTCTTTCAAAAGAAGTGTTCAACTCTGTGAGTTGGATTCATACTTCACAAAGCAGTTTCATAGAACGTTTCTGTTTCGTTTTTATCAGAAGATATTCCCGTTTGCAACGAAGGCCTGAAAGGGCTCCAAGTATCCACTTGCAGATTCTGCCAAAACACAGTTTCAAAACTGCTCTATCAAAAGGAAGGCTTATCTCTCCGAGTTGAATGCACACATCATAAAGAGGTTTCTGAGAATGCTTCTGCCTGGTTTATATGTGAAGATATTTCCTTTTCCACCATAGGCCTCAAAGCGCTCCAAACGAACACTTGCAGATTCTACAAAAAGAGTGTTTCAAAACTGCTCTTTCAAAAGAAGTGTTCAACTCTGTGAGTTGGATTCATACTACACAAAGCAGGTTCACAGAACTCTTCTGTTTAGTTTTTATGGGAAGATATTCCCGTTTCCAACGAAGGCCTGAAAGGGCTCCAAATATCCACTTGCAGATTCTGCAAAAACACAGGTTCAAAACTGCTCTATCAAAAGGAAGGCTTATCTCTCTGAGTTGAATGCACACATCATAAAGGGGTTTCTGAGAATGCTTCTGCCTTGTTTATATATGAAGATATTTCTTTTTCCACCATAGGCCTCAAAGCGCTCCAAATGAACACTTGCAGATTCTACAAAAAGAGTGTTTCATAACTGCTCTAGCAAAGGAAAGGTTCACCTCTGTGAGTTGAACACACACATCACAAAGCAGTTTGTGAGAATGCTTCGGTTTAGTTTTTATGGGAAGATATTCCCGCTTCTAACAAAGGCCTGAAAGAGCTCCAAATATCCACTTGCAGATGCTGCAAAAAGACTCTTTCCGAACTGCTCCATGAAAAAGAAGGTTCAACTCTGTGAGTTGAATGCACACATCATAAAGAAGTTTCAAAGAATGCTTCTGTCTAGGTTTTATGTGAAGATATTTCTTTTTCCACCATAGGCCTCAAAGCGCTCCAAATGAACACTTGCAGATTCTACAAAAAGAGTGTTTCATAACTGCTCTAGCAAAGGAAAGGTTCACCTCTGTGAGTTGAACACACACATCACAAAGCAGTTTGTGAGAATGCTTCTGTCCAGTTTTAATGGGAAGATATTCCCGCTTCTAACAAAGGCCTGAAAGAGCTCCAAATATCCACTTGCAGATGCTGCAAAAAGACTCTTTCCAAACTGCTCCATGAAAAGGAATGTTCAACTCTGTGAGTTGAATGCACACATCGTAAAGAAGTTTCAAAGAATGCTTCTGTCTAGGTTTTATGTGAAGATATTTCCCTTTCCACCATAGGCCTCAAAGCGCTCCAAATGAACACTTGCAGATTCTACAAAAAGAGTGTTTCAAAGCTGCTCTTTCAAAAGAAGTGTTCAACTCTGTGAGTTGGATTCATACTTCACAAAGCAGTTTCACAGAACGTTTCTGTTTCGTTTTTATGGGAAGATATTCCCGTTTGCAACGAAAGCCTGAAAGGGCTCTAAGTATCCACTTGCAGATTCTGCCAAAACACACTTTCAAAACTGCTCTATCAAAAGGAAGGCTTATCTCTCCGAGTTGAATGCACACATCATAAAGAGGTTTCTGAGAATGCTTCTGCCTGGTTTATATGTGAAGATATTTCCTTTTCCACCATAGGCCTCAAAGCGCTCCAAACGAACACTTGCAGATTCTACAAAAAGAGTGTTTCAAAACTGCTCTTTCAAAGGAAGTGTTCAACTCTGTGAGTTGGATTCATACTACACAAAGCAGTTTCACCGAACTCTTCTGTTTAGTTTTTATGGGAAGATATTCCCGTTTCCAACGAAGGCCTGAAAGGGCTCCAAATATCCACTTGCAGATTCTGCAAAAACACAGGTTCAAAACTGCTCTATCAAAAGGAAGGCTTATCTCTCTGAGTTGAATGCACACATCATAAAGGGGTTTCTGAGAATGCTTCTGCCTTGTTTATATATGAAGATATTTCTTTTTCCACCATAGGCCTCAAATCGCTCCAAATGAACACTTGCAAATTCTACAAAAAGAGTGTTTCATAACTGCTCTAGCAAAGGAAAGGTTCACCTCTGTGAGTTGAACACACACATCACAAAGCAGTTTGTGAGAATGCTTCGGTTTAGTTTTTATGGGAAGATATTCCCGCTTCTAACAAAGGCCTGAAAGAGCTCCAAATATCCACTTGCAGATGCTGCAAAAAGACTCTTTCCAAACTGCTCCATGAAAAAGAAGGTTCAACTCTGTGAGTTGAATGCACACATCATAAAGAAGTTTCAAAGAATGCTTCTGTCTAGGTTTCATGTGAAGATATTTCTTTTTCCACCATAGGCCTCAAAGCGCTCCAAATGAACACTTGCAGATTCTACAAAAAGAGTGTTTCATAACTGCTCTAGCAAAGGAAATGTTCACCTCTGTGAGTTGAACACACACATCACAAAGCAGTTTGTGAGAATGCTTCTGTCCAGTTTTAATGGGAAGATATTCCCGCTTTTAACAAAGGCCTGAAAGAGCTCCAAATATCCACTTGCAGATGCTGCAAAAAGACTCTTTCCAAACTGCTCCATGAAAAGGAATGTTCAACTCTGTGAGTTGAATGCACACATCATAAAGAAGTTTCAAAGAATGCTTCTGTCTAGGTTTTATGTGAAGATATTTCCCTTTCCACCATAGGCCTCAAAGCGCTCCAAATGAACACTTGCAGATTCTACAAAAAGAGTGTTTCAAAGCTGCTCTTTCAAAAGAAGTGTTCAACTCTGTGAGTTGGATTCATACTTCACAAAGCAGTTTCACAGAACGTTTCTGTTTCGTTTTTATGGGAAGATATTCCCGTTTGCAACGAAAGCCTGAAAGGGCTCTAAGTATCCACTTGCAGATTCTGCCAAAACACACTTTCAAAACTGCTCTATCAAAAGGAAGGCTTATCTCTCCGAGTTGAATGCACACATCATAAAGAGGTTTCTGAGAATGCTTCTGCCTGGTTTATATGTGAAGATATTTCCTTTTCCACCATAGGCCTCAAAGCGCTCCAAACGAACACTTGCAGATTCTACAAAAAGAGTGTTTCAAAACTGCTCTTTCAAAGGAAGTGTTCAACTCTGTGAGTTGGATTCATACTACACAAAGCAGTTTCACAGAACTCTTCTGTTTAGTTTTTATGGGAAGATATTCCCGTTTCCAACGAAGGCCTGAAAGGGCTCCAAATATCCACTTGCAGATTCTGCAAAAACACAGGTTCAAAACTGCTCTATCAAAAGGAAGGCTTATCTCTCTGAGTTGAATGCACACATCATAAAGGGGTTTCTGAGAATGCTTCTGCCTTGTTTATATATGAAGATATTTCTTTTTCCACCATAGGCCTCAAAGCGCTCCAAATGAACACTTGCAAATTCTACAAAAAGAGTGTTTCATAACTGCTCTAGCAAAGGAAAGGTTCACCTCTGTGAGTTGAACACACACATCACAAAGCAGTTTGTGAGAATGCTTCGGTTTAGTTTTTATGGGAAGATATTCCCGCTTCTAACAAAGGCCTGAAAGAGCTCCAAATATCCACTTGCAGATGCTGCAAAAAGACTCTTTCCAAACTGCTCCATGAAAAAGAAGGTTCAACTCTGTGAGTTGAATGCACACATCATAAAGAAGTTTCAAAGAATGCTTCTGTCTAGGTTTTATGTGAAGATATTTCTTTTTCCACCATAGGCCTCAAAGCGCTCCAAATGAACACTTGCAGATTCTACAAAAAGAGTGTTTCATAACTGCTCTAGCAAAGGAAAGGTTCACCTCTGTGAGTTGAACACACACATCACAAAGCAGTTTGTGAGAATGCTTCTGTCCAGTTTTAATGGGAAGATATTCCCGCTTCTAACAAAGGCCTGAAAGAGCTCCAAATATCCACTTGCAGATGCTGCAAAAAGACTCTTTCCAAACTGCTCCATGAAAAGGAATGTTCAACTCTGTGAGTTGAATGCACACATCATAAAGAAGTTTCAAAGAATGCTTCTGTCTAGGTTTTATGTGAAGATATTTCCTTTTCCACCATAGGCCTCAAAGCGCTCCAAATGAACACTTGCAGATTCTACAAAAAGAGTGTTTCAAAGCTGCTCTTTCAAAAGAAGTGTTCAACTCTGTGAGTTGGATTCATACTTCACAAAGGAGTTTCACAGAACGCTTCTGTTTAGTTTTTATGGGAAGATATTCCCGTTTCCAACGAAGGCCTGAAAGGGCTGCAAATATACACTTGCAGATTCTGCAAAAACACAGTTGCAAAACTGCTCTATCAAAAGGAAGGCTTATCTCTCCGAGTTGAATGCACACATCATAAAGAGGTTTCTGAGAATGCTTCTGCCTGGATTATATTTGAAGATATTTCCTTTTCCACCATAGGCCTCAAAGCGCTCCAAACGAACACTTGCAGATTCTACAAAAAGAGTGTTTCAAAACTGCTCTTTGAAAGGAAGTGTTCAACTCTGTGAGTTGGATTCATACTACAAAAAGCAGTTTCACAGAACTCTTCTGTTTAGTTTTTAATGGAAGATATTCTCGTTTCCAACGAAGGCCTGAAAGGGCTCCAAATATCCACTTGCGGATTCTGCAAAAACACAGTTTCAAAACTGCTCTATCAAAAGGAAGGCTTATCTCTCTGAGTTGAATGCACACATCATAAAGAGCTTTCTGAGAATGCTTCTGCCTTGTTTATATATGAAGATATTTCTTTTTCCACCATAGGCCTCAAATCGCTCCAAATGAACACTTGCAGATTCTACAAAAAGAGTGTTTCATAACTGCTCTAGCAAAGGAAAGGTTCACCTCTGTGAGTTGAACACACACATCACAAAGCAGTTTGTGAGAATGCTTCTGTCCAGTTTTTATGGGAAGATATTCCCGCTTCTAACAAAGGCCTGAAAGAGCTCCAAATATCCACTTGCAGATGCTGCAAAAAGACTCTTTCCAAACTGCTCCATGAAAAGGAAGGTTCAACTCTGTGAGTTGAATGCACACATCATAAAGAAGTTTCAAAGAATGCTTCTGTCTAGGTATTATGTGACGATATTTCCTTTTCCACCATAGGCCTCAAAGCGCTCCAAATGAACACATGTAGATTCTACAAAAAGTGTGTTTCAAAGCTGCTCTTTCAAAAGAAGTGTTCAACTCTGTGAGTTGGATTCATACTTCACAAAGCAGTTTCATAGAACGTTTCTGTTTCGTTTTTATCAGAAGATATTCCCGTTTGCAACGAAGGCCTGAAAGGGCTCCAAGTATCCACTTGCAGATTCTGCCAAAACACAGTTTCAAAACTGCTCTATCAAAAGGAAGGCTTATCTCTCCGAGTTGAATGCACACATCATCAAGAGGTTTCTGAGAATGCTTCTACCTGGTTTATATGTGAAGATATTTCCTTTTCCACCATAGGCCTCAAAGCGCTCCAAACGAACACTTGCAGATTCTACAAAAAGAGTGTTTCAAAACTGCTCTTTCAAAAGAAGTGTTCAACTCTGTGAGTTGGATTCATACTACACAAAGCAGGTTCACAGAACTCTTCTGTTTAGTTTTTATGGGAAGATATTCCCGTTTCCAACGAAGGCCTGAAAGGGCTCCAAATATCCACTTGCAGATTCTGCAAAAACACAGGTTCAAAACTGCTCTATCAAAAGGAAGGCTTATCTCTCTGAGTTGAATGCACACATCATAAAGAGGTTTCTGAGAATGCTTCTGCCTTGTTTATATATGAAGATATTTCTTTTTCCACCATAGGCCTCAAAGCGCTCCAAATGAACACTTGCAGATTCTACAAAAAGAGTGTTTCATAACTGCTCTAGCAAAGGAAAGGTTCACCTCTGTGAGTTGAACACACACATCACAAAGCAGTTTGTGAGAATGCTTCGGTTTAGTTTTTATGGGAAGATATTCCCGCTTCTAACAAAGGCCTGAAAGAGCTCCAAATATCCACTTGCAGATGCTGCAAAAAGACTCTTTCCAAACTGCTCCATGAAAAAGAAGGTTCAACTCTGTGAGTTGAATGCACACATCATAAAGAAGTTTCAAAGAATGCTTCTGTCTAGGTTTTATGTGAAGATATTTCTTTTTCCACCATAGGCCTCAAATCGCTCCAAATGAACACTTGCAGATTCTACAAAAAGAGTGTTTCATAACTGCTCTAGCAAAGGAAAGGTTCACCTCTGTGAGTTGAACACACACATCACAAAGCAGTTTGTGAGAATGCTTCTGTCCAGTTTTAATGGGAAGATATTCCCGCTTCTAACAAAGGCCTGAAAGAGCTCCAAATATCCACTTGCAGATGCTTCAAAAAGACTCTTTCCAAACTGCTCCATGAAAAGGAATGTTCAACTCTGTGATTTGAATGCACACATCGTAAAGAAGTTTCAAAGAATGCTTCTGTCTAGGTTTTATGTGAAGATATTTCCCTTTCCACCATAGGCCTCAAAGCGCTCCAAATGAACACTTGCAGATTCTACAAAAAGAGTGTTTCAAAGCTGCTCTTTCAAAAGAAGTGTTCAACTCTGTGAGTTGGATTCATACTTCACAAAGCAGTTTCACAGAACGTTTCTGTTTCGTTTTTATGGGAAGATATTCCCGTTTGCAACGAAAGCCTGAAAGGGCTCTAAGTATCCACTTGCAGATTCTGCCAAAACACAGTTTCAAAACTGCTCTATCAAAAGGAAGGCTTATCTCTCCGAGTTGAATGCACACATCATAAAGAGGTTTCTGAGAATGCTTCTGCCTGGTTTATATGTGAAGATATTTCCTTTTCCACCATAGGCCTCAAAGCGCTCCAAACGAACACTTGCAGATTCTACAAAAAGAGTGTTTCAAAACTGCTCTTTCAAAGGAAGTGTTCAACTCTGTGAGTTGGATTCATACTACACAAAGCAGTTTCACAGAACTCTTCTGTTTAGTTTTTAATGGAAGATATTCCCGTTTCCAACGAAGGCCTGAAAGGGCTCCAAATATCCACTTGCAGATTCTGCAAAAACACAGTTTCAAAACTGCTCTATCAAAAGGAAGGCTTATCTCTCTGAGTTGAATGCACACATCATAAAGAGCTTTCTGAGAATGCTTCTGCCTTGTTTATATATGAAGATATTTCTTTTTCCACCATAGGCCTCAAATCGCTCCAAATGAACACTTGCAGATTCTACAAAAAGAGTGTTTCATAACTGCTCTAGCAAAGGAAAGGTTCACCTCTGTGAGTTGAACACACACATCACAAAGCAGTTTGTGAGAATGCTTCTGTCCAGTTTTTATGGGAAGATATTCCCGCTTCTAACAAAGGCCTGAAAGAGCTCCAAATATCCACTTGCAGATGCTGCAAAAAGACTCTTTCCAAACTGCTCCATGAAAAGGAAGGTTCAACTCTGTGAGTTGAATGCACACATCATAAAGAAGTTTCAAAGAATGCTTCTGTCTAGGTATTATGTGACGATATTTCCTTTTCCACCATAGGCCTCAAAGCGCTCCAAATGAACACATGTAGATTCTACAAAAAGAGTGTTTCAAAGCTGCTCTTTCAAAAGAAGTGTTCAACTCTGTGAGTTGGATTCATACTTCACAAAGCAGTTTCACAGAACGTTTCTGTTTCGTTTTTATCAGAAGATATTCCCGTTTGCAACGAAGGCCTGAAAGGGCTCCAAGTATCCACTTGCAGATTCTGCCAAAACACAGTTTCAAAACTGCTCTATCAAAAGGAAGGCTTATCTCTCCGAGTTGAATGCACACATCATAAAGAGGTTTCTGAGAATGCTTCTGCCTGGTTTATATGTGAAGATATTTCCTTTTCCACCATAGGCCTCAAAGCGCTCCAAACGAACACTTGCAGATTCTACAAAAAGAGTGTTTCAAAACTGCTCTTTCAAAAGAAGTGTTCAACTCTGTGAGTTGGATTCATACTACACAAAGCAGGTTCACAGAACTCTTCTGTTTAGTTTTTATGGGAAGATATTCCCGTTTCCAACGAAGGCCTGAAAGGGCTCCAAATATCCACTTGCAGATTCTGCAAAAACACAGGTTCAAAACTGCTCTATCAAAAGGAAGGCTTATCTCTCTGAGTTGAATGCACACATCATAAAGGGGTTTCTGAGAATGCTTCTGCCTTGTTTATATATGAAGATATTTCTTTTTCCACCATAAGCCTCAAAGCGCTCCAAATGAACACTTGCAAATTCTACAAAAAGAGTGTTTCATAACTGCTCTAGCAAAGGAAAGGTTCACCTCTGTGAGTTGAACACACACATCACAAAGCAGTTTGTGAGAATGCTTCGGTTTAGTTTTTATGGGAAGATATTCCCGCTTCTAACAAAGGCCTGAAAGAGCTCCAAATATCCACTTGCAGATGCTGCAAAAAGACTCTTTCCAAACTGCTCCATGAAAAAGAAAGTTCAACTCTGTGAGTTGAATGCACACATCATAAAGAAGTTTCAAAGAATGCTTCTGTCTAGGTTTTATGTGAAGATATTTCTTTTTCCACCATAGGCCTCAAAGCGCTCCAAATGAACACTTGCAGATTCTACAAAAAGAGTGTTTCATAACTGCTCTAGCAAAGGAAAGGTTCACCTCTGTGAGTTGAACACACACATCACAAAGCAGTTTGTGAGAATGCTTCTGTCCAGTTTTAATGGGAAGATATTCCCGCTTCTAACAAAGGCCTGAAAGAGCTCCAAATATCCACTTGCAGATGCTGCAAAAAGACTCTTTCCAAACTGCTCCATGAAAAGGAATGTTCAACTCTGTGAGTTGAATGCACACATCATAAAGAAGTTTCAAAGAATGCTTCTGTCTAGGTTTTATGTGAAGATATTTCCTTTTCCACCATAGGCCTCAAAGCGCTCCAAATGAACACTTGCAGATTCTACAAAAAGAGTGTTTCAAAGCTGCTCTTTCAAAAGAAGTGTTCAACTCTGTGAGTTGGATTCATACTTCACAAAGGAGTTTCACAGAACGCTTCTGTTTAGTTTTTATGGGAAGATATTCCCGTTTCCAACGAAGGCCTGAAAGGGCTCCAAATATACACTTGCAGATTCTGCAAAAACACAGTTGCAAAACTGCTCTATCAAAAGGAAGGCTTATCTCTCCGAGTTGAATGCACACATCATAAAGAGGTTTCTGAGAATGCTTCTGCCTGGATTATATTTGAAGATATTTCCTTTTCCACCATAGGCCTCAAAGCGCTCCAAACGAACACTTGCAGATTCTACAAAAAGAGTGTTTCAAAACTGCTGTTTGAAAGGAAGTGTTCAACTCTGTGAGTTGGATTCATACTACACAAAGCTGTTTCACAGAACTCTTCTGTTTAGTTTTTAATGGAAGATATTCCCGTTTCCAACGAAGGCCTGAAAGGGCTCCAAATATCCACTTGCAGATTCTGCAAAAACACAGTTTCAAAACTGCTCTATCAAAAGGAAGGCTTATCTCTCCGAGTTGAATGCACACATCATAAAGAGCTTTCTGAGAATGCTTCTGCCTTGTTTATATATGAAGATATTTCTTTTTCCACCATAGGCCTCAAATCGCTCCAAATGAACACTTGCAGATTCTACAAAAAGAGTGTTTCATAACTGCTCTAGCAAAGGAAAGGTTCACCTCTGTGAGTTGAACACACACATCACAAAGCAGTTTGTGAGAATGCTTCTGTCCAGTTTTTATGGGAAGATATTCCCGCTTCTAACAAAGGCCTGAAAGAGCTCCAAATATCCACTTGCAGATGCTGCAAAAAGACTCTTTCCAAACTGCTCCATGAAAAGGAAGGTTCAACTCTGTGAGTTGAATGCACACATCATAAAGAAGTTTCAAAGAATGCTTCTGTCTAGGTATTATGTGACGATATTTCCTTTTCCACCATAGGCCTCAAAGCGCTCCAAATGAACACATGTAGATTCTACAAAAAGAGTGTTTCAAAGCTGCTCTTTCAAAAGAAGTGTTCAACTCTGTGAGTTGGATTCATACTTCACAAAGCAGTTTCACAGAACGTTTCTGTTTCGTTTTTATCAGAAGATATTCCCGTTTGCAACGAAGGCCTGAAAGGGCTCCAAGTATCCACTTGCAGATTCTGCCAAAACACAGTTTCAAAACTGCTCTATCAAAAGGAAGGCTTATCTCTCCGAGTTGAATGCACACATCATAAAGAGGTTTCTGAGAATGCTTCTGCCTGGTTTATATGTGAAGATATTTCCTTTTCCACCATAGGCCTCAAAGCGCTCCAAACGAACACTTGCAGATTCTACAAAAAGAGTGTTTCAAAACTGCTCTTTCAAAAGAAGTGTTCAACTCTGTGAGTTGGATTCATACTACACAAAGCAGGTTCACAGAACTCTTCTGTTTAGTTTTTATGGGAAGATATTCCCGTTTCCAACGAAGGCCTGAAAGGGCTCCAAATATCCACTTGCAGATTCTGCAAAAACACAGGTTCAAAACTGCTCTATCAAAAGGAAGGCTTATCTCTCTGAGTTGAATGCACACATCATAAAGGGGTTTCTGAGAATGCTTCTGCCTTGTTTATATATGAAGATATTTCGTTTTCCACCATAGGCCTCAAAGCGCTCCAAATGAACACTTGCAGATTCTACAAAAAGAGTGTTTCATAACTGCTCTAGCAAAGGAAAGGTTCACCTCTGTGAGTTGAACACACACATCACAAAGCAGTTTGTGAGAATGCTTCGGTTTAGTTTTTATGGGAAGATATTCCCGCTTCTAACAAAGGCCTGAAAGAGCTCCAAATATCCACTTGCAGATGCTGCAAAAAGACTCTTTCCAAACTGCTCCATGAAAAAGAAGGTTCAACTCTGTGAGTTGAATGCACACATCATAAAGAAGTTTCAAAGAATGCTTCTGTCTAGGTTTTATGTGAAGATATTTCTTTTTCCACCATAGGCCTCAAATCGCTCCAAATGAACACTTGCAGATTCTACAAAAAGAGTGTTTCATAACTGCTCTAGCAAAGGAAAGGTTCACCTCTGTGAGTTGAACACACACATCACAAAGCAGTTTGTGAGAATGCTTCTGTCCAGTTTTAATGGGAAGATATTCCCGCTTCTAACAAAGGCCTGAAAGAGCTCCAAATATCCACTTGCAGATGCTGCAAAAAGACTCTTTCCAAACTGCTCCATGAAAAGGAATGTTCAACTCTGTGAGTTGAATGCACACATCGTAAAGAAGTTTCAAAGAATGCTTCTGTCTAGGTTTTATGTGAAGATATTTCCCTTTCCACCATAGGCCTCAAAGCGCTCCAAATGAACACTTGCAGATTCTACAAAAAGAGTGTTTCAAAGCTGCTCTTTCAAAAGAAGTGTTCAACTCTGTGAGTTGGATTCATACTTCACAAAGCAGTTTCACAGAACGTTTCTGTTTCGTTTTTATGGGAAGATATTCCCGTTTGCAACGAAAGCCTGAAAGGGCTCTAAGTATCCACTTGCAGATTCTGCCAAAACACACTTTCAAAACTGCTCTATCAAAAGGAAGGCTTATCTCTCCGAGTTGAATGCACACATCATAAAGAGGTTTCTGAGAATGCTTCTGCCTGGTTTATATGTGAAGATATTTCCTTTTCCACCATAGGCCTCAAAGCGCTCCAAACGAACACTTGCAGATTCTACAAAAAGAGTGTTTCAAAACTGCTCTTTCAAAAGAAGTGTTCTACTCTGTGAGTTGGATTCATACTACACAAAGCAGTTTCACAGAACTCTTCTGTTTAGTTTTTATGGGAAGATATTCCCGTTTCCAACGAAGGCCTGAAAGGGCTCCAAATATCCACTTGCAGATTCTGCAAAAACACAGTTTCAAAACTGCTCTATCAAAAGGAAGGCTTATCTCTCTGAGTTGAATGCACACATCATAAAGGGGTTTCTGAGAATGCTTCTGCCTTGTTTATATATGAAGATATTTCTTTTTCCACCATAGGCCTCAAATCGCTCCAAATGAACACTTGCAGATTCTACAAAAAGAGTGTTTCATAACTGCTCTAGCAAAGGAAAGGTTCACCTCTGTGAGTTGAACACACACATCACAAAGCAGTTTGTGAGAATGCTTCTGTCCAGTTTTTATGGGAAGATATTCCCGCTTCTAACAAAGGCCTGAAAGAGCTCCAAATATCCACTTGCAGATGCTGCAAAAAGACTCTTTCCAAACTGCTCCATGAAAAGGAAGGTTCAACTCTGTGAGTTGAATGCACACATCATAAAGAAGTTTCAAAGAATGCTTCTGTCTAGGTATTATGTGACGATATTTCCTTTTCCACCATAGGCCTCAAAGCGCTCCAAATGAACACATGTAGATTCTACAAAAAGAGTGTTTCAAAGCTGCTCTTTCAAAAGAAGTGTTCAACTCTGTGAGTTGGATTCATACTTCACAAAGCAGTTTCACAGAACGTTTCTGTTTCGTTTTTATCAGAAGATATTCCCGTTTGCAACGAAGGCCTGAAAGGGCTCCAAGTATCCACTTGCAGATTCTGCCAAAACACAGTTTCAAAACTGCTCTATCAAAAGGAAGGCTTATCTCTCCGAGTTGAATGCACACATCATAAAGAGGTTTCTGAGAATGCTTCTGCCTGGTTTATATGTGAAGATATTTCCTTTTCCACCATAGGCCTCAAAGCGCTCCAAACGAACACTGGCAGATTCTACAAAAAGAGTGTTTCAAAACTGCTCTTTCAAAAGAAGTGTTCAACTCTGTGAGTTGGATTCATACTACACAAAGCAGGTTCACAGAACTCTTCTGTTTAGTTTTTATGGGAAGATATTCCCGTTTCCAACGAAGGCCTGAAAGGGCTCCAAATATCCACTTGCAGATTCTGCAAAAACACAGGTTCAAAACTGCTCTATCAAAAGGAAGGCTTATCTCTCTGAGTTGAATGCACACATCATAAAGGGGTTTCTGAGAATGCTTCTGCCTTGTTTATATATGAAGATATTTCTTTTTCCACCATAAGCCTCAAAGCGCTCCAAATGAACACTTGCAAATTCTACAAAAAGAGTGTTTCATAACTGCTCTAGCAAAGGAAAGGTTCACCTCTGTGAGTTGAACACACACATCACAAAGCAGTTTGTGAGAATGCTTCGGTTTAGTTTTTATGGGAAGATATTCCCGCTTCTAACAAAGGCCTGAAAGAGCTCCAAATATCCACTTGCAGATGCTGCAAAAAGACTCTTTCCAAACTGCTCCATGAAAAAGAAGGTTCAACTCTGTGAGTTGAATGCACACATCATAAAGAAGTTTCAAAGAATGCTTCTGTCTAGGTTTTATGTGAAGATATTTCTTTTTCCACCATAGGCCTCAAAGCGCTCCAAATGAACACTTGCAGATTCTACAAAAAGAGTGTTTCATAACTGCTCTAGCAAAGGAAAGGTTCACCTCTGTGAGTTGAACACACACATCACAAAGCAGTTTGTGAGAATGCTTCTGTCCAGTTTTAATGGGAAGATATTCCCGCTTCTAACAAAGGCCTGAAAGAGCTCCAAATATCCACTTGCAGATGCTGCAAAAAGACTCTTTCCAAACTGCTCCATGAAAAGGAATGTTCAACTCTGTGAGTTGAATGCACACATCATAAAGAAGTTTCAAAGAATGCTTCTGTCTAGGTTTTATGTGAAGATATTTCCTTTTCCACCATAGGCCTCAAAGCGCTCCAAATGAACACTTGCAGATTCTACAAAAAGAGTGTTTCAAAGCTGCTCTTTCAAAAGAAGTGTTCAACTCTGTGAGTTGGATTCATACTTCACAAAGGAGTTTCACAGAACGCTTCTGTTTAGTTTTTATGGGAAGATATTCCCGTTTCCAACGAAGGCCTGAAAGGGCTCCAAATATACACTTGCAGATTCTGCAAAAACACAGTTGCAAAACTGCTCTATCAAAAGGAAGGCTTATCTCTCCGAGTTGAATGCACACATCATAAAGAGGTTTCTGAGAATGCTTCTGCCTGGATTATATTTGAAGATATTTCCTTTTCCACCATAGGCCTCAAAGCGCTCCAAACGAACACTTGCAGATTCTACAAAAAGAGTGTTTCAAAACTGCTCTTTGAAAGGAAGTGTTCAACTCTGTGAGTTGGATTCATACTACACAAAGCTGTTTCACAGAACTCTTCTGTTTAGTTTTTAATGGAAGATATTCCCGTTTCCAACGAAGGCCTGAAAGGGCTCCAAATATCCACTTGCAGATTCTGCAAAAACACAGTTTCAAAACTGCTCTATCAAAAGGAAGGCTTATCTCTCCGAGTTGAATGCACACATCATAAAGAGCTTTCTGAGAATGCTTCTGCCTTGTTTATATATGAAGATATTTCTTTTTCCACCATAGGCCTCAAATCGCTCCAAATGAACACTTGCAGATTCTACAAAAAGAGTGTTTCATAACTGCTCTAGCAAAGGAAAGGTTCACCTCTGTGAGTTGAACACACACATCACAAAGCAGTTTGTGAGAATGCTTCTGTCCAGTTTTTATGGGAAGATATTCCCGCTTCTAACAAAGGCCTGAAAGAGCTCCAAATATCCACTTGCAGATGCTGCAAAAAGACTCTTTCCAAACTGCTCCATGAAAAGGAAGGTTCAACTCTGTGAGTTGAATGCACACATCATAAAGAAGTTTCAAAGAATGCTTCTGTCTAGGTATTATGTGACGATATTTCCTTTTCCACCATAGGCCTCAAAGCGCTCCAAATGAACACATGTAGATTCTACAAAAAGAGTGTTTCAAAGCTGCTCTTTCAAAAGAAGTGTTCAACTCTGTGAGTTGGATTCATACTTCACAAAGCAGTTTCACAGAACGTTTCTGTTTCGTTTTTATCAGAAGATATTCCCGTTTGCAACGAAGGCCTGAAAGGGCTCCAAGTATCCACTTGCAGATTCTGCCAAAACACAGTTTCAAAACTGCTCTATCAAAAGGAAGGCTTATCTCTCCGAGTTGAATGCACACATCATAAAGAGGTTTCTGAGAATGCTTCTGCCTGGTTTATATGTGAAGATATTTCCTTTTCCACCATAGGCCTCAAAGCGCTCCAAACGAACACTTGCAGATTCTACAAAAAGAGTGTTTCAAAACTGCTCTTTCAAAAGAAGTGTTCAACTCTGTGAGTTGGATTCATACTACACAAAGCAGGTTCACAGAACTCTTCTGTTTAGTTTTTATGGGAAGATATTCCCGTTTCCAACGAAGGCTTGAAAGGGCTCCAAATATCCACTTGGAGATTCTGCAAAAACACAGGTTCAAAACTGCTCTATCAAAAGGAAGGCTTATCTCTCTGAGTTGAATGCACACATCATAAAGGGGTTTCTGAGAATGCTTCTGCCTTGTTTATATATGAAGATATTTCTTTTTCCACCATAGGCCTCAAAGCGCTCCAAATGAACACTTGCAGATTCTACAAAAAGAGTGTTTCATAACTGCTCTAGCAAAGGAAAGGTTCACCTCTGTGAGTTGAACACACACATCACAAAGCAGTTTGTGAGAATGCTTCGGTTTAGTTTTTATGGGAAGATATTCCCGCTTCTAACAAAGGCCTGAAAGAGCTCCAAATATCCACTTGCAGATGCTGCAAAAAGACTCTTTCCAAACTGCTCCATGAAAAAGAAGGTTCAACTCTGTGAGTTGAATGCACACATCATAAAGAAGTTTCAAAGAATGCTTCTGTCTAGGTTTTATGTGAAGATATTTCTTTTTCCACCATAGGCCTCAAATCGCTCCAAATGAACACTTGCAGATTCTACAAAAAGAGTGTTTCATAACTGCTCTAGCAAAGGAAAGGTTCACCTCTGTGAGTTGAACACACACATCACAAAGCAGTTTGTGAGAATGCTTCTGTCCAGTTTTAATGGGAAGATATTCCCGCTTCTAACAAAGGCCTGAAAGAGCTCCAAATATCCACTTGCAGATGCTGCAAAAAGACTCTTTCCAAACTGCTCCATGAAAAGGAATGTTCAACTCTGTGAGTTGAATGCACACATCGTAAAGAAGTTTCAAAGAATGCTTCTGTCTAGGTTTTATGTGAAGATATTTCCCTTTCCACCATAGGCCTCAAAGCGCTCCAAATGAACACTTGCAGATTCTACAAAAAGAGTGTTTCAAAGCTGCTCTTTCAAAAGAAGTGTTCAACTCTGTGAGTTGGATTCATACTTCACAAAGCAGTTTCACAGAACGTTTCTGTTTCGTTTTTATGGGAAGATATTCCCGTTTGCAACGAAAGCCTGAAAGGGCTCTAAGTATCCACTTGCAGATTCTGCCAAAACACACTTTCAAAACTGCTCTATCAAAAGGAAGGCTTATCTCTCCGAGTTGAATGCACACATCATAAAGAGGTTTCTGAGAATGCTTCTGCCTGGTTTATATGTGAAGATATTTCCTTTTCCACCATAGGCCTCAAAGCGCTCCAAACGAACACTTGCAGATTCTACAAAAAGAGTGTTTCAAAACTGCTCTTTCAAAGGAAGTGTTCAACTCTGTGAGTTGGATTCATACTACACAAAGCAGTTTCACAGAACTCTTCTGTTTAGTTTTTATGGGAAGATATTCCCGTTTCCAACGAAGGCCTGAAAGGGCTCCAAATATCCACTTGCAGATTCTGCAAAAACACAGGTTCAAAACTGCTCTATCAAAAGGAAGGCTTATCTCTCTGAGTTGAATGCACACATCATAAAGGGGTTTCTGAGAATGCTTCTGCCTTGTTTATATATGAAGATATTTCTTTTTCCACCATAGGCCTCAAAGCGCTCCAAATGAACACTTGCAAATTCTACAAAAAGAGTGTTTCATAACTGCTCTAGCAAAGGAAAGGTTCACCTCTGTGAGTTGAACACACACATCACAAAGCAGTTTGTGAGAATGCTTCGGTTTAGTTTTTATGGGAAGATATTCCCGCTTCTAACAAAGGCCTGAAAGAGCTCCAAATATCCACTTGCAGATGCTGCAAAAAGACTCTTTCCAAACTGCTCCATGAAAAAGAAGGTTCAACTCTGTGAGTTGAATGCACACATCATAAAGAAGTTTCAAAGAATGCTTCTGTCTAGGTTTTATGTGAAGATATTTCTTTTTCCACCATAGGCCTCAAAGCGCTCCAAATGAACACTTGCAGATTCTACAAAAAGAGTGTTTCATAACTGCTCTAGCAAAGTAAAGGTTCACCTCTGTGAGTTGAACACACACATCACAAAGCAGTTTGTGAGAATGCTTCTGTCCAGTTTTAATGGGAAGATATTCCCGCTTCTAACAAAGGCCTGAAAGAGCTCCAAATATCCACTTGCAGATGCTGCAAAAAGACTCTTTCCAAACTGCTCCATGAAAAGGAATGTTCAACTCTGTGAGTTGAATGCACACATCATAAAGAAGTTTCAAAGAATGCTTCTGTCTAGGTTTTATGTGAAGATATTTCCTTTTCCACCATAGGCCTCAAAGCGCTCCAAATGAACACTTGCAGATTCTACAAAAAGAGTGTTTCAAAGCTGCTCTTTCAAAAGAAGTGTTCAACTCTGTGAGTTGGATTCATACTTCACAAAGCAGTTTCACAGAACTCTTCTGTTTAGTTTTTAATGGAAGATATTCCCGTTTCCAACGAAGGCCTGAAAGGGCTCCAAATATCCACTTGCAGATTCTGCAAAAACACAGTTTCAAAACTGCTCTATCAAAAGGAAGGCTTATCTCTCTGAGTTGAATGCACACATCATAAAGAGCTTTCTGAGAATGCTTCTGCCTTGTTTATATATGAAGATATTTCTTTTTCCACCATAGGCCTCAAATCGCTCCAAATGAACACTTGCAGATTCTACAAAAAGAGTGTTTCATAACTGCTCTAGCAAAGGAAAGGTTCACCTCTGTGAGTTGAACACACACATCACAAAGCAGTTTGTGAGAATGCTTCTGTCCAGTTTTTATGGGAAGATATTCCCGCTTCTAACAAAGGCCTGAAAGAGCTCCAAATATCCACTTGCAGATGCTGCAAAAAGACTCTTTCCAAACTGCTCCATGAAAAGGAAAGTTCAACTCTGTGAGTTGAATGCACACATCATAAAGAAGTTTCAAAGAATGCTTCTGTCTAGGTATTATGTGACGATATTTCCTTTTCCACCATAGGCCTCAAAGCGCTCCAAATGAACACATGTAGATTCTACAAAAAGAGTGTTTAAAAGCTGCGCTTTCAAAAGAAGTGTTCAACTCTGTGAGTTGGATTCATACTTCACAAAGCAGTTTCACAGAACGTTTCTGTTTCGTTTTTATCGGAAGATATTCCCGTTTGCAACGAAGGCCTGAAAGGGCTCTAAGTATCCACTTGCAGATTCTGCCAAAACACAGTTTCAAAACTGTTCTATCAAAAGGAAGGCTTATCTCTCCGAGTTGAATGCACACATCATAAAGAGGTTTCTGAGAATGCTTCTGCCTGGTTTATATTTGAAGATATTTCCTTTTCCACCATAGGCCTCAAAGCGCTCCAAACGAACACTTGCAGATTCTACAAAAAGAGTGTTTCAAAACTGCTCTTTCAAAAGAAGTGTTCTACTCTGTGAGTTGGATTCATACTACACAAAGCAGTTTCACAGAACTCTTCTGTTTAGTTTTTATGGGAAGATATTCCCGTTTCCAACGAAGGCCTGAAAGGGCTCCAAATATCCACTTGCAGATTCTGCAAAAACACAGTTTCAAAACTGCTCTATCAAAAGGAAGGCTTATCTCTCTGAGTTGAATGCACACATCATAAAGAGCTTTCTGAGAATGCTTCTGCCTTGTTTATATATGAAGATATTTCTTTTTCCACCATAGGCCTCAAATCGCTCCAAATGAACACTTGCAGATTCTACAAAAAGAGTGTTTCATAACTGCTCTAGCAAAGGAAAGGTTCACCTCTGTGAGTTGAACACACACATCACAAAGCAGTTTGTGAGAATGCTTCTGTCCAGTTTTTATGGGAAGATATTCCTGCTTCTAACAAAGGCCTGAAAGAGCTCCAAATATCCACTTGCAGATGCTGCAAAAAGACTCTTTCCAAACTGCTCCATGAAAAGGAAGGTTCAACTCTGTGAGTTGAATGCACACATCATAAAGAAGTTTCAAAGAATGCTTCTGTCTAGGTATTATGTGACGATATTTCCTTTTCCACCATAGGCCTCAAAGCGCTCCAAATGAACACATGTAGATTCTACAAAAAGAGTGTTTCAATGCTGCTCTTTCAAAAGAAGTGTTCAACTCTGTGAGTTGGATTCATACTTCACAAAGCAGTTTCACAGAACGTTTCTGTTTCGTTTTTATCAGAAGATATTCCCGTTTGCAACGAAGGCCTGAAAGGGCTCCAAGTATCCACTTGCAGATTCTGCCAAAACACAGTTTCAAAACTGCTCTATCAAAAGGAAGGCTTATCTCTCCGAGTTGAATGCACACATCATAAAGAGGTTTCTGAGAATGCTTCTGCCTGGTTTATATGTGAAGATATTTCCTTTTCCACCATAGGCCTCAAAGCGCTCCAAACGAACACTTGCAGATTCTACAAAAAGAGTGTTTCAAAACTGCTCTTTCAAAAGAAGTGTTCAACTCTGTGAGTTGGATTCATACTACACAAAGCAGGTTCACAGAACTCTTCTGTTTAGTTTTTATGGGAAGATATTCCCGTTTCCAACGAAGGCCTGAAAGGGCTCCAAATATCCACTTGCAGATTCTGCAAAAACACAGGTTCAAAACTGCTCTATCAAAAGGAAGGCTTATCTCTCTGAGTTGAATGCACACATCATAAAGGGGTTTCTGAGAATGCTTCTGCCTTGTTTATATATGAAGATATTTCTTTTTCCACCATAGGCCTCAAAGCGCTCCAAATGAACACTTGCAGATTCTACAAAAAGAGTGTTTCATAACTGCTCTAGCAAAGGAAAGGTTCACCTCTGTGAGTTGAACACACACATCACAAAGCAGTTTGTGAGAATGCTTCGGTTTAGTTTTTATGGGAAGATATTCCCGCTTCTAACAAAGGCCTGAAAGAGCTCCAAATATCCACTTGCAGATGCTGCAAAAAGACTCTTTCCAAACTGCTCCATGAAAAAGAAGGTTCAACTCTGTGAGTTGAATGCACACATCATAAAGAAGTTTCAAAGAATGCTTCTGTCTAGGTTTTATGTGAAGATATTTCTTTTTCCACCATAGGCCTCAAATCGCTCCAAATGAACACTTGCAGATTCTACAAAAAGAGTGTTTCATAACTGCTCTAGCAAAGGAAAGGTTCACCTCTGTGAGTTGAACACACACATCACAAAGCAGTTTGTGAGAATGCTTCTGTCCAGTTTTAATGGGAAGATATTCCCGCTTCTAACAAAGGCCTGAAAGAGCTCCAAATATCCACTTGCAGATGCTGCAAAAAGACTCTTTCCAAACTGCTCCATGAAAAGGAATGTTCAACTCTGTGAGTTGAATGCACACATCATAAAGAAGTTTCAAAGAATGCTTCTGTCTAGGTTTTATGTGAAGATATTTCCCTTTCCACCATAGGCCTCAAAGCGCTCCAAATGAACACTTGCAGATTCTACAAAAAGAGTGTTTCAAAGCTGCTCTTTCAAAAGAAGTGTTCAACTCTGTGAGTTGGATTCATACTTCACAAAGTAGTTTCACAGAACGTTTCTGTTTCGCTTTTATGGGAAGATATTCCCGTTTGCAACGAAAGCCTGAAAGGGCTCTAAGTATCCACTTGCAGATTCTGCCAAAACACACTTTCAAAACTGCTCTATCAAAAGGAAGGCTTATCTCTCCGAGTTGAATGCACACATCATAAAGAGGTTTCTGAGAATGCTTCTGCCTGGTTTATATGTGAAGATATTTCCTTTTCCACCATAGGCCTCAAAGCGCTCCAAACGAACACTTGCAGATTCTACAAAAAGAGTGTTTCAAAACTGCTCTTTCAAAGGAAGTGTTCAACTCTGTGAGTTGGATTCGTACTACACAAAGCAGTTTCACAGAACTCTTCTGTTTAGTTTTTATGGGAAGATATTCCCGTTTCCAACGAAGGCCTGAAAGGGCTCCAAATATCCACTTGCAGATTCTGCAAAAACACAGGTTCAAAACTGCTCTATCAAAAGGAAGGCTTATCTCTCTGAGTTGAATGCACACATCATAAAGGGGTTTCTGAGAATGCTTCTGCCTTGTTTATATATGAAGATATTTCTTTTTCCACCATAGGCCTCAAAGCGCTCCAAATGAACACTTGCAAATTCTACAAAAAGAGTGTTTCATAACTGCTCTAGCAAAGGAAAGGTTCACCTCTGTGAGTTGAACACACACATCACAAAGCAGTTTGTGAGAATGCTTCGGTTTAGTTTTTATGGGAAGATATTCCCGCTTCTAACAAAGGCCTGAAAGAGCTCCAAATATCCACTTGCAGATGCTGCAAAAAGACTCTTTCCAAACTGCTCCATGAAAAAGAAGGTTCAACTCTGTGAGTTGAATGCACACATCATAAAGAAGTTTCAAAGAATGCTTCTGTCTAGGTTTTATGTGAAGATATTTCTTTTTCCACCATAGGCCTCAAAGCGCTCCAAATGAACACTTGCAGATTCTACAAAAAGAGTGTTTCATAACTGCTCTAGCAAAGGAAAGGTTCACCTCTGTGAGTTGAACACACACATCACAAAGCAGTTTGTGAGAATGCTTCGGTTTAGTTTCTATGGGAAGATATTCCCGCTTCTAACAAAGGCCTGAAAGAGCTCCAAATATCCCCTTGCAGATGCTGCAAAAAGACTCTTTCCAAACTGCTCCATGAAAAAGAAGGTTCAACTCTGTGAGTTGAATGCACACATCATAAAGAAGTTTCAAAGAATGCTTCTGTCTAGGTTTTATGTGAAGATATTTCTTTTTCCACCATAGTCCTCAAATCGCTCCAAATGAACACTTGCAGATTCTACAAAAAGAGTGTTTCATAACTGCTCTAGCAAAGGAAAGGTTCACCTCTGTGAGTTGAACACACACATCACAAAGCAGTTTGTGAGAATGCTTCGGTTTAGTTTTTATGGGAAGATATTCCCGCTTCTAACAAAGGCCTGAAAGAGCTCCAAATATCCACTTGCAGATGCTGCAAAAAGACTCTTTCCAAACTGCTCCATGAAAAAGAAGGTTCAACTCTGTGAGTTGAATGCACACATCATAAAGAAGTTTCAAAGAATGCTTCTGTCTAGGTTTTATGTGAAGATATTTCTTTTTCCACCATAGGAATCAAATCGCTCCAAATGAACACTTGCAGATTCTACAAAAAGAGTGTTTCATAACTGCTCTAGCAAAGGAAAGGTTCACCTCTGTGAGTTGAACACACACATCACAAAGCAGTTTGTGAGAATGCTTCTGTCCAGTTTTAATGGGAAGATATTCCCGCTTCTAACAAAGGCCTGAAAGAGCTCCAAATATCCACTTGCAGATGCTGCAAAAAGACTCTTTCCAAACTGCTCCATGAAAAGGAAGGTTCAACTCTGTGATTTGAATGCACACATCGTAAAGAAGTTTCAAAGAATGCTTCTGTCTAGGTTTTATGTGAAGATATTTCCCTTTCCACCATAGGCCTCAAAGCGCTCCAAATGAACACTTGCAGATTCTACAAAAAGAGTGTTTCAAAGCTGCTCTTTCAAAAGAAGTGTTCAACTCTGTGAGTTGGATTCATACTTCACAAAGCAGTTTCACAGAACGTTTCTGTTTCGTTTTTATGGGAAGATATTCCCGTTTGCAACGAAAGCCTGAAAGGGCTCTAAGTATCCACTTGCAGATTCTGCCAAAACACACTTTCAAAACTGCTCTATCAAAAGGAAGGCTTATCTCTCCGAGTTGAATGCACACATCATAAAGAGGTTTCTGAGAATGCTTCTGCCTGGTTTATATGTGAAGATATTTCCTTTTCCACCATAGGCCTCAAAGCGCTCCAAACGAACACTTGCAGATTCTACAAAAAGAGTGTTTCAAAACTGCTCTTTCAAAGGAAGTGTTCAACTCTGTGAGTTGGATTCATACTACACAAAGCAGTTTCACAGAACTCTTCTGTTTAGTTTTTAATGGAAGATATTCCCGTTTCCAACGAAGGCCTGAAAGGGCTCCAAATATCCACTTGCAGATTCTGCAAAAACACAGTTTCAAAACTGCTCTATCAAAAGGAAGGCTTATCTCTCTGAGTTGAATGCACACATCATAAAGAGCTTTCTGAGAATGCTTCTGCCTTGTTTATATATGAAGATATTTCTTTTTCCACCATAGGCCTCAAATCGCTCCAAATGAACACTTGCAGATTCTACAAAAAGAGTGTTTCATAACTGCTCTAGCAAAGGAAAGGTTCACCTCTGTGAGTTGAACACACACATCACAAAGCAGTTTGTGAGAATGCTTCTGTCCAGTTTTTATGGGAAGATATTCCCGCTTCTAACAAAGGCCTGAAAGAGCTCCAAATATCCACTTGCAGATGCTGCAAAAAGACTCTTTCCAAACTGCTCCATGAAAAGGAAGGTTCAACTCTGTGAGTTGAATGCACACATCATAAAGAAGTTTCAAAGAATGCTTCTGTCTAGGTATTATGTGACGATATTTCCTTTTCCACCATAGGCCTCAAAGCGCTCCAAATGAACACATGTAGATTCTACAAAAAGAGTGTTTCAAAGCTGCTCTTTCAAAAGAAGTGTTCAACTCTGTGAGTTGGATTCATACTTCACAAAGCAGTTTCACAGAACGTTTCTGTTTCGTTTTTATCAGAAGATATTCCCGTTTGCAACGAAGGCCTGAAAGGGCTCCAAGTATCCACTTGCAGATTCTGCCAAAACACAGTTTCAAAACTGCTCTATCAAAAGGAAGGCTTATCTCTCCGAGTTGAATGCACACATCATAAAGAGGTTTCTGAGAATGCTTCTGCCTGGTTTATATGTGAAGATATTTCCTTTTCCACCATAGGCCTCAAAGCGCTCCAAACGAACACTTGCAGATTCTACAAAAAGAGTGTTTCAAAACTGCTCTTTCAAAAGAAGTGTTCAACTCTGTGAGTTGGATTCATACTACACAAAGCAGGTTCACAGAACTCTTCTGTTTAGTTTTTATGGGAAGATATTCCCGTTTCCAACGAAGGCTTGAAAGGGCTCCAAATATCCACTTGGAGATTCTGCAAAAACACAGGTTCAAAACTGCTCTATCAAAAGGAAGGCTTATCTCTCTGAGTTGAATGCACACATCATAAAGGGGTTTCTGAGAATGCTTCTGCCTTGTTTATATATGAAGATATTTCGTTTTCCACCATAGGCCTCAAAGCGCTCCAAATGAACACTTGCAGATTCTACAAAAAGAGTGTTTCATAACTGCTCTAGCAAAGGAAAGGTTCACCTCTGTGAGTTGAACACACACATCACAAAGCAGTTTGTGAGAATGCTTCGGTTTAGTTTTTATGGGAAGATATTCCCGCTTCTAACAAAGGCCTGAAAGAGCTCCAAATATCCACTTGCAGATGCTGCAAAAAGACTCTTTCCAAACTGCTCCATGAAAAAGAAGGTTCAACTCTGTGAGTTGAATGCACACATCATAAAGAAGTTTCAAAGAATGCTTCTGTCTAGGTTTTATGTGAAGATATTTCTTTTTCCACCATAGGCCTCAAAGCGCTCCAAATGAACACTTGCAGATTCTACAAAAAGAGTGTTTCATAACTGCTCTAGCAAAGGAAAGGTTCACCTCTGTGAGTTGAACACACACATCACAAAGCAGTTTGTGAGAATGCTTCTGTCCAGTTTTAATGGGAAGATATTCCCGCTTCTAACAAAGGCCTGAAAGAGCTCCAAATATCCACTTGCAGATGCTGCAAAAAGACTCTTTCCAAACTGCTCCATGAAAAGGAATGTTCAACTCTGTGATTTGAATGCACACATCGTAAAGAAGTTTCAAAGAATGCTTCTGTCTAGGTTTTATGTGAAGATATTTCCCTTTCCACCATAGGCCTCAAAGCGCTCCAAATGAACACTTGCAGATTCTACAAAAAGAGTGTTTCAAAGCTGCTCTTTCAAAAGAAGTGTTCAACTCTGTGAGTTGGATTCATACTTCACAAAGCAGTTTCACAGAACGTTTCTGTTTCGTTTTTATGGGAAGATATTCCCGTTTGCAACGAAAGCCTGAAAGGGCTCTAAGTATCCACTTGCAGATTCTGCCAAAACACACTTTCAAAACTGCTCTATCAAAAGGAAGGCTTATCTCTCCGAGTTGAATGCACACATCATAAAGAGGTTTCTGAGAATGCTTCTGCCTGGTTTATATGTGAAGATATTTCCTTTTCCACCATAGGCCTCAAAGCGCTCCAAACGAACACTTGCAGATTCTACAAAAAGAGTGTTTCAAAACTGCTCTTTCAAAGGAAGTGTTCAACTCTGTGAGTTGGATTCATACTACACAAAGCAGTTTCACAGAACTCTTCTGTTTAGTTTTTATGGGAAGATATTCCCTTTTCCAACGAAGGCCTGAAAGGGCTCCAAATATCCACTTGCAGATTCTGCAAAAACACAGGTTCAAAACTGCTCTATCAAAAGGAAGGCTTATCTCTCTGAGTTGAATGCACACATCATAAAGAGGTTTCTGAGAATGCTTCTGCCTTGTTTATATATGAAGATATTTCTTTTTCCACCATAGGCCTCAAAGCGCTCCAAATGAACACTTGCAAATTCTACAAAAAGAGTGTTTCATAACTGCTCTAGCAAAGGAAAGGTTCACCTCTGTGAGTTGAACACACACATCACAAAGCAGTTTGTGAGAATGCTTCGGTTTAGTTTTTATGGGAAGATATTCCCGCTTCTAACAAAGGCCTGAAAGAGCTCCAAATATCCACTTGCAGATGCTGCAAAAAGACTCTTTCCAAACTGCTCCATGAAAAAGAAGGTTCAACTCTGTGAGTTGAATGCACACATCATAAAGAAGTTTCAAAGAATGCTTCTGTCTAGGTTTTATGTGAAGATATTTCTTTTTCCACCATAGGCCTCAAAGCGCTCCAAATGAACACTTGCAGATTCTACAAAAAGAGTGTTTCAAAGCTGCTCTTTCAAAAGAAGTGTTCAACTCTGTGAGTTGGATTCATACTTCACAAAGCAGTTTCACAGAACGTTTCTGTTTCGTTTTTATCAGAAGATATTCCCGTTTGCAACGAAGGCCTGAAAGGGCTCCAAGTATCCACTTGCAGATTCTGCCAAAACACAGTTTCAAAACTGCTCTATCAAAAGGAAGGCTTATCTCTCCGAGTTGAATGCACACATCATAAAGAGGTTTCTGAGAATGCTTCTGCCTGGTTTATATGTGAAGATATTTCCTTTTCCACCATAGGCCTCAAAGCGCTCCAAACGAACACTTGCAGATTCTACAAAAAGAGTGTTTCAAAACTGCTCTTTCAAAAGAAGTGGTCAACTCTGTGAGTTGGATTCATACTACACAAAGCAGGTTCACAGAACTCTTCTGTTTAGTTTTTATGGGAAGATATTCCCGTTTCCAACGAAGGCCTGAAAGGGCTCCAAATATCCACTTGCAGATTCTGCAAAAACACAGGTTCAAAACTGCTCTATCAAAAGGAAGGCTTATCTCTCTGAGTTGAATGCACACATCATAAAGGGGTTTCTGAGAATGCTTCTGCCTTGTTTATATATGAAGATATTTCTTTTTCCACCATAGGCCTCAAAGCGCTCCAAATGAACACTTGCAAATTCTACAAAAAGAGTGTTTCATAACTGCTCTAGCAAAGGAAAGGTTCACCTCTGTGAGTTGAACACACACATCACAAAGCAGTTTGTGAGAATGCTTCGGTTTAGTTTTTATGGGAAGATATTCCCGCTTCTAACAAAGGCCTGAAAGAGCTCCAAATATCCACTTGCAGATGCTGCAAAAAGACTCTTTCCAAACTGCTCCATGAAAAAGAAGGTTCAACTCTGTGAGTTGAATGCACACATCATAAAGAAGTTTCAAAGAATGCTTCTGTCTAGGTTTTATGTGAAGATATTTCTTTTTCCACCATAGGCCTCAAAGCGCTCCAAATGAACACTTGCAGATTCTACAAAAAGAGTGTTTCATAACTGCTCTAGCAAAGGAAAGGTTCACCTCTGTGAGTTGTACACACACATCACAAAGCAGTTTGTGAGAATGCTTCTGTCCAGTTTTAATGGGAAGATATTCCCGCTTCTAACAAAGGCCTGAAAGAGCTCCAAATATCCACTTGCAGATGCTGCAAAAAGACTCTTTCCAAACTGCTCCATGAAAAGGAATGTTCAACTCTGTGAGTTGAATGCACACATCATAAAGAAGTTTCAAAGAATGCTTCTGTCTAGGTTTTATGTGAAGATATTTCCTTTTCCACCATAGGCCTCAAAGCGCTCCAAATGAACACTTGCAGATTCTACAAAAAGAGTGTTTCAAAGCTGCTCTTTCAAAAGAAGTGTTCAACTCTGTGAGTTGGATTCATACTTCACAAAGGAGTTTCACAGAACGCTTCTGTTTAGTTTTTATGGGAAGATATTCCCGTTTGCAACGAAGGCCTGAAAGGGCTCCAAATATACACTTGCAGATTCTGCAAAAACACAGTTTCAAAACTGCTCTATCAAAAGGAAGGCTTATCTCTCCGAGTTGAATGCACACATCATAAAGAGGTTTCTGAGAATGCTTCTGCCTGGTTTATATGTGAAGATATTTCCTTTTCCACCATAGGCCTCAAAGCGCTCCAAACGAACACTTGCAGATTCTACAAAAAGAGTGTTTCAAAACTGCTCTTTCAAAAGAAGTGTTCAACTCTGTGAGTTGGATTCATACTACACAAAGCAGTTTCACAGAACTCTTCTGTTTAGTTTTTATGGGAAGATATTCCCGTTTCCAACGAAGGCCTGAAAGGGCTCCAAATATCCACTTGCAGATTCTGCAAAAACACAGTTTCAAAACTGCTCTATCAAAAGGAAGGCTTATCTCTCTGAGTTGAATGCACACATCATAAAGAGCTTTCTGAGAATGCTTCTGCCTTGTTTATATATGAAGATATTTCTTTTTCCACCATAGGCCTCAAATCGCTCCAAATGAACACTTGCAGATTCTACAAAAAGAGTGTTTCATAACTGCTCTAGCAAAGGAAAGGTTCACCTCTGTGAGTTGAACACACACATCACAAAGCAGTTTGTGAGAATGCTTCTGTCCAGTTTTTATGGGAAGATATTCCCGCTTCTAACAAAGGCCTGAAAGAGCTCCAAATATCCACTTGCAGATGCTGCAAAAAGACTCTTTCCAAACTGCTCCATGAAAAGGAAGGTTCAACTCTGTGAGTTGAATGCACACATCATAAAGAAGTTTCAAAGAATGCTTCTGTCTAGGTATTATGTGACGATATTTCCTTTTCCACCATAGGCCTCAAAGCGCTCCAAATGAACACATGTAGATTCTACAAAAAGAGTGTTTCAAAGCTGCTCTTTCAAAAGAAGTGTTCAACTCTGTGAGTTGGATTCATACTTCACAAAGCAGTTTCACAGAACGTTTCTGTTTCGTTTTTATCAGAAGATATTCCCGTTTGCAACGAAGGCCTGAAAGGGCTCCAAGTATCCACTTGCAGATTCTGCCAAAACACAGTTTCCAATCTGCTCTATCAAAAGGAAGACTTATCTCTCCGAGTTGAATGCACACATCATAAAGAGGTTTCTGAGAATGCTTCTGCCTGGTTTATATGTGAAGATATTTCCTTTTCCACCATAGGCCTCAAAGCGCTCCAAACGAACACTTGCAGATTCTACAAAAAGAGTGTTTCAAAACTGCTCTTTCAAAAGAAGTGTTCAACTCTGTGAGTTGGATTCATACTACACAAAGCAGTTTCACAGAACTCTTCTGTTTAGTTTTTATGGGAAGATATTCCCGTTTCCAACGAAGGCCTGAAAGGGCTCCAAATATCCACTTGCAGATTCTGCAAAAACACAGGTTCAAAACTGCTCTATCAAAAGGAAGGCTTATCTCTCTGAGTTGAATGCACACATCATAAAGGGGTTTCTGAGAATGCTTCTGCCTTGTTTATATATGAAGATATTTCTTTTTCCACCATAGGCCTCAAAGCGCTCCAAATGAACACTTGCAGATTCTACAAAAAGAGTGTTTCATAACTGCTCTAGCAAAGGAAAGGTTCACCTCTGTGAGTTGAACACACACATCACAAAGCAGTTTGTGAGAATGCTTCGGTTTAGTTTTTATGGGAAGATATTCCCGCTTCTAACAAAGGCCTGAAAGAGCTCCAAATATCCACTTGCAGATGCTGCAAAAAGACTCTTTCCAAACTGCTCCATGAAAAAGAAGGTTCAACTCTGTGAGTTGAATGCACACATCATAAAGAAGTTTCAAAGAATGCTTCTGTCTAGGTTTTATGTGAAGATATTTCTTTTTCCACCATAGGCCTCAAAGCGCTCCAAATGAACACTTGCAGATTCTACAAAAAGAGTGTTTCATAACTGCTCTAGCAAAGGAAAGTTTCACCTCTGTGAGTTGAACACACACATCACAAAGCAGTTTGTGAGAATGCTTCTGTCCAGTTTTAATGGGAAGATATTCCCGCTTCTAACAAAGGCCTGAAAGAGCTCCAAATATCCTCTTGCAGATGCTGCAAAAAGACTCTTTCCAAACTGCTCCATGAAAAGGAATGTTCAACTCTGTGAGTTGAATGCACACATCATAAAGAAGTTTCAAAGAATGCTTCTGTCTAGGTTTTATGTGAAGATATTTCCTTTTCCACCATAGGCCTCAAAGCGCTCCAAATGAACACTTGCAGATTCTACAAAAAGAGTGTTTCAAAGCTGCTCTTTCAAAAGAAGTGTTCAACTCTGTGAGTTGGATTCATACTTCACAAAGGAGTTTCACAGAACGCTTCTGTTTCGTTTTTATGGGAAGATATTCCCGTTTCCAACGAAGGCCTGAAAGGGCTGCAAATATACACTTGCAGATTCTGCAAAAACACAGTTGCAAAACTGCTCTATCAAAAGGAAGGCTTATCTCTCTGAGTTGAATGCACACATCATAAAGGGGTTTCTGAGAATGCTTCTGCCTTGTTTATATATGAAGATATTTCTTTTTCCACCATAGGCCTCAAAGCGCTCCAAATGAACACTTGCAGATTCTACAAAAAGAGTGTTTCATAACTGCTCTAGCAAAGGAAAGTTTCACCTCTGTGAGTTGAACACACACATCACAAAGCAGTTTGTGAGAATGCTTCGGTTTAGTTTTTATGGGAAGATATTCCCGCTTCTAACAAAGGCCTGAAAGAGCTCCAAATATCCACTTGCAGATGCTGCAAAAAGACTCTTTCCAAACTGCTCCATGAAAAAGAAGGTTCAACTCTGTGAGTTGAATGCACACATCATAAAGAAGTTTCAAAGAATGCTTCTGTCTAGGTTTTATGTGAAGATATTTCTTTTTCCACCATAGGCCTCAAATCGCTCCAAATGAACACTTGCAGATTCTACAAAAAGAGTGTTTCATAACTGCTCTAGCAAAGGAAAGGTTCACCTCTGTGAGTTGAACACACACATCACAAAGCAGTTTGTGAGAATGCTTCTGTCCAGTTTTAATGGGAAGATATTCCCGCTTCTAACAAAGGCCTGAAAGAGCTCCAAATATCCACTTGCAGATGCTGCAAAAAGACTCTTTCCAAACTGCTCCATGAAAAGGAATGTTCAACTCTGTGAGTTGAATGCACACATCGTAAAGAAGTTTCAAAGAATGCTTCTGTCTAGGTTTTATGTGAAGATATTTCCCTTTCCACCATAGGCCTCAAAGCGCTCCAAATGAACACTTGCAGATTCTACAAAAAGAGTGTTTCAGAGCTGCTCTTTCAAAAGAAGTGTTCAACTCTGTGAGTTGGATTCATACTACACAAAGCAGTTTCACAGAACTCTTCTGTTTAGTTTTTATGGGAAGATATTCCCGTTTCCAACGAAGGCCTGAAAGGGCTCCAAATATCCACTTGCAGATTCTGCAAAAACACAGGTTCAAACTGCTCTATCAAAAGGAAGGCTTATCTCTCTGAGTTGAATGCACACATCATAAAGGGGTTTCTGAGAATGCTTCTGCCTTGTTTATATATGAAGATATTTTTTTTTCCACCATAGGCCTCAAAGCGCTCCAAATGAACACTTGCAGATTCTACAAAAAGAGTGTTTCATAACTGCTCTAGCAAAGGAAAGGTTCACCTCTGTGAGTTGAGCACACACATCACAAAGCAGTTTGTGAGAATGCTTCGGTTTAGTTTTTATGGGAAGATATTCCCGCTTCTAACAAAGGCCTGAAAGAGCTCCAAATATCCACTTGCAGATGCTGCAAAAAGACTCTTTCCAAACTGCTCCATGAAAAAGAAGGTTCAACTCTGTGAGTTGAATGCACACATCATAAAGAAGTTTCAAAGAATGCTTCTGTCTAGGTTTTATGTGAAGATATTTCTTTTTCCACCATAGGCCTCAAATCGCTCCAAATGAACACTTGCAGATTCTACAAAAAGAGTGTTTCATAACTGCTCTAGCAAAGGAAAGGTTCACCTCTGTGAGTTGAACACACACATCACAAAGCAGTTTGTGAGAATGCTTCTGTCCAGTTTTAATGGGAAGATATTCCCGCTTCTAACAAAGGCCTGAAAGAGCTCCAAATATCCACTTGCAGATGCTGCAAAAAGACTCTTTCCAAACTGCTCCATGAAAAGGAATGTTCAACTCTGTGAGTTGAATGCACACATCGTAAAGAAGTTTCAAAGAATGCTTCTGTCTAGGTTTTATGTGAAGATATTTCCCTTTCCACCATAGGCCTCAAAGCGCTCCAAATGAACACTTGCAGATTCTACAAAAAGAGTGTTTCAGAGCTGCTCTTTCAAAAGAAGTGTTCAACTCTGTGAGTTGGATTCATACTACACAAAGCAGTTTCACAGAACTCTTCTGTTTAGTTTTTATGGGAAGATATTCCCGTTTCCAACGAAGGCCTGAAAGGGCTCCAAATATCCACTTGCAGATTCTGCAAAAACACAGGTTCAAACTGCTCTATCAAAAGGAAGGCTTATCTCTCTGAGTTGAATGCACACATCATAAAGGGGTTTCTGAGAATGCTTCTGCCTTGTTTATATATGAAGATATTTTTTTTTCCACCATAGGCCTCAAAGCGCTCCAAATGAACACTTGCAGATTCTACAAAAAGAGTGTTTCATAACTGCTCTAGCAAAGGAAAGGTTCACCTCTGTGAGTTGAGCACACACATCACAAAGCAGTTTGTGAGAATGCTTCGGTTTAGTTTTTATGGGAAGATATTCCCGCTTCTAACAAAGGCCTGAAAGAGCTCCAAATATCCACTTGCAGATGCTGCAAAAAGACTCTTTCCAAACTGCTCCATGAAAAAGAAGGTTCAACTCTGTGATTGAATGCACACATCATAAAGAAGTTTCAAAGAATGCTTCTGTCTAGGTTTTCTGTGAAGATATTTCTTTTTCCACCATAGGCCTCAAAGCGCTCCAAATGAACACTTGCAGATTCTACAAAAAGAGTGTTTCATAACTGCTCTAGCAAAGGAAAGGTTCACCTCTGTGAGTTGAACACACACATCACAAAGCAGTTTGTGAGAATGCTTCTGTCCAGTTTTAATTGGAAGATATTCCCGCTTCTAACAAAGGCCTGAAAGAGCTGCAAATATCCACTTGCAGATGCTGCAAAAAGACTCTTTCCAAACTGCTCCATGAAAAGCAATGTTCAACTCTGTGAGTTGAATGCACACATCATAAAGAAGTTTCAAAGAATGCTTCTGTCTAGGTTTTATGTGAAGATATTTCCTTTTCCACCATAGGCCTCAAAGCGCTCCAAATGAACACTTGCAGATTCTACAAAAAGAGTGTTTCAAAGCTGCTCTTTCAAAAGAAGTGTTCAAGTCTGTGAGTTGGATTCATACTTCACAAAGGAGTTTCACAGAACGCTTCTGTTTAGTTTTTATGGGAAGATATTCCCGTTTCCAACGAAGGCCTGAAAGGGCTCCAAATATACACTTGCAGATTCTGCAAAAACACAGTTGCAAAACTGCTCTATCAAAAGGAAGGCTTATCTCTCCGAGTTGAATGCACACATCATAAAGAGGTTTCTGAGAATGCTTCTGCCTGGATTATATTTGAAGATATTTCCTTTTCCACCATAGGCCTCAAAGCGCTCCAAACGAACACTTGCAGATTCTACAAAAAGAGTGTTTCAAAACTGCTCTTTGAAAGGAAGTGTTCAACTCTGTGAGTTGGATTCATACTACACAAAGCAGGTTCACAGAACTCTTCTGTTTAGTTTTTAATGGAAGATATTCCCGTTTCCAACGAAGGCCTGAAAGGGCTCCAAATATCCACTTGCAGATTCTGCAAAAACACAGTTTCAAAACTGCTCTATCAAAAGGAAGGCTTATCTCTCTGAGTTGAATGCACACATCATAAAGAGCTTTCTGAGAATGCTTCTGCCTTGTTTATATAGGAAGATATTTCTTTTTCCACCATAGGCCTCAAATCGCTCCAAATGAACACTTGCAGATTCTACAAAAAGAGTGTTTCATAACTGCTCTAGCAAAGGAAAGGTTCACCTCCGTGAGTTGAACACACACATCACAAAGCAGTTTGTGAGAATGCTTCTGTCCAGTTTTTATGGGAAGATATTCCCGCTTCTAACAAAGGCCTGAAAGAGCTCCAAATATCCACTTGCAGATGCTGCAAAAAGACTCTTTCCAAACTGCTCCATGAAAAGGAATGTTCAACTCTGTGAGTTGAATGCACACATCATAAAGAAGTTTCAAAGAATGCTTCTGTCTAGGTATTATGTGACGATATTTCCTTTTCCACCATAGGCCTCAAAGCGCTCCAAATGAACACATGTAGATTCTACAAAAAGAGTGTTTCAAAGCTGCTCTTTCAAAAGAAGTGTTCAACTCTGTGAGTTGGATTCATACTTCACAAAGCAGTTTCACAGAACGTTTCTGTTTCGTTTTTATCAGAAGATATTCCCGTTTGCAACGAAGGCCTGAAAGGGCTCCAAGTATCCAGTTGCAGATTCTGCCAAAACACAGTTTCAAAACTGCTCTATCAAAAGGAAGGCTTATCTCTCCGAGTTGAATGCACACATCATAAAGAGGTTTCTGAGAATGCTTCTGCCTGGTTTATATGTGAAGATATTTCCTTTTCCACCATAGGCCTCAAAGCGCTCCAAACGAACACTTGCAGATTCTACAAAAAGAGTGTTTCAAAACTGCTCTTTCAAAAGAAGTGTTCAACTCTGTGAGTTGGATTCATACTACACAAAGCAGTTTCACAGAACTCTTCTGTTTAGTTTTTATGGGAAGATATTCCCGTTTCCAACGAAGGCCTGAAAGGGCTCCAAATATCCACTTGCAGATTCTGCAAAAACACAGGTTCAAAACTGCTCTATCAAAAGGAAGGCTTATCTCTCTGAGTTGAATGCACACATCATAAAGGGGTTTCTGAGAATGCTTCTGCCTTGTTTATATATGAAGATATTTCTTTTTCCACCGTAGGCCTCAAAGCGCTCCAAATGAACACTTGCAGATTCTACAAAAAGAGTGTTTCATAACTGCTCTAGCAAAGGAAAGGTTCACCTCTGTGAGTTGAACACACACATCACAAAGCAGTTTGTGAGAATGCTTCGGTTTAGTTTTTATGGGAAGATATTCCCGCTTCTAAGAAAGGCCTGAAAGAGCTCCAAATATCCACTTGCAGATGCTGCAAAAAGACTCTTTCCAAACTGCTCCATGAAAAAGAAGGTTCAACTCTGTGAGTTGAATGCACACATCATAAAGAAGTTTCAAAGAATGCTTCTGTCTAGGTTTCATGTGAAGATATTTCTTTTTCCACCATAGGCCTCAAAGCGCTCCAAATGAACACTTGCAGATTCTACAAAAAGAGTGTTTCATAACTGCTCTAGCAAAGGAAAGGTTCACCTCTGTGAGTTGAACACACACATCACAAAGCAGTTTGTGAGAATGCTTCTGTCCAGTTTTAATGGGAAGATATTCCCGCGTCTAACAAAGGCCTGAAAGAGCTCCAAATATCCACTTGCAGATGCTGCAAAAAGACTCTTTCCAAACTGCTCCATGAAAAGGAATGTTCAACTTTGTGAGTTGAATGCACACATCATAAAGAAGTTTCAAAGAATGCTTCTGTCTAGGTTTTATGTGAAGATATTTCCCTTTCCACCATAGGCCTCAAAGCGCTCCAAATGAACACTTGCAGATTCTTCAAAAAGAGTGTTTCAAAGCTGCTCTTTCAAAAGAAGTGTTCAACTCTGTGAGTTGGATTCATACTTCACAAAGCAGTTTCACAGAACGTTTCTGTTTCGTTTTTATGGGAAGATATTCCCGTTTGCAACGAAAGCCTGAAAGGGCTCTAAGTATCCACTTGCAGATTCTGCCAAAACACACTTTCAAAACTGCTCTATCAAAAGGAAGGCTTATCTCTCCGAGTTGAATGCACACATCATAAAGAGGTTTCTGAGAATGCTTCTGCCTGGTTTATATGTGAAGATATTTCCTTTTCCACCATAGGCCTCAAAGCGCTCCAAACGAACACTTGCAGATTCTACAAAAAGAGTGTTTCAAAACTGCTCTTTCAAAGGAAGTGTTCAACTCTGTGAGTTGGATTCATACTACACAAAGCAGTTTCACAGAACTCTTCTGTTTAGTTTTTATGGGAAGATATTCCCGTTTCCAACGAAGGCCTGAAAGGGCTCCAAATATCCACTTGCAGATTCTGCAAAAACACAGGTTCAAAACTGCTCTATCAAAAGGAAGGCTTATCTCTCTGAGTTGAATGCACACATCATAAAGGGGTTTCTGAGAATGCTTCTGCCTTGTTTATATATGAAGATATTTCTTTTTCCACCATAGGCCTCAAAGCGCTCCAAATGAACACTTGCAAATTCTACAAAAAGAGTGTTTCATAACTGCTCTAGCAAAGGAAAGGTTCACCTCTGTGAGTTGAACACACACATCACAAAGCAGTTTGTGAGAATGCTTCGGTTTAGTTTTTATGGGAAGATATTCCCGCTTCTAACAAAGGCCTGAAAGAGCTCCAAATATCCACTTGCAGATGCTGCAAAAAGACTCTTTCCAAACTGCTCCATGAAAAAGAAGGTTCAACTCTGTGAGTTGAATGCACACATCATAAAGAAGTTTCAAAGAATGCTTCTGTCTAGGTTTTATGTGAAGATATTTCTTTTTCCACCATAGGCCTCAAAGCGCTCCAAATGAACACTTGCAGATTCTACAAAAAGAGTGTTTCATAACTGCTCTAGCAAAGGAAAGGTTCACCTCTGTGAGTTGAACACACACATCACAAAGCAGTTTGTGAGAATGCTTCTGTCCAGTTTTAATGGGAAGATATTCCCGCTTCTAACAAAGGCCTGAAAGAGCTCCAAATATCCACTTGCAGATGCTGCAAAAAGACTCTTTCCAAACTGCTCCATGAAAAGGAATGTTCAACTCTGTGAGTTGAATGCACACATCATAAAGAAGTTTCAAAGAATGCTTCTGTCTAGCTTTTATGTGAAGATATTTCCTTTTCCACCATAGGCCTCAAAGCGCTCCAAATGAACACTTGCAGATTCTACAAAAAGAGTGTTTCAAAGCTGCTCTTTCAAAAGAAGTGTTCAACTCTGTGAGTTGGATTCATACTTCACAAAGGAGTTTCACAGAACGCTTCTGTTTAGTTTTTATGGGAAGATATTCCCGTTTCCAACGAAGGCCTGAAAGGGCTGCAAATATACACTTGCACATTCTGCAAAAACACAGTTGCAAAACTGCTCTATCAAAAGGAAGGCTTATCTCTCCGAGTTGAATGCACACATCATAAAGAGGTTTCTGAGAATGCTTCTGCCTGGATTATATTTGAAGATATTTCCTTTTCCACCATAGGCCTCAAAGCGCTCCAAACGAACACTTGCAGATTCTACAAAAAGAGTGTTTGAAAACTGCTCTTTGAAAGGAAGTGTTCAACTGTGTGAGTTGGATTCATACTACACAAAGCAGTTTCACAGAACTCTTCTGTTTAGTTTTTAATGGAAGATATTCCCGTTTCCAACGAAGGCCTGAAAGGGCTCCAAATATCCACTTGCAGATTCTGCAAAAACACAGTTTCAAAACTGCTCTATCAAAAGGAAGGCTTATCTCTCTGAGTTGAATGCACACATCATAAAGAGCTTTCTGAGAATGCTTCTGCCTTGTTTATATATGAAGATATTTCTTTTTCCACCATAGGCCTCAAATCGCTCCAAATGAACACTTGCAGATTCTACAAAAAGAGTGTTTCATAACTGCTCTAGCAAAGGAAAGGTTCACCTCTGTGAGTTGAACACACACATCACAAAGCAGTTTGTGAGAATGCTTCTGTCCAGTTTTTATGGGAAGATATTCCCGCTTCTAACAAAGGCCTGAAAGAGCTCCAAATATCCACTTGCAGATGCTGCAAAAAGACTCTTTCCAAACTGCTCCATGAAAAGGAAGGTTCAACTCTGTGAGTTGAATGCACACATCATAAAGAAGTTTCAAAGAATGCTTCTGTCTAGGTATTATGTGACGATATTTCCTTTTCCACCATAGGCCTCAAAGCGCTCCAAATGAACACATGTAGATTCTACAAAAAGAGTGTTTCAAAGCTGCTCTTTCAAAAGAAGTGTTCAACTCTGTGAGTTGGATTCATACTTCACAAAGCAGTTTCACAGAACGTTTCTGTTTCGTTTTTATCAGAAGATATTCCCGTTTGCAACGAAGGCCTGAAAGGGCTCCAAGTATCCACTTGCAGATTCTGCCAAAACACAGTTTCAAAACTGCTCTATCAAAAGGAAGGCTTATCTCTCCGAGTTGAATGCACACATCATAAAGAGGTTTCTGAGAATGCTTCTGCCTGGTTTATATGTGAAGATATTTCCTTTTCCACCATAGGCCTCAAAGCGCTCCAAACGAACACTTGCAGATTCTACAAAAAGAGTGTTTCAAAACTGCTCTTTCAAAAGAAGTGTTCAACTCTGTGAGTTGGATTCATACTACACAAAGCAGGTTCACAGAACTCTTCTGTTTAGTTTTTATGGGAAGATATTCCCGTTTCCAACGAAGGCCTGAAAGGGCTCCAAATATCCACTTGCAGATTCTGCAAAAACACAGGTTCAAAACTGCTCTATCAAAAGGAAGGCTTATCTCTCTGAGTTGAATGCACACATCATAAAGGGGTTTCTGAGAATGCTTCTGCCTTGTTTATATATGAAGATATTTCTTTTTCCACCATAGGCCTCAAAGCGCTCCAAATGAACACTTGCAGATTCTACAAAAAGAGTGTTTCATAACTGCTCTAGCAAAGGAAAGGTTCACCTCTGTGAGTTGAACACACACATCACAAAGCAGTTTGTGAGAATGCTTCGGTTTAGTTTTTATGGGAAGATATTCCCGCTTCTAACAAAGGCCTGAAAGAGCTCCAAATATCCACTTGCAGATGCTGCAAAAAGACTCTTTCCAAACTGCTCCATGAAAAAGAAGGTTCAACTCTGTGAGTTGAATGCACACATCATAAAGAAGTTTCAAAGAATGCTTCTGTCTAGGTTTTATGTGAAGATATTTCTTTTTCCACCATAGGCCTCAAATCGCTCCAAATGAACACTTGCAGATTCTACAAAAAGAGTGTTTCATAACTGCTCTAGCAAAGGAAAGGTTCACCTCTGTGAGTTGAACACACACATCACAAAGCAGTTTGTGAGAATGCTTCTGTCCAGTTTTAATGGGAAGATATTCCCGCTTCTAACAAAGGCCTGAAAGAGCTCCAAATATCCACTTGCAGATGCTGCAAAAAGACTCTTTCCAAACTGCTCCATGAAAAGGAATGTTCAACTCTGTGAGTTGAATGCACACATCGTAAAGAAGTTTCAAAGAATGCTTCTGTCTAGGTTTTATGTGAAGATATTTCCCTTTCCACCATAGGCCTCAAAGCGCTCCAAATGAACACTTGCAGATTCTACAAAAAGAGTGTTTCAAAGCTGCTCTTTCAAAAGAAGTGTTCAACTCTGTGAGTTGGATTCATACTTCACAAAGCAGTTTCACAGAACGTTTCTGTTTCGTTTTTATGGGAAGATATTCCCGTTTGCAACGAAAGCCTGAAAGGGCTCTAAGTATCCACTTGCAGATTCTGCCAAAACACACTTTCAAAACTGCTCTATCAAAAGGAAGGCTTATCTCTCCGAGTTGAATGCACACATCATAAAGAGGTTTCTGAGAATGCTTCTGCCTGGTTTATATGTGAAGATATTTCCTTTTCCACCATAGGCCTCAAAGCGCTCCAAACGAACACTTGCAGATTCTACAAAAAGAGTGTTTCAAAACTGCTCTTTCAAAGGAAGTGTTCAACTCTGTGAGTTGGATTCATACTACACAAAGCAGTTTCACAGAACTCTTCTGTTTAGTTTTTATGGGAAGATATTCCCGTTTCCAACGAAGGCCTGAAAGGGCTCCAAATATCCACTTGCAGATTCTGCAAAAACACAGGTTCAAAACTGCTCTATCAAAAGGAAGGCTTATCTCTCTGAGTTGAATGCACACATCATAAAGGGGTTTCTGAGAATGCTTCTGCCTTGTTTATATATGAAGATATTTCTTTTTCCACCATAGGCCGCAAAGCGCTCCAAATGAACACTTGCAAATTCTACAAAAAGAGTGTTTCATAACTGCTCTAGCAAAGGAAAGGTTCACCTCTGTGAGTTGAACACACACATCACAAAGCAGTTTGTGAGAATGCTTCGGTTTAGTTTTTATGGGAAGATATTCCCGCTTCTAACAAAGGCCTGAAAGAGCTCCAAATATCCACTTGCAGATGCTGCAAAAAGACTCTTTCCAAACTGCTCCATGAAAAAGAAGGTTCAACTCTGTGAGTTGAATGCACACATCATAAAGAAGTTTCAAAGAATGCTTCTGTCTAGGTTTTATGTGAAGATATTTCTTTTTCCACCATAGGCCTCAAAGCGCTCCAAATGAACACTTGCAGATTCTACAAAAAGAGTGTTTCATAACTGCTCTAGCAAAGGAAAGGTTCACCTCTGTGAGTTGAACACACACATCACAAAGCAGTTTGTGAGAATGCTTCTGTCCAGTTTTAATGGGAAGATATTCCCGCTTCTAACAAAGGCCTGAAAGAGCTCCAAATATCCACTTGCAGATGCTGCAAAAAGACTCTTTCCAAACTGCTCCATGAAAAGGAATGTTCAACTCTGTGAGTTGAATGCACACATCATAAAGAAGTTTCAAAGAATGCTTCTGTCTAGGTTTTATGTGAAGATATTTCCTTTTCCACCATAGGCCTCAAAGCGCTCCAAATGAACACTTGCAGATTCTACAAAAAGAGTGTTTCAAAGCTGCTCTTTCAAAAGAAGTGTTCAACTCTGTGAGTTGGATTCATACTTCACAAAGGAGTTTCACAGAACGCTTCTGTTTAGTTTTTATGGGAAGATATTCCCGTTTAAAACGAAGGCCTGAAAGGGCTCCAAATATACACTTGCAGATTCTGCAAAAACACAGTTGCAAAACTGCTCTATCAAAAGGAAGGCTTATCTCTCCGAGTTGAATGCACACATCATAAAGAGGTTTCTGAGAATGCTTCTGCCTGGATTATATTTGAAGATATTTCCTTTTCCACCATAGGCCTCAAAGCGCTCCAAACGAACACTTGCAGATTCTACAAAAAGAGTGTTTCAAAACTGCTCTTTGAAAGGAAGTGTTCAACTCTGTGAGTTGGATTCATACTACACAAAGCAGTTTCACAGAACTCTTCTGTTTAGTTTTTAATGGAAGATATTCCCGTTTCCAACGAAGGCCTGAAAGGGCTCCAAATATCCACTTGCAGATTCTGCAAAAACACAGTTTCAAAACTGCTCTATCAAAAGGAAGGCTTATCTCTCTGAGTTGAATGCACACATCATAAAGAGCTTTCTGAGAATGCTTCTGCCTTGTTTATATATGAAGATATTTCTTTTTCCACCATAGGCCTCAAATCGCTCCAAATGAACACTTGCAGATTCTACAAAAAGAGTGTTTCATAACTGCTCTAGCAAAGGAAAGGTTCACCTCTGTGAGTTGAACACACACATCACAAAGCAGTTTGTGAGAATGCTTCTGTCCAGTTTTTATGGGAAGATATTCCCGCTTCTAACAAAGGCCTGAAAGAGCTCCAAATATCCACTTGCAGATGCTGCAAAAAGACTCTTTCCAAACTGCTCCATGAAAAGGAAGGTTCAACTCGGTGAGTTGAATGCACACATCATAAAGAAGTTTCAAAGAATGCTTCTGTCTAGGTATTATGTGACGATATTTCCTTTTCCACCATAGGCCTCAAAGCGCTCCAAATGAACACATGTAGATTCTACAAAAAGAGTGTTTCAAAGCTGCTCTTTCAAAAGAAGTGTTCAACTCTGTGAGTTGGATTCATACTTCACAAAGCAGTTTCACAGAACGTTTCTGTTTCGTTTTTATCAGAAGATATTCCCGTTTGCAACGAAGGCCTGAAAGGGCTCCAAGTATCCACTTGCAGATTCTGCCAAAACACACTTTCAAAACTGCTCTATCAAAAGGAAGGCTTATCTCTCCGAGTTGAATGCACACATCATAAAGAGGTTTCTGAGAATGCTTCTGCCTGGTTTATATGTGAAGATATTTCCTTTTCCACCTTAGGCCTCAAAGCGCTCTAAACGAACACTTGCAGATTCTACAAAAAGAGTGTTTCAAAACTGCTCTTTCAAAAGAAGTGTTCAACTCTGTGAGTTGGATTCATACTACACAAAGCAGGTTCACAGAACTCTTCTGTTTAGTTTTTATGGGAAGATATTCCCGTTTCCAACGAAGGCCTGAAAGGGCTCCAAATATCCACTTGCAGATTCTGCAAAAACACAGGTTCAAAACTGCTCTATCAAAAGGAAGGCTTATCTCTCTGAGTTGAATGCACACATCATAAAGGGGTTTCTGAGAATGCTTCTGCCTTGTTTATATATGAAGATATTTCTTTTTCCACCATAGGCCTCAAAGCGCTCCAAATGAACACTTGCAGATTCTACAAAAAGAGTGTTTCATAACTGCTCTAGCAAAGGAAAGGTTCACCTCTGTGAGTTGAACACACACATCACAAAGCAGTTTGTGAGAATGCTTCGGTTTAGTTTTTATGGGAAGATATTCCCGCTTCTAACAAAGGCCTGAAAGAGCTCCAAATATCCACTTGCAGATGCTGCAAAAAGACTCTTTCCAAACTGCTCCATGAAAAAGAAGGTTCAACTCTGTGAGTTGAATGCACACATCATAAAGAAGTTTCAAAGAATGCTTCTGTCTAGGTTTTATGTGAAGATATTTCTTTTTCCACCATAGGCCTCAAATCGCTCCAAATGAACACTTGCAGATTCTACAAAAAGAGTGTTTCATAACTGCTCTAGCAAAGGAAAGGTTCACCTCTGTGAGTTGAACACACACATCACAAAGCAGTTTGTGAGAATGCTTCTGTCCAGTTTTAATGGGAAGATATTCCCGCTTCTAACAAAGGCCTGAAAGAGCTCCAAATATCCACTTGCAGATGCTGCAAAAAGACTCTTTCCAAACTGCTCCATGAAAAGGAATGTTCAACTCTGTGAGTTGAATGCACACATCGTAAAGAAGTTTCAAAGAATGCTTCTGTCTAGGTTTTATGTGAAGATATTTCCCTTTCCACCATAGGCCTCAAAGCGCTCCAAATGAACACTTGCAGATTCTACAAAAAGAGTGTTTCAAAGCTGCTCTTTCAAAAGAAGTGTTCAACTCTGTGAGTTGGATTCATACTTCACAAAGCAGTTTCACAGAACGTTTCTGTTTCGTTTTTATGGGAAGATATTCCCGTTTGCAACGAAAGCCTGAAAGGGCTCTAAGTATCCACTTGCAGATTCTGCCAAAACACACTTTCAAAACTGCTCTATCAAAAGGAAGGCTTATCTCTCCGAGTTGAATGCACACATCATAAAGAGGTTTCTGAGAATGCTTCTGCCTGGTTTATATGTGAAGATATTTCCTTTTCCACCATAGGCCTCAAAGCGCTCCAAACGAACACTTGCAGATTCTACAAAAAGAGTGTTTCAAAACTGCTCTTTCAAAGGAAGTGTTCAACTCTGTGAGTTGGATTCATACTACACAAAGCAGTTTCACAGAACTCTTCTGTTTAGTTTTTATGGGAAGATATTCCCGTTTCCAACGAAGGCCTGAAAGGGCTCCAAATATCCACTTGCAGATTCTGCAAAAACACAGGTTCAAAACTGCTCTATCAAAAGGAAGGCTTATCTCTCTGAGTTGAATGCACACATCATAAAGGGGTTTCTGAGAATGCTTCTGCCTTGTTTATATATGAAGATATTTCTTTTTCCACCATAGGCCTCAAAGCGCTCCAAATGAACACTTGCAAATTCTACAAAAAGAGTGTTTCATAACTGCTCTAGCAAAGGAAAGGTTCACCTCTGTGAGTTGAACACACACATCACAAAGCAGTTTGTGAGAATGCTTCGGTTTAGTTTTTATGGGAAGATATTCCCGCTTCTAACAAAGGCCTGAAAGAGCTCCAAATATCCACTTGCAGATGCTGCAAAAAGACTCTTTCCAAACTGCTCCATGAAAAAGAAGGTTCAACTCTGTGAGTTGAATGCACACATCATAAAGAAGTTTCAAAGAATGCTTCTGTCTAGGTTTTATGTGAAGATATTTCTTTTTCCACCATAGGCCTCAAAGCGCTCCAAATGAACACTTGCAGATTCTACAAAAAGAGTGTTTCATAACTGCTCTAGCAAAGGAAAGGTTCACCTCTGTGAGTTGAACACACACATCACAAAGCAGTTTGTGAGAATGCTTCTGTCCAGTTTTAATGGGAAGATATTCCCGCTTCTAACAAAGGCCTGAAAGAGCTCCAAATATCCACTTGCAGATGCTGCAAAAAGACTCTTTCCAAACTGCTCCATGAAAAGGAATGTTCAACTCTGTGAGTTGAATGCACACATCGTAAAGAAGTTTCAAAGAATGCTTCTGTCTAGGTTTTATGTGAAGATATTTCCCTTTCCACCATAGGCCTCAAAGCGCTCCAAATGAACACTTGCAGATTCTACAAAAAGAGTGTTTCAAAGCTGCTCTTTCAAAAGAAGTGTTCAACTCTGTGAGTTGGATTCATACTTCACAAAGCAGTTTCACAGAACGTTTCTGTTTCGTTTTTATGGGAAGATATTCCCGTTTGCAACGAAAGCCTGAAAGGGCTCTAAGTATCCACTTGCAGATTCTGCCAAAACACACTTTCAAAACTGCTCTATCAAAAGGAAGGCTTATCTCTCCGAGTTGAATGCACACATCATAAAGAGGTTTCTGAGAATGCTTCTGCCTGGTTTATATGTGAAGATATTTCCTTTTCCACCATAGGCCTCAAAGCGCTCCAAACGAACACTTGCAGATTCTACAAAAAGAGTGTTTCAAAACTGCTCTTTCAAAGGAAGTGTTCAACTCTGTGAGTTGGATTCATACTACACAAAGCAGTTTCACAGAACTCTTCTGTTTAGTTTTTATGGGAAGATATTCCCGTTTCCAACGAAGGCCTGAAAGGGCTCCAAATATCCACTTGCAGATTCTGCAAAAACACAGGTTCAAAACTGCTCTATCAAAAGGAAGGCTTATCTCTCTGAGTTGAATGCACACATCATAAAGGGGTTTCTGAGAATGCTTCTGCCTTGTTTATATATGAAGATATTTCTTTTTCCACCATAGGCCTCAAATCGCTCCAAATGAACACTTGCAAATTCTACAAAAAGAGTGTTTCATAACTGCTCTAGCAAAGGAAAGGTTCACCTCTGTGAGTTGAACACACACATCACAAAGCAGTTTGTGAGAATGCTTCGGTTTAGTTTTTATGGGAAGATATTCCCGCTTCTAACAAAGGCCTGAAAGAGCTCCAAATATCCACTTGCAGATGCTGCAAAAAGACTCTTTCCAAACTGCTCCATGAAAAAGAAGGTTCAACTCTGTGAGTTGAATGCACACATCATAAAGAAGTTTCAAAGAATGCTTCTGTCTAGGTTTCATGTGAAGATATTTCTTTTTCCACCATAGGCCTCAAAGCGCTCCAAATGAACACTTGCAGATTCTACAAAAAGAGTGTTTCATAACTGCTCTAGCAAAGGAAATGTTCACCTCTGTGAGTTGAACACACACATCACAAAGCAGTTTGTGAGAATGCTTCTGTCCAGTTTTAATGGGAAGATATTCCCGCTTTTAACAAAGGCCTGAAAGAGCTCCAAATATCCACTTGCAGATGCTGCAAAAAGACTCTTTCCAAACTGCTCCATGAAAAGGAATGTTCAACTCTGTGAGTTGAATGCACACATCATAAAGAAGTTTCAAAGAATGCTTCTGTCTAGGTTTTATGTGAAGATATTTCCCTTTCCACCATAGGCCTCAAAGCGCTCCAAATGAACACTTGCAGATTCTACAAAAAGAGTGTTTCAAAGCTGCTCTTTCAAAAGAAGTGTTCAACTCTGTGAGTTGGATTCATACTTCACAAAGCAGTTTCACAGAACGTTTCTGTTTCGTTTTTATGGGAAGATATTCCCGTTTGCAACGAAAGCCTGAAAGGGCTCTAAGTATCCACTTGCAGATTCTGCCAAAACACACTTTCAAAACTGCTCTATCAAAAGGAAGGCTTATCTCTCCGAGTTGAATGCACACATCATGAAGAGGTTTCTGAGAATGCTTCTGCCTGGTTTATATGTGAAGATATTTCCTTTTCCACCATAGGCCTCAAAGCGCTCCAAACGAACACTTGCAGATTCTACAAAAAGAGTGTTTCAAAACTGCTCTTTCAAAGGAAGTGTTCAACTCTGTGAGTTGGATTCATACTACACAAAGCAGTTTCACAGAACTCTTCTGTTTAGTTTTTATGGGAAGATATTCCCGTTTCCAACGAAGGCCTGAAAGGGCTCCAAATATCCACTTGCAGATTCTGCAAAAACACAGGTTCAAAACTGCTCTATCAAAAGGAAGGCTTATCTCTCTGAGTTGAATGCACACATCATAAAGGGGTTTCTGAGAATGCTTCTGCCTTGTTTATATATGAAGATATTTCTTTTTCCACCATAGGCCTCAAAGCGCTCCAAATGAACACTTGCAAATTCTACAAAAAGAGTGTTTCATAACTGCTCTAGCAAAGGAAAGGTTCACCTCTGTGAGTTGAACACACACATCACAAAGCAGTTTGTGAGAATGCTTCGGTTTAGTTTTTATGGGAAGATATTCCCGCTTCTAACAAAGGCCTGAAAGAGCTCCAAATATCCACTTGCAGATGCTGCAAAAAGACTCTTTCCAAACTGCTCCATGAAAAAGAAGGTTCAACTCTGTGAGTTGAATGCACACATCATAAAGAAGTTTCAAAGAATGCTTCTGTCTAGGTTTTATGTGAAGATATTTCTTTTTCCACCATAGGCCTCAAAGCGCTCCAAATGAACACTTGCAGATTCTACAAAAAGAGTGTTTCATAACTGCTCTAGCAAAGGAAAGGTTCACCTCTGTGAGTTGAACACACACATCACAAAGCAGTTTGTGAGAATGCTTCTGTCCAGTTTTAATGGGAAGATATTCCCGCTTCTAACAAAGGCCTGAAAGAGCTCCAAATATCCACTTGCAGATGCTGCAAAAAGACTCTTTCCAAACTGCTCCATGAAAAGGAATGTTCAACTCTTTGAGTTGAATGCACACATCATAAAGAAGTTTCAAAGAATGCTTCTGTCTAGGTTTTATGTGAAGATATTTCCTTTTCCACCATAGGCCTCAAAGCGCTCCAAATGAACACTTGCAGATTCTACAAAAAGAGTGTTTCAAAGCTGCTCTTTCAAAAGAAGTGTTCAACTCTGTGAGTTGGATTCATACTTCACAAAGGAGTTTCACAGAACGCTTCTGTTTAGTTTTTATGGGAAGATATTCCCGTTTCCAACGAAGGCCTGAAAGGGCTGCAAATATACACTTGCAGATTCTGCAAAAACACAGTTGCAAAACTGCTCTATCAAAAGGAAGGCTTATCTCTCCGAGTTGAATGCACACATCATAAAGAGGTTTCTGAGAATGCTTCTGCCTGGATTATATTTGAAGATATTTCCTTTTCCACCATAGGCCTCAAAGCGCTCCAAACGAACACTTGCAGATTCTACAAAAAGAGTGTTTCAAAACTGCTCTTTGAAAGGAAGTGTTCAACTCTGTGAGTTGGATTCATACTACACAAAGCAGTTTCACAGAACTCTTCTGTTTAGTTTTTAATGGAAGATATTCTCGTTTCCAACGAAGGCCTGAAAGGGCTCCAAATATCCACTTGCAGATTCTGCAAAAACACAGTTTCAAAACTGCTCTATCAAAAGGAAGGCTTATCTCTCTGAGTTGAATGCACACATCATAAAGAGCTTTCTGAGAATGCTTCTGCCTTGTTTATATATGAAGATATTTCTTTTTCCACCATAGGCCTCAAATCGCTCCAAATGAACACTTGCAGATTCTACAAAAAGAGTGTTTCATAACTGCTCTAGCAAAGGAAAGGTTCACCTCTGTGAGTTGAACACACACATCACAAAGCAGTTTGTGAGAATGCTTCTGTCCAGTTTTTATGGGAAGATATTCCCGCTTCTAACAAAGGCCTGAAAGAGCTCCAAATATCCACTTGCAGATGCTGCAAAAAGACTCTTTCCAAACTGCTCCATGAAAAGGAAGGTTCAACTCTGTGAGTTGAATGCACACATCATAAAGAAGTTTCAAAGAATGCTTCTGTCTAGGTATTATGTGACGATATTTCCTTTTCCACCATAGGCCTCAAAGCGCTCCAAATGAACACATGTAGATTCTACAAAAAGAGTGTTTCAAAGCTGCTCTTTCAAAAGAAGTGTTCAACTCTGTGAGTTGGATTCATACTTCACAAAGCAGTTTCATAGAACGTTTCTGTTTCGTTTTTATCAGAAGATATTCCCGTTTGCAACGAAGGCCTGAAAGGGCTCCAAGTATCCACTTGCAGATTCTGCCAAAACACAGTTTCAAAACTGCTCTATCAAAAGGAAGGCTTATCTCTCCGAGTTGAATGCACACATCATAAAGAGGTTTCTGAGAATGCTTCTACCTGGTTTATATGTGAAGATATTTCCTTTTCCACCATAGGCCTCAAAGCGCTCCAAACGAACACTTGCAGATTCTACAAAAAGAGTGTTTCAAAACTGCTCTTTCAAAAGAAGTGTTCAACTCTGTGAGTTGGATTCATACTACACAAAGCAGGTTCACAGAACTCTTCTGTTTAGTTTTTATGGGAAGATATTCCCGTTTCCAACGAAGGCCTGAAAGGGCTCCAAATATCCACTTGCAGATTCTGCAAAAACACAGGTTCAAAACTGCTCTATCAAAAGGAAGGCTTATCTCTCTGAGTTGAATGCACACATCATAAAGAGGTTTCTGAGAATGCTTCTGCCTTGTTTATATATGAAGATATTTCTTTTTCCACCATAGGCCTCAAAGCGCTCCAAATGAACACTTGCAGATTCTACAAAAAGAGTGTTTCATAACTGCTCTAGCAAAGGAAAGGTTCACCTCTGTGAGTTGAACACACACATCACAAAGCAGTTTGTGAGAATGCTTCGGTTTAGTTTTTATGGGAAGATATTCCCGCTTCTAACAAAGGCCTGAAAGAGCTCCAAATATCCACTTGCAGATGCTGCAAAAAGACTCTTTCCAAACTGCTCCATGAAAAAGAAGGTTCAACTCTGTGAGTTGAATGCACACATCATAAAGAAGTTTCAAAGAATGCTTCTGTCTAGGTTTTATGTGAAGATATTTCTTTTTCCACCATAGGCCTCAAATCGCTCCAAATGAACACTTGCAGATTCTACAAAAAGAGTGTTTCATAACTGCTCTAGCAAAGGAAAGGTTCACCTCTGTGAGTTGAACACACACATCACAAAGCAGTTTGTGAGAATGCTTCTGTCCAGTTTTAATGGGAAGATATTCCCGCTTCTAACAAAGGCCTGAAAGAGCTCCAAATATCCACTTGCAGATGCTGCAAAAAGACTCTTTCCAAACTGCTCCATGAAAAGGAATGTTCAACTCTGCGATTTGAATGCACACATCGTAAAGAAGTTTCAAAGAATGCTTCTGTCTAGGTTTTATGTGAAGATATTTCCCTTTCCACCATAGGCCTCAAAGCGCTCCAAATGAACACTTGCAGATTCTACAAAAAGATTGTTTCAAAGCTGCTCTTTCAAAAGAAGTGTTCAACTCTGTGAGTTGGATTCATACTTCACAAAGCAGTTTCACAGAACGTTTCTGTTTCGTTTTTATGGGAAGATATTCCCGTTTGCAACGAAAGCCTGAAAGGGCTCTAAGTATCCACTTGCAGATTCTGCCAAAACACAGTTTCAAAACTGCTCTATCAAAAGGAAGGCTTATCTCTCCGAGTTGAATGCACACATCATAAAGAGGTTTCTGAGAATGCTTCTGCCTGGTTTATATGTGAAGATATTTCCTTTTCCACCATAGGCCTCAAAGCGCTCCAAACGAACACTTGCAGATTCTACAAAAAGAGTGTTTCAAAACTGCTCTTTCAAAGGAAGTGTTCAACTCTGTGAGTTGGATTCATACTACACAAAGCAGTTTCACAGAACTCTTCTGTTTAGTTTTTAATGGAAGATATTCCCGTTTCCAACGAAGGCCTGAAAGGGCTCCAAATATCCACTTGCAGATTCTGCAAAAACACAGTTTCAAAACTGCTCTATCAAAAGGAAGGCTTATCTCTCTGAGTTGAATGCACACATCATAAAGAGCTTTCTGAGAATGCTTCTGCCTTGTTTATATATGAAGATATTTCTTTTTCCACCATAGGCCTCAAATCGCTCCAAATGAACACTTGCAGATTCTACAAAAAGAGTGTTTCATAACTGCTCTAGCAAAGGAAAGGTTCACCTCTGTGAGTTGAACACACACATCACAAAGCAGTTTGTGAGAATGCTTCTGTCCAGTTTTTATGGGAAGATATTCCCGCTTCTAACAAAGGCCTGAAAGAGCTCCAAATATCCACTTGCAGATGCTGCAAAAAGACTCTTTCCAAACTGCTCCATGAAAAGGAAGGTTCAACTCTGTGAGTTGAATGCACACATCATAAAGAAGTTTCAAAGAATGCTTCTGTCTAGGTATTATGTGACGATATTTCCTTTTCCACCATAGGCCTCAAAGCGCTCCAAATGAACACATGTAGATTCTACAAAAAGAGTGTTTCAAAGCTGCTCTTTCAAAAGAAGTGTTCAACTCTGTGAGTTGGATTCATACTTCACAAAGCAGTTTCACAGAACGTTTCTGTTTCGTTTTTATCAGAAGATATTCCCGTTTGCAACGAAGGCCTGAAAGGGCTCCAAGTATCCACTTGCAGATTCTGCCAAAACACAGTTTCAAAACTGCTCTATCAAAAGGAAGGCTTATCTCTCCGAGTTGAATGCACACATCATAAAGAGGTTTCTGAGAATGCTTCTGCCTGGTTTATATGTGAAGATATTTCCTTTTCCACCATAGGCCTCAAAGCGCTCCAAACGAACACTTGCAGATTCTACAAAAAGAGTGTTTCAAAACTGCTCTTTCAAAAGAAGTGTTCAACTCTGTGAGTTGGATTCATACTACACAAAGCAGGTTCACAGAACGTTTCTGTTTCGTTTTTATGGGAAGATATTCCCGTTTGCAACGAAAGCCTGAAAGGGCTCTAAGTATCCACTTGCAGATTCTGCCAAAACACACTTTCAAAACTGCTCTATCAAAAGGAAGGCTTATCTCTCCGAGTTGAATGCACACATCATAAAGAGGTTTCTGAGAATGCTTCTGCCTGGTTTATATGTGAAGATATTTCCTTTTCCACCATAGGCCTCAAAGCGCTCCAAACGAACACTTGCAGATTCTACAAAAAGAGTGTTTCAAAACTGCTCTTTCAAAGGAAGTGTTCAACTCTGTGAGTTGGATTCATACTACACAAAGCAGTTTCACAGAACTCTTCTGTTTAGTTTTTATGGGAAGATATTCCCGTTTCCAACGAAGGCCTGAAAGGGCTCCAAATATCCACTTGCAGATTCTGCAAAAACACAGGTTCAAAACTGCTCTATCAAAAGGAAGGCTTATCTCTCTGAGTTGAATGCACACATCATAAAGGGGTTTCTGAGAATGCTTCTGCCTTGTTTATATATGAAGATATTTCTTTTTCCACCATAGGCCTCAAAGCGCTCCAAATGAACACTTGCAAATTCTACAAAAAGAGTGTTTCATAACTGCTCTAGCAAAGGAAAGGTTCACCTCTGTGAGTTGAACACACACATCACAAAGCAGTTTGTGAGAATGCTTCGGTTTAGTTTTTATGGGAAGATATTCCCGCTTCTAACAAAGGCCTGAAAGAGCTCCAAATATCCACTTGCAGATGCTGCAAAAAGACTCTTTCCAAACTGCTCCATGAAAAAGAAGGTTCAACTCTGTGAGTTGAATGCACACATCATAAAGAAGTTTCAAAGAATGCTTCTGTCTAGGTTTTATGTGAAGATATTTCTTTTTCCACCATAGGCCTCAAAGCGCTCCAAATGAACACTTGCAGATTCTACAAAAAGAGTGTTTCATAACTGCTCTAGCAAAGGAAAGGTTCACCTCTGTGAGTTGAACACACACATCACAAAGCAGTTTGTGAGAATGCTTCTGTCCAGTTTTAATGGGAAGATATTCCCGCTTCTAACAAAGGCCTGAAAGAGCTCCAAATATCCACTTGCAGATGCTGCAAAAAGACTCTTTCCAAACTGCTCCATGAAAAGGAATGTTCAACTCTGTGAGTTGAATGCACACATCGTAAAGAAGTTTCAAAGAATGCTTCTGTCTAGGTTTTATGTGAAGATATTTCCCTTTCCACCATAGGCCTCAAAGCGCTCCAAATGAACACTTGCAGATTCTACAAAAAGAGTGTTTCAAAGCTGCTCTTTCAAAAGAAGTGTTCAACTCTGTGAGTTGGATTCATACTTCACAAAGCAGTTTCACAGAACGTTTCTGTTTCGTTTTTATGGGAAGATATTCCCGTTTGCAACGAAAGCCTGAAAGGGCTCTAAGTATCCACTTGCAGATTCTGCCAAAACACACTTTCAAAACTGCTCTATCAAAAGGAAGGCTTATCTCTCCGAGTTGAATGCACACATCATAAAGAGGTTTCTGAGAATGCTTCTGCCTGGTTTATATGTGAAGATATTTCCTTTTCCACCATAGGCCTCAAAGCGCTCCAAACGAACACTTGCAGATTCTACAAAAAGAGTGTTTCAAAACTGCTCTTTCAAAGGAAGTGTTCAACTCTGTGAGTTGGATTCATACTACACAAAGCAGTTTCACAGAACTCTTCTGTTTAGTTTTTATGGGAAGATATTCCCGTTTCCAACGAAGGCCTGAAAGGGCTCCAAATATCCACTTGCAGATTCTGCAAAAACACAGGTTCAAAACTGCTCTATCAAAAGGAAGGCTTATCTCTCTGAGTTGAATGCACACATCATAAAGGGGTTTCTGAGAATGCTTCTGCCTTGTTTATATATGAAGATATTTCTTTTTCCACCATAGGCCTCAAATCGCTCCAAATGAACACTTGCAAATTCTACAAAAAGAGTGTTTCATAACTGCTCTAGCAAAGGAAAGGTTCACCTCTGTGAGTTGAACACACACATCACAAAGCAGTTTGTGAGAATGCTTCGGTTTAGTTTTTATGGGAAGATATTCCCGCTTCTAACAAAGGCCTGAAAGAGCTCCAAATATCCACTTGCAGATGCTGCAAAAAGACTCTTTCCAAACTGCTCCATGAAAAAGAAGGTTCAACTCTGTGAGTTGAATGCACACATCATAAAGAAGTTTCAAAGAATGCTTCTGTCTAGGTTTCATGTGAAGATATTTCTTTTTCCACCATAGGCCTCAAAGCGCTCCAAATGAACACTTGCAGATTCTACAAAAAGAGTGTTTCATAACTGCTCTAGCAAAGGAAATGTTCACCTCTGTGAGTTGAACACACACATCACAAAGCAGTTTGTGAGAATGCTTCTGTCCAGTTTTAATGGGAAGATATTCCCGCTTTTAACAAAGGCCTGAAAGAGCTCCAAATATCCACTTGCAGATGCTGCAAAAAGACTCTTTCCAAACTGCTCCATGAAAAGGAATGTTCAACTCTGTGAGTTGAATGCACACATCATAAAGAAGTTTCAAAGAATGCTTCTGTCTAGGTTTTATGTGAAGATATTTCCCTTTCCACCATAGGCCTCAAAGCGCTCCAAATGAACACTTGCAGATTCTACAAAAAGAGTGTTTCAAAGCTGCTCTTTCAAAAGAAGTGTTCAACTCTGTGAGTTGGATTCATACTTCACAAAGCAGTTTCACAGAACGTTTCTGTTTCGTTTTTATGGGAAGATATTCCCGTTTGCAACGAAAGCCTGAAAGGGCTCTAAGTATCCACTTGCAGATTCTGCCAAAACACACTTTCAAAACTGCTCTATCAAAAGGAAGGCTTATCTCTCCGAGTTGAATGCACACATCATGAAGAGGTTTCTGAGAATGCTTCTGCCTGGTTTATATGTGAAGATATTTCCTTTTCCACCATAGGCCTCAAAGCGCTCCAAACGAACACTTGCAGATTCTACAAAAAGAGTGTTTCAAAACTGCTCTTTCAAAGGAAGTGTTCAACTCTGTGAGTTGGATTCATACTACACAAAGCAGTTTCACAGAACTCTTCTGTTTAGTTTTTATGGGAAGATATTCCCGTTTCCAACGAAGGCCTGAAAGGGCTCCAAATATCCACTTGCAGATTCTGCAAAAACACAGGTTCAAAACTGCTCTATCAAAAGGAAGGCTTATCTCTCTGAGTTGAATGCACACATCATAAAGGGGTTTCTGAGAATGCTTCTGCCTTGTTTATATATGAAGATATTTCTTTTTCCACCATAGGCCTCAAAGCGCTCCAAATGAACACTTGCAAATTCTACAAAAAGAGTGTTTCATAACTGCTCTAGCAAAGGAAAGGTTCACCTCTGTGAGTTGAACACACACATCACAAAGCAGTTTGTGAGAATGCTTCGGTTTAGTTTTTATGGGAAGATATTCCCGCTTCTAACAAAGGCCTGAAAGAGCTCCAAATATCCACTTGCAGATGCTGCAAAAAGACTCTTTCCAAACTGCTCCATGAAAAAGAAGGTTCAACTCTGTGAGTTGAATGCACACATCATAAAGAAGTTTCAAAGAATGCTTCTGTCTAGGTTTTATGTGAAGATATTTCTTTTTCCACCATAGGCCTCAAAGCGCTCCAAATGAACACTTGCAGATTCTACAAAAAGAGTGTTTCATAACTGCTCTAGCAAAGGAAAGGTTCACCTCTGTGAGTTGAACACACACATCACAAAGCAGTTTGTGAGAATGCTTCTGTCCAGTTTTAATGGGAAGATATTCCCGCTTCTAACAAAGGCCTGAAAGAGCTCCAAATATCCACTTGCAGATGCTGCAAAAAGACTCTTTCCAAACTGCTCCATGAAAAGGAATGTTCAACTCTGTGAGTTGAATGCACACATCATAAAGAAGTTTCAAAGAATGCTTCTGTCTAGGTTTTATGTGAAGATATTTCCTTTTCCACCATAGGCCTCAAAGCGCTCCAAATGAACACTTGCAGATTCTACAAAAAGAGTGTTTCAAAGCTGCTCTTTCAAAAGAAGTGTTCAACTCTGTGAGTTGGATTCATACTTCACAAAGGAGTTTCACAGAACGCTTCTGTTTAGTTTTTATGGGAAGATATTCCCGTTTCCAACGAAGGCCTGAAAGGGCTGCAAATATACACTTGCAGATTCTGCAAAAACACAGTTGCAAAACTGCTCTATCAAAAGGAAGGCTTATCTCTCCGAGTTGAATGCACACATCATAAAGAGGTTTCTGAGAATGCTTCTGCCTGGATTATATTTGAAGATATTTCCTTTTCCACCATAGGCCTCAAAGCGCTCCAAACGAACACTTGCAGATTCTACAAAAAGAGTGTTTCAAAACTGCTCTTTGAAAGGAAGTGTTCAACTCTGTGAGTTGGATTCATACTACACAAAGCAGTTTCACAGAACTCTTCTGTTTAGTTTTTAATGGAAGATATTCTCGTTTCCAACGAAGGCCTGAAAGGGCTCCAAATATCCACTTGCAGATTCTGCAAAAACACAGTTTCAAAACTGCTCTATCAAAAGGAAGGCTTATCTCTCTGAGTTGAATGCACACATCATAAAGAGCTTTCTGAGAATGCTTCTGCCTTGTTTATATATGAAGATATTTCTTTTTCCACCATAGGCCTCAAATCGCTCCAAATGAACACTTGCAGATTCTACAAAAAGAGTGTTTCATAACTGCTCTAGCAAAGGAAAGGTTCACCTCTGTGAGTTGAACACACACATCACAAAGCAGTTTGTGAGAATGCTTCTGTCCAGTTTTTATGGGAAGATATTCCCGCTTCTAACAAAGGCCTGAAAGAGCTCCAAATATCCACTTGCAGATGCTGCAAAAAGACTCTTTCCAAACTGCTCCATGAAAAGGAAGGTTCAACTCTGTGAGTTGAATGCACACATCATAAAGAAGTTTCAAAGAATGCTTCTGTCTAGGTATTATGTGACGATATTTCCTTTTCCACCATAGGCCTCAAAGCGCTCCAAATGAACACATGTAGATTCTACAAAAAGAGTGTTTCAAAGCTGCTCTTTCAAAAGAAGTGTTCAACTCTGTGAGTTGGATTCATACTTCACAAAGCAGTTTCATAGAACGTTTCTGTTTCGTTTTTATCAGAAGATATTCCCGTTTGCAACGAAGGCCTGAAAGGGCTCCAAGTATCCACTTGCAGATTCTGCCAAAACACAGTTTCAAAACTGCTCTATCAAAAGGAAGGCTTATCTCTCCGAGTTGAATGCACACATCATAAAGAGGTTTCTGAGAATGCTTCTGCCTGGTTTATATGTGAAGATATTTCCTTTTCCACCATAGGCCTCAAAGCGCTCCAAACGAACACTTGCAGATTCTACAAAAAGAGTGTTTCAAAACTGCTCTTTCAAAAGAAGTGTTCAACTCTGTGAGTTGGATTCATACTACACAAAGCAGGTTCACAGAACTCTTCTGTTTAGTTTTTATGGGAAGATATTCCCGTTTCCAACGAAGGCCTGAAAGGGCTCCAAATATCCACTTGCAGATTCTGCAAAAACACAGGTTCAAAACTGCTCTATCAAAAGGAAGGCTTATCTCTCTGAGTTGAATGCACACATCATAAAGGGGTTTCTGAGAATGCTTCTGCCTTGTTTATATATGAAGATATTTCTTTTTCCACCATAAGCCTCAAAGCGCTCCAAATGAACACTTGCAAATTCTACAAAAAGAGTGTTTCATAACTGCTCTAGCAAAGGAAAGGTTCACCTCTGTGAGTTGAACACACACATCACAAAGCAGTTTGTGAGAATGCTTCGGTTTAGTTTTTATGGGAAGATATTCCCGCTTCTAACAAAGGCCTGAAAGAGCTCCAAATATCCACTTGCAGATGCTGCAAAAAGACTCTTTCCAAACTGCTCCATGAAAAAGAAGGTTCAACTCTGTGAGTTGAATGCACACATCATAAAGAAGTTTCAAAGAATGCTTCTGTCTAGGTTTTATGTGAAGATATTTCTTTTTCCACCATAGGCCTCAAAGCGCTCCAAATGAACACTTGCAGATTCTACAAAAAGAGTGTTTCATAACTGCTCTAGCAAAGGAAAGGTTCACCTCTGTGAGTTGAACACACACATCACAAAGCAGTTTGTGAGAATGCTTCTGTCCAGTTTTAATGGGAAGATATTCCCGCTTCTAACAAAGGCCTGAAAGAGCTCCAAATATCCACTTGCAGATGCTGCAAAAAGACTCTTTCCAAACTGCTCCATGAAAAGGAATGTTCAACTCTGTGAGTTGAATGCACACATCGTAAAGAAGTTTCAAAGAATGCTTCTGTCTAGGTTTTATGTGAAGATATTTCCTTTTCCACCATAGGCCTCAAAGCGCTCCAAATGAACACTTGCAGATTCTACAAAAAGAGTGTTTCAAAGCTGCTCTTTCAAAAGAAGTGTTCAACTCTGTGAGTTGGATTCATACTTCACAAAGGAGTTTCACAGAACGCTTCTGTTTAGTTTTTATGGGAAGATATTCCCGTTTCCAACGAAGGCCTGAAAGGGCTCCAAATATACACTTGCAGATTCTGCAAAAACACAGTTGCAAAACTGCTCTATCAAAAGGAAGGCTTATCTCTCCGAGTTGAATGCACACATCATAAAGAGGTTTCTGAGAATGCTTCTGCCTGGATTATATTTGAAGATATTTCCTTTTCCACCATAGGCCTCAAAGCGCTCCAAACGAACACTTGCAGATTCTACAAAAAGAGTGTTTCAAAACTGCTCTTTGAAAGGAAGTGTTCAACTCTGTGAGTTGGATTCATACTACACAAAGCTGTTTCACAGAACTCTTCTGTTTAGTTTTTAATGGAAGATATTCCCGTTTCCAACGAAGGCCTGAAAGGGCTCCAAATATCCACTTGCAGATTCTGCAAAAACACAGTTTCAAAACTGCTCTATCAAAAGGAAGGCTTATCTCTCCGAGTTGAATGCACACATCATAAAGAGCTTTCTGAGAATGCTTCTGCCTTGTTTATATATGAAGATATTTCTTTTTCCACCATAGGCCTCAAATCGCTCCAAATGAACACTTGCAGATTCTACAAAAAGAGTGTTTCATAACTGCTCTAGCAAAGGAAAGGTTCACCTCTGTGAGTTGAACACACACATCACAAAGCAGTTTGTGAGAATGCTTCTGTCCAGTTTTTATGGGAAGATATTCCCGCTTCTAACAAAGGCCTGAAAGAGCTCCAAATATCCACTTGCAGATGCTGCAAAAAGACTCTTTCCAAACTGCTCCATGAAAAGGAAGGTTCAACTCTGTGAGTTGAATGCACACATCATAAAGAAGTTTCAAAGAATGCTTCTGTCTAGGTATTATGTGACGATATTTCCTTTTCCACCATAGGCCTCAAAGCGCTCCAAATGAACACATGTAGATTCTACAAAAAGAGTGTTTCAAAGCTGCTCTTTCAAAAGAAGTGTTCAACTCTGTGAGTTGGATTCATACTTCACAAAGCAGTTTCACAGAACGTTTCTGTTTCGTTTTTATCAGAAGATATTCCCGTTTGCAACGAAGGCCTGAAAGGGCTCCAAGTATCCACTTGCAGATTCTGCCAAAACACAGTTTCAAAACTGCTCTATCAAAAGGAAGGCTTATCTCTCCGAGTTGAATGCACACATCATAAAGAGGTTTCTGAGAATGCTTCTGCCTGGTTTATATGTGAAGATATTTCCTTTTCCACCATAGGCCTCAAAGCGCTCCAAACGAACACTTGCAGATTCTACAAAAAGAGTGTTTCAAAACTGCTCTTTCAAAAGAAGTGTTCAACTCTGTGAGTTGGATTCATACTACACAAAGCAGGTTCACAGAACTCTTCTGTTTAGTTTTTATGGGAAGATATTCCCGTTTCCAACGAAGGCCTGAAAGGGCTCCAAATATCCACTTGCAGATTCTGCAAAAACACAGGTTCAAAACTGCTCTATCAAAAGGAAGGCTTATCTCTCTGAGTTGAATGCACACATCATAAAGGGGTTTCTGAGAATGCTTCTGCCTTGTTTATATATGAAGATATTTCTTTTTCCACCATAAGCCTCAAAGCGCTCCAAATGAACACTTGCAAATTCTACAAAAAGAGTGTTTCATAACTGCTCTAGCAAAGGAAAGGTTCACCTCTGTGAGTTGAACACACACATCACAAAGCAGTTTGTGAGAATGCTTCGGTTTAGTTTTTATGGGAAGATATTCCCGCTTCTAACAAAGGCCTGAAAGAGCTCCAAATATCCACTTGCAGATGCTGCAAAAAGACTCTTTCCAAACTGCTCCATGAAAAACAAGGTTCAACTCTGTGAGTTGAATGCACACATCATAAAGAAGTTTCAAAGAATGCTTCTGTCTATGTTTTATGTGAAGATATTTCTTTTTCCACCATAGGCCTCAAAGCGCTCCAAATGAACACTTGCAGATTCTACAAAAAGAGTGTTTCATAACTGCTCTAGCAAAGGAAAGGTTCACCTCTGTGAGTTGAACACACACATCACAAAGCAGTTTGTGAGAATGCTTCTGTCCAGTTTTAATGGGAAGATATTCCCGCTTCTAACAAAGGCCTGAAAGAGCTCCAAATATCCACTTGCAGATGCTGCAAAAAGACTCTTTCCAAACTGCTCCATGAAAAGGAATGTTCAACTCTGTGAGTTGAATGCACACATCATAAAGAAGTTTCAAAGAATGCTTCTGTCTAGGTTTTATGTGAAGATATTTCCTTTTCCACCATAGGCCTCAAAGCGCTCCAAATGAACACTTGCAGATTCTACAAAAAGAGTGTTTCAAAGCTGCTCTTTCAAAAGAAGTGTTCAACTCTGTGAGTTGGATTCATACTTCACAAAGGAGTTTCACAGAACGCTTCTGTTTAGTTTTTATGGGAAGATATTCCCGTTTCCAACGAAGGCCTGAAAGGGCTCCAAATATACACTTGCAGATTCTGCAAAAACACAGTTGCAAAACTGCTCTATCAAAAGGAAGGCTTATCTCTCCGAGTTGAATGCACACATCATAAAGAGGTTTCTGAGAATGCTTCTGCCTGGATTATATTTGAAGATATTTCCTTTTCCACCATAGGCCTCAAAGCGCTCCGAACGAACACTTGCAGATTCTACAAAAAGAGTGTTTCAAAACTGCTGTTTGAAAGGAAGTGTTCAACTCTGTGAGTTGGATTCATACTACACAAAGCTGTTTCACAGAACTCTTCTGTTTAGTTTTTAATGGAAGATATTCCCGTTTCCAACGAAGGCCTGAAAGGGCTCCAAATATCCACTTGCAGATTCTGGAAAAACACAGTTTCAAAACTGCTCTATCAAAAGGAAGGCTTATCTCTCCGAGTTGAATGCACACATCATAAAGAGCTTTCTGAGAATGCTTCTGCCTTGTTTATATATGAAGATATTTCTTTATCCACCATAGGCCTCAAATCGCTCCAAATGAACACTTGCAGATTCTACAAAAAGAGTGTTTCATAACTGCTCTAGCAAAGGAAAGGTTCACCTCTGTGAGTTGAACACACACATCACAAAGCAGTTTGTGAGAATGCTTCTGTCCAGTTTTTATGGGAAGATATTCCCGCTTCTAACAAAGGCCTGAAAGAGCTCCAAATATCCACTTGCAGATGCTGCAAAAAGACTCTTTCCAAACTGCTCCATGAAAAGGAAGGTTCAACTCTGTGAGTTGAATGCACACATCATAAAGAAGTTTCAAAGAATGCTTCTGTCTAGGTATTATGTGACGATATTTCCTTTTCCACCATAGGCCTCAAAGCGCTCCAAATGAACACATGTAGATTCTACAAAAAGTGTGTTTCAAAGCTGCTCTTTCAAAAGAAGTGTTCAACTCTGTGAGTTGGATTCATACTTCACAAAGCAGTTTCACAGAACGTTTCTGTTTCGTTTTTATCAGAAGATATTCCCGTTTGCAACGAAGGCCTGAAAGGGCTCCAAGTATCCACTTGCAGATTCTGCCAAAACACAGTTTCAAAACTGCTCTATCAAAAGGAAGGCTTATCTCTCCGAGTTGAATGCACACATCATAAAGAGGTTTCTGAGAATGCTTCTGCCTGGTTTATATGTGAAGATATTTCCTTTTCCACCATAGGCCTCAAAGCGCTCCAAACGAACACTTGCAGATTCTACAAAAAGAGTGTTTCAAAACTGCTCTTTCAAAAGAAGTGTTCAACTCTGTGAGTTGGATTCATACTACACAAAGCAGGTTCACAGAACTCTTCTGTTTAGTTTTTATGGGAAGATATTCCCGTTTCCAACGAAGGCCTGAAAGGGCTCCAAATATCCACTTGCAGATTCTGCAAAAACACAGGTTCAAAACTGCTCTATCAAAAGGAAGGCTTATCTCTCTGAGTTGAATGCACACATCATAAAGGGGTTTCTGAGAATGCTTCTGCCTTGTTTATATATGAAGATATTTCTTTTTCCACCATAGGCCTCAAAGCGCTCCAAATGAACACTTGCAGATTCTACAAAAAGAGTGTTTCATAACTGCTCTAGCAAAGGAAAGGTTCACCTCTGTGAGTTGAACACACACATCACAAAGCAGTTTGTGAGAATGCTTCGGTTTAGTTTTTATGGGAAGATATTCCCGCTTCTAACAAAGGCCTGAAAGAGCTCCAAATATCCACTTGCAGATGCTGCAAAAAGACTCTTTCCAAACTGCTCCATGAAAAAGAAGGTTCAACTCTGTGAGTTGAATGCACACATCATAAAGAAGTTTCAAAGAATGCTTCTGTCTAGGTTTTATGTGAAGATATTTCTTTTTCCACCATAGGCCTCAAATCGCTCCAAATGAACACTTGCAGATTCTACAAAAAGAGTGTTTCATAACTGCTCTAGCAAAGGAAAGGTTCACCTCTGTGAGTTGAACACACACATCACAAAGCAGTTTGTGAGAATGCTTCTGTCCAGTTTTAATGGGAAGATATTCCCGCTTCTAACAAAGGCCTGAAAGAGCTCCAAATATCCACTTGCAGATGCTGCAAAAAGACTCTTTCCAAACTGCTCCATGAAAAGGAATGTTCAACTCTGTGAGTTGAATGCACACATCGTAAAGAAGTTTCAAAGAATGCTTCTGTCTAGGTTTTATGTGAAGATATTTCCCTTTCCACCATAGGCCTCAAAGCGCTCCAAATGAACACTTGCAGATTCTACAAAAAGAGTGTTTCAAAGCTGCTCTTTCAAAAGAAGTGTTCAACTCTGTGAGTTGGATTCATACTTCACAAAGCAGTTTCACAGAACGTTTCTGTTTCGTTTTTATGGGAAGATATTCCCGTTTGCAACGAAAGCCTGAAAGGGCTCTAAGTATCCACTTGCAGATTCTGCCAAAACACACTTTCAAAACTGCTCTATCAAAAGGAAGGCTTATCTCTCCGAGTTGAATGCACACATCATAAAGAGGTTTCTGAGAATGCTTCTGCCTGGTTTATATGTGAAGATATTTCCTTTTCCACCATAGGCCTCAAAGCGCTCCAAACGAACACTTGCAGATTCTACAAAAAGAGTGTTTCAAAACTGCTCTTTCAAAGGAAGTGTTCAACTCTGTGAGTTGGATTCATACTACACAAAGCAGTTTCACAGAACTCTTCTGTTTAGTTTTTATGGGAAGATATTCCCGTTTCCAACGAAGGCCTGAAAGGGCTCCAAATATCCACTTGCAGATTCTGCAAAAACACAGGTTCAAAACTGCTCTATCAAAAGGAAGGCTTATCTCTCTGAGTTGAATGCACACATCATAAAGGGGTTTCTGAGAATGCTTCTGCCTTGTTTATATATGAAGATATTTCTTTTTCCACCATAGGCCTCAAATCGCTCCAAATGAACACTTGCAAATTCTACAAAAAGAGTGTTTCATAACTGCTCTAGCAAAGGAAAGGTTCACCTCTGTGAGTTGAACACACACATCACAAAGCAGTTTGTGAGAATGCTTCGGTTTAGTTTTTATGGGAAGATATTCCCGCTTCTAACAAAGGCCTGAAAGAGCTCCAAATATCCACTTGCAGATGCTGCAAAAAGACTCTTTCCAAACTGCTCCATGAAAAAGAAGGTTCAACTCTGTGAGTTGAATGCACACATCATAAAGAAGTTTCAAAGAATGCTTCTGTCTAGGTTTCATGTGAAGATATTTCTTTTTCCACCATAGGCCTCAAAGCGCTCCAAATGAACACTTGCAGATTCTACAAAAAGAGTGTTTCATAACTGCTCTAGCAAAGGAAATGTTCACCTCTGTGAGTTGAACACACACATCACAAAGCAGTTTGTGAGAATGCTTCTGTCCAGTTTTAATGGGAAGATATTCCCGCTTTTAACAAAGGCCTGAAAGAGCTCCAAATATCCACTTGCAGATGCTGCAAAAAGACTCTTTCCAAACTGCTCCATGAAAAGGAATGTTCAACTCTGTGAGTTGAATGCACACATCATAAAGAAGTTTCAAAGAATGCTTCTGTCTAGGTTTTATGTGAAGATATTTCCCTTTCCACCATAGGCCTCAAAGCGCTCCAAATGAACACTTGCAGATTCTACAAAAAGAGTGTTTCAAAGCTGCTCTTTCAAAAGAAGTGTTCAACTCTGTGAGTTGGATTCATACTTCACAAAGCAGTTTCACAGAACGTTTCTGTTTCGTTTTTATGGGAAGATATTCCCGTTTGCAACGAAAGCCTGAAAGGGCTCTAAGTATCCACTTGCAGATTCTGCCAAAACACACTTTCAAAACTGCTCTATCAAAAGGAAGGCTTATCTCTCCGAGTTGAATGCACACATCATGAAGAGGTTTCTGAGAATGCTTCTGCCTGGTTTATATGTGAAGATATTTCCTTTTCCACCATAGGCCTCAAAGCGCTCCAAACGAACACTTGCAGATTCTACAAAAAGAGTGTTTCAAAACTGCTCTTTCAAAGGAAGTGTTCAACTCTGTGAGTTGGATTCATACTACACAAAGCAGTTTCACAGAACTCTTCTGTTTAGTTTTTATGGGAAGATATTCCCGTTTCCAACGAAGGCCTGAAAGGGCTCCAAATATCCACTTGCAGATTCTGCAAAAACACAGGTTCAAAACTGCTCTATCAAAAGGAAGGCTTATCTCTCTGAGTTGAATGCACACATCATAAAGGGGTTTCTGAGAATGCTTCTGCCTTGTTTATATATGAAGATATTTCTTTTTCCACCATAGGCCTCAAAGCGCTCCAAATGAACACTTGCAAATTCTACAAAAAGAGTGTTTCATAACTGCTCTAGCAAAGGAAAGGTTCACCTCTGTGAGTTGAACACACACATCACAAAGCAGTTTGTGAGAATGCTTCGGTTTAGTTTTTATGGGAAGATATTCCCGCTTCTAACAAAGGCCTGAAAGAGCTCCAAATATCCACTTGCAGATGCTGCAAAAAGACTCTTTCCAAACTGCTCCATGAAAAAGAAGGTTCAACTCTGTGAGTTGAATGCACACATCATAAAGAAGTTTCAAAGAATGCTTCTGTCTAGGTTTTATGTGAAGATATTTCTTTTTCCACCATAGGCCTCAAAGCGCTCCAAATGAACACTTGCAGATTCTACAAAAAGAGTGTTTCATAACTGCTCTAGCAAAGGAAAGGTTCACCTCTGTGAGTTGAACACACACATCACAAAGCAGTTTGTGAGAATGCTTCTGTCCAGTTTTAATGGGAAGATATTCCCGCTTCTAACAAAGGCCTGAAAGAGCTCCAAATATCCACTTGCAGATGCTGCAAAAAGACTCTTTCCAAACTGCTCCATGAAAAGGAATGTTCAACTCTGTGAGTTGAATGCACACATCATAAAGAAGTTTCAAAGAATGCTTCTGTCTAGGTTTTATGTGAAGATATTTCCTTTTCCACCATAGGCCTCAAAGCGCTCCAAATGAACACTTGCAGATTCTACAAAAAGAGTGTTTCAAAGCTGCTCTTTCAAAAGAAGTGTTCAACTCTGTGAGTTGGATTCATACTTCACAAAGGAGTTTCACAGAACGCTTCTGTTTAGTTTTTATGGGAAGATATTCCCGTTTCCAACGAAGGCCTGAAAGGGCTGCAAATATACACTTGCAGATTCTGCAAAAACACAGTTGCAAAACTGCTCTATCAAAAGGAAGGCTTATCTCTCCGAGTTGAATGCACACATCATAAAGAGGTTTCTGAGAATGCTTCTGCCTGGATTATATTTGAAGATATTTCCTTTTCCACCATAGGCCTCAAAGCGCTCCAAACGAACACTTGCAGATTCTACAAAAAGAGTGTTTCAAAACTGCTCTTTGAAAGGAAGTGTTCAACTCTGTGAGTTGGATTCATACTACACAAAGCTGTTTCACAGAACTCTTCTGTTTAGTTTTTAATGGAAGATATTCTCGTTTCCAACGAAGGCCTGAAAGGGCTCCAAATATCCACTTGCAGATTCTGCAAAAACACAGTTTCAAAACTGCTCTATCAAAAGGAAGGCTTATCTCTCTGAGTTGAATGCACACATCATAAAGAGCTTTCTGAGAATGCTTCTGCCTTGTTTATATATGAAGATATTTCTTTTTCCACCATAGGCCTCAAATCGCTCCAAATGAACACTTGCAGATTCTACAAAAAGAGTGTTTCATAACTGCTCTAGCAAAGGAAAGGTTCACCTCTGTGAGTTGAACACACACATCACAAAGCAGTTTGTGAGAATGCTTCTGTCCAGTTTTTATGGGAAGATATTCCCGCTTCTAACAAAGGCCTGAAAGAGCTCCAAATATCCACTTGCAGATGCTGCAAAAAGACTCTTTCCAAACTGCTCCATGAAAAGGAAGGTTCAACTCTGTGAGTTGAATGCACACATCATAAAGAAGTTTCAAAGAATGCTTCTGTCTAGGTATTATGTGACGATATTTCCTTTTCCACCATAGGCCTCAAAGCGCTCCAAATGAACACATGTAGATTCTACAAAAAGAGTGTTTCAAAGCTGCTCTTTCAAAAGAAGTGTTCAACTCTGTGAGTTGGATTCATACTTCACAAAGCAGTTTCATAGAACGTTTCTGTTTCGTTTTTATCAGAAGATATTCCCGTTTGCAACGAAGGCCTGAAAGGGCTCCAAGTATCCACTTGCAGATTCTGCCAAAACACAGTTTCAAAACTGCTCTATCAAAAGGAAGGCTTATCTCTCCGAGTTGAATGCACACATCATAAAGAGGTTTCTGAGAATGCTTCTACCTGGTTTATATGTGAAGATATTTCCTTTTCCACCATAGGCCTCAAAGCGCTCCAAACGAACACTTGCAGATTCTACAAAAAGAGTGTTTCAAAACTGCTCTTTCAAAAGAAGTGTTCAACTCTGTGAGTTGGATTCATACTACACAAAGCAGGTTCACAGAACTCTTCTGTTTAGTTTTTATGGGAAGATATTCCCGTTTCCAACGAAGGCCTGAAAGGGCTCCAAATATCCACTTGCAGATTCTGCAAAAACACAGGTTCAAAACTGCTCTATCAAAAGGAAGGCTTATCTCTCTGAGTTGAATGCACACATCATAAAGAGGTTTCTGAGAATGCTTCTGCCTTGTTTATATATGAAGATATTTCTTTTTCCACCATAGGCCTCAAAGCGCTCCAAATGAACACTTGCAGATTCTACAAAAAGAGTGTTTCATAACTGCTCTAGCAAAGGAAAGGTTCACCTCTGTGAGTTGAACACACACATCACAAAGCAGTTTGTGAGAATGCTTCGGTTTAGTTTTTATGGGAAGATATTCCCGCTTCTAACAAAGGCCTGAAAGAGCTCCAAATATCCACTTGCAGATGCTGCAAAAAGACTCTTTCCAAACTGCTCCATGAAAAAGAAGGTTCAACTCTGTGAGTTGAATGCACACATCATAAAGAAGTTTCAAAGAATGCTTCTGTCTAGGTTTTATGTGAAGATATTTCTTTTTCCACCATAGGCCTCAAATCGCTCCAAATGAACACTTGCAGATTCTACAAAAAGAGTGTTTCATAACTGCTCTAGCAAAGGAAAGGTTCACCTCTGTGAGTTGAACACACACATCACAAAGCAGTTTGTGAGAATGCTTCTGTCCAGTTTTAATGGGAAGATATTCCCGCTTCTAACAAAGGCCTGAAAGAGCTCCAAATATCCACTTGCAGATGCTGCAAAAAGACTCTTTCCAAACTGCTCCATGAAAAGGAATGTTCAACTCTGTGATTTGAATGCACACATCGTAAAGAAGTTTCAAAGAATGCTTCTGTCTAGGTTTTATGTGAAGATATTTCCCTTTCCACCATAGGCCTCAAAGCGCTCCAAATGAACACTTGCAGATTCTACAAAAAGATTGTTTCAAAGCTGCTCTTTCAAAAGAAGTGTTCAACTCTGTGAGTTGGATTCATACTTCACAAAGCAGTTTCACAGAACGTTTCTGTTTCGTTTTTATGGGAAGATATTCCCGTTTGCAACGAAAGCCTGAAAGGGCTCTAAGTATCCACTTGCAGATTCTGCCAAAACACAGTTTCAAAACTGCTCTATCAAAAGGAAGGCTTATCTCTCCGAGTTGAATGCACACATCATAAAGAGGTTTCTGAGAATGCTTCTGCCTGGTTTATATGTGAAGATATTTCCTTTTCCACCATAGGCCTCAAAGCGCTCCAAACGAACACTTGCAGATTCTACAAAAAGAGTGTTTCAAAACTGCTCTTTCAAAGGAAGTGTTCAACTCTGTGAGTTGGATTCATACTACACAAAGCAGTTTCACAGAACTCTTCTGTTTAGTTTTTAATGGAAGATATTCCCGTTTCCAACGAAGGCCTGAAAGGGCTCCAAATATCCACTTGCAGATTCTGCAAAAACACAGTTTCAAAACTGCTCTATCAAAAGGAAGGCTTATCTCTCTGAGTTGAATGCACACATCATAAAGAGCTTTCTGAGAATGCTTCTGCCTTGTTTATATATGAAGATATTTCTTTTTCCACCATAGGCCTCAAATCGCTCCAAATGAACACTTGCAGATTCTACAAAAAGAGTGTTTCATAACTGCTCTAGCAAAGGAAAGGTTCACCTCTGTGAGTTGAACACACACATCACAAAGCAGTTTGTGAGAATGCTTCTGTCCAGTTTTTATGGGAAGATATTCCCGCTTCTAACAAAGGCCTGAAAGAGCTCCAAATATCCACTTGCAGATGCTGCAAAAAGACTCTTTCCAAACTGCTCCATGAAAAGGAAGGTTCAACTCTGTGAGTTGAATGCACACATCATAAAGAAGTTTCAAAGAATGCTTCTGTCTAGGTATTATGTGACGATATTTCCTTTTCCACCATAGGCCTCAAAGCGCTCCAAATGAACACATGTAGATTCTACAAAAAGAGTGTTTCAAAGCTGCTCTTTCAAAAGAAGTGTTCAACTCTGTGAGTTGGATTCATACTTCACAAAGCAGTTTCACAGAACGTTTCTGTTTCGTTTTTATCAGAAGATATTCCCGTTTGCAACGAAGGCCTGAAAGGGCTCCAAGTATCCACTTGCAGATTCTGCCAAAACACAGTTTCAAAACTGCTCTATCAAAAGGAAGGCTTATCTCTCCGAGTTGAATGCACACATCATAAAGAGGTTTCTGAGAATGCTTCTGCCTGGTTTATATGTGAAGATATTTCCTTTTCCACCATAGGCCTCAAAGCGCTCCAAACGAACACTTGCAGATTCTACAAAAAGAGTGTTTCAAAACTGCTCTTTCAAAAGAAGTGTTCAACTCTGTGAGTTGGATTCATACTACACAAAGCAGGTTCACAGAACTCTTCTGTTTAGTTTTTATGGGAAGATATTCCCGTTTCCAACGAAGGCCTGAAAGGGCTCCAAATATCCACTTGCAGATTCTGCAAAAACACAGGTTCAAAACTGCTCTATCAAAAGGAAGGCTTATCTCTCTGAGTTGAATGCACACATCATAAAGGGGTTTCTGAGAATGCTTCTGCCTTGTTTATATATGAAGATATTTCTTTTTCCACCATAAGCCTCAAAGCGCTCCAAATGAACACTTGCAAATTCTACAAAAAGAGTGTTTCATAACTGCTCTAGCAAAGGAAAGGTTCACCTCTGTGAGTTGAACACACACATCACAAAGCAGTTTGTGAGAATGCTTCGGTTTAGTTTTTATGGGAAGATATTCCCGCTTCTAACAAAGGCCTGAAAGAGCTCCAAATATCCACTTGCAGATGCTGCAAAAAGACTCTTTCCAAACTGCTCCATGAAAAACAAGGTTCAACTCTGTGAGTTGAATGCACACATCATAAAGAAGTTTCAAAGAATGCTTCTGTCTAGGTTTTATGTGAAGATATTTCTTTTTCCACCATAGGCCTCAAAGCGCTCCAAATGAACACTTGCAGATTCTACAAAAAGAGTGTTTCATAACTGCTCTAGCAAAGGAAAGGTTCACCTCTGTGAGTTGAACACACACATCACAAAGCAGTTTGTGAGAATGCTTCTGTCCAGTTTTAATGGGAAGATATTCCCGCTTCTAACAAAGGCCTGAAAGAGCTCCAAATATCCACTTGCAGATGCTGCAAAAAGACTCTTTCCAAACTGCTCCATGAAAAGGAATGTTCAACTCTGTGAGTTGAATGCACACATCATAAAGAAGTTTCAAAGAATGCTTCTGTCTAGGTTTTATGTGAAGATATTTCCTTTTCCACCATAGGCCTCAAAGCGCTCCAAATGAACACTTGCAGATTCTACAAAAAGAGTGTTTCAAAGCTGCTCTTTCAAAAGAAGTGTTCAACTCTGTGAGTTGGATTCATACTTCACAAAGGAGTTTCACAGAACGCTTCTGTTTAGTTTTTATGGGAAGATATTCCCGTTTCCAACGAAGGCCTGAAAGGGCTCCAAATATACACTTGCAGATTCTGCAAAAACACAGTTGCAAAACTGCTCTATCAAAAGGAAGGCTTATCTCTCCGAGTTGAATGCACACATCATAAAGAGGTTTCTGAGAATGCTTCTGCCTGGATTATATTTGAAGATATTTCCTTTTCCACCATAGGCCTCAAAGCGCTCCAAACGAACACTTGCAGATTCTACAAAAAGAGTGTTTCAAAACTGCTCTTTGAAAGGAAGTGTTCAACTCTGTGAGTTGGATTCATACTACACAAAGCTGTTTCACAGAACTCTTCTGTTTAGTTTTTAATGGAAGATATTCCCGTTTCCAACGAAGGCCTGAAAGGGCTCCAAATATCCACTTGCAGATTCTGCAAAAACACAGTTTCAAAACTGCTCTATCAAAAGGAAGGCTTATCTCTCCGAGTTGAATGCACACATCATAAAGAGCTTTCTGAGAATGCTTCTGCCTTGTTTATATATGAAGATATTTCTTTTTCCACCATAGGCCTCAAATCGCTCCAAATGAACACTTGCAGATTCTACAAAAAGAGTGTTTCATAACTGCTCTAGCAAAGGAAAGGTTCACCTCTGTGAGTTGAACACACACATCACAAAGCAGTTTGTGAGAATGCTTCTGTCCAGTTTTTATGGGAAGATATTCCCGCTTCTAACAAAGGCCTGAAAGAGCTCCAAATATCCACTTGCAGATGCTGCAAAAAGACTCTTTCCAAACTGCTCCATGAAAAGGAAGGTTCAACTCTGTGAGTTGAATGCACACATCATAAAGAAGTTTCAAAGAATGCTTCTGTCTAGGTATTATGTGACGATATTTCCTTTTCCACCATAGGCCTCAAAGCGCTCCAAATGAACACATGTAGATTCTACAAAAAGTGTGTTTCAAAGCTGCTCTTTCAAAAGAAGTGTTCAACTCTGTGAGTTGGATTCATACTTCACAAAGCAGTTTCACAGAACGTTTCTGTTTCGTTTTTATCAGAAGATATTCCCGTTTGCAACGAAGGCCTGAAAGGGCTCCAAGTATCCACTTGCAGATTCTGCCAAAACACAGTTTCAAAACTGCTCTATCAAAAGGAAGGCTTATCTCTCCGAGTTGAATGCACACATCATAAAGAGGTTTCTGAGAATGCTTCTGCCTGGTTTATATGTGAAGATATTTCCTTTTCCACCATAGGCCTCAAAGCGCTCCAAACGAACACTTGCAGATTCTACAAAAAGAGTGTTTCAAAACTGCTCTTTCAAAAGAAGTGTTCAACTCTGTGAGTTGGATTCATACTACACAAAGCAGGTTCACAGAACTCTTCTGTTTAGTTTTTATGGGAAGATATTCCCGTTTCCAACGAAGGCTTGAAAGGGCTCCAAATATCCACTTGGAGATTCTGCAAAAACACAGGTTCAAAACTGCTCTATCAAAAGGAAGGCTTATCTCTCTGAGTTGAATGCACACATCATAAAGGGGTTTCTGAGAATGCTTCTGCCTTGTTTATATATGAAGATATTTCTTTTTCCACCATAGGCCTCAAAGCGCTCCAAATGAACACTTGCAGATTCTACAAAAAGAGTGTTTCATAACTGCTCTAGCAAAGGAAAGGTTCACCTCTGTGAGTTGAACACACACATCACAAAGCAGTTTGTGAGAATGCTTCGGTTTAGTTTTTATGGGAAGATATTCCCGCTTCTAACAAAGGCCTGAAAGAGCTCCAAATATCCACTTGCAGATGCTGCAAAAAGACTCTTTCCAAACTGCTCCATGAAAAAGAAGGTTCAACTCTGTGAGTTGAATGCACACATCATAAAGAAGTTTCAAAGAATGCTTCTGTCTAGGTTTTATGTGAAGATATTTCTTTTTCCACCATAGGCCTCAAATCGCTCCAAATGAACACTTGCAGATTCTACAAAAAGAGTGTTTCATAACTGCTCTAGCAAAGGAAAGGTTCACCTCTGTGAGTTGAACACACACATCACAAAGCAGTTTGTGAGAATGCTTCTGTCCAGTTTTAATGGGAAGATATTCCCGCTTCTAACAAAGGCCTGAAAGAGCTCCAAATATCCACTTGCAGATGCTGCAAAAAGACTCTTTCCAAACTGCTCCATGAAAAGGAATGTTCAACTCTGTGAGTTGAATGCACACATCGTAAAGAAGTTTCAAAGAATGCTTCTGTCTAGGTTTTATGTGAAGATATTTCCCTTTCCACCATAGGCCTCAAAGCGCTCCAAATGAACACTTGCAGATTCTACAAAAAGAGTGTTTCAAAGCTGCTCTTTCAAAAGAAGTGTTCAACTCTGTGAGTTGGATTCATACTTCACAAAGCAGTTTCACAGAACGTTTCTGTTTCGTTTTTATGGGAAGATATTCCCGTTTGCAACGAAAGCCTGAAAGGGCTCTAAGTATCCACTTGCAGATTCTGCCAAAACACACTTTCAAAACTGCTCTATCAAAAGGAAGGCTTATCTCTCCGAGTTGAATGCACACATCATAAAGAGGTTTCTGAGAATGCTTCTGCCTGGTTTATATGTGAAGATATTTCCTTTTCCACCATAGGCCTCAAAGCGCTCCAAACGAACACTTGCAGATTCTACAAAAAGAGTGTTTCAAAACTGCTCTTTCAAAGGAAGTGTTCAACTCTGTGAGTTGGATTCATACTACACAAAGCAGTTTCACAGAACTCTTCTGTTTAGTTTTTATGGGAAGATATTCCCGTTTCCAACGAAGGCCTGAAAGGGCTCCAAATATCCACTTGCAGATTCTGCAAAAACACAGGTTCAAAACTGCTCTATCAAAAGGAAGGCTTATCTCTCTGAGTTGAATGCACACATCATAAAGGGGTTTCTGAGAATGCTTCTGCCTTGTTTATATATGAAGATATTTCTTTTTCCACCATAGGCCTCAAAGCGCTCCAAATGAACACTTGCAAATTCTACAAAAAGAGTGTTTCATAACTGCTCTAGCAAAGGAAAGGTTCACCTCTGTGAGTTGAACACACACATCACAAAGCAGTTTGTGAGAATGCTTCGGTTTAGTTTTTATGGGAAGATATTCCCGCTTCTAACAAAGGCCTGAAAGAGCTCCAAATATCCACTTGCAGATGCTGCAAAAAGACTCTTTCCAAACTGCTCCATGAAAAAGAAGGTTCAACTCTGTGAGTTGAATGCACACATCATAAAGAAGTTTCAAAGAATGCTTCTGTCTAGGTTTTATGTGAAGATATTTCTTTTTCCACCATAGGCCTCAAAGCGCTCCAAATGAACACTTGCAGATTCTACAAAAAGAGTGTTTCATAACTGCTCTAGCAAAGGAAAGGTTCACCTCTGTGAGTTGAACACACACATCACAAAGCAGTTTGTGAGAATGCTTCTGTCCAGTTTTAATGGGAAGATATTCCCGCTTCTAACAAAGGCCTGAAAGAGCTCCAAATATCCACTTGCAGATGCTGCAAAACGACTCTTTCCAAACTGCTCCATGAAAAGGAATGTTCAACTCTGTGAGTTGAATGCACACATCATAAAGAAGTTTCAAAGAATGCTTCTGTCTAGGTTTTATGTGAAGATATTTCCTTTTCCACCATAGGCCTCAAAGCGCTCCAAATGAACACTTGCAGATTCTACAAAAAGAGTGTTTCAAAGCTGCTCTTTCAAAAGAAGTGTTCAACTCTGTGAGTTGGATTCATACTTCACAAAGCAGTTTCACAGAACTCTTCTGTTTAGTTTTTAATGGAAGATATTCCCGTTTCCAACGAAGGCCTGAAAGGGCTCCAAATATCCACTTGCAGATTCTGCAAAAACACAGTTTCAAAACTGCTCTATCAAAAGGAAGGCTTATCTCTCTGAGTTGAATGCACACATCATAAAGAGCTTTCTGAGAATGCTTCTGCCTTGTTTATATATGAAGATATTTCTTTTTCCACCATAGGCCTCAAATCGCTCCAAATGAACACTTGCAGATTCTACAAAAAGAGTGTTTCATAACTGCTCTAGCAAAGGAAAGGTTCACCTCTGTGAGTTGAACACACACATCACAAAGCAGTTTGTGAGAATGCTTCTGTCCAGTTTTTATGGGAAGATATTCCCGCTTCTAACAAAGGCCTGAAAGAGCTCCAAATATCCACTTGCAGATGCTGCAAAAAGACTCTTTCCAAACTGCTCCATGAAAAGGAAAGTTCAACTCTGTGAGTTGAATGCACACATCATAAAGAAGTTTCAAAGAATGCTTCTGTCTAGGTATTATGTGACGATATTTCCTTTTCCACCATAGGCCTCAAAGCGCTCCAAATGAACACATGTAGATTCTACAAAAAGAGTGTTTAAAAGCTGCGCTTTCAAAAGAAGTGTTCAACTCTGTGAGTTGGATTCATACTTCACAAAGCAGTTTCACAGAACGTTTCTGTTTCGTTTTTATCGGAAGATATTCCCGTTTGCAACGAAGGCCTGAAAGGGCTCTAAGTATCCACTTGCAGATTCTGCCAAAACACAGTTTCAAAACTGCTCTATCAAAAGGAAGGCTTATCTCTCCGAGTTGAATGCACACATCATAAAGAGGTTTCTGAGAATGCTTCTGCCTGGTTTATATGTGAAGATATTTCCTTTTCCACCATAGGCCTCAAAGCGCTCCAAACGAACACTTGCAGATTCTACAAAAAGAGTGTTTCAAAACTGCTCTTTCAAAAGAAGTGTTCTACTCTGTGAGTTGGATTCATACTACACAAAGCAGTTTCACAGAACTCTTCTGTTTAGTTTTTATGGGAAGATATTCCCGTTTCCAACGAAGGCCTGAAAGGGCTCCAAATATCCACTTGCAGATTCTGCAAAAACACAGTTTCAAAACTGCTCTATCAAAAGGAAGGCTTATCTCTCTGAGTTGAATGCACACATCATAAAGAGCTTTCTGAGAATGCTTCTGCCTTGTTTATATATGAAGATATTTCTTTTTCCACCATAGGCCTCAAATCGCTCCAAATGAACACTTGCAGATTCTACAAAAAGAGTGTTTCATAACTGCTCTAGCAAAGGAAAGGTTCACCTCTGTGAGTTGAACACACACATCACAAAGCAGTTTGTGAGAATGCTTCTGTCCAGTTTTTATGGGAAGATATTCCCGCTTCTAACAAAGGCCTGAAAGAGCTCCAAATATCCACTTGCAGATGCTGCAAAAAGACTCTTTCCAAACTGCTCCATGAAAAGGAAGGTTCAACTCTGTGAGTTGAATGCACACATCATAAAGAAGTTTCAAAGAATGCTTCTGTCTAGGTATTATGTGACGATATTTCCTTTTCCACCATAGGCCTCAAAGCGCTCCAAATGAACACATGTAGATTCTACAAAAAGAGTGTTTCAAAGCTGCTCTTTCAAAAGAAGTGTTCAACTCTGTGAGTTGGATTCATACTTCACAAAGCAGTTTCACAGAACGTTTCTGTTTCGTTTTTATCAGAAGATATTCCCGTTTGCAACGAAGGCCTGAAAGGGCTCCAAGTATCCACTTGCAGATTCTGCCAAAACACAGTTTCAAAACTGCTCTATCAAAAGGAAGGCTTATCTCTCCGAGTTGAATGCACACATCATAAAGAGGTTTCTGAGAATGCTTCTGCCTGGTTTATATGTGAAGATATTTCCTTTTCCACCATAGGCCTCAAAGCGCTCCAAACGAACACTTGCAGATTCTACAAAAAGAGTGTTTCAAAACTGCTCTTTCAAAAGAAGTGTTCAACTCTGTGAGTTGGATTCATACTACACAAAGCAGGTTCACAGAACTCTTCTGTTTAGTTTTTATGGGAAGATATTCCCGTTTCCAACGAAGGCCTGAAAGGGCTCCAAATATCCACTTGCAGATTCTGCAAAAACACAGGTTCAAAACTGCTCTATCAAAAGGAAGGCTTATCTCTCTGAGTTGAATGCACACATCATAAAGGGGTTTCTGAGAATGCTTCTGCCTTGTTTATATATGAAGATATTTCTTTTTCCACCATAGGCCTCAAAGCGCTCCAAATGAACACTTGCAGATTCTACAAAAAGAGTGTTTCATAACTGCTCTAGCAAAGGAAAGGTTCACCTCTGTGAGTTGAACACACACATCACAAAGCAGTTTGTGAGAATGCTTCGGTTTAGTTTTTATGGGAAGATATTCCCGCTTCTAACAAAGGCCTGAAAGAGCTCCAAATATCCACTTGCAGATGCTGCAAAAAGACTCTTTCCAAACTGCTCCATGAAAAAGAAGGTTCAACTCTGTGAGTTGAATGCACACATCATAAAGAAGTTTCAAAGAATGCTTCTGTCTAGGTTTTATGTGAAGATATTTCTTTTTCCACCATAGGCCTCAAATCGCTCCAAATGAACACTTGCAGATTCTACAAAAAGAGTGTTTCATAACTGCTCTAGCAAAGGAAAGGTTCACCTCTGTGAGTTGAACACACACATCACAAAGCAGTTTGTGAGAATGCTTCTGTCCAGTTTTAATGGGAAGATATTCCCGCTTCTAACAAAGGCCTGAAAGAGCTCCAAATATCCACTTGCAGATGCTGCAAAAAGACTCTTTCCAAACTGCTCCATGAAAAGGAATGTTCAACTCTGTGAGTTGAATGCACACATCATAAAGAAGTTTCAAAGAATGCTTCTGTCTAGGTTTTATGTGAAGATATTTCCCTTTTCACCATAGGCCTCAAAGCGCTCCAAATGAACACTTGCAGATTCTACAAAAAGAGTGTTTCAAAGCTGCTCTTTCAAAAGAAGTGTTCAACTCTGTGAGTTGGATTCATACTTCACAAAGTAGTTTCACAGAACGTTTCTGTTTCGCTTTTATGGGAAGATATTCCCGTTTGCAACGAAAGCCTGAAAGGGCTCTAAGTATCCACTTGCAGATTCTGCCAAAACACACTTTCAAAACTGCTCTATCAAAAGGAAGGCTTATCTCTCCGAGTTGAATGCACACATCATAAAGAGGTTTCTGAGAATGCTTCTGCCTGGTTTATATGTGAAGATATTTCCTTTTCCACCATAGGCCTCAAAGCGCTCCAAACGAACACTTGCAGATTCTACAAAAAGAGTGTTTCAAAACTGCTCTTTCAAAGGAAGTGTTCAACTCTGTGAGTTGGATTCGTACTACACAAAGCAGTTTCACAGAACTCTTCTGTTTAGTTTTTATGGGAAGATATTCCCGTTTCCAACGAAGGCCAGAAAGGGCTCCAAATATCCACTTGCAGATTCTGCAAAAACACAGGTTCAAAACTGCTCTATCAAAAGGAAGGCTTATCTCTCTGAGTTGAATGCACACATCATAAAGGGGTTTCTGAGAATGCTTCTGCCTTGTTTATATATGAAGATATTTCTTTTTCCACCATAGGCCTCAAAGCGCTCCAAATGAACACTTGCAAATTCTACAAAAAGAGTGTTTCATAACTGCTCTAGCAAAGGAAAGGTTCACCTCTGTGAGTTGAACACACACATCACAAAGCAGTTTGTGAGAATGCTTCGGTTTAGTTTTTATGGGAAGATATTCCCGCTTCTAACAAAGGCCTGAAAGAGCTCCAAATATCCACTTGCAGATGCTGCAAAAAGACTCTTTCCAAACTGCTCCATGAAAAAGAAGGTTCAACTCTGTGAGTTGAATGCACACATCATAAAGAAGTTTCAAAGAATGCTTCTGTCTAGGTTTTATGTGAAGATATTTCTTTTTCCACCATAGGCCTCAAAGCGCTCCAAATGAACACTTGCAGATTCTACAAAAAGAGTGTTTCATAACTGCTCTAGCAAAGGAAAGGTTCACCTCTGTGAGTTGAACACACACATCACAAAGCAGTTTGTGAGAATGCTTCGGTTTAGTTTCTATGGGAAGATATTCCCGCTTCTAACAAAGGCCTGAAAGAGCTCCAAATATCCCCTTGCAGATGCTGCAAAAAGACTCTTTCCAAACTGCTCCATGAAAAAGAAGGTTCAACTCTGTGAGTTGAATGCACACATCATAAAGAAGTTTCAAAGAATGCTTCTGTCTAGGTTTTATGTGAAGATATTTCTTTTTCCACCATAGTCCTCAAATCGCTCCAAATGAACACTTGCAGATTCTACAAAAAGAGTGTTTCATAACTGCTCTAGCAAAGGAAAGGTTCACCTCTGTGAGTTGAACACACACATCACAAAGCAGTTTGTGAGAATGCTTCGGTTTAGTTTTTATGGGAAGATATTCCCGCTTCTAACAAAGGCCTGAAAGAGCTCCAAATATCCACTTGCAGATGCTGCAAAAAGACTCTTTCCAAACTGCTCCATGAAAAAGAAGGTTCAACTCTGTGAGTTGAATGCACACATCATAAAGAAGTTTCAAAGAATGCTTCTGTCTAGGTTTTATGTGAAGATATTTCTTTTTCCACCATAGGAATCAAATCGCTCCAAATGAACACTTGCAGATTCTACAAAAAGAGTGTTTCATAACTGCTCTAGCAAAGGAAAGGTTCACCTCTGTGAGTTGAACACACACATCACAAAGCAGTTTGTGAGAATGCTTCTGTCCAGTTTTAATGGGAAGATATTCCCGCTTCTAACAAAGGCCTGAAAGAGCTCCAAATATCCACTTGCAGATGCTGCAAAAAGACTCTTTCCAAACTGCTCCATGAAAAGGAATGTTCAACTCTGTGATTTGAATGCACACATCGTAAAGAATTTCAAAGAATGCTTCTGTCTAGGTTTTATGTGAAGATATTTCCCTTTCCACCATAGGCCTCAAAGCGCTCCAAATGAACACTTGCAGATTCTACAAAAAGAGTGTTTCAAAGCTGCTCTTTCAAAAGAAGTGTTCAACTCTGTGAGTTGGATTCATACTTCACAAAGCAGTTTCACAGAACGTTTCTGTTTCGTTTTTATGGGAAGATATTCCCGTTTGCAACGAAAGCCTGAAAGGGCTCTAAGTATCCACTTGCAGATTCTGCCAAAACACACTTTCAAAACTGCTCTATCAAAAGGAAGGCCTATCTCTCCGAGTTGAATGCACACATCATAAAGAGGTTTCTGAGAATGCTTCTGCCTGGTTTATATGTGAAGATATTTCCTTTTCCACCATAGGCCTCAAAGCGCTCCAAACGAACACTTGCAGATTCTACAAAAAGAGTGTTTCAAAACTGCTCTTTCAAAGGAAGTGTTCAACTCTGTGAGTTGGATTCATACTACACAAAGCAGTTTCACAGAACTCTTCTGTTTAGTTTTTAATGGAAGATATTCCCGTTTCCAACGAAGGCCTGAAAGGGCTCCAAATATCCACTTGCAGATTCTGCAAAAACACAGTTTCAAAACTGCTCTATCAAAAGGAAGGCTTATCTCTCTGAGTTGAATGCACACATCATAAAGAGCTTTCTGAGAATGCTTCTGCCTTGTTTATATATGAAGATATTTCTTTTTCCACCATAGGCCTCAAATCGCTCCAAATGAACACTTGCAGATTCTACAAAAAGAGTGTTTCATAACTGCTCTAGCAAAGGAAAGGTTCACCTCTGTGAGTTGAACACACACATCACAAAGCAGTTTGTGAGAATGCTTCTGTCCAGTTTTTATGGGAAGATATTCCCGCTTCTAACAAAGGCCTGAAAGAGCTCCAAATATCCACTTGCAGATGCTGCAAAAAGACTCTTTCCAAACTGCTCCATGAAAAGGAAGGTTCAACTCTGTGAGTTGAATGCACACATCATAAAGAAGTTTCAAAGAATGCTTCTGTCTAGGTATTATGTGACGATATTTCCTTTTCCACCATAGGCCTCAAAGCGCTCCAAATGAACACATGTAGATTCTACAAAAAGAGTGTTTCAAAGCTGCTCTTTCAAAAGAAGTGTTCAACTCTGTGAGTTGGATTCATACTTCACAAAGCAGTTTCACAGAACGTTTCTGTTTCGTTTTTATCAGAAGATATTCCCGTTTGCAACGAAGGCCTGAAAGGGCTCCAAGTATCCACTTGCAGATTCTGCCAAAACACAGTTTCAAAACTGCTCTATCAAAAGGAAGGCTTATCTCTCCGAGTTGAATGCACACATCATAAAGAGGTTTCTGAGAATGCTTCTGCCTGGTTTATATGTGAAGATATTTCCTTTTCCACCATAGGCCTCAAAGCGCTCCAAACGAACACTTGCAGATTCTACAGAAAGAGTGTTTCAAAACTGCTCTTTCAAAAGAAGTGTTCAACTCTGTTAGTTGGATTCATACTACACAAAGCAGGTTCACAGAACTCTTCTGTTTCGTTTTTATGGGAAGATATTCCCGTTTCCAACGAAGGCCTGAAAGGGCTCCAAATATCCACTTGCAGATTCTGCAAAAACACAGGTTCAAAACTGCTCTATCAAAAGGAAGGCTTATCTCTCTGAGTTGAATGCACACATCATAAAGGGGTTTCTGAGAATGCTTCTGCCTTGTTTATATATGAAGATATTTCTTTTTCCACCATAGGCCTCAAAGCGCTCCAAATGAACACTTGCAAATTCTACAAAAAGAGTGTTTCATAACTGCTCTAGCAAAGGAAAGGTTCACCTCTGTGAGTTGAACACACACATCACAAAGCAGTTTGTGAGAATGCTTCGGTTTAGTTTTTATGGGAAGATATTCCCGCTTCTAACAAAGGCCTGAAAGAGCTCCAAATATCCACTTGCAGATGCTGCAAAAAGACTCTTTCCAAACTGCTCCATGAAAAAGAAGGTTCAACTCTGTGAGTTGAATGCACACATCATAAAGAAGTTTCAAAGAATGCTTCTGTCTAGGTTTTATGTGAAGATATTTCTTTTTCCACCATAGGCCTCAAAGCGCTCCAAATGAACACTTGCAGATTCTACAAAAAGAGTGTTTCATAACTGCTCTAGCAAAGGAAAGGTTCACCTCTGTGAGTTGAACACACACATCACAAAGCAGTTTGTGAGAATGCTTCTGTCCAGTTTTAATGGGAAGATATTCCCGCTTCTAACAAAGGCCTGAAAGAGCTCCAAATATCCACTTGCAGATGCTGCAAAAAGACTCTTTCCAAACTGCTCCATGAAAAGGAATGTTCAACTCTGTGAGTTGAATGCACACATCATAAAGAAGTTTCAAAGAATGCTTCTGTCTAGGTTTTATGTGAAGATATTTCCTTTTCCACCATAGGCCTCAAAGCGCTCCAAATGAACACTTGCAGATTCTACAGAAAGAGTGTTTCAAAGCTGCTCTTTCAAAAGAAGTGTTCAACTCTGTGAGTTGGATTCATACTTCACAAAGGAGTTTCACAGAACGCTTCTGTTTAGTTTTTATGGGAAGATATTCCCGTTTCCAACGAAGGCCTGAAAGGGCTCCAAATATACACTTGCAGATTCTGCCAAAACACACTTTCAAAACTGCTCTATCAAAAGGAAGGCTTATCTCTCCGAGTTGAATGCACACATCATAAAGAGGTTTCTGAGAATGCTTCTGCCTGGATTATATTTGAAGATATTTCCTTTTCCACCATAGGCCTCAAAGCGCTCCAAACGAACACTTGCAGATTCTACAAAAAGAGTGTTTCAAAACTGCTCTTTGAAAGGAAGTGTTCAACTCTGTGAGTTGGATTCATACTACACAAAGCTGTTTCACAGAACTCTTCTGTTTAGTTTTTAATGGAAGATATTCCCGTTTCCAACGAAGGCCTGAAAGGGCTCCAAATATCCACTTGCAGATTCTGCAAAAACACAGTTTCAAAACTGCTCTATCAAAAGGAAGGCTTATCTCTCCGAGTTGAATGCACACATCATAAAGAGCTTTCTGAGAATGCTTCTGCCTTGTTTATATATGAAGATATTTCTTTTTCCACCATAGGCCTCAAATCGCTCCAAATGAACACTTGCAGATTCTACAAAAAGAGTGTTTCATAACTGCTCTAGCAAAGGAAAGGTTCACCTCTGTGAGTTGAACACACACATCACAAAGCAGTTTGTGAGAATGCTTCTGTCCAGTTTTTATGGGAAGATATTCCCACTTCTAACAAAGGCCTGAAAGAGCTCCAAATATCCACTTGCAGATGCTGCAAAAAGACTCTTTCCAAACTGCTCCATGAAAAGGAAGGTTCAACTCTGTGAGTTGAATGCACACATCATAAAGAAGTTTCAAAGAATGCTTCTGTCTAGGTATTATGTGACGATATTTCCTTTTCCACCATAGGCCTCAAAGCGCTCCAAATGAACACATGTAGATTCTACAAAAAGTGTGTTTCAAAGCTGCTCTTTCAAAAGAAGTGTTCAACTCTGTGAGTTGGATTCATACTTCACAAAGCAGTTTCACAGAACGTTTCTGTTTCGTTTTTATCAGAAGATATTCCCGTTTGCAACGAAGGCCTGAAAGGGCTCCAAGTATCCACTTGCAGATTCTGCCAAAACACAGTCTCAAAACTGCTCTATCAAAAGGAAGGCTTATCTCTCCGAGTTGAATGCACACATCATAAAGAGGTTTCTGAGAATGCTTCTGCCTGGTTTATATGTGAAGATATTTCCTTTTCCACCATAGGCCTCAAAGCGCTCCAAACGAACACTTGCAGATTCTACAAAAAGAGTGTTTCAAAACTGCTCTTTCAAAAGAAGTGTTCAACTCTGTGAGTTGGATTCATACTACACAAAGCAGGTTCACAGAACTCTTCTGTTTAGTTTTTATGGGAAGATATTCCCGTTTCCAACGAAGGCTTGAAAGGGCTCCAAATATCCACTTGGAGATTCTGCAAAAACACAGGTTCAAAACTGCTCTATCAAAAGGAAGGCTTATCTCTCTGAGTTGAATGCACACATCATAAAGGGGTTTCTGAGAATGCTTCTGCCTTGTTTATATATGAAGATATTTCGTTTTCCACCATTGGCCTCAAAGCGCTCCAAATGAACACTTGCAGATTCTACAAAAAGAGTGTTTCATAACTGCTCTAGCAAAGGAAAGGTTCACCTCTGTGAGTTGAACACACACATCACAAAGCAGTTTGTGAGAATGCTTCGGTTTAGTTTTTATGGGAAGATATTCCCGCTTCTAACAAAGGCCTGAAAGAGCTCCAAATATCCACTTGCAGATGCTGCAAAAAGACTCTTTCCAAACTGCTCCATGAAAAAGAAGGTTCAACTCTGTGAGTTGAATGCACACATCATAAAGAAGTTTCAAAGAATGCTTCTGTCTAGGTTTTATGTGAAGATATTTCTTTTTCCACCATAGGCCTCAAATCGCTCCAAATGAACACTTGCAGATTCTACAAAAAGAGTGTTTCATAACTGCTCTAGCAAAGGAAAGGTTCACCTCTGTGAGTTGAACACACACATCACAAAGCAGTTTGTGAGAATGCTTCTGTCCAGTTTTAATGGGAAGATATTCCCGCTTCTAACAAAGGCCTGAAAGAGCTCCAAATATCCACTTGCAGATGCTGCAAAAAGACTCTTTCCAAACTGCTCCATGAAAAGGAATGTTCAACTCTGTGATTTGAATGCACACATCGTAAAGAAGTTTCAAAGAATGCTTCTGTCTAGGTTTTATGTGAAGATATTTCCCTTTCCACCATAGGCCTCAAAGCGCTCCAAATGAACACTTGCAGATTCTACAAAAAGAGTGTTTCAAAGCTGCTCTTTCAAAAGAAGTGTTCAACTCTGTGAGTTGGATTCATACTTCACAAAGCAGTTTCACAGAACGTTTCTGTTTCGTTTTTATGGGAAGATATTCCCGTTTGCAACGAAAGCCTGAAAGGGCTCTAAGTATCCACTTGCAGATTCTGCCAAAACACACTTTCAAAACTGCTCTATCAAAAGGAAGGCTTATCTCTCCGAGTTGAATGCACACATCATAAAGAGGTTTCTGAGAATGCTTCTGCCTGGTTTATATGTGAAGATATTTCCTTTTCCACCATAGGCCTCAAAGCGCTCCAAACGAACACTTGCAGATTCTACAAAAAGAGTGTTTCAAAACTGCTCTTTCAAAGGAAGTGTTCAACTCTGTGAGTTGGATTCATACTACACAAAGCAGTTTCACAGAACTCTTCTGTTTAGTTTTTATGGGAAGATATTCCCGTTTCCAACGAAGGCCTGAAAGGGCTCCAAATATCCACTTGCAGATTCTGCAAAAACACAGGTTCAAAACTGCTCTATCAAAAGGAAGGCTTATCTCTCTGAGTTGAATGCACACATCATAAAGGGGTTTCTGAGAATGCTTCTGCCTTGTTTATATATGAAGATATTTCTTTTTCCACCATAGGCCTCAAAGCGCTCCAAATGAACACTTGCAAATTCTACAAAAAGAGTGTTTCATAACTGCTCTAGCAAAGGAAAGGTTCACCTCTGTGAGTTGAACACACACATCACAAAGCAGTTTGTGAGAATGCTTCGGTTTAGTTTTTATGGGAAGATATTCCCGCTTCTAACAAAGGCCTGAAAGAGCTCCAAATATCCACTTGCAGATGCTGCAAAAAGACTCTTTCCAAACTGCTCCATGAAAAAGAAGGTTCAACTCTGTGAGTTGAATGCACACATCATAAAGAAGTTTCAAAGAATGCTTCTGTCTAGGTTTTATGTGAAGATATTTCTTTTTCCACCATAGGCCTCAAAGCGCTCCAAATGAACACTTGCAGATTCTACAAAAAGAGTGTTTCAAAGCTGCTCTTTCAAAAGAAGTGTTCAACTCTGTGAGTTGGATTCATACTTCACAAAGCAGTTTCACAGAACGTTTCTGTTTCGTTTTTATCAGAAGATATTCCCGTTTGCAACGAAGGCCTGAAAGGGCTCCAAGTATCCACTTGCAGATTCTGCCAAAACACAGTTTCAAAACTGCTCTATCAAAAGGAAGGCTTATCTCTCCGAGTTGAATGCACACATCATAAAGAGGTTTCTGAGAATGCTTCTGCCTGGTTTATATGTGAAGATATTTCCTTTTCCACCATAGGCCTCAAAGCGCTCCAAACGAACACTTGCAGATTCTACAAAAAGAGTGTTTCAAAACTGCTCTTTCAAAAGAAGTGGTCAACTCTGTGAGTTGGATTCATACTACACAAAGCAGGTTCACAGAACTCTTCTGTTTAGTTTTTATGGGAAGATATTCCCGTTTCCAACGAAGGCCTGAAAGGGCTCCAAATATCCACTTGCAGATTCTGCAAGAACACAGGTTCAAAACTGCTCTATCAAAAGGAAGGCTTATCTCTCTGAGTTGAATGCACACATCATAAAGGGGTTTCTGAGAATGCTTCTGCCTTGTTTACATATGAAGATATTTCTTTTTCCACCATAGGCCTCAAAGCGCTCCAAATGAACACTTGCAAACTCTACAAAAAGAGTGTTTCATAACTGCTCTAGCAAAGGAAAGGTTCACCTCTGTGAGTTGAACACACACATCACAAAGCAGTTTGTGAGAATGCTTCGGTTTAGTTTTTATGGGAAGATATTCCCGCTTCTAACAAAGGCCTGAAAGAGCTCCAAATATCCACTTGCAGATGCTGCAAAAAGACTCTTTCCAAACTGCTCCATGAAAAAGAAGGTTCAACTCTGTGAGTTGAATGCACACATCATAAAGAAGTTTCAAAGAATGCTTCTGTCTAGGTTTTATGTGAAGATATTTCTTTTTCCACCATAGGCCTCAAAGCGCTCCAAATGAACACTTGCAGATTCTACAAAAAGAGTGTTTCATAACTGCTCTAGCAAAGGAAAGGTTCACCTCTGTGAGTTGTACACACACATCACAAAGCAGTTTGTGAGAATGCTTCTGTCCAGTTTTAATGGGAAGATATTCCCGCTTCTAACAAAGGCCTGAAAGAGCTCCAAATATCCACTTGCAGATGCTGCAAAAAGACTCTTTCCAAACTGCTCCATGAAAAGGAATGTTCAACTCTGTGAGTTGAATGCACACATCATAAAGAAGTTTCAAAGAATGCTTCTGTCTAGGTTTTATGTGAAGATATTTCCTTTTCCACCATAGGCCTCAAAGCGCTCCAAATGAACACTTGCAGATTCTACAAAAAGAGTGTTTCAAAGCTGCTCTTTCAAAAGAAGTGTTCAACTCTGTGAGTTGGATTCATACTTCACAAAGGAGTTTCACAGAACGCTTCTGTTTAGTTTTTATGGGAAGATATTCCCGTTTGCAACGAAGGCCTGAAAGGGCTCCAAATATACACTTGCAGATTCTGCAAAAACACAGTTTCAAAACTGCTCTATCAAAAGGAAGGCTTATCTCTCCGAGTTGAATGCACACATCATAAAGAGGTTTCTGAGAATGCTTCTGCCTGGTTTATATGTGAAGATATTTCCTTTTCCACCATAGGCCTCAAAGCGCTCCAAACGAACACTTGCAGATTCTACAAAAAGAGTGTTTCAAAACTGCTCTTTCAAAAGAAGTGTTCAACTCTATGAGTTGGATTCATACTACACAAAGCAGTTTCACAGAACTCTTCTGTTTAGTTTTTATGGGAAGATATTCCCGTTTCCAACGAAGGCCTGAAAGGGCTCCAAATATCCACTTGCAGATTCTGCAAAAACACAGTTTCAAAACTGCTCTATCAAAAGGAAGGCTTATCTCTCTGAGTTGAATGCACACATCATAAAGAGCTTTCTGAGAATGCTTCTGCCTTGTTTATATATGAAGATATTTCTTTTTCCACCATAGGCCTCAAATCGCTCCAAATGAACACTTGCAGATTCTACAAAAAGAGTGTTTCATAACTGCTCTAGCAAAGGAAAGGTTCACCTCTGTGAGTTGAACACACACATCACAAAGCAGTTTGTGAGAATGCTTCTGTCCAGTTTTTATGGGAAGATATTCCCGCTTCTAACAAAGGCCTGAAAGAGCTCCAAATATCCACTTGCAGATGCTGCAAAAAGACTCTTTCCAAACTGCTCCATGAAAAGGAAGGTTCAACTCTGTGAGTTGAATGCACACATCATAAAGAAGTTTCAAAGAATGCTTCTGTCTAGGTATTATGTGACGATATTTCCTTTTCCACCATAGGCCTCAAAGCGCTCCAAATGAACACATGTAGATTCTACAAAAAGAGTGTTTCAAAGCTGCTCTTTCAAAAGAAGTGTTCAACTCTGTGAGTTGGATTCATACTTCACAAAGCAGTTTCACAGAACGTTTCTGTTTCGTTTTTATCAGAAGATATTCCCGTTTGCAACGAAGGCCTGAAAGGGCTCCAAGTATCCACATGCAGATTCTGCCAAAACACAGTTTCCAATCTGCTCTATCAAAAGGAAGGCTTATCTCTCCGAGTTGAATGCACACATCATAAAGAGGTTTCTGAGAATGCTTCTGCCTGGTTTATATGTGAAGATATTTCCTTTTCCACCATAGGCCTCAAAGCGCTCCAAACGAACACTTGCAGATTCTACAAAAAGAGTGTTTCAAAACTGCTCTTTCAAAAGAAGTGTTCAACTCTGTGAGTTGGATTCATACTACACAAAGCAGTTTCACAGAACTCTTCTGTTTAGTTTTTATGGGAAGATATTCCCGTTTCCAACGAAGGCCTGAAAGGGCTCCAAATATCCACTTGCAGATTCTGCAAAAACACAGGTTCAAAACTGCTCTATCAAAAGGAAGGCTTATCTCTCTGAGTTGAATGCACACATCATAAAGGGGTTTCTGAGAATGCTTCTGCCTTGTTTATATATGAAGATATTTCTTTTTCCACCATAGGCCTCAAAGCGCTCCAAATGAACACTTGCAGATTCTACAAAAAGAGTGTTTCATAACTGCTCTAGCAAAGGAAAGGTTCACCTCTGTGAGTTGAACACACACATCACAAAGCAGTTTGTGAGAATGCTTCGGTTTAGTTTTTATGGGAAGATATTCCCGCTTCTAACAAAGGCCTGAAAGAGCTCCAAATATCCACTTGCAGATGCTGCAAAAAGACTCTTTCCAAACTGCTCCATGAAAAAGAAGGTTCAACTCTGTGAGTTGAATGCACACATCATAAAGAAGTTTCAAAGAATGCTTCTGTCTAGGTTTTATGTGAAGATATTTCTTTTTCCACCATAGGCCTCAAAGCGCTCCAAATGAACACTTGCAGATTCTACAAAAAGAGTGTTTCATAACTGCTCTAGCAAAGGAAAGTTTCACCTCTGTGAGTTGAACACACACATCACAAAGCAGTTTGTGAGAATGCTTCTGTCCAGTTTTAATGGGAAGATATTCCCGCTTCTAACAAAGGCCTGAAAGAGCTCCAAATATCCTCTTGCAGATGCTGCAAAAAGACTCTTTCCAAACTGCTCCATGAAAAGGAATGTTCAACTCTGTGAGTTGAATGCACACATCATAAAGAAGTTTCAAAGAATGCTTCTGTCTAGGTTTTATGTGAAGATATTTCCTTTTCCACCATAGGCCTCAAAGCGCTCCAAATGAACACTTGCAGATTCTACAAAAAGAGTGTTTCAAAGCTGCTCTTTCAAAAGAAGTGTTCAACTCTGTGAGTTGGATTCATACTTCACAAAGGAGTTTCACAGAACGCTTCTGTTTCGTTTTTATGGGAAGATATTCCCGTTTCCAACGAAGGCCTGAAAGGGCTGCAAATATACACTTGCAGATTCTGCAAAAACACAGTTGCAAAACTGCTCTATCAAAAGGAAGGCTTATCTCTCTGAGTTGAATGCACACATCATAAAGGGGTTTCTGAGAATGCTTCTGCCTTGTTTATATATGAAGATATTTCTTTTTCCACCATAGGCCTCAAAGCGCTCCAAATGAACACTTGCAGATTCTACAAAAAGAGTGTTTCATAACTGCTCTAGCAAAGGAAAGGTTCACCTCTGTGAGTTGAACACACACATCACAAAGCAGTTTGTGAGAATGCTTCGGTTTAGTTTTTATGGGAAGATATTCCCGCTTCTAACAAAGGCCTGAAAGAGCTCCAAATATCCACTTGCAGATGCTGCAAAAAGACTCTTTCCAAACTGCTCCATGAAAAAGAAGGTTCAACTCTGTGAGTTGAATGCACACATCATAAAGAAGTTTCAAAGAATGCTTCTGTCTAGGTTTTATGTGAAGATATTTCTTTTTCCACCATAGGCCTCAAATCGCTCCAAATGAACACTTGCAGATTCTACAAAAAGAGTGTTTCATAACTGCTCTAGCAAAGGAAAGGTTCACCTCTGTGAGTTGAACACACACATCACAAAGCAGTTTGTGAGAATGCTTCTGTCCAGTTTTAATGGGAAGATATTCCCGCTTCTAACAAAGGCCTGAAAGAGCTCCAAATATCCACTTGCAGATGCTGCAAAAAGACTCTTTCCAAACTGCTCCATGAAAAGGAATGTTCAACTCTGTGAGTTGAATGCACACATCGTAAAGAAGTTTCAAAGAATGCTTCTGTCTAGGTTTTATGTGAAGATATTTCCCTTTCCACCATAGGCCTCAAAGCGCTCCAAATGAACACTTGCAGATTCTACAAAAAGAGTGTTTCAAAGCTGCTCTTTCAAAAGAAGTGTTCAACTCTGTGAGTTGGATTCATACTACACAAAGCAGTTTCACAGAACTCTTCTGTTTAGTTTTTATGGGAAGATATTCCCGTTTCCAACGAAGGCCTGAAAGGGCTCCAAATATCCACTTGCAGATTCTGCAAAAACACAGGTTCAAACTGCTCTATCAAAAGGAAGGCTTATCTCTCTGAGTTGAATGCACACATCATAAAGGGGTTTCTGAGAATGCTTCTGCCTTGTTTATATATGAAGATATTTTTTTTTCCACCATAGGCCTCAAAGCGCTCCAAATGAACACTTGCAGATTCTACAAAAAGAGTGTTTCATAACTGCTCTAGCAAAGGAAAGGTTCACCTCTGTGAGTTGAGCACACACATCACAAAGCAGTTTGTGAGAATGCTTCTGTCCAGTTTTTATGGGAAGATATTCCCGCTTCTAACAAAGGCCTGAAAGAGCTCCAAATATCCACTTGCAGATGCTGCAAAAAGACTCTTTCCAAACTGCTCCATGAAAAAGAAGGTTCAACTCTGTGAGTTGAATGCACACATCATAAAGAAGTTTCAAAGAATGCTTCTGTCTAGGTTTTCTGTGAAGATATTTCTTTTTCCACCATAGGCCTCAAAGCGCTCCAAATGAACACTTGCAGATTCTACAAAAAGAGTGTTTCATAACTGCTCTAGCAAAGGAAAGGTTCACCTCTGTGAGTTGAACACACACATCACAAAGCAGTTTGTGAGAATGCTTCTGTCCAGTTTTAATTGGAAGATATTCCCGCTTCTAACAAAGGCCTGAAAGAGCTCCAAATATCCACTTGCAGATGCTGCAAAAAGACTCTTTCCAAACTGCTCCATGAAAAGCAATGTTCAACTCTGTGAGTTGAATGCACACATCATAAAGAAGTTTCAAAGAATGCTTCTGTCTAGGTTTTATGTGAAGATATTTCCTTTTCCACCATAGGCCTCAAAGCGCTCCAAATGAACACTTGCAGATTCTACAAAAAGAGTGTTTCAAAGCTGCTCTTTCAAAAGAAGTGTTCAAGTCTGTGAGTTGGATTCATACTTCACAAAGGAGTTTCACAGAACGCTTCTGTTTAGTTTTTATGGGAAGATATTCCCGTTTCCAACGAAGGCCTGAAAGGGCTCCAAATATACACTTGCAGATTCTGCAAAAACACAGTTGCAAAACTGCTCTATCAAAAGAAAGGCTTATCTCTCCGAGTTGAATGCACACATCATAAAGAGGTTTCTGAGAATGCTTCTGCCTGGATTATATTTGAAGATATTTCCTTTTCCACCATAGGCCTCAAAGCGCTCCAAACGAACACTTGCAGATTCTACAAAAAGAGTGTTTCAAAACTGCTATTTGAAAGGAAGTGTTCAACTCTGTGAGTTGGATTCATACTACACAAAGCAGGTTCACAGAACTCTTCTGTTTAGTTTTTAATGGAAGATATTCCCGTTTCCAACGAAGGCCTGAAAGGGCTCCAAATATCCACTTGCAGATTCTGCAAAAACACAGTTTCAAAACTGCTCTATCAAAAGGAAGGCTTATCTCTCTGAGTTGAATGCACACATCATAAAGAGCTTTCTGAGAATGCTTCTGCCTTGTTTATATAGGAAGATATTTCTTTTTCCACCATAGGCCTCAAATCGCTCCAAATGAACACTTGCAGATTCTACAAAAAGAGTGTTTCATAACTGCTCTAGCAAAGGAAAGGTTCACCTCCGTGAGTTGAACACACACATCACAAAGCAGTTTGTGAGAATGCTTCTGTCCAGTTTTTATGGGAAGATATTCCCGCTTCTAACAAAGGCCTGAAAGAGCTCCAAATATCCACTTGCAGATGCTGCAAAAAGACTCTTTCCAAACTGCTCCATGAAAAGGAATGTTCAACTCTGTGAGTTGAATGCACACATCATAAAGAAGTTTCAAAGAATGCTTCTGTCTAGGTATTATGTGACGATATTTCCTTTTCCACCATAGGCCTCAAAGCGCTCCAAATGAACACATGTAGATTCTACAAAAAGAGTGTTTCAAAGCTGCTCTTTCAAAAGAAGTGTTCAACTCTGTGAGTTGGATTCATACTTCACAAAGCAGTTTCACAGAACGTTTCTGTTTCGTTTTTATCAGAAGATATTCCCGTTTGCAACGAAGGCCTGAAAGGGCTCCAAGTATCCAGTTGCAGATTCTGCCAAAACACAGTTTCAAAACTGCTCTATCAAAAGGAAGGCTTATCTCTCCGAGTTGAATGCACACATCATAAAGAGGTTCCTGAGAATGCTTCTGCCTGGTTTATATGTGAAGATATTTCCTTTTCCACCATAGGCCTCAAAGCGCTCCAAACGAACACTTGCAGATTCTACAAAAAGAGTGTTTCAAAACTGCTCTTTCAAAAGAAGTGTTCAACTCTGTGAGTTGGATTCATACTACACAAAGCAGTTTCACAGAACTCTTCTGTTTCGTTTTTATGGGAAGATATTCCCGTTTCCAACGAAGGCCTGAAAGGGCTCCAAATATCCACTTGCAGATTCTGCAAAAACACAGGTTCAAAACTGCTCTATCAAAAGGAAGGCTTATCTCTCTGAGTTGAATGCACACATCATAAAGGGGTTTCTGAGAATGCTTCTGCCTTGTTTATATATGAAGATATTTCTTTTTCCACCATAGGCCTCAAAGCGCTCCAAATGAACACTTGCAGATTCTACAAAAAGAGTGTTTCATAACTGCTCTAGCAAAGGAAAGGTTCACCTCTGTGAGTTGAACACACACATCACAAAGCAGTTTGTGAGAATGCTTCGGTTTAGTTTTTATGGGAAGATATTCCCGCTTCTAAGAAAGGCCTGAAAGAGCTCCAAATATCCACTTGCAGATGCTGCAAAAAGACTCTTTCCAAACTGCTCCATGAAAAAGAAGGTTCAACTCTGTGAGTTGAATGCACACATCATAAAGAAGTTTCAAAGAATGCTTCTGTCTAGGTTTCATGTGAAGATATTTCTTTTTCCACCATAGGCCTCAAAGCGCTCCAAATGAACACTTGCAGATTCTACAAAAAGAGTGTTTCATAACTGCTCTAGCAAAGGAAAGGTTCACCTCTGTGAGTTGAACACACACATCACAAAGCAGTTTGTGAGAATGCTTCTGTCCAGTTTTAATGGGAAGATATTCCCGCGTCTAACAAAGGCCTGAAAGAGCTCCAAATATCCACTTGCAGATGCTGCAAAAAGACTCTTTCCAAACTGCTCCATGAAAAGGAATGTTCAACTTTGTGAGTTGAATGCACACATCATAAAGAAGTTTCAAAGAATGCTTCTGTCTAGGTTTTATGTGAAGATATTTCCCTTTCCACCATAGGCCTCAAAGCGCTCCAAATGAACACTTGCAGATTCTACAAAAAGAGTATTTCAAAGCTGCTCTTTCAAAAGAAGTGTTCAACTCTGTGAGTTGGATTCATACTTCACAAAGCAGTTTCACAGAACGTTTCTGTTTCGTTTTTATGGGAAGATATTCCCGTTTGCAACGAAAGCCTGAAAGGGCTCTAAGTATCCACTTGCAGATTCTGCCAAAACACACTTTCAAAACTGCTCTATCAAAAGGAAGGCTTATCTCTCCGAGTTGAATGCACACATCATAAAGAGGTTTCTGAGAATGCTTCTGCCTGGTTTATATGTGAAGATATTTCCTTTTCCACCATAGGCCTCAAAGCGCTCCAAACGAACACTTGCAGATTCTACAAAAAGAGTGTTTCAAAACTGCTCTTTCAAAGGAAGTGTTCAACTCTGTGAGTTGGATTCATACTACACAAAGCAGTTTCACAGAACTCTTCTGTTTAGTTTTTATGGGAAGATATTCCCGTTTCCAACGAAGGCCTGAAAGGGCTCCAAATATCCACTTGCAGATTCTGCAAAAACACAGGTTCAAAACTGCTCTATCAAAAGGAAGGCTTATCTCTCTGAGTTGAATGCACACATCATAAAGGGGTTTCTGAGAATGCTTCTGCCTTGTTTATATATGAAGATATTTCTTTTTCCACCATAGGCCTCAAAGCGCTCCAAATGAACACTTGCAAATTCTACAAAAAGAGTGTTTCATAACTGCTCTAGCAAAGGAAAGGTTCACCTCTGTGAGTTGAACACACACATCACAAAGCAGTTTGTGAGAATGCTTCGGTTTAGTTTTTATGGGAAGATATTCCCGCTTCTAACAAAGGCCTGAAAGAGCTCCAAATATCCACTTGCAGATGCTGCAAAAAGACTCTTTCCAAACTGCTCCATGAAAAGGAATGTTCAACTCTGTGAGTTGAATGCACACATCATAAAGAAGTTTCAAAGAATGCTTCTGTCTAGCTTTTATGTGAAGATATTTCCTTTTCCACCATAGGCCTCAAAGCGCTCCAAATGAACACTTGCAGATTCTACAAAAAGAGTGTTTCAAAGCTGCTCTTTCAAAAGAAGTGTTCAACTCTGTGAGTTGGATTCATACTTCACAAAGGAGTTTCACAGAACGCTTCTGTTTAGTTTTTATGGGAAGATATTCCCGTTTCCAACGAAGGCCTGAAATGGCTGCAAATATACACTTGCACATTCTGCAAAAACACAGTTGCAAAACTGCTCTATCAAAAGGAAGGCTTATCTCTCCGAGTTGAATGCACACATCATAAAGAGGTTTCTGAGAATGCTTCTGCCTGGATTATATTTGAAGATATTTCCTTTTCCACCATAGGCCTCAAAGCGCTCCAAACGAACACTTGCAGATTCTACAAAAAGAGTGTTTCAAAACTGCTCTTTGAAAGGAAGTGTTCAACTCTGTGAGTTGGATTCATACTACACAAAGCAGTTTCACAGAACTCTTCTGTTTAGTTTTTAATGGAAGATATTCCCGTTTCCAACGAAGGCCTGAAAGGGCTCCAAATATCCACTTGCAGATTCTGCAAAAACACAGTTTCAAAACTGCTCTATCAAAAGGAAGGCTTATCTCTCTGAGTTGAATGCACACATCATAAAGAGCTTTCTGAGAATGCTTCTGCCTTGTTTATATATGAAGATATTTCTTTTTCCACCATAGGCCTCAAATCGCTCCAAATGAACACTTGCAGATTCTACAAAAAGAGTGTTTCATAACTGCTCTAGCAAAGGAAAGGTTCACCTCTGTGAGTTGAACACACACATCACAAAGCAGTTTGTGAGAATGCTTCTGTCCAGTTTTTATGGGAAGATATTCCCGCTTCTAACAAAGGCCTGAAAGAGCTCCAAATATCCACTTGCAGATGCTGCAAAAAGACTCTTTCCAAACTGCTCCATGAAAAGGAAGGTTCAACTCGGTGAGTTGAATGCACACATCATAAAGAAGTTTCAAAGAATGCTTCTGTCTAGGTATTATGTGACGATATTTCCTTTTCCACCATAGGCCTCAAAGCGCTCCAAATGAACACATGTAGATTCTACAAAAAGAGTGTTTCAAAGCTGCTCTTTCAAAAGAAGTGTTCAACTCTGTGAGTTGGATTCATACTTCACAAAGCAGTTTCACAGAACGTTTCTGTTTCGTTTTTATCAGAAGATATTCCCGTTTGCAACGAAGGCCTGAAAGGGCTCCAAGTATCCACTTGCAGATTCTGCCAAAACACAGTTTCAAAACTGCTCTATCAAAAGGAAGGCTTATCTCTCCGAGTTGAATGCACACATCATAAAGAGGTTTCTGAGAATGCTTCTGCCTGGTTTATATGTGAAGATATTTCCTTTTCCACCATAGGCCTCAAAGCGCTCCAAACGAACACTTGCAGATTCTACAAAAAGAGTGTTTCAAAACTGCTCTTTCAAAAGAAGTGGTCAACTCTGTGAGTTGGATTCATACTACACAAAGCAGGTTCACAGAACTCTTCTGTTTAGTTTTTATGGGAAGATATTCCCGTTTCCAACGAAGGCCTGAAAGGGCTCCAAATATCCACTTGCAGATTCTGCAAAAACACAGGTTCAAAACTGCTCTATCAAAAGGAAGGCTTATCTCTCTGAGTTGAATGCACACATCATAAAGGGGTTTCTGAGAATGCTTCTGCCTTGTTTATATATGAAGATATTTCTTTTTCCACCATAGGCCTCAAAGCGCTCCAAATGAACACTTGCAGATTCTACAAAAAGAGTGTTTCATAACTGCTCTAGCAAAGGAAAGGTTCACCTCTGTGAGTTGAACACACACATCACAAAGCAGTTTGTGAGAATGCTTCGGTTTAGTTTTTATGGGAAGATATTCCCGCTTCTAACAAAGGCCTGAAAGAGCTCCAAATATCCACTTGCAGATGCTGCAAAAAGACTCTTTCCAAACTGCTCCATGAAAAAGAAGGTTCAACTCTGTGAGTTGAATGCACACATCATAAAGAAGTTTCAAAGAATGCTTCTGTCTAGGTTTTATGTGAAGATATTTCTTTTTCCACCATAGGCCTCAAATCGCTCCAAATGAACACTTGCAGATTCTACAAAAAGAGTGTTTCATAACTGCTCTAGCAAAGGAAAGGTTCACCTCTGTGAGTTGAACACACACATCACAAAGCAGTTTGTGAGAATGCTTCTGTCCAGTTTTAATGGGAAGATATTCCCGCTTCTAACAAAGGCCTGAAAGAGCTCCAAATATCCACTTGCAGATGCTGCAAAAAGACTCTTTCCAAACTGCTCCATGAAAAGGAATGTTCAACTCTGTGAGTTGAATGCACACATCGTAAAGAAGTTTCAAAGAATGCTTCTGTCTAGGTTTTATGTGAAGATATTTCCCTTTCCACCATAGGCCTCAAAGCGCTCCAAATGAACACTTGCAGATTCTACAAAAAGAGTGTTTCAAAGCTGCTCTTTCAAAAGAAGTGTTCAACTCTGTGAGTTGGATTCATACTTCACAAAGCAGTTTCACAGAACGTTTCTGTTTCGTTTTTATGGGAAGATATTCCCGTTTGCAACGAAAGCCTGAAAGGGCTCTAAGTATCCACTTGCAGATTCTGCCAAAACACACTTTCAAAACTGCTCTATCAAAAGGAAGGCTTATCTCTCCGAGTTGAATGCACACATCATAAAGAGGTTTCTGAGAATGCTTCTGCCTGGTTTATATGTGAAGATATTTCCTTTTCCACCATAGGCCTCAAAGCGCTCCAAACGAACACTTGCAGATTCTACAAAAAGAGTGTTTCAAAACTGCTCTTTCAAAGGAAGTGTTCAGCTCTGTGAGTTGGATTCATACTACACAAAGCAGTTTCACAGAACTCTTCTGTTTAGTTTTTATGGGAAGATATTCCCGTTTCCAACGAAGGCCTGAAAGGGCTCCAAATATCCACTTGCAGATTGTGCAAAAACACAGGTTCAAAACTGCTCTATCAAAAGGAAGGCTTATCTCTCTGAGTTGAATGCACACATCATAAAGGGGTTTCTGAGAATGCTTCTGCCTTGTTTATATATGAAGATATTTCTTTTTCCACCATAGGCCTCAAAGCGCTCCAAATGAACACTTGCAAATTCTACAAAAAGAGTGTTTCATAACTGCTCTAGCAAAGGAAAGGTTCACCTCTGTGAGTTGAACACACACATCACAAAGCAGTTTGTGAGAATGCTTCGGTTTAGTTTTTATGGGAAGATATTCCCGCTTCTAACAAAGGCCTGAAAGAGCTCCAAATATCCACTTGCAGATGCTGCAAAAAGACTCTTTCCAAACTGCTCCATGAAAAAGAAGGTTCAACTCTGTGAGTTGAATGCACACATCATAAAGAAGTTTCAAAGAATGCTTCTGTCTAGGTTTTATGTGAAGATATTTCTTTTTCCACCATAGGCCTCAAAGCGCTCCAAATGAACACTTGCAGATTCTACAAAAAGAGTGTTTCATAACTGCTCTAGCAAAGGAAAGGTTCACCTCTGTGAGTTGAACACACACATCACAAAGCAGTTTGTGAGAATGCTTCTGTCCAGTTTTAATGGGAAGATATTCCCGCTTCTAACAAAGGCCTGAAAGAGCTCCAAATATCCACTTGCAGATGCTGCAAAAAGACTCTTTCCAAACTGCTCCATGAAAAGGAATGTTCAGCTCTGTGAGTTGAATGCACACATCATAAAGAAGTTTCAAAGAATGCTTCTGTCTAGGTTTTATGTGAAGATATTTCCTTTTCCACCATAGGCCTCAAAGCGCTCCAAATGAACACTTGCAGATTCTACAAAAAGAGTGTTTCAAAGCTGCTCTTTCAAAAGAAGTGTTCAACTCTGTGAGTTGGATTCATACTTCACAAAGGAGTTTCACAGAACGCTTCTGTTTAGTTTTTATGGGAAGATATTCCCGTTTCCAACGAAGGCCTGAAAGGGCTCCAAATATACACTTGCAGATTCTGCAAAAACACAGTTGCAAAACTGCTCTATCAAAAGGAAGGCTTATCTCTCCGAGTTGAATGCACACATCATAAAGAGGTTTCTGAGAATGCTTCTGCCTGGATTATATTTGAAGATATTTCCTTTTCCACCATAGGCCTCAAAGCGCTCCAAACGAACACTTGCAGATTCTACAAAAAGAGTGTTTCAAAACTGCTCTTTGAAAGGAAGTGTTCAACTCTGTGAGTTGGATTCATACTACACAAAGCAGTTTCACAGAACTCTTCTGTTTAGTTTTTAATGGAAGATATTCCCGTTTCCAACGAAGGCCTGAAAGGGCTCCAAATATCCACTTGCAGATTCTGCAAAAACACAGTTTCAAAACTGCTCTATCAAAAGGAAGGCTTATCTCTCTGAGTTGAATGCACACATCATAAAGAGCTTTCTGAGAATGCTTCTGCCTTGTTTATATATGAAGATATTTCTTTTTCCACCATAGGCCTCAAATCGCTCCAAATGAACACTTGCAGATTCTACAAAAAGAGTGTTTCATAACTGCTCTAGCAAAGGAAAGGTTCACCTCTGTGAGTTGAACACACACATCACAAAGCAGTTTGTGAGAATGCTTCTGTCCAGTTTTTATGGGAAGATATTCCCGCTTCTAACAAAGGCCTGAAAGAGCTCCAAATATCCACTTGCAGATGCTGCAAAAAGACTCTTTCCAAACTGCTCCATGAAAAGGAAGGTTCAACTCGGTGAGTTGAATGCACACATCATAAAGAAGTTTCAAAGAATGCTTCTGTCTAGGTATTATGTGACGATATTTCCTTTTCCACCATAGGCCTCAAAGCGCTCCAAATGAACACATGTAGATTCTACAAAAAGAGTGTTTCAAAGCTGCTCTTTCAAAAGAAGTGTTCAACTCTGTGAGTTGGATTCATACTTTACAAAGCAGTTTCACAGAACGTTTCTGTTTCGTTTTTATCAGAAGATATTCCCGTTTGCAACGAAGGCCTGAAAGGGCTCCAAGTATCCACTTGCAGATTCTGCCAAAACACAGTTTCAAAACTGCTCTATCAAAAGGAAGGCTTATCTCTCCGAGTTGAATGCACACATCATAAAGAGGTTTCTGAGAATGCTTCTGCCTGGTTTATATGTGAAGATATTTCCTTTTCCACCATAGGCCTCAAAGCGCTCTAAACGAACACTTGCAGATTCTACAAAAAGAGTGTTTCAAAACTGCTCTTTCAAAAGAAGTGTTCAACTCTGTGAGTTGGATTCATACTACACAAAGCAGGTTCACAGAACTCTTCTGTTTAGTTTTTATGGGAAGATATTCCCGTTTCCAACGAAGGCCTGAAAGGGCTCCAAATATCCACTTGCAGATTCTGCAAAAACACAGGTTCAAAACTGCTCTATCAAAAGGAAGGCTTATCTCTCTGAGTTGAATGCACACATCATAAAGGGGTTTCTGAGAATGCTTCTGCCTTGTTTATATATGAAGATATTTCTTTTTCCACCATAGGCCTCAAAGCGCTCCAAATGAACACTTGCAGATTCTACAAAAAGAGTGTTTCATAACTGCTCTAGCAAAGGAAAGGTTCACCTCTGTGAGTTGAACACACACATCACAAAGCAGTTTGTGAGAATGCTTCGGTTTAGTTTTTATGGGAAGATATTCCCGCTTCTAACAAAGGCCTGAAAGAGCTCCAAATATCCACTTGCAGATGCTGCAAAAAGACTCTTTCCAAACTGCTCCATGAAAAAGAAGGTTCAACTCTGTGAGTTGAATGCACACATCATAAAGAAGTTTCAAAGAATGCTTCTGTCTAGGTTTTATGTGAAGATATTTCTTTTTCCACCATAGGCCTCAAATCGCTCCAAATGAACACTTGCAGATTCTACAAAAAGAGTGTTTCATAACTGCTCTAGCAAAGGAAAGGTTCACCTCTGTGAGTTGAACACACACATCACAAAGCAGTTTGTGAGAATGCTTCTGTCCAGTTTTAATGGGAAGATATTCCCGCTTCTAACAAAGGCCTGAAAGAGCTCCAAATATCCACTTGCAGATGCTGCAAAAAGACTCTTTCCAAACTGCTCCATGAAAAGGAATGTTCAACTCTGTGAGTTGAATGCACACATCGTAAAGAAGTTTCAAAGAATGCTTCTGTCTAGGTTTTATGTGAAGATATTTCCCTTTCCACCATAGGCCTCAAAGCGCTCCAAATGAACACTTGCAGATTCTACAAAAAGAGTGTTTCAAAGCTGCTCTTTCAAAAGAAGTGTTCAACTCTGTGAGTTGGATTCATACTTCACAAAGCAGTTTCACAGAACGTTTCTGTTTCGTTTTTATGGGAAGATATTCCCGTTTGCAACGAAAGCCTGAAAGGGCTCTAAGTATCCACTTGCAGATTCTGCCAAAACACACTTTCAAAACTGCTCTATCAAAAGGAAGGCTTATCTCTCCGAGTTGAATGCACACATCATAAAGAGGTTTCTGAGAATGCTTCTGCCTGGTTTATATGTGAAGATATTTCCTTTTCCACCATAGGCCTCAAAGCGCTCCAAACGAACACTTGCAGATTCTACAAAAAGAGTGTTTCAAAACTGCTCTTTCAAAGGAAGTGTTCAGCTCTGTGAGTTGGATTCATACTACACAAAGCAGTTTCACAGAACTCTTCTGTTTAGTTTTTATGGGAAGATATTCCCGTTTCCAACGAAGGCCTGAAAGGGCTCCAAATATCCACTTGCAGATTGTGCAAAAACACAGGTTCAAAACTGCTCTATCAAAAGGAAGGCTTATCTCTCTGAGTTGAATGCACACATCATAAAGGGGTTTCTGAGAATGCATCTGCCTTGTTTATATATGAAGATATTTCTTTTTCCACCATAGGCCTCAAAGCGCTCCAAATGAACACTTGCAAATTCTACAAAAAGAGTGTTTCATAACTGCTCTAGCAAAGGAAAGGTTCACCTCTGTGAGTTGAACACACACATCACAAAGCAGTTTGTGAGAATGCTTCGGTTTAGTTTTTATGGGAAGATATTCCCGCTTCTAACAAAGGCCTGAAAGAGCTCCAAATATCCACTTGCAGATGCTGCAAAAAGACTCTTTCCAAACTGCTCCATGAAAAAGAAGGTTCAACTCTGTGAGTTGAATGCACACATCATAAAGAAGTTTCAAAGAATGCTTCTGTCTAGGTTTTATGTGAAGATATTTCTTTTTCCACCATAGGCCTCAAAGCGCTCCAAATGAACACTTGCAGATTCTACAAAAAGAGTGTTTCATAACTGCTCTAGCAAAGGAAAGGTTCACCTCTGTGAGTTGAACACACACATCACAAAGCAGTTTGTGAGAATGCTTCTGTCCAGTTTTAATGGGAAGATATTCCCGCTTCTAACAAAGGCCTGAAAGAGCTCCAAATATCCACTTGCAGATGCTGCAAAAAGACTCTTTCCAAACTGCTCCATGAAAAGGAATGTTCAACTCTGTGAGTTGAATGCACACATCATAAAGAAGTTTCAAAGAATGCTTCTGTCTAGGTTTTATGTGAAGATATTTCCTTTTCCACCATAGGCCTCAAAGCGCTCCAAATGAACACTTGCAGATTCTACAAAAAGAGTGTTTCAAAGCTGCTCTTTCAAAAGAAGTGTTCAACTCTGTGAGTTGGATTCATACTTCACAAAGGAGTTTCACAGAACGCTTCTGTTTAGTTTTTATGGGAAGATATTCCCGTTTCCAACGAAGGCCTGAAAGGGCTCCAAATATACACTTGCAGATTCTGCAAAAACACAGTTGCAAAACTGCTCTATCAAAAGGAAGGCTTATCTCTCCGAGTTGAATGCACACATCATAAAGAGGTTTCTGAGAATGCTTCTGCCTGGATTATATTTGAAGATATTTCCTTTTCCACCATAGGCCTCAAAGCGCTCCAAACGAACACTTGCAGATTCTACAAAAAGAGTGTTTCAAAACTGCTCTTTGAAAGGAAGTGTTCAACTCTGTGAGTTGGATTCATACTACACAAAGCAGTTTCACAGAACTCTTCTGTTTAGTTTTTAATGGAAGATATTCCCGTTTCCAACGAAGGCCTGAAAGGGCTCCAAATATCCACTTGCAGATTCTGCAAAAACACAGTTTCAAAACTGCTCTATCAAAAGGAAGGCTTATCTCTCTGAGTTGAATGCACACATCATAAAGAGCTTTCTGAGAATGCTTCTGCCTTGTTTATATATGAAGATATTTCTTTTTCCACCATAGGCCTCAAATCGCTCCAAATGAACACTTGCAGATTCTACAAAAAGAGTGTTTCATAACTGCTCTAGCAAAGGAAAGGTTCACCTCTGTGAGTTGAACACACACATCACAAAGCAGTTTGTGAGAATGCTTCTGTCCAGTTTTTATGGGAAGATATTCCCGCTTCTAACAAAGGCCTGAAAGAGCTCCAAATATCCACTTGCAGATGCTGCAAAAAGACTCTTTCCAAACTGCTCCATGAAAAGGAAGGTTCAACTCGGTGAGTTGAATGCACACATCATAAAGAAGTTTCAAAGAATGCTTCTGTCTAGGTATTATGTGACGATATTTCCTTTTCCACCATAGGCCTCAAAGCGCTCCAAATGAACACATGTAGATTCTACAAAAAGAGTGTTTCAAAGCTGCTCTTTCAAAAGAAGTGTTCAACTCTGTGAGTTGGATTCATACTTTACAAAGCAGTTTCACAGAACGTTTCTGTTTCGTTTTTATCAGAAGATATTCCCGTTTGCAACGAAGGCCTGAAAGGGCTCCAAGTATCCACTTGCAGATTCTGCCAAAACACAGTTTCAAAACTGCTCTATCAAAAGGAAGGCTTATCTCTCCGAGTTGAATGCACACATCATAAAGAGGTTTCTGAGAATGCTTCTGCCTGGTTTATATGTGAAGATATTTCCTTTTCCACCATAGGCCTCAAAGCGCTCTAAACGAACACTTGCAGATTCTACAAAAAGAGTGTTTCAAAACTGCTCTTTCAAAAGAAGTGTTCAACTCTGTGAGTTGGATTCATACTACACAAAGCAGGTTCACAGAACTCTTCTGTTTAGTTTTTATGGGAAGATATTCCCGTTTCCAACGAAGGCCTGAAAGGGCTCCAAATATCCACTTGCAGATTCTGCAAAAACACAGGTTCAAAACTGCTCTATCAAAAGGAAGGCTTATCTCTCTGAGTTGAATGCACACATCATAAAGGGGTTTCTGAGAATGCTTCTGCCTTGTTTATATATGAAGATATTTCTTTTTCCACCATAGGCCTCAAAGCGCTCCAAATGAACACTTGCAGATTCTACAAAAAGAGTGTTTCATAACTGCTCTAGCAAAGGAAAGGTTCACCTCTGTGAGTTGAACACACACATCACAAAGCAGTTTGTGAGAATGCTTCGGTTTAGTTTTTATGGGAAGATATTCCCGCTTCTAACAAAGGCCTGAAAGAGCTCCAAATATCCACTTGCAGATGCTGCAAAAAGACTCTTTCCAAACTGCTCCATGAAAAAGAAGGTTCAACTCTGTGAGTTGAATGCACACATCATAAAGAAGTTTCAAAGAATGCTTCTGTCTAGGTTTTATGTGAAGATATTTCTTTTTCCACCATAGGCCTCAAATCGCTCCAAATGAACACTTGCAGATTCTACAAAAAGAGTGTTTCATAACTGCTCTAGCAAAGGAAAGGTTCACCTCTGTGAGTTGAACACACACATCACAAAGCAGTTTGTGAGAATGCTTCTGTCCAGTTTTAATGGGAAGATATTCCCGCTTCTAACAAAGGCCTGAAAGAGCTCCAAATATCCACTTGCAGATGCTGCAAAAAGACTCTTTCCAAACTGCTCCATGAAAAGGAATGTTCAACTCTGTGAGTTGAATGCACACATCGTAAAGAAGTTTCAAAGAATGCTTCTGTCTAGGTTTTATGTGAAGATATTTCCCTTTCCACCATAGGCCTCAAAGCGCTCCAAATGAACACTTGCAGATTCTACAAAAAGAGTGTTTCAAAGCTGCTCTTTCAAAAGAAGTGTTCAACTCTGTGAGTTGGATTCATACTTCACAAAGCAGTTTCACAGAACGTTTCTGTTTCGTTTTTATGGGAAGATATTCCCGTTTGCAACGAAAGCCTGAAAGGGCTCTAAGTATCCACTTGCAGATTCTGCCAAAACACACTTTCAAAACTGCTCTATCAAAAGGAAGGCTTATCTCTCCGAGTTGAATGCACACATCATAAAGAGGTTTCTGAGAATGCTTCTGCCTGGTTTATATGTGAAGATATTTCCTTTTCCACCATAGGCCTCAAAGCGCTCCAAACGAACACTTGCAGATTCTACAAAAAGAGTGTTTCAAAACTGCTCTTTCAAAGGAAGTGTTCAGCTCTGTGAGTTGGATTCATACTACACAAAGCAGTTTCACAGAACTCTTCTGTTTAGTTTTTATGGGAAGATATTCCCGTTTCCAACGAAGGCCTGAAAGGGCTCCAAATATCCACTTGCAGATTGTGCAAAAACACAGGTTCAAAACTGCTCTATCAAAAGGAAGGCTTATCTCTCTGAGTTGAATGCACACATCATAAAGGGGTTTCTGAGAATGCATCTGCCTTGTTTATATATGAAGATATTTCTTTTTCCACCATAGGCCTCAAAGCGCTCCAAATGAACACTTGCAAATTCTACAAAAAGAGTGTTTCATAACTGCTCTAGCAAAGGAAAGGTTCACCTCTGTGAGTTGAACACACACATCACAAAGCAGTTTGTGAGAATGCTTCGGTTTAGTTTTTATGGGAAGATATTCCCGCTTCTAACAAAGGCCTGAAAGAGCTCCAAATATCCACTTGCAGATGCTGCAAAAAGACTCTTTCCAAACTGCTCCATGAAAAAGAAGGTTCAACTCTGTGAGTTGAATGCACACATCATAAAGAAGTTTCAAAGAATGCTTCTGTCTAGGTTTTATGTGAAGATATTTCTTTTTCCACCATAGGCCTCAAAGCGCTCCAAATGAACACTTGCAGATTCTACAAAAAGAGTGTTTCATAACTGCTCTAGCAAAGGAAAGGTTCACCTCTGTGAGTTGAACACACACATCACAAAGCAGTTTGTGAGAATGCTTCTGTCCAGTTTTAATGGGAAGATATTCCCGCTTCTAACAAAGGCCTGAAAGAGCTCCAAATATCCACTTGCAGATGCTGCAAAAAGACTCTTTCCAAACTGCTCCATGAAAAGGAATGTTCAACTCTGTGAGTTGAATGCACACATCATAAAGAAGTTTCAAAGAATGCTTCTGTCTAGGTTTTATGTGAAGATATTTCCTTTTCCACCATAGGCCTCAAAGCGCTCCAAATGAACACTTGCAGATTCTACAAAAAGAGTGTTTCAAAGCTGCTCTTTCAAAAGAAGTGTTCAACTCTGTGAGTTGGATTCATACTTCACAAAGGAGTTTCACAGAACGCTTCTGTTTAGTTTTTATGGGAAGATATTCCCGTTTCCAACGAAGGCCTGAAAGGGCTGCAAATATACACTTGCAGATTCTGCAAAAACACAGTTGCAAAACTGCTCTATCAAAAGGAAGGCTTATCTCTCCGAGTTGAATGCACACATCATAAAGAGGTTTCTGAGAATGCTTCTGCCTGGATTATATTTGAAGATATTTCCTTTTCCACCATAGGCCTCAAAGCGCTCCAAACGAACACTTGCAGATTCTACAAAAAGAGTGTTTCAAAACTGCTCTTTGAAAGGAAGTGTTCAACTCTGTGAGTTGGATTCATACTACACAAAGCAGTTTCACAGAACTCTTCTGTTTAGTTTTTAATGGAAGATATTCCCGTTTCCAACGAAGGCCTGAAAGGGCTCCAAATATCCACTTGCAGATTCTGCAAAAACACAGTTTCAAAACTGCTCTATCAAAAGGAAGGCTTACCTCTCTGAGTTGAATGCACACATCATAAAGAGCTTTCTGAGAATGCTTCTGCCTTGTTTATATATGAAGATATTTCTTTTTCCACCATAGGCCTCAAATCGCTCCAAATGAACACTTGCAGATTCTACAAAAAGAGTGTTTCATAACTGCTCTAGCAAAGGAAAGGTTCACCTCTGTGAGTTGAACACACACATCACAAAGCAGTTTGTGAGAATGCTTCTGTCTAGTTTTTATGGGAAGATATTCCCGCTTCTAACAAAGGCCTGAAAGAGCTCCAAATATCCACTTGCAGATGCTGCAAAAAGACTCTTTCCAAACTGCTCCATGAAAAGGAAGGTTCAACTCTGTGAGTTGAATGCACACATCATAAAGAAGTTTCAAAGAATGCTTCTGTCTAGGTATTATGTGACGATATTTCCTTTTCCACCATAGGCCTCAAAGCGCTCCAAATGAACACATGTAGATTCTACAAAAAGAGTGTTTCAAAGCTGCTCTTTCAAAAGAAGTGTTCAACTCTGTGAGTTGGATTCATACTTCACAAAGCAGTTTCACAGAACGTTTCTGTTTCGTTTTTATCAGAAGATATTCCCGTTTGCAACGAAGGCCTGAAAGGGCTCCAAGTATCCACTTGCAGATTCTGCCAAAACACAGTTTCAAAACTGCTCTATCAAAAGGAAGGCTTATCTCTCCGAGTTGAATGCACACATCATAAAGAGGTTTCTGAGAATGCTTCTGCCTGGTTTATATGTGAAGATATTTCCTTTTCCACCATAGGCCTCAAAGCGCTCCAAACGAACACTTGCAGATTCTACAAAAAGAGTGTTTCAAAACTGCTCTTTCAAAAGAAGTGTTCAACTCTGTGAGTTGGATTCATACTACACAAAGCAGGTTCACAGAACTCTTCTGTTTAGTTTTTATGGGAAGATATTCCCGTTTCCAACGAAGGCCTGAAAGGGCTCCAAATATCCACTTGCAGATTCTGCAAAAACACAGGTTCAAAACTGCTCTATCAAAAGGAAGGCTTATCTCTCTGAGTTGAATGCACACATCATAAAGGGGTTTCTGAGAATGCTTCTGCCTTGTTTATATATGAAGATATTTCTTTTTCCACCATAGGCCTCAAAGCGCTCCAAATGAACACTTGCAGATTCTACAAAAAGAGTGTTTCATAACTGCTCTAGCAAAGGAAAGGTTCACCTCTGTGAGTTGAACACACACATCACAAAGCAGTTTGTGAGAATGCTTCGGTTTAGTTTTTATGGGAAGATATTCCCGCTTCTAACAAAGGCCTGAAAGAGCTCCAAATATCCACTTGCAGATGCTGCAAAAAGACTCTTTCCAAACTGCTCCATGAAAAAGAAGGTTCAACTCTGTGAGTTGAATGCACACATCATAAAGAAGTTTCAAAGAATGCTTCTGTCTAGGTTTTCTGTGAAGATATTTCTTTTTCCACCATAGGCCTCAAATCGCTCCAAATGAACACTTGCAGATTCTACAAAAAGAGTGTTTCATAACTGCTCTAGCAAAGGAAAGGTTCACCTCTGTGAGTTGAACACACACATCACAAAGCAGTTTGTGAGAATGCTTCTGTCCAGTTTTAATGGGAAGATATTCCCGCTTCTAACAAAGGCCTGAAAGAGCTCCAAATATCCACTTGCAGATGCTGCAAAAAGACTCTTTCCAAACTGCTCCATGAAAAGGAATGTTCAACTCTGTGAGTTGAATGCACACATCGTAAAGAAGTTTCAAAGAATGCTTCTGTCTAGGTTTTATGTGAAGATATTTCCCTTTCCACCATAGGCCTCAAAGCGCTCCAAATGAACACTTGCAGATTCTACAAAAAGAGTGTTTCAAAGCTGCTCTTTCAAAAGAAGTGTTCAACTCTGTGAGTTGGATTCATACTTCACAAAGCAGTTTCACAGAACGTTTCTGTTTCGTTTTTATGGGAAGATATTCCCGTTTGCAACGAAAGCCTGAAAGGGCTCTAAGTATCCACTTGCAGATTCTGCCAAAACACACTTTCAAAACTGCTCTATCAAAAGGAAGGCTTATCTCTCCGAGTTGAATGCACACATCATAAAGAGGTTTCTGAGAATGCTTCTGCCTGGTTTATATGTGAAGATATTTCCTTTTCCACCATAGGCCTCAAAGCGCTCCAAACGAACACTTGCAGATTCTACAAAAAGAGTGTTTCAAAGCTGCTCTTTCAAAAGAAGTGTTCAACTCTGTGAGTTGGATTCATACTACACAAAGCAGTTTCACAGAACTCTTCTGTTTAGTTTTTATGGGAAGATATTCCCGTTTCCAACGAAGGCCTGAAAGGGCTCCAAATATCCACTTGGAGATTCTGCAAAAACACAGGTTCAAACTGCTCTATCAAAAGGAAGGCTTATCTCTCTGAGTTGAATGCACACATCATAAAGGGGTTTCTGAGAATGCTTCTGCCTTGTTTATATATGAAGATATTTCCTTTTCCACCATAGGCCTCAAAGCGCTCCAAATGAACACTTGCAGATTCTACAAAAAGAGTGTTTCATAACTGCTCTAGCAAAGGAAAGGTTCACCTCTGTGAGTTGAACACACACATCACAAAGCAGTTTGTGAGAATGCTTCTGTCCAGTTTTTATGGGAAGATATTCCCGCTTCTAACAAAGGCCTGAAAGAGCTCCAAATATCCACTTGCAGATGCTGCAAAAAGACTCTTTCCAAACTGCTCCATGAAAAAGAAGGTTCAACTCTGTGAGTTGAAAGCACACATCATAAAGAAGTTTCAAAGAATGCTTCTGTCTAGGTTTTCTGTGAAGATATTTCTTTTTCCACCATAGGCCTCAAAGCGCTCCAAATGAACACTTGCAGATTCTACAAAAAGAGTGTTTCATAACTGCTCTAGCAAAGGAAAGGTTCACCTCTGTGAGTTGAACACACACATCACAAAGCAGTTTGTGAGAATGCTTCTGTCCAGTTTTAATGGGAAGATATTCCCGCTTCTAACAAAGGCCTGAAAGAGCTCCAAATATCCACTTGCAGATGCTGCAAAAAGACTCTTTCCAAACTGCTCCATGAAAAGCAATGTTCAACTCTGTGAGTTGAATGCACACATCATAAAGAAGTTTCAAAGAATGCTTCTGTCTAGGTTTTATGTGAAGATATTTCCTTTTCCACCATAGGCCTCAAAGCGCTCCAAATGAACACTTGCAGATTCTACAAAAAGAGTGTTTCAAAGCTGCTCTTTCAAAAGAAGTGTTCAAGTCTGTGAGTTGGATTCATACTTCACAAAGGAGTTTCACAGAACGCTTCTGTTTAGTTTTTATGGGAAGATATTCCCGTTTCCAACGAAGGCCTGAAAGGGCTCCAAATATACACTTGCAGATTCTGCAAAAACACAGTTGCAAAACTGCTCTATCAAAAGGAAGGCTTATCTCTCCGAGTTGAATGCACACATCATAAAGAGGTTTCTGAGAATGCTTCTGCCTGGTTTATATGTGAAGATATTTCCTTTTCCACCATAGGCCTCAAAGCGCTCCAAACGAACACTTGCAGATTCTACAAAAAGAGTGTTTCAAAACTGCTCTTTCAAAGGAAGTGTTCAACTCTGTGAGTTGGATTCATACTACACAAAGCAGTTTCACAGAACTCTTCTGTTTAGTTTTTATGGGAAGATATTCCCGTTTCCAACGAAGGCCTGAAAGGGCTCCAAATATCCACTTGCAGATTCTGCAAAAACACAGGTTCAAAACTGCTCTATCAAAAGGAAGGCTTATCTCTCTGAGTTGAATGCACACATCATAAAGGGGTTTCTGAGAATGCTTCTGCCTTGTTTATATATGAAGATATTTCTTTTTCCACCATAGGCCTCAAAGCGCTCCAAATGAACACTTGCAAATTCTACAAAAAGAGTGTTTCATAACTGCTCTAGCAAAGGAAAGGTTCACCTCTGTGAGTTGAACACACACATCACAAAGCAGTTTGTGAGAATGCTTCGGTTTAGTTTTTATGGGAAGATATTCCCGCTTCTAACAAAGGCCTGAAAGAGCTCCAAATATCCACTTGCAGATGCTGCAAAAAGACTCTTTCCAAACTGCTCCATGAAAAAGAAGGTTCAACTCTGTGAGTTGAATGCACACATCATAAAGAAGTTTCAAAGAATGCTTCTGTCTAGGTTTTATGTGAAGATATTTCTTTTTCCACCATAGGCCTCAAAGCGCTCCAAATGAACACTTGCAGATTCTACAAAAAGAGTGTTTCATAACTGCTCTAGCAAAGGAAAGGTTCACCTCTGTGAGTTGAACACACACATCACAAAGCAGTTTGTGAGAATGCTTCTGTCCAGTTTTAATGGGAAGATATTCCCGCTTCTAACAAAGGCCTGAAAGAGCTCCAAATATCCACTTGCAGATGCTGCAAAAAGACTCTTTCCAAACTGCTCCATGAAAAGGAATGTTCAACTCTGTGAGTTGAATGCACACATCATAAAGAAGTTTCAAAGAATGCTTCTGTCTAGGTTTTATGTGAAGATATTTCCTTTTCCACCATAGGCCTCAAAGCGCTCCAAATGAACACTTGCAGATTCTACAAAAAGAGTGTTTCAAAGCTGCTCTTTCAAAAGAAGTGTTCAACTCTGTGAGTTGGATTCATACTTCACAAAGGAGTTTCACAGAACGCTTCTGTTTAGTTTTTATGGGAAGATATTCCCGTTTCCAACGAAGGCCTGAAAGGGCTCAAAATATACACTTGCAGATTCTGCAAAAACACAGTTGCAAAACTGCTCTATCAAAAGGAAGGCTTATCTCTCCGAGTTGAATGCACACATCATAAAGAGGTTTCTGAGAATGCTTCTGCCTGGATTATATTTGAAGATATTTCCTTTTCCACCATAGGCCTCAAAGCGCTCCAAACGAACACTTGCAGATTCTACAAAAAGAGTGTTTCAAAACTGCTCTTTGAAAGGAAGTGTTCAACTCTGTGAGTTGGATTCATACTACACAAAGCAGTTTCACAGAACTCTTCTGTTTAGTTTTTAATGGAAGATATTCCCGTTTCCAACGAAGGCCTGAAAGGGCTCCAAATATCCACTTGCAGATTCTGCAAAAACACAGTTTCAAAACTGCTCTATCAAAAGGAAGGCTTATCTCTCTGAGTTGAATGCACACATCATAAAGAGCTTTCTGAGAATGCTTCTGCCTTGTTTATATATGAAGATATTTCTTTTTCCACCATAGGCCTCAAATCGCTCCAAATGAACACTTGCAGATTCTACAAAAAGAGTGTTTCATAACTGCTCTAGCAAAGGAAAGGTTCACCTCTGTGAGTTGAACACACACATCACAAAGCAGTTTGTGAGAATGCTTCTGTCCAGTTTTTATGGGAAGATATTCCCGCTTCTAACAAAGGCCTGAAAGAGCTCCAAATATCCACTTGCAGATGCTGCAAAAAGACTCTTTCCAAACTGCTCCATGAAAAGGAAGGTTCAACTCTGTGAGTTGAATGCACACATCATAAAGAAGTTTCAAAGAATGCTTCTGTCTAGGTATTATGTGACGATATTTCCTTTTCCACCATAGGCCTCAAAGCGCTCCAAATGAACACATGTAGATTCTACAAAAAGAGTGTTTCAAAGCTGCTCTTTCAAAAGAAGTGTTCAACTCTGTGAGTTGGATTCATACTTCACAAAGCAGTTTCACAGAACGTTTCTGTTTCGTTTTTATCAGAAGATATTCCCGTTTGCAACGAAGGCCTGAAAGGGCTCCAAGTATCCAGTTGCAGATTCTGCCAAAACACAGTTTCAAAACTGCTCTATCAAAAGGAAGGCTTATCTCTCCGAGTTGAATGCACACATCATAAAGAGGTTTCTGAGAATGCTTCTGCCTGGTTTATATGTGAAGATATTTCCTTTTCCACCATAGGCCTCAAAGCGCTCCAAACGAACACTTGCAGATTCTACAAAAAGAGTGTTTCAAAACTGCTCTTTCAAAAGAAGTGTTCAACTCTGTGAGTTGGATTCATACTACACAAAGCAGTTTCACAGAACTCTTCTGTTTAGTTTTTATGGGAAGATATTCCCGTTTCCAACGAAGGCCTGAAAGGGCTCCAAATATCCACTTGCAGATTCTGCAAAAACACAGGTTCAAAACTGCTCTATCAAAAGGAAGGCTTATCTCTCTGAGTTGAATGCACACATCATAAAGGGGTTTCTGAGAATGCTTCTGCCTTGTTTATATATGAAGATATTTCTTTTTCCACCATAGGCCTCAAAGCGCTCCAAATGAACACTTCCAGATTCTACAAAAAGAGTGTTTCATAACTGCTCTAGCAAAGGAAAGGTTCACCTCTGTGAGTTGAACACACACATCACAAAGCAGTTTGTGAGAATGCTTCGGTTTAGTTTTTATGGGAAGATATTCCCGCTTCTAACAAAGGCCTGAAAGAGCTCCAAATATCCACTTGCAGATGCTGCAAAAAGACTCTTTCCAAACTGCTCCATGAAAAGGAAGGTTCAACTCTGTGAGTTGAATGCACACATCATAAAGAAGTTTCAAAGAATGCTTCTGTCTAGGTTTCATGTGAAGATATTTCTTTTTCCACCATAGGCCTCAAAGCGCTCCAAATGAACACTTGCAGATTCTACAAAAAGAGTGTTTCATAACTGCTCTAGCAAAGGAAAGGTTCACTTCCGTGAGTTGAACACACACATCACAAAGCAGTTTGTGAGAATGCTTCTGTCCAGTTTTAATGGGAAGATATTCCCGCTTCTAACAAAGGCCTGAAAGAGCTCCAAATATCCACTTGCAGATGCTGCAAAAAGACTCTTTCCAAACTGCTCCATGAAAAGGAATGTTTAACTTTGTGAGTTGAATGCACACATCATAAAGAAGTTTCAAAGAATGCTTCTGTCTAGGTTTTATGTGAAGATATTTCCTTTTCCACCATAGGCCTCAAAGCGCTCCAAATGAACACTTGCAGATTCTACAAAAAGAGTGTTTCAAAGCTGCTCTTTCAAAAGAAGTGTTCAACTCTGTGAGTTGGATTCATACTTCACAAAGCAGTTTCACAGAACGTTTCTGTTTCGTTTTTATGGGAAGATATTCCCGTTTGCAACGAAAGCCTGAAAGGGCTCTAAGTATCCACTTGCAGATTCTGCCAAAACACACTTTCAAAACTGCTCTATCAAAAGGAAGGCTTATCTCTCCGAGTTGAATGCACACATCATAAAGAGGTTTCTGAGAATGCTTCTGCCTGGTTTATATGTGAAGATATTTCCTTTTCCACCATAGGCCTCAAAGCGCTCCAAACGAACACTTGCAGATTCTACAAAAAGAGTGTTTCAAAACTGCTCTTTCAAAGGAAGTGTTCAACTCTGTGAGTTGGATTCATACTACACAAAGCAGTTTCACAGAACTCTTCTGTTTAGTTTTTATGGGAAGATATTCCCGTTTCCAACGAAGGCCTGAAAGGGCTCCAAATATCCACTTGCAGATTCTGCAAAAACACAGGTTCAAAACTGCTCTATCAAAAGGAAGGCTTATCTCTCTGAGTTGAATGCACACATCATAAAGGGGTTTCTGAGAATGCTTCTGCCTTGTTTATATATGAAGATATTTCTTTTTCCACCATAGGCCTCAAAGCGCTCCAAATGAACACTTGCAGATTCTACAAAAAGAGTGTTTCATAACTGCTCTAGCAAAGGAAAGGTTCACCTCTGTGAGTTGAACACACACATCACAAAGCAGTTTGTGAGAATGCTTCGGTTTAGTTTTTATGGGAAGATATTCCCGCTTCTAACAAAGGCCTGAAAGAGCTCCAAATATCCACTTGCAGATGCTGCAAAAAGACTCTTTCCAAACTGCTCCATGAAAAAGAAGGTTCAACTCTGTGAGTTGAATGCACACATCATAAAGAAGTTTCAAAGAATGCTTCTGTCTAGGTTTTATGTGAAGATATTTCTTTTTCCACCATAGGCCTCAAAGCGCTCCAAATGAACACTTGCAGATTCTACAAAAAGAGTGTTTCATAACTGCTCTAGCAAAGGAAAGGTTCACCTCTGTGAGTTGAACACACACATCACAAAGCAGTTTGTGAGAATGCTTCTGTACAGTTTTAATGGGAAGATATTCCCGCTTCTAACAAAGGCCTGAAAGAGCTCCAAATATCCACTTGCAGATGCTGCAAAAAGACTCTTTCCAAACTGCTCCATGAAAAGGAATGTTCAACTCTGTGAGTTGAATGCACACATCATAAAGAAGTTTCAAAGAATGCTTCTGTCTAGCTTTTATGTGAAGATATTTCCTTTTCCACCATAGGCCTCAAAGCGCTCCAAATGAACACTTGCAGATTCTACAAAAAGAGTGTTTCAAAGCTGCTCTTTCAAAAGAAGTGTTCAACTCTGTGAGTTGGATTCATACTTCACAAAGGAGTTTCACAGAACGCTTCTGTTTAGTTTTTATGGGAAGATATTCCCGTTTCCAACGAAGGCCTGAAAGGGCTGCAAATATACACTTGCAGATTCTGCAAAAACACAGTTGCAAAACTGCTCTATCAAAAGGAAGGCTTATCTCTCCGAGTTGAATGCACACATCATAAAGAGGTTTCTGAGAATGCTTCTGCCTGGATTATATTTGAAGATATTTCCTTTTCCACCATAGGCCTCAAAGCGCTCCAAACGAACACTTGCAGATTCTACAAAAAGAGTGTTTCAAAACTGCTCTTTGAAAGGAAGTGTTCAACTCTGTGAGTTGGATTCATACTACACAAAGCAGTTTCACAGAACTCTTCTGTTTAGTTTTTAATGGAAGATATTCCCGTTTCCAACGAAGGCCTGAAAGGGCTCCAAATATCCACTTGCAGATTCTGCAAAAACACAGTTTCAAAACTGCTCTATCAAAAGGAAGGCTTACCTCTCTGAGTTGAATGCACACATCATAAAGAGCTTTCTGAGAATGCTTCTGCCTTGTTTATATATGAAGATATTTCTTTTTCCACCATAGGCCTCAAATCGCTCCAAATGAACACTTGCAGATTCTACAAAAAGAGTGTTTCATAACTGCTCTAGCAAAGGAAAGGTTCACCTCTGTGAGTTGAACACACACATCACAAAGCAGTTTGTGAGAATGCTTCTGTCCAGTTTTTATGGGAAGATATTCCCGCTTCTAACAAAGGCCTGAAAGAGCTCCAAATATCCACTTGCAGATGCTGCAAAAAGACTCTTTCCAAACTGCTCCATGAAAAGGAAGGTTCAACTCTGTGAGTTGAATGCACACATCATAAAGAAGTTTCAAAGAATGCTTCTGTCTAGGTATTATGTGACGATATTTCCTTTTCCACCATAGGCCTCAAAGCGCTCCAAATGAACACATGTAGATTCTACAAAAAGAGTGTTTCAAAGCTGCTCTTTCAAAAGAAGTGTTCAACTCTGTGAGTTGGATTCATACTTCACAAAGCAGTTTCACAGAACGTTTCTGTTTCGTTTTTATCAGAAGATATTCCCGTTTGCAACGAAGGCCTGAAAGGGCTCCAAGTATCCACTTGCAGATTCTGCCAAAACACAGTTTCAAAACTGCTCTATCAAAAGGAAGGCTTATCTCTCCGAGTTGAATGCACACATCATAAAGAGGTTTCTGAGAATGCTTCTGCCTGGTTTATATGTGAAGATATTTCCTTTTCCACCATAGGCCTCAAAGCGCTCCAAACGAACACTTGCAGATTCTACAAAAAGAGTGTTTCAAAACTGCTCTTTCAAAAGAAGTGTTCAACTCTGTGAGTTGGATTCATACTACACAAAGCAGTTTCACAGAACTCTTCTGTTTCGTTTTTATGGGAAGATATTCCCGTTTCCAACGAAGGCCTGAAAGGGCTCCAAATATCCACTTGCAGATTCTGCAAAAACACAGGTTCAAAACTGCTCTATCAAAAGGAAGGCTTATCTCTCTGAGTTGAATGCACACATCATAAAGGGGTTTCTGAGAATGCTTCTGCCTTGTTTATATATGAAGATATTTCTTTTTCCACCATAGGCCTCAAAGCGCTCCAAATGAACACTTGCAGATTCTACAAAAAGAGTGTTTCATAACTGCTCTAGCAAAGGAAAGGTTCACCTCTGTGAGTTGAACACACACATCACAAAGCAGTTTGTGAGAATGCTTCGGTTTAGTTTTTATGGGAAGATATTCCCGCTTCTAAGAAAGGCCTGAAAGAGCTCCAAATATCCACTTGCAGATGCTGCAAAAAGACTCTTTCCAAACTGCTCCATGAAAAAGAAGGTTCAACTCTGTGAGTTGAATGCACACATCATAAAGAAGTTTCAAAGAATGCTTCTGTCTAGGTTTCATGTGAAGATATTTCTTTTTCCACCATAGGCCTCAAAGCGCTCCAAATGAACACTTGCAGATTCTACAAAAAGAGTGTTTCATAACTGCTCTAGCAAAGGAAAGGTTCACCTCTGTGAGTTGAACACACACATCACAAAGCAGTTTGTGAGAATGCTTCTGTCCAGTTTTAATGGGAAGATATTCCCGCGTCTAACAAAGGCCTGAAAGAGCTCCAAATATCCACTTGCAGATGCTGCAAAAAGACTCTTTCCAAACTGCTCCATGAAAAGGAATGTTCAACTTTGTGAGTTGAATGCACACATCATAAAGAAGTTTCAAAGAATGCTTCTGTCTAGGTTTTATGTGAAGATATTTCCCTTTCCACCATAGGCCTCAAAGCGCTCCAAATGAACACTTGCAGATTCTACAAAAAGAGTGTTTCAAAGCTGCTCTTTCAAAAGAAGTGTTCAACTCTGTGAGTTGGATTCATACTTCACAAAGCAGTTTCACAGAACGTTTCTGTTTCGTTTTTATGGGAAGATATTCCCGTTTGCAACGAAAGCCTGAAAGGGCTCTAAGTATCCACTTGCAGATTCTGCCAAAACACACTTTCAAAACTGCTCTATCAAAAGGAAGGCTTATCTCTCCGAGTTGAATGCACACATCATAAAGAGGTTTCTGAGAATGCTTCTGCCTGGTTTATATGTGAAGATATTTCCTTTTCCACCATAGGCCTCAAAGCGCTCCAAACGAACACTTGCAGATTCTACAAAAAGAGTGTTTCAAAACTGCTCTTTCAAAGGAAGTGTTCAACTCTGTGAGTTGGATTCATACTACACAAAGCAGTTTCACAGAACTCTTCTGTTTAGTTTTTATGGGAAGATATTCCCGTTTCCAACGAAGGCCTGAAAGGGCTCCAAATATCCACTTGCAGATTCTGCAAAAACACAGGTTCAAAACTGCTCTATCAAAAGGAAGGCTTATCTCTCTGAGTTGAATGCACACATCATAAAGGGGTTTCTGAGAATGCTTCTGCCTTGTTTATATATGAAGATATTTCTTTTTCCACCATAGGCCTCAAAGCGCTCCAAATGAACACTTGCAAATTCTACAAAAAGAGTGTTTCATAACTGCTCTAGCAAAGGAAAGGTTCACCTCTGTGAGTTGAACACACACATCACAAAGCAGTTTGTGAGAATGCTTCGGTTTAGTTTTTATGGGAAGATATTCCCGCTTCTAACAAAGGCCTGAAAGAGCTCCAAATATCCACTTGCAGATGCTGCAAAAAGACTCTTTCCAAACTGCTCCATGAAAAAGAAGGTTCAACTCTGTGAGTTGAATGCACACATCATAAAGAAGTTTCAAAGAATGCTTCTGTCTAGGTTTTATGTGAAGATATTTCTTTTTCCACCATAGGCCTCAAAGCGCTCCAAATGAACACTTGCAGATTCTACAAAAAGAGTGTTTCATAACTGCTCTAGCAAAGGAAAGGTTCACCTCTGTGAGTTGAACACACACATCACAAAGCAGTTTGTGAGAATGCTTCTGTCCAGTTTTAATGGGAAGATATTCCCGCTTCTAACAAAGGCCTGAAAGAGCTCCAAATATCCACTTGCAGATGCTGCAAAAAGACTCTTTCCAAACTGCTCCATGAAAAGGAATGTTCAACTCTGTGAGTTGAATGCACACATCATAAAGAAGTTTCAAAGAATGCTTCTGTCTAGCTTTTATGTGAAGATATTTCCTTTTCCACCATAGGCCTCAAAGCGCTCCAAATGAACACTTGCAGATTCTACAAAAAGAGTGTTTCAAAGCTGCTCTTTCAAAAGAAGTGTTCAACTCTGTGAGTTGGATTCATACTTCACAAAGGAGTTTCACAGAACGCTTCTGTTTAGTTTTTATGGGAAGATATTCCCGTTTCCAACGAAGGCCTGAAAGGGCTGCAAATATACACTTGCACATTCTGCAAAAACACAGTTGCAAAACTGCTCTATCAAAAGGAAGGCTTATCTCTCCGAGTTGAATGCACACATCATAAAGAGGTTTCTGAGAATGCTTCTGCCTGGATTATATTTGAAGATATTTCCTTTTCCACCATAGGCCTCAAAGCGCTCCAAACGAACACTTGCAGATTCTACAAAAAGAGTGTTTCAAAACTGCTCTTTGAAAGGAAGTGTTCAACTCTGTGAGTTGGATTCATACTACACAAAGCAGTTTCACAGAACTCTTCTGTTTAGTTTTTAATGGAAGATATTCCCGTTTCCAACGAAGGCCTGAAAAGGCTCCAAATATCCACTTGCAGATTCTGCAAAAACACAGTTTCAAAACTGCTCTATCAAAAGGAAGGCTTATCTCTCTGAGTTGAATGCACACATCATAAAGAGCTTTCTGAGAATGCTTCTGCCTTGTTTATATATGAAGATATTTCTTTTTCCACCATAGGCCTCAAATCGCTCCAAATGAACACTTGCAGATTCTACAAAAAGAGTGTTTCATAACTGCTCTAGCAAAGGAAAGGTTCACCTCTGTGAGTTGAACACACACATCACAAAGCAGTTTGTGAGAATGCTTCTGTCCAGTTTTTATGGGAAGATATTCCCGCTTCTAACAAAGGCCTGAAAGAGCTCCAAATATCCACTTGCAGATGCTGCAAAAAGACTCTTTCCAAACTGCTCCATGAAAAGGAAGGTTCAACTCTGTGAGTTGAATGCACACATCATAAAGAAGTTTCAAAGAATGCTTCTGTCTAGGTATTATGTGACGATATTTCCTTTTCCACCATAGGCCTCAAAGCGCTCCAAATGAACACATGTAGATTCTACAAAAAGAGTGTTTCAAAGCTGCTCTTTCAAAAGAAGTGTTCAACTCTGTGAGTTGGATTCATACTTCACAAAGCAGTTTCACAGAACGTTTCTGTTTCGTTTTTATCAGAAGATATTCCCGTTTGCAACGAAGGCCTGAAAGGGCTCCAAGTATCCACTTGCAGATTCTGCCAAAACACAGTTTCAAAACTGCTCTATCAAAAGGAAGGCTTATCTCTCCGAGTTGAATGCACACATCATAAAGAGGTTTCTGAGAATGCTTCTGCCTGGTTTATATGTGAAGATATTTCCTTTTCCACCATAGGCCTCAAAGCGCTCCAAACGAACACTTGCAGATTCTACAAAAAGAGTGTTTCAAAACTGCTCTTTCAAAAGAAGTGTTCAACTCTGTGAGTTGGATTCATACTACACAAAGCAGGTTCACAGAACTCTTCTGTTTAGTTTTTATGGGAAGATATTCCCGTTTCCAACGAAGGCCTGAAAGGGCTCCAAATATCCACTTGCAGATTCTGCAAAAACACAGGTTCAAAACTGCTCTATCAAAAGGAAGGCTTATCTCTCTGAGTTGAATGCACACATCATAAAGGGGTTTCTGAGAATGCTTCTGCCTTGTTTATATATGAAGATATTTCTTTTTCCACCATAGGCCTCAAAGCGCTCCAAATGAACACTTGCAGATTCTACAAAAAGAGTGTTTCATAACTGCTCTAGCAAAGGAAAGGTTCACCTCTGTGAGTTGAACACACACATCACAAAGCAGTTTGTGAGAATGCTTCGGTTTAGTTTTTATGGGAAGATATTCCCGCTTCTAACAAAGGCCTGAAAGAGCTCCAAATATCCACTTGCAGATGCTGCAAAAAGACTCTTTCCAAACTGCTCCATGAAAAAGAAGGTTCAACTCTGTGAGTTGAATGCACACATCATAAAGAAGTTTCAAAGAATGCTTCTGTCTAGGTTTTATGTGAAGATATTTCTTTTTCCACCATAGGCCTCAAATCGCTCCAAATGAACACTTGCAGATTCTACAAAAAGAGTGTTTCATAACTGCTCTAGCAAAGGAAAGGTTCACCTCTGTGAGTTGAACACACACATCACAAAGCAGTTTGTGAGAATGCTTCTGTCCAGTTTTAATGGGAAGATATTCCCGCTTCTAACAAAGGCCTGAAAGAGCTCCAAATATCCACTTGCAGATGCTGCAAAAAGACTCTTTCCAAACTGCTCCATGAAAAGGAATGTTCAACTCTGTGAGTTGAATGCACACATCGTAAAGAAGTTTCAAAGAATGCTTCTGTCTAGGTTTTATGTGAAGATATTTCCCTTTCCACCATAGGCCTCAAAGCGCTCCAAATGAACACTTGCAGATTCTACAAAAAGAGTGTTTCAAAGCTGCTCTTTCAAAAGAAGTGTTCAACTCTGTGAGTTGGATTCATACTTCACAAAGCAGTTTCACAGAACGTTTCTGTTTCGTTTTTATGGGAAGATATTCCCGTTTGCAACGAAAGCCTGAAAGGGCTCTAAGTATCCACTTGCAGATTCTGCCAAAACACACTTTCAAAACTGCTCTATCAAAAGGAAGGCTTATCTCTCCGAGTTGAATGCACACATCATAAAGAGGTTTCTGAGAATGCTTCTGCCTGGTTTATATGTGAAGATATTTCCTTTTCCACCATAGGCCTCAAAGCGCTCCAAACGAACACTTGCAGATTCTACAAAAAGAGTGTTTCAAAACTGCTCTTTCAAAGGAAGTGTTCAACTCTGTGAGTTGGATTCATACTACACAAAGCAGTTTCACAGAACTCTTCTGTTTAGTTTTTATGGGAAGATATTCCCGTTTCCAACGAAGGCCTGAAAGGGCTCCAAATATCCACTTGCAGATTCTGCAAAAACACAGGTTCAAAACTGCTCTATCAAAAGGAAGGCTTATCTCTCTGAGTTGAATGCACACATCATAAAGGGGTTTCTGAGAATGCTTCTGCCTTGTTTATATATGAAGATATTTCTTTTTCCACCATAGGCCTCAAAGCGCTCCAAATGAACACTTGCAAATTCTACAAAAAGAGTGTTTCATAACTGCTCTAGCAAAGGAAAGGTTCACCTCTGTGAGTTGAACACACACATCACAAAGCAGTTTGTGAGAATGCTTCGGTTTAGTTTTTATGGGAAGATATTCCCGCTTCTAACAAAGGCCTGAAAGAGCTCCAAATATCCACTTGCAGATGCTGCAAAAAGACTCTTTCCAAACTGCTCCATGAAAAAGAAGGTTCAACTCTGTGAGTTGAATGCACACATCATAAAGAAGTTTCAAAGAATGCTTCTGTCTAGGTTTTATGTGAAGATATTTCTTTTTCCACCATAGGCCTCAAAGCGCTCCAAATGAACACTTGCAGATTCTACAAAAAGAGTGTTTCATAACTGCTCTAGCAAAGGAAAGGTTCACCTCTGTGAGTTGAACACACACATCACAAAGCAGTTTGTGAGAATGCTTCTGTCCAGTTTTAATGGGAAGATATTCCCGCTTCTAACAAAGGCCTGAAAGAGCTCCAAATATCCACTTGCAGATGCTGCAAAAAGACTCTTTCCAAACTGCTCCATGAAAAGGAATGTTCAACTCTGTGAGTTGAATGCACACATCATAAAGAAGTTTCAAAGAATGCTTCTGTCTAGGTTTTATGTGAAGATATTTCCTTTTCCACCATAGGCCTCAAAGCGCTCCAAATGAACACTTGCAGATTCTACAAAAAGAGTGTTTCAAAGCTGCTCTTTCAAAAGAAGTGTTCAACTCTGTGAGTTGGATTCATACTTCACAAAGGAGTTTCACAGAACGCTTCTGTTTAGTTTTTATGGGAAGATATTCCCGTTTAAAACGAAGGCCTGAAAGGGCTCCAAATATACACTTGCAGATTCTGCAAAAACACAGTTGCAAAACTGCTCTATCAAAAGGAAGGCTTATCTCTCCGAGTTGAATGCACACATCATAAAGAGGTTTCTGAGAATGCTTCTGCCTGGATTATATTTGAAGATATTTCCTTTTCCACCATAGGCCTCAAAGCGCTCCAAACGAACACTTGCAGATTCTACAAAAAGAGTGTTTCAAAACTGCTCTTTGAAAGGAAGTGTTCAACTCTGTGAGTTGGATTCATACTACACAAAGCAGTTTCACAGAACTCTTCTGTTTAGTTTTTAATGGAAGATATTCCCGTTTCCAACGAAGGCCTGAAAGGGCTCCAAATATCCACTTGCAGATTCTGCAAAAACACAGGTTCAAAACTGCTCTATCAAAAGGAAGGCTTATCTCTCTGAGTTGAATGCACACATCATAAAGGGGTTTCTGAGAATGCTTCTGCCTTGTTTATATATGAAGATATTTCTTTTTCCACCATAGGCCTCAAAGCGCTCCAAATGAACACTTGCAAATTCTACAAAAAGAGTGTTTCATAACTGCTCTAGCAAAGGAAAGGTTCACCTCTGTGAGTTGAACACACACATCACAAAGCAGTTTGTGAGAATGCTTCGGTTTAGTTTTTATGGGAAGATATTCCCGCTTCTAACAAAGGCCTGAAAGAGCTCCAAATATCCACTTGCAGATGCTGCAAAAAGACTCTTTCCAAACTGCTCCATGAAAAAGAAGGTTCAACTCTGTGAGTTGAATGCACACATCATAAAGAAGTTTCAAAGAATGCTTCTGTCTAGGTTTTATGTGAAGATATTTCTTTTTCCACCATAGGCCTCAAAGCGCTCCAAATGAACACTTGCAGATTCTACAAAAAGAGTGTTTCATAACTGCTCTAGCAAAGGAAAGGTTCACCTCTGTGAGTTGAACACACACATCACAAAGCAGTTTGTGAGAATGCTTCTGTCCAGTTTTAATGGGAAGATATTCCCGCTTCTAACAAAGGCCTGAAAGAGCTCCAAATATCCACTTGCAGATGCTGCAAAAAGACTCTTTCCAAACTGCTCCATGAAAAGGAATGTTCAACTCTGTGAGTTGAATGCACACATCATAAAGAAGTTTCAAAGAATGCTTCTGTCTAGGTTTTATGTGAAGATATTTCCTTTTCCACCATAGGCCTCAAAGCGCTCCAAATGAACACTTGCAGATTCTACAAAAAGAGTGTTTCAAAGCTGCTCTTTCAAAAGAAGTGTTCAACTCTGTGAGTTGGATTCATACTTCACAAAGGAGTTTCACAGAACGCTTCTGTTTAGTTTTTATGGGAAGATATTCCCGTTTCCAACGAAGGCCTGAAAGGGCTGCAAATATACACTTGCACATTCTGCAAAAACACAGTTGCAAAACTGCTCTATCAAAAGGAAGGCTTATCTCTCCGAGTTGAATGCACACATCATAAAGAGGTTTCTGAGAATGCTTCTGCCTGGATTATATTTGAAGATATTTCCTTTTCCACCATAGGCCTCAAAGCGCTCCAAACGAACACTTGCAGATTCTACAAAAAGAGTGTTTCAAAACTGCTCTTTGAAAGGAAGTGTTCAACTCTGTGAGTTGGATTCATACTACACAAAGCAGTTTCACAGAACTCTTCTGTTTAGTTTTTAATGGAAGATATTCCCGTTTCCAACGAAGGCCTGAAAGGGCTCCAAATATCCACTTGCAGATTCTGCAAAAACACAGTTTCAAAACTGCTCTATCAAAAGGAAGGCTTATCTCTCTGAGTTGAATGCACACATCATAAAGAGCTTTCTGAGAATGCTTCTGCCTTGTTTATATATGAAGATATTTCTTTTTCCACCATAGGCCTCAAATCGCTCCAAATGAACACTTGCAGATTCTACAAAAAGAGTGTTTCATAACTGCTCTAGCAAAGGAAAGGTTCACCTCTGTGAGTTGAACACACACATCACAAAGCAGTTTGTGAGAATGCTTCTGTCCAGTTTTTATGGGAAGATATTCCCGCTTCTAACAAAGGCCTGAAAGAGCTCCAAATATCCACTTGCAGATGCTGCAAAAAGACTCTTTCCAAACTGCTCCATGAAAAGGAAGGTTCAACTCTGTGAGTTGAATGCACACATCATAAAGAAGTTTCAAAGAATGCTTCTGTCTAGGTATTATGTGACGATATTTCCTTTTCCACCATAGGCCTCAAAGCGCTCCAAATGAACACATGTAGATTCTACAAAAAGAGTGTTTCAAAGCTGCTCTTTCAAAAGAAGTGTTCAACTCTGTGAGTTGGATTCATACTTCACAAAGCAGTTTCACAGAACGTTTCTGTTTCGTTTTTATCAGAAGATATTCCCGTTTGCAACGAAGGCCTGAAAGGGCTCCAAGTATCCACTTGCAGATTCTGCCAAAACACAGTTTCAAAACTGCTCTATCAAAAGGAAGGCTTATCTCTCCGAGTTGAATGCACACATCATAAAGAGGTTTCTGAGAATGCTTCTGCCTGGTTTATATGTGAAGATATTTCCTTTTCCACCATAGGCCTCAAAGCGCTCTAAACGAACACTTGCAGATTCTACAAAAAGAGTGTTTCAAAACTGCTCTTTCAAAAGAAGTGTTCAACTCTGTGAGTTGGATTCATACTACACAAAGCAGGTTCACAGAACTCTTCTGTTTAGTTTTTATGGGAAGATATTCCCGTTTCCAACGAAGGCCTGAAAGGGCTCCAAATATCCACTTGCAGATTCTGCAAAAACACAGGTTCAAAACTGCTCTATCAAAAGGAAGGCTTATCTCTCTGAGTTGAATGCACACATCATAAAGGGGTTTCTGAGAATGCTTCTGCCTTGTTTATATATGAAGATATTTCTTTTTCCACCATAGGCCTCAAAGCGCTCCAAATGAACACTTGCAGATTCTACAAAAAGAGTGTTTCATAACTGCTCTAGCAAAGGAAAGGTTCACCTCTGTGAGTTGAACACACACATCACAAAGCAGTTTGTGAGAATGCTTCGGTTTAGTTTTTATGGGAAGATATTCCCGCTTCTAACAAAGGCCTGAAAGAGCTCCAAATATCCACTTGCAGATGCTGCAAAAAGACTCTTTCCAAACTGCTCCATGAAAAAGAAGGTTCAACTCTGTGAGTTGAATGCACACATCATAAAGAAGTTTCAAAGAATGCTTCTGTCTAGGTTTTATGTGAAGATATTTCTTTTTCCACCATAGGCCTCAAATCGCTCCAAATGAACACTTGCAGATTCTACAAAAAGAGTGTTTCATAACTGCTCTAGCAAAGGAAAGGTTCACCTCTGTGAGTTGAACACACACATCACAAAGCAGTTTGTGAGAATGCTTCTGTCCAGTTTTAATGGGAAGATATTCCCGCTTCTAACAAAGGCCTGAAAGAGCTCCAAATATCCACTTGCAGATGCTGCAAAAAGACTCTTTCCAAACTGCTCCATGAAAAGGAATGTTCAACTCTGTGAGTTGAATGCACACATCGTAAAGAAGTTTCAAAGAATGCTTCTGTCTAGGTTTTATGTGAAGATATTTCCCTTTCCACCATAGGCCTCAAAGCGCTCCAAATGAACACTTGCAGATTCTACAAAAAGAGTGTTTCAAAGCTGCTCTTTCAAAAGAAGTGTTCAACTCTGTGAGTTGGATTCATACTTCACAAAGCAGTTTCACAGAACGTTTCTGTTTCGTTTTTATGGGAAGATATTCCCGTTTGCAACGAAAGCCTGAAAGGGCTCTAAGTATCCACTTGCAGATTCTGAAAAAACACACTTTCAAAACTGCTCTATCAAAAGGAAGGCTTATCTCTCCGAGTTGAATGCACACATCATAAAGAGGTTTCTGAGAATGCTTCTGCCTGGTTTATATGTGAAGATATTTCCTTTTCCACCATAGGCCTCAAAGCGCTCCAAACGAACACTTGCAGATTCTACAAAAAGAGTGTTTCAAAACTGCTCTTTCAAAGGAAGTGTTCAGCTCTGTGAGTTGGATTCATACTACACAAAGCAGTTTCACAGAACTCTTCTGTTTAGTTTTTATGGGAAGATATTCCCGTTTCCAACGAAGGCCTGAAAGGGCTCCAAATATCCACTTGCAGATTCTGCAAAAACACAGGTTCAAAACTGCTCTATCAAAAGGAAGGCTTATCTCTCTGAGTTGAATGCACACATCATAAAGGGGTTTCTGAGAATGCTTCTGCCTTGTTTATATATGAAGATATTTCTTTTTCCACCATAGGCCTCAAAGCGCTCCAAATGAACACTTGCAAATTCTACAAAAAGAGTGTTTCATAACTGCTCTAGCAAAGGAAAGGTTCACCTCTGTGAGTTGAACACACACATCACAAAGCAGTTTGTGAGAATGCTTCGGTTTAGTTTTTATGGGAAGATATTCCCGCTTCTAACAAAGGCCTGAAAGAGCTCCAAATATCCACTTGCAGATGCTGCAAAAAGACTCTTTCCAAACTGCTCCATGAAAAAGAAGGTTCAACTCTGTGAGTTGAATGCACACATCATAAAGAAGTTTCAAAGAATGCTTCTGTCTAGGTTTTATGTGAAGATATTTCTTTTTCCACCATAGGCCTCAAAGCGCTCCAAATGAACACTTGCAGATTCTACAAAAAGAGTGTTTCATAACTGCTCTAGCAAAGGAAAGGTTCACCTCTGTGAGTTGAACACACACATCACAAAGCAGTTTGTGAGAATGCTTCTGTCCAGTTTTAATGGGAAGATATTCCCGCTTCTAACAAAGGCCTGAAAGAGCTCCAAATATCCACTTGCAGATGCTGCAAAAAGACTCTTTCCAAACTGCTCCATGAAAAGGAATGTTCAACTCTGTGAGTTGAATGCACACATCATAAAGAAGTTTCAAAGAATGCTTCTGTCTAGGTTTTATGTGAAGATATTTCCTTTTCCACCATAGGCCTCAAAGCGCTCCAAATGAACACTTGCAGATTCTACAAAAAGAGTGTTTCAAAGCTGCTCTTTCAAAAGAAGTGTTCAACTCTGTGAGTTGGATTCATACTTCACAAAGGAGTTTCACAGAACGCTTCTGTTTAGTTTTTATGGGAAGATATTCCCGTTTCCAACGAAGGCCTGAAAGGGCTCCAAATATACACTTGCAGATTCTGCAAAAACACAGTTGCAAAACTGCTCTATCAAAAGGAAGGCTTATCTCTCCGAGTTGAATGCACACATCATAAAGAGGTTTCTGAGAATGCTTCTGCCTGGATTATATTTGAAGATATTTCCTTTTCCACCATAGGCCTCAAAGCGCTCCAAACGAACACTTGCAGATTCTACAAAAAGAGTGTTTCAAAACTGCTCTTTGAAAGGAAGTGTTCAACTCTGTGAGTTGGATTCATACTACACAAAGCAGTTTCACAGAACTCTTCTGTTTAGTTTTTAATGGAAGATATTCCCGTTTCCAACGAAGGCCTGAAAGGGCTCCAAATATCCACTTGCAGATTCTGCAAAAACACAGTTTCAAAACTGCTCTATCAAAAGGAAGGCTTATCTCTCTGAGTTGAATGCACACATCATAAAGAGCTTTCTGAGAATGCTTCTGCCTTGTTTATATATGAAGATATTTCTTTTTCCACCATAGGCCTCAAATCGCTCCAAATGAACACTTGCAGATTCTACAAAAAGAGTGTTTCATAACTGCTCTAGCAAAGGAAAGGTTCACCTCTGTGAGTTGAACACACACATCACAAAGCAGTTTGTGAGAATGCTTCTGTCCAGTTTTTATGGGAAGATATTCCCGCTTCTAACAAAGGCCTGAAAGAGCTCCAAATATCCACTTGCAGATGCTGCAAAAAGACTCTTTCCAAACTGCTCCATGAAAAGGAAGGTTCAACTCTGTGAGTTGAATGCACACATCATAAAGAAGTTTCAAAGAATGCTTCTGTCTAGGTATTATGTGACGATATTTCCTTTTCCACCATAGGCCTCAAAGCGCTCCAAATGAACACATGTAGATTCTACAAAAAGAGTGTTTCAAAGCTGCTCTTTCAAAAGAAGTGTTCAACTCTGTGAGTTGGATTCATACTTCACAAAGCAGTTTCACAGAACGTTTCTGTTTCGTTTTTATCAGAAGATATTCCCGTTTGCAACGAAGGCCTGAAAGGGCTCCAAGTATCCAGTTGCAGATTCTGCCAAAACACAGTTTCAAAACTGCTCTATCAAAAGGAAGGCTTATCTATCCGAGTTGAATGCACACATCATAAAGAGGTTTCTGAGAATGCTTCTGCCTGGTTTATATGTGAAGATATTTCCTTTTCCACCATAGGCCTCAAAGCGCTCCAAACGAACACTTGCAGATTCTACAAAAAGAGTGTTTCAAAACTGCTCTTTCAAAAGAAGTGTTCAACTCTGTGAGTTGGATTCATACTACACAAAGCAGTTTCACAGAACTCTTCTGTTTAGTTTTTATGGGAAGATATTCCCGTTTCCAACGAAGGCCTGAAAGGGCTCCAAATATCCACTTGCAGATTCTGCAAAAACACAGGTTCAAAACTGCTCTATCAAAAGGAAGGCTTATCTCTCTGAGTTGAATGCACACATCATAAAGGGGTTTCTGAGAATGCTTCTGCCTTGTTTATATATGAAGATATTTCTTTTTCCACCATAGGCCTCAAAGCGCTCCAAATGAACACTTGCAGATTCTACAAAAAGAGTGTTTCATAACTGCTCTAGCAAAGGAAAGGTTCACCTCTGTGAGTTGAACACACACATCACAAAGCAGTTTGTGAGAATGCTTCGGTTTAGTTTTTATGGGAAGATATTCCCGCTTCTAACAAAGGCCTGAAAGAGCTCCAAATATCCACTTGCAGATGCTGCAAAAAGACTCTTTCCAAACTGCTCCATGAAAAGGAAGGTTCAACTCTGTGAGTTGAATGCACACATCATAAAGAAGTTTCAAAGAATGCTTCTGTCTAGGTTTCATGTGAAGATATTTCTTTTTCCACCATAGGCCTCAAAGCGCTCCAAATGAACACTTGCAGATTCTACAAAAAGAGTGTTTCATAACTGCTCTAGCAAAGGAAAGGTTCACCTCTATGAGTTGAACACACACATCACAAAGCAGTTTGTGAGAATGCTTCTGTCCAGTTTTAATGGGAAGATATTCCCGCTTCTAACAAAGGCCTGAAAGAGCTCCAAATATCCACTTGCAGATGCTGCAAAAAGACTCTTTCCAAACTGCTCCATGAAAAGGAATGTTCAACTTTGTGAGTTGAATGCACACATCATAAAGAAGTTTCAAAGAATGCTTCTGTCTAGGTTTTATGTGAAGATATTTCCTTTTCCACCATAGGCCTCAAAGCTCTCCAAATGAACACTTGCAGATTCTACAAAAAGAGTGTTTCAAAGCTGCTCTTTCAAAAGAAGTGTTCAACTCTGTGAGTTGGATTCATACTTCACAAAGCAGTTTCACAGAACGTTTCTGTTTCGTTTTTATGGGAAGATATTCCCGTTTGCAACGAAAGCCTGAAAGGGCTCTAAGTATCCACTTGCAGATTCTGCCAAAACACACTTTCAAAACTGCTCTATCAAAAGGAAGGCTTATCTCTCCGAGTTGAATGCACACATCATAAAGAGGTTTCTGAGAATGCTTCTGCCTGGTTTATATGTGAAGATATTTCCTTTTCCACCATAGGCCTCAAAGCGCTCCAAACGAACACTTGCAGATTCTACAAAAAGAGTGTTTCAAAACTGCTCTTTCAAAGGAAGTGTTCAACTCTGTGAGTTGGATTCATACTACACAAAGCAGTTTCACAGAACTCTTCTGTTTAGTTTTTATGGGAAGATATTCCCGTTTCCAACGAAGGCCTGAAATGGCTCCAAATATCCACTTGCAGATTCTGCAAAAACACAGGTTCAAAACTGCTCTATCAAAAGGAAGGCTTATCTCTCTGAGTTGAATGCACACATCATAAAGGGGTTTCTGAGAATGCTTCTGCCTTGTTTATATATGAAGATATTTCTTTTTCCACCATAGGCCTCAAAGCGCTCCAAATGAACACTTGCAAATTCTACAAAAAGAGTGTTTCATAACTGCTCTAGCAAAGGAAAGGTTCACCTCTGTGAGTTGAACACACACATCACAAAGCAGTTTGTGAGAATGCTTCGGTTTAGTTTTTATGGGAAGATATTCCCGCTTCTAACAAAGGCCTGAAAGAGCTCCAAATATCCACTTGCAGATGCTGCAAAAAGACTCTTTCCAAACTGCTCCATGAAAAAGAAGGTTCAACTCTGTGAGTTGAATGCACACATCATAAAGAAGTTTCAAAGAATGCTTCTGTCTAGGTTTTATGTGAAGATATTTCTTTTTCCACCATAGGCCTCAAAGCGCTCCAAATGAACACTTGCAGATTCTACAAAAAGAGTGTTTCATAACTGCTCTAGCAAAGGAAAGGTTCACCTCTGTGAGTTGAACACACACATCACAAAGCAGTTTGTGAGAATGCTTCTGTACAGTTTTAATGGGAAGATATTCCCGCTTCTAACAAAGGCCTGAAAGAGCTCCAAATATCCACTTGCAGATGCTGCAAAAAGGCTCTTTCCAAACTGCTCCATGAAAAGGAATGTTCAACTCTGTGAGTTGAATGCACACATCATAAAGAAGTTTCAAAGAATGCTTCTGTCTAGCTTTTATGTGAAGATATTTCCTTTTCCACCATAGGCCTCAAAGCGCTCCAAATGAACACATGCAGATTCTACAAAAAGAGTGTTTCAAAGCTGCTCTTTCAAAAGAAGTGTTCAACTCTGTGAGTTGGATTCATACTTCACAAAGGAGTTTCACAGAACGCTTCTGTTTAGTTTTCATGGGAAGATATTCCCGTTTCCAACGAAGGCCTGAAAGGGCTCCAAATATACACTTGCAGATTCTGCAAAAACACAGTTGCAAAACTGCTCTATCAAAAGGAAGGCTTATCTCTCCGAGTTGAATGCACACATCATAAAGAGGTTTCTGAGAATGCTTCTGCCTGGATTATATTTGAAGATATTTCCTTTTCCACCATAGGCCTCAAAGCGCTCCAAACGAACACTTGCAGATTCTACAAAAAGAGTGTTTCAAAACTGCTCTTTGAAAGGAAGTGTTCAACTCTGTGAGTTGGATTCATACTACACAAAGCAGTTTCACAGAACTCTTCTGTTTAGTTTTTAATGGAAGATATTCCCGTTTCCAACGAAGGCCTGAAAGGGCTCCAAATATCCACTTGCAGATTCTGCAAAAACACAGTTTCAAAACTGCTCTATCAAAAGGAAGGCTTATCTCTCTGAGTTGAATGCACACATCATAAAGAGCTTTCTGAGAATGCTTCTGCCTTGTTTATATATGAAGATATTTCTTTTTCCACCATAGGCCTCAAATCGCTCCAAATGAACACTTGCAGATTCTACAAAAAGAGTGTTTCATAACTGCTCTAGCAAAGGAAAGGTTCACCTCTGTGAGTTGAACACACACATCACAAAGCAGTTTGTGAGAATGCTTCTGTCCAGTTTTTATGGGAAGATATTCCCGCTTCTAACAAAGGCCTGAAAGAGCTCCAAATATCCACTTGCAGATGCTGCAAAAAGACTCTTTCCAAACTGCTCCATGAAAAGGAAGGTTCAACTCTGTGAGTTGAATGCACACATCATAAAGAAGTTTCAAAGAATGCTTCTGTCTAGGTATTATGTGACGATATTTCCTTTTCCACCATAGGCCTCAAAGCGCTCCAAATGAACACATGTAGATTCTACAAAAAGAGTGTTTCAAAGCTGCTCTTTCAAAAGAAGTGTTCAACTCTGTGAGTTGGATTCATACTTCACAAAGCAGTTTCACAGAACGTTTCTGTTTCGTTTTTATCAGAAGATATTCCCGTTTGCAACGAAGGCCTGAAAGGGCTCCAAGTATCCACTTGCAGATTCTGCCAAAACACAGTTTCAAAACTGCTCTATCAAAAGGAAGGCTTATCTCTCCGAGTTGAATGCACACATCATAAAGAGGTTTCTGAGAATGCTTCTGCCTGGTTTATATGTGAAGATATTTCCTTTTCCACCATAGGCCTCAAAGCGCTCCAAACGAACACTTGCAGATTCTACAAAAAGAGTGTTTCAAAACTGCTCTTTCAAAAGAAGTGTTCAACTCTGTGAGTTGGATTCATACTACACAAAGCAGTTTCACAGAACTCTTCTGTTTAGTTTTTATGGGAAGATATTCCCGTTTCCAACGAAGGCCTGAAAGGGCTCCAAATATCCACTTGCAGATTCTGCAAAAACACAGGTTCAAAACTGCTCTATCAAAAGGAAGGCTTATCTCTCTGAGTTGAATGCACACATCATAAAGGGGTTTCTGAGAATGCTTCTGCCTTGTTTATATATGAAGATATTTCTTTTTCCACCATAGGCCTCAAAGCGCTCCAAATGAACACTTGCAGATTCTACAAAAAGAGTGTTTCATAACTGCTCTAGCAAAGGAAAGGTTCACCTCTGTGAGTTGAACACACACATCACAAAGCAGTTTGTGAGAATGCTTCGGTTTAGTTTTTATGGGAAGATATTCCCGCTTCTAACAAAGGCCTGAAAGAGCTCCAAATATCCACTTGCAGATGCTGCAAAAAGACTCTTTCCAAACTGCTCCATGAAAAGGAAGGTTCAACTCTGTGAGTTGAATGCACACATCATAAAGAAGTTTCAAAGAATGCTTCTGTCTAGGTTTCATGTGAAGATATTTCTTTTTCCACCATAGGCCCCAAAGCGCTCCAAATGAACACTTGCAGATTCTACAAAAAGAGTGTTTCATAACTGCTCTAGCAAAGGAAAGGTTCACCTCTGTGAGTTGAACACACACATCACAAAGCAGTTTGTGAGAATGCTTCTGTCCAGTTTTAATGGGAAGATATTCCCGCTTCTAACAAAGGCCTGAAAGAGCTCCAAATATCCACTTGCAGATGCTGCAAAAAGACTCTTTCCAAACTGCTCCATGAAAAGGAATGTTCAACTTTGTGAATTGAATGCACACATCATAAAGAAGTTTCAAAGAATGCTTCTGTCTAGGTTTTATGTGAAGATATTTCCTTTTCCACCATAGGCCTCAAAGCGCTCCAAATGAACACTTGCAGATTCTACAAAAAGAGTGTTTCAAAGCTGCTCTTTCAAAAGAAGTGTTCAACTCTGTGAGTTGGATTCATACTTCACAAAGCAGTTTCACAGAACGTTTCTGTTTCGTTTTTATGGGAAGATATTCCCGTTTGCAACGAAAGCCTGAAAGGGCTCTAAGTATCCACTTGCAGATTCTGCCAAAACACACTTTCAAAACTGCTCTATCAAAAGGAAGGCTTATCTCTCCGAGTTGAATGCACACATCATAAAGAGGTTTCTGAGAATGCTTCTGCCTGGTTTATATGTGAAGATATTTCCTTTTCCACCATAGGCCTCAAAGCGCTCCAAACGAACACTTGCAGATTCTACAAAAAGAGTGTTTCAAAACTGCTCTTTCAAAGGAAGTGTTCAACTCTGTGAGTTGGATTCATACTACACAAAGCAGTTTCACAGAACTCTTCTGTTTAGTTTTTATGGGAAGATATTCCCGTTTCCAACGAAGGCCTAAAAGGGCTCCAAATATCCACTTGCAGATTCTGCAAAAACACAGGTTCAAAACTGCTCTATCAAAAGGAAGGCTTATCTCTCTGAGTTGAATGCACACATCATAAAGGGGTTTCTGAGAATGCTTCTGCCTTGTTTATATATGAAGATATTTCTTTTTCCACCATAGGCCTCAAAGCGCTCCAAATGAACACTTGCAAATTCTACAAAAAGAGTGTTTCATAACTGCTCTAGCAAAGGAAAGGTTCACCTCTGTGAGTTGAACACACACATCACAAAGCAGTTTGTGAGAATGCTTCGGTTTAGTTTTTATGGGAAGATATTCCCGCTTCTAACAAAGGCCTGAAAGAGCTCCAAATATCCACTTGCAGATGCTGCAAAAAGACTCTTTCCAAACTGCTCCATGAAAAAGATGGTTCAACTCTGTGAGTTGAATGCACACATCATAAAGAAGTTTCAAAGAATGCTTCTGTCTAGGTTTTATGTGAAGATATTTCTTTTTCCACCATAGGCCTCAAAGCGCTCCAAATGAACACTTGCAGATTCTACAAAAAGAGTGTTTCATAACTGCTCTAGCAAAGGAAAGGTTCACCTCTGTGAGTTGAACACACACATCACAAAGCAGTTTGTGAGAATGCTTCTGTACAGTTTTAATGGGAAGATATTCCCGCTTCTAACAAAGGCCTGAAAGAGCTCCAAATATCCACTTGCAGATGCTGCAAAAAGGCTCTTTCCAAACTGCTCCATGAAAAGGAATGTTCAACTCTGTGAGTTGAATGCACACATCATAAAGAAGTTTCAAAGAATGCTTCTGTCTAGCTTTTATGTGAAGATATTTCCTTTTCCACCATAGGCCTCAAAGCGCTCCAAATGAACACTTGCAGATTCTACAAAAAGAGTGTTTCAAAGCTGCTCTTTCAAAAGAAGTGTTCAACTCTGTGAGTTGGATTCATACTTCACAAAGGAGTTTCACAGAACGCTTCTGTTTAGTTTTTATGGGAAGATATTCCCGTTTCCAACGAAGGCCTGAAAGGGCTGCAAATATACACTTGCAGATTCTGCAAAAACACAGTTGCAAAACTGCTCTATCAAAAGGAAGGCTTATCTCTCCGAGTTGAATGCACACATCATAAAGAGGTTTCTGAGAATGCTTCTGCCTGGATTACATTTGAAGATATTTCCTTTTCCACCATAGGCCTCAAAGCGCTCCAAACGAACACTTGCAGATTCTACAAAAAGAGTGTTTCAAAACTGCTCTTTGAAAGGAAGTGTTCAACTCTGTGAGTTGGATTCATACTACACAAAGCAGTTTCACAGAACTCTTCTGTTTAGTTTTTAATGGAAGATATTCCCGTTTCCAACGAAGGCCTGAAAGGGCTCCAAATATCCACTTGCAGATTCTGCAAAAACACAGTTTCAAAACTGCTCTATCAAAAGGAAGGCTTACCTCTCTGAGTTGAATGCACACATCATAAAGAGCTTTCTGAGAATGCTTCTGCCTTGTTTATATATGAAGATATTTCTTTTTCCACCATAGGCCTCAAATCGCTCCAAATGAACACTTGCAGATTCTACAAAAAGAGTGTTTCATAACTGCTCTAGCAAAGGAAAGGTTCACCTCTGTGAGTTGAACACACACATCACAAAGCAGTTTGTGAGAATGCTTCTGTCCAGTTTTTATGGGAAGATATTCCCGCTTCTAACAAAGGCCTGAAAGAGCTCCAAATATCCACTTGCAGATGCTGCAAAAAGACTCTTTCCAAACTGCTCCATGAAAAGGAAGGTTCAACTCTGTGAGTTGAATGCACACATCATAAAGAAGTTTCAAAGAATGCTTCTGTCTAGGTATTATGTGACGATATTTCCTTTTCCACCATAGGCCTCAAAGCGCTCCAAATGAACACATGTAGATTCTACAAAAAGAGTGTTTCAAAGCTGCTCTTTCAAAAGAAGTGTTCAACTCTGTGAGTTGGATTCATACTTCACAAAGCAGTTTCACAGAACGTTTCTGTTTCGTTTTTATCAGAAGATATTCCCGTTTGCAACGAAGGCCTGAAAGGGCTCCAAGTATCCACTTGCAGATTCTGCCAAAACACAGTTTCAAAACTGCTCTATCAAAAGGAAGGCTTATCTCTCCGAGTTGAATGCACACATCATAAAGAGGTTTCTGAGAATGCTTCTGCCTGGTTTATATGTGAAGATATTTCCTTTTCCACCATAGGCCTCAAAGCGCTCCAAACGAACACTTGCAGATTCTACAAAAAGAGTGTTTCAAAACTGCTCTTTCAAAAGAAGTGTTCAACTCTGTGAGTTGGATTCATACTACACAAAGCAGGTTCACAGAACTCTTCTGTTTAGTTTTTATGGGAAGATATTCCCGTTTCCAACGAAGGCCTGAAAGGGCTCCAAATATCCACTTGCAGATTCTGCAAAAACACAGGTTCAAAACTGCTCTATCAAAAGGAAGGCTTATCTCTCTGAGTTGAATGCACACATCATAAAGGGGTTTCTGAGAATGCTTCTGCCTTGTTTATATATGAAGATATTTCTTTTTCCACCATAGGCCTCAAAGCGCTCCAAATGAACACTTGCAGATTCTACAAAAAGAGTGTTTCATAACTGCTCTAGCAAAGGAAAGGTTCACCTCTGTGAGTTGAACACACACATCACAAAGCAGTTTGTGAGAATGCTTCGGTTTAGTTTTTATGGGAAGATATTCCCGCTTCTAACAAAGGCCTGAAAGAGCTCCAAATATCCACTTGCAGATGCTGCAAAAAGACTCTTTCCAAACTGCTCCATGAAAAAGAAGGTTCAACTCTGTGAGTTGAATGCACACATCATAAAGAAGTTTCAAAGAATGCTTCTGTCTAGGTTTTCTGTGAAGATATTTCTTTTTCCACCATAGGCCTCAAATCGCTCCAAATGAACACTTGCAGATTCTACAAAAAGAGTGTTTCATAACTGCTCTAGCAAAGGAAAGGTTCACCTCTGTGAGTTGAACACACACATCACAAAGCAGTTTGTGAGAATGCTTCTGTCCAGTTTTAATGGGAAGATATTCCCGCTTCTAACAAAGGCCTGAAAGAGCTCCAAATATCCACTTGCAGATGCTGCAAAAAGACTCTTTCCAAACTGCTCCATGAAAAGGAATGTTCAACTCTGTGAGTTGAATGCACACATCGTAAAGAAGTTTCAAAGAATGCTTCTTTCTAGGTTTTATGTGAAGATATTTCCCTTTCCACCATAGGCCTCAAAGCGCTCCAAATGAACACTTGCAGATTCTACAAAAAGAGTGTTTCAAAGCTGCTCTTTCAAAAGAAGTGTTCAACTCTGTGAGTTGGATTCATACTTCACAAAGCAGTTTCACAGAACGTTTCTGTTTCGTTTTTATGGGAAGATATTCCCGTTTGCAACGAAAGCCTGAAAGGGCTCTAAGTATCCACTTGCAGATTCTGCCAAAACACACTTTCAAAACTGCTCTATCAAAAGGAAGGCTTATCTCTCCGAGTTGAATGCACACATCATAAAGAGGTTTCTGAGAATGCTTCTGCCTGGTTTATATGTGAAGATATTTCCTTTTCCACCATAGGCCTCAAAGCGCTCCAAACGAACACTTGCAGATTCTACAAAAAGAGTGTTTCAAAGCTGCTCTTTCAAAAGAAGTGTTCAACTCTGTGAGTTGGATTCATACTACACAAAGCAGTTTCACAGAACTCTTCTGTTTAGTTTTTATGGGAAGATATTCCCGTTTCCAACGAAGGCCTGAAAGGGCTCCAAATATCCACTTGGAGATTCTGCAAATACACAGGTTCAAACTGCTCTATCAAAAGGAAGGCTTATCTCTCTGAGTTGAATGCACACATCATAAAGGGGTTTCTGAGAATGCTTCTGCCTTGTTTATATATGAAGATATTTCCTTTTCCACCATAGGCCTCAAAGCGCTCCAAATGAACACTTGCAGATTCTACAAAAAGAGTGTTTCATAACTGCTCTAGCAAAGGAAAGGTTCACCTCTGTGAGTTGAACACACACATCACAAAGCAGTTTGTGAGAATGCTTCTGTCCAGTTTTTATGGGAAGATATTCCCGCTTCTAACAAAGGCCTGAAAGAGCTCCAAATATCCACTTGCAGATGCTGCAAAAAGACTCTTTCCAAACTGCTCCATGAAAAAGAAGGTTCAACTCTGTGAGTTGAAAGCACACATCATAAAGAAGTTTCAAAGAATGCTTCTGTCTAGGTTTTCTGTGAAGATATTTCTTTTTCCACCATAGGCCTCAAAGCGCTCCAAATGAACACTTGCAGATTCTACAAAAAGAGTGTTTCATAACTGCTCTAGCAAAGGAAAGGTTCACCTCTGTGAGTTGAACACACACATCACAAAGCAGTTTGTGAGAATGCTTCTGTCCAGTTTTAATGGGAAGATATTCCCGCTTCTAACAAAGGCCTGAAAGAGCTCCAAATATCCACTTGCAGATGCTGCAAAAAGACTCTTTCCAAACTGCTCCATGAAAAGCAATGTTCAACTCTGTGAGTTGAATGCACACATCATAAAGAAGTTTCAAAGAATGCTTCTGTCTAGGTTTTATGTGAAGATATTTCCTTTTCCACCATAGGCCTCAAAGCGCTCCAAATGAACACTTGCAGATTCTACAAAAAGAGTGTTTCAAAGCTGCTCTTTCAAAAGAAGTGTTCAAGTCTGTGAGTTGGATTCATACTTCACAAAGGAGTTTCACAGAACGCTTCTGTTTAGTTTTTATGGGAAGATATTCCCGTTTCCAACGAAGGCCTGAAAGGGCTCCAAATATACACTTGCAGATTCTGCAAAAACACAGTTTCAAAACTGCTCTATCAAAAGGAAGGCTTATCTCTCCGAGTTGAATGCACACATCATAAAGAGGTTTCTGAGAATGCTTCTGCCTGGTTTATATGTGAAGATATTTCCTTTTCCACCATAGGCCTCAAAGCGCTCCAAATGAACACTTGCGGATTCTACAAAAAGAGTGTTTCAAAACTGCTCTTTCAAAAGAAGTGTTCAACTCTGTGAGTTGGATTCATACTACACAAAGCAGTTTCACAGAACTCTTCTGTTTAGTTTTTATGGGAAGATATTCCCGTTTCCAACGAAGGCCTGAAAGGGCTCCAAATATCCACTTACAGATTCTGCAAAAACACAGTTTCAAAACTGCTCTATCAAAAGGAAGGCTTATCTCTCTGAGTTGAATGCACACATCATAAAGAGCTTTCTGAGAATGCTTCTGCCTTGTTTATATATGAAGATATTTCTTTTTCCACCATAGGCCTCAAAGCGCTCCAAATGAACACTTGCAGATTCTACAAAAAGAGTGTTTCATAACTGCTCTAGCAAAGGAAAGGTTCACCTCTGTGAGTTGAACACACACATCACAAAGCAGTTTGTGAGAATGCTTCTGTCCAGTTTTTATGGGAAGATATTCCCGCTTCTAACAAAGGCCTGAAAGAGCTCCAAATATCCACTTGCAGATGCTGCAAAAAGACTCTTTCCAAACTGCTCCATGAAAAGGAAAGTTCAACTCTGTGAGTTGAATGCACACATCATAAAGAAGTTTCAAAGAATGCTTCTGTCTAGGTATTATGTGACGATATTTCCTTTTCCACCATAGGCCTCAAAGCGCTCCAAATGAACACATGTAGATTCTACAAAAAGAGTGTTTAAAAGCTGCGCTTTCAAAAGAAGTGTTCAACTCTGTGAGTTGGATTCATACTTCACAAAGCAGTTTCACAGAACGTTTCTGTTTCGTTTTTATCGGAAGATATTCCCGTTTGCAACGAAGGCCTGAAAGGGCTCTAAGTATCCACTTGCAGATTCTGCCAAAACACAGTTTCAAAACTGCTCTATCAAAAGGAAGGCTTATCTCTCCGAGTTGAATGCACACATCATAAAGAGGTTTCTGAGAATGCTTCTGCCTGGTTTATATGTGAAGATATTTCCTTTTCCACCATAGGCCTCAAAGCGCTCCAAACGAACACTTGCGGATTCTACAAAAAGAGTGTTTCAAAACTGCTCTTTCAAAAGAAGTGTTCAACTCTGTGAGTTGGATTCATACTACACAAAGCAGTTTCACAGAACTCTTCTGTTTAGTTTTTATGGGAAGATATTCCCGTTTCCAACGAAGGCCTGAAAGGGCTCCAAATATCCACTTGCAGATTCTGCAAAAACACAGGTTCAAAACTGCTCTATCAAAAGGAAGGCTTATCTCTCTGAGTTGAATGCACACATCATAAAGGGGTTTCTGAGAATGCTTCTGCCTTGTTTATATATGAAGATATTTCTTTTTCCACCATAGGCCTCAAAGCGCTCCAAATGAACACTTGCAGATTCTACAAAAAGAGTGTTTCATAACTGCTCTAGCAAAGGAAAGGTTCACCTCTGTGAGTTGAACACACACATCACAAAGCAGTTTGTGAGAATGCTTCTGTCCAGTTTTAATGGGAAGATATTCCCGCTTCTAACAAAGGCCTGAAAGAGCTCCAAATATCCACTTGCAGATGCTGCAAAAAGACTCTTTCCAAACTGCTCCATGAAAAGGAATGTTCAACTCTGTGAGTTGAATGCACACATCGTAAAGAAGTTTCAAAGAATGCTTCTGTCTAGGTTTTATGTGAAGATATTTCCCTTTCCACCATAGGCCTCAAAGCGCTCCAAATGAACACTTGCAGATTCTACAAAAAGAGTGTTTCAAAGCTGCTCTTTCAAAAGAAGTGTTCAACTCTGTGAGTTGGATTCATACTTCACAAAGTAGTTTCACAGAACGTTTCTGTTTCGTTTTTATGGGAAGATATTCCCGTTTGCAACGAAAGCCTGAAAGGGCTCTAAGTATCCACTTGCAGATTCTGCCAAAACCCACTTTCAAAACTGCTCTATCAAAAGGAAGGCTTATCTCTCCGAGTTGAATGCACACATCATAAAGAGGTTTCTGAGAATGCTTCTGCCTGGTTTATATGTGAAGATATTTCCTTTTCCAACATAGGCCTCAAAGCGCTCCAAACGAACACTTGCAGATTCTACAAAAAGAGTGTTTCAAAACTGCTCTTTCAAAGGAAGTGTTCAACTCTGTGAGTTGGATTCATACTACACAAAGCAGTTTCACAGAACTCTTCTGTTTAGTTTTTATGGGAAGATATTCCCGTTTCCAACGAAGGCCTGAAAGGGCTCCAAATATCCACTTGCAGATTCTGCAAAAACACAGGTTCAAAACTGCTCTATCAAAAGGAAGGCTTATCTCTCTGAGTTGAATGCACACATCATAAAGGGGTTTCTGAGAATGCTTCTGCCTTGTTTATATATGAAGATATTTCTTTTTCCACCATAGGCCTCAAAGCGCTCCAAATGAACACTTGCAAATTCTACAAAAAGAGTGTTTCATAACTGCTCTAGCAAAGGAAAGGTTCACCTCTGTGAGTTGAACACACACATCACAAAGCAGTTTGTGAGAATGCTTCGGTTTAGTTTTTATGGGAAGATATTCCCGCTTCTAACAAAGGCCTGAAAGAGCTCCAAATATCCACTTGCAGATGCTGCAAAAAGACTCTTTCCAAACTGCTCCATGAAAAAGAAGGTTCAACTCTGTGAGTTGAATGCACACATCATAAAGAAGTTTCAAAGAATGCTTCTGTCTAGGTTTTATGTGAAGATATTTCTTTTTCCACCATAGGCCTCAAAGCGCTCTAAATGAACACTTGCAGATTCTACAAAAAGAGTGTTTCATAACTGCTCTAGCAAAGGAAAGGTTCACCTCTGTGAGTTGAACACACACATCACAAAGCAGTTTGTGAGAATGCTTCTGTCCAGTTTTAATGGGAAGATATTCCCGCTTCTAACAAAGGCCTGAAAGAGCTCCAAATATCCACTTGCAGATGCTGCAAAAAGACTCTTTCCAAACTGCTCCATGAAAAGGAATGTTCAACTCTGTGAGTTGAATGCACACATCATAAAGAAGTTTCAAAGAATGCTTCTGTCTAGGTTTTATGTGAAGATATTTCCTTTTCCACCATAGGCCTCAAAGCGCTCCAAATGAACACTTGCAGATTCTACAAAAAGAGTGTTTCAAAGCTGCTCTTTCAAAAGAAGTGTTCAACTCTGTGAGTTGGATTCATACTTCACAAAGGAGTTTCACAGAACGCTTCTGTTTAGTTTTTATGGGAAGATATTCCCGTTTCCAACGAAGGCCTGAAAGGGCTCCAAATATACACTTGCAGATTCTGCAAAAACACAGTTGCAAAACTGCTCTATCAAAAGGAAGGCTTATCTCTCCGAGTTGAATGCACACATCATAAAGAGGTTTCTGAGAATGCTTCTGCCTGGATTATATGTGAAGATATTTCCTTTTCCACCATAGGCCTCAAAGCGCTCCAAACGAACACTTGCAGATTCTACAAAAAGAGTGTTTCAAAACTGCTCTTTGAAAGGAAGTGTTCAACTCTGTGAGTTGGATTCATACTACACAAAGCAGTTTCACAGAACTCTTCTGTTTAGTTTTTAATGGAAGATATTCCCGTTTCCAACGAAGGCCTGAAAGGGCTCCAAATATCCACTTGCAGATTCTGCAAAAACACAGTTTCAAAACTGCTCTATCAAAAGGAAGGCTTATCTCTCTGAGTTGAATGCACACATCATAAAGAGCTTTCTGAGAATGCTTCTGCCTTGTTTATATAGGAAGATATTTCTTTTTCCACCATAGGCCTCAAATCGCTCCAAATGAACACTTGCAGATTCTACAAAAAGAGTGTTTCATAACTGCTCTAGCAAAGGAAAGGTTCACCTCTGTGAGTTGAACACACACATCACAAAGCAGTTTGTGAGAATGCTTCTGTCCAGTTTTTATGGGAAGATATTCCCGCTTCTAACAAAGGCCTGAAAGAGCTCCAAATATCCACTTGCAGATGCTGCAAAAAGACTCTTTCCAAACTGCTCCATGAAAAGGAAGGTTCAACTCTGTGAGTTGAATGCACACATCATAAAGAAGTTTCAAAGAATGCTTCTGTCTAGGTATTATGTGACGATATTTCCTTTTCCACCATAGGCCTCAAAGCGCTCCAAATGAACACATGTAGATTCTACAAAAAGAGTGTTTCAAAGCTGCTCTTTCAAAAGAAGTGTTCAACTCTGTGAGTTGGATTCATACTTCACAAAGCAGTTTCACAGAACGTTTCTGTTTCGTTTTTATCAGAAGATATTCCCGTTTGCAACGAAGGCCTGAAAGGGCTCCAAGTATCCACTTGCAGATTCTGCCAAAACACAGTTTCCAATCTGCTCTATCAAAAGGAAGGCTTATCTCTCCGAGTTGAATGCACACATCATAAAGAGGTTTCTGAGAATGCTTCTGCCTGGTTTATATGTGAAGATATTTCCTTTTCCACCATAGGCCTCAAAGCGCTCCAAACGAACACTTGCAGATTCTACAAAAAGAGTGTTTCAAAACTGCTCTTTCAAAAGAAGTGTTCAACTCTGTGAGTTGGATTCATACTACACAAAGCAGTTTCACAGAACTCTTCTGTTTAGTTTTTATGGGAAGATATTCCCGTTTCCAACGAAGGCCTGAAAGGGCTCCAAATATCCACTTGCAGATTCTGCAAAAACACAGGTTCAAAACTGCTCTATCAAAAGGAAGGCTTATCTCTCTGAGTTGAATGCACACATCATAAAGGGGTTTCTGAGAATGCTTCTGCCTTGTTTATATATGAAGATATTTCTTTTTCCACCATAGGCCTCAAAGCGCTCCAAATGAACACTTGCAGATTCTACAAAAAGAGTGTTTCATAACTGCTCTAGCAAAGGAATGGTTCACCTCTGTGAGTTGAACACACACATCACAAAGCAGTTTGTGAGAATGCTTCGGTTTAGTTTTTATGGGAAGATATTCCCGCTTCTAACAAAGGCCTGAAAGAGCTCCAAATATCCACTTGCAGATGCTGCAAAAAGACTCTTTCCAAACTGCTCCATGAAAAAGAAGGTTCAACTCTGTGAGTTGAATGCACACATCATAAAGAAGTTTCAAAGAATGCTTCTGTCTAGGTTTTATGTGAAGATATTTCTTTTTCCACCATAGGCCTCAAAGCGCTCCAAATGAACACTTGCAGATTCTACAAAAAGAGTGTTTCATAACTGCTCTAGCAAAGGAAAGGTTCACCTCTGTGAGTTGAACACACACATCACAAAGCAGTTTGTGAGAATGCTTCTGTCCAGTTTTAATGGGAAGATATTCCCGCTTCTAACAAAGGCCTGAAAGAGCTCCAAATATCCACTTGCAGATGCTGCAAAAAGACTCTTTCCAAACTGCTCCATGAAAAGGAATGTTCAACTCTGTGAGTTGAATGCACACATCATAAAGAAGTTTCAAAGAATGCTTCTGTCTAGGTTTTATGTGAAGATATTTCCTTTTCCACCATAGGCCTCAAAGCGCTCCAAATGAACACTTGCAGATTCTACAAAAAGAGTGTTTCAAAGCTGCTCTTTCAAAAGAAGTGTTCAACTCTGTGAGTTGGATTCATACTTCACAAAGGAGTTTCACAGAACGCTTCTGTTTCGTTTTTATGGGAAGATATTCCCGTTTCCAACGAAGGCCTGAAAGGGCTGCAAATATACACTTGCAGATTCTGCAAAAATACAGTTGCAAAACTGCTCTATCAAAAGGAAGGCTTATCTCTCTGAGTTGAATGCACACATCATAAAGGGGTTTCTGAGAATGCTTCTGCCTTGTTTATATATGAAGATATTTCTTTTTCCACCATAGGCCTCAAAGCGCTCCAAATGAACACTTGCAGATTCTACAAAAAGAGTGTTTCATAACTGCTCTAGCAAAGGAAAGGTTCACCTCTGTGAGTTGAACACACACATCACAAAGCAGTTTGTGAGAATGCTTCGGTTTAGTTTTTATGGGAAGATATTCCCGCTTCTAACAAAGGCCTGAAAGAGCTCCAAATATCCACTTGCAGATGCTGCAAAAAGACTCTTTCCAAACTGCTCCATGAAAAAGAAGGTTCAACTCTGTGAGTTGAATGCACACATCATAAAGAAGTTTCAAAGAATGCTTCTGTCTAGGTTTTATGTGAAGATATTTCTTTTTCCACCATAGGCCTCAAAGCGCTCCAAATGAACACTTGCAGATTCTACAAAAAGAGTGTTTCATAACTGCTCTAGCAAAGGAAAGGTTCACCTCTGTGAGTTGAACACACACATCACAAAGCAGTTTGTGAGAATGCTTCTGTCCAGTTTTAATGGGAAGATATTCCCGCTTCTAACAAAGGCCTGAAAGAGCTCCAAATATCCACTTGCAGATGCTGCAAAAAGACTCTTTCCAAACTGCTCCATGAAAAGGAATGTTCAACTCTGTGAGTTGAATGCACACATCATAAAGACGTTTCAAAGAATGCTTCTGTCTAGCTTTTATGTGAAGATATTTCCTTTTCCACCATAGGCCTCAAAGCGCTCCAAATGAACACTTGCAGATTCTACAAAAAGAGTGTTTCAAAGCTGCTCTTTCAAAAGAAGTGTTCAACTCTGTGAGTTGGATTCATACTTCACAAAGGAGTTTCACAGAACGCTTCTGTTTAGTTTTTATGGGAAGATATTCCCGTTTCCAACGAAGGCCTGAAAGGGCTGCAAATATACACTTGCAGATTCTGCAAAAACACAGTTGCAAAACTGCTCTATCAAAAGGAAGACTTATCTCTCCGAGTTGAATGCACACATCATAAAGAGGTTTCTGAGAATGCTTCTGCCTGGATTATATTTGAAGATATTTCCTTTTCCACCATAGGCCTCAAAGCGCTCCAAACGAACACTTGCAGATTCTACAAAAAGAGTGTTTCAAAACTGCTCTTTGAAAGGAAGTGTTCAACTCTGTGAGTTGGATTCATACTACACAAAGCAGTTTCACAGAACTCTTCTGTTTAGTTTTTAATGGAAGATATTCCCGTTTCCAACGAAGGCCTGAAAGGGCTCCAAATATCCACTTGCAGATTCTGCAAAAACACAGTTTCAAAACTGCTCTATCAAAAGGAAGGCTTATCTCTCTGAGTTGAATGCACACATCATAAAGAGCTTTCTGAGAATGCTTCTGCCTTGTTTATATATGAAGATATTTCTTTTTCCACCATAGGCCTCAAATCGCTCCAAATGAACACTTGCAGATTCTACAAAAAGAGTGTTTCATAACTGCTCTAGCAAAGGAAAGGTTCACCTCTGTGAGTTGAACACACACATCACAAAGCAGTTTGTGAGAATGCTTCTGTCCAGTTTTTATGGGAAGATATTCCCGCTTCTAACAAAGGCCTGAAAGAGCTCCAAATATCCACTTGCAGATGCTGCAAAAAGACTCTTTCCAAACTGCTCCATGAAAAGGAAGGTTCAACTCTGTGAGTTGAATGCACACATCATAAAGAAGTTTCAAAGAATGCTTCTGTCTAGGTATTATGTGACGATATTTCCTTTTCCACCATAGGCCTCAAAGCGCTCCAAATGAACACATGTAGATTCTACAAAAAGAGTGTTTCAAAGCTGCTCTTTCAAAAGAAGTGTTCAACTCTGTGAGTTGGATTCATACTTCACAAAGCAGTTTCACAGAACGTTTCTGTTTCGTTTTTATCAGAAGATATTCCCGTTTGCAACGAAGGCCTGAAAGGGCTCCAAGTATCCACTTGCAGATTCTGCCAAAACACAGTTTCAAAACTGCTCTATCAAAAGGAAGGCTTATCTCTCCGAGTTGAATGCACACATCATAAAGAGGTTTCTGAGAATGCTTCTGCCTGGTTTATATGTGAAGATATTTCCTTTTCCACCATAGGCCTCAAAGCGCTCCAAACGAACACTTGCAGATTCTACAAAAAGAGTGTTTCAAAACTGCTCTTTCAAAAGAAGTGTTCAACTCTGTGAGTTGGATTCATACTACACAAAGCAGGTTCACAGAACTCTTCTGTTTAGTTTTTATGGGAAGATATTCCCGTTTCCAACGAAGGCCTGAAAGGGCTCCAAATATCCACTTGCAGATTCTGCAAAAACACAGGTTCAAAACTGCTCTATCAAAAGGAAGGCTTATCTCTCTGAGTTGAATGCACACATCATAAAGGGGTTTCTGAGAATGCTTCTGCCTTGTTTATATATGAAGATATTTCTTTTTCCACCATAGGCCTCAAAGCGCTCCAAATGAACACTTGCAGATTCTACAAAAAGAGTGTTTCATAACTGCTCTAGCAAAGGAAAGGTTCACCTCTGTGAGTTGAACACACACATCACAAAGCAGTTTGTGAGAATGCTTCGGTTTAGTTTTTATGGGAAGATATTCCCGCTTCTAACAAAGGCCTGAAAGAGCTCCAAATATCCACTTGCAGATGCTGCAAAAAGACTCTTTCCAAACTGCTCCATGAAAAAGAAGGTTCAACTCTGTGAGTTGAATGCACACATCATAAAGAAGTTTCAAAGAATGCTTCTGTCTAGGTTTTATGTGAAGATATTTCTTTTTCCACCATAGGCCTCAAATCGCTCCAAATGAACACTTGCAGATTCTACAAAAAGAGTGTTTCATAACTGCTCTAGCAAAGGAAAGGTTCACCTCTGTGAGTTGAACACACACATCACAAAGCAGTTTGTGAGAATGCTTCTGTCCAGTTTTAATGGGAAGATATTCCCGCTTCTAACAAAGGCCTGAAAGAGCTCCAAATATCCACTTGCAGATGCTGCAAAAAGACTCTTTCCAAACTGCTCCATGAAAAGGAATGTTCAACTCTGTGAGTTGAATGCACACATCGTAAAGAAGTTTCAAAGAATGCTTCTGTCTAGGTTTTATGTGAAGATATTTCCCTTTCCACCATAGGCCTCAAAGCGCTCCAAATGAACACTTGCAGATTCTACAAAAAGAGTGTTTCAAAGCTGCTCTTTCAAAAGAAGTGTTCAACTCTGTGAGTTGGATTCATACTTCACAAAGCAGTTTCACAGAACGTTTCTGTTTCGTTTTTATGGGAAGATATTCCCGTTTGCAACGAAAGCCTGAAAGGGCTCTAAGTATCCACTTGCAGATTCTGCCAAAACACACTTTCAAAACTGCTCTATCAAAAGGAAGGCTTATCTCTCCGAGTTGAATGCACACATCATAAAGAGGTTTCTGAGAATGCTTCTGCCTGGTTTATATGTGAAGATATTTCCTTTTCCACCATAGGCCTCAAAGCGCTCCAAACGAACACTTGCAGATTCTACAAAAAGAGTGTTTCAAAACTGCTCTTTCAAAGGAAGTGTTCAACTCTGTGAGTTGGATTCATACTACACAAAGCAGGTTCACAGAACTCTTCTGTTTAGTTTTTATGGGAAGATATTCCCGTTTCCAACGAAGGCCTGAAAGGGCTCCAAATATCCACTTGCAGATTCTGCAAAAACACAGGTTCAAAACTGCTCTATCAAAAGGAAGGCTTATCTCTCTGAGTTGAATGCACACATCATAAAGGGGTTTCTGAGAATGCTTCTGCCTTGTTTATATATGAAGATATTTCTTTTTCCACCATAGGCCTCAAAGCGCTCCAAATGAACACTTGCAAATTCTACAAAAAGAGTGTTTCATAACTGCTCTAGCAAAGGAAAGGTTCACCTCTGTGAGTTGAACACACACATCACAAAGCAGTTTGTGAGAATGCTTCGGTTTAGTTTTTATGGGAAGATATTCCCGCTTCTAACAAAGGCCTGAAAGAGCTCCAAATATCCACTTGCAGATGCTGCAAAAAGACTCTTTCCAAACTGCTCCATGAAAAAGAAGGTTCAACTCTGTGAGTTGAATGCACACATCATAAAGACGTTTCAAAGAATGCTTCTGTCTAGGTTTTATGTGAAGATATTTCTTTTTCCACCATAGGCCTCAAAGCGCTCCAAATGAACACTTGCAGATTCTACAAAAAGAGTGTTTCATAACTGCTCTAGCAAAGGAAAGGTTCACCTCTGTGAGTTGAACACACACATCACAAAGCAGTTTGTGATAATGCTTCTGTCCAGTTTTAATGGGAAGATATTCCCGCTTCTAACAAAGGCCTGAAAGAGCTCCAAATATCCACTTGCAGATGCTGCAAAAAGACTCTTTCCAAACTGCTCCATGAAAAGGAATGTTCAACTCTGTGAGTTGAATGCACACATCATAAAGAAGTTTCAAAGAATGCTTCTGTCTAGGTTTTATGTGAAGATATTTCCTTTTCCACCATAGGCCTCAAAGCGCTCCAAATGAACACTTGCAGATTCTCCAAAAAGAGTGTTTCAAAGCTGCTATTTCAAAAGAAGTGTTCAACTCTGTGAGTTGGATTCATACTTCACAAAGGAGTTTCACAGAACGCTTCTGTTTAGTTTTTATGGGAAGATATTTCCGTTTCCAACGAAGGCCTGAAAGGGCTCCAAATATACACTTGCAGATTCTGCAAAAACACAGTTGCAAAACTGCTCTATCAAAAGGAAGGCTTATCTCTCCGAGTTGAATGCACACATCATAAAGAGGTTTCTGAGAATGCTTCTGCCTGGATTATATTTGAAGATATTTCCTTTTCCACCATAGGCCTCAAAGCGCTCCAAACGAACACTTGCAGATTCTACAAAAAGAGTGTTTCAAAACTGCTCTTTGAAAGGAAGTGTTCAACTCTGTGAGTTGGATTCATACTACACAAAGCAGTTTCACAGAACTCTTCTGTTTAGTTTTTAATGGAAGATATTCCCGTTTCCAACGAAGGCCTGAAAGGGCTCCAAATATCCACTTGCAGATTCTGCAAAAACACAGTTTCAAAACTGCTCTATCAAAAGGAAGGCTTATCTCTCTGAGTTGAATGCACACATCATAAAGAGCTTTCTGAGAATGCTTCTGCCTTGTTTATATATGAAGATATTTCTTTTTCCACCATAGGCCTCAAATCGCTCCAAATGAACACTTGCAGATTCTACAAAAAGAGTGTTTCATAACTGCTCTAGCAAAGGAAAGGTTCACCTCTGTGAGTTGAACACACACATCACAAAGCAGTTTGTGAGAATGCTTCTGTCCAGTTTTTATGGGAAGATATTCCCGCTTCTAACAAAGGCCTGAAAGAGCTCCAAATATCCACTTGCAGATGCTGCAAAAAGACTCTTTCCAAACTGCTCCATGAAAAGGAAGGTTCAACTCTGTGAGTTGAATGCACACATCATAAAGAAGTTTCAAAGAATGCTTCTGTCTAGGTATTATGTGACGATATTTCCTTTTCCACCATAGGCCTCAAAGCGCTCCAAATGAACACATGTAGATTCTACAAAAAGAGTGTTTCAAAGCTGCTCTTTCAAAAGAAGTGTTCAACTCTGTGAGTTGGATTCATACTTCACAAAGCAGTTTCACAGAACGTTTCTGTTTCGTTTTTATCAGAAGATATTCCCGTTTGCAACGAAGGCCTGAAAGGGCTCCAAGTATCCAGTTGCAGATTCTGCCAAAACACAGTTTCAAAACTGCTCTATCAAAAGGAAGGCTTATCTCTCCGAGTTGAATGCACACATCATAAAGAGGTTTCTGAGAATGCTTCTGCCTGGTTTATATGTGAAGATATTTCCTTTTCCACCATAGGCCTCAAAGCGCTCCAAACGAACACTTGCAGATTCTACAAAAAGAGTGTTTCAAAACTGCTCTTTCAAAAGAAGTGTTCAACTCTGTGAGTTGGATTCATACTACACAAAGCAGGTTCACAGAACTCTTCTGTTTAGTTTTTATGGGAAGATATTCCCGTTTCCAACGAAGGCCTGAAAGGGCTCCAAATATCCACTTGCAGATTCTGCAAAAACACAGGTTCAAAACTGCTCTATCAAAAGGAAGGCTTATCTCTCTGAGTTGAATGCACACATCATAAAGGGGTTTCTGAGAATGCTTCTGCCTTGTTTATATATGAAGATATTTCTTTTTCCACCATAGGCCTCAAAGCGCTCCAAATGAACACTTGCAGATTCTACAAAAAGAGTGTTTCATAACTGCTCTAGCAAAGGAAAGGTTCACCTCTGTGAGTTGAACACACACATCACAAAGCAGTTTGTGAGAATGCTTCGGTTTAGTTTTTATGGGAAGATATTCCCGCTTCTAACAAAGGCCTGAAAGAGCTCCAAATATCCACTTGCAGATGCTGCAAAAAGACTCTTTCCAAACTGCTCCATGAAAAAGAAGGTTCAACTCTGTGAGTTGAATGCACACATCATAAAGAAGTTTCAAAGAATGCTTCTGTCTAGGTTTTCTGTGAAGATATTTCTTTTTCCACCATAGGCCTCAAATCGCTCCAAATGAACACTTGCAGATTCTACAAAAAGAGTGTTTCATAACTGCTCTAGCAAAGGAAAGGTTCACCTCTGTGAGTTGAACACACACATCACAAAGCAGTTTGTGAGAATGCTTCTGTCCAGTTTTAATGGGAAGATATTCCCGCTTCTAACAAAGGCCTGAAAGAGCTCCAAATATCCACTTGCAGATGCTGCAAAAAGACTCTTTCCAAACTGCTCCATGAAAAGGAATGTTCAACTCTGTGAGTTGAATGCACACATCGTAAAGAAGTTTCAAAGAATGCTTCTTTCTAGGTTTTATGTGAAGATATTTCCCTTTCCACCATAGGCCTCAAAGCGCTCCAAATGAACACTTGCAGATTCTACAAAAAGAGTGTTTCAAAGCTGCTCTTTCAAAAGAAGTGTTCAACTCTGTGAGTTGGATTCATACTTCACAAAGCAGTTTCACAGAACGTTTCTGTTTCGTTTTTATGGGAAGATATTCCCGTTTGCAACGAAAGCCTGAAAGGGCTCTAAGTATCCACTTGCAGATTCTGCCAAAACACACTTTCAAAACTGCTCTATCAAAAGGAAGGCTTATCTCTCCGAGTTGAATGCACACATCATAAAGAGGTTTCTGAGAATGCTTCTGCCTGGTTTATATGTGAAGATATTTCCTTTTCCACCATAGGCCTCAAAGCGCTCCAAACGAACACTTGCAGATTCTACAAAAAGAGTGTTTCAAAGCTGCTCTTTCAAAAGAAGTGTTCAACTCTGTGAGTTGGATTCATACTACACAAAGCAGTTTCACAGAACTCTTCTGTTTAGTTTTTATGGGAAGATATTCCCGTTTCCAGCGAAGGCCTGAAAGGGCTCCAAATATCCACTTGGAGATTCTGCAAATACACAGGTTCAAACTGCTCTATCAAAAGGAAGGCTTATCTCTCTGAGTTGAATGCACACATCATAAAGGGGTTTCTGAGAATGCTTCTGCCTTGTTTATATATGAAGATATTTCCTTTTCCACCATAGGCCTCAAAGCGCTCCAAATGAACACTTGCAGATTCTACAAAAAGAGTGTTTCATAACTGCTCTAGCAAAGGAAAGGTTCACCTCTGTGAGTTGAACACACACATCACAAAGCAGTTTGTGAGAATGCTTCTGTCCAGTTTTTATGGGAAGATATTCCCGCTTCTAACAAAGGCCTGAAAGAGCTCCAAATATCCACTTGCAGATGCTGCAAAAAGACTCTTTCCAAACTGCTCCATGAAAAAGAAGGTTCAACTCTGTGAGTTGAAAGCACACATCATAAAGAAGTTTCAAAGAATGCTTCTGTCTAGGTTTTCTGTGAAGATATTTCTTTTTCCACCATAGGCCTCAAAGCGCTCCAAATGAACACTTGCAGATTCTACAAAAAGAGTGTTTCATAACTGCTCTAGCAAAGGAAAGGTTCACCTCTGTGAGTTGAACACACACATCACAAAGCAGTTTGTGAGAATGCTTCTGTCCAGTTTTAATGGGAAGATATTCCCGCTTCTAACAAAGGCCTGAAAGAGCTCCAAATATCCACTTGCAGATGCTGCAAAAAGACTCTTTCCAAACTGCTCCATGAAAAGCAATGTTCAACTCTGTGAGTTGAATGCACACATCATAAAGAAGTTTCAAAGAATGCTTCTGTCTAGGTTTTATGTGAAGATATTTCCTTTTCCACCATAGGCCTCAAAGCGCTCCAAATGAACACTTGCAGATTCTACAAAAAGAGTGTTTCAAAGCTGCTCTTTCAAAAGAAGTGTTCAAGTCTGTGAGTTGGATTCATACTTCACAAAGGAGTTTCACAGAACGCTTCTGTTTAGTTTTTATGGGAAGATATTCCCGTTTCCAACGAAGGCCTGAAAGGGCTCCAAATATACACTTGCAGATTCTGCAAAAACACAGTTTCAAAACTGCTCTATCAAAAGGAAGGCTTATCTCTCCGAGTTGAATGCACACATCATAAAGAGGTTTCTGAGAATGCTTCTGCCTGGTTTATATGTGAAGATATTTCCTTTTCCACCATAGGCCTCAAAGCGCTCCAAATGAACACTTGCGGATTCTACAAAAAGAGTGTTTCAAAACTGCTCTTTCAAAAGAAGTGTTCAACTCTGTGAGTTGGATTCATACTACACAAAGCAGTTTCACAGAACTCTTCTGTTTAGTTTTTATGGGAAGATATTCCCGTTTCCAACGAAGGCCTGAAAGGGCTCCAAATATCCACTTACAGATTCTGCAAAAACACAGTTTCAAAACTGCTCTATCAAAAGGAAGGCTTATCTCTCTGAGTTGAATGCACACATCATAAAGAGCTTTCTGAGAATGCTTCTGCCTTGTTTATATATGAAGATATTTCTTTTTCCACCATAGGCCTCAAAGCGCTCCAAATGAACACTTGCAGATTCTACAAAAAGAGTGTTTCATAACTGCTCTAGCAAAGGAAAGGTTCACCTCTGTGAGTTGAACACACACATCACAAAGCAGTTTGTGAGAATGCTTCTGTCCAGTTTTTATGGGAAGATATTCCCGCTTCTAACAAAGGCCTGAAAGAGCTCCAAATATCCACTTGCAGATGCTGCAAAAAGACTCTTTCCAAACTGCTCCATGAAAAGGAAAGTTCAACTCTGTGAGTTGAATGCACACATCATAAAGAAGTTTCAAAGAATGCTTCTGTCTAGGTATTATGTGACGATATTTCCTTTTCCACCATAGGCCTCAAAGCGCTCCAAATGAACACATGTAGATTCTACAAAAAGAGTGTTTAAAAGCTGCGCTTTCAAAAGAAGTGTTCAACTCTGTGAGTTGGATTCATACTTCACAAAGCAGTTTCACAGAACGTTTCTGTTTCGTTTTTATCGGAAGATATTCCCGTTTGCAACGAAGGCCTGAAAGGGCTCTAAGTATCCACTTGCAGATTCTGCCAAAACACAGTTTCAAAACTGCTCTATCAAAAGGAAGGCTTATCTCTCCGAGTTGAATGCACACATCATAAAGAGGTTTCTGAGAATGCTTCTGCCTGGTTTATATGTGAAGATATTTCCTTTTCCACCATAGGCCTCAAAGCGCTCCAAACGAACACTTGCGGATTCTACAAAAAGAGTGTTTCAAAACTGCTCTTTCAAAAGAAGTGTTCAACTCTGTGAGTTGGATTCATACTACACAAAGCAGTTTCACAGAACTCTTCTGTTTAGTTTTTATGGGAAGATATTCCCGTTTCCAACGAAGGCCTGAAAGGGCTCCAAATATCCACTTGCAGATTCTGCAAAAACACAGGTTCAAAACTGCTCTATCAAAAGGAAGGCTTATCTCTCTGAGTTGAATGCACACATCATAAAGGGGTTTCTGAGAATGCTTCTGCCTTGTTTATATATGAAGATATTTCTTTTTCCACCATAGGCCTCAAAGCGCTCCAAATGAACACTTGCAGATTCTACAAAAAGAGTGTTTCATAACTGCTCTAGCAAAGGAAAGGTTCACCTCTGTGAGTTGAACACACACATCACAAAGCAGTTTGTGAGAATGCTTCTGTCCAGTTTTAATGGGAAGATATTCCCGCTTCTAACAAAGGCCTGAAAGAGCTCCAAATATCCACTTGCAGATGCTGCAAAAAGACTCTTTCCAAACTGCTCCATGAAAAGGAATGTTCAACTCTGTGAGTTGAATGCACACATCGTAAAGAAGTTTCAAAGAATGCTTCTGTCTAGGTTTTATGTGAAGATATTTCCCTTTCCACCATAGGCCTCAAAGCGCTCCAAATGAACACTTGCAGATTCTACAAAAAGAGTGTTTCAAAGCTGCTCTTTCAAAAGAAGTGTTCAACTCTGTGAGTTGGATTCATACTTCACAAAGTAGTTTCACAGAACGTTTCTGTTTCGTTTTTATGGGAAGATATTCCCGTTTGCAACGAAAGCCTGAAAGGGCTCTAAGTATCCACTTGCAGATTCTGCCAAAACCCACTTTCAAAACTGCTCTATCAAAAGGAAGGCTTATCTCTCCGAGTTGAATGCACACATCATAAAGAGGTTTCTGAGAATGCTTCTGCCTGGTTTATATGTGAAGATATTTCCTTTTCCAACATAGGCCTCAAAGCGCTCCAAACGAACACTTGCAGATTCTACAAAAAGAGTGTTTCAAAACTGCTCTTTCAAAGGAAGTGTTCAACTCTGTGAGTTGGATTCATACTACACAAAGCAGTTTCACAGAACTCTTCTGTTTAGTTTTTATGGGAAGATATTCCCGTTTCCAACGAAGGCCTGAAAGGGCTCCAAATATCCACTTGCAGATTCTGCAAAAACACAGGTTCAAAACTGCTCTATCAAAAGGAAGGCTTATCTCTCTGAGTTGAATGCACACATCATAAAGGGGTTTCTGAGAATGCTTCTGCCTTGTTTATATATGAAGATATTTCTTTTTCCACCATAGGCCTCAAAGCGCTCCAAATGAACACTTGCAAATTCTACAAAAAGAGTGTTTCATAACTGCTCTAGCAAAGGAAAGGTTCACCTCTGTGAGTTGAACACACACATCACAAAGCAGTTTGTGAGAATGCTTCGGTTTAGTTTTTATGGGAAGATATTCCCGCTTCTAACAAAGGCCTGAAAGAGCTCCAAATATCCACTTGCAGATGCTGCAAAAAGACTCTTTCCAAACTGCTCCATGAAAAAGAAGGTTCAACTCTGTGAGTTGAATGCACACATCATAAAGAAGTTTCAAAGAATGCTTCTGTCTAGGTTTTATGTGAAGATATTTCTTTTTCCACCATAGGCCTCAAAGCGCTCTAAATGAACACTTGCAGATTCTACAAAAAGAGTGTTTCATAACTGCTCTAGCAAAGGAAAGGTTCACCTCTGTGAGTTGAACACACACATCACAAAGCAGTTTGTGAGAATGCTTCTGTCCAGTTTTAATGGGAAGATATTCCCGCTTCTAACAAAGGCCTGAAAGAGCTCCAAATATCCACTTGCAGATGCTGCAAAAAGACTCTTTCCAAACTGCTCCATGAAAAGGAATGTTCAACTCTGTGAGTTGAATGCACACATCATAAAGAAGTTTCAAAGAATGCTTCTGTCTAGGTTTTATGTGAAGATATTTCCTTTTCCACCATAGGCCTCAAAGCGCTCCAAATGAACACTTGCAGATTCTACAAAAAGAGTGTTTCAAAGCTGCTCTTTCAAAAGAAGTGTTCAACTCTGTGAGTTGGATTCATACTTCACAAAGGAGTTTCACAGAACGCTTCTGTTTAGTTTTTATGGGAAGATATTCCCGTTTCCAACGAAGGCCTGAAAGGGCTCCAAATATACACTTGCAGATTCTGCAAAAACACAGTTGCAAAACTGCTCTATCAAAAGGAAGGCTTATCTCTCCGAGTTGAATGCACACATCATAAAGAGGTTTCTGAGAATGCTTCTGCCTGGATTATATGTGAAGATATTTCCTTTTCCACCATAGGCCTCAAAGCGCTCCAAACGAACACTTGCAGATTCTACAAAAAGAGTGTTTCAAAACTGCTCTTTGAAAGGAAGTGTTCAACTCTGTGAGTTGGATTCATACTACACAAAGCAGTTTCACAGAACTCTTCTGTTTAGTTTTTAATGGAAGATATTCCCGTTTCCAACGAAGGCCTGAAAGGGCTCCAAATATCCACTTGCAGATTCTGCAAAAACACAGTTTCAAAACTGCTCTATCAAAAGGAAGGCTTATCTCTCTGAGTTGAATGCACACATCATAAAGAGCTTTCTGAGAATGCTTCTGCCTTGTTTATATAGGAAGATATTTCTTTTTCCACCATAGGCCTCAAATCGCTCCAAATGAACACTTGCAGATTCTACAAAAAGAGTGTTTCATAACTGCTCTAGCAAAGGAAAGGTTCACCTCTGTGAGTTGAACACACACATCACAAAGCAGTTTGTGAGAATGCTTCTGTCCAGTTTTTATGGGAAGATATTCCCGCTTCTAACAAAGGCCTGAAAGAGCTCCAAATATCCACTTGCAGATGCTGCAAAAAGACTCTTTCCAAACTGCTCCATGAAAAGGAAGGTTCAACTCTGTGAGTTGAATGCACACATCATAAAGAAGTTTCAAAGAATGCTTCTGTCTAGGTATTATGTGACGATATTTCCTTTTCCACCATAGGCCTCAAAGCGCTCCAAATGAACACATGTAGATTCTACAAAAAGAGTGTTTCAAAGCTGCTCTTTCAAAAGAAGTGTTCAACTCTGTGAGTTGGATTCATACTTCACAAAGCAGTTTCACAGAACGTTTCTGTTTCGTTTTTATCAGAAGATATTCCCGTTTGCAACGAAGGCCTGAAAGGGCTCCAAGTATCCACTTGCAGATTCTGCCAAAACACAGTTTCCAATCTGCTCTATCAAAAGGAAGGCTTATCTCTCCGAGTTGAATGCACACATCATAAAGAGGTTTCTGAGAATGCTTCTGCCTGGTTTATATGTGAAGATATTTCCTTTTCCACCATAGGCCTCAAAGCGCTCCAAACGAACACTTGCAGATTCTACAAAAAGAGTGTTTCAAAACTGCTCTTTCAAAAGAAGTGTTCAACTCTGTGAGTTGGATTCATACTACACAAAGCAGTTTCACAGAACTCTTCTGTTTAGTTTTTATGGGAAGATATTCCCGTTTCCAACGAAGGCCTGAAAGGGCTCCAAATATCCACTTGCAGATTCTGCAAAAACACAGGTTCAAAACTGCTCTATCAAAAGGAAGGCTTATCTCTCTGAGTTGAATGCACACATCATAAAGGGGTTTCTGAGAATGCTTCTGCCTTGTTTATATATGAAGATATTTCTTTTTCCACCATAGGCCTCAAAGCGCTCCAAATGAACACTTGCAGATTCTACAAAAAGAGTGTTTCATAACTGCTCTAGCAAAGGAATGGTTCACCTCTGTGAGTTGAACACACACATCACAAAGCAGTTTGTGAGAATGCTTCGGTTTAGTTTTTATGGGAAGATATTCCCGCTTCTAACAAAGGCCTGAAAGAGCTCCAAATATCCACTTGCAGATGCTGCAAAAAGACTCTTTCCAAACTGCTCCATGAAAAAGAAGGTTCAACTCTGTGAGTTGAATGCACACATCATAAAGAAGTTTCAAAGAATGCTTCTGTCTAGGTTTTATGTGAAGATATTTCTTTTTCCACCATAGGCCTCAAAGCGCTCCAAATGAACACTTGCAGATTCTACAAAAAGAGTGTTTCATAACTGCTCTAGCAAAGGAAAGGTTCACCTCTGTGAGTTGAACACACACATCACAAAGCAGTTTGTGAGAATGCTTCTGTCCAGTTTTAATGGGAAGATATTCCCGCTTCTAACAAAGGCCTGAAAGAGCTCCAAATATCCACTTGCAGATGCTGCAAAAAGACTCTTTCCAAACTGCTCCATGAAAAGGAATGTTCAACTCTGTGAGTTGAATGCACACATCATAAAGAAGTTTCAAAGAATGCTTCTGTCTAGGTTTTATGTGAAGATATTTCCTTTTCCACCATAGGCCTCAAAGCGCTCCAAATGAACACTTGCAGATTCTACAAAAAGAGTGTTTCAAAGCTGCTCTTTCAAAAGAAGTGTTCAACTCTGTGAGTTGGATTCATACTTCACAAAGGAGTTTCACAGAACGCTTCTGTTTCGTTTTTATGGGAAGATATTCCCGTTTCCAACGAAGGCCTGAAAGGGCTGCAAATATACACTTGCAGATTCTGCAAAAATACAGTTGCAAAACTGCTCTATCAAAAGGAAGGCTTATCTCTCTGAGTTGAATGCACACATCATAAAGGGGTTTCTGAGAATGCTTCTGCCTTGTTTATATATGAAGATATTTCTTTTTCCACCATAGGCCTCAAAGCGCTCCAAATGAACACTTGCAGATTCTACAAAAAGAGTGTTTCATAACTGCTCTAGCAAAGGAAAGGTTCACCTCTGTGAGTTGAACACACACATCACAAAGCAGTTTGTGAGAATGCTTCGGTTTAGTTTTTATGGGAAGATATTCCCGCTTCTAACAAAGGCCTGAAAGAGCTCCAAATATCCACTTGCAGATGCTGCAAAAAGACTCTTTCCAAACTGCTCCATGAAAAAGAAGGTTCAACTCTGTGAGTTGAATGCACACATCATAAAGAAGTTTCAAAGAATGCTTCTGTCTAGGTTTTATGTGAAGATATTTCTTTTTCCACCATAGGCCTCAAAGCGCTCCAAATGAACACTTGCAGATTCTACAAAAAGAGTGTTTCATAACTGCTCTAGCAAAGGAAAGGTTCACCTCTGTGAGTTGAACACACACATCACAAAGCAGTTTGTGAGAATGCTTCTGTCCAGTTTTAATGGGAAGATATTCCCGCTTCTAACAAAGGCCTGAAAGAGCTCCAAATATCCACTTGCAGATGCTGCAAAAAGACTCTTTCCAAACTGCTCCATGAAAAGGAATGTTCAACTCTGTGAGTTGAATGCACACATCATAAAGACGTTTCAAAGAATGCTTCTGTCTAGCTTTTATGTGAAGATATTTCCTTTTCCACCATAGGCCTCAAAGCGCTCCAAATGAACACTTGCAGATTCTACAAAAAGAGTGTTTCAAAGCTGCTCTTTCAAAAGAAGTGTTCAACTCTGTGAGTTGGATTCATACTTCACAAAGGAGTTTCACAGAACGCTTCTGTTTAGTTTTTATGGGAAGATATTCCCGTTTCCAACGAAGGCCTGAAAGGGCTGCAAATATACACTTGCAGATTCTGCAAAAACACAGTTGCAAAACTGCTCTATCAAAAGGAAGACTTATCTCTCCGAGTTGAATGCACACATCATAAAGAGGTTTCTGAGAATGCTTCTGCCTGGATTATATTTGAAGATATTTCCTTTTCCACCATAGGCCTCAAAGCGCTCCAAACGAACACTTGCAGATTCTACAAAAAGAGTGTTTCAAAACTGCTCTTTGAAAGGAAGTGTTCAACTCTGTGAGTTGGATTCATACTACACAAAGCAGTTTCACAGAACTCTTCTGTTTAGTTTTTAATGGAAGATATTCCCGTTTCCAACGAAGGCCTGAAAGGGCTCCAAATATCCACTTGCAGATTCTGCAAAAACACAGTTTCAAAACTGCTCTATCAAAAGGAAGGCTTATCTCTCTGAGTTGAATGCACACATCATAAAGAGCTTTCTGAGAATGCTTCTGCCTTGTTTATATATGAAGATATTTCTTTTTCCACCATAGGCCTCAAATCGCTCCAAATGAACACTTGCAGATTCTACAAAAAGAGTGTTTCATAACTGCTCTAGCAAAGGAAAGGTTCACCTCTGTGAGTTGAACACACACATCACAAAGCAGTTTGTGAGAATGCTTCTGTCCAGTTTTTATGGGAAGATATTCCCGCTTCTAACAAAGGCCTGAAAGAGCTCCAAATATCCACTTGCAGATGCTGCAAAAAGACTCTTTCCAAACTGCTCCATGAAAAGGAAGGTTCAACTCTGTGAGTTGAATGCACACATCATAAAGAAGTTTCAAAGAATGCTTCTGTCTAGGTATTATGTGACGATATTTCCTTTTCCACCATAGGCCTCAAAGCGCTCCAAATGAACACATGTAGATTCTACAAAAAGAGTGTTTCAAAGCTGCTCTTTCAAAAGAAGTGTTCAACTCTGTGAGTTGGATTCATACTTCACAAAGCAGTTTCACAGAACGTTTCTGTTTCGTTTTTATCAGAAGATATTCCCGTTTGCAACGAAGGCCTGAAAGGGCTCCAAGTATCCACTTGCAGATTCTGCCAAAACACAGTTTCAAAACTGCTCTATCAAAAGGAAGGCTTATCTCTCCGAGTTGAATGCACACATCATAAAGAGGTTTCTGAGAATGCTTCTGCCTGGTTTATATGTGAAGATATTTCCTTTTCCACCATAGGCCTCAAAGCGCTCCAAACGAACACTTGCAGATTCTACAAAAAGAGTGTTTCAAAACTGCTCTTTCAAAAGAAGTGTTCAACTCTGTGAGTTGGATTCATACTACACAAAGCAGGTTCACAGAACTCTTCTGTTTAGTTTTTATGGGAAGATATTCCCGTTTCCAACGAAGGCCTGAAAGGGCTCCAAATATCCACTTGCAGATTCTGCAAAAACACAGGTTCAAAACTGCTCTATCAAAAGGAAGGCTTATCTCTCTGAGTTGAATGCACACATCATAAAGGGGTTTCTGAGAATGCTTCTGCCTTGTTTATATATGAAGATATTTCTTTTTCCACCATAGGCCTCAAAGCGCTCCAAATGAACACTTGCAGATTCTACAAAAAGAGTGTTTCATAACTGCTCTAGCAAAGAAAAGGTTCACCTCTGTGAGTTGAACACACACATCACAAAGCAGTTTGTGAGAATGCTTCGGTTTAGTTTTTATGGGAAGATATTCCCGCTTCTAACAAAGGCCTGAAAGAGCTCCAAATATCCACTTGCAGATGCTGCAAAAAGACTCTTTCCAAACTGCTCCATGAAAAAGAAGGTTCAACTCTGTGAGTTGAATGCACACATCATAAAGAAGTTTCAAAGAATGCTTCTGTCTAGGTTTTATGTGAAGATATTTCTTTTTCCACCATAGGCCTCAAATCGCTCCAAATGAACACTTGCAGATTCTACAAAAAGAGTGTTTCATAACTGCTCTAGCAAAGGAAAGGTTCACCTCTGTGAGTTGAACACACACATCACAAAGCAGTTTGTGAGAATGCTTCTGTCCAGTTTTAATGGGAAGATATTCCCGCTTCTAACAAAGGCCTGAAAGAGCTCCAAATATCCACTTGCAGATGCTGCAAAAAGACTCTTTCCAAACTGCTCCATGAAAAGGAATGTTCAACTCTGTGAGTTGAATGCACACATCGTAAAGAAGTTTCAAAGAATGCTTCTGTCTAGGTTTTATGTGAAGATATTTCCCTTTCCACCATAGGCCTCAAAGCGCTCCAAATGAACACTTGCAGATTCTACAAAAAGAGTGTTTCAAAGCTGCTCTTTCAAAAGAAGTGTTCAACTCTGTGAGTTGGATTCATACTTCACAAAGCAGTTTCACAGAACGTTTCTGTTTCGTTTTTATGGGAAGATATTCCCGTTTGCAACGAAAGCCTGAAAGGGCTCTAAGTATCCACTTGCAGATTCTGCCAAAACACACTTTCAAAACTGCTCTATCAAAAGGAAGGCTTATCTCTCCGAGTTGAATGCACACATCATAAAGAGGTTTCTGAGAATGCTTCTGCCTGGTTTATATGTGAAGATATTTCCTTTTCCACCATAGGCCTCAAAGCGCTCCAAACGAACACTTGCAGATTCTACAAAAAGAGTGTTTCAAAACTGCTCTTTCAAAGGAAGTGTTCAACTCTGTGAGTTGGATTCATACTACACAAAGCAGGTTCACAGAACTCTTCTGTTTAGTTTTTATGGGAAGATATTCCCGTTTCCAACGAAGGCCTGAAAGGGCTCCAAATATCCACTTGCAGATTCTGCAAAAACACAGGTTCAAAACTGCTCTATCAAAAGGAAGGCTTATCTCTCTGAGTTGAATGCACACATCATAAAGGGGTTTCTGAGAATGCTTCTGCCTTGTTTATATATGAAGATATTTCTTTTTCCACCATAGGCCTCAAAGCGCTCCAAATGAACACTTGCAAATTCTACAAAAAGAGTGTTTCATAACTGCTCTAGCAAAGGAAAGGTTCACCTCTGTGAGTTGAACACACACATCACAAAGCAGTTTGTGAGAATGCTTCGGTTTAGTTTTTATGGGAAGATATTCCCGCTTCTAACAAAGGCCTGAAAGAGCTCCAAATATCCACTTGCAGATGCTGCAAAAAGACTCTTTCCAAACTGCTCCATGAAAAAGAAGGTTCAACTCTGTGAGTTGAATGCACACATCATAAAGACGTTTCAAAGAATGCTTCTGTCTAGGTTTTATGTGAAGATATTTCTTTTTCCACCATAGGCCTCAAAGCGCTCCAAATGAACACTTGCAGATTCTACAAAAAGAGTGTTTCATAACTGCTCTAGCAAAGGAAAGGTTCACCTCTGTGAGTTGAACACACACATCACAAAGCAGTTTGTGATAATGCTTCTGTCCAGTTTTAATGGGAAGATATTCCCGCTTCTAACAAAGGCCTGAAAGAGCTCCAAATATCCACTTGCAGATGCTGCAAAAAGACTCTTTCCAAACTGCTCCATGAAAAGGAATGTTCAACTCTGTGAGTTGAATGCACACATCATAAAGAAGTTTCAAAGAATGCTTCTGTCTAGGTTTTATGTGAAGATATTTCCTTTTCCACCATAGGCCTCAAAGCGCTCCAAATGAACACTTGCAGATTCTCCAAAAAGAGTGTTTCAAAGCTGCTATTTCAAAAGAAGTGTTCAACTCTGTGAGTTGGATTCATACTTCACAAAGGAGTTTCACAGAACGCTTCTGTTTAGTTTTTATGGGAAGATATTTCCGTTTCCAACGAAGGCCTGAAAGGGCTCCAAATATACACTTGCAGATTCTGCAAAAACACAGTTGCAAAACTGCTCTATCAAAAGGAAGGCTTATCTCTCCGAGTTGAATGCACACATCATAAAGAGGTTTCTGAGAATGCTTCTGCCTGGATTATATTTGAAGATATTTCCTTTTCCACCATAGGCCTCAAAGCGCTCCAAACGAACACTTGCAGATTCTACAAAAAGAGTGTTTCAAAACTGCTCTTTGAAAGGAAGTGTTCAACTCTGTGAGTTGGATTCATACTACACAAAGCAGTTTCACAGAACTCTTCTGTTTAGTTTTTAATGGAAGATATTCCCGTTTCCAACGAAGGCCTGAAAGGGCTCCAAATATCCACTTGCAGATTCTGCAAAAACACAGTTTCAAAACTGCTCTATCAAAAGGAAGGCTTATCTCTCTGAGTTGAATGCACACATCATAAAGAGCTTTCTGAGAATGCTTCTGCCTTGTTTATATATGAAGATATTTCTTTTTCCACCATAGGCCTCAAATCGCTCCAAATGAACACTTGCAGATTCTACAAAAAGAGTGTTTCATAACTGCTCTAGCAAAGGAAAGGTTCACCTCTGTGAGTTGAACACACACATCACAAAGCAGTTTGTGAGAATGCTTCTGTCCAGTTTTTATGGGAAGATATTCCCGCTTCTAACAAAGGCCTGAAAGAGCTCCAAATATCCACTTGCAGATGCTGCAAAAAGACTCTTTCCAAACTGCTCCATGAAAAGGAAGGTTCAACTCTGTGAGTTGAATGCACACATCATAAAGAAGTTTCAAAGAATGCTTCTGTCTAGGTATTATGTGACGATATTTCCTTTTCCACCATAGGCCTCAAAGCGCTCCAAATGAACACATGTAGATTCTACAAAAAGAGTGTTTCAAAGCTGCTCTTTCAAAAGAAGTGTTCAACTCTGTGAGTTGGATTCATACTTCACAAAGCAGTTTCACAGAACGTTTCTGTTTCGTTTTTATCAGAAGATATTCCCGTTTGCAACGAAGGCCTGAAAGGGCTCCAAGTATCCAGTTGCAGATTCTGCCAAAACACAGTTTCAAAACTGCTCTATCAAAAGGAAGGCTTATCTCTCCGAGTTGAATGCACACATCATAAAGAGGTTTCTGAGAATGCTTCTGCCTGGTTTATATGTGAAGATATTTCCTTTTCCACCATAGGCCTCAAAGCGCTCCAAACGAACACTTGCAGATTCTACAAAAAGAGTGTTTCAAAACTGCTCTTTCAAAAGAAGTGTTCAACTCTGTGAGTTGGATTCATACTACACAAAGCAGTTTCACAGAACTCTTCTGTTTAGTTTTTATGGGAAGATATTCCCGTTTCCAACGAAGGCCTGAAAGGGCTCCAAATATCCACTTGCAGATTCTGCAAAAACACAGGTTCAAAACTGCTCTATCAAAAGGAAGGCTTATCTCTCTGAGTTGAATGCACACATCATAAAGGGGTTTCTGAGAATGCTTCTGCCTTGTTTATATATGAAGATATTTCTTTTTCCACCATAGGCCTCAAAGCGCTCCAAATGAACACTTGCAGATTCTACAAAAAGAGTGTTTCATAACTGCTCTAGCAAAGGAAAGGTTCACCTCTGTGAGTTGAACACACACATCACAAAGCAGTTTGTGAGAATGCTTCGGTTTAGTTTTTATGGGAAGATATTCCCGCTTCTAACAAAGGCCTGAAAGAGCTCCAAATATCCACTTGCAGATGCTGCAAAAAGACTCTTTCCAAACTGCTCCATGAAAAAGAAGGTTCAACTCTGTGAGTTGAATGCACACATCATAAAGAAGTTTCAAAGAATGCTTCTGTCTAGGTTTCATGTGAAGATATTTCTTTTTCCACCATAGGCCTCAAAGCGCTCCAAATGAACACTTGCAGATTCTACAAAAAGAGTGTTTCATAACTGCTCTAGCAAAGGAAAGGTTCACCTCTGTGAGTTGAACACACACATCACAAAGCAGTTTGTGAGAATGCTTCTGTCCAGTTTTAATGGGAAGATATTCCCGCTTCTAACAAAGGCCTGAAAGAGCTCCAAATATCCACTTGCAGATGCTGCAAAAAGACTCTTTCCAAACTGCTCCATGAAAAGGAATGTTCAACTCTGTGAGTTGAATGCACACATCGTAAAGAAGTTTCAAAGAAAGCTTCTGTCTAGGTTTTATGTGAAGATATTTCCCTTTCCACCATAGGCCTCAAAGCGCTCCAAATGAACACTTGCAGATTCTACAAAAAGAGTGATTCAAAGCTGCTCTTTCAAAAGAAGTGTTCAACTCTGTGAGTTGGATTCATACTTCACAAAGCAGTTTCACAGAACGTTTCTGTTTCGTTTTTATGGGAAGATATTCCCGTTTGCAACGAAAGCCTGAAAGGGCTCTAAGTATCCAATTGCAGATTCTGCCAAAACACACTTTCAAAACTGCTCTATCAAAAGGAAGGCTTATCTCTCCGAGTTGAATGCACACATCATAAAGAGGTTTCTGAGAATGCCTCTGCCTGGTTTATATGTGAAGATATTTCCTTTTCCACCATAGGCCTCAAAGCGCTCCAAACGAACACTTGCAGATTCTACAAAAAGAGTGTTTCAAAACTGCTCTTTCAAAGGAAGTGTTCAACTCTGTGAGTTGGATTCATACTACACAAAGCAGTTTCACAGAACTCTTCTGTTTAGTTTTTATGGGAAGATATTCCCGTTTCCAACGAAGGCCTGAAAGGGCTCCAAATATCCACTTGCAGATTCTGCAAAAACACAGGTTCAAAACTGCTCTATCAAAAGGAAGGCTTATCTCTCTGAGTTGAATGCACACATCATAAAGGGGTTTCTGAGAATGCTTCTGCCTTGTTTATATATGAAGATATTTCTTTTTCCACCATAGGCCTCAAAGCGCTCCAAATGAACACTTGCAAATTCTACAAAAAGAGTGTTTCATAACTGCTCTAGCAAAGGAAAGGTTCACCTCTGTGAGTTGAACACACACATCACAAAGCAGTTTGTGAGAATGCTTCGGTTTAGTTTTTATGGGAAGATATTCCCGCTTCTAACAAAGGCCTGAAAGAGCTCCAAATATCCACTTGCAGATGCTGCAAAAAGACTCTTTCCAAACTGCTCCATGAAAAAGAAGGTTCAACTCTGTGAGTTGAATGCACACATCATAAAGAAGTTTCAAAGAATGCTTCTGTCTAGGTTTTATGTGAAGATATTTCTTTTTCCACCATAGGCCTCAAAGCGCTCCAAATGAACACTTGCAGATTCTACAAAAAGAGTGTTTCATAACTGCTCTAGCAAAGGAAAGGTTCACCTCTGTGAGTTGAACACACACATCACAAAGCAGTTTGTGATAATGCTTCTGTCCAGTTTTAATGGGAAGATATTCCCGCTTCTAACAAAGGCCTGAAAGAGCTCCAAATATCCACTTGCAGATGCTGCAAAAAGACTCTTTCCAAACTGCTCCATGAAAAGGAATGTTCAACTCTGTGAGTTGAATGCACACATCATAAAGAAGTTTCAAAGAATGCTTCTGTCTAGCTTTTATGTGAAGATATTTCCTTTTCCACCATAGGCCTCAAAGCGCTCCAAATGAACACTTGCAGATTCTACAAAAAGAGTGTTTCAAAGCTGCTGTTTCAAAAGAAGTGTTCAACTCTGTGAGTTGGATTCATACTTCACAAAGGAGTTTCACAGAACGCTTCTGTTTAGTTTTTATGGGAAGATATTCCCGTTTCCAACGAAGGCCTGAAAGGGCTCCAAATATACACTTGCAGATTCTGCAAAAACACAGTTGCAAAACTGCTCTATCAAAAGGAAGGCTTATCTCTCCGAGTTGAATGCACACATCATAAAGAGGTTTCTGAGAATGCTTCTGCCTGGATTATATTTGAAGATATTTCCTTTTCCACCATAGGCCTCAAAGCGCTCCAAACGAACACTTGCAGATTCTACAAAAAGAGTGTTTCAAAACTGCTCTTTGAAAGGAAGTGTTCAACTCTGTGAGTTGGATTCATACTACACAAAGCAGTTTCACAGAACTCTTCTGTTTAGTTTTTAATGGAAGATATTCCCGTTTCCAACGAAGGCCTGAAAGGGCTCCAAATATCCACTTGCAGATTCTGCAAAAACACAGTTTCAAAACTGCTCTATCAAAAGGAAGGCTTATCTCTCTGAGTTGAATGCACACATCATAAAGAGCTTTCTGAGAATGCTTCTGCCTTGTTTATATATGAAGATATTTCTTTTTCCACCATAGGCCTCAAATCGCTCCAAATGAACACTTGCAGATTCTACAAAAAGAGTGTTTCATAACTGCTCTAGCAAAGGAAAGGTTCACCTCTGTGAGTTGAACACACACATCACAAAGCAGTTTGTGAGAATGCTTCTGTCCAGTTTTTATGGGAAGATATTCCCGCTTCTAACAAAGGCCTGAAAGAGCTCCAAATATCCACTTGCAGATGCTGCAAAAAGACTCTTTCCAAACTGCTCCATGAAAAGGAAGGTTCAACTCTGTGAGTTGAATGCACACATCATAAAGAAGTTTCAAAGAATGCTTCTGTCTAGGTATTATGTGACGATATTTCCTTTTCCACCATAGGCCTCAAAGCGCTCCAAATGAACACATGTAGATTCTACAAAAAGAGTGTTTCAAAGCTGCCCTTTCAAAAGAAGTGTTCAACTCTGTGAGTTGGATTCATACTTCACAAAGCAGTTTCACAGAACGTTTCTGTTTCGTTTTTATCAGAAGATATTCCCGTTTGCAACGAAGGCCTGAAAGGGCTCCAAGTATCCACTTGCAGATTCTGCCAAAACACAGTTTCCAATCTGCTCTATCAAAAGGAAGGCTTATCTCTCCGAGTTGAATGCACACATCATAAAGAGGTTTCTGAGAATGCTTCTGCCTGGTTTATATGTGAAGATATTTCCTTTTCCACCATAGGCCTCAAAGCGCTCCAAACGAACACTTGCAGATTCTACAAAAAGAGTGTTTCAAAACTGCTCTTTCAAAAGAAGTGTTCAACTCTGTGAGTTGGATTCATACTACACAAAGCAGGTTCACAGAACTCTTCTGTTTAGTTTTTATGGGAAGATATTCCCGTTTCCAACGAAGGCCTGAAAGGGCTCCAAATATCCACTTGCAGATTCTGCAAAAACACAGGTTCAAAACTGCTCTATCAAAAGGAAGGCTTATCTCTCTGAGTTGAATGCACACATCATAAAGGGGTTTCTGAGAATGCTTCTGCCTTGTTTATATATGAAGATATTTCTTTTTCCACCATAGGCCTCAAAGCGCTCCAAATGAACACTTGCAGATTCTACAAAAAGAGTGTTTCATAACTGCTCTAGCAAAGGAAAGGTTCACCTCTGTGAGTTGAACACACACATCACAAAGCAGTTTGTGAGAATGCTTCGGTTTAGTTTTTATGGGAAGATATTCCCGCTTCTAACAAAGGCCTGAAAGAGCTCCAAATATCCACTTGCAGATGCTGCAAAAAGACTCTTTCCAAACTGCTCCATGAAAAAGAAGGTTCAACTCTGTGAGTTGAATGCACACATCATAAAGAAGTTTCAAAGAATGCTTCTGTCTAGGTTTTATGTGAAGATATTTCTTTTTCCACCATAGGCCTCAAATCGCTCCAAATGAACACTTGCAGATTCTACAAAAAGAGTGTTTCATAACTGCTCTAGCAAAGGAAAGGTTCACCTCTGTGAGTTGAACACACACATCACAAAGCAGTTTGTGAGAATGCTTCTGTCCAGTTTTAATGGGAAGATATTCCCGCTTCTAACAAAGGCCTGAAAGAGCTCCAAATATCCACTTGCAGATGCTGCAAAAAGACTCTTTCCAAACTGCTCCATGAAAAGGAATGTTCAACTCTGTGAGTTGAATGCACACATCATAAAGAAGTTTCAAAGAATGCTTCTGTCTAGGTTTTATGTGAAGATATTTCCCTTTCCACCATAGGCCTCAAAGCGCTCCAAATGAACACTTGCAGATTCTACAAAAAGAGTGTTTCAAAGCTGCTCTTTCAAAAGAAGTGTTCAACTCTGTGAGTTGGATTCATACTTCACAAAGCAGTTTCACAGAACGTTTCTGTTTCGCTTTTATGGGAAGATATTCCCGTTTGCAACGAAAGCCTGAAAGGGCTCTAAGTATCCACTTGCAGATTCTGCCAAAACACACTTTCAAAACTGCTCTATCAAAAGGAAGGCTTATCTCTCCGAGTTGAATGCACACATCATAAAGAGGTTTCTGAGAATGCTTCTGCCTGGTTTATATGTGAAGATATTTCCTTTTCCACCATAGGCCTCAAAGCGCTCCAAACGAACACTTGCAGATTCTACAAAAAGAGTGTTTCAAAACTGTTCTTTCAAAGGAAGTGTTCAACTCTGTGAGTTGGATTCGTACTACACAAAGCAGTTTCACAGAACTCTTCTGTTTAGTTTTTATGGGAAGATATTCCCGTTTCCAACGAAGGCCTGAAAGGGCTCCAAATATCCACTTGCAGATTCTGCAAAAACACAGGTTCAAAACTGCTCTATCAAAAGGAAGGCTTATCTCTCTGAGTTGAATGCACACATCATAAAGGGGTTTCTGAGAATGCTTCTGCCTTGTTTATATATGAAGATATTTCTTTTTCCACCATAGGCCTCAAAGCGCTCCAAATGAACACTTGCAAATTCTACAAAAAGAGTGTTTCATAACTGCTCTAGCAAAGGAAAGGTTCACCTCTGTGAGTTGAACACACACATCACAAAGCAGTTTGTGAGAATGCTTCGGTTTAGTTTTTATGGGAAGATATTCCCGCTTCTAACAAAGGCCTGAAAGAGCTCCAAATATCCACTTGCAGATGCTGCAAAAAGACTCTTTCCAAACTGCTCCATGAAAAAGAAGGTTCAACTCTGTGAGTTGAATGCACACATCATAAAGAAGTTTCAAAGAATGCTTCTGTCTAGGTTTTATGTGAAGATATTTCTTTTTCCACCATAGGCCTCAAAGCGCTCCAAATGAACACTTGCAGATTCTACAAAAAGAGTGTTTCATAACTGCTCTAGCAAAGGAAAGGTTCACCTCTGTGAGTTGAACACACACATCACAAAGCAGTTTGTGAGAATGCTTCGGTTTAGTTTTTATGGGAAGATATTCCCGCTTCTAACAAAGGCCTGAAAGAGCTCCAAATATCCACTTGCAGATGCTGCAAAAAGACTCTTTCCAAACTGCTCCATGAAAAAGAAGGTTCAACTCTGTGAGTTGAATGCACACATCATAAAGAAGTTTCAAAGAATGCTTCTGTCTAGGTTTTATGTGAAGATATTTCTTTTTCCACCATAGGCCTCAAATCGCTCCAAATGAACACTTGCAGATTCTACAAAAAGAGTGTTTCATAACTGCTCTAGCAAAGGAAAGGTTCACCTCTGTGAGTTGAACACACACATCACAAAGCAGTTTGTGAGAATGCTTCTGTCCAGTTTTAATGGGAAGATATTCCCGCTTCTAACAAAGGCCTGAAAGAGCTCCAAATATCCACTTGCAGATGCTGCAAAAAGACTCTTTCCAAACTGCTCCATGAAAAGGAATGTTCAACTCTGTGAGTTGAATGCACACATCTTAAAGAAGTTTCAAAGAATGCTTCTGTCTAGGTTTTATGTGAAGATATTTCCCTTTCCACCATAGGCCTCAAAGCGCTCCAAATGAACACTTGCAGATTCTACAAAAAGAGTGTTTCAAAGCTGCTCTTTCAAAAGAAGTGTTCAACTCTGTGAGTTGGATTCATACTTCACAAAGCAGTTTCACAGAACGTTTCTGTTTCGTTTTTATGGGAAGATATTCCCGTTTGCAACGAAAGCCTGAAAGGGCTCTAAGTATCCACTTGCAGATTCTGCCAAAACACACTTTCAAAACTGCTCTATCAAAAGGAAGGCTTATCTCTCCGAGTTGAATGCACACATCATAAAGAGGTTTCTGAGAATGCTTCTGCCTGGTTTATATGTGAAGATATTTCCTTTTCCACCATAGGCCTCAAAGCGCTCCAAACGAACACTTGCAGATTCTACAAAAAGAGTGTTTCAAAACTGCTCTTTCAAAGGAAGTGTTCAACTCTGTGAGTTGGATTCATACTACACAAAGCAGTTTCGCAGAACTCTTCTGTTTAGTTTTTATGGGAAGTTATTCCCGTTTCCAACGAAGGCCTGAAATGGCTCCAAATATCCACTTGCAGATTCTGCAAAAACACAGGTTCAAAACTGCTCTATCAAAAGGAAGGCTTATCTCTCTGAGTTGAATGCACACATCATAGAGGGGTTTCTGAGAATGCTTCTGCCTTGTTTATATATGAAGATATTTCTTTTTCCACCATAGGCCTCAAAGCGCTCCAAATGAACACTTGCAAATTCTACAAAAAGAGTGTTTCATAACTGCTCTAGCAAAGGAAAGGTTCACCTCTGTGAGTTGAACACACACATCACAAAGCAGTTTGTGAGAATGCTTCGATTTAGTTTTTATGGGAAGATATTCCCGCTTCTAACAAAGGCCTGAAAGAGCTCCAAATATCCACTTGCAGATGCTGCAAAAAGACTCTTTCCAAACTGCTCCATGAAAAAGAAGGTTCAACTCTGTGAGTTGAATGCACACATCATAAAGAAGTTTCAAAGAATGCTTCTGTCTAGGTTTTATGTGAAGATATTTCTTTTTCCACCATAGGCCTCAAAGCGCTCCAAATGAACACTTGCAGATTCTACAAAAAGAGTGTTTCATAACTGCTCTAGCAAAGGAAAGGTTCACCTCTGTGAGTTGAACACACACATCACAAAGCAGTTTGTGAGAATGCTTCTGTCCAGTTTTAATGGGAAGATATTCCCGCTTCTAACAAAGGCCTGAAAGAGCTCCAAATATCCACTTGCAGATGCTGCAAAAAGACTCTTTCCAAACTGCTCCATGAAAAGGAATGTTCAACTCTGTGAGTTGAATGCACACATCATAAAGAAGTTTCAAAGAATGCTTCTGTCTAGGTTTTATGTGAAGATATTTCCTTTTCCACCATAGGCCTCAAAGCGCTCCAAATGAACACTTGCAGATTCTACAAAAAGAGTGTTTCAAAGCTGCTCTTTCAAAAGAAGTGTTCAACTCTGTGAGTTGGATTCATACTTCACAAAGGAGTTTCACAGAACGCTTCTGTTTAGTTTTTATGGGAAGATATTCCCGTTTCCAACGAAGGCCTGAAAGGGCTCCAAATATACACTTGCAGATTCTGCAAAAACACAGTTGCAAAACTGCTCTATCAAAAGGAAGGCTTATCTCTCCGAGTTGAATGCACACATCATAAAGGGGTTTCTGAGAATGCTTCTGCCTTGTTTATATATGAAGATATTTCTTTTTCCACCATAGGCCTCAAAGCGCTCCAAATGAACACTTGCAGATTCTACAAAAAGAGTGTTTCATAACTGCTCTAGCAAAGGAAAGGTTCACCTCTGTGAGTTGAGCACACACATCACAAAGCAGTTTGTGAGAATGCTTCTGTCCAGTTTTTATGGGAAGATATTCCCGCTTCTAACAAAGGCCTGAAAGAGCTCCAAATATCCACTTGCAGATGCTGCAAAAAGACTCTTTCCAAACTGCTCCATGAAAAGCAATGTTCAACTCTGTGAGTTGAATGCACACATCATAAAGAAGTTTCAAAGAATGCTTCTGTCTAGGTTTTATGTGAAGATATTTCCTTTTCCACCATAGGCCTCAAAGCGCTCCAAATGAACACTTGCAGATTCTACAAAAAGAGTGTTTCAAAGCTGCTCTTTCAAAAGAAGTGTTCAAGTCTGTGAGTTGGATTCATACTTCACAAAGGAGTTTCACAGAACGCTTCTGTTTAGTTTTTATGGGAAGATATTCCCGTTTCCAACGAAGGCCTGAAAGGGCTCCAAATATACACTTGCAGATTCTGCAAAAACACAGTTGCAAAACTGCTCTATCAAAAGGAAGGCTTATCTCTCCGAGTTGAATGCACACATCATAAAGAGGTTTCTGAGAATGCTTCTGCCTGGATTATATGTGAAGATATTTCCTTTTCCACCATAGGCCTCAAAGCGCTCCAAACGAACACTTGCAGATTCTACAAAAAGAGTGTTTCAAAACTGCTCTTTGAAAGGAAGTGTTCAACTCTGTGAGTTGGATTCATACTACACAAAGCAGGTTCACAGAACTCTTCTGTTTAGTTTTTAATGGAAGATATTCCCGTTTCCAACGAAGGCCTGAAAGGGCTCCAAATATCCACTTGCAGATTCTGCAAAAACACAGTTTCAAAACTGCTCTATCAAAAGGAAGGCTTATCTCTCTGAGTTGAATGCACACATCATAAAGAGCTTTCTGAGAATGCTTCTGCCTTGTTTATATAGGAAGATATTTCTTTTTCCACCATAGGCCTCAAATCGCTCCAAATGAACACTTGCAGATTCTACAAAAAGAGTGTTTCATAACTGCTCTAGCAAAGGAAAGGTTCACCTCTGTGAGTTGAACACACACATCACAAAGCAGTTTGTGAGAATGCTTCTGTCCAGTTTTTATGGGAAGATATTCCCGCTTCTAACAAAGGCCTGAAAGAGCTCCAAATATCCACTTGCAGATGCTGCAAAAAGACTCTTTCCAAACTGCTCCATGAAAAGGAAGGTTCAACTCTGTGAGTTGAATGCACACATCATAAAGAAGTTTCAAAGAATGCTTCTGTCTAGGTATTATGTGACGATATTTCCTTTTCCACCATAGGCCTCAAAGCGCTCCAAATGAACACATGTAGATTCTACAAAAAGAGTGTTTCAAAGCTGCTCTTTCAAAAGAAGTGTTCAACTCTGTGAGTTGGATTCATACTTCACAAAGCAGTTTCACAGAACGTTTCTGTTTCGTTTTTATCAGAAGATATTCCCGTTTGCAACGAAGGCCTGAAAGGGCTCCAAGTATCCACTTGCAGATTCTGCCAAAACACAGTTTCAAAACTGCTCTATCAAAAGGAAGGCTTATCTCTCCGAGTTGAATGCACACATCATAAAGAGGTTTCTGAGAATGCTTCTGCCTGGTTTATATGTGAAGATATTTCCTTTTCCACCATAGGCCTCAAAGCGCTCCAAACGAACACTTGCAGATTCTACAAAAAGAGTGTTTCAAAACTGCTCTTTCAAAAGAAGTGTTCAACTCTGTGAGTTGGATTCATACTACACAAAGCAGGTTCACAGAACTCTTCTGTTTAGTTTTTATGGGAAGATATTCCCGTTTCCAACGAAGGCCTGAAAGGGCTCCAAATATCCACTTGCAGATTCTGCAAAAACACAGGTTCAAAACTGCTCTATCAAAAGGAAGGCTTATCTCTCTGAGTTGAATGCACACATCATAAAGGGGTTTCTGAGAATGCTTCTGCCTTGTTTATATATGAAGATATTTCTTTTTCCACCATAGGCCTCAAAGCGCTCCAAATGAACACTTGCAAATTCTACAAAAAGAGTGTTTCATAACTGCTCTAGCAAAGGAAAGGTTCACCTCTGTGAGTTGAACACACACATCACAAAGCAGTTTGTGAGAATGCTTCGGTTTAGTTTTTATGGGAAGATATTCCCGCTTCTAACAAAGGCCTGAAAGAGCTCCAAATATCCACTTGCAGATGCTGCAAAAAGACTCTTTCCAAACTGCTCCATGAAAAAGAAGGTTCAACTCTGTGAGTTGAATGCACACATCATAAAGAAGTTTCAAAGAATGCTTCTGTCTAGGTTTTATGTGAAGATATTTCTTTTTCCACCATAGGCCTCAAAGCGCTCCAAATGAACACTTGCAGATTCTACAAAAAGAGTGTTTCATAACTGCTCTAGCAAAGGAAAGGTTCACCTCTGTGAGTTGAACACACACATCACAAAGCAGTTTGTGAGAATGCTTCTGTCCAGTTTTAATGGGAAGATATTCCCGCTTCTAACAAAGGCCTGAAAGAGCTCCAAATATCCACTTGCAGATGCTGCAAAAAGACTCTTTCCAAACTGCTCCATGAAAAGGAATGTTCAACTCTGTGAGTTGAATGCACACATCATAAAGAAGTTTCAAAGAATGCTTCTGTCTAGGTTTTATGTGAAGATATTTCCTTTTCCACCATAGGCCTCAAAGCGCTCCAAATGAACACTTGCAGATTCTACAAAAAGAGTGTTTCAAAGCTGCTCTTTCAAAAGAAGTGTTCAACTCTGTGAGTTGTATTCATACTTCACAAAGGAGTTTCACAGAACGCTTCTGTTTAGTTTTTATGGGAAGATATTCCCGTTTCCAACGAATGCCTGAAAGGGCTCCAAATATACACTTGCAGATTCTGCAAAAACACAGTTGCAAAACTGCTCTATCAAAAGGAAGGCTTATCTCTCCGAGTTGAATGCACACATCGTAAAGAGGTTTCTGAGAATGCTTCTGCCTGGTTTATATGTGAAGATATTTCCTTTTCCACCATAGGCCTCAAAGCGCTCCAAACGAACACTTGCAGATTCTACAAAAAGAGTGTTTCAAAACTGCTCTTTCAAAAGAAGTGTTCAACTCTGTGAGTTGGATTCATACTACACAAAGCAGTTTCACAGAACTCTTCTGTTTAGTTTTTATGGGAAGATATTCCCGTTTCCAACGAAGGCCTGAAAGGGCTCCAAATATCCACTTGCAGATTCTGCAAAAACACAGTTTCAAAACTGCTCTATCAAAAGGAAGGCTTATCTCTCTGAGTTGAATGCACACATCATAAAGAGCTTTCTGAGAATGCTTCTGCCTTGTTTATATATGAAGATATTTCTTTTTCCACCATAGGCCTCAAATCGCTCCAAATGAACACTTGCAGATTCTACAAAAAGAGTGTTTCATAACTGCTCTAGCAAAGGAAAGGTTCACCTCTGTGAGTTGAACACACACATCACAAAGCAGTTTGTGAGAATGCTTCTGTCCAGTTTTTATGGGAAGATATTCCCGCTTCTAACAAAGGCCTGAAAGAGCTCCAAATATCCACTTGCAGATGCTGCAAAAAGACTCTTTCCAAACTGCTCCATGAAAAGGAAGGTTCAACTCTGTGAGTTGAATGCACACATCATAAAGAAGTTTCAAAGAATGCTTCTGTCTAGGTATTATGTGACGATATTTCCTTTTCCACCATAGGCCTCAAAGCGCTCCAAATGAACACATGTAGATTCTACAAAAAGAGTGTTTCAAAGCTGCTCTTTCAAAAGAAGTGTTCAACTCTGTGAGTTGGATTCATACTTCACAAAGCAGTTTCACAGAACGTTTCTGTTTCGTTTTTATCAGAAGATATTCCCGTTTGCAACGAAGGCCTGAAAGGGCTCCAAGTATCCACTTGCAGATTCTGCCAAAACACAGTTTCAAAACTGCTCTATCAAAAGGAAGGCTTATCTCTCCGAGTTGAATGCACACATCATAAAGAGGTTTCTGAGAATGCTTCTGCCTGGTTTATATGTGAAGATATTTCCTTTTCCACCATAGGCCTCAAAGCGCTCCAAACGAACACTTGCAGATTCTACAAAAAGAGTGTTTCAAAACTGCTCTTTCAAAAGAAGTGTTCAACTCTGTGAGTTGGATTCATACTACACAAAGCAGGTTCACAGAACTCTTCTGTTTAGTTTTTATGGGAAGATATTCCCGTTTCCAACGAAGGCCTGAAAGGGCTCCAAATATCCACTTGCAGATTCTGCAAAAACACAGGTTCAAAACTGCTCTATCAAAAGGAAGGCTTATCTCTCTGAGTTGAATGCACACATCATAAAGGGGTTTCTGAGAATGCTTCTGCCTTGTTTATATATGAAGATATTTCTTTTTCCACCATAGGCCTCAAAGCGCTCCAAATGAACACTTGCAGATTCTACAAAAAGAGTGTTTCATAACTGCTCTAGCAAAGGAAAGGTTCACCTCTGTGAGTTGAACACACACATCACAAAGCAGTTTGTGAGAATGCTTCGGTTTAGTTTTTATGGGAAGATATTCCCGCTTCTAACAAAGGCCTGAAAGAGCTCCAAATATCCACTTGCAGATGCTGCAAAAAGACTCTTTCCAAACTGCTCCATGAAAAAGAAGGTTCAACTCTGTGAGTTGAATGCACACATCATAAAGAAGTTTCAAAGAATGCTTCTGTCTAGGTTTTATGTGAAGATATTTCTTTTTCCACCATAGGCCTCAAATCGCTCCAAATGAACACTTGCAGATTCTACAAAAAGAGTGTTTCATAACTGCTCTAGCAAAGGAAAGGTTCACCTCTGTGAGTTGAACACACACATCACAAAGCAGTTTGTGAGAATGCTTCTGTCCAGTTTTAATGGGAAGATATTCCCGCTTCTAACAATTCCTGAAAGAGCTCCAAATATCCACTTGCAGATGCTGCAAAAAGACTCTTTCCAAACTGCTCCATGAAAAGGAATGTTCAACTCTGTGAGTTGAATGCACACATCGTAAAGAAGTTTCAAAGAATGCTTCTGTCTAGGTTTTATGTGAAGATATTTCCCTTTCCACCATAGGCCTCAAAGCGCTCCAAATGAACACTTGCAGATTCTACAAAAAGAGTGTTTCAAAGCTGCTCTTTCAAAAGAAGTGTTCAACTCTGTGAGTTGGATTCATACTTCACAAAGCAGTTTCACAGAACGTTTCTGTTTCGTTTTTATGGGAAGATATTCCCGTTTGCAACGAAAGCCTGAAAGGGCTCTAAGTATCCACTTGCAGATTCTGCCAAAACACACTTTCAAAACTGCTCTATCAAAAGGAAGGCTTATCTCTCCGAGTTGAATGCACACATCATAAAGAGGTTTCTGAGAATGCTTCTGCCTGGTTTATATGTGAAGATATTTCCTTTTCCACCATAGGCCTCAAAGCGCTCCAAACGAACACTTGCAGATTCTACAAAAAGAGTGTTTCAAAACTGCTCTTTCAAAGGAAGTGTTCAACTCTGTGAGTTGGATTCATACTACACAAAGCAGTTTCACAGAACTCTTCTGTTTCGTTTTTATGGGAAGATATTCCCGTTTCCAACGAAGGCCTGAAAGGGCTCCAAATATCCACTTGCAGATTCTGCAAAAACACAGGTTCAAAACTGCTCTATCAAAAGGAAGGCTTATCTCTCTGAGTTGAATGCACACATCATAAAGGGGTTTCTGAGAATGCTTCTGCCTTGTTTATATATGAAGATATTTCTTTTTCCACCATAGGCCTCAAAGCGCTCCAAATGAACACTTGCAAATTCTACAAAAAGAGTGTTTCATAACTGCTCTAGCAAAGGAAAGGTTCACCTCTGTGAGTTGAACACACACATCACAAAGCAGTTTGTGAGAATGCTTCGGTTTAGTTTTTATGGGAAGATATTCCCGCTTCTAACAAAGGCCTGAAAGAGCTCCAAATATCCAGTTGCAGATGCTGCAAAAAGACTCTTTCCAAACTGCTCCATGAAAAAGAAGGTTCAACTCTGTGAGTTGAATGCACACATCATAAAGAAGTTTCAAAGAATGCTTCTGTCTAGGTTTTATGTGAAGATATTTCTTTTTCCACAATAGGCCTCAAAGCGCTCTAAATGAACACTTGCAGATTCTACAAAAAGAGTGTTTCATAACTGCTCTAGCAAAGGAAAGGTTCACCTCTGTGAGTTGAACACACACATCACAAAGCATTTTGTGACAATGCTTCTGTCCAGTTTTAATGAGAAGATATTCCCGCTTCTAACAAAGGCCTGAAAGAGCTCCAAATATCCACTTGCAGATGCTGCAAAAAGACTCTTTCCAAACTGCTCCATGAAAAGGAATGTTCAACTCTGTGAGTTGAATGCACACATCATAAAGAAGTTTCAAAGAATGCTTCTGTCTAGGTTTTATGTGAAGATATTTCCTTTTCCACCATAGGCCTCAAAGCGCTCCAAATGAACACTTGCAGATTCTACAAAAAGAGTGTTTCAAAGCTGCTCTTTCAAAAGAAGTGTTCAACTCTGTGAGTTGGATTCATACTTCACAAAGGAGTTTCACAGAACGCTTCTGTTTAGTTTTTATGGGAAGATATTCCCGTTTCCAACGAAGGCCTGAAAGGGCTCCAAATATACACTTGCAGATTCTGCAAAAACACAGTTGCAAAACTGCTCTATCAAAAGGAAGGCTTATCTCTCCGAGTTGAATGCACACATCATAAAGAGGTTTCTGAGAATGCTTCTGCCTGGATTATATTTGAAGATATTTCCTTTTCCACCATAGGCCTCAAAGCGCTCCAAACGAACACTTGCAGATTCTACAAAAAGAGTGTTTCAAAACTGCTCTTTGAAAGGAAGTGTTCAACTCTGTGAGTTGGATTCATACTACACAAAGCAGTTTCACAGAACTCTTCTGTTTAGTTTTTAATGGAAGATATTCCCGTTTCCAACGAAGGCCTGAAAGGGCTCCAAATATCCACTTGCAGATTCTGCAAAAACACAGTTTCAAAACTGCTCTATCAAAAGGAAGGCTTATCTCTCTGAGTTGAATGCACACATCATAAAGAGCTTTCTGAGAATGCTTCTGCCTTGTTTATATATGAAGATATTTCTTTTTCCACCATAGGCCTCAAATCGCTCCAAATGAACACTTGCAGATTCTACAAAAAGAGTGTTTCATAACTGCTCTAACAAAGGAAAGGTTCACCTCTGTGAGTTGAACACACACATCACAAAGCAGTTTGTGAGAATGCTTCTGTCCAGTTTTTATGGGAAGATATTCCCGCTTCTAACAAAGGCCTGAAAGAGCTCCAAATATCCACTTGCAGATGCTGCAAAAAGACTCTTTCCAAACTGCTCCATGAAAAGGAAGGTTCAACTCTGTGAGTTGAATGCACACATCATAAAGAAGTTTCAAAGAATGCTTCTGTCTAGGTATTATGTGACGATATTTCCTTTTCCACCATAGGCCTCAAAGCGCTCCAAATGAACACATGTAGATTCTACAAAAAGAGTGTTTCAAAGCTGCTCTTTCAGAAGAAGTGTTCAACTCTGTGAGTTGGATTCATACTTCACAAAGCAGTTTCACAGAACGTTTCTGTTTCGTTTTTATCAGAAGATATTCCCGTTTGCAACGAAGGCCTGAAAGGGCTCCAAGTATCCACTTGCAGATTCTGCCAAAACACAGTTTCAAAACTGCTCTATCAAAAGGAAGGCTTATCTCTCCGAGTTGAATGCACACATCATAAAGAGGTTTCTGAGAATGCTTCTGCCTGGTTTATATGTGAAGATATTTCCTTTTCCACCATAGGCCTCAAAGCGCTCCAAACGAACACTTGCAGATTCTACAAAAAGAGTGTTTCAAAACTGCTCTTTCAAAAGAAGTGTTCAACTCTGTGAGTTGGATTCATACTACACAAAGCAGGTTCACAGAACTCTTCTGTTTAGTTTTTATAGGAAGATATTCCCGTTTCCAACGAAGGCCTGAAAGGGCTCCAAATATCCACTTGGAGATTCTGCAAAAACACAGGTTCAAAACTGCTCTATCAAAAGGAAGGCTTATCTCTCTGAGTTGAATGCACACATCATAAAGGGGTTTCTGAGAATGCTTCTGCCTTGTTTATATATGAAGATATTTCTTTTTCCACCATAGGCCTCAAAGCGCTCCAAATGAACACTTGCAGATTCTACAAAAAGAGTGTTTCATAACTGCTCTAGCAAAGGAAAGGTTCACCTCTGTGAGTTGAAAACACACATCACAAAGCAGTTTGTGAGAATGCTTCGGTTTAGTTTTTATGGGAAGATATTCCCGCTTCTAACAAAGGCCTGAAAGAGCTCCAAATATCCACTTGCAGATGCTGCAAAAAGACTCTTTCCAAACTGCTCCATGAAAAAGAAGGTTCAACTCTGTGAGTTGAATGCACACATCATAAAGAAGTTTCAAAGAATGCTTCTGTCTAGGTTTTATGTGAAGATATTTCTTTTTCCACCATAGGCCTCAAATCGCTCCAAATGAACACTTGCAGATTCTACAAAAAGAGTGTTTCATAACTGCTCTATCAAAGGAAAGGTTCACCTCTGTGAGTTGAACACACACATCACAAAGCAGTTTGTGAGAATGCTTCTGTCCAGTTTTAATGGGAAGATATTCCCGCTTCTAACAAAGGCCTGAAAGAGCTCCAAATATCCACTTGCAGATGCTGCAAAAAGACTCTTTCCAAACTGCTCCATGAAAAGGAATGTTCAACTCTGTGAGTTGAATGCACACATCGTAAAGAAGTTTCAAAGAATGCTTCTGTCTAGGTTTTATGTGAAGATATTTCCCTTTCCACCATAGGCCTCAAAGCGCTCCAAATGAACACTTGCAGATTCTACAAAAAGAGTGTTTCAAAGCTGCTCTTTCAAAAGAAGTGTTCAACTCTGTGAGTTGGATTCATACTTCACAAAGCAGTTTCACAGAACGTTTCTGTTTCGTTTTTATGGGAAGATATTCCCGTTTGCAACGAAAGCCTGAAAGGGCTCTAAGTATCCACTTGCAGATTCTGCCAAAACACACTTTCAAAACTGCTCTATCAAAAGGAAGGCTTATCTCTCCGAGTTGAATGCACACATCATAAAGAGGTTTCTGAGAATGCTTCTGCCTGGTTTATATGTGAAGATATTTCCTTTTCCACCATAGGCCTCAAAGCGCTCCAAACGAACACTTGCAGATTCTACAAAAAGAGTGTTTCAAAACTGCTCTTTCAAAGGAAGTGTTCAACTCTGTGAGTTGGATTCATACTACACAAAGCAGTTTCACAGAACTCTTCTGTTTAGTTTTTATGGGAAGATATTCCCGTTTCCAACGAAGGCCAGAAAGGGCTCCAAATATCCACTTGCAGATTCTGCAAAAACACAGGTTCAAAACTGCTCTATCAAAAGGAAGGCTTATCTCTCTGAGTTGAATGCACACATCATAAAGGGGTTTCTGAGAATGCTTCTGCCTTGTTTATATATGAAGATATTTCTTTTTCCACCATAGGCCTCAAAGCGCTCCAAATGAACACTTGCAAATTCTACAAAAAGAGTGTTTCATAACTGCTCTAGCAAAGGAAAGGTTCACCTCTGTGAGTTGAACACACACATCACAAAGCAGTTTGTGAGAATGCTTCGGTTTAGTTTTTATGGGAAGATATTCCCGCTTCTAACAAAGGCCTGAAAGAGCTCCAAATATCCACTTGCAGATGCTGCAAAAAGACTCTTTCCAAACTGCTCCATGAAAAAGAAGGTTCAACTCTGTGAGTTGAATGCACACATCATAAAGAAGTTTCAAAGAATGCTTCTGTCTAGGTTTTATGTGAAGATATTTCTTTTTCCACCATAGGCCACAAAGCGCTCCAAATGAACACTTGCAGATTCTACAAAAAGAGTGTTTCATAACTGCTCTAGCAAAGGAAAGGTTCACCTCTGTGAGTTGAACACACACATCACAAAGCAGTTTGTGAGAATGCTTCTGTCCAGTTTTAATGGGAAGATATTCCCGCTTCTAACAAAGGCCTGAAAGAGCTCAAAATATCCACTTGCAGATGCTGCAAAAAGACTCTTTCCAAACTGCTCCATGAAAAGGAATGTTCAACTCTGTGAGTTGAATGCACACATCATAAAGAAGTTTCAAAGAATGCTTCTGTCTAGGTTTTATGTGAAGATATTTCCTTTTCCACCATAGGCCTCAAAGCGCTCCAAATGAACACTTGCAGATTCTACAAAAAGAGTGTTTCAAAACTGCTCTTTCAAAAGAAGTGTTCAATTCTGTGAGTTGGATTCATATTACACAAAGCAGTTTCACAGAACTCTTCTGTTTAGTTTTTATGGGAAGATATTCCCGTTTCCAACGAAGGCCTGAAAGGGCTCCAAATATCCACTTGCAGATTCTGCAAAAACACAGGTTCAAAACTGCTCTATCAAAAGGAAGGCTTATCTCTCTGAGTTGAATGCACACATCATAAAGGGGTTTCTGAGAATGCTTCTGCCTTGTTTATATATGAAGATATTTCTTTTTCCACCATAGGCCTCAAAGCGCTCCAAATGAACACTTGCAAATTCTACAAAAAGAGTGTTTCATAACTGCTCTAGCAAAGGAAAGGTTCACCTCTGTGAGTTGAACACACACATCACAAAGCAGTTTGTGAGAATGCTTCGGTTTAGTTTTTATGGGAAGATATTCCCGCTTCTAACAAAGGCCTGAAAGAGCTCCAAATATCCACTTGCAGATGCTGCAAAAAGACTCTTTCCAAACTGCTCCATGAAAAAGAAGGTTCAACTCTGTGAGTTGAATGCACACATCATAAAGAAGTTTCAAAGAATGCTTCTGTCTAGGTTTTATGTGAAGATATTTCTTTTTCCACCATAGGCCTCAAAGCGCTCCAAATGAACACTTGCAGATTCTACAAAAAGAGTGTTTCATAACTGCTCTAGCAAAGGAAAGGTTCACCTCTGTGAGTTGAACACACACATCACAAAGCAGTTTGTGAGAATGCTTCTGTCCAGTTTTAATGGGAAGATATTCCCGCTTCTAACAAAGGCCTGAAAGAGCTCCAAATATCCACTTGCAGATGCTGCAAAAAGACTCTTTCCAAACTGCTCCATGAAAAGGAATGTTCAACTCTGTGAGTTGAATGCACACATCATAAAGAAGTTTCAAAGAATGCTTCTGTCTAGGTTTTATGTGAAGATATTTCCTTTTCCACCATAGGCCTCAAAGCGCTCCAAATGAACACTTGCAGATTCTACAAAAAGAGTGTTTCAAAGCTGCTCTTTCAAAAGAAGTGTTCAACTCTGTGAGTTGGATTCATACTTCACAAAGGAGTTTCACAGAACGCTTCTGTTTAGTTTTTATGGGAAGATATTCCCGTTTCCAACGAAGGCCTGAAAGGGCTGCAAATATACACTTGCAGATTCTGCAAAAACACAGTTGCAAAACTGCTCTATCAAAAGGAAGGCTTATCTCTCCGAGTTGAATGCACACATCATAAAGAGGTTTCTGAGAATGCTTCTGCCTGGATTATATTTGAAGATATTTCCTTTTCCACCATAGGCCTCAAAGCGCTCCAAACGAACACTTGCAGATTCTACAAAAAGAGTGTTTCAAAACTGCTCTTTGAAAGGAAGTGTTCAACTCTGTGAGTTGGATTCATACTACACAAAGCAGTTTCACAGAACTCTTCTGTTTAGTTTTTAATGGAAGATATTCCCGTTTCCAACGAAGGCCTGAAAGGGCTCCAAATATCCACTTGCAGATTCTGCAAAAACACAGTTTCAAAACTGCTCTATCAAAAGGAAGGCTTATCTCTCTGAGTTGAATGCACACATCATAAAGAGCTTTCTGAGAATGCTTCTGCCTTGTTTATATATGAAGATATTTCTTTTTCCACCATAGGCCTCAAATCGCTCCAAATGAACACTTGCAGATTCTACAAAAAGAGTGTTTCATAACTGCTCTAGCAAAGGAAAGGTTCACCTCTGTGAGTTGAACACACACATCACAAAGCAGTTTGTGAGAATGCTTCTGTCCAGTTTTTATGGGAAGATATTCCCGCTTCTAACAAAGGCCTGAAAGAGCTCCAAATATCCACTTGCAGATGCTGCAAAAAGACTCTTTCCAAACTGCTCCATGAAAAGGAAGGTTCAACTCTGTGAGTTGAATGCACACATCATAAAGAAGTTTCAAAGAATGCTTCTGTCTAGGTATTATGTGACGATATTTCCTTTTCCACCATAGGCCTCAAAGCGCTCCAAATGAACACATGTAGATTCTACAAAAAGAGTGTTTCAAAGCTGCTCTTTCAAAAGAAGTGTTCAACTCTGTGAGTTGGATTCATACTTCACAAAGCAGTTTCACAGAACGTTTCTGTTTCGTTTTTATCAGAAGATATTCCCGTTTGCAACGAAGGCCTGAAAGGGCTCCAAGTATCCAGTTGCAGATTCTGCCAAAACACAGTTTCAAAACTGCTCTATCAAAAGGAAGGCTTATCTCTCCGAGTTGAATGCACACATCATAAAGAGGTTTCTGAGAATGCTTCTGCCTGGTTTATATGTGAAGATATTTCCTTTTCCACCATAGGCCTCAAAGCGCTCCAAACGAACACTTGCAGATTCTACAAAAAGAGTGTTTCAAAACTGCTCTTTCAAAAGAAGTGTTCAACTCTGTGAGTTGGATTCATACTACACAAAGCAGGTTCACAGAACTCTTCTGTTTAGTTTTTATGGGAAGATATTCCCGTTTCCAACGAAGGCCTGAAAGGGCTCCAAATATCCACTTGCAGATTCTGCAAAAACACAGGTTCAAAACTGCTCTATCAAAAGGAAGGCTTATCTCTCTGAGTTGAATGCACACATCATAAAGGGGTTTCTGAGAATGCTTCTGCCTTGTTTATATATGAAGATATTTCTTTTTCCACCATAGGCCTCAAAGCGCTCCAAATGAACACTTGCAGATTCTACAAAAAGAGTGTTTCATAACTGCTCTAGCAAAGGAAAGGTTCACCTCTGTGAGTTGAACACACACATCACAAAGCAGTTTGTGAGAATGCTTCGGTTTAGTTTTTATGGGAAGATATTCCCGCTTCTAACAAAGGCCTGAAAGAGCTCCAAATATCCACTTGCAGATGCTGCAAAAAGACTCTTTCCAAACTGCTCCATGAAAAAGAAGGTTCAACTCTGTGAGTTGAATGCACACATCATAAAGAAGTTTCAAAGAATGCTTCTGTCTAGGTTTTATGTGAAGATATTTCTTTTTCCACCATAGGCCTCAAATCGCTCCAAATGAACACTTGCAGATTCTACAAAAAGAGTGTTTCATAACTGCTCTAGCAAAGGAAAGGTTCACCTCTGTGAGTTGAACACACACATCACAAAGCAGTTTGTGAGAATGCTTCTGTCCAGTTTTAATGGGAAGATATTCCCGCTTCTAACAATTCCTGAAAGAGCTCCAAATATCCACTTGCAGATGCTGCAAAAAGACTCTTTCCAAACTGCTCCATGAAAAGGAATGTTCAACTCTGTGAGTTGAATGCACACATCGTAAAGAAGTTTCAAAGAATGCTTCTGTCTAGGTTTTATGTGAAGATATTTCCCTTTCCACCATAGGCCTCAAAGCGCTCCAAATGAACACTTGCAGATTCTACAAAAAGAGTGTTTCAAAGCTGCTCTTTCAAAAGAAGTGTTCAACTCTGTGAGTTGGATTCATACTTCACAAAGCAGTTTCACAGAACGTTTCTGTTTCGTTTTTATGGGAAGATATTCCCGTTTGCAACGAAAGCCTGAAAGGGCTCTAAGTATCCACTTGCAGATTCTGCCAAAACACACTTTCAAAACTGCTCTATCAAAAGGAAGGCTTATCTCTCCGAGTTGAATGCACACATCATAAAGAGGTTTCTGAGAATGCTTCTGCCTGGTTTATATGTGAAGATATTTCCTTTTCCACCATAGGCCTCAAAGCGCTCCAAACGAACACTTGCAGATTCTACAAAAAGAGTGTTTCAAAACTGCTCTTTCAAAGGAAGTGTTCAACTCTGTGAGTTGGATTCATACTACACAAAGCAGTTTCACAGAACTCTTCTGTTTAGTTTTTATGGGAAGATATTCCCGTTTCCAACGAAGGCCTGAAAGGGCTCCAAATATCCACTTGCAGATTCTGCAAAAACACAGGTTCAAAACTGCTCTATCAAAAGGAAGGCTTATCTCTCTGAGTTGAATGCACACATCATAAAGGGGTTTCTGAGAATGCTTCTGCCTTGTTTATATATGAAGATATTTCTTTTTCCACCATAGGCCTCAAAGCGCTCCAAATGAACACTTGCAAATTCTACAAAAAGAGTGTTTCATAACTGCTCTAGCAAAGGAAAGGTTCACCTCTGTGAGTTGAACACACACATCACAAAGCAGTTTGTGAGAATGCTTCGGTTTAGTTTTTATGGGAAGATATTCCCGCTTCTAACAAAGGCCTGAAAGAGCTCCAAATATCCAGTTGCAGATGCTGCAAAAAGACTCTTTCCAAACTGCTCCATGAAAAAGAAGGTTCAACTCTGTGAGTTGAATGCACACATCATAAAGAAGTTTCAAAGAATGCTTCTGTCTAGGTTTTATGTGAAGATATTTCTTTTTCCACAATAGGCCTCAAAGCGCTCCAAATGAACACTTGCAGATTCTACAAAAAGAGTGTTTCATAACTGCTCTAGCAAAGGAAAGGTTCACCTCTGTGAGTTGAACACACACATCACAAAGCATTTTGTGACAATGCTTCTGTCCAGTTTTAATGAGAAGATATTCCCGCTTCTAACAAAGGCCTGAAAGAGCTCCAAATATCCACTTGCAGATGCTGCAAAAAGACTCTTTCCAAACTGCTCCATGAAAAGGAATGTTCAACTCTGTGAGTTGAATGCACACATCATAAAGAAGTTTCAAAGAATGCTTCTGTCTAGGTTTTATGTGAAGATATTTCCTTTTCCACCATAGGCCTCAAAGCGCTCCAAATGAACACTTGCAGATTCTACAAAAAGAGTGTTTCAAAGCTGCTCTTTCAAAAGAAGTGTTCAACTCTGTGAGTTGGATTCATACTTCACAAAGGAGTTTCACAGAACGCTTCTGTTTAGTTTTTATGGGAAGATATTCCCGTTTCCAACGAAGGCCTGAAAGGGCTGCAAATATACACTTGCAGATTCTGCAAAAACACAGTTGCAAAACTGCTCTATCAAAAGGAAGGCTTATCTCTCCGAGTTGAATGCACACATCATAAAGAGGTTTCTGAGAATGCTTCTGCCTGGATTATATTTGAAGATATTTCCTTTTCCACCATAGGCCTCAAAGCGCTCCAAACGAACACTTGCAGATTCTACAAAAAGAGTGTTTCAAAACTGCTCTTTGAAAGGAAGTGTTCAACTCTGTGAGTTGGATTCATACTACACAAAGCAGTTTCACAGAACTCTTCTGTTTAGTTTTTAATGGAAGATATTCCCGTTTCCAACGAAGGCCTGAAAGGGCTCCAAATATCCACTTGCAGATTCTGCAAAAACACAGTTTCAAAACTGCTCTATCAAAAGGAAGGCTTATCTCTCTGAGTTGAATGCACACATCATAAAGAGCTTTCTGAGAATGCTTCTGCCTTGTTTATATATGAAGATATTTCTTTTTCCACCATAGGCCTCAAATCGCTCCAAATGAACACTTGCAGATTCTACAAAAAGAGTGTTTCATAACTGCTCTAGCAAAGGAAAGGTTCACCTCTGTGAGTTGAACACACACATCACAAAGCAGTTTGTGAGAATGCTTCTGTCCAGTTTTTATGGGAAGATATTCCCGCTTCTAACAAAGGCCTGAAAGAGCTCCAAATATCCACTTGCAGATGCTGCAAAAAGACTCTTTCCAAACTGCTCCATGAAAAGGAAGGTTCAACTCTGTGAGTTGAATGCACACATCATAAAGAAGTTTCAAAGAATGCTTCTGTCTAGGTATTATGTGACGATATTTCCTTTTCCACCATAGGCCTCAAAGCGCTCCAAATGAACACATGTAGATTCTACAAAAAGAGTGTTTCAAAGCTGCTCTTTCAAAAGAAGTGTTCAACTCTGTGAGTTGGATTCATACTTCACAAAGCAGTTTCACAGAACGTTTCTGTTTCGTTTTTATCAGAAGATATTCCCGTTTGCAACGAAGGCCTGAAAGGGCTCCAAGTATCCACTTGCAGATTCTGCCAAAACACAGTTTCAAAACTGCTCTATCAAAAGGAAGGCTTATCTCTCCGAGTTGAATGCACACATCATAAAGAGGTTTCTGAGAATGCTTCTGCCTGGTTTATATGTGAAGATATTTCCTTTTCCACCATAGGCCTCAAAGCGCTCCAAACGAACACTTGCAGATTCTACAAAAAGAGTGTTTCAAAACTGCTCTTTCAAAAGAAGTGTTCAACTCTGTGAGTTGGATTCATACTACACAAAGCAGGTTCACAGAACTCTTCTGTTTAGTTTTTATAGGAAGATATTCCCGTTTCCAACGAAGGCCTGAAAGGGCTCCAAATATCCACTTGGAGATTCTGCAAAAACACAGGTTCAAAACTGCTCTTTCAAAAGGAAGGCTTATCTCTCTGAGTTGAATGCACACATCATAAAGGGGTTTCTGAGAATGCTTCTGCCTTGTTTATATATGAAGATATTTCTTTTTCCACCATAGGCCTCAAAGCGCTCCAAATGAACACTTGCAGATTCTACAAAAAGAGTGTTTCATAACTGCTCTAGCAAAGGAAAGGTTCACCTCTGTGAGTTGAAAACACACATCACAAAGCAGTTTGTGAGAATGCTTCGGTTTAGTTTTTATGGGAAGATATTCCCGCTTCTAACAAAGGCCTGAAAGAGCTCCAAATATCCACTTGCAGATGCTGCAAAAAGACTCTTTCCAAACTGCTCCATGAAAAAGAAGGTTCAACTCTGTGAGTTGAATGCACACATCATAAAGAAGTTTCAAAGAATGCTTCTGTCTAGGTTTTATGTGAAGATATTTCTTTTTCCACCATAGGCCTCAAATCGCTCCAAATGAACACTTGCAGATTCTACAAAAAGAGTGTTTCATAACTGCTCTAGCAAAGGAAAGGTTCACCTCTGTGAGTTGAACACACACATCACAAAGCAGTTTGTGAGAATGCTTCTGTCCAGTTTTAATGGGAAGATATTCCCGCTTCTAACAAAGGCCTGAAAGAGCTCCAAATATCCACTTGCAGATGCTGCAAAAAGACTCTTTCCAAACTGCTCCATGAAAAGGAATGTTCAACTCTGTGAGTTGAATGCACACATCGTAAAGAAGTTTCAAAGAATGCTTCTGTCTAGGTTTTATGTGAAGATATTTCCCTTTCCACCATAGGCCTCAAAGCGCTCCAAATGAACACTTGCAGATTCTACAAAAAGAGTGTTTCAAAGCTGCTCTTTCAAAAGAAGTGTTCAACTCTGTGAGTTGGATTCATACTTCACAAAGCAGTTTCACAGAACGTTTCTGTTTCGTTTTTATGGGAAGATATTCCCGTTTGCAACGAAAGCCTGAAAGGGCTCTAAGTATCCACTTGCAGATTCTGCCAAAACACACTTTCAAAACTGCTCTATCAAAAGGAAGGCTTATCTCTCCGAGTTGAATGCACACATCATAAAGAGGTTTCTGAGAATGCTTCTGCCTGGTTTATATGTGAAGATATTTCCTTTTCCACCATAGGCCTCAAAGCGCTCCAAACGAACACTTGCAGATTCTACAAAAAGAGTGTTTCAAAACTGCTCTTTCAAAGGAAGTGTTCAACTCTGTGAGTTGGATTCATACTACACAAAGCAGTTTCACAGAACTCTTCTGTTTAGTTTTTATGGGAAGATATTCCCGTTTCCAACGAAGGCCTGAAAGGGCTCCAAATATCCACTTGCAGATTCTGCAAAAACACAGGTTCAAAACTGCTCTATCAAAAGGAAGGCTTATCTCTCTGAGTTGAATGCACACATCATAAAGGGGTTTCTGAGAATGCTTCTGCCTTGTTTATATATGAAGATATTTCTTTTTCCACCATAGGCCTCAAAGCGCTCCAAATGAACACTTGCAAATTCTACAAAAAGAGTGTTTCATAACTGCTCTAGCAAAGGAAAGGTTCACCTCTGTGAGTTGAACACACACATCACAAAGCAGTTTGTGAGAATGCTTCGGTTTAGTTTTTATGGGAAGATATTCCCGCTTCTAACAAAGGCCTGAAAGAGCTCCAAATATCCACTTGCAGATGCTGCAAAAAGACTCTTTCCAAACTGCTCCATGAAAAAGAAGGTTCAACTCTGTGAGTTGAATGCACACATCATAAAGAAGTTTCAAAGAATGCTTCTGTCTAGGTTTTATGTGAAGATATTTCTTTTTCCACCATAGGCCTCAAAGCGCTCCAAATGAACACTTGCAGATTCTACAAAAAGAGTGTTTCATAACTGCTCTAGCAAAGGAAAGGTTCACCTCTGTGAGTTGAACACACACATCACAAAGCAGTTTGTGAGAATGCTTCTGTCCAGTTTTAATGGGAAGATATTCCCGCTTCTAACAAAGGCCTGAAAGAGCTCCAAATATCCACTTGCAGATGCTGCAAAAAGACTCTTTCCAAACTGCTCCATGAAAAGGAAGGTTCAACTCTGTGAGTTGAATGCACACATCATAAAGAAGTTTCAAAGAATGCTTCTGTCTAGGTATTATGTGACGATATTTCCTTTTCCACCATAGGCCTCAAAGCGCTCCAAATGAACACATGTAGATTCTACAAAAAGAGTGTTTCAAAGCTGCTCTTTCAAAAGAAGTGTTCAACTCTGTGAGTTGGATTCATACTTCACAAAGCAGTTTCACAGAACGTTTCTGTTTCGTTTTTATCAGAAGATATTCCCGTTTGCAACGAAGGCCTGAAAGGGCTCCAAGTATCCACTTGCAGATTCTGCCAAAACACAGTTTCAAAACTGCTCTATCAAAAGGAAGGCTTATCTCTCCGAGTTGAATGCACACATCATAAAGAGGTTTCTGAGAATGCTTCTGCCTGGTTTATATGTGAAGATATTTCCTTTTCCACCATAGGCCTCAAAGCGCTCCAAACGAACACTTGCAGATTCTACAAAAAGAGTGTTTCAAAACTGCTCTTTCAAAAGAAGTGTTCAACTCTGTGAGTTGGATTCATACTACACAAAGCAGGTTCACAGAACTCTTCTGTTTAGTTTTTATAGGAAGATATTCCCGTTTCCAACGAAGGCCTGAAAGGGCTCCAAATATCCACTTGGAGATTCTGCAAAAACACAGGTTCAAAACTGCTCTTTCAAAAGGAAGGCTTATCTCTCTGAGTTGAATGCACACATCATAAAGGGGTTTCTGAGAATGCTTCTGCCTTGTTTATATATGAAGATATTTCTTTTTCCACCATAGGCCTCAAAGCGCTCCAAATGAACACTTGCAGATTCTACAAAAAGAGTGTTTCATAACTGCTCTAGCAAAGGAAAGGTTCACCTCTGTGAGTTGAAAACACACATCACAAAGCAGTTTGTGAGAATGCTTCGGTTTAGTTTTTATGGGAAGATATTCCCGCTTCTAACAAAGGCCTGAAAGAGCTCCAAATATCCACTTGCAGATGCTGCAAAAAGACTCTTTCCAAACTGCTCCATGAAAAAGAAGGTTCAACTCTGTGAGTTGAATGCACACATCATAAAGAAGTTTCAAAGAATGCTTCTGTCTAGGTTTTATGTGAAGATATTTCTTTTTCCACCATAGGCCTCAAATCGCTCCAAATGAACACTTGCAGATTCTACAAAAAGAGTGTTTCATAACTGCTCTAGCAAAGGAAAGGTTCACCTCTGTGAGTTGAACACACACATCACAAAGCAGTTTGTGAGAATGCTTCTGTCCAGTTTTAATGGGAAGATATTCCCGCTTCTAACAAAGGCCTGAAAGAGCTCCAAATATCCACTTGCAGATGCTGCAAAAAGACTCTTTCCAAACTGCTCCATGAAAAGGAATGTTCAACTCTGTGAGTTGAATGCACACATCGTAAAGAAGTTTCAAAGAATGCTTCTGTCTAGGTTTTATGTGAAGATATTTCCCTTTCCACCATAGGCCTCAAAGCGCTCCAAATGAACACTTGCAGATTCTACAAAAAGAGTGTTTCAAAGCTGCTCTTTCAAAAGAAGTGTTCAACTCTGTGAGTTGGATTCATACTTCACAAAGCAGTTTCACAGAACGTTTCTGTTTCGTTTTTATGGGAAGATATTCCCGTTTGCAACGAAAGCCTGAAAGGGCTCTAAGTATCCACTTGCAGATTCTGCCAAAACACACTTTCAAAACTGCTCTATCAAAAGGAAGGCTTATCTCTCCGAGTTGAATGCACACATCATAAAGAGGTTTCTGAGAATGCTTCTGCCTGGTTTATATGTGAAGATATTTCCTTTTCCACCATAGGCCTCAAAGCGCTCCAAACGAACACTTGCAGATTCTACAAAAAGAGTGTTTCAAAACTGCTCTTTCAAAGGAAGTGTTCAACTCTGTGAGTTGGATTCATACTACACAAAGCAGTTTCACAGAACTCTTCTGTTTAGTTTTTATGGGAAGATATTCCCGTTTCCAACGAAGGCCTGAAAGGGCTCCAAATATCCACTTGCAGATTCTGCAAAAACACAGGTTCAAAACTGCTCTATCAAAAGGAAGGCTTATCTCTCTGAGTTGAATGCACACATCATAAAGGGGTTTCTGAGAATGCTTCTGCCTTGTTTATATATGAAGATATTTCTTTTTCCACCATAGGCCTCAAAGCGCTCCAAATGAACACTTGCAAATTCTACAAAAAGAGTGTTTCATAACTGCTCTAGCAAAGGAAAGGTTCACCTCTGTGAGTTGAACACACACATCACAAAGCAGTTTGTGAGAATGCTTCGGTTTAGTTTTTATGGGAAGATATTCCCGCTTCTAACAAAGGCCTGAAAGAGCTCCAAATATCCACTTGCAGATGCTGCAAAAAGACTCTTTCCAAACTGCTCCATGAAAAAGAAGGTTCAACTCTGTGAGTTGAATGCACACATCATAAAGAAGTTTCAAAGAATGCTTCTGTCTAGGTTTTATGTGAAGATATTTCTTTTTCCACCATAGGCCTCAAAGCGCTCCAAATGAACACTTGCAGATTCTACAAAAAGAGTGTTTCATAACTGCTCTAGCAAAGGAAAGGTTCACCTCTGTGAGTTGAACACACACATCACAAAGCAGTTTGTGAGAATGCTTCTGTCCAGTTTTAATGGGAAGATATTCCCGCTTCTAACAAAGGCCTGAAAGAGCCCCAAATATCCACTTGCAGATGCTGCAAAAAGACTCTTTCCAAACTGCTCCATGAAAAGGAAGGTTCAACTCTGTGAGTTGAATGCACACATCATAAAGAAGTTTCAAAGAATGCTTCTGTCTAGGTATTATGTGACGATATTTCCTTTTCCACCATAGGCCTCAAAGCGCTCCAAATGAACACATGTAGATTCTACAAAAAGAGTGTTTCAAAGCTGCTCTTTCAAAAGAAGTGTTCAACTCTGTGAGTTGGATTCATACTTCACAAAGCAGTTTCACAGAACGTTTCTGTTTCGTTTTTATCAGAAGATATTCCCGTTTGCAACGAAGGCCTGAAAGGGCTCCAAGTATCCACTTGCAGATTCTGCCAAAACACAGTTTCAAAACTGCTCTATCAAAAGGAAGGCTTATCTCTCCGAGTTGAATGCACACATCATAAAGAGGTTTCTGAGAATGCTTCTGCCTGGTTTATATGTGAAGATATTTCCTTTTCCACCATAGGCCTCAAAGCGCTCCAAACGAACACTTGCAGATTCTACAAAAAGAGTGTTTCAAAACTGCTCTTTCAAAAGAAGTGTTCAACTCTGTGAGTTGGATTCATACTACACAAAGCAGGTTCACAGAACTCTTCTGTTTAGTTTTTATAGGAAGATATTCCCGTTTCCAACGAAGGCCTGAAAGGGCTCCAAATATCCACTTGGAGATTCTGCAAAAACACAGGTTCAAAACTGCTCTTTCAAAAGGAAGGCTTATCTCTCTGAGTTGAATGCACACATCATAAAGGGGTTTCTGAGAATGCTTCTGCCTTGTTTATATATGAAGATATTTCTTTTTCCACCATAGGCCTCAAAGCGCTCCAAATGAACACTTGCAGATTCTACAAAAAGAGTGTTTCATAACTGCTCTAGCAAAGGAAAGGTTCACCTCTGTGAGTTGAAAACACACATCACAAAGCAGTTTGTGAGAATGCTTCGGTTTAGTTTTTATGGGAAGATATTCCCGCTTCTAACAAAGGCCTGAAAGAGCTCCAAATATCCACTTGCAGATGCTGCAAAAAGACTCTTTCCAAACTGCTCCATGAAAAAGAAGGTTCAACTCTGTGAGTTGAATGCACACATCATAAAGAAGTTTCAAAGAATGCTTCTGTCTAGGTTTTATGTGAAGATATTTCTTTTTCCACCATAGGCCTCAAATCGCTCCAAATGAACACTTGCAGATTCTACAAAAAGAGTGTTTCATAACTGCTCTAGCAAAGGAAAGGTTCACCTCTGTGAGTTGAACACACACATCACAAAGCAGTTTGTGAGAATGCTTCTGTCCAGTTTTAATGGGAAGATATTCCCGCTTCTAACAAAGGCCTGAAAGAGCTCCAAATATCCACTTGCAGATGCTGCAAAAAGACTCTTTCCAAACTGCTCCATGAAAAGGAATGTTCAACTCTGTGAGTTGAATGCACACATCGTAAAGAAGTTTCAAAGAATGCTTCTGTCTAGGTTTTATGTGAAGATATTTCCCTTTCCACCATAGGCCTCAAAGCGCTCCAAATGAACACTTGCAGATTCTACAAAAAGAGTGTTTCAAAGCTGCTCTTTCAAAAGAAGTGTTCAACTCTGTGAGTTGGATTCATACTTCACAAAGCAGTTTCACAGAACGTTTCTGTTTCGTTTTTATGGGAAGATATTCCCGTTTGCAACGAAAGCCTGAAAGGGCTCTAAGTATCCACTTGCAGATTCTGCCAAAACACACTTTGAAAACTGCTCTATCAAAAGGAAGGCTTATCTCTCCGAGTTGAATGCACACATCATAAAGAGGTTTCTGAGAATGCTTCTGCCTGGTTTATATGTGAAGATATTTCCTTTTCCACCATAGGCCTCAAAGCGCTCCAAACGAACACTTGCAGATTCTACAAAAAGAGTGTTTCAAAACTGCTCTTTCAAAGGAAGTGTTCAACTCTGTGAGTTGGATTCATACTACACAAAGCAGTTTCACAGAACTCTTCTGTTTAGTTTTTATGGGAAGATATTCCCGTTTCCAACGAAGGCCTGAAAGGGCTCCAAATATCCACTTGCAGATTCTGCAAAAACACAGGTTCAAAACTGCTCTATCAAAAGGAAGGCTTATCTCTCTGAGTTGAATGCACACATCATAAAGGGGTTTCTGAGAATGCTTCTGCCTTGTTTATATATGAAGATATTTCTTTTTCCACCATAGGCCTCAAAGCGCTCCAAATGAACACTTGCAAATTCTACAAAAAGAGTGTTTCATAACTGCTCTAGCAAAGGAAAGGTTCACCTCTGTGAGTTGAACACACACATCACAAAGCAGTTTGTGAGAATGCTTCGGTTTAGTTTTTATGGGAAGATATTCCCGCTTCTAACAAAGGCCTGAAAGAGCTCCAAATATCCACTTGCAGATGCTGCAAAAAGACTCTTTCCAAACTGCTCCATGAAAAAGAAGGTTCAACTCTGTGAGTTGAATGCACACATCATAAAGAAGTTTCAAAGAATGCTTCTGTCTAGGTTTTATGTGAAGATATTTCTTTTTCCACCATAGGCCTCAAAGCGCTCCAAATGAACACTTGCAGATTCTACAAAAAGAGTGTTTCATAACTGCTCTAGCAAAGGAAAGGTTCACCTCTGTGAGTTGAACACACACATCACAAAGCAGTTTGTGAGAATGCTTCTGTCCAGTTTTAATGGGAAGATATTCCCGCTTCTAACAAAGGCCTGAAAGAGCTCCAAATATCCACTTGCAGATGCTGCAAAAAGACTCTTTCCAAACTGCTCCATGAAAAGGAATGTTCAACTCTGTGAGTTGAATGCACACATCATAAAGAAGTTTCAAAGAATGCTTCTGTCTAGGTTTTATGTGAAGATATTTCCTTTTCCACCATAGGCCTCAAAGCGCTCCAAATGAACACTTGCAGATTCTACAAAAAGAGTGTTTCAAAGCTGCTCTTTCAAAAGAAGTGTTCAACTCTGTGAGTTGGATTCATACTTCACAAAGGAGTTTCACAGAACGCTTCTGTTTAGTTTTTATGGGAAGATATTCCCGTTTCCAACGAAGGCCTGAAAGGGCTCCAAATATACACTTGCAGATTCTGCAAAAACACAGTTGCAAAACTGCTCTATCAAAAGGAAGGCTTATCTCTCCGAGTTGAATGCACACATCATAAAGAGGTTTCTGAGAATGCTTCTGCCTGGATTATATTTGAAGATATTTCCTTTTCCACCATAGGCCTCAAAGCGCTCCAAACGAACACTTGCAGATTCTACAAAAAGAGTGTTTCAAAACTGCTCTTTGAAAGGAAGTGTTCAACTCTGTGAGTTGGATTCATACTACACAAAGCAGTTTCACAGAACTCTTCTGTTTAGTTTTTAATGGAAGATATTCCCGTTTCCAACGAAGGCCTGAAAGGGCTCCAAATATCCACTTGCAGATTCTGCAAAAACACAGTTTCAAAACTGCTCTATCAAAAGGAAGGCTTATCTCTCTGAGTTGAATGCACACATCATAAAGAGCTTTCTGAGAATGCTTCTGCCTTGTTTATATATGAAGATATTTCTTTTTCCACCATAGGCCCCAAATCGCTCCAAATGAACACTTGCAGATTCTACAAAAAGAGTGTTTCATGACTGCTCTAGCAAAGGAAAGGTTCACCTCTGTGAGTTGAACACACACATCACAAAGCAGTTTGTGAGAATGCTTCTGTCCAGTTTTTATGGGAAGATATTCCCGCTTCTAACAAAGGCCTGAAAGAGCTCCAAATATCCACTTGCAGATGCTGCAAAAAGACTCTTTCCAAACTGCTCCATGAAAAGGAAGGTTCAACTCTGTGAGTTGAATGCACACATCATAAAGAAGTTTCAAAGAATGCTTCTGTCTAGGTATTATGTGACGATATTTCCTTTTCCACCATAGGCCTCAAAGCGCTCCAAATGAACACATGTAGATTCTACAAAAAGAGTGTTTCAAAGCTGCTCTTTCAAAAGAAGTGTTCAACTCTGTGAGTTGGATTCATACTTCACAAAGCAGTTTCACAGAACGTTTCTGTTTCGTTTTTATCAGAAGATATTCCCGTTTGCAACGAAGGCCTGAAAGGGCTCCAAGTATCCACTTGCAGATTCTGCCAAAACACAGTTTCAAAACTGCTCTATCAAAAGGAAGGCTTATCTCTCCGAGTTGAATGCACACATCATAAAGAGGTTTCTGAGAATGCTTCTGCCTGGTTAATATGTGAAGATATTTCCTTTTCCACAATAGGCCTCAAAGCGCTCCAAACGAACACTTGCAGATTCTACAAAAAGAGTGTTTCAAAACTGCTCTTTCAAAAGAAGTGTTCAACTCTGTGAGTTGGATTCATACTACACAAAGCAGGTTCACAGAACTCTTCTGTTTAGTTTTTATGGGAAGATATTCCCGTTTCCAACGAAGGCCTGAAAGGGCTCCAAATATCCACTTGCAGATTCTGCAAAAACACAGGTTCAAAACTGCTCTATCAAAAGGAAGGCTTATCTCTCTGAGTTGAATGCACACATCATAAAGGGGTTTCTGAGAATGCTTCTGCCTTGTTTATATATGAAGATATTTCTTTTTCCACCATAGGCCTCAAAGCGCTCCAAATGAACACTTGCAAATTCTACAAAAAGAGTGTTTCATAACTGCTCTAGCAAAGGAAAGGTTCACCTCTGTGAGTTGAACACACACATCACAAAGCAGTTTGTGAGAATGCTTCGGTTTAGTTTTTATGGGAAGATATTCCCGCTTCTAACAAAGGCCTGAAAGAGCTCCAAATATCCACTTGCAGATGCTGCAAAAAGACTCTTTCCAAACTGCTCCATGAAAAAGAAGGTTCAACTCTGTGAGTTGAATGCACACATCATAAAGAAGTTTCAAAGAATGCTTCTGTCTAGGTTTTATGTGAAGATATTTCTTTTTCCACCATAGGCCTCAAAGCGCTCCAAATGAACACTTGCAGATTCTACAAAAAGAGTGTTTCATAACTGCTCTAGCAAAGGAAAGGTTCACCTCTGTGAGTTGAACACACACATCACAAAGCAGTTTGTGAGAATGCTTCTGTCCAGTTTTAATGGGAAGATATTCCCGCTTCTAACAAAGGCCTGAAAGAGCTCCAAATATCCACTTGCAGATGCTGCAAAAAGACTCTTTCCAAACTGCTCCATGAAAAAGAAGGTTCAACTCTGTGAGTTGAATGCACACATCATAAAGAAGTTTCAAAGAATGCTTCTGTCTAGGTTTTATGTGAAGATATTTCTTTTTCCACCATAGGCCTCAAAGCGCTCCAAATGAACACTTGCAGATTCTACAAAAAGAGTGTTTCATAACTGCTCTAGCAAAGGAAAGGTTCACCTCTGTGAGTTGAACACACACATCACCAAGCAGTTTGTGAGAATGCTTCTGTCCAGTTTTAATGGGAAGATATTCCCGCTTCTAACAAAGGCCTGAAAGAGCTCCAAATATCCACTTGCAGATGCTGCAAAAAGACTCTTTCCAAACTGCTCCATGAAAAGGAATGTTCAACTCTGTGAGTTGAATGCACACATCATAAAGAAGTTTCAAAGAATGCTTCTGTCTAGGTTTTATGTGAAGATATTTCCTTTTCCACCATAGGCCTCAAAGCGCTCCAAATGAACACTTGCAGATTCTACAAAAAGAGTGTTTCAAAGCTGCTCTTTCAAAAGAAGTGTTCAACTCTGTGAGTTGGATTCATACTTCACAAAGGAGTTTCACAGAACGCTTCTGTTTAGTTTTTATGGGAAGATATTCCCGTTTCCAACGAAGGCCTGAAAGGGCTCCAAATATACACTTGCAGATTCTGCAAAAACACAGTTGCAAAACTGCTCTATCAAAAGGAAGGCTTATCTCTCCGAGTTGAATGCACACATCATAAAGAGGTTTCTGAGAATGCTTCTGCCTGGATTATATTTGAAGATATTTCCTTTTCCACCATAGGCCTCAAAGCGCTCCAAACGAACACTTGCAGATTCTACAAAAAGAGTGTTTCAAAACTGCTCTTTGAAAGGAAGTGTTCAACTCTGTGAGTTGGATTCATACTACACAAAGCAGTTTCACAGAACTCTTCTGTTTAGTTTTTAATGGAAGATATTCCCGTTTCCAACGAAGGCCTGAAAGGGCTCCAAATATCCACTTGCAGATTCTGCAAAAACACAGTTTCAAAACTGCTCTATCAAAAGGAAGGCTTATCTCTCTGAGTTGAATGCATACATCATAAAGAGCTTTCTGAGAATGCTTCTGCCTTGTTTATATATGAAGATATTTCTTTTTCCACCATAGGCCCCAAATCGCTCCAAATGAACACTTGCAGATTCTACAAAAAGAGTGTTTCATGACTGCTCTAGCAAAGGAAAGGTTCACCTCTGTGAGTTGAACACACACATCACAAAGCAGTTTGTGAGAATGCTTCTGTCCAGTTTTTATGGGAAGATATTCCCGCTTCTAACAAAGGCCTGAAAGAGCTCCAAATATCCACTTGCAGATGCTGCAAAAAGACTCTTTCCAAACTGCTCCATGAAAAGGAAGGTTCAACTCTGTGAGTTGAATGCACACATCATAAAGAAGTTTCAAAGAATGCTTCTGTCTAGGTATTATGTGACGATATTTCCTTTTCCACCATAGGCCTCAAAGCGCTCCAAATGAACACATGTAGATTCTACAAAAAGAGTGTTTCAAAGCTGCTCTTTCAAAAGAAGTGTTCAACTCTGTGAGTTGGATTCATACTTCACAAAGCAGTTTCACAGAACGTTTCTGTTTCGTTTTTATCAGAAGATATTCCCGTTTGCAACGAAGGCCTGAAAGGGCTCCAAGTATCCACTTGCAGATTCTGCCAAAACACAGTTTCAAAACTGCTCTATCAAAAGGAAGGCTTATCTCTCCGAGTTGAATGCACACATCATAAAGAGGTTTCTGAGAATGCTTCTGCCTGGTTTATATGTGAAGATATTTCCTTTTCCACCATAGGCCTCAAAGCGCTCCAAACGAACACTTGCAGATTCTACAAAAAGAGTGTTTCAAAACTGCTCTTTCAAAAGAAGTGTTCAACTCTGTGAGTTGGATTCATACTACACAAAGCAGGTTCACAGAACTCTTCTGTTTAGTTTTTATGGGAAGATATTCCCGTTTCCAACGAAGGCCTGAAAGGGCTCCAAATATCCACTTGCAGATTCTGCAAAAACACAGGTTCAAAACTGCTCTATCAAAAGGAAGGCTTATCTCTCTGAGTTGAATGCACACATCATAAAGGGGTTTCTGAGAATGCTTCTGCCTTGTTTATATATGAAGATATTTCTTTTTCCACCATAGGCCTCAAAGCGCTCCAAATGAACACTTGCAAATTCTACAAAAAGAGTGTTTCATAACTGCTCTAGCAAAGGAAAGGTTCACCTCTGTGAGTTGAACACACACATCACAAAGCAGTTTGTGAGAATGCTTCGGTTTAGTTTTTATGGGAAGATATTCCCGCTTCTAACAAAGGCCTGAAAGAGCTCCAAATATCCACTTGCAGATGCTGCAAAAAGACTCTTTCCAAACTGCTCCATGAAAAAGAAGGTTCAACTCTGTGAGTTGAATGCACACATCATAAAGAAGTTTCAAAGAATGCTTCTGTCTAGGTTTTATGTGAAGATATTTCTTTTTCCACCATAGGCCTCAAAGCGCTCCAAAAGAACACTTGCAGATTCTACAAAAAGAGTGTTTCATAACTGCTCTAGCAAAGGAAAGGTTCACCTCTGTGAGTTGAACACACACATCACAAAGCAGTTTGTGAGAATGCTTCTGTCCAGTTTTAATGGGAAGATATTCCCGCTTCTAACAAAGGCCTGAAAGATCTCCAAATATCCACTTGCAGATGCTGCAAAAAGACTCTTTCCAAACTGCTCCATGAAAAGGAATGTTCAACTCTGTGAGTTGAATGCACACATCATAAAGAAGTTTCAAAGAATGCTTCTGTCTAGGTTTTATGTGAAGATATTTCCTTTTCCACCATAGGCCTCAAAGCGCTCCAAATGAACACTTGCAGATTCTACAAAAAGAGTGTTTCAAAGCTGCTCTTTCAAAAGAAGTGTTCAACTCTGTGAGTTGGATTCATACTTCACAAAGGAGTTTCACAGAACGCTTCTGTTTAGTTTTTATGGGAAGATATTCCCGTTTCCAACGAAGGCCTGAAAGGGCTCCAAATATACACTTGCAGATTCTGCAAAAACACAGTTGCAAAACTGCTCTATCAAAAGGAAGGCTTATCTCTCCGAGTTGAATGCACACATCATAAAGAGGTTTCTGAGAATGCTTCTGCCTGGATTATATTTGAAGATATTTCCTTTTCCACCATAGGCCTCAAAGCGCTCCAAACGAACACTTGCAGATTCTACAAAAAGAGTGTTTCAAAACTGCTCTTTGAAAGGAAGTGTTCAACTCTGTGAGTTGGATTCATACTACACAAAGCAGTTTCACAGAACTCTTCTGTTTAGTTTTTAATGGAAGATATTCCCGTTTCCAACGAAGGCCTGAAAGGGCTCCAAATATCCACTTGCAGATTCTGCAAAAACACAGTTTCAAAACTGCTCTATCAAAAGGAAGGCTTATCTCTCTGAGTTGAATGCACACATCATAAAGAGCTTTCTGAGAATGCTTCTGCCTTGTTTATATATGAAGATATTTCTTTTTCCACCATAGGCCTCAAATCGCTCCAAATGAACACTTGCAGATTCTACAAAAAGAGTGTTTCATAACTGCTCTAGCAAAGGAAAGGTTCACCTCTGTGAGTTGAACACACACATCACAAAGCAGTTTGTGAGAATGCTTCTGTCCAGTTTTTATGGGAAGATATTCCCGCTTCTAACAAAGGCCTGAAAGAGCTCCAAATATCCACTTGCAGATGCTGCAAAAAGACTCTTTCCAAACTGCTCCATGAAAAGGAAGGTTCAACTCTGTGAGTTGAATGCACACATCATAAAGAAGTTTCAAAGAATGCTTCTGTCTAGGTATTATGTGACGATATTTCCTTTTCCACCATAGGCCTCAAAGCGCTCCAAATGAACACATGTAGATTCTACAAAAAGTGTGTTTCAAAGCTGCTCTTTCAAAAGAAGTGTTCAACTCTGTGAGTTGGATTCATACTTCACAAAGCAGTTTCACAGAACGTTTCTGTTTCGTTTTTATCAGAAGATATTCCCGTTTGCAACGAAGGCCTGAAAGGGCTCCAAGTATCCACTTGCAGATTCTGCCAAAACACAGTTTCAAAACTGCTCTATCAAAAGGAAGGCTTATCTCTCCGAGTTGAATGCACACATCATAAAGAGGTTTCTGAGAATGCTTCTGCCTGGTTTATATGTGAAGATATTTCCTTTTCCACCATAGGCCTCAAAGCGCTCCAAACGAACACTTGCAGATTCTACAAAAAGAGTGTTTCAAAACTGCTCTTTCAAAAGAAGTGTTCAACTCTGTGAGTTGGATTCATACTACACAAAGCAGGTTCACAGAACTCTTCTGTTTAGTTTTTATGGGAAGATATTCCCGTTTCCAACGAAGGCTTGAAAGGGCTCCAAATATCCACTTGGAGATTCTGCAAAAACACAGGTTCAAAACTGCTCTATCAAAAGGAAGGCTTATCTCTCTGAGTTGAATGCACACATCATAAAGGGGTTTCTGAGAATGCTTCTGCCTTGTTTATATATGAAGATATTTCTTTTTCCACCATAGGCCTCAAAGCGCTCCAAATGAACACTTGCAGATTCTACAAAAAGTGTGTTTCATAACTGCTCTAGCAAAGGAAAGGTTCACCTCTGTGAGTTGAACACACACATCACAAAGCAGTTTGTGAGAATGCTTCGGTTTAGTTTTTATGGGAAGATATTCCCGCTTCTAACAAAGGCCTGAAAGAGCTCCAAATATCCACTTGCAGATGCTGCAAAAAGACTCTTTCCAAACTGCTCCATGAAAAAGAAGGTTCAACTCTGTGAGTTGAATGCACACATCATAAAGAAGTTTCAAAGAATGCTTCTGTCTAGGTTTTATGTGAAGATATTTCTTTTTCCACCATAGGCCTCAAATCGCTCCAAATGAACACTTGCAGATTCTACAAAAAGAGTGTTTCATAACTGCTCTAGCAAAGGAAAGGTTCACCTCTGTGAGTTGAACACACACATCACAAAGCAGTTTGTGAGAATGCTTCTGTCCAGTTTTAATGGGAAGATATTCCCGCTTCTAACAAAGGCCTGAAAGAGCTCCAAATATCCACTTGCAGATGCTGCAAAAAGACTCTTTCCAAACTGCTCCATGAAAAGGAATGTTCAACTCTGTGAGTTGAATGCACACATCGTAAAGAAGTTTCAAAGAATGCTTCTGTCTAGGTTTTATGTGAAGATATTTCCCTTTCCACCATAGGCCTCAAAGCGCTCCAAATGAACACTTGCAGATTCTACAAAAAGAGTGTTTCAAAGCTGCTCTTTCAAAAGAAGTGTTCAACTCTGTGAGTTGGATTCATACTTCACAAAGCAGTTTCACAGAACGTTTCTGTTTCGTTTTTATGGGAAGATATTCCCGTTTGCAACGAAAGCCTGAAAGGGCTCTAAGTATCCACTTGCAGATTCTGCCAAAACACACTTTCAAAACTGCTCTATCAAAAGGAAGGCTTATCTCTCCGAGTTGAATGCAAACATCATAAAGAGGTTTCTGAGAATGCTTCTGCCTGGTTTATATGTGAAGATATTTCCGTTTCCACCATAGGCCTCAAAGCGCTCCAAACGAACACTTGCAGATTCTACAAAAAGAGTGTTTCAAAACTGCTCTTTCAAAGGAAGTGTTCAACTCTGTGAGTTGGATTCATACTACACAAAGCAGTTTCACAGAACTCTTCTGTTTAGTTTTTATGGGAAGATATTCCCGTTTCCAACGAAGGCCTGAAAGGGCTCCAAATATCCACTTGCAGATTCTGCAAAAACACAGGTTCAAAACTGCTCTATCAAAAGGAAGGCTTATCTCTCTGAGTTGAATGCACACATCATAAAGGGGTTTCTGAGAATGCTTCTGCCTTGTTTATATATGAAGATATTTCTTTTTCCACCATAGGCCTCAAAGCGCTCCAAATGAACACTTGCAAATTCTACAAAAAGAGTGTTTCATAACTGCTCTAGCAAAGGAAAGGTTCACCTCTGTGAGTTGAACACACACATCACAAAGCAGTTTGTGAGAATGCTTCGGTTTAGTTTTTATGGGAAGATATTCCCGCTTCTAACAAAGGCCTGAAAGAGCTCCAAATATCCACTTGCAGATGCTGCAAAAAGACTCTTTCCAAACTGCTCCATGAAAAAGAAGGTTCAACTCTGTGAGTTGAATGCACACATCATAAAGAAGTTTCAAAGAATGCTTCTGTCTAGGTTTTATGTGATGATATTTCTTTTTCCACCATAGGCCTCAAAGCGCTCCAAATGAACACTTGCAGATTCTACAAAAAGAGTGTTTCATAACTGCTCTAGCAAAGGAAAGGTTCACCTCTGTGAGTTGAACACACACATCACAAAGCAGTTTGTGAGAATGCTTCTGTCCAGTTTTAATGGGAAGATATTCCCGCTTCTAACAAAGGCCTGAAAGAGATCCAAATATCCACTTGCAGATGCTGCAAAAAGACTCTTTCCAAACTGCTCCATGAAAAGGAATGTTCAACTCTGTGAGTTGAATGCACACATCATAAAGAAGTTTCAAAGAATGCTTCTGTCTAGGTTTTATGTGAAGATATTTCCTTTTCCACCATAGGCCTCAAAGCGCTCCAAATGAACACTTGCAGATTCTACAAAAAGAGTGTTTCAAAGCTGCTCTTTCAAAAGAAGTGTTCAACTCTGTGAGTTGGATTCATACTTCACAAAGGAGTTTCACAGAACGCTTCTGTTTAGTTTTTATGGGAAGATATTCCCGTTTCCAATGAAGGCCTGAAAGGGCTCCAAATATACACTTGCAGATTCTGCAAAAACACAGTTGCAAAACTGCTCTATCAAAAGGAAGGCTTATCTCTCCGAGTTGAATGCACACATCATAAAGAGGTTTCTGAGAATGCTTCTGCCTGGATTATATGTGAAGATATTTCCTTTTCCACCATAGGCCTCAAAGCGCTCCAAACGAACACTTGCAGATTCTACAAAAAGAGTGTTTCAAAACTGCTCTTTGAAAGGAAGTGTTCAACTCTGTGAGTTGGATTCATACTACACAAAGCAGTTTCACAGAACTCTTCTGTTTAGTTTTTAATGGAAGATATTCCCGTTTCCAACGAAGGCCTGAAAGGGCTCCAAATATCCACTTGCAGATTCTGCAAAAACACAGTTTCAAAACTGCTCTATCAAAAGGAAGGCTTATCTCTCTGAGTTGAATGCACACATCATAAAGAGCTTTCTGAGAATGCTCCTGCCTTGTTTATATATGAAGATATTTCTTTTTCCACCATAGGCCTCAAATCGCTCCAAATGAACACTTGCAGATTCTACAAAAAGAGTGTTTCATAACTGCTCTAGCAAAGGAAAGGTTCACCTCTGTGAGTTGAACACACACATCACAAAGCAGTTTGTGAGAATGCTTCTGTCCAGTTTTTATGGGAAGATATTCCCGCTTCTAACAAAGGCCTGAAAGAGCTCCAAATATCCACTTGCAGATGCTGCAAAAAGACTCTTTCCAAACTGCTCCATGAAAAGGAAAGTTCAACTCTGTGAGTTGAATGCACACATCATAAAGAAGTTTCAAAGAATGCTTCTGTCTAGGTATTATGTGACGATATTTCCTTTTCCACCATAGGCCTCAAAGCGCTCCAAATGAACACATGTAGATTCTACAAAAAGAGTGTTTAAAAGCTGCTCTTTCAAAAGAAGTGTTCAACTCTGTGAGTTGGATTCATACTTCACAAAGCAGTTTCACAGAACGTTTCTGTTTCGTTTTTATCGGAAGATATTCCCGTTTGCAACGAAGGCCTGAAAGGGCTCTAAGTATCCACTTGCAGATTCTGCCAAAACACAGTTTCAAAACTGCTCTATCAAAAGGAAGGCTTATCTCTCCGAGTTGAATGCACACATCATAAAGAGGTTTCTGAGAATGCTTCTGCCTGGTTTATATGTGAAGATATTTCCTTTTCCACCATAGGCCTCAAAGCGCTCCAAACGAACACTTGCAGATTCTACAAAAAGAGTGTTTCAAAACTGCTCTTTCAAAAGAAGTGTTCAACTCTGTGAGTTGGATTCATACTACACAAAGCAGTTTCACAGAACTCTTCTGTTTAGTTTTTATGGGAAGATATTCCCGTTTCCAACGAAGGCCTGAAAGGGCTCCAAATATCCACTTGCAGATTCTGCAAAAACACAGTTTCAAAACTGCTCTATCAAAAGGAAGGCTTATCTCTCTGAGTTGAATGCACACATCATAAAGAGCTTTCTGAGAATGCTTGTGCCTTGTTTATATATGAAGATATTTCTTTTTCCACCATAGGCCTCAAATCGCTCCAAATGAACACTTGCAGATTCTACAAAAAGAGTGTTTCATAACTGCTCTAGCAAAGGAAAGGTTCACCTCTGTGAGTTGAACACACACATCACAAAGCAGTTTGTGAGAATGCTTCTGTCCAGTTTTTATGGGAAGATATTCCCGCTTCTAACAAAGGCCTGAAAGAGCTCCAAATATCCACTTGCAGATGCTGCAAAAAGACTCTTTCCAAACTGCTCCATGAAAAGGAAGGTTCAACTCTGTGAGTTGAATGCACACATCATAAAGAAGTTTCAAAGAATGCTTCTGTCTAGGTATTATGTGACGATATTTCCTTTTCCACCATAGGCCTCAAAGCGCTCCAAATGAACACATGTAGATTCTACAAAAAGAGTGTTTCAAAGCTGCTCTTTCAAAAGAAGTGTTCAACTCTGTGAGTTGGATTCATACTTCACAAAGCAGTTTCATAGAACGTTTCTGTTTCGTTTTTATCAGAAGATATTCCCGTTTGCAACGAAGGCCTGAAAGGGCTCCAAGTATCCACTTGCAGATTCTGCCAAAACACAGTTTCAAAACTGCTCTATCAAAAGGAAGGCTTATCTCTCCGAGTTGAATGCACACATCATAAAGAGGTTTCTGAGAATGCTTCTGCCTGGTTTATATGTGAAGATATTTCCTTTTCCACCATAGGCCTCAAAGCGCTCCAAACGAACACTTGCAGATTCTACAAAAAGAGTGTTTCAAAACTGCTCTTTCAAAAGAAGTGTTCAACTCTGTGAGTTGGATTCATACTACACAAAGCAGGTTCACAGCACTCTTCTGTTTAGTTTTTATGGGAAGATATTCCCGTTTCCAACGAAGGCCTGAAAGGGCTCCAAATATCCACTTGCAGATTCTGCAAAAACACAGGTTCAAAACTGCTCTATCAAAAGGAAGGCTTATCTCTCTGAGTTGAATGCACACATCATAAAGGGGTTTCTGAGAATGCTTCTGCCTTGTTTATATATGAAGATATTTCTTTTTCCACCATAGGCCTCAAAGCGCTCCAAATGAACACTTGCAAATTCTACAAAAAGAGTGTTTCATAACTGCTCTAGCAAAGGAAAGGTTCACCTCTGTGAGTTGAACACACACATCACAAAGCAGTTTGTGAGAATGCTTCTGTCCAGTTTTTATGGGAAGATATTCCCGCTTCTAACAAAGGCCTGAAAGAGCTCCAAATATCCACTTGCAGATGCTGCAAAAAGACTCTTTCCAAACTGCTCCATGAAAAGGAAAGTTCAACTCTGTGAGTTGAATGCACACATCATAAAGAAGTTTCAAAGAATGCTTCTGTCTAGGTATTATGTGACGATATTTCCTTTTCCACCATAGGCCTCAAAGCGCTCCAAATGAACACATGTAGATTCTACAAAAAGAGTGTTTAAAAGCTGCTCTTTCAAAAGAAGTGTTCAACTCTGTGAGTTGGATTCATACTTCACAAAGCAGTTTCACAGAACGTTTCTGTTTCGTTTTTATCGGAAGATATTCCCGTTTGCAACGAAGGCCTGAAAGGGCTCTAAGTATCCACTTGCAGATTCTGCCAAAACACAGTTTCAAAACTGCTCTATCAAAAGGAAGGCTTATCTCTCCGAGTTGAATGCACACATCATAAAGAGGTTTCTGAGAATGCTTCTGCCTGGTTTATATGTGAAGATATTTCCTTTTCCACCATAGGCCTCAAAGCGCTCCAAACGAACACTTGCAGATTCTACAAAAAGAGTGTTTCAAAACTGCTCTTTCAAAAGAAGTGTTCAACTCTGTGAGTTGGATTCATACTACACAAAGCAGTTTCACAGAACTCTTCTGTTTAGTTTTTATGGGAAGATATTCCCGTTTCCAACGAAGGCCTGAAAGGGCTCCAAATATCCACTTGCAGATTCTGCAAAAACACAGTTTCAAAACTGCTCTATCAAAAGGAAGGCTTATCTCTCTGAGTTGAATGCACACATCATAAAGAGCTTTCTGAGAATGCTTCTGCCTTGTTTATATATGAAGATATTTCTTTTTCCACCATAGGCCTCAAATCGCTCCAAATGAACACTTGCAGATTCTACAAAAAGAGTGTTTCATAACTGCTCTAGCAAAGGAAAGGTTCACCTCTGTGAGTTGAACACACACATCACAAAGCAGTTTGTGAGAATGCTTCTGTCCAGTTTTTATGGGAAGATATTCCCGCTTCTAACAAAGGCCTGAAAGAGCTCCAAATATCCACTTGCAGATGCTGCAAAAAGACTCTTTCCAAACTGCTCCATGAAAAGGAAGGTTCAACTCTGTGAGTTGAATGCACACATCATAAAGAAGTTTCAAAGAATGCTTCTGTCTAGGTATTATGTGACGATATTTCCTTTTCCACCATAGGCCTCAAAGCGCTCCAAATGAACACATGTAGATTCTACAAAAAGAGTGTTTCAAAGCTGCTCTTTCAAAAGAAGTGTTCAACTCTGTGAGTTGGATTCATACTTCACAAAGCAGTTTCATAGAACGTTTCTGTTTCGTTTTTATCAGAAGATATTCCCGTTTGCAACGAAGGCCTGAAAGGGCTCCAAGTATCCACTTGCAGATTCTGCCAAAACACAGTTTCAAAACTGCTCTATCAAAAGGAAGGCTTATCTCTCCGAGTTGAATGCACACATCATAAAGAGGTTTCTGAGAATGCTTCTGCCTGGTTTATATGTGAAGATATTTCCTTTTCCACCATAGGCCTCAAAGCGCTCCAAACGAACACTTGCAGATTCTACAAAAAGAGTGTTTCAAAACTGCTCTTTCAAAAGAAGTGTTCAACTCTGTGAGTTGGATTCATACTACACAAAGCAGGTTCACAGCACTCTTCTGTTTAGTTTTTATGGGAAGATATTCCCGTTTCCAACGAAGGCCTGAAAGGGCTCCAAATATCCACTTGCAGATTCTGCAAAAACACAGGTTCAAAACTGCTCTATCAAAAGGAAGGCTTATCTCTCTGAGTTGAATGCACACATCATAAAGGGGTTTCTGAGAATGCTTCTGCCTTGTTTATATATGAAGATATTTCTTTTTCCACCATAGGCCTCAAAGCGCTCCAAATGAACACTTGCAAATTCTACAAAAAGAGTGTTTCATAACTGCTCTAGCAAAGGAAAGGTTCACCTCTGTGAGTTGAACACACACATCACAAAGCAGTTTGTGAGAATGCTTCGGTTTAGTTTTTATGGGAAGATATTCCCGCTTCTAACAAAGGCCTGAAAGAGCTCCAAATATCCACTTGCAGATGCTGCAAAAAGACTCTTTCCAAACTGCTCCATGAAAAGGAAGGTTCAACTCTGTGAGTTGAATGCACACATCATAAAGAAGTTTCAAAGAATGCTTCTGTCTAGGTATTATGTGACGATATTTCCTTTTCCACCATAGGCCTCAAAGCGCTCCAAATGAACACATGTAGATTCTACAAAAAGAGTGTTTCAAAGCTGCTCTTTCAAAAGAAGTGTTCAACTCTGTGAGTTGGATTCATACTTCACAAAGCAGTTTCACAGAACGGTTCTGTTTCGTTTTTATCAGAAGATATTCCCGTTTGCAACGAAGGCCTGAAAGGGCTCCAAGTATCCACTTGCAGATTCTGCCAAAACACAGTTTCAAAACTGCTCTATCAAAAGGAAGGCTTATCTCTCCGAGTTGAATGCACACATCATAAAGAGGTTTCTGAGAATGCTTCTGCCTGGTTTATATGTGAAGATATTTCCTTTTCCACCATAGGCCTCAAAGCGCTCCAAACGAACACTTGCAGATTCTACAAAAAGAGTGTTTCAAAACTGCTCTTTCAAAAGAAGTGTTCAACTCTGTGAGTTGGATTCATACTACACAAAGCAGGTTCACAGAACTCTTCTGTTTAGTTTTTATGGGAAGATATTCCCGTTTCCAACGAAGGCCTGAAAGGGCTCCAAATATCCACTTGCAGATTCTGCAAAAACACAGGTTCAAAACTGCTCTATCAAAAGGAAGGCTTATCTCTCTGAGTTGAATGCACACATCATAAAGGGGTTTCTGAGAATGCTTCTGCCTTGTTTATATATGAAGATATTTCTTTTTCCACCATAGGCCTCAAAGCGCTCCAAATGAACACTTGCAAATTCTACAAAAAGAGTGTTTCATAACTGCTCTAGCAAAGGAAAGGTTCACCTCTGTGAGTTGAACACACACATCACAAAGCAGTTTGTGAGAATGCTTCGGTTTAGTTTTTATGGGAAGATATTCCCGCTTCTAACAAAGGCCTGAAAGAGCTCCAAATATCCACTTGCAGATGCTGCAAAAAGACTCTTTCCAAACTGCTCCATGAAAAAGAAGGTTCAACTCTGTGAGTTGAATGCACACATCATAAAGAAGTTTCAAAGAATGCTTCTGTCTAGGTTTTATGTGAAGATATTTCTTTTTCCACCATAGGCCCCAAAGCGCTCCAAATGAACACTTGCAGATTCTACAAAAAGAGTGTTTCATAACTGCTCTAGCAAACGAAAGGTTCACCTCTGTGAGTTGAACACACACATCACAAAGCAGTTTGTGAGAATGCTTCTGTCCAGTTTTTATGGGAAGATATTCCCGCTTCTAACAAAGGCCTGAAAGAGCTCCAAATATCCACTTGCAGATGCTGCAAAAAGACTCTTTCCAAACTGCTCCATGAAAAGGAAGGTTCAACTCTGTGAGTTGAATGCACACATCATAAAGAAGTTTCAAAGAATGCTTCTGTCTAGGTATTATGTGACGATATTTTCTTTTCCACCATAGGCCTCAAAGCGCTCCAAATGAACACATGTAGATTCTACAAAAAGTGTGTTTCAAAGCTGCTCTTTCAAAAGAAGTGTTCAACTCTGTGAGTTGGATTCATGCTTCACAAAGCAGTTTCACAGAACGTTTCTGTTTCGTTTTTATCAGAAGATATTCCCGTTTGCAACGAAGGCCTGAAAGGGCTCCAAGTATCCAGTTGCAGATTCTGCCAAAACACAGTTTCAAAACTGCTCTATCAAAAGGAAGGCTTATCTCTCCGAGTTGAATGCACACATCATAAAGAGGTTTCTGAGAATGCTTCTGCCTGGTTTATATGTGAAGATATTTCCTTTTCCACCATAGGCCTCAAAGCGCTCCAAACGAACACTTGCAGATTCTACAAAAAGAGTGTTTCAAAACTGCTCTTTCAAAAGAAGTGTTCAACTCTGTGAGTTGGATTCATACTACACAAAGCAGGTTCACAGAACTCTTCTGTTTAGTTGTTATGGGAAGATATTCCCGTTTCCAACGAAGGCTTGAAAGGGCTCCAAATATCCACTTGGAGATTCTGCAAAAACACAGGTTCAAAACTGCTCTATCAAAAGGAAGGCTTATCTCTCTGAGTTGAATGCACACATCATAAAGGGGTTTCTGAGAATGCTTCTGCCTTGTTTATATATGAAGATATTTCTTTTTCCACCATAGGCCTCAAAGCGCTCCAAATGAACACTTGCAGATTCTACAAAAAGTGTGTTTCATAACTGCTCTAGCAAAGGAAAGGTTCACCTCTGTGAGTTGAACACACACATCACAAAGCAGTTTGTGAGAATGCTTCGGTTTAGTTTTTATGGGAAGATATTCCCGCTTCTAACAAAGGCCTGAAAGAGCCCCAAATATCCACTTGCAGATGCTGCAAAAAGACTCTTTCCAAACTGCTCCATGAAAAAGAAGGTTCAACTCTGTGAGTTGAATGCACACATCATAAAGAAGTTTCAAAGAATGCTTCTGTCTAGGTTTTATGTGAAGATATTTCTTTTTCCACCATAGGCCTCAAATCGCTCCAAATGAACACTTGCAGATTCTACAAAAAGAGTGTTTCATAACTGCTCTAGCAAAGGAAAGGTTCACCTCTGTGAGTTGAACACACACATCACAAAGCAGTTTGTGAGAATGCTTCTGTCCAGTTTTAATGGGAAGATATTCCCGCTTCTAACAAAGGCCTGAAAGAGCTCCAAATATCCACTTGCAGATGCTGCAAAAAGACTCTTTCCAAACTGCTCCATGAAAAGGAATGTTCAACTCTGTGAGTTGAATGCACACATCGTAAAGAAGTTTCAAAGAATGCTTCTGTCTAGGTTTTATGTGAAGATATTTCCCTTTCCACCATAGGCCTCAAAGCGCTCCAAATGAACACTTGCAGATTCTACAAAAAGAGTGTTTCAAAGCTGCTCTTTCAAAAGAAGTGTTCAACTCTGTGAGTTGGATTCATACTTCACAAAGCAGTTTCACAGAACGTTTCTGTTTCGTTTTTATGGGAAGATATTCCCGTTTGCAACGAAAGCCTGAAAGGGCTCTAAGTATCCACTTGCAGATTCTGCCAAAACACACTTTCAAAACTGCTCTATCAAAAGGAAGGCTTATCTCTCCGAGTTGAATGCACACATCATAAAGAGGTTTCTGAGAATGCTTCTGCCTGGTTTATATGTGAAGATATTTCCTTTTCCACCATAGGCCTCAAAGCGCTCCAAACGAACACTTGCAGATTCTACAAAAAGAGTGTTTCAAAACTGCTCTTTCAAAGGAAGTGTTCAACTCTGTGAGTTGGATTCATACTACACAAAGCAGTTTCACAGAACTCTTCTGTTTAGTTTTTATGGGAAGATATTCCCGTTTCCAACGAAGGCCTGAAAGGGCTCCAAATATCCACTTGCAGATTCTGCAAAAACACAGGTTCAAAACTGCTCTATCAAAAGGAAGGCTTATCTCTCTGAGTTGAATGCACACATCATAAAGGGGTTTCTGAGAATGCTTCTGCCTTGTTTATATATGAAGATATTTCTTTTTCCACCATAGGCCTCAAAGCGCTCCAAATGAACACTTGCAAATTCTACAAAAAGAGTGTTTCATAACTGCTCTAGCAAAGGAAAGGTTCACCTCTGTGAGTTGAACACACACATCACAAAGCAGTTTGTGAGAATGCTTCGGTTTAGTTTTTATGGGAAGATATTCCCGCTTCTAACAAAGGCCTGAAAGAGCTCCAAATATCCACTTGCAGATGCTGCAAAAAGACTCTTTCCAAACTGCTCCATGAAAAAGAAGGTTCAACTCTGTGAGTTGAATGCACACATCATAAAGAAGTTTCAAAGAATGCTTCTGTCTAGGTTTTATGTGAAGATATTTCTTTTTCCACCATAGGCCTCAAAGCGCTCCAAATGAACACTTGCAGATTCTACAAAAAGAGTGTTTCATAACTGCTCTAGCAAAGGAAAGGTTCACCTCTGTGAGTTGAACACACACATCACAAAGCAGTTTGTGAGAATGCTTCTGTCCAGTTTTAATGGGAAGATATTCCCGCTTCTAACAAAGGCCTGAAAGAGCTCCAAATATCCACTTGCAGATGCTGCAAAAAGACTCTTTCCAAACTGCTCCATGAAAAGGAAAGTTCAACTCTGTGAGTTGAATGCACACATCATAAAGAAGTTTCAAAGAATGCTTCTGTCTAGGTATTATGTGACGATATTTCCTTTTCCACCATAGGCCTCAAAGCGCTCCAAATGAACACATGTAGATTCTACAAAAAGAGTGTTTAAAAGCTGCTCTTTCAAAAGAAGTGTTCAACTCTGTGAGTTGGATTCATACTTCACAAAGCAGTTTCACAGAACGTTTCTGTTTCGTTTTTATCGGAAGATATTCCCGTTTGCAACGAAGGCCTGAAAGGGCTCTAAGTATCCACTTGCAGATTCTGCCAAAACACAGTTTCAAAACTGCTCTATCAAAAGGAAGGCTTATCTCTCCGAGTTGAATGCACACATCATAAAGAGGTTTCTGAGAATGCTTCTGCCTGGTTTATATGTGAAGATATTTCCTTTTCCACCATAGGCCTCAAAGCGCTCCAAACGAAGACTTGCAGATTCTACAAAAAGAGTGTTTCAAAACTGCTCTTTCAAAAGAAGTGTTCAACTCTGTGAGTTGGATTCATACTACACAAAGCAGTTTCACAGAACTCTTCTGTTTAGTTTTTATGGGAAGATATTCCCGTTTCCAACGAAGGCCTGAAAGGGCTCCAAATATCCACTTGCAGATTCTGCAAAAACACAGTTTCAAAACTGCTCTATCAAAAGGAAGGCTTATCTCTCTGAGTTGAATGCACACATCATAAAGAGCTTTCTGAGAATGCTTCTGCCTTGTTTATATATGAAGATATTTCTTTTTCCACCATAGGCCTCAAATCGCTCCAAATGAACACTTGCAGATTCTACAAAAAGAGTGTTTCATAACTGCTCTAGCAAAGGAAAGGTTCACCTCCGTGAGTTGAACACACACATCACAAAGCAGTTTGTGAGAATGCTTCTGTCCAGTTTTTATGGGAAGATATTCCCGCTTCTAACAAAGGCCTGAAAGAGCTCCAAATATCCACTTGCAGATGCTGCAAAAAGACTCTTTCCAAACTGCTCCATGAAAAGGAAGGTTCAACTCTGTGAGTTGAATGCACACATCATAAAGAAGTTTCAAAGAATGCTTCTGTCTAGGTATTATGTGACGATATTTCCTTTTCCACCATAGGCCTCAAAGCGCTCCAAATGAACACATGTAGATTCTACAAAAAGAGTGTTTCAAAGCTGCTCTTTCAAAAGAAGTGTTCAACTCTGTGAGTTGGATTCATACTTCACAAAGCAGTTTCATAGAACGTTTCTGTTTCGTTTTTATCAGAAGATATTCCCGTTTGCAACGAAGGCCTGAAAGGGCTCCAAGTATCCACTTGCAGATTCTGCCAAAACACAGTTTCAAAACTGCTCTATCAAAAGGAAGGCTTATCTCTCCGAGTTGAATGCACACATCATAAAGAGGTTTCTGAGAATGCTTCTGCCTGGTTTATATGTGAAGATATTTCCTTTTCCACCATAGGCCTCAAAGCGCTCCAAACGAACACTTGCAGATTCTACAAAAAGAGTGTTTCAAAACTGCTCTTTCAAAAGAAGTGTTCAACTCTGTGAGTTGGATTCATACTACACAAAGCAGGTTCACAGCACTCTTCTGTTTAGTTTTTATGGGAAGATATTCCCGTTTCCAACGAAGGCCTGAAAGGGCTCCAAATATCCACTTGCAGATTCTGCAAAAACACAGGTTCAAAACTGCTCTATCAAAAGGAAGGCTTATCTCTCTGAGTTGAATGCACACATCATAAAGGGGTTTCTGAGAATGCTTCTGCCTTGTTTATATATGAAGATATTTCCTTTTCCACCATAGGCCTCAAAGCGCTCCAAATGAACACTTGCAAATTCTACAAAAAGAGTGTTTCATAACTGCTCTAGCAAAGGAAAGGTTCACCTCTGTGAGTTGAACACACACATCACAAAGCAGTTTGTGAGAATGCTTCGGTTTAGTTTTTATGGGAAGATATTCCCGCTTCTAACAAAGGCCTGAAAGAGCTCCAAATATCCACTTGCAGATGCTGCAAAAAGACTCTTTCCAAACTGCTCCATGAAAAAGAAGGTTCAACTCTGTGAGTTGAATGCACACATCATAAAGAAGTTTCAAAGAATGCTTCTGTCTAGGTTTTATGTGAAGATATTTCTTTTTCCACCATAGGCCTCAAAGCGCTCCAAATGAACACTTGCAGATTCTACAAAAAGAGTGTTTCATAACTGCTCTAGCAAAGGAAAGGTTCACCTCTGTGAGTTGAACACACACATCACAAAGCAGTTTGTGAGAATGCTTCTGTCCAGTTTTAATGGGAAGATATTCCCGCATCTAACAAAGGCCTGAAAGAGCTCCAAATATCCACTTGCAGATGCTGCAAAAAGACTCTTTCCAAACTGCTCCATGAAAAGGAATGTTCAACTCTGTGAGTTGAATGCACACATCATAAAGAAGTTTCAAAGAATGCTTCTGTCTAGGTTTTATGTGAAGATATTTCCTTTTCCACCATAGGCCTCAAAGCGCTCCAAATGAACACTTGCAGATTCTACAAAAAGAGTGTTTCAAAGCTGCTCTTTCAAAAGAAGTGTTCAACTCTGTGAGTTGGATTCATACTTCACAAAGGAGTTTCACAGAACTCTTCTGTTTAGTTTTTATGGGAAGATATTCCCGTTTCCAACGAAGGCCTGAAAGGGCTGCAAATATACACTTGCAGATTCTGCAAAAACACAGTTGCAAAACTGCTCTATCAAAAGGAAGGCTTATCTCTCCGAGTTGAATGCACACATCATAAAGAGGTTTCTGAGAATGCTTCTGCCTGGATTATATTTGAAGATATTTCCTTTTCCACCATAGGCCTCAAAGCGCTCCAAACGAACACTTGCAGATTCTACAAAAAGAGTGTTTCAAAACTGCTCTTTGAAAGGAAGTGTTCAACTCTGTGAGTTGGATTCATACTACACAAAGAAGTTTCACAGAACTCTTCTGTTTAGTTTTTAATGGAAGATATTCCCGTTTCCAACGAAGGCCTGAAAGGGCTCCAAATATCCACTTGCAGATTCTGCAAAAACACAGTTTCAAAACTGCTCTATCAAAAGGAAGGCTTATCTCTCTGAGTTGAATGCACACATCATAAAGAGCTTTCTGAGAATGCTTCTGCCTTGTTTATATATGAAGATATTTCTTTTTCCACCATAGTCCTCAAATCGCTCCAAATGAACACTTGCAGATTCTACAAAAAGAGTGTTTCATAACTGCTCTAGCAAAGGAAAGGTTCACCTCTGTGAGTTGAACACACACATCACAAAGCAGTTTGTGAGAATGCTTCTGTCCAGTTTTTATGGGAAGATATTCCCGCTTCTAACAAAGGCCTGAAAGAGCTCCAAATATCCACTTGCAGATGCTGCAAAAAGACTCTTTCCAAACTGCTCCATGAAAAGGAAGGTTCAACTCTGTGAGTTGAATGCACACATCATAAAGAAGTTTCAAAGAATGCTTCTGTCTAGGTATTATGTGACGATATTTTCTTTTCCACCATAGGCCTCAAAGCGCTCCAAATGAACACATGTAGATTCTACAAAAAGTGTGTTTCAAAGCTGCTCTTTCAAAAGAAGTGTTCAACTCTGTGAGTTGGATTCATACTTCACAAAGCAGTTTCACAGAACGTTTCTGTTTCGTTTTTATCAGAAGATATTCCCGTTTGCAACGAAGGCCTGAAAGGGCTCCAAGTATCCAGTTGCAGATTCTGCCAAAACACAGTTTCAAAACTGCTCTATCAAAAGGAAGGCTTATCTCTCCGAGTTGAATGCACACATCATAAAGAGGTTTCTGAGAATGCTTCTGCCTGGTTTATATGTGAAGATATTTCCTTTTCCACCATAGGCCTCAAAGCGCTCCAAACGAACACTTGCAGATTCTACAAAAAGAGTGTTTCAAAACTGCTCTTTCAAAAGAAGTGTTCAACTCTGTGAGTTGGATTCATACTACACAAAGCAGGTTCACAGAACTCTTCTGTTTAGTTGTTATGGGAAGATATTCCCGTTTCCAACGAAGGCTTGAAAGGGCTCCAAATATCCACTTGGAGATTCTGCAAAAACACAGGTTCAAAACTGCTCTATCAAAAGGAAGGCTTATCTCTCTGAGTTGAATGCACACATCATAAAGGGGTTTCTGAGAATGCTTCTGCCTTGTTTATATATGAAGATATTTCTTTTTCCACCATAGGCCTCAAAGCGCTCCAAATGAACACTTGCAGATTCTACAAAAAGTGTGTTTCATAACTGCTCTAGCAAAGGAAAGGTTCACCTCTGTGAGTTGAACACCCACATCACAAAGCAGTTTGTGAGAATGCTTCGGTTTAGTTTTTATGGGAAGATATTCCCGCTTCTAACAAAGGCCTGAAAGAGCCCCAAATATCCACTTGCAGATGCTGCAAAAAGACTCTTTCCAAACTGCTCCATGAAAAAGAAGGTTCAACTCTGTGAGTTGAATGCACACATCATAAAGAAGTTTCAAAGAATGCTTCTGTCTAGGTTTTATGTGAAGATATTTCTTTTTCCACCATAGGCCTCAAATCGCTCCAAATGAACACTTGCAGATTCTACAAAAAGAGTGTTTCATAACTGCTCTAGCAAAGGAAAGGTTCACCTCTGTGAGTTGAACACACACATCACAAAGCAGTTTGTGAGAATGCTTCTGTCCAGTTTTAATGGGAAGATATTCCCGCTTCTAACAAAGGCCTGAAAGAGCTCCAAATATCCACTTGCAGATGCTGCAAAAAGACTCTTTCCAAACTGCTCCATGAAAAGGAATGTTCAACTCTGTGAGTTGAATGCACACATCGTAAAGAAGTTTCAAAGAATGCTTCTGTCTAGGTTTTATGTGAAGATATTTCCCTTTCCACCATAGGCCTCAAAGCGCTCCAAATGAACACTTGCAGATTCTACAAAAAGAGTGTTTCAAAGCTGCTCTTTCAAAAGAAGTGTTCAACTCTGTGAGTTGGATTCATACTTCACAAAGCAGTTTCACAGAACGTTTCTGTTTCGTTTTTATGGGAAGATATTCCCGTTTGCAACGAAAGCCTGAAAGGGCTCTAAGTATCCACTTGCAGATTCTGCCAAAACACACTTTCAAAACTGCTCTATCAAAAGGAAGGCTTATCTCTCCGAGTTGAATGCACACATCATAAAGAGGTTTCTGAGAATGCTTCTGCCTGGTTTATATGTGAAGATATTTCCTTTTCCACCATAGGCCTCAAAGCGCTCCAAACGAACACTTGCAGATTCTACAAAAAGAGTGTTTCAAAACTGCTCTTTCAAAGGAAGTGTTCAACTCTGTGAGTTGGATTCATACTACACAAAGCAGTTTCACAGAACTCTTCTGTTTAGTTTTTATGGGAAGATATTCCCGTTTCCAACGAAGGCCTGAAAGGGCTCCAAATATCCACTTGCAGATTCTGCAAAAACACAGGTTCAAAACTGCTCTATCAAAAGGAAGGCTTATCTCTCTGAGTTGAATGCACACATCATAAAGGGGTTTCTGAGAATGCTTCTGCCTTGTTTATATATGAAGATATTTCTTTTTCCACCATAGGCCTCAAAGCGCTCCAAATGAACACTTGCAAATTCTACAAAAAGAGTGTTTCATAACTGCTCTAGCAAAGGAAAGGTTCACCTCTGTGAGTTGAACACACACATCACAAAGCAGTTTGTGAGAATGCTTCGGTTTAGTTTTTATGGGAAGATATTCCCGCTTCTAACAAAGGCCTGAAAGAGCTCCAAATATCCACTTGCAGATGCTGCAAAAAGACTCTTTCCAAACTGCTCCATGAAAAAGAAGGTTCAACTCTGTGAGTTGAATGCACACATCATAAAGAAGTTTCAAAGAATGCTTCTGTCTAGGTTTTATGTGAAGATATTTCTTTTTCCACCATAGGCCTCAAAGCGCTCCAAATGAACACTTGCAGATTCTACAAAAAGAGTGTTTCATAACTGCTCTAGCAAAGGAAAGGTTCACCTCTGTGAGTTGAACACACACATCACAAAGCAGTTTGTGAGAATGCTTCTGTCCAGTTTTAATGGGAAGATATTCCCGCTTCTAACAAAGGCCTGAAAGAGCTCCAAATATCCACTTGCAGATGCTGCAAAAAGACTCTTTCCAAACTGCTCCATGAAAAGGAATGTTCAACTCTGTGAGTTGAATGCACACATCATAAAGAAGTTTCAAAGAATGCTTCTGTCTAGGTTTTATGTGAAGATATTTCCTTTTCCACCATAGGCCTCAAAGCGCTCCAAATGAACACTTGCAGATTCTACAAAAAGAGTGTTTCAAAGCTGCTCTTTCAAAAGAAGTGTTCAACTCTGTGAGTTGGATTCATACTTCACAAAGGAGTTTCACAGAACGCTTCTGTTTAGTTTTTATGGGAAGATATTCCCGTTTCCAACGAAGGCCTGAAAGGGCTCCAAATATACACTTGCAGATTCTGCAAAAACACAGTTGCAAAACTGCTCTATCAAAAGGAAGGCTTATCTCTCCGAGTTGAATGCACACATCATAAAGAGGTTTCTGAGAATGCTTCTGCCTGGATTATATGTGAAGATATTTCCTTTTCCACCATAGGCCTCAAAGCGCTCCAAACGAACACTTGCAGATTCTACAAAAAGAGTGTTTCAAAACTGCTCTTTGAAAGGAAGTGTTCAACTCTGTGAGTTGGATTCATACTACACAAAGCAGTTTCACAGAACTCTTCTGTTTAGTTTTTAATGGAAGATATTCCCGTTTCCAACGAAGGCCTGAAAGGGCTCCAAATATCCACTTGCAGATTCTGCAAAAACACAGTTTCAAAACTGCTCTATCAAAAGGAAGGCTTATCTCTCTGAGTTGAATGCACACATCATAAAGAGCTTTCTGAGAATGCTTCTGCCTTGTTTATATATGAAGATATTTCTTTTTCCACCATAGGCCTCAAATCGCTCCAAATGAACACTTGCAGATTCTACAAAAAGAGTGTTTCATAACTGCTCTAGCAAAGGAAAGGTTCACCTCTGTGAGTTGAACACACACATCACAAAGCAGTTTGTGAGAATGCTTCTGTCCAGTTTTTATGGGAAGATATTCCCGCTTCTAACAAAGGCCTGAAAGAGCTCCAAATATCCACTTGCAGATGCTGCAAAAAGACTCTTTCCAAACTGCTCCATGAAAAGGAAAGTTCAACTCTGTGAGTTGAATGCACACATCATAAAGAAGTTTCAAAGAATGCTTCTGTCTAGGTATTATGTGACGATATTTCCTTTTCCACCATAGGCCTCAAAGCGCTCCAAATGAACACATGTAGATTCTACAAAAAGAGTGTTTAAAAGCTGCGCTTTCAAAAGAAGTGTTCAACTCTGTGAGTTGGATTCATACTTCACAAAGCAGTTTCACAGAACGTTTCTGTTTCGTTTTTATCGGAAGATATTCCCGTTTGCAACGAAGGCCTGAAAGGGCTCTAAGTATCCACTTGCAGATTCTGCCAAAACACAGTTTCAAAACTGCTCTATCAAAAGGAAGGCTTATCTCTCCGAGTTGAATGCACACATCATAAAGAGGTTTCTGAGAATGCTTCTGCCTGGTTTATATGTGAAGATATTTCCTTTTCCACCATAGGCCTCAAAGCGCTCCAAACGAACACTTGCAGATTCTACAAAAAGAGTGTTTCAAAACTGCTCTTTCAAAAGAAGTGTTCAACTCTGTGAGTTGGATTCATACTACACAAAGCAGTTTCACAGAACTCTTCTGTTTAGTTTTTATGGGAAGATATTCCCGTTTCCAACGAAGGCCTGAAAGGGCTCCAAATATCCACTTGCAGATTCTGCAAAAACACAGTTTCAAAACTGCTCTATCAAAAGGAAGGCTTATCTCTCTGAGTTGAATGCACACATCATAAAGAGCTTTCTGAGAATGCTTCTGCCTTGTTTATATATGAAGATATTTCTTTTTCCACCATAGGCCTCAAATCGCTCCAAATGAACACTTGCAGATTCTACAAAAAGAGTGTTTCATAACTGCTCTAGCAAAGGAAAGGTTCACCTCTGTGAGTTGAACACACACATCACAAAGCAGTTTGTGAGAATGCTTCTGTCCAGTTTTTATGGGAAGATATTCCCGCTTCTAACAAAGGCCTGAAAGAGCTCCAAATATCCACTTGCAGATGCTGCAAAAAGACTCTTTCCAAACTGCTCCATGAAAAGGAAGGTTCAACTCTGTGAGTTGAATGCACACATCATAAAGAAGTTTCAAAGAATGCTTCTGTCTAGGTATTATGTGACGATATTTCCTTTTCCACCATAGGCCTCAAAGCGCTCCAAATGAACACATGTAGATTCTACAAAAAGAGTGTTTCAAAGCTGCTCTTTCAAAAGAAGTGTTCAACTCTGTGAGTTGGATTCATACTTCACAAAGCAGTTTCATAGAACGTTTCTGTTTCGTTTTTATCAGAAGATATTCCCGTTTGCAACGAAGGCCTGAAAGGGCTCCAAGTATCCACTTGCAGATTCTGCCAAAACACAGTTTCAAAACTGCTCTATCAAAAGGAAGGCTTATCTCTCCGAGTTGAATGCACACATCATAAAGAGGTTTCTGAGAATGCTTCTGCCTGGTTTATATGTGAAGATATTTCCTTTTCCACCATAGGCCTCAAAGCGCTCCAAACGAACACTTGCAGATTCTACAAAAAGAGTGTTTCAAAACTGCTCTTTCAAAAGAAGTGTTCAACTCTGTGAGTTGGATTCATACTACACAAAGCAGGTTCACAGCACTCTTCTGTTTAGTTTTTATGGGAAGATATTCCCGTTTCCAACGAAGGCCTGAAAGGGCTCCAAATATCCACTTGCAGATTCTGCAAAAACACAGGTTCAAAACTGCTCTATCAAAAGGAAGGCTTATCTCTCTGAGTTGAATGCACACATCATAAAGGGGTTTCTGAGAATGCTTCTGCCTTGTTTATATATGAAGATATTTCTTTTTCCACCATAGGCCTCAAAGCGCTCCAAATGAACACTTGCAAATTCTACAAAAAGAGTGTTTCATAACTGCTCTAGCAAAGGAAAGGTTCACCTCTGTGAGTTGAACACACACATCACAAAGCAGTTTGTGAGAATGCTTCGGTTTAGTTTTTATGGGAAGATATTCCCGCTTCTAACAAAGGCCTGAAAGAGCTCCAAATATCCACTTGCAGATGCTGCAAAAAGACTCTTTCCAAACTGCTCCATGAAAAAGAAGGTTCAACTCTGTGAGTTGAATGCACACATCATAAAGAAGTTTCAAAGAATGCTTCTGTCTAGGTTTTACGTGAAGATATTTCTTTTTCCACCATAGGCCTCAAAGCGCTCCAAATGAACACTTGCAGATTCTACAAAAAGAGTGTTTCATAACTGCTCTAGCAAAGGAAAGGTTCACCTCTGTGAGTTGAACACACACATCACAAAGCAGTTTGTGAGAATGCTTCTGTCCAGTTTTAATGGGAAGATATTCCCGCTTCTAACAAAGGCCTGAAAGAGCTCCAAATATCCACTTGCAGATGCTGCAAAAAGACTCTTTCCAAACTGCTCCATGAAAAGGAATGTTCAACTCTGTGAGTTGAATGCACACATCATAAAGAAGTTTCAAAGAATGCTTCTGTCTAGGTTTTATGTGAAGATATTTCCTTTTCCACCATAGGCCTCAAAGCGCTCCAAATGAACACTTGCAGATTCTACAAAAAGAGTGTTTCAAAGCTGCTCTTTCAAAAGAAGTGTTCAACTCTGTGAGTTGGATTCATACTTCACAAAGGAGTTTCACAGAACGCTTCTGTTTAGTTTTTATGGGAAGATATTCCCGTTTCCAACGAAGGCCTGAAAGGGCTGCAAATATACACTTGCAGATTTTGCAAAAACACAGTTGCAAAACTGCTCTATCAAAAGGAAGGCTTATCTCTCCGAGTTGAATGCACACATCATAAAGAGGTTTCTGAGAATGCTTCTGCCTGGATTATATTTGAAGATATTTCCTTTTCCACCATAGGCCTCAAAGCGCTCCAAACGAACACTTGCAGATTCTACAAAAAGAGTGTTTCAAAACTGCTCTTTGAAAGGAAGTGTTCAACTCTGTGAGTTGGATTCATACTACACAAGCAGTTTCACAGAACTCTTCTGTTTAGTTTTTAATGGAAGATATTCCCGTTTCCAACGAAGGCCTGAAAGGGCTCCAAATATCCACTTGCAGATTCTGCAAAAACACAGTTTCAAAACTGCTCTATCAAAAGGAAGGCTTATCTCTCTGAGTTGAATGCACACATCATAAAGAGCTTTCTGAGAATGCTTCTGCCTTGTTTATATATGAAGATATTTCTTTTTCCACCATAGGCCTCAAATCGCTCCAAATGAACACTTGCAGATTCTACAAAAAGAGTGTTTCATAACTGCTCTAGCAAAGGAAAGGTTCACCTCTGTGAGTTGAACACACACATCACAAAGCAGTTTGTGAGAATGCTTCTGTCCAGTTTTTATGGGAAGATATTCCCGCTTCTAACAAAGGCCTGAAAGAGCTCCAAATATCCACTTGCAGATGCTGCAAAAAGACTCTTTCCAAACTGCTCCATGAAAAGGAAGGTTCAACTCTGTGAGTTGAATGCACACATCATAAAGAAGTTTCAAAGAATGCTTCTGTCTAGGTATTATGTGACGATATTTCCTTTTCCACCATAGGCCTCAAAGCGCTCCAAATGAACACATGTAGATTCTACAAAAAGTGTGTTTCAAAGCTGCTCTTTCAAAAGAAGTGTTCAACTCTGTGAGTTGGATTCATACTTCACAAAGCAGTTTCACAGAACGTTTCTGTTTCGTTTTTATCAGAAGATATTCCCGTTTGCAACGAAGGCCTGAAAGGGCTCCAAGTATCCAGTTGCAGATTCTGCCAAAACACAGTTTCAAAACTGCTCTATCAAAAGGAAGGCTTATCTCTCCGAGTTGAATGCACACATCATAAAGAGGTTTCTGAGAATGCTTCTGCCTGGTTTATATGTGAAGATATTTCCTTTTCCACCATAGGCCTCAAAGCGCTCCAAACGAACACTTGCAGATTCTACAAAAAGAGTGTTTCAAAACTGCTCTTTCAAAAGAAGTGTTCAACTCTGTGAGTTGGATTCATACTACACAAAGCAGGTTCACAGAACTCTTCTGTTTAGTTGTTATGGGAAGATATTCCCGTTTCCAACGAAGGCTTGAAAGGGCTCCAAATATCCACTTGGAGATTCTGCAAAAACACAGGTTCAAAACTGCTCTATCAAAAGGAAGGCTTATCTCTCTGAGTTGAATGCACACATCATAAAGGGGTTTCTGAGAATGCTTCTGCCTTGTTTATATATGAAGATATTTCTTTTTCCACCATAGGCCTCAAAGCGCTCCAAATGAACACTTGCAGATTCTACAAAAAGTGTGTTTCATAACTGCTCTAGCAAAGGAAAGGTTCACCTCTGTGAGTTGAACACCCACATCACAAAGCAGTTTGTGAGAATGCTTCGGTTTAGTTTTTATGGGAAGATATTCCCGCTTCTAACAAAGGCCTGAAAGAGCCCCAAATATCCACTTGCAGATGCTGCAAAAAGACTCTTTCCAAACTGCTCCATGAAAAAGAAGGTTCAACTCTGTGAGTTGAATGCACACATCATAAAGAAGTTTCAAAGAATGCTTCTGTCTAGGTTTTATGTGAAGATATTTCTTTTTCCACCATAGGCCTCAAATCGCTCCAAATGAACACTTGCAGATTCTGCAAAAAGAGTGTTTCATAACTGCTCTAGCAAAGGAAAGGTTCACCTCTGTGAGTTGAACACACACATCACAAAGCAGTTTGTGAGAATGCTTCTGTCCAGTTTTAATGGGAAGATATTCCCGCTTCTAACAAAGGCCTGAAAGAGCTCCAAATATCCACTTGCAGATGCTGCAAAAAGACTCTTTCCAAACTGCTCCATGAAAAGGAATGTTCAACTCTGTGAGTTGAATGCACACATCGTAAAGAAGTTTCAAAGAATGCTTCTGTCTAGGTTTTATGTGAAGATATTTCCCTTTCCACCATAGGCCTCAAAGCGCTCCAAATGAACACTTGCAGATTCTACAAAAAGAGTGTTTCAAAGCTGCTCTTTCAAAAGAAGTGTTCAACTCTGTGAGTTGGATTCATACTTCACAAAGCAGTTTCACAGAACGTTTCTGTTTCGTTTTTATGGGAAAATATTCCCGTTTGCAACGAAAGCCTGAAAGGGCTCTAAGTATCCACTTGCAGATTCTGCCAAAACACACTTTCAAAACTGCTCTATCAAAAGGAAGGCTTATCTCTCCGAGTTGAATGCACACATCATAAAGAGGTTTCTGAGAATGCTTCTGCCTGGTTTATATGTGAAGATATTTCCTTTTCCACCATAGGCCTCAAAGCGCTCCAAACGAACACTTGCAGATTCTACAAAAAGAGTGTTTCAAAACTGCTCTTTCAAAGGAAGTGTTCAACTCTGTGAGTTGGATTCATACTACACAAAGCAGTTTCACAGAACTCTTCTGTTTAGTTTTTATGGGAAGATATTCCCGTTTCCAACGAAGGCCTGAAAGGGCTCCAAATATCCACTTGCAGATTCTGCAAAAACACAGGTTCAAAACTGCTCTATCAAAAGGAAGGCTTATCTCTCTGAGTTGAATGCACACATCATAAAGGGGTTTCTGAGAATGCTTCTGCCTTGTTTATATATGAAGATATTTCTTTTTCCACCATAGGCCTCAAAGCGCTCCAAATGAACACTTGCAAATTCTACAAAAAGAGTGTTTCATAACTGCTCTAGCAAAGGAAAGGTTCACCTCTGTGAGTTGAACACACACATCACAAAGCAGTTTGTGAGAATGCTTCGGTTTAGTTTTTATGGGAAGATATTCCCGCTTCTAACAAAGGCCTGAAAGAGCTCCAAATATCCACTTGCAGATGCTGCAAAAAGACTCTTTCCAAACTGCTCCATGAAAAAGAAGGTTCAACTCTGTGAGTTGAATGCACACATCATAAAGAAGTTTCAAAGAATGCTTCTGTCTAGGTTTTATGTGAAGATATTTCTTTTTCCACCATAGGCCTCAAAGCGCTCCAAATGAACACTTGCAGATTCTACAAAAAGAGTGTTTCATAACTGCTCTAGCAAAGGAAAGGTTCACCTCTGTGAGTTGAACACACACATCACAAAGCAGTTTGTGAGAATGCTTCTGTCCAGTTTTAATGGGAAGATATTCCCGCTTCTAACAAAGGCCTGAAAGAGCTCCAAATATCCACTTGCAGATGCTGCAAAAAGACTCTTTCCAAACTGCTCCATGAAAAGGAATGTTCAACTCTGTGAGTTGAATGCACACATCATAAAGAAGTTTCAAAGAATGCTTCTGTCTAGGTTTTATGTGAAGATATTTCCTTTTCCACCATAGGCCTCAAAGCGCTCCAAATGAACACTTGCAGATTCTACAAAAAGAGTGTTTCAAAGCTGCTCTTTCAAAAGAAGTGTTCAACTCTGTGAGTTGGATTCATACTTCACAAAGGAGTTTCACAGAACGCTTCTGTTTAGTTTTTATGGGAAGATATTCCCGTTTCCAACGAAGGCCTGAAAGGGCTCCAAATATACACTTGCAGATTCTGCAAAAACACAGTTGCAAAACTGCTCTATCAAAAGGAAGGCTTATCTCTCCGAGTTGAATGCACACATCATAAAGAGGTTTCTGAGAATGCTTCTGCCTGGATTATATGTGAAGATATTTCCTTTTCCACCATAGGCCTCAAAGCGCTCCAAACGAACACTTGCAGATTCTACAAAAAGAGTGTTTCAAAACTGCTCTTTGAAAGGAAGTGTTCAACTCTGTGAGTTGGATTCATACTACACAAAGCAGTTTCACAGAACTCTTCTGTTTAGTTTTTAATGGAAGATATTCCCGTTTCCAACGAAGGCCTGAAAGGGCTCCAAATATCCACTTGCAGATTCTGCAAAAACACAGTTTCAAAACTGCTCTATCAAAAGGAAGGCTTATCTCTCTGAGTTGAATGCACACATCATAAAGAGCTTTCTGAGAATGCTTCTGCCTTGTTTATATATGAAGATATTTCTTTTTCCACCATAGGCCTCAAATCGCTCCAAATGAACACTTGCAGATTCTACAAAAAGAGTGTTTCATAACTGCTCTAGCAAAGGAAAGGTTCACCTCTGTGAGTTGAACACACACATCACAAAGCAGTTTGTGAGAATGCTTCTGTCCAGTTTTTATGGGAAGATATTCCCGCTTCTAACAAAGGCCTGAAAGAGCTCCAAATATCCACTTGCAGATGCTGCAAAAAGACTCTTTCCAAACTGCTCCATGAAAAGGAAGGTTCAACTCTGTGAGTTGAATGCACACATCATAAAGAAGTTTCAAAGAATGCTTCTGTCTAGGTATTATGTGACGATATTTCCTTTTCCACCATAGGCCTCAAAGCGCTCCAAATGAACACATGTAGATTCTACAAAAAGTGTGTTTCAAAGCTGCTCTTTCAAAAGAAGTGTTCAACTCTGTGAGTTGGATTCATACTTCACAAAGCAGTTTCACAGAACGTTTCTGTTTCGTTTTTATCAGAAGATATTCCCGTTTGCAACGAAGGCCTGAAAGGGCTCCAAGTATCCACTTGCAGATTCTGCCAAAACACAGTTTCAAAACTGCTCTATCAAAAGGAAGGCTTATCTCTCCGAGTTGAATGCACACATCATAAAGAGGTTTCTGAGAATGCTTCTGCCTGGTTTATATGTGAAGATATTTCCTTTTCCACCATAGGCCTCAAAGCGCTCCAAACGAACACTTGCAGATTCTACAAAAAGAGTGTTTCAAAACTGCTCTTTCAAAAGAAGTGTTCAACTCTGTGAGTTGGATTCATACTACACAAAGCAGGTTCACAGAACTCTTCTGTTTAGTTTTTATGGGAAGATATTCCCGTTTCCAACGAAGGCTTGAAAGGGCTCCAAATATCCACTTGGAGATTCTGCAAAAACACAGGTTCAAAACTGCTCTATCAAAAGGAAGGCTTATCTCTCTGAGTTGAATGCACACATCATAAAGGGGTTTCTGAGAATGCTTCTGCCTTGTTTATATATGAAGATATTTCTTTTTCCACCATAGGCCTCAAAGCGCTCCAAATGAACACTTGCAGATTCTACAAAAAGAGTGTTTCATAACTGCTCTAGCAAAGGAAAGGTTCACCTCTGTGAGTTGAACACACACATCACAAAGCAGTTTGTGAGAATGCTTCGGTTTAGTTTTTATGGGAAGATATTCCCGCTTCTAACAAAGGCCTGAAAGAGCTCCAAATATCCACTTGCAGATGCTGCAAAAAGACTCTTTCCAAACTGCTCCATGAAAAAGAAGGTTCAACTCTGTGAGTTGAATGCACACATCATAAAGAAGTTTCAAAGAATGCTTCTGTCTAGGTTTTATGTGAAGATATTTCTTTTTCCACCATAGGCCTCAAATCGCTCCAAATGAACACTTGCAGATTCTACAAAAAGAGTGTTTCATAACTGTTCTAGCAAAGGAAAGGTTCACCTCTGTGAGTTGAACACACACATCACAAAGCAGTTTGTGAGAATGCTTCTGTCCAGTTTTAATGGGAAGATATTCCCGCTTCTAACAAAGGCCTGAAAGAGCTCCAAATATCCACTTGCAGATGCTGCAAAAAGACTCTTTCCAAACTGCTCCATGAAAAGGAATGTTCAACTCTGTGAGTTGAATGCACACATCGTAAAGAAGTTTCAAAGAATGCTTCTGTCTAGGTTTTATGTGAAGATATTTCCCTTTCCACCATAGGCCTCAAAGCGCTCCAAATGAACACTTGCAGATTCTACAAAAAGAGTGTTTCAAAGCTGCTCTTTCAAAAGAAGTGTTCAACTCTGTGAGTTGGATTCATACTTCACAAAGCAGTTTCACAGAACGTTTCTGTTTCGTTTTTATGGGAAGATATTCCCGTTTGCAACGAAAGCCTGAAAGGGCTCTAAGTATCCACTTGCAGATTCTGCCAAAACACACTTTCAAAACTGCTCTATCAAAAGGAAGGCTTATCTCTCCGAGTTGAATGCACACATCATAAAGAGGTTTCTGAGAATGCTTCTGCCTGGTTTATATGTGAAGATATTTCCTTTTCCACCATAGGCCTCAAAGCGCTCCAAACGAACACTTGCAGATTCTACAAAAAGAGTGTTTCAAAACTGCTCTTTCAAAGGAAGTGTTCAACTCTGTGAGTTGGCTTCATACTACACAAAGCAGTTTCACAGAACTCTTCTGTTTAGTTTTTATGGGAAGATATTCCCGTTTCCAACGAAGGCCTGAAAGGGCTCCAAATATCCACTTGCAGATTCTGCAAAAACACAGGTTCAAAACTGCTCTATCAAAAGGAAGGCTTATCTCTCTGAGTTGAATGCACACATCATAAAGGGGTTTCTGAGAATGCTTCTGCCTTGTTTATATATGAAGATATTTCTTTTTCCACCATAGGCCTCAAAGCGCTCCAAATGAACACTTGCAAATTCTACAAAAAGAGTGTTTCATAACTGCTCTAGCAAAGGAAAGGTTCACCTCTGTGAGTTGAACACACACATCACAAAGCAGTTTGTGAGAATGCTTCGGTTTAGTTTTTATGGGAAGATATTCCCGCTTCTAACAAAGGCCTGAAAGAGCTCCAAATATCCACTTGCAGATGCTGCAAAAAGACTCTTCCCAAACTGCTCCATGAAAAAGAAGGTTCAACTCTGTGAGTTGAATGCACACATCATAAAGAAGTTTCAAAGAATGCTTCTGTCTAGGTTTTATGTGAAGATATTTCTTTTTCCACCATAGGCCTCAAAGCGCTCCAAATGAACACTTGCAGATTCTACAAAAAGAGTGTTTCATAACTGCTCTAGCAAAGGAAAGGTTCACCTCTGTGAGTTGAACACACACATCACAAAGCAGTTTGTGAGAATGCTTCTGTCCAGTTTTAATGGGAAGATATTCCCGCTTCTAACAAAGGCCTGAAAGAGCTCCAAATATCCACTTGCAGATGCTGCAAAAAGACTCTTTCCAAACTGCTCCATGAAAAGGAATGTTCAACTCTGTGAGTTGAATGCACACATCATAAAGAAGTTTCAAAGAATGCTTCTGTCTAGGTTTTATGTGAAGATATTTCCTTTTCCACCATAGGCCTCAAAGCGCTCCAAATGAACACTTGCAGATTCTACAAAAAGAGTGTTTCAAAGCTGCTCTTTCAAAAGAAGTGTTCAACTCTGTGAGTTGGATTCATACTTCACAAAGGAGTTTCACAGAACGCTTCTGTTTAGTTTTTATGGGAAGATATTCCCGTTTCCAACGAAGGCCTGAAAGGGCTCCAAATATACACTTGCAGATTCTGCAAAAACACAGTTGCAAAACTGCTCTATCAAAAGGAAGGCTTATCTCTCCGAGTTGAATGCACACATCATAAAGAGGTTTCTGAGAATGCTTCTGCCTGGATTATATGTGAAGATATTTCCTTTTCCACCATAGGCCTCAAAGCGCTCCAAACGAACACTTGCAGATTCTACAAAAAGAGTGTTTCAAAACTGCTCTTTGAAAGGAAGTGTTCAACTCTGTGAGTTGGATTCATACTACACAAAGCAGTTTCACAGAACTCTTCTGTTTAGTTTTTAATGGAAGATATTCCCGTTTCCAACGAAGGCCTGAAAGGGCTCCAAATATCCACTTGCAGATTCTGCAAAAACACAGTTTCAAAACTGCTCTATCAAAAGGAAGGCTTATCTCTCTGAGTTGAATGCACACATCATAAAGAGCTTTCTGAGAATGCTTCTGCCTTGTTTATATATGAAGATATTTCTTTTTCCACCATAGGCCTCAAATCGCTCCAAATGAACACTTGCAGATTCTACAAAAAGAGTGTTTCATAACTGCTCTAGCAAAGGAAAGGTTCACCTCTGTGAGTTGAACACACACATCACAAAGCAGTTTGTGAGAATGCTTCTGTCCAGTTTTTATGGGAAGATATTCCCGCTTCTAACAAAGGCCTGAAAGAGCTCCAAATATCCACTTGCAGATGCTGCAAAAAGACTCTTTCCAAACTGCTCCATGAAAAGGAAAGTTCAACTCTGTGAGTTGAATGCACACATCATAAAGAAGTTTCAAAGAATGCTTCTGTCTAGGTATTATGTGACGATATTTCCTTTTCCACCATAGGCCTCAAAGCGCTCCAAATGAACACATGTAGATTCTACAAAAAGAGTGTTTAAAAGCTGCGCTTTCAAAAGAAGTGTTCAACTATGTGAGTTGGATTCATACTTCACAAAGCAGTTTCACAGAACGTTTCTGTTTCGTTTTTATCGGAAGATATTCCCGTTTGCAACGAAGGCCTGAAAGGGCTCTAAGTATCCACTTGCAGATTCTGCCAAAACACAGTTTCAAAACTGCTCTATCAAAAGGAAGGCTTATCTCTCCGAGTTGAATGCACACATCATAAAGAGGTTTCTGAGAATGCTTCTGCCTGGTTTATATGTGAAGATATTTCCTTTTCCACCATAGGCCTCAAAGCGCTCCAAACGAACACTTGCAGATTCTACAAAAAGAGTGTTTCAAAACTGCTCTTTCAAAAGAAGTGTTCAACTCTGTGAGTTGGATTCATACTACACAAAGCAGTTTCACAGAACTCTTCTGTTTAGTTTTTATGGGAAGATATTCCCGTTTCCAACGAAGGCCTGAAAGGGCTCCAAATATCCACTTGCAGATTCTGCAAAAACACAGTTTCAAAACTGCTCTATCAAAAGGAAGGCTTATCTCTCTGAGTTGAATGCACACATCATAAAGAGCTTTCTGAGAATGCTTCTGCCTTGTTTATATATGAAGATATTTCTTTTTCCACCATAGGCCTCAAATCGCTCCAAATGAACACTTGCAGATTCTACAAAAAGAGTGTTTCATAACTGCTCTAGCAAAGGAAAGGTTCACCTCTGTGAGTTGAACACACACATCACAAAGCAGTTTGTGAGAATGCTTCTGTCCAGTTTTTATGGGAAGATATTCCCGCTTCTAACAAAGGCCTGAAAGAGCTCCAAATATCCACTTGCAGATGCTGCAAAAAGACTCTTTCCAAACTGCTCCATGAAAAGGAAGGTTCAACTCTGTGAGTTGAATGCACACATCATAAAGAAGTTTCAAAGAATGCTTCTGTCTAGGTATTATGTGACGATATTTCCTTTTCCACCATAGGCCTCAAAGCGCTCCAAATGAACACATGTAGATTCTACAAAAAGAGTGTTTCAAAGCTGCTCTTTCAAAAGAAGTGTTCAACTCTGTGAGTTGGATTCATACTTCACAAAGCAGTTTCATAGAACGTTTCTGTTTCGTTTTTATCAGAAGATATTCCCGTTTGCAACGAAGGCCTGAAAGGGCTCCAAGTATCCACTTGCAGATTCTGCCAAAACACAGTTTCAAAACTGCTCTATCAAAAGGAAGGCTTATCTCTCCGAGTTGAATGCACACATCATAAAGAGGTTTCTGAGAATGCTTCTGCCTGGTTTATATGTGAAGATATTTCCTTTTCCACCATAGGCCTCAAAGCGCTCCAAACGAACACTTGCAGATTCTACAAAAAGAGTGTTTCAAAACTGCTCTTTCAAAAGAAGTGTTCAACTCTGTGAGTTGGATTCATACTACACAAAGCAGGTTCACAGCACTCTTCTGTTTAGTTTTTATGGGAAGATATTCCCGTTTCCAACGAAGGCCTGAAAGGGCTCCAAATATCCACTTGCAGATTCTGCAAAAACACAGGTTCAAAACTGCTCTATCAAAAGGAAGGCTTATCTCTCTGAGTTGAATGCACACATCATAAAGGGGTTTCTGAGAATGCTTCTGCCTTGTTTATATATGAAGATATTTCTTTTTCCACCATAGGCCTCAAAGCGCTCCAAATGAACACTTGCAAATTCTACAAAAAGAGTGTTTCATAACTGCTCTAGCAAAGGAAAGGTTCACCTCTGTGAGTTGAACACACACATCACAAAGCAGTTTGTGAGAATGCTTCGGTTTAGTTTTTATGGGAAGATATTCCCGCTTCTAACAAAGGCCTGAAAGAGCTCCAAATATCCACTTGCAGATGCTGCAAAAAGACTCTTTCCAAACTGCTCCATGAAAAAGAAGGTTCAACTCTGTGAGTTGAATGCACACATCATAAAGAAGTTTCAAAGAATGCTTCTGTCTAGGTTTTACGTGAAGATATTTCTTTTTCCACCATAGGCCTCAAAGCGCTCCAAATGAACACTTGCAGATTCTACAAAAAGAGTGTTTCATAACTGCTCTAGCAAAGGAAAGGTTCACCTCTGTGAGTTGAACACACACATCACAAAGCAGTTTGTGAGAATGCTTCTGTCCAGTTTTAATGGGAAGATATTCCCGCTTCTAACAAAGGCCTGAAAGAGCTCCAAATATCCACTTGCAGATGCTGCAAAAAGACTCTTTCCAAACTGCTCCATGAAAAGGAATGTTCAACTCTGTGAGTTGAATGCACACATCATAAAGAAGTTTCAAAGAATGCTTCTGTCTAGGTTTTATGTGAAGATATTTCCTTTTCCACCATAGGCCTCAAAGCGCTCCAAATGAACACTTGCAGATTCTACAAAAAGAGTGTTTCAAAGCTGCTCTTTCAAAAGAAGTGTTCAACTCTGTGAGTTGGATTCATACTTCACAAAGGAGTTTCACAGAACGCTTCTGTTTAGTTTTTATGGGAAGATATTCCCGTTTCCAACGAAGGCCTGAAAGGGCTCCAAATATACACTTGCAGATTCTGCAAAAACACAGTTGCAAAACTGCTCTATCAAAAGGAAGGCTTATCTCTCCGAGTTGAATGCACACATCATAAAGAGGTTTCTGAGAATGCTTCTGCCTGGATTATATGTGAAGATATTTCCTTTTCCACCATAGGCCTCAAAGCGCTCCAAACGAACACTTGCAGATTCTACAAAAAGAGTGTTTCAAAACTGCTCTTTGAAAGGAAGTGTTCAACTCTGTGAGTTGGATTCATACTACACAAAGCAGTTTCACAGAACTCTTCTGTTTAGTTTTTAATGGAAGATATTCCCGTTTCCAACGAAGGCCTGAAAGGGCTCCAAATATCCACTTGCAGATTCTGCAAAAACACAGTTTCAAAACTGCTCTATCAAAAGGAAGGCTTATCTCTCTGAGTTGAATGCACACATCATAAAGAGCTTTCTGAGAATGCTTCTGCCTTGTTTATATATGAAGATATTTCTTTTTCCACCATAGGCCTCAAATCGCTCCAAATGAACACTTGCAGATTCTACAAAAAGAGTGTTTCATAACTGCTCTAGCAAAGGAAAGGTTCACCTCTGTGAGTTGAACACACACATCACAAAGCAGTTTGTGAGAATGCTTCTGTCCAGTTTTTATGGGAAGATATTCCCGCTTCTAACAAAGGCCTGAAAGAGCTCCAAATATCCACTTGCAGATGCTGCAAAAAGACTCTTTCCAAACTGCTCCATGAAAAGGAAGGTTCAACTCTGTGAGTTGAATGCACACATCATAAAGAAGTTTCAAAGAATGCTTCTGTCTAGGTATTATGTGACGATATTTCCTTTTCCACCATAGGCCTCAAAGCGCTCCAAATGAACACATGTAGATTCTACAAAAAGTGTGTTTCAAAGCTGCTCTTTCAAAAGAAGTGTTCAACTCTGTGAGTTGGATTCATACTTCACAAAGCAGTTTCACAAAACGTTTCTGTTTCGTTTTTATCAGAAGATATTCCCGTTTGCAACGAAGGCCTGAAAGGGCTCCAAGTATCCACTTGCAGATTCTGCCAAAACACAGTTTCAAAACTGCTCTATCAAAAGGAAGGCTTATCTCTCCGAGTTGAATGCACACATCATAAAGAGGTTTCTGAGAATGCTTCTGCCTGGTTTATATGTGAAGATATTTCCTTTTCCACCATAGGCCTCAAAGCGCTCCAAACGAACACTTGCAGATTCTACAAAAAGAGTGTTTCAAAACTGCTCTTTCAAAAGAAGTGTTCAACTCTGTGAGTTGGATTCATACTACACAAAGCAGGTTCACAGAACTCTTCTGTTTAGTTTTTATGGGAAGATATTCCCGTTTCCAACGAAGGCTTGAAAGGGCTCCAAATATCCACTTGGAAATTCTGCAAAAACACAGGTTCAAAACTGCTCTATCAAAAGGAAGGCTTATCTCTCTGAGTTGAATGCACACATCATAAAGGGGTTTCTGAGAATGCTTCTGCCTTGTTTATATATGAAGATATTTCTTTTTCCACCATAGGCCTCAAAGCGCTCCAAATGAACACTTGCAGATTCTACAAAAAGAGTGTTTCATAACTGCTCTAGCAAAGGAAAGGTTCACCTCTGTGAGTTGAACACACACATCACAAAGCAGTTTGTGAGAATGCTTCGGTTTAGTTTTTATGGGAAGATATTCCCGCTTCTAACAAAGGCCTGAAAGAGCTCCAAATATCCACTTGCAGATGCTGCAAAAAGACTCTTTCCAAACTGCTCCATGAAAAAGAAGGTTCAACTCTGTGAGTTGAATGCACACATCATAAAGAAGTTTCAAAGAATGCTTCTGTCTAGGTTTTATGTGAAGATATTTCTTTTTCCACCATAGGCCTCAAATCGCTCCAAATGAACACTTGCAGATTCTACAAAAAGAGTGTTTCATAACTGTTCTAGCAAAGGAAAGGTTCACCTCTGTGAGTTGAACACACACATCACAAAGCAGTTTGTGAGAATGCTTCTGTCCAGTTTTAATGGGAAGATATTCCCGCTTCTAACAAAGGCCTGAAAGAGCTCCAAATATCCACTTGCAGATGCTGCAAAAAGACTCTTTCCAAACTGCTCCATGAAAAGGAATGTTCAACTCTGTGAGTTGAATGCACACATCGTAAAGAAGTTTCAAAGAATGCTTCTGTCTAGGTTTTATGTGAAGATATTTCCCTTTCCACCATAGGCCTCAAAGCGCTCCAAATGAACACTTGCAGATTCTACAAAAAGAGTGTTTCAAAGCTGCTCTTTCAAAAGAAGTGTTCAACTCTGTGAGTTGGATTCATACTTCACAAAGCAGTTTCACAGAACGTTTCTGTTTCGTTTTTATGGGAAGATATTCCCGTTTGCAACGAAAGCCTGAAAGGGCTCTAAGTATCCACTTGCAGATTCTGCCAAAACACACTTTCAAAACTGCTCTATCAAAAGGAAGGCTTATCTCTCCGAGTTGAATGCACACATCATAAAGAGGTTTCTGAGAATGCTTCTGCCTGGTTTATATGTGAAGATATTTCCTTTTCCACCATAGGCCTCAAAGCGCTCCAAACGAACACTTGCAGATTCTACAAAAAGAGTGTTTCAAAACTGCTCTTTCAAAGGAAGTGTTCAACTCTGTGAGTTGGCTTCATACTACACAAAGCAGTTTCACAGAACTCTTCTGTTTAGTTTTTATGGGAAGATATTCCCGTTTCCAACGAAGGCCTGAAAGGGCTCCAAATATCCACTTGCAGATTCTGCAAAAACACAGGTTCAAAACTGCTCTATCAAAAGGAAGGCTTATCTCTCTGAGTTGAATGCACACATCATAAAGGGGTTTCTGAGAATGCTTCTGCCTTGTTTATATATGAAGATATTTCTTTTTCCACCATAGGCCTCAAAGCGCTCCAAATGAACACTTGCAAATTCTACAAAAAGAGTGTTTCATAACTGCTCTAGCAAAGGAAAGGTTCACCTCTGTGAGTTGAACACACACATCACAAAGCAGTTTGTGAGAATGCTTCGGTTTAGTTTTTATGGGAAGATATTCCCGCTTCTAACAAAGGCCTGAAAGAGCTCCAAATATCCACTTGCAGATGCTGCAAAAAGACTCTTCCCAAACTGCTCCATGAAAAAGAAGGTTCAACTCTGTGAGTTGAATGCACACATCATAAAGAAGTTTCAAAGAATGCTTCTGTCTAGGTTTTATGTGAAGATATTTCTTTTTCCACCATAGGCCTCAAAGCGCTCCAAATGAACACTTGCAGATTCTACAAAAAGAGTGTTTCATAACTGCTCTAGCAAAGGAAAGGTTCACCTCTGTGAGTTGAACACACACATCACAAAGCAGTTTGTGAGAATGCTTCTGTCCAGTTTTAATGGGAAGATATTCCCGCTTCTAACAAAGGCCTGAAAGAGCTCCAAATATCCACTTGCAGATGCTGCAAAAAGACTCTTTCCAAACTGCTCCATGAAAAGGAATGTTCAACTCTGTGAGTTGAATGCACACATCATAAAGAAGTTTCAAAGAATGCTTCTGTCTAGGTTTTATGTGAAGATATTTCCTTTTCCACCATAGGCCTCAAAGCGCTCCAAATGAACACTTGCAGATTCTACAAAAAGAGTGTTTCAAAGCTGCTCTTTCAAAAGAAGTGTTCAACTCTGTGAGTTGGATTCATACTTCACAAAGGAGTTTCACAGAACGCTTCTGTTTAGTTTTTATGGGAAGATATTCCCGTTTCCAACGAAGGCCTGAAAGGGCTCCAAATATACACTTGCAGATTCTGCAAAAACACAGTTGCAAAACTGCTCTATCAAAAGGAAGGCTTATCTCTCCGAGTTGAATGCACACATCATAAAGAGGTTTCTGAGAATGCTTCTGCCTGGATTATATGTGAAGATATTTCCTTTTCCACCATAGGCCTCAAAGCGCTCCAAACGAACACTTGCAGATTCTACAAAAAGAGTGTTTCAAAACTGCTCTTTGAAAGGAAGTGTTCAACTCTGTGAGTTGGATTCATACTACACAAAGCAGTTTCACAGAACTCTTCTGTTTAGTTTTTAATGGAAGATATTCCCGTTTCCAACGAAGGCCTGAAAGGGCTCCAAATATCCACTTGCAGATTCTGCAAAAACACAGTTTCAAAACTGCTCTATCAAAAGGAAGGCTTATCTCTCTGAGTTGAATGCACACATCATAAAGAGCTTTCTGAGAATGCTTCTGCCTTGTTTATATATGAAGATATTTCTTTTTCCACCATAGGCCTCAAATCGCTCCAAATGAACACTTGCAGATTCTACAAAAAGAGTGTTTCATAACTGCTCTAGCAAAGGAAAGGTTCACCTCTGTGAGTTGAACACACACATCACAAAGCAGTTTGTGAGAATGCTTCTGTCCAGTTTTTATGGGAAGATATTCCCGCTTCTAACAAAGGCCTGAAAGAGCTCCAAATATCCACTTGCAGATGCTGCAAAAAGACTCTTTCCAAACTGCTCCATGAAAAGGAAAGTTCAACTCTGTGAGTTGAATGCACACATCATAAAGAAGTTTCAAAGAATGCTTCTGTCTAGGTATTATGTGACGATATTTCCTTTTCCACCATAGGCCTCAAAGCGCTCCAAATGAACACATGTAGATTCTACAAAAAGAGTGTTTAAAAGCTGCGCTTTCAAAAGAAGTGTTCAACTATGTGAGTTGGATTCATACTTCACAAAGCAGTTTCACAGAACGTTTCTGTTTCGTTTTTATCGGAAGATATTCCCGTTTGCAACGAAGGCCTGAAAGGGCTCTAAGTATCCACTTGCAGATTCTGCCAAAACACAGTTTCAAAACTGCTCTATCAAAAGGAAGGCTTATCTCTCCGAGTTGAATGCACACATCATAAAGAGGTTTCTGAGAATGCTTCTGCCTGGTTTATATGTGAAGATATTTCCTTTTCCACCATAGGCCTCAAAGCGCTCCAAACGAACACTTGCAGATTCTACAAAAAGAGTGTTTCAAAACTGCTCTTTCAAAAGAAGTGTTCAACTCTGTGAGTTGGATTCATACTACACAAAGCAGTTTCACAGAACTCTTCTGTTTAGTTTTTATGGGAAGATATTCCCGTTTCCAACGAAGGCCTGAAAGGGCTCCAAATATCCACTTGCAGATTCTGCAAAAACACAGTTTCAAAACTGCTCTATCAAAAGGAAGGCTTATCTCTCTGAGTTGAATGCACACATCATAAAGAGCTTTCTGAGAATGCTTCTGCCTTGTTTATATATGAAGATATTTCTTTTTCCACCATAGGCCTCAAATCGCTCCAAATGAACACTTGCAGATTCTACAAAAAGAGTGTTTCATAACTGCTCTAGCAAAGGAAAGGTTCACCTCTGTGAGTTGAACACACACATCACAAAGCAGTTTGTGAGAATGCTTCTGTCCAGTTTTTATGGGAAGATATTCCCGCTTCTAACAAAGGCCTGAAAGAGCTCCAAATATCCACTTGCAGATGCTGCAAAAAGACTCTTTCCAAACTGCTCCATGAAAAGGAAGGTTCAACTCTGTGAGTTGAATGCACACATCATAAAGAAGTTTCAAAGAATGCTTCTGTCTAGGTATTATGTGACGATATTTCCTTTTCCACCATAGGCCTCAAAGCGCTCCAAATGAACACATGTAGATTCTACAAAAAGAGTGTTTCAAAGCTGCTCTTTCAAAAGAAGTGTTCAACTCTGTGAGTTGGATTCATACTTCACAAAGCAGTTTCATAGAACGTTTCTGTTTCGTTTTTATCAGAAGATATTCCCGTTTGCAACGAAGGCCTGAAAGGGCTCCAAGTATCCACTTGCAGATTCTGCCAAAACACAGTTTCAAAACTGCTCTATCAAAAGGAAGGCTTATCTCTCCGAGTTGAATGCACACATCATAAAGAGGTTTCTGAGAATGCTTCTGCCTGGTTTATATGTGAAGATATTTCCTTTTCCACCATAGGCCTCAAAGCGCTCCAAACGAACACTTGCAGATTCTACAAAAAGAGTGTTTCAAAACTGCTCTTTCAAAAGAAGTGTTCAACTCTGTGAGTTGGATTCATACTACACAAAGCAGGTTCACAGCACTCTTCTGTTTAGTTTTTATGGGAAGATATTCCCGTTTCCAACGAAGGCCTGAAAGGGCTCCAAATATCCACTTGCAGATTCTGCAAAAACACAGGTTCAAAACTGCTCTATCAAAAGGAAGGCTTATCTCTCTGAGTTGAATGCACACATCATAAAGGGGTTTCTGAGAATGCTTCTGCCTTGTTTATATATGAAGATATTTCTTTTTCCACCATAGGCCTCAAAGCGCTCCAAATGAACACTTGCAAATTCTACAAAAAGAGTGTTTCATAACTGCTCTAGCAAAGGAAAGGTTCACCTCTGTGAGTTGAACACACACATCACAAAGCAGTTTGTGAGAATGCTTCGGTTTAGTTTTTATGGGAAGATATTCCCGCTTCTAACAAAGGCCTGAAAGAGCTCCAAATATCCACTTGCAGATGCTGCAAAAAGACTCTTTCCAAACTGCTCCATGAAAAAGAAGGTTCAACTCTGTGAGTTGAATGCACACATCATAAAGAAGTTTCAAAGAATGCTTCTGTCTAGGTTTTACGTGAAGATATTTCTTTTTCCACCATAGGCCTCAAAGCGCTCCAAATGAACACTTGCAGATTCTACAAAAAGAGTGTTTCATAACTGCTCTAGCAAAGGAAAGGTTCACCTCTGTGAGTTGAACACACACATCACAAAGCAGTTTGTGAGAATGCTTCTGTCCAGTTTTAATGGGAAGATATTCCCGCTTCTAACAAAGGCCTGAAAGAGCTCCAAATATCCACTTGCAGATGCTGCAAAAAGACTCTTTCCAAACTGCTCCATGAAAAGGAATGTTCAACTCTGTGAGTTGAATGCACACATCATAAAGAAGTTTCAAAGAATGCTTCTGTCTAGGTTTTATGTGAAGATATTTCCTTTTCCACCATAGGCCTCAAAGCGCTCCAAATGAACACTTGCAGATTCTACAAAAAGAGTGTTTCAAAGCTGCTCTTTCAAAAGAAGTGTTCAACTCTGTGAGTTGGATTCATACTTCACAAAGGAGTTTCACAGAACGCTTCTGTTTAGTTTTTATGGGAAGATATTCCCGTTTCCAACGAAGGCCTGAAAGGGCTCCAAATATACACTTGCAGATTCTGCAAAAACACAGTTGCAAAACTGCTCTATCAAAAGGAAGGCTTATCTCTCCGAGTTGAATGCACACATCATAAAGAGGTTTCTGAGAATGCTTCTGCCTGGATTATATTTGAAGATATTTCCTTTTCCACCATAGGCCTCAAAGCGCTCCAAACGAACACTTGCAGATTCTACAAAAAGAGTGTTTCAAAACTGCTCTTTGAAAGGAAGTGTTCAACTCTGTGAGTTGGATTCATACTACACAAAGCAGTTTCACAGAACTCTTCTGTTTAGTTTTTAATGGAAGATATTCCCGTTTCCAACGAAGGCCTGAAAGGGCTCCAAATATCCACTTGCAGATTCTGCAAAAACACAGTTTCAAAACTGCTCTATCAAAAGGAAGGCTTATCTCTCTGAGTTGAATGCACACATCATAAAGAGCTTTCTGAGAATGCTTCTGCCTTGTTTATATATGAAGATATTTCTTTTTCCACCATAGGCCTCAAATCGCTCCAAATGAACACTTGCAGATTCTACAAAAAGAGTGTTTCATAACTGCTCTAGCAAAGGAAAGGTTCACCTCTGTGAGTTGAACACACACATCACAAAGCAGTTTGTGAGAATGCTTCTGTCCAGTTTTTATGGGAAGATATTCCCGCTTCTAACAAAGGCCTGAAAGAGCTCCAAATATCCACTTGCAGATGCTGCAAAAAGACTCTTTCCAAACTGCTCCATGAAAAGGAAGGTTCAACTCTGTGAGTTGAATGCACACATCATAAAGAAGTTTCAAAGAATGCTTCTGTCTAGGTATTATGTGACGATATTTCCTTTTCCACCATAGGCCTCAAAGCGCTCCAAATGAACACATGTAGATTCTACAAAAAGAGTGTTTCAAAGCTGCTCTTTCAAAAGAAGTGTTCAACTCTGTGAGTTGGATTCATACTTCACAAAGCAGTTTCACAGAACGTTTCTGTTTCGTTTTTATCAGAAGATATTCCCGTTTGCAACGAAGGCCTGAAAGGGCTCCAAGTATCCACTTGCAGATTCTGCCAAAACACAGTTTCAAAACTGCTCTATCAAAAGGAAGGCTTATCTCTCCGAGTTGAATGCACACATCATAAAGAGGTTTCTGAGAATGCTTCTGCCTGGTTTATATGTGAAGATATTTCCTTTTCCACCATAGGCCTCAAAGCGCTCCAAACGAACACTTGCAGATTCTACAAAAAGAGTGTTTCAAAACTGCTCTTTCAAAAGAAGTGTTCAACTCTGTGAGTTGGATTCATACTACACAAAGCAGGTTCACAGAACTCTTCTGTTTAGTTTTTATGGGAAGATATTCCCGTTTCCAACGAAGGCCTGAAAGGGCTCCAAATATCCACTTGGAGATTCTGCAAAAACACAGGTTCAAAACTGCTCTATCAAAAGGAAGGCTTATCTCTCTGAGTTGAATGCACACATCATAAAGGGGTTTCTGAGAATGCTTCTGCCTTGTTTATATATGAAGATATTTCTTTTTCCACCATAGGCCTCAAAGCGCTCCAAATGAACACTTGCAGATTCTACAAAAAGAGTGTTTCATAACTGCTCTAGCAAAGGAAAGGTTCACCTCTGTGAGTTGAACACACACATCACAAAGCAGTTTGTGAGAATGCTTCGGTTTAGTTTTTATGGGAAGATATTCCCGCTTCTAACAAAGGCCTGAAAGAGCTCCAAATATCCACTTGCAGATGCTGCAAAAAGACTCTTTCCAAACTGCTCCATGAAAAAGAAGGTTCAACTCTGTGAGTTGAATGCACACATCATAAAGAAGTTTCAAAGAATGCTTCTGTCTAGGTTTTATGTGAAGATATTTCTTTTTCCACCATAGGCCTCAAATCGCTCCAAATGAACACTTGCAGATTCTACAAAAAGAGTGTTTCATAACTGCTCTAGCAAAGGAAAGGTTCACCTCTGTGAGTTGAACACACACATCACAAAGCAGTTTGTGAGAATGCTTCTGTCCAGTTTTAATGGGAAGATATTCCCGCTTCTAACAAAGGCCTGAAAGAGCTCCAAATATCCACTTGCAGATGCTGCAAAAAGACTCTTTCCAAACTGCTCCATGAAAAGGAATGTTCAACTCTGTGAGTTGAATGCACACATCGTAAAGAAGTTTCAAAGAATGCTTCTGTCTAGGTTTTATGTGAAGATATTTCCCTTTCCACCATAGGCCTCAAAGCGCTCCAAATGAACACTTGCAGATTCTACAAAAAGAGTGTTTCAAAGCTGCTCTTTCAAAAGAAGTGTTCAACTCTGTGAGTTGGATTCATACTTCACAAAGCAGTTTCACAGAACGTTTCTGTTTCGTTTTTATGGGAAGATATTCCCGTTTGCAACGAAAGCCTGAAAGGGCTCTAAGTATCCACTTGCAGATTCTGCCAAAACACACTTTCAAAACTGCTCTATCAAAAGGAAGGCTTATCTCTCCGAGTTGAATGCACACATCATAAAGAGGTTTCTGAGAATGCTTCTGCCTGGTTTATATTTGAAGATATTTCCTTTTCCACCATAGGCCTCAAAGCGCTCCAAACGAACACTTGCAGATTCTACAAAAAGAGTGTTTCAAAACTGCTCTTTCAAAGGAAGTGTTCAACTCTGTGAGTTGGATTCATACTACACAAAGCAGTTTCACAGAACTCTTCTGTTTAGTTTTTATGGGAAGATATTCCCGTTTCCAACGAAGGCCTGAAAGGGCTCCAAATATCCACTTGCAGATTCTGCAAAAACACAGGTTCAAAACTGCTCTATCAAAAGGAAGGCTTATCTCTCTGAGTTGAATGCACACATCATAAAGGGGTTTCTGAGAATGCTTCTGCCTTGTTTATATATGAAGATATTTCTTTTTCCACCATAGGCCTCAAAGCGCTCCAAATGAACACTTGCAAATTCTACAAAAAGAGTGTTTCATAACTGCTCTAGCAAAGGAAAGGTTCACCTCTGTGAGTTGAACACACACATCACAAAGCAGTTTGTGAGAATGCTTCGGTTTAGTTTTTATGGGAAGATATTCCCGCTTCTAACAAAGGCCTGAAAGAGCTCCAAATATCCACTTGCAGATGCTGCAAAAAGACTCTTTCCAAACTGCTCCATGAAAAAGAAGGTTCAACTCTGTGAGTTGAATGCACACATCATAAAGAAGTTTCAAAGAATGCTTCTGTCTAGGTTTTATGTGAAGATATTTCTTTTTCCACCATAGGCCTCAAATCGCTCCAAATGAACACTTGCAGATTCTACAAAAAGAGTGTTTCATAACTGCTCTAGCAAAGGAAAGGTTCACCTCTGTGAGTTGAACACACACATCACAAAGCAGTTTGTGAGAATGCTTCTGTCCAGTTTTAATGGGAAGATATTCCCGCTTCTAACAAAGGCCTGAAAGAGCTCCAAATATCCACTTGCAGATGCTGCAAAAAGACTCTTTCCAAACTGCTCCATGAAAAGGAATGTTCAACTCTGTGAGTTGAATGCACACATCATAAAGAAGTTTCAAAGAATGCTTCTGTCTAGGTTTTATGTGAAGATATTTCCTTTTCCACCATAGGCCTCAAAGCGCTCCAAATGAACACTTGCAGATTCTACAAAAAGAGTGTTTCAAAGCTGCTCTTTCAAAAGAAGTGTTCAACTCTGTGAGTTGGATTCATACTTCACAAAGGAGTTTCACAGAACGCTTCTGTTTAGTTTTTATGGGAAGATATTCCCGTTTCCAACGAAGGCCTGAAAGGGCTCCAAATATACACTTGCAGATTCTGCAAAAACACAGTTGCAAAACTGCTCTATCAAAAGGAAGGCTTATCTCTCCGAGTTGAATGCACACATCATAAAGAGGTTTCTGAGAATGCTTCTGCCTGGATTATATGTGAAGATATTTCCTTTTCCACCATAGGCCTCAAAGCGCTCCAAACGAACACTTGCAGATTCTACAAAAAGAGTGTTTCAAAACTGCTCTTTGAAAGGAAGTGTTCAACTCTGTGAGTTGGATTCATACTACACAAAGCAGTTTCACAGAACTCTTCTGTTTAGTTTTTAATGGAAGATATTCCCGTTTCCAACGAAGGCCTGAAAGGGCTCCAAATATCCACTTGCAGATTCTGCAAAAACACAGTTTCAAAACTGCTCTATCAAAAGGAAGGCTTATCTCTCTGAGTTGAATGCACACATCATAAAGAGCTTTCTGAGAATGCTTCTGCCTTGTTTATATATAAAGATATTTCTTTTTCCACCATAGGCCTCAAATCGCTCCAAATGAACACTTGCAGATTCTACAAAAAGAGTGTTTCATGACTGCTCTAGCAAAGGAAAGGTTCACCTCTGTGAGTTGAACACACACATCACAAAGCAGTTTGTGAGAATGCTTCTGTCCAGTTTTTATGGGAAGATATTCCCGCTTCTAACAAAGGCCTGAAAGAGCTCCAAATATCCACTTGCAGATGCTGCAAAAAGACTCTTTCCAAACTGCTCCATGAAAAGGAAGGTTCAACTCTGTGAGTTGAATGCACACATCATAAAGAAGTTTCAAAGAATGCTTCTGTCTAGGTATTATGTGACGATATTTCCTTTTCCACCATAGGCCTCAAAGCGCTCCAAATGACCACATGTAGATTCTACAAAAAGAGTGTTTCAAAGCTGCTCTTTCAAAAGAAGTGTTCAACTCTGTGAGTTGGATTCATACTTCACAAAGCAGTTTCACAGAACGTTTCTGTTTCGTTTTTATCAGAAGATATTCCCGTTTGCAACGAAGGCCTGAAAGGGCTCCAAGTATCCACTTGCAGATTCTGCCAAAACACAGTTTCAAAACTGCTCTATCAAAAGGAAGGCTTATCTCTCCGAGTTGAATGCACACATCATAAAGAGGTTTCTGAGAATGCTTCTGCCTGGTTTATAAGTGAAGATATTTCCTTTTCCACCATAGGCCTCAAAGCGCTCCAAACGAACACTTGCAGATTCTACAAAAAGAGTGTTTCAAAACTGCTCTTTCAAAAGAAGTGTTCAACTCTGTGAGTTGGATTCATACTACACAAAGCAGGTTCACAGAACTCTTCTGTTTAGTTTTTATGGGAAGATATTCCCGTTTCCAACGAAGGCCTGAAAGGGCTCCAAATATCCACTTGCAGATTCTGCAAAAACACAGGTTCAAAACTGCTCTATCAAAAGGAAGGCTTATCTCTCTGAGTTGAATGCACACATCATAAAGGGGTTTCTGAGAATGCTTCTGCCTTGTTTATATATGAAGATATTTCTTTTTCCACCATAGGCCTCAAAGCGCTCCAAATGAACACTTGCAAATTCTACAAAAAGAGTGTTTCATAACTGCTCTAGCAAAGGAAAGGTTCACCTCTGTGAGTTGAACACACACATCACAAAGCAGTTTGTGAGAATGCTTCGGTTTAGTTTTTATGGGAAGATATTCCCGCTTCTAACAAAGGCCTGAAAGAGCTCCAAATATCCACTTGCAGATGCTGCAAAAAGACTCTTTCCAAACTGCTCCATGAAAAAGAAGGTTCAACTCTGTGAGTTGAATGCACACATCATAAAGAAGTTTCAAAGAATGCTTCTGTCTAGGTTTTATGTGAAGATATTTCTTTTTCCACCATAGGCCTCAAAGCGCTCCAAATGAACACTTGCAGATTCTACAAAAAGAGTGTTTCATAACTGCTCTAGCAAAGGAAAGGTTCACCTCTGTGAGTTGAACACACACATCACAAAGCAGTTTGTGAGAATGCTTCTGTCCAGTTTTAATGGGAAGATATTCCCGCTTCTAACAAAGGCCTGAAAGAGCTCCAAATATCCACTTGCAGATGCTGCAAAAAGACTCTTTCCAAACTGCTCCATGAAAAGGAATGTTCAACTCTGTGAGTTGAATGCACACATCATAAAGAAGTTTCAAAGAATGCTTCTGTCTAGGTTTTATGTGAAGATATTTCCTTTTCCACCATAGGCCTCAAAGCGCTCCAAATGAACACTTGCAGATTCTACAAAAAGAGTGTTTCAAAGCTGCTCTTTCAAAAGAAGTGTTCAACTCTGTGAGTTGGATTCATACTTCACAAAGGAGTTTCACAGAACGCTTCTGTTTAGTTTTTATGGGAAGATATTCCCGTTTCCAACGAAGGCCTGAAAGGGCTGCAAATATACACTTGCAGATTCTGCAAAAACACAGTTGCAAAACTGCTCTATCAAAAGGAAGGCTTATCTCTCCGAGTTGAATGCACACATCATAAAGAGGTTTCTGAGAATGCTTCTGCCTGGATTATATTTGAAGATATTTCCTTTTCCACCATAGGCCTCAAAGCGCTCCAAACGAACACTTGCAGATTCTACAAAAAGAGTGTTTCAAAACTGCTCTTTGAAAGGAAGTGTTCAACTCTGTGAGTTGGATTCATACTACACAAAGCAGTTTCACAGAACTCTTCTGTTTAGTTTTTAATGGAAGATATTCCCGTTTCCAACGAAGGCCTGAAAGGGCTCCAAATATCCACTTGCAGATTCTGCAAAAACACAGTTTCAAAATTGCTCTATCAAAAGGAAGGCTTATCTCTCTGAGTTGAATGCACACATCATAAAGAGCTTTCTGAGAATGCTTCTGCCTTGTTTATATATGAAGATATTTCTTTTTCCACCATAGGCCTCAAATCGCTCCAAATGAACACTTGCAGATTCTACAAAAAGAGTGTTTCATAACTGCTCTAGCAAAGGAAAGGTTCACCTCTGTGAGTTGAACACACACATCACAAAGCAGTTTGTGAGAATGCTTCTGTCCAGTTTTTATGGGAAGATATTCCCGCTTCTAACAAAGGCCTGAAAGAGCTCCAAATATCCACTTGCAGATGCTGCAAAAAGACTCTTTCCAAACTGCTCCATGAAAAGGAAGGTTCAACTCTGTGAGTTGAATGCACACATCATAAAGAAGTTTCAAAGAATGCTTCTGTCTAGGTATTATGTGACGATATTTCCTTTTCCACCATAGGCCTCAAAGCGCTCCAAATGAACACATGTAGATTCTACAAAAAGTGTGTTTCAAAGCTGCTCTTTCAAAAGAAGTGTTCAACTCTGTGAGTTGGATTCATACTTCACAAAGCAGTTTCACAGAACGTTTCTGTTTCGTTTTTATCAGAAGATATTCCCGTTTGCAACGAAGGCCTGAAAGGGCTCCAAGTATCCACTTGCAGATTCTGCCAAAACACAGTTTCAAAACTGCTCTATCAAAAGGAAGGCTTATCTCTCCGAGTTGAATGCACACATCATAAAGAGGTTTCTGAGAATGCTTCTGCCTGGTTTATATGTGAAGATATTTCCTTTTCCACCATAGGCCTCAAAGCGCTCCAAACGAACACTTGCAGATTCTACAAAAAGAGTGTTTCAAAACTGCTCTTTCAAAAGAAGTGTTCAACTCTGTGAGTTGGATTCATACTACACAAAGCAGGTTCACAGAACTCTTCTGTTTAGTTTTTATGGGAAGATATTCCCGTTTCCAACGAAGGCCTGAAAGGGCTCCAAATATCCACTTGCAGATTCTGCAAAAACACAGGTTCAAAACTGCTCTATCAAAAGGAAGGCTTATCTCTCTGAGTTGAATGCACACATCATAAAGGGGTTTCTGAGAATGCTTCTGCCTTGTTTATATATGAAGATATTTCTTTTTCCACCATAGGCCTCAAAGCGCTCCAAATGAACACTTGCAAATTCTACAAAAAGAGTGTTTCATAACTGCTCTAGCAAAGGAAAGGTTCACCTCTGTGAGTTGAACACACACATCACAAAGCAGTTTGTGAGAATGCTTCGGTTTAGTTTTTATGGGAAGATATTCCCGCTTCTAACAAAGGCCTGAAAGAGCTCCAAATATCCACTTGCAGATGCTGCAAAAAGACTCTTTCCAAACTGCTCCATGAAAAAGAAGGTTCAACTCTGTGAGTTGAATGCACACATCATAAAGAAGTTTCAAAGAATGCTTCTGTCTAGGTTTTATGTGAAGATATTTCTTTTTCCACCATAGGCCTCAAAGCGCTCCAAATGAACACTTGCAGATTCTACAAAAAGAGTGTTTCATAACTGCTCTAGCAAAGGAAAGGTTCACCTCTGTGAGTTGAACACACACATCACAAAGCAGTTTGTGAGAATGCTTCTGTCCAGTTTTAATGGGAAGATATTCCCGCTTCTAACAAAGGCCTGAAAGAGCTCCAAATATCCACTTGCAGATGCTGCAAAAAGACTCTTTCCAAACTGCTCCATGAAAAGGAATGTTCAACTCTGTGAGTTGAATGCACACATCATAAAGAAGTTTCAAAGAATGCTTCTGTCTAGGTTTTATGTGAAGATATTTCCTTTTCCACCATAGGCCTCAAAGCGCTCCAAATGAACACTTGCAGATTCTACAAAAAGAGTGTTTCAAAGCTGCTCTTTCAAAAGAAGTGTTCAACTCTGTGAGTTGGATTCATACTTCACAAAGGAGTTTCACAGAACGCTTCTGTTTAGTTTTTATGGGAAGATATTCCCGTTTCCAACGAAGGCCTGAAAGGGCTGCAAATATACACTTGCAGATTCTGCAAAAACACAGTTGCAAAACTGCTCTATCAAAAGGAAGGCTTATCTCTCCGAGTTGAATGCACACATCATAAAGAGGTTTCTGAGAATGCTTCTGCCTGGATTATATTTGAAGATATTTCCTTTTCCACCATAGGCCTCAAAGCGCTCCAAACGAACACTTGCAGATTCTACAAAATGAGTGTTTCAAAACTGCTCTTTGAAAGGAAGTGTTCAACTCTGTGTGTTGGATTCATACTACACAAAGCAGTTTCACAGAACTCTTCTGTTTAGTTTTTAATGGAAGATATTCCCGTTTCCAACGAAGGCCTGAAAGGGCTCCAAATATCCACTTGCAGATTCTGCAAAAACACAGTTTCAAAACTGCTCTATCAAAAGGAAGGCTTATCTCTCTGAGTTGAATGCACACATCATAAAGAGCTTTCTGAGAATGCTTCTGCCTTGTTTATATATGAAGATATTTCTTTTTCCACCATAGGCCTCAAATCGCTCCAAATGAACACTTGCAGATTCTACAAAAAGAGTGTTTCATAACTGCTCTAGCAAAGGAAAGGTTCACCTCTGTGAGTTGAACACACACATCACAAAGCAGTTTGTGAGAATGCTTCTGTCCAGTTTTTATGGGAAGATATTCCCGCTTCTAACAAAGGCCTGAAAGAGCTCCAAATATCCACTTGCAGATGCTGCAAAAAGACTCTTTCCAAACTGCTCCATGAAAAGGAAGGTTCAACTCTGTGAGTTGAATGCACACATCATAAAGAAGTTTCAAAGAATGCTTCTGTCTAGGTATTATGTGACGATATTTTCTTTTCCACCATAGGCCTCAAAGCGCTCCAAACGAACACATGTAGATTCTACAAAAAGTGTGTTTCAAAGCTGCTCTTTCAAAAGAAGTGTTCAACTCTGTGAGTTGGATTCATACTTCACAAAGCAGTTTCACAGAACGTTTCTGTTTCGTTTTTATCAGAAGATATTCCCGTTTGCAACGAAGGCCTGAAAGGGCTCCAAGTATCCAGTTGCAGATTCTGCCAAAACACAGTTTCAAAACTGCTCTATCAAAAGGAAGGCTTATCTCTCCGAGTTGAATGCACACATCATAAAGAGGTTTCTGAGAATGCTTCTGCCTGGTTTATATGTGAAGATATTTCCTTTTCCACCATAGGCCTCAAAGCGCTCCAAACGAACACTTGCAGATTCTACAAAAAGAGTGTTTCAAAACTGCTCTTTCAAAAGAAGTGTTCAACTCTGTGAGTTGGATTCATACTACACAAAGCAGGTTCACAGAACTCTTCTGTTTAGTTGTTATGGGAAGATATTCCCGTTTCCAACGAAGGCTTGAAAGGGCTCCAAATATCCACTTGGAGATTATGCAAAAACACAGGTTCAAAACTGCTCTATCAAAAGGAAGGCTTATCTCTCTGAGTTGAATGCACACATCATAAAGGGGTTTCTGAGAATGCTTCTGCCTTGTTTATATATGAAGATATTTCTTTTTCCACCATAGGCCTCAAAGCGCTCCAAATGAACACTTGCAGATTCTACAAAAAGAGTGTTTCATAACTGCTCTAGCAAAGGAAAGGTTCACCTCTGTGAGTTGAACACACACATCACAAAGCAGTTTGTGAGAATGCTTCGGTTTAGTTTTTATGGGAAGATATTCCCGCTTCTAACAAAGGCCTGAAAGAGCTCCAAATATCCACTTGCAGATGCTGCAAAAAGACTCTTTCCAAACTGCTCCATGAAAAAGAAGGTTCAACTCTGTGAGTTGAATGCACACATCATAAAGAAGTTTCAAAGAATGCTTCTGTCTAGGTTTCATGTGAAGATATTTCTTTTTCCACCATAGGCCTCAAAGCGCTCCAAATGAACACTTGCAGATTCTACAAAAAGAGTGTTTCATAACTGCTCTAGCAAAGGAAAGGTTCACCTCTGTGAGTTGAACACACACATCACAAAGCAGTTTGTGAGAATGCTTCTGTCCAGTTTTAATGGGAAGATATTCCCGCTTCTAACAAAGGCCTGAAAGAGCTCCAAATATCCACTTGCAGATGCTGCAAAAAGACTCTTTCCAAACTGCTCCATGAAAAGGAATGTTCAACTTTGTGAGTTGAATGCACACATCATAAAGAAGTTTCAAAGAATGCTTCTGTCTAGGTTTTATGTGAAGATATTTCCCTTTCCACCATAGGCCTCAAAGCGCTCCAAATGAACACTTGCAGATTCTACAAAAAGAGTGTTTCAAAGCTGCTCTTTCAAAAGAAGTGTTCAACTCTGTGAGTTGGATTCATACTTCACAAAGCAGTTTCACAGAACGTTTCTGTTTCGTTTTTATGGGAAGATATTCCCGTTTGCAACGAAAGCCTGAAAGGGCTCTAAGTATCCACTTGCAGATTCTGCCAAAACACACTTTCAAAACTGCTCTATCAAAAGGAAGGCTTATCTCTCCGAGTTGAATGCACACATCATAAAGAGGTTTCTGAGAATGCTTCTGCCTGGTTTATATGTGAAGATATTTCCTTTTCCACCATAGGCCTCAAAGCGCTCCAAACGAACACTTGCAGATTCTACAAAAAGAGTGTTTCAAAACTGCTCTTTCAAAGGAAGTGTTCAACTCTGTGAGTTGGATTCATACTACACAAAGCAGTTTCACAGAACTCTTCTGTTTAGTTTTTATGGGAAGATATTCCCGTTTCCAACGAAGGCCTGAAAGGGCTCCAAATATCCACTTGCAGATTCTGCAAAAACACAGGTTCAAAACTGCTCTATCAAAAGGAAGGCTTATCTCTCTGAGTTGAATGCACACATCATAAAGGGGTTTCTGAGAATGCTTCTGCCTTGTTTATATATGAAGATATTTCTTTTTCCACCATAGGCCTCAAAGCGCTCCAAATGAACACTTGCAAATTCTACAAAAAGAGTGTTTCATAACTGCTCTAGCAAAGGAAAGGTTCACCTCTGTGAGTTGAACACACACATCACAAAGCAGTTTGTGAGAATGCTTCGGTTTAGTTTTTATGGGAAGATATTCCCGCTTCTAACAAAGGCCTGAAAGAGCTCCAAATATCCACTTGCAGATGCTGCAAAAAGACTCTTTCCAAACTGCTCCATGAAAAAGAAGGTTCAACTCTGTGAGTTGAATGCACACATCATAAAGAAGTTTCAAAGAATGCTTCTGTCTAGGTTTTATGTGAAGATATTTCTTTTTCCACCATAGGCCTCAAAGCGCTCCAAATGAACACTTGCAGATTCTACAAAAAGAGTGTTTCATAACTGCTCTAGCAAAGGAAAGGTTCACCTCTGTGAGTTGAACACACACATCACAAAGCAGTTTGTGAGAATGCTTCTGTCCAGTTTTAATGGGAAGATATTCCCGCTTCTAACAAAGGCCTGAAAGAGCTCCAAATATCCACTTGCAGATGCTGCAAAAAGACTCTTTCCAAACTGCTCCATGAAAAGGAATGTTCAACTCTGTGAGTTGAATGCACACATCATAAAGAAGTTTCAAAGAATGCTTCTGTCTAGGTTTTATGTGAAGATATTTCCTTTTCCACCATAGGCCTCAAAGCGCTCCAAATGAACACTTGCAGATTCTACAAAAAGAGTGTTTCAAAGCTGCTCTTTCAAAAGAAGTGCTCAACTCTGTGAGTTGGATTCATACTTCACAAAGGAGTTTCACAGAACGCTTCTGTTTAGTTTTTATGGGAAGATATTCCCGTTTCCAACGAAGGCCTGAAAGGGCTCCAAATATACACTTGCAGATTCTGCAAAAACACAGTTGCAAAACTGCTCTATCAAAAGGAAGGCTTATCTCTCCGAGTTGAATGCACACATCATAAAGAGGTTTCTGAGAATGCTTCTGCCTGGATTATATGTGAAGATATTTCCTTTTCCACCATAGGCCTCAAAGCGCTCCAAACGAACACTTGCAGATTCTACAAAAAGAGTGTTTCAAAACTGCTCTTTGAAAGGAAGTGTTCAACTCTGTGAGTTGGATTCATACTACACAAAGCAGGTTCACAGAACTCTTCTGTTTAGTTGTTATGGGAAGATATTCCCGTTTCCAACGAAGGCTTGAAAGGGCTCCAAATATCCACTTGGAGATTATGCAAAAACACAGGTTCAAAACTGCTCTATCAAAAGGAAGGCTTATCTCTCTGAGTTGAATGCACACATCATAAAGGGGTTTCTGAGAATGCTTCTGCCTTGTTTATATATGAAGATATTTCTTTTTCCACCATAGGCCTCAAAGCGCTCCAAATGAACACTTGCAGATTCTACAAAAAGAGTGTTTCATAACTGCTCTAGCAAAGGAAAGGTTCACCTCTGTGAGTTGAACACACACATCACAAAGCAGTTTGTGAGAATGCTTCGGTTTAGTTTTTATGGGAAGATATTCCCGCTTCTAACAAAGGCCTGAAACAGCTCCAAATATCCACTTGCAGATGCTGCAAAAAGACTCTTTCCAAACTGCTCCATGAAAAAGAAGGTTCAACTCTGTGAGTTGAATGCACACATCATAAAGAAGTTTCAAAGAATGCTTCTGTCTAGGTTTCATGTGAAGATATTTCTTTTTCCACCATAGGCCTCAAAGCGCTCCAAATGAACACTTGCAGATTCTACAAAAAGAGTGTTTCATAACTGCTCTAGCAAAGGAAAGGTTCACCTCTATGAGTTGAACACACACATCACAAAGCAGTTTGTGAGAATGCTTCTGTCCAGTTTTAATGGGAAGATATTCCCGCTTCTAACAAAGGCCTGAAAGAGCTCCAAATATCCACTTGCAGATGCTGCAAAAAGACTCTTTCCAAACTGCTCCATGAAAAGGAATGTTCAACTTTGTGAGTTGAATGCACACATCATAAAGAAGTTTCAAAGAATGCTTCTGTCTAGGTTTTATGTGAAGATATTTCCCTTTCCACCATAGGCCTCAAAGCGCTCCAAATGAACACTTGCAGATTCTACAAAAAGAGTGTTTCAAAGCTGCTCTTTCAAAAGAAGTGTTCAACTCTGTGAGTTGGATTCATACTTCACAAAGCAGTTTCACAGAACGTTTCTGTTTCGTTTTTATGGGAAGATATTCCCGTTTGCAACGAAAGCCTGAAAGGGCTCTAAGTATCCACTTGCAGATTCTGCCAAAACACACTTTCAAAACTGCTCTATCAAAAGGAAGGCTTATCTCTCCGAGTTGAATGCACACATCATAAAGAGGTTTCTGAGAATGCTTCTGCCTGGTTTATATGTGAAGATATTTCCTTTTCCACCATAGGCCTCAAAGCGCTCCAAACGAACACTTGCAGATTCTACAAAAAGAGTGTTTCAAAACTGCTCTTTCAAAGGAAGTGTTCAACTCTGTGAGTTGGATTCATACTACACAAAGCAGTTTCACAGAACTCTTCTGTTTAGTTTTTATGGGAAGATATTCCCGTTTCCAACGAAGGCCTGAAAGGGCTCCAAATATCCACTTGCAGATTCTGCAAAAACACAGGTTCAAAACTGCTCTATCAAAAGGAAGGCTTATCTCTCTGAGTTGAATGCACACATCATAAAGGGGTTTCTGAGAATGCTTCTGCCTTGTTTATATATGAAGATATTTCTTTTTCCACCATAGGCCTCAAAGCGCTCCAAATGAACACTTGCAAATTCTACAAAAAGAGTGTTTCATAACTGCTCTAGCAAAGGAAAGGTTCACCTCTGTGAGTTGAACACACACATCACAAAGCAGTTTGTGAGAATGCTTCGGTTTAGTTTTTATGGGAAGATATTCCCGCTTCTAACAAAGGCCTGAAACAGCTCCAAATATCCACTTGCAGATGCTGCAAAAAGACTCTTTCCAAACTGCTCCATGAAAAAGAAGGTTCAACTCTGTGAGTTGAATGCACACATCATAAAGAAGTTTCAAAGAATGCTTCTGTCTAGGTTTTATGTGAAGATATTTCTTTTTCCACCATAGGCCTCAAAGCGCTCCAAATGAACACTTGCAGATTCTACAAAAAGAGTGTTTCATAACTGCTCTAGCAAAGGAAAGGTTCACCTCTGTGAGTTGAACACACACATCACAAAGCAGTTTGTGAGAATGCTTCTGTCCAGTTTTAATGGGAAGATATTCCCGCTTCTAACAAAGGCCTGAAAGAGCTCCAAATATCCACTTGCAGATGCTGCAAAAAGACTCTTTCCAAACTGCTCCATGAAAAGGAATGTTCAACTCTGTGAGTTGAATGCACACATCATAAAGAAGTTTCAAAGAATGCTTCTGTCTAGGTTTTATGTGAAGATATTTCCTTTTCCACCATAGGCCTAAAAGCGCTCCAAATGAACACTTGCAGATTCTACAAAAAGAGTGTTTCAAAGCTGCTCTTTCAAAAGAAGTGTTCAACTCTGTGAGTTGGATTCATACTTCACAAAGGAGTTTCACAGAACGCTTCTGTTTAGTTTTTATGGGAAGATATTCCCGTTTCCAACGAAGGCCTGAAAGGGCTCCAAATATACACTTGCAGATTCTGCAAAAACACAGTTGCAAAACTGCTCTATCAAAAGGAAGGCTTATCTCTCCGAGTTGAATGCACACATCATAAAGAGGTTTCTGAGAATGCTTCTGCCTGGATTATATGTGAAGATATTTCCTTTTCCACCATAGGCCTCAAAGCGCTCCAAACGAACACTTGCAGATTCTACAAAAAGAGTGTTTCAAAACTGCTCTTTGAAAGGAAGTGTTCAACTCTGTGAGTTGGATTCATACTACACAAAGCAGTTTCACAGAACTCTTCTGTTTAGTTTTTAATGGAAGATATTCCCGTTTCCAACGAAGGCCTGAAAGGGCTCCAAATATCCACTTGCAGATTCTGCAAAAACACAGTTTCAAAACTGCTCTATCAAAAGGAAGGCTTATCTCTCTGAGTTGAATGCACACATCATAAAGAGCTTTCTGAGAATGCTTCTGCCTTGTTTATATATGAAGATATTTCTTTTTCCACCATAGGCCTCAAATCGCTCCAAATGAACACTTGCAGATTCTACAAAAAGAGTGTTTCATAACTGCTCTAGCAAAGGAAAGGTTCACCTCTGTGAGTTGAACACACACATCACAAAGCAGTTTGTGAGAATGCTTCTGTCCAGTTTTTATGGGAAGATATTCCCGCTTCTAACAAAGGCCTGAAAGAGCTCCAAATATCCACTTGCAGATGCTGCAAAAAGACTCTTTCCAAACTGCTCCATGAAAAGGAAAGTTCAACTCTGTGAGTTGAATGCACACATCATAAAGAAGTTTCAAAGAATGCTTCTGTCTAGGTATTATGTGACGATATTTCCTTTTCCACCATAGGCCTCAAAGCGCTCCAAATGAACACATGTAGATTCTACAAAAAGAGTGTTTAAAAGCTGCGCTTTCAAAAGAAGTGTTCAACTCTGTGAGTTGGATTCATACTTCACAAAGCAGTTTCACAGAACGTTTCTGTTTCGTTTTTATCGGAAGATATTCCCGTTTGCAACGAAGGCCTGAAAGGGCTCTAAGTATCCACTTGCAGATTCTGCCAAAACACAGTTTCAAAACTGCTCTATCAAAAGGAAGGCTTATCTCTCCGAGTTGAATGCACACATCATAAAGAGGTTTCTGAGAATGCTTCTGCCTGGTTTATATGTGAAGATATTTCCTTTTCCACCATAGGCCTCAAAGCGCTCCAAACGAACACTTGCAGATTCTACAAAAAGAGTGTTTCAAAACTGCTCTTTCAAAAGAAGTGTTCAACTCTGTGAGTTGGATTCATACTACACAAAGCAGTTTCACAGAACTCTTCTGTTTAGTTTTTATGGGAAGATATTCCCGTTTCCAACGAAGGCCTGAAAGGGCTCCAAATATCCACTTGCAGATTCTGCAAAAACACAGTTTCAAAACTGCTCTATCAAAAGGAAGGCTTATCTCTCTGAGTTGAATGCACACATCATAAAGAGCTTTCTGAGAATGCTTCTGCCTTGTTTATATATGAAGATATTTCTTTTTCCACCATAGGCCTCAAATCGCTCCAAATGAACACTTGCAGATTCTACAAAAAGAGTGTTTCATAACTGCTCTAGCAAAGGAAAGGTTCACCTCTGTGAGTTGAACACACACATCACAAAGCAGTTTGTGAGAATGCTTCTGTCCAGTTTTTATGGGAAGATATTCCCGCTTCTAACAAAGGCCTGAAAGAGCTCCAAATATCCACTTGCAGATGCTGCAAAAAGACTCTTTCCAAACTGCTCCATGAAAAGGAAGGTTCAACTCTGTGAGTTGAATGCACACATCATAAAGAAGTTTCAAAGAATGCTTCTGTCTAGGTATTATGTGACGATATTTCCTTTTCCACCATAGGCCTCAAAGCGCTCCAAATGAACACATGTAGATTCTACAAAAAGAGTGTTTCAAAGCTGCTCTTTCAAAAGAAGTGTTCAACTCTGTGAGTTGGATTCATACTTCACAAAGCAGTTTCATAGAACGTTTCTGTTTCGTTTTTATCAGAAGATATTCCCGTTTGCAACGAAGGCCTGAAAGGGCTCCAAGTATCCACTTGCAGATTCTGCCAAAACACAGTTTCAAAACTGCTCTATCAAAAGGAAGGCTTATCTCTCCGAGTTGAATGCACACATCATAAAGAGGTTTCTGAGAATGCTTCTGCCTGGTTTATATGTGAAGATATTTCCTTTTCCACCATAGGCCTCAAAGCGCTCCAAACGAACACTTGCAGATTCTACAAAAAGAGTGTTTCAAAACTGCTCTTTCAAAAGAAGTGTTCAACTCTGTGAGTTGGATTCATACTACACAAAGCAGGTTCACAGCACTCTTCTGTTTAGTTTTTATGGGAAGATATTCCCGTTTCCAACGAAGGCCTGAAAGGGCTCCAAATATCCACTTGCAGATTCTGCAAAAACACAGGTTCAAAACTGCTCTATCAAAAGGAAGGCTTATCTCTCTGAGTTGAATGCACACATCATAAAGGGGTTTCTGAGAATGCTTCTGCCTTGTTTATATATGAAGATATTTCTTTTTCCACCATAGGCCTCAAAGCGCTCCAAATGAACACTTGCAAATTCTACAAAAAGAGTGTTTCATAACTGCTCTAGCAAAGGAAAGGTTCACCTCTGTGAGTTGAACACACACATCACAAAGCAGTTTGTGAGAATGCTTCGGTTTAGTTTTTATGGGAAGATATTCCCGCTTCTAACAAAGGCCTGAAAGAGCTCCAAATATCCACTTGCAGATGCTGCAAAAAGACTCTTTCCAAACTGCTCCATGAAAAAGAAGGTTCAACTCTGTGAGTTGAATGCACACATCATAAAGAAGTTTCAAAGAATGCTTCTGTCTAGGTTTTACGTGAAGATATTTCTTTTTCCACCATAGGCCTCAAAGCGCTCCAAATGAACACTTGCAGATTCTACAAAAAGAGTGTTTCATAACTGCTCTAGCAAAGGAAAGGTTCACCTCTGTGAGTTGAACACACACATCACAAAGCAGTTTGTGAGAATGCTTCTGTCCAGTTTTAATGGGAAGATATTCCCGCTTCTAACAAAGGCCTGAAAGAGCTCCAAATATCCACTTGCAGATGCTGCAAAAAGACTCTTTCCAAACTGCTCCATGAAAAGGAATGTTCAACTCTGTGAGTTGAATGCACACATCATAAAGAAGTTTCAAAGAATGCTTCTGTCTAGGTTTTATGTGAAGATATTTCCTTTTCCACCATAGGCCTCAAAGCGCTCCAAATGAACACTTGCAGATTCTACAAAAAGAGTGTTTCAAAGCTGCTCTTTCAAAAGAAGTGTTCAACTCTGTGAGTTGGATTCATACTTCACAAAGGAGTTTCACAGAACGCTTCTGTTTAGTTTTTATGGGAAGATATTCCCGTTTCCAACGAAGGCCTGAAAGGGCTCCAAATATACACTTGCAGATTCTGCAAAAACACAGTTGCAAAACTGCTCTATCAAAAGGAAGGCTTATCTCTCCGAGTTGAATGCACACATCATAAAGAGGTTTCTGAGAATGCTTCTGCCTGGATTATATTTGAAGATATTTCCTTTTCCACCATAGGCCTCAAAGCGCTCCAAACGAACACTTGCAGATTCTACAAAAAGAGTGTTTCAAAACTGCTCTTTGAAAGGAAGTGTTCAACTCTGTGAGTTGGATTCATACTACACAAAGCAGTTTCACAGAACTCTTCTGTTTAGTTTTTAATGGAAGATATTCCCGTTTCCAACGAAGGCCTGAAAGGGCTCCAAATATCCACTTGCAGATTCTGCAAAAACACAGTTTCAAAACTGCTCTATCAAAAGGAAGGCTTATCTCTCTGAGTTGAATGCACACATCATAAAGAGCTTTCTGAGAATGCTTCTGCCTTGTTTATATATGAAGATATTTCTTTTTCCACCATAGGCCTCAAATCGCTCCAAATGAACACTTGCAGATTCTACAAAAAGAGTGTTTCATAACTGCTCTAGCAAAGGAAAGGTTCACCTCTGTGAGTTGAACACACACATCACAAAGCAGTTTGTGAGAATGCTTCTGTCCAGTTTTTATGGGAAGATATTCCCGCTTCTAACAAAGGCCTGAAAGAGCTCCAAATATCCACTTGCAGATGCTGCAAAAAGACTCTTTCCAAACTGCTCCATGAAAAGGAAGGTTCAACTCTGTGAGTTGAATGCACACATCATAAAGAAGTTTCAAAGAATGCTTCTGTCTAGGTATTATGTGACGATATTTCCTTTTCCACCATAGGCCTCAAAGCGCTCCAAATGAACACATGTAGATTCTACAAAAAGTGTGTTTCAAAGCTGCTCTTTCAAAAGAAGTGTTCAACTCTGTGAGTTGGATTCATACTTCACAAAGCAGTTTCACAGAACGTTTCTGTTTCGTTTTTATCAGAAGATATTCCCGTTTGCAACGAAGGCCTGAAAGGGCTCCAAGTATCCACTTGCAGATTCTGCCAAAACACAGTTTCAAAACTGCTCTATCAAAAGGAAGGCTTATCTCTCCGAGTTGAATGCACACATCATAAAGAGGTTTCTGAGAATGCTTCTGCCTGGTTTATATGTGAAGATATTTCCTTTTCCACCATAGGCCTCAAAGCGCTCCAAACGAACACTTGCAGATTCTACAAAAAGAGTGTTTCAAAACTGCTCTTTCAAAAGAAGTGTTCAACTCTGTGAGTTGGATTCATACTACACAAAGCAGGTTCACAGAACTCTTCTGTTTAGTTTTTATGGGAAGATATTCCCGTTTCCAACGAAGGCTTGAAAGGGCTCCAAATATCCACTTGGAGATTCTGCAAAAACACAGGTTCAAAACTGCTCTATCAAAAGGAAGGCTTATCTCTCTGAGTTGAATGCACACATCATAAAGGGGTTTCTGAGAATGCTTCTGCCTTGTTTATATATGAAGATATTTCTTTTTCCACCATAGGCCTCAAAGCGCTCCAAATGAACACTTGCAGATTCTACAAAAAGTGTGTTTCATAACTGCTCTAGCAAAGGAAAGGTTCACCTCTGTGAGTTGAACACACACATCACAAAGCAGTTTGTGAGAATGCTTCGGTTTAGTTTTTATGGGAAGATATTCCCGCTTCTAACAAAGGCCTGAAAGAGCTCCAAATATCCACTTGCAGATGCTGCAAAAAGACTCTTTCCAAACTGCTCCATGAAAAAGAAGGTTCAACTCTGTGAGTTGAATGCACACATCATAAAGAAGTTTCAAAGAATGCTTCTGTCTAGGTTTTATGTGAAGATATTTCTTTTTCCACCATAGGCCTCAAATCGCTCCAAATGAACACTTGCAGATTCTACAAAAAGAGTGTTTCATAACTGCTCTAGCAAAGGAAAGGTTCACCTCTGTGAGTTGAACACACACATCACAAAGCAGTTTGTGAGAATGCTTCTGTCCAGTTTTAATGGGAAGATATTCCCGCTTCTAACAAAGGCCTGAAAGAGCTCCAAATATCCACTTGCAGATGCTGCAAAAAGACTCTTTCCAAACTGCTCCATGAAAAAGAAGGTTCAACTCTGTGAGTTGAATGCACACATCATAAAGAAGTTTCAAAGAATGCTTCTGTCTAGGTTTTATGTGAAGATATTTCTTTTTCCACCATAGGCCTCAAAGCGCTCCAAATGAACACTTGCAGATTCTACAAAAAGAGTGTTTCATAACTGCTCTAGCAAAGGAAAGGTTCACCTCTGTGAGTTGAACACACACATCACAAAGCAGTTTGTGAGAATGCTTCTGTCCAGTTTTTATGGGAAGATATTCCCGCTTCTAACAAAGGCCTGAAAGAGCTCCAAATATCCACTTGCAGATGCTGCAAAAAGACTCTTTCCAAACTGCTCCATGAAAAGGAAGGTTCAACTCTGTGAGTTGAATGCACACATCATAAAGAAGTTTCAAAGAATGCTTCTGTCTAGGTATTATGTGACGATATTTTCTTTTCCACCATAGGCCTCAAAGCGCTCCAAATGAACACATGTAGATTCTACAAAAAGTGTGTTTCAAAGCTGCTCTTTCAAAAGAAGTGTTCAACTCTGTGAGTTGGATTCATACTTCACAAAGCAGTTTCACAGAACGTTTCTGTTTCGTTTTTATCAGAAGATATTCCCGTTTGCAACGAAGGCCTGAAAGGGCTCCAAGTATCCAGTTGCAGATTCTGCCAAAACACAGTTTCAAAACTGCTCTATCAAAAGGAAGGCTTATCTCTCCGAGTTGAATGCACACATCATAAAGAGGTTTCTGAGAATGCTTCTGCCTGGTTTATATGTGAAGATATTTCCTTTTCCACCATAGGCCTCAAAGCGCTCCAAACGAACACTTGCAGATTCTACAAACAGAGTGTTTCAAAACTGCTCTTTCAAAAGAAGTGTTCAACTCTGTGAGTTGGATTCATACTACACAAAGCAGGTTCACAGAACTCTTCTGTTTAGTTGTTATGGGAAGATATTCCCGTTTCCAACGAAGGCTTGAAAGGGCTCCAAATATCCACTTGGAGATTATGCAAAAACACAGGTTCAAAACTGCTCTATCAAAAGGAAGGCTTATCTCTCTGAGTTGAATGCACACATCATAAAGGGGTTTCTGAGAATGCTTCTGCCTTGTTTATATATGAAGATATTTCTTTTTCCACCATAGGCCTCAAAGCGCTCCAAATGAACACTTGCAGATTCTACAAAAAGAGTGTTTCATAACTGCTCTAGCAAAGGAAAGGTTCACCTCTGTGAGTTGAACACACACATCACAAAGCAGTTTGTGAGAATGCTTCGGTTTAGTTTTTATGGGAAGATATTCCCGCTTCTAACAAAGGCCTGAAAGAGCTCCAAATATCCACTTGCAGATGCTGCAAAAAGACTCTTTCCAAACTGCTCCATGAAAAAGAAGGTTCAACTCTGTGAGTTGAATGCACACATCATAAAGAAGTTTCAAAGAATGCTTCTGTCTAGGTTTCATGTGAAGATATTTCTTTTTCCACCATAGGCCTCAAAGCGCTCCAAATGAACACTTGCAGATTCTACAAAAAGAGTGTTTCATAACTGCTCTAGCAAAGGAAAGGTTCACCTCTGTGAGTTGAACACACACATCACAAAGCAGTTTGTGAGAATGCTTCTGTCCAGTTTTAATGGGAAGATATTCCCGCTTCTAACAAAGGCCTGAAAGAGCTCCAAATATCCACTTGCAGATGCTGCAAAAAGACTCTTTCCAAACTGCTCCATGAAAAGGAATGTTCAACTTTGTGAGTTGAATGCACACATCATAAAGAAGTTTCAAAGAATGCTTCTGTCTAGGTTTTATGTGAAGATATTTCCCTTTCCACCATAGGCCTCAAAGCGCTCCAAATGAACACTTGCAGATTCTACAAAAAGAGTGTTTCAAAGCTGCTCTTTCAAAAGAAGTGTTCAACTCTGTGAGTTGGATTCATACTTCACAAAGCAGTTTCACAGAACGTTTCTGTTTCGTTTTTATGGGAAGATATTCCCGTTTGCAACGAAAGCCTGAAAGGGCTCTAAGTATCCACTTGCAGATTCTGCCAAAACACACTTTCAAAACTGCTCTATCAAAAGGAAGGCTTATCTCTCCGAGTTGAATGCACACATCATAAAGAGGTTTCTGAGAATGCTTCTGCCTGGTTTATATGTGAAGATATTTCCTTTTCCACCATAGGCCTCAAAGCGCTCCAAACGAACACTTGCAGATTCTACAAAAAGAGTGTTTCAAAACTGCTCTTTCAAAGGAAGTGTTCAACTCTGTGAGTTGGATTCATACTACACAAAGCAGTTTCACAGAACTCTTCTGTTTAGTTTTTATGGGAAGATATTCCCGTTTCCAACGAAGGCCTGAAAGGGCTCCAAATATCCACTTGCAGATTCTGCAAAAACACAGGTTCAAAACTGCTCTATCAAAAGGAAGGCTTATCTCTCTGAGTTGAATGCACACATCATAAAGGGGTTTCTGAGAATGCTTCTGCCTTGTTTATATATGAAGATATTTCTTTTTCCACCATAGGCCTCAAAGCGCTCCAAATGAACACTTGCAAATTCTACAAAAAGAGTGTTTCATAACTGCTCTAGCAAAGGAAAGGTTCACCTCTGTGAGTTGAACACACACATCACAAAGCAGTTTGTGAGAATGCTTCGGTTTAGTTTTTATGGGAAGATATTCCCGCTTCTAACAAAGGCCTGAAAGAGCTCCAAATATCCACTTGCAGATGCTGCAAAAAGACTCTTTCCAAACTGCTCCATGAAAAAGAAGGTTCAACTCTGTGAGTTGAATGCACACATCATAAAGAAGTTTCAAAGAATGCTTCTGTCTAGGTTTTATGTGAAGATATTTCTTTTTCCACCATAGGCCTCAAAGCGCTCCAAATGAACACTTGCAGATTCTACAAAAAGAGTGTTTCATAACTGCTCTAGCAAAGGAAAGGTTCACCTCTGTGAGTTGAACACACACATCACAAAGCAGTTTGTGAGAATGCTTCTGTCCAGTTTTAATGGGAAGATATTCCCGCTTCTAACAAAGGCCTGAAAGAGCTCCAAATATCCACTTGCAGATGCTGCAAAAAGACTCTTTCCAAACTGCTCCATGAAAAGGAATGTTCAACTCTGTGAGTTGAATGCACACATCATAAAGAAGTTTCAAAGAATGCTTCTGTCTAGGTTTTATGTGAAGATATTTCCTTTTCCACCATAGGCCTCAAAGCGCTCCAAATGAACACTTGCAGATTCTACAAAAAGAGTGTTTCAAAGCTGCTCTTTCAAAAGAAGTGTTCAACTCTGTGAGTTGGATTCATACTTCACAAAGGAGTTTCACAGAACGCTTCTGTTTAGTTTTTATGGGAAGATATTCCCGTTTCCAACGAAGGCCTGAAAGGGCTCCAAATATACACTTGCAGATTCTGCAAAAACACAGTTGCAAAACTGCTCTATCAAAAGGAAGGCTTATCTCTCTGAGTTGAATGCACACATCATAAAGGGGTTTCTGAGAATGCTTCTGCCTTGTTTATATATGAAGATATTTCTTTTTCCACCATAGGCCTCAAAGCGCTCCAAATGAACACTTGCAAATTCTACAAAAAGAGTGTTTCATAACTGCTCTAGCAAAGGAAAGGTTCACCTCTGTGAGTTGAACACACACATCACAAAGCAGTTTGTGAGAATGCTTCGGTTTAGTTTTTATGGGAAGATATTCCCGCTTCTAACAAAGGCCTGAAACAGCTCCAAATATCCACTTGCAGATGCTGCAAAAAGACTCTTTCCAAACTGCTCCATGAAAAAGAAGGTTCAACTCTGTGAGTTGAATGCACACATCATAAAGAAGTTTCAAAGAATGCTTCTGTCTAGGTTTTATGTGAAGATATTTCTTTTTCCACCATAGGCCTCAAAGCGCTCCAAATGAACACTTGCAGATTCTACAAAAAGAGTGTTTCATAACTGCTCTAGCAAAGGAAAGGTTCACCTCTGTGAGTTGAACACACACATCACAAAGCAGTTTGTGAGAATGCTTCTGTCCAGTTTTAATGGGAAGATATTCCCGCTTCTAACAAAGGCCTGAAAGAGCTCCAAATATCCACTTGCAGATGCTGCAAAAAGACTCTTTCCAAACTGCTCCATGAAAAGGAATGTTCAACTCTGTGAGTTGAATGCACACATCATAAAGAAGTTTCAAAGAATGCTTCTGTCTAGGTTTTATGTGAAGATATTTCCTTTTCCACCATAGGCCTAAAAGCGCTCCAAATGAACACTTGCAGATTCTACAAAAAGAGTGTTTCAAAGCTGCTCTTTCAAAAGAAGTGTTCAACTCTGTGAGTTGGATTCATACTTCACAAAGGAGTTTCACAGAACGCTTCTGTTTAGTTTTTATGGGAAGATATTCCCGTTTCCAACGAAGGCCTGAAAGGGCTCCAAATATACACTTGCAGATTCTGCAAAAACACAGTTGCAAAACTGCTCTATCAAAAGGAAGGCTTATCTCTCCGAGTTGAATGCACACATCATAAAGAGGTTTCTGAGAATGCTTCTGCCTGGATTATATGTGAAGATATTTCCTTTTCCACCATAGGCCTCAAAGCGCTCCAAACGAACACTTGCAGATTCTACAAAAAGAGTGTTTCAAAACTGCTCTTTGAAAGGAAGTGTTCAACTCTGTGAGTTGGATTCATACTACACAAAGCAGTTTCACAGAACTCTTCTGTTTAGTTTTTAATGGAAGATATTCCCGTTTCCAACGAAGGCCTGAAAGGGCTCCAAATATCCACTTGCAGATTCTGCAAAAACACAGTTTCAAAACTGCTCTATCAAAAGGAAGGCTTATCTCTCTGAGTTGAATGCACACATCATAAAGAGCTTTCTGAGAATGCTTCTGCCTTGTTTATATATGAAGATATTTCTTTTTCCACCATAGGCCTCAAATCGCTCCAAATGAACACTTGCAGATTCTACAAAAAGAGTGTTTCATAACTGCTCTAGCAAAGGAAAGGTTCACCTCTGTGAGTTGAACACACACATCACAAAGCAGTTTGTGAGAATGCTTCTGTCCAGTTTTTATGGGAAGATATTCCCGCTTCTAACAAAGGCCTGAAAGAGCTCCAAATATCCACTTGCAGATGCTGCAAAAAGACTCTTTCCAAACTGCTCCATGAAAAGGAAAGTTCAACTCTGTGAGTTGAATGCACACATCATAAAGAAGTTTCAAAGAATGCTTCTGTCTAGGTATTATGTGACGATATTTCCTTTTCCACCATAGGCCTCAAAGCGCTCCAAATGAACACATGTAGATTCTACAAAAAGAGTGTTTAAAAGCTGCGCTTTCAAAAGAAGTGTTCAACTCTGTGAGTTGGATTCATACTTCACAAAGCAGTTTCACAGAACGTTTCTGTTTCGTTTTTATCGGAAGATATTCCCGTTTGCAACGAAGGCCTGAAAGGGCTCTAAGTATCCACTTGCAGATTCTGCCAAAACACAGTTTCAAAACTGCTCTATCAAAAGGAAGGCTTATCTCTCCGAGTTGAATGCACACATCATAAAGAGGTTTCTGAGAATGCTTCTGCCTGGTTTATATGTGAAGATATTTCCTTTTCCACCATAGGCCTCAAAGCGCTCCAAACGAACACTTGCAGATTCTACAAAAAGAGTGTTTCAAAACTGCTCTTTCAAAAGAAGTGTTCAACTCTGTGAGTTGGATTCATACTACACAAAGCAGTTTCACAGAACTCTTCTGTTTAGTTTTTATGGGAAGATATTCCCGTTTCCAACGAAGGCCTGAAAGGGCTCCAAATATCCACTTGCAGATTCTGCAAAAACACAGTTTCAAAACTGCTCTATCAAAAGGAAGGCTTATCTCTCTGAGTTGAATGCACACATCATAAAGAGCTTTCTGAGAATGCTTCTGCCTTGTTTATATATGAAGATATTTCTTTTTCCACCATAGGCCTCAAATCGCTCCAAATGAACACTTGCAGATTCTACAAAAAGAGTGTTTCATAACTGCTCTAGCAAAGGAAAGGTTCACCTCTGTGAGTTGAACACACACATCACAAAGCAGTTTGTGAGAATGCTTCTGTCCAGTTTTTATGGGAAGATATTCCCGCTTCTAACAAAGGCCTGAAAGAGCTCCAAATATCCACTTGCAGATGCTGCAAAAAGACTCTTTCCAAACTGCTCCATGAAAAGGAAGGTTCAACTCTGTGAGTTGAATGCACACATCATAAAGAAGTTTCAAAGAATGCTTCTGTCTAGGTATTATGTGACGATATTTCCTTTTCCACCATAGGCCTCAAAGCGCTCCAAATGAACACATGTAGATTCTACAAAAAGAGTGTTTCAAAGCTGCTCTTTCAAAAGAAGTGTTCAACTCTGTGAGTTGGATTCATACTTCACAAAGCAGTTTCATAGAACGTTTCTGTTTCGTTTTTATCAGAAGATATTCCCGTTTGCAACGAAGGCCTGAAAGGGCTCCAAGTATCCACTTGCAGATTCTGCCAAAACACAGTTTCAAAACTGCTCTATCAAAAGGAAGGCTTATCTCTCCGAGTTGAATGCACACATCATAAAGAGGTTTCTGAGAATGCTTCTGCCTGGTTTATATGTGAAGATATTTCCTTTTCCACCATAGGCCTCAAAGCGCTCCAAACGAACACTTGCAGATTCTACAAAAAGAGTGTTTCAAAACTGCTCTTTCAAAAGAAGTGTTCAACTCTGTGAGTTGGATTCATACTACACAAAGCAGGTTCACAGCACTCTTCTGTTTAGTTTTTATGGGAAGATATTCCCGTTTCCAACGAAGGCCTGAAAGGGCTCCAAATATCCACTTGCAGATTCTGCAAAAACACAGGTTCAAAACTGCTCTATCAAAAGGAAGGCTTATCTCTCTGAGTTGAATGCACACATCATAAAGGGGTTTCTGAGAATGCTTCTGCCTTGTTTATATATGAAGATATTTCTTTTTCCACCATAGGCCTCAAAGCGCTCCAAATGAACACTTGCAAATTCTACAAAAAGAGTGTTTCATAACTGCTCTAGCAAAGGAAAGGTTCACCTCTGTGAGTTGAACACACACATCACAAAGCAGTTTGTGAGAATGCTTCGGTTTAGTTTTTATGGGAAGATATTCCCGCTTCTAACAAAGGCCTGAAAGAGCTCCAAATATCCACTTGCAGATGCTGCAAAAAGACTCTTTCCAAACTGCTCCATGAAAAAGAAGGTTCAACTCTGTGAGTTGAATGCACACATCATAAAGAAGTTTCAAAGAATGCTTCTGTCTAGGTTTTACGTGAAGATATTTCTTTTTCCAACATAGGCCTCAAAGCGCTCCAAATGAACACTTGCAGATTCTACAAAAAGAGTGTTTCATAACTGCTCTAGCAAAGGAAAGGTTCACCTCTGTGAGTTGAACACACACATCACAAAGCAGTTTGTGAGAATGCTTCTGTCCAGTTTTAATGGGAAGATATTCCCGCTTCTAACAAAGGCCTGAAAGAGCTCCAAATATCCACTTGCAGATGCTGCAAAAAGACTCTTTCCAAACTGCTCCATGAAAAGGAATGTTCAACTCTGTGAGTTGAATGCACACATCATAAAGAAGTTTCAAAGAATGCTTCTGTCTAGGTTTTATGTGAAGATATTTCCTTTTCCACCATAGGCCTCAAAGCGCTCCAAATGAACACTTGCAGATTCTACAAAAAGAGTGTTTCAAAGCTGCTCTTTCAAAAGAAGTGTTCAACTCTGTGAGTTGGATTCATACTTCACAAAGGAGTTTCACAGAACGCTTCTGTTTAGTTTTTATGGGAAGATATTCCCGTTTCCAACGAAGGCCTGAAAGGGCTCCAAATATACACTTGCAGATTCTGCAAAAACACAGTTGCAAAACTGCTCTATCAAAAGGAAGGCTTATCTCTCCGAGTTGAATGCACACATCATAAAGAGGTTTCTGAGAATGCTTCTGCCTGGTTTATATGTGAAGATATTTCCTTTTCCACCATAGGCCTCAAAGCGCTCCAAACGAACACTTGCAGATTCTACAAAAAGAGTGTTTCAAAACTGCTCTTTGAAAGGAAGTGTTCAACTCTGTGAGTTGGATTCATACTACACAAAGCAGTTTCACAGAACTCTTCTGTTTAGTTTTTAATGGAAGATATTCCCGTTTCCAACGAAGGCCTGAAAGGGCTCCAAATATCCACTTGCAGATTCTGCAAAAACACAGGTTCAAAACTGCTCTATCAAAAGGAAGGCTTATCTCTCTGAGTTGAATGCACACATCATAAAGGGGTTTCTGAGAATGCTTCTGCCTTGTTTATATATGAAGATATTTCTTTTTCCACCATAGGCCTCAAAGCGCTCCAAATGAACACTTGCAGATTCTACAAAAAGTGTGTTTCATAACTGCTCTAGCAAAGGAAAGGTTCACCTCTGTGAGTTGAACACACACATCACAAAGCAGTTTGTGAGAATGCTTCGGTTTAGTTTTTATGGGAAGATATTCCCGCTTCTAACAAAGGCCTGAAAGAGCTCCAAATATCCACTTGCAGATGCTGCAAAAAGACTCTTTCCAAACTGCTCCATGAAAAAGAAGGTTCAACTCTGTGAGTTGAATGCACACATCATAAAGAAGTTTCAAAGAATGCTTCTGTCTAGGTTTTATGTGAAGATATTTCTTTTTCCACCATAGGCCTCAAATCGCTCCAAATGAACACTTGCAGATTCTACAAAAAGAGTGTTTCATAACTGCTCTAGCAAAGGAAAGGTTCACCTCTGTGAGTTGAACACACACATCACAAAGCAGTTTGTGAGAATGCTTCTGTCCAGTTTTAATGGGAAGATATTCCCGCTTCTAACAAAGGCCTGAAAGAGCTCCAAATATCCACTTGCAGATGCTGCAAAAAGACTCTTTCCAAACTGCTCCATGAAAAAGAAGGTTCAACTCTGTGAGTTGAATGCACACATCATAAAGAAGTTTCAAAGAATGCTTCTGTCTAGGTTTTATGTGAAGATATTTCTTTTTCCACCATAGGCCTCAAAGCGCTCCAAATGAACACTTGCAGATTCTACAAAAAGAGTGTTTCATAACTGCTCTAGCAAAGGAAAGGTTCACCTCTGTGAGTTGAACACACACATCACAAAGCAGTTTGTGAGAATGCTTCTGTCCAGTTTTTATGGGAAGATATTCCCGCTTCTAACAAAGGCCTGAAAGAGCTCCAAATATCCACTTGCAGATGCTGCAAAAAGACTCTTTCCAAACTGCTCCATGAAAAGGAAGGTTCAACTCTGTGAGTTGAATGCACACATCATAAAGAAGTTTCAAAGAATGCTTCTGTCTAGGTATTATGTGACGATATTTTCTTTTCCACCATAGGCCTCAAAGCGCTCCAAATGAACACATGTAGATTCTACAAAAAGTGTGTTTCAAAGCTGCTCTTTCAAAAGAAGTGTTCAACTCTGTGAGTTGGATTCATACTTCACAAAGCAGTTTCACAGAACGTTTCTGTTTCGTTTTTATCAGAAGATATTCCCGTTTGCAACGAAGGCCTGAAAGGGCTCCAAGTATCCAGTTGCAGATTCTGCCAAAACACAGTTTCAAAACTGCTCTATCAAAGGAAGGCTTATCTCTCCGAGTTGAATGCACACATCATAAAGAGGTTTCTGAGAATGCTTCTGCCTGGTTTATATGTGAAGATATTTCCTTTTCCACCATAGGCCTCAAAGCGCTCCAAACGAACACTTGCAGATTCTACAAACAGAGTGTTTCAAAACTGCTCTTTCAAAAGAAGTGTTCAACTCTGTGAGTTGGATTCATACTACACAAAGCAGGTTCACAGAACTCTTCTGTTTAGTTGTTATGGGAAGATATTCCCGTTTCCAACGAAGGCTTGAAAGGGCTCCAAATATCCACTTGGAGATTATGCAAAAACACAGGTTCAAAACTGCTCTATCAAAAGGAAGGCTTATCTCTCTGAGTTGAATGCACACATCATAAAGGGGTTTCTGAGAATGCTTCTGCCTTGTTTATATATGAAGATATTTCTTTTTCCACCATAGGCCTCAAAGCGCTCCAAATGAACACTTGCAGATTCTACAAAAAGAGTGTTTCATAACTGCTCTAGCAAAGGAAAGGTTCACCTCTGTGAGTTGAACACACACATCACAAAGCAGTTTGTGAGAATGCTTCGGTTTAGTTTTTATGGGAAGATATTCCCGCTTCTAACAAAGGCCTGAAAGAGCTCCAAATATCCACTTGCAGATGCTGCAAAAAGACTCTTTCCAAACTGCTCCATGAAAAAGAAGGTTCAACTCTGTGAGTTGAATGCACACATCATAAAGAAGTTTCAAAGAATGCTTCTGTCTAGGTTTCATGTGAAGATATTTCTTTTTCCACCATAGGCCTCAAAGCGCTCCAAATGAACACTTGCAGATTCTACAAAAAGAGTGTTTCATAACTGCTCTAGCAAAGGAAAGGTTCACCTCTGTGAGTTGAACACACACATCACAAAGCAGTTTGTGAGAATGCTTCTGTCCAGTTTTAATGGGAAGATATTCCCGCTTCTAACAAAGGCCTGAAAGAGCTCCAAATATCCACTTGCAGATGCTGCAAAAAGACTCTTTCCAAACTGCTCCATGAAAAGGAATGTTCAACTTTGTGAGTTGAATGCACACATCATAAAGAAGTTTCAAAGAATGCTTCTGTCTAGGTTTTATGTGAAGATATTTCCCTTTCCACCATAGGCCTCAAAGCGCTCCAAATGAACACTTGCAGATTCTACAAAAAGAGTGTTTCAAAGCTGCTCTTTCAAAAGAAGTGTTCAACTCTGTGAGTTGGATTCATACTTCACAAAGCAGTTTCACAGAACGTTTCTGTTTCGTTTTTATGGGAAGATATTCCCGTTTGCAACGAAAGCCTGAAAGGGCTCTAAGTATCCACTTGCAGATTCTGCCAAAACACACTTTCAAAACTGCTCTATCAAAAGGAAGGCTTATCTCTCCGAGTTGAATGCACACATCATAAAGAGGTTTCTGAGAATGCTTCTGCCTGGTTTATATGTGAAGATATTTCCTTTTCCACCATAGGCCTCAAAGCGCTCCAAACGAACACTTGCAGATTCTACAAAAAGAGTGTTTCAAAACTGCTCTTTCAAAGGAAGTGTTCAACTCTGTGAGTTGGATTCATACTACACAAAGCAGTTTCACAGAACTCTTCTGTTTAGTTTTTATGGGAAGATATTCCCGTTTCCAACGAAGGCCTGAAAGGGCTCCAAATATCCACTTGCAGATTCTGCAAAAACACAGGTTCAAAACTGCTCTATCAAAAGGAAGGCTTATCTCTCTGAGTTGAATGCACACATCATAAAGGGGTTTCTGAGAATGCTTCTGCCTTGTTTATATATGAAGATATTTCTTTTTCCACCATAGGCCTCAAAGCGCTCCAAATGAACACTTGCAAATTCTACAAAAAGAGTGTTTCATAACTGCTCTAGCAAAGGAAAGGTTCACCTCTGTGAGTTGAACACACACATCACAAAGCAGTTTGTGAGAATGCTTCGGTTTAGTTTTTATGGGAAGATATTCCCGCTTCTAACAAAGGCCTGAAAGAGCTCCAAATATCCACTTGCAGATGCTGCAAAAAGACTCTTTCCAAACTGCTCCATGAAAAAGAAGGTTCAACTCTGTGAGTTGAATGCACACATCATAAAGAAGTTTCAAAGAATGCTTCTGTCTAGGTTTTATGTGAAGATATTTCTTTTTCCACCATAGGCCTCAAAGCGCTCCAAATGAACACTTGCAGATTCTACAAAAAGAGTGTTTCATAACTGCTCTAGCAAAGGAAAGGTTCACCTCTGTGAGTTGAACACACACATCACAAAGCAGTTTGTGAGAATGCTTCTGTCCAGTTTTAATGGGAAGATATTCCCGCTTCTAACAAAGGCCTGAAAGAGCTCCAAATATCCACTTGCAGATGCTGCAAAAAGACTCTTTCCAAACTGCTCCATGAAAAGGAATGTTCAACTCTGTGAGTTGAATGCACACATCATAAAGAAGTTTCAAAGAATGCTTCTGTCTAGGTTTTATGTGAAGATATTTCCTTTTCCACCATAGGCCTCAAAGCGCTCCAAATGAACACTTGCAGATTCTACAAAAAGAGTGTTTCAAAGCTGCTCTTTCAAAAGAAGTGTTCAACTCTGTGAGTTGGATTCATACTTCACAAAGGAGTTTCACAGAACGCTTCTGTTTAGTTTTTATGGGAAGATATTCCCGTTTCCAACGAAGGCCTGAAAGGGCTCCAAATATACACTTGCAGATTCTGCAAAAACACAGTTGCAAAACTGCTCTATCAAAAGGAAGGCTTATCTCTCCGAGTTGAATGCACACATCATAAAGAGGTTTCTGAGAATGCTTCTGCCTGGATTATATGTGAAGATATTTCCTTTTCCACCATAGGCCTCAAAGCGCTCCAAACGAACACTTGCAGATTCTACAAAAAGAGTGTTTCAAAACTGCTCTTTGAAAGGAAGTGTTCAACTCTGTGAGTTGGATTCATACTACACAAAGCAGGTTCACAGAACTCTTCTGTTTAGTTGTTATGGGAAGATATTCCCGTTTCCAACGAAGGCTTGAAAGGGCTCCAAATATCCACTTGGAGATTATGCAAAAACACAGGTTCAAAACTGCTCTATCAAAAGGAAGGCTTATCTCTCTGAGTTGAATGCACACATCATAAAGGGGTTTCTGAGAATGCTTCTGCCTTGTTTATATATGAAGATATTTCTTTTTCCACCATAGGCCTCAAAGCGCTCCAAATGAACACTTGCAGATTCTACAAAAAGAGTGTTTCATAACTGCTCTAGCAAAGGAAAGGTTCACCTCTGTGAGTTGAACACACACATCACAAAGCAGTTTGTGAGAATGCTTCGGTTTAGTTTTTATGGGAAGATATTCCCGCTTCTAACAAAGGCCTGAAACAGCTCCAAATATCCACTTGCAGATGCTGCAAAAAGACTCTTTCCAAACTGCTCCATGAAAAAGAAGGTTCAACTCTGTGAGTTGAATGCACACATCATAAAGAAGTTTCAAAGAATGCTTCTGTCTAGGTTTCATGTGAAGATATTTCTTTTTCCACCATAGGCCTCAAAGCGCTCCAAATGAACACTTGCAGATTCTACAAAAAGAGTGTTTCATAACTGCTCTAGCAAAGGAAAGGTTCACCTCTGTGAGTTGAACACACACATCACAAAGCAGTTTGTGAGAATGCTTCTGTCCAGTTTTAATGGGAAGATATTCCCGCTTCTAACAAAGGCCTGAAAGAGCTCCAAATATCCACTTGCAGATGCTGCAAAAAGACTCTTTCCAAACTGCTCCATGAAAAGGAATGTTCAACTTTGTGAGTTGAATGCACACATCATAAAGAAGTTTCAAAGAATGCTTCTGTCTAGGTTTTATGTGAAGATATTTCCCTTTCCACCATAGGCCTCAAAGCGCTCCAAATGAACACTTGCAGATTCTACAAAAAGAGTGTTTCAAAGCTGCTCTTTCAAAAGAAGTGTTCAACTCTGTGAGTTGGATTCATACTTCACAAAGCAGTTTCACAGAACGTTTCTGTTTCGTTTTTATGGGAAGATATTCCCGTTTGCAACGAAAGCCTGAAAGGGCTCTAAGTATCCACTTGCAGATTCTGCCAAAACACACTTTCAAAACTGCTCTATCAAAAGGAAGGCTTATCTCTCCGAGTTGAATGCACACATCATAAAGAGGTTTCTGAGAATGCTTCTGCCTGGTTTATATGTGAAGATATTTCCTTTTCCACCATAGGCCTCAAAGCGCTCCAAACGAACACTTGCAGATTCTACAAAAAGAGTGTTTCAAAACTGCTCTTTCAAAGGAAGTGTTCAACTCTGTGAGTTGGATTCATACTACACAAAGCAGTTTCACAGAACTCTTCTGTTTAGTTTTTATGGGAAGATATTCCCGTTTCCAACGAAGGCCTGAAAGGGCTCCAAATATCCACTTGCAGATTCTGCAAAAACACAGGTTCAAAACTGCTCTATCAAAAGGAAGGCTTATCTCTCTGAGTTGAATGCACACATCATAAAGGGGTTTCTGAGAATGCTTCTGCCTTGTTTATATATGAAGATATTTCTTTTTCCACCATAGGCCTCAAAGCGCTCCAAATGAACACTTGCAAATTCTACAAAAAGAGTGTTTCATAACTGCTCTAGCAAAGGAAAGGTTCACCTCTGTGAGTTGAACACACACATCACAAAGCAGTTTGTGAGAATGCTTCGGTTTAGTTTTTATGGGAAGATATTCCCGCTTCTAACAAAGGCCTGAAACAGCTCCAAATATCCACTTGCAGATGCTGCAAAAAGACTCTTTCCAAACTGCTCCATGAAAAAGAAGGTTCAACTCTGTGAGTTGAATGCACACATCATAAAGAAGTTTCAAAGAATGCTTCTGTCTAGGTTTTATGTGAAGATATTTCTTTTTCCACCATAGGCCTCAAAGCGCTCCAAATGAACACTTGCAGATTCTACAAAAAGAGTGTTTCATAACTGCTCTAGCAAAGGAAAGGTTCACCTCTGTGAGTTGAACACACACATCACAAAGCAGTTTGTGAGAATGCTTCTGTCCAGTTTTAATGGGAAGATATTCCCGCTTCTAACAAAGGCCTGAAAGAGCTCCAAATATCCACTTGCAGATGCTGCAAAAAGACTCTTTCCAAACTGCTCCATGAAAAGGAATGTTCAACTCTGTGAGTTGAATGCACACATCATAAAGAAGTTTCAAAGAATGCTTCTGTCTAGGTTTTATGTGAAGATATTTCCTTTTCCACCATAGGCCTAAAAGCACTCCAAATGAACACTTGCAGATTCTACAAAAAGAGTGTTTCAAAGCTGCTCTTTCAAAAGAAGTGTTCAACTCTGTGAGTTGGATTCATACTTCACAAAGGAGTTTCACAGAACGCTTCTGTTTAGTTTTTATGGGAAGATATTCCCGTTTCCAACGAAGGCCTGAAAGGGCTCCAAATATACACTTGCAGATTCTGCAAAAACACAGTTGCAAAACTGCTCTATCAAAAGGAAGGCTTATCTCTCCGAGTTGAATGCACACATCATAAAGAGGTTTCTGAGAATGCTTCTGCCTGGATTATATGTGAAGATATTTCCTTTTCCACCATAGGCCTCAAAGCGCTCCAAACGAACACTTGCAGATTCTACAAAAAGAGTGTTTCAAAACTGCTCTTTGAAAGGAAGTGTTCAACTCTGTGAGTTGGATTCATACTACACAAAGCAGTTTCACAGAACTCTTCTGTTTAGTTTTTAATGGAAGATATTCCCGTTTCCAACGAAGGCCTGAAAGGGCTCCAAATATCCACTTGCAGATTCTGCAAAAACACAGTTTCAAAACTGCTCTATCAAAAGGAAGGCTTATCTCTCTGAGTTGAATGCACACATCATAAAGAGCTTTCTGAGAATGCTTCTGCCTTGTTTATATATGAAGATATTTCTTTTTCCACCATAGGCCTCAAATCGCTCCAAATGAACACTTGCAGATTCTACAAAAAGAGTGTTTCATAACTGCTCTAGCAAAGGAAAGGTTCACCTCTGTGAGTTGAACACACACATCACAAAGCAGTTTGTGAGAATGCTTCTGTCCAGTTTTTATGGGAAGATATTCCCGCTTCTAACAAAGGCCTGAAAGAGCTCCAAATATCCACTTGCAGATGCTGCAAAAAGACTCTTTCCAAACTGCTCCATGAAAAGGAAAGTTCAACTCTGTGAGTTGAATGCACACATCATAAAGAAGTTTCAAAGAATGCTTCTGTCTAGGTATTATGTGACGATATTTCCTTTTCCACCATAGGCCTCAAAGCGCTCCAAATGAACACATGTAGATTCTACAAAAAGAGTGTTTAAAAGCTGCGCTTTCAAAAGAAGTGTTCAACTCTGTGAGTTGGATTCATACTACACAAAGCAGGTTCACAGCACTCTTCTGTTTAGTTTTTATGGGAAGATATTCCCGTTTCCAACGAAGGCCTGAAAGGGCTCCAAATATCCACTTGCAGATTCTGCAAAAACACAGGTTCAAAACTGCTCTATCAAAAGGAAGGCTTATCTCTCTGAGTTGAATGCACACATCATAAAGGGGTTTCTGAGAATGCTTCTGCCTTGTTTATATATGAAGATATTTCTTTTTCCACCATAGGCCTCAAAGCGCTCCAAATGAACACTTGCAAATTCTACAAAAAGAGTGTTTCATAACTGCTCTAGCAAAGGAAAGGTTCACCTCTGTGAGTTGAACACACACATCACAAAGCAGTTTGTGAGAATGCTTCGGTTTAGTTTTTATGGGAAGATATTCCCGCTTCTAACAAAGGCCTGAAAGAGCTCCAAATATCCACTTGCAGATGCTGCAAAAAGACTCTTTCCAAACTGCTCCATGAAAAAGAAGGTTCAACTCTGTGAGTTGAATGCACACATCATAAAGAAGTTTCAAAGAATGCTTCTGTGTAGATTTTACGTGAAGATATTTCTTTTTCCACCATAGGCCACAAAGCGCTCCAAATGAACACTTGCAGATTCTACAAAAAGAGTGTTTCATAACTGCTCTAGCAAAGGAAAGGTTCACCTCTGTGAGTTGAACACACACATCACAAAGCAGTTTGTGAGAATGCTTCTGTCCAGTTTTAATGGGAAGATATTCCCGCTTCTAACAAAGGCCTGAAAGAGCTCCAAATATCCACTTGCAGATGCTGCAAAAAGACTCTTTCCAAACTGCTCCATGAAAAGGAATGTTCAACTCTGTGAGTTGAATGCACACATCATAAAGAAGTTTCAAAGAATGCTTCTGTCTAGGTTTTATGTGAAGATATTTCCTTTTCCACCATAGGCCTCAAAGCGCTCCAAATGAACACTTGCAGATTCTACAAAAAGAGTGTTTCAAAGCTGCTCTTTCAAAAGAAGTGTTCAACTCTGTGAGTTGGATTCATACTTCACAAAGGAGTTTCACAGAACGCTTCTGTTTAGTTTTTATGGGAAGATATTCCCGTTTCCAACGAAGGCCTGAAAGGGCTCCAAATATACACTTGCAGATTCTGCAAAAACACAGTTGCAAAACTGCTCTATCAAAAGGAAGGCTTATCTCTCCGAGTTGAATGCACACATCATAAAGAGGTTTCTGAGAATGCTTCTGCCTGGATTATATTTGAAGATATTTCCTTTTCCACCATAGGCCTCAAAGCGCTCCAAACGAACACTTTCAGATTCTACAAAAAGAGTGTTTCAAAACTGCTCTTTGAAAGGAAGTGTTCAACTCTGTGAGTTGGATTCATACTACACAAAGCAGTTTCACAGAACTCTTCTGTTTAGTTTTTAATGGAAGATATTCCCGTTTCCAACGAAGGCCTGAAAGGGCTCCAAATATCCACTTGCAGATTCTGCAAAAACACAGTTTCAAAACTGCTCTATCAAAAGGAAGGCTTATCTCTCTGAGTTGAATGCACACATCATAAAGAGCTTTCTGAGAATGCTTCTGCCTTGTTTATATATGAAGATATTTCTTTTTCCACCATAGGCCTCAAATCGCTCCAAATGAACACTTGCAGATTCTACAAAAAGAGTGTTTCATAACTGCTCTAGCAAAGGAAAGGTTCACCTCTGTGAGTTGAACACACACATCACAAAGCAGTTTGTGAGAATGCTTCTGTCCAGTTTTTATGGGAAGATATTCCCGCTTCTAACAAAGGCCTGAAAGAGCTCCAAATATCCACTTGCAGATGCTGCAAAAAGACTCTTTCCAAACTGCTCCATGAAAAGGAAGGTTCAACTCTGTGAGTTGAATGCACACATCATAAAGAAGTTTCAAAGAATGCTTCTGTCTAGGTATTATGTGACGATATTTCCTTTTCCACCATAGGCCTCAAAGCGCTCCAAATGAACACATGTAGATTCTACAAAAAGTGTGTTTCAAAGCTGCTCTTTCAAAAGAAGTGTTCAACTCTGTGAGTTGGATTCATACTTCACAAAGCAGTTTCACAGAACGTTTCTGTTTCGTTTTTATCAGAAGATATTCCCGTTTGCAACGAAGGCCTGAAAGGGCTCCAAGTATCCACTTGCAGATTCTGCCAAAACACAGTTTCAAAACTGCTCTATCAAAAGGAAGGCTTATCTCTCCGAGTTGAATGCACACATCATAAAGAGGTTTCTGAGAATGCTTCTGCCTGGTTTATATGTGAAGATATTTCCTTTTCCACCATAGGCCTCAAAGCGCTCCAAACGAACACTTGCAGATTCTACAAAAAGAGTGTTTCAAAACTGCTCTTTCAAAAGAAGTGTTCAACTCTGTGAGTTGGATTCATACTACACAAAGCAGGTTCACAGAACTCTTCTGTTTAGTTTTTATGGGAAGATATTCCCGTTTCCAACGAAGGCTTGAAAGGGCTCCAAATATCCACTTGGAGATTCTGCAAAAACACAGGTTCAAAACTGCTCTATCAAAAGGAAGGCTTATCTCTCTGAGTTGAATGCACACATCATAAAGGGGTTTCTGAGAATGCTTCTGCCTTGTTTATATATGAAGATATTTCTTTTTCCACCATAGGCCTCAAAGCGCTCCAAATGAACACTTGCAGATTCTACAAAAAGTGTGTTTCATAACTGCTCTAGCAAAGGAAAGGTTCACCTCTGTGAGTTGAACACACACATCACAAAGCAGTTTGTGAGAATGCTTCGGTTTAGTTTTTATGGGAAGATATTCCCGCTTCTAACAAAGGCCTGAAAGAGCTCCAAATATCCACTTGCAGATGCTGCAAAAAGACTCTTTCCAAACTGCTCCATGAAAAAGAAGGTTCAACTCTGTGAGTTGAATGCACACATCATAAAGAAGTTTCAAAGAATGCTTCTGTCTAGGTTTTATGTGAAGATATTTCTTTTTCCACCATAGGCCTCAAATCGCTCCAAATGAACACTTGCAGATTCTACAAAAAGAGTGTTTCATAACTGCTCTAGCAAAGGAAAGGTTCACCTCTGTGAGTTGAACACACACATCACAAAGCAGTTTGTGAGAATGCTTCTGTCCAGTTTTAATGGGAAGATATTCCCGCTTCTAACAAAGGCCTGAAAGAGCTCCAAATATCCACTTGCAGATGCTGCAAAAAGACTCTTTCCAAACTGCTCCATGAAAAAGAAGGTTCAACTCTGTGAGTTGAATGCACACATCATAAAGAAGTTTCAAAGAATGCTTCTGTCTAGGTTTTATGTGAAGATATTTCTTTTTCCACCATAGGCCTCAAAGCGCTCCAAATGAACACTTGCAGATTCTACAAAAAGAGTGTTTCATAACTGCTCTAGCAAAGGAAAGGTTCACCTCTGTGAGTTGAACACACACATCACAAAGCAGTTTGTGAGAATGCTTCTGTCCAGTTTTAATGGGAAGATATTCCCGCTTCTAACAAAGGCCTGAAAGAGCTCCAAATATCCACTTGCAGATGCTGCAAAAAGACTCTTTCCAAACTGCTCCATGAAAAGGAAGGTTCAACTCTGTGAGTTGAATGCACACATCATAAAGAAGTTTCAAAGAATGCTTCTGTCTAGGTTTTATGTGAAGATATTTCCTTTTCCACCATAGGCCTCAAAGCGCTCCAAATGAACACTTGCAGATTCTACAAAAAGAGTGTTTCAAAGCTGCTCTTTCAAAAGAAGTGTTCAACTCTGTGAGTTGGATTCATACTTCACAAAGGAGTTTCACAGAACGCTTCTGTTTAGTTTTTATGGGAAGATATTCCCGTTTCCAACGAAGGCCTGAAAGGGCTGCAAATATACACTTGCAGATTCTGCAAAAACACAGTTGCAAAACTGCTCTATCAAAAGGAAGGCTTATCTCTCCGAGTTGAATGCACACATCATAAAGAGGTTTCTGAGAATGCTTCTGCCTGGATTATATTTGAAGATATTTCCTTTTCCACCATAGGCCTCAAAGCGCTCCAAACGAACACTTGCAGATTCTACAAAAAGAGTGTTTCAAAACTGCTCTTTCAAAGGAAGTGTTCAACTCTGTGAGTTGGATTCATACTACACAAAGCAGTTTCACAGAACTCTTCTGTTTAGTTTTTAATGGAAGATATTCCCGTTTCCAACGAAGGCCTGAAAGGGCTCCAAATATCCACTTGCAGATTCTGCAAAAACACAGTTTCAAAACTGCTCTATCAAAAGGAAGGCTTATCTCTCTGAGTTGAATGCACACATCATAAAGAGCTTTCTGAGAATGCTTCTGCCTTGTTTATATATGAAGATATTTCTTTTTCCACCATAGGCCTCAAATCGCTCCAAATGAACACTTGCAGATTCTACAAAAAGAGTGTTTCATAACTGCTCTAGCAAAGGAAAGGTTCACCTCTGTTAGTTGAACACACACATCACAAAGCAGTTTGTGAGAATGCTTCTGTCCAGTTTTTATGGGAAGATATTCCCGCTTCTAACAAAGGCCTGAAAGATCTCCAAATATCCACTTGCAGATGCTGCAAAAAGACTCTTTCCAAACTGCTCCATGAAAAGGAAGGTTCAACTCTGTGAGTTGAATGCACACATCATAAAGAAGTTTCAAAGAATGCTTCTGTCTAGGTATTATGTGACGATATTTCCTTTTCCACCATAGGCCTCAAAGCGCTCCAAATGAACACATGTAGATTCTACAAAAAGTGTGTTTCAAAGCTGCTCTTTCAAAAGAAGTGTTCAACTCTGTGAGTTGGATTCATACTTCACAAAGCAGTTTCACAGAACGTTTCTGTTTCGTTTTTATCAGAAGATATTCCCGTTTGCAACGAAGGCCTGAAAGGGCTCCAAGTATCCACTTGCAGATTCTGCCAAAACACAGTTTCAAAACTGCTCTATCAAAAGGAAGGCTTATCTCTCCGAGTTGAATGCACACATCATAAAGAGGTTTCTGAGAATGCTTCTGCCTGGTTTATATGTGAAGATATTTCCTTTTCCACCATAGGCCTCAAAGCGCTCCAAACGAACACTTGCAGATTCTACAAAAAGAGTGTTTCAAAACTGCTCTTTCAAAAGAAGTGTTCAACTCTGTGAGTTGGATTCATACTACACAAAGCAGGTTCACAGAACTCTTCTGTTTAGTTTTTATGGGAAGATATTCCCGTTTCCAACGAAGGCCTGAAAGGGCTCCAAATATCCACTTGCAGATTCTGCAAAAACACAGGTTCAAAACTGCTCTATCAAAAGGAAGGCTTATCTCTCTGAGTTGAATGCACACATCATAAAGGGGTTTCTGAGAATGCTTCTGCCTTGTTTATATATGAAGATATTTCTTTTTCCACCATAGGCCTCAAAGCGCTCCAAATGAACACTTGCAAATTCTACAAAAAGAGTGTTTCATAACTGCTCTAGCAAAGGAAAGGTTCACCTCTGTGAGTTGAACACACACATCACAAAGCAGTTTGTGAGAATGCTTCGGTTTAGTTTTTATGGGAAGATATTCCCGCTTCTAACAAAGGCCTGAAAGAGCTCCAAATATCCACTTGCAGATGCTGCAAAAAGACTCTTTCCAAACTGCTCCATGAAAAAGAAGGTTCAACTCTGTGAGTTGAATGCACACATCATAAAGAAGTTTCAAAGAATGCTTCTGTCTAGGTTTTATGTGAAGATATTTCTTTTTCCACCATAGGCCTCAAAGCGCTCCAAATGAACACTTGCAGATTCTACAAAAAGAGTGTTTCATAACTGCTCTAGCAAAGGAAAGGTTCAACTCTGTGAGTTGAACACACACATCACAAAGCAGTTTGTGAGAATGCTTCTGTCCAGTTTTAATGGGAAGATATTCCCGCTTCTAACAAAGGCCTGAAAGAGCTCCAAATATCCACTTGCAGATGCTGCAAAAAGACTCTTTCCAAACTGCTCCATGAAAAGGAAGGTTCAACTCTGTGAGTTGAATGCACACATCATAAAGAAGTTTCAAAGAATGCTTCTGTCTAGGTTTTATGTGAAGATATTTCCCTTTCCACCATAGGCCTCAAAGCGCTCCAAATGAACACTTGCAGATTCTACAAAAAGAGTGTTTCAAAGCTGCTCTTTCAAAAGAAGTGTTCAACTCTGTGAGTTGGATTCATACTTCACAAAGCAGTTTCACAGAACGTTTCTGTTTCGTTTTTATGGGAAGATATTCCCGTTTGCAACGAAAGCCTGAAAGGGCTCTAAGTATCCACTTGCAGATTCTGCCAAAACACACTTTCAAAACTGCTCTATCAAAAGGAAGGCTTATCTCTCCGAGTTGAATGCACACATCATAAAGAGGTTTCTGAGAATGCTTCTGCCTGGTTTATATGTGAAGATATTTCCTTTTCCACCATAGGCCTCAAAGCGCTCCAAACGAACACTTGCAGATTCTACAAAAAGAGTGTTTCAAAACTGCTCTTTCAAAGGAAGTGTTCAACTCTGTGAGTTGGATTCATACTACACAAAGCAGTTTCACAGAACTCTTCTGTTTAGTTTTTATGGGAAGATATTCCCGTTTCCAACGAAGGCCTGAAAGGGCTCCAAATATCCACTTGCAGATTCTGCAAAAACACAGGTTCAAAACTGCTCTATCAAAAGGAAGGCTTATCTCTCTGAGTTGAATGCACACATCATAAAGGGGTTTCTGAGAATGCTTCTGCCTTGTTTATATATGAAGATATTTCTTTTTCCACCATAGGCCTCAAAGCGCTCCAAATGAACACTTGCAAATTCTACAAAAAGAGTGTTTCATAACTGCTCTAGCAAAGGAAAGGTTCACCTCTGTGAGTTGAACACACACATCACAAAGCAGTTTGTGAGAATGCTTCGGTTTAGTTTTTATGGGAAGATATTCCCGCTTCTAACAAAGGCCTGAAAGAGCTCCAAATATCCACTTGCAGATGCTGCAAAAAGACTCTTTCCAAACTGCTCCATGAAAAAGAAGGTTCAACTCTGTGAGTTGAATGCACACATCATAAAGAAGTTTCAAAGAATGCTTCTGTCTAGGTTTTATGTGAAGATATTTCTTTTTCCACCATAGGCCTCAAAGCGCTCCAAATGAACACTTGCAGATTCTACAAAAAGAGTGTTTCATAACTGCTCTAGCAAAGGAAAGGTTCACCTCTGTGAGTTGAACACACACATCACAAAGCAGTTTGTGAGAATGCTTCTGTCCAGTTTTAATGGGAAGATATTCCCGCTTCTAACAAAGGCCTGAAAGAGCTCCAAATATCCACTTGCAGATGCTGCAAAAAGACTCTTTCCAAACTGCTCCATGAAAAGGAATGTTCAACTCTGTGAGTTGAATGCACACATCATAAAGAAGTTTCAAAGAATGCTTCTGTCTAGGTTTTATGTGAAGATATTTCCTTTTCCACCATAGGCCTCAAAGCGCTCCAAATGAACACTTGCAGATTCTACAAAAAGAGTGTTTCAAAGCTGCTCTTTCAAAAGAAGTGTTCAACTCTGTGAGTTGGATTCATACTTCACAAAGGAGTTTCACAGAACGCTTCTGTTTAGTTTTTATGGGAAGATATTCCCGTTTCCAACGAAGGCCTGAAAGGGCTCCAAATATACACTTGCAGATTCTGCAAAAACACAGTTGCAAAACTGCTCTATCAAAAGGAAGGCTTATCTCTCCGAGTTGAATGCACACATCATAAAGGGGTTTCTGAGAATGCTTCTGCCTGGATTATATGTGAATATATTTCCTTTTCCACCATAGGCCTCAAAGCGCTCCAAACGAACACTTGCAGATTCTACAAAAAGAGTGTTTCAAAACTGCTCTTTGAAAGGAAGTGTTCAACTCTGTGAGTTGGATTCATACTACACAAAGCAGTTTCACAGAACTCTTCTGTTTAGTTTTTAATGGAAGATATTCCCGTTTCCAACGAAGGCCTGAAAGGGCTCCAAATATCCACTTGCAGATTCTGCAAAAACACAGTTTCAAAACTGCTCTATCAAAAGGAAGGCTTATCTCTCTGAGTTGAATGCACACATCATAAAGAGCTTTCTGAGAATGCTTCTGCCTTGTTTATATATGAAGATATTTCTTTTTCCACCATAGGCCTCAAATCGCTCCAAATGAACACTTGCAGATTCTACAAAAAGAGTGTTTCATAACTGCTCTAGCAAAGGAAAGGTTCACCTCTGTGAGTTGAACACACACATCACAAAGCAGTTTGTGAGAATGCTTCTGTCCAGTTTTTATGGGAAGATATTCCCGCTTCTAACAAAGGCCTGAAAGAGCTCCAAATATCCACTTGCAGATGCTGCAAAAAGACTCTTTCCAAACTGCTCCATGAAAAGGAAAGTTCAACTCTGTGAGTTGAATGCACACATCATAAAGAAGTTTCAAAGAATGCTTCTGTCTAGGTATTATGTGACGATATTTCCTTTTCCACCATAGGCCTCAAAGCGCTCCAAATGAACACATGTAGATTCTACAAAAAGAGTGTTTAAAAGCTGCGCTTTCAAAAGAAGTGTTCAACTCTGTGAGTTGGATTCATACTTCACAAAGCAGTTTCACAGAACGTTTCTGTTTCGTTTTTATCGGAAGATATTCCCGTTTGCAACGAAGGCCTGAAAGGGCTCTAAGTATCCACTTGCAGATTCTGCCAAAACACAGTTTCAAAACTGCTCTATCAAAAGGAAGGCTTATCTCTCCGAGTTGAATGCACACATCATAAAGAGGTTTCTGAGAATGCTTCTGCCTGGTTTATATGTGAAGATATTTCCTTTTCCACCATAGGCCTCAAAGCGCTCCAAACGAACACTTGCAGATTCTACAAAAAGAGTGTTTCAAAACTGCTCTTTCAAAAGAAGTGTTCAACTCTGTGAGTTGGATTCATACTACACAAAGCAGTTTCACAGAACTCTTCTGTTTAGTTTTTATGGGAAGATATTCCCGTTTCCAACGAAGGCCTGAAAGGGCTCCAAATATCCACTTGCAGATTCTGCAAAAACAGAGTTTCAAAACTGCTCTATCAAAAGGAAGGCTTATCTCTCTGAGTTGAATGCACACATCATAAAGAGCTTTCTGAGAATGCTTCTGCCTTGTTTATATATGAAGATATTTCTTTTTCCACCATAGGCCTCAAATCGCTCCAAATGAACACTTGCAGATTCTACAAAAAGAGTGTTTCATAACTGCTCTAGCAAAGGAAAGGTTCACCTCTGTGAGTTGAACACACACATCACAAAGCAGTTTGTGAGAATGCTTCTGTCCAGTTTTTATGGGAAGATATTCCCGCTTCTAACAAAGGCCTGAAAGAGCTCCAAATATCCACTTGCAGATGCTGCAAAAAGACTCTTTCCAAACTGCTCCATGAAAAGGAAGGTTCAACTCTGTGAGTTGAATGCACACATCATAAAGAAGTTTCAAAGAATGCTTCTGTCTAGGTATTATGTGACGATATTTCCTTTTCCACCATAGGCCTCAAAGCGCTCCAAATGAACACATGTAGATTCTACAAAAAGAGTGTTTCAAAGCTGCTCTTTCAAAAGAAGTGTTCAACTCTGTGAGTTGGATTCATACTTCATAAAGCAGTTTCATAGAACGTTTCTGTTTCGTTTTTATCAGAAGATATTCCCGTTTGCAACGAAGGCCTGAAAGGGCTCCAAGTATCCACTTGCAGATTCTGCCAAAACACAGTTTCAAAACTGCTCTATCAAAAGGAAGGCTTATCTCTCCGAGTTGAATGCACACATCATAAAGAGGTTTCTGAGAATGCTTCTGCCTGGTTTATATGTGAAGATATTTCCTTTTCCACCATAGGCCTCAAAGCGCTCCAAACGAACACTTGCAGATTCTACAAAAAGAGTGTTTCAAAACTGCTCTTTCAAAAGAAGTGTTCAACTCTGTGAGTTGGATTCATACTACACAAAGCAGGTTCACAGCACTCTTCTGTTTAGTTTTTATGGGAAGATATTCCCGTTTCCAACGAAGGCCTGAAAGGGCTCCAAATATCCACTTGCAGATTCTGCAAAAACACAGGTTCAAAACTGCTCTATCAAAAGGAAGGCTTATCTCTCTGAGTTGAATGCACACATCATAAAGGGGTTTCTGAGAATGCTTCTGCCTTGTTTATATATGAAGATATTTCTTTTTCCACCATAGGCCTCAAAGCGCTCCAAATGAACACTTGCAAATTCTACAAAAAGAGTGTTTCATAACTGCTCTAGCAAAGGAAAGGTTCACCTCTGTGAGTTGAACACACACATCACAAAGCAGTTTGTGAGAATGCTTCGGTTTAGTTTTTATGGGAAGATATTCCCGCTTCTAACAAAGGCCTGAAAGAGCTCCAAATATCCACTTGCAGATGCTGCAAAAAGACTCTTTCCAAACTGCTCCATGAAAAAGAAGGTTCAACTCTGTGAGTTGAATGCACACATCATAAAGAAGTTTCAAAGAATGCTTCTGTCTAGATTTTACGTGAAGATATTTCTTTTTCCACCATAGGCCACAAAGCGCTCCAAATGAACACTTGCAGATTCTACAAAAAGAGTGTTTCATAACTGCTCTAGCAAAGGAAAGGTTCACCTCTGTGAGTTGAACACACACATCACAAAGCAGTTTGTGAGAATGCTTCTGTCCAGTTTTAATGGGAAGATATTCCCGCTTCTAACAAAGGCCTGAAAGAGCTCCAAATATCCACTTGCAGATGCTGCAAAAAGACTCTTTCCAAACTGCTCCATGAAAAGGAATGTTCAACTCTGTGAGTTGAATGCACACATCATAAAGAAGTTTCAAAGAATGCTTCTGTCTAGGTTTTATGTGAAGATATTTCCTTTTCCACCATAGGCCTCAAAGCGCTCCAAATGAACACTTGCAGATTCTACAAAAAGAGTGTTTCAAAGCTGCTCTTTCAAAAGAAGTGTTCAACTCTGTGAGTTGGATTCATACTTCACAAAGGAGTTTCACAGAACGCTTCTGTTTAGTTTTTATGGGAAGATATTCCCGTTTCCAACGAAGGCCTGAAAGGGCTCCAAATATACACTTGCAGATTCTGCAAAAACACAGTTGCAAAACTGCTCTATCAAAAGGAAGGCTTATCTCTCCGAGTTGAATGCACACATCATAAAGAGGTTTCTGAGAATGCTTCTGCCTGGATTATATTTGAAGATATTTCCTTTTCCACCATAGGCCTCAAAGCGCTCCAAACGAACACTTGCAGATTCTACAAAAAGAGTGTTTCAAAACTGCTCTTTGAAAGGAAGTGTTCAACTCTGTGAGTTGGATTCATACTACACAAAGCAGTTTCACAGAACTCTTCTGTTTAGTTTTTAATGGAAGATATTCCCGTTTCCAACGAAGGCCTGAAAGGGCTCCAAATATCCACTTGCAGATTCTGCAAAAACACAGTTTCAAAACTGCTCTATCAAAAGGAAGGCTTATCTCTCTGAGTTGAATGCACACATCATAAAGAGCTTTCTGAGAATGCTTCTGCCTTGTTTATATATGAAGATATTTCTTTTTCCACCATAGGCCTCAAATCGCTCCAAATGAACACTTGCAGATTCTACAAAAAGAGTGTTTCATAACTGCTCTAGCAAAGGAAAGGTTCACCTCTGTGAGTTGAACACACACATCACAAAGCAGTTTGTGAGAATGCTTCTGTCCAGTTTTTATGGGAAGATATTCCCGCTTCTAACAAAGGCCTGAAAGAGCTCCAAATATCCACTTGCAGATGCTGCAAAAAGACTCTTTCCAAACTGCTCCATGAAAAGGAAGGTTCAACTCTGTGAGTTGAATGCACACATCATAAAGAAGTTTCAAAGAATGCTTCTGTCTAGGTATTATGTGACGATATTTCCTTTTCCACCATAGGCCTCAAAGCGCTCCAAATGAACACATGTAGATTCTACAAAAAGTGTGTTTCAAAGCTGCTCTTTCAAAAGAAGTGTTCAACTCTGTGAGTTGGATTCATACTTCACAAAGCAGTTTCACAGAACGTTTCTGTTTCGTTTTTATCAGAAGATATTCCCGTTTGCAACGAAGGCCTGAAAGGGCTCCAAGTATCCACTTGCAGATTCTGCCAAAACACAGTTTCAAAACTGCTCTATCAAAAGGAAGGCTTATCTCTCCGAGTTGAATGCACACATCATAAAGAGGTTTCTGAGAATGCTTCTGCCTGGTTTATATGTGAAGATATTTCCTTTTCCACCATAGGCCTCAAAGCGCTCCAAACGAACACTTGCAGATTCTACAAAAAGAGTGTTTCAAAACTGCTCTTTCAAAAGAAGTGTTCAACTCTGTGAGTTGGATTCATACTACACAAAGCAGGTTCACAGAACTCTTCTGTTTAGTTTTTATGGGAAGATATTCCCGTTTCCAACGAAGGCTTGAAAGGGCTCCAAATATCCACTTGGAGATTCTGCAAAAACACAGGTTCAAAACTGCTCTATCAAAAGGAAGGCTTATCTCTCTGAGTTGAATGCACACATCATAAAGGGGTTTCTGAGAATGCTTCTGCCTTGTTTATATATGAAGATATTTCTTTTTCCACCATAGGCCTCAAAGCGCTCCAAATGAACACTTGCAGATTCTACAAAAAGTGTGTTTCATAACTGCTCTAGCAAAGGAAAGGTTCACCTCTGTGAGTTGAACACACACATCACAAAGCAGTTTGTGAGAATGCTTCGGTTTAGTTTTTATGGGAAGATATTCCCGCTTCTAACAAAGGCCTGAAAGAGCTCCAAATATCCACTTGCAGATGCTGCAAAAAGACTCTTTCCAAACTGCTCCATGAAAAAGAAGGTTCAACTCTGTGAGTTGAATGCACACATCATAAAGAAGTTTCAAAGAATGCTTCTGTCTAGGTTTTATGTGAAGATATTTCTTTTTCCACCATAGGCCTCAAATCGCTCCAAATGAACACTTGCAGATTCTACAAAAAGAGTGTTTCATAACTGCTCTAGCAAAGGAAAGGTTCACCTCTGTGAGTTGAACACACACATCACAAAGCAGTTTGTGAGAATGCTTCTGTCCAGTTTTAATGGGAAGATATTCCCGCTTCTAACAAAGGCCTGAAAGAGCTCCAAATATCCACTTGCAGATGCTGCAAAAAGACTCTTTCCAAACTGCTCCATGAAAAGGAATTTTCAACTCTGTGAGTTGAATGCACACATCGTAAAGAAGTTTCAAAGAATGCTTCTGTCTAGGTTTTATGTGAAGATATTTCCCTTTCCACCATAGGCCTCAAAGCGCTCCAAATGAACACTTGCAGATTCTACAAAAAGAGTGTTTCAAAGCTGCTCTTTCAAAAGAAGTGTTCAACTCTGTGAGTTGGATTCATACTTCACAAAGCAGTTTCACAGAACGTTTCTGTTTCGTTTTTATGGGAAGATATTCCCGTTTGCAACGAAAGCCTGAAAGGGCTCTAAGTATCCACTTGCAGATTCTGCCAAAACACACTTTCAAAACTGCTCTATCAAAAGGAAGGCTTATCTCTCCGAGTTGAATGCACACATCATAAAGAGGTTTCTGAGAATGCTTCTGCCTGGTTTATATGTGAAGATATTTCCGTTTCCACCATAGGCCTCAAAGCGCTCCAAACGAACACTTGCAGATTCTACAAAAAGAGTGTTTCAAAACTGCTCTTTCAAAGGAAGTGTTCAACTCTGTGAGTTGGATTCATACTACACAAAGCAGTTTCACAGAACTCTTCTGTTTAGTTTTTATGGGAAGATATTCCCGTTTCCAACGAAGGCCTGAAAGGGCTCCAAATATCCACTTGCAGATTCTGCAAAAACACAGGTTCAAAACTGCTCTATCAAAAGGAAGGCTTATCTCTCTGAGTTGAATGCACACATCATAAAGGGGTTTCTGAGAATGCTTCTGCCTTGTTTATATATGAAGATATTTCTTTTTCCACCATAGGCCTCAAAGCGCTCCAAATGAACACTTGCAAATTCTACAAAAAGAGTGTTTCATAACTGCTCTAGCAAAGGAAAGGTTCACCTCTGTGAGTTGAACACACACATCACAAAGCAGTTTGTGAGAATGCTTCGGTTTAGTTTTTATGGGAAGATATTCCCGCTTCTAACAAAGGCCTGAAAGAGCTCCAAATATCCACTTGCAGATGCTGCAAAAAGACTCTTTCCAAACTGCTCCATGAAAAAGAAGGTTCAACTCTGTGAGTTGAATGCACACATCATAAAGAAGTTTCAAAGAATGCTTCTGTCTAGGTTTTATGTGAAGATATTTCTTTTTCCACCATAGGCCTCAAAGCGCTCCAAATGAACACTTGCAGATTCTACAAAAAGAGTGTTTCATAACTGCTCTAGCAAAGGAAAGGTTCACCTCTGTGAGTTGAACACACACATCACAAAGCAGTTTGTGAGAATGCTTCTGTCCAGTTTTAATGGGAAGATATTCCCGCTTCTAACAAAGGCCTGAAAGAGCTCCAAATATCCACTTGCAGATGCTGCAAAAAGACTCTTTCCAAACTGCTCCATGAAAAGGAATGTTCAACTCTGTGAGTTGAATGCACACATCATAAAGAAGTTTCAAAGAATGCTTCTGTCTAGGTTTTATGTGAAGATATTTCCTTTTCCACCATAGGCCTCAAAGCGCTCCAAATGAACACTTGCAGATTCTACAAAAAGAGTGTTTCAAAGCTGCTCTTTCAAAAGAAGTGTTCAACTCTGTGAGTTGGATTCATACTTCACAAAGGAGTTTCACAGAACGCTTCTGTTTAGTTTTTATGGGAAGATATTCCCGTTTCCAACGAAGGCCTGAAAGGGCTCCAAATATACACTTGCAGATTCTGCAAAAACACAGTTGCAAAACTGCTCTATCAAAAGGAAGGCTTATCTCTCCGAGTTGAATGCACACATCATAAAGAGGTTTCTGAGAATGCTTCTGCCTGGATTATATTTGAAGATATTTCCTTTTCCACCATAGGCCTCAAAGCGCTCCAAACGAACACTTGCAGATTCTACAAAAAGAGTGTTTCAAAACTGCTCTTTGAAAGGAAGTGTTCAACTCTGTGAGTTGGATTCATACTACACAAAGCAGTTTCACAGAACTCTTCTGTTTAGTTTTTAATGGAAGATATTCCCGTTTCCAACGAAGGCCTGAAAGGGCTCCAAATATCCACTTGCAGATTCTGCAAAAACACAGTTTCAAAACTGCTCTATCAAAAGGAAGGCTTATCTCTCTGAGTTGAATGCACACATCATAAAGAGCTTTCTGAGAATGCTTCTGCCTTGTTTATATATGAAGATATTTCTTTTTCCACCATAGGCCTCAAATCGCTCCAAATGAACACTTGCAGATTCTACAAAAAGAGTGTTTCATAACTGCTCTAGCAAAGGAAAGGTTCACCTCTGTGAGTTGAACACACACATCACAAAGCAGTTTGTGAGAATGCTTCTGTCCAGTTTTTATGGGAAGATATTCCCGCTTCTAACAAAGGCCTGAAAGAGCTCCAAATATCCACTTGCAGATGCTGCAAAAAGACTCTTTCCAAACTGCTCCATGAAAAGGAAGGTTCAACTCTGTGAGTTGAATGCACACATCATAAAGAAGTTTCAAAGAATGCTTCTGTCTAGGTATTATGTGACGATATTTCCTTTTCCACCATAGGCCTCAAAGCGCTCCAAATGAACACATGTAGATTCTACAAAAAGTGTGTTTCAAAGCTGCTCTTTCAAAAGAAGTGTTCAACTCTGTGAGTTGGATTCATACTTCACAAAGCAGTTTCACAGAACGTTTCTGTTTCGTTTTTATCAGAAGATATTCCCGTTTGCAACGAAGGCCTGAAAGGGCTCCAAGTATCCACTTGCAGATTCTGCCAAAACACAGTTTCAAAACTGCTCTATCAAAAGGAAGGCTTATCTCTCCGAGTTGAATGCACACATCATAAAGAGGTTTCTGAGAATGCTTCTGCCTGGTTTATATGTGAAGATATTTCCTTTTCCACCATAGGCCTCAAAGCGCTCCAAACGAACACTTGCAGATTCTACAAAAAGAGTGTTTCAAAACTGCTCTTTCAAAAGAAGTGTTCAACTCTGTGAGTTGGATTCATACTACACAAAGCAGGTTCACAGAACTCTTCTGTTTAGTTTTTATGGGAAGATATTCCCGTTTCCAACGAAGGCTTGAAAGGGCTCCAAATATCCACTTGGAGATTCTGCAAAAACACAGGTTCAAAACTGCTCTATCAAAAGGAAGGCTTATCTCTCTGAGTTGAATGCACACATCATAAAGGGGTTTCTGAGAATGCTTCTGCCTTGTTTATATATGAAGATATTTCTTTTTCCACCATAGGCCTCAAAGCGCTCCAAATGAACACTTGCAGATTCTACAAAAAGTGTGTTTCATAACTGCTCTAGCAAAGGAAAGGTTCACCTCTGTGAGTTGAACACACACATCACAAAGCAGTTTGTGAGAATGCTTCGGTTTAGTTTTTATGGGAAGATATTCCCGCTTCTAACAAAGGCCTGAAAGAGCTCCAAATATCCACTTGCAGATGCTGCAAAAAGACTCTTTCCAAACTGCTCCATGAAAAAGAAGGTTCAACTCTGTGAGTTGAATGCACACATCATAAAGAAGTTTCAAAGAATGCTTCTGTCTAGGTTTTATGTGAAGATATTTCTTTTTCCACCATAGGCCTCAAATCGCTCCAAATGAACACTTGCAGATTCTACAAAAAGAGTGTTTCATAACTGCTCTAGCAAAGGAAAGGTTCACCTCTGTGAGTTGAACACACACATCACAAAGCAGTTTGTGAGAATGCTTCTGTCCAGTTTTAATGGGAAGATATTCCCGCTTCTAACAAAGGCCTGAAAGAGCTCCAAATATCCACTTGCAGATGCTGCAAAAAGACTCTTTCCAAACTGCTCCATGAAAAGGAATTTTCAACTCTGTGAGTTGAATGCACACATCGTAAAGAAGTTTCAAAGAATGCTTCTGTCTAGGTTTTATGTGAAGATATTTCCCTTTCCACCATAGGCCTCAAAGCGCTCCAAATGAACACTTGCAGATTCTACAAAAAGAGTGTTTCAAAGCTGCTCTTTCAAAAGAAGTGTTCAACTCTGTGAGTTGGATTCATACTTCACAAAGCAGTTTCACAGAACGTTTCTGTTTCGTTTTTATGGGAAGATATTCCCGTTTGCAACGAAAGCCTGAAAGGGCTCTAAGTATCCACTTGCAGATTCTGCCAAAACACACTTTCAAAACTGCTCTATCAAAAGGAAGGCTTATCTCTCCGAGTTGAATGCACACATCATAAAGAGGTTTCTGAGAATGCTTCTGCCTGGTTTATATGTGAAGATATTTCCGTTTCCACCATAGGCCTCAAAGCGCTCCAAACGAACACTTGCAGATTCTACAAAAAGAGTGTTTCAAAACTGCTCTTTCAAAGGAAGTGTTCAACTCTGTGAGTTGGATTCATACTACACAAAGCAGTTTCACAGAACTCTTCTGTTTAGTTTTTATGGGAAGATATTCCCGTTTCCAACGAAGGCCTGAAAGGGCTCCAAATATCCACTTGCAGATTCTGCAAAAACACAGGTTCAAAACTGCTCTATCAAAAGGAAGGCTTATCTCTCTGAGTTGAATGCACACATCATAAAGGGGTTTCTGAGAATGCTTCTGCCTTGTTTATATATGAAGATATTTCTTTTTCCACCATAGGCCTCAAAGCGCTCCAAATGAACACTTGCAAATTCTACAAAAAGAGTGTTTCATAACTGCTCTAGCAAAGGAAAGGTTCACCTCTGTGAGTTGAACACACACATCACAAAGCAGTTTGTGAGAATGCTTCGGTTTAGTTTTTATGGGAAGATATTCCCGCTTCTAACAAAGGCCTGAAAGAGCTCCAAATATCCACTTGCAGATGCTGCAAAAAGACTCTTTCCAAACTGCTCCATGAAAAAGAAGGTTCAACTCTGTGAGTTGAATGCACACATCATAAAGAAGTTTCAAAGAATGCTTCTGTCTAGGTTTTATGTGAAGATATTTCTTTTTCCACCATAGGCCTCAAAGCGCTCCAAATGAACACTTGCAGATTCTACAAAAAGAGTGTTTCATAACTGCTCTAGCAAAGGAAAGGTTCACCTCTGTGAGTTGAACACACACATCACAAAGCAGTTTGTGAGAATGCTTCTGTCCAGTTTTAATGGGAAGATATTCCCGCTTCTAACAAAGGCCTGAAAGAGCTCCAAATATCCACTTGCAGATGCTGCAAAAAGACTCTTTCCAAACTGCTCCATGAAAAGGAATGTTCAACTCTGTGAGTTGAATGCACACATCATAAAGAAGTTTCAAAGAATGCTTCTGTCTAGGTTTTATGTGAAGATATTTCCTTTTCCACCATAGGCCTCAAAGCGCTCCAAATGAACACTTGCAGATTCTACAAAAAGAGTGTTTCAAAGCTGCTCTTTCAAAAGAAGTGTTCAACTCTGTGAGTTGGATTCATACTTCACAAAGGAGTTTCACAGAACGCTTCTGTTTAGTTTTTATGGGAAGATATTCCCGTTTCCAACGAAGGCCTGAAAGGGCTCCAAATATACACTTGCAGATTCTGCAAAAACACAGTTGCAAAACTGCTCTATCAAAAGGAAGGCTTATCTCTCCGAGTTGAATGCACACATCATAAAGAGGTTTCTGAGAATGCTTCTGCCTGGATTATATGTGAAGATATTTCCTTTTCCACCATAGGCCTCAAAGCGCCCCAAACGAACACTTGCAGATTCTACAAAAAGAGTGTTTCAAAACTGCTCTTTGAAAGGAAGTGTTCAACTCTGTGAGTTGGATTCATACTACACAAAGCAGTTTCACAGAACTCTTCTGTTTAGTTTTTAATGGAAGATATTCCCGTTTCCAACGAAGGCCTGAAAGGGCTCCAAATATCCACTTGCAGATTCTGCAAAAACACAGTTTCAAAACTGCTCTATCAAAAGGAAGGCTTATCTCTCTGAGTTGAATGCACACATCATAAAGAGCTTTCTGAGAATGCTTCTGCCTTGTTTATATATGAAGATATTTCTTTTTCCACCATAGGCCTCAAATCGCTCCAAATGAGCACTTGCAGATTCTACAAAAAGAGTGTTTCATAACTGCTCTAGCAAAGGAAAGGTTCACCTCTGTGAGTTGAACACACACATCACAAAGCAGTTTGTGAGAATGCTTCTGTCCAGTTTTTATGGGAAGATATTCCCGCTTCTAACAAAGGCCTGAAAGAGCTCCAAATATCCACTTGCAGATGCTGCAAAAAGACTCTTTCCAAACTGCTCCATGAAAAGGAAGGTTCAACTCTGTGAGTTGAATGCACACATCATAAAGAAGTTTCAAAGAATGCTTCTGTCTAGGTATTATGTGACGATATTTCCTTTTCCACCATAGGCCTCAAAGCGCTCCAAATGAACACATGTAGATTCTACAAAAAGTGTGTTTCAAAGCTGCTCTTTCAAAAGAAGTGTTCAACTCTGTGAGTTGGATTCATACTTCACAAAGCAGTTTCACAGAACGTTTCTGTTTCGTTTTTATCAGAAGATATTCCCGTTTGCAACGAAGGCCTGAAAGGGCTCCAAGTATCCAGTTGCAGATTCTGCCAAAACACAGTTTCAAAACTGCTCTATCAAAAGGAAGGCTTATCTCTCCGAGTTGAATGCACACATCATAAAGAGGTTTCTGAGAATGCTTCTGCCTGGTTTATATGTGAAGATATTTCCTTTTCCACCATAGGCCTCAAAGCGCTCCAAACGAACACTTGCAGATTCTACAAAAAGAGTGTTTCAAAACTGCTCTTTCAAAAGAAGTGTTCAACTCTGTGAGTTGGATTCATACTACACAAAGCAGGTTCACAGAACTCTTCTGTTTAGTTGTTATGGGAAGATATTCCCGTTTCCAACGAAGGCTTGAAAGGGCTCCAAATATCCACTTGGAGATTATGCAAAAACACAGGTTCAAAACTGCTCTATCAAAAGGAAGGCTTATCTCTCTGAGTTGAATGCACACATCATAAAGGGGTTTCTGAGAATGCTTCTGCCTTGTTTATATATGAAGATATTTCTTTTTCCACCATAGGCCTCAAAGCGCTCCAAATGAACACTTGCAGATTCTACAAAAAGAGTGTTTCATAACTGCTCTAGCAAAGGAAAGGTTCACCTCTGTGAGTTGAACACACACATCACAAAGCAGTTTGTGAGAATGCTTCGGTTTAGTTTTTATGGGAAGATATTCCCGCTTCTAACAAAGGCCTGAAAGAGCTCCAAATATCCACTTGCAGATGCTGCAAAAAGACTCTTTCCAAACTGCTCCATGAAAAAGAAGGTTCAACTCTGTGAGTTGAATGCACACATCATAAAGAAGTTTCAAAGAATGCTTCTGTCTAGGTTTCATGTGAAGATATTTCTTTTTCCACCATAGGCCTCAAAGCGCTCCAAATGAACACTTGCAGATTCTACAAAAAGAGTGTTTCATAACTGCTCTAGCAAAGGAAAGGTTCACCTCTGTGAGTTGAACACACACATCACAAAGCAGTTTGTGAGAATGCTTCTGTCCAGTTTTAATGGGAAGATATTCCCGCTTCTAACAAAGGCCTGAAAGAGCTCCAAATATCCACTTGCAGATGCTGCAAAAAGACTCTTTCCAAACTGCTCCATGAAAAGGAATGTTCAACTTTGTGAGTTGAATGCACACATCATAAAGAAGTTTCAAAGAATGCTTCTGTCTAGGTTTTATGTGAAGATATTTCCCTTTCCACCATAGGCCTCAAAGCGCTCCAAATGAACACTTGCAGATTCTACAAAAAGAGTGTTTCAAAGCTGCTCTTTCAAAAGAAGTGTTCAACTCTGTGAGTTGGATTCATACTTCACAAAGCAGTTTCACAGAACGTTTCTGTTTCGTTTTTATGGGAAGATATTCCCGTTTGCAACGAAAGCCTGAAAGGGCTCTAAGTATCCACTTGCAGATTCTGCCAAAACACACTTTCAAAACTGCTCTATCAAAAGGAAGGCTTATCTCTCCGAGTTGAATGCACACATCATAAAGAGGTTTCTGAGAATGCTTCTGCCTGGTTTATATGTGAAGATATTTCCTTTTCCACCATAGGCCTCAAAGCGCTCCAAACGAACACTTGCAGATTCTACAAAAAGAGTGTTTCAAAACTGCTCTTTCAAAGGAAGTGTTCAACTCTGTGAGTTGGATTCATACTACACAAAGCAGTTTCACAGAACTCTTCTGTTTAGTTTTTATGGGAAGATATTCCCGTTTCCAACGAAGGCCTGAAAGGGCTCCAAATATCCACTTGCAGATTCTGCAAAAACACAGGTTCAAAACTGCTCTATCAAAAGGAAGGCTTATCTCTCTGAGTTGAATGCACACATCATAAAGGGGTTTCTGAGAATGCTTCTGCCTTGTTTATATATGAAGATATTTCTTTTTCCACCATAGGCCTCAAAGCGCTCCAAATGAACACTTGCAAATTCTACAAAAAGAGTGTTTCATAACTGCTCTAGCAAAGGAAAGGTTCACCTCTGTGAGTTGAACACACACATCACAAAGCAGTTTGTGAGAATGCTTCGGTTTAGTTTTTATGGGAAGATATTCCCGCTTCTAACAAAGGCCTGAAAGAGCTCCAAATATCCACTTGCAGATGCTGCAAAAAGACTCTTTCCAAACTGCTCCATGAAAAAGAAGGTTCAACTCTGTGAGTTGAATGCACACATCATAAAGAAGTTTCAAAGAATGCTTCTGTCTAGGTTTTATGTGAAGATATTTCTTTTTCCACCATAGGCCTCAAAGCGCTCCAAATGAACACTTGCAGATTCTACAAAAAGAGTGTTTCATAACTGCTCTAGCAAAGGAAAGGTTCACCTCTGTGAGTTGAACACACACATCACAAAGCAGTTTGTGAGAATGCTTCTGTCCAGTTTTAATGGGAAGATATTCCCGCTTCTAACAAAGGCCTGAAAGAGCTCCAAATATCCACTTGCAGATGCTGCAAAAAGACTCTTTCCAAACTGCTCCATGAAAAGGAATGTTCAACTCTGTGAGTTGAATGCACACATCATAAAGAAGTTTCAAAGAATGCTTCTGTCTAGGTTTTATGTGAAGATATTTCCTTTTCCACCATAGGCCTCAAAGCGCTCCAAATGAACACTTGCAGATTCTACAAAAAGAGTGTTTCAAAGCTGCTCTTTCAAAAGAAGTGTTCAACTCTGTGAGTTGGATTCATACTTCACAAAGGAGTTTCACAGAACGCTTCTGTTTAGTTTTTATGGGAAGATATTCCCGTTTCCAACGAAGGCCTGAAAGGGCTCCAAATATACACTTGCAGATTCTGCAAAAACACAGTTGCAAAACTGCTCTATCAAAAGGAAGGCTTATCTCTCCGAGTTGAATGCACACATCATAAAGAGGTTTCTGAGAATGCTTCTGCCTGGATTATATGTGAAGATATTTCCTTTTCCACCATAGGCCTCAAAGCGCTCCAAACGAACACTTGCAGATTCTACAAAAAGAGTGTTTCAAAACTGCTCTTTGAAAGGAAGTGTTCAACTCTGTGAGTTGGATTCATACTACACAAAGCAGTTTCACAGAACTCTTCTGTTTAGTTTTTAATGGAAGATATTCCCGTTTCCAACGAAGGCCTGAAAGGGCTCCAAATATCCACTTGCAGATTCTGCAAAAACACAGTTTCAAAACTGCTCTATCAAAAGGAAGGCTTATCTCTCTGAGTTGAATGCACACATCATAAAGAGCTTTCTGAGAATGCTTCTGCCTTGTTTATATATGAAGATATTTCTTTTTCCACCATAGGCCTCAAATCGCTCCAAATGAACACTTGCAGATTCTACAAAAAGAGTGTTTCATAACTGCTCTAGCAAAGGAAAGGTTCACCTCTGTGAGTTGAACACACACATCACAAAGCAGTTTGTGAGAATGCTTCTGTCCAGTTTTTATGGGAAGATATTCCCGCTTCTAACAAAGGCCTGAAAGAGCTCCAAATATCCACTTGCAGATGCTGCAAAAAGACTCTTTCCAAACTGCTCCATGAAAAGGAAAGTTCAACTCTGTGAGTTGAATGCACACATCATAAAGAAGTTTCAAAGAATGCTTCTGTCTAGGTATTATGTGACGATATTTCCTTTTCCACAATAGGCATCAAAGCGCTCCAAATGAACACATGTAGATTCTACAAAAAGAGTGTTTAAAAGCTGCGCTTTCAAAAGAAGTGTTCAACTCTGTGAGTTGGATTCATACTTCACAAAGCAGTTTCACAGAACGTTTCTGTTTCGTTTTTATCGGAAGATATTCCCGTTTGCAACGAAGGCCTGAAAGGGCTCTAAGTATCCACTTGCAGATTCTGCCAAAACACAGTTTCAAAACTGCTCTATCAAAAGGAAGGCTTATCTCTCCGAGTTGAATGCACACATCATAAAGAGGTTTCTGAGAATGCTTCTGCCTGGTTTATATGTGAAGATATTTCCTTTTCCACCATAGGCCTCAAAGCGCTCCAAACGAACACTTGCAGATTCTACAAAAAGAGTGTTTCAAAACTGCTCTTTCAAAAGAAGTGTTCAACTCTGTGAGTTGGATTCATACTACACAAAGCAGTTTCACAGAACTCTTCTGTTTAGTTTTTATGGGAAGATATTCCCGTTTCCAACGAAGGCCTGAAAGGGCTCCAAATATCCACTTGCAGATTCTGCAAAAACACAGTTTCAAAACTGCTCTATCAAAAGGAAGGCTTATCTCTCTGAGTTGAATGCACACATCATAAAGAGCTTTCTGAGAATGCTTCTGCCTTGTTTATATATGAAGATATTTCTTTTTCCACCATAGGCCTCAAAGCGCTCCAAATGAACACTTGCAGATTCTACAAAAAGAGTGTTTCATAACTGCTCTAGCAAAGGAAAGGTTCACCTCTGTGAGTTGAACACACACATCACAAAGCAGTTTGTGAGAATGCTTCTGTCCAGTTTTTATGGGAAGATATTCCCGCTTCTAACAAAGGCCTGAAAGAGCTCCAAATATCCACTTGCAGATGCTGCAAAAAGACTCTTTCCAAACTGCTCCATGAAAAGGAAGGTTCAACTCTGTGAGTTGAATGCACACATCATAAAGAAGTTTCAAAGAATGCTTCTGTCTAGGTATTATGTGACGATATTTCCTTTTCCACCATAGGCCTCAAAGCGCTCCAAATGAACACATGTAGATTCTACAAAAAGTGTGTTTCAAAGCTGCTCTTTCAAAAGAAGTGTTCAACTCTGTGAGTTGGATTCATACTTCACAAAGCAGTTTCACAGAACGTTTCTGTTTCGTTTTTATCAGAAGATATTCCCGTTTGCAACGAAGGCCTGAAAGGGCTCCAAGTATCCACTTGCAGATTCTGCCAAAACACAGTTTCAAAACTGCTCTATCAAAAGGAAGGCTTATCTCTCCGAGTTGAATGCACACATCATAAAGAGGTTTCTGAGAATGCTTCTGCCTGGTTTATATGTGAAGATATTTCCTTTTCCACCATAGGCCTCAAAGCGCTCCAAACGAACACTTGCAGATTCTACAAAAAGAGTGTTTCAAAACTGCTCTTTCAAAAGAAGTGTTCAACTCTGTGAGTTGGATTCATACTACACAAAGCAGGTTCACAGAACTCTTCTGTTTAGTTTTTATGGGAAGATATTCCCGTTTCCAACGAAGGCTTGAAAGGGCTCCAAATATCCACTTGGAGATTCTGCAAAAACACAGGTTCAAAACTGCTCTATCAAAAGGAAGGCTTATCTCTCTGAGTTGAATGCACACATCATAAAGGGGTTTCTGAGAATGCTTCTGCCTTGTTTATATATGAAGATATTTCTTTTTCCACCATAGGCCTCAAAGCGCTCCAAATGAACACTTGCAGATTCTACAAAAAGTGTGTTTCATAACTGCTCTAGCAAAGGAAAGGTTCACCTCTGTGAGTTGAACACACACATCACAAAGCAGTTTGTGAGAATGCTTCGGTTTAGTTTTTATGGGAAGATATTCCCGCTTCTAACAAAGGCCTGAAAGAGCTCCAAATATCCACTTGCAGATGCTGCAAAAAGACTCTTTCCAAACTGCTCCATGAAAAAGAAGGTTCAACTCTGTGAGTTGAATGCACACATCATAAAGAAGTTTCAAAGAATGCTTCTGTCTAGGTTTTATGTGAAGATATTTCTTTTTCCACCATAGGCCTCAAATCGCTCCAAATGAACACTTGCAGATTCTACAAAAAGAGTGTTTCATAACTGCTCTAGCAAAGGAAAGGTTCACCTCTGTGAGTTGAACACACACATCACAAAGCAGTTTGTGAGAATGCTTCTGTCCAGTTTTAATGGGAAGATATTCCCGCTTCTAACAAAGGCCTGAAAGAGCTCCAAATATCCACTTGCAGATGCTGCAAAAAGACTCTTTCCAAACTGCTCCATGAAAAGGAATGTTCAACTCTGTGAGTTGAATGCACACATCGTAAAGAAGTTTCAAAGAATGCTTCTGTCTAGGTTTTATGTGAAGATATTTCCCTTTCCACCATAGGCCTCAAAGCGCTCCAAATGAACACTTGCAGATTCTACAAAAAGAGTGTTTCAAAGCTGCTCTTTCAAAAGAAGTGTTCAACTCTGTGAGTTGGATTCATACTTCACACAGCAGTTTCACAGAACGTTTCTGTTTCGTTTTTATGGGAAGATATTCCCGTTTGCAACGAAAGCCTGAAAGGGCTCTAAGTATCCACTTGCAGATTCTGCCAAAACACACTTTCAAAACTGCTCTATCAAAAGGAAGGCTTATCTCTCCGAGTTGAATGCACACATCATAAAGAGGTTTCTGAGAATGCTTCTGCCTGGTTTATATGTGAAGATATTTCCGTTTCCACCATAGGCCTCAAAGCGCTCCAAACGAACACTTGCAGATTCTACAAAAAGAGTGTTTCAAAACTGCTCTTTCAAAGGAAGTGTTCAACTCTGTGAGTTGGATTCATACTACACAAAGCAGTTTCACAGAACTCTTCTGTTTAGTTTTTATGGGAAGATATTCCCGTTTCCAACGAAGGCCTGAAAGGGCTCCAAATATCCACTTGCAGATTCTGCAAAAACACAGGTTCAAAACTGCTCTATCAAAAGGAAGGCTTATCTCTCTGAGTTGAATGCACACATCATAAAGGGGTTTCTGAGAATGCTTCTGCCTTGTTTATATATGAAGATATTTCTTTTTCCACCATAGGCCTCAAAGCGCTCCAAATGAACACTTGCAAATTCTACAAAAAGAGTGTTTCATAACTGCTCTAGCAAAGGAAAGGTTCACCTCTGTGAGTTGAACACACACATCACAAAGCAGTTTGTGAGAATGCTTCGGTTTAGTTTTTATGGGAAGATATTCCCGCTTCTAACAAAGGCCTGAAAGAGCTCCAAATATCCACTTGCAGATGCTGCAAAAAGACTCTTTCCAAACTGCTCCATGAAAAAGAAGGTTCAACTCTGTGAGTTGAATGCACACATCATAAAGAAGTTTCAAAGAATGCTTCTGTCTAGGTTTTATGTGAAGATATTTCTTTTTCCACCATAGGCCTCAAAGCGCTCCAAATGAACACTTGCAGATTCTACAAAAAGAGTGTTTCATAACTGCTCTAGCAAAGGAAAGGTTCACCTCTGTGAGTTGAACACACACATCACAAAGCAGTTTGTGAGAATGCTTCTGTCCAGTTTTAATGGGAAGATATTCCCGCTTCTAACAAAGGCCTGAAAGAGCTCCAAATATCCACTTGCAGATGCTGCAAAAAGACTCTTTCCAAACTGCTCCATGAAAAGGAATGTTCAACTCTGTGAGTTGAATGCACACATCATAAAGAAGTTTCAAAGAATGCTTCTGTCTAGGTTTTATGTGAAGATATTTCCTTTTCCACCATAGGCCTCAAAGCGCTCCAAATGAACACTTGCAGATTCTACAAAAAGAGTGTTTCAAAGCTGCTCTTTCAAAAGAAGTGTTCAACTCTGTGAGTTGGATTCATACTTCACAAAGGAGTTTCACAGAACGCTTCTGTTTAGTTTTTATGGGAAGATATTCCCGTTTCCAACGAAGGCCTGAAAGGGCTCCAAATATACACTTGCAGATTCTGCAAAAACACAGTTGCAAAACTGCTCTATCAAAAGGAAGGCTTATCTCTCCGAGTTGAATGCACACATCATAAAGAGGTTTCTGAGAATGCTTCTGCCTGGATTATATGTGAAGATATTTCCTTTTCCACCATAGGCCTCAAAGCGCCCCAAACGAACACTTGCAGATTCTACAAAAAGAGTGTTTCAAAACTGCTCTTTGAAAGGAAGTGTTCAACTCTGTGAGTTGGATTCATACTACACAAAGCAGTTTCACAGAACTCTTCTGTTTAGTTTTTAATGGAAGATATTCCCGTTTCCAACGAAGGCCTGAAAGGGCTCCAAATATCCACTTGCAGATTCTGCAAAAACACAGTTTCAAAACTGCTCTATCAAAAGGAAGGCTTATCTCTCTGAGTTGAATGCACACATCATAAAGAGCTTTCTGAGAATGCTTCTGCCTTGTTTATATATGAAGATATTTCTTTTTCCACCATAGGCCTCAAATCGCTCCAAATGAACACTTGCAGATTCTACAAAAAGAGTGTTTCATAACTGCTCTAGCAAAGGAAAGGTTCACCTCTGTGAGTTGAACACACACATCACAAAGCAGTTTGTGAGAATGCTTCTGTCCAGTTTTTATGGGAAGATATTCCCGCTTCTAACAAAGGCCTGAAAGAGCTCCAAATATCCACTTGCAGATGCTGCAAAAAGACTCTTTCCAAACTGCTCCATGAAAAGGAAGGTTCAACTCTGTGAGTTGAATGCACACATCATAAAGAAGTTTCAAAGAATGCTTCTGTCTAGGTATTATGTGACGATATTTCCTTTTCCACCATAGGCCTCAAAGCGCTCCAAATGAACACATGTAGATTCTACAAAAAGTGTGTTTCAAAGCTGCTCTTTCAAAAGAAGTGTTCAACTCTGTGAGTTGGATTCATACTTCACAAAGCAGTTTCACAGAACGTTTCTGTTTCGTTTTTATCAGAAGATATTCCCGTTTGCAACGAAGGCCTGAAAGGGCTCCAAGTATCCACTTGCAGATTCTGCCAAAACACAGTTTCAAAACTGCTCTATCAAAAGGAAGGCTTATCTCTCCGAGTTGAATGCACACATCATAAAGAGGTTTCTGAGAATGCTTCTGCCTGGTTTATATGTGAAGATATTTCCTTTTCCACCATAGGCCTCAAAGCGCTCCAAACGAACACTTGCAGATTCTACAAAAAGAGTGTTTCAAAACTGCTCTTTCAAAAGAAGTGTTCAACTCTGTGAGTTGGATTCATACTACACAAAGCAGGTTCACAGAACTCTTCTGTTTAGTTTTTATGGGAAGATATTCCCGTTTCCAACGAAGGCTTGAAAGGGCTCCAAATATCCACTTGGAGATTCTGCAAAAACACAGGTTCAAAACTGCTCTATCAAAAGGAAGGCTTATCTCTCTGAGTTGAATGCACACATCATAAAGGGGTTTCTGAGAATGCTTCTGCCTTGTTTATATATGAAGATATTTCTTTTTCCACCATAGGCCTCAAAGCGCTCCAAATGAACACTTGCAGATTCTACAAAAAGTGTGTTTCATAACTGCTCTAGCAAAGGAAAGGTTCACCTCTGTGAGTTGAACACACACATCACAAAGCAGTTTGTGAGAATGCTTCGGTTTAGTTTTTATGGGAAGATATTCCCGCTTCTAACAAAGGCCTGAAAGAGCTCCAAATATCCACTTGCAGATGCTGCAAAAAGACTCTTTCCAAACTGCTCCATGAAAAAGAAGGTTCAACTCTGTGAGTTGAATGCACACATCATAAAGAAGTTTCAAAGAATGCTTCTGTCTAGGTTTTATGTGAAGATATTTCTTTTTCCACCATAGGCCTCAAATCGCTCCAAATGAACACTTGCAGATTCTACAAAAAGAGTGTTTCATAACTGCTCTAGCAAAGGAAAGGTTCACCTCTGTGAGTTGAACACACACATCACAAAGCAGTTTGTGAGAATGCTTCTGTCCAGTTTTAATGGGAAGATATTCCCGCTTCTAACAAAGGCCTGAAAGAGCTCCAAATATCCACTTGCAGATGCTGCAAAAAGACTCTTTCCAAACTGCTCCATGAAAAGGAATGTTCAACTCTGTGAGTTGAATGCACACATCGTAAAGAAGTTTCAAAGAATGCTTCTGTCTAGGTTTTATGTGAAGATATTTCCCTTTCCACCATAGGCCTCAAAGCGCTCCAAATGAACACTTGCAGATTCTACAAAAAGAGTGTTTCAAAGCTGCTCTTTCAAAAGAAGTGTTCAACTCTGTGAGTTGGATTCATACTTCACAAAGCAGTTTCACAGAACGTTTCTGTTTCGTTTTTATGGGAAGATATTCCCGTTTGCAACGAAAGCCTGAAAGGGCTCTAAGTATCCACTTGCAGATTCTGCCAAAACACACTTTCAAAACTGCTCTATCAAAAGGAAGGCTTATCTCTCCGAGTTGAATGCACACATCATAAAGAGGTTTCTGAGAATGCTTCTGCCTGGTTTATATGTGAAGATATTTCCGTTTCCACCATAGGCCTCAAAGCGCTCCAAACGAACACTTGCAGATTCTACAAAAAGAGTGTTTCAAAACTGCTCTTTCAAAGGAAGTGTTCAACTCTGTGAGTTGGATTCATACTACACAAAGCAGTTTCACAGAACTCTTCTGTTTAGTTTTTATGGGAAGATATTCCCGTTTCCAACGAAGGCCTGAAAGGGCTCCAAATATCCACTTGCAGATTCTGCAAAAACACAGGTTCAAAACTGCTCTATCAAAAGGAAGGCTTATCTCTCTGAGTTGAATGCACACATCATAAAGGGGTTTCTGAGAATGCTTCTGCCTTGTTTATATATGAAGATATTTCTTTTTCCACCATAGGCCTCAAAGCGCTCCAAATGAACACTTGCAAATTCTACAAAAAGAGTGTTTCATAACTGCTCTAGCAAAGGAAAGGTTCACCTCTGTGAGTTGAACACACACATCACAAAGCAGTTTGTGAGAATGCTTCGGTTTAGTTTTTATGGGAAGATATTCCCGCTTCTAACAAAGGCCTGAAAGAGCTCCAAATATCCACTTGCAGATGCTGCAAAAAGACTCTTTCCAAACTGCTCCATGAAAAAGAAGGTTCAACTCTGTGAGTTGAATGCACACATCATAAAGAAGTTTCAAAGAATGCTTCTGTCTAGGTTTTATGTGATGATATTTCTTTTTCCACCATAGGCCTCAAAGCGCTCCAAATGAACACTTGCAGATTCTACAAAAAGAGTGTTTCATAACTGCTCTAGGAAAGGAAAGGTTCACCTCTGTGAGTTGAACACACACATCACAAAGCAGTTTGTGAGAATGCTTCTGTCCAGTTTTAATGGGAAGATATTCCCGCTTCTAACAAAGGCCTGAAAGAGCTCCAAATATCCACTTGCAGATGCTGCAAAAAGACTCTTTCCAAACTGCTCCATGAAAAGGAATGTTCAACTCTGTGAGTTGAATGCACACATCATAAAGAAGTTTCAAAGAATGCTTCTGTCTAGGTTTTATGTGAAGATATTTCCTTTTCCACCATAGGCCTCAAAGCGCTCCAAATGAACACTTGCAGATTCTACAAAAAGAGTGTTTCAAAGCTGCTCTTTCAAAAGAAGTGTTCAACTCTGTGAGTTGGATTCATACTTCACAAAGGAGTTTCACAGAACGCTTCTGTTTAGTTTTTATGGGAAGATATTCCCGTTTCCAACGAAGGCCTGAAAGGGCTCCAAATATACACTTGCAGATTCTGCAAAAACACAGTTGCAAAACTGCTCTATCAAAAGGAAGGCTTATCTCTCCGAGTTGAATGCACACATCATAAAGAGGTTTCTGAGAATGCTTCTGCCTGGATTATATGTGAAGATATTTCCTTTTCCACCATAGGCCTCAAAGCGCCCCAAACGAACACTTGCAGATTCTACAAAAAGAGTGTTTCAAAACTGCTCTTTGAAAGGAAGTGTTCAACTCTGTGAGTTGGATTCATACTACACAAAGCAGTTTCACAGAACTCTTCTGTTTAGTTTTTAATGGAAGATATTCCCGTTTCCAACGAAGGCCTGAAAGGGCTCCAAATATCCACTTGCAGATTCTGCAAAAACACAGTTTCAAAACTGCTCTATCAAAAGGAAGGCTTATCTCTCTGAGTTGAATGCACACATCATAAAGAGCTTTCTGAGAATGCTTCTGCCTTGTTTATATATGAAGATATTTCTTTTTCCACCATAGGCCTCAAATCGCTCCAAATGAGCACTTGCAGATTCTACAAAAAGAGTGTTTCATAACTGCTCTAGCAAAGGAAAGGTTCACCTCTGTGAGTTGAACACACACATCACAAAGCAGTTTGTGAGAATGCTTCTGTCCAGTTTTTATGGGAAGATATTCCCGCTTCTAACAAAGGCCTGAAAGAGCTCCAAATATCCACTTGCAGATGCTGCAAAAAGACTCTTTCCAAACTGCTCCATGAAAAGGAAGGTTCAACTCTGTGAGTTGAATGCACACATCATAAAGAAGTTTCAAAGAATGCTTCTGTCTAGGTATTATGTGACGATATTTCCTTTTCCACCATAGGCCTCAAAGCGCTCCAAATGAACACATGTAGATTCTACAAAAAGTGTGTTTCAAAGCTGCTCTTTCAAAAGAAGTGTTCAACTCTGTGAGTTGGATTCATACTTCACAAAGCAGTTTCACAGAACGTTTCTGTTTCGTTTTTATCAGAAGATATTCCCGTTTGCAACGAAGGCCTGAAAGGGCTCCAAGTATCCAGTTGCAGATTCTGCCAAAACACAGTTTCAAAACTGCTCTATCAAAAGGAAGGCTTATCTCTCCGAGTTGAATGCACACATCATAAAGAGGTTTCTGAGAATGCTTCTGCCTGGTTTATATGTGAAGATATTTCCTTTTCCACCATAGGCCTCAAAGCGCTCCAAACGAACACTTGCAGATTCTACAAAAAGAGTGTTTCAAAACTGCTCTTTCAAAAGAAGTGTTCAACTCTGTGAGTTGGATTCATACTACACAAAGCAGGTTCACAGAACTCTTCTGTTTAGTTGTTATGGGAAGATATTCCCGTTTCCAACGAAGGCTTGAAAGGGCTCCAAATATCCACTTGGAGATTATGCAAAAACACAGGTTCAAAACTGCTCTATCAAAAGGAAGGCTTATCTCTCTGAGTTGAATGCACACATCATAAAGGGGTTTCTGAGAATGCTTCTGCCTTGTTTATATATGAAGATATTTCTTTTTCCACCATAGGCCTCAAAGCGCTCCAAATGAACACTTGCAGATTCTACAAAAAGAGTGTTTCATAACTGCTCTAGCAAAGGAAAGGTTCACCTCTGTGAGTTGAACACACACATCACAAAGCAGTTTGTGAGAATGCTTCGGTTTAGTTTTTATGGGAAGATATTCCCGCTTCTAACAAAGGCCTGAAAGAGCTCCAAATATCCACTTGCAGATGCTGCAAAAAGACTCTTTCCAAACTGCTCCATGAAAAAGAAGGTTCAACTCTGTGAGTTGAATGCACACATCATAAAGAAGTTTCAAAGAATGCTTCTGTCTAGGTTTCATGTGAAGATATTTCTTTTTCCACCATAGGCCTCAAAGCGCTCCAAATGAACACTTGCAGATTCTACAAAAAGAGTGTTTCATAACTGCTCTAGCAAAGGAAAGGTTCACCTCTGTGAGTTGAACACACACATCACAAAGCAGTTTGTGAGAATGCTTCTGTCCAGTTTTAATGGGAAGATATTCCCGCTTCTAACAAAGGCCTGAAAGAGCTCCAAATATCCACTTGCAGATGCTGCAAAAAGACTCTTTCCAAACTGCTCCATGAAAAGGAATGTTCAACTTTGTGAGTTGAATGCACACATCATAAAGAAGTTTCAAAGAATGCTTCTGTCTAGGTTTTATGTGAAGATATTTCCCTTTCCACCATAGGCCTCAAAGCGCTCCAAATGAACACTTGCAGATTCTACAAAAAGAGTGTTTCAAAGCTGCTCTTTCAAAAGAAGTGTTCAACTCTGTGAGTTGGATTCATACTTCACAAAGCAGTTTCACAGAACGTTTCTGTTTCGTTTTTATGGGAAGATATTCCCGTTTGCAACGAAAGCCTGAAAGGGCTCTAAGTATCCACTTGCAGATTCTGCCAAAACACACTTTCAAAACTGCTCTATCAAAAGGAAGGCTTATCTCTCCGAGTTGAATGCACACATCATAAAGAGGTTTCTGAGAATGCTTCTGCCTGGTTTATATGTGAAGATATTTCCTTTTCCACCATAGGCCTCAAAGCGCTCCAAACGAACACTTGCAGATTCTACAAAAAGAGTGTTTCAAAACTGCTCTTTCAAAGGAAGTGTTCAACTCTGTGAGTTGGATTCATACTACACAAAGCAGTTTCACAGAACTCTTCTGTTTAGTTTTTATGGGAAGATATTCCCGTTTCCAACGAAGGCCTGAAAGGGCTCCAAATATCCACTTGCAGATTCTGCAAAAACACAGGTTCAAAACTGCTCTATCAAAAGGAAGGCTTATCTCTCTGAGTTGAATGCACACATCATAAAGGGGTTTCTGAGAATGCTTCTGCCTTGTTTATATATGAAGATATTTCTTTTTCCACCATAGGCCTCAAAGCGCTCCAAATGAACACTTGCAAATTCTACAAAAAGAGTGTTTCATAACTGCTCTAGCAAAGGAAAGGTTCACCTCTGTGAGTTGAACACACACATCACAAAGCAGTTTGTGAGAATGCTTCGGTTTAGTTTTTATGGGAAGATATTCCCGCTTCTAACAAAGGCCTGAAAGAGCTCCAAATATCCACTTGCAGATGCTGCAAAAAGACTCTTTCCAAACTGCTCCATGAAAAAGAAGGTTCAACTCTGTGAGTTGAATGCACACATCATAAAGAAGTTTCAAAGAATGCTTCTGTCTAGGTTTTATGTGAAGATATTTCTTTTTCCACCATAGGCCTCAAAGCGCTCCAAATGAACACTTGCAGATTCTACAAAAAGAGTGTTTCATAACTGCTCTAGCAAAGGAAAGGTTCACCTCTGTGAGTTGAACACACACATCACAAAGCAGTTTGTGAGAATGCTTCTGTCCAGTTTTAATGGGAAGATATTCCCGCTTCTAACAAAGGCCTGAAAGAGCTCCAAATATCCACTTGCAGATGCTGCAAAAAGACTCTTTCCAAACTGCTCCATGAAAAGGAATGTTCAACTCTGTGAGTTGAATGCACACATCATAAAGAAGTTTCAAAGAATGCTTCTGTCTAGGTTTTATGTGAAGATATTTCCTTTTCCACCATAGGCCTCAAAGCGCTCCAAATGAACACTTGCAGATTCTACAAAAAGAGTGTTTCAAAGCTGCTCTTTCAAAAGAAGTGTTCAACTCTGTGAGTTGGATTCATACTTCACAAAGGAGTTTCACAGAACGCTTCTGTTTAGTTTTTATGGGAAGATATTCCCGTTTCCAACGAAGGCCTGAAAGGGCTCCAAATATACACTTGCAGATTCTGCAAAAACACAGTTGCAAAACTGCTCTATCAAAAGGAAGGCTTATCTCTCCGAGTTGAATGCACACATCATAAAGAGGTTTCTGAGAATGCTTCTGCCTGGATTATATGTGAAGATATTTCCTTTTCCACCATAGGCCTCAAAGCGCTCCAAACGAACACTTGCAGATTCTACAAAAAGAGTGTTTCAAAACTGCTCTTTCAAAGGAAGTGTTCAACTCTGTGAGTTGGATTCATACTACACAAAGCAGTTTCACAGAACTCTTCTGTTTAGTTTTTAATGGAAGATATTCCCGTTTCCAACGAAGGCCTGAAAGGGCTCCAAATATCCACTTGCAGATTCTGCAAAAACACAGTTTCAAAACTGCTCTATCAAAAGGAAGGCTTATCTCTCTGAGTTGAATGCACACATCATAAAGAGCTTTCTGAGAATGCTTCTGCCTTGTTTATATATGAAGATATTTCTTTTTCCACCATAGGCCTCAAATCGCTCCAAATGAACACTTGCAGATTCTACAAAAAGAGTGTTTCATAACTGCTCTAGCAAAGGAAAGGTTCACCTCTGTGAGTTGAACACACACATCACAAAGCAGTTTGTGAGAATGCTTCTGTCCAGTTTTTATGGGAAGATATTCCCGCTTCTAACAAAGGCCTGAAAGAGCTCCAAATATCCACTTGCAGATGCTGCAAAAAGACTCTTTCCAAACTGCTCCATGAAAAGGAAAGTTCAACTCTGTGAGTTGAATGCACACATCATAAAGAAGTTTCAAAGAATGCTTCTGTCTAGGTATTATGTGACGATATTTCCTTTTCCACCATAGGCCTCAAAGCGCTCCAAATGAACACATGTAGATTCTACAAAAAGAGTGTTTAAAAGCTGCGCTTTCAAAAGAAGTGTTCAACTCTGTGAGTTGGATTCATACTTCACAAAGCAGTTTCACAGAACGTTTCTGTTTCGTTTTTATCGGAAGATATTCCCGTTTGCAACGAAGGCCTGAAAGGGCTCTAAGTATCCACTTGCAGATTCTGCCAAAACACAGTTTCAAAACTGCTCTATCAAAAGGAAGGCTTATCTCTCCGAGTTGAATGCACACATCATAAAGAGGTTTCTGAGAATGCTTCTGCCTGGTTTATATGTGAAGATATTTCCTTTTCCACCATAGGCCTCAAAGCGCTCCAAACGAACACTTGCAGATTCTACAAAAAGAGTGTTTCAAAACTGCTCTTTCAAAAGAAGTGTTCAACTCTGTGAGTTGGATTCATACTACACAAAGCAGTTTCACAGAACTCTTCTGTTTAGTTTTTATGGGAAGATATTCCCGTTTCCAACGAAGGCCTGAAAGGGCTCCAAATATCCACTTGCAGATTCTGCAAAAACACAGTTTCAAAACTGCTCTATCAAAAGGAAGGCTTATCTCTCTGAGTTGAATGCACACATCATAAAGAGCTTTCTGAGAATGCTTCTGCCTTGTTTATATATGAAGATATTTCTTTTTCCACCATAGGCCTCAAAGCGCTCCAAATGAACACTTGCAGATTCTACAAAAAGAGTGTTTCATAACTGCTCTAGCAAAGGAAAGGTTCACCTCTGTGAGTTGAACACACACATCACAAAGCAGTTTGTGAGAATGCTTCTGTCCAGTTTTTATGGGAAGATATTCCCGCTTCTAACAAAGGCCTGAAAGAGCTCCAAATATCCACTTGCAGATGCTGCAAAAAGACTCTTTCCAAACTGCTCCATGAAAAGGAAGGTTCAACTCTGTGAGTTGAATGCACACATCATAAAGAAGTTTCAAAGAATGCTTCTGTCTAGGTATTATGTGACGATATTTCCTTTTCCACCATAGGCCTCAAAGCGCTCCAAATGAACACATGTAGATTCTACAAAAAGTGTGTTTCAAAGCTGCTCTTTCAAAAGAAGTGTTCAACTCTGTGAGTTGGATTCATACTTCACAAAGCAGTTTCACAGAACGTTTCTGTTTCGTTTTTATCAGAAGATATTCCCGTTTGCAACGAAGGCCTGAAAGGGCTCCAAGTATCCACTTGCAGATTCTGCCAAAACACAGTTTCAAAACTGCTCTATCAAAAGGAAGGCTTATCTCTCCGAGTTGAATGCACACATCATAAAGAGGTTTCTGAGAATGCTTCTGCCTGGTTTATATGTGAAGATATTTCCTTTTCCACCATAGGCCTCAAAGCGCTCCAAACGAACACTTGCAGATTCTACAAAAAGAGTGTTTCAAAACTGCTCTTTCAAAAGAAGTGTTCAACTCTGTGAGTTGGATTCATACTACACAAAGCAGGTTCACAGAACTCTTCTGTTTAGTTTTTATGGGAAGATATTCCCGTTTCCAACGAAGGCTTGAAAGGGCTCCAAATATCCACTTGGAGATTCTGCAAAAACACAGGTTCAAAACTGCTCTATCAAAAGGAAGGCTTATCTCTCTGAGTTGAATGCACACATCATAAAGGGGTTTCTGAGAATGCTTCTGCCTTGTTTATATATGAAGATATTTCTTTTTCCACCATAGGCCTCAAAGCGCTCCAAATGAACACTTGCAGATTCTACAAAAAGTGTGTTTCATAACTGCTCTAGCAAAGGAAAGGTTCACCTCTGTGAGTTGAACACACACATCACAAAGCAGTTTGTGAGAATGCTTCGGTTTAGTTTTTATGGGAAGATATTCCCGCTTCTAACAAAGGCCTGAAAGAGCTCCAAATATCCACTTGCAGATGCTGCAAAAAGACTCTTTCCAAACTGCTCCATGAAAAAGAAGGTTCAACTCTGTGAGTTGAATGCACACATCATAAAGAAGTTTCAAAGAATGCTTCTGTCTAGGTTTTATGTGAAGATATTTCTTTTTCCACCATAGGCCTCAAATCGCTCCAAATGAACACTTGCAGATTCTACAAAAAGAGTGTTTCATAACTGCTCTAGCAAAGGAAAGGTTCACCTCTGTGAGTTGAACACACACATCACAAAGCAGTTTGTGAGAATGCTTCTGTCCAGTTTTAATGGGAAGATATTCCCGCTTCTAACAAAGGCCTGAAAGAGCTCCAAATATCCACTTGCAGATGCTGCAAAAAGACTCTTTCCAAACTGCTCCATGAAAAGGAATGTTCAACTCTGTGAGTTGAATGCACACATCGTAAAGAAGTTTCAAAGAATGCTTCTGTCTAGGTTTTATGTGAAGATATTTCCCTTTCCACCATAGGCCTCAAAGCGCTCCAAATGAACACTTGCAGATTCTACAAAAAGAGTGTTTCAAAGCTGCTCTTTCAAAAGAAGTGTTCAACTCTGTGAGTTGGATTCATACTTCACACAGCAGTTTCACAGAACGTTTCTGTTTCGTTTTTATGGGAAGATATTCCCGTTTGCAACGAAAGCCTGAAAGGGCTCTAAGTATCCACTTGCAGATTCTGCCAAAACACACTTTCAAAACTGCTCTATCAAAAGGAAGGCTTATCTCTCCGAGTTGAATGCACACATCATAAAGAGGTTTCTGAGAATGCTTCTGCCTGGTTTATATGTGAAGATATTTCCGTTTCCACCATAGGCCTCAAAGCGCTCCAAACGAACACTTGCAGATTCTACAAAAAGAGTGTTTCAAAACTGCTCTTTCAAAGGAAGTGTTCAACTCTGTGAGTTGGATTCATACTACACAAAGCAGTTTCACAGAACTCTTCTGTTTAGTTTTTATGGGAAGATATTCCCGTTTCCAACGAAGGCCTGAAAGGGCTCCAAATATCCACTTGCAGATTCTGCAAAAACACAGGTTCAAAACTGCTCTATCAAAAGGAAGGCTTATCTCTCTGAGTTGAATGCACACATCATAAAGGGGTTTCTGAGAATGCTTCTGCCTTGTTTATATATGAAGATATTTCTTTTTCCACCATAGGCCTCAAAGCGCTCCAAATGAACACTTGCAAATTCTACAAAAAGAGTGTTTCATAACTGCTCTAGCAAAGGAAAGGTTCACCTCTGTGAGTTGAACACACACATCACAAAGCAGTTTGTGAGAATGCTTCGGTTTAGTTTTTATGGGAAGATATTCCCGCTTCTAACAAAGGCCTGAAAGAGCTCCAAATATCCACTTGCAGATGCTGCAAAAAGACTCTTTCCAAACTGCTCCATGAAAAAGAAGGTTCAACTCTGTGAGTTGAATGCACACATCATAAAGAAGTTTCAAAGAATGCTTCTGTCTAGGTTTTATGTGAAGATATTTCTTTTTCCACCATAGGCCTCAAAGCGCTCCAAATGAACACTTGCAGATTCTACAAAAAGAGTGTTTCATAACTGCTCTAGCAAAGGAAAGGTTCACCTCTGTGAGTTGAACACACACATCACAAAGCAGTTTGTGAGAATGCTTCTGTCCAGTTTTAATGGGAAGATATTCCCGCTTCTAACAAAGGCCTGAAAGAGCTCCAAATATCCACTTGCAGATGCTGCAAAAAGACTCTTTCCAAACTGCTCCATGAAAAGGAATGTTCAACTCTGTGAGTTGAATGCACACATCATAAAGAAGTTTCAAAGAATGCTTCTGTCTAGGTTTTATGTGAAGATATTTCCTTTTCCACCATAGGCCTCAAAGCGCTCCAAATGAACACTTGCAGATTCTACAAAAAGAGTGTTTCAAAGCTGCTCTTTCAAAAGAAGTGTTCAACTCTGTGAGTTGGATTCATACTTCACAAAGGAGTTTCACAGAACGCTTCTGTTTAGTTTTTATGGGAAGATATTCCCGTTTCCAACGAAGGCCTGAAAGGGCTCCAAATATACACTTGCAGATTCTGCAAAAACACAGTTGCAAAACTGCTCTATCAAAAGGAAGGCTTATCTCTCCGAGTTGAATGCACACATCATAAAGAGGTTTCTGAGAATGCTTCTGCCTGGATTATATGTGAAGATATTTCCTTTTCCACCATAGGCCTCAAAGCGCCCCAAACGAACACTTGCAGATTCTACAAAAAGAGTGTTTCAAAACTGCTCTTTGAAAGGAAGTGTTCAACTCTGTGAGTTGGATTCATACTACACAAAGCAGTTTCACAGAACTCTTCTGTTTAGTTTTTAATGGAAGATATTCCCGTTTCCAACGAAGGCCTGAAAGGGCTCCAAATATCCACTTGCAGATTCTGCAAAAACACAGTTTCAAAACTGCTCTATCAAAAGGAAGGCTTATCTCTCTGAGTTGAATGCACACATCATAAAGAGCTTTCTGAGAATGCTTCTGCCTTGTTTATATATGAAGATATTTCTTTTTCCACCATAGGCCTCAAATCGCTCCAAATGAACACTTGCAGATTCTACAAAAAGAGTGTTTCATAACTGCTCTAGCAAAGGAAAGGTTCACCTCTGTGAGTTGAACACACACATCACAAAGCAGTTTGTGAGAATGCTTCTGTCCAGTTTTTATGGGAAGATATTCCCGCTTCTAACAAAGGCCTGAAAGAGCTCCAAATATCCACTTGCAGATGCTGCAAAAAGACTCTTTCCAAACTGCTCCATGAAAAGGAAGGTTCAACTCTGTGAGTTGAATGCACACATCATAAAGAAGTTTCAAAGAATGCTTCTGTCTAGGTATTATGTGACGATATTTCCTTTTCCACCATAGGCCTCAAAGCGCTCCAAATGAACACATGTAGATTCTACAAAAAGTGTGTTTCAAAGCTGCTCTTTCAAAAGAAGTGTTCAACTCTGTGAGTTGGATTCATACTTCACAAAGCAGTTTCACAGAACGTTTCTGTTTCGTTTTTATCAGAAGATATTCCCGTTTGCAACGAAGGCCTGAAAGGGCTCCAAGTATCCACTTGCAGATTCTGCCAAAACACAGTTTCAAAACTGCTCTATCAAAAGGAAGGCTTATCTCTCCGAGTTGAATGCACACATCATAAAGAGGTTTCTGAGAATGCTTCTGCCTGGTTTATATGTGAAGATATTTCCTTTTCCACCATAGGCCTCAAAGCGCTCCAAACGAACACTTGCAGATTCTACAAAAAGAGTGTTTCAAAACTGCTCTTTCAAAAGAAGTGTTCAACTCTGTGAGTTGGATTCATACTACACAAAGCAGGTTCACAGAACTCTTCTGTTTAGTTTTTATGGGAAGATATTCCCGTTTCCAACGAAGGCTTGAAAGGGCTCCAAATATCCACTTGGAGATTCTGCAAAAACACAGGTTCAAAACTGCTCTATCAAAAGGAAGGCTTATCTCTCTGAGTTGAATGCACACATCATAAAGGGGTTTCTGAGAATGCTTCTGCCTTGTTTATATATGAAGATATTTCTTTTTCCACCATAGGCCTCAAAGCGCTCCAAATGAACACTTGCAGATTCTACAAAAAGTGTGTTTCATAACTGCTCTAGCAAAGGAAAGGTTCACCTCTGTGAGTTGAACACACACATCACAAAGCAGTTTGTGAGAATGCTTCGGTTTAGTTTTTATGGGAAGATATTCCCGCTTCTAACAAAGGCCTGAAAGAGCTCCAAATATCCACTTGCAGATGCTGCAAAAAGACTCTTTCCAAACTGCTCCATGAAAAAGAAGGTTCAACTCTGTGAGTTGAATGCACACATCATAAAGAAGTTTCAAAGAATGCTTCTGTCTAGGTTTTATGTGAAGATATTTCTTTTTCCACCATAGGCCTCAAATCGCTCCAAATGAACACTTGCAGATTCTACAAAAAGAGTGTTTCATAACTGCTCTAGCAAAGGAAAGGTTCACCTCTGTGAGTTGAACACACACATCACAAAGCAGTTTGTGAGAATGCTTCTGTCCAGTTTTAATGGGAAGATATTCCCGCTTCTAACAAAGGCCTGAAAGAGCTCCAAATATCCACTTGCAGATGCTGCAAAAAGACTCTTTCCAAACTGCTCCATGAAAAGGAATGTTCAACTCTGTGAGTTGAATGCACACATCGTAAAGAAGTTTCAAAGAATGCTTCTGTCTAGGTTTTATGTGAAGATATTTCCCTTTCCACCATAGGCCTCAAAGCGCTCCAAATGAACACTTGCAGATTCTACAAAAAGAGTGTTTCAAAGCTGCTCTTTCAAAAGAAGTGTTCAACTCTGTGAGTTGGATTCATACTTCACAAAGCAGTTTCACAGAACGTTTCTGTTTCGTTTTTATGGGAAGATATTCCCGTTTGCAACGAAAGCCTGAAAGGGCTCTAAGTATCCACTTGCAGATTCTGCCAAAACACACTTTCAAAACTGCTCTATCAAAAGGAAGGCTTATCTCTCCGAGTTGAATGCACACATCATAAAGAGGTTTCTGAGAATGCTTCTGCCTGGTTTATATGTGAAGATATTTCCGTTTCCACCATAGGCCTCAAAGCGCTCCAAACGAACACTTGCAGATTCTACAAAAAGAGTGTTTCAAAACTGCTCTTTCAAAGGAAGTGTTCAACTCTGTGAGTTGGATTCATACTACACAAAGCAGTTTCACAGAACTCTTCTGTTTAGTTTTTATGGGAAGATATTCCCGTTTCCAACGAAGGCCTGAAAGGGCTCCAAATATCCACTTGCAGATTCTGCAAAAACACAGGTTCAAAACTGCTCTATCAAAAGGAAGGCTTATCTCTCTGAGTTGAATGCACACATCATAAAGGGGTTTCTGAGAATGCTTCTGCCTTGTTTATATATGAAGATATTTCTTTTTCCACCATAGGCCTCAAAGCGCTCCAAATGAACACTTGCAAATTCTACAAAAAGAGTGTTTCATAACTGCTCTAGCAAAGGAAAGGTTCACCTCTGTGAGTTGAACACACACATCACAAAGCAGTTTGTGAGAATGCTTCGGTTTAGTTTTTATGGGAAGATATTCCCGCTTCTAACAAAGGCCTGAAAGAGCTCCAAATATCCACTTGCAGATGCTGCAAAAAGACTCTTTCCAAACTGCTCCATGAAAAAGAAGGTTCAACTCTGTGAGTTGAATGCACACATCATAAAGAAGTTTCAAAGAATGCTTCTGTCTAGGTTTTATGTGATGATATTTCTTTTTCCACCATAGGCCTCAAAGCGCTCCAAATGAACACTTGCAGATTCTACAAAAAGAGTGTTTCATAACTGCTCTAGGAAAGGAAAGGTTCACCTCTGTGAGTTGAACACACACATCACAAAGCAGTTTGTGAGAATGCTTCTGTCCAGTTTTAATGGGAAGATATTCCCGCTTCTAACAAAGGCCTGAAAGAGCTCCAAATATCCACTTGCAGATGCTGCAAAAAGACTCTTTCCAAACTGCTCCATGAAAAGGAATGTTCAACTCTGTGAGTTGAATGCACACATCATAAAGAAGTTTCAAAGAATGCTTCTGTCTAGGTTTTATGTGAAGATATTTCCTTTTCCACCATAGGCCTCAAAGCGCTCCAAATGAACACTTGCAGATTCTACAAAAAGAGTGTTTCAAAGCTGCTCTTTCAAAAGAAGTGTTCAACTCTGTGAGTTGGATTCATACTTCACAAAGGAGTTTCACAGAACGCTTCTGTTTAGTTTTTATGGGAAGATATTCCCGTTTCCAACGAAGGCCTGAAAGGGCTCCAAATATACACTTGCAGATTCTGCAAAAACACAGTTGCAAAACTGCTCTATCAAAAGGAAGGCTTATCTCTCCGAGTTGAATGCACACATCATAAAGAGGTTTCTGAGAATGCTTCTGCCTGGATTATATGTGAAGATATTTCCTTTTCCACCATAGGCCTCAAAGCGCCCCAAACGAACACTTGCAGATTCTACAAAAAGAGTGTTTCAAAACTGCTCTTTGAAAGGAAGTGTTCAACTCTGTGAGTTGGATTCATACTACACAAAGCAGTTTCACAGAACTCTTCTGTTTAGTTTTTAATGGAAGATATTCCCGTTTCCAACGAAGGCCTGAAAGGGCTCCAAATATCCACTTGCAGATTCTGCAAAAACACAGTTTCAAAACTGCTCTATCAAAAGGAAGGCTTATCTCTCTGAGTTGAATGCACACATCATAAAGAGCTTTCTGAGAATGCTTCTGCCTTGTTTATATATGAAGATATTTCTTTTTCCACCATAGGCCTCAAATCGCTCCAAATGAACACTTGCAGATTCTACAAAAAGAGTGTTTCATAACTGCTCTAGCAAAGGAAAGGTTCACCTCTGTGAGTTGAACACACACATCACAAAGCAGTTTGTGAGAATGCTTCTGTCCAGTTTTTATGGGAAGATATTCCCGCTTCTAACAAAGGCCTGAAAGAGCTCCAAATATCCACTTGCAGATGCTGCAAAAAGACTCTTTCCAAACTGCTCCATGAAAAGGAAGGTTCAACTCTGTGAGTTGAATGCACACATCATAAAGAAGTTTCAAAGAATGCTTCTGTCTAGGTATTATGTGACGATATTTCCTTTTCCACCATAGGCCTCAAAGCGCTCCAAATGAACACATGTAGATTCTACAAAAAGTGTGTTTCAAAGCTGCTCTTTCAAAAGAAGTGTTCAACTCTGTGAGTTGGATTCATACTTCACAAAGCAGTTTCACAGAACGTTTCTGTTTCGTTTTTATCAGAAGATATTCCCGTTTGCAACGAAGGCCTGAAAGGGCTCCAAGTATCCAGTTGCAGATTCTGCCAAAACACAGTTTCAAAACTGCTCTATCAAAAGGAAGGCTTATCTCTCCGAGTTGAATGCACACATCATAAAGAGGTTTCTGAGAATGCTTCTGCCTGGTTTATATGTGAAGATATTTCCTTTTCCACCATAGGCCTCAAAGCGCTCCAAACGAACACTTGCAGATTCTACAAAAAGAGTGTTTCAAAACTGCTCTTTCAAAAGAAGTGTTCAACTCTGTGAGTTGGATTCATACTACACAAAGCAGGTTCACAGAACTCTTCTGTTTAGTTGTTATGGGAAGATATTCCCGTTTCCAACGAAGGCTTGAAAGGGCTCCAAATATCCACTTGGAGATTATGCAAAAACACAGGTTCAAAACTGCTCTATCAAAAGGAAGGCTTATCTCTCTGAGTTGAATGCACACATCATAAAGGGGTTTCTGAGAATGCTTCTGCCTTGTTTATATATGAAGATATTTCTTTTTCCACCATAGGCCTCAAAGCGCTCCAAATGAACACTTGCAGATTCTACAAAAAGAGTGTTTCATAACTGCTCTAGCAAAGGAAAGGTTCACCTCTGTGAGTTGAACACACACATCACAAAGCAGTTTGTGAGAATGCTTCGGTTTAGTTTTTATGGGAAGATATTCCCGCTTCTAACAAAGGCCTGAAAGAGCTCCAAATATCCACTTGCAGATGCTGCAAAAAGACTCTTTCCAAACTGCTCCATGAAAAAGAAGGTTCAACTCTGTGAGTTGAATGCACACATCATAAAGAAGTTTCAAAGAATGCTTCTGTCTAGGTTTCATGTGAAGATATTTCTTTTTCCACCATAGGCCTCAAAGCGCTCCAAATGAACACTTGCAGATTCTACAAAAAGAGTGTTTCATAACTGCTCTAGCAAAGGAAAGGTTCACCTCTGTGAGTTGAACACACACATCACAAAGCAGTTTGTGAGAATGCTTCTGTCCAGTTTTAATGGGAAGATATTCCCGCTTCTAACAAAGGCCTGAAAGAGCTCCAAATATCCACTTGCAGATGCTGCAAAAAGACTCTTTCCAAACTGCTCCATGAAAAGGAATGTTCAACTTTGTGAGTTGAATGCACACATCATAAAGAAGTTTCAAAGAATGCTTCTGTCTAGGTTTTATGTGAAGATATTTCCCTTTCCACCATAGGCCTCAAAGCGCTCCAAATGAACACTTGCAGATTCTACAAAAAGAGTGTTTCAAAGCTGCTCTTTCAAAAGAAGTGTTCAACTCTGTGAGTTGGATTCATACTTCACAAAGCAGTTTCACAGAACGTTTCTGTTTCGTTTTTATGGGAAGATATTCCCGTTTGCAACGAAAGCCTGAAAGGGCTCTAAGTATCCACTTGCAGATTCTGCCAAAACACACTTTCAAAACTGCTCTATCAAAAGGAAGGCTTATCTCTCCGAGTTGAATGCACACATCATAAAGAGGTTTCTGAGAATGCTTCTGCCTGGTTTATATGTGAAGATATTTCCTTTTCCACCATAGGCCTCAAAGCGCTCCAAACGAACACTTGCAGATTCTACAAAAAGAGTGTTTCAAAACTGCTCTTTCAAAGGAAGTGTTCAACTCTGTGAGTTGGATTCATACTACACAAAGCAGTTTCACAGAACTCTTCTGTTTAGTTTTTATGGGAAGATATTCCCGTTTCCAACGAAGGCCTGAAAGGGCTCCAAATATCCACTTGCAGATTCTGCAAAAACACAGGTTCAAAACTGCTCTATCAAAAGGAAGGCTTATCTCTCTGAGTTGAATGCACACATCATAAAGGGGTTTCTGAGAATGCTTCTGCCTTGTTTATATATGAAGATATTTCTTTTTCCACCATAGGCCTCAAAGCGCTCCAAATGAACACTTGCAAATTCTACAAAAAGAGTGTTTCATAACTGCTCTAGCAAAGGAAAGGTTCACCTCTGTGAGTTGAACACACACATCACAAAGCAGTTTGTGAGAATGCTTCGGTTTAGTTTTTATGGGAAGATATTCCCGCTTCTAACAAAGGCCTGAAAGAGCTCCAAATATCCACTTGCAGATGCTGCAAAAAGACTCTTTCCAAACTGCTCCATGAAAAAGAAGGTTCAACTCTGTGAGTTGAATGCACACATCATAAAGAAGTTTCAAAGAATGCTTCTGTCTAGGTTTTATGTGAAGATATTTCTTTTTCCACCATAGGCCTCAAAGCGCTCCAAATGAACACTTGCAGATTCTACAAAAAGAGTGTTTCATAACTGCTCTAGCAAAGGAAAGGTTCACCTCTGTGAGTTGAACACACACATCACAAAGCAGTTTGTGAGAATGCTTCTGTCCAGTTTTAATGGGAAGATATTCCCGCTTCTAACAAAGGCCTGAAAGAGCTCCAAATATCCACTTGCAGATGCTGCAAAAAGACTCTTTCCAAACTGCTCCATGAAAAGGAATGTTCAACTCTGTGAGTTGAATGCACACATCATAAAGAAGTTTCAAAGAATGCTTCTGTCTAGGTTTTATGTGAAGATATTTCCTTTTCCACCATAGGCCTCAAAGCGCTCCAAATGAACACTTGCAGATTCTACAAAAAGAGTGTTTCAAAGCTGCTCTTTCAAAAGAAGTGTTCAACTCTGTGAGTTGGATTCATACTTCACAAAGGAGTTTCACAGAACGCTTCTGTTTAGTTTTTATGGGAAGATATTCCCGTTTCCAACGAAGGCCTGAAAGGGCTCCAAATATACACTTGCAGATTCTGCAAAAACACAGTTGCAAAACTGCTCTATCAAAAGGAAGGCTTATCTCTCCGAGTTGAATGCACACATCATAAAGAGGTTTCTGAGAATGCTTCTGCCTGGATTATATGTGAAGATATTTCCTTTTCCACCATAGGCCTCAAAGCGCTCCAAACGAACACTTGCAGATTCTACAAAAAGAGTGTTTCAAAACTGCTCTTTGAAAGGAAGTGTTCAACTCTGTGAGTTGGATTCATACTACACAAAGCAGTTTCACAGAACTCTTCTGTTTAGTTTTTAATGGAAGATATTCCCGTTTAAAACGAAGGCCTGAAAGGGCTCCAAATATCCACTTGCAGATTCTGCAAAAACACAGTTTCAAAACTGCTCTATCAAAAGGAAGGCTTATCTCTCTGAGTTGAATGCACACATCATAAAGAGCTTTCTGAGAATGCTTCTGCCTTGTTTATATATGAAGATATTTCTTTTTCCACCATAGGCCTCAAATCGCTCCAAATGAACACTTGCAGATTCTACAAAAAGAGTGTTTCATAACTGCTCTAGCAAAGGAAAGGTTCACCTCTGTGAGTTGAACACACACATCACAAAGCAGTTTGTGAGAATGCTTCTGTCCAGTTTTTATGGGAAGATATTCCCGCTTCTAACAAAGGCCTGAAAGAGCTCCAAATATCCACTTGCAGATGCTGCAAAAAGACTCTTTCCAAACTGCTCCATGAAAAGGAAAGTTCAACTCTGTGAGTTGAATGCACACATCATAAAGAAGTTTCAAAGAATGCTTCTGTCTAGGTATTATGTGACGATATTTCCTTTTCCACCATAGGCCTCAAAGCGCTCCAAATGAACACATGTAGATTCTACAAAAAGAGTGTTTAAAAGCTGCGCTTTCAAAAGAAGTGTTCAACTCTGTGAGTTGGATTCATACTTCACAAAGCAGTTTCACAGAACGTTTCTGTTTCGTTTTTATCGGAAGATATTCCCGTTTGCAACGAAGGCCTGAAAGGGCTCTAAGTATCCACTTGCAGATTCTGCCAAAACACAGTTTCAAAACTGCTCTATCAAAAGGAAGGCTTATCTCTCCGAGTTGAATGCACACATCATAAAGAGGTTTCTGAGAATGCTTCTGCCTGGTTTATATGTGAAGATATTTCCTTTTCCACCATAGGCCTCAAAGCGCTCCAAACGAACACTTGCAGATTCTACAAAAAGAGTGTTTCAAAACTGCTCTTTCAAAAGAAGTGTTCAACTCTGTGAGTTGGATTCATACTACACAAAGCAGTTTCACAGAACTCTTCTGTTTAGTTTTTATGGGAAGATATTCCCGTTTCCAACGAAGGCCTGAAAGGGCTCCAAATATCCACTTGCAGATTCTGCAAAAACACAGTTTCAAAACTGCTCTATCAAAAGGAAGGCTTATCTCTCTGAGTTGAATGCACACATCATAAAGAGCTTTCTGAGAATGCTTCTGCCTTGTTTATATATGAAGATATTTCTTTTTCCACCATAGGCCTCAAATCGCTCCAAATGAACACTTGCAGATTCTACAAAAAGAGTGTTTCATAACTGCTCTAGCAAAGGAAAGGTTCACCTCTGTGAGTTGAACACACACATCACAAAGCAGTTTGTGAGAATGCTTCTGTCCAGTTTTTATGGGAAGATATTCCCGCTTCTAACAAAGGCCTGAAAGAGCTCCAAATATCCACTTGCAGATGCTGCAAAAAGACTCTTTCCAAACTGCTCCATGAAAAGGAAGGTTCAACTCTGTGAGTTGAATGCACACATCATAAAGAAGTTTCAAAGAATGCTTCTGTCTAGGTATTATGTGACGATATTTCCTTTTCCACCATAGGCCTCAAAGCGCTCCAAATGAACACATGTAGATTCTACAAAAAGAGTGTTTCAAAGCTGCTCTTTCAAAAGAAGTGTTCAACTCTGTGAGTTGGATTCATACTTCATAAAGCAGTTTCATAGAACGTTTCTGTTTCGTTTTTATCAGAAGATATTCCCGTTTGCAACGAAGGCCTGAAAGGGCTCCAAGTATCCACTTGCAGATTCTGCCAAAACACAGTTTCAAAACTGCTCTATCAAAAGGAAGGCTTATCTCTCCGAGTTGAATGCACACATCATAAAGAGGTTTCTGAGAATGCTTCTGCCTGGTTTATATGTGAAGATATTTCCTTTTCCACCATAGGCCTCAAAGCGCTCCAAACGAACACTTGCAGATTCTACAAAAAGAGTGTTTCAAAACTGCTCTTTCAAAAGAAGTGTTCAACTCTGTGAGTTGGATTCATACTACACAAAGCAGGTTCACAGCACTCTTCTGTTTAGTTTTTATGGGAAGATATTCCCGTTTCCAACGAAGGCCTGAAAGGGCTCCAAATATCCACTTGCAGATTCTGCAAAAACACAGGTTCAAAACTGCTCTATCAAAAGGAAGGCTTATCTCTCTGAGTTGAATGCACACATCATAAAGGGGTTTCTGAGAATGCTTCTGCCTTGTTTATATATGAAGATATTTCTTTTTCCACCATAGGCCTCAAAGCGCTCCAAATGAACACTTGCAAATTCTACAAAAAGAGTGTTTCATAACTGCTCTAGCAAAGGAAAGGTTCACCTCTGTGAGTTGAACACACACATCACAAAGCAGTTTGTGAGAATGCTTCGGTTTAGTTTTTATGGGAAGATATTCCCGCTTCTAACAAAGGCCTGAAAGAGCTCCAAATATCCACTTGCAGATGCTGCAAAAAGACTCTTTCCAAACTGCTCCATGAAAAAGAAGGTTCAACTCTGTGAGTTGAATGCACACATCATAAAGAAGTTTCAAAGAATGCTTCTGTCTAGATTTTACGTGAAGATATTTCTTTTTCCACCATAGGCCACAAAGCGCTCCAAATGAACACTTGCAGATTCTACAAAAAGAGTGTTTCATAACTGCTCTAGCAAAGGAAAGGTTCACCTCTGTGAGTTGAACACACACATCACAAAGCAGTTTGTGAGAATGCTTCTGTCCAGTTTTAATGGGAAGATATTCCCGCTTCTAACAAAGGCCTGAAAGAGCTCCAAATATCCACTTGCAGATGCTGCAAAAAGACTCTTTCCAAACTGCTCCATGAAAAGGAATGTTCAACTCTGTGAGTTGAATGCACACATCATAAAGAAGTTTCAAAGAATGCTTCTGTCTAGGTTTTATGTGAAGATATTTCCTTTTCCACCATAGGCCTCAAAGCGCTCCAAATGAACACTTGCAGATTCTACAAAAAGAGTGTTTCAAAGCTGCTCTTTCAAAAGAAGTGTTCAACTCTGTGAGTTGGATTCATACTTCACAAAGGAGTTTCACAGAACGCTTCTGTTTAGTTTTTATGGGAAGATATTCCCGTTTCCAACGAAGGCCTGAAAGGGCTCCAAATATACACTTGCAGATTCTGCAAAAACACAGTTGCAAAACTGCTCTATCAAAAGGAAGGCTTATCTCTCCGAGTTGAATGCACACATCATAAAGAGGTTTCTGAGAATGCTTCTGCCTGGATTATATTTGAAGATATTTCCTTTTCCACCATAGGCCTCAAAGCGCTCCAAACGAACACTTGCAGATTCTACAAAAAGAGTGTTTCAAAACTGCTCTTTGAAAGGAAGTGTTCAACTCTGTGAGTTGGATTCATACTACACAAAGCAGTTTCACAGAACTCTTCTGTTTAGTTTTTAATGGAAGATATTCCCGTTTCCAACGAAGGCCTGAAAGGGCTCCAAATATCCACTTGCAGATTCTGCAAAAACACAGTTTCAAAACTGCTCTATCAAAAGGAAGGCTTATCTCTCTGAGTTGAATGCACACATCATAAAGAGCTTTCTGAGAATGCTTCTGCCTTGTTTATATATGAAGATATTTCTTTTTCCACCATAGGCCTCAAATCGCTCCAAATGAACACTTGCAGATTCTACAAAAAGAGTGTTTCATAACTGCTCTAGCAAAGGAAAGGTTCACCTCTGTGAGTTGAACACACACATCACAAAGCAGTTTGTGAGAATGCTTCTGTCCAGTTTTTATGGGAAGATATTCCCGCTTCTAACAAAGGCCTGAAAGAGCTCCAAATATCCACTTGCAGATGCTGCAAAAAGACTCTTTCCAAACTGCTCCATGAAAAGGAAGGTTCAACTCTGTGAGTTGAATGCACACATCATAAAGAAGTTTCAAAGAATGCTTCTGTCTAGGTATTATGTGACGATATTTCCTTTTCCACCATAGGCCTCAAAGCGCTCCAAATGAACACATGTAGATTCTACAAAAAGTGTGTTTCAAAGCTGCTCTTTCAAAAGAAGTGTTCAACTCTGTGAGTTGGATTCATACTTCACAAAGCAGTTTCACAGAACGTTTCTGTTTCGTTTTTATCAGAAGATATTCCCGTTTGCAACGAAGGCCTGAAAGGGCTCCAAGTATCCACTTGCAGATTCTGCCAAAACACAGTTTCAAAACTGCTCTATCAAAAGGAAGGCTTATCTCTCCGAGTTGAATGCACACATCATAAAGAGGTTTCTGAGAATGCTTCTGCCTGGTTTATATGTGAAGATATTTCCTTTTCCACCATAGGCCTCAAAGCGCTCCAAACGAACACTTGCAGATTCTACAAAAAGAGTGTTTCAAAACTGCTCTTTCAAAAGAAGTGTTCAACTCTGTGAGTTGGATTCATACTACACAAAGCAGGTTCACAGAACTCTTCTGTTTAGTTTTTATGGGAAGATATTCCCGTTTCCAACGAAGGCTTGAAAGGGCTCCAAATATCCACTTGGGGATTCTGCAAAAACACAGGTTCAAAACTGCTCTATCAAAAGGAAGGCTTATCTCTCTGAGTTGAATGCACACATCATAAAGGGGTTTCTGAGAATGCTTCTGCCTTGTTTATATATGAAGATATTTCTTTTTCCACCATAGGCCTCAAAGCGCTCCAAATGAACACTTGCAGATTCTACAAAAAGTGTGTTTCATAACTGCTCTAGCAAAGGAAAGGTTCACCTCTGTGAGTTGAACACACACATCACAAAGCAGTTTGTGAGAATGCTTCGGTTTAGTTTTTATGGGAAGATATTCCCGCTTCTAACAAAGGCCTGAAAGAGCTCCAAATATCCACTTGCAGATGCTGCAAAAAGACTCTTTCCAAACTGCTCCATGAAAAAGAAGGTTCAACTCTGTGAGTTGAATGCACACATCATAAAGAAGTTTCAAAGAATGCTTCTGTCTAGGTTTTATGTGAAGATATTTCTTTTTCCACCATAGGCCTCAAATCGCTCCAAATGAACACTTGCAGATTCTACAAAAAGAGTGTTTCATAACTGCTCTAGCAAAGGAAAGGTTCACCTCTGTGAGTTGAACACACACATCACAAAGCAGTTTGTGAGAATGCTTCTGTCCAGTTTTAATGGGAAGATATTCCCGCTTCTAACAAAGGCCTGAAAGAGCTCCAAATATCCACTTGCAGATGCTGCAAAAAGACTCTTTCCAAACTGCTCCATGAAAAGGAATGTTCAACTCTGTGAGTTGAATGCACACATCGTAAAGAAGTTTCAAAGAATGCTTCTGTCTAGGTTTTATGTGAAGATATTTCCCTTTCCACCATAGGCCTCAAAGCGCTCCAAATGAACACTTGCAGATTCTACAAAAAGAGTGTTTCAAAGCTGCTCTTTCAAAAGAAGTGTTCAACTCTGTGAGTTGGATTCATACTTCACAAAGCAGTTTCACAGAACGTTTCTGTTTCGTTTTTATGGGAAGATATTCCCGTTTGCAACGAAAGCCTGAAAGGGCTCTAAGTATCCACTTGCAGATTCTGCCAAAACACACTTTCAAAACTGCTCTATCAAAAGGAAGGCTTATCTCTCCGAGTTGAATGCACACATCATAAAGAGGTTTCTGAGAATGCTTCTGCCTGGTTTATATGTGAAGATATTTCCGTTTCCACCATAGGCCTCAAAGCGCTCCAAACGAACACTTGCAGATTCTACAAAAAGAGTGTTTCAAAACTGCTCTTTCAAAGGAAGTGTTCAACTCTGTGAGTTGGATTCATACTACAGAAAGCAGTTTCACAGAACTCTTCTGTTTAGTTTTTATGGGAAGATATTCCCGTTTCCAACGAAGGCCTGAAAGGGCTCCAAATATCCACTTGCAGATTCTGCAAAAACACAGGTTCAAAACTGCTCTATCAAAAGGAAGGCTTATCTCTCTGAGTTGAATGCACACATCATAAAGGGGTTTCTGAGAATGCTTCTGCCTTGTTTATATATGAAGATATTTCTTTTTCCACCATAGGCCTCAAAGCGCTCCAAATGAACACTTGCAAATTCTACAAAAAGAGTGTTTCATAACTGCTCTAGCAAAGGAAAGGTTCACCTCTGTGAGTTGAACACACACATCACAAAGCAGTTTGTGAGAATGCTTCTGTCCAGTTTTAATGGGAAGATATTCCCGCTTCTAACAAAGGCCTGAAAGAGCTCCAAATATCCACTTGCAGATGCTGCAAAAAGACTCTTTCCAAACTGCTCCATGAAAAGGAATGTTCAACTCTGTGAGTTGAATGCACACATCATAAAGAAGTTTCAAAGAATGCTTCTGTCTAGGTTTTATGTGAAGATATTTCCTTTTCCACCATAGGCCTCAAAGCGCTCCAAATGAACACTTGCAGATTCTACAAAAAGAGTGTTTCAAAGCTGCTCTTTCAAAAGAAGTGTTCAACTCTGTGAGTTGGATTCATACTTCACAAAGGAGTTTCACAGAACGCTTCTGTTTAGTTTTTATGGGAAGATATTCCCGTTTCCAACGAAGGCCTGAAAGGGCTCCAAATATACACTTGCAGATTCTGCAAAAACACAGTTGCAAAACTGCTCTATCAAAAGGAAGGCTTATCTCTCCGAGTTGAATGCACACATCATAAAGAGGTTTCTGAGAATGCTTCTGCCTGGATTATATGTGAAGATATTTCCTTTTCCACCATAGGCCTCAAAGCGCCCCAAACGAACACTTGCAGATTCTACAAAAAGAGTGTTTCAAAACTGCTCTTTGAAAGGAAGTGTTCAACTCTGTGAGTTGGATTCATACTACACAAAGCAGTTTCACAGAACTCTTCTGTTTAGTTTTTAATGGAAGATATTCCCGTTTCCAACGAAGGCCTGAAAGGGCTCCAAATATCCACTTGCAGATTCTGCAAAAACACAGTTTCAAAACTGCTCTATCAAAAGGAAGGCTTATCTCTCTGAGTTGAATGCACACATCATAAAGAGCTTTCTGAGAATGCTTCTGCCTTGTTTATATATGAAGATATTTCTTTTTCCACCATAGGCCTCAAATCGCTCCAAATGAACACTTGCAGATTCTACAAAAAGAGTGTTTCATAACTGCTCTAGCAAAGGAAAGGTTCACCTCTGTGAGTTGAACACACACATCACAAAGCAGTTTGTGAGAATGCTTCTGTCCAGTTTTTATGGGAAGATATTCCCGCTTCTAACAAAGGCCTGAAAGAGCTCCAAATATCCACTTGCAGATGCTGCAAAAAGACTCTTTCCAAACTGCTCCATGAAAAGGAAGGTTCAACTCTGTGAGTTGAATGCACACATCATAAAGAAGTTTCAAAGAATGCTTCTGTCTAGGTATTATGTGACGATATTTCCTTTTCCACCATAGGCCTCAAAGCGCTCCAAATGAACACATGTAGATTCTACAAAAAGTGTGTTTCAAAGCTGCTCTTTCAAAAGAAGTGTTCAACTCTGTGAGTTGGATTCATACTTCACAAAGCAGTTTCACAGAACGTTTCTGTTTCGTTTTTATCAGAAGATATTCCCGTTTGCAACGAAGGCCTGAAAGGGCTCCAAGTATCCACTTGCAGATTCTGCCAAAACACAGTTTCAAAACTGCTCTATCAAAAGGAAGGCTTATCTCTCCGAGTTGAATGCACACATCATAAAGAGGTTTCTGAGAATGCTTCTGCCTGGTTTATATGTGAAGATATTTCCTTTTCCACCATAGGCCTCAAAGCGCTCCAAACGAACACTTGCAGATTCTACAAAAAGAGTGTTTCAAAACTGCTCTTTCAAAAGAAGTGTTCAACTCTGTGAGTTGGATTCATACTACACAAAGCAGGTTCACAGAACTCTTCTGTTTAGTTTTTATGGGAAGATATTCCCGTTTCCAACGAAGGCTTGAAAGGGCTCCAAATATCCACTTGGAGATTCTGCAAAAACACAGGTTCAAAACTGCTCTATCAAAAGGAAGGCTTATCTCTCTGAGTTGAATGCACACATCATAAAGGGGTTTCTGAGAATGCTTCTGCCTTGTTTATATATGAAGATATTTCTTTTTCCACCATAGGCCTCAAAGCGCTCCAAATGAACACTTGCAGATTCTACAAAAAGTGTGTTTCATAACTGCTCTAGCAAAGGAAAGGTTCACCTCTGTGAGTTGAACACACACATCACAAAGCAGTTTGTGAGAATGCTTCGGTTTAGTTTTTATGGGAAGATATTCCCGCTTCTAACAAAGGCCTGAAAGAGCTCCAAATATCCACTTGCAGATGCTGCAAAAAGACTCTTTCCAAACTGCTCCATGAAAAAGAAGGTTCAACTCTGTGAGTTGAATGCACACATCATAAAGAAGTTTCAAAGAATGCTTCTGTCTAGGTTTTATGTGAAGATATTTCTTTTTCCACCATAGGCCTCAAATCGCTCCAAATGAACACTTGCAGATTCTACAAAAAGAGTGTTTCATAACTGCTCTAGCAAAGGAAAGGTTCACCTCTGTGAGTTGAACACACACATCACAAAGCAGTTTGTGAGAATGCTTCTGTCCAGTTTTAATGGGAAGATATTCCCGCTTCTAACAAAGGCCTGAAAGAGCTCCAAATATCCACTTGCAGATGCTGCAAAAAGACTCTTTCCAAACTGCTCCATGAAAAGGAATGTTCAACTCTGTGAGTTGAATGCACACATCGTAAAGAAGTTTCAAAGAATGCTTCTGTCTAGGTTTTATGTGAAGATATTTCCCTTTCCACCATAGGCCTCAAAGCGCTCCAAATGAACACTTGCAGATTCTACAAAAAGAGTGTTTCAAAGCTGCTCTTTCAAAAGAAGTGTTCAACTCTGTGAGTTGGATTCATACTTCACAAAGCAGTTTCACAGAACGTTTCTGTTTCGTTTTTATGGGAAGATATTCCCGTTTGCAACGAAAGCCTGAAAGGGCTCTAAGTTTCCACTTGCAGATTCTGCCAAAACACACTTTCAAAACTGCTCTATCAAAAGGAAGGCTTATCTCTCCGAGTTGAATGCACACATCATAAAGAGGTTTCTGAGAATGCTTCTGCCTGGTTTATATGTGAAGATATTTCCGTTTCCACCATAGGCCTCAAAGCGCTCCAAACGAACACTTGCAGATTCTACAAAAAGAGTGTTTCAAAACTGCTCTTTCAAAGGAAGTGTTCAACTCTGTGAGTTGGATTCATACTACACAAAGCAGTTTCACAGAACTCTTCTGTTTAGTTTTTATGGGAAGATATTCCCGTTTCCAACGAAGGCCTGAAAGGGCTCCAAATATCCACTTGCAGATTCTGCAAAAACACAGGTTCAAAACTGCTCTATCAAAAGGAAGGCTTATCTCTCTGAGTTGAATGCACACATCATAAAGGGGTTTCTGAGAATGCTTCTGCCTTGTTTATATATGAAGATATTTCTTTTTCCACCATAGGCCTCAAAGCGCTCCAAATGAACACTTGCAAATTCTACAAAAAGAGTGTTTCATAACTGCTCTAGCAAAGGAAAGGTTCAACTCTGTGAGTTGAACACACACATCACAAAGCAGTTTGTGAGAATGCTTCGGTTTAGTTTTTATGGGAAGATATTCCCGCTTCTAACAAAGGCCTGAAAGAGCTCCAAATATCCACTTGCAGATGCTGCAAAAAGACTCTTTCCAAACTGCTCCATGAAAAAGAAGGTTCAATTCTGTGAGTTGAATGCACACATCATAAAGAAGTTTCAAAGAATGCTTCTGTCTAGGTTTTATGTGATGATATTTCTTTTTCCACCATAGGCCTCAAAGCGCTCCAAATGAACACTTGCAGATTCTACAAAAAGAGTGTTTCATAACTGCTCTAGGAAAGGAAAGGTTCACCTCTGTGAGTTGAACACACACATCACAAAGCAGTTTGTGAGAATGCTTCTGTCCAGTTTTAATGGGAAGATATTCCCGCTTCTAACAAAGGCCTGAAAGAGCTCCAAATATCCACTTGCAGATGCTGCAAAAAGACTCTTTCCAAACTGCTCCATGAAAAGGAATGTTCAACTCTGTGAGTTGAATGCACACATCATAAAGAAGTTTCAAAGAATGCTTCTGTCTAGGTTTTATGTGAAGATATTTCCTTTTCCACCATAGGCCTCAAAGCGCTCCAAATGAACACTTGCAGATTCTACAAAAAGAGTGTTTCAAAGCTGCTCTTTCAAAAGAAGTGTTCAACTCTGTGAGTTGGATTCATACTTCACAAAGGAGTTTCACAGAACGCTTCTGTTTAGTTTTTATGGGAAGATATTCCCGTTTCCAACGAAGGCCTGAAAGGGCTCCAAATATACACTTGCAGATTCTGCAAAAACACAGTTGCAAAACTGCTCTATCAAAAGGAAGGCTTATCTCTCCGAGTTGAATGCACACATCATAAAGAGGTTTCTGAGAATGCTTCTGCCTGGATTATATGTGAAGATATTTCCTTTTCCACCATAGGCCTCAAAGCGCCCCAAACGAACACTTGCAGATTCTACAAAAAGAGTGTTTCAAAACTGCTCTTTGAAAGGAAGTGTTCAACTCTGTGAGTTGGATTCATACTACACAAAGCAGTTTCACAGAACTCTTCTGTTTAGTTTTTAATGGAAGATATTCCCGTTTCCAACGAAGGCCTGAAAGGGCTCCAAATATCCACTTGCAGATTCTGCAAAAACACAGTTTCAAAACTGCTCTATCAAAAGGAAGGCTTATCTCTCTGAGTTGAATGCACACATCATAAAGAGCTTTCTGAGAATGCTTCTGCCTTGTTTATATATGAAGATATTTCTTTTTCCACCATAGGCCTCAAATCGCTCCAAATGAACACTTGCAGATTCTACAAAAAGAGTGTTTCATAACTGCTCTAGCAAAGGAAAGGTTCACCTCTGTGAGTTGAACACACACATCACAAAGCAGTTTGTGAGAATGCTTCTGTCCAGTTTTTATGGGAAGATATTCCCGCTTCTAACAAAGGCCTGAAAGAGCTCCAAATATCCACTTGCAGATGCTGCAAAAAGACTCTTTCCAAACTGCTCCATGAAAAGGAAGGTTCAACTCTGTGAGTTGAATGCACACATCATAAAGAAGTTTCAAAGAATGCTTCTGTCTAGGTATTATGTGACGATATTTCCTTTTCCACCATAGGCCTCAAAGCGCTCCAAATGAACACATGTAGATTCTACAAAAAGAGTGTTTCAAAGCTGCTCTTTCAAAAGAAGTGTTCAACTCTGTGAGTTGGATTCATACTTCACAAAGCAGTTTCATAGAACGTTTCTGTTTCGTTTTTATCAGAAGATATTCCCGTTTGCAACGAAGGCCTGAAAGGGCTCCAAGTATCCACTTGCAGATTCTGCCAAAACACAGTTTCAAAACTGCTCTATCAAAAGGAAGGCTTATCTCTCCGAGTTGAATGCACACATCATAAAGAGGTTTCTGAGAATGCTTCTGCCTGGTTTATATGTGAAGATATTTCCTTTTCCACCATAGGCCTCAAAGCGCTCCAAACGAACACTTGCAGATTCTACAAAAAGAGTGTTTCAAAACTGCTCTTTCAAAAGAAGTGTTCAACTCTGTGAGTTGGATTCATACTACACAAAGCAGGTTCACAGCACTCTTCTGTTTAGTTTTTATGGGAAGATATTCCCGTTTCCAACGAAGGCCTGAAAGGGCTCCAAATATCCACTTGCAGATTCTGCAAAAACACAGGTTCAAAACTGCTCTATCAAAAGGAAGGCTTATCTCTCTGAGTTGAATGCACACATCATAAAGGGGTTTCTGAGAATGCTTCTGCCTTGTTTATATATGAAGATATTTCTTTTTCCACCATAGGCCTCAAAGCGCTCCAAATGAACACTTGCAAATTCTACAAAAAGAGTGTTTCATAACTGCTCTAGCAAAGGAAAGGTTCACCTCTGTGAGTTGAACACACACATCACAAAGCAGTTTGTGAGAATGCTTCGGTTTAGTTTTTATGGGAAGATATTCCCGCTTCTAACAAAGGCCTGAAAGAGCTCCAAATATCCACTTGCAGATGCTGCAAAAAGACTCTTTCCAAACTGCTCCATGAAAAGGAAGGTTCAACTCTGTGAGTTGAATGCACACATCATAAAGAAGTTTCAAAGAATGCTTCTGTCTAGGTATTATGTGACGATATTTCCTTTTCCACCATAGGCCTCAAAGCGCTCCAAATGAACACATGTAGATTCTACAAAAAGAGTGTTTAAAAGCTGCTCTTTCAAAAGAAGTGTTCAACTCTGTGAGTTGGATTCATACTTCACAAAGCAGTTTCACAGAACGTTTCTGTTTCTTTTTTATCAGAAGATATTCCCGTTTTCAACGAAGGCCTGAAAGGGCTCCAAGTATCCACTTGCAGATTCTGCCAAAACACAGTTTCAAAACTGCTCTATCAAAAGGAAGGCTTATCTCTCCGAGTTGAATGCACACATCATAAAGAGGTTCCTGAGAATGCTTCTGCCTGGTTTATATGTGAAGATATTTCCTTTTCCACCATAGGCCTCAAAGCGCTCCAAACGAACACTTGCAGATTCTACAAAAAGAGTGTTTCAAAACTGCTCTTTCAAAAGAAGTGTTCAACTCTGTGAGTTGGATTCATACTACACAAAGCAGGTTCACAGAACTCTTCTGTTTAGTTTTTATGGGAAGATATTCCCGTTTCCAACGAAGGCCTGAAAGGGCTCCAAATATCCACTTGCAGATTCTGCAAAAACACAGGTTCAAAACTGCTCTATCAAAAGGAAGGCTTATCTCTCTGAGTTGAATGCACACATCATAAAGGGGTTTCTGAGAATGCTTCTGCCTTGTTTATATATGAAGATATTTCTTTTTCCACCATAGGCCTCAAAGCGCTCCAAATGAACACTTGCAAATTCTACAAAAAGAGTGTTTCATAACTGCTCTAGCAAAGGAAAGGTTCACCTCTGTGAGTTGAACACACACATCACAAAGCAGTTTGTGAGAATGCTTCGGTTTAGTTTTTATGGGAAGATATTCCCGCTTCTAACAAAGGCCTGAAAGAGCTCCAAATATCCACTTGCAGATGCTGCAAAAAGACTCTTTCCAAACTGCTCCATGAAAAAGAAGGTTCAACTCTGTGAGTTGAATGCACACATCATAAAGAAGTTTCAAAGAATGCTTCTGTCTAGGTTTTATGTGAAGATATTTCTTTTTCCACCATAGGCCTCAAAGCGCTCCAAATGAACACTTGCAGATTCTACAAAAAGAGTGTTTCATAACTGCTCTAGCAAAGGAAAGGTTCACCTCTGTGAGTTGAACACACACATCACAAAGCAGTTTGTGAGAATGCTTCTGTCCAGTTTTAATGGGAAGATATTCCCGCTTCTAACAAAGGCCTGAAAGAGCTCCAAATATCCACTTGCAGATGCTGCAAAAAGACTCTTTCCAAACTGCTCCATGAAAAGGAATGTTCAACTCTGTGAGTTGAATGCACACATCATAAAGAAGTTTCAAAGAATGCTTCTGTCTAGGTTTTATGTGAAGATATTTCCTTTTCCACCATAGGCCTCAAAGCGCTCCAAATGAACACTTGCAGATTCTACAAAAAGAGTGTTTCAAAGCTGCTCTTTCAAAAGAAGTGTTCAACTCTGTGAGTTGGATTCATACTTCACAAAGGAGTTTCACAGAACGCTTCTGTTTAGTTTTTATGGGAAGATATTCCCGTTTCCAACGAAGGCCTGAAAGGGCTGCAAATATACACTTGCAGATTCTGCAAAAACACAGTTGCAAAACTGCTCTATCAAAAGGAAGGCTTATCTCTCCGAGTTGAATGCACACATCATAAAGAGGTTTCTGAGAATGCTTCTGCCTGGATTATATTTGAAGATATTTCCTTTTCCACCATAGGCCTCAAAGCGCTCCAAACGAACACTTGCAGATTCTACAAAAAGAGTGTTTCAAAACTGCTCTTTGAAAGGAAGTGTTCAACTCTGTGAGTTGGATTCATACTACACAAAGCAGTTTCACAGAACTCTTCTGTTTAGTTTTTAATGGAAGATATTCCCGTTTCCAACGAAGGCCTGAAAGGGCTCCAAATATCCACTTGCAGATTCTGCAAAAACACAGTTTCAAAACTGCTCTATCAAAAGGAAGGCTTATCTCTCTGAGTTGAATGCACACATCATAAAGAGCTTTCTGAGAATGCTTCTGCCTTGTTTATATATGAAGATATTTCTTTTTCCAACATAGGCCTCAAATCGCTCCAAATGAACACTTGCAGATTCTACAAAAAGAGTGTTTCATAACTGCTCTAGCAAAGGAAAGGTTCACCTCTGTGAGTTGAACACACACATCACAAAGCAGTTTGTGAGAATGCTTCTGTCCAGTTTTTATGGGAAGATATTCCCGCTTCTAACAAAGGCCTGAAAGAGCTCCAAATATCCACTTGCAGATGCTGCAAAAAGACTCTTTCCAAACTGCTCCATGAAAAGGAAGGTTCAACTCTGTGAGTTGAATGCACACATCATAAAGAAGTTTCAAAGAATGCTTCTGTCTAGGTATTATGTGACGATATTTCCTTTTCCACCATAGGCCTCAAAGCGCTCCAAATGAACACATGTAGATTCTACAAAAAGTGTGTTTCAAAGCTGCTCTTTCAAAAGAAGTGTTCAACTCTGTGAGTTGGATTCATACTTCACAAAGCAGTTTCACAGAACGTTTCTGTTTCGTTTTTATCAGAAGATATTCCCGTTTGCAACGAAGGCCTGAAAGGGCTCCAAGTATCCACTTGCAGATTCTGCCAAAACACAGTTTCAAAACTGCTCTATCAAAAGGAAGGCTTATCTCTCCGAGTTGAATGCACACATCATAAAGAGGTTTCTGAGAATGCTTCTGCCTGGTTTATATGTGAAGATATTTCCTTTTCCACCATAGGCCTCAAAGCGCTCCAAACGAACACTTGCAGATTCTACAAAAAGAGTGTTTCAAAACTGCTCTTTCAAAAGAAGTGTTCAACTCTGTGAGTTGGATTCATACTACACAAAGCAGGTTCACAGAACTCTTCTGTTTAGTTTTTATGGGAAGATATTCCCGTTTCCAACGAAGGCTTGAAAGGGCTCCAAATATCCACTTGGAGATTCTGCAAAAACACAGGTTCAAAACTGCTCTATCAAAAGGAAGGCTTATCTCTCTGAGTTGAATGCACACATCATAAAGGGGTTTCTGAGAATGCTTCTGCCTTGTTTATATATGAAGATATTTCTTTTTCCACCATAGGCCTCAAAGCGCTCCAAATGAACACTTGCAGATTCTACAAAAAGAGTGTTTCATAACTGCTCTAGCAAAGGAAAGGTTCACCTCTGTGAGTTGAACACACACATCACAAAGCAGTTTGTGAGAATGCTTCGGTTTAGTTTTTATGGGAAGATATTCCCGCTTCTAACAAAGGCCTGAAAGAGCTCCAAATATCCACTTGCAGATGCTGCAAAAAGACTCTTTCCAAACTGCTCCATGAAAAAGAAGGTTCAACTCTGTGAGTTGAATGCACACATCATAAAGAAGTTTCAAAGAATGCTTCTGTCTAGGTTTTATGTGAAGATATTTCTTTTTCCGCCATAGGCCTCAAATCGCTCCAAATGAACACTTGCAGATTCTACAAAAAGAGTGTTTCATAACTGTTCTAGCAAAGGAAAGGTTCACCTCTGTGAGTTGAACACACACATCACAAAGCAGTTTGTGAGAATGCTTCTGTCCAGTTTTAATGGGAAGATATTCCCGCTTCTAACAAAGGCCTGAAAGAGCTCCAAATATCCACTTGCAGATGCTGCAAAAAGACTCTTTCCAAACTGCTCCATGAAAAGGAATGTTCAACTCTGTGAGTTGAATGCACACATCGTAAAGAAGTTTCAAAGAATGCTTCTGTCTAGGTTTTATGTGAAGATATTTCCCTTTCCACCATAGGCCTCAAAGCGCTCCAAATGAACACTTGCAGATTCTACAAAAAGAGTGTTTCAAAGCTGCTCTTTCAAAAGAAGTGTTCAACTCTGTGAGTTGGATTCATACTTCACAAAGCAGTTTCACAGAACGTTTCTGTTTCGTTTTTATGGGAAGATATTCCCGTTTGCAACGAAAGCCTGAAAGGGCTCTAAGTATCCACTTGCAGATTCTGCCAAAACACACTTTCAAAACTGCTCTATCAAAAGGAAGGCTTATCTCTCCGAGTTGAATGCACACATCATAAAGAGGTTTCTGAGAATGCTTCTGCCTGGTTTATATGTGAAGATATTTCCTTTTCCACCATAGGCCTCAAAGCGCTCCAAACGAACACTTGCAGATTCTACAAAAAGAGTGTTTCAAAACTGCTCTTTCAAAGGAAGTGTTCAACTCTGTGAGTTGGATTCATACTACACAAAGCAGTTTCACAGAACTCTTCTGTTTAGTTTTTATGGGAAGATATTCCCGTTTCCAACGAAGGCCTGAAAGGGCTCCAAATATCCACTTGCAGATTCTGCAAAAACACAGGTTCAAAACTGCTCTATCAAAAGGAAGGCTTATCTCTCTGAGTTGAATGCACACATCATAAAGGGGTTTCTGAGAATTCTTCTGCCTTGTTTATATATGAAGATATTTCTTTTTCCACCATAGGCCTCAAAGCGCTCCAAATGAACACTTGCAAATTCTACAAAAAGAGTGTTTCATAACTGCTCTAGCAAAGGAAAGGTTCACCTCTGTGAGTTGAACACACACATCACAAAGCAGTTTGTGAGAATGCTTCGGTTTAGTTTTTATGGGAAGATATTCCCGCTTCTAACAAAGGCCTGAAAGAGCTCCAAATATCCACTTGCAGATGCTGCAAAAAGACTCTTTCCAAACTGCTCCATGAAAAAGAAGGTTCAACTCTGTGAGTTGAATGCACACATCATAAAGAAGTTTCAAAGAATGCTTCTGTCTAGGTTTTATGTGAAGATATTTCTTTTTCCACCATAGGCCTCAAAGCGCTCCAAATGAACACTTGCAGATTCTACAAAAAGAGTGTTTCATAACTGCTCTAGCAAAGGAAAGGTTCACCTCTGTGAGTTGAACACACACATCACAAAGCAGTTTGTGAGAATGCTTCTGTCCAGTTTTAATGGGAAGATATTCCCGCTTCTAACAAAGGCCTGAAAGAGCTCCAAATATCCACTTGCAGATGCTGCAAAAAGACTCTTTCCAAACTGCTCCATGAAAAGGAATGTTCAACTCTGTGAGTTGAATGCACACATCATAAAGAAGTTTCAAAGAATGCTTCTGTCTAGGTTTTATGTGAAGATATTTCCTTTTCCACCATAGGCCTCAAAGCGCTCCAAATGAACACTTGCAGATTCTACAAAAAGAGTGTTTCAAAGCTGCTCTTTCAAAAGAAGTGTCCAACTCTGTGAGTTGGATTCATACTTCACAAAGGAGTTTCACAGAACGCTTCTGTTTAGTTTTTATGGGAAGATATTCCCGTTTCCAACGAAGGCCTGAAAGGGCTCCAAATATACACTTGCAGATTCTGCAAAAACACAGTTGCAAAACTGCTCTATCAAAAGGAAGGCTTATCTCTCCGAGTTGAATGCACACATCATAAAGAGGTTTCTGAGAATGCTTCTGCCTGGATTATATGTGAAGATATTTCCTTTTCCACCATAGGCCTCAAAGCGCTCCAAACGAACACTTGCAGATTCTACAAAAAGAGTGTTTCAAAACTGCTCTTTGAAAGGAAGTGTTCAACTCTGTGAGTTGGATTCATACTACACAAAGCAGTTTCACAGAACTCTTCTGTTTAGTTTTTAATGGAAGATATTCCCGTTTCCAACGAAGGCCTGAAAGGGCTCCAAATATCCACTTGCAGATTCTGCAAAAACACAGTTTCAAAACTGCTCTATCAAAAGGAAGGCTTATCTCTCTGAGTTGAATGCACACATCATAAAGAGCTTTCTGAGAATACTTCTGCCTTGTTTATATATGAAGATATTTCTTTTTCCACCATAGGCCTCAAATCGCTCCAAATGAACACTTGCAGATTCTACAAAAAGAGTGTTTCATAACTGCTCTAGCAAAGGAAAGGTTCACCTCTGTGAGTTGAACACACACATCACAAAGCAGTTTGTGAGAATGCTTCTGTCCAGTTTTTATGGGAAGATATTCCCGCTTCTAACAAAGGCCTGAAAGAGCTCCAAATATCCACTTGCAGATGCTGCAAAAAGACTCTTTCCAAACTGCTCCATGAAAAGGAAAGTTCAACTCTGTGAGTTGAATGCACACATCATAAAGAAGTTTCAAAGAATGCTTCTGTCTAGGTATTATGTGACGATATTTCCTTTTCCACCATAGGCCTCAAAGCGCTCCAAATGAACACATGTAGATTCTACAAAAAGAGTGTTTAAAAGCTGCGCTTTCAAAAGAAGTGTTCAACTCTGTGAGTTGGATTCATACTTCACAAAGCAGTTTCACAGAACGTTTCTGTTTCGTTTTTATCGGAAGATATTCCCGTTTGCAACGAAGGCCTGAAAGGGCTCTAAGTATCCACTTGCAGATTCTGCCAAAACACAGTTTCAAAACTGCTCTATCAAAAGGAAGGCTTATCTCTCCGAGTTGAATGCACACATCATAAAGAGGTTTCTGAGAATGCTTCTGCCTGGTTTATATGTGAAGATATTTCCTTTTCCACCATAGGCCTCAAAGCGCTCCAAACGAACACTTGCAGATTCTACAAAAAGAGTGTTTCAAAACTGCTCTTTCAAAAGAAGTGTTCAACTCTGTGAGTTGGATTCATACTACACAAAGCAGTTTCACAGAACTCTTCTGTTTAGTTTTTATGGGAAGATATTCCCGTTTCCAACGAAGGCCTGAAAGGGCTCCAAATATCCACTTGCAGATTCTGCAAAAACACAGTTTCAAAACTGCTCTATCAAAAGGAAGGCTTATCTCTCTGAGTTGAATGCACACATCATAAAGAGCTTTCTGAGAATGCTTCTGCCTTGTTTATATATGAAGATATTTCTTTTTCCACCATAGGCCTCAAATCGCTCCAAATGAACACTTGCAGATTCTACAAAAAGAGTGTTTCATAACTGCTCTAGCAAAGGAAAGGTTCACCTCTGTGAGTTGAACACACACATCACAAAGCAGTTTGTGAGAATGCTTCTGTCCAGTTTTTATGGGAAGATATTCCCGCTTCTAACAAAGGCCTGAAAGAGCTCCAAATATCCACTTGCAGATGCTGCAAAAAGACTCTTTCCAAACTGCTCCATGAAAAGGAAGGTTCAACTCTGTGAGTTGAATGCACACATCATAAAGAAGTTTCAAAGAATGCTTCTGTCTAGGTATTATGTGACGATATTTCCTTTTCCACCATAGGCCTCAAAGCGCTCCAAATGAACACATGTAGATTCTACAAAAAGTGTGTTTCAAAGCTGCTCTTTCAAAAGAAGTGTTCAACTCTGTGAGTTGGATTCATACTTCACAAAGCAGTTTCACAGAACGTTTCTGTTTCGTTTTTATCAGAAGATATTCCCGTTTGCAACGAAGGCCTGAAAGGGCTCCAAGTATCCACTTGCAGATTCTGCCAAAACACAGTTTCAAAACTGCTCTATCAAAAGGAAGGCTTATCTCTCCGAGTTGAATGCACACATCATAAAGAGGTTTCTGAGAATGCTTCTGCCTGGTTTATATGTGAAGATATTTCCTTTTCCACCATAGGCCTCAAAGCGCTCCAAACGAACACTTGCAGATTCTACAAAAAGAGTGTTTCAAAACTGCTCTTTCAAAAGAAGTGTTCAACTCTGTGAGTTGGATTCATACTACACAAAGCAGGTTCACAGAACTCTTCTGTTTAGTTTTTATGGGAAGATATTCCCGTTTCCAACGAAGGCTTGAAAGGGCTCCAAATATCCACTTGGAGATTCTGCAAAAACACAGGTTCAAAACTGCTCTATCAAAAGGAAGGCTTATCTCTCTGAGTTGAATGCACACATCATAAAGGGGTTTCTGAGAATGCTTCTGCCTTGTTTATATATGAAGATATTTCTTTTTCCACCATAGGCCTCAAAGCGCTCCAAATGAACACTTGCAGATTCTACAAAAAGAGTGTTTCATAACTGCTCTAGCAAAGGAAAGGTTCACCTCTGTGAGTTGAACACACACATCACAAAGCAGTTTGTGAGAATGCTTCGGTTTAGTTTTTATGGGAAGATATTCCCGCTTCTAACAAAGGCCTGAAAGAGCTCCAAATATCCACTTGCAGATGCTGCAAAAAGACTCTTTCCAAACTGCTCCATGAAAAAGAAGGTTCAACTCTGTGAGTTGAATGCACACATCATAAAGAAGTTTCAAAGAATGCTTCTGTCTAGGTTTTATGTGAAGATATTTCTTTTTCCACCATAGGCCTCAAAGCGCTCCAAATGAACACTTGCAGATTCTACAAAAAGAGTGTTTCATAACTGCTCTAGCAAAGGAAAGGTTCACCTCTGTGAGTTGAACACACACATCACAAAGCAGTTTGTGAGAATGCTTCTGTCCAGTTTTAATGGGAAGATATTCCCGCTTCTAACAAAGGCCTGAAAGAGCTCCAAATATCCACTTGCAGATGCTGCAAAAAGACTCTTTCCAAACTGCTCCATGAAAAGGAATGTTCAACTCTGTGAGTTGAATGCACACATCATAAAGAAGTTTCAAAGAATGCTTCTGTCTAGGTTTTATGTGAAGATATTTCCCTTTCCACCATAGGCCTCAAAGCGCTCCAAATGAACACTTGCAGATTCTACAAAAAGAGTGTTTCAAAGCTGCTCTTTCAAAAGAAGTGTTCAACTCTGTGAGTTGGATTCATACTTCACAAAGCAGTTTCACAGAACGTTTCTGTTTCGTTTTTATGGGAAGATATTCCCGTTGCAACGAAAGCCTGAAAGGGCTCTAAGTATCCACTTGCAGATTCTGCCAAAACACACTTTCAAAACTGCTCTATCAAAAGGAAGGCTTATCTCTCCGAGTTGAATGCACACATCATAAAGAGGTTTCTGAGAATGCTTCTGCCTGGTTTATATGTGAAGATATTTCCTTTTCCACCATAGGCCTCAAAGCGCTCCAAACGAACACTTGCAGATTCTACAAAAAGAGTGTTTCAAAACTGCTCTTTCAAAGGAAGTGTTCAACTCTGTGAGTTGGATTCATACTACACAAAGCAGTTTCACAGAACTCTTCTGTTTAGTTTTTATGGGAAGATATTCCCGTTTCCAACGAAGGCCTGAAAGGGCTCCAAATATCCACTTGCAGATTCTGCAAAAACACAGGTTCAAAACTGCTCTATCAAAAGGAAGGCTTATCTCTCTGAGTTGAATGCACACATCATAAAGAGGTTTCTGAGAATGCTTCTGCCTGGATTATATGTGAAGATATTTCCTTTTCCACCATAGGCCTCAAAGCGCCCCAAACGAACACTTGCAGATTCTACAAAAAGAGTGTTTCAAAACTGCTCTTTGAAAGGAAGTGTTCAACTCTGTGAGTTGGATTCATACTACACAAAGCAGTTTCACAGAACTCTTCTGTTTAGTTTTTAATGGAAGATATTCCCGTTTCCAACGAAGGCCTGAAAGGGCTCCAAATATCCACTTGCAGATTCTGCAAAAACACAGTTTCAAAACTGCTCTATCAAAAGGAAGGCTTATCTCTCTGAGTTGAATGCACACATCATAAAGAGCTTTCTGAGAATGCTTCTGCCTTGTTTATATATGAAGATATTTCTTTTTCCACCATAGGCCTCAAATCGCTCCAAATGAACACTTGCAGATTCTACAAAAAGAGTGTTTCATAACTGCTCTAGCAAAGGAAAGGTTCACCTCTGTGAGTTGAACACACACATCACAAAGCAGTTTGTGAGAATGCTTCTGTCCAGTTTTTATGGGAAGATATTCCCGCTTCTAACAAAGGCCTGAAAGAGCTCCAAATATCCACTTGCAGATGCTGCAAAAAGACTCTTTCCAAACTGCTCCATGAAAAGGAAGGTTCAACTCTGTGAGTTGAATGCACACATCATAAAGAAGTTTCAAAGAATGCTTCTGTCTAGGTATTATGTGACGATATTTCCTTTTCCATCATAGGCCTCAAAGCGCTCCAAATGAACACATGTAGATTCTACAAAAAGTGTGTTTCAAAGCTGCTCTTTCAAAAGAAGTGTTCAACTCTGTGAGTTGGATTCATACTTCACAAAGCAGTTTCACAGAACGTTTCTGTTTCGTTTTTATCAGAAGATATTCCCGTTTGCAACGAAGGCCTGAAAGGGCTCCAAGTATCCACTTGCAGATTCTGCCAAAACACAGTTTCAAAACTGCTCTATCAAAAGGAAGGCTTATCTCTCCGAGTTGAATGCACACATCATAAAGAGGTTTCTGAGAATGCTTCTGCCTGGTTTATATGTGAAGATATTTCCTTTTCCACCATAGGCCTCAAAGCGCTCCAAACGAACACTTGCAGATTCTACAAAAAGAGTGTTTCAAAACTGCTCTTTCAAAAGAAGTGTTCAACTCTGTGAGTTGGATTCATACTACACAAAGCAGGTTCACAGAACTCTTCTGTTTAGTTTTTATGGGAAGATATTCCCGTTTCCAACGAAGGCTTGAAAGGGCTCCAAATATCCACTTGGAGATTCTGCAAAAACACAGGTTCAAAACTGCTCTATCAAAAGGAAGGCTTATCTCTCTGAGTTGAATGCACACATCATAAAGGGGTTTCTGAGAATGCTTCTGCCTTGTTTATATATGAAGATATTTCTTTTTCCACCATAGGCCTCAAAGCGCTCCAAATGAACACTTGCAGATTCTACAAAAAGTGTGTTTCATAACTGCTCTAGCAAAGGAAAGGTTCACCTCTGTGAGTTGAACACACACATCACAAAGCAGTTTGTGAGAATGCTTCGGTTTAGTTTTTATGGGAAGATATTCCCGCTTCTAACAAAGGCCTGAAAGAGCTCCAAATATCCACTTGCAGATGCTGCAAAAAGACTCTTTCCAAACTGCTCCATGAAAAAGAAGGTTCAACTCTGTGGGTTGAATGCACACATCATAAAGAAGTTTCAAAGAATGCTTCTGTCTAGGTTTTATGTGAAGATATTTCTTTTTCCACCATAGGCCTCAAATCGCTCCAAATGAACACTTGCAGATTCTACAAAAAGAGTGTTTCATAACTGCTCTAGCAAAGGAAAGGTTCACCTCTGTGAGTTGAACACACACATCACAAAGCAGTTTGTGAGAATGCTTCTGTCCAGTTTTAATGGGAAGATGTTCCCGCTTCTAACAAAGGCCTGAAAGAGCTCCAAATATCCACTTGCAGATGCTGCAAAAAGACTCTTTCCAAACTGCTCCATGAAAAGGAATGTTCAACTCTGTGAGTTGAATGCACACATCGTAAAGAAGTTTCAAAGAATGCTTCTGTCTAGGTTTTATGTGAAGATATTTCCCTTTCCACCATAGGCCTCAAAGCGCTCCAAATGAACACTTGCAGATTCTACAAAAAGAGTGTTTCAAAGCTGCTCTTTCAAAAGAAGTGTTCAACTCTGTAAGTTGGATTCATACTTCACAAAGCAGTTTCACAGAACGTTTCTGTTTCGTTTTTATGGGAAGATATTCCCGTTTGCAACGAAAGCCTGAAAGGGCTCTAAGTATCCACTTGCAGATTCTGCCAAAACACACTTTCAAAACTGCTCTATCAAAAGGAAGGCTTATCTCTCCGAGTTGAATGCACACATCATAAAGAGGTTTCTGAGAATGCTTCTGCCTGGTTTATATGTGAAGATATTTCCGTTTCCACCATAGGCCTCAAAGCGCTCCAAACGAACACTTGCAGATTCTACAAAAAGAGTGTTTCAAAACTGCTCTTTCAAAGGAAGTGTTCAACTCTGTGAGTTGGATTCATACTACACAAAGCAGTTTCACAGAACTCTTCTGTTTAGTTTTTATGGGAAGATATTCCCGTTTCCAACGAAGGCCTGAAAGGGCTCCAAATATCCACTTGCAGATTCTGCAAAAACACAGGTTCAAAACTGCTCTATCAAAAGGAAGGCTTATCTCTCTGAGTTGAATGCACACATCATAAAGGGGTTTCTGAGAATGCTTCTGCCTTGTTTATATATGAAGATATTTCTTTTTCCACCATAGGCCTCAAAGCGCTCCAAATGAACACTTGCAAATTCTACAAAAAGAGTGTTTCATAACTGCTCTAGCAAAGGAAAGGTTCACCTCTGTGAGTTGAACACACACATCACAAAGCAGTTTGTGAGAATGCTTCGGTTTAGTTTTTATGGGAAGATATTCCCGCTTCTAACAAAGGCCTGAAAGAGCTCCAAATATCCACTTGCAGATGCTGCAAAAAGACTCTTTCCAAACTGCTCCATGAAAAAGAAGGTTCAACTCTGTGAGTTGAATGCACACATCATAAAGAAGTTTCAAAGAATGCTTCTGTCTAGGTTTTATGTGATGATATTTCTTTTTCCACCATAGGCCTCAAAGCGCTCCAAATGAACACTTGCAGATTCTACAAAAAGAGTGTTTCATAACTGCTCTAGCAAAGGAAAGGTTCACCTCTGTGAGTTGAACACACACATCACAAAGCAGTTTGTGAGAATGCTTCTGTCCAGTTTTAATGGGAAGATATTCCCGCTTCTAACAAAGGCCTGAAAGAGCTCCAAATATCCACTTGCAGATGCTGCAAAAAGACTCTTTCCAAACTGCTCCATGAAAAGGAATGTTCAACTCTGTGAGTTGAATGCACACATCATAAAGAAGTTTCAAAGAATGCTTCTGTCTAGGTTTTATGTGAAGATATTTCCTTTTCCACCATAGGCCTCAAAGCGCTCCAAATGAACAATTGCAGATTCTACAAAAAGAGTGTTTCAAAGCTGCTCTTTCAAAAGAAGTGTTCAACTCTGTGAGTTGGATTCATACTTCACAAAGGAGTTTCACAGAACGCTTCTGTTTAGTTTTTATGGGAAGATATTCCCGTTTCCAACGAAGGCCTGAAAGGGCTCCAAATATACACTTGCAGATTCTGCAAAAACACAGTTGCAAAACTGCTCTATCAAAAGGAAGGCTTATCTCTCCGAGTTGAATGCACACATCATAAAGAGGTTTCTGAGAATGCTTCTGCCTGGATTATATGTGAAGATATTTCCTTTTCCACCATAGGCCTCAAAGCGCCCCAAACGAACACTTGCAGATTCTACAAAAAGAGTGTTTCAAAACTGCTCTTTGAAAGGAAGTGTTCAACTCTGTGAGTTGGATTCATACTACACAAAGCAGTTTCACAGAACTCTTCTGTTTAGTTTTTAATGGAAGATATTCCCGTTTCCAACGAAGGCCTGAAAGGGCTCCAAATATCCACTTGCAGATTCTGCAAAAACACAGTTTCAAAACTGCTCTATCAAAAGGAAGGCTTATCTCTCTGAGTTGAATGCACACATCATAAAGAGCTTTCTGAGAATGCTTCTGCCTTGTTTATATATGAAGATATTTCTTTTTCCACCATAGGCCTCAAATCGCTCCAAATGAACACTTGCAGATTCTACAAAAAGAGTGTTTCATAACTGCTCTAGCAAAGGAAAGGTTCACCTCTGTGAGTTGAACACACACATCACAAAGCAGTTTGTGAGAATGCTTCTGTCCAGTTTTTATGGGAAGATATTCCCGCTTCTAACAAAGGCCTGAAAGAGCTCCAAATATCCACTTGCAGATGCTGCAAAAAGACTCTTTCCAAACTGCTCCATGAAAAGGAAGGTTCAACTCTGTGAGTTGAATGCACACATCATAAAGAAGTTTCAAAGAATGCTTCTGTCTAGGTATTATGTGACGATATTTCCTTTTCCACCATAGGCCTCAAAGCGCTCCAAATGAACACATGTAGATTCTACAAAAAGAGTGTTTCAAAGCTGCTCTTTCAAAAGAAGTGTTCAACTCTGTGAGTTGGATTCATACTTCACAAAGCAGTTTCATAGAACGTTTCTGTTTCGTTTTTATCAGAAGATATTCCCGTTTGCAACGAAGGCCTGAAAGGGCTCCAAGTATCCACTTGCAGATTCTGCCAAAACACAGTTTCAAAACTGCTCTATCAAAAGGAAGGCTTATCTCTCCGAGTTGAATGCACACATCATAAAGAGGTTTCTGAGAATGCTTCTGCCTGGTTTATATGTGAAGATATTTCCTTTTCCACCATAGGCCTCAAAGCGCTCCAAACGAACACTTGCAGATTCTACAAAAAGAGTGTTTCAAAACTGCTCTTTCAAAAGAAGTGTTCAACTCTGTGAGTTGGATTCATACTACACAAAGCAGGTTCACAGCACTCTTCTGTTTAGTTTTTATGGGAAGATATTCCCGTTTCCAACGAAGGCCTGAAAGGGCTCCAAATATCCACTTGCAGATTCTGCAAAAACACAGGTTCAAAACTGCTCTATCAAAAGGAAGGCTTATCTCTCTGAGTTGAATGCACACATCATAAAGGGGTTTCTGAGAATGCTTCTGCCTTGTTTATATATGAAGATATTTCTTTTTCCACCATAGGCCTCAAAGCGCTCCAAATGAACACTTGCAAATTCTACAAAAAGAGTGTTTCATAACTGCTCTAGCAAAGGAAAGGTTCACCTCTGTGAGTTGAACACACACATCACAAAGCAGTTTGTGAGAATGCTTCGGTTTAGTTTTTATGGGAAGATATTCCCGCTTCTAACAAAGGCCTGAAAGAGCTCCAAATATCCACTTGCAGATGCTGCAAAAAGACTCTTTCCAAACTGCTCCATGAAAAGGAAGGTTCAACTCTGTGAGTTGAATGCACACATCATAAAGAAGTTTCAAAGAATGCTTCTGTCTAGGTATTATGTGACGATATTTCCTTTTCCACCATAGGCCTCAAAGCGCTCCAAATGAACACATGTAGATTCTACAAAAAGAGTGTTTAAAAGCTGCTCTTTCAAAAGAAGTGTTCAACTCTGTGAGTTGGATTCATACTTCACAAAGCAGTTTCACAGAACATTTCTGTTTCGTTTTTATCAGAAGATATTCCCGTTTGCAACGAAGGCCTGAAAGGGCTCCAAGTATCCACTTGCAGATTCTGCCAAAACACAGTTTCAAAACTGCTCTATCAAAAGGAAGGCTTATCTCTCCGAGTTGAATGCACACATCATAAAGAGGTTTCTGAGAATGCTTCTGCCTGGTTTATATGTGAAGATATTTCCTTTTCCACCATAGGCCTCAAAGCGCTCCAAACGAACACTTGCAGATTCTACAAAAAGAGTGTTTCAAAACTGCTCTTTCAAAAGAAGTGTTCAACTCTGTGAGTTGGATTCATACTACACAAAGCAGGTTCACAGAACTCTTCTGTTTAGTTTTTATGGGAAGATATTCCCGTTTCCAACGAAGGCCTGAAAGGGCTCCAAATATCCACTTGCAGATTCTGCAAAAACACAGGTTCAAAACTGCTCTATCAAAAGGAAGGCTTATCTCTCTGAGTTGAATGCACACATCATAAAGGGGTTTCTGAGAATGCTTCTGCCTTGTTTATATATGAAGATATTTCTTTTTCCACCATAGGCCTCAAAGCGCTCCAAATGAACACTTGCAAATTCTACAAAAAGAGTGTTTCATAACTGCTCTAGCAAAGGAAAGGTTCACCTCTGTGAGTTGAACACACACATCACAAAGCAGTTTGTGAGAATGCTTCGGTTTAGTTTTTATGGGAAGATATTCCCGCTTCTAACAAAGGCCTGAAAGAGCTCCAAATATCCACTTGCAGATGCTGCAAAAAGACTCTTTCCAAACTGCTCCATGAAAAAGAAGGTTCAACTCATTGAGTTGAATGCACACATCATAAAGAAGTTTCAAAGAATGCTTCTGTCTAGGTTTTACGTGAAGATATTTCTTTTTCCACCATAGGCCTCAAAGCGCTCCAAATGAACACTTGCAGATTCTACAAAAAGAGTGTTTCATAACTGCTCTAGCAAAGGAAAGGTTCACCTCTGTGAGTTGAACACACACATCACAAAGCAGTTTGTGAGAATGCTTCTGTCCAGTTTTAATGGGAAGATATTCCCGCTTCTAACAAAGGCCTGAAAGAGCTCCAAATATCCACTTGCAGATGCTGCAAAAAGACTCTTTCCAAACTGCTCCATGAAAAGGAATGTTCAACTCTGTGAGTTGAATGCACACATCATAAAGAAGTTTCAAAGAATGCTTCTGTCTAGGTTTTATGTGAAGATATTTCCTTTTCCACCATAGGCCTCAAAGCGCTCCAAATGAACACTTGCAGATTCTACAAAAAGAGTGTTTCAAAGCTGCTCTTTCAAAAGAAGTGTTCAACTCTGTGAGTTGGATTCATACTTCACAAAGGAGTTTCACAGAACGCTTCTGTTTAGTTTTTATGGGAAGATATTCCCGTTTCCAACGAAGGCCTGAAAGGGCTGCAAATATACACTTGCAGATTCTGCAAAAACACAGTTGCAAAACTGCTCTATCAAAAGGAAGGCTTATCTCTCCGAGTTGAATGCACACATCATAAAGAGGTTTCTGAGAATGCTTCTGCCTGGATTATATTTGAAGATATTTCCTTTTCCACCATAGGCCTCAAAGCGCTCCAAACGAACACTTGCAGATTCTACAAAAAGAGTGTTTCAAAACTGCTCTTTGAAAGGAAGTGTTCAACTCTGTGAGTTGGATTCATACTACACAAAGCAGTTTCACAGAACTCTTCTGTTTAGTTTTTAATGGAAGATATTCCCGTTTCCAACGAAGGCCTGAAAGGGCTCCAAATATCCACTTGCAGATTCTGCAAAAACACAGTTTCAAAACTGCTCTATCAAAAGGAAGGCTTATCTCTCTGAGTTGAATGCACACATCATAAAGAGCTTTCTGAGAATGCTTCTGCCTTGTTTATATATGAAGATATTTCTTTTTCCACCATAGGCCTCAAATCGCTCCAAATGAACACTTGCAGATTCTACAAAAAGAGTGTTTCATAACTGCTCTAGCAAAGGAAAGGTTCACCTCTGTGAGTTGAACACACACATCACAAAGCAGTTTGTGAGAATGCTTCTGTCCAGTTTTTATGGGAAGATATTCCCGCTTCTAACAAAGGCCTGAAAGAGCTCCAAATATCCACTTGCAGATGCTGCAAAAAGACTCTTTCCAAACTGCTCCATGAAAAGGAAGGTTCAACTCTGTGAGTTGAATGCACACATCATAAAGAAGTTTCAAAGAATGCTTCTGTCTAGGTATTATGTGACGATATTTCCTTTTCCACCATAGGCCTCAAAGCGCTCCAAATGAACACATGTAGATTCTACAAAAAGTGTGTTTCAAAGCTGCTCTTTCAAAAGAAGTGTTCAACTCTGTGAGTTGGATTCATACTTCACAAAGCAGTTTCACAGAACGTTTCTGTTTCGTTTTTATCAGAAGATATTCCCGTTTGCAACGAAGGCCTGAAAGGGCTCCAAGTATCCACTTGCAGATTCTGCCAAAACACAGTTTCAAAACTGCTCTATCAAAAGGAAGGCTTATCTCTCCCAGTTGAATGCACACATCATAAAGAGGTTTCTGAGAATGCTTCTGCCTGGTTTATATGTGAAGATATTTCCTTTTCCACCATAGGCCTCAAAGCGCTCCAAACGAACACTTGCAGATTCTACAAAAAGAGTGTTTCAAAACTGCTCTTTCAAAAGAAGTGTTCAACTCTGTGAGTTGGATTCATACTACACAAAGCAGGTTCACAGAACTCTTCTGTTTAGTTTTTATGGGAAGATATTCCCGTTTCCAACGAAGGCTTGAAAGGGCTCCAAATATCCACTTGGAGATTCTGCAAAAACACAGGTTCAAAACTGCTCTATCAAAAGGAAGGCTTATCTCTCTGAGTTGAATGCACACATCATAAAGGGGTTTCTGAGAATGCTTCTGCCTTGTTTATATATGAAGATATTTCTTTTTCCACCATAGGCCTCAAAGCGCTCCAAATGAACACTTGCAGATTCTACAAAAAGAGTGTTTCATAACTGCTCTAGCAAAGGAAAGGTTCACCTCTGTGAGTTGAACACACACATCACAAAGCAGTTTGTGAGAATGCTTCGGTTTAGTTTTTATGGGAAGATATTCCCGCTTCTAACAAAGGCCTGAAAGAGCTCCAAATATCCACTTGCAGATGCTGCAAAAAGACTCTTTCCAAACTGCTCCATGAAAAAGAAGGTTCAACTCTGTGAGTTGAATGCACACATCATAAAGAAGTTTCAAAGAATGCTTCTGTCTAGGTTTTCTGTGAAGATATTTCTTTTTCCACCATAGGCCTCAAAGCGCTCCAAATGAACACTTGCAGATTCTACAAAAAGAGTGTTTCATAACTGCTCTAGCAAAGGAAAGGTTCACCTCTGTGAGTTGAACACACACATCACAAAGCAGTTTGTGAGAATGCTTCTGTCCAGTTTTAATGGGAAGATATTCCCGCTTCTAACAAAGGCCTGAAAGAGCTCCAAATATCCACTTGCAGATGCTGCAAAAAGACTCTTTCCAAACTGCTCCATGAAAAGGAATGTTCAACTCTGTGAGTTGAATGCACACATCGTAAAGAAGTTTCAAAGAATGCTTCTGTCTAGGTTTTATGTGAAGATATTTCCCTTTCCACCATAGGCCTCAAAGCGCTCCAAATGAACACTTGCAGATTCTACAAAAAGAGTGTTTCAAAGCTGCTCTTTCAAAAGAAGTGTTCAACTCTGTGAGTTGGATTCATACTTCACAAAGCAGTTTCACAGAACGTTTCTGTTTCGTTTTTATGGGAAGATATTCCCGTTGCAACGAAAGCCTGAAAGGGCTCTAAGTATCCACTTGCAGATTCTGCCAAAACACACTTTCAAAACTGCTCTATCAAAAGGAAGGCTTATCTCTCCGAGTTGAATGCACACATCATAAAGAGGTTTCTGAGAATGCTTCTGCCTGGTTTATATGTGAAGATATTTCCTTTTCCACCATAGGCCTCAAAGCGCTCCAAACGAACACTTGCAGATTCTACAAAAAGAGTGTTTCAAAACTGCTCTTTCAAAGGAAGTGTTCAACTCTGTGAGTTGGATTCATACTACACAAAGCAGTTTCACAGAACTCTTCTGTTTAGTTTTTATGGGAAGATATTCCCGTTTCCAACGAAGGCCTGAAAGGGCTCCAAATATCCACTTGCAGATTCTGCAAAAACACAGGTTCAAAACTGCTCTATCAAAAGGAAGGCTTATCTCTCCGAGTTGAATGCACACATCATAAAGGGGTTTCTGAGAATGCTTCTGCCTTGTTTATATATGAAGATATTTCTTTTTCCACCATAGGCCTCAAAGCGCTCCAAATGAACACTTGCAGATTCTACAAAAAGAGTGTTTCATAACTGCTCTAGCAAAGGAAAGGTTCACCTCTGTGAGTTGAACACACACATCACAAAGCAGTTTGTGAGAATGCTTCGGTTTAGTTTTTATGGGAAGATATTCCCGCTTCTAACAAAGGCCTGAAAGAGCTCCAAATATCCACTTGCAGATGCTGCAAAAAGACTCTTTCCAAACTGCTCCATGAAAAAGAAGGTTCAACTCTGTGAGTTGAATGCACACATCATAAAGAAGTTTCAAAGAATGCTTCTGTCTAGGTTTTATGTGAAGAGATTTCTTTTTCCACCATAGGCCTCAAAGCGCTCCAAATGAACACTTGCAGATTCTACAAAAAGAGTGTTTCATAACTGCTCTAGCAAAGGAAAGGTTCACCTCTGTGAGTTGAACACACACATCACAAAGCAGTTTGTGACAATGCTTCTGTCCAGTTTTAATGGGAAGATATTCCCGCTTCTAACAAAGGCCTGAAAGAGCTCCAAATATCCACTTGCAGATGCTGCAAAAAGACTCTTTCCAAACTGCTCCATGAAAAGGAATGTTCAACTCTGTGAGTTGAATGCACACATCATAAAGAAGTTTCAAAGAATGCTTCTGTCTAGGTTTTATGTGAAGATATTTCCTTTTCCACCATAGGCCTCAAAGCGCTCCGAATGAACACTTGCAGATTCTACAAAAAGAGTGTTTCAAAGCTGCTCTTTCAAAAGAAGGGTTCAACTCTGTGAGTTGGATTCATACTTCACAAAGGAGTTTCACAGAACGCTTCTGTTTAGTTTTTATGGGAAGATATTCCCGTTTCCAACGAAGGCCTGAAAGGGCTCCAAATATACACTTGCAGATTCTGCAAAAACACAGTTGCAAAACTGCTCTATCAAAAGGAAGGCTTATCTCTCCGAGTTGAATGCACACATCATAAAGAGGTTTCTGAGAATGCTTCTGCCTGGATTATATTTGAAGATATTTCCTTTTCCACCATAGGCCTCAAAGCGCTCCAAACGAACACTTGCAGATTCTACAAAAAGAGTGTTTCAAAACTGCTCTTTGAAAGGAAGTGTTCAACTCTGTGAGTTGGATTCATACTACACAAAGCAGTTTCACAGAACTCTTCTGTTTAGTTTTTAATGGAAGATATTCCCGTTTCCAACGAAGGCCTGAAAGGGCTCCAAATATCCACTTGCAGATTCTGCAAAAACACAGTTTCAAAACTGCTCTATCAAAAGGAAGGCTTATCTCTCTGAGTTGAATGCACACATCATAAAGAGCTTTCTGAGAATGCTTCTGCCTTGTTTATATATGAAGATATTTCTTTTTCCACCATAGGCCTCAAATCGCTCCAAATGAACACTTGCAGATTCTACAAAAAGAGTGTTTCATGACTGCTCTAGCAAAGGAAAGGTTCACCTCTGTGAGTTGAACACACACATCACAAAGCAGTTTGTGAGAATGCTTCTGTCCAGTTTTTATGGGAAGATATTCCCGCTTCTAACAAAGGCCTGAAAGAGCTCCAAATATCCACTTGCAGATGCTGCAAAAAGACTCTTTCCAAACTGCTCCATGAAAAGGAAGGTTCAACTCTGTGAGTTGAATGCACACATCATAAAGAAGTTTCAAAGAATGCTTCTGTCTAGGTATTATGTGACGATATTTCCTTTTCCACCATAGGCCTCAAAGCGCTCCAAATGAACACATGTAGATTCTACAAAAAGAGTGTTTCAAAGCTGCTCTTTCAAAAGAAGTGTTCAACTCTGTGAGTTGGATTCATACTTCACAAAGCAGTTTCACAGAACGTTTCTGTTTCGTTTTTATCAGAAGATATTCCCGTTTGCAACGAAGGCCTGAAAGGGCTCCAAGTATCCACTTGCAGATTCTGCCAAAACACAGTTTCAAAACTGCTCTATCAAAAGGAAGGCTTATCTCTCCGAGTTGAATGCACACATCATAAAGGGGTTTCTGAGAATGCTTCTGCCTTGTTTATATATGAAGATATTTCTTTTTCCACCATAGGCCTCAAAGCGCTCCAAACGAACACTTGCAGATTCTACAAAAAGAGTGTTTCATAACTGCTCTAGCAAAGGAAAGGTTCACCTCTGTGAGTTGAACACACACATCACAAAGCAGTTTGTGAGAATGCTTCGGTTTAGTTTTTATGGGAAGATATTCCCGCTTCTAACAAAGGCCTGAAAGAGCTCCAAATATCCACTTGCAGATGCTGCAAAAAGACTCTTTCCAAACTGCTCCATGAAAAAGAAGGTTCAACTCTGTGAGTTGAATGCACACATCATAAAGAAGTTTCAAAGAATGCTTCTGTCTAGGTTTTATGTGAAGATATTTCTTTTTCCACCATAGGCCTCAAAGCGCTCCAAATGAACACTTGCAGATTCTACAAAAAGAGTGTTTCATAACTGCTCTAGCAAAGGAAAGGTTCACCTCTGTGAGTTGAACACACACATCACAAAGCAGTTTGTGACAATGCTTCTGTCCAGTTTTAATGGGAAGATATTCCCGCTTCTAACAAAGGCCTGAAAGAGCTCCAAATATCCACTTGCAGATGCTGCAAAAAGACTCTTTCCAAACTGCTCCATGAAAAGGAATGTTCAACTCTGTGAGTTGAATGCACACATCATAAAGAAGTTTCAAAGAATGCTTCTGTCTAGGTTTTATGTGAAGATATTTCCTTTTCCACCATAGGCCTCAAAGCGCTCCGAACGAACACTTGCAGATTCTACAAAAAGAGTGTTTCAAAGCTGCTCTTTCAAAAGAAGTGTTCAACTCTGTGAGTTGGATTCATACTTCACAAAGGAGTTTCACAGAACGCTTCTGTTTAGTTTTTATGGGAAGATATTCCCGTTTCCAACGAAGGCCTGAAAGGGCTCCAAATATACACTTGCAGATTCTGCAAAAACACAGTTGCAAAACTGCTCTATCAAAAGGAAGGCTTATCTCTCCGAGTTGAATGCACACATCATAAAGAGGTTTCTGAGAATGCTTCTGCCTGGATTATATTTGAAGATATTTCCTTTTCCACCATAGGCCTCAAAGCGCTCCAAACGAACACTTGCAGATTCTACAAAAAGAGTGTTTCAAAACTGCTCTTTGAAAGGAAGTGTTCAACTCTGTGAGTTGGATTCATACTACACAAAGCAGTTTCACAGAACTCTTCTGTTTAGTTTTTAATGGAAGATATTCCCGTTTCCAACGAAGGCCTGAAAGGGCTCCAAATATCCACTTGCAGATTCTGCAAAAACACAGTTTCAAAACTGCTCTATCAAAAGGAAGGCTTATCTCTCTGAGTTGAATGCACACATCATAAAGAGCTTTCTGAGAATGCTTCTGCCTTGTTTATATATGAAGATATTTCTTTTTCCACCATAGGCCTCAAATCGCTCCAAATGAACACTTGCAGATTCTACAAAAAGAGTGTTTCATGACTGCTCTAGCAAAGGAAAGGTTCACCTCTGTGAGTTGAACACACACATCACAAAGCAGTTTGTGAGAATGCTTCTGTCCAGTTTTTATGGGAAGATATTCCCGCTTCTAACAAAGGCCTGAAAGAGCTCCAAATATCCACTTGCAGATGCTGCAAAAAGACTCTTTCCAAACTGCTCCATGAAAAGGAAGGTTCAACTCTGTGAGTTGAATGCACACATCATAAAGAAGTTTCAAAGAATGCTTCTGTCTAGGTATTATGTGACGATATTTCCTTTTCCACCATAGGCCTCAAAGCGCTCCAAATGAACACATGTAGATTCTACAAAAAGAGTGTTTCAAAGCTGCTCTTTCAAAAGAAGTGTTCAACTCTGTGAGTTGGATTCATACTTCACAAAGCAGTTTCACAGAACGTTTCTGTTTCGTTTTTATCAGAAGATATTCCCGTTTGCAACGAAGGCCTGAAAGGGCTCCAAGTATCCACTTGCAGATTCTGCCAAAACACAGTTTCAAAACTGCTCTATCAAAAGGAAGGCTTATCTCTCCGAGTTGAATGCACACATCATAAAGAGGTTTCTGAGAATGCTTCTGCCTGGTTTATATGTGAAGATATTTCCTTTTCCACCATAGGCCTCAAAGCGCTCCAAACGAACACTTGCAGATTCTACAAAAAGAGTGTTTCAAAACTGCTCTTTCAAAGGAAGTGTTCAACTCTGTGAGTTGGATTCATACTACACAAAGCAGTTTCACAGAACTCTTCTGTTTAGTTTTTATGGGAAGATATTCCCGTTTCCAACGAAGGCCTGAAAGGGCTCCAAATATCCACTTGCAGATTCTGCAAAAACACAGGTTCAAAACTGCTCTATCAAAAGGAAGGCTTATCTCTCTGAGTTGAATGCACACATCATAAAGGGGTTTCTGAGAATGCTTCTGCCTTGTTTATATATGAAGATATTTCTTTTTCCACCATAGGCCTCAAAGCGCTCCAAATGAACACTTGCAGATTCTACAAAAAGAGTGTTTCATAACTGCTCTAGCAAAGGAAAGGTTCACCTCTGTGAGTTGAACACACACATCACAAAGCAGTTTGTGAGAATGCTTCGGTTTAGTTTTTATGGGAAGATATTCCCGCTTCTAACAAAGGCCTGAAAGAGCTCCAAATATCCAGTTGCAGATGCTGCAAAAAGACTCTTTCCAAACTGCTCCATGAAAAAGAAGGTTCAACTCTGTGAGTTGAATGCACACATCATAAAGAAGTTTCAAAGAATGCTTCTGTCTAGGTTTTATGTGAAGATATTTCTTTTTCCACCATAGGCCTCAAAGCGCTCCAAATGAACACTTGCAGATTCTACAAAAAGAGTGTTTCATAACTGCTCTAGCAAAGGAAAGGTTCACCTCTGTGAGTTGAACACACACATCACAAAGCAGTTTGTGAGAATGCTTCTGTCCAGTTTTAATGGGAAGATATTCCCGCTTCTAACAAAGGCCTGAAAGAGCTCCAAATATCCACTTGCAGATGCTGCAAAAAGACTCTTTCCAAACTGCTCCATGAAAAGGAATGTTCAACTCTGTGAGTTGAATGCACACATCATAAAGAAGTTTCAAAGAATGCTTCTGTCTAGGTTTTATGTGAAGATATTTCCTTTTCCACCATAGGCCTCAAAGCGCTCCAAATGAACACTTGCAGATTCTACAAAAAGAGTGTTTCAAAGCTGCTCTTTCAAAAGAAGTGTTCAACTCTGTGAGTTGGATTCATACTTCACAAAGGAGTTTCACAGAACGCTTCTGTTTAGTTTTTATGGGAAGATATTCCCGTTTCCAACGAAGGCCTGAAAGGGCTCCAAATATACACTTGCAGATTCTGCAAAAACACAGTTGCAAAACTGCTCTATCAAAAGGAAGGCTTATCTCTCCGAGTTGAATGCACACATCATAAAGAGGTTTCTGAGAATGCTTCTGCCTGGATTATATTTGAAGATATTTCCTTTTCCACCATAGGCCTCAAAGCGCTCCAAACGAACACTTGCAGATTCTACAAAAAGAGTGTTTCAAAACTGCTCTTTGAAAGGAAGTGTTCAACTCTGTGAGTTGGATTCATACTACACAAAGCAGTTTCACAGAACTCTTCTGTTTAGTTTTTAATGGAAGATATTCCCGTTTCCAACGAAGGCCTGAAAGGGCTCCAAATATCCACTTGCAGATTCTGCAAAAACACAGTTTCAAAACTGCTCTATCAAAAGGAAGGCTTATCTCTCTGAGTTGAATGCACACATCATAAAGAGCTTTCTGAGAATGCTTCTGCCTTGTTTATATATGAAGATATTTCTTTTTCCACCATAGGCCTCAAATCGCTCCAAATGAACACTTGCAGATTCTACAAAAAGAGTGTTTCATGACTGCTCTAGCAAAGGAAAGGTTCACCTCTGTGAGTTGAACACACACATCACAAAGCAGTTTGTGAGAATGCTTCTGTCCAGTTTTTATGGGAAGATATTCCCGCTTCTAACAAAGGCCTGAAAGAGCTCCAAATATCCACTTGCAGATGCTGCAAAAAGACTCTTTCCAAACTGCTCCATGAAAAGGAAGGTTCAACTCTGTGAGTTGAATGCACACATCATAAAGAAGTTTCAAAGAATGCTTCTGTCTAGGTATTATGTGACGATATTTCCTTTTCCACCATAGGCCTCAAAGCGCTCCAAATGAACACATGTAGATTCTACAAAAAGAGTGTTTCAAAGCTGCTCTTTCAAAAGAAGTGTTCAACTCTGTGAGTTGGATTCATACTTCACAAAGCAGTTTCACAGAACGTTTCTGTTTCGTTTTTATCAGAAGATATTCCCGTTTGCAACGAAGGCCTGAAAGGGCTCCAAGTATACACTTGCAGATTCTGCCAAAACACAGTTTCAAAACTGCTCTATCAAAAGGAAGGCTTATCTCTCCGAGTTGAATGCACACATCATAAAGAGGTTTCTGAGAATGCTTCTGCCTGGTTTATATGTGAAGATATTTCCTTTTCCACCATAGGCCTCAAAGCGCTCCAAACGAACACTTGCAGATTCTACAAAAAGAGTGTTTCAAAACTGCTCTTTCAAAGGAAGTGTTCAACTCTGTGAGTTGGATTCATACTACACAAAGCAGTTTCACAGAACTCTTCTGTTTAGTTTTTATGGGAAGATATTCCCGTTTCCAACGAAGGCCTGAAAGGGCTCCAAATATCCACTTGCAGATTCTGCAAAAACACAGGTTCAAAACTGCTCTATCAAAAGGAAGGCTTATCTCTCTGAGTTGAATGCACACATCATAAAGGGGTTTCTGAGAATGCTTCTGCCTTGTTTATATATGAAGATATTTCTTTTTCCACCATAGGCCTCAAAGCGCTCCAAATGAACACTTGCAGATTCTACAAAAAGAGTGTTTCATAACTGCTCTAGCAAAGGAAAGGTTCACCTCTGTGAGTTGAACACACACATCACAAAGCAGTTTGTGAGAATGCTTCGGTTTAGTTTTTATGGGAAGATATTCCCGCTTCTAACAAAGGCCTGAAAGAGCTCCAAATATCCACTTGCAGATGCTGCAAAAAGACTCTTTCCAAACTGCTCCATGAAAAAGAAGGTTCAACTCTGTGAGTTGAATGCACACATCATAAAGAAGTTTCAAAGAATGCTTCTGTCTAGGTTTTATGTGAAGATATTTCTTTTTCCACCATAGGCCTCAAAGCGCTCCAAATGAACACTTGCAGATTCTACAAAAAGAGTGTTTCATAACTGCTCTAGCAAAGGAAAGGTTCACCTCTGTGAGTTGAACACACACATCACAAAGCAGTTTGTGAGAATGCTTCTGTCCAGTTTTAATGGGAAGATATTCCCGCTTCTAACAAAGGCCTGAAAGAGCTCCAAATATCCACTTGCAGATGCTGCAAAAAGACTCTTTCCAAACTGCTCCATGAAAAGGAATGTTCAACTCTGTGAGTTGAATGCACACATCATAAAGAAGTTTCAAAGAATGCTTCTGTCTAGGTTTTATGTGAAGATATTTCCTTTTCCACCATAGGCCTCAAAGCGCTCCAAATGAACACTTGCAGATTCTACAAGAAGAGTGTTTCAAAGCTGCTCTTTCAAAAGAAGTGTTCAACTCTGTGAGTTGGATTCATACTTCACAAAGGAGTTTCACAGAACGCTTCTGTTTAGTTTTTATGGGAAGATATTCCCGTTTCCAACGAAGGCCTGAAAGGGCTCCAAATATACACTTGCAGATTCTGCAAAAACACAGTTGCAAAACTGCTCTATCAAAAGGAAGGCTTATCTCTCCGAGTTGAATGCACACATCATAAAGGGGTTTCTGAGAATGCTTCTGCCTGGATTATATTTGAAGATATTTCCTTTTCCACCATAGGCCTCAAAGCACTCCAAACGAACACTTGCAGATTCTACAAAAAGAGTGTTTCAAAACTGCTCTTTGAAAGGAAGTGTTCAACTCTGTGAGTTGGATTCATACTACACAAAGCAGTTTCACAGAACTCTTCTGTTTAGTTTTTATGGGAAGATATTCCCGTTTCCAACGAAGGCCTGAAAGGGCTCCAAATATCCACTTGCAGATTCTGCAAAAACACAGTTTCAAAACTGCTCTATCAAAAGGAAGGCTTATCTCTCTGAGTTGAATGCACACATCATAAAGAGCTTTCTGAGAATGCTTCTGCCTTGTTTATATATGAAGATATTTCTTTTTCCACCATAGGCCTCAAATCGCTCCAAATGAACACTTGCAGATTCTACAAAAAGAGTGTTTCATGACTGCTCTAGCAAAGGAAAGGTTCACCTCTGTGAGTTGAACACACACATCACAAAGCAGTTTGTGAGAATGCTTCTGTCCAGTTTTTATGGGAAGATATTCCCGCTTCTAACAAAGGCCTGAAAGAGCTCCAAATATCCACTTGCAGATGCTGCAAAAAGACTCTTTCCAAACTGCTCCATGAAAAGGAAGGTTCAACTCTGTGAGTTGAATGCACACATCATAAAGAAGTTTCAAAGAATGCTTCTGTCTAGGTATTATGTGACGATATTTCCTTTTCCACCATAGGCCTCAAAGCGCTCCAAATGAACACATGTAGATTCTACAAAAAGAGTGTTTCAAAGCTGCTCTTTCAAAAGAAGTGTTCAACTCTGTGAGTTGGATTCATACTTCACAAAGCAGTTTCACAGAACGTTTCTGTTTCGTTTTTATCAGAAGATATTCCCGTTTGCAACGAAGGCCTGAAAGGGCTCCAAGTATCCACTTGCAGATTCTGCCAAAACACAGTTTCAAAACTGCTCTATCAAAAGGAAGGCTTATCTCTCCGAGTTGAATGCACACATCATAAAGAGGTTTCTGAGAATGCTTCTGCCTGGTTTATAAGTGAAGATATTTCCTTTTCCACCATAGGCCTCAAAGCGCTCCAAACGAACACTTGCAGATTCTACAAAAAGAGTGTTTCAAAACTGCTCTTTCAAAAGAAGTGTTCAACTCTGTGAGTTGGATTCATACTACACAAAGCAGGTTCACAGAACTCTTCTGTTTAGTTTTTATGGGAAGATATTCCCGTTTCCAACGAAGGCCTGAAAGGGCTCCAAATATCCACTTGCAGATTCTGCAAAAACACAGGTTCAAAACTGCTCTATCAAAAGGAAGGCTTATCTCTCTGAGTTGAATGCACACATCATAAAGGGGTTTCTGAGAATGCTTCTGCCTTGTTTATATATGAAGATATTTCTTTTTCCACCATAGGCCTCAAAGCGCTCCAAATGAACACTTGCAAATTCTACAAAAAGAGTGTTTCATAACTGCTCTAGCAAAGGAAAGGTTCACCTCTGTGAGTTGAACACACACATCACAAAGCAGTTTGTGAGAATGCTTCGGTTTAGTTTTTATGGGAAGATATTCCCGCTTCTAACAAAGGCCTGAAAGAGCTCCAAATATCCACTTGCAGATGCTGCAAAAAGACTCTTTCCAAACTGCTCCATGAAAAAGAAGGTTCAACTCTGTGAGTTGAATGCACACATCATAAAGAAGTTTCAAAGAATGCTTCTGTCTAGGTTTTATGTGAAGATATTTCTTTTTCCACCATAGGCCTCAAAGCGCTCCAAATGAACACTTGCAGATTCTACAAAAAGAGTGTTTCATAACTGCTCTAGCAAAGGAAAGGTTCACCTCTGTGAGTTGAACACACACATCACAAAGCAGTTTGTGAGAATGCTTCTGTCCAGTTTTAATGGGAAGATATTCCCGCTTCTAACAAAGGCCTGAAAGAGCTCCAAATATCCACTTGCAGATGCTGCAAAAAGACTCTTTCCAAACTGCTCCATGAAAAGGAATGTTCAACTCTGTGAGTTGAATGCACACATCATAAAGAAGTTTCAAAGAATGCTTCTGTCTAGGTTTTATGTTAAGATATTTCCTTTTCCACCATAGGCCTCAAAGCGCTCCAAATGAACACTTGCAGATTCTACAAAAAGAGTGTTTCAAAGCTGCTCTTTCAAAAGAAGTGTTCAACTCTGTGAGTTGGATTCATACTTCACAAAGGAGTTTCACAGAACGCTTCTGTTTAGTTTTTATGGGAAGATATTCCCGTTTCCAACGAAGGCCTGAAAGGGCTCCAAATATACACTTGCAGATTCTGCAAAAACACAGTTGCAAAACTGCTCTATCAAAAGGAAGGCTTATCTCTCCGAGTTGAATGCACACATCATAAAGAGGTTTCTGAGAATGCTTCTGCCTGGATTATATTTGAAGATATTTCCTTTTCCACCATAGGCCTCAAAGCGCTCCAAACGAACACTTGCAGATTCTACAAAAAGAGTGTTTCAAAACTGCTCTTTGAAAGGAAGTGTTCAACTCTGTGAGTTGGATTCATACTACACAAAGCAGTTTCACAGAACTCTTCTGTTTAGTTTTTAATGGAAGATATTCCCGTTTCCAACGAAGGCCTGAAAGGGCTCCAAATATCCACTTGCAGATTCTGCAAAAACACAGTTTCAAAACTGCTCTATCAAAAGGAAGGCTTATCTCTCTGAGTTGAATGCACACATCATAAAGAGCTTTCTGAGAATGCTTCTGCCTTGTTTATATATGAAGATATTTCTTTTTCCACCATAGGCCTCAAATCGCTCCAAATGAACACTTGCAGATTCTACAAAAAGAGTGTTTCATAACTGCTCTAGCAAAGGAAAGGTTCACCTCTGTGAGTTGAACACACACATCACAAAGCAGTTTGTGAGAATGCTTCTGTCCAGTTTTTATGGGAAGATATTCCCGCTTCTAACAAAGGCCTGAAAGAGCTCCAAATATCCACTTGCAGATGCTGCAAAAAGACTCTTTCCAAACTGCTCCATGAAAAGGAAGGTTCAACTCTGTGAGTTGAATGCACACATCATAAAGAAGTTTCAAAGAATGCTTCTGTCTAGGTATTATGTGACGATATTTCCTTTTCCACCATAGGCCTCAAAGCGCTCCAAATGAACACATGTACATTCTACAAAAAGTGTGTTTCAAAGCTGCTCTTTCAAAAGAAGTGTTCAACTCTGTGAGTTGGATTCATACTTCACAAAGCAGTTTCACAGAACGTTTCTGTTTCGTTTTTATCAGAAGATATTCCCGTTTGCAACGAAGGCCTGAAAGGGCTCCAAGTATCCACTTGCAGATTCTGCCAAAACACAGTTTCCAAACTGCTCTATCAAAAGGAAGGCTTATCTCTCCGAGTTGAATGCACACATCATAAAGAGGTTTCTGAGAATGCTTCTGCCTGGTTTATATGTGAAGATATTTCCTTTTCCACCATAGGCCTCAAAGCGCTCCAAACGAACACTTGCAGATTCTACAAAAAGAGTGTTTCAAAACTGCTCTTTCAAAAGAAGTGTTCAACTCTGTGAGTTGGATTCATACTACACAAAGCAGGTTCACAGAACTCTTCTGTTTAGTTTTTATGGGAAGATATTCCCGTTTCCAACGAAGGCTTGAAAGGGCTCCAAATATCCACTTGGAGATTCTGCAAAAACACAGGTTCAAAACTGCTCTATCAAAAGGAAGGCTTATCTCTCTGAGTTGAATGCACACATCATAAAGGGGTTTCTGAGAATGCTTCTGCCTTGTTTATATATGAAGATATTTCTTTTTCCACCATAGGCCTCAAAGCGCTCCAAATGAACACTTGCAGATTCTACAAAAAGTGTGTTTCATAACTGCTCTAGCAAAGGAAAGGTTCACCTCTGTGAGTTGAACACACACATCACAAAGCAGTTTGTGAGAATGCTTCGGTTTAGTTTTTATGGGAAGATATTCCCGCTTCTAACAAAGGCCTGAAAGAGCTCCAAATATCCACTTGCAGATGCTGCAAAAAGACTCTTTCCAAACTGCTCCATGAAAAAGAAGGTTCAACTCTGTGAGTTGAATGCACACATCATAAAGAAGTTTCAAAGAATGCTTCTGTCTAGGTTTTATGTGAAGATATTTCTTTTTCCACCATAGGCCTCAAATCGCTCCAAATGAACACTTGCAGATTCTACAAAAAGAGTGTTTCATAACTGCTCTAGCAAAGGAAAGGTTCACCTCTGTGAGTTGAACACACACAACACAAAGCAGTTTGTGAGAATGCTTCTGTCCAGTTTTAATGGGAAGATATTCCCGCTTCTAACAAAGGCCTGAAAGAGCTCCAAATATCCACTTGCAGATGCTGCAAAAAGACTCTTTCCAAACTGCTCCATGAAAAGGAATGTTCAACTCTGTGAGTTGAATGCACACATCGTAAAGAAGTTTCAAAGAATGCTTCTGTCTAGGTTTTATGTGAAGATATTTCCCTTTCCACCATAGGCCTCAAAGCGCTCCAAATGAACACTTGCAGATTCTACAAAAAGAGTGTTTCAAAGCTGCTCTTTCAAAAGAAGTGTTCAACTCTGTGAGTTGGATTCATACTTCACAAAGCAGTTTCACAGAACGTTTCTGTTTCGTTTTTATGGGAAGATATTCCCGTTTGCAACGAAAGCCTGAAAGGGCTCTAAGTATCCACTTGCAGATTCTGCCAAAACACACTTTCAAAACTGCTCTATCAAAAGGAAGGCTTATCTCTCCGAGTTGAATGCACACATCATAAAGAGGTTTCTGAGAATGCTTCTGCCTGGTTTATATGTGAAGATATTTCCTTTTCCACCATAGGCCTCAAAGCGCTCCAAACGAACACTTGCAGATTCTACAAAAAGAGTGTTTCAAAACTGCTCTTTCAAAGGAAGTGTTCAACTCTGTGAGTTGGATTCATACTACACAAAGCAGTTTCACAGAACTCTTCTGTTTAGTTTTTATGGGAAGATATTCCCGTTTCCAACGAAGGCCTGAAAGGGCTCCAAATATCCACTTGCAGATTCTGCAAAAACACAGGTTCAAAACTGCTCTATCAAAAGGAAGGCTTATCTCTCTGAGTTGAATGCACACATCATAAAGGGGTTTCTGAGAATGCTTCTGCCTTGTTTATATATGAAGATATTTCTTTTTCCACCATAGGCCTCAAAGCGCTCCAAATGAACACTTGCAAATTCTACAAAAAGAGTGTTTCATAACTGCTCTAGCAAAGGAAAGGTTCACCTCTGTGAGTTGAACACACACATCACAAAGCAGTTTGTGAGAATGCTTCGGTTTAGTTATTATGGGAAGATATTCCCGCTTCTAACAAAGGCCTGAAAGAGCTCCAAATATCCACTTGCAGATGCTGCAAAAAGACTCTTTCCAAACTGCTCCATGAAAAAGAAGGTTCAACTCTGTGAGTTGAATGCACACATCATAAAGAAGTTTCAAAGAATGCTTCTGTCTAGGTTTTATGTGAAGATATTTCTTTTTCCACCATAGGCCTCAAAGCGCTCCAAATGAACACTTGCAGATTCTACAAAAAGAGTGTTTCATAACTGCTCTAGCAAAGGAAAGGTTCACCTCTGTGAGTTGAACACACACATCACAAAGCAGTTTGTGAGAATGCTTCTGTCCAGTTTTAATGGGAAGATATTCCCGCTTCTAACAAAGGCCTGAAAGAGCTCCAAATATCCACTTGCAGATGCTGCAAAAAGACTCTTTCCAAACTGCTCCATGAAAAGGAATGTTCAACTCTGTGAGTTGAATGCACACATCATAAAGAAGTTTCAAAGAATGCTTCTGTCTAGGTTTTATGTGAAGATATTTCCTTTTCCACCATAGGCCTCAAAGCGCTCCAAATGAACACTTGCAGATTCTACAAAAAGAGTGTTTCAAAGCTGCTCTTTCAAAAGAAGTGTTCAACTCTGTGAGTTGGATTCATACTTCACAAAGGAGTTTCACAGAACGCTTCTGTTTAGTTTTTATGGGAAGATATTCCCGTTTCCAACGAAGGCCTGAAAGGGCTCCAAATATACACTTGCAGATTCTGCAAAAACACAGTTGCAAAACTGCTCTATCAAAAGGAAGGCTTATCTCTCCGAGTTGAATGCACACATCATAAAGAGGTTTCTGAGAATGCTTCTGCCTGGATTATATGTGAAGATATTTCCTTTTCCACCATAGGCCTCAAAGCGCTCCAAACGAACACTTGCAGATTCTACAAAAAGAGTGTTTCAAAACTGCTCTTTGAAAGGAAGTGTTCAACTCTGTGAGTTGGATTCATACTACACAAAGCAGTTTCACAGAACTCTTCTGTTTAGTTTTTAATGGAAGATATTCCCGTTTCCAACGAAGGCCTGAAAGGGCTCCAAATATCCACTTGCAGATTCTGCAAAAACACAGTTGCAAAACTGCTCTATCAAAAGGAAGGCTTATCTCTCTGAGTTGAATGCACACATCATAAAGAGCTTTCTGAGAATGCTTCTGCCTTGTTTATATATGAAGATATTTCTTTTTCCACCATAGGCCTCAAATCGCTCCAAATGAACACTTGCAGATTCTACAAAAAGAGTGTTTCATAACTGCTCTAGCAAAGGAAAGGTTCACCTCTGTGAGTTGAACACACACATCACAAAGCAGTTTGTGAGAATGCTTCGGTTTAGTTTTTATGGGAAGATATTCCCGCTTCTAACAAAGGCCTGAAAGAGCTCCAAATATCCACTTGCAGATGCTGCAAAAAGACTCTTTCCAAACTGCTCCATGAAAAAGAAGGTTCAACTCTGTGAGTTGAATGCACACATCATAAAGAAGTTTCAAAGAATGCTTCTGTCTAGGTTTTATGTGAAGATATTTCTTTTTCCACCATAGGCCTCAAATCGCTGGAAATGAACACTTGCAGATTCTACAAAAAGAGTGTTTCATAACTGTTCTAGCAAAGGAAAGGTTCACCTCTGTGAGTTGAACACACACATCACAAAGCAGTTTGTGAGAATGCTTCTGTCCAGTTTTGATGGGAAGATATTCCCGCTTCTAACAAAGGCCTGAAAGAGCTCCAAATATCCACTTGCAGATGCTGCAAAAAGACTCTTTCCAAACTGCTCCATGAAAAGGAATGTTCAACTCTGTGAGTTGAATGCACACATAGTAAAGAAGTTTCAAAGAATGCTTCTGTCTAGGTTTTATGTGAAGATATTTCCCTTTCCACCATAGGCCTCAAAGCGCTCCAAATGAACACTTGCAGATTCTACAAAAAGAGTGTTTCAAAGCTGCTCTTTCAAAAGAAGTGTTCAACTCTGTGAGTTGGATTCATACTTCACAAAGCAGTTTCACAGAACGTTTCTGTTTCGTTTTTATGGGAAGATATTCCCGTTGGCAACGAAAGCCTGAAAGGGCTGTAAGTATCCACTTGCAGATTCTGCCAAAACACACTTTCAAAACTGCTCTATCAAAAGGAAGGCTTATCTCTCCGAGTTGAATGCACACATCATAAAGAGGTTTCTGAGAATGCTTCTGCCTGGTTTATATGTGAAGATATTTCCTTTTCCACCATAGGCCTCAAAGCGCTCCAAACGAACACTTGCAGATTCTACAAAAAGAGTGTTTCAAAACTGCTCTTTCAAAGGAAGTGTTCAACTCTGTGAGTTGGATTCATACTACACAAAGCAGTTTCACAGAACTCTTCTGTTTAGTTTTTATGGGAAGATATTCCCGTTTCCAACGAAGGCCTGAAAGGGCTCCAAATATCCACTTGCAGATTCTGCAAAAACACAGGTTCAAAACTGCTCTATCAAAAGGAAGGCTTATCTCTCTGAGTTGAATGCACACATCATAAAGGGGTTTCTGAGAATGCTTCTGCCTTGTTTATATATGAAGATATTTCTTTTTCCACCATAGGCCTCAAAGCGCTCCAAATGAACACTTGCAAATTCTACAAAAAGAGTGTTTCATAACTGCTCTAGCAAAGGAAAGGTTCACCTCTGTGAGTTGAACACACACATCACAAAGCAGTTTGTGAGAATGCTTCGGTTTAGTTTTTATGGGAAGATATTCCCGCTTCTAACAAAGGCCTGAAAGAGCTCCAAATATCCACTTGCAGATGCTGCAAAAAGACTCTTTCCAAACTGCTCCATGAAAAAGAAGGTTCAACTCTGTGAGTTGAATGCACACATCATAAAGAAGTTTCAAAGAATGCTTCTGTCTAGGTTTTATGTGAAGATATTTCTTTTTCCACCATAGGCCTCAAAGCGCTCCAAATGAACACTTGCAGATTCTACAAAAAGAGTGTTTCATAACTGCTCTAGCAAAGGAAAGGTTCACCTCTGTGAGTTGAACACACACATCACAAAGCAGTTTGTGAGAATGCTTCTGTCCAGTTTTAATGGGAAGATATTCCCGCTTCTAACAAAGGCCTGAAAGAGCTCCAAATATCCACTTGCAGATGCTGCAAAAAGACTCTTTCCAAACTGCTCCATGAAAAGGAATGTTCAACTCTGTGAGTTGAATGCACACATCATAAAGAAGTTTCAAAGAATGCTTCTGTCTAGGTTTTATGTGAAGATATTTCCTTTTCCACCATAGGCCTCAAAGCGCTCCAAATGAACACTTGCAGATTCTACAAAAAGAGTGTTTCAAAGCTGCTCTTTCAAAAGAAGTGTTCAACTCTGTGAGTTGGATTCATACTTCACAAAGGAGTTTCACAGAACGCTTCTGTTTAGTTTTTATGGGAAGATATTCCCGTTTCCAACGAAGGCCTGAAAGGGCTCCAAATATACACTTGCAGATTCTGCAAAAACACAGTTGCAAAACTGCTCTATCAAAAGGAAGGCTTATCTCTCCGAGTTGAATGCACACATCATAAAGAGGTTTCTGAGAATGCTTCTGCCTGGATTATATGTGAAGATATTTCCTTTTCCACCATAGGCCTCAAAGCGCTCCAAACGAACACTTGCAGATTCTACAAAAAGAGTGTTTCAAAACTGCTCTTTGAAAGGAAGTGTTCAACTCTGTGAGTTGGATTCATACTACACAAAGCAGTTTCACAGAACTCTTCTGTTTAGTTTTTAATGGAAGATATTCCCGTTTCCAACGAAGGCCTGAAAGGGCTCCAAATATCCACTTGCAGATTCTGCAAAAACACAGTTTCAAAACTGCTCTATCAAAAGGAAGGCTTATCTCTCTGAGTTGAATGCACACATCATAAAGAGCTTTCTGAGAATGCTTCTGCCTTGTTTATATATGAAGATATTTCTTTTTCCACCATAGGCCTCAAATCGCTCCAAATGAACACTTGCAGATTCTACAAAAAGAGTGTTTCATAACTGCTCTAGCAAAGGAAAGGTTCACCTCTGTGAGTTGAACACACACATCACAAAGCAGTTTGTGAGAATGCTTCGGTTTAGTTTTTATGGGAAGATATTCCCGCTTCTAACAAAGGCCTGAAAGAGCTCCAAATATCCACTTGCAGATGCTGCAAAAAGACTCTTTCCAAACTGCTCCATGAAAAAGAAGGTTCAACTCTGTGAGTTGAATGCACACATCATAAAGAAGTTTCAAAGAATGCTTCTGTCTAGGTTTTATGTGAAGATATTTCTTTTTCCACCATAGGCCTCAAATCGCTCCAAATGAACACTTGCAGATTCTACAAAAAGAGTGTTTCATAACTGTTCTAGCAAAGGAAAGGTTCACCTCTGTGAGTTGAACACACACATCACAAAGCAGTTTGTGAGAATGCTTCTGTCCAGTTTTAATGGGAAGATATTCCCGCTTCTAACAAAGGCCTGAAAGAGCTCCAAATATCCACTTGCAGATGCTGCAAAAAGACTCTTTCCAAACTGCTCCATGAAAAGGAATGTTCAACTCTGTGAGTTGAATGCACACATAGTAAAGAAGTTTCAAAGAATGCTTCTGTCTAGGTTTTATGTGAAGATATTTCCCTTTCCACCATAGGCCTCAAAGCGCTCCAAATGAACACTTGCAGATTCTACAAAAAGAGTGTTTCAAAGCTGCTCTTTCAAAAGAAGTGTTCAACTCTGTGAGTTGGATTCATACTTCACAAAGCAGTTTCACAGAACGTTTCTGTTTCGTTTTTATGGGAAGATATTCCCGTTGGCAACGAAAGCCTGAAAGGGCTGTAAGTATCCACTTGCAGATTCTGCCAAAACACACTTTCAAAACTGCTCTATCAAAAGGAAGGCTTATCTCTCCGAGTTGAATGCACACATCATAAAGAGGTTTCTGAGAATGCTTCTGCCTGGTTTATATGTGAAGATATTTCCTTTTCCACCATAGGCCTCAAAGCGCTCCAAACGAACACTTGCAGATTCTACAAAAAGAGTGTTTCAAAACTGCTCTTTCAAAGGAAGTGTTCAACTCTGTGAGTTGGATTCATACTACACAAAGCAGTTTCACAGAACTCTTCTGTTTAGTTTTTATGGGAAGATATTCCCGTTTCCAACGAAGGCCTGAAAGGGCTCCAAATATCCACTTGCAGATTCTGCAAAAACACAGGTTCAAAACTGCTCTATCAAAAGGAAGGCTTATCTCTCTGAGTTGAATGCACACATCATAAAGGGGTTTCTGAGAATGCTTCTGCCTTGTTTATATATGAAGATATTTCTTTTTCCACCATAGGCCTCAAAGCGCTCCAAATGAACACTTGCAAATTCTACAAAAAGAGTGTTTCATAACTGCTCTAGCAAAGGAAAGGTTCACCTCTGTGAGTTGAACACACACATCACAAAGCAGTTTGTGAGAATGCTTCGGTTTAGTTTTTATGGGAAGATATTCCCGCTTCTAACAAAGGCCTGAAAGAGCTCCAAATATCCACTTGCAGATGCTGCAAAAAGACTCTTTCCAAACTGCTCCATGAAAAAGAAGGTTCAACTCTGTGAGTTGAATGCACACATCATAAAGAAGTTTCAAAGAATGCTTCTGTCTAGGTTTTATGTGAAGATATTTCTTTTTCCACCATAGGCCTCAAAGCGCTCCAAATGAACACTTGCAGATTCTACAAAAAGAGTGTTTCATAACTGCTCTAGCAAAGGAAAGGTTCACCTCTGTGAGTTGAACACACACATCACAAAGCAGTTTGTGAGAATGCTTCTGTCCAGTTTTAATGGGAAGATATTCCCGCTTCTAACAAAGGCCTGAAAGAGCTCCAAATATCCACTTGCAGATGCTGCAAAAAGACTCTTTCCAAACTGCTCCATGAAAAGGAATGTTCAACTCTGTGAGTTGAATGCACACATCATAAAGAAGTTTCAAAGAATGCTTCTGTCTAGGTTTTATGTGAAGATATTTCCTTTTCCACCATAGGCCTCAAAGCGCTCCAAATGAACACTTGCAGATTCTACAAAAAGAGTGTTTCAAAGCTGCTCTTTCAAAAGAAGTGTTCAACTCTGTGAGTTGGATTCATACTTCACAAAGGAGTTTCACAGAACGCTTCTGTTTAGTTTTTATGGGAAGATATTCCCGTTTCCAACGAAGGCCTGAAAGGGCTCCAAATATACACTTGCAGATTCTGCAAAAACACAGTTGCAAAACTGCTCTATCAAAAGGAAGGCTTATCTCTCCGAGTTGAATGCACACATCATAAAGAGGTTTCTGAGAATGCTTCTGCCTGGATTATATGTGAAGATATTTCCTTTTCCACCATAGGCCTCAAAGCGCTCCAAACGAACACTTGCAGATTCTACAAAAAGAGTGTTTCAAAACTGCTCTTTGAAAGGAAGTGTTCAACTCTGTGAGTTGGATTCATACTACACAAAGCAGTTTCACAGAACTCTTCTGTTTAGTTTTTAATGGAAGATATTCCCGTTTCCAACGAAGGCCTGAAAGGGCTCCAAATATCCACTTGCAGATTCTGCAAAAACACAGTTTCAAAACTGCTCTATCAAAAGGAAGGCTTATCTCTCTGAGTTGAATGCACACATCATAAAGAGCTTTCTGAGAATGCTTCTGCCTTGTTTATATATGAAGATATTTCTTTTTCCACCATAGGCCTCAAATCGCTCCAAATGAACACTTGCAGATTCTACAAAAAGAGTGTTTCATAACTGCTCTAGCAAAGGAAAGGTTCACCTCTGTGAGTTGAACACACACATCACAAAGCAGTTTGTGAGAATGCTTCTGTCCAGTTTTTATGGGAAGATATTCCCGCTTCTAACAAAGGCCTGAAAGAGCTCCAAATATCCACTTGCAGATGCTGCAAAAAGACTCTTTCCAAACTGCTCCATGAAAAGGAAAGTTCAACTCTGTGAGTTGAATGCACACATCATAAAGAAGTTTCAAAGAATGCTTCTGTCTAGGTATTATGTGAAGATATTTCCTTTTCCACCATAGGCCTCAAAGCGCTCCAAATGAACACATGTAGATTCTACAAAAAGAGTGTTTAAAAGCTGCGCTTTCAAAAGAAGTGTTCAACTCTGTGAGTTGGATTCATACTTCACAAAGCAGTTTCACAGAACGTTTCTGTTTCGTTTTTATCGGAAGATATTCCCGTTTGCAACGAAGGCCTGAAAGGGCTCTAAGTATCCACTTGCAGATTCTGCCAAAACACAGTTTCAAAACTGCTCTATCAAAAGGAAGGCTTATCTCTCCGAGTTGAATGCACACATCATAAAGAGGTTTCTGAGAATGCTTCTGCCTGGATTATATTTGAAGATATTTCCTTTTCCACCATAGGCCTCAAAGCGCTCCAAACGAACACTTGCAGATTCTACAAAAAGAGTGTTTCAAAACTGCTCTTTGAAAGGAAGTGTTCAACTCTGTGAGTTGGATTCATACTACACAAAGCAGTTTCACAGAACTCTTCTGTTTAGTTTTTAATGGAAGATATTCCCGTTTCCAACGAAGGCCTGAAAGGGCTCCAAATATCCACTTGCAGATTCTGCAAAAACACAGTTTCAAAACTGCTCTATCAAAAGGAAGGCTTATCTCTCTGAGTTGAATGCACACATCATAAAGAGCTTTCTGAGAATGCTTCTGCCTTGTTTATATATGAAGATATTTCTTTTTCCACCATAGGCCTCAAATCGCTCCAAATGAACACTTGCAGATTCTACAAAAAGAGTGTTTCATAACTGCTCTAGCAAAGGAAAGGTTCACCTCTGTGAGTTGAACACACACATCACAAAGCAGTTTGTGAGAATGCTTCTGTCCAGTTTTTATGGGAAGATATTCCCGCTTCTAACAAAGGCCTGAAAGAGCTCCAAATATCCACTTGCAGATGCTGCAAAAAGACTCTTTCCAAACTGCTCCATGAAAAGGAAGGTTCAACTCTGTGAGTTGAATGCACACATCATAAAGAAGTTTCAAAGAATGCTTCTGTCTAGGTATTATGTGACGATATTTCCTTTTCCACCATAGGCCTCAAAGCGCTCCAAATGAACACATGTACATTCTACAAAAAGTGTGTTTCAAAGCTGCTCTTTCAAAAGAAGTGTTCAACTCTGTGAGTTGGATTCATACTTCACAAAGCAGTTTCACAGAACGTTTCTGTTTCGTTTTTATCAGAAGATATTCCCGTTTGCAACGAAGGCCTGAAAGGGCTCCAAGTATCCACTTGCAGATTCTGCCAAAACACAGTTTCCAAACTGCTCTATCAAAAGGAAGGCTTATCTCTCCGAGTTGAATGCACACATCATAAAGAGGTTTCTGAGAATGCTTCTGCCTGGTTTATATGTGAAGATATTTCCTTTTCCACCATAGGCCTCAAAGCGCTCCAAACGAACACTTGCAGATTCTACAAAAAGAGTGTTTCAAAACTGCTCTTTCAAAAGAAGTGTTCAACTCTGTGAGTTGGATTCATACTACACAAAGCAGGTTCACAGAACTCTTCTGTTTAGTTTTTATGGGAAGATATTCCCGTTTCCAACGAAGGCTTGAAAGGGCTCCAAATATCCACTTGGAGATTCTGCAAAAACACAGGTTCAAAACTGCTCTATCAAAAGGAAGGCTTATCTCTCTGAGTTGAATGCACACATCATAAAGGGGTTTCTGAGAATGCTTCTGCCTTGTTCATATATGAAGATATTTCTTTTTCCACCATAGGCCTCAAAGCGCTCCAAATGAACACTTGCAGATTCTACAAAAAGTGTGTTTCATAACTGCTCTAGCAAAGGAAAGGTTCACCTCTGTGAGTTGAACACACACATCACAAAGCAGTTTGTGAGAATGCTTCGGTTTAGTTTTTATGGGAAGATATTCCCGCTTCTAACAAAGGCCTGAAAGAGCTCCAAATATCCACTTGCAGATGCTGCAAAAAGACTCTTTCCAAACTGCTCCATGAAAAAGAAGGTTCAACTCTGTGAGTTGAATGCACACATCATAAAGAAGTTTCAAAGAATGCTTCTGTCTAGGTTTTATGTGAAGATATTTCTTTTTCCACCATAGGCCTCAAATCGCTCCAAATGAACACTTGCAGATTCTACAAAAAGAGTGTTTCATAACTGCTCTAGCAAAGGAAAGGTTCACCTCTGTGAGTTGAACACACACAACACAAAGCAGTTTGTGAGAATGCTTCTGTCCAGTTTTAATGGGAAGATATTCCCGCTTCTAACAAAGGCCTGAAAGAGCTCCAAATATCCACTTGCAGATGCTGCAAAAAGACTCTTTCCAAACTGCTCCATGAAAAGGAATGTTCAACTCTGTGAGTTGAATGCACACATCGTAAAGAAGTTTCAAAGAATGCTTCTGTCTAGGTTTTATGTGAAGATATTTCCCTTTCCACCATAGGCCTCAAAGCGCTCCAAATGAACACTTGCAGATTCTACAAAAAGAGTGTTTCAAAGCTGCTCTTTCAAAAGAAGTGTTCAACTCTGTGAGTTGGATTCATACTTCACAAAGCAGTTTCACAGAACGTTTCTGTTTCGTTTTTATGGGAAGATATTCCCGTTTGCAACGAAAGCCTGAAAGGGCTCTAAGTATCCACTTGCAGATTCTGCCAAAACACACTTTCAAAACTGCTCTATCAAAAGGAAGGCTTATCTCTCCGAGTTGAATGCACACATCATAAAGAGGTTTCTGAGAATGCTTCTGCCTGGTTTATATGTGAAGATATTTCCTTTTCCACCATAGGCCTCAAAGCGCTCCAAACGAACACTTGCAGATTCTACAAAAAGAGTGTTTCAAAACTGCTCTTTCAAAGGAAGTGTTCAACTCTGTGAGTTGGATTCATACTACACAAAGCAGTTTCACAGAACTCTTCTGTTTAGTTTTTATGGGAAGATATTCCCGTTTCCAACGAAGGCCTGAAAGGGCTCCAAATATCCACTTGCAGATTCTGCAAAAACACAGGTTCAAAACTGCTCTATCAAAAGGAAGGCTTATCTCTCTGAGTTGAATGCACACATCATAAAGGGGTTTCTGAGAATGCTTCTGCCTTGTTTATATATGAAGATATTTCTTTTTCCACCATAGGCCTCAAAGCGCTCCAAATGAACACTTGCAAATTCTACAAAAAGAGTGTTTCATAACTGCTCTAGCAAAGGAAAGGTTCACCTCTGTGAGTTGAACACACACATCACAAAGCAGTTTGTGAGAATGCTTCGGTTTAGTTATTATGGGAAGATATTCCCGCTTCTAACAAAGGCCTGAAAGAGCTCCAAATATCCACTTGCAGATGCTGCAAAAAGACTCTTTCCAAACTGCTCCATGAAAAAGAAGGTTCAACTCTGTGAGTTGAATGCACACATCATAAAGAAGTTTCAAAGAATGCTTCTGTCTAGGTTTTATGTGAAGATATTTCTTTTTCCACCATAGGCCTCAAAGCGCTCCAAATGAACACTTGCAGATTCTACAAAAAGAGTGTTTCATAACTGCTCTAGCAAAGGAAAGGTTCACCTCTGTGAGTTGAACACACACATCACAAAGCAGTTTGTGAGAATGCTTCTGTCCAGTTTTAATGGGAAGATATTCCCGCTTCTAACAAAGGCCTGAAAGAGCTCCAAATATCCACTTGCAGATGCTGCAAAAAGACTCTTTCCAAACTGCTCCATGAAAAGGAATGTTCAACTCTGTGAGTTGAATGCACACATCATAAAGAAGTTTCAAAGAATGCTTCTGTCTAGGTTTTATGTGAAGATATTTCCTTTTCCACCATAGGCCTCAAAGCGCTCCAAATGAACACTTGCAGATTCTACAAAAAGAGTGTTTCAAAGCTGCTCTTTCAAAAGAAGTGTTCAACTCTGTGAGTTGGATTCATACTTCACAAAGGAGTTTCACAGAACGCTTCTGTTTAGTTTTTATGGGAAGATATTCCCGTTTCCAACGAAGGCCTGAAAGGGCTCCAAATATACACTTGCAGATTCTGCAAAAACACAGTTGCAAAACTGCTCTATCAAAAGGAAGGCTTATCTCTCCGAGTTGAATGCACACATCATAAAGAGGTTTCTGAGAATGCTTCTGCCTGGATTATATGTGAAGATATTTCCTTTTCCACCATAGGCCTCAAAGCGCTCCAAACGAACACTTGCAGATTCTACAAAAAGAGTGTTTCAAAACTGCTCTTTGAAAGGAAGTGTTCAACTCTGTGAGTTGGATTCATACTACACAAAGCAGTTTCACAGAACTCTTCTGTTTAGTTTTTAATGGAAGATATTCCCGTTTCCAACGAAGGCCTGAAAGGGCTCCAAATATCCACTTGCAGATTCTGCAAAAACACAGTTGCAAAACTGCTCTATCAAAAGGAAGGCTTATCTCTCTGAGTTGAATGCACACATCATAAAGAGCTTTCTGAGAATGCTTCTGCCTTGTTTATATATGAAGATATTTCTTTTTCCACCATAGGCCTCAAATCGCTCCAAATGAACACTTGCAGATTCTACAAAAAGAGTGTTTCATAACTGCTCTAGCAAAGGAAAGGTTCACCTCTGTGAGTTGAACACACACATCACAAAGCAGTTTGTGAGAATGCTTCGGTTTAGTTTTTATGGGAAGATATTCCCGCTTCTAACAAAGGCCTGAAAGAGCTCCAAATATCCACTTGCAGATGCTGCAAAAAGACTCTTTCCAAACTGCTCCATGAAAAAGAAGGTTCAACTCTGTGAGTTGAATGCACACATCATAAAGAAGTTTCAAAGAATGCTTCTGTCTAGGTTTTATGTGAAGATATTTCTTTTTCCACCATAGGCCTCAAATCGCTGGAAATGAACACTTGCAGATTCTACAAAAAGAGTGTTTCATAACTGTTCTAGCAAAGGAAAGGTTCACCTCTGTGAGTTGAACACACACATCACAAAGCAGTTTGTGAGAATGCTTCTGTCCAGTTTTAATGGGAAGATATTCCCGCTTCTAACAAAGGCCTGAAAGAGCTCCAAATATCCACTTGCAGATGCTGCAAAAAGACTCTTTCCAAACTGCTCCATGAAAAGGAATGTTCAACTCTGTGAGTTGAATGCACACATAGTAAAGAAGTTTCAAAGAATGCTTCTGTCTAGGTTTTATGTGAAGATATTTCCCTTTCCACCATAGGCCTCAAAGCGCTCCAAATGAACACTTGCAGATTCTACAAAAAGAGTGTTTCAAAGCTGCTCTTTCAAAAGAAGTGTTCAACTCTGTGAGTTGGATTCATACTTCACAAAGCAGTTTCACAGAACGTTTCTGTTTCGTTTTTATGGGAAGATATTCCCGTTGGCAACGAAAGCCTGAAAGGGCTGTAAGTATCCACTTGCAGATTCTGCCAAAACACACTTTCAAAACTGCTCTATCAAAAGGAAGGCTTATCTCTCCGAGTTGAATGCACACATCATAAAGAGGTTTCTGAGAATGCTTCTGCCTGGTTTATATGTGAAGATATTTCCTTTTCCACCATAGGCCTCAAAGCGCTCCAAACGAACACTTGCAGATTCTACAAAAAGAGTGTTTCAAAACTGCTCTTTCAAAGGAAGTGTTCAACTCTGTGAGTTGGATTCATACTACACAAAGCAGTTTCACAGAACTCTTCTGTTTAGTTTTTATGGGAAGATATTCCCGTTTCCAACGAAGGCCTGAAAGGGCTCCAAATATCCACTTGCAGATTCTGCAAAAACACAGTTTCAAAACTGCTCTATCAAAAGGAAGGCTTATCTCTCTGAGTTGAATGCACACATCATAAAGAGCTTTCTGAGAATGCTTCTGCCTTGTTTATATATGAAGATATTTCTTTTTCCACCATAGGCCTCAAAGCGCTCCAAATGAACACTTGCAGATTCTACAAAAAGAGTGTTTCATAACTGCTCTAGCAAAGGAAAGGTTCACCTCTGTGAGTTGAACACACACATCACAAAGCAGTTTGTGAGAATGCTTCTGTCCAGTTTTTATGGGAAGATATTCCCGCTTCTAACAAAGGCCTGAAAGAGCTCCAAATATCCACTTGCAGATGCTGCAAAAAGACTCTTTCCAAACTGCTCCATGAAAAGGAAGGTTCAACTCTGTGAGTTGAATGCACACATCATAAAGAAGTTTCAAAGAATGCTTCTGTCTAGGTATTATGTGACGATATTTCCTTTTCCACCATAGGCCTCAAAGCGCTCCAAATGAACACATGTACATTCTACAAAAAGTGTGTTTCAAAGCTGCTCTTTCAAAAGAAGTGTTCAACTCTGTGAGTTGGATTCATACTTCACAAAGCAGTTTCACAGAACGTTTCTGTTTCGTTTTTATCAGAAGATATTCCCGTTTGCAACGAAGGCCTGAAAGGGCTCCAAGTATCCACTTGCAGATTCTGCCAAAACACAGTTTCCAAACTGCTCTATCAAAAGGAAGGCTTATCTCTCCGAGTTGAATGCACACATCATAAAGAGGTTTCTGAGAATGCTTCTGCCTGGTTTATATGTGAAGATATTTCCTTTTCCACCATAGGCCTCAAAGCGCTCCAAACGAACACTTGCAGATTCTACAAAAAGAGTGTTTCAAAACTGCTCTTTCAAAAGAAGTGTTCAACTCTGTGAGTTGGATTCATACTACACAAAGCAGGTTCACAGAACTCTTCTGTTTAGTTTTTATGGGAAGATATTCCCGTTTCCAACGAAGGCTTGAAAGGGCTCCAAATATCCACTTGGAGATTCTGCAAAAACACAGGTTCAAAACTGCTCTATCAAAAGGAAGGCTTATCTCTCTGAGTTGAATGCACACATCATAAAGGGGTTTCTGAGAATGCTTCTGCCTTGTTCATATATGAAGATATTTCTTTTTCCACCATAGGCCTCAAAGCGCTCCAAATGAACACTTGCAGATTCTACAAAAAGTGTGTTTCATAACTGCTCTAGCAAAGGAAAGGTTCACCTCTGTGAGTTGAACACACACATCACAAAGCAGTTTGTGAGAATGCTTCGGTTTAGTTTTTATGGGAAGATATTCCCGCTTCTAACAAAGGCCTGAAAGAGCTCCAAATATCCACTTGCAGATGCTGCAAAAAGACTCTTTCCAAACTGCTCCATGAAAAAGAAGGTTCAACTCTGTGAGTTGAATGCACACATCATAAAGAAGTTTCAAAGAATGCTTCTGTCTAGGTTTTATGTGAAGATATTTCTTTTTCCACCATAGGCCTCAAATCGCTCCAAATGAACACTTGCAGATTCTACAAAAAGAGTGTTTCATAACTGCTCTAGCAAAGGAAAGGTTCACCTCTGTGAGTTGAACACACACAACACAAAGCAGTTTGTGAGAATGCTTCTGTCCAGTTTTAATGGGAAGATATTCCCGCTTCTAACAAAGGCCTGAAAGAGCTCCAAATATCCACTTGCAGATGCTGCAAAAAGACTCTTTCCAAACTGCTCCATGAAAAGGAATGTTCAACTCTGTGAGTTGAATGCACACATCGTAAAGAAGTTTCAAAGAATGCTTCTGTCTAGGTTTTATGTGAAGATATTTCCCTTTCCACCATAGGCCTCAAAGCGCTCCAAATGAACACTTGCAGATTCTACAAAAAGAGTGTTTCAAAGCTGCTCTTTCAAAAGAAGTGTTCAACTCTGTGAGTTGGATTCATACTTCACAAAGCAGTTTCACAGAACGTTTCTGTTTCGTTTTTATGGGAAGATATTCCCGTTTGCAACGAAAGCCTGAAAGGGCTCTAAGTATCCACTTGCAGATTCTGCCAAAACACACTTTCAAAACTGCTCTATCAAAAGGAAGGCTTATCTCTCCGAGTTGAATGCACACATCATAAAGAGGTTTCTGAGAATGCTTCTGCCTGGTTTATATGTGAAGATATTTCCTTTTCCACCATAGGCCTCAAAGCGCTCCAAACGAACACTTGCAGATTCTACAAAAAGAGTGTTTCAAAACTGCTCTTTCAAAGGAAGTGTTCAACTCTGTGAGTTGGATTCATACTACACAAAGCAGTTTCACAGAACTCTTCTGTTTAGTTTTTATGGGAAGATATTCCCGTTTCCAACGAAGGCCTGAAAGGGCTCCAAATATCCACTTGCAGATTCTGCAAAAACACAGGTTCAAAACTGCTCTATCAAAAGGAAGGCTTATCTCTCTGAGTTGAATGCACACATCATAAAGGGGTTTCTGAGAATGCTTCTGCCTTGTTTATATATGAAGATATTTCTTTTTCCACCATAGGCCTCAAAGCGCTCCAAATGAACACTTGCAAATTCTACAAAAAGAGTGTTTCATAACTGCTCTAGCAAAGGAAAGGTTCACCTCTGTGAGTTGAACACACACATCACAAAGCAGTTTGTGAGAATGCTTCGGTTTAGTTATTATGGGAAGATATTCCCGCTTCTAACAAAGGCCTGAAAGAGCTCCAAATATCCACTTGCAGATGCTGCAAAAAGACTCTTTCCAAACTGCTCCATGAAAAAGAAGGTTCAACTCTGTGAGTTGAATGCACACATCATAAAGAAGTTTCAAAGAATGCTTCTGTCTAGGTTTTATGTGAAGATATTTCTTTTTCCACCATAGGCCTCAAAGCGCTCCAAATGAACACTTGCAGATTCTACAAAAAGAGTGTTTCATAACTGCTCTAGCAAAGGAAAGGTTCACCTCTGTGAGTTGAACACACACATCACAAAGCAGTTTGTGAGAATGCTTCTGTCCAGTTTTAATGGGAAGATATTCCCGCTTCTAACAAAGGCCTGAAAGAGCTCCAAATATCCACTTGCAGATGCTGCAAAAAGACTCTTTCCAAACTGCTCCATGAAAAGGAATGTTCAACTCTGTGAGTTGAATGCACACATCATAAAGAAGTTTCAAAGAATGCTTCTGTCTAGGTTTTATGTGAAGATATTTCCTTTTCCACCATAGGCCTCAAAGCGCTCCAAATGAACACTTGCAGATTCTACAAAAAGAGTGTTTCAAAGCTGCTCTTTCAAAAGAAGTGTTCAACTCTGTGAGTTGGATTCATACTTCACAAAGGAGTTTCACAGAACGCTTCTGTTTAGTTTTTATGGGAAGATATTCCCGTTTCCAACGAAGGCCTGAAAGGGCTCCAAATATACACTTGCAGATTCTGCAAAAACACAGTTGCAAAACTGCTCTATCAAAAGGAAGGCTTATCTCTCCGAGTTGAATGCACACATCATAAAGAGGTTTCTGAGAATGCTTCTGCCTGGATTATATGTGAAGATATTTCCTTTTCCACCATAGGCCTCAAAGCGCTCCAAACGAACACTTGCAGATTCTACAAAAAGAGTGTTTCAAAACTGCTCTTTGAAAGGAAGTGTTCAACTCTGTGAGTTGGATTCATACTACACAAAGCAGTTTCACAGAACTCTTCTGTTTAGTTTTTAATGGAAGATATTCCCGTTTCCAACGAAGGCCTGAAAGGGCTCCAAATATCCACTTGCAGATTCTGCAAAAACACAGTTGCAAAACTGCTCTATCAAAAGGAAGGCTTATCTCTCTGAGTTGAATGCACACATCATAAAGAGCTTTCTGAGAATGCTTCTGCCTTGTTTATATATGAAGATATTTCTTTTTCCACCATAGGCCTCAAATCGCTCCAAATGAACACTTGCAGATTCTACAAAAAGAGTGTTTCATAACTGCTCTAGCAAAGGAAAGGTTCACCTCTGTGAGTTGAACACACACATCACAAAGCAGTTTGTGAGAATGCTTCGGTTTAGTTTTTATGGGAAGATATTCCCGCTTCTAACAAAGGCCTGAAAGAGCTCCAAATATCCACTTGCAGATGCTGCAAAAAGACTCTTTCCAAACTGCTCCATGAAAAAGAAGGTTCAACTCTGTGAGTTGAATGCACACATCATAAAGAAGTTTCAAAGAATGCTTCTGTCTAGGTTTTATGTGAAGATATTTCTTTTTCCACCATAGGCCTCAAATCGCTGGAAATGAACACTTGCAGATTCTACAAAAAGAGTGTTTCATAACTGTTCTAGCAAAGGAAAGGTTCACCTCTGTGAGTTGAACACACACATCACAAAGCAGTTTGTGAGAATGCTTCTGTCCAGTTTTAATGGGAAGATATTCCCGCTTCTAACAAAGGCCTGAAAGAGCTCCAAATATCCACTTGCAGATGCTGCAAAAAGACTCTTTCCAAACTGCTCCATGAAAAGGAATGTTCAACTCTGTGAGTTGAATGCACACATAGTAAAGAAGTTTCAAAGAATGCTTCTGTCTAGGTTTTATGTGAAGATATTTCCCTTTCCACCATAGGCCTCAAAGCGCTCCAAATGAACACTTGCAGATTCTACAAAAAGAGTGTTTCAAAGCTGCTCTTTCAAAAGAAGTGTTCAACTCTGTGAGTTGGATTCATACTTCACAAAGCAGTTTCACAGAACGTTTCTGTTTCGTTTTTATGGGAAGATATTCCCGTTGGCAACGAAAGCCTGAAAGGGCTGTAAGTATCCACTTGCAGATTCTGCCAAAACACACTTTCAAAACTGCTCTATCAAAAGGAAGGCTTATCTCTCCGAGTTGAATGCACACATCATAAAGAGGTTTCTGAGAATGCTTCTGCCTGGTTTATATGTGAAGATATTTCCTTTTCCACCATAGGCCTCAAAGCGCTCCAAACGAACACTTGCAGATTCTACAAAAAGAGTGTTTCAAAACTGCTCTTTCAAAGGAAGTGTTCAACTCTGTGAGTTGGATTCATACTACACAAAGCAGTTTCACAGAACTCTTCTGTTTAGTTTTTATGGGAAGATATTCCCGTTTCCAACGAAGGCCTGAAAGGGCTCCAAATATCCACTTGCAGATTCTGCAAAAACACAGGTTCAAAACTGCTCTATCAAAAGGAAGGCTTATCTCTCTGAGTTGAATGCACACATCATAAAGGGGTTTCTGAGAATGCTTCTGCCTTGTTTATATATGAAGATATTTCTTTTTCCACCATAGGCCTCAAAGCGCTCCAAATGAACACTTGCAAATTCTACAAAAAGAGTGTTTCATAACTGCTCTAGCAAAGGAAAGGTTCACCTCTGTGAGTTGAACACACACATCACAAAGCAGTTTGTGAGAATGCTTCGGTTTAGTTTTTATGGGAAGATATTCCCGCTTCTAACAAAGGCCTGAAAGAGCTCCAAATATCCACTTGCAGATGCTGCAAAAAGACTCTTTCCAAACTGCTCCATGAAAAAGAAGGTTCAACTCTGTGAGTTGAATGCACACATCATAAAGAAGTTTCAAAGAATGCTTCTGTCTAGGTTTTATGTGAAGATATTTCTTTTTCCACCATAGGCCTCAAAGCGCTCCAAATGAACACTTGCAGATTCTACAAAAAGAGTGTTTCATAACTGCTCTAGCAAAGGAAAGGTTCACCTCTGTGAGTTGAACACACACATCACAAAGCAGTTTGTGAGAATGCTTCTGTCCAGTTTTAATGGGAAGATATTCCCGCTTCTAACAAAGGCCTGAAAGAGCTCCAAATATCCACTTGCAGATGCTGCAAAAAGACTCTTTCCAAACTGCTCCATGAAAAGGAATGTTCAACTCTGTGAGTTGAATGCACACATCATAAAGAAGTTTCAAAGAATGCTTCTGTCTAGGTTTTATGTGAAGATATTTCCTTTTCCACCATAGGCCTCAAAGCGCTCCAAATGAACACTTGCAGATTCTACAAAAAGAGTGTTTCAAAGCTGCTCTTTCAAAAGAAGTGTTCAACTCTGTGAGTTGGATTCATACTTCACAAAGGAGTTTCACAGAACGCTTCTGTTTAGTTTTTATGGGAAGATATTCCCGTTTCCAACGAAGGCCTGAAAGGGCTCCAAATATACACTTGCAGATTCTGCAAAAACACAGTTGCAAAACTGCTCTATCAAAAGGAAGGCTTATCTCTCCGAGTTGAATGCACACATCATAAAGAGGTTTCTGAGAATGCTTCTGCCTGGATTATATGTGAAGATATTTCCTTTTCCACCATAGGCCTCAAAGCGCTCCAAACGAACACTTGCAGATTCTACAAAAAGAGTGTTTCAAAACTGCTCTTTGAAAGGAAGTGTTCAACTCTGTGAGTTGGATTCATACTACACAAAGCAGTTTCACAGAACTCTTCTGTTTAGTTTTTAATGGAAGATATTCCCGTTTCCAACGAAGGCCTGAAAGGGCTCCAAATATCCACTTGCAGATTCTGCAAAAACACAGTTTCAAAACTGCTCTATCAAAAGGAAGGCTTATCTCTCTGAGTTGAATGCACACATCATAAAGAGCTTTCTGAGAATGCTTCTGCCTTGTTTATATATGAAGATATTTCTTTTTCCACCATAGGCCTCAAATCGCTCCAAATGAACACTTGCAGATTCTACAAAAAGAGTGTTTCATAACTGCTCTAGCAAAGGAAAGGTTCACCTCTGTGAGTTGAACACACACATCACAAAGCAGTTTGTGAGAATGCTTCGGTTTAGTTTTTATGGGAAGATATTCCCGCTTCTAACAAAGGCCTGAAAGAGCTCCAAATATCCACTTGCAGATGCTGCAAAAAGACTCTTTCCAAACTGCTCCATGAAAAAGAAGGTTCAACTCTGTGAGTTGAATGCACACATCATAAAGAAGTTTCAAAGAATGCTTCTGTCTAGGTTTTATGTGAAGATATTTCTTTTTCCACCATAGGCCTCAAATCGCTCCAAATGAACACTTGCAGATTCTACAAAAAGAGTGTTTCATAACTGTTCTAGCAAAGGAAAGGTTCACCTCTGTGAGTTGAACACACACATCACAAAGCAGTTTGTGAGAATGCTTCTGTCCAGTTTTAATGGGAAGATATTCCCGCTTCTAACAAAGGCCTGAAAGAGCTCCAAATATCCACTTGCAGATGCTGCAAAAAGACTCTTTCCAAACTGCTCCATGAAAAGGAATGTTCAACTCTGTGAGTTGAATGCACACATAGTAAAGAAGTTTCAAAGAATGCTTCTGTCTAGGTTTTATGTGAAGATATTTCCCTTTCCACCATAGGCCTCAAAGCGCTCCAAATGAACACTTGCAGATTCTACAAAAAGAGTGTTTCAAAGCTGCTCTTTCAAAAGAAGTGTTCAACTCTGTGAGTTGGATTCATACTTCACAAAGCAGTTTCACAGAACGTTTCTGTTTCGTTTTTATGGGAAGATATTCCCGTTGGCAACGAAAGCCTGAAAGGGCTGTAAGTATCCACTTGCAGATTCTGCCAAAACACACTTTCAAAACTGCTCTATCAAAAGGAAGGCTTATCTCTCCGAGTTGAATGCACACATCATAAAGAGGTTTCTGAGAATGCTTCTGCCTGGTTTATATGTGAAGATATTTCCTTTTCCACCATAGGCCTCAAAGCGCTCCAAACGAACACTTGCAGATTCTACAAAAAGAGTGTTTCAAAACTGCTCTTTCAAAGGAAGTGTTCAACTCTGTGAGTTGGATTCATACTACACAAAGCAGTTTCACAGAACTCTTCTGTTTAGTTTTTATGGGAAGATATTCCCGTTTCCAACGAAGGCCTGAAAGGGCTCCAAATATCCACTTGCAGATTCTGCAAAAACACAGGTTCAAAACTGCTCTATCAAAAGGAAGGCTTATCTCTCTGAGTTGAATGCACACATCATAAAGGGGTTTCTGAGAATGCTTCTGCCTTGTTTATATATGAAGATATTTCTTTTTCCACCATAGGCCTCAAAGCGCTCCAAATGAACACTTGCAAATTCTACAAAAAGAGTGTTTCATAACTGCTCTAGCAAAGGAAAGGTTCACCTCTGTGAGTTGAACACACACATCACAAAGCAGTTTGTGAGAATGCTTCGGTTTAGTTTTTATGGGAAGATATTCCCGCTTCTAACAAAGGCCTGAAAGAGCTCCAAATATCCACTTGCAGATGCTGCAAAAAGACTCTTTCCAAACTGCTCCATGAAAAAGAAGGTTCAACTCTGTGAGTTGAATGCACACATCATAAAGAAGTTTCAAAGAATGCTTCTGTCTAGGTTTTATGTGAAGATATTTCTTTTTCCACCATAGGCCTCAAAGCGCTCCAAATGAACACTTGCAGATTCTACAAAAAGAGTGTTTCATAACTGCTCTAGCAAAGGAAAGGTTCACCTCTGTGAGTTGAACACACACATCACAAAGCAGTTTGTGAGAATGCTTCTGTCCAGTTTTAATGGGAAGATATTCCCGCTTCTAACAAAGGCCTGAAAGAGCTCCAAATATCCACTTGCAGATGCTGCAAAAAGACTCTTTCCAAACTGCTCCATGAAAAGGAATGTTCAACTCTGTGAGTTGAATGCACACATCATAAAGAAGTTTCAAAGAATGCTTCTGTCTAGGTTTTATGTGAAGATATTTCCTTTTCCACCATAGGCCTCAAAGCGCTCCAAATGAACACTTGCAGATTCTACAAAAAGAGTGTTTCAAAGCTGCTCTTTCAAAAGAAGTGTTCAACTCTGTGAGTTGGATTCATACTTCACAAAGGAGTTTCACAGAACGCTTCTGTTTAGTTTTTATGGGAAGATATTCCCGTTTCCAACGAAGGCCTGAAAGGGCTCCAAATATACACTTGCAGATTCTGCAAAAACACAGTTGCAAAACTGCTCTATCAAAAGGAAGGCTTATCTCTCCGAGTTGAATGCACACATCATAAAGAGGTTTCTGAGAATGCTTCTGCCTGGATTATATGTGAAGATATTTCCTTTTCCACCATAGGCCTCAAAGCGCTCCAAACGAACACTTGCAGATTCTACAAAAAGAGTGTTTCAAAACTGCTCTTTGAAAGGAAGTGTTCAACTCTGTGAGTTGGATTCATACTACACAAAGCAGTTTCACAGAACTCTTCTGTTTAGTTTTTAATGGAAGATATTCCCGTTTCCAACGAAGGCCTGAAAGGGCTCCAAATATCCACTTGCAGATTCTGCAAAAACACAGTTTCAAAACTGCTCTATCAAAAGGAAGGCTTATCTCTCTGAGTTGAATGCACACATCATAAAGAGCTTTCTGAGAATGCTTCTGCCTTGTTTATATATGAAGATATTTCTTTTTCCACCATAGGCCTCAAATCGCTCCAAATGAACACTTGCAGATTCTACAAAAAGAGTGTTTCATAACTGCTCTAGCAAAGGAAAGGTTCACCTCTGTGAGTTGAACACACACATCACAAAGCAGTTTGTGAGAATGCTTCTGTCCAGTTTTTATGGGAAGATATTCCCGCTTCTAACAAAGGCCTGAAAGAGCTCCAAATATCCACTTGCAGATGCTGCAAAAAGACTCTTTCCAAACTGCTCCATGAAAAGGAAAGTTCAACTCTGTGAGTTGAATGCACACATCATAAAGAAGTTTCAAAGAATGCTTCTGTCTAGGTATTATGTGAAGATATTTCCTTTTCCACCATAGGCCTCAAAGCGCTCCAAATGAACACATGTAGATTCTACAAAAAGAGTGTTTAAAAGCTGCGCTTTCAAAAGAAGTGTTCAACTCTGTGAGTTGGATTCATACTTCACAAAGCAGTTTCACAGAACGTTTCTGTTTCGTTTTTATCGGAAGATATTCCCGTTTGCAACGAAGGCCTGAAAGGGCTCTAAGTATCCACTTGCAGATTCTGCCAAAACACAGTTTCAAAACTGCTCTATCAAAAGGAAGGCTTATCTCTCCGAGTTGAATGCACACATCATAAAGAGGTTTCTGAGAATGCTTCTGCCTGGTTTATATGTGAAGATATTTCCTTTTCCACCATAGGCCTCAAAGCGCTCCAAACGAACACTTGCAGATTCTACAAAAAGAGTGTTTCAAAACTGCTCTTTCAAAAGAAGTGTTCAACTCTGTGAGTTGGATTCATACTACACAAAGCAGTTTCACAGAACTCTTCTGTTTAGTTTTTATGGGAAGATATTCCCGTTTCCAACGAAGGCCTGAAAGGGCTCCAAATATCCACTTGCAGATTCTGCAAAAACACAGTTTCAAAACTGCTCTATCAAAAGGAAGGCTTATCTCTCTGAGTTGAATGCACACATCATAAAGAGCTTTCTGAGAATGCTTCTGCCTTGTTTATATATGAAGATATTTCTTTTTCCACCATAGGCCTCAAATCGCTCCAAATGAAGACTTGCAGATTCTACAAAAAGAGTGTTTCATAACTGCTCTAGCAAAGGAAAAGTTCACCTCTGTGAGTTGAACACACACATCACAAAGCAGTTTGTGAGAATGCTTCTGTCCAGTTTTTATGGGAAGATATTCCCGCTTCTAACAAAGGCCTGAAAGAGCTCCAAATATCCACTTGCAGATGCTGCAAAAAGACTCTTTCCAAACTGCTCCATGAAAAGGAAGGTTCAACTCTGTGAGTTGAATGCACACATCATAAAGAAGTTTCAAAGAATGCTTCTGTCTATGTATTATGTGACGATATTTCCTTTTCCACCATAGGCCTCAAAGCGCTCCAAATGAACACATGTAGATTCTACAAAAAGAGTGTTTCAAAGCTGCTCTTTCAAAAGAAGTGTTCAACTCTGTGAGTTGGATTCATACTTCACAAAGCAGTTTCACAGAACGTTTCTGTTTCGTTTTTATCAGAAGATATTCCCGTTTGCAACGAAGGCCTGAAAGGGCTCCAAGTATCCACTTGCAGATTCTGCCAAAACACAGTTTCAAAACTGCTCTATCAAAAGGAAGGCTTATCTCTCCGAGTTGAATGCACACATCATAAAGAGGTTTCTGAGAATGCTTCTGCCTGGTTTATATGTGAAGATATTTCCTTTTCCACCATAGGCCTCAAAGCGCTCCAAACGAACACTTGCAGATTCTACAAAAAGAGTGTTTCAAAACTGCTCTTTCAAAAGAAGTGTTCAACTCTGTGAGTTGGATTCATACTACACAAAGCAGGTTCACAGAACTCTTCTGTTTAGTTTTTATGGGAAGATATTCCCGTTTCCAACGAAGGCCTGAAAGGGCTCCAAATATCCACTTGCAGATTCTGCAAAAACACAGGTTCAAAACTGCTCTATCAAAAGGAAGGCTTATCTCTCTGAGTTGAATGCACACATCATAAAGGGGTTTCTGAGAATGCTTCTGCCTTGTTTATATATGAAGATATTTCTTTTTCCACCATAGGCCTGAAAGCGCTCCAAATGAACACTTGCAGATTCTACAAAAAGAGTGTTTCATAACTGCTCTAGCAAAGGAAAGGTTCACCTCTGTGAGTTGAGCACACACATCACAAAGCAGTTTGTGAGAATGCTTCGGTTTAGTTTTTATGGGAAGATATTCCCGCTTCTAACAAAGGCCTGAAAGAGCTCCAAATATCCACTTGCAGATGCTGCAAAAAGACTCTTTCCAAACTGCTCCATGAAAAAGAAGGTTCAACTCTGTGAGTTGAATGCACACATCATAAAGAAGTTTCAAAGAATGCTTCTGTCTAGGTTTTATGTGAAGATATTTCTTTTTCCACCATAGGCCTCAAATCGCTCCAAATGAACACTTGCAGATTCTACAAAAAGAGTGTTTCATAACTGCTCTAGCAAAGGAAAGGTTCACCTCTGTGAGTTGAACACACACATCACAAAGCAGTTTGTGAGAATGCTTCTGTCCAGTTTTAATGGGAAGATATTCCCGCTTCTAACAAAGGCCTGAAAGAGCTCCAAATATCCACTTGCAGATGCTGCAAAAAGACTCTTTCCAAACTGCTCCATGAAAAGGAATGTTGAACTCTGTGAGTTGAATGCACACATCGTAAAGAAGTTTCAAAGAATGCTTCTGTCTAGGTTTTATGTGAAGATATTTCCCTTTCCACCATAGGACTCAAAGCGCTCCAAATGAACACTTGCAGATTCTACAAAAAGAGTGTTTCAAAGCTGCTCTTTCAAAAGAAGTGTTCAACTCTGTGAGTTGGATTCATACTTCACAAAGCAGTTTCACAGAACTTTTCTGTTTCGTTTTTATGGGAAGATATTCCCGTTTGCAACGAAAGCCTGAAAGGGCTCTAAGTATCCACTTGCAGATTCTGCCAAAACACACTTTCAAAACTGCTCTATCAAAAGGAAGGCTTATCTCTCCGAGTTGAATGCACACATCATAAAGAGGTTTCTGAGAATGCTTCTGCCTGGTTTATATGTGAAGATATTTCCTTTTCCACCATAGGCCTCAAAGCGCTCCAAACGAACACTTGCAGATTCTACAAAAAGAGTGTTTCAAAACTGCTCTTTCAAAGGAAGTGTTCAACTCTGTGAGTTGGATTCATACTACACAAAGCAGTTTCACAGAACTCTTCTGTTTAGTTTTTATGGGAAGATATTCCCGTTTCCAACGAAGGCCTGAAAGGGCTCCAAATATCCACTTGCAGATTCTGCAAAAACACAGGTTCAAAACTGCTCTATCAAAAGGAAGGCTTATCTCTCTGAGTTGAATGCACACATCATAAAGGGGTTTCTGAGAATGCTTCTGCCTTGTTTATATATGAAGATATTTCTTTTTCCACCATAGGCCTCAAAGCGCTCCAAATGAACACTTGCAAATTCTACAAAAAGAGTGTTTCATAACTGCTCTAGCAAAGGAAAGGTTCACCTCTGTGAGTTGAACACACACATCACAAAGCAGTTTGTGAGAATGCTTCGGTTTAGTTTTTATGGGAAGATATTCCCGCTTCTAACAAAGGCCTGAAAGAGCTCCAAATATCCACTTGCAGATGCTGCAAAAAGACTCTTTCCAAACTGCTCCATGAAAAAGAAGGTTCAACTCTGTGAGTTGAATGCACACATCATAAAGAAGTTTCAAAGAATGCTTCTGTCTAGGTTTTATGTGAAGATATTTCTTTTTCCACCATAGGCCTCAAAGCGCTCCAAATGAACACTTGCAGATTCTACAAAAAGAGTGTTTCATAACTGCTCTAGCAAAGGAAAGGTTCACCTCTGTGAGTTGAACACACACATCACAAAGCAGTTTGTGAGAATGCTTCTGTCCAGTTTTAATGGGAAGATATTCCCGCTTCTAACAAAGGCCTGAAAGAGCTCCAAATATCCACTTGCAGATGCTGCAAAAAGACTGTTTCCAAACTGCTCCATGAAAAGGAATGTTCAACTCTGTGAGTTGAATGCACACATCATAAAGAAGTTTCAAAGAATGCTTCTGTCTAGGTTTTATGTGAAGATATTTCCTTTTCCACCATAGGCCTCAAAGCGCTCCAAATGAACACTTGCAGATTCTACAAAAAGAGTGTTTCAAAGCTGCTCTTTCAAAAGAAGTGTTCAACTCTGTGAGTTGGATTCATACTTCACAAAGGAGTTTCACAGAACGCTTCTGTTTAGTTTTTATGGGAAGATATTCCCGTTTCCAACGAAGGCCTGAAAGGGCTCCAAATATACACTTGCAGATTCTGCAAAAACACAGTTGCAAAACTGCTCTATCAAAAGGAAGGCTTATCTCTCCGAGTTGAATGCACACATCATAAAGAGGTTTCTGAGAATGCTTCTGCCTGGATTATATTTGAAGATATTTCCTTTTCCACCATAGGCCTCAAAGCGCTCCAAACGAACACTTGCAGATTCTACAAAAAGAGTGTTTCAAAACTGCTCTTTGAAAGGAAGTGTTCAACTCTGTGAGTTGGATTCATACTACACAAAGCAGTTTCACAGAACTCTTCTGTTTAGTTTTTAATGGAAGATATTCCCGTTTCCAACGAAGGCCTGAAAGGGCTCCAAATATCCACTTGCAGATTCTGCAAAAACACAGTTTCAAAACTGCTCTATCAAAAGGAAGGCTTATCTCTCTGAGTTGAATGCACACATCATAAAGAGCTTTCTGAGAATGCTTCTGCCTTGTTTATATATGAAGATATTTCTTTTTCCACCATAGGCCTCAAATCGCTCCAAATGAACACTTGCAGATTCTACAAAAAGAGTGTTTCATGACTGCTCTAGCAAAGGAAAGGTTCACCTCTGTAAGTTGAACACACACATCAGAAAGCAGTTTGTGAGAATGCTTCTGTCCAGTTTTTATGGGAAGATATTCCCGCTTCTAACAAAGGCCTGAAAGAGCTCCAAATATCCACTTGCAGATGCTGCAAAAAGACTCTTTCCAAACTGCTCCATGAAAAGGAAGGTTCAACTCTGTGAGTTGAATGCACACATCATAAAGAAGTTTCAAAGAATGCTTCTGTCTAGGTATTATGTGACGATATTTCCTTTTCCACCATAGGCCTCAAAGCGCTCCAAATGAACACATGTAGATTCTACAAAAAGAGTGTTTCAAAGCTGCTCTTTCAAAAGAAGTGTTCAACTCTGTGAGTTGGATTCATACTTCACAAAGCAGTTTCACAGAACGTTTCTGTTTCGTTTTTATCTGAAGATATTCCCGTTTGCAACGAAGGCCTGAAAGGGCTCCAAGTATCCACTTGCAGATTCTGCCAAAACACACTTTCAAAACTGCTCTATCAAAAGGAAGGCTTATCTCTCCGAGTTGAATGCACACATCATAAAGAGGTTTCTGAGAATGCTTCTGCCTGGTTTATATGTGAAGATATTTCCTTTTCCACCATAGGCCTCAAAGCGCTCCAAACGAACACTTGCAGATTCTACAAAAAGAGTGTTTCAAAACTGCTCTTTCAAAAGAAGTGTTCAACTCTGTGAGTTGGATTCATACTACACAAAGCAGGTTCACAGAACTCTTCTGTTTAGTTTTTATGGGAAGATATTCCCGTTTCCAACGAAGGCCTGAAAGGGCTCCAAATATCCACTTGCAGATTCTGCAAAAACACAGGTTCAAAACTGCTCTATCAAAAGGAAGGCTTATCTCTCTGAGTTGAATGCACACATCATAAAGGGGTTTCTGAGAATGCTTCTGCCTTGTTTATATATGAAGATATTTCTTTTTCCACCATAGGCCTCAAAGCGCTCCAAATGAACACTTGCAAATTCTACAAAAAGAGTGTTTCATAACTGCTCTAGCAAAGGAAAGGTTCACCTCTGTGAGTTGAACACACACATCACAAAGCAGTTTGTGAGAATGCTTCGGTTTAGTTTTTATGGGAAGATATTCCCGCTTCTAACAAAGGCCTGAAAGAGCTCCAAATATCCACTTGCAGATGCTGCAAAAAGACTCTTTCCAAACTGCTCCATGAAAAAGAAGGTTCAACTCTGTGAGTTGAATGCACACATCATAAAGAAATTTCAAAGAATGCTTCTGTCTAGGTTTTATGTGAAGATATTTCTTTTTCCACCATAGGCCTCAAAGCGCTCCAAATGAACACTTGCAGATTCTACAAAAAGAGTGTTTCATAACTGCTCTAGCAAAGGAAAGGTTCACCTCTGTGAGTTGAACACACACATCACAAAGCAGTTTGTGAGAATGCTTCTGTCCAGTTTTAATGGGAAGATATTCCCGCTTCTAACAAAGGCCTGAAAGAGCTCCAAATATCCACTTGCAGATGCTGCAAAAAGACTCTTTCCAAACTGCTCCATGAAAAGGAATGTTCAACTCTGTGAGTTGAATGCACACATCATAAAGAAGTTTCAAAGAATGCTTCTGTCTAGGTTTTATGTGAAGATATTTCCTTTTCCACCATAGGCCTCAAAGCGCTCCAAATGAACACTTGCAGATTCTACAAAAAGAGTGTTTCAAAGCTGCTCTTTCAAAAGAAGTGTTCAACTCTGTGAGTTGGATTCATACTTCACAAAGGAGTTTCACAGAACGCTTCTGTTTAGTTTTTATGGGAAGATATTCCCGTTTCCAACGAAGGCCTGAAAGGGCTCCAAATATACACTTGCAGATTCTGCAAAAACACAGTTGCAAAACTGCTCTATCAAAAGGAAGGCTTATCTCTCCGAGTTGAATGCACACATCATAAAGAGGTTTCTGAGAATGCTTCTGCCTGGATTATATTTGAAGATATTTCCTTTTCCACCATAGGCCTCAAAGCGCTCCAAACGAACACTTGCAGATTCTACAAAAAGAGTGTTTCAAAACTGCTCTTTGAAAGGAAGTGTTCAACTCTGTGAGTTGGATTCATACTACACAAAGCAGTTTCACAGAACTCTTCTGTTTAGTTTTTAATGGAAGATATTCCCGTTTCCAACGAAGGCCTGAAAGGGCTCCAAATATCCACTTGCAGATTCTGCAAAAACACAGTTTCAAAACTGCTCTATCAAAAGGAAGGCTTATCTCTCTGAGTTGAATGCACACATCATAAAGAGCTTTCTGAGAATGCTTCTGCCTTGTTTATATATGAAGATATTTCTTTTTCCACCATAGGCCTCAAATCGCTCCAAATGAACACTTGCAGATTCTACAAAAAGAGTGTTTCATAACTGCTCTAGCAAAGGAAAGGTTCACCTCTGTGAGTTGAACACACACATCACAAAGCAGTTTGTGAGAATGCTTCTGTCCAGTTTTTATGGGAAGATATTCCCGCTTCTAACAAAGGCCTGAAAGAGCTCCAAATATCCACTTGCAGATGCTGCAAAAAGACTCTTTCCAAACTGCTCCACGAAAAGGAAGGTTCAACTCTGTGAGTTGAATGCACACATCATAAAGAAGTTTCAAAGAATGCTTCTGTCTAGGTATTATGTGACGATATTTCCTTTTCCACCATAGGCCTCAAAGCGCTCCAAATGAACACATGTAGATTCTACAAAAAGTGTGTTTCAAAGCTGCTCTTTCAAAAGAAGTGTTCAACTCTGTGAGTTGGATTCATACTTCACAAAGCAGTTTCACAGAACGTTTCTGTTTCGTTTTTATCAGAAGATATTCCCGTTTGCAACGAAGGCCTGAAAGGGCTCCAAGTATCCACTTGCAGATTCTGCCAAAACACAGTTTCCAAACTGCTCTATCAAAAGGAAGGCTTATCTCTCCGAGTTGAATGCACACATCATAAAGAGGTTTCTGAGAATGCTTCTGCCTGGTTTATATGTGAAGATATTTCCTTTTCCACCATAGGCCTCAAAGCGCTCCAAACGAACACTTGCAGATTCTACAAAAAGAGTGTTTCAAAACTGCTCTTTCAAAAGAAGTGTTCAACTCTGTGAGTTGGATTCATACTACACAAAGCAGGTTCACAGAACTCTTCTGTTTAGTTTTTATGGGAAGATATTCCCGTTTCCAACGAAGGCTTGAAAGGGCTCCAAATATCCACTTGGAGATTCTGCAAAAACACAGGTTCAAAACTGCTCTATCAGAAGGAAGGCTTATCTCTCTGAGTTGAATGCACACATCATAAAGGGGTTTCTGAGAATGCTTCTGCCTTGTTTATATATGAAGATATTTCTTTTTCCACCATAGGCCTCAAAGCGCTCCAAATGAACACTTGCAGATTCTACAAAAAGAGTGTTTCATAACTGCTCTAGCAGAGGAAAGGTTCACCTCTGTGAGTTGAACACACACATCACAAAGCAGTTTGTGAGAATGCTTCGGTTTAGTTTTTATGGGAAGATATTCCCGCTTCTAACAAAGGCCTGAAAGAGCTCCAAATATCCACTTGCAGATGCTGCAAAAAGACTCTTTCCAAACTGCTCCATGAAAAAGAAGGTTCAACTCTGTGAGTTGAATGCACACATCATAAAGAAGTTTCAAAGAATGCTTCTGTCTAGGTTTTATGTGAAGATATTTCTTTTTCCACCATAGGCCTCAAATCGCTCCAAATGAACACTTGCAGATTCTACAAAAAGAGTGTTTCATAACTGCTCTAGCAAAGGAAAGGTTCACCTCTGTGAGTTGAACACACACATCACAAAGCAGTTTGTGAGAATGCTTCTGTCCAGTTTTAATGGGAAGATATTCCCGCTTCTAACAAAGGCCTGAAAGAGCTCCAAATATCCACTTGCAGATGCTGCAAAAAGACTCTTTCCAAACTGCTCCATGAAAAGGAATGTTCAACTCTGTGAGTTGAATGCACACATCATAAAGAAGTTTCAAAGAATGCTTCTGTCTAGGTTTTATGTGAAGATATTTCCCTTTCCACCATAGGCCTCAAAGCGCTCCAAATGAACACTTGCAGATTCTACAAAAAGAGTGTTTCAAAGCTGCTCTTTCAAAAGAAGTGTTCAACTCTGTGAGTTGGATTCATACTTCACAAAGCAGTTTCACAGAACGTTTCTGTTTCGTTTTTATGGGAAGATATTCCCGTTTGCAACGAAAGCCTGAAAGGGCTCTAAGTATCCACTTGCAGATTCTGCCAAAACACACTTTCAAAACTGCTCTATCAAAAGGAAGGCTTATCTCTCCGAGTTGAATGCACACATCATAAAGAGGTTTCTGAGAATGATTCTGCCTGGTTTATATGTGAAGATATTTCCGTTTCCACCATAGGCCTCAAAGCGCTCCAAACGAACACTTGCAGATTCTACAAAAAGAGTGTTTCAAAACTGCTCTTTCAAAGGAAGTGTTCAACTCTGTGAGTTGGATTCATACTACACAAAGCAGTTTCACAGAACTCTTCTGTTTAGTTTTTATGGGAAGATATTCCCGTTTCCAACGAAGGCCTGAAAGGGCTCCAAATATCCACTTGCAGATTCTGCAAAAACACAGGTTCAAAACTGCTCTATCAAAAGGAAGGCTTATCTCTCTGAGTTGAATGCACACATCATAAAGGGGTTTCTGAGAATGCTTCTGCCTTGTTTATATATGAAGATATTTCTTTTTCCACCATAGGCCTCAAAGCGCTCCAAATGAACACTTGCAAATTCTACAAAAAGAGTGTTTCATAACTGCTCTAGCAAAGGAAAGGTTCACCTCTGTGAGTTGAACACACACATCACAAAGCAGTTTGTGAGAATGCTTCGGTTTAGTTTTTATGGGAAGATATTCCCGCTTCTAACAAAGGCCTGAAAGAGCTCCAAATATCCACTTGCAGATGCTGCAAAAAGACTCTTTCCAAACTGCTCCATGAAAAAGAAGGTTCAACTCTGTGAGTTGAATGCACACATCATAAAGAAGTTTCAAAGAATGCTTCTGTCTAGGTTTTATGTGATGATATTTCTTTTTCCACCATAGGCCTCAAAGCGCTCCAAATGAACACTTGCAGATTCTACAAAAAGAGTGTTTCATAACTGCTCTAGCAAAGGAAAGGTTCACCTCTGTGAGTTGAACACACACATCACAAAGCAGTTTGTGAGAATGCTTCTGTCCAGTTTTAATGGGAAGATATTCCCGCTTCTAACAAAGGCCTGAAAGAGCTCCAAATATCCACTTGCAGATGCTGCAAAAAGACTCTTTCCAAACTGCTCCATGAAAAGGAATGTTCAACTCTGTGAGTTGAATGCACACATCATAAAGAAGTTTCAAAGAATGCTTCTGTCTAGGTTTTATGTGAAGATATTTCCTTTTCCACCATAGGCCTCAAAGCGCTCCAAATGAACACTTGCAGATTCTACAAAAAGAGTGTTTCAAAGCTGCTCTTTCAAAAGAAGTGTTCAACTCTGTGAGTTGGATTCATACTTCACAAAGGAGTTTCACAGAACGCTTCTGTTTAGTTTTTATGGGAAGATATTCCCGTTTCCAACGAAGGCCTGAAAGGGCTCCAAATATACACTTGCAGATTCTGCAAAAACACAGTTGCAAAACTGCTCTATCAAAAGGAAGGCTTATCTCTCCGAGTTGAATGCACACATCATAAAGAGGTTTCTGAGAATGCTTCTGCCTGGATTATATGTGAAGATATTTCCTTTTCCACCATAGGCCTCAAAGCGCCCCAAACGAACACTTGCAGATTCTACAAAAAGAGTGTTTCAAAACTGCTCTTTGAAAGGAAGTGTTCAACTCTGTGAGTTGGATTCATACTACACAAAGCAGTTTCACAGAACTCTTCTGTTTAGTTTTTAATGGAAGATATTCCCGTTTCCAACGAAGGCCTGAAAGGGCTCCAAATATCCACTTGCAGATTCTGCAAAAACACAGTTTCAAAACTGCTCTATCAAAAGGAAGGCTTATCTCTCTGAGTTGAATGCACACATCATAAAGAGCTTTCTGAGAATGCTTCTGCCTTGTTTATATATGAAGATATTTCTTTTTCCACCATAGGCCTCAAATCGCTCCAAATGAAGACTTGCAGATTCTACAAAAAGAGTGTTTCATAACTGCTCTAGCAAAGGAAAGGTTCACCTCTGTGAGTTGAACACACACATCACAAAGCAGTTTGTGAGAATGCTTCTGTCCAGTTTTTATGGGAAGATATTCCCGCTTCTAACAAAGGCCTGAAAGAGCTCCAAATATCCACTTGCAGATGCTGCAAAAAGACTCTTTCCAAACTGCTCCATGAAAAGGAAGGTTCAACTCTGTGAGTTGAATGCACACATCATAAAGAAGTTTCAAAGAATGCTTCTGTCTAGGTATTATGTGACGATATTTCCTTTTCCACCATAGGCCTCAAAGCGCTCCAAATGAACACATGTAGATTCTACAAAAAGAGTGTTTCAAAGCTGCTCTTTCAAAAGAAGTGTTCAACTCTGTGAGTTGGATTCATACTTCACAAAGCAGTTTCATAGAACGTTTCTGTTTCGTTTTTATCAGAAGATATTCCCGTTTGCAACGAAGGCCTGAAAGGGCTCCAAGTATCCACTTGCAGATTCTGCCAAAACACAGTTTCAAAACTGCTCTATCAAAAGGAAGGCTTATCTCTCCGAGTTGAATGCACACATCATAAAGAGGTTTCTGAGAATGCTTCTGCCTGGTTTATATGTGAAGATATTTCCTTTTCCACCATAGGCCTCAAAGCGCTCCAAACGAACACTTGCAGATTCTACAAAAAGAGTGTTTCAAAACTGCTCTTTCAAAAGAAGTGTTCAACTCTGTGAGTTGGATTCATACTACACAAAGCAGGTTCACAGAACTCTTCTGTTTAGTTTTTATGGGAAGATATTCCCGTTTCCAACGAAGGCCTGAAAGGGCTCCAAATATCCACTTGCAGATTCTGCAAAAACACAGGTTCAAAACTGCTCTATCAAAAGGAAGGCTTATCTCTCTGAGTTGAATGCACACATCATAAAGGGGTTTCTGAGAATGCTTCTGCCTTGTTTATATATGAAGATATTTCTTTTTCCACCATAGGCCTCAAAGCGCTCCAAATGAACACTTGCAAATTCTACAAAAAGAGTGTTTCATAACTGCTCTAGCAAAGGAAAGGTTCACCTCTGTGAGTTGAACACACACATCACAAAGCAGTTTGTGAGAATGCTTCGGTTTAGTTTTTATGGGAAGATATTCCCGCTTCTAACAAAGGCCTGAAAGAGCTCCAAATATCCACTTGCAGATGCTGCAAAAAGACTCTTTCCAAACTGCTCCATGAAAAAGAAGGTTCAACTCTGTGAGTTGAATGCACACATCATAAAGAAGTTTCAAAGAATGCTTCTGTCTAGGTTTTATGTGAAGATATTTCTTTTTCCACCATAGGCCTCAAAGCGCTCCAAATGAACACTTGCAGATTCTACAAAAAGAGTGTTTCATAACTGCTCTAGCAAAGGAAAGGTTCACCTCTGTGAGTTGAACACACACATCACAAAGCAGTTTGTGAGAATGCTTCTGTCCAGTTTTAATGGGAAGATATTCCCGCTTCTAACAAAGGCCTGAAAGAGCTCCAAATATCCACTTGCAGATGCTGCAAAAAGACTCTTTCCAAACTGCTCCATGAAAAGGAATGTTCAACTCTGTGAGTTGAATGCACACATCATAAAGAAGTTTCAAAGAATGCTTCTGTCTAGGTTTTATGTGAAGATATTTCCTTTTCCACCATAGGCCTCAAAGCGCTCCAAATGAACACTTGCAGATTCTACAAAAAGAGTGTTTCAAAGCTGCTCTTTCAAAAGAAGTGTTCAACTCTGTGAGTTGGATTCATACTTCACAAAGGAGTTTCACAGAACGCTTCTGTTTAGTTTTTATGGGAAGATATTCCCGTTTCCAACGAAGGCCTGAAAGGGCTGCAAATATACACTTGCAGATTCTGCAAAAACACAGTTGCAAAACTGCTCTATCAAAAGGAAGGCTTATCTCTCCGAGTTGAATGCACACATCATAAAGAGGTTTCTGAGAATGCTTCTGCCTGGATTATATTTGAAGATATTTCCTTTTCCACCATAGGCCTCAAAGCGCTCCAAACGAACACTTGCAGATTCTACAAAAAGAGTGTTTCAAAACTGCTCTTTGAAAGGAAGTGTTCAACTCTGTGAGTTGGATTCATACTACACAAAGCAGTTTCACAGAACTCTTCTGTTTAGTTTTTAATGGAAGATATTCCCGTTTCCAACGAAGGCCTGAAAGGGCTCCAAATATCCACTTGCAGATTCTGCAAAAACACAGTTTCAAAACTGCTCTATCAAAAGGAAGGCTTATCTCTCTGAGTTGAATGCACACATCATAAAGAGCTTTCTGAGAATGCTTCTGCCTTGTTTATATATGAAGATATTTCTTTTTCCACCATAGGCCTCAAATCGCTCCAAATGAACACTTGCAGATTCTACAAAAAGAGTGTTTCATAACTGCTCTAGCAAAGGAAAGGTTCACCTCTGTGAGTTGAACACACACATCACAAAGCAGTTTGTGAGAATGCTTCTGTCCAGTTTTTATGGGAAGATATTCCCGCTTCTAACAAAGGCCTGAAAGAGCTCCAAATATCCACTTGCAGATGCTGCAAAAAGACTCTTTCCAAACTGCTCCATGAAAAGGAAGGTTCAACTCTGTGAGTTGAATGCACACATCATAAAGAAGTTTCAAAGAATGCTTCTGTCTAGGTATTATGTGACGATATTTCCTTTTCCACCATAGGCCTCAAAGCGCTCCAAATGAACACATGTAGATTCTACAAAAAGTGTGTTTCAAAGCTGCTCTTTCAAAAGAAGTGTTCAACTCTGTGAGTTGGATTCATACTTCACAAAGCAGTTTCACAGAACGTTTCTGTTTCGTTTTTATCAGAAGATATTCCCGTTTGCAACGAAGGCCTGAAAGAGCTCCAAGTATCCACTTGCAGATTCTGCCAAAACACAGTTTCAAAACTGCTCTATCAAAAGGAAGGCTTATCTCTCCGAGTTGAATGCACACATCATAAAGAGGTTTCTGAGAATGCTTCTGCCTGGTTTATATGTGAAGATATTTCCTTTTCCACCATAGGCCTCAAAGCGCTCCAAACGAACACTTGCAGATTCTACAAAAAGAGTGTTTCAAAACTGCTCTTTCAAAAGAAGTGTTCAACTCTGTGAGTTGGATTCATACTACACAAAGCAGGTTCACAGAACTCTTCTGTTTAGTTTTTATGGGAAGATATTCCCGTTTCCAACGAAGGCTTGAAAGGGCTCCAAATATCCACTTGGAGATTCTGCAAAAACACAGGTTCAAAACTGCTCTATCAAAAGGAAGGCTTATCTCTCTGAGTTGAATGCACACATCATAAAGGGGTTTCTGAGAATGCTTCTGCCTTGTTTATATATGAAGATATTTCTTTTTCCACCATAGGCCTCAAAGCGCTCCAAATGAACACTTGCAGATTCTACAAAAAGTGTGTTTCATAACTGCTCTAGCAAAGGAAAGGTTCACCTCTGTGAGTTGAACACACACATCACAAAGCAGTTTGTGAGAATGCTTCGGTTTAGTTTTTATGGGAAGATATTCCCGCTTCTAACAAAGGCCTGAAAGAGCTCCAAATATCCACTTGCAGATGCTGCAAAAAGACTCTTTCCAAACTGCTCCATGAAAAAGAAGGTTCAACTCTGTGAGTTGAATGCACACATCATAAAGAAGTTTCAAAGAATGCTTCTGTCTAGGTTTTATGTGAAGATATTTCTTTTTCCACCATAGGCCTCAAATCGCTCCAAATGAACACTTGCAGATTCTAAAAAAAGAGTGTTTCATAACTGCTCTAGCAAAGGAAAGGTTCACCTCTGTGAGTTGAACACACACATCACAAAGCAGTTTGTGAGAATGCTTCTGTCCAGTTTTAATGGGAAGATATTCCCGCTTCTAACAAAGGCCTGAAAGAGCTCCAAATATCCACTTGCAGATGCTGCAAAAAGACTCTTTCCAAACTGCTCCATGAAAAGGAATGTTCAACTCTGTGAGTTGAATGCACACATCGTAAAGAAGTTTCAAAGAATGCTTCTGTCTAGGTTTTATGTGAAGATATTTCCCTTTCCACCATAGGCCTCAAAGCGCTCCAAATGAACACTTGCAGATTCTACAAAAAGAGTGTTTCAAAGCTGCTCTTTCAAAAGAAGTGTTCAACTCTGTGAGTTGGATTCATACTTCACAAAGCAGTTTCACAGAACGTTTCTGTTTCGTTTTTATGGGAAGATATTCCCGTTTGCAACGAAAGCCTGAAAGGGCTCTAAGTATCCACTTGCAGATTCTGCCAAAACACACTTTCAAAACTGCTCTATCAAAAGGAAGGCTTATCTCTCCGAGTTGAATGCACACATCATAAAGAGGTTTCTGAGAATGCTTCTGCCTGGTTTATATGTGAAGATATTTCCTTTTCCACCATAGGCCTCAAAGCGCTCCAAACGAACACTTGCAGATTCTACAAAAAGAGTGTTTCAAAACTGCTCTTTCAAAGGAAGTGTTCAACTCTGTGAGTTGGATTCATACTACACAAAGCAGTTTCACAGAACTCTTCTGTTTAGTTTTTATGGGAAGATATTCCCGTTTCCAACGAAGGCCTGAAAGGGCTCCAAATATCCACTTGCAGATTCTGCAAAAACACAGGTTCAAAACTGCTCTATCAAAAGGAAGGCTTATCTCTCTGAGTTGAATGCACACATCATAAAGGGGTTTCTGAGAATGCTTCTGCCTTGTTTATATATGAAGATATTTCTTTTTCCACCATAGGCCTCAAAGCGCTCCAAATGAACACTTGCAAATTCTACAAAAAGAGTGTTTCATAACTGCTCTAGCAAAGGAAAGGTTCACCTCTGTGAGTTGAACACACACATCACAAAGCAGTTTGTGAGAATGCTTCGGTTTAGTTTTTATGGGAAGATATTCCCGCTTCTAACAAAGGCCTGAAAGAGCTCCAAATATCCACTTGCAGATGCTGCAAAAAGACTCTTTCCAAACTGCTCCATGAAAAAGAAGGTTCAACTCTGTGAGTTGAATGCACACATCATAAAGAAGTTTCAAAGAATGCTTCTGTCTAGGTTTTATGTGAAGATATTTCTTTTTCCACCATAGGCCTCAAAGCGCTCCAAATGAACACTTGCAGATTCTACAAAAAGAGTGTTTCATAACTGCTCTAGCAAAGGAAAGGTTCACCTCTGTGAGTTGAACACACACATCACAAAGCAGTTTGTGAGAATGCTTCTGTCCAGTTTTAATGGGAAGATATTCCCGCTTCTAACAAAGGCCTGAAAGAGCTCCAAATATCCACTTGCAGATGCTGCAAAAAGACTCTTTCCAAACTGCTCCATGAAAAGGAATGTTCAACTCTGTGAGTTGAATGCACACATCATAAAGAAGTTTCAAAGAATGCTTCTGTCTAGGTTTTATGTGAAGATATTTCCTTTTCCACCATAGGCCTCAAAGCGCTCCAAATGAACACTTGCAGATTCTACAAAAAGAGTGTTTCAAAGCTGCTCTTTCAAAAGAAGTGTTCAACTCTGTGAGTTGGATTCATACTTCACAAAGGAGTTTCACAGAACGCTTCTGTTTAGTTTTTATGGGAAGATATTCCCGTTTCCAACGAAGGCCTGAAAGGGCTCCAAATATACACTTGCAGATTCTGCAAAAACACAGTTGAAAAACTGCTCTATCAAAAGGAAGGCTTATCTCTCCGAGTTGAATGCACACATCATAAAGAGGTTTCTGAGAATGCTTCTGCCTGGATTATATGTGAAGATATTTCCTTTTCCACCATAGGCCTCAAAGCGCTCCAAACGAACACTTGCAGATTCTACAAAAAGAGTGTTTCAAAACTGCTCTTTGAAAGGAAGTGTTCAACTCTGTGAGTTGGATTCATACTACACAAAGCAGTTTCACAGAACTCTTCTGTTTAGTTTTTAATGGAAGATATTCCCGTTTCCAACGAAGGCCTGAAAGGGCTCCAAATATCCACTTGCAGATTCTGCAAAAACACAGTTTCAAAACTGCTCTATCAAAAGGAAGGCTTATCTCTCTGAGTTGAATGCACACATCATAAAGAGCTTTCTGAGAATGCTTCTGCCTTGTTTATATATGAAGATATTTCTTTTTCCACCATAGGCCTCAAATCGCTCCAAATGAACACTTGCAGATTCTACAAAAAGAGTGTTTCATAACTGCTCTAGCAAAGGAAAGGTTCACCTCTGTGAGTTGAACACACACATCACAAAGCAGTTTGTGAGAATGCTTCTGTCCAGTTTTTATGGGAAGATATTCCCGCTTCTAACAAAGGCCTGAAAGAGCTCCAAATATCCACTTGCAGATGCTGCAAAAAGACTCTTTCCAAACTGCTCCATGAAAAGGAAAGTTCAACTCTGTGAGTTGAATGCACACATCATAAAGAAGTTTCAAAGAATGCTTCTGTCTAGGTATTATGTGACGATATTTCCTTTTCCACCATAGGCCTCAAAGCGCTCCAAATGAACACATGTAGATTCTACAAAAAGAGTGTTTAAAAGCTGCGCTTTCAAAAGAAGTGTTCAACTCTGTGAGTTGGATTCATACTTCACAAAGCAGTTTCACAGAACGTTTCTGTTTCGTTTTTATCGGAAGATATTCCCGTTTGCAACGAAGGCCTGAAAGGGCTCTAAGTATCCACTTGCAGATTCTGCCAAAACACAGTTTCAAAACTGCTCTATCAAAAGGAAGGCTTATCTCTCCGAGTTGAATGCACACATCATAAAGAGGTTTCTGAGAATGCTTCTGCCTGGTTTATATGTGAAGATATTTCCTTTTCCACCATAGGCCTCAAAGCGCTCCAAACGAACACTTGCAGATTCTACAAAAAGAGTGTTTCAAAACTGCTCTTTCAAAAGAAGTGTTCAACTCTGTGAGTTGGATTCATACTACACAAAGCAGTTTCACAGAACTCTTCTGTTTAGTTTTTATGGGAAGATATTCCCGTTTCCAACGAAGGCCTGAAAGGGCTCCAAATATCCACTTGCAGATTCTGCAAAAACACAGTTTCAAAACTGCTCTATCAAAAGGAAGGCTTATCTCTCTGAGTTGAATGCACACATCATAAAGAGCTTTCTGAGAATGCTTCTGCCTTGTTTATATATGAAGATATTTCTTTTTCCACCATAGGCCTCAAATCGCTCCAAATGAACACTTGCAGATTCTACAAAAAGAGTGTTTCATAACTGCTCTAGCAAAGGAAAGGTTCACCTCTGTGAGTTGAACACACACATCACAAAGCAGTTTGTGAGAATGCTTCTGTCCAGTTTTTATGGGAAGATATTCCCGCTTCTAACAAAGGCCTGAAAGAGCTCCAAATATCCACTTGCAGATGCTGCAAAAAGACTCTTTCCAAACTGCTCCATGAAAAGGAAGGTTCAACTCTGTGAGTTGAATGCACACATCATAAAGAAGTTTCAAAGAATGCTTCTGTCTAGGTATTATGTGACGATATTTCCTTTTCCACCATAGGCCTCAAAGCGCTCCAAATGAACACATGTAGATTCTACAAAAAGAGTGTTTCAAAGCTGCTCTTTCAAAAGAAGTGTTCAACTCTGTGAGTTGGATTCATACTTCACAAAGCAGTTTCATAGAACGTTTCTGTTTCGTTTTTATCAGAAGATATTCCCGTTTGCAACGAAGGCCTGAAAGGGCTCCAAGTATCCACTTGCAGATTCTGCCAAAACACAGTTTCAAAACTGCTCTATCAAAAGGAAGGCTTATCTCTCCGAGTTGAATGCACACATCATAAAGAGGTTTCTGAGAATGCTTCTGCCTGGTTTATATGTGAAGATATTTCCTTTTCCACCATAGGCCTCAAAGCGCTCCAAACGAACACTTGCAGATTCTACAAAAAGAGTGTTTCAAAACTGCTCTTTCAAAAGAAGTGTTCAACTCTGTGAGTTGGATTCATACTACACAAAGCAGGTTCACAGCACTCTTCTGTTTAGTTTTTATGGGAAGATATTCCCGTTTCCAACGAAGGCCTGAAAGGGCTCCAAATATCCACTTGCAGATTCTGCAAAAACACAGGTTCAAAACTGCTCTATCAAAAGGAAGGCTTATCTCTCTGAGTTGAATGCACACATCATAAAGGGGTTTCTGAGAATGCTTCTGCCTTGTTTATATATGAAGATATTTCTTTTTCCACCATAGGCCTCAAAGCGCTCCAAATGAACACTTGCAAATTCTACAAAAAGAGTGTTTCATAACTGCTCTAGCAAAGGAAAGGTTCACCTCTGTGAGTTGAACACACACATCACAAAGCAGTTTGTGAGAATGCTTCGGTTTAGTTTTTATGGGAAGATATTCCCGCTTCTAACAAAGGTATGAAAGAGCTCCAAATATCCACTTGCAGATGCTGCAAAAAGACTCTTTCCAAACTGCTCCATGAAAAAGAAGGTTCAACTCTGTGAGTTGAATGCACACATCATAAAGAAGTTTCAAAGAATGCTTCTGTCTAGGTTTTACGTGAAGATATTTCTTTTTCCACCATAGGCCTCAAAGCGCTCCAAATGAACACTTGCAGATTCTACAAAAAGAGTGTTTCATAACTGCTCTAGCAAAGGAAAGGTTCACCTCTGTGAGTTGAACACACACATCACAAAGCAGTTTGTGAGAATGCTTCTGTCCAGTTTTAATGGGAAGATATTCCCGCTTCTAACAAAGGCCTGAAAGAGCTCCAAATATCCACTTGCAGATGCTGCAAAAAGACTCTTTCCAAACTGCTCCATGAAAAGGAATGTTCAACTCTGTGAGTTGAATGCACACATCATAAAGAAGTTTCAAAGAATGCTTCTGTCTAGGTTTTATGTGAAGATATTTCCTTTTCCACCATAGGCCTCAAAGCGCTCCGAATGAACACTTGCAGATTCTACAAAAAGAGTGTTTCAAAGCTGCTCTTTCAAAAGAAGTGTTCAACTCTGTGAGTTGGATTCATACTTCACAAAGGAGTTTCACAGAACGCTTCTGTTTAGTTTTTATGGGAAGATATTCCCGTTTCCAACGAAGGCCTGAAAGGGCTCCAAATATACACTTGCAGATTCTGCAAAAACACAGTTGCAAAACTGCTCTATCAAAAGGAAGGCTTATCTCTCCGAGTTGAATGCACACATCATAAAGAGGTTTCTGAGAATGCTTCTGCCTGGATTATATTTGAAGATATTTCCTTTTCCACCATAGGCCTCAAAGCGCTCCGAACGAACACTTGCAGATTCTACAAAAAGAGTGTTTCAAAACTGCTCTTTGAAAGGAAGTGTTCAACTCTGTGAGTTGGATTCATACTACACAAAGCAGTTTCACAGAACTCTTCTGTTTAGTTTTTAATGGAAGATATTCCCGTTTCCAACGAAGGCCTGAAAGGGCTCCAAATATCCACTTGCAGATTCTGCAAAAACACAGTTTCAAAACTGCTCTATCAAAAGGAAGGCTTATCTCTCTGAGTTGAATGCACACATCATAAAGAGCTTTCTGAGAATGCTTCTGCCTTGTTTATATATGAAGATATTTCTTTTTCCACCATAGGCCTCAAATCGCTCCAAATGAACACTTGCAGATTCTACAAAAAGAGTGTTTCATAACTGCTCTAGCAAAGGAAAGGTTCACCTCTGTGAGTTGAACACACACATCACAAAGCAGTTTGTGAGAATGCTTCTGTCCAGTTTTTATGGGAAGATATTCCCGCTTCTAACAAAGGCCTGAAAGAGCTCCAAATATCCACTTGCAGATGTTGCAAAAAGACTCTTTCCAAACTGCTCCATGAAAAGGAAGGTTCAACTCTGTGAGTTGAATGCACACATCATAAAGAAGTTTCAAAGAATGCTTCTGTCTAGGTATTATGTGACGATATTTCCTTTTCCACCATAGGCCTCAAAGCGCTCCAAATGAACACATGTAGATTCTACAAAAAGTGTGTTTCAAAGCTGCTCTTTCAAAAGAAGTGTTCAACTCTGTGAGTTGGATTCATACTTCACAAAGCAGTTTCACAGAACGTTTCTGTTTCGTTTTTATCAGAAGATATTCCCGTTTGCAACGAAGGCCTGAAAGGGCTCCAAGTATCCACTTGCAGATTCTGCCAAAACACAGTTTCAAAACTGCTCTATCAAAAGGAAGGCTTATCTCTCCGAGTTGAATGCACACATCATAAAGAGGTTTCTGAGAATGCTTCTGCCTGGTTTATATGTGAAGATATTTCCTTTTCCACCATAGGCCTCAAAGCGCTCCAAACGAACACTTGCAGATTCTACAAAAAGAGTGTTTCAAAACTGCTCTTTCAAAAGAAGTGTTCAACTCTGTGAGTTGGATTCATACTACACAAAGCAGGTTCACAGAACTCTTCTGTTTAGTTTTTATGGGAAGATATTCCCGTTTCCAACGAAGGCTTGAAAGGGCTCCAAATATCCACTTGGAGATTCTGCAAAAACACAGGTTCAAAACTGCTCTATCAAAAGGAAGGCTTATCTCTCTGAGTTGAATGCACACATCATAAAGGGGTTTCTGAGAATGCTTCTGCCTTGTTTATATATGAAGATATTTCTTTTTCCACCATAGGCCTCAAAGCGCTCCAAATGAACACTTGCAGATTCTACAAAAAGAGTGTTTCATAACTGCTCTAGCAAAGGAAAGGTTCACCTCTGTGAGTTGAACACACACATCACAAAGCAGTTTGTGAGAATGCTTCGGTTTAGTTTTTATGGGAAGATATTCCCGCTTCTAACAAAGGCCTGAAAGAGCTCCAAATATCCACTTGCAGATGCTGCAAAAAGACTCTTTCCAAACTGCTCCATGAAAAAGAAGGTTCAACTCTGTGAGTTGAATGCACACATCATAAAGAAGTTTCAAAGAATGCTTCTGTCTAGGTTTTATGTGAAGATATTTCTTTTTCCACCATAGGCCTCAAAGCGCTCCAAATGAACACTTGCAGATTCTACAAAAAGAGTGTTTCATAACTGCTCTAGCAAAGGAAAGGTTCACCTCTGTGAGTTGAACACACACATCACAAAGCAGTTTGTGAGAATGCTTCTGTCCAGTTTTAATGGGAAGATATTCCCGCTTCTAACAAAGGCCTGAAAGAGCTCCAAATATCCACTTGCAGATGCTGCAAAAAGACTCTTTCCAAACTGCTCCATGAAAAGGAATGTTCAACTCTGTGAGTTGAATGCACACATCGTAAAGAAGTTTCAAAGAATGCTTCTGTCTAGGTTTTATGTGAAGATATTTCCCTTTCCACCATAGGCCTCAAAGCGCTCCAAATGAACACTTGCAGATTCTACAAAAAGAGTGTTTCAAAGCTGCTCTTTCAAAAGAAGTGTTCAACTCTGTGAGTTGGATTCATACTTCACAAAGCAGTTTCACAGAACGTTTCTGTTTCGTTTTTATGGGAAGATATCCCCGTTGCAACGAAAGCCTGAAAGGGCTCTAAGTATCCACTTGCAGATTCTGCCAAAACACACTTTCAAAACTGCTCTATCAAAAGGAAGGCTTATCTCTCCGAGTTGAATGCACACATCATAAAGAGGTTTCTGAGAATGCTTCTGCCTGGTTTATATGTGAAGATATTTCCTTTTCCACCATAGGCCTCAAAGCGCTCCAAACGAACACTTGCAGATTCTACAAAAAGAGTGTTTCAAAACTGCTCTTTCAAAGGAAGTGTTCAACTCTGTGAGTTGGATTCATACTACACAAAGCAGTTTCACAGAACTCTTCTGTTTAGTTTTTATGGGAAGATATTCCCGTTTCCAACGAAGGCCTGAAAGGGCTCCAAATATCCACTTGCAGATTCTGCAAAAACACAGGTTCAAAACTGCTCTATCAAAAGGAAGGCTTATCTCTCTGAGTTGAATGCACACATCATAAAGGGGTTTCTGAGAATGCTTCTGCCTTGTTTATATATGAAGATATTTCTTTTTCCACCATAGGCCTCAAAGCGCTCCAAATGAACACTTGCAAATTCTACAAAAAGAGTGTTTCATAACTGCTCTAGCAAAGGAAAGGTTCACCTCTGTGAGTTGAACACACACATCACAAAGCAGTTTGTGAGAATGCTTCGGTTTAGTTTTTATGGGAAGATATTCCCGCTTCTAACAAAGGCCTGAAAGAGCTCCAAATATCCACTTGCAGATGCTGCAAAAAGACTCTTTCCAAACTGCTCCATGAAAAAGAAGGTTCAACTCTGTGAGTTGAATGCACACATCATAAAGAAGTTTCAAAGAATGCTTCTGTCTAGGTTTTATGTGAAGATATTTCTTTTTCCACCATAGGCCTCAAAGCGCTCCAAATGAACACTTGCAGATTCTACAAAAAGAGTGTTTCATAACTGCTCTAGCAAAGGAAAGGTTCACCTCTGTGAGTTGAACACACACATCACAAAGCAGTTTGTGAGAATGCTTCTGTCCAGTTTTAATGGGAAGATATTCCCGCTTCTAACAAAGGCCTGAAAGAGCTCCAAATATCCACTTGCAGATGCTGCAAAAAGACTCTTTCCAAACTGCTCCATGAAAAGGAATGTTCAACTCTGTGAGTTGAATGCACACATCATAAAGAAGTTTCAAAGAATGCTTCTGTCTAGGTTTTATGTGAAGATATTTCCTTTTCCACCATAGGCCTCAAAGCGCTCCAAATGAACACTTGCAGATTCTACAAAAAGAGTGTTTCAAAGCTGCTCTTTCAAAAGAAGTGTTCAACTCTGTGAGTTGGATTCATACTTCACAAAGGAGTTTCACAGAACGCTTCTGTTTAGTTTTTATGGGAAGATATTCCCGTTTCCAACGAAGGCCTGAAAGGGCTCCAAATATACACTTGCAGATTCTGCAAAAACACAGTTGCAAAACTGCTCTATCAAAAGGAAGGCTTATCTCTCCGAGTTGAATGCACACATCATAAAGAGGTTTCTGAGAATGCTTCTGCCTGGATTATATGTGAAGATATTTCCTTTTCCACCATAGGCCTCAAAGCGCTCCAAACGAACACTTGCAGATTCTACAAAAAGAGTGTTTCAAAACTGCTCTTTGAAAGGAAGTGTTCAACTCTGTGAGTTGGATTCATACTACACAAAGCAGTTTCACAGAACTCTTCTGTTTAGTTTTTAATGGAAGATATTCCCGTTTCCAACGAAGGCCTGAAAGGGCTCCAAATATCCACTTGCAGATTCTGCAAAAACACAGTTTCAAAACTGCTCTATCAAAAGGAAGGCTTATCTCTCTGAGTTGAATGCACACATCATAAAGAGCTTTCTGAGAATGCTTCTGCCTTGTTTATATATGAAGATATTTCTTTTTCCACCATAGGCCTCAAATCGCTCCAAATGAACACTTGCAGATTCTACAAAAAGAGTGTTTCATAACTGCTCTAGCAAAGGAAAGGTTCACCTCTGTGAGTTGAACACACACATCACAAAGCAGTTTGTGAGAATGCTTCTGTCCAGTTTTTATGGGAAGATATTCCCGCTTCTAACAAAGGCCTGAAAGAGCTCCAAATATCCACTTGCAGATGCTGCAAAAAGACTCTTTCCAAACTGCTCCATGAAAAGGAAGGTTCAACTCTGTGAGTTGAATGCACACATCATAAAGAAGTTTCAAAGAATGCTTCTGTCTATGTATTATGTGACGATATTTCCTTTTCCACCATAGGCCTCAAAGCGCTCCAAATGAACACATGTAGATTCTACAAAAAGAGTGTTTCAAAGCTGCTCTTTCAAAAGAAGTGTTCAACTCTGTGAGTTGGATTCATACTTCACAAAGCAGTTTCACAGAACGTTTCTGTTTCGTTTTTATCAGAAGATATTCCCGTTTGCAACGAAGGCCTGAAAGGGCTCCAAGTATCCACTTGCAGATTCTGCCAAAACACAGTTTCAAAACTGCTCTATCAAAAGGAAGGCTTATCTCTCCGAGTTGAATGCACACATCATAAAGAGGTTTCTGAGAATGCTTCTGCCTGGTTTATATGTGAAGATATTTCCTTTTCCACCATAGGCCTCAAAGCGCTCCAAACGAACACTTGCAGATTCTACAAAAAGAGTGTTTCAAAACTGCTCTTTCAAAAGAAGTGTTCAACTCTGTGAGTTGGATTCATACTACACAAAGCAGGTTCACAGAACTCTCCTGTTTAGTTTTTATGGGAAGATATTCCCGTTTCCAACGAAGGCCTGAAAGGGCTCCAAATATCCACTTGCAGATTCTGCAAAAACACAGGTTCAAAACTGCTCTATCAAAAGGAAGGCTTATCTCTCTGAGTTGAATGCACACATCATAAAGGGGTTTCTGAGAATGCTTCTGCCTTGTTTATATATGAAGATATTTCTTTTTCCACCATAGGCCTGAAAGCGCTCCAAATGAACACTTGCAGATTCTACAAAAAGAGTGTTTCATAACTGCTCTAGCAAAGGAAAGGTTCACCTCTGTGAGTTGAACACACACATCACAAAGCAGTTTGTGAGAATGCTTCGGTTTAGTTTTTATGGGAAGATATTCCCGCTTCTAACAAAGGCCTGAAAGAGCTCCAAATATCCACTTGCAGATGCTGCAAAAAGACTCTTTCCAAACTGCTCCATGAAAAAGAAGGTTCAACTCTGTGAGTTGAATGCACACATCATAAAGAAGTTTCAAAGAATGCTTCTGTCTAGGTTTTATGTGAAGATATTTCTTTTTCCACCATAGGCCTCAAATCGCTCCAAATGAACACTTGCAGATTCTACAAAAAGAGTGTTTCATAACTGCTCTAGCAAAGGAAAGGTTCACCTCTGTGAGTTGAACACACACATCACAAAGCAGTTTGTGAGAATGCTTCGGTTTAGTTTTTATGGGAAGATATTCCCGCTTCTAACAAAGGCCTGAAAGAGCTCCAAATATCCACTTGCAGATGCTGCAAAAAGACTCTTTCCAAACTGCTCCATGAAAAAGAAGGTTCAACTCTGTGAGTTGAATGCACACATCATAAAGAAGTTTCAAAGAATGCTTCTGTCTAGGTTTTATGTGAAGATATTTCTTTTTCCACCATAGGCCTCAAAGCGCTCCAAATGAACACTTGCAGATTCTACAAAAAGAGTGTTTCATAACTGCTCTAGCAAAGGAAAGGTTCACCTCTGTGAGTTGAACACACACATCACAAAGCAGTTTGTGAGAATGCTTCTGTCCAGTTTTAATGGGAAGATATTCCCGCTTCTAACAAAGGCCTGAAAGAGCTCCAAATATCCACTTGCAGATGCTGCAAAAAGACTCTTTCCAAACTGCTCCATGAAAAGGAATGTTCAACTCTGTGAGTTGAATGCACACATCATAAAGAAGTTTCAAAGAATGCTTCTGTCTAGGTTTTATGTGAAGATATTTCCTTTTCCACCATAGGCCTCAAAGCGCTCCAAATGAACACTTGCAGATTCTACAAAAAGAGTGTTTCAAAGCTGCTCTTTCAAAAGAAGTGTTCAACTCTGTGAGTTGGATTCATACTTCACAAAGGAGTTTCACAGAACGCTTCTGTTTAGTTTTTATGGGAAGATATTCCCGTTTCCAACGAAGGCCTGAAAGGGCTCCAAATATACACTTGCAGATTCTGCAAAAACACAGTTGCAAAACTGCTCTATCAAAAGGAAGGCTTATCTCTCCGAGTTGAATGCACACATCATAAAGAGGTTTCTGAGAATGCTTCTGCCTGGATTATATTTGAAGATATTTCCTTTTCCACCATAGGCCTCAAAGCGCTCCAAACGAACACTTGCAGATTCTACAAAAAGAGTGTTTCAAAACTGCTCTTTGAAAGGAAGTGTTCAACTCTGTGAGTTGGATTCATACTACACAAAGCAGTTTCACAGAACTCTTCTGTTTAGTTTTTAATGGAAGATATTCCCGTTTCCAACGAAGGCCTGAAAGGGCTCCAAATATCCACTTGCAGATTCTGCAAAAACACAGTTTCAAAACTGCTCTATCAAAAGGAAGGCTTATCTCTCTGAGTTGAATGCACACATCATAAAGAGCTTTCTGAGAATGCTTCTGCCTTGTTTATATATGAAGATATTTCTTTTTCCACCATAGGCCTCAAATCGCTCCAAATGAACACTTGCAGATTCTACAAAAAGAGTGTTTCATGACTGCTCTAGCAAAGGAAAGGTTCACCTCTATAAGTTGAACACACACATCACAAAGCAGTTTGTGAGAATGCTTCTGTCCAGTTTTTATGGGAAGATATTCCCGCTTCTAACAAAGGCCTGAAAGAGCTCCAAATATCCACTTGCAGATGCTGCAAAAAGACTCTTTCCAAACTGCTCCATGAAAAGGAAGGTTCAACTCTGTGAGTTGAATGCACACATCATAAAGAAGTTTCAAAGAATGCTTCTGTCTAGGTATTATGTGACGATATTTCCTTTTCCACCATAGGCCTCAAAGCGCTCCAAATGAACACATGTAGATTCTACAAAAAGAGTGTTTCAAAGCTGCTCTTTCAAAAGAAGTGTTCAACTCTGTGAGTTGGATTCATACTTCACAAAGCAGTTTCACAGAACGTTTCTGTTTCGTTTTTATCTGAAGATATTCCCGTTTGCAACGAAGGCCTGAAAGGGCTCCAAGTATCCACTTGCAGATTCTGCCAAAACACAGTTTCAAAACTGCTCTATCAAAAGGAAGGCTTATCTCTCCGAGTTGAATGCACACATCATAAAGAGGTTTCTGAGAATGCTTCTGCCTGGTTTATATGTGAAGATATTTCCTTTTCCACCATAGGCCTCAAAGCGCTCCAAACGAACACTTGCAGATTCTACAAAAAGAGTGTTTCAAAACTGCTCTTTCAAAAGAAGTGTTCAACTCTGTGAGTTGGATTCATACTACACAAAGCAGGTTCACAGAACTCTTCTGTTTAGTTTTTATGGGAAGATATTCCCGTTTCCAACGAAGGCCTGAAAGGGCTCCAAATATCCACTTGCAGATTCTGCAAAAACACAGGTTCAAAACTGCTCTATCAAAAGGAAGGCTTATCTCTCTGAGTTGAATGCACACATCATAAAGGGGTTTCTGAGAATGCTTCTGCCTTGTTTATATATGAAGATATTTCTTTTTCCACCATAGGCCTCAAAGCGCTCCAAATGAACACTTGCAAATTCTACAAAAAGAGTGTTTCATAACTGCTCTAGCAAAGGAAAGGTTCACCTCTGTGAGTTGAACACACACATCACAAAGCAGTTTGTGAGAATGCTTCGGTTTAGTTTTTATGGGAAGATATTCCCGCTTCTAACAAAGGCCTGAAAGAGCTCCAAATATCCACTTGCAGATGCTGCAAAAAGACTCTTTCCAAACTGCTCCATGAAAAAGAAGGTTCAACTCTGTGAGTTGAATGCACACATCATAAAGAAGTTTCAAAGAATGCTTCTGTCTAGGTTTTATGTGAAGATATTTCTTTTTCCACCATAGGCCTCAAAGCGCTCCAAATGAACACTTGCAGATTCTACAAAAAGAGTGTTTCATAACTGCTCTAGCAAAGGAAAGGTTCACCTCTGTGAGTTGAACACACACATCACAAAGCAGTTTGTGAGAATGCTTCTGTCCAGTTTTCATGGGAAGATATTCCCGCTTCTAACAAAGGCCTGAAAGAGCTCCAAATATCCACTTGCAGATGCTGCAAAAAGACTCTTTCCAAACTGCTCCATGAAAAGGAATGTTCAACTCTGTGAGTTGAATGCACACATCATAAAGAAGTTTCAAAGAATGCTTCTGTCTAGGTTTTATGTGAAGATATTTCCTTTTCCACCATAGGCCTCAAAGCGCTCCAAATGAACACTTGCAGATTCTACAAAAAGAGTGTTTCAAAGCTGCTCTTTCAAAAGAAGTGTTCAACTCTGTGAGTTGGATTCATACTTCACAAAGGAGTTTCACAGAACGCTTCTGTTTAGTTTTTATGGGAAGATATTCCCGTTTCCAACGAAGGCCTGAAAGGGCTCCAAATATACACTTGCAGATTCTGCAAAAACACAGTTGCAAAACTGCTCTATCAAAAGGAAGGCTTATCTCTCCGAGTTGAATGCACACATCATAAAGAGGTTTCTGAGAATGCTTCTGCCTGGATTATATTTGAAGATATTTCCTTTTCCACCATAGGCCTCAAAGCGCTCCAAACGAACACTTGCAGATTCTACAAAAAGAGTGTTTCAAAACTGCTCTTTGAAAGGAAGTGTTCAACTCTGTGAGTTGGATTCATACTACACAAAGCAGTTTCACAGAACTCTTCTGTTTAGTTTTTAATGGAAGATATTCCCGTTTCCAACGAAGGCCTGAAAGGGCTCCAAATATCCACTTGCAGATTCTGCAAAAACACAGTTTCAAAACTGCTCTATCAAAAGGAAGGCTTATCTCTCTGAGTTGAATGCACACATCATAAAGAGCTTTCTGAGAATGCTTCTGCCTTGTTTATATATGAAGATATTTCTTTTTCCACCATAGGCCTCAAATCGCTCCAAATGAACACTTGCAGATTCTACAAAAAGAGTGTTTCATAACTGCTCTAGCAAAGGAAAGGTTCACCTCTGTGAGTTGAACACACACATCACAAAGCAGTTTGTGAGAATGCTTCTGTCCAGTTTTTATGGGAAGATATTCCCGCTTCTAACAAAGGCCTGAAAGAGCTCCAAATATCCACTTGCAGATGCTGCAAAAAGACTCTTTCCAAACTGCTCCATGAAAAGGAAGGTTCAACTCTGTGAGTTGAATGCACACATCATAAAGAAGTTTCAAAGAATGCTTCTGTCTAGGTATTATGTGACGATATTTCCTTTTCCACCATAGGCCTCAAAGCGCTCCAAATGAACACATGTAGATTCTACAAAAAGTGTGTTTCAAAGCTGCTCTTTCAAAAGAAGTGTTCAACTCTGTGAGTTGGATTCATACTTCACAAAGCAGTTTCACAGAACGTTTCTGTTTCGTTTTTATCAGAAGATATTCCCGTTTGCAACGAAGGCCTGAATGGGCTCCAAGTATCCACTTGCAGATTCTGCCAAAACACAGTTTCAAAACTGCTCTATCAAAAGGAAGGCTTATCTCTCCGAGTTGAATGCACACATCATAAAGAGGTTTCTGAGAATGCTTCTGCCTGGTTTATATGTGAAGATATTTCCTTTTCCACCATAGGCCTCAAAGCGCTCCAAACGAACACTTGCAGATTCTACAAAAAGAGTGTTTCAAAACTGCTCTTTCAAAAGAAGTGTTCAACTCTGTGAGTTGGATTCATACTACACAAAGCAGGTTCACAGAACTCTTCTGTTTAGTTTTTATGGGAAGATATTCCCGTTTCCAACGAAGGCTTGAAAGGGCTCCAAATATCCACTTGGAGATTCTGCAAAAACACAGGTTCAAAACTGCTCTATCAAAAGGAAGGCTTATCTCTCTGAGTTGAATGCACACATCATAAAGGGGTTTCTGAGAATGCTTCTGCCTTGTTTATATATGAAGATATTTCTTTTTCCACCATAGGCCTCAAAGCGCTCCAAATGAACACTTGCAGATTCTACAAAAAGAGTGTTTCATAACTGCTCTAGCAAAGGAAAGGTTCACCTCTGTGAGTTGAACACACACATCACAAAGCAGTTTGTGAGAATGCTTCGGTTTAGTTTTTATGGGAAGATATTCCCGCTTCTAACAAAGGCCTGAAAGAGCTCCAAATATCCACTTGCAGATGCTGCAAAAAGACTCTTTCCAAACTGCTCCATGAAAAAGAAGGTTCAACTCTGTGAGTTGAATGCACACATCATAAAGAAGTTTCAAAGAATGCTTCTGTCTAGGTTTTATGTGAAGATATTTCTTTTTCCACCATAGGCCTCAAATCGCTCCAAATGAACACTTGCAGATTCTACAAAAAGAGTGTTTCATAACTGCTCTAGCAAAGGAAAGGTTCACCTCTGTGAGTTGAACACACACATCACAAAGCAGTTTGTGAGAATGCTTCTGTCCAGTTTTAATGGGAAGATATTCCCGCTTCTAACAAAGGCCTGAAAGAGCTCCAAATATCCACTTGCAGATGCTGCAAAAAGACTCTTTCCAAACTGCTCCATGAAAAGGAATGTTCAACTCTGTGAGTTGAATGCACACATCGTAAAGAAGTTTCAAAGAATGCTTCTGTCTAGGTTTTATGTGAAGATATTTCCCTTTCCACCATAGGCCTCAAAGCGCTCCAAATGAACACTTGCAGATTCTACAAAAAGAGTGTTTCAAAGCTGCTCTTTCAAAAGAAGTGTTCAACTCTGTGAGTTGGATTCATACTTCACAAAGCAGTTTCACAGAACGTTTCTGTTTCGTTTTTATGGGAAGATATTCCCGTTTGCAACGAAAGCCTGAAAGGGCTCTAAGTATCCACTTGCAGATTCTGCCAAAACACACTTTCAAAACTGCTCTATCAAAAGGAAGGCTTATCTCTCCGAGTTGAATGCACACATCATAAAGAGGTTTCTGAGAATGCTTCTGCCTGGTTTATATGTGAAGATATTTCCTTTTCCACCATAGGCCTCAAAGCGCTCCAAACGAACACTTGCAGATTCTACAAAAAGAGTGTTTCAAAACTGCTCTTTCAAAGGAAGTGTTCAACTCTGTGAGTTGGATTCATACTACACAAAGCAGTTTCACAGAACTCTTCTGTTTAGTTTTTATGGGAAGATATTCCCGTTTCCAACGAAGGCCTGAAAGGGCTCCAAATATCCACTTGCAGATTCTGCAAAAACACAGGTTCAAAACTGCTCTATCAAAAGGAAGGCTTATCTCTCTGAGTTGAATGCACACATCATAAAGGGGTTTCTGAGAATGCTTCTGCCTTGTTTATATATGAAGATATTTCTTTTTCCACCATAGGCCTCAAAGCGCTCCAAATGAACACTTGCAAATTCTACAAAAAGAGTGTTTCATAACTGCTCTAGCAAAGGAAAGGTTCACCTCTGTGAGTTGAACACACACATCACAAAGCAGTTTGTGAGAATGCTTCGGTTTAGTTATTATGGGAAGATATTCCCGCTTCTAACAAAGGCCTGAAAGAGCTCCAAATATCCACTTGCAGATGCTGCAAAAAGACTCTTTCCAAACTGCTCCATGAAAAAGAAGGTTCAACTCTGTGAGTTGAATGCACACATCATAAAGAAGTTTCAAAGAATGCTTCTGTCTAGGTTTTATGTGAAGATATTTCTTTTTCCACCATAGGCCTCAAAGCGCTCCAAATGAACACTTGCAGATTCTACAAAAAGAGTGTTTCATAACTGCTCTAGCAAAGGAAAGGTTCACCTCTGTGAGTTGAACACACACATCACAAAGCAGTTTGTGAGAATGCTTCTGTCCAGTTTTAATGGGAAGATATTCCCGCTTCTAACAAAGGCCTGAAAGAGCTCCAAATATCCACTTGCAGATGCTGCAAAAAGACTCTTTCCAAACTGCTCCATGAAAAGGAATGTTCAACTCTGTGAGTTGAATGCACACATCATAAAGAAGTTTCAAAGAATGCTTCTGTCTAGGTTTTATGTGAAGATATTTCCTTTTCCACCATAGGCCTCAAAGCGCTCCAAATGAACACTTGCAGATTCTACAAAAAGAGTGTTTCAAAGCTGCTCTTTCAAAAGAAGTGTTCAACTCTGTGAGTTGGATTCATACTTCACAAAGGAGTTTCACAGAACGCTTCTGTTTAGTTTTTATGGGAAGATATTCCCGTTTCCAACGAAGGCCTGAAAGGGCTCCAAATATACACTTGCAGATTCTGCAAAAACACAGTTGCAAAACTGCTCTATCAAAAGGAAGGCTTATCTCTCCGAGTTGAATGCACACATCATAAAGTGGTTTCTGAGAATGCTTCTGCCTGGATTATATGTGAAGATATTTCCTTTTCCACCATAGGCCTCAAAGCGCTCCAAACGAACACTTGCAGATTCTACAAAAAGAGTGTTTCAAAACTGCTCTTTGAAAGGAAGTGTTCAACTCTGTGAGTTGGATTCATACTACACAAAGCAGTTTCACAGAACTCTTCTGTTTAGTTTTTAATGGAAGATATTCCCGTTTCCAACGAAGGCCTGAAAGGGCTCCAAATATCCACTTGCAGATTCTACAAAAACACAGTTGCAAAACTGCTCTATCAAAAGGAAGGCTTATCTCTCTGAGTTGAATGCACACATCATAAAGAGCTTTCTGAGAATGCTTCTGCCTTGTTTATATATGAAGATATTTCTTTTTCCACCATAGGCCTCAAATCGCTCCAAATGAACACTTGCAGATTCTACAAAAAGAGTGTTTCATAACTGCTCTAGCAAAGGAAAGGTTCACCTCTGTGAGTTGAACACACACATCACAAAGCAGTTTGTGAGAATGCTTCGGTTTAGTTTTTATGGGAAGATATTCCCGCTTCTAACAAAGGCCTGAAAGAGCTCCAAATATCCACTTGCAGATGCTGCAAAAAGACTCTTTCCAAACTGCTCCATGAAAAAGAAGGTTCAACTCTGTGAGTTGAATGCACACATCATAAAGAAGTTTCAAAGAATGCTTCTGTCTAGGTTTTATGTGAAGATATTTCTTTTTCCACCATAGGCCTCAAATCGCTGGAAATGAACACTTGCAGATTCTACAAAAAGAGTGTTTCATAACTGTTCTAGCAAAGGAAAGGTTCACCTCTGTGAGTTGAACACACACATCACAAAGCAGTTTGTGAGAATGCTTCTGTCCAGTTTTAATGGGAAGATATTCCCGCTTCTAACAAAGGCCTGAAAGAGCTCCAAATATCCACTTGCAGATGCTGCAAAAAGACTCTTTCCAAACTGCTCCATGAAAAGGAATGTTCAACTCTGTGAGTTGAATGCACACATAGTAAAGAAGTTTCAAAGAATGCTTCTGTCTAGGTTTTATGTGAAGATATTTCCCTTTCCACCGTAGGCCTCAAAGCGCTCCAAATGAACACTTGCAGATTCTACAAAAAGAGTGTTTCAAAGCTGCTCTTTCAAAAGAAGTGTTCAACTCTGTGAGTTGGATTCATACTTCACAAAGCAGTTTCACAGAACGTTTCTGTTTCGTTTTTATGGGAAGATATTCCCGTTGGCAACGAAAGCCTGAAAGGGCTGTAAGTATCCACTTGCAGATTCTGCCAAAACACACTTTCAAAACTGCTCTATCAAAAGGAAGGCTTATCTCTCCGAGTTGAATGCACACATCATAAAGAGGTTTCTGAGAATGCTTCTGCCTGGTTTATATGTGAAGATATTTCCTTTTCCACCATAGGCCTCAAAGCGCTCCAAACGAACACTTGCAGATTCTACAAAAAGAGTGTTTCAAAACTGCTCTTTCAAAGGAAGTGTTCAACTCTGTGAGTTGGATTCATACTACACAAAGCAGTTTCACAGAACTCTTCTGTTTAGTTTTTATGGGAAGATATTCCCGTTTCCAACGAAGGCCTGAAAGGGCTCCAAATATCCACTTGCAGATTCTGCAAAAACACAGGTTCAAAACTGCTCTATCAAAAGGAAGGCTTATCTCTCTGAGTTGAATGCACACATCATAAAGGGGTTTCTGAGAATGCTTCTGCCTTGTTTATATATGAAGATATTTCTTTTTCCACCATAGGCCTCAAAGCGCTCCAAATGAACACTTGCAAATTCTACAAAAAGAGTGTTTCATAACTGCTCTAGCAAAGGAAAGGTTCACCTCTGTGAGTTGAACACACACATCACAAAGCAGTTTGTGAGAATGCTTCGGTTTAGTTTTTATGGGAAGATATTCCCGCTTCTAACAAAGGCCTGAAAGAGCTCCAAATATCCACTTGCAGATGCTGCAAAAAGACTCTTTCCAAACTGCTCCATGAAAAAGAAGGTTCAACTCTGTGAGTTGAATGCACACATCATAAAGAAGTTTCAAAGAATGCTTCTGTCTAGGTTTTATGTGAAGATATTTCTTTTTCCACCATAGGCCTCAAAGCGCTCCAAATGAACACTTGCAGATTCTACAAAAAGAGTGTTTCATAACTGCTCTAGCAAAGGAAAGGTTCACCTCTGTGAGTTGAACACACACATCACAAAGCAGTTTGTGAGAATGCTTCTGTCCAGTTTTAATGGGAAGATATTCCCGCTTCTAACAAAGGCCTGAAAGAGCTCCAAATATCCACTTGCAGATGCTGCAAAAAGACTCTTTCCAAACTGCTCCATGAAAAGGAATGTTCAACTCTGTGAGTTGAATGCACACATCATAAAGAAGTTTCAAAGAATGCTTCTGTCTAGGTTTTATGTGAAGATATTTCCTTTTCCACCATAGGCCTCAAAGCGCTCCAAATGAACACTTGCAGATTCTACAAAAAGAGTGTTTCAAAGCTGCTCTTTCAAAAGAAGTGTTCAACTCTGTGAGTTGGATTCATACTTCACAAAGGAGTTTCACAGAACGCTTCTGTTTAGTTTTTATGGGAAGATATTCCCGTTTCCAACGAAGGCCTGAAAGGGCTCCAAATATACACTTGCAGATTCTGCAAAAACACAGTTGCAAAACTGCTCTATCAAAAGGAAGGCTTATCTCTCCGAGTTGAATGCACACATCATAAAGAGGTTTCTGAGAATGCTTCTGCCTGGATTATATGTGAAGATATTTCCTTTTCCACCATAGGCCTCAAAGCGCTCCAAACGAACACTTGCAGATTCTACAAAAAGAGTGTTTCAAAACTGCTCTTTGAAAGGAAGTGTTCAACTCTGTGAGTTGGATTCATACTACACAAAGCAGTTTCACAGAACTCTTCTGTTTAGTTTTTAATGGAAGATATTCCCGTTTCCAACGAAGGCCTGAAAGGGCTCCAAATATCCACTTGCAGATTCTGCAAAAACACAGTTTCAAAACTGCTCTATCAAAAGGAAGGCTTATCTCTCTGAGTTGAATGCACACATCATAAAGAGCTTTCTGAGAATGCTTCTGCCTTGTTTATATATGAAGATATTTCTTTTTCCACCATAGGCCTCAAATCGCTCCAAATGAACACTTGCAGATTCTACAAAAAGAGTGTTTCATAACTGCTCTAGCAAAGGAAAGGTTCACCTCTGTGAGTTGAACACACACATCACAAAGCAGTTTGTGAGAATGCTTCGGTTTAGTTTTTATGGGAAGATATTCCCGCTTCTAACAAAGGCATGAAAGAGCTCCAAATATCCACTTGCAGATGCTGCAAAAAGACTCTTTCCAAACTGCTCCATGAAAAAGAAGGTTCAACTCTGTGAGTTGAATGCACACATCATAAAGAAGTTTCAAAGAATGCTTCTGTCTAGGTTTTATGTGAAGATATTTCTTTTTCCACCATAGGCCTCAAATCGCTCCAAATGAACACTTGCAGATTCTACAAAAAGAGTGTTTCATAACTGTTCTAGCAAAGGAAAGGTTCACCTCTGTGAGTTGAACACACACATCACAAAGCAGTTTGTGAGAATGCTTCTGTCCAGTTTTAATGGGAAGATATTCCCGCTTCTAACAAAGGCCTGAAAGAGCTCCAAATATCCACTTGCAGATGCTGCAAAAAGACTCTTTCCAAACTGCTCCATGAAAAGGAATGTTCAACTCTGTGAGTTGAATGCACACATAGTAAAGAAGTTTCAAAGAATGCTTCTGTCTAGGTTTTATGTGAAGATATTTCCCTTTCCACCATAGGCCTCAAAGCGCTCCAAATGAACACTTGCAGATTCTACAAAAAGAGTGTTTCAAAGCTGCTCTTTCAAAAGAAGTGTTCAACTCTGTGAGTTGGATTCATACTTCACAAAGCAGTTTCACAGAACGTTTCTGTTTCGTTTTTATGGGAAGATATTCCCGTTGGCAACGAAAGCCTGAAAGGGCTGTAAGTATCCACTTGCAGATTCTGCCAAAACACACTTTCAAAACTGCTCTATCAAAAGGAAGGCTTATCTCTCCGAGTTGAATGCACACATCATAAAGAGGTTTCTGAGAATGCTTCTGCCTGGTTTATATGTGAAGATATTTCCTTTTCCACCATAGGCCTCAAAGCGCTCCAAACGAACACTTGCAGATTCTACAAAAAGAGTGTTTCAAAACTGCTCTTTCAAAGGAAGTGTTCAACTCTGTGAGTTGGATTCATACTACACAAAGCAGTTTCACAGAACTCTTCTGTTTAGTTTTTATGGGAAGATATTCCCGTTTCCAACGAAGGCCTGAAAGGGCTCCAAATATCCACTTGCAGATTCTGCAAAAACACAGGTTCAAAACTGCTCTATCAAAAGGAAGGCTTATCTCTCTGAGTTGAATGCACACATCATAAAGGGGTTTCTGAGAATGCTTCTGCCTTGTTTATATATGAAGATATTTCTTTTTCCACCATAGGCCTCAAAGCGCTCCAAATGAACACTTGCAAATTCTACAAAAAGAGTGTTTCATAACTGCTCTAGCAAAGGAAAGGTTCACCTCTGTGAGTTGAACACACACATCACAAAGCAGTTTGTGAGAATGCTTCGGTTTAGTTTTTATGGGAAGATATTCCCGCTTCTAACAAAGGCCTGAAAGAGCTCCAAATATCCACTTGCAGATGCTGCAAAAAGACTCTTTCCAAACTGCTCCATGAAAAAGAAGGTTCAACTCTGTGAGTTGAATGCACACATCATAAAGAAGTTTCAAAGAATGCTTCTGTCTAGGTTTTATGTGAAGATATTTCTTTTTCCACCATAGGCCTCAAAGCGCTCCAAATGAACACTTGCAGATTCTACAAAAAGAGTGTTTCATAACTGCTCTAGCAAAGGAAAGGTTCACCTCTGTGAGTTGAACACACACATCACAAAGCAGTTTGTGAGAATGCTTCTGTCCAGTTTTAATGGGAAGATATTCCCGCTTCTAACAAAGGCCTGAAAGAGCTCCAAATATCCACTTGCAGATGCTGCAAAAAGACTCTTTCCAAACTGCTCCATGAAAAGGAATGTTCAACTCTGTGAGTTGAATGCACACATCATAAAGAAGTTTCAAAGAATGCTTCTGTCTAGGTTTTATGTGAAGATATTTCCTTTTCCACCATAGGCCTCAAAGCGCTCCAAATGAACACTTGCAGATTCTACAAAAAGAGTGTTTCAAAGCTGCTCTTTCAAAAGAAGTGTTCAACTCTGTGAGTTGGATTCATACTTCACAAAGGAGTTTCACAGAACGCTTCTGTTTAGTTTTTATGGGAAGATATTCCCGTTTCCAACGAAGGCCTGAAAGGGCTCCAAATATACACTTGCAGATTCTGCAAAAACACAGTTGCAAAACTGCTCTATCAAAAGGAAGGCTTATCTCTCCGAGTTGAATGCACACATCATAAAGAGGTTTCTGAGAATGCTTCTGCCTGGATTATATGTGAAGATATTTCCTTTTCCACCATAGGCCTCAAAGCGCTCCAAACGAACACTTGCAGATTCTACAAAAAGAGTGTTTCAAAACTGCTCTTTGAAAGGAAGTGTTCAACTCTGTGAGTTGGATTCATACTACACAAAGCAGTTTCACAGAACTCTTCTGTTTAGTTTTTAATGGAAGATATTCCCGTTTCCAACGAAGGCCTGAAAGGGCTCCAAATATCCACTTGCAGATTCTGCAAAAACACAGTTTCAAAACTGCTCTATCAAAAGGAAGGCTTATCTCTCTGAGTTGAATGCACACATCATAAAGAGCTTTCTGAGAATGCTTCTGCCTTGTTTATATATGAAGATATTTCTTTTTCCACCATAGGCCTCAAATCGCTCCAAATGAAGACTTGCAGATTCTACAAAAAGAGTGTTTCATAACTGCTCTAGCAAAGGAAAGGTTCACCTCTGTGAGTTGAACACACACATCACAAAGCAGTTTGTGAGAATGCTTCTGTCCAGTTTTTATGGGAAGATATTCCCGCTTCTAACAAAGGCCTGAAAGAGCTCCAAATATCCACTTGCAGATGCTGCAAAAAGACTCTTTCCAAACTGCTCCATGAAAAGGAAGGTTCAACTCTGTGAGTTGAATGCACACATCATAAAGAAGTTTCAAAGAATGCTTCTGTCTATGTATTATGTGACGATATTTCCTTTTCCACCATAGGCCTCAAAGCGCTCCAAATGAACACATGTAGATTCTACAAAAAGAGTGTTTCAAAGCTGCTCTTTCAAAAGAAGTGTTCAACTCTGTGAGTTGGATTCATACTTCACAAAGCAGTTTCACAGAACGTTTCTGTTTCGTTTTTATCAGAAGATATTCCCGTTTGCAACGAAGGCCTGAAAGGGCTCCAAGTATCCACTTGCAGATTCTGCCAAAACACAGTTTCAAAACTGCTCTATCAAAAGGAAGGCTTATCTCTCCGAGTTGAATGCACACATCATAAAGAGGTTTCTGAGAATGCTTCTGCCTGGTTTATATGTGAAGATATTTCCTTTTCCACCATAGGCCTCAAAGCGCTCCAAACGAACACTTGCAGATTCTACAAAAAGAGTGTTTCAAAACTGCTCTTTCAAAAGAAGTGTTCAACTCTGTGAGTTGGATTCATACTACACAAAGCAGGTTCACAGAACTCTTCTGTTTAGTTTTTATGGGAAGATATTCCCGTTTCCAACGAAGGCCTGAAAGGGCTCCAAATATCCACTTGCAGATTCTGCAAAAACACAGGTTCAAAACTGCTCTATCAAAAGGAAGGCTTATCTCTCTGAGTTGAATGCACACATCATAAAGGGGTTTCTGAGAATGCTTCTGCCTTGTTTATATATGAAGATATTTCTTTTTCCACCATAGGCCTGAAAGCGCTCCAAATGAACACTTGCAGATTCTACAAAAAGAGTGTTTCATAACTGCTCTAGCAAAGGAAAGGTTCACCTCTGTGAGTTGAACACACACATCACAAAGCAGTTTGTGAGAATGCTTCGGTTTAGTTTTTATGGGAAGATATTCCCGCTTCTAACAAAGGCCTGAAAGAGCTCCAAATATCCACTTGCAGATGCTGCAAAAAGACTCTTTCCAAACTGCTCCATGAAAAAGAAGGTTCAACTCTGTGAGTTGAATGCACACATCATAAAGAAGTTTCAAAGAATGCTTCTGTCTAGGTTTTATGTGAAGATATTTCTTTTTCCACCATAGGCCTCAAATCGCTCCAAATGAACACTTGCAGATTCTACAAAAAGAGTGTTTCATAACTGCTCTAGCAAAGGAAAGGTTCACCTCTGTGAGTTGAACACACACATCACAAAGCAGTTTGTGAGAATGCTTCTGTCCAGTTTTAATGGGAAGATATTCCCGCTTCTAACAAAGGCCTGAAAGAGCTCCAAATATCCACTTGCAGATGCTGCAAAAAGACTCTTTCCAAACTGCTCCATGAAAAGGAATGTTGAACTCTGTGAGTTGAATGCACACATCGTAAAGAAGTTTCAAAGAATGCTTCTGTCTAGGTTTTATGTGAAGATATTTCCCTTTCCACCATAGGACTCAAAGCGCTCCAAATGAACACTTGCAGATTCTACAAAAAGAGTGTTTCAAAGCTGCTCTTTCAAAAGAAGTGTTCAACTCTGTGAGTTGGATTCATACTTCACAAAGCAGTTTCACAGAACTTTTCTGTTTCGTTTTTATGGGAAGATATTCCCGTTTGCAACGAAAGCCTGAAAGGGCTCTAAGTATCCACTTGCAGATTCTGCCAAAACACACTTTCAAAACTGCTCTATCAAAAGGAAGGCTTATCTCTCCGAGTTGAATGCACACATCATAAAGAGGTTTCTGAGAATGCTTCTGCCTGGTTTATATGTGAAGATATTTCCTTTTCCACCATAGGCCTCAAAGCGCTCCAAACGAACACTTGCAGATTCTACAAAAAGAGTGTTTCAAAACTGCTCTTTCAAAGGAAGTGTTCAACTCTGTGAGTTGGATTCATACTACACAAAGCAGTTTCACAGAACTCTTCTGTTTAGTTTTTATGGGAAGATATTCCCGTTTCCAACGAAGGCCTGAAAGGGCTCCAAATATCCACTTGCAGATTCTGCAAAAACACAGGTTCAAAACTGCTCTATCAAAAGGAAGGCTTATCTCTCTGAGTTGAATGCACACATCATAAAGGGGTTTCTGAGAATGCTTCTGCCTTGTTTATATATGAAGATATTTCTTTTTCCATCATAGGCCTCAAAGCGCTCCAAATGAACACTTGCAAATTCTACAAAAAGAGTGTTTCATAACTGCTCTAGCAAAGGAAAGGTTCACCTCTGTGAGTTGAACACACACATCACAAAGCAGTTTGTGAGAATGCTTCGGTTTAGTTTTTATGGGAAGATATTCCCGCTTCTAACAAAGGCCTGAAAGAGCTCCAAATATCCACTTGCAGATGCTGCAAAAAGACTCTTTCCAAACTGCTCCATGAAAAAGAAGGTTCAACTCTGTGAGTTGAATGCACACATCATAAAGAAGTTTCAAAGAATGCTTCTGTCTAGGTTTTATGTGAAGATATTTCTTTTTCCACCATAGGCCTCAAAGCGCTCCAAATGAACACTTGCAGATTCTACAAAAAGAGTGTTTCATAACTGCTCTAGCAAAGGAAAGGTTCACCTCTGTGAGTTGAACACACACATCACAAAGCAGTTTGTGAGAATGCTTCTGTCCAGTTTTAATGGGAAGATATTCCCGCTTCTAACAAAGGCCTGAAAGAGCTCCAAATATCCACTTGCAGATGCTGCAAAAAGACTCTTTCCAAACTGCTCCATGAAAAGGAATGTTCAACTCTGTGAGTTGAATGCACACATCATAAAGAAGTTTCAAAGAATGCTTCTGTCTAGGTTTTATGTGAAGATATTTCCTTTTCCACCATAGGCCTCAAAGCGCTCCAAATGAACACTTGCAGATTCTACAAAAAGAGTGTTTCAAAGCTGCTCTTTCAAAAGAAGTGTTCAACTCTGTGAGTTGGATTCATACTTCACAAAGGAGTTTCACAGAACGCTTCTGTTTAGTTTTTATGGGAAGATATTCCCGTTTCCAACGAAGGCCTGAAAGGGCTGCAAATATACACTTGCAGATTCTGCAAAAACACAGTTGCAAAACTGCTCTATCAAAAGGAAGGCTTATCTCTCCGAGTTGAATGCACACATCATAAAGAGGTTTCTGAGAATGCTTCTGCCTGGATTATATTTGAAGTTATTTCCTTTTCCACCATAGGCCTCAAAGCGCTCCAAACGAACACTTGCAGATTCTACAAAAAGAGTGTTTCAAAACTGCTCTTTGAAAGGAAGTGTTCAACTCTGTGAGTTGGATTCATACTACACAAAGCAGTTTCACAGAACTCTTCTGTTTAGTTTTTAATGGAAGATATTCCCGTTTCCAACGAAGGCCTGAAAGGGCTCCAAATATCCACTTGCAGATTCTGCAAAAACACAGTTTCAAAACTGCTCTATCAAAAGGAAGGCTTATCTCTCTGAGTTGAATGCACACATCATAAAGAGCTTTCTCAGAATGCTTCTGCCTTGTTTATATATGAAGATATTTCTTTTTCCACCATAGGCCTCAAATCGCTCCAAATGAACACTTGCAGATTCTACAAAAAGAGTGTTTCATAACTGCTCTAGCAAAGGAAAGGTTCACTTCTGTGAGTTGAACACACACATCACAAAGCAGTTTGTGAGAATGCTTCTGTCCAGTTTTTATGGGAAGATATTCCCGCTTCTAACAAAGGCCTGAAAGAGCTCCAAATATCCACTTGCAGATGCTGCAAAAAGACTCTTTCCAAACTGCTCCATGAAAAGGAAAGTTCAACTCTGTGAGTTGGATTCATACTTCACAAAGCAGTTTCATAGAACGTTTCTGTTTCGTTTTTATCAGAAGATATTCCCGTTTGCAACGAAGGCCTGAAAGGGCTCTAAGTATCCACTTGCAGATTCTGCCAAAACACAGTTTCAAAACTGTTCTATCAAAAGGAAGGCTTATCTCTCCGAGTTGAATGCACACATCATAAAGAGGTTTCTGAGAATGCTTCTGCCTGGTTTATATGTGAAGATATTTCCTTTTCCACCATAGGCCTCAAAGCGCTCCAAACGAACACTTGCAGATTCTACAAAATGAGTGTTTCAAAACTGCTCTTTCAAAGGAAGTGTTCAACTCTGTGAGTTGGATTCATACTACACAAAGCAGGTTCACAGAACTCTTCTGTTTAGTTTTTATGGGAAGATATTCCCGTTTCCAACGAAGGCCTGAAAGGGCTCCAAATATCCACTTGCAGATTCTGAAAAAACACAGGTTCAAAACTGCTCTATCAAAAGGAAGGCTTATCTCTCTGAGTTGAATGCACACATCATAAAGGGGTTTCTGAGAATGCTTCTGCCTTGTTTATATATGAAGATATTTCTTTTTCCACCATAGGCCTCAAAGCGCTCCAAATGAACACTTGCAAATTCTACAAAAAGAGTGTTTCATAACTGCTCTAGCAAAGGAAAGGTTCACCTCTGTGAGTTGAACACACACATCACAAAGCAGTTTGTGAGAATGCTTCGGTTTAGTTTTTATGGGAAGATATTCCCGCTTCTAACAAAGGCCTGAAAGAGCTCCAAATATCCACTTGCAGATGCTGCAAAAAGACTCTTTCCAAACTGCTCCATGAAAAAGAAGGTTCAACTCTGTGAGTTGAATGCACACATCATAAAGAAGTTTCAAAGAATGCTTCTGTCTAGGTTTTATGTGAAGATATTACTTTTTCCACCATAGGCCTCAAAGCGCTCCAAATGAACACTTGCAGATTCTACAAAAAGAGTGTTTCATAACTGCTCTAGCAAAGGAAAGGTTCACCTCTGTGAGTTGAACACACACATCACAAAGCAGTTTGTGAGAATGCTTCTGTCCAGTTTTAATGGGAAGATATTCCCGCTTCTAACAAAGGCCTGAAAGAGCTCCAAATATCCACTTGCAGATGCTGCGAAAAGACTGTTTCCAAACTGCTCCATGAAAAGGAATGTTCAACTCTGTGAGTTGAATGCACACATCATAAAGAAGTTTCAAAGAATGCTTCTGTCTAGGTTTTATGTGAAGATATTTCCTTTTCCACCATAGGCCTCAAAGCGCTCCAAATGAACACTTGCAGATTCTACAAAAAGAGTGTTTCAAAGCTGCTCTTTCAAAAGAAGTGTTCAACTCTGTGAGTTGGATTCATACTTCACAAAGGAGTTTCACAGAACGCTTCTGTTTAGTTTTTATGGGAAGATATTCCCGTTTCCAACGAAGGCCTGAAAGGGCTCCAAATATACACTTGCAGATTCTGCAAAAACACAGTTGCAAAACTGCTCTATCAAAAGGAAGGCTTATCTCTCCGAGTTGAATGCACACATCATAAAGAGGTTTCTGAGAATGCTTCTGCCTGGATTATATTTGAAGATATTTCCTTTTCCACCATAGGCCTCAAAGCGCTCCAAACGAACACTTGCAGATTCTACAAAAAGAGTGTTTCAAAACTGCTCTTTGAAAGGAAGTGTTCAACTCTGTGAGTTGGATTCATACTACACAAAGCAGTTTCACAGAACTCTTCTGTTTAGTTTTTAATGGAAGATATTCCCGTTTCCAACGAAGGCCTGAAAGGGCTCCAAATATCCACTTGCAGATTCTGCAAAAACACAGTTTCAAAACTGCTCTATCAAAAGGAAGGCTTATCTCTCTGAGTTGAATGCACACATCATAAAGAGCTTTCTGAGAATGCTTCTGCCTTGTTTATATATGAAGATATTTCTTTTTCCACCATAGGCCTCAAATCGCTCCAAATGAACACTTGCAGATTCTACAAAAAGAGTGTTTCATGACTGCTCTAGCAAAGGAAAGGTTCACCTCTGTAAGTTGAACACACACATCAGAAAGCAGTTTGTGAGAATGCTTCTGTCCAGTTTTTATGGGAAGATATTCCCGCTTCTAACAAAGGCCTGAAAGAGCTCCAAATATCCACTTGCAGATGCTGCAAAAAGACTCTTTCCAAACTGCTCCATGAAAAGGAAGGTTCAACTCTGTGAGTTGAATGCACACATCATAAAGAAGTTTCAAAGAATGCTTCTGTCTAGGTATTATGTGACGATATTTCCTTTTCCACCATAGGCCTCAAAGCGCTCCAAATGAACACATGTAGATTCTACAAAAAGAGTGTTTCAAAGCTGCTCTTTCAAAAGAAGTGTTCAACTCTGTGAGTTGGATTCATACTTCACAAAGCAGTTTCACAGAACGTTTCTGTTTCGTTTTTATCTGAAGATATTCCCGTTTGCAACGAAGGCCTGAAAGGGCTCCAAGTATCCACTTGCAGATTCTGCCAAAACACACTTTCAAAACTGCTCTATCAAAAGGAAGGCTTATCTCTCCGAGTTGAATGCACACATCATAAAGAGGTTTCTGAGAATGCTTCTGCCTGGTTTATATGTGAAGATATTTCCTTTTCCACCATAGGCCTCAAAGCGCTCCAAACGAACACTTGCAGATTCTACAAAAAGAGTGTTTCAAAACTGCTCTTTCAAAAGAAGTGTTCAACTCTGTGAGTTGGATTCATACTACACAAAGCAGGTTCACAGAACTCTTCTGTTTAGTTTTTATGGGAAGATATTCCCGTTTCCAACGAAGGCCTGAAAGGGCTCCAAATATCCACTTGCAGATTCTGCAAAAACACAGGTTCAAAACTGCTCTATCAAAAGGAAGGCTTATCTCTCTGAGTTGAATGCACACATCATAAAGGGGTTTCTGAGAATGCTTCTGCCTTGTTTATATATGAAGATATTACTTTTTCCACCATAGGCCTCAAAGCGCTCCAAATGAACACTTGCAAATTCTACAAAAAGAGTGTTTCATAACTGCTCTAGCAAAGGAAAGGTTCACCTCTGTGAGTTGAACACACACATCACAAAGCAGTTTGTGAGAATGCTTCGGTTTAGTTTTTATGGGAAGATATTCCCGCTTCTAACAAAGGCCTGAAAGAGCTCCAAATATCCACTTGCAGATGCTGCAAAAAGACTCTTTCCAAACTGCTCCATGAAAAAGAAGGTTCAACTCTGTGAGTTGAATGCACACATCATAAAGAAATTTCAAAGAATGCTTCTGTCTAGGTTTTATGTGAAGATATTTCTTTTTCCACCATAGGCCTCAAAGCGCTCCAAATGAACACTTGCAGATTCTACAAAAAGAGTGTTTCATAACTGCTCTAGCAAAGGAAAGGTTCACCTCTGTGAGTTGAACACACACATCACAAAGCAGTTTGTGAGAATGCTTCTGTCCAGTTTTAATGGGAAGATATTCCCGCTTCTAACAAAGGCCTGAAAGAGCTCCAAATATCCACTTGCAGATGCTGCAAAAAGACTCTTTCCAAACTGCTCCATGAAAAGGAATGTTCAACTCTGTGAGTTGAATGCACACATCATAAAGAAGTTTCAAAGAATGCTTCTGTCTAGGTTTTATGTGAAGATATTTCCTTTTCCACCATAGGCCTCAAAGCGCTCCAAATGAACACTTGCAGATTCTACAAAAAGAGTGTTTCAAAGCTGCTCTTTCAAAAGAAGTGTTCAACTCTGTGAGTTGGATTCATACTTCACAAAGGAGTTTCACAGAACGCTTCTGTTTAGTTTTTATGGGAAGATATTCCCGTTTCCAACGAAGGCCTGAAAGGGCTCCAAATATACACTTGCAGATTCTGCAAAAACACAGTTGCAAAACTGCTCTATCAAAAGGAAGGCTTATCTCTCCGAGTTGAATGCACACATCATAAAGAGGTTTCTGAGAATGCTTCTGCCTGGATTATATTTGAAGATATTTCCTTTTCCACCATAGGCCTCAAAGCGCTCCAAACGAACACTTGCAGATTCTACAAAAAGAGTGTTTCAAAACTGCTCTTTGAAAGGAAGTGTTCAACTCTGTGAGTTGGATTCATACTACACAAAGCAGTTTCACAGAACTCTTCTGTTTAGTTTTTAATGGAAGATATTCCCGTTTCCAACGAAGGCCTGAAAGGGCTCCAAATATCCACTTGCAGATTCTGCAAAAACACAGTTTCAAAACTGCTCTATCAAAAGGAAGGCTTATCTCTCTGAGTTGAATGCACACATCATAAAGAGCTTTCTGAGAATGCTTCTGCCTTGTTTATATATGAAGATATTTCTTTTTCCACCATAGGCCTCAAATCGCTCCAAATGAACACTTGCAGATTCTACAAAAAGAGTGTTTCATAACTGCTCTAGCAAAGGAAAGGTTCACCTCTGTGAGTTGAACACACACATCACAAAGCAGTTTGTGAGAATGCTTCTGTCCAGTTTTTATGGGAAGATATTCCCGCTTCTAACAAAGGCCTGAAAGAGCTCCAAATATCCACTTGCAGATGCTGCAAAAAGACTCTTTCCAAACTGCTCCATGAAAAGGAAAGTTCAACTCTGTGAGTTGAATGCACACATCATAAAGAAGTTTCAAAGAATGCTTCTGTCTAGGTATTATGTGACGATATTTCCTTTTCCACCATAGGCCTCAAAGCGCTCCAAATGAACACATGTAGATTCTACAAAAAGAGTGTTTAAAAGCTGCGCTTTCAAAAGAAGTGTTCAACTCTGTGAGTTGGATTCATACTTCACAAAGCAGTTTCACAGAACGTTTCTGTTTCGTTTTTATCGGAAGATATTCCCGTTTGCAAAGAAGGCCTGAAAGGGCTCTAAGTATCCACTTGCAGATTCTGCCAAAACACAGTTGCAAAACTGCTCTATCAAAAGGAAGGCTTATCTCTCCGAGTTGAATGCACACATCATAAAGAGGTTTCTGAGAATGCTTCTGCCTGGATTATATGTGAAGATATTTCCTTTTCCATCATAGGCCTCAAAGCGCTCCAAACGAACACTTGCAGATTCTACAAAAAGAGTGTTTCAAAACTGCTCTTTGAAAGGAAGTGTTCAACTCTGTGAGTTGGATTCATACTACACAAAGCAGTTTCACAGAACTCTTCTGTTTAGTTTTTAATGGAAGATATTCCCGTTTCCAACGAAGGCCTGAAAGGGCTCCAAATATCCACTTGCAGATTCTGCAAAAACACAGTTTCAAAACTGCTCTATCAAAAGGAAGGCTTATCTCTCTGAGTTGAATGCACACATCATAAAGAGCTTTCTGAGAATGCTTCTGCCTTGTTTATATATGAAGATATTTCTTTTTCCACCATAGGCCTCAAATCGCTCCAAATGAACACTTGCAGATTCTACAAAAAGAGTGTTTCATAACTGCTCTAGCAAAGGAAAGGTTCACCTCTGTGAGTTGAACACACACATCACAAAGCAGTTTGTGAGAATGCTTCTGTCCAGTTTTTATGGGAAGATATTCCCGCTTCTAACAAAGGCCTGAAAGAGCTCCAAATATCCACTTGCAGATGCTGCAAAAAGACTCTTTCCAAACTGCTCCATGAAAAGGAAAGTTCAACTCTGTGAGTTGAATGCACACATCATAAAGAAGTTTCAAAGAATGCTTCTGTCTAGGTATTATGTGACGATATTTCCTTTTCCACCATAGGCCTCAAAGCGCTCCAAATGAACACATGTAGATTCTACAAAAAGAGTGTTTAAAAGCTGCGCTTTCAAAAGAAGTGTTCAACTCTGTGAGTTGGATTCATACTTCACAAAGCAGTTTCACAGAACGTTTCTGTTTCGTTTTTATCGGAAGATATTCCCGTTTGCAACGAAGGCCTGAAAGGGCTCTAAGTATCCACTTGCAGATTCTGCCAAAACACAGTTTCAAAACTGCTCTATCAAAAGGAAGGCTTATCTCTCCGAGTTGAATGCACACATCATAAAGAGGTTTCTGAGAATGCTTCTGCCTGGTTTATATGTGAAGATATTTCCTTTTCCACCATAGGCCTCAAAGCGCTCCAAACGAACACTTGCAGATTCTACAAAAAGAGTGTTTCAAAACTGCTCTTTCAAAAGAAGTGTTCAACTCTGTGAGTTGGATTCATACTACACAAAGCAGTTTCACAGAACTCTTCTGTTTAGTTTTTATGGGAAGATATTCCCGTTTCCAACGAAGGCCTGAAAGGGCTCCAAATATCCACTTGCAGATTCTGCAAAAACACAGTTTCAAAACTGCTCTATCAAAAGGAAGGCTTATCTCTCTGAGTTGAATGCACACATCATAAAGAGCTTTCTGAGAATGCTTCTGCCTTGTTTATATATGAAGATATTTCTTTTTCCACCATAGGCCTCAAATCGCTCCAAATGAACACTTGCAGATTCTACAAAAAGAGTGTTTCATAACTGCTCTAGCAAAGGAAAGGTTCACCTCTGTGAGTTGAACACACACATCACAAAGCAGTTTGTGAGAATGCTTCTGTCCAGTTTTTATGGGAAGATATTCCCGCTTCTAACAAAGGCCTGAAAGAGCTCCAAATATCCACTTGCAGATGCTGCAAAAAGACTCTTTCCAAACTGCTCCATGAAAAGGAAGTTTCAACTCTGTGAGTTGAATGCACACATCATAAAGAAGTTTCAAAGAATGCTTCTGTCTAGGTATTATGTGACGATATTTCCTTTTCCACCATAGGCCTCAAAGCGCTCCAAATGAACACATGTAGATTCTACAAAAAGAGTGTTTCAAAGCTGCTCTTTCAAAAGAAGTGTTCAACTCTGTGAGTTGGATTCATACTTCACAAAGCAGTTTCATAGAACGTTTCTGTTTCGTTTTTATCAGAAGATATTCCCGTTTGCAACGAAGGCCTGAAAGGGCTCCAAGTATCCACTTGCAGATTCTGCCAAAACACAGTTTCAAAACTGCTCTATCAAAAGGAAGGCTTATCTCTCCGAGTTGAATGCACACATCATAAAGAGGTTTCTGAGAATGCTTCTGCCTGGTTTATATGTGAAGATATTTCCTTTTCCACCATAGGCCTCAAAGCGCTCCAAACGAACACTTGCAGATTCTACAAAAAGAGTGTTTCAAAACTGCTCTTTCAAAAGAAGTGTTCAACTCTGTGAGTTGGATTCATACTACACAAAGCAGGTTCACAGAACTCTTCTGTTTAGTTTTTATGGGAAGATATTCCCGTTTCCAACGAAGGCCTGAAAGGGCTCCAAATATCCACTTGCAGATTCTGCAAAAACACAGGTTCAAAACTGCTCTATCAAAAGGAAGGCTTATCTCTCTGAGTTGAATGCACACATCATAAAGGGGTTTCTGAGAATGCTTCTGCCTTGTTTATATATGAAGATATTTCTTTTTCCACCATAGGCCTCAAAGCGCTCCAAATGAACACTTGCAAATTCTACAAAAAGAGTGTTTCATAACTGCTCTAGCAAAGGAAAGGTTCACCTCTGTGAGTTGAACACACACATCACAAAGCAGTTTGTGAGAATGCTTCGGTTTAGTTTTTATGGGAAGATATTCCCGCTTCTAACAAAGGCCTGAAAGAGCTCCAAATATCCACTTGCAGATGCTGCAAAAAGACTCTTTCCAAACTGCTCCATGAAAAAGAAGGTTCAACTCTGTGAGTTGAATGCACACATCATAAAGAAGTTTCAAAGAATGCTTCTGTCTAGGTTTTATGTGAAGATATTTCTTTTTCCACCATAGGCCTCAAAGCGCTCCAAATGAACACTTGCAGATTCTACAAAAAGAGTGTTTCATAACTGCTCTAGCAAAGGAAAGGTTCACCTCTGTGAGTTGAACACACACATCACAAAGCAGTTTGTGAGAATGCTTCTGTCCAGTTTTAATGGGAAGATATTCCCGCTTCTAACAAAGGCCTGAAAGAGCTCCAAATATCCACTTGCAGATGCTGCAAAAAGACTCTTTCCAAACTGCTCCATGAAAAGGAATGTTCAACTCTGTGAGTTGAATGCACACATCATAAAGAAGTTTCAAAGAATGCTTCTGTCTAGGTTTTATGTGAAGATATTTCCTTTTCCACCATAGGCCTCAAAGCGCTCCAAATGAACACTTGCAGATTCTACAAAAAGAGTGTTTCAAAGCTGCTCTTTCAAAAGAAGTGTTCAACTCTGTGAGTTGGATTCATACTTCACAAAGGAGTTTCACAGAACGCTTCTGTTTAGTTTTTATGGGAAGATATTCCCGTTTCCAACGAAGGCCTGAAAGGGCTCCAAATATACACTTGCAGATTCTGCAAAAACACAGTTGCAAAACTGCTCTATCAAAAGGAAGGCTTATCTCTCCGAGTTGAATGCACACATCATAAAGAGGTTTCTGAGAATGCTTCTGCCTGGATTATATTTGAAGATATTTCCTTTTCCACCATAGGCCTCAAAGCGCTCCAAACGAACACTTGCAGATTCTACAAAAAGAGTGTTTCAAAACTGCTCTTTGAAAGGAAGTGTTCAACTCTGTGAGTTGGATTCATACTACACAAAGCAGTTTCACAGAACTCTTCTGTTTAGTTTTTAATGGAAGATATTCCCGTTTCCAACGAAGGCCTGAAAGGGCTCCAAATATCCACTTGCAGATTCTGCAAAAACACAGTTTCAAAACTGCTCTATCAAAAGGAAGGCTTATCTCTCTGAGTTGAATGCACACATCATAAAGAGCTTTCTGAGAATGCTTCTGCCTTGTTTATATATGAAGATATTTCTTTTTCCACCATAGGCCTCAAATCGCTCCAAATGAACACTTGCAGATTCTACAAAAAGAGTGTTTCATAACTGCTCTAGCAAAGGAAAGGTTCACCTCTGTGAGTTGAACACACACATCACAAAGCAGTTTGTGAGAATGCTTCTGTCCAGTTTTTATGGGAAGATATTCCCGCTTCTAACAAAGGCCTGAAAGAGCTCCAAATATCCACTTGCAGATGCTGCAAAAAGACTCTTTCCAAACTGCTCCATGAAAAGGAAGGTTCAACTCTGTGAGTTGAATGCACACATCATAAAGAAGTTTCAAAGAATGCTTCTGTCTATGTATTATGTGACGATATTTCCTTTTCCACCATAGGCCTCAAAGCGCTCCAAATGAACACATGTAGATTCTACAAAAAGAGTGTTTCAAAGCTGCTCTTTCAAAAGAAGTGTTCAACTCTGTGAGTTGGATTCATACTTCACAAAGCAGTTTCACAGAACGTTTCTGTTTCGTTTTTATCAGAAGATATTCCCGTTTGCAACGAAGGCCTGAAAGGGCTCCAAGTATCCACTTGCAGATTCTGCCAAAACACAGTTTCAAAACTGCTCTATCAAAAGGAAGGCTTATCTCTCCGAGTTGAATGCACACATCATAAAGAGGTTTCTGAGAATGCTTCTGCCTGGTTTATATGTGAAGATATTTCCTTTTCCACCATAGGCCTCAAAGCGCTCCAAACGAACACTTGCAGATTCTACAAAAAGAGTGTTTCAAAACTGCTCTTTCAAAAGAAGTGTTCAACTCTGTGAGTTGGATTCATACTACACAAAGCAGGTTCACAGAACTCTTCTGTTTAGTTTTTATGGGAAGATATTCCCGTTTCCAACGAAGGCCTGAAAGGGCTCCAAATATCCACTTGCAGATTCTGCAAAAACACAGGTTCAAAACTGCTCTATCAAAAGGAAGGCTTATCTCTCTGAGTTGAATGCACACATCATAAAGGGGTTTCTGAGAATGCTTCTGCCTTGTTTATATATGAAGATATTTCTTTTTCCACCATAGGCCTCAAAGCGCTCCAAATGAACACTTGCAGATTCTACAAAAAGAGTGTTTCATAACTGCTCTAGCAAAGGAAAGGTTCACCTCTGTGAGTTGAACACACACATCACAAAGCAGTTTGTGAGAATCCTTCGGTTTAGTTTTTATGGGAAGATATTCCCGCTTCTAACAAAGGCCTGAAAGAGCTCCAAATATCCACTTGCAGATGCTGCAAAAAGACTCTTTCCAAACTGCTCCATGAAAAAGAAGGTTCAACTCTGTGAGTTGAATGCACACATCATAAAGAAGTTTCAAAGAATGCTTCTGTCTAGGTTTTATGTGAAGATATTTCTTTTTCCACCATAGGCCTCAAATCGCTCCAAATGAACACTTGCAGATTCTACAAAAAGAGTGTTTCATAACTGCTCTAGCAAAGGAAAGGTTCACCTCTGTGAGTTGAACACACACATCACAAAGCAGTTTGTGAGAATGCTTCTGTCCAGTTTTAATGGGAAGATATTCCCGCTTCTAACAAAGGCCTGAAAGAGCTCCAAATATCCACTTGCAGATGCTGCAAAAAGACTCTTTCCAAACTGCTCCATGAAAAGGAATGTTCAACTCTGTGAGTTGAATGCACACATCATAAAGAAGTTTCAAAGAATGCTTCTGTCTAGGTTTTATGTGAAGATATTTCCCTTTCCACCATAGGCCTCAAAGCGCTCCAAATGAACACTTGCAGATTCTACAAAAAGAGTGTTTCAAAGCTGCTCTTTCAAAAGAAGTGTTCAACTCTGTGAGTTGGATTCATACTTCACAAAGCAGTTTCACAGAACGTTTCTGTTTCGTTTTTATGGGAAGATATTCCCGTTTGCAACGAAAGCCTGAAAGGGCTCTATGTATCCACTTGCAGATTCTGCCAAAACACACTTTCAAAACTGCTCTATCAAAAGGAAGGCTTATCTCTCCGAGTTGAATGCACACATCATAAAGAGGTTTCTGAGAATGCTTCTGCCTGGTTTATATGTGAAGATATTTCCTTTTCCACCATAGGCCTCAAAGCGCTCCAAACGAACACTTGCAGATTCTACAAAAAGAGTGTTTCAAAACTGCTCTTTCAAAGGAAGTGTTCAACTCTGTGAGTTGGATTCGTACTACACAAAGCAGTTTCACAGAACTCTTCTGTTTAGTTTTTATGGGAAGATATTCCCGTTTCCAACGAAGGCCTGAAAGGGCTCCAAATATCCACTTGCAGATTCTGCAAAAACACAGGTTCAAAACTGCTCTATCAAAAGGAAGGCTTATCTCTCTGAGTTGAATGCACACATCATAAAGGGGTTTCTGAGAATGCTTCTGCCTTGTTTATATATGAAGATATTTCTTTTTCCACCATAGGCCTCAAAGCGCTCCAAATGAACACTTGCAAATTCTACAAAAAGAGTGTTTCATAACTGCTCTAGCAAAGGAAAGGTTCACCTCTGTGAGTTGAACACACACATCACAAAGCAGTTTGTGAGAATGCTTCGGTTTAGTTTTTATGGGAAGATATTCCCGCTTCTAACAAAGGCCTGAAAGAGCTCCAAATATCCACTTGCAGATGCTGCAAAAAGACTCTTTCCAAACTGCTCCATGAAAAAGAAGGTTCAACTCTGTGAGTTGAATGCACACATCATAAAGAAGTTTCAAAGAATGCTTCTGTCTAGGTTTTATGTGAAGATATTTCTTTTTCCACCATAGGCCTCAAAGCGCTCCAAATGAACACTTGCAGATTCTACAAAAAGAGTGTTTCATAACTGCTCTAGCAAAGGAAAGGTTCACCTCTGTGAGTTGAACACACACATCACAAAGCAGTTTGTGAGAATGCTTCGGTTTAGTTTTTATGGGAAGATATTCCCGCTTCTAACAAAGGCCTGAAAGAGCTCCAAATATCCACTTGCAGATGCTGCAAAAAGACTCTTTCCAAACTGCTCCATGAAAAAGAAGGTTCAACTCTGTGAGTTGAATGCACACATCATAAAGAAGTTTCAAAGAATGCTTCTGTCTAGGTTTTATGTGAAGATATTTCTTTTTCCACCATAGGCCTCAAATCGCTCCAAATGAACACTTGCAGATTCTACAAAAAGAGTGTTTCATAACTGCTCTAGCAAAGGAAAGGTTCACCTCTGTGAGTTGAACACACACATCACAAAGCAGTTTGTGAGAATGCTTCTGTCCAGTTTTAATGGGAAGATATTCCCGCTTCTAACAAAGGCCTGAAAGAGCTCCAAATATCCACTTGCAGATGCTGCAAAAAGACTCTTTCCAAACTGCTCCATGAAAAGGAATGTTCAACTCTGTGAGTTGAATGCACACATCGTAAAGAAGTTTCAAAGAATGCTTCTGTCTAGGTTTTATGTGAAGATATTTCCCTTTCCACCATAGGCCTCAAAGCGCTCCAAATGAACACTTGCAGATTCTACAAAAAGAGTGTTTCAAAGCTGCTCTTTCAAAAGAAGTGTTCAACTCTGTGAGTTGGATTCATACTTCACAAAGCAGTTTCACAGAACGTTTCTGTTTCGTTTTTATGGGAAGATATTCCCGTTTGCAACGAAAGCCTGAAAGGGCTCTAAGTATCCACTTGCAGATTCTGCCAAAACACACTTTCAAAACTGCTCTATCAAAAGGAAGGCTTATCTCTCCGAGTTGAATGCACACATCATAAAGAGGTTTCTGAGAATGCTTCTGCCTGGTTTATATGTGAAGATATTTCCTTTTCCACCATAGGCCTCAAAGCGCTCCAAACGAACACTTGCAGATTCTACAAAAAGAGTGTTTCAAAACTGCTCTTTCAAAGGAAGTGTTCAACTCTGTGAGTTGGATTCATACTACACAAAGCAGTTTCACAGAACTCTTCTGTTTAGTTTTTATGGGAAGATATTCCCGTTTCCAACGAAGGCCTGAAAGGGCTCCAAATATCCACTTGCAGATTCTGCAAAAACACAGGTTCAAAACTGCTCTATCAAAAGGAAGGCTTATCTCTCTGAGTTGAATGCACACATCATAAAGGGGTTTCTGAGAATGCTTCTGCCTTGTTTATATATGAAGATATTTCTTTTTCCACCATAGGCCTCAAAGCGCTCCAAATGAACACTTGCAAATTCTACAAAAAGAGTGTTTCATAACTGCTCTAGCAAAGGAAAGGTTCACCTCTGTGAGTTGAACACACACATCACAAAGCAGTTTGTGAGAATGCTTCGGTTTAGTTTTTATGGGAAGATATTCCCGCTTCTAACAAAGGCCTGAAAGAGCTCCAAATATCCACTTGCAGATGCTGCAAAAAGACTCTTTCCAAACTGCTCCATGAAAAAGAAGGTTCAACTCTGTGAGTTGAATGCACACATCATAAAGAAGTTTCAAAGAATGCTTCTGTCTAGGTTTTATGTGAAGATATTTCTTTTTCCACCATAGGCCTCAAAGCGCTCCAAATGAACACTTGCAGATTCTACAAAAAGAGTGTTTCATAACTGCTCTAGCAAAGGAAAGGTTCACCTCTGTGAGTTGAACACACACATCACAAAGCAGTTTGTGAGAATGCTTCTGTCCAGTTTTAATGGGAAGATATTCCCGCTTCTAACAAAGGCCTGAAAGAGCTCCAAATATCCACTTGCAGATGCTGCAAAAAGACTCTTTCCAAACTGCTCCATGAAAAGGAATGTTCAACTCTGTGAGTTGAATGCACACATCATAAAGAAGTTTCAAAGAATGCTTCTGTCTAGGTTTTATGTGAAGATATTTCCTTTTCCACCATAGGCCTCAAAGCGCTCCAAATGAACACTTGCAGATTCTACAAAAAGAGTGTTTCAAAGCTGCTCTTTCAAAAGAAGTGTTCAACTCTGTGAGTTGGATTCATACTTCACAAAGGAGTTTCACAGAACGCTTCTGTTTAGTTTTTATGGGAACATATTCCCGTTTCCAACGAAGGCCTGAAAGGGCTCCAAATATACACTTGCAGATTCTGCAAAAACACAGTTGCAAAACTGCTCTATCAAAAGGAAGGCTTATCTCTCCGAGTTGAATGCACACATCATAAAGAGGTTTCTGAGAATGCTTCTGCCTGGATTATATGTGAAGATATTTCCTTTTCCACCATAGGCCTCAAAGCGCTCCAAACGAACACTTGCAGATTCTACAAAAAGAGTGTTTCAAAACTGCTCTTTGAAAGGAAGTGTTCAACTCTGTGAGTTGGATTCATACTACACAAAGCAGTTTCACAGAACTCTTCTGTTTAGTTTTTAATGGAAGATATTCCCGTTTCCAACGAAGGCCTGAAAGGGCTCCAAATATCCACTTGCAGATTCTGCAAAAACACAGTTTCAAAACTGCTCTATCAAAAGGAAGGCTTATCTCTCTGAGTTGAATGCACACATCATAAAGAGCTTTCTGAGAATGCTTCTGCCTTGTTTATATATGAAGATATTTCTTTTTCCACCATAGGCCTCAAATCGCTCCAAATGAACACTTGCAGATTCTACAAAAAGAGTGTTTCATAACTGCTCTAGCAAAGGAAAGGTTCACCTCTGTGAGTTGAACACACACATCACAAAGCAGTTTGTGAGAATGCTTCTGTCCAGTTTTTATGGGAAGATATTCCCGCTTCTAACAAAGGCCTGAAAGAGCTCCAAATATCCACTTGCAGATGCTGCAAAAAGACTCTTTCCAAACTGCTCCATGAAAAGGAAAGTTCAACTCTGTGAGTTGAATGCACACATCATAAAGAAGTTTCAAAGAATGCTTCTGTCTAGGTATTATGTGACGATATTTCCTTTTCCACCATAGGCCTCAAAGCGCTCCAAATGAACACATGTAGATTCTACAAAAAGAGTGTTTAAAAGCTGCGCTTTCAAAAGAAGTGTTCAACTCTGTGAGTTGGATTCATACTTCACAAAGCAGTTTCACAGAACGTTTCTGTTTCGTTTTTATCGGAAGATATTCCCGTTTGCAACGAAGGCCTGAAAGGGCTCTAAGTATCCACTTGCAGATTCTGCCAAAACACAGTTTCAAAACTGCTCTATCAAAAGGAAGGCTTATCTCTCCGAGTTGAATGCACACATCATAAAGAGGTTTCTGAGAATGCTTCTGCCTGGTTTATATGTGAAGATATTTCCTTTTCCACCATAGGCCTCAAAGCGCTCCAAACGAACACTTGCAGATTCTACAAAAAGAGTGTTTCAAAACTGCTCTTTCAAAAGAAGTGTTCAACTCTGTGAGTTGGATTCATACTACACAAAGCAGTTTCACAGAACTCTTCTGTTTAGTTTTTATGGGAAGATATTCCCGTTTCCAACGAAGGCCTGAAAGGGCTCCAAATATCCACTTGCAGATTCTGCAAAAACACAGTTTCAAAACTGCTCTATCAAAAGGAAGGCTTATCTCTCTGAGTTGAATGCACACATCATAAAGAGCTTTCTGAGAATGCTTCTGCCTTGTTTATATATGAAGATATTTCTTTTTCCACCATAGGCCTCAAATCGCTCCAAATGAACACTTGCAGATTCTACAAAAAGAGTGTTTCATAACTGCTCTAGCAAAGGAAAGGTTCACCTCTGTGAGTTGAACACACACATCACAAAGCAGTTTGTGAGAATGCTTCTGTCCAGTTTTTATGGGAAGATATTCCCGCTTCTAACAAAGGCCTGAAAGAGCTCCAAATATCCACTTGCAGATGCTGCAAAAAGACTCTTTCCAAACTGCTCCATGAAAAGGAAGGTTCAACTCTGTGAGTTGAATGCACACATCATAAAGAAGTTTCAAAGAATGCTTCTGTCTAGGTATTATGTGACGATATTTCCTTTTCCACCATAGGCCTCAAAGCGCTCCAAATGAACACATGTAGATTCTACAAAAAGAGTGTTTCAAAGCTGCTCTTTCAAAAGAAGTGTTCAACTCTGTGAGTTGGATTCATACTTCACAAAGCAGTTTCACAGAACGTTTCTGTTTCGTTTTTATCAGAAGATATTCCCGTTTGCAACGAAGGCCTGAAAGGGCTCCAAGTATCCACTTGCAGATTCTGCCAAAACACAGTTTCAAAACTGCTCTATCAAAAGGAAGGCTTATCTCTCCGAGTTGAATGCACACATCATAAAGAGGTTTCTGAGAATGCTTCTGCCTGGTTTATATGTGAAGATATTTCCTTTTCCACCATAGGCCTCAAAGCGCTCCAAACGAACACTTGCAGATTCTACAAAAAGAGTGTTTCAAAACTGCTCTTTCAAAAGAAGTGTTCAACTCTGTGAGTTGGATTCATACTACACAAAGCAGGTTCACAGAACTCTTCTGTTTAGTTTTTATGGGAAGATATTCCCGTTTCCAACGAAGGCCTGAAAGGGCTCCAAATATCCACTTGCAGATTCTGCAAAAACACAGGTTCAAAACTGCTCTATCAAAAGGAAGGCTTATCTCTCTGAGTTGAATGCACACATCATAAAGGGGTTTCTGAGAATGCTTCTGCCTTGTTTATATATGAAGATATTTCTTTTTCCACCATAGGCCTCAATGCGCTCCAAATGAACACTTGCAAATTCTACAAAAAGAGTGTTTCATAACTGCTCTAGCAAAGGAAAGGTTCACCTCTGTGAGTTGAACACACACATCACAAAGCAGTTTGTGAGAATGCTTCGGTTTAGTTTTTATGGGAAGATATTCCCGCTTCTAACAAAGGCCTGAAAGAGCTCCAAATATCCACTTGCAGATGCTGCAAAAAGACTCTTTCCAAACTGCTCCATGAAAAAGAAGGTTCAACTCTGTGAGTTGAATGCACACATCATAAAGAAGTTTCAAAGAATGCTTCTGTCTAGGTTTTATGTGAAGATATTTCTTTTTCCACCATAGGCCTCAAAGCGCTCCAAATGAACACTTGCAGATTCTACAAAAAGAGTGTTTCATAACTGCTCTAGCAAAGGAAATGTTCACCTCTGTGAGTTGAACACACACATCACAAAGCAGTTTGTGAGAATGCTTCTGTCCAGTTTTAATGGGAAGATATTCCCGCTTCTAACAAAGGCCTGAAAGAGCTCCAAATATCCACTTGCAGATGCTGCAAAAAGACTCTTTCCAAACTGCTCCATGAAAAAGAAGGTTCAACTCTGTGAGTTGAATGCACACATCATAAAGAAGTTTCAAAGATTGCTTCTGTCTAGGTTTTATGTGAAGATATTTCTTTTTCCACCATAGGCCTCAAAGCGCTCCAAATGAACACTTGCAGATTCTACAAAAAGAGTGTTTCATAACTGCTCTAGCAAAGGAAAGGTTCACCTCTGTGAGTTGAACACACACATCACAAAGCAGTTTGTGAGAATGCTTCTGTCCAGTTTTTATGGGAAGATATTCCCGCTTCTAGCAAAGGCCTGAAAGAGCTCCAAATATCCACTTGCAGATGCTGCAAAAAGACTCTTTCCAAACTGCTCCATGAAAAAGAAGGTTCAACTCTGTGAGTTGAATGCACACATCATAAAGAAGTTTCAAAGAATGCTTCTGTCTAGGTTTTATGTGAAGATATTTCCTTTTCCACCATAGGCCTCAAAGCGCTCCAAACGAACACTTGCAGATTCTACAAAAAGAGTGTTTCAAAACTGCTCTTTGAAAGGAAGTGTTCAACTCTGTGAGTTGGATTCATACCACACAAAGCAGTTTCACAGAACTCTTCTGTTTAGTTTTTAATGGAAGATATTCCCGTTTCCAACGAAGGCCTGAAAGGGCTCCAAATATCCACTTGCAGATTCTGCAAAAACACAGTTTCAAAACTGCTCTATCAAAAGGAAGGCTTATCTCTCTGAGTTGAATGCACACATCATAAAGAGCTTTCTGAGAATGCTTCTGCCTTGTTTATATATGAAGATATTTCTTTTTCCACCATAGGCCTCAAATCGCTCCAAATGAACACTTGCAGATTCTACAAAAAGAGTGTTTCATAACTGCTCTAGCAAAGGAAAGGTTCACCTCTGTAAGTTGAACACACACATCACAAAGCAGTTTGTGAGAATGCTTCTGTCCAGTTTTTATGGGAAGATATTCCCGCTTCTAACAAAGGCCTGAAAGAGCTCCAAATATCCACTTGCAGATGCTGCAAAAAGACTCTTTCCAAACTGCTCCATGAAAAGGAAAGTTCAACTCTGTGAGTTGAATGCACACATCATAAAGAAGTTTCAAAGAATGCTTCTGTCTAGGTATTATGTGACGATATTTCCTTTTCCACCATAGGCCTCAAAGCGCTCCAAATGAACACATGTAGATTCTACAAAAAGAGTGTTTAAAAGCTGCGCTTTCAAAAGAAGTGTTCAACTCTGTGAGTTGGATTCATACTTCACAAAGCAGTTTCACAGAACGTTTCTGTTTCGTTTTTATGGGAAGATATTCCCGTTTGCAACGAAGGCCTGAAAGGGCTCTAAGTATCCACTTGCAGATTCTGCCAAAACACAGTTTCAAAACTGCTCTATCAAAAGGAAGGCTTATCTCTCCGAGTTGAATGCACACATCATAAAGAGGTTTCTGAGAATGCTTCTGCCTGGTTTATATGTGAAGATATTTCCTTTTCCACCATAGGCCTCAAAGCGCTCCAAACGAACACTTGCAGATTCTACAAAAAGAGTGTTTCAAAACTGCTCTTTCAAAAGAAGTGTTCAACTCTGTGAGTTGGATTCATACTACACAAAGCAGTTTCACAGAACTCTTCTGTTTAGTTTTTATGGGAAGATATTCCCGTTTCCAACGAAGGCCTGAAAGGGCTCCAAATATCCACTTGCAGATTCTGCAAAAACACAGTTTCAAAACTGCTCTATCAAAAGGAAGGCTTATCTCTCTGAGTTGAATGCACACATCATAAAGAGCTTTCTGAGAATGCTTCTGCCTTGTTTATATATGAAGATATTTCTTTTTCCACCATAGGCCTCAAATCGCTCCAAATGAACACTTGCAGATTCTACAAAAAGAGTGTTTCATAACTGCTCTAGCAAAGGAAAGGTTCACCTCTGTGAGTTGAACACACACATCACAAAGCAGTTTGTGAGAATGCTTCTGTCCAGTTTTTATGGGAAGATATTCCCGCTTCTAACAAAGGCCTGAAAGAGCTCCAAATATCCACTTGCAGATGCTGCAAAAAGACTCTTTCCAAACTGCTCCATGAAAAGGAAGGTTCAACTCTGTGAGTTGAATGCACACATCATAAAGAAGTTTCAAAGAATGCTTCTGTCTAGGTATTATGTGACGATATTTCCTTTTCCACCATAGGCCTCAAAGCGCTCCAAATGAACACATGTAGATTCTACAAAAAGAGTGTTTCAAAGCTGCTCTTTCAAAAGAAGTGTTCAACTCTGTGAGTTGGATTCATACTTCACAAAGCAGTTTCACAGAAAGTTTCTGTTTCGTTTTTATGGGAAGATATTCCCGTTTGCAACGAAGGCCGGAAAGGGCTCTAAGTATCCACTTGCAGATTCTGCCAAAACACAGTTTCAAAACTGCTCTATCAAAAGGAAGGCTTATCTCTCCGAGTTGAATGCACACATCATAAAGAGGTTTCTGAGAATGCTCCTGCCTGGTTTATATGTGAAGATATTTCCTTTTCCACCATAGGCCTCAAAGCGCTCCAAACGAACACTTGCAGATTCTACAAAAAGAGTGTTTCAAAACTGCTCTTTCAAAGGAAGTGTTCAACTCTGTGAGTTGGATTCATACTACACAAAGCAGTTTCACAGAACTCTTCTGTTTAGTTTTTATGGGAAGATATTCCCGTTTCCAACGAAGGCCTGAAAGGGCTCCAAATATCCACTTGCAGATTCTGCAAAAATACAGTTTCAAAACTGCTCTATCAAAAGGAAGGCTTATCTCTCTGAGTTGAATGCACACATCATAAAGAGCTTTCTGAGAATGCTTCTGCCTTGTTTATATATGAAGATATTTCTTTTTCCACCATAGGCCTCAAATCGCTCCAAATGAACACTTGCAGATTCTACAAAAAGAGTGTTTCATAACTGCTCTAGCAAAGGAAATGTTCACCTCTGTGAGTTGAACACACACATCACAAAGCAGTTTGTGAGAATGCTTCTGTCCAGTTTTTATGGGAAGATATTCCCGCTTCTAGCAAAGGCCTGAAAGAGCTCCAAATATCCACTTGCAGATGCTGCAAAAAGACTCTTTCCAAACTGCTCCATGAAAAAGAAGGTTCAACTCTGTGAGTTGAATGCACACATCATAAAGAAGTTTCAAAGAATGCTTCTGTCTAGGTTTTATGTGAAGATATTTCTTTTTCCACCATAGGCCTCAAAGCGCTCCAAATGAACACTTGCAGATTCTACAAAAAGAGTGTTTCATAACTGCTCTAGCAAAGGAAAGGTTCACCTCTGTGAGTTGAACACACACATCACAAAGCAGTTTGTGAGAATGCTTCTGTCCAGTTTTAATGGGAAGATATTCCCGCTTCTAACAAACGCCTGAAAGAGCTCCAAATATCCACTTGCAGATGCTGCAAAAAGACTCTTTCCAAACTGCTCCATGAAAAAGAAGGTTCAACTCTGTGAGTTGAATGCACACATCATAAAGAAGTTTCAAAGATTGCTTCTGTCTAGGTTTTATGTGAAGATATTTCTTTTTCCACCATAGGCCTCAAAGCGCTCCAAATGAACACTTGCAGATTCTACAAAAAGAGTGTTTCATAACTGCTCTAGCAAAGGAAAGGTTCACCTCTGTGAGTTGAACACACACATCACAAAGCAGTTTGTGAGAATGCTTCTGTCCAGTTTTTATGGGAAGATATTCCCGCTTCTAGCAAAGGCCTGAAAGAGCTCCAAATATCCACTTGCAGATGCTGCAAAAAGACTCTTTCCAAACTGCTCCATGAAAAAGAAGGTTCAACTCTGTGAGTTGAATGCACACATCATAAAGAAGTTTCAAAGAATGCTTCTGTCTAGGTTTTATGTGAAGATATTTCCTTTTCCACCATAGGCCTCAAAGCGCTCCAAACGAACACTTGCAGATTCTACAAAAAGAGTGTTTCAAAACTGCTCTTTGAAAGGAAGTGTTCAACTCTGTGAGTTGGATTCATACCACACAAAGCAGTTTCACAGAACTCTTCTGTTTAGTTTTTAATGGAAGATATTCCCGTTTCCAACGAAGGCCTGAAAGGGCTCCAAATATCCACTTGCAGATTCTGCAAAAACACAGTTTCAAAACTGCTCTATCAAAAGGAAGGCTTATCTCTCTGAGTTGAATGCACACATCATAAAGAGCTTTCTGAGAATGCTTCTGCCTTGTTTATATATGAAGATATTTCTTTTTCCACCATAGGCCTCAAATCGCTCCAAATGAACACTTGCAGATTCTACAAAAAGAGTGTTTCATAACTGCTCTAGCAAAGGAAAGGTTCACCTCTGTAAGTTGAACACACACATCACAAAGCAGTTTGTGAGAATGCTTCTGTCCAGTTTTTATGGGAAGATATTCCCGCTTCTAACAAAGGCCTGAAAGAGCTCCAAATATCCACTTGCAGATGCTGCAAAAAGACTCTTTCCAAACTGCTCCATGAAAAGGAAAGTTCAACTCTGTGAGTTGAATGCACACATCATAAAGAAGTTTCAAAGAATGCTTCTGTCTAGGTATTATGTGACGATATTTCCTTTTCCACCATAGGCCTCAAAGCGCTCCAAATGAACACATGTAGATTCTACAAAAAGAGTGTTTAAAAGCTGCGCTTTCAAAAGAAGTGTTCAACTCTGTGAGTTGGATTCATACTTCACAAAGCAGTTTCACAGAACGTTTCTGTTTCGTTTTTATGGGAAGATATTCCCGTTTGCAACGAAGGCCTGAAAGGGCTCTAAGTATCCACTTGCAGATTCTGCCAAAACACAGTTTCAAAACTGCTCTATCAAAAGGAAGGCTTATCTCTCCGAGTTGAATGCACACATCATAAAGAGGTTTCTGAGAATGCTTCTGCCTGGTTTATATGTGAAGATATTTCCTTTTCCACCATAGGCCTCAAAGCGCTCCAAACGAACACTTGCAGATTCTACAAAAAGAGTGTTTCAAAACTGCTCTTTCAAAAGAAGTGTTCAACTCTGTGAGTTGGATTCATACTACACAAAGCAGTTTCACAGAACTCTTCTGTTTAGTTTTTATGGGAAGATATTCCCGTTTCCAACGAAGGCCTGAAAGGGCTCCAAATATCCACTTGCAGATTCTGCAAAAACACAGTTTCAAAACTGCTCTATCAAAAGGAAGGCTTATCTCTCTGAGTTGAATGCACACATCATAAAGAGCTTTCTGAGAATGCTTCTGCCTTGTTTATATATGAAGATATTTCTTTTTCCACCATAGGCCTCAAATCGCTCCAAATGAACACTTGCAGATTCTACAAAAAGAGTGTTTCATAACTGCTCTAGCAAAGGAAAGGTTCACCTCTGTGAGTTGAACACACACATCACAAAGCAGTTTGTGAGAATGCTTCTGTCCAGTTTTTATGGGAAGATATTCCCGCTTCTAACAAAGGCCTGAAAGAGCTCCAAATATCCACTTGCAGATGCTGCAAAAAGACTCTTTCCAAACTGCTCCATGAAAAGGAAGGTTCAACTCTGTGAGTTGAATGCACACATCATAAAGAAGTTTCAAAGAATGCTTCTGTCTAGGTATTATGTGACGATATTTCCTTTTCCACCATAGGCCTCAAAGCGCTCCAAATGAACACATGTAGATTCTACAAAAAGAGTGTTTCAAAGCTGCTCTTTCAAAAGAAGTGTTCAACTCTGTGAGTTGGATTCATACTTCACAAAGCAGTTTCACAGAAAGTTTCTGTTTCGTTTTTATGGGAAGATATTCCCGTTTGCAACGAAGGCCGGAAACGGCTCTAAGTATCCACTTGCAGATTCTGCCAAAACACAGTTTCAAAACTGCTCTATCAAAAGGAAGGCTTATCTCTCCGAGTTGAATGCACACATCATAAAGAGGTTTCTGAGAATGCTCCTGCCTGGTTTATATGTGAAGATATTTCCTTTTCCACCATAGGCCTCAAAGCGCTCCAAACGAACACTTGCAGATTCTACAAAAAGAGTGTTTCAAAACTGCTCTTTCAAAGGAAGTGTTCAACTCTGTGAGTTGGATTCATACTACACAAAGCAGTTTCACAGAACTCTTCTGTTTAGTTTTTATGGGAAGATATTCCCGTTTCCAACGAAGGCCTGAAAGGGCTCCAAATATCCACTTGCAGATTCTGCAAAAATACAGTTTCAAAACTGCTCTATCAAAAGGAAGGCTTATCTCTCTGAGTTGAATGCACACATCATAAAGAGCTTTCTGAGAATGCTTCTGCCTTGTTTATATATGAAGATATTTCTTTTTCCACCATAGGCCTCAAATCGCTCCAAATGAACACTTGCAGATTCTACAAAAAGAGTGTTTCATAACTGCTCTAGCAAAGGAAAGGTTCACCTCTGTGAGTTGAACACACACATCACAAAGCAGTTTGTGAGAATGCTTCTGTCCAGTTTTTATGGGAAGATATTCCCGCTTCTAGCAAAGGCCTGAAAGAGCTCCAAATATCCACTTGCAGATGCTGCAAAAAGACTCTTTCCAAACTGCTCCATGAAAAAGAAGGTTCAACTCTGTGATTTGAATGCACACATCATAAAGAAGTTTCAAAGAATGCTTCTGTCTAGGTTTTATGTGAAGATATTTCTTTTTCCACCATAGGCCTCAAAGCGCTCCAAATGAACACTTGCAGATTCTACAAAAAGAGTGTTTCATAACTGCTCTAGCAAAGGAAAGGTTCACCTCTGTGAGTTGAACACACACATCACAAAGCAGTTTGTGAGAATGCTTCTGTCCAGTTTTAATGGGAAGATATTCCCGCTTCTAACAAAGGCCTGAAAGAGCTCCAAATATCCACTTGCAGATGCTGCAAAAAGACTCTTTCCAAACTGCTCCATGAAAAGGAATGTTCAACTCTGTGAGTTGAATGCACACATCATAAAGAAGTTTCAAAGAATGCTTCTGTCTAGGTTTTATGTGAAGATATTTCCCTTTCCACCATAGGCCTCAAAGCGCTCCAAATGAACACTTGCAGATTCTACAAAAAGAGTGTTTCAAAGCTGCTCTTTCAAAGGAAGTGTTCAACTCTGTGAGTTGGATTCATACTACACAAAGCAGTTTCACAGAACTCTTCTGTTTAGTTTTTATGGGAAGATATTCCCGTTTCCAACGAAGGCCTGAAAGGGCTCCAAATATCCACTTGCAGATTCTGCAAAAACACAGGTTCAAAACTGCTCTATCAAAAGGAAGGCTTATCTCTCTGAGTTGAATGCACACATCATAAAGGGGTTTCTGAGAATGCTTCTGCCTTGTTTATATATGAAGATATTTCTTTTTCCACCATAGGCCTCAAAGCGCTCCAAATGAACACTTGCAAATTCTACAAAAAGAGTGTTTCATAACTGCTCTAGCAAAGGAAAGGTTCACCTCTGTGAGTTGAACACACACATCACAAAGCAGTTTGTGAGAATGCTTCGGTTTAGTTTTTATGGGAAGATATACCCGCTTCTAACAAAGGCCTGAAAGAGCTCCAAATATCCACTTGCAGATGCTGCAAAAAGACTCTTTCCAAACTGCTCCATGAAAAAGAAGGTTCAACTCTGTGAGTTGAATGCACACATCATAAAGAAGTTTCAAAGAATGCTTCTGTCTAGGTTTTATGTGAAGATATTTCTTTTTCCACCATAGGCCTCAAAGCGCTCCAAATCAACACTTGCAAATTCTACAAAAAGAGTGTTTCATAACTGCTCTAGCAAAGGAAAGGTTCACCTCTGTGAGTTGAACACACACATCACAAAGCAGTTTGTGAGAATGCTTCTGTCCAGTTTTAATGGGAAGATATTCCCGCTTCTAACAAAGGCCTGAAAGAGCTCCAAATATCCACATGCAGATGCTGCAAAAAGACTCTTTCCAAACTGCTCCATGAAAAGCAATGTTCAACTCTGTGAGTTGAATGCACACATCATAAAGAAGTTTCAAAGAATGCTTCTGTCTAGGTTTTATGTGAAGATATTTCCTTTTCCACCATAGGCCGCAAAGCGCTCCAAATGAACACTTGCAGATTCTACAAAAAGAGTGTTTCAAAGCTGCTCTTTCAAAAGAAGTGTTCAACTCTGTGAGTTGGATTCATACTTCACAAAGGAGTTTCACAGAACGCTTCTGTTTAGTTTTTATGGGAAGTTATTCCCGTTTCCAACGAAGGCCTGAAAGGGCTCCAAATATACACTTGCAGATTCTGCAAAAACACAGTTGCAAAACTGCTCTATCAAAAGGAAGGCTTATCTCTCCGAGTTGAATGCACACATCATAAAGAGGTTTCTGAGAATGCTTCTGCCTGGATTATATGTGAAGATATTTCCTTTTCCACCATAGGCCTCAAAGCGCTCCAAACGAACACTTGCAGATTCTACAAAAAGAGTGTTTGAAAACTGCTCTTTGAAAGGAAGTGTTCAACTCTGTGAGTTGGATTCATACTACACAAAGCAGTTTCACAGAACTCTTCTGTTTAGTTTTTAATGGAAGATATTCCCGTTTCCAACGAAGGCCTGAAAGGGCTCCAAATATCCACTTGCAGATTCTGCAAAAACACAGTTTCAAAACTGCTCTATCAAAAGGAAGGCTTATCTCTCTGAGTTGAATGCACACATCATAAAGAGCTTTCTGAGAATGCTTCTGCCTTGTTTATATATGAAGATATTTCTTTTTCCACCATAGGCCTCAAATCGCTCCAAATGAACACTTGCAGATTCTACAAAAAGAGTGTTTCATAACTGCTCTAGCAAAGGAAAGGTTCACCTCTGTGAGTTGAACACACACATCACAAAGCAGTTTGTGAGAATGCTTCTGTCCAATTTTTATGGGAAGATATTCCCGCTTCTAACAAAGGCCTGAAAGAGCTCCAAATATCCACTTGCAGATGCTGCAAAAAGACTCTTTCCAAACTGCTCCATGAAAAGGAAGGTTCAACTCTGTGAGTTGAATGCACACATCATAAAGAAGTTTCAAAGAATGCTTCTGTCTAGGTATTATGTGACGATACTTCCTTTTCCACCATAGGCCTCAAAGCGCTCCAAATGAACACATGTAGATTCTACAAAAAGAGTGTTTCAAAGCTGCTCTTTCAAAAGAAGTGTTCAACTCTGTGAGTTGGATTCATACTTCACAAAGCAGTTTCACAGAACGTTTCTGTTTCATTTTTATCAGAAGATATTCCCGTTTGCAACGAAGGCCTGAAAGGGCTCCAAGTATCCACTTGCAGATTCTGCCAAAACACAGTTTCAAAACTGCTCTATCAAAAGGAAGGCTTATCTCTCCGAGTTGAATGCACACATCATAAAGAGGTTTCTGAGAATGCTTCTGCCTGGTTTATATGTGAAGATATTTCCTTTTCCACCATAGGCCTCAAAGCGCTCCAAACGAACACTTGCAGATTCTACAAAAAGAGTGTTTCAAAACTGCTCTTTCAAAAGAAGTGTTCAACTCTGTGAGTTGGATTCATACTACACAAAGCAGGTTCACAGAACTCTTCTGTTTAGTTTTTATGGGAAGATATTCCCGTTTCCAACGAAGGCCTGAAAGGGCTCCAAATATCCACCTGGAGATTCTGCAAAAACACAGGTTCAAAACTGCTCTATCAAAAGGAAGGCTTATCTCTCTGAGTTGAATGCACACATCATAAAGGGGTTTCTGAGAATGCTTCTGCCTTGTTTATATATGAAGATATTTCTTATTCCACCATAGGCCTCAAAGCGCTCCAAATGAACACTTGCAGATTCTACAAAAAGAGTGTTTCATAACTGCTCTAGCAAAGGAAAGGTTCACCTCTTTGAGTTGAACACACACATCACAAAGCAGTTTGTGAGAATGCTTCGGTTTAGTTTTTATGGGAAGATATTCCCGCTTCTAACAAAGGCCTGAAAGAGCTCCAAATATCCACTTGCAGATGCTGCAAAAAGACTCTTTCCAAACTGCTCCATGAAAAAGAAGGTTCAACTCTGTGAGTTGAATGCACACATCATAAAGAAGTTTCAAAGAATGCTTCTGTCTAGGTTTTATGTGAAGATATTTCTTTTTCCACCATAGGCCTCAAATCGCTCCAAATGAACACTTGCAGATTCTACAAAAAGAGTGTTTCATAACTGCTCTAGCAAAGGAAAGGTTCACCTCTGTGAGTTGAACACACACATCACAAAGCAGTTTGTGAGAATGCTTCTGTCCAGTTTTAATGGGAAGATATTCCCGCTTCTAACAAAGGCCTGAAAGAGCTCCAAATATCCACTTGCAGATGCTGCAAAAAGACTCTTTCCAAACTGCTCCATGAAAAGGAATGTTCAACTCTGTGAGTTGAATGCACACATCGTAAAGAAGTTTCAAAGAATGCTTCTGTCTAGGTTTTATGTGAAGATATTTCCCTTTCCACCATAGGCCTCAAAGCGCTCCAAATGAACACTTGCAGATTCTACAAAAAGAGTGTTTCAAAGCTGCTCTTTCAAAAGAAGTGTTCAACTCTGTGAGTTGGATTCATACTTCACAAAGCAGTTTCACAGAACGTTTCTGTTTCGTTTTTATGGGAAGATATTCCCGTTTGCAACGAAAGCCTGAAAGGGCTCTAAGTATCCACTTGCAGATTCTGCCAAAACACACTTTCAAAACTGCTCTATCAAAAGGAAGGCTTATCTCTCCGAGTTGAATGCACACATCATAAAGAGGTTTCTGAGAATGCTTCTGCCTGGTTTATATGTGAAGATATTTCCTTTTCCACCATAGGCCTCAAAGCGCTCCAAACGAACACTTGCAGATTCTACAAAAAGAGTGTTTCAAAACTGCTCTTTCAAAGGAAGTGTTCAACTCTGTGAGTTGGATTCATACTACACAAAGCAGTTTCACAGAACTCTTCTGTTTAGTTTTTATGGGAAGATATTCCCGTTTCCAACGAAGGCCTGAAAGGGCTCCAAATATCCACTTGCAGATTCTGCAAAAACACAGGTTCAAAACTGCTCTATCAAAAGGAAGGCTTATCTCTCTGAGTTGAATGCACACATCATAAAGGGGTTTCTGAGAATGCTTATGCCTTGTTTATATATGAAGATATTTCTTTTTCCACCATAGGCCTCAAAGCGCTCCAAATGAACACTTGCAAATTCTACAAAAAGAGTGTTTCATAACTGCTCTAGCAAAGGAAAGGTTCACCTCTGTGAGTTGAACACACACATCACAAAGCAGTTTGTGAGAATGCTTCGGTTTAGTTTTTATGGGAAGATATTCCCGCTTCTAACAAAGGCCTGAAAGAGCTCCAAATATCCACTTGCAGATGCTGCAAAAAGACTCTTTCCAAACTGCTCCATGAAAAAGAAGGTTCAACTCTGTGAGTTGAATGCACACATCATAAAGAAGTTTCAAAGAATGCTTCTGTCTAGGTTTTATGTGAAGATATTTCTTTTTCCACCATAGGCCTCAAAGCGCTCCAAATGAACACTTGCAGATTCTACAAAAAGAGTGTTTCATAACTGCTCTAGCAAAGGAAAGGTTCACCTCTGTGAGTTGAACACACACATCACAAAGCAGTTTGTGAGAATGCTTCTGTCCAGTTTTAATGGGAAGATATTCCCGCTTCTAACAAAGGCCTGAAAGAGCTCCAAATATCCACTTGCAGATGCTGCAAAAAGACTCTTTCCAAACTGCTCCATGAAAAGGAATGTTCAACTCTGTGAGTTGAATGCACACATCATAAAGAAGTTTCAAAGAATGCTTCTGTCTAGGTTTTATGTGAAGATATTTCCTTTTCCACCATAGGCCTCAAAGCGCTCCAAATGAACATTGCAGATTCTACAAAAAGAGTGTTTCAAAGCTGCTCTTTCAAAAGAAGTGTTCAACTCTGTGAGTTGGATTCATACTTCACAAAGGAGTTTCACAGAACGCTTCTGTTTAGTTTTTATGGGAAGATATTCCCGTTTCCAACGAAGGCCTGAAAGGGCTCCAAATATCCACTTGCAGATTCTGGAAAAACACAGTTGCAAAACTGCTCTATCAAAAGGAAGGCTTATCTCTCCGAGTTGAATGCACACATCATAAAGAGGTTTCTGAGAATGCTTCTGCCTGGATTATATGTGAAGATATTTCCTTTTCCACCATAGGCCTCAAAGCGCTCCAAACGAACACTTGCAGATTCTACAAAAAGAGTGTTTCAAAACTGCTCTTTGAAAGGAAGTGTTCAACTCTGTGAGTTGGATTCATACTACACAAAGCAGTTTCACAGAACTCTTCTGTTTAGTTTTTAATGGAAGATATTCCCGTTTCCAACGAAGGCCTGAAAGGGCTCCAAATATCCACTTGCAGATTCTGCAAAAACACAGTTTCAAAACTGCTCTATCAAAAGGAAGGCTTATCTCTCTGAGTTGAATGCACACATCATAAAGAGCTTTCTGAGAATGCTTCTGCCTTGTTTATATATGAAGATATTTCTTTTTCCACCATAGGCCTCAAATCGCTCCAAATGAACACTTGCAGATTCTACAAAAAGAGTGTTTCATAACTGCTCTAGCAAAGGAAAGGTTCACCTCTGTGAGTTGAACACACACATCACAAAGCAGTTTGTGAGAATGCTTCTGTCCAGTTTTTATGGGAAGATATTCCCGCTTCTAACAAAGGCCTGAAAGAGCTCCAAATATCCACTTGCAGATGCTGCAAAAAGACTCTTTCCAAACTGCTCCATGAAAAGGAAAGTTCAACTCTGTGAGTTGAATGCACACATCATAAAGAAGTTTCAAAGAATGCTTCTGTCTAGGTATTATGTGACGATATTTCCTTTTCCACCATAGGCCTCAAAGCGCTCCAAATGAACACATGTAGATTCTACAAAAAGAGTGTTTAAAAGCTGTGCTTTCAAAAGAAGTGTTCAACTCTGTGAGTTGGATTCATACTTCACAAAGCAGTTTCACAGAACGTTTCTGTTTCGTTTTTATCGGAAGATATTCCCGTTTGCAACGAAGGCCTGAAAGGGCTCTAAGTATCCACTTGCAGATTCTGCCAAAACACAGTTTCAAAACTGCTCTATCAAAAGGAAGGCTTATCTCTCCGAGTTGAATGCACACATCATAAAGAGGTTTCTGAGAATGCTTCTGCCTGGTTTATATGTGAAGATATTTCCTTTTCCACCATAGGCCTCAAAGCGCTCCAAACGAACACTTGCAGATTCTACAAAAAGAGTGTTTCAAAACTGCTCTTTCAAAAGAAGTGTTCAACTCTGTGAGTTGGATTCATACTACACAAAGCAGTTTCACAGAACTCTTCTGTTTAGTTTTTATGGGAAGATATTCCCGTTTCCAACGAAGGCCTGAAAGGGCTCCAAATATCCACTTGCAGATTCTGCAAAAACACAGTTTCAAAACTGCTCTATCAAAAGGAAGGCTTATCTCTCTGAGTTGAATGCACACATCATAAAGAGCTTTCTGAGAATGCTTCTGCCTTGTTTATATATGAAGATATTTCTTTTTCCACCATAGGCCTCAAATCGCTCCAAATGAACACTTGCAGATTCTACAAAAAGAGTGTTTCATAACTGCTCTAGCAAAGGAAAGGTTCACCTCTGTGAGTTGAACACACACATCACAAAGCAGTTTGTGAGAATGCTTCTGTGCAGTTTTTATGGGAAGATATTCCCGCTTCTAACAAAGGCCTGAAAGAGCTCCAAATATCCACTTGCAGATGCTGCAAAAAGACTCTTTCCAAACTGCTCCATGAAAAGGAAGGTTCAACTCTGTGAGTTGAATGCACACATCATAAAGAAGTTTCAAAGAATGCTTCTGTCTAGGTATTATGTGACGATATTTCCTTTTCCACCATAGGCCTCAAAGCGCTCCAAATGAACACATGTAGATTCTACAAAAAGAGTGTTTCAAAGCTGCTCTTTCAAAAGAAGTGTTCAACTCTGTGAGTTGGATTCATACTTCACAAAGCAGTTTCACAGAACGTTTCTGTTTCGTTTTTATCAGAAGATATTCCCGTTTGCAACGAAGGCCTGAAAGGGCTCCAAGTATCCACTTGCAGATTCTGCCAAAACACAGTTTCAAAACTGCTCTATCAAAAGGAAGGCTTATCTCTCCGAGTTGAATGCACACATCATAAAGAGGTTTCTGAGAATGCTTCTGCCTGGTTTATATGTGAAGATATTTCCTTTTCCACCATAGGCCTCAAAGCGCTCCAAACGAACACTTGCAGATTCTACAAAAAGAGTGTTTCAAAACTGCTCTTTCAAAAGAAGTGTTCAACTCTGTGAGTTGGATTCATACTACACAAAGCAGGTTCACAGAACTCTTCTGTTTAGTTTTTATGGGAAGATATTCCCGTTTCCAACGAAGGCCTGAAAGGGCTCCAAATATCCACTTGCAGATTCTGCAAAAACACAGGTTCAAAACTGCTCTATCAAAGGGAAGGCTTATCTCTCTGAGTTGAATGCACACATCATAAAGGGGTTTCTGAGAATGCTTCTGCCTTGTTTATATATGAAGATATTTCTTTTTCCACCATAGGCCTCAAAGCGCTCCAAATGAACACTTGCAGATTCTACAAAAAGAGTGTTTCATAACTGCTCTAGCAAAGGAAAGGTTCACCTCTGTGAGTTGAACACACACATCACAAAGCAGTTTGTGAGAATGCTTCGGTTTAGTTTTTATGGGAAGATATTCCCGCTTCTAACAAAGGCCTGAAAGAGCTCCAAATATCCACTTGCAGATGCTGCAAAAAGACTCTTTCCAAACTGCTCCATGAAAAAGAAGGTTCAACTCTGTGAGTTGAATGCACACATCATAAAGAAGTTTCAAAGAATGCTTCTGTCTAGGTTTTATGTGAAGATATTTCTTTTTCCACCATAGGCCTCAAATCGCTCTAAATGAACACTTGCAGATTCTACAAAAAGAGTGTTTCATAACTGCTCTAGCAAAGGAAAGGTTCACCTCTGTGAGTTGAACACACACATCACAAAGCAGTTTGTGAGAATGCTTCTGTCCAGTTTTAATGGGAAGATATTCCCGCTTCTAACAAAGGCCTGAAAGAGCTCCAAATATCCACTTGCAGATGCTGCAAAAAGACTCTTTCCAAACTGCTCCATGAAAAGGAATGTTCAACTCTGTGAGTTGAATGCACACATCGTAAAGAAGTTTCAAAGAATGCTTCTGTCTAGGTTTTATGTGAAGATATTTCCCTTTCCACCATAGGCCTCAAAGCGCTCCAAATGAACACTTGCAGATTCTACAAAAAGAGTGTTTCAAAGCTGCTCTTTCAAAAGAAGTGTTCAACTCTGTGAGTTGGATTCATACTTCACAAAGCAGTTTCACAGAACGTTTCTGTTTCGTTTTTATGGGAAGATATTCCCGTTTGCAACGAAAGCCTGAAAGGGCTCTAAGTATCCACTTGCAGATTCTGCCAAAACACACTTTCAAAACTGCTCTATCAAAAGGAAGGCTTATCTCTCCGAGTTGAATGCACACATCATAAAGAGGTTTCTGAGAATGCTTCTGCCTGGTTTATATGTGAAGATATTTCCTTTTCCACCATAGGCCTCAAAGCGCTCCAAACGAACACTTGCAGATTCTACAAAAAGAGTGTTTCAAAACTGCTCTTTCAAAAGAAGTGTTCAACTCTGTGAGTTGGATTCATACTACACAAAGCAGTTTCACAGAACTCTTCTGTTTAGTTTTTATGGGAAGATATTCCCGTTTCCAACGAAGGCCTGAAAGGGCTCCAAATATCCACTTGCAGATTCTGCAAAAACACAGTTTCAAAACTGCTCTATCAAAAGGAAGGCTTATCTCTCTGAGTTGAATGCACACATCATAAAGAGCTTTCTGAGAATGCTTCTGCCTTGTTTATATATGAAGATATTTCTTTTTCCACCATAGGCCTCAAATCGCTCCAAATGAACACTTGCAGATTCTACAAAAAGAGTGTTTCATAACTGCTCTAGCAAAGGAAAGGTTCACCTCTGTGAGTTGAACACACACATCACAAAGCAGTTTGTGAGAATGCTTCTGTGCAGTTTTTATGGGAAGATATTCCCGCTTCTAACAAAGGCCTGAAAGAGCTCCAAATATCCACTTGCAGATGCTGCAAAAAGACTCTTTCCAAACTGCTCCATGAAAAGGAAGGTTCAACTCTGTGAGTTGAATGCACACATCATAAAGAAGTTTCAAAGAATGCTTCTGTCTAGGTATTATGTGACGATATTTCCTTTTCCACCATAGGCCTCAAAGCGCTCCAAATGAACACATGTAGATTCTACAAAAAGAGTGTTTCAAAGCTGCTCTTTCAAAAGAAGTGTTCAACTCTGTGAGTTGGATTCATACTTCACAAAGCAGTTTCACAGAACGTTTCTGTTTCGTTTTTATCAGAAGATATTCCCGTTTGCAACGAAGGCCTGAAAGGGCTCCAAGTATCCACTTGCAGATTCTGCCAAAACACAGTTTCAAAACTGCTCTATCAAAAGGAAGGCTTATCTCTCCGAGTTGAATGCACACATCATAAAGAGGTTTCTGAGAATGCTTCTGCCTGGTTTATATGTGAAGATATTTCCTTTTCCACCATAGGCCTCAAAGCGCTCCAAACGAACACTTGCAGATTCTACAAAAAGAGTGTTTCAAAACTGCTCTTTCAAAAGAAGTGTTCAACTCTGTGAGTTGGATTCATACTACACAAAGCAGGTTCACAGAACTCTTCTGTTTAGTTTTTATGGGAAGATATTCCCGTTTCCAACGAAGGCCTGAAAGGGCTCCAAATATCCACTTGCAGATTCTGCAAAAACACAGGTTCAAAACTGCTCTATCAAAGGGAAGGCTTATCTCTCTGAGTTGAATGCACACATCATAAAGGGGTTTCTGAGAATGCTTCTGCCTTGTTTATATATGAAGATATTTCTTTTTCCACCATAGGCCTCAAAGCGCTCCAAATGAACACTTGCAGATTCTACAAAAAGAGTGTTTCATAACTGCTCTAGCAAAGGAAAGGTTCACCTCTGTGAGTTGAACACACACATCACAAAGCAGTTTGTGAGAATGCTTCGGTTTAGTTTTTATGGGAAGATATTCCCGCTTCTAACAAAGGCCTGAAAGAGCTCCAAATATCCACTTGCAGATGCTGCAAAAAGACTCTTTCCAAACTGCTCCATGAAAAAGAAGGTTCAACTCTGTGAGTTCAATGCACACATCATAAAGAAGTTTCAAAGAATGCTTCTGTCTAGGTTTTATGTGAAGATATTTCTTTTTCCACCATAGGCCTCAAATCGCTCTAAATGAACACTTGCAGATTCTACAAAAAGAGTGTTTCATAACTGCTCTAGCAAAGGAAAGGTTCACCTCTGTGAGTTGAACACACACATCACAAAGCAGTTTGTGAGAATGCTTCTGTCCAGTTTTAATGGGAAGATATTCCCGCTTCTAACAAAGGCCTGAAAGAGCTCCAAATATCCACTTGCAGATGCTGCAAAAAGACTCTTTCCAAACTGCTCCATGAAAAGGAATGTTCAACTCTGTGAGTTGAATGCACACATCGTAAAGAAGTTTCAAAGAATGCTTCTGTCTAGGTTTTATGTGAAGATATTTCCCTTTCCACCATAGGCCTCAAAGCGCTCCAAATGAACACTTGCAGATTCTACAAAAAGAGTGTTTCAAAGCTGCTCTTTCAAAAGAAGTGTTCAACTCTGTGAGTTGGATTCATACTTCACAAAGCAGTTTCACAGAACGTTTCTGTTTCGTTTTTATGGGAAGATATTCCCGTTTGCAACGAAAGCCTGAAAGGGCTCTAAGTATCCACTTGCAGATTCTGCCAAAACACACTTTCAAAACTGCTCTATCAAAAGGAAGGCTTATCTCTCCGAGTTGAATGCACACATCATAAAGAGGTTTCTGAGAATGCTTCTGCCTGGTTTATATGTGAAGATATTTCCTTTTCCACCATAGGCCTCAAAGCGCTCCAAACGAACACTTGCAGATTCTACAAAAAGAGTGTTTCAAAACTGCTCTTTCAAAGGAAGTGTTCAACTCTGTGAGTTGGATTCATACTACACAAAGCAGTTTCACAGAACTCTTCTGTTTAGTTTTTATGGGAAGATATTCCCGTTTCCAACGAAGGCCTGAAAGGGCTCCAAATATCCACTTGCAGATTCTGCAAAAACACAGGTTCAAAACTGCTCTATCAAAAGGAAGGCTTATCTCTCTGAGTTGAATGCACACATCATAAAGGGGTTTCTGAGAATGCTTCTGCCTTGTTTATATATGAAGATATTTCTTTTTCCACCATAGGCCTCAAAGCGCTCCAAATGAACACTTGCAAATTCTACAAAAAGAGTGTTTCATAACTGCTCTAGCAAAGGAAAGGTTCACCTCTGTGAGTTGAACACACACATCACAAAGCAGTTTGTGAGAATGCTTCGGTTTAGTTTTTATGGGAAGATATTCCCGCTTCTAACAAAGGCCTGAAAGAGCTCCAAATATCCACTTGCAGATGCTGCAAAAAGACTCTTTCCAAACTGCTCCATGAAAAAGAAGGTTCAACTCTGTGAGTTCAATGCACACATCATAAAGAAGTTTCAAAGAATGCTTCTGTCTAGGTTTTATGTGAAGATATTTCTTTTTCCACCATAGGCCTCAAATCGCTCCAAATGAACACTTGCAGATTCTACAAAAAGAGTGTTTCATAACTGCTCTAGCAAAGGAAAGGTTCACCTCTGTGAGTTGAACACACACATCACAAAGCAGTTTGTGAGAATGCTTCTGTCCAGTTTTAATGGGAAGATATTCCCGCTTCTAACAAAGGCCTGAAAGAGCTCCAAATATCCACTTGCAGATGCTGCAAAAAGACTCTTTCCAAACTGCTCCATGAAAAGGAATGTTCAACTCTGTGAGTTGAATGCACACATCGTAAAGAAGTTTCAAAGAATGCTTCTGTCTAGGTTTTATGTGAAGATATTTCCCTTTCCACCATAGGCCTCAAAGCGCTCCAAATGAACACTTGCAGATTCTACAAAAAGAGTGTTTCAAAGCTGCTCTTTCAAAAGAAGTGTTCAACTCTGTGAGTTGGATTCATACTTCACAAAGCAGTTTCACAGAACGTTTCTGTTTCGTTTTTATGGGAAGATATTCCCGTTTGCAACGAAAGCCTGAAAGGGCTCTAAGTATCCACTTGCAGATTCTGCCAAAACACACTTTCAAAACTGCTCTATCAAAAGGAAGGCTTATCTCTCCGAGTTGAATGCACACATCATAAAGAGGTTTCTGAGAATGCTTCTGCCTGGTTTATATGTGAAGATATTTCCTTTTCCACCATAGGCCTCAAAGCGCTCCAAACGAACACTTGCAGATTCTACAAAAAGAGTGTTTCAAAACTGCTCTTTCAAAGGAAGTGTTCAACTCTGTGAGTTGGATTCATACTACACAAAGCAGTTTCACAGAACTCTTCTGTTTAGTTTTTATGGGAAGATATTCCCGTTTCCAACGAAGGCCTGAAAGGGCTCCAAATATCCACTTGCAGATTCTGCAAAAACACAGGTTCAAAACTGCTCTATCAAAAGGAAGGCTTATCTCTCTGAGTTGAATGCACACATCATAAAGGGGTTTCTGAGAATGCTTATGCCTTGTTTATATATGAAGATATTTCTTTTTCCACCATAGGCCTCAAAGCGCTCCAAATGAACACTTGCAAATTCTACAAAAAGAGTGTTTCATAACTGCTCTAGCAAAGGAAAGGTTCACCTCTGTGAGTTGAACACACACATCACAAAGCAGTTTGTGAGAATGCTTCGGTTTAGTTTTTATGGGAAGATATTCCCGCTTCTAACAAAGGCCTGAAAGAGCTCCAAATATCCACTTGCAGATGCTGCAAAAAGACTCTTTCCAAACTGCTCCATGAAAAAGAAGGTTCAACTCTGTGAGTTGAATGCACACATCATAAAGAAGTTTCAAAGAATGCTTCTGTCTAGGTTTTATGTGAAGATATTTCTTTTTCCACCATAGGCCTCAAAGCGCTCCAAATGAAAACTTGCAGATTCTACAAAAAGAGTGTTTCATAACTGCTCTAGCAAAGGAAAGGTTCACCTCTGTGAGTTGAACACACACATCACAAAGCAGTTTGTGAGAATGCTTCTGTCCAGTTTTAATGGGAAGATATTCCCGCTTCTAACAAAGGCCTGAAAGAGCTCCAAATATCCACTTGCAGATGCTGCAAAAAGACTCTTTCCAAACTGCTCCATGAAAAGGAATGTTCAACTCTGTGAGTTGAATGCACACATCATAAAGAAGTTTCAAAGAATGCTTCTGTCTAGGTTTTATGTGAAGATATTTCCTTTTCCACCATAGGCCTCAAAGCGCTCCAAATGAACATTGCAGATTCTACAAAAAGAGTGTTTCAAAGCTGCTCTTTCAAAAGAAGTGTTCAACTCTGTGAGTTGGATTCATACTTCACAAAGGAGTTTCACAGAACGCTTCTGTTTAGTTTTTATGGGAAGATATTCCCGTTTCCAACGAAGGCCTGAAAGGGCTCCAAATATCCACTTGCAGATTCTGCAAAAACACAGTTGCAAAACTGCTCTATCAAAAGGAAGGCTTATCTCTCCGAGTTGAATGCACACATCATAAAGAGGTTTCTGAGAATGCTTCTGCCTGGATTATATGTGAAGATATTTCCTTTTCCACCATAGGCCTCAAAGCGCTCCAAACGAACACTTGCAGATTCTACAAAAAGAGTGTTTCAAAACTGCTCTTTGAAAGGAAGTGTTCAACTCTGTGAGTTGGATTCATACTACACAAAGCAGTTTCACAGAACTCTTCTGTTTAGTTTTTAATGGAAGATATTCCCGTTTCCAACGAAGGCCTGAAAGGGCTCCAAATATCCACTTGCAGATTCTGCAAAAACACAGTTTCAAAACTGCTCTATCAAAAGGAAGGTTTATCTCTCTGAGTTGAATGCACACATCATAAAGAGCTTTCTGAGAATGCTTCTGCCTTGTTTATATATGAAGATATTTCTTTTTCCACCATAGGCCTCAAATCGCTCCAAATGAACACTTGCAGATTCTACAAAAAGAGTGTTTCATAACTGCTCTAGCAAAGGAAAGGTTCACCTCTGTGAGTTGAACACACACATCACAAAGCAGTTTGTGAGAATGCTTCTGTCCAGTTTTTATGGGAAGATATTCCCGCTTCTAACAAAGGCCTGAAAGAGCTCCAAATATCCACTTGCAGATGCTGCAAAAAGACTCTTTCCAAACTGCTCCATGAAAAGGAAAGTTCAACTCTGTGAGTTGAATGCACACATCATAAAGAAGTTTCAAAGAATGCTTCTGTCTAGGTATTATGTGACGATATTTCCTTTTCCACCATAGGCCTCAAAGCGCTCCAAATGAACACATGTAGATTCTACAAAAAGAGTGTTTAAAAGCTGCGCTTTCAAAAGAAGTGTTCAACTCTGTGAGTTGGATTAATACTTCACAAAGCAGTTTCACAGAACGTTTCTGTTTCGTTTTTATCGGAAGATATTCCCGTTTGCAACGAAGGCCTGAAAGGGCTCTAAGTATCCACTTGCAGATTCTGCCAAAACACAGTTTCAAAACTGCTCTATCAAAAGGAAGGCTTATCTCTCCGAGTTGAATGCACACATCATAAAGAGGTTTCTGAGAATGCTTCTGCCTGGTTTATATGTGAAGATATTTCCTTTTCCACCATAGGCCTCAAAGCGCTCCAAACGAACACTTGCAGATTCTACAAAAAGAGTGTTTCAAAACTGCTCTTTCAAAAGAAGTGTTCAACTCTGTGAGTTGGATTCATACTACACAAAGCAGTTTCACAGAACTCTTCTGTTTAGTTTTTATGGGAAGATATTCCCGTTTCCAACGAAGGCCTGAAAGGGCTCCAAATATCCACTTGCAGATTCTTCAAAAACACAGTTTCAAAACTGCTCTATCAAAAGGAAGGCTTATCTCTCTGAGTTGAATGCACACATCATAAAGAGCTTTCTGAGAATGCTTCTGCCTTGTTTATATATGAAGATATTTCTTTTTCCACCATAGGCCTCAAATCGCTCCAAATGAACACTTGCAGATTCTACAAAAAGAGTGTTTCATAACTGCTCTAGCAAAGGAAAGGTTCACCTCTGTGAGTTGAACACACACATCACAAAGCAGTTTGTGAGAATGCTTCTGTCCAGTTTTTATGGGAAGATATTCCCGCTTCTAACAAAGGCCTGAAAGAGCTCCAAATATCCACTTGCAGATGCTGCAAAAAGACTCTTTCCAAACTGCTCCATGAAAAGGAAGGTTCAACTCTGTGAGTTGAATGCACACATCATAAAGAAGTTTCAAAGAATGCTTCTGTCTAGGTATTATGTGACGATATTTCCTTTTCCACCATAGGCCTCAAAGCGCTCCAAATGAACACATGTAGATTCTACAAAAAGAGTGTTTCAAAGCTGCTCTTTCAAAAGAAGTGTTCAACTCTGTGAGTTGGATTCATACTTCACAAAGCAGTTTCACAGAACGTTTCTGTTTCGTTTTTATGGGAAGATATTCCCGTTTGCAACGAAGGCCTGAAAGGGCTCCAAGTATCCACTTGCAGATTCTGCCAAAACACAGTTTCAAAACTGCTCTATCAAAAGGAAGGCTTATCTCTCCGAGTTGAATGCACACATCATAAAGAGGTTTCTGAGAATGCTTCTGCCTGGTTTATATGTGAAGATATTTCCTTTTCCACCATAGGCCTCAAAGCGCTCCAAACGAACACTTGCAGATTCTACAAAAAGAGTGTTTCAAAACTGCTCTTTCAAAAGAAGTGTTCAACTCTGTGAGTTGGATTCATACTACACAAAGCAGGTTCACAGAACTCTTCTGTTTAGTTTTTATGGGAAGATATTCCCGTTTCCAACGAAGGCCTGAAAGGGCTCCAAATATCCACTTGCAGATTCTGCAAAAACACAGGTTCAAAACTGCTCTATCAAAAGGAAGGCTTATCTCTCTGAGTTGAATGCACACATCATAAAGGGGTTTCTGAGAATGCTTCTGCCTTGTTTATATATGAAGATATTTCTTTTTCCACCATAGGCCTCAAAGCGCTCCAAATGAACACTTGCAGATTCTACAAAAAGAGTGTTTCATAACTGCTCTTGCAAAGGAAAGGTTCACCTCTGTGAGTTGAACACACACATCACAAAGCAGTTTGTGAGAATGCTTCGGTTTAGTTTTTATGGGAAGATATTCCCGCTTCTAACAAAGGCCTGAAAGAGCTCCAAATATCCACTTGCAGATGCTGCAAAAAGACTCTTTCCAAACTGCTCCATGAAAAAGAAGGTTCAACTCTGTGAGTTGAATGCACACATCATAAAGAAGTTTCAAAGAATGCTTCTGTCTAGGTTTTATGTGAAGATATTTCTTTTTCCACCATAGGCCTCAAATCGCTCCAAATGAACACTTGCAGATTCTACAAAAAGAGTGTTTCATAACTGCTCTAGCAAAGGAAAGGTTCACCTCTGTGAGTTGAACACACACATCACAAAGCAGTTTGTGAGAATGCTTCTGTCCAGTTTTAATGGGAAGATATTCCCGCTTCTAACAAAGGCCTGAAAGAGCTCCAAATATCCACTTACAGATGCTGCAAAAAGACTCTTTCCAAACTGCTCCATGAAAAGGAATGTTCAACTCTGTGAGTTGAATGCACACATCGTAAAGAAGTTTCAAAGAATGCTTCTGTCTAGGTTTTATGTGAAGATATTTCCCTTTCCACCATAGGCCTCAAAGCGCTCCAAATGAACACTTGCAGATTCTACAAAAAGAGTGTTTCAAAGCTGCTCTTTCAAAAGAAGTGTTCAACTCTGTGAGTTGGATTCATACTTCACAAAGCAGTTTCACAGAACGTTTCTGTTTCGTTTTTATGGGAAGATATTCCCGTTTGCAACGAAAGCCTGAAAGGGCTCTAAGTATCCACTTGCAGATTCTGCCAAAACACACTTTCAAAACTGCTCTATCAAAAGGAAGGCTTATCTCTCCGAGTTGAATGCACACATCATAAAGAGGTTTCTGAGAATGCTTCTGCCTGGTTTATATGTGAAGATATTTCCTTTTCCACCATAGGCCTCAAAGCGCTCCAAACGAACACCTGCAGATTCTACAAAAAGAGTGTTTCAAAACTGCTCTTTCAAAGGAAGTGTTCAACTCTGTGAGTTGGATTCATACTACACAAAGCAGTTTCACAGAACTCTTCTGTTTAGTTTTTATGGGAAGATATTCCCGTTTCCAACGAAGGCCTGAAAGGGCTCCAAATATCCACTTGCAGATTCTGCAAAAACACAGGTTCAAAACTGCTCTATCAAAAGGAAGGCTTATCTCTCTGAGTTGAATGCACACATCATAAAGAAGTTTCAAAGAATGCTTCTGTCTAGGTTTTATGTGAAGATATTTCTTTTTCCACCATAGGCCTCAAAGCGCTCCAAATGAACACTTGCAGATTCTACAAAAAGAGTGTTTCATAACTGCTCTAGCAAAGGAAAGGTTCACCTCTGTGAGTTGAACACACACATCACAAAGCAGTTTGTGAGAATGCTTCTGTCCAGTTTTAATGGGAAGATATTCCCGCTTCTAACAAAGGCCTGAAAGAGCTCCAAATATCCACTTGCAGATGCTGCAAAAAGACTCTTTCCAAACTGCTCCATGAAAAGGAATGTTCAACTCTGTGAGTTGAATGCACACATCATAAAGAAGTTTCAAAGAATGCTTCTGTCTAGGTTTTATGTGAAGATATTTCCTTTTCCACCATAGGCCTCAAAGCGCTCCAAATGAACACTTGCAGATTCTACAAAAAGAGTGTTTCAAAGCTGCTCTTTCAAAAGAAGTGTTCAACTCTGTGAGTTGGATTCATACTTCACAAAGGAGTTTCACAGAACGCTTCTGTTTAGTTTTTATGGGAAGATATTCCCGTTTCCAACGAAGGCCTGAAAGGGCTCCAAATATACACTTGCAGATTCTGCAAAAACACAGTTGCAAAACTGCTCTATCAAAAGGAAGGCTTATCTCTCCGAGTTGAATGCACACATCATAAAGAGGTTTCTGAGAATGCTTCTGCCTGGATTATATGTGAAGATATTTCCTTTACCACCATAGGCCTCAAAGCGCTCCAAACGAACACTTGCAGATTCTACAAAAAGAGTGTTTCAAAACTGCTCTTTGAAAGGAAGTGTTCAACTCTGTGAGTTGGATTCATACTACACAAAGCAGTTTCACAGAACTCTTCTGTTTAGTTTTTAATGGAAGATATTCCCGTTTCCAACGAAGGCCTGAAAGGGCTCCAAATATCCACTTGCAGATTCTGCAAAAACACAGTTTCAAAACTGCTCTATCAAAAGGAAGGCTTATCTCTCTGAGTTGAATGCACACATCATAAAGAGCTTTCTGAGAATGCTTCTGCCTTGTTTATATATGAAGATATTTCTTTTTCCACCATAGGCCTCAAATCGCTCCAAATGAACACTTGCAGATTCTACAAAAAGAGTGTTTCATAACTGCTCTAGCAAAGGAAAGGTTCACCTCTGTGAGTTGAACACACACATCACAAAGCAGTTTGTGAGAATGCTTCTGTCCAGTTTTTATGGGAAGATATTCCCGCTTCTAACAAAGGCCTGAAAGAGCTCCAAATATCCACTTGCAGAAGCTGCAAAAAGACTCTTTCCAAACTGCTCCATGAAAAGGAAAGTTCAACTCTGTGAGTTGAATGCACACATCATAAAGAAGTTTCAAAGAATGCTTCTGTCTAGGTATTATGTGACGATATTTCCTTTTCCACCATAGGCCTCAAAGCGCTCCAAATGAACACATGTAGATTCTACAAAAAGAGTGTTTAAAAGCTGCGCTTTCAAAAGAAGTGTTCAACTCTGTGAGTTGGATTCATACTTCACAAAGCAGTTTCACAGAACGTTTCTGTTTCGTTTTTATCGGAAGATATTCCCGTTTGCAACGAAGGCCTGAAAGGGCTGTAAGTATCCACTTGCAGATTCTGCCAAAACACAGTTTCAAAACTGCTCTATCAAAAGGAAGGCTTATCTCTCCGAGTTGAATGCACACATCATAAAGAGGTTTCTGAGAATGCTTCTGCCTGGTTTATATGTGAAGATATTTCCTTTTCCACCATAGGCCTCAAAGCGCTCCAAACGAACACTTGCAGATTCTACAAAAAGAGTGTTTCAAAACTGCTCTTTCAAAAGAAGTGTTCAACTCTGTGAGTTGGATTCATACTACACAAAGCAGTTTCACAGAACTCTTCTGTTTAGTTTTTATGGGAAGATATTCCCGTTTCCAACGAAGGCCTGAAAGGGCTCCAAATATCCACTTGCAGATTCTGCAAAAACATAGTTTCAAAACTGCTCTATCAAAAGGAAGGCTTATCTCTCTGAGTTGAATGCACACATCATAAAGAGCTTTCTGAGAATGCTTCTGCCTTGTTTATATATGAAGATATTTCTTTTTCCACCATAGGCCTCAAATCGCTCCAAATGAACACTTGCAGATTCTACAAAAAGAGTGTTTCATAACTGCTCTAGCAAAGGAAAGGTTCACCTCTGTGAGTTGAACACACACATCACAAAGCAGTTTGTGAGAATGCTTCTGTCCAGTTTTTATGGGAAGATATTCCCGCTTCTAACAAAGGCCTGAAAGAGCTCCAAATATCCACTTGCAGATGCTGCAAAAAGACTCTTTCCAAACTGCTCCATGAAAAGGAAGGTTCAACTCTGTGAGTTGAATGCACACATCATAAAGAAGTTTCAAAGAATGCTTCTGTCTAGGTATTATGTGACGATATTTCCTTTTCCACCATAGGCCTCAAAGCGCTCCAAATGAACACATGTAGATTCTACAAAAAGAGTGTTTCAAAGCTGCTCTTTCAAAAGAAGTGTTCAACTCTGTGAGTTGGATTCATACTTCACAAAGCAGTTTCACAGAACGTTTCTGTTTCGTTTTTATCAGAAGATATTCCCGTTTGCAACGAAGGCCTGAAAGGGCTCCAAGTATCCACTTGCAGATTCTGCAAAAACACAGTTTCAAAACTGCTCTATCAAAAGGAAGGCTTATCTCTCCGAGTTGAATGCACACATCATAAAGAGGTTTCTGAGAATGCTTCTGCCTGGTTTATATGTGAAGATATTTCCTTTTCCACCATAGGCCTCAAAGCGCTCCAAACGAACACTTGCAGATTCTACAAAAAGAGTGTTTCAAAACTGCTCTTTCAAAAGAAGTGTTCAACTCTGTGAGTTGGATTCATACTACACAAAGCAGGTTCACAGAACTCTTCTGTTTAGTTTTTATGGGAAGATATTCCCGTTTCCAACGAAGGCCTGAAAGGGCTCCAAATATCCACTTGCAGATTCTGCAAAAACACAGGTTCAAAACTGCTCTATCAAAAGGAAGGCTTATCTCTCTGAGTTGAATGCACACATCATAAAGGGGTTTCTGAGAATGCTTCTGCCTTGTTTATATATGAAGATATTTCTTTTTCCACCATAGGCCTCAAAGCGCTCCAAATGAACACTTGCAGATTCTACAAAAAGAGTGTTTCATAACTGCTCTAGCAAAGGAAAGGTTCACCTCTGTGAGTTGAACACACACATCACAAAGCAGTTTTTGAGAATGCTTCGGTTTAGTTTTTATGGGAAGATATTCCCGCTTCTAACAAAGGCCTGAAAGAGCTCCAAATATCCACTTGCAGATGCTGCAAAAAGACTTTTTCCAAACTGCTCCATGAAAAAGAAGGTTCAACTCTGTGAGTTGAATGCACACATCATAAAGAAGTTTCAAAGAATGCTTCTGTCTAGGTTTTATGTGAAGATATTTCTTTTTCCACCATAGGCCTCAAAGCGCTCCAAATGAACACTTGCAGATTCTACAAAAAGAGTGTTTCATAACTGCTCTAGCAAAGGAAAGGTTCACCTCTGTGAGTTGAACACACACATCACAAAGCAGTTTGTGAGAATCCTTCTCTCCAGTTTTAATGGGAAGATATTCCCGCTTCTAACAAAGGCCTGAAAGAGCTCCAAATATCCACTTGCAGATGCTGCAAAAAGACTCTTTCCAAACTGCTCCATGAAAAGGAAAGTTCAACTCTGTGAGTTGAATGCACACATCATAAAGAAGTTTCAAAGAATGCTTCTGTCTAGGTATTATGTGACGATATTTCCTTTTCCACCATAGGACTCAAAGCGCTCCAAATGAACACATGTAGATTCTACAAAAAGAGTGTTTCAAAGCTGCTCTTTCAAAAGAAGTGTTCAACTCTGTGAGTTGGATTCATACTTCACAAAGCAGTTTCACAGAACGTTTCTGTTTCGTTTTTATGGGAAGATATTCCCGTTTGCAACGAAGGCCTGAAAGGGCTCTAAGTATCCACTTGCAGATGCTGCCAAAACACACTTTCAAAACTGCTCTATCAAAAGGAAGGCTTATCTCTCCGAGTTGAATGCACACATCATAAAGAGGTTTCTGAGAATGCTTCTGCCTGGTTTATATGTGAAGATATTTCCTTTTCCACCATAGGCCTCAAAGCGCTCCAAACGAACACTTGCAGATTCTACAAAAAGAGTGTTTCAAAACTGCTCTTTCAAAGGAAGTGTTCAACTCTGTGAGTTGGATTCATACTACACAAAGCAGTTTCACAGAACTCTTCTGTTTAGTTTTTATGGGAAGATATTCCCGTTTCCAACGAAGGCCTGAAAGGGCTCCAAATATCCACTTGCAGATTCTGCAAAAACACAGGTTCAAAACTGCTCTATCAAAAGGAAGGCTTATCTCTCTGAGTTGAATGCACACATCATAAAGGGGTTTCTGAGAATGCTTCTGCCTTGTTTATATATGAAGATATTTCTTTTTCCACCATAGGCCTCAAAGCGCTCCAAATGAACACTTGCAGATTCTACAAAAAGAGTGTTTCATAACTGCTCTAGCAAAGGAAAGGTTCACCTCTGTGAGTTGAACACACACATCACAAAGCAGTTTGTGAGAATGCTTCGGTTTAGTTTTTATGGGAAGATATTCCCGCTTCTAACAAAGGCCTGAAAGAGCTCCAAATATCCACTTGCAGATGCTGCAAAAAGACTCTTTCCAAACTGCTCCATGAAAAAGAAGGTTCAACTCTGTGAGTTGAATGCACACATCATAAAGAAGTTTCAAAGAATGCTTCTGTCTAGGTTTTATGTGAAGATAATTCTTTTTCCACCATAGGCCTCAAAGCGCTCCAAATGAACACTTGCAGATTCTACAAAAAGAGTGTTTCATAACTGCTCTAGCAAAGGAAAGGTTCACCTCTGTGAGTTGAACACACACATCACAAAGCAGTTTGTGAGAATGCTTCCGTCCAGTTTTAATGGGAAGATACTCCCGCTTCTAACAAAGGCCTGAAAGAGCTCAAAATATCCACTTGCAGATGCTGCAAAAAGACTCTTTCCAAACTGCTCCATGAAAAGGAATGTTCAACTCTGTGAGTTGAATGCACACATCATAAAGAAGTTTCAAAGAATGCTTCTGTCTAGGTTTTATGTGAAGATATTTCCTTTTCCACCATAGGCCTCAAAGCGCTCCAAATGAACACTTGCAGATTCTACAAAAAGAGTGTTTCAAAGCTGCTCTTTCAAAAGAAGTGTTCAACTCTGTGAGTTGGATTCATACTACACAAAGGAGTTTCACAGAACGCTTCTGTTTAGTTTTTATGGGAAGATATTCCCGTTTCCAACGAAGGCCTGAAAGGGCTCCAAATATCCACTTGCAGATTCTGCAAAAACACAGTTGCAAAACTGCTCTATCAAAAGGAAGGCTTATCTCTCCGAGTTGAATGCACACATCATAAAGAGGTTTCTGAGAATGCTTCTGCCTGGTTTATATGTGAAGATATTTCCTTTTCCACCATAGGCCTCAAAGCGCTCCAAACGAACACTTGCAGATTCTACAAAAAGAGTGTTTCAAAGCTGCTCTTTCAAAAGAAGTGTTCAACTCTGTGAGTTGGATTCATACTTCACAAAGGAGTTTCACAGAACGCTTCTGTTTAGTTTTTATGGGAAGATATTCCCGTTTCCAACGAAGGCCTGAAAGGGCTCCAAATATCCACTTGCAGATTCTGCAAAAACACAGTTGCAAAACTGCTCTATCAAAAGGAAGGCTTATCTCTCTGAGTTGAATGCACACATCATAAAGAGCTTTCTGAGAATGCTTCTGCCTTGTTTATATATGAAGATATTTCTTTTTCCACCATAGGCCTCAAATCGCTCCAAATGAACACTTGCAGATTCTACAAAAAGAGTGTTTCATAACTGCTCTAGAAAAGGAAAGGTTCACCTCTGTGAGTTGAACACACACATCACAAAGCAGTTTGTGAGAATGCTTCTGTCCAGTTTTTATGGGAAGATATTCCCGCTTCTAACAAAGGCCTGAAAGAGCTCCAAATATCCACTTGCAGATGCTGCAAAAAGACTCTTTCCAAACTGCTCCATGAAAAGGAATGTTCAACTCTGTGAGTTGAATGCACACATCATAAAGAAGTTTCAAAGAATGCTTCTGTCTAGGTATTATGTGACGATATTTCCTTTTCCACCATAGGCCTCAAAGCGCTCCAAATGAACACATGTAGATTCTACAAAAAGAGTGTTTCAAAGCTGTTCTTTCAAAAGAAGTGTTCAACTCTGTGAGTTGGATTCATACTTCACAAAGCAGTTTCACAGAACGTTTCTGTTTCGTTTTTATGGGAAGATATTCCCGTTTGCAACGAAGGCCTGAAAGGGCTCTAAGTAACCGCTTGCAGATTCTGCCAAAACACAGTTTCAAAACTGCTCTATCAAAAGGAAGGCTTATCTCTCCGAGTTGAATGCACACATCATAAAGAGGTTTCTGAGAATGCTTCTGCCTGGTTTATATGTGAAGATATTTCCTTTTCCACCATAGGCCTCAAAGCGCTCCAAACGAACACTTGCAGATTCTACAAAAAGAGTGTTTCAAAACTGCTCTTTCAAAGGAAGTGTTCAACTCTGTGAGTTGGATTCATACTACACAAAGCAGTTTCACAGAACTCTTCTGTTTAGTTTTTATGGGAAGATATTCCCGTTTCCAACGAAGGCCTGAAAGGGCTCCAAATATCCACTTGCAGATTCTGCAAAAATACAGTTTCAAAACTGCTCTATCAAAAGGAAGGCTTATCTCTCTGAGTTGAATGCACACATCCTAAAGAGCTTTCTGAGAATGCTTCTGCCTTGTTTATATATGAAGATATTTCTTTTTCCACCATAGGCCTCAAAGCGCTCCAAATGAACACTTGCAGATTCTACAAAAAGAGTGTTTCATAACTGCTCTAGCAAAGGAAAGGTTCACCTCTGTGAGTTGAACACACACATCACAAAGCAGTTTGTGAGAATGCTTTGGTTTAGTTTTTATGGGAAGATATTCCCGCTTCTAACAAAGGCCTGAAAGAGCTCCAAATATCCACTTGCAGATGCTGCAAAAAGACTCTTTCCAAACTGCTCCATGAAAAAGAAGGTTCAACTGTGTGAGTTGAATGCACACATCATAAAGAAGTTTCAAAGAATGCTTCTGTCTAGGTTTTATGTGAAGATATTCCTTTTTCCACCATAGGCCTCAAAGCGCTCCAAATGAACACTTGCAGATTCTACAAAAAGAGTGTTTCATAACTGCTCTAGCAAAGGAAAGGTTCACCTCTGTGAGTTGAACACACACATCACAAAGCAGTTTGTGAGAATGCTTCTGTCCAGTTTTTATGGGAAGATATTCCCGCTTCTAACAAAGGCCTGAAAGAGCTCCAAATATCCACTTGCAGATGCTGCAAAAAGACTCTTTCCAAACTGCTCCATGAAAAGGAATGTTCAACTCTGTGAGTTGAATGCACACATCGTAAAGAAGTTTCAAAGAATGCTTCTGTCTAGGTTTTATGTGAAGATATTTCCTTTTCCACCATAGGCCTCAAAGCGCTCCAAATGAACACTTGCAGATTCTACAAAAAGAGTGTTTCAAAGCTGCTCTTTCAAAAGAAGTGTTCAACTCTGTGAGTTGGATTCATACTTCACAAAGCAGTTTCACAGAACGTTTCTGTTTCGTTTTTATGGGAAGATATTCCCGTTTGCAACGAAGGCCTGAAAGGGCTCTAAGTATCCACTTGCAGATTCTGCCAAAACACACTTTCAAAACTGCTCTATCAAAAGGAAGGCTTATCTCTCCGAGTTGAATGCACACATCATAAAGAGGTTTCTGAGAATGCTTCTGCCTGGTTTATATGTGAAGATATTTCCTTTTCCACCATAGGCCTCAAAGCGCTCCAAACGAACACTTGCAGATTCTACAAAAAGAGTGTTTCAAAACTGCTCTTTCAAAGGAAGTGTTCAACTCTGTGATTTGGATTCATACTACACAAAGCAGTTTCACAGAACTCTTCTGTTTAGTTTTTATGGGAAGATATTCCCGTTTCCAACGAAGGCCTGAAAGGGCTCCAAATATCCACTTGCAAATTCTGCAAAAACACAGGTTCAAAACTGCTCTATCAAAAGGAAGGCTTATCTCTCTGAGTTGAATGCACACATCATAAAGGGGTTTCTGAGAATGCTTCTGCCTTGTTTATATATGAAGATATTTCTTTTTCCACCATAGGCCTCAAAGCGCTCCAAATGAACACTTGCAGATTCTACAAAAAGAGTGTTTCATAACTGCTCTAGCAAAGGAAAGGTTCACCTCTGTGAGTTGAACACACACATCACAAAGCAGTTTGTGAGAATGCTTCGGTTTAGTTTTTATGGGAAGATATTCCCGCTTCTAACAAAGGCCTGAAAGAGCTCCAAATATCCACTTGCAGATGCTGCAAAAAGACTCTTTCCAAACTGCTCCATGAAAAGGAAAGTTCAACTCTGTGAGTTGAATGCACACATCATAAAGAAGTTTCAAAGAATGCTTCTGTCTAGGTTTTATCTGAAGATATTTCCTTTTCCACCATAGGCCTCAAAGCGCTCCAAATGAACACTTGCAGATTCTACAAAAAGAGTGTTTCAAAGCTGCTCTAGCAAAGGAAAGGTTCACCTCTGTGAGTTGAACACACACATCACAAAGCAGTTTGTGAGAATGCTTCGGTTTAGTTTTTATGGGAAGATATTCCCGCTTCTAACAAAGGCCTGAAAGAGCTCCAAATATCCACTTGCAGATGCTGCAAAAAGACTTTTTCCAAACTGCTCCATGAAAAAGAAGGTTCAACTCTGTGAGTTGAATGCACACATCATAAAGAAGTTTCAAAGAATGCTTCTGTCTAGGTTTTATGTGAAGATATTTCTTTTTCCACCATAGGCCTCAAAGCGCTCCAAATGAACACTTGCAGATTCTACAAAAAGAGTGTTTCATAACTGCTCTAGCAAAGGAAAGGTTCACCTCTGTGAGTTGAACACACACATCACAAAGCAGTTTGTGAGAATCCTTCTCTCCAGTTTTAATGGGAAGATATTCCCGCTTCTAACAAAGGCCTGAAAGAGCTCCAAATATCCACTTGCAGATGCTGCAAAAAGACTCTTTCCAAACTGCTCCATGAAAAGGAATGTTCAACTCTGTGAGTTGAATGCGCACATCATAAAGAAGTTTCAAAGAATGCTTCTGTCTAGGTATTATGTGACGATATTTCCTTTTCCACCATAGGCCTCAAAGCGCTCCAAATGAACACATGTAGATTCTACAAAAAGAGTGTTTCAAAGCTGCTCTTTCAAAAGAAGTGTTCAACTCTGTGAGTTGGATTCATACTTCACAAAGCAGTTTCACAGAACGTTTCTGTTTCGTTTTTATGGGAAGATATTCCCGTTTGCAACGAAGGCCTGAAAGGGCTCTAAGTATCCACTTGCGGATGCTGCCAAAACACACTTTCAAAACTGCTCTATCAAAAGGAAGGCTTATCTCTCCGAGTTGAATGCACACATCATAAAGAGGTTTCTGAGAATGCTTCTGCCTGGTTTATATGTGAAGATATTTCCTTTTCCACCATAGGCCTCAAAGCGCTCCAAACGAACACTTGCAGATTCTACAAAAAGAGTGTTTCAAAACTGCTCTTTCAAAGGAAGTGTTCAACTCTGTGAGTTGGATTCATACTACACAAAGCAGTTTCACAGAACTCTTCTGTTTAGTTTTTATGGGAAGATATTCCCGTTTCCAACGAAGGCCTGAAAGGGCTCCAAATATCCACTTGCAGATTCTGCAAAAACACAGGTTCAAAACTGCTCTATCAAAAGGAAGGCTTATCTCTCTGAGTTGAATGCACACATCATAAAGGGGTTTCTGAGAATGCTTCTGCCTTGTTTATATATGAAGATATTTCTTTTTCCACCATAGGCCTCAAAGCGCTCCAAATGAACACTTGCAGATTCTACAAAAAGAGTGTTTCATAACTGCTCTAGCAAAGGAAAGGTTCACCTCTGTGAGTTGAACACACACATCACAAAGCAGTTTGTGAGAATGCTTCGGTTTAGTTTTTATGGGAAGATATTCCCGCTTCTAACAAAGGCCTGAAAGGGCTCCAAATATCCACTTGCAGATGCTGCAAAAAGACTCTTTCCAAACTGCTCCATGAAAAAGAAGGTTCAACTCTGTGAGTTGAATGCACACATCATAAAGAAGTTTCAAAGAATGCTTCTGTCTAGGTTTTATGTGAAGATATTTCTTTTTCCACCATAGGCCTCAAAGCGCTCCAAATGAACACTTGCAGATTCTACAAAAAGAGTGTTTCATAACTGCTCTAGCAAAGGAAAGGTTCACCTCTGTGAGTTGAACACACACATCACAAAGCAGTTTGTGAGAATGCTTCCGTCCAGTTTTAATGGGAAGATACTCCCGCTTCTAACAAAGGCCTGAAAGAGCTCAAAATATCCACTTGCAGATGCTGCAAAAAGACTCTTTCCAAACTGCTCCATGAAAAGGAATGTTCAACTCTGTGAGTTGAATGCACACATCATAAAGAAGTTTCAAAGAATGCTTCTGTCTAGGTTTTATGTGAAGATATTTCCTTTTCCACCATAGGCCTCAAAGCGCTCCAAATGAACACTTGCAGATTCTACAAAAAGAGTGTTTCAAAGCTGCTCTTTCAAAAGAAGTGTTCAACTCTGTGAGTTGGATTCATACTACACAAAGCAGTTTCACAGAACGCTTCTGTTTAGTTTTTATGGGAAGATATTCCCGTTTCCAACGAAGGCCTGAAAGGGCTCCAAATATCCACTTGCAGATTCTGCAAAAACACAGTTGCAAAACTGCTCTATCAAAAGGAAGGCTTATCTCTCCGAGTTGAATGCACACATCATAAAGAGGTTTCTGAGAATGCTTCTGCCTGGTTTATATGTGAAGATATTTCCTTTTCCACCATAGGCCTCAAAGCGCTCCAAACGAACACTTGCAGATTCTACAAAAAGAGTGTTTCAAAGCTGCTCTTTCAAAAGAAGTGTTCAACTCTGTGAGTTGGATTCATACTTCACAAAGGAGTTTCACAGAACGCTTCTGTTTAGTTTTTATGGGAAGATATTCCCGTTTCCAACGAAGGCCTGAAAGGGCTCCAAATATCCACTTGCAGATTCTGCAAAAACACAGTTGCAAAACTGCTCTATCAAAAGGAAGGCTTATCTCTCTGAGTTGAATGCACACATCATAAAGAGCTTTCTGAGAATGCTTCTGCCTTGTTTATATATGAAGATATTTCTTTTTCCACCATAGGCCTCAAATCGCTCCAAATGAACACTTGCAGATTCTACAAAAAGAGTGTTTCATAACTGCTCTAGAAAAGGAAAGGTTCACCTCTGTGAGTTGAACACACACATCACAAAGCAGTTTGTGAGAATGCTTCTGTCCAGTTTTTATGGGAAGATATTCCCGCTTCTAACAAAGGCCTGAAAGAGCTCCAAATATCCACTTGCAGATGCTGCAAAAAGACTCTTTCCAAACTGCTCCATGAAAAGGAATGTTCAACTCTGTGAGTTGAATGCACACATCATAAAGAAGTTTCAAAGAATGCTTCTGTCTAGGTATTATGTGACGATATTTCCTTTTCCACCATAGGCCTCAAAGCGCTCCAAATGAACACATGTAGATTCTACAAAAAGAGTGTTTCAAAGCTGTTCTTTCAAAAGAAGTGTTCAACTCTGTGAGTTGGATTCATACTTCACAAAGCAGTTTCACAGAACGTTTCTGTTTCGTTTTTATGGGAAGATATTCCCGTTTGCAACGAAGGCCTGAAAGGGCTCTAAGTAACCGCTTGCAGATTCTGCCAAAACACAGTTTCAAAACTGCTCTATCAAAAGGAAGGCTTATCTCTCCGAGTTGAATGCACACATCATAAAGAGGTTTCTGAGAATGCTTCTGCCTGGTTTATATGTGAAGATATTTCCTTTTCCACCATAGGCCTCAAAGCGCTCCAAACGAACACTTGCAGATTCTACAAAAAGAGTGTTTCAAAACTGCTCTTTCAAAGGAAGTGTTCAACTCTGTGAGTTGGATTCATACTACACAAAGCAGTTTCACAGAACTTTTCTGTTTAGTTTTTATGGGAAGATATTCCCGTTTCCAACGAAGGCCTGAAAGGGCTCCAAATATCCACTTGCAGATTCTGCAAAAATACAGTTTCAAAACTGCTCTATCAAAAGGAAGGCTTATCTCTCTGAGTTGAATGCACACATCCTAAAGAGCTTTCTGAGAATGCTTCTGCCTTGTTTATATATGAAGATATTTCTTTTTCCACCATAGGCCTCAAAGCGCTCCAAATGAACACTTGCAGATTCTACAAAAAGAGTGTTTCATAACTGCTCTAGCAAAGGAAAGGTTCACCTCTGTGAGTTGAACACACACATCACAAAGCAGTTTGTGAGAATGCTTTGGTTTAGTTTTTATGGGAAGATATTCCCGCTTCTAACAAAGGCCTGAAAGAGCTCCAAATATCCACTTGCAGATGCTGCAAAAAGACTCTTTCCAAACTGCTCCATGAAAAAGAAGGTTCAACTGTGTGAGTTGAATGCACACATCATAAAGAAGTTTCAAAGAATGCTTCTGTCTAGGTTTTATGTGAAGATATTCCTTTTTCCACCATAGGCCTCAAAGCGCTCCAAATGAACACTTGCAGATTCTACAAAAAGAGTGTTTCATAACTGCTCTAGCAAAGGAAAGGTTCACCTCTGTGAGTTGAACACACACATCACAAAGCAGTTTGTGAGAATGCTTCTGTCCAGTTTTTATGGGAAGATATTCCCGCTTCTAACAAAGGCCTGAAAGAGCTCCAAATATCCACTTGCAGATGCTGCAAAAAGACTCTTTCCAAACTGCTCCATGAAAAGGAATGTTCAACTCTGTGAGTTGAATGCACACATCGTAAAGAAGTTTCAAAGAATGCTTCTGTCTAGGTTTTATGTGAAGATATTTCCTTTTCCACCATAGGCCTCAAAGCGCTCCAAATGAACACTTGCAGATTCTACAAAAAGAGTGTTTCAAAGCTGCTCTTTCAAAAGAAGTGTTCAACTCTGTGAGTTGGATTCATACTTCACAAAGCAGTTTCACAGAACGTTTCTGTTTCGTTTTTATGGGAAGATATTCCCGTTTGCAACGAAGGCCTGAAAGGGCTCTAAGTATCCACTTGCAGATTCTGCCGAAACACACTTTCAAAACTGCTCTATCAAAAGGAAGACTTATCTCTCCGAGTTGAATGCACACATCATAAAGAGGTTTCTGAGAATGCTTCTGCCTGGTTTATATGTGAAGATATTTCCTTTTCCACCATAGGCCTCAAAGCGCTCCAAACGAACACTTGCAGATTCTACAAAAAGAGTGTTTCAAAACTGCTCTTTCAAAGGAAGTGTTCAACTCTGTGATTTGGATTCATACTACACAAAGCAGTTTCACAGAACTCTTCTGTTTAGTTTTTATGGGAAGATATTCCCGTTTCCAACGAAGGCCTGAAAGGGCTCCAAATATCCACTTGCAGATTCTGCAAAAACACAGGTTCAAAACTGCTCTATCAAAAGGAAGGCTTATCTCTCTGAGTTGAATGCACACATCATAAAGGGGTTTCTGAGAATGCTTCTGCCTTGTTTATATATGAAGATATTTCTTTTTCCACCATAGGCCTCAAAGCGCTCCAAATGAACACTTGCAGATTCTACAAAAAGAGTGTTTCATAACTGCTCTAGCAAAGGAAAGGTTCACCTCTGTGAGTTGAACACACACATCACAAAGCAGTTTGTGAGAATGCTTCGGTTTAGTTTTTATGGGAAGATATTCCCGCTTCTAACAAAGGCCTGAAAGAGCTCCAAATATCCACTTGCAGATGCTGCAAAAAGACTCTTTCCAAACTGCTCCATGAAAAGGAAAGTTCAACTCTGTGAGTTGAATGCACACATCATAAAGAAGTTTCAAAGAATGCTTCTGTCTAGGTATTATGTGACGATATTTCCTTTTCCACCATAGGCCTCAAAGCGCTCCAAATGAACACATGTAGATTCTACAAAAAGAGTGTTTCAAAGCTGCTCTTTCAAAAGAAGTGTTCAACTCTGTGAGTTGGATTCATACTTCACAAAGCAGTTTCACAGAACGTTTCTGTTTCGTTTTTATGGGAAGATATTCCCGTTTGCAACGAAGGCCTGAAAGGGCTCTAAGTATCCACTTGCAGATGCTGCCAAAACACACTTTCAAAACTGCTCTATCAAAAGGAAGGCTTATCTCTCCGTGTTGAATGCACACATCATAAAGAGGTTTCTGAGAATGCTTCTGCCTGGTTTATATGTGAAGATATTTCCTTTTCCACCATAGGCCTCAAAGCGCTCCAAACGAACACTTGCAGATTCTACAAAAAGAGTGTTTCAAAACTGCTCTTTCAAAGGAAGTGTTCAACTCTGTGAGTTGGATTCATACTACACAAAGCAGTTTCACAGAACTCTTCTGTTTAGTTTTTATGGGAAGATATTCCCGTTTCGAACGAAGGCCTGAAAGGGCTCCAAATATCCACTTGCAGATTCTGCAAAAACACAGGTTCAAAACTGCTCTATCAAAAGGAAGGCTTATCTCTCTGAGTTGAATGCACACATCATAAAGGGGTTTCTGAGAATGCTTCTGCCTTGTTTATATATGAAGATATTTCTTTTTCCACCATAGGCCTCAAAGCGCTCCAAATGAACACTTGCAGATTCTACAAAAAGAGTGTTTCATAACTGCTCTAGCAAAGGAAAGGTTCACCTCTGTGAGTTGAACACACACATCACAAAGCAGTTTGTGAGAATGCTTCGGTTTAGTTTTTATGGGAAGATATTCCCGCTTCTAACAAAGGCCTGAAAGAGCTCCAAATATCCACTTGCAGATGCTGCAAAAAGACTCTTTCCAAACTGCTCCATGAAAAAGAAGGTTCAACTCTGTGAGTTGAATGCACACATCATAAAGAAGTTTCAAAGAATGCTTCTGTCTAGGTTTTATGTGAAGATATTTCTTTTTCCACCATAGGCCCCAAAGCGCTCCAAATGAACACTTGCAGATTCTACAAAAAGAGTGTTTCATAACTGCTCTAGCAAAGGAAAGGTTCACCTCTGTGAGTTGAACACACACATCACAAAGCAGTTTGTGAGAATGCTTCTGTCCAGTTTTAATGGGAAGAAATTCCCGCTTCTAACAAAGGCCTGAAAGAGCTCCAAATATCCACTTGCAGATGCTGCAAAAAGACTCTTTCCAAACTGCTCCATGAAAAGGAATGTTCAACTCTGTGAGTTGAATGCACACATCATAAAGAAGTTTCAAAGAATGCTTCTGTCTAGGTTTTATCTGAAGATATTTCCTTTTCCACCATAGGCCTCAAAGCGCTCCAAATGAACACTTGCAGATTCTACAAAAAGAGTGTTTCAAAGCTGCTCTTTCAAAAGAAGTGTTCAACTCTGTGAGTTGGATTCATACTTCACAAAGGAGTTTCACAGAACGCTTCTGTTTAGTTTTTATGGGAAGATATTCCCGTTTCCAACGAAGGCCTGAAAGGGCTCCAAATATCCACTTGCAGATTCTGCAAAAACACAGTTGCAAAACTGCTCTATCAAAAGGAAGGCTTATCTCTCCGAGTTGAATGCACACATCATAAAGAGGTTTCTGAGAATGCTTCTGCCTGGTTTATATGTGAAGATATTTCCTTTTCCACCATAGGCCTCAAAGCGCTCCAAACGAACACTTGCAGATTCTACAAAAAGAGTGTTTCAAAGCTGCTCTTTCAAAAGAAGTGTTCAACTCTGTGAGTTGGATTCATACTTCACAAAGGAGTTTCACAGAACGCTTCTGTTGAGTTTTTATGGGAAGATATTCCCGTTTCCAACGAAGGCCTGAAAGGGCTCCAAATATCCACTTGCAGATTCTGCAAAAACACAGTTGCAAAACTGCTCTATCAAAAGGAAGGCTTATCTCTCTGAGTTGAATGCACACATCATAAAGAGCTTTCTGAGAATGCTTCTGCCTTGTTTATATATGAAGATATTTCTTTTTCCACCATAGGCCTCAAATCGCTCCAAATGAACACTTGCAGATTCTACAAAAAGAGTGTTTCATAACTGCTCTAGCAAAGGAAAGGTTCACCTCTGTGAGTTGAACACACACATCACAAAGCAGTTTGTGAGAATTCTTCTGTCCAGTTTTTATGGGAAGATATTCCCGCTTCTAGCAAAGGCCTGAAAGAGCTCCAAATATCCACTTGCAGATGCTGCAAAAAGACTTTCCAAACTGCTCCATGAAAAAGAAGGTTCAACTGTGTGAGTTGAATGCACACATCATAAAGAAGTTTCAAGGAATGCTTCTGTCTAGGTTTTATGTGAAGATATTTCTTTTTCAACCATAGGCCTCAAATCGCTCCAAATGAACACTTGCAGATTCTACAAAAAGAGTGTTTCATAACTGCTCTAGCAAAGGAAATGTTCACCTCTGTGAGTTGAACACACACATCACAAAGCAGTTTGTGAGAATGCTTCTGTCCAGTTTTTATGGGAAGATATTCCCGCTTCTAACAAAGGCCTGAAAGAGCTCCAAATATCCACTTGCAGATGCTGCAAAAAGACTCTTTCCAAACTGCTCCATGAAAAGGAAAGTTCAACTCTGTGAGTTGAATGCACACATCATAAAGAAATTTCAAAGAATGCTTCTGTCTAGGTATTATGTGACGATATTTCCTTTTCCACCATAGGCCTCAAAGCGCTCCAAATGAACACATGTAGATTCTACAAAAAGAGTGTTTCAAAGCTGCTCTTTCAAAAGAAGTGTTCAACTCTGTGAGTTGGATTCATACTTCACAAAGCAGTTTCACAGAACGTTTCTGTTTCGTTTTTATGGGAAGATATTCCCGTTTGCAACGAAGGCCTGAAAGGGCTCTAAGTATCCACTTGCAGATTCTGACAAAACACACTTTCAAAACTGCTCTATCAAAAGGAAGGCTTATCTCTCCGAGTTGAATGCACACATCATAAAGAGGTTTCTGAGAATGCTTCTGCCTGGTTTATATGTGAAGATATTTCCTTTTCCACCATAGGCCTCAAAGCGCTCCAAACGAACACTTGCAGATTCTACAAAAAGAGTGTTTCAAAACTGCTCTTTCAAAGGAAGTGTTCAACTCTGTGAGTTGGATTCATACTACACAAAGCAGTTTCACAGAACTCTTCTGTTTAGTTTTTATGGGAAGATATTCCCGTTTCCAACGAAGGCCTGAAAGGGCTCCAAATATCCACTTGCAGATTCTGCAAAAACACAGGTTCAAAACTGCTCTATCAAAAGGAAGGCTTATCTCTCTGAGTTGAATGCACACATCATAAAGGGGTTTCTGAGAATGCTTCTGCCTTGTTTATATATGAAGATATTTCTTTTTCCACCATAGGCCTCAAAGCGCTCCAAATGAACACTTGCAGATTCTACAAAAAGAGTGTTTCATAACTGCTCTAGCAAAGGAAAGGTTCACCTCTGTGAGTTGAACACACACATCACAAAGCAGTTTTTGAGAATGCTTCGGTTTAGTTTTTATGGGAAGATATTCCCGCTTCTAACAAAGGCCTGAAAGAGCTCCAAATATCCACTTGCAGATGCTGCAAAAAGACTTTTTCCAAACTGCTCCATGAAAAAGAAGGTTCAACTCTGTGAGTTGAATGCACACATCATAAAGAAGTTTCAAAGAATGCTTCTGTCTAGGTTTTATGTGAAGATATTTCTTTTTCCACCATAGGCCTCAAAGCGCTCCAAATGAACACTTGCAGATTCTACAAAAAGAGTGTTTCATAACTGCTCTAGCAAAGGAAAGGTTCACCTCTGTGAGTTGAACACACACATCACAAAGCAGTTTGTGAGAATCCTTCTCTCCAGTTTTAATGGGAAGATATTCCCGCTTCTAACAAAGGCCTGAAAGAGCTCCAAATTTCCACTTGCAGATGCTGCAAAAAGACTCTTTCCAAACTGCTCCATGAAAAGGAAAGTTCAACTCTGTGAGTTGAATGCACACATCATAAAGAAGTTTCAAAGAATGCTTCTGTCTAGGTATTATGTGACGATATTTCCTTTTCCACCATAGGCCTCAAAGCGCTCCAAATGAACACATGTAGATTCTACAAAAAGAGTGTTTCAAAGCTGCTCTTTCAAAAGAAGTGTTCAACTCTGTGAGTTGGATTCATACTTCACAAAGCAGTTTCACAGAACGTTTCTGTTTCGTTTTTATCAGAAGATATTCCAGTTTGCAACGAAGGCCTGAAAGGGCTCTAAGTATCCACTTGCAGATGCTGCCAAAACACACTTTCAAAACTGCTCTATCAAAAGGAAGGCTTATCTCTCCGAGTTGAATGCACACATCATAAAGAGGTTTCTGAGAATGCTTCTGCCTGGTTTATATGTGAAGATATTTCCTTTTCCACCATAGGCCTCAAAGCGCTCCAAACGAACACTTGCAGATTCTACAAAAAGTGTGTTTCAAAACTGCTCTTTCAAAGGAAGTGTTCAACTCTGTGAGTTGGATTCATACTACACAAAGCAGTTTCACAGAACTCTTCTGTTTAGTTTTTATGGGAAGATATTCCCGTTTCCAACGAAGGCCTGAAAGGGCTCCAAATATCCACTTGCAGATTCTGCAAAAACACAGGTTCAAAACTGCTCTATCAAAAGGAAGGCTTATCTCTCTGAGTTGAATGCACACATCATAAAGGGGTTTCTGAGAATGCTTCTGCCTTGTTTATATATGAAGATATTTCTTTTTCCACCATAGGCCTCAAAGCGCTCCAAATGAACACTTGCAGATTCTACAAAAAGAGTGTTTCATAACTGCTCTAGCAAAGGAAAGGTTCACCTCTGTGAGTTGAACACACACATCACAAAGCAGTTTGTGAGAATGCTTCGGTTTAGTTTTTATGGGAAGATATTCCCGCTTCTAACAAAGGCCTGAAAGAGCTCCAAATATCCACTTGCAGATGCTGCAAAAAGACTCTTTCCAAACTGCTCCATGAAAAAGAAGGTTCAACTCTGTGAGTTGAATGCACACATCATAAAGAAGTTTCAAAGAATGCTTCTGTCTAGGTTTTATGTGAAGAGATTTCTTTTTCCACCATAGGCCTCAAAGCGCTCCAAATGAACACTTGCAGATTCTACAAAAAGAGTGTTTCATAACTGCTCTAGCAAAGGAAAGGTTCACCTCTGTGAGTTGAACACACACATCACAAAGCAGTTTGTGAGAATGCTTCCGTCCAGTTTTAATGGGAAGATACTCCCGCTTCTAACAAAGGCCTGAAAGAGCTCAAAATATCCACTTGCAGATGCTGCAAAAAGACTCTTTCCAAACTGCTCCATGAAAAGGAATGTTCAACTCTGTGAGTTGAATGCACACATCATAAAGAAGTTTCAAAGAATGCTTCTGTCTAGGTTTTATGTGAAGATATTTCCTTTTCCACCATAGGCCTCAAAGCGCTCCAAATGAACACTTGCAGATTCTACAAAAAGAGTGTTTCAAAGCTGCTCTTTCAAAAGAAGTGTTCAACTCTGTGAGTTGGATTCATACTACACAAAGCAGTTTCACAGAACGCTTCTGTTTAGTTTTTATGGGAAGATATTCCCGTTTCCAACGAAGGCCTGAAAGGGCTCCAAATATCCACTTGCAGATTCTGCAAAAACACAGTTGCAAAACTGCTCTATCAAAAGGAAGGCTTATCTCTCCGAGTTGAATGCACACATCATAAAGAGGTTTCTGAGAATGCTTCTGCCTGGTTTATATGTGAAGATATTTCCTTTTCCACCATAGGCCTCAAAGCGCTCCAAACGAACACTTGCAGATTCTACAAAAAGAGTGTTTCAAAGCTGCTCTTTCAAAAGAAGTGTTCAACTCTGTGAGTTGGATTCATACTTCACAAAGGAGTTTCACAGAACGCTTCTGTTTAGTTTTTATGGGAAGATATTCCCGTTTCCAACGAAGGCCTGAAAGGGCTCCAAATATCCACTTGCAGATTCTGCAAAAACACAGTTGCAAAACTGCTCTATCAAAAGGAAGGCTTATCTCTCTGAGTTGAATGCACACATCATAAAGAGCTTTCTGAGAATGCTTCTGCCTTGTTTATATATGAAGATATTTCTTTTTCCACCATAGGCCTCAAATCGCTCCAAATGAACACTTGCAGATTCTACAAAAAGAGTGTTTCATAACTGCTCTAGAAAAGGAAAGGTTCACCTCTGTGAGTTGAACACACACATCACAAAGCAGTTTGTGAGAATGCTTCTGTCCAGTTTTTATGGGAAGATATTCCCGCTTCTAACAAAGGCCTGAAAGAGCTCCAAATATCCACTTGCAGATGCTGCAAAAAGACTCTTTCCAAACTGCTCCATGAAAAGGAATGTTCAACTCTGTGAGTTGAATGCACACATCATAAAGAAGTTTCAAAGAATGCTTCTGTATAGGTATTATGTGACGATATTTCCTTTTCCACCATAGGCCTCAAAGCGCTCCAAATGAACACATGTAGATTCTACAAAAAGAGTGTTTCAAAGCTGCTCTTTCAAAAGAAGTGTTCAACTCTGTGAGTTGGATTCATACTTCACAAAGCAGTTTCACAGAACGTTTCTGTTTCGTTTTTATGGGAAGATATTCCCGTTTGCAACGAAGGCCTGAAAGGGCTCTAAGTAACCGCTTGCAGATTCTGCCAAAACACAGTTTCAAAACTGCTCTATCAAAAGGAAGGCTTATCTCTCCGAGTTGAATGCACACATCATAAAGAGGTTTCTGAGAATGCTTCTGCCTGGTTTATATGTGAAGATATTTCCTTTTCCACCATAGGCCTCAAAGCGCTCCAAACGAACACTTGCAGATTCTACAAAAAGAGTGTTTCAAAACTGCTCTTTCAAAGGAAGTGTTCAACTCTGTGAGTTGGATTCATACTACACAAAGCAGTTTCACAGAACTCTTCTGTTTAGTTTTTATGGGAAGATATTCCCGTTTCCAACGAAGGCCTGAAAGGGCTCCAAATATCCACTTGCAGATTCTGCAAAAATACAGTTTCAAAACTGCTCTATCAAAAGGAAGGCTTATCTCTCTGAGTTGAATGCACACATCATAAAGGGGTTTCTGAGAATGCTTCTGCCTTGTTTATATATGAAGATATTTCTTTTTCCACCATAGGCCTCAAAGCGCTCCAAATGAACACTTGCAGATTCTACAAAAAGAGTGTTTCATAACTGCTCTAGCAAAGGAAAGGTTCACCTCTGTGAGTTGAACACACACATCACAAAGCAGTTTGTGAGAATGCTTTGGTTTAGTTTTTATGGGAAGATATTCCCGCTTCTAACAAAGGCCTGAAAGAGCTCCAAATATCCACTTGCAGATGCTGCAAAAAGACTCTTTCCAAACTGCTCCATGAAAAAGAAGGTTCAACTCTGTGAGTTGAATGCACACATCATAAAGAAGTTTCAAAGAATGCTTCTGTCTAGGTTTTATGTGAAGATATTTCTTTTTCCACCATAGGCCTCAAAGCGCTCCAAATGAACACTTGCAGATTCTACAAAAAGAGTGTTTCATAACTGCTCTAGCAAAGGAAAGGTTCACCTCTGTGAGTTGAACACACACATCACAAAGCAGTTTGTGAGAATGCTTCTGTCCAGTTTTAATGGGAAGATATTCCCGCTTCTAACAAAGGCCTGAAAGAGCTCCAAATATCCACTTGCAGATGCTGCAAAAAGACTCTTTCCAAACTGCTCCATGAAAAGGAATGTTCAACTCTGTGAGTTGAATGCACACATCGTAAAGAAGTTTCAAAGAATGCTTCTGTCTAGGTTTTATGTGAAGATATTTCCTTTTCCACCATAGGCCTCAAAGCGCTCCAAATGAACACTTGCAGATTCTACAAAAAGAGTGTTTCAAAGCTGCTCTTTCAAAAGAAGTGTTCAACTCTGTGAGTTGGATTCATACTTCACAAAGCAGTTTCACAGAACGTTTCTGTTTCGTTTTTATGGGAAGATATTCCCGTTTGCAACGAAGGCCTGAAAGGGCTCTAAGTATCCACTTGCAGATTCTGCCAAAACACACTTTCAAAACTGCTCTATCAAAAGGAAGGCTTATCTCTCCGAGTTGAATGCACACATCATAAAGAGGTTTCTGAGAATGCTTCTGCCTGGTTTATATGTGAAGATATTTCCTTTTCCACCATAGGCCTCAAAGCGCTCCAAACGAACACTTGCAGATTCTACAAAAAGAGTGTTTCAAAACTGCTCTTTCAAAGGAAGTGTTCAACTCTGTGATTTGGATTCATACTACACAAAGCAGTTTCACAGAACGCTTCTGTTTAGTTTTTATGGGAAGATATTCCCGTTTCCAACGAAGGCCTGAAAGGGCTCCAAATATCCACTTGCAGATTCTGCAAAAACACAGGTTCAAAACTGCTCTATCAAAAGGAAGGCTTATCTCTCTGAGTTGAATGCACACATCATAAAGGGGTTTCTGAGAATGCTTCTGCCTTGTTTATATATGAAGATATTTCTTTTTCCACCATAGGCCTCAAAGCGCTCCAAATGAACACTTGCAGATTCTACAAAAAGAGTGTTTCATAACTGCTCTAGCAAAGGAAAGGTTCACCTCTGTGAGTTGAACACACACATCACAAAGCAGTTTGTGAGAATGCTTCGGTTTAGTTTTTATGGGAAGATATTCCCGCTTCTAACAAAGGCCTGAAAGAGCTCCAAATATCCACTTGCAGATGCTGCAAAAAGACTCTTTCCAAACTGCTCCATGAAAAGGAAAGTTCAACTCTGTGAGTTGAATGCACACATCATAAAGAAGTTTCAAAGAATGCTTCTGTCTAGGTATTATGTGACGATATTTCCTTTTCCACCATAGGCCTCAAAGCGCTCCAAATGAACACATGTAGATTCTACAAAAAGAGTGTTTCAAAGCTGCTCTTTCAAAAGAAGTGTTCAACTTTGTGAGTTGGATTCATACTTCACAAAGCAGTTTCACAGAACGTTTCTGTTTCGTTTTTATGGGAAGATATTCCCGTTTGCAACGAAGGCCTGAAAGGGCTCTAAGTATCCACTTGCAGATGCTGCCAAAACACACTTTCAAAACTGCTCTATCAAAAGGAAGGCTTATCTCTCCGAGTTGAATGCACACATCATAAAGAGGTTTCTGAGAATGCTTCTGCCTGGTGTATATGTGAAGATATTTCCTTTTCCACCATAGGCCTCAAAGCGCTCCAAACGAACACTTGCAGATTCTACAAAAAGAGTGTTTCAAAACTGCTCTTTCAAAGGAAGTGTTCAACTCTGTGAGTTGGATTCATACTACACAAAGCAGTTTCACAGAACTCTTCTGTTTAGTTTTTATGGGAAGATATTCCCGTTTCCAACGAAGGCCTGAAAGGGCTCCAAATATCCACTTGCAGATTCTGCAAAAACACAGGTTCAAAACTGCTCTATCAAAAGGAAGGCTTATCTCTCTGAGTTGAATGCACACATCATAAAGGGGTTTCTGAGAATGCTTCTGCCTTGTTTATATATGAAGATATTTCTTTTTCCACCATAGGCCTCAAAGCGCTCCAAATGAACACTTGCAGATTCTACAAAAAGAGTGTTTCATAACTGCTCTAGCAAAGGAAAGGTTCACCTCTGTGAGTTGAACACACACATCACAAAGCAGTTTGTGAGAATGCTTCGGTTTAGTTTTTATGGGAAGATATTCCCGCTTCTAACAAAGGCCTGAAAGAGCTCCAAATATCCACTTGCAGATGCTGCAAAAAGACTCTTTCCAAACTGCTCCATGAAAAAGAAGGTTCAACTCTGTGAGTTGAATGCACACATCATAAAGAAGTTTCAAAGAATGCTTCTGTCTAGGTTTTATGTGAAGATATTTCTTTTTCCACCATAGGCCTCAAAGCGCTCCAAATGAACACTTGCAGATTCTACAAAAAGAGTGTTTCATAACTGCTCTAGCAAAGGAAAGGTTCACCTCTGTGAGTTGAACACACACATCACAAAGCAGTTTGTGAGAATGCTTCTGTCCAGTTTTAATGGGAAGATATTCCCGCTTCCAACAAAGGCCTGAAAGAGCTCCAAATATCCACTTGCAGATGCTGCAAAAAGACTCTTTCCAAACTGCTCCATGAAAAGGAATGTTCAACTCTGTGAGTTGAATGCACACATCATAAAGAAGTTTCAAAGAATGCTTCTGTCTAGGTTTTATCTGAAGATATTTCCTTTTCCACCATAGGCCTCAAAGCGCTCCAAATGAACACTTGCAGATTCTACAAAAAGAGTGTTTCAAAGCTGCTCTTTCAAAAGAAGTGTTCAACTCTGTGAGTTGGATTCATACTTCACAAAGGAGTTTCACAGAACGCTTCTGTTTAGTTTTTATGGGAAGATATTCCCGTTTCCAACGAAGGCCTGAAAGGGCTCCAAATATCCACTTGCAGATTCTGCAAAAACACAGTTGCAAAACTGCTCTATCAAAAGGAAGGCTTATCTCTCCGAGTTGAATGCACACATCATAAAGAGGTTTCTGAGAATGCTTCTGCCTGGTTTATATGTGAAGATATTTCCTTTTCCACCATAGGCCTCAAAGCGCTCCAAACGAACACTTGCAGATTCTACAAAAAGAGTGTTTCAAAGCTGCTCTTTCAAAAGAAGTGTTCAACTCTGTGAGTTGGATTATACTTCACAAAGGAGTTTCACAGAACGCTTCTGTTGAGTTTTTATGGGAAGATATTCCCGTTTCCAACGAAGGCTTGAAAGGGCTCCAAATATCCACTTGCAGATTCTGCAAAAACACAGTTCCAAAACTGCTCTATCAAAAGGAAGGCTTATCTCTCTGAGTTGAATGCACATATCATAAAGAGCTTTCTGAGAATGCTTCTGCCTTGTTTATATATGAAGATATTTCTTTTTCCACAATAGGCCTCAAATCGCTCCAAATGAACACTTGCAGATTCTACAAAAAGAGTGTTTCATAACTGCTCTAGCAAAGGAAAGGTTCACCTCTGTGAGTTGAACACACACATCACAAAGCAGTTTGTGAGAATGCTTCTGTCCAGTTTTTATGGGAAGATATTCCAGCTTCTAACAAAGGCCTGAAAGAGCTCCAAATATCCACTTGCAGATGCTGCAAAAAGACTCTTTCCAAACTGCTCCATGAAAAGGAATGTTCAACTCTGTGAGTTGAATGCACACATCATAAAGAAGTTTCAAAGAATGCTTCTGTCTAGGTATTATGTGACGATATTTCCTTTTCCACCATAGGCCTCAAAGCGCTCCAAATGAACACATGTAGATTCTACAAAAAGAGTGTTTCAAAGCTGCTCTTTCAAAAGAAGTGTTCAACTCTGTGAGTTGGATTCATACTTCACAAAGCAGTTTCACAGAACGTTTCTGTTTCGTTTTTATGGGAAGATATTCCCGTTTGCAACGAAGGCCTGAAAGGGCTCTAAGTAACCGCTTGCAGATTCTGCCAAAACACAGTTTCAAAACTGCTCTATCAAAAGGAAGGCTTATCTCTCCGAGTTGAATGCACACATCATAAAGAGGTTTCTGAGAATGCTTCTGCCTGGTTTATATGTGAAGATATTTCCTTTTCCACCATAGGCCTCAAAGCGCTCCAAACGAACACTTGCAGATTCTACAAAAAGAGTGTTTCAAAACTGCTCTTTCAAAGGAAGTGTTCAACTCTGTGAGTTGGATTCATACTACACAAAGCAGTTTCACAGAACTCTTCTGTTTAGTTTTTATGGGAAGATATTCCCGTTTCCAACGAAGGCCTGAAAGGGCTCCAAATATCCACTTGCAGATTCTGCAAAAACACAGGTTCAAAACTGCTCTATCAAAAGGAAGGCTTATCTCTCTGAGTTGAATGCACACATCATAAAGGGGTTTCTGAGAATGCTTCTGCCTTGTTTATATATGAAGATATTTCTTTTTCCACCATAGGCCTCAAAGCGCTCCAAATGAACACTTGCAGATTCTACAAAAAGAGTGTTTCATAACTGCTCTAGCAAAGGAAAGGTTCACCTCTGTGAGTTGAACACACACTTCACAAAGCAGTTTGTGAGAATGCTTCGGTTTAGTTTTTATGGGAAGATATTCCCGCTTCTAACAAAGGCCTGAAAGAGCTCCAAATATCCACTTGCAGATGCTGCAAAAAGACTTTTTCCAAACTGCTCCATGAAAAAGAAGGTTCAACTCTGTGAGTTGAATGCACACATCATAAAGAAGTTTCAAAGAATGCTTCTGTCTAGGTTTTATGTGAAGATATTTCTTTTTCCACCATAGGCCTCAAAGCGCTCCAAATGAACACTTGCAGATTCTACAAAAAGAGTGTTTCATAACTGCTCTAGCAAAGGAAAGGTTCACCTCTGTGAGTTGAACACACACATCACAAAGCAGTTTGTGAGAATCCTTCTGTCCAGTTTTAATGGGAAGATATTCCCGCTTCTAACAAAGGCCTGAAAGAGCTCCAAATATCCACTTGCAGATGCTGCAAAAAGACTCTTTCCAAACTGCTCCATGAAAAGGAAAGTTCAACTCTGTGAGTTGAATGCACACATCATAAAGAAGTTTCAAAGAATGCTTCTGTCTAGGTATTATGTGACGATATTTCCTTTTCCACCATAGGCCTCAAAGCGCTCCAAATGAACACATGTAGATTCTACAAAAAGAGTGTTTCAAAGCTGCTCTTTCAAAAGAAGTGTTCAACTCTGTGAGTTGGATTCATACTTCACAAAGCAGTTTCACAGAACGTTTCTGTTTCGTTTTTATGGGAAGATATTCCCGTTTGCAACGAAGGCCTGAAAGGGCTCTAAGTATCCACTTGCAGATGCTGCCAAAACACACTTTCAAAACTGCTCTATCAAAAGGAAGGCTTATCTCTCCGAGTTGAATGCACACATCATAAAGAGGTTTCTGAGAATGCTTCTGCCTGGTTTATATGTGAAGATATTTCCTTTTCCACCATAGGCCTCAAAGCGCTCCAAACGAACACTTGCAGATTCTACAAAAAGAGTGTTTCAAAACTGCTCTTTCAAAGGAAGTGTTCAACTCTGTGAGTTGGACTCATACTACACAAAGCAGTTTCACAGAACTCTTCTGTTTAGTTTTTATGGGAAGATATTCCCGTTTCCAACGAAGGCCTGAAAGGGCTCCAAATATCCACTTGCAGATTCTGCAAAAACACAGGTTCAAAACTGCTCTATCAAAAGGAAGGCTTATCTCTCTGAGTTGAATGCACACATCATAAAGGGGTTTCTGAGAATGCTTCTGCCTTGTTTATATATGAAGATATTTCTTTTTCCACCATAGGCCTCAAAGCGCTCCAAATGAACACTTGCAGATTCTACAAAAAGAGTGTTTCATAACTGCTCTAGCAAAGGAAAGGTTCACCTCTGTGAGTTGAACACACACATCACAAAGCAGTTTGTGAGAATGCTTCGGTTTAGTTTTTATGGGAAGATATTCCCGCTTCTAACAAAGGCCTGAAAGAGCTCCAAATATCCACTTGCAGACGCTGCAAAAAGACTCTTTCCAAACTGCTCCATGAAAAAGAAGGTTCAACTCTGTGAGTTGAATGCACACATCATAAAGAAGTTTCAAAGAATGCTTCTGTCTAGGTTTTATGTGAAGATATTTCTTTTTCCACCATAGGCCTCAAAGCGCTCCAAATGAACACTTGCAGATTCTACAAAAAGAGTGTTTCATAACTGCTCTAGCAAAGGAAAGGTTCACCTCTGTGAGTTGAACACACACATCACAAAGCAGTTTGTGAGAATGCTTCCGTCCAGTTTTAATGGGAAGATATTCCCGCTTCTAACAAAGGCCTGAAAGAGCTCAAAATATCCACTTGCAGATGCTGCAAAAAGACTCTTTCCAAACTGCTCCATGAAAAGGAATGTTCAACTCTGTGAGTTGAATGCACACATCATAAAGAAGTTTCAAAGAATGCTTCTGTCTAGGTTTTATGTGAAGATATTTCCTTTTCCACCATAGGCCTCAAAGCGCTCCAAATGAACACTTGCAGATTCTACAAAAAGAGTGTTTCAAAGCTGCTCTTTCAAAAGAAGTGTTCAACTCTGTGAGTTGGATTCATACTTCACAAAGGAGTTTCACAGAACGCTTCTGTTTAGTTTTTATGGGAAGATATTCCCGTTTCCAACGAAGGCCTGAAAGGGCTCCAAATATCCACTTGCAGATTCTGCAAAAACAGAGTTGCAAAACTGCTCTATCTAAAGGAAGGCTTATCTCTCCGAGTTGAATGCACACATCATAAAGAGGTTTCTGAGAATGCTTCTGCCTGGTTTATATGTGAAGATATTTCCTTTTCCACCATAGGCCTCAAAGCGCTCCAAACGAACACTTGCAGATTCTACAAAAAGAGTGTTTCAAAGCTGCTCTTTCAAAAGAAGTGTTCAACTCTGTGAGTTGGATTCATACTTCACAAAGGAGTTTCACAGAACGCTTCTGTTTAGTTTTTATGGGAAGATATTCCCGTTTCCAACGAAGGCCTGAAAGGGCTCCAAATATCCACTTGCAGATTCTGCAAAAACACAGTTGCAAAACTGCTCTATCAAAAGGAAGGCTTATCTCTCTGCGTTGAATGCACACATCATAAAGAGCTTTCTGAGAATGCTTCTGCCTTGTTTATATATGAAGATATTTCTTTTTCCACCATAGGCCTCAAATCGCTCCAAATGAACACTTGCAGATTCTACAAAAAGAGTGTTTCATAACTGCTCTAGAAAAGGAAAGGTTCACCTCTGTGAGTTGAACACACACATCACAAAGCAGTTTGTGAGAATGCTTCTGTCCAGTTTTTATGGGAAGATATTCCCGCTTCTAACAAAGGCCTGAAAGAGCTCCAAATATCCACTTGCAGATGCTGCAAAAAGACTCTTTCCAAACTGCTCCATGAAAAGGAATGTTCAACTCTGTGAGTTGAATGCACACATCATAAAGAAGTTTCAAAGAATGCTTCTGTCTAGGTATTATGTGACGATATTTCCTTTTCCACCATAGGCCTCAAAGCGCTCCAAATGAACACATGTAGATTCTACAAAAAGAGTGTTTCAAAGCTGCTCTTTCAAAAGAAGTGTTCAACTCTGTGAGTTGGATTCATACTTCACAAAGCAGTTTCACAGAACGTTTCTGTTTCGTTTTTATGGGAAGATATTCCCGTTTGCAACGAAGGCCTGAAAGGGCTCTAAGTAACCGCTTGCAGATTCTGCCAAAACACAGTTTCAAAACTGCTCTATCAAAAGGAAGGCTTATCTCTCCGAGTTGAATGCACACATCATAAAGAGGTTTCTGAGAATGCTTCTGCCTGGTTTATATGTGAAGATATTTCCTTTTCCACCATAGGCCTCAAAGCGCTCCAAACGAACACTTGCAGATTCTACAAAAAGAGTGTTTCAAAACTGCTCTTTCAAAGGAAGTGTTCAACTCTGTGAGTTGGATTCATACTACACAAAGCAGTTTCACAGAACTCTTCTGTTTAGTTTTTATGGGAAGATATTCCCGTTTCCAACGAAGGCCTGAAAGGGCTCCAAATATCCACTTGCAGATTCTGCAAAAATACAGTTTCAAAACTGCTCTATCAAAAGGAAGGCTTATCTCTCTGAGTTGAATGCACACATCATAAAGGGGTTTCTGAGAATGCTTCTGCCTTGTTTATATATGAAGATATTTCTTTTTCCACCATAGGCCTCAAAGCGCTCCAAATGAACACTTGCAGATTCTACAAAAAGAGTGTTTCATAACTGCTCTAGCAAAGGAAAGGTTCACCTCTGTGAGTTGAACACACACATCACAAAGCAGTTTGTGAGAATGCTTTGGTTTAGTTTTTATGGGAAGATATTCCCGCTTCTAACAAAGGCCTGAAAGAGCTCCAAATATCCACTTGCAGATGCTGCAAAAAGACTCTTTCCAAACTGCTCCATGAAAAAGAAGGTTCAACTCTGTGAGTTGAATGCACACATCATAAAGAAGTTTCAAAGAATGCTTCTGTCTAGGTTTTATGTGAAGATATTTCTTTTTCCACCATAGGCCTCAAAGCGCTCCAAATGAACACTTGCAGATTCTACAAAAAGAGTGTTTCATAACTGCTCTAGCAAAGGAAAGGTTCACCTCTGTGAGTTGAACACACACATCACAAAGCAGTTTGTGAGAATGCTTCTGTCCAGTTTTAATGGGAAGATATTCCCGCTTCTAACAAAGGCCTGAAAGAGCTCCAAATATCCACTTGCAGATGCTGCAAAAAGACTCTTTCCAAACTGCTCCATGAAAAGGAATGTTCAACTCTGTGAGTTGAATGCACACATCGTAAAGAAGTTTCAAAGAATGCTTCTGTCTAGGTTTTATGTGAAGATATTTCCTTTTCCACCATAGGCCTCAAAGCGCTCCAAATGAACACTTGCAGATTCTACAAAAAGAGTGTTTCAAAGCTGCTCTTTCAAAAGAAGTGTTCAACTCTGTGAGTTGGATTCATACTTCACAAAGCAGTTTCACAGAACGTTTCTGTTTCGTTTTTATGGGAAGATATTCCCGTTTGCAACGAAGGCCTGAAAGGGCTCTAAGTATCCACTTGCAGATTCTGCCAAAACACACTTTCAAAACTGCTCTATCAAAAGGAAGGCTTATCTCTCCGAGTTGAATGCACACATCATAAAGAGGTTTCTGAGAATGCTTCTGCCTGGTTTATATGTGAAGATATTTCCTTTTCCACCATAGGCCTCAAAGCGCTCCAAACGAACACTTGCAGATTCTACAAAAAGAGTGTTTCAAAACTGCTCTTTCAAAGGAAGTGTTCAACTCTGTGATTTGGATTCATACTACACAAAGCAGTTTCACAGAACGCTTCTGTTTAGTTTTTATGGGAAGATATTCCCGTTTCCAACGAAGGCCTGAAAGGGCTCCAAATATCCACTTGCAGATTCTGCAAAAACACAGGTTCAAAACTGCTCTATCAAAAGGAAGGCTTATCTCTCTGAGTTGAATGCACACATCATAAAGGGGTTTCTGAGAATGCTTCTGCCTTGTTTATATATGAAGATATTTCTTTTTCCACCATAGGCCTCAAAGCGCTCCAAATGAACACTTGCAGATTCTACAAAAAGAGTGTTTCATAACTGCTCTAGCAAAGGAAAGGTTCACCTCTGTGAGTTGAACACACACATCACAAAGCAGTTTCTGAGAATGCTTCGGTTTAGTTTTTATGGGAAGATATTCCCGCTTCTAACAAAGGCCTGAAAGAGCTCCAAATATCCACTTGCAGATGCTGCAAAAAGACTCTTTCCAAACTGCTCCATGAAAAGGAAAGTTCAACTCTGTGAGTTGAATGCACACATCATAAAGAAGTTTCAAAGAATGCTTCTGTCTAGGTATTATGTGACGATATTTCCTTTTCCACCATAGGCCTCAAAGCGCTCCAAATGAACACATGTAGATTCTACAAAAAGAGTGTTTCAAAGCTGCTCTTTCAAAAGAAGTGTTCAACTTTGTGAGTTGGATTCATACTTCACAAAGCAGTTTCACAGAACGTTTCTGTTTCGTTTTTATGGGAAGATATTCCCGTTTGCAACGAAGGCCTGAAAGGGCTCTAAGTATCCACTTGCAGATGCTGCCAAAACACACTTTCAAAACTGCTCTATCAAAAGGAAGGCTTATCTCTCCGAGTTGAATGCACACATCATAAAGAGGTTTCTGAGAATGCTTCTGCCTGGTGTATATGTGAAGATATTTCCTTTTCCACCATAGGCCTCAAAGCGCTCCAAACGAACACTTGCAGATTCTACAAAAAGAGTGTTTCAAAACTGCTCTTTCAAAGGAAGTGTTCAACTCTGTGAGTTGGATTCATACTACACAAAGCAGTTTCACAGAACTCTTCTGTTTAGTTTTTATGGGAAGATATTCCCGTTTCCAACGAAGGCCTGAAAGGGCTCCAAATATCCACTTGCAGATTCTGCAAAAACACAGGTTCAAAACTGCTCTATCAAAAGGAAGGCTTATCTCTCTGAGTTGAATGCACACATCATAAAGGGGTTTCTGAGAATGCTTCTGCCTTGTTTATATATGAAGATATTTCTTTTTCCACCATAGGCCTCAAAGCGCTCCAAATGAACACTTGCAGATTCTACAAAAAGAGTGTTTCATAACTGCTCTAGCAAAGGAAAGGTTCACCTCTGTGAGTTGAACACACACATCACAAAGCAGTTTGTGAGAATGCTTCGGTTTAGTTTTTATGGGAAGATATTCCCGCTTCTAACAAAGGCCTGAAAGAGCTCCAAATATCCACTTGCAGATGCTGCAAAAAGACTCTTTCCAAACTGCTCCATGAAAAAGAAGGTTCAACTCTGTGAGTTGAATGCACACATCATAAAGAAGTTTCAAAGAATGCTTCTGTCTAGGTTTTATGTGAAGAGATTTCTTTTTCCACCATAGGCCTCAAAGCGCTCCAAATGAACACTTGCAGATTCTACAAAAAGAGTGTTTCATAACTGCTCTAGCAAAGGAAAGGTTCACCTCTGTGAGTTGAACACACACATCACAAAGCAGTTTGTGAGAATGCTTCTGTCCAGTTTTAATGGGAAGATATTCCCGCTTCCAACAAAGGCCTGAAAGAGCTCCAAATATCCACTTGCAGATGCTGCAAAAAGACTCTTTCCAAACTGCTCCATGAAAAGGAATGTTCAACTCTGTGAGTTGAATGCACACATCATAAAGAAGTTTCAAAGAATGCTTCTGTCTAGGTTTTATCTGAAGATATTTCCTTTTCCACCATAGGCCTCAAAGCGCTCCAAATGAACACTTGCAGATTCTACAAAAAGAGTGTTTCAAAGCTGCTCTTTCAAAAGAAGTGTTCAACTCTGTGAGTTGGATTCATACTTCACAAAGGAGTTTCACAGAACGCTTCTGTTTAGTTTTTATGGGAAGATATTCCCGTTTCCAACGAAGGCCTGAAAGGGCTCCAAATATCCACTTGCAGATTCTGCAAAAACACAGTTGCAAAACTGCTCTATCAAAAGGAAGGCTTATCTCTCCGAGTTGAATGCACACATCATAAAGAGGTTTCTGAGAATGCTTCTGCCTGGTTTATATGTGAAGATATTTCCTTTTCCACCGTAGGCCTCAAAGCGCTCCAAACGAACACTTGCAGATTCTACAAAAAGAGTGTTTCAAAGCTGCTCTTTCAAAAGAAGTGTTCAACTCTGTGAGTTGGATTATACTTCACAAAGGAGTTTCACAGAACGCTTCTGTTGAGTTTTTATGGGAAGATATTCCCGTTTCCAACGAAGGCTTGAAAGGGCTCCAAATATCCACTTGCAGATTCTGCAAAAACACAGTTCCAAAACTGCTCTATCAAAAGGAAGGCTTATCTCTCTGAGTTGAATGCACATATCATAAAGAGCTTTCTGAGAATGCTTCTGCCTTGTTTATATATGAAGATATTTCTTTTTCCACAATAGGCCTCAAATCGCTCCAAATGAACACTTGCAGATTCTACAAAAAGAGTGTTTCATAACTGCTCTAGCAAAGGAAAGGTTCACCTCTGTGAGTTGAACACACACATCACAAAGCAGTTTGTGAGAATGCTTCTGTCCAGTTTTTATGGGAAGATATTCCAGCTTCTAACAAAGGCCTGAAAGAGCTCCAAATATCCACTTGCAGATGCTGCAAAAAGACTCTTTCCAAACTGCTCCATGAAAAGGAATGTTCAACTCTGTGAGTTGAATGCACACATCATAAAGAAGTTTCAAAGAATGCTTCTGTCTAGGTATTATGTGACGATATTTCCTTTTCCACCATAGGCCTCAAAGCGCTCCAAATGAACACATGTAGATTCTACAAAAAGAGTGTTTCAAAGCTGCTCTTTCAAAAGAAGTGTTCAACTCTGTGAGTTGGATTCATACTTCACAAAGCAGTTTCACAGAACGTTTCTGTTTCGTTTTTATGGGAAGATATTCCCGTTTGCAACGAAGGCCTGAAAGGGCTCTAAGTAACCGCTTGCAGATTCTGCCAAAACACAGTTTCAAAACTGCTCTATCAAAAGGAAGGCTTATCTCTCCGAGTTGAATGCACACATCATAAAGAGGTTTCTGAGAATGCTTCTGCCTGGTTTATATGTGAAGATATTTCCTTTTCCACCATAGGCCTCAAAGCGCTCCAAACGAACACTTGCAGATTCTACAAAAAGAGTGTTTCAAAACTGCTCTTTCAAAGGAAGTGTTCAACTCTGTGATTTGGATTCATACTACACAAAGCAGTTTCACAGAACTCTTCTGTTTAGTTTTTATGGGAAGATATTCCCGTTTCCAACGAAGGCCTGAAAGGGCTCCAAATATCCACTTGCAGATTCTGCAAAAATACAGTTTCAAAACTGCTCTATCAAAAGGAAGGCTTATCTCTCTGAGTTGAATGCACACATCATAAAGAGCTTTCTGAGAATGCTTCTGCCTTGTTTATATATGAAGATATTTCTTTTTCCACCATAGGCCTCAAAGCGCTCCAAATGAACACTTGCAGATTCTACAAAAAGAGTGTTTCATAACTGCTCTAGCAAAGGAAAGGTTCACCTCTGTGAGTTGAACACACACATCACAAAGCAGTTTGTGAGAATGCTTTGGTTTAGTTTTTATGGGAAGATATTCCCGCTTCTAACAAAGGCCTGAAAGAGCTCCAAATATCCACTTGCAGATGCTGCAAAAAGACTCTTTCCAAACTGCTCCATGAAAAAGAAGGTTCAACTCTGTGAGTTGAATGCACACATCATAAAGAAGTTTCAAAGAATGCTTCTGTCTAGGTTTTATGTGAAGATATTTCTTTTTCCACCATAGGCCTCAAAGCGCTCCAAATGAACACTTGCAGATTCTACAAAAAGAGTGTTTCATAACTGCTCTAGCAAAGGAAAGGTTCACCTCTGTGAGTTGAACACACACATCACAAAGCAGTTTGTGAGAATGCTTCTGTCCAGTTTTAATGGGAAGATATTCCCGCTTCTAACAAAGGCCTGAAAGAGCTCCAAATATCCACTTGCAGATGCTGCAAAAAGACTCTTTACAAACTGCTCCATGAAAAGGAATGTTCAACTCTGTGAGTTGAATGCACACATCATAAAGAAGTTTCAAAGAATGCTTCTGTCTAGGTTTTATGTGAAGATATTTCCTTTTCCACCATAGGCCTCAAAGCGCTCCAAATGAACACTTGCAGATTCTACAAAAAGAGTGTTTCAAAGCTGCTCTTTCAAGAGAAGTGTTCAACTCTGTGAGTTGGATTCATACTTCACAAAGCAGTTTCACAGAACGTTTCTGTTTCGTTTTTATGGGAAGATATTCCCGTTTGCAACGAAGGCCTGAAAGGGCTGTAAGTATCCACTTGCAGATTCTGCCAAAACACACTTTCAAAACTGCTCTATCAAAAGGAAGGCTTATCTCTCCGAGTTGAATGCACACATCATAAAGAGGTTTCTGAGAATGCTTCTGCCTGGTTTATATGTGAAGATATTTCCTTTTCCACCATAGGCCTCAAAGCGCTCCAAACGAACACTTGCAGATTCTACAAAAAGAGTGTTTCAAAACTGCTCTTTCAAAGGAAGTGTTCAACTCTGTGATTTGGATTCATACTACACAAAGCAGTTTCACAGAACTCTTCTGTTTAGTTTTTATGGGAAGATATTCCCGTTTCCAACGAAGGCCTGAAAGGGCTCCAAATATCCACTTGCAGATTCTGCAAAAACACAGGTTCAAAACTGCTCTATCAAAAGGAAGGCTTATCTCTCTGAGTTGAATGCACACATCATAAAGGGGTTTCTGAGAATGCTTCTGCCTTGTTTATATATGAAGATATTTCTTTTTCCACCATAGGCCTCAAAGCGCTCCAAATGAACACTTGCAGATTCTACAAAAAGAGTGTTTCATAACTGCTCTAGCAAAGGAAAGGTTCACCTCTGTGAGTTGAACACACACATCACAAAGCAGTTTGTGAGAATGCTTCGGTTTAGTTTTTATGGGAAGATATTCCCGCTTCTAACAAAGGCCTGAAAGAGCTCCAAATATCCACTTGCAGATGCTGCAAAAAGACTCTTTCCAAACTGCTCCATGAAAAAGAAGGTTCAACTCTGTGAGTTGAATGCACACATCATAAAGAAGTTTCAAAGAATGCTTCTGTCTAGGTTTTATGTGAAGATATTTCTTTTTCCACCATAGGCCTCAAAGCGCTCCAAATGAACACTTGCAGATTCTACAAAAAGAGTGTTTCATAACTGCTCTAGCAAAGGAAAGGTTCACCTCTGTGAGTTGAACACACACATCACAAAGCAGTTTGTGAGAATGTTTCTGTCCAGTTTTAATGGGAAGATATTCCCGCTTCTAACAAAGGCCTGAAAGAGCTCCAAATATCCACTTGCAGATGCTGCAAAAAGACTCTTTACAAACTGCTCCATGAAAAGGAATGTTCAACTCTGTGAGTTGAATGCACACATCATAAAGAAGTTTCAAAGAATGCTTCTGTCTAGGTTTTATGTGAAGATATTTCCTTTTCCACCATAGGCCTCAAAGCGCTCCAAATGAACACTTGCAGATTCTACAAAAAGAGTGTTTCAAAGCTGCTCTTTCAAAAGAAGTGTTCAACTCTGTGAGTTGGATTCATACTTCACAAAGCAGTTTCACAGAACGTTTCTGTTTCGTTTTTATCGGAAGATATTCCCGTTTGCAACGAAGGCCTGAAAGGGCTCCAAGTATCCACTTGCAGATTCTGCCAAAACACAGTTTCAAAACTGCTCTATCAAAAGGAAGGCTGATCTCTCCGAGTTGAATGCACACATCATAAAGAGGTTTCTGAGAATGCTTCTGCCTGGTTTATATGTGAAGATATTTCCTTTTCCACCATAGGCCTCAAAGCGCTACAAACGAACACTTGCAGATTCTACAAAAAGAGTGTTTCAAAGCTGCTCTTTCAAAAGAAGTGTTCAACTCTGTGAGTTGGATTCATACTTCACAAAGGAGTTTCACAGAACGCTTCTGTTTAGTTTTTATGGGAAGATATTCCCGTTTCCAACGAAGGCCTGAAAGGGCTCCAAATATCCACTTGCAGATTCTGCAAAAACACAGTTGCAAAACTGCTCTATCAAAAGGAAGGCTTATCTCTCTGAGTTGAATGCACACATCATAAAGAGCTTTCTGAGAATGCTTCTGCCTTGTTTATATATGAAGATATTTCTTTTTCCACCATAGGCCTCAAAGCGCTCCAAATGAACACTTGCAGATTCTACAAAAAGAGTGTTTCATAACTGCTCTAGCAAAGGAAAGGTTCACCTCTGTGAGTTGAACACACACATCACAAAGCAGTTTGTGAGAATGCTTTGGTTTAGTTTTTATGGGAAGATATTCCCGCTTCTAACAAAGGCCTGAAAGAGCTCCAAATATCCACTTGCAGATGCTGCAAAAAGACTCTTTCCAAACTGCTCCATGAAAAAGAAGGTTCAACTCTGTGAGTTGAATGCACACATCATAAAGAAGTTTCAAAGAATGCTTCTGTCTAGGTTTTATGTGAAGATATTTCTTTTTCCACCATAGGCCTCAAAGCGCTCCAAATGAACACTTGCAGATTCTACAAAAAGAGTGTTTCATAACTGCTCTAGCAAAGGAAAGGTTCACCTCTGTGAGTTGAACACACACATCACAAAGCAGTTTGTGAGAATGCTTCTGTCCAGTTTTAATGGGAAGATATTCCCGCTTCTAACAAAGGCCTGAAAGAGCTCCAAATATCCACTTGCAGATGCTGCAAAAAGACTCTTTACAAACTGCTCCATGAAAAGGAATGTTCAACTCTGTGAGTTGAATGCACACATCATAAAGAAGTTTCAAAGAATGCTTCTGTCTAGGTTTTATGTGAAGATATTTCCTTTTCCACCATAGGCCTCAAAGCGCTCCAAATGAACACTTGCAGATTCTACAAAAAGAGTGTTTCAAAGCTGCTCTTTCAAAAGAAGTGTTCAACTCTGTGAGTTGGATTCATACTTCACAAAGCAGTTTCACAGAACCTTTCTGTTTCGTTTTTATGGGAAGATATTCCCGTTTGCAACGAAGGCCTGAAAGGGCTCTAAGTATCCACTTGCAGATTCTGCCAAAACACACTTTCAAAACTGCTCTATCAAAAGGAAGGCTTATCTCTCCGAGTTGAATGCACACATCATAAAGAGGTTTCTGAGAATGCTTCTGCCTGGTTTATATGTGAAGATATTTCCTTTTCCACCATAGGCCTCAAAGCGCTCCAAACGAACACTTGCAGATTCTACAAAAAGAGTGTTTCAAAACTGCTCTTTCAAAGGAAGTGTTCAACTCTGTGAGTTGGATTCATACTACACAAAGCAGTTTCACAGAACTCTTCTGTTTAGTTTTTATGGGAAGATATTCCCGTTTCCAACGAAGGCCTGAAAGGGCTCCAAATATCCACTTGCAGATTCTGCAAAAACACAGGTTCAAAACTGCTCTATCAAAAGGAAGGCTTATCTCTCTGAGTTGAATGCACACATCATAAAGGGGTTTCTGAGAATGCTTCTGCCTTGTTTATATATGAAGATATTTCTTTTTCCACCATAGGCCTCAAAGCGCTCCAAATGAACACTTGCAGATTCTACAAAAAGAGTGTTTCATAACTGCTCTAGCAAAGGAAAGGTTCACCTCTGTGAGTTGAACACACACATCACAAAGCAGTTTGTGAGAATGCTTCGGTTTAGTTTTTATGGGAAGATATTCCCGCTTCTAACAAAGGCCTGAAAGAGCTCCAAATATCCACTTGCAGATGCTGCAAAAAGACTCTTTCCAAACTGCTCCATGAAAAAGAAGGTTCAACTCTGTGAGTTGAATGCACACATCATAAAGAAGTTTCAAAGAATGCTTCTGTCTAGGTTTTATGTGAAGAGATTTCTTTTTCCACCATAGGCCTCAAAGCGCTCCAAATGAACACTTGCAGATTCTACAAAAAGAGTGTTTCATAACTGCTCTAGCAAAGGAAAGGTTCACCTCTGTGAGTTGAACACACACATCACAAAGCAGTTTGTGAGAATGCTTCCGTCCAGTTTTAATGGGAAGATACTCCCGCTTCTAACAAAGGCCTGAAAGAGCTCAAAATATCCACTTGCAGATGCTGCAAAAAGACTCTTTCCAAACTGCTCCATGAAAAGGAATGTTCAACTCTGTGAGTTGAATGCACACATCATAAAGAAGTTTCAAAGAATGCTTCTGTCTAGGTTTTATGTGAAGATATTTCCTTTTCCACCATAGGCCTCAAAGCGCTCCAAATGAACACTTGCAGATTCTACAAAAAGAGTGTTTCAAAGCTGCTCTTTCAAAAGAAGTGTTCAACTCTGTGAGTTGGATTCATACTACACAAAGCAGTTTCACAGAACGCTTCTGTTTAGTTTTTATGGGAAGATATTCCCGTTTCCAACGAAGGCCTGAAAGGGCTCCAAATATCCACTTGCAGATTCTGCAAAAACACAGTTGCAAAACTGCTCTATCAAAAGGAAGGCTTATCTCTCCGAGTTGAATGCACACATCATAAAGAGGTTTCTGAGAATGCTTCTGCCTGGTTTATATGTGAAGATATTTCCTTTTCCACCATAGGCCTCAAAGCGCTCCAAACGAACACTTGCAGATTCTACAAAAAGAGTGTTTCAAAGCTGCTCTTTCAAAAGAAGTGTTCAACTCTGTGAGTTGGATTCATACTTCACAAAGGAGTTTCACAGAACGCTTCTGTTTAGTTTTTATGGGAAGATATTCCCGTTTCCAACGAAGGCCTGAAAGGGCTCCAAATATCCACTTGCAGATTCTGCAAAAACACAGTTGCAAAACTGCTCTATCAAAAGGAAGGCTTATCTCTCTGAGTTGAATGCACACATCATAAAGAGCTTTCTGAGAATGCTTCTGCCTTGTTTATATATGAAGATATTTCTTTTTCCACCATAGGCCTCAAATCGCTCCAAATGAACACTTGCAGATTCTACAAAAAGAGTGTTTCATAACTGCTCTAGAAAAGGAAAGGTTCACCTCTGTGAGTTGAACACACACATCACAAAGCAGTTTGTGAGAATGCTTCTGTCCAGTTTTTATGGGAAGATATTCCCGCTTCTAACAAAGGCCTGAAAGAGCTCCAAATATCCACTTGCAGATGCTGCAAAAAGACTCTTTCCAAACTGCTCCATGAAAAGGAATGTTCAACTCTGTGAGTTGAATGCACACATCATAAAGAAGTTTCAAAGAATGCTTCTGTCTAGGTATTATGTGACGATATTTCCTTTTCCACCATAGGCCTCAAAGCGCTCCAAATGAACACATGTAGATTCTACAAAAAGAGTGTTTCAAAGCTGCTCTTTCAAAAGAAGTGTTCAACTCTGTGAGTTGGATTCATACTTCACAAAGCAGTTTCACAGAACGTTTCTGTTTCGTTTTTATGTGAAGATATTCCCGTTTGCAACGAAGGCCTGAAAGGGCTCTAAGTAACCGCTTGCAGATTCTGCCAAAACACACTTTCAAAACTGCTCTATCAAAAGGAAGGCTTATCTCTCCGAGTTGAATGCACACATCATAAAGAGGTTTCTGAGAATGCTTCTGCCTGGTTTATATGTGAAGATATTTCCTTTTCCACCATAGGCCTCAAAGCGCTCCAAACGAACACTTGCAGATTCTACAAAAAGAGTGTTTCAAAACTGCTCTTTCAAAGGAAGTGTTCAACTCTGTGAGTTGGATTCATACTACACAAAGCAGTTTCACAGAACTCTTCTGTTTAGTTTTTATGGGAAGATATTCCCGTTTCCAACGAAGGCCTGAAAGGGCTCCAAATATCCACTTGCAGATTCTGCAAAAATACAGTTTCAAAACTGCTCTATCAAAAGGAAGGCTTATCTCTCTGAGTTGAATGCACACATCATAAAGAGCTTTCTGAGAATGCTTCTGCCTTGTTTATATATGAAGATATTTCTTTTTCCACCATAGGCCTCAAAGCGCTCCAAATGAACACTTGCAGATTCTACAAAAAGAGTGTTTCATAACTGCTCTAGCAAAGGAAAGGTTCACCTCTGTGAGTTGAACACACACATCACAAAGCAGTTTGTGAGAATGCTTTGGTTTAGTTTTTATGGGAAGATATTCCCGCTTCTAACAAAGGCCTGAAAGAGCTCCAAATATCCACTTGCAGATGCTGCAAAAAGACTCTTTCCAAACTGCTCCATGAAAAAGAAGGTTCAACTGTGTGAGTTGAATGCACACATCATAAAGAAGTTTCAAAGAATGCTTCTGTCTAGGTTTTATGTGAAGATATTTCTTTTTCCACCATAGGCCTCAAAGCGCTCCAAATGAACACTTGCAGATTCTACAAAAAGAGTGTTTCATAACTGCTCTAGCAAAGGAAAGGTTCACCTCTGTGAGTTGAACACACACATCACAAAGCAGTTTGTGAGAATGCTTCTGTCCAGTTTTTATGGGAAGATATTCCCGCTTCTAACAAAGGCCTGAAAGAGCTCCAAATATCCACTTGCAGATGCTGCAAAAAGACTCTTTCCAAACTGCTCCATGAAAAGGAATGTTCAACTCTGTGAGTTGAATGCACACATCGTAAAGAAGTTTCAAAGAATGCTTCTGTCTAGGTTTTATGTGAAGATATTTCCTTTTCCACCATAGGCCTCAAAGCGCTCCAAATGAACACTTGCAGATTCTACAAAAAGAGTGTTTCAAAGCTGCTCTTTCAAAAGAAGTGTTCAACTCTGTGAGTTGGATTCATACTTCACAAAGCAGTTTCACAGAACGTTTCTGTTTCGTTTTTATGGGAAGATATTCCCGTTTGCAACGAAGGCCTGAAAGGGCTCTAAGTATCCACTTGCAGATTCTGCCAAAACACACTTTCAAAACTGCTCTATCAAAAGGAAGGCTTATCTCTCCGAGTTGAATGCACACATCATAAAGAGGTTTCTGAGAATGCTTCTGCCTGGTTTATATGTGAAGATATTTCCTTTTCCACCATAGGCCTCAAAGCGCTCCAAACGAACACTTGCAGATTCTACAAAAAGAGTGCTTCAAAACTGCTCTTTCAAAGGAAGTGTTCAACTCTGTGAGTTGGATTCATACTACACAAAGCAGTTTCACAGAACTCTTCTGTTTAGTTTTTATGGGAAGATATTCCCGTTTCCAACGAAGGCCTGAAAGGGCTCCAAATATCCACTTGCAGATTCTGCAAAAACACAGGTTCAAAACTGCTCTATCAAAAGGAAGGCTTATCTCTCTGAGTTGAATGCACACATCATAAAGGGGTTTCTGAGAATGCTTCTGCCTTGTTTATATATGAAGATATTTCTTTTTCCACCATAGGCCTCAAAGCGCTCCAAATGAACACTTGCAGATTCTACAAAAAGAGTGTTTCATAACTGCTCTAGCAAAGGAAAGGTTCACCTCTGTGAGTTGAACACACACTTCACAAAGCAGTTTGTGAGAATGCTTCGGTTTAGTTTTTATGGGAAGATATTCCCGCTTCTAACAAAGGCCTGAAAGAGCTCCAAATATCCACTTGCAGATGCTGCAAAAAGACTTTTTCCAAACTGCTCCATGAAAAAGAAGGTTCAACTCTGTGAGTTGAATGCACACATCATAAAGAAGTTTCAAAGAATGCTTCTGTCTAGGTTTTATGTGAAGATATTTCTTTTTCCACCATAGGCCTCAAAGCGCTCCAAATGAACACTTGCAGATTCTACAAAAAGAGTGTTTCATAACTGCTCTAGCAAAGGAAAGATTCACCTCTGTGAGTTGAACACACACATCACAAAGCAGTTTGTGAGAATCCTTCTGTCCAGTTTTAATGGGAAGATATTCCCGCTTCTAACAAAGGCCTGAAAGAGCTCCAAATATCCACTTGCAGATGCTGCAAAAAGACTCTTTCCAAACTGCTCCATGAAAAGGAAAGTTCAACTCTGTGAGTTGAATGCACACATCATAAAGAAGTTTCAAAGAATGCTTCTGTCTAGGTATTATGTGACGATATTTCCTTTTCCACCATAGGCCTCAAAGCGCTCCAAATGAACACATGTAGATTCTACAAAAAGAGTGTTTCAAAGCTGCTCTTTCAAAAGAAGTGTTCAACTCTGTGAGTTGGATTCATACTTCACAAAGCAGTTTCACAGAACGTTTCTGTTTCGTTTTTATGGGAAGATATTCCCGTTTGCAACGAAGGCCTGAAAGGGCTCTAAGTATCCACTTGCAGATGCTGCCAAAACACACTTTCAAAACTGCTCTATCAAAAGGAAGGCTTATCTCTCCGAGTTGAATGCACACATCATAAAGAGGTTTCTGAGAATGCTTCTGCCTGGTTTATATGTGAAGATATTTCCTTTTCCACCATAGGCCTCAAAGCGCTCCAAACGAACACTTGCAGATTCTACAAAAAGAGTGTTTCAAAACTGCTCTTTCAAAGGAAGTGTTCAACTCTGTGAGTTGGACTCATACTACACAAAGCAGTTTCACAGAACTCTTCTGTTTAGTTTTTATGGGAAGATATTCCCGTTTCCAACGAAGGCCTGAAAGGGCTCCAAATATCCACTTGCAGATTCTGCAAAAACACAGGTTCAAAACTGCTCTATCAAAAGGAAGGCTTATCTCTCTGAGTTGAATGCACACATCATAAAGGGGTTTCTGAGAATGCTTCTGCCTTGTTTATATATGAAGATATTTCTTTTTCCACCATAGGCCTCAAAGCGCTCCAAATGAACACTTGCAGATTCTACAAAAAGAGTGTTTCATAACTGCTCTAGCAAAGGAAAGGTTCACCTCTGTGAGTTGAACACACACATCACAAAGCAGTTTGTGAGAATGCTTCGGTTTAGTTTTTATGGGAAGATATTCCCGCTTCTAACAAAGGCCTGAAAGAGCTCCAAATATCCACTTGCAGACGCTGCAAAAAGACTCTTTCCAAACTGCTCCATGAAAAAGAAGGTTCAACTCTGTGAGTTGAATGCACACATCATAAAGAAGTTTCAAAGAATGCTTCTGTCTAGGTTTTATGTGAAGATATTTCTTTTTCCACCATAGGCCTCAAAGCGCTCCAAATGAACACTTGCAGATTCTACAAAAAGAGTGTTTCATAACTGCTCTAGCAAAGGAAAGGTTCACCTCTGTGAGTTGAACACACACATCACAAAGCAGTTTGTGAGAATGCTTCCGTCCAGTTTTAATGGGAAGATATTCCCGCTTCTAACAAAGGCCTGAAAGAGCTCCAAATATCCACTTGCAGATGCTGCAAAAAGACTCTTTCCAAACTGCTCCATGAAAAGGAATGTTCAACTCTGTGAGTTGAATGCACACATCATAAAGAAGTTTCAAAGAATGCTTCTGTCTAGGTTTTATGTGAAGATATTTCCTTTTCCACCATAGGCCTCAAAGCGCTCCAAATGAACACTTGCAGATTCTACAAAAAGAGTGTTTCAAAGCTGCTCTTTCAAAAGAAGTGTTCAACTCTGTGAGTTGGATTCATACTTCACAAAGGAGTTTCACAGAACGCTTCTGTTTAGTTTTTATGGGAAGATATTCCCGTTTCCAACGAAGGCCTGAAAGGGCTCCAAATATCCACTTGCAGATTCTGCAAAAACAGAGTTGCAAAACTGCTCTATCTAAAGGAAGGCTTATCTCTCCGAGTTGAATGCACACATCATAAAGAGGTTTCTGAGAATGCTTCTGCCTGGTTTATATGTGAAGATATTTCCTTTTCCACCATAGGCCTCAAAGCGCTCCAAACGAACACTTGCAGATTCTACAAAAAGAGTGTTTCAAAGCTGCTCTTTCAAAAGAAGTGTTCAACTCTGTGAGTTGGATTCATACTTCACAAAGGAGTTTCACAGAACGCTTCTGTTTAGTTTTTATGGGAAGATATTCCCGTTTCCAACGAAGGCCTGAAAGGGCTCCAAATATCCACTTGCAGATTCTGCAAAAACACAGTTGCAAAACTGCTCTATCAAAAGGAAGGCTTATCTCTCTGAGTTGAATGCACACATCATAAAGAGCTTTCTGAGAATGCTTCTGCCTTGTTTATATATGAAGATATTTCTTTTTCCACCATAGGCCTCAAATCGCTCCAAATGAACACTTGCAGATTCTACAAAAAAAGTGTTTCATAACTGCTCTAGAAAAGGAAAGGTTCACCTCTGTGAGTTGAACACACACATCACAAAGCAGTTTGTGAGAATGCTTCTGTCCAGTTTTTATGGGAAGATATTCCCGCTTCTAACAAAGGCCTGAAAGAGCTCCAAATATCCACTTGCAGATGCTGCAAAAAGACTCTTTCCAAACTGCTCCATGAAAAGGAATGTTCAACTCTGTGAGTTGAATGCACACATCATAAAGAAGTTTCAAAGAATGCTTCTGTCTAGGTATTATGTGACGATATTTCCTTTTCCACCATAGGCCTCAAAGCGCTCCAAATGAACACATGTAGATTCTACAAAAAGAGTGTTTCAAAGCTGCTCTTTCAAAAGAAGTGTTCAACTCTGTGAGTTGGATTCATACTTCACAAAGCAGTTTCACAGAACGTTTCTGTTTCGTTTTTATGTGAAGATATTCCCGTTTGCAACGAAGGCCTGAAAGGGCTCTAAGTAACCGCTTGCAGATTCTGCCAAAACACACTTTCAAAACTGCTCTATCAAAAGGAAGGCTTATCTCTCCGAGTTGAATGCACACATCATAAAGAGGTTTCTGAGAATGCTTCTGCCTGGTTTATATGTGAAGATATTTCCTTTTCCACCATAGGCCTCAAAGCGCTCCAAACGAACACTTGCAGATTCTACAAAAAGAGTGTTTCAAAACTGCTCTTTCAAAGGAAGTGTTCAACTCTGTGAGTTGGATTCATACTACACAAAGCAGTTTCACAGAACTCTTCTGTTTAGTTTTTATGGGAAGATATTCCCGTTTCCAACGAAGGCCTGAAAGGGCTCCAAATATCCACTTGCAGATTCTGCAAAAATACAGTTTCAAAACTGCTCTATCAAAAGGAAGGCTTATCTCTCTGAGTTGAATGCACACATCATAAAGAGCTTTCTGAGAATGCTTCTGCCTTGTTTATATATGAAGATATTTCTTTTTCCACCATAGGCCTCAAAGCGCTCCAAATGAACACTTGCAGATTCTACAAAAAGAGTGTTTCATAACTGCTCTAGCAAAGGAAAGGTTCACCTCTGTGAGTTGAACACACACATCACAAAGCAGTTTGTGAGAATGCTTTGGTTTAGTTTTTATGGGAAGATATTCCCGCTTCTAACAAAGGCCTGAAAGAGCTCCAAATATCCACTTGCAGATGCTGCAAAAAGACTCTTTCCAAACTGCTCCATGAAAAAGAAGGTTCAACTGTGTGAGTTGAATGCACACATCATAAAGAAGTTTCAAAGAATGCTTCTGTCTAGGTTTTATGTGAAGATATTTCTTTTTCCACCATAGGCCTCAAAGCGCTCCAAATGAACACTTGCAGATTCTACAAAAAGAGTGTTTCATAACTGCTCTAGCAAAGGAAAGGTTCACCTCTGTGAGTTGAACACACACATCACAAAGCAGTTTGTGAGAATGCTTCTGTCCAGTTTTTATGGGAAGATATTCCCGCTTCTAACAAAGGCCTGAAAGAGCTCCAAATATCCACTTGCAGATGCTGCAAAAAGACTCTTTCCAAACTGCTCCATGAAAAGGAATGTTCAACTCTGTGAGTTGAATGCACACATCGTAAAGAAGTTTCAAAGAATGCTTCTGTCTAGGTTTTATGTGAAGATATTTCCTTTTCCACCATAGGCCTCAAAGCGCTCCAAATGAACACTTGCAGATTCTACAAAAAGAGTGTTTCAAAGCTGCTCTTTCAAAAGAAGTGTTCAACTCTGTGAGTTGGATTCATACTTCACAAAGCAGTTTCACAGAACGTTTCTGTTTCGTTTTTATGGGAAGATATTCCCGTTTGCAACGAAGGCCTGAAAGGGCTCTAAGTATCCACTTGCAGATTCTGCCAAAACACACTTTCAAAACTGCTCTATCAAAAGGAAGGCTTATCTCTCCGAGTTGAATGCACACATCATAAAGAGGTTTCTGAGAATGCTTCTGCCTGGTTTATATGTGAAGATATTTCCTTTTCCACCATAGGCCTCAAAGCGCTCCAAACGAACACTTGCAGATTCTACAAAAAGAGTGCTTCAAAACTGCTCTTTCAAAGGAAGTGTTCAACTCTGTGAGTTGGATTCATACTACACAAAGCAGTTTCACAGAACTCTTCTGTTTAGTTTTTATGGGAAGATATTCCCGTTTCCAACGAAGGCCTGAAAGGGCTCCAAATATCCACTTGCAGATTCTGCAAAAACACAGGTTCAAAACTGCTCTATCAAAAGGAAGGCTTATCTCTCTGAGTTGAATGCACACATCATAAAGGGGTTTCTGAGAATGCTTCTGCCTTGTTTATATATGAAGATATTTCTTTTTCCACCATAGGCCTCAAAGCGCTCCAAATGAACACTTGCAGATTCTACAAAAAGAGTGTTTCATAACTGCTCTAGCAAAGGAAAGGTTCACCTCTGTGAGTTGAACACACACTTCACAAAGCAGTTTGTGAGAATGCTTCGGTTTAGTTTTTATGGGAAGATATTCCCGCTTCTAACAAAGGCCTGAAAGAGCTCCAAATATCCACTTGCAGATGCTGCAAAAAGACTTTTTCCAAACTGCTCCATGAAAAAGAAGGTTCAACTCTGTGAGTTGAATGCACACATCATAAAGAAGTTTCAAAGAATGCTTCTGTCTAGGTTTTATGTGAAGATATTTCTTTTTCCACCATAGGCCTCAAAGCGCTCCAAATGAACACTTGCAGATTCTACAAAAAGAGTGTTTCATAACTGCTCTAGCAAAGGAAAGGTTCACCTCTGTGAGTTGAACACACACATCACAAAGCAGTTTGTGAGAATCCTTCTGTCCAGTTTTAATGGGAAGATATTCCCGCTTCTAACAAAGGCCTGAAAGAGCTCCAAATATCCACTTGCAGATGCTGCAAAAAGACTCTTTCCAAACTGCTCCATGAAAAGGAAAGTTCAACTCTGTGAGTTGAATGCACACATCATAAAGAAGTTTCAAAGAATGCTTCTGTCTAGGTATTATGTGACGATATTTCCTTTTCCACCATAGGCCTCAAAGCGCTCCAAATGAACACATGTAGATTCTACAAAAAGAGTGTTTCAAAGCTGCTCTTTCAAAAGAAGTGTTCAACTCTGTGAGTTGGATTCATACTTCACAAAGCAGTTTCACAGAACGTTTCTGTTTCGTTTTTATGGGAAGATATTCCCGTTTGCAACGAAGGCCTGAAAGGGCTCTAAGTATCCACTTGCAGATGCTGCCAAAACACACTTTCAAAACTGCTCTATCAAAAGGAAGGCTTATCTCTCCGAGTTGAATGCACACATCATAAAGAGGTTTCTGAGAATGCTTCTGCCTGGTTTATATGTGAAGATATTTCCTTTTCCACCATAGGCCTCAAAGCGCTCCAAACGAACACTTGCAGATTCTACAAAAAGAGTGTTTCAAAACTGCTCTTTCAAAGGAAGTGTTCAACTCTGTGAGTTGGACTCATACTACACAAAGCAGTTTCACAGAACTCTTCTGTTTAGTTTTTATGGGAAGATATTCCCGTTTCCAACGAAGGCCTGAAAGGGCTCCAAATATCCACTTGCAGATTCTGCAAAAACACAGGTTCAAAACTGCTCTATCAAAAGGAAGGCTTATCTCTCTGAGTTGAATGCACACATCATAAAGGGGTTTCTGAGAATGCTTCTGCCTTGTTTATATATGAAGATATTTCTTTTTCCACCATAGGCCTCAAAGCGCTCCAAATGAACACTTGCAGATTCTACAAAAAGAGTGTTTCATAACTGCTCTAGCAAAGGAAAGGTTCACCTCTGTGAGTTGAACACACACATCACAAAGCAGTTTGTGAGAATGCTTCGGTTTAGTTTTTATGGGAAGATATTCCCGCTTCTAACAAAGGCCTGAAAGAGCTCCAAATATCCACTTGCAGACGCTGCAAAAAGACTCTTTCCAAACTGCTCCATGAAAAAGAAGGTTCAACTCTGTGAGTTGAATGCACACATCATAAAGAAGTTTCAAAGAATGCTTCTGTCTAGGTTTTATGTGAAGATATTTCTTTTTCCACCATAGGCCTCAAAGCGCTCCAAATGAACACTTGCAGATTCTACAAAAAGAGTGTTTCATAACTGCTCTAGCAAAGGAAAGGTTCACCTCTGTGAGTTGAACACACACATCACAAAGCAGTTTGTGAGAATGCTTCCGTCCAGTTTTAATGGGAAGATATTCCCGCTTCTAACAAAGGCCTGAAAGAGCTCAAAATATCCACTTGCAGATGCTGCAAAAAGACTCTTTCCAAACTGCTCCATGAAAAGGAATGTTCAACTCTGTGAGTTGAATGCACACATCATAAAGAAGTTTCAAAGAATGCTTCTGTCTAGGTTTTATGTGAAGATATTTCCTTTTCCACCATAGGCCTCAAAGCGCTCCAAATGAACACTTGCAGATTCTACAAAAAGAGTGTTTCAAAGCTGCTCTTTCAAAAGAAGTGTTCAACTCTGTGAGTTGGATTCATACTTCACAAAGGAGTTTCACAGAACGCTTCTGTTTAGTTTTTATGGGAAGATATTCCCGTTTCCAACGAAGGCCTGAAAGGGCTCCAAATATCCACTTGCAGATTCTGCAAAAACAGAGTTGCAAAACTGCTCTATCTAAAGGAAGGCTTATCTCTCCGAGTTGAATGCACACATCATAAAGAGGTTTCTGAGAATGCTTCTGCCTGGTTTATATGTGAAGATATTTCCTTTTCCACCATAGGCCTCAAAGCGCTCCAAACGAACACTTGCAGATTCTACAAAAAGAGTGTTTCAAAGCTGCTCTTTCAAAAGAAGTGTTCAACTCTGTGAGTTGGATTCATACTTCACAAAGCAGTTTCACAGAACGTTTCTGTTTCGTTTTTATGGGAAGATATTCCCGTTTGCAACGAAGGCCTGAAAGGGCTCTAAGTATCCACTTGCAGATTCTGCCAAAACACACTTTCAAAACTGCTCTATCAAAAGGAAGGCTTATCTCTCCGAGTTGAATGCACACATCATAAAGAGGTTTCTGAGAATGCTTCTGCCTGGTTTATATGTGAAGATATTTCCTTTTCCACCATAGGCCTCAAAGCGCTCCAAACGAACACTTGCAGATTCTACAAAAAGAGTGTTTCAAAACTGCTCTTTCAAAGGAAGTGTTCAACTCTGTGATTTGGATTCATACTACACAAAGCAGTTTCACAGAACGCTTCTGTTTAGTTTTTATGGGAAGATATTCCCGTTTCCAACGAAGGCCTGAAAGGGCTCCAAATATCCACTTGCAGATTCTGCAAAAACACAGGTTCAAAACTGCTCTATCAAAAGGAAGGCTTATCTCTCTGAGTTGAATGCACACATCATAAAGGGGTTTCTGAGAATGCTTCTGCCTTGTTTATATATGAAGATATTTCTTTTTCCACCATAGGCCTCAAAGCGCTCCAAATGAACACTTGCAGATTCTACAAAAAGAGTGTTTCATAACTGCTCTAGCAAAGGAAAGGTTCACCTCTGTGAGTTGAACACACACATCACAAAGCAGTTTGTGAGAATGCTTCGGTTTAGTTTTTATGGGAAGATATTCCCGCTTCTAACAAAGGCCTGAAAGAGCTCCAAATATCCACTTGCAGATGCTGCAAAAAGACTCTTTCCAAACTGCTCCATGAAAAGGAAAGTTCAACTCTGTGAGTTGAATGCACACATCATAAAGAAGTTTCAAAGAATGCTTCTGTCTAGGTATTATGTGACGATATTTCCTTTTCCACCATAGGCCTCAAAGCGCTCCAAATGAACACATGTAGATTCTACAAAAAGAGTGTTTCAAAGCTGCTCTTTCAAAAGAAGTGTTCAACTTTGTGAGTTGGATTCATACTTCACAAAGCAGTTTCACAGAACGTTTCTGTTTCGTTTTTATGGGAAGATATTCCCGTTTGCAACGAAGGCCTGAAAGGGCTCTAAGTATCCACTTGCAGATGCTGCCAAAACACACTTTCAAAACTGCTCTATCAAAAGGAAGGCTTATCTCTCCGAGTTGAATGCACACATCATAAAGAGGTTTCTGAGAATGCTTCTGCCTGGTGTATATGTGAAGATATTTCCTTTTCCACCATAGGCCTCAAAGCGCTCCAAACGAACACTTGCAGATTCTACAAAAAGAGTGTTTCAAAACTGCTCTTTCAAAGGAAGTGTTCAACTCTGTGAGTTGGATTCATACTACACAAAGCAGTTTCACAGAACTCTTCTGTTTAGTTTTTATGGGAAGATATTCCCGTTTCCAACGAAGGCCTGAAAGGGCTCCAAATATCCACTTGCAGATTCTGCAAAAACACAGGTTCAAAACTGCTCTATCAAAAGGAAGGCTTATCTCTCTGAGTTGAATGCACACATCATAAAGGGGTTTCTGAGAATGCTTCTGCCTTGTTTATATATGAAGATATTTCTTTTTCCACCATAGGCCTCAAAGCGCTCCAAATGAACACTTGCAGATTCTACAAAAAGAGTGTTTCATAACTGCTCTAGCAAAGGAAAGGTTCACCTCTGTGAGTTGAACACACACATCACAAAGCAGTTTGTGAGAATGCTTCGGTTTAGTTTTTATGGGAAGATATTCCCGCTTCTAACAAAGGCCTGAAAGAGCTCCAAATATCCACTTGCAGATGCTGCAAAAAGACTCTTTCCAAACTGCTCCATGAAAAAGAAGGTTCAACTCTGTGAGTTGAATGCACACATCATAAAGAAGTTTCAAAGAATGCTTCTGTCTAGGTTTTATGTGAAGAGATTTCTTTTTCCACCATAGGCCTCAAAGCGCTCCAAATGAACACTTGCAGATTCTACAAAAAGAGTGTTTCATAACTGCTCTAGCAAAGGAAAGGTTCACCTCTGTGAGTTGAACACACACATCACAAAGCAGTTTGTGAGAATGCTTCTGTCCAGTTTTAATGGGAAGATATTCCCGCTTCCAACAAAGGCCTGAAAGAGCTCCAAATATCCACTTGCAGATGCTGCAAAAAGACTCTTTCCAAACTGCTCCATGAAAAGGAATGTTCAACTCTGTGAGTTGAATGCACACATCATAAAGAAGTTTCAAAGAATGCTTCTGTCTAGGTTTTATCTGAAGATATTTCCTTTTCCACCATAGGCCTCAAAGCGCTCCAAATGAACACTTGCAGATTCTACAAAAAGAGTGTTTCAAAGCTGCTCTTTCAAAAGAAGTGTTCAACTCTGTGAGTTGGATTCATACTTCACAAAGGAGTTTCACAGAACGCTTCTGTTTAGTTTTTATGGGAAGATATTCCCGTTTCCAACGAAGGCCTGAAAGGGCTCCAAATATCCACTTGCAGATTCTGCAAAAACACAGTTGCAAAACTGCTCTATCAAAAGGAAGGCTTATCTCTCCGAGTTGAATGCACACATCATAAAGAGGTTTCTGAGAATGCTTCTGCCTGGTTTATATGTGAAGATATTTCCTTTTCCACCGTAGGCCTCAAAGCGCTCCAAACGAACACTTGCAGATTCTACAAAAAGAGTGTTTCAAAGCTGCTCTTTCAAAAGAAGTGTTCAACTCTGTGAGTTGGATTATACTTCACAAAGGAGTTTCACAGAACGCTTCTGTTGAGTTTTTATGGGAAGATATTCCCGTTTCCAACGAAGGCTTGAAAGGGCTCCAAATATCCACTTGCAGATTCTGCAAAAACACAGTTCCAAAACTGCTCTATCAAAAGGAAGGCTTATCTCTCTGAGTTGAATGCACATATCATAAAGAGCTTTCTGAGAATGCTTCTGCCTTGTTTATATATGAAGATATTTCTTTTTCCACAATAGGCCTCAAATCGCTCCAAATGAACACTTGCAGATTCTACAAAAAGAGTGTTTCATAACTGCTCTAGCAAAGGAAAGGTTCACCTCTGTGAGTTGAACACACACATCACAAAGCAGTTTGTGAGAATGCTTCTGTCCAGTTTTTATGGGAAGATATTCCAGCTTCTAACAAAGGCCTGAAAGAGCTCCAAATATCCACTTGCAGATGCTGCAAAAAGACTCTTTCCAAACTGCTCCATGAAAAGGAATGTTCAACTCTGTGAGTTGAATGCACACATCATAAAGAAGTTTCAAAGAATGCTTCTGTCTAGGTATTATGTGACGATATTTCCTTTTCCACCATAGGCCTCAAAGCGCTCCAAATGAACACATGTAGATTCTACAAAAAGAGTGTTTCAAAGCTGCTCTTTCAAAAGAAGTGTTCAACTCTGTGAGTTGGATTCATACTTCACAAAGCAGTTTCACAGAACGTTTCTGTTTCGTTTTTATGGGAAGATATTCCCGTTTGCAACGAAGGCCTGAAAGGGCTCTAAGTAACCGCTTGCAGATTCTGCCAAAACACAGTTTCAAAACTGCTCTATCAAAAGGAAGGCTTATCTCTCCGAGTTGAATGCACACATCATAAAGAGGTTTCTGAGAATGCTTCTGCCTGGTTTATATGTGAAGATATTTCCTTTTCCACCATAGGCCTCAAAGCGCTCCAAACGAACACTTGCAGATTCTACAAAAAGAGTGTTTCAAAACTGCTCTTTCAAAGGAAGTGTTCAACTCTGTGATTTGGATTCATACTACACAAAGCAGTTTCACAGAACTCTTCTGTTTAGTTTTTATGGGAAGATATTCCCGTTTCCAACGAAGGCCTGAAAGGGCTCCAAATATCCACTTGCAGATTCTGCAAAAATACAGTTTCAAAACTGCTCTATCAAAAGGAAGGCTTATCTCTCTGAGTTGAATGCACACATCATAAAGAGCTTTCTGAGAATGCTTCTGCCTTGTTTATATATGAAGATATTTCTTTTTCCACCATAGGCCTCAAAGCGCTCCAAATGAACACTTGCAGATTCTACAAAAAGAGTGTTTCATAACTGCTCTAGCAAAGGAAAGGTTCACCTCTGTGAGTTGAACACACACATCACAAAGCAGTTTGTGAGAATGCTTTGGTTTAGTTTTTATGGGAAGATATTCCCGCTTCTAACAAAGGCCTGAAAGAGCTCCAAATATCCACTTGCAGATGCTGCAAAAAGACTCTTTCCAAACTGCTCCATGAAAAAGAAGGTTCAACTCTGTGAGTTGAATGCACACATCATAAAGAAGTTTCAAAGAATGCTTCTGTCTAGGTTTTATGTGAAGATATTTCTTTTTCCACCATAGGCCTCAAAGCGCTCCAAATGAACACTTGCAGATTCTACAAAAAGAGTGTTTCATAACTGCTCTAGCAAAGGAAAGGTTCACCTCTGTGAGTTGAACACACACATCACAAAGCAGTTTGTGAGAATGCTTCTGTCCAGTTTTAATGGGAAGATATTCCCGCTTCTAACAAAGGCCTGAAAGAGCTCCAAATATCCACTTGCAGATGCTGCAAAAAGACTCTTTACAAACTGCTCCATGAAAAGGAATGTTCAACTCTGTGAGTTGAATGCACACATCATAAAGAAGTTTCAAAGAATGCTTCTGTCTAGGTTTTATGTGAAGATATTTCCTTTTCCACCATAGGCCTCAAAGCGCTCCAAATGAACACTTGCAGATTCTACAAAAAGAGTGTTTCAAAGCTGCTCTTTCAAGAGAAGTGTTCAACTCTGTGAGTTGGATTCATACTTCACAAAGCAGTTTCACAGAACGTTTCTGTTTCGTTTTTATGGGAAGATATTCCCGTTTGCAACGAAGGCCTGAAAGGGCTGTAAGTATCCACTTGCAGATTCTGCCAAAACACACTTTCAAAACTGCTCTATCAAAAGGAAGGCTTATCTCTCCGAGTTGAATGCACACATCATAAAGAGGTTTCTGAGAATGCTTCTGCCTGGTTTATATGTGAAGATATTTCCTTTTCCACCATAGGCCTCAAAGCGCTCCAAACGAACACTTGCAGATTCTACAAAAAGAGTGTTTCAAAACTGCTCTTTCAAAGGAAGTGTTCAACTCTGTGATTTGGATTCATACTACACAAAGCAGTTTCACAGAACTCTTCTGTTTAGTTTTTATGGGAAGATATTCCCGTTTCCAACGAAGGCCTGAAAGGGCTCCAAATATCCACTTGCAGATTCTGCAAAAACACAGGTTCAAAACTGCTCTATCAAAAGGAAGGCTTATCTCTCTGAGTTGAATGCACACATCATAAAGGGGTTTCTGAGAATGCTTCTGCCTTGTTTATATATGAAGATATTTCTTTTTCCACCATAGGCCTCAAAGCGCTCCAAATGAACACTTGCAGATTCTACAAAAAGAGTGTTTCATAACTGCTCTAGCAAAGGAAAGGTTCACCTCTGTGAGTTGAACACACACATCACAAAGCAGTTTGTGAGAATGCTTCGGTTTAGTTTTTATGGGAAGATATTCCCGCTTCTAACAAAGGCCTGAAAGAGCTCCAAATATCCACTTGCAGATGCTGCAAAAAGACTCTTTCCAAACTGCTCCATGAAAAAGAAGGTTCAACTCTGTGAGTTGAATGCACACATCATAAAGAAGTTTCAAAGAATGCTTCTGTCTAGGTTTTATGTGAAGATATTTCTTTTTCCACCATAGGCCTCAAAGCGCTCCAAATGAACACTTGCAGATTCTACAAAAAGAGTGTTTCATAACTGCTCTAGCAAAGGAAAGGTTCACCTCTGTGAGTTGAACACACACATCACAAAGCAGTTTGTGAGAATGTTTCTGTCCAGTTTTAATGGGAAGATATTCCCGCTTCTAACAAAGGCCTGAAAGAGCTCCAAATATCCACTTGCAGATGCTGCAAAAAGACTCTTTACAAACTGCTCCATGAAAAGGAATGTTCAACTCTGTGAGTTGAATGCACACATCATAAAGAAGTTTCAAAGAATGCTTCTGTCTAGGTTTTATGTGAAGATATTTCCTTTTCCACCATAGGCCTCAAAGCGCTCCAAATGAACACTTGCAGATTCTACAAAAAGAGTGTTTCAAAGCTGCTCTTTCAAAAGAAGTGTTCAACTCTGTGAGTTGGATTCATACTTCACAAAGCAGTTTCACAGAACGTTTCTGTTTCGTTTTTATCGGAAGATATTCCCGTTTGCAACGAAGGCCTGAAAGGGCTCCAAGTATCCACTTGCAGATTCTGCCAAAACACAGTTTCAAAACTGCTCTATCAAAAGGAAGGCTTATCTCTCCGAGTTGAATGCACACATCATAAAGAGGTTTCTGAGAATGCTTCTGCCTGGTTTATATGTGAAGATATTTCCTTTTCCACCATAGGCCTCAAAGCGCTACAAACGAACACTTGCAGATTCTACAAAAAGAGTGTTTCAAAGCTGCTCTTTCAAAAGAAGTGTTCAACTCTGTGAGTTGGATTCATACTTCACAAAGGAGTTTCACAGAACGCTTCTGTTTAGTTTTTATGGGAAGATATTCCCGTTTCCAACGAAGGCCTGAAAGGGCTCCAAATATCCACTTGCAGATTCTGCAAAAACACAGTTGCAAAACTGCTCTATCAAAAGGAAGGCTTATCTCTCTGAGTTGAATGCACACATCATAAAGAGCTTTCTGAGAATGCTTCTGCCTTGTTTATATATGAAGATATTTCTTTTTCCACCATAGGCCTCAAAGCGCTCCAAATGAACACTTGCAGATTCTACAAAAAGAGTGTTTCATAACTGCTCTAGCAAAGGAAAGGTTCACCTCTGTGAGTTGAACACACACATCACAAAGCAGTTTGTGAGAATGCTTTGGTTTAGTTTTTATGGGAAGATATTCCCGCTTCTAACAAAGGCCTGAAAGAGCTCCAAATATCCACTTGCAGATGCTGCAAAAAGACTCTTTCCAAACTGCTCCATGAAAAAGAAGGTTCAACTCTGTGAGTTGAATGCACACATCATAAAGAAGTTTCAAAGAATGCTTCTGTCTAGGTTTTATGTGAAGATATTTCTTTTTCCACCATAGGCCTCAAAGCGCTCCAAATGAACACTTGCAGATTCTACAAAAAGAGTGTTTCATAACTGCTCTAGCAAAGGAAAGGTTCACCTCTGTGAGTTGAACACACACATCACAAAGCAGTTTGTGAGAATGCTTCTGTCCAGTTTTAATGGGAAGATATTCCCGCTTCTAACAAAGGCCTGAAAGAGCTCCAAATATCCACTTGCAGATGCTGCAAAAAGACTCTTTACAAACTGCTCCATGAAAAGGAATGTTCAACTCTGTGAGTTGAATGCACACATCATAAAGAAGTTTCAAAGAATGCTTCTGTCTAGGTTTTATGTGAAGATATTTCCTTTTCCACCATAGGCCTCAAAGCGCTCCAAATGAACACTTGCAGATTCTACAAAAAGAGTGTTTCAAAGCTGCTCTTTCAAAAGAAGTGTTCAACTCTGTGAGTTGGATTCATACTTCACAAAGCAGTTTCACAGAACCTTTCTGTTTCGTTTTTATGGGAAGATATTCCCGTTTGCAACGAAGGCCTGAAAGGGCTCTAAGTATCCACTTGCAGATTCTGCCAAAACACACTTTCAAAACTGCTCTATCAAAAGGAAGGCTTATCTCTCCGAGTTGAATGCACACATCATAAAGAGGTTTCTGAGAATGCTTCTGCCTGGTTTATATGTGAAGATATTTCCTTTTCCACCATAGGCCTCAAAGCGCTCCAAACGAACACTTGCAGATTCTACAAAAAGAGTGTTTCAAAACTGCTCTTTCAAAGGAAGTGTTCAACTCTGTGAGTTGGATTCATACTACACAAAGCAGTTTCACAGAACTCTTCTGTTTAGTTTTTATGGGAAGATATTCCCGTTTCCAACGAAGGCCTGAAAGGGCTCCAAATATCCACTTGCAGATTCTGCAAAAACACAGGTTCAAAACTGCTCTATCAAAAGGAAGGCTTATCTCTCTGAGTTGAATGCACACATCATAAAGGGGTTTCTGAGAATGCTTCTGCCTTGTTTATATATGAAGATATTTCTTTTTCCACCATAGGCCTCAAAGCGCTCCAAATGAACACTTGCAGATTCTACAAAAAGAGTGTTTCATAACTGCTCTAGCAAAGGAAAGGTTCACCTCTGTGAGTTGAACACACACATCACAAAGCAGTTTGTGAGAATGCTTCGGTTTAGTTTTTATGGGAAGATATTCCCGCTTCTAACAAAGGCCTGAAAGAGCTCCAAATATCCACTTGCAGATGCTGCAAAAAGACTCTTTCCAAACTGCTCCATGAAAAAGAAGGTTCAACTCTGTGAGTTGAATGCACACATCATAAAGAAGTTTCAAAGAATGCTTCTGTCTAGGTTTTATGTGAAGAGATTTCTTTTTCCACCATAGGCCTCAAAGCGCTCCAAATGAACACTTGCAGATTCTACAAAAAGAGTGTTTCATAACTGCTCTAGCAAAGGAAAGGTTCACCTCTGTGAGTTGAACACACACATCACAAAGCAGTTTGTGAGAATGCTTCCGTCCAGTTTTAATGGGAAGATACTCCCGCTTCTAACAAAGGCCTGAAAGAGCTCAAAATATCCACTTGCAGATGCTGCAAAAAGACTCTTTCCAAACTGCTCCATGAAAAGGAATGTTCAACTCTGTGAGTTGAATGCACACATCATAAAGAAGTTTCAAAGAATGCTTCTGTCTAGGTTTTATGTGAAGATATTTCCTTTTCCACCATAGGCCTCAAAGCGCTCCAAATGAACACTTGCAGATTCTACAAAAAGAGTGTTTCAAAGCTGCTCTTTCAAAAGAAGTGTTCAACTCTGTGAGTTGGATTCATACTACACAAAGCAGTTTCACAGAACGCTTCTGTTTAGTTTTTATGGGAAGATATTCCCGTTTCCAACGAAGGCCTGAAAGGGCTCCAAATATCCACTTGCAGATTCTGCAAAAACACAGTTGCAAAACTGCTCTATCAAAAGGAAGGCTTATCTCTCCGAGTTGAATGCACACATCATAAAGAGGTTTCTGAGAATGCTTCTGCCTGGTTTATATGTGAAGATATTTCCTTTTCCACCATAGGCCTCAAAGCGCTCCAAACGAACACTTGCAGATTCTACAAAAAGAGTGTTTCAAAGCTGCTCTTTCAAAAGAAGTGTTCAACTCTGTGAGTTGGATTCATACTTCACAAAGGAGTTTCACAGAACGCTTCTGTTTAGTTTTTATGGGAAGATATTCCCGTTTCCAACGAAGGCCTGAAAGGGCTCCAAATATCCACTTGCAGATTCTGCAAAAACACATTTGCAAAACTGCTCTATCAAAAGGAAGGCTTATCTCTCTGAGTTGAATGCACACATCATAAAGAGCTTTCTGAGAATGCTTCTGCCTTGTTTATATATGAAGATATTTCTTTTTCCACCATAGGCCTCAAATCGCTCCAAATGAACACTTGCAGATTCTACAAAAAGAGTGTTTCATAACTGCTCTAGAAAAGGAAAGGTTCACCTCTGTGAGTTGAACACACACATCACAAAGCAGTTTGTGAGAATGCTTCTGTCCAGTTTTTATGGGAAGATATTCCCGCTTCTAACAAAGGCCTGAAAGAGCTCCAAATATCCACTTGCAGATGCTGCAAAAAGACTCTTTCCAAACTGCTCCATGAAAAGCAATGTTCAACTCTGTGAGTTGAATGCACACATCATAAAGAAGTTTCAAAGAATGCTTCTGTCTAGGTATTATGTGACGATATTTCCTTTTCCACCATAGGCCTCAAAGCGCTCCAAATGAACACATGTAGATTCTACAAAAAGAGTGTTTCAAAGCTGCTCTTTCAAAAGAAGTGTTCAACTCTGTGAGTTGGATTCATACTTCACAAAGCAGTTTCACAGAACGTTTCTGTTTCGTTTTTATGGGAAGATATTCCCGTTTGCAACGAAGGCCTGAAAGGGCTCTAAGTAACCGCTTGCAGATTCTGCCAAAACACACTTTCAAAACTGCTCTATCAAAAGGAAGGCTTATCTCTCCGAGTTGAATGCACACATCATAAAGAGGTTTCTGAGAATGCTTCTGCCTGGTTTATATGTGAAGATATTTCCTTTTCCACCATAGGCCTCAAAGCGCTCCAAACGAACACTTGCAGATTCTACAAAAAGAGTGTTTCAAAACTGCTCTTTCAAAGGAAGTGTTCAACTCTGTGAGTTGGATTCATACTACACAAAGCAGTTTCACAGAACTCTTCTGTTTAGTTTTTATGGGAAGATATTCCCGTTTCCAACGAAGGCCTGAAAGGGCTCCAAATATCCACTTGCAGATTCTGCAAAAATACAGTTTCAAAACTGCTCTATCAAAAGGAAGGCTTATCTCTCTGAGTTGAATGCACACATCATAAAGAGCTTTCTGAGAATGCTTCTGCCTTGTTTATATATGAAGATATTTCTTTTTCCACCATAGGCCTCAAAGCGCTCCAAATGAACACTTGCAGATTCTACAAAAAGAGTGTTTCATAACTGCTCTAGCAAAGGAAAGGTTCACCTCTGTGAGTTGAACACACACATCACAAAGCAGTTTGTGAGAATGCTTTGGTTTAGTTTTTATGGGAAGATATTCCCGCTTCTAACAAAGGCCTGAAAGAGCTCCAAATATCCACTTGCAGATGCTGCAAAAAGACTCTTTCCAAACTGCTCCATGAAAAAGAAGGTTCAACTGTGTGAGTTGAATGCACACATCATAAAGAAGTTTCAAAGAATGCTTCTGTCTAGGTTTTATGTGAAGATATTTCTTTTTCCACCATAGGCCTCAAAGCGCTCCAAATGAACACTTGCAGATTCTACAAAAAGAGTGTTTCATAACTGCTCTAGCAAAGGAAAGGTTCACCTCTGTGAGTTGAACACACACATCACAAAGCAGTTTGTGAGAATGCTTCTGTCCAGTTTTTATGGGAAGATATTCCCGCTTCTAACAAAGGCCTGAAAGAGCTCCAAATATCCACTTGCAGATGCTGCAAAAAGACTCTTTCCAAACTGCTCCATGAAAAGGAAAGTTCAACTCTGTGAGTTGAATGCACACATCATAAAGAAGTTTCAAAGAATGCTTCTGTCTAGGTATTATGTGACGATATTTCCTTTTCCACCATAGGCCTCAAAGCGCTCCAAATGAACACATGTAGATTCTACAAAAAGAGTGTTTCAAAGCTGCTCTTTCAAAAGAAGTGTTCAACTCTGTGAGTTGGATTCATACTTCACAAAGCAGTTTCACAGAACGTTTCTGTTTCGTTTTTATGGGAAGATATTCCCGTTTGCAACGAAGGCCTGAAAGGGCTCTAAGTATCCACTTGCAGATGCTGCCAAAACACACTTTCAAAACTGCTCTATCAAAAGGAAGGCTTATCTCTCCGAGTTGAATGCACACATCATAAAGAGGTTTCTGAGAATGCTTCTGCCTGGTTTATATGTGAAGATATTTCCTTTTCCACCATAGGCCTCAAAGCGCTCCAAACGAACACTTGCAGATTCTACAAAAAGAGTGTTTCAAAACTGCTCTTTCAAAGGAAGTGTTCAACTCTGTGAGTTGGACTCATACTACACAAAGCAGTTTCACAGAACTCTTCTGTTTAGTTTTTATGGGAAGATATTCCCGTTTCCAACGAAGGCCTGAAAGGGCTCCAAATATCCACTTGCAGATTCTGCAAAAACACAGGTTCAAAACTGCTCTATCAAAAGGAAGGCTTATCTCTCTGAGTTGAATGCACACATCATAAAGGGGTTTCTGAGAATGCTTCTGCCTTGTTTATATATGAAGATATTTCTTTTTCCACCATAGGCCTCAAAGCGCTCCAAATGAACACTTGCAGATTCTACAAAAAGAGTGTTTCATAACTGCTCTAGCAAAGGAAAGGTTCACCTCTGTGAGTTGAACACACACATCACAAAGCAGTTTGTGAGAATGCTTCGGTTTAGTTTTTATGGGAAGATATTCCCGCTTCTAACAAAGGCCTGAAAGAGCTCCAAATATCCACTTGCAGACGCTGCAAAAAGACTCTTTCCAAACTGCTCCATGAAAAAGAAGGTTCAACTCTGTGAGTTGAATGCACACATCATAAAGAAGTTTCAAAGAATGCTTCTGTCTAGGTTTTATGTGAAGATATTTCTTTTTCCACCATAGGCCTCAAAGCGCTCCAAATGAACACTTGCAGATTCTACAAAAAGAGTGTTTCATAACTGCTCTAGCAAAGGAAAGGTTCACCTCTGTGAGTTGAACACACACATCACAAAGCAGTTTGTGAGAATGCTTCCGTCCAGTTTTAATGGGAAGATATTCCCGCTTCTAACAAAGGCCTGAAAGAGCTCAAAATATCCACTTGCAGATGCTGCAAAAAGACTCTTTCCAAACTGCTCCATGAAAAGGAATGTTCAACTCTGTGAGTTGAATGCACACATCATAAAGAAGTTTCAAAGAATGCTTCTGTCTAGGTTTTATGTGAAGATATTTCCTTTTCCACCATAGGCCTCAAAGCGCTCCAAATGAACACTTGCAGATTCTACAAAAAGAGTGTTTCAAAGCTGCTCTTTCAAAAGAAGTGTTCAACTCTGTGAGTTGGATTCATACTTCACAAAGGAGTTTCACAGAACGCTTCTGTTTAGTTTTTATGGGAAGATATTCCCGTTTCCAACGAAGGCCTGAAAGGGCTCCAAATATCCACTTGCAGATTCTGCAAAAACAGAGTTGCAAAACTGCTCTATCTAAAGGAAGGCTTATCTCTCCGAGTTGAATGCACACATCATAAAGAGGTTTCTGAGAATGCTTCTGCCTGGTTTATATGTGAAGATATTTCCTTTTCCACCATAGGCCTCAAAGCGCTCCAAACGAACACTTGCAGATTCTACAAAAAGAGTGTTTCAAAGCTGCTCTTTCAAAAGAAGTGTTCAACTCTGTGAGTTGGATTCATACTTCACAAAGCAGTTTCACAGAACGTTTCTGTTTCGTTTTTATGGGAAGATATTCCCGTTTGCAACGAAGGCCTGAAAGGGCTCTAAGTATCCACTTGCAGATTCTGCCAAAACACACTTTCAAAACTGCTCTATCAAAAGGAAGGCTTATCTCTCCGAGTTGAATGCACACATCATAAAGAGGTTTCTGAGAATGCTTCTGCCTGGTTTATATGTGAAGATATTTCCTTTTCCACCATAGGCCTCAAAGCGCTCCAAACGAACACTTGCAGATTCTACAAAAAGAGTGTTTCAAAACTGCTCTTTCAAAGGAAGTGTTCAACTCTGTGATTTGGATTCATACTACACAAAGCAGTTTCACAGAACGCTTCTGTTTAGTTTTTATGGGAAGATATTCCCGTTTCCAACGAAGGCCTGAAAGGGCTCCAAATATCCACTTGCAGATTCTGCAAAAACACAGGTTCAAAACTGCTCTATCAAAAGGAAGGCTTATCTCTCTGAGTTGAATGCACACATCATAAAGGGGTTTCTGAGAATGCTTCTGCCTTGTTTATATATGAAGATATTTCTTTTTCCACCATAGGCCTCAAAGCGCTCCAAATGAACACTTGCAGATTCTACAAAAAGAGTGTTTCATAACTGCTCTAGCAAAGGAAAGGTTCACCTCTGTGAGTTGAACACACACATCACAAAGCAGTTTGTGAGAATGCTTCGGTTTAGTTTTTATGGGAAGATATTCCCGCTTCTAACAAAGGCCTGAAAGAGCTCCAAATATCCACTTGCAGATGCTGCAAAAAGACTCTTTCCAAACTGCTCCATGAAAAGGAAAGTTCAACTCTGTGAGTTGAATGCACACATCATAAAGAAGTTTCAAAGAATGCTTCTGTCTAGGTATTATGTGACGATATTTCCTTTTCCACCATAGGCCTCAAAGCGCTCCAAATGAACACATGTAGATTCTACAAAAAGAGTGTTTCAAAGCTGCTCTTTCAAAAGAAGTGTTCAACTTTGTGAGTTGGATTCATACTTCACAAAGCAGTTTCACAGAACGTTTCTGTTTCGTTTTTATGGGAAGATATTCCCGTTTGCAACGAAGGCCTGAAAGGGCTCTAAGTATCCACTTGCAGATGCTGCCAAAACACACTTTCAAAACTGCTCTATCAAAAGGAAGGCTTATCTCTCCGAGTTGAATGCACACATCATAAAGAGGTTTCTGAGAATGCTTCTGCCTGGTGTATATGTGAAGATATTTCCTTTTCCACCATAGGCCTCAAAGCGCTCCAAACGAACACTTGCAGATTCTACAAAAAGAGTGTTTCAAAACTGCTCTTTCAAAGGAAGTGTTCAACTCTGTGAGTTGGATTCATACTACACAAAGCAGTTTCACAGAACTCTTCTGTTTAGTTTTTATGGGAAGATATTCCCGTTTCCAACGAAGGCCTGAAAGGGCTCCAAATATCCACTTGCAGATTCTGCAAAAACACAGGTTCAAAACTGCTCTATCAAAAGGAAGGCTTATCTCTCTGAGTTGAATGCACACATCATAAAGGGGTTTCTGAGAATGCTTCTGCCTTGTTTATATATGAAGATATTTCTTTTTCCACCATAGGCCTCAAAGCGCTCCAAATGAACACTTGCAGATTCTACAAAAAGAGTGTTTCATAACTGCTCTAGCAAAGGAAAGGTTCACCTCTGTGAGTTGAACACACACATCACAAAGCAGTTTGTGAGAATGCTTCGGTTTAGTTTTTATGGGAAGATATTCCCGCTTCTAACAAAGGCCTGAAAGAGCTCCAAATATCCACTTGCAGATGCTGCAAAAAGACTCTTTCCAAACTGCTCCATGAAAAAGAAGGTTCAACTCTGTGAGTTGAATGCACACATCATAAAGAAGTTTCAAAGAATGCTTCTGTCTAGGTTTTATGTGAAGAGATTTCTTTTTCCACCATAGGCCTCAAAGCGCTCCAAATGAACACTTGCAGATTCTACAAAAAGAGTGTTTCATAACTGCTCTAGCAAAGGAAAGGTTCACCTCTGTGAGTTGAACACACACATCACAAAGCAGTTTGTGAGAATGCTTCTGTCCAGTTTTAATGGGAAGATATTCCCGCTTCCAACAAAGGCCTGAAAGAGCTCCAAATATCCACTTGCAGATGCTGCAAAAAGACTCTTTCCAAACTGCTCCATGAAAAGGAATGTTCAACTCTGTGAGTTGAATGCACACATCATAAAGAAGTTTCAAAGAATGCTTCTGTCTAGGTTTTATCTGAAGATATTTCCTTTTCCACCATAGGCCTCAAAGCGCTCCAAATGAACACTTGCAGATTCTACAAAAAGAGTGTTTCAAAGCTGCTCTTTCAAAAGAAGTGTTCAACTCTGTGAGTTGGATTCATACTTCACAAAGGAGTTTCACAGAACGCTTCTGTTTAGTTTTTATGGGAAGATATTCCCGTTTCCAACGAAGGCCTGAAAGGGCTCCAAATATCCACTTGCAGATTCTGCAAAAACACAGTTGCAAAACTGCTCTATCAAAAGGAAGGCTTATCTCTCCGAGTTGAATGCACACATCATAAAGAGGTTTCTGAGAATGCTTCTGCCTGGTTTATATGTGAAGATATTTCCTTTTCCACCGTAGGCCTCAAAGCGCTCCAAACGAACACTTGCAGATTCTACAAAAAGAGTGTTTCAAAGCTGCTCTTTCAAAAGAAGTGTTCAACTCTGTGAGTTGGATTATACTTCACAAAGGAGTTTCACAGAACGCTTCTGTTGAGTTTTTATGGGAAGATATTCCCGTTTCCAACGAAGGCTTGAAAGGGCTCCAAATATCCACTTGCAGATTCTGCAAAAACACAGTTCCAAAACTGCTCTATCAAAAGGAAGACTTATCTCTCTGAGTTGAATGCACATATCATAAAGAGCTTTCTGAGAATGCTTCTGCCTTGTTTATATATGAAGATATTTCTTTTTCCACAATAGGCCTCAAATCGCTCCAAATGAACACTTGCAGATTCTACAAAAAGAGTGTTTCATAACTGCTCTAGCAAAGGAAAGGTTCACCTCTGTGAGTTGAACACACACATCACAAAGCAGTTTGTGAGAATGCTTCTGTCCAGTTTTTATGGGAAGATATTCCAGCTTCTAACAAAGGCCTGAAAGAGCTCCAAATATCCACTTGCAGATGCTGCAAAAAGACTCTTTCCAAACTGCTCCATGAAAAGGAATGTTCAACTCTGTGAGTTGAATGCACACATCATAAAGAAGTTTCAAAGAATGCTTCTGTCTAGGTATTATGTGACGATATTTCCTTTTCCACCATAGGCCTCAAAGCGCTCCAAATGAACACATGTAGATTCTACAAAAAGAGTGTTTCAAAGCTGCTCTTTCAAAAGAAGTGTTCAACTCTGTGAGTTGGATTCATACTTCACAAAGCAGTTTCACAGAACGTTTCTGTTTCGTTTTTATGGGAAGATATTCCCGTTTGCAACGAAGGCCTGAAAGGGCTCTAAGTAACCGCTTGCAGATTCTGCCAAAACACAGTTTCAAAACTGCTCTATCAAAAGGAAGGCTTATCTCTCCGAGTTGAATGCACACATCATAAAGAGGTTTCTGAGAATGCTTCTGCCTGGTTTATATGTGAAGATATTTCCTTTTCCACCATAGGCCTCAAAGCGCTCCAAACGAACACTTGCAGATTCTACAAAAAGAGTGTTTCAAAACTGCTCTTTCAAAGGAAGTGTTCAACTCTGTGATTTGGATTCATACTACACAAAGCAGTTTCACAGAACTCTTCTGTTTAGTTTTTATGGGAAGATATTCCCGTTTCCAACGAAGGCCTGAAAGGGCTCCAAATATCCACTTGCAGATTCTGCAAAAATACAGTTTCAAAACTGCTCTATCAAAAGGAAGGCTTATCTCTCTGAGTTGAATGCACACATCATAAAGAGCTTTCTGAGAATGCTTCTGCCTTGTTTATATATGAAGATATTTCTTTTTCCACCATAGGCCTCAAAGCGCTCCAAATGAACACTTGCAGATTCTACAAAAAGAGTGTTTCATAACTGCTCTAGCAAAGGAAAGGTTCACCTCTGTGAGTTGAACACACACATCACAAAGCAGTTTGTGAGAATGCTTTGGTTTAGTTTTTATGGGAAGATATTCCCGCTTCTAACAAAGGCCTGAAAGAGCTCCAAATATCCACTTGCAGATGCTGCAAAAAGACTCTTTCCAAACTGCTCCATGAAAAAGAAGGTTCAACTCTGTGAGTTGAATGCACACATCATAAAGAAGTTTCAAAGAATGCTTCTGTCTAGGTTTTATGTGAAGATATTTCTTTTTCCACCATAGGCCTCAAAGCGCTCCAAATGAACACTTGCAGATTCTACAAAAAGAGTGTTTCATAACTGCTCTAGCAAAGGAAAGGTTCACCTCTGTGAGTTGAACACACACATCACAAAGCAGTTTGTGAGAATGCTTCTGTCCAGTTTTAATGGGAAGATATTCCCGCTTCTAACAAAGGCCTGAAAGAGCTCCAAATATCCACTTGCAGATGCTGCAAAAAGACTCTTTACAAACTGCTCCATGAAAAGGAATGTTCAACTCTGTGAGTTGAATGCACACATCATAAAGAAGTTTCAAAGAATGCTTCTGTCTAGGTTTTATGTGAAGATATTTCCTTTTCCACCATAGGCCTCAAAGCGCTCCAAATGAACACTTGCAGATTCTACAAAAAGAGTGTTTCAAAGCTGCTCTTTCAAGAGAAGTGTTCAACTCTGTGAGTTGGATTCATACTTCACAAAGCAGTTTCACAGAACGTTTCTGTTTCGTTTTTATGGGAAGATATTCCCGTTTGCAACGAAGGCCTGAAAGGGCTGTAAGTATCCACTTGCAGATTCTGCCAAAACACACTTTCAAAACTGCTCTATCAAAAGGAAGGCTTATCTCTCCGAGTTGAATGCACACATCATAAAGAGGTTTCTGAGAATGCTTCTGCCTGGTTTATATGTGAAGATATTTCCTTTTCCACCATAGGCCTCAAAGCGCTCCAAACGAACACTTGCAGATTCTACAAAAAGAGTGTTTCAAAACTGCTCTTTCAAAGGAAGTGTTCAACTCTGTGATTTGGATTCATACTACACAAAGCAGTTTCACAGAACTCTTCTGTTTAGTTTTTATGGGAAGATATTCCCGTTTCCAACGAAGGCCTGAAAGGGCTCCAAATATCCACTTGCAGATTCTGCAAAAACACAGGTTCAAAACTGCTCTATCAAAAGGAAGGCTTATCTCTCTGAGTTGAATGCACACATCATAAAGGGGTTTCTGAGAATGCTTCTGCCTTGTTTATATATGAAGATATTTCTTTTTCCACCATAGGCCTCAAAGCGCTCCAAATGAACACTTGCAGATTCTACAAAAAGAGTGTTTCATAACTGCTCTAGCAAAGGAAAGGTTCACCTCTGTGAGTTGAACACACACATCACAAAGCAGTTTGTGAGAATGCTTCGGTTTAGTTTTTATGGGAAGATATTCCCGCTTCTAACAAAGGCCTGAAAGAGCTCCAAATATCCACTTGCAGATGCTGCAAAAAGACTCTTTCCAAACTGCTCCATGAAAAAGAAGGTTCAACTCTGTGAGTTGAATGCACACATCATAAAGAAGTTTCAAAGAATGCTTCTGTCTAGGTTTTATGTGAAGATATTTCTTTTTCCACCATAGGCCTCAAAGCGCTCCAAATGAACACTTGCAGATTCTACAAAAAGAGTGTTTCATAACTGCTCTAGCAAAGGAAAGGTTCACCTCTGTGAGTTGAACACACACATCACAAAGCAGTTTGTGAGAATGTTTCTGTCCAGTTTTAATGGGAAGATATTCCCGCTTCTAACAAAGGCCTGAAAGAGCTCCAAATATCCACTTGCAGATGCTGCAAAAAGACTCTTTACAAACTGCTCCATGAAAAGGAATGTTCAACTCTGTGAGTTGAATGCACACATCATAAAGAAGTTTCAAAGAATGCTTCTGTCTAGGTTTTATGTGAAGATATTTCCTTTTCCACCATAGGCCTCAAAGCGCTCCAAATGAACACTTGCAGATTCTACAAAAAGAGTGTTTCAAAGCTGCTCTTTCAAAAGAAGTGTTCAACTCTGTGAGTTGGATTCATACTTCACAAAGCAGTTTCACAGAACGTTTCTGTTTCGTTTTTATCGGAAGATATTCCCGTTTGCAACGAAGGCCTGAAAGGGCTCCAAGTATCCACTTGCAGATTCTGCCAAAACACAGTTTCAAAACTGCTCTATCAAAAGGAAGGCTTATCTCTCCGAGTTGAATGCACACATCATAAAGAGGTTTCTGAGAATGCTTCTGCCTGGTTTATATGTGAAGATATTTCCTTTTCCACCATAGGCCTCAAAGCGCTACAAACGAACACTTGCAGATTCTACAAAAAGAGTGTTTCAAAGCTGCTCTTTCAAAAGAAGTGTTCAACTCTGTGAGTTGGATTCATACTTCACAAAGGAGTTTCACAGAACGCTTCTGTTTAGTTTTTATGGGAAGATATTCCCGTTTCCAACGAAGGCCTGAAAGGGCTCCAAATATCCACTTGCAGATTCTGCAAAAACACAGTTGCAAAACTGCTCTATCAAAAGGAAGGCTTATCTCTCTGAGTTGAATGCACACATCATAAAGAGCTTTCTGAGAATGCTTCTGCCTTGTTTATATATGAAGATATTTCTTTTTCCACCATAGGCCTCAAAGCGCTCCAAATGAACACTTGCAGATTCTACAAAAAGAGTGTTTCATAACTGCTCTAGCAAAGGAAAGGTTCACCTCTGTGAGTTGAACACACACATCACAAAGCAGTTTGTGAGAATGCTTTGGTTTAGTTTTTATGGGAAGATATTCCCGCTTCTAACAAAGGCCTGAAAGAGCTCCAAATATCCACTTGCAGATGCTGCAAAAAGACTCTTTCCAAACTGCTCCATGAAAAAGAAGGTTCAACTCTGTGAGTTGAATGCACACATCATAAAGAAGTTTCAAAGAATGCTTCTGTCTAGGTTTTATGTGAAGATATTTCTTTTTCCACCATAGGCCTCAAAGCGCTCCAAATGAACACTTGCAGATTCTACAAAAAGAGTGTTTCATAACTGCTCTAGCAAAGGAAAGGTTCACCTCTGTGAGTTGAACACACACATCACAAAGCAGTTTGTGAGAATGCTTCTGTCCAGTTTTAATGGGAAGATATTCCCGCTTCTAACAAAGGCCTGAAAGAGCTCCAAATATCCACTTGCAGATGCTGCAAAAAGACTCTTTACAAACTGCTCCATGAAAAGGAATGTTCAACTCTGTGAGTTGAATGCACACATCATAAAGAAGTTTCAAAGAATGCTTCTGTCTAGGTTTTATGTGAAGATATTTCCTTTTCCACCATAGGCCTCAAAGCGCTCCAAATGAACACTTGCAGATTCTACAAAAAGAGTGTTTCAAAGCTGCTCTTTCAAAAGAAGTGTTCAACTCTGTGAGTTGGATTCATACTTCACAAAGCAGTTTCACAGAACCTTTCTGTTTCGTTTTTATGGGAAGATATTCCCGTTTGCAACGAAGGCCTGAAAGGGCTCTAAGTATCCACTTGCAGATTCTGCCAAAACACACTTTCAAAACTGCTCTATCAAAAGGAAGGCTTATCTCTCCGAGTTGAATGCACACATCATAAAGAGGTTTCTGAGAATGCTTCTGCCTGGTTTATATGTGAAGATATTTCCTTTTCCACCATAGGCCTCAAAGCGCTCCAAACGAACACTTGCAGATTCTACAAAAAGAGTGTTTCAAAACTGCTCTTTCAAAGGAAGTGTTCAACTCTGTGAGTTGGATTCATACTACACAAAGCAGTTTCACAGAACTCTTCTGTTTAGTTTTTATGGGAAGATATTCCCGTTTCCAACGAAGGCCTGAAAGGGCTCCAAATATCCACTTGCAGATTCTGCAAAAACACAGGTTCAAAACTGCTCTATCAAAAGGAAGGCTTATCTCTCTGAGTTGAATGCACACATCATAAAGGGGTTTCTGAGAATGCTTCTGCCTTGTTTATATATGAAGATATTTCTTTTTCCACCATAGGCCTCAAAGCGCTCCAAATGAACACTTGCAGATTCTACAAAAAGAGTGTTTCATAACTGCTCTAGCAAAGGAAAGGTTCACCTCTGTGAGTTGAACACACACATCACAAAGCAGTTTGTGAGAATGCTTCGGTTTAGTTTTTATGGGAAGATATTCCCGCTTCTAACAAAGGCCTGAAAGAGCTCCAAATATCCACTTGCAGATGCTGCAAAAAGACTCTTTCCAAACTGCTCCATGAAAAAGAAGGTTCAACTCTGTGAGTTGAATGCACACATCATAAAGAAGTTTCAAAGAATGCTTCTGTCTAGGTTTTATGTGAAGAGATTTCTTTTTCCACCATAGGCCTCAAAGCGCTCCAAATGAACACTTGCAGATTCTACAAAAAGAGTGTTTCATAACTGCTCTAGCAAAGGAAAGGTTCACCTCTGTGAGTTGAACACACACATCACAAAGCAGTTTGTGAGAATGCTTCCGTCCAGTTTTAATGGGAAGATACTCCCGCTTCTAACAAAGGCCTGAAAGAGCTCAAAATATCCACTTGCAGATGCTGCAAAAAGACTCTTTCCAAACTGCTCCATGAAAAGGAATGTTCAACTCTGTGAGTTGAATGCACACATCATAAAGAAGTTTCAAAGAATGCTTCTGTCTAGGTTTTATGTGAAGATATTTCCTTTTCCACCATAGGCCTCAAAGCGCTCCAAATGAACACTTGCAGATTCTACAAAAAGAGTGTTTCAAAGCTGCTCTTTCAAAAGAAGTGTTCAACTCTGTGAGTTGGATTCATACTACACAAAGCAGTTTCACAGAACGCTTCTGTTTAGTTTTTATGGGAAGATATTCCCGTTTCCAACGAAGGCCTGAAAGGGCTCCAAATATCCACTTGCAGATTCTGCAAAAACACAGTTGCAAAACTGCTCTATCAAAAGGAAGGCTTATCTCTCCGAGTTGAATGCACACATCATAAAGAGGTTTCTGAGAATGCTTCTGCCTGGTTTATATGTGAAGATATTTCCTTTTCCACCATAGGCCTCAAAGCGCTCCAAACGAACACTTGCAGATTCTACAAAAAGAGTGTTTCAAAGCTGCTCTTTCAAAAGAAGTGTTCAACTCTGTGAGTTGGATTCATACTTCACAAAGGAGTTTCACAGAACGCTTCTGTTTAGTTTTTATGGGAAGATATTCCCGTTTCCAACGAAGGCCTGAAAGGGCTCCAAATATCCACTTGCAGATTCTGCAAAAACACAGTTGCAAAACTGCTCTATCAAAAGGAAGGCTTATCTCTCTGAGTTGAATGCACACATCATAAAGAGCTTTCTGAGAATGCTTCTGCCTTGTTTATATATGAAGATATTTCTTTTTCCACCATAGGCCTCAAATCGCTCCAAATGAACACTTGCAGATTCTACAAAAAGAGTGTTTCATAACTGCTCTAGAAAAGGAAAGGTTCACCTCTGTGAGTTGAACACACACATCACAAAGCAGTTTGTGAGAATGCTTCTGTCCAGTTTTTATGGGAAGATATTCCCGCTTCTAACAAAGGCCTGAAAGAGCTCCAAATATCCACTTGCAGATGCTGCAAAAAGACTCTTTCCAAACTGCTCCATGAAAAGGAATGTTCAACTCTGTGAGTTGAATGCACACATCATAAAGAAGTTTCAAAGAATGCTTCTGTCTAGGTATTATGTGACGATATTTCCTTTTCCACCATAGGCCTCAAAGCGCTCCAAATGAACACATGTAGATTCTACAAAAAGAGTGTTTCAAAGCTGCTCTTTCAAAAGAAGTGTTCAACTCTGTGAGTTGGATTCATACTTCACAAAGCAGTTTCACAGAACGTTTCTGTTTCGTTTTTATGGGAAGATATTCCCGTTTGCAACGAAGGCCTGAAAGGGCTCTAAGTAACCGCTTGCAGATTCTGCCAAAACACACTTTCAAAACTGCTCTATCAAAAGGAAGGCTTATCTCTCCGAGTTGAATGCACACATCATAAAGAGGTTTCTGAGAATGCTTCTGCCTGGTTTATATGTGAAGATATTTCCTTTTCCACCATAGGCCTCAAAGCGCTCCAAACGAACACTTGCAGATTCTACAAAAAGAGTGTTTCAAAACTGCTCTTTCAAAGGAAGTGTTCAACTCTGTGAGTTGGATTCATACTACACAAAGCAGTTTCACAGAACTCTTCTGTTTAGTTTTTATGGGAAGATATTCCCGTTTCCAACGAAGGCCTGAAAGGGCTCCAAATATCCACTTGCAGATTCTGCAAAAATACAGTTTCAAAACTGCTCTATCAAAAGGAAGGCTTATCTCTCTGAGTTGAATGCACACATCATAAAGAGCTTTCTGAGAATGCTTCTGCCTTGTTTATATATGAAGATATTTCTTTTTCCACCATAGGCCTCAAAGCGCTCCAAATGAACACTTGCAGATTCTACAAAAAGAGTGTTTCATAACTGCTCTAGCAAAGGAAAGGTTCACCTCTGTGAGTTGAACACACACATCACAAAGCAGTTTGTGAGAATGCTTTGGTTTAGTTTTTATGGGAAGATATTCCCGCTTCTAACAAAGGCCTGAAAGAGCTCCAAATATCCACTTGCAGATGCTGCAAAAAGACTCTTTCCAAACTGCTCCATGAAAAAGAAGGTTCAACTGTGTGAGTTGAATGCACACATCATAAAGAAGTTTCAAAGAATGCTTCTGTCTAGGTTTTATGTGAAGATATTTCTTTTTCCACCATAGGCCTCAAAGCGCTCCAAATGAACACTTGCAGATTCTACAAAAAGAGTGTTTCATAACTGCTCTAGCAAAGGAAAGGTTCACCTCTGTGAGTTGAACACACACATCACAAAGCAGTTTGTGAGAATGCTTCTGTCCAGTTTTTATGGGAAGATATTCCCGCTTCTAACAAAGGCCTGAAAGAGCTCCAAATATCCACTTGCAGATGCTGCAAAAAGACTCTTTCCAAACTGCTCCATGAAAAGGAATGTTCAACTCTGTGAGTTGAATGCACACATCGTAAAGAAGTTTCAAAGAATGCTTCTGTCTAGGTTTTATGTGAAGATATTTCCTTTTCCACCATAGGCCTCAAAGCGCTCCAAATGAACACTTGCAGATTCTACAAAAAGAGTGTTTCAAAGCTGCTCTTTCAAAAGAAGTGTTCAACTCTGTGAGTTGGATTCATACTTCACAAAGCAGTTTCACAGAACGTTTCTGTTTCGTTTTTATGGGAAGATATTCCCGTTTGCAACGAAGGCCTGAAAGGGCTCTAAGTATCCACTTGCAGATTCTGCCAAAACACACTTTCAAAACTGCTCTATCAAAAGGAAGGCTTATCTCTCCGAGTTGAATGCACACATCATAAAGAGGTTTCTGAGAATGCTTCTGCCTGGTTTATATGTGAAGATATTTCCTTTTCCACCATAGGCCTCAAAGCGCTCCAAACGAACACTTGCAGATTCTACAAAAAGAGTGCTTCAAAACTGCTCTTTCAAAGGAAGTGTTCAACTCTGTGAGTTGGATTCATACTACACAAAGCAGTTTCACAGAACTCTTCTGTTTAGTTTTTATGGGAAGATATTCCCGTTTCCAACGAAGGCCTGAAAGGGCTCCAAATATCCACTTGCAGATTCTGCAAAAACACAGGTTCAAAACTGCTCTATCAAAAGGAAGGCTTATCTCTCTGAGTTGAATGCACACATCATAAAGGGGTTTCTGAGAATGCTTCTGCCTTGTTTATATATGAAGATATTTCTTTTTCCACCATAGGCCTCAAAGCGCTCCAAATGAACACTTGCAGATTCTACAAAAAGAGTGTTTCATAACTGCTCTAGCAAAGGAAAGGTTCACCTCTGTGAGTTGAACACACACTTCACAAAGCAGTTTGTGAGAATGCTTCGGTTTAGTTTTTATGGGAAGATATTCCCGCTTCTAACAAAGGCCTGAAAGAGCTCCAAATATCCACTTGCAGATGCTGCAAAAAGACTTTTTCCAAACTGCTCCATGAAAAAGAAGGTTCAACTCTGTGAGTTGAATGCACACATCATAAAGAAGTTTCAAAGAATGCTTCTGTCTAGGTTTTATGTGAAGATATTTCTTTTTCCACCATAGGCCTCAAAGCGCTCCAAATGAACACTTGCAGATTCTACAAAAAGAGTGTTTCATAACTGCTCTAGCAAAGGAAAGATTCACCTCTGTGAGTTGAACACACACATCACAAAGCAGTTTGTGAGAATCCTTCTGTCCAGTTTTAATGGGAAGATATTCCCGCTTCTAACAAAGGCCTGAAAGAGCTCCAAATATCCACTTGCAGATGCTGCAAAAAGACTCTTTCCAAACTGCTCCATGAAAAGGAAAGTTCAACTCTGTGAGTTGAATGCACACATCATAAAGAAGTTTCAAAGAATGCTTCTGTCTAGGTATTATGTGACGATATTTCCTTTTCCACCATAGGCCTCAAAGCGCTCCAAATGAACACATGTAGATTCTACAAAAAGAGTGTTTCAAAGCTGCTCTTTCAAAAGAAGTGTTCAACTCTGTGAGTTGGATTCATACTTCACAAAGCAGTTTCACAGAACGTTTCTGTTTCGTTTTTATGGGAAGATATTCCCGTTTGCAACGAAGGCCTGAAAGGGCTCTAAGTATCCACTTGCAGATGCTGCCAAAACACACTTTCAAAACTGCTCTATCAAAAGGAAGGCTTATCTCTCCGAGTTGAATGCACACATCATAAAGAGGTTTCTGAGAATGCTTCTGCCTGGTTTATATGTGAAGATATTTCCTTTTCCACCATAGGCCTCAAAGCGCTCCAAACGAACACTTGCAGATTCTACAAAAAGAGTGTTTCAAAACTGCTCTTTCAAAGGAAGTGTTCAACTCTGTGAGTTGGACTCATACTACACAAAGCAGTTTCACAGAACTCTTCTGTTTAGTTTTTATGGGAAGATATTCCCGTTTCCAACGAAGGCCTGAAAGGGCTCCAAATATCCACTTGCAGATTCTGCAAAAACACAGGTTCAAAACTGCTCTATCAAAAGGAAGGCTTATCTCTCTGAGTTGAATGCACACATCATAAAGGGGTTTCTGAGAATGCTTCTGCCTTGTTTATATATGAAGATATTTCTTTTTCCACCATAGGCCTCAAAGCGCTCCAAATGAACACTTGCAGATTCTACAAAAAGAGTGTTTCATAACTGCTCTAGCAAAGGAAAGGTTCACCTCTGTGAGTTGAACACACACATCACAAAGCAGTTTGTGAGAATGCTTCGGTTTAGTTTTTATGGGAAGATATTCCCGCTTCTAACAAAGGCCTGAAAGAGCTCCAAATATCCACTTGCAGACGCTGCAAAAAGACTCTTTCCAAACTGCTCCATGAAAAAGAAGGTTCAACTCTGTGAGTTGAATGCACACATCATAAAGAAGTTTCAAAGAATGCTTCTGTCTAGGTTTTATGTGAAGATATTTCTTTTTCCACCATAGGCCTCAAAGCGCTCCAAATGAACACTTGCAGATTCTACAAAAAGAGTGTTTCATAACTGCTCTAGCAAAGGAAAGGTTCACCTCTGTGAGTTGAACACACACATCACAAAGCAGTTTGTGAGAATGCTTCCGTCCAGTTTTAATGGGAAGATATTCCCGCTTCTAACAAAGGCCTGAAAGAGCTCCAAATATCCACTTGCAGATGCTGCAAAAAGACTCTTTCCAAACTGCTCCATGAAAAGGAATGTTCAACTCTGTGAGTTGAATGCACACATCATAAAGAAGTTTCAAAGAATGCTTCTGTCTAGGTTTTATGTGAAGATATTTCCTTTTCCACCATAGGCCTCAAAGCGCTCCAAATGAACACTTGCAGATTCTACAAAAAGAGTGTTTCAAAGCTGCTCTTTCAAAAGAAGTGTTCAACTCTGTGAGTTGGATTCATACTTCACAAAGGAGTTTCACAGAACGCTTCTGTTTAGTTTTTATGGGAAGATATTCCCGTTTCCAACGAAGGCCTGAAAGGGCTCCAAATATCCACTTGCAGATTCTGCAAAAACAGAGTTGCAAAACTGCTCTATCTAAAGGAAGGCTTATCTCTCCGAGTTGAATGCACACATCATAAAGAGGTTTCTGAGAATGCTTCTGCCTGGTTTATATGTGAAGATATTTCCTTTTCCACCATAGGCCTCAAAGCGCTCCAAACGAACACTTGCAGATTCTACAAAAAGAGTGTTTCAAAGCTGCTCTTTCAAAAGAAGTGTTCAACTCTGTGAGTTGGATTCATACTTCACAAAGGAGTTTCACAGAACGCTTCTGTTTAGTTTTTATGGGAAGATATTCCCGTTTCCAACGAAGGCCTGAAAGGGCTCCAAATATCCACTTGCAGATTCTGCAAAAACACAGTTGCAAAACTGCTCTATCAAAAGGAAGGCTTATCTCTCTGAGTTGAATGCACACATCATAAAGAGCTTTCTGAGAATGCTTCTGCCTTGTTTATATATGAAGATATTTCTTTTTCCACCATAGGCCTCAAATCGCTCCAAATGAACACTTGCAGATTCTACAAAAAGAGTGTTTCATAACTGCTCTAGAAAAGGAAAGGTTCACCTCTGTGAGTTGAACACACACATCACAAAGCAGTTTGTGAGAATGCTTCTGTCCAGTTTTTATGGGAAGATATTCCCGCTTCTAACAAAGGCCTGAAAGAGCTCCAAATATCCACTTGCAGATGCTGCAAAAAGACTCTTTCCAAACTGCTCCATGAAAAGGAATGTTCAACTCTGTGAGTTGAATGCACACATCATAAAGAAGTTTCAAAGAATGCTTCTGTCTAGGTATTATGTGACGATATTTCCTTTTCCACCATAGGCCTCAAAGCGCTCCAAATGAACACATGTAGATTCTACAAAAAGAGTGTTTCAAAGCTGCTCTTTCAAAAGAAGTGTTCAACTCTGTGAGTTGGATTCATACTTCACAAAGCAGTTTCACAGAACGTTTCTGTTTCGTTTTTATGTGAAGATATTCCCGTTTGCAACGAAGGCCTGAAAGGGCTCTAAGTAACCGCTTGCAGATTCTGCCAAAACACACTTTCAAAACTGCTCTATCAAAAGGAAGGCTTATCTCTCCGAGTTGAATGCACACATCATAAAGAGGTTTCTGAGAATGCTTCTGCCTGGTTTATATGTGAAGATATTTCCTTTTCCACCATAGGCCTCAAAGCGCTCCAAACGAACACTTGCAGATTCTACAAAAAGAGTGTTTCAAAACTGCTCTTTCAAAGGAAGTGTTCAACTCTGTGAGTTGGATTCATACTACACAAAGCAGTTTCACAGAACTCTTCTGTTTAGTTTTTATGGGAAGATATTCCCGTTTCCAACGAAGGCCTGAAAGGGCTCCAAATATCCACTTGCAGATTCTGCAAAAATACAGTTTCAAAACTGCTCTATCAAAAGGAAGGCTTATCTCTCTGAGTTGAATGCACACATCATAAAGAGCTTTCTGAGAATGCTTCTGCCTTGTTTATATATGAAGATATTTCTTTTTCCACCATAGGCCTCAAAGCGCTCCAAATGAACACTTGCAGATTCTACAAAAAGAGTGTTTCATAACTGCTCTAGCAAAGGAAAGGTTCACCTCTGTGAGTTGAACACACACATCACAAAGCAGTTTGTGAGAATGCTTTGGTTTAGTTTTTATGGGAAGATATTCCCGCTTCTAACAAAGGCCTGAAAGAGCTCCAAATATCCACTTGCAGATGCTGCAAAAAGACTCTTTCCAAACTGCTCCATGAAAAAGAAGGTTCAACTGTGTGAGTTGAATGCACACATCATAAAGAAGTTTCAAAGAATGCTTCTGTCTAGGTTTTATGTGAAGATATTTCTTTTTCCACCATAGGCCTCAAAGCGCTCCAAATGAACACTTGCAGATTCTACAAAAAGAGTGTTTCATAACTGCTCTAGCAAAGGAAAGGTTCACCTCTGTGAGTTGAACACACACATCACAAAGCAGTTTGTGAGAATGCTTCTGTCCAGTTTTTATGGGAAGATATTCCCGCTTCTAACAAAGGCCTGAAAGAGCTCCAAATATCCACTTGCAGATGCTGCAAAAAGACTCTTTCCAAACTGCTCCATGAAAAGGAATGTTCAACTCTGTGAGTTGAATGCACACATCGTAAAGAAGTTTCAAAGAATGCTTCTGTCTAGGTTTTATGTGAAGATATTTCCTTTTCCACCATAGGCCTCAAAGCGCTCCAAATGAACACTTGCAGATTCTACAAAAAGAGTGTTTCAAAGCTGCTCTTTCAAAAGAAGTGTTCAACTCTGTGAGTTGGATTCATACTTCACAAAGCAGTTTCACAGAACGTTTCTGTTTCGTTTTTATGGGAAGATATTCCCGTTTGCAACGAAGGCCTGAAAGGGCTCTAAGTATCCACTTGCAGATTCTGCCAAAACACACTTTCAAAACTGCTCTATCAAAAGGAAGGCTTATCTCTCCGAGTTGAATGCACACATCATAAAGAGGTTTCTGAGAATGCTTCTGCCTGGTTTATATGTGAAGATATTTCCTTTTCCACCATAGGCCTCAAAGCGCTCCAAACGAACACTTGCAGATTCTACAAAAAGAGTGCTTCAAAACTGCTCTTTCAAAGGAAGTGTTCAACTCTGTGAGTTGGATTCATACTACACAAAGCAGTTTCACAGAACTCTTCTGTTTAGTTTTTATGGGAAGATATTCCCGTTTCCAACGAAGGCCTGAAAGGGCTCCAAATATCCACTTGCAGATTCTGCAAAAACACAGGTTCAAAACTGCTCTATCAAAAGGAAGGCTTATCTCTCTGAGTTGAATGCACACATCATAAAGGGGTTTCTGAGAATGCTTCTGCCTTGTTTATATATGAAGATATTTCTTTTTCCACCATAGGCCTCAAAGCGCTCCAAATGAACACTTGCAGATTCTACAAAAAGAGTGTTTCATAACTGCTCTAGCAAAGGAAAGGTTCACCTCTGTGAGTTGAACACACACTTCACAAAGCAGTTTGTGAGAATGCTTCGGTTTAGTTTTTATGGGAAGATATTCCCGCTTCTAACAAAGGCCTGAAAGAGCTCCAAATATCCACTTGCAGATGCTGCAAAAAGACTTTTTCCAAACTGCTCCATGAAAAAGAAGGTTCAACTCTGTGAGTTGAATGCACACATCATAAAGAAGTTTCAAAGAATGCTTCTGTCTAGGTTTTATGTGAAGATATTTCTTTTTCCACCATAGGCCTCAAAGCGCTCCAAATGAACACTTGCAGATTCTACAAAAAGAGTGTTTCATAACTGCTCTAGCAAAGGAAAGGTTCACCTCTGTGAGTTGAACACACACATCACAAAGCAGTTTGTGAGAATCCTTCTGTCCAGTTTTAATGGGAAGATATTCCCGCTTCTAACAAAGGCCTGAAAGAGCTCCAAATATCCACTTGCAGATGCTGCAAAAAGACTCTTTCCAAACTGCTCCATGAAAAGGAAAGTTCAACTCTGTGAGTTGAATGCACACATCATAAAGAAGTTTCAAAGAATGCTTCTGTCTAGGTATTATGTGACGATATTTCCTTTTCCACCATAGGCCTCAAAGCGCTCCAAATGAACACATGTAGATTCTACAAAAAGAGTGTTTCAAAGCTGCTCTTTCAAAAGAAGTGTTCAACTCTGTGAGTTGGATTCATACTTCACAAAGCAGTTTCACAGAACGTTTCTGTTTCGTTTTTATGGGAAGATATTCCCGTTTGCAACGAAGGCCTGAAAGGGCTCTAAGTATCCACTTGCAGATGCTGCCAAAACACACTTTCAAAACTGCTCTATCAAAAGGAAGGCTTATCTCTCCGAGTTGAATGCACACATCATAAAGAGGTTTCTGAGAATGCTTCTGCCTGGTTTATATGTGAAGATATTTCCTTTTCCACCATAGGCCTCAAAGCGCTCCAAACGAACACTTGCAGATTCTACAAAAAGAGTGTTTCAAAACTGCTCTTTCAAAGGAAGTGTTCAACTCTGTGAGTTGGACTCATACTACACAAAGCAGTTTCACAGAACTCTTCTGTTTAGTTTTTATGGGAAGATATTCCCGTTTCCAACGAAGGCCTGAAAGGGCTCCAAATATCCACTTGCAGATTCTGCAAAAACACAGGTTCAAAACTGCTCTATCAAAAGGAAGGCTTATCTCTCTGAGTTGAATGCACACATCATAAAGGGGTTTCTGAGAATGCTTCTGCCTTGTTTATATATGAAGATATTTCTTTTTCCACCATAGGCCTCAAAGCGCTCCAAATGAACACTTGCAGATTCTACAAAAAGAGTGTTTCATAACTGCTCTAGCAAAGGAAAGGTTCACCTCTGTGAGTTGAACACACACATCACAAAGCAGTTTGTGAGAATGCTTCGGTTTAGTTTTTATGGGAAGATATTCCCGCTTCTAACAAAGGCCTGAAAGAGCTCCAAATATCCACTTGCAGACGCTGCAAAAAGACTCTTTCCAAACTGCTCCATGAAAAAGAAGGTTCAACTCTGTGAGTTGAATGCACACATCATAAAGAAGTTTCAAAGAATGCTTCTGTCTAGGTTTTATGTGAAGATATTTCTTTTTCCACCATAGGCCTCAAAGCGCTCCAAATGAACACTTGCAGATTCTACAAAAAGAGTGTTTCATAACTGCTCTAGCAAAGGAAAGGTTCACCTCTGTGAGTTGAACACACACATCACAAAGCAGTTTGTGAGAATGCTTCCGTCCAGTTTTAATGGGAAGATATTCCCGCTTCTAACAAAGGCCTGAAAGAGCTCCAAATATCCACTTGCAGATGCTGCAAAAAGACTCTTTCCAAACTGCTCCATGAAAAGGAATGTTCAACTCTGTGAGTTGAATGCACACATCATAAAGAAGTTTCAAAGAATGCTTCTGTCTAGGTTTTATGTGAAGATATTTCCTTTTCCACCATAGGCCTCAAAGCGCTCCAAATGAACACTTGCAGATTCTACAAAAAGAGTGTTTCAAAGCTGCTCTTTCAAAAGAAGTGTTCAACTCTGTGAGTTGGATTCATACTTCACAAAGGAGTTTCACAGAACGCTTCTGTTTAGTTTTTATGGGAAGATATTCCCGTTTCCAACGAAGGCCTGAAAGGGCTCCAAATATCCACTTGCAGATTCTGCAAAAACAGAGTTGCAAAACTGCTCTATCTAAAGGAAGGCTTATCTCTCCGAGTTGAATGCACACATCATAAAGAGGTTTCTGAGAATGCTTCTGCCTGGTTTATATGTGAAGATATTTCCTTTTCCACCATAGGCCTCAAAGCGCTCCAAACGAACACTTGCAGATTCTACAAAAAGAGTTTTTCAAAGCTGCTCTTTCAAAAGAAGTGTTCAACTCTGTGAGTTGGATTCATACTTCACAAAGGAGTTTCACAGAACGCTTCTGTTTAGTTTTTATGGGAAGATATTCCCGTTTCCAACGAAGGCCTGAAAGGGCTCCAAATATCCACTTGCAGATTCTGCAAAAACACAGTTGCAAAACTGCTCTATCAAAAGGAAGGCTTATCTCTCTGAGTTGAATGCACACATCATAAAGAGCTTTCTGAGAATGCTTCTGCCTTGTTTATATATGAAGATATTTCTTTTTCCACCATAGGCCTCAAATCGCTCCAAATGAACACTTGCAGATTCTACAAAAAGAGTGTTTCATAACTGCTCTAGAAAAGGAAAGGTTCACCTCTGTGAGTTGAACACACACATCACAAAGCAGTTTGTGAGAATGCTTCTGTCCAGTTTTTATGGGAAGATATTCCCGCTTCTAACAAAGGCCTGAAAGAGCTCCAAATATCCACTTGCAGATGCTGCAAAAAGACTCTTTCCAAACTGCTCCATGAAAAGGAATGTTCAACTCTGTGAGTTGAATGCACACATCATAAAGAAGTTTCAAAGAATGCTTCTGTCTAGGTTTTATGTGAAGATATTTCCTTTTCCACCATAGGCCTCAAAGCGCTCCAAATGAACACTTGCAGATTCTACAAAAAGAGTGTTTCAAAGCTGCTCTTTCAAAAGAAGTGTTCAACTCTGTGAGTTGGATTCATACTTCACAAAGCAGTTTCACAGAACGTTTCTGTTTCGTTTTTATGGGAAGATATTCCCGTTTGCAACGAAGGCCTGAAAGGGCTCTAAGTATCCACTTGCAGATTCTGCCAAAACACACTTTCAAAACTGCTCTATCAAAAGGAAGGCTTATCTCTCCGAGTTGAATGCACACATCATAAAGAGGTTTCTGAGAATGCTTCTGCCTGGTTTATATGTGAAGATATTTCCTTTTCCACCATAGGCCTCAAAGCGCTCCAAACGAACACTTGCAGATTCTACAAAAAGAGTGTTTCAAAACTGCTCTTTCAAAGGAAGTGTTCAACTCTGTGATTTGGATTCATACTACACAAAGCAGTTTCACAGAACGCTTCTGTTTAGTTTTTATGGGAAGATATTCCCGTTTCCAACGAAGGCCTGAAAGGGCTCCAAATATCCACTTGCAGATTCTGCAAAAACACAGGTTCAAAACTGCTCTATCAAAAGGAAGGCTTATCTCTCTGAGTTGAATGCACACATCATAAAGGGGTTTCTGAGAATGCTTCTGCCTTGTTTATATATGAAGATATTTCTTTTTCCACCATAGGCCTCAAAGCGCTCCAAATGAACACTTGCAGATTCTACAAAAAGAGTGTTTCATAACTGCTCTAGCAAAGGAAAGGTTCACCTCTGTGAGTTGAACACACACATCACAAAGCAGTTTGTGAGAATGCTTCGGTTTAGTTTTTATGGGAAGATATTCCCGCTTCTAACAAAGGCCTGAAAGAGCTCCAAATATCCACTTGCAGATGCTGCAAAAAGACTCTTTCCAAACTGCTCCATGAAAAGGAAAGTTCAACTCTGTGAGTTGAATGCACACATCATAAAGAAGTTTCAAAGAATGCTTCTGTCTAGGTATTATGTGACGATATTTCCTTTTCCACCATAGGCCTCAAAGCGCTCCAAATGAACACATGTAGATTCTACAAAAAGAGTGTTTCAAAGCTGCTCTTTCAAAAGAAGTGTTCAACTTTGTGAGTTGGATTCATACTTCACAAAGCAGTTTCACAGAACGTTTCTGTTTCGTTTTTATGGGAAGATATTCCCGTTTGCAACGAAGGCCTGAAAGGGCTCTAAGTATCCACTTGCAGATGCTGCCAAAACACACTTTCAAAACTGCTCTATCAAAAGGAAGGCTTATCTCTCCGAGTTGAATGCACACATCATAAAGAGGTTTCTGAGAATGCTTCTGCCTGGTGTATATGTGAAGATATTTCCTTTTCCACCATAGGCCTCAAAGCGCTCCAAACGAACACTTGCAGATTCTACAAAAAGAGTGTTTCAAAACTGCACTTTCAAAGGAAGTGTTCAACTCTGTGAGTTGGATTCATACTACACAAAGCAGTTTCACAGAACTCTTCTGTTTAGTTTTTATGGGAAGATATTCCCGTTTCCAACGAAGGCCTGAAAGGGCTCCAAATATCCACTTGCAGATTCTGCAAAAACACAGGTTCAAAACTGCTCTATCAAAAGGAAGGCTTATCTCTCTGAGTTGAATGCACACATCATAAAGGGGTTTCTGAGAATGCTTCTGCCTTGTTTATATATGAAGATATTTCTTTTTCCACCATAGGCCTCAAAGCGCTCCAAATGAACACTTGCAGATTCTACAAAAAGAGTGTTTCATAACTGCTCTAGCAAAGGAAAGGTTCACCTCTGTGAGTTGAACACACACATCACAAAGCAGTTTGTGAGAATGCTTCGGTTTAGTTTTTATGGGAAGATATTCCCGCTTCTAACAAAGGCCTGAAAGAGCTCCAAATATCCACTTGCAGATGCTGCAAAAAGACTCTTTCCAAACTGCTCCATGAAAAAGAAGGTTCAACTCTGTGAGTTGAATGCACACATCATAAAGAAGTTTCAAAGAATGCTTCTGTCTAGGTTTTATGTGAAGATATTTCTTTTTCCACCATAGGCCTCAAAGCGCTCCAAATGAACACTTGCAGATTCTACAAAAAGAGTGTTTCATAACTGCTCTAGCAAAGGAAAGGTTCACCTCTGTGAGTTGAACACACACATCACAAAGCAGTTTGTGAGAATGCTTCTGTCCAGTTTTAATGGGAAGATATTCCCGCTTCCAACAAAGGCCTGAAAGAGCTCCAAATATCCACTTGCAGATGCTGCAAAAAGACTCTTTCCAAACTGCTCCATGAAAAGGAATGTTCAACTCTGTGAGTTGAATGCACACATCATAAAGAAGTTTCAAAGAATGCTTCTGTCTAGGTTTTATCTGAAGATATTTCCTTTTCCACCATAGGCCTCAAAGCGCTCCAAATGAACACTTGCAGATTCTACAAAAAGAGTGTTTCAAAGCTGCTCTTTCAAAAGAAGTGTTCAACTCTGTGAGTTGGATTCATACTTCACAAAGGAGTTTCACAGAACGCTTCTGTTTAGTTTTTATGGGAAGATATTCCCGTTTCCAACGAAGGCCTGAAAGGGCTCCAAATATCCACTTGCAGATTCTGCAAAAACACAGTTGCAAAACTGCTCTATCAAAAGGAAGGCTTATCTCTCCGAGTTGAATGCACACATCATAAAGAGGTTTCTGAGAATGCTTCTGCCTGGTTTATATGTGAAGATATTTCCTTTTCCACCATAGGCCTCAAAGCGCTCCAAACGAACACTTGCAGATTCTACAAAAAGAGTGTTTCAAAGCTGCTCTTTCAAAAGAAGTGTTCAACTCTGTGAGTTGGATTATACTTCACAAAGGAGTTTCACAGAACGCTTCTGTTGAGTTTTTATGGGAAGATATTCCCGTTTCCAACGAAGGCTTGAAAGGGCTCCAAATATCCACTTGCAGATTCTGCAAAAACACAGTTCCAAAACTGCTCTATCAAAAGGAAGGCTTATCTCTCTGAGTTGAATGCACATATCATAAAGAGCTTTCTGAGAATGCTTCTGCCTTGTTTATATATGAAGATATTTCTTTTTCCACAATAGGCCTCAAATCGCTCCAAATGAACACTTGCAGATTCTACAAAAAGAGTGTTTCATAACTGCTCTAGCAAAGGAAAGGTTCACCTCTGTGAGTTGAACACACACATCACAAAGCAGTTTGTGAGAATGCTTCTGTCCAGTTTTTATGGGAAGATATTCCAGCTTCTAACAAAGGCCTGAAAGAGCTCCAAATATCCACTTGCAGATGCTGCAAAAAGACTCTTTCCAAACTGCTCCATGAAAAGGAATGTTCAACTCTGTGAGTTGAATGCACACATCATAAAGAAGTTTCAAAGAATGCTTCTGTCTAGGTATTATGTGACGATATTTCCTTTTCCACCATAGGCCTCAAAGCGCTCCAAATGAACACATGTAGATTCTACAAAAAGAGTGTTTCAAAGCTGCTCTTTCAAAAGAAGTGTTCAACTCTGTGAGTTGGATTCATACTTCACAAAGCAGTTTCACAGAACGTTTCTGTTTCGTTTTTATGGGAAGATATTCCCGTTTGCAACGAAGGCCTGAAAGGGCTCTAAGTAACCGCTTGCAGATTCTGCCAAAACACAGTTTCAAAACTGCTCTATCAAAAGGAAGGCTTATCTCTCCGAGTTGAATGCACACATCATAAAGAGGTTTCTGAGAATGCTTCTGCCTGGTTTATATGTGAAGATATTTCCTTTTCCACCATAGGCCTCAAAGCGCTCCAAACGAACACTTGCAGATTCTACAAAAAGAGTGTTTCAAAACTGCTCTTTCAAAGGAAGTGTTCAACTCTGTGATTTGGATTCATACTACACAAAGCAGTTTCACAGAACTCTTCTGTTTAGTTTTTATGGGAAGATATTCCCGTTTCCAACGAAGGCCTGAAAGGGCTCCAAATATCCACTTGCAGATTCTGCAAAAATACAGTTTCAAAACTGCTCTATCAAAAGGAAGGCTTATCTCTCTGAGTTGAATGCACACATCATAAAGAGCTTTCTGAGAATGCTTCTGCCTTGTTTATATATGAAGATATTTCTTTTTCCACCATAGGCCTCAAAGCGCTCCAAATGAACACTTGCAGATTCTACAAAAAGAGTGTTTCATAACTGCTCTAGCAAAGGAAAGGTTCACCTCTGTGAGTTGAACACACACATCACAAAGCAGTTTGTGAGAATGCTTTGGTTTAGTTTTTATGGGAAGATATTCCCGCTTCTAACAAAGGCCTGAAAGAGCTCCAAATATCCACTTGCAGATGCTGCAAAAAGACTCTTTCCAAACTGCTCCATGAAAAAGAAGGTTCAACTCTGTGAGTTGAATGCACACATCATAAAGAAGTTTCAAAGAATGCTTCTGTCTAGGTTTTATGTGAAGATATTTCTTTTTCCACCATAGGCCTCAAAGCGCTCCAAATGAACACTTGCAGATTCTACAAAAAGAGTGTTTCATAACTGCTCTAGCAAAGGAAAGGTTCACCTCTGTGAGTTGAACACACACATCACAAAGCAGTTTGTGAGAATGCTTCTGTCCAGTTTTAATGGGAAGATATTCCCGCTTCTAACAAAGGCCTGAAAGAGCTCCAAATATCCACTTGCAGATGCTGCAAAAAGACTCTTTCCAAACTGCTCCATGAAAAGGAATGTTCAACTCTGTGAGTTGAATGCACACATCATAAAGAAGTTTCAAAGAATGCTTCTGTCTAGGTTTTATGTGAAGATATTTCCTTTTCCACCATAGGCCTCAAAGCGCTCCAAATGAACACTTGCAGATTCTACAAAAAGAGTGTTTCAAAGCTGCTCTTTCAAAAGAAGTGTTCAACTCTGTGAGTTGGATTCATACTTCACAAAGCAGTTTCACAGAACGTTTCTGTTTCGTTTTTATGGGAAGATATTCCCGTTTGCAACGAAGGCCTGAAAGGGCTCTAAGTATCCACTTGCAGATTCTGCCAAAACACACTTTCAAAACTGCTCTATCAAAAGGAAGGCTTATCTCTCCGAGTTGAATGCACACATCATAAAGAGGTTTCTGAGAATGCTTCTGCCTGGTTTATATGTGAAGATATTTCCTTTTCCACCATAGGCCTCAAAGCGCTCCAAACGAACACTTGCAGATTCTACAAAAAGAGTGTTTCAAAACTGCTCTTTCAAAGGAAGTGTTCAACTCTGTGATTTGGATTCATACTACACAAAGCAGTTTCACAGAACTCTTCTGTTTAGTTTTTATGGGAAGATATTCCCGTTTCCAACGAAGGCCTGAAAGGGCTCCAAATATCCACTTGCAGATTCTGCAAAAACACAGGTTCAAAACTGCTCTATCAAAAGGAAGGCTTATCTCTCTGAGTTGAATGCACACATCATAAAGGGGTTTCTGAGAATGCTTCTGCCTTGTTTATATATGAAGATATTTCTTTTTCCACCACAGGCCTCAAAGCGCTCCAAATGAACACTTGCAGATTCTACAAAAAGAGTGTTTCATAACTGCTCTAGCAAAGGAAAGGTTCACCTCTGTGAGTTGAACACACACATCACAAAGCAGTTTGTGAGAATGCTTCGGTTTAGTTTTTATGGGAAGATATTCCCGCTTCTAACAAAGGCCTGAAAGAGCTCCAAATATCCACTTGCAGATGCTGCAAAAAGACTCTTTCCAAACTGCTCCATGAAAAAGAAGGTTCAACTCTGTGAGTTGAATGCACACATCATAAAGAAGTTTCAAAGAATGCTTCTGTCTAGGTTTTATGTGAAGATATTTCTTTTTCCACCATAGGCCTCAAAGCGCTCCAAATGAACACTTGCAGATTCTACAAAAAGAGTGTTTCATAACTGCTCTAGCAAAGGAAAGGTTCACCTCTGTGAGTTGAACACACACATCACAAAGCAGTTTGTGAGAATGTTTCTGTCCAGTTTTAATGGGAAGATATTCCCGCTTCTAACAAAGGCCTGAAAGAGCTCCAAATATCCACTTGCAGATGCTGCAAAAAGACTCTTTACAAACTGCTCCATGAAAAGGAATGTTCAACTCTGTGAGTTGAATGCACACATCATAAAGAAGTTTCAAAGAATGCTTCTGTCTAGGTTTTATGTGAAGATATTTCCTTTTCCACCATAGGCCTCAAAGCGCTCCAAATGAACACTTGCAGATTCTACAAAAAGAGTGTTTCAAAGCTGCTCTTTCAAAAGAAGTGTTCAACTCTGTGAGTTGGATTCATACTTCACAAAGCAGTTTCACAGAACGTTTCTGTTTCGTTTTTATCGGAAGATATTCCCGTTTGTAACGAAGGCCTGAAAGGGCTCCAAGTATCCACTTGCAGATTCTGCCAAAACACAGTTTCAAAACTGCTCTATCAAAAGGAAGGCTTATCTCTCCGAGTTGAATGCACACATCATAAAGAGGTTTCTGAGAATGCTTCTGCCTGGTTTATATGTGAAGATATTTCCTTTTCCACCATAGGCCTCAAAGCGCTACAAACGAACACTTGCAGATTCTACAAAAAGAGTGTTTCAAAGCTGCTCTTTCAAAAGAAGTGTTCAACTCTGTGAGTTGGATTCATACTTCACAAAGGAGTTTCACAGAACGCTTCTGTTTAGTTTTTATGGGAAGATATTCCCGTTTCCAACGAAGGCCTGAAAGGGCTCCAAATATCCACTTGCAGATTCTGCAAAAACACAGTTGCAAAACTGCTCTATCAAAAGGAAGGCTTATCTCTCTGAGTTGAATGCACACATCATAAAGAGCTTTCTGAGAATGCTTCTGCCTTGTTTATATATGAAGATATTTCTTTTTCCACCATAGGCCTCAAAGCGCTCCAAATGAACACTTGCAGATTCTACAAAAAGAGTGTTTCATAACTGCTCTAGCAAAGGAAAGGTTCACCTCTGTGAGTTGAACACACACATCACAAAGCAGTTTGTGAGAATGCTTTGGTTTAGTTTTTATGGGAAGATATTCCCGCTTCTAACAAAGGCCTGAAAGAGCTCCAAATATCCACTTGCAGATGCTGCAAAAAGACTCTTTCCAAACTGCTCCATGAAAAAGAAGGTTCAACTCTGTGAGTTGAATGCACACATCATAAAGAAGTTTCAAAGAATGCTTCTGTCTAGGTTTTATGTGAAGATATTTCTTTTTCCACCATAGGCCTCAAAGCGCTCCAAATGAACACTTGCAGATTCTACAAAAAGAGTGTTTCATAACTGCTCTAGCAAAGGAAAGGTTCACCTCTGTGAGTTGAACACACACATCACAAAGCAGTTTGTGAGAATGCTTCTGTCCAGTTTTAATGGGAAGATATTCCCGCTTCTAACAAAGGCCTGAAAGAGCTCCAAATATCCACTTGCAGATGCTGCAAAAAGACTCTTTCCAAACTGCTCCATGAAAAGGAATGTTCAACTCTGTGAGTTGAATGCACACATCATAAAGAAGTTTCAAAGAATGCTTCTGTCTAGGTTTTATGTGAAGATATTTCCTTTTCCACCATAGGCCTCAAAGCGCTCCAAATGAACACTTGCAGATTCTACAAAAAGAGTGTTTCAAAGCTGCTCTTTCAAAAGAAGTGTTCAACTCTGTGAGTTGGATTCATACTTCACAAAGCAGTTTCACAGAACGTTTCTGTTTCGTTTTTATGGGAAGATATTCCCGTTTGCAACGAAGGCCTGAAAGGGCTCTAAGTATCCACTTGCAGATTCTGCCAAAACACACTTTCAAAACTGCTCTATCAAAAGGAAGGCTTATCTCTCCGAGTTGAATGCACACATCATAAAGAGGTTTCTGAGAATGCTTCTGCCTGGTTTATATGTGAAGATATTTCCTTTTCCACCATAGGCCTCAAAGCGCTCCAAACGAACACTTGCAGATTCTACAAAAAGAGTGTTTCAAAACTGCTCTTTCAAAGGAAGTGTTCAACTCTGTGATTTGGATTCATACTACACAAAGCAGTTTCACAGAACTCTTCTGTTTAGTTTTTATGGGAAGATATTCCCGTTTCCAACGAAGGCCTGAAAGGGCTCCAAATATCCACTTGCAGATTCTGCAAAAACACAGGTTCAAAACTGCTCTATCAAAAGGAAGGCTTATCTCTCTGAGTTGAATGCACACATCATAAAGGGGTTTCTGAGAATGCTTCTGCCTTGTTTATATATGAAGATATTTCTTTTTCCACCATAGGCCTCAAAGCGCTCCAAATGAACACTTGCAGATTCTACAAAAAGAGTGTTTCATAACTGCTCTAGCAAAGGAAAGGTTCACCTCTGTGAGTTGAACACACACATCACAAAGCAGTTTGTGAGAATGCTTCGGTTTAGTTTTTATGGGAAGATATTCCCGCTTCTAACAAAGGCCTGAAAGAGCTCCAAATATCCACTTGCAGATGCTGCAAAAAGACTCTTTCCAAACTGCTCCATGAAAAAGAAGGTTCAACTCTGTGAGTTGAATGCACACATCATAAAGAAGTTTCAAAGAATGCTTCTGTCTAGGTTTTATGTGAAGATATTTCTTTTTCCACCATAGGCCTCAAAGCGCTCCAAATGAACACTTGCAGATTCTACAAAAAGAGTGTTTCATAACTGCTCTAGCAAAGGAAAGGTTCACCTCTGTGAGTTGAACACACACATCACAAAGCAGTTTGTGAGAATGCTTCTGTCCAGTTTTAATGGGAAGATATTCCCGCTTCTAACAAAGGCCTGAAAGAGCTCCAAATATCCACTTGCAGATGCTGCAAAAAGACTCTTTCCAAACTGCTCCATGAAAAGGAATGTTCAACTCTGTGAGTTGAATGCACACATCATAAAGAAGTTTCAAAGAATGCTTCTGTCTAGGTTTTATGTGAAGATATTTCCTTTTCCACCATAGGCCTCAAAGCGCTCCAAATGAACACTTGCAGATTCTACAAAAAGAGTGTTTCAAAGCTGCTCTTTCAAAAGAAGTGTTCAACTCTGTGAGTTGGAGTCATACTTCACAAAGCAGTTTCACAGAACGTTTCTGTTTCGTTTTTATCGGAAGATATTCCCGTTTGCAACGAAGGCCTGAAAGGGCTCCAAGTATCCACTTGCAGATTCTGCCAAAACACAGTTTCAAAACTGCTCTATCAAAAGGAAGGCTTATCTCTCTGAGTTGAATGCACACATCATAAAGAGGTTTCTGAGAATGCTTCTGCCTGGTTTATATGTGAAGATATTTCCTTTTCCACCATAGGCCTCAAAGCGCTACAAACGAACACTTGCAGATTCTACAAAAAGAGTGTTTCAAAGCTGCTCTTTCAAAAGAAGTGTTCAACTCTGTGAGTTGGATTCATACTTCACAAAGGAGTTTCACAGAACGCTTCTGTTTAGTTTTTATGGGAAGATATTCCCGTTTCCAACGAAGGCCTGAAAGGGCTCCAAATATCCACTTGCAGATTCTGCAAAAACACAGTTGCAAAACTGCTCTATCAAAAGGAAGGCTTATCTCTCTGAGTTGAATGCACACATCATAAAGAGCTTTCTGAGAATGCTTCTGCCTTATTTATATATGAAGATATTTCTTTTTCCACCATAGGCCTCAAATCGCTCCACATGAACACTTGCAGATTCTACAAAAAGAGTGTTTCATAACTGCTCTAGCAAAGGAAAGGTTCACCTCTGTGTGTTGAACACACACATCACAAAGCAGTTTGTGAGAATGCTTCTGTCCAGTTTTTATGGGAAGATATTCCCGCTTCTAACAAAGGACTGAAAGAGTTCCAAATATCCACTTGCAGATGCTGCAAAAAGACTCTTTCCAAACTGCTCCATGAAAAGGAAAGTTCAACTCTGTGAGTTGAATGCACACATCATAAAGAAGTTTCAAAGAATGCTTCTGTCTAGGTATTATGTGACGATATTTCCTTTTCCACCATAGGCCTCAAAGCGCTCCAAATGAACACATGTAGATTCTACAAAAAGAGTGTTTCAAAGCTGCTCTTTCAAAAGAAGTGTTCAACTCTGTGAGTTGGATTCATACTTCACAAAGCAGTTTCACAGAACGTTTCTGTTTCGTTTTTATGGGAAGATATTCCCGTTTGCAACGAAGGCCTGAAAGGGCTCTAAGTAACCACTTGCAGATTCTGCAAAAACACAGTTTCAAAACTGCTCTATCAAAAGGAAGGCTTATCTCTCCGAGTTGAATGCACACATCATAAAGAGGTTTCTGAGAATGCTTCTGCCTGGTTTATATGTGAAGATATTTCCTTTTCCACCATAGGCCTCAAAGCGCTCCAAACGAACACTTGCAGATTCTACAAAAAGAGTGTTTCAAAACTGCTCTTTCAAAGGAAGTGTTCAACTCTGTGAGTTGGATTCATACTACACAAAGCAGTTTCACAGAACTCTTCTGTTTAGTTTTTATGGGAAGATATTCCCGTTTCCAACGAAGGCCTGATAGGGCTCCAAATATCCACTTGCAGATTCTGCAAAAATACAGTTTCAAAACTGCTCTATCAAAAGGAAGGCTTATCTCTCTGAGTTGAATGCACTCATCATAAAAAGCTTTCTGAGAATGCTTCTGCCTTGTTTATATATGAAGATATTTCTTTTTCCACCATAGGCCTCAAATCGCTCCAAGTGAACACTTGCAGATTCTACAAAAAGAGTGTTTCATAACTGCTCTAGCAAAGGAAAGGTTCACCTCTGTGAGTTGAACACACACATCTCAAAGCAGTTTGTGAGAATGCTTCTGTCCAGTTTTTATGGGAAGATATTCCCGCTTCTAGCAAAGGCCTGAAAGAGCTCCAAATATCCACTTGCAGATGCTGCAAAAAGACTTTCCAAACTGCTCCATGAAAAAGAAGGTTCAACTGTGTGAGTTGAATGCACACATCATAAAGAAGTTTCAAAGAATGCTTCTGTCTATGTTTTATGTGAAGATATTTCTGTTTCAACCATAGGCCTCAAATCGCTCCAAATGAACCCTTCAGATTCTACAAAAAGAGTGTTTCATAACTGCTCTAGCAAAGGAAAGGTTCACCTCTGTGAGTTGAACACACACATCACAAAGCAGTTTGTGAGAATGCTTCTGTCCTGTTTTTATGGGAAGATATTCCCGCTTCTAACAAAGGCCTGAAAGAGCTCCAAATATCCACTTGCAGATGCTGCAAAAAGACTCTTTCCAAACTGCTCCATGAAAAGGAAAGTTCAACTCTGTGAGTTGAATGCACACATCATAAAGAAGTTTCAAAGAATGCTTCTGTCTAGGTATTATGTGACGATATTTCCTTTTCCACCATAGGCCTCAAAGCGCTCCAAATGAACACATGTAGATTCTACAAAAAGAGTGTTTCAAAGCTGCTCTTTCAAAAGAAGTGTTCAACTCTGTGAGTTGGATTCATACTTCACAAAGCAGTTTCACAGAACGTTTCTGTTTCGTTTTTATGGGAAGATATTCCCGTTTGCAACGAAGGCCTGAAAGGGCTCTAAGTATCCACTTGCAGATTCTGCCAAAACACACTTTCAAAACTGCTCTATCAAAAGGAAGGCTTATCTCTCCGAGTTGAATGCACACATCATAAAGAGGTTTCTGAGAATGCTTCTGCCTGGTTTATATGTGAAGATATTTCCTTTTCCACCATAGGCCTCAAAGCGCTCCAAACGAACACTTGCAGATTCTACAAAAAGAGTGTTTCAAAACTGCTCTTTCAAAGGAAGTGTTCAACTCTGTGAGTTGGATTCATACTACACAAAGCAGTTTCACAGAACTCTTCTGTTTAGTTTTTATGGGAAGATATTCCCGTTTCCAACGAAGACCTGAAAGGGCTCCAAATATCCACTTGCAGATTCTGCAAAAACACAGGTTCAAAACTGCTCTATCAAAAGGAAGGCTTATCTCTCTGAGTTGAATGCACACATCATAAAGGGGTTTCTGAGAATGCTTCTGCCTTGTTTATATATGAAGATATTTCTTTTTCCACCATAGGCCTCAAAGCGCTCCAAATGAACACTTGCAGATTCTACAAAAAGAGTGTTTCATAACTGCTCTAGCAAAGGAAAGGTTCACCTCTGTGAGTTGAACACACACATCACAAAGCAGTTTTTGAGAATGCTTCGGTTTAGTTTTTATGGGAAGATATTCCCGCTTCTAACAAAGGCCTGAAAGAGCTCCAAATATCCACTTGCAGATGCTGCAAAAAGACTTTTTCCAAACTGCTCCATGAAAAAGAAGGTTCAACTCTGTGAGTTGAATGCACACATCATAAAGAAGTTTCAAAGAATGCTTCTGTCTAGGTTTTATGTGAAGATATTTCTTTTTCCACCATAGGCCTCAAAGCGCTCCAAATGAACACTTGCAGATTCTACAAAAAGAGTGTTTCATAACTGCTCTAGCAGAGGAAAGGTTCACCTCTGTGAGTTGAACACACACATCACAAAGCAGTTTGTGAGAATCCTTCTGTCCAGTTTTAATGGGAAGATATTCCCGCTTCTAACAAAGGCCTGAAAGAGCTCCAAATATCCACTTGCAGATGCTGCAAAAAGACTCTTTCCAAACTGCTCCATGAAAAGGAATGTTCAACTCTGTGAGTTGAATGCACACATCGTAAAGAAGTTTCAAAGAATGCTTCTGTCTAGGTTTTATGTGAAGATATTTCCCTTTCCACCATAGGCCTCAAAGCGCTCCAAATGAACACTTGCAGATTCTACAAAAAGAGTGTTTCAAAGCTGCTCTTTCAAAAGAAGTGTTCAACTCTGTGAGTTGGATTCATACTTCACAAAGCAGTTTCACAGAACGTTTCTGTTTCGTTTTTATGGGAAGATATTCCCGTTTGCAACGAAAGCCTGAAAGGGCTCTAAGTATCCACTTGCAGATTCTGCCAAAACACACTTTCAAAACTGCTCTATCAAAAGGAAGGCTTATCTCTCCGAGTTGAATGCACACATCATAAAGAGGTTTCTGAGAATGCTTCTGCCTGGTTTATATTTGAAGATATTTCCTTTTCCACCATAGGCCTCAAAGCGCTCCAAACGAACACTTGCAGATTCTACAAAAAGAGTGTTTCAAAACTGCTCTTTCAAAGGAAGTGTTCAACTCTGTGAGTTGGATTCATACTACACAAAGCAGTTTCACAGAACTCTTCTGTTTAGTTTTTATGGGAAGATATTCCCGTTTCCAACGAAGGCCTGAAAGGGCTCCAAATATCCACTTGCAGATTCTGCAAAAACACAGGTTCAAAACTGCTCTATCAAAAGGAAGGCTTATCTCTCTGAGTTGAATGCACACATCATAAAGGGGTTTCTGAGAATGCTTCTGCCTTGTTTATATATGAAGATATTTCTTTTTCCACCATAGGCCTCAAAGCGCTCCAAATGAACACTTGCAAATTCTACAAAAAGAGTGTTTCATAACTGCTCTAGCAAAGGAAAGGTTCACCTCTGTGAGTTGAACACACACATCACAAAGCAGTTTGTGAGAATGCTTCGGTTTAGTTTTTATGGGAAGATATTCCCGCTTCTAACAAAGGCCTGAAAGAGCTCCAAATATCCACTTGCAGATGCTGCAAAAAGACTCTTTCCAAACTGCTCCATGAAAAAGAAGGTTCAACTCTGTGAGTTGAATGCACACATCATAAAGAAGTTTCAAAGAATGCTTCTGTCTAGGTTTTATGTGAAGATATTTCTTTTTCCACCATAGGCCTCAAAGCGCTCCAAATGAACACTTGCAGATTCTACAAAAAGAGTGTTTCATAACTGCTCTAGCAAAGGAAAGGTTCACCTCTGTGAGTTGAACACACACATCACAAAGCAGTTTGTGAGAATGCTTCTGTCCAGTTTTAATGGGAAGATATTCCCGCTTCTAACAAAGGCCTGAAAGAGCTCCAAATATCCACTTGCAGATGCTGCAAAAAGACTCTTTCCAAACTGCTCCATGAAAAGGAATGTTCAACTCTGTGAGTTGAATGCACACATCATAAAGAAGTTTCAAAGAATGCTTCTGTCTAGGTTTTATGTGAAGATATTTCCTTTTCCACCATAGGCCTCAAAGCGCTCCAAATGAACACTTGCAGATTCTACAAAAAGAGTGTTTCAAAGCTGCTCTTTCAAAAGAAGTGTTCAACTCTGTGAGTTGGATTCATACTTCACAAAGGAGTTTCACAGAACGCTTCTGTTTAGTTTTTATGGGAAGATATTCCCGTTTCCAACGAAGGCCTGAAAGGGCTCCAAATATACACTTGCAGATTCTGCAAAAACACAGTTGCAAAACTGCTCTATCAAAAGGAAGGCTTATCTCTCCGAGTTGAATGCACACATCATAAAGAGGTTTCTGAGAATGCTTCTGCCTGGATTATATGTGAAGATATTTCCTTTTCCACCATAGGCCTCAAAGCGCTCCAAACGAACACTTGCAGATTCTACAAAAAGAGTGTTTCAAAACTGCTCTTTGAAAGGAAGTGTTCAACTCTGTGAGTTGGATTCATACTACACAAAGCAGTTTCACAGAACTCTTCTGTTTAGTTTTTAATGGAAGATATTCCCGTTTCCAACGAAGGCCTGAAAGGGCTCCAAATATCCACTTGCAGATTCTGCAAAAACACAGTTTCAAAACTGCTCTATCAAAAGGAAGGCTTATCTCTCTGAGTTGAATGCACACATCATAAAGAGCTTTCTGAGAATGCTTCTGCCTTGTTTATATATGAAGATATTTCTTTTTCCACCATAGGCCTCAAATCGCTCCAAATGAACACTTGCAGATTCTACAAAAAGAGTGTTTCATAACTGCTCTAGCAAAGGAAAGGTTCACCTCTGTGAGTTGAACACACACATCACAAAGCAGTTTGTGAGAATGCTTCTGTCCAGTTTTTATGGGAAGATATTCCCGCTTCTAACAAAGGCCTGAAAGAGCTCCAAATATCCACTTGCAGAAGCTGCAAAAAGACTCTTTCCAAACTGCTCCATGAAAAGGAAAGTTCAACTCTGTGAGTTGAATGCACACATCATAAAGAAGTTTCAAAGAATGCTTCTGTCTAGGTATTATGTGACGATATTTCCTTTTCCACCATAGGCCTCAAAGCGCTCCAAATGAACACATGTAGATTGTACAAAAAGAGTGTTTAAAAGCTGCGCTTTCAAAAGAAGTGTTCAACTCTGTGAGTTGGATTCATACTTCACAAAGCAGTTTCACAGAACGTTTCTGTTTCATTTTTATCGGAAGATATTCCCGTTTGCAACGAAGGCCTGAAAGGGCTCTAAGTATCCACTTGCAGATTCTGCCAAAACACAGTTTCAAAACTGCTCTATCAAAAGGAAGGCTTATCTCTCCGAGTTGAATGCACACATCATAAAGAGGTTTCTGAGAATGCTTCTGCCTGGTTTATATGTGAAGATATTTCCTTTTCCACCATAGGCCTCAAAGCGCTCCAAACGAACACTTGCAGATTCTACAAAAAGAGTGTTTCAAAACTGCTCTTTCAAAAGAAGTGTTCAACTCTGTGAGTTGGATTCATACTACACAAAGCAGTTTCACAGAACTCTTCTGTTTAGTTTTTATGGGAAGATATTCCCGTTTCCAACGAAGGCCTGAAAGGGCTCCAAATATCCACTTGCAGATTCTGCAAAAACACAGGTTCAAAACTGCTCTATCAAAAGGAAGGCTTATCTCTCTGAGTTGAATGCACACATCATAAAGGGGTTTCTGAGAATGCTTCTGCCTTGTTTATATATGAAGATATTTCTTTTTCCACCATAGGCCTCAAAGCGCTCCAAATGAACACTTGCAGATTCTACAAAAAGAGTGTTTCATAACTGCTCTAGCAAAGGAAAGGTTCACCTCTGTGAGTTGAACACACACATCACAAAGCAGTTTGTGAGAATGCTTCGGTTTAGTTTTTATGGGAAGATATTCCCGCTTCTAACAAAGGCCTGAAAGAGCTCCAAATATCCACTTGCAGATGCTGCAAAAAGACTCTTTCCAAACTGCTCCATGAAAAAGAAGGTTCAACTCTGTGAGTTGAATGCACACATCATAAAGAAGTTTCAAAGAATGCTTCTGTCTAGGTTTTATGTGAAGATATTTCTTTTTCCACCATAGGCCTCAAATCGCTCCACATGAACACTTGCAGATTCTACAAAAAGAGTGTTTCATAACTGCTCTAGCAAAGGAAAGGTTCACCTCTGTGAGTTGAACACACACATCACAAAGCAGTTTGTGAGAATGCTTCTGTCCAGTTTTAATGGGAAGATATTCCCGCTTCTAACAAAGGCCTGAAAGAGCTCCAAATATCCACTTGCAGATGCTGCAAAAAGACTCTTTCCAAACTGCTCCATGAAAAGGAATGTTCAACTCTGTGAGGTGAATGCACACATCATAAAGAAGTTTCAAAGAATGCTTCTGTCTAGGTTTTATGTGAAGATATTTCCCTTTCCACCATAGGCCTCAAAGCGCTCCAAATGAACACTTGCAGATTCTACAAAAAGAGTGTTTCAAAGCTGCTCTTTCAAAAGAAGTGTTCAACTCTGTGAGTTGGATTCATACTTCACAAAGCAGTTTCACAGAACGTTTCTGTTTCGTTTTTATGGGAAGATATTCCCGTTTGCAACGAAGGCCTGAAAGGGCTCTAAGTATCCACTTGCAGATTCTGCCAAAACACACTTTCAAAACTGCTCTATCAAAAGGAAGGCTTATCTCTCCGAGTTGAATGCACACATCATAAAGAGGTTTCTGAGAATGCTTCTGCCTGGTTTATATGTGAAGATATTTCCTTTTCCACCATAGGCCTCAAAGCGCTCCAAACGAACACTTGCAGATTCTACAAAAAGAGTGTTTCAAAACTGCTCTTTCAAAGGAAGTGTTCAACTCTGTGAGTTGGATTCATACTACACAAAGCAGTTTCACAGAACTCTTCTGTTTAGTTTTTATGGGAAGATATTCCCGTTTCCAACGAAGGCCTGAAAGGGCTCCAAATATCCACTTGCAGATTCTGCAAAAACACAGGTTCAAAACTGCTCTATCAAAAGGAAGGCTTATCTCTCTGAGTTGAATGCACACATCATAAAGGGGTTTCTGAGAATGCTTCTGCCTTGTTTATATATGAAGATATTTCTTTTTCCGCCATAGGCCTCAAAGCGCTCCAAATGAACACTTGCAAATTCTACAAAAAGAGTGTTTCATAACTGCTCTAGCAAAGGAAAGGTTCACCTCTGTGAGTTGAACACACACATCACAAAGCAGTTTGTGAGAATGCTTCTGTCCAGTTTTAATGGGAAGATATTCCCGCTTCTAACAAAGGCCTGAAAGAGCTCCAAATATCCACTTGCAGATGCTGCAAAAAGACTCTTTCCAAACTGCTCCATGAAAAGGAATGTTCAACTCTGTGAGTTGAATGCACACATCATAAAGAAGTTTCAAAGAATGCTTCTGTCTAGGTTTTATGTGAAGATATTTCCTTTTCCACCATAGGCCTCAAAGCGCTCCAAATGAACACTTGCAGATTCTACAAAAAGAGTGTTTCAAAGCTGCTCTTTCAAAAGAAGTGTTCAACTCTGTGAGTTGGATTCATACTTCACAAAGGAGTTTCACAGAACGCTTCTGTTTAGTTTTTATGGGAAGATATTCCCGTTTCCAACGAAGGCCTGAAAGGGCTCCAAATATACACTTGCAGATTCTGCAAAAACACAGTTGCAAAACTGCTCTATCAAAAGGAAGGCTTATCTCTCCGAGTTGAATGCACACATCATAAAGAGGTTTCTGAGAATGCTTCTGCCTGGAATATATGTGAAGATATTTCCTTTTCCACCATAGGCCTCAAAGCGCTCCAAACGAACACTTGCAGATTCTACAAAAAGAGTGTTTCAAAACTGCTCTTTGAAAGGAAGTGTTCAACTCTGTGAGTTGGATTCATACTACACAAAGCAGTTTCACAGAACTCTTCTGTTTAGTTTTTAATGGAAGAGATTCCCGTTTCCAACGAAGGCCTGAAAGGGCTCCAAATATCCACTTGCAGATTCTGCAAAAACACAGTTTCAAAACTGCTCTATCAGAAGGAAGGCTTATCTCTCTGAGTTGAATGCACACATCATAAAGAGCTTTCTGAGAATGCTTCTGCCTTGTTTATATATGAAGATATTTCTTTTTCCACCATAGGCCTCAAATCGCTCCAAATGAACACTTGCAGATTCTACAAAAAGAGTGTTTCATAACTGCTCTAGCAAAGGAAAGGTTCACCTCTGTGAGTTGAACACACACATCACAAAGCAGTTTGTGAGAATGCTTCTGTCCAGTTTTTATTGGAAGATATTCCCGCTTCTAACAAAGGCCTGAAAGAGCTCCAAATATCCACTTGCAGATGCTGCAAAAAGACTCTTTCCAAACTGCTCCATGAAAAGGAAAGTTCAACTCTGTGAGTTGAATGCACACATCATAAAGAAGTTTCAAAGAATGCTTCTGTCTAGGTATTATGTGACGATATTTCCTTTTCCACCATAGGCCTCAAAGCGCTCCAAATGAACACATGTAGATTCTACAAAAAGAGTGTTTCAAAGCTGCGCTTTCAAAAGAAGTGTTCAACTCTGTGAGTTGGATTCATACTTCACAAAGCAGTTTCACAGAACGTTTCTGTTTCGTTTTTATGGGAAGATATTCCCGTTTGCAACGATGGCCTGAAAGGGCTCTAAGTATCCACTTGCAGATTCTGCCAAAACACAGTTTCAAAACTGCTCTATCAAAAGGAAGGCTTATCTCTCCGAGTTGAATGCACACATCATAAAGAGGTTTCTGAGAATGCTTCTGCCTGGTTTATATGTGAAGATATTTCCTTTTCCACCATAGGCCTCAAAGCGCTCCAAACGAACACTTGCAGATTCTACAAAAAGAGTGTTTCAAAACTACTCTTTCAAAAGAAGTGTTCAACTCTGTGAGTTGGATTCATACTACACAAAGCAGTTTCACAGAACTCTTCTGTTTAGTTTTTATGGGAAGATATTCCCGTTTCCAACGAAGGCCTGAAAGGGCTCCAAATATCCACTTGCAGATTCTGCAAAAACACAGTTTCAAAACTGCTCTATCAAAAGGAAGGCTTATCTCTCTGAGTTGAATGCACACATCATAAAGAGCTTTCTGAGAATGCTTCTGCCTTGTTTATATATGAAGATATTTCTTTTTCCACCATAGGCCTCAAATCGCTCCAAATGAACACTTGCAGATTCTACAAAAAGAGTGTTTCATAACTGCTCTAGCAAAGGAAAGGTTCACCTCTGTGAGTTGAACACACACATCACAAAGCAGTTTGTGAGAATGCTTCTGTCCAGTTTTTATGGGAAGATATTCCCGCTTCTAACAAAGGCCTGAAAGAGCTCCAAATATCCACTTGCAGATGCTGCAAAAAGACTCTTTCCAAACTGCTCCATGAAAAGGAAAGTTCAACTCTGTGAGTTGAATGCACACATCATAAAGAAGTTTCAAAGAATGCTTCTGTCTAGGTATTATGTGACGATATTTCCTTTTCCACCATAGGCCTCAAAGCGCTCCAAATGAACACATGTAGATTCTACAAAAAGAGTGTTTCAAAGCTGCTCTTTCAAAAGAAGTGTTCAACTCTGTGAGTTGGATTCATACTTCACAAAGCAGTTTCACAGAACGTTTCTGTTTCGTTTTTATGGGAAGATATTCCCGTTTGCAACGAAGGCCTGAAAGGGCTCTAAGTATCCGCTTGCAGATTCTGCCAAAACACAGTTTCAAAACTGCTCTATCAAAAGGAAGGATTATCTCTCCCAGTTGAATGCACACATCATAAAGAGGTTTCTGAGAATGCTTCTGCCTGGTTTATATGTGAAGATACTTCCTTTTCCACCGTAGGCCTCAAAGCGCTCCAAACGAACACTTGCAGATTCTATAAAAAGAGTGTTTCAAAGCTGCTCTTTCAAAAGAAGAGTTCAACTCTGTGAGTTGGATTCATACTTCACAAAGGAGTTTCACAGAACGCTTCTGTTTAGTTTTTATGGGAAGATATTCCCGTTTCCAACGAAGGCCTGAAAGGGCTCCAAATATCCACTTGCAGATTCTGCAAAAACACAGTTGCAAAACTGCTCTATCAAGAGGAAGGCTTATCTCTCTGAGTTGAATGCACACATCATAAAGAGCTTTCTGAGAATGCTTCTGCCTTGTTTATATATGAAGATATTTCTTTTTCCACCATAGGCCTCAAATCGCTCCAAATGAACACTTGCAGATTCTACAAAAAGAGTGTTTCATAACTGCTCTAGCAAAGGAAAGGTTCACCTCTGTGAGTTGAACACACACATCACAAAGCAGTTTGTGAGAATGCTTCTGTCCAGTTTTTATGGGAAGATATTCCCGCTTCTAACAAAGGCCTGAAAGAGCTCCAAATATCCACTTGCAGATGCTGCAAAAAGACTCTTTCCAAACTGCTCCATGAAAAGGAAAGTTCAACTCTGTGAGTTGAATGCACACATCATAAAGAAGTTTCAAAGAATGCTTCTGTCTAGGTATTATGTGACGATATTTCCTTTTCCACCATAGGCCTCAAAGCGCTCCAAATGAACACATGTAGATTCTACAAAAAGAGTGTTTCAAAGCTGCTCTTTCAAAAGAAGTGTTCAACTCTGTGAGTTGGATTCATACTTCACAAAGCAGTTTCACAGAACGTTTCTGTTTCGTTTTTATGGGAAGATATTCCCGTTTGCAACGAAGGCCTGAAAGGGCTCTAAGTATCCACTTGCAGATTCTGCCAAAACACAGTTTCAAAACTGCTCTATCAAAAGGAAGGCTTATCTCTCCGAGTTGAATGCACACATCATAAAGAGGTTTCTGAGAATGCTTCTGCCTGGTTTATATGTGAAGATATTTCCTTTTCCACCATAGGCCTCAAAGCGCTCCAAACGAACACTTGCAGATTCTACAAAAAGAGTGTTTCAAAACTGCTCTTTCAAAGGAAGTGTTCAACTCTGTGAGTTGGATTCATACTACACAAAGCAGTTTCACAGAACTCTTCTGTTTAGTTTTTATGGGAAGATATTCCCGTTTCCAACGAAGGCCTGAAAGGGCTCCAAATATCCACTTGCAGATTCTGCAAAAACACAGGTTCAAAACTGCTCTATCAAAAGGAAGGCTTATCTCTCTGAGTTGAATGCACACATCATAAAGGGGTTTCTGAGAATGCTTCTGCCTTGTTTATATATGAAGATATTTCTTTTTCCACCATAGGCCTCAAAGCGCTCCAAATGAACACTTGCAGATTCTACAAAAAGAGTGTTTCATAACTGCTCTAGCAAAGGAAAGGTTCACCTCTGTGAGTTGAACACACACATCACAAAGCAGTTTGTGAGAATGCTTCTGTCCAGTTTTTATGGGAAGATATTCCCGCTTCTAACAAAGGCCTGAAAGAGCTCCAAATATGCACTTGCAGATGCTGCAAAAAGACTCTTTCCAAACTGCTCCATGAAAAAGAAGGTTCAACTCTGTGAGTTGAATGCACACATCATAAAGAAGTTTCAAAGAATGCTTCTGTCTAGGTTTTATGTGAAGATATTTCTTTTTCCACCATAGGCCTCAAAGCGCTCCAAATGAACACTTGCAGATTCTACAAAAAGAGTGTTTCATAACTGCTCTAGCAAAGGAAAGGTTCACCTCTGTGAGTTGAACACACACATCACAAAGCAGTTTGTGAGAATGCTTCTGTCCAGTTTTAATGGGAAGATATTCCCGCTTCTAACAAAGGCCTGAAAGAGCTCCAAATATCCACTTGCAGATGCTGCAAAAAGACTCTTTCCAAACTGCTCCATGAAAAGGAATGTTCAACTCTGTGAGTTGAATGCACACATCATAAAGAAGTTTCAAAGAATGCTTCTGTCTAGGTTTTATCTGAAGATATTTCCTTTTCCACCATAGGCCTCAAAGCGCTCCAAATGAACACTTGCAGATTCTACAAAAAGAGTGTTTCAAAGCTGCTCTTTCAAAAGAAGTGTTCAACTCTGTGAGTTGGATTCATACTTCACAAAGCAGTTTCACAGAACTTTTCTGTTTCGTTTTTATGGGAAGATATTCCCGTTTCCAACGAAGGCCTGAAAGGGCTCCAAATATACACTTGCAGATTCTGCAAAAACACAGTTTCAAAGCTGCTCTATCAAAAGGAAGGCTTATCTCTCCGAGTTGAATGCACACATCATAAAGAGGTTTCTGAGAATGCTTCTGCCTGGTTTATATGTGAAGATATTTCCTTTTCCACCATAGGCCTCAAAGCGCTCCAAACGAACACTTGCAGATTCTACAAAAAGAGTGTTTCAAAACTGCTCTTTCAAAGGAAGTGTTCAACTCTGTGAGTTGGATTCATACTACACAAAGCAGTTTCACAGAACTCTTCTGTTTAGTTTTTATGGGAAGATATTCCCGTCTCCAACGAAGGCCTGAAAGGGCTCCAAATATCCACTTGCAGATTCTGCAAAAATACAGTTTCAAAACTGCTCTATCAAAAGGAAGGCTTATCTCTCTGAGTTGAATGCACTCATCATAAAAAGCTTTCTGAGAATGCTTCTGCCTTGTTTATATATGAAGATATTTCTTTTTCCACCATAGGCCTCAAATCGCTCCAAGTGAACACTTGCAGATTCTACAAAAAGAGTGTTTCATAACTGCTCTAGCAAAGGAAAGGTTCACCTCTGTGAGTTGAACACACACATCTGAAAGCAGTTTGTGAGAATGCTTCTGTCCAGTTTTTATGGGAAGATATTCCCGCTTCTAGCAAAGGCCTGAAAGAGCTCCAAATATCCACTTGCAGATGCTGCAAAAAGACTTTCCAAACTGCTCCATGAAAAAGAAGGTTCAACTGTGTGAGTTGAATGCACACATCATAAAGAAGTTTCAAAGAATGCTTCTGTCTATGTTTTATGTGAAGATATTTCTGTTTCAACCATAGGCCTCAAATCTCTCCAAATGAACACTTGCAGATTCTACAAAAAGAGTGTTTCATAACTGCTCTAGCAAAGGAAAGGTTCACCTCTGTGAGTTGAACACACACATCACAAAGCAGTTTGTGAGAATGCTTCTGTCCTGTTTTTATGGGAAGATATTCCCGCTTCTAACAAAGGCCTGAAAGAGCTCCAAATATCCACTTGCAGATGCTGCAAAAAGACTCTTTCCAAACTGCTCCATGAAAAGGAAAGTTCAACTCTGTGAGTTGAATGCACACATCATAAAGAAGTTTCAAAGAATGCTTCTGTCTAGGTATTATGTGACGATATTTCCTTTTCCACCATAGGCCTCAAAGCGCTCCAAATGAACACATGTAGATTCTACAAAAAGAGTGTTTCAAAGCTGCTCTTTCAAAAGAAGTGTTCAACTCTGTGAGTTGGATTCATACTTCACAAAGCAGTTTCACAGAACGTTTCTGTTTCGTTTTTATGGGAAGATATTCCCGTTTGCAACGAAGGCCTGAAAGGGCTCTAAGTATCCACTTGCAGATTCTGCCAAAACACACTTTCAAAACTGCTCTATCAAAAGGAAGGCCTATCTCTCCGAGTTGAATGCACACATCATAAAGAGGTTTCTGAGAATGCTTCTGCCTGGTTTATATGTGAAGATATTTCCTTTTCCACCATAGGCCTCAAAGCGCTCCAAACGAACACTTGCAGATTCTACAAAAAGAGTGTTTCAAAACTGCTCTTTCAAAGGAAGTGTTCAACTCTGTGAGTTGGATTCATACTACACAAAGCAGTTTCACAGAACTCTTCTGTTTAGTTTTTATGGGAAGATATTCCCGTTTCCAACGAAGACCTGAAAGGGCTCCAAATATCCACTTGCAGATTCTGCAAAAACACAGGTTCAAAACTGCTCTATCAAAAGGAAGGCTTATCTCTCTGAGTTGAATGCACACATCATAAAGGGGTTTCTGAGAATGCTTCTGCCTTGTTTATATATGAAGATATTCCTTTTTCCACCATAGGCCTCAAAGCGCTCCAAATGAACACTTGCAGATTCTACAAAAAGAGTGTTTCATAACTGCTCTAGCAAAGGAAAGGTTCACCTCTGTGAGTTGAACACACACATCACAAAGCAGTTTTTGAGAATGCTTCGGTTTAGTTTTTATGGGAAGATATTCCCGCTTCTAACAAAGGCCTGAAAGAGCTCCAAATATCCACTTGCAGATGCTGCAAAAAGACTTTTTCCAAACTGCTCCATGAAAAAGAAGGTTCAACTCTGTGAGTTGAATGCACACATCATAAAGAAGTTTCAAAGAATGCTTCTGTCTAGGTTTTATGTGAAGATATTTCTTTTTCCACCATAGGCCTCAAAGCGCTCCAAATGAACACTTGCAGATTCTACAAAAAGAGTGTTTCATAACTGCTCTAGCAAAGGAAAGGTTCACCTCTGTGAGTTGAACACACACATCACAAAGCAGTTTGTGAGAATCCTTCTGTCCAGTTTTAATGGGAAGATATTCCCGCTTCTAACAAAGGCCTGAAAGAGCTCCAAATATCCACTTGCAGATGCTGCAAAAAGACTCTTTCCAAACTGCTCCATGAAAAGGAATGTTCAACTCTGTGAGTTGAATGCACACATCGTAAAGAAGTTTCAAAGAATGCTTCTGTCTAGGTTTTATGTGAAGATATTTCCCTTTCCACCATAGGCCTCAAAGCGCTCCAAATGAACACTTGCAGATTCTACAAAAAGAGTGTTTCAAAGCTGCTCTTTCAAAAGAAGTGTTCAACTCTGTGAGTTGGATTCATACTTCACAAAGCAGTTTCACAGAACGTTTCTGTTTCGTTTTTATGGGAAGATATTCCCGTTTGCAACGAAAGCCTGAAAGGGCTCTAAGTATCCACTTGCAGATTCTGCCAAAACACACTTTCAAAACTGCTCTATCAAAAGGAAGGCTTATCTCTCCGAGTTGAATGCACACATCATAAAGAGGTTTCTGAGAATGCTTCTGCCTGGATTATATGTGAAGATATTTCCTTTTCCACCATAGGCCTCAAAGCGCTCCAAACGAACACTTGCAGATTCTACAAAAAGAGTGTTTCAAAACTGCTCTTTCAAAGGAAGTGTTCAACTCTGTGAGTTGGATTCATACTACACAAAGCAGTTTCACAGAACTCTTCTGTTTAGTTTTTATGGGAAGATATTCCCGTTTCCAACGAAGGCCTGAAAGGGCTCCAAATATCCACTTGCAGATTCTGCAAAAACACAGGTTCAAAACTGCTCTATCAAAAGGAAGGCTTATCTCTCTGAGTTGAATGCACACATCATAAAGGGGTTTCTGAGAATGCTTCTGCCTTGTTTATATATGAAGATATTTCTTTTTCCACCATAGGCCTCAAAGCGCTCCAAATGAACACTTGCAAATTCTACAAAAAGAGTGTTTCATAACTGCTCTAGCAAAGGAAAGGTTCACCTCTGTGAGTTGAACACACACATCACAAAGCAGTTTGTGAGAATGCTTCGGTTTAGTTTTTATGGGAAGATATTCCCGCTTCTAACAAAGGCCTGAAAGAGCTCCAAATATCCACTTGCAGATGCTGCAAAAAGACTCTTTCCAAACTGCTCCATGAAAAAGAAGGTTCAACTCTGTGAGTTGAATGCACACATCATAAAGAAGTTTCAAAGAATGCTTCTGTCTAGGTTTTATGTGAAGATATTTCTTTTTCCACCATAGGCCTCAAAGCGCTCCAAATGAACACTTGCAGATTCTACAAAAAGAGTGTTTCATAACTGCTCTAGCAAAGGAAAGGTTCACCTCTGTGAGTTGAACACACACATCACAAAGCAGTTTGTGAGAATGCTTCTGTCCAGTTTTAATGGGAAGATATTCCCGCTTCTAACAAAGGCCTGAAAGAGCTCCAAATATCCACTTGCAGATGCTGCAAAAAGACTCTTTCCAAACTGCTCCATGAAAAGGAATGTTCAACTCTGTGAGTTGAATGCACACATCATAAAGAAGTTTCAAAGAATGCTTCTGTCTAGGTTTTATGTGAAGATATTTCCTTTTCCACCATAGGCCTCAAAGCGCTCCAAATGAACACTTGCAGATTCTACAAAAAGAGTGTTTCAAAGCTGCTCTTTCAAAAGAAGTATTCAACTCTGTGAGTTGGATTCATACTTCACAAAGGAGTTTCACAGAACGCTTCTGTTTAGTTTTTATGGGAAGATATTCCCGTTTCCAACGAAGGCCTGAAAGGGCTCCAAATATACACTTGCAGATTCTGCAAAAACACAGTTTCAAAACTGCTCTATCAAAAGGAAGGCTTATCTCTCCGAGTTGAATGCACACATCATAAAGAGGTTTCTGAGAATGCTTCTGCCTGGATTATATGTGAAGATATTTCCTTTTCCACCATAGGCCTCAAAGCGCTCCAAACGAACACTTGCAGATTCTACAAAAAGAGTGTTTCAAAACTGCTCTTTGAAAGGAAGTGTTCAACTCTGTGAGTTGGATTCATACTACACAAAGCAGTTTCACAGAACTCTTCTGTTTAGTTTTTAATGGAAGATATTCCCGTTTCCAACGAAGGCCTGAAAGGGCTCCAAATATCCACTTGCAGATTCTGCAAAAACACAGTTTCAAAACTGCTCTATCAAAAGGAAGGCTTATCTCTCTGAGTTGAATGCACACATCATAAAGAGCTTTCTGAGAATGCTTCTGCCTTGTTTATATATGAAGATATTTCTTTTTCCACCATAGGCCTCAAATCGCTCCAAATGAACACTTGCAGATTCTACAAAAAGAGTGTTTCATAACTGCTCTAGAAAAGGAAAGGTTCACCTCTGTGAGTTGAACACACACATCACAAAGCAGTTTGTGAGAATGCTTCTGTCCAGTTTTTATGGGAAGATATTCCCGCTTCTAACAAAGGCCTGAAAGAGCTCCAAATATCCACTTGCAGAAGCTGCAAAAAGACTCTTTCCAAACTGCTCCATGAAAAGGAAACTTCAACTCTGTGAGTTGAATGCACACATCATAAAGAAGTTTCAAAGAATGCTTCTGTCTAGGTATTATGTGACGATATTTCCTTTTCCACCATAGGCCTCAAAGCGCTCCAAATGAACACATGTAGATTCTACAAAAAGAGTGTTTAAAAGCTGCGCTTTCAAAAGAAGTGTTCAACTCTGTGAGTTGGATTCATACTTCACAAAGCAGTTTCACAGAACGTTTCTGTTTCGTTTTTATGGGAAGATATTCCCGTTTGCAACGAAGGCCTGAAAGGGCTCTAAGTATCCACTTGCAGATTCTGCCAAAACACAGTTTCAAAACTGCTCTATCAAAAGGAAGGCTTATCTCTCCGAGTTGAATGCACACATCATAAAGAGGTTTCTGAGAATGCTTCTGCCTGGTTTATATGTGAAGATATTTCCTTTTCCACCATAGGCCTCAAAGCGCTCCAAACGAACACTTGCAGATTCTACAAAAAGAGTGTTTCAAAACTGCTCTTTCAAAAGAAGTGTTCAACTCTGTGAGTTGGATTCATACTACACAAAGCAGTTTCACAGAACTCTTCTGTTTAGTTTTTATGGGAAGATATTCCCGTTTCCAACGAAGGCCTGAAAGGGCTCCAAATATCCACTTGCAGATTCTGCAAAAACACAGTTTCAAAACTGCTCTATCAAAAGGAAGGCTTATCTCTCTGAGTTGAATGCACACATCATAAAGAGCTTTCTGAGAATGCTTCTGCCTTGTTTATATATGAAGATATTTCTTTTTCCACCATAGGCCTCAAATCGCTCCAAATGAACACTTGCAGATTCTACAAAAAGAGTGTTTCATAACTGCTCTAGCAAAGGAAAGGTTCACCTCTGTGAGTTGAACACACACATCACAAAGCAGTTTGTGAGAATGCTTCTGTCCAGTTTTTATGGGAAGATATTCCCGCTTCTAACAAAGGCCTGAAAGAGCTCCAAATATCCACTTGCAGATGCTGCAAAAAGACTCTTTCCAAACTGCTCCATGAAAAGGAAGGTTCAACTCTGTGAGTTGAATGCACACATCATAAAGAAGTTTCAAAGAATGCTTCTGTCTAGGTATTATGTGACGATATTTCCTTTTCCACCATAGGCCTCAAAGCGCTCCAAATGAACACATATAGATTCTACAAAAAGAGTGTTTCAAAGCTGCTCTTTCAAAAGAAGTGTTCAACTCTGTGAGTTGGATTCATACTTCACAAAGCAGTTTCACAGAACGTTTCTGTTTCGTTTTTATCAGAAGATATTCCCGTTTGCAACGAAGGCCTGAAAGGGCTCCAAGTATCCACTTGCAGATTCTGCCAAAACACAGTTTCAAAACTGCTCTATCAAAAGGAAGGCTTATCTCTCCGAGTTGAATGCACACATCATAAAGAGGTTTCTGAGAATGCTTCTGCCTGGTTTATATGTGAAGATATTTCCTTTTCCACCATAGGCCTCAAAGCGCTCCAAACGAACACTTGCAGATTCTACAAAAAGAGTGTTTCAAAACTGCTCTTTCAAAGGAAGTGTTCAACTCTGTGAGTTGGATTCATACTACACAAAGCAGTTTCACAGAACTCTTCTGTTTAGTTTTTATGGGAAGATATTCCCGTTTCCAACGAAGGCCTGAAAGGGCTCCAAATATCCACTTGCAGATTCTGCAAAAACACAGGTTCAAAACTGCTCTATCAAAAGGAAGGCTTATCTCTCTGAGTTGAATGCACACATCATAAAGGGGTTTCTGAGAATGCTTCTGCCTTGTTTATATATGAAGATATTTCTTTTTCCACCATAGGCCTCAAAGCGCTCCAAATGAACACTTGCAAATTCTACAAAAAGAGTGTTTCATAACTGCTCTAGCAGAGGAAAGGTTCACCTCTGTGAGTTGAACACACACATCACAAAGCAGTTTGTGAGAATGCTTCGGTTTAGTTTTTATGGGAAGATATTCCCGCTTCTAACAAAGGCCTGAAAGAGCTCCAAATATCCACTTGCAGATGCTGCAAAAAGACTCTTTCCAAACTGCTCCATGAAAAAGAAGGTTCAACTCTGTGAGTTGAATGCACACATCATAAAGAAGTTTCAAAGAATGCTTCTGTCTAGGTTTTATGTGAAGATATTTCTTTTTCCACCATAGGCCTCAAAGCGCTCCAAATGAACACTTGCAGATTCTACAAAAAGAGTGTTTCATAACTGCTCTAGCAAAGGAAAGGTTCACCTCTGTGAGTTGAACACACAGATCACAAAGCAGTTTGTGAGAATGCTTCTGTCCAGTTTTAATGGGAAGATATTCCCGCTTCTAACAAAGGCCTGAAAGAGCTCCAAATATCCACTTGCAGATGCTGCAAAAAGACTCTTTCCAAACTGCTCCATGAAAAGGAATGTTCAACTCTGTGAGTTGAATGCACACATCATAAAGAAGTTTCAAAGAATGCTTCTGTCGAGGTTTTATCTGAAGATATTTCCTTTTCCACCATAGGCCTCAAAGCGCTCCAAATGAACACTTGCAGATTCTCCAAAAAGAGTGTTTCAAAGCTGCTCTTTCAAAAGAAGTGTTCAACTCTGTGAGTTGGATTCATACTTCACAAAGGAGTTTCACAGAACGCTTCTGTTTAGTTTTTATGGGAAGATATTCCCGTTTCCAACGAAGGCCTGAAAGGGCTCCAAATATACACTTGCAGATTCTGCAAAAACACAGTTGCAAAACTGCTCTATCAAAAGGAAGGCTTATCTCTCCGAGTTGAATGCACACATCATAAAGAGGTTTCTGAGAATGCTTCTGCCTGGATTATATGTGAAGATATTTCCTTTTCCACCATAGGCCTCAAAGCGCTCCAAACGAACACTTGCAGATTCTACAAAAAGAGTGTTTCAAAACTGCTCTTTGAAAGGAAGTGTTCAGCTCTGTGAGTTGGATTCATACTACACAAAGCAGTTTCACAGAACTCTTCTGTTTAGTTTTTAATGGAAGAGATTCCCGTTTCCAACGAAGGCCTGAAAGGGCTCCAAATATCCACTTGCAGATTCTGCAAAAACACAGTTTCAAAACTGCTCTATCAGAAGGAAGGCTTATCTCTCTGAGTTGAATGCACACATCATAAAGAGCTTTCTGAGAATGCTTCTGCCTTGTTTATATATGAAGATATTTCTTTTTCCACCATAGGCCTCAAATCGCTCCAAATGAACACTTGCAGATTCTACAAAAAGAGTGTTTCATAACTGCTCTAGCAAAGGAAAGGTTCACCTCTGTGAGTTGAACACACACATCACAAAGCAGTTTGTGAGAATGCTTCTGTCCAGTTTTTATGGGAAGATATTCCCGCTTCTAACAAAGGCCTGAAAGAGCTCCAAATATCCACTTGCAGATGCTGCAAAAAGACTCTTTCCAAACTGCTCCATGAAAAGGAAAGTTCAACTCTGTGAGTTGAATGCACACATCATAAAGAAGTTTCAAAGAATGCTTCTGTCTAGGTATTATGTGACGATATTTCCTTTTCCACCATAGGCCTCAAAGCGCTCCAAATGAACACATGTAGATTCTACAAAAAGAGTGTTTCAAAGCTGCGCTTTCAAAAGAAGTGTTCAACTCTGTGAGTTGGTTTCATACTTCACAAAGCAGTTTCACAGAACGTTTCTGTTTCGTTTTTATGGGAAGATATTCCCGTTTGCAATGAAGGCCTGAAAGGGCTCTAAGTATCCACTTGCAGATTCTGCCAAAACACAGTTTCAAAACTGCTCTATCAAAAGGAAGGCTTATCTCTCCGAGTTGAATGCACACATCATAAAGAGGTTTCTGAGAATGCTTCTGCCTGGTTTATATGTGAAGATATTTCCTTTTCCACCATAGGCCTCAAAGCGCTCCAAACGAACACTTGCAGATTCTACAAAAAGAGTGTTTCAAAACTGCTCTTTCAAAAGAAGTGTTCAACTCTGTGAGTTGGATTCATACTACACAAAGCAGTTTCACAGAACTCTTCTGTTTAGTTTTTATGGGAAGATATTCCCGTTTCCAACGAAGGCCTGAAAGGGCTCCAAATATCCACTTGCAGATTCTGCAAAAACACAGTTTCAAAACTGCTCTATCAAAAGGAAGGCTTATCTCTCTGAGTTGAATGCACACATCATAAAGAGCTTTCTGAGAATGCTTCTGCCTTGTTTATATATGAAGATATTTCTTTTTCCACCATAGGCCTCAAATCGCTCCAAATGAACACTTGCAGATTCTACAAAAAGAGTGTTTCATAACTGCTCTAGCAAAGGAAAGGTTCACCTCTGTGAGTTGAACACACACATCACAAAGCAGTTTGTGAGAATGCTTCTGTCCAGTTTTTATGGGAAGATATTCCCGCTTCTAACAAAGGCCTGAAAGAGCTCCAAATATCCACTTGCAGATGCTGCAAAAAGACTCTTTCCAAACTGCTCCATGAAAAGGAATGTTCAACTCTGTGAGTTGAATGCACACATCATAAAGAAGTTTCAAAGAATGCTTCTGTCTAGGTATTATGTGACGATATTTCCTTTTCCACCATAGGCCTCAAAGCGCTCCAAATGAACACATGTAGATTCTACAAAAAGAGTGTTTCAAAGCTGCTCTTTCAAAAGAAGTGTTCAACTCTGTGAGTTGGATTCATACTTCACAAAGCAGTTTCACAGAACGTTTCTGTTTCGTTTTTATGGGAAGATATTCCCGTTTGCAACGAAGGCCTGAAAGGGCTCTAAGTATCCACTTGCAGATTCTGCCAAAACACACTTTCAAAACTGCTCTATCAAAAGGAAGGCTTATCTCTCCGAGTTGAATGCACACATCATAAAGAGGTTTCTGAGAATGCTTCTGCCTGGTTTATATGTGAAGATATTTCCTTTTCCACCATAGGCCTCAAAGCGCTCCAAACGAACACTTGCAGATTCTACAAAAAGAGTGTTTCAAAACTGCTCTTTCAAAGGAAGTGTTCAACTCTGTGAGTTGGATTCATACTACACAAAGCAGTTTCACAGAACTCTTCTGTTTAGTTTTTATGGGAAGATATTCCCGTTTCCAACGAAGGCCTGAAAGGGCTCCAAATATCCACTTGCAGATTCTGCAAAAACACAGGTTCAAAACTGCTCTATCAAAAGGAAGGCTTATCTCTCTGAGTTGAATGCACACATCATAAAGGGGTTTCTGAGAATGCTTCTGCCTTGTTTATATATGAAGATATTTCTTTTTCCACCATAGGCCTCAAAGCGCTCCAAATGAACACTTGCAGATTCTACAAAAAGAGTGTTTCATAACTGCTCTAGCAAAGGAAAGGTTCACCTCTGTGAGTTGAACACACACATCACAAAGCAGTTTGTGAGAATGCTTCTGTCCAGTTTTTATGGGAAGATATTCCCGCTTCTAACAAAGGCCTGAAAGAGCTCCAAATATCCACTTGCAGATGCTGCAAAAAGACTCTTTGCAAACTGCTCCATGAAAAAGAAGGTTCAACTCTGTGAGTTGAATGCACACATCATAAAGAAGTTTCAAAGAATGCTTCTGTCTAGGTTTTATGTGAAGATATTTCTTTTTCCACCATAGGCCTCAAAGCGCTCCAAATGAACACTTGCAGATTCTACAAAAAGAGTGTTTCATAACTGCTCTAGCAAAGGAAAGGTTCACCTCTGTGAGTTGAACACACACATCACAAAGCAGTTTGTGAGAATGCTTCTGTCCAGTTTTAATGGGAAGATATTCCCGCTTCTAACAAAGGCCTGAAAGAGCTCAAAATATCCACTTGCAGATGCTGCAAAAAGACTCTTTCCAAACTGCTCCATGAAAAGGAATGTTCAACTCTGTGAGTTGAATGCACACATCATAAAGAAGTTTCAAAGAATGCTTCTGTCTAGGTTTTATCTGAAGATATTTCCTTTTCCACCATAGGCCTCAAAGCGCTCCAAATGAACACTTGCAGATTCTACAAAAAGAGTGTTTCAAAGCTGCTCTTTCAAAAGAAGTGTTCAACTCTGTGAGTTGGATTCATACTTCACAAAGCAGTTTCACAGAACTTTTCTGTTTCGTTTTTATGGGAAGATATTCCCGTTTCCAACGAAGGCCTGAAAGGGCTCCAAATATACACTTGCAGATTCTGCAAAAACACAGTTGCAAAACTGCTCTATCAAAAGGAAGGCTTATCTCTCCGAGTTGAATGCACACATCATAAAGAGGTTTCTGAGAATGCTTCTGCCTGGTTTATATGTGAAGATATTTCCTTTTCCACCATAGGCCTCAAAGCGCTCCAAACGAACACTTGCAGATTCTACAAAAAGAGTGTTTCAAAACTGCTCTTTCAAAGGAAGTGTTCAACTCTGTGAGTTGGATTCATACTACACAAAGCAGTTTCACAGAACTCTTCTGTTTAGTTTTTATGGGAAGATATTCCCGTTTCCAACGAAGGCCTGAAAGGGCTCCAAATATCCACTTGCAGATTCTGCAAAAACACAGGTTCAAAACTGCTCTATCAAAAGGAAGGCTTATCTCTCCGAGTTGAATGCACACATCATAAAGGGGTTTCTGAGAATGCTTCTGCCTTGTTTATATATGAAGATATTTCTTTTTCCACCATAGGCCTCAAAGCGCTCCAAATGAACACTTGCAGATTCTACAAAAAGAGTGTTTCATAACTGCTCTAGCAAAGGAAAGGTTCACCTCTGTGAGTTGAACACACACATCACAAAGCAGTTTGTGAGAATGCTTCGATTTAGTTTTTATGGGAAGATATTCCCGCTTCTAACAAAGGCCTGAAAGAGCTCCAAATATCCACTTGCAGATGCTGCAAAAAGACTCTTTCCAAACTGCTCCATGAAAAAGAAGGTTCAACTCTGTGAGTTGAATGCACACATCATAAAGAAGTTTCAAAGAATGCTTCTGTCTAGGTTTTATGTGAAGATATTTCTTTTTCCACCGTAGGCCTCAAAGCGCTCCAAATGAACACTTGCAGATTCTACAAAAAGAGTGTTTCATAACTGCTCTAGCAAAGGAAAGGTTCACCTCTGTGAGTTGAACACACACATCACAAAGCAGTTTGTGAGAATGCTTCTGTCCAGTTTTAATGGGAAGATATTCCCGCTTCTAACAAAGGCCTGAAAGAGCTCCAAATATCCACTTGCAGATGCTGCAAAAAGACTCTTTCCAAACTGCTCCATGAAAAGGAATGTTCAACTCTGTGAGTTGAATGCACACATCATAAAGAAGTTTCAAAGAATGCTTCTGTCTAGCTTTTATGTGAAGATATTTCCTTTTCCACCATAGGCCTCAAAGCGCTCCAAATGAACACTTGCAGATTCTACAAAAAGAGTGTTTCAAAGCTGCTCTTTCAAAAGAAGTGTTCAACTCTGTGAGTTGGATTCATACTTCACAAAGGAGTTTCACATAACGCTTCTGTTTAGTTTTTATGGGAAGATATTCCCGTTTCCAACGAAGGCCTGAAAGGGCTCCAAATATACACTTGCAGATTCTGCAAAAACACAGTTGCAAAACTGCTCTATCAAAAGGAAGGCTTATCTCTCCGAGTTGAATGCACACATCATAAAGAGGTTTCTGAGAATGCTTCTGCCTGGATTATATGTGAAGATATTTCCTTTTCCACCATAGGCCTCAAAGCGCTCCAAACGAACACTTGCAGATTCTACAAAAAGAGTGTTTCAAAACTGCTCTTTCAAAGGAAGTGTTCAACTCTGTGAGTTGGATTCATACTACACAAAGCAGTTTCACAGAACTCTTCTGTTTAGTTTTTAATGGAAGATATTCCCGTTTCCAACGAAGGCCTGAAAGGGCTCCAAATATCCACTTGCAGATTCTGCAAAAACACAGTTTCAAAACTGCTCTATCATAAGGAAGGCTTATCTCTCTGAGTTGAATGCACACATCATAAAGAGCTTTCTGAGAATGCTTCTGCCTTGTTTATATATGAAGATATTTCTTTTTCCACCATAGGCCTCAAATCGCTGCAAATGAACACTTGCAGATTCTACAAAAAGAGTGTTTCATAACTGCTCTAGCAAAGGAAAGGTTCACCTCTGTGAGTTGAACACACACATCACAAAGCAGTTTGTGAGAATGCTTCTGTCCAGTTTTTATGGGAAGATATTCCCGCTTCTAACAAAGGCCTGAAAGAGCTCCAAATATCCTATTGCAGATGCTGCAAAAAGACTCTTTCCAAACTGCTCCATGAAAAGGAAAGTTCAACTCTGTGAGTTGAATGCACACATCATAAAGAAGTTTCAAAGAATGCTTCTGTCTAGGTATTATGTGACGATATTTCCTTTTCCACCATAGGCCTCAAAGCGCTCCAAATGAACACATGTAGATTCTACAAAAAGAGTGTTTCAAAGCTGCTCTTTCAAAAGAAGTGTTCAACTCTGTGAGTTGGATTCATACTTCACAAAGCAGTTTCACAGAAAGTTTCTGTTTCGTTTTTATCGGAAGATATTCCCGTTTGCAACGAAGGCCTGAAAGGGCTCCAAGTATCCACTTGCAGATTCTGCCAAAACACAGTTTCAAAACTGCTCTATCAAAAGGAAGGCTTATCTCTCCGAGTTGAATGCACACATCATAAAGAGGTTTCTGAGAATGCTTCTGCCTGGTTTATATGTGAAGATACTTCCTTTTCCACCATAGGCCTCAAAGCGCTCCAAACGAACACTTGCAGATTCTACAAAAAGAGTGTTTCAAAGCTGCTCTTTCAAAAGAAGTGTTCAACTCCGTGAGTTGGATTCATACTTCACAAAGGAGTTTCACAGAACGCTTCTGTTTAGTTTTTATGGGAAGATATTCCCGTTTCCAACGAAGGCCTGAAAGGGCTCCAAATATCCACTTGCAGATTCTGCAAAAACACAGTTGCAAAACTGCTCTATCAAAGGGAAGGCTTATCTCTCTGAGTTGAATGCACACATCATAAAGAGCTTTCTGAGAACGCTTCTGCCTTATTTATATATGAAGATATTTCTTTTTCCACCATAGGCCTCAAATCGCTCCAAATGAACACTTGCAGATTCTACAAAAAGAGTGTTTCATAACTGCTCTAGCAAAGGAAAGGTTCACCTCTGTGAGTTGAACACACACATCACAAAGCAGTTTGTGAGAATGCTTCTGTCCAGTTTTTATGGGAAGATATTCCCGCTTCTAACAAAGGCCTGAAAGAGTTCCAAATATCCACTTGCAGATGCTGCAAAAAGACTCTTTCCAAACTGCTCCATGAAAAGGAAAGTTCAACTCTGTGAGTTGAATGCACACATCATAAAGAAGTTTCAAAGAATGCTTCTGTCTAGGTATTATGTGACGATATTTCCTTTTCCACCATAGGCCTCAAAGCGCTCCAAATGAACACATGTAGATTCTACAAAAGAGTGTTTCAAAGCTGCTCTTTCAAAAGAAGTGTTCAACTCTGTGAGTTGGATTCATACTTCACAAAGCAGTTTCACAGAACGTTTCTGTTTCGTTTTTATGGGAAGATATTCCCGTTTGCAACGAAGGCCTGAAAGGGCTCTAAGTAACCACTTGCAGATTCTGCAAAAACACAGTTTCAAAACTGCTCTATCAAAAGGAAGGCTTATCTCTCCGAGTTGAATGCACACATCATAAAGAGGTTTCTGAGAATACTTCTGCCTGGTTTATATGTGAAGATATTTCCTTTTCCACCATAGGCCTCAAAGCGCTCCAAACGAACACTTGCAGATTCTACAAAAAGAGTGTTTCAAAACTGCTCTTTCAAAGGCAGTGTTCAACTCTGTGAGTTGGATTCATACTACACAAAGCAGTTTCACAGAACTCTTCTGTTTAGTTTTTATGGGAAGATATTCCCGTTTCCAACGAAGGCCTGAAAGGGCTCCAAATATCCACTTGCAGATTCTGCAAAAATACAGTTTCAAAACTGCTCTATCAAAAGGAAGGCTTATCTCTCTGAGTTGAATGCACTCATCATAAAGAGCTTTCTGAGAATGCTTCTGCCTTGTTTATATATGAAGATATTTCTTTTTCCACCATAGGCCTCAAATCGCTCCAAGGGAACACTTGCAGATTCTACAAAAAGAGTGTTTCATAACTGCTCTAGCAAAGGAAAGGTTCACCTCTGTGAGTTGAACACACACATCACAAAGCAGTTTGTGAGAATGCTTCTGTCCAGTTTTTATGGGAAGATATTCCCGCTTCTAACAAAGGCCTGAAAGAGCTCCAAATATCCACTTGCAGATGCTGCAAAAAGACTCTTTCCAAACTGCTCCAAGAAAAAGAAGGTTCAACTCTGTGAGTTGAATGCACACATCATAAAGAAGTTTCAAAGAATGCTTCTGTCTAGGTTTTATGTGAAGATATTTCTTTTTCCACCATAGGCCTCAAAGCGCTCCAAATGAACACTTGCAGATTCTACAAAAAGAGTGTTTCATAACTGCTCTAGCAAAGGAAAGGTTCACCTCTGTGAGTTGAACACACACATCACAAAGCAGTTTGTGAGAATGCTTCTGTCCAGTTTTAATGGGAAGATATTCCCGCTTCTAACAAAGGCCTGAAAGAGCTCCAAATATCCACTTGCAGATGCTGCAAAAAGACTCTTTCCAAACTGCTCCATGAAAAGGAATGTTCAACTCTGTGAGTTGAATGCACACATCATAAAGAAGTTTCAAAGAATGCTTCTGTCTAGGTTTTATCTGAAGATATTTCCTTTTCCACCATAGGCCTCAAAGCGCTCCAAATGAACACTTGCAGATTCTACAAAAAGAGTGTTTCAAAGCTGCTCTTTCAAAAGAAGTGTTCAACTCTGTGAGTTGGATTCATACTTCACAAAGCAGTTTCACAGAACTTTTCTGTTTCGTTTTTATGGGAAGATATTCCCGTTTCCAACGAAGGCCTGAAAGGGCTCCAAATATACACTTGCAGATTCTGCAAAAACACAGTTGCAAAACTGCTCTATCAAAAGGAAGGCTTATCTCTCCGAGTTGAATGCACACATCATAAAGAGGTTTCTGAGAATGCTTCTGCCTGGTTTATATGTGAAGATATTTCCTTTTCCACCATAGGCCTCAAAGCGCTCCAAACGAACACTTGCAGATTCTACAAAAAGAGTGTTTCAAAACTGCTCTTTCAAAGGAAGTGTTCAACTCTGTGAGTTGGATTCATACTACACAAAGCAGTTTCACAGAACTCTTCTGTTTAGTTTTTATGGGAAGATATTCCCGTTTCCAACGAAGGCCTGAAAGGGCTCCAAATATCCACTTGCAGATTCTGCAAAAACACAGGTTCAAAACTGCTCTATCAAAAGGAAGGCTTATCTCTCTGAGTTGAATGCACACATCATAAAGGGGTTTCTGAGAATGCTTCTGCCTTGTTTATATATGAAGATATTTCTTTTTCCACCATAGGCCTCAAAGCGCTCCAAATGAACACTTGCAGATTCTACAAAAAGAGTGTTTCATAACTGCTCTAGCAAAGGAAAGGTTCACCTCTGTGAGTTGAACACACACATCACAAAGCAGTTTTTGAGAATGCTTCGGTTTAGTTTTTATGGGAAGATATTCCCGCTTCTAACAAAGGCCTGAAAGAGCTCCAAATATCCACTTGCAGATGCTGCAAAAAGACTTTTTCCAAACTGCTCCATGAAAAAGAAGGTTCAACTCTGTGAGTTGAACGCACACATCATAAAGAAGTTTCAAAGAATGCTTCTGTCTAGGTTTTATGTGAAGATATTTCTTTTTCCACCATAGGCCTCAAAGCGCTCCAAATGAACACTTGCAGATTCTACAAAAAGAGTGTTTCATAACTGCTCTAGCAAAGGAAAGGTTCACCTCTGTGAGTTGAACACACACATCACAAAGCAGTTTGTGAGAATCCTTCTCTCCAGTTTTAATGGGAAGATATTCCCGCTTCTAACAAAGGCCTGAAAGAGCTCCAAATATCCACTTGCAGATGCTGCAAAAAGACTCTTTCCAAACTGCTCCATGAAAAGGAAAGTTCAACTCTGTGAGTTGAATGCACACATCATAAAGAAGTTTCAAAGAATGCTTCTGTCTAGGTATTATGTGACGATATTTCCTTTTCCACCATAGGCCTCAAAGCGCTCCAAATGAACACATGTAGATTCTACAAAAAGAGTGTTTCAAAGCTGCTCTTTCAAAAGAAGTGTTCAACTCTGTGAGTTGGATTCATACTTCACAAAGCAGTTTCACAGAACGTTTCTGTTTCGTTTTTATGGGAAGATATTCCCGTTTGCAACGAAGGCCTGAAAGGGCTCTAAGTAACCACTTGCAGATTCTGCAAAAACACAGTTTCAAAACTGCTCTATCAAAAGGAAGGCTTATCTCTCCGAGTTGAATGCACACATCATAAAGAGGTTTCTGAGAATACTTCTGCCTGGTTTATATGTGAAGATATTTCCTTTTCCACCATAGGCCTCAAAGCGCTCCAAACGAACACTTGCAGATTCTACAAAAAGAGTGTTTCAAAACTGCTCTTTCAAAGGCAGTGTTCAACTCTGTGAGTTGGATTCATACTACACAAAGCAGTTTCACAGAACTCTTCTGTTTAGTTTTTATGGGAAGATATTCCCGTTTCCAACGAAGGCCTGAAAGGGCTCCAAATATCCACTTGCAGATTCTGCAAAAATACAGTTTCAAAACTGCTCTATCAAAAGGAAGGCTTATCTCTCTGAGTTGAATGCACTCATCATAAAGAGCTTTCTGAGAATGCTTCTGCCTTGTTTATATATGAAGATATTTCTTTTTCCACCACAGGCCTCAAATCGCTCCAAGTGAACACTTGCAGATTCTACAAAAAGAGTGTTTCATAACTGCTCTAGCAAAGGAAAAGTTCACCTCTGTGAGTTGAACACACACATCTCAAAGCAGTTTGTGAGAATGCTTCTGTCCAGTTTTTATGGGAAGATATTCCCGCTTCTAGCAAAGGCCTGAAAGAGATCCAAATATCCACTTGCAGATGCTGCAAAAAGACTTTCCAAACTGCTCCATGAAAAAGAAGGTTCAACTGTGTGAGTTGAATGCACACATCATAAAGAAGTTTCAAAGAATGCTTCTGTCTAGGTTTTATGTGAAGATATTTCTTTTTCAACCATAGGCCTCAAATCGCTCCAAATGAACACTTGCAGATTCTACAAAAAGAGTGTTTCATAACTGCTCTAGCAAAGGAAATGTTCACCTCTGTGAGTTGAACACACACATCACAAAGCAGTTTGTGAGAATGCTTCTGTCCAGTTTTTATGGGAAGATATTCCCGCTTCTAACAAAGGCCTGAAAGAGCTCCAAATATCCACTTGCAGATGCTGCAAAAAGACTCTTTCCAAACTGCTCCATGAAAAGGAAAGTTCAACTCTGTGAGTTGAATGCACACATCATAAAGAAATTTCAAAGAATGCTTCTGTCTAGGTATTATGTGACGATATTTCCTTTTCCACCATAGGCCTCAAAGCGCTCCAAATGAACACATGTAGATTCGACAAAAAGAGTGTTTCAAAGCTGCTCTTTCAAAAGAAGTGTTCAACTCTGTGAGCTGGATTCATACTTCACAAAGCAGTTTCACAGAACGTTTCTGTTTCGTTTTTATGGGAAGATATTCCCGTTTGCAACGAAGGCCTGAAAGGGCTCTAAGTATCCACTTGCAGATTCTGCCAAAACACACTTTCAAAACTGCTCTATCAAAAGGAAGGCTTATCTCTCCGAGTTGAATGCACACATCATAAAGAGGTTTCTGAGAATGCTTCTGCCTGGTTTATATGTGAAGATATTTCCTTTTCCACCATAGGCCTCAAAGCGCTCCAAACGAACACTTGCAGATTCTACAAAAAGAGTGTTTCAAAACTGCTCTTTCAAAGGAAGTGTTCAACTCTGTGAGTTGGATTCATACTACACAAAGCAGTTTCACAGAACTCTTCTGTTTAGTTTTTATGGGAAGATATTCCCGTTTCCAACGAAGGCCTGAAAGGGCTCCAAATATCCACTTGCAGATTCTGCAAAAACACAGGTTCAAAACTGCTCTATCAAAAGGAAGGCTTATCTCTCTGAGTTGAATGCACACATCATAAAGGGGTTTCTGAGAATGCTTCTGCCTTGTTTATATATGAAGATATTTCTTTTTCCACCATAGGCCTCAAAGCGCTCCAAATGAACACTTGCAGATTCTACAAAAAGAGTGTTTCATAACTGCTCTAGCAAAGGAAAGGTTCACCTCTGTGAGTTGAACACACACATCACAAAGCAGTATGTGAGAATGCTTCGGTTTAGTTTTTATGGGAAGATATTCCCGCTTCTAACAAAGGCCTGAAAGAGCTCCAAATATCCACTTGCAGATGCTGCAAAAAGACTTTTTCCAAACTGCTCCATGAAAAAGAAGGTTCAACTCTGTGAGTTGAATGCACACATCATAAAGAAGTTTCAAAGAATGCTTCTGTCTAGGTTTTATGTGAAGATATTTCTTTTTCCACCATAGGCCTCAAAGCGCTCCAAATGAACACTTGCAGATTCTACAAAAAGAGTGTTTCATAACTGCTCTAGCAAAGGAAAGGTTCACCTCTGTGAGTTGAACACACACATCACAAAGCAGTTTGTGAGAATCCTTCTCTCCAGTTTTAATGGGAAGATATTCCCGCTTCTAACAAAGGCCTGAAAGAGCTCCAAATATCCACTTGCAGATGCTGCAAAAAGACTCTTTCCAAACTGCTCCATGAAAAGGAATGTTCAACTCTGTGAGTTGAATGCACACATCATAAAGAAGTTTCAAAGAATGCTTCTGTCTAGTATTATGTGACGATATTTCCTTTTCCACCATAGGCCTCAAAGCGCTCCAAATGAACACATGTAGATTCTACAAAAAGAGTGTTTCAAAGCTGCTCTTTCAAAAGAAGTGTTCAACTCTGTGAGTTGGATTCATACTTCACAAAGCAGTTTCACAGAACGTTTCTGTTTCGTTTTTATGGGAAGATATTCCCGTTTGCAACGAAGGCCTGAAAGGGCTCTAAGTAACCGCTTGCAGATTCTGCCAAAACACAGTTTCAAAACTGCTCTATCAAAAGGAAGGCTCATCTCTCCGAGTTGAATGCACACATCCTAAAGAGGTTTCTGAGAATGCTTCTGCCTGGTTTATATGTGAAGATATTTCCTTTTCCACCATAGGCCTCAAAGCGCTCCAAACGAACACTTGCAGATTCTACAAAAAGAGTGTTTCAAAACTGCTCTTTCAAAGGAAGTGTTCAACTCTGTGAGTTGGATTCATACTACACAAAGCAGTTTCACAGAACTCTTCTGTTTAGTTTTTATGGGAAGATATTCCCGTTTCCAACGAAGGCCTGAAAGGGCTCCAAATATCCACTTGCAGATTCTGCAAAAACACAGGTTCAAAACTGCTCTATCAAAAGGAAGGCTTATCTCTCTGAGTTGAATGCACACATCATAAAGGGGTTTCTGAGAATGCTTCTGCCTTGTTTATATATGAAGATATTTCTTTTTCCACCATAGGCCTCAAAGCGCTCCAAATGAACACTTGCAGATTCTACAAAAAGAGTGTTTCATAACTGCTCTAGCAAAGGAAAGGTTCACCTCTGTGAGTTGAACACACACATCACAAAGCAGTATGTGAGAATGCTTCGGTTTAGTTTTTATGGGAAGATATTCCCGCTTCTAACAAAGGCCTGAAAGAGCTCCAAATATCCACTTGCAGATGCTGCAAAAAGACTTTTTCCAAACTGCTCCATGAAAAAGAAGGTTCAACTCTGTGAGTTGAATGCACACATCATAAAGAAGTTTCAAAGAATGCTTCTGTCTAGGTTTTATGTGAAGATATTTCTTTTTCCACCATAGGCCTCAAAGCGCTCCAAATGAACACTTGCAGATTCTACAAAAAGAGTGTTTCATAACTGCTCTAGCAAAGGAAAGGTTCACCTCTGTGAGTTGAACACACACATCACAAAGCAGTTTGTGAGAATCCTTCTCTCCAGTTTTAATGGGAAGATATTCCCGCTTCTAACAAAGGCCTGAAAGAGCTCCAAATATCCACTTGCAGATGCTGCAAAAAGACTCTTTCCAAACTGCTCCATGAAAAGGAATGTTCAACTCTGTGAGTTGAATGCACACATCATAAAGAAGTTTCAAAGAATGCTTCTGTCTAGTATTATGTGACGATATTTCCTTTTCCACCATAGGCCTCAAAGCGCTCCAAATGAACACATGTAGATTCTACAAAAAGAGTGTTTCAAAGCTGCTCTTTCAAAAGAAGTGTTCAACTCTGTGAGTTGGATTCATACTTCACAAAGCAGTTTCACAGAACGTTTCTGTTTCGTTTTTATGGGAAGATATTCCCGTTTGCAACGAAGGCCTGAAAGGGCTCTAAGTAACCGCTTGCAGATTCTGCCAAAACACAGTTTCAAAACTGCTCTATCAAAAGGAAGGCTCATCTCTCCGAGTTGAATGCACACATCCTAAAGAGGTTTCTGAGAATGCTTCTGCCTGGTTTATATGTGAAGATATTTCCTTTTCCACCATAGGCCTCAAAGCGCTCCAAACGAACACTTGCAGATTCTACAAAAAGAGTGTTTCAAAACTGCTCTTTCAAAGGAAGTGTTCAACTCTGTGAGTTGGATTCATACTACACAAAGCAGTTTCACAGAACTCTTCTGTTTAGTTTTTATGGGAAGATATTCCCGTTTCCAACGAAGGCCTGAAAGGGCTCCAAATATCCACTTGCAGATTCTGCAAAAACACAGGTTCAAAACTGCTCTATCAAAAGGAAGGCTTATCTCTCTGAGTTGAATGCACACATCATAAAGGGGTTTCTGAGAATGCTTCTGCCTTGTTTATATATGAAGATATTTCTTTTTCCACCATAGGCCTCAAAGCGCTCCAAATGAACACTTGCAGATTCTACAAAAAGAGTGTTTCATAACTGCTCTAGCAAAGGAAAGGTTCACCTCTGTGAGTTGAACACACACATCACAAAGCAGTATGTGAGAATGCTTCGGTTTAGTTTTTATGGGAAGATATTCCCGCTTCTAACAAAGGCCTGAAAGAGCTCCAAATATCCACTTGCAGATGCTGCAAAAAGACTTTTTCCAAACTGCTCCATGAAAAAGAAGGTTCAACTCTGTGAGTTGAATGCACACATCATAAAGAAGTTTCAAAGAATGCTTCTGTCTAGGTTTTATGTGAAGATATTTCTTTTTCCACCATAGGCCTCAAAGCGCTCCAAATGAACACTTGCAGATTCTACAAAAAGAGTGTTTCATAACTGCTCTAGCAAAGGAAAGGTTCACCTCTGTGAGTTGAACACACACATCACAAAGCAGTTTGTGAGAATGCTTCTGTCCAGTTTTAATGGGAAGATATTCCCGCTTCTAACAAAGGCCTGAAAGAGCTCCAAATATCCACTTGCAGATGCTGCAAAAAGACTCTTTCCAAACTGCTCCATGAAAAGGAATGTTCAACTCTGTGAGTTGAATGCACACATCATAAAGAAGTTTCAAAGAATGCTTCTGTCTAGGTTTTATCTGAAGATATTTCCTTTTCCACCATAGGCCTCAAAGCGCTCCAAATGAACACTTGCAGATTCTACAAAAAGAGTGTTTCAAAGCTGCTCTTTCAAAAGAAGTGTTCAACTCTGTGAGTTGGATTCATACTTCACAAAGCAGTTTCACAGAACTTTTCTGTTTCGTTTTTATGGGAAGATATTCCCGTTTCCAACGAAGGCCTGAAAGGGCTCCAAATATACACTTGCAGATTCTGCAAAAACACAGTTGCAAAACTGCTCTATCAAAAGGAAGGCTTATCTCTCCGAGTTGAATGCACACATCATAAAGAGGTTTCTGAGAATGCTTCTGCCTGGTTTATATGTGAAGATATTTCCTTTTCCACCATAGGCCTCAAAGCGCTCCAAACGAACACTTGCAGATTCTACAAAAAGAGTGTTTCAAAACTGCTCTTTCAAAGGAAGTGTTCAACTCTGTGAGTTGGATTCATACTACACAAAGCAGTTTCACAGAACTCTTCTGTTTAGTTTTTATGGGAAGATATTCCCGTTTCCAACGAAGGCCTGAAAGGGCTCCAAATATCCACTTGCAGATTCTGCAAAAACACAGGTTCAAAACTGCTCTATCAAAAGGAAGGCTTATCTCTCTGAGTTGAATGCACACATCATAAAGGGGTTTCTGAGAATGCTTCTGCCTTGTTTATATATGAAGATATTTCTTTTTCCACCATAGGCCTCAAAGCGCTCCAAATGAACACTTGCAGATTCTACAAAAAGAGTGTTTCATAACTGCTCTAGCAAAGGAAAGGTTCACCTCTGTGAGTTGAACACACACATCACAAAGCAGTTTTTGAGAATGCTTCGGTTTAGTTTTTATGGGAAGATATTCCCGCTTCTAACAAAGGCCTGAAAGAGCTCCAAATATCCACTTGCAGATGCTGCAAAAAGACTTTTTCCAAACTGCTCCATGAAAAAGAAGGTTCAACTCTGTGAGTTGAACGCACACATCATAAAGAAGTTTCAAAGAATGCTTCTGTCTAGGTTTTATGTGAAGATATTTCTTTTTCCACCATAGGCCTCAAAGCGCTCCAAATGAACACTTGCAGATTCTACAAAAAGAGTGTTTCATAACTGCTCTAGCAAAGGAAAGGTTCACCTCTGTGAGTTGAACACACACATCACAAAGCAGTTTGTGAGAATCCTTCTCTCCAGTTTTAATGGGAAGATATTCCCGCTTCTAACAAAGGCCTGAAAGAGCTCCAAATATCCACTTGCAGATGCTGCAAAAAGACTCTTTCCAAACTGCTCCATGAAAAGGAAAGTTCAACTCTGTGAGTTGAATGCACACATCATAAAGAAGTTTCAAAGAATGCTTCTGTCTAGGTATTATGTGACGATATTTCCTTTTCCACCATAGGCCTCAAAGCGCTCCAAATGAACACATGTAGATTCTACAAAAAGAGTGTTTCAAAGCTGCTCTTTCAAAAGAAGTGTTCAACTCTGTGAGTTGGATTCATACTTCACAAAGCAGTTTCACAGAACGTTTCTGTTTCGTTTTTATGGGAAGATATTCCCGTTTGCAACGAAGGCCTGAAAGGGCTCTAAGTAACCACTTGCAGATTCTGCAAAAACACAGTTTCAAAACTGCTCTATCAAAAGGAAGGCTTATCTCTCCGAGTTGAATGCACACATCATAAAGAGGTTTCTGAGAATACTTCTGCCTGGTTTATATGTGAAGATATTTCCTTTTCCACCATAGGCCTCAAAGCGCTCCAAACGAACACTTGCAGATTCTACAAAAAGAGTGTTTCAAAACTGCTCTTTCAAAGGCAGTGTTCAACTCTGTGAGTTGGATTCATACTACACAAAGCAGTTTCACAGAACTCTTCTGTTTAGTTTTTATGGGAAGATATTCCCGTTTCCAACGAAGGCCTGAAAGGGCTCCAAATATCCACTTGCAGATTCTGCAAAAATACAGTTTCAAAACTGCTCTATCAAAAGGAAGGCTTATCTCTCTGAGTTGAATGCACTCATCATAAAGAGCTTTCTGAGAATGCTTCTGCCTTGTTTATATATGAAGATATTTCTTTTTCCACCACAGGCCTCAAATCGCTCCAAGTGAACACTTGCAGATTCTACAAAAAGAGTGTTTCATAACTGCTCTAGCAAAGGAAAAGTTCACCTCTGTGAGTTGAACACACACATCTCAAAGCAGTTTGTGAGAATGCTTCTGTCCAGTTTTTATGGGAAGATATTCCCGCTTCTAGCAAAGGCCTGAAAGAGATCCAAATATCCACTTGCAGATGCTGCAAAAAGACTTTCCAAACTGCTCCATGAAAAAGAAGGTTCAACTGTGTGAGTTGAATGCACACATCATAAAGAAGTTTCAAAGAATGCTTCTGTCTAGGTTTTATGTGAAGATATTTCTTTTTCAACCATAGGCCTCAAATCGCTCCAAATGAACACTTGCAGATTCTACAAAAAGAGTGTTTCATAACTGCTCTAGCAAAGGAAATGTTCACCTCTGTGAGTTGAACACACACATCACAAAGCAGTTTGTGAGAATGCTTCTGTCCAGTTTTTATGGGAAGATATTCCCGCTTCTAACAAAGGCCTGAAAGAGCTCCAAATATCCACTTGCAGATGCTGCAAAAAGACTCTTTCCAAACTGCTCCATGAAAAGGAAAGTTCAACTCTGTGAGTTGAATGCACACATCATAAAGAAATTTCAAAGAATGCTTCTGTCTAGGTATTATGTGACGATATTTCCTTTTCCACCATAGGCCTCAAAGCGCTCCAAATGAACACATGTAGATTCGACAAAAAGAGTGTTTCAAAGCTGCTCTTTCAAAAGAAGTGTTCAACTCTGTGAGCTGGATTCATACTTCACAAAGCAGTTTCACAGAACGTTTCTGTTTCGTTTTTATGGGAAGATATTCCCGTTTGCAACGAAGGCCTGAAAGGGCTCTAAGTATCCACTTGCAGATTCTGCCAAAACACACTTTCAAAACTGCTCTATCAAAAGGAAGGCTTATCTCTCCGAGTTGAATGCACACATCATAAAGAGGTTTCTGAGAATGCTTCTGCCTGGTTTATATGTGAAGATATTTCCTTTTCCACCATAGGCCTCAAAGCGCTCCAAACGAACACTTGCAGATTCTACAAAAAGAGTGTTTCAAAACTGCTCTTTCAAAGGAAGTGTTCAACTCTGTGAGTTGGATTCATACTACACAAAGCAGTTTCACAGAACTCTTCTGTTTAGTTTTTATGGGAAGATATTCCCGTTTCCAACGAAGGCCTGAAAGGGCTCCAAATATCCACTTGCAGATTCTGCAAAAACACAGGTTCAAAACTGCTCTATCAAAAGGAAGGCTTATCTCTCTGAGTTGAATGCACACATCATAAAGGGGTTTCTGAGAATGCTTCTGCCTTGTTTATATATGAAGATATTTCTTTTTCCACCATAGGCCTCAAAGCGCTCCAAATGAACACTTGCAGATTCTACAAAAAGAGTGTTTCATAACTGCTCTAGCAAAGGAAAGGTTCACCTCTGTGAGTTGAACACACACATCACAAAGCAGTATGTGAGAATGCTTCGGTTTAGTTTTTATGGGAAGATATTCCCGCTTCTAACAAAGGCCTGAAAGAGCTCCAAATATCCACTTGCAGATGCTGCAAAAAGACTTTTTCCAAACTGCTCCATGAAAAAGAAGGTTCAACTCTGTGAGTTGAATGCACACATCATAAAGAAGTTTCAAAGAATGCTTCTGTCTAGGTTTTATGTGAAGATATTTCTTTTTCCACCATAGGCCTCAAAGCGCTCCAAATGAACACTTGCAGATTCTACAAAAAGAGTGTTTCATAACTGCTCTAGCAAAGGAAAGGTTCACCTCTGTGAGTTGAACACACACATCACAAAGCAGTTTGTGAGAATCCTTCTCTCCAGTTTTAATGGGAAGATATTCCCGCTTCTAACAAAGGCCTGAAAGAGCTCCAAATATCCACTTGCAGATGCTGCAAAAAGACTCTTTCCAAACTGCTCCATGAAAAGGAATGTTCAACTCTGTGAGTTGAATGCACACATCATAAAGAAGTTTCAAAGAATGCTTCTGTCTAGTATTATGTGACGATATTTCCTTTTCCACCATAGGCCTCAAAGCGCTCCAAATGAACACATGTAGATTCTACAAAAAGAGTGTTTCAAAGCTGCTCTTTCAAAAGAAGTGTTCAACTCTGTGAGTTGGATTCATACTTCACAAAGCAGTTTCACAGAACGTTTCTGTTTCGTTTTTATGGGAAGATATTCCCGTTTGCAACGAAGGCCTGAAAGGGCTCTAAGTAACCGCTTGCAGATTCTGCCAAAACACAGTTTCAAAACTGCTCTATCAAAAGGAAGGCTCATCTCTCCGAGTTGAATGCACACATCCTAAAGAGGTTTCTGAGAATGCTTCTGCCTGGTTTATATGTGAAGATATTTCCTTTTCCACCATAGGCCTCAAAGCGCTCCAAACGAACACTTGCAGATTCTACAAAAAGAGTGTTTCAAAACTGCTCTTTCAAAGGAAGTGTTCAACTCTGTGAGTTGGATTCATACTACACAAAGCAGTTTCACAGAACTCTTCTGTTTAGTTTTTATGGGAAGATATTCCCGTTTCCAACGAAGGCCTGAAAGGGCTCCAAATATCCACTTGCAGATTCTGCAAAAACACAGGTTCAAAACTGCTCTATCAAAAGGAAGGCTTATCTCTCTGAGTTGAATGCACACATCATAAAGGGGTTTCTGAGAATGCTTCTGCCTTGTTTATATATGAAGATATTTCTTTTTCCACCATAGGCCTCAAAGCGCTCCAAATGAACACTTGCAGATTCTACAAAAAGAGTGTTTCATAACTGCTCTAGCAAAGGAAAGGTTCACCTCTGTGAGTTGAACACACACATCACAAAGCAGTATGTGAGAATGCTTCGGTTTAGTTTTTATGGGAAGATATTCCCGCTTCTAACAAAGGCCTGAAAGAGCTCCAAATATCCACTTGCAGATGCTGCAAAAAGACTTTTTCCAAACTGCTCCATGAAAAAGAAGGTTCAACTCTGTGAGTTGAATGCACACATCATAAAGAAGTTTCAAAGAATGCTTCTGTCTAGGTTTTATGTGAAGATATTTCTTTTTCCACCATAGGCCTCAAAGCGCTCCAAATGAACACTTGCAGATTCTACAAAAAGAGTGTTTCATAACTGCTCTAGCAAAGGAAAGGTTCACCTCTGTGAGTTGAACACACACATCACAAAGCAGTTTGTGAGAATCCTTCTCTCCAGTTTTAATGGGAAGATATTCCCGCTTCTAACAAAGGCCTGAAAGAGCTCCAAATATCCACTTGCAGATGCTGCAAAAAGACTCTTTCCAAACTGCTCCATGAAAAGGAATGTTCAACTCTGTGAGTTGAATGCACACATCATAAAGAAGTTTCAAAGAATGCTTCTGTCTAGTATTATGTGACGATATTTCCTTTTCCACCATAGGCCTCAAAGCGCTCCAAATGAACACATGTAGATTCTACAAAAAGAGTGTTTCAAAGCTGCTCTTTCAAAAGAAGTGTTCAACTCTGTGAGTTGGATTCATACTTCACAAAGCAGTTTCACAGAACGTTTCTGTTTCGTTTTTATGGGAAGATATTCCCGTTTGCAACGAAGGCCTGAAAGGGCTCTAAGTAACCGCTTGCAGATTCTGCCAAAACACAGTTTCAAAACTGCTCTATCAAAAGGAAGGCTCATCTCTCCGAGTTGAATGCACACATCCTAAAGAGGTTTCTGAGAATGCTTCTGCCTGGTTTATATGTGAAGATATTTCCTTTTCCACCATAGGCCTCAAAGCGCTCCAAACGAACACTTGCAGATTCTACAAAAAGAGTGTTTCAAAACTGCTCTTTCAAAGGAAGTGTTCAACTCTGTGAGTTGGATTCATACTACACAAAGCAGTTTCACAGAACTCTTCTGTTTAGTTTTTATGGGAAGATATTCCCGTTTCCAACGAAGGCCTGAAAGGGCTCCAAATATCCACTTGCAGATTCTGCAAAAACACAGGTTCAAAACTGCTCTATCAAAAGGAAGGCTTATCTCTCTGAGTTGAATGCACACATCATAAAGGGGTTTCTGAGAATGCTTCTGCCTTGTTTATATATGAAGATATTTCTTTTTCCACCATAGGCCTCAAAGCGCTCCAAATGAACACTTGCAGATTCTACAAAAAGAGTGTTTCATAACTGCTCTAGCAAAGGAAAGGTTCACCTCTGTGAGTTGAACACACACATCACAAAGCAGTATGTGAGAATGCTTCGGTTTAGTTTTTATGGGAAGATATTCCCGCTTCTAACAAAGGCCTGAAAGAGCTCCAAATATCCACTTGCAGATGCTGCAAAAAGACTTTTTCCAAACTGCTCCATGAAAAAGAAGGTTCAACTCTGTGAGTTGAATGCACACATCATAAAGAAGTTTCAAAGAATGCTTCTGTCTAGGTTTTATGTGAAGATATTTCTTTTTCCACCATAGGCCTCAAAGCGCTCCAAATGAACACTTGCAGATTCTACAAAAAGAGTGTTTCATAACTGCTCTAGCAAAGGAAAGGTTCACCTCTGTGAGTTGAACACACACATCACAAAGCAGTTTGTGAGAATCCTTCTCTCCAGTTTTAATGGGAAGATATTCCCGCTTCTAACAAAGGCCTGAAAGAGCTCCAAATATCCACTTGCAGATGCTGCAAAAAGACTCTTTCCAAACTGCTCCATGAAAAGGAATGTTCAACTCTGTGAGTTGAATGCACACATCATAAAGAAGTTTCAAAGAATGCTTCTGTCTAGTATTATGTGACGATATTTCCTTTTCCACCATAGGCCTCAAAGCGCTCCAAATGAACACATGTAGATTCTACAAAAAGAGTGTTTCAAAGCTGCTCTTTCAAAAGAAGTGTTCAACTCTGTGAGTTGGATTCATACTTCACAAAGCAGTTTCACAGAACGTTTCTGTTTCGTTTTTATGGGAAGATATTCCCGTTTGCAACGAAGGCCTGAAAGGGCTCTAAGTAACCGCTTGCAGATTCTGCCAAAACACAGTTTCAAAACTGCTCTATCAAAAGGAAGGCTCATCTCTCCGAGTTGAATGCACACATCCTAAAGAGGTTTCTGAGAATGCTTCTGCCTGGTTTATATGTGAAGATATTTCCTTTTCCACCATAGGCCTCAAAGCGCTCCAAACGAACACTTGCAGATTCTACAAAAAGAGTGTTTCAAAACTGCTCTTTCAAAGGAAGTGTTCAACTCTGTGAGTTGGATTCATACTACACAAAGCAGTTTCACAGAACTCTTCTGTTTAGTTTTTATGGGAAGATATTCCCGTTTCCAACGAAGGCCTGAAAGGGCTCCAAATATCCACTTGCAGATTCTGCAAAAATACAGTTTCAAAACTGCTCTATCAAAAGGAAGGCTTATCTCTCTGAGTTGAATGCACACATCATAAAGAGCTTTCTGAGAATGCTTCTGCCTTGTTTATATATGAAGATATTTCTTTTTCCACCATAGGCCTCAAAGCGCTCCAAATGAACACTTGCAGATTCTACAAAAAGAGTGTTTCATAACTGCTCTAGCAAAGGAAAGGTTCACCTCTGTGAGTTGAACACACACATCACAAAGCAGTTTGTGAGAATGCTTTGGTTTAGTTTTTATGGGAAGATATTCCCGCTTCTAACAAAGGCCTGAAAGAGCTCCAAATATCCACTTGCAGATGCTGCAAAAAGACTCTTTCCAAACTGCTCCATGAAAAAGAAGGTTCAACTGTGTGAGTTGAATGCACACATCATAAAGAAGTTTCAAAGAATGCTTCTGTCTAGGTTTTATGTGAAGATATTTCTTTTTCCACCATAGGCCTCAAAGCGCTCCAAATGAACACTTGCAGATTCTACAAAAAGAGTGTTTCATAACTGCTCTAGCAAAGGAAAGGTTCACCTCTGTGAGTTGAACACACACATCACAAAGCAGTTTGTGAGAATGCTTCTGTCCAGTTTTTATGGGAAGATATTCCCGCTTCTAACAAAGGCCTGAAAGAGCTCCAAATATCCACTTGCAGATGCTGCAAAAAGACTCTTTCCAAACTGCTCCATGAAAAGGAATGTTCAACTCTGTGAGTTGAATGCACACATCGTAAAGAAGTTTCAAAGAATGCTTCTGTCTAGGTTTTATGTGAAGATATTTCCTTTTCCACCATAGGCCTCAAAGCGCTCCAAATGAACACTTGCAGATTCTACAAAAAGAGTGTTTCAAAGCTGCTCTTTCAAAAGAAGTGTTCAACTCTGTGAGTTGGATTCATACTTCACAAAGCAGTTTCACAGAACGTTTCTGTTTCGTTTTTATGGGAAGATATTCCCGTTTGCAACGAAGGCCTGAAAGGGCTCTAAGTATCCACTTGCAGATTCTGCCAAAACACACTTTCAAAACTGCTCTATCAAAAGGAAGGCTTATCTCTCCGAGTTGAATGCACACATCATAAAGAGGTTTCTGAGAATGCTTCTGCCTGGTTTATATGTGAAGATATTTCGTTTTCCACCATAGGCCTCAAAGCTCTCCAAACGAACATTTGCAGATTCTACAAAAAGAGTGTTTCAAAACTGCTCTTTCAAAGGAAGTGTTCAACTCTGTGATTTGGATTCATACTACACAAAGCAGTTTCACAGAACTCTTCTGTTTAGTTTTTATGGGAAGATATTCCCGTTTCCAACGAAGGCCTGAAAGGGCTCCAAATATCCACTTGCAGATTCTGCAAAAACACAGGTTCAAAACTGCTCTATCAAAAGGAAGGCTTATCTCTCTGAGTTGAATGCACACATCATAAAGGGGTTTCTGAGAATGCTTCTGCCTTGTTTATATATGAAGATATTTCTTTTTCCACCATAGGCCTCAAAGCGCTCCAAATGAACACTTGCAGATTCTACAAAAAGAGTGTTTCATAACTGCTCTAGCAAAGGAAAGGTTCACCTCTGTGAGTTGAACACACACATCACAAAGCAGTTTGTGAGAATGCTTCGGTTTAGTTTTTATGGGAAGATATTCCCGCTTCTAACAAAGGCCTGAAAGAGCTCCAAATATCCACTTGCAGATGCTGCAAAAAGACTCTTTCCAAACTGCTCCATGAAAAGGAAAGTTCAACTCTGTGAGTTGAATGCACACATCATAAAGAAGTTTCAAAGAATGCTTCTGTCTAGGTATTATGTGACGATATTTCCTTTTCCACCATAGGCCTCAAAGCGCTCCAAATGAACACATGTAGATTCTACAAAAAGAGTGTTTCAAAGCTGCTCTTTCAAAAGAAGTGTTCAACTCTGTGAGTTGGATTCATACTTCACAAAGCAGCTTCACAGAACGTTTCTGTTTCGTTTTTATGGGAAGATATTCCCGTTTGCAACGAAGGCCTGAAAGGGCTCTAAGTATCCACTTGCAGATGCTGCCAAAACACACTTTCAAAACTGCTCTATCAAAAGGAAGGCTTATCTCTCCGAGTTGAATGCACACATCATAAAGAGGTTTCTGAGAATGCTTCTGCCTGGTTTATATGTGAAGATATTTCGTTTTCCACCATAGGCCTCAAAGCGCTCCAAACGAACACTTGCAGATTCTACAAAAAGAGTGTTTCAAAACTGCTCTTTCAAAGGAAGTGTTCAACTCTGTGAGTTGGATTCATACTACACAAAGCAGTTTCACAGAACTCTTCTGTTTAGTTTTTATGGGAAGATATTCCCGTTTCCAACGAAGGCCTGAAAGGGCTCCAAATATCCACTTGCAGATTCTGCAAAAACACAGGTTCAAAACTGCTCTATCAAAAGGAAGGCTTATCTCTCTGAGTTGAATGCACACATCATAAAGGGGTTTCTGAGAATGCTTCTGCCTTGTTTATATATGAAGATATTTCTTTTTCCACCATAGGCCTCAAAGCGCTCCAAATGAACACTTGCAGATTCTACAAAAAGAGTGTTTCATAACTGCTCTAGCAAAGGAAAGGTTCACCTCTGTGAGTTGAACACACACATCACAAAGCAGTTTGTGAGAATGCTTCGGTTTAGTTTTTATGGGAAGATATTCCCGCTTCTAACAAAGGCCTGAAAGAGCTCCAAATATCCACTTGCAGATGCTGCAAAAAGACTCTTTCCAAACTGCTCCATGAAAAGGAATGTTCAACTCTGTGAGTTGAATGCACACATCATAAAGAAGTTTCAAAGAATGCTTCTGTCTAGGTTTTATCTGAAGATATTTCCTTTTCCACCATAGGCCTCAAAGCGCTCCTTATGAACACTTGCAGATTCTACAAAAAGAGTGTTTCAAAGCTGCTCTTTCAAAAGAAGTGTTCAACTCTGTGAGTTGGATTCATACTTCACAAAGGAGTTTCACAGAACGCTTCTGTTTAGTTTTTATGGGAAGATATTCCCGTTTCCAACGAAGGCCTGAAAGGGCTCCAAATATCCACTTGCAGATTCTGCAAAAACACAGTTGCAAAACTGCTCTATCAAAAGGAAGGCTTATCTCTCCGAGTTGAATGCACACATCAAAAAGAGGTTTCTGAGAATGCTTCTGCCTGGTTTATATGGGAAGATATTTCCTTTTCCACCATAGGCCTCAAAGCGCTCCAAACGAACACTTGCAGATTCTACAAAAAGAGTGTTTCAAAGCTGCTCTTTCAAAAGAAGTGTTCAACTCTGTGAGTTGGATTCATACTTCACAAAGGAGTTTCACAGAACGCTTCTGTTGAGTTTTTATGGGAAGATATTCCCGTTTCCAACGAAGGCCTGAAAGGGCTCCAAATATCCACTTGCAGATTCTGCAAAAACACAGTTGCAAAACTGCTCTATCAAAAGGAAGGCTTATCTCTCTGAGTTGAATGCACACATCATAAAGAGCTTTCTGAGAATGCTTCTGCCTTGTTTATATATGAAGATATTTCTTTTTCCACCATAGGCCTCAAATCGCTCCAAATGAACACTTGCAGATTCTACAAAAAGAGTGTTTCATAACTGCTCTAGCAAAGGAAAGGTTCACCTCTGTGAGTTGAACACACACATCACAAAGCAGTTTGTGAGAATGCTTCTGTCCAGTTTTTATGGGAAGATATTCCCGCTTCTAACAAAGGCCTGAAAGAGCTCCAAATATCCACTTGCAGATGCTGCAAAAAGACTCTTTCCAAACTGCTCCATGAAAAAGAAGGTTCAACTCTGTGAGTTGAATGCACACATCATAAAGAAGTTTCAAAGAATGCTTCTGTCTAGGTTTTATGTGAAGATATTTCTTTTTCCACCATAGGCCTCAAAGCGCTCCAAATGAACACTTGCAGATTCTACAAAAAGAGTGTTTCATAACTGCTCTAGCAAAGGAAAGGTTCACCTCTGTGAGTTGAACACACACATCACAAAGCAGTTTGTGAGAATGCTTCTGTCCAGTTTTAATGGGAAGATATTCCCGCTTCTAACAAAGGCCTGAAAGAGCTCCAAATATCCACCTGCAGATGCTGCAAAAAGACTCTTTCCAAACTGCTCCATGAAAAGGAATGTTCAACTCTGTGAGTTGAATGCACACATCATAAAGAAGTTTCAAAGAATGCTTCTGTCTAGGTTTTATGTGAAGATATTTCCTTTTCCACCATAGGCCTCAAAGCGCTCCAAATGAACACTTGCAGATTCTACAAAAAGAGTGTTTCAAAGCTGCTCTTTCAAAAGAAGTGTTCAACTCTGTGAGTTGGATTCATACTTCACAAAGCAGTTTCACAGAACGTTTCTGTTTCGTTTTTATGGGAAGATATTCCCGTTTCCAACGAAGGCCTGAAAGGGCTCCAAGTATCCACTTGCAGATTCTGCAAAAACACAGTTGCAAAACTGCTCTATCAAAAGGAAGGCTTATCTCTCTGAGTTGAATGCACACATCATAAAGAGCTTTCTGAGAATGCTTCTGCCTTATTTATATATGAAGATATTTCTTTTTCCACCATAGGCCTCAAATCGCTCCAAATGAACACTTGCAGATTCTACAAAAAGAGTGTTTCATAACTGCTCTAGCAAAGGAAAGGTTTACCTCTGTGAGTTGAACACACACATCACAAAGCAGTTTGTGAGAATGCTTCTGTCCAGTTTTTATGGGAAGATATTCCCGCTTCTAACAAAGGCCTGAAAGAGTTCCAAATATCCACTTGCAGATGCTGCAAAAAGACTCTTTCCAAACTGCTCCATGAAAAGGAAAGTTCAACTCTGTGAGTTGAATGCACACATCATAAAGAAGTTTCAAAGAATGCTTCTGTCTAGGTATTATGTGACGATATTTCCTTTTCCACCATAGGCCTCAAAGCGCTCCAAATGAACACATGTAGATTCTACAAAAAGAGTGTTTCAAAGCTGCTCTTTCAAAAGAATTGTTCAACTCTGTGAGTTGGATTCATACTTCACAAAGCAGTTTCACAGAACGTTTCTGTTTCGTTTTTATGGGAAGATATTCCCGTTTGCAACGAAGGCCTGAAAGGGCTCTAAGTAACCACTTGCAGATTCTGCAAAAACACAGTTTCAAAACTGCTCTATCAAAAGGAAGGCTTATCTTTCCGAGTTGAATGCACACATCATAAAGAGGTTTCTGAGAATGCTTCTGCCTGGTTTATATGTGAAGATATTTCCTTTTCCACCATAGGCCTCAAAGCGCTCCAAACGAACACTTGCAGATTCTACAAAAAGAGTGTTTGAAAACTGCTCTTTCAAAGGAAGTGTTCAACTCTGTGAGTTGGATTCATACTACACAAAGCAGTTTCACAGAACTCTTCTGTTTAGTTTTTATGGGAAGATATTCCCGTTTCCAACGAAGGCCTGAAAGGGCTCCAAATATCCACTTGCAGATTCTGCAAAAATACAGTTTCAAAACTGCTCTATCAAAAGGAAGGCTTATCTCTCTGAGTTGAATGCACTCATCATAAAGAGCTTTCTGAGAATGCTTCTGCCTTGTTTATATATGAAGATATTTCTTTTTCCACCATAGGCCTCAAATCGCTCCAAGTGAACACTTGCAGATTCTACAAAAAGAGTGTTTCATAACTGCTCTAGCAAAGGAAAGGTTCACCTCTGTGAGTTGAACACACACATCTCAAAGCAGTTTGTGAGAATGCTTCTGTCCAGTTTTTATGGGAAGATATTCCCGCTTCTAGCAAAGGCCTGAAAGAGCTCCAAATATCCACTTGCAGATGCTGCAAAAAGACTTTCCAAACTGCTCCATGAAAAAGAAGGTTCACCTGTGTGAGTTGAATGCACACATCATAAAGAAGTTTCAAAGAATGCTTCTGTCTAGGTTTTATGTGAAGATATTTCTGTTTCAACCATAGGCCTCAAATCGCTCCAAATGAACACTTGCAGATTCTACAAAAAGAGTGTTTCATAACTGCTCTAGCAAAGGAAAGGTTCACCTCTGTGAGTTGAACACACACATCACAAAGCAGTTTGTGAGAATGCTTCTGTCCAGTTTTTATGGGAAGATATTCCCGCTTCTAACAAAGGCCTGAAAGAGCTCCAAATATCCACTTGCAGATGCTGCAAAAAGACTCTTTCCAAACTGCTCCATGAAAAGGAAAGTTCAACTCTGTGAGTTGAATGCACACATCATAAAGAAGTTTCAAAGAATGCTTCTGTCTAGGTATTATGTGACGATATTTCCTTTTCCACCATAGGCCTCAAAGCGCTCCAAATGAACACATGTAGATTCTACAAAAAGAGTGTTTCAAAGCTGCTCTTTCAAAAGAAGTGTTCAACTCTGTGAGTTGGATTCATACTTCACAAAGCAGTTTCACAGAACGTTTCTGTTTCGTTTTTATGGGAAGATATTCCCGTTTGCAACGAAGGCCTGAAAGGGCTCTAAGTATCCACTTGCAGATTCTGCCAAAACACACTTTCAAAACTGCTCTATCAAAAGGAAGGCTTATCTCTCCGAGTTGAATGCACACATCATAAAGAGGTTTCTGAGAATGCTTCTGCCTGGTTTATATGTGAAGATATTTCCTTTTCCACCATAGGCCTCAAAGCGCTCCAAACGAACACTTGCAGATTCTACAAAAAGAGTGTTTGAAAACTGCTCATTCAAAGGAAGTGTTCAACTCTGTGAGTTGGATTCATACTACACAAAGCAGTTTCACAGAACTCTTCTGTTTAGTTTTTATGGGAAGATATTCCCGTTTCCAACGAAGGCCTGAAAGGGCTCCAAATATCCACTTGCAGATTCTGCAAAAACACAGGTTCAAAACTGCTCTATCAAAAGGAAGGCTTATCTCTCTGAGTTGAATGCACACATCATAAAGGGGTTTCTGAGAATGCTTCTGCCTTGTTTATATATGAAGATATTTCTTTTTCCACCATAGGCCTCAAAGCGCTCCAAATGAACACTTGCAGATTCTACAAAAAGAGTGTTTCATAACTGCTCTAGCAAAGGAAAGGTTCACCTCTGTGAGTTGAACACACACATCACAAAGCAGTTTGTGAGAATGCTTCGGTTTAGTTTTTATGGGAAGATATTCCCGCTTCTAACAAAGGCCTGAAAGAGCTCCAAATATCCACTTGCAGATGCTGCAAAAAGACTTTTTCCAAACTGCTCCATGAAAAAGAAGGTTCAACTCTGTGAGTTGAATGCACACATCATAAAGAAGTTTCAAAGAATGCTTCTGTCTAGGTTTTATGTGAAGATATTTCTTTTTCCACCATAGGCCTCAAAGCGCTCCAAATGAACACTTGCAGATTCTACAAAAAGAGTGTTTCATAACTGCTCTAGCAAAGGAAAGGTTCACCTCTGTGAGTTGAACACACACATCACAAAGCAGTTTGTGAGAATCCTTCTGTCCAGTTTTAATGGGAAGATATTCCCGCTTCTAACAAAGGCCTGAAAGAGCTCCAAATATCCACTTGCAGATGCTGCAAAAAGACTCTTTCCAAACTGCTCCATGAAAAGGAAAGTTCAACTCTGTGAGTTGAATGCACACATCATAAAGAAGTTTCAAAGAATGCTTCTGTCTAGGTATTATGTGACGATATTTCCTTTTCCACCATAGGCCTCAAAGGGCTCCAAATGAACACATGTAGATTCTACAAAAAGAGTGTTTCAAAGCTGCTCTTTCAAAAGAAGTGTTCAACTCTGTGAGTTGGATTCATACTTCACAAAGGAGTTTCACAGAACGCTTCTGTTTAGTTTTTATGGGAAGATATTCCCGTTTCCAACGAAGGCCTCAAAGGGCTCCAAATATACACTTGCAGATTCTGCAAAAACACAGTTGCAAAACTGCTCTATCAAAAGGAAGGCTTATCTCTCCGAGTTGAATGCACACATCATAAAGAGGTTTTTGAGAATGCTTCTGCCTGGATTATATGTGAAGATATTTCCCTTTCCACCGTAGGCCTCAAAGCGCTCCAAACGAACACTTGCAGATTCTACAAAAAGAGTGTTTCAAAACTGCTCTTTGAAAGGAAGTGTTCAACTCTGTGAGTTGGATTCATACTACACAAAGCAGTTTCACAGAACTCTTCTGTTTAGTTTTTAATGGAAGATATTCCCGTTTCCAACGAAGGCCTGAAAGGGCTCCAAATATCCACTTGCAGATTCTGCAAAAACACAGTTTCAAAACTGCTCTATCAAAAGGAAGGCTTATCTCTCTGAGTTGAATGCACACATCATAAAGAGCTTTCTGAGAATGCTTCTGCCTTGTTTATATATGAAGATATTTCTTTTTCCACCATAGGCCTCAAATCGCTGCAAATGAACACTTGCAGATTCTACAAAAAGAGTGTTTCATAACTGCTCTAGGAAAAGAAAGGTTCACCTCTGTGAGTTGAACACACACATCACAAAGCAGTTTGTGAGAATGCTTCTGTCCAGTTTTATGGGAAGATATTCCCGCTTCTAACAAAGGCCTGAAAGAGCTCCAAATATCCTATTGCAGATGCTGCAAAAAGACTCTTTCCAAACTGCTCCATGAAAAGGAAAGTTCAACTCTGTGAGTTGAATGCACACATCATAAAGAAGTTTCAAAGAATGCTTCTGTCTAGGTATTATGTGACGATATTTCCTTTTCCACCATAGGCCTCAAAGCGCTCCAAATGAACACATGTAGATTCTACAAAAAGAGTGTTTCAAAGCTGCTCTTTCAAAAGAAGTGTTCAACTCTGTGAGTTGGATTCATACTTCACAAAGCAGTTTCACAGAACGTTTCTGTTTCGTTTTTATCGGAAGATATTCCCGTTTGCAACGAAGGCCTGAAAGGGCTCCAAGTATCCACTTGCAGATTCTGCCAAAACACAGTTTCAAAACTGCTCTATCAAAAGGAAGGCTTATCTCTCCGAGTTGAATGCACACATCATAAAGAGGTTTCTGAGAATGCTTCTGCCTGGTTTATATGTGAAGATATTTCCTTTTCCACCATAGGCCTCAAAGCGCTACAAACGAACACTTGCAGATTCTACAAAAAGAGTGTTTCAAAGCTGCTCTTTCAAAAGAAGTGTTCAACTCTGTGAGTTGGATTCATACTTCACAAAGGAGTTTCACAGAACGCTTCTGTTTAGTTTTTATGGGAAGATATTCCCGTTTCCAACGAAGGCCTGAAAGGGCTCCAAATATCCACTTGCAGATTCTGCAAAAACACAGTTGCAAAACTGCTCTATCAAAAGGAAGGCTTATCTCTCTGAGTTGAATGCACACATCATAAAGAGCTTTCTGAGAATGCTTCTGCCTTATTTATATATGAAGATATTTCTTTTTCTACCATAGGCCTCAAATCGCTCCAAATGAACACTTGCAGATTCTACAAAAAGAGTGTTTCATAACCGCTCTAGCAAAGGAAAGGTTCACCTCTGTGAGTTGAACACACACATCACAAAGCAGTTTGTGAGAATGCTTCTGTCCAGTTTTTATGGGAAGATATTCCCGCTTCTAACAAAGGCCTGAAAGAGTTCCAAATATCCACTTGCAGATGCTGCAAAAAGACTCTTTCCAAACTGCTCCATGAAAAGGAAAGTTCAACTCTGTGAGTTGAATGCACACATCATAAAGGAGTTTCAAAGAATGCTTCTGTCTAGGTATTATGTGACGATATTTCCTTTTCCACCATAGGCCTCAAAGCGCTCCAAATGAACACATGTAGATTCTACAAAAAGAGTGTTTCAAAGCTGCTCTTTCAAAAGAAGTGTTCAACTCTGTGAGTTGGATTCATACTTCACAAAGCAGTTTCACAGAACGTTTCTGTTTCGTTTTTATGGGAAGATATTCCCGTTTGCAACGAAGGCCTGAAAGGGCTCTAAGTATCCACTTGGAGATTCTGACAAAACACACTTTCAAAACTGCTCTATCAAAAGAGAGGCTTATCTCTCCGAGTTGAATGCACACATCATAAAGAGGTTTCTGAGAATGCTTCTGCCTGGTTTATATGTGAAGATATTTCCTTTTCCACCATAGGCCTCAAAGCGCTCCAAACGAACACTTGCAGATTCTACAAAAAGAGTGCTTCAAAACTGCTCTTTCAAAGGAAGTGTTCAACTCTGTGAGTTGGATTCATACTACACAAAGCAGTTTCACAGAACTCTTCTGTTTAGTTTTTATGGGAAGATATTCCCGTTTCCAACGAAGGCCTCAAAGGGCTCCAAATATCCACTTGCAGATTCTGCAAAAACACAGGTTCAAAACTGCTCTATCAAAAGGAAGGCTTATCTCTCTGAGTTGAATGCACACATCATAAAGGGGTTTCTGAGAATGCTTCTGCCTTGTTTATATATGAAGATATTTCTTTTTCCACCATAGGCCTCAAAGCGCTCCAAATGAACACTTGCAGATTCTACAAAAAGAGTGTTTCATAACTGCTCTAGCAAAGGAAAGGTTCACCTCTGTGAGTTGAACACACACATCACAAAGCAGTTTGTGAGAATGCTTCGGTTTAGTTTTTATGGGAAGATATTCCCGCTTCTAACAAAGGCCTGAAAGAGCTCCAAATATCCACTTGCAGATGCTGCAAAAAGACTTTTTCCAAACTGCTCCATGAAAAAGAAGGTTCAACTCTGTGAGTTGAATGCACACATCATAAAGAAATTTCAAAGAATGCTTCTGTCTAGGTTTTATGTGAAGATATTTCTTTTTCCACCATAGGCCTCAAAGCGCTCCAAATGAACACTTGCAGATTCTACAAAAAGAGTGTTTCATAACTGCTCTAGCAAAGGAAAGGTTCACCTCTGTGAGTTGAACACACACATCACAAAGCAGTTTGTGAGAATCCTTCTGTCCAGTTTTAATGGGAAGATATTCCCGCTTCTAACAAAGGCCTGAAAGAGCTCCAAATATCCACTTGCAGATGCTGCAAAAAGACTCTTTCGAAACTGCTCCATGAAAAGGAAAGTTCAACTCTGTGAGTTGAATGCACACATCATAAAGAAGTTTCAAAGAATGCTTCTGTCTAGGTATTATGTGACGATATTTCCTTTTCCACCATAGGCCTCAAAGCGCTCCAAATGAACACATGTAGATTCTACAAAAAGAGTGTTTCAAAGCTGCTCTTTCAAAAGAAGTGTTCAACTCTGTGAGTTGGATTCATACTTCACAAAGCAGTTTCACAGAACGTTTCTGTTTCGTTTTTATGGGAAGATATTCCCGTTTGCAACGAAGGCCTGAAAGGGCTCTAAGTATCCACTTGCAGATGCTGCCAAAACACACTTTCAAAACTGCTCTATCAAAAGGAAGGCTTATCTCTCCGAGTTGAATGCACACATCATAAAGAGGTTTCTGAGAATGCTTCTGCCTGGTTTATATGTGAAGATATTTCCTTTTCCACCATAGGCCTCAAAGCGCTCCAAACGAACACTTGCAGATTCTACAAAAAGAGTGCTTCAAAACTGCTCTTTCAAAGGAAGTGTTCAACTCTGTGAGTTGGATTCATACTACACAAAGCAGTTTCACAGAACTCTTCTGTTTAGTTTTTATGGGAAGATATTCCCGTTTCCAACGAAGGCCTGAAAGGGCTCCAAATATCCACTTGCAGATTCTGCAAAAACACAGGTTCAAAACTGCTCTATCAAAAGGAAGGCTTATCTCTCTGAGTTGAATGCACACATCATAAAGGGGTTTCTGAGAATGCTTCTGCCTTGTTTATATATGAAGATATTTCTTTTTCCACCATAGGCCTCAAAGCGCTCCAAATGAACACTTGCAGATTCTACAAAAAGAGTGTTTCATAACTGCTCTAGCAAAGGAAAGGTTCACCTCTGTGAGTTGAACACACACATCACAAAGCAGTTTTTGAGAATGCTTCGGTTTAGTTTTTATGGGAAGATATTCCCGCTTCTAACAAAGGCCTGAAAGAGCTCCAAATATCCACTTGCAGATGCTGCAAAAAGACTCTTTCCAAACTGCTCCATGAAAAAGAAGGTTCAACTCTGTGAGTTGAATGCACACATTATAAAGAAGTTTCAAAGAATGCTTCTGTCTAGGTTTTATGTGAAGATATTTCTTTTTCCACCATAGGCCTCAAAGCGCTCCAAATGAACACTTGCAGATTCTACAAAAAGAGTGTTTCATAACTGCTCTAGCAAAGGAAAGGTTCACCTCTGTGAGTTGAACACACACATCACAAAGCAGTTTGTGAGAATCCTTCTGTCCAGTTTTAATGGGAAGATATTCCCGCTTCTAACAAAGGCCTGAAAGAGCTCCAAATATCCACTTGCAGATGCTGCAAAAAGACTCTTTCCAAACTGCTCCATGAAAAGGAAAGTTCAACTCTGTGAGTTGAATGCACACATCATAAAGAAGTTTCAAAGAATGCTTCTGTCTAGGTATTATGTGACGATATTTCCTTTTCCACCATAGGCCTCAAAGCGCTCCAAATGAACACATGTAGATTCTACAAAAAGAGTGTTTCAAAGCTGCTCTTTCAAAAGAAGTGTTCAACTCTGTGAGTTGGATTCATACTTCACAAAGCAGTTTCACAGAACGTTTCTGTTTCGTTTTTATGGGAAGATATTCCCGTTTGCAACGAAGGCCTGAAAGGGCTCTAAGTATCCACTTGCAGATGCTGCCAAAACACACTTTCAAAACTGCTCTATCAAAAGGAAGGCTTATCTCTCCGAGTTGAATGCACACATCATAAAGAGGTTTCTGAGAATGCTTCTGCCTGGTTTATATGTGAAGATATTTCCTTTTCCACCATAGGCCTCAAAGCGCTCCAAACGAACACTTGCAGATTCTACAAAAAGAGTGCTTCAAAACTGCTCTTTCAAAGGAAGTGTTCAACTCTGTGAGTTGGATTCATACTACACAAAGCAGTTTCACAGAACTCTTCTGTTTAGTTTTTATGGGAAGATATTCCCGTTTCCAACGAAGGCCTGAAAGGGCTCCAAATATCCACTTGCAGATTCTGCAAAAACACAGGTTCAAAACTGCTCTATCAAAAGGAAGGCTTATCTCTCTGAGTTGAATGCACACATCATAAAGGGGTTTCTGAGAATGCTTCTGCCTTGTTTATATATGAAGATATTTCTTTTTCCACCATAGGCCTCAAAGCGCTCCAAATGAACACTTGCAGATTCTACAAAAAGAGTGTTTCATAACTGCTCTAGCAAAGGAAAGGTTCACCTCTGTGAGTTGAACACACACATCACAAAGCAGTTTTTGAGAATGCTTCGGTTTAGTTTTTATGGGAAGATATTCCCGCTTCTAACAAAGGCCTGAAAGAGCTCCAAATATCCACTTGCAGATGCTGCAAAAAGACTTTTTCCAAACTGCTCCATGAAAAAGAAGGTTCAACTCTGTGAGTTGAATGCACACATCATAAAGAAGTTTCAAAGAATGCTTCTGTCTAGGTTTTATGTGAAGATATTTCTTTTTCCACCATAGGCCTCAAAGCGCTCCAAATGAACACTTGCAGATTCTACAAAAAGAGTGTTTCATAACTGCTCTAGCAAAGGAAAGGTTCACCTCTGTGAGTTGAACACACACATCACAAAGCAGTTTGTGAGAATCCTTCTGTCCAGTTTTAATGGGAAGATATTCCCGCTTCTAACAAAGGCCTGAAAGAGCTCCAAATATCCACTTGCAGATGCTGCAAAAAGACTCTTTCCAAACTGCTCCATGAAAAGGAAAGTTCAACTCTGTGAGTTGAATGCACACATCATAAAGAAGTTTCAAAAAATGCTTCTGTCTAGGTATTATGTGACGATATTTCCTTTTCCACCATAGGCCTCAAAGCGCTCCAAATGAACACATGTAGATTCTACAAAAAGAGTGTTTCAAAGCTGCTCTTTCAAAAGAAGTGTTCAACTCTGTGAGTTGGATTCATACTTCACAAAGCAGTTTCACAGAACGTTTCTGTTTCGTTTTTATGGGAAGATATTCCCGTTTGCAACGAAGGCCTGAAAGGGCTCTAAGTATCCACTTGCAGATGCTGCCAAAACACACTTTCAAAACTGCTCTATCAAAAGGAAGGCTTATCTCTCCGAGTTGAATGCACACATCATAAAGAGGTTTCTGAGAATGCTTCTGCCTGGTTTATATGTGAAGATATTTCCTTTTCCACCATAGGCCTCAAAGCGCTCGAAACGAACACTTGCAGATTCTACAAAAAGGGTGTTTCAAAACTGCTCTTTCAAAGGAAGTGTTCAACTCTGTGAGTTGGATTCATACTACACAAAGCAGTTTCACAGAACTCTTCTGTTTAGTTTTTATGGGAAGATATTCCCGTTTCCAACGAAGGCCTGAAAGGGCTCCAAATATCCACTTGCAGATTCTGCAAAAACACAGGTTCAAAACTGCTCTATCAAAAGGAAGGCTTATCTCTCTGAGTTGAATGCACACATCATAAAGGGGTTTCTGAGAATGCTTCTGCCTTGTTTATATATGAAGATATTTCTTTTTCCACCATAGGCCTCAAAGCGCTCCAAATGAACACTTGCAGATTCTACAAAAAGAGTGTTTCATAACTGCTCTAGCAAAGGAAAGGTTCACCTCTGTGAGTTGAACACACACATCACAAAGCAGTTTGTGAGAATGCTTCGGTTTAGTTTTTATGGGAAGATATTCCCGCTTCTAACAAAGGCCTGAAAGAGCTCCAAATATCCACTTGCAGATGCTGCAAAAAGACTCTTTCCAAACTGCTCCATGAAAAGGAATGTTCAACTCTGTGAGTTGAATGCACACATCATAAAGAAGTTTCAAAGAATGCTTCTGTCTAGGTTTTATCTGAAGATATTTCCTTTTCCACCATAGGCCTCAAAGCGCTCCTTATGAACACTTGCAGATTCTACAAAAAGAGTGTTTCAAAGCTGCTCTTTCAAAAGAAGTGTTCAACTCTGTGAGTTGGATTCATACTTCACAAAGGAGTTTCACAGAACGCTTCTGTTTAGTTTTTATGGGAAGATATTCCCGTTTCCAACGAAGGCCTGAAAGGGCTCCAAATATCCACTTGCAGATTCTGCAAAAACACAGTTGCAAAACTGCTCTATCAAAAGGAAGGCTTATCTCTCCGAGTTGAATGCACACATCAAAAAGAGGTTTCTGAGAATGCTTCTGCCTGGTTTATATGGGAAGATATTTCCTTTTCCACCATAGGCCTCAAAGCGCTCCAAACGAACACTTGCAGATTCTACAAAAAGAGTGTTTCAAAGCTGCTCTTTCAAAAGAAGTGTTCAACTCTGTGAGTTGGATTCATACTTCACAAAGGAGTTTCACAGAACGCTTCTGTTGAGTTTTTATGGGAAGATATTCCCGTTTCCAACGAAGGCCTGAAAGGGCTCCAAATATCCACTTGCAGATTCTGCAAAAACACAGTTGCAAAACTGCTCTATCAAAAGGAAGGCTTATCTCTCTGAGTTGAATGCACACATCATAAAGAGCTTTCTGAGAATGCTTCTGCCTTGTTTATATATGAAGATATTTCTTTTTCCACCATAGGCCTCAAATCGCTCCAAATGAACACTTGCAGATTCTACAAAAAGAGTGTTTCATAACTGCTCTAGCAAAGGAAAGGTTCACCTCTGTGAGTTGAACACACACATCACAAAGCAGTTTGTGAGAATGCTTCTGTCCAGTTTTTATGGGAAGATATTCCCGCTTCTAACAAAGGCCTGAAAGAGCTCCAAATATCCACTTGCAGATGCTGCAAAAAGACTCTTTCCAAACTGCTCCATGAAAAGGAATGTTCAACTCTGTGAGTTGAATGCACACATCATAAAGAAGTTTCAAAGAATGCTTCTGTCTAGGTATTATGTGACGATATTTCCTTTTCCACCATAGGCCTCAAAGCGCTCCAAATGAACACATGTAGATTCTACAAAAAGAGTGTTTCAAAGCTGCTCTTTCAAAAGAAGTGTTCAACTCTGTGAGTTGGATTCATACTTCACAAAGCAGTTTCACAGAACGTTTCTGTTTCGTTTTTATGGGAAGATATTCCCGTTTGCAACGAAGGCCTGAAAGGGCTCTAAGTAACCGCTTGCAGATTCTGCCAAAACACAGTTTCAAACCTGCTCTATCAAAAGGAAGGCTTATCTCTCCGAGTTGAATGCACACATCATAAAGAGGTTTCTGAGAATGCTTCTGCCTGGTTTATATGTGAAGATATTTCCTTTTCCACCATAGGCCTCAAAGCGCTCCAAACGAACACTTGCAGATTCTACAAAAAGAGTGTTTCAAAACTGCTCTTTCAAAGGAAGTGTTCAACTCTGTGATTTGGATTCATACTACACAAAGCAGTTTCACAGAACTCTTCTGTTTAGTTTTTATGGGAAGATATTCCCGTTTCCAACGAAGGCCTGAAAGGGCTCCAAATATCCACTTGCAGATTCTGCAAAAACACAGGTTCAAAACTGCTCTATCAAAAGGAAGGCTTATCTCTCTGAGTTGAATGCACACATCATAAAGGGGTTTCTGAGAATGCTTCTGCCTTGTTTATATATGAAGATATTTCTTTTTCCACCATAGGCCTCAAAGCGCTCCAAATGAACACTTGCAGATTCTACAAAAAGAGTGTTTCATAACTGCTCTAGCAAAGGAAAGGTTCACCTCTGTGAGTTGAACACACACATCACAAAGCAGTTTGTGAGAATGCTTCGGTTTAGTTTTTATGGGAAGATATTCCCGCTTCTAACAAAGGCCTGAAAGAGCTCCAAATATCCACTTGCAGATGCTGCAAAAAGACTCTTTCCAAACTGCTCCATGAAAAAGAAGGTTCAACTCTGTGAGTTGAATGCACACATCATAAAGAAGTTTCAAAGAATGCTTCTGTCTAGGTTTTATGTGAAGATATTTCTTTTTCCACCATAGGCCTCAAAGCGCTCCAAATGAACACTTGCAGATTCTACAAAAAGAGTGTTTCATAACTGCTCTAGCAAAGGAAAGGTTCACCTCTGTGAGTTGAACACACACATCACAAAGCAGTTTGTGAGAATGCTTCTGTCCAGTTTTAATGGGAAGATATTCCCGCTTCTAACAAAGGCCTGAAAGAGCTCCAAATATCCACCTGCAGATGCTGCAAAAAGACTCTTTCCAAACTGCTCCATGAAAAGGAATGTTCAACTCTGTGAGTTGAATGCACACATCATAAAGAAGTTTCAAAGAATGCTTCTGTCTAGGTTTTATGTGAAGATATTTCCTTTTCCACCATAGGCCTCAAAGCGCTCCAAATGAACACTTGCAGATTCTACAAAAAGAGTGTTTCAAAGCTGCTCTTTCAAAAGAAGTGTTCAACTCTGTGAGTTGGATTCATACTTCACAAAGCAGTTTCACAGAACGTTTCTGTTTCGTTTTTATGGGAAGATATTCCCGTTTCCAACGAAGGCCTGAAAGGGCTCCAAGTATCCACTTGCAGATTCTGCAAAAACACAGTTGCAAAACTGCTCTATCAAAAGGAAGGCTTATCTCTCTGAGTTGAATGCACACATCATAAAGAGCTTTCTGAGAATGCTTCTGCCTTATTTATATATGAAGATATTTCTTTTTCCACCATAGGCCTCAAATCGCTCCAAATGAACACTTGCAGATTCTACAAAAAGAGTGTTTCATAACTGCTCTAGCAAAGGAAAGGTTTACCTCTGTGAGTTGAACACACACATCACAAAGCAGTTTGTGAGAATGCTTCTGTCCAGTTTTTATGGGAAGATATTCCCGCTTCTAACAAAGGCCTGAAAGAGTTCCAAATATCCACTTGCAGATGCTGCAAAAAGACTCTTTCCAAACTGCTCCATGAAAAGGAAAGTTCAACTCTGTGAGTTGAATGCACACATCATAAAGAAGTTTCAAAGAATGCTTCTGTCTAGGTATTATGTGACGATATTTCCTTTTCCACCATAGGCCTCAAAGCGCTCCAAATGAACACATGTAGATTCTACAAAAAGAGTGTTTCAAAGCTGCTCTTTCAAAAGAATTGTTCAACTCTGTGAGTTGGATTCATACTTCACAAAGCAGTTTCACAGAACGTTTCTGTTTCGTTTTTATGGGAAGATATTCCCGTTTGCAACGAAGGCCTGAAAGGGCTCTAAGTAACCACTTGCAGATTCTGCAAAAACACAGTTTCAAAACTGCTCTATCAAAAGGAAGGCTTATCTTTCCGAGTTGAATGCACACATCATAAAGAGGTTTCTGAGAATGCTTCTGCCTGGTTTATATGTGAAGATATTTCCTTTTCCACCATAGGCCTCAAAGCGCTCCAAACGAACACTTGCAGATTCTACAAAAAGAGTGTTTGAAAACTGCTCTTTCAAAGGAAGTGTTCAACTCTGTGAGTTGGATTCATACTACACAAAGCAGTTTCACAGAACTCTTCTGTTTAGTTTTTATGGGAAGATATTCCCGTTTCCAACGAAGGCCTGAAAGGGCTCCAAATATCCACTTGCAGATTCTGCAAAAATACAGTTTCAAAACTGCTCTATCAAAAGGAAGGCTTATCTCTCTGAGTTGAATGCACTCATCATAAAGAGCTTTCTGAGAATGCTTCTGCCTTGTTTATATATGAAGATATTTCTTTTTCCACCATAGGCCTCAAATCGCTCCAAGTGAACACTTGCAGATTCTACAAAAAGAGTGTTTCATAACTGCTCTAGCAAAGGAAAGGTTCACCTCTGTGAGTTGAACACACACATCTCAAAGCAGTTTGTGAGAATGCTTCTGTCCAGTTTTTATGGGAAGATATTCCCGCTTCTAGCAAAGGCCTGAAAGAGCTCCAAATATCCACTTGCAGATGCTGCAAAAAGACTTTCCAAACTGCTCCATGAAAAAGAAGGTTCACCTGTGTGAGTTGAATGCACACATCATAAAGAAGTTTCAAAGAATGCTTCTGTCTAGGTTTTATGTGAAGATATTTCTTTTTCCACCATAGGCCTCAAAGCGCTCCAAATGAACACTTGCAGATTCTACAAAAAGAGTGTTTCATAACTGCTCTAGCAAAGGAAAGGTTCACCTCTGTGAGTTGAACACACACATCACAAAGCAGTTTGTGAGAATCCTTCTGTCCAGTTTTTATGGGAAGATATTCCCGCTTCTAACAAAGGCCTGAAAGAGCTCCAAATATCCACTTGCAGATGCTGCAAAAAGACTCTTTCGAAACTGCTCCATGAAAAGGAAAGTTCAACTCTGTGAGTTGAATGCACACATCATAAAGAAGTTTCAAAGAATGCTTCTGTCTAGGTATTATGTGACGATATTTCCTTTTCCACCATAGGCCTCAAAGCGCTCCAAATGAACACATGTAGATTCTACAAAAAGAGTGTTTCAAAGCTGCTCTTTCAAAAGAAGTGTTCAACTCTGTGAGTTGGATTCATACTTCACAAAGCAGTTTCACAGAACGTTTCTGTTTCGTTTTTATGGGAAGATATTCCCGTTTGCAACGAAGGCCTGAAAGGGCTCTAAGTATCCACTTGCAGATGCTGCCAAAACACACTTTCAAAACTGCTCTATCAAAAGGAAGGCTTATCTCTCCGAGTTGAATGCACACATCATAAAGAGGTTTCTGAGAATGCTTCTGCCTGGTTTATATGTGAAGATATTTCCTTTTCCACCATAGGCCTCAAAGCGCTCCAAACGAACACTTGCAGATTCTACAAAAAGAGTGCTTCAAAACTGCTCTTTCAAAGGAAGTGTTCAACTCTGTGAGTTGGATTCATACTACACAAAGCAGTTTCACAGAACTCTTCTGTTTAGTTTTTATGGGAAGATATTCCCGTTTCCAACGAAGGCCTGAAAGGGCTCCAAATATCCACTTGCAGATTCTGCAAAAACACAGGTTCAAAACTGCTCTATCAAAAGGAAGGCTTATCTCTCTGAGTTGAATGCACACATCATAAAGGGGTTTCTGAGAATGCTTCTGCCTTGTTTATATATGAAGATATTTCTTTTTCCACCATAGGCCTCAAAGCGCTCCAAATGAACACTTGCAGATTCTACAAAAAGAGTGTTTCATAACTGCTCTACCAAAGGAAAGGTTCACCTCTGTGAGTTGAACACACACATCACAAAGCAGTTTTTGAGAATGCTTCGGTTTAGTTTTTATGGGAAGATATTCCCGCTTCTAACAAAGGCCTGAAAGAGCTCCAAATATCCACTTGCAGATGCTGCAAAAAGACTCTTTCCAAACTGCTCCATGAAAAAGAAGGTTCAACTCTGTGAGTTGAATGCACACATTATAAAGAAGTTTCAAAGAATGCTTCTGTCTAGGTTTTATGTGAAGATATTTCTTTTTCCACCATAGGCCTCAAAGCGCTCCAAATGAACACTTGCAGATTCTACAAAAAGAGTGTTTCATAACTGCTCTAGCAAAGGAAAGGTTCACCTCTGTGAGTTGAACACACACATCACAAAGCAGTTTGTGAGAATCCTTCTGTCCAGTTTTAATGGGAAGATATTCCCGCTTCTAACAAAGGCCTGAAAGAGCTCCAAATATCCACTTGCAGATGCTGCAAAAAGACTCTTTCCAAACTGCTCCATGAAAAGGAAAGTTCAACTCTGTGAGTTGAATGCACACATCATAAAGAAGTTTCAAAGAATGCTTCTGTCTAGGTATTATGTGACGATATTTCCTTTTCCACCATAGGCCTCAAAGCGCTCCAAATGAACACATGTAGATTCTACAAAAAGAGTGTTTCAAAGCTGCTCTTTCAAAAGAAGTGTTCAACTCTGTGAGTTGGATTCATACTTCACAAAGCAGTTTCACAGAACGTTTCTGTTTCGTTTTTATGGGAAGATATTCCCGTTTGCAACGAAGGCCTGAAAGGGCTCTAAGTATCCACTTGCAGATGCTGCCAAAACACACTTTCAAAACTGCTCTATCAAAAGGAAGGCTTATCTCTCCGAGTTGAATGCACACATCATAAAGAGGTTTCTGAGAATGCTTCTGCCTGGTTTATATGTGAAGATATTTCCTTTTCCACCATAGGCCTCAAAGCGCTCCAAACGAACACTTGCAGATTCTACAAAAAGAGTGCTTCAAAACTGCTCTTTCAAAGGAAGTGTTCAACTCTGTGAGTTGGATTCATACTACACAAAGCAGTTTCACAGAACTCTTCTGTTTAGTTTTTATGGGAAGATATTCCCGTTTCCAACGAAGGCCTGAAAGGGCTCCAAATATCCACTTGCAGATTCTGCAAAAACACAGGTTCAAAACTGCTCTATCAAAAGGAAGGCTTATCTCTCTGAGTTGAATGCACACATCATAAAGGGGTTTCTGAGAATGCTTCTGCCTTGTTTATATATGAAGATATTTCTTTTTCCACCATAGGCCTCAAAGCGCTCCAAATGAACACTTGCAGATTCTACAAAAAGAGTGTTTCATAACTGCTCTAGCAAAGGAAAGGTTCACCTCTGTGAGTTGAACACACACATCACAAAGCAGTTTTTGAGAATGCTTCGGTTTAGTTTTTATGGGAAGATATTCCCGCTTCTAACAAAGGCCTGAAAGAGCTCCAAATATCCACTTGCAGATGCTGCAAAAAGACTTTTTCCAAACTGCTCCATGAAAAAGAAGGTTCAACTCTGTGAGTTGAATGCACACATCATAAAGAAGTTTCAAAGAATGCTTCTGTCTAGGTTTTATGTGAAGATATTTCTTTTTCCACCATAGGCCTCAAAGCGCTCCAAATGAACACTTGCAGATTCTACAAAAAGAGTGTTTCATAACTGCTCTAGCAAAGGAAAGGTTCACCTCTGTGAGTTGAACACACACATCACAAAGCAGTTTGTGAGAATCCTTCTGTCCAGTTTTAATGGGAAGATATTCCCGCTTCTAACAAAGGCCTGAAAGAGCTCCAAATATCCACTTGCAGATGCTGCAAAAAGACTCTTTCCAAACTGCTCCATGAAAAGGAAAGTTCAACTCTGTGAGTTGAATGCACACATCATAAAGAAGTTTCAAAAAATGCTTCTGTCTAGGTATTATGTGACGATATTTCCTTTTCCACCATAGGCCTCAAAGCGCTCCAAATGAACACATGTAGATTCTACAAAAAGAGTGTTTCAAAGCTGCTCTTTCAAAAGAAGTGTTCAACTCTGTGAGTTGGATTCATACTTCACAAAGCAGTTTCACAGAACGTTTCTGTTTCGTTTTTATGGGAAGATATTCCCGTTTGCAACGAAGGCCTGAAAGGGCTCTAAGTATCCACTTGCAGATGCTGCCAAAACACACTTTCAAAACTGCTCTATCAAAAGGAAGGCTTATCTCTCCGAGTTGAATGCACACATCATAAAGAGGTTTCTGAGAATGCTTCTGCCTGGTTTATATGTGAAGATATTTCCTTTTCCACCATAGGCCTCAAAGCGCTCGAAACGAACACTTGCAGATTCTACAAAAAGGGTGTTTCAAAACTGCTCTTTCAAAGGAAGTGTTCAACTCTGTGAGTTGGATTCATACTACACAAAGCAGTTTCACAGAACTCTTCTGTTTAGTTTTTATGGGAAGATATTCCCGTTTCCAACGAAGGCCTGAAAGGGCTCCAAATATCCACTTGCAGATTCTGCAAAAACACAGGTTCAAAACTGCTCTATCAAAAGGAAGGCTTATCTCTCTGAGTTGAATGCACACATCATAAAGGGGTTTCTGAGAATGCTTCTGCCTTGTTTATATATGAAGATATTTCTTTTTCCACCATAGGCCTCAAAGCGCTCCAAATGAACACTTGCAGATTCTACAAAAAGAGTGTTTCATAACTGCTCTAGCAAAGGAAAGGTTCACCTCTGTGAGTTGAACACACACATCACAAAGCAGTTTGTGAGAATGCTTCGGTTTAGTTTTTATGGGAAGATATTCCCGCTTCTAACAAAGGCCTGAAAGAGCTCCAAATATCCACTTGCAGACGCTGCAAAAAGACTCTTTCCAAACTGCTCCATGAAAAAGAAGGTTCAACTCTGTGAGTTGAATGCACACATCATAAAGAAGTTTCAAAGAATGCTTCTGTCTAGGTTTTATGTGAAGATATTTCTTTTTCCACCATAGGCCTCAAAGCGCTCCAAATGAACACTTGCAGATTCTACAAAAAGAGTGTTTCATAACTGCTCTAGCAAAGGAAAGGTTCACCTCTGTGAGTTGAACACACACATCACAAAGCAGTTTGTGAGAATGCTTCTGTCCAGTTTTTATGGGAAGATATTCCCGCTTCTAACAAAGGCCTGAAAGAGCTCCAAATATCCACTTGCAGATGCTGCAAAAAGACTCTTTCCAAACTGCTCCATGAAAAGGAAAGTTCAACTCTGTGAGTTGAATGCACACATCATAAAGAAGTTTCAAAGAATGCTTCTGTCTAGGTATTATGTGACGATATTTCCTTTTCCACCATAGGCCTCAAAGCGCTCCAAATGAACACATGTAGATTCTACAAAAAGAGTGTTTCAAAGCTGCTCTTTCAAAAGAAGTGTTCAACTCTGTGAGTTGGATTCATACTTCACAAAGCAGTTTCACAGAACGTTTCTGTTTCGTTTTTATGGGAAGATATTCCCGTTTGCAACGAAGGCCTGAAAGGGCTCTAAGTATCCACTTGCAGATTCTGCCAAAACACACTTTCAAAACTGCTCTATCAAAAGGAAGGCTTATCTCTCCGAGTTGAATGCACACATCATAAAGAGGTTTCTGAGAATGCTTCTGCCTGGTTTATATGTGAAGATATTTCCTTTTCCACCATAGGCCTCAAAGCGCTCCAAACGAACACTTGCAGATTCTACAAAAAGAGTGTTTGAAAACTGCTCTTTCAAAGGAAGTGTTCAACTCTGTGAGTTGGATTCATACTACACAAAGCAGTTTCACAGAACTCTTCTGTTTAGTTTTTATGGGAAGATATTCCCGTTTCCAACGAAGGCCTGAAAGGGCTCCAAATATCCACTTGCAGATTCTGCAAAAACACAGGTTCAAAACTGCTCTATCAAAAGGAAGGCTTATCTCTCTGAGTTGAATGCACACATCATAAAGGGGTTTCTGAGAATGCTTCTGCCTTGTTTATATATGAAGATATTTCTTTTTCCACCATAGGCCTCAAAGCGCTCCAAATGAACACTTGCAGATTCTACAAAAAGAGTGTTTCATAACTGCTCTAGCAAAGGAAAGGTTCACCTCTGTGAGTTGAACACACACATCACAAAGCAGTTTGTGAGAATGCTTCGGTTTAGTTTTTATGGGAAGATATTCCCGCTTCTAACAAAGGCCTGAAAGAGCTCCAAATATCCACTTGCAGATGCTGCAAAAAGACTTTTTCCAAACTGCTCCATGAAAAAGAAGGTTCAACTCTGTGAGTTGAATGCACACATCATAAAGAAGTTTCAAAGAATGCTTCTGTCTAGGTTTTATGTGAAGATATTTCTTTTTCCACCATAGGCCTCAAAGCGCTCCAAATGAACACTTGCAGATTCTACAAAAAGAGTGTTTCATAACTGCTCTAGCAAAGGAAAGGTTCACCTCTGTGAGTTGAACACACACATCACAAAGCAGTTTGTGAGAATCCTTCTGTCCAGTTTTAATGGGAAGATATTCCCGCTTCTAACAAAGGCCTGAAAGAGCTCCAAATATCCACTTGCAGATGCTGCAAAAAGACTCTTTCCAAACTGCTCCATGAAAAGGAAAGTTCAACTCTGTGAGTTGAATGCACACATCATAAAGAAGTTTCAAAGAATGCTTCTGTCTAGGTATTATGTGACGATATTTCCTTTTCCACCATAGGCCTCAAAGGGCTCCAAATGAACACATGTAGATTCTACAAAAAGAGTGTTTCAAAGCTGCTCTTTCAAAAGAAGTGTTCAACTCTGTGAGTTGGATTCATACTTCACAAAGGAGTTTCACAGAACGCTTCTGTTTAGTTTTTATGGGAAGATATTCCCGTTTCCAACGAAGGCCTCAAAGGGCTCCAAATATACACTTGCAGATTCTGCAAAAACACAGTTGCAAAACTGCTCTATCAAAAGGAAGGCTTATCTCTCCGAGTTGAATGCACACATCATAAAGAGGTTTTTGAGAATGCTTCTGCCTGGATTATATGTGAAGATATTTCCCTTTCCACCGTAGGCCTCAAAGCGCTCCAAACGAACACTTGCAGATTCTACAAAAAGAGTGTTTCAAAACTGCTCTTTGAAAGGAAGTGTTCAACTCTGTGAGTTGGATTCATACTACACAAAGCAGTTTCACAGAACTCTTCTGTTTAGTTTTTAATGGAAGATATTCCCGTTTCCAACGAAGGCCTGAAAGGGCTCCAAATATCCACTTGCAGATTCTGCAAAAACACAGTTTCAAAACTGCTCTATCAAAAGGAAGGCTTATCTCTCTGAGTTGAATGCACACATCATAAAGAGCTTTCTGAGAATGCTTCTGCCTTGTTTATATATGAAGATATTTCTTTTTCCACCATAGGCCTCAAATCGCTGCAAATGAACACTTGCAGATTCTACAAAAAGAGTGTTTCATAACTGCTCTAGGAAAAGAAAGGTTCACCTCTGTGAGTTGAACACACACATCACAAAGCAGTTTGTGAGAATGCTTCTGTCCAGTTTTATGGGAAGATATTCCCGCTTCTAACAAAGGCCTGAAAGAGCTCCAAATATCCTATTGCAGATGCTGCAAAAAGACTCTTTCCAAACTGCTCCATGAAAAGGAAAGTTCAACTCTGTGAGTTGAATGCACACATCATAAAGAAGTTTCAAAGAATGCTTCTGTCTAGGTATTATGTGACGATATTTCCTTTTCCACCATAGGCCTCAAAGCGCTCCAAATGAACACATGTAGATTCTACAAAAAGAGTGTTTCAAAGCTGCTCTTTCAAAAGAAGTGTTCAACTCTGTGAGTTGGATTCATACTTCACAAAGCAGTTTCACAGAACGTTTCTGTTTCGTTTTTATCGGAAGATATTCCCGTTTGCAACGAAGGCCTGAAAGGGCTCCAAGTATCCACTTGCAGATTCTGCCAAAACACAGTTTCAAAACTGCTCTATCAAAAGGAAGGCTTATCTCTCCGAGTTGAATGCACACATCATAAAGAGGTTTCTGAGAATGCTTCTGCCTGGTTTATATGTGAAGATATTTCCTTTTCCACCATAGGCCTCAAAGCGCTACAAACGAACACTTGCAGATTCTACAAAAAGAGTGTTTCAAAGCTGCTCTTTCAAAAGAAGTGTTCAACTCTGTGAGTTGGATTCATACTTCACAAAGGAGTTTCACAGAACGCTTCTGTTTAGTTTTTATGGGAAGATATTCCCGTTTCCAACGAAGGCCTGAAAGGGCTCCAAATATCCACTTGCAGATTCTGCAAAAACACAGTTGCAAAACTGCTCTATCAAAAGGAAGGCTTATCTCTCTGAGTTGAATGCACACATCATAAAGAGCTTTCTGAGAATGCTTCTGCCTTATTTATATATGAAGATATTTCTTTTTCTACCATAGGCCTCAAATCGCTCCAAATGAACACTTGCAGATTCTACAAAAAGAGTGTTTCATAACCGCTCTAGCAAAGGAAAGGTTCACCTCTGTGAGTTGAACACACACATCACAAAGCAGTTTGTGAGAATGCTTCTGTCCAGTTTTTATGGGAAGATATTCCCGCTTCTAACAAAGGCCTGAAAGAGTTCCAAATATCCACTTGCAGATGCTGCAAAAAGACTCTTTCCAAACTGCTCCATGAAAAGGAAAGTTCAACTCTGTGAGTTGAATGCACACATCATAAAGGAGTTTCAAAGAATGCTTCTGTCTAGGTATTATGTGACGATATTTCCTTTTCCACCATAGGCCTCAAAGCGCTCCAAATGAACACATGTAGATTCTACAAAAAGAGTGTTTCAAAGCTGCTCTTTCAAAAGAAGTGTTCAACTCTGTGAGTTGGATTCATACTTCACAAAGCAGTTTCACAGAACGTTTCTGTTTCGTTTTTATGGGAAGATATTCCCGTTTGCAACGAAGGCCTGAAAGGGCTCTAAGTATCCACTTGGAGATTCTGACAAAACACACTTTCAAAACTGCTCTATCAAAAGAGAGGCTTATCTCTCCGAGTTGAATGCACACATCATAAAGAGGTTTCTGAGAATGCTTCTGCCTGGTTTATATGTGAAGATATTTCCTTTTCCACCATAGGCCTCAAAGCGCTCCAAACGAACACTTGCAGATTCTACAAAAAGAGTGCTTCAAAACTGCTCTTTCAAAGGAAGTGTTCAACTCTGTGAGTTGGATTCATACTACACAAAGCAGTTTCACAGAACTCTTCTGTTTAGTTTTTATGGGAAGATATTCCCGTTTCCAACGAAGGCCTGAAAGGGCTCCAAATATCCACTTGCAGATTCTGCAAAAACACAGGTTCAAAACTGCTCTATCAAAAGGAAGGCTTATCTCTCTGAGTTGAATGCACACATCATAAAGGGGTTTCTGAGAATGCTTCTGCCTTGTTTATATATGAAGATATTTCTTTTTCCACCATAGGCCTCAAAGCGCTCCAAATGAACACTTGCAGATTCTACAAAAAGAGTGTTTCATAACTGCTCTAGCAAAGGAAAGGTTCACCTCTGTGAGTTGAACACACACATCACAAAGCAGTTTGTGAGAATGCTTCGGTTTAGTTTTTATGGGAAGATATTCCCGCTTCTAACAAAGGCCTGAAAGAGCTCCAAATATCCACTTGCAGATGCTGCAAAAAGACTTTTTCCAAACTGCTCCATGAAAAAGAAGGTTCAACTCTGTGAGTTGAATGCACACATCATAAAGAAATTTCAAAGAATGCTTCTGTCTAGGTTTTATGTGAAGATATTTCTTTTTCCACCATAGGCCTCAAAGCGCTCCAAATGAACACTTGCAGATTCTACAAAAAGAGTGTTTCATAACTGCTCTAGCAAAGGAAAGGTTCACCTCTGTGAGTTGAACACACACATCACAAAGCAGTTTGTGAGAATCCTTCTGTCCAGTTTTAATGGGAAGATATTCCCGCTTCTAACAAAGGCCTGAAAGAGCTCCAAATATCCACTTGCAGATGCTGCAAAAAGACTCTTTCGAAACTGCTCCATGAAAAGGAAAGTTCAACTCTGTGAGTTGAATGCACACATCATAAAGAAGTTTCAAAGAATGCTTCTGTCTAGGTATTATGTGACGATATTTCCTTTTCCACCATAGGCCTCAAAGCGCTCCAAATGAACACATGTAGATTCTACAAAAAGAGTGTTTCAAAGCTGCTCTTTCAAAAGAAGTGTTCAACTCTGTGAGTTGGATTCATACTTCACAAAGCAGTTTCACAGAACGTTTCTGTTTCGTTTTTATGGGAAGATATTCCCGTTTGCAACGAAGGCCTGAAAGGGCTCTAAGTATCCACTTGCAGATGCTGCCAAAACACACTTTCAAAACTGCTCTATCAAAAGGAAGGCTTATCTCTCCGAGTTGAATGCACACATCATAAAGAGGTTTCTGAGAATGCTTCTGCCTGGTTTATATGTGAAGATATTTCCTTTTCCACCATAGGCCTCAAAGCGCTCCAAACGAACACTTGCAGATTCTACAAAAAGAGTGCTTCAAAACTGCTCTTTCAAAGGAAGTGTTCAACTCTGTGAGTTGGATTCATACTACACAAAGCAGTTTCACAGAACTCTTCTGTTTAGTTTTTATGGGAAGATATTCCCGTTTCCAACGAAGGCCTGAAAGGGCTCCAAATATCCACTTGCAGATTCTGCAAAAACACAGGTTCAAAACTGCTCTATCAAAAGGAAGGCTTATCTCTCTGAGTTGAATGCACACATCATAAAGGGGTTTCTGAGAATGCTTCTGCCTTGTTTATATATGAAGATATTTCTTTTTCCACCATAGGCCTCAAAGCGCTCCAAATGAACACTTGCAGATTCTACAAAAAGAGTGTTTCATAACTGCTCTAGCAAAGGAAAGGTTCACCTCTGTGAGTTGAACACACACATCACAAAGCAGTTTTTGAGAATGCTTCGGTTTAGTTTTTATGGGAAGATATTCCCGCTTCTAACAAAGGCCTGAAAGAGCTCCAAATATCCACTTGCAGATGCTGCAAAAAGACTCTTTCCAAACTGCTCCATGAAAAAGAAGGTTCAACTCTGTGAGTTGAATGCACACATTATAAAGAAGTTTCAAAGAATGCTTCTGTCTAGGTTTTATGTGAAGATATTTCTTTTTCCACCATAGGCCTCAAAGCGCTCCAAATGAAC